>NC_082664.1:104059237-109059237 GCF_025265405.1 Mesoplodon densirostris
GTGGGAGGGAGGGAGATGCAAGAGGAAAGAGATATGGGAACATATGTATATGTATAACTGATTCACTTTGTTATAAACCAGAAACTAACACACCATTGTAAAGCAAGTATACTCCAATAAAGATGTAAAAAAAAAAAGAGTGTATGTAAAATATCTGGCCAAAAATAAGTTCTGTAATTAAGTTTTCCTTCCCTTCCCCTAAAAACAAATTACAATATAAGATTCCACCTCAAAGTGAGCTCTAGAAGAAAATAATTTTTGAAATGGTTATATTTTTCTTTGGCCTGGCCTTAGTTCAAAGTTTTGTTGTTTGTTTTTAAATAATAAAACAGATAGAGTTTGTTTAACTTCAGTCTTATTTGTTCTAGGGACTGCAGAAAAGTTTAGTTCCCATTGGCATCTTTCTGATTGCAATTCCAATGGCATCAGCGATTTTATATGATAAAAGCAGGAAACGTGACGTTTTGGGAGTCAGGCAGACCTATATTCAAATGTCATGTCTGCATTTCTTGGCTTCCTGACCTTGGACTACGTGACTTTGGGCATAAGATACCTTGTTCAAGCATCGGTTTTACTCACTGGCAAAATGAGAATCATGATTTTCAGCTTTTGGATTTGAATTTGGACTGTAAATAATGTAAGATAATGCCTAACCCAGAGCTAGATGGAGTTGAGGACCTGCCTTAATAACAATAATTTGAAGTAGCTGCTCTTCTTGCTTTTATTTTCCTTGCATCATTAAAGAAGTGTGAGGCAGGACAAAGGAAAGAGAACCAGGATGGCCTTGTAGGTGAAGAGAACCGATCCCATGGGACAGACCAAGGATGAGAGTTCACTTTAAGTGAACATCCTTTTCATAGAAACCAGCCCTACATATTTGAATAAGATCATTGAATGTATTGAACTAGAAAATGTTCCTAATATCCATCATGTGGTTTTTAAAGAGAGGAAGTGGTCAGGTACCACATATAACCAGAAGGGCTCTGTGACAGGTTGTATTTTCCAAAGATGGCTGCCACAATCTCCCGTCCCAGACGACACATTGAGAAACTCTGCAAATTCATTCAATGTATTTTATTTTAATATAATTTTTGATATGCTCATTTGTTTCAAATTATAAATGTAATGCATGTTCAAGAATGTAAGATTAAAAAAATAAAGTTAGCAGTGGTATTAAAATACCTAATGTGTTTAGTCACAGAGCTCAGATACAAAATTATAAGTGACCATGATGCTAAGGCTGTGTCTTCATGTGCAAAACAAAGTGCAAATTAAGATAATTATTGCAAAAATTTAGGCCCAGAACCTGCTTACCTAGACAATCCCTATAATTAAGGAAAGGTGTTTGGGATAATTGCCTCAATTTACCACTTCAGTTGTTTGAGGGAATGAAGTATCGGGAATTGGTTTACATGGTTTTCTTTTCTGAATGTATAAAATGCTTAATCAGACTATTTTTCTCAAAGTATTTCTTCTCAGTGAAAAGCCTTTTTTATATTAAACATCCTTTGACTCAATTGCCAAAAGAATCTTTCTGTTTTCAATGCTAAAATTACCAATCAATTCTATCAATTTAGTTTTTTTTCTAAAAAAAAAAAGAAAAGAAAAAAGAAAAGAAAACCAAACAGCAGCAAACAAGCGAGTTAACAAATTTAAAACACATATTTCAAAGTATAAAATATTCCCTGGAATATTTCTAACAAGTAAATTGAAATCTATGCTTTGTATTTTGCTGAGTTATGTCTGATCAGATTTACAAGGACAATGGGACTGAGCCATCTTGGACAGAATTTCCATTTCCTCCATAGTATGTGCAGATTGTTGGGAGGGACATAGGAGGTGATCTGAAGAAGGAGTAAAGAGTGGCCACAGTCCAACAATTTAGAAGAAATTGCAAACATTTTTTCCCCTCAGATTTAACTAAGATACAAATTTTCCAGAGGATGTGTGAGAGGCAAATTTGGGAGTGCTCCTAATTTTTGCCCTGTGTCTTATATTAAAAAAATATTGAATAAGTTCTCAGGTAGAGCTCATTATTAAGAATCATGAGGAAAACTGATGTCATATGAAATAATCAGAGGAATAGATAATGGGTAAGCAGAAATTCTCTTTGACCTCTGGTCTAACCTTGAAGGGAAATGTAGATTAGAAAAAGCAAAGCTGGAACTCAGCATAACACAGCCATACAGGCCATGGGGCATAGACCATGGAAAAACAGGGGGATGTATGAACAGGAGGAAGGTGAGGTGGAAACAGAAACTGTAGGAAATGATGCACTGGACTGCTGAGGACAACTTCCTACTGGCATACCGTCCACATTCTTAACACTTCACCTCCATTGTCTGTTTACTCATTTTTTGGTTTATTTGTTTCTTATGTTCAAGATGAACAGCTTGAGAAAGGGCTGCCACTTCAGAAGTCACATTATGCAAAAAGGAAGAAGATATAATGTAGGAAGGATCCACTTTGCAAAATGAAATCTTTGGTTAATTCAGAATTGGTTAATTTAGAATTGGTTTATTTCTCAGTTTTCCTCCCTCCGATATCAAGCAATATACTACCTCCCTGTCCTCATTTCAAATATGCTTATTTGTAAAACCACGATCTCATGAATAGTTGTTTGCCAAGATCTGTCTTATGTTTCGCAGAACACAAGTCTATTGAATGGGAAAATCCTCAAGCTTTGTTTCAAAGATATATACTGCCTTGAAATGTAGCGTTTTGTACTTGACAAAAATGCAACAAAACTTACCCAGAAAAATACTTTTCTGAAACTTTGAGTGTCTGGCTAAAGTTTCAGAAATAAATGTGGCCAGTTTCAAACATTACTGGGGCAGCAGCAGATTCATCTGGTTCTTTTCACCAGGGCTAAGTGTTCTGGTGAGGTGTGTATAGTATGTGAATTGGTCAGGGTCCAACTGGGACCCAGTTTTTCTCAGGTCATCTCCCTCTTGTTTATGTTTCCTGTGACAGCAGTAACTGGAAGTGATCACAAAACAGTAGGATATTTATTTCCTGGTTTTAGCTGACTAATGAGCATCTGAGAGATACTTGTAACTTTTGTGTGCTTGCTCAGACAGTGGAGTTTCTCTCTCCACTCTGGGAGTTAAAATCAACAAAACTATTTCCTCAACTGGTCCCATACTTAAGCAAATAAACCAGGGCTTTTATTCAGTAAACTGAGGTACCTAATAACTATTTCATTATTTAGTTTTATTAAAAGCAGCAGATTATTAAATGATATGACTTCTTTATGTAGCAAAGATAAACTCCCTTCCAAATCCTGCCAAGAGTAATTTTTTAACTGGGGTAAAATGGGAAAGGAGAGAAGAAAAACATCACAAAAAATACGTGTTATATATGAAAAATCAGTAGATAAATAAAATACCATCTTGAGAGTAGAAATAACAATAATAATAACGGCAAATCAGAAACGGATAGTACTAATTTTCCCTCCCTTTTCGCCACCTTACAGGATATCCTGTCTCGCTGCAGAAACAAAACACGGAAATGAATCAGTCGATAAAGGATTTTCTCCCATTAACGATGTTGGTGATTTTGTCCCATGAAGCGGAAGTGGACCATTAAGATGGATGTTCAAAATCTGTAGAGATCACAGTAGCTCCCCAGCCCTGCAGCTGGATGCAAACTTTTGTATGTGTGACAAAGAATGTCAAGCTAAAGGTAAATGCATTTTACCTAAGTATGATAATAAATCACCACCTAGACTGACCTAAATGTTTAATTTTTTCTAACATTGATAGTCACTCTCTTTTGACTGCAGCCATCACTGACTACTTTTGTTTTTCCTACTAAATCTCATAAAGCTGACCTCTGTAGAAGCCTGAGTAACTTTTCTTTGAGGGTACAGGGATGGAGAATAAAGCAATAATTGTGAGAATGTGGAACCACAAGAGAGAATGAGGTCATTTTAATCAGGAGAAATTTAGCAGTCATTCAAAAATTGTTGTTGTAGTATTTTTCATTTAAAAGAGATATAAATTCCTCTTAAACAACTTATATTTTTCAAAAGTTAAAATCAAAAAAGTTAATTAATTTATTATGGTGGTTAAAATGGATATGTATATCAAAATATGGAGTAGGTTACCTTAAATATATGCAACTTTAACTTGTCAATTATAATTTTTAAAAAGCTGAAAATTAAATTAATTTAAATTAAACATCAGGCATAAAAAAAATAGAAAAAAGGAAAAGAAAATGAGAGAGGAGTGAAAAGTCCCTTCCATTCCCAAGGTTTGTATGACCTAGAAATGAACTTGTCCTAAGAATCTGGTTTAAGACATATATTAAAAGTTTTAGAAGGACTTAGACTTTCAAATTTCCCAGAAAGATAAACTTAGTGTCACAAATACTATCACCATGTTGGGAGCAAATTGGAGGATTTGATGGAATGAAATATTTAAAGCAGGAGGTGAAGAAAGATTTATGTAATGCTAATTTCAGGCAGTTTTCAAAGTTAATGCTTGTCCACATTTGCATGGCCAGCTCCCCTCACCCCAGGACCACGTGGTCAGCTCTGGCCTGCTTGCCACTGGCATCAACCACTTCTGTGGTATGCTGGCTACAATTCAACAGTGAAGCATGCATATTCTCTACTGAGCATTTAGGGAGCCTGCAGGCAGCGAAGTATGATGTAAATGGAAAAACAGGAAAAAGCAAGACATTAAAACTCACCATCATAAGCCATCTAGGTGTCCTGTTCACTGTTCCAATGTGGGGACTCACACAGGCCACCCAAACTGCTGACATCCTTCCTTGACCCTTTCAAAGCAATTGTGAGCCTAATGATTGGGTTTTTGAACTGAACTTTACAGGAATTGGTTCCAATCCTGGGTGGTGCTGAGAAAACTCAAGTCTCACCAGAATTTGGCTGAGACCACCAGACGCGTTTCATGTGAGGGCCTTTTCCCATAATCTGACCAGAATGGTTTATAAATGTTCTGGGGATCAAAAAGCAGGTCCCAAAGGCTGAGAAAGGGCCATGCCCTGCTCAGCTAGGAGACCACACAGCCGTCCTCTCTCCCCTCTGAGTATTTATAGTTAGAAAAACCATACCACCCTTCTTCGGAAGCTGAGGGTGAAAGTGGAAAAAGCCAGAAACACAAATTGCATCCTACAGCTGAGAAAGCCTCTCTCTTGGAAAAGCTAGAAAATAAATAAATAAAGGGGGAAATCCAAATGGGATTGCTCTTCAAACACACAAATGATCTTATGTTAACAGTTGGGATTAAACAGCTGTCTCATGGTTATGTGATCATAACAGATGCTGTGTGCAAACGTTTCCTGCTAGCTTTGTTTTGGTTATTGCTGTTTGTGCAGTTCAGTGGGCTGAATTCAGCTTAAGGGATATAGGTTTTTATTATCCTTCTGTGCTGCCCAGGCAGCTTCATCATCTTTTTAAGAGGAAAGGGGGCGAGTGTGAGGGATAGAGGGAGAGGAAATGGAGGGTAGGTGCTCTGATGTCACATTGGGAATGATGTCATATTGATGAAAAATTCCAACACACTGGTTTACGACCACTTTGCTGTTAAAGTGGTCCTTAGTTCAATTCTTTGTGTGTGTGTGTGTGTGTGTGTGTGTGGAGGCTGTCCTTGAGTCTAGTGCAGTTTATGCAGCTGGATTTATAGAACATAGAGAAAGATTTCTTTGATGACTAACAGATTATAATATTGTAATGCTCCCTGTTTTGTCTCTCTTCCTCCCATGCCCTCCAGATGTAAACGGTACTAGCCGATTTTGATTTTTCCTAGAATTTTCATTTCATCTTAGGAATGGGGATTACCCTATCTATGTCAGCCAAATGACATGGCGAACTGTGACTGTTTTGGGAAGTTCAAATCTGGAAGCCATTTTGGCCTGAATTATATGACTTGTTTGAATCAAAATATCCTCTTGGCTCAAATTCTTCAGAGAGATGCTGTGATTCATAACAGTTTGCCTACCAACAGATTTTCTTTCTACTTATATTTTCCAAACTTTTAAAAAAATATGATGTAAATGGTAGAAATAATGTTTCTGGGTTTGCAAAGCACCTGGCTGCCATGAGGAGACGGTAAAGAGAACAACATGGGCCCTATTTAGCAGGTCTGGCGTGGGCTCTGCCTGCTCGTCCACACCCCCAGGACCTCAATTCTCATCTATAAAAGGCCGATCTTCATGAACGTAGGCATGCATTCACTGGCTAGTAGCTCATCTGCACTTTTTGAAATTTTGAATGGGGGAAGGGGCAAGCAGATTCCATGGCCTAGCACCTTCTGTTATGAATCATACCTTTGAGTAGGATGTCCTACCATGGTGAAGTCTCTCCCCTCTGACATCTTTACTGAAGAGGAGGTTTTAATAATATACAAACATTTATGAAGGACCAAACTTAAATCGCCATCTTATTCTCACTCTAAAAGGATATTTAATGGTGACTCTTCAGGGCTTACCAGCTCACAGAATGAAATTAGCCTTTCTCTGGAAAGTTGCCAAAGCAGTCACATTTCTAGAATGTTTTAAATCAATTTGAAGACAACTTCATATACATTCAACTCTTGATCCTATAATGCTTGAACAAGTCCTAGAGGTATTTTCCTAATTTTACAGAAAAGCAAGTCAAGGTTCATCCTATAAGGGGAGTAACATACCTAAGTTGTCCAAGTTTATACAAGTAGTAAGTGGTGGAGCCCATACTGGTACCTACATTGGGAATCTATGGCCACGTGATACAGAGACTGAGGAAAGTATTTGCCCAGGGACCTCTGTTGCTGTCCTTGTCTTTTTTATCCGATGGGATGGTGGGAGGGTGCTGCACTACGTCAGCCTGCCTCTATTGCCTCTAAATTGTTCAGGCAAACATCAGCCCTCTTCTTCCAGACATTCTAGGTTCTCTGGAAATACTGGAGAGTTTGTTTTCTACGTGTCCAGGAGGTCTGCATGTCAGCTCCCTTTATTGAATCAAGCCTGCGGCAACCTCAAAACAAAAGGTCCTTCCAAAGAAGATACACAAATGGCCAATAAGTACATACAAAGATACTCAACATCCCTAATCATTAGGGAAAAGAAAATCAAAGCTACAATAGGATACTAACTCACACCCATTAAGATGGCTAACATATTTTTTAAAATACAGAAAATGACAAGAATTGACAAGGATGTGGAGTAATTGGGACCCTTGTGCACCCTTGATAGGGATGTAAAATGGCAGAGCCACAGTAGAAAACTTTATGGCAGTTCCTCAAAAAATTAAAAATAGAATTGTCACATGATCTAGTAATTCCATTTGTAGGAATATACTCAAGAAAACTGAAAACAAGGTCTTAAAGAGATATTTGTACACTGATGTTCATGGCAGTATTATTCACAATAGCTAAAATGTGGAAGCAACCCAAGTGTCCATCAATGCATGCATGAAAGGATAAAAAGAATGTGGTATTTACATATAACGGAATATTATTCAGCCTTAAAAAGAAGGGGTTTCTAACACATGCTACATCATGGATGAACTTTGAGGACACCATGCTAAGTGAAATAAGCCAGTCACGGAAGACATATACTGTATGATTCCATTTATATTATGTACTTAGAGTAGTCAAACTGATGGAAACAGACAGTAGAATGGAGGTTGCCAGGAGCAGGGAGAGGAGGGAAGGGGGAGTTAGTGTTTAATGGGTACAGAGTTTCAGTTTGGGAAGATGAAAATATTCTGGAGATGGATGGTGGTAATGATTGCACAACATTATGAATGTACATAATACCATTGAACTGAATTTTGTACTTAAAATTTCATGTTATATGTAGTTTACCACAATAAAAAAATAAGAACAAAACAAAGCAAAACAAATGTTCCTCTACAGTCACCTAAGACCTGAAAGTTTAAGTCTCTACAAACTGCTTCCCCTGCCATCGTGCCCCTACTCCTTCTCCACTGTAAATCTGAACTTAACACATACTTAGCTTTTCAGAATGATGGAGTATCCAGATACTATAGTGTGTACAGACTAAATATCAGTGAGAGAAGTGCAAATCAAGCCATCAAAGAGGTTTGATTTATACCCTTTCCTTGATGATTAGAAGTATCTCTAGGATCTTCATTCTTTTCAGGCTTGAGACCAATTAAAATGCAAATCTTTCCGAGAGAATGTTTTCAGCATTTTCATCTTTGAATGAAATTCAGATCCTTTTATCTTCTGTCTCTTTTTCTAAAACAAATCTTCTTCTAATTACAAAGGTAATGGAGAAAAAGGGTTAATAGGAATACACACCAAGAGCTCTTACAAACTGTCAAGATGGAGACAAACGGCCCCAAAGAAGGAGAGGTGAGAAGATAGAGGCAGAGCGAATCCAGGTGGCCCCTGAACAAAGAAAAAGATGGTTAAAGTCACTTAGCAGCAGGAAAATGAAAATAACAAAATAGCAAAATAGCACTTTATATTCATCAAGCTGGTAACTTTTTAAAATGCTATATCACCTATTGAGGACAGGAATATGCCGTAAAGGGTGCATTCATACACAGTTTGTAAAAATGTGAAGACTTTTTGCATTTTAGAAAAGCAATCTGTTGGAATACTTTATTTTTTATTTATTTTGTTTTATTATATTATATTATTTTATTTTATTTTATTTCTTTGGCTGCATTGGGTCTTCGTTGCTGCTCACGGGCTTTTTCTAGTTGCAGTGAGCAGGGGCTACTCTTCGTTGCAGTGCACAGGCTTCTCATTGTGGTGGCTTCTCTTGTTGCAGAGCAGGGCTCTAGGCACGGGGGCTTCCATAGTTGCAGCACACGGGCTCAGTAGTTGTGGCGCGCGGGCTTAGTTGCTCCACGACGTGTGGGATCTTCCCTGACCAGGGATAAAACTTGCGTCCCCTGCATAGGCAGGCAGACTTTTAACCACTGCACCACCAGGGAAGTAAAAGTACGTATATTCTTCCACTCTCTGGTCCCATCCTTAAAAATCTACCCCAAGAAATGAAATGAAACCCCTCTTCCTCTTTTAGGCAGTATGTAGGATATGGATGGATAAGTAGGATATATATATATATATATATATATATATATATATATATATATATATATATATATATATATGGATATATAGGATATATATATCCACATATAGGACATATATATATCCACATATATATATATATTCATATATATGTGTACATATATGAATGTTTGCTACATAGTGCCATAAAAGAAAAAATATTAAGCTTTGTACATTCTTGCCATGGACTATGATGCAACCACTAAAAAGAAAAAAAATTAGAGCCATGTCAGATGACTTAGATGAAATTCCATGAAGAATTGCTGAGTAGGAAAATCCTTGTGTAAGAAGTGTAGCCCATTTTGGAAAAACAAGTAATCACTCGCACACACAGACACACACACACACACACACACAAAACTTGCACACACATACCCTCTATATCACCCACAGAGGATCCTAGGATATATTTGTATAAGAATGTATGTTCCTGAAGACATATGGAAGGTTTATTACTAGGTAATTCACATTATTTCCCTGTGGAGAAGTAGGCTGATGTGGGTAGAGAGAGAAGAGGGGGAAGTGAGTTTACAAGTTGAAAAGAAGAAGAAAAACAAACAAAAAAAGGAACCAAAAATGAAATGTATTTTTTGCATTGCTGTTTTCTATATGCCAGTATACATATAAATAAATTTATTTTGAAAGATAAAACCAAAATATACCTTTTATAACTAAAAACATGGGGAAAAAATGAGGCTTCATGAGAGATACTGCCTGCCACTCTTGGGATTATAATTATACTTTGCCCAATTAAAAATAAAAAAGTAACTCATCACTCAATATGAGTTTTGATGATGCAAAAAACTCATTTGGCAATTTCCCTGTAAATGAAATAGCTATCATTTTGCTGTTCTGTGTATCCCTGGTTCTAGGAAGCAGAGGTAGTAAGGAGAGGATGGTTCATAGTTCATCATCATGACCTAAAAATGTAAATAGTGGTGTCATCTGTAATAAGTAACAAAACAGAAATTCATCAGTTATTGTTTTGAGTAGTAATCAGACACAAGTAACCAAGTTATACACACAAAACTCATTTCCCAGTTCTAGGAAGGTGTCTTAGAAAGGAGTAGCTAAAGAGAGCAATGCAGAACCATACTTGCCTCTGGTTGCAAGATATACCTCTCAACACACGATTATCCTCTAAACTGGTTTCCTAATTTGTGTTTCTAAAACTGAAGATGGGGCTGTTTAATGCTATGAAATTCCCATTCCTGATTTATTCATTTTGATTCAGCTCTCTGTTGGCCAGTATATAAGTGTGAATTTATTTTCAAAAATCATAATACATGGATGATCAATTTTCAAAATATTTGAAATTGTACCTATGAAGCTTTTACATCCTAAAGGAAACTTGATTAGTGACAATAAAGATGAATCACAGTCTATTTCCCTTAGAACTTAGCAGATGATTTTCCATTACCTTTAGCGTTTTCAGCAAAAAAGCCTGAGGTCGGACCAGTTTGTGTTATTTTTTAGGTAATTTTATTGTTTGTTTCCTTTTTTAGTCCCCTGTGCTTATATGGTGTTTACTTTAATAATTTAATTATCTTGCCAGCCTGTTAATTTTTCCACTGAGGTTGCTTGTACTATATGAAACCATTTGCTATGCATATCCTAGTTTTTCTAACAAACACCATAAAGTTTTCTTTAATGTCTTTGAGCTTTGTTTCTCTTCCAGTTGTCCTGTCTTCTTCTTACAGAACTCATAACTTCTTAGATTCCACCTCCATTTTGTTATCAATATCTACTATATTCTCACAAATGTGTTTTTCTTTGAATGCTGAAATCTGTTCCTGATATCACTAGTGTTTTCTTTCTTTCAATATGATTTCTACCCTTTTCTTCTATCAATTCTTGCTTTAATTCTGCAATTGCATTTTTAGTTTAGTCTGTGTAACTGGTATGATACATCACACTTAAGATATTATGCAAAAGCTCAGAATTGGAAATTTCTTAATTGTGTAAGCTAGTTTAATTTCTCTCAAACAGGTCTCATTTCCACAAATGCCAAAATACATAATATTATTATTTCCAATAACTCTTTAAGATATATTGATATATACCTAAAAGTATATATATAATTATATATATGTATGTATACACTATTCCAGCTGTAACAAATTTAGTGGGTTAAAACAACACTAATTTATTACCTTAGAGTTCAGGAGGTCTGAAGTCTAAAATTGATTGGCAGGGTTGTGTTCCTTCTGAAGACTCTAAGGGACAATCTATTTCCTTGCTTTTTTCCAACTTCTAGAAACCACTTGCTTCCCTGGGCTTGTGGCCGCACATCACTCCAGCCTCTGCTTTAGCCACATATCTTTCTCTAACTCTGACCCTCCTGCCTCCTTCTTAACCCTTGTGATTACATTGGGTAATTCAGAATAATCTCCCCATCTCAAGAACCTTGTTCACATTTGCAAAGTTACCTTTTGCCATGTAAAGTACCACGTCTGTGAGTTTGTAGAATTAGTTCATGGACATCTTTGGGAGGCCATTATTCAACCTACTATAATTAAATTCATATATGATTTTCTCAGTCACTGGCAAATTTACAAATGCGCACTAGAACTTTTCTTCTAATTTCCCCTTCCAAGTTGCTTGATTTAACAGAAAGGGTGGCTGGATCTTTATCACCTCCTTTTATAATAAATGGGCAAATAATAAGTAAACTGCTTTCCCAAGTTCTATGAACCCCTTTAGCAAATAAATCAAACTAGAGGAGGGGATTATTGGAAACTTGGATTGATAACTGGTGGGTCAGAAACAGGTGGCAGCCTGAACTTGCAAATGGCATCTGAAGTGGGAGAAGGGGGCAGTCTTGTAGGATTGAGCCCTTCATCTACGGGATCTGAAGCTATTGCCATGTAGATAATGTAAGAATTAAATTGTAGGGTATGCAGCTGGTGTCATAGAGAATACTTAGTGTAGGAAAAACCCCAAACATCTGGTGTCAGGAGCATTGTAAGTGTGGTAATTGTGTGAGAGCCAAGGTGCAGCACAAAGGAGAAGGTGAATGAATTCTTCCTACACCAGGTCTTCTTGTATTTTACTGATCAAGTCAAACTGTTCCTCGGATTTTTTTTTTTTCAGGTCCTGGCAATAGATCACATGCCATTTATCACTTTGGCCATAATATTTTCTTGGTTCTCCAAGTTATTGTTGCTGTTGTTTCCTTTTCAAATTCATACTTAACCAAAGCACCCTCCATCCAGGACTAGTTCTAAGTGATGCACCCTAAACCCCACTCACTGCCCACTTCATGCTGACTAGAAATCTCTTCCAAGAGCTTCAGCTGGAGTCATTTCCATGCCAAAGGCCCCACCCCAATTCCCAGTTACTCTACTAGGCAAAAATTGGATCTTATCGAAATCTTACTGCCTGGCATGTGGTATATTAAACAGATATAAAAACTACACTTCGTAGAAGTAACCACTTCTCTGAAGGACCCATCTTATAGACAACACACGACCTGCAGTGACATTCTCTCTGGCCATTCCCCAACTTTACTGCCATTAGCAGCTCTCCCATCATAGGAAGTCACCAAGTGTGGTTCCTTATCTTTTTTCTGGGAGATAAATAATTCCTATCAACATTACAAAGTTAAGTGTTAATCAAGAGGAAATAAAGGAGAGAAACTGAATTCTGAGAGCCTCCAGACAGCTGTATCATATTGCTAAAGAGCCTAAATGGTGATTCTCAGGGGAGCAGAAGGTATGGGGGAATAAGAAGGAGAAAGGGAGTGCAAAGAAAGGACCTTTTGATATATGTCCTGATGGCATAGCATGTGTGATGAGATTTCCTTTTTTGGCCATCCTTCCAGTTAGTGGGAATTATTCTCAATTTTGTTAAGAGTCATCTGTCAATGGTTGTGTTAATGTTTATCTTTTTCTGTGTCTTCATGGGGTGAGGGCTACTATTCAGATGACATTTTAAACAAAAGTTCTCACACTTTCTTTCTCTTGTAGGAGGAGACAAGAAAAGACTGAGGAGGAAGGGGAGATGCAAGATCAAGAGGAAGAAACACGGACCTTCAAGATGATGGAGGAGTAAGACGTGGAGATCACCTTCCTCCCCCAAAATACATAAGAAATACATCTACACGTGGAACAACTACAGAACACCTACTGAACGCTGGCAGAAGACCTCAGACTTCCCAAAAGGCAAGAAACTCCCCACGTACCTGGGCAGGGCAAAAGAAAAACAAAAGCAAAATAATAGGGACAGGACCTGCACCTCTGGGAGGGAGCGGTGAAGGAGGAAGTTTCCACACACTAGGAAGCCCCTTCACTGGTGGAGATGGATAGTGGCGGGGGGGTAGCTTTGGAACCAAGGAGGAGAGAGCAGCAACAGGGGTGCAGAGGGCAAAGCAGAGAGATTCCTGCACAGAGGATCGGTGCTGACCAGCACTCACCAGCCTGAGAGGCTTGTCTGCTCACACGCCGGGAAGGGTGGGGGCTGGGAGCTGAGGCTCGGGCTTCGGAGGTCAGATCCCAGGGAGAGGACTGGGGTTGGATGCATGAAGACAGCCTGAAGGGGGCTAGTGGACCACAGCTAGCCAGGAGGGAGTCCAGGAAAAAGTCTGGAACTGCCTAAGACGCAAGAGACCATTGTTCCAGGGTGTGGGAGGAGAGGGGATTCAGATCACCGCCTAAACGAGCTTCAGAGACGTGTGTGAGCCGCAACTATCAGTTAGGACACGAGAGACGGGTATGAAATGCTAAGAAGCCAAGAAGCCTGTGTGCAAGCACAGTTCACTACCCATACCTCACATCCCGGGAGCCTATGCAGCCTGCCACTGCCAGGGTCCCGTGATCCAGGGACAACTTCCCCAGGAGAACACACAACATGCCTCAGCCTGGTGCAATGTCACGCCAGCCTCTGCCGCTGCAGGCTCGCCTGTCTGGGTGGGAACAGATGCCTTCAGGTGACCTACATGCAGAGGTGGGGCCAAATACAAAGCTGAAATCCAGGAACTGTGCATACAAAGAAGAGAAAGGGAAATTTTTCCCAGCAGACTCAGGAGCAGCGTATTAAGTCTCCACAATAAACTTGATGTACCCTGCCTCTGTGGAATACCTGAATAGACAATGAATCATCCCAAAATTGAGGCGGTGGACTTTGGGAGCAACTGTAGACTTGGATTTGCTTTCTGCATCTAATTTGCTTCTGGTTTTATGTTTATCTTAGTTTAGTATTTAGGGTTTATTATCATTGGTAGATTTGTTTATTGATTTGGTTGTTCTCTTACTCCTTTTTTTGAATATATATATATATATATATATATATATATATATATATTTGTCCTTTTTCTCTTTTTTGTGAGTGTGTATGTGTATGCTTCTCTGAGTGACTTTGTCTGTATAACTTTGATTTTACCATTTGTCCTAGGGTCCTGTCTGTCCGTTTGTTTGTTGTTTTTTTGTTTGTTTGTTCTGTTTTTTTTTGTTTGGTTTTTTAAGTACACTTTTTAGCACTTGTTATCGGATTTAGCGGATTTGTTTTTTGGTTTGGTTGCTCTCTCCTTTCTATTTTTTTCTTCTCCTTGTTTTTTATTACTATTCAATATATATTTTTAATAATTATTTTTTATTTTAATAACCTTTCTTTCTTTCCTTCTTTCTTTTTTTCTCCCGTTTCTTCTGAGCCATGCAGCTGACAGGGTCTTGGTGCTCCAGCTGGATGTCAGGGCTGTGCCTCTGAGGTGAGAGAGCCAAGTTCAGGACATTGGTTCACCAGAGACCTCCCGCCTCCATGTTATATCAAATGGAGAAAGCTCTCCCAGAGATCTGGATCTCAACACTAAGAGCCAGCTTCACTCAACAACCAGCTAGCTACAGTGCTGGATACCCTATGCCAAACAACTAACAACACAGAAACACAACCCCACCCATTAGCAGAGAGGCTGCCTAAAATCATAATAAGGTCACAGACACACCAAAACACACCACCGGACATGGTCCTGCCCACCAGCAAGACAAGACTCAGCCTCATCCACCAGAAGACAGGTACTAGTCCCATCCACCAGGAAGCCTGCACAACCCACTGAACCAACCTTACCCACTGGGGGAAGACAAAAATAGTGGGAACTACGAACCTGCAGCCTGCTAAAAGGACATCCAAAGCACAGTAAGTTAAACACAATGAGAAGACAGAGAAACACACAGCAGATGAAGGAGCAAGGTAAAAACACACCAGACCAAAAAAATGAAGAGGAAATAGGCAGTCTACCTGAAAAAGAATTCAGAATAATGATAGTAAATGTGATCCAAAATCTTGGAAATAGAATGTAGAAAACACAAGAAACATTTAACAAAGACCTAGAAGAACTAAAGAGCAAACAAACAATGATGAACAACAGAATAAATGAAATTAAAAATTCTCTAGAAGGAATCAACAGAAGAATAATGAGGCAGAAGAACGGATAAACAATCTGGAAGATAAAATAGTGGAAATAACTACTGCAGAGAAGAATAAAGAAAAAAGAATGAAAAGAATTGAGGAGAGATTCAGAAACATCTGGGACAACATTAATGCATCAACATTCGAATTATAAGGGTCCCAGAAGAAAAAGAGAAAAAGAAAGGGACTGAGAAAATATTTGAAGAGATTATAGTTGAAAATTTCCCTAATATGGGAAAGGAAATGCTCAATCAAGTCCAGGAAGCATAGAGAGTCCCATACAGGATAAATCCAAGGAGAAACATGCCAAGACACATATTAATCAAACTATCAAAAATTAAATACAAGGAAGAAATATTAAAAGCTGCAAGGGAAAAACAACAAATGACATACAAGGGAATCCCCATAAGGTTAAAAGCTGATCTTTCAGCAGAAACTCTACAAGCCAGAAGGGAGTGGCAGGACATTTAAAGTGATGAAAGGGAAAAACCTACAACCAAGATTACTCTACCCAGCAAGTATCTCATTCAGATTCGACAGAGAAATTAAAACCTTTATAGACAAGCAGAAGCTGAAAGAATTCAGCACAACCAAACCACCTGTACAACATATGCTAAAGGGACTTCTCTAGGAAGGAAACACAAGAGAAGGAAAAGGCCTACCATAACAAACCAAAAACAATTAAGAAAATGGTAATAGGAACATACATATTGATAACTACCTTAAATGTAATGGGATTAAATGCTCCAACCAAAAGACAGAGACTGGCTGAATGGATACAAAAACATGACCTGTATATATGCTGTCTACAAGAGACCCACTTCAGATCTAGGGATTATACAGACTGAAAGTAAGGGGACAGAAAAAGATATTCCATGCAAATGGAAATCAAAAGAAAGCTAGAGTAGCAATTCTCATATCAGACAAATAGACTTTAAAACAAAGACTATTACAAGAGATAAAGAAGGACACTATATAATGATCAAGGGATCAATCCAAGAAGAAGATATAACAATTGTAAATATTTATGCACCCAAAGTAGGAGCACCTCAATACATAAGGCAAATGCTAGCAGCCATAAAAGAGAAAATCGACAGTAACACATTAACAGTAGAGAACTTTAACTCTGCACTTTCACCAATGGACAGATCATCCAAAATGAAAATAGATAAGGAAACACAAGCTTTAAATGATACATTAAACAAGATGAACTTAATTTATATTTATAGGACATTCCATCCAAAAGCAATAGAATACACTTTCTTCTCAAGTGCTCATGGAACATTCTCCAGGATAGATCATATCTTGGGTCACAAATCAAGCCTTGTTAAATTTCAGAAAATTGAAATTGTATCAAGTATCTTTTCCGACCACAATGCTATGAGACTAGATATCAATTACAGGAAAAAAATCTGTAAAAAATAGAAACACATGGAGGCTAAACAATACACTATTTAATAACCAAGAGATCACGGAAGAAATCAAAAATAACTATAAACAAATGACAATGAAAACACAGTTACCCAAAACCTATGGGATGCAACAAAAGCAGTTCTAATAGAGAAGTTTATAGCAATACAATCCTACCTCAAGAAACAAGAAACATCTCAAATAAACAACCTAACCTTACACCTAAAGCAATTAGAGAAAGAACAAAAATTCTCAAAATTAGCAGAAGGAAAGAAATCATAAAGATCAGATCAGAAATAAATGAAAAAGAAATGAAGGAAACAATAGCAAAAATCAATAAAATTAAAACTTGGTTCTTTGAGAAGATAAACAAAATTGATAATCCATTATCCAGACTCATCAAGGAAAAAAGAGAGAAGACTCAAATCAATAGAATTAGAAATGAAAAAGGAGAAGTATCAACTGACACTGTCGAAATACAAAGGATCATGGGAGATTGCTACAAGCAACTATATGCCAATAAAACGGACAACTGGAAGAAATGAACAAATACTTAGAAAAGCACAACCTTCCGAGACTGAACCAGGAAGAAATAGAAAATATAAACAGACCAATCACAAGCACTGAAATTGAGACTGTGACTGATTGAAAATCTTCCAACAAACAAAAACCCAGGACCAGATGGCTTCACAGGCAAATTCCATCAAACATTTAGCAAAGAGCTAACACCTATCCTTCTCAAACTCTTCCAAAATATAGCAGAGGGAGGAACACTCCCAAACTCATCCTATAAGGCCACCATCACCCTGATCCCAAAAGCAGACAAAGATGTCACAAAGAAAGAAAGCTACAGGCCAATATCACTGATGAACACTGATGCAAAAATGTTCAACAAAATACTAGCAAACAGAGTCCAACAGCACATTAAAATGACCATACAACATGATCAAGTGGGGTTTATCCCATGAATGCAAGGATTCTTCAATATACTCAAATCAATCAATGTGATAAACCATATTAACAAATTGAAGGAGAAAAACCACATGATCATCTTAATAGATGCAGAAAAACTTTTGACAAAATTCAACACCCATTCATGATAAACACCCTCCAGAAAGTAGTCATAGTAAGCATATGTTGAACTTACCTCAACATAATGCAGACCATATACGAAAAACCCACAGCCAACATTGTTCTCAATGGTGAAAAACTGAAACCATTTCCACTAAGATCAGGAACAAGACAAGGTTGTCCACTCTCGCCACTATAATTCAACATAGTTTTGGAAGTCTTAGCCACAGCAGTCAGAGAAAAAAAAAGAAATAAAAGGAATCCAGATCTGAAAAGAAGAAGTAAAGCTGTCATTCTTTGCAGATGACATGATACTATACATAGAGACTCCTAAAGATGCTACCAGAAAACTACTAGAGCTAATCAAAGAATTTGGTAAAGTAGCAGGATACAAAATTAATGCACAGAAATCTCTTGCATTCCTATACACTAATGATGAAAAATCTGATAGAGAAATTAAGGAAACACTCCTATTTACCATTGCAACAAAAGAATAAAATACCTAGGAATAAACCTACATAAGGAGACAAAAGACCTGTTTGCAGAAAACTATAAGACACTGATGAAAGACATTAAAGATGATACAAACAGATGGAGAGAGATACCAGGTTCTTGGATTGGAAGAATCAACATTGTGAAAATGACTATACTACCCAAAGCAATCAACTGATTCAATGCAATCCCTATGAAACTAAAAATGGCATTTTTCACAGAACTAGAACAAAAAAATTCACAATTTGTATGGAAACACAAAAGACCCTGAATAGCCAAAGCAATCTTGAGAGAGAAAAACGGAGCTGGAGGAATCAGGTTCCCTGACTTCAGACTATACTACAAAGCTACAGTAATCAAGACAGTATGGTACTGGCACAAAAACAGAAATATACATCAATGGAACAAGACAGCCCAGAGTAAACCCACGCACATATGGTCACCTTATTTTTGATAAAGGAGGCAAGAATATACAATGGAGTAAAGACAGGCTCTTCCATAAGTGGTACTGGGAAAACTGGACAGCTACATGTAAAAGAATGAAATTAGAATACTCTCTAACACCATACACAAAAATAAACTCAAAATGGATTAAAGACCTACATGTAAGACCAGACACTACAAAACTCCTAGAGGAAAACATAGGCAGAACACTCTATGATGTAAATCACAGCAGGATCCTTTTTGACCCACCTCTTAGAGAAATGGAAATAAAAATAAAAATAAACAAATGGGTCCTAATGAAACTTGGAAGATTTTGCACACCAAAGGAAACCATAAACAAGACGAAAAGACAACCCTCAGAATGGGAGAAGATATTTGCTAATGAAAAACCGACAAAGGATTGATCTCCAAAATTAACAAGTAGCTCATGCAGCTCAGTATCAAAAAAACAAACAACCCAATCCAAAAATTGGCTGAAGACCTGAAAGGACATTTCTCCAAAGATGATATACAGATTGCCAACACACATGAAAGAATGCTCAACATCACCAATCATTAGAGAAATGCAAGTCAAAACTACAATGAGGTATCACCTCACACCAGTCAGAATGGCCATCGTCAAAAATTCTACAAACAATAACTGCTGGAGAGGGTGTGGAGGAAAGAGAACCCTTTTGCACTGTTGGTGAGAATGTAAATTGATACAGTCACTATGGAGAACAGTATGGAGGTTCCTTAAAAACTTAGAACTACCATACAACCCAGCAATCCCACTACTGGGCATATACCCAGAGAAAACCATAATTCAAAAAGAGTCAGGTATCACAATGTTCATTGCAGCTCTATTTACAATAGCCAGGACATGGAAGTAACCTAAATGTCCATCAACAGATGAATGGATAAAGAAGATGTGGCACATATATAAAATGTAATATTACTCAGCCATAAAAAGAAATGAAATTGAGTTATTTGTAGTGAGGTGGATGAACCTAGAGTCTGTCACAGAGTGAAGTCAGAAAGAGGAAAACAAATACCTTATGCTAACATATATATATGGAATCTAAGAAAAAAAAAATGGTTCTGAAGAACCTAGGAGCAGGACAAGAGTAAAGACCCAGACGTAGAGAATAGACTTGTGGATTTGAGGACACGGGGAGGGGAATGGTACATTGGGGCAAAGTGAGAGAGTGGCATGTACTTATATATACTACCAAAAGTAAAATAGATAGCTAGTGGGAAGCAGCCGCGTAGCACAAGGAGATCAGCTCAGTGCTCTTTGGCCAGCTACGGGGGCGGAAAGGGAGGGTGGGAGGGAAACGTAAGAGGGAGGAGCTATGGGGACATATGTATATGTCTAACTGTTTCACTTTGTTGTAAAGCAGAAACTAACACACCACTGTAAAACAATTATACTCCAATAAAGATGTTATAAAAAATACTGGAAAATAAAAAAAAAAGAGGAAGAAACACATTGCAGCAAGCCCACTTCAAGGAATCGTTGTGGATGTTGGGTCTTATGTGACTTAGCGTGAAGACACACCTCAAAGAAAAAGACTGCTTTGGTTACTGCATATTTCCAAATTTATTTGTAAAGTCTGGTAACATCATTCATTTATTTATAGCCTTTGGGTTTGCTAAGAGTTTTCTGGCCATCAGCCTGCCTTCCTTTCTAGGCCAGAATCCTTTTCTCCACAACTTAACTTACCTATTCCCAATGAGTCTATTCTCTCCTTCGCCTGGATTCTTCTTCCCTGGACCTCATTATCAAGACCTTTTTTTTTTTTTTCTTTCCTACAGTGACAGATTCTAAGTGCCTCCTCCTTATTTCCCAGTCATTTCTAACTGACTCATCCCTGAGCACTTGATGCTCTCCATATTGTCCCTGAAGCCCCAAAGAAGATCATCCTGCTGTCACCTCTGGTTCTAGGAAAAGCTTTTTTCTTGCTCTTCATTATTATTCCTACCCTGTTTAATCAGGCAGCTTCCAGACAACTCCTGGCTACAGGATGCACACATCAAAAGCTCTTCCAATTATCCTTTCAAAATTTAGTTCGCTTACATTGCTTGGGGTTGCTTTGTTTTGTTTTCCTCCAATAAATATAGAACGTGCAGGGGAGGGTGATGTATTTATTTGCCACATTCTTCTTAGAGTTTTGGTTAAATTATTCTGTCAACAAGGGAAGAAAATTGCTTAACCTTGCCTCTCTAAGCTTCTTGGCTATTGAGAGCCTGGACCTTCAGAGTCTCTGCTAGATTTGCCTCAAGTGCCTAATTCTGGCTTCTCACAAGCCCCAGGTATTTAGCTCCTGCTTTCCTCAGTTTCTCTTTCTCTTGGACTCTTTTCTTCCCTGAAGAGCAGGATACAATCACCACGTCTCTCTCAGTGGACTTCTAGATTCTATACTTTTATTTAATGGTTTCATGAAGAAGCAATGAGGATTGCACTTCTTTGTGAAAGTTGACACCCAGGGCATGTTTACAATATGTTTAGAACATCTTTGTTTCCATTAAATAGGTATATAGCATCTTCATAAGAGCCACCACAAGTTTCACCTCTTTCTTAGATGGTAGAGAGCTGTTTTGTTCACATGGTATTCTAAATCTTAGTTTCTGGAAGTCAAGTCTCCTTAGTTCTGGCCTGGGGAATAAAGTCTGCCTAAACGTGCATGCTGCTTGCTGAATTAAACTACTTGGACCCAAGCCTAAAACAGAATTCTAGGTCTGGCAAGATTCATACATACTTCTATCTAGAAACAGTCCTATTTTTCTATTCAGGAGCAGATTCCTAGATCATGTACTCTGATTTCACTATATGGAAGGCACTTCCCTACAGCCTTCAAATATTCTCCTCCTGAGCTCCAGATAAATATACAGTAACATTCCTTTTTCTTTTTTTTTTTTCAAACTTCAAGACTTTGCAGAGTCAGGGATGGGCAAACTGCAGACTACCCTTGAGGGAATGTAGGCTCCTCGCACCCCAGATTAATGTTTCCTCAATAGATACGACCAGGAGAAGTGGAGGCAGATTTGAAGATTTTGTCCTCCAGAGCTGATGTTACCCAAAAATTATAAAATCACCCTTCTCACATCTTCTGCAGTCATCTGAATTGGCTTCTGAACTTTAAAAGAGATTTTTGGAAATCAACATGGAGTTAATTCATTCATTTAAACAGATATATATTGGGCATCTACTCTGTGACAGGTATGATCTAGGTACCAGGCACATGATGGTAACAGCAGGCAGAGACTTGTTCTTGGTCCTTAAGAAGGAGATATACAGTTAACATGTTTTTAAATGTTTCATTAAATATAATAAACACTATACAGCATTATACATAATAGCCAAAAATGGAAAACAATCTAAATGATTATCAACTGGTGAATAGAAAATCAAACTGTGGTAGATCCATACAACGAAATAGTATTTGGCAATAAAAAAGGATGAAGTCATAACATATATGGATGGACTTTGAAAACATTATGCTAAATGAAAGAAACTAAACCCAAAGAACCACATATTATATGAATCCATTTATATGAAATGTCCACAAAATGTCTATAGAGACAGTAAGTAGATTAGTGGTGGTTTGAGCCTGGGGAGGTGGGGGTGAGGATGGAGATGAGGAATGACTCCAGGTGGGCATGAGAGAAATATCCTAAAATTGAATTGTGGTGATGGTTGTACAACTCTCTAAGTTTATTTGAAATAGAAAACATTGAATGTATGCTTAAAATAGGTGAATTCCTTGGTATATAAATAATACCTCAATAAAGCTGTTTAAAAATATTTAAAAATTAATTGGGCCAATAAACTCCAGAAATGATTAGTTAAAAATAATTATTATTGCCCTAAAGGAATTAAGGAGGGGAGAGTGATAACTAAATACTGTGCATACATATGTTTCTCCTTAAATAATGTGGCCAGTGTGGGTTTTGCTGAGGCAACAATATTTAATGGGAAATCTGAAGAGTGAGAAGGAGCCAACCACAAGAAACACTGATGGGAGAGACTCCTAGTGAGAAGGAACAGCTTGTACCAAGGTCCTGGGGTGGGAAAAACTTTGGTCTATCTGAAGTTCATGTGGGTGGGAACAATGTTGTACAGGGCCATGAGATCCATGTTATAAGCCTAGATTCTATTCTTAGTGTAATTTTAACCCCCTATAGAGTCTGGAGAACAGAGCAGTATGCTTCATTTTTTTTTTTTTCGATTAACCTGAGATTGAACAGGGTAAGAGAGAAAGTGGGAAAATCAGATCAGATT
Organism: Mesoplodon densirostris; assembly: GCF_025265405.1. Lineage (NCBI taxonomy): Eukaryota > Metazoa > Chordata > Mammalia > Artiodactyla > Ziphiidae > Mesoplodon > Mesoplodon densirostris. The sequence continues at coordinate 104,082,371 of NC_082664.1, forward strand.
CTGTTCCATAGGCCAGGTGGAAAAAAATCATGTCTTGGATGAAGATGAAGATGGACAGAAATAGATGCGTGTTATTTGTATGCTTGAGGTAGATCCAACCGTAGTTGCTTTAAAATTTGGGTTTTGAAGAGTGAGGTAGAGGGAGGAATCAAAGATGACTCCCACATTCTAGTTAGAGAATTCACTATCAACTTACTAAAATGAGAAAGTTGGAGGTAGGAACAGATTTGGGAGGCAGAGAATCAAGAGTTCCATTTTGGATGCATTATGTTTAAAATGCTTCTGAACACAGGAGGAGTGGTGGAGAAGGCAACCGAAATATAAGTTTGCAAAGGAGACTGAAGTGTGGTGACCAGAGAGGCCAAAGAAAACTCAGCAGAGTGTGATATCTCAGAATCTTATGAAAGGGAGACTTTTGAGAAAGCAAGAGCAGACAACCATGTTGGGTACCATGAGGATGGGCAAAGTGGAGGTCCATGAGCCTAACGAAAGCAGTCTCTGTAGAGATGATGGTAGAAGCCATACCAGAATTAGTTGAGACCTGGAGGGAGTGAGGATGTGGGGGCTTTATACGTAGATGATTCAAAATACTTGGACGTGAACGGGAGATAAGGATATGGCATTCCTTTTAAGGAAATGCAGATCAAGGGAATGTTAGTATACCTGTTAAGTTTAATTTTGGCTCCAAATGTTAGAAAGCCCCAAAATAACCACTTAAACTAGATGTCTATTTTTCTCCCTCATTAAATTAGGCAGTAAGAAGTTCTGGGCTGCTCTGGTGTCTCCCCAGACATCAGGGGTCCAGATCCTTCTACCATATAGCTATGTCAACATCAGCATGGGAGGGAGTGAGGAAATCCTCAGGTCCTCCCATTCTGAGGATGTTTCTTGCATCTCCTTGCTCATTTAAATGGCCACACCTAAGTGCAAGAGTCTGGGAGATGTCTGTTCCAGGTGTTTATGGGCTCAGCTAAAAGCATAAGTTCTTTACTCAAGGGAGAGGGGGGCAGTGGATATCGAAGATCAGCTATCATCCTTTACCAGAGATATGGTTTAATTTTTTTTTTTTTTTTTTTTTTTTTTGCGGTATGCGGGCCTCTCACTGTTGTGGCCTCCCCCGTTGCGGAGCACAGGCTCCGGACGCGCAGGCTCCGGACGCGCAGGCTCAGCGGCCATGGCTCACGGGCCCAGGCGCTCCGCGGCATATGGGATCCTCCCAGACCGGGGCACGAACCCGTATCCCCTGCATCGGCAGGCGGACTCTCAACCACTTGCGCCACCAGGGAGGCCCTGGTTTAATTTTTGTTAGTTTGTTTGCTTGCTTTTTTTTTTGTTTAGGTGTTTATAACTGGGTAAAAAATTAATAAACAGAAACCTCAATTAAATAGAGTTGGAAGACAAGAAGGGGGAGCTTTCATGCCCTGTGGTAATAGCAGAGCCCAACAGAAAAGAAAGAAACACTTCTCTTCTTCCTGGCAAGGGCTCCACCAATGAAAAGTCATGGGCACTCTTTATTATAGCCCTCTCAACTTCGTTCTAGTCTCTATGAAAGCCTTCTCCTTCTCTTACTGTGCAGGGGATGTAGCTCACCGTGGTTGCAAAGCCTGAATTGCAATTCTCCGCTGATACCAATAAACTCAATCTTTGCTGGAGAAATATCTGGTGGTCTATTTGTTTCAGGTCAACAACTGTTTAGTTTGTAAACTGATCCAGTAAAGGAGTGCTGGATGCAGATCAATGGACCAAGGGCCACAAAATCTTTGAAAGGGATGAAGGGATAGGATTCAGAACCCAGGTCAAAATGTTGGCCTTTGAAAACAGAAGGCACTTTTCATTGGTTGCAATTTTGAAGGGAAAAGATGAGACAGTGCAGATGTAGGTGAGCTTTAATACTGAAAATTATGTAAAAGATGAGAAGTTCCTTACTGATGGCATCTACTTTCCAGGTGACATTTGAAGCAAGGTCAGCTTAAACTGGAAGTTTCAGGAGAGAAGAGAAGGCATGGAATTGTTTCTTGCCTTTGAGATCCAACTTTGCAGGCAGACTCAATAGAGCCTCAGGGCAGCAGTAAGAGCCCATCTGAGGCTCGGGATTTTATTCTTAGAGGAAAACCAAGGTGAGCTAGGCAGGGTCAGACCACATTAGCCAAGTGAAGCTGCTGGCACAGGTGTGGAGAAGGCAGATTAATACAAGGTTGGGATTTGGCAAGGCAAGTACTAAGAGGTTAGAGAGCGGGAAGTTGTTACAGAAACTTGGAAGGAAATGATTCTAATGATCATCATCAATCAGGTCCAATAACAGCTATTTATTTATTTAATGCCTAATTTGCATAGAGCAGTTTTAATTATAAGGACTGGTAATTTTGTAGCATCTCTGTGTTGTACATAAAAACTACTTTTTTTAACTTTCAATGGTTCAGAGGATGTTTTCTGTATGTATGGAATTGCCCCTAGTTTAAGTCCATTTCCCAAGTTGTTATTACTATTACCTCTGAAGAAAAACAGTCCTGCAATTTCCTCATAGATCATTTTATACTCTCCTCATCTTCAACCTTCCTCCTCTGTAGAACAAATGATTCTCTAAACATGTCTCAATGTTCCATCACATAAATCATTTGGATCTCTCTTATCTGAACCCTCTCTAAGTTCTCCATCCCCTTTTGAAATGTAGGACCAAAGGCAAATGCAGAGGTTTGACTCTCCAAGGGGCCATGGTGGAGGTTTCATTTTATAAGGTGTCATGAAAAGAAAGATGGAGAAAAATGAAAAGACTGCTCTGCAATCTGGAATGTTTCAGTCTTGGTGCAGGTTGGGTGGCCCTTAACAAGCTGCTTGAGGGTTAATTTGTGTTTCCAGTGGCAACTCTTCTCTTGAAGGCATTTTCCTAGGAGATTAAATCCCAGGTCAACACACCTAGATGAAAATGCCATTATTGGTACCAAAATACACTCAGTGCTGCATTGTTGGATTTTAGATTTACATTAAGACTCAAGATTTAAAGTAAACTTCTGGGAGAACTTCACAATTCTCTTTGACATTATTCAATGGAAAAAACTATCTAAACGTGACTTACACTCAAGTTGTAATATGAAGACAGTAGGTAAACTGAAAGGGCCAGGGGACAATTCCTGGCCCTTAATCACCTTATTCCAAGAGTGGTCTGCCATGGTATCTTGGACTTCTTTCCGTTTTAACTACTGCTAATACTATACTCTTCGTCATCAATTTCCTGGGAACTGTAAGAACTACTGAAACCTGTTCCTGGTTTGTTCGGTTATTATTTCTGTCATTGGGATACAATTATATTTCAAACTATTTCTGTTGGAAAAGTATCTCAAAGTTCCAATGTGATTTTGTATCAAAACTGTTAATTTCCAGAATGTGTGCTTAACTTATGGTCTTCTACAAAAGGTGGAAAACAAGTCCTTGGTTTCAAGCTCAGGTTGACTGTCCCCACATTGTATAGAAGAGATGGTAGGACGAGGTCCTTGTGACACAGATCCACAAGCCCCTCCACACAAAGTCACAGGGACGTGGAAGTGACCCAGGCTGCAGATTGCCTTTTCCTGGGGCTCGTAAAAAAAGTAAATAAAATATGCATGTGTATGTGAAATATGTGTGTTTGTATATGTGCATGCGTGTATATATATGTGTATGGAGACATGCAGCTATAATTTGTATAAATGTATATATATGTATAAGAATATATATGAATATACAATATATATAAATACATTAATACATATTATATTTATATAAATTTAAAATGCCTCTTGATTTACCATTTGATTAAAGTCTAGAGGCACTACCTATCTTAATTTCTGCATTAACTGTCCCCAAAGCAAATGAAAAGTAATATCCATAATACCCATTTCTTTAAAGGAACAAGAGCCTTTTGCCATTTATTCTAAAACACTAATTTATCACCAAAGTTGTAGTCTTAAACTCACCAATATCTTTTCTACTGTACTTTTCAACAGATGATTTCTGGTAGGTTTGCAAAATGTCACAGATTCCCAGGTCGTGTCCCAAATGGTCAGGGCACTTGCAGTACCTGGTATTTGGTTCCTAAACCCTGCTCTCCAGACTAGATGGAGAGTGTGAAGAAAATGATGTCTCTATTTGCCTTTGTCTTTAAGAAAGTGAGTAATTGTCTCTCTCCTTGCCTAGTCCCTCCATGGAGACTTTACTGGCCCAAATTTTTAAAAAAGTTCCTACCACACTCCCATTTTCTGTAAGTGCAATTAGTTGCAGGTACAAAATTTGGAGCAAAGAGGCCTCTCGTGGCCTGTTGTGCCTGCAGTTATCCAACTGTGGCTGCAGTTTTTCAGTGCACAACTGATTGCACCCACAAAAAGAAAGGCTAAACTCTGAAAATGGGTCCCTTTAAGACAGTTGGGGGATTGCATGCCTCTGGCTGGCAAATTGCAATCTTTTATAGAGGCACGGCCATCGCTCTGGCTCACACCGCAAATCTGAAATCCAGGTTAGGCATCTCGGTTGAGGGAGAAGCCCCCCAGGAAAGCAGGTGCAGAGCCCTCCCCCACTCCACCTTGACCTCAGTTGCACCTTGAGCTACCGGTGGACATTAGTGTATTCAGCGTTCTGGTCTCCATCCCCTGCTTAGTTCACTAGTCACTCTCCAAAAGGGTTTGAAGAGAGAAACTCAGTCACACTGTCAATAGAACACACTTAACCAACTCTAAATTTGCTTTAAAGAGACAGCTATGAAGATTGACTTTTGCAAAGTGACTCACTCCACCGTTGTGGAGTTGCACCAAAAGATGTCCATGTGCTGCCACCTGTTATTAACTGTGGCACTGAGTCCATAAGAAAGGGTTTTGAAGGAATTCCAGTGTGAATCCGCTAATTCAATAATCCTATAACATAAATTCGAGTAATGGATATTAATACTATGTTCAAGACACGCTCACAACTTTCATCTCTCTCCTTCTCAAACAGACAGAGCATGCGTTGTGAGAGGCTCCTGATGAAATAATAAAACCCAATTCTCATCTAGAAAAAAGAATCATTATAGGAGGATGCTAATTTACTTTATATGACCTTCAATTGATTATTCTGTGGCTGCTACACAAATATCACAGGAGCTATTGATTGTAAAACCTACCAAATAGATATCTAATAGCTTTTACTGGGCAAAAATAATTATGCTTGCACTGTGGTCAAACACATATAAACCAATGTGGAGGTATTAATGTATGGTATTATTACCCATCTGTCTACGAGGTATGGAAAAGACCCTTCATGGGAACACACTATGTCTAAGCCTCATGAAAGCTCAATATCCAAGCCAACAATTACAGCCAGTTACACTGAAAAATTGATTACTGTAACTAAAAGGCAGAGCTGGAAAGCAGAGGCTGCAGCTTGCTTAGTAAAAGTAAAAGAATAATGGGAGAAATCCTAAGTGAGGAGAAATCCTGCTGCAGTGGCTGTGTGGATGCAGAAATTGAATTTCCCTCTGCTGTTGGCAGCAGAACTTTTCGGAGTCAAGAGCTTTCTATCCAGCCCAGATCAAGATCAATGATCAACACCTGTAAAAGGTCAGTGTGTTTAATCAAAGAACAGATCATCTATCTGTCAAGGAAAATTGTACAACATAATCCAGCAATGCTGCACTGCTGGCCACAGAGAGCACAAGAAAACCAGCGAAAGAGAAACTCTAGTTCCCCTCTGGTGAACAGTAAGGATTCTCTGATCATACAAAATGTGGATCTAGACATTGGAGGGCGATCTAGGGTGGCTCAAGGTGGTCCTAAAGCAGATGAATAAAAGCCACAAACTGCAGGTGGAACTTTCTGGGGAAAATATTTTAGACTTCAGAATTCCTCAGCAAGTCTATCACTTGCCCTCCATTCCTCCCCACCTCAGCTAGTATTTTATATAATAACGCAAACATAAAAATATCAAGAGCAAAAACCCCCTGCTCTCAAGGTATTAAAATGAGGAATGATACATTTTTAGTACCTAGAATGAACAGACCAGAGTGTGAACAGGAGTGAGTGATGGATAAGGAAGAACTATACTCAGTATCTTGTAATAACCTATAATGGAAGAGAACGTAAAAAAGAATATATATATATATATATATATATATATATATATATATATATATATATATATATATATATAACTGAATCACTTTACTGTATGCCTGAAACTAACACAATATTGTAAATCAACTATATTTCAATAATTTTTTTTTAAATTCACAAAGAAAAGAGACAGAGACTTTGTTTACCCAATGTTGGTTCTGTGCTGTGTTTGGGGGGGTGGAGAGTAAAGGATGAAGGAGAGGGGACACTTGTATCCCATGAAACAGAGCAGAATAATACCCCATGAATCCCATTCATATATCCCATAAAACAGAACAAACTTGGAATGTGCAGCTGGAGAACTGTGCATTCCAATGACTGGAAAGATTTTCTAAAGTACTTCTGTCCAGACCTCACCCTAGACCAAATGAATCAGAATGTTGCTCTGGGCACTGGTATTTTCTTAAAACCCCCCAGGTGAGTCTCCTGAGAAGCCAGATTTGAGAACCAGTAACTTTGAGGAGAGATGCTTCCTAGCCCTGGGAGGTCTCTAACAAATGGCAAACCTGGAACTACCCACATGCACCCTCCCTCTGCAGCGATATGGCTCAAATGTTTGTTTCTCTTCCTTTTTGGCATTATCAGTTCCAGTTGTTAAAGGCAGGAAAACTGGAGTCACTGCTCTCTCTCTTTTTCATGATTTATGATTCAGAAGCAAGACAGGGGTGGAGGGTTGGGGGGTGATGCTTGCTGCTGTGGTTGCTGGGTTTTTTTGTTTTTTGGGTTTTTTTTTTAAGAAATATGCTTCTTCTGAGAAACCTCGAAGCCTTGAAGCCACCAGCAGCACTGTCTGTTTTGTTCCAAGGCCTTGTCTGGGCATAACTGACAACTGTATAGACACTCTTGGAATATATAAGGTAGGGGAGGGTGTCGACATTCTGCTTGTCCTCAGTTGTTCGCAAATTACATGATAAAGTAGATGTTTTGGATACTTTAAACCAGAAAGAATTATGGACTCCAATTTTAAAAACTGTAACAAGTTAGCAGGACTAATTGTAGCTGCCTTCACAGAACAGCCTAGGAACTCAGAACTACAAAGGCAAGGTGCTTGCAATACAATTAGTTTGAGTATTTGGAAAACATTTCCTGTGATTGAGGTTCAGCTCTTTTTCTGAATTGTTGCAATCTGTTCTCATGGCCCTTGAGATATAGGTTAGGTTTTGTTTGTGATAGTTTTTGCACCCTATGGAGACTAGTTATTAGTGCTTTGTTAATACTGTTCACTTCGGTCTTGGGGGAATATTGCCTGAAGCATGCAAGAGACCACGGAGTTCAGACTTAACTGGCAAACTTCATACTATCACAGAAACAGACCAGAGGCAACGAATTCTACCACTTAAATGTGTTCTTCACTTACACTTCCCTCCCAAAGTTAAGCATCATAATTCTTCCAGTTTTCAGAGACTAAACCCAGTGAGGGCCCGTGGGTCCACAAACACAATCCAAAGCAGCGTGTGCATTAAGGGAAAACGAATCCCCCAGCGATCCTGCCGCCCCCCTGGCCGCCAGCGGTGGGCTCAGAGCACACACCGTCCATGTCACATGAGCGTACCTGTCCGGTTCTGGCCTTGGAGAAAGCACGGGCTCGCAAAGGCACCTCCAGCCCCGCAAGGCTCGAGGAGGAGAGCGGAGGGATGAGGAGGGATGTGGCGGGCGGTCCCTCAGGTGCGGCCCCACCTGCCGCCCGATTGGCCGAGGCGGCAAGCTCGGCGGCAAGCTCGGCGGCAAGCTCGGCGGCAGGGGGGCAGATGATGGACTGCCCGTCTCCCAGCCGGGGTCCGAGCGGCGGGGCTCCGGGAATGTAAATACGCGCGCTCTCCGCGCCGGCCGGCACCGAGCCGGGAGAGCAAGACGCAGGCACAAAAGGACCCGGCTTGGAATGTTTAGGTTTTGAAGATGAATTTCTATTCTATCTCTGTGGGAGAAAGCAAAACGCACTCTGGCAAAGTGGAGCGCGAAGAACCTCGCATAATTTACGACTGATGTTTGACAAATCATTTCGCCATCAAAACATCCCTAAGCCTCCCCTTCCCAAATTGCAGTTTCAAAGTCCTGTTTTTGTGGTATGTGAATGATGCCCTATCAGGATCTGAGAAACAATATGAAATCAGACCTGAACAGTTGCATCCTCTTATCTCAGGAAATATTAAAATCATTGAAAATAGGTTTAAAAAATGGGGGGGGTGGCAATGTACTTTAGATGCTCTATGCAGGATAAAAATATAAGACAATTGGATATTATATGCTTAACAAAATTTTATTTCAAAAAGAATAAAATGAGATAGAAAGATGTGTTCTAGAGATATCGTTTCCACATTAGAATGTGTAAAATTTTCATAATTTGACTGGCTCTTACGTGTTTTAAAGTCATGAGCAATTTGAATGTTTTGTTTATCCTTGCAAAAAGATGACAGAGCATGGTTTTGGGAATTCGATTTAAGAAGTGTCCTTTTTAAAACTTATTAGGCTGAGAGCAGGGATTGAAGCAGGCAGATGGATAACAGGAAAAAATATATGTCCTGAAGCATCATGGAAATGCGGCTGGTAGAGAGCTATTGTATCATCCAGGCTCTTCTTTGGCAACTGAAGGACGTGTCAGTTCACCGTGAGTATTTCGTCCTGTACAAGCTGCCGAGCCGAAGGTAATACATCTCATGTCAGGGAATAAGGCAGTCCTGGCTGAACGCTGATGCAGTCACTTCTGAGAACAGTATAGTTGGAGAGTTTGGAGAATATAGTGGCTTTTTTTTTTTAATATGTGAGGGAAATATTATTCTTGTCTAATTGTGCTTTAGAATAAAAACCACCCCGCTCTGCTTCGCCACTATCACCACCAAGAAAATGAAAGCCACGTTTAAAATTAGCAGTAAGTGAGACTGAATCATGTGACAAAGATGTGTTTTATCTCATTGTGTTGAAAAGTGAGTAGGGGGAGAAAGAACTTAGCCACATGCATTTCTCTTTTAAGTACTATATTTTAATACTATAAGTTTAGAAAACAGAAAAAGTTAAAGGAACATAATAAACCATCAGGCTATACTGATAGCATATACAAAAAAGAAAAGAAGCAAATAAATAAGTACACACATAAGTTCATGCATGTTTCTTTTTTGAATTTTTGGGGGGATGCTTAATTACTTTTATAAAAGAGTGAGTACGTTTGAATCCTGTGGGATTGTTTCATATAATATTATGTCAAAATAATTTTTAATATTAGTAGAGAATAGCCCTATTCATCTATTTTGATAATAACATAATATTTCATGGGGTGTATATAAAATTTGCTTAAACATTTCCCCATTGTTTGATATTCAGGTTGCTTCTACATTTCAGTAAAGTAAATACTGCAGTAAGGGACATCTTAAGGCAAAATTTACATGTTTGAAATTATTGATTTCAAATAAATTTTTAAATGGAACAAATAGGCCATGCTTTATGGACATTTTGATAGTTTTGTAATAGTTTCCAAGCTACTTTCCCAAAAAAGAAAAACAAAAAGTTATAGCCTTCCATCCTACCAATAGGAAAGCATTAGGACACATATTTTACAGTATACTCAGTGTTACTGAGAATATTCATTTAAATATTTGGTAATTAGCAGATGAAAATTATTTCTTTTTTGATTATTAATAAAGCCCTTTTGTTCCTTTATTAAAAATTATTTTTGCTTCCCTTCTTTTGAATTTTTGGTTCCCTTTTTATTTCATTATTGAGGTAGCCCTGAAACCCTCTACATATAAAAATAAAATATAGCATTTTTATAAATCACTCTTTCGTTATGTTAATTTTGAACTAAGATGGTAACCCCTGGTTAAGATAATCATAGCACAATAATCACAGTAAGAAATCCTGGGCAAAATTGGGCCAGGGTGCAGTTTGACATGATCTACTGAATTTAGGTTTCCAGCAGGCTTCTGCTATCCCTTCATGGTGGCACATAAAATGGTATTATCATCTGTGAAATTACCCTGGAAACTTTAGGTACTTTATAGCAAATCGTATTCTCTCATTAGGAAACCCAGGCTCATTGATCTTTGTACTGCCTTTCTTTCTAGCCTGAAAATTTGTATTGTTTTCTTAAACTGTGGTGTGATTGTTTAAAAATGCCTTCATGCATTCTGGAACCTTCTGCAAGTGCGCCAGTGCCTAATAAATAGAGTAGCAGCCCATGTCCCTTTTAGCAAAAGCTATATATCTGTTCAGACTTGTAATTTTCTCCATTTATATCCTTTGCCCTTGAACTCTGGTTTTTAACGCAATGTTTCTCCAAATGATGCCATATAACTCTGCTCTGAGCACATCCACGGTGACATCCCGCAAACATTCCAAGGGCCAGGGCCAGCTGAGGAAGGGAAGAAACGACGACGGCTGAATTGTGGGAGTTACAGTGCATTACTCAACACGGAGTGGCTGTAAAACTATGACTGTTAATATACAAATTGCGACAAAGCCATAGCCAGCCTTCGCTAATATTCCGAGGTCTGGTTGAAAAACAATTTACCAAAGTAACTTTGATTAGAAAGAAACAACCAGAAAGCTTCTCCAAGAAATGAACTAAAAACCCTTCAAAGGATTTGAGGCAGGTGTTCTAATTATACATCTAAAAAATTATTTGTAGTGGGCTTGGGGAGGGGAACTGTTCAGTTATAAAATGCAAATTGTATATGTAGTGGAACTATAGACCAAATTCCTTTGTGTAAACTGTAATGAAATATACCAATTTTTTTGTTATAAGTAGTTTGCATCATAGATCTTATATAAGACAAGTGAGCATTGACTGGGTTTAATACTGTTTTTGTTTAAAAAATAAAAATTTGCTAATTAATATTGTGTGAAAGTTTGAACAGGGAGTGGGACCAGTCTCCCTCTACAATACCTGTGAAGGGAATATACTGATTAACAAAATTAATAATTTAGGTATGATCACAGAGACTGTGCAAAACCTACTTTGCAACGGAAATTGTTTTCCCACATTTTAGAAAAGGGCATTTACAAAAAGGTCCCTTTCTTTTGAAATGAGAAAGTCATACATACGCAGTAACATGCCCTACAGAGCTTGTCTATGTTTGTCTATTTTGAAATGTTATATTTGTTTCAAAATAATGTTTTTAAAAAGTTTATTTTCTCAAAGCTCTTTATTTGAATAGATTTTAATAGATTCATATTGAAATGACTTTACTGCAAAAGTCCTTTTTTTAATTTTTCTTGGCATTTTACCTGGAAGCAAATTGTTCATAGCAATGAGAATTAATTTGTACACCTCCTCCCCCAAATCCTAGGCTATGCATAATGCAGTCCATGCAAAAAATGTTGATGGGAATGAGAAAATAATATACCATCCAATATCGGATTTCATGCTGAAACATAGGCTGCCTGAAACATCTGGGCACACGTCTGTATTTTTAGTGCTCTATGTGCCTTCAGAAAGGAGTAAGGAAAGAAAAACTTCTAACTACACCAACTGACAACACTACTAATTCTTTTAGACACAAAACATGATCTGAATATATTTGCTATCCAAATACACACGTGTGATTATAGCCAATAGAAAATAAATAAGCTACAGGTTCCCAGGAACACCAAACACACTCTTAATATATTAGCTGCTCCCATTTTGGTATTATTCCCAGAGGAAATAGGTTCCAAGTAAGATGTATTAAGAATACTTTGGAAAAGTCTTTTCATGAATATAGAGCTGTCCATTTTCATCCTATTCTCACTCTAATCAACTGCACCTAAATTGAAGGAGATTTCTTACTTTTAATTAAAGAGACTGATCTAGTGATCTTAACTTGAGAACATGGTTTGCCTGAGGAACATAAAAATATAAACAAGGGAATTTTAGATTTTTCTGAGAATTTTAGAATATCATACTTACTGAATGAGCAGACTCATGAGGCAGACACCTTGGTTACATCATTCATCTCTGAATGCCCATATGATGAGTACTTGATGAATGATCCCCAGTCTGGTTTTTGAATTAAATGCCTAAATGCATAAATGCATCATTTGGAATGTACATCAAATGGAAATTATGAACTTTATAATATTAAGTGATTTTAATTAAAGCAGAGCTTGTGTTATGGTTTTCTACTCTTAAAACCTCAAAGTGTTTCTTTTTATATATTTCATTCAGAAAATTATGATTCCATTGTGCTAGTAAAAACAAGTTTGAAGAGGCTGGCTCACATGCCTTTATGCATCATCAGGGCTAACTGACTGCTAAAATACACATGAGACCTAAAAACATGTACTGTGTTAGATGTAAATTCTATATAAATTTCAAACGGAAGTTATATGATACAGAACATGTATTTTGTTATTGATAGAATGATAGTGTAGCTTATTAAGAATTCTTTCAAGACATTATTGAATGTCTTGAAATTTGATGATTCTCTACAAACTAAACTTTGGATTTTCTAACTTGCTCTCCTAAATAAAATGCATTTATATACAATGCAGATTATATGTAGTATAGTTATACCAACAATAGTTTCAAACATCTAATTCTAAAATATTAAGAATGACCATCCCTGATTCTACCCTTCATCTCATTTCCCTTTTCTTAAAGGCAACTACCTCCAACATTTCTATTGTATTTCTTCAGAATTCACTTCCATATCCATAAGTAACATGTTTGTATTGCTACTTCTTAACAACTTCTTCCTCTTCTTCTTCTCCTTCTTAGTATTATTTTAATTTGGGGTATTATCTATGGATTTTACACAAAAGAATATCATGATTTGTCTTTCTTTACTACCCCTGTCTCCAACTATACTCATGTTCTTAATATTCTTAATACAGTTATGTTGCATTTTTTATTAATGTTCAGTGTGTAATATCACTAATAAATTCTACTGAGAGCTGTGTTGGGGAATAAAATAACCTTTTCTTGAACATTTTCTGTTTTTCCTAGAGTTAATAATTGCTTTGTTTTTAATTTAGTTTAGTTTAGTTTTTTTTTCTTTTACTTACTTTCTAGGTAGTTGCCACTAGGTCATCACTAAATTCTCTGGCAATCTCTGAATCTCCTCTCAAGACATTTATATACTTCAGTTACTCTGTCTATGCTTTTATTCTGGAAACTTTTACCTCCCTCTAGACCAGCTGCCCTTGTTATCTGGGCACAGCTGTCATTCCAGGCTCTCCCTTCATAACTATCGGGTTGTGAGATACTTCACCTGTCTCCTATGCTGGGTCTCCTATTTTCTGTATCTCTTTTCTTTCTTTTTATTGGTTTAGTCTCATATATGTGGAGCCCATCCTCCCTATGGCTGGCTATAAAGAGATGGGGGAACTTTGCAGTCTAAAATTATTCTTGTTTTATATACCCTGTTAACTGGTAATCTGCTTGGACTAGAATTCTAGAGTGGAAAATCTTTTCCTTTCCAGTTTTACAGGCATCTTTATTGAGAAGCCAATTTGGGGTTATTGTTTTAAAAATACAAATAGATGATAAGGTAATTAAGATAATCTATTAAAATGAAAATGAAAGACATAACTTCCAATAGAAGAGTTTTATTGTTTTATTTGTGATTATAAAGCATTTTATAGTTTTTGAAACTTTTTACTTATAAATACTAAAGTACTATAGTGTATAATTTTCCACCTTTCCAGAAGATTCTAATTATGTGTACCACATGTCCTAGTGTTTGCTTAACATCACTTTAATATTTATATTGTTTAAATGCTATTTTTTGAAGTAACATGTTATTAATTATTTCAACAATTTATTATTCCCAACATTAGTGTCTGACTATAAAGTGAAATAGGCAGAATGTATGATGCAGAATTGAGTTCCACATTGGCCAACAAAGCAAAAGTTGCCGCACATTAAAGAAGACTAATTTCTATTATGGGGTTATTGAAAAGTGAAAATTAAAATAGGAGAAATAGATTATAGAAGAGTTATATTCAACGAGGTAAGACTTAATTAAAGTAAGTTATTCTGAATTCTACTTGCATTTGCAAACTTTAATAAACTGAGTGCTAGGCCTTAAACACACTTTCTTAAAACCTTAAAATAAAACCTTCTACTTAGCATCGAAATATTGCAGGGACTATTCTTCTGAATATGTGATTCTCTGCATTTTACTTGAATAGACATTCTACCTTTACAGTGATTTACTGAATCAACTTCCATAAATTCTAATTAATGAGAAAATTGGTAGATATCTAAGAATGCTCTATAAAATCACTGCTCCCAAGAATTGTACACAGTGAAGTTAAAATGAGAGTGGATATAAAATAAGATTTTTAAAATATTACCAACTTTAATATCATTCTCACAAGCTTCACAAGTCCAGTGCAATTTATTTCAGGCCTGTGAAGGTCAATATGAAATGACAGATTGAAATACTGTACGTGACTTGCGAAAGTCATTTTTGGGCAAGCTGTTTTCCAAGACTTAAATTAAATTAAAGCTTACCTTGCATCAGACATTTTTATTTTAACTGGATAGTGGCCTCATTTTCAAAATGATCACTTTTATCCCTGGTTGTTAAATAGATATTACCACTGTGAAAATGAGCTTGATGGCATGTGGCAAATACTGATTAAGTGCAGGGCCTGTTCCTTGAAGAAATTATTTTTTTATCATTGGAAATAAAATGCCAACGTTTTTTTTTTTCTCATAATTTGCAACATCTTCCTGAGGTTGTAATTGATAGAAGGAGTGTGTCCAGTGTTTATTAACACAAGATTTGAGCCAGACATAGCTAGGCTCAAATCCCATTTCTGCCACTTATTAGAAGACTTAACCTACCTGTGGTCACCGGTTACCTCACACGTGAAGGGGGGAAAATCACTGGTGTTTGTCAGAATTCAACAAGGTATGTAGCACAGAGCTTGGCACAGAGGAAGCATACACATAATCTAAGAGTCGTTGTTGCTGTTGATGATTTTATTGTTGGTCTCACATCTGTATTATTTTTATTATATTTTTTATTATTAACTTTTCTACCAACTGGCTTTATAATTTTAGTGCTCTGGGTTTTGTATACTGATGATATTAGAGACGAAGATCCTGAAATGACATATTTTTAACCAGATCAAACTGGTTCTCTATGCATGAGTTTCTAGCATGCTGCCCATTCTAGAGCCCTTGTCACCTGATGGTGGATACCTTGAAAGCTTGCAAATCTCGCTGCTAAGACCTTTCTCTGGATGAATGTGATTTAGAGACGAGCCCTTGCCTGTTACACTTCTTGGTTAATTCTGATTCTCCACTTTTCTTTTTAGGGTCTGCCTTCATGGCTCCCGAGGAGAAATCAACCAGACAAGGGGTGCAGCCCTATCTGGCCATAGTGACTCCTTAAGGCAGACCCCTGGTACTGATAGGGTCCTTTTCATAAGTCCCATCATTGCATGAGTCACGAGATGAATGAGCCGAGTTGACTTAATCAGTGCTGCCTAGTTTAGCCTCATTTCTTCAGGCTGGGTCTAAGCTTATTAGGCACAAACTAAAAGGAAATTTTGGTCACATTTTATTAAACATTTTATTAAACACTAGTTTTCAGAATAAAGAAATTTTCGTTAACAATTTCTAAAAGTGACCAGTGAGATTTCTTGTTTTTAAGATTTTAGTTTTTTAAGTGCCACCATGAACTCATAGAAATATATTTGCTGTTTTAATCCAATTATCAGATACCAAAAAACCCCACATTTATTACTAAGCATAACACATAAAAACACATAATATGAACGTACATTTTGTTCAATTTTAAGGCATACACTCTCATGTATAACTTGGCTAATCAATCCAGATGTCTTCCACGGGTCCTGTGTCTATGAAGACTAACCAAGAGGTACATTTATATTTATTAAAGTAGAAAGAAAAGCTGTGTAATTTGGGCCTTCAAACCTTCAGGTCCAGATATTTGAGTGAATCTTCAGTAGTCTGAAGGTGGACAGAGATGGGCAGAGCAGGCCCAGTCTCCAGATAAGTGCCAGCAAAATCTTTACCCTGTAGAAAGAACATAGGCCAGAAGAGAAGCTAAACCAGCCACTGGCTAGGAGTGGGTACCAACTTGCCCTTTCCTCCCAAGTTCTGGAGGAGACTATTTCAAATTAACAGTGATAGTAGATAATAATTTTAAAAAATTAAAGTCAATTTTTTGGAGCAGTTTTAGGAAGGTTGAAAGGAAGGTACAGAGATTCCCCATACACCCCTGGCCCCATACATTCATGGCTTCCCCCACTACCAACATTACTCACCAGAATGGTACATTTTTTTTTTTTTTTTTTTTTTTACTGAGGATTACTCTACATTGACACATTGTAATTACCGAAAGTTCATTATTTATCTTAGAGCTCATTCACTCTTGGTAAGGTACATTCTATGAATTTGGATAAATCTATAATGACACATATTCATTGTTGTAACATCATACAGAGGATTTTCACGGCCCCCAACTCCTCTATGCTTTGCCAATTCATCTTTCTCCTCCATGCCTACCCCTAGCATCCACTGATCTTTTTATTGTCTTCATTGTTTTGCCCTTTCTAGAATATCATAGTTGGAGTCATACGGTATGTAGCCTTTTCAGATTGGCTTCTTTCATTTAGTAATATGCATTTAAAGTTCTCCCGTATGGGGCCTCCCTGGTGGCGCAGTGGTTAAGAGTCCGCCTGCCGATGCAGGGGATACGGGTTCGTGCCCCGGTCTGGGAGGATCCCATATGCTGCGGAGCGGCTGGGCCCGTGAGCCATGGCCGCTGGGCCTGCGCATCCGGAGCCTGTGCTCCGCAACGGGAGAGGCCACAACAGTGAGAGGCCCGCATACCGCAAAAAGAAAAAAAAAAAAAAAGTTCTCCCGTATGTTTTCATAATTTAATAAGTCATTTATTTTTAGTGCTGAATAATGTTCCCCTCTCTGGATGTATCACAGTTTATATATCCATTTGCCTACTGAGGGACATCATAGTTGGAGTGGCTTCGGAAATTTTAAAAAATAAGACACAATAAATTTTGCTGCATCAATTGACCTTCCTTTCATGAAAGATTTCTCTGTAGCGTGCAATGCTGTTTGATAACATTTTACCTACAGTAGAATTTCCATGAAAATTGGAGTCAATCCTTTCAAACTCTGCTGCTGCTTTATCAACTAAGTTTATGTAATATTCTAAATCTTTTGTTGTTTTCTCATCGATCTTCACAGCATCTTCACCTGGAGTAGACTACATCTCAAGAAACCACTTTCTTTGCTCATCCATAAGAAGCAACTTATCTGTGCAAATTTTATCATGAAATTGCAGCAATTCAGTCACATCTTCAGGCTCCACCACTAATTCTAGTTCCCTTGCTATTTCTACCACATCTGCACTAAAATCTTAAACCCCTCAAAATTATTCATGAAGGTGGGCATCAACGTACTCCATACTCCTGTGTATGTTGATATTTTGACCTCTTTCCATGAATCACAAATGTTCTTAGTGGCAACCAGATTGGTGAATCCTTTCCAAAAGGTTTTAAATTGACTTTGTTCAGATGCATCAGAGGAATCACTATCTATGGCAGCTATAGCCTTACAAAATGTATTTCTTAAATAATAAAACTTTAAAGTCAAAATGACTCCTTGATCCATAGGCTGAAGAATGGACGTTGTGTTAGCAGGTATGAAAACAACATTAATCTCTTTGTACATCTCCATCAGAGCTCTTGGGAAAATAGGTGAATTGTCAATGAGCACTAATACCTTGAGAGGAATCTTTTTTTTTTTTTTTTAATGAGTGGTAGATCTCAATAATAGGCTTAAAGTATTCAGTAAACCATTTTGTAAACAGATGTGCTGTCATCCAGGTTTTGTTGTTCCATTTATAGAGCACAAGCAGAATAATTTAACATAATACTTAAGGGCCCTAGAATTTTCAGAATGGTAAATGAGCATTGACTTCAACTTTGTTACCAGCTGCAGTAGACTCTAACAGGAGAATTAGCCTGTCCTTTGAAGTTTGAATCCAGCACTGACTTTTCCTCTTTAGCTATGGAAGTCCTAGATGGTGTCTTTTTCCAATAGAAGGCTGTTTTGTCTACATAGAACATCTGTTGTTTAGTGTAACCACCTTCCTTAATTATCTTAGCTAGGTCTTCTGGATAACTTGCAGCAGCTTCTACATCAGCACTTGCTGCTTCCCCTTGTTCTTTTATGTTATAAAGACAGCTTCTTTCCTAAACCTCATGAACCAACCTCTGCTAGCTTCAAACTTCGCTTCTGTGGCTTCCTCACCTCTCTTAGTGTTCATAGAATTGAGGAGAGTTAAGGCCTTGCTATGGATTAGGCTTTGGCTGAAGGGAATATTGTAGCTGGTTTGATATTCTATCCAGACAACTAAAGCTTTATCCATATCAGCAATAAGTCTGTGTGCTTTCTTAGCATTCATGTATTCACTGGAGTTATACTTTTAATTTCCTACCTGACTATCTTGGCTTTCTATATGCCTTCCTCACTAAGCTTAATCATTTCTAACTTTTGATATAAAATCAGAGACAGTGACTGTTCCTTTCACTTGAACACTCAGAGGCCATTGTAGGGGTATTAATTGGCCTGGTTTCAATATTGTTGTGTCTCAAGGTACAGGGATGTTCAAGGAGAGAGAGAGAGATGGGGGAGGAGCCAGTTGGTGGAGCAGTCAGAACACAGACAACATTTATCTATTAAGTTCCCAGTCTTATATGGGTATGGTTTGTGGCACCCCAAAACAATTACAATAGTAACATCAAAGATCACTGATCACAGATAACCATAACAAATATGATAATAATGAAAAAGTTTGAAACATTGCAAGAATTACCAAATGTGACATAGAGATACAAAAATGAGTAAATGCTGTTGGAAAAATTGTGCTGATAAATTTGCTTGATGCCAGTTATCACAATCTTCAATTTGTAAAAGATGTAATATCTGCAAAGCGCAATAAAGTGAACATGGACTATCTCTCTGTTTATATAATTTTTCTTTGATTTTGTTCATCAGACTTCTGTAGTTTTCCTCATAGAGGTCATGAACATATTTTATTAGAATTATGCCTAAGTATTTCATCTTTGGGGGTGCTAACGTAAATGGTATTGTGATTTTAACTTCAAATTCCAGTTATTCATTGTTTGTATATAAGAAATCAATTGAAATTTGTATCTCATATCCTACAATATTGTTTTAATCACTTATTAGTTTTAGGCATTTCTGTTTTTTTCAATCCTTTCAGAGTTTCTACATAGATGATCATGTGATCTGTAAACAAAAACAATTTTTGTCTTCCTTCCCAATCTGTGTATTTTTTACTTCCTTTTCTTGCCTTATGAAATTAGCAAGGACTTCTAGTGGGATGTTGAAAAGTGGTGGTAAGCAGGGCCATCTTTGACTTGTACATGATCTTAGTAGGAAAGCTTTGAGTTTCTCAATATTAAGTATAATGTTAGCTGAGGGTTTTTTTCAGATAGCCTTTATCAAGTTGAGAAAGTTCCTCTCCATTCCTAGTTTAGAGTTTTTATCATAAATGGGTTAGATTTTGTCCAATGCTTTTTCTGCATGTATTGATATGATCATGTGATATTTTTCTTTTTTATCCCACTTGTATGAATAATAGTGTTTTTTTAAATTTTTTCAGCTTGCTCCTGCATTTTGTCTTTCTTTCCAATGTCACTGAGATAAAATTGACATGTAACTTTGTGTAAGTTTAGGATGTACAATGTGATGATTTGAAATGTATCTTGCAAAATGATTACCACAATATGGTTAAACACATCCATTACCTCACATAATTACAATTTTGTGTGTGTGTGTATGTGTGTGACAAGAACACATAAAGATTGACTCTCTTAGCAATTTCCCAGCATGTAATACAGTATTTATAACTATAGTTTCCATGCTGTACCTTCAATCCCCAGAACTTATTCATCTTGCAATTGGAAGATTCACTTTGACCAACATCTCCCCACCACCCACCCCCTGCAACTACTGGCAACCAGTAGTCTACTCTGTTTCTATAAGTTTGACTTTTTATTTTAGATTCCATGTATAAGAAAAATTATACAGAATTTATGTTTCTCTGTCTTACTTATTTTATTCAGCATAATTCTCTCAAGGTCCATACAGGCCATTGTAAATGACAGGATTTCTTTCTTTTTTTATTTTAATGACTGAACACTATTCCATTACATACATAATGGAATATTATTCCATATATATATATATATATATATATATATATATATATATATATATATATATATATATATATATATATATACTGGATCATAGGATAGTTCTATTTCTAATTGTGTGAGGAAACTCCATACTATTTTTCATAGTGGCTGAACCAGTTTACTTTCCCACCAACAGTGCACTAGGTTCCTCTTTTATGCACATCCTTACTAATATTTATCTCTTTCTTTTTTTGCAATAGCCATTCTAACAGGTGTGAGGGAATATCTTACCATGGTTTTGATTTGTATTTCCATCACAGTTAGTAATTTTGAGTGCCTTTTCATGTGTTTGTTAGCTATTTGCCTGTCTTAGGAAAAATGTCTATTCAAGTCCTCTGCTCATTTTTTAATCAGGTTAATTTTTTTTTTTTTGCTATTTAGTTTTATGAGTTCCTTACACATTTGGGATATTAACATCTTATCTAATATATGGCTTGCAAATATCTTCTCCCATTCAGTAGGTTTCTTCTTCATTCTGTTGATTGTTTATTTTGCTGTAGAGAAACTTTTTAGTTTGATGTAGTCCCACTTGTTTAATTTTGTCATTTTTGATTGTGCTTTTGGTGTTATATCTAAAAACTCATTGCCAACATCAATGTAAAGGAGCTTCTCCATTTCTTTTTCAGGATTTTTACAGTTTCAGATTATATATTTTAGTCTCTAACCCATTTTAAGTTAATTTTTGTGAGTGATGTAAGATAGGAATCCAATTTCATTCTTTTGCATATGATTACATAGTTTTCCCAGCATCGTCTCTTGAAGAGATTGTCTTTTCCCCCTTGAGTATTCTTGGCTCCCTTTTCAAATATTAGTTGACTATTTATGTATTTATTTCTGTGCTATCTATTCTATTCAACTGTTCTATGTGTGTGTGTTTTATGCCAGTACCATACTTTTGATTTGATTACTATTGCTTTGTAGTATAGTTTGAAAACAGGAAGTGGGATGTCTCCAACTTTGTTCTTTTTTCTCAAAATTGTTTTGGGTATTCAGGGTCTTTTGTGGTTCCATATGAATTTTAGGATTGTTTTTTCCTATTTCTGTGAAAATAAGAAATATCTTTTCATTTGTTTCTTCTTTAGTTTCTGTCATCAGTGCTTTATAGTTTTCAGTGTACAGGTCTTTCACCTCCTTGGTTAAGTTTATTCCTATGTATTTCATTGTTTTTTATGCTATTATAAATTGGATTGTTTTTTTCTTTCAGATATTTCATTGTTAATGGATAGAAATGCAACCGATTTTTGAATGTTGATTTTGTATCCTTCAACTACTGAAATCATTTATTAGTTCTAAAAATTTTTTGGTGGAATCCTTAGGGTTTCTACATATATAAGATCATGCCATCCACAGACAGAGACCATTTTATTTCTTCCTTTATGATTTGGGTGTTTTTCTTTCTTTTTCTTGCCTAAGTGCTCTGGCTTGGACTTCCATTCCTACTATGTTGAGTAGGAATGGTGAGAGTGGGCACCCATGTCTTATGCTTGATTTTAGAGGAAAAGCTTTCAGCTTTTCACCATTGATTTTGTTAGTGATGGGTTTGTCATATACAGACTTTATATTCTCACATATATCCTTCTGTTCCCAATTTTTAAGAGCTTTTATCATGGAAGCGTGTTGAATCTTGTCAAATGCTTTTTCCTGAATCTACTGAGAGGATGATATGATTTTTATTCCTCATTCTATTAATGTGGAATATTACCTTTATTGATTTTCATATATTGAACCAAACTTGCATCTCAGGGATCAATCCCACTTAACCATGATGTATGATCCTTTTAATGTGCTGTTGAATTTGATTTACTAAAATTTTATTCAGAATTTTTTCATTTATATTTTTTAGGGATTTTGGCCTAAAAATCCAAAGCTGTTTCTTGTAATGTGTTTACCTGGCTTTGCTGTCAGGGTAATACTGGCCTCATAAAATAAATTCAAAAGTGTTCTCGCCTCTTCAATTTTTTGTTATGATTTGATTAAATTGATGTTAATTCTTCTTTAGAATAGAATTCACCAGGGAAACCATCTGGTTCTGGACTTTTCTTGGGAGATTTTTGGTTACTGCCTCAAACTCTTTGGTCTTTATTGATCTATTTAGATTTTCTGTTTCTTCTTGATTCAGCCTTGGAAGGTTGTATACTATAGGAATTTATTAATTTCTTCTAGGTCATCTAATTTGTTGGCATATAATTGTTCATAGTAGACTCTTATGATCCTTTGTATTTCTGTGGTCAGTTGTAATCTCTTCTGTTTTATTTATAATTTTATTTGAGTCTTCTCTCTTTATTCTTGGTTAGTCTAGCTAAAGGTTAGTCAATATTCTTTACCATTCAAAAAAACTAATTTAGTTTCCTTGGTTTTTTTCTGTTGTCTTTCTAGTCTTCATTTCTTTATTTGTGCTGTAATCTTTATTATTTCCTTCCTTTTGTTAATTTTCATCTTAGTTTGTTCTTTTTGTAATTTCTTGAAGTGTAAAGTTGTTTATATGAAATTTTTCTCTTTTTCAAATTTAAGTATATACCTCTATATACTTGTTAGTTTTGTACAGCTTTTGCTGCACCACATAAGTTTTTATGTTGTGTTTTCATTTTTATTATGGTCAAGATACTTTTTGATTTTTCTTTTGACTTCTTCTTTGGCCTATTGGCTGTTAAGGAGTATATTGCTTAATTTACATGCATTATGAGTATTTCAGTTTTCCTTCTGTTTTTGATTTCTAGTTTCTTATTTTTGTGGTCAGAATAGATACTAAATTTGAGTTCAATCTACTTAAATTTAGTGGGACTTGCTTTGTGTTCCAACATATGATCTATCCTGGAGACTGTTCTCTGCAAGTTTGAGAAGACTGTGTATTCTGGTGCCAGTGGATGTAATGTGTTGTATATATCTATTAGGTACATTTGGTCTATAGTATTATTCAAGTCCTCTGTTTTCTTATTAATTTTCTGTCTGGATGATCTATCCAATGTTGAAAGTGAGCTATTGAGGTCCTCTACTATTATTGTATCAGTATTGTATTGAAGTTCCCTACTATTATTGTATAGACAGAAATACAAGAAAAGGACTCCCTTTGGTTCTATTAATATTTGCTTTAAATATTTAGGTGTTCCAATGTTGGGTCCATATATATTTACTACTGCTATCTGATTAGTAGTTTTTAAATAGCCTTACTTGCTAAATTAGAATGTTGACAGTCAACTGTGTGTCAATTACTAATTATTTTTGTCTTTCTTATTGTTATAACTGATCCATTAAATCCAACGTCTGAGTCCCACTGACTAAAAATATATTTATAACCCTCCTGCTAAATGGTAGATGCCATATTTTGGGCTGAAACCAAACTCAGGACCAAGCCAAGGAAACATTCTCTGCCCCATAGGTCAACTCCTTGAGGGCAAAGCAAAAGACTTCTTTAGTTTTCTCTCCTCTATTCATTGTACCTTGCACATAGTGGGTGATGAAGAATCATATTTTGAATGGGTTAACAAATAAAGCTGTGTCACATTCTTATGCTTACGTGGTAACTATGATTATCAATCCACTAAGCTGATCAACAAACATTTCTATAAAAAAATAAAGAGAAGATGTTCTAACAGTTAAGCAGTTACCTTTAGAGGCATATGAGATAGAAACGAAGGAGGGGGAAGGAAAGAGGCTTCGTCCTTACCAGTTCTTGAGCTTGGACAAGTAACTTAATATCATATAAGAGAACAGACTGGCCTTATACTTCTCAAAATGTCACTTTTGAGGATTAAGACATATGTGGAAACATTTGGGCAACTGTCAATGCCAGACATCAGTAATCCTTCAAATGTTAGCAGCATGCCCCTGGGTACCTTGCTTTAATCACCTTCCCATCTTCCCTTCCCATTTTCAGTTCAACAAAACTTCCCTCTCCAAAAACACACATATATACAACTTTATTGAAAGAAATTATAGAGAACATGGCAGACAGATGATAGTTATTATTTTTGAGTAGGTCAAATTGTTCAGACCTTTCATAGTGTGGGCAATACAGTGTAGGCAGCCATATGCCTTGCTCTTCTACCTTGGAGTAGAAGTCTTGGAGGTGTAGTTCAAGATGACTAAAGGAACTCTCTTGTATTCATATTTGGGTAAGGCTGTCTCCACATATAAAAGCTTTAACCTGAATTGATGCAAATTAAATGCACTATATAACCCCCTGATTCAATTAAGTAATAAAAAATTTCTTCATGCCTAAATCTGCTCTCTTTATCCCCTAATAAACTCCTACTTGTCTTTGAAAATTCACTGTGAGAAGTATTTGTAATGATTTTAGACAAAACACTACTAACATTTATTATATGAAGAGTTCTTACAAATAAGTAAGAAATTCCATAGAAGAAAGAGCAAAACATGAACAGTGAATTCTTAGGAAAAATAAACAGTAAATGTATGAAACAGTAAAATAGCATAATTATAAAACAACATGTTTATGAAACACTTGTCATAGACAAAATCAAATAAAGAAACTAATCAATTTTTGTTCCCCATATTGACAATAATTACCAAAATATTAATAAGCAGAGTTTGGCAAGGATACATGGTCATATATTGTTGATAGGGATTGGCAGGACGTTTTGTACTCTCAAATGTGAATGGACCCAGCAATCTCACTTCTAGAAATTTGTTGTAAATAACTACGACCACGGGCACAGAAACTTTTGTTCATGAGTATATTCAAAGTAGATTTGTCAGTAATAGTGAAACACTACAAATAGCCTCAATGTCCAATTACTTAGATAATTGATTACCTAAGTTTTGATGTGTCTGTACCATAGGACTCTAGGCATCCCTTAAAAATGCCTGGCATGGAAAGACCTCCAAGATATGTTAAGTGGAAAAAAAGACAAACATTAGCAAGCAATGAATGTATGCTTATATGCAAAGACTATATATATAAATGTATATATAAATTTACCAAAGAGCACTTGGAAGGATGTATAGCAAATTGTAGAAAGCATATATTTCTAGGGGTCAGGGGAGAAGGGGGGAATAGGGAGTCTGTGAAAGGTGAAAGGAGAGCCTCACATAAGTGTTACCCTGATTGTTTTAATCTTATAAAGATAGAAGCTATTCAGATATTTATAATCAAAAATAAACAACAAAAAAAGTTATTTTAGTTCAATGTAATGAATTGTATCAAAGAGGTATGTTATCCTTTTAATGATGTGTAGTAGCTCTTCATATATTCTGGATAATAATACTTAGTTTAATATATTAAATTCTTCTAAACTGGAACTTGCTTTTTGTTTATGGAGTGTTTTCTTATCCATACATGTGTTATCTTTATATTGTCATTATGATAGTCTCCTAAGTTTTCTGGTACACTTCATGTTCATGTAAAACTGTAAAAAGAGTATAGAACTTTATTCTAATATTTCTAATATTTTTATAGTTTCAAATGCATGTATTTCTTTAGTACACCTAAATTTTTTTTTTCTGCTGTGAAGTAGAGGGTTACCTTGAATTTTGTTTTCCCTTAAAGATCTAATCAATCATCCAATTCAAAATTTATCAAATAGTCTTCCTTTTCCCAATAATTTAAAATGTAAATTTTTCATAAATAAATTATCATATGCACATGGGTCTGTTTTTCATATTTTCTCTTCCACTGATATATTTTTCAATTACTTTGTGAGTACCACAGTTTTATTATAAGTTTGCAGTATGTTTGGCAATCTAATAGAGTAAGGTCCCATTGATGTTCTTGTTTGCTAAATTTTCGTGACTATTTTTGTATATTTTCTCTTAGCATCAACATGTCATGTGCCATTAGATATTGTGCTGCAATTTTGATTTGAATTATATTTAACCCATAAATACTTTTAGGAAAATTATTTCTTTATAATATTGAATGTTTCTATGTTAAATGTATGTCAAATACATCTCCACTTTCCATTTAATTAGATATTCTTTTATGTTATCAGGTAAAATTTCTTTTTATTTTGTTCACATAAGTACTTACTCTTTCTAATTAATATTTTTCCTAGGTATTTTATGTTTTTTATTATTGTTGTGAATGATATGTTTGATTTTGATTATATTTTCTAATTGATTGTCCCTGTCTCAAGAAAGCATGATCTTGTATCTGGTCACCATTTTATAAATAATATTATTCTCACCACTAGCTTTTTTATTCTTTTCTTAAATTTCTAGATAAATAATCATAGTGTCTCTAAATCACCCTTCTCTCTTTTCCATTTTAATATTTACTTCTCTCATTTTTTTTCTCATTTTATTTCATTAACCAGAATCTCTAATACAGGGCCAAATAGCAGTAATGATAGTAAGTCTCCCTTTATTTTTTTGAGAGTTCTGATGGGAATGACTCTAATATTACAGCAGTAAGTGCAACATGGACTATACATTTCTGGTAGATACCATAATTCAGACTGAGGCTTTTATTCTCTATTTTAGCTTATTTAGTGTTGTCATTGTTGTCATGTGCTTGCTTTTCATTTAAATCATGAATGGCCTTTATACAGCAGCATCATAATGTATCCGTTCAAAGAGCAAGTTTCAGAGTCAGAATTCTGCATTTCCTGCATCACTCCACCATTTAACTTTCCTTTGCCTCAATTTTTCATCTGAATAGAGGGAGAAATAATAACATCTCCTCCACTAGGTTATTTTAAAGATTAAATGAGCTCATTAATGTTAAAGAACTTAAAACAGTGCTTGGTACTCAATGAGTAATTTATAGCACTCAGTGAGTTAGTAGTATTGTACTCAATAATTTATTAATTATTATTATTACTGTCATCATTATTATTACTATTATAGACTTGTTCATTTGATTTTCACATTTGTTTCATATAGTAACTTATATTAATACATTTCTTGATGTTGCACCACCTTTGCGTTTCTGAGATACACCCTGTCATAATTCATTTAACCTACTGTGGAATTGTATTCGCTAATATTTTCATCTGTTTATAATAGATTTTTTGGTCTAGAGTTTTCTTGCTTTGTGAATGAGTGAGTTTGTGTGTGTGTGTTTGTGATCTTTATACAGTTTTGTTGTCAAGATTGTACTAGCATCATCTAATCAGTTAGGAAGATGTCCACATTATTTTGTGCATTGGGACACGTTCTATAATACAGATCCTTACATAAAGGTCTATAGAATTCATACTAAAAAGCCTGGACTTGCTTTTAGGGATAGAGCTCTGATAAGACTTTCATATTTTTCAATGACTGGTGATGTATTCAAGTTTTCATTTTCTAGAGAGAATCTTGATACTGTGTATTTTTCTAGAATTTTTTTTCTATGATTTCTATTTTGGCATGAAGGAGTACATAGTACTGTCATACAATTACTTCAAAATTTCCTCCATATCTACAGAAACTTGTATTTCTTATTTTAATTCTTTTTTGCTGTTTTTTAAAAATTCTTCGTGGAAATGGCAGCTATTTGTCTACTTTCTTGGTGTTGCTGAGACTACTGTTTAGATGTATTGTCATCTATTTTATTTCTTAATTTAATGTAACTTATGCTTGTATTATTATTTCTTCATTCCTTACACTTTTGGGGGGTTTATATTTGGTTACAGTTATTGCACAGTATACTTAGATCATGAATGTTTAAACTTTCCTGTTGTCCAATGTTTCATCATTTCTCTAATCACTCATGAGTGATTGTTGCAATGAGCCTGAATTGAGTTCCCAATAAATGTGTATTGAAATTGTTTTCCTGAAATACGAGAGGCACTGGGGATATATTCCAGGTACAATCTGGTAAGGAAGTAGATTTTAGAAAGGAAGAATGTGGGAAAACAATCAAGGACACTTGCAGAAAAGGAAAGAAGGTAAAAGGAAGGAAAGAGGGAAGGAAGAAAAGGATGGTAAAAGAAGAAAGGAAGAATAATTACATTAGAGCAGAAAAGAGACTCCTTAACGATATGCACAAGGTACTATGAAATGACAAATCTGTAACCTAGGGACAGTAGTCATTGCTCTGCTCTCTTCAAAGTATTATTATAAGAAATGAATGAATTGATATATGAAAAAGCTTTTGGAAAATCTCTACAGAAAGATTAAGTACAATAGGTCAGGTGGGTGGGATAAATACTAGATTTCCACATGCCATCAAGAATATTACCTTTTTTTTTTTTTTTTTTTTTTTTGGCGATACACAGGCCTCTCACTGTTGTGGCCTCTCCCATTGTAGAGCACAGACTCCAGACGCGCAGGCTCAGTGGTCATGGCTCACGGGCCCAGCCGCTCCGTGGCATGTGGGATCCTCCCGGACTGGGGCACGAACCCGTGTCTCCTGCATCGGCAGGCGGACTCTCAACCACTGCACCACCAGGGAAGCCCAAGAATATTACTATTCTTGGCATCAGTTTCATCCCTAATTATGTAACATACTTTAAAAAAATGTCATACGGGAGATATATACTTACCTAGTACCTAATGATTCACCTGTATATGTCTCTTCTTCTGTTGAATTCTGGGCTCTAAAATATTTTTCTCTACTATAAAATATTACTTCCATCTGTATCACAATCGCTTAGTTACCTATTTCCTCAAGTAATCCTCTTCAAGTTAACACCAAGTTAGGTTATACTCAGTCTTATCCTGATGGTACCATTAAGGAATACCCCATGGTCACATGGGTAGCATTGGCCCATGTGACCATAAGTCTCATACATTCTGCTTCTGACCCGTGTGCATTGAAGGGCATCCACTTTCCTCTGCCTCCCTTCCCAAGTCCCTCCCCCATGTTATGACATAAAATTTGATAGTTGCTACTTTGGGAACATAGTTGTAAAGAGGTAATATAGTCTAGACTTTGGATAATATATTCAGGTAACTTACCAATCAAGATCTCTAAGGTGTTAAAACAAATTCTTTTTTTAAAAACTATGTCCTGTGACCTTCTAGGAGCATCCAGTTTCCTCTTGTGGAGACATCAGTTCTTCAGTGTGATTTGCAATTGTATGAAGAGTGAAATATCAGGAAGTATGACTATAAGACAGGTATTGCTGTCTATAAAGTCACTCTTTCCTCCCTCTTCCTTTGAAGAATCATCTTCTTTGTAGAGACAGATGTTGCCCTGCCCTGATCATGTGGTTCCAGAAGGTGCTTCCAGTCAAACTGCTCTCCTGACCAAAAAGGTAAAATTCTGATCCACACTGGGTAAATCAGAGCATCTCACTTATTTTGCCAAAACAATTGGTTCAGGAGGGTTGTTGTAGGCAGAACCATGTCTTCCCAAGATGGTCACATCCTGATTCTCAGAATCTGTGCATATATTATGTTACATGGCAAAGGGGGACTAAGGAGCCAGTTGGAATTAAGGTTGCTAACCAGCTGACCTCAAAGTAGAGGGAATACCCTGGATTATCTGGGCGGACACAGTGCAATCACAAGGGTACTTAAAAGGGGAAGAGAGAGGCAGAAGAGAAGGTCAGTGGGATGTGATATGAGAACTCAACTCACCATTGCTGGCTTCGGGAAGGAGTATGAACAAAGGAATGCCAGTCATCTCTAGAAGCTGAAAACAGCAAAAAAAAAAAAAAAAAAAAAAAAAAAAAAGAATTTTCCTCTAGAGCCTCCAGAAGGGATTTCAACTTTGCCAACAGGTTGAATTTGGCTCAGAAAAGACCCATTTCAGACTTCTGACCTCCAGAACTACAAGGTAGTAATTTTGTATTACTTAAGCCACTAAGTTTGTGGTAATTTGTTATAGCAGCAATAGGAAACTAATACAAGGGTGTTTATGTAAACCAAGCTGGGTCAAAAAAAGATAATTTCCCCAGGAATTTTTAAGGTATAGCCAGTGAGTAAAGTACAAAGTTGGGGAGATGTGAATCTGGAACTGCCAAGGCACCCTAGGAGAAAGCTCGTTTGCAAGAACAAACTGAGAAGAACAGAGATAAAGGATAAAAATATCTTCCTCAACTCTGCTCTCCCCAGAATTGTGCTCTGCGGGACAATATACTCTCCTTTCTTGTATGCTAGTTTCAAGTGGGGTATTCTGTAGCTTGCAATTTGTCACTTAAGAAGTCTTGAGGAGCATGGGGCCAAATGTTTATATGGGAGAGGTTTCCATCAAGCACAGTTCCAGAAGGAATGAGACCACTACACAGCTCAGAGCACCTTCGAGGAAGATATCTCCTACACATGATTGTAACAATTCTTTAAAAAATAGAAAACTATGTATGAGGCTCCTGGTCTTCTCCAAACCCACCCCTCTCCAGTGTTCCTTAAGTAGCTCAACTCCTGGCTCATTAAGCATTGAGATCTTCGAAATGCACATTTATGTATCACATAAATATGTGTAACAGGATCACCTAGTTTCTCACAAAATACCCCCTTATGAAAGTTCATATACTTATTTTATTTTTATATTCATTTATTTGATTTTTCTCATGGGCCTTCCATCCTCTGCTTGATGGAGGGGAAAGAGACCTACACTGGAGAACAATCTGGTGATGTCAATTTAACAGCATAATTTGAACAGTTTTTTTAGACAATGCAATCTCCTTTAGATAAAATGTACAGTCATTTGGAGATACCCCCATCCTCCTTTCTCTTCTCTGAGTTGGTGTCTGAACAATTCTTCTGTCCTCAGGGTTCAAGGAGAGATGAGGTCCCTGAATCCTCAGCGTATCTCTGGCCTCTCCCACCAGGTTTGCTGCTCTGGGCTGCTTCCTGCATAGGTGACCCTCAGCATGAAGGTACATGCCTTGGCTGCACCCTTTGTCTGATCTAACTTAACAGTATGTCTCATTCAGCCTCATTAGGCCCACTGGTGCCCCCCAAACAGACTCACATCATCCCTCTCACAGTGTAGCTGGCTCTTCTGAGACGCCATCACAAAATTCATCTGGCCCTGCTTCTGGGCTGTGCACTTGATGGCTTGTACTTTGGAGTCACGTTGCCTCAGGTCCCAGCATGCCCCATGGTAAAGCTGACTATCCCTCACTTAGTCTCCAGGGAGCACATGAGTGTTTCTCTAAATTGGGTCCATTCCAGGTGTATGGGAAGGTAGCATAGGAAAAGTAAACTATGCCCTTCATCTCTCTAACTCTGCAACCACCCAGCTTACTGTGAAATGGCAGCCCCCAAGATGCTGTGTATGAAGGCTCTGAATAACCTCTTACCAGGTCCCAACCATTGAGTTGGATAAAGGACTTCTGTCTATGGTATTCCTCTCAATCCATCATATAAACTTCTTTTTTGGGGCTTAAACTTAGAAGAAGGAAAATTAGGATATCTATGACTGATCTCCTTTCCCTCTGACCTCTCCCATCTTTTCTCCCTTGCCTTACAGGGTCAGACTTAATTAACGTCCCTCATGAAATTTTCTCCAGCCTCAGGCCTAAATTGTTACCTTAGGAGGGGTGGAGATGGGTGAAGAGGGAAACTAGTAGAATTTTCAAAATATTTCACTAGCTATGCATATTTACAGTAGAATTTTATTTTATATTCACAGAAGAAATTGCATTAAATTCTAAAGCACCCAGGATAAGGAGAGGAGAGTGATCCTTTTTTGTGTAAATAGCCATAAAACATACTATTTAGCATTGTTTTCAGTGTTCTCTCACTTTGTTAACACATGACCATAGTGCTAGTCATGTGATTACAAAGTACTAACAACAGGGTAATTAAAGCATCTTACACTTTCCGAGTGTGGAGATTCCGAGGTGAATTTAATTTTCATCGACTTCAAGTGCCATGGAGTGGTCAGGAATACAGGAAGTTGGTTCTCCAGGGAGAATTGTTTTCCACATGTCATCTGAACATGAAAGGGAACAGAAAATTAATCAAGACAGTGACATTTTAAAAAGGGTGCCATATAGAAAGTAGAGAAAGAACATGCACTGATGGTTTAATAAAAGTGTTGGGAAGCATGCTGGAGCCCCCCAAACTATGGCTCAGAATGGATGTTTCAAACAAACACTCAATGACATACTGACAGATAAATAAGCACAAGGATAGCTCAGTAACAGTATGATTCATGTGTCTGTCTTCTCTGGGTATCCAGAGATCCTATACGTGTATTGTCGGCAATTTACAGGGAACAGGATCTGAAGCTTAGAAGGAAAAAATAAAAGCTCTGAGGTATACCTTTGAGAGCAGATGTTGAACAGATGTAAAAATTGCAACATAATTTCTACCTTCTTAAGGTTATTTTCCTTTTCACCTTTTTCCCCATTTGGGGGGCTTTTTTGTTTTGTTTTATTTGTTTTTTACATATGAAGTTGTTTTATTAGAGACCTTTTGGGCTTATCCAACTCTGCTGCAGAGTAAGCCTGCTGCCACAGCTTTTTTTCCCGCAAGACCTCCTCAGGAGTCTGAACCAATGGCATACAGTAAGGAACCCTTATCTGTGCCTTATTTCTCATTTGGTGCAAGTCAGACTTCACTCGATGATGCTGACTTTCTCAGGATAGGGTCAAGGCAGTTTACTGAGGATGCCCTTAGTGCAAAATCTCATATAGACACTTTTACTAAGGGGAGCTGACACTCAGTGCACGCTGGGCATCCATGCATGACTTTCTCCTAGTGCCTTTATGGAGTCTGCAACATCTGGCATGGAAGCCACAAAGCAGTTGCCTGAAATGTGCAATCAAACCGGACTGTGCAAGGCAGAGCCAGAATCCCAGCTCCCAAACACAGCAGAGAATTGAAAACAGAAGAGTGCTTGAAAACATGGGTCTGGAACTGCACCCCTACTCGGCCACTTTAGCAAGTTACTTATTCCCTGAGACCTCAGTTTCCTTATCTGGAAAATGTGGAGAATAACCTCACACTGTCAGGATTAAATGATATTATATATACAAATCAGAGTTGGCAACTCTTGTAATGTCTAGTAACAACCCTGACATCTATTACTTGTATGAACTTGCCAGTTCTTCTTTGACCTTCAGTTGGAATTTATGTATTTAGCAGATAAAAATCCAGGGTGTCCAGTTAAATCTTGAATTTCAGATAAGCAACAAATAATTTTTTCAGGATAGAAAACACCCCATGAAATATTGGGATATAACTTATGCTAAAAAATATTCATTGTTTACTGAATACTTGTCTGGTAAAGGAGAATATTCATGTTTACTCATCATATTAGAGGGTGATGGTGAGGATGACATGAAAAAATATATATATGCAAAAGTTTTGTAAATCGTAACATGTGATTCAGACATGAGGGAATGCTCTGATGGTTAGTGTGGATTTTGGAGTCATCACCAATTCAGGAGCAGGTTGAGGGATGCACAGTGAAAGTCAATGAGAGGAGATTCTGTAAGTTATAGACCAGTTAACCCGTTCACCTCTTCTCAGGGGCCAAGAACCTCTGAGTTACTTGCAACAGACTGCTTTTTCTCATGAATATGCATGTGTGAATCTCACTGGTAAGGAATTTTTGTACTTGGATTGAGGAGGGAAGAGGAGAAGTATGAAGAGGATTGTGCAGGGAACTGCCAACCTTTATACAGGGAGGGTTATTTCCTTTTTAATTAAATTTCTAGACATGCAATTTGCCTTTTCCTATGCATTCGGTTTTTCATCAGCTTTTTCCTCCTAGAGTGGCAAATCACAAACAGCTTATTTCAGGAACAATCACAGGAGGGGCCATTTGGGTGCCCACTCATGCCAAAGCTGCATTTTAAGCATAACCACTCCTTCAACAGAGAATTCCAAGTGAAAAGTCAAGGTTCTAAAAATACTCAAAGAGATTTTAATCTCCCATGTAAGGTGCATTCAGGAAATGGAAGCACTCAAATGCTTTCATTTTCAAAGAAAAGAACATAAGGTCTTTTCCATCCCTTCTCATGGGCCAAAACTAGACTGCAGAATGAAATTCTGCATAACTCAGGTTCCTGCATAACTCAGGCAATTTCTCAAGATATCATAAATAAAGGAGAGAATGTGACTTGTACCATTGTAATGCCCAACTTACTAGCTAATTCTGCCCTTTCATAAAATGAATAGCTCATAAGTCAAAAACTTAGTGAGATCAATTATTTGGTAGGATGTAGTTAAAGGAAGTCTCAGTCATACAACAAATAAACAAACAATGTTGATTTTTAAACCAGTTTTGCCAGCTTCCTATAGACACTGTCTCATAGCTAGGAGATACGCGGACTAAGTAACTAGAACAACCAAGTTGGCAATTTCCTACAAGATAGAGAGAAATAAATCTCTGAGGACCTTTGGCCTTTGACGCTGGAATGCAAACGCTTTGGGAGAAAAGAAACGTATGGTGAGCACGAGCTCCAAAGCCTGCGGACCATGCCATGAAAGTCCCTCCCTTGAATGAAATTGCTAATTTCCCCACTGGGAGCGGGGCAGGGGAGGGGCTGATTTTCAGCTGGCAGGCACAACAGACAGGATAAGGCTCTTTGTGTTTAGACACTCCGGCCATCGCATTTTATGGACACAAATTGAAGATAAGATCTAGTGATGGAGTCTCCGGCCACAGCTTGAGACCAGCCCATCAATGTCAGGTTTCGTTAAGTACCTGATGCCGGCACTTGGCAGCACTTCCGGTGGAAAGATGTTCTGGCAGGGTCAGTGTCTCCAGTGAAGTTCAGACTCTCATTTGCCATAAATGAAGGAGATGGGAAGTGAGCTGTGAGATTTTTAGACTAATATTTAGATCACTGCAATTTATCTCATCTTAAGGATCAAGCTGATTGAACGCGAGCCGAGTTTGAGCTGGACTGTGTTTACAAGGCCTCCTTCCTCGGACCTAGATGTTTAAAGAAAGAAGAAAAGCGAGAGCTGGGATTTCCGGATGACCTTGGAACCAAAAATGGCCAATCCCAATAACAATAATAGCAAGAATAAACAAGCATGAAAATTGCAATGCACTCTCTCCAGTACTGAGAAAAATTAATTTCCTATTTGAGTCCCATTCACATAAATACTCATGATGTTGTATTTAAATCCTAAGCCCACAGTACCTGAGCCAGCAGCCTGAGTCTTGCATTTAATCGGTTACTGTAATAAACATATAAAAAATTTTTTTTCATGAGAGGACAGAGCAGTGGCTACATAAAAGGACATCAAATGACACATCCTCCATCTCCCAGCAAATAAAAAAGCCATCAGCTCATAACAAGGCGGTGATAAAAGGTGCTGAGGCCAGTAAGATTAAGACTTTGTAATAAGGTTCGGGCGCCAAAACTGACAGCCATTTTCTTTTATATTTATCATGTCCTCACATTGGGGTGAGAAGCCATGGCTGTCCCATTGCTGGCTAGAATTTATAGCAGCTCCATTATTAGGAGATTGCAGTGAAATGGGGTAGAGGTATGGTTTTCTGAGAATGTTACGATAGCCTCCTACATTATACACTTGACAGGTTTGTCAGCTCTTAGTAACAAGCCTTGTAAAGTACTTTAATATCATTAGCACTATTTTCTTAATGTGTCTGTTCTCCTTGCAGCCTGAAAATATCATATATCATAGGCCGGAGGGTAGCCTGAACTGCTATCTCGCCTTTTCTGGCTTCTTAAATGTGATTTTATAGTAACACGTAGAGTTGATATTTTAATCAAAATAATGTAGTCATTTTCCTTTATTGATTATCAAGTAAATATGTATAAATATGTAGTTAGGGGTGGGCAACCCTTTTAGAGGATATTGAAAACATATAATGAATGGCTTTCCGGGGTAATCTTGCTGCCTGCTTACTTCCGCTATGCTATGTGCCCAGAGGTTTTCCATTCTGCTCTCCTTGCCCAAAGATCTCTGGAATTCACACATGGGAAAGAGGGACACGGGTCAGAACCAAAACCCTGGAAGAATGTTCCAGGTAGGCAAGGCCTAAATTAGTTGCCTTTGAAATTTCTGTACATACACACCTTCCTTTGTGCAAACTAGCATAAATTACAATATATTCTGTAGTTAATTGTGCATTTCCAAAGGACCCACATTTATTTTGAAGTACAGAAATCCTGTAAGGCTTTTTCTTCCTTTCCGCAATGAGATATTGACTTACGTATGCCTATCAACAATGCTAATGTAAACCCAAAGTCTCAACATTGCAAGAGTTTTATGTGTTTTAAATTTCAAAAATAAACATATATTACTTGGTGAATGTAATAAAATTATAAACTTGGCTTAGATCTCATGTTTAAACAGGACATACACCTTAATAGGGGTCGTGTTTATTCTTAACATTGTAAATTTCCTCATATATGACCTTTATCATAAAATTTCAATTACTGTCAACAATAGCCTTAAATCGACACCAAAACTAAGGATGGACACACACATACACATGCAATATCAAGGGAGTTTTATTATCTCCAGTAGGACCTCAAATTGCTCTATGACTTAAAAGAAGGTTAAAGTCAAATACACAGTTCAGTTCTGTGCCAGAGCTCAGAACGAAACATCAGCCTTGTGTGGGCAGTATCGATATCATGTAATTTACTACACATTGCCAAAAATGTGTAGTCGACTAGTTACTGGATGTGTGCCCTACCCCTCTACCACCACTACCTCAAATGAGAAAGGAAGGATATATACAATGGAATATTACTCAGCCATAAAAATGAACAAAATAATGCCATTTGCAGCAACATGGATGCAACTAGAGATTATCATACTGAGTGAAGTAAATCAGACAGAAAAAGACAAATACCATATGGTATCACTTATATGTGGAATCTAAAATATGGCACAAATGAACGTATCTGTGAAACAGAATCACAGACATAGAGAACAGACTGGTGGCTGCCAAAGGAAGGGGGTTTGGGGAGAGATGGAGTGGGAGGTTGCGGTTAGCAGATGTACGCATTTATTAATAGAATGGGTAAACAACAAAGTCCTACTGTATAGCACAGGGAATTATATTCAGTATCCTATGATAAACCATAATGGAAAAGAATATTAAAAAATAATGTATAGGGCCTCCCTGGTGGCGCAAGTGGTTGGGAGTCCGCCTGCCGATGCAGGGGATACGGGTTCGTGCCCCGGTCTGGGAGGATCCCATGTGCCGCGGAGCGGCTGGGCCCGTGAGCCATGGCCGCTGGGCCTGCGCGTCCGGAGCCTGCGTGTCCGGAGCCTGTGCTCCGCAACGGGGGAGGCCACAACAGTGAGAGGCCCGCATACCGCAAAAAAAAAAAAAAAAATAATAATAATAATAATAATAATGTATATATCTATATATATGTGTAACTTAATCACTTTGCTGTACAGCAGTAATTAACACAACATTGTAAATCAACTATACTTGAATAAAAAAAATTTTTTAATGTAAAAAAAAAGAAGAAGAAATGAAGGGATCTGTGGAGTACTTTCCTTTCGGTCAAAATCACTGCACCTAGCTCAGAGCCTAGCACTTAGTAGGTAGTCAAAAAATATTGGTTGGGAGAGTGCATAATGAATCTATAATTTCTTCCACCTTATGTTGAGTTTTCTATTGGCCCATGGCCATCAACGTGGGTTACTTGCAAGAAAAAAAATATGTGTCAGATGAGAGGAGCCATGACAGTTGGATCTGAGATTAATTTAGTCCATGCTTTTCTTTACTAACTTATGTAATTGCTTCTGCGTTTACAGCAAGACCATATGCAGATGCTTTCAGGCAACAGCACTACATATTGACAAATAGACACCATTGGGTAATCCAAAATGCTTGTTAACAAATTATTTGCATGCATCTAGAATATTTACTTTTAACCATTCAAAAACCTGATTCTGAGAATAAACAGTCCAAAAAGAATTTAGACTTTTATCTCCAACTCCACTTATGGCCTTTATGTCCCTTGGTTGTACAAATATTCCAACATATATTTCACAAAGTGGAATGGTTAGGTTAAATTTTGTCGTTATTTTTTTTTTCATTTTTATTAGGAGTACTTCCCTAAATTCTATATTCCCATTGCATTTGCCTAATTTAGGTGAGAAGAAGACAAGTCATACTTTGTACCATCTCTCTACTCACCTGAACAAGAAGACAGGGCAGGGTCAACCCCATATTTCTGTCTATTTTTATAGTCAGTACAATAATTGCCTGTGATGGATTATTTATATAGTAGCTAAGGCTGATTTTTCTTAGAAAGGAAATGATTAAATCGTGTATTTTTCAATGGGATCTGGTCACCACATGAGGACCTAACCTAACCTTTTTAAAGTATTTTATGCCTCTTTGTCTGAAGAAAAACAATTAATTTGATATGCTGAGAAGTTGTCCTGTGAAAATGCTATTCTCACACAGTCTTATTAATATGAATATATTTTTAATATCTGTTGATATGTGACTGTTCCCCATCAGTCACATGATTGGCCATAGAATCATTTAGTCTATTTATTGCTAGAAATCATTAAGAACTAGACTCACTTAAGTCTGTACATTTACTAAGCTTACAATATTTGATCCTATCAGAGAAAATATCTTTTGATTAAGTCTTTATGTATAAAACAGCATAGTAATTAGTTAAAATCATTGACTAAGGATTTATGGACAGTCATTCATGTGTCTAAACAGCTCTGTAGCTTCTCTGTACTTTTGTATTGACATTCAAAGACAATATTATAATACTTAGGCCTAAAAGGAAATTTCAGCATCACCTGGCTGGTCTTCCTGAATCACTAAGACAAGAAAGAGCAAATCCAAATTTTACTGCTTGAGCTCTCCTTTCCTTGACATACACACTGGACAAGTGTTGTCATATTTCTTTTTCCCCAGGTCCAGATGAGGGAAAGGTGGGCCCTTGATCAGCTCTCTGTATGTCTGCTGTTATCATTTATCTCCCCACCTCCATGTTTGAGGTCCCAGAGGCTGTATGATATTTCATTTGCTCAGAGCGTTCTGGGCAGAGTCTTGGCCAAGTATCTCGACTCAGTTTTTAGTGTTCCACAGCAAACACTAATATTAAGTTAATTAGCTAAGAACATTTTAGTTAAATGTTATTATACTCATAAGACTTTAAGACAACTGATTGTAAAATCAAAATGTCACCTTCATGATTCAATGTCCCTAAATTGAATTGTTTTTCAGTGAATATGCTCATTATTTTGACTTGGTGAATGGATGTTTAATTCACTGTTGAATGGACCATTGATGTAACCATTTTGGACAACATTTTGACATTATCAGGTAATGTGGAAATACGTGTACCTTCCAACATAGTTATTTGACTTCTAGATGTATACCTTCAGAAATTCTTATAAATGTGCTTAGCAGTACTCAAACTAGCCTAAAACTGTAAACAACCCAAATTTTCATCAATGGTAGAATTAAAAAATAAATTGTGACATGCTCATACAATGGAAACTATACACTGGAATAAAATAAATGAACAGCTATATAGGTGTATGACCATCAGTGAACCTCAAAAGTTAATGTTGAGTGAAAGCACGAAGACAGAGAAAGATATACACATATGATTCCATTTCCATAAAAAAATTTTAAAATCAAATAAATCTATACTGATTAGGGATTCATATGAAGGTGAAAACACTTTAAAGGAAAAGGAGAGAATTTTTAACACAAAATTCAGGATAGGGGCATGATAAGTAGATGGGCTAAGGAATGGGTATATGATGGAAGAGGGTCATGTAAGAGGTCATGCTCTGGTCATGTAATATTTCTTAACCTTGGAAGGTGGGTACAAGTGTGTTTTTTAAAAACACCAATTATTTAAAATGTACACATAAATTATGCATCTTTTGAATATAAATTTCAAAACTCAAAATAGTAACAGTAGATAAATAAAAGGAGAGGAGAGGTTGGAGGTGACTTCAAAGACACCTATGTTCCTTTCTTTTGCTTTCACTTAAAAAAAGGACTCTGACACAACCATTGAGTTGTCCTTGGTGTAGGTAAAAATGGGCACCCCTTTAACTTGTGCATTATATGTCACAAATAGAAATATGTTTCTGTAGCATATCAGCTTTAAATCAAAGCTAGACAGAG
Source organism: Mesoplodon densirostris (assembly GCF_025265405.1). Lineage (NCBI taxonomy): Eukaryota > Metazoa > Chordata > Mammalia > Artiodactyla > Ziphiidae > Mesoplodon > Mesoplodon densirostris. The sequence continues at coordinate 104,122,592 of NC_082664.1, forward strand.
GTTATTTAATACACATGAGAGTTATATGAGATCTCATGTGTTCTGTATAATACTCTCCATATACGTTTAATAGTTAACAATATACCTGAGGATTATGATTTTAAATCAATTATTCAGACGTTGAAGTTAGCCAAGTGCAGTCCATTAAAATGCCCATTGTTTTATGTCCCTGTCTCTTTTTAAGACAATTTTCAAAGACTATATCAGACACTTTAGCCACTATCATCCCATTTCCCCCAGATGTGTTCATGATGTAATTTGAAAGTCACCATTGTTGTATAATTTTAGGAGATTTAGATAAATCATACTCTCACATGTTAAAATTGTAAATACTGTTTGAATAGTTTTTACCTTTGTCTTATTGTCCAACAGGAAATAGAAGGAGGTGACAGACACTCCATAATGTTTGCTGAACAACCCACGGAGAACAGTGAAGGGCACACAGAGCATAATATTTCCTTTTATCCTCTCTCAATAACTCTATAATGTTCATACTACATTAATTCTCCCCTTCTTACAGAGGAGAAGACTGATGCACAGGAAATATAAAGACTTGGCCAACATAAGTGGCTATGCTCAGGTTTGAACTGTGGGTGGTTTGTCCTCTCTACCATTCTGATAAATTGCCCTCCATCCCATATGAATGGGTAAGATTATTACTCCAATTTTGTACATGTTATGTATGTATGTATATGGGAAAAGGTCTACACAATGTTTAGTGTAGTTTGTGTCCATCATTAAATTATTTTGCAAATTCTCATTATGAGTAACATTTACTATAGATAAATTAGGCCCACATCAGGCAAATAATATTGACATCTTTTTAAGTTAAAGGCATCAAAGAGTTTTTAATAGAAACTGTAAAATATTTCATTTAAAACATTTTTAAATCTCCCACTGCCTGAGTGAGACTGACATCTCTAGGAGATGATTGTCACATGCATATTTCCATTTTTCAGCACCCTTCGTGATCACACCAGGCTGGTAATTAGTAAGATAAAAATTGCTATTGGATAATGCACCATTTCAACTGTCATCCTGCTTGATTGGGGGGAAAAGAGATTTTGTAAAATGAGAGCCCAATGGTGAGGTTGTATTGACTTTTATGTCATGTTTGTTTCACTTTACTAGTCAAAACAAGTTTCCTGGCTCTTCCTGGCCCAGAAGGTTCCATTTGCTTTATGAAAATGAAGCTGTCTTGTTTTCTGGTTCATAAATCATTGTCAAGTGGAGCTAGATAACAGAAACAAGTTCAGATTCCAAAATGATTATCCTTAGAGATGATATATTAAATATACAGAATTCAACTTGATTTTCATAAGCTATGTTGACTTTGCAGAACTAAGGCTGCAGGGGAAAATGATCTCATAGGAGGAGGTGTGAGAGCTTGCAAAATCTAACCAGGTGGGAATGATGGGGGAGGGAAGGAAGCGCATCTTCATGTACAAAGACATTTGTGCTTTCTCCCATTTTCTCTCCATTATTTACCTGCTGTCATTCCTTTAAGCATCTGGGTGCCTATTTCTTTTATTAACAATATAGGAAACAACTTTAGAAAAGAAGAGACTCCCTTTTTCCTATATTATCTGCCACTTCTTTTTCATCCTCTTTTCTGAATAGAATGATATCTTGTAAAATGCTTCCTTTACCTCTTTATATTGAAATTACCCTGGTTTATACCCTTTATATTGAATTACCAAAGGTTTGAGTTGTACCTTTGGGGTATCATAGCCCTTGCAGGAGGGGTTTTCTAATCTCTCATCAGAGCCAAATCAGGGGCTATGGAAGTGGAATCTGGAAAAAGAAATCACAGTGGAATCAGAAAGAATCACAGAAATGCTCAGAGATTGAGTGTCCCTGTGCCAACTCACAGAGCATGTGTCTTGTACATACCTTGTCCTGAATGTGCTGAGGCTGACTTTTCCTCTGAATGAAGAGTTCAGACCTCCAAGCAAACTCAAGTGCCTTTCACTGAGAAAGAGAAATATTTCTTCTGTGTGAAATGTGTTTTACCTCCCAGGTGACTTCGCAGTTCCTATTGGAGCTTCAAATCTCATTCCGTGTCCCTTCCTGAGAACCGTTCCTCTGCCCCGCCCCAGCCACAATCCGGGGTCCTGTTTCTCTGGACGTTCCCTCAGAGCACTCCCTTCACTGATCCCCCTTCATACTTATCACGGGATCATCAAGAATTCACTACATTATTACTTTTTAAAATGCTTGTTCACACACCATGTAGTAGGTTTGCATTACATTTTTTGGAGACAGAGAATAAAGAGAAAGAGACATGTACACGAAGTCATTCCAAATCCTGCATAAAGCTTGATCTAGCAGGGGATTTGGGTGGAAATTCAAGTTGTAGTCAAGATTTAATTCTCTCAATTAGGTTTTCTTGCTCAGAACAGAGGCAACATTCTCCAAAGAGCAAAATAACAGAAAATGTATATATGCTGTCATGCATTTCCTGTATTATGAAAAAGAACTTTCTCTGCCTACCAAGACAAAACTTTGATTTTCTTAAGATAAGACATGGCTAGGAAAGGAGACTAGCTCTGCCACCAGACCCATAAACACTACAAACCTCCATATTGAGCTTCAGGGACCACCCCTAGGAAGTTCTAATTTTGTATTACCTGGCTTATCTGATTGCTTTATTCTTTATTTACATATCTAGTATTTTTACTCATTTATAGAGCAGGAAAGCAAAGTAAAGAATTGGAAAGTTATTTTAAAACTATACTAAGTGATATTGACTAGCTGGGATCTTCACCTCAAGGTGTATTCTCAACAATAGGCTTGGAAACCTATAACATTGAGGTAATTATCTCAATTCATCACTTCAGTGAACTTGCAAAAAAATAAAATAAAAACAGCTTTTTATAAGCTAAGGGCAAAATGTCCACTTGAACTTGAACTTTGAGTCTTCCAAGACACTTAAAATTTCCAGGCAGTTGGTTAACACATATGGAATTTGCACATTCTATAAATATTTAGACATTTGTAAATACAATCTTGTTTTATACACCACTGTTGAATAACACGGGTGCTTTGCTCTTTAGGAAGAGTGTTCCACGGAACAATCAATAGCAAAACCCTGCATGGTTTATTTTCTATTATGTATACCTTACAGGTCATTGAGTCAAGTACTGTGGCAAGATTTCTAAAAGCCTGGTGATTTTTAGGAAAGATCATCAATAACATATGTAGCCGAGCAAGCTAAAATAATTACAATCAAATTTCATGCTTCAGGGCATAAACTGATTTCCTGCAAGGGTCAGGAAGGAATTATGCTGCCTTCACCAATGTGGACTGCATCGGGTAACTGACTTACCTACTTTTGTTTGGTTTTGCCCGTTTTTTTCTGAAACAAATATACTGATCAGTTTGCTGAAGAATTTAGCTCTGGTTAGTCCATGCCCCTCCTCAGTTGCATTATACAAGACTTGCTTTCTTTATGATATCTAGGAATTTTTCTCTGGAAATAGCCACAGGATGAAGCACTGGCTGGGACATGTTGTCTATAAAATGTAAATGTCCCTTTTTGGACCTATTTTTTAAAGTTGAAGCTCTAGAAGGAGAAAATCAAATGGAGAAGAAAGCAAAGTAATATGATTTGGGATTTCAAGCATGCAGTCTTCACACATTTTCTGTTGGATATCCTCTAAACCCATCTACTTCCAGTACTAGGTTTTATTCATCTTGCTTCTTTTCTCTACCTAACTTTGGCCATTGGCTCTCCCTCATTCAAAAATCTCAATCAAAACATGCATTTTCACTTCTCTGAACAGCTTCAGCATCAGGAACAAGAGATTCTAACTTTTGTCACCATATTTTGGATTGGGGGGAGGTGAGGTGGGGAAGAGGAGGGGAGAGAAGCAAATGGTTATTCTCAGGCGGTGATTTTACCACAAACTTAGCACAGAGGACTTTGAGCTAATTATGTTCTATATATCTGAGCCAACTAGCAGAGCTTCAAGCTGACACTAGGATACATCTGGGCCTGATAATAATTGCAAATACTCAGGGCACACTTTAAAAAAGAGCTTATGTTACAATGTGAAACAGCATGTTTTACAGTCCTCAGAATGGTCAGATAAATAAAACAGCTCTGAGTCCAGAGCTTTGTTGGGGGGAAATGTATTTTGCAACATTTCATTTAGAGCAGAAAAATTTCCCCACTGACAAGGGAACATTTGACCCTAAGAAAATGTTAAGTTCTACCCGCAGCTGTTTGAGGTAAAGGGAGAAAGAAGACCAGGCTGCCTTCAATGATGTGGGCTATAAGATTACAAGCACTTTGCATTCAGAGAGACAGTTTTGGAGATTTGGGTCTGATTTGAGAGTGTCAAGGAGAATTTATAAAAAGCACCTTTTGCACATACGTCCAAGGTGAGAGAGTAGAAAGGAAGAACCTGCACGTTTCTTGGATGTATTGAGCATAAATGCTGAAAGGATAATTTGAGTTAATTTGGGAGCTGTCTTGGGGGCAGGTTTAATGTGTTGAACACAGTTAGGTGACTTTCCAAAATAATCATTCCCAAAGTCAGAGTTTTGCGTAAGACAGTAACCATTGTCAGTTTCCAATGGGCATGAAGCTCCCATGCAGTTCTATCTGCTAACACACATTGTATGTCTGCACCCGTCTTCTTTCCTCCTATGGAGACTTGCGAGGTCATAAAAGAGAGGGTTATCACTCACTTTAATCTGGTAATTTCCCTGTTCCTTAAATTCACATTTTTTTAAAGTGTAGCTTTGACACATTAGTATTTAATATTCTTGCTCTTCCATTTAGTATATGGTTTTGTGACACAAATACACCTACCCACACTACTCATGCTCTTCATCTCATGCCCCTACTCTTCCAGAATACTTTTATTTAAAAACTGCCTAGCATAACCATAACTTTATTACAGAGAGAACAAAATAATATGAGATCTTCCGTTTGTAGAGCACTTTGGATTTTACTGGTTAGTGCATCTCTTCTTTCTTCATTCTCAAACATCATGAGAGGGAGGGATTTAGCCCCCATTTGACAGATGTAGCAACTGAGGTTCAGAGACAGGTTTTAAGTTGTCCCAAATTCCACATCAGTAAGCATCAGAGCTCTTGCTCAAGTCCACGACTCACTGGAGTCTATAGCTAAATTAAGTGCCTTCAGCGGTTGTACTATCATTCAACTGCACAGCAATTTCAATTTCAAAAGCACTTTTCTTCTCTTTCCTACAACATCTCCTTTAATAAATAAATTCAAAGAATCCACCCATTTTAAAATCACTCTCAATTTAGAGGCATAGGGAAGTAATTAAATTTCTTAATGAAGATAAAGTAACAAATGTAATATGAATGTGGTATTCCTTTTTGGTATAGTCTCTTACATCTATGGGTATTAAATACACCTCTGAACATGTGTTATTTTAATGATTGCATGCCATATCTCCCAACTTGTTCTCTCGAGGAAGAAAATAAACACAGATTTTCTTGAATATAATTAATGTGTTTCAAGACCACATTTCACATTTTCCTGAATCCCCCAACTCACTCAATTTTAAGGCCATCTCTCCTAAGACAAAAAAAAAAACACCCTTTTTGGGTAAGTCTTAGGAAGGTTTTTTGTTGTTGTTTATTTGTGGGGGGGAAATCAGTTTCTCTGGAAAGCCAGCTCCTGTGTTCTCAAGGGTTATAAAAATGGGAATCATTTTTATTGGCAATCCACTGGAATAGTGCTGAGACAAATGGAAACTTGAAGATAAGGATCCTCAGAGGTGAGAACATACAGCTGTTGGGAATTGCGAGAGAATCTGACCAATAAAGGAAGTCACTATTTTTCCAGGCTTAAAGTGAGTTATAGGGCGAGACGGGTGTTGTATATTTATGTAAGCCAGCAGCAGGGAGTTTAAGCGGCTGTATATTGCTGAAAGAGCATCATTCACATTCAGGCTGAGACAAAACGTGGAAATGAAGTAACATCCTGGCCGAAGAAGGCCTCACGACAGAATAATAACATTTCAGAGAGGGGGGCCGTGTGCGAGGCTGTGGGTAGGACTTAAATGAGGAAATGATCAAGATGCCTTGTCAGGCCTTCAAAAAAAACAGTTACACACACACACACACACACACACATACACACTCAGGATTAAGGCCTGGCCAAGCGTCCTTGGGAAGGAAGGTCATTTATCTTTCACAGAAACGCGTACAATCACTTGCAACCTTCATCAGTATAGTCAGCAAGATAGCTTTGCCAAAAGTACTAGAAAAAATATATATCAATACGCATATTACAGTTGAGACCCCATTTGGTGTTTATTATTATCATACACTCTTGCCTCCTATGTCAGCGTGGATACTAATTCAGGACAATATTTGAAGGACTAAAGTGGTTCTGGCAGCTCAAGAGATTCAAAGGAAGGGAGTGGGCGGGGGAGGAGAGAGAAACTGTCTTATCTCCTGTGTTTATTCATTGTGTCCTTTTGTTTAGAGGAAGTTGCAAGTAGAATAAAAGGGTCTTGAAATTACACTCCTCTAATGACAAATGGTGAGAGGGAAAGAGAGACAATCCATTTCAGAAAGATGATCAAAAGAAGAGGGGAAAAAAACAGAGTTTTAACATTCAAAAAATATACACAGCTAGTCTGTGGGACTCTGAAAATGCTGTCTTCTGTTTAGTAGAAATCATATTGGGTGCACCCAAAAGCTAATTAAGATGTTGTCAGAAATTTTAATGGTGGATTGTGGTAAATATTTCAGAAACTTTAGTCATATTAGCAAAAAACACAATGTGAAATAAGAATCTCCAGTCACACAGAGAGCTTTAAGTTGATACTAAATTAGAATGGTTACTAAAATTGAGTCACTGGGATAAAAATAGTATATTTTATCCTTGAGGTTTATTTATTTTTGAAACGGATATGACAATTATGAAAAACTCAAGTAAAATCAAAAGGCTTTCTATAAAAATGTTTATGTGGTGTGCCACAGACTGGAGTTTTCCTTATTAGGACAAAGTGCAGTGAGATGTCAAAATGATTTTACGCTAGGAAAACATAATTTAAAACATAAAACACATATTTAAACCTTCAGAATAGTTGGTTAAGTTTTAAGAGGATAGCGGAATTACAAAATGAATAGACTTGCCTCTATTTTTCCTCTGCCGTTTTACAAGTGAATATTAAACTGCCATTAAAAAACAGTGATTGAAATGATTTAATTTCCTTCACTGACCCTTCTTTAAAAGTATTATTCCTCACTGGTTCAATCATGCCTGACAAGTTTGCACATTCAACCCCAATATTATCAGGACATGGTATTTAGCAACGTTTTCAAGGGCCAACGTCAAGGAAGACTAAGAATGAGTATAGGGCTCTTCTCCCTATAAAATGGTCAATTGCAAACAGGAACAGTTCATAAGACATTTGTAGGTGAACTCACCAAACACAGAGCTGAAGCCAAAGATTTCTAGGAATGACAACTTCAGCATCTCCGTGAAGTGATTCTACTTGCAAATTTCATATTTTTCCACAGGGGACATTTTAAGGGTTGGGGTCATGCAAATTCATTCCTGGCTTCTGAAGCATCAGGTAATGGCCACCGTCAAAGGCAGGATTCCAAAACCATTAGCCCACTGGTCTGCTCCTATATGGAAAACCTAGTATTTCAACCATACCCCCCCCCCATCTCCAGGCACACCTGCCTAGTACTAAAAATTCATTGGTGGGGAACATACTGAAATAGGTCACTCACTGAAGCATATCCTAGAAGTGCTTGAAAAAAAATGCCATTTGCACACAGTTTGAGCTCCATTGAGAAAAATAATATCTTAAATACAGATTGTTCAAAGCCTCCAGTCCTGCGTTTTATATATATATATATCCTATCTGTGCAGAATTTCTTGAACTAAGAATTATTGGTCACACCTGCAGCAGCTCATATAAAAAGTAATAGTGGCAGGGGGAAAAAAATTCTTCCTTTCTTTGATTTCTCCCTTAAACATTTGAGGACTGTAAGGAAACATCAGTACAGTTGCAGGCATCCGTGTGTTGTGATGTGTTGAAAAAAAAACCTCCATTTAAACACGGATTTTAACCTTTCCACCTTAGCCTCTTACATTTTCTTTCCTTCTACTCAAAGCATTTAGGTAAATTAGGATGAGGTCCCTCCATAAAAATGCAAGGGGATCAGTTAAACTTTCATCTCTAATTTATTCATGAAGGAGCGAGGTCTTGCCTGGTCGTGCTGTGCATCATCCTGTCAGAATGACTTTCTCTCTTGTTGAGAAGGGAGATGGAAGGACAGAAAATCGGAGGCTTTGGCTTTGCTAGTAATTGCTGTGAGAATAAAAATGCTGGTGCTTTCTTGCTCGGTGAAGTGAATATGAGCAAAAGTTTCAAAAATGAGGACCAGAACTGAATGAGCATCTATATGTGTGTGAGTATAACAATAAAAAAATGTATTATACATATAAATATTTATATATTATAAATACATAATAAATAACATAAATTTTATCTAATACATGTATAATATAAAAAAATCATTCCATCTATCTGAACCTATTTGTTTATCATTATATAGGTGTACCATCATTTCAAGGTACACGTGGGTACAAAGTATTTACAACAATGGAAAATACACCTGAATTAAATTTCCTAAATCATATCATTTCCAGATCTACTGGATTTTTGTACTTATAACTTTGTGTAAGCCTGATACCATGGACTGGCCACTTCGACAATTATTGTTCTCACGCATAAAGATTATGCTCTCCATTGCCCTCTATGTGCAAACAAATCCATACGTACAGGCCCTAGGCATCCTTGAATATGTGCAAGTTCAGAAGATTTATCAGTCTTTTAAGAAATCCCTCATTTTCTCTTTCAAATTTACCTGTGGTTTAATACACTTAATGTTCTCTTTTTAAGGTTCCTCATCTTTTTTTTCTTCTTAAATCATTTCCTGGTGTTTATTGTTTTTTTTTTTTTTCCTTTCCTCCACTTTCAAATATATTTCACATTTGGAGGCTCGTCGGAAAGGAGCAGAGTCGTAATGTGAAAGACCTTATTCTAGTTGATGAATAGGTTCCTTGGTTTTGCCATTCCCACCCCAGCATTCAAAAATTATCATCTTTTATACATGTGAGAAAGAGAGGGGTTGGGATTTGGCATTAGTTCTTTTAGTCGTCAGGAAATTACAAAATGTACACTTGCGAAGTAAGCAATTTTTGCCATCTGCCTGAACATCCATCTTTTTAATGAGCCTTGTTTGTAACCTGACGTTATGTTTCTAGTCACCTACCCTGTTTACGTCTTTGGCCCCTTTAATTAAGAGAAGAACCAGTTAAAAGAAAGTAAGAAGAAATATTAATATGATCTGATTAATTCAGCTAGCAGGAGGTTATGGGGTATCAAGGTTATTATAACCTATAAAGGCAATGTGAATAAAGCTGTATTCATTTGTAATTTTATTAGGTGGAGCAAATTAGTGAGTCTGCATAGCAGTGACAAAAGACCCACTCCTATTCTCCCTTACCCCCTACTGCAAGGGCCAGGTGCCCAAAGTTAGGCTCCATATTAGGCAAATGAGATCTGATAAATCTCAGCTGCACATCTAATGAGAGCCTCCAGAGCTGGTGCTGTGCTAATTTGGAAAGATTAGCTAGGATGTTTGTGTATGGCTGGTTAAAGTCCAATGGAATACAAGTAAGACACAGAGAAGAGGAAGCAAAACCTAGAAAGGGTTAAATACATTAAGACAATGGTCCTCTAGAAAAGGTAGGGCCAGAATTGATAATGGACAAACTATTAGAAACAAACTATCAAGGGAAATTTGAGGGGTGAAGTAAAAATTCTATTTTAAAAGAAATCTCAATGGTAACTAGTCTATTTATAGATAAAAAAGCAATATGGTCCACCTGTGTGGGCTGCTTTTCATCTCCTGGAACTTTCCCACTCCAGCTTCTCTGACGTCAGGAACCTACCTTTTGTCTACTTTCAAGGAGTCAAAGGAAATTGCAGAGTTTTTTTCCAGCAAAGATGTGGGGAGCCCTGATAAGTTAAGGAGAATTCAAAGTAAAAGAAAGTAGGGGGAGTTTTTAATACAAAGATTTCAATATCCATCAATGGAACATTCCCATGGGCTGGTCTGTGGATTTTGAAAAAAGGCTTCATTATTCTGGAATCCTGACAAGACAAATTTGCTTGGGCCTCCAGTGTACAAATTATAGTTTCTCTTGTCTTGCTTGATCTCATCAATTCTTCTAAACTCTAATTTCAGACTAATCTGGTATTTGTTCTGGCTTCACTTGGCAACTCCTGCCCATGGCTCCTATCCTTACCAGGTCTTTGCCTGACTTCTCTGTTACGATTTTAACACTGAAAATTTGGAGGGTTTCACATTCCACTGTAGTCCAGAAATAGATACCTATTTAGACATGAGTAAATTCGATTCTATTCCAACACTTGAAATATATTGTGAAAATTCTTAGTCTGATATATACCCCGAACATAGACTCCTGAAGGACCCATCTGAGCTGTTAACCAACTCCAAGGTAGTAAATGAGTTTTTACCATTAGTAGGGCATTCTATTGAGTACACTCTTAAAAGGAGAAAAATCATAAGTTAGATAATAGCAGTAATGTAGTCAAAATAGATGACTTCAGAAACCCAATGGAAAAACGAAGGACATGCCTCTTAAAAAGGCATTCCAATGGCCAAAATTATTTAAATGCTTTAAATTATATTAGGAATAAGCATAAAATAAGTTAAAAATTAAATAATAAAAAATAAACTCTCCCTGGTTGAGTAGAGAAATGACTTCTCAAGGGAAAAAAAAAGAAAGAAAGAAAGAAAAAAAAAAAAAACCTCTTACTGGGAATCAATGAAAACAGCATTATTTTGGACTTAAGTTTTCTCTTACTTCAAAATACAACAATGTAACATAAGAATCCTAAAAATGTGAATAAATAAATAAATCATTTAAGCAGTGCTCTATCCTTACTATAAATCTGTCTGTAAAATCTCAAAAATTTATGTAAAAAAATCAATGTATATGAATGTGGGAGGAGACCCCACTGTGAACATATTTAAATACCTCCCAAAGTCATTGGGATTTTTCCTCCTGAGCGATAATCTCCTTATTTAAAATTGCTTTGGCCACATTTTCAATGGAAAATGTTCATGGGAATTTTTAATATTTACACAAAATGTAAATCACCCTTTGATCCCCCTAATCAGCTCTTTGCTTCCACAGGTTAGATAGGAAATGGTTAAACATCTCTGTAACAGCAGAAATGATGCATCATTCAGTTGCAGCTAATACCACCATAATAGAGACTCAGGGAATATCTACTGAGTCAAATAAGTTAAATAAGTGTTCAAGCGTATATAACACACAGGTTGAGAAAACGATTGTTGGTTTTTCAATCAGAATCCATTCTTCCTTCATTATTTGTGCCACCACACTAAGAACATTTGGTTCATTATGAATGGCAGGGGTTTAGAGCATGTCCCCTGGTCAGAATCCCAGCTCAGCCACCGTATGCTGTGTGTCTTTAGGCAACTAACTTAACCTCTCTTTGCCTTAGTTTCCTCATGTGTACAAGGGGGAAAATAAGAGTAGTGCTTAGCTCTTGAAATTATTTTGAGAATTAAATGGTTTAGTACATATAAAACTCTTAGAAAAGTATTTAGCATATGGTGATACTCCATAAACCTCAGCTCTAATTATCATTTTACCTTTTATTTTGGATAGTTTTTGGCAGTCTCTCTTTCATCCATTAACCCGTTGAAGGCAGGAATACTTTTATTCAATTCCTTGACACCTCAGTACCAAGCACAAAAGCTCTACCTAAAGAGAGGGACTCAAGACATGCCAACGTCTTCTGACTAGAACATTCCTTTCACTCTTAGTGCTTTGGATTTCTCTCTTAATCATCTGTTTTTTGTTTTCAATAACAACAATAAAGCATCAGATACAAAGCCACATGGAGGTTTGACTGGTAAGAGCCACATATTATGATAATGATAAAACATATACTTTATGTCATTATCTATTGGCTAAAATACGGGTCTATGAACATATATGACCTTATTACTTCTCTCAGAAAAATTCAGTTGTTGGTGTTAGGATACTGGAAGAAACAGAGATTTTAGAAAACTGGCTCTGTTACCTTCTAAGCTACTTTTCGCATCTATTCAATGATAACACCCACTTCATGGGATTGTGGTGAGTCTAGGTGAGATAATATGTGAAGTACCTGGTACTCAATAAATGATAGCCGTTCTTACAAACACTGCAGAAAATTTTACCTCAGATGGTTCCCATGGGAATGAAAGACTTAGAGGAACCATCAGTGGGTAATAGTTGTGTTTATAGTTGGTGATAGTGCTTGGATAAGAAGGATTCTGACTTTGAGCCTGCACTCAGGGAAATGGTCCCTGATCCATGAACATATCTGCCTTGTGCACTATATGGGGAGGGTTGGCACCATGCAGGGGTCCAAGGCAGGGGTCTTTCTAAAAAATCTGCCCGTGGATTCTTTTGGGAGGTTGATGAACCCTGTGAACCTGTCTCAGAAAAAAGTGATCTTAAAAAAGTATACAAAATGCATTTTAAAAAACAATCAGTAAAATGTTAAAAAGACAAACTCATCATATACATGTTTCTTTGTTAGGATAGTAAATAATGAGATCTAGTGACAGGTCTCATACCTACCATCTACCATTGTTCAAAGATGTATTGAGTGGGAATTCCCTGGTGGTCCAGTGGTTAGCACTCCTCGCTTTCACTTGCTGAGGTCCGGGATTCAATTCCTGGTAGAGGAACTAAGATCCTGCAAGCCGGCAGCAGCCAAATTAAAAAAAAAAAAAAAAAAAAGGTTAAAGAAAACTTCACTTATTTATTAAAAAAAAAACCACAAAGAAGTATTGAGCATACATGATATTGTGAGTTATCAGTGACACACGTAATATAGTAGGAACATATCTGTGATATCTCTTGGTGACAATTCACAGGTATTATTAGTGCTGTTATGATGTTTTATCCACATTCATAGTGAAAGGGAATGCTACCTTTCAGTTAGAAATCAGTGAAAATAAAGATGCAACTTTTGTCCATGCAATTTCATAGGCCCCTTGCTCTAGAAGCCCAAATGAAGAATGGCTGTGCTTAGAACCCCAAGTTAAAACCCCTAGTCTAAAACCTAGAAATGTCTTTTCATGGAATCAGCTTGGCATACTGTTTTTCCAAAATCACCTCTCTATTTGCCCTTCAGCATATATACACCCATTTTATGAAGTTTGTAAAGACATTGAGTCCAGGTCTTAGAAATGGTTAGGATATTTAAATTGTTCTTCCCACCTAGACACAGGTTGATATAATTATTATAGTGTTTATGTTTCTAGCAGGTTGGACTCTCTTGGTATAAATGCTGGAATTTAAATGATAGTCAAGTTTGAAGATAGATGCAAGTGTCATACTAAGTTATAACACTATTTTAAGCAAAGAAATTCTTTAAGAACAGTTATAAAACAGGGAGTACCTTACATCTTGGGAAACGTCATATCCAATTATACAGGGTGATAAGATTAAAATAAACTTTGGGCAATCATGCAGACTGTGGGATACTTAATTCCACCTAAACCTTAAAGCTTTTTGACATTGACCCCATATTCTCAGATAAATGTAATAATTCATTCTGCTAGATACAAAATGATTCTTCCTTCTGTTGGACTAAAAGCCCAGAGAGTATGTAAATATATACAGCTGAGTATACCAAAACCATTTGGGACAGGCTGATGGGTATCTGTCAAAAGGTAAACACAATTTAGAGTAGGAATCCATTATAAAGACAGGATACCAGTCTAAACTGTTTTACATATTTACAAATATTTTGCATGTTATTAGCTCCCCATGAAAGTTCCATGTCCAGGGGATAGTGTTAAAATAAAGTTTTTATTCATTGCCTACACATCTTCCTGCTGATTGAGAAAGAACTCAGTATGGGAGTCTGTTAAACTTGACCTTTCATAAGCAGACACACTGTCGTTCTTCCTTGCTTGTTTATATTTGTAGTACTAAAAAGATTAATTGATTGTTCAATGAATTATCACTTTACAGATCGGGTTAGTCTCTTAAACCACCAATTACCCTGTTAACATGTAGCTACAAATTAATTGTTTTCAATAGGAAGAACATTATCCCCTATGTAGGTGTGGCAATTAGATTATTGATTTTAGGTAAATGTCTAGTTAATTATGCAATAGGCTTCATTTTGTCTGTTAATTAAGCTACTGCTCTTTTAAGTCAATAACTTATAGCCTCAGGAGAAATAAGAAGTTTCCCATTAGAAGAGTCCAGGTACTTCCCCAAAAAAGGGTCAGAATAGAGGGACTTCCCTCAAAGCAAAGACCCAAATGAAGAAGAATTTTTAAGAGTGATTTGTATTTCCAGTTCATTCATGGTCCATTTCTATAATCAAGATTAAATGGAAATCTGAATAGAAATACTGGAAGAGGAGCCAGTAATTTCTTTTTGTAAAAAACTCTGCCAAAAAGAAAATCAACTATCTCTGTCTTACTTCATATCACAATGACCAGCTTTAACCTGCCTTTCACCCAGGATCCAACTCCTTCCAAAATGCTGTCATTATACTTGTCATTTAACTGTTAATCACTGATCTGACCTAGTAGGGTGAAAGGAAGTATTCTCACCAACATTCCTTACCCTGCTTCCTTTCTTCTGACCAAAGATTGATCCATAGATGTTGACTTTTGTCCTACTCTACTTGGGGATTGTTAGTTTTTTATCTGTTTCCCTTTTGGTGGGAGGGTTGGGGAAGGGTGGAAGGTGGGCCTCTACTTGTTTGCCTAATCACCTGGAATCTAAACTTGCCATGCCCCTCACCCTGACTTTATAACTTGGTGAGACTTCTGACCAGTTAATTGATCCCAGACTCTGCTGTGTCTATTCTGTTTTCAGTACCAATGTCACAACCATGTTGTCCCTTGCAAATCTGATAATGTTTTGTACATAGTAGAGGCACAATATTAATTGAATTAATGAATGGAAATTGTGTATTTGGTAAAGCCCTGGTTAAATTCTATGCAGGAAAGTCACTAGCTTCCAGACAATAATGAATTGATTCTTCTCTTTGCTTAGGCACTGACTGAAGGGTAGCCCACAGAAATAAGAGAAATAAGAAGTTTTTTAATCTTAATGGTAATCATTAATATTTAATGAGTGCTTACTAATTGAATGTTCCAGACATCATCCATTCTAAGATAAATGGCGTACATTATCTCACTTATTCCTCACAAGAGTACTTTTCAATACATACTTTATTATCCTCATTTTACAGATGGAGAAACTGAGGCATGGAACATAATGTCAGACACTAACTAAGGGATGGAACTAGGATTCAAACCTAAGAAATATGACCATAGAATCTGTGCTTTTAACAACAACCCAGGCACCAGGGATCACTCAATAGACAAAATGATTGACCAGAGCCAGAGGATGAAGAGTGTATCCAAATTGTCCACTTGACCTGAAAATTTTGGGTAAAAATAATAGTCAATATTTAATAAGAACTTATTCCATTGGCTCAGTTTCAGAGTGGCCAGGCAGACTGTCATTTTAACAGTCACAGCTCGACCACTCAAGAAGGTGTTGGAGTCTATGAAACAGATTGGGTGATGGACAAAGGATCACTTGTGAGTCCAATATTAGCATCCCTCTTTCTGCTAATGATTTTAGCACTAGATACTGGAATAATGCATGAATAAGATTTCTTTTCCCCTGACCAAATTACTTGCTCATAGCATAGAAGTAGCTACAGACAAAGTACACATTATACTTTTATTTGAATATTCCCCAATTAGTTTACAATAAGGTTGGACATAGTCCTACTGACCACAGAATGACTCTTGCTGCTTCTTCAAAACTAAGATATTTCCTTTTATGGTGAAAGTTATAATTAGCTGAACAATCCTAAACTGTACTTGTTAAAAATAATCCCCATATAAGAAACCTGGTAAAAGTTATGCTGGTGTTTGCACAAAGCCTGATATACATAATTTTCTGAAGCTGTTTTCAATCATGCAAATGATTTTTTCCTTTGCAATATGCTAATGCAATCTGATTTATTTCAGTTGTAAAAGTTAATTACAATGTGTTTGTGAGTCCCTAAAGATGATGTATTAAATGTTTATAACCAGGATTATTAAAATGTCCTGTCTCGATTACAGAGCTTCTCTTTCAAACACTAGAACTAATTGTAGCCTTAAATCACAACAACCTCACCGTTAAAATTAACACAAGGGCAACATTGCATAATTTTAATTAATTTTAATTTGGCCAAAGCAAATTAATTTTTGTTTTCTAGAAGGACAGCTAAACTCTTTTGTAGCCTGCTTCCACTGAACATGGAGTTCAGAAACGTCTTTTCTTCCTAGCATTTTCATTCCTCTGAGGATTGTACCATGGGGCTGAATCCTTGTTTATATTTTGGTTTCAATTTGCATATATGGTTCTCTCCTCTCCTCTTGGCATTTCAGTAAGAAAATGAAACCAGAGTGAAATGTACACAGTTCTATGATCAGGGAGACAAATTTTTCACCGTGAGTTTCATAATCGTAACCCAGGTCTTCGCAGATAAAAATGTTCCCAGCACAGGAGAGGTGTACTCTGACACTTCTATCTTTAGTACCTATTAAAAAGCTGCCAACACCTCTTTCAAAGTTTGCAAAACAATTTTCTAAGGAATGTCTACTTAGGAGACATTCTATCTTGATTCTTTCCTCCTCCTTCCTGTGTCAAAATCAATGATTTCATATGAATAGCTAATACGAAATCTTCCATTGTTATATCAGCCTGTGCTGGACTTGAAGAATAGTAACATACAGGCTAAAATTCTATTTATTTCTTAAACTGGCACATGCTTTCCAGAAAAACTTCACCTCTAGTTCCCATTTCTTTAAATAAGATGTCCATTCTCTGTACTCAAATGAGAGTTGTTTATAAATAGGGGTACCCATGATAAAGAACCTTGAAAATACACCTTAAAAAGTCAACATGGCCTCCTGAAATATAGAAAATCAGTGAAAAAACTACGTAGGATCTCAGTGCTTTATCTTACTGGTCATAAGTTATAAATGTTTTAAAGAACTGGATAATTATTTCTTGTCTCGATTTACATGTAAATATTTTGGGAAAATGTGAGTTTATATTTTTGCTAAATTTTAATCTGCATATACTTGTAGGCATTCCTTATGCACTTGATAAACTGAAATCTTAGAAACAACCTCATTTTATGGCCCAAACCTAATAATCATTAAAAAAAAGTCTAGTATAAAAAAGTCAATTTATACCATATAAGTAAAGCCTAAACTTATCAAATAATTATTGTTCAAAGCAACATATTGTCTTTAACAGTGAAAAAGGATACTGTTAATAATTACATGCAAATATTATGCATAAAACTGGAATCTCTTGGGAAAAGCGAAAGATTTGGTCACCCTCCAAATAGGGAAATCAAGTTGATGCCTTACTGGTTGTGTATTCAGTTTATCACAATGTCTCCCCTCTGAATGATCCAAACCTAGATATGGTGACTGGATGAAGGCTGGGGGGGGGGGCAGATGGATGCTTGATTAAATTTGATCTATATAGGTTTGCCTTAATTTTAATTAGGCATGAGAAACTTGGGTTAAACTTTGGATGTGGCTAAATCAGTCTTAGGCAAAACTGAGAATTGTAGGGTGTCCTGTTTTAGCCTATGTTTTAGCCTATGTAAATACATCTATTATATACAATAAAGTTGTACATTTCAGTCAAGGATCAGATCATAGAATATATGATCAGTTTCAATTTTTAAAAAATTAATATGAATATCTATATGTAAAAATAAAATTCTATTCATAAAACCATGAAAGAAAATTTTAAGTGTTTGCTTGTTTAAAAACAGTAATATGGGCTTCCCTCGTGGCGCAGTGGTTGAAGGTCCGCCTGCTGATGCAGGGGACGCGGGTTCGTGCCCCGGTCCGGGAAGATCCCACATGCCGTGGAGCGGCTGGGCCTGTGAGCCATGGCCGCTGAGCCTGCGTGTTTGGAGCCTGTGCTCCACAACGGGAGAAGCCACAACAGTGTAGAGGCCCGCGTACCACAAAAAAAAAAAAAAAAAACAGTAATATGGCTAAAATTATTTTATTGGCAACTTACAAATACTCAGTACAAAACATTTTCAGATTAAATTAATGACTTTGAACACATATCTAACAGAAAATATATAATCTTTGGAATAGATTATTTTAAAATTGTAAATTTTCCAGCTAGAAAATTTTATTTTTATCTTGAGTTGAAAGTGCATTGATAACACAGAAAAAGTACTTTTTTTTTTCCTTGTAAGTGAATATTTACAGTGGACTTTAGGGCCTTTTGTATTTCTACTTGCTCCTAGAATTATATGAGTGTGAGAAGGGAAGAATTTTACTGGTGATCCTGAGTAGCTGTTTTTATACACGAATGTCTCCCATGCCTATGAACTCTTTGTGGGAAGAGAAATTATTTTATTCATCTTTGTATCTCCAAGCTTTTAGCATAAATATAAGTACATATTAAATAGTCAACATACTGATATGAACAGAAATGACTGAGGAGAGTGGGTGTAGGCTATAAAAAAAGTTAGACCAGAGCTACAGTAGTCACATTCTTACTGGTAAAACAAGCAAATAAACAAATATAAGACAAATCTTAGATTCTTAACCTAATCCCTAGAAACTCTTGGCTTATCATTGGGGAGGTTTCTCTGGTACTCATATAAAAAGGAAATTCAGTCAGTGAGAATTACTGAGTGAGAGGAATAGAAGATGCTCAGGCTTATAAGAAAGCCTCAGGGTGGGGGGGGAAACTTTATTACCTCATTTTTTAATGCCTAGATTTCACCATTTTTTCTGAGAATTATGCTGTGGAGAGAAAGTATAAATAAAAAGGTATTTTTTTAGAACATATCAATTTTGAAGAACTGATTATATTTTACTGCATTCTTTGTTCCTTCTAAAACTACCAGTCATGGTAGGCATATGATATACTAGGAAGGCTTAGGTTGTCACATACTGGGGGAATTTGCTCACTAACTTTAAAGATCACAGTCACTGGCCTATGTGTGCCAAACACTTAATGATTACCATTTACTAGTGAGAGACCTCAGCCTATTATGGACTGAGTGTATTCTGCTCTCTCTAGTGAAAGGACATTGCTAGGAAAAATGAACATACTTCTTGAAGTAGACACCTATGGATTGGAGAAATTTCACTTTAGCTAAAAATGCCAATAATGATACAACATTCTTTAAGTACTGCCAGATTACGGACTTTCATTCCAAGGCTTGTGGTGGATGACTGGTTTAAACATAGATAATTTTACAATGACATAGGAAGGTATCTTGAGACCACAGAATTCACCTTATCCTAGAAAAAACTTATGGTGCATGAGAAGATGTCTCCTTAGAAGCAATTGCATTTTATAGTATTAGATAAGGTAAATATTTTCTTAATGGGATTTGATAATAGCTGTCAAAAATTTAGGGTCAATCACATAAAGTGGCTAAGTGAGAAAAAATAAATAAGATCCATCCACATCTATATGCTGTCTACACACTCACTACAGTAAGGACACACACAGACCAAAAATGAGGGGATAGAAAAAGATGTTTCATGCAAATGGAAACCAAAATAAAGCTGAGGTAACTATACTTATTTTAGTAAAATAGACTTTAAAACAAAGATTATAAGAAAAGACAAAAAGGGCATTACATAATGATAAAGGGGTCAATCCAACAAGAGGATATAACATTGTAAATATTTATGCACCCAACATAAGAACACCTAAATATATAAAATAAATCTTAACAGATGTAAAATGACAAAAATACAGTAGTATAATAATATTAGGGAATTTAATACCCCACTTACATCAATGGATAAATCATCCAGATAGATAGAAAACCAATAAGGAAACATGTGCCTTAAACAAAACATTGGAATAGAGTGACTTAATAGATATATAAAGAAGATTTCATCTAAAAGTAGCAGAATATGTATTCTTCTCAATGCACATGGAGCATTCTCCAAGATACATCATATGTTAAGCCACAAAAGGAGTCTTAATAAATTTTAAAAGATTGAAATCATATAAAGCATCTTTTCCTATGATAATGATATAAAAATAGAAATCAATCAACTCCAAAAAGAAAATGAAAAAATCACAAATATGTGGAGATTAAACAACATGCTACTGAACAACCAATGGGTCAATGAAAATATCAAAGGAGAAATAGAAAATTCCGTGAGACAAACTAATATGGAAATACAACATATCAAAACTTATGAGATGTAGCAAAATCAGTTCTAAATGGGAAATACATAGTGATACATGCCTTTTGCAAGGAAAAAGAAAAATCTTAAATAAACAATCTAACTTTACACCTCGGGGGACTAGGAAAAGCAGAATAAAAAAGCCCAACGTTAGTAGAAGGAAGGAAATAGCAAGGTTCAGAACAGATATAAACGAAATAGAGACTAAAAAGAAAATAGAAAAGATCAATGAAAAGCTGGCTCTTCATAAAGATAAAGGAAATTGATAAATCTTTTAGCTAGACTTACCAAGAAAAAAGAGAGAGAGCTCAAAAAAATAAAATCAGAAATGAAAGAAGAGACATTACAACTGAGACCACAGAAATACATAAGATCCTAAGAGATGACTATGAACAATAATACACCAACAAATTAAACAACCTAGAAAAAAAGGATGAATTCCTAGAAACATACAATCTTCCAAGACTGAATCATGAAGAAATACAAAATCTAAATATACCAATTACTAGTGAGGAGAGTGAATAAGTAATCAAAAACCTTCCCCAAAATAAAAGTCCAAGACCAGATGGCTTTACTGGTGAATTCTACCAAACATTCAAAGAATTAATACCAAAAAAATTGTAAAGAGGCAATACTTCTAAACTCATTTTACAAGGTCAGGCTTACCCTGATACCAAAATACCAAACAAGGATACCACAACAAAACAGCCTCATTTACAATTGCATCCAAAACAAAAAACAAACAAAAAAAAAAACCCTAGGAATATATTTAACCCAGGAGGTGAAAGGGTGAAAGGCCTTTACCTGAAAACTATAAGACATTGATGAAAGAAATTGAAGAAGACAAAAATAAATGGAAAGATATTTTGTGCTCATGGATTGGAAGAATTAATATCGTTAAAATATACATACTACAAAAAGCAATTTACAAATCAAATGCAGTTCATATCAAAATTCCAGTGGCATTTTTTATAGAAATAGAACAAACAATCCTAAAATTCATATGGAATCACAAAGGACACCAAATGGTCAAAACAATCTTGAGAAAGGAAAGCTGGAGACATTGTACTCCCTGATTTTGAACAATATTACAAAGCTATGTAATCAAAACAGTATGTCATTTACATAAAAACAGACACATAGATCAATAAAACAGAATAGATAGCCCAGAAGTAAACCCCCTCATATATGGTCAGTTAATTTAAGGGAAAGTTGGCAAGAATATAAAATGAGTAAAGAGTCTGGTGTTGTGAAAACTGGACAGTAACATGTAAGAGAATGAAATTATACAACTATCTTACACCATATACAAAAATTAACACAAAATGGATTAAATATTTGAATGTAAGACCTGAAACCATAGAATTCCTAGAAGAAAACGTAGGCAGTAGGCTCCCTGACATCAATCTTGGTGATGAATTTTTGTACCTTAATCCAAAAGTAAAGGCATCAAAGGCAAAAATAAGTGGAACTACATAAAAATAAACAACATCTGCACAGAAAAGGAAATCACCAATGAAATAAAAAGGCAATCTACTGAATGGGAGAAAACATTTGCAAATCCTATATCTGATAAGTGGGTAATATCCAAAATATACAAACAACTAGTGTAACTCAATAGGAAAAACAAACAAACAAACAATTAAATTAAAAATGGGCAGAGGGTCTGAATACACATTTTCTTCTAAAAGGACATATAGATAGCCAACGTGAAAAGATGCTCAACACCATTAATCATCAGGCAAATGCAAATCAAAACCACAATGAGATATCACCTCACACAAGTTAGAGTAACTGTTATCAAAAAGACAAGAAATAACAAGTGTTGGTGAGTATGTGGAGAAAAGGGAACGTTTGTATATTGTTGGTCGGAATGTAAATTGATTCAGCCACTATGGAAAATAGTATGGAAGTTCTTAAAGAAATTAAAAATAGAACTATCATATGATCCAGCAATCTCACTTCTGTATATATATCCAAAAGAACTGAAATCACTATCTTAAAGATGTATCTGCACCCCATGTTCATTGTACCATTATTCACAATAGTCAAAACATGGAAACAACTGAAGTGTTCATCAACAAGTGAATAGAGATTGAAATGTAATAACATATATATATATACACACTCAAGATTATTATTGTCACATAAAGGAAGTAAATCCTACCATTTGCAACAACATAGATTAGCCTAAGGGCATTATGCTAGAGAAGTAAGTCAGACAGAGAAAGATAAATACTGTATAATCTCACTTATATATGGAATCTAAAAAAGCCAAACTCATGGAAACAGAGTAAAATGGTGATAGCCAGGAGCTGGGGGCTGGAGAAAATGAAGAGATGCTTGTCAAAGGGTATTGCAGCACTGTTTACAATAGCCAAGACATGGAAACAATGTCAATGTCCATCCATAGATGAATGGATAAAGAAGATGTGGTATGTATATACAGTGGAATATTACTCAGCCATTAAAAAGAATGAAATAATGCCATTGACAGCAACATGGATGGACCTGGAGATTATCGTACTAAGTGAAGTAAGTCAGTCAGAGAAAGACAAATATCATATGACCTTGCTTATATGTGGAATCTAAAAAAAAATGATACAAATGAACTTATTGATTAAACAGAAACAGACTCAAAGACTTAGTAAACGAACTTATGGTTACCAAAGGGGAATGTCGGGGAAGGGATAAAAATGGGAGTTTGGGATTGATATATACACACTACTGTGTTTAAAGTAGATAACTAGCAAGGACCTACTGTATGGCACAAGGAATTCTGTTCAACATTCTGTAATAACCTAAGTGGGAAAAGAATTTGAAAAAGAATAGATACATGTATATGTATAACTGAATCACATTACTGTACACATGAAACTAACACAGCAATGTTAATTAACTATACTCCAATATAAAATAAAAGTTTAAAATAAATAAAATTTAAAAAGGGTACAAAATAAGTTCTGGTGAATCTAATGTACAGCATGGTGACTATAGTTAACAATACTGCATTGTGTACTTGAAAGTTGCTAAGAGAATAGATCTTAAATGTTCTCAACATATACACAAACACACACACTAAAGTAACTATGTGAGGTGATACATTTGGTAACTAAACTTATTGTGGTCATAATTTCACAAAATATATGTACATAAAATTATCACCTTGTACACCTTTAAACTTACACAATGTTATATGTCAATTACATATCAGTAAAGCTGGAAAAATATGTATCACAGACCTAACTATAAAACCAAAAACTATAAAACTTACATAAGAAAATATAGGAGATAATTTTTGTGGCTTTGAGATAGGCAAAGCATTCCTAGAACACAAAAAATCAGGAAACAAGAAAACATTGATAATCATACTTCAAAATTAGAAAGTTTTGCTTTTTATAGATACTGTTATTAAAATGAAAAGATAAGCAATACTCTAAAATAAAATATTTACAAAACACGATGTGATAAATAACTAGTATCCAAAATTTATACAGAACTCTTACACTTAATAAGAAAATAATCCAATATAAAAATGGGTCAAAGATTTGAGCAAACACTTTGTGGAAGGAGATAAAGGTAGCAACAAGCACCAGAAAAACTATTCAACATCACTAGTCATTAGGAAAATGAAAATTAAATCCACAATGAGATATTGCTACACATTAATTATAATAGTTTTAAAAAATGACAATACTATGTGCTGACAAGAATATGTGGCAATCGAGACTCTTATACATTGTGGGGATGCAAAATGAATCTGCTATTTTGGCAAACACTTTTGCAATTTCTTACCATGTGACCCAGAAATCTCTCAAACTAGGTTTATATCCATGAAAAACTAAAACATATATCCACACAAATGGCTGTACATGAATGCATATAAAAATTTCAGCGATAATTACTCAAAACTGAAACAATCCATCTACTAGTGAATGAAGTTACAAATTCTGGTAAATTCATAGTATAAAATAGTAGTCAATAATAAGAAGAAATAAACTACTGAAACATTCAACAATATGAATGAATCTCAAAAGCATTATACTAAGTGAGAGAATATGTTTACCAAGACACTAGTCATATTAGTTCATAACAGCAAAAAACAAAACAAAACAAAAAAGGGAGCTTAAAGTTAGCCTGATAGACATATCAGCAGGAGAAAGGATAACAAATTGTGTTATACTTACATGATGAATTATTATATGGGAATAAAAATACTGATATATACAATAATATACGTGAATGTTAAAAACATCATGTTAAGTGAAAGAAGCCAGAAACAAAAAAAGTACAAACTGTATGATTCCATTTAGATGAAATTCAAGAACCAACACAACCAAATAGGGTGACAGAAATTAGAATAGGGGAAGTTCATGACTGAGAAATGGTTTGAGAGAACTTTCCAAAGTGAAGAAATTGGTCTATATCTTGAACTAGGAAGTAGTTACAGTGCATATATTGGCAACAAAATAATTGAGTTATACAATTAAGATCTTTTCACTTTACTCAATGAAATTTGTGTCTCAGTTGAAATACATATAGAGCACCTTGGTGAAATTGATATTTCTACAGAGGGGACAGGAAAAGTACAGTTGAGCCTGGAGCATCTTCCAATGTCAGAAAATAAGGAAACGCTTAAGAAGCAAAAAGATGGGACTGAGAGATGTCATAGGGACACAGAAGCCAACCTGAGAGAGTTTCCAATGGCTGAAGCTGGAACAATTTGTTGCATAACAAATGAAATACAACATTTGTTACATGTAGAATTTTAATTATTACTCGGCTCATATTTTCTAATTGCCATTTTGTGTTTACTCATGGCATAGAAGTGTATTTCCTGGTGTTAAACATATGGGAGTTTCAAAGCTTTTCTTTGTTGTTGTTATTGACTTCAGCTTAATAACACTATGTCCGGAGATTATATTCCATGATTAATTTTTTAAAATTTTGTTGAAGCTTGCATTACAGTGCACAATATGGACAAATTTTGGCCAAATTTTGGCAAATTTTTCAATAATGTAACACTTTCTACATTCTCACTGACTCTTTTTTTTTTTTTTTTTTTTTTGCTGTACGCGGGCCTCTCACCACCGTGGCCTCTCCCATTGCTGAGCACAGGCTCCGGACGCGCAGGCTCAGCGGCCATGGCTCACAGGCCCAGCTGCTCCGCGGCATGTGGGATCTTCCCGGACCGGGGCACGAACCCACGTCCCCTGCATCAGCAGGCAGACTCTCAACCACTGTGCCACCAGGGAAGCCCTCACTGATTCTTTTTGTTGCCTACTTCTGTTTTTAGTTAATAAAAGATTTATTAAATTCACTTACTATGATTCTGGATTTTTAAAATTTCTCACTGTGGTTCTGACAGTTTTTGCTTTAGATTGTTATATCATCCCATTTAAATGATAGCCCATTTAATCGACACTTTTATTATCATAACTTATTCTTCTTAATCTGCATTAGTACTTTTTTGTAAAGTAAAGTACTTTTTTTACTTTACTTTTTGTAAAGTCTACTTTGTCTAATATAAATATGGTATGACAATTTTCTTTTAGTTAGTGTTTGCATTGTACACCTTTTTTCCATCCTTTTCCTTTAAGTATTTCTATATCCTTATGCTTTAGATGTCTTTTCCACACAGCACATAATTTGTTTTTTAGTTTTTATGGCAGTCCAACAACCTTTGTATTTTAATCAAATAATTTAGTCAATTTATATATGATATATTTTCTGATATATTTGAGACTAAATGTACCATCTTAATAATTCCATGTTCCTTTTTCTCTACTCTCGTGTTTTTATTTTGATTAGTTATTTTTCATTAATCCAAATTTTTCTTTATTACCTTGCTAATTATACCTTTTACTATTTTTTTATAGTCGCCATAGAAATCACACTATGATTGTTTGAGTTTTCAAAATCAAAGGTTAGCTCTTATTACCCACTTACAGGGCAATATAAGGAACTTACATCATTGTACCTCCTAACTTTTATGTCACTATTTTTGTGTATTTTTTCCCCACACTGTAAGATCTATTTTTAATTAATTTTTATTGGAGTATAGTTGCTTTACAATGTTGTGTTAGTTTCTGCTGTATAGCAAAGTGAATCAGCTATACGTATACATGTATCCCCTCTTTTTTGGATTTCCTTCCCATTTAGGTCACCACAATGCACTGAATAGAGAGATCCCTGTGCTATACAGTTTGTTCTCATTAGCTATTAGTAGTGTGTATATGTCAATCCCAGTCTCCCTGTTATTCCCCCCACCCTTTCCCCCCTTGTGTCCATACATTTGTTTTCTACATCTGTGTCTGTGTTTCTGCGTTGCAAAAACTCATCTGTATCATTTTTCTAGATTCTGCATATAAACAATGTTATATGATATTTGTTTTTCTCTTTCTGACTTACTTCACTCTGTATGACAGTCTCTAGGTCCAACCACATCTCTGCAAATGGCACAATTTTGTTCCTTTTTATGTCTGAGTAATATTCCATCATATGTATGTACCACTTCTTCTTTATCCATTCCTTGGTTGATGGGCATTTAATGTTTGCTTCAATGTCTTGGTTACTGTAAATAGTGCTGCAATGAACATTGGGGTGCATGTATCTTTTTTAATTATGGTTTTCTCTGGATATAGGCCCAGGAATGGGTTTGCTGGGTCATATGGTGGTTCTACTTTTAGTTTTTTAAGGAGCCTCCATACTGTTCTCCATAGTTCCTGTATCAATTTACATTCCCACCAACAGTGTAAGAGAGTTCCCATTTCTCCACACCACCTCCAGCATTTATCATTTCTAGATTTTTTGATGATGGACATTCTGACTAGTGTGACATGATACCTCATAGTAGTTTTGACTTGTGCTTTTCTAATATTTAGTGATGTTGAGCATCTTTTCACATGTCTCTTAGCCACCTGTATGTCTTCTTCAGAGAAATGTCTATTTAGGTCTTCTGCCCATTTTTGATTAGGTTATATGTTTTTTAGATATTGAGCTGCATGAGCTGCTTGTATATTTTTGAGATTAATCCCTTATCAGTTATTTCATTTGCAAATATTTTCTCCCATTCTGAGGGTTGTCTTCTTCTTTATGGTTTCCTTTGTAGTACAAAAGCTTTTAAGTTTAATTAGGTCTGATTTATTTTTGTTTTTATTTTCATTACTCTAGAAGGTGGGTCAAAAAAGATCTTGCTGCAATTTATGTCAAAGACTGCTCTGCCTATGTCTTCCTCTAAGAGTTTTATAGTGTCAGGCCTTACATTTAGGTCTTTTGACCTAAATCCATTTTGAGTTTATTTTTGTGTATGGTGTTAGGGAGTGTTCCGATTTCATTCTTTTACATATAGCTGTCCAGTTTTCCCAGTACCACTTATTGAAGAGACTGTCTTTGTTCCATTGTCTGTTCTTGCCTCCTTTGTCATAGATTAGGTGACCATAGGTGCATGGGTTTATCTCTGGGCTTTCTATCCTGTTCCATTGATCTATATTTCTATTTTTTGTGCCAGTACCATACTGTCTTGATTACTGTAGGTTTGTAGTATAGTCTGAAGTCAGGGAGCCTGATTCCTTCAGCTTCAATTTTTCCTCAATATTGTTTTGGTTATTCAGGGTCTTTTGTGTTTCCATACAAATTGTAAAATGTTTTGTTCTAATTCTGTGAAAAATGCTATTGTAATTTGATAGGAATTGCATTAAATCTGTAGATTGCTTTGTGTAGTACATTCATTTTCACAATATTGTTCCAATCCAAGAATATGGTATATCTCCCCATCTGTTTGTGTCATCTTTGATTTCTTTCATCAGTATCTTATAATTTTCTGTGTACATGTCTTTTACCTCCTTAGGTAGGTTTATTTCTAGGTATTTTATTCTTTTTGTTGCAATGGTAAATGGGATTGTTTCCTTAATTCCTCTTTCTGAACTTACATTTTTAGTGTATAGGAATGCAAGAGATTTCTGTGCATTAATTTTGTATCCTGCAACTTTACCAAATTCATTGATTAGTTCTAGTAGTTTTCTGGTGGTGTCTTTAGGATTTTCTATGTACAGTATCATGTCATCTGCAAACAGTGACAGTTTTACTTTCCAATTTGGATTCCTTTTATTTCTTTTTCTTCTCTGATTGCTGTGGCTAAGACTTCCAAAACTATGTTGAATAATAGTGGTGAGAGTATGACATCCTTGTCTTGTCCCTGACCTTAGAGGAAATGCCTTCATTTTTTCACTATTGAGAATGATGTTTGCTGTGAGTTTGTTGTATATGGCCTTTATATATTTTTGTATATTTTAATAATTTATATTTTAAAAAACATAAACTATTACAATTATTATTGTTAAATATATACTATAATTATTTTTATATGCCTACCACCTTATCATTTTGCTACTGCTTTTTGTTTCTTTCTGCATTTCTGGGATTCCATATGTAATCTTTTTCTTTCTACATTAAGAATAACCTATACCATTTATCTGATTATACTAATATTATAGCAAATAGTATCTTTTACATATTATCTGTTTATACTAATATTATGGCAAATATTATATTAAAATTCTGTATTATATTATCCTTTCTGAGTATTAAAAATTCTCCTTCATTATTTCTTCAACTTGTTGTTATGACCCATTCTAATCTCACATATTCTATAACTGTTTTTTTACTGTATTCTCTAAATATCTCACTATTCCTTAGTTTATAACTTTTTCTTTCTCTGTTCTTAATCTGTATATGCCCTTTCAAAGGAATATCCTGTTCATAAATTCTTTCTTTAGCTGTGTCCCATTTCCTCTTAAACCAATCATGTTATCAATCTAATTTATATTTTTCATTTGTTTCTTTTTATAATTTTCAGTTCTTTGCCTACATGTTCCATTATGTCTTTTATCTACTTGAACATAGTAAATATAGTTAGTTTAAACTGTATGCTTCATAATATCAATACCTGGAATACCTGTAACATTTTTATTGCCAGTTGTTTTTGGCTTTTTTTCTCATATTGCATTGTTCCTCTATGTATCTGTTAATTTATTACATTTTTATAGTGTATTGGACATTTGATAGAGTTCTGGTTCTGGGCTCCCTATCCAGATTTAGCCATTTGAATGATCCCCTTCCCCTGGACATAACATTTGATTATTTAACAATGAAGCATAAACCAAGTAGAACTAACCATAATTTTTCCCAAGTGTTTTTTCCCCAAAATATATTAAGGAAGACCTCTTCTTTTCTAATGTGCTGGTTTAGTAGAGTGGAATTTTGCACCAGGATTCTTGAAAACATCTTGTTACCACATCAAGAGATTATATCTGAGAAATGAGGCAAGCATAATTAATCAAGTTCATGAAATTAAGAGACTCATACAGTCCTGATCATATCCTGTTAAACAATAGCTTGAGAGCCAGATCTGTATCAACCATTCACATTCCTATTTACATGGCTCAATTAATTCCGTTTTCAGTTTAGATACTTTTAAATTGGGTTTTTGTCACTTCCAATTAAAAAAATTATCTCACTAATTTGTTGAATTAATTCAGACATAAGGGGAGGCTTGGTGTTTGTAAAAAAGAGCTGGAGAAGTTTGACTGAAGGCAAGAAGGCAAGATAGAAGACTATTAATATAAAAATAGTGAAATTCTATACCAATGGCAATGGAAATGGAGGTAGAAATGGGGTATAGACTGGAAAGATATATACTAGTAAGCGTAGAGAAGTGACATGTTTGATGTGAAAACTTCCTTGTGATATTTTATCTATTTCAGAATCTCTGGAAGTGAAGGACAGCACATTCTTATGACTGTTCTATACTTGTTTGAAATCCAACTGTGTACAAATATAGTATCTTAATTCAAAATATGCAACCTCTGGATACATTACTTGCTTTAGCAATTTTAGTTTTACCTTTTGCACATTGCTTTATCTGGGTTATAAAATATGTGTGTTGTCCACAAAACAAAGAGATTTTCAATCCCCATCCCAGGAAATGTGACAATTCCATTTATCTTTGTCTTTGCAAGTGATGGTATAAATATAATTTGCATTGTTCTACAGAAACTATTTCAGTTTAAAAAAATATGCAATCAACTGCCTTCCTCTCTAGTTTAATGTACGTGTGACCAGGGAGACCTTTCCAAAAAAAGGTTGTAAAATACTTAGATAATAGATAAGGACTATTCTGCCCAAACTGGAATATATGCAAAGGAGGAGATGATAGACATCTCGCCGGAGCCTAATGTTTCTAGGTAAACATTTCTGGTCAGGATGATTTTAAAACACATATCTGCTTTCCTGTGTTTCTTCTATTCACATTATTGTTGAATCCAACTCTAAAATTGGAATTTGTGGCAGAGTTGCGACTTGTTCTCCATGAAGGGTTATCAAGGCCATAATATGCAGTTTTCCTCTTTCCTGAGCCTTAATTGTACTTGTAATCTCACCATTTACTTTGAATTGTGAGAAGTAGGGGAGAAATGAGCAATCAGAAAAGTGAATTGGGTTGTGAAACGTGGAATTGTTATGTCATAACTTCAAGATTTCTCATTGGAAAATCTCTTTCCCAGCTATGGGAAAAAAAGAAATATTACTTAGAAAAATGAGGAGGAATGAGATACTTCTCCGCTCATTCTCTCACATTTTTGCAGTAGAGGAAGCAAAGAACTCCCATGTCAAGATGAATCACCCGACTGGAATTCACACATCACATAAGATGAGGGGGCTATCTGTCTTTTCAAGCTACAAAATGCCAGAATCAAATGTTACAATTATAGCACTTTTCCTAAAAGGCAACTTAAAGTCAGTTCCATCCCACTCACTCTTTCCAAATCCTGGTTTGTGTCTTGTCACCTATACTATAAACAAAGCAGTAGCATTCATAGAGATAAATAGAGAGATGTGTGGGGACAAAGCCAGGGAACTTGCTGGGAAAAGAAAAGACAGAGAAAGCCTGGGTGCTTGAAGCCAAGAATGAAACACTTACAATCATGTACTCTGAGATGTGGGAAGATTGGTCAAATCTTGTTAAAGAGAGTTATGTTTAAATGTAATTCTATCAACACTGATACTGAGAGAATCCCAAAGTCATATGGCTGATTCTACTAGGTGTTTCATCAATGGTTATGCTATCTAGACCAGAGGAAAAATCTAAAAATTACATCTGGCAAGAATATAGGAAATCCCCAGGGAGTCTGTGTTTGGGTACACATTTAACTAGCAGGTGTCTCCACATTTGCATTCAGTAACACTTAACTCCAAGTGTTTTATGTTAAGTGAACATGTATGTGGATCCTAGTACATATAATAAATTTTTGACTGCCTGGTCATTGTTTCAGTTTTAGGCATATTTTTCTTATTACCAATGTGATACATGTACAGGTTTGAAAATTTAGAAAATACAAATGCACACACACACAAACACACATACATAGAGAAATATGAAGGAGACTCCAATGGTATTACTCATTGTTTTTGTTTTTTCTTTAATCAATCAATTTTTTAAAAAATTTGATTCATTTTTGCTATATCCAAACTCAAAGTATTTTAAGCCTAGCTTTGGGAGAGGGATTGCTGAATGGAGTAATGAATGTGAATCAAGCTTTAAAAAGAGGAGGGAAGAGAGAATGTATTTTCAGAAGAAGTTATCTGTTAAATGAAGAAAAGTTAGTGAAAAGATTACAAGAAGCCAGCAAGATTTTTGGCTTTATATAATTAGATTATTTAAATCTTCAAGAGAGTTTTAATACATCTAAGTTTTCCTTATATCTGAATTTATTTTTGTCTTACATATTTAGAACTTTTATTTGAGTTCTGTACTTAGCCTCTAATTGGAGCCTACATTGCAGGTGGAAAAAAGGCATTTGAGAGATAACAGGAATCATCAAGTGCAAGTGGTTGAATCTGACTGAATTGTAGGGCACTTTGGGGAACTGGTGGGAGTTTAAACTGGAAAGGTAGAGAGCTGTGTTTAAATCCAAAGGGAGCTTGTAAATTATGCTGAAAGTATGGACACTATGTTGTAGCTGATGAAGAGCTGTTGAAGGGATTCAAGTGGAGGATTGACGTGCATGTTTGTTGTTAAAAGCATACCCTGAGTGCCAAGTGAATAACACACTAGAAGAATGGACCTAGTTAAGGGATATTAGTTGTAAAGGTTTAAACTCCCATTCCTCCAACAACACCATGTGCATCAAAGATGTAGACCTGCATCACAACAGCAGTAAGGATGAAAGGTAGGAGACGGGCTGGAGGGAAAGTTGACAATAGAAATAATAGGACTTGGTAACTATTGGAAGATGGAGACAAAGGAGATGGAAAAAAAAAATCTCAGCCAATAGCCAGGCTCTGGCTTCATATCTGGAAACAGTGATACAAATCTTTCAAAGAAAGCAGCCACGGGAAAAGATTTTGTGGTGAGGAGATGATGACTTCAGCTTTGGATAAGATTTTTAGGTACTCATGGGACTTCTGGGGGCAGTAGTGGTTTTAAATATAGAATTGGATTTCTGGATAGTTATTTAATAATAGATAACACTTATTAGATGTTAAGTTCCAGAAATTTCTAAGTGTTTTACATATTTTAACTCAATTTGTCTCCAAAACAATTGAATTAAACCCATTTTAAGATGATTAAAAAGTCAAATAGAGAGGTCAAAAGACTTCCTGATGGTTGCAAGTCTAGGAAGTAGTGAAGCCATATGGTAAATCCAATATTCTGGCTCTTGAAGCTGCATTTTTAACCACTACAGTATTGTTGCTAGAGGGAAAAAAAAATTAGAGTCATCAGCAGGATGACTCCAAGGAGCTGAAATTCTGGTAGAATATAAAATAGACATTAGTAGAGGGAAAAAAAGAGAAAAACTTAAAAAGAAGAAGGAGAAATACAGAATTCACGGAACATCAACAAATTAAAAAATGAGAACAAATAAGAGGAATTCAAGAAGTAGGTGGAGAAAGAACAGTCTGGAATTTGGGAGGGAAAACAAAGAGTTACCACATCATGAAAGCCTAAGGAGAGAAAAAGTGGATGACAGTTTGAGAACAAGAAAAGTCAAAAAAACAGGAGTGGAAACTTACTCCATGTATTTGAAGTCTAGGTTGACTTGTCAGAGCAGTTTCAGGATGCTTGGTTATATTTAGTGTGTCATGGACTTAGGAGGAAATGTTGACTCCTTTTTTAAGAAGTGTGACTAGGAAGTGAAAGAGAGTGTGTAATCATTTCTTTAGGGTATCATGGGGTGGAATAAGATTTTATTTACATCATTGTTTAAAGTATAGCCATAATGTTAGCATAACTCTAGGTTGGAAAGAAAGAGAATGTTTAGGATAAAGGAGAGGGAAACATTCATTTATGGAATTGTTGCAAGAAAGGGAACACTTTCCAGGGTCCAAGAGTGGGCTCTTGTCTAACAATTGGAAATAAATTGGGCCAGAAGACACACTGTATGGTCAGGCCATTCAAGATGGTTGTCCTCTTTCTCTTTGTACATACCCTGACCAACCAGTGCCTGCTTCACCTACACCCTACTCACCAGACTGACCTTCTTATGTACTTGCCCTAGGACCCAACCAATGATAGCTTATCAAAGGGGTGGTGGCGAGTGTGCACCTATACTCATTTCCCTGGTAACTAATGAGCCCACCTGACATCAATTCCTCTATTATTGGTAATCTCCCCTTCCCCAGGAGCAAAGACTGCCACCATGTCCTGCCTGCTGTCTGTAGCACACGGTGGAATGTCTCTCCAGGACCTTGCTTCAGACGCATAAGCTTCCCCAGCCATTAAACGATTGACATCTCTGTTGCTGACTCTGGGCTCTTTCTTTGGTCTTGAAGCTGGGCAAGCACAGGGCTTGTAGGCCTGTGGGGTGCAGCCTAACACACATGTACTGACAAAGCAAAAGACTTTATTGGGAAGGGGCACCTGTGCGGAGAGCAGCAGGGTAAGGGAACCCAGGAGAACTGCTCTGCCGCGTGGCTCACAGTCTCAGGTTTTATGGTAATGGGGTTAGTTTCTGAGTTGTCTCTGGCCAATCACTTTGCTTGGCCCACAGTTTGACTGAGGGTCCTTCTTGGTGGCATGCACATCTCTCAGCCAAGATGGATTCCAGAATGAAAGATTCTGGGACATTGGTAGGACAATATTATGGACTGGAGTCTCCTCCCTCCTTCTGGGCCCTCCAGAAGTCTTTCAGTTAGTTTTCAGTGGCAACACCACATTCCTTATCAGGACCTCTTGTTGTGAGACAACTCAGTCAAGTGGTTATTATTGTGACTGGCCAAGGCAGGTGGTTTTGGTCAATGGTTCCCTAACAGAATGAGTTTTCAAAAAGAACAGAGGCCACAGGCTCCAAAGTGAAAAATGGAAGATCAGCTTTGAGAAGAGGTGATAGTTCCTCTTTCTTTGGGATGGAAAGTGAGAGGAATGGGCTTTGTAGGTATAACAGCGGGCAATTAAAGTTCAAGCCTGAAATATCCTATATTCCCCCAAAAGTAGGAGATGAGGCTACTTACTACAAGAAAGACAAGAAGAAAAGGGAGATTTGAAGAGGCTGATTGCAAAAGCAAGCTGCACCCTGTGGGCCTTTCCTGGGTACAAAAGCTTTTCCATGTTCCCCATTTCTTGTTTGTAGGAAAAAGGCTCTCAGCCTCTGAGACCTTCCCTGAGTTCCAAAGGGCAGATTCAAACAGTTACTAATTAAAGGATTGAGAGAATGCATAAACAAAT
The DNA here is from genome assembly GCF_025265405.1 of Mesoplodon densirostris. Classification (NCBI taxonomy): domain Eukaryota; kingdom Metazoa; phylum Chordata; class Mammalia; order Artiodactyla; family Ziphiidae; genus Mesoplodon; species Mesoplodon densirostris. The sequence continues at coordinate 104,157,675 of NC_082664.1, forward strand.
GAAAAGTACTCAAGAAACAAGAGTACAGTGATGGGCCAGTGTCCTGGTTCCTCCTCAAGAGATATACATAAAAGTCTGATACAGATCTCTGAGTTTTTCTACAGGAACTAAAGCCCCCACCCAGGTGGAAGATGGTAACTTCAGTCTGAGCACAAGCATGTGGACCCCAGACTGGCTGGAACTATAAAGCTGATGATTGAGATTACAGGAGCACCACTCTGTTACCTACAACCAACCAATCAGAGGAAAGTCACACACCCTGCAGCCCTCTCCCCAAATTTTGCCTATACAAACTCTTCCCTGAAAACCATCAGGGGGGTTGGGCTTTTTGAGCATGAGCTGCACATTCTCCTTGCTTGGCCTTTGCAATAAACTTTTCTCTGCTCCAAACTTCGAGATTTTGGTTTGTTCAGTATCACTGTGCATTGGGCACGTGAACTTGGGTTGGACAACAATTGTATACATTTTCATGGGCTGCCCTGACAAAATACCACAGACTGGGTGGTTGAAAAATCAGAAATTAATTTTCTTACAGTTCTGGATGCTAGAAGTCTGAGACCAAAGTATTGGCAGTGTTGGTTTCTTCTTAGGTCTTTCCCCTTGACTTGTAGCTGGATAACTTCTCCCTAGGTCCCCACATGGTCTACCCTCTGTGTGGATCTATGTCTAAATTTCCTCTATTTTTAAAAACACTGGTCATATTTGATTAGAGCTTACCCTCATGACCTCATTTTAGGTTAATTACCTCCTTAAAGGCCCTATCTTAAAATACAGTTAAATACAGTTGCATTTTGAGGCACTGGGGGGTAGGACTTTAACATATGAATTTTGAGGGAACACAATTCAGTCCATGATACATATAAAACTTTAGAATAATTGCTGTTAAGAAGGGAGAGAGGGCTCAGTACACATATATAGATAATCGAGTGCTACAGAATCTAGTTGAATTGAAAAATCACAAATTTGCAGTGGGACACAGGCATCCATAACTGGTCCACCAATGTGGGTATGTTAAGTGGGTATTGTGGTGAGACAATGTGTTAAAAGAGCCAAGGGATTGAGGAAATGCACTTCTTAAGTCAGGCTAGTCAGAAAGCAAGTGAAGAAAGATGGAAGAGACCAAAAGAAATTCAAGAAAGTGAGGTTCTAAGGAACTCAGTATTGTGTGCAGATTAAGTAGGAATGGAAGATCTAGAAAGCTATAATTACCAGAGTTTGTGGTCAGGGAATGGGATAGTTATGTTTTAATGGGTAGCATAGTTCCTGATAGTGATAAGTCAAAGTTAAGGTCATCACACTATATAATAGAGGTGAGGGTGACTGGCATTGAAACCAAGAGCTATGAGTCAAGATATGAACTGTGTCATTCCCATGGACAGTGAAAGTTTCTAGGATAAAAGTGAGATGAGGGGTGGAAAATGTGTGAGTCAGAATTCTCTGTGAATAAGAAGGAGAGACAAGGTTGGTTGTTAACTATTTAGCATGAGCCGCAAAAAAGAGAACTTTGGGCCCCTGTAAATATGAACATCAGGGTGAATAAAGAGTAGGCCCAGCTCCTTGGATGTTGAGTTTGGCCAGGCTGTTGTCTCTATCAGGGACCACCCCAATAATGTGGCTATTTACTGCAGCCCTTTAAGAATTTAAGAATTGGCTTAGGTATAACCTCATCTCCAGCCTGTGGTATACTGGTGAGGAGCTTAGGCTCTGGAATTAGACTGTGCAAGTTCAAATACGGCCACTATCATTATAGGTTATCTGACCCAGGACAAGTTACTTGACCTTTGTGGACCTCCATTTCCTTGTCTGTAAAACGGAAGCAGTATGAGTCATTCCTCTTTTATTTCAGAAGGTTTTGAAGATTAAATAAAATGACTGATATAAAGCATGCAGGTCAGCACTGAGTTTGCAATAGGTACACAATCTATTTTAGCTATTGTTATTTAAAAGCCTTCTTCAAATTTTACACCATTCATCATCCATTTTAGCCCCTTATCACATTGTAGGCCAATTGTTTGTTTGAACCTCTGTCTCTCTTTTAAGCTGGGAGCTCATTTGGGCACCTGGACTGCTCATCTGGATAAAGCTACTACCTGCTTCATCTTAGGGCAGTTTGGGGAATAAATTAATGAACAAATGAGAGATTTTTTTCAGTACTTGCATGTATGACATAATAATGTTGGGGAAAGTGATTCTTAGCTTTCTCAGTCCGCTTCTTCATCCAAGAGTCATATTTTCTAAGCCTTATTTTAAATGGGGTCTAATTTCTACAAGAGAACAGTAACAAACATATATTCTGGAAATTGTTCATTTTTCAAAATCCTTAGATTTATAAACTATAGACACTAGACTCAGCGATGGCTATAAATTTTTTTAAACATCTTTATTGGAGTATTATTGCTTTACAATGGTGTGTTAGTTTTTGCTTTATAACAAGGTGAATCAGCTATGCATATACATATATCCCCATATCCCCTGCTTCTTGTATCTCCCTCACATCCTCCCTGTCCCACCCCTCTAGGTGGTCACAAAGCACTGAGCTGATCTCCCTGTGTTATGCAGCTGCTCCTCATTAGCTATCTATTTTACATTTGGTAGTGTATGTATGTCAATACTACTCTCTCTCTTTGTCCCAGCTTACCCTTCCCCCTCCCTGTGTCCTCAAGTCCAGTCTCTAATTCTGCATCTTTATTCCTGTCCTGCCCCTAGGTTTGTCAGAACCATGTTTTTTTGGTTTTTTTTAGATTCCATACATATGTGTTAGCATATGGTATTTGTTTTTCTCTTTCTGACTTACTTCACTCTGTATGACAGTCTCTAGGTCCATCCACCTCACTACAAATAATTCAATTTCATTTCTTTTTATGGCTGAGTAATATTCCATTGTGTATATGTGCCACATCTTCTTTATCTATTCATCTGTCGATGGACACTTAGGTTGCTTCCATGTCCTGGCTATTGTAAATAGTGCTGCAATGAACATTGTGGTACATGACTCTCTGGATTATGCTTTTCTCAGGGTATATGCCCAGTAGTGGGATTGCTGGGTCATATGGTAGCTCTATTTTTAGTTTTTTAGGGAACCTCCATACTGTTCTCCATAGTGGCTGTATCAATTTACATTTCCACCAATAGTACAAGAGGGTTCCCTTTTTTCTACACCCTCTCCAGCATTTATTGTTTGTAGATTTTTTGATGATGGCCATTCTGACCGGTGTGAGGTAATACGTCATTGTAGTTTTGATTTGCATTTGTCTAAAGATTAGTGATGTTGAGCATCCTTTCATGTGTTTGTTGGCAATCTGTATATCTTCTTTGGAGAAATGTCTATTTAGGTCTTCTGTAGTTATATTACTTTACCATCAAAAAATATAATCACAGGCTATATTGATCATTGATTGCTATGGAACAATGACCACAGAATTGTGGAGGATACAATAAGTATTTATTTTCTTTTGTGTCTGTAATTCTGCTGAGGGCCAGTTGGGGGTCAGTTGGGCCACTCTGCTTCAAGCAGCAGATCCAGCTGGGCTTGGCTTCCCGCCCTGTTATGGCTTGGGCTCTACTCAGCTCCATATATAAACCTTCCAGGGCCCAGGAGGAAGAGTTCGAAACTGCCTGGAGGAAGCCCTTCTTATGGTGTGTAGTAAAAATGCAAGCAGGCAAGCCCAAGGACAGGAACACATTTCAATCCCCTGCTTGTGCCGAACCTAGTAATTTGCAAGGAAGTCATATGGCCACATTCAAAGTCAGGGGTGGAGAAGCACACCCTACTTCTGTGGAAGGGACTGCACACTTACTTGGCCAAGGGTATCAACAGAAGGAGGGTAAGGGGATTGGGGTTAATCCTTCAATCTCTCCCAGAAACAAATAGTGAGTTACTAATAGATGCTAGCTCTGCAAATAAATATTTGATAAAATTTTCTCTAATACAAGATAATAAGATAGGATAATATTTAACTTTATTTAAAATCATAAAGAACTTTTAAGTCAGAAATAGCCAAAGATGAAATGCATTGGACCTCTCAATCCTCAAAGCCCCATCCAGTGCTGAAGTACCAGATTCTATGGTGACCCTCCTTAACCCACATTGGACCCAACCTGCCATGCTCAAATGTCCCAGTGATCCAGTGATCAAAGCAAATCCCGCTTGCCAGATATACTATTAATGTTCAAGTAACATCAACCAAATTAATTGGTTCAAGTAAATCAACCAGTTTTTTTAGCACTTAACACTTTCTGAATTAAGAAGACAGAAATTTGAACAAGCCGGATTGAAAAGGAAGTATTGCACAGTGGGAAGGAAGGTGAGGCTTGGACTCCAAAAGCACTGGCTGTAATATTTATCACTACGCCACCCTGGGCATTTACCCTCTGACAAGGCAAGGCATTTAACCTCTTTAAGTTCCCTCATCTTTAATATAAGGGATCAGCCATATGAAAAGCTTTCTTAGTACAAGTCTGAATTACAAATAAATACAAATACATTTATTTGCAAATAAAATGATTATATTGCAATACAAATACATACAAATAAAATTGTTGTTATCACATGGAAATGATAATAATACCTTTTATACAAGATCAGTCTAAATTTTATAAATATATAAACTTTAGGAGTCCAGCATATTGTGGGTGCACAAAAAGGAGTGGTTCCTTTTGACAGCCTTTCCCTTTAAATACATAACTGAAAAACTAAAGCAGATGTGCCCTGACCAAAAGTTACATTTTTCTCTCCTAATTATTCAGAGAAAAGGAAATTCTCTTTTTATATATTTATGCCTTTCCAAGTACAAATTGGCAAAAAACATATTCTCAAAAAACAAAAATGTGCATGTTTTTGCACTTTAAAAGACAAAAGACCGATGACTGAACTTCCCTCTGGGGAGGCAAATTTTGATGATATCCATCCCCATTTGTCAGAAATGTTAAGATTTCTAGGGAAGTAGCAGGAACAGGCCTAGGGTGTTGTAAAGAGGCCCCAGGGAATGCGTGGGACACTGAGAGCCTGAATTGCCACTCTAACCCAGAGGACGAGTTAGAGCAGTGACTTTTGGCCTCCTTTGAACTGGGACATCCTAATGGTACTGGGTTGATTGATTTTTCAACAAGCTCCTTTAAAGTTACCATAGGGCGCCTGTCTATTGTTTTTAAGCAAGTGAATAAAAATTAGCTGTACTTTGTAAAAGTTCTCAAGGTAGTCAGCAACCATGTCTCTTCCTTTTTAGAGATAACTGTAGCTGCTCTGCCACAAGGGAGTCAAATAATAACAAAGCTGTTTTACTGATGCCTACCCTATTTTAGGTACCATATGCTTATTATAAACTAGGTGTTAGTTTCCTTATCTTTAATGGGAGATAAGACACTCAGGTTAGCAGCTACACGCCCAAAGTCAATCTCTCAGTAGGTAGGTAGTAGGCTGGGATTTAAATCCAGGTTGGTGGATTGTAGATGAGTCCTTTTTCCACCTGCCCACGCTGTGAGTGGTCCATGGAAGGCATGTTAATGAAACAAGTGGCAAAATGAAGCAAAGTGAATTTGCATGAAAAGGACAACGGTATTTCCATCTTATTCCAGACTATCAAAAACAAAAAGGCTCTTTCTGAATGCCACTTTTTTCTTAGCTATAATGGGTATACTTAATTCCCAGTGTGGCTTGGAGCCCTAATTGGTACAATGTATGTAAGATCCAGCACAGTTCCTGGTACACTGTAGGCAGATGATAAGCATGATGGTGTTATTGATGATGACAACCATGATGATGGTATGAACACTTGTTGGCATAGAAGTGGTTTCTATAGTTCTGAATTGGGATCTACTCAACTTTTTGACATGCTTTACACAATGAGTTGATAAATTAAAGTGGATGGTGGCACAAGCAAAGTTTTCACGATTTTTTGTTGTTGTTAAATTAGTCAGATCATCATTTCTATTCTTCACTCCACATGCACCATGTACTTTATAGTCCATGGTTCCTAGACCAGCAAACTCACCAGCTGTGTGGAGAAATACAGCTAATTGGGTCTACCAGCTCTGAAATCGTACTGGATTGCCAAAGGTTTCTAGCCTCAGGACTGGTAAGGCCAGATGCTAAGGTAACCTGGATCTTTTCGGGGTGTTACTAAGTCCCTGTTTCAGGTGTCACCTGGCTATTTAATTTTCTTTTTAAGTATACAGTCCTTTATGAAACCATACCCCAATTTATTTTCTGTATGTCATTTTTTTAAGAAAAGAGAGAAAAGCATATGGCTTGAATCATATATATATATATATATATATATATATATATATATATATATATATTTTTTTTTTTTTTTTTTTGTGGTACGCAGGCCTCTCCCATTGTGGAGTACAGGCTCCGGACGTGCAGGCTCAGTGGCTATGGCTCACGGGCCCAGCTGCTCCGCGGCATGTGGGATCTTCCCAGACCAGTGCACGAACCCGTGTCCCCTGCATCGGCAGGCGGATTCTCAACCACTGCGCCACCAGGGAAGCCCTTGAATCATATTTTATAGTTCTTTTATTTGAATTTGGAAATACATGCATATTCACACAGTAGTATTTCAACAACTAGAAAATGTATGTTAAGCATGATTGTATGGAAAGTTCCTCAGCTCGAATAAATCATTGTACTTGATGTTGGCTTGAACTAGCCTCTGCTACTGCTACCTGGTAGAAACTATTCTCTCTAAAACTTACATTTTCATTTTTTTAATTGAAAAAGAAATCAGTGCATTTTTTTTCAGAAATTAAATAAATGAATATTTGATTTCTCTCTCATCTCAGAGAAATTAGATGACATCTTATTCTCATTATTCCAAATTAATTCTGTCACCAATGCTATGAAAACTGGGACTGTCTCCACACCAAAGTTGCCATGTGTGTTCACTTCAGAACTTGCTTGAACTAAAAAAGCTCCCAGGACTGCTTTTTCTGAACATCATTGTAGAGATTTCCTGGGGTTCCATAGCAGCCTGCCAACTTGCAGTATTGAGTAGAGGCTGATGAGGATAAAGAGTAGTGGCAGCTCTCAGATCTTCTGGAAGAATTTAGATTCTCTCTTTCACTTGGAACTTAAGTTGGTTATCTCAGTTCTGTCAAGCTTCAGGCTGCGGTATATCATAAGTTTATATACAAATGGAAAAAAGCCTCATAATATTATTCATATCCTATTACTGATAATAGCTATTGTTTATTGAGTTTCTACTCTGTGCAGGGCCCCATACTAAACGTTCTATGAGTTTCCTCACTAAAGCCTCGAAACAGAGCAGGAGAGAAATCTCACTGTCTCCATTTTACAAATGAATTAGCTTAAGCTCAGTAAGGAAAAACAATTCATTTGGGATCATCATTTAGCAAGGATTCAAACGTTGGAAGATCTGACCACTTAATTTTGCCCATCCATGTCTCTCTGAGTCCAGATAACTAGAAGTCTGGCAAACTGTGGCAAGTACATCCATGTGGAAAAGGAAGATTCTTTTCTTTTGCTCCTTTAACTTTATTTTTCTTCTCCAGTAGCTGACTATGGATACAGTCTTCCTCCACTGTTTCAAGTTAGTTCTGAAATGGACACAAAAGTTATCTTCTGGTGTGTGGACTGTCCCAGTTTTCATAGTATGAGTGACAGAAAGTAGCCATTTAAGAATAGACCTCTTAAATATATCTAGCAGAAAAGTAGAAAATGTACAAAGAAAAAGGAACTCTGGCTCACTTGTAGATGACACCTCTGCCTTATGCCCTGAGTTTTCTGGAGTCTTAACCCTGGAGGCTCCTAACATAGTTCTGTGTTTTAATTTGTCCCTCTGGATACTGATTCACTAGGCCGGAATTCAGCCTTCTCTTGAAAGCTAGATCAAGGGATTACAAATAAGAAATTAGCAGCAATCAACAGGCAAGAGGGTACTCATTTAATAAATGCCAACCTTTATTTTTCTAACAGGCCTGGAAAACAATTACCCAGTGGCTAGCTACCATTTGATTAAATTGCCTCTAATGATTCTGAGAGTGGAGATATGATTAAACAGCTAGTGGGTAATGGGCAGTGAGGCCCTGTGGACCTGGTTGTCTACATATTTACTGATATATTGGATTCAAGAAGGTGGGCTTCCTGACAATTTATGGCATCTCGATTCTGTGCCACAAAATTGGAAACTAGGATCTGTAAAAGACCTTATCGAAACCAGGACATTTTTATATCTTCTTTCCGTATGTTTTGCAAATTAGTGGGCCTGAGGGAAAAGTATTCAATTTACTTGAAGAACTTTACTAGTTGTAGACATTGCACATGCAAAACTCAGACCAGATAATTACTCTCAACTTCAGAACTGGAAGGATCAAACTTGAAGGGGCAGAAGGGAAAGTTCAATAAGAAGTCTTTTCATCTTTGCTGATGCAAGTTGGATAAGCACACGGAGAATCTAACACCTGCACTGGGAATTACACAGGTATGCAAATACACCCAGGTAGCTTTTATACATGGAGATTCTATAGTTAATCACGAAGCATCTCAGTGAAAATGCATTATTTGATCAAGATAAATAACTTGACCACCTACAGTTAACTGATCTATTCCCAAGATGTATATTCCTCCAAAACAAATTTATTTTCTCCACGGTGAGAAGAAGGAACATAAACTCGGGTATAAACTCAAGAGCCTGGAAATGTAGTCTCTTCTTTGTTTTCTGTTTATCATATAATACATGATTATGGTAAGTAATTTTCCCTCTTTGAATTTCAATTTTCTGATCTGTAAAATAGGTCTAAAATGGTACCAGTCGGGAGGTCATACAATGTATAGTTTCATCATTGCTTGCAACTCCTTTTATAAGTAGAGACAATTCTTTTAACTCCTCTAGCCTTTATTTTCTCATCTGTACAATTGAGGGAATGGTGGGGTTGGAACTCAAGGGCTCTCAGCCTGGACTCTTTGAACTCTGAGGAGAGAATTTAGAAGACCTTTGAACTCACTATTTGAACCTAGCAGTGCTATGTCAAAGCTGTGGTGGACTGTGGCTCTGAGCACTTCTCCCTGGGAAAAAGGTCCATTGTTTTCACTGAGTTCTAAAAGGAATCTCTGTCCCCTCAAATGTGTACACCACTTAACTAAGTGTCTCTATAATTTCTTTTTCTACTAATAGAATTTGATGGTTCTGGAACGCTAAGTAATAAGATATTTGGATATGACATTAAAATATTGCCACTACTTGTTTCCCGAAATTTCAAGTGATTTGAAGATGAGCTAATTATTTTTTTAAGCTTTCTTAATCAAAAGACCCTACATAATTGAAGGAACTATGGAAAGACCATCTTGGGATCTGTGGATCCCTGATAATAGATGTAAATTTCTGTGTGTGTGTGTGTGTGTGTGTGTGTGTGTATGGGCACTTTCTAGGAGAATCAACAGCTTTCATCATATTCCTGCATCCTCTGTCATAAAAAGGGGAATAACCACTGATTTAGCGATTGGAATTTACCCCAAATATTTTCACCTGGGTGATCAGGTAACAAGAAATCATTTTGACCATTGCTACTTGATTGGTTATTTCAACTGGTAGGCAGATATGCTGCATCTCAGGAACAGAGCCATTCACTGTAAGGTGAGCTGACAAATATAAATGCTTAAGAAATTCAAATACTTCCAGCTTCCCTCCTTCTTTCTTTTATCCTTCCATTTTCCCTTATTCATCAGTCAAAGCCCTAAGGAGTAGGGTCATTGATTCAAACATTCTGAATATTTTATATACTGTTTCTCCCCCTGAAACAATTATTCTTACAACTAAAATTACTTTGCTGTTGTTGAAAACAATTTAGTGTTAATAATCAAGAGCCTTAAAATATCTATAGCCTTCGGCCAAGTAATTACATTCTTAGGTGTCTATCTTAAGGAATAATCTAAAATATAGATAGAAGAGATGTTATTTTTTAAAGTTTTCCTTGTAACATAATTTATGAAATCAGATAAAGAAATATATTGGAATATAAAGTATTGAGTAAATAAATTATGGTATTTCCACGTAATGCTGTATTAAGCAGTGACTAAAATTAAGTACAGTATGTCCCCCACATATGAACGAGTTCCGTTCTGAGAGCACATTCATAAGTCCAATTTGTTCCTAAGTCCAACAAAGTTCGCCTAGGTGCCCAATTAACACAATCGGCTATATAGTACTGTACTGTAATAGGTTTATAATACTTTTCACACAAAAAAATACATAAAAAAACAAACACAAGAAATAAAGACAACATTTTAAATCTTAAAGTACAGTACCTTGAAAAGTAAGTAGTACAGTACAACATCTGACATACAGGGGCTGGCATCGAGTGAACAGGCAAGAAGAGTTACTGACTGGAGGAAGGAGAGGAGGTGGGAGATGGTAGAGCTGAAGGGTCATCAGCAATAGGAGATGGAGGGCAAGCTGAAATTTTACTCACACCTGATGTTGATGGCACAGGTGCTGGTTCCTTGCTGGATTCACGTTTGCATCTTTGAAAGTTCACGATTGAAGGTTCATATGTAGGGGATTTACTGTATGCTTCAGGACCTATATTGTGATAGTGATTGTAAAAATTAGGAAACAAAATTTTATAGTCTGTACCTGAAAAGTTGACAATAGAGGTTATAATCAGGTACTGGAATAAAGAATAATTTATTATCCTCCTTATAATTTCTTATTTTTATCCATTTTTTACAATGATTATACATTATTATAAATATAAATTTATAAGTTTTTTCTTGAACCTTTACAATGTTAATATATCACACAATTTTACAATGATAATGTAACATATATATGTTATTATATTATTCTGTACATAAGTACAGAAATGTGTAGATAAAATATACATTTCAGTCTCTCCTATTTTCAGTTTTCCTGTATATTTAAGTGATTTTGAAATGAAGGATACATTTTCAAGTAAGTTTATAATTGGTTCTCCTGGCTAAGTTCTAAGCTTACTTGATGACACAACTCTTTTTCTTCTTTTTCCTTTTGTTTCTTAGGAGACATAAAGTTCCAGCATTGCTTATTTTGGTTATATAGATGGTATATTCCACAAGATTTTAAGTGTATATCTTTGAGGAGGGAGATACAAATGCATTTACTTAACCTCATGAGATCTGGAAAAGCAAAAGTGTCCACAAATATGCTGGCCCAATTTTTCAGCCTTGTGGGACAGTAGTGATATTGCAGATAGAGAAAAGCCACAGTCAATCTTGTGACCTCATCTGAGCCATGTTCAAACTCAAAATCCTTTAAGTCGCTCTTAATGAAACTCCAGCTCTCTTGAATTTTCAATAGTAACTTACTGGTCTTTGAACATCATAGATTCCTTCTGTGAAATTTTGAAAGCCATTATTATATACGCAGTATTTAAGGGGAAATGAAATCCTGCCTTGTTGATTATACCATAGAGGCCAATTGCAAAGACATGGCCTGACGAAGCATGCATTCCTTGGAACTAGTATTTTATCCCTTTTCAGTTGGTACCTCAGATAATAGAATATTCCCTTGCATTGTCACTGGGATATTTTCATTTCTCACTGGCTATTTCATGCCATCCTGAGCTTTTAGCCTAACACCAATACCAGAGTGTCAGATGAGGGATGTCTTCCTATCACTGAACAAAACTATATGAGATTTCTATGGGTTGAAGACATCAGTAGACAGCTGGGAAGTATTTTGGTCAAGGAGAAAAATGACATGTTTCTGAACCAGAATGATAGATTGGGAGCTTGCTGATCTTTGTTCAAAACTCTTTTCTGGGAGAAAAAAAAAAAAACAAGAAAGAAATCCCAACCAAGTGCCTCAACTTGCTAAAAATGAACCCAATGGACTGCTCTCCCACATTGAATTTACAGGGTAATGATAATCCCAGTTAATTGTAAAAACACATTTAAAAATCCAATTTCTCTGTTCAAAAGGCTATAGAGGTTGTGTATCAAAATTTTTCTGATATATAAGTAACAAATATACGGTTGTAATAAAATTCTTGCACTAGGTTAACTACACAATTTGCTAATAACATTGGATGATACAATCCATGAACATCACTGGCAGGCTGGATTTTGGCATGTGTACAAAGGTTTTATTAACACTTGTTGCCAGTGGAACATGCCTTGCTTACTCAGGACCAGGCAGCCATGTTTTATATTCCTCCCTTGATTTCTTGCATTCTTTCTGAAAGTGATCTTACAGATCATGAAAACTTTCTCTACCTCTCTCTCTCTCTCTCTCTTTTAGCCAGACTTTGTTTGGCTTCCCCTATGTGTCAAATAGAAACAACCACAAAATTTATTTTATTTTACTCTGTTAAAATATGTATTCATTGGACTTCCCTGGTGGCGCAGTGGTTAAGAATCCACCTGCCAATGCAGGGGACATGGGTTTGATCCCTGGTCCGGGAAGATCCCACATGCCATGGAGTAACTAAGCCTGTGTGCCACAACTACTGAGCCTGCACTCTAGAGCCCGTGCTCCGTAATGAGAGAGGCCACCGCAATGAGAAGCCCGCGCACAGCAATGAAGACCCACCCAACACAGCTGAAAATAAATAAATAAATAAATTTATTTAAAAAAATATATATATGTATTCATAGACCTTGTCAATTTCTCTGAATACCTCTGTAATCTCTCACCATAGTTAAGTTGGGGTGATGACCAGATCACAAACTGTGATGTGATACAAGTTTGAATAGTGAGTTCAAGGAGCAGCAGAAATGCATCTTGAACTTTCTTGAGTGATCGTTCCTCTGAGAGTAGGGCTCTCTGGGGCATGGCTGGTTCATCTCTGAGCATGCACAAGTATGTAAGATGATCTTTTGCTGTATAAAATTATTTTTCCTACTTATTTATTTTTTGTTTTGTTTTGTTTTGTTTGTTTGTTTTTGTTTTTGTTTTTGCGGTACGCGGGCCTCTCACTGTTGTGGCCTCTCCCGTTGCAGAGCACAGGCTCCAAACGCGCAGGCTCAGCGGCCATGGCTCATGGGCCCAGCCGCTCCGTGGCATGTGGGATCTTTCCGGATCGGGGCACGAACCCGTGTCCCCTGCCTCGGCAGGCAGACTCTCAACCACTGCGCCACCAGGGAAGCCCTTTCCTACTTATTTTTAGCTCGTCCTTTAAAAATGTATATATTTAGGGCTTCCCTGGTGGTTCAGTGGTTGTGAGTCCGCCTGCCGATGCAGGACACATGGGTTCGTGCCACGGTCCGGGAGGATCCCACATGCCACGGAGTGGCTGGGCCGTGAGCTATGGCCGCTGGGTCTGCGTGTCCGGAGCCTGTGTTCTGCAACAGGAGAGACCACAACAGTGAGAGACCAGCATACCGCAAAAGAAAATAAAAAGTATATATTTATGTATGTTTTATAATATACACATATATAATTTATAAATAAATACATATTATGGGTAATCTTTAAAAAAATTTACTGATGGGGTCTCAATAATAAAAGTTTAGATAATATTGTCTGTGATTTGAAATTGTTTCATTTTCCTATCTCAGTCTATATTTATTGACTATCAATGTCAGGGAATTATATTTCTTAATTTAATTCACTGAATGTAAACTGAATATTTTCTAATTAACTGAGTGTAACTGAATGTTTTCAAATGAGCATTTCTTCTCCCTGTGTCAAGCTGAGCAAAAGCATTGTAGCTGACACAAGCCAGTAGCCTCAGGTTGTCTTTTCTTAGAAGAAACACTGTTCATACCTACTGTGGTCAGGATCCATTTCTTCAGGCAGGAGACCTGATAGCACAGAGCACAACTCTGAACAGCAACACTGGTCTCAACTAATGTGCCAACAGTCTTCTTTAGAAAAGCCCAGCAACAGCCAACATGTGGTTGTCCAAGGGAGCAAATGGAGCTTAGTATCGCCAGAATTTGGAAGCAGAGCTCCTAAAGGTACAAGGATAAGCATGGAATTTGGGCTGCAGATCCTGGGGATTCATACATGCAACAGTACTTCTCCAAAAGTCAAGTTAGAAAGCCAAAGCCTATTTTGGAAGGAGGGGGGATCCAGAGCACTAAGTCAGGGGCTCTGGCCAAAAATGAAAACCCAACTGTAAGTGAAGAACAGGCAAAATATTAGCATTCTTACCTATATCCATCATTCCTACATGTTGAAATATGTTTAGTGCTTCCTTGTTCCAGGAATCTAGCTTGGTGTGCATAGTGTGGGGGGCAAAAATGAACACACTTCCTCCTATCTCAGAGTTTACTTCTTACAGGAAACTCAAGAATTAATAAACTATTTATACAAATAAACTGAGGATGAAGTGAACTAATTCTGTAAGGACATGTAATAAAGAAAACTGGCCCATAACTTTTTGTTGGAGAAGGGTGCTGAGACTTCATAACTCTACATCAGCATTTTAATATCACGGAATTTGTAAAATAGTATGACACCAGCTGCAAAAAAAATGTGACTCTAAGTCATGGTACCATGCATTCTGTGATTACATAATAATTGTGGTGTGTGTGAAAGAGAGAGAGAGAGAAAGAGAGAGAAAGAGAGAGGGGAAATATACAAAACAAATAAAGGCCACAAGAACTATTTAGAAGAACCCAACATTGATCATGTATTCAACAAATTAAATATATTTCAGCATTGAAAGAAAAGATGCATTTCCTCTTCTAAGGAAGCTTACCTCATAGTGAGATAGACAAGAAACAAACAAACACTATGAATCTCAATTGTGATAAGTGCTCTGAAGAATATAAACAAGGTGATATTGGTGAATGGACCTGGAGAGTCAAAGCTGCTTGGAATCAGGAGATCAGGGAAGGTCTCTCTAAGGAAGTCACATTTGACCTGAGACCTAAGAGATAAGAAGGACTGAGGTGCCAAAGTGTTAGGGGAAGAAGGTTCCAAGCAGAGCAATTGTAATTGACTACAACATCCCTAAGGTAGGAACAATCTTGGCTTGAAGAATAGATATCTAAGTGATCTATATCTCTTTTCTGTACTATTTGTTCCCTTCACCTCTACCCTTTCTTTCCTAGGTTCGGAGGAAAGATAAAAGATCAGGGAGGTAGAGACACCAATGCTGGCAGGACAGCAGCCACCAGCCTGAGGCTCCTTCAACTCCCAGGAACAAAGAATATGACTGGTCCATGAGTGAGGTCAAAATCGAACCTATAAGTGAGTGATCAACTGGCTTTATTTTCAGAGAGTCAGAGAGCCAAGCAAAGCATCCCAAGCTGAAAGTTGTTCTGACCAGTTGGAAGAGCCATCTCTGGAACAATGTCATGTCTAGCCTGGATGTCCTGTCTAGTTTGATCAGGAGAAAGTCACAACAAGAGTATTTAGAAACCATCACTTCCCAAGGAGAACAAATCCAATGAAAGCATACTGCCAAGCAAGGGCAGAATAAGCTAACTGACTGAAGGTGAATGTGCACATGAAGGTTCTCTGAGGAATAAGAGGAGAGGAGTAGAGGAAATTTCATGTCAGCAGCTTTTGAACCACATAAAATCAGGCTTTCAGTTTTTAAAAGCCCCCAGTTCATCCCAGCATTTGCTACATCCACTTGTGTAATTCCAAAGGATGCTACATCCATCACTAAGAGAAATGCTGGGTTTTTGCTAACTGGAGAAGGATTGCTGGTTTCTTCAAAGTGCAAAGCTGTGAAATCCCAAAGGGGTTTATCCCTTTCAAGTCCCTGCTGACAAGCAACATGGGGAGTATAGAAATAGTTTAAAATGTGCATGTGACAAAACCTCATCTTGGAGTGATACACTTCACATACACAATTCAGGGGAAGGTTTTTTCCCAAATTCCTCTTCTTCCCACAACCTCTTCATAGGTTGCCATTAATATCTGATCTTTTCCTTCTTGCATTTCCTTTGATCCTCCCCTACTAATAATTTGTAGGGAGGGATAATATCATTAAGTTCTAAACAGTCCTGTTATTTCTTCATGTGTGTATGCGTGCATGGGTATGCCTGTGTGTGTGCACAGGAACTTAGATGTCAAAGAGACAGGTTCAAATCCAGGCTCAGCCACAAGATGAGTATTAGAATTTGGGTAAGGACTGAACTTTTATGACTGACAGTTTCCTCTCAAATAAAAGAGTGAAAATAATATTCTTTCCAAAGCTTTTTGGAAAGCAGAGAAATTATCAATTTAAAGGGATTAACATGGACCAAAACTCAAGAACAAGGCAAAATAATCTAAGGCTTTAGTTATATTGTTTAATTTGACAATTAAAGGAGATGTCTAATCTAAAATTTTACAGAAATCTGAAGTTTTATCTTACTTTACTTTTTTGTTTTCTTTGGGATCAAACATCCACATAACTGTTGAGACATCAAAGCCTTCCAGTGCCAGAAAACTGGAAAATTGTGTTCCTTAGGTATGCATTCCCAGAGCTTTGGATTTTGTAGACAAATAAGCCTTCCAAAGGTAAAATTAAATCTGGCATTCCAGGAATATGCAAAAATAGGACATTCTAGTACTCTGTGTCATTCAAAAAATTTGCATCTTAGTTATATGGTTTTCATACCCAATTATAATCGTTCTGGTTTAGAAGGTGCAATCATGACAGAGATGGATCCCAAAGGCAAATCTTATAACCCACAGGGTTCCAGTATAAACATTCTTTGCTAGGGAGGAAGAGATTAGCATTCATATTCAGGCAAGGAAATCTGTTCCAAATGTTCAAAACTTATCTTTGGAACCTCATTGACTCAGTATGAGAAGTTTGTGATTTAGGGATTCAGAGGGGATTTAAAAAAAAAAAAAAAAGAACAAAGGGGATTGTCACTTTAACCAGTCATTTCTCTTCTTGTTCACACGAACTTCCTGTTATTTTCCACACAAATTAGATAGCCATCTACATATCTTTACCTGTTTCTATACATATATACTGAAAACACTTTCCCTTCAAAAATGCATCTGCCACAGGCAAAACTATATAAATCCAGATCTGCTTGGGTTGGGAGGTTGGCTCTAGTGGGAAAGGTGAATAGATTCCAACTTAATTCTACTTACACTGAATGAGTATACCCAGGCCCAGGCCCCTGGTAAAGACTAAAGCACGTAGGATATGAAATGTAGAAAGTAGATCCCAACTTTGGAGACACAGCCCAGTGAAACCAATAGGGTATTGGGATTCTTAGTCCTGCATTTAGATCCTGATGGACTGCTCTGCCATCTGAAAGCTGACTAAGTTACAATGTTTCTCTATGCCTCAGTTGTCTTATCTTCAAAATGGAAGGATGACAATCCAACACTATCGAAGAGTGGCTCATAAGAGATGGCTGTAGGTCCCTGTCACCTGGCATGGACCATGTGACTGAAGCTCCTCCCCAAAAGGCACTTCTGTCTGGAATTGCCAGAAATCTTAGGACATGAGCAAGCCCCGTCCCTTAGAGATTATCAGGGGAAGCTGCAGCTGAGTAAAGCATACATAACTCATAAGCAGAGCTGGTAGGTTTTGCTGAAGATAGCACTTGGATGGTTTCCTCAGGGATCTCTCCCATGGCAATATCTTGACTAGGCTTCTGCTCCTTTTATTCCTTTCTGAGCTGAAGTTCATCAGACTTCCTTTCAAATTTTTGAGAGAACAATACATTTTCAGTAGATTTAGTTCTGCTTGAGTTAACTAAGGTAAATTTCTGTTATTTGAATTAAAGAACCCTGACTAGTAGTTATATAGCTACATAAATATTGGGGACTTACCATTTTCCAGACTCTGTTCCAAGTGCTTGACAAGTATCATCTCAGTTAACCTTCATGACAACCTTACAAGAAGGCATCATTATTGCTTCCTTGGCAGATGAGGAATTTAGACCTCAGCAATGCTGAGTAACTTGAATGGTCACTGAGATAGAAAATGGTAGAGAAAACCTTCAAACCCAGGTATTTGACTCCAAAACCTGTGTGCTTGAACAGTACTGTGTTTCTCCCCCAGCTGTGTCAGATGTGATTCTCTCTCAAAATCACATAATACAACAGTGAAATCTGGACTTGATGCCAGAATTACCCAACATCAAATCTTGTGGCTTCTTCTATAACAAAAGTCAACAAAGGAGCTCTTGGTCTCATGGAATCATATAACACAAGTTGGCTCATAAATACTTTTGATTAGAACTTACAGAAATTACATATTTTGGAGTCATTCTGTAGATAAACATATACATTACAAATCTACTTATTAACCCTGAGAGATCATAATCACAATGATTTGACTTGGTGAGAAAAAAGTAAAATCATAACACGCTGTATTCTCCAAGACATTATAAGAAATGCTAAGATGCTAATCAGTAGTAATCATCAATAAATAGAAATACCCTAACTGTTCATATGGATGAAACTGTTCATATGGAAACATTAGGGAACAAGGACCTCAATTCTACTATGAAGAGTTGGAATAAAATTACCTCTAGGTTCCCTTTCATCACTAATGTTTCATTAGTCTACATGCATATCATTTTCTTAGTTTCAACCTGGCCTGGTCAATAGCAGCAATTTTATCAATTTTAGGGGATGCATCTTCAACCTAAAGATGTGGTTATGTGAACCAGGAGAAAAACAAGGGGCTGGAGGAAACAAATTAATTCAGAATTTGCATTCTGCAGTGCCTACTAATAATGTGCAAATGAGCACAGAGAGATTGTATTTTGTTCTCTTTGGTATCCTCAGTATCTATAACAACCTCTTGTACAAAGTAGGTGATCAATGACTAAAATAAGCATCGCATGAATTAATAAAGCATTATTCCATCCTTTCCTCCTCAGTTTAATTCACTTGCTAAAATTTCTCTCTTTTAGTTCTTTCTTTCCTTGACCCCTAGGGATTATTGAAAGTATCCTCATGGATGAGAGAGTGAGAGAGAAGGGTAGAACACCATACTCAGTTTGCGGTGAGAAATGTACTAACCAAAATCACTAAACATTGCTAATAGTAACAATGCCTTATATTTATATAGTACTTTGTAACATTTTTTCAAAACTTATTTGATTCTCCTAATCACCCATGATTTTAAAGATGAGGAAATTAAGATGTAGCAGCCAAAGTGCCTCATCTAGTTAGGAGTGGTGGGTGTCACAACTTCAAATCCAATACCCTTTTCCAATACATTCCTCTTTGAACTGGGGAAAGTTAGCAGAGCCTTCCTATTAAAATAGGAAAGAGATGTGTTCTAAAGCTGACACTTGAAAAACTATACAGTGTTCAAAAATGGTCTATAGGAGTCAACTAAAGAGACTTAAGTTAGATTCTGGAAATAAATCTCAACATGGAGTTACTCTCTATCTCCTTGAGGAAGCTCTAAAACCATGACCTCCTTCATGTCCATTAAGATTTTTCAGGTTCAGTCTAGAGGATAACTTTGATAATTCAGTGACATATTCTAATTATTCATTCACTCATTGAATACAGAGTTATTCGGCACTTATTGGAAGATAAGCATTCCTGGCATGGAGGTCTGTCACTATAAGATTATCTCCAAGTGTAGGAGACTGTTGGACTAGAAAAAAATGAGTACAGTCATGGTATTATTGAATCTTGTCATGTTGGATGAAGGGTCTGAGCTTACTATAGATTCCTATGATACACTGGGATCCTTTCCTGAAGTAATAACTATACCTTAGGCATAAAAATAAATGCAGTCAGTGAAGTATTGGTATATGTTCTCATGGTAGTCTTGCTCATTGCTGGCTTCCTGAGGGTATACAGCACAACGTTCACCTCTGGTAACCCATGGTCATGCTAAATGCTTAGTACCTAGTACTTGCTCAAATGCTGTTTGTCAAATGAATGACAAAGACCATTGCAACTCAGCTCTGCAGAAGAAAATGATGCTGGGCTTTAGGAGGTATTGAGCATCTTTGTACGCACACCACCAGGGAGGAACCATGGGTGAGTCTGATGTGGTTCTCTAACTTGGGGGACATTATACGTTCATGAATATGTATAAAAGCAGAAAAAAAGTGCTAGATATATATATGTGATAATCAACCTACTGTCAATAGCATATATAGATAGCAAGAATTATTCAGGTAATAATATTAGAATGTATTTTATAAACATATTAAGTATGCAGCAAATAAAAGCAAGAATATAGGAGTATGTGCTTTCAGATTCCAAGTGACTAAGCATCGTGCAGATATAGCCTAATATTTAAAAATTCATCTTTCCTTCATCATTCATGTATTCAACAGTATCTGTTGAGATTCTATTACGAGCCAGGACTGTGTTATATTCTAGAGGTTCAAACAGAACTGAACCAGAACCACAGTGCCTGCCTTCTTCTTCCTTAAAGTTTAGTGATGGCAATAAGTATTGAGCCAGTAATATTACCAAAAAATGCATAATTACTAACTGCAATAGGGGCCATAAAGCAAAAGAAAAGGATGGAATAGCAGATAAAGAATAAAAACTTATAAAAGTGGGGGAGGAAGTTTCCCTGGGTGCATACTGTCAGAGCTAGGGCCAGGACAGTATGTTCAAGCTCTCCAGGGGTAGAAATATGGAGAGAAATCATCCCTGGAAAAAGCAGCAGAATGTGCAAAGGCCCTGAGTGGAAAAGGGCTAAGCAAATTTGAGGACCAGAAAGAAGAGCAGAAGGCAGGAATGTACAAAGAAATGAGGCAAGTGGTCCAGATTGTGTAAATGTGGACAGAAATAGGGGAGCTCAGCGATTAAGTGGACTTGTTTCATTCATTCATTCACTCATGAATGTACTTAATACCAGTAATTTTTCTAGTGTCAAATATCTGAAAACCATATAAGTCTGAGGGATATATTAATTATAGTAGTAATCTTAGAGAAAAGGGAACTCTCCTACAAGTTTGGTGGGAAGGTAAATTGCTACAGCCACTATGAAAAACAGTATGGAAGTTTCTCAAAATACTAAAAATAGAGTTACCATATGAGCTAGAGATCCCACTCCTGGGCATATATCCAGAAAAGACAAAAGCTCTAATTTGAAGAGATACATGCACCTCAATTTTCACAGTGACACAATTTACAATAGCCAAGACATGGAAGCAACCTAGGTGTCCATCAATAGATGAATACATAAAGAAGATGTGGTATATATATATATACAATGGAGTATTACTCAGCCATAAAAAAGACTGAAATAATGCCATTTGCAGCAACATGGATGCACCTAAATATTATCATACTAAGTGAAGTAAGTCAGACAGAGAAAGAGAAATATTATATGACATAACTTATATGTGGAATGTAAAAAATAGTACAAATGAACTTATTTACAAAACAGAAACAGACTCACAGACATAGAAAACAAACTAATGGGTACTAAAGGGGAGGGGGAGAGGGATAAATTGGGAGTATAGGATTAACAGATGCAAACTACCATATAAAAAATAGATAAACAACAAGGATTTAGTGTATAGTGCAGGGAACTATATTCAATATCTTGTAATAAACTATAATGGAAAAGAATCAAAAAAAGAATATAGATACATACATATATATGTATATTTAAATCACTTTGCTGTACACCTGAAACTAACACAACACTGTAAATCAACTATACTTCAATTTGAAAAAAGAAGAAGAGAACAAGGTGGTGTCTTTCCAGTTTGGGGATTTATGCTGAAATGAACAGTTTGTAATTACAAACTGAAAAAAAACCCAAAACTCTTTTCCTTTTTCAAAGCCTGGGCATGACCCAGGTCCCCACCTGAGGGGACTGGAACCACTGAACTTCCATCATGATGGTTTTGTGGTCTTCAGAGTGGCTGAGCTCCAAATACAGAAGGAGAAAAATGCTTCTCCCTTCTGTGTGTGACTAAATTCTCCACGTATCTCTGTCTGGCTTATAAATATCACAGGCAGCCAGCGAGTTACTGCCTGGTTGAATGATCCCCTTTACAAGCCTCTTTCTGGTTTTTGAGTAAAGGTTCCCCTTATTAATTTTACCAGCCAGCATTCACTTAGCATTTGCTTTGAGGCATAATTGACAAGCAGGGTGACACCCGCCTGAGAGAGAGCCATAAATCAGAAATAATTTCCAAAATTGGCTGAGGGGCTGAAGTGTTGAATAGGCAAATACAGGTAAAAATCTCTTTATTAGGGCTGACAGGGACAGCAAATGTCAGCGAAGTGCTTCCTAATGTACCAGGCGAGATTAATTTGAGGGCCCTTCCTGAGCCGATGGTGTGTTGTGTGCTCTCTAACAAGACATCTCTCGGGGCTCTGAAGGAGGCGAGTGGTGGGTTTGTAACAGAAGAAGGAGCCAAGTCTTGGAAGGCAGGGAGCTCCAATTCTGCAGCATCACTCTCCTTCTGGAAAAATCACTCCTCTGCCTTACACTATATTTGCATTTTGCATCTTTAGTGGAAAAGAGCTGTAAGTCATGATCCAAAGAACTTGGCAGGATAATGAAACCAAACAACGTGTCCAAAAGGAAAGAAATAATCCACAGCATGGTAACTGAAGAAAGAGTTGCATGAAAAATGGGGATTTGGGAAGGTTGGACTGAACATGTATACAATTTCCTCCATTCAAAAATAATAGTATGAATTAAATTCACATCTTGGGAATGTGAATAATGCCTTGGGGAAAAAAGGATAATGCCGTTTTTTCCCCTTCTATTTCAGTTTCATGGGGATTCAAGCATAAGCCCCCTCCAACCCAACTTCATGGACCTTCATTAAAAGGACAAAATTTGGTCATTTCATAAACTGTCTACACAGATGCTTGTTCTGTAAGTTAAAAAAAAAAATTGCACTGCTTTTAGAAAAATTCCAGATATCTATTTAAAGATGTTTTCTAACTTATAGCTGACAGCAGCAAGATGAAAATATAGAAAATAAGATGAAAATTATACACTGGGAAAAATTATATATCAAATCATTCTGGGAAGTCTACACGTAGCAAAATTTTAATCCCATCCTGGAAGGTTCCCCTCTTAACAGTTCATAAAAGAGATCAGGCTAGTAAATTTAATCCATAGATGTAGTTCAGAAGACATATTTTTAGAAAATTAAGGAATGAAGATATTTACTAGCCAGCATCAGGAACATAACACTTCTGAGGGCCACTTTATTGGACAAGCAAAAATTATCCATGTTAAAAAAATGCTGAGCAGCTACTAAGATTAGACATCAATTCTATGCCAAACACTGTACTAGGCACCTTTCCTATTTAGTCTTCACAAACCCTGCAAGGCACTAATTAGTATTAAATTCAGTGCAAGCTACAGAAGCTCAAAATAATAGTGATTTAAATAAGACAGGATGGTATTTCTTTGAAATAAAAATATGTAAAAGGCGAGCAGCTCAGTATTGCCACTGAGACTCTGCTTCTCAAAATCCCACCAGATGAGCAGCCTTTCCACCCATGTGAACTTCACTCCCCTGAGGGTGTGGTCCTCTCTCCTTCATGGTCCAAGATGGCAGGTCTAGCATCTCATGTGCATTCTGGGTGCCAAGATGAGGAAAAGATGAAGAAAGGCAAGGACGTGTGTCAGCTCTCTTCAGAAAGTTTCTGGCAAGTAGTTTCATGACATTTATATCTCATTCATCTGAAGTTAACTGCAAGAGAGTGTAGGAATTGTAGCTTTTATTCTGGGCAGCCATGCACCCAGCAAAAACCAGTGTTCCTCTGATTATAGAAGACAAAAATGAATAGAGGGAGACAATAAACAATCTCTGGCATAATATTATTTTTCCCTGTTTTACAGGTTAGAAAACAGAATCTAAGGAAGATAAAATAACTTTCCCTAAATTAAAAAAAAAAAAACTAGTAAGCAATTTTAGAGCCTGCCTTCTTCTCATTTTGCCATAAGGCATAAAAAGGATAAAACCAACCCAATTAAATTTTTACACTGCCAATTAAATTCAGTCCAATCCAACTAATTCTAAAAGCTCATATCTTGCTCTCACCATAAGTAAGAAACTATTTTAGGCATAAAGCACGGTGCTGGCTAAGAGACGATTTATGGAACAGAAATGTGAATGGAAATATAGACATGTTATATCTTTTTAGTATGTCTATAGGTGGCAATGTGGATGAAAACAGATACAGGCAAAATCAGAGGTTGATTCTTGGGGAAGCTGAAGAAGCTTAAGTCTCAGGACCTCTTACTTGCTTCAGCCTTCGAAAGCCCAAGGAGGGGTCCCAGTGTTGCCTGACATGGTTATCCAATTTTGTGCAGAAGATATTTTAAACATAATGGGTTAAGATTTCTGTCTCTTTCTTTTTGGCTTCATCTTTTTCACATTTTTGGGTAGAACAGTGCAGTGGCCCCAGTCTTTTTGGGGACCTACCTTAGAGGATGAATTGAGAATTTATTTAGTCTGGGTTTATGAAGATCTATTTACATGGTTCACTGTTATTGCTATGCACAGTCAATTTATTATTAGCAATTCTGGGGTAGGAATGCCTTAAGTACACTCTGACAAGTACACTTTTACAAATAATCAAAAGTAATGAATAACATCAATACACTGGGGGAAAAATCAGTATTAGGTGATTTGACATAAACCATTCATATTGAAAGAGCTACAAATATCGCTTACCTAGAAGGAAGCAAACTGTTAATGAGTGATGTTGAAGAGTATTTCACTCCTCAAGAAAATTTGAAATGTCCTGAAGTCTTAAAGCTCATATATAAAAAGGGGAGCTTGAGAAAGATTTTCTCATGTTGGCAATAATTCTACATTTTACATGAAAATTGCCATTAATGTGAGTTGTGAAGTTTTAAATATTTTTCCAAACATTCAACAGTTTAAAAACTATAGTTTAATTTTCACCATGTTAAAAAGAAAAACTAAATTTTTTCCAAATTTCTCTATAGAATGAGATATTATGGAATTAGTATGTGAAGAGGCACTCAAAGAGTATGTAGAAAAAAATGTAAGGGAAAAGTATTACAGAGATGCCAGACTGTTAACTTGAAAAGTTATTATGGTAATAATCTGGATTTTGTGATATTTGTGGCATTTGTTAAGCTTTTTAAATTTGCAATTTGTTGTGCATTTTTTATGGTTTAAATAAATGTTGCACTTAATACCTGATGCTGTATATTATTAATATTTTTTCTTAAAGAGGACAGTCAACATTGTGTAAGCTTCAAGGTTAATAAAACTGGTCCACTATGGGTATAATTACAAGTCAGAATGTGACTCTCAGGGCCTTCAATAGCTACAGAGCAGGATGAGGATTTGCAAGTTTAGAGGGTTTGGGGCAGTAAAAAATTTCATTCTATGGAGATAAGAGATGGAAGGGAATATTTGGAGAAGAGAAGACTGAAACCTGTAAGACTGAGCTAAAGTGAGATGGGGAAGACCTGGGTCCTGAGAGGCTGAGAAAAAAAAGAAATGCAGGAAGACATATTGTGAAGGGATCTAGAGACTACACTGCTGTGCCTTGCTCAGTATAAACCTCTTCTCCATCTTTCTTGCAATTCTTTTTCTAAAAATTAATTAATTAATTAATTAATTAATTAAATTTTTGGCTGTGTTGGGTCTTCATTGCTGCGTGTGGGCTTTCTCTAGTTGTGGCGAGTGGGGGCTACTCTTCATTGTGGTGCATGGGCTTCTCATTGCAGTAGCTTCTCTTGTTGCAGAGCATGGGTTCTAGGCACACGAGCTTCAGTAGTTGTGGTGCAGGGGCTTAGTTGCTCCACGGCATATGGGATCTTCCTGGACCAGGGCTCTAACTGTGTCCCGTACATTGGCAGGCATATTCTTAACCACTGTGCCACCAGAGAAACCCCTGCAATTCTTCATTAAAATAAAAATTAATGTGGCTCACCAACGCTGTGGTGCAAGTGGACACTTTGATGAAATACAAGGGGACAAAAATAAGCAGAATCTTCAAGTTTGGTCCCTTGATAAAACTGAGAAAGAAGGAAGCCCTTGATAAAGCAGAATCAAAATCCATGTTATAGAAATGGAAAGGAAGGGAATTTGAGGGATGTGGAATAAGCTATATAGAGGAGATGGTATTTCTTTCTGCCCTAAAACTTTCTTAGATAGAAATAAAGACTCAAACAAACCAAGGGGGTTTATATAAGAGGATGCAAGACATGTTTATTTCTACATGCTGCTTTCTGTTTTAGGAAAAATTAAACTCTATCATTTAGGTCTGTCCATCTGACCTCTTAACCTAGGTTTTAATCAATACTATAGTTTACTTTGACATTTTTGTACATAACAGCATCTTAAAATTTATTTTCCTGTTATTCAGAAAATATTGCTATTATATAGAAATACCATTAATTTTTATATATTGACCTGACATCCTGTAATATTCTGTAATTAATTCAAGGATTTATGTTTTATTTTTTTGTGGTGTCCTTAGGATTTTCTATGTAATAATTTTGTTTCCTATGAATAATGTTCTTTTAAATATTTATGCCATTTTTCCTTTTTATTGTACTTGCTCAACATTTAGGAAAAATGAAATAAAATAGGACTTCTTACTGATGTCTTGATCTCAGTTGAAAATATTAAATGTACCACAATTAAATAAAAACTTTTCATAGATATCCCTATATTAGATTGAGAATATTCCTAGTTTTCTGTGAGTTTTTATCATGAATGACTGTTGAATTTTGACAAATGATTTTTTTTCTGCATTTATTAGATAATCGTGTGATTTTTCTCCTTTGTGCTACTAATGAGATGAATTTAACTTTTGAATGTTGAACCAACCATGCCTTCCTGGGGCAAATCATATTTAGACACAATATATTTTTATGTATTATTGTATGCTATTTCTCAATACTTTGGAGTCAGGGTTATGCTGAACTCATAAACCAAATTAAGATGGCTTCCTTCCTTCTTATTTTATGAAAGACATTGTGTGACATTGGTATTAATTTTTCTTTAAATGTTTGAAAGAACTTAAAATTGAAGGCATCTGGCTCTGGAGATATTTTTTGCTTGTTTCTTTGTTTTGGGGGTAGGAGAATGAGAAAC
This sequence comes from Mesoplodon densirostris, assembly GCF_025265405.1. Classification (NCBI taxonomy): domain Eukaryota; kingdom Metazoa; phylum Chordata; class Mammalia; order Artiodactyla; family Ziphiidae; genus Mesoplodon; species Mesoplodon densirostris. The sequence continues at coordinate 104,184,577 of NC_082664.1, forward strand.
TTTTAAATTTTATATTTAACATTTTAATAAATATAGAATTTTATGGACTATTTTTGTCCTTTAAAACATATGTTGAAATCCTAACCCTTATTGTGTCTATATTTAAACATGGTGCCTCTAAGAAGTAATTAAGGTTAAATGAGGTCATAAAGATGGGGTCCTGATCTGATAGCATTAGTGCCCTTATGAGAGACACCCAAGTACCTAATAAAGTCCATGTGATGCCATAGCAGGAAGACAGCCATCTGCAAGCTAGGAAGGGAACCCTTACCAGAAACTAAGCTAGCTGACACTTTGGTTATGGACTTTTAGCCTCCAGAACTGTAAGAAAATAAATTTCTATTGTTTAAGCCAGCCATCTGCAGTATTTTGTTATGGCAGCCTGAGCTGGCTAACACATAGGAATATGCAAATTTTCATTTTCTTCCTGTTGACCATTTGGAAATTTGTATATTTTAAAGTAAATTGTCAATTTTGCCTAGGCTATTAAATTTATTGGCAAAAAAATTTAAAACATCCTATTATTATCCTTTTAATTTCTATAAGGTCCATAGTGATGCCCCTCTTTATTTTTCTTGATATTGATAATTAGAATTGTCTCTCTTTTTACTTGATCAATCTAGCAAGCTGTTTATCAATTTTATTCTTTTTGAAGAGCTACTTATAATTTTGATGATTTTCTTTATTGCTTCCGTTTTCTATTTCATTGATTTCTGATTTGATCTTTTATTGCTTTACTTCTACTCTCTTGGGATTTACTTTATTCTCACTCTAGTTTCTTAAAGTGGAATTTTATTTTATTTTTAAAATAAATTTATTTATTTTATTTTTGGCTGTGTTGGTTCTTCATTATTGCATGTAGGCTTTTCCCTAGTCGTGGCAAGTGGGGGCTACTCTTCGTGTGGTGCACGGGCTTCTCATTGCAGTGGCTTCTCTTATCGTGGAGCATGGGCTCTATGTGTGTGGGCTTCAGTAGTGCAGGCTCCGTAGTTGTGGCTTGTGGGCTCTAGAGCGCAGGCTCAGTAGGTGTGGTGTATGGGTTTAGTTGCTCCGTGGCATGTGGGATCTTCCTGGACCAGGGCTCGAACCTGAGTCCCCTGCATTGGCAGGTGGATTCTTAACCACTGCGCCATCAGGAAAGCCCAGAGTGGAAGTTTAGATTGTAAATTTTTTTTAATTTACTTTTTATACTTTTAAGCACTTAAAAGTATAAATTTCCCCTAAGAGCTGCTTTAGTTACATCCCACAAATTTTGTTATGTTATAATTTTATTTATCATTCAATTAGAATAATTTCTAATTACACATGTGGTATTTTACTTATTTAGAAGTCTATTGTTTAACTTCCATATGTTTTAGGTTTTCTTATCTATTTTATTGTTTTTGACTTCTAATGTAATTTCATTGATGTCAGAGAAAATAATTTACAAGATTTCAACTTTTTTAATCTATTGAAATTTACCTTATAGCCCAGCATGTGATGTAACTTGTTGAACACTCTCTGTATAATTGAAAAAAATATCAACATGTATTTACAGTTACTGGTGTAATGTTCTATAAATGTCAATTAGGTCCAGTTTTTGATAGCATTGTTCAAATCTTGTATATATGTAATGATTTTTTGTTCAGTTTTTCTATCAATTACTGATAGAGATATATTGAAATCTCCAAATATGACTCTGAATTTATCTAGTTCTCCTTTTAGGTCTATTTTTTTCTTCATTTACTTTGAAACTGTGATTAGATGAGTATATGTTTCAGACTGTTTTACCCTTGTGAATACCTTTTTTTTTTAATTGGAGTATAATTGCTTTACAATGTTGTGTTAGTTTCTGCTGTACAGTAAAGTAAATCAGCTGTATGTATACATATATTACCTCCCTCTTGGACCTTCTCCCCACCATCCCACCCATTCAGGTCATCACAGAGCACGGAGCTGAGCTCCCTGTGCTATACAGCAGGTTCCCACTAGCTATCTGTTTTACACATGGTAGTGTATTTATGTCAAACCTAATCTCCCAGTTCATCCTACCCTCCCCTTCCCCCCATGTCCACATGTCCATTCTCTATGTTTGCATTTCTATTCCTTCCTTGCAAATACGTTCATCTGTACCATTTTTCTAGATAAGCATTGATGCTTTTTTCATTATTAAATGACCCAATTTATTTCCGGTAATAATATTCCTTGTTTTCAATCTACTATGTTTGATATTAATAAAATTACATGAGCTTTCTCATAATTACTTTTCCCGTGGCATATTTTTTCCCATTCTTTTACTTTCAGTCTATCTGTGATTTTATTTTATTTATTTATTTTTTTGATGTTGGGGGTAGGAGTTTATTAAGTTATTTATTTTATTTTTGCTGCGTTGGGTCTTTGTGCGAGGGCTTTCTCTAGTCGTGGCAAGCGGGGGCCACTCTTCATCACGGTGCGCGGGCCTCTCACTATCACGGCCTCTCTTGTTGCGGAGCACAGGCTCCAGATGCGCAGGCTCAGTAGTTTGGCTCACGGACCTAGTTGCTCTGCGGCATGTGGGATTTTCCCAGACCAGGGCTCGAACCTGAGTCCCCTGCGTTAGCAGGCAGACTCTCAACCGCTGCGCCACCAGGGAAGCTCCCTATCTGTGATTTTATATGTAAAGTGCATCTCTTGTAAGGAGCATCTCATTGAGTCTTAGTTTATATCCATTCTGAATTTAAACTTTTTTACATGAAATGTGTTACACCTATTTACATTTAATATACTTAACTATATGTGTAAATTTAAGTCAAACATTTTTCTTCTGTTTTCCTATTTGTTCCATTTTTTGTTGTTTCTTTGTTTCTCTGTTTTTGTTTTCACTTTAAATTAATATAGAAATTTAAAATATCCCATTCTATCTCTTCTGTTGATTTTTTAGCTATACTTCTTTGGATTATTGTTTTTGTGGCTGCATTTGAGTTTTACTGTATGCTTTCTTAATTTATCACAATCAATCTTGAGTTAGCTTTGTACCATTCTGTGTATAATGAAGTAACCATATAACTGTGTAACTTTATTTATACTTTCTCCTACCTTTTGTGATATTTTTATCATACTGTAATTTTAAATATTAAAACCTCATAATACATTGTTATGTTTTTTTCTTTAACTAGTCTTTAAAAGAGTTTTTGACTTTTAAAGAATTTAAGAAAGTAAAGGAAGTAGTCTTTATATTTACTATTTCTCTAAAGTCCAGAGGACTGTGAGACCACAGACATGAGGCTACATGATGGTAAGACCCCAGTTAGATATCAGGAAACAGATCCTGACAAATGTGACACTATGAGTTGGTGAAATCTTTCTGCTTTTACTCCCAGCCTCTGCTTAATTGTCTACATTCCCCTGTAAGGGAAAACTTGACTGAGAGAATTCTCTCTGCCTTTGGGCTTCTCCAGATCAGTCTGTCATGGCATCCCATAGATTCATCAAAAAATCTGGTTTGTTTCTTCTTGTCTAAGTAAATACTGTCCTTTCTGAAAGATTTGTTCCTCAGACCACCAGCCCAACACGTTCAGCAGTTGACCCAAGGTTTGAGTTTGTCCTATATTTTTCATTTACTAAGAAAAGTCTTGTCTTTCCAGAGTTTAGTTCTTTTGAATTTCTTTGTGTCCACAGATCTTTGATGATATTTTTAAAAAGTATATGTTGTTTGTTGTTGTCTTTTAATTGTTGTTCATTTGGTGATTTCTTATTATTTTCTTGGGAGTTAAAGTCTTTCATTTCTTTCTATATCCTTAGCAAAAGTGGGAGATTCTAGATTGTCTCACTCTTTTCTTCTTTTGTTCATTCTTTGATTCCTTCCTCCCTTCCTTCCTTCCTTTCCTTCTTAATATATAAAATAGATTTCTCTGCACCCCATGTTTCCACAGTTCAAGATTAACCAATGCTTTAAAGCTCAGTTTAAGGTTCCCTTCTCCGTGAAAATCTTTCCCAAATATACACATACATGTCCACCTCTGACAGAATCTTATTTAGCAGCGTTATCATTATTTTGGCATTTATATAAACAGTTTTTCATGGTTAGTTTTTTTTAAAGAGTTTTTAATTTAAGAGTTCTTTGTCAAGAAGTGTTCCTGTCCCAACAGAGTTCTACTTCCTTGAAAGTAGGGGCCATGTTCTTTGTTTGTTCATTTGTTGTTGTTGTTATTTTATTTTTTTAATTCATTGCAGCTCAAGAGCCAGAAGAGTAACCATGAATTTGTTTGAAGATAACAGTGCCCATAATTATGACAACAATTCTCCTGTCTGAGATTGCAGGAAATAAGAGATATGAAGTTTCTTTTCCACATAATAAATCTTCGTTGACACAATAAAAGATGTAATGAAGCACTCTCCAAATACACATATGCTTACTGTGTATACATTATTATAACATAAACATGAGTATCTTTAAACATAAATTCAGGATGTCTGACTCTGACAAATATAAATATACTCAAATGTGTAGATAACCTTATATGCTGTGACCATTTATTTTATTCTGGGTACAAATGTTTAATATAGGCTTCAAGAATTTATAGATTATGATAAAAAAACATAAAATTGTGGTGAAAAATATCATATTTAGTTCATTTAGGAAATTCAGGAAATTAAATTTAGGAAATTTAGGAAATTAAATTAATTTAGGAAATTAATTCCTCATTATAAACATATTAAGAAATTTTTTAGTGATGAAAATACTGTCTAAAAATTCAAACACAATTCAGTGTGTCTTTCTTTGAAAGCAAATCTCTACTTCTCAGATGCCCCTCCTTTTAGTATCCAGCATACTTGTAATGATTCTTCTTCAAATTCAGAAGTATTATGAAAACATTGTTTATGAGAATGATGTTCATGAAGGATGGCCATAAATTAGAACATTATGTTACATTCTTAATATATATAGTTACACAGGCATTACTTGAGAAATGTAGAGTACATTTTGAGTTAAGAGATAGTATTTTCTATAGCAAAATAATCTACAAATGCTATATAAAAATTACTTAGTGCAACAGAGGGGGCAAAATACAGAGAAAATTACTTGAGTTGATCCACAATCAAAGGCCATTAACTAGGATTTGCATCCTGGCAAATTTTTGACAGTCAAGATTTATAATCCAAGTTTCTGGTGGTCATTTTCCATGTCATGATTAAAACTTTGAATAAGTCACCTTAAGGTGGGGTAGCTTCCTGGCTTACTTTTACTTCAGAGATTCACCAGGCCCTATTTCTTGTTCATTTTCCTTGTACTCTAGAGTGTCCCTGGATCTGTTCCCCTGTAGAGAGTGTCCTGCTTCATCATTCTCTTTCTCCCATGTCTCCCTATTTGGTTCTTTAAGGTCAAAAAGAACAGAAAGTTGTGAGACATAAAAAAACTCAAAAAGGCAAATTTATTGATTAAGCATTGGGTTTAAAGAGTCTGCTCCTAAAGAAAGTTAAATAATTTTAATTAGAGTTTGAAAAGCAAACCCAAGAAATTCACTCACCACACTGAAAATAAGTAAAAGTAAAATCTTTCATTTATGTCTTTCACATTACATTGTGCAATGTTACTTAAGGACATGAAGAATATCTTACTCATGCTTGCATCTCCAGCAGCTCACCAATGTCATGGCTAAATACTGGCTAAATTAACTAAAACAAAACAAAACAAAGCAAAAAGGGAAGGAAGGAGGCAAAGTTAATTTAATTTAATGATAAATTAAACAACTTGGACTTTAAAATCATTTTAGTCTGAATCCTAGGAGAAAGCAATCATATATTTAATTTAAAATGTTTCTTGATTTTTTTTCAATTTATCACTCACCCTTTTACAAACCCTTTCAGATCTGGTTGAATCTCTCACTTATTTGACTTGTCTCATATGTGAATTTTCCTGTACTCTTTAGATACAAATCTGCAAACATTTTATAGATTGAATACTGACTGGCATTTGTTTCTCTTTAGAAGCTGCCAATCACTGCCTACCCACATACTCCCTCCTCTCAGGGAGTCCATCTTCATCCAGGGACTCTCCTAGGTAGTTGGTCTTACTCATCCATGTTTATTCTAGGAAACAGAAACCTCTTCCAAACTGGTTAAATGATAACAGAAATGTCCAAAAGTATAGTAGCCTTTAAAGTTAGTTAGAAATCTCAGTGATGTCACTACAGAACCTCTTATCTGTTTGATCTGATTTATGTAGAATCAGCTTCCTCCATGATTTCAAGATATGGCAGTCAAGAACTCTAAGAGAAACATACTTTTCCTTCTACAGTGAGAGAGAGAGAGAGAGAAATCTGGATTTGAGTTGATTCAAAAACAACAGAGAAGTTAGGAAGTTGAAAGAGTAAGTGTGGACAAAACTTTTGAAGAGTTTTCTTTAAAGGGAACAGAGTAATAGAGTGATAATTGGAGGGAGATGTGGAGTAAAGGGGGAATAAGACAGTGTGTGGGATATTAAAATTATGATGATGGTGGTGATGATTTTTCCAGAAGGTTGGGCCAAAAGTAACTGTTTGAGCATGTTTTTCCATGTTTACTCACGATTTGTATCTCTTTTTCTGTGATGTACTTGTTCTTTGCCTATTTTATTAGGTTATATGTCTTCACATATTCTTGATTCTAAGTCTTTTTTTCTACATATATTGCAAATATTTCCCCAAAACTGTCACAATTTTAAACTGGTATGTTACTGCAGAAGAGGTTCAAGAATGAAATCAAATGGTTATCCTCTGAGAGGATTCAAACCTGGTCTAGAATTTATAATATATTTTAAACATTATGATACTAAAACTTTGCAGAACACCATTCAAATATCTTAAATATTAGAACACTGAAATACTAGCCACTATTTGTTAAGGGTATCACTAACACCAGGCACTGTGCTTAAAAGTTACATATGTGACCTTATGTAATTTTCATAATCCTATGGATTAAATATGGTAATTTGTATTTCACTGATGAAAAATTGAGCTTCAGAGTGTTTAAGTTCATCACCTAAGGTTACACATTAATGACAGGAAAGAGTTCAACTTGAACCCTGGTCTGACTCCAAATCACTATTCTAAACCTTTTAAGGTAACTTCCAAAATCAATGATCATTAGAATTTAAATTGACTTTGAAGATCGCTTAACACAACTACCTGAAGAGGCAGTATAGGGTGGATATTAAAAGTGTGGAACTGAGGGCTTCCCTGGTGGCGCAGTGGTTGACAGTCAGCCTGCCGATGCAGGGGACATGGGTTCGTGCCCCAGTCTGGGAAGATCCCACATGCCACGGAGTGGCTAGGCCCATGAGCCATGGCTGCTGAGCCTGCGCGTCCAGAGCCTGTGCTCCGCAACAGGAGAGGCCACAACAGTGAGAGGCCTGCGTACTGCAAAAAAAGAAAAATAAAGTGTGGAGCTGAATCTTGGCTATGCCTTTTAGTGGCAATTTTCTGGGGCTTCATTTTTCTTATCTGTATGAAAAGAAGAATATCATAAATCTCTTACTGTAGTTATTGGGATAGATATGATGATAAAGAAGCACTGGCATACAGTAAGAAGTCAGTAACTGTCAGCTATTATTATTATTACTATGATTATTATTACTTTTTCTCCCCACCTGACACCCAAATCTCTTTGTCAGTAGGTCCAACAAATGATTACCCAGTCCTGAGAGATCAGTCTCTTCTACTAAAGTTAACTCATTACCTCTTATAGAGGTCTGTTCTATTTTTGGAAAGTTCTAGTTATTAGAATGTTCTTTCTTATAATCAGATGAAAGTTGCCCTTCTTGAAATTGTTTTAACAAGACTTTCTAGAATTACATACAACAGAAAACTAAACTTTTGAAGATCATTATTATTATGTCTCTGTAAGTTGTCTACTAACCAAGAAAAAAGTCATGAATGTTCCTCTTAAACTTCTGAACAGAACCCTCTTCTATAGGTGTGACTGAGACAGCCACAGGTAAGCAGGATTATTTTCTTCCCTGCTTTGTGTCATCTATTATGTGGCCATGCCCACTTTGCTTACTTATGCAGCCATATTGTACAGCTGACACATATGCTACTTGCACTCATACTATTCTGATTTTACTGAGGTTTTAGACTCAAATGTAGAGTTTATATTTGACTTAAAAACTCAAGTACCTGGAGTAAGTGGCTGTTTCTGAGATATTGTTTCCCTATTTTTATAGTATAATTAATTTCTCAAATATAATATAAATCAAATGTTTAAACTGGTGCTTAATAACAAAAACCATGGAACTATGCCTTAATAGCTTTTTAAAAAATGGTTTTGGTTAATTCCTTCTACTTCTTTAGAATTGTCACCTGTGCACACACTACATATGAAACTGCAATATCATTTGATTATGTCTACATACTGCCATGTTTCTGGAAACTGCTTGATTTCATTTCTTATTTCTTCTCATTAGCCTAATAAATAATTATGAACAGTCCTTCCTCCTCCAGTCATTCTTCCTATGTCTTACATGTGCCATAAAATTCATTCTACTTACCTTGCTATGTAAGGAGTTGCCTGATTCCTGTTTCTAATTCCTTCCCTTCCTCCCTTCCTTCCTTTTTCCTTCCTTCCTTCCATCCTTTCTTTTTTTTTTCTATAAATCTTTGTTTAAATGAGGTCAGAGACTTTTTTTGTTATATGGGGCAATTAATACGTGAGAGAGGAAAACATAGAGGAAGGTGTTGGCACATGACATGGTAGATAATTCAACCCAAGACATCATCCCACAACATGAATAATGAAAAACTCACCCTCCTGGCACTATTTAATAAACTGTATCTTCTAAGTATTTACAAGTCAATAGTCAGTCATGTATCCCTATATCTTATTGTCATTGTTAGTTTTTTAGTATTCACATACCATTACTCTTCTAACAAAAAATACTTTTAGATGCTTGCACTAAAAGAATTATGCAATCTGACTGAACCATTGTCACAGAATCAATATAAAATCAAGTGATGGAGAAGGATGTTGTTCAAAGATACACGTACAATTGCATTAATAACATCAATGGCTGCTTTTCCTTCTTCTTCAAACACTTCCACTTATCCTAGGAGAATCTCCACTCTGTCCAGAAAATTTTCCTCTATCTCTGCTTGTCAGAAAAATTTCTCCTTCCTTGACTTTACTCAGTGGTTTTCAACTGAGAGTTCATGTTAAAATCACAGAGTGAGCTAGGGAAAACCCAACATCCTGTAATCCACCTCAATCTAATTGAATCAATTTGTAGAAAGGAACTGGTCCTTGAGAATACTGCTCCCTCTGCAGCCCCCAAAAGAAGAGGATGATTTATACTTATTTCCCAAATTCTTCAGGGTCGGAACTGTGGTCACTATTCTTTTTTTTTTTTTTTTTTTGCAGTACGCGGGCCTCTCACTGCTGTGGCCTCTCCCATTGTGGAGCACGGGCTCTGGATGCACAGGCTCAGTGGCCATGGCTCACGGGGCCAGCCACTCAGCAGCATGCGGGATCTTCCTGGACCGGGGCACGAACCCGTGTCCCCTGAATCGGCAGGCGAACTCTCAACCACTGTGCCACCAGGGAAGCCCTGTGGTCACTATTCTCGATCGCCATTATCTCTTTTGACAATAATTTCCTTGTGGTTTTATAACAATTCTTGCACTGATTCTGCATCCTCTCCTCTTTTATCTACAGATGTCTTTGTCTTGTCCTCTAATTCAAAAAGATTTTGGAATCTGGCTCATAGTTTCTCTTCCCAGCCCTAATCTTATTATCATTCTCAAAAATATAGTGTGATGAATATAATAACAGGTTTTGGAACCTGGGTTTGAGTCCCAGCTCTGTCGTTACTAATCGTGTTGCCATGGAAAGATTATTTAAACTCTCTTTGCCATGAGGTGGAGAAGGTACTAAGAGTGAGTGGTACCTCTCAGTGTTAGGATTCAGTGAGCCACCATGTTTGTTTCTCTGGGTTATCGCCCATATTATGCTTTGCTTAGATGATAGTCATAAACCTCTCATTGACACCCTATCGGAATTCTCACCCCTCCTCTAGTCAACCACCTTTCAGTTATCTTTCACAAATACAAATCTAATTATGTGACTTCCTTACTAAAATTCCCCTACCTTACTATTGCCTGTAACATACAATATAATTTTATATGAGCAACATATAAACCATTCACTGAGCTGGTTTCCAACAAATCTTCCTACTGTGTCTTCCTTCACTTAATGCTTTCCCCCTTTTCCTTCTTTCTCACTCTGGTCACATATATTATGGATTCCATAGATGTAGCTTCATGTTTTTATCCAGTATACACTGATCAGACTTGAAATATGTGGGCATGTTTCCTTGGATATGTTTTGCAAGCTTTCTAAGCTTTAATATCCACAGCTATAAAATTAGAATAATAATAACACTTACCTTGAGAGATTCTGTGAGCATTAGATGTATTTACAGATCCATACACATTTACATACATACATATATATTTACAGAAACATATCCAGATACATTTACAGCAGACATATACCCATGATATGGGCTGAAAAAAATATCAGTAGCTGCTTTGAATTTTGTCATCAATATTGTTGCTTTTATTCTTATAATTAGTAACATCATTATTGTAGTTCCTCTGTAAAGCTTGTTCTGAGTCCCCTTCTACTTATTCTCTGGGTCCCCCAACCCTTTGTATCTATGGCTATGATAACTTTTTGTCCCCTGGGTGGTGACTGCTGTGTTTTATAACCACCATCCCACTAACATAGGATCATTTAGAGAGCACATCCCATCCAGGATCTGCTCCTTGGAAAGAAAATATTCCCCTGATCAGATTCACCAAGTGCTCGCTTCAAAGAATTGTATACACCTCAAGGTCATGAGGAAGAGTGTGAATTACCTGACACTGGAGAACCTGACACTGACAGGCTTTCTGCTGTGGCTCAGCTTTCTGTAAAAACAGGAAAACTGCCTCCTGAAAAGGTTGATGCTCCTTCTCTGTGCAACCCTCCCTCTGCATGCAAACCTCCCTAATTTTGCCATATCCAAAGGTTTCTTTCTTCTAGACTCCCCCAAATTGTGTTTATTTCTCATTGAAAACCTCTCTCCCTGCCCCTCTTTGTCTCTCTCTTTCTCTTTCTGCCTCTGTCTCTCTCCAGTTTTTCTCTCTTCTCCCCCTCCCCTCCCCTCCCCCCTTACTTCCGTCAGTTTTGATCTTTTCTATATCATCATCTCAACACTCAGGGGGTCCCCAACTCCTTCTCATCCTGCACTGGTCGTCAGGGCACCTCTCTCTTCTCTCTCAGTCTCTGCCTGATAATAGTCCAGTAGTGAAGATCTGATTTAGAATCCATACATTAGAAAAGGCATGAAAAAAAATGTATGGATTTTTATCCCTGGTGCATGACAATTACTGCAAGTTATTTCCACGAAGAATAGAGAAGAAAAACAAGCATGTTATAGCTTGGGAAAGCCAGTGTCCATACAGCCCTGAGAGGCCAGGGTTCCCGACCTGTCCTGAGAAGGTTTTATCAGGGCACTTGGTCAGACCCACTAAAGGGCAATTTCTCTTTCTTAGTATTAACCCTCATTTGGGAGTTAGTTCAGGCAAGGCCTTGCTCTTCACAAACACTCCAGGATAAGGTGATAAGAAGATTACAAGTAAAGCCTCTTTTTAGCTATTCTACATCTGCTGTCAGACAGAGCAAGTTAAATTACAGCGCAGGCCACAAATACATTGATCATCCACTCGGCTTGTACTACCCACGGTTTTAAAGATCCATGCTGAGGATACGTGAAGTCATCTCAGCCAGGTTTATTTTAGCAAGGAGGGTTAACCAAGTTCAAAGAGGTGAAGGACTGGAAGGGGCTCCTAACTCCCCAATGCTGAGTTCGATTTATGTGTGATCTTCATCAATGAATATTTCCTTACGGCTCCGGAGGGGTGTTGAGAGAACACACGGATGATGCCATAGCCCCTGCTCTTAAGTGGCTTACATGTGTCTCTATCAGTCCTCGGCCCCTCCCTCGGCTTGGAAAGCCAGGCTCAAAACACAGAGAACAGTGCTAAAAATGGCATTTATCCTATTTAGAGTTTGTATATCACTGTTCAAGATGCAACATTAGTTAAGTCTTATCACATTTTAGGGACCCTGTTCTGATTTATGCCTAAGATATAAAGTTAGTTTTTGTCTGTTTGTTTATTTGGACAAGATGCTCTCTTGTAAAAAGCTTCAATTACCATCGTTCAGCTTATAAACCCTACCATGTAGTTTAACAAAGATATAAATTCTTTGAATGGTTTTGAGAGTTCAGTCTTCACAGAAATACCATAGGCCATTTTGAGGCTAAAACAGAAAAAAAAAAAAAGGATAAATTATTAGAAACACTTAAAGATTCTATGCATGACACTCTTTTTTATTAAAAAGACCCATTGTAAATTGGAAAGTTCCGAAGTCTTTGTGGTGAGGGAGAATGAATTATAATGACATCACTGGGTCGTGAACTAGGCCCACTGGCTACTTTCCAGAATGAAATTGACTAGGAGAGATCAGATGAGCCCATTCGTAACCATTCGGGATGCAGCCAGGGAATCGAGGTTCCAGCCCCCTATTGCAATACCATTGCAATTTCCCAGGCAAGGTTTCTAGCCTAGCAGTGTATTTCCATCCATATTCTAAAGAACACCCTGAAAGTTCTTTGTACTCATTTTCAGTGAAAGGCCTCATGAAAAATATTAACATGTCAACATCTGGCTGACACCTTTGGTGCATTTTCATCATGTTGCTGATGGGAAGCATTTTGCCTTCAAATAAGCATAATTTTCCAGTCTTTTCCATCTCCTTTTTTGTCTCTCTCCCAGCATAATAAATGGTGTCTGAAGCCTAAGAGAAACTCATTTCTGTTAACAGATCATTTGTAAACCTTTAAGGGCAGCTGGTGAGAAAGGGGCATTTTTTTCTTCTGTCTTAACTTTCCTGGTTGTCTCTCTAAATGCAAAATGACACCTCATTCAAAGCTTTCTGGTGTCATCTTAATCTCCCTTATTTTACACTCTCTACCTTTTTGATATTGCTATAGACTGCATGGAGGCTTTTTACCTAATACTGTAATACCTATTATCTGAGGCATTTAGGTATATAGGCTCTTGCCAGCTAAGAATAATGCAGATCAATTGGATGTCAGCAGTCCAATAAAGTCAGATATTATATATATTTTTTCAGCATAGAAAAAAAGATGTCTGCCTACCTGACCTTAAAGCCAGCATATTTCAATATTAATATATTTTATGCATGCACGTGATAATGTTTTACCATTCTTATGGATATGTAGGGAAGTCTCATTTTTCTCAGTGGAGGATTATTACCTACTCTGAGGGGGCTATGATTATAGATACTTGCTAAGACAAGAATAATTGACCATGAAAAACCTTTCATATTCCCACAATTATTTTTGCATTGACTAAAAGTGTCAAGAAAATCTGATTTTATTAGCTGGCCCCTAATTTGGACTCCATTTAATTTTTTATCTGGCTTTCTCCCCCAATATGTTTTTAGTCTGGGAGAGTTGGCAATTGTACAAAAGAACAATCTGTTACAGAACCTTTACTGAATGGAAGTTTTATAATCCAAGCATAACATCAAGTATCAAATAAAATAAAAATGTATGAGATCAGCAAAGGGGACATGCTCCAAGGTAAGGAACTGATCTAGAGCCTAGGAAAAAAGAAGTTTAAATCAGAATTTGACAGCTCAGCTATGAAGTAAGCCTGGAGAACAAAGGGTCAGATGCAGCTTTGACCCCTCATTCCCCTCCACCCACCAAGAGATCAGATCCCGTCAGCACTGAGCCTATTTCCAGTAAGAAGCAAGGAGCGGAATTGTGCTTGTTAAGAAGCAGTGTGGACACTGGAGGGGAAGAGGGAGGAAGTATATTGCCTCTTCAGGAGGCAGGAGATGCTGTGGACAGGAGGAGTAGCAGTGACATGGTACCCACTTGACTCTCAAAAACAATATCCACCCTGGTTACCACAGTGCTTCTTTTCATACCTTTCTCTTCAAAATATTGAAGAGAAACAAGGACAAATCAGTGATCACAAGTGGACATTGTGGTCAAAATCATGACTGCTTCTGAAAAGAACTCAGATGAAGAGGAGGACAAGTGTTACACTGTCAACTGTTAATGGGTGGAGGATCTTGGCAACTCCTTTCTAGGACTAGCATTCTGATTTTGGAGATCCTAGAGGCATAGAGGCATTGGCTTTTCAGGTAGTAGAGGATGCAGTGGACAGGAAAAGTGAAAGTGACATGGCATCCATTTTACCCTTGCAAATAAGTCCTTCCTGGCTTTCATATACATATGGGTGGGTGTAGACTTGTCTTTACTTTATGACTAATCTAACTCTATAAAACTTAAATTTTTATATTTTCCTGAAATCAGTAAGCATGGTATACAACTGAAAATGAGACTCATGGGTACCCCACACTCTCAAGTCACCAGTGAGCCAACTACAGTTGGAGCCAGACATTTCCCCCAGGTGATGTGAGTGGAATCTGCTACCACCAACCATACCTCATTCAACTCAACCTCATACCTCATTCCCAGTCTACTGATGGAGGAAATCATGGAGCAGAAAATCTCTCAGCTCTGTGAAGAGTGCAGGCTCATAGGGAGAGGCTATTTTCTCCCCATTCCTAAAATAACTGATTGCAGGATGGGAGATTCAAGGGGATAACTTGTAGAATCTGGAGGTGCCTGTGGGAAAGGGAACTGACTTATTATGCTTTAGCTGGGTGTTTGCTGGAACCAAAAAACCGTAGCATATCCTAATGCTGCCGTGATCAAGTGGAAGAATACAGTGAAGGAGATTCTGTGTGACCTAAACAAGTGCCTACTTGTGTTTTAGGGCAAAATGCCCATGAGACTGGACTCAAAGTTGGCCAAAAGAGGTCTTCAAAGGGAGGAAGTCTACTAAGAAGGAGATTAAAGATGGCTAGGAGAGTGGGGCTTGCTGGGACTGTGATGCAGTGTGCCTGGGAAGAAGACAGAGCCACTGTCCCCACCCTAAGTGGCCTTCCTGCCCCCAGAGGGTGAAAAGAGGACTCAGCGGTTCCATCTCCAAGTGAGCAAACACTGAAACTAAAGAGGGGTCAGGAGACTTAGGGCTGCCCAGGAGGCTAATTGGCCAATGGAGAAGCAGGCTAAGAACTTCTGGGGACATCAAGGGAACAGGTAAGGTCTTCAGAAAGATGTTCTGAGGTTAAACTACACACCTCAGGGAGAAAGAGTACATCATGAGTGGTGGTTACTAGCTGCAAAGAGAATCACTGAAGCCAAGGACCATGCCCCAATCTGACTTTTCTACCAATTTAGATAAATCCTTCCTCCTTTAACTTCTTCCCCAATATCCTTCATCTAACACCAGAAAGTCAATGAAGGACAGGGGAAGTCAAATACGCATTTAGTTCTTCTTGATCAGGTCAGATCAGGAAGGCTAGAAGAGCTTGACTAAGAAGAGGGAGAATGATGAGAGTGTCAAGGAAAACACTTGCCTCCGTTTTCCAGTCCAAGCAGCCATGATCAAGTCTGTCATGGGGTCAGCTGGGGGAAAGAGGAGAAGAAATTTGAATCCAATATGAGATTTTAGTTTTAAAATAAGCTAAATGGAGTTTTAATATCTGAGAAGGAAAGTTATAGAGGCCTGCCAAGTTATTTTTAAAGAATGGAAAAGGGAGGTTTTGGCATAGCATGGTTGAAGATCAGGATTAGAAAACAAAGTAAAACAACAACAAAAAGGACCCATTTTGTTTCTTACCCAATTTAAGGTTATTTGATAAACCAGTTTTACTGCTAAGGTGTTCATTGTACTCTCTGTCTATCTGACCAAAATAATCACCTTCTGACCTGATTAATAATTTAACATAAGCAACAGAACACCTAAAGAGATTGTTAAGGGGTTATCTGTCATATAAGTAGCTGTTGATGATTCCAAAGCAAACCATGACTGCTTTGTCAAATTTAATTACATATGTAGGAAGAAAGTTCCTTGCTTCCCTAGAACCTTATTTATTTGGGAGCATTCACTGCCATTTCTGGCAGCCACTTCCAATCGTAAGGTTTCATTTAAGAGAGACAATTGTAAGAACCATTTATAAATAAACACATACCACTGATTTCACCCTCAGAATAGATAAGAAATACCTTACTCTATGCATCCCACTGTCGCTTTTGGTACCTCAGGGAATGAAAAGACAACATAGTGATTTCATCTTATATTATTGAAGGAATAAACATATAAAATAGATACTTCAGGTTAATTAGCAGAAGTTTCCCATGGTTATTCATCATTTCATTTTCAAGACTCCACAAATTTGGTGGGTATAAACACAACACCTATAATGAAAGAACAGGGGGCTGTCCATTTAATATTCCAGAACAATTGGTTATACTTGTAGCAATCAATCAACCACTTTTATTTTCCATCTATTTCCTACTGAACTCAACCCTGAGCTCACAATCCAGAACAGCCTTCATTTCCATTTCTGTGTAGAGGGCTCTACTTACTTTGGCTCGTGGGCTCAGGCACCTAGACCAGCCTGGATTCCTGAAATGAAGGCATCCGTGGCTTCCCTAGTCTTTGGCTTGTATTCATTTAGTATTTCAAAAGATGAACATGATTTTGATGTACTGTGCCCTGTATCTTATCCTTTGAGTTATCTTTTTTTCTCACTCTTTGACCTGGATGCTTGACTTCTTTTGTCCTAAATCATAGCCTCAAGACTGGACCATAACAAAATATAGTAAAGTGACTGTAGTTTTCACTGCACAGCATAGCAGGGTAAGTCATCTTCAACAGAATCTATAGGAGACATTCCTAATAGCTCAAATATCCTGAAATCAATTCACTTGCAGAGTCATTCCATCCTCTTTCAGTTGACCTCAGTGACAACTAGACTAATGTCAGGAAGACAACTTGTTCACCTCTCCTTCCTCCTAGGAAGCCATCACCTGATAGAGCCCATAGGTTGGAGAAGATACCATGTAGTTATAACCAAAAGTGTTATTAACCTTGACCAAGAGTGAGAAACATAGAGTCCCAGACTCAGACTTTAGAGCTGGATGGATGGGCTCCAAATCCTGGCTCTACCTTTTTCCAATGCATAGACTTAGGCAAGTCACTTAAAGTCTCTGCACCTTCTTTGTAAAATAGAAAAAATAATATTTCCTCAATCAAGTGGATTAATGAGGTGACATAGAGGATAAAATCCCAGACTATATAGCAAACTGCTCTCGATTCGTGTCCAAGGTCACCACTAATCAGGTGTCATCCACGGGCATTGAGTTCTCTATGTTTCAGTTTCATCATCTATTTAATGAGGATGCTAATAGTAACCAAGTCATTGAAACGCTTTGGATATGAATTTAGTTACTATTGACAAAGTGTTTAGAAAGTGCCTGGCCACGGTTAATTTAATCATGTGTTGATTTAATCATCATGATCCAAATATTCCCAGTTAGCATCATTATCTCCTTTGACTCTTGTGGAAACTGAGGTTCAGAGAAATTCAAGGACTTATCCAAAGTCACAGAGCTGTTAAACTGAGTAGCTGGGATTCGAATCCAGGTGGTTTCCTTCACTGTGTGATGTTCTCGAATGAGGAGATACATCAGCAGAGTGACATAGATGCACCACCTCTGAGGGTTACTCGATATTAAAAAGTCAATAGTCACTTTGACAAACTCTAAAATGGATGCTTCCTACCACCCCCCAAACCACCATGGAGTTTGCTCTTTAAAAAAATTTGCCTACCTGGAATAAATGCATCTGTTCCTGAGAAAGGGAAATCAGGTTTTTTTTTTTTTTTCTTGCCCTCTTCCTCCATCTCTTCTTCAGTTTCTCTCTCTCTCTCTCTCTCTCTCTCTCTCTTCTTGATGTAGAGGAGGATTAACTCCCTCAAGTGAAGATGGTGCTGATGAAAATGATGATGATGATGATGATGATGATGATGATTGGGTCAAACTTATGCTAGGATATTGGTTTATTCCCTAAAGGGTCTGCCCTGGGCTTCGTTTGCTAGGATGGTACAAGATTGAAATCTAATTTCAATTTTTTGACATCATAGGAAATAAAACAAGCTGAATATTTTGTTTAAAAATTGTTTTTTTAAGGAAAAATCAGAAATGAACAAAATGATTTATGTGCAAAATTAGACATTGTTTATAATTTTTAAAACTAGAAAAACTAATTAAAAAACTAAAGAACTAGAAAAAATTCAATGTTCAATGATAAGAGTTTAATAAATTAAGATGATCTATACATATAGAATATTCTATATTTATTCAAAATATGTTTACAAAGAGAACATGAGATAAAATGTGATATGTTATTAATTCAGACATCAGATTACAAAAATATGAAAAGCATAATTTTAATTAGATAAACACTATATATATATGTATATATTTGAAGAAAAATATAAAGAGATTAGGAAAACATTAACAGTAGTTAGCTTTGTCTGACTGTATAACTGGTGATTCCTATACAGTTTCCTAATTCTACCAGTAACATGGAATTCTTTTGTAATCAGGAAATAAATTCAGGTTTGATAAATGCTTGTCAAGCGCATGGAATTTCATCTTGCAATTCCTCCTAGAAAAAAAATTTTTTTAATATTTTTTTGGTATTTATTGCTTCATCCCAACCACTGTTTCCAGGAAGGAATCTCTGTCATCCTGTAGCTAGTGTTTATTCATACCTCTTCACTATTGCACCCATCAGTCTGCCTTCCAAAAAACATCCTGGATACAGCTCAGTGCATTGAAAAGAAAGTAAGCTTCAGAACGAGGCAGGTCTGAGTCTGAATCCATTTTCCCGTATTTCTTAGCTGTGTAATCTTCAGAAAACTCTACTTTCTCTGAGTTTCAGCTTGGGGTTTGATGAGAATTAAATAAGGTTGCATATGCAGAGCAACCAACACAGGCCCTGGAATACAATGCATTACTCACTAACACAGGTCATTACTTCCTTCAGCCTCTCATCTCTGCACCTCTCCAAACTTACTGATTTTTCAAGTTCCAACTCCCATTCTAGTTCAAAGTCTTTCATGACTCTCCCTGGGCATCATGGTGTCAATTTCTAATTATGTTTTCTGGACAACTCACTTAGCACTTATACACAGATTCATGCACTTAGTGAGTACGTGGCAGATCTCACCACCCATATAGAAGAAGCAACCCACTCATGACATCTAAGGCTCTCGTTTATTATAAGCTTTCAATCAGCAGCTTATGATGCAGAGCTGAATCTTATCAAGTTGAGTTTTGAATGCTAAAGTAAACTTATGAGTCATAATATGTAATAGAATAGTAAAAACTGCAGTCTGCAGTCATGTTTCTTCTTGTTTCACCTGGAACAGGCTGAAAAGCTATCAGTGGCCCGTGGGTGGTACCTGGTGGCTGGATCTGAGTTGTCAAGATAGTATGTCACCATCCAGAGAGACAAGAGGCCTCAAAAAGCCCAGGAATAGTCCTGATTCTTGTCAGACTGTTGAAAAGTGCTAAGAATATAAATTGGTGAGAGCATTTGATAAGGTAAAGTGAAGTACTTGGGTCCTACAGCTATAATTTCTTCTCTTACAAGTCCGTCAGTCAAGTAGATTACTTGGGAGCTTGGTTTCTATGGTAAGGAAGCAGAAAAAAGAGAGAGAAGAACAGAGGCACACAATAATATCTGTCTAAGGTGTGTTTCTATTAGTACTTTTCTGTCTAAAATTATTGACATGCCAAATCTAATGATTAAATCCCAAGCTTTACGTCTAAACGCCTGAAATGCCCTTATTTTACTTCTAAGAAATTACTAGTTCTTTTATTCTCATACACTTACTTGTCTTCCAAGCAGTGAACAACATAAATAAAGCTATTTTTATATTTGATAATTTAAAACCATCACTTAATAATATATCTTTAATATAACATTCTTCTCAGAGATCCTTTCAAAGTCTTATTTTTCTTTCAAAGTCTTATTTTTTATATTCAGGAGAAAACAAACTATATTTACCTCTTCCTGGTGGTGTCTAGACTGTAAATAGGAATAAATATATAGGTAGAAATCATGTGTTGTGCTGTCAGTTGAGACTGATTTTTTTCTTCAAAAATTGAAATAAAAATGCACTAAGCGGTGCATTGGAAGAATCCCTTTTCATTACATTGTCCCCATGAATGAAAGTTGAATTGTTTGGCCTCAGTTAATTTTTTAGGAAACTTGCAAATGAAGAGGAGGGCAAGCTTTTTTTTTTTTTTTTTTTTTTGCGGTACGCAGGCCTCTCACTGTTGTGGCCTCTCCCGTTGCGGAGCACAGGCTCCGGATGCACAGGCTCAGCGTCCATGGCTCATGGGCCCAGCCGCTCCACGGCACATGGGATCCTCCCGGACCGGGGCATGAACCCGTATCCCCTGCATCGACAGGCGGACTCTCAACCACTGCACCACCAGGGAGGCCCAGGGCAAGCTTTTAAGAAACCTTTGGTCATAAACATAAGATTTTGATGCCAGAGAGTAATTAGTGCTTTGTTCCTCTTTTGAATAGCAAGGGAGGGAAGGTTTTTTGGCTCTCTCTCATTCAATTCTATTGACCTGCCAAAATTTTACAGAATTTTGTAACATCTATTATTTTTTTTTTACATATAGTTATCCCTGTCCCTTACTTGTATTATTATCTACTTCTTCTTTGCTTTTTTTATTTTGCATGTCATAAAAATGCTGAATTTGTACAACTTTCAGGTAGTTATTTTTATGAGCCCACTGCAGGTTATCTTCAGTGCTATCACAAAGCCTTCCAGTGGTCAATGAATCATACAGAATATTTCATGATTCCTCATGCAGGATTGCTGCAGAAGCATAGATTAGTCCGTAGAAATACTTTTAAAAGTTGGGAGCAAAGAGTGTTCTTATAACATTGTTTTTCTAATTATAAAAGCAGTACACACATTGTGAAATATTTAGAAAGTAGAAAAAAAAGCGGAATAAAGTAATTAACCTCCACATAAATATTTTTAATATTTTAATTTATATCTTTCTGCTATGTATGCTAACATGCACAAATGTAGAGTTTTGTACTCTGATTTATTTTCACTTACATCAGAAAGAGAATATTTTCCTTTGTCACCAAAGAGTTTTCAAAATTATTTAAGAATCATTTTTATATCATTGTCTGAATAAACTATAATTTAAATTGATATTGACTTTTAGACTATTTTGGGTTTTTACCTGAAAAAAAACCTAACATAGGAAAATAGAAAGACATGATTTTATGCAGTTTAATTTGGTCTGGTTACACAAATTCTCCTTCCCCCACCCCATGCCTGAGTCACACATAATTAAGATTCTCTTCTAAATTCAATGAGTTTAAAAAGTTTAATGAGCCTTTTCTGAAATAACAAAAGATAAGATTCAAGTTAAAGAAAAGCACCTTATTCACAGGAGGTGATAGTTAAATGGGAAACAACAGCTGTCACTAAACTGAGAGCAGCTAGGAAGGGTCTGTCTTTCTGTAAGATGATTGACAAAATTGAAGTAGAACTTTTAAACTCCAGAACAGGGGGTTCTGTGGCAAACTATGGCCCAAGGGCCAAATCCAGGCCCATGGCTGCTTTTGTATTACCCATAAGACAAGAATAGTTTTCACATTTGTAAATGGTTGAAAACAATCTAAAGAAGAATGATATTTTGGGAGGCCTGAAAATTACATGAAATTCATATTTTCATGTTCATAATAAAGTTTTATTGACATATAGTCAACACTCATTTGTTTAAATATTTCATTGGCTGTTTCACACTATTAACAGCAAAGATCAGTAGCTTCTGAACAAAACGATTTACTCTCTGGCCTTTTACAGAAAAAGTTTTCAGAAAAAAGAGTCCTGCTCTAAATGATCATCAGGTTTTGAGTAAAGTAGCATTAGAAAAGTCTAGGTTCATTTTCTTTCTGCCCTCACTCTGAATCCCTTTCCTTTTACTTAACAGTATTATTTGCTCCCATCAGGGAAATAAGGATTGTCAGTACTCATTTGCTATCAGAGTTGCCTTTGAACTTCAGGAAAGCCGCCATCTTGTTTTTGTTCACTTCTCTAAAGCTTAGTGTCTGCCACATGAAACACAAGTAAGTTCTTTAAACTTCTTGTTATCTTGAGACAGGGCAAGACCTTTACCCAATTTATTTAGTTATGGAGGAGAAGAATGAAAGATTGGGTCCTAAGTGTTATTCAATGGCATGACATGGTTTTCCCTGGAAAGCAGCCAGAACTGATGCTTATGAGGTGTTTGTCTGATGAACTGTACCCTTGTGACACTAAGCAGAGCCTGGAGGAGGTGGCAGTCCATCTTTCTAACTCAGGTTTGACTTACAAATCAGAAGAATGTGCAAAGTCCATGGAAGCCAGACCCACCCCTAAGACAGTCTAACACGGGGACAATAACCCCTGCTTGTTGAATAACCATTTTGAAGGTGGGATGATTTGGATTGTTGTTGAAGTGTATTATAAGATTTTCGTGAAAGCAAAATAGACCCTAGGTAACTGCTGACTGTGATGTTTGCTTTAGTAACAGGAAGTATGGGAAATAACTATTAGCTAATGTCTATAGGTTACAGAGAAATTTTCTACATAAAGGAAGCCATATGTTGAAGGTATGGAAACTTCCAGCACAGCTGACATAAACAGAAAAAAAATAACAAAAATGTTGGGAGGTTGAGAGGAAGGGAACACTGTGTCAAAATGCCTCCAGGATAAAATTCCACATTCAGAAAAATAAGATGAGTCCAAATATTTGATAATAAAATTCTCTTATAATAGGATTTTATTATTACAGAAATCTGGATGTACCATGAGTTACTTCCTGCTACCCCAACTGTCCTCAACTTCAGTTTTACAGTCAGATTGGAATTATACATGCTCTGTACAAACTCATGAGGCTCTAAGAACTGATTTTTGTTCTGGCCATGAAAACAAATTCTACAAGAGCGTTTGACAGTGTTTACAATAAGTAAAATTCTGGGTATCTGAGGTCAGTATGAAATGTAATGACTTTGCAAAGACACAATTGCCTTGTATGTGTTACTCCATTAAATTTAAGTGGCATTTTAGTTTTTCCAATTAAAAAAGTAGTATATTTATTATAGAAAAAATTTTTAAAAAAGAAATTTTAAATGAAACCTCCATAATCTCTCTACCCAAAGGCAACGTTACTTAAGGAGTGTTTCCTTTCAGTCTTTTGCTGTGATATTTTTTCACAGTTCTAATTATACTCAAAGTTCAGTGTAGTCTCTTGCTTTTCCACTTAACTGCACAACATAATTTCCATATAAGACATTTACAGTTATCTTGAAAAAGCCTTAGGGATGGATAGGCATCCTATTAGAATGTTTGGATATTAAGAATAAAACTAAATTCAATACCCAAAGTGCACATTTTCTGTAATCACAGAAGAAGCAAAACTTTTGTAACTTTCTTTTTATCTCATGAATTCTGTTTTGGCCAAGATCTTACAGTCTAGGTGAAGACCAAAACAAAACAAAACAAATAAAGTGGGGGAGGAATAGGATGGGGAGAAACCAAAAAAAAAAAATGTCAAGAAAAAATGAGAAGGAAGAGAGCCAAAGAACTGAAAAGAAAATATGCCATTCCCGAAATACATCTGGTCCTGCTGAGAGTAATAGTGTTTGTGTAAATGTGTAGACAACTCCCTAAGCTGAATTTTTTTTTTTTTTTTTTTTTGCTGTACGTGGGCCTCCCACTGCCGTGGCCTCTCCCGTTGCGGAGCACAGGCTCCGGACACACAGGCTCCGCGGCCATGGCTCGCGGGCCCAGCCGCTCCGCGGCATGTGGGATCCTCCGGGATCGGGGCACGAACCCGTGTCCCCCGCATCGGCAGGCGGATTCCCAAACACTGCGCCACCAGGGAAGCCCTAAGCTGAATTTTTTAAAAGCCTACCTCTCTGATACTTATTGCATTAATCCCATGGTCCACACAGTTGACATTCAATAAAGAAAAATAGACCCAGAACAGAATTCATTTTTTAAAATACTGAAGTCTTTTAAGTTAATTTTGTATTTCACGTTTTCCCTTCTTATTTCAATATAGGCAAATTAGATATGGAAACAAGGCCATGTCAGAGTGGCATGGCTGGTACTGACCTGTAGGGGAGCCCTCTCCTTGCAATGGGTCACACAGCATGGCTGTGGCCGGACTCAGAAGCAGCACAAAAGTCATAGGATCTGATGCCAGAAGGCAGAATTCCTTACACTCCAATTACTTACTTACTCTCCAACTCCTTACATTGCCCAAAACAAGTTTTTCCTTGAGGTCTTCTTTTTGTGAAATCTCTGTACTAGGGCTGTGTGTGTCTATGATACAAAACCCCAATGCCACTTGCCCTCTTCACGGGAACCAGGAGAGAAAGTAATCCGAGCTTTTCTTGGTCTACCTCAACACTGAGACATCATAACATTGAAGTGTAGATTTATAGCATGCTTTATGTATATTTTCTTAGTCCCAGGGCCCCCCTTTTCACAGATACATACACAACATGTCATGTAGAAAATATAAATCGTTGATGGTATAGGCACTTTCTTCCTTTTTAAACCTTTCCAAAGGTCTTTTTGTTAAATACACCCAGATGCCGTTTGACAGATGAGGGGCTAATTGCTCTGTGAATTACCTCTATCGATTCCTGTTTCATGTTGAGCCAAACAAACAAAAGATATTAATGCTTTGAAAAAAATGAATGATGACCTTTCTCTGCAAACACAGCTTGCGGTCTCTGATTATTGGTGATTCCAGAGAGCAGCGGTCAATGGCAATAGCTGTAACGCTATGATCACTATAATAAGCTTGCCTGACCTTCTCTGCCATGTTAAGTGGTTTAAATTTATTTGCCCAACAACAGAAGAGCTTTCATTTAAAGTCACAGAACATTCAATTCAATTTAAAGACGTAGTGTCTTCTTTCCTCTCCTTCCTTTCCTGTCCATTTCCCCACTTCAAACACCTCCATCCCAAGTTTCTGAATTGTTTTGCCACTGCAGAATAACCACCTTACCTGTCAAATCCATTCCTTCAGTTCTTTTTGGAATTCTGGGTGCCATTTTCTCTTTTCACTTGTTCTTTCTTAAGATGCTAGAACATTTTGTTTCTCTCTCTGTGTAAGTTTTTTTCTGTGGATCAGGTTTGGTGTTCTAGATAATATGAGCTGTATAAGAAATCAAGAATGCATATTATCTAGGACATCAAACCTATATACTGTATAGCACTGAACTCTACTCAATATTCTGTAATAGCCTATATGGGAAAAGAATCTGAAAAAGAATGGATATATGTATATGTATAAATGAATCACTTTGCTATACACTTGAAACTAAAACAACATTGTAAATCAACTATACTCCAATAAAAATATTTTTTTAATTCAAAGGTAGAGAATTGGTAAAGATGAATGCCTTTAATATACAAAATCTGAACTCTCATAGGTAAGGAAATTTTGGGCTGTGTTAAATGACAATAAAGATATAATCAAAGGAAAAAAACAGAATGAATGAATAGTGATGCTGGGTAATAATTCTAAGAAAACCAAGAAAATTGTTGCTCAAATAAATATTTAGAAACATTCTCATTTAAGAAAAAAAGAAAAAGAATGCAAGAGGGTGTAGTCCTAAGCTCACTAGCCTGGGAGCCAAGAGATCCAGTTCCATTTTTGTCCTTAATTAATGAGACTTTGAATCAACCTTTTTTGTTTTTTTTCTTAACCCCCAGAGCATGCTCATCCAACTTGGTAAATACGGAGGACTGGACCCAGTGACCTCAGAGCTTATTTTCAATTGAAACATACTAATTTTCAAGATATCTCTACTTAAAAAAAAAGAAAGAAAAAAACAAACCCTTTCATGTAAATAGCAAAGTTAAAGTTATAACTTGGCAGTTAAGAAAACATGTTTGTGGCACCTTTAAGGACTTCCTGAGTTTTTGTCAACAAAACTTCATAATAGTGAACATGAGTAAACCACAAATGGCTAAAGCCTTGAATGGTTAGGAAGTGGATGCAACCCCCCTTGGTTTAGGTGGAAATCTCTTGAAAAGGGTACCCCTGACACTTCCACCAGTTTCCTGGTAAGAGACAAGCCAAAAATACCAAGGAAGTAGTTCTCCTTAGAATAGTTTGGTCCCTGTGCTATAAGATTAAAGCAGGAAGCAAAGAGAAAAACACCACAAATAATCAAAAGGCTTCCTGCCTAAGTTTGACATTCTCAAGAAGTGAGGTCTGAATTTAGATAGAGAACTGGGTGATTTTTAAGGTGACTTTCCTTAAACATTGTCTCCTCAAGACAGTGACCAATAAAATCACCAAGCCATTCTTGAGCTATACCTGAGTTTGCCATGTTAAGAACCTCATGGAGTTCTTAAATGAAGAAAATGCGATATATGGTTCCTGACCATGTCAGATTCCTCGCTCTGCCCTCAAAGCACCAGGATCTTTCTCAGCAATAGGATATTTGCAAATGCTGTGTGCTTTCTCAACATAGAATGCCTTTCCATCTTTCTCCCCTTCAAAATCCAGACCTAGGGGTTTCCTAATCCCTACTTACTCTTTAAAATTTTTCTAGGCTTATCTCTCCTCTGCCAGAATGCCTTCCATAACACCCTATGGGATTCATCATAGCACCAAGAATATACTTTCATCTCAGCACTTTGCAAATCTATATGATTTGTTACTCCTTTGTCTCACTCCCCTAGAGGTTCACCCTTTGTGTCTCAGGCTTTTGCCACAGAAGTTGGGTCTTATTAGGTGTCCAACTGATGCTGGAGGATGGATAAGTGAGGGAACGAATGAGTCCTACTGTATCAGGTAACTATTGCTGTAGAACAAACCACTCTAAAAGGCAGTGGCTTTAGATAGCCATTGTTTATTATCACTTGTGAAGCTGTAGGTCACCTGGGGCTTGGTTGATCAAAGCTGAGCTTGGCTGGGATGACTCAGCTGGGGTGACTCCATTATCTATGTTTTTCAGTTTCCTCTTGGAACCTGGTATGTGCTCCTGAAGGCCACAGCAGAAGCACAAGAAGGAAAGCAGAAACTCCCAAAGCCTGTTGAGGCATACTATCATTTCCACCTTGTTCTTTTGGCCACAGCAAGCCACATGGGGAACCTAAGTCAAAGGACAAGTTGATATACTCTTCTCCTTTAGTCACATGACAAGGTCACATATTAAAAGGTATGGGTACAAAGAGAGATGAAAACTCAGTCTCAGTCATGAATCCAAACCCATTAAGAAGGAAATATTAAGATAGGAATAGAAAACTAGGTTACTCATCATTAAAGCCATTTGACCAAACTCCAGTGTCATCTCCTTTATTCTCATCTCATATTCTCATATCACCAGCCCATAGCCCAACCATTTAATGACCTATGTGGTCCATAAATATTTACCAAATTAGATTGGATCATAGATAGTAAATAGAGTAATCAGAATTGGAAGAATCCTGATTTCTTCATTTTTAATATTTGTTTTTTAATTAAAGAAAATAGGTACGGTTGTCAGATGTATTATGAATACAAACCAAAAAGCTTTAAACACAAAATGTTTGTCCTCTATGAATGAAGACAATTTTACACCATATTTCACTATGGAACTTGGTTTAAAAATGTTCAAGGCCCTAATAGTAGCTCACATAATAACCTTCTTTTCACTTTTTTTTTTTTTTTTTTGGGGTACGCGGGCCTCTCACTGTTGTGGCCTCTCCCGTTGCGGAGCGCAGGCTCCGGATGCGCAGGCTCAGCGGCCATGGCTCACGGGCCCAGCCGCTCCGTGGCATGTGGGATCTTCCCAGACCGGGGCACGAACCCGTGTCCCCTGCATCGGCAGGCGGACTCTCAACCACTGCGCCACCAGGGAAGCCCCTTCTTTTCACTTTTAAACAAGCTTGGAGAAATATCCTGTAGGCATTGCTGGGGCTTCTTCTTTAGAGAGTTTCCGCTCAATTCACTGCGTTGGTGTTAAACCTCTAATGTCCAGGCGTTGATTTACTAGGAAGAGCATAGTTCACTTAAAAGCAGAAAAAGCCCTGGCAGTAATCAAGCCCTGTGAATTCCTGGCCCTTTTCCTTGAAGGCCCAGTGGGGCCCACTCAACTGGGCCAACCCCACACTATGCACACTGGATTGGTGGTCCTCTTATCATAGAAAATTCCACCAGAGCAGCCAAAAAATACAAAAGGAAGCACACAAGAAAAAATAAAGTGAATATAATATACAGGCCTGTGGATTGAGTTTTATGAAAAGAAAAAAATAAGGAGGGGAATTTTTCTTAGCTCTTTTTCAAAGTTCATTGGACAAGAAATAATGGGACAAATGGCTTATCAAATATAATAGCTTTACTATTTTTAATGACACTACGAGGACAACTTTAAAATGTCTCTCCTCATTTTCCCCTATAATCAGGTCATTTGATAATTTGATAAATAGAATCATACATTTTCCCACGATTTTACATTTCACTTCCTATGCTGAAGAGTTTGTATTTATTAAGGGTATGCAGATCCAAATATTCCCAACATTTCTTTCTTGCTTACTAAAGTTTGTAAAAATGTATGGTATCAGAACCCTGCCCTATAGCTGAGAAGCATGAAGTTCCTGGAGGAAACAGGATTCTTATGGTTGTTGTTTTTAAACCCACCAACATTTCAGAATCTAGTCCTTCCAGTTTCAGAAAAGATGAGTGAAAGAAGAGAATGTGCTTTTTTGCTTTGCCCTGCCCAGTCTCCTGGATTTGTCTGTGTGTTTCAGTATGTAGAGTCTTCTTTACATGGGAGCAGCTCCAGCATTTTAATTTCTCCACATTTCGCTTATAATGCCTCTCCATTTTCTGCTGAGAGAACTTTTAAGTAATCAGCTGAGAGAGTGTGTAAATGTCGAATCCTGATACCATTTGAGCAAAGGAACTGTGACAGAGTTCTCATGGCCATCAGTAAAATTCTGTCCAATGTGAGCCTGGACCTAGGAAATGCAAAAATCCCTTATAAATGTCAGACAGGGCTCAACTTCTTATCTGTTGTCTACGAAATGTTAGAAAAGAAATGAGTTTGTTGCTAGGAATTGATATGATCCAACGTTCTCATTCATTCTTTTCTGTTCTATCATTTACTCTAATGTTGGGTAAGACACTCGTTGAAAATGAGGGCAGGGGACAGGGAATTGCCAGAAATGGGAAACCATGCTGCTTTACAAATATTCACAGCTGCAGCCTTCTGTAGCCACGCTCCATTTTCCAGTGGACTTTAAAAAGAAAAATTCATGTTATTTTGCCATAAAAGGGAATCAATTCTTAAGTCCAGCTTCCCAAAGACCTCAGACACAAAATTACCACAGCACTCCCTAAGGTCCAGAGTACAGAATTTTCCTCCCCTCCCACATGCCTTCCCTAAGAAAAGAGTTTTCCCACTAGATAAAATAATTAAAAGCATTCTCAGAATAGAAAAAAAACATGTATGGCTTGGACATGAGCCTATTTTCAGGCATAATCAATTTATTGCATATTTACAGTTTGGTATTCCAACAGCTGTGAAACTATTATATGTGGGATTTAATGGCTTAGAGGAATCAATAAATAAAGTGTACAAGAGTAGTTGTGTGTGTGTGTGTGTGTGTGTGTGTTTTGTTGCTCTGCCTACCTCTGATTTGTAAACTAACTTCACGGAGAATCCTTAAAAGGCACAATACACCAGCCCATGTGAAGTCATTGGTTATCTCTGAGCTGGAACCTGTTTTTTTAAATCCTGTCTAGGTAAATTACCTTTCCAGTGCAGGGTATTTCCTTTTAGGAGATTCCTTGGGAAGGGCCTCCAGGGAACTGAGTAACTTTTTAATGGTTCACTCAGATTAAGAGGAAGGAAATGTGAACTCCTCTCGGGGGAGGCACCACACTCGAGGCTGTCTGCATCCTGTAATTCTTCCCAAGTCCGTGAATCATACTTTTAAGACGCCTTTTCAAGGGCATTTGCCTTCCTTTAAGAGAAGGCCAACACAGAAAAGACAAGGTTTAAAATAGGTCTCAATCAAGCTTTAGCCATAAAAACAATTGCCTGATTCTCCCCCTGTCTGTCCAGAGAAGGTCTCTCTGCATCCTTTACCTGCATGCCACCCTTCGCCTTGCACAGCACTTGACTGGATTGCTTTTATACTTATTTTGCTTTCACAATTAAGATGATTTCTAATATCATCTAAGAGTCTCTGAGTTATAATTCTGGACCATGTTGTCCATTACAACCAGCCTCTGAGACTGATTTCACTTAGGCTGTAAGAATTTGAAGAAATGAGCTATTATAAGAAGCTTTTTCCAAGTATTTTTAGATAGAAATCTTGCTTTGAAAACCATGTCTTTATTTAATAAAATATCTTGTATGTAGGCAAATATAGACTATGTTTGCACCTTTTCCCAAAAAGCATGAACACTTCTGAAAATAGTGCTGGCACTGGGTAGAGTTGAACAGGGATTGAAGCATGAGATCTTCAAAATTTCTGTACAAGAATGAAGTAACAAGAGCATATTTCTAAAAGGCAATATCAATTGTATTGCAGTATCAATAGTATTGAATATCAGTTACTCAGTGAATAAACTATATTTTATTGATCATATACAAAAAAGCAACTTCTAATTTTTTAAGCTACTACAGAGAATGGAAAAGCCCTATAAAAATATGCAAAAGGACAAACGTGCAGTGATACAATGATAAGGCATACTCATGTGAGCCCTAATGTAAACTATAGACTTTGGGTGATAATGATGTGTCAACATAGATTCATTGATTGTGACTAATGTATCACTCTGGTGGGGATTTTGGTAATGAGGGAGGCTAGGCATGTGTGGGAAATCTCTGTACATACCACTCAATGTTTCTGTAAACTTAACACTATAAAAATATTAAAATCTTTAAAAAAAATATCCAAAATTAAATTCAAATTATATTAACAGAATGCTCTGTGTTGATTTGTATAGATCTCCTATACAATCCCCTGTTTGTGATTTCTTAATTTAAGAGTTTCTAGGAAATCAACATTTATTTGTGTGTGTGTGTGTGTGTGTGTGTGTGTGTGTGTGTTTTGTTGGCTGCCTCTCTATGGGAGTCAACCTGTACTGACTTGAACTTATATGTTGCAAAATGTAACCTGGGCTGAATAAGGTCTATGTAGTCTTTATGTCCATTTAGTGTGAGCGTTCATATGTGTTTTTGCAGACATATTCATGTATGCCACTCCAGACCCCACTGGTGATGGGGGGGTAATGCATGGATATATGCACCATGTTACTCCCAAAAATCCTAACAGTTCTGACTTATGAAACACATTTTACCCTAAGACTTTTGAACAGGAGATTGTGGACAAAATACATTGAAAGACAGAAAGTAGGAAAGGAAGAAAAGAGCAGAAAAAGGAACAGTTGAGTTCTATTTTATCCCTTCCCTGATTTTTTGGGAGATTTGAGTCCTACGTGTCCATGCAGATCTCCATTATTATAATGGTCACTTTTTATTGAAATTTATTGTCAGTAAGAAAGTACAAAACCCTAGAAACATAACTGTGTTTTCTACGCACATATATATCTTAGAGGTTTTTATATGAATGCCCATAGCCCACATTTTGTTTCTATAGTTCTATTGCAAGAGAGTACCTGGAAACATGTCTTTCTTTCCTCTTATCCACTGATGTCTATGATTGTATGGTTCATTGCCTTAGAATAAAAGGACAACAAATATGTCTGGAAGTCAAGTGTACATTCAATTTTAGCAAACTTAGGCCCAAGGAAATAGCCCAACTAATCATGTCTTCTGGGTTTAAATTTTAAACATTAAACTTATGTTCCTATGCATGTACCTCAACATGTTAAGATCCCATTAAAATAAAGAAGCCAGACATTTAATTATGTGTTGAAGTTTCCCAAGCCATCCTGCCGGCCAATAGATGGAGGTCCAAGTAATATTACACCTTTAACTCTGAAAGAATGTCCTAGATAAGTAGTCATTCAAACATGCAGCGCGACTGGTTAAGTTTAAGTTTTTTTTTTTTTTTTTTTTTTCTTTTTGCGGTATGCGGGCCTCTCACTGTTGTGGCCTCTCCCGTTGCGGAGCACAGGCTCCGGACGCGCAGGCCCAGCGGCCATGGCTCACGGGCCCAGCCGCTCCGCGGCATATGGGATCCTCCCAGACCGGGGCACGAACCCGTATCCCCTGCATCGGCAGGCGGACTCTCAACCACTGCGCCACCAGGGAGGCCCTAAGTTTAAGTTTTAGAAATATTTTCTTTTCTCTCCTTTTGGTTCCTTTGCCCCAGTCTTCAGTTCAAATATCTCCTGTTTTTCTTTGCCAACTATTGGATTCTTCCATACACTTGCATACACTCCATACACACTGAACAATGCTTGAGGGGTGAGGCAGTTTTCTTAATTATCCAATCTTATCCAATGCAAGACAAAGGGCATTTTGCATTTAACAACATGCTGAAAAAATATATAATATTTTAAAAGACACTAAATATTTTTTATCAATCTAGAATTTTAAAGAAATTTAATTTTTTATTTACCTAATCATACTGAATAATACAATTAGTATGTTTTTTTGAACATAAGAATCACAGCAATATGAGCAAAGATATTGAAAGATGAAGTGGTAGATTTTATTTCTTTGAATCGGTGGTTGTTTGAGATGGCAAAACTGAGAGATAGCCTTCTCCATCCATGATAACTTCTGTATGCTGTGGGTTTTGACATAAACCCGAGTGTTTATGTGGTGGGAACATGATGGGAGACAGAACTTAGACAAGTTCGCTTCCAGCCATCCTGAACCTCAGTGTCATTCTCTGTAAGGTGGTAGTAACAATAACTACCTCACAGAACTAATGGGAAGATGACAGGAAATTTATCAGGCAAATTTCCTGGAGACCTCCCTCTCTGGTAGCCTCTGCACAATAGAAATTTCAAGGTTAGCAGAGGCCAAATTCACTACCATCAGTTAATTTCATCAAATGTTACTATGTTAATTTTCTTTACAAATATTATTACTGACAGGTTAGTCCTTTCAGAGGGCCTAAATCAGGTGCTAGGGAGACAGTTCCGAATAAAAGCAATGTTGAAGGCTTTGAAGTGTTTGGGTGTAAGAAAATTGTCTTCCTCATAAAATGTTGAGTGTTTAATTCTGTGTGAAAGAGTAAAAAACGTGAGGCTGAGGACTGAAAGCATAAATTAGGAGTTTGTTGTTGAAAAGGAAGGAGGGAAGAAGGGAAGGAAGGAAGATCAAGGAAAGACATTCCAGTCTCCAAGATCCTCATTAAATTTTTTCCCAATGCTTGAGAATTGAAAAAAAGACATCATAGGCAGATTCTAATATTCTAAAACTGCAATCCAATTGCATAAAAGCATAAATTTAAATCTAAATCAGTTGGGACACAATATTTAAATATCCTCTATTTTTGTTTAGTGCTGATATCTATAAAAATCAGTTCTGTTACACAGATCTATATTATAGAGATTATATATACAAATATTTTATTACGTATGCATAAAACATGATTTGTTGGGGGATATAAACTATGGCTTTCTCAGGTATCACTGCTACTTGATTGTTCTGAGTATTGGCTTTCTGACAGGGTTTGGAATGAAGCCATTTTTATTAATTTAGTTATTTTTGCTGATATAAAAGGCCGTCTATCATGTTAATGATGTATTGGTCTGCGGTCCCACTGAACAATAATTACAGAATGTTCCTAATAGTAAATCATTTGTCACAATCACAGCTCAGTACAACAACCTTTTGTTGAGCAGTGGAAGACATTATCCCAATAGCAATATACCTTTATGTGGACCCATTAGAGGAAGCTAACACCCAGCGCCCTGCAAATCCCTGCGTTTCAAGTCTAAAATGACCTCCCCAAAATCTCAGCTTGGGGATGTGCACATGCCCTGCTGAATTTCCTGCAGTCAGCCTATCTGATTAGATGGAACCAAAACATTCTGCTGAGGACAGAATAGGCTAGGTTCCAAAAGAATCTAAAAAAAAAAAAAAAAAAAAAAAAAAAAAAAGCTCTCCTCTGAAAAAGTGGCAAAATGATCAGAAAGGGGAAAATGTTAAAGATTTTACTAAACTCTATTTTTAGGAAGAGCTGGACAAAGAAAGCTTCCAATATCCCACCCTGCCCCATCCCCCGCCCAAAAAATTAGAATTAACAAGAAGGCATCAATATCTAAATTAAGTGAAAGTCACATCATAAAAATGATCAGGCTCGGTTTTGTAAAGAGTCACAACTTGATTTCAGTTATTGTTAAACAATACTTGTAAATAATAAAAGCAAATATTATTGAGTATTTCTACCTGCAGGAACTCTCGGTTTTGTTGCTGCTATTCCTCCTTCTCTCTCTCTTTTTTAAGTAGACTTGATTTTTTACAATAGTTTTAGGCTCCCAGCGAAATTGAGAAGAAGGTACAGAGAGTCTCCACACACACCCGCACCTCACAGGGTGCACAGCCTCTCCCCACTATCAATAGCCTCCACAGTTACAATTAATGAACCTACATTGACATACAATCATCGTCCAGACGACACCGCTTGCATCAGGACTTCTTTTAAGCAAAAACTTTGAGATGAGCTCCATTTTAGAAACGAGGACACAGAGGCACAGAAGAGTAAAGTCAGCTGTATACTGTGGAGGGAAAAAAGGGGGAATTTCTGAGATTTTGCCAATTTCAAATCCTTCCCCGATTGATTAACCACTGCTCATTATTGAGGTAACAGTGAAATAAATGGACATCATTTGTCCAGCACCCATACATCTATTGATTTTTGCCAAGGTGATGTCAACCACGCTTGTTGGGCAACATTATCTTCCTTTCATAGACAAAGTAACCAAACCTCAGAGGAGGGGAAGCCAGGATTTCAATCAAGTTGCTTTGACATGAACCTGCACTATGTCATACTGCCTCTATCCCCGGGATTCTGCAGGAAAAGCTGCCATGGAGCTGCTGACGAATAATTGAGTCATGGCTTACTTTGCTGGAGTGACTGTGGCTTTTATAACATTGATACCCAAACCAGAAATCCACAGATTTTATTTTTTAAAAAACAACTTTATAGTAGATTTCTATTTTTAATTTTTCTAAATATGTGGATTTTTGGTTAGAAATTTTATTAAGGATGGAATGGAATGAGTGTATACATAGAAAGAGATTCTAAAATACTTATTCACTAAGCCTGGTGATTTGAAAATAGCCTAGCCTCAAAGTCAATTAAAGCATAAAAGGTACGGTTTGGGGCAGGGGGAGCCATAGCTGTGAACTGCCTCTAAAAGACCACATAAGAGAATAAAGAGGTTTTCCTTAAGCATCAACAATGGAAGTTGTTCTAGAAGTGTACGCAGAGGAAGATGGTGAAGAGTGTAAAGCCCATGCTTTCCAATTCTCTCTGGGTTTTAAAAAACCTCTAATAGAGCTCTTTGCCCCAAAAGTGAATTTGTGAGGCTCAAATTAGTATTAAATGGAATAATTTGCATGTACCCTCTCCCTTCAGATGTTTACCATGTTTTTTAACATCTAGAATTCTGTTAAAGGTATCTGAGGATTCAACAAGCATGTCTTGCTTTGGATTTTTAGTATCGAATTCCAAATAATGATTACTTAGTATAGTAAAATGAATATTCCTATAGATTTTTGACAGCCACTGGTAACAATGAAGAAGTCCTTGGGCAAAACTTGAAGGCCAGTATCAAAGGACACCAGGGGACCAGAAGGATGGGTTTTGACAAGTCTTGCATCCCTTTTCCTCCTGTTCACTAGACAGCCTGCTTACAGAACTTACAGCATCTTCTCTAAGGAACCCGGTTCATACACACAGGCATCCTTGACGTGGGTACCGCTTTTCCAAAGGGGAGAAGGTCCCTTAAAAAAATCAGAAGGCTTCCTCTTGCCCCAACCCCGATGTCCCCTACCCCTATGTTCTGTCCAGAAGAAAAATCCCTCAGCCGCAATGTTTGTTTTTATTAAATTCTCCTCAATAAAAAGCTCAGGCAGGATTTATTAGGTACTCAGGGCGGACGTTTAGTATTTCGCCAGTTATTAAGTGAAAATCAATAGAAAGCAAAGAAAATGGAACTCACTGCACTGTTAGCGCACCGTTGTCGCCCAGATATTATGTCGGCTGTCTCGTAGATTCATGACAGACGAAAGAGGCTGGGAGAGAACTTTCTGCTTACATTGCACGCGCCAAAGTGGGGTTATTCATTAGAGCAGGCAGCCAGCCAGATGGATTTCCAGTTCAGGTTTACCATTTATCTTTAAAACGCCTGTATCGAGTGAGAAAGAACACTGATATTATGTGATATCAATGGCAGGTTTATGTATCTAAATCAGGATTTATTGTTATTTTGTTCCAAAGACCTTTTTTTCTCAAGAAATACCATTTCACTGGAAGAAAATAATAGCTAAAACCTTGTCAAAGATAACCTTTCATGCTGTCTGCGCACCACTAGCTGTAAAACAAATAGAACCCGGTATATAAATAGTTTTAACCACATCCTTACAAATCATTTCTTCTGAATCTATTCCTCCTATTTCAATATGTGTGTATGTGTGTATGTTTAAATACCGCAAACATGATTTTTGGTCATTTGATGTTTTCTTTGACAGGAGTTTAAATAATGCTAGCAATTGTTTGAGTCTTGTTTAAAAGGTTTAGCAGGTTTATGTCCTTCGGTGGAATGCTATTTTTTCAAAAAGCGTGCTTTGGAAAAGCAAAGTGGTCTGCTCTTATTATTTTCTTCCCCCACCTTAGAATAAGCTTTAGAGTCAAAAACACTGATCACTTTTTTTTTTCAAACTATTTCAGTGTCTTCAAAAGCAGGGATGTGTTTTCCTTTCACTTGAATGGATTTTTTCGACAGCCTCTGTGTTTTCTATTCCTTCTCATTTAAAAGCCAGTTTATAGCCAACCTGATCAGGTTGGATCTTCTGTCAGTCTTGCTAAGTAACTAAGCTGGCCAAATGCCAGGGTGAATCACTGTACTCTCTTTATAAATTGCTCGGAAGAAAGAATATAATCCATGTATTTGTAAAGTATCATTAGTGACACGATGATGAGGAGGAAAAACTGATATCTGGGTTTTGATTGAAGCAGTTGCTAATAGGAACTTGTGAACATATTTTTAAGCTTCCTTAGTTTTACTCTTTTTTTTTTTCTTTATGTTTGGGAAAAGAGACTGTAAATTTAGCTCTATGTAGATGAATATTAGACAGTAGCCAAATACAGATGCTTACTTAAAGATCAAAATGCACTTAAGTGACACCAACTTAGAACAATTCTCTAAACATCAACTAAAGCTTTTTGCTTCTGTTGAACAAAAGTGATGTTAGATTACAGAGTAAAAAAAAATAGAAGTATAAAAAAGGATTAAGAATATTTGTTTTTACTGATCTCCTTCTTTATCGAACCAGGTGAATTCATCAATTTTTACTAGAAATCCCTTGTTGTATTTTCCTATTTAGACATGGGCACCGGTTTTTCTCTTTTTAAGTGTGCCAACAAGCCAAACGGCATTTGCAACATAGATGCTATCCTCAAATAAAAACATGGGAGGATCTTTCTACTTTTCCTGTTTCTTTAGAAAGGTCATGCTTAACTTTTCCTGTGTTTATAAATGTCTGTATGTATTTATGTGTATGTGTCTGGACCTGTTGATGGGGAGTCAATACAGAACAGTGTGGTTAAGAAGTGGGCTTGAGAACTACATTGCATAAGTTCAAACCCCAGCTCTGTCATTCACTGGCCATATGATTTGGGCAAGTTGTTATAGACGTGTACCTCAATTTTCTCATCTGTATAATGAACATAATAATCTTATAGATTTCTAACCAGGAATAAATGGGTCAATATATGTAAACTTCATATAGTATTACTTGACTGATATTAAATCCTCTGAATGTACAAAATCCAGAACATAAAGTTTCCCATTTTAATACTTTAGTTTTTTAACAAAATAGAATGTAGTCTCACTGGGAACTCAATGAATCCTCCATTTTCCTATTTACCCATGTATTTGGACTCTGAAGAAAGATATAAAGTCTTAAGTTTCAGCCATAATGAGAAGCCTACTTAACCAAAATTTTGTATTAAATACATTTTCTTTAAAAGAGATTTTTTGGTGGTATCAACATTCAATCTGAAATAATAACAACAACAATAATGATAATAGTCAATGAGGATAACTAAAATACTGATTTACTAGTAGCTGTAATGATACAGTAATCATGAGGCTTAATGTCTGAGTGGAGACCTACTTATAGATACTGTCTTAATTTGTTGAAAACAATGTCTGGTTATTTCATTATCTAACAGTTAACATCAGTAACACATGTAGCTACGAGAAAGAACTGATACCACTAATTAATATGACTTGGGCAGTCAGAAAACGAAAACATTGGAGCCCAGAAAAATCCAAAGTCAATGACTCAGATCCCTTGCTCCTGTGCATCATGTCACTTGAACACTTGCCAAGACTGCTTTACTTTGACTTTACAGTTAACCCACTAGCCTTTCATCTTGCTTCCCCTCTGAACTTCAGGTTTCTTAATTGTACAGCGGGTATACTCTGCCTTCTTTCTTCTCACTCAAGTGGAGAGCTGAAGGAAGAGAGCGGAAAGTACTTATTAAAAGAAAACAACACTTTCTATAGTCAGGCTGGTGGGAAAATTGGTACAATTTTAAAGCGCAGTGCTGTTATGAAAGAGTAACTATTGTCTACTTTCATGCCTGTCCCTGGGTACTCCAAGTTCTTTCAACAAAATTGCGTGGGCATTAACAACA
Source organism: Mesoplodon densirostris (assembly GCF_025265405.1). Classification (NCBI taxonomy): domain Eukaryota; kingdom Metazoa; phylum Chordata; class Mammalia; order Artiodactyla; family Ziphiidae; genus Mesoplodon; species Mesoplodon densirostris. The sequence continues at coordinate 104,223,409 of NC_082664.1, forward strand.
GGGAGGTGCACAGTGTAACTTCTGCAATTAGGCTGCCTGGCCTAGCACCCACTCTTCCTCAAGATCTGCAAGACCTGAGCTAGTGATTTACCTCTCTGTGCCTCAGGCTCTTCACTTACCCTGTTGGGATAACAACTAGTCCCCACTTACGTACTGAGAAAAATAGTACTTACTCATGTATTAAGTGAGGTCATACACCTAGTAAATACTCAATGAATACTTTTGTTACGATTTGTTCTCGAAGGGGGCAATATGATGCTGGTCAATACTCTGATAAGTCTCTGACCTCACTGAGTTCATGGTTGATCAGGAAATTCAGATAAGCACCCAGGCAACTTCCATATGGTAGGATATTGGAGAGGACAACCTCTTTAAGGCTCTGGGTGGGGGTAAGAAAGACTTCCTTGTGGAGGTGATATCTAAGCTGAAAATTTAATGAAGTCATAAGGTCATAATGAAGTCATAAGGTAGTGATCTTCTGATCACTGTAGACCTGTGATGTCCAAGGGAGATCTCTGCAGGGATGGAATGATCAATAGTGGCACCATCCAAGATGGTGGCCACTAGCTACACAAAATGATTGAGTGCTAGAAATGTGCTGAGTGCACACTCCATTTTCACTGTCATTTAATTTTAATTTTTTAAATTTCAATTTCAATAGTTACTTGTGCCTAGTGGCTAAAGTACTGGACAGCATAGCTCTAGACAGAGCAGAAAACATATGTGAAGGTCCAGAGGTGAGGGAGTTCTTAAACATCAAAGACCTGATATTTTGAAGAGCAGATTCATGAAGGATGAGATCTTTGGAAATTAGCAGAGGCAATGCATGGCTTACTGAAAAGTTCAAGCTTCCACTGAGGGCCATGGAAAGCCATCGAAATGACAGTAAGAAGGAGAAAGATGTGATTGGATTGGCATTTTAGTAAAACCACTTCAGCTGCTGTTAGTATAATAGCTAGAACAATTAACATTTTAGAGTTAAACTTTTCTGATAACCCGACCTCATTTAATCTTCCAATAAACTATATGAAATAGATCTATAACATCTCCTTTTATACACCTTTACTTACCTGTCTTCAACTTAGCAACTTATGTTCATACCACGACTCCCTCTCAGGAGACAGACTTGGTAAAAGTAAAACATTCACATGATATCTGTGCACAAATTCAGGCATGAGAATGTTTGATGAATCAATTTGGAAATGGCACCAGTTTACTTCCAAAGAAATATTTAAGAATCTTTTTCCTAAATGTGACCTGCTTTGGAAGTGCAAATGCATCATCCGCCCGTGGGCTCATGGGCTGCCCACCACTCCTGGCACATGAATTATCGCCTCCAGCTGTTGGTGGTGAGAGGGCTGAGCTTTCCCGTGCACACAGGAGCCATGGTGATGATGGAGCAGCCTCGCCTTGCTTCACGAGCATTTCCTTTCACTCACACATCCATCTCCATCCTCTCCTCCCAGAGAAGTTGAAAAGAGAACCTGGCCTAGACAAGGCTAGCCAAGACCATATGCTGACAGCCCATGCTGACCTGACTCTCCATGTCAGGTCTGCGAAGATAAAAGATGGCACCCTTCCAAGTGGAAATGAGGAAGGAGCACAGCCTTCCCAGGCTGAAACCACCTTCTTCCCGTCACACACACACACACACACACACACACACACACACACACAGCTTTCATTCAGCAATTCTTTCAGTTAAAACATTTCAAAAACACACTAACATCTAATTTTATTAGATCGAGTCATTTTTTCTCTCTCTCTTTTAAGGAGGATTACTCATAAAATCATCCTTCCTTAAAAAAAAAAAAAAAGGACAGGGAATGTAAATGCTGCACTAATTTAATTACACACTGGCTCTGTAAGACACTAATGTAAATATTCTGGTGAGGAGGCCTAAGACACTTGAAGTAATTACTTAAGGACTCCCTTTCAAAGAATCTCTCCCTTTTTTTATTAAATGCCTTTTAACATTAGCACTTCTTCCTGACAAATTAAATGAAATTTCATTACTCTCTCTGACTTAATGGCATGAGGCTCCTGCCGAGGTGTGAGTTAACCCTCCCTGGACAGCTGACAAGGGAGCCTCCATTCAGTCAAAATGCCAGTGTCCTAACACACAAGAGAAAGAAGGCCCCGAAGAATCCTTTGTGTTTTCAGTAGAGCGTCCAGAATCCTTCATCTCTTCGATGTTTTTTCAGCTGTGAGCCTTACAAAAATCTAAAAAAAACAGTAATATTGCTGTTTCCCAGTCTCCTCAAGTTCACAGCAAAAAAATTTAAAAATAAAAATAAAAAACATATCATCAGCTGAGACCCCATGATGGCCATATCAAGGACAATAACAATAGCAAACAATTACAGATTACCTATTAAATACCTTCCAAGCGATTTACCTCTTTTAACTCATTTAAGCCCTCACAAAAATGCTATAAGGTAAATACTGGTTTACCCCGCTATCTGAAAGTAGAGCATTCCTATGAAAACTTTTGTAGACTGAAATAGTGTAAACTGAAGAGGCAATTACCTTAGGACACGACTTGCTAACGGATGTACAAAATACATCGAGATAAAGCACAGATGCTCACAGACGCAGTTCAAAGCTATGGAGCCTGGATGCTGAGATGCTGAATGTAGTTCCTGGGGAAGGAGCTTGGGGGAGCTGTTCTCTCTAACCAGGGTGTGGGCTGCCTCTAGAAGGGCTCTCTGCAAAACAAATGCTGAATACTAATTTCATTCTTTGTCTTTTTTTCCTAATAGCAAAAATTCTCTTCAAATTTCTTTCAGTTAGCGAAAACAGATAACTCGTGAAGTCTTTCATAAAAGTGAAATGGTGTAAAGCAAACTTTCAAAACTCGGGGAATACCAAAACTATTAATATTCCCACTCTAAATTGAGGAAAAGAATGTACAGAGTGGTTAAGCAACTGACCTGGGGTCACAGAGCTAACAAGCAGGAGAACTGGGATTCAAAACCAATTGTGCAGCAGACATCACACACTTTTGCACATACAGCTATCAACCCTGGACAGACTCAGAATTATTCCCATATCTCTTTTTACTTTTGTGCAAACTGAGAATCATATGTTACACAACAGCCCCAAGATCCTGTATTGCATCTCTATCCAGGATCTCATCCCAGCCGTGTCTTCAAAACAACTGAGCTTCAAAATTAAGTTTCCAAAAGGTGAGACCTGGAAAAATTTATTTCTAGACCTGCTCTATTAAACCTGTGAGAAAAAAATATATAGTAATTTAATCTTGAAAGAAAATAAAGGAACCATTACTTATAAGATTGAATTTATTCTTAATAGCTTAGGAGTCAAGTTATAAAAGTTTAAGAAAATACAGAATAACTACTCAGGAACTATGGGCTGAGGTCCTTATCCTACAGGTTTCCATATGAACTGAGCGTAAATCCATGTCCATTTTTCTTAAAGTAGTCAAGAAAGCTTTTACAAAACAAATCCTGCCAAAATTGTTCTGCTTTGAGAGTTACACTGTGGTTGAGAATATGACAGAGGAAGAATATTGAGATAAGGTTGACACTCATGAGAATGGCTTGGGGATGGGCTCCCTAATGGGTATCCCCAGCATTTTTTTTTTTTTTGTATCTTTTTCAGAAGAAATGGTCCTATTTTCTGTCCATCAAATTTTGCATCTAATATTTTTGAAGACTACTTGTTACTCTTTGCTTAGACCTATCTTTCCTTCTCACTCTCATTTAGGGTTTAATTTTACTGTATCTTCCATAGTTTCAGAATGTTCTGTGTACTGCATAGGTTCATGATGAAAGAACATTCTATCTGGTCAACTTGCATTTCAAGAGACAGGGCCAACTTTTAATGAGAATGCATTACGATTTTGCTTCCCTTTTCTCTGTGTGACCCAGTGATACTTCTCTTTGGCCAAAACTGTTTTCTCGAAGCACAAGCCCTTTTCCTGTCCATGTTACCAGTAGCTCGAACTTCCCAATGTCATGTCCCATCTTCCCAAAAGTGTGTCCTTTCTAAGACCTCAGGCCATGTGGAAGAAAAATAATCAGCTCCAAGTTCAGAAGACACATGTTACAAGGGGGATTTTTTCCCCCTCCTCTTGGTTGTTCTTAAACATATGTAGTTTTAGGGATCAGTATGTCACTGTTTTGAAAGAAGCAAGGACTTGAATTTATTTTGGTGCAGTTATCAGATTTTGAGGAGCTGGATCATTTGTTTTCCTCTTGTGAGGTCCAGGTAAAACTTAATTCTCTCCATGGCTGGGTGCTTCTGACAAACAGAAATCAAGGACCCAAAATAAGTATTTTATCTAAAAAATGTGAGCTATCCCAAAACAAACATGAAAAAGCACAGCTGCCAAATTCCACAAGTAAAAAAGAGTTGAAGGTTGAGACAGCTCAGGATCTCGCTGGGGAGTAACGGGTGAAGTTTGGCCAGCTGCCCTTAAGGCCTTCAGGGACACTCAATCCAATTGCCATGTCTTAGCGGATGTGAATTTCAAGGTTACACCTGGGTGTTCAAGGGCAGGGCCAAGTGTAATCGGCACTTAGATCATAGATTAATCTTATTTGCCATCTATTAGGTTTGATTCCTCTTCCCTCTCTCCCTCCCTAAAGCCAGGATTATTGTGATAGTTTAAGATAATGGATTCTAACGGAAGAAAGGTCATGCAGGCATGGAGATTTGGAACCTTAAGATAATATGATTAATCTAAAAGCTTCTTTCTCAAAGGGGAGGGAGTGTGGCACTCTTCATATGTCTGACTGAGAGAGGAGAGCTGAAAGACCAAGAAAGAGCAACAGAAAAGGGAGTGCAAAGGAACTGAGTCCTTGTCAACAACTGCAATTAATTATCATTGTCAGGATGATCTTTCATTAGTTTTCACACTAATAAATAGATTTGCCTCATGCCTGAAGCTGATAAAAACTTATTGGCAATGTTGATAAGACTATGTCAGTATGGAGAGGCATTCATGGACATCTTCATCTTATTTTATTTTTCTAATTTTCCGAAACTAAATGACTCAGTGGGTATTGCTAAACGTAACTACATCTGGGTGGTTGAGACCCTAAGGTGCAGGAAAAGTCCTTAACACAGCACTTGGCATAATCTAAGCAGTAAGTAAATGTCAACCATGGTTATAAATGCTACATGCATGCATGTTATATATTTTAAAGTACGCAGTTTACTCCTATCCCTTTTAGATATTTCCAGATAACCCTAGCCAACCAACATGGAGCGATCCATAGAAAGAAATTAAGGCTAATAATATTTATTTATTAATCATGATGAATCAAGATTCTAGGCTTCTAACCATTATTCTTGGTACATCTGAAAAAAAAAAAGAAACTTAAATGTGGGTTATCTACTGTTATATTTTTCCATTCTTCTAGGAGAACCTGTTTTGTTTTACTCTTTAGTTATTGTAAGTGCTAAATAGTTTTCATCATTGTGGCTCACTGTTATTTTGGGGTTATTTAAATGTATAGAAACATTTGCATATCCTTTTGCTTTATGTATATATATAAATGTGTATAAATATATATATATTTGCTTGATATACACATATAACATTATATAACATTATAATATATGTATATCAAGCAAATATATATATATATATATTTATATATATTATATGTATATATGACCTAAAATCATTTCCATTAAATTCAACTTACCCTTTTTTCCTCACTTCTTTTAACTAAATAAAAATGTGCTCTGGGATTTTTTAAGGCAAACAGCAGAAGAGAGGAATAGCCCTCCAGTGTAGCTGACTCCCTCCCAAAGGCTCAGATTTGTAGCCTTAGGGGAAGAAATATGAGATTTTAATTTGTAATTTCATAAACAGTTTCTTTCTTTTAAAAAATGGATCTCCCTTGATTCCTTCACAAGGAATAAAAGCAGGCCATGTGTTGTTTCCTTAACCAAGATGATGGGCAGGATAGAGGAGGCCATTCCTGGACATAGGGAACCCAATGCAAGGAAGGCATGCAGGGTGGCAGCACAGTTAGCATGTAAGCCACGGATGCTTCATACAACATGTGAGATAATAATAGATGTCCATCAACATCTGTTGAGATTCTCAAGACTCCACACAGTATTAAAGCTGTAGGAAATAATTACTTCTCAGTACAAATCCTGCAGCCTCACATGAGAACCAGCTGCAATATGAGTGAAAATGCTTGTGTTCAAATCGGATTCACCGGCAATCGCTTCAAGATGTACAGAGAAGCTAGAATAAATTGATATAGAACATACCAAAAAGTAAAACACATCCCTCTGGGTGAAACTTCCTTTTTCTGAAATTTTGAAACTTCTCAGTAGATAAAATGCTGTAATTCATGGACTTCCCGACTGGAAAATGTAGTAGTCACTAATTCATTCTGTAGCTAAGGGGGTGGAGAAAAACATACTTGTAATTACTGGAACAACAACAAAAAATTACCTTCCATTCTCTAAATCTAAATTTTGATTTAAAAAAAATTGACTTTCAAAAATGTGTAAAATGGAGCATTGGGGAGTGTAAAAGGCAAAATGTGTGGATTCAAATGCTGACTCAGGGAAATTAGTCAATTCCTGACCATTTGTTTAAACTGGCTAAGATTGAAATGTTCCAGGTTCGCCTGTGACATCAGTTCTTCAGAGTTTTGTTTCATTTCAGTGTGTAATAATTGGAAAGAGAAACAAACAATGTGTGCCCTATCCTGTTCCCTTTTTTCTGAGGAACCACCACAAAATACACCAAAACAAAAGTGAAGCAAATATCGGCTTTGACTGCTCAGTTTGTTCTGATCTAAAGGGTGTTCCAAGAGAACTGGCTGGGTTCTGGTCTGTAATACTCCTTCCTACCCTAATCTCACTCCCACTTTCTGATCTTCTTTATCCTCAGAAAGAGGTGTTGGCGTTCGGCAACCTCCATACCTCACAGCTTTAACTAATATATGATGTGTTTATTCTTCCCAGGCCACAGGCCATATCACTCTCAAATGACTGACAACAACTCTGAAATGAAGTGGGCCCAAAGTGGACTCTAATAGGTATGGGAAGCCTCTCTAGTCAAACATAAAGCAAATTAATGTGCGCCCCTCCTGCACCTTCAGTCTGGAAATGTCATAAAGTAATAAGCAGGAAGCCCCTCTCAGTGTGGAGGGCTGGATTTCAATCAATTTACATATTAAAGGGACAGGCCACATTTCATTTGCTCTAATATCAAAAGCGTAAGTTTCTAAATTCTAAGGTGTGTTTTTTTCTAAAGTGGTCCTGACCGTAGACTGAATGCACGGATGAGTAATGACACAAATGCAATTATGTATCTATCTCATTCACTGTCTTTTATTTGTAAAGAAGGAAATCGAGAAAAGATTTAAGAATAATTTGTATGGCTATGTGTTACCATTATTTATATGATGTCAGAATGAGTGTGTGTGTGTTAACAAAGTGGTGTAAAAAAATAGACTAAAGAAAATACAGAGAGCTACAATATAAATTGATAATGCATTTTAAAATGTTCCTATAATTTCAATTTTACCCCTTTCCACAATTGCTGGGGAAAGTGGTCAAAAAAAAAAAAAGTGATAGACTTAATGACTGATATGCTTGAGAAGATTGACAAAAACAGACTCATAATTTTTATCAGCCTTTGAACATTTAATATCCTAAAATATCTGGTCTAAAATTGTATCACAAAGCCACCTACTCTGTGATTAGATGGCTGTTCTTATGCCTGATTTCCAACTTACTTTAGTAAATTCCTTTGTTCTTCAGTTAAGTTTGATATGACTTTCCTACGATGTTAGTCATTAGACTAATCAAGTAAGTTATTAGTGTGTAAAGAGAAAACATGCATACATGCATTCTATCTCCTCTCTCTCAGACACACACACACACACACACACACACACAATGCAATTTTTGGTTATTTCTTCTGAAAGCAAAACAAAAACAAAAACAAAAAAACAAAAAACCCTGAGCAGGCAACTTAAAATTGCTAAAACAAGTGAGCACACAACAAACAACATTTGTTGTTATTTTGTTTTTCAGTTGCTGCTAGGATGTCCTAGAAGAATTATTTATTTCAAATATTTTGAGTCGTTTACAAATAAAGTGCAATGTAAGCTTTCTTCTGAGTGAAAATAAGCCAATTTATCTCTTATTAAAGAAACTGAGAAGGGTTTGCAAACGCTGATCACTTTAAGGAAGGAAAAAAAGAGCTAGGAAACAGATTCTTTTAAAATTATTTTAAAATTTTGTAACTTATCCCCAGAAGTTTTCATTATTTAGGATTTTTTTTCCTTATTCTTTATTTTCTTTCTTTTTTTATTTCCCCCAGTTTGTTCCAAATGAATGGAATTAAAATGCAGCTTCTAAGAAAACCTGTCTAAACCCAAAGCCAAAGAGTCACATCAAAATATGAAAGCAAAACAAAACTGCACCTGGCATAAAGGATTATGCATATTTTCTTAATTTTTCCTCTCTTTTAGATTATGAGATTTACAGGTAAACTTAAAAGTTATGTGATTACTGTTTGTAAAATTCAAAGCAATCTTCCTCTTCTTTCTGACGTTTTTGAAACTAAAAAATTTTACTATTGTGTGTTCATTTTATGTATGTATATGAGTGTGTGTGTGTGTGTGCGTGTGTTTAGACCGGCAATAATTTTGATCCCTGGAACCTAGTACATTCTTTCTTGTGTAGTAAGATAATTCATTATTCTGCTAATTACAGAGCCAAGATCAAAAACACACATTTAAAATAATGTACTCTATAAAATAGATTGTGATTTTTTCATAGAAATTAAAATAGAAATAGCTTGCTTCCACATGCCATAATAAGGAAACTCTGCTGCTTTGACTTGGGTTACAAGTTTTGTGTTTTCATTAATCTTATTAATTTTGTATTTATTTCATAAAGCATTTCTGCTTTTATATTTTATAAGAACGTTCCATGTAAAAAAAAAATAGTGTTTATTTAAGATCCTAATAAAAACTTGGCCTGACAAAGGGAACATGTGTTAAATGTTTATGCCTTTAAAAAAATTTTTCTTGTTTGTGAAAATTTTACAAATTTAGAACACCAAGAGGGTTAAACAAAACAAAATCTTTTCAGTACACCAAATTGCTTAATGTAGCATTACTGAAGCTTATCTACAACAATATTTTATGATATGTATGGTCGCTTAACATCTTGCATTATATACATGTGGTTCCAAAAAGTTCTAATTAGATGAAATCCTAGTATCGATATTTGAAAAGAAACTGGTAAGACTTTGCCAATTAATAGAAATAAAAGCCTGAAGCTGGACACTCAGCAACCTTAAAACTCAAAAGATCTTTCTACCTTCAAGCCCAACACAGAAAAAAGAGCAGAATCCAAGATGGCCTTTCAGAAGGGAGAAAAACCACATACGTTACAGAACATGTTATTTTTTAATGCATTTTAAACTGAAGTATATCCAAAAATGCAATCATAAAGTGTGGATGACATATATTATGCGGGAGACAATCATGAGTATTTTTTGGGGTAAATTATACCTACCATTATTTCTGTGGACACACAAACGGAAGATTAGCTTTTAATAGAGATACAACATTTTAAGTGTATAGCTTTTTAAAATCAGTTTCTCTTTGCAAGTAAAGCTTTATTACTTTTGAGTTCTTGACAGGCACTTGAAGAAAGGTCACATAATAAACTGTGCTTATTTCTCATTGCAGAAAAACAATAAGTCATGTCTGCATCCATTATTTACCAAATTGTCTTCATTTTTCTTCACCTGCTGGGTTTTCAGGAAGAAAGACAAATAATATTATAAAACTAGCCTAGATATTTTCACAATTATCCAGAAATACGATAGTGAGCTAGTCTTCCAGATGTGAAGAGAGTAAAGGAAAGAATTTGTTATCCAAGTCATTTACTAGAAATATATTAAAGGCTGTTTTCACAGAAAAGATACATCTGAAGTCAGAAATATATGAATTGGGAAAAAAACGTTTTAATAGAAAGTGATGCAAAAAATTTCATTATACTATTTTCTTTCAAAGAAATTATATTTTTTATAGGTAAACGCTAAGTACCTTCTTTTTCAATTTTTTTCTCCCTTCCCTGCTCTATCTTTGATAGTTACTGGCCTGATTAAACTCCTCAATAGAGCAAAGAAATATTTTTAAATGTGTTAACAAAAAAATAAGGTATTTTAATGTGTTTCCTTAACAATCAGAATATCTTAATGTTTAAGAGCCTATTGTCAAGGGCCAGACTGAAAATCCGTGCTCTGATCCATGCATGCACTGAACTGGTCATTTAACTTCCCTGTGCCTCAGTGCTCCTGTACAAGTAAAATGGTGGTAATGTTGTTTATAGTCTCTGTTCTTAAGTAAATTGCCCAAGATTATATAATAAGCAGGCTGAAGCTGGGATTTGAACATAGACAATTTAGATTCAGCATCTGTGCTCTTAACCAAAATCTAGCATGCCCCATATTTCTTCAACTACAGGAAGGAGCTTCAGAAGAAAAACTTATGTCCTGTCCTGCCACCCTAATGTTATTTTTTTCAGTGGGTCCAACCTAGCTTAGTCAAAGAGTCTTATCACAAACTGGATTCCACACAACTCAAATTAAGAGGGCATGCAAACTCAGGAATGTAGAGAATCCATCCTCTGCCATAGTCAAGAAGACAATCTGTGGAGAAAGAGAACAGAACAGATGGAGAGATCTGCAAACATAGAGACACATAAGGCTCCAATGAATGGAACAAGAGTCTCCTGGCTTCCTGAGAGCCTTCCAGGCTTTATCATGCCCTTGGTCAGCGAGTCTGTGTGTGTGTGTGTGTGTGTGTGTTTTGGGGAAGGTCATGAGATTTAAGCCAGTTTCATAGAGTGTTTATTTTTCACACACATAAAATTCTTAAAGCATACTGGTAATATGGTAATATACTTTGCTATTTTAATTGAATTTTGGTATTTATTATTATTATTATTATTTTTGGTTTCTCAATGCACATGGCATCAGCTTAACATTTTCTAGCCTCTTCTTTCAGGTTCATTATTACCTGGCCCCAAAACAATCCATGGCCCCACTTCCTGCCCCTCTTCCTCCTTTTGGGGCTCCGACACCTTTGCCTCAGCTCAGCTGTTTCTTCTACCTTCATTCCCTGCTCCTAGATTTTCTAGGTGGTCTCCTACTCAACTCAAAATTCAACAAAATATCCCCTCCTCTGCAATGTCTTTCTGAACAATTTGGGAAGGATTAATCATTTCTTGTTCTTATTCTCACAATATTTTATTTGTCTTTTAATATAATATATGATGTTATCATTAGAGGTTAAAATGTTTCCCTTTCAAGGGCAGAGACTTATCTTTTTAACTCTATCACTTAGGATGGTGTCTGGTGCAAAATAAGCGCTCAAAAGAAACAAAATCTGTTTTAGTGCAACTGAACTTGGCAAACATCATGGGAAACTTATTTACGTATATATGAAATTTTGTGAATTCTACAAAGTACGTCATCCAGAAGTAGTATAAATACATATATTATATGAAATCTATATAGCATATGGTACTTACAATAATCAGCAAATATAGTGGTTAATGAAAATGGAGAAATATATTAAAATGAAGTTCTTTAAAAACTAAAAGGCAAGGGGATACCTTCAAGATGGTGGATGAGTAAGACAAGGAGATCACCTTCCTCCCAACAAATACATCAAAAATACACCTACATGTGGAACAACTCCTACAGAATACCTACTGAATGCTGGCAGAAGACCTCAGACTTCCCAAAAGGCAAGAAACTCCCCACATACATGGGCAGAGCAAAAGAAAAAAGAAAAAACAGAGACAAAAGAATAGGGCCGGGAACTGCACCTCTGGGAGGGAACTGTGAAGGAGAAAAAGCTTCCACATACTAGGAAGCCCCTTCACTGGTGGAGACGGCGGTGGTGGGGGTAAGCTTTGGAGCCACGGAGGAGAGCACAGCAACAGGGATGCAGAGGGCAAAGCAGAGAGGTTCCCACAGAGAGGATCAGTGCTGAGCAGCACCCACCAGCCTGAGAGGCTTGTCTGCTCATCTCCTTGGGTGGGTGGGGGCTGGGAGCTGAGGCTCCAGCTTCATAATTCAGATCCCAGGAAGAGGACTGGGGTTCGCTGCTGGAACACAGTCTGAAGGGGGCTAGTGCACCACAGCTAGTCAGGAGGGAGACCAGGAAAATGTCTAGAACTGCCTAAGAGGCAAGAGACCATTGTTTCAGGGTGCGCAAGGAGAGGGTATTCAGAGTACCAGCTAAACGAGCTTCAAAGATGGGCATGAGCCGCGACTATCAGCACAGACACCAGAGACGGGCATGAGACGCTTAGGCTGCTGCTGCAGCCACCAAGAAGCCTGTGTGCAAGCACAGGTAACTATCTACACCTCCCCTCCAGGTAGCCTGGGCAGCCCGCCACTGCCAGGGTCCCGTGATCCAGGGACAACTTCCCCTGGAGAATACACGGTGCGCCTCAGGTTGTTGAAACGTCATGCTGGCTTCTGCCGCCGCAGGCTTACCCCACATTCCATACCCCTCCCTCCCCCTGGCCTGAGTGACCCAGAGCCCCCTAATCAGCTGCTACTTTAACTCCGTCCTGTCTGGGTGGGTAACAGATGCCCTCAGGTGACCTACAAGCAGAGGTGGGGCCAAAACCAAAGCTGAACCCCAGGAGCTGTGCGAACAAACAGGAGAAAGGGAAATCTTTCCATGCAGCCTCAGAAGCAGCAGATTAAATCTCCACAATTAAACTGATGTACCCTGCAACTGTAGAATACCTGAATAAACAACAAATCATCCCAAAATTGAGGTGGTGGACTTTGGGATCAACTGTAGACTTGGGGTTTGCTTTCTGCATCTAATTTCTTTCTGGTTTTATGTTTATCTTAGTTTAGTATTTAGAGCTTATTATCATTGGTAGATTTGTTTACTGATTTGATTGCTCTTTTCCGTTTTTTTAATATATATATTATTTTCTTCCTTTTTCTCTTTTTGTGAGTGTGTATGTGTATGCTTCTTTGTGTGATTTTGTCTGTATAGCTTTACTTTTGTCATTTGTCCAAGGGTTCTGACTCTCTGTTTTATTTTTTTGTTTGTTTTGTATAGTTTTTAGCACTTGCTATCATTGGCGGATTTGTATTTTGGTTTGGTTGCTCTCTTCTTTCTTTCTCTCTTTCTTTTTTTTTAATAAATTTTTATTTTTAATAGTTTTTTTCTATTTTATAACTTTATTTTATTTATTTAGTTTTTCTTTCTTTCTTTCCTTTTTTTTTCTCCCTTTTCTTCTGAACCATGTGGCTAACAAGGTCTTGGTGCTCTGGCCGGTGTCTGCCCTGCGCCTCTGAGGTGGGAGAGCTGAGTTCAAGACATTGATCCACCAAAGACCACCCGGCCCTATGTAATATCAAACACAGAAAGGTCTCTCAGAGATCTCCATCTCAGTGTTAAGGCCAGCAAGCTACAGTGCTGGAAACTCTATTCCAAACAACTAGCAAGACAGGACCACAGCCCCACCCACTAGCAGAGAGGCTTCTTAAATCATAATAAGTTCACAGACACCCGAAAACGCATGACCAGATGCGGTTCTGACCACCAGAAAGACAAGATCCAGCCTCATCCACCAGAACACAGGCACCAGTCCCCTTCACCAGGAAGCCTACACAACCCACTGAACCAACCTTAGCCAATGGGGGCAGACACCAAAAACAATGGGAACTACGAACCTGCAGCCCGTGAAAAAGAGACCCAAAACACAGTAATTTAAGCAAAATGAGAAGACAGAGAATCACACAGCAGATGAAGGAGCAAGGTAAAAACCCACCAGACCAAACAAATGAAGAGGAAATAGGCAGCCTACCTGAAAAAGAATTCAGAGTAATGATAGTAAAAATGATCCAAAATCTTGGAAATAGGATGGAGAAATTACAAGGAACATTTAACAAGGACCTAGAAGAACTAGGAGCTAACAAACAATGGTGAAGAACACAATAAATGAAATTAAAAATTATCTAGAGGGAATCACTAGCAGAATAACTGAGGCAGAAGAATGGATACGTGACCTGGAAGATAAACTAGTGGAAATAACTACTGCAGAGCAGAATAAAGAAATAAGAATGAAAAGAATTGAGGACAGTCTCAGAGACCTCTGGGACAAAATTAAATGCACCAACATTCGAATTATAGGGGTCCCAAAAGAAGAAGAGAAAAAGAAAGGGACTGAGAAAGTATTTGAAGAGATTATGCTTGAAAACTTCCCTAATATGGAAAAGGAAAGAGTCAATCAAGTGCAGGAAGCACAGAGAGTCTCATACAGGATAAATCCAAGGAGAAACATGCCAAGACACATATTAATCAAACTATCAAAAATTAAATACAAAGAAAAAATATTAAAAGTGGCAAGGGAAAAACAACAAATAACATACAAAGGAATCCCCATAAGGTTAAAAGCTGATCTTTCAGCAGAAACTCTACAAGCCAGAAGGGAGTGGCTAGACATATTTAAAGTGATGACAGGGAAAAACCTACAACCAAGATTACTCTACCCAGTGAGGATCTCATTCAGATTCGATGGAGAAATTAAAAGCTTTACAGACAAGCAAAAACTAAGAGAATTCAGCACCACCAAACCAGCTTTACAACAAATGCTAAAGGACTTTCTCTAGGCAGGAAACACAAGAGAAGGAAAAGACCTACAATAACAAACCCAAAACAGTTAAGAAAATGGTAATAGAAACATACATATTAATAACTACATTAAATGTAAATGGATTAAATGCTCCAATCAAAAGACATAGACTGGCTGAATGGTTACAGAAACAGGACCCATATATATGCTGTCTACAAGAGACCCACTTCAGACCTAGGGGCAAATACAGACTGAAAGTGAGGGAATGGAAAAAGATATTCCATTCAAATGGAAATCAAAAGAAAGCTGGAGTAGTAATTCTTATATTAGACAAAACAGACTTTAAAATAAAGATTATTACAAGAGACAAAGAAGGACACTACATAATGATCAAGGGGTCAATCCAAGAAGAAGATATAATAGTTGTAAATATTTATGCATCGAACATAGGAGCACCTCAAAACTTAAGGCAAATGCTAGCAGCCATAAAAGGGGAAATCGACATTAACACAATCAAAGTAGGGGAATTTAAAACCCCACTTTCACCAACGGACAAATCATCCAAAATCACAATAACTAAGGAAACACAAGCTTTAAATGATACATTAAACAAGATGGACTTAATTCATATTTATAGGACATTCCATCTAAAAACAACAGAATACACTTTCTTCTCAAGTACTCATGAAACATTCTACAAAATAGATCATACCTTGGGTCACAAATCAAGCCTTAGTAAATTTAAGAAAATTTAAATCATATCAAGTATCTTTTCCGACCACAATGCTATGAGACTAGATAACAATTACAGGAAAAAAATCTGTAAAAAATACAAACACATGGAGGCTAAATAATACACTACTAAATAACCAAGAGATCACTGAAGAAATCAAAGAGGAAATCAAAAAATACCTAGAAACAAATGACAATGAAAACATGATGACCCAAAACCTATGGGATGCAGCAAAAGCAGTTGTAAGAGGGAAGTTCATAGCGATAAAATCCTACCTCAAGAAACAAGAAACATCTCAAATAAACAACCTAACCCTACACTGAAAGCAATTAGAGAAAAAAGAACAAAAAATCTCCAAAATTAGCAGAATGAAAGAAATCATAAATATCAGATAAGAAATAAATGAACAAAAATGAAGGAAACAATAACAACGATCAATAAAACTCAAAGATGGTTTTTTGAGAAGATAAACAAAATTGATAAACCATTAGCCAGACTCATCAATAAAAAAAGGGAGAAGACTCAATAGAATTAGAAATGAAAAAGAAGTAACAAGTGACACTGCTGAAATACAAAGGATCATGAGAGATTACTACAAGCAGCTATATGTCAATAAACTGGACAACCTGGAAGAAATGGACAAATTCTTAGAAAAGCACAGCCTCCAAGACTGAACCAGGAAGAAATAGAAAATATAAACAGACCAATCACAAGCAGTGAAATTGAAAATATGATTAAAAATCTTCCAGCAAACAAAAGCCCAGGACCAGATGCCTTCACAGGTGAATTCTCACAAACATTTACAGAGGCACTAACATCTAGCCTTCTCAAACTCTTCCCAAATACAGAAGAGGGAGGAACACTCCCAAACTCATTCTATGAGGCCACCACCACTCTGATACCAAAACCAGACAAAGATGTCACAAAAAGAAAACTATAGACCAATTTCACTGATGAATGTAGATGTAAAAATCCTCAACAAAATACTAACAAACAGAATCCAACAGGACATTAAAAACATCATGCACCATGATCAAGTGGGGTTTATCCCAGGAATGCAAGGATTCTTCAATATATGCAAATCAATCAATGTGATAAACCGTATTAACAAATTGAAGAACAAAAACCATATGATCATCTCAATAGATGCAGGAAAAGTTTTTGACAAAATTCAACACTCATTTATGGTAAAAACCCTCCAGAAAGTAGGAATAGAGGGAACTTACCTCAATATAATAAAGGCCATACATGACAAACCCACAGCCAACATCACTCTCAATGGTGAAAAACTGAAACCATTTCCACTAAGATCAGGTAAAAGACAAGGCTGTCCACTCTCACCAATATTATTCAACATAGCTTTGAAGTTTTAGCCACAGCAATCAGAGAAGAAAAAGAAATAAAAGGAATCTAAATTGGAAAAGAAGAAGTGAAACTGTCACTGTTTGCAGATAACATGATACTCTAAATAGAAAATCCTAAGGATGCCACCAGAAAACTACTAGAGCTAATCAATGGATTTGGTAAAGTAACAGGATACAAAATTAATGCACTCAAATCCTTGCGTCCCTATACACTACTGATGAAAAATCTGAAAGAGAAATTAAGGAAACACTCCCATTTACCAGTGCAACAAAAATAATAAAATACCTAGGAATAAACCTACCTAAGGAGACAAAAGACCTGTATGCAGAAAACTATAAGACACTAATGAAAGAAATTAAAGATGGTACAAACAGATGGAGAGATATACCATGTTCTTGGATTGGAAGAATCAACATTGTGCAAATGACTATTCTACCCAAAGCAATCTACAGATTGAATGCAAAACCTATCAAACTTCCAATGGCACTGTTCACAGAACTAGAACAAAAAAATTCACAATTTGGATGGAAACACAAAAGACTCCGAATAACCAAAGCAATCTTGAGAAACAAAATTGGAGCTGGAGGAATCAGCCTCCCTGACATCAAACTACACTACAAATCTACAGTAATTAAGACAGTATGCTACTGGCACAAAAACAGAAATATAGATCAATGGAACAGGATAAAGAGCCCAGAGATAAGCCCACACACATATGGTCACCTTATCTTAAATAAAGGAGACAAGAATATAGAATGGAGAAAAGACAGCCTCTTCAATAAGTGGTGCTGAGAAAACTGGACAGCTACATGTAAAGGAATGAAATTAGAACAATTCCTAGCACCATACACAAAAATAAAGTCAAAATGGATTAGAGACCTTAACATAAGGCCATACACTATAAAACTCTTAGAGGAAAATATAGAACACTCTATGACATAAATCACAGCAAGATCCTTTTTGACCTACCTCCTAGAGAAATGGAAATAGAAACAAAAATACACAAATGGGACCTAATGAAACTTAAAAGTTTTGCACAGCAAAGGAAACCATAAACAAGGCAAAAAGACAACCCTCAGAATGTGAGAAAATATTTGCAAATGAAGCAACTGGCAAAGGATTAATCTCCAAAATGTACAGGCAGCTCATGCAGCTCAATATCAAAAATGAAACAACCTAATCCAAAAATGGGCAGAAGATCTAAATAGACATTTCTTCAAAGAAGATATACAGATTGCCAACAAACACATGAAACGGTGATCAACTTCTCTTATCACTAGAGAAATGCAAATCAAATGTACAATAAGGTATCACCTCACACCGATCAGAATGTCCAACATCAAAAAATCTACAAACAATAAATGCTGGAGAGGGTGTGGAGAAAAGGGAACCCTCTTGCACAGTTGGTGGGAATGTAAATTTATACTATGGAGAACAGTATGGAGGTTCCTTAAAAAACTAAAAATAGAACTATCATACAGCCCAGCAATCCCACTACTGGGCATATATCCTAAGAAAACCATAATTCAAAGAGTCATGTACCACAATGTTCATTACAGCTCTATTTACAATAGCCAGGACATGGAAGCAACCTAAGTGTCCATTGACAGATGAATGGATAAAGAAGATGTGGCACATATATACAATGGAATATTACTCAACCATAAAAGGAAACCATATTGAGTTACTTGTCTTGAGGTGGATGGACTTAGAGACTATCATACAAAGTGAAGTAAGTCAGAAAGAGAAAAACAAATACCGTATGCTAACACATATACATGGAATCTAAAAACAAAAAAAAGAAAAATGGTTCTGAAGAACCTAGGGGCCAGACAGGAATAAAGACGCAGACATAGAGAACAGACTTGTGGATGGGGGAGGGGGAAGTATAAGCTGGGACAAGGTGAGAGAGTGGCATGGACACATATACATTATCAAATGTAAATAGATAGCTAGTGGGAAGCAGCCACATAGCACAGGGAGATCAGCCTTGTGCTTTATGTCCACCTAGAGGGGTGGGATAGGGAGGGTGTGAGGGAGGCACAAGAGGGAGGAGATATGGGGATATATGTATACATATAACTGATTCACTTTGTTATAAAGCAGAAACTAACACACTATTGTAAAGCAATTATACTCCAATAAAGATGTTAAAAAATTGCTTTTAAATAAAACAAAAAACTAAAGGCAGACTAGTGTTTTCTTTCCTTTTTCATTATAAAATTAAAATATTAATTTAAAATAAACAGCACAAAAGTTAACGTTTTGAACTAGAATTTTGAACTAGACTTATTCAAGTCAGAAGATGGATTCATTCTTCTTACTATTAAGAAATGTGCATATTTGTGTGTGTGTGTGTACTAAGGTTTTAAAATATAAAGTATACATTATTTTCCTCAAACAAAATATTCAAGCAAAAATATTCTTAAGGACTTACTTTTACTTATTTTATTACAGTGAACACAGTGTATTTGATAATTTTATATATATTTATAGTTATATTTATAATTATATTATTATAAATATATTATAACATATATAATACATAATAATATATGATAAAATATAAACATAATAAAATAATATATAATAATAAAGTAAAAATATTATATATATATTTCATTATTGAATACATATTCTAGTAATAAACTCATTTTCCATTAGTGCTTCTTCTATCTGCCTTTTCCTCACAAGTGGGAACATCACAGAACATTCCAGACTAGCAGCTGGGAGATCTAGGCCTGGCCCATCAGGCCACTGATGTCTGCAACACAGGCTTCCTCTTAGCTCTTCCCTACTTAAGTCTGAACGTTGTTGTGAAGTTAAAGTAGGATAATGTGCATGCTAGGGCCTTGAAAATTATAAAGCACTATATAAATGTAAGATGTTATTGTAAAAGGGTGTTTAAAACTATAGCATAAAAAGACTTGTTATAAAAATAAAAGTGACTCTAGTCACTTATTTTTATGAGGTACTTTTCTCTCTTTGGAAAAATATAATTTACTAATTCGAGAGAGAGCTATTAATTTCTCAGTCTTTCACAGCCATTAAAGAAAGGATGATGACTTCAGTTCAGTTTACAAATGGAGTGGGCATACTGCAGGGGAATGCTACTCTCATGTTACATATAAATGAAATTAAATTAAATTAATGAAAAGGGAAGAAAAGCATGTGTAGATAAACAACTAACTCATCCCCTCTGAGGCCCAATCGATGTCTGAAATGAGGCACCAGTTAAAATATATTCACTTTTGCACATCTCTTTCCCATGCTTCTTCAGATTTCACTTGGAAATTATTTCTAAAATACTATTAATAAAAATAATATCTGTATGGCATCTACAACACTTAAGAAAAAATTATCATCAGGTTTTAAATTCAATGGGGCTTAGTGAGCCTCTATGTATCTACAATGAAATATGAAAGGAATACTTAATGATTTTGTACAGTGTTTCCAGAATCCACTGCACAAATCTCTCAATGTCAGAAAGTCATCTTAAATGGTAAATGGTGGAAAAGTGAACTCATGTCAATAGATAAGGATATTCTCCATACTTTGATTTTTGACTATTATATCAAACTGCTTTGGATTTTTTAATAATTTCCAAAATACAATGATCGATCAAAAGTATAGAGTGTAAGAAAAAGAAAGTAATTCTTTAAAGGGCATGAAGATTCATTTATTCTGTAAGTTATCATCTGATTCAACCTTCCTGATGGTTAGTAATAATCTGCTGCTGACAGCACATCCTGTTGGGTTATCGAAGAGGGAGATCTCTGAGTGATCTTAGCGAAATCTGTGAACCTCTTTATGACACAGTTTCCTTATTAGCAAAATGGGGACAGATACTTAATTTTCAAGCTCTTTGTAATATTTAAAAGGGTTAATTGTTATAAACCAAATTACATAAACTTTAATAAATGTAGCTTTTATTAATATGCCATGATGTCATTGTAAATATGCGTGAAATGACATATTCATTGGGGAGGGGGTGTACTTGTGGCATGCCATAGGACTCTCTATACATAGCTATTTTGTCATGTTTTCATTGATAACTTGTAAGGAGGTAAAGGACACTTTAATATAATCTGCTGATGGCATAAACATAAGGATATCAGAAATTAGATAGTTGTATTGATACCTAAAATGAACTTAAATTAAGAAAATGAAACTTACAAACATGTAGGTCTTGTAGAGAAGCTTCCTAGTGCATCTAAACACACGACAATAAACAAATGACTCAAGAAACACCAAGGCATCTATTCTCTTCAGTCCATCAGCTGCACCAGGACAGCACTGCAACCTTTTCTTTGCAGCTGAAGAGAATCAAACTTTTACATTCATCAAGTTTAGATGAATTAATTTTAATGAAAGGAGACACTCTGCCATTGCTTATGAGGTACAATAAAATCTTGCACTTGTTATGGACTCTTGAATCCGAATGCTTTTGTTGGATTAACACTTATTGAACATTTCATAATTTGGGGGGAATTTTACATGTGAATTATCTCAGACATATAGTATTTAACCTAATTTTAAAAAAGAAAAAAAATGGGCTTAAAGACTTAAAATCTCTTAACCAAGATCACAAGGCTAGTAAATTATAATACTGTAGTTATTGTGAGTCATTTGATGAGAAAGTCCAGTCTTTAAGTTATGCTGAAAACCTGATGCTGTATCTTCCCCATGGAACCTTTCCCTCTCTCCCTCCCTCTCTCTCTCACACTCTGTCTCTCCTGTGACTGGCCACTTTATATTTAACAGAAGTTCATCTGCAGTTTCATGGCATAACATGTTCATGACCAGCACAGTTTTCAGGTATGGATATTACCTCTAAATTCTGCTGAGGAATGAACTGGTATTAAGTCCTCCTTGTCTTTTCTGAAGATAAACCTAATTTCTTGAAGTGGACCATTTTCACTTAACTTTCATATAATCTGCTTGGAACATCTACTGAAAATAATCTCTAAGCATACGTAGCTGATTAGAGTCTTAGAAATA
This sequence comes from Mesoplodon densirostris, assembly GCF_025265405.1. NCBI lineage: Eukaryota > Metazoa > Chordata > Mammalia > Artiodactyla > Ziphiidae > Mesoplodon > Mesoplodon densirostris. Next base: position 104,245,148 of record NC_082664.1, read on the forward strand.
ATTGAAAAAAATTATGACTGAGTAAACCTTTACTTCTCAACAAACTTCATATACTCTTAGTTGTCCATGTTTCTTTCTATTCCTAATATTTTTTATTACAGAAATGGAAAAATTTCCTTGTATAAAGACATGCAGGCCATGTCATTGAGAAAGACTGTCAGTCTCTACATTGTTTAGTTTTAGCATGAGAAAAATCCTTTAGTGGTTTTGCTTTTAAATCTGATAACACTTTTAAGCTATTATAACTTGTTTTTTATTTCATTTAATTTAGTATTCCACTTTATTCACCCACTTGTCTAAGGCTTTCAGCAACATGCCAGCTTAAAAATGCATACAGGAAAAAAAAATGGTACACTAGGAATCTCCAAGCTTTTGTTCCCCCAAAAGAAACATTAAAAAAGAAAAAGAAATTGTCTGAACTAACTTTGTCAAAACTCTATAAAATAATCACAGGCTTAGAACTACCAAGTGAACAGCTAATCAAGAAAAAGTCATCTTTAAATGGTAGGAAAACTTTGTGGCATTCTAATTCATCCTTGCCCCTACTCTTTCCCTGGCACAGCAGTAGTCCTGGTTTTGAAGTGGTAGCAACCTGGTTCCCAGTTCCCTCCCTTGAACCAGAGGGAGCAACATAGATCTTATCTGCAAGTAATTGTGGACATCTGTTCTAATCTGTTTGGGGGATAGCCAAAAGACTAACATGAGATGCTCATCTCTAATTTGCCTAATTCAGAATTCAGGCAGGAAAACAGCAGGCATTATTTGTAAAAAACTACAAAGTGACAACAGACCCACAGACCTCTGGAGCAAGGGATTATGAATGGACTATACAATAACCATCTATCTAAAGCTGGAAGGAGAAGCTGGAGTGAAATTAGGAAAATTAAAACATTCAAAAACAACCATGTTTAAAAAAAGGAATTTAGAAGGCTGAGCACATATCCAGGTAAGATGTTTACTCAAAAAAGTCCTGTGAAGACCTAAGCTTTCACCTTGGGCTGAACTCTAGATTTAGAGCAGGTCTAAGAAAGCGTTGATGGAGTGCCCCAGACAGTCAATCTGCAAAGACTGGAAGAGATCCTGGCATTCAAGGAAATTTCTATCAAAACATTAGCTCGGGGCTTCCCTGGTAGTGCAGTGGTTGATAGTCCACCTGCCAATGCAAGCAGGGGACACGGGTTCATGCCCCAGTTCGGGAGGATCCCACATGCCACAGAGCAGCTGGGCCCATGAGACATGGTCGCTGAGCCTGCGCATCCGGAGCCTGTGCTCCACAACAGGAGAGGCCACAGCAGTGAGAGGCCTGTGTACAGCAAAAAAAAAAAAAAAAAAAAAAAAATTCGCTGAGCATAAGACAATAAAACAGAGAATTTAGTGATCATATAGGACATGAAATAGTCTTTGAAAAAATAATTTGGAAAAGTCTCAAACAAATAGACTACTACAGCCTTCAACAATCAAATAAACACACATACACACACAAAACAAAAACAGCAATTTCTGAGGAAGGCAGAGATCTGATTTCCAGAGTTACCACATTATACTTGTCAAATGCTCAATTTTCAACAAAAAAATCACAGGTATACAAAGAAACAGGAAAACATGGTCCATTCAAAGGAACAAAATTAATTGACAGAGCCTGTCTCCAAAGAATAGAATGACTAGACAAAGATTTTAAAATAACTGTTAAAATATGTTCAAATAGTTAATGAAAAATATAGTCAAGGAACTAAAGGAAATGAGAAAAAACAATATACAAATGAAATGAGAATATCAATAAAGAGTTAGAAATTATTAAAAAATAACCAAGTAAAAATTCTGGAGCTGAAGAAGACAATAACTAAAATGAAAAATTTACTAGAGTTTCAACAGCAGATTTGAGCAATTGGAAGAGAGAATCAGTGAACTTGAAGATAGAACTGAAATGATCAAGTCTGAGGATCCGAAAGTAAAAGAATCATCATCAACATGATTTTGAGGCATCATCAAGTAGGCCAACATAGGCACTATGGAAGTCCCAGGAATAGAAGAGGAAATGACAGAAATATTATTTGAAAAATAATGTCTGAAAGCTTACCAAACTTGATGAAATGCATGAATCTACAAATCTAAGAAGCTCAATGAACTCCAAGTAGGATCAACTTATTAGACACAGAGAAACATTATAGTCAAACTGTCAAAAGACAAAGACTATATATATATATATATATATATATAGAGAGAGAGAGAGAGAGAGAGAGAGAGCAACAAGAAAAGAGTGACTCATTACATACTATATCCAACAAAACAGGCTTGCAAAAATGAGAGGAAACCTAAGATATTTTATGATAAACAAAAATCACAGGGAGTTTACTACCACTTAAATCTGTCCTACAGAATGAAATAAGTCAGAAAGAGAAAAACAAATATCGTATATTAATGCATATATGTGGAATCTAGAAAAAAGGTATAGATGACCTTATTTGCAAAGCAAAAATAGAAACACAGACATAGAGAACAAATATATGGATACCAAGGGGGAAAGGGGTGGGGTAGGAGGAATTGGGAGATTGGGATTGACACATATACACTATCAATACTACGTATAAAATAGACAAATGATGGGAACATACTGTATAGCACAGGGAACTCTACTTAATGCACTGTGGTGTCCTAAATGGGAGGGGAATCCCAAAGGGAGGGGATATACATATAGGTATGGCTGATTCATTTTGCTGTGCAGTAGAAGCTAACATAATATTGTAAAGCAATTATACTCCAATAAAAATTAATTAATAAAATAAAAAGAAATGGAACAGACCAGTAAAATTACACTTGTGTGCTGCTTCAAGTACATAGCAGGATGGGTGAAAAATATTCTGTCACTAGATTTTGATATTAAAGATTTTTTCATTAGAGACAAAAAAAAAAAAAAAAGAAATTCTAAAGGGAGTTCTTCAGGTCAAAATGAAATGAGTCCAAACAGTAACTCAAAGCTTTATGAAGATATAAAAATCTCTGATAAAATAGTTATATGGGTCACTATAAAAACAAGTATTATTATAACTCTGCTCTTTTTATTTAATATAGAAAATAAAAGACAAAACCACAAAGAAAATATCTATAGAATATATACACACAAAAAAAAACCAATGGGAAGGAAATCTGTACAAGCCATTACAAAAAAACAACTAAACACCAAAGAAAGCAGTAATGGAGTAAAAGGGACAAAAAAAGCTATAAAACATACAGAAAACAAAGAGGCAGAAGTAAGTCCTCTCTTATATAATTTAAATGTAAATGGATTAAACTCTCCACTCAAAAGGCAGAAATTGGTAGAACGGATTAAAAAACAAAACAAGGTCCAATGACATTTGGTCTAAAAGTGACTCATTTTAGATCTAAAGACACACAAGGGATAAAAGAGAAAGGGTGGAAAAGACTTTCCAGGCAAATAGTAACAAAAAGAGAGCTGTGGTGGCTATACTAATATCAGACAAAATAGACTGTAAGCCAAAAACTATTCTAAGAGACAAAGAGGAAAATTAATGATAAAAGGGTCAAGTCATTATGAAGATATATCAAGTATAAGCATATATGCACAGAGCCCCAAAAGATATGGAGCAAACATTGGCAGAATTGAAGGGAGAAACAAACAATTCTACAATAATAGTTTGAGGATTCTACACTGTATGTTCAACAGGAGTCCTCTTTTCCCAATTGCTAATTATGTAAACTCACCTACATTTTCCATCTGTACCCTTCCTACTTTCCTTTTGTTATCATTGAGAAATGTTCCCTTCTCTTATCAAATATTTGTGAATTGTCCAGTTTTCCTTTTCTATTGCTTTCTAGTTTCATTCCATTGTGATTAAAAAAGATACATTGTATGATAGCAATCTCTTTAAATTTATTAAGATTTGTTTTGTGGCCTAAACTATGGTCTATAGTGTAGAATGTTCCATGTGCACTTGAGAAAACGATGTTTTCTGCTCTCTTTGGATCAAGTGTACTATATATATATATGTTAAGTCTAATTGGTTTATAACATTGTTCAAGGCCTTTATTTCCTTACAGATTTCTGCTGGAAAAATATAATAAAGTAAAAATCCAATCAAATTTCACATCCTCCTCCAGATTTCCTTCCCTTTAAACCCAACCCATGAAAAGATAAGAATACAAAATATAAGTGAGTTTATGTAATTGGTAATGAGGAAAAGAAGACATTTCTTTGTAAAGCTCATTTTCCTGAAGAGGATGTGAAGATATCTTCTGTAGATGAGAAAGAAGTTGGGGTGGTACAAATGCTAGAGGAGAGACGAAAAAGTCTGCAAGAGCTGTGGAGTGTGAGAGTAAGATTTGACCAGTGTTGAGAGTAATTAGAAGTTAGGATGGGTTGCCTTCATTCTAATAAACCAGAATGCAATCTAATGTCCTGTAGACCCCAATAAATCACTTAGAGGAGATTCTCCTAGATGAATTATGGCACTCTATCCAACTTATTTTGTACTATCATAAGCTTTGACAAAATTTTAGGTACCTTAAATTATCAAGAATTAAAAAAAAATAATTATCCTATTTCTCTAAAAGTCCAAAAATAACAAAACAGATTTAAACATTATTAAGAACATAAAAAATATATGTTCATATATCTGGAATAATTTAGTTAATAATAAATTTAGCTAAGGGTTTCCTGCACACAAAGTAAAAGGGATGCATGTTGACATACAGATTTCTTATTACCATTATAAAGGAAATCACCTGAGAAAACATTTATTTTTTTGGTGCTAAATGTCTAGCACAAAAAGTATCATATAAATCTTCATCTAAAGGACATTAAGTAATATAGTGGGCAATATCTTCAACTATGAACTTCCAAAAGCATGGAACATTCTTTAAAACGATGTTTCCTATAATATCCTTCAGTGAAAGCTGAGAGCATAATGTTAAATCTCAACTCAGAGAAGGCATTGCTCTGGAAAATTAAGATGGTTTTGTTCTTGTGATCTGATGGTTTACTTTAATCTGAGAATAAAATTTGTGAATTCTAGGGGAGGGGAGGGATGATTTATTTGTGTCTTCAACAGCTACTCTGAAGCACCACATGTCTCAAGCTAGTCTTTAACAATAGTGTAAGATCAATTCCTAGTTGAATATTCTTATGGGGGGCTATGTAAATATTAGACAACCTTCCAGGTCACTAAATGTGATCTTCATTTGTGCTTATTCTGCTATTTGCTCATTGAATCAAAATTGTATTACTGTAATTATTAGTATTATTGGTAATAATAATAATTTTATGATTGGAATTTTCATTTCCAAAATCTTTAATTTTTTTAGTGTATTACATAGCTTCTTACATATCTTTTAGGATTTTAATTGTGCTTATTTTAATATATCGATCTAGTTGCTCTATTAACTCTCTGTTTCCCAAAGTATACTTTGTGGTGGTGGGCATCCTTCTTGTCTTTGCTCAGTTGTGTGTGCTTCTTGGACATGTGCACACACTTATGTATCTAATTACAGAGGCTTTCCTCCAGTAATGGTGTAGACACACATAGCATGAGTTGCCTGATGAGGAGAAAACACTAGTATTGAATGCTTCGTGTTCTGAGTATGGGTCTTCTTTCAGTCTGGGTGTCCTCATACTCTGTTTCTCAATGGCTTAAGAAAGATTGAAGTGGGCTTGGTTCCCTGAATCCTCCTGATGTGGTAACCAAAGCATTACTCCATGGGATGTCCCTTCTGCCATCTCTTTTTGGAGTAACCCAGGAGATATGCCACCTTCTATATTCGTTTCCTGATAGATTTCTGGTTCTCACCTCCTTCCTTATTCCAATTTCATATGCCTTTCATCTTTGAGATTTCTTTTTAATTTCTGATGTAATATGTTTCCCTTTTCTTAGGTGGAGTTAATTTTTTTAAATATTATTTTCTGTAGTTAATAGTTATTGGGGACAGAACAGGATGGGAATATTTCCTCATGTGCTCAGTCTGCCATCTTATTCAAATCCCTCATGATTCCGGTGGGGTTTAGAATACTAAACAAATAAACACTTAATTAAATGTCTCCCTGAGAAGATATTCCTTATAAATGGAGATACCAAAATCTGATTTTAAACATGACCAGCTTTTACTTACAGAATAATATAAAGGATTTACTCTATTGATCCACAAAGCTGAAAATGAACAAACCTAACATTTAAATTATGATTTTCTGTAGCTGAGATGTCTCTTTCATAGCTCATTGAGTATTTTGTAGAGTATAACTGCCTGCACAGAAAATCCTCATTCAGTGATTTTTATATGGATCTTTCCATTTAGAAAAATAGTCATCAACTGTTTTTATATTCAAACCTGACAAGTTTTATTTTTTCAGATAATCTGAATTATTTTTCTCTTTTACAGTACTTCTCATGATAATAAGGCTTACAGTAATTTAACCAGGATTTTACATTTGTAAACTGTAAAATGCTGTTACGAAATGACACGCTATTTTAGTTTTATGGCCCACACACAAAATTTGATCAAATAGTTGTTTGATCAATTCCAATGCTTAAGAAAAAATAGGCAAATTCTTTCTTTTCGCAGATAATATGGAAATACTTATTTAAGACATAAACAGTTTTCAAACATTTCCAGTAACATCAGGGTCACCACACCCACAATATAAAACAAGAGGCTATAGGGTGACCCTCTTCCTGCCCACTGTCCCAGGGGTCAGCAACTTGGTTTCATTCATTTTTTTCCCTCTAATCTTTCTCTAATAAGTTCATTTTAAGCACACTTACATTCACATGCACATTGAGGAAAATGATGTCAATCACTTAATGCCATTTTCTTTTCTTTCTTATTTTTTTCTGGTAAAAAAAGATCAGAAGCCAGAATAAAGATTATTCATGAGACAGATATCATGTTAAATAGGAATGTATGCTTTCAATATGAATAATGGTCTCTAAAGCTGAAAAAAAAAAAAAGTGTCTGCTTTCAAACACAGGTGACCTAATCAGCACTTTATAAATGATTAGGGGAGCTCAGTTTCTTCTTCTGGAAAATGGAATTGATAATATTAAATATTTGGTGAAGGGCTATTTGGATGTGGAACTGCATAAATTATATCTGCGATATTGGTATCTGATAATTGCATTTCCAATAGGAATTACAATTAAGACCCTTGCAATATGACATACTTTTGATCATTTTAATTTCCTTTGTGATTGCAGAGAATGATAATTCTTTGGGGGACTTGACTCCAATTTTCACATTACAAAATAAAAGTCTGGATAATGGAATAATGAAAAAATGAAGGAAGTCTTGATCTCCAATCTCTTACTTCTACCATTCTCATTTCTGCAGTGGGATGTCACCTGTGTTCTTCTCATTATAAAACTTTTAGCAAGAGGCTAATGAAATGCAAAGCTTTCTATAAGAACAGGACTAGCCTTCCTATCAAATCATCTAAAATATTTATTTGCCTTCTTGAATAATTGATAGGGGCATCAGCTCTCCCGGTCAATTGATTTATTAAGGGACTGTTTGGAATTAAACAGCTTAAAGATATTAGATTTAGCAGTGATCTTGCTTGTTAGCATATTCATTTACCTACGGGAGCCCCCATTAGATATTGTTAATACATGACGTTTCCAGTCACGGCCTGGATCTCCTCAAATTGCATTAATGCCAAGCTGTTTAGCCACAGAATAACAGGTTTGATTGAGTGCTTGGGTTTGGTGTAATTAGATTTTCCTAGAAAAGGGGGACTACTTTAATGCCATGTGCATTAAACTAGATATGTCATCAGCATTACTGTAATTGGTGAACAGGAATGCTGGAGACCTGGCTGCATCTGAATGTTTGTGTTTATGGCTCGCCCGTCCATTCTCATAGATGACACATAATAGCCGTGCTTACTTACATATGCATGACACTGAAAGAAAAAAAAGGAACTGACCTCTATAACAAGCATCTCTTTTGAAAAAGGTGGAAAATTCTATCCTGAGTAATGGGATCAATTTTTTGTTTGCTAAAACTGCCAATTATTTCTCTTACTGAAAAGGTCATGTGGCTGGTTAATCAATGATGAAAACAGTATGTGAATGTATGTGGGTATATTCATGTATTTGATTTGCATTTCACTCTGAAACTATCTGCTTCAGTTTCAAACTGCTATTCTGATTAAAGGCCACAACCACACTAGAAGAATTCTTGTTCACCAATGCTTTCTCCTAGGAATTACATCTTCTTATAAACAGAGGTACAGGTATAGGAAATAAAATTATTTCTGATCACTTTTCTATAATGGAGCTGATTCATCTTGGGTTCAAGCAATACTAACTTTGCCCATCAAGGAACAATGAGCCCCTATATGACAATCTGTAGAGTGGGATAATTTAGGAGCATGGATTAAGTTGGTGTTAGACCAATTGGGAAGCAGCTGATCTTTCTTTTCCATTTCCATTTCTATTTACTTTCTCTCTTCTCTGGGTTTAAGGTGCCCTTGGCTTACACCTTAGTTGTCCACAACTTAACCTGGAATGCTCCACTTGGTTTTGCCTTCCTCTTTCTCTGAATCACATCTTAAATTAAAACAAATATACTGGCCTTCTCCATTTCCTTCGTTTTTTTTTTGTTGTTGTTGTTGTTTTGTTTTGTTTGTTTGTTTTTGCAGTACACGGGCCTCTCACCGCCGTGGCCTCTCCCGTTGTGGAGCACAGACTCCACAGGTTCAGCGGCCGTGGCTCACAGGCCCAGCCGCTCCGCGGCATGTGGGATCTTCCCGGACCAGGGTGCGAACCCATGTCCCCTGCATCAGCAGGCGGACTCTCAACCACTGCGCCACCAGGGAAGCCCTTCCTTAGGTTTTTGATCACACAAAAAGACATAACACTATTTCATTTGAAGTTACATACATATTAATACATAGTAACCAAATATATATGTCACTCTGTAATTTACAAGGTTATCTCATTTACTGCTACCACTTCTATATTTGGTTAAAGAATCTGAACTTTGGGAAGATCAATCTAGTTCTCTAAAGTCACTCAGCTAATAGGATTAGAATCAGCATCTGAATCATTTCAATGTTCACGCTCTTGCTGAAACCACACAGCTCAGACTGGGACTTGAATCCACTGTCTTTTAAATGAAATCACACACCTGGTCTCAGGACTTAATGAAGCTCAGGCTCTTTATGTCACATTGCAGAAATAATTCAGTGAGGTGCAAAGTGATAGATAAGAAGTGAATTTATTTAGAGATACACATTCCATAGACAGAATGTAGTCCGACTCAAAAGGTGAGAGCAGCCCCAGGGCATGGGGTCATCTCGGAAGTGAAAGTGGCCATGGGAGAAACACACTCCACAGACAGAGTGTGGGCCATCTCAGAAGGCAGGAGGCCCCAAAATACTGAGTGGTTAGTTTTTATGGGCTGGGTAATTTCATAGGCTAATGAGTGGGAAGATTATTTCAACTATTTTGGAGAAGAGGTGAGGATTTCCAAGAATTGGGCCACCACCCAATTTTATGGTCATTTTCAGAACTGTCATGGCATCTGTGGGTGTGTCATTTAGCTAATACATTACAATGAGCGTATAATGAGGCTCGATGTCTACTGGAAGTCAAACCTTGCACTATCTTGGGCCTAATCAGTTTTAACCAGTTATGTCATATCTTCAATGTCTATGTCATTCTTTTAAAGGTTGTCCCCCGTCCCCTTCACCCCTGTATCATTTCCACTAAAATATACTGTCTCCTTAATGATGTTGACAGTCAGCAAGTACTTTTTGAAGATAGCTCCTTAATCCAAAGGAAGGACTCAGACTGGGTTAATTTGGGGTGGGGGTTGGGGAAGGATAGGCTGATATTAAGTGGCTGGTGTGTTAGATTGAGTTTGAAGGTAAAGGGGCATTTAGAGAAGGGATCATCCCAAGTGGGTTCTTTTGATATGTGGGGGGAAGGGTGTAACTTAGAAAGCTTAGTAAATGGCCTGGTGTCCTTTTCATTCTGTATTAGTAAAGGTGACTCTCTTAACATTAGAAGTTGTTGATAGGGTTGCCGAACAGTGACAACTCCAAATGTCTAGATGGGAGGGAATTAGAGTAGAAATCATTAGAAGGAGTCTTGTTTTGAAACTAAGTTTACATACCAAGCACCCTGCTTTTACTTGGATTGGGGACCTATGCAAATTACATGGTAGAGAAATGCCATCCCCACCCCCTGATCATACCTATATTTTGAGAGAGGAGGAAGTTTAGCAAGATGGAAAAAGTCCTCTCAATCTACTTCCATTGACCATTTGCAGAACTGAGATTATCCTATTTGGTTGTAAACAGCATTAAGATAAACATATTTGCCAATGGTGTCTTCACTAAATTTGTGATAGAATTCTAGATCTCCAAAAGGAATTCTCAAAAACAAAATGCTTCCTAAAATATTTTTAAAACCTTATAAACAATGAGTTACATCAGCAATTATCCATGAATAAATGCAGAAGCAAATGGGAGTAAAGAGGTGTTGGAGTCTATTTTACTCCATTATATTATCACCTTATGATAGTAATCAAACTTATTTACCAGTTTTTGAAAAATATAATCTTAATGAGATACATTCTCCCTAACAATGGCTGTGTAGCGAGTTTGTATATTAGTACAGAGACCAATGGAGATGCCACTCCCTAGAAAGGCACTTTTTGGGGAATTAGAAGCCAGAACTGATATAATCTACTTTATTTTCTTGAATAAAATAAATACATACATATACACATTTATAAATATATATAATATACACTATGCCTAATATGACAAATGTATACTATATACATATAATATGCTACACATAATACTATTATTGTATGTAAAGGAAAGCAATGACTTTCAGTAATGAGACTGTAAACTGGCTTCCTAAGGCTGATAAGAGGCAACCTTGAACTATTGTGAGTATTGTTGGAAATAGTTCATAGTTCAAAAAGGTGGCTAATTTTCAGGGTAGTATTTACTTGAGACAATTCTGTAATGTTTGTTTTATGTAAATATTAAAATATTCTTCACATTCTCTAGAAATGTTATCATACCATCTCCCTCTCTCTCTCTCTCTGCCCCCCCTCCCCCACCACACACGTGTGTACACACACACACAGACACACACACAGCCAGTTTCCTGAGCTGTGACCAGAGCAGCTCCCTTCCACAGCATAGCATTTGGCCTTGCCCCCTCACAGTGCCTTGGTTCAGGTTTGGGGAGGGTAAGGATAGGTGCTCACCCCTGTTCTAGCCACAGGAGAGTTCATTCAGTGGGCAGATCATCAGGGAACCCTCCAGACACTGAGTGCAACCCCCCACCCCCTCACATGAAGGTTGCAATCCATTGGAGGTAGGGGTGGGAGTGGGGCCTTCTTCATGTATTAGGTTACTGTGACCTCAGGCGGGGCACTTCCAGGTCCTCAGTCAAGCCCTGTAGTTTCAATTTTCACTGGGTCCTGCCAACATCATAGCCAGTCCCGCACATACATGCTCGCATAAAAGCTGAAAGCAATTGCTGCCGTCAAACGTTGGCTTCACCAGCTCCAAGTGCTTCCATAATTATTGATGCTCTAACCATCGCTTCCAACAGACACAAACACGCTTTTGACTTGAAAGCAATAAACTTTATAATGGTTCAGAGATTTGCCTATGTTTACAGAATTTTCTTAATACTTCTGTTGTTAACAGGGAACTGATTAAATGCTTGCCAAAAATCCCTAGAGACAGTGAGTTAGTAAGTTAATTAAACACTTTCCTAGGACTCAGTTTCCTCATTGACCAAAATGGACACCAATGATTGTTAATGACTGAGAAAATATTTAACATTTTTATGAATATTATTTTCCCTCCTCCTCCCTCCCTCTCCTTTTTTTTTTTTTTTTGCGGTACGTGGGCCTCTCACTGTTGTGGCCTCTTCCATTGTGGAGCACAGGCTCCGGACGCGCAGGCTCAGTGGCCATGGCTCACGGGCCCAGCCGCTCCGTGGCATGTGGGATCTTCCCAGACCGGGGCACGAACCCGCGTCCCCTGCATCGGCAGGTGGACTCCCAACCACTGCACCACCAGGGAAGCCCAAGAGTGTTTTTGAATTATACTCCTGTATTCTAGAGTTCCAGTTAGCTTTCTCTCTTTGGTTCAAAGCACAGGTACAATGAGTATTCCCCATGTAAAAACATTTTGATTTTTTTTTTAATGAAAACCAAATATATTTTCAATTATTTTGGTTACAGTGTTGTAAAAAGATTAAAAAACAGGATAGAAAGATCTTATATATAGTGTATATATATATATATATATATATATATATATATATATATATATATATATGGTAGCTATCTGTATCTGTAAATAAATGACTTGATATGAATGTATACTTGCGCATGTGGAATTTATTCTTCTGGCTTAAGAAGGCAACTCAGTGAAGTGACATACTTCTGCTAAACAGCACACCTCAAGGTTTGTTATGCTGCTTCTGATTTACCCCACCTATTTGAGGAATTAAGATTACATATGCGTATTATTGAACCAGACAAATAAGGTGTGGATGTTGAATTGAACAAACTCCTGCTTATATTCATGGCTTGATATTTTATCTAGGAAAGCAATTCTCATTGCAGGTCCAAAAACAAAAATAAAAGTGAGGGAAATTAAGATCCTAAAATATTCATTTTATTTTTCAGGAAAAGAAAGCACATCACCTTCAAGGAACATGAATCCTTCTCTCTCCCTAACTTCTCACTCCACTCCCACTAGATCTCAGCTTTGGCCATACTGAGTTATATCCCCCCTTGGTTTCTTTGTGTGCGCGTGTGTGCGCACGTGTGTGTGTGCATGTAGAGAGAGACAGCCATGTGCCTGAAGTGGCGACAACAGTCAGCGGAGCCAGAGCCTTAATCACTGTTTACTGATTGAGTCCATTTTACTAGCAGGCAGTGCTTTTCCTGAGAGCTGTTTTCCTGGCGGGGTGCAAGACTGCTTTCGGGGGAAAAGGGCGTGTCTGCATGCCGTCTCACTCACCATCCCTGGCACAGCCCCACCACCAATGGCAGGGCCTTGCACCAAGGCAATGGGCCGGCGTGTCAGCCTCTGCTTCTGACGGTGCTCATCTGGTGGCGGTGTTAACGAGAGCTGAAGAAAAGCAGAAGGGAGGGCACAAAGGACCCAACAGGGCATCAAAACAATACCTATGGCAGCCAGCACCAACACATTTCACACTGCGTCTCCACTCATGGGCTGAAAAGAATTGAAAATGACAGATCGAGGATTTTACCTTCCCCTCTGAAAGGCTTTTTTGTTCGGTTTGTTTACACTGCTCTGAGGTTGCCTGGCTGTTATTGTTGTTGCTGTCTTTCCGTTCTGCGTTTTCGTACAATTGTGGATGTGTTACACTTAAAATAATGGATGAGACATGAAAAAGAAAGAAGGTCCCTTAGAAATTGCTGGTATTTCTTGAATAGGTTTTCATCACCTTCAATATTCCCCTCTCCCTGTTCCCCTGTTTGTTGTGCTCAAGCCCTGAACTTCTCCATCGATGGGCAAATCCGGATAATTGTGGAGGTGGGTGGGATGACCTGTGAAATTAGGGGTGCAGGTAAAAAGAGAATTGGGTGGTGGAGGCTTTGAAAACACTCTGACGGTATTTATGTTGGTGTGTGGACATTGACGGTATCCCTGGGCTCTTTTAGGAAACTACTCCCAGTATCAGTCAAATGGCTGCAATTCATCCCCATTCACACGTGTCATCTTTGAATCTGTTCAGGATGAGGGGACCAATCAGTGATCAGATGTTGGGGTCTTCATTGGTCTTAGGCCTGGGAAAATTCAAGGGCATGCCTTGAAGCCAGGGATGGGACCCAGGGCTTTATCTAAAGAGGGGCATACCAGCCTCATGAAGTTCATAGTTACAATAATTCCTCCAAATGAAAATGTTCTGTCCCTCTCGGGCTCTTTGCTCCTCTGCTGTCGAGTCCAGATGCTTTGGGGGTGGTTTTCAGTCCTGTGCTGCCTGCATTTATTTACTTGAAGGACCGATTTATTCATCCCAAATAAAATGTTCAGAGGAGGTTGCAAAGGCATCGGTGGGGATCAATGGTGGTGACTGAGTGCCTTGAAACTTCCTAACCTGGCATCTTCATTTTTCCTGCTGTCCAGGTGGCCTTTTCCCACAAGCACTGGACCCACTGTCACACCCAGTCCCCACTCACTGTCCTCTTTCCCCCCAGGTGTAGTAGGCCCATTTCCCCTTTCCAATAAACAGTTGCCTTGGCCACCTAAGAATTATCTCTATAATCTCTCTGTCTCCTGTTAACTCACAGGACTCAAGGATACTTGGGAATGATGTGAATATCTATGGAGCATCTTGAAAACATTTGATATAAACTGCACTTGCTCTCTTTAAAGCACTTCATGCATTCTTACAGCATCAGCTTAAGAAAGCATGCCACTTTTAATTCATTAGTGTTTATCACAACCTATGCTAGTGATGTATTCCTTTCCAACCTCAATAAAAAGCCCTCTGATTTCTATCTTACCATCATTATTCATATTAATAATGATATAAATAAAATATTCCTAATGCCTTTATAAATAGCCATCAAGTGATGTTATTTCTAAGGATTATGTTTTGGAGAATCAGAGACACGTCTGACAAAGTAAGGTCTCTATAGTCTTGCTTCAGCCAGACTAATCACTACCTTTGCCTGTGTAAAAAGGACTCTGTTCCATGTGTTAATATCATGAGCAGTTGAACATCCACCAAATGTATATGGTTAGCGCCTTTAGAGGTGCAGAGGCAGACACCAGAACCCCATTTCTGCTCTCCGTGATTGTGTAGATAAGTGATCCCAACACCACATAGAGGGCTCTGACTCACGAGAGACGTTGTTACAGATGTTAACTACTTTGCTTGAAAATTCAGAGAAATAACTGATCTAAAACAAACTAGAAACATCTCTCAAAAGTAGACTTATTTCTCTAAATGAAGCATAGCAGTGGCATGACCCCACTCTGGATTTTTGTAGGAGTAAATGATCACAAGGATGCCCTCATCTTCACAAATATCCACAAAATTATCTTGTTTAAAGTTTTTATTTTCTCCTTTTCTACCCAAGGTAGATAATAAATATATGATATGGAGGGGAGAGAGAGAGAGAAACAGAGAGAGAGAGAAAAGGAAAAAGGTAAAGTGAGAAAAAGGAAGAGAGAGATCACCTTTAAGTCTTTTCTTTTCTCTTTCTTTCAAATGACACAATAGAATTTTTTTTTCCTAAAGTGGTATTAGGGATTCACTTAAGCAGAAATGAACTGTAATATGCAAATAGTTCTAATTGGACTGCTAATAGAGCGTGTCTCTGTTGTTTTTTTGTAGGGAGTTTTATGCCTATGTAATCAGTGCAGACAGCCGTTAAGTAAATGAAGAGGCAACTAACAATGTCAGAAAAGAGACCGGGCGGTTCCGGCTGACACTACCCTAATCTTCCAGGACCCATTAAATGGCAGTTTCAACGCATTACCTACCATAACATCCTTGAATATCACTGATTTTATTTGCAGTATCAAACATTCCATTTCATGCCCCATTAACAGTGGGAGCCTGAGCTTTTTGACGCAGCTAAACATTTTACTAACTACCTGGACTAAGTAACCAATTAACTTTTGGAGACAATACGGCCAATTAAGCGCGAAAAGGTAAGGCTGTCATCCCCCACGAAAATTGAATTTCCTTTTCCTGATGGCACTTATTGTCGTCGCTCAATTGTTAATGGGGATTCAGTCCCTATTAAAGTATGAAGGCAAAGCCGAATGGGAAAGTTCAGAGGACTTAGTTCCTAAAGAATAGGTCACCAAGTGTCCCAATTGGCCACTAATTCAGTTAACTTTTCTTCATGCCAGATTACTTATTTGATGTGACTGGAGCAGGGCTCTCATATGACATTCTGTGATAGTACATTGCACAATCTGGTAGCTTCCAAGGAATCCACAGGCCCAGGGCTGTAGTTTGGGACGTTATATGGAGGTTTTGTTGGGGGGGGGGAAACTGTTTTTTTTTTTTTTTATAGCAGAAGTGTCGGTGTCAGAAAAGATATTACCCTGGTTATCACCACCTTGGACTCTTCAGAAATAGAAACAAACCCTTGTATGGAAAGGTGTGCTCCAAATTAACCCTCTGTGGTTTGGGGAGTGATTTTCTAAATGGCAGACAAGGTCGCTGGTGGTGATTCTGCTTGGTGGATTTGACTCTAGTTAACTGGAATGGTGCACAAGTAATGAAATTGGATATCACATTTTGAAAGCTCGAGGCAAATTTTATCCCCCTGGTAGGAGGCTTTTATCTTTGGAGGTGCAAAAGAAAATTTGTCCTGGAGGGAATCTTCCATAGACCTTGTATGAGTGAAAAACATGAAGCTTCTATTAAGAGTCATAACCCAAATGTCGGACAGAGATTCATGTATTTGGTTCTGGTTTTTTTGTTTGTTTGTTTTGTTTTTTAAGAAAAACTTTGGGAAAATGTAACTGTTCTAAATGTGAAGAAAAATCAAGGATTTTGAAAAATGGGGAAAGAAGAGAATTCCAGCAATGATTAGTTGAATCTGACTGAGTTATGAAAAATGTAAGGCTTGGATATTTAATGTTGGCAATCATTCCTAGAGCAATAAAATTCTGTGACATTTGTTTAAAGCCTTTTCACCTACCTTTAAAATCAGATTTGAGCCTGAAAACTCATAGGCAAAGCAGTGATCTGAATTGTGCTCAGAATTATTAATTTCCCATATTGTTTCAATGGTAAAGATTTTTGGTTTCCATAGAACAGCTGTTGAATTGCCATGGGGGAAAAATACATGGATTCCATTGTTATATTAATATTCTAGATTCATAATTTTTTTTTTTTTTTTGCTGTACGCGGACCTCTCACTGTTGTGGCCTCTCCCGTCACAGGCTCAGCGACCATGACTCACGGGCCCAGCCACTCCACAGCATGTGGGATCTTCTCGGACCGGGGCACGAACCCATGTTCCCTGCATCGGCAGGCGGACTCTCAACCACTGCGCCACCAGGGAAGCCCCTAGATTCATAATTTTTTTTTTTTTTTTTGTGGTACTCGGGCCTCTCACTGTTGTGGCCTCTCCCGCTGCGGAGCACAGGCTCTGGATGCACAGGCTCAGCGGCCATGGTTCACGGGCCCAGCCGCTCCGCGGCATGTGGGATCTTCCCGGACCGGGGCACGAACTCGTGTCCCCTGCATCAGCAGGAGGATTCTCAACCACTGCACCACCAGGGAAGCCCCTAGATTCATAATTTTTAAATTTTGTTTCTGCAGTGATAGGAAGCAGGAACAAAAAGGATTAATGTTATATGCTTTCAAGTTTAAGTGCCTTTTGAAGAATTTGATAAGAATTGTTGCTTCTGAAGAAGATTTAATAAGAAATGGTTCTTCTATATTAGTATGGATCAATTAATAACATTGATCGAAATCTCGTTTTGAACAATTTCTTGGATTTTAATGATCTTTTCTCAAGAGACACCATTTTCTTTACAGAAGTGATTGCTGTGGGCTATTTATTTTAGCCATTTTCCCATGACAGCGGATGATTTTAAAATGATTACAATAGTTTGAACTTCCTGTTATTTAAGATAGAGGAGTAAAACCAGATCTCAAATGCTTCCCACTCCCACCCTCCAACGTTGCCATAGGAGAATAATGAAAACAAACAAGCAATGACAAAATTCCGTCAGCAGCACTCACACTGTGGAAAGGGCTGGTGGCCAGAAGCACCCAGCAATCCACATCAGTAAGTGAAGGGGGCAGGAGACATTTTAGAAAGCACCAAAGCTTCCCAGGCTGCTCAGCATCCTCTGGTGCCAGGATGCCCTATGGAGCTTCATACAGAGGGGCATTGTAGGAGACTCTGGGGCTATTCCTTCCAGCCCTCTTCATGGTTAAGGGAGAAGCCAAATTTCATCTCTTCGATTTATGAGGAGTGAAAACTTCAGAGGAAAGTGAATAATCCATGTTTTCTCTGATGCAAATATTTCTTCAGGACCCCATACTGTGTCTCTCCTACTAGAGGAAGATACATCATTGAGACACCAACCTTGATATTGGACCTTTAAGAAGCAGAGAGGGCAGATACCAGGTGCAACAACCAAGGTTATGTAGAGATTCCATCTCCAATTCTTAGGCTACAGAAAATCCAGCCCTCAAACTATATCTCTCAAGGGAGGATATGTGGAGCATTGAGGGTAGGGGCTGTGGGTGGAGGGAGTGGGAAGGAGGAGACTGCATAATTATATGGCAAAGCAAAAACCAAAAGATAAACAAAACTAGGATTCTGGAACTTACTTTCTCTATACCAAATAAATATATATGTATATATATATATATATATATATATATATATATATATATACACACATATATATATAAATAAGATTTAAAAGTTTCTAAATTAGGATTTATCAATTATTAAATAAACCATTTAGAAGAAAGCATGGGTAAATTTGGTTTTCATCTTGGAGTGGGTAAGTCTTTCTAATAAACAAAACAATATTATGAGATAAGGTAGATATACTTGACTAAAAGTATTCTGCATAACAACAGCAAAACCAAACACCACAATTTTTAAAAGGCTATATATCAAAGCCAACCTAGGAAATAATGTGTTTCATCATTGGACAAAGGTCTATTTTTTCATTAATAAAAGCTCAAATAAATCCATTAAAAAATAGAAACCTGGCAATTTATAGAGAAATCTATACAAAGAACCAAAAATATACACTGAGTCTCTCAGTTTTACTTACAGTTTTACAAATTGCAAATCAAAATGAGAACAGGCTACCATTTTTCATCTCTTTGAGGAAATAAATGCCAAGGTTGGTTTCTCCCCAGAACTAGAGAGTTTGGAGGCAAACTACCACCTCCTCCAAACTTTCTGGAGGAAAATTTACTGATGCATCTCTAAGTTCAAAATAAATACTTTTCTAGGAGATACACAAGTTACACACACACACATACATGTATGTAAATATATACATACATATAATCTTCAATATTCAATTTATATGTGTTATACATATGTAACATTTTTGTTTTTGAAAAGATTAAAAATAATTTTTAAAATGTTTTTTAAAAATAATTTTGACAACAGTAAAGTATCTATCAATAGAAAAGTGTCAAATTATGGATAGAGAGAGGCCCTAGATATATTAAGTTAAAAAATCCAATGCACCATTATTTATGTAATATAATCTCTTCTACTTATATGATATTTTTCATTAGGTATACATATAAACATATGCATATATATTTCATATATATTTGTTTTATACTATTATGTATAAATATAAACCCATATATTCTGGAACCTAGTACGAGCATGAATGTTTATATTTTCTGAAAGAAATCACAAGAAATTATATACAGTAGTGGCATTTGGGTTTCGGTGATGTTTGTTGAGAGAGAGGCTTTTACTTCTTACTTTGGTTGTTTTGAGTTTTTAAATTATGCACAAGTTCTTTTATGTTGTAAATTACTATCAACATTGTTAATGAGAGTAATAACCTTATGGGGACATTTGGCTTATTTGACTGTTTTCTTCTTTATATTTCTTACTAGAAACTATCAAGGCTGCTTTTTAAAAAAAAATAGCTTTTTTTTTCTTGCTACCTATATGTTTATACATCAGGGAAAATTTAGAAAACACAGCCTTTTCCTACCATCAAAACCCAATATCATTTGTCCCTCTGAATGTTCCTGGAAGGCCTATAGTGCCCAACACTGCAATGAAACACAAACACAGCTCTTCCCTCAAGAAACTTATGTTTTAATAAGGGATATATATTCTAGTAGATGGCACACGTGATAACAGGGTGCAATTAACAATCCATTAAGGGTACTTGCAAGGTTGCAATGACAAGATATAAATGAGATGCCTAATCATGTTTGGACTTGGATTAATATTTAGCTTTTTGAAATAATAGTTTTCCAATAAATAAAGTAATATAGTTCTCATTTACAAAATTTTGAAAGCACACAAGTCAAAAAATGTTCAGTTTTAAATCTTGCTTTGGCTGTGAATCTTTAAAAAAAGAAATGTGGTTAAAGGGCTGAGTGATCAATAAAGGCTCGGTACTAATATGACAACTACAGTTAATTTTTTTTTTTTTTTTTGCGGTACACGGGTCTTTCACTGTTGTGGCCTCTCCAGTTGCAGAGCACAGGCTCTGGACGCGCAGGCTCAGCGGCCATGGCTCAACAGCCTAGCCGCTCCACGGCATGTGGGATCTTCCTGGACCAGGGCACGAACCCATGTCCCCTGCATCGGCAGGCGGACTCTCAACAACTGCGCCACCAGGGAAGCCCTAATTTCATTTTTAACACGTTATATCATGAACATTTCCTCATAGCAGTAAATCATCCTTGAAAGCATACTACACATGATTCAGTAATAGAATATAACTTATTTGAACAGCTCCTGGTTGCTAGACAGTCGTTTTTAACTTTATCTTTTTACATGCATGAGACTTTTTTTAGCTGTGGCTTGCAACAAGATAGTTAAAGAAATCTTACATAGTGCCTCCTTAATGTGGCTGTTCTGCTTCTAAGAAGGGAACTCAAGAGATGGAGGTAGCTAATGGTAGAACTGAGAGTCTGCACTGGCCCCAAGGTCTGGTTCATATGCTTTGCCCTGACTTTCCAAACAAGCCTGCCCCACTTGTGGCTCTCAGATTCTCTTATGCATATTTTGCAGGTGGGAAAACATGCATTATAAAAATAATGTGAGGGCATCCCTGGTGGCGCAGTGGTTGAGATTCCACCTGCAGATGCAGGGGACGTGGGTTCGTGCCCCTGTCTGGGAAGATCCCACATGCTGCGGAGCGGCTGGGCCCATGAGCCATGGCTGCTGAGCCTGCGCATTCAGAGCCTGTGCTCTGCAATGGGAGAGGCCACAACAGTGAAAGGCCCACGTACCGCAAAAAAAAAAAAAAAAAAAAAAAAAAAAAAAAATTGAGAAAGTGCTGTTAAACATGAATGCTTTAAAATCATGGTTTTCTTTTCTTTTTTTATTGAGGAAGTTAGGACTGGCAGCAGTATGCAGTTAAGAGATAAGAGATGCATCTGATAAAATAGATAACTAATTAAGAACCTGCTGTAGAAGAAAAAACTAAATAAAATAAAATTCAAAAAAAAGAGATGAGTCTGAAAGCCCTTTCCAGAAACGACTATCACCATATAGGTGTAAAGTGGTGCAAGCTTGATGTGATATGAACACAGTGGGCATGAAAAGGCAGATGGGTGTGAAGGAACATCACGTGGGACTCAGTGACTGGCTGGGGCTTGAAAGGAAACTTCAAAAGGGACACTTGGATTTCAGGTCTGGGTAAGTTTATAATGCAATCATAACAGGTATGGATCAATGGGAAAGGGGAGATGGGTTAACAAAGCATGTGACGGCAAACATGACGTTAACTGTTCAGAGAAGTTGATGAGTTACAATCTAATGTAAGAGGTCTTGAGTCTCCAAGATTTTTAAGTCCCAAAGTTGAAGAAATATTACAATTTGTGACAGAAGACTCTAGAGGGTCTTAGATGCCAACCAGCAGGCTTCTAGTCTCCATCAGGAGTAAAATGACTAGGCTTAGAGCACATCTAAAACTGTGGAAATGGATAGAAGAGTTGATATAAACGAAGTCATGGAAGTGCTGAGAACTGGACAAGCCCTAGCCTTTCCAGGGAAGAGCAGAATACAGGGTGACTCAAAGTTCTGAGTGTGGGGGTAGGGTTATAGGACCACAGACAAAATGGGGGAATTGGAAGGAGAGAGAGACATTCTCTGCTAAGGGACTGAATTCACTCAAAGTCACTTAGATTGTAATAATGAGGTTCATTTAAGACCTGGGACTTGCTGAAATAATATTGTTAAAGCCATGAAACATTAAGATTGTACTTGCCATAACAGAACCCGTTTGGACTATTATTAATCTAATCTCATAAGTGCACATAATACCCAAGCAAGCAAATCAAAGCTTTGAATTTGGTTTACACTAATAGTAAGACTATCTCGTGGGCTTTTCACTGGGATTCTCTATACCATTAAGCAATTACTAGTGGCTAGAACACTAGCCCACATGTCACTATTTCTGGTTAGGGGATTTTCTTGCCTGCCTGCCTAAATCTTCTAATTAAATGCAATGGTACTACATTCATTTCAGTCCTTCATTTACAATGCACAGTGGAAAGTATTGTTACTTTAAGTAAATAGTTTTAGGAGCTGTTGAACCACACACAGAGCATTGCTGAGTTTCAACATTCCACCAGTAAGAGGATATCATTGTGTAACGGGTAAAAGGTAAGATCTAAGACAAAGAGTAAAAGGTAAGGCCTGAAGACAAAGAGAAGTCTTTTTTATTTATATAATAGTGACATCTTTATCAACAAAGTTACCCCACCAATGGTTCCTTCCAACTATTTCTTTGTGTTCATCTCTGTTAATTTCAGCAACAGCATTATATATAAATTTGTTCTATTGAAAGTTTTATTTAAATTTAAAGCCCACCACTGGACAAAGGAGCATAGTTACAGTTCATTCTACAGGGTTCATCATAAATAAATTTAAAAGTTCTAAACAAAGTCATGAGGGTGATGATGATGATGATAATTTATAATTATGTTTTTGTGGAGATGAAAATAGAAAAAAATAACTGGATTTTTTTCAAAACCAGATTCATGCCTGAAAACAAATGTACTTATTGGTAGCGTCAATACGTGAATCATTTTTGATTATTTACAGTGAGAATCATTTTTTCCATAACATTATAATGATATATAAGATCAATATATAACTTTTCCTCAAATCTCAGAAAACCAGTCCTGAGAGATCATCTCTGAAACACAGGGTAATAATTAAGCATGCAGTCTATTACAGTCATAACATCTGAATTCATGACATGATTCTAGTACCAACTAGATTTGTAACCCTGAGAAATGTACTTATCTTGCCAATGCCTCAGATTTATCTGTAGAAAGAGAATGGTAAGAGTACTTACCACACAGCTATTGTGAGAATTAAATGAGATCCTAAATTAAAGAGCTTACCATATTAGTTTAATCATTTATAAGCAAGTGCATTTTTTTAACCCTAGGGACTATAATAATGGTATAAGATAATGAATATATAAATATTCAAGAGGAGTTAGATAAAATCATAGATAATGGTAGCTCCTCATTGTTTTACTAAAATGGAGTCAAAGATGTATTTCTAGATTTTAGTGATATAATCATGGAAGTTACTGGAATGCCCAAGAAAATGCCTCTTTGTGCTACAACCTGAGATGAACAATGTTCTTGAAGACCCATTGATATCATCCAGAAGGACCTGTTTTAGATACTTGTAGAAATATTTATTCATCAAAATTGCATTTGATGAGTCTGTAATTTGTTTATATTGCAAAATATCCTTTGTACCCTCACCTCTGTACTAAGAATGCTGTGTCTCCAAAACTCTCTTCTTATTGTAAATGGACGAAAACATTTTCTCTGTCTTTTAACTTGACAATTTAATAATATTAAGAGTGTGGGTAAAATTTCTGGTATTTTCAAATTTTGACAATGTAAGTGATACCCTGCTTGTTAAAAATTAAATATATTCCAAATTTTTTATTGTTATTTATCTGACTCCTCTAGAATTCTGTGTTAGGCTACCACTTTCTCTTTTAGATTACCTCTAAGTGTCACTATTTTAGCTGTTAAAAAAAAATGGATGGAGGCAAGGGGAGAGAGAGAGAGAAATTCAACCAAAAATATTTCTTGAGCTTTCAGACAGTTTTTCTTACAGTTAACTATTCTATTCAGACACACCAAATCAATACAATTAACCACAGTGAACTCATAATTTTGCTTGTCCTTCTTTTTACTATCCAATGGTTTAAATTTTCAGAGACGTTTTTCTCTGCTCTACAACTTTTTTTTTTTTTTTTGGTTTAATCTTTGACTTAAAGTCTTAGTCTTGCTTTTCAAAGTCAAGAGTGATGTTCAGTGATAAAAGTTTTGGGAGTTTAATAAGATAAGAGTAGCACTATTTCCCATTATGAAATTTTATAACTGTTTCTTCCTACTTCTTTCCCAAACTAAAAGCCTTATTCTTTCCCTTAGAGCCTGGCCAGATTGGGAAACTGCCAGGCCCGAACCCCCGCATACAGAAGCATTAGGCATTGACCCCATGGCTTCCTAATAGATCCACCAAGTGCTTTTTCCTGGAAATCATCTGATGAGTAGTTCAGTGCTATTGTATATCTTGTTAGAGCAGCAGAAGTGCCACAAAATGAACTAAAATCTCCCTGCAGAGTTGCTGCATCATATGCTGAGAACATTCTGAACTTTCCACACATTCGTGTTACGATCCTAGGTAGTCGTGGTTAAATCTGTACAGGGGTTAAATGGGAAATATGGGTCTGCTGTGAAGTATCTTTGGGGAGTGACAAAGCTCTGGGCATAACAGGGTGGGAGAGGAGGAATTCCCTCTCAGTCCTTTCCAGCCCTTTCCAGTTGTATCACAGACAGAAGGAATAATGCAAAAGGTCTCAGATACCGACCTTTCTTCAGCCTCACAGCCTTGGGGAGGGCTATTGACCTTCTCCACCTTGGCATTGACTCCTATGTAAAATGAGGACCTTTCCATATGATTCAGTTTACTGTGATGGCTAAATACTGCAGCTAAGAAGGAAGACTGCTCATTTGTTGTAACTAAACTATCTATCTATCTATCTTCTATCTATCTACCTATCTATCTATCTACCATCAATAGCAACACATTTTTTTCCTGACTTAAAATACTTAATTGGTAATCTCTCCACTCATTTTTTGATGGGGGTGGCAGATTCTCAGACTTTGGATTTCATCCTAAGACCAATAAAGTTATTGTTTCATACATCTTTCTAAAATTATCATTTTTAAAACTGCTTTATTGAGATATAAAATGCCCATAATTAAATGCAAATTGTGATACATTTTGATATACATATATACCTGTGAAACCATCACCACAGTCAAGGTAGTAAGTATATCCAATCATCCCCAAAAGTTTACTTGTTCCCCCATCCTCAAGCAATCACTGATTTGTTTTCTGTCATTATAGGTTAATTTACATTTTCTAGGGAATTATATCAATAAAATCATTCAATATGTGTCCCCTTTTCTCTGGATTAGTTTACTCAGAACAATTACTTTGAGGTTGTTGCATGTGTCAATAGTTCATTCCTTTTTATTGCTGAGTACTAATACATTTTATGGACACACTAAAATTTATTTATGTTAATTCCATATCTATAGGCATTTGGGTTGTTTCCACATTTGGCCTAATACAAATAAAGATGTTTTGAGCATTTGTAAAGAGGACTTTTTATGGACTTTTACCTTTATTTCTCTTGGGTGAACACCTAGGAATGGAATGGCTAGACCATATGGTAGATAAATATTCAACTTTTGAAGAAAACGTAACTGGTTCCCAAAGTGGTTGTACCATTTTATACTCCCAGCAGGAATGTATAAGAGTTCCAGTTCCTCCATATCCCCACAGACACTTCATATGATCAATTGCTTTTCCCCCTGATTTTAGGCATTTGAATTGGTATGCAGTGGAATTTCATTGTTTTAATTTTATATTCCTAATTACTAATGATGTCAAATACTTAATATGCTCATTTGCCATCTGTATATTTTCTTTGAAGTGTTGGTTCACCTCTTTTGCTCATTTTTTAACCAGTTGTTTATATTTCGAACCTTGAAAATTCTTTTTATATTTTAGAAATAAGTCTTTTACTAGTCTGTGGCTCATCTTCTTAATTTCTTAAAAGTGTATTTGTAAGAAGAGAAGTTTTAAATTTTGATGAAGTTAAATTATCTTTTTTGTCTTCTTTATGTATCATGCTTTTTTTGTCATTCCTAAGAAATCATTTCTAATCCAAGGTCACAAAGGTTTTCCCTCTCTTCTCTTCTCAGGCCTCCTGAAGTCTCTGAACCACCTATGATGGCCATTAGTTGCTGAAGGGGTTCTGATACAAAAAACTACCCCTCTTGGCTTCATGCTATGCACCATTAAAATAATTGCTGGCTTCACACTGGACTCTTCTGGAGATGGAAGCCCTCACAGACTCTCAGTCTATGACCCTCCATATTCAGTTGCCCATTATGACTTGGATCATGGAAACTGCACCCCACAAACTTGGCATGGCTATCAAGGCCCCCTCAGGTATGATGGAACAACTTGTGGGTCCTCTGGCATATTCCACCTGTAGGAGCAGGTGGCTTCCACTGTCCTCAGTCCCCTGCCAGATGCCTTGGTGCTGGAGGAGCTCACCCCTCCACCAGACTCCTTGGCTACCAGAGAAACCCTTTGGGATTAATGGAGCTAACAGCAGTTGGAGTTCTTGGACTATGTAATTGACACTATTAGCCATTGCTTGTGACGGAGGACAGTGAAATGTTGCTGTTTTCCGTTACTTAGCCCAGATATCCTTGATAAACGGTGGGACCCAGAGGTCAACACACTTGATCAGGTTCAGGCTGTCATTTTCATACTTGATGCCCTGGCCAAAAAATGGCCCCATCTTCACATTTATTATAAACTATTGGGCCATTACCTAAAAATTGTCCCTTTCAAGGGAAAGGACTCTGTGAATCTTGCCTCACAGATTCCCAAAATATAAAGCAATATACAGCTCTTTCTCCTCCCCTAAATCAACCCAGGGCCAGGCACCAGATCACCAGCAACAGCCCCTATGCCCCAAAGCCTGGCAGAATTGTTCAAACAAGTGAATCCTAAGATGTTTGCCTTGCTCTGCCTCGCCTTTTCTATAAAAACACAATAAAGGGTCTGACCCTAGGCTTTTCAGTTGCTCCTTTCTACCTCTTCACTAACAGTGGGGCTTCCCCCTGTGACCCTGTGTGGCACATCGTGCCCTTCATTTCTAAGAGAACTGTAGCACTAAACTTTTCTTTTAATTTTTTTGATCTCTCTGTTATGACTTACCTTTATAAATTTGACCCAGGCATAAATCACTGAAGGACTTCCTTTAAGTGTTTCAGCTTTTCTGCTCTTGATTGTCTTTTGTTCACATTATTTTTTGCAAATATAATTTCCATGTGTATACAATTTAATATTGATAGGTTCCAACCCCCCCGCCACAGCCATAACCTTACTTGCATTATTACAAAATAACTCTGTTGTCAACCTTATCTTTGCTCCTTTGTATGTAACTACATAACATTTTCTTTTTCTTTCTTTTTTTTTTTAAACCTCTGGCTGCTTTTAAGACTTTCCTTATATCATTGGTTTTGAAAAATTTGATTATTACTAAGTGCCTTGATGTACTTTTCTTCATGTTTCTTGTCTATGGGTTTTATTGAATGTTTTGGATTTGTGAGTTTACATCAAATTTGGAAAATTGCTGGTCATTATTTACTGAAATATTTTAAATTTTATTTTCTCATCTCCTTCAGGGACTCTAATCACATGTACATTGGGCCACTTGGAGTTGTCATTCAGCTCGCTTGCCCTTTTTTTAAAAGAAAATTTTGATTCCTTTTCTGGTATAAACAGGATCTTTTCAGTTATTTCCTCATTGCAAAATTTTCCCCCACCTCACAATGTTTTTGTAATTTCTGTATTACCCTATTCAATTTTTGCTGTTACGCTCAGAGACAGAAAGCTCAAGGACACTTTTTTCTTGCATCTGTGGTGAAAGTCTCAGCAAGCAGACAGAAACTATTCTAGGTCTATCAAGTAAAAGCATTTCTGTTTTGATTTTGAAAATCTTTTTTCTCTGTGTGTTTTATTTTGGAGTGTTTCTATTGCATGTATTAAAATTTGCTTATTTGTTCCTCTACAATGCCTAATATGCAGTTAATTTCACTGCTATGGACTGAATGATGTCCAATGTTTATAAGTTGAAACCCTAACCCCCAAAGTGATGGTATTAGGAAGTGGGGTCTTTGGGAGGTAATTAGATTTAAATAAGGTCATGCTGGTGGCACTAATCTCACAATGGGATTAGTGCCCTTATAAGAAGAGACCAGAGATCTAATTCTCTCTCTCCATCATGTGAGGATACAGCCAGAAGATTGATGTCTGCAAACGAGAAAGAGGGTCCTCACCAGGCACTGAATCTGCTGGCACTTTGATTTCAGTCTTGCCAGCCTCTAGAACTGTGAGAAATAAATATATACTGTATAAGCCACCTACTCTATGGTAATTTGTTATAGCAGCCCAAATTAAGACACCCATCCAATGTGTATTTTATCTCAGACATTGCAGAATTATTCTTTAGAATTTAGATTTGTTTTTTTTTAATATATCCATTTTAATACTTATGATTTTAACATATAGAATATGCATAATAGTTTTCATTAAAATTGTTACATTTAATTTATATTATAGTATATTTAATTATAATTTAAGAATAATTGTTTTAATGTGTATGTCTGAAAATTCTAAAATCCATGTCAGTTCTGGATTGGTTTTAATTGACTGATTTTTCTCATGAAAATGGTTCCTATTTTCCAGCTTGCTTGCATTCCTTGTAATCTTTGATTAAATGCCAGACATTTTACCTTGTTCGGTGCTGGGTAATTTTGTATTCCTGTAAATATTCTTGAGCTCTGTTCTAGGATGCGGTTAAGTTACTTAGAAACAGTTTGACCTTTTTATGTCTTCCTTTTCATATTTGTCAGCCAAGGCCAGAGAATGGTCTAGGGCCAATTATTCCTGACTACTGAGGCAAGACTCTTCTAAGTACTCTATCTAATAATTAATGAATTAGGAAGTTTTCCAGACTGACAGTATGAAGCAAGAACTATTTCCAACACTGTGTTATGTTGGATACTGTTTCCTCTAATCTTTTCAGGTGGTTCTTTCCCTAGCATTGGGTGGTCTCCTCACACATATGCTGATCAATATTCTGCTAAATGCTCAATGGGAGCCCTCCACAGATCCCTGGAATTCTCTTTGCTTAGATCTCTACATTATAGTTCTTATCCTGTGAACTCTCTACACATTAGTCTCTCCAGACTTTCATCACTTTGTCCTCAGCTCAGGAAGTCAGCCATGCTCTGCCTGTCTACCCCCTAGTGTACCACAGCTTGAGAACTCCCTCAATGGAGTAAGCTGAGTTAGTAGAAGGATGTACTGTTTTGTTTCCTATCTCTTAGTCATTATTATTCTTCTGTCTGACATCCAATATCATGGAAGCCATTGTTTTTTTCTCTTTTGTCTGGATTTTTGGGGTGTTTCAGGCTAGAAAGTAAATCTGTTTCCTGTTATTTTCTCTTGGTTAGAAGCAAAAGTCTTCTCTTACCTTCCTGCTAGTATAACTCATACTAATGATCCTCTTTAGATACAATTGCCCCGTTATCTCTCTTCTTTTCTGTTGCTTTAATTATACCACCACCTTCTTTTATGGAATTCCATCAAATACTGTAAGTTCCATACATATGAATGAGCTGCATTCCAAGAGTGCGTTCATAAGTCCAATTTATTAGTAAGTCCAACAAAATTTAGCCTAGGTACCCAACTAACACAATCAGCTATATAGTACTGTACTGCAATAGGTTTATACTTTTCACACAAATAATAAATAAAAAACCAAATGAACACAAAAAATAAAGAAAACATTTTTAATCTTACAGTACAGTACCTTAAAAATTTCAGTAGTACACTACAACAGTTGGCGTACAAGGGCTGGCATCAAGTGAACAAGCAAGAAGAGTTACTGACTGGAGGAGGGAGAGGAGGTGGGAGATGGTAGAGCTGAAGGATCGTCAGCAATAGGAGACTGAGGGCAAGCTGCAATTTCACTCACGCCTGACGTTGATGGCACAGGTTCGGGTTCCTTGCTGGATTCAATTCTATCTACCCTCTTGACAAAAGCATCCAGTGATGTCTGGGTAGTAACTCTTTTTCTCTCATCATAAATGACACAGTGGCACTGGATTGAGTTCTGAACTGCTGCTGCAACCTTTGTGTACCGTTCTATGTTTGCGTCCTGTGCCTCAAAAGCTAACAGTGCCTCTTCATATAAAGAAATTCCCCTTGCCATTTCCTGCAACATGAATCTCTTCGTTTCTTCAGTTACTTCTTCCTCTTGTTGCTCTTTGTCTTTTCTCTGGGCCTCTGCTTTTTTCTCATCACTGCTGCTTTTACACTTTCTTCCAGACATCCAGGGCTTGAAATAAAGACACTGTACTACTGTACTCTATACAGTACTGTACAATAAAGCACACAAAATCACAACCACTTGTAGAAGATGCACACACGTGACAATGTACTCCAGACACGTGAACTAACTTTACATGATTGGACATGTGAGTGCACATTCATATCCTTGAAAGTTTGCAACTTGAAAGTTCATATGTAGGGGACTTCCTGTACAATGTTCTGTCTTTAATTTCCATGTGTTTAAACCAGTTTATCTTTTCTTTCCTTGTCATTTGTTTTGTTTACCTTCAAGAGTAAAATTATTACTTATCTAGGTCCAATTCCCTACTTTTCTTATTACATACCCAGTTGACAAGTTAATGCATTGATTAAGACAGTCCCTTCTGCATTTATTCTCTGTGTGCATTCACAAAGGAGAGCATATATGTACTTGATATAAAGTTATGTGATCCAACATAAATATCTGCTGTTTCTACTACATGCATCATACTACCCAAGAGGATGACTAGCATGCAAGTGCCATCTTTTAGGAATTTAGAGTCATATGAGGCATGACAACCCTTCATGTTTCTTCATATTTCTGACATGATGTTAATTTTTTAATAATTCCTATAGTAATATATGTACAAAATAGTAATTTAATATAGCAAATAAATATAGTATTATAGTATAGATGCACGAGGTAGGAAAGTTACTTTTAAAATTAAAAATTGCTAGAATTAAATGATATAATTTAAGGGTACCTAGTAGATTAGTTAAATCATGACATATCCATAAAGTGGAATGGTTTAGAGATTTATAATAATATTAGAGAAAAAATTTTAATGACATGGAAAAGTGACCATGATATTGTTGAGCAAAAAATTAAATTGCTTATATGTTATTATTGATACATATTGATATGTCATTGTCATAGAAAATTCTGGAGGAAATGCTAAAAGTTAAAATTTTAATGACAGTTAATAGATAGTAAATTTACAGGAGATTGTCTTTTCTGTTATTCTCACATGTGTTTTTTTCAACTTTAACAAATAAAACAAAAAATATTTTTATTATTACTTCTTTGGTAGAAAAAATAATGACAAAAATTTAACTAAAATTTTTAGTACAGGTCTGCTACAAAGTAAGCATTGAACAATTTTAATTGTCTTGTCTCATCTGTTTAATATCCTCCTCTCTCCCACTATGTAAGTTGTTGCTTTATTACATGCTCCTTTTATTTTTAAGTGTTGGCTATGTACTTATCTTGAATAATGAAAAACATTATAAACTACTTGAGTACAAGGTCATAGTCTTCCTATTATCTTGACTTCAACTAATACAGTGCTAGACTTCTCATATGAATAAAATATATATTTATTGATTATTTGGGGTTGTTTTTCTTATTTTGTCTTTAATTCTCTTTTATATTTGGTACTGTGGATCAAACAAGAAACTGAATTTCTTCAGTATTTTATAACTTTAGAAAGATGGGAAAATTTATAATGATACTTTTTGAATTTAACCACATTTCATAAAGCTGTGAAAACCTCCCAATTGGGAGTGAATTACTTTTGATTATATGTGATTATATATATATATATATATATATATATATATATATATATATATATATATATATATTTTTTTTTTTTTTTTTTTGCGGTATGCGGGCCTCTCACTGTTGTGACCTCTCCCGTTGCAGAGCACAGGCTCTGGACGCACAGGCTCAGCAGCCATGGCTCACGGACCCAGCCGCTCCGCGGCATGTGGGATCTTCCCGGACCGGGGCACGAACCCATGTCCCCTGCATCGGCAGGTGGACTCTCAACCACTGTGCCACCAGGGAAGCCCTATTTATTTTTTCTTCCTTTTTTTCACAAGTCACTGGATTTGTGTTTGAAGTCATTCCAGGGATAAGGCTTTTGTTTTTTTAATCTATTGACAAAATCCAATTTCTGCCTGCCATAATCCAGATGAAGAGAGGGATAACACATGAGGAACTTGCTGCTTCATGCAACAATTTCATTCTGCAGCCTGAAAGCATTACTAACCTCTGCAACACTTAATTAATTGAAATGACTCCAGTGGTGGGATTCTATGATGAAGAGTTTCCTAGTAGTTACACGTGATTCAATCTTAAATTTAGTTAAAAGAGAAGGATACTTAAATATACATCAATGAATGAAAAATGAAGACCCTGTTGAATTTAGTCAGTCATTTGCCTCCTTTTTTCTTCTTCTACTGTATCTTGTTTTTCCTTTGAGATGTTAATTTATTAATTAATCTAGCTATTTATTTATTTTGCAAAATGAACATTCTAAATACTTTTGGTTAGTATACATAAAGTACCAAATGTTGATGAATCTTTGCTATAAGATAATGCATTTTCAGTTAAAAAAATACCAAAGTGCATATCCAATTCATTTCATTAAGATGGTATCATTTGGATCAACACCAAACTGGTCTAATACATATGGTTATTGAGGGGGCATCCATATCACTGATATGGATTTCTCATTTAACTAGCTCTGTCCACTAAAGAATAAACCCATTTACCACATATTTTTATCTAGTTCATCAAGACCCCTAGAACTTAGACTAGATCTAGTGCAACAAAAGTTAGCAAAGTAGTCTTGGCCTTTGAAATCTTACCATAGCACCTGAAGAAAAAATGACTAAAGATGGAACCACAGTGGTATTTTTTATATATTTTTGGTAACGTCTCTTTTCTCTTCCCCTGAATTTTTATTTCTGTATTGAAAGCTCCAGGTGAGGCCCCTATTAATTGCACATTATCTCCTGACTTCTTTCCTTTTCCAGGACTTGTACTGCTTTCTTCCTGATTAGTTTTCCTAAAACACACCTCACACAAACCTCAGTAAATATTTATTGCTTTGGGATAAATTCTGAAGAACTTAACCATCCAGTTAAGGCCTTCTCTCCTCTCCCCCAATCTTTAATTTATATCCAACACTTCTCATTCCAATCAATTTGGTAAACTGTCTCCTTGGCACAAATATTCCTCAAGTGCTTAAAATTAGTTGGAAATCATGCTGGTCCTGGAATTGTATACTTGAAAAATAAATAAATAAATAAATGAATAAATAAAACTCCTTGCCTTCAAGGAACTCAAAAAGATAAGAAGTAAAACAGTGGATTGTTTCAGCACAGGTGGTAAGTCCTCTGGGTGAGGAATGAATGCAGCACACTGTCAAAGCTCAGAAAAGGGACAAATAAGTAAGATATTGGCAGTGGCAGTACATATAAAATCTGACAAGATTTTGTCATTTTTCTTGATCAATGAAAGATGTATGTTATAACACGTACATGAAGATGGGTGTAAACTCTTGGCTATGAAGGCAGACATGACTCTTCAAGCATGTAGAAGACGTCATAGTTTGTAAGCTCATAAACATGAAACACAGCCTTTTTGTGTTCTCTTCTAATTGTATTTTGTTGAATCTAGAAGGTAAATCGGGGTCACAGAATTCCTATGGATTCCCCTTCCTGCCGTCAGAAACCCTAAAAAGAGTGGCATAGCACTAAAAAAATTAACAAAAGAAAAAAGATGGAGAAAAAGCAACCAAGGGGAAAAAAAACAGTGGAAAAACAAAACAATATTCCATCTTCCTGAATTCAGTAAGGAAAGTGTCTCCTTATGTCTGTCACTCATAGTTTTTAGAGTGCTTTCCTCACTATGATTTCAAATGAGCACACAAAATGGACAAGACTTTATAACCCATTTTTTTTTACATGGAGAAATAGGGTAATCAGACATGGTCAAGGGCACCCAACATGAGTATCCAAACAAACTTCACACTCAAATTTTCCTGCCAGGGGCCCAGTATTTTTCTCTTGCATACACAGGTATGATTGGAGAGGCTAGATTGTACAGTGTAGCTATAACGTTCCAAGATTCAGTGGTCATACTTTCATTAACATAAAGTTCAACCCATATTTGAGATGCAAAATAGAAGGCACGTGAGACTTAGAATCCAAATTTTTATAACTGACTAAATTTATATAATTAATGTGTTCTGGATTTGAGACATAGATTCAGTTGCCTGGAAAGAAATTTGAATATCAAGATTGATGGTCTCAATGGGTTTTAGATCTAGCTCTGCATTTATCTCTATCTGTTTATCTATCTATTTAACTAACATCAATGCAAAGTACAACTGTATTCCATTTTATTTGGTCTGTAATATGCAGTTGTATTAAGCCCATAGACAGAATCTGAAGCCAATAATAGCCCTTGCTTTCGGCAACAGTTGTCCCAGACAATGGAGTCAAATAATGGTGCCTGTTGAGAGCCATGTAAGTGTCATTCAGTGACTGAGCTGCTCAGAAGCAAGGCAACTATGAGAGGGAACTAGCAGAGCAAAGCAAAAGTGCTTCTCAAAGAGCTTAGAGTTGACTTGTTTTGTTTTTAATTCAAATAATGTTCACATATTATACCAAATGAAGTGGTAAGAAATTATAATTAAGAGATGATCAATATATTCCAACCATTCTGATACCAGGGCCATTTTGAATGGTTTAGGTAATTTTTTGTATTATAAAATTAATATGACAGCCAGCATTACAGAAACTTTGAGAAGCCAAGATTTTTTTTATTGGACCATTAACTCACCAACACAATCACTATTCATTTGTGTTTATCATCTGAAATATGTTTTATCATAGGCATATGTATTTTATAATTGCAATCTTAGTCTATATACAACTTCATGTTGTACTTTCTTCATATTTAATTATACAAGCACGTTTACAAAAATAATAAATTGTTTTCCTAATTATATATTTAAATGCTGCATGATATTTACTTTATTCAACCCATTTTGTTGGATTTAGGATTGCAGGCATCAGTTTTTGTTTTTGTCACTGTTTTTTTTAAATAATACCATTGTGTTGTTCACACAGGTTTTATCCAAATTCGTGGGTAGTTCCTCAGGATAGACTCTCAGAAATATGTTTTCTGCCAAAGGGTCTGAATGTTTTACAAACATTTTTTAATATATATTGCCAAAATGATGCCTGAAAAGAGTTGTTGGTTTAGAATGTATTTTTATGTGTGTTGTTTACTTATAGTACAAATGTTTCACAGTAAAATTCCAGAAAAATGGAAATTAAAACCATTATCAAACTAACTTACAAAAGTAGCAAAGAGGGCTTCCCTGGTGGCGCAGTGGTTGAGAGTCCGCCTGCCGATGCAGGGAACACGGGTTCGTGCCCTGGTCCGGGAAGATCCCACATGCCGCAGAGCGTCTGTGCCCATGGGCCGTGGCCGCTAAGCCTGTGCGGCCGGAGCCTGTGCTCCACAATGGGAGAGGCCACAACAGTGAGAGGCCCACATACCGCAAAAAAAAAAAAAAAAAAGTAGCAAAGATAGAGAAGAAATATATGTGACAAAATAAAACAAAGTTGGTTTACCAGAAAGCAAGAAAATGATCAATGACTACTGTAGTTAGGTCAAAAGGACTCAAAGATCTATCCTGAAGAGGCTAACGATGGGGCAATTTGAGAGATTATCATACTAAGTGAAGTAGGTCAAACAGAGAAAGACAAATATCATATGATATCACTTATATGTGGAATCTAAAAAAAAGATACAAATGAATTTATTTACAAAACAGAAACAGATTCACAGACTTCGAAAACAAACCTATGGTTACCAAAGGGGAAAAGTTGGGGGGAAGGATAAATTAGGAGTTTGGGATTAACATATATACACTACCATCTATAAAATAGATAATCAACAAGGACCTACTGTAAAGCACAGAGAACTCGACTCAATATTCTGTAATAACTTATATGGGAAAATGATCTGAAAAAGATGGATATAAGTATATGTATAACTGAGTCACTTTGCTGTACACCTAAAACTAACAGAATACTGTAAATCAACTATACTTTAATATAAAGTAAAAATTAAATTTAAAAAAAAATTAAAAAAGGAAAGTGCAATTTTTTTCAGGTCCTTCCTTGGATCAAGATCCAGTCCGGGGGTCACCCACATCATTTCTTTATCATGTCTCCTTTTGACCTCTGACACTTTCCATGTGCCCTGGCCAGTAGTTGCAAGACTTATCTTTAAAATAAAAATAAATAAATTGATTAAAACGTCTTTTGAGAATTTAGAATTTGGTACATAAAAGTCCCTTTAGAAATTTGAAAATGTAGAGCCAGGTAATAGCTGTCTTGAGAAGGAATAGCTTTTTATCATCTGAGATAAACACCATTGGTTGCCTTAGATTGTCTCTCCTAGTTAATCTGATTTGCCCAGGACTTTATTATGTTGCATCATATAATAAAGAACTATGCTTAGCAGCATGATATCAGTATCTTCTCCTAAGGAATCCAACTTGCTCTGGACTTGTCCTAGTGACATTGGAGAGTATTCTTGCTAGGTCCTCCACTCTGTGCTGTACTCCTGGTTTGTTCACCAGGATCTCAGAGAGATGCTGAGGACTGTGGGATCTGCTGAGCTGGCATGTGTGGTTCTCAAACTTTAGTGTGATCAGAATCAGCTAGAGGTCTTATTAGAACAGAGTGTTAGACCTCATGCCCAGAGATTCTGGTTCAGTAGAAATGGGGTGATCTAGAAAGCCTGTTGGGGAGAGTGTAGCTCCCTGACAAGGTGAGGCTAATTTGTGCATACTTGTGCAAATCCTCTCATATAAGAGTGTGCATTTCTAACAAGTTCCCAGGGATGCTGTCAGTCCTGGGACTATACTCTAAGCACCAACAATGGAGTGGAACAAATAGCCTAAGTCAAACAAACTTGAGTTCACACTCATACTGCACCACTTACAATTTACATGATCTGAGCTTCCAATTTCCAAGCGCAAAGGGGTGCAAACTTTGTTGAGAATCTTATGAAGAGTCAATGGAATGAAGTTTCTAAATCTCATGGTTGTCTGAGAGCAATTAATACTTCTGCCCGCCTGTTGACCTTGCAGCCAACCTGCAGTTACAGTGGACATGATCTGCTGAATTCAGTCAGAAATTGGAACATTTACGATGACCTTACATTATGATCTGAGTTTAATTTGCTTTTCTAAAAACAGATAGCCCAGAAGTGGAGTCAACTCCCCATCCATACCAACTTCCAGGGTTGCTCACTCCAAGGCCTCATCTCCTGAAACTCAGGCCAAGTTCATGTTTCCAGGGGTTTCTAAAAAAACCTCCAAGTATTCCCCCAAAATGCAGAGACACAAGTTCTAGTTTAAGGAACCCATGTGGACACTTGCAAGTCTCGTAACTGAGCACAGGCAGCTGACATTTGGCCATTGCATTATAATGGAGGGTAAGCAGTGGTCACTTCCTATAACATATGGTCTTGAAATCAAGGGCAATAAAACTGTCCTATTGCCTACATGCCTTTTATGTCTTTCAGTGAGTCTTTGAATTTTAGGTCCAATAGCACGTTGGTTTTTCAAAAATATTGTTGAATCATCCACTAAGCTCAAACAATAACATGTTTGCAATAACATATCATCCTCCACTTTCAAAACCCTCCTCCATACCCACCTGTTCTTCAAAGCACTTCCTCGTGCAATAATCACCTAACCCTCTGTGTACAACTACCTTGCATCCATCTCTATTGTTTTGGCCTGTGCCGGTCCATATCACGTCTTTCATCTGGAAGTTCCCTGTTGAGAGCTTTTGTTCTTTGGGCACATTATAATGTCCCTTATGTAGGTTGGGGCACATTGTTTCTGTGGATAATAACAGTGATCTTAATAAGAACCAACAGTAAATAACAAACACAACAATAAATACAATATTGTACGACAATGCAGATCACCAAATCAGCTTGGCAATCATAGTCCTTCGGGACTGTTCCAAAACACTTTGTGAGAAATGGCAGCAGTGGACTCTCTTCAGGCTTTCCACTGGGCCTGCCCGAGGGGTCCCCGACCCAGTCGGTGATGTGGCAGAAATGCTTGACTCTGCAGAAGACAAATGCAAGGCTACACTCTGTGTTTGGAAATGCTCTGGACTCGGTGCTATAAATAATAATAAAGATAAATAATTAAAAAAGTGAATGTTTTAAATGAAAGGTGATACACCATGAACTTAACACACTGGCCCTTTAGCCTTTCTGTTAACAAGGTAATCTGATTGCCATTGATTTTTTTCACCTCTGTTACTAAGGTGATGAAATGGTGTCCACACAGATGTATTGAATCAGATACTAAACAAAGAGCAACATAAAGAACAATTATCAGCAACCTTGCTTTCAGCCTGCTGATTATGACATTACTGGAAAGACAAGGTCTGGGTGACTTAAAAAATAAAGCAGCGGGAGGGGTGTAGATAAAAGGAGTGAATGCAGGTAAGTTTCTTCTGAATAGATGAGTGTTAATTTCAGAAGAATTTAACAAGGAGTTCTTTCTCGGCTCCATAGCTTTAAAAGGGGCCATTTCTACTTCTGCAGTTTACTGATAGGCATTCTAGTGTGATCTAATTAACATGAAGAAAATAGCATGGTAGAGATGAGTCACTAACAGACATGTTTTTGCTGTATAGATTGTGGCTGGGTATTGTGCAGAAAGAATCGCTTATCGGCCTGTTGGGGAATCTCCAAGGAGCCCCGAAGAGTGAGGTAAGACCCTAAAATACTCTGAGAGAAAGGCCACACTTCTGACCTGTCAATAACCTCATAGATGGTTTGTGATGAATGATTAAGAGACCTGGCTTGAAATGTGTGACAAGAATGAAATGAATTTATGAATGCTGACTTCTTGGCTTATGCTGAATTAGTTTCCTAATCACAAATATTTCCAGGTTTTATTGTTTATTGCATTTTCCTTAGCCTAGTTGCTGAAGTCCATGGTAAAGATGTGTAAGCAATTTTTATACCTTTGAGCATATGCTTTTGCCTAAATAAGAATGCCTCTGTTATCATATGACCTTTGATGACGTATGTTTCTATGGCAATATCTCATCATGGCATTTTCTCAAGGGCAGTGCTCCAAATCTTCTGCCCTGCCCAACATTGGCAGCCATTGCTAATTGACTGTGAAAGTGGAAAATGCAGTGGTGTGAAGAGATCTCTTTCTGGAAACTCCAGTCCAGTTTGGGAAAGGTAGTCAACTGAGGCAAAACAAGTTCAGCCATGCTATCAGCCCATATGGTGGTTCTAAAACCATTTAGAATAACTCGCAAAGGAAATGACAGGTCACCAAAATTGACGATGATAATTTCAATGAAAGAATTGAATGCCTCAATGAAAATAGTAAAATTAGAATTGTTGGCCCTCACATATCATTCTTTTCAGCCTCTCCCAGGTAAGAGTCTTGTAGAAATCAGGCTTAACAATAGGGAAAAATGTAAAAAGAGGTATAAGAAGTCAAATGATAAACTCCAAATAGGGTACGGAGTAAAGAGGAAAACTGGAGAAATAAAAAAACATAGATAATTTGTAAGGTCAGGGTAAAAGCAGAAAACCCTTCTGACATTTGACTTTTTTTTTTTTTTTTTTTTGTATAATGCACCAAAAAGGTAAATGTACCTTGTCCTTACTTGTAATGCATTCAGGTGCAGCCATTACTATAGAGGGGGGAAGGTTTTTGGAAGAGCAGTCGTTCTCAAACTGGAGCATGTATCACCTTCCTTTGGAGGGCTTGTTAAAGGGATTGCTGGATCCCATTCCCAGATGTTTAGATTTGCATTTCTGTCAAGGTCTCAGATGGGACCAATACTGCTGGTTGTAGAAATATCTTTGGGGTATCCATGAGCATTAAAACTTTTCTCAGGGGAAATGTCTTTGAGGTCTATCAATCTGGTAGATGTCCAAACAGCAGAGGTTTGCTTTAAAATATCAGTGTTACCACTTTCTAGCTTGTGAACTTGTATAAATAACTAATATTAAATCTCAGTGTCCTCATCTGCAAAATTCAAATATTTTCCATGCAAATTAAATGAGATAATTTAGGTAAAGCACTGTACCTTGAATCTAGCAAATGTATAAGATATACTTCCTTTACTATTCTTTCTTTGACTGAATTGCAGACGTCTAGCTCTTGGGGAGGAATTGGGGTCCAAGGGAAAGAACTGATATTCATGGTTTCCATCACAATACAGAAGAAAATGACTCATTTCAGAAGTGTTAATAAAAATTATTCCATTGGCTAGAGCTTCTCCTGGGAAATTGTGGGTGGCCAGAGGGATTCAGAAGGGTAAGGAACCCCAATAAGGATTAGTAGGCAAAATATAGTTAGGATTAATGGCTGTGTTCTACTTAAAATACTTACTACATTGATGACATTAATGATAACACATGTGCTTTTATTTCTCAAGGGGAATTTTAACCCATTTTGGATGTTTAAGAGCCACATGATTTTAAGATCAGCAGTTACAAACCTCAAACATGGTAGGGCAGGGGCAAGACAAGATGCTTTGATCCAACGCTGTTTGGATTATAAATTGGCTCAACTAATATGGCAATTTATGTCAGAAGTCTT
Source organism: Mesoplodon densirostris (assembly GCF_025265405.1). Lineage (NCBI taxonomy): Eukaryota > Metazoa > Chordata > Mammalia > Artiodactyla > Ziphiidae > Mesoplodon > Mesoplodon densirostris. The sequence continues at coordinate 104,285,806 of NC_082664.1, forward strand.
ACAAAATTCATGCATTATGACTCAGAGATTTAATCTTGAGAAATACAGCATAAGGAAAATCATAAACATAGAAGAAAACAAGATTACATGTAAAGATAATCATTAAGACATTATTAGCATTACCCAAAAAAAGAATGCTGAATGAAAGAGAAATGGTTAATCCAAGTACAACACATGTTAAGTAAGAAAAACAAAATGTAAACTACATTTGGAATAAGATCACAACTATGAAGAGAGATAGAATTGGCTTTTATTCCTAGGCTTTTATCACTGACTAGGAGTAGGATCTTGAGTCAGTTGTTCTTAACTGGAGATGATTTTGCTGCACAAGGACCTCTGGCAATGCCTAGAGACATTTTGATTGTCGCAACTGGGGAGGGAGTGCTACTGGCATTTAGTGGGCTTGAGATGCTGCTACACATCCACATGCACAGGACAGCCCCTTCAACAAAGAATTATTTATCTCAAAATGTCAATAGGGCTGAGGTTGAGAAACTCTGCCTTAAACAAATTCCATAACTTCTCTAAATGTGTTTTTATATTTAAATCTAAAAATCAAAACCAATAATACCCACTGAATAGGATTGTTTGGGGAATTAAATGAGATGATCTATGAAGAAAATCTGGTCTGGCTTTTCTGTCAATTTCTAGTGAAAGTTGATATGATTTATCTATTACTACTCATTGCCATTTTTAATAAAAGAAAAAGGAATGTAGCAACTAAATGAATTTTGTCCTTCTTTCAACCTTTCAATTTTTCCAAACTTTCTCCAATGAGCAGAGAGAAATTAGTTTTAATTAATTTTTAAAGTTTTAATAAACTGCAATTAAGTTATTTTAATTAATTAATTTTAATTAATTAATTTATTAATATAATTAATTTTTATAAATGACAAGATATTTTAAATGTTCTCAAAAGAAGACTTTATTGTAAAGATAATAACCATATGTATGTTTTATTATTATTAAGGAGGTGGGGAATTTGAGGACTTGTATGATGAAGCAAACTTATCAAATATCTTTTTCATTTTGGAAATCATCCAGTTGTTACGGTATAGCCAGTGAAGTCTGCCAGCATCTCATATGCAACTAACAGGATTTGTTTTCAGGTCAAACTTTGAGATAATGAAGGTTCTGAGCATGCCAAAGAAACACTCTTAGGTACAATTTTACGCAAAAGCATTCCTGTTGCAAGGTTAATGATTGGTTAATAGTTGAAAAAAGATAAAGTCCACTTTACTGAGGGTTTGCAATGTTTGGGGAGGCCAGACTTGGGACAAAAGTAAGTAGTGCTTATCATTATTATTTTACCTATCTATCTATCTATCTGTCTGTCTATTTTGAAGAGAGACGAGGGAAGAGACATACAGAAAAAGTCTTTCAATCTTCTTGATTTTAATGCTACAGAGTCAGATTATTTCTAAGAATGGAATTGTAGGGGAGAAAAAAATAATTTTCCCTTTACCCTTTTGAGTTCTCAGCTGAGACCCCTGTTATAAAAGACACATTAACAAGAGAAAATCAAGCAGAAGTTTAGTAGCATGTATACTTCATGTACACATGGGAGATACCCAGGAAAAATGACACAAAGAAGTGGCTTTGAATTCAGAATTAAACACTATCTTGTTGGGAAAGAGGAGGGGGGTCTCTTAGGGGAGAGTAAATGACTTTTAGGAAAGATGGATGGGCCCTTAGAAGAATAGATGGGAGGTATGATAGTTTGTGACAAAGTGTGTCTGGGTGTGACATGGATTTCCAGTCTCTTCCCCTGTAAGGAGTCAATTCTCCCTGGTTGGTGAAACATCAGGGATGGGATTTATGACAATTGAGTTCCTTTTGGAGAATCTGTCCATAGGTAGAGAAGGGAGTTAAGAGAAAGCCTCTCTTTGCATTGGCTTTTTTCAGGTGCCTACAACTTAAACTAATCAATATATCAAAGGACATATTTTGGGGTGGCATATTCTGTAGCCTTCAGAATCCTGACATATCCTCTGTTTATCCAGTCAGCGGTGCAGCGGTGCTTCTAATGAAGCTAAGGCCATGGCAACAGCCCCTTGAGGTTGGCTGGTCGTGACCATAGTTAAGATTTGAGCTATGAATGAAAAAAATCTGGCAAGTGAATTCAAACCCTGGAAAGTAAGTAGGCAGGGTGATAAGAGGGTCTGAGGATTATTTCAAGGAAAGAATCCTCCAAATTATAAAGATGTGGGCTTGAGAAACTTGGAGGGTATATATGGAACTGGCATGTGTGCATTAGACCAAGCTGTGTGCCTGCTCTCCCCAACTGTCTTGTATACACCTGAAGGACCAGCTCAGAATGAAATACACTGATACAGCTTCTTATGTACATATATTATGCCTATGTGTATTTCCACATTTGATTTCTTCTGTGTTAGTTATAGAAGAGGTGGGAAGAAATATTGGTAAACAATTATTCTTTTGGTATTTAAAGTGGGCTCAAAAAAGCAAACAACATACAGGTCTAAAGAAATTGTGCTTATAGGAGTTCCAGACCACTTTTGCCAAGCCAACCAGGTCTGATACTTTGGAAAAGGTTAGGAGAAGTACTTGAACTTTTGGATGGCTATCCAATTCAAACCTTCAGCCTGAGGGAAGCTCCTTACTAAATGTTAGTGTTAGAAACTGCTTGTCTTACAATGGCCTTCTTTAAGAAAGCTCTGGGAAAATGCAAGTCTAAACTGGGAAAGGCTTTTTTCTTTTTTTAAGCAAATAAAATCCCAGAATGGATTTTCTTTCCAAGATGTGTTTTTGTTTTATCACAATGACCTTTCTAAGAAAAGATGAAGCCAGCCTCAGGTAAAAAGAAATGGCCACATTTCATCCACAGTTAGCCTTCGTGACCCCTGAACTTGGTTTTTCTATCTGAACCTCTTTTCATGCACCATTTCTCCTGGTGTCTGATAAGGGACACACAAGTGCTTGAGCAAGGCCAGATTGGAACTTTGACTTTCGTAAAATAGCCAGTAAACAAATTCTGTCCCACTTTAATTGATGTTATTCCTATATTTTCTTTTTAATACCACAAGGCATTGATAAATTATAGAATTCAGAGCAGTAAAATGGAGCCATTAAATGAGGCCCCATTACCAGTTGGTATTGTATAGTTACCGTCTATGGTATTATATGTCTTTTTATATAATGTATAGGTATATAAATACACATGACCACACACTTCTGTATGTTTACACGCACAAGTTCTATCGTCTCATCTTTTTTTTTTTTTTTTCCATATCTCTAACACAAAAGTCAAGGGGTTTGGGAGCACACACAAAAAAAGAGATTTCTAAGAGAGCAGGCGATTGGGCCGGGGTCATTCGAAAGGGTAATTATTGTTAAATGTCAGGTTAACTCTGAAGGCCTCAGCTCATCCAACTGAGAGCAGATTAGCCCAGATGGAGACATTTTCAACACGGTGCTGTCTGACCAATCAGAGAGAGCTGGGATTAGCCAAATACCTTCTCTCATCTGCTTGCTCACAGAAAGGTCAGTTTCTGCTCATTGCTTCTCTTTTAAGATGTGCTTTTTTTTATTTATGGCAGCCGTGTGCAGGAAATCAGGTCCCTTTTATCAGTGAATTAAATATTCAACATCTAAAACCCACTTTTTGAGAGTCAACTTCATTCACTTTCAAGACCACTTTTATCTTTTTTTTAAGTGCTGAAGATATACTGGGCACGAGTACACAGCACATATTTTACCCCCAGCCCTCCCACTAAGCTGGAGGTCTGCCTGTTGTGTTTTGCGTATTTTTTGAAAGCTTACTTGTTTCATTTCATGCATTTTCTTCTTTAAGAGCGCCGGTTTACGTTTCCTATCTTTTTCTTCATAAAAAGAAGAGGGGAAAATGAAACTAACCCTGGGGTGCTCTAAAAGATAATCTGTTTTTATGTACAGCTTTTTCTCCCCCTAAGCAACGTAAATGAGCACATGCGTAAAATCAGTGACAAAATGAACGGTAAGAAAAACAAAGATCACAGACTTGTGATTCTCCAAACTGCGTGTGTATGTGTATATGTGCATATGCGTGCACACACACACACAATCTGTAAATTATCCACAGGAGGCCCATGGATATTTGCTGAATGTATTATTTAATATATTCATGTATGAATATGTGTGTATTCTTAGGAGAAATAGGTAGTACTACTTCTATATGCCTCTTAAAATGTAATTATGTTCTAATTTTAGAATACCATCCATGTGAGATGCTGGAACACTCATCTTCTGAAGAATTTGTTATAAAAGATGAATAAATATATTGTGAGGAAACCCTTGCCTTGCTGTAAACATGAACCTGTTTTCATTATGCTGCTTCCATACTGTGGGGTTTTAATTCACCCCTGTCCCAACTCCTCCCATTGTTTTTATGAAAGTAAAGATATTTTTAACAAGAAGACAAAAATGATAGGCAAAACGGAGTCTCTTATCTAGAAAATTTACTACAATATTACATAACATAGTTGCTTAAACAAATATTAGGATAAGATGCAGAAGGCAATCATTAATAATGATTAATGTCTAGTTAAAATCTAGAAATCTGCTCTAGTTAAGCTGCATTAAGCATTTATTCTATAGTAATATACAAGGCAACATTTTAAAAACACTAGGACCTAGCTCCCAGATCTTGGTTTTTAATACCATTTTCCAATAAAAGGAACCAGGGCTCCTTGGAGAAATGGTTGACTCCCCAGTGAGCCTCAAGTGCTAGAAAGGAAGTATTCAAAAAAAAACAAAAAACAAAAAAACATTGTGTCAAAGGGACACAAGAGTCAGTGGAAAGAGCACCCAGTGGCCAAAACTGGAACAATTTGAACAAGATAGATAAAGTAATACTAAAGTATAACTCAAAGTATAAAATGAATATCCATGAGCCTATACTAACTGATATAAATAAGTTATTGAATAAAGAAACAGATGGGAGAGAATTAGACAAATCTCCCATGCAGAAGAATTTCACAAAATTTATGTAGCTACTTTGCCCTCAAGTGGGGGAACTTAACTCCTTATCCGTAGGTGTGGGCTATACATAGTGACTTCCTTCTGTAAGCACAGTATGGAAAGGGTAGAAAATGAGTAACTTTACAGTAGAGAGGCTTGACAAACACTATGTCAGCCGTGTGATCGAGGTCAATATCAACAGTGATAAGTCATGTTGATAGTATGTACCCTAGATATGATGTTATGAGAATGGCACGCAACCTCTGTGTCCTTCCTAGAAAAACCACATAACCCCAATTTAGTTATGAGAAAAAAAAAGCACGAAACAAATCCTAACTGAGGAAAATTCTACAGAATACCTGACTTGTAGTCTCCAAAACTTTCAAGGTCATCAAAAGCAAGGAAAATCTGAAAAGCTGTCCCAGCCAGAAGAAACAAGTAGAGACATGACAACTGAATGTCATGTGGTGTCCTGGATGGGGTCCTACAGCAGAACAAGGACATTAAGGAAAAAAAATGGGGAAATACGAATAAAGAGTAGACTTTAGTTAATAAAAATGGATTAATATTGGTTCATTAATTGTGACAAATGTACCATACAAATGTAAGGTGTTAAAAATAGGAAAAACTGAATGTGAGGTAATGAGAACTCTCTATACTATCTTCATCATAATTCTGTAAGCTAAACCTTACTAAAATGTAAAGTGTATTAAACAAAACCTAGGTTAACATCTTGAAAAATAAACTCAAATCATATCAAATGTTTAAATTTTTCAGTATTTTCAAAATACTTAAATGTTCAAATTGCATTGGGATGAAATGGCTTAAAAGTGTCCTTGAAAGAAAAATGGAGGGTTGGTGAGCAATCTCAAGAATTCAAAGAAGGAGCAGAAGCAAGAACTACAATACTGCAGCCTGTGGAACAAAAAACACATTCACAGAAAGATAGACAAGATGAAAAGGCAGAGGGCTATGTACCAGATGAAGGAACAAGATAAAACCCCAGAAAAACAACTAAATGAAGTGGAGATAGGCAACCTTCCAAAAAAAGAATTCAGAATAATGATAGTGAAGATGATCCAAGACCTCAGAAAAAGAATGGAGGCAATGATTGAGAATATGCAAGAAATGTTTTAAAAAGACCTAGAAGAATTAAAGAACAAACAAACAGAGATGAATAATACAATAACTGAAATGAAAACTACACTAGAAGGAATCAATAGCAGAATAACTGAGGCAGAAGAACGGATAAGTGACCTGGAAGACAGAATGCTGGAATTCTCTGCTGTGGAACAGAATAAACAAGAAAGAATGAAAAGAAATGAAGACAGTCTAAGAGACCTCTGGGACAACATTAAACACAACAACATTCGCGTTATAGGGATCCCAGAAGGAGAAGAGAGAGAGAAAGGACCCGAGAAAGTATTTGAAGAGATTATAGTCGAAAACTTCCCTAACATGGGAAAGGAAAGAGCCACCCAAGTCGAGGAAGTGGAGTGAGTCCCATACACGATAAACCCAAAGAGAAACACGCCGAGACACATAGTAATCAAACTGGCAAAAATTAAAGACAAAGAAAAATTATTGAAAGCAGCAAGGGAAAAATGACAAATAACATACAAGGGAACTCCCATAAGGTTAACAGCTGATTTCTCAGAAGAAACTCTACAAGCCAGAAGGGAGTGGCATGATATACTTAAAGTGACAAAAGGGAAGAACCTACAACCAAGATTACTCTACCTGGCAAGGATCTCATTCAGATTTGATGGAGAAATCAAAAGTTTTACAGAAAACTAAAAGCTAAGAGAATTCAGCACCACCAAACCAGCTTTACAACAAATGATAAAGGAACTTCTTTAAGTGGGAAACACAAGAGAAGAAAAGGACCTGCAAAAACAAACACAAAACAATTAAGAAAATGGTCACAGGAACATACATATCAATAATTACCTTAAACATGAATGGATTAAATGCTCCAACCAAAAGACACAGGCTGGCTGAATGGATACAAAAACAAGACCCAACTATATGCTGTCTACAAGAGACCCACTTCAGACATAGGGACACACAGACTGAAACTGAGGGGGTGGGAAAAGATATTCCATACAAACGGAAATCAAAAGAAAGCTGGAGTAGCAATACTCATATCGGATAAAATAGACTTTAAAATAAAGAATGTTACAAGAGACAAGGAAGGACACTACATACTGATCAAGGGATCAATCCAAGAAGAAGATATAACCATTATAAATATATATGTACCCAACATAGGAGCACCCCAATACATAAGGCAGCTGCTAACAGCTATAAAAGAGGAAATGGACAGTAACACAAAAATAGTGGGGGCCTTTAACACCTCACTTACACCAATGGACAGATCATCCAAAATGAAAATAAATAAGGAAACAGTAGCTTTAAATAACAGAATATACCAGATACATTTAATTGATATTTATAGGACATTCCATCCAAAAACAGCAGATTACACTTTCTTCTCAAGTGCACACGGAACATTCTCCAATATAGATCACATCTTGGGTCACAAATCAAGCCTCAGTAAATTTAAGAAAATTGAAATCATATCAAGCATCTTTTCTGACCACAGTGCTATGAGATTAGAAATGAATTACAGGCAAAAAAAAAAAAGTAAAAAACACAAACACCTGGAGGCTACACAATACATTACTAAATAACCAAGTGATCACTGAATAAATCAAAGAGGAAATCAAAAAATACCTAAAAAAAAAAAAAAAAGAATTCAAAGAAGGAAATATGACAATGCTTTTAAAAGATCAACCCATAACTCCTAAACCCCTTTTTAGGCAAACTCACTCAAAGTCCAAATAATGATTTTATTCAAAAATGACCATTCTAACTAATATGGCCCACTCTTACCCTGCTCCCATGAATTGGCTTTCTCTCCCCTTCCACTCTGGATTTGGACCTGAATTTTGACCTCCATGGTCTTCAGTGGCAAACCCTAGGAAATGCAGAAAGAGTTAATAGAAATACAAACATTACCTGTTCAATGTTGGCTGATAACCTTTTTCCAGCTTATTCCACTATTGGCACTAATAGTATAGATTACATTCTGCCAGGAGACCATTCAGATAATGCAAATAACATAACAATAAAACATTCCACCAGATTTTGCCTCGATTATCTAAATAGTACACGCAGAAATATATTAGATTCAGTGGATGTGAATATTTATATCAATGCTTTAGCCACTCAAGGATATACATAACTTTCATATCAAACTTCAACCAGTTATTTCTCATTTCATTTTTAAAAATTGTGTTTCCAATTGCTACACTTGCCTAACTACTAATTATGTATTTTTGATGAACTGCACATGTAATTTTCTAAATATCTTCAGGTTGTTGATTGTTCAGACTGGTCAAATGTGAATAAATTTTAACGTCCATAAGACAAATTTATTTCTAACTCTAAATAGTAAGCACATGTTTTGGGTCTTTAAGTTATGTTGTGATTTGGAGCTAAAATACATTTGGCTGTTCTTATTTATTGGGAGGAGATGAGCTTTGTTACCAGTTTAACATCTACAGATTAAATCACAAAATGACCATGATGTTAGGAAACGTAACAGTCTTTAAGATTTTTCTTTTAGTGGTGTTTGAGTAGTGGTAGAAAAACAAAATCTGAGAGTGGAGGTTTACTTATACAATCCCTGTAAAAGAGCTGGTTAGTTTAGTTTCACAAAAGAAACAGAAAATTTCTGAGATCGCCCATTGCTCTCTTGTAGCAAAATAAAGCCACAGAGAAATATCTTTTAAGGCAATAAAAGGAAGGTGTCTTCTAGTGCAGACATATTTCAATTGTTATTGTTTTCTGAACTGACTGGATGATACTGGATAATAATGGAGATATTTTTGACAGTCTCTTATTTATGTGTCTCTGGATGAGTTTGTGTATGAATGTGGGTAAGCTTCAGTGCTGCACAAATCAGAGTAATATTTAAGGTTAATATGGTTGAAATGAATTTGTTTACTCCCTAAATGCATTGATTTCTAGATTCCTCTAAAACAACTTTAAATTGTACACCCACCATAGAGAGCTTATTTACATATGAAGCAAGATATACATGCAAAAAAAAAAAAAAGAGTTATAAAACCAAGATTCTGGAGGAACAGTTGAGATTAGTTTGTTTTTGGAGCCACCCAAGTTGTAGATTTTGGGGAAAAAATCATGTTAATTTACTGCAGAAATAACTTATAAATAAAATGTTTGAATAGTTGACCTTCTGGTGCAAATATCAATGGAGGTGAATTCACTTAATAGGGGGATAGAATTTCTGTGGGACTTTACTTAAGGTGGTATATTTTGCAACCTGGTTTTAAAGTAACAATCTGTGAAACTAAAGTATAATGGACATTGATTGATTTTGACTTGTATAGCTACACTATTATTTTGATTTTATAAATTCACATGAATTTACATGTGTTTGATCCAGATCAGGCTCTACATCTGGCCCCAAAGCTTTATTGAGCACATACTACATGCCAAACCACTTGTATGATCTGAAGAAACAGAAAAACCAATTTTGCCTTTAAGAGGCTCAGAGCATCTTCTGTGTTTTTGTAGCATTTGTAACAGTTGAAATTTTTTCAATAATTGCTTAATTTATCATAGAGTACTTGCCTATCCTTATAAATTGTATGCTCCCAGACAGCAAAGTTCACTCTATTTTATTTCCAATGCCTAGCAGAGTTTCTGGCACATAGTCAATGTTTAAGAAGTATTTGTCTGAATATAAAAGAATAAATAAGTGGGAAACATTGCTAGCTGTGAACACAAAATACAATCTCCTTTCTTCTTTCTTATTATCAAAGTAATGATAGTAATTCATCTGAAAAATACCTGTTTTAGCCTTCCTTCCAGCCTCCAGGTAGATGTGGGGCTTCTTGGAAAGTTTCTTTGCTCCTTTTTACCCTACCAGTTCCTGCTCTTGCTTCCAGTTTAGAACTAGAGCAGCCAGGCTGGCTTGATAACCCACCAACCTGGAAGCTGTATGATGAAAGTCAGTCTTTAGGGATGATCAAGCAAAAAGACAGGTATGGAGCCCAGGCTTCTGTCAGTAACGTGGTACCCCAAACCAGCAACTGAAGGGCCACCTTCCAGACTTCTTTAGCAAAATAGAAAAACAAACTTCTCTCTTATTTAAATTACTGCTATTTCCTACCTCTGGTGCTAGTAGCCTAACACAATTTTTCTACTTGGTTTAGACCATTATAAATTTCTATTGCCAGTAATTGGCATTCTGTGGCAAACAAACTAATCCCATTAAGACTAATATGTTATTTCTTTTCCTCACAATTGAAGATTTTTTGATTGGGTTAAATAAGTGATTTTCCACTGGAGGTGATTCTATCTTCCCCAGATATCTGACAATGCCTGGAGACATTGTTGTTGCCACAACTGGGGACAGGGGGTGTTTGTCCTGTTATCCACTGGGTAAGGGCCAGGCATGCTACTGCAGTGCCTAGGACAGAAACCCATGACTGAAAATTATCTGGACCAAAATGTTAATAGTGCCGAGGTTAAGAAACCCTGGGTTAAATATTTTATTAATTAAGTTGTTTAGACTGACACCTAACCATTAACTGTTGATTAGTGTTCTTTTTTTTTTTTTTAACGTGAGCCTATTTGTTGACTTTACCTGCACATAAAATGGTCATTCTTCCTCAAATCAGGAAGTAAAGTTAATTAAATAAAGGTATATTCTATTTGATTAGATGGGGGAGTGGGTAATGCACAAAGTATTGACCTGATGAATTCTCCTACATAAAAGTAATGTGAAGAAGCATGAGAAAGTGGCAAGTAATTAAATGGGTCAATGTGATAGACACAACAGTTAAGAAAACTGTGCTGCAGAGTGAACTAAAGATGGTTATGCAGCTCAGTGGACTTTTGTTTGGAAATAAAGGTATAGTTAAGTTGGAAACTGAGACATTGGTATAAGATCCTTTCTATGAGAAAGTGAGCAAAATTGAAAAAAGTCTTTGTAAGAATCTCCATTTCTAAGACTTCCTCATTTTCATCTTGGATCCAAAGATGAAAACAAGGAAAGAAGGATAGAGGGAAGGAAGAAAAGAAGGGAACTAGAAAGAGTGGAAGGCAGGAAAGAAACAAGTGCTGGGCACCAAAAAGCAGCTGAACCTATAAGTGATGAATTAAAACTAACCAAAATTAAACTAAGTGAAAACAAAATATACAAAACCCACTTGAAGTATGGAATGGCTCTGTACTTGCTAGCAAAGTAAAACCTCAACTAGCATTAAACAGTTAATATTTATATGTAACTTTATAATCATTGCTATCAACAGAAAAAAGGTACAATAATCCGATTGCCATCACCTTAACCAAAGCCTGTGTCGTAAACCTTGTAATTTTCTGCTGTCATGCTCAACCACTTTCAACACATTTAAATTAGAAAGGACTATGCTAATTTTGCTTCATAGCCAGGGTCATTGTTGTAGGACATAATTATCTTTTTTTCCCGCATTTGTTTTATTCTCCAGTGTTGTTTAAATTCAGTCTCGGTTATCCCATGTCCTTTTAAGCCTGAGCCATCTCTAGCCCCAACCCTGCTGGAAATATTCCTTTCATCTTCCTTAGCTATAAAGAGTTTAGATGTCCTTTTCCAACAGCCATGTTATTCCTCTGTGATCTTCCTGAAGAATAGTGTGTGAGTCTAAGTTGTTGAGTTAACTCTATATTTAATTAAAAAGGGCTGCCCATTTTTCCCTTATATTAATGCTTAACATACCATAGAATTGACTCAAAGAAAAGTAATAAAAGAATGGCCATTGAAACATTTGAAAAGAGATGGGTTGTGGGGGTAGCATCATTGCTTCTTTTAAATACTTGAAAGAGAGAAGAGACTTGATTGATCAAGAAGTAAACTGGGACAAGTGAGTAGAAATGACAGGGAAGGAGATTTGGGCTCCAAACAACATAGAATTTTCCAGCAGTTGAAGTGGAGTGGGTTTCCTTATGAAGTGGTGAGTTCCTAAGTCAGAAGTGTTCACCCTGAGGTGAGGGACACCCAAACTGAGAGGGAAGGGGGAAGGTAAATTTCCTTCTTTGTATAGGGCAGAGATGTTTTCCCCTAACAATGTATGTCAAAGTAAAATGGATACGACTAGATAGTATTCATCTGGTAAAAAGAGTAAAAGATATATGAAGGAATAAATAATATTTTGCTGGCTGATTGTGTAGGTATCTTCTCAATGTTTTTGTAGTGGATGTGGGAGAAAAGATGAGTCTTTAAATGCTCAAGCATCTGAGAAATCTATACCAATTAAATTCACCTCTGTTTATCCAGTATCCTTCAAATTCTTCCTAATGATCTGTGGTGTCACTACACTAAGGCATCCTAAGCTACCTTTCTCCTGACAAGGTAGTGGTCACCAGGAGCTTAATTCTTCTTCCCTCCAGCAGTAAGAAGAGTTTATTAATTACATTGCTTTAAAATGCTGAAGGGTTGACCCATGGAGTGTCATAAGTTAATCATTGATATTCATGTTCAAGCCAATCGCCATGCTTTAAGCCCAACCATCAGAAGTCCAAGTCCAAGTGTTAAGTTCTCTACTATTTAAAATGCTGTACCAAAGAAAGAGGGGGATAATGTTGGGGGACATGCTCATGGTATTCCTGCTAAGAGCTCCCACTTTTCAGCGAGGCTTGCATCTGTTTCCAGCATGCATTTGAATGCAGCAACAGTTGGAGTTGAAGGTCAGGGTGACAGATGTAAGGCTAGAAACCACTGATCAGTCACTGAGGTCTCAGTTCCATCACTGTATGGCCCTGAATATGCTAACATCTGCAACTTGTTATGTCAGGGTATCCAAAGAGAGATCTGGCAAGAGAAAATTCAGCTCACTCCTAAGACCAACAGATTTGAGTAGGTTATTATCTTTTAAAATGCATTAAAACTGTTTTCAGGTAAATTTCATAATCCAAAACAATACCCATTATACATACAGCAGCAGCATGCCTACATACACATTGATATGCAATTATTTAGTGCAATCTGCATCTCCACTATGGAGATACTTTAGTTTGGGTTAGTATAATGCACTTAAGAAAAGTGGAGACATTTTCTGGAACTCTTGAAATGAGTACTTTATGCCTGTTGATATTGGCACATATGACACATTAACAAAGAAGGCATGTGCGCACTCGGCGGATTTATTTAGGAAAGATAAGATCATTTTTCTTCAAGCTCTATCATTATAAGTTCACTCAGTACACCTCAGTTTCCTCACCTATATAATGGGGGTGAGAATGTTGTCTTCTACCTCTCAAGGGCATTTTAAAGATTTATGAGATCAGTTTTCTCAAGCATTATGAACTTCTTGGGAACAGGTACTATGAAAAATAAAGCATCATTATTCATTTTCTGGGACAGGACCCTTGTGGGGGGTCCCTGAAAAAGAACAAATAGCGTCATTTTTATTGGAGACAAGAGAGAAATGTTCTCACCTGAAATTCCAAATTCAGCGATAAACAACATTGCTGTAAAACTAGTCAGGTTCACTCTTTAAAACATTCTTTGGACCCCGGAGGAAGATGGCGGAAGAGTAAGACGCGGAGATCAACTTCCTCCCCACAGATACATCAGAAATTCATCTACACGTGGAACAACTCCTACAGAACACCTACTAAATGCTGACAGAAGACCTCAGACCCCCCAAAAGGCAAGAAACTCCCCACGTACCTGGATAGGGCAAAAGAAAAAAGAATAAACAGAGACAAAATGATAGGGACGGGACCTGCACCAGTGGGAGGGAGCCGTGAAGGAGGAAAGGTTTCCACACACTACAAGCCCCTTCGCGGGCGGAGACTGCAGGTGGCGGAGGGGGAAAGCTTCGGAGTAGCGGAGGAGAGCACAGCAACAGGGGTGCGGAGGGCAAAGCGGAGAGATTCCGGCACAGAGGATCGGTGCCCTCGGGCACACACCAGCCCGAGAGGCTTGTCTGCTCGGCCGCCGGGACGGGCGGGGCTGGGAGCTGAGGCTCGGGTATCGGCTTTCAGTCGGAGCTCAGGGAGAGGACTGGGGCTGGCGGCAGGAAGAGAGCCTGAAGGGGTTAGTGCACCATGGCTAGCCCGGAGGGAGTCCGCCGAAGAGGCAAGAGAGTGTTTCTTCCCTTTTGTTTCCTGGTGCGCGAGGAGAGGGCATTAAGAGGGCTGCTTGGGGAAGCGCCGGAGACGGGCGCGAGCCGCAGCTAAAGGCGCGGACCCCGGAGACGGGCGTGGGACGCTGGGGCTGCTGCTGCCGCCGCCGCGGGGCCCGTGTGCGAGCGTGGGTCACTGTCCGCCCCGCCTTCCGGGGGGCCTGTGCACCCCGCCACTGCCGGGGTCCCGGGACCCGGGGACGGCTTTCCCGGGAAAGCGCGCGGAGCGCCTCGGTCTGGTGCAACGTCACGCTGGCCTCTGCCGCCGCAGGCCCGCCCCACACTGCGCGCCCCTCCCTCCCCTCTGCCTGAGTGAGCCAGAGCCCCCGAATCAGCGGCTCCTTTAAACCCGTCCTGTCTGAGCGAAGAACGGACGCCCTCCGGCGACCTACGCGCAGAGGCGGGGCCAGGTCCAAGGCTGACACCCCGGAGCTGTGAGAGCAGAGAAGAGACAGGGAAATCTCTCTGTGCAGCCTCGGAAGCAGCGGATTAAAGGTCCACGGTCCACTTGATGTGCCCTGCATCTGTGGAGTGCATGAATGGACAGCGAATCATCCCAAATTGAGGAAGTGGACTTTGAGGACAAGATTTAAGACTTTTCCCCCTTTTCCTCTTTTTACAACGAATTATCCCAAATTAAGGAGGTGGACTTAGAGAGCAAGATTTCAGACTTCTCGCCCTTTTCCTCTTTTTACAATGAATTATCCCAAATTGAGGAGGTGGACTTGGAGAGCAAGATTTTTGATTCTTCCCCCTGCTCTCTTTTTGTGAATGTGTATGTGTATTCTTCTGTGTAAGATTCTCTCTGTATAGCTTTGCTTCCACCATATGTCCCAGGGTTCTAGCTGTCCGTTTTTTTTTTCAATAATTACTTTCTAATTTTAATAACGCTACTATATTTCATACTTTATTCTATTTTACTTTACCTGCTCTTTCTTTTTTCCTACCTTCCCTTTCTCCCTCCCTCCCTCCGCCCCTCCTTTCCTTCTTTCTCTCTTTCTTTCCTCCCTCCCTCCCTTCTTCCTTTCACTCTTTCTTTTTCTTTCCTTCCTCCCTCCCTCCTTTCTTTCTTTCTTTCTTTCTTTCTTTCTTTCTTTCTTTCTTTCCTTCCTCCCTCCCTCCCTTCCTCCATTCACTCTTCCTTTTTCTTTCATTCCTCGCTACCTCCCTCCTTTCTTTCTTTCTTTCTTTCCATCCTTCCTCCTTCCCTCCCTCCTTTCTTTCTTTCTTCCTTCCTTCCTTTCTTTCCTTCTTCCTTTCTTTCTCTCTCTCTTTCTTTCTTCTACTAATTCTTTCTTTCTACTTTTTCTCCCTTTTATTCTGAGCCGGGTAGATGAAAGGCTCTTGGTGCTGCAGCCAGGAGTCAGTGCTGTGCCTCTGAAGTGGGAGAGCCAACTTCAGGACACGGGTCCACAAGAGACCTCCCAGCTCCACATAATATCAAGCAGCGAAAATCTCCCAGAGATCTCCATCTCAACACCAGCACCCAGCTTCAGTCACCGACCAGCAAGCTGCAGTGCTGGTCACCCTATGCCAAGCAACTAGCAAGGCAGGAACACAACCCCACCCATTAGCAGAGAGGCTGCCTAAAAACATAATAAGGCCACAGGCACCCCACAACACACCACCAGACGTGGACCTCTCCACCAGAAAGATAAGATCGAGCCTCAACCACCAGAACACAGGCATTAGTCCCCCCACCAGGAAGCCTACACAACCTACTGAAACAACCTTAGCCACTGGGGACAGACACCAAAAACAACGGGAACTACGAATCTGCAGCCTGCAAAAAGAACACCCCAAACACAGTAACATAAGCAAAATGAGAAGACAGAAAAACACACAGAAGGTGAAGGAGCAAAATAAAAACCTACCAGACCTAACAAATGAAGAGGTAATAGGCAGTCTACCTGAAAAAGAATTCAGAATAATGATAGTAAAGATGATCCAAGATTCTATTTCCAAGATCCAAAATCTTGGAAATACAATAGACAAAATGCAAGAAACAGTTAACAAGGACCTAGAAGAACTAAAGATGAATCAAGCATCGATTAAAAACACAATAAATGAAATGAAAAATACTCTAGATGGGATCAATAGCAGCATAACTGAGGCAGAAGAACGGATAAGTGAGGTGGAAGATAAAATATTGGAAATAACTGATGCAGAGCAAAATAAAGAAAAAAGAATGAAAAGAACAGAGGACAGTCTCAGAGACCTCTGGGACAACATTAAATGCACCAACATTTGAATTATAGGGGTTCCAGAAGAAGAAGAGAAAAAGAAAGGGACTGAGAAAATATTTGAAGAGATTATAGTTGAAAACTTCCCTAATATGGGAAAGGAAATAGTTAATCAAGTCCAGGAGGCACAGAGAGTCCCATACAGAATAAATCCAAGGAGAAATACACCAAGACACATATTAATCAAACTGTCAAAAATTAAACACAAAGAAATCATATTAAAAGCAGCAAGGGAAAAACAACAAATAACACACAAGGGAATCCCCATCAGGTTAACAGCTGATCTCTCAGCAGAAATTCTACAAGCCAGAAGGGGGTGGCAGGACATAATTAAAGTGATGAAGGAGAAAAACCTGCAACCAAGATTACTCTACCCAGCAAGGATCTCATTCAGATTTGATGGAGAAATTAAAATGTTTACAGACAAGCAAAAGCTGAGAGAGTTCAGCACCACCAAACCAGCTTTATAACAAATGCTAAAGGAACTTCTCTAGGCAAGAAACACAACAGAAGGAATATACCTACAATAACGACCCCAAAGCAATTAAGGAAAAGGGAATAGGAACATACATATCAATAATTACCTTAAATGTAAATGGACTAAATGCTCCCACCAAAAGACACAGATTGGCTGAATGGATACAAAAACAAGACCTATATATATGCTGTCTACAAGAGACCCACTTCAGACCTAGAGACACATACACATTGAAAGTAAGGGGATGGAAAAAGATATTCCATGCAAATGGAAATCAAAAGAAAGCTGGAGTAGCAATTCTTATATCAGACAAAATAGACTTTAAAATAAAGACTATTAGAAGAGACAAAGAAGGACACTACATAATGATAAAGGGATGGATCCAAGAAGAAGATATAACAATTGTAAATATTTATGCACCCAACATAGGAGCACCTCAATACATAAGGCAAATACTAACAGCCATAAAAGGGGAAATCGACAGTAACACAATCATAGTAGGGGACTTTAACACCCCACTTTCACCAATGGACAGATCATCCAAAATGAAAATAAATAAGGAAACACAAGCTTTAAATGATACATTAAACAAGATGGACTTAATTGATATTTATAGGACATTCCATCCAAAAACAATAGAATACACATTTTTCTCAAGTGCTCATGGAACATTCTCCAGGATAGATCATATCTTGGGTCACAAATCAAGCCTTGATAAATTTAAGAAAATTGAAATTGTATCAAGTATCTTTTCTGACCACAATGCTATGAGACTAGACATCAATTACAGGAAAAGATCTGTAAAAAATACAAACACATGGAGGCTAAACAATACACTACTCAATAACGAAGTGATCACTGAAGAAATCAAAGAGGAAATTAAAAAATACCTAGAAACAAATGACAATGGAGACACGACGACCCAAAACCTATGGGACGCAGCAAAAGCAGTTCTAAGGGGGAAGTTTATAGCAATACAATCCCACCTTAAGAAACAGGAAACATCTCGAGTAAACAACCTGCCCCTGCCCCTAAAGCAATTAGAGAAAGAAGAACAAAAAACCCCCAAAGTTAGCAGAAGGAAAGAAATCATAAAGATCAGATCAGAAATAAATGAAAAAGAAATGAAGGAAACGATAGCAAAGATCAATCAAACTAAAAGCTGGTTCTTTGAGAAGATAAACAAAATTGACAAACCATTAGCCAGACTCATCAAGAAAAAAAGGGAGAAGACTCAAATCAATAGAATTAGAAATGAAAAAGGAGAAGTAACAACTGACACTGCAGAAATACAAAAGATCATGAGAGATTACTACAAGGAACCCTATGCCAATAAAATGGACAACCTGGAAGAAATGGACAAATTCTTAGAAATGCACAACCTGCGAAGACTGAATCAGGAAGAAATAGAGAATATGAAGAGACCAATCACAAGCACTGAAATTGAAACTGTGATTAAAAATCTTCCAACAAACAAAAGCCCAGGACCAGATGGCTTCACAGGCGAATTCTATCAAACATTTAGAGAAGAGCTAACACCCATCTTTCTCAAACTCTTCCAAACAATTTCAGAGGAAGGAACACTCCCAAACTCATTATACGAGGCCACCATCACCTTGACACCAAAACCAGGCAAGGATGTCACAAAGAAAGAAAACTACAGGCCAATATCACTGATGAACATAGATGCAAAAATCCTCAACAAAATACTAGCAAACAGAATCCAACAGCACATTAAAAGGATCATACAGCATGATCAAGTGGGGTTTATTCCAGGAATGCAAGGATTCTTCAATATATGCAAATCAATCTAATGTGATACACCATATTAAAAAGTTGAAGGAGAAAAACCATATGATCATCTCAATAGATGCAGAGAAATCTTTTGACAAAATTCAACACCCATTTATGATAAAAACCCTGCCGAAAGTAGGCATAGAGGGAACTTTCCTCAACATAATAAAGGCCATATATGACAAACCCACAGCCAACATTGTCCTCAATGGTGAAAAACTGAAACCATTTCCACTAAGATCAGGAACAAGACAAGGCTTCCCACTCTCACCACTCTTATTCAACCTAGTTTTGGAAGTTTTAGCCATAACAATCAGAGAAGAAAAGGAAATAAAAGGAATCCAAATTGGAAAAGAAGAAGTAAAGCAATCACTGTTTGCAGATGACATAATACTATACCTAGAGAATCCTAAAGATGCTACCAGAAAACTACTAGAGCTAATCAATGAATTTGGTAAAGTAGCAGGATACAAAATTAATGCACAGAAATCTCTGGCATTCCTGTACACTAATGATGAAAAATCTGAAAGTGAAATCAAGAAAACACTCCCATTTACCATTGCAACAAAAAGAATAAAATATCTAGGAATAAACCTACCTAAGGAGACAAAAGACCTGTATGCAGAAAATTATAAGAAACTGATGAAAGAAATTAAAGATGATACAAATAGATGGAGAGATATACCATGCTCCTGGATTGGAAGAATCAGTATTGTGAAAATGACTCTACCACCCAAAGCAATCTACAGATTCAATGCAATCCCTATCAAACTACCACTGGCATTTTTCACAGAACTAGAACAAAAAATTTCCAAATTTGTTTGGAGAAACAAAAGACCCCGAATAGCCAAAGCAATCTTGAGAACGAAAAACGGAGCTGGAGGAATCAGGCTCCCTGACTTCAGACTATACTACAACGCTACAGTTATCAAGACAGTGTGGTGCTGGCACAAAAACAGAAAGATAGATCAATGGAACAGGATAGAAAGCCCAGAGATAAACCCACGCACATATGGTCAACTTATCTTTGATAAAGGAGGCAGGAATGTACAGTGGAGAAAGGACAGCCTCTTCAATAAGTGGTGCTGGGAAAACTGGACAGGGACATGTAAAAGTATGAGATTAGATCATTCCCTAACACCATACACAAAAATAAGCTTAAAATGGATTAAAGACCTAAATGTAAGGCCTGAAACTATCAAACTCTTAGAGGAAAACATAGGCAGAACACTCTATGACATAAATCACAGCAAGATCCTTTTAGACCCACCTCCTAGAGAAATGGAAATAAAAACAAAGATAAACAAATGGGACCTAATGAAACTTCAAAGCTTTTGCACAGCAAAGGAAACCATAAATAAGACCAAAAGACAACCCTCAGAATGGGAGAAAATATTTGTAAATGAAGCAACTGACAAAGGATTAATCTCCAAAATTTATAAGCAGCTCATGCAGCTCAATAGCAAAAAAACAAACAACCCAATCCAAAAATGGGCAGAAGACTTAAATAGGCATTTCTCCAAAGAAGATATACAGACTGCCAACAAACACATGAAAGAATGCTCAACATCATTAATCATTAGAGAAATGCAAATCAAAACTACAATGAGATATCATCTCACACCAGTCAGAATGGCCATCATCAAGAAATCTAGAAACAATAAATGCTGAAGAGGGTGTGGAGAAAAGGGAACACTCTTGCACTGCTGGTGGGAATGTGAATTTGTACAGCCACTATGGAGAACAATATGGAGGTTCCTTAAAAAAACTAAAAATAGAACTACCATATGACCCAGCAATCCCACTACTAGGCATATACCCTGAGAAAACCATAATTCAAAAAGAGACATCTACCAAAATGTTCATAGCAGCTTTATTCACAATAGCCTGGAGATGGAAACAACCTAAGTGTCCATCATCGGATGAATGGATAAAGAAGATGTGGCACATATATTCAATGGAATATTACTCAGCCATAAAAAGAAACAAAACTGAGCTATTTGTAGTGAGGTGGATAGACCTAGAGTCTGTCATACAGAGTGAAGTCAGAAAGAGAAAGACAAATACGGTATGCTAACACGTATATATGGAATTTTAAAAAATATGTCATGAAGAACCTAGGGGTAAAACGGGAATAAAGACACAGACCTACTTGAGAATGGACTTGAGGATATTGGGAGGGGGAAGGGTAAGCTGTGACAAAGCAAAAGAGAGGCATGGACATATATACACTACCAAACGTAAGGTAGATAGCTAGTGGGAAGCAGCCGCATAGCACAGGGAGATCAGCTCGGTGCTTTGTGACCGCCTGGAGGGGTGGGATGGGGAGGGTGGGAGGGAGGGAGAAGCATGAGGGAAGCGATGTGGGAACAGATGTATATGTGTGAGTGATTCACTTTGTTATAAAGCAGAAACTAAAAAAACAAACATACAAAAAAATAACATTCTTTGCATTCTTGCGCTTTTTCCCTTCTATTTGGTCTCTTGGGTCTATTTGGTCTCCTGGTTCTCCTTCTGTTTGGACCTCCTAGACTTGTAGGTCTACTTACAGATTATAAAATCAACTCTGTAGGTAACTCTGTGTGTGTGTGTGTGTGTGTGTGTGTGTGTGTGTATGTGAGAGAGAGAGAGAAACAGAGAGACAGAGACAGAGAAAAGAGAATTAAAAGGTTTTACACTGCTGAATACTTATTTATAATAGCTCCTGGTTCAGCCTAGTTGGTTGTCTACTTAAAATTCAAAAGAGGTGGTTTGATTTGGATGATTTTACTTTTTCTCATCTTCTTCTTTTGTTGTTTTAATTTAAATTCATGTAAATTAACTAAAATGAAAAATTGTGTTTCTCATTTGAACTAGCCACATTTTAAGTACTTGAGAGCCACGGGTGGCTAGTGGCCACATAAGAGATAGCACGGATATAGAACATTTCCATCATTTGCAGAAAGAAAAGGTATAGGGACAACCAGGCAATCATCCTTATTGAATATATATCCGTTCATGGCAATGGACCAAAATTGTATGGAAATAAACACTTTTTGTTTGATGATATGATTTCAGGACACCCAGTGGCAAGCACTTTACAAAGAAAATTCAGATTTGCAAAGGAAAAACAATTTTTTTGAATTATTCTTATGTTCATCCCTTCCCATGAAAAAACACCAAAGGTTGACGAAAAGGCTTTCCTGGGACTCTCCTTGGTGAATTGGCACATTCACTTTTTCTCTTTACCTTACTATCTAACTGCTTAAGTCTGAAGCCTCAATTGTAACTCACCTTTGACCTGAAATGAGAAAAAGAAACATTAAGTGCTCTTTTTATTTGACGTTACAAGTACTGTACTGCCCCTTGGTTATTATCCAATCATGTAATAGAGCCTTCAATGTCTGGTTTTCTTTCTTCATTTAAAGGATCTGAACACTGGACAACTTGACAGTTCTGAGCCTGGAACTGTCCTGTTTAACTATAGGGTGGTCTTTTCGCCAGCTCTCTTTTCCTGTGGCTGGAAACCAGTAGAGATGTTTTATAGACTTTGAACTCTGCATGGGGCCTAATAGGATATTGATAGCAATAGTCTGACTCTTTCTGCCCCCCTCTTGCTTGGAGGAAGGAGCTCGCCAGCATCATTCACAGTTGGCAGCCTCACAGCCAGGACCCAGCTGTCTTGAGTAAGCCACTTTTCTCTCCTCCTTCCCTGGACTCACAGGTCTTGTCATCACTCTGTTTGCTGCTTTCCCAGTGTTCCTCCAGCAGCGCTAGACTCCGGTGAGCATGTCAGGATTCAGATATCCTGCCCAGTTCTAGAAATCGCAGAATTTAAAGATTAGAATCAACCACAGGGATCACCTAATCCCTTGCTAAAGTGTGGGCCTTGGACCAACAGCATCAGCAAGATCTGGGAGCTTGTTAGAAATGCTTACACTTGGGTCTCATCCCAGACCTAGGAAATTAGTCTCTGCTTTTTCTCAAGATCTCCAGGTGATTCATAAGCACATAATAGTTTGAGAAGCACTGACCTAATTCCACATGTCTCCTGATTTAAGAATTTTTATTAATTGTTTAAGATGTAAATGATTTAATAATTAATTAATTTATTCTAGACAAGGAAATTATGTGGAGTTTTAAAAATTCTGGTTCTGTGTTTCTGGGGCAGAGCCTGGGCATGAGTCCCCCATGTGGTTCCCATGTGCACCCAGAATGGAAAAGCATGGATGGCTCAGAAGCAGTGGTTCTCAAAGTCGGGTCCCTGGAGCAGCAACCCCAGTATTACTTGTTAAAATGTGAATTCTCAGGCTATATCCTAGACATTCTAAAGCAGAAACTCTAGGATTGGAGCCCAGAAGTCTGTGTATGAACAAGTCCTCCAGGTTGTTCTGATGCAAGTTCTGTAACTACAGGTTTAAAGAATAGGGATGTCCCAACCCTCACCCCTGAAAGATGGATCTAGACCTGTACTGTTGTGGGTTTTTTCATTTAAATTCATGTAAATTAAATAAAATTAAAAATTGTATTTCTCATTTGAACTAGCCATGTCTTAAGTACTTGAGAGCCACCGGTGGCTAGTGGCCACATAAGGGATAGCACAGATACAGAACATTTCCATCATTTGCAGAAAATTCTCCTGGACAGTGCTGATCTAGACTTTGGCTAGAGGGAGACAGATATTAATATTAATAACAATTAATAATAACAACAACAATAGAGACAAAATAACAATTCTCATATGTTAACTGATTACTATGTTCCAGGCATTGAGCTAAGACATCAAGTGATTTCTCTGTTTTCCTTACAGATTGCCGAATTATTGTTTAATTACTGTGTTTGAGTCTAGGGAGGATTTTGGTGTGGTGAAGGGACAAGGAAAAAGAACAGGGAAAACAGAAGCAAGAGGAAGAGTTTTTTTTCTCCAACAACAGACTTCATTTGAGGAACTAGATGGACTCTAATGCAAGAGAACCATTGATGGAACTCAAAGAACATGTCAACACATAAGGGAGATAAGCCAGTAAGATATCACTACTAGAGCTTTTTCTCTCTCTCCTAGGCTAGAACATACAACGTCAGGCTAGGATCTAAGAGCAGTTACATTGTCCATTTGGAGTTCTGTTGGCTGGATGTTTTTGTAGCTTTGCATCCAAGATTGAATCTTTTCTCAGGCAATCTACTGGAACAGACGTATCATTGGGCTTATCAGCCAATGACTACAGAATAAGATTGCCCACCCATTGTGCCCAATATTTTATTGCACAAACCTACCTACGTAATTGCTGGATGTTAACTCCCCTCCATTTGTTCCTTGATCCTTCTGCAGGCTCCCCTGTGACTGACTGCCTCACCATGTCCTGAGACCTTTCCACTCCCCCCTCTTCCCCTTTCCACCACTTTCCAGTTTTTGGTAAGCAGGCAGATAGTGTGTGTTCTCTGGGACCCGCTAAGGCTAAGGATGCAACTGTGAACATGGCAGCCCTTTCTTTCACTCATGGAGCTTACTCTCTACTGATGACCTCTCTGAGTTCAGAGTTCCCTGGGTACAGCTTATCTCCTCTCTGGCCTCTAAGAAGGTATGCATACTCTTTTCCTGAATTTCCCACATCATGTTGGAGACGTGATCAGACTTTTTTGAGCATTTTGCTAAAATCCTGAGGGTATGGAGATCCCACACCCTAGAAATCACAACTATTACTGGAGGTGATGATGCACTTGGGCTTCTGCTGGGACACAGTTTTATCAGAACCTTTAATTTATTTACTAACCAGTTTTGAAGCACTGAAGCTTCCCCAAGGAACAAAAGGTAAATTGAAAAGCCTCATCAAAGGGACTTCTCCCATTACAAATAGAGGATCTGTCTGAAAGGCAAATTCCAGTCTCCACCAGAAGACAGAAACTGCTTGAAACCTCCCAGGGTGCACTTTTCCCAGCTTCCAAAAATTAAGGTTTGGTCTTGATTACACTAGCATTTTATCTTTTCGCTTCCACTTGCCAACCTTTCCCCCTCCATTTTTTCCCCTCTTCACAGTGAGAGGTAAACAAAAATACACAGAGGGAGGGTGTCCAGGGGTAAGACAGCCTGGGGGTTCTCAGGAGAAACTTTAACTATTTCTTCTACTTTTGAACATAAGTCAAAGCCTCCACCCCCACGGTTTGATGTACATTTTCTCTTCTGTTCAATGTGCCCATATTTGGAGTGCTTAGTAACAGACTCAGAGAA
The DNA here is from genome assembly GCF_025265405.1 of Mesoplodon densirostris. Taxonomy (NCBI): domain Eukaryota; kingdom Metazoa; phylum Chordata; class Mammalia; order Artiodactyla; family Ziphiidae; genus Mesoplodon; species Mesoplodon densirostris. The sequence continues at coordinate 104,310,685 of NC_082664.1, forward strand.
GTTTCAAGCCAAAAGGAATTTAGAGTTCATCTAACCTAGAGGATTTTTCAAATGTATTTTAATGGCAAAAATCCCTCTTTAAACAAAACCTTACACAGAAGTCCAATAGTCGAAGCAGAAGTAAACCATGCTTCTCAGGTTGAAACAAGGAGGGCCTGTGGGACCCTCCCCCTCCCCCTTGGGATGGGCTATTGATCTCTGTTTGAAATCATTTATCTGGCTCCGCCCCTCAGTTTACAGAGGGCGAATCTAAAGCCAAGAGAAGGTAAACAATTTTCAGGAGATAAGATTTTGGTGAGCTTAAAACTGAGACCCAAGCCTTTTGGTTATCCCTTCTGCTTTCATTGTGTTATCCCATGATGCTTTTGATAGAATGGTCATTCAATTCCTCAGTCAGAAGCTCTCATGAATGGATAGTGCCTTAGCTAGGAAGTTGATCACATCATTCTTCTGCTTAAAATCATCAATTGGCTTCTTACATACTCAAAATAAAATCCAAAGTCCCTACGATAGCCTCTAAGTTTTCCCATTATCTCTCCTCTCACTCCCTCTCTGACTTAATTCTTTTTTTTTTCTGACTTAATTCTTAATTCTCTCCACAAATCTTACTTTACTCCAGCCACACCGGCCTCCTTGTTTTACTCAGATACATCATGAATACTCCTACTATCATGAATACATGTTGTTCACCCAGCTTGGAAATCTCTTCCTGCAGACATCACATGACCTGCTCCCTAATTTCCCTTAGAGTGTTGCTCAGATATCACTTCCTCAGTGAGGCCATCCCTTTATTAATTGTGCCAGCTGGTCTCCAAAGATGGCCCCCCAAGGAACAATACCTTCTATTATTCATGCTTTGTATATTCCTCTTCCCTTTTATCTGAGGGGCCCCGTGCTTTTGACCAATAGAATGTGGGGAAAGTGATGCTTCATGTCTTTCAAGACAAGATCATAAGAAGCTTGGCAGCTTTCATCTGGATTTCTTACAATAATTGCTATAAGGAAGCTGGCTAATATATAGGGAGCCTGATTATCTGAGCCCACTATTCTGTGAGAAAGCCCAGGAGAGCCACATGGAAAAGTCATGTGGAGGCAGAGAGATGCCTGGGTGAACCCTCTAACAGCCCAGGGATGTAAAGAAGTGAAGATATCTATCTTGAACAACATGGAGCTCATCCAATGCTTTGGATGACTCCAATTCTGGTTGCCAAAAGAATACAACTGCGTGAAGATCCCAATTGAGAACTGCCTAGCTAAGGCCAGTCAAGTTACAGAATCATGAGAAATAACCCATTTTTTTAGCCAATAGTTTTATGATGTTCCATTGTACAGCAATAGATATTAGTAAAGGAAATCAATGTAAGTTGCACCCTTCCTTTGCTCCTATATACCTAGTGGTGCTCTATATCCTCCTTCCCTTGCTTTATTTTCCTCTATAGCTCTCTCATCGCCATCTGGCTTACTGTGCACTTATCTCTTTGTTATCTGGCTTACTGTGCACTTATCTCTTTGTTATCTCTTTGTCTCCTTACCCTCCTAAATAAAAACTCTGGGAAGGCAGGGACTTTGCCTTGTTCACTACTGTATCTCTCATGCCTGGAACATGTCATAAACTAGGCACTCAATAAATATGTGTTGAATGAATGAATATATTTATTTTAATCTATTTTTCTAAGTTTGTTTTTCTAAGTATAACAAGCCCATAAAATGAAAGGACTGAAGTTATTTAAAATACTCTTTTGACTATGGACTCCCATCTTATGGACACAACATCTGAAGTGGACTCAAATTCTTCAGTCTTCCCCTTCCCATAAGCTTTGGTCTTAATACACACTGACTCAGAGGGAAAGGTACTAGAAGGAAGGAAAATGAGTTAAGCAAAGTTCCAGACAAAACCCAAATGGAGGTGGTTATCAAAGTCAAGTCAAACCCTGATGAGGAGTTCTTGTCAGGAGACAAAATGGTAACCACCTCTCCCTTCACTCATTTCTGGAAGGGCTTGACATCCCCGTGCGTTCCATAAACACTTGTAGAATGCCTGCTCTCTCTTGCTCTCTCTCTCTCTCTTGCATTGCAAGTACAGAGACTCAAGGTTGTATCCCCTACTTTCAGTGCAGGGAGAATGAAGAGAGAGAGAGAGAGAAAATGAAGATAATGAAGAAAAACACTCTAAACTTTGATATAAAATGTTTAAAGTCATTGAAAAGTTTGAAAACGAGAAGCTTCATTTGTGTTGAAATATAGTTCATGCTATCTTTTCTCATTTCAACAACTTTGTGGAGAAATGGAGATTATAAAGATGCTTCTGCTGTTAGCTTTATTTATTTTTTTTCTCTTGGTACTTTTGGAGAAAGGAGGAAGGGACTGCATGTGTATCTTTAAGCAAAAGAATGACCTCATGGTCTTTATAAAAACAGTTCTGTTGATATGAACCAAAAGAAATATGACTTCACTGGCTTGGCCCGGGATACACCCATGAAAACCCATGAGCAGTATAATGATGTCACCAGCACACAAAGTAACTCCACAGCTCTTCAGCATTCTTCATGTGTGTGAGTAATGTCTCTGTGATCCTAGTTATTTTACTAGTTAGAAATGACATGGTTTACCAATAATGCCAACTGCCTTCCACTTCCTGCTCTTGAGAACAGGATAGATCAGTAAGCAATGACTCAGCTGCAGCTGCCAAGAAATGCATCCCACTCCTAACCCCTCACCTACAGCCCCACCCCCAATTGTACCCTGAGCTACGGAACAGGCAGTGATTGAACAGGTGTTTTTCTTTCTTCCTGGGACTGAAAAGGTTGAATGAGGAACAGAGTTCTGTACTTCTACCCCTCACCTTCTTATGGTAATTAGTGGGAAAATCACCCATGAAATGGGAATGAATACAGTCTGCAGTTTTTTCCCTCAATCCCACAACAGAAACATGTTTATTTCACCCACATTGGGCACCACCTATGCTGGCTGTGAATTAATAATGTTCAACTCCTTGGTGACTTGGATGATCTGGATTAGTGCACTGGGCATGGAGGAATCTGGATAGCCAAGGACTGGGCTCTAGAGTCTCAGAGGGAAATTTACACCATGCAAGTCAACGCCCAGATGAACCCTTAACAAGCAGTTGCAAATACAGGATAAATGGGAGGCTGGATGCACTTTCTAGGGATCTCCTATCTTAACTTCTCTACTGCCTACTCTAAAGCCATATTTCTGTACAGGGATGCATCAAGACCACCCATTGATTCATTTCCTGTCCTTGAGATGTTTATGATCCCTCAACTGTGGAGAGATAGAAAGAAACAGAGACAGAGACAGAGAGAGAATGAAACAGAGGGGCTACCCAGAGACGCAGCAGGGGAATTTTTTATTGCTTAAAATGGGGAGATGCTGCTGCTTTTTATTTTAACTTTGTGTGGCTCTCATTTCACCTGGTGCTGCCTTCCCTGTGTTTGAATAAGAAAGCTGGAGAGATTCTCTCCTCTGGGTGTTACTGCCCCATGGGCTGGAGCTTCCTGCTTGCTTTTAACCTCAATGGGTTAACTTCATAAAGCAGAAGCTCTTTATTCAAGCCTGAGATTTCCCATCATACTTTAGGACCAGCGAACCGTCCCTTCTTTGATGGCACCTTTTGGCTCCACAATAGAAGCCAATTTGTTAGACTTCTTTACAGGTCAGGGGCTGCATGAAGATGTGGAGGGCACAGCAGTGGGCACTGGAAAATGAAGTTGTATTTGCTTGGCAAATTATACGTCTGCTGCACTTTATGGGCTCTGATTTCCTTTCCTCTCCTTTTCCCTCACTCTTGCTGCCCCCTCCCCCATTTCCTTGCCTTTTCTTGAAACTGAGGAAGCATGTATGTGAGATATCGTCACATATCCAGTTAATGTAGGTTAATAGATTGATTCCAGTGACACGGATCATAATGAACAGTAAATTGTTTTATCTCTTAAGTCTTATTTGGTCAGCCAGGAAAACATATGAGGTAATATGGCTTGGACTAAATGGACCGTATAATAGATCTCCTTCTAAAGAATAAGGACAGGGGTGACAGCGCCTCTTATGATTAATGAAAATAATAATGGTCCTGAAATTGAAATTTTTCTAATTTTTTTTTCCTTCTCCTTTCTTGGCTGCCACCAAAAACTTCAGCCAGGAGATGATTTGTGTACAATAACTGGCTCTGACTTCTTCCTGGGCTAAAATACATACTTGTACGGTGGGGGGAAAAGGAGAAGGAAGCAAAGGCATAAATTGGTTTCTAGACTTCTGTGTGTGCCACGTGGAGGGGAAGGAGGGCATTCATGTAAATTTCTTTTCCATGGGGTTCTGATGTAAAGACTTCATACAGAGCATGAATGTCTTTGGCATCTGATGTGTTATAGGTCAATCTGATTATTTACTTGGAATCAAGCCTATTCTGTCTTTAGATTTACTTTTAAATCATCTCATTTCCCCCTTTCCCTCTTCCATTTTTTTTTCCCTTGGGCCAAGGAGTTTTGTTTTCTTCTATATCTCTTCCAAGACCTGTATCTTCTCACTGGTTACCAGAAAAAAAACAAATGCATGTCTCAGTTTTTCACAGAGTAGTCCTTTGAGACTATTTGTAAAGAAAAGGAAAGGAGGAGAATTTTGATTAATCATCAACAGACCCAATGGCATTACCACTTTGGAAGGAAAAAAGTAGCAACAAGTTACGATCCTTTGTTCTGTCCCAGGAGGCTCATTCTACTTGCAAATTATGCTGGATCACAGGATCACAGTGCAATTAGAGAAGGCTCATGATCCTTGGGATATGATGAGAAGAAGAAATAAGGGGATCTAGAGAAAGGAATAAGAGCCTTCAGCTTCCACTTGAATAAGGACCATTACCTTCAAGGCATTTTTTCCACATCACAGGCCACATATCATTTGGACAGCAGCCTGAGAAATGTATTCATGCTGCTTGGGGTAAAAGTGGCCTACATAACTGAGGCAACCCATCTTTCTCTCAGATTCTTTCCAAATTCTGTACAAATTGATTTCTCAAGAATTTGTCTTACATAGTCTTAAGTAGTTGCTTCTAGACGTTCTTCATGGCAATACAATATTTTCTATATGGTTTTGGCCAAAGCAAAATAGACAATTGTGGAATCAGACAGCACCAACACATAATCTTTGATGGCAAATTTTGGGGCAAATTTTGTTTACCTATGTAGAACACAATTAAGAGACTATCATTCATTGAACATAGACAATTATTTATTGACACTTTAATATCAAATTTCCTCCAAAGAATTCTCCAAATTATTTCATTGGAATTCTTACTTTTCAACCTGTTATCATAACAAGATGTGAAAATAAGTCCTCATTCACTTATAAATTAAAAATAATAACAAAAATTAAAACTGTAAATAATATACAGAATATATTTATAATTTTGAAAAACAAATTATAAAAAATATGACATGATTCTGTTTTGTATTTATAAGTCTATATATAAATTTACATATAATTATATATGTATATATATATATATATATATGTTTACGTTTTATCACACTATGAATAAGTGAATGACCAAACGTTCAAATATGTCACCTTCAAAGAGGTGAAATATTAGAAATTGAAATAAGGGAAAGATTAGAGATATTTTGGTAAATTTTTATGTCATAATAAGCAATCATAACTTTTAAAATAAAATAGAAAAGTATCTACATCTTTTCTCTCATTGCTTTACAAAAGTGAATAAAAAAAAAAGAACCTTTTAAACAGTGTTCAAAAACTGCTTATTTTTCCAAACCCGTTTATAAAATTTTCCTTCCAAGGCATTTCTTGATATTCAAAGATTGTCAAGTAATAATAAGTGGTTCATTAAAATGATAATATGAACACATTGTGGTTATGAAATGTATTTGATCTAAACGTTAGGAATGGAATAATCCATCAAACACTCTATTTTGCTTTTTATATCTATTAGTGTATTTTTTTTTTTTTTTTTTTTTTTTTGCTGTACGCGGGCCTCTCACTGCTGTGGCCTCTCCCGTTGCGGAGCACAGGCTCCGGACACACAGGCTCCGCGGCCATGGCTCGCGGGCCCAGCCGCTCCGCGGCATGTGGGATCTTCCGGGATCGGGGCACGAACCCGTGTCCCCTGCATCGGCAGGCGGACTCTCAACCACTGCGCCACCAGGGAAGCCCTCTATTAGTGTATTTTATTTTTTGTTTGTCTCTATAAAAATATTATTTGAGATTTTTATTCTTAATATTCTTCTTTACCAAAAAAGGGTTTTTAAAAAACTTTATTATTTTGTAGAAAAAATCCATACTTCCTGAATTTGAAAAAAAAAAACCAGAAAAACAAATTTCACTTAAAATACTAAACATGTTTAACAGGAAGTGACTCATAACTAAAATGACTGCTAAGGATGCATTCATGAATATTTTATATATTTTTTGAAATTAAAATTCACTCATATTGGCCTGAAATGCTTAGTGTTCAGATTTCTTGAAACTATAATGATAGCTACCCTATTTGAGAAATCAGGGTTTCATGCCAAGAGTTAGGAAGAAGTCTTAAGTTAAAAGGTTTGAAATCTTCAAATTGAGATGCAATATTACAAATATGCCTAATCTCAAGTAGAGATGGTAGAATTTTTTATGATCCATAATGTTTCATGACATTGAACAGTATGGAACTCATCTCAGCCCAGAAGTCATTACACAACACCTATGTACATCCATACCATACATCAAAAGTAGGTTGAGGGGTAGACTCCACCCATTCAGTTCACACTCTTAGATGGCACTAATGGAACATCCAAATAAGCCTAAACTTGCTTATTCAATTGAGATATCTACTTTCTTCATTTTTTGTTATCAAATTGAACTGCTCATATTAGCTTTTAATTAATCATCTATTTGTTGATGTGTACAAATCTTTCTAAACTAGATTTTCAAAAATTTATTTGGTGAATTTCAGGAAATCCAGAGGGATGAGTTTTGAGGGAGAGATGGGGAAGAAGGGACAGATATCTTGGTCCTCCTAAATTTGAATGGAGAACTCAAGGGGCTCAATTTCTGCTGTGTTCCTGCTTTCAAACTTGAAACTATTTAATGACTATTCTCTTTTATGTTGGCATTCTCCACATAGTAATGCAGTATTTATTTTTAATTACCCAAAGTATATAGGAAAAAAGGGAAGGAGATTGTACAAAAAGATGTTCAAGGTAGCATTATTTATCATGGCATTGGTAAAACATCCAAATCCAGAGGATTTGATCAACTAAACTTTGTTATGTCCATATGAAAGAATATTAGATATCTATCTATATCTATCTATGATATTTAATAAGAAAGAGAATAAAAGAGATAAATAAAAGCATACATGTACTTAATTTCAATCTTGTAAAAAACAAACACAGAGAATAAGAACTAAAAAAAGAGTGATCATCCCCAGCTGTTAGGATTAAGATATCATGTTTTTCTTTTTGAAATACATTTCTGCATCCTACAAAATCTTGACACGCACCTACTACTTTTATAAATTTAAAAAAAGCTAATTTTTACGCTGTACTAGATACTGTTTTAAATTCTTTACATTAACCCATTTAATTCTTATAACTACCCTTTGAGATAAATATCATTTTTACCCCATTTTATAAATGAGTTAGTTAATTCTCCAGAGGTTAAGTCATTTGCTCAAGGTCATAGAGCTGCTACATGATGGTGCCAGGATTTGATCCCTGGCTGCCTGACTCCAAAGTCCATGCTTTTAATACACTTTCTTAATAAAATGGGTTGTCCAAACAGCAATTTGTGGTTACATAGTTCTTTAACCTAATTGTTATTATCCAGGAGGATAGCATTAATTAATGCAAACCCAAGTATAAAATATCTAAATCTGAATAACAACAAGTACACTAACATATTGCTAATGTCAGGGTTCAGAGTTGTTTAATTGCATATAATTGAATTTTCTTTATTCTAATTGTAGAGTTTGTACCAAGTTTCATAGGCAATTTTGACCTTCTCTTTTCATGCTTAATGAGGGCATGATATTAAAGCCTGGCCTCTTGCAGTAATGTCTATACTTTACCAAATAAAGAATTCTGGTTTAATAGATCAATGTAGATAAACTAAATATTCCAAAAGTCCAAAGTAAACAATTTATTAGCTAATGTCCTAAGCTGATTACATAGTTGTTGTATCTCAGTTGTTGTATCTTCAGTTTGAAATCTGTGGGGTCATGAAAAAAAAAATTACCTGCCTTAAATATGTTTGCTCTTATGAAAAAAAAGGTTGGTATAAAGAACAAAGTTTTGCCATATAAGACAGTAACTGCATGAGCCAGTAGGCCCTCTGTTTCCTCATGGCAGCAACACTTTAGAGCTCTAAAATTCTAAAATTAAATATGCCCACAAGAAAATTTACTCCACTATCTAGGGTTCTAAGAAAAATAGAACAGGGAATAATTGCAAATCAGGCTGTCATCTGCTATATAACCCAAGACTTTGCTCTTACATGCTCCCTTCCCTAACCAGGGTCCCTGCGCACCCATCTCTCTGTTGAAACTTTGATCAACAAATGTCCATGAAAATCTCCTGAGCCCTAAGTGTTTTGGATAATTCTCAAGGCTTTGACCCAGTCTTGCTTCCCAAATACCTGCCGGGTGGATGGGTAAAAGGAACTCAGCCTGTTCTTTTGTCTTTCTTTCATTTCTAACAGTCAGTTCATTCCTCACAGTCAGTTCATTCCACCGTAGGTTATTTGTTCTCACTTCTGCCCTCCTCATCTCATTTCTTCCCTATTTCCCTCTAGATCATGCCCATTTATACCTCTGTCCCATTTTTCTTCTTCTTGGGGAGAAAAAAGTAAGTATTAAAAAATAAACTAGTTATGTCTGACGAGCACAAATACAGTTCTCTTCTGTATCAGTGAAAAAGAAAGCCATGAATCTTAAAATTAAGCTAATCTTGAACGAGTGTCTGCAATCATCAAAGCGCTTATAAATGTCCTGAAAGAGCCCTTCAAAATCTCCATAAAACGTTTCTCCTTTCTAATTCTACTTATTTTCTCTAAATACCAAGTACATACATCACTACATAAATATTTCTTATTATACATATTTTATCAATGGTGCGGCAAAATTGCTCAGATTTTTAACCAGTTTAAAGGTCTTGTTTTGAGTTACACTGGGAGCTAGCTAGCATTTCAGCATTTTTCTATGCAATTCTCTGTTCTAGATTTCAAAGACACAGATGAATTGTTTGAGGACTTCCTAAATCTTCAGCAATAAACTCACAGCTTTATGACACTCTCATCCTGGTTCTGGTAGAGAATGTATGTCTTTACATATTTGCAGATTCACTTGTGACACTTAAGATTAGACTTCGGGAGCTTTGTGCTAATTAAAAAAGGGAAATCAATGGGTCTGTGAATCCACCTTTTCCTGGGGTTGATTAAAATCCAAGAAGAAATTAAGACCAAGTTAAACAGAAAAACTACAGAGGTGAGAGAAATATTTACCACATATACAGAACTCTCTCTCAAGCACATACAAAATACATGATTTTTTGTTTTCTTGAAGAAAAAAAGATATTAAAAAATCCAGTAACTGATTTTGCCTCTTGAACCAAATCAAATATTTTCTTGTCAGAGTGCTCATAACTGCAGCCTGCAGAGGTCATGGCCTTAACTTTCTCCTTCAGATGGTCTGTGAGTGGAATGTCCTTACGATTAAGGCTCCTTTTGTTTTCCTTGGGAGGGTTTTGCTTACCCTGGCCGAGCGCCTGAGACGCACCAAGGTTCTCTAGACTCTGTTTATTAGATTTTTATCTTCTTATCAGAGTCTTCCTTCTTAAATCATGTCAGCATTTTACCACTCTTCAGGGATTCCTGGTGTTTTATTGTCTATGAACTGCTTGGAGGGTGGTCAGGGAGGGAGCTAGCCTAACAAATACAACATTTATATAATAGTAGGAGTGAGGAGGATGTTCCATGCTCTTATTATTCCCACACTCACCCATGTTTCCTCTCTCCCAGACTGTGAGCCCCTGGGAAACCCATTGCCTCCTCGGCCCATGCTTATTTGTCAACGGAATGACACAGGTCCTCTGTGGACAGCCTGCTTCTCAGTCATTTTGAGTGGCTCTTTAAACCCCTATGTACTTGCTTAAGCCATTTTCAATCATCCAGAGAGACCATTGGGTGACTGGGTGATTGCTTTGAACCTAAGAATGTTATTGGGTTTTAGTCACAGATGGAATCTGGATGGAGGTCCATTCTCTCTCCTGTTCCTGCCCTTTCTGTCCACTTCGAGCTGAGACTTTAAAACAACCTCATGTGAAAGTATCTAAACTTTGTAGTCTAAGTAGGAAAAATTGCCCAGCTTTTGGCTTTTGCTAAGGGTGGGGTTTTATGGGACAGTGGAGGGAGGTGGCTGGAAAGCAGGAAACCCAGAGAAAGGCTCACTATTGGGAAAGTGAATCATCCCCTTTCCCTTTCATGGACTACCCACATGACTCAGAGTATTTTTTAAAAATGATACTCATAGTATTATTTTTTTAACCATAAGCTGATCTGTCTTGTCACATGTGTTTTTTACGTTTGTTTTTTGTTTTTTAAAAATACAAGCTTTAACCAATAAGGTTAACTAGAAAAAAAAATCTTGGCAGAGAAAACATCTATATCTTTTCATTGAGGTCATAAAGCATGTTTACTGTATTTTTGCATATGGCTTTCAGAATTGGTTAATATCTGTAAGACTATTAGAGTAAAACATTAGCTTCTAAAGAGGGTCTAAGGCAGCAGATTAGGCTGATATGCAAATCCTCTTGGAGATGGATTTTTCTTTCTTTCCCATACACTCATATTAGGTGAGAATTTGATAAACACCGGGGTGGTGGTGGCAGAGGGGTGGAAATACAGTCATCAAAGAGCATTCGTGTCTTTTCTAATGTTCATCCACCCTTTCAAAAAAAATTTATTGCCCGCTTACCTGCATGAGGCATTGTTTGTCTTGGAATCCCTCGTCCAATGGGACACTGGAATAACTGCCGGGTGTACACACGGTGATTATACGTATTCTCGTCTCACCTTGCTGTGCCTGTGAACAAAAAATTCTCTTTCCGGAGATAAGTAGCTATTTTATTCATACCCTTTGGTGAGACTTCAGGGTATGTGCTGCATTCCATGGTAAGGCAAGTGTAAATTCTATAGAGAATCAAGTAGGTTTTTTTTTTTCTTTCTAATAAATCTTCAATGACTTCTTTTTTTTTTTCCTTAAGAGCATTTTCTCAACTTATTAAAGCAATAAGTTCCTGTGGAAAAGTGCTTAACATAACAGTTTCGTGGCCAGTTTTCCCTTCCAACTGATAACATCATAGAGAAGGAGGAGCGCAAGGCTTGGAAACTTGGGACTAAATGCTACTAACATGTTTTTTAAGATAAAAATGAATAGCGATGAAAGAAGTTTGGAATTGTATCATGAAGACTTATGTCCACTTTTCAACTGAGTCTACTTAATTTTTTTTCTCAATTCACTTTTCATTCCAACTCAAATTTGAGGCACTAAGTCTGTTGACTAATCTACATACTCAGACTTCTTTTGCATGATATTCTATGGTTTGAGTATTCCAACTATTTAGGATTTCCCTTTTTTCTTCAACATCGTCATAGTTTTCACCTTCATAATTGATTTACCTTTTATGGAAAAAATGTAACTATAAATAAAAGCCTGGTCTTCTGTGGAATGTAACACGTAATTGCTAATATGATACAATGAAACAGGCAATAAGACTATGGTCTCTACAAAGCCTAAGTTTCTGGGCTTTCTAAAACTAGTGAAATTATATTAGTTATCTCATTGTTGGTGCTATTATAATAATCTTTCAGAGTAACTATGGTTGATACAAGGTCATTCACTCAGCTAACGTTTATATATTAATTAGCAATTATCTTCCAGACCTCATGTTAGGTATTAGAGGAAGGAAGAATTTAATATTATGTTTTTTGTTGTTGTTGTTATAAGCCCCTCCTTGAATGTCTTTTGAGTTTCATTGAACTGTAAACAAATATTTATGATATAGTTGATAAGTGCTATTGGCATCACAAACGACGGAACCACTGATTGCTTAGAGGAGATCCAGCCAAATTCTGAGTTAGATCTGTAAGGAAAAGGAGGAATTTGGAGGATGAATTTTTAATGCAGGGAGAGAAGTGTCAAGCAAGGACAAAGAAAAGAGCATAAACCTATATGACCTGGGGGAAAACACCTTTCCTTGTCTAGGGGCGCATAGGAGGGAGTGATTGGAGGTGATATTCAAAGTTAGAATAGGATTTACTGATGAAAGCCTTCTGTGCCATACTAAGGAGCTTTGTGATGTCTGCCCCATACCCTGCCTGCTCCTTAATGGAAAGAAAATTAATTTTCAGACAATATGTGGTCAATTAGCCTTATTAGTCCTAGCTTAAGTAGTATTAGCCTTATTAACTGCAAACATTTTAGTATTTTTTGTGAGTTCAGCAGAGACATTACAATGTCCATTTTACCTGTGACTATTTTGTCAAACCATTCATCCGTATTATAAGAATTATACAGTGAGCTCTCCACTTCTACAACCAAGTATAAAGATCACATTACCCTTATGTCCCGGACACAGATATTCTGGCAAAGTTTTAAAATATTCACTTCTTGGAACAATAATTTACTCTAAACTCATGAGAAAGCAAAAACAACAATAAAAACAAAGATTATATAGTGAACAGACCATGAAGGTCTAATTTTCTATTTCAGAAATGGGAGATGAGATCTACCATCTCTACATCACTGAGATTTACCAGTGGCAGGAAATAAGAATACATAAATAGGATCAGAGGTGTATTTATGTATAAGTCTTTAAAGCTAATTCTACAGCTTTATAAGAATACCCACTTGTTCCAAGAAATATAACCCACAAAATCCTCTAAAAAGTGTGGTACATTTAAGGTTATCCAGCCTATAGTAAAGTTCTTGTCCCCGTTAAGAAACAGAAACAAATTGCCTCATAATTTGCTGTGTATGTGTGTGTGATCTTACAATATGCGATTTTTTGGTATTTATTTTATATATTTAAACTGTAATTTTCCTTTGAAACCACAGGTGGACCCACACTCTAATTATCATTTATTTTAGGTGTTAAAAATAAAATGTAATATTTTAGGTGGTATGAAAGCAAACTATAATACAGAAGCAACTTAAGACTCAGAAAACAATGCAGAATGCAGTGCACTGAGACAGGGGTTCTGAAGAAAAACAGCTCAGGGCATGAACATCCAGGTTTTGAAATATCAGATAGATTGCAGCCATGCCTGAAAGCCACAGAAATGCTTTGGTGACTTGAAGTTGTTCACATGTGTTATGAATGCAGCTAACTTCCAAAGTATTATGATTCTAAGTGAGATTAAGAAAAATAAAAATGTACAGTCAACTAGAAATACAATTCTTTTAAAATTTACAACAAGAAGTTAGTGATGACAGACTGTCCTTTGAGATACTAAATTCAAGGGGACCTAAAGTTTATTTTATAGTTCAAGGTAACAGAAATCTCCTAAGCTACAGTTTCATAATTTTACAGCTCTACTTTTATAACTTTTCTGCCAAAATCTTCAAACAGCCATATCTTTCTGTTTTTACTGCACAGATAATTATGCAAACTTGGTTAAATGACTCTCCTCAAAAATAGAATCTATTTGGAGAGAAGACTTTATGGAAAGGCAAATGGAATAACTAGTATTGTTGCATTAGACCTACTGCAGTCAAATTCTACATTTAAACTAGTTTCCAAGTGATCACACACTTTATCTTCAGTTAAATAATGTATGTGCCTTATCTCTTGTCTTTTTTTTATTTCTCCCCCATTTCCACCTCTTTCCCAGAAATTCAATATCTCCCACACTCACTCCTTCAGACACGCACAGACACACAAACACACATACCATTCCACACACATATATACAAACACAAACTAACATCCACACCACTCTATAACACACCTTACCACCCCTATCTTTTTTACTTATTTTTTATTAGTTTCTCTGCTCCTGAAGGATTATGGTAATGGCTATAGATAGAGTTTGGAACTTGGAAGTATGTAGAGCAGGAAGTCATGAAAGAAAGAGAGAAAAGATGAAGAATGAAATTATAGACAACATGTGTCATGTAACTCTCCTTCCTTTCCTTCCATGCTTGATGCTTTCACATAGGCCAGCAAAGTTTTATCTGACTTAGGAACATATCCACAGAGAGATTCATGCCAAGCACTCCCTTAGCCCAGCTTTGAAACCAAAGCAAAGGTAATATGATGAGGAGAGGAGAGGATGCATGGACTAAGGACCATGTGTAGAAACCAGTTTAATTGTAACTTCTCTACAAGATGGCACATTGGAGCTTCCCTAATGAGTGTTTTGTTGTTGTTGTTGTTGTTAATTCTAGACTTAAAAAAACACAGAGACTAAAAGAGACAGGTAACTAGTATGAGTGCCAACTGACACATGCTTTTTTTTTATAAAGCAAATTGATAATCTGTATCAGAAGTGTCTAAAGTATCATGCCCACTGTACCAGTAATTCAAGTTTTAGAACACTTTTAAAACACTTCCTTTAAACCAAGCAAGTTATCTAAAGCAAAGAAATAGTTTCATGCTTGAAGTCCCATAGTGATCAACATCATGTTATTTATAGTGGCAAAAATCTGGGTATGAAAAATTATCTCACAGGGAAATGGCCAGTAAATTATGAAACAATCTCATAGTGGAATGATAAATTAAATCTGTTAATGAATTGTTTTTAGTTTTTAGGGAAACTATACATGATAAATTGGCAAATGATAAGCAGAATTCAAAATTCTATACTGAATGATAGCAATGATGAAACAAAAGCTAAATAAATAAATAAAGTTAATAAATTTTAAAGATTGATACCAAAATCATCTGTAAGTAATATGGTTGTGGATCATTTTTCTTGGGTACTTTTAAGTATTTTCCAAATTTTTCACAATAAAAATGTGATTTTATAATAAAAATAAATGAAATAATGTTTTGTTTTAAAAATGCAATGTCACTGATTAGCTCTATTTAATTAGCTTTATCAGTTTCCATTTTCCTAGTGTTTTTATTATTTAAATTATATGGAGTGGAATTCTTTGAGACAATACAGGTGCTCTTGATACACTTAAAAAATATAATTTCTAAAAAGTCTAGATGTTAAGAGAAAGTAGATTAAGTATATTTAAATCTTGTGAATATTTAAGCTAATACCAGTTTCTCATAGTTGGCATCTAATTCCTAGAAAATGTGGGATGTTTCCATTACTATTCAGACAATCTGGAATATTACCAAAGTTACCCAAACTTCAATACTGGTAGAAAATTAAAGTGAACTATTATTTATGTTTGCATCAAATTTCAAATATGGAAAATGAGAATGGATTAATCATCTATTTGAAAATCACTAAAATGGACACAAATTTCTATTTCAGTGATTGGGGGAAGCAAATATTTATTAAGTGCCTGCTGTTCCAGAACATGTTAGAGCTGATTTAAATTTAAAGACTGTAGCACAGGGCCTCCCTAGTGGCGCAGTGGTTGAGAGTCCGCCTGCTGATGCAGGGGATACGGGTTCGTGCCCCGGTCTGGGAGGATCCCATATGCCGTGGAGCGGCTGGGCCCGTGAGCCATGGCTGCTGGGCCTGTGCGTCCGGAGCCTGTGCTCCGCAACGGGAGAGGCCACAACAGTGAGAGGCCCGCATACTGCAAAAAAAAAAAAAAAAAAAAAAAAAAAAAAAAAAAAAAAAAGAAAAAGACTGTAGCACAGAGATAGTGCAGTTTCTGGAGTGATACAAATGGGTTTAATTCTCATTAGTACTTACATTATGACCTTGGGTAATACTGGGTTGGCCAAAAAGTTCGCTCAGGTTTTTTCCATAAGACGGTACATGTATCCAATAAATGTATCCAAATATCAGATTCTTCATCTACAAAATGGGCATAATAATGGCAGTGATAGCATTTGAGATTGAGGAAGACATTTTTTTAAATTAAAAATTTTTTTTATTGTGATAAAAGTCACATAATATAAAACATACTATTTTAACCATATTTAAATGTACATTTCGGTGGCACTAAGTACATTCACATTGTTGTGCAACTCTCACCATCATCCATCTCCTGAATTTTTCACCTTCCTAAAATGAAACTATGTCCCCATTAAACACTAACTCCCCAATCCCCCTCCCCGCTGCCACCCAGCCCCTGTCATCTACCAATTTACTTTCTGACTTTATGAATTTAACTATTCTAGGTACCTTGTATAAGTGGAATCAAACAGTATTTGCCTGCACCTACTGTGTATTGGAATGCATTATTAAGGTTAACTTAATATATGTCCTACAAACAGAAGAAGCCATTTTTGCAAAGCTTCCCTAGAAACACAGTGTGGCCTGTACATCGACCTGTGAATTATCCAGTGAGTCTTGAGGTTAGGGTACAGGTGGGAACAGAAGACACAGGTAGGCGAGGTTCAGTAGTCCAGGTGCCAGAAAGCACTGGATTTCATGCCTACAGGTTTTGACTTTATCCTGAGGGCAACAGGGAGCCATTGACTGAAGGGGGTGAAAAGGAATAAGCTTTTTAGCATTTCTGGAATTCCAGGGCAGGGTGTTCAGAACTGCACTGCCTGAATGGCCAGTAACTCATGCATCTTGTCCTGGGTCATAGTAGCATAGCATGGGATGGTTTATAAAAGGTACAGAAAGTCTTCAAGGCAGCCTTGTCTGACCTCCTGGGTGTTGGTGGGAGGAGAGAAGAGTTCTTCCCTGTCTTAAGGTTTCCTGAGGAGGGCGACTCCAGTGACAAAACTATCCAGTCCTCTCCCTCAATCCCTCCTCCCCAGGGGTGGAACAGACATATGGTGGATGGATGTGGAAGGAGGAACTGAGCCCACATAGTTTAGCTGCTTTCCTGCCTGTCCTCAAAGGATGTAGTCTCTTAATCTTGCAGTTGGCTTAGCAAAGAAGCCAACTTGCCCCTTACCGGGAATGCCCTGGTTTCCAGGGCTGTCTGTCACAGGGTGGTAAATTGAATTCAAGAGTACTACATGGGAAAAACTACTTGGCTACCAGACCTAAAGCAGTACTCCCCAGCCCAACCTAATAACCATCATATTTTGATCTCCAATTACACAATTCCTATCTTTTTCAGCTAGCTCAGAATTATGTCATTATATTCCAATGGACAAGATAGAATTCATTTTCCATCTAAATCCATACAATGATGAGCTGTGCTAACATACGGTTCTTCTGAATATAGGAAAATAATATTGGCAGAGCTATCTTGTTCCTGCATGCCATTAAAATGCTGTCAATTTGTGGACTTCCCTGGTGGCTCAGTGGTTAAGAACCCGCCTACCAATACAGGGGACACGGGTTCGAGCCCTGGTCCAGGAAGATTCCACATGCTGCAGAGCAACTAAACTCATGAGCCATAACCACTGAGCCCAAGTGCCACAACTACTGAAGCCCATGTGCCTAGAGCCCGTGTTCCACAACAAGAGAAGCCACTGCAGTGAGAAGCCCACACACTGCAATGAAGAGCAGCCCCCGCTAGCCACAACTAGAGAAAGCCTGCACGCAGCAACGAAGACCCAACCCAGCCAAATATAAATAAATAAATTTATAAATAAATAAAATAAAATAATAAAAAAATAAAAATAAAATGCTGTCAATTTGTACCACAGGAATGCTAAAAGACCCTGATGTCATCAGACAGTATGCTAGTATCAGCCAAGGAAACTCACAATTTTGGCCATAATGGCCACAGTGTGTTTGCTGCTGTAGAAAGATATGCTGGGGCTTATGGAATTTTCACTAATATAATTATGCTGCTTGCTATGAATTAATACCCAGTGGATGAACAAAAGATCAAGTTACTTTGCCAAATTCATAATCAACAATGAAAAATTTACCACTGTTTTGAGATGGTTACCAAAGTTGATTGGCAAAACATGACATTAGTTCTTAATATTTTTTCAACCATATTGCATTTCACCCATAGAGGAAGGCGATGTCCATTTCATGAAGTTATGTTGCAATCCTCATAATAAGGAATTTAGGGGTCATTTAGAGAATTGAAAATCACTGAAATGAATTTGTTGTGTAAAATTCATTTAGCAGCATTGTAGGAATAAATGAACTGAACAAATCACTTCTAGAACAGGATACTTACACCAAATTTCTAAACTATTTGAAGTTGTCACATTGAATTCCTATGCTAAACAGCAAACAACCAAACCAACCAGTAAGATTTCAATGACTAAGGAACAGGCGCTTTCTAATTTCCTAACCTTACATGAGAGATTCTTTCTTTTTTCACATCAGTGGGTTTTATATTTCTAAGTGACATGATGAAGCACATTAAATTGTCATTACTTTCCTGGCTTCAATCCACCAAAATTGGGGAGAAAAAATTCTGTTCCTTTTTTCTGCCTGCTTTGCTTGGGGATTTCTGAAAAAAATCAACTGGTATTCTATCAAGAAACACAATAATACATGTACACATACTTTACATGTACACATACATACATGCAGAAGAAAAGACGCATTTTTAAAGAAATAGCCAACAAATTATCTTTTCCCCATCTCTATCAGTTGTTTAATTTTACCATTACAAGACTATAACACTTCATAATGAAAACAATCTTAAGCGGTTGCAACAAATGGGGATACCTACAATAGTATAACACTGTGTTTCAGTAATTCATCAAGGGTATGATTAATTCAATAGTGGCAATACCAAAAGAAAATGAGTAACAATCTTTTATTGCAAATACAAATGGTTGTCTATCATCCTTATTAATTATGGTTATTATATTATAATAAGAATATTTGATGGGGACTAGATGGTTAGACAGTAAGCTGTACTCTTTCCCTCATTCAAATACAGCTGCTTTCTTTCTCTCACAGATAACATCCATAGAGGTTAGCTCTACAAAATGCTTTTGTATACCTCTTTTGCAATCAATAAATTTGCTTACAAGTAGAAAATTTGTCATTACTACACACACAGTCCACACATTTTGGACAAACCTATTGTATTCTTTACATTTCCCCCAAATTATGACCCCTCTTCCCTGTAATTATGTACATTCTGTTCCTTCACCCTAAAACACTCTTCCCTCTATTTCTTTTTGACTAGATAACTCCTATTCTATCTTTAGACATTAGCTGAGATATTACTTTCTCTCCTTTCAATAGACTGCATTAATTTGCCCTCATATTTGGTCTCACAACATCACTGTTGTGGAACTTGCACAGCAATTGTAGTTTTTTATTGTTGGTTGTGGTACTCATATTGAATCATTACCCTTCTTGGAAGGAGAAAACCTTATTATGGTTTCTTAGCACAGGTAACAGCTCCTATCAGTCTCCCCTATGTCCAGGGACTTTGACTACTTATTTATCCCAGCTAACACTGGAAAGACCAGTTCTATGAGGACTCCACTCAGCATTACAGAGGCACAGCACTACAGCACCTGTTTTTTTACTCATCCTTTTCCAAGGCTTCGTGATTGAGGCTGAGGCATGTGCAGTCCAGAAGGCAAGTGAATTAGCCCTCTGTGTGGCAAGCCTTGGACCAATAGGAGACCAGAGCAAGTGGATAACGTCTTATTCCTTCCTCCTTCAGAATGGACTGTCACGAGGCACAGCCATGTATATGATCTCTTGGAAAGTGGTTATGCAAGATCTGTTATAATGTGGTAACTGGCTCAGTAAGAAACCTCAGATGGGCTCTTCCTTTTTCCCTTCCCTGTTCTCTTTTTCCCTCCCTTTTGCTTTCCTGGGATTGTACTCCCTAACAGAGAAGTAGCACACAAGCTGTTGTCTAAGGCTTTTCCTCCTGGTGAACCCAGAGTAAGACAGACACTAACACATAATAGTTGTTTAATAAATAATTAAATTAATAAGAATTTTTGGAATAAAAAATGTTAAAGACATACACTCTTAAATATTTTCCACCAGTTCAGAATCTTATACATATTGGGAGAAAACCAATTCAGACTTAGAGTTAGCTAACATCAAATCTGTAATTGTTAGAACTACATTTCATGAGAGTACCATATAGCTACAGATAGTGTTTTCTCCACTGGTGATTTACACAGGAAAAATAGTTTACACTGAACTCCCTCTGATATTTTCCCAAAAGGCTTGAAGTGCTATTTAGCATAACACTTGGATATCACACATATGACAGAGAGCAGTTATTGGCAAGAGGAGGGGCTGGGAGACAAATAACCAAGTTTTAGTCCCATGTCAACCTGCTACCAGCATGAACTTAAGTCAACAGAATATTTTGAAATGTGGTGTCCTCACCTACAGATCAAGAAACCCAACTATACTGTGTACTTATGAACTAAATGCACTACCAAAATCCCAAGTTGGGGGGTGAGAAGGGGAAAAACACAGAATAAGAGTGACTGAGCTATAAATTTCCAAGAGGAGTAGTCAGATGAGAGAATGGTTACAAAGCAGTACAAATTGGCCTCAACAATCTGTAGATCTTTACTGGGAAATAACAGATAAGAAGATGACACTGGTTCCTTTCAGATTCAACATTCCACAATTCATTGGAATGCTTCAAAAAAAGTACTTTTTACAGACATACTTCAGAGATATTGTAGGTTCAGACTACAAAAACAAAATGAGTCACACATATTTTTTTGTTTTCCCAGTGCATATAAAAGTTAGGTTTACACTATATTGTAGTCTATTAAGTGTGTAATATTAACATGTCTTAAAAATATATGTACCTTACTTAAAATATTTTACTGATAAAAGTCTTAACCATCATCTGAGCCTGAGCAAGTCATAATCATTTTGTGGTGGAGGGTTTTGCCTCATTGTTGATGGCTGCAGACTGATCAGGGTGGTGGTTGCTAAAGGTTGGGGTGGCTTGGAAATTCCTTAAAATAAGAGGACAATGAAGTTTGCCACATAGACTGACTCTTCCTTTCATGAATTATTTCTCTGAAGCATGCAATGCTGTTTAATAATATTTCCCCCACAGTGTAACTTCTTTCAAAATTGGAGTCAATCCTCTCAACCATGCTGCTGCTTTATCAACTAAATTTATGTAATATTCTAAATCATTTTTTGTCATTTCAACAATCTTCACAGCAAATTCACTAGGAGTAGTTTCTATCTCAAGAAACAACTTCCTTTGCTCATCCAGTAAAAAGCAACTCCTCATCTGTTAAAATTTTATCGTAAGATTTTAGCAATTCAGTCACTTCTTCTAATTCCAGTTCTTTTGCTATTTCCACCACATCTGTAGTTATTTCCTCCATTGACGTCTGGAAACCTTCAACGTTATCTATGAGGGTTGGAATCAACTTCTCCCAAATTCCTGTGAATGTTGATATTTTGACCTCTTCCCATGAATCATGAATGTTCTTAATGGCATCTAGGAGATGAGCCCTTCTCAGAAAGTTTTCGATTTACTTTGCCCAGATCCATCAGAGGAATCACTGTGGCTGTCACAGCCTTACAAACTGTATTTCTTAAATAATAAGACTTGAAAGTCAAAATCATTCCTTGATCCATAGGCTGCAAATGGATCTTGTGTTAACAGGCATGAAATGACAACATTAATCTCACTCTACACCTCCATCAGAGACCTTGGATGACTAAGAGTGCATCGTCAATGAGCGGTAATATTTTGATAGGAATCTTTTTTCTGAGCAGTATATCTCAGGAATGGGCTTAAAATATTCAGTAAACCATATTGTAAACATATGTGCTAGTGTCCAGGTTTCCACTTATAGAGCATAGGCAGAGTAAATTTAGCATAATACTTAAGGGCCCTAGGATTTTCAGAATAGTAAATGAGACTTGGCTTCAATTTAAAGTCACCAGAGTGACTGACAAGAGTCAGCCTGTCCTTTGAAGCTTTAAAGCCAGGCATAGACTTCTCCTCTCTAGCTATGAAAGACCTAAATCACATCTTCTTTCAAAGTAAGGTTGTTTCTACTACATTGAAAATCTGTTGTTTAGAGAAGCCACCTTCATTAATGATCTTAGTTAGAACTTCTAGATAAGTTGCTGCAGCTTCTATATCAGCAGTTGCGGCTTCACCTTGCACTTTCATGTTATAGTGACAGTATCTTTCCTGACACCTTATGAACAAACCTCTGTGAGCTTCACACTTTTCTCCTGTAGCTTCCTCACCTCTCTCAGTTTCAAAGAATTGAAGAGAATTACAGCCTTGCTCTGGATTAGGCTTTGGCTTAAGGGGATGTTGTGGTTGGTTTGTTCTTTTCTCCAGACCACTCTAATTGTCTCCATATCAACAATAAGGCTATTTTGCTTTCTTATCATTAGTGTTTTCACTGGAGTAGCACTCTTAATTTTCTTCAAGAACTTTTCCTTTACATTCACAACTTGGCTAACAGTTTGGTGCAAGAAACCTTGCTTTTGGTGTATCCCAGCTTTCAACATGCCTCCCTCACTAAACTTAATGATTTCTAACTTTTGATTTAAAGTAAGAGGCATGCAAATTTTCCTTTCATTTGAACACTTAGATGCCATTGTAGGCTTATTAATTGGCCTAATTTCAATACTGTTGTGTTTCAAGGTACAGGAAGAGATGGAGGAATGTCTAGTTGATGGAGCAGTCAGAGCACACACAACATTTATTAATTAAGTTTGAAGTCTTACATGGGTGCAGTTCATGGTGCCCCCATACAATTACAATAGTAATATCAAAGATCACTGATTACAGATCATCATAACAAATATAACAATAAAGAAAATGTTTGGACGATTGTAAGAATTTCTAAAATGAGACACGGAGTGAGCAATTGCTGTTGGAAAAATGGTGCTGATAAACTTGCTGGATGAGGGTCGCCATAAATCTTCAATTTTTTAAAAATGCAATTATTTGTAAGCATAATAAAGCAAAGTTCAATAAAATAAGGTATGCCTGTACCTTAGTTGGAGAGAGTCAATTTATATAAGTAAAAATAATTTTTAAGGGTTATGTGAATAAGTGCAGAAAGGAAACAAAGTGAATGGACAAATGTGAAGAGAATGCAAACCAAAAAAGTCTAGTATACCACAAAGACTGTTTCAAATGCTTAGCACACAATCAAATACACACACAACACACACAGACACACACACAAACACATTCTTATAAGAGATGATGTTCTTATCAAGCCCTTGTAAGAGGAGAAACCTCAAAAGCTGGTTGGGACAGGAGATTAGACACTGTAGAAAAGAAAATTTGAAAATTGGAGGGTAGAAAGAAAAATATCACAGAGACATAAAGTGATAGAAATTATGGATGAGAGACTAAGAGTCTTTGAGGATAGAAACAGAAAGTCTAATGTACATTTAAGAGGAGTTCCAGCAGTAGAAACTAGAGAGAATAGTGGAAACTCAATATTCAAAGAGATAAAAGATGAGAAATTTCCAGAAAAGAGAAAGAATTCAAATATTAAAAAGTCCTTCTAAGTACTAATTAGGATAAATTTAATGAAGTCCACACCCATGCATTTTATATAAACTTTGCAAAATCTCAAGGGTGAAGAAAAAGGCAGATCACTTACAAAGGCATGATAATCAGATCAATAGCAAACTTTGAGTATATTCTTAGTTGTTAAGGTGTGCTAAAGTCACTGTGGATCAGATTTTTGTTAAGTGGGAATATAGCTTCTTCATGCAATAGAAGGGCTATATTAGGAGTTAGAGACCCTGTGGTCTAGTTTCAATTCAGCCCCTAATTGAGATCAGCACTCCCAGTCCTGTTTCTATGTTTGTTTTCTAGAGCATATGAATGAGATGTTGGGAGTCATGGATCCAGCAATTTGGTGGTTTCCTGGACTCTTCCTTTGGTGTGTGTCTTTCTCACTTCACACCCTCAGCCTCCCTGATATTTATCAAAAGCACCTTAATGGTCTCATGTCTTCCATTCACATCCTCAAAGAGCTCCAGGCTCTTTGCTGTGTCTTTTCCATGTCTGGGCCATGGGGGAAATAAATGAACCACACACACACATAGATAAACACATACAGATAAAACTAATTCTAAAGTCAAAAGGATTTGGTGTGTTCAAAGCTTGGTATAAGTGTGTATGAATGCATTATTAGTTTATGGAATTTTTTCTGATGAAAGCACCTATAGATTTCATCAGCCAGTCAAGGCAATATACTGGTTTATATCCAAATATATACAGTATCCAAAGTATCTCTACTTGTACAGCTAATGGATAATTTTGCAATTAATTTTTATAATTTTTATTTACTATCTCTCAAATGTAATCAGAATATCCAGTTTCCTACATATTTTGTTAACAGTATAAATATCATCTAAATTTTAGTATTAATGAAAAGCTTATCCTGAGCAGGAAATGTTTCACATTTTTCTTTCTTTCCCTACACTAGAAATCTCCGGCTTTAATAAAAAATGAGCTTAAATGAAGAGGAGCTGTTGTTAGCTTCACAGAATAACAGCTACTGTTATTTTTTAAAATATCAAACCATTAAAAACAATCCAATTAAATAAATGGGGATACTTTAGTTTTAATTAAGTAAGATATTGTTGCAGGAATTTTAAAACTCTTGTATCAATATATTATGAAAATCCATGAAGTCTGCAGAATCATGCAGTCTCACTCTGGAAAAGTTACACAGCAGGAAACCAGATATTTTGGACACCAGTGTTCAAATAGCTGCTGTGAGTCTTACAACTTCCCAACAAGAGCTTTGTAACTTACCTTGGAGTCATAGGCTTCTTGTTTTCCTAAACAACTTGCATGTGAAGAAAGTAAGAAAATCAGCCTCTCACAGGCATTGTCAACTGTTGGCTTGTTTGTTTAAACCTGCTTTCTGGGATTAGCTCTATCTTACTTTGTGCATTTTGGGCTGAAGGTTAGACAAGGGTCAAGTAGGAGATTTCAACACATCTGATAGAGGTTTGTTCTTCATGAGAAGAGAAAAGCCTTTCAATAGTCGAGCCCAACACCCCCCAACTTAAACTCTTTGTACTATTTGTATGTGTAAGAAGGCTCAGGGCAGCACAGGGCAATTTTAAACCCCAATGCACGAATCCATAACATTCATCATTATCTATCTTTGGGAACTATTAAATGGCCTCAAAGCTCACTGTTCATATATGGCCATTGCATTGACATTGATCAGATCACACTGGATTGTATTAGTGGATTAGAAACCAAGTGAAGACTTTTTTTTTTATTTACAGAAATTATCACAACTAAATATTTGTGAAAGTGAAACAAAAGGGTATTTTTAGATATTTAAAAGCTCTATTTACTCTCTATTCTTTAAAAAAAAGTCCGCAATGATTTTAAATATTTTTTCACAGGTGAATGTTCATTCTTTAAATGCATTCCTCTTTGTTTATGGGAGTAAATCCCAGTTTCAAGTACTTTTATAAATCTCCAAGAATGGTACTAAAAGTTCCAACTACCTTAATGACATCACTGTTTTCACAACTGTATTTTAGCAGAGAGAGAGAAAGAAGAAGAAGAAGAAGTAGCAGAAGAAGAAGAAGAAGAAGAAGAAGAAGAAGAAGAAGAAGAAGAAGAAGAAGAAGAAGAAGAAGAAGAAGGAGAAGGAGAAGGAGAAGGAGAAGGAGAAGGAGAAGGAGAAGAAAGTGGAATGGGAGATGGGAAAAGGGTGGCGAGATGTCCCCTTTCCTCATCCACAAGCCTTTGCATTTACCTCTACCCCTGTCTCCCTGTCTTGGTTAGGAGACTTCTTCTCAATATCCACTGCATATTTTTTACCAGTGCACATGTCACTCTATATTTAATCATCTGTTTCTTTGCCTGTATTCCTTTCTAGGCTGTAGTCAACTTCTGTCTCATTTGCCTCTATGTCCCTAAAGCTTGACACAGTTTTGAGAACAGAGTATGTGCTCAATAAATGTTTAACAAGTAATAAAATGAGCACTGAAGTCACACCTACATTTCTACTGATGTAGAAACATGAACTCTTCACCATACTACACACACTTACAAATATATAATATTCAGTGTCCATACATTTGAATTTCACATATTTAACTAGTTGTGCTGTCTTTTAGACAAAACTCTCCAGTCCTTCAACTGTGTCATGGTTGAGTGCTGCCTGACACTGCTTTTATAACTTGTTACTTCTCCTGAATTATGCAAGCCATCTTAAGCACCTGGCAATAAAATCTTTATATTCTTTTTTGCACCACTTATACCAGAGCCATAAAGGAAAGAGGAAACTATTTTAAAATAATGCAATAATATCATCAATAAAGTCAAACAGCATCCTGTGGAGTAAATGGATGGTAAATAAAAAGCAAGGTAGCCACTGAAGTTGTCAAAGCCCCAATACCGAAAGAAAACAAGACAAACATATTCGAATTACATGACAAGTCAAATTTAATGTAACTGTATTATAATTTTATAATTAAGCATTTTCTTTTACATTACTTTCTAATTAAATCCCAAAGCCTATCACATTTTAAATAATCTTCCACCAATGTTCCATAGTATGGAAGCCAGCACTAGCAAACAGCTCATAATGTTCTTAACCCCTTGCATCCTGTGTTTTAATTTAAGGTTGAAATGACCATATGTAAAACTGCACATTGAATTTTTTCACACACTGTGATTTTAGCAGATAATCATTTGGAATTAACCATGTAATTAAGGTTACAGCAGGCATCTCATTCTATTAAAGAACAGTTACAAAAAATGACCCAAATGAAATATGAAACATGGTGGGTATGAGTCTATGGTTTTTACTTTAGAATATTATCAGCTTCTTACCTTATATTGTCAATATATAATATTGTTGTTTCATAATACTTCTTTATTTGTCAGTCATTTCCCGCCTTTTGAAGCAGAATTAATTGTTTCAATGACATGGAGTGCCGACCTTTCATTTCTTAGCCTTTCTTACCTTGGTCTTGATTTTACTTTTAAACTTCACATTTTCTCTTCTTGACGTTCTTCTTTGATTCCTAAATATCTAAATCAGAATAGAAGACAATTCATTTACCTGTCATATTTTAAACAACCTAGACTCATCACCCTCACTGTATTTCACAAACATCTCTTCTTGCAGCCTCCCTCTGGCCAAGTCTGATCCTGCCTCTGCTCCCTGTGACTTCCCAACCTGAAATAGCCTACTCAATACCCTATATCCCTTCAAAGCTTACTGCGTTTTAGTGTTTGCTCTTGTCCTTTTTTACTTCTTAAGAGATTCTTCAAGAAAAACCATCATCTGTAATATATGTCTTCCTAGGTTAATATGCAATTTTCCACAAGGTTCCCATTTACCAATTGTTGATAGGCTCTATTTCTTGGCTCACTCATTATTTGCTGTTTATTCAAAGTGGCTCTCCAATGAGCTCATAACAGAGGTTGCAGACACTTTCCGTAAATATGTTAGATGTGGCAGTTGTCTCTGTTGCAACTACTGAACACTGTTATTGTAGGGTGAAAGCAACCCTATGTAAATGAATGGGAATGGGTGTGTTCCAATAAAACTTTAATAACACTGACATTCGAACGTTATGCAATTTTCACATGACATAAAACAGTCTTGTTTTGAATTTTTTTCAACCATGTAAAAATATAAAACTATTCTTAGCTCGCAGACCACGCAAAAACAGGTGGCAGGCTGAATTTGGCCCACAGGCTATCATTTGCTGACCCCAGGACCATAAACTTCTTGTAGGCAGAAACAGGTCTTGTAATTTTGTGTGTCTTCCACGGTAACAATAACGGTAACAGTCTCTTCTAAAGCCCAACAGTTGCTCATCTTTCACATAGCTTAAAGCTTAAGTTGTTCACCATTCACTCACAATTTTAGACATCCAATTTGGGAACATTAGAAGGGCATGTAAGAACTCATAAAGAGAGAAGGAGAGATTTTAGAGGTTGAAATTCCCAAGGAAGAAGGAAGCAAAGCCTCAACTTCCCTTGTGACTTTATGGAGTTATCTGGATGTCTGTGTTCAAACACAGTATTTCTTTGAACTAAGCAGAATCTCAGAAAGGGCAGAAGGCAGGCTAAAAGCTGCAGATGCCATTTTGAATGCAAGCTTCATATGGTCTCCGTGGGAGTCTGTAAAACCCAGCGCTCTGCTCTGTGGGAGTTCCTCCCTTTTAGCGTGATGGCTCTGTATTTAATTACACTGTATATTTTCTTCTTTAGTGCTGTGATACAGAAAGACAGAGATGCAGAGAGAAGAAGAGATAGAGAGAGAAGAGCTGTGCTCCAGCCCTGTAGATAAGGGACACATCCTCAACATCCAAACCACGGAGCACACTTAGATACTCCCCCTCGACATTATTTATCTAGAAGGCTCCCTTTGAGTTATAGTACCAAAGGGGGGAAATACTTATTTAATGAAGAGAGAGTTTGGTTCAGTTTAAAAGCCATAATTTTGTATGCATGTCAGAAAAACACATAATCTTAACAATAAATTCCCCCAGCCAGACTGAAGGCCCACTTGCCACTGCAATCTGTTTTTCTTTTTAATATAATGAGGCAACATCCCTTTCCTTGGAGAGGAGAGTTCAATAGTTTAATTTTTGTTAACTGAGATCCCTTGTACGAAGGTAAATTGCATTGCTTTTTCTATTACTAGCTCTGTTAATTGTCAAGCAATCAGAGTTTATGCACTCATCCAAGACAACAGAGAATTTCCCATAATGTTACAAAATAAGACCTGACAAAGCACAATAATCTTTAGTTTATTGATGTGCTACCAGGCTGTTGAAAGCATCAGATCAGTAATGTGCTTTGGTTAGGAAATTGGGGTCTGGGGAGAAATATTGGGAGTAACAGAGAGAACACCAGGGCTTGTCGAAAAAATATATTAGGAGTTAAAAGGGGAAAAAAAATGTTTGTGGTGGGATTTTAGAGTTTATGAAATAAACACTGAGAACTTGTAAGGATTCTGAAGGAAAACACATCTGTGGTGGACAGATGAACTTTGGCCCCAGTGGCCAAACGAGATTTATTTTTTTTGGTGGGGGGAGGTACCACATATTGTAATATAAATAACACACACAAATGCCAGACCTCCAGAAAAAAATACACTCTGAAGATATTTATTGCAAATCATGAGATTTAATGGTTTAATGAAAAAATTAGGTGGCCAGAATAGCAAAGCTGAATCTAGATTTGACTAAAAATATGTTAAAATAAGGGCTGGATAAAGCATCCCAGGTATTTTTCTAGCCTCCTTAGAAATCTGAACTTCCAATATTGAGAAAAATAATTCAACATTGCTTTGAGGACTTTTAAGATCTGCAAAATCTTTTGGAGGATGATTGCCATCTCCTCGTGTTCTTCTCTGGGCTATTCTGTTCTATATCTGTTAAGGGATCTTGCCTTGGACTTGCCATGCCAGACATCCTGCAGAACTTGCAGGTAGAGGCCATGGTGAGACACTCTGGCTGGGTTAGTAACAGTAAAAGGACGATGGTCTTGCCACCTTTCAGGCTGTGCTTCCTCCTAAGTGCTTGGAGGGCTTGAATTTCCATTTTGATAACTTGACTCTTTTTTTTTTTTTTTTGCGGTACGCGGGCCTCTCACCGCTGTGGCCTCTCCCGTTGCGGAGCACAGGCTCCGGATGCGCAGGCTCAGCGGCCATGGCTCACGGGCCCAGCTGCTCCGCGGCATGTGGGATCTTCCCGGACTGGGGTATGAACCCGTGTCCCCTGCATCGGCAGGCGGACTCTCAACCACTGCGTCACCAGGGAAGCCCTAATTTGACTTTTATAGCCAGATTGACTCTGTGAATTAAGATTTGAGCCACTGTATTAAATTGTTCCCTCAGATTGGGATTTTAGCTCTAAGAAGCTAAATATTTTGCTTACTTATTGACAGAGAACGAATTTGGGAAGTAGCCTTACCTTAATATTGTAAATACTTGAACTTAATTTAGGAGTCAAAAGAAGATAATGTAAAAGGCCTCCAATAAACAAAATAAAAATGGTAATGAAGCAACTATCCTCGCAACCTCAAATCCAAGCTAACTAAAGGCAAAAAGGATTATAAACTTTTGATTTGGCAGCTTGATATGAAACAAACAAAAAAAACTGTTGGGTTGAGTGTAAGAATTTGTGAGTATGTGTGGGAGATAGGTGTGTGTGTGTGTGTGTGTGTGAGAGAGAGAGAGAGAGAGAGAGAGAGAGAGAGAGAGCAAGAGAATAAGGGATTGAGATTCTCAACCTTGCAATAAAAGATGGCAAGGTGATAAATTAGTGCTCTCAACTGAAATTGATTACTTTGTGTTCCCATCCAGTTCATATGGCAGCCACACAGATGCTCTGAAACACCTTAATGACACATTGGAGAAAACTTCTCAAGTGGGCCTTGTGCAGTGTTCTTTCCCTTCCTCCCCACATTGGCTCTGGGAGTGAACTGCTGTGAATGCTGCATACATTAGGGGAAGTGCCATGCAAACATCCCTTGACTCCCTCCTGCATGGAGATGTCTTTATTTTATATATCAGGAATCCTTTAGACAATCCTAAGAGCCTAAATGCTAAAATGACAAATGTAAGTGATTTTGTCTTTTTGTTGCTTGGATATATCTATCCTCAGCTCTCTGGAGAGGCAGCACATATAGTAGTAAAAACATGAAGCAGCATCAAGCCACCTAGAGGCAATCTTATCCAAGCCTGCCCAGCAAAGCAAAGCAAAGTTATGAGCCTTATTGCCATAATTGTAGATTAAGTGAAAATGCCTAGTTTACTCCCGCAGATTAAAAGGAACATGTTACCAATATACTAGAATTAAAGGAGTACTCCACAAGATGGAATCATTTCAATCAATTCTTCAGTTTTAAATAATTTAAGAAATCTCTTTATGGTAAAATTCCTCATGGGATATATTGATAACTGCTGAAATGTAATCAGTTCCATTCCATTGCAGTTGTTGAGCATAGCTGATGATCTAAGAAATGTCAAAAATATTCAGAAATATATAAATATTCCAGAGTTTTCAATAAATATTAATTCCCAGTTACTATAAGAATTGTTATAAGTACAGGATAAAGTTGAAAAGTAATGTTTTATCATTTGAGGATCTTAGTTTTGAAAGGAGACCCAGATGTCAATGTTTAAGTATGTAAGTGGATCTACAGAGCACTGTAAAAATTGAACAAATATTTTACGAGTTATTCATATGTTCATTTTCTATTAGCTTAATACTCTATATCTACATTGAATAATTCTATATGCTAAATAATTCTGAATCTATTAATTATTTTTTTAGGATTCTACAGAATCTAAAGCTCATTTTCATTTGGTATTTCTTAAATATTGAGCAGTTGCTACAAAAGGACTGTAGTCAATACAGAACACTATAATGACCAATAGATGCAGGCAGTGGTACCAGTTTGTTTTTATATAGATAAAGCATATAGCTTACTTCCCAAAGGAGTAAAAAAGCCCTCAAACCCCTATCAAGGATGCTCTGCTACCAAGAGAACACTCTCTCCAATAGGAACCTGTCTTTCTCCTGGAGGCACTCAGAGCTCTCATTCTCAGAAAGGGCCTTTCCTCGCTTGGCATTTTCCCCAAATTTTCTTAGCACTAGCTCTGTCCCTTCCTGCTCACCTGCTGCAAGAAACAGTCCTCAGAAAATTCCTGAGTGTGAGACTAGGTGAAATGGTCGGTGTCCTGATGACACCATCTTCTCACCCAGCTGGACCAGAAGCATCCCTTATTCCTACTGCAAATGTTTTATTTGCCCTATTGATGTCCACATAAGCAAGTGATCAAGAAATATGTATATTTCCCAAAGAAAATCTTGAACTATGTGTTGGCAAAATCACAAGTTGCTTGCAAAGTAGGGGTAGTCTCTTATTAAGTAAAGTGGTTTTAAACCTTTTCCCGGCCTTATTCTTCACTATTTAAAGAAATCGCTGCTTGAGTTTGTAATTTTTTAAAGCTACACTGTTAATGTCTCTCATACAGGGGATCTACAAGTTTTAAAAGCCCTAATTAAACAGACAAAATATCTCCAAATGTAAAAGTATTGATTATTGTCAGAAATTATATCAGATATTTGATTAGCTTAACAAAAGCAACAGGAACATGGTTCATTCTATATATTTTGCTTTTCAAACTAGTTCTTCAAATAGGATCCCAGTTGATCTTCTCAAGGTAAACAGACTAGTACGTACATTCCTTATATAAAGTCACTGAAATGGCGAGAGCTCAAACAAATTGCCCAATGTGACTGGTAACTGTGTCTGGCCAAGTACAACTAGACTGAAATGTGAGGGATGGAGAGGCGGGAAATTTGGCTGTGGTGCAACCGGTGTCTCCAAGAGAGCTTGAAAACCTGACACTGTAGCAAAACAAGTAAAACTGTGACCTATGTAATACAATTTACATAGAGCTGTTTTCAAGTAATTCTGACAGTGTCAGGACATTTCCCAACTTCCATGCTTTTCTCCTTATGGGAAGTTGGGGGTCACACGGAACCTCCAAGCTCGCTGGTGTATCTCTTAGTGCCAGAATAAGGCATTAAGCCTCTGGCTCCCAGGATGTCACTGCTGTTAACCAAACCCACATTTGAAGGTTTTTGAGGGAAGGTGGGAAGATGACTGATGGGGAAAAAGGCACATATCTTTGTACCTCCATCTCATTCTGTTGATTGAAACCAGTGCACCCAGTTGTGCCTGAATCATCATAGGCTGAAAGACAGTTGTCAGATTTTTTTTCTTAGCAATGGAACTTTTCATAACTGAAATCTTACATTGAGTGCCTCTTTTATTAACAGACAAATGCTGAGCTTCCCTGAATGAAAATTCCTTCTTGTTCCATTTTAGTGTCTGTTGAGGTACTCCCTCAGAACCCTAGAACTCTGGAGAACTTAGTTTGAGTATCATTTTCCTAAACAACTGAATTAGAAACACAAATCCTTGAGCAGAGTCCTCTTCCTAACTGTATGTTAATTGTGAGTTGATTCCATCTTCCATGTTTCATTCACTCCCTTCCAGATATTTCTCCCTGTGAATCCAACCTAAAACTCTTATGATTTGATTAAATATTTCCTCATAACATAGATAGAATTCTCTAGCAAGCTCCTTTTACCCTCATCTACTTCATCCTTTGAGAATACCCTTCCCATTCAGTAATTATGTATTGAGTACCTTCTATATGCCAGGTACTGGGAAACCTGAGGATTTGTGTCTGGAAGTCAGAAGATTCAATTCCATTGTAAGGAATTCTGCCTTACTTTCCTCTCTACTTAACAAACCTCAAAATTTTCAAAGATATTTAACCAAAAATGGAGAAAATCAAGTAGACAGGAAGACTTGTTACTTTCATGTGCATCTTCAATGTTAAAGTAAAAGTACAGTTAAGATAAGTGGGAAGTCACATACAATTACACTCAGGGAAGTATAAGCAGACTTTGTAAAATAGTTGTTGCCTTTCCTTGTATTGAATAAAATAATACACTATTTGAATGTTCTATTACCTATCTTTAACTGAAACATACAGTGCCTGTCCTATTTCTTCAAAAAGCTTGTTAATATGCAATCACCTAGTACAACTGCTAAGTTTTTAAAGGTCACCCATGTTTTATTCATAAAGGGTGGTTTTCTGGAGGGGAAAAAGGTTACCGTGTCATGTAATACCATATTCTGAGGCAGGCTTTGCTTTCCAAGATATGTTCTAATGGATCAGATGGGGGAAAGGGTGAGACTTTTAAGAGATAGAAGTGAATTGTTTCAGAGATATCAATAAAACTTAATTTAGAACCAAGAAAACTTTCAAACAGGGGAGGAAGACTTATTCTATTTTTAACTCTTAAGTAGTATGGCATCCTGTTCTATTTATGTTCACAACCATTCAGTTTTCCCCTATGGCCAGCTACATGAAAGTAAATGTTTTCCAGCCCCCTTGAAGTGAAGCAGCCATATAGCTAGTTCTAGCCAATGAAATGTGAGTAAAATTGAGTAGAACCGTTTGTCACTTGCAAACTACACCATTTAATTACACTGTTTGAACCACCAGCTTCCTCTTCTTCTATCATGGCGAATTGTGAGGACATATTTTAAATGCATAGATTAGGGTTTATATCGCTGAGTTACTGTGATCAGGGTGTATCAATTTTTATAGATGTTAATCCAATTTTTCAAGGTCATAAAAACTTTCTAGGGACAGAAAATAAAAAAATGACTCAGGTATTTGTTTCCTAGGCCAAAGCTCTTTGTATAGCAGATAGCCTGTATTTTAAGAGGAAGTAGTAGTAGCTGGTATTTCTATCCTTGGAAATATTATCTTTCTACTACTTTAATCTGAACTTTTATGTAGAAGACAATGAAACTAACACCTCTCAGTATTTTCCCTAAATTTCTTGAAGTATCTTAAATTCAAACACAAAATCACAACATCACTCTCTCCTTCTAGGGGCCCTGCCTTATTCTTTATCACACCCTCCACAATGTCAAACACGTTTCTTTGTATTAGAGCTCAATAAATGTTTGACTTTCATTGAATGAAAATTTAATTTGTTTTTTTTAACCTTAATTAATTTGCACTATATCTTTCTAAACACAAGAATTAAAAACCTCAAGGTCATCTTCGATTTCTCCCTCTTCCTCAGCACAAAGAGCAAAATAGCTACCAAGGCCTATCATGCCATTTTCAGTCTGTCTCCAAAATCTCTCTTCTCTTTTCCAGACCACTACTTCAGCCCCTTATCTCTCTTACCTATCTTTCTTATTTTAATTTCTGATTATTCCAACTTCTCTACTGATCCTAGAATTAAATCATATTTCTTGGTTTCTTCTCTATTTTATTTGTACTTCACTCTTAAAATTTTCCTCCTAGTCATAAAGGACAGTTTTCCTGGGAAGAGAGACAGAGACACAGTGTACTATATTAGTTAAGAGATGGGTCTTGGAGCTCAGCTGATCAGGGTTTGCATTTGGAAATATGGCTCTGCAGTACAGTAATGGCTACATGCCCTTTGACTAATCAGTTAGGATTTCTGGGCTTCACTTTCATCATGTATACAGTTGGGGCCTGACATTAGCAGTTACCTTTTTCGTATTCTAAGAGGTCTCCTAATAAAATCTACTTCTACACAAACACACTTACACATCCACACATACACATACAACACTGATGAGACAGGTAAAAATTATTGAATATTTCTTAGGGAAGGTGAAGGAAATGTCCTACCACTTTCATTTCTATCACTGTCCACTCATGTGTCTCTGTTCTTTTATTTATTCTGTTCTGAGCTTTTCACTCTGTGTTTCAAATTATTTGTCTTCTTCTTTATGCAGAGTGAATTAGTAACCAAAATTTACTTGGAAGTTCACTCATAGCTTCAAATAGTTTATAGAAGTGCATTTTCCAAACATATGTATTGCTCAACCAAGAGTGATTCTCATTTAGTGTGTTCTTCCCATCATAAACATGGGATAATATCACT
This sequence comes from Mesoplodon densirostris, assembly GCF_025265405.1. Lineage (NCBI taxonomy): Eukaryota > Metazoa > Chordata > Mammalia > Artiodactyla > Ziphiidae > Mesoplodon > Mesoplodon densirostris. Next base: position 104,346,169 of record NC_082664.1, read on the forward strand.
GACCTCACATTTTATGAGTATGTAATGGTTCAATGTATGTAAATGATTTGGACAGAACCTATCACATCTAAGCACTCAATAAACATTGGATATCAGCATCATTAATGTAGAGACATGGGTGCCCTGTTTGGTCTGCTATTGGTGCATGACAATCACTACTGTTGCTTCTGGGACCTATGTGAATCGGGGTAAACAAGGATGGCTTAACACAATAAAGATTAATTGGTAGCTCAAGTCATATTCTGTTTCTGCCAAGTTACAGGCCTCTTGAGAGCTCTTCTTTGAGCAATAACCCAAGAACCCCAGGTCCTTCTATCTTGTGCTTTCATGGAAAGAAAAGAGGAGCTGTATGGTCAGGAATAAGAGTCATACATCACTTCTGCCAACATTCCATTGGCTGGAATCAGTCATATAACTGCAAGGTAGTCTGAAAAATATCATTGTTTTGTGCTGGGTGAGGAAATGGGATTAGTAATTCAAACCTTGCCATAGGATCTGTGTTGATTCTAAAGTAAAAATTCCAGCTAAGCAAATCTCAAGATAATATATATTAGTAATATTTTAATTAATATTTGGTAAACAATTAAATTCAAATGAGATTTACTGACATGATCGGAGATGAAACACAACTTTACTCTACAATTTTGTGCCTCCCCATTTGTAGTGGGCTGACAGCAAGATGGTCCCCAATAATTCATTCTTACCTCCTGAGATTCACCTCCTCCTTGCATAATTCTCTCCCCTTAAGAGTGGCCTGGGCTAGTGATGGTTCCTAACGAATCCAATACCACAAATGTGATAAGATTTCATGTCTGGGCTTCCCTGGTGGCGCAGTGGTTGGGGGTCCGCCTGCCGATGCGGGGGATGTGGGTTCATGCCCCGGTTCGGGAGGATCCCACATGCCGCGGAGTGGCTAGGCCCGTGAGCCATGGCCGCTGGGCCTGCGCGTCCGGAGCCTGTGCTCCGCAGAGGGAGAGGCCACAGCGGTGAGAGGCCCGCATACAGCAAAAAAAAAAAAAAAAAAAAGATTTCATGTCTGTGCTTAGATTACAAAAGATGGAACATTCTTTTTGCTATCAGACTCTGTTGCCTTCTGGATTTGCATTCTTTAATAAAGTAAGCAGTCATATTGTAGAAGCCCCTAATCCCCTTCCTCACATATTTATTTTTTATACGGCAGGTTCTTATTGGTTATCTATTCTATACATATTAGTGTATATATCTGCCAATAATCTGAGTAGACTAAGAAGGTACTAATTTCTCTGAGGTAGGGCTTTCAGATGAGATGCCAGCCCCAGCTGACCCTTGATTACAGCTTAGTAATATACACTGAAATAGAGGACCCACCCAGGTAGGCCACGTCTAATCACCTGACTCACAGAAGTTGTGGGATAAAAATATGTGTTATTTATATATTTTTATGTGAGTCACTTTGTTGTTGTTATCATACAAATATATTTACTATGCATACACCAGTGAAACCATGACCACAATCAAGGTTGCTTGAAATCATTAAGTTTGTGATAATTTGTTACATGATAATAGATAACTAATATACCATTCTAGTTAGTGTTAAGATTGCTTAGCTTTTACATATCTGTATATAAACCTTCCTATATACATATATATATATATATATATTAGTTTGAACTCAACAGTTTTATAATTTATCCATAATTTATATAGAGAAATAGAGGTTTACAGATTATCAGAAAGCACTTATTAGGAAACTTGAACTGGTATGAGTCACCATGGATGTGAAAAACACAGGTTTATTGTAAAATAGAGAAATGGACAAAGTTAAGTTTCGATTAAAACAACTTAAAATCTGTAAATATTAGTAGTATTAAACAAGAAATATGAAGCTTCGTCAAGTTTAGGAAAAATGTGAAATATTAGTAAAACACTCTGAAGGTTGAGATGCATGTTTGTTTTTCCTAAAAGCAGATTAAAAAACAAGCCAAACAGTTTTGGTAAGTCTTTTTTTTAAATCTGCATATATTTTAACCAAAGTCACATATTCCTGCAGTTTGTATATAAACAAATCAGATGCATTGTCTTGAAAATAACCCCTTCCCACACTGCCCCCTTCTCACTCTTCTAAAAGGTTCAGATAGACACCCTTTATTATATCATAGGTCAGGAGGTAAAACTTAAACTGTAGGGAAGTTGTACAAGATAGAGCCTGCCAAATGAAAAAATAAAATAAAATGCATTGGTTTGGGGGTTTGCTTTTATGTGTTAATGTTGTTGCTTTTATATTTTAAGAGTATATTGTAATGAATACTGATTTATTTATAACCTGGAGGCCTCCACAAAGGATACAATTTTAAAATGCAAGAAATGGATTAAATGGCCTATGTTTGTGTGTGTATAATACACGCTCATTACTCGTCTCTGTGTGAAAAGCACAGTAAGATCAGTGATTTGATCACTGAAATGTTGATACTGAAATGTTCAACTTGACCTCATTCTATTTTTTTCTCCTTAGAACAAAAAGAAAGTGCCAAAAAAATTTAAATTGAAGCTTGGGCAGGTTCAAGGTTTTTCTTTGGCCTTATTAGCAAGAGACAGAGCTGTCAAATTGGTTATTTTCAAGTTAAATAGTGGAATACACCACCAAAATTACCCATATTTCAATTCTTGACACATGTAGATAATAACAAAAGGGAAAGTTTTAACCAGAACATTTAATTCTGTAGCAAGTAGGTACTCTTAAATTGCTTTTATGTACACTTTGGTGTGTAAAGGTCTTTTCCTGTTTAAATTGAGAGAGGAAGAAGCTCTCCAATCCACAAGTACTCAAATAACTAGATCTAGAATTCTTGGTTTGGTTAGTTCAAACTCCAAACTAAAAATGCAAATGTACCCGAGAGAGTTATGTGTTGATACATTCATCCTTTAAAGTTGATGAGTTTAATCTAAGATGTATTTCTGCCCAGTTTAGATGAGATAGGAAGGTCTGGGAAAAATGAAGTTTTGGATGGAGTGGGATCGGAAGGCCATGACGCTTTAGAAGTAAGGAGTCCCACCCAATGTGCGCTGCAGTGAGAGGCTTTGAATAGTTTTAAAGCATAAGAATAGTAAAGAAGGTCTGAGAACAGGCACTGGTGCATGTTTACACCTTGGAATCGGCAGTTGCAGTCTTCCCAGGAAAAGAAACAAAAATGAAGTGGTGATGGTAGTGGTGGTGGTGGTGTGTGTCCAAATTAAACTTCCCTGTATTTTCAAATGAAATTCAAAGTAAAATATTATTTTATGTATGTAAGTATATAAGTATACTATTATTTATATATTATTATAATTAGTATAATTATATTAGTTATGTATTATATTTTGGAAATTATATATTAATATATGATAAAATGTTTATATATAATACTAGTTTTATTATTATAGTTAATATAATTGTATTAGTTATATATTACATTTAAGAGATTATACATATTAATATATAATGATTACACGCATATAATCTCCTAAAATTCAAAAAGCTCCTACCTTGATAGATTTTCTGATTGCCAAATTCTTGATAAGATTTGTAAAGCTGACCTTTCTCTCTTCCTTGTTTTGCTAGTGCTCTAAGCATATGCTTTGCCCAACTCTGCGTCAAACATATTATTATTTCCAGTCTCCACAAATAAAACCTTCAACAAGTTTTCCTGACAATTTGTTGTGCCTTCTGATTATCATTTTAGTCTTCTTTACCTTGCATGTTCTTTAAAATGTATTCTATACAAAACAAACCCATTTCTTCACCAAATATTCAAGCAAATTCACAAATTCACTATTTTCAAACAAACTTCATCCCTTACAACAGGGGTCCCCAACCCTCGGGCTGCAGACCAGTACTGGTCTGCGGCCTGTTAGGAACTGGGCCGCACAGCAGGAGGTGAGTGGCGGGTGAGTGAGGGAAGCTTCATCTGCCGCTCCCCATCGCTCTCCCTCACTCGCATTATTGCCTGAGAAATCCCTCCACCCTGTCCGTGGAAAAATTGCCTTCCACGAAACACTGGTGCCAAAAATGTTGGGGACCACTGCCTTACAACTTCCCCACCATAGAGGGCTGCCAGATAAATATATATGAGATCCAGTAGAATTTGAATTTCAGAAAAACAACAAATACATTTTTAGCATAAGTACACGCCAAATATTTGTTAAATCTGGCAACCTTGCCACCTCACACCTGAAAGTATCTGCTTCTAGTCCTTCTGACTATCCCACCCAATGACATGACCAGACAATGACCTTGAAGACCATGAACATGACATAGAACCTGGACTCCCATCTGCTTTACCTGGTGACTTTGGAGGCAACCAATATTTCTAAACAAACTGGTGGAACACCATCTATGGGCTCAATAAATGCTTGGCGTTGGGCTAGGGGCTGGGCACAGCAAAATTAACAAAGCAGTGTTTTGGACTACAAAAAAGAATTTCAATCTCTATTTTCAAACAATGGAGATTTATTTTTCTCAGGGAAAGCTTAAAATTGAGGTGCACTACTTACAGTATATAAAACCAGAACTGCTGTGATGGGGAGCAGACTTGACTGCACTTTGTTGAAGACTGGCAGTCTCCAATGACCTAGAGGAACATCTAGGTCTCCAACCCATACAGCATAAATCCACTGCTGAAATTCACCATCTTCAGCATAATGCTTCTAACAATAGAAAACACTGAAGACAAACGAAAAGGGAAGAGTCATATTCCCGATGTCTGAGACTCTTTTACCACTTTCTGGGTTAAAGGTCAGCATAGTTTACTTCAGCATGTATGTCATCTAAAGAAAAGTTTTTGTTTTGTTTTATTTTTTTTTCTCTCTCTCTCTTCCTGTTTGGCAATCCAAGGACTTCATTTGGCTGTTCAATGGTTTACTATGCAGAAAATGCTCATAGCCTGGATTTGGTAAAAGAGTCCTTCTGAGGGCATCCTTGGAAAAAAAATAGTATCTGTTGGTAGATAGAATACCAGTGTAAAACATCTTAATATGGTTGGCCAGGTGTGTTAATTCCCTGAAGGTATATAACTTAAGGTATGTTATTTTAAGAAAGAAGGCATCTAATGGGCCACTGGGAAAGATATTTTGTTTTAGCCAGGCTTCACTGGGGACGATTTTTCAACCTCACTGGGCTAAAGCAAAGCGAAAAGCCACTTACTCAATGATCTGCCTGTGTTTGTGTTGGTGTTTTATTATTACCACTTTATTTAAGCCTGAGGAGCATGACTCTGAATTGTAAGTGAATGAAGCCACTCTTTACCTTTTAAAAGTAGCAAGGGCCTTGAAGTTATTAAACCAATGAAGAAACAGTTTGTTCCAGGGTTTAGACTCCAAGTGCAGTGCACATACTAAATAAATCTCAGCATAAATAAGGTTTTAAATCCATGCATTCATTAAGACTGTTTACCAGCAGTGACATTTCTTCGACCTCTCTTGGAGTTTCTCTTTCACCCTTTTAGTTGAGACCTTGACACCAGGAGAAAATACAGAGTCAGTAGGCTCTACTCTTTACAGCAGCCTCCTTTTATACCAGTGGGATTTGGCAAGTCTCAGGAATATGTGGGTAAAAACAAAGGGTTAGAGGAGGGGGAAATCGAGAAGTTTGGGGAAGGAAATATTTTACTGCACTCTGTGTTTGTCACATGACAGTATCACCACTTTGCCTGTATATAAACTTCAGCCACCTAAGTTGGAAAGAGCTTTCCTCGCTCAGCCCCATTCTCAGGTCACATTATTTTACATCTGTCACAGGTACATTTATTTTACTGAAAACTCAGTAAGTCAGTGTCAGAGTGTCTCTTCCATTTTTACAAATGGAATCATATATCAACTTTCAATTACCAGGGATATCTGGTAGAAGAGAAGAATTCACAGGTTAATCTTGAATCTTAATTTGGCCGTGGTTTCAGCCTTCTCTTCTTCAGAATGATTACCAGTGAGTAGCTAGAAGTCTAAAATGTGACTGAACTGTGTAATAATAGTATTAATATTAATAATATGACTTTACAGTTTTCAAAGTGTTTTCACATTCATCGTCTCATTTGGTTTTCATAAACTCTCTGTGGTGGAGATAGAAAGTGTGTGCTCTTCTCCCTCTTTAAAGGTGAGGAAACAGAGAATTAAATTTAGATCACTTGACCATGTACTTGGTTAGTTAGTGGCTCTGACTCTCTCTCTCTACTATACGATATTAGAAAGGCCACAATTTCACAATTATAATATCACTGTTATCTGTACATCTCTATTTGATGAGCTGACAATGCCCTAATGAAGTTTATAATTAAGGATGTAAAGAGAGAAAACCTAGTCTTTACAAGGTGTCTTTACATTTCCCTAGGATTCCTTCCCATGATCTTGGGAATTCAATTTTGTAGATGTCATGCTTATTGACTGAATCTCTGAAGCCTACCTTCCCCTTACCCTATCTCTTTGTATGTGATTGTCTTGTTCTAATGAACAGTCCTGACCTCTAGAACAGTAAGCCTAGTTTGATACTGTGAACAGGCTGAAATATAACGCATCATTTCCCATGTAAAATGGGATAGCAAAACTATGGTTCAAATGAAATTTTCCTAATGATCTTGTGTATTGTTCTAGCCTGTGCTGTAAGTTTTATAGTCTAGAGTCAAGCATATGATCTAGGAATTGAAAAGTTCTTCAGAGGATCACATATCTTGACTGAGATCTTTTCACTTCTTCTACCATTTTAAATAAAAGAAGACATTTTTGAGGCATGAAACACTGAATCTAACATTCATTTATCCTCTTATCATCTCCTTAGTTTCTTCCTGCTCAAGATTCCAAAAAACAACCTCCATCCCTAGGGCTGGCAGAAGATGAGAAGCAGAGAAAAATGATATGGAAAGATTGGTCAGACAGTACTTGTCTTTATTATATTATTTTTTCCTAAAACTAATCATGTTGCTTTGAGAAGGAAAAGCTAATCAAACACTCTGTGAATCTTTACTTGGTGTCAAGTTTTGCCTAAAGCCAAAATATAAGGCAGGGCTTAAGTAAAATCTTACTAGTTTTCTTTATGTTAGGAATAAGTTCAAACACTATTATGTGATCATTTTTCTATTAGATTATTTCCATAGAATACATTCCCTCTTTCAAGTAAAATGTAAATATTCTGATTTAGAAACAATAAGTTTAATTTTCCCTTTTAAAATAGAACTAAATTTTAATTTGAAGGAACATGGAAATTCGTATTGTCAAAAATGCGAGCAGCTCCACTCTCCAATTTATACTATCATCATTTATACAAATGGCCAATAAATACATGAAAAGATGCTTAACATGGTTAGTGATTAAGTAAATGCAAATCAAAACCCAAATAAGATACTATTTCACACCCCCTAAGATGGTATGATCGAAAAGTCAGAGAGTAACAAGAGTTGTTCAGGATGTGGACAAATTAGAACATACACACACGTTCCTGATGGGAATGTAAAATGGTGTTCCCAATTTGGAAAACAATCTGGCAGTTTCTTAAAAGGTTAAACATGAGTTACCCTTGACCCAGAAATCTACAACTAGGTATATACCCAAGAAAAATGAAAACATATGTTCACATGAACATTTGTACATGAATGTCCATAGGAGAATTATTCCTAATAACCAAAAGGTAGAAACAACCCAGAAGTCCTTCAGTTGATGACTAGACAAACGAATGTGATATGTTTAAACAATGGAATATTATTTGACCATAAAAAAGGAATGAAGTACTGATACATGCTACAATGTGGATAAACCTTGCAAACGTTGTGCTAAAGTTGGCAATGTCTACTAAAATAATGTTCTAGGTTAAAATACTTATTGAGTTGTGCTATGACTGTTCTAGAAAGTTATGTCACTGAAACATTTTGTGAAAAGAGTGACCCATAATTTAATCAGCATCAGAAAACCTGATTGTTCTTGGAAATTTGCAGTTTACACGAGCCTAGTAAAGGCTTTGAGAAGTCCTACAAGAAGATAACTTGTTGAACTGTGTTTTTTCCAATGATTCCCAAACTTATTTGATCATGAAGTTTTTATATCATCCTTTAAAATTAATGCCTCCTGGAAAACACTATTATGCAGAGAAGAACTTGGAGGCATTGCACACCAATTTCCCATCTAGAACAGACTCGGAAGAGTTCCTAAGGAAGACTCTGGTTCCTCTGGGTTGAGGTGGGGAAAAACATCTGCCATATTACAAAAGGACTTCCACATCTTGCTGCCCAGAATCAGTTATCAAAACATTATTAAGCTCTTTTAATAAACTCCACATATATCTGCACCCCAGATTCTTGCTAAAGATTACTACCTTCAGGCTCTCTGCTCTTTTATCCATATCAGATATCTAAATGTGAGATGCAATACTCACAAGGCTCATGTGTAACACAGATCAAAGACGACAGTTCTCTGTGTTGGGAATGGGATCATGTATTCCCCACCCTCTGGATTTCACTCACCACTGCCTCCCCCTGCCCACCAGAATGATCATCTCTATGTAGTTTGATCTGAACATCAGTTTTCTAAATTCTACTCTTCATAAATGAAAGATGATAAGGGGGCTACATTTTTTCCTGAAATATTTTACCTCTTCATAGACTTCCTTTTACTGTATTTTACATGGGTGTTAGGTCACTGGTCTACTTCAAGGACTGTTAAAAGAATTTTCACATCCAAGTGAATATTTTAATTATTGGATGGATGTTGGCAAGCTTCCCATTCATCAAACAGTACAAGGTTCTCTAAGTGAAAATCCATGGGAAAAATTTTCCTCTCATCTCAATATCTGGAAAACCTCTCTTGTTTGATTTTAACATATGATCTAATACCCAGTAAGTCTTTATAACTGAATGTGTTTCCTTTGCTTTCATCACTGAGAAGTAATCCGGAAGGCAAAATTTTGATTTACTTCCATCAACTTTACAACACCTTATAGAAGGTAAACTTTGTTTGGTAATTTTATCCTGTCCTAACTTTTTCCATTATCTACTTTTTTCTTTAACAGAAGTCCCTCAATCATTTGTTTATATCCTGTATTTACACACATACACACACATATATATATATATGTATACATAAACATAGACCTACATGTAAAATACTTATGAAAAATCACAAATCCTATGTGAAATGAGGTGGCACAGAAATAAAGATACAGTGTGTGTTCATGTGTGTGTGTCATAGTGTCTATATACCATGGTACTTTCCACATAAAAGGTGCTAGATAAATATTTCCAGATTAGTACCTGGGGAGATGAGACTTACAGGAAATACCTTCCATGTTAAATTCTTTGGTGACTTTATTAGTGGTATTCTTTATGTTATATCCACACTGGAAAGCGTTTCCAAGGCTTACACTTTATCTCTTACTCTTAGTAACTTAGAAAAGTTCCTGCTGGTATGTAACTCTGCTCATCTGCTAATGGGTGCCAGAAACACAGCTCTGAGAAGGGGTCTGAGGCTGCTCCCAGGTTCTCAGAAAAGAACAAGGTTGGTTAGTGTTGTCTGCATTGGATGTAGGAGGTGCCAATGACACATATGCACCATTTCTACCTAACAGTGATGTCCTCAGCAAAATAATTTGCTCCACTTTACCTCTGTTTAATCAATGACATAAAAAAGAAACCAACTGCTTTCACTTTAAGAAAGACATATCTGGCCACCAAAATGATCCTCGAATCTTCATTTGCTTCTACAGTTGTTCCTCTAATTGGTGTCAAAATCAAAGGAGGAAAGAGTCTTCAGCTTGGCATAGTCTTAATTCTGTTAGTGCATTAATCTTCTATTGCCCAAAAGGTTTAGAATATCAGTAAAACAATTTCCTGTTGATTCCCACCTGGATTTTTCACACAGGAAGATTGAAATATACATAAGCATGCTTCAGAACATGCTGGTATAAAACAGAGATTAAATTTTACTAACCACACTCTTAACTAAATTTCACAGATGTTTTATGTGAATTAAGGATTGTAAAGCACTTAGAACAAAAGAGCAAGTGCAGTGATTACCTTAAACTCAGTTTTAATGCCAGACAAGTTATTGCATCCGTTACCAAATGGAATTTCAAATTAACAAATCTCTACAACCTGTTCATACCATTAAGTCGAACTCTGATATTTAAATGTCTAAATTGTAAAAATTTCAAGTGATAGGCATGAACTAATTTGTTTTGAGATTTAATACTTGTATGGAACTACTCTACTGGGAAGAAAGCCTTTATGGAAGACAAATTATTTTCCAGAATCCCAGCCTGCCATAGGTTTTAACAAAATCATGTGACTCCTCCAACTGATTTTAATATTTTTGTTCAGTGCCCACAGGATACTCTACCCAATGCTGTTTCACATAAAATTATTCTGTCACCACCAAGAATTCATTTACAAAACTGTCTAAAATTCTAAATCTTAAAAAAAAATAGAACATAGCTTGGTAGTAATTGTTTTCCAGGGAATGGTTGTATTTCTGTATTTCCACAGCATTACTTTTTCCAAATATATCCCACATAGCTATATTCCCTAAAAGGTATAAAATTAAGTAGATTGAGATGACTTAGACTAATTAATGGGTTTGAACTGGCCTTTTATCCTAACAATTGTAGACAAGTTCAATCTAAGAACTTAAATCAGGGTCTGTTCTAAATCCTAGTGGACATCAATTCACATCATATAATTTGGCAGAACTCGCCCAGAAATGAACTTGCCATGAATTTGACCCTCCTAGTCATAGATGGGGCCATACAGGGAAGGGAAATAAGAACATACATGCACAGACACACAGACACAGACACAGACACACACACACACACATACACGAGCATTGCAGCTGTCTGAATTTTGAGAAAAAATATCAAAGTTGTCCCCTTAAACATTTTTACTTGAATTCTTTGGTTACCAATGAAAATAATATAAAATAGCATGATTGTTCATTATTCTTTTCTTCATTGATTTAGATAGGATAATTCTATTTAGGACTCAGAAATAATCTATTTATATCTTCATTTAAGCCACTGAACATTAGTTTTGTAAAACAAGTCTAATTTTAGGCATATTGGGATCATCAACTTTTTTTGTGTGTGTGTGGTACACGGGCCTCTCACTGTTGTGGCCTCTCCCATTGTGGAGCACAGGTTCCGGACACACAGGCTCAGTGGCCATGGCTCACGGGCCCAGCCGCTCCACGGCATGTGGGATCTTCCCAGATCGGGGTACGAACCCGTGTCCCCTGCATCAGCAGGCGGACTCTCAACCACTGTGCCACCAGGGAAGCCCGGGATCATCAACATTTATATGAGCTTCTCAGCAACTTGACAAAAAAATCCATAAAAAATAACAATAACATTTTTCCCAAACAATACATCTTTTAGAGAAATACATTTTTATTTCATGTATTAGCTATAAACTCTTTGTAAAACTATGTAAATGTATATTAAGCATATTAGCATTATTTATACACTAAGACACAGGATTACATTTCTGTAAGTCCCCCACTTTTTGTCCAAAAATGTCATGGAGACCAGCCCCAGTGGTCAGAGCTGCCAGTCAGCCCAGGACAGAAGGTCCCTGAAGAAATTGCTTGCCAACTCTGGGGACATCAGGCTTTGGGGCAACGGGTCAGCCAGCCTATGTGGGTGCCAAGCTGGTTTGAATCAGAAAGCTGTGAATGACAGAGAGGAGGATGGATTTCAGGGAAGATTTCTGTCAAGGCCGCCATGCTAGCATGATGAAGCACTGCTCTGGGCCTTGGAGACCAAGATTACTGTTAGTGAATACTTGTACATTTGGCAGTAAGAATATTATTTTACTGTTAATGCAATTTTCTCAATGCTTGATGGCTGAAATATACAGCACAACCTTTTCTTAAAGGTCACATAACCAAAAAAGAAAAAAAAAAAAGTAATGCAATTTTCTAAAAACAAAATATTATTTAGTTAAAAAAAAGAAAAGCAGAACTATGTGAAGTTCATGTCAACTGTGATAAAATGTTACCTAAAACACTTATTTGTCCACAGCCAAATGCAAAATTTAAGATATATTTTTTAAAGTTCTAAATGCAAAATCCATCTGAATAGATGCTACGGGCCTCTAATTGAAAAATCTACATCTCGTGGTAATATCACTGATTGGGATACATTACAGTCCTTCCAATCTGATTTTGCTCAGTTAAACTCTGCCTAAACTATACACTTTTGTTTTCAGGGCATTTCAAAATATTCTCTTTACAGAATAAATAAGTGGATACCAAAATATACTCATGTCTCATTAATAAAAGCATATTCATTACATGTGGGGAATACTGTTGAACCTTCCTTAGTAATAACTTTTGGGATTTTCCTTAGATTTATAGCTGATGACTGAATGATTTAGGAAGGGTGAAATAGAAGTTGTTAGGTGATTTTTCCAAGTATTTAATTTTTTGAAAAATCAAATTATGCACACACAGCAATGAAATTTGGGAAATAAAGTACAGTCTGACATAATATTGTAATTATCAGGTAAGTATGCATTCTATTTCTGATCTGTGATGGAGTCAAAATAAATTGTTTCAATGTGCAAGCTCTTTTCTATGATTTCTCTTAGCAACTCCCATTCCATTATTTTTTCTTCCCCCAAGCTTCAGGGGGATTTAAGCCATCTTTGTGCTGTTATTATTAAGAGTGAGAATGAGAAATCATAAAGATTATAAAGAATTATAAAGAGTAACGATACAGATTCTCTTTCCTTTAACAAATCGCTAAGAAGCCTGCCTGCATCAAAGTGTATGATAAATTAATTCTGATGAGAGAATTAGAAAGTTGGACCGATTTATACCAATCATGGGAATGCGCATATCGTTAAATAGGTCATTTCCAATTTTAACAATTCCACCCCTGATTTCATTCAGCATCTTTGACACAGAAACCCAGTTTAACTCCTCCTGGGACAGGTGAAGCCCTTGAGCAGCGATTCCTGTGTGGAGCTGCACATCCCTGGGATTTCTCCTTTACTTAAGGAGAGCTTCTCCAATGCGCAATCTGCTCCCTGCAGACGTGCTGGTGAGACACCAGGGAAGGGAAAATTATTTAAAACATAAAGGGAAATTCACAAAATGTATTAACTGCTATAGATGAAGGAGACTAAAATGTACTAGTTGTTTAAAAAAAAAAGTGAAATAAGGTCCCCAGATTTGAGCTCATGTATGTTCATTCATCTCTAAGAACATTTAGTATACTACCCATAACTTTATTTTCTTTATAGATTTTATATTGAGTATAGAAGCTCCAGCATTTCTTTGTAAAACTCTTTGGCGACCGTCATGGATGCCAGTGATTGAGTTTCTTCTTATTCGAGAAAGTCAAATAGTTCCTTAGTTGTTGGTTTCTGCTTATGGAGGCAAAGATTATACTCAATATGTTTTTCCCTCTGTTTACTGAAGACTTCAAAACCTCTTGCCAAGTTTCTCCAAGTTGCAATCTGAAATCACCTTTAACTGCCTGCATAATCCTGTGGGAATACACACCCGGGGAATAATGCATGTAGTAAAAACCTTGAGAGGAATAACAATGGTTACTGATACAGAGGCTGATGGCAGAATAAACTGGGTCATTGACCTCGAACCTCAAAAGGCCTGAGGTTAGATCTGGATTAAATCACGAGTGAAATGATCACAGAGGTTTTGCTTCAAAAATTAGCACTCAGGTTGATTCACTTTGACAGGAGGAGGCGAGGATGCCAGTGACTAAATTAAATAGAATTAGACCGTTATGCCAAAGTGGGGCATCTGTTGAGGATAAAGCTTTATTCTCATCCATCTTAACCTAATGAATGCCCAAGTTGGATCCCTTTTTTTTAATAATACATGGTTTAAAAATAGTTTTGAGATGGCATAAAGGATATCATGATAGCACAAGAGGATAAAAATGCACAGTGGCTACATTAATTTGACAAAAATAGTTCTTTCATTAATTACAGTTGAGCTCTAGCCCTTGAAACCTAGTAGATACATCCATGTTTTGCTAAAGTAGCCTTTTAAGTTTATATTCAGTCCCCCCTTTATCAAACCTCTTCCCAATATTTGTGAGTGTGTGGGACATAGTATCTCAAAAGAAAGATTTTAGAAAACAAACCTATATGTAATGCTAAGTACCATTAATTTAATGAGTATTTTGAAAGTACCAGAATCTGTGTCAACTATTTTGTATTTATTATTTCAAGTGCCTTCCAAAGCATAGCATAAGGTAATTTCGAGTGACACAAGACAGGGTAATGAATATCTTAGAACAAGTAGTTATAAAGTCATTTCATTTTCCATTATTTCACCTGCAAAGGATAGATATTGTATCTATCTTTTGAATAAGTAGCACATTTATTTACTTCAGAATTCAGCAGTTTATATTATGAAAAATCTCTTTCATCCCTGTGTTCCAGCCATTCATTTCTCATCCTGTAAGTTTCTTGTGTATCTTTCAAAAGATGTTTTATTCAGATAAAATAAATATATGTGTATATATATAATAAATATATATGTGTATATGTGTATATAACATACATATATATTTACATGGATACAAATATGCTATACTCATTGTTTTACTTTTAGCAATATCTAATTTAAATAATTTCATATCAGTAATAAAGAGTTTTCTTATTCTTTTATTTAGTCACATAATATTCCACCCAGTTCTCTTTCAATCTGATATAGAGGAGGAAGTTTTGGCATGGGGTCAGTATTTATGAAATGGCTTTTCATTTCATGAAAACAGGGTACCACTGTTCTAGTACCCTTTTTCTACAAAAAAATAGAATAGACCTCAGCTACACACTCTTAAGAAAATTAAGGCAAAATCCTGCCATAGTAAAAGTAGGAGGCAAGAAATTCAATAACAAAAAATGTGGTGTTATATACTTGTGACATGTCTGGGTACAGTTTGGTACCACCTGATAGCAGTTGTCTACTCTGGCTTCAGTATCGGTGAGGATGATTCTCCTTCTAGGAACTGCCTGGAGTTTCCCGAACAGTGGCCATGATTCCACAACTCTCCCATTTAGTGTCCAGTTTTGTCCACTCAATCCAAAGAGACTGAGTCAAAAGACAACTCAAGGACACACTATGTGCATCCTAGCTTCCCAAGACCTGATGATCTGCTACTTCCCTGCCTAGCCTTGCCTTGACGCCATATTTCACTAACCTGTTTTTAAGATAAGAACTCTTTGACCTGCCTAGTGGCTTAAGATGCACATTAGCTCTGCACAAAATTATATTCTCCATACAATTTCATTGGGCATGCTCTATTGATAAAATGTCCCTGGCATGACTATCTGATTGCTAAGCTCCTTAGGTCTGTAAAATGGTTGAATAAGGACTATAAAACATAGAAGTGCGGTGTCATTTATGAATACAACACTACTAGATTTAGGGCATCCAGACTCCCAGTCCAGTGCCATTGTTCTTTATCCGAATAACATTGTAGGTATCTTTCCCCAACCAGATGATGAACTCCATGTGACCAAGTCTTCTACTTCTGGAATCATATCCTGATGAGCTTGACCTAACATAATGAAAGAATAAATGCTTCTCTAATGCTTTGCAGATAGTTGGTGCCAAATAAATATTTGCCTTCTTTTTCTCGTTCTCCTTTCTTCCCAAAGCATGGGTTCTGAAACTAAAGTCTCCCACAGTTAATGAACCTGCTCCTTGTTGGCAAGGATCAGTTACCTGGTATATAGCAGACGACCCATGGTTATGAATCCCAATAACTTGAGTTTTAATCCACCACCTGCTAGTCTTTACTAAAACTCTAAATCTCAACTGCTCATTCTATAAAAGGAATATTACAAACTCTTGTCTCATGGGGTCATTGGAAGGAATAATTAAGAAAATCTCCCATAGTAGTTGGTACATAGGTGCTCAGCTAAGTGTGATTCACATTTTCAACATCTCTCCAACACCTCTTCTCTGTGTTAAGCTATATGTTTTTTTTCCTTTCTGCTCTTTCATTCATAAGTATGAATGATTACCCCCTCCCAAATCCCTAGAGGCCTGTGAAGTCCCCCAGTTAATTAACATTCAGCATGTATTAAGCTCAGATACAGACCTGGATAGCAACACAATGATGAATCAAGAACCCCAAGCTCAGGTCACTACATTTTAAATGATACCTATGGACCCCATTCATTTACTTCACTACCACTCAAGGGAATCCCCAAACCTGGCACAACATTTTTTTATATACACCATTCTGTCAATATATAGAACCACTAAAACTTATAAAACCAACAGAGGAATATCTGCTTTCCTAGTCTGTCTTCTGTAAATTAGAATTAAAAAAAAAACTATTATTATCACATTGATTGCAAATGAAGATATAGGAAAATCAGGAGATAGGAAAGTTTATTCCCTAGGTCACATGGTGGATTAAGAATTCTCTAGTATCCCAAATGCACAAAAGTAACACTCTCCAACTTTTTATTTTGGAAAACATTCAAGTCAAGGAAATTTGACTAATACAATGAACACCTACATACTCCTACAGCTGGATTGATCAGTTATTTTGCTGAATCATCTGAGAGTAAGATGCATATAACAAGATCCTGAGTACCTAACACTTGATCAGGCATCTCCAAGCAAGAGGGCATTCTCCTACATCATCACAAAAATGGTTATCCCACTCAAGAAACTTAGCATAGATTAAAGCACCATTTGATCTGCATTTTAAAACCAGATTGCTAAGTGTGCTCTACTTGAGAGATTTTACTCTTGGAGAACTCTTTTCTATAAACTCTAATGTTAGGTGCTCAGAATCCCATCCCTTAATGGACACAGAAGGACAGAGAGTTAAGAACAAAGAACAGCCTTTGGAGGCACACAGCTTAGATATGAATCTATAAGCTCTGCCATTTTCCCAATCATGAAATTGACCCAACTAAACTGCCACTAAGCCCCCTTTCCACATTATAAAAGAAGATAAGAATACCTATGTCATTGGGCTCTTTTTAAAAGGTAAGGTATGCAAAGAGCCTGAACTATACTTGATCCCCAGTAACTTTTGGTTTTCATTCTACATCTTCCATACCAAAGAAGAAAAGAAAGAAGGAAAACCCCCCCAAAAAAACACCTTGGAAGTTTCATAGAAAAAAAGTCTCTACAAGAAACCCCCAAACCAAAAAAACAAAACAGAACACAACAGACAATAAAAATAAACTCTTCCTGGAGTTTCAAATGGAGTCCAGGAAAGAGCCAGAAAGAGAGAAGACTCAGGACATCTCCATTATGCTTGCACAGCCACCTGAATCACAATGATAGCCATGGGGCAGGGTCTCTAGCTGGAGAATTGTTCAGAATTTTAGGAGTAAATATATGGATTACTGTTTATCTTACTTAAGCAGTTTGTTTAAGTTTAATAAAACGTTAGTGATATAAATAGTGGTGGTACAAATTAACAATAAAACTGGCATTTTGCCTATTTCTGTTTCAGTCTGAATCTTACTGGCCAATGGAATAGATTCTAGCCTAGGTGAAGGGCATGATCCAAGGATGCAGTTGTGTCTCTGAAGATCCCATCTTGTTAAGGACTCTCGGATTTACAATCTGAAAGGAGGACAGAAAAAAGGAAGAGGATCAGCAAAGGGGTTCATATTTTTTAGCCCATTTTAGAGGCCACACACCATCTAAGCACTTGATCCACATTTTAAATTAATTCTAATAGACATCCTGTGCAAAGTTATGATACCATTTGGCCGAAAAGTAAAATGAAGCTCAGAGGACAGTTTTTTAGAATGACATAGCAAAACCATGTTTAGAATTCATCTTTAAGCCTTCTGAGAAGACTATTTATTTCTGTTCTATTTCTCTATTTAAATTATTTTACATTCATTAGAGAAGTTATATGATGGTATGTGTTTTGTCGGCATGAGAAGTAACCGAGGCTAGTGATAATGACTAATATTGCTTCAATTAAGCCTTCAATTAACAATTTTAAAAGTTCCAGCCCGGTAACTCCCTGTGACCAATTGTCTGATCTTGGGAAATCTCCTATCCCCTTATAACTGTTCTCTTATTCTTTTAAATAAAAATGTATCTGGAATCAAGAACTGAGATGGTAGCATACATTTAAGTAGATAATAGATGATACAGGTTTTTTTTTTTTCCCCCTTCAGGAATGCCAGAAAATTAAATATTTTTGAAAGTCAAAAAAGTGCTGCTGTGACTTTCAATTATTTTCCATTTCCATGCTGCCTCCAAACTTCCTGATTCCAGCTGGGATTGTGATCAAAAATGCAAAAACATATGTAGAGAAGTTATTCTTGTGGAACATCTGACCGGAAGCAGGAAATGCAAGATATCTCATGGGACTGCCTATTATCAAAATATACCCAGTCCCGTCCTGCAAAGACAGGGGGAGTTTGTCACCCAGATAAAGAGAATCAGAGAGAATTCTGGTATACACACATCACTGTGAAAGGAGGGAGGGGAGAAATGTCCCTCATATGTTTTAGTCCCTGGCCCACTGCTGTGTCACTGTGTGACCTTGTAAAATCTCACTGAATGGCTGCCAGTCTCGTGAAAAACATCTACAAAACAAATCTTAATAAAGGATAACTTTAAGGTACATATCCTTCAAAAAATCTTGTAAATGGGAAGCATCCTATAATTATTGCCCACTGATAAATAAGAGATAATTTATACACAGAGTAGTAACTCCTAAAGATTACCACAGTAACTTATGCCATCCTGATGCACAAAAGGAAACCAACTTTGCTATTTGAATTTAGAATTCAACATCTAATTTTCCTTGTAAGTCTTGAAAATATTTATTTGAGCTTTTGCAATAAAATTAAATTTCATGGAAACGTATTTTAATTACATGGTGATTAGGTTTTATCCTATTTTTGTGTGTGTGTAAATTAGAATAAATAGAAGAGAAACACTCTTCAGGAATTCTAGCCTGGTATCCTGAATGTATCCATCATAAAATCATTGGTACACAGCAGGCAACTGGAAAAAGGATACCTTTTAACCTCAACTGGCATAAACGTGAGTATTTATTTTTAAGAAGTGGAATATAAACAGACATGCTGAGAGCCAAGAGTTTTATGAATAAAAAAAGATTCCATACACACACACACACACACACACACACACACACACACAAAACTTTCCCCAATGGGCCACTGAGGATTTATGTGGATGTGAACTCTATTTACTGTTAGTATTAAGGAAATAGTGCCTTTTTAACAAGTTACTCATGTCTGGAAAAAATCCCAGTTTTGCAAGTAATCCAAGATTCTTTGCCAACTGTCCGTGGGAATCACTGGGATGGGAAAAGTTCAAATTTGTTTTAAAAGAACTTGCTTAATGGAAAATTTAAAAAAAAAAAAAGTAGAAGAAAACCAGCAACCCACTGTGCTAATCTTTTGGTTAAATAAGAATAAAGTATGGCCTGGTTGCTTTATTTTTCCTTAGTATTATTTTAAGAAAAGAAAAAAAAATAAAAATTTTCCATTTTTATGTTACCCATAAAGTCACATTCGGGACTTGATTTCAGTTATCCTAGAGCATGATGACTCTCTGGCTTTGGCTGGCTTATCTTCTGCCATTTTCTTAAAGCTCTTTTATTTTCTGTTCCAATCAAACAGCAAAATCTGGTTACATTGTTGCTGTCAATTTCAAAACTACAAAGGACTAAAAAAGCCAACCTTAAAACCATTGGAATGTATAGTTTTAAAATATAATGATTCTACCTCTTCTAGCACCTAGGGGATGCCAGGCACAGTTACAAAGTCTTTTATATGTTCGAGTCTCACAACAACCTTATCAATAGGCATCTTTAATATATTTTTTTAAATTCTCCTTTTATAGATGTGGAAACTGAGGCCCAGGGAGATTAAATAACTTCCCCACATCACACAGATTCTAAGGGGTAAAGCTGAGGTAGGAACGCAGGTGGGCAGGTCCAGTTTTTGCGTTTTACCTCTTATGCAGCTTCTGAGAAAGTATATCCCATGAATTCTTTTACCAAGAGGTTTTATTAGACTATAGCACAAATTAATGTGGTTGTAATTTGATATGACAGAACCTGCTTTGCATTCAATAGGGAATGGGAAAATGAAAGCTTTGCTTTTCCATTGGTGATAAAACAGATGTGAAAGTTATCTTGTAATCATCCACCCAAAGCGTGTGCCTATTCTTGTTCTCCTCTTCAAAAGGACACTTGGGCAGAAACATCAGATATAACCAGGCTTATATCTAGAGACAGTTCTTATCTAAGTAAACAAGCAAACAAAAAAACAACCCCTATTCTCCCCCCAAATAAACCTAGATGATTTACTGTCTAGAAAAGAAAGGTGTTAAAAGGAAAATTCTAAATATTTTCCTTCAGCTAAATTATTTTCTACTTCAACCAAATTTTTTCCACTGTCTTAATATTTATATTTTTTAAAAAGAGTAATCGATTATGTTCTAGAGATTCTGCCTATCATTTATTTTTAGCATTCATACCCTTATGGAAAAAATAGCAAGTCAGGTTCTTTTTTTTCCCCCTGCATTTATATTCCTTGATTTTTTTTCAGAATTTAATATCTAAGTGATTGCTTTTACTTGACACTATTGGGAAACACTGCCAGTCCAGATCTAAATATTTTCACATTCAACTACAACAACAAAACTGTGCTCTGCTAAGCTCCTTTGATTTATAGAGCTTCAAAAAATGGATTTCAGATGCGATTTTGCCAAGTTGTAAACCAAGAAGTCTTAATTTAAATTTTTCCTGACAGGAACGCTAATTCTTCATCTGAGATAAAGTATTTCAGTATTTTCACACACATAAAATAAGGTCTCTAAATTGCATTCAAGCTGGTAGTATTTGTACTATGGTTTTTTTAATACCTTGATATGCAACATAAGCATACAATATTTTCACAGGGTAGAGTCTCCCTGGAATGACTAGAAGAAAGTTTATGCCATTGATTCTACTTATAATTTTTATAGTAAAAATACTAGTCAGCATTATTTTATATGAGAGTTGAGGATGCCACTTTAAGTTTATAAAAGAAAGTTGAAGTTTCTAATTGGTATCATGGAATTTCTCTAGGGACCATACAACTCACGGAAGTAACAAGCATGTACTTACATTTTTAAAAGGTGAAATTAACAGTGATATCTTCTACAGTCACGGAAGAATTTGATGTACGACACTTGATTGCTTTGCATGTGGCTGTTAAAATACACATGAAAAAGGTGGAATTTCAAGTCAAATGAGAAAGATTAAATTATTCAGTAAATCCTTTCAGACTGAGGGATTATCATTGGCAAAAAATAAAGTTAGATTCCTCTTTTATATCATTTACCAAAATAAATCCCAGATATATTAAAATATAAATGAAGAGAAGAAAAAGTAAAGAAGAAACAAATGAATAATTATTTTCATTCAGGTAACAATGTAAACCTTCAATAAATGGTTCAGTTATGATTACTGCAAGGGAAAGGGCTTTCTGAGCAAGACACCAAAGGAATAATGATTGATAGATATCATTACATCAGAAAAAAAAGTTTTGCATTAAAATATCACCATAAGCAAACATAAAGCAAATAAAAACCTGAGTATAATATTCAAAATATTTGACTCAACAAAAGATAAACATCCTTTATAAGTGAAATGATCTTACAATCAATAAGATGACTAGCACCTTGATAGAAAATTGGCCAGTACATTTACCAGTATAGATACAATTTTACAGGTTAAAAAAATGTGAATTACAATAATTTGCTACAATTTTCACTTTTGAGATTGGCATTGACTAGTGTAGTGAGTGATAACTTGTGTGTGGTGATAGAAAGAGATACAGACCCTCTGGAGGACAATATTCTTGAATCTAGATATTTCACTTCGGGGAATTTCTTATATGGGGAAAAATTAGGGATATCCACTAAGAAATAAGTTCAAGGACAAAAACTGCAATAATATATATGATACTAAAGTTTGAAAACAACTTAGATTTATAGAAATATTAGATTATTTGAAGACAATATAGACTCACATAATGAACTATTTCCAAACATTAAAAATACTATTGAAAAAGTATCTTAAATGGCATGAAAAGTTATCCATGTTATAATGTGAATTTAAAGATCTAATTGCAAAACAATATGAACAACATCATTACATATTTTTGAGTATAATTGTGTATAAGGAGATCATCCCCACACGCACAAATTGATATGAGAAACAAAGTTTATGCTGAATGCTTTTCTCTCTTCTTTCTTTCACTTTTTTATTTTCTATTTTCCTCATATCATTATATACTGCCTTTGTAACTAAAAAAGATTTTAACGTAATTTTTTACTCTTTTATGGAAATGAATACCTACATACTATGAAAGTTCAATACGTGTAAAAAGTTTTGATTAGGGCTTCCCTGGTGGTGCAGTGGTTGAGAGTCCGCCTGCCAATGCAGGGGACACGGGTTCGTGCCCTGGTCCGGGAAGACCCCATATGCCGCGGAGCGGCTGGGCCCGTGAGCCATGGCTGCTGAGCCTGCGCGTCCGGAGCCTGTGCTCCACAATGGGAGAGGCCACAACAGTGAGAGGCCCACTTACAGCAAAAAATAATAATAATAATAATAAGTTTTGATTACATCTTTTGATCAAAATTCAAAAAAATAGTAAGGCCTTCACTGGGTGCTACACACTGATATTTTAATGCCCTCACTGTAAAAGTCTTACAACAATTTTATATCCTACGGATGACAATTTGAGACATTTGCAGGTGAAGGGCCAAAAATCGACTCTTCTTTTGTTTCCGAGCACTGGGAAAATAGAAGCAAATGATATTCTTAATGGTGCAAGTGACATGTTTATGAAAACCCAGGGCAACCATTAAATTATCAGCTACACTTCTTTTGTGTTTTTCTTTAGAGGGTCACAGTATTATTTTAACCAAGGTTAGTGGAGGGGGGGGTTGTTGTTGTTGTTGTTGTTTCTTGGCCTTATATTGTTGGTGTGGAAAGTAATTTAAACTTCATGGTCCATTTGAAGCAAGATTATTTACATCTGTGGGGCAATGTCTGTGTGCTTGCATGTAATTTATACTCTACTGCTATTACTTCTCAAATTCCTCCCACTTGGTTGAATTTATTACCATTGTAAGCTTGCTATTCTTCACTTTGGTTAGTTAGAAATTTGAAAAAAAGTTTTAAAGTTTTCTAACTGAGGACTAACTGTTTTTGTGTGTGTGTATGCTTGTTTTGGGGCATATTTTTTGTTTGGTTTGGTTTGGTTTGGTTTGGTTTTTAGCATTTTAGTGTTTGGAACTTAGCTTTTCTTAGATGGGAAATGAACAATCCACAGTGAGTATTTTGATTTTAGATATGGTTTTAATGACTCTACTTAAATATTATTTTACAAATTTATACCAAAATATTATTATGGAGGATATCACAGGCAAAATATTCCTTTAAAAAAGTACAGTTTTAGTCAATAAGGCAGATTTATAATTCAGATTAGTGCTTCACATCTTTAGTACAAATTAGAAGCCCTTCATACTAATATTAATTCCAGAACCTCGAGTTCTAGAATTTTGGTCTACCATATTATAGAACAAGGAGAAATTTTCTCTCAGTAGTTAAAACCTCATGCTTAGACTCATATCTCCAAACATAAGACCATTAAAGATCCCCGGATGCTATATTTGAGAAAAGGGATGTAGGTGATAGAATGTTTACTGAGATCATTGCACTCTATCTAAATGGGTCCAAGCAAAATTGTGTGTAATTTCCAGTGAGCTGGTGTGCATAACCATGAAAGATGATTTTAAGTGCTTTCCATTTTTAGTGTCTGTGATCATACAACATGCTTGTCTGAGGAAAAATTTTAAATGAGCCTTTAAGTCTTCAGGGATGCACAGTGTGGCCTGAAAACTGTTCCACATTTCTGTCCTCCCCACACCATGAATTTCTGTCTCTACATAGTGGTCTGGTAGAGGAGGTGTGACCATTAATCAAAATAGGCCTTTATTTCTTTATTTTTCAACTCCTAATATTTCCGTAATTTAAAAATTCTATGACCCTCTGTTTCCCCAGGTTCTTCTCTGCTTGTGCTTAAGATTCCAGGTTCACCTAATGATGAAGTTTCCATCATCAGTGCTATTTTTCTTGTTCATTAAAATAAACAAAGAATAAAGGTTCACTGTTCAAAAGGGGAAGTTGAGGTAAATCCTAATATTCAAAGGAATTTGGGGAGAACAACCAAAAAGAATAAAAGTCTTATCGACTTCCTCCCATCCTAAATCTCTAAGAAAATAGGATTACTCAAAGATCCAGTGATTCCCATCTGAGATCATTCTTCTTTCTATTAGGAAGGAGGAGATGAGGTTATATGGCTTGTACAGGAAAATGACCAAGAGTAGGGTACAGGGTGGGGACAGCAGTAAAGCAACACCTTTTGCAGAAATAATAAATGGCCCTGCTGTGTGGTATAAAAAATAATTCATTCTTGAAGAAAATCTCTCTTTTGTTCTTCTAAGTGGCATCTGATCCATGTAAGATAACACCTTAATCTAAACAAGTTTATTGAGCATGGCACTAATTGTTGGCCTTCGTGTTTTCATCAACTCATATGAAACTTGTGGCTTTATGTGTTTGGTTCTTATTGACACCTGAATCCAGCTAAATTTCTACCCAAAAAGATGAGGAACAAAAATAGAATGCAGTCTGTAAAACAGTGAACATTCATCTTTTTGCTGTAGAGAAGTCACTTCTTTTAAGATTTTGTAGTGCATTTTATATAAATACTCATGGTGTAGCATGGTAATCTTGGGCTCTGGATCAGCAAATTTCTCCCTAAGCCTGATTCAAACCCTCAATTGCATTGGTCACTCATTTTTTTAAATGCTGAACAATTGTCTTCAGCTACTTTGAGTTACTTAAACTGTGCAATAACATTTCCATAGAAGGAATTCATAAATAAGATCCTATAGCATTCTGTTCTGTAGAATGATATAACAGCCATTTTATTGTTTGGAGTGAGATAGATTCCCAAAATAAATTCAGTGGGAGGGGGAGGGTTGGGGAGAAGCAGCTATCAGTGTACAAATGCATTTGTAGGACATTACGATTAAAATTGATATAATGCCTCCATAGATCTCCTTAGCACCTGTTGAATTGTTGTACTTACCCATTAGTACTCCATTTAATACCAGAAGGCAGTTAATAAATTCTTCCTTCCTGTGCAGGAAATTGACTAAAAGACACAAAATTAGCTTTTAAATTTTAAAGAATTAAGATCTGGACTGCTGATTCTCTTCCTTTATTCAGCTACCCTGACAATGAGCTCTGAACCCTGCTCTTTGTACAGCTAGAACCCGTTAGATCCTCAGACCTCAGACTTTGCTTCTAAAAGATGTAATATCTGTACTCTCTCAGATCTGCCCTGCAGCAGTTCTCAGGAAAAATCCAGCCTTGGATGATTGTCTAGGCCTCAGACCCCAGAGGCCAGAGAGGTCAGGCTTTTGTGTTGGGATGTTTCCTGGACCTTTTTACATTCTTTGTCTGATAAAAGATAGTGATGGCTCTTTGCACCATCCACACTCCACCCCCAACTGTAGGCACAAAGGCGCACCTTCCAAAAGGGACATCTTTATGGCTTTCATGGAGATTTTATATGGCTATCCTGAATTTAAGAAACCAAAAAGCAAATTGTGCAAAAAATATAATGCAAGGGTTTTAGTTCTTTGCAGCAAAGTCCCAATGTGAGAACCATGCATATGCTGAAGTATAAAAGTCGAACCTCTTGGTTGATAAAACTCTTAGGTAGGACAACTTAAATAACTTTTTAATAATAAGATCCACATAAATCTCTTGAATTGGTATGATAGACACTAACAGGAAAAACTGCTGGTATGTAGATGGACAAGGTTAAGATGGCAGTGGGTTTTCTTTGTTTAACAGTTTATGTATTCATTTGTTTGTGATGTCTGTTTAGTTCACAAAAAAAGAAATATTTATTATTCTTTTTTCTTAAATTTAAGTATACTTGATTTACAATGTTGTGTTAGTTTCAGGTATACAGCCAAGTGATTCAGTTATATATATTATATATATATATATATATATATATATATATGTATATATATACACATATATATATATATATTCTTTTCCGTTATAGATTATTACAAGATATTGAGTATAGTTCCCTGTGCTATACAGTAGGTCCTTATTGGTTATCTATTTTATATATAGTAGTGTGTATGTCTGTT
Source organism: Mesoplodon densirostris (assembly GCF_025265405.1). Classification (NCBI taxonomy): domain Eukaryota; kingdom Metazoa; phylum Chordata; class Mammalia; order Artiodactyla; family Ziphiidae; genus Mesoplodon; species Mesoplodon densirostris. Next base: position 104,372,392 of record NC_082664.1, read on the forward strand.
AATCCCAAACTCCTAATTTATTCCTCCTCCCCCTTTCCACCTTGGTACCCATAAGTTTGTTTTCTACGTCTATGAGTCTCTTTCTGTTTTGTAAATAAGTTCATGTAATTTTTTTTTAGATTTCACATATAAGTAATATCATATGATACTTGTCTAAAAAATATTTATTATTCTTGTATATATTCATAGGAAGTTCTGAATTCTTTGTCTCCAACAACCCATCCTTCCTCAAAACTTTCATAAAGAATGCCTCTGATTAGAAAAATCCAACAGAATAAATCATTGTTTTTTCTCCAACATCAGGGGGTGTCATCCTCCTCCCTAGGGTTCTGCAATGGTAGTAGAGTCTACAAAAAACTCCTGCAACTACCTTAGAACAAGAGTATTTATATCTCCCAAACAAGAATTCCCTGTTATCATCTGAGACACCCATAAATTGTGGAAGAACCACAGAAAAGAAGGGCAGGTGTTTTCTTCAAGCCCTCCTCAAGGCAGCCTTCGCCTATCTGTCTGAGTATTTGAGAATGCGGCTTTTGAAAAAATAAATTCTCTATATAGAGAATAGATGTAGGATGGGGGTAAAAAAATGAATAAAAATTTTAAAAAGTCTTTTCATTTCAGTTCCAGCCATTTCTACCGTACACTATTTGAAATGTCTTTTAGTGAAATTGTTTTTATTTTCTTTTGGGACTCTTTCCCTGGAAATTACTGATTGCTACCTACACCACCCTTACGATATTTCCTTAAGGGGTGCGTATATAAGAAAATTAAATTTATCTTTAGTAGTAATGACAAATATTTTTCAAATATTTAAGAATAATCCATTACTATTAATTGTCCTAAAATCCTTGCCTCATTGCATTAAACAATGCTCCAGCGTGCAGCCATTCTTTGTATCTTATTCTTTTGGTTTGGTTTTTGAATTCCATTTCTCCAAATTGACATTTTTTTTTTTTTTGCGGTACGCGAGCCTCCTACTGTTGTGGCCTCTCCCGCCGCGGAGCACAGGCTCCGGACGCGCAGGCTCAGTGGCCATGGCTCACGGGCCCAGCCGCTCCGCGGCATGTGGGATCTTCCCGGACTGGGGCACGAACCCGTGTCCCCTGCATCGGCAGGTGGACTCTCAACCACTGTGCCACCAGGGAAGCCCAAACTGACTTTTTTATAAGGTAATGGGAAATGCTGTTTTCTAAAGCCAGAACCACTTATCAACCTTCCAGTAAGCATAAACTTATAAGAATGTTTCTGAAGTTTTGAAGAGGCTTACCAAGGTGCCCATGCTATTGGGTAGCATTTTCCAGGTAATTATTGCTGAGCAAGAGAGATATTGGTAGGGTAAAACCGGCTCTTCAAGAATGGGCTCTGGAGGATGGTGCAAACTTTCTGTGGCTCCCACAAATACTTTCTATTTGCCATTAACAGGAGTGCTCAGTAGACTGATTACTTAAGGTAAACTGAGTGTCAGGGACTGAACCAGCACCTTGAACTGAGACCAACTAGAGCCGGGGAGCCATCAGATGCTACATATTTTGCCACCTAAAGAAAATTCTGGTCTAGTAATAAAGTGCCTTTGGGCAAGAACCTAGATGTTTCTGGGGGTACACTCACAAGTGCTCATATGCCTCCATCACCAGAGTTTCCAATGTGCCTCAACTCTTTGCCCTGGACTGAGTTCAGCTATTCAGCCACTCAAAAACATATTGCATTCCTACATCGTTCTAGGTGCTGTATTAAATAATGCACCTACGGTGCTTAACAAAATTGTTATACTTATTCCACCAATAGATAATCAAAGAGTATCAACTGTATGCCTAGCACTATTATAAGGACATATAAGAAAATCAAAAGGATTCCTCTGCCTTTGTGAATTTTTATCTGGTTGAAGAAAAAGGTATTCATACTGAAAACCTATGAAGTACAGGAAAGCATTCTTTTCTCCATTCTACAGAGTTTTACTTCCTTCCCATAAGTTAAACAAAAATTGTATTAAATTTCTATGAAACCAAATGCTTCTGGGACAATGCAGATAATGAAAGTATCCAAGATCCAGAGCAATTTTCAGAACATTCTCATTTCCATGAACCCTGCCCTTCCTTGAGTGGCTGAGAGAGCAGAAAACCTGCTATTACTCTGGCTATGTTGAGTTTTCCTAAATATTAAGCCTAAACTATAAGTCAACATCTTCATAACCGATGATGGTATTTTAATTCTTTTTAAAAGCACCGTATTTGTGAATTGAACATATTTTGGAGAAGCCATTGAAACTCAGATTAAGTTTAGTTTCTGGCTCAGAAGGAAGTCATCTCAAACACAATGGGTTCTATTCCACCTGGATGAGCATTGGCTTGACATTGAAACAGGGGCAAGATTTGTGTGTTTCTGAAATGTTTTATTTTGCCCTTTGATTTATTTTGTCCTTAGATTTTATCCTATTTCTGAGCTCATTTTTGGCTAGTGTTCACTGTCTCCTCAGAACCTTTCTCTTCATCTGTGCATTTCACAAGAGGAAGTTATATCCTGTTTAATTCTGTTGCATTTGGAAGCTGAATTTTTCTCGATCTACGATAAAAAGCTGGGACATCTGATTGGCCAGCGCCTCTTTTATTCCAAGCTTATTGGACAAGATTATTTTACCTGGTCTCTGTTTTCCTGAACACAGAAGGCAAGAACACTGGCATGTTCTTCTGGCCGTCATGTCCACAGATGGGATTTCTTGCTCTCCTGTGTTTAACCTCTGAAGCACTGCCCAAACTCTACCCTGAGACTTGAGACACACTTGAATCCAGAAAATATTGATTTCATCACTGCCATGTTGTTGAAATCATAAAACGACATAATCAGAGTGCAGAAAGCCAAATTTTATAAACACCCTAATGTATGGCACATGACTAAGTGATAAAGCTTGACACATTTACCAAACAAAGTGAAAATCTTCATTTGTCTTCAGAAAGAGAAGTGCTCCCATGTGTTCAGACATCTGTACAGTCAACATGTGGCAATTATTGTGCAAAAAATAGGATCACTGTAACTGCTGTTGTAAATTATGGCCTCATTGATTAGTATCTTACTTCCCCCTCAAACTCTCCACTTCATCACAAATAAGGAGACATACACACTCAAGGCCTTTGAAAAGATTCCCCGCAAACTGGTTTAAATTTAAATTTAGATTTACTCCCAGCAGGCTCTCCTACACCATTATACAGTCTCTGTTTTTTGTTTAAGGATATCTTGAGCATTTCTCACACACCGTTAATGTATGTTTACACACCGTTAATGTATGTTTACTTAAGCACTAAAATTAAATACACATAATGAATCCATCTGTGGAAAACAGAATTAATAAGTGGAATACAATATTGCTGTGAAGATGTGTATTCAACAAGCATGGGACGCACACTGCTCTCTCTCTGGAACTTGACATTCCTCACATGTTGTTAAAATTTTCTGAATGGGTCCTAAGTGATTTTGGTGTCTGGGGATTGCATACGGAGGCTGAAAACCTCCCCAAGAAGCTCATCTCATAATACATTTCCAGTTCCTCTTGCAAGACTTTCAGTGGTGAAACTGTCATGTGATACACACATGACACACATTATGTTTGGGAAATTGATCAAATGAGGATGAGAAAATGCCAATTGTTAGTTACTCTGAAAACGATTCTTCTTAGATTTCCATTCTGTTTTCCTTCCACATTAACCAGACCTAATTGAGGGTTGATTATTTTTCAAGATATCTGTGAGGGGACATTCCCAAACTGCCCCACTACATCTATCTGAATTGCTTGGAAAAGTAAAGAAATAAAGTACAAAGCAATCATCCATGAGCTGCACCTGACTTCTATATAAATATATGAAAGATTGATTATTTATACTATTTCTGTCAAGACTGTGTTTGTCTTTATTTCACAAGCAAATTTCATATAATGCTGGAGATGCTGCAAAGCCTGGCTGAGGTAGAGAAATGAATTTTAGCCTTTGCAGCTGTTGTAGGGGGAAGTTAAACTGAAGTTCATATTCATTTCCTTCATGCTGCCCCTAGAAAAAAGAGGGCACCAGCTGATATGTGTTCAGTAGTGCATCTGGCCGTAGAAAGCGAGGTTGGCTCTGCTGAAGGGGGTACATCATACAGACAAGCTCTGGATAAACAAACTTGGGCCCAACCAGAGCTTTCTTTCTGCTTGCACAGCATGGCTGTCCTAGCAGCGAGGCTCCACCAGAGGGTTTGGTTGGAGGATCACTAGGATTACTTGTTATTTTCATGCAAATTTCATCACCAAGCCATCCTTTGGTATAGCAATGAATTCTGTAAATAACACACAAAGGGGAAATTTTGGACCAACCAGTTTGGCCAGAACTTGGCATACCCATTTTTCCCATCTCAAAAGGAGGTAGTTTGAGTTTCAGCATTTACTTCAGAAAGGCTTCAAGTTGCATTTTTCATATCTACCCTCCTTCAGACACCTGAATAAAACCTCAATCTTCCAGTTCCCTTGCTTTCTCCACTCCAGAGAAGAATTCCCATGGACACACCAAATGAAAGGTGAGCTTGCTCTGGGAACTGCCCTTTTCTCCTCCCACTGTTGAAGTTTCTGTCCAGTTGGGATGGTTCCTGACAAAATTTCCCAAGTTCTGGTTTTTTATGGGGCACTCACTATAGGAAATAATCTAAGTAGCTTTTTTTCTGGAGATATTGACTTATGTGAAGAATTTAACAACATCTTCACACTTGTTACCTATTACTAGAAAATGGAAAGACAAAGAGTAGGGAACAGACCCTTGATGGGCACTCACCCTGGGCTGCACTGAGGCAAGTGCTTATACAGACATCCCTCTTTAATCCCTCAGCACCCCTTGGGGAGGATGTGAATTTCACAGATGATGAAACTGATGCTCAGAGACAGCCAGTGGGAGACTCTGAACTGGAATCTTATGTTTGTCTAAATTCAAGGCTCTTCTCTTTCCTTCAAACTGCTTGTTATTGTTTTTAGTGATTTAATAAAAAAATAACCCTGCCTATAGCTCATCATTGAAGAATCTTACCAGCACAGTTGAAGGCTAATTATGTGGAAGATGGGCTGTGATACGACAAAATTCTCTAATGCCAGAAGTGATGCTGGCAATCAGAATACTGGGTGAAAGATCAGACTAGCTGGCAAGGAGGTATATAAGTTGAACCATAGCTGTCCTTTTCCATGACTTGCCTCATGTCCAATGATTTCAATGTTATAAACTGTATAAAGGGCTAATATCAGTGCCTGGCACCCAGAAGATAATTAGTTACCTGTAGTTAGGTTCCCAGATGTAGCACAGGACATCCAATTAAATTTGAATTTCAGGTAAACAAATGAATGCCTTGTTAGTATAAGTATGTCCCACACAATACTTGGGATATACTTGTATTAAAATGTCTTCTTTTAAATCCCAAATTCAAATTTAATTGGGCATCCAGTATTTTACCGGTAACCCTACCTGGGTGAGATGAATATTAAAGTCATTAAGTGTTGGGTGGTACTCATACTCCGTCGAGAGAAAGGCAGCTTCCTCTTTATAATACATGGAACAGTACCTACTTCATAACGAGCCAGGAAGGCTATAGGTGATTGTATATGTAAAGCACTTAGTATATGGTAGGGGGTTAGCACAAAAAATGGAAACAATTATTTCCCATTTGTTTACTGAGTTTGAAAGTCTAAGCCTCCCTAGAACTGTCCCTAATTTGATATCCATAGGGAAGGGAAAGGAGAGCCAGCTGCTACTCAAAGTTGTCTCTGGCATACTCTATAAACCTTTGTAGCAGCTCAAACCACAGCTCTTAAAAACAGAAAGCATGTGTACACTGTGGTAGGCACTGTTTTAAACAGTGATATGTATGGAATCATTTAATCCTCTCAACAGCCCTATAAAGTTACCACCCTCTGTTTGATAAACTGGGAAGCTGAGGCACAAAATGGCTAAGTGACTGGCTCATGGAGTCCTTCAGTATACAGAACCCAGGCAGTCTGGGTTCAGGGCACAAGCTCTGGTTTCTTCCTCAGGGTCGGACTCTCTATGGGGTTCCATGATGGTCTGGCATTTGCTGCTTCCACAGCATCTGAAGATAATGGTTACCAAAAGGATGGTCAAGAAGGTGCTATTTTAGAACTGCCAAAGATGACAAAGACTAAAGCTTCCTTGTACAGCCCTCTGGAGTGGTTGCCAGGGGATCTATTTTCTGGTTGAGGAACTGATATAGGTTGTGCCTGGGAAAATTATCTGTAGACCTGGAAGGTTATGGGTGATGATGGATACTGTGACACCAGCAGTGCTTTGCAGCACCTCCCACCCAAACATCTGTGCTTAAGTTGCTTCTTCCTCTTCTGAGAACATCCTCAGGCATGGAGGATATTTCCAGGTGGGTACTGGCTCAATAAGCCAGAGCCATGCCAAAGGCTGCACTGTGAAGGAACAGTTGCCATCTGCGTGCAGATGATCAGCTGATTAACTGAGCAGTAGGGGTCTAAAGGGCCTCCTTGAACACAAATTGATTTCAGTGAGGCCTCTTCTTTATACTATTAGAAAATAGTGTTTATTTAAAAACACCATTAAACTACCCAAACTGCAAGAACATCAAATCAATATACAGAGAATAGTTGACGGAGTTCAGAGGCACCGTCCTGTGTAAAATACCCTGGATTCGTTTCCCAGGCAAAGCTTTAGCCTTGCTGCAAGGGAGGAGGGTGATACTCGGTGCTTTCCCTGCAGGAAGACTCAAGGCCAATGCGGAAGAATGGGAGTAAGGATACAGAAAGGGACTACTTCATGACCCTTCAACATAATTTGTTTCCTAATGAAAAGATTCCAAGGTTTTGAGGTGGAGAAACTAAATTTGAGAAACAATTTTGTGTGAGCTACTAGGCAGGAGTATCTCAAGCTCATTGCTGATTTGACACTTATGGAGAACCCACGAGGAATGCTTACAGAATGCATGGCTTATCCAGCTCTCCCCAAGCTCTAACTTGTGTCTGTCCATAGGTCAACCCAAATCAAGGAAGGCTTGGTAGGCAAGTCACACCATCTTTCTCTCCTCCCCAAAAGAATTTCTGTTAAACATAGCCTGCACTAGGAACCTTGGAGGAAATAGCTCAGCATTGCTCTTGCAAGGGGAAGTTGCTGGGAGGTTGCCTTGAACATTCTTCACTCCAGTGCACAGTGTCCCATTTATGAGACCCCCTCCAGGAGGAAATGCAGGTCTGAAATTTGTGCCAGTACTAGCTGTAAATCTCCAAAGCACTGGTAATTATTCATTTCGTGGATTATTAACTATAGATGTGAAAATATGTATCTTTTTACTTTGGCTTCTAGAAAACCGAAATCCAACTCTTGAATCTGCCCAGAGTATAAATAAGGGCATCATGGCCAATCTTATTATTGGTATCACTTTTTCACTGTATATTTTATCTCTTTGATTTTAATTATTTTACTCTATTATTTTAAGTACCCTTCACTCCAGTCAAAATGCTATGTGGGAGAAGACATTAAGGGAAGGAAGGAAGAAAGGAAAGCAGGAAAGAAGGATGGAAGGAAGGAGGGAGGAAAGAAGGAATGAAGGAGAAGAGGGAAAAGGCAGTGGTAACTTCAGATGATAATGGGTGTCAGAGTATAGTGTAAATTGTAGATTGCTATATAAATACGATGAATTTACACTACAGTGAGTCCCTACATACAAACCTTCAAGCTGTGAGCTTTCACACGTGCAAACGTGCATCTGGTTCCAGCAAGGAACCAGCACCTGTGCCATCAACGTCAGGCAGGAGTGAAATTGCAGCTTGCCTTCCGTCTCCTACTGCTGATGGTCCATCAGCTCTGCCATCTCCCACCTCCTCTCCCTCCTCCAGTCAGTAACTCTTCTTGCCTGTTGACTCGATGCCAGCCCCTGTTTTCCAGCTGTTGTACTGTACTACTGTACTTTTCAAGGTACTGTACTGTAAGACTAAAAATGTTTTATTTTTTGTGTTTGCTTGTTTTTTATGTATTATTTGTGTGAAAAGTATTATAAACCTGTTACAGTAGGGTACAATATAGACAATAGTATTAGTTGGGTACCTAGGCTAACTTTGTTGGTCTTGCAAACAAAGTGGACTTACGAACTTGCTCTCGGAATGGAACTTGTTCGTATGTAGGGAACTTGCTCTATTAGTATTAGTAGTGCTATCTATTGATAGCATTATTACTATTTCTATCAGTATTAGTATTCCTTTTCATTTTGAAGGTGAAGAATGGTGGGAGGAGGAAGGAAGAGATGGTCATTAAGCCAGACCTGAGTCCAGCTGCTCTAGCCAGGTAAACGTGTTAAACGGGTGATTGTATAACTGAGGAAGGGGGGCCAGGAGGGTCACCTGCTCAGGTCCCACAGCTAACACTGGGGTGTTGCCTCCAGGTCTGCTGCTTCCCTGTGTGTGTTCTTTCCAGCACCTTGTGGACAAAGAGGTCCAAGTCCAGCTTTTTTGTTTGTTTCACATACCTCACGTATCACAGAAAAGATTCAAAAGTGTGGCCCGTGATACTTATTTCACATGTAAAGCTCTGGAAAGAATTTTTTTTCTCCCAGAAGGCTTCTTTCCCTGTTCTTCCAAAATAACTGCACACATCACACTGTGTTCTTACCTCTATGTCCACCATATAGGAGTGTCCTGAGGGCAGTGGCCATGGCTACCTTCTCCAGCACTGTATCTGTGGCACCTTAGCAGAGTCCCTGGTTGATGACTGGAGCTTTAGATAAATGTTGACTATGTAAGTGAACAGTAAATGGAGAATCTGAAGCTGCTGGGGCTCTGAGTTTCACAATGTCTTCTCTTTACCACCTTCTCTTCTACTGCAGGTGAAGGGAAATCTTCCTTCTTCTCATGACTAGGCTTGCTCACTGACAAAAGTGTTATATCCTCTGCCTCCTTAAACATCTTGCTACTTTCCTGACAGCATTTTCAAACTCTCACCCCTTATCCTGGGCCCCCTATTGGTAACTTCACACATTCTTGGTTGACTTGTGTCCAGTGGTCCCTCATTCATACTGATCATCCAAACTACCTGGAGAAATATTGAAATTTGAGCCTCACCTGAGATTGCTAGATTTCCAGGATTGGGCCCAGATAGGTATTAGTTTAAAAAAAAAAAAGCAAAAACAAAACAAATAAATGAATGAAACCACACACAATCCCCCTCCCTCCTGAAACAACCTCCCCTGGTGACATAGACTCAGTACTCAAGAACAGTAACCCACTCCAGTTAAATGTATTTATGTTACCCTTAGAAAAATATCTCTCCTGCTGTTCTTCCCTGCCAGGTTGGAATTGTGAAGACACCATTTTTCCCTCTTTCATAAATCATGGATTTTTCATCTCTGATGCCACCCTGTTCTCTTGAAATCCAAATACAAAGATATGTAAAAAGGAATGCTTTCTCAACTCCAAGTCATGAAGAATGGGAAAGAGGTAAAATGGGAGGTGGGGCAAAGCAGAATTGCTCATATGGATGTTCCATTTGCTCCCTACATTTCCCAAGAATCTCTTCATGTCCAGTTGGGACCACTAGAATCTGGTCAATAAGCTGAGCAAAAATAAACAGTGTCACTTCTAGTTAGATGCTTTTAAGTGAGTGTGTGAGTTCTTCATGCTCTTTCCTTCCCTCCTACAGAGACCTAGAAAGATGTGTGTTCTAGAAGGTAGACCTACCAAATGTAAGCGGCATGAGTCTCTGAGTGAAGGACTCTGAGAAAGCAAGAAATCATCTTCTATATGATAAGCTATGGAAATTTGGAGTTTATTACCATGGGTAGCCTTTCTTATTCTGATCAATATAGGAATTGGTACCGAAAGTGAGGTTCTATCATCACATAAACTAAGCGTAGGTGACTTTAGTTTAGCAATGGAGCAGTGAGGTGAGGAAACAAGTATCATAGGTTAGAAATAGGAAGATGTTCATTATGCAAAGGGAAAATATATGGGAAAACTGCCACTTTGGTTCATTTGAAAGATGGACTCCATGTATTGCACTAAGAGAAGAAGTTGGAAAACAGAATGCTTAGCTGCTGTTAACAGAATTTGGCAAGATATTAAAAGAATTAGATGAGCTCTAGAAAGAATTTTCCAGTTTGCAGGCAGCAATGAAAAGAAACAGGTTGTTTGCAGATATTCCAAAACTTGTGAGGTTGGAAAATAGGATGGCTTCTGGAGATAGAATTAACAGGACTTCAAGGGACAAATGCCAAGTAAACCTTTCAGCTGATTAAAGACTTCCAAGGCAAAGGTCAGATTAAGGGCATGAAATCTTTATTGGAACCCTCTCAATGCATTAAAGGGCAAAGATTGTATCAGAGTTGTGGCTTCTTCAGTGAAATTCAAAAGTCACCAAGTAGCAACCATAGCATTGAAAGGGAAAGGTCTGGGAGAGCAACAGATAAGCAAGCAAAGAAATAAAGTCTTGAGGACATTTTGGAGAAACTTTTGGGTGTGGTTTGGACACATACAATTTACAGAAAACCATGAAGATACCCTAGGTATCTTGGCAGATCAGGAGCTCAGCAGCGAAGAGATAAGCTAGGTGAAAACATAGCTCTGACCTTCAGACTTGGAAGTTTCTCAAACATGGAAATAGAACAGTAGTAATTAGTAGTATTTATTATGGGCTTATTTATTATGGTCTTACTAAGTGCTAGGGCCTGTTCTAAATGTATTTATCCTTGCGAGGTAAGCATGATTATTCTCATTTTATGGGTGGACAAAATGAAGGCTTACGGAAGCTGATTTTCTAAGGATCACTTTACTACTAAGCAGCAGACCTGGGAGTCTAACCCTTGTTAAAAAGAATCAGCCCTGGACACTTGCCAGAGGTGGCAAGACAGATTTTATTTAGACTGCTGCAATAGGGGAGAGAGAATCCAGCATAAACTGAGCTCGAGTTCAATTAACACAAAGGTGACTGACATTTTTAAAGGGACAACAGAGAGGGAACATAAAAGGGTTATGGGGAGGTGAAAAGGAGGAAATAAGTGAGGGATTTAGTGGAAAATTACAGAAGTGGAGTAAGTGGAGAAATATTGAAGAAGAGTTGGCAAAGTGGGTTGGGACAATGTACATTTTGTCTTTTGGTAGCATAGTGTTTTCTTGAGCAAAGATTCAGCATGGTCAAGTCTTAGCTCAGTGTTTGAGAAAGTCCTTTGGGCGGGCTTGGAGTCCATCATTCACACCCTAGCCTGGCTGACTTCAAAGACCTTGATTTCCATCCTGATTCTATATTATGGACAAATGGATAATTGTCAAACAATTAGAAATTGATCATATGCTACATTAAGGTAATAGTGAAATGTATGTGGGTGTCAGATGGGTAAGCATGGAAGTGGAATCCAGAAAGATGCACAGGGAATGTCAAATTGTTTAATATGTGGTATGAGATCAGTTTGGGATGGTAGAGAGAAACCAGGACAAAAAGGTAGTTGAAAGTGAAGCCAGGGCATTTGTGTTTTCTCCTGAAGATCATGGGAGCTGTTGGTGAAGGTGGGAATAATGGGAGCATGTTTGTGTTTTGAAAGATCACTTTATCATGGAGAGATATTAGGTATTATTCAACCTTAGGTCTTGATTAAGACTTTGGCTTTTGCACAGACTGACTGCGATCTTCAGTGAATCATTTAACTACACACACAATTTATTTACCTTGAAAAGAAGGTGATCATTCCTATGGTAAATGACACTGTTGGTTCCTCCAGTTTTCATCGTACCTCTTCCCCACCAGTAGCAGCCATCAGTAGGGTGGGATTGACTAAATTTCAGCCTCATTCAAGTCTCAATTAGCCCAAGACAGTCAGCCTAATCTTGTCCATTTGCCACCATGATGGGTTCAGGAATGGGATATTGATCTAATCTGAATGAAGCCAGGTCACTGAATGAAAATGGAACAAGAATTCCTCTCTTTTAGTGTAAATACTGTGTATAGATGCGGATTCTGAAACTTCACGGTCACTTTTCCACCATTAGGGGAGCTGATCTATGGGCAAAGCCAACAGGCAGAGGGGGTAGAGTACAGATATTCACCAAGAAATGGAGATGAACCTGTGATCAAACCTCTCCTTCCTGTATCTGGGGATTTTCTAGTTGCACATTCCACTTCCTGTTTAAACTATGTTGATTTGGATTTTTCTCACTTGCAGCCTAGATCATCAACATTATATGCTTACCCATAGAGTTGAGGTGGGCATGGGAGGTTACCTGTTAAAGGAAATAGGAAGAACTCAATACATGAGTTTTGCCCTCAAATTATATTATATCACCATTGTGTCTCTGGGATGTAGTTCTCTCTTGTGGTTCTTCCCATCAGAAGTACCATTGTCTTCTCTGCCAAAACTTGCCTGATATATGTGCCACGTCCATCAGCCAATATTAGGTCACCATGTTGATCTGTCTAAAAATACCCTCCCAAAGTCAAAGTGCAACTGACCAGAGGCCATGAAGAACCAAACCTCCACTGCTTTTGGAATCTTAGATAATTGTACAGGTGAATGAGGCAAGGGGGATGCTGCCAGGAGAATCGAAGCCCACCTCAGGTGACTTTCCTGTGAATTCCACTGTGTCCTCTTCAAGCTGAAAAGTAATTACTCTTTTAGCTCCATTCATCAGCCTGATTAATCAATTCAAAAAGAAAGCAAAATTGATTATTTGTCCCTTTGTCTCAAATCGAGAGATTAACTCTCCTTTTACTCCTCAAGCCACCCATCACATGAGAAAGGAAGCTGGAATCAAAACACTTGGAATCTCCTGATTCTAACCTTGATCCTGGGACCACCAGGCAAGGCTGCCTCTCCCTGAAAGAGCTATTTTAGTCAGGGAGGGCCAAGCCTCAAAAAGTTGCTAGTTCTGTTTTTTTTATGAAGTTCCCAAAATTGTGGATGCTTATCTGAATGCTATCTGAACTATTCACGTCTCTGGGGAGAGCATAATTGGACTGGAAATTTCCTAAAAACAAACTTTCTTTTAACTGTTTCAGGCTGGGCAGCTCTGGGTCAGGGAAGAAATATCCCTTCTATATCCCTCTGCCCTGATTTCTGCACCTCTGCTGAGTATGTGAATTAAGACAGTAAGAGTAAGCTCCTGGTTAAGAACGACAGGGTAGTCTGAAGTCCCCCAGCACACCCCAAAAGTTTGTTGCCACATCCCACCAAGATCTGGATGTTTTCCTATCATTTTAAACAGATCCTTTGGGCACCTCTCCAGGTGACCTCATTAGTGGAAAATTAAATAAAAGCCTCCTCTTATTTTTCCCCATAGAAAGTAATGATATTTTAATAATACTATGCCATTACTTTCTTAGGACAACAACCAGAAAGAAGATAGCAAGGGACATCAGGCCTGGAAAACTGCCCAGAATATAGCATGAGGTGGCTGGAGACAGAAGAGCCATAGAAAGAGAAGGCAAAGAACTACATCGAATGTAAAGAAAGGAGAAAATGAACAGCTCTGTGTATTTCACACTGTGAAGTCATTATTTCTTTTTTTTTTTTTTTTTTTTTTTTTTTTGCGGTATGCGGGCCTCTCACTGTTGTGGCCTCCCCCGTTGCGGAGCACAGGCTCCGGACGCGCAGGCTCCGGACGCGCAGGCTCAGCGGCCATGGCTCACGGGCCCAGCCGCTCCGCGGCATATGGGATCCTCCCAGACCGGGGCACGAACCCGTATCCCCTGCATCGGCAGGCGGACTCTCAACCACTTGCGCCACCAGGGAGGCCCTCATTATTTCTTAATATTCGAAGCTTGATAAATGACTGGTGTTTGATTATTATGAACACAGGCCTAAGACACATTCACTTGTATTTTTTTCTTTGTTTTATTGGGGTTTAACCGCAGAGAAAGAGAAGTGGCTCCTTAGGCTGTCATTCTTCTTTTAAAATGTAGAGGTCAATTTTCCTTTTATACAAGGTTTATTGATTACTTTCCAAACAAATATAATTCAGAGAAAATTGAGTCAACCTTGTTTCACTAATAGTTGGTATTTTCTTTGAGGCTGTGGCATATAGCTGCAAAGCATGCAGAGGTAGGAATTTTCACATTATTGTATGTGACTGTTGAGTGAAGTCTGGTGGGATTGTGGGTGATTTGTGACAAGCTAAGGAATTCCTTTGGTGGCCTGCTGTAAGCGTGAAGCACATTATTTAAAACCTACCTAGATCATTGATATATTGTCATCGTGTGCTTTTAGGAGGGCCCCTTTCCCCTTAACATACAATTTTCTGTATGGCCTTTAGCTTTTTTGTTTCAGATCTTACTCTTTGATGTTATGTTGCTTTTATCAAGATAGAAGGCCATTTAAAATAGTTATCCGTTTATTAATTTGCTTATAGATGACTTTTTTGTTTTTCATTATTTTCTAATTGATTTCAGTAAAGGTGTATGTAATTTTAATAATGGAAGTAATAAATATAAAACTATCATAAATGAATCTTTTTTCCCCAGCTTATGGCTGAAGCCTTCTCCTAAAAATTAGCTCACACTGATTCAGTTCTTCTCTGAACCTCTACAGCACTTAATTTTGTGCTTTTCCTTTTGCCCATTTTATACTGGGGCTGCCAGTCAGTCTCCAGGTATGGCCCCCAATGGACCCTGCTTCCCAGGATCCGTGACCTTGGGTAGTCTCCTCCCTCGCCAGATCAAGTCTGGGCCTGTGACTGGTGTTAGCCAGTAGACTGCTGCGCTGCTCATTCTGAGTCTAAAGTGGATAAGGCCAGTGCTTGGCACTCTAGGGGGACTTTAGCCACCATCTAAAAACCACTACCTTGGGGTTCCCTGGTGGCGCAGTGGTTGAGAGTCCGCCTGCCGATGCAGGGGACACGGGTTGGTGCCCCAGTCTGGGAAGATCCCACATGCCGTGAAGCGGCTGGGCCCGTGAGCCATGGCCGCTGAGCCTGCGCGACCGGGGCCTATGCTCCGCAACGGGAGAGGCCACAACAGTGAGAGGCCCGCGTACCGCAAAATAAATAAATAAAAATAAAAACCACTACCTTTTGGCAATTATCCCTTGTGTGACAATTGCTACATCTGGAAATACTGAACTTCCATTTCCTTACTTGTTGTCTGGAAGTCAGAGACTTTTACAGTCTGTTTCTTTTGTACCTTAGCACATAGCTGAATGCTACCCACATGATACATTGTCAATTAATAAGTTCAAATGAATGAATGAATGAATGAGCAGATAGATGATCTGGTACTACTAGAAAGAAAAATCAACCACAGATTGACAAGATGTTTTATCTGAAATATCTGAGCACATAATTCAAGTTTTAATTTTATTTAGTCGCTGTGGACCCAATCCAATAAGAAAGATGTATTTTTTTCCTATCGACTTCATTGCTTATCAATAATGTTCCTATCTATCTGAACTCTTGCGACCTGAACTGTGATGAAGGATATGAAGCCTCAACATCACCGGGGAACTTATGAAAAGTGCAGCCTCTCAGGTCCCATCCCAGAACTCCTGAATCAGAATCTGCATTTTAATAAGAGCCCAGGCGGCCATGTGTACATGTTATAGTCTTGGAGAAGTGTGGTTCTAAACCACACGCCTTTCTTTGTTCTTTGTAAGCATACCAAATGAACATGCTGAGTAAATGCTTAAAAATATATGACAATAAATAGGATTCTTTGCAGAAGATCTTATTTGTGAGTGACTGTGTTTCACAAACAAGTGCATTCTGATGTCAACAACGTTCCCATTCTCTAAAGACTCCCAGACTCAGCCCCGGTGTCACCCAGCTGTGACAGCCTGAGTGATTTCAAACACTGCTGATTGACATCTTAAACGTTGCCTGGAAATGCCGCGCTCTGCAAAATCCTTCATCACGAGAATACATCTGCCTGAGAGTCGGCTGCCAAACGGAGGGGCACTTCCTCCAGAAGGCAAAACACCACGCTTTCATCTCTTCAAAGCACACCCACGTTTCTGGTACACAGAGGAGTTTTCCCGCCTCTTCCCAGCGACTGGAGTGCCCTTCCAGGGGAGCAGCGGCGGTTAGCTCTGAGCCCTACTCTAAGAACAGCCCTGGTGGAAGCATTATGCAGATGATAAACCTCAGCGCTACCAAGCAGTTGCCATCTATCCTGGGATCGTGTTGTGTGAATGGCTGACATGAAAAACCCAGAAGGATCGGATTACAGGAAAGGGCTGCCCTTTATTTATTTATTTTCCTCCCTGTGTAACTAATTCCAAAAACAGACCCCTGTTTGGGAGCCCGAGTGCCAGAGAACAAGAGGAATTCTGCAAAATTCTAATTGGGGAACAGTTGACTTAATTGGTGTCCATTTGGCAGACAATGGGGAAGGCTCCCCAGCTGGGCTAGGAAAGGCCCTGGGGGAATATAGCCTTGCAAGAAGTCCCAACGCTCTGGGGACCGCTTGTTTCCTGAACTGAGACCTGGAAACCAGAGCTTAGATTAACTCTACAACTGTCAAGCTCCATTAGGGGCAATCAGAGGAGACATAGCATGGGTTAAACACAGGAAACGGAGCTGACAATAGAGGCATATGTCTCCAAGAGCTGGGAAGAGAGACAGGCATATAGATGTCTAATAACCAACATAAACATTTTTCTTTCAGGTTCAGATGTAGCACTGATGGGTCAAAGATATTCCTCGGTATGGGGTGTTAAATGTCAAATATTAGGAACCTAAGTGGTTGAGTTGCACGTGCTTAGTTGGTGCAATCTGATGGTGTTGAAGACATTTGCTGAGCATCCCAAGTCTACAGAGAATTTGAGTGGTTGTTGAAAACCAGGAGCCGAGGGCTGGCAGGGCCAGGACCCAGGGGTACCAGGGTCCATTTTCTGCCATGCCATTAACCAGCCATCTGCCATTGGACCACCTTTCTGAATATGCTAGGTCCCTGTTAAGTCATTTTTAAAATAGAGGGCTATTATTGATCATTTCTGAGGACCTTTTTAGCATTAACATTCCATTAGCTTATATCTTACTTGAGTTCAGTGAACAGCATCTTTTCCTCCTTGAGTGTGGGTGTATAATAAGAGTGTCTAAGGTGGAATATGGTATACCAAATATTTGTAATATAGCAAGAAGCTTGTGTATTGGAATTTTGTAATATTTTAAAATATGAATGATGAAGATCAGGACATGCTCCCTCAAAATATGGCACTTGGGCATATTGAATATTTTAAGCTGAAGTAGTTTGAGAAATCAGCAGAAGGATGAAGTCACTTTGAACTTCCCCTGGCCTTTCTCCCCTGAAACAGGTCATAAGATCCTCAGGTGATTCAAGTGAGAGGTGCCCTCCTTATATGGAGGAAAGGAACATCTTTATCTTGGAAGAAAAAGGGACACCAAGAAGACTCTGAATGGACAGATCTTGCTAAGTTTCTGCCAGTTTCCTACACTTGCCTCATACTCTGACCTATAGTAATTTTCCACAACTGTCCACTCTCCATGAAACCTAGCATATAAATACTCAAGTTTAACCTTTTCTTCAAGTCTTCATCTCCTTATGAAGGCTCTCGTGTCCCATAAAACTTGTATTACATTCATTTGTATTTCTTTTCCTGTTAATCTGTCTTGATCAGTTTCATTTTCGGACCTAGACAGGGACCCTAAGAGAGCCTAGGAAAATTTCTTCCTCTCCTACCTTACAAATAATTATAATATATCACAAAATAGTACCACAAAATATATCACAACAATATATAATATTTAAAACATCCTAGGAGTTAAACTCACATTCTATGCTAGTTTAAAGAGAGCATCTATAGGGCTTCCCTGGTGGCGCAGTGGTTGAGAGTCCGCCTGCCGATGCAGGGGACACGGGTTCATGCCCCGGTCCGGGAAGATCCCACATGCCGCGGAGCGGCTGGGCCCGTGAGCCATGGCCACTGAGCCTGTGCGTCCGGAGCCTGTGCTCCGCAACGGGAGCGGCCACAACAATGAGAGACCCGTGTACCGCAAAAAAAAAAAAAAAAAAAAAAAAAAAAAGAGAGCATCTATAGAACAATTAGGCCAAATTTTAAAACCACCCTCAAGTGAATGACTCTGTTCTTACGCAAGTGGCACTTTTAGGAACTTTTTACACAAAGGTTTCATCTCCTTTAAAGATAGGGATTCCCAACTTCCTCTTTTTACTAGTATTCCCTGATTGGCTGTGGGCAAGAGCTATGTGAAATTCTTGTTGTGTGGCCAGGGTTCCATGTGAACAGAAAGCCAGGGCAGATAAATGCACATTAGTTTAAGTTGGGTGTCTTGGTTCACAAGAGAATGTGTGTACTTTTTGACTGATCTTTACAGTTTCCAGGAACGAACTCCAGAGTGAGTAAGTGGTCTTACAGGTGAAAGCAAGAACGCAGAGGCCCAATCATCCCAGAAGACGACGGCACAAAAGTTGACCACAAAGAACCACTGCAGCCTGGGGCAGTGTAGAATGCAAGGTAAGGTTATCTAATGTGTCGTTTTTCCAGAATTGTCCAGAATTTGTAAATGAACAAATTAAACATCCTCTCTCCTCCTCTAGAAGAATAGCACATGTGACAGGAAGTCATTCTGCTCTTCTAAAGTAGGCGTTCTGCAGGCATCTGAAGTCTCAGCCAAAACAAGGAAAGAATTCTCTTCCTTTTGTTCATGGGCTTTCCGGAATGCTGGAAATGAAAGCGACAGCTTTAGACTAAAAAACAACAGGAGTCTGCAACAACCTTGACCTTTAAAATGGAAGGTTGGCAAAATCCATTTTGATCTGAGTTCACCTGTCTGCCTTCCCTCCTCTTCTGAAATGTCAATCTTACAAAAGAATTTGGTTTTGTGAGATATGAGAAATCTTTATAGGTAAAACGAGTATGTAAATGCAACCCATTTCCCTCTCCTGTTAGATTGTTTGACCAGCAAGGGAAAGCTGTGAGTCTTGGGTTTGTGTGTGTGTGTGTGTGTTTTCTTTTACTTTGCAAGTTGAACTTTGAATTAAGGAAAGTACTTTCACTTTCTCAGAAAGGAGTAATTAATTCAAAAGGGGCTTTTCTTATTTGGGTCAAGATATTTTTAAAACAGGTGAGCTGTTACCGGTGATGATAGAATATTAAGAAAAATGAAAAAAAACCCTTTGATTGAAAATGGATTAAGCTGAAAAATAAAAGCAACAGTAGTAAAAATACAGCATAATTTGGCCTAATTAAATCTCAATTATGCAATGAAATCATCTGTTTTTTTTGTTTTGTTTTTTTCTCTCCTAACATTTGTAGTAAAGGTTGTCCTCTTATTCTCTCCAGGTCAAGTGCTTTTTAAATTCATCTTGTGTTTTTGTTTTTGCATTCTGAGTGTACTATTCTGCCTTACCCGTCTCCTCCAATAGCTACTTCTTTTTTTTATCTTTAATTCCCCCTGTTTCTTCATACCTGTAGTGCACCTTTATCTTTGTTCTTTGCATCTCTTACACCAGGCCCACTCAGCCCCAGGGCTTGTCATTTTTATGATTCATGGCCATATTTTTCATAGCTTCCTACAAAGAAGGTCCTGGAGTAACTTTAAAACAGGTATTTCCATTGGCAAGCTGGGTTGGAAAAAAAAATTCTTTATTGACTCATCTTGTACAATATAATCTAATAATAAGACCTGTTCTCAGAGGAAATAATCAATAGATATTTAGTGTTAAAGCAGATTTTACACAGAGTGCTCAAACACATTAAATATAACAGAGCTGTCCACTTAGCTTCTATTTACCACTCAAAAAGGAAGGATGTGATAATATTTTTCTCCCTATGCTAACATTCCACAAGTCTATGAGCCTATGATTTGCACTCTCTTTAGACATACTTTTAGACAATAATTAAATAGGCACTCATTTACAGAGCTCTTTGCAGTTTTTCAGGTAATTAAATGCAGAATAACAACCCAGCTTACTTAGAGCAAATGAATAAGAGCAGCCTCCTTCCCAGGCCAATAAATTCTTTCATCAACTATCATTTTCTGAGAGCTTACATTATAAAAAAACACTGCACGCACAGGCTTTCTGCCAACCATACAACTGTATGAACTGGTACCTTAGTTATCTCCATGGAACTGGGCGGGGCAGGGGCTGTGGGTAATAACAGTGAAAGCATGAGGTTATAGTTACATGCTTGATGAATAGCAAGGCTTGGATAGGATCCATGCAGTTTGGTTCCATTAGTATATGCTCTTAACATCCCTATACCATCAAAAATCTTAGATCTTCATCTTCCATTAACTTCCAATTGTGATTATTTTATACTGGAAAAAGTACTTGGAACTACAGGGGAGGAAGTTGACAGGAAGTTGCATTTACTGAATATACACCACAAACTTGACACCATGCTCAGCGCTTTATGTGCTTGTTTCATTTGTCCACAAAATAAATTATATTATATATATTTTACAAGCAAGGGAACCAAGGTTTAGAAAGCTGAAGAATGTCCCACAGAGGGAAATAGTATTCATACAATGGTAGTCAATGAAGAATTACTTATGATTCTAAAATATTAGAAACAAATATTAATATTCATCCCTAGGAGACTGTTAAATCAATTAAGATACATTCATACAATGAACTACTGCAGCAATTCAAAAGAATGAGGCAGTATTACAATGGAGAATTTCTAAGATTTCTTATGTGAAGGAAGCAAGGAGTTAAAAAAAAAAACTTGCGTAAATGCTTATATATTTATGTGAGAATCTCTTGGAAGACTATACCAAAAAGTGATAATAATGGCTACCTCCAATGACAAGAGAGACTTATGTTTTACCATGAACTCTGTTAAAAATTTCACATCTTTATCATATGCGTATATTATCTTTTCAACAATATGGTGTTTTAAAAAAGAAACTTTGCCTAGCTTTGAAAATTGTCTTTGCTTTGACCCTATCCTAACTTGTTCCCTACCAGAAAATAGATTTTAGGAAGGAAGTTACAAGACCATACATTTCTTAAACTGAAAATCAGTTATATTTCATTGTGATAAAGCACACATAACATATAATTTACCACTTTAACCCTTTTAAGTGTACAGTTCAGTGGCATTATGTCCATTCGCATTGTTGTGCAACCATCACCATCATCCATCTCCAGAAATGCTTCACCTGCTCTAACTAAAACTCTACCCATTAAATAATAACTTCCCCTTCCCCATCCTTCCAGCTCCTGGAAATTACCACTCTACTTTCTATCTCTATGAATTTAACTCTTCTAGGGACCTCATATGTGTGGAATCATACAATATTTGTCTTTTTGTATCTGGTTTATTTCACTTAGCATAATGTCATCAAAGTTCATCCATGTTGTAGTATGTGTCAGCATGCATTTCTTTTTCAAGGATGAATAATATTCCATTGTATGTGCATACCACATCCACTGCATTAGTGAATATTTGGGTTGAAAGTTAATTTTGCCATAGAGAATCATTTTTGATTAACCATGTTGGTAGGAGGCTCCCTTAAAAAATTTTTGAAGGTGGTGATAACCAGATGCCATCAATATGTTGCACTGGTGAGGCTCTCTCCCAGCCACGTCTACAACATATATTAGCACCTGTGGGTGAATACTCTGGAAATAATTTTTAAAACTGATTTACAATTAAAAACATGATCAAATTAAGAAATTCTTCTTCTGTATGAACATTACCTACAATATTTTTTAAATATTTGGTTTATATTGCTTAACACAAAATACAGAATACAGCTGAAGCAGTGCCTTAAATTAACAATACAAGTATCTTCAAGGGCCTTATAAGCAGGAATATCTTAACTGAGAGATATTTAAGTATTCATCTTAATAACTTAACAGTTTTTTTACATGAAAAAGCTGAGCTTCCAGGATAAACACATTTTTGTTACATTGTGGTTTAAAATTGCCAAAATTTAGTTAGTGCTTTTTATAAATGTACTGTGTACATAAAAATTATACCATTAATTTAAAATGAAGCTCCTTTTGGAAACTTAGTTTCATCATTATCATAATTATTGTTGTGATTATACATATTTTACCTGGAGTAATCCTGACACGTCTAACATACTTGGGTCATAAATCTTTAAAGAGAGTCTTGAAATTAAAAACATATACATTTGGAGAGTGAATAAGTTACAGAGCAGTTGGAAGTCACAAAGTATCTAACTTTGGGCCAGACATTTCTTTTGGAAATGACACAAATGAGGAATTCTTTGGTTCTCCTGTTTCTCCGTCAAATTCTGTTACTCATTTCAGGTCTGCATTTATCACTCCTTGTTTTAATAATTAATTCTATTATATAGACATGTGGTTCCATACATCTAGTTTCTTGAATAGGATCTCTATTGGGTAATTTTATATTTTAAATTGCTGCACATGTTAAATGGAATCAGCTTTAAGTGGAACCTTGGTATGGCAGCTCTTGAATCAGAGAAACTGGTGTTGAAAATACAGCTCTAATACTTATCTGCTTGTCCTTGAGACAGTTACATAGAAAATTTAAAATGAGTCCAGAAAGAATTGTTGTGAGAATTAAATGTGAAGAATCACCTGGCATGTGTAGGATGGTGAAATAAAGAACATAGTAGGCGTTCACCATATATTGGTTCTCTTTACTCCTTTTACGGTGTTATTGTGTCATTTTACGGTGGATTCCCATAAAGAGTTACTTTTATTAAGATATAAGACATTTAAGAATCGACAAGCACTCTTTATGTCACCAAATTCAGTTCTTTGCCATGAAAGTTCTTAAACTTTTCTACATTGATTTATAACCTTTGAGGGAAAAAAGCATTTCTTAATTCTCCATGGTTTCTGATCACTTAGGCTTTCCTGGACTGCAGTAACACAGCATGCCACATGTTTTCTTAACAAATTACATTCGGACACTTTCCGACACTTTCATTATTTTAACTCAGGTAATAATTAGTCACTGTCAGAGTAAGGACTTAGGTTGTGCAAATCAGAATAAATTTACCTTGCCGTAGCAGCAGTCACAAATGAAGCAATAAATTAGAAATAGCAAATTGTTACGGACTTAAGAGATCACAAATCAAAATCGTTCCCTGAAATCCAGGAAAAGGTAGAGGACTGCCAAGATTTCTTTGAGAGCTTAATTTTTCCAGTTAACTTTTGAGTCAAATCAGTTTGTGACAAATCCCAGAGACGATGCAGACTCTGATCACAAAGATGACTTTCTGGGACTTCACTCCTGTAATATAAGCTATTTCATAATGCTTCTTATTTAAAAAGAAGTACTTTTTTCTTCTTATGATATTTGGGAGCTCCTAAATCTTTTTGTACACATTCTCACACACATGCAGAGAAAATTAAAAATGCTTCTGAAAAGTCCCTTTGAGTATACAAAGCCTTTCCTGGTATACTAGTAGTCAGAATGGTAAAATTTGAGCTCATGAGAGAGTCCTGGATTTAGCTGAATGTCTGTTCCCAGAGGTGGGTGATTAAGTGAATTGATGTCACCGAGGGGCGATGTTTCTAGGAGAATGTCATGACCACCCTGCACTTAGCCTCGTCTTATTTTTGGTTTGTTTTTATCCAGGTTCAGAAAGATGATGTAGAAGGCATGCTCATCAAATTTTCTTACACAAACCCAGAAAGGATCTTGAGCACAGTGAATGAAAGAGTGTGAATGGGTGTGAATGTTGAAACAAAATATACAGTCATGTCAGGGGGACAAATGTACAGTCTTGCACTTTTATCCAAAGAAACAAAAGGCCTGAAATTATTGGATGAGAAAATTATGGCTTAATCAAAGCCTCTCTGAAAAAGATTGGTGGCTTCAATTGTGAAATAGAGCCATAGGTGTCAGCTATATGATGTAATACCCAGTAAGCTAATACAATGCTGCTTTGGTTATAGAAATAGAGGTACTGTATTTAAGGAGGGATCATCCTACTCAAAAGGTCAGGTAAACAGTCAGAGCGTTTTGTTTATTTTTTGTGCTACATCCTAAGAAATACATAGAAACACTAAGACAAAACACTAATGGTGAGAAAATACCAGTCCATCCCATATGAAGAGCACAGGTCTGTATCACTCAGAGAAGAGAATCTCTGGGTCAGGGTGGATATTACTGAAAACTGTCTTCTATTACTGACAGAATCACCATGTAGAGGAAAGAATAAATGTGTTCACTTTGGAACAAAGATGAAGAATAGAATTTGGTCCCAAAGGATGGAACTCAAACCAATGGATATATTTCTGGTTGAAATGGCCACTGGATGATGAGCATCTAATTTTTCCCTATTCCGGCTGCCCCCCAACATTATCAGTAAAATTATCAAAGTTTTGTTAACTAGGGAAAAGCCTTTATCATCCATGCAAGAAGAGACTGACATGACAGAAGCTTTGAGTGATCTGCTCTATGTGACACATATAGAAACAGACTGAAGGAAGACTTTGAGAGTCATGATTCTCCTTCCTGTGAGAGCAGCACAGCATCATAATAAGTAGAGAAGCTCTGACAGAATCCACTAACATTTATAAACTGTAGGAGGTGGGCCAACAGGGCTGCCAGCAGGTTGTGTCCACTCAGGAATCCCTTTCAACACTGATGCTGTAGCAAGAGGCTCTAGATGTCATTCTGTTACTACAGAAGGAGAACAGGTGAGGTTCACGGCCTGCACTTAGTTATGGTTTATGACTCCCTCCTGGTGCTATGGGAAGCAGTACAAGGGAGAAAGCCCTCAAATCCACATTGTGTAGTTGGTATAGAGAGTAGGTTTATAAGAAAGATAGATGTGCTTTTTGCTACCCAGATGCCATTTTACCAAGAAGAAATTCTAAGATTTCCCAGAGTTCTGGCTTTCAACACATTCCTTCCAGACTTCTGGATCAGGGAGCAGGTAATATAAAGTAACATCAACCTGCCAAGTGGTCTACAGTCTGGGGACAACCTTAGTTGAAAATGGCTAGACATTATAAAATGAAAGACATGCTCAAAGACAAAATAATTGAATTGTAAAGCTGGGTGAGACTTTGGACATCTATTCTTATGTTTTTAAATGGTTTTCCTTGGAACACCACTGCAATAAATATTCTGCACAAACATGTTCCCCATAAAGTTTGGGAGCTGCCCAACTCCAGAACATCCCTTTGAGATTCAAAAGCACATTCTCACACAAAAGACCAATAAGTTCTTCAGTCAAGAAACCAGCTGAGCTTTCTATAATCAAGGTGACTCCCAAATATGTAGAACCACAGTCTGTAGAGGACTCTTTGGAAAATATTGCTTGAGTCTCATCACCTCATTTTGCAGATATCCTCAGGCAAGGTAAGCTAAAAAAACTCAACATAGTCTTTCCTTTCCAACCTATTAGAGAAAATTGTTGGGCTTCTTTTTATGGCTTCTCATCACTCCTAGTATTTGTGCCTTGGATCATGTTTTCACTTTAAATTATTTACTCAATCACTTAAAATGATGTATTCCACATTTGCCTCCCCTGATGAACTCCAATTTCCTGTGAAGGCAGAGGCCATGCCTCTTTTGCCTACTACTCTTCCTAACATTTAGAATGCATCTGGCACTGAGTTAGATGCTGTAAAATGTTGAATGACTACCTGACCAATGGTATTCTTGTGAGAGTTTGTAGGCAAGGTCTGTGTTATACCCAGTTTCCCCTCCAAATTTGCCTAATTATGGCATAACCTTCCTCATCCAATTGGGATGGATTAGTCTTAGAATGAGGCGACCTTTCCTATTACCAGTGCTATATAGCCAGAGAGAGTACTCAGCTTAAAAGAGTCTTGTGGGACTTCCGGGTAAGATGGCGGAAGAGTAAGACGCGGAGATCACCTTCCTCCCCACAGATACACCAGAAATACAGCTACACGTGGAACAACTCCTACAGAACACCTACTGAACGCTGGCAGAAGACCCCAGACCTCCCAAAAGGCAAGAAACTCCCCACATACCTGGGTAGGGCAAAGCGGAGAGATTCCCGCACAGAGGAGCGGTGCCGAGCGGCACTCACCAGCCCGAGAAGCTTGTCTGCTCCCCCGCCGGGGCGGGCGGCGCTGGAGCTGAGGCTCGGGCTTCGGTCAGAGCGCAGCGAGAGGACTGGGGCTGGTGGCAAGAACTCAGCCTGAAGGGGGCTAATGTGCCACAGCTAGCCGGGAGGGAGTCCGGGAAAACTCTGGAGCTGCCGAAGAGGCAGGAGACTTTTTCTTCCCTCTTGGTTTCCTGGTGCGCGAGGAGAGGGGATTAAGAGCACTGTGTAAAGGAGCTCCAGAGACGGGCGCGAGTCGCGGATGAAAGCGTGGAGCCCAGAGACGGGCGTGGGACGCTGGGGCTGCTGCTGCCGCCGCCAAGAAGCCTGTGTGCGAGTGCAGGTCACTGTCCACACCGCCCTTCCGGGAGCCTGTGCAGCCTGCCACTGCCGGGGTCCCGGGATCCAGGGGCGGTTTCCCTGAGAGAACGCACGGCGCGCCTCGGGCTGGTGCAACGTCACGCCGACCTCTGCCGCTGCAGGCTCGCCCCGCACTCCGTGCCCCTCCCTCCCGCCGGGCCTGAGTGAGCCAGAGCCCCCGAAGAGGCTGCTCCTTTAACCCTGTCCTGTCTGAGCGAAGAACAGACGCCCTCCGGCGACCTACACGCAGAGGCGGGGCCAAATTCAAAGCTGAGACCCAGGAGCTGTGAGAACAAAGAAGAGAAAGGGAAACCTCTCCCAGCAGCCTCAGAAGCAGCGGATTAAAGCTCCACAATCAACTTGATGTACCCTACATCTGTTGAATACATGAATAGACAACAAATCATCCCAAATTGAGGAGACAGGAGTCAGTGCTGTGCCTCTGAGGTGGGAGAGCCAACTTCAGGACACTGGTCCACAAGAGACCTCCCAGCTCCACATAATATCAAACGGCGAAAATCTTCCAGAGATCTCCATCTCAACACCAACACCCAGCTTCACTCAACGACCAGCAAGCTACAGTGCTGGACACCCTATGCCAAACAACTAGCAAGACAGGAACACAACGCCACCCATTAGAAGAGAGGTGGCCTAAAATCATAAAAAGTCCGCAGACACCCCAAAACACACCACCAGACGTGGACCTGCCCACCAGAAAGACAAGATCCAGCCGCATCCACCAGAACACAGGCAGTAGTCCGCTCCACCAAGAAGCCTACACAACCCACTAAACCAACCTTAGCCACTGGGGACAGACACCAAAAACAACGGGAACTACAAACCTGCAGCCTGCAAAAAGGAGACCCCAAACACAGTAAGATAAGCAAAATGAGAAGACAGAAAAACACACAGCAGGAGAAGGAGCAAGATAAAAACCCACCAGACCTAACAAATGAAGAGGTAATAGGCAGTCTACCTGAAAAAGAATTCAGAATAATGATGGTAAAGATGATCCAAAATCTTGGAAATAGAATAGACAAAATGCAAGAAACAGTTAACAAGGACCTAGAAGAACTAAAGATGAATCAAGCATCGATTAAAAACACAATAAATGAAATAAAAAATACTCTAGATGGGATCAATAGCAGAATAACTGAGGCAGAAGAACGGATAAGTGAGGTGGAAGATAAAATAGTGGAAATAACTGCTGCAGAGCAAAATAAAGAAAAAAGAATGAAAAGAACAGAGGACAGTCTCAGAGACCTCTGGGACAACATTAAACGCACCAACATTCGAATTATAGGGGTTCCAGAAGAAGAAGAGAAAAAGAAAGGGACTGAGAAAATATTTGAAGAGATTATAGTTGAAAACTTCCCTAATATGGGAAAGGAAATAGTTAATCAAGTCCAGGAGGCACAGAGAGTCCCATACAGAATAAATCCAAGGAGAAATACACCAAGACACATATTAATCAAACTGTCAAAAATTAAACACAAAGAAATCATATTAAAAGCAGCAAGGCAAAAACAACAAATAACACACAAGGGAATCCCCATCAGGATAACAGCTGATCTCTCAGCAGAAACTCTACAAGCCAGAAGGGAGTGGCAGGACATAATTAAAGTGATGAAGGAGAAAAACCTGCAACCAAGATTACTCTACCCAGCAAGGATCTCATTCAGATTTGATGGAGAAATTAAAATGTTTACAGACAAGCAAAAGCTGAGAGAATTCAGCACCACCAAACCAGCTTTACAACAAATGCTAAAGGAACTTCTCTAGGCAAGAAACACAACAGAAGGAAAAGAACTACAATAACGAACCCAAAACAGTTAAGAAAATGGGAATAGGAACATACATATCAGTAATTACCTGAAATGTAAATGGACTAAATGCTCCCACCAAAAGACACAGACTGGCTGAATGGATACAAAAACAAGACCCATATATATGCTGTCTACAAGAGACCCACTTCAGACCTAGAGACACATACAGACTGAAAGTAAGGGGATGGAAAAAGATATTCCATGCAAATGGAAACCAAAAGAAAGCTGGAGTAGCAATTCTCATATCAGACAAAATAGACTTTAAAATAAAGACTACTAGAAGAGACAAAGAAGGACACTACATAATGATCAAGGGATCGATCCAAGAAGAAGATATAACAATTGTAAATATTTATGCACCAAACATAGGAGCACCCCAATACATAAGGGAAATATTAACAGCCATAAAAGGAGAAATCAACAGTAACACAATCATAGTAGGGGACTTTAACACCCCACTTTCACCAATGGACAGGTCATCCAAAATGAAAATAAATAAGGAAACACAAGCTTTAAATGATACATTAAACAAGATGGACTTAATTGATATTTATAGGACATTCCATCCAAAAACAACAGAATACACATTTTTCTCAAGTGCTCATGGAACATTCTCCAGGATAGATCATATCTTGGGTCACAAATCAAGCCTTGGTAAATTTAAGAAAATTGAAATTGTATCAAGTATCTTCTCCGACCACAATGCTATGAGACTAGATATCAATTACAGGAAAAGAGCTGTAAAACATACAAACACATGGAGGCTAAACAATACACTACTTAATAACGAAGTGATCACTGAAGAAATCAAAGAGGAAATTAAAAAATACCTAGAAACAAATGACAATGGAGACACGACGACCCAAAACCTATGGGATGCAGCAAAAGCAGTTCTAAGAGGGAAGTTTATGGCAATACAATCCCACCTTAAGAAACAGGAAACATCTCGAATAAACAACCTAACCTTGCACCTAAAGCAATTAGAGAAAGAAGAACAAAAACATCCCAAAGTTAGCAGAAGGAAAGAAATCATAAAAATCAGATCAGAAATAAATGAAAAAGAAATGAAGGAAACGATAGCAAAGATCAATAAAACTAAAAGCTGGTTCTTTGAGAAGATAAACAAAATTGATAAACCATTAGCCAGACTCATCAAGAAAAAAAGGGAGAAGACTCAAATCAATAGAATTAGAAATGAAAAAGGAGAAGTAACAACTGACACTGCAGAAATACAAAAGATCATGAGAGATTACTACAAGGAACTCTATGCCAATAAAATGGACAACCTGGAAGAAATGGACAAATTCTTAGAAATGCACAACCTGCCAAGACTGAATCAGGAAGAAATAGAAAATATGAACAGACCAATCACAAGCACTGAAATTGAAACTGTGATAAAAAATCTTCCGACAAACAAAAGCCCAGGACCAGATGGCTTCACAGGGGAATTCTATCAAGCATTTAGAGAAGAGCTAACACCTATCCTTCTGAAACTCTTCCAAAATATAGCAGAGGGAGGAACACTCCCAAACTCATTCTATGAGGCCACCATCACCTTGATACCAAAACCAGACAAGGATGTCAAAAAGAAAGAAAACTACAGGCCAATATCACTGATGAACATAGATGCAAAAATCCTCAACAAAATACTAGCAAACAGAATCCAACAGCACATTAAAAGGATCATACACCATGATCAAGTGGGGTTTATTCCAGGAATGCAAGGATTTTTCAATATACGCAAATCAATCAACGTGATACACCATATTAACAAATTGAAGGAGAAAAACCATATGATCATCTCAATAGATGCAGAGAAAGCTTTTGACAAAATTCAACACGCATTTATGATAAAAACCCTGCAGAAAGTAGGCATAGAGGGAACTTTCCTCAACATAATAAAGGCCATATATGACAAACCCACAGCCAGCATCGTCCTCAATGGTGAAAAACTGAAACCATTTCCACTAAGATCAGGAACAAGACAAGGTTGCCCACTCTCACCACTCTTATTCAACCTAGTTTTGGAAGTTTTAGCCACAGCAATCAGAGAAGAAAAGGAAATAAAAGGAATCCAAATGGGAAAAGAAGAAGTAAAGCTCTCACTGTTTGCAGATGACATGATACTATACATAGAGAATCCTAAAGATGCTACCAGAAAACTACTAGAGCTAATCAATGAATTTGGTAAAGTTGCAGGATACAAAATTAATGCACAGAAATCTCTGGCATTCCTATATACTAATGATGAAAAATCTGAAAGTGAAATCAAGGAAACACTCCCATTTACCATCACAACAAAAAGAATAAAATATCTAGGAATAAACCTACCTAAGGAGACAAAAGACCTGTATGCAGAAAATTATAAGACACTGATGAAAGAAATTAAAGATGATACAAATAGATGGAGAGATGTACCATGTTCTTGGATTGGAAGAATCAACATTGTGAAAATGACTCTACTACCCAAAGCAATCTACAGATTCAATGCAATCCCTATCAAACTACCAATGGCATTTTTCACAGAACTAGAACAAAAAATTTCACAATTTGTATGGAAACACAAAAGACCCCGAATAGCCAAAGCAATCTTGAGAACGAAAAATGGAGCTGGAGGAATAAGGCTCCCTGACTTCAGGCTATACTACAAAGCTACAGTCATCAAGACAGTGTGGTACTGGCACAAAAACAGAAATATAGATCAA
The DNA here is from genome assembly GCF_025265405.1 of Mesoplodon densirostris. NCBI lineage: Eukaryota > Metazoa > Chordata > Mammalia > Artiodactyla > Ziphiidae > Mesoplodon > Mesoplodon densirostris. The sequence goes on from NC_082664.1 coordinate 104,403,246, forward strand.
TGGAACAGGATAGAAAGCCCAGAGATAAACCCACGGACATATGGTCACCTTATCTTTGATAATGGAGGCAGGAATATACAGTGGAGAAAGGACAGTCTCTTCAATAAGTGGTGCTGGGAAAACTGGACAGGGACATGTAAAAGTATGAGATTAGATCACTCCCTAACACCATACACAAAAATAAGCTCAAAATGGATTAAAGACCTAAATGTAAGGCCAGACACTATCAAACTCCTAGAGGAAAACATAGGCAGAACACTCTATGACATAAATCACAGCAAGATCTTTTTTGACCCACCTCCTAGAGAAATGGAAATGAAGACAAAAATAAACACATGGGACCTAATGAAACTTCAAAGCTTTTGCACAGCAAAGGAAACCATAAACAAGACGAAAAGACAACCCTCAGAATGGGAGAAAATATTTGCAAATGAAGCAACTGACAAAGGATTAATCTCCAAAATTTATAAGCAGCTCATGCAGCTCAATAACAAAAAAACAAACAACCCAATCCAAAAATGGGCAGAAGACCTAAATAGACATTTCTCCACAGAAGATATACAGACTGCCAACAAACACATGAAAGGATGCTCAACATCTTTACTCATTAGAGAAATGCAAAGCAAAACTACAATGAGATATCATCTCACACCAGTCAGAATGGCCATCATCAAAAAATCTAGAAACAATAAATGCTGGAGAGGGTGTGGAAAAAAGGGAACACTCTTGCACTGCTGGTGGGAATGTGAATTGGTACAGCCACTATGGAGAACGGTATGGAGGTTCCTTAAAAAACTACAAATAGAACTACCATATGACCCAGCAATCCCACTACTGGGCATATACCCTGAGAAAACCATAATTCAAAAAGAGACATGTACCAAAATGTTCATAGCAGCCCTATTTACAATAGCCTGGAGATGGAAACAACCTAAGTGTCCATCATCGGATGAATGGGTAAAGAAGATGTGGCACATATATACAATGGAATAGTACTCAGCCATAAAAAGAAATGAAATTGAGCTATTTGTAATGAGGTGGATAGACCTAGAGTCTGTCATACAGAGTGAAGTAAGTCAGAAAGAGAAAGACAAATACTGTATGCTGACACATATATATGGAATTTAAGAAAAAAAAATGTCATGAAGAACATAGGGGTAAGACAGGAATAAAGACACAGACCTACTAGAGCATGGACTTGAGGATATGGGGAGGGGGAAGGGTAAGCTGTGACAAAGTGAAAGAGCGGCATGGACATATATACACTACCAAACGTAAGGTAGATAGATAGTGGGAAGCAGCCGCATAGCACAGGGAGATCAGCTCGGTGCTTTGTGACCGCCTGGATGGGTGGGATAGGGAGGGTGGGAGGGAGACGCAAAAGGGAGGGGATATGGGAACATATGTATATGTATAACTGATTAAATTTGTAAAAAAAAAAAAAAAAGAGTCTTGTGAAATAGCTATGTGGAGTCAGAGCCATATCTAGGCTGGAAGGACACTATGATTGAATTATTATGTCTTCATAAGTGTTTTCTGAACAAATAAATGAATGCACAAAGAAACAAGGACCCTTGAACCACCAGCTCCAACTTATGTGGTAGTAACTTCAGGAGGTAATGTCAAGGAGTAGGTATAATTTGTACTAAGTACATTTGCATTCTCCTGGTGAAGGCCATGTGTTAGATACCAGTGCTGACAGCCTTCCAAGATTTTACACAGGTGACATGGATGCCTGAGTCTTTCCATTCTTTTTACCTCCACCTCCTTAACCATTCCCCTGAGCTCCATTCACTTATTGTACCTGGAGTCTCCTTCCATCCACTGCTTTTAGCTATGGTGGCATTGATATTTGTGGTAGAGCAGGAAGCTCTCTAATCCTGCAGTCAGAAAATTTGAGTTTCAGTCCCAGATCTTCCTCTTAGAAACTTTGTGGCAACTCTGAGCATCTGTTTTTTTCTCCTAAAATATCCACAGTAATGTTTGCCTTGCCCCAATTATGAAACTCTTGAGGGAAAGTGCTTTGATAGCTACAAAAAAAAGTGCTTTGACCCTTAAAACTGTATTCAAGGGAGAAGCTCTATGAAAAAAGGGGTCCAATGTGCTTGAGAAAAAATACACTGCATCCCTCTTTTTGATATTTATAGTGCACATTAGGAATTAGAGGCTTAAAAATCTTGCAGCAAATAAATCTATTTGACCAAGAGAATCCCCCAAGAAATTTCATCACAAATCGTTTTTGTCTGTTTGTTTCTTTAATGTAATAAATATTAACATCTGCCAAACACTAGTGTCCCACAGAACACTTTGGGAAACACTTCTCCAGGCCAATGTAAGGTAATATTATTGATAATGTGTCATGCTTCCCAGAAACCAGTTTTTGTTTTGTTTTATTTTGTTTCAAGGGACCTTTCCTTCTGGAACTGATTTCAAGAAGGAGCGAGATGCAGTGGGATTATCAGGTACTTTGGCAAAGGCAGAAGTTTGGGAACAGAGAAGTTTCTGGCAACTGGAGAAAGTAGACAGCTGATGACTTGCCTTGCATGAAAGGCTAGTCCTGCAGAGGCCAACACAAGTCTGTTGGCTCCTTTCCTTCCCCTCAGTGCAGTTCAGGCTCTCATTCTCTCCCACAGACTAGTTTAACAGACTTCTAACCAGCTTCTGTGTTATCTGTCTTACCCTTGTCTGCTGCATACCATCCTTCAAAAAGAGATGCTTACCTATGACCCAGCAATCCCACATCTGACTCTTTATCTAAAAGAATTGAAATCAGGATCTTGGAGAGATATTTTCATTCTCATGTTCATTGCAGCATTGTTAACAATAGCCTTGTGGAAACAACCTAAATGTCCATCAACAGATGAATGGATAAATAAAATGTGGTGTGTATGTAACAATAGAATATTATTCAAACTTAGAAAAGAAGAAAGTCCTGCTATTTGTGACAACATGGGTGAATCTTGAGGACTTTATGCTAAGTGAAATAAGCCAATCACAGAAGGACAAATACTGCATGATTCCACTTATATGAGGTCTGCAAAATAGTCAAACACACAAAAGCAGAAATGGACTGATGGGAACTGATGGCTGAGGGGAAGGGGATATGGGGAGCTCCTATTCAACGGGTATGAAATTTCAGTTATGCAAGATGATTAAGTTCTAGAAATCTGCTGCACACCTTTGAACCTTCAGTGAACAATACAGTATATATACTTAACATTTGTTAGGGATAGATCTCATGTTGAGTGTTGTTATCATGATAAAAAGAAAATTGCCCTTGTTGCTTGCTTAAGAATCCACAATGATTCCCCCCACCCCTTTTTTAATGGGATGAGATGAAGCCTAAATTCCTTAGCAAAGAAGTCCTGACCTTACTCAATCTGACTAACCTATCTTTTCCATCTTCATGTCTGGTCTGACCACTCCTATATCTTACCTACACTAAGCATTCAACTGTTCCCTAAAAGTGTCACACCTTTCCACAATTCCAGACCTCTGCACATGCTGAATCTTCTGCCCAGAATTCACTCCACCAAATTTCTCTTTTTAGTACATGCCTTCAAAACCAATCATAAATATTCACTCATCTGTGACTGCTCCAGGCAGTTAACTTCTTTCTTCTCTGGAGTTATTACACTACTACATTGAATATGGCTGATGTTATATATCAATCCTTGACATTGAGATGTAGAGTCACTTTAGAGTTTGCCTTAGTCTGCTCAGGCTGCTAGAACAAAATGCCATAGATAGGGTGGCTTAAATGACAGAAATGTGTTTTCTCACAGTTCTGGGGCCTAGAAGTCCCAGATCAGGGTGCCAGCATGGTTGGATTTTTAATGATATCCTTCTTCCTGGCTTGCAGATGACCAATTTCTCTTTGTGTGCTTAAATAGTGGAGGGAAGAAGCTCTGGTTTCTCTTCCTCTTCTTATAAGGACACTAATCCCATCCTGAGGGCTCCACCCATGTCCTTGTCTAAACCTAATTACCTCCCAAAGACCCCATCTCCAAATACCATTGCATTGGGGGTTAGGGCTTCAATGTATGATTTTTTTTGGGGGGGGGGCAAATATTTAGTCCATAACAGTTACTCATCTGTGTATCCCAAGTGTGTAACACATAGCACAGCAGATGACACATGATAGACACTTAGTACATTTTCTGGATAAATACATGGACAAACCAACCACCCAACATAATTCTATTGAAGAAGCTGGAGTGGTAAACTTGCAGAGTCACACAGAGGAGACTGAGATGTCTCCATCAGCTCAGGAGGCAGGAGAAAGAAATATTAAGCTGGCAAAGAAACCGATCTGATGGGGTCTGGAACAGAAGGAATTAGAGAAGAACAGTGTCTTTCCTAAATGCCGGAAGCAAAGGACACCAAATGGCTTTACTGGGCATCCTGGATTTATCACTCCAGTGGGGTTGGTATATTATTTTTGTGTTTATATACTTTTGGAATTGCAGTAATATTTTTGGCTTTCCCTCTCTTAAAAAGAAAAATGATATTAGGCAGCTGGCAACAGCATCTTCAAAGAAATTCTTTAGCATTTCAGTCTCAGGATTACAATATGCTAAGTCTATCTAACTGGTTAATTCTGTTAAAAGAGTTTTGGGGGGTTTGATAATTTCAAAAGAAACAGAAAAAATTCCTTTAAAATAATTGGAAAAATCACATATCTAAAGTCACTAAGGGATCTGGGTTGTCTCATTTATTCAATACATATTACTTGAGTGTCTACAATATGACACGCTCCTAGGTACTAGGTACAAGAAATAAACAAAGTTTATGCTGAAGGATGAGCTGTTTGTCTCTCAGGAGATGGTCTTTCCCTATTAGAGAGGCTGATGTCCTTTTGTTACCTCCTTAAATGGCTGAAGGATCTGTTGCTTGCTGGCTGCTTTGCTCAGGAAACCACCATATTTGCAAACACAAGGGCATATTTACACTCTGATGAACAATGAAGATTATTTATTGCATATGCTTGAAATAACGGTTGATTTTGGAGTGCCATTAATAAAACCTGCATCAAAAAGTGTGTTATGGTCTGACGTTTTCATTGCAGTTCAAGTAAAATAGTCCTTGGAAATCGTCTTGTTACCAAATTGCAATCATAAAGGCAGGGGTTTAGACTGGGAGAATCATTTTATATTGTAAACTTCTGGATAATATATAACATAAAGAGTTTAATTGAATCATTCAGTTGGGTTTTTGCCCAGAAAAGTGGGAATTTAAATGCTGATACAGCTTCAGCTTCCAGTGACACCAGTCAGCACTCCTTAGATTGGATGTAAAAAATCCTATTTGCAGATATACAATAGGAGGGGGGTATGCTTGTCTGTAAACTTGCTAGCAAAGGTAATTAAATAATTCCATCATGTTTTAATATATATGAAAAAAGGCACGGACCTCAAAGTAAAATTTGATATGCATTTTCCTTCTAGCTACTAGAAGAAAACACTGAATCTTTAACAACTTTTATCTTACTTTGGAACTGCAGAAGCAATATAGAAAACACAAACACGCATACACACACACAAACTAAAAGCTCAGAAGTTACCATAGCAACAGTAATATCAGCTCCTGACCCATGTTTGGAGAATTTTGCTGCAAAACAAAGTCCAACCTGATTGGGGTCATGTGATTCTTCTTTCCTGGCATTAGAGATGGGAATTTGGTTCAAGTTCTCCATTTTAAAGTTCATCTTGATTTAAATCCTGAATTTCTCAAGTCCTGTTTCCTGAACTCCAGCCTTATCATAGCATTTTGAAAAAAATAAATCAGCTATAGGATCACTTAGAACATTATAATCCAGTCAACACACAACAGGAATGAAATGCATCTCAAAACAAACAGGCTGTTCTAGCAAACCTGTTTTTTGGGGTTAGCTAATAAGAACTGTTCTCAATGTGTTCAAAATGGGCTCTGTTCATTTGGCTAAACATTAAATCAATTTATAGACAAAAAAAATGAATCTTATAGAAAGAAAGGAAGAAGCTATGGATTAGAGTATTATTTCCTCTGGAAATCCATCTCCCTGGCATCATACAGGATGGCAGGCAGTATTAATCACTGTATTTCAGTATCACCTTAGATCCTCTCTCTTGATTCTCTACCTTCTTAATAATTACTCTTTCTCAGTTTCTTTTTACTTCCTCATTGATTCAATGTTCGAACACTGGCATTCCCAGGGGTGTCAGACCTCACCCTTTTCCCTCCTCATCAGGTGTTATTTTCCCAAGTGAGATTAGTTACTGAAATTCCTACAATTCACCATCAAGTGTGTATCTCCAGCCAAGACTGCTCTCCACAAGTCCACTCTGGTTCTGAGCTGATTATCTCCACTTGACATCTTACCTATACCTAAAACTCACCATCATCTACCTCAAATTCATCTCCATCTCTGTTAGTTGCTCCTCATTCTTTTTTGTACTTAAACTTGTATATTTGTAGTTACATGAAACTTTCCCTTAACCTCCAGGTTCCTTTCAGGCATTATCAACTTTTATTTGTCCTACTTCTCTAACACGTCCAGAATTCTTATCTTCTCCATGTGCCCTGATGCAGCCTTTAGTCTGTCCCTCATCATCTCTTTCTGGGGCCATTTCCAAAAATTCTTGAACTGCATTCCCTGCTCCGTCTTCCATACCATCCTTTTTACTGCCCCAAATAATCTTTAGAATAAAAGTTGGACCATGCTTAGAATCCTTCCATGACCTTCCCTTAGCATGCACCAGGAGGGCTATTGTCTTCATCTGATACCTTTTCACCCATTCACTTAAATCTCCACTCTTACACATGTGCCCCTCTCCTGTCCTTCATTTTCCCCACGTCTTAGATCAGGAGTCTTGACCTAGAATGTCTCCTAGGTGCTCCAGCCGGTATAAGCTGATAGGGAGTCATGGGGACTGTAATAAACTAGAAAGAGTGTGTACAACCTGAAGCAATTAAATACTCTTTTACACTGTGCTAGGCAATCAAAACTCCTCTGTGGGCCAGATGACCCCTTTGGAAGGCATTGCCACCTTTGCTTCTGCTCTGGCCACACTCAAAGACTCACACTCTGTGAATGAACAAGTTTCTCTTAAAGCTCTGAGCCTTTTTATGTGCTGTTTCCTCTAGATTTTTTGCCAGATATCCTATAAAGGGACAGCCTCCCTCCTGAAAAGCTCTCTTTCTCCATTTTCTCTGGATAATTTCATAGATAAAGGGGGCCACATAAAGCCTTTCAAACCCTAAGCCTCTAAGTCAATCTATGTCTCTATCTCTCTGGGGCCCTGACTGTACCAGAATAGATTGGACAGGGTAGTTAAGGGGGTATATTACTTCTTTATGAACTTGTAAATAACAACAATAAAGCTTAAGATTGGTGTGATGCTTGACAGCTTCTTAAGCACTTTCATACTTGATAGTCTCAAAAGAAAGAAGACTTAAAGAGGTATGAAGAAAGCAATAAGGAAGGGAAGAAACTTATTTGCAGGCAGTGGGCAGATGACTGTGTTGCTGGTATAGCAATTTTTAAAAAAACAACAATTTAAACTATCAGTCTCTGTTATAGAGGTTTCTAGAATCACTTCCAACTTTCAAACATGTGAATGATCACCCGAACTCCACTTTATAGATAGACTACAGGTACAATGTGCCCTAAATTTGTTTTTTGAAAGCTTATACCAAGTCTTTTTTTTTTAATTATAGCCATATCATGCTTCTATGAAGTTTTCGTATTTAAATTTATGGAATTGTTATATTGAAATGGAATTGTGTTACACCTTTAAACCTCAAGTGGCTACTAATATTTTATTAAATACAGCTGCCACTAGGCAATAAAAATTTCCAAGTGGCAAAAAAAAAAAAGAGTGCGGTGTTTTTCATATCTGCTTTCTTCTTGCCGAAGCCATATGCTAGTAATACGTATATGCTGTCTGGTGTTCAATATATACTCCAGCTCTGTATATAGTTAGCCTACAGCATTACACACCACCTGCATAATTTCAAAACACTGAACACTAGGTGTCAAAAAACAAAACCCCGTGCTCTGCTCTCAAGCACAAAAGCATTTACAGTTGGTTAATGAGATATACAGAAAGCTGTTGCAAAGCCAAAGAAGTTAATTTCATTATACAAGTTTAGGAAATAATGGTGGACATTGCAGGACAGATATTCTGCAGCTATAATTAGCTTTAAGATAAATCCATTTGGTATGCATTTGGTTTTTCATTAGGACATGCATTTTCACTCCTATGTGCAGTGTTTGAAAGGTTTACATTACATAAAATTAGGGCTGTATAAACTGTGTGCTTCATCTCTTTCTCTAATGTGATCGCGACTTCCCCCCAACACAGTCGCCTAAATGAGAGCCTCCATTGTATGCAATGCACGTCAATAAATACAGAACATAAATGTGAATCAACATTGTGTTAGTATTGGGATTAAGCAAGCTATTTTCTCCTCCTTTTTTTTTTCTTCTGGGGAAATGAATATGAGTAAATAAAATGAGTGTTTGAAGCTGTGTTGGGGGGATTAGGCTTTGTGTTTTCCAGCCAACTGGCAGGCCTTGACTGGCTACCTGGGCCAAGCATGGAAAACCCAATGCTCACCCTTGTAGCAGCGAGCCTGCTGCTTTGAAGGACGCAGGGAGGCGGGCCTCCTCTCACCCAGAAAAAACAGGTGCAATTCCTACAGCCTGGAAAGGTTATGCTTCATATGACTTCGTTTTCTCTCTGCAAATTAAAGGACAATTTATGAGTGTCTAGACAGGGATTAATCGGAATAATATTGGCTGCTTTTGACCCGAGAGTGCTATTACAATAAAGTATACACAACACAAATATAGGACAAAATCATTTATATAGCCTATTATCATGCCAGCATCCAGAGGCACCTTACAAGAATAAAATGATTTACAAAAGAAAACACTAACAAAGACATATCTCTGATGATGAATGGTTTTGAAAAGCCAACTTAATCTGTTCCTGAAGTTATAGTTGAGAGAGTCTCTGTAAGTGCTAACAAGATAAGGAGATTTTAAATGATGGTAAAATAACAAAACAGATTGGTGGGGGAGGAGGACACAGATACAGGACGGAACGAGTTTCTGCGATTTATAAGAAGACAGTATGTGAGAATCTTCCAAAACCCCTGTAAGTACTAAACCAGGAGAATACATACATGTTCAAATCCAAATATACTAAATACCTATGAAGTGGAAACAAATTTTGTATATGCACAGAGAGAAGAAAAATGCAAGCTTTTTCTGTGAGAAAAGTTATGAAGTTCAGAAACAAGTAAAACATATTTTTACATACAAATGAAATATATTATTACTCAGAAAAAAAAATGTTCTTAAATTTGCTAGGTAAAGGTAGAAAACATTTGAAGAATTAAACAATTCATAAAGAATTTCAATACGTTATGAGCAGGCCCCCTCATAATATGTTATCTGCATATCCTTCCCCCAAAACTATTTAAACAGCCTCAATTGTGATGTACTACCTGATTCAGTTGGCTATTTTCTGAATTTAAGTAGTTTACTGAGTGAAAATGAACTCTAATTTTCTTTAATCTTTTGATTCAATACAACTGTTTTTTTCTCAATACAAAGAAAATATGATGTTGAACAGTTTATTCCCTTAAAGTAACTTTTCATAATTACTTGATTATTTAAGTAACACAAGCTTATTATACAAAACTTGGAAAATATGGAAGAATATCAAGAAGAAAAGTTTTCTACATGATCTCCAATTCCAGAAATAACCACAGTTAATATTACAGTATATTTTTTATAAGTGGAATTTTTTTCAAATTAATTCTAAATTAATTCCAGCTTCATTCTAAACAGGAAAAATGAACTACTCCTATAAAAACTCTTGGCATATCAAGCAGAGACGAGAATTATACTAACAATTGGGTCAATTTATTTCCCCTCAGTATTTGTTTACCTATCCTGATAATTATTGCAAAACTCTTTAAATTGAATTATTATATTTTTCATGCTGCAATTTAGTTTAGGAAAGAGAAACAAAGCCATGTTTTTTGAAACTAAATGTTAACATTATTTATATTTACATGCTATATTATTAACTTCAAGTTGTAAAACATTTAGCCATTTACTTTCTTTTATTGCCTGAATAATGTTAATTAATAAATGTAATCTCTTACCTGCACACACACACACACACACACACACACACACACACACACAGGTATATATTACAGGTATGTACACATGATTTGTCTTCTCCCTATTTCCTTTCTTTGTTGTTAGAGTAGATATGTTTCTACTGTTCTATATCTGCTTGCTTGCTCAAAAAAGAAAAAAACTTGGGCAGAAGACAGGAGGTTACTTTTCTGTTTTTGTTCCAGCAGCCCAGTCCTGAATGAGTATAATCAGCTGAGAACATGCCTGCAAAGGCTGGGCTCCTCTGGCTAAGTCACTGAGTGCTGGCTTTTGGTGACCTGGGGAGTGACACTCTGTGTCTTACTTCAATGTGGATTATTTTGAATGCTTCAGCTGCAAATCGCTGTTCTAGTGAGAGAAAGATCAAGGCCAAAATATTCACAAAGAAAATACAATGCAAATGTGAAGGCAGTCAGACAACAGACTTTTAATTTGGGCTTTTATAAATCATTTGCTGTCTCTTTGCCCCTTAAGTTTGTGAATCCATGCCTAAAGATGGGAGAAAAACACCTCTCGATCCCAATATAACTCATCCTCTTCTTCATCTCACTCATTATGTGATTGCCAAAATCAATTCCAGAGGCCCTCTGAATTGTCTTTTTCTTTTCTTTTCTTTTCTTTTAATACCATAAAGACATAGACCTAGTTTGCAGAGCAATTTTAGTTTATTACACACCTGTTTGTTTGTATATTTCTTGACTTATTTTGCTATTCCATTTCCTTTGATGATGGTGATTACCCACTTTGTCCACAATTTTTTTTTATGTTTAGTTTTTTATTGAAGTATAGTTGATTTACAATGTTGTGTTAGTTTCAGGTGCACAGCAAAGTGAATATATATATATATATATATATATATATATATATAGTTCTCTGTTCTATACAGAGTCCTCATTGTTTATCTATTTTATATATAGCAGTGTGTATATGCTAATCCCAAACTCCTAATTTATGCCGCCCTCCCCCTTTGGTAACAGTAAGTTTGTTTTCTATGTCTGTGGTCTATTTCTGTCCACTATTGCCATTTAAGAAAATTAAATAGAAAATTTGGATTCGTATTAGAGATCATAGGCACAAACAGATCTATTAATTCTCATCATCTAAACCTTGATCTGGCCTTTTGACAACCTTGGGATTACAAATATAAACTCACACCAACCAGTTGTTGTGGTTTGTTGCCACTGTCAAGGGTTGTGTCAGTTGAATTGACTTCTTCTATCTCCCAGTGACAGAGAAACTCTTTTCCTCTTCTTCCCGCAAACTTAGCTAAGCTATCTTTCTTAAGTTTCTGAATTATGTGGTGTTCTTTGTTCCAACAGCTTAGTCTTATCCTAATACACCTAGGAAATAAATCAGCTTCATACAGACCCCCCAAACAGTAATCTAAGGACACAGTTCTAGTTAGAAACTCTTGAAACTCAACTCTAATGGGAACCTTCAATATCTCAAAACTATTGATAAAAAGATTTGTCATTCTCCTCTCCCAAACTGTTTGGTTATCTATGATGAATGTTTAAAACATAAGAGTGATTATATTTCTCATTATAATAACTCTATGTAATAACTGATTTGGAAGAATTCTCTGTTGGCTTGTTTTTTTGTTCTAACGAACAATTAAATTATTAGGGTTTCCTTTGTTTCCTTTTATCAACAGCTTTTGAACTCCATAGCTCATCCTAATATGAGTTCTCATTTTCTAATATGGGTTCTGTCCTGATGGAGAGAGGCGGTCCCACTCACGTGCAGGTGCCATGCAGGCACCGTAGACTTGCCTACGGTACACTCTAAAGGGGTTCCCAGGAGCACTGATGATTGAAGAGAACACTCCAGAGCTCACAGCATTGACTGGGAAATCTTTAGAGGCAGTTTTGCCTAGTGGTTAGTGGGATTGGGCTCTAGAGTCAGATAGCTTCAAGGTAAACCTTTAGCATTCAATGTACCAGCTAAGTGGGCTTGGGCATGTGGTTTAATTGTCCGTGCCTTGGTCTATAAAATGGGGATTATAGATAGTAGCATATATTATTAAGATATTTATCTATATTCAAAGAACTTAGAATTGTGCCTGACCTGTAGGGTGGTGCTCAAAAAATTCTAGCTCATATTAATTATTGTACCTCAAGGTCATACTGGTCTAATTATCTTTGAGCCACATTTGCACTTTTTTTTTTTTTTTTTTGCGGTACGCGGGCCTCTCACTGCCGCAGCTTCTCCCGCTGCGGAGCACAGGCTCCGGACGCACAGGCTCAGCGGCCATGGCCCACAGGCCCAGCCGCTCTGCGGCATGTGGGATCCTTCCGGACCGGGACACAAACCCGTGTCCCCCGCACCGGCAGGCGGACTCTCAACCACTGCGCCACCAGAGAAGCCCACATTTGCACATTTTTAATACAGTTTCTTCCATCATTTGGAGAAATAAACTCCTTTAGATAATAATAACCTGAAATTGTTGTTAGACTTACTTGAATTGGGATCTCAATTCTGTCCGTTACCCAAGAAGTGACCTTGAACCCAGGAACTTAGCTCTCCAAGCTGAAGTCTTCTTATCTGTGGTAAAGCCTAATGCCTTCCTCTCCAGGATTTTGTGAGAATTAAATGAGATGATATATGAAAAGTTCCTAGCACTTAAAAAAATGTTGACTTGAATCAAAATCTGTTTCATCCTTCTCCACATGTGTAAAGTTGGAATGCTGTCCTGACTGTTTACATACCCACTTTTTTCAGGACTGTTCTTCTTGTGTTAGCCTACAAAATCAACCAAGCATTGCCTTCTCAAATCATCTCCAAATCATTGTGATAGACATTGTTAGTGGCACATTCAACATCCAAAGCTCACTTCCTGTCTGGCTCAATTTTTTCTGGTGCAGTAATATGCCCAACCCCAGCCACTAATGAGAGCCTAACTGTATCACAACAACATTGGTGAGTTCTCCAGTGTTAACTTGCAGCCAGAGCTGGACAATTACACAAAGGAAAAATCTGTTAGGTTGCTCCAGGGAAAGATTTTGCTTACTGATGAAACAAAAGACTCCTTTTGCATGTGGCTTTCACTTTCTGTCTTGAATGCATTTGGGGAAGGTTGAGCTGCCTGGATCTGTGGCAGCCATTTTGTAATAAAGAGACAATGCTAAGGAAGTTGGAACAGAGTATTGAAAAACCCTTAATGACATCCTGGAGCTCTTACACTGACCAGGGAACCACCTATCTCTGGTCTTTCTGGATGGGAAGATAATTAAACACCTTTATTATTTTAGCCATCATTAACTGGATATGCTGTTACTTTCAGCTGATAGATCTCTAAAACTCTTATTTGCTTAATTTTATTCTCTGATTTCTTGTTTATGCTTGCTAAGTGATGTGTTATGAAGATATATATGGCATTAAGACATGCCAAGATGTTTCCAGTGTCAGATGAGAAACTGCATTTGCATAAATATATCTTCAGCTTCCTAGGTGAGTAGAAATAATGTTAATGATAATATAACAATAAAAGTTACCAGTTATTGCCCTTTCTTTCACACCAGGCTTGTTATTAAGCCTTTACCTGCATTGTTTAACTTAATCCTAATAATAGCCTTTAGAGGGAGACATTTTTATTCCCATTTTATAGATGAGAAACCTGAGATTTAAAACAAAAACAAAAACAAAAACAACTTTCCCAGCTTACCTTCCTGAATTCACATATGCTGTTTCACCCCTTAACCTTTTTCATGTCAGCCCCACTAATCCTTACCCATCCTGCGGGACTGAGCTGAAACATCACTTCCTTGTAAAAGCCTTTCATGACCCCAGGCTAGATTAGATTACTTGTGACGCACACACTGTTAGCAGCCTGGACATCTCCTTCACAACCTTTCACACATTTGCAATCATTTAATGGCTTGTAATTATTTTCCTCTTTTCCCCTTCTGTGTCTTGGGAGGAGTCACCTTGTCCATCCTGTTCATCACTGTAGCCATAAGGTTTGGCCCCCTGCCTCACTTACGACACTAGTCATTCACAATGTTTTTGTGTCCTCAGCACTGTTTGGAAGTCTAGAACTTTTCACAGCATGTGAAAAGGGAATTAGAAGACTCAAACAATCTTGAGAGAGTCTAATCACTTCCACGAAGCATCTACCATTATTCCTCTGGTTACTTGTCTATCCCTCCACACTGCCTATCTAGTTGTTCCAGGAGGCCACCATAGCTCTGTAAGCAGCTCTTTGCCTCTTTTCTGTTTGATTATCCCTGTTTTCTCTAGACTTTAATCATAAATATGAGATCATTAGGCAAGATTTAACTTAGCTCCTGATTTCTGCTTTACTAAATATACACAACACCTTACCTACCCTGTTGATTCCTTTCCTGGATTAGAAGGAGTAAGAATGAAGAATGAAGTAGTTAAAGAATGACTGACCCTCTACCTCTAGTTTCCACTTAGTAAATTTGCAGGTGGACCTCTCAGGCACAGGCAGACCACACAGGCAAAAGAACATCCAATTGCAGATGGACCACGTGAGCAAGACAGCATCCCAAGGAAGATGGGGAGAAGTCAGCAGATCTGCATGCAATGGAAAGATGACAAAGAATGTGACCTCCTGCCTTAATGATTAACTGAGATTGTTTCTCCTTTTTCCTGTTAAAAATTGTCATCGCTGAGCAGAATCTTTGGAGTTGGTTTCTATACATAAATCCACCAGCTCCCCAGATTGCCATTTTTTTCTGAATAAAGTACCTTTCTTCCCTACTGAAGATTACCCCTAGATTTATTGGCTGTTGAGTGGTGAGAAGCTGAACCTGTGTTCAGTACAGCCCACTGTACTCAGGGATTCTGCAAGCCAAGTTCTAATATCAGCCTGAGGCATTACTTCTAACTCGAGGTAGTTGTGCTCACTACATCTTATATCACATGAACTGTTTAGCTTAGTAGTCCACCCAAGAGGCATCTCCATACAGTACTCTGATGAAGGCTGCTAATTGCCATCCAGTCACTCTTCTGCCCTTCTTTTTTCAGTAATATAATCCACACTCTATCCTGAGTTTTAGGTAGCAAGAGGCCATGCATGTAAAAGATACATCTCTCAGATTTACTTGAAACTTCTGTAGCCATGTTCACGTTCTTACCAATGGAACATATGCAAACTATCATGTGGACAATTCCTTCTTTCCTTCCTTGCCCTCTACTACTTGACTTTTCTCCTTCCTGTGGGTTGTAACCCACAGGTTGTAAGGTCATGGAACTTGTTAGCCAGGTTTGACCACATAGTTAAGGGCTTTGTATTAAGGAACAGCTGAACAGCAGAATTTATTACCCTAGAGGAGGCTGGGATTCTTCAACCTCATGTAGCAGAATCACCCAGCACCCACCCAGGCTTCCTGCCTGCCTCTGCACTACACTATGAAAGATACTAATTTTTATCTTTGAGTCATTGTATTTTTGCTTCTCTTTATTATCAAAGTTTAGTCTCTGTACCAACTAATGCAGATAAGTATATGTAGTTATAACAAAGAGAATCTCGACCAATCAATAGAAATTTGATGGAACTTCTGTAGAGTTTATAGAGCATCTGTGATATGTGTTATGACCCATGGCTCTAGACACAATACTCTATGTTACCTAAAGCAACTGGATACATTGACAACATCAGCTGTCCCCTGAAATGGTAACTCTCAGGTGACATGTCAACAGCTGCCCCCTACCTTCCTTGGTAGCTAGAATGGATGGGGAAGCAACACATTTGAGATAAGAAAGAGAAGAGGCACTCCACCTGGTATCAGGATGCTCAAATGATAGTGAGGATGGATAGATTTGACTGTCAATTCTTCACTGATGCTCATATTATCTTCTGCTCTGTCTTTCTAACAGATTCTGCCAAGTTCTGGGGCAAACTGGCAGCATCAACTGAAAAAATAGTCAAATAAAACTGTCATAAAGAAACTGAGAGATGAAGTCCTTAGTTTTCCTGCCTAACAGTAATGGCTGAATTTTGGTTAACATTCTTCCCTATTACAACAGTGGTGGCAACATGGGTGACCAGGTACATGCAAATAACCCTGATGAAGAGAATGATACTATGAAACTATGACAAAACTTAGATTCAACCATGTCTTCAGGAGAAACCAGGAACCAATGGGACAGAGAGTGGGAGAGTAAAAATGGAGACTGTCGAGGACAAAGTAGCTGCTGGAAATGACAGAAGAAAGAGCTGAACTAACTTGAAATAGAAAAATAACTTAAATCACCATGGTTAAGGATGTTGACTTTGGCTGGGGCTCTGCCAGAATCAGGGAAGCTCTTAAATTAGGGATGAGAAATCCAGCCATTTTGCTTGTGGGAGGTTTTCATGGCTGTTTTTATTGTTATCCTCACCCATTTGGTTATATCCCCTCCAGGATGGTGTGAGCTGGGAAACCTGGACTACATTTATAAAATATAAATATCTACATGTAAAGCAAGTCTTCATTATTTATCATAGAGGTCTGCCTGGGAATCATAATAAACAATTAGATAGTGAGCAGGGGGGCAGGCATAAGAGTGGACCAAGCATGTCCTCCTCCAGCAAGAAAGGAAAATATTCTGGGGTCAGGCCAGACTCCTCTGGGGATCTTTTTTCACAATAACAAACTAGACAGACATACTTTCGTCTCAAAGTGCCTTTCAGAATTCTATGATGGTCCAAGTCAATTTTTAGAGATCTTAAGTTGATATAAACATACTGATATTTATGTTCTCAACCTAGCATATGCAGAACATCAAGAATTGGACGTTCACCAAATAATTCAGATTTATGGACAAAAAAATCAGGAAATCATTTCCAGAATATGCAGAGCTATTAACAAAATCTAAATGTGAGGGAAATAAAAATCAGTTAGGCTAAGGAACTTGGGGAAATGGGAACCGCCAATCAAAATGTCCATATAAGAGGCAAATTGAATAAGGAATGTACATAAATGACTAATTCTTTTAAAATACAGAAAACAATGTTGTATCCATTTATTTTGCTTGTTTACTTACGGTTTTATATATATGTTTTCTCCACATAACTATCTTATAAGCTCTTTGGAGATTTAAGCTCTATTTACAATTCATGGTTGTCAGTGAGTGAAGCCACATCTCAGAAGTGAGGTGGACATGACTGAGAAGATTGTGTGTGGCAGAAAAGGTTTGTCATTTCAGAACTCTAAATATATTGTTATTTGTGCTCACTATTTCTTAAATAGCCACCAACTGAGGTCTTGTTTGATAATTAGGTGGGAAGATTTTCCATAAAAATATGAAACACATAGTTATGAAGATTAGCGTAAGTGTATGTATAGTTGTTACATATTAGGGACTCAAAAAATAGTAAGAAAGACAACCTACAGCCTTGGAGTGTACTGAGTTTGTCACCTGACACAGAACATTTTATACCTTTTTCACAAGTTATCTCATTTAGTGCTCACAATTATGTTAGGAGATAAAAGATATATTATCCCCCTACTGTAGGTAAGGGAACTTCCATACAACACTCCCTCCATGGATGGTTTACCATTCTCTTGAAACTTTAGCAATCTTCAAACACAATGATAAGTAAATAATATAAATGTGTAAAAAGGCCAACATTCAACTAACACTCAATAGCATTATAAATGATATCTATTTATTTAGATTTTTTTTCTATTTTCACATCTGAAAATAGAGGCTTGTACCATCTTTTTCACTTTATCATGAAATGACAATACATTTGGGTTTCATGTAATATAAAACATTGAATTTCTGAAAGAAATACTGAGGCTTGGACTAACTTCCATGGTTTATAACTGTTCCAGGAAGGTTGAACTGGGCTTTAGACTTCCAGTTGATCTTAACTACTTGAAGGTGTAAAGAAAACACATCATTCAAACTCACAGGGCATGAATTAATGGCTTTCTGTCACCAACCTCTTTTTTCCCTACTCAATGGGTCAAGGGCCCCATGGCCTCCTCTTTCCTCTCTGGGGAACTTTGGGAAATACTTTTTTGAAAACATAGCTCCTGAGCTGCTAGCACCTGTATTTTGTCTCAATCAAGACGGGTCTGCTTGTTCAGAAAATATTTCTTTAAGAAGTTGAGAATGATTTTGGTGCTCATCAGTTGAGAATATAAACTGGCCCACTTTAATCTTGGTCATGGGAAAAGTGACCATATAATTTATTGTCCAAACTGAGATACCTTTGAGATTGAAAGGAGGTGCTAATAAGAATTACTCTGGGATAACAAGTATATACTTGCCACAGGCAAAGGGAACTATGAGTCTTGTGGGTCAAGTTAGGGATTATTTTCCTTATCCTCAGAGCAATGGGAAGACCCTGGAATTTTCAAATAAAGTAGAATAATCAAATGTATGTTTTGAAAGACAAGATCTCACAGATCAGTACACTGTGGAGGAGCCAAAATTGACTTTAGGTAAAAAAGTAGTCCAAGAAAGATTATAGTAACCAAGATTATAGTGAGGCAATAGAAATAGATGGAAGCATTCAGATTTAAGAGGTCTATTGAGGTTATCAAACAACTGAACATGCAGATGGTTTAGATGAGGTTAGCAGAGGAGGGAGAGGGAAGAGACAAGGATGACTCCTTTATTATTTATTTAACCAGATTGATGGTGAAGCCACTTGTTGGGAAGTGGCAGAGTGTTGAGTTGGTGGATGGGGTAGTGAGGAGTGGAGATCATGAGTTTAATATTAGACATATATATGTTAAAAGCTTAGAGATACTCAAGATGAAATTTGTATTATACATGGTTCTCCAGAGAAACAGAATATATATATATATAATTTATTATAAGGAACTGATCATGCAATTATGAAGGCTGATGAGCTCAAAGATCTGCCGGGTGAGTTGACAAACTGGAGACCCAGGAGAGCCAATGGTATAGTTTTAGTCCCAAGGCCTGTAGCCTTGAGAATCAAGAAGACCTAATGTTTCAGTTTAAGTCCAAAGGAAGAAAAAAAAACCCTGATATGTCAGTTCAAATGCAGGAAGTCAGGAGGAGTTCCCTCTTACTTGAAAGAGGGTCAGCCTCTTTGTTCTACTCAGTCCTTCAACTGATTAAGTAAGGCCCACCCACATTAGGGAGGACAATCTGCTTTATTCAGTCTACGAATAAATTTTTAAATGTTAATCTCATCCAAAAACACCCTCACAGGAATATCTAGAAAAACGTTTGACCAAATATGTGGAGACCCATGGCCCAGGCAAGTTGACACATAAACTATTCACCACGACATCTCAATAGAATATACAGATCTGAACTCAGAGAAAAGACACAGCCTGTAGATTTAGTTGAAGAATTATCCAGGCAAAGATGATAACTAAAGTATTGGACCTTGACAAAATTGCCCATAGAAGAGAAGAGAGTTTAGTGTTCCTATTCCTGGATCTTCTAATTCCCTGAACTCTCTAATCATCATCATCATCCCTTATGAAGATATAAAGCATATTTCTCCCCAAATTATAAATGTTTGTCTGGATTAGTGCAAGAGTCCACTCACTGGTCTGCCTGCTTTCACTCTGGCCCACCTTGTCTCTTCTCAAGACAGCAACACAGTGCCCTTTGAAATAAAAAGTTTCATTGTGAAGCTCTTCTGTTCAGAATACTTCAGTGGTTTCTCATCTCACACCCAGTGAGCTCCACAGTCCTTCCAATGACTCACAAAGTTTTAATCCCTCTGGCCTCATCTTTCTTTCCTTTCCTACTTGCTAATTCATGTTCCGGCATATTGGCCTACTTGTTTTCCTCCAAGATGTCAGCGATGCTCCCGTCTTTGTTCCCTCTACTTGACAGGCATGTCTCCCAGGAATCTGCAGGCTTTGCTCCCTCATCTTCTCCAGGTCTTTATGCAAAGGTCACCTGACACTATTTGAAACTATTTCTACCTCCCCCAGCCTCTCCCACCCTCACTCTCCCACATTCTTTACCCCTTTCTCTGTTTTATTTTTTCCTTCAATACTTTTACCATCTAGCACATTTTACACAACACATGCTTTACATACTCACATGCTCTTGTATGTACATATACATACATAGATATTGACTGGTTTTATTTATTTATCTTGCTTATTCTCCATATTCTCCACTGGAATATCACTTCCACAAGAAAGGCTTTAGTCATTCCCTATGTCTGTATCTGGGTGCTTAGAAATGTACCTCTGCATATAGTAGGAGCCAAATAAATATTTATCAAATAAAAAAAGTGGAGTGAGTCAATAATCAACTAAAACAGACCCTGTGCTACCATGTCAGATATTCCAGGTATTTGTGTAATATGGCTTTATGTTAAAAATGAGCCTGTTATTATTTCCAGATTGAAGGTCAGACTGGAGAAGTTGCTATAAATCAAACTTTCAGGTCAACCATGCGGTGTGGCTAAGAACAGATGCTAGATTTTCTCAGACAGTCCTTTTGCCTTTGCTGTGGGTCCTCAAATACTTTAGAGAGGTCCTTGGCCACTTGGTTCAAGAGGGGAGCCTCGATCTGTCCACCTTGCCAACCCTGCCTGTGTCTGGACATTTAGTCAGTTCAAGCTGTAACAAAAATACTGTAGTCAGGGTGGCTTAAACAACAACCATTAATTTCTCACAGTTTTGGAGGCTGAGAAGTGTGGAATCAAGGGGCCAGCAGATTCAGTGTCTGGTAAGGGCCTGCTTTCTGGTTCAGTGATGGTTATATTCTCATTGTATCTTCACATGGCAAAAGGAGTAAGGAAGCTCAATGAGATCTCTTTTATAAAGGCACTAATCTTATTCATGAGGGCTCCACCCTCGACCTAATCACCTCCCAGAGACCCCACATCCATATGCCATTATATTGGTGATTAGGGTTCAACATATGAATTTGGGTGGCACCTTGCATCTCCGTCCCTCTCCTGAGCTCAGTCCCTCTACTGACCACCATCCACAAATGTAATCTGGACATGTAGCATGTAGTAGAAATCCTCTAAAAACCTTAATCCAACAAAAACAGAATTAGAGAAAAAAGAGAGAAGACATAGGAACCATGGCTACTGAGTATTCAAGACTGAAAGGGAGAAGAAGGAGAATGAAATCCAGAGGGCTGATAGCAGCCTCTGTCTGTCTCCCAATTTTTCCTCCAGAGTGTCAAATATCCCTGTCATCTCCATGAGTCTCCATGAGACCTAATATGGTAGTGTTCCCCCACATATTTCTCTCCTGAGGCATTTTCAGCTACTCTACTTCTATGACGGAGATATTTAAGAAACTGGGGCACAGAGGTCCAATCCATTCATTCAGTCACTTATAAAATAAATAGTATTTATATTCAAAAATATTTATGAAGCCCATACTATGTGCTGCTCTTTGCCGGTTATGGGGAGTTCAGCAGAAAAAAACAAAAAATGAAACAAAACAAACAAACAAAAAAACTGGACATGATGCTGCTCCCTTAGAATTCATGGAAGTTTACACATGACCACTGAGAAAGATGTCATCCTTTTTGACAAGACCCAAATGCTCCTTACCTGATAGTCCCTAAACAGCCCAGTCTCTTCAGTTGAAAACAAGGAAGAAAGTTTCCCCTAATCCTTATTGCTTTTTGCTGGGTACCATTTCCTCTGTGTCTAGACAAAGCATCTGCCCATTAAGAACACCAATCTTGCAAACCATCCTTTACCCTTCCCCACCCCATGAATTACTCAAGACAGCAGCAAAGCCAGAACAGCATTTTAAACCTGCTTGAAAGGGCACAAACCCTTTTAGGCTGCTTAGGATATTATCTCTTTCCCTTAAGTGGTAACCAGGTGACCTGAAAAGCCTCACTGAGCTTCCAAAAGGTGCTTAACCAAAAATGAAGGAGGTATTTTGGCCCTAAGAAACTCTGGATCATTAAATAATCTTTGCCTTAAATGCACCCATAGAACATTGCACATTAAGGTTTGGCAATCAGAAGGCTGAGCCCAAAGATGGCTTCTTCAATTCCTTTTAGAGGAATTGGAATGGAGGTTTTACTTTGCTCTTCTTCCTATCACAGAGAGTGATCTCCCTGAAGACTTTATTGGCAGCCTCGTCCTGCCAAAAGCATCCACTGTCCACAGGGCTCTTGCCTCTCCTCCCAGAGAACCACAGTCCCGTGAGAAAGCACGTTCGCAGTGCTGCTCTGTGGGAAACACCAGGAGGAGGACTCTTCCCAAATCTGTGCGAACTGAGTAACTGGAAGCAACACTCACTAGTTTCCTTGTTTATGTTATTCTCTGTAAAAATATTGGAAACCCAAAACAAGTCAGAAGAGTGTTGGCACTGAATTATGTCAGGACAAACATTCCATTCAAAAGAATCGCTGGATTTATTTTAATAGCTGAGAAACCTGGAGACATGTGCAGTCTATTCTTGCTGTCAATTTATGATCTTTAAAAACATTTTTTAAATTGACTGGTCTTTAAATATGTCCCACCTCATCTTGTTCCAGCCAAGTTTTACAGATGCCATTTTAAAAATCAATTCAAAGAGCAGCCATAAACTCGAAAGCTTCCTCTTTGAGGTGTAGATGGCAGAGTGTAATTTTGTTTAATTTTAATTGACAGAGATGTCACCTCAGAGAATATTTTAGAATATTAGTAGGAACAGTAAACTTGTGCCTTGACATTTTTTATGGTTATAATGGTATAATTCCCGGGAAAAAAAATCTCCACTGTCAGAATTTACACTAAAGCCACACATGTGTTACTCTTTTTTTTTTTCTACCCAGTAAAGGAGTGACAAATGTACTACTAATTACACAATTGCTTTATTATGTGGAGCTGTAACTAAAATCTTTTCTGGATTTTCCAGCAAAATTGAGCTTCTTTCAAAACGATTAATTCTAGTAAATGGACTTGGGTAGAAAAAAATTGATTCCAGCTGAAGGAAAACTAGCTCCCTGCTCTCTTCAATTGGAGATCCTGAAGTGAGTAACACAGAAACTACTTAGGACAAACTTCCAGGACTAGGATTATATTATTGAGTTTTACCGGTGTAGGAGTTTTCCAACAAGAGATGTGAGAAGCCAAAAACTTAATTCTCCTAATTTTAGGTATAAACATAGACAAAACTTAGAAGTCCAAGGGTGGTAGAAACTGGGATTACTTTGGGTTTTTAAAGTTTCCTGTTTGGGCAAATGCCTCTTTTTGAACTTAGGTAGCACCCAGTATGTACTTCAGCCTTAGAATTTATTACATTTTGTTTAAATAACGTCTTTATAGGTCTTCACCATTAGACTCCACTGAGGTGTCTCAATTAACTTTGTACCCATGATGCTTCACATAAGTCTTGGCACATTATAGGTGCTCAACAAAAGTGAACTGGAGAGGAGTGATAATTTTAACTCAGTTCATATAAACCAAGGGGTGGCATCTCTACAACTTTGGGATCACACAGAGAATGCTGCTTTTCCAAAAATGGTTCCTGCAACCCTAGGAATAAACCTTTGGTCCTCAAAAGGAATGTGTCACGCTGGAGAGGAATATCTTTCATCAACTTC
The DNA here is from genome assembly GCF_025265405.1 of Mesoplodon densirostris. NCBI lineage: Eukaryota > Metazoa > Chordata > Mammalia > Artiodactyla > Ziphiidae > Mesoplodon > Mesoplodon densirostris. The sequence goes on from NC_082664.1 coordinate 104,426,896, forward strand.
TCATGGTTTCTCAGAGCGAAAAGGGTGTCCAGAGCAACAGCAGCAAAACAGACAAACAAAGAAACAAATCAATGAGCATAGCAAGGGGTTTATGCAGGACATCTTCAGGACATTAACCAAGGCAAAAGAAACTTGGAAAGATGGCAGATTTTCAACTCAGATATTTCATCTCAAAATTTGAAATAAATTTTAGTACAGCTCACTGATGTCAAAAAACTTCACTAAATCCCCTTCTTTATTAAAGAGTGATTACAGGGGGGTGAGGGTAGCGTGATGAAAGGGAGACAGATAGGTATTCACCATTGCATAGATTACACATTAATGAGATCCTGTATGCAAATTTAGCATTGGACAAGCTTAGAAAAATGCTTAAGAAATGGGAATTAAAATAATACTAAGAGCTCAGTATAAGAAGAGGAAATGTGTGTCCAATACCAGTAGCAGTACAAACTGCTAAGAACCAGGGAAAAGATTAGTTATCAGAAGATAAAAGGAATTATCCTAGCTTTTGGTGTGGTTCTTGGAAGAAGAAGAGGATTTGAAAAAGTAGCCATAAAGGTGAAGCAATTTTTAGAAGAAAGCTTGTAGTGAGCCAAGGCAGGACAACAAGGAAGCACATAGTGGGTTTGGAGAATGGAGAAGAGTTTGATGTCACTAAAATTTCGATTGATCTATGTGTAATGGGTGATCTGATTGAAATAATATATTAGGGTTTCCTCATGGCAGGCTATAATACTGTAATAACTCATAAGAAGTTATGCCAAAAAGTTAATGCATGCACCATCTTTATTTACCTCTTAAAACTGCCCATCACAAAGCCATTATCTATAGACAGTCTTTCCTTACCAAGAGAGACAGTGGTATCAATATAAAATAGCAAATAAAAGTTTGCCTACAAAGCATTGTCCAACAAATTCGAATTTCACATATTTAAAGCAAAGTCTAGGAGTCCCCTTGGATCTGTATTTCCATTTAATTCCAACAGATTGAATTTATATCCGTGTTTAATAAATGGTGTTCTGAGGTGCATAGTAAGGTATTAACTGGTGTTTCTCCACAAAGACTTAATGGTCATATGCATTGTAAAGATGCTGTGAGGGCCATCTTTCTTGAGGAGATTCATGAAGCACATCTGTAGATAAAAAGCTCTGAATGTACTGCAATCAAAAAACCAGCTTAAGTATATTTCATCTCCACTCTCGCAGACTGATTTTCACCATGAAACTTTACTCGTGTGTGTGTGTGTGTGTGCATGAGCGCACATGCGTGTCTAGAATAACCATTAACATCTCACTGACTTAGTATTTTAGGGAACATATTTTGGGAAATTTCCAGAGCTATTACTGAGCTGTTGCAGTTGTAACTTTGGATGGAACCAGTCGCTTTGAACTCCCCCCAAAGCCTCTGGGACAACAGATACGTCTGGGTCTTTGCTAATCATTTTATCCTTGAAGTGTACAGAAACAGATTCCTCTCACCCAAATTATACTTAAAATCATTTTAGAATGTTGCTACTGAATCCATCCAACTTTATCATTTAAAACGTTTTAATGTGCTATATACTTTCCCTGCCGAAGTATTTCCACATACTAAATGGAAGGAAAAAACCTTTCCACGTCCTGTTTTCAGAAATTGACAGATAAAATGAGTAAATCTTCCAGCCGCTACCTAATGCCTTCAGCTCAGTAAAACCTGGCCTGCATGCAATGTTGATATTGTGATGCAAATAAATTATTATATGGGAGTTTAACTTTTATAGCCAAACTCCTCAAAGGTAAGAGTGGTGAAGGTGAAGGCAGCCTTAATTGCTCCAAAGAGAAAGTTATATAGGAAGGAAGTGAGGTACTAGCAAAGTTCAGTGTCTTGCCTGAGTCCCGTAGCTAATTTGTGACAAAACACTACAGTGGAACCAGATGGTCTGTTTCCTCTCACTACTCTTTCCCCAACACAGAAGATCTCACACTCCCAGCAAGAGGAAATTTCCATTGACTTAGGGATGAAGGCTTGAGAAAAAAAAACAAAGAAACATAGAGCCTTCTGATAAAAATTATTTGTAGGAGGGATGAAGCTGTTATTGCTAAGTCAAGAAGTGATAGAGGAAACTTTGGAGACAGAGTAAGAAATTCTATCTTCTCTCCACATGTGTGTTAGAGAACACGTTTGCAGGTATGCTCTTCAGGGAAATGAGCCAAAGAGCCAGGTAGAGTTGAAATGTACACCAAGTAACCCAGTCAAGGTAAACAATTCAATGCATTTTAATATTGGTGTCTGACTGCAGAAGACACGGGTGATCTTTGTCTCTGCATTCATTCTCTGGCCTCCCTGTTCACTAGCAGCCCACCTCTAATTTTTTTTTTTTTAATCCAGCAGGAGAAATACAGTGGTGAGGGGTGGAGCTGAGGGCCAAGAAGGGGAAACCAAGGGCAGTGCAGCCGATGCTCTGTGATCTGGGAGCGTGTGAATTTTAGGTCAGCTAAATCAGGACACAAAGCTCCAGCTGCTAAACCACAAAGCCCCACATATAGTTTCCCTGGCTCAATTGCTTCCCAGCCTCAAATCTGTGGGAGAGAGAGTCTTCCATGGGGGGAACCTTCTTCTTCCCCAATTAGTGCCTTTTCACAGCGGCAGGATGGAAAAGGTTTTACTCGGCAACATTACTGAGTATCAGTAATATGCAAAAGATCTGTGAAATCAATTCCCATTATTTCAAAGGACGCTGCATAGTAAAAATAATGCATAGTAAAAACACTGTAATGAAACTACTGCTTAATCTGCCGTGATTATCTAAGATGAACCAGCAACTGTTTCATCCTTATTTTGCAGCATCTGCTCAGTGGTACATAAACTGCGTGTGCCATAGTAAGGCTTCATGTTTGGGAGGTTGAAACTGAATTTGGGGGTGCCTTTGGGATAGAAGCTCTAAGGGACTGAATATTGGGCTGAAGATTATTAAAATGTTTCCATTCTCACCTCTCCTATTTCATTTGTTTAAGGCATTGTTCCCTGAATTATCCTTTCTTTTTTTTAATGGAAAAATTTTAAAAGCTCAAAGAATGAATGGTAGCAGCATGTTCTTTTTAAAGAAAAAAAAAAAAGCTAGGTTGATCATTATGCAAATGGCACACTGCCCACATTCCCCCTCCCCCATTTGCCCCTCTGCCCCTTGCTAATAACAGTCAGCCTTGTTTGGCTTCAGCTTGGCAAAACTCTCAAACATTTTTGCCGCTCTATATTTCAGCCGTGACTTTTGTCATATTTTGAAGAGAAACTTGCACCGGGCCAACTAACTTGCATGCCAAGATCCAGCCCATTGAGATTTAAAATGGATTTGAATCGATTGGCCTATGAAATTTCAAATGGATAAAAAAAGGCAGCAGTAAAAAGTCACAGTAGAGTTTTCTTACAGAGGTGAAAATAAAATAAAGGATATCCTGAGAGGTAGCATTAACTTCTCAGTATCTTTAAAAAACAGGAAGTATTTTTTGCCCTATGCAAAGGTGAGGAAAGAGAAAGCAGTTAATAAAAGGTGTCATGAGAATAGAATGCATTTTTCTTTGGGCATCACTGATGCAAAGAAAGAGTTTATGTTTATTTATCGTTATTACAACTTACAATTAACCTGATGCATAGGTATTTGCTGTTTGACAATGTGTTATTTGTTACCTTTTGGGTAAACACTTTAGTGAGAAATGGAGCACTCTTTTTCTCTAGGGACTTGTGATTCCACAAGAAGTCTCCCCTGCATCTTCTCAACGCCGATGCTTTCTGCTCGGCCAGGAGGAAGACAAGCAGAGAAAGTTTATACATTTGGCAATTTTGGTCCCTAGTGAGAACTGTACCACGGAGGGAGCAGGCATCTGAAACTGCCAGGTCATCAAAGGCAGACTGGCTCTCGACTCAGCCAAATGAAGCTCCCAAGCGCCAAACAGCACCTACTTCAGTCAAACTGAAATGTGCTTATGAATCACTTCAGATCTTGTTTAAAATGCCAGTCTTGGGGCTTCCCTGGTGGCACAGTGGTTGGGAGTCCGCCTGCCGATGCAGGGGACACGGGTTCGTGCCCTGGTCCGGGAGGATCCCACATGCCATGGAGCGGCTGGGCCCGTGAGCCATGGCTGCTGAGCCTGCGCGTCCAGAGCCTGTGCTCTGCAACAGAAGAGGCCACAACAGTGAGAGGCCCACGTACCGCAAAAAAAGCTCGGGCGCCGATGGTCAGCCAAAGGACGGATGCTGCTCTTCCATGGACCATACCCTGAGTACCACGGTTTGATAGATTGGGCCCCTTCCTTTCACTCAAGAGTCACCCACTCTAAAACAAACTTCTAAATGTCATAGAAAACTGGGCCCAAGCCTAGGAAAATGGAAAGTCATGGCCCCAGAACCACAGACACAATCTTATCAAAAGCATTTCTTGAGGTCAGACAACATACTCCAAACACGAGGCAGTGAAAGCAAGAAAGTAAAGAGCTGAGACTCATAAAGAAAATCAATGTCCAGGAAGAGGAGATCCAGAGGCACTTCTTCCATGCTGAAAGTCATGAGCTGGTAAGGGCATCACTTTCCATATCTTCAGTTTTATTTGTCGATGTTTTGATCTAATTCCATTTAATGTGTATGTATGTTTTTTTTTACTGCAAGCAGGCTCAAATCCACTTGTTACAGAAGAAATCCACAGATTCAAAAAAAAAAAAAAAACCACACACACAAAATAAAATTTCATTCTCCCTCATTGTGTAACAAAAGGGTAGGTATTATTTGTGACATTCTGTGTAGTCAAGGGGTGACTGGGTGGTTGATCATTGACAAAGGTATTGGAGAATTCACCCTAAGTCCTAAAGACATCTTGGCTCATTATATGGATGCATTCTGACAAATGGAGCTCATGGTGAGCTGAACTGTGACTTTTTAAAGATTTGATTGAACTGGAAACAAGTAATGTTAATATTTTCTGATTGATATTATAGAAAATACATTCCAGCTGACACACATACTTTAGCCTACAAAAGGACAAAAATGATTATTTTGTATTTAAAACTACTGCACAAGGACTATTCCTGTGGGTTCATCTCTCAGCACCTGTTCCACTCTGCAGGTAAACTCATGCCTTGGTGTAACTGGACGTGGCAGCCACATTAGCAATAATGGGCTCACTCTTTCTGTTACCTTGGCTTCTGAGTCATTGTTGCCTAAACCAGAGAATCTCATCAATTATAAAACTCTTTTTTTCTTCTGGCCCAAAACAAAAAGGATGGAAAAGAAAAGAAAAAAATGTTTGAGCGTAATATTGCTGCTGAATATTCCTATTTCCTTTTATGCTGCAATGCTGTTTTTATAGTGGGAATCCAATTTTTTTTTTTTTTTTTTTTTTTTTTTTTGTGGTACACGGGCCTCTCACTGCTGTGGCCTCTCCCGTTGTTTAGCACAGGCTCTGGACGCGCAGGCTCAGCAGCCACGGCTCACGGGCCCAGCCGCTCCGCGACATGTGGGATCTTCCAGGACCGGGGCACGAACCTGTGTCCCTCGCGTCGGCAGGCGGACTCTCAACCACTGTGCCACCAGGGAAGCCCGGGAATCCAATTTTTAAACAAACATTCCAGATATGGACACTTATAGGAAGGTAGTGATTTCATCTCAGCCACGCGGGAGGTACCAGTGAGGAAAAGGCACAGATGTGGTCTTCAAATGTAAGGTTGTGAGTGATGGCTAGGTCAAGTTACATATACATCTTATATTTTTATTCCTACATAGAACTGAGAAACTAAAATGGATTTTTTTCCTAGTTTATCTATGGCTTTTCTATTGGGATAATGTTTCTGTACATATGAGTTGGCAGAAGGGATGGCAAGTAGCTTATGTAACTTAAGGAACCTGACGAAAATATTTTTAAAATGTCCTAGCAAATAAAAGAATGTAAATCAAAATTGAATATCATCCACTTAAGTCACAATCTACTTATTTTGTCAATGAACTATCTCAAAGTACCTTGTTGAAATTCAGGCTTTACCCCTTAAAGAGATATAAGCAAAAAATATACACAGGCAGTAGATAAAATGTTCCTTCCTTCCACATTTTAGAGAATTCTTTTCCAGGCAGGTTAAAGTCCTTAACTGACTTTCAGAGTGATTCACTTTTTATTCCACAGGTAATCTGTTTCTGTCCTTGTTTTACCAAATGTTCCCCTTTCTGTACAATTTCAAACATATATCCATTTTAGAAGTAAATGATTTTGTAAATGCCGTGTTTTACACACGACTGCCAAAGACTCTAAATCTGAAGAATGCTCCTTTTACAGACAGGGATAAACAACTCCATTTGGAAGTGTCAATAGAAGCCTGCATTGTAGGTTGTGAATCGTTCCAGTGTTATTTTTACAAGTGATATGTTTATTTTTGTGATCAGTGAGAGGTTTGGTCTATGAGTCCCAGCTGAGAATCCCAAGCACTTCCTCAGTTCCCAAGAAATGGAGAACACCTGGGAGAGGACTTGCTCAATGAAAACTACAAACTCTCACCCCAAACACATGCAGAAAAGATGCACTAGAGCTGCTGCTCTGCTGTCAGTTCGGAAACAAACAAAAATACAAATCAAATCGAATATTTCTGTCTTATCGTCTTTCACCTCGCGTCTTTAATTTAAAACAAGCAGATAAAGAAATAAACATTCCCCCAAAGCACCCCCCCCCAAGGCCATTAGGATCTCCAAAGTAAATAAAAAGTGGTACTGCCAAGAGTGAATTGCTGCTTCAATTCCAGGGAGAATCCTGATTTTAGCACCACTGTACCAAATTTGTCATTTAGGGAAGCTCTTGTTCCCTTTATTGAGTTCCACTGTAGCGAACAATTTCTGCCTGCATCCCTCGTGTGTCCTTTTGGTTTATTATCTTTCACTGTGAATTGAGCCTCTACCATCAGTTTCACGGGAAGCCTAATTTCGTTCACTGCTTATACATATGAGGAGACACCCCTCCCAGCCTCCCTCTCTCCCAATGTTCTTATCAAATGAAGAATTGTGGATACGGGTTAGGTGCAGATAAACATGAGTGTAGCACTTCCAGAAAGGTCGTGACCCCCCCATAAGGTGCTTCTTGTTATGCCTGACCTTCAGATTTTCATCATCAGCCCGCCTGACAACTTAATAATGCAGAGGAGCAGAATTCATTTCGCCCCTCTGAGAGAGCCAGCACGGGACGCCCTTTTCCCTGATTATTTCTCTGCACTCCCGGCTGCCCTTTATAAGCCAACCAGAACTCCATCAATCATGCTCCTCTCTTCCCTCGCCTCCTCGGCCCCCAGTTCTGAAGCCTCTAAAACCTGCCCCATTCCTTTTGTCTGGGGCTGCCATGGGTATACAGCGATCCCCAAAAGGGGGGTGATGGGAAAATAAAACACCTTTAGCAAATCATTGCTCCAGTTCCCGTGTCTGTGCATTTGTGTCAGAACACAGTGAATTTCTTTTTTCTTTCTTTATTTTTTTTTTTTTGGAAGAAATCCTTGAAAAAGTTCTTATCCTCATTTGTGTGTATGACTGTCATGCACCATCTCTCTTAATGAGCTCTGATCAGTGCTGGGGTTTAAAATACCCCTCTAATGTAAGTTAGAGGTTTCCTGGCCTGGTTTCTTCATTATTGTGGGTATTGTTGTTAGGAGAGTTTTTATTGTTCTGGAAGTAGTAAAAGGAGATGAAACCTGTTTCCCACCTTCCTTCCCGACCCTCTTTTCTCCTGCCTGCAGCAGAGAGAAAGAGGGAGAGAGGAGAGAGAAAAACAGAGCCGGGGATGAAAACATACAGACGGTGGGAAGAGAGAGCAGACGGGTTTGTGGGAGTAATGGGGCATTTGGTTCAGCTTGGTCAGTGTGAAAACGGCATGCAGAAGTTTGTAGGGAAGAAGAGCGTAAGTGCTTTGGGAAGGTGATGAGATAGAGACTGGAATTGGATTCTAATAGCTGTAATAAACCTGTTCTATAAAATATGCATGGACTTCACCCTTCACCTTGCAAGCATTTTCCAGCCAGTAAAGAAGAGGTTTTAGAGGACAGTATAGAGTGGGTCTCACTAACAGGGCACAGAGTGCCCCTGGCCAGCACTGGGACCATGGCCTATGACAGCTGCCTTTTCTTTCTTGAAAATAGACAACATCTCCCCTCAGTCAGCATCTCAGATGGATGAGGGACTGTCAGCCTATCCAGCTAGACCACTTGCATCCCCAGCTGCCAGGGAGCAGGATGGAAACCTGTGCTCAGTTAGATTGGGGTGTCAGTGTCAACCCAGCTCACATTAGGCTGCTGCACTGAATTAGAATTTTTTTTTAAGAAAGGGAAAAGAAAAGAATATACCATGGAAAATACAGTACATTCACTTCATGGCCAAATATCCATTAAAGAAAAAATCAAAGAAACAAACGACAATCAAAAAAAAAGAGATCTTAAATAATCTTTGACAATAACAAAGCCAAGAGGTAAGTGCCGACAATATACCACATAATGTTTAACCAAAGGCATACATCCATCCTCTACTTCCCAGTAAAAATATGCAAAACCCTATGTTGAAACAGAAAGCAAGTTACCAGTTTTTCTTTTTTTTTCATTCTTGAGTGAGTGACAGGCAGCCTCATAACAATGGGTCTCTCAGGAAATACAAGAATTAATCTACATACCTTTAATTGAGTGCCTAGTGTGTACCTGGTCCTGAGCGAGATGCCATGGTGCTCAGAACCTGATATTACCTGGAAACTTGAATTATATATGGAGTGGGGGGATCTAAAATCAAGATTTCTGATGTTAACATCTTATTTTGAACACCTATGTCCCAAAATGAAAAGAATTAGATTGGAACAGGTGACTGTGACCTGACCTCCAAGAATTTAGTGTGCATTTGTGTAGTTCATGTTGCATGTATTCATATATATTTTTAGAATAAAGAAGTCACTGTGCTTATGCTATGGATTATTATGCTATGGATTATTCTTATGCTATGGATTATTCTACCCAGGGACCTTTAATTTGGTAGCCTGGGAGACTGGAGACACTAGGAATGATCATCACCGCCTCCTCCATGTTTATCCTGTAGTCCTTAGGCTAGAGTAGACTGTTTGGCAGTGGAGATACCCTTGAAAAGGCAGGTTTAAAGTGGAAGATGATGAATTTATCTTGACATTTCTTGATTTTGATGCATGCCAGACGTGCAGGTGGAGCTATCTGTGGATGGACAGTTGTATACATGAACACTGGGGTGAGATCAAGACTAAACAGATAGTAGAAACCATGAGAAGAGATAGAAAAGTGTGAAGAATGAGAAGAGACATAAAGAGAGAAACCTGGAAAACACCAAGTGTAAATGAGAAAACTATGTATGCATCACAAGAAAGGTTCAGAAGCATAGAATTAAATTACTTTGTTTTTATGTTTATTTATTTCTTTAATATTCCTCTCCACCTCCCCCATCATGTAAGTTCTGTTAGGGCAAGGACTTGCTCACAGATATACCTGGAATATAATAGAATCCCAAATAAATATGTGTTTGCAAATAAAAATTAATGGATGGGTAAAAGGAAGACCTGGAGAATGTGGTATCACAGAAGCACAGAAGTAGAGCTTATGTCTTATATCCTTAGAAGGATTTGAAAAATGGAGCACTGAGAGAAGGTGCAGTTGACGAACTAGGAAAAAAGACATTGGATTTGCCAATTGGTAATTGGTTGAGGGCTCTTTCAACAGAACAGTGAGAGGAGAAACTGGATTGTTGAATGCTGAAAAATGAAAGAAGGCAGCAACATATAGGCTGCTGAATTTCTTTTCAATAAATGTTTGGATAAAAAAGTCTTGGCAGCCAGGCATGTGGGTAGATTTGCAACAGATGCTTTTCTCCCTTTTCAAGTATTTATTGGCTATGCTCAGAGCTGAGCATCTTAGGCAGACTTGCTTTGCTTCGCCCAGGTAAATGTAATAACTTATTTATACCTATAGTTAAACACACAAGGAACTAGGATTTTAATAGGTACTCTTTTTATAAAGTGATGTATATTAATTACATAAAATACAAAAAAAAGAAAGAAAATAAAAACTTTGCCTTTTTATCCATGTTTAATATTTTGTTATGTTTTATAATATTTTTACCTATGTATATTTAAAAAAGGAATCATTCTGTATTTGTAGTTTGATATCTATATGTTGTCATATTTTTTTTCATGCATCATGCTATTAAATGTTTTTAGAATAGGAATTTTTAGTTGACCCCATATAATGGAAATATATCTATATCAATCCATCTCTCTCTCATATGTATGTAATTCATTATATATATATATATATATATATAATTCATGTAATATCTGTATATATAATTTATACTTATAACCTGTATATAATTTATTTGTACATATGCTATATATGTAAATATATTATATATAATATACATATATATAACTTATTTAACTATTTTTCTATTTGGGGATATTTAGGTTCATGGAAGATATTTGTTATTCTTTGACTGCTCAGTAGCTTTTGAACCTCCTTCCTATGTATGAGGAATTTTTCTGGCATATGTCCTATCTCTGCACCATAAGAAACCTAAATTCATCCTCCTAGCCTCGCTTGCAAAGTAACTGGAGGCATGTGACCCATGCTCTACCAATCAGATACACACATAGGACCCTTCACTTAGGAAGAAAACAATGAGAAGAAAATGGGCAGATCTATATATGTTGAGAACAGTGATGCTGGTTTCTGACTTTAGGGAGTAATAATGGCTCAGGTTCTGGCATGTACAACTGAGCCTCTGGTGTGAGCTGTGTGTTCTATGACAAACAATGGCATTTTGGGAGTCTTCACTGGAGTGACCACCTACTGTGACCATATAGTCCTTAAGTCAGACTTCAGCACTCCCCAGAATTCTGTGTGCTTCTTATAATGAATTCCTTTCTGTTTAAACCAGTCAAGGTGGGTTCTGTTTTTGTTTCTTTGATCTAAGAACCCTAAAGATCCAAAGTTGCCTTTCATGTTTGGCTGGGATGAATATCTTCATGTGCCAGTATTCTACCAATTCTCTGATTCTTTCATTTTTCACGTTCCTTGAAGAATTTCTGAGTCAACTGATGGGAACATTTTAAAGGTTTTTGATAGAACTTATTAAATTCTTGAAAGACTCTACCAACTTAGTCCTGAGTGGTGATATGTGGAGAGTCACCTTAATGAGGACTCCCTAACATTGAATATTAGCTCTAAAAAGTTTTTAATTAAATGGGCAAAAATAGCCCTTCATTGAAGTTTAATTTGTGTTTTTTTTATTACTGAGTAGAATAATTTCCTGTGTTTATCTGCTTTATTTTTCTTTTATAATTTTAATCTGTATCTTAATTTTAATTTTCTATCAGATTATATACTCATTTTTCCTTTATAAGAAAATGGGTAAGAACATATATGCAAAAGTCACAGAAAAGGTCACCCATAAGGAGGAGGGTGTCACTGAATGTTGGAAGGTCATCCATTAGGACTTGGAAAAAATTTTATTGCCTTAAGTTAATCATATCACTAAAGCTGTCAGTTTTCATATCCCTTCATTGAATTCCCTTCCAGGGACATTTTCCAAAAACACCATTTTATCATGCTCTGGACTTTCTTAAAAATCTTCAGTCTTTCCCCAAATACATACATATAAAGAAGCCTCCTAAAGCCTAAGCCTAGGATAAAAAATCCTGCCACAATGACTCCAATCCATCTTCTCAACCTTCCATCCCAACCCACCCCTGCCCTCAGCAGCATTACTCAACTACATGTTGAATCATATGAAATTGCTGATATTTGACCACTTTTGATCTATGAAAGTTGGTCATTTCATTTGGTTCAATTTAGATATCTAACGAAAATACATTCATCCTTTCACAATGCTAGTTTCCAACCCAGTCTCACCATCTGAAATGCTGTCTTCGATTCCCATCCATTGAGAAAACTTCAGGACTCAGCTATATTCTCATTCCCATAAGCAATCTGCTCATCTGTGCTCCCCTTACTCCTTTATTCACAAACCACCACTTTAGCATTGGATATTAACTGTTTCATGACACCACTGTCTTAATGAATATTATGGTTTGTGAACCCCTATAAACAAACACTTTGTAATTACCTACATTTATGAAAGACCACCACCGTTTACACTCCCCTCTCTCAAGCCCTCACTGGAGTTCCCATCATTGTTGCCAGATGAGCAATGCCCACCTTCCAATGATATACCCCTACAAGACATGGGCTTGATGAAATGCCTCTGGTGAAGGTCCTGAAGCTGACATCTCTCTGGGTCTTTCTTGCAGACCAATTTATACAAAGGAAAGAACTCAGGGCTGCATTGGGACAAGTACTGAGTATGATGTTCCCCGAAGAATTCTCAAAGGTGAGTGGAGTCAAGAAAAGAAGGAAAAATGTTTGTGGAGCTGAGGACTGAAAACTAGTGAGGCTAACATTTCACCAAATCAACGGGCTTGGGTGAGGTCACAAGTGAAGGAAAAGAGACAGGAAAAGTAGCTAGGGAGGGCTGTAAATTACAGGAATAATGCACATGAGACAGGGTGGCTCAGAACAGGAGGGACTCTGAGCACTAGGCATCATGTATGATGCTGCATTTGTGCAGAGTCCAGCGTGGGCTTTCAGGTCTGTGGTGGGGAGAGCAGTCTCTAAGGGTGCCAGATGGGCTAAGTATGCTGAGGGATGATGAAAGAAGTAAAAAGATAACAAAAACAACAACAGCAAAAAGGAACTTCATATCTTAATGAAAACTGTGAATTTAGAAACATAGGAGTAAAACCAACAATGTAAAGTAAAATTTCTCAAAGGAGTACAAAGAGCCCATTTCTAGTAAAAGTTAATCTAGTAGTGACACTTTTATTCCCCTTTCAAAAAATTCTTCTACGTAACCCATTTCTAAAATGTACTTAGAAATTCCATTATCTACAGAATCATTAGATTAACAAGCATCTACTTGAAACAATTATAGAGCGTGAGTGTGGTACTACTGACTGTCATACTTGATGGTTTAAGCAAGTGCTGTTCCTCTAACGTGTACATGATTTTAAGCCCTTGAAGGCAGCAGTCCGCAGCCATTTTTGGCACCAGGGACCAGTTTCATGGAAGACAATATTTCCACAGACCAGGGTGAGGGATGGTTTTGGGATGATTAAAGTGCATTACATTTATTGTAAATTTTATTTCTATTATTATTAGATAGTAATATATAATGAAATAATTATACAACTCACCATAATGCAACATCAATGGGAACTCTGAGCTTGTTTTCCTGCAACTAGATGGTCCCATCTGAGGATGATGGGAGACAGTGACCCTTGAAATGTGTTGCTTATATCCAGTCTCCTCCATAAGACGCAGCTTAATTGTCATTTGCCACTCACTGATAGGGTTTTGATATGAGTTTGCAAGCAATTGATTTATTATGATCTCTGTGCAATCAAACTTCTCTGCTAATGATAATCTGTATTTGCAGCCACTCCCCAGTGTTAGCATCACTGCCTCAGCTCCACCTCAGATCATCAGGCATTAGATTCTCATAAGGAGAGTGCAACCTAGATCCCTCACATGTGCAGTTCACGGGAGGGTTCATGCTCCTATGAGAATCAATTCCACCACTGATCTGACAGGAGATGGAGCTCAGGCAGTAATGCGAGTGATGGGGAGTGGCTGTAAATACAGATGAAGCTTTGCTTGCTCGCTCACCCGCCACTCAACTCCTGCTGTGCAGCCCATGTCTTAACAGGTCACAGACTGGTACCAGTCCGTGGCCTGGGAGCTGGGGACACCTGCTCTAAGGTAATCTGTGTTTTGTTGGGGAAATAGATAGAAGGAAATACCTGCACTAGTTTGAGAAAGAGGGGAAATCACAATCATGTTTTGAACTTCATGAGAACATCAAGTTTCATGTTCTTTCACCAAAAAGAACTGAATTGCATCTGGAGCAGGGGGAGGAATTAAAAAATATTTTGAGAGTGAAATAGTATTCTTTGGCTTATCCACGCAACCTAACCAACTCATTAGCAGAGAATCTCAGTCAAGAAACTGAGACCTCCATGAATCCTTGGAAGGTGATCTCCAATCTGGCCATTACTATTGTTCCTTCTCACATTTTGACTTACTTACAAGCCTCCTGCTCCCACCCCATCTTTCTCTCATCCTACAGCCCTCATTCTATCTGACCAGTATTTGTCAGAACTCCCAGTACAAACATCCACAAAAACATGTCTGCCTGACATTATAGAACTTTAATCCCATCTCCTTCTTTACCTGATGGCTGTGTTTCAAGGGCAAAGTCATAGCTCCAACAAAGCGTAGGAACTCTTGATACCTACTGTTGTTTCCTTGAGAAAACACATTCTCAAGGCAAAATTAAGTCTGAGCTGCTGGGTACAAATGCCTTGTTAATTTGGATACCACCTTCCTGTCTTGTATCTATGAAAGAATGTCTCTCATCTCAGAGAATCTAACTAGATTGTAAACCATTGAGAACACATTCCCTTATTCCTTTGTGTATGGGCTGTGCCTTGCACATCTTTCAGAGACACAAATGCCAGTTTGTGTAGATTAAATGACTAGGTTAGAACTCAAAACATGTGCAAACTGTACCTTAGCATTTTGAACAATATTGTGAGCGTTGCTTCTTTGGAGGAGTTTGCCTTGGTTAGTTGGGGTAGGAATTTTTTTTAAAAAGCTCTATGTGAGGTTAAAAATCATAATCACAATAATAAAAAAGTATTAGAATAACTTAAAACTACTTCTTCCTGTCATCCTCCATGCTTTGAATTTCAAACTGAAAATAACAAGTTTCAAAGAATCCACTCTGCTTTGTGAAAAATGAAATTGGAAACTAGAAAATTTCTCCTCTGTGAACAAAAGGAAAACAAAGTCTCTAGTCCCTCATTTTGAAGTAGAGGACTCTTTTAGTGTGAATGTACTCTGCCAAAAGTGAAATGGTGTTGGGAGTATGTTCCCTTCCAGTCTTACCAGCTCCTGGCTGGAGGGAGGTTTACAGAAAAGGAGGAGGTTGATCTCTCCCTGCATCCCTGCAGAGTGGGTTCCAAGTGCTCTCTTGGGTGTGCAGTGGAGCCCTGACCTCGATATCTCCCTTCACTGGCTTGGCAGGAGCTCTTCTTGGCAGAGACTCAATCAGTAAGCCTGACTAGATTAGGATGCAAAATATTTAACTTGAATCTATTACTGAGAAGAGTTCTCTCCTATTGTGAAATATAGAGATGAGTCATTGATATTCATTTCTAAATAAATCCCATTCTCATTATTGGGGAGAGCAGGTTATTTTGGTAACTCAAGTGAGATGACCTAATTAAAACTTGATATAAAAGTTCAGCATGCCATACAGTACTTTACCTGTGCAAAGTAAACAGACAAGCACAATTTATTTTACTGGAGTATCTCTCATGCAAAATTACTAGTGAGTATATCACAACAAATTACAGGCCACTGCATATGCAAATTATTCCTCTTTCAATTATTTATAGGGAGATATGAGTGTACACAGTTCTTTATAGAGCATTAAACACAGAAGACAAGGTCTCTGGATGAGGAAATCTGAACATCTGGGGGACTTCTCATGGAATGACATGGCTGGGTAGCAGAAAAACAAAATGAAATTTGTTTGCAGAAAATTAAGAAAAAGGGGGAAAGTATGGCTTATGCTCTTCAAAAAGCAAGAGAAACTCGTCACCAGATCAAGGATGGTCTCCATGCCAAACTAGGACCATAGCATCTGTTTTTATTTTCCTGGCTTCCATCCCCCACTCCCAACTACTACACCATTTTACTATGTTAGGTTCTAGACTTCCTTTTTATATTTATTTTTTTCACTCAAACTTATATACAATAAAAGACATCATAAGTGAAGTTAAGAAGCAAGCAGCAAACTGAAATGCAGTATTTCAACTTACCTAGCAGTCAAGGATAAATATCCAGAGTATATAAAAACCCTAAAGATTAATAAGAAAATTACAAAATAACCACCGCCAATTCATGGACAAATAACATGAAAATGTAATTATCATGAAAATAAACATAAGTAGTCAATTACACATATGAAAAGATGCTCAATATTACCAGTAACTGGGGGAAATGCTGATTGGAAAAAGATAGTCCTCTGGCAAAAATTTTAAAATTTGGTAATATATTGGAAACAGCAAAAGGAAATACAAACTCTCAAACAGCTGCTTGGAGTGTATGTTCAGGTGTCTATTTTTCAGAAAACTTTCAGTCTTTATTAACATTGTTTCTTAAAGTGCATATCCAGTGCCCTAGCCATTCCACATCTCGTTGACTACCTATCATAAGAAATACACTTATATACTGCACACAAGAGCTATGTGTAACAATGCTTTTAAAGAGCTATTAAAGGCTGTGAAACTGCCCTGCATAAAATTGTAATTGTAGGTAAATGATATTACTCATTTGTTAAAGCCCACAGAACTTGCAAAACAAAGACTGAGACTTAATGTAAACTGTGGATGTTATTTGGTAACAATATATCAATATTGGTTCATCAACTGTAATAAATGTACCACACGGGAGGGAGGGAGACACAAGAGGGAAGGGATATAGGAGCAGATGTATATGTATGACTGATTCACTTTGTTATAAAGCAGAAACTAATAAAAATAAAAAATAAATGTACCCCACTAATTCAAGATGGTAGAAATAGGGGACTTCTGGGGGTTGGGAGATAAGATATGGGAACTCTCTGTCCTTCTTGCTCTATTTTTCTGTAAACTTATTGTTCTTAAAAATTAAGTTTATTAATTACAAGAAAGAGAAGAAAATGAGAGCTTTTAATGTTTTTGGAGATATGGTGGTGTTAACGATGACAATGCTGACAATTAAGATGAAAGGAGGGTGTATGTGGGGGGGATGCACATGAGTGTATTTAACCTATAAACAGTGGTGGTAGTGAGTATATCTTGTTTGTATCTTTCTCACATATTACTTTAAAATGTAGAAGTGCCTCTTCTCCCATTAGAGAGTAAGTTGTTTGAGAGATGAAAGGTTTTTCTTACATCTTACACCTTTTCAGTCACTCTAAGCAGAGAAATATTGGCGTTAAGTTATTATCTAAATGAATATTACAACTCTGATCAATCAAGTTAATTTTTACATAGGTAGAATAAACCAAGAGTGGGCCAGAAAATAGCAGTAGATAATATTAACACTAAGATATTTTTACCCTAAAGAGAATTTAAATGTTAAAATATACAAACATGTGTCTTTTATAATTCATGAATTTGTATAATGAATTTCTATTTTCTTTGTTTCTAGAAACACTTGGTTATCATGGTCTCCCTATTTTGCTTCCCACCACCCACATTTGTAGCAAACTCTTCCACATTCACTTCACATTTGAGATTCCCTACCTACAAGTAAAGTGCCATATTATTGTTTTGTCCAGTTTGTTTGTTGGTTTTCATTCTTGGCATCGTACCTCTCTTGTGTTCACCTTTTTCCTGCCTCCTCACTTATAAATCTTAATTGGATGCAGTAGCACTGCCAGCTTTCATCTGCCTCTCATCTTCCAAGTCTTTGTGTATATCCTTCCGCAGGGCTATAAGCCAAAGCTTCCAGACAAATTGGATCGCGTATTAGCAAGTTACCAAGTAATCCCTCTGTGGATTCAAAGGACAGTATGTAGAGTCCAAAGATTAAAGTTCAAAAACTGAAAAACCTTCTTGGATTTTAGGTTAGGTTTCTGAGATACTGAAATTTACATGAAGAGGTCACTATCGTCTGATATTTGAGAAGGACTCTGGAGTCAGACCAGAGGACTGTTGAAAGATCCAAGCCATTGCAAATTGACTTGGCATGGGAAGATCCTCCTGAGGAGTAAAGAAAACCAGTGTAGTGTCACTTACAACAGCAAACCATATGCTTGACTCAGCATCTATTACTGGGGAGGTGAAAGAGCCAGGGAAACGTACAGATCTGACAAGGAGGGCAATGCTTTGCCAATTGGAGCACAATACTTTCTCTTGCTCAAACACGTTTATGAAGACACATTCCTTGCCATGAAGTTCCACTGAAACCTGGAAACCTATGCCTTTAATAAGATGGGTTTTTATTTCAATTTTGAAATTTGGGGACAACTGCTTTAAAAAGAAAAGGAAAGATGTGAGGGAAGTAATTGCACATTTAGCCGAAACAGGTTTCTTGTCAAGAGCTTAAGCATGTCAAGATAAACTTCTGTCTCTTTTAAAGATGAAAAGTAATTGGGAGAGAAGAGGATGTACAGAGTTCTTGAATGAAACTTACTGACTGTTTCAGGCTGCCCAGAATTTAGAGAAATGGAAAAGAAACTTAACTATTGACTAAAATGTTTGTGGAAAAGGACATTGTATTTCAAAGAATTTCAAAGACATAAAAATTAAATAAGGTTAATTTTATCACCAAAGCAATAATTTTGGAGGAAATTTTAAATATTAAAGCCATGAGTGAAAAAAAAATAGATGTATGACAATTTTATGTAAACAATACAATTTTTTAAGTGAGAGCAGTAATATGGTAATGCTTAAAATGCCTGGGAAAACTTTTTTTTTCCCCATTTTAATAGAACCTGAATCAAAGAGTGAAAGGGTAAATTGAAGTACATAGAAATAAAATTTATATTAACTGGGGGTGATTGTGAAGATAAAGGGATCTAGAGAAATGGGAAGACTCAAACTTATTCAGAAACATAACATTGTATTTGAGACTTTTTATTGATAAGATTTGTGAAATTGTAAAATGATATCTTCTCATTGAGATAAAAGTTGTATATAGGAGAAAAATAATGTTATACCTTTCCCCACCTCTAAGCCTATCCTTTTGGAATTACTGCTGCCCTGTGGATTGTGTCCTTTCACATCTTATCATGATAAAGACTAAAGGTACTTTAAATATTCTTAGACCAAACTTGGAATTTCTTGCTAATATAGATCATGTATTATTCAATCATATATCCTCAGTAAATAAATAATGATTGAATAAATAGAGAAACGAATGAATGTTTACCAATGTTTGATGGTAAAATTTCTTGAGGCAAGATATTATGCCTTATTAATCTTTCCATTCTTATTAACTAGAAACTTGGCTTATTATAGTGTACAGGTAATTCATTTTTCTTGATTTGTTGAATAAATGCAGGAAAGAAGGATGAATTTCCATCTTAAATTGGTTCATTATAGAAGAAAGTGAGGGAGAAAAATATACAATAAAATAAATAAAGAAATATAAGGAAAAGAGATGAAGAAAGTGTGAGAGAATTAATTTAAAAAAGAAGATGAAGAAAGAGGGAGAGAGGAGCAGATGAGGACAGGGGTAAAAGGGACCTGAAGAGAAAGCCCCATAGTTAGAGAATACACGTGGTAGCAGAAAATTTAAAAGAGAACCCTCAAGCAGAGTGCATTCCCTAAGTCTCAATGATCTATTTGCCAAGATCCACATTTAACTCCTTTTCTTTCCTTTTCCTCTACATCTAACCAATCACTAAGAACCTCTCTGACATTTGGCCAATTCTTTACTTTCTTACAAGACTTTTACCCCATCTTCCTGCCTAATCATAATCCATCATGCCCATGGCTATGGAATTAATTCTCCCTGAAATATTATTTAAGTCATAACATTGCCTACTAAAACAAATTTGACTACTCTATCATGCTTAATAAGCCAAATTTTGTAGCCTTAAATTCAAGATGCTCTATAAGCTTTTATAAGATATCTTCTGAGTCTTTTTACTTGTTCAGCCAAGGTAACTAATTTATCATTCATCTAACATAGTGTACCTTTTCCCACTTCCACTAAACCCAGATGTTTTTGCTCCAAACTACTCTATGCAATATTATTCATTATTCAACTATAAGTGTATAACTAATATATGCAGCTATATGTGAGTGCTTCCTTTGAATGCCAAGAATATTAATAGTATAATTTCTAGAATTTAATGTCAATATGGATTAATTCTCTTAAAACTTCATGATAAAATAATTCATTCATGATAAAATCATGAATGTATGGTTGATCCATTTATTCCTTCAAAAATTAAATCAAGCATCTACACTATGCCAATAAATTATGATAAGCAAGAAAATAAACATAGCTTCTACCTTCATGGAACTTAAAGTTTAGTGGAAAAGACAAATAATTACAATAATATATTATGATTATTACAATAGGTGAAAAATAGATGCTTCAAAATATACACCAACACATGTCAAAATGTGAATAACATAAAACTAAAACAAACCCACAAAAAACTATTACAATATCTTTGGAAGAATTTCTATTTGCTATAAAATCAATTGAATTGAAATGGGAAAAATAGCAAGTGACTGTTTCATGCTTTGTCTCATGATCATGATCCCAAAATCAGTCAAAGCCTTTTTTTCTGTTGCCATACCATCTACTTCCCATCTCAGAAACCCAGTTTTTGTTCTATGAAGAATGCTGAATAACTATCCCTTTTCTGTACAAATGATACTTTTTGAGGCTACTAGAGTACGTTTCCTCATCAGTCTTTCTGCATTTCTTTCAGAGAATTCCAAATAAACAGCAGAAAAGGAAACAGGATTGCTGATTAAATATTAGATCATTGGAATTAAAGCCCTCATGGTTCACGTCACTCCTTGCAAAACACCGTAAGTTTGACTCAGTATCCTGTGCCAAGGAGGTAAAAGAGCCAGAAAATACCTTGTCCCCTGCTATGTTCCATTCAATAATTATACCATCCATAATTCCTTTTACAAACACCATGGTTATTGTAAAATTGTCAATCTTGTTAGGCTTTCTGGTGAATGTGTACTATTCATTTCATTATAATTTTAATTGACATTTTTCAGATTACTAACCATAAGCAGAAATTTTTATATGATTATTAGATATTTCAGTAGCTTCTTCTTTGATGTGCCTGTTTGAGTTTTCTGTCTGTATTTCCTATTGTTTGGCTTTTTAAGATTAATTTGTAGTAATTCTCAATATATGTCAAATAAGATTCTTTTGTTAGTTATATGTACTTTAAACAGCTTTGTCCTTTCTGCACCTTTGTTTTTCACGCTCAGTGTTTTAGTTTGTTAAAGAACATAAAGACAATTAAGCTAATGTATTAACTTTTCTTTATCAATTTTTAATTTGGGGTTAAGGTTTTTTGTCTTCTGTTTAAGAATCCTTTTCCATTACTCCTATATTCTTATATAATCTTTTTAAAGTTTTATTGTTTAATCTTTCACATTAAGGTCTACAATTCACAAGAAGGGTGAAAATCAATGTGCCAAGTACATAAGAAAAATAAGAAAAACACAAAAAATGAACCCAAAGAAAGTAGGCAATAATAAATTAATAATATAGAAAGTTGCCATACAATAGGGAAGACTAACAAAGCCAAAAAATAATTCTTGGAAAAGACAATAAAAATAGAGAAGACAAAAATTACAAATATTAGGAATAAAAAATAAGAACATCATTTTAGATCCTGAGACTTTAAAATGATTATACAATGATATTATAAATGTGTTTTTGTTAATAAATTTGAACTGACACAAGATGAAATAGACAGTGGGCATAGTCCTTTAACTACTGGGGAACTTGAACATGCAATTGAAAATATTGCCCAGATTATGCCTTATTGAAATACCCCCAGAACCTAAAGTAGACCTCCAATTATTCTAAATGCCCAATAAATATTTTATAAATGACTAACTGACTTTTTAGGACAATCTCAGAGACAGTTACTGGGAATGGAAATAATGTTTCCAAAGGGAAATATGAAAATAAATTTTTTAAAAAACAGAAAAATTTACTTTAAAAGATAATTCCTTTTAAAGGCATTTACCCAAAAGAGGTAGCCAGAGATGTGAAAAATAATTGTTCTTTTCAAAAATAATATTTTAAATGTAAGCAAATTCAAGGTCTAGCAACAAGGAATGGATTAAATCATTAACATGTATATAGATATGGGATAGATGCACTAATTATTCTGTAGGTAAAAATATTCATCATATAGAATGTATTGACATTAGAAAACACAAAATATTTACAAAAAAGCAAGTACAATATGCTCTCAACCTTGCATTTTTACCTAGAAATAGAATGCCTATATTTATAGGTAAAATATATGGCAGCACACACTGTATGTTATCCTTACAAAATGTCTACCCTTTTAGCCTGCCCAAAGTGATCAGTATTCAATCAATACATGTTTTTCAGAACACAATAGCACTGAATAGTTTTCTTCTCCCATTTTCTACAGAAGTTAGAGATTTTAAAATGAGTTTGGTGCACTTTTCAGGATTAGGAGGTGAGGAGTACAAATATTCACCTAATTTCCATCCCTTTGAACCTTATCTGCCCCACATTCTGGATTGTTACAAGGACAAAGCAGGTACTGAGTAATGAAAAGTTATAAAGCAAAAGCAAGGAAAAGGAGGCTATTTCCTAATCTGAGCCAGAGCATATCCAGGGTGAGACACTGAGGACGAGACTGAATCAGTACAATTTTGCTTAGAATAGTCTTAAATCGGAACCAGTTACTGTACTCCACCTATGCACCTCTCCTCCACAGGTAATTCATGCTTTAAATATATCAATTAATCCAGACCCTGGAAAGGGACATATATCGTTTGTTTAGATTTGCTCTCATGCCTCAGTACAGCTATTATCACTACATCAAAGAAGTAGGTACTGTATATGAGGGATAATTAAAGGTTTTAAATTCAGTGATGCTCAGCAAGAATGAGAGATTGTTATGAAATAGATGGTAGTGAAAACAAATTGAATTAGAAAAACTAAAAAAAAAAAAAAGTCTAATTAGGTATACAGATTGTATTGATATTGGGGGCCCTAAATCCTGAGAGACACAAAGCATAAAAGATTAAAGGGTTGGAAAACACTTCTATAATGACGCTTAAATTTTAGTCTAAATGCCTGTTTATTTATCTGTCTTTTCAATAGTCTATGATCTCTTGAATGCATGATCTATGTCATCTTCATCTTTATAGCTCCCCACTGAGCAAAATGTCTGGCACAAAGGAAAAAATGTAATAAACATAAGTTGAGAACACACATATATGAACAAGAACTAAAGAAAGATAAACAAGTAAAAACACATCATTCAGAAGAAGTGAAACAATTGAGTTATATTTTATGCATATACTAGAGACTTGAAACTTTCCGGGTTTAAAAGTCTAAGCCCATGAGTAGGCATGGCATTCTCACTTCTGGGAGAAAATGAGTTTAACAGCATTGCTCATTCATGTTTTAATCAGTTGTCATTAAGATCTATAAGAAGAAACAATTTTTCATCATTGAAAATGAGTAAGGATTCTTATTTCTGCTGCAAGAGCAATAGATTAATTTTATTGAAAAAAAATCAACAATTAGGTTACTAGTCAATACTCTCCAGTTTTTAAGATCACCAAAGTAGATTCAAATTTTCATGTGCATGCTGTGAAGTCCTGTGTGAATACAGAAATAAATACATGAGATAGGCTATTAAATTCATTCCCATTTTAAACCCTAATATTCTACAATTAGAGCATAAATTCCTCATTTTGAAAACAGTTGTATAATATATGATACATAATAGAAAACTAACAATTACAGAAAGATATAGACCAGAGATTCCAGATTTAAGTTTAATATTTATTTGGAGCCATATCTGCTTACCTAAAGTACATATTTAAGGACACCATACTTCTAATTTTGGGTATTACAAACAAAGAGTATTTTGGTGGAGAATATATTCTCCAAAAATTAATCATATGCACCCATGAGCTCTTTAATATTTCTTATATATCTATTATTTAGGAATAATATTAACTTTGTTGAACTTTTTAAAAATAGCTTTCAATCTCAACATATATTTTTATATAAGTAATTCAGTAGCTGTTATATTCTTTTTAATTTCTTCATTTAACATATTGGTCTTTCTCTGTGCTGAACTTTGCCCTACAAATTTTGGGGATACAAAAATTAATGACCATACCATATCTGGCATAAGTAATGACATTTTATCCTTCTAAGTGCAATTGGGAGAATATTATATAACTTCAGCATTATTCTGATCCCAGGACTTCAGAGAGACATTGCCATTTGGTGAGGAACAGCAGGCAGGTTGCATCCAATTTGCCATTCCTGATATATGATATCAAAGAACTCAGTCTAGATGAAGATAGTTCATAAACCATGGATGCTTATGTATATTAAAGCAGAATTTTGATAAGTGAAGTGTGTGCTATATTAGTTCAATGGAGGGAGAGATCACAGTAGGTGGGAACAGGAACAGAGGTGAATTCTGGGAACTTCCACTGGGTCTTGAAATATGGCTTAAAATTTAAAGGGAGAGAATGTGGACTTTCCTGGTGGTGCAGTGGTTAAGAATCCGCCTGCCAATGCAGGGGATGTGGGTTTGAGCTCTGGTCCAGGAAGATCCCACATGCCGTGGAGCAACTAAGCCTGTGCACCACAGCTACTGAGCCTGCACTCTAGTGTCTGCATGCCACGACTACTGAAGTCCGCGCACCTAGAGCCCATGCTCCACAAGAGAAGCTACCGCAATGAGAAGCCCATGCACCACAGTGAGCCCCTGCTCACTGCACCTAGAGAAAGCCAGCATGCAGCAACAAAGACCCAACACAGCCAAAATTAATTAATTAATTAATTAATTAAAAACAAATAAATAAAGGGAGAAAATGTTCTAAAAGCACAAAAATGTAGGTAGAGGATGAATGTGCTCTGCCTATATCACAATGCAAAGTAGTATTTTTTTAAAATGTGTGCTAATGTAATTCTTTTAATCCCAATGGAAACATCCAATTCTAGCTTATTTTACTGTGACTATTAAATCCACATTCCCCACTCATGCCTTCAATGAATTTTAAACTTAAGACATGTTTCTCTTCAGCTTGTGCCTTTCCAGCTAGAATTTAAATTTTCCAGTCTATCACCTCTTATCCCCTTGAGCATTTTATTTGTCATTCTTTGTACAAGTCACAAACACATGGATACTTTCTGGAAAAGAGTAAAGACTGTTGTAATGACAATAACTTCTCATGTGCAGACTTGCTTGAGTATATGAAGAAATGTAAAAATTGCTGACCCAGGAAATCATTTGGACAGGTTATTCTTTGACTTTGCCTTTCACTCATTATCTGTCATGAATTTCTTCTTCTATTCAACAAAAATTTATTGGGTGCAACCACCCACAAGATTTTGTCCCAAGCATTGTGGTTAAAAGAGTAATAAGATTAATAAGAAATGAAACTTGCCCTCAAAGACCAAATGTCTAATGAAGACAACAGATACATTAAAAGATAATTTTTTTAAATAGTAAAGTTCATTGATAGATATGTTCACAGAATGTCTTGAGAGAAGTATAAGAAATTATCTATAACCCAGCTAGGAGAATGGATAGATCAAGGAAGACTTCAGTGAAGTGATGTTAGCCAGGCAAACAGACTGCCTTCTGATATACCCTCCTAACAAAGATGGGAATACAATACTTATCTCACTGGACATTGGCTTATATCATTTGCTTTCACTGTGATTCTTACTACAGCACACAACTGACTAAGCTTTAACTTCTAATAAACAGCCTACTCGTATTTTAACACCACCATACACCAAGTTTATAGTTTAGTGTTTCTGACATAACATGGAGAGTATTACAATGACCTAGGCTGTGATCGTTCAGCTGATACAGGAGGAACCAGTGCCCAGGGCTGAGAAAAGAGAGTGATATATCCTAGATTAATGCTTCTCCAAGTGTTGTCCCTGGGTTTGCAACATTGTCAGTACCTAAGAACTTGTTAGAAATGCAAATTATCAAGCCCACCTCAGACCTACTGACTCAGAAACTCTGGGAGTGGGCCCAGGAATCTGTGCTTTACCAAGTACCCCAGGTGTATTGGGTACACTTAAAGTTTGAGAACAATTTCCCTAGATAGGACCCAGATCACACTATATCAGTGAGCTTGGTTTCCCAAAAGTGATCTGGAGTGTTCTTACCAGAAAGAGAAGAATAGAAAATGGCCATTCAACAAGATATGTCAAAAAATACCTAGGATTAAAAAAACCCCCAAAACCTAGGATTACCAAAAGTAAGGTGTAATACCTAGACTGGTACACTTTTGTATCCAAGCTCAGCAGTCAGCAGTTCAGTTTTATTCATGAATACAATAGTTGGGAAAAAATAAGATGGCAATAGTATATATAAACTTTATTCTATTCTTTAATTACTTTAATTAGTGAAATTTTTAAGGAAAATTTAAAGTAAATCTTTTAAAAATCATATAGCCTTCCTTTTAAATCAAAGACTCTAATTCAGATCTTTCTAAAATATACCACTTGTACTCTGTATTAGAATTTCTCTATGCCAAAGAAATATGAAAATCTATATTTTTCCACTGTATCATTTTAATATTCACTTTAATGACATAATATAAAAATTCCACTTTACTAAGAACATCCATAGCATAAATACCCTATAATAAGACATTTTAATTTCAGTAGCAAAAAAATCGTGCTCTTGTATCACTGTAGCATGATGGATAAGAGCATCCAAATTAGGTTTTTAGCACAACATTTGGACTACATTAGCAGAAATAAATATTAACATAAGAAATATATGATGGAGAATCTTTAGTACTGTATGAAACATTAATTCAAAATGGTATATTGATCTTTAAGCCACCTAAAATAAATGTATTAAGAAATTCTATATATTTCTCTAGATAAAATTCTCACTATTTCATACATATTTTAGACAGTCTAAGTAGGAAGAACTTACTAAATATTAAGGCAAATCCTGATAGGTTGTGTAAGAAATTCATGGGTTTGCCTAGACAATATTCCATGATTAGAGAATATATTCCTATAAGTGGCTTTGAAGTCAACTATTTTTTAAGATAGGTAAATAAGATTCCTCTTGTATTTTAATTTCCTAATGAAAAGAGAGTAAATATTCATATAAATTACTCTAATCACTTCATGTTCATGAAATAGCTGATTCATAGGAAACCTAAAACCCTGAGGAAAAAAACTTATTGATATGTATAGAAGAACCAGGAAAAGGGATCATGTTATCTGAAGAACATAGGGGAGATACTCAATCCTTTTCTTTTTTATTATTGTTTTTTTTTCCCCCATGAATAGCAGTACAGAGGCTAAAATTCTGAGAGAAACAGTGGTTTCCTAGTCAGAAAACTGAGAAAAGGGGACTCTTGAAGCTAGAGAGTGTTGGGAAAATACTAAGAATGAGAGAAGAAATACTCTAATTATGTGTATGAACTGGCAGGAGTCCCCCTTCTCCCTCCAAGTTGTATATGCACAAAACACACCCAAGAAGCATAGCAAACATTGTAAGAGCTGAACTATGATGCAAAGTACTTATCAAGTCCTACCTGAATCTTTGGTGGTACATCCAAGGGGACAGACACAAACAGCATAGCAAAGGCCTTCAAAACTATATGATTATTGGATCAACTGCCCACAGAAGGTGAAACAGAATTTGTGATCTGAAGCTGACTGGGTTGACTGACTGCTAAAAAAAAATTCAAAATTCTCCAGAGGATTTTAATGAGTCCAAAAGCCTCACAACATAATATTCAGAATTCCCACGAGGCAATCAAAGTTCTTCAGCATACAAAGAACCAGGAAAATTTGAACAATCCTCAAAAGAAAAGATAATCAACTGATGCCAGTCTCTGAATGACACAGATGTTGAAATTATAGAACAAGAAGCAATGTGACTATTCTCCATAAGAAAAAGGTAAGCAGTTTAAAGTAACTGAAGAGGTAAAAATTCTCAGTAGAGAAGGAAGAACTATTAAAAGTAACCAAAAGGAAATAGAATTATAAAATACAATACCTAAAAATTTAAAAATGCTGTATAGGCTTATAGCAGAATGGAAATGACAGGTGAAAGATTCAGTGAACTTGAAGGTGGATCAATAGAAATGATACAACCCAATGAACTGAGAACCACAACAACAAAAATGTATTTTAAATCAAACTTCAGGGTTCTATTGGATAGTAGCCAAAGGCCTAACATTTGCAAATTGGAACCCCAGAAGGAAAGAAGGGAGGGATTGGTGAAGATAAAATATATGACAAAATAATAGCAGAAAATCTTTTCAAATTTGGTGAATGACATAAATTAAAAATTCAAGAAAATTAGAGAAATCCAAACAGAAAATAGTCAAAGAGCATGTCCACAAATATCATAATAAAACTTCTGAAAACCAAAGATGAGGGAGAAAATCATGAAAACAGGCCCAGAAAAGGATACATTATATATTGGGGAGCAATGGCTCTGGACTTCTCATCAGAAATTATGAAAGCCAGAAGACAGTTGAATACCTTTAATTTGCCTCCCATCCCCAACAAAAAGAAAAAAAAAAAAGGCAACTTCTAAAGCAGAATCTTATATCCAGTGAAAATATCCTTCAGGAACAATAGCAAAAAAAAAAAAATTCATATAAAGAAAACTAAGGGAATTAATTAATAGCAGATCTGCCCTAAAATAAGTAATAAACGAAGTTCTTGACACTGAGGAGAAATAATACCAGAAGGAAACTCGTAACTTCAAGAATGAAGGAGGAGTAACACAAATGATAAATATAATTATTTTTCTACTCTTAAGATCTAAAATATATATGACTTCTAGTTGTCTAAAATTTTCCCTTTATTTTTGATTTCAGCAATTTGATTAGAAATTATCAATTTTTTTCTTTTTTCTACATTCTGTATTTATACTGTTTGGGTTCTCTGGAATTCTTCGATCTATGATTAGTATTCCTTCTTTAATTTTTTAATATTATCAGCTATTATCTTTTCTAATATATTCTCTGCTCAAAATCTCTCACTGATGGACCCTTAAGATGGCAGAGGAATAAGATGTGGAGATCACCTTCCTCCCAACAAATACATCAGAAATACATCTACATGTGTAACATCTCCTACAGAACATCTACTGAATGCTGGCAGAAGACCTCAGACTTCCCAAAAGGCAAGAAACCCCACATACCTGGGTAGGGCAAAACAAGAAAGAAAAAATACAGAGACAAAAAAATAGGAATGGGACCTGCAACTCCGGGAAGGAGCTGTGAAGGAGAAAAAGCTTCCACACACTAGGAAGCCCCGTCACTGGTGGAGAAGGGGGTTGGGTGGTGGGGGGAAGCTTTGGAGCCACAGAGGAGAGTGCAGCAACAAGGGTGCAGAAGGCAAAGTGGAGAGATTCCTGCACAGAGGATCAGTGCCGACCAGCACTCGCCAGCCTAAGAGGCTTGTCTGCTCACCTGTTGGGGCGGGTGGGGGCTGGGAGCTGAGGCTCGGGTGTTGGAGGTCAGATCCAAGGGAGAGGACTGAGGTTGGCTGCGTGAACACAGCCTGAAGGAGGCTAGTGTGACACAGCTAACTGAGAGGGAATCCAGGAAAATTCTAGACCTGCCTAAGAGTCAAGAGACCATTGTTTTGGGTTGCCTGAGGAGAAGGGATTCAGAGCACCTAAAGGAGCTTCAGAGATGGGCGTGAGCCACGCTATCAGTGCAGACACCAGGGACAGGCATGAGACACTAATGGTGCTGATACAGCCACCAAGAATCCTCTGTGCAAACACAGGTCACTATCCATACCTCCCCTCCCTGGAGCCTGTGCAGCCGGCCACTGCCAGGGTCCCATGATCTAGGGACAACTTCCCCAGGAGAAAACAAGGTATGCCTCAGGCTGTTGCAAAGACTTTCCAGCCTCTGCCGCCACAGGCTCATGCCACATTCCATACCCATCCCTCCCACAGACCTGAGTGAGTCAGAGCCTCCTAATCAGCCGCTCTTTTAACCCCCTCCTGTCTTGGCAAAGAACAGATGCCAGAGGGTGACTTACATGCAAAGGCAGGGCCAAATCCAAAGGTGAACCCCAGGAGCCATGTGAACAAAGAAGAGAAAGGGAAATTTCTCCATACAGCCTCAGAAGCAGCAGATTAAATATACACAATCAACTTGATGTACCCTGGATCTTCAGAATACCTGAAGAGACAATGAATCATCCCAAAATTGTGGTGGTGGACTTTGGGAGCAGCTGTAGACTTCAGGGTTGCTGTATTTGACTGAGTAGTTTCTGATTTATATGGTTATCTTAGTTTAGTTTTTATCACTTGTTATCACTGGTGGATTTGTTTATTGGTTTGGTTGCTCTTTTCTTTTCTTTTTTTAAATTATTTTAAAATTTTTATGTATTTTATTTTAATAATATTTAATTTTTTAAATTTTAATAACTTGATTTTATTTTATTGTCTTCTTTCTTTTTTCTCTCACTTTTCTTCTGAGCTGTGTGGCTGACAGGGCCTGTGTCAGGTCTGAGCCTCTGAAGTGGGAGAGCCAAGTTCAGGACATTGGACCACCAGAGAACTCCTGGCCCCATGTAATATCAATTAGTGAGAGCTCTCCCAGAGATCTCTGATTCAACACTAAGACCCAGTTCTACCCAACGGACAGCATACTCCAGGGCTGGATACCCCATGCAAGACAATGAACGAGACAGGAAAACAACTCCACCCATTAGCAGAGAGGCTGCCTAAAATAATACTAAGTTCAAAGACACCCCAAAACACTTCACCGGACTCAGTGCTGTGCAACAAAAGACAACATGCATTCCCACCCACCAGAACACAGGCACCAGTTCCCTCCACCAGGAAGTCTACACAACCCACTGAACCAAACTTACCCACTGGGGGCACACCAAAACAATGGGAACTACTAACCTGAAGCTTGCAGAAAAGAGACCCCAAACACAGTAAGTTAAGCAAAATGAGAAAACAGAAATACGCAGCAGATGAAGGAGCAAGGTAAAAACCCATGAGAACAAACAAATGAAGAGAAATAGACAGTCTACCTGAAAAAGAATTCAGAGTAATCATAGTAAACGTGATCCAAATTCTTAGAAATAGAATGGAGAAAATACAAGACACATTTAATAAGGATCTAGTAGAACTAAAGAGCAAACAAACAATGATGAACAACACAATAAATGAAATTTAAAATTCTCTCGAAGGAATTAATAGCAGAATAACTGAGGCAGAACAACAGATAAGTGACCTGGAAGATAGAATAGTGGAAATAACTACCACAGAGAAGAATAAAGAAAAAGGGATGAAAAGAATTGAGGACAATCTCATAGATTTCTGGGACAACACTAAATGCACCAACATTTGAATTACAGGGGTCCCAGAAGAAGAAGAGGAAAAGAAAGGGACTGAGAAAATATTTGAAGAAATTATATTGAAAGCTTCCCTAATATGGGAAAGGAAATTGTCAATCAAGTCCAGGAGCACAGAGGGTCCCATACAGGATAAATCCAAGGAGAAACATGCCAACACACATCTTAATTAAACTATCAAAAATTAAATACAAAGAAAAAATATTAAAAGCAACAAATAACATACAAGGTAATCCCCATAAGGTTAACATCTGATCTTTCAGCAGAAACTCTGCAAGCCAGAAAGGAGTGGCAGGACATATTTAAAGTGATGAAAGGGAAAAAATCTACAACCAAGATTACTCTACCCAGCAAGGATCACATTCAGATTCAATGGAGAAATTACAACATTTACAGACAAGCAGAAGCTAAGAGAATTCAGCACCACCAAACCAGCTTTACAAAAAATGCTAAAGGAACTTTTCTAGGCAGGAAACACAAGGGAAGAAAAAGACCTACAATAACAAACCCAAAACAATTGAGAAAATGGTAATAGGAACATACATATTGATAATTACCTTAAATGTAAGTGGATTAAATGCTCCAACCAAAAGACATAGACTGGCTCAATGGATACAAAAACAAGACCCATATACATGCTGTCTACAAGAGACCCACTTCAGACCTAGGGACACATGCAGACTGAAAGTGAGGGGATGGAAAAAGATATACCATGCAAATGGAAATCAAAAGAAAGTTGGAGTAGCAATCCTCATATCAGACAAAATAGACTTTAAAATAAAGACTACTAGAAGAGACTAAGAAGGACACTACATAATGATCAAGGGATCAATCCAAGAAGAAGATATAACAATTGTAGATATTTATGCACCCAACATAGGAGCACCTCAATTCATAAAGCAAATGCCAACAGCCATAAAAGGGGAAATCAACAGTAAAGCAATCATAGAAGGGGACTTTTAACACCCCATTTTCACCAATGGACAGATCATCCAAAATGAAAATAAATAAGGAAACACAAGCTTTAAATGATACATTAAACAAGATGGACTTAATTTATATTTATAGGACATTCCATCCAAAAACAACAGAATACACTTTCTTCTCAGGTGCTCATGGAACATTCTTCAGGATAGATCATATTGTGGGTCACAAATCAAGACTTGATAAATTTAAGAAAATTGAAATTGTATCAAGCATCTTTTCTGACCACAACGCTATAAGACTAGAAATCAATTACAGGGAAAAATCTGTAAAACATACAAACACATGGAGAGCAAACAATATGCTACTAAATAACCAAGAGATCACTGAAGAAATCAAAGAGGAAATAAAAAAATACCTAGAAACAAATGACAATTAAAACATGAGAGCCCAAAAATTATGGGATGCAGTGAAAGCATTTCTAAGAGGGAAGTTTATAGCAATACAATCTTACCTCAAGAAACAAGATGAATGGCTAAAGAAGATATGGCACCTATATACAGTGGAATATTACTCAGCCCTAAAAAGAAGCGAAATTGAGTTATTTGTAGTGAGGTGAATGGACCTAGAGGTTGTCATACAAAGTGAAGTAAGTCAAAAATAGAAAAACAAATACTGTATGCTAACACATATATATGGAATCTAGAAAAAAAAATCATTCTGAAGAACCTAGTGGCAGGACAGGAATAAAGACACAGCCATAGAGAATGAACTTGAGGACATGTGGAGGGGGATGGTAAGCAGAGACGAAGTAAGAGAGTGGCATTCACATATATACACTACCAAATATAAAATGGAAGGCTAGTGGGAAGAAGCTGCATAGCATAGGGAGATCAGCTTGGTGCTTTGTGACCACCTAGAGGGGTGGGATATGGAGGATGGGAGGGAGATACAAGAGGGAAGGCTAGTGGGAAGAAGCTGCATAGCATAGGGAGATCAGCTTGGTGCTTTGTGACCACCTAGAGGGGTGGGATATGGAGGATGGGAGGGAGATACAAGAGGGAGGAGATATGGGGATATATGTGTATGTATAGCTTATTCATTTTTTTAGAAAGCAGAAACGAACACACCATTGTATAGCAATTATACTCCAATAAAGTTGCTAAAAAAAAGAGAAAAAACAAAAATAGTATAAAGAAATCAAAATAGAATTCTAAATCGTTTTTGAGTAACACCAGAAAACAAAAGGAACAAACAGAATACTAAAAACAAAATGGCAGACTTAAGCCCTAACATATCTATGATTACTTTTAATGAAAAGAAGTTGCTCCAATTTCCAAAAGGAAAAAAGTGGGTTCTGATCAGCTTTGTGATAATCCTGAGCAAAAACTTTATAATGAAATAATTACATGTGAACTTAATGGGACTAGAGAATGAGCAATTAGATGGGGTGTGGTGACATACTATAATTTATGAAATCCTTTGAACAGGTACCAGGTTAGTAATTATTAATAAGTGTTAATTTTGGTCATAAAAAATAAACAGCGGGGAAGATTCCTTCAAGATGCCAGAAGAGTAAGACATGGAGATCACCTTCCTCCCCACAGATACATCAGAAATACATCTATATGTGGAACGACTCCTACAGAACACCTACTGAAGTCTGGCAGAAGACCTCAGACTTCCCAAAAGGCAAGAAACTCCCCATGTACCTGGGTAGAGTAAAAGAAAAAAGAATAAACAGAGACAAAAGAACAGGGATGGGACCTGCACCAGTGGGAGGGAGCCATGAAGGAGGAAAGGTTTCCACACACTAGGAAACCCCTTCACTGGCAGAGTGGTGGTGGGGGAACCTTCAGAGCCAAGGAAGAGAGTGCAGCAACAGTGGTGCAGAGGGCAAAGCGGAGAGATTCCCGCACAGAGGATCGGTGTTGACCAGCACTCACCAGCCCAAGAAGCTTGTCTGCTCACCTACCGGCTGGGTGGTGTGGGGGCTGGGACCTGAGGCTCTGGCTCTTCAGAGGTCAGATCCCAGGGAGAGGACTGGGGTTGTCTGCGTGAACACAGCCTGAAGAAGGCTAATGTGCCACAGCTAGCCAGGAGGGAGTCCAGAAAAAGGTCTGGACCTGCCTAAGAGGCAAGAGACCATTGTTTTGAGGTGCACGAGGGGAGGGGATTCAGAGCACCACTGAAACGAGCTCCAGAGATGGGCACGAGCTGTGGCTATCAGCATGGACACCAGAGACGGGCATAAAATGCTAAGGCTGCTGCTTCAGCCACCAAGAAGCCTGTGTGCAAGCACAGGTCACCATCCACACCTCCCCTCCAGGGAGCCTGTGCAGCCCACAACTGCCAGTGTCCCATGATCCAGGGACAACTCCCCTGGGAGAACACACATTACACTTCAGGCTGCTGCAACATCACGCTGGCCTCTGCCGCCGCAGACTCACCCCACATTCCATACCCCTCCCTCCCCCCCCAGCCTGAGTGAGCCAGAGCCCCTTAATCAGCTGCTATTTTAACCCTGTCCTGTCTGAGCAAAGAACAGACACCCTCAGGTGACCTACACGCAGAAGTGGGGCCAAATCCAAAGCTGAACCCCAGGAGCTGTGCAAACAAAGAAGAGAAAGGGAAATGTCTCCCAGCAGCCTCAGGAGCAGCAGTTTAAATCTCCACAGTCAACTTGATGTACCCTGCATCTGTGGAATACCTCAATAGACAATGAATCATCCCAAAATTGAGATGGCGGACTTTGGGAACAACTGTAGACTTGGGGTTTGCTTTCTGCATCTAATTTGTTTCTGGTTTTATGTTTATCTTAGTTCAGTATTTAGACTTTATTATCACTGGTAGATTTGTTTATTGATTTGATTATCTCTTCCTCCTTTTTTATATACAGGTATATATATATATTTTCCTTTTTCTCTTTTTGTGAGTATGTATGTGTATGCTTCTTTGTATGATTTTGTCTGTATAGCTTTGCTTTTACCATTTGTCCTAGGGTTCTGTCTGTCTTTTTTTTGTTGTTGTATAGTTTGTAGCACTTGTTATCACTGGTGGATTTGTTTTTTGGTTTGGTTGCTCTCTTCTTTCTTACTTTTTTCTTTTTTTATTACTTTTTAATTTTTAATAATTAAAAAAATTATTTTAATAATTTTATTTCTTTTTCTTTCTTTCTCTTTCTTTCTTTTTTTGGTTAACAAACATTAAACTCTGAAAAGGCTATGGTAGAAACTTACATTTTGTGGAAGTAAACTGTTCTGCATAACATTGAAAAGAAGGTGCATAAAGGACCTACGGTAAAATAATCTTGTCACATCATTACCCTACTTAAAATCATGAGTGATTCCATATTGCCAGGATAAAATACACAACTTTGAACATCGCTCCGTAACTTGGTCCATTTCTACCTTTTGCCTTCTTTTCCACTGATTGTTCCATCAGTACCAAATGACTTGCACTACCTCAAACAAACCAGACTTTCACAGACTTTAGAACACTGCATGGATTTCCATTTCAATGTCATTGACGGCCTTTTCTAGGTGGCCAAGTCCTTCTCAGCTCTCTAAGCTTTGCTCAACCTCTTTCATTAACCTTTCCATGACTCTCCCCTAATTAGATGATAGCTAGAGGGTCTCTTTTCCCTCAGAGTAGTCTACATATTTAGTTATTTCAGTAACTACCTTGAAATTATTTGGCTATATTTTCCAGCCCCAAAGTCAGGGATAATGTCTTATTTGTTTTTGTATCATTAGCATCTAATATATTGAGGTGTTAACTCTGAAATCAGCACATGCCTACTTGCTAAAGCACCTTGTGTTCTCCACATATAATGGTGGATGATGACATATGAGCTAAGGCAAAGTGAAGAAACAAAGCCCAAAGTGATTTTTGCCCATATGGAAAAGGATTATCATTCTACTGGCAAACACAGAATTTAGCTTTTGGGAATCCAAATCTAATTCACTACAAAGGGGTGCAATCTAAATCATTGCAAAGAAAAAAAAAATCCTGAGTCACCAAAGCAAAGTCATTTCTTTTTTATTATCTACAGTATCAAAAGCTACCAAAATATAAATGAGGATGTCATTGTGAATTTTATTATGTATTTAAATAGGAAAAAATGCTATTTAATGTAAAGCAACAGTTTATAACAATGTGTATGTTGCTAAGCTCCTCTTAATGTATAGAGTAATCCTCTAAAACTCTACATCTTAAAGTATGGTCTTAGGAAGTGCAATATCAGCATTACTTAGGAGCTTGTTAGAAATGCAAATTCTTGGACTCCACCCAGGACCTACTGATTCAGAACATGCATTTAACAAGATCACTAGGTGATTATACACACATTCAAATTTGAAAAAAACAACAACAAAACTCTACTGTAAAAGATATCTAGAATATCAAGAAGAATACCAGAGTCTGACTAAAAATCTCTGAAGAAGAAAACATTTTTGCATTCACCCTGGTTGTGTCAACTCAGCAGCAGTGGCACATGTTCCTAATGCACAAGATTGCTGATAGCATTTGTATCCATCTTGTATCCCTGGTATCAGGCACCCACACTTGTCTGCATCTGCTGTTCACAAATAAAGTTAGCATTTTGAAATGAGTAGCTATATCAATCTATTTGTGCTGATATAATCACCTAGTATTTATTTTTTTCCTGTGGAAGAATGTGCATGAGCCCATATGCTCCAATTTGACTTCAGAATTTATTCATTCTTTTTTAAATTTAAAGGAGAAGAGAAATGTACATTTTTTGCACTACACTGAATTTAGGATATTACAAATTAATAGTAAAAAAACAATGTTTTTGTTTACCTGTTAATTCCTTTTCCTTACTGTACATTCGGAAACCAATGTCAGTTTCTCTCTTCAGCTGTAATTTGAAATGCAAGTAATAAAGTTATTTAAAGTCCTACTGATTATGCTGAGGTTAAAAAAAAAAAGAAGAAAGCAAATTTTGCTAAAAGAAATGCTTAAAATGTAATGATGTATTTAAAAGGGAAAAAGTGTATTGAATAGAGTTATAAAAACAGTACTTTTTTTGCATTTGTAACACCTATGATTTGACTGTTTTTGTTTATCTTTCAAAATAAATAACACATTGGCCAAGAAAGATTTTGGTAGCTTAACTAAATAAATTCTCCCCCAGGTTAACAGACAAAATCTATAGTAGAAGCACATCAATAGGATTCTTTATTCTCCATCTCTGCTTTCTCAAAATCTTTATGAGTTCACCTAAGCATGCACCGTATGTGTCTTTTGAGGGCTAAAGACCCAGAGCTCTATGGACTCTGTCTGGAAGGAAGTTTTCAAGGATTATACCACTATTAACTTACATTTTATGGCAAAATAATTATACCTGCCAATTACTTAGATGCAATAAGAGAAGTCATTGCTCATATCAATTAAAAAGATAAAATTCAGTATGGAGATGAATTGTATTTTTAGATATTTTATTTTAGTTGTCATTACAGTAAACACATCTCAGAAAGTACACCTTTATAAATACATTTTTTAAATCTTTAAGAGAAGAATGTAATAGATTAGGTTGTAATTTTCTACTGACCTAATTCTTAATCTTAGAAAACATTACTCCTAAATGCTTACAAATATAAAATATCTACTCACTTCAACCAGTTCAATTGAATCCATATGTTTAAATTGATTTGCAGGTAGAGTTTAGGAGATTACCATTTGTGATTTTGGTTTTTTTTAACATCATAGTATACTATATTTAAAATAGGAATAGAGTAAGTCCAAAAGGTGAAAATGAGGATTTATTTGATTTTTTTTTATCCACTCTGACAATTAACTGTGTTTGGACCATTCACATTGAGAGTAAGTACTGATATGGTTGGAATAATATCTACCATCTTTCTACTTGTTTCTTGTTGAATTTGTTTGTTGCCCCCCACCCGCTTTGCCTTCTCTGGTCTTAATTGAGCATTTTACATGATTTCATTTTATCTTCTCTTTTATCATGTCACTTACAATTTTCTTTTTAAATTAGTGATTACCTTAGAGTTTATAATATAAATTTTGGAATAATCTATGTCCACCTTCAAATAACTGGTTGTATACTTCACATGTTGCATGGATACCTTATAACAGAATATTCCCAATTCCTAGCCCTTGGCCTATTGATGTCACTCATTATATATATATATATATATATATATATATATATATATATATACACACATATACATATGTATGTATAAATGTGTACATATATATGCTAGAATAACACAATGCAGTGTTACTCTTATTGCTTTAGTATTAAAAATTTTTTATTGTGGTAAAATTCACATAATATAAAACATACTATTTTAACCATATGTAACTGTACAGTTCAGTGACACTAAGTACATTCACATTGTTGTGCAACTCTCATCCATCTCCCAAATTTTTCACCTTCCTAAACTGAAACTCTGTTTCCTTTGAAAATTAACTCTCCATTCCCCCTCCCTACCCCACCCCCACCCCATGGCCCCTGGCATCTACCAATTTACTTTCTGACTCTATGAATTTGACTCTTCTAGGTACCTCATATTTAGTATTTAATTGATCATTTTGATCAGTTAAAATAATAATTTTTTCTTCTACCCTCTTCCTTTCTTTATGTTGATCCAAATTTCTAACCTATGTAGTTTTTTTTCTCTGTCTAAAAATTTCTTTTAATATTTCTTATGGAGGAGCTGTGCTCACAATGAACTGCTTGTTTTTGTTTATTGAGAAAGTCTTTATTTCTCCTTCATATTTGAAGGATAATTTGGTTTGATGTGTAATTCCAGGTTGGCAGTGTTCTCCTTTCAACACTTTAATATATCACTTCACTCTCTCCTTGACTGCAAGCTTCCTGAAAAGAAGTCTGTTGTAATTCTTATCCTTATTCCTCTAGAGTTAAGATGTTTTACCCCACTCTGGCTTCTGTCAATTCTCTATGTATCTCATTATCGGAAATTTAAATATAATGTGTGTGTGTGTGTGTTTGGTATTTATCCCTCTTGGTGTTTACTGAGCATCTGGATCTGTGGTTTGGTGTCTGTCATTTGTTTTAGAAGGTTCTCAGGTATTATTACTTAAAATACTGCTGTTTCATGCCCTCTGTTATTCCACTATGCATATCTTGATATTGTCTTTCAGTTCTTAAATCTCCTGTTCTTTTTTTTATTATTTTGTTTTTTATTTTTCTGTTGGGGAATTTTCTATTGTCATATCTTCAAGTGCATTATTTCTTTCCTTGGCTATGTCAAGTCTACTAATGAGCCTGTTGAAGGCATTCTTCACTTCTATCATAGAGTTTTTGATTTCTAGAATTTCCTTTATATTTTTTTTAGAATGTCTATCTCTCTGTTTTATTTGGTTTTGTTTTCAATTTTTTTCTTTGCATGTTGTCTACGTTTATCATTAGAGCACTTAACATATGAAACAGTTATTTTAAATTCCCTGTTTGAAAACTCCAACATCTGTGTCATAACTGAGTCTGTGTTCTGATGATTCTTTTTCAGACTGTTTTCCTTTGCCTCTCTCCATGCTTTATTAGTTTTACTTTAAATCTATAGATGTAGTATCAAGGAATGCGAACTGAGGTAAATAGGATTTTAGTGTAAGGATTTACATTAATCTGCCTAAGAGGTGGGCTGTGTTTCATGTTTGCTGTAGCTGTAGGTACCAGAGTTTTAAAAATTCTCTAGTCCTTGATTTTGTCTTTTCTCTTGACTTTGGGACTTTCCTAAGTACTGTTCCTTAGAGAGAGCTTGTGTCTTACAGCTCTTTAAGCTATAATCCACTGTTATTATCCTAAATCCTTATTGGTGTGGTGGTAGGGTACAGAGGGCAGAAATGCTCTATAATTTTCTGATTAAGTCACAATTGATTGTAATCACCCCCATGTTAGGTCAAACAGGAAGACTGTTTGATGCTGGGGTAGAGAGGAATTCCCTTTTTCCAGCTGGAGTAAGGTTTCAGAACTGTACTCTGGCAAAGTCCTTTTCCCTAAAGAGCAAAACTTTGCTATGGAAAAGGCTCTGAACATGTTTTATAAGGTTTTCTCTTCCCCTTCCCCTTCCAGAACCACTGTGGGGGGGCAGGGTCTTTCTTGTATCTTCATAGAATTCCTGGAAAGAAAGCCCAATAAAAGTGTGGGTGCCCTCTAAGATTTTTTCCCTCTCATACTTATCCACATTCTCACTCCAGTAATTCATCAGCGTTACCGTTTTAGTGTTCCTATCAGCTTATGGACCCAGAGGCTTCTGCTCCTGGTAAAGAGATCTGCATTGATATAACTCTCAAGATGTCTCATTATCTTCCGATTTCAGGATGGCACTTTGCCTTGTCACATCAGTTCTCTGGTAGGTCTAAGAAAAGTTGCTGATGTCCAGCTTCTTGCTGGAAGGATGGGGCATGACTATTTCCAAGCTCTTTTCATGTCAAAGCTAAAAGCAGAATTCCTTAGAAAAGAAGTGTAGGTCTTCCCTGGTGGCACAGTGGTTAAGAATCTGCCTGTCAATGCAGGGGACACGGGTTTGATCCCTGGTATGGGAAGATCCCACATGCTGTGGAGCATCTAAGCCTGTGAGCCACAGCTACTGAGCCTGTGCTCTAGAGCCAGTGCACTGCAACTACTGAGCTCACACACCACAGCTACCAAAGCCCCCATGCTATAACTACTGAAGCCCATGCACTTAGAGCCCATGCTCTGCAACAAGAGAAGCCACCACAATGAGAAGCCCGTGCGCCACAACAAAGAGTAGTCCCTGCTTGCTGAAACTAGAGAAAGCCTGCACACAGCAACAAAGACCCAATGCTACTATAAATAAATAAATAAATAGATAAATAAATAAATAAATTTTTAAAAAGTAAATTTAGAAATGAAAAAACGAAAAGAAGTTTGGAGCCAAACTTGGAAGGGTTTTTTGTGGAAGTTTGGATTTGAGAACCACTGAAGGTTTTAAAAAACAGTCCTTAACGTCCCAAATATATGCTAAAGAAATATTAATTTGCCATTGTGCTAAAGTGGGCTAAGGTCAAAGGAGATGGTGGGAGGAAAAACCAACTGGAAAGTTATTGAGGTCTGTGCTGTAAATGCTGAGAGTTTGAGCACATGTAGCAAGAGTGGAAATAGAAAGGAAAATGTGGGCATGGGAAGAACTGAAAAGACAGACAAACAAGCTTAGTTTGCAATTCATGGTATGTGGAGAGAGAAGAAAGAGAGAAAGCAACATGATGTTTAAGGATTTGAAGGCAGTGGTCGTGACTTTCACAGATATAAGGCACAGAAGAGAAGGCAGAAGCTTGAAAGGGACATGATGATATTGCCAGGCTAGGGAAACACCC
The DNA here is from genome assembly GCF_025265405.1 of Mesoplodon densirostris. Classification (NCBI taxonomy): domain Eukaryota; kingdom Metazoa; phylum Chordata; class Mammalia; order Artiodactyla; family Ziphiidae; genus Mesoplodon; species Mesoplodon densirostris. The sequence continues at coordinate 104,468,391 of NC_082664.1, forward strand.
ATTTAGAAAGCTCATCATGCAGTTAAATTCAAACAACTCATTAAAAATATGACAGCTGGAGATTTATATTTGGGATTTAGCTACATAAAGACTCTAGTTGAAGTCATGTGGCTTAATGTCTCAGTGGAAAATGACATTTAAAAATATTTCATTGAACAATATTTACTAATCATCTACTGAAAATTAGTGTCTGTGCAAGTATTGTTTGCTCTCTTTCTTGCTCAATCATAAGCAAAAGCGATTTAAACCAAGATACAATTAGCTGTCAATGAATATACTATTATCTAATGGATGTTTTCTAATGTGGCCACATTTTTAATGGACCTCCAATGGTGTCACATTTATCAGGCTCCAATCTATAGTCAGAGGTATTAAGGAAGTATAAATTTATGGACACAATTCATTGGATGTGAAGTTGACCATAACTCATGGCTATTTTCATCCTGACACCACTAACGATACAACTGAAATGCACTGGAATTTTACCAGAAACATCAAAGAAATTCACATGATTGATATTCATAAGTATACAAGAAAGGGGATTTCTTTTGAATTAGTATATTTCGGTACATTCCAATTCTATGTATTTATAAATATAAACAAACTCCAAATGATAGTAACTAGGAAATAATTAAGTATATAGAGAAATAATTTCTAATGTTATATGTCCAGTTCTAAATGAGAAACTAAAATACTGAACATATTGATGCTATTGTGTTCAAACTCACTAATTAATTTGAAAAATCAAAGAAAAATTTAGAGGATCAGTTATTAACCAAATCTTTTCAAATCAGTATCGTACTCTCACGTATTTGAGTGGGTCAAAGTACCCAGGATTTTAGTCCAATGTCAATTTATAAATAGACAAATCAGCAAAGACATATCACCCAGCATGGCTCTGTTCTATTTCTGTAAATTTTTGCTCATCAGATTTATAATTAGACCCTAGATTCTTTCTAAAGCCATTTGGACTTTGCATGTCCAGAGCCCTTTCAGGTTTTGGAGATGTGCAGGTGTCATCATGTAGAAGATGAACTACTTCCCTTGCAGTGGTATGACATATTTCTGTATGAATTGATGCAGCCATAAGTCACAGGTGCTAATTTGGGTATTCTTGAAGAAAAGTTAAAAGTTAAAATCATTCAAGGTGGGATGCAAAGGCTTAGTCCCTTACACATTCTCATGGGAGGTTATGACTTCTGTGCAATGGCAGCCCATATATAAATATTACAGATCTATATTTTCCAAGCTGATGGCCTTCTATAAAATTGCTTTTACAGTTATAATTTATTTTTAAATAGTTCTTGAGTTAGTAAAGTACCCTGTGGACTCAAGGATTTCGATGAAGCTCCTGACCAAACAGAACTCACTCACTGTTAGAGAGGAAAATGAAAGAAAGAAATCTTATGCCCCTCTGGAAAATGATAAAAGGTACTAGAACTGAGACAAAGGAACTTTCTGTTAAAGGATGGCGAATTCTACAATGACACAAGTTGAAGAGGGAATATTTCTATCTTAGTACATGTAGCTAAACGAGATTACACAATTTTACAGGTACCCGAAATTTTCAGTTTAGTTCCCTATATTGATCAAATAAGCAAAACACTTATTTTCCACTTCACCTGTAGACAGGTACAAACATATTTATAAAAATCAACTGAAGGCAGAAGAGGGAGTTAGGCAGAGGAGGCATGGCTCATAGACTTCCTAATACCAGCACAAGCACTTTAAAGAGTGTGAACAGATTGCATGCTGTGAGGTGTATAATATTTTAAGTTATTTGTATTAGTGATCCCTAGTACTCTACTTAAAGCTACTGAATTATAAATTTCATTTGAAAAAAATTGAACCCATTTTTGAGTGTTCTGTTTACTCTGTTGAGGACCTGGTAAAGTCTCAAAATAGTCTTTTCATTTACTTGGCCATGAAAAATGTTTTCCTGAATGGTGTCTGTATGAGACAATCTTTTTCAAGTATAGTATTTCTTTGTTTCAAAGATGTTTAAAAGGAACATGTAAGCATGTAAAGTAGAATGTTGGATTAGAAATTAATACAACATTGTAAATCAGCTATACTTCAATAAACTAAAAAATTTATATATATATATATATATATATATATATATATATATATATATATATATATATAAAATTGGGAACCATATGGATCAGCAAACAATGGATTTTAATACAGAAAATATTTTTTAAGAAGCACTTACACATTATTTTCTCTTGGTTATAAAAATACATACTAAGTTTAGAATATTTAGAAAAACTAAGAAAAAGCTAGAAAGCAAAAGATAAAAATCACTTGAAATCTTCCAACTGAATGAATCACTTTTTAATCTCTTGGTTTGTATTCTTTTAATCACTTCTCAAGCCCTTTAAACAGAGCAACAGTGACCATTAAGAGTTTCACTTTTCTCTAAAATATTAATTTTTCATTTAGATAATTATATTTTATAGTATTAACATAGCTACAAATTCTAGCTAAATACAAAGCGTGAGTTAGAAATTTTGACCAAAATGTCACTTTTGGGCTTCAATTTTCTGATCTCATCATTTACTGTGATCTTCCTGATCTAAAATAATTGAATCACTATCTTCATGGTCAACTTCACCTTGCATATATGAAATTTATCTTGAACACAATCTTAAATGATCCCACTTCACTACCACCCATAGGTAATTGAGAGATGAAATATACTATTTGAGTAAAGGATAAATACTCAATGATTGGTGCTGACAAAAAGATAGATGTTCCTTTTGTACAGTGTCTAACAAAGAATCCTGCATCTTTACCTTTCTGAGAATGCAGAGAGAATTAAAATGTTCTCTGTTTTAATACATATTTAGAGCTATTGTTTAGTTTTCATTTTTCCTTCCTTCTCCTCCAAATATTTGTCAACTAATATAAATATTCATATGAGTTAACCTACTTTTTTTTATCACAACCTCACTATTTGCTTTTTAATCACCCACCCCTCCACCACAGACTGCTGCAAAATGTGTACATCCCATTTATTTTACACCTCTTCTTGCTAAATTATCACTAGGTTTGAGCTTTAAGAATACATTCACAGATCACTCAAGTTGGGGCATAAACATGTTTAATTCATTTGTCATTAGGCTTCGTGACACCTTGTTCCTTTAACTTTGCAGCCCTGGCAGCAGGCTAGCAAAAGTCCCTCTTTTCTACGTGGGTTAGTTAAGATGTATCTGGCTGTTTTGCACTATCTTTAGTATGCAGGGAGCACAGAGATGGAGATAAAAGGCGAAATGTCTATCTTTGAGTCCTCTGCAATACCGAATAAGTTATCAACCCACTAACATGCTTGTCTGAATAGACTCCTTTGGCAACAGTGAGATGTTATCTTCCATGACATGTGAATTCCTCCCTCATGTCAATCCATGAAAATACTAAAGGATGAATGCTGTAGTAAAATGAATGTGGCAACACCACTGGGACTGTGAGAGCATCATATTTTCCCCCAGCTCCTTTTAAAAAAAATTCTCCAGCTGAATCCTCGATATACATATAAATTAGTCAGTCTGAAGAACCTCGACAATCCATCTCTTTAATCTCTTGGAGTAGGCGTGGGGAATATACTCTGTTTAATGCTCAGGGGCCTTGTCTTTTTTCCCCTTCAGTTTTGCCATCTCGTTTACATTCAGCCCACACAGATGGAATTAAGAAACATGGCGGCTGGAAGCTGGGCAGTTGTGCTGGTCAAATAAGCATGCACTTGACTGTGGTTTGACCCAAGTGGACTGACCCACAGTCAAAGCAGACAGACTGTCCACCTGATAATTCACAATTCCAATCCTAAAAATAATAGCTAGCATGGATGCAGTAAAAGCCACAGACTCCCAGATGCTGTATAAGCACATTACTTCCATATGCCATTGGTTTCTCTCAATAACCCAGCAAAGCTGTGTTTTAGTTCCATTTTACACATGAGGTAATTGAGGCAAAGACAGCCTATATAACTAGGGGATGGTGAGATGTTATTCAAACCAAATATTGAGGCTCCAGAGAAAATATTTCTAATCCTCTGCTCTACTGTTTATCTCCCTCCTTCTTTTTTAAGCATACAGTATATTCTTTTTCCCTCATTATCCAGGTTTTGTTGTCTTTATACTTGAGTGCACAAAACTGTGTAGCAGAACTCAAAGAAGAGATGATCTTGAGTGAACTAGTCAACACTGTATTTTATTTAGTGAGGTGAAAATCAAGTCACTCACTCATCTATACAATAACAATACAGTTTTAAGAATTTTAAGAATATAACTGAAATGATGCATCTTCATTTTATTTCTTGAACCTAGATTGAGGTCTTATTAAACAAGCGCATAGAAGCACATGATACAGCTAGGACTGTAGCACTGGAATTGGAAAATAACAAAGAGTGAAACTTGAAGTTCTGCCAGTAAATTGTTCAAATTAATTTCCATTAGAAATGTGTTACTTTGGATCTATATGTACAAGGACCCATTCTAAGACCAAGAAATGTCACAATTAAAAATGAACCTTTATTTCAAGGGAGATTGCCATGATATAATTTAAAATACAGATAGATGACAATCAATACTTATATCCAAATCAATAAATCAATTTTTCTACCTGCTTAGGGAAGGGATATAGAGAAAGCAGGATGCATGCAAAAATAATAGTAATAACTAATGAGAATCTGTAGTAGCATTTAACTAACTGTAATTTTATTCAGGAAGCAATTATTAAAATGTTTATCCTATATAAGGAGCTCTGCTAGGGATATAATGCGTATAAAATTTAAAAAAATTGAATGCTATCACTTGAAGGGTTTGCATTCTCAGTAGAAAAGAAAGAAAAGCTATAAGAAATGTCTAGGGGAAAATGGAAGACAGCAGAAGCAAGAACTACAATCCTTCATCCTGGGGAATGAAAACCACATTCACAGAAAGATAGACAAAATGAAAAGGCAGAGGACTAGGTACCAGATGAAGAAACAAGATAAAACCCCAGAAAAACAACTAAATGAAGTGGAGATAGGCAACCTTCCAGAAAAAGAATTCAGAATAATGATAGTGAAGATGATCCAAGACTTTGGAAAAAGAATGGAGGCAAAGACACAAGAAATGTTTTAGAAAGACCTAGAAAAACTAAAGAACAAACACCCAGAAGAATTAAAGAAAAAACAGAGATGAACAATACAATAACTGAAATGAAAATTACACTAGAAGGAATCAATAGCAGAAGACTGAGTCAGAAGAACAGATAACTGACCAGGAAGACAGAATGGTGGAATTCACTGCTGTGGAACAGAATAAAGAAAAAAGAATGAAAAGAAATGAGGACAGCCTAAGAGACCTCTGGGACAACATTAAACACACCTACATTCACATTATAGGGGTCTCAGAAGAAGAAGAGACAGAGAAAGGACCCGAGAAAATGTTTGAAGAGATTAGAGTCGAAAACTTCCCTAACATGGGAAAGGAAATAGCTACCTAAGTCCAGGAAGTGTTGAGAGTCCCAGGCAGGATAAACACAAGGAGAAACACACTGAGACACAAAGTAATAAAATCGACAAAAATTAAAGATAAAGAAAAATTATTAAAAGCAACAAGGGAAAAGCAACAAATAATATACAAGGGAACTCCCATAAGGTTAACAGCTGATTTCTCAGCAGAAACTCTACAAGCCAGAAGGGAGTGGCACGAAATATTTAAAGAGATGAAAGGGAAGAACCTACAACCAAGATTACTCTATCGAGCAAGGATCTCATTCAGATTTGATGGAGAAATCAAAAGCTTTACAGACAAGCAAAAGCTAAGAGAATTCAGCACCACCAAACCAGCCCTACAACAAAGGCTAAAGGAATTTCTCTAAGTGGGAAAAACAAGAAAAGAAAAGGACCTACAAAAACAAACCACCCAAAATAAAGAAAATGGTAATAGGAACATACATATCAATAATTACCTTAAGTGTGAATGGATTAAATGCTCCAACCAAAAGACACATGCTCGCTGAATGGATACAAAAACAAGACCCATCTATATAGGGTCTACAAGAGACCCATTTCAGACCCAGGGACACATACAGACTGAAAGTGAGGGGATGGAAAAAGATATTCCATTCAAATGGAAATCAAAAGAAAGCTGGAGTAGCAATCCTCATATCAGATAAAATAGACTTTAAAATAAAGAATGTTACAAGAGATAAGGAAAGACACTACATAATGATCAAGGGATCAATCCAAGAAGAAGATATAACAATTATCAATATATATACACCCAATATAGGAGCACCTCAACACATAAGGAAACTGCTAACAGCTATAAAAGAGGAAATTGACAGTAACAAAATAATAGTGGGGATTTAACACCTCATTTACACCAGTGGACAGATCATCCAGAAAGAAAATTAATAAGGAAACACAAGCTTTAAATGATGCATTAGACCAGATAGATTTAATTGATATTTATAAGACATTCCATCTAAAAACAGCAGATTACACTTTCTTCTCAAGTGCACATGGAATATTCTCCAGGATAGATCACATCTTGGGTCACAGATCAAGCCTTGGTAAATTTAAGAAATCTGAAATCATATCAAGGATATTTTCTGACCACAATGCTCTGAAATTAGAAATAAATTACATGGGAAAACACATAAAAAACACAAACAGATGGAGACTAAACAATACATTACTAAATAACCAAGAGATAACTGAAGAAATCAAAGAGGAAATCAAAAAATACCTAGAGACAAATGTCAATGAAAACATGACAATCCAAAAGCTATGGGGTGCAGCAAAAGCAGTTCTAAGAGGGAAGTTTATAGCAATAAAATCCTACCTCAAGAAACAAGAAAAATCTTACATCAACGGTGTAACCTTACACCTAAAGGAACTAGAGAAAGAAGAACAAACAAAACCCAAAGTTAGTAGAAGGAAAGAAATCATAAAGATCAGAGCAGAAATAAATGAAATAGAAACAAAGAAAACAATAGCAAAGATCAATAAAACTAAAAGCTGCTTATTTGAGAAGATAAACAAAATTGATAAACCTTTAGCCAGACTCATCAAGAAAAAGAGGGAGAGGACTCAAATAAATAAAAATAGAAATGAAAAAGGAGAAGTTACAATGGATACCGCAGAAATACAAAGCATCATAAGAGACTACTACAAGCAACTCTATGCCAATAAAATGCACAACCTGGAAGAAATGGACAATTTAATAGAAAGGTATAACCTTCCAAGACTGAACCAGGAAGAAATAGAAAATATGAGCAGACTAATCACAAGTAATGAAATTGAAACTGTGAATAAAAATGTTCCAACAAACAAAAGTCTAGGAGCAGATGGCTTCACAGGTGAATTTTATCAAACATTTAGACAAGAGCTAACACCCATCCTTCTCTAACTCTTCCAAAAAATTGCAGAGGAAGGAACACTCCCAAACTCATTGTATGAGGCCACCATCACCCTGATACCAAAACCAGAAAAAGATACCATAAAAAAAAGAAAATTACAGACAAATATCACTGATGAATATAGATGCAAAAATCCTCAACAAAATATGAGCAAACAGAATCCAGCAGCACATTAAAAGGATAATACACCATGATCAAGTTGGATTTATTCCAGGGATGCAAGGATTTTTCAACATACACAATTCAATATGATAAACCATATTAACACAATGAAGAATAAAAACCATATGATCATCTCAATAGATGCCGAAAAAGCTTTTGACAAAATTCAACACCAATTTATGATAAAAACTCTCCAGAAAGTGGGCATAGAGAGAACCCACCTCAACATAATAAAGGCCATGTATGACAAATCCACAGCAAACATCATTCTCAATGGTGAAAAACTGAAACAATTTCCTCTAAGATCAAGAACAAGACAAGGATGTCTATACTCACCACTATTATTCAGCATAGTTCTTGAAGTGCTAGCCATGGCAATCAGAGAAGAAAAAGAAATAAAAGGAAAACAAACTGGAAAAGAAGAAGTAAAACTGTCATTGTTTGCAGATGACATGATACTATACATAGAAGATCCTAAAGATGCCACCAGAAAACTACTAGAGCTAATCAATGAATTTGGTAAAGTGGCAGGATACAAAATTGATGCACAGAAAGCTCTTGCATTCCTATACACTAACAATGAAAGATTAGAAAAAGAAATTAAGGAAATAATCCCATTCACCATTGCAGCAAAAAGAATAAAATACCTAGGAATAAACCTACCTAATGAGGTCAAAGACCTGTACTCAGAAAACTAAAAGACACTGATGAAAGAGATCAAAGATGACACAAACAGATGGAGAAATTTACCATGTTCCTGAATTGGAAGAATCAATATTGTGAAAATGACTATACTACCCAAAGCAATCTACAGATTCAATGCAATCCCTATTAAATTACCAATGGCATTTTTTACAGAACTAGAACAAAAAATCCTAAAATTTGTATGGAGACAAAAAAGACCCCCAATAGCCAAAGCAATCTTGAGGGGAAAAAATGGAGCTGGAGGAATCAGGCTCCCTGACTTCAGACTATACTACAAAGATACAGTAATCAAGACATATGGCACTGGCACAAAAACAGAAATATAGATCAATGAAACAGGATAGAAAGCACAGAGATAAACCCACACACCTATGGTCAGCTGAACTATGACAAAGAAGGCAAGGACGTACAATGGAGAGAAGATAGTCTCTTCAATAAGTGGTGCTGGGAAAACTGGACCGCTACATGTAAAAGAATGAAATTAGAACACTCCCTAACACCATACAGAAATATAAACTCAAAATGGACTAAAGACCTAAATATAAGAGCAGACACTATAAAACTCTTAGAGGAAAACATAGGAAGAACACTCTTTGACATAAATCACAGCAAGATCCTTTTTGACCCACCTCCTAGAGTAATGGCAATAAAAATAATAATAATAAACAAACAGGACCTAATGAAACTTAAAACCTTTTGCACAGCAAAGGAAACTATAAACAAGACAAAAAGACAACCCTCAGAATGGGAGAAAATATTTGCAAACAAATCAATGGACAAGGATTAATCTCCAAAATATATAAACAGCTCATGCAACTCAATATTAAAAAAAAAAACAACCCAATTAAAAAATGGGAAGAAGACCTAAATAGACATTTCTCCAAAGAAGAAATGCAGATGGCCAAGAGACACATGAAAAACTGCTCATCAGACTAATTATTAAAGAAATGCACATCAAAACTACAATGAGTTCTCACCTCACACCAGTTAGAATGGGCATCATTAGAAAATCTACAAACAACAAATGCTGGAGAGGGTGTGGAGAAATGGGAACCCTCTTGCACTGTTGGTGGGAATGTAAATTGATACGGCCACTATGGGAGAACAGCATGGAGATTCCTTAAAAAACCAAAAATAGAATTACCATATGACCCAGTAATCCCACTACTGGGCATATACCCAGAGAAAACCATAATTCAAAAAAACACATGCATCCCAATGTTCATTGCAGCACTATTTACAATAGCCAGGTCATGGAAGCAACCTAAATGCCCATCAACAGATGAATGGATAAAGAATTGTGGTACATATATACAATGGAATATTACTCATCCATAAAGAAGAACGAAATTGGGTCATTTGTAGAGATGTGGATGGACCTAGAGACTGTCATACAGAGTGAAGTAAGTCAGAAAGAGAAAAACAAATATCATATATTAACACATATGTGTGGAATCTAGAAAAATGGTACAGATGAACCAGTTTGCAATACAGAAATAGAGACACAGATGTAGAGAACAAACTTATGGACACCAAGGGGGGAAAGCGGTGGGGAGGGGGTGGTGGTGGGATGAATTGGAAGATTGGGATTGACATATATACACAAATATATATAAAATAGATAACTAATAAGAACTTGTTGTATAAAAAAAATGAAATTAAATTTAAAAAAGAAAAGAAATGTCTAGGGAAAGAAGTGTCAGAAACACGAATACATCCATTCTGCTGAAAAGTTAAGGAACACACAATAAAGCAGCAACTCAAAGAAGGTGAGTTTCATTCAGGAAGATTTCTTGGGTGAAGAAAGATGAATTGAATTTTGAAAAAAAAATGGGCACAGCTGGAGGAAAAAGAATGATGCCAATGCTCTAAAAAGGTCATGTATAAAGGGGGAGAAATCCCAAGCAATGTCAAAGGGCTGGCAATAAGTTTTGGAATTGTGGATTCACGAGATGACACTATCAGTGAATACCACAAAAATAGGATAGTTGATGCTAGAGGGTGGGGAGAGGGTATAAATACCAAGAGAGGAAGCTCATTGCAATCAAACAAGTGATAGGAAGAAAATATAGATTCTGGAGCAACTATATGACACGTTGCAATAGGTTGATGGAATCATGGTGGAAGCTTTGTAAAGAAACTTCATTTCTTGTCAGGAAAGGAACTGGTATTAAAATCCATATGGCCATGACTCCAGGCCTCAGGTGAAGTTTCAAGAATTTGTCAGGCTCAGCTTAACCTGTAACATGACTGAGCAAAGTCTGCAGGTCTTTCTTCATCCACTGTGTGATACTTAATACATGTGGAAATGGCACTAGCACTTAGAGAAGATAAAAACATTGTGTAATTTAGCTGTCAGTTATCACAGATTGAAAAACTACATTATGATTTTGCGTATGTAGAAATAAGCCTCTGAGAAGTTAACTGAAGTGAATCAGATCCTCAAGACAGGAAAATAGGGCAAATTGGACTAGAATGCAGGCATGTCTGAATGCATACCAAACCCTCAAGATGGTTATATTCCAAGTGAGAAGATCAGATTCCTAATCCTATCTCTCTCTTTTCCTTCCCCATATACATGTTTCCTTAATGCTTTTTCATTTAAAAAGTATGTGCCAACACTCATAAATTGTTAGATTACAAAGTGAATTCCCATCCTCCTAATTTCACTGTGCCCTCTTTCCCCTTCTCTATTTGCATTGGCATGAGAACTTCTATTTCCACTAAATGAGTCATTTGGGACAAGAAAATTAATTTATTTGAGCAGATGTATATAAATGTTGCTCAGAATAGAATCACAAAACTGCCCAGTATTTACATAAGGTCCCTATAATTGATGACCTTTTTATAGTTTTGTGTGAAGAGTCCAAGGAGCTGACTAAGAAGCTACATGGGAAATATCAACATGATTAGAAATACAAGCTCATCTCTTGAATTCCAATTCTGTGGTGACACACAGAGAACCTAGAGGAGGAAAAGAGCCACAGAATTCCTCCACCCAACAATGCAGTCTTCATCCTGATTGCACTGAAAGTCAGCTTATACCATAGTTTGAAAGTGTCAAAATGATGGTATTCAGTCTTGTTAATTACAAATGTTTAACTTAATATTTATATATATATATATATATATATATATATATATATATACTTCTTTTGCCCACACTAGGAAATATCTAACTTTTAAAACGAAACCAAGAACTTATCCTGAGTTTGTCTTCAATGGTACCATTCAATTTATATCAGAACTAATCACCTCTACTGCATGACATTTTCAGACTTCTACTCTGGATCTTTTGAGCAAAACGAAGAACACTGTTTTAGAAAGCTCACGGCTAAGCATAACTCTTATTTTATGGATCAAAGAATTTCCCTCAAGATATTGCAGATTCTGTACTTCTTTAACAAAGTGAGGGAAAAAGTCGTGATTTGGACTTTGAATTCTTGACAGCAGTGGGTAAAGCTTTCCAGGGGAAAAAGAAACACACCAAGTAAAAGTACCACAGATTTCTCCAAACATAAATGAGTACCCTGATGGAGTAGCAAAATACATGAAAAAGTAAATAAATAACTTGAAAAAAAAAGAACTATTTTGGACAGGAATTAACTATCTGAAACTTACATGTACATCATTATAAATGGCACTCTATTTTGAAGAATTTAAAAAGTAAAAAATACATTATCTTTTCTTAGAGAATTTAAAGCCTTTTTTTTTTTTAAGGCATATTAGGGTTTCCCTGGTGGTGCCATGGTTGAGGGTCTGCCTGCCAATGCGGGGGACACGGGTTTGTGCCCTGGTCCAGGAGGATCCCACATGCTGTGGAGAGGCTGGGCCCGTGGGCCATGGCCGCTGAGCCTGTGCGTCAGGACCCTGTGCTCTGTGGCAGGAGAGGCCACAGCGGTGAGAGGCCTGTGTACGGCAAAAAAAAAAAAAAAAAGAAAAAAAAGAAAGGCATATTAAAAATAAAGAACAAAGAGAGAAAGGTAAAGGAGGAGCAAATTTTATGGAGGAACCAAAAAAACAGGCAATTTTCAATGGAAGAAGATGAGAGTCCGGTAAGTTTTTATCTGTCCATTCTTCACAAGAATTTTACAAAATGTCAGAGAAGTAAATGTATTTACTAAGCGTGATAACAAAGCAAAGCTCAAAGACTAATAAATGTGTGTCTGCCTAGAGGTGCACAAATTAGTGCCCTAAAACTATAGTGATGAAACTTGTCTAAGGAGAAATTGAAGCAGATCTTTATTCATATACTTATTAAGCCTTCAATAGGATTTTAAGTGTCTCCTTTGGCCAGGCAAGGACCTACACTCTAGAGGTATAAAAATGTATAAGCTGCCTGACAAAGACAGGGCCTGGCCCTCAAGAAGCTCACAGTTGAATGAGCAAGATTGAAAAGTTACTCCCAAATTAATACAACTTGTTAGTGCTATTCTAGTGCACAGGGCATTGTGGGAACACAGACGAGGAGACCCCATCTACTATAAAGAGCTTCACTCAAGCTCAGAGACTGATTTACCTTTGCTCTTGTAGAGCATGAACATTATTAACTATTTCCAGTACCGTAGTGAAATGAGGATCTTAACAGACTTTCCACACTGAGAGAAAAACCATAGAATGAATTGAAACTGGTATATGATTCCAGGCAGTCACTGAATAGCCCTATTTTTTCAATGTTCATAACATTTATTTATCAATAAAAAGTTATACATGTTCATTATAAATTATGAGGAAAGGAATTAAAAATAAAAAGAAAACCCACTTCTAATTCAGCCACCCCATTCACTGCTGATATTATAATAGTCTCTGCTCAATTTTTCTGAACCATACCTAATATTGACCTCTGCATTTCTAAACCTTTACTGCTAACTATTCTTAGGAAGCTTTTTATATTTCCTAAGCAACCCCCAAAATATTTTTCTACATTTACACTGAGAAGAACCATGGGGTTTCTCAAGTCTGTGTGTGGGATGCCAAGGCTTCCAGAATATAAGATGTGCTGAGTAATCCCAGAGACAACCTAGTTGATATATCAGAATACATTTGTTTTTACCACCCTGTTATGCACTATCTTATCAACATACGCTTTATCTCTCCAAATAGACAGTAGTATTTGTGTAGGCTGGGATCATCTCTTAGCGTATTTGCATTTTCTATGATTTGAGTATAGTGCTGGGCATATAGTCTTTGTCAAAAATACTTGAAAGATTGATCTGTCAGGTCTCAGACTTGGGTAAGAATTTAACCACACACCCTTGGTCTCACATGCTCAGGGCTTGGCACTCAGTTTAACTGGCCATAGATGAACAGGGATTTGAGGAAGAGCCACCTCGACCTTCACCCGTGAAATCCTGGGACTTGCATGTTATAAACCTTTTAGACTCTTTCAATGTTAGAACCATAAATTACCTAATTCTTAACACCAATTACCATTATTTGATCCCTGAAACACTTGCATTAGTTGACCCTGGACTTCAGTGAGCTCATATCTGAACCTGAGCTATTATCCTTCTTTTTTATTTTTTCAATGTTCCAAAGGGAAAGTACTGTGAGGGTGGCCTTCCCCCCACCCTGAGGTGACAGTATGATATAATGACACTTGGGTCACCATGTCATGAGTCATTGTCCAGAAAGTGATAACCCCCTTGTCCACCAATCCATCCTTGAATGCTGAGGTTGGATTCAATCTGGCCAAATGGAAAGTGGCCAGCCAGGCTGAGATATTTACCCCAAACTGTCCACACAGAGCTATTTTAAGAACCCTGAACAGCATGAAAAATCACAAAGCAGCAGCAAAACTCAATGTGATGCTCTCCTGCAGAATTAGTTCCCCTGATTGGATTTGCTTGCTATATTCCTCAGTTTGCTGCTTAAAAAAAAAAAAAAAAAAAAGCAGACTTTTTTTTTTTCCTCTTCCCCTCCCTTAGGGCCTCAGCTTGTGTCTGTGTGTAAGTCCTGGGGTCTTGGGTGTCAAATGTCAGGCCTTGTACTGAGCTGTCAAAGAGAAGAATGGGCTGAGATGATTGATGACTGGGAGGCCTGAAACCCAAACCTCCACTGCAAATGCTTCTTTTACAAAAAAGCTGGGGCTACCCACAGTGCCTATATTCAAGGTCACTTCGCATACCATTACACCCACTGCTTTCGGCTCCCAACAAGCCACGCCATTCACACAGGGCCTGACTTCTCTTCTGAGCCGGCTCACTCTCTCTCCCTCCCATGCCTCCTCTGCTCCTCTCACAAGCCCTTGCTCAAAATGTTGGAATACCTAATCCCAATCAAATACAAAAATAAACAAAAAGATAGGATCTTTTTGTTTTGATTTGTCTTGTTTTTCTTCAGGCTACATTTGCTCTGAGAAGTCATGGACTGGAGCTTTCTGGAGCTCAAGTCAGATGACAAGATTATTAATGGGAGCAGAGCAATGTCATATCTGATTTCATGCATATTCATGAAGGGAGCCACACAGCTGGGACCATGCGCTGTGGAGAGGGAAAATAAAGAGTACTCTACCCCTCACCCCAGGCATGAAGAATATCATTGTGAAGATGAGGAGCCTGACTGGAAAAGTTTAAGTGACTGTACCCTGTATTTTGAAACGAGGGGGATAGAATTTGCAGAAACAACAGCAATAGCAACATAACAAACTTTGTTAACTCTGGCCAAACTCAGCAACTCAATTCTGATGTAGAACCTCATACCTAAAATCACCTACCTGGAAGCTCTCCTGGTAAAAGTAACAAAAGGACAACCTTTGCAAATGGTGTCAACAATAGAAGTAAATATGATGAGACAAAAAAAACCCAAAAGCCAAAAAACAGAAAAAGAAGAAGAAATCAATGAACAGAAAGAAGTTCATCATGGCCACTAAGACATGGAATAGGCTCACAGTAGAAGAACAATTATGATTAGTTATGAATTAAACAGTGTAAAACTTGAAGAGAGATAATTCTAGTTGGTTACCAGAACTAGGATCAGATCTTCTTTCAGATCCAATAAAATAATAGCCAGGAAAGGATTTGTGTTCTTTTTGTAGCACAGGCACATGAAGAAGCTGTGGAGTGCACCACGGTACCACTATGGGAGCTCCACACAGTATCACAGAGCCTGCTGATCACAGCTGAGAGACTGACCAGTGAAGAAC
The DNA here is from genome assembly GCF_025265405.1 of Mesoplodon densirostris. NCBI lineage: Eukaryota > Metazoa > Chordata > Mammalia > Artiodactyla > Ziphiidae > Mesoplodon > Mesoplodon densirostris. The sequence continues at coordinate 104,483,815 of NC_082664.1, forward strand.
GTGAATCACAAAGTCTGTTGGACACCCAAATGGAAAAAAAGAAAGTCCTCAAGAGGCCATACCAACACTTGTATAAGAGTAACTGTTGGGAAGCTCTTCACTTGGCCACCCAACCTAGCCCAACAGCCACAGGCTGCAGTGACCAGTTGGAAGAGCCCAAAGAGCAGATGTCCCCAAACAATAAAGGTTGTTGTATCAGATATTTCCCCTTCCCAATTTATGAATCACCTTAAAGTTCATACTGGGTACTCTATATAGTGAAGAATTCTCATGCAGCTTCACCTCAAGTTGTTGACACCATAAAAACAGTAATAATGGTTGGATTTAAAAACACTGTTCTCCAAAATTGGACCAACCCACCATGGAGTAGGGGCAGACATACTGTAGACTGCTTTCTTTCCCCTCCTCAATCTAAGCACTCTTTACCAACACGTGTGCCTGTCTTAAAATTGCTCTCATCCCCCTTAGGAAGCTTAGAGAATTGGGTGTATTGAGTAGGCTTATCAATTAGACTAAAATGTTTAATGACATTTGACCCGTGTTTAAATCTATACCAAAAACTAAATTCAAAATATAAAATAACAGGCACAAAGTTATTCAATGCAATGTTGTTGATATCAGCATAGAAAAGAAAATAAATAGAATGAAAACAATGTGTTCAATGTTAAACCATAGACAAATGATTAAGTAAATGACGATTCATCAACTGGAAGCAATCAATTGATATTTTCATATTCTGATCAATTTTTGACAGGAAACAAGTCAGGATACTATTTTAAGACTATATCTCTTGGAATTATGTAAATAGCATATTACTTCAGAAATTTTGAGTAAATGTCAGTCATTGGAGTAATGAGACTCATGGTATATATTCATGATATGGCATGTTGAGATAAAATAATAAATATGCATCTACCCATTTACTATCTCCCATAAAATGATGAAATAGATGACAAGTAATTTGAGTCAATGAGCCACTCTCTCCCATACCTCCAGTTTCTTGTTTCCAGTTAACTCTATTTGGGAAATATTGAATGAGTGGAAGGGGATGTCAAGCAAGTGATCATTTATTAATTTGTAGCTTTATATAGATAAATGAAAATTTGACCCCAACTTTCCTTCTCAACTAACTCTGAGTAGTATTAAAACATTGACAGAAGACATATGATTTTCAGTTTTTTTGTAGACATGAAAAGTGACTTCTTTTTCTTATTTATGCCATATGTCAAACATATATGTTTCTTTCAAACAATGATATGAGTTGCAGGGACCCAAATTTTAATCAACCTGAGGTCAAAGTTTAGAGTTTTGTATAGTTAATAGTTTTTCCTTTAAATTTTGTCAAAAATATGGGTACTGTAGTTAGTTAAATTATATTAAATGGTTTATATTACACCTTTATTAATAAATATTAAATGTTTTTAATAGAATGCTAAAATACATTAGGTTTTATAGAATGTGAAAAATGTATTAGGCTTAACATAAAATTTATTAACTTTAAATGTTTGTGTCTAACAATAATAGGGAAATATGTCCTGAAATTTTGCTCCCCTTCCCAACTCTCACCTCTCTCTCAGGAAAAAGGAGCATCAGAGAAGATTATGCAATCTCACTATGCATTGCTAAAAGCCTTGGGGGAAGTAAAGGAAGAAAAGAAAGAGGACTTCAGAGAAGATCTAAGAGACCAATTCTGCCACCCTTATTCTCCTGCTGTCCTGAGAAGCTGGTTCTATGCTGAGGGTGCCCCTCATTGGGGGGAACCACAGGGAAGCATCCCTAAGGAACAAAATTTTGGAGGCTGTGCTAATTTTTGGACCATGGTTTTCAGGAGCAGATTCAGGAACCAGCCAGCAGGAGAGGCTGGGGCAAAGCCTGGATCTGACTCAGACATGCCTGTGAGGTAAAGGCAGGCATTTAGCCCGAAGTTGGGTAAGTACCAGAGAATGAAGAAGACACAAATACCTGAGTGCTTGGAACCAGGCAGATTTCTAAACTGAGGATCAGGCAGAGCAAGCCAGACAGCAGCAGTGAAGACCAAGTCTGCATTATCAAGCGACAGATGGGAAAGTTGAGGCAGCCCATGGCCCCAGCCAGGGAGCCCCTCAGTTGCAATTGTTAACCTTGGCTGCATATTAAAAACACCTGGGGAGTCCTTAAAACCTACTAAACTGAAGCCCCACTCCAGTGCAATTAAATCAGAAACTCTGGAGGTCCAAGACCAGGAACTGATACTTTTTAAAGTTCCAAAATTTAAACTGGGGGCTAGCCTATTGCTGGGTGAGGGTGAGCAGATAGCTGGGATGGCTGCAGAGAAGGGTCACATATCTCCATGGAGCTTGCGGTCAGGCTGGAGGTGGTGGGTAACCAGCCTCAGTTTTTACTTTGTACCTAGTCTGCAATGTACATCCTCCAGCTTGGGGGGAGGGATGGTTACAGGAATAACAAGCTGCTCTTTCAGAGTTTACCCATTAGTATATTTACTCCACAAAATTACATATGAGGCAGATAGTTCCTATAGGTCCTATAGCTACTAAACGTGTGAGGGGATGAGGGTGGTATGGAATTTGAAGGCAAATACATTTCAGTGCTACACACACGGTTGAAGCTGCTAAGACACCCAGCACCCAGGACCACTGCATCACAGAGGTAAGGGTGGACTAGCCAGTATCAAGGGAGTACCATCGTGATTATAAATTTCTTGAAGGCAAATCAACCCGTTATTTCTTACATACCTTACACTCCCTCAGTGGCAATGTGCTTCAGCAATAAACATCTGCTTGTCATTATGAGGCAGGTACCTGTTCTATGTCTTGGCTTTCTCACCTGTCAAGCAGGGATTACCAAACTAAGCTGTCTTAAAATAAGATATAATGATAGTTGCAAATTATTTTCTAAACACAAGCTGGTAATAATCTCATTTAAATATGTAATAGCAGTGCGTTTCTTCGCAACAAATGTAAGAATAGCTAAAAATTCAGACCCCAGTCTCAGTATTTTTCTGGAGATTTGTTGGCATGCCAGTTTCAGGAATGGCTTTGTGATGAATGGCTCAGTTTATATGCAGGTGAGATATTATCAGTTACTTAGATTGATGCATACCCAATGTGAATTTTAAAAATGTCTATGGCACACCTAAGTTCCTCAGGCCCTCAAATTCTTCTCTGCTTTGCATATGAAGATTTAATAAAATGTAGATACTGGAAATCATCCTAACGTGATACAGTCTTTGAGGAACAGAGCAAAACAAAATTATGTAATATCATATCTACAGTGTTAAAAGGATAAACAGCCCTCTCCCCGTCCCAATACATAAATGTGAATATGTTAAATAAAATATATCTGCCCAGTTACACAGGTTAGTAAACTAGGAGTCAGAGGATGCTTATTAACCTCCACATAAACAATAAATGAAAGCTAGATTTCTAATCCAGCTTTATCTGACTCCAACACACAAGCTTGTCTGACTTACGTCATTAGGGAAATCCTAAATTTCTTTACATAACCAAATATCCTTTTAAGACTAAACATGTTTCTTTTATTTAAAAGCAACACAAAATAAACCCTAGCTTATAATTTCTCTCTGAAAATGTATTTTCCTTTTTGCTTCCTTCATATCATTATGGATTTTTTATATATTATATTTAGAAGAATGCAGAAGATAATTTTTACCTAATCCTCCCTTCTTGGCAGTAGAACCCTGACAGTTATCTGGACACTTGGTCCTCCTGAATGAAGACTACATTTATCAGCTTCCCTTGTATCTAAGTATGGCCATGTGTTTAATTTACAGACAAACAAATGTAAATAAAAGTGTGTATAACTTTCTAGGAGTATACAAAGAGAAGGGCATGCTTTTTCTTTCCTTCTTCCTGTTGGCTGAAATATGGATGTGGTTGATGATGGAGCAGTCATCTTGTGCCCTAAGGTAGAGGCCACATATTAAGGATAACAAAGAAGCCAGGAGATAGATGGAGTCATCATCCTATTCCTGGATTGCCTAAGTTTACAAAAGCTATTTTTTAAACCAAGGATAGGCAAATTACATCCCACCCTTCCAAATCCAGTTCACCATCTGGTTTTGTAAATTAAGTTTCATTGGATCACACTAATGCCATTCATTTAGATAGCATCTATGACTGATTTGACGTCACAAAGGCAGAGTTGTGTAGTTGTCAGCATGTGGCCTGCAAAGCCTAAAATATTCACTATCTGACCCTTTACCGAAAACGCTTGCTGACCCTGGGTTTAAACCACCATTCATTTAGATTTTCTGTCACTCAAAGCTAGAACTGATTCAAGCTAATAGAGAGGCCTTTGATATATGTCGTGCTAAAAAATTGAAAATTTTTCCAGATTACAGTAGGGTACCATAAAAGTTTTGTTTATTTATTTTTGGTAGGTTTTATTAGGGTATAATTACTTATATTTAAGGAGGAAATTTTGATCAATTTGATATAAGTACACTCCTATGGAAACTATCACCACAGATAATGAACATATCCAGCACCACCAAAAATTTTCTCATCACCCTTTGTAATCTGTCATTCCTGTCACCGCCATCCCAAACAGCCATAAAGTCTTCCTGTTTGTATGTTCTAGTTCTTTTTTATAAATCGTAGATGTTATGCATTTATAGAGTCATACAATATGTTCCCTTTATTGACCTGGCTTTATTCACACAGCATAATGATTGAGACTTATCCTTGGTCTCATGTTCTGGTGTGTTTCATTGTTCTTTTCTTTTCTTAATAGTAAGTATTTTATTGTATGGTTATAACATAATGTGTTTATTCATTCACATGTTGATGATATTGAGGGTTTTCTTTCCTCCAATTATTGGCTATTACAAATAAAGCTATCATGAGCATTCATGCATTTAAGCACAAGTTTGTGCATGGACAAAGGTTTTTGTATCAATTAGGTAAATATTTAAGCGTGAAATGGCTGTGTTGTATGGTAGGTATTGGTTAACTTTTTAGGAATATGTTAAACTGTTTTCCAAAGTACTTGTACCACATTGCATTCTCAACAGCAGCATATGGAAATATCAGTTCTACACATCCTTACCAATACTTGATACAGTCAATCTTTTGGATTACAGTAAAGTAAATAGGTTTGTAACTGTATTTCATTGTAGTATGAATTTGTATTTCCCTGGTGACTAATGGTATTGAGCTTCTTTTCATATGCTTACTGGCCACTCGTATATTATTTGGTGAAGTATATTCAAGTATTTTGCCCATTTTTAATTGGGCTGTTTGACTTATTATTATTGAGTTATAATATATATATATATATATATATATATATATGTGTGTGTGTGTTTTAAAACTATAAATATATCTCTAAGCATTACTTTAGCTTCATTTCATAAATTTTGATATTTTCTTTTTCATTCAATTAAAAATATTTTATAATTACCCCTGTGATTTATTTTTTAACCCATGGATTATTTAGTAGAAGTGCATTATCTAATCTCAAGATATTTGAGGGTTTCCCAAATATCTTTCTGTTATTAATTTCTAATTTAATTTCTTTGTGATCAAACAGAACACTCTGTATTATTTCAGTCCTTTTAAAATTACAGAGTCCTTTATGGTCCAACATATGGTCTATCCTAAAGAATGTCTCATGCGACCTTGAAAAGAAAGTATATTGTGCTGTCATGAGATGAAGCATAACATAACTGTCAGTGAGGTCAAAATGGTTGATTGTGTGATTCAAGTCTTTTATTTATTTATTTTAATTAAGTTATTTTTGGCTGCACTGGTTCTTTGTTGCTGCACGCGGGCTTTCTCTAGTTGCGGCAAGCGGGGGCTACTCTTTGTTGCAGTACGCGGGCTTCTCATTGAGGTGGCTTCTCTTGTTGCAGAGCATGGGCTCTAGGTGCATGGACTTTGGTAGTTGTGGCACACGGGCTCAGTAGTTGTGGCTTGTGGGCTATAGAGTGCAGGCTCAGTGGTTGTTGTGAGCAACGGGCTTAGTTGCTCCGCGACATGTGGGATCTTCCTGGGCCAGGGCCTGAACCCATGTCCCTACATTGGCAGGTGGATTCTTAACCACGGCAGCACCAGGGAAGTCCCTAAACTGTTTTTATATCACTGGAGATTTCTCTTTTTTGAGAGCAGAGTATTGAAATATTATTGTTGAATTATATTCTTCTTTTCACTTCTATCAGGTTTCCATTCATGTTTTCTGGGGCTATCTTGTTGTTAGACGCGTATACATCATATTTATTGTATCTTCCAGATATATTGACCTCTAACAATATTTCTTTTTATAAAGTCCATGTTTTCCAATATTTATATATAGCTACTTCATGTCTCTGATTGTTAGTGTTTCCATGGTATGTCTTTATCTATCCTCTTACTTCTACATGTTTGTGTCATTTCCTTTTACTTCTACATATTTGTGTCATTGAATCTAAAATGTGTTTCTTGTAGACAGCATGTAGTTGAACCTTACTTTTTTATTCAGTCTGACAATTGCTGATTATTTTATTGGAGGATTAGTCCATTTATATGTAATATAATTATTGATGTGATTGAATTTATATCTACCATGTTGCTTTTTGGTTTAATACGTCTTGTGTCTCTCTTTGTTACACTTTCACTTTTTGTTACTCTGATTCTCCTGTCCTGCCTTGTTATTATATATATAGATAATTTTGATATATATATTTGATATGAAGTACAAAATGGTATAATACATGTGATATTTTATATATATATGTACATGGTATTATATATATATGTATATTTAGTATTATATATAGTATTATATGTGTTTGGTATATGTGTATGTATATGTGTGTGTATATATATATATGTATATAAAATATATATATATATGTATACATATATATATTTCCAAAAGCTAAGATCATAGCAAAGGAGAAACAGATAAAGTAACAAAAATTATAAATAGTAATATGACAGATATGTACCTATATCTGTCTATCACCATTTTTAGTTTCTCTAGTGATTGCATACATACTATTAGTTATTTTCTATGGATCACATAATCATTATCACAAATTAGATTAATTCTTGTAAGATATAGAAACTTTGTTACAATATAGCTTCATTTCCTCCACCTTTATTTTTACTGTTACTGTCACATGTATTGTATTGATATATCTTATAAATTCAACCATACTGGTCTATAATGATTGCTTTATGCAATCTTGTGACTTTGAAAGAAAGAAATGAAAACAGAAAAAAAATTAGAGTCTTGTATATTTATCCACATATTTATCATTTCAAATTCTCTTAATTTATTTCTGTGGGTTTGAATTAATGTCTGATGTCATTACTTTTAGCCTGAAGAGCTTCCTTTTGTATTTCTTGTAAAATAGGTCTTTGTTTACCTGGCTTATTTTAGCTATTAAGGTGGATATTTTTTTGCTAATATAATTAGATATAACTAATATCTTTTAGTTACACCACACAAATTTTGATATGTTGTATATTTATTAAAAATACTTTCTATGGGCTTCCCTGGTGGTGCAGTGGTTGAGAGTCTGCCTGCTGATGCAGGGGACATGGGTTCATGCCCCGGTCTGGGAAGATCCCACATGCCGCAGAGCGGCTAGGCCCGTGAGCCATGGCCGCTGAGCCTGCGCGTCCGGAGCCTGTGCTCCGTAATGGGAGAGGCCACAGCAGTGAGAGGCCCGCGTACCACCAAAAAAAAAAAAAAAAACTTTCTAATTTCCCTCATAAGTCTGTCCTTGACCCATGAATTATTTAGAAGTGTGCTGTCTAATTTTCAGATATTTGGGTTTTCCTACATTTTTTTTTATTGATTTCAAAATTAATCCTTTGGTGATCAGATAATATACTCTATATGATTTTGATCCTTTTAAATTTAATGAGAATTGTTTTATATCCTAATATATGATCTGTTTTAGTGACTGTACCATGTGTACTTGAATAGAATATGTAAGGTGCAGTTGTTGGACATAATGCTCAGAAATGTTAATTAGATCAATGTGCTTGATAGAGGTTTTTAGGTCTTCTATTTTCTTTTTTTTTAATGTTAATACACTATTTTTTGAATTTTATTTTACTTTATTTTTATACAGCAGGTTCTTATTAGTTATCTATTTTATACATATTAGCGTATATATGTCAATCCCAATCTCCTAATTCATCCCACCCCCCCACCCCCACAGATTTCCCCCCTTGGTGTCCATACGTTTGTTCTCTTCATCTCTGTCTCTATTTCTGCCTTGCAAACTGGTTCATCTGTGCCATTTTTCTAGATTCTACATATATGCGTTAATATACAATATTTGTTTTTCTCTTTCTGACTTCTGTTTTCTTACTGATTTTGTCTCGTTCTTTTATTAATTCATGAGAACCAACAGTTGTTAATATCTACTACATCGTTGTGAAACTATGTCTCTCTCTTTTCACTTATTGTAATTTGAAGTTATATTACTGAGTACATGGATATTGATAATTTTTCTGTCTTCCTTCTGAATTGTCCCCTTTATCATTTTGATTTTTTTAAATTTTATTGAAATATTTCTTTTTATTTCTATTAGTACTCTTTTTCCTTGGCTTTATTTTATAAACAGTAATGCTTACTTTATTCTTGACAATTTTTTCCACTCATTTACATGCAGTATGTTATTTTTATGTTTAAAATGTGTTTCTTGTAGGCAGCAGAGTGGAGGTTTTTTTTTAAGCTACTCTGGCCAATTTTTCTGCCTTTTTCTTAAATCAGAGTGTTTAAACAACTAACCTTTAATACAATCATTGATTGCATTGGATTTATATCCATGATGTTATTAGTTTCTTTTCATTTCATCTAGTTTTTCAATTCCTCATTTTCTGTGTTCTTTTGAATTACTTGGAGATTTAAAAATATTTTATTTTATTTATTGAATATTTGTCTATATCTCCTTGTGTTACTTTTAGTGATTGCTCTAGAGATTTCAGTATACATACTTAATCTTTTACCTATCACTTTTACCTAAAGTGATATTGTATCACTTTATGTAAAATGAAAATCTTTGCAGCTACATTAGTTCCTTTTTCCACCACACTCATCTTCATCTTATAATTATCATACACATTACTACTACATACATCAAGTATTTCAACAATATAATATTTTTTGCTTTAATAATCAAGTATACATTTTTTGTTTTAGTGAGTAAATGTAATCTTTTATATTTATCCTGATATTTGTTATTTCTCTTACTTTTCCTTTATTCCCCCAAATTCAAATCTCTGTATTATTTTCCTTTACCTTAAAGAAATTCCTTCAACATCTCATGTAATGCAGGTTTGCTGAGTTTAGGGTTAATTTTTAGTTTTCATTTATTTTTAAATTTCTTTATTTTTCACCTTCATTTATGAAGAATATTCTTATTGGAATAAGAGTTGACAGTTCTGAGTTGACAGTTCTTTCTTTCAGTGCTTTAAGGATATTAAAAGGGAAATCCACCATCATTCAATTTGTTCTTCCACTGTATGTAATGTCATTTTTCTAGATTTTTCTTTATCTTTGATTGTGAGCTGATTATAATATACTTTCCCATAATCATCTTTGATTTTATCCAGGTTGAAATTTCCCAATCTTCAATCTGTAAATGCATGTCTTTCACAGAATTTAAGAAGTTTCCTACTATTATTGCTTTAAATATTTTTTTCAGCCCCAATATCCTTCCACTCTCCTTCTGAACTTCAATTACATGTATGTTTGACCTCTGATACTGTTCAAACAAACTGAAACTCTGCTCATTTTTTTTTGTCAATCTTTTCTTTCTCATTTTTAGGATAATTTCTACTGACATACCCTCAAGCTTGTTTACTCTTTCTTCTGTGGTCACTATTCTACAATTGGGTCCAACTAGTAATTTTTAAATGTCTTATATTGTATTTTTCATTTCTAAAATTTACATTTAGTTCTTTGTATAATTCCTATTTCTGTTGACAATTTCTCATTTTTATTACTCATTTCAAGTGTGTTTTTCTTTACATACATATGAATAAAAGCTGTTTTAAAGTATGTGTCTGATATTTCCAGCATTTGGGCTAACCTCAGACTTGGCATATGTTAATTTTTACCTTTGAGATTTTGTCACATTTTATTATTTTTTATTATTGCTGTTATTTGTTTTGGTTTTATATCAATTAATTTTGGATTGCACCCTGGATATTGTGAATGTTAAGTTGTTGGACACAGTACTTTGTTAAAATCCTCTGGAGAATATTAATATTTTGCTTTCAGCAAGCATTCAATCTATTTAAGTTTCAAGTGTAAGTTGTGTCTTCTTTTATGTGGGAAGTGGTTCAATTATTAGATTAAATTCTCTAAGTCTTTGATATGCAGATTTGAGTCTGCCCTATGCATGAACAGCTCAGAAGTTAGACAGATACTTGTGCAGATAGTTCAGTTGAGTACTACAATCTTTCACAACTTTTGGTTTGTATTTATTCCATATGTGTACTCTTCAAGGACTGCACTGAAAGAGTTGTGTGTGTCATTCAATTCTCCTCATTTATCTAAGCCTTAGCTAAGCTACTGTAGGTCTGTCCCACAAAGACATAAATCAAGGTGTAGGCTAACACTTGCATGTCTTATACATAGAATTAGAGGCTCCTCTTCTCTTCCTTTCAGCATCCATTTCTCAATAATATCTTTCCTTGAGAGTCCTCTTTTCCTGGTTCTTTTGGCCAGGGTTTCATTCAAAGTTTTAGCTGAAGACTCCACTACTGCTGCCATGCTGAGAGATAACTGCTGCCATGCTGAGAGATAATGTATGGTAAGATAGAAAAAAAGACCATTCAGGAAACTCATCTCTATACAGTTACTTCTCCAAGTTTGGGGTCTACTTCACCTTCTTTGTTAACTTTTCAGAGTACTCAAGTAGTCATTTTTGTATTTCATCCAAAGATTTTAATTGCAATTAACAGAAGGAATAGGTTAGAGTGGATCTTCAGCATCTTGCTGATACCTTCCTATCTCTTACCCTATAGACGTTTTTTAAATAAGAAAAGGTAGTTAGTTGGTTGCTATGTGAAACATGTACATGTCAACAGAGCTGTTGTCGAATGTTTTAATCTAGATAAAAGCTAAAGGTGGCAATGGGATAGAAAACACAAGTGGATGAAGAGTAAGAATTGACAGGACAATAGAAATGATTAGATATGAAGGATGGGAGAGAGGAGGAATCAGGCAAGAAGCCCTGGTTCTGATTCAGCTTGACATAACATTGGCAGTTCTCTTCATTAAAATGGGGAGAAAAGAAAGAATTTGAGGGATGGGTACAAGATGGAAATCTCAATGTAGACATGTTAAGTTCGGGGTGTCCCTGGGCCATCATATTGGAGAGGTTTAGTAAGAAATTGATAGAATCACTAGCATAAAACAGGTACCCCATACATATGATGAACAAATTAAATTGAAATTTACCTTTAACAGAAAGGTGCTATGGGACTATCTTGGCTTCTAAATATAGGCCATTATCATATGTTTCATTTTTCCTCTGTTTTACCTAGCAATGAAACATTTGATTAACTACTGGAGGTATTGACATTTCACTTCCCCCCAGCACCATCGGTCATTGTTTAGGATTTAAATATTATAAATGGAATCCACTATTTTTGTTCTACTCTAGTGGCTTCTTGTTCTCAGCATTGAGACTTTGGGGATTTCATGGATGACACGGTATAGCAGTACTATGTACTTGTAATTGTGTACTAAATACTAAGATGATGCCTTTTGATTAACTCAAATATTACATTTACAATGGTCTGATAAAAGGATCTAGCAATTAAAACTGCATCTGCACACCATAGAAAGTTAGTAGCATCTAATAATTGTCAGTAATATAGAGAGACAAAAAATAGTTTGGTAAATGGAAGGGGCAGAAAGAAAGGACTAATATTTATTGAGTCTTTTGAAGTGGCAGCTCATTCATATCTGTTATTATATTCAAGCTTCATGTAATCCCTTGAAATTGATATTATTAGATCTAATTAGAAAGTAAATCAATTGAGACTAAGAAAATGGAACCACTTGCCCAAGATCACATAGCCAGTAATCAGCAGAGTCTAAACTGAAACTTATCCTGCCTTCAAAGGAGATATTTTAAAATATTTGAAGATATCCTTGTTCTGCCTATGTTAGCCTAAAAATGTGAACATCTGCATAAATGATTTGGAAATTCTCAAACCATTTAGTATCTCATCTGTGCTTTCATAAAAATCTAAGGACAAGTTAGACCTTAAGATTACAAAGTATTGAAGCAATGCCTCTAACCACTATTTATGATTAGTCAGCCTCACAGCTTTTCAGCCTGGAGGAAAAGTTTTCTCACACTCTGTTTTGTCCAAACATATTAAGGACTATTTTGATTTATTTGTTTTAGATTTTGATTTTACTAAAAACATCAATCCAAACAATTGCATTTAAAGGCTAAAATTAAGGCCCTACATTCTGTGCTGGCTTGACATCTAGGGAAACGGAGAGGGCCTTGAATGACCTAACTGCAGGTTTTTCTCCCCACTGTGCTCACAGGTATAAATTCCTTTAGCCAAACAACCCTCCCTATCAAGAGGCATAGTTCTTACCTATCTCTGAGTAGCAGATTTTAGTTCCCTGCCAGTCTGTTGAGTTATTCAAACAAGCCAATCACATCTTCCTGTAGGAACCATGGGTCCCCTCACCCTCTTGATACTACAAAAGCTGACTCCCACAGAGTTACTTTTTCACTCTGTTCCTGAATGCAACTTCCATGTGGCCCTGTAGCATGCACTGTCTTTCTCCCCCAGGCTGTGAGTATACATGACATAAACTGCTGTCAATCTCATCTGCCCGGTGTCAGGTGACTTTTTTTGGCCATTCTAATAAGCCTAGAGTGGGAATCCCTCCTTCATTAATGAGGTGAATAGGAAGTGACTGAAACAACAACATCATCAAGGAATTATTTATATTAAGTAAGGATTTTTATTTGTAATTCCATTGACCCGGGAGCCAGAGAAGCCCTGAAGCTTCTGACACAAAAAGTGGTCTCTTATTTCACTGATGTCCTGAATAAGAAATCAGAGGAAGAGGAATAAAAAACTTCAATAAGTCCTACTTTGTTTTATTGTACCTGCCTTATGACTGGAAAGGGAGAAATATAAACCTGGAATCTGAAGTGTTACCTTGTGGAATAATATAGCACAGTGGCTAATGTTGCAGACTCGGGAATCAGATAAATTGGGTTCAAGTCCTGGCTCCCATATATAGAATCTCTGTGACATTGGCAAGTTAACATTTCTGTGACTCATTTTCCTTATCTGTATAGTACAAAAGTAATTACACCTATTGGTGCTTTACAACTGTAAATGTTGTAAAGATCATATGTTTTTTTGTTTGTTTGTTTATTTTTTATTTTTACTTATTGATTTTTTTAACATCTTTATTGGAGTATAATTGCTTTACAATTGGTGTGTTAGTTTCTGCTTTATAACAAAGTGAATCAGCTATACATATACATATATCCCCATATCTCTTCCCTCTTGCATCTCTCTCCCTCCCACCCTCCCTATCCCACCCCTCTAGGTGGTCACAAAGCACCGAGCTGATCTCCCTGTGCTATGCGGCTGCTTCCCACTAGCTATCGATTTTACATTTGGTAGTGTATATATGTCCATGCCACTCTCTCACTTTGTCCCAGCTTACCCTTCTCCCTCTCCCTGTCCTCAAGTCCATTCTCTAGTAGGTCTGTATCTTTATTCCTGTCCTGTAAAAAAAAAAAAAAAAGATCATATGTCTTTAAGTAAATAAATTACTTATCCCAGTGCCTGTTTTTTGGTAAAGTGTTCTTTTATTAGTAATGCTAGTGTTACATTAGTAATAATATTAGAATTAAAATCATTAGAATACTTTTATGTTGAACCATATGAAATAAATACTTTTTAGATGAATATCAGGTAAAATACAAGCAATTTCTTACAGTTAACTTCATTCATTTTCTTTTGTTTATTGAAGTATAGTTGATTTACAAAGTTGTGTTAATTTCTGCTGTACAACAAAGTGATTCAGTTATACATATATATATACATTTTTTAATGTTCTTTTCCATTATGGTTTATCATGAGATACTGAATATAGTTCCCTGGGCTGTACAGTAGGACCTTGTTGTTTGTCCTTTCTATATATAATAGCTTACATCTGCTAACCCCAACCTCCCACCCCATCTCTCCCCTAACCCCTTCCCCTTTCATTCATTTTTATGCTCTTACGCCCACAACTGAGAAGAGAAATTCTGAAACTCCAGGGTATTACTGATTTCTGACTCTGGAGAAGTATAGTATAATAAATATAAAGTGTTGCCTCCTAATTACTGATATTCCACCTTATGTGATTGCATCAGTGTTCACCTCTGCCCAGTGGCAGAGAGGCAACAATTGCATATTACTTAGAAAGAAGGATGGAGCACTAATAAATAAGGGAATCCTTTCTATTTTCATGAGAATGAAGTTCCACAGTCACATCTATAGTCATATTTTTGTATTCTGTGTTCATCACATCCTTCTTTGGGATTTTTTTTTTTTTTTTTACTGAGTGGAAACCTGTATTCTTAGTTTTGTCACCACTTTTGTGACATTGGAATTATTTACTTAGTACTTTCACATTTTCGTTAAGCCAGTATATCTGGATTCAATGGGTATTTTCTGAGCTATTGGCCACAACAGATTCTTCACTTAAAGACACCGATGTAGGAAAAACTTCCTGGTTTATATCTCCAATTAAATAGAAAAAAAAATACAATTATATGCAGCAATCCTAGACTAGCCTGACAAATTAGGTGTGGAGAATGTGGCCTGGAAGAATTATGCAGTAGTAGATCCAACTCATGCACAATTCATCCAAATAATTTGTTAAAATAGACTGAATATTTTTAACGTGGCAAAACATAATTCAAACAATCTCAGGCAGGAACAGAATTTCATTGGCTCACTAACAGATGTCCAAGAGAACAGCCAGCTAAATGTTCAATCAGGCGCATGGACCCAAGGAATATTGTCAGGGATCTTTCTTTGCTTTTACCTCTAAACTCTCATTTCATTGAAATGAAGGTTTCTTTCACTGTGTCAGTAAGATAACCACTGACCACCACTGGCCATTTCTGGTTTACCTCTTTTTAGCTATAAAATACAGACATAAATAGGTATTGTCTCTTCTAATAAGCATGAAGCAATCTCGGGGAAGGTTCTGCTCGCACTGGCTAAGGTAATATACACAATTTCTGAGCAAATGTTTGGATATAAGGAGATGTCATTTTATTATTGGCACAGTCTGTGTCACAAACCAATACCTGTGTCAGAGAAAGTGGTGAGAGGTAGTGCGACATGATGAGTGAGGGGAAACAAGGACCATACTGGGTAGAGAGAAGTGATATACCTAAAGAAGGGATATTGACAATAGAAATAACATGTCCACCAATTGTCTTCTGATAAAGAATATCTGTTGTGGAGAGATTATATTGTTCTTCCAGAAGACATTTGTCAAATTGTCTTGACAACACTACATATAGCACATCTGGAATTGGTTCCCTTCAAATCACTAGATAGAAGCTGTGCCTCATTCTCCGGAACTAAATCTGATATTGAAAAATCTGCACATAGTAGTAGTACAAACAAAGCTATAAACTTATTCCATTGGAGCTTCTGATTGTTTTAATAGAAATCCCACATTTCCCTCTACTCAAATAGCCATTGTTATTACAGAACCATTTCAAGGGAAGAATTTTACTCCTTAGGATGGCTCAGAGCACTTCCAGTCTTTTCGTAAATTCTGCTGCACCAGCTATAATCCTGAATCAATTATAGGACTGTGCAGTGTTATTAATTTAGACATGTGAAGACATGTATTCTTGTTAAAAGAAAGAGGAAAGAGATTTTTATTCATGTTATTATCCTTGTGTCTCACAAACCTGAGCTAGTTATTCAGCTGCTATGGATGCTCTGAAGCCTATGGCTGACAGAGCCTCCCTAATAAACCCTGAACAGCTGAGGTTGAGTTGGGTTAACATCTCAAGTCTGGCTTTGAACTTCACTCATACTTACCAGAACATTTATAAACCAACAAGAGAGTGTTCTGGACATTACTCTATTGATTCTCACACCATTGTCATATTTTTTCTATCAAAGTTGAAGCTCTGGATCTGGTTGACGTGAGCCTCTGCTGTTATAACTGAAGAGGATAAGCCTATAATAATAAGAGTTATACCAGCATGATATCATCATATTAATTAGTTCTGGAGATGATCCCCTCACAGCAAAATACTTCAACATAACTATTAGAAAAGCTGTCTTTCTGGTGTCACTTCATTTAACTATGTGAAGGAAGAGAGAACAACAAATAGTACAGTAAAGACCCTAAAGAGGAACCTTGTGTGGTACACTTAGGGGAAAATAAATAACTTGAGATGTGAGAAGGATAGACTATGAGGGCCAAGTGATAAGAAATGATCCTGTAGTCTAGCATTAACTAACCTTAGATTTACAGTAGCATAATCTCACAAACTCTCAGGAAAAGTTTTTCCAATCTCTTTGTCATTTTACATAGTATATTATAACATTTCCAAGTAAAATAGATACTTCATTTTGGATAAACATATTTTTGAAATTTATGGTCAATTTTATTTGAAACAATTTCTAATGATATTCATAATATAAATTCAGTAACTACAGAGTACGGTGGATATCTTAGATCAAGTTCTTGGAAAGAAACACAGAGATTTTATGCAGAAAGTTTATTGAGGAGTGCCTGCAGGATCAACTCCTGTGGAGGAGGGAAAAGGGGACTATAGCAGAGGAAGAAATGCAATTTAGATGGTATCAACCTGATCCCAAAACCCCCTGGAGAGTTTTGGAGATGGATCATCACTTCAAAAGTGCCTGCCTTGAAGTAAGAAGCCTGCACCTTTAGCCTCTATATTACCAACCATTGGGTCTGTGCCAACACTCTAGGAAAAAGTGCAAATTTGGGTTCAGTAGTTCTCCTCAGCTGAGGGCAATTCCTGAATATGGAGTCAACAGAGTAATATTTCCAGCAGGTGGGAATGAATGCCTCAATTCTGAAGGATGAATACAAGCATAGCTCCTTCTATTGCCCTTCGTTATATTGTGTTTTGAAAATAATTGCTGTGCTGTTGTTGTTATTTACAAATTGAAGGTTTGTGGCAGCGCTGCATGGAGCAAGACTATGGGAGTCATTTTTCCAGCAGCATTTGTTCACTTTGTGTCTCTGCGTCACATGTTGGTAATTCTCGCAATATGTCAAATTTTTTCACTATTATATTTGGTATGGTGATCTGTGATCAGTGAGCTTTGATTGTAATTGTTTTGGGGTGCCATGAACTGTGCCCAAATAAGACAGCGAACTTAATACATAAGTGTTGTGTGAGTTCCAACTACTCTACCAACCAGCTCTTCCCATTTCTCTCCCTCTCCTCGGGCCTTCCTATACCCTGAGACACAACAATATTGAAATTAGGCCAATTAATAACCTTAAAATGGCCTCTAAGTTTTCAAGTGAAAGGAAGAGTCACTTTAAATCTCTCACTTTAAATCAAAAGCTAGAAATAATTAAACCTAGTGAGGAAGGCATGTTGAACTGAGATAGTATGAGAGCTAAAGAGTTAGTCAAGTTGTGAATGTAAAAGAAAAGTTATTGAAGGAATTAGAAGTGCTGCTCCAGTGAACACACAAATGATTAGAAAGCAAAAAAAAGCTTTATTGCTGATAGGGAGAAAGTTTGAGTGCTCTGGATAGAAGATCAAACCAGCCACAGCAGTCCCTTAAGTCAAACTCTAATCCACAGCAAGGCCCTAACTCTCTTCAATTCTATGAAAGCTGAGAGAGGTGAGGAAGCTACAGAAGAAAAGTGTGATGCTTGCAGAGGTTGGTTCATAAGGTGTCAAGAAAGACATAATTTCTATAAAATGAAAGTACAAGGTGAAGCAGCAAGTGCAGATGTAGAATCTGTAGCAAGTTATTCAGAAAGTCTAGCTAAGACCATTACTGAAGGTGGCTACACCAAACAACAGATTTTCAATATAGAAGAAGCTGCCTTACTTTGGAAGAAGATGCCACTTAGGTCTTTCATAGCTAGAGAGGAGAAATCAATGCCTGGTTTCAAAGCTTCAAAAGACAAGCTGACTCTCTTGTTAGGGGTACTGCCTCTGGCAACTTTAAGTTAAAGCCAGTTCTCATTTACCATTCTGAAAATCCTAGGACTTTTAAGAATTGTGGACCCCAAATCTACTCTGCCTGTGCTCTATAAATGGAACAACAAAGCCTGGATGAAAGCACATCTGTTTACATCATGCTTTAACTAAATATTTTAAGCCCATTGTTGAGAACTACTGCTCAGAAAAAAAGATTCCTCTTGAAACTTTACTGCTCATTGACAATGCATGCAGCTACTCAAGAGCTCTGGTGAAGATGTACAATGAGATTAATGTTGTTTTTATGCCTGCTAACACAGCATCCATTCTGCAGCCCATGGATCAAGGAGTCATTTCAACTTCCAAGTCTTATTATTTATGAAATACATTTTGTGAGGCTATAGCTACCATAGTGCTTCCACCCATGGATCTGGGTGAAGTAAATTGAAAACTTTATGGAAAGGATTCACTATTTTAGATGTCTTTAAGGACATTTGAGATTCATGCGAAGAGGTCAAAATATCAACATTAACAGGATTTAGGGAGAAATTGATTACAAACCTCATGGATGGGACTGAATTGCTACAATCTCATGGTAAAATTTGAATAGATGAGGAGTTGCTTCTTATGGATAAGTAAAGAAAGTGATTTCTTGAGATGGAATCTACTCCTGGTGAAGATGCTGCGAATATTGTTGAAATGACAGCAAAGGATTTAGAATATTACATCAACTTAGTTCATAAAACAGTGGAAGGGTTTGAGAGAATTGACTCCAATTTTGAACAAAGTCCTACTGTGGGTAAAGTGCTATCAAATAACATTGCATGCTACAGAAAAATAGTTCATGAAAGAAAGAGTAAACTTCACTCTTGTCTTCTTTTAAGAAATTTCTACAGCCACCCCAACCTTAAGCAACCACTGCCCTGATTAGTCAGCAGCCATCAACAATGAGGCAAGACCCTCCACAAGCAAAAAGATTGACTCACTGAAAGCTCAGATGATGGTTAGCATTTTTTAATCAATAAAGTATGTTTTAATTAAGGTATGTAAAATTTTTAAGGCATAATGCTATAGTATATTTAATAAGGATTAAGATAGACATCTGATGTTTTGCATCAAAAACCTTGAATCTCCAAATCCACTGAACCATCTAGGCCAAAGGAAATAGCCTATTCCTCCCTGTTAAAAGCTAGACCTTTCTTTTTTTCATGAAGACTATGCAGGTTCTTCTGCCTTCTAAAACAAAAAGTGTGGCCCATTCAGGATCTGCTCCCTATTCACTCCTGACCATTAGGCCAATAATTAGGGATAATTCACAATGATATCTAGCCAGGGAATTGCTGAGCTTACCAATGGAGGAAAGGAATTTGCTATAAGATGTAGTCAACATGTACTGTCAGAAGCCAGGTGACTATGTAGAGGACAGGATTCAAAGGGTACTGAAATAAGTGGGACAGAATATAATTTGGGACAGAGAGAGTTTACCAGAATTGAATTGTTCCTAGAAAAACTGGACACAACAATCTGGCAAAGACCTCAGATGATGATTTTAACACACTGTTAGGGTGTCTCTTAGAAGCTTGGGGAAACCAATTACCCTCAGTAGGTTAAGTAGCAATGACAGAACTGCCACTGCAGATTATGTAAAAAGGGATCAAATGGCTCAGAGAATGGACATGCTAGAGTTGGTGTTGTATATAAGATTGGAAAACCCAACAACTGACTATACTCTGCAGAAGGGATCAGAAGTCACCCTGCTTATCAAACTGGCAAGCAGACTGATGAGAGGAGCACCAATATCACTGAGAAGTTCGGTGGTGGCTTAGTGGTGTGGACCAGCATTGATAGTAGGAGATGTTATTATAGAAGTGGGCTCAATGATAAAATGGAATCATGGAATTCAGAAATATTAGAGGATAGGTAGTAGCAGTTAACCACCACAGCAAGTTCTATGCAAAGGTCATAAGTAAGAAGTTTAAAATGATAGCTGGGGTTAACTGGCCTGTGGAGGATTGTGAAGATAGATAATGGATCTCCACCTCCCTAGGAAAAGGATTGTTAAACAGTTAACAAGACTATAATCTATACGATGAAAAGAAATAAAAACTGTATATGGTTCAAGGCAACCACCCCAATCAAAAATCACAATTCCTTGTTCAGATACTGAGCCTGACTCAGTTTATAGTCCAGAACCCACTGACTGAAAAAAAAAAAAAAGAATCAGATTTCCAGGGGGAAAGACTATAGCAACACCAGAGTAAGTGTATGTATTAATGGTTTTCTTGGTCTCTTTACAAATTGAGCCACTTACATGGGTAAAACAAAGAAAATATCTAAATATTATGAGAGCTTTTGTAGACAGTATCTGAGCTGACATAGATATTCAGAATTCCAAAGAATCATCATGGAATCCTCTATTAGTATGTTTATATATGGGAAACAGGTAATAAATGAAGTCCCATATCACCTACCAGGTGATAAAAAGGCTGTCACATTTGTGAAGAGCCCAGAGAAGGAAAGAGCTTTGCAGCAGACCCAGGCTGTGGTGGAAGCAGCCCTGCCACTTGGGCCATGAGACCTGGCAGACAATATGGTACCAGTGGTTGCAAAATATGCCATCCTGGCTGGTGTAATTGACATTCATTTACACAATGGGGGCAGAGAAGAATAAGTTCAGTCACCACTTGGATATGTCTTACTATTCTTGTGCCTAATTTTGATAGCAAATGGGCAAGTGCAGCAGCCATAGCCTGAGCAGAGCAAGGTCGCCAGACACTCACACTCTTCATAAATGAGAATATTTTACCCTACTCTCCAGGTAAGCTACCTAAACCAACAAAAAGGTCATTCTAAGATGAAGGAAACCTAGAATGGATAGTAAAAAATGAAATAATAAATATTGGTTATACAGTCTCATGAACAGTGTCAATGTGAGGGTTGTATATGTCCTCCCATTAGTTTCTTCAGGAAAGGAGCCCACCGTAATTCTGGGAAAGGAGATCCCTAAAGTTATATGAAGCGTGTAGATCTTAGTAGTACAAGACGCAGACCGTATCGGATGTTGTGAGGTGCTAACCACACCCTTCAGGATTGAATCACATATTTTCCCAGTCATTGGCAGTGTCACTGACTCACTTGCAGCTTACTACCCCCATCTTGACGTGGTGAGTTTCATAGACCAAAGAGTGTTGCCTCATCCAAGCTCATATGCTCTTCCCTGGAGTAAACCACATGCAACGTAATGTCTATACGAGAAGCTCAATCCCTTGTTTTAATTTGGGACAACTCTTCAGGATGATCCCAACCCAGATAAGACTTATTCTATGTATGCATTGCAGTCTAATTTCTCCTTCTGTCAAATCCTTATTCCTTTAATTCCCCACAAGTATGGATCATGAGAGAATGTCCCAGTAAACTTCCAGTCCACAAATCTCTGGTTCACTTCTTCCTGGAGAACCTGACTTGTGATATCAAACTTGAATAAGCACAAAATTCTTAATAGTTGTCATTACATAATTGATCAAACAGGACTTGATTAGGATCAAGTGGAAAATAATTTTATTCTCTCTCACAACTTGCTCTGAAGACTAGTCACTCCCCACTCCTAGATGATATGACCAGAGAGGTCTTTAAGGTTTCTAATCCTCTTTAGTCATAAGAGTAATCTTATTTCAGGAAGTAAAATGACGATCCTGCTCTGCATCTCTTCACCTGTCCAAGTAGCCTTCCCAAGTGGTGTGTGGTATTTCTTTCTTATTTTTGGCCACGCTGTGTGGCTCGTGGGATCTTAGTCCCCCAACTAAGGATCGAACCATGCCCCTTGCAGTGGAAGGAACTGTGGAGTCCTAACCACTGGACCACCAGGGAATTCCCCCCCAACACCTTTTTTTTCCAAGTGGTGTTTCTTTTGGAACGCTCCAGCAAACTCCCTCTCAAAGGGTCCATATTTGATACTTGTGGAACCCACACCATCATAGTCATCTGCAGAAGCTTCAGAATGTCCCTGAATTTGCCTTCAGACATCTCCAGGTAATGGTAACACACCAAGAAATTCTAAGAAGCAGGCCACTTGGAGGTTTTTTTTCTCTCACTCAGTCAAAGATAAGAAAAACACCTCTCTGCACTCCCAGAAGATGTGCTCCTTCTTTGTCTCACCAACCTCTACTCTTATGACCTGGAGATGGGTTATCAATAATTCTGGCAGATCAACTTTTGGCACATCCTGCCATGGTAGACCCAGTTCTTCTCCTTAGGCTGGGACATTTCTTGGAACATTATATTTTTTCTCAACCCCTGGGGGACCAAAAAGGAGATGGAAAAAATCTCTCTCTAACATCCTGTTATAATTATTATAAATAATAATTATATGTAAAGACTAATGTTTACTATTTCCCAGAACAAATGCCACTCATTATTTACTGGAAAATTAATTATGTGAAAAATTGTGAACAAATAATTTTTAAGATGACATACATCACATAATTTTTTGTACTGAATATGAAATACAATGTAGATTGAAAGTGAATTATTTCTTACAACATAAGTAGTAGATAAAACTGCTTTCCTGGACTAATTGGCATTTAAGGTTTTGAAATCTCTGTCTTTCTGTCCCTCTTATACACACACCCCCCACACACACACACACTCAAACACACAACTGGTTAACTTGTTTTATGAATATTATAATTTGTTTCTAAACTATGAACTTCAGGATGCTACTGGCAGATGCTATTCCATCATGGGTGCATAGACTATTTCATTACCAGTAAACTAAAAGGCAAAATTTTAAAAAGTCACAAGAAAATGTTATTGTATGTTTTTCTAACCTTTGGTTTTGATTACTAGATTACTAGAGACATCAAGATTGCTGGAGATATCTTTTGATTACTACAGGTATCTTGCTGTAGTTTATACATATTGTGACTGGATGAATTCAGCATTATAGATCTATTGATGCTTATTGCACAATTTTCATACTGCTTATTAACTCATATTTAACATCATTCTTCTAGGCTTCATTTCTTTAAGCAATAGTCCACTATGAACATAAATAAATAAGTTTAAGAATAAAAAGCAATTCCCCTGCCCATTATGACTACCAAAGCATCCCAGGGTGTTCTCCTTCTAAGTGATGGAGGTGATTGTGACAGCATGAGCAGGGTTGTTGGAAACCCACCGGTACCAGACATGCATGACATTAAAGTCACCATTGGAAGCTCTCAAAGTATTTCAGTTTTGAAGAGGTAATATTTTGCTAGTTTAGTTATTGACTTAAAGTACTAATTAAAATAGACCCCATTACTGCCTTTAAAGGCAAGATGTATCAGAGCCCCTGGGGATAAGTTGCTGCTGATGGAGAGGAACTAAGATAGGGAAGGGATTTGCACTAAGATAAGGCATGATCAGACTTGCCACAAGATGGAGAATGAATGAAAGGTTGGGGGTTGGGGGTGGGAGCAGTTTAGAAGATGGAAGAAGAGCTAAGAGACCATGGCAGCAATCTGAGGATGAGATGATATTGACCTGAAGGAGGATAGCAACCAGATTTGGAGAACTAGATAGATTCTAAACACAGTCAGAAGGGAACACCTGCATCATTGGTAATTGCTTGCTTATGGAGGATATGGACAAAGAATAAGACAAAGAGGATGTGAAAGTCTGGTTTGGTGTACAGATTAGGGAGTGGTGTCACTAACTGCAATAGGACAGGGAGAGGAAAAGGCTATCCTGAAAAAAGACTATTTCAGCTCAAGATATTTTGAGTTGGGGGTATTTGTGGACAATTTAAGGAACTATGCCTCCTAAGAGCATTTCATCCGGAACCCTGGAGAGAAGACTGGGAGTAATTGGAGTAGGAAATCATAGGGTAGAACCCTGTGAAATGTCCCCAAAGAGGAGACGCTCCCAGTAATGGTGAGTCACCACTCTTCTAACATAATACTCATAGTTATATCAAGTTAGGGGTTGTGACTCAAAAGTTAAACTCTATTAACATATGATATGTGTGCTTATTGTCTATCCCAAGCAATATACAAAAACAATTGGGATTAAAACAAGCTTTAAAATTTCCATGACTTGGACCTTACTTCATTTCATGAAATAAGATCCATGTCACTAAACTCTTTCAAAATAAAATCCAAAAAGTAAATTCTGACTCGTTTTTCTAAACTGATTCAGGTAATGAAAATTATTAGCACAAATGAGAGTTTGGACAAAACTTCATGGAAGAATCACATGGCTGTGCTCAGTGGCATCTCACATTTTTGCAGCATGCTCAAATACAGGCTGATGATATTGCTAAATATAAAATCCTATATTAATTTTATGTATTTAGGCTACTGCTTCATTTCTGCAATCAGTGGAGTAGTGGATAATCTAAAGTACTAACAATGCCATTTTTTCTCACACCAATAAAGCAAAGGAAAATTCACTGATAGAGATTATAACAGTGTAAAGAACATGACAGGGAGATCAGAATAGAGGAAATAGCATGTTAATGGCATTCAATATTCTCCCTGTGTCAAGTCATCAGCATTTTTATTGCCACTATTTCTCAGCATACACTATTAGAATTTATTGAGTCAATCTGTCTCCATCACCTGTGATATAATATATTTTATTCAATAAGCTATGGAATAATATTTATCTTTCAACTCCAGTGACTGGCTTTCAGGACAATAACTGCTTATCAACCAAGCATTACAAGAGGAAAAGCGGTTGTTCGTTTTAATATCTGACCTCAAGGTTATCATTTTAGCATCTCTACACTTGGTATTAAGAAGTGTGCAGACTTCAATCCAAGAAATCACTCAGATTCAGTAGTTATGGCAAATGATGGTATCAAATCATGCTTTAAAGTTGTAGCCTATGAAGCATATTGCAAGAAGTTGAGGGGAAAAAAAGACTAGGCTCTTAAATTTACCCCACGAGACATTTGCACTGGGTTCTCTACACCAGAATGAGAATCAAACGCATACCTAAGAGCATTCATTTCATAAGAAATATGGGAATAGAAAATGGGTGGGTTTTTTTTTTAATGCCTTAGATAGCCCACACTGAAAAATCAAAGTCGAAGTGAATCTCTAAGTTATGTCCTCAAGTTGTCATTCTGAATGTAGGTGCATTCAGGGGTGGACATTGGGTCCTGATTGTCCATGCCATCAAGGTACTTGATACTCCACAGTGGGCTTTTAGAAGGAGAATTGCGTTGCTGATGGCCGCTTGGTTCTGGGAGGCATATAGGTTTGAGAAATCCTGCAATAGAGTTAACCAAATTCTCAGCTTTCTACACAGTTTACATTCCAGTTGCTCACCTCAAGTAATTTTGAAAAAGAATTAACTATTTTATTCTCCTATGTGCTTTGATAAACAGTTATTTCATATCCACTTCTTTCCAGCTTTCTCCCGGAAATCCCTTGTCCCTGTGTAGACAAAAGGCTGTCATAACACTGACATGATTGAGTTGGTATTTGGTGGTTTCACCTCAGAAACGAAGGGGTCTGGAACTCCTGCTGTTAAAAATCATTAATTCATCTGCTGTTAGCTTTGCTCACCAGGAAGTCTCCTCTCCCAGCCAAAGAGCACAGAACTGCACAAAAGCCACTTCCTGTCAGGCACTTTATTGCTTGATT
Organism: Mesoplodon densirostris; assembly: GCF_025265405.1. Classification (NCBI taxonomy): domain Eukaryota; kingdom Metazoa; phylum Chordata; class Mammalia; order Artiodactyla; family Ziphiidae; genus Mesoplodon; species Mesoplodon densirostris. The sequence goes on from NC_082664.1 coordinate 104,509,624, forward strand.
GTGCCAACTCTTGCTGACCTGCATGTGTGGGTCAGGAGGCAGGTAAAACACAAATATATCCACCTTCCAACAAGCCCATCTTAACACGTGTCATGTTAATACCATGCATGCTTAGCACAGCCATCTTTATTACTCTCTGCCTTTAAAAAAAACACTTCAGTCTGAGCTCTTGTTATAATAATAATCAACTGCAGTTACCTTTCTCTGCCTAACCCATGCACACCTCTTTATTTATTCTGTATTGCATATGGAAGAAAGTGAAAAGATTTAGGGTGTTGGAATCATTTGATTTGAATCCAAATCCCAGTTGAGCTACTTACTAGCTGTTTGTTATTAAATAAACTCATCTCTCTGAGCTGCAGTCCATTTGTCATTAATGCCTACCTTTAAGGGGCTGTGATAAAGATAAATGAAATAATATATGTAAAGGGACTGCCCCTGGGTCTGACTCACAGTAGGTGTACTTGCTTCCTTTGAAAAAAAAAAAAAGAAACAACTAAACTTTTGGGTTATATTATGCTTTTGAAAGAACACGGAGTAGAATGTTGCTTGTTGGTTCATTTATTTACTTAATAGTGCACAGGAAGGGGGTGATGAGAAGGAGGAAGTGTGGTTAGGAGAGATCATGCCTTAACCCCACTGGGAATTGCTCTAAGTGTGTGTTTTGTGTATCCTACTTATATCTTCTTAGAGTCCCCATTTTAAAAGCATGCCCTTTCTTTACTTTGGCACCATGCAAGACAGTAACAATAGGATTAAAAGGAGTGTATCTGGTTTAAGATTTGTCTTGAAGCTTCACGGAAGCCCAAAGGAGGTGTTACATTCCCAGCTTAGCGGGGGAGTTCTTGGCACAGGAAACCTCAGCCTCAAATCCTTGGCTGCCCTACATAGATTTGAGGTTGCTTTGTTGTGTGTGTACCCTTGTGTGTTGGTGTTGGGGTGGGGGGAGGCCTAGGAAGGGGGTGTGACTTTGGGGAAAGTAAATGGAGTGGGGACATCTGATGAAGAGGTGTGTGGGTCTGGATCAGATCCTGACTTCTGTGCCCCAATTGACAGTCTTGTGCAAAATGTCCCATCTACCAACCTCAGCAGGTCTGTCTTTGGGCAAGGTTTTTAGCCTTAAGTCTCTTGATTTATCGGTAGAGGGGGAAGGCAAACATATACCTCAGGGAAGGCAAATGGGGAAATATGTATAGAGTATATAGAGCAATGACTATTCATTATTCAACACATATTAGTTTCCTTTTATCATGTGGCTTCTTACCTTACTTATATGCTGAGAGACCTGCACCTGGGGACTCACAATGTGATATCGATTCCCCATGCAAAAGAGTTGAGCAATGAAAGAGCCACCTTAGACCTTAATCCATTTCAAACCTCTCCCATTAAATGGAACTACACTTCCTTAGACCATATGTCCTGATTGAATGTTCAACTATATAGTGGTTCTATGAACGTCACCTGACTCTCCTCCTTGTGTATATAACAACGAGCAACCCAATTCAGCATCAAGACCAAAGTTAGCCCTCAATTGACCACATGGCCCTAATAGAATGTTAGTTTATTGACTATTCATTTAATGATTCATTGAGAACCGACTAAGTGCCAGGCACTGTTCTAAATGCTGGGTACAGTGGGAAATAAGATGTACAAGGTCCCCGAACTTCAGACCTCATATATCAGTGATGGAAGAAAAGAAAATTATCAAACATACACATGAAGTGGTATCTGGTAGTGATAAAATTCTCAGAAGCAAATCAAGGCAGGGTAATGGGATCGGGACTAAAAGATGGGAGGGCCTAATATAGACAGGAAAGTTCAAAGAAATCCTCTTTGAAGAGGTTATGTTTCTGAGCAGAGTTCTTAATGAAGTGAAAGAGAAAGCCAGGCAATGATCTGGAGGAAGAAAGAAGCCAATCTGATGTGTTAGAAGAATAGTGCTGTGGCTGGGGCTGGAGACAGCTTATGTCAGACAAGGGAGATCAGACAGGATGTGGGCCAGAGAGGTAGTCAGGAGCCAGGGGAAACCAAGTCTTGTAGGCTGGATCAAGGAGCTTGGATTTTTTTCTGAGTATGATATGAAGCCATTGATGGGTTTTGAACCTAAGAATGCTGTTACCTATTTTTTTATATTTTACCCAAATTATTCTGGGTACTCCATGTACAATTGACAGTAAGTGTGTAATGATGGGTAAATTACTATTTTAAGCATTGTTTAATCAAGGCAATGTGATTCCATGGTGAGCATGACAGTGAAACAGAGTGGATTGTGCAGCCCACTCCTTACTAGAGGGCCAACTCTAATCAAGTTACCAAACTTTTTTAAAATTAATTTTATTGGAGCATAGTTGATTTACAATGTTGTATTAGCTTCTGTTGTACAGCAAAGTGAATCAGTTATAAATATACGTATATCCACTCTTTTTAAGATTCTTTTCCCATATAGGTCATTACAGAGTACTGAGTAGAGTTCCCTGTGCTATACAATAGGTCCTTATTAGTTATCTATTTTACATATAGTAATGTGTGTATGTCAACCCCAATCTCCCAATTTATCCCTACCCTCTTTCCCTCCTTGGTAACCATAAACTTGTTTTCTACACCTGTGACTCTATTTCTGTTTTGTAAATAAGTTCATTTGTACTACTTTTTTAGAGTCCACATATAAGCAATATCATATGATATTTGTCTTTCTCTATCTGACTTACTTCACTCAGTATGACAATCTCTAGATCCATCCATGTCACTGCAGATGGCATTATTTCATTCTTTTTTATGGCTGAGTAATATTCCATTGTATAATTGTACCACATCTTCTTTATCCATTCATCCTTCGATGGACATTTAGTTTGCTTACATATCTTGGCTATTGTAAATAGTGCTGCAATGAACATTGGGGTGCATGTATCTTTTCAAGTTATAAGTTACCAGACTTTGAGCCTCAATGCTCTCATCCATAAATTGGAAAGAAGACCACCCACCCACATGGCTGTTCTGAGAATGTAATAAAGGGCATATGTGAAATGTTTAATGATGTCACTGGAAAATAATAAGTGCTCAAAAATGTTAACCCCCCTTGTGCCTCACCTCACTTATTCAGTTAGTTAAGCCTAGTTAGCCTTTACCACAGGCCAGGTGCTGCAGTCATCACAGAGTGCAGGGACTCTTACTCCCACCCTGGGAAGGGGGTGAGTAACATGGAAAAGTAGAAGGACAGAACCATAGTAATTGCAAACTGCTAAATGATGCCTGCAGTGAACTCTGGAGAAGCTCAGTGGAAGTGGAATGACCATGCTGGAGTTGTTAGGGATGACATCAGAGACCTAGCAAATGCCAGAGCAGTTGATGAGGAAAGGGCAGCTAAGGGTGACCTTTTGTCCACATGTGGAAAAATCTATATTTTGCCCAGCTGAGAAAATGTACCCATTGCCCTCAAGTGCCACAATGTGAGGGAATTCTATCACTAGTGATGTCTTTATCTGAAGAAACATGTCTCTGATTCTGATGTCTTTTAGTTACACGCAGAGGAGTCACACACAGGAGGTTGTGTGGCCAGGGAAGACTAGGAAGAGAAGGGAGAGGGTAGAAGAGCATGTAAACGAAGGAGGAGAAGGCACTGCCTGGCCTCGGAACTCCCTATATAATCTACCACAATGGGGAAAGCACAGTCAGGAGGACACATGATAGTTTTCAACAAAGGAAGTGGTCACCACTTATGAAATGTCCACGGTGAGGAGAATAGCCAAAGATCCCAGGTTTAATTTCTCAGATGCACATTACCCATCACTAGGCCAAAAACATCATCATGGTTTCTTCTAACACAAACTTCAAGATGCTATGTGCTCTGGACTGACATCCACCTCCTAATAGGTGTCTGGAAAATCAATTTTCTACTATATTTGTTAATAAATCTTAGTAAAGCATGAATTATAAAGAAATGTAATGTCTTAGCTCAAAGAAATCAATAATGCTTTTAAACAGAAACTCATTAGTATTAAAGATTATTCCCATTTTTCATTATATTGAGAAAGAAGAAAATGATAATCATATCAATGTGTGTCATCCATTGAACTAACATGATGTCAAGTGCATTGCCTAAAAAATTGAAATGTCCCATACAGATCAGATATTATTTATTTATTTGCTACCCTTCTTCCCAGCAATCCTTTCACCCCCTGACACAAAATTCCTACCAAAGAACATTTGAGACATCTTACCAAAAATGCATATAATTCATTAAGACAAAAATAGATCAAGAAATCAGAGAGCCATATATTACTATTAAAAATAGCATGTCATACAAATGATAAAACGAACAATGAATACATCATGTTCTATAATAGTGGTTGCCTTTCATCCTATAATCTAAAAGGAATCTATAGATATCAACCTATGAATAGTCCTGTTATATTTGCCCAGGTAATCCATTTTACAGAAGATTAATATTCAACAAGATATCAAGAAATTTGAGATTACCGTAGAAGCAATGAATATTCTAGAAAACTGTTTTCCATCTTTTAGGCCATTTTCACAGGTTCATGGAAGAATTATAATAATAATTCTTTAACAAGGAAACCTCACTGGAATATTGTCTGTGCATGTCAACCCAGTTTTACTCACACACCTTGACATTTATTCACACATACACATATGCTTTTGTTTCAGTGCATGTAGATATATGTATACTTGCTTTGTAGAGAGAAAGAAAGATATTCCCAGAAGGCAACTGCCAAAGGAGGCTATCAGATTTCTTAGTTCTTGTGGTGTGCAAGCCAGTACTGCCCCAAGACAACTAGACGAATGGCCATTTGCCAAGCAGGATTTGATCACTAGGCGATACTTGTTCTCACCTGTGACCACACCTCCAAGGTAATTGTAGCAAGCACTGGGATTCCTTACGCGTAAAGGTATAAAGGTGAGGTTACCCATGCCAACTGGGAAGAGGAGGCAGGAGCTTGGGGACCATAATTTTACAAGGGATGTGAATCCACAAAACATTCCAACGCCAACCAGACAGCTCACTCTTTGTATAAAAGAACACAGTCAGCAGAAGTCTACTAAGAAAGCACAGTATAATTTTTTAAAAAGTACTCTAAAGTAGTTTTTGCATTCTACATAAACATTTCACTCAAATATTTATTATAGAGTAGTGCTATTTTTCCTTTTCCTGGTTGTTCTTTAACAGAGAAAATTTCACTAACAAACCATGGATATAAAATATGAAATCAAGATCGTCTACTGCTTAGGAGAAGACAAACATCACTAAAAAGGATTAGTTTCTTTCGCTGTCTAGAAATTTTTCATAGAAGACCTTGGCTGGCCTTTTGATATTAAAACTTCCTAACAAGTATTACACAGGAGTTTTAAATTAGAACTTGCTGTCACCGAGACAGTTATAAACTGTTAAATATGTCCTTTCTATGCTAAGCTCCTGTAAAGTATGCACATGGCCATGGCCCGGACACTCTTCCTGACAAGTAGCAGGGTGAGATCACAGAGATGTTTGCAAGCTGCCTGCAAGTCCGTGCAGGTGACCCCATTAAGAGTGTGTGTGTGTGTGTGTGTGTGTGTTCCAAATAAGCCATACTTCTCTGCTTCTCAAATCATATACTTCCCTCCGATGAAAACTTCTCATGGAAACCACGTTGTATTTTTCAATGATATCTACAAACCAAAGAGTGATTTTCCAGCTAACCTCTCATCCATTGGATTAATTTAACATTGAGTTTTCTCAAATAGTAAGGCCTTAAAAACAAATCATTCTATTTTATCATTATCCATAAGGTAGATCATGATCTATAGGGTCTCATAATTTTAATGACTCTGAAAAACTGAGTCATCTCTTAAAAATATTTTCCTGTTATCATTATTTTTCACAAAACAGAAAGGTAATATATGAGGTCAATGACCACATCCTAGAAATTGGGGAGTGGGGAGAGGTAGAGAAAAAGGAAACTCAGACTTCCACTTTTTCTCATTCCTATGTTTTATTTTGTTTATTTTATAATATTTTCCAACAACCAATATCTCCTTCCAAGTTCTGTTCTGGAGGTGATATAATGAACTCTGCTTTCTCCTATCTGACCAGCAAAGCCCATAGTTAGTGCTTAATTATAGTTTATATGGCCACTTTGGCCAAGAAGAAAAGAGCAGCTTTGTTACAGTCAATGAAGTATTTAAAGCTATGCCCAAGACAGGGCTGGGTTTAAACACTCGGGTAAGCAATAATAAACTTACATTGATCGGGAGACTCAATAGATCTCTTTATGTGCTGCTTACAAAAAAAAATCCAGGTAGAATTAAAACGAAATGGGGGCCCTGTATGCTAAAAGTGTCCACTTCCCTACAGGGCCAACAGAATGAGCGAAACATAATCCCTTCCTCCAAGAAAAACTGACTCTCCAAAAACACTAGATATTCCTGCTTCATGCTGACTATGACAAAAGGGGTGGACACGTCTTATATTCTACAATAATAGTTATATGCCTTGAAAGACAGGCATGGGTTCAGCACTTCCCTTGCATATAAAGGTTAAATAAGTTGTCCAAGGTCACAGAGCAAGAATTCAAATCAAGGGGGTTTTGTTTCCAAACATGAACACTTAAATCCCAAATTCTAACCTTCCTCAGCTTAAGTAAAGAAGGATGCTGGGCCTCCCTGGTGGCGCAAGTGGTTGAGAGTCCGCCTGCCGATGCAGGGGATACGGGTTCGTGCCCCGGTCTGGGAGGATCCCATATGCCGTGGAGCGGCTGGGCCCGTGAGCCATGGCCGCTGAGCCTGCGCATCCGGAGCCTGCGCGTCCGGAGCCTGTGCTCCGTGACGGGGGAGGCCACAACAGTGAGAGGCCCGCATACCGAAAAAAAAAAAAAAAAAAAAAAAGAAGGATGCTGCTTGTGTGGACATTTGCCTTTTATGATTTTTAAACTAAAAAAAATTATTCTTGGCTGACCTTACTTCCAAAATTAAACCTTTCTGGGAGACAGAATCCACCTCTTACTGTAGAGGCTAAAGAGACAGGCTACTCATTGCCCCAGCTTCTCCTGCAGCAAGGGCATGGCCATGTGTTCTGGTAGCATCCTGAGACTTGAACTGGGAGCCAGCAACGACCAGGAAGGGGATCAGGGTGAGGTGTCATTCATTTTGGCTGCAGCAGGTACACTGGCAGCAACATCTAATTTCCCTGTGTGGAGGGAATTGTGGTGCCAGCAGTGGTGTCTGGGGATAGGGGACAGTGCCGAGTGGGGCCTGGCAATGTGTGTTGTCACATCTGTGCTCATCAGGACAAGAGCTATGTAATTCCTGGCCAGGTCCTGTCTGCTGCCTGCCTTCTTTCAGCTTCTTTTTGCTGAGCCTGCCTCTCCTTACTTCCCACTTCTCTGGTGGCTTCAAACGTATGTTTCCTCTTTAAACTTGTCAGAGTTGGTTGTTGCTTGCAACTGAGCTCTCTGCTAAACACTTGATGATAAGTTGCTCTTTTCATGTATTTAAGCATTCAGCAAAGTAATTGAGCTTGTTATATTTTGCAGCACTAGGTGAATTTCATTATGTCTTTGGAGAGTGACATTTAAAGTTTTATTATTTCTAGACTGTACCTCACTACTGTCAATATAGCTCAACACATGCATGGATAAAGGCCAGTACGCTAAGCCCACTACATCCAAGGCTGCACACCCTCTGTCAGGAGGGAGGGAGTTCTGCATTGTCATCCTTGTTATTTCTCTCCTGGGATCATTGCTCAAGGCAGAGAGGGTTAAAACAAAAATGAAGCTGGATAATACAAAAAACAAACTGCCTCCTTCTGCTTTTTTTTCTCAACTCTCTCCTTTTCTTAGTACAAAAATAATCAACACCACTACCTCTACAATACTCATGCATTCATTCATTCTCTCATTCATTGTCTTGGATGAACCATGACCTTGCTGCAGGACAGCTACACAGGCAATGGGAGAGCAGTCATCAAATAATCACAGAAATTCACAATTTGTATAGGTGACAGTTGCTCTTAAGGAAGGGTCCTGGGTAGTTTGAGAATGTAAGATGGGAGTCAGGATCTGACCTGATAAGACATGGCATAAGAATATTGGGATTGGTGAGGTAAGGATGTAGGAGGGGGCGGTGTGTTGGTTGCTGCTGAACAAATTACTACAAACTTCGTGACTTAACACATATTTCTTACAGTTCTGGAGGTCAGAAGTCTGAAATGAATTTCACTGGGCTAAAAATAAAGACATCAGCAGGGCTAGTTTCTTCTTGAGAGTCCAGGGGATAATCTGTTTCGTTGCCTTTGCCACCTTCCAGAGGCTACTTGGACTCTGTGGCTCATGGCTCCAGCCAACAGCATAGCACCTTCTCTCTGACTCCTGCCTCCAGTCTTACTTCTTCTGTCTTTTACTCTGATCCTCCTGCTTCCCTCTCATACGGACCCTGGACCCTTAGGATTACATTGGGTCTACTTGGAAAATCCAGGATGATCTCCTTATTTATCTCAAAACCCTTGAATTAATCACATCTGCAAAGTGACTTTTACCTTGTAAGGTAACATATTCACAAGTTCCAGAGATTAGGGTGTGGATGGGGGCATTCTGAGTAGAGGGGGCAGCCTGTGCAAAGGCACTGGGGTAGTCTGGGGGCATGGTTCATTTGAGCAATTGAGGGAAGTCAAATGGAGAAAATTGGGAAGAGAGTGGCATGAAAGAGGCCAAAGAGAAACAAAGTGTACTAATCACACAGGGAAAGACTGGAAGACCATGTCAAGGACTTTGGTAGGCATCCTAAGCACAGTGAGGAACCAAGGTTCAATTTGCAATTTATATATATATTTGAATTTTTGTACATAGTTCGGTTAAATCATAGACCACTATAAGATTTCTGGTTACTTGACTTGCATTTTTAAAAATGGTTGTGACTCCAGAGTGGAGAACTGATTGTCATGAAGCATGAAAAGAAGAGGAAGAAGGAAGAAGGAGAATTATGCACAGTTCGTACCAAGAGAAAGACAGGGCATCAGATCCCAGGATACGTTTAGAGAATCAAAGTGGGAGATGGAGTCTGATGCCCTAAGGAGAATCGTACCCTTCACGCTCCATCTTATCTCAAGCCTGTTAGACCACAAGCCACCCCATCTAGGGTGAGGAATCTCTGAACAGAAATAGGTTTTTAGGACCCGGAGGAAGATGGCGGAAGAGTAAGACGCGGAGATCACCTTCCTCCCCACAGATACATCAGAAATTCATCTACACGTGGAACAACTCCTACAGAACACCTACTGAACGCTGACAGAAGACCTCAGACCCCCCAAAAGGCAAGAAACTCCCCACATACCTGGGTAGGGCAAAAGAAAAAAAGAATAAACAGAGACAATAGGATAGGGACGGGACCTGCACCAGTGGGAGGGAGCCGTGAAGGAGGGAAGGTTTCTACACACTATAAGCCCCTTTGCGGGCGGAGACTGCAGGTGGCGGAGGGGGAAAGCTTCGGAGTAGCGGAGGAGAGCACAGCAACAGGGGTGCGGAGGGCAAAGCGGAGAGATTCCGGCACAGAGGATCGGTGCCCTCAGGCACACACCAGCCCGAGAGGCTTGTCTGCTCGGCCGCCGTGGCGGGCGGGGCTGGGAGCTGAGGCTTTGGTATCGGCTTTCAGTCGGAGCGCAGGGAGAGGACTGGGGCTGGCGGCAGGAAGAGAGCCTGAAGGGGTTAGTGCACCAGGGCTAGCCCGGAGGGAGTCCGGGGAAAGGGTCTGGAGCTGCTGAAGAGGCAAGAGACTTTTTTCACTTTTGTTTCCTGGTGTGCGAGGAGAGGGCATTAAGAGGGCTGCTTAGGGAAGCGCCGGAGACAGGCGCGAGCCGCGGGTAAGGCGTGGACCTCGGAGACGGGCGTGGGCCGCTGCCGCCCGCCGCCGCCGCCGCCCGCTGCCGCCCGCCGCCCGCCGCCCGCCGCCCCCCGCCGCCCGCCGGCCGCCGCCGCCGCAGCCGCGGGGCCTGTGTGCGAGCGCGGGTCACTGTCCGCCCCGCCTTCCGGGGGACCTGTGCACCCCGCCACTGCCGGGGTCCCGAGACCCAGGGACGGCTTTCCCGGGAAAGCGCACGGAGCGCCACGGGCTGCTGCAACGTCACGCCGGCCTCTGCCGCCCCAGGCCCGCCCCACACTGCGCGCCCCTCCCTCCCCTCTGCCTGAGTGAGCCAGAACCCCCGAATCAGCGGCTCCTTTAAACCCGTCCTGTCTGAGCGAAGAACGGACGCCCTCCGGTGACCTACGCACAGAGACGGGGCCAGGTCCAAGGCTGAGACCCGGGAGCTGTGAGAGCAGAGTCAGGGAAATCTCTCTGTGCAGCCTCGGAGGCAGCGGATTAAAGCTCCACGGTCCATTTGATGTGCCCTGCGTCTGTGGAGTGCATGAATGGACAGCGAATCATCCCAAATTGAGGAAGTGGACTTTGAGGACAAGATTTAAGACTTTCCCCCCTTTTCCTCTTTTTACAACGAATTATCCCAAATTAAGGAGGTGGACTTAGAGAGCAAGATTTCAGACTTCTTGCCCTTTTCCTCTTTTTACAACGAATTATCCCAAATTGAGGAGGTGGACTTGGAGAGCAAGATTTTTGATTTTTCCCCCTGCTCTCTTTTTGTGAATGTGTATGTGTAATCTTCTGTGTAAGATTCTCTCTGTATAGCTTTGCTTCCACCATATGTCCCAGGGTTCTATCGGTCCGTTTTTTTTTTTTTTTTCAATAATTACTTTCTAATTTTAATAACGCTACTATATTTCATACTTAATTCTATTTTACTTTACCTGCTCTTTCTTTTTTCCTACCTTCCCTTCCTCCCTCCCTCCCTCCGCTCTTCCTTTCCTTCTTTCTTTTTCTTTCCTCCCTCCCTCCCACCCTTCTTCTTTCCACTTTCTTTTTCTTTCCTTCCTCCCTCCCTCCCTCCTGTCTTTCTTTCTTTCTTTCCTTCCTCCCTCCCTCCCTCCCTTCTTCCACTCACTCTTCCTTTTGCTTTCATTGCTCCCTCCCTCCCTCCTTTCTTTCCTTCTTTCTTTCCATCCTTCCTCACTCCCTACCTCCTTTCTTTCTTTCTTCCTTCCTTCCTTCCTTTCTTCCCTTCTTCCTTTCTTTCCTTCTCTCTTTCTTTCTTCTACTAATTCTTTCTTTCTGCTTTTTCTCCCTGTTATTCTGAGCCGGGTGGATGAAAGGCTCTTGGTGCTGCAGCCAGGAGCCAGTGCTGTGCCTCTGAAGTGGGAGAGCCAACTTCAGGACACGGGTCCACAAGAGACCTCCCAGCTCCACATAATATCAAGCAGCGAAAATCTCCCAGAGATCTCCATCCCAATACCAGCACCCAGCTTCAGTCAACGACCAGCAAGCTACAGTGCTGGTCACCCTATGCCAAGCAACTAGCAAGGCAGGAACACAACCCCACCCATTAGCAGAGAAGCTACCTAAAAACATAATAAGGCCATAGGCACCCCAAAACACACCACCAGACGTGGACCTGTCCACCAGAAAGACAAGATCGAGCCTCAACCACCAGAACACAGGCATTAGTCCCCCCCACCAGGAAGCCTACACAACCTACTGAAACAACCTTAGCCACTGGGGTCAGACACGAAAAACAACGGGAACTACGAATCTGCAGCCTGCAAAAAGGAGACCCCAAACACAGTAACATAAGCAAAATGAGAAGACAGAAAAACACACAGCAGGTGAAGGAGCAAGATAAAAACCTACCAGACCTAACAAATGAAGAGGTAATAGGCAGTCTACCTGAAAAAGAATTCAGAATAATGATGGTAAAGATGATCCAAAATCTTGGAAATAGAATAGACAAAATGCAAGAAACAGTTAACAAGGACCTAGAAGAACTAAAGATGAATCAAGCATCGATTAAAAACACAATAAATGAAATGAAAAATACTCTAGATGGGATCAATAGCAGAATAACTGAGGCAGAAGAACGGATAAGTGAGGTGGAAGATAAAATAGTGGAAATAACTGATGCAGAGCAAAATAAAGAAAAAAGAATGAAAAGAACAGAGGACAGTCTCAGAGACCTCTGGGACAACATTAAATGCACCAACATTCGAATTATAGGGGTTCCAGAAGAAGAAGAGAAAAAGAAAGGGACTGAGAAAATATTTGAAGAGATTATAGTTGAAAACTTCCCCAATATGGGAAAGGAAATAGTTAATCAAGTCCAGGAGGCACAGAGAGTCCCATACAGAATAAATCCAAGGAGAAATACACCAAGACACATATTAATCAAACTGTCAAAAATTAAACACAAAGAAATCATATTAAAAGCAGCAAGGCAAAAACAACAAATAACACACAAGGGAATCCCCATCAGGTTAACAGCTGATCTCTCAGCAGAAACTCTACAAGCCAGAAGGGAGTGGCAGGACGTAATTAAAGTGATAAAGGAGAGAAACCTGCAGCCAAGATTACTCTACCCAGCAAGGATCTCATTCAGATTTGATGGAGAAATTAAAACCTTTACAGACAAGCAAAAGCTGAGAGAGTTCAGCACCACCAAACCAGCTTTACAACAAATGCTAAAGGAACTTCTCTAGGCAAGAAACACAACAGAAGGAGTATACCTACAATAACGAACCCAAAGCAATTAAGGAAATGGGAATAGGAACATACATATCAATAATTACCTTAAATGTAAATGGACTAAATGCTCCCACCAAAAGACACAGAGTGGCTGAATGGATACAAAAACAAGACCCATATATATGCTGTCTACAAGAGACCCACTTCAGACCTAAAGACACATACAGATTGAAAGTAAGGGGATGGAAAAAGATATTCCATGCAAATGGAAATCAAAAGAAAGCTGGAGTAGCAATTCTTATATCAGACAAAATAGACTTTAAAATAAAGACTATTAGAAGAGACAAAGAAGGACACTACATAATGATCAAGGGATCGATCCAAGAAGAAGATATAACAATTGTAAATATTTATGCACCCAACATAGGAGCACCTCAATACATAAGGCAAATACTAACAGCCATAAAAGGGGAAATCGACAGTAACACAATCATAGTAGGGGACTTTAACACCCCACTTTCACCAATGGACAGATCGTCCAAAATGAAAATAAATAAGGAAACACAAGCTTTAAATGATACATTAAACAAGATGGACTTAGTTGATATTTATAGGACATTTCATCCAAAAACAACAGAATGCACATTTTTCTCAAGTGCTCATGGAACATTCTCCAGGATAGATCATATCTTGGGTCACAAATCAAGCCTTGGTAAATTTAAGAAAATTGAAATTGTATCAAGTATCTTTTCTGACCACAATGCTATGAGACTAGACATCAATCACAGGAAAAGATCTGTAAAAAATACAAACACATGGAGGCTAAACAATACACTACTCAATAACGAAGTGATCACTGAAGAAATCAAAGAGGAAATTAAAAAATACCTAGAAACAAATGACAATGGAGACACGACAACCCAAAACCTATGGGATGCAGCAAAAGCAGTTCTAAGGGGGAAGTTTATAGCAATACAATCCCACCTTAAGAAACAGGAAACATTTCGAGTAAACAACCTGACCCTGCCCCTAAAGCAATTAGAGAAAGAAGAACAAAAAACCCCCAAAGCTAGCAGAAGGAAAGAAATCATAAAGATCAGATCAGAAATAAATGAAAAAGAAATGAAGGAAACGATAGCAAAGATCAACCAAACTAAAAGCTGGTTCTTTGAGAAGATAAACAAAATTGACAAACCATTAGCCAGACTCATCAAGAAAAGAAGGGAGAAGACTCAAATCAATAGAATTAGAAATGAAAAAGGAGAAGTAACAACTGACACTGCAGAAATACAAAAGATCATGAGAGATTACTACAAACAACTCTATGCCAATAAAATGGACAACCTGGAAGAAATGGACAAATTCTTAGAAATGCACAACCTGCCAAGACTGACTCAGGAAGAAATAGAAAATATGAATAGACCAATCACAAGCACTGAAATGGAAACTGTGATTAAAAATCTTCCATCAAACAAAAGCCCAGGACCAGATGGCTTCACAGGCGAATTCTATCAAACATTTAGAGAAGAGCTAACACCCATCCTTCTCAAACTCTTCCAAACAATTTCAGAGGAAGGAACACTCCCAAACTCATTCTACGAGGCCACCATCACCTTGATACCAAAACCAGGCAAGGATGTCACAAAGAAAGAAAACTACAGGCCAATATCACTGATGAACATAGATGCAAAAATCAACAAAATACTAGCAAACAGAATCCAACAGCACATTAAAAGGATCATACACCATGATCAAGTGGGGTTTATTCCAGGAATGCAAGGATTATTCAATATACGCAAATCAATCAATGTGATACACCATATTAACAAGTTGAAGGAGAAAAACCATATGATCATTTCAATCGATGCAGAGAAAGCTTTCAACAAAATTCAACACCCATTTATGATAAAAACCCTGCAGAAAGTAGGCATAGAGGGATCTTTCCTCAACATAATAAAGGCCATATATGACAAACCCACAGCCAACATTGTCCTCAATGGTGAAAAACTGAAACCATTTCCACTAAGATCAGGAACAAGACAAGGCTGCCCACTCTCACCACTCTTATTCAACCTAGTTTTGGAAGTTTTAGCCACAGCAATCAGAGAAGAAAAGGAAATAAAAGGAATCCAAATCAGAAAAGAAGAAGTAAAGCTGTCACTGTTTGCAGATGACATGATACTATACATAGAGAATCCTAAAGATGCTACCGAAAAACTACTAGAGCTAATCAATGAATTTGGTAAAGTAGCAGGTTACAAAATTAATGTACAGAAATCTCTGGCATTCCTGTACACTAATGATGAAAAATCTGAAAATGAAATCAAGAAAACACTCCCATTTACCATTGCAACAAAAAGAATAAAATATCTAGGAATAAACCTACCTAAGGAGACAAAAGACGTGTATGCAGAAAATTATAAGACACTGATTAAAGAAATTAAAGATGATACAAATAGATGGAGAGATATACCATGCTCCTGGATTGGAAGACTCAATATTGTGAAAATGACTCTACTACCCAAAGCAATCTACAGATTCAATGCAATCCCTATCAAACTACCACTGGCATTTTTCACAGAACTAGAACAAAAAATTTCAAAATTTGTTTGGAAAAACAAAAGACCCCGAATAGCCAAAGCAATCTTGAGAACGAAAAAAGGAGCTGGAGGAATCAGGCTCCCTGACTTCAGACTATACTACAAAGCTACAGTAATTAAGACAGTGTGGTACTGGCATAAAAACAGAAAGATAGATCAGTGGATCAGGATAGAAAGCCCAGAGATAAACCCACGCACATATGGCCAACTTATCTTTGATAAAGGAGGCAGGAATGTACAGTGGAGAAAGGACAGCCTCTTCAATAAGTGGTGCTGGGAAAACTGGACAGGGACATGTAAAAGTATGAGATTAGATCATTCCCTAACACCATACACAAAAATAAGCTCAAAATGGATTAAAGACTTAAATGTAAGGCCAGAAACTATCAAACTCTTAGAGGAAAACATAGGTAGAACACTCTATGACATAAATCACACCAAGATCCTTTTGGACCCACCTCCTAGAGAAATGGAAATAAAAACAAAGATAAACACATGGGACCTAATGAAACTTCAAAGCTTTTGCACAGCAAAGGAAACCATAAACAAGACCAAAAGACAACCCTCAGAATGGGAGAAAATATTTGCAAATGAAGCAACTGACAAAAGATTAATCTCCAAAATTTATAAACAGCTCATGCAGCTCAATAGCAAAAAAACAAACAACCCAATCCAAAAATGGGCAGAAGACTTAAATAGGCATTTCTCCAAAGAAGATATACAGACTGTCAACAAACACATGAAAGAATGCTCAACATCATTAATCATTAGAGAAATGCAAATCAAAAATACAATGAGATATCATCTCACACCAGTCAGAATGGCCATCATCAAGAAATCTAGAAACAATAAATGCTGGAGAGGGTGTGGAGAAAAGGGAACACTCTTGCACTGCTGGTGGGAATGTGAATTGGTACAGCCACTATGGAGAACAGTATGGAGGTTCCTTAAAAAACTAAAAATAGAACTACCATATGATCCAGCAATCCCACTACTAGGCATATACCCTGAGAAAACCATAATTCAAAAAGAGACATGTACCAAAATGTTCATTGCAGCTCTATTCACAATAGTCCGGAGCTGGAAACAACCTAAGTGTCCATCATCGGATGAATGGATAAAGAAGATGTGGCACATATATACAATGGAATATTACTCAGCCATAAAAAGAAACGAAACTGAGCTATTTGTAATGAGGTGGATAGACCTAGAGTCTGTCATAGAGAGTGAAGTAAGTCAGAAAGAGAAAGACAAATACCGTATGCTAACACATATATATGGAATATAAGAAAAAAAATGTCATGAAGAACCTAGGGGTAAAACGGGAATAAAGACACAGACCTACTTGAGAATGGACTTGAGGATATGGGGAGGGGGAAGGGTAAGCTGTGACAAAGCGAAAGAGAGGCATGGACATATATACACTACCAAACGTAGGCTAGATAGACAGTGGGAAGCAGCCGCAGAGCACAGGGAGTTCAGCTCGGTGCTTTGTGACTGCCTGGAGGGGAGGGATAGGGAGGGTGGGAGGGAGGGAGATGCATGAGGGAGGGGATGTGGGAACAGATGTATATGTATGACTGATTCACTTTGTTATAAAGCAGAAACTAATAAAAAAAATAGAAAAAAAAAAAGAAATAGGTTTTTAAAAATCATGGTTAGCAAGGCAGGGACATATATAACCTAGGGAATTGAAATAAAGTGTTAAAATAGCATTAATTTTAAAGCAAAGTCAATTCTTGAAGAAACACTAAAATGAATAAGAATCAGCAGGGTTAACGTTGTGGGCAGAGTGGATTTTACTTCCAGGAACTTAAGCTAGCAGCTACCCCAAATGACAGCTCCTCAGTTATACTAAACCAATTGAAAATACTTTTTCAGTAATAGAATTGTCCATGAATGCCCACTTCCTCTCACATTAATGGTTGAAGATTATATTCCCCACTCTGTGGCCAAACAACTTGCTTTGGCCAGTGAAATAGGTTTTGAAGTCTTCGTGTCAATTCTAAGCAGAAATTTTCTGTCAGGTTGTGCTTCTTTTCTCCTAGACTCAATGGTCTCTAATGTTCTAGATAGACATTGGTCTATGAGCCTGGTCTCAAAGAGAAGACAGCCTGGAACACAACTGCAGCCTACAATGAGTACATAATGGAAGTACAGTTTTTGTTGTTTTAAGCCGTTGAAATCATGAGGTCAATTGTTACTGCATCATATCTTAGGCCATCGTGATGAATAAACTGGAAACCTCTCACACAAACAGAACACCATTGTTGGAAATGCCACTGTTAATAAGGAATAACTATATTCTACATTGATGTGATAAGGATCCTAGTTGCAGTCAGCAATAGCTCAATGAAGTTAAACTGAATTGATGGACAAGCTACATAACAAAGGGCAAAAAACACATTTTGTGAAAATGCATTTAAAAAACTAAATCAACATAAAATTATTTTACAATTTCTCATAAAATTGCCAACTTTCTAAAATCTCAGAAGATCTGGGTAATTACCTAGCATTAGTACATAGCAATGATGGACTGAAGCCGATTTCCGACTGCCCTCTATAAACACGGTGCCCCCTCTCCAGTTTGCCACAGCCCTTCCCTCTCATGTAACAAATACAAATACCCTTCACCAACTTTCCCAGGGCCTGCCTTTCCCATCCACCATTTCAGGCTTTGTACCTGCCAGACACTCCGTCTATACCCTAAGTCAGTGAGATTATTGAGACCAATGACTGTGCCTTCTTCATCTTTGCATCCTTGGATCTCATCTTTGCACAGTGCTTGGAATATAGTATGTGCTCAGTACATGTTGGCTGAACACACAACTGCAATTGAACTTCTGTACTAGAAGCTTCCGCAGAGTTAAAAATGTAACAATCAACTATGCTTCAGATTCGTTTTGAAGTGATGAGTATATCAATCCATCTAAGTATTCATTAAATCCAAGCAAGTATTAAAGAGAGTCTATATGCAAAGTAGGAGAAAAAGAACAGAGGCTGGGGTGGTCAAAGGAGTGTATGATATTGGTAAGTTCTGAAGCCTACAGGGTGTTGCCCAAAATTCAGTTGAACTTCTAAGGTTTTTTAAAAAGCAGAAAATTTAAGGACATGTTCATCCCTGATATTTAGTATCACTTAATATGAGACTCTTGCTCCAAGCCAGGTGTGGTAATGTTCATCCAGATCTCAGGAAGAGAGAATAAAAGTTGATGTCTGTGAACTCAGAACTTTAATATTAATCACAAAGGCTATATCCTTTTCCCAAACCTGTTGTATTTCACTTCTCCGTCCTTACCTCTCTCCACCCTTTTCCTTGCTCCATTACACTTTATTCTCTTCTTGGGGGACAGGTGATGGGGGGAGAAGTAATTCATGCTTCATCTTTAGACTGTGTGCAGAATGTCATCTCCCTTCAAGGTGAACAACAGTAAGTCAAACTCTTCATTTAAAAGGTGAACATAAGATCCGCAGTCAGCAAAAGAATTATACCCACAGATCAGCATAATCTCAATCCAAACAGATAAAAGTACGAAGAATCACTTGGCTGTAGTATTTATTTACTTCTTGATAAACTTAAGAACAGACTTTCAGATGTGCACAATGTTTTTTCATTTACAATTTTATGTCTTTACGGCAGTAAAGAAGTGATGGAGTTGCACTGATTTATTTTAATGAAAAAGAAATAGATATAAAAAGCGGTAACTTTAATTATATTTTACTTTCATGACACACTTGATTTAATTAATTTAACATTATTACTGCTTACAGTATGACATTTTATAAAGAACTGCTCTTAAGCAGGACTCTGCATTCAACTTTACTCTCTCTAGTGGTCTTATCATTTATCTGCATTATGCAAAGTTTTGCAACAGGAAAATAACAATATCTTGTAAAAAAATAATAAACTCAGTGAAAGGAACTTGCTTAGAGTGCCTGTACTTTAGTCCTAGGTGAATTTCTATTGTCCATTATCATTTATATCTAATATGAACCATTCTACACTGCTTGCCTCTAATCCCCACTCTTGTTAAGAAGCTTAAGAGGAGAATCACTTGATTTCAGGGCCTTTTGGAGTTCAAGGGCAAAGTGATTATTTCCTTAAAGGAAAAAAATAAAGATCACGGACTCATCACAATTTCCAAAGTTCAGCTCTTTTTGCTTCACTAATTAGAAGCCAGACCAAATGCATATCTGGAGGCTTTTATACAAGCGATCAGCCCTTTGCTCTGGGACCAATTATAGAAAAGTGTCTTTTACACATTACTCTCTGTGAATATTTAGTGTTCACATAAGCTGTCATGTTTCACCATGAGTCATGCTAAGACCATATAATCACATAGTTGAAGAGCTAATGATATGTTTGCTCTTCTCAGTTTAATTTACAAGTATAACTGCACTTAAATGCCTATGGCTTATCTGTAGCTTAAAAATAAATGCGTAAATATACATATATGCACAGTCAAAAACAAAGGATGCTATTCAATCAGTAAATAAGATCATGCTCTTTCATCTGAAAACTTTGTTTCTATGTCTAATTCGATCCATAACAGTATTTTGTCCTTGCAAAATGACAGCAACAGTTGAGTGTATTTATTGAGAACTTGGTTTGGATACCAGCCTGAAATGGGTAGTCTTTTTTGATGTGTTTCAGAGAACTATTGGCACATTGTTTATGTATTGGGTTGGCCAAAAAATTCATTCGGGTTTTTCCTTATGATGTTAAATAGATCTAATTTTTAAAATGGCTTCACTTTCCCAACTTTATTTATCTGCTAGAGAGAGAGAGAGAACAAGAGAGAAAAAGGAAGAGATTGATCCTTCTTGACTGAGGAATTTGCTTATGTAATTATGGAGGCTAACAATTCCAAGATTTACAGTTGGTGAGTTGGAGACCCAGGAAAACCAATGATGTAGTTCCAGTCCAAAGGCCAACAGGCTAAAAACCCAGGAAGAGCCAATGTTTCAGTTCAAGTCTGAAGGCAGGGTAAAGCAAAACAAAACAAACAAAACAATGTCTCAGCTTGAAGGCCATCAGATAAGAAGAGTTCTTTCTTACCTGCAGGAGGGTTAGATTTTTATTCTATTCAGGCCTTCACCTGATTGGATGAGGCCCACTCACATTAGAGAGCACAATCTACTTTACTCAGTTTATTGATTTAAATGTTAATCGCATCCAAAAACATCCTCACAAAAACACTCAGAATAATGTTTGGCCAAAAGTCTGAGCACCCCATCAGCCCAGTCAAGTTAACACATAAGACTATTCATCACATCAACCAACAATATTGCTGGTCAAAATCTTCATATGTTTGATTCTAGTGGCCCAATGATGTCTAATTTATGTAAGTCATAATCTAAAAGGGCTTAGCTCTTGTCACAGCTTTGAAAATTGGAAATGAGAAAACAGAAAGACTCACCCTTAAGAACTAGGCAATGGTACAATCTTCTCACAATGTAAAGTCTATGGAAAGAACATAAGAGGTCTTTTAGAGATATGACACTTAGAAACCTCTGAAGGATTTGTACTAAATGCAATGTGTGTTTATCAACAATTCCACTTTCTAGAAAGGGTCACCTAATTGTGATGTTACAAGTGACTATTGTCATTGAGTATTATTAATGGTTGAATGGTGGGAAATAATGCTCACAAAATAATTTTCTGTGTCTTCCACTGGAGAGGCTACTTGATTATAGATGACAGAGGAAAAAAAAAAAAAAACATTGCTTCTTCTATGAACTTCCAAGGCTAGAAAGCTAAGTTGATCTTTTTTTGTTGTTGAATATTGCACTTAAGTCCACAAAGCACTTTAACATATGCTGATTTCCTATTTTTTGCTATGGAGGAAAGAGAGTATTAAACAGAGGATTTAAGGAAAGAGGAAGGGGTCATCTTGTCAACAACTATATAGCAATGTTGGGATGGTTAGTTGGGGCTTAAAATAGGATATGTATTCTGAAAACAAATACTTGTAAATAGTTTTAAATGGCTTGGTTCTGTGTAAATGTTATACATGTGAAGGTCTCCTAGGTTCAGAGTTAGACTGACCCCCCAAGATTGACGGTGGATTTTGTTTATCAGGTTGATAAATAAGGTACCTTCTCTTCTTCACGTCCTACCCTATATATTGTATTTAAGTTGGATGCCCTTCCCAAAGAGAGAAAAAATTAATTATTTAGTCAATGGCACACAAGTAAAAGTCATCCCTTCCTAGAAGTGCCAAACAAGCACTCCAGGTTTATTTATCCACCTTGTTAATTGTATAATTGTAGTTTATGTATCTGTCACATAATTTTAAGGCAATCTAACCTAGAAGAGGTTGGCTAGGGTTGCTAAAATTTTCTTATGACTATATGACTATGTCCACTTTTGTAAAATTAAATATTCTGGCTTTGATTTTAGATAGATCCAAATTTGGGCTCTGCTGTAATTTCAAATAATAGACTTCCTAATTTAGTAAGTCACAGTTTATGGTACTAACTGCTAGGGAATGAGGTTAGACGAAAGAGCGTCCTTTCCTTTGAGATTTGAATAAAACTGGACTAAGTACTCTAGGAAGTGCTACTGTGGGGGAAGCGCAGTGCCTTTTCAGATTCTTACCGACAAAGATATTTACTTGGCTCTCCTCTATTCTCTCTCTTTCCTGCTGACACACTGTCCACTCACTCTGTGTTTAGAGCAGTTTGGCATCTCTTCAGTTCCTTTGCCCCTTCAAACCATGCCCTCTAGACTTTACAGAGGACTCACATTCATTAAAAAAACAAAAACAAAAAACCCAGCTTCATTGAGTGTTAAGACATTCAGCTGAGCCAGAAGCTTCCCAAATCTAAGTTTTCAAGCATTGAAAAATACAGAGAATGACACCATTTGGAAGTCCAGAGGAGTGTCTACTGTAAGATGATAGAGTACGATAAGCTGGTGCAGTCAGCTCAGGAATTGCAAGGTTGGCCAACATGGAAAAAATATATTTTTCACTCCACAACTTCCTTCAAATGACCCAGAAACATTCAAAGAAACTAAATATATAAAATTGAATATAGAATCTGGTAGGAAATATCAAAGCTGGAAGTTTTTTTTATCACCATTCAAGTCATGACAGTCTCTGGGTTACAGATGTGGAAATAAGAGATAGATTCAGGAATCAGTTAATGAGGATGTTAATAAATATTTTGAGGATGTTCAGTCAAGGAGAGAAAACAATACCAAAAAAAATAATATAAACCAACACCAACACTGTATAAAATCTTATTTTGTTAAGAATGACAAACAATAATAAAAATTCAAGAAACAAAAGATTCTAATAAGATTTTCTAATTTAATATATGCATATTATAATCAAATATAATATTTGTTAACTTATTCATTTGCTTCCTAAATGTAAATTAGCTTATGAATTGATTTGTAAGCCAAAATAAAGGCACAGATTGCTTAAATATATACAAAGCAGATGCACTGAATATCCTTATATGCAGATTCTATGTATACATGGCAGTGCCTGAGTTATGAATACCCACTTAAGAATACCTATTTATAATTTAGGGGTAAATCCCACTTGAGACCATAACTCTGCCTCTGTGAAATATATGAGAAGGTGGTCAACATTAGACGTTGTGAAGGAGCTGCCAAGATTTAATGAAAGTGTTAACTCATCATGATGCCATTTTTGACAAGTTTCCAGCAAGGAATAATCCTGGTAGAAGTTTATGGAGAAGCCATATCGTAAGCTGATAAACTGGCTGTGTTCTTTTTCTCCCAACATAGATCTCAGTGAAACACAGTAACGTCACTACAGAGGGACCATGTCCTCCAACAATCACTACCACTAAAACCTAAAAATTTCTGCTGTGACCACCCTATCCTGCCATATTTGTGCTTTGGCTGGCCCTAATCTACTTCTTAGATTCCCTAGAGTTTTTCTTAAACTGACTAATGAAGAGTAGTGAAAAAGACAACTCCTCATTTCAAATGGGGTCATCAGGATGGTCAACTTGTTGTATAATCTCTAATCTCCTTTTTTTTTTTTTTTTTTTTTTTTCCCTGCTGTGACTCATTCATTACACTGGAGAATCCATCTTTGGCTATTTTTGGCACATGGAGGAACTAACGAGAGCAATGTGTTAATTGGGAAAAAAATGTTCTTTCTTTAAGAGAATCCATAAAGATGGAGTGAAATATAGTTGGACACTGGAGTGGCCTTGAAATGAATGTAGCTTAGATGAATCCACAGAAAAGAATGGAGATGTTGGTAGTTTTGAGTAGAGGGTCCAGGACAGCATGCATTATTTATAGAGGAAAAGGTAGTCAAATACAGACCAATGACTGACTCAGGCAGACAAAAAGAAAGAATCATGGAATAAAAAGATAAAAACATAGTCTTAGGAACTAATTCAGAACAAATTTTATTTCTTTAAAAATACTATTATTATTATTTTCTTTATAAATTTTTGTAGAATTAGCAATAGTGACATGGAAAACTAATATACAATTTTAGTTCTCACAGCTTACTCTCTGAGCTTCTCTTTATCCTAAGGTCCAGGTCCATGTGTAGATTATCATCCTGGCCCTCTAGCCATAGATTATTGAGGTACGGATGACCACCTGGCTGAACCTAATTCAATAGGATTTTTTCTCTTAGAAATATGGAAATAATACAGTGAAATGCTAATAACTTACTGTTAACTGATTGAACATGGGGTGGTGGTACAGATTACCCATTTGTTTACCTAAACTAAGGGAGTTATTCTACAAAATAGAAAGAGAAAAATGAAGTAATGGTGAAATTTTGTGGATCCCACAGAAATAGTAAGTTTATACTGGCTCCTGACTATCCTTCCTTGTTCCAATATGGAAATAAAATATGATTTCATATCTAACCTTTGATTCTATGACCTCTTTTAATAAATTACCTTTTTCCTTTGTATATGTGAGTTTGAATGGTTTCTCTTCCTTATGACCAAACAATTCCCAAAATATAAAAATAAAAGGGCATTTAAAGTTTCTGTATATATTTACTCTTTATACAATATTTCAGTATGCAATATATGTCCAGTATACAATATTCTATATTTGTTTTGGGGTTAAGTAGGGTTTTCTGAGATGTGCTCACCACCAGCTCACACTATAATAAATGGGTAGGAGGCAAATCCTGAAGAATGTTGAAAGTAATTCTTAAATTATTTTAAAACCATTTCTAAAAGCAGATTAAAAAAAACCCTCTTTTCTCTATTAGGCATAAACATTTTCCTGACTAAGTCTATATTTTCTAAATAAATTTCAGGAAAGAGATAATCCCAAGTACACCCAATTTCCAATCATATATTTTGCTGTTTTTTAAGAAATGCACTAACTTCCCTAATGGGTAGCTCAAATCCATGGGGAAATTCAAGACTCTTTTAACTGACACCCACAAAATTGGAAATAATTTATGTTTGACTGAACAGAGAGATATATAAATTGTTAAAGCAGTTAATTAATGTCCATCATAATATAGAGGGTTTTAATAAGTATACATTCTTAACTGGAGTAAAGACAGTAAGTTTCCTCTTTTCAAAGGGAAGGACTAAGGGTAATAGTGTCACCTCATAATCATTAGGTACTAATGTGGGAGAAATGTTATTGTCCAGGCTTCTGGTTACAGTGCACTAGTTTATTTGGTTAAAATTTCCTGCTGAGGATAACTAGAAAAGCTGGGTAAAATATAAAAATCTATCTACTTGAAGATTCTTCAAATCAACTTCAAATCATCTTAATTTTAGGAATATCATTAAGATTGTATTAGAGTGCCAGAAAACCCCAGTACCTGTCAAAGAAAAATATAAATTATTTTGGAGGAAGATAAAATCATGCATGTTTCAAAGTATTTCTACAAACAATTTTCAAATAAAATATCAGGCAAAAACATCGTCAGGCCCATGAAGAACTCAAGACTGTATGAACAAACCCTGGAGAAATAGTTTAATAGGTGTTCTAGAATCTGGAATCATCAGAAAGAGATTTGAAAGTGGCAGCTATGTTTACTCTGTTCCACAAAATAAAAATCTAAAATATTTGAGAATTTTGGAAGGCATCTATAAGATAAAGATGGAAACACAGAAGAAAAAGAAGAGGAAGAGAAAGAAGGGGAGAAAGAGAAGGAACAGAAGAAAGAAGGAACAGGAAGAGGAGGAGACAGAGGAAGAAGAGAAGGAGGAGGAAAAGAAAGAGAAAGGAGATGGGAAAGAAAAGAAAAAAGTCAAATTGAAAGTCTAGAGTTGGACAATAAATAGACAGACTTAGACAATTATTGGATGAGATTAATGGCAGGAAATGACAAAATGGAAGAGATAATTAGTGAATTGAAAAATACATTAGACAAAAACTTTCAGAACAGTACCAAATAGAAAAATTGAAATAGAGCAGAGCAACAAAGCCTAATCCATGTAAAATTAGATTTCCAGAAGAAAAAAAGAAGGAGGGAGAGGAGGAGGGAGGAAGAATGAAAGAGGGAGAGAATAGAAGAGAACTAATGTTTTTAGGAGATATGGCTAAAAATTGCAACACCAATGAAAGATCTCAAACAAATTCAAGATAGTCTATAATTATAATTAGAATAAATAAAAATAAATTTGCACCCAGAGATATCATATTACAACTGGTGAAAACAGGAGATTAAGAGAAAAATCTTTAAAAACATAATTCCAAAGAAAGAAAACACAAATTTCCTAAATTCTCAGAAGAAAGAATAGAAGGCAGAGAGTAATGGGATATTTTTTGTTGTTAAAAAAATATTGAATGTTAAAATGAAATAACAGCCTCCTGAGAATTTTATATCCAGTAAAATTGTCCTTTCAAATTAAAAGAGAATTATAGCAATTTTAAGACAAACATTAAGAATTTAAGAGATTTATCACCAACATGCCTGTACAAAAGAAGAGCTAAAAGAGATTTTCAGAGAGAAGGAAACTAACACCAGATGGAAGATCAGAGATCCAGGAAGAAATGAAAAGCATAAACAGATGAAAATTAATATCAACTGTAAAAAATAGTGTCCTGTGTTTATATATTTAGAATTAACTTTTAGCAATAACATATGAATAAGGAGAGTGAAATTGATTTAAAGTGCCCTAAATGTCTTGCACTGTCTGAAAAGAAGGTAAGAACACCAATCAATATGTCCTTGATAACCTGAGAAATGCATGTTCTAATCTCTAGGCTAGCCACTAACAAAACAGTGAAAGAATATATGACTTTCAAGCTAATAGAAGACAAAATGATAAAATTAAAAAATATGTATTTCAAAACACTACATGTATATAAAGAAAAAAGAAACTTAGATCATCAGAAAAAAATAGAAAGCATTTAATAAAATATTTTACACTCAAATATATCAGCTAGTATATAATATATAAATGTAGTAAGTGTTCTAAATAAAGGAAAAAACTTCCGACTGTATTAAAAAATTCAACTATATTCTATAGTAAGTGATACCTAAAATATAATAAAAATACTATAATAAATTTGGAAACATTGAAAATAAAGGATGGAGAAGAAGATAACATGTAAATATTGATCAAAAAGAGAAAAACAATTTTGTTTGCCTGTATTAATAGAAGACACAGTAGACTTGAAGGCAAGAAAAGTTCAAATGTCATAAAAATAACAGTTTCAATTCACCAAGAATTCAAGTTAGAATGCACCTAAGAGCATAGCCTCAAAATATATTAAAAAAATGTGGACACAATTAAAAGGAGAAAAAAACAAATCCACAGTCCTAGTGGGATATTTGAAATATAACTCTCTCATCAATAAAAATCAAAAAACATAAAACAAGCAAACTGAAAAGTTAGTAAGGATGTGAAAATTTTCAATAACAATACCCACAAAATTAACCTTGTAGAAATATGTAGACCACTACACCTAATAGCTGCAGAATACATATTTTTTTTTGAAACATACATGGAACATTTTTTAAAATTGACTGAATAATGATCCATAAAGACAATCATCACAAATTTCAAAGGATCAAAATTATATGGAGAATACACTCTGACTGCAATACAATTATTAAAAAAATAAGTAACAAAAAGCTAGAAAATACTCTTATGTGTGAACATTTAAAAATAATCTTTTATAACTAACCCATAGGTCAAAGAATAACTAGCAATAGAAATTTTTAAATATTTTCAACCAAAAAAAGCCTGCATATATGAATGTGCATGTAAAGCTTTTGCCAAATGGGATATTTATAAGTTTGGTCGCATATATTAGAAAAGAAAGAAGCTAGAAGTCATTCATTTAACCATGTATCTAATAACTTTAGAAGTAAATGGCAAATTAAACCCAAAGAAAGAAAAAGATGGAAATAATTTACAAAATTATTAAATAATATAAAACTAATATAAAATGATCAACAAAGTCAGAGTCTGTTACCTGGATACACTAAAAAAAATAAATAAAAAGACCTATAGTAAAAGCAATTAAAATGAGAGAGAGTGCAAAAATAATGTTAGAAAGGAAAATATCAATATCACTGCAGAGGTTATACACATTAAACAGAACACAAGAAATGTTATAAGCATGCTTAGTAATTTTAAAAATTTAAATAAAGTGAATACATACCTTGAAATAGCAAAACTGACACAAGAAGAAATAGAAAAAAAAATAAATCTATAATTAAATGTCATTGTGCACCAAAAAAATGAAAGGATGGGAAGGGGAAGAAAAATGAAGGAAGGAAGGGAGGGAGGGAGAAAGAAGAGAAAGAGGAGGAAAGGAAGTAAGAAAAGCAGGCCAAGGTCCAAATGGCTTCACTGTTGAATTCCATCAAAATTTCAGGAAAGAAGTGCCAATCCTATCACAGAGGAGTAAAAGAGAAACTTACTCTCCAAATCTTTTCTTGAGGATAGCATAATCTCATTACTAAAATCAGATTACAAGAAAGTAAAATTATAGTACCTAAATGCTAAAATTTTAGAAAACGAAACACAGCAAAATATAAATATAATAATACATGATAACTAATTTGTGTTGGTTCAAAGTAGGTTTAATATTTAAAGTAATCATTGCATTCACACCATTAATCAAATGAAAGAGAAAAATTTTATGTACATTTTAATGGATGCATAGAGAACATCCAGAAACCACTTAAATATGTATCAATGGTAAGTGCATTGTGGTATGTTAACACAACAGAATACAATTCAGCAATAAAAATGAAGAAACTAGAGCTACATACACACAAGAACGAGTTGTACAAAGATAATGCTGATCAAAGGAAACCAGACACAGAAGAATAAATGTTGTTTAATTCCATTTGTATAAAGTGAAAAAAAAATGTTAAACCAGTGTTTAGGATGCATGCTTAGGTGGTATAAAGAAAGGAGAAGGTGGTTATATAAGTACCAGGATAATGACTGCTTTTGGTAAGAGGTATAGGAGGTATAACTGAGAGGGAGCAGCTTCTTAGATGTTGATCATGTTCTATTTCTTGACCTGGGCGGGGATTATAGGGATGTGTATTTTGTGATAAATCATTGAGCTGCTTATCTTTGTCTTGTACAGTTTTCTGCACAACTTTTGGCTATATTTCATAGAAAGTCTTTACCAACCATATCCCACTAACAAAAAATAGATGTAGATTATAGTGTCAGAGGTCTATACCACAAATGTGAAAAACTGATATTTAAAGAATCGTTATTCTAATGGCTCATGTTAACAAATACAAAACATCACTTATTTGGCCTTCCTTCTTACTTATACATCAGGTAAGGACAAATTCAGTGTAAGGACATACAAAAAGTAAAAGCTATACCCCATATAAAGGGAAATCGTTATTTAATATCATTTTGGCATTCTGAATACTTCACAATTGAGAGAAAAATGACCTTAGCCACTGAAAATACAACAAAACATTTTGTTCATGCCTTAACTTTAAGAACTGTGCTTAAAACATGAAGCATAAACATAAAACCATAGCAGATAATTCATAGTTAAATTACTGTAATAAATCTTAGTTTACCCATGTAATTTTAAAAATTAACTGTACTAATTGCATACTTTTCATCTACTTTGTTGTGCAAATACTTTAGCCATTAATTAATTAGTTAGATTGTCACTTTAGAGCTATCAAAACCAAGACGCTCCTCAAGGAATGAACCTGGGCATTATTTTTCTTTTATTACTTCTAAAAGCACCCATCAATAGATTCTTGTTAATGGTTTCACTTAATTTTGAACAAACCAAATCTGAGGCAAAATCTGAGGTAAGAAATAATATTAAGGCAAGGATGGCATGAGTTATGAAAGTCATAGTTGAAAAAGCTAGTATGGAAGGAAGGTCCTATCCTAAGAAAACTCTAAATTTGAAGGAAAAAAAAAATGCTGGTTCTGGAGAGGCACTAAACAAACAGACTCTTCTGGTAGATAGGGCCAACATAGAATTCCACCAGAAACCAAACATTTTGGAAACATATAAGCCATGCTTTAACTGTGTAGAGTTAACTCTAAGAAAGTTGAGGTGGGTGTGGTTTGAAAGAAGAGAAAGTAAAACTGACAGGAAAAGAACAGGAAAGGAGAAAATTGGGAGGCTCTGGAAAGAGACACAGTTTTTGTGAGATTCAGTTCAGAGGGCAGGTACACAGAGGAGTAGATGCTGAGATAGAAAATGATTGTGTGCAAAGCCAAACATAACTCATCCCACACACATACATAGTGATTTTAATGTTTGGCATTTTTCTCCACTCTTTTAGATTCTTTTCCCATATAGGTCATTACAGAGTATTGAGAAGAGTTCCCTGCACTACACAGTAGGACTTTATTAGTTATCTATTTTATATATAGTAGTGTGTATATGCCAATCCCAATCTCCCAGTTTATATCCCTACCCTCCCTCCCCCCCTTGGTAACCATAAGCTTGTTTTCTACATCTGTGACTCTATTTCTGTTTTGTAAATAAGTTCATTTGTACCGTTTTTTTAGATTCCACATATAAGAATATCGTATGATTTTTGTCTTTCTCTGTCTGACTGACTTCACTCAGGACTAATGTTTGGTGTTTTTAAAAGATGTCTTCAATTCAGTCAAATGTCTTGTGGAGGAGGTGAGCAGACATGGCACGAATATGACATTCCATCAGTATGACCCTCTTTTTTCACTTTTATACCAATTTTCTCAGAAGCATAAAGATGCAGATCTGACCAAATTTTATCAGCCAAGAGAACTCCCCTCTGCCCCAGTTAATGGAAAGATGGTTTAAAATGGCTCCTGGCAGGGATATATAAAATTATTAAAAAATAGAATAGAAACGAGAACCACTTAGCAGTTCAGGTCAAGCCTTGTAAGCCGCCAAGCAGTCTATCCCTTCAGCAGAGAGATTAGGCAAGCTCTTGGTCCAGGGGCAGCAGAGGGCACTCCAGGCCACATCAGGTTAAGTTGTGGTCACTTTATCTCTTGTTGTTGACGCAAAGTCCCGAGGCCATGGCCCAGGATTTTCCTGCAGAAACGTGTTTACAAGCAGGTCAAGGACTTGTAGACAGATAACCATTAGCAAAACAACTTTTCTATTGACAACAGAGCAAAGAAAGGTGTGTTTGCCGATGAATTATCACTTGCTTCTTAAAGGAAAAGAAAAGAAAAGCTCAACCAAGTCACTAAATCCCAGCTTTCTTACCCCAGGACTAAATTCTCTTGTTTTTCCCAGTGTTACATTCATACCTCACCAACTTCAGAGAAATCTGCAGTGACACCTTTTAGCCTTCAGCAATACCTATAAATTATCCATTTGAGTCTTATTGAGATGAAGAAATGATTTTATGCAAGAGTTAAAGAAACCGAACTAAATATTAAGAAAGTATTTAAATCTCTTGAGCAAGTCTTGGGAGTGCCTTATTGCCTGGGAAGGAGAATTCTCAAAAAACTGCTGACATTTTCTGGTTTGAACATGTGTCATGGCCTTTAGGCTGCAGATATTTTGGGTGAAATTCTAAATTTATAAGGATTGAAGCCAGAAGAAAGGAAGGATTCTAGGACGTGGAGGCAAGTGGAGGAAAAGCAAAAGAAAACCAATCAACAAACAAACAAACAAAAAGATTTCAAATACGGTGATCAGAACTCACAGGAGTGAAAAGCTTAGCTAATGAACACGTTTAAAGCTTTGAAAACTGTAGCCTATTTCAGCTC
Organism: Mesoplodon densirostris; assembly: GCF_025265405.1. Classification (NCBI taxonomy): domain Eukaryota; kingdom Metazoa; phylum Chordata; class Mammalia; order Artiodactyla; family Ziphiidae; genus Mesoplodon; species Mesoplodon densirostris. Next base: position 104,540,931 of record NC_082664.1, read on the forward strand.
AGAGCGTGATGTAACTGGTGCATAGAAGCTGGGGAGAAATAAGCCTCTCCTGACATGGCTACTCTTATGCTAAAGAAGGGAACTCACATTTTCACTAAAGGAGAAAAATCTGAACCTGGACATCTGCGAATGGGTAAATATGAGCTGTCTCATTAGAAAGATACTTCTCAATTAGTTTTCTTTTCATCCCTCTTGCTTTCGGCTCTCAGCCCTCTTATGCACAACCCACACACACACACAGAGTTCTGCACTAGCCAAGGGTCAGAAAGGTTCCCGCCCATTTCTCTCCATAGAAGTCCTGACAATGTGGCATGTGCAGTGTCGACAATGACATGCCACTCAAAATCCCTCCCTTCAGATTGTCCCTCCCTTTAAAGGAGACAGCCAACGTGAATGAAACACTTTTTCCCCCCCGGGGACGTCTGACTTGCTTTTATTAACCCAGATACAAAGTGCCACTCAGAGGCCTCGGACAGTCGAATTCTTTATTCCCTTAACTAGCAATTCGTTTGACCCTCAAGAATAGTATTAAAGCTCCATCGTGTTTTATATTTCTTATTTATTTTATGCTCCCACTGCTTCGTGAAGCATGCTTCTAAAAACATTGTCATGTACCGTAAAGTCTTTATATTAAAAGCACGTTTTAAATGGGTTCATCTTAACATGCTTCTGTCACTCAAATTGGAAAACTTTATGCTAGTTCCTTTCCAAGCTGTTAAAGATTAGCTTGATGTAGATAAGACTATTCCCCAAACTCATTATCTGTCTTCCAAATGCACCTTAAGGACTCCTTAATAAAGTCAAGGTTACGCGAAGAGTATTTTACTGAAAATCAGTGAATGACTATTAATAAATTTGCATTACAGAGGAGTTATTTCATCTCCGCCTCTCATCTTTACAATGAATGATCTTTCTCTTTTATTAGGTTTTTAAACAATAAGGCTATTTCTTAATTTTATATCACCAACAAATCAGTAGCAACTGGTTGGAAGCAGCTAGAAAATATCTTCACCAGTTTATAAACAGATGTACGCCATCTATTCTACTGTATACATTGCACAAATATCTTTGACCTCTACATCACCCCAAAATTAAAACTCTGCCCCACCCTGCATCTTTCTTACCAACATATAAAATACACACACACACGCGCGTGTGCACACACACACATCCCTTTCCTAAATAAAAACATGAATAGTTCCCATCTGATCATTATGTTTTTAGTTCTGGTAGAAGAAAATTCCAGTATGTATAATTAATATAACAGGTGTCTCTCTATCTCATACAGATCTTAAAGGTACATCGAGTTGCAAACTCAGTAATTCTGTTGTCACCCCTACCTCTACGTAACTGGAACTCCACACAATGTTGTTTCTAGTATTTAGTTTTTCACTAAATCTACACCTTTCCTACCACACACAGCAAATATCACATGTTGCTTACGTAAGAATCACCTCTTTTATTTTGGAGTCAGGGTTTCTAACTACCCCACATTCTCCTGCTTTCTTCACCAGACTCAGGATCCCAGAGTTATTTGGAATGTGGCATTAGAATTTATCCTAAGCCATCATGAGGGTCTCTCATAAGGTAAGATTGTTTTCTAGTGGAATTTTTACAAATCTTCTTTTAACACATACAACAAAGGTGTAAGCAAATCTTTTAAGGTTTGCTTTATAACAAAGAAATGTTTTATCGGTGACTCCTTTCTGACAAACCTGAGCCACACTCAAATCTTTTGGTTGAAACATTTTTACCAGGGATCTTCCAAGCACTGGCTTTCCAGGAGTGATATTCTCACCTTTCTGATGTAAGTCAGATTAAAATCCAGTGTACGTGAATCATCTATCTTTATTGATCATGTCAGCTCAAGCCAAAATCACCATCTGCAGACTTGTAATCATAGCAATAGTGGTGCAGAAAGCCAATGATATAATGGACCATTTAGAGGCTGCTCCATCTTGACTCCTGAGAATTATTTTGGGCCCATAATAATGTTGCTAAAACTATAACTTCAAATACTTGAATAGGAGTAAATGGAATTTTTGTTCCCTGGGCCACACCTTCTCAATAGAGAGACTCTTATACTGTATAGTGCCTTCCTGGTAGCCTGAGTTCCACACCTAAATTTAGAGCCCATAATCTGCAGCTTTTCTAATGATAGAGGACAAATCTGGCTGCATATTATAGGGAAAAAGGATGAACTAAAGATTTCTCAATGTTTCTTCCATTCCTTTCTTTGTAAAACATTCTGGGATATTTTGTCTCTGTAGTCCTCCCAAAGGAGGCCAGCCTTACCTTCTGTCTGCCTTCTCTCCTTTTTTCCATCCAACATGATTCAGGACTGATGCAGTGGAGGGGCAGAGGCCAAGGAGGCCTACGGTGTGAGCAGCAGGGCAGTGTTGTCCCTGGCTCCAGTTGACAGCAGCCCCTGCCTGCAGCAGGGGGCTTCCAGGGGAGGGGATCAGTACGGCCACTCCAGATGGTCGCCACGCAACTAATCCCAGTGACGGTGGGGGGATCTGTCCTAGTGGAAAAATTAACAATTCACAGGAAAAATGAGATTTAAGAGACAGAGGTTGCAAATGAACCTATAACTAAAAGCCTTCAAAATATTTTTACCTCTTGTAAAAGAGAATCATAAAAACAGCACATTAAATAAATAAAATATCAGTGACATTTTATACATTTTAAATTAGTGATAATGAGCACTGTATATTTTAACTTCCATTTGCCATCTTTTACTTGCTGTAAATTTTCAGGATCTTCCTCTGGCTTCTGTTTCAGTGACACTTGGAGATTAAAAAAAAAAAAAAAAAAAAAAAAAAAAAGTATACCAAAATGTACGTAAAACCGAAAACAACTCAAATATCATGTATATGTTCAGTTCCTTCTTGAATTTATGACTCAGATTTATTGGCTTCTAACTTGAGTCCCAGTGGGGTCCTGAGACCAACCCTTAAATATGAGCTTTTCTTCTGGGCTTCAATTCTGGTTCTGTGATCCATTTTTGAACCGTCTAACAAGAGATGGGAAAGTACAGTGATCAAGTAACACACTTTAGATTTAGACCCAGACCCATCATTTGCTAGCCATTTTAATTTATATAAAAGTGAATAATAAAAGTAGTAATTAAAATAAAGGAAAAATGACACTTTATACATTTTATGCAACTATTTAACCATGTTAACTATTTAACCACTTAACCATGTACGACTCTGTAAAATTAGACATTACTAACTTCAAAAACCTATTGGGAGAATTAAATTAAATTATTTAACAAATATTTGTCCTGTCTCACTCATCATAGCAAACAACTAATGACTGATCTTTCCCATACATACATGCAAACATACACACATACATGGCATATATATGTATGCAGATATAAATATACACAAACACCATTATATGTAATAGTTGAATGATAGCTAGCTATGTGTGTGTGTTGCATATAGTTAGACCAAAATTCTTGATATTGCATAAATATATCACTGATTAATGTCTCACTCAATCTTAGGCAGGATGGTTTGGGGCTCCCGTGGCTTCAGGTACCTCCTAGGTACTTGGTATTGGAATGCTTAATTTACTCTTTCAGCACAAATTGCAGAGGGCACAGCTCACAGTAACATTCCTAATAAGCTATTTGGTATCTCTCTATGATTCAGACATGGTCATTTCTCTCGGTAAATAAATATACATATATACTTAATATATATATTTATATATATACTTAATATATATATATTTATATATATATTACATATATTAAAAAATATATATATATTCAAAGCATTTTACTTTTAGCCATTCTAGTGAGTATAAAATGATACCTCATTGCGTTTTAAATTTTTGCCTCATGATTAAATATACTGAGCACTTTCTCATGTGTTTATTAGTCATTTTCTTATCTTCTTTGGTGAAGTGTCTGTTAAAATTCTTTGCCCATTTTCAATTGAGTTCTTTGTCTTTTTACAGTTGATTTGTAGGAGTTCTGTAAAAGTTCTGGATACAAATTTTTGTCAAGTATGTGGTGTATCATATATCTCCAGTACATAACGGTGTCTTTTGAAGACCCAAAATGACTAATTATAAAAAATTCTATATTTGTTAATTTGAAGGTTAGTGCTTTATGTGTCTGTGTAAGAAATTGTTTTTCATTCCAAGGTTGTGAAAATATACTCCTTTATGTTCTTTCAGAAGCTCTGTGGCTTGGAGTTCATATTATGGGCTTAACTCAAGTTGATTTTTGTGTGTGGAGTAAGATAGGGATTGAAGCTAACTTTTTCTTATAGGCATCAAGATACTCTAGGAATATTTGTTTAAAAGGTTTTCCCATCCCTTATTGAAACTGATCAAAAATCAGTTGTCTGTGTATATCTAAATCTAATTATGTGTAGCTTATTCAGTTTGTTACCTACTTGTCCATTCTTAAGACAAAACAACAATACCTTGATTATCATAGCTTTATAAATCTTTAAATCAGATAGTATAATTCCTCCTGCTTTATCATCTTTTACAAAATTGTCTTGACTACCTAGATCCTTTGAATGTACATCTACACCTTTAAATTAGCTTGTAAATGTGTACAAATCAACTTTCTGGGACTTTGACTGGGATCATGTTATATCTATGGATTAGTTTGGGGATAATTGATATCAACTTTGTAAATCTTCTCAAAAAACTAGCATTTGACCTTATTAATTTTCTATATTATTTGTCTACTATGTCATTGATTTTGGATCTTGTTTTGATTAATTATTTCTTTTACTTACTTTGAGTTTAATTTGCTTTTGTCTTTTCATTTTCTTAATGAGGAAGTTTAAATTATTGATCTTACATCTTCTTTAATTTGTGCTATAAACATTTAAAATTACAAATTTTTCTGTAAGCACTACTTTCACTATAACCAACAAATTTAATATATTGTGTTTCATTATTATTTAACCTAAAATATTTTGTAATTTTTGCTTGTGATTTTTAATTTTGGATCCATGGTTTATGTAGAGGTTTGCTGATAAATTTCCAAATACTTGGAAAGTTTAGAATACAAACCTCTAAGTTTAGAATACAAAAAGATAATGTGGATTACTATTTTTTCCTCTGCCCTACCATTTGAACACTCAGAAAAAGTGCTCCATTTCACCATCACTCAGAACAATGAATATTAATCAATGATATTTCAGACACCAGAATACCCACCTTCCAGGCATGTAGGAATCCCTCAGGCATTTGGGTATCTAACTTTTGGGTGGCAAATACCTAAATGCCACTGAGGTCTCAGTTAGACATAAGAGACATCAAAAGTGTCAGAGGATGTCTGGCTAACTATTGGTCTGTGCCCAGCAGGGACATATTTGCATAGGAAATTAAAGACTTCCTGGAAAATAATTTACCTGGAAAAAAGAATAAACTAAGCACAAACATCATTAGCCAAAAAGAGAGCTTATTCCCTCAAGTTTTCCAGGAGAAAGGATGATCACTCTGAGTCATGAATTTTTTCATGAGTATACAAAGAAAATCTCTAAGGATGCTCATAAGAAATTTAGGGATATGTGCTCATAGGAATATAATTCTGAGTGTGATATTTGTATTTTTATGCTCATAACACTAGAGATATTTGGATTATGTAAAGATAAAGACAGAAACCCTGAAGAAAAGAGTGTTGTATTTGGCTGAACATTAATGTAAACTTCTAAGTTCTAATTAAAACTTGGAAATTAAAAGGTAAATGATCAACTCAAGAAAAATCAAAACCCAAAATAATAACCATTATATTCAAAAAGCTCTTAGGAAAGAATACCTCTTTTAAAAACAAGAGAAAGCATTAAAAAAAAAAGTCCTTCACAAAAGAAAACCACATAGAAAATAAACATATCAAGAGTGTTTAAAAATGCCTGGTGGTCAAAATAATGCAAAGTAATATAACAAGAAGATAAGTTATTTTATTTATAAAAATGGTAAAACTTGGGCCTCCCTGGTGGCGCAAGTGGTTGAGAGTCCGCCTGCCGATGCAGGGGATACGGGTTCGTGCCCCGGTCTGGGAGGATCCCATATGCCGCGGAGCGGCTGGGCCCGTGAGCCATGGCCGCTGAGCCTGCGCGTCCGGAGCCTGCGCGTCCGGAGCCTGTGCTCCGCGACGGGGGAGGCCACAACAGTGAGAGGCCCGCATACCGCAAAAAGGAAAAAAAAAAAAAAAAAAAAAAAATGGTAAAACTGTTTTAATGATATATCCAATATTGTGAAAGTCCATTCATAAAGAGTTAAGAAGCTTTAAGAAGTTATGTTTTGATTTACACATGGGAATTTATGCAGCCATACAAAATAATTTAAAAGAAAATTTAATAGCATAGAAGACAAACCTATAGTCTGATGTCAAAGAAGAAGCAAGTTACAAAATGCAATGATCTCATTTAAAAAATTATACTTGTATACATCCAGAAGTCTGTAAGGATATATGCATGTATCTTTTATCAATATGGAAGTTAAATTTCCAGGACTCTAATGAATGAGAAAACTGTAATTATATTAAGAGTTAATGGGAAATAAGAGTTTTACTGGAAAACAATAAAATGCATTACACTTAAAGCATAGAAAGTAACCTATGTAGAGTTTAAAAAAAACTGCTTTGGTAATTAATCATACTACTGATTTGCCTTCTTCAATCTTCCTGTGAAATGTTATTTTTAACACTGTTTATTGGCTAAAGGCAAAGTGTTCCACTAACTTTGTTTTACCTACACACTATTCTGATTTGAATTTTTTAACCTTTATTAGTGTTTTGTTTTCTACCCTGTGTTTTCCTTTTGTATTGTTTTAACAGATATCAGCAATTTAAATACCCCCTTGGCTTTTGTACACAAACACATTCTGCATGTATATTCCTATATTTTTATATATATAAGGAGTAGAATTTAAATAGATCTCATCATTTTACACATATTCAAGGAAATTGAACTGAATGCCATATATGTAAATAGGTTGTGGATTTTTAAATTTGGCATAATAATACAAAACAGTCTCAGCTCAAACCTTTGGTTGGCAAAGCAGAAGTTGGTAAAGAATTATGACATCTCAAAATATAAACCATGATTTTCTGGGCAGAATTATAAAGATTTTTTTCCGACTGTAATTTTATGTAATTTTTCAAATTTCTATAATAACATGTCACAATCAGAAAAAATAATGAATGATATGAAAGAACATATCTATCTATCTATCTATCTATCTATCTATATATATACATATATAGAGAGAGACTTGTGGTTAATTGGGGGGTAGCTCCAGAAATTACTTTCGGGGTGCACTAGTTGGCAGTAACAGGGTGGGTTTTTTCACCTACAAACCAGAAGACACAGAATCTTATAATGTCATTTGGGGGTAATAGAAAGAGAGACATTTGTGTCTTCTAGCCCTGAAAATATCTTATTTGTCTGGTTTCAAGAAGAAAAGTGCAATAAAATAATTTGAGAAGTCCATAGCAATCGCGAACATAGGTATGCCCAATTTCATGATGCACTTAAAGCTTAGAAAAATTATTTAACCTGATGCTGGCACAAATGAAGTTTGATGTAAGAGTATGCCAACTCCCATTGACACTGCCATTTTAAGAAATAGGAATAAAAACCCAAAAGGAGAAGAAAAAAAAAAAGGAAAAAGGAAATATCTCTTCCTTGGAAACAAAATTGGATTTTCAGCATTTTGCAGTTTTGAATTTCACATGAAGATGACCTTAAAAACAGTGACCATTAAAACAGTTGTTAGAAAAGTGTATTATTTATGCGGCATGCACTTTTGAAATAGAGGTTACAGGAAGACATAATCGGACCGTACAGTGTATAACCTACTTTGAAAGGTGTAGGCAGCATAGCAAAAAATGTCCTTACATCACACTTGTCAAGAAACAGAAGTTTTATTACCAAGGAATTTCACTTTTGCTGCTTATTCTTAACACTAGCCCAGGGACTGAGTGGATTTGTTGATCTAATATAGATAGCGATGTCTTGGGTTTGTTCAGATTTATATGGACAGCATCTGGGGATCAGGAATTACATTTAAAATGTAATAAAATGTCCCCTTGCACTTTAACTTACAAATACTATACTTAAAAAAGTAAACATCAAATAATCTCAGGTATCTTTCAAGAAAATGTTGACATAGCTCAAGGAGCTCACACAGATATCTTTGAATCATTTCTAAGTAAACTTAATAAACTCATTTTTGTATTCTCCAGCAGTACAATAAATGATCATACCTGGGAGAAAAAGAGATGTCAAAGTATATGGTCTCATTTACTCAAAATGCGTGTTTTTCTAGTTCAAAAAAATAACATATTTTTCTAAAACTATCAGAAAGATCCATTCAAACTAAAAGTAACCATATATAAAGGACAATCTATTACCAAGAGACTACAATAAAAATATCAGTAATCACAGATAAAAGAGCAAGAATGCTCATAGTATTCTCGAATTATTCGCCTGAAGCACTCATATCCTGGTCAGAGTTACCATTAGACTCTGGTGCTCCAGAACAAAGGCACTTTCATTTAATTTTTTTTAATTTTTATTTTATTTTATTTTATTTCTTTTACTTTTTTTCATTAGTTTCTGCTTTATAACAAAGTGAATCAGTCATACATATACATCTGTTCCCACATCCCTTCCCTCTTGCGTCTCACTCTCTCCCACCCTCCTTATCCCACCCCTCCAGGCGGTCACAAAGCACCGAGCTGATCTCCCTGTGCTATGCGGCTGCTTCCCACTATTTATCTACCTTACGTCTGGTACAGTATATATGTCCATGCCTCTCTTTCGCTTTGTCACAGTTTACCCTTCCCCCTCCCCATATCCTCAAGTCGATTCTCTAGTAGGTCTGTGTCTTTATTCCTGTTTTACCCCTAGGTTCTTCATGACATTTTTAAAAAATTCCATATATATGTGTTAGCATACGGTATTTGTCTTTCTCTTTCTGACTTACTTCACTCTCTATGACAGACTCTAGGTCTATCCACCTCATTACAAATAGCTCAGTTTCATTTCTTTTTATGGCTGAGTAATATTCCATTGTATATATGTGCCACATCTTCTTTATCCATTCATCCGATGATGGACACTTACGTTGTTTCTATCTCTGGGCTACTGTGAATAAAGCTGCTATGAACATTTTGGTACATGTCTCTTTTTGAATTATGGTTTTCTCAGGGTATATGCCTAGTAGTGGGATTGCTGGGTCATATGGTATTTCTATTTTTAGTTTTTTAAGGAACCTCCATACTGTTCTCCATAGTGGCTGTACCAATTCACATTCCCACCAGCAGTGCAAGAGTGTTCCCTTTTCTCCACACCCTCTCCAGCATTTATTGTTTCTAGATTTCTTGATGATGGCCATTCAACTGGTGTGAGATGATATCTCATTGTATTTTTGATTTGCATTTCTCTAATGATTAATGATGTTGAGCATTCTTTCATGTGTTTGTTGGCAGTCTGTATATCTTCTTTGGAGAAATGCCTATTTAAGTCTTCTGCCCATTTTTGGATTGGGTTGTTTGTTTTTTTGCTATTGAGCTGCATGAGCTGCTTATAAATTTTGGAGAGAAATCATAAAGATCAGATCAGAAATAAATGAAAGAGAAATGAAGGAAACAATAGCAAAGATCAATAAAACTAAAAGCTGGTTCTTTGAGAAGATAAACAAAATTGATAAACCATTAGCCAGACTCATCAAGAAAAAAAGGGAGAAGACTCAAATCAATAGAATTAGAAATGAAAAAGGAGAAGTAACAACTGACACTGCAGAAATACAAAAGATCATGAGAGATTACTACAAGAAACTCTATGCCAATTAAATGGACAACCTGGAAGAAATGGACAAATTCTTAGAAATGCACAACCTGCCAAGACTGAATCAGGAAGAAATAGAAAATATGAATAGACCAATCACAAGCACTGAAATTGAAACTGTGATTAAAAATCTTCCAACAAACAAAAGCCCAGGATCAGATGGCTTCACAGGCGAATTCTATCAAACATTTAGAGAAGAGATAACACCTATACTTCTCAAACTCTTCCAAAATATAACACAGGGAGGAGCACTCCCAAACTCATTCTACGAGGCCACCATCACCTTGATACCAAAACCAGGCAAGGATGTCACAAAGAAAGAAAACTACAGGCCAATATCACTGATGAACATAGATACAAAAATCCTCAACAAAATACTAGCAAACAGAATCCAACAGCACATTAAAAGGATCATACACCATGATCAAGTGGGGTTTATTCCAGGAATGCAAGGATTCTTCAATATATGCAAATCAATCAACGTGATACACCATATTAACAAATTGAAGAAGAAAAACTATATGATCATCTCAATAGATGCAGAGAAAGCTTTCGACAAAATTCAACACCCATTTATGATAAAAACCCTCCAGGAAGTAGGCATAGAGGGAACTTTCCTCAACATAATAAAGGCCATATATGACAAACCCACAGCCAGCATCATCCTCAATGGTGAAAAACTGAAACCATTTCCACTAAGATCAGGAACAAGACAAGGCTGCCCACTCTCACCACTCTTATTCAACTTAGTTCTGGATGTTTTAACCACAGCAATCAGAGAAGAAAAGGAAATAAAAGGAATCCAAATTCATTTAATTTTTTAAAAAAATCTTTGGACCCAAAAACTTCCTCCCCAAATTTCCTTAATGGCAAACCTAGGAAATTCACTTAAGTGGGATTAAAATACAATTGAACTAAAAACAAACAAACTCAATTTTTCAAATTTCAAGTTCTACTTTTTTTTTCATATCTAAGATAGTGTTAACAAGAACCTCCCTTCTCTACTCAAATCTCAATCTATTCCTATTTCTGGTGTGTTTGGATTCACAGCCAGACCACTGAGAATGCACAACTTCACTTAGGAAGGTAGAAAAATGGGTTGGGAAGAAGGCTATAGTTTTATAAATTAGCAGAGTTGAAAACAGAATTTTCTGTTAGAACAGTTAAATGCAAACAACTTTAACAAACAATACTTTGAGAGATGATATTTTCAGCCACAGTTTTTAGCCTATGGAAGCTTGCAGCACGGTGAATAAGTGCAACAACAAAAAAACAAACCAAACTTCCTTTATAATATTTGAAGATTTTGTTCTAAATATTCTTTCATTTTAAGTAACATTAATAGAAGATTGTTTACTCCCAATAAACTGTTTGTGGCATAGAAAGTTACCTTCTAACACCAAGCTATTGACCACCATCATCATATTTCAGCTAATTCCATTGACTAGACTTAAAAAAAAAAGGCTGGATATAAAGATTAAAGATTTATATTATATACAATAAAACATAAGCTTACTGATTATATAATTTCCATCTCAGGCTATAGATGTAAAAAGGAGTTTGATAAAGTTTATATAGTCTTAGTTTAATTTTCTCTTAAAGCAAAGAAAAGAAAAGCACTGTTTTTCGTTTTGTGTGTGAGTGTTCTTTCTAAAAAGACATTGAATGGTGTGAATCTTTGTGTGTAAGTGTGTGTTGGTGTTTGAGAGAGAGTGAAAGCAAGAATGAGAGGGAGAGAAAGAGAGAGACAGACAGGAAGTTTTCTTAGATTTTCTTTAATGCCAAGCCTTTTTCAAAACATTCCACAAAATGATTTTTCATTCTGCCACATCGGACTGGGAAACCCCACATACATGGTATATGGCTGAAATCTGTGTGGCTTAGAACACAAAAGCACTAAAGTAGCACATTTTTCAAGTAGGTCCTATCACCTTTGCACTGAGGACATTTCTTTCAATATATGGAACCAAACATGGAGAATCTGGTAGCTAAGTTATTCCTCTGCAGAACTCAACAAAATGAAATAACTTCTATCTCTAAATGGCAAGCTTCAGGTTTCCATCTGCTATGGGTACAGTTGGCACTTGGTATCTGAGGTTCATGCATCCTAATAGTTCAATGTGTGCAACAATTCCCTCTGCAGTTGGTTGCATCTGTGGATGTGGAACTCGGGGATACCGAGGCCGACTGCACTATGTTATTTTATATATGGAATTTGAGCATCTGTGGATTTGGGTATCTGTGGGGGTCTTGGACCCTATTCCCATGGATGCCCAGGGATGTCTCTACTCTGATGACACCAAAGAAGCATTCTTATTTTTGAGCACCTTTTGAAAACTTAAATAAGCATAAATTACTTTAATATGGTTAAATATGTATTTGGAAAACATGTCTTCCAAAGGCTTGTTAGGCAAGTGACCACTCTAGGAGTGAAAGGAAACAAAGATGCCAATGTCACCTTGCCAAGGACATGGATTTCTGCTAGGCAGAAATAAGTGCCAATTCCTTTCTTTTATTCGTCTAATTTTTATTGAAATTCAGCTACGTGCCAGGCACAATGCTAGGTTCTTTTCAATATCAGACAGGAGAAATCTGCAGAATCCACTTGAAGTTCACATCTACTCAGATAAGAATGAAAAGTAGATTTATGATAATTATCCAATGGGTATAAGGATGTATATCCATTAGTTCATTTTTGCATCATTAATTCATTCAAACTATTGATTTATTCAAAAACTCTTGGAAATTCCTGCGTCCCTTGAAACAAGCCTACTTTCCTAGGGCAAAGCAAGCCATAGGATCTCGGCCTGTCTGTTACTATTACCAATGTTGTGGACATGATTTTTGGTATTCGCTGCTATCAAGATGGACAAGATGTTAAAAATGTCAATCATGACCTAAGGGTAAGACGGGAATAAAGACACAGACCTACTAGAGTATGGACTTGAGGATATGGGGAGGGGGAAGGGTAAGCTGTGACAAAGTGAGAGAGTGGCATGGACATATATACACTACCAAACGTAAAATAGATAGCTAGTGGGAAGCAGCCGCATAGCACAGGGAGATCAGCTAGGTGGTTTGTGACCACCTAGAGGGGTGGGATAGGGAGGGTGGGAGGGAGGGAGATGCAAGGATGAAGAGATATGGGAACATACGTATATGTATAACTGATTCACTTTGTTATAAAGCAGAAACTAACACACCATTGTAAAGCAATTATACTCCAATAAAGATGTTTAAAAAAATAAAAAAAAATAAACTTGGTTAGACTAAAAAAAAAAAAAGTCAATTATGTTATCATGTCCAAAACAGTCCAACATGTCAACCTGTTAGTGGTAGCCCAACAGCAGCAGCGTTTTCAATTAATTTAACTTTTAGCATAAGGTTTATTTTATTTGAATAAATTTTTCTAAAAAAGTAGCCATCAAGTTTTTTGCATGAAAAATTGAGTGAAAAATACAGTTATCAATATATTTAATGCAGTATCGTTATATTCTGGGTGTAATTTTCATGAATATGTTTTATGAGGAGATAACATTTTTCAGATTGTTGCATTTGTGTCCCCAAAATAATTTGAAAAATTATTGTTTTACAAACTCTTTTTTTTTTAAAGAAATAAACTTTCAGAAATGTTCAGTAGCCTTCTCATCATTCCTTAACACTTTCTTAAACTGCTAGTCCTAGATTAGAAAAATGTTAGTATCTGGATAATTTTTCTCTTCATCCCAGGGACCAAATTACAACCTTTCAATCATATTGAAATCTTTTCAAATTCCAGCTTTGTATCATACGGCATATGTGACCATAAGCACCTTTCTTAACCTCTCTGAGTCTCAGCTTCCTCATCTGTAAGATGGAAATATGAATGCCTGCCTTCTAGAGTTGTAGTGAGAATTAAATAAGATAATGTGTATAAAGCAGTTAGCATGATATCTAGCCCACAGTAAAAGCTCAGTACGCAAAAGATGGGTAGGTAAACATCAGCAGCACTAATAGAACTAATGACCTTTAGTTTCTACAACTGTGAAAAGTCAATCCTCAAATTACTTAAAGGCAAAAGTGATGTTATTTTCTAATTCTTTGAGTGCTTATATTTATATATGGTATAATTCACTATTGTTGACAAATACTAAGCTCTTCTTCAGCACAGCCCATTGGACTTCCCTGATCACAGGAAGTTAGGTTAGGCTCTGTGATTACTCTCCACCAATGAAATAAAAGTGAAAGCCATGTGTGCTCCCTTAGGAGTAATGACAGTTGCTGATTCTTGGTGTTGAACCCTTCATTTACTGCGGCAGTCATTGTGGAAGCAAGTGACGATATGGAGGTGCCACAGAACAAAGTGAACTGGATGGCTGAGCCAGCATGTGGAGAACAAACTGCCTAGAAATCTCCTGGACTCCCTGGCCAACTTTCAATGAAAAATAAACTTTGATTATATGATACTAATGATATCCTGAAATTGTTTGTCACTGCAGCCTAATGTAGCCTGTGTTCACAGAGAGATAGACAGAGACATAGTAAAGAAATTACATAAAAATAATTGTAAGGTTCCCTTGCTTTGTTAGTATTTGTACTGATGTTTAGATTAAAGAAAAAAAAAGAAAAAAGACCAAAGCCCCTTGTTCCCTTCCTCTTCTCCCTGCTCCCTCTTCTACTCTGCCCAGAAGCCACTTGCCTTCCCTCTAAAAGGCAAACTGGAAAAAAACATGTCAATCAATAGAAAGAATTCGGGGAGCTGAATGGCTGTGCCAATTCAATATCAGCTTGGTTTTACCGTTGCAATGTATTGGAACTTAGACCTCAAAAGATTTGTTGTTATGGTAAAAATTAATAGTAGATATATTTTTAAACTTACAAAACATTAGGAGTAAAGGGAATGATAAGAAGAGACACTTGGTACTGAAGTGTCCTTTTGATACAGGTTTTATTTTCATCTTAGTGTTGACCAAAACTTGTGATCCATTTACCAAATTCTCTGGCCTCCTGGAGAGAATACTGAAACTCAGGAACTTAACGTGATTATTAAACAATAGATCCAGAGGAAACAAAAATCCAGAGCCCATCTTCTTGCCATTATACCTCAACATTTTTACCTTAAAAGAAAGGTCATGCAACACTTTACGGTACAGAGGAGAGACATGGCTTCTTCTTTACTAAGAACTGATCATTTACTTCATTCCCTCTGCTGATATTCTGTCTTTTTCCATAGGATTTCTCAGTTTGGATCCTTTCTTTTCTCTTTGCAGGACTATTGGAATAGAAGTCTCATACTGTGGCTAGAATGGACATTCATTGCCAGACTCTCGGATTTTAATGCCAAGTTTATCTGTCCATAGCTCTCTAAATTGCAGTCTTTTAAACCTTGTTTATTTAGCCACCCATTCCTTGGATTTTCCAATGCCAGGTATCTGCTGAATTATCACATAGCTGATGCCACCTTATTCTCTCTGTTTGACAGGGAAACTGCCTGATGTGCTCTAGCCTTTTATTCTGAAAATATAGCAGTGAAATTGAATGAAAAAAGGAAACTGTATTGTGATATATGCTTAAGCCATATTGAAATGAAAAGATAGATAATTCTAAATGTGTAAAATAATATAAAAGTGCTCCATCGGGCCTCCCTGGTGGCGCAGTGGTTAAGAGTCCGCCTGCCGATGCAGGGGATACGGGTTCGTGCCCTGGTCTGGGAGGATCCCATATGCCGCGGAGCGGCTGGGCCCGTGAGCCATGGCCGCTGGGCCTGCGCATCCGGAGCCTGTGCTCCGCAACGGGAGAGGCCACAACAGTGAGAGGCCCACATACCGCAAAAAGAAAAAAAAAAAAAAAAAAAAAAAAGTGCTCCATCTATATCTGTCTTTTACTGATAACACAATCTGGAATCAAAACTCGTCAACAATTTAACTAGATTAGCAGAATTGGTTAAAGATTTGGAATGGAAATGCCTTTTTAAAAATAATATAAATATGAAGCAACCTGAAGTGTTAAATAAAACTTGAAACAAGCACTGATTTCAAGAAAATAAACTAAAAATATAGGTAAATAATAGAAATAGCTTTATATAAAACTGAATCTATTACAGAAATTAATTTGGGAAGAATATAGCTCCAAGGGCAACCAAAAATGTATTTATTTCCCCCAGCAATTTGATATGTAAACTGTGCAGCCTCAGACACAGCCCCCTGCTGCTTTGGTAGAAACCCTCTTCAGATTAAAGCAATGTTCTAAGCCTACAGACCATCATAAAGTAATGAGCTGAAGATTATCCTTATAGTAGCTAAATAGCCTGTTTCCTTATTTCTTAACGTGTCTTCCCAAATCTTGTGTGGCAGACACTATGGGCTGACCAAACCCTGATTCCAAATCCCATGCTCCTTGGTCCTTTTCCCATTTGAGGTGGCCTTAATGCAGAGTTTTAGCCAGTGAAATGGAGGCAAGAATTCACTCTGTGTTTGCCCAGAAATCTTTTTCTTTCTGAATACAGAGACCACCATTTCTCATTCCTCCTTACTCCTGCTATAATCCAGTGTTGAGGGTTGGAATTTCAGTGGTCATCCACTACCTATCAGGGGAATAGCCATGACCTCAGCTTTGAAATCATCGAGAAGTTGAGCTATTTGTATTACTTATTGTATAAGAAAAAAAATCCCCTAATTTGGAAGCCACTATAGACATATTTGCTGTTACTTGTAATCAAGATGTTTCCTCATTGCTTCAAGTGTCTTAACAATATTTTACTCCCTCTAAGGACATTTTTATAAAATTCTCAAATAATCTTCTATTTTATCCAATAACTTATGATTATTTGATCTGATAGATTACTTGACTTGTGTAAGAACTTGACTGATTCTGAGGCAGACGTCATTTCAACAATCCCTTTTCTGATCATACTACTGTAATTATTGCTGAGTATGAATCTCCACCAATTTCTACTAGACTAGAGAATATCACTTGTCAATGTACAATCTGATTTTCTCAAATTAGAGAATAGACTTATTCTTCACAGCTGCTTAATCATCCTACTTCCCTGAGATCCAGGAAACCCATAAGCTTCCTTTAAGTAATTGATTGACAGAATGGTATTTCAGTACATACTATTAATTCAGCCTTTTCAAGGTTGGTGTAGTTACTAAATCAGAAGCTTCATGATGATACCATCTTAAGTTCAGACTTGTAAATGCTGCATTCCATGCCCTTAAGATCCTCAAAAATAAGCCTTCAATCACATACACACACAAAAAAAAACCACTCCCCTGGAATATGGTAGAAACAGGGAGGATATTTAAAAATATCCTTATGTGTGTAGCTTACGTGTGTAGCTCTTTTGGACTTCTACATCATTGTTTATTAGAGGTATGGAAAATAACTTTTGCCATGTTCATGACTTCAGGCAATTTTCTTATTTTACACGGGACAGTTATTTTGTTGATGGAAACAATGGGCTCGTATTGTTAATTCAGATAAGGTCAGAAAAATAATACTTGAGTTTATGATGAATATCAAAAGTTAAGATGAAAAACTATTCTATAGATCCAAGATGGAAAATAAAAAACTGGACACTAATGTTTTAGAAAATTTCAAGCAGAATTTTGAGCTATCAACTAAAAATTAAACAAAAATACGGGTGATTAAAATTAACCAGGTAAGAATCTCTATCTCTGTCTGGATTGATCTATCATCTATCTATCTATCTATCTATCTATCTATCTATCTATCTATCTATCATCCATTTACCTATCTATCTTATTTACCTGTTAACAGGAGCGTAAAGGAAACAAATCTTTTAAAACACAGTAAAATTCCATTTTAGTTTCAAAATTCTGTGGAATTTCATTAAATCATGATTAATGATGGATTTATAATATTCTCTTTTTTTCTTGTGAGCCAAGACAAGACTAGGCACTCATTAGTCCCTGCCTTGGACACATTTGAGGAAGACATCAACTGATAGGGAACATGGTCTCTACTAACAGGGAAATTATAAGGTCCCCAAACTCTCATTTAATGAGATTCCATTACTCTTGGGTCATGTGCAGAATTTAATAGATTGTGACTTACCAATTACTAGACGTGCCTTGCAACAGAACAATTCTGTATTCTGTGTTTCTCTATTGATATATTACCATGAAAATCCAGTCTTACTAATGCACAGTGCTGCTAAAATCAGGAAAATTAAAATTGAAAAAAATGCAGAAAGTTATGTTACTCTGAGAAAAAGTTTCCCCTTATATGTTCTTTTTCTGTGCTTGCCCATTTGTATGCAGGCATACATTTGCATTTGTAATCATTTTATAGATAAAATTTTTGTGTTCATCTTTTTAAATTTAACTTCCATGAGAGTCATTTTCTTACATTGTTCTGCATTTTCTCATTTCTCTTTAAGGCAAGTTCTACTACTCAGAATTACTTTCTGGAACTGAAAATATCCTTCTATGGTAGAAGTTAAATTTTTCCATATTTTCCCTTGCCCTTACCAACATTTTTGATACATTGCTTTATTGAATAGAGATAGTTATTCCAATAATAGACCAACAGGTATTTTAGACCTATTCCAGTTTGGATAGTACTGTATCTAATTTGCAGATACATATTTTAAAAGAGATAGGAAAAATTAAAGTAGGTACAGATGTAAACAATGACAATGATTAAAGGGTGGGAAAATGGAACCTCTGAAGAAAGAAAAAAGTGGATGAGAATATTTTTTCTTCAGAAAAGAAAACCAAAAACTGAGGGGTAGCTTTATAATGTTCTTAAAGAATGTGCAGAATTATCACAAGAATGAATGTTTCTAGTTTTCTTCCATTTTGTAATAGAACATGCAAAAATGGGTTTAAATTGTGATTGGGGTGGGCATAAGGATCCTATGATAACATACCTCTGGGATAGTGTTCTGAGAAACAGTCAACCGGGAAACATTTGAGGGGTATGCAATACTCAAGTGTTTCCCACCTTGCTAAAGGGGATGTGTGTTGCCATGTGTTGATTTTATAATGAGTGGTTCCATTATCCCTTTCTTCAGGACACTGCTTATTTTCCAGAGGGTCCAGTATCTATTCTCAGTAATTATAGCCTCAGATTAATGTATCAATGCTGCAGACACCCAATGTTGCTATGAGGTAATCTCACAATGGATACCAAGCTAGTGCCCCCCAGAATATTTGGTCTTCAATCACTACTCATTTACCTGGAAGTTTGGGTGCCTTTGCATGCCAAGATCCCAAGAACAAAGAATTCTACTTAATATTGTTCTATTTCCCCACCATCTCTCTTCTGTTTTATCCAGTCTAATCAGCATATTCAGCCAGCTGCTTAAATGTATATTCCACCAATGAAATGTTTTGGAGATCTTATGATAGGAAAAAATACACCAACTAGGTAATTTTCTCATATGGTATAATTTTTTAAGTAATTATAAAATGTACTTTTATGAAAATTACTCTCTTGGAATCACTTCTTGTTTTCCTTATTTTTAATCCTTCGAATTATCTAAGGTCTCTAATCTTATCCACAGCTGCCTTCCCACAGGGAAAACAATCTTTTTGACAGAGATCTATGACTTCTCCTCTTTAGTGGGTCAAAAATTGTTCTATTTCTGCACTACAATTCTTTAAGTTCTTAAAAGCAGTAATTATTCCACCAATTTAGAAAGGCTCCATTTCATAACTATTTACCATACAGACTCTGGACTCAGACTCCATGAGTTAAAATCCTGACTGGAACACTGAGTGGTCTGGCGGCCTTAAGAAAGTTCTGTCTGTGACTTAGTTTCTTTAATTGTCAAATTGAATTCATAGTAGAACCCATTTCCCATCATCATGGCTCTGGGATGATAATCTGCCATCCTGAGTTCCCATATCTTTTCTAAGCAATGTTCTCTATTCTTACCACATCTACCCCATTATAAAATTTTCTTTTCTATGTCCACCACTAAAAACAAACAAAAACTATATTCATAGACTGTGGTGATTTATAATCAGGATGTCCATCACATATTGAACAAATTTTCAGGTTTACCTCATTTATTCTCTCTTCTCTGTCTCATCACTATAAACTACATCATCTGCCCCTTGACATCAAGAAGTCCTATTTCATCAAGACTTTAACCAAACATAATCGTTACTATATTTCTCTCCCTGGGAGAATTTCAGTGCCAGATATTAAAATAATAATGCTGTCTCTACCTCATTACTTTAGGTTTGAGCCCTGGTTCAGCCTCTCTGTGGCTTTGTGGCTCTGATCACATCACTTCTCCTCTCTAGACATTGTTATTGATATCTTGACCTGGAAAGCAAGAATTATAACACACAAAGTTTTAAATGGGTTAACATAATACATGTAAAGTGCCCAGCAGAATATCTGGCCATGGCACAGCCATAATAAAGTTTTAGCTAACCTATCCCTGAATTCACTAAGTTAATATAATAATAGAAGCTTGGGATTAACATACATACACTAGTATATATAAAATAGGTAATCAGCAATGACCTATGTAAAGCACAGGGAACTCTACTCAATATTCTGTAATAACCTATATGGGAAAAGAATCTGAAAAAGAATGAATATATGTACATGGATAACTGAATCATTATGCTATACACCTGCAACTAACACAACATTGTAAATAAACTGTATTCCAATAAAATTTAAAAATAAATAAATAAAAATAATCATCAAATTAAGTATATGAGAGAATTTTATCAATGGTAAAGCCCTGACTGTTACTGATAATGTCTTGACCATTGTTGGAATTTACCCCCTTTCCTGCTTGCATCTTTTTGTTTCTGTTGAGCTTGATTGTTGTGAAATTTGTGTAAATCTTCATGCTTCAAGTAGATTTGCCAAAAAGAATTTGGGACGCTTCTGTTTTGCAGAGTCTCTGACCAGCCTTTGGAAAAGGAGCCTTGACATACCTGCTATTGGGTTCTCTCTCAGACATAATAAAGTTCTAGATAAAGACTGGAACTACCTCACAACACAAAGTGCAAAACACACCTTCATCTGTTCCTTATAAGTTAATTAATAACTCAGTAAATGTAATTAACCTAACTTGGACTTGTGAAAGTACTGGGCTTCTATCCCTAAATTAGTCTTTACTCAATTTGAGATGATTGCAGATTAGCAAAGTGAATTTAATAGGATGGAGGGACCAGTGAAGGGGGCTTATTGTGTCCTGCTACCTCCCGATATTAATGATCAAATACTTAGGAGAAGGTGAGTAATGTCCACAAGACTTAAAGGTAAATCTTGATGGTGTTAGGCTGGGTCTACAAGGCATGTTGCTAAATTTCTTTGAGAAACAAGGGGAAGAAAAATGTTGCTTGATATAAATTCCTTTTTTGTGTGTGTGTGTGGTACACGGGCCTCTCACTGTTGTGGCCTCTCCCGTTGCGGAGCACAGGCTCCGTACACGCAGGCTCAGCGGCCATGGCTCACGGGCCCAGCCGCTCCGCGGCATATGGGATCTTCCCGGACCGGGGCAAGAACCCGTGTCCCCTGCATCAGCAGGCAGACTCTCAACCACTGCACCACCAGGGAAGTCCCTATAAATTCCTTTTAAATAGGCTTGATTTGGCTGTGATTGAGAAAAGAAAAAAAATGCACTAGAAAGTGAAAAACAAACAGTGGAAGCTGTATCTTAAAAGAAAATTTCTGCTTTAAAGGCATGTTTATAGTATCAGATTAACTTAATATTTATCATGAGCTAAAAGTTTTTGTTAATGATTTCTGGTGTAAACTTAAGAAGGAAACCTATGCAACAGCAATGATTATTCTCAGGTTAGAGATGAAAGACTGAAGACCTGGTAGGGAAACCAATCAAAAAAACAAACAACAACAACAAAGTCCCATTATTTTGATACGTAGTCCAGCACAATTCAGCCAACTGCCCTCCTTCTCAGTTTCCACATTTATCTCCAGTCACAACTGTGTCCTTGACTGTGATTATCAACAGTCTCAAGAAATGATCCTACAGTAAGATCCAACAGTATGGAGCAGTATGGAGATACAGGATGCAATTCCTAATTCTTTATAGGCATCTCATTTAAATGGGCTTACACTTTGGACCATATATGGAGTGTCCAAATTATACACTAATGTGTCTGGAGTATAGTAGATGGATAGCAAGTTTTATTGAATTATGATGTACATCCTTTACAATTTCATCTATCTTCTATCTACCTTAAAATATGGATTATAAATATGCATACAAATTTTCATAAATTAAAAAAAATTAAATAGGAAGAA
The DNA here is from genome assembly GCF_025265405.1 of Mesoplodon densirostris. Taxonomy (NCBI): domain Eukaryota; kingdom Metazoa; phylum Chordata; class Mammalia; order Artiodactyla; family Ziphiidae; genus Mesoplodon; species Mesoplodon densirostris. Next base: position 104,563,010 of record NC_082664.1, read on the forward strand.
ACAGTGTAATTCTGACTCCAAAATACATTATTAATTTTCTTGTATATGCTTTAATTATATTTTACATATATGTATTTTTAAACACAAAACTAGTTTACATTATATTTTCTCTTTTAAATGAGCTATTTTCACTAACTATGTCATAAACATTTCTCCATGTCATTAAATGATTTTCTCTGGGGTGATTGTTAATATAAGCAAGTTATTGTATGTTTTCTTCATAAAAGTTAACATTAGAGGCTTTCTTTTTTTCATTAATTGCTTTCAAATTATCAAGCGTTGTAATGGCTAGGAATTATCATTTTTTTAACTTATTCTTTAATTATCAGAGATTTTAAACATTCATAAAGTAACCAAGTTTACAACAGGGTTAATATCCAGGGTGTGTGTGTGTGTGCATGTGCTAAATTTAGCATCATCAGGATTATGTATATTCTGAAATGAATTGAGAATTTTCCCATCTTTTTATCTTTCTTTTACTTTCTTATATAGACCATGATTTTTCATATTTCTTGATAAATTTGAAATAAGCCACCCTTCAAACAATCTTGACTATGCATTTTTTTAGTCATTGTTTGTTACATTGCTCTAAAGTTGTTGATATATTAATATTTATAACTGCAATTTTGGTAACTTTTACTTTCTCATAAAATTCTCTGTTATATTGAGGTTTTCAAATTTATTAATATTGACTAATAAAATTTAAAATGTGTATTTTTTCTTTTCAAAAATTTCCCCACTATGTGTTTATTGTCCCTTTTCCATATATAATTTTACATATTTTCACCTTTCATTTTTTAAATTACAATTTCTAGAGAGCCTTTTACAGCAAAAACGTCAAAATCTATGATCTCTGAAACTTCTCCTTTATAGAATTTTGAGGTATTTTATCACCAATGTTATATACATTTTGGTAAATTTTCCAAGGAACCTGAAAAGAAAAGGTACTCTCTGGTTTTGAAAAATATTTCTCTATTAAACTTTCCGATTTTTCTGTTTCTTTTCTCTTTTTTCTTTTTGGACTTTTTTATGTCCCAATTAGTTGGTTCTAAGTAATGTCACTGTATTTTTAGTGGTTGCAATTATGATTACCCCAAATCTATTGGAATCTATTTTTGTCTAATTATGCACATCAAGTTTGATGGAGTACATATTCAGAAATTTAGCATGCTTTTGCATCTTTTTCCCACTTCTCTCTCCAATTATCAGTTTTGATTTGCATAAACTAGAAATTTCCCAAATTATAATTAAGAAATCATTACTTTTACATGATTTACGCTTAATTTTTTTCAAATGTTTTCTTATGTAGATGTTCATTCAAAGCAAATCATTGAATAGCTCAAACTTTCCATTGTAGCAATCTTTATCTTGATTCACCTCTGAATCATCTGAGCTACATTTCAAGTTTACCTTCTTCTCCCCTGAATTTACTGTCTGCTGAATTCATCAAGTCAATACCCTTCTTCCACATACATTATCTTTTTATAGAGGATTTTTTCTTTAGTAGCTCACCCTTCCTCCACACTCAGCTGTCTGTTTCTTATCGGCCTCTGCCTCACAAACACTACTCACCTCTCTGGGTCAAGAAATCTTGTTTCCTTGTTTTCCCACAGGGTCTGTAGCATTACCTTCTTAGGTATCCTGCTTTCTCATGGGAGAAGAATTGTGACTCACACCTCTTTGATTCTCTTAAGCCCTTCATTCTTGTATCGTTTGCCCTTCGCTTACAGAAATTCTTCAAAAGTCCTGTTAGGGAGCTATCAGTTCCGTAATTTGGAGTACTTCTAGCTGCTTTCCCTTTATTTTATTGATTATTTCAATGTAGGACTGCCAATAAAATACAGGACACCCAGTTAATTTGTATTTCAGATAAACAACAAAGTTTTTGGAATAAGTATGTCCCATGATTGTTTTCTGTTTTTGTTCTGCTAAATCTGGCAACATTATTTACAGTGGAAATCTGAGTGGGAGATGAGGAGTTACAAACTGTGTCATCTACCTGGAAATCTACCATTTTTCCTCTCTTTTTCCTCTTTGATTTCTCCCCCAATTTAGGTAGTCCATTTAGCATTTAATATTTAACTCATAAGAAATTACAAAAGTAATGTGCTTGCACAGGCTACTAATGAGTCCATTTGCCCAGTCTTAAATCAAGGGTCAAACTCCACGTATCTCAACTGAGAGAATACTGTGCCAGACAGGAGAGGACAGCAGCAAACTCGATTTCTCCCCAGCAGTGTCCATAATTGCCCATTGGTCACACAGTTCCTTCTTTTTCTTACAGCAAGCACTGAAAACCTTGCTTTGCAAAGATCTGACGTCATTGAAGAGAACATAGCACACTCCAGAGTTGAGACTGTGAGCTACTGAAAGCTAGAAGAGCACACGCTGCTCCACAGATCTCATTGTGCTGTTCTCCAAATTTTTAAATATGCTGCTGAGCACTTATGATTTGTCTGCAGTGCACTGACACACCTCGTGCATGGTTTGGGAATCTCACTCTTAACTCATCCCTAATGTGATTGGACATTAATTTTGCCAAAATAGTGGATGTCAAATGGTATAAGATTGTTTAATTTACACTTCCCAAATTATTAAGGAGATTTAGTATCTTTTCAAGTGTTTCTTGGCCAACCTAATTTCCTCCTCGACTGAATTACCTGTTAATTCTTTGTGTACATTTTTTGGAAGTTTATCTTATTTTTATTATAAGAGCTCTTTATATATTCTACAAAGTGATCCCTGTACATTATATACAAACAAATATATTCTCTCAGTCAAATCCTTCTCTTTAACTTAGTTTATTGGATCTTTGTCTACTAAGATTATCCAAGTGGAACTCAGACTAAAGTATAGAATTTAAAACTTGAAGATTCAATAGACTTATCTACTTTAAACTTCTCACTTTATGGAAGAGAAAACCTAAGGTGATAAAATATGTATCTAAGATTACCCTACTGGCTAGTGGTACAAAAAAAAATAGAAATTAGATCTCTTGATTTCTAGGTTAATATATTGGAATCATACCAACATATTCTTCACTGGGCTCTGGTTAAAGTTGTATTCTTAGAGGAAAAAAACAAGATACACACACCCACATCCACTACTAATTCAATGTATCTTGAATTACTCATATGCTGATTTTTTTCAACAAAAGTTATACTTAAGTGTTAAGTACCTTTTTGAGAGTTCTCTTTTCTTCCTCTGTCTTTTCTCTCTGCTAGGCTTCATTTGATAGCCATGAACTGTGGATAAAGAATAAATATGACTTTTCCATATCCTAGGACTATCCTCTGCCTTATTTATGTCTGACCTGGTACAGCACTGCTGACCTTAGAAAGTTTAATTGAGGCTGGAATTATATGGCACAGCTTGAGGCCACCTGAATTTAGAGGGTGTGACATACACAAAACCACACACACATTGACGATGGAACAGTCTGATGAGCTGATGTGTGTGTGTGTCTTTAGCTCTGCTAAAACGTAATTTTTACTGGGCAGAATTCTTATGAAACAATAAAATATACCTACATTCTTCTATAATCGAAACAGTTTATTCATTAAAGAAATGCAGAATTACTTAAATATGGAAACTCTTAAGGTGAGAAAAAAGCATAGACAGTTGTAACTAATTCAAGGCATAACTATTCTGAGAAATATTTCTTAACTATTTCAATAAAAGTTCTAGTGATTGATAAATTCTGACCTTTCCACTACGTCATTAAGATAATTTAATAACATAAAAGCAAACAAAAATTTCACTAATTGATTTATTTTAGATAATCATGCAAAATTTTTAAAGATATCTTAAATTGTCAGATACCAAAAAATGGTCTATTATGTTTAATAAGATTATGACCAAGACTTTAAATATGATTTGTACATGAAACCAAAGATATTGCTATTGAGAAGATATTAAGTTAATTTTTTGTTTATTAATTAACTATATTTGTAATCAGTTGCACTCCTAGCTATTATTCCCTAATTATCATTTTACTAATAGTAGCTTTTGAACTATTTCAGTACAGATGTTGTTGCAGGTAAATCTGAAAATTAAAGTAGGCAGTGTTATTGATGGTACATTTATCTAATTAATTAAATAATTACCCTGTTATTTTCAGGGGTATTATTACATAACCTAGGTAATTAGTTAACAGCATGCTAAAGCCCAAAAATATTTAATAAAATATTTCCACTTTAAAGAAGTACAAAACCAAATTTTTGTTTCATCAACACAACTAAAACTAGTCCCAAAAGTTATCTTGAGATAACTACAGAATAAGGTTAAATGGATCAATACACGATAGTTTCATACATATAATATATATATATTATACATAGCATAACACACATATATATGAAAAGACCTGTAGAGAACATGCTTTTTAATAACTAAATATCTAAGAAAAAATTCTCCCTTTCAAAAAATATATATATATATTTACACATATATAATTTTTAAATATATATATTTTTTCCCTACAGATGATCTCATAGATATGAGTAGTGCTCAAAATTTGTGAAACACAAAGGAGGAACTCAAGTTTAGCCACAGGGCATTCTAAATTCACACGCATAGAAGCTGGACAGATAATTACGCCCATATGCACCCATATAAACTCACCCACAAACGAGGTTTATAGCTGTAACTGAAACTCAAGATGTCACCAAATCACAGCATAGCTTCATTAATCAAAACATTAAAAGAAATTATTTTAAAATTAGTTCTCAAAGGGAAAAGACTTCCTTTGGTTACCAATTATTCCTCATATAATATAAAGTTATGAATATATTAAACATATCAATAATTTTTAAAATCTAAAATCAATGATCAAACCAATTTCAGTAAGAAAAAAATAAGAACTTATATCTACATTCTGCCACGAGTTCCAGGATCGGTAGATTTTGTTTTGCTAAGAGACACAGACAAATTAGACTGCCCTAATGATTGTGTTCTAACTGAGAAACCTGAATTGATAAATAAAAATAATGTTAAATATGATTATCAGCCCTTACATAGCATATGTGCCAGATGCTATTCTAAACACCTTGTACATAGTAATTCATTGATTGTAGTTACTCATTAATCAAATGTTCTTGCTTGTGCTAGGAAGGAATTTTACCTGACTATTCAGAGATAATGTTGAAGCAGATTTTTCACATAAATAGTAGGAAACATGGAGAATAAGGTGTTCAACCTTTTTCCAAACACATTAACTTCTTATTCTGGATCATAGCCCAGAAGCCACCAAGATTTATGAGAATTCAGTTTTAAAATAAATGGAAATATTTTTTGATACCACATCTTAAATTATTTTCAGTAAGGAAACTAGATAGTTTGAGTGGCAAAAAAAAAAAAAAAGAAAAAGAAAAAAAGAAAAACATCGTGACCAGCATTAGATGTTCTAGTTGTAAGGATTCTCTCAGAATCTTAATAATTAATTTGGGGAGATTTGATCTTTATTTTCCATGTTCCATATATGCCTGGATTCCTCAGTACCTTCTGAACACCAACAGCATCCTACGGCCATAAAATTTTATACTTAATAATGTAAAATAGCAGAATATTCAAAACTTGAACTTTTCTTTAAAAATAAGTATTGGATTATGACATTGGAACTGTCACAACTTTCGACTTATTCCTAATGGATTTCTGGTTTTCCTTGTGATGCTTATACTCACTAACGATTTGATACCCAGAGCTATATGTGTAATATGTAATATGTGGCCCATTTATTGCACTGAATTTACTATGCCTAGGAAGGATTGTTGCCCCAGTCTATAGAAATTATTACTGAAATTTGATAATACTAGTTCCCCCTCCCAATGTGGCAAGAACTCTGGTTATAAAAAATTATGTAAGGTTTGCTCTATTCTTCAATATTGAGATATATACACAATGTGCTTTGAGATTATCTGTAAATAAATGCTTTAAAACAGAAATTCAACTAGATAAAGGTATATATATGCATATCACATAAGAACAAAGGATAGAATCAAATAAAATGGCTTGAATATCTACTATCCAAACAGGGTAAGCTTTTCCTTCCATGAACCATCCCAAGACAGATATAAACTGAGTGTGTGGGATGCTAAGGCTGACAGATGTGCCATATCATGCAGGGAGACATTTTATGACTTAAGGCTATTGCCCTCTAGAGATGGAGCAGACACCATGGACCACTTCACCTGAGACCACAGATTACACTCAAGTTGCAGGCCCCAGAGGCCTTATCATCCCAGGGAACCACTAAAGTCCATTTTTGTCAAGATCTCAATCCCTTTCCTTCCTCTGGGGTCAATAGAACCAAAGTCACTGAGGTGGTCTACATAGATCTATGCAAATTCACTTTGGGGATGGGATTCACTTTAGTAAAACCTATCTGCTTTAGGTCAATTTAAATTCCACAGTGGACATGAAATATCAGTTAAGTATCCATTACTTACAGAACCTTTGAATCCTTAGAGAGTTCTATACATTTAAAATAATAATAAAATGATAAGATAAAAACACTATGAATTTTCCCTAAAGAGCATCATAAGCAGAGTTCCTGCCACTGCTTTTTTTTTTTTTTTTTTAATCTGTGTTTTGATTCCTGGTGATTTCTATTGAGTCACTCCTGCTTTTATCACTAGGCTTCCATGCGAATTTATGGGATTACTTCCTTAAGTGTGTAAATAAGGTCTATTATTTTCAAATGACAAACTTTACTGAAGGATTCACAAGGCTTCAATCTGAAGCCGTCACATCTTTAACATGATATGGCAAAGTTTATTTTTGCAACTGTGAATAGAATTCCAGCACTGATGCAGACTCTATACATTTATGATGAGTAATATAGGAACAAAAGTACTGGGCCTGCAAAGAAATATTTTTGGACTTCTTATTTATTACATTTTTAATAGAAACGCAGGGAAAGCCTTATCTGCTGTCATTTGGTTTAAATTCCACAGTACTTTTTGTATTTGACCAAATTCCCTTATCTCTTATTTCCTTGTATTCTGCTGTGCCAGCCTCCTAGCAGTTGATATACTTATCTGTGGTTTTATAATAAAGTTTTAGCTTCTACTCAGGGAAAAGAGAAAAAAAATAGAAAGAAAAGGAAAAGCTGCTCCTTAGATACTAAATATACCAGCAGCCTACCTCCATTATATGCCTTTGAAATAGTTGCCTGTTCTTGGCTTATTTGGGAAGCTTTGGGGGTTAGCTCCATGCACCCAATTTAGAGGTGTACATTGTGCCCAGTGTTATAGCCTCTGATTTATAGAACAGGAGATGGATATGGTGTACAAGGTGTTAAAAGAGAAGAAAAAAAATATGTAGACACACACACACACACACACACACACACACACACACACACACATACCCCCGCAAATGGCAAAACAGAAATAAAAAGAGGATCAGGCCAAAAAGAATGGATATATATACATATAACTGATGCACTTTGCTGTACACCTAAAACTAACACAACATTGCAAATCAACTATACTCAAGTAAAAATTTAAAAATTAAAATAAAATAAAGGAGATTAAAGATGAAAAAAAAAAGAGGATCAGTCCAAAGCAAGCTATTATCTCTATTTCAAAATTGAAGGAAAACCTGGATAATTTCTGGCACAACCACCTAATTTGATATTAACTACTTTAATTATTTTAATCCCCATTCAAAAGGTAACATTTTAAAAAAGTTCAAAACCAACTTACAACAAAATGTGGAAAAGTTAGTTTGGAATCCAAACCGTCTAAAGTTGTGACCAGGTGTAGATTCTAAAAGTCTTACAGTCCTCATGCAAGGAGATGAGACATAAATTCATAAACAAATGAATACACTGCTTGAAGTAGTTGTAGACAATGACATTCTTTCTCAAAGGATTTTGGGAAAATGAGTTGTGGTTTTTTTTTTTTTTTTTTTTTTTTTTTCTTTTTTTGCGGTACACGGGCCTCTCACTGTTGTGGCCTCTCCCGTCGTGGAGCACAGGCTCCGGACGCGCAGGCTCAGCGGCCATGGCTCACGGGCCCAGCCGCTCTGCGGCATATGGGATCTTCCCGGACGGCCACACACTCGTGTACCCTGCATCGGCAGGCGGACTCTCAACCACTGAGCTGCCAGGGAAGCCCGGAAAATGATTTTTTCATGCTGTTTACTGGTCTAGAAAGATCCGATCCAACAGGCAGTTTGCTAAGCACCTACTATGTGCTGGACCCAGTCCTGAGTACTACTGGCTCTTACCTAGATCAGTAAGGTATAATCCTGATCTACAATTTAGAATTGCTATGCCATATATTATATATATGTATATACATGTCTATACACACATATATATATACAAATATATATGAACTCGAGCGACCTATGAACCTCACTTACTTCATCTGTAAAATGGAGATCCTACTACCTCTAAGAAAAGAAGAACTCATGATATTTTGGAGTTCTTGCTGAAATGTATATGATGAATTATTTCGTTAGTTTTCTGGATACATATAATCTTCTATGAAAATTGGACTCCCATTGAATCTCTTTGAGGAAACAGCTCTGCTGTCCAGGAAGTAAAGTTGGATTCCATGATTGTTCTGAATTATGGGGACACAAAATACTCTAATTTTAGGTCCCCTCTAAAGCATCCTGTCTGTGTCCACTTGGCGCAAGGTGCACACAGTGCAGAAAACACAATTTGTTTGCTCCCAGTCAGGAACGATTTGGTGCTGCCCCAAAGCTGCGATCTTGGGAACGGACAAGCTGCCACTTTTCAATGACAGTAAATTCACCGAAACTTCTCTGTGGATGTGCATAGGAAAGATGGAGCGTCTCCTCCTCCTTGTCTGCCCCAACAGATGTTTTGCTTCCGTGACACAGTACAATAAACCTGCGAAATAAGGAAGGCGGAACTCGCACTGAAACCCTGGGTGCTTTTGCAGGGAACAAGCCGATTGGATTATTTCCACGATCTTCTACTGTGACAGAATGTGACAACTATACCTTTTCATTTCCCATCCAGCTTCCAGGAGATGGAAGATTTACTATCCTTTTGCACACTTTAAGTCTGAGAAACTTCTTATGGCCTCTGATGGGTCCTGGAGGCTGGGAAAGAAATAAAGTTGGTTGAGATTGATGGCAAAGATTCATACTAAGTTGCTTCCATTTGCAGCAGAGACGCTGGTGGCACTTTGCAAATATTGTCACTGTTGACCCGCAGAGGTGGTACATCTCCACCTCTGAGCTCCGCTTTCATGTCAGCAAATGAGCTGTTTTCAATCCCTGTTCCACATTTTTTTTTTTTTTTGCTGTTTTGCCAGGTTCCAAGCTGAGACTGTCAGCATTACTATAACTTGTGATCTCGCACAGCCATCAGCTGAAAACAATTTCCATGCACATTTATTCAGGCCGAGCCACAAGCAGGAGGTCCCAAGGTGGCAGGTTCTTGCATTACTCTAATCCAGTTACCACGGAGTTAAAATGCTTTCATTACAGTTTCAAACCCCCAGGAGAAAGTAGGTATGACAAGCTGGGCTCTGCTTATTATGTTTTAAACCGAGATTGACTCCAAGAAATAGTAGCAAGACTGAACTAATATATTTTTACCTACTTCTTCTGTCTTTCTTGGTTCATGCTTTGAATGCTTCTTAATTTGAACTCTCTTCAAGATTCCTTTGGCCCACCTTGCTGGAGATTTGGAGAGCAGAAATACAAGCAATAATTATAAATACATTACTTATTTCTGCAAAGTCCCTTGGAAACCATAGGTGTCTTGGGCAGGCTTTAACCTGCCCCTAACCCCTTCCACTCAACTAAGATATTTTGAAACTGTCTAAACCTATTCACCTAAAGCATTGGTGAATTATTAAAAATTAACTATTTTCTTAACTACTTCCTTAATCATTACAGAAGAACATTCTAAATCAAATATTTAAAGTACAATTTGATATAAAGCAACTTATTTATTCAATTAATATTTATGAAACAGCTACTTAAATGCGGATACTGTGCTAAACCTGATATCTCAAAGGAGGAAACGTGGCCATAATATCAACCTTTTCTGAGTTTACAATCTTCATGGGGAAACTGGACAAGTAAGCATTTAATACTTATAATTTAAGATATGTGCTATAACAGGAGAAGGAAAGAAGCTGTGAAGTAAAATCTCAAGGTCCCTTCAGAGACCCATCTCATAGAAAAGCTATGAAGGCTTCCTGCAGGAAATAACACCTATGTTCTTGCTTAAGGGATACAATATGTTTCAGAGGAAAAATGGACCACTTTCATGTAGCAGGATCAGCTATGCTTAATAGAGAAAGACTAGGAAGGATTTTGAAAGATATTTGAGAAAGGAAGTTAAAGTAAGGTTTGCTATGTTCCAATGCATTCATCCAACTTCATTCACTGCGCCACTGAGAATGTCAATTTTCTGAGTATCTGAAGGTTACACTATTTAACGGTCCAAACTTTACTACTTTATTCTTGTTTCAGCCATAGACATCTATCTTAAAGGCACCACCTCATCCCTTGCCTTCCCAAACAGGGAACCTCCGGTAACTTTTCTGTATTCGTCTAGTGAAAGAAATGAGAAATAATTATGAAAGTGACTTACCTTCCTATCAAGTTTTTAAGATCTTTGAAATTCTGTATCTTATTTTTTATGCTTTCTATATTCTTAGCTCATATCATGTGCTCAATTTATATTTGTGGGATGAATAAGGCTTGAAGGAATGTACACATGAATACGTGAAATTAAAAATAACAAAAAATAGGAAAAATTGATCTGCACAACAGCTTAACTTAAAGAAACATGACTATAAGGTTTATATTTTGCATTCTTTTAGTATTTGGCTTAATTATTTAATTAGTCATTTTAATAGATGATTCTGAGTTAACTCCCATTTATACTTTTTGAAATACATACTTTGGAATCTATTAGAAGTTGGCAAGTTAGAAAAATTTTGTATGAAATTCACAGTGAAGTAATTCAGCGTCTGAATTATTACGATGTAACACACTGCAAAAATATACTTTTTTTGTTACTTTCTTTTCAATACGTTTGCATCCCAGTATTGGTAGAAATTCATGGAAAACTGATGTCTGTTTTCTCCTTTATGTGCAGTTTATATTTGCAGTTGTAAAATTGAGTTTGCCTAACGCTGAGTGTGAATATCTCTGAGAAAGCCATAATTGGAGTCTAAGTCTAGACTAAAGGTTGATTCAGCTCAAATCTATAGTTTGGAATGTTAAAAGCAATTGGTGGACAAGGGGAAACTTCACAAATTCTCATAAGTGGATTACACGAAAATTTGAATTTTTTAACACCAGCAGATGATAAGCCAGTCAACCATAGTAAATTATCCTTGTTATTTTGAGTACTTAAAACTATAGTTAACAATCTCAAAATAATACAAATTTCTTCTTTATCTGGTGTGAAGGACATAAGTAGAAAACTCTTGGATGTGGAGGTATATAAAATTTGTTGATTCCACCAATATTTAGCAAATGCCTACTACGTGCAAAGCAATGATACAAGTGCTAGAGATATTGTTGTAAATGAAACAGACACAAATTCCTGCCCTCAGGGAACTCACATTCTCCTGGATGGAAACAGACATCTAACAAATAAATAATTAAAATCTACGTACATTAGCTGGTGATAAGTGCTACAGAGAAAAATAAATATGCGTGTAACATTTTAAATATCACAGTCAGAGGAATCCTCACTGAAAAAGGGAGATTTAATCAAAGACCTGAAGGAAGTAAGGGAAAAAGCCCTGCAGCTGTTCTGGGGAAGAGTATTCCTGTCAGAAGAAATGACAAGTGTAAAGGCCCTGAGGCAGAACTATTTTATGAGTTGAAGGAACAGAAGGGAGATTGCATTGCTGAGACAGAGTTAGTGCATGGCAGAGGAATAGGGAATGATATCTGTCAGAGAGTGGGTGTAGACAGAAGAGGTATATTGTGAAGAGCTGTTGGAGAGACTTGGTTTTTTATTATGAGTGAGATGGGAAGTCGCTGGAATTGAAGGCATTGAGTGACATGATTTGACTGCTGTTTTGAGATTTGTCTGTCGGTGCACAAGCGTGGTAGGTGGAGTTGGTGGGGGGAAGGGTGTTAAGGAGGAAGGGCATTGCAACAACCCAGTGAGAACTGATGGTGGCGGGGACCTGAGTGCTAACAGTCGAAGTGATGAGAGGTGGTGAGATTCTGGACATATTTTGAAAGATGACAGGATTTGTTGATGGACTAGAATTTGGACATCAACAGAAGAAAAGACACAAAGAAAACACTGGGATTTTTATTTCAGCAAACCATCAAAACACTTAATTTTTCTTGGGGAAAAAAAAAGAGGCATAAGAAACCAAACCAAATCAAAACGAAACTTTTATTATCTCATCTTGGAGAATAAGGGAGAAAACAGATTTCTTCACAAAAGTACAATGAAATGGAACTTCTGGGCTTCAGAGTTCAGAATCTTGTTCTGAATCAGGACTATCCCACGGACTCATGGCACATAATCATGGAAGAGTTAATGAACTGTGTTCAATGTTCTTATGTATAAAGGAGTGATAATAATAGCACTTACTTCACAGAAGAGTTGTGAGTACAAAATAAGAAAATCTGCATAATATGACATCAGAGTGACTGACTCATAGTCATCGCTCAACACTTCTCAGAAAAACAAACTGTTTTTCTGTGAAACTAGAGAAACTAACCATTTCAAAGGTGATGAAATTTCCCATAAACCATGAAGAAATTGTCCTAATATTAGCATGTAAATCATTTATTTTTTTTGCAAAACAGATTCTTAGTAACACTAAGTGGAACACCTATAATGGAGAGGTGTTAATGGAATATAAAAATAAACAGCATGGTCCCCATTTTCAAAGAACATACAACATAGTGGAGGAGACAGATGTGTGCAAAATATAACGTGAGAGTCAATGAAAATTGAACAAGAATAGTGATTTTTTTCCACTGAGAATGGAATCAGTTTGACTAAATTTTCTAAATAGGAATAAAAGCTTTAGACTATAGTGATGGTATTTTCTGAACCAAAAAGCAATACATGTGACCTGAGAAACATAGTCATGGGGAAAAACAGAGTCAAATATTTGAAATCTGGACTATCCTACAAAGTTCAACATTGATAATAATTGTAATGTGTATCACATCGTAATAATGATTACACACGGTAATATGAAACAACATCTGCCTTCCAACATTCAAGCAGATAAACTCCCCTGCAGGAATAGGCCACATTTTCCCTAAGAGAAACCTAGAAATACATTGAGCCAAGTCCTGAATCTGGAATGCTTACCGGAGCTAAAATCAAAACCTTCAAGTTTGTCACCCTGCCATTATTAATGGATATTTAACACCCTGCTAAGCTGGTCTAGCGCTCAGCTGTTTTCTTAAAGTTGGTTGAATAACTGGTATTCTTCCTGCTCACAAAGTCTTTGTTAATGTGCATATTGCAAAATCATCCTGAGTAAACAGTCTGTGTCATATGTATTGAAGGAAAGTAATGTATGGATTAGCATATAATAGTATGGGTTAGGGAGAAAAATGAGTCATAAAAGTAGCTGGTTCAAAGGAATAAATAACTAAATCATTATCTTGATGCCTGACTTAGAAAGCTTTAGCTCTCAAAGGCATAATGTCTAAAATATAAAGACCATTGTGTAAAGCCCCATTATGGACTGCAGTTTGGTAGTTTATGATAGAAAACTATGGGTAGGAATACACTTAACAAAACGCAGGATTTAGAAGACAAAAATGGAAAGAAACCATTATGATTTTCAGCTAAATTTCTTTATTTTTTTCAAATAAATCAAATATTTTATTTTTTTGTTATCCTTCAAAATTCTTCAAATCCAAATGTTTGCATTTTTATATAATTGAAATCAGAGCAGAAATTTAATTTTGAATACTGTTTCCTTTTTTTTTTTTTTTTACATCTTTATTGGAGTATAATTGCTTTACAATGGTGTGTTAGTTTCTGGTTTATAACAAAGTGAATCAGTTATACATATACATATGTTCCCATATCTCCTCCCTCTTGCGTCTCCCTCCCACCCTCCCTATCCCACCCCTCTAGGTGGTCACAAAGCATGAGCTGATCTCCCTGTGCTATGCGGCTGCTTCCCACTAGCTATCTATTTTACATTTGGTAGTGTATATATGTCCATGCTGCTCTCTCACTTTGTCACATCAGCTAAATTTTTTGTTCCCTAAAGGTGAAAATTAGAAGCCATTTCTGTGAAAGAGATGTGGTAGGTAAGAATAAATTGCTTTGCATATCAGGTATTGATGTGTCTGGAAGCATCTTCTTGAAAAGATTTTTATCCATTTATTGTACCCATTCTGTGTTTCTGATGCATAGGACCCATAGACATTTGATATGCCTGTCATCAAGGACACCACAGCTAGGAGCAGGTATGGTAAATAGATTTTAGGGATGTATCCGTGCCAGTGGTTAGAAGAGGCTACATTTGGCACTGTTTTGAGAGGAGTGCTGACTCAGCAGGAGAGAGTATTGTGATTGATTAATCAGGTCTGGCAGGGATGCTGTAATTGAAGTGAAGACTCAAGTATCAGATGTTTGACAACAGTGATCACGTGGGAGGGGTAGACAAAGATGTTCAATGAAATGCTAAAAGAGGTGCTATGGGGGCATAAGAGAGGTCAAGAGGGTCATGGAAAGTTCTAAAGGGGAGATTACATGTGGTTTGAGTCTTAAAGGGTGATCAGGTATATATGCCAGTGTTATGGACTGAATGTTTGTGTTCCCCCAAAATTCATGTGTTGAAATCCCAATCCTTGATGTGATAGTATTAGGAGATAGGACTTTGGGGAGATAATTAGGTGTAGATGAGGTCAAGAGGGTGGGGCCCCCATGATGAGATTGGGACCTTAGAAGAGGTGACCTGAGAGCTAACTTCCTCTCTCTCTCTCTTAGCTGTGTGAGGATGCAGCAAGAAACCAGCCACCTGCAACTAGGAAGAGGGTCCCCACTGCACACTGGATATGCCAGCTCCTTGTTCTTGGACTTCCCTGCCTCCAGAATTGTGAGAAATAAATGCTTGCTGTTTAACTCACCCAGTGTATGGTGATTTCTTATAGCAGCACAATATGGGATAAATAGGTAGATGATGTTGCAAAGGCACTCCTGAGGAACCTGGAACTATTAAGCACACAGAGAAATAGGTGAGAAGGGGAATGGATTGTTCAAGTATTTACAAGCAGTTTGACATTTCTGTGGGACAGAGTATAAGCCAAATTTGCCATGCCCAGTCTTTCCCAGCTTGTCTTGATTATAAGTCCTAATTATTTCTCAAACCTATTTCACTCTCCCTATGTAGGCCATCACCCTAGTCTCAACCATGGTCATCTTTCATCTAAGCTGTCCCAGTGACAGCCAGTTTTGCATATCCACAACTTATTTATCTATTTATTCATCATTCAACAACTTTATTGAGGGACCATTTGTATATCATAAATTGCATATCATATCATTTTTTTTGAGTGCACAATTCAGTATTTTTTAGCAAATTCAAAATGTTGTAATCATCATCATTTTCCAGTTTTAGAGCACTTTTAATAATCCAAAGATCTTTTGTGACTATTTGCAATCACTCCCTATTTCCCCCCCAATCCCCTGTGAAATGCTAATCCACTTTCTGACTCCATAAGTTTGTTTTACTGAGACACTTTATGTAAATGACATCATGCAATAAGTGATATTTTGTGCCTGGTTTCTTTGACCTAGCATAGTGATTTTGAGGTTCATCCATGTTGGGGCATGTATAACTACTTTGTTTTTTTACTGCAGAATAGTATTCCATTGTATGGATATATCATATTTTGTTTACCCATTCATCAGTTGATGGACATTTGGACTGTTTCTACTTTTGTTTATTATGAATAATGGTACCATAGACATACATGTACAAATGTTTTGTGTGGACATATGTTTTCATTTCTCTTGTTTAGATAACTAGGAGTGGAATTTCTGGGTCATATGATAAATTTAAGCAACTGCTAAAATCTTCAACAGTGACTGTACTATTTTATATTCCCATCAGCAATGGGAACAATATCCTCTTCTCCAGTTTTTTTCTCCATACTTTTGCCAGAAGGTTCCTTTCAAAATTCTTATGGCATGTTATTTTACAGCTGTGAAAATTTTCAATGGTTTCTAGCTGTTCTCAGAGTAAAGGACCAAATTCTTAACAGAGCCCATGAGGTCAAGGTAGAGGTCTGGTCATTGGTCACCACTTTATGTCACATCCCCTCCCTCTCTACTCCAGCCATAGCAGTCTCCTTTCAGTCCTTTAAACATAATGCATTACCACAAGAAAGTCTTTGTAACTGCTATGCCCAAACCTTGACTGCTTCCCCCACCTTTGCTGTTTCTTTGCCTCCTTCATAATGCCTACGCATCATTTAGATGTCAAATCAGATACCATTTGCTCAGCAAAACCTTCCCTAACTCTTCAGACTAGGTCAGATTTCTGCATGCTATAGTTTTGCATTTTATTGATCTCAGTTTATAATTGTGCTTTCATTCACATCAGTAAATATTTATTGAATGAATGAATAAAGAAGAAAATGGAAACAGAAGATTGGAGAGGTAGAGATGGATGAGATCACAGAAGGGCCTTGGGCATCTTTTGCAAGAATATGTAATTTATACAACAAGTGATGGAGAGCAGTTAGAAAGTATTTAAAGAAGTAAAAGTTAGAAGCAGAAAAATCTACTTAAGAGGTAAGCACTGAGAGAAGAGTTTAGCTTCAAGAAAAACTAAGATGTCTTCATTTTCTAGCTTGATAAGGCAGATATAAGCTACTCATCAAAATAAGAAAATGATTATTGTACATTTGAGTATGTGAGACTGTGAGTTTGGACTGTATATAGATAGCAAAAGTAACCTATAGATTATCATAAAAACCTTGAGAGAAAGAGAGTATAGGTGAATAAACCAAAGAACTTGGAACCCTGGGTAATCTCAATATGTAACGTGTACCAAGAATTGTAAGAAAGAATGAAAGAGAGCAAGCCAAGAAAGGGCTAAGAAGAACCATGAGAGAGAAACATAGGAGAAAAAAAAAAAAAAACTCTGTGACATGAATCTTGGCAATGATTTTTTGGATGTGAAACCGAACGTATAAGCAACAAAATAAAAAAGTAAACAAGTAGGACTACATCAAACTAAAAAGCTTCTGCACAGCAAAAGAAACAATCGACAAAATGAAAAGTCACCTGACAGAATGGGAAAAAAATATTTGTAAACCACACATCTGATAAGCTGTTAAAGTCCAAAATATATAAGGAACTCATATAACTCAATAGCAAAAAACAAATAATCCAATTAAAAAGAAGGCAAAGGACCTGAACAGACACTTTTCCAAACAGGATATTCAAATGACCAACAGGTACATGAAAAGGTGCTCAACATCACTAATCATTAGGGAAATGTAAATCAAAACAACAATGAGATGTCACCTTGAACCCATTACAATAGCTATCATCAAAAAGACAAGAGAAGCTACTTAAATGTTCATCAACAGATGAACAGATAAAGAAGATGTGGTACATATAAAAAATGGAATTTTACTCAGCCATAAAAAATAATGAAATAATGCCATTTGCAGCAACATGGATGGACCTAGAAATTATCATGTTAAGTGAAATAAGTCAGCCAGAGAAAGACAAATATGCTATCACTTATATGTGGAATATAAAAAAGTGATACTAATGAACTTATTTACAAAGCAGAAATAGAACAAACTTATACCCCAAAGGGGATAGTGGGGAGTGGAGATAAATTAAGAGTTTGGGATTAACATACACACACTACTATATATATAATAGATAAACAACAAGGTCTTATTGTATAGCACAGGGAGCTCTACTGAATAATCTGTAATAAACCATAATGGAAAATAATTTGAAAAAGAATATATATATATATATATATATATATATATATATATATATATATAGCTGAATCACTCTGCTGTATACCTGAAACTAACACAACATTGTAAATCAACTGTAGTTCAATTAAAAAAAAAAAGATAAGAGATAACCAGTGTTGGTGAGGGTGTGGGGAAAAGGGAGCCCTTGTGCACTGTTGGTGGGAATGTAAATTTACACAACCACTATGGAGAACAGTTTGGAGGTTCCAGAGGAAATTAAAAATAGAGCTACCATTTGCTCCAGCAATCTCCCTTTTGGGTATACATCTGGAAGAAATGAAATCACTATCCCCAAGAGATACCTGCACCCTTATGTTCATTGCAGCATTACTTATAATAGTCAAGACATGGAAACCACCTGTGTCCATCAATAAATAAATAAATAAAATGCATATATATGTTTATATATATATATATTTACTCTCTCTCTCTCTCTCTCTCTCTCTCTATATATATATATATATATATATATATATATATAGTAAAATACTATTCAGCCATAAAAATAAAGAAACCCTGTCATTTGTGACAACATGGATGGACCTTGAGGGCATTATGTTAAGTGAAACAAGTCAGGTAGAGAGAGACAAATACTGTATGATCACACAAGCAAAATCTAAAGCAACAAAACTCATGGAAACAAAGATCAAATTTGTGGTTGCCAAAGGCAGGGGGTAGGGGTTGGGGGAATTGGGTGAATGTGGTCAAACTTCCAGTTATAAAATAAATAAGTCCTGAGGATGTAAAGAATAGCATGGTGACTATGTATATCAATACTGTTTTTTATATTTGGAAGTTGCTAAGGGAGTATATCTTAAAAGTTCTCATCACAAGGAAAAAACATTTTGTAACTATGTGGGGTGTTGGATGTTAACTAAATTTATTGTGGTAATCATTCCCCAATTATACATATATCAAATCATTATGTTGTACATCTGAAACTTGTACAATGTTATATGTCAATTATAACTTTATAAAACTGGGAGAAAACAAAAGAAAGCCAAGAAAAGTCTAAGGAGAACCAGGAGGTAGTAATGTGCTGAGAATCATTGTAAAAGAGCTTCAGTAAGGAGAGAGAAAGAGGTCACCATTGCCATACACAAATAGTTGTCTCTCAAATAAGGACTATGAAGATCCATGGTTTTAACTGCGGGGGGGTTGGGGCGGGGGAATTGATCAATAGGATTTTATCTGCCAGATTATTTAGTGGTGCAGAATGCTTTCTGATTAATTTTCTGTGATTTAGTAAATGCTTTATTTTGGCTCACATAAGAATTTGTTTAGGAGATAATTTAGAATAAAAGAAAAGAAACTTGAAATGGAAAAGCAAGACTTCTTAACTCTGCCCAAGTTTCTGTCTTGCTTTCTTCCTTCCAAATCTGTTTTGACATCAAGATTACCTTGTTTCGTCAACTGAGCTGGAGACAGATAAGGATGGTAGGTATGCAGCTTAGTAATCATTAAGTCTCAAGTTGTCTTGACATCTGCCAATAACTAAAACACTTTGTTTTTAAGTCTGAATTATCTGCTCATTCACTTTTATTGCTATTCAAGTTTAGTGACACAGCCAAAAACACCACCATCACCCATAAGAAAACTACACTGTAGAAAATAACAAATGCACTTTGAGAAAGCCCAATTACTTTCTATTTATTTTTAGTTTTATGTATTTTAAAATTAGGTTTGCAAAAAACTTATCAGTCTAAGTCAGTCAAATTCAGATTTAAGGCTGTTTTCTTATGAACTCTCAAAAATTAAAAATCTTATACTCAAAAAGAGTGATAACAAATTTAGAGTGGAATTCCATTGACATTTTAATAACACAATTTGGTTTAGCAATCCTTTATGCAGTAAACCTATGTATCGCTAATATCCTCATAATTTAGACAATCTCTTTAAAATTTGAAAAAAGTTAATATTTAAGTAAAAAGTGCCATTTTAAAATAGCAGCAACTGATAATTCTATAGATATACTATCGAGTTACATAGATAATATCTACTTATTTTCCAGCTTAATAGAGTATTTAAGTTAATCATTAGGTACAGTATAAGTCAGACAATTATTTCCAAAAATAGATAATTGTTAAATGTGTTTAAAACTCTCCTTGCTAATATTTCTCACTTTGGGAATTACATTTTTGAAAGAAATAATTTTTTGTTTTTTTGTTTTTCTTACAGTACGTGGGCCTCTCACTGTTGTGGCCTCTCTCGTTGCAGAGCACAGGTTCTGGATGCGCATGCTCAGCAGCCATGGCTCACGGGCCTAGCCGCTCTGCGGCATGTGGGATCTTCCTGGACCAAGGCACGAACCCATGTCCCCTGCATCAGCAGGCGGACTCTCAACCACTGTACCACCAGGGAAGCCCAAGGAATAGTTTTGAAGTGTTCTTTTGGTGCAAAATTTAAAACTACCTGTAGCCCTCAAAAATTAGAATAAGTATATTTCAATTCAGCTGGCTATGAAATGAAATTCAAACTTAGATTTTTAACTGGAGCCAATAGAAAAATAAAAAAATTTTATATATAAAAGAAAAGAAAAAGAATGCCCATATATCAAGTCATATAAAAGAAAAAAGAAAAAGAATGCCCATATATCAAGTCAAGTATTTATTTAACTCTATGTGAAGAACTTGTGTGCCCAAACCAAACTACTTGAATGTGCATCACAGTTCCTCACTTATAAGGTGTATAGTACTGGGAAAGTGACTCTACCTAACTGGACTTTAGTATCTTTCTCTGTAAAATGAATCTTATAAGTATATTGTAGTGTTTTAATGATGTATATTTGAATTAAATGTGTAAAGCACTTAGAAAAATGGTAGCACATATTTAATATTAATAATTATTGCTTATTAATATTATTGCCAGAGGTAAAATTCCTCAGAATTTTGCTTGAAATGTCCTATAGCAAGGACACTTTCAGAGTCATGATTTAGAAATTTAAAGTAGACATTAAGTCTAAATATTACCAGAGCCAACAAATCATACAATGTAGTTTCTGAGTGCAATACATTATTTATCATATCCCATATATTCATTTATTTTAGATAAAAACAAAATTTTATTTTAAAATTGTCAATGAAAATACAGTATCAATGGTGTTGACTAAAAAGAGCCAGAGTATACTTCTGGTTATCAGGGAAGAGCGTGTAGCAGGCTAATTCTCTTGATGAGAACAATTCAAAAATATGGAAGATATATAGATATTGGTATAGATATAGATACACACTTGGCATCATATATAAATATATATAACAATTAAATGAAACACACACACACACACACACACACACACACACACACACGCACACACACACATATCACACAATCCAATCCAATTATCCAAAGGCTAGTTAGGCAACAAAGATGAGGAAGCCAAGATTCCAGAGATAAGGGAAGCACAGATAAATTAACCTCTCATTTAACATCACTTTTCTCCTTGAGGCAATTTCTGATTCCCAAGACCAATTGATATGCAGAGCCGAAAGGTCCACTGAGAGACTGAGAACCTGAAAAACTGAGAAAAACTTCCAGCAGTCTTCTGTAGCTAGGTTAACAATATTGGAGTTCAGAGCCCATAAAGTCTAGGGGCTCTCATAAACAACCAGGGTTCTGAATTGGGAACTCAAAATAAACAAGCCCTAGTATTACAGATGAAGTAGAAAAAACTAATTCTTAAAAAGACCTAAGCCCAGCTTCGAACCAACCTACCTGATGATTGGATTAAATGAAGGTTAATATGCCACTTCGCAGACAGCTTGCTAAAGCAAAAATAAATTCTCACTGAAAGAAGATAGCATCTTCCAAAGCCTCAAATTGTTTCTAAATTTTTTTTCATATGCAAGATCAAGAATTTAGTAAAAGAATTTATTAGGTCCACAAAGAGAGAAAACCAACTTAACAAAAGCCAACAGAAAAAATACACAATACAAAAAAACCATAGGAGATCCGTATATTGGAATTATCAGTCATGAATTTTAAAATAATTATACGTAGAAACCAACAGGGGGTTAATATCCAAAATATACAAACAGCTCATTGAATTTAATGTTGAAAAACTGTTACCAAGTCCAGGCTCATACTTCTCACTGTACAACAGGCCAATAATTGAGAGATGAGTTGTTGGGTCAAGGAATAGCAGCTTTATTTGGAAAGCCAGCAAACCGAGAAGATGGTGGACTCATGCACCAAAGAACCAACTTGCCTGAGTTAGAATTCAGGCTTCTTTTATACTAAAAAGGGAGGGATGAAAGTCAAACATTTCCTGGTTCTGGTCAGACTCTGGCGGGGATGTGTTAATTTCTTCCTCCCTGAAGTCATTGACAGGTGGGCCTAGTCAGGATGTTTCTTGTGAGGTAAACAAATTTATTTTAGCTTAATGCTCATTACCTGGGTGGCAGGGTTCCCAGAGATGGGCCATTATGAATAATTTAAGCTTATAGGCAACATCCCTTTAGTGATTAACTTGTAATAGAATATAAAACATTCTTCCCCATTACAAAACAACCCAATCAAAAATTGGGCAGAAGACCTAAGTAGACATTTTTTCCAAATAAAACATACAGATGGCCAAAAGGCACATGAAAAGATGTTTGACATTGCTAATTATTAGAGAAATACAAATCAAAACCACAATGAAGTATCACCACACACTGGTCAGAATGGCTATCATCATAAAAGTCTACAAATAATAAGTGCTGGAGAGGGTGTGAAGAAAAAGGAACCGACATACACTGTTGGTGGGAATGTGAATTGGTGTAGCCACTATGGAAAACTATGGAGGTTCCTTAAAATACTAAAAATAGAGTTACCATATGATCCAGCAACCCCACTCCTGGGTATATATCTGGACAAACAAAAACCCTAATTTGAATAGATATACGCACTCCAGTGTTCATAGTAGTACCATTTATAATAGCAAGATATGGAAACAACCCAAGTGTCCATCAACAAGTGATTGGTTTTTAAGAAGATGTGGTATATGAATACAATGGAATATTACTCAACCATAAGAAAGAATGAAATACTGCCATTTGCAGCAACATAGATGGACCTAGAGAATATTATGCTTAAGGAAGTAAATCAGACAGAGAAAGATAAATACTATGTAATATCACTATTATGTGGAATCTAAAAAATAATACAAATGAATCTATATACAAAACAGAAACAGACACACAGATGTAGAAAACAAACTTATGGTTACAAAAAAGGAGAGGAAACGTTGGGGAGGGAAAAATTAGGAGTATAGGATTAACAGATATACATATATATATGTATATCTATTACATATACAGTAGATAAGCAACAAGGATTTACTATACAGCACAGGGAATTATATTCAGTATCTTATAATAACCTATAATGGAATATAATCAGAAAAAAAAACCACTGAATCACTACGCTGTATACCTGAAACAAATACAATACTGTAAATCAACTATACTTCAATTAAAAAATAAAATAAAATAAAATAACTATATGTAAATATTAGTACTGTTCAAGATTAATATTAATATGTACAAGATTTTAAAATTAAATGAAAAAGATGAAGAAAGAATAAATAGAAATTCTATAAGCAAAGAGTAAGATAGCTGAAATTAAGAACCCAAATGATGGGTTTATCAACAAATTAAATAACATTTAAAAGAAGATTAATGAACTGGAAGGTAGGTTAGAAGAAAATATCCAGACTGGAACCCAGAGAGGGAGAAACATGGACAGTACAAAAACAAAAAATAGTGTGAGAAAGCTATGGAGTATAATAAAAAATCTAACACATTTATAATTGAAAGCCAGAATTTAAGAAGCAAGAGAAAATGGGACAAAACCATAAATGAAGAGATAATAACTAAGAATTTTTCAAAAGTGTTTAATACATTAATCTCCAAACAATAAATACAAAGAACATGACATTTTGGTATATCAGATCAAAATTTCTGAAAATCAAGAGCAAATAAATCATCTTAAAAGAATCTAGAGAAAGGATATGCTCTTTAAAAAGCAGCAATAAACTTGAGAATAAACTTCTCAATGGAAATAGACATCCAGAAGACAGCAGACTATGACCCTTAGAGTGCTACAACAAAATTTCTAGCACCAACATAGAATGTTATGCCCAGTGAAATTGTACTTCAAGATTGAAAACAAAATAAAGAAAATCTCAGATGAAAACAGAAAATTTATTTCCAGCAGTTCTGCATTAAGGAAAACATAAAAGGGAGTTCTTCAGACACAAGAAAGATGAGTCCAGATGGGAGGACTGAGATTCAGAAAGGAAAGGAATGAAAAAAAGGATAATATGTGGGTAAATAGATATGATTATGGACTGCATAAATAATTAAAATAATATCTTACTGAATTTTAAATATAGTTTTAAGTAAATATAGGGTTAACATGTCACCTGTAACACAAATAACATGTACAATAAGTTGAAGAATTCTACGGTTCTTGAGTAGTCCAAAAATTGTTAAAAGTACTATTTTTAATAAGAATGCATGTTTGGAAGTCTAGGTATCCATGAAAAAATAAAATGACATATAGGAAATAAGCTAAGAGAAGGAACAGGGAATTCTTTAGAAAAAAAAGGCAAAAATAAAAATACAGAAAAAGTGAAATTAAAATAAGAGAAAACAAATAATAAGATGAGAAATAAAAGGCATAGCATAATAACAGCTACATTAATTGTAAGTACAATAAATGTTTTAATTAAAAGATAATTTTCTCAAACTGTATAAAGAAAAGTTCTATATACTGTGCACCAAAACACATTAAACATAAGAATACATAAGAAACCAAAAAAAATGGTGCTAATAATGTTAGAAGTAGATTTTTAAGGCATGAAATAGAGTATTTATCTAAGATAAATAAAGCTATTTCATAATGTTAAGAAGGCAATTCTATCAAAAAGATTAACATTTATAACCGTGAATGTAACAAATAGCATGACTTCTAAGTACATAAATCTAAAATTGACAGCACCAAAAGGAGAAATAGATTTTAACACATCTCTCCCAAAATCTAATAGAACCATATGACAAAAATTCAGTTAAGATATAGGAAATCTGAACATGATTAGCCAACTTGACCTAATTGAGATATACAGAGAGCATTGTATATAACAGTTGTGTTTTTTTAAATACTCTTTTCAAGTTTATGCTGAACTTTTACTAAAATTGCCCAAAACATGGACAAATCTAAAAAATTTGGAAGTTTTGAAATAATTTAGAGTGCACCTCTGACAATGTTGGAGTTAAACTAGAAATTGACTTTGTAAAATGATAACTCTAAATGATGCCATTTATTAGTAAATAAAGCAATGCACTTCTAAATAACACATGGGACAAAAAAATTCACAATATAATTTTGAAATATTTTGAACCAAATAGCAGTGAAAATATGACATTTCCTAATTTGAGCGATGATGCTAATGTCATGCTGAGAAGAAACATTTTAGCCTTGTATATAGACTTTAGAAAGGAAGAAAGGCTGAAAATTTTAAATATCTTTATATATACCCCCAAGAAGTTAGAATACTGAAAATAAGGACAGTAGAGCACAGGGAATAATAACAAGAGTATTAATTAAAGAAATTAAAAAAATAAGCATACAATAGAGAGAATCAAATCAGCCAATTGTTGCATATCTGAAAGCAGTATTTAAACTGTTGAAATCATTACAAGATTGATCGAGAATAAAAGAGAGAAGACACAAGAATCAATATGAGAAGTAAAAATGGAAAATGCATACATATGTGTACTAAAGGGCATGTTTCACAGGATCAAGACATTTTTCATAAAAGCCCCAAACTTTGAAACCATCCAAAAGTCCATCAATGGGAAAGTAAATAAATTATGGAATATCCTTAAAATGGAATACTATACAGGAATGAGATTGAAAAACTACAATTTGTTATGCGATTAAATTCAATCTTGGCCTCTTTATCTTCATCACCTAAATAGTCCTCAGATGCTTGGATTGTGTATTGTTTGTGTGTGTGTGTTAGTGCATGTGAGTGTCTGTAAATATATATTTATAATGTTATATTCTAATGTTATATATATTTATACATGATGCCATGTGTATATTTATATCTATTTGTATATCTTTATGTATATTCCAGATCTTTGTGTTTTTTCAGAACAATTAGCCTGAACAAACTATCTACTTCTATCCAGACACATACTCAGAATCTTTTTAACCAATACTACATAGACATATATATTTTGAGGATTTTTAAATAAAATTTTATTTTAATCTAAAAAAATTCCCTTTATTTCTGGAATTTTAAATATCTGGAATATGACAAATAGCATAGTCACAAAATAATGGGTTAAAAAAAGCAGAAATCAAAGTATACCTACTGTATGACTATAGTTACATACATTTTATACAAAGGAAAAATGGATATACAGTTTTAGAGTTTGATTATCTTTGCAGAGAGAAAAGAAGAACACTTCTTTGATGCTGGGGAAATTCTATTTCTCTATCTGGGTGACAGTTACCTGTGAAAATCTTGTGAAAATTTATTGATGTGATCACTTATGAGTTAAGGACTTTCCTGAATTTAAGGTACAGAAACAAAAACCCTTTAAGAAATAAAAACTTTTCCTGAGTATTAGTCTTCTTTTAACAGTGTAAAATTACAAGTTTAGTTATAAAAATAAGAAAAAGCACATAAAACTTATTTGGCAAAATTCCACTTCTGATTCACATCCTAAACTATCATTCCAATTATTTCTAAACAGCATTATAAGTAAGCATGATTTTAAATTCTGTTAAAATATCATCACAGTGACTATTATAGAAAGCCATGCTCTCAAAATATGAAAAAAACTCTCATATTTGCCATTTTATTATTTTTAAAGGAAAAATATAAAATGATGGTAAATAATTTACATTATCCAAAATTTTAGATAGGTGTAATATGTGTGTATATGTGTATATTTGTATATACACATTACATGTTTGTGTATTTGTATATGTGTACATGTGATAGATGTGTGTATGCATATGTATACATGGACAGATATATATATGTATGTATATGTGGGTGTATATACACACATACAACATTCACAAATGGTTATACATATGGTACAGAAACATGTCTTACTCTTTTCTGAAACTTGCAATTTTCACTGAAAAACTCTTAAACATTCTTTATGTCAACTGAGTTCCCCTTCATTTTCACTTTTACTGATTTATTTATTTATCTGTGGCAATAGGACTTTTAACTTCCTAAGTCCTTAGCATACTACTACCAGTGATCAAATTCAGTATAATAGTATTATATAACAATTGTACAATGGTATAATACTATTGCTATATATGTTATTCAATTGCTTATTTTTTCCTCCTCAGTATGGATGTTTTATATCCATATTTCTGCATGCTATCTCTTCTGTTTTTGTCTCCCTGCCACATGGCACTTCACAGTGTACAGCCACCACATTTTAGCCACTCAGACTCCCAGTGGTATGCATCCAGATATCCAGATGTTGCCTCCAACTTCTCACACCACAAATAACACTGGGGGAAAACAAAAAAAGTTTGCACATGCCTACACATGCAGCTGAATGAGAATTTTCTCCAGTATAAAGCAGAACGGCTATTTATCTAGTATGCACATATATAATTTACCTAAGTACCACCAAGTTGCTCTCCAGAATGGCTACATCAATCTGTATTCTCACCAGCAGGGCAGAGGGGTACCACACCTCCACATTGCCGTTTGTACTTGAATAACGCCAAGCTTTCTAGACTTTGGTTACTTTATAGGTAAATTGGTATTTAATTGTTGTTTTAATTTGAATTTCATCAACTTGTTAATTTTTGGATTTCCACTTAAGTACATTGCCTATCTACATCTTTGTCTGTTTTCCTCTTGGAGTTGAAGTAGATTTTCTTGTTGATTTAAAGGAGCTCCTTGTACCATATTTTCAAGATACTAGTTTCTTGAGAATTTTTGACATTGCAAATCTCTTCTTTCATACTCTCTTATCTATCACTTAACTTTATGCATATTATTGTTTCTTAATATTAAGTTCTTATTTTTAGTGTAATCAAATCTATTGTTTCTTATAGTTTTGTCATTTGAATTTTTTTAGTGTTTCCATGCCCTTAAATCACAAAGATTATCTCATATTTTCTTTCATTAATCTTAGTTTTGCCTTTCACATGTTTTCCACATGCTTTTACCTTTTCACATTAACCTATATGGAGTCTATGTGGTGTAAAAATATAATAATTTTCAGTTGTTCATCCCTTATTCTTCTCAATGGCTACATAATATCACATTATGACTACATTTCAGTGTATTTAACCAGTATGCAATTAATGACTATTCAGATGACTTTTTTAGGCTTTGTTATTATACTCAGTGATGTAAGGAGTATCTTTGTGGAGCTGCTAGGTCATTGTGTATAAGTGTTTTTAGTGTTATTTGTTTTGATTTATTGTCAGACTGCCCTCTAAACTACTGTTCTGTGATGTCCAATATAAGTACCCTTCATATATCATGCATATAATTTTTTTTTTTTTTTTGCAGTATGTGGGCCTCTCACTGTTGTGGCCTCTCCCGTTGCATAGCACAGGCTCTGGATGCACAGGCCCAGAGGCCATGGCTTACGGGCCCAGCCACTTCGCGGCATGTGGGATCCTCCCGGACTGGGGCACGAACCCACGTCCCCTGCATCGGCAGGTGGACTCTCAACCACTGTGCCACCAGGGAAGCCCTCATGCATATAAATTTATAGACAATCAAAAGTTATCTATGATTGGAAGAGATCGATCAAGATGGTGGAGTAAAAGGACCTGGAGCTCACTTACGCCATGAACACATCAAAAATATACCTAAGTGTGGAATAATTCTCACTGAAAACTACATGGAAACTGGTGGAAGGACTCCTGTATAACAAACGCTATAAGAACGATAAACACATAATATGGTAGGAAGGAAAGATAGCAATCAGGTCAGGATCTATGCCTCTGGAGTGAGGACTCAGAGGAAAAGGGAGATTACACACGTGGACACCTGCCCTGGGGAGCAAGCAGTGAGAGCCGCAGGTTGGGTGCCCCAGTCCTGGGGCCCTACTCAGAGGAGGCAAGCCCCCTTGGGTGGTTGGAGAGACTGGAACTAACAGGAGAGCTGTGGGAAGCCTGGGCTACACTCACTAGGAGCATGTACTGGCTTGCCCACAAGGCAGAGTAGAGAGAGTACTATTCTAATAGCTGCAAGGTTTCCTGCAACTACCTCAGTGCAATTGTTCCAATCCCACTCCATATCATAGCATGGCACTGAATCTGGGGTAGCCACTACCAGAGAGAAGAGTCAACCCTAGGACACAGAGGTCACCCAGTCCTGGCCTAGAGCCTGGGTGGTAGGTGGCGGTCATTTTATGTGCTTTACTCAAGCAGCACATCAGAAGCAGCCCAGGTCTCTGATAGAAGCCATTCCACCACAGCTCACCTCCTGATACATGCCAAGGGACCACTCGAGCCCCACTCACACTGCAGTGTGGCTCCACAACAGGGTGTGAGTATGGAGGCTGCGGGCAGTAATAGGCTTTGAGGGACAAAGGGGACTTGCACCTGAGGCTGCGACTGAGTGGAGCAAGGGAAACAAATACAGGCACATGCATAGGTAGTGCAGTGGAGACAGGTCAGACCTCTGTCTGTGGTCAGCACAAACCGAGAGCCCATATGGGCCCCAATTGCTTTAGCACTCTCCTACTCTAAGGCAAGTGACCCAGGGCAGGGAGAAATGAAAACATTCACTTAAAGGGAACAGAGTCAGCTTAGGCCCAACCCTCAGGTATTCTGCTCAGGCAATTTGGGATCAGACCTCACTCTCCATAGGGTGGTGATGGCTATGGGACAGAGGGGAAGTCCTGCCTCACACCTGACTCTGGCCTTAGCCCCTCCATCTCCAGCTTCACACCCTATCAAGGTTACAACTGCCAGCACACCCTGAGGAAAGACATGACTTGAGTTCACATAAAATCCAGCTCTCCCACCAAAGGCACTGGGCATATGCAATCTGTATAGGGAAGCTCCCACATAAGGACACACTTTCAAGACCACAATAAGTAACTTTCACCTAAATTCATAGAGGAGGAAAAGTTAAGCAAAATGAAAAAGCAAGAGAAACCCTCTGGAAAAAATAAATAAGGAAATAGAAATAATTTACCAGATAAAGAATTCAAAGCATTGGTTATAAAAATGTTAATTGAATTAGGGAAAATATTAGATTTACACACAGATTTTTAAAAATTAATTAATTAATTAATTATTTGGTTCGTGGGCTCCTTAGTTGTAGCTCATGGGCTCCTTTGTTGTGGCTTGCTGTCTCCTTAGTTGTGGCTCACCATCTCCTTACTTGTGACACACAGCTTCCTTAGTTGTGGCATGCAAACTCTTAGTTGCAGCATGCATGTGGGACCTAGTTCCCTGACCAGAGGTGGAACCTGGGTCCCCTGAATTGGGAGCACAGAGTCTTATCTGCTGCACCACCAGGGAAGTCTCCTACATGTTGATAATTTTAACAAGGAATTAGAAAATATACAAAAGACCCAATCAGAAATGAAGAAGTCAATAGCTAGAATAAAAACACATCAGAAGGATTAGCAAGTTTGTAAATGGATTTATTTTATTAAACTAAATTTTGAAAAAAAAACACATCAGAAAGAATAAATAATAGACTAAGTGATACAGAAAATGAAAAAGTGATCCGGGAGTTAGAATAATGGAAATCACCCAATCAGAACAGCAAAGTGCAAAGCCAATTTTAAAAAATGAAAACAGTCTAAGAGATATCTGGGATAGTGTTAAGCGTACCAACATTCACATTATGGGGGTCCCAGAAGGAGAAGAGAGAGAGAAGGGGATCAAAAATGTATTTGAAGAAATTATGGTTGAAAATTTTCCAAACCTGAAAAAGGAAACAGATATCCAGGTATAGGAAGCACAGAAGGTCCCAAACAGAATGAACCCAAACAGACCCACACCAAGGCATATAATTAAAATAGCTAAAGATAAAGAGAATTCTAAAGGGAGCAAGAGAAAAATGAAGAATTATATATAAGGGAATCACCATAAGGTTATCAGCTGATTTCTCTGCAGAAACTTTGCAGGCCCAAAGGGAGTGTCATGATATTTTCAAAGTGCTGAAAGGGAAAAACCTGTAACCTAAGAAACTCTGCCTAGAAAGATTACCATTTAGAATAGAGAGATAAAGGACTTCTCAGACAAGCAAAAACTAAAAGAATTCATAAATACTATACCTACCCTAAAAGAAATGCTAAAGGGTCTTCTTTAAGTGGAAAAGAAGTAAGAATTTATAGGAAAGGAAAAATCCCACTAGGAAAGGCAAATATATAGTAAAGATTGAGGATCAACCACTTAAATAAGGCAGTATGAAAATTAAAAGACAAACAATTGTAAAAGCAACTATAACTACAATAAACAGTTAAGGGATAAACATGAAGTTGTAAAATATGACTTCAAAAACACAAAACAGAGGGCAAGGAAGGGGGATGTAAAGTGTAGATCTTTTAGAATGTGTTTGAACTTAAATGACTATCAGTTTAAAACAAGTATTTCATAGATATAGTTATAGGTCATTGTATATGGACCCCATGGTAACCAAAAGTCAAAAACCTACAATAGATACAAAAAAAGAAAGGAACTAAAAAGAAAGGAACACAAGCATACTACTAAAGAAAATATTTGCAAATGACATGATCTACAAGGAGTTAATATCCAAAATATATAAATAACTCATACAACTCAGTATCAAAAAAAAAAAAAAGTAAAAACAGCCCAATCAGAAAAATGGGCAGAAGACCTAAACAGAAATTTTCCAAAGAAGTTGTACAAATGACTAACAAGCACATGAAAAGATGCTAAACATTGCTAATTATTAGAGAAACGCAAATCAAAACCACAATGAGGTATCACCTCACACCTGTCAGAATGACTATCATCAAAAAAGTTTACAAATAACAAATGCTAGAGGGATGTAGAGAAAAGGGAACTCTCCTACACTGTTGGTGGGAATGTAAATTGATGCAACCTCTGTGGAAAACAGTATGGAGGTTCCTCAAAAAATTAAAAATAGACCTATCATATGATCCAACAATTGCACTTTGAATATATCCAAAAAAATGAAAACACTAATTCAAAAAATACATGCACCCCAATATTCATAGCACCACTATTCACAATAGCCAAGATACGGAAAATACCTAAGTGCCCATCAACAGATGATTGGCTGAAGAATATGTGGTATATATACATATAAAATGGAATATTACTCAGCTATACAAAAAAGAATGAAATACTGCCATTTACAGCAACGTGAATGAACCTAGAGAATATTATGCTTAGTGAAATGTCAGACAGAGAAAGACAAATACTGTATATTATCACTTATATGTGGAATTTAAAAAATAAAACAAACAAATATATAAAGCAAAATATAAACAGACTCCCAGGTATAGAAAACATGCTAGTGGTTACAGCGGGGAGAGAGAAGGAGGCAGAGGAAATATAGGGGTATGAGATTAAGAGATACAAACTACTATGTATAAAAGATAAGCAACAAAGTATATTGTATAGCACAGAAAATTATAGCCATTATCTTGCAATAACTTTTAATGGAATATAATCTATAAAAATATTTAATTACTATGTTGTATACCTGAAACTTTGTAAATCAACTATACTTCAATTTATAATGTTATCTGACATTCTATTGTGGTATTAAAGATTTTTAAATTAAAATACTTTATTCCACTACCCATACTAAGGATTGATTTTATTTTTATTTGAGAGCCTTAATTTTTTCTTTACATTCTTTGATGTATCATATGATATTGTATACATTTTCCCTAAGAAAGAAAACATGGTGGTAGAATGGTAGCAGACACTTTAAAAGAAAAAGCATCTCTTGGAAATATAGTAATTCATGATTATATTCCTTCCTCTAGGGAGGTACAAATAAAAATAGACTTCTGAAAACCCTGCAACCTAAGATACTCTACTTTGATTTCATATTAATAGGCTTCATACTAAAATCAGAAATATCACTTGCAAAGTAATTATCCAAACCTAAGCATACTCACAATTAATTTTCGTAAGTATTTTCACCAAAGGGCTCTTGTCTTATCAAATAAAATGATGATAACTATTATGAAATATTTTAAAGGTACTTGACTGTAATTTTGGCTGGAAACAAAATATTTGCTAAAACCAGAAAGCATTTAGCAATTGGTCCTATTTTTGAAAGAGAGATTTTAAATTATTTGTGGGGAAAAATGCACTAACTCATTTTTAAGCAAAATTAAACATTTTATTTCAGGGCAGGAAAAATCCTTCTGTATGAATGAAATATTTAGTGGCCGAGCTAAAATGAGACAGCCCTGATATACTTTTATTGTAACAGCATGTTAGCTAGGGTGTAACGTGATAGGCCTTTTCATTCATTGTTTGTGGGGCTGTAAAATGATATAAACTGGTTGGAATAAAATTTGGCAACACATTCAATACATTAAATATAGGTTGTTGGTTAAAATACTGTGAGGATATTCAATAGACTGTTCTGTTGTGTTATCGAAGAAAATAAACATGGAAAAATCATTAAAATTTGTTAAAGAAAAAATAAGTTTTTTAAATGAATGCTTTACACATTTTACTCTTTCCTTTACTCTCCAGTGATTAGAAAATTTTATATTCTGTCTACCCCTCTATTAATATCAATCATGAAATAATATTTATTTAAACCCCAAAGTATGTTGACTCAACTCTCTCACTTCCAGTTTCCTTCTTCCTTTATACTTTATAATAATTTCAAATTTGAAACAGATTATTATTGATAAATTACTTTTACTTTATTAATCTCCCCTTTCAAGAATAATTTTAATATTTTCATTATATTCCTTAACTATATTTTGTAATGAGTGTTTGAAAAAAAGCTCTAAGGTTTATAGATTTCATTTCTCACCACTCTTTTCTTTTACCTCATATTCTTTTGTTCTTCTGTCTGTTATTTTGATTCATTTCTCATTTGGTTAGAACATGTCCTCCAGTGATTTTTCACAAAAGTTTCAATGGTTTATTTTTCTGGGACCCTTTGGGTCTGAGAACATTTTTTCTATCTCATTTGTGAATGACTCATAGCTTCTCTTTATTTAGAAACCTTGAATTACAATTTTTCACCCTCAAAGCATATATAGATGTGGTTTCCTTAGTGTGAAGCATTTATGATGAGAAGAAATTTATGCTAAATTTTCTTCTCCTCCCTTTCTCTGTAACATTGTGTTTTCTGTGCTATGGTTCATAACATTATTTTCAAATGCTAACTTTCCATTAGAGTAAGATTGGCTATAATTCTCTTTCCTTTGATATTTTTTGTAGGCACTTGGTGAGTATTAATCTGAAGACTCACTCTTTCTTCACGTCAGGGAAATTTTCTTCTATTGTTTCTTCTTATTGTTTCTCCATCTGCTCTATTCTTTTTCTGTCTGTAATTCCTTGACGTTTTCAGCTTGTACTCGCATACTGAAATGAACTATTTGTAGACCAGTTTGGCTCTTTTTTCCTCCCTCTTTAACTGGAAGAGAAAACAGTGAGGGAATATAGGGGTATAATGGTGTTTATAGTCAGTGATCTTTTATGGTAGGATTAAAGGTAATGTAAAATTTGTAAACATTTTAAATTTCATGTTTCCAAGTTTTTAAAATATCAACAAAAAATATATACTACTTTTGTAATACTAAGAAAAACTGTTTTCAAAAATAAAGAAATCATTTGAAGAGGAAGCATGTAAAAATTACACGGATGGCCTTTCATTGAAATGATTAGTGACCAACTCTGGCCACACTATTATGGATTCTTGTGTTTTACAATCTGAGAGAGATGTAAGATCCAATAAATGATTTAGTGATGCTAATAATTATGGTTATAATACCAGACAACAAACGTGTGTAAAATTAGAGAAGATGAGAGATTACATTGCCTGAAGAGGTAACATTCAGATGAGCTTAAAGAAAATTTTTTCAGAGTATGAGGGGCTTTCAGACTGGGGTCATATATTTCCAACCTATGATACCAACCCCCAATGGAAAGTTTAAGATACTATAGCTTTTTCCCCAACAATGAGGAGTTGATTTTAGGAAACTCCCACAGTGGAAAACTTGGCAATTAAGGAATTTATGATTCAGTGTGAGAAATAAAACTAGAATAAATCCCTGAAATCCCTCAAAAATCTATTTAGCTACCATAAAATAATAATGACAGCACAATAATGACAGTTGATGATATCCAAGCCTTAAATTTATAATAATATATACTGAGCTTTTAATTTCCACTTATTATTCCAAACACTCCAGAAGTATTTTAGAATCTCCCACTGATGCTCCAAATATTTGTAAAGTGTTTGTTTTTTATTTGTTTTGCACTAATAGACATGTTTACAATGAGAGATTTTGTGTGTATGTTCTTGTCTATGTCTTGGTCTTCTCCAAAGAATGATGCCTTTTGGATTCTGATATCTGGAATTTTGCAGCTTCATCTACCCCCACACTGGGTCCTGCCTTCATTAGCATTTATTGGATTAGTTTCACCCTTTGCCTTCTTGTAGATGATTCCAGAGTGTGGCTGTAAGGGCTGCCTTGGCATTCCTTCAGTTTTCTTATCTCTTTTCCTTTGATCCTCCAGTCTTTTTTCTTAACTGCCCTGAACAGCTGAGCCTAGCAATTTGGCACTGCCCATAAATCTACACATATTCTCAGCTCAGACTACTTTTCCTGCCACAAAAAGTAGCTGACCAGGTAAATCACTCAAAGCTCTGCTCACTGGGAAGAGCTTACCAATGGCTTTCAAGCCAACCTTGACTATGGCTTTGATGCAGCCAACCATCGTTTTATGGCTTGCACCTTGTAAGATAGCCCATCTGGTAATGATCTTTGATATTTTGGTCCTCCATCAGCTTGTCTTACAGGAGCCCCCATATGGCCATTTATGAGAGTTGAGATGGGGGCACTGGCTCTCCTGCAGCATATTTGTCACTAAGAAAACTGTCCCTATTTCATGCAGTTAACAATATCCACAGTACTCTGTGCGTCAAAGCACCATCTGGTTCTGCTTGGGCTCCATCTTAGATGTTCCTTTGCCATGTTATGATAGATTCCTGTGCTGCCTGCCTGATCAATATATGACCCTGAAAGAGCCCAGCTTGTGATGAAAGTCCTGGATCCCTGGTCACTTGTTCTGAAACATTCCATCTCTTTCAGGGTACAGAAGGATGATGATATACAATTTTTCATTGAAAATGACATTTCCTTGTTGCAGAACACCGGGGTCTTGCACTGTGACTCTCCCACTGGCATTTGTCATGAATTCCTCTCTGCATCACTTTTCACCACTGGCATGTGATTGCATGACCCAAGTGGCTGGAATGCAGACACTGTAGCCTGCACCTGGGATAGATCCTTTTCCTACTTCAGGTATCACTCAAAGATGATAGAATATGGGTCAAATTAATGTTTCTAGCTGTGTGGAATTTATTAAAATGATTATATGTATTAGGCCGTACCCTCATTGATTGCCCATTTATTTTGTCCATAGGAAAATTGTTCCTATTTCATCCAATTAAGACTCTCCTCAATTCTCTGTGAATCAGGGCCCCTTGGGTACCACTCTGATCTCACTCATTACACAGTTGTCCCTGAATGCTAGTAGTTAGTACTACCACCTTGTATCTATTGCTTTGGGACTCTTGTCACCCCCACTGATCTCAGTGAGCAAGCTCTGTGTCAGGCCGCAGAGGAGAGTTAATGATCAGGTACCTTTCTCACTGGCACCTTCAAAACAGCCTTGTGAATACTGAGTTCTCTGGGCCTTGCCTTGGAACATAACCTTCCATCCCCTCCAGCATGGCCACTTTGTTGAGCCTTTTACTTCCTTCTTCGACCACCTGCTGTAGCCATTCAGCTTTGCAACTTCACTCAGTGGGGTCATCTTGTTTTCTAGGCTTCTAGGAACCAGTCTCCCAACAAGTTTGCATCATTCCCTGGTGTTAAATCCTGCATCCTGATAGAGAGACCCACTCTCTTCACCCCTTGCTATGTTTCAAACACCTTGATCAAACACCCTCAAAATCCAGTCCATAAGTACTCCCATCGTTTTTGCCTGTATATACTGTATTTCTTACTACTCCTTTGGCATAAAGTCCTTACCAGACCCAGCACGCCTTCAGTAAACTATGACTTAACTTCAGTTTTTGGCTTGGCAGCCAGCAAAGGAGGTGGTGGACCAGGTGGCCTTACAGAGGTGACAACTCATGGTACTCTCCCATACAGGGAGAATACTAGCTCTTAAGAGAGAGTGATAAGCCACCTCTTCAGGCTCTGAGGACTTGGGGAGACATAAAGTATTCAGGGTGCATGAGGTTTACCAGGGGCTGATGCACATGAAAGATTAAAAGAAAAAAGGCAGAATTTGGCAGGAGAGCCTCTGACTGCAATAAAGATCTGATAAAGAACAGCCAAGCCAACAAGGAGATCCAGAGCAAAGATTGCCAATTAGAAGGACCCTGGTACCTTCTGCCATGCTTGGGCATTGGCTGGGGCTGCCTGGGAGGAGTGTGATCTCAGCTGGAAAGCTGAGGTTGACCTTGGAGGGGCAATAACGGCAGGTTGTCAGCTAACTGTGTTCCTTGCCTCTGAATGTCAAGGTCTTTATGGAAGAAAGATCTCAGAGGCACAGTCCATGGCTGCCGCAGTCAGCAAGGTCTTCCCACGATGAGAACTTAGTGAGAAGTTATCAGTTTTGTAGGTTTCATCTCCCATTTTCTTCAGGACATGTGCTCATGGAGAGACACTGAGCAAAATAGCCCAACATCACACATTGTTCTCTCTCAGGAATCTATCGTCTAATTTTTCGCAAGCTAACTATATGCTCACAGGATTCAACCGCAGCATAAATACAAAAACTAAAATTATTTTCTTTCTTTAATATTATTCATTCACCATCTATTGTTTTTTACTACAGGCATAACTTGTTTTACTGTGCTTTGCTTTATTGCAATTTGCATATATTGCATTTTGAAGTTGGTGACAATTCTGCATCTAGCAAGTCTGTCGGTGCCATTTTTCCAACATTTGTTCACTTCATGTCTCTGTGTCACATGTTGGAAATTGTCTCAATATTTCAAACTTTTTCATTATTATTGTATTTTTATGGTGATCTGTGATCAGTGATCTTTGGTGTTACTACTATGATTCAATGAAGGCTCAGATGATGGTTAGCATTTTCTAGCAATAAAGTACTTTTAATTAAGGTTGGTACTTTTTTATACATAATGCTATTGTACACTTAACAGACTACAGTAAAGTGTAAACATAACTTTTATATGCACTGGGAAACCAAAAAAATTCGTGTGACTCTATTGACACATTTGCTTTATTGCCATGGTCTGAAACCAAACCTGCAATATCTCTAAGGTATGTCTGTACGATATATTCCAAATCTCTATATCGTAAATCATAGAAATTTACACCTAGATGAGACTTTGATGTTAATCAAGTCAACCTTCACATTTTATAAATGAGAGAAATGAAATTCAACTCGATTAACCAGCTATAAGCGGAAAACACAGTTTCTGGGATTGAGGGTTGCTGTATTTACCAAATAAAAATACAGGATGCCCATTTATATTTTCATCCCAGATAAGCAACAAATAATTTTGTGGTATATGTATATCCATGCAATATTTGGGACAAACTTATACTAAAAAGTTATTCAGTATGTATCTGAAATTCAAATTTAACTGGGTGTCCTGAATGTTATCTGGCAACTCTATCCATGCTTCAAAATCACTATGTCCCCTCATCACTTACAGCTTCAACTCCAAAATTCTCTGAGGGTGTTGCAAATTTCTGTTGTGCACTGAAACTAAAAGACGCCATGTACTAGACTGCAGAGAAGAGATTGGTAAAGAAGAGACAGTGGAACAAGGCTATGCATGGCCTTTGTAAGAAAAACAAAAGTACATTTAAAAAACTGTGTTATTAAAAAAACACAGACTGATCAAATACTCAATGGGATGTGCCTTGCTGGGTGCCAGGCCTGTGTTTCTACCACTCTAGGTCATGAGTTATCAGTGGACTGAGAAATCAATTCAGTGGGTTGTGACCAGCATTACTTTTTTTAATAGAATGAGATAGACTGGAACAGAAAATATCATCACGTAATTTTACATAGAAAGGCTAAATATTTTGTGAAAAGTTTGTTTCCATTACCTATTTGTGTGTGTGTACTGGATCACACTGTGCTAGGCCCACTGAGTGTTGGCAACAGAAAGTTCATCTGAAATCAGCCACGAGAACTGACCCTTGCTCTTTCCTCACAAATCCATTTCCACAGGGTCTCAAAGCCTAGGGTCATTCTAACTGATACAGCAACACACTACATCCCACTGTCCATCCCCTCAGAGAAGAAAAAGGGCTCTATCTAAAGGCACAAAGAGGTTTATGACAAGTAGACATAACCATGAGGTTTTAAAACACTCTTAAACAGCAGGCAATGCATCCCCAAGAATAATGGTTAAGAACCATTGGACTGAGAGCCAGGGAAAGTCAGGGGAGACCTTGGCAACTATTATAATGAAGTCACGTGTGCACCAAACTACTATGTTAACTACAAACATTTCTTCCAGCACGAACACATTATCAATTCCTCTGGGCTACAATTTTTAAACATGCAGTCTTTGAAAAAGCTCCTTTGGAATTCTGTGCTTTTATATAGTTAAAGTGGTTTAAGTTTTAAAATAAGTTTTATTTTCCTTCCATGAGATAGCAAAACATGACATCTTGCTAAAGACATGTTAAAAGAGTATGCTGATTATAAATATTAGTTTTGTTTTCCTTACAGGAGTGGCACTTTCAAGAGGAATATGATTATTTATAAAATGGAAACAATCAAGACATAGAAAATGTTTGCAGTCTTGACTTAGCTGGCACAACCTTCCTTGGAAGCTTGATTCTGTCCAGTACCCTTGAGCTGTGGGTAAGACTGCTTTTTCCATCTCACACAGTTACCCAGCAGGATTAGAAAGGAGTTGATACTTACTTTCCTGTAATTTTTTTCCTCTCAACTAAGTTGAGGTTTTCTAGTTTTAACAAGTGATCAGATCGCAACTTACATTTATTTTCCCCAAATCTACCACATCTGATTTAGTGAAAACATAAAAAAAAAATACCAAATTGCATCTGGACACAGTACCTTATATTTGTTCTTTTATTATTGATGTTATTTGTTTGTTACTTTTGCTTTTTTTAATCCAAAAATTGAAGCTGCATCAGAGAAAAATACCTTCATTCCATGTGGTATCCTATCCAATGCAAAAAATAAATCAAAAAAAAATCTCTGAATTACGTATTATATCAACTAAATTCAATCATGTGTACCCTTTTAATTTAAAGCACTAACAAGTTGAAATATTATAAAGGAGCATAATGATCTATGTCAAAGGGAAGTAAAACATTGGACTCTGCTGTCTATATTTGTAAACATTATGCACAATAGAATGAAGAGTCAAAAGAGTGGTACTTGGGAATAACCCTATAGCCATAATATCTTTGAGACACATCTTGTCCTTTTAAAATGACTCTTCTTCTTTTTAAGGGGGCAGAGTTAGCAACCATAGTTGGAACAGGAAAAAGAAGAGTACCACTCTACAATGTTTAAGCTCACCTTTAGAGCTGAGCATTTTTACAGAGGGCAACTTCTCATTTGCTGAGGAAATAATATCCTAGAAAATGAGTAAGAAATAAATATCCTCAGTTTAATGCTATATAAATACATTTGCCATAGGTTTCATTAAATATTCATGGTGAACACATGTACAGGTCAAATTGCCTTTAAATATTAAATTTATTTCCAGTGGAAAATTTCAGATTTATTCCATGTTGATAAGGAGCAGTGATGGAACCCATGCATTATTATCTGCGAGCAAATTCAGCT
This sequence comes from Mesoplodon densirostris, assembly GCF_025265405.1. NCBI lineage: Eukaryota > Metazoa > Chordata > Mammalia > Artiodactyla > Ziphiidae > Mesoplodon > Mesoplodon densirostris. The sequence continues at coordinate 104,603,999 of NC_082664.1, forward strand.
GCTGGTTTCACTGGGTCCCTAAAGTTAGAAGGGGCTTAACTCACCAAAATGTGAAATAGCCTCAAGTGTCTTGTCTCTGTCCTAGAAATCACAACTGGAACTTAAAGGTGTATTAAAAACCTAAGTATTTTACACATCCTTTAAAGAAGAAATGAGTTGTTTGGTGCTTCCTGTGTATCATGCCTCAGCCATGTTATACAAATCTCACTTAATACAATGGGACTGCTGAAGTAGGAATTATTATCCTTCAACATGATGCAAGTGATGAAAAAAAAAAAGAAAGGTTCAGAGAGATAAGTTGCACATGATCCTAGGAAATGGCAGTATCTGCATGGAAACCTGGTTCAAAAGGGTCCAGTGGTTCAAGTGCGTCTCTGGTAATGTCAATTGTCACATGGGGCCCTGCAGATCACAGCGTTCTCCAAGCATTAACAACTTGAACAAATCAAGCCTTGGCTAGCTTTCCCTTCCTGCACAGCAGTGGAGAAACACTCTGGATTCAAGTCTGAAGGATTTTTTGGTCTGGACACTCTTCTTCCTCTGACTACTGAGGTACTTGCATATTTCACATTTCTCTGATTTTTTTTTCATCAAGGAAAAACCAGGAATAATATTACAGGTACTGCCAATCTCATAGTAGTGTCAAGGGATTGGCTGAGATGGTATATGGGGTCACTGTGTAGGAAAATGCCAAGTCCAAAGTCAATGTAGGGCTTATGTGGATCTCATCTTCCACCCATCCCTGGGAACAGGCGGGTCCAGAATCTTGCACCTGTTCACCACCTCAGCTTCTGGTGTCACCTCTATGGAGATGACTCCCAAATTCATTTCCAAAGACTATTATTCCCAAAGAGCCTCCAACTGAGAATTTTGATGTTTCTATAAATTGGCTTTATAGAGAGTTACTGAGCAACTTGGGGACCATGATAAGAAGACATTCAGCATAGAGGTTTAAGCATATTGCTAAGTTGATTAAATAATTTATCATCCAAACTGGGAGACTCTTTGAATGCTATTAGTAATTATGCTGAGACAAAGGGTTTACACCAGGACTGTCCCAGGCACAGTGAGAGGAAGCGTCACCCATATATACCCCAATATAAAACCGTCCTACTTAGAGAAACATTAGTGGATGTTAATTGTTTCCCCACCTGTATTTATGGGTGTTAGTTCAACTGCTTTGCTAGTTGCAAAGCCGTATTATCAGAGTAAAAGTGTATTGGTAAAGTGTATGGGAAATAAAATTAGGAATAAAACCATTTTTTTAGAAAAAAAATAAAAATAAAACCATCCTACTTAATCCCCCATGTTTACATATATTTTAGGAACCCCATCTTAATTTTTTTAAAAAAAGGCAGTTGGATTGTGTTTACTGAAAGTGTTATTTTGATAAATGTAAAAATGTTAAATATGCCACCAAGTTTCTAAGCTTGTTCTCTTTACTTTTTTAAATATGCTAGTTATGTCAAAAAAAAAATAATCGGAAGTGGTTCAGAATTCTCTGAACCTCAGAGGGGCTCTAGGCACACCCCTAGACTTGACCTTTCCCCTGGTTCTGTCAGTGCAGTTGAAACTAACTGGACATTCTCAGCTCAGTGTTTTCTCAAATTCAGTACAGGTAAAACCAAACTCCCCTAAGGCAGGTTCATCTACATTTGACTACGCTAGAGAACATTAGGTGACTGCACCTGGTTCCACTGTATTTGGGTCCAACACCTTCCCAAGATATCATAGTGTGACACTTTGCGACTCTTGAGCTACAAGGGAAGCAGAGGAGAGGAGAGGTGTAAATTAGAGTCAAGGCCAGAATCCCTGTTTGGTGGCACTTCCAATGGCTTCTGTTGCCTATGATTTCTTATCCTCCATGGGGCAGGGTGCACAAGCTGCAATGTCAAAGAGAACTCTAGGAGCAGGGCAGAGAGCCAGGCACCTGAGCCTCGGCTGGCAGCGCAGAGTGACTCAGGCAAGTGGCTTCTGGGGAAGGGAAGGTGACAGGGACACATGCTGCTTCCCCATCTGACACTTACCTACAGTACCATCTGTAGCACCTACTCAGAGCCGGGAAGTTTCATGGCCTCTGGGGGAAAAGAGGGCCCTCCACTGCAATCTTGTAGACCCCGAGTTGATGGATGCCTGCGCTGAAATAACAGTGACAACTCCTGGTTCATAAAAATCCACTGAGATAAAGACGTCCTTTAGAATCTTCCAGCAGGCTCTGATCCCAATGCCTGTGTAATTGGCCTCCCATACAACTGTCTCCTGCTGCCTGGTTGAATGAATTGCTTTACACATCCACTTACACCTGCATCGGTACACACCCCACAAGTGATGTTTTTACATCTTCAGAGATGAGTTTCACAATATTATAAGGTGACCTTTAGCAGAGAAAGTGCCCTCATGGAAGGAAAATCACTAGCAATCATCCAAATTATGCTTGGTCCTGTAAGGACAATGCTATAGGTACCATGAGGGATGCTATATGAGGAGATCTACAAGGCAATGACATGTTGCTCATTTCTCTGAGGTGATCATTTCTCTCAGGATCCTCTGGCCGTGGGGCAGAGGGAGGTCCCTGGATACACTGATGCCCTTGATGCCCTCAAGTCACTAAGCAGTGTCCTTCATCTCTCTAGTCTATCTGTCCTGCTGGCATCCATGATGGAAGTGGAGTTATTACAACCCATGATGAAGCCATGACCAGTCATCCAAGTTGCTCCGTGAGGGAGAATGAAACTTCTGTTCCTTCAAACTAGTCTTTCGCGGTCTCTTTGTTGCCAAAACCTAAGCCGTTCTACAAATATTTTTATGTTTCACCTTTAAAATAGGGCATTGTTTTCCCATTTACACATCAGAAAACTGAATTTCCAAAGGTCCAGTTCCTTTCTTAAATCACATAACTTTTAAATAAAATAGCCAACCAATGTTTAAGTACCCTTTTCTTGACAAGCCAACATTTGGAAATTTTGCCTTAGACAATTGAATATTTGCTCTTAATAATAATAAAAATTTCCAATTATTATTTGAAAATCATTTGGGTTTCTAGAAAAATAGAGAGAAAAGCAGCCTGAATTCAGTGTCTATCATTAAATTTCCAAAATGTCCTGAAATTAGGAAATTACTTAATGAGCAGAATATTGCTTTGTAAATAAAAGTGAATAATTTAAACCTAAGTTTAGAGGGAGCTTATCTTAAAATAAGGATATTGTCTGTTACATGGGTTATTGCAAAATCAGACTAAGGATCACAGAGAATCACAATGCTGATGGCCTTGTCTGGCAAATAAACTACTTTACAGAAAATTTTAAGACAACTCTATAGCTAAATTTATGTCTTCTCCATGACTAAATTATTTTCTTCTCATAGACTCAATTTTCTTGAGTATAGAATCTCTGTCAGATTAGTCTTTTTATCTACAAAACTCCTCACACATTTCTGAGCTTAAAATATGCTTATTCACTTAACGTATACAATATTCCCATCCTAGTTTTAGCCTCTGAGAATCAAAAGTATTTGCATAGTGTTTCACATTATAAATTACTTTTATAAATGACAGCTTTAAGTACAATTAGGAGGACTATCTCCATTATAAGCCATAGAAACTAGAGCTGAGATAAACGTAGAGTTTCCCAAGATGACATGGTTTTTAAAATCTGTGTCTTGACAAGCCCAACTTACATCTTTTGACTTGAGCTACTACAATCTTGCTTGTATGCGATTGAAGACTTTGCTTAATGAATGGATGCATCAATCAATCAATCAGTGAAATCATTAGAAAGTGAGCAGTAAAATCATGTTGTGAAGCAACCAGCTAATTGATGATAAGTACCAAGGTTATTATTTATGTGTTCTTAATTATTTTTTTCAAACAAGAGTGACCCAGATGAAACACAAACACAAAACAAACAAAAACGATACCTCCCCAAAACGATAGTCACACTGTTGTCAAGGGGCATGTATGTTTCTTTACACTCAAAGAGGTTCAGAAGTGCTTGCCCGATGAAGAGGACTCACAAAGAACTGGATAGTTTGGCATCACAGTCCAAGTGATTCCTTGTTGGCCATGACCATTGTCACAAGACTGGATTTAGCTTCAGACGTATTGCGTGCCATCTGGCTCCAAAGAGCAAATCTATTTTTATAATATCATATTTGCAATAAGGGAAAACTACACACATGCTCAGAGTTGGATGAGCTTCCATTTTTAACACTACTGACTTTCATTCGTCTTCCTGGGGGCCCCGAACTGGGTGGGCTCTTTTTCTCTGCTCCAAGTCTTATCTCTGTTAAGTTGTATGATTAGGATCCCAAAGTCACTGAAAAAACAGGGTAGGATTCTCCATAACAGACCTTTTGTTCATATACATTTCACTGGCTTTTGTTCTAGAAGTCAGAAAACGGCTATCATCTCCACACTAATAATATCCTTCAGTAAATGATAAAGCCAAGTCCAAAGTAAACCAGGAAGCTTTATCAGCATGTCAAAGCGATCCCCTTACAGCTCTGTACTTGCCAATTGTGCATCCTTTTCCTAGACACAGACTTGATGCACATTAAAAGGCACTTACCAGAGTGGGTGTTTGTTTGCCAAAGGAGGGCCGGCTGCCCTCTGATTCCAGTCACCCCGGTTGTCACTCTCATCAGAGGAAGAGAGGTGTACTTTACAGTAAGACTCCTTCCTTGATGATCTCTTGACTCGTGGTCTGGGGGAAATTCAGAGCATCCTGCCAAGTGGTTCTTTCTCTTTCTGCTGGTTAACATTAACTGATGGACTTCTCAGAGGGAAAGTATATTTCTTACTGCAAATCCAGAGAACGCTGTCGTTACTCTTTCACTCCTGTTGTCAGAGAAGATGAGTCAAAAGGGATTTACACACGCAGTTCATCCTAACAGATGGCCCTTCCCCTATATTCTGAGAGAAGTTGAAAAATCAATCCACATCCTCTTTAATTCCAAATTAGGCAAATTAGCACGCTGGCCTTGATTATTGGGAGCAGATTTAGCAAAATGAACACAGTGAAAAAGGTGAAAGATGTAAAATATTTAGAATTCTGTGCCCCTCCCCTCCCCCACTTCTGACATACAAATGATGCTTATCTGTGGAGTGAAAGCAGTACTATTCTTTCCTTTCCTTTCATTTTCTGTGTGTGTGTGACTTATCACCCTATGTTAGGAAAGTTTGCTGTATACATGCATATGCTTGTATAATTTGTGCAAGTGAATATGTAAATGTAAAAAATGTGTCTATTGTATGTACATCACACACCAAAATAGCATATGGGTCTGTGTAGCCAATAACAGGAACAATGGAGGCTGCTAACATTGGGTAATTTTTTTTGTTTTTGTTTTTTACGATTGTAGACAAATATCCCCTTGGGAGTGGATGGCTCAGGGAAGGTGTGATGGGATATGAAGCCTTTCGTCATAAAATCCCCATATAAAAATCCTGTCAAGATTGATAGGGACTGTAGTGTGTATAACACTGTTGTTGTGTTGGTTTCATTCCAAACACAGCATGCTCCTGAATGATCTGTCATTACCATCAGACCTGAAGAAAAGAAAAGCTGGAGAGAGAAACCTCTCATTGCCACCTGTAGGCTGCAAGAGGAAGGTCCAAGTGACAGCCACATTGCTCTGGGAAGCAGCAGAGAGAAAAAGATGTTCTGGACTCCTCAAGTCTGTGCTCACATTTACTTTGCCTCACTTTGTCTTTCAAACAACATTTCTTGTGCCAACGTTTGGTCTAGATGCAGTAGAGGATACAAAGGTGAAAAAAATATATTCCTCATCTTTGGATACAAAGGTGAAAAATAAATCTATTCCTCATGTTCTAGACACTGGAGAGAGACCACGATGAGCCAAGGACTTGATTGATGCTGGGGACAGAGATGTCTTCCTGGAGGAGGTGATATTTGAACCCTGCTAAATGCTCTAAAAGGCCAATATCCAGGTAGAGGAGAGGGGTTGCATTCTGCATCAAGAAGCATGGTATAAGCAAAGGGACAGCAGCACAGGGGATATACTCCACATTTAAGGAATTACCAGAAGTACTATGTGTGAATTTGTTTACACTACAGTCCCCTGCATATGAACCTTCAAGTTGCGAACTTTCAAATATGCAAATGTGCTTTGACATGTCCAGTCACGTAAGTTAGTTTACGTGTCTGGCATACATTGTCACATGCGTGCATCCTCTACAAGTGCTTGTGTTTTTGTTTTGTTCACTGTACAGTACTGTAGAGGGTACAGTAGTACAGTATCGTTATTTCAAGCCCAGGATGTCCAGAAGCCAGCGTAAAAGCAGCGGTGATGTAGCTGGTACTTTTCAAGGTACTGTACTATAAGATTAAAAATGTTTTCTTGGGCCTCCCTGGTGGCGCAGTGGTTAAGAGTCCGCCTGCCGATGCAGGGGATACGGGTTCGTGCCCCGGTCTGGGAGGATCCCATATGCCGCGGAGCGGCTGGGCCCGTGAGCCATGGCCGCTGGGCCTGCGCATCCGGAGCCTGTGCTCCGCAACGGGAGAGGCCACAACAGTGAGAGGCCCGCATACAGCAAAAAGAAAAAAAAAAAAAAATGTTTTCTTTGTTTTTCGTGTTTGTTTTTTATGTAATATTTGTGTGAAAAGTATTATATACCTATTACAGTACGGTACTATACAGCTGATTGTTAGTTGGCTAACATTGTTGGACTCAGGAACAAATTGGACTTAGGAACGCACGCTCAGAATGGAACTCATTCATATGTAGAGGACCTACTGTACATATCAAGGGAATAGTGTGGCCTGAGTTGGGGCTAAAAATACTGAAGGAAGACAAACTACGAAAGGCTCAAGGACCATGCTATGGTATTTGGAGTTTATTTTAGACCCAAGATTGCTTCCTCTTAAGTGGGATCAGCATTTGCTGAAAGCAAGAACCTTTCTTATTTTACCATTGTAATTGACATATTTAGGGGGTGTCTATCCAACTCACACTTTTCCCTTTCTTTTGACCCTACCCCTACTCCACAGCAGGCCACTTAGAGGTCGGTCATGTGTGAGTTTTACAGCCCTGCTCCTCTGACTACCTACCATATGCGGAGTTATCAGACTCCTGACCCAAGGTGGGCCAATCAGGTTCTTTCTTACATGAGTTTCTTCATCATAACAGAGAATTCCTGGGAACTGAGTTAACTAATGGTAGGTCTCAAGAAGGAAGACTGAGGGCAACTGCAATTTGAGTTCCCAAGACCTCAATATTGATGTGTTTCCCTGCTTTCTGAGGCTGCTTGATTCAGCCCTTTCATGACAACTTCAGTATCCTTTCAATGAATATCCTTTTTTGAATAAGCTAGCTCAAGTTATTTTCTGCTGATTTGCAAAGCAAAGAAACCACTAATACAGTTGATTTTATTTTTAATGTTTTATTATTCTTCTGGGTGATTTTCCCTTGACAAATAATGATCTCTTCCCAAGGGAAAAAAAAATGTTCCAGGTATTGCACTCACACAGTCCCCCAGAGCAGTAACTAACTAGTTATGCTCATCATTCAACAACCCAGTGAATCAAAGCCTCAATTTTTTCGTTAAGATTGTATCACTAGGTAACCTACTAGAAGGAAGATCCAAATACCAAAATCCTACTTAAGAATTAGAGAGATATATCTATTTCTGTGTTTAAGTGCATTTATATGGAGCTGGCTTTATCTGTTCATTCATGTGTTTAAGAATGACCAGTTGCATTTTGCATTTAGTTAACAGCTGAAAGTAAATTCTGAGCAGCCATATTTACCATTGTCAAGACCTCCATAAATTAGCTTTGCCATTAGAGATCACTTGTACCCGGGGAAGACATTTAGTAGCTCTCACTGTGGCTCAGTATTTCAAATGAAAAGCTTTGCCCATCAGTAGTATGATTCCTTCTGCCCTCTCACCTTCCTGAGCTACCATCTGGGTAGAGAATGAAAGCATTGCCAAAAAATGCTTTATCGAACAATAGGTGTCACTATGTGACAGCATCCAAAGATTAAGCTGTTACCTCGGTGACAAGACCAGAATAAAAGGGTACCATAGACTTAGATTTAGTATAGAGAGAGACCTGCTGGTTTGGTTGGGTGTGGTTTGTATTCCAGCCAAACTGACACATGTATTGCAGTCTCTGCTGTCCAAAGAGTCCCTGTTATTGGGAAGAGTCAACAGTGGACGTCTTGCTAGTGTCCAGGAGCCTGAGAAAATGAACTTGGAAAGCCTTTGTCTAATAGGCAACTCTAAAACCCTTCAAGTCAAAATGCAAGTTTCAATTCTATACTCTCACCAAGGAACAAAATATTACCAGCTCTCATCCATTATAACTATTAATATCATCAACTCACGTTTGAAAAGGTTTCAGTTCTGAACCTCCTTTCTCTCTATTAGATGGAGTCCAAGATAGGTTCAAATGAGATTGGAGTCCAGACTGTAGAATTTTCGTTGGCCATCTGAGTCACTCAGAAAGCCCTAAGTACCCTCCTTGTCCATGTATTATAATAAAACAAATTTTTCTGGTGTCACAGACCTTGAATACCTACTAACCTTGATAAGCACTTACATCTAAACAAAAAGGGAATCAATTTGCATTTTCCTTTCTGCTGGCTAACATAATGCTTCATTTTACAATCTCCATTAAGGGTTATTGCTATCTTTACATACCACATTAGGCAGTATGTGTCCATTGTTCATGCATAGTTCCATCAGAATGTTTCAGGTTGAAGATATTTTTACAATGATGTGGCTTTTGTCCTGTCCCGATGCTATTATCTTGAATGTGTTTATCCCAACAGGTCTCTCGAAACCTGAAAACTGCCTTCTGTGAGAACATGTCAGTGATCACCTTTAACAATCAGAATTAACAATGCTCACTGCTGTATATAAAATAGATAACTAATAAGGACCTTATTAGTTATAGATAACTAATAAGCTCTCTATAGCACAAGGAACTTTACTCAATATTCTGTAATAACCTATATGGGAAAAGAAACTGAAAAAGAATCGATATATGTATATGTATAACCGATTCACTTTGCTGTACACCTGAAAATAATACAACATTGTAAATCAACTATACTCCAATAAAAAAAATTTTAAAAAGGATTAACAAAGCTCAAAGTATCACCAAGCCTCAGTGAGCAAGCACACACACACAAACACACACAAATGCATGCACACACATGCATACAGCTTGCCTGGGTGGGCAGATAGATCAAACTGCAAAGATTCTTGGGCTGACCTTAATGAATTGAAACCTGAATAGACTCAAGAAATCCCTTGAAGGAATCATAGCATTCTAAACCAACTTACCAGGCTGAAACTTCTGATCAATCTCTGCCTGGCCTTTGAATTAGCATTTTCTCCTCTGATCTATGGCCTCTTAATTTTCCAGGGCAGAGGAAACAAACCACAGGCATTCATGAAACAAGCAACTGTGTATGAGAAGAAATCGGAAGCGCACTCCTGCTGGAAACCACAAATAGTTGAGTTAGAATAATTGAGAAATGGCCACTGGCAGGTAGGGTAACACAATTATTATAGATGTAACCTTTGGGGAAGTAAAAACCAAAAGTCTTAACCGAGAAAGATAGATACACTCCATGAAAAAGAATGATCACCAAAGACGCATTTCACAATGAAAAAGCATATAAGTAGTGGCTGCAGAACACTATTCCAACAATGACAAATAGCTTGGTCAGAGATCAAAAATTAACACATAAAATATTGATATTTTAAAATTGAGTTTTCATAATAAAAAACATGAAAGAACTATTTTCTCTTGGTATGTTTGGCAATCATATTTTAATGTATATTCAGCTATTACTTATTTTATATTAGTCCTGTGCTCTTTTTATGTCCTGATTCCATTTCAAATCAATGAAGAATAGGTCTGGAATATTTTGACATTGTGAAAAGTCTGACTCTTGAATGCCCAATTCTTAATGTTTTTATTACTGATTAATCACATTGTGTTATGAAGAAACTAGATTCTAAAATCTAATGGACAGGTAAAGTATCTTTAAATTTTGTTCAGAGCCTTGTGTGTAGTAGTTAATGATAATGGAAGAGATTCTGATAAATACAAATAAGAGACGCTCTGGCAGAACTTTTTGTTTTTTTGGCAGAACTATTGATCCTTGGAATATAGGGGCATCCTCCAAAGAGTTTAAAATATAATAGCATTCCACTCAGGAACTAGTCCTTTATGTGTAGGTCCAATGAAAGGAAGAAAAAAACACATATTTATAAAACAAGGACTCTGTGCCAGTGTCTGGAGTAAGCCCTGGGGAAGGAAAAGGGAATGAGACTTTGCACCTGCTCTGTAGAATTTTACAGCCTGGAATGGAGTCTGACAAGAAAGCAATCAAAATACATATAATGTGATATGTGCTTGATTTGCCCGTGCAAGACTGAAAATCATCTCAATATCACCATCATCTTAATCTTCATGATTTTCCTATGAACTTGGTGCTAATCATTATCTTAGTTCACTGGGGCATTTTGAGACATTGAGAGATGACCTAGAGTTAGGTAGGAAGTCTAGACATGGACCTCAGTTTCCCCACTCCTAGCATCAGGGAGTGGTTGTGATTTTCCACAGCATTTCTACAGGAGTATAGAGCCTCTGGCTATGTCTAAGTTCCTCCCAGAAGAATGCAAAGCCCAGGCAAAGCTGCTTAATTTCACTTGTGCTGGTTACTTCACCTCTCAGTCTCACACGAGGTTGGCAATGCCCATCAAAAGGTTGGAAGAATATTTATGGGATACCATAAATACCAATTCAAAGAACCTGAAGACCAAGCACTGTCATTCAGAATTTCTCCACATGCTCAGCCCTCTTATTACAATGTAATCATCATCAATGTAATCATCCTCTTATTATAATGCCAAATTCAAGCTTACTAAAGAAGGTGGGGAAACATGGACTCTGAAAAAATGGGAGTCATAATTTTTCAGAAATAAAAATACTCTTATGATGACTGGAAGCTCTACCTAGAGGATTTCAAAATAAATTTTAAAACCAGTAAAAAATTATTTAAGGGTGAATATCTGTTTTATCCAAAGACTTTTTCCTCTACAAAAGGGTTCCCTATAGATTTCCTCTAAATGATGAACTCCCCTGGTGCATTTAAATGGTATTTACAGACCATTAACTACTCACAAAAAATGCTGATGCAGAAAAACAGCCTAAGTATGAGAATCTCCCATTGATTAACCAAAATTAAGAGGAGGATGACTGAAAGATGGAATTCAGTTTGCCAGAAATGAATTTTTCATAATGAATTTTGGAATATGTCTATGATGGCAAGATTTCTTCCTGAACACAAACAGAACCCATATTTTAAGAACATTATTTTTAATGCTAAAGTATTTGGGCATGAAAATATTAAAATTTCTCAAACTATCACCTGGGTATCGATAATTAGGTGATTTTCACAGTTTTTTGTGTTTTTTTTTTTTTGTGGTACACAGGCCTCTCACTGTTGTGGCCTCTCCCGTTGCAGAGCACAGGCTCCAGACCCGCAGGCTCAGTGGCCATGGCTCACGGGCCTAACGGCTCCGCGGCATGTGGGATCTTCCCGGACTGGGGCACGAACCCGTGTTCCCTCTAACGGCAGGCGAACTCTCAACCACTGTGCCACCAGGGAAGCCCTTCACAGTTTTAAAAATTCAATAAATAACATTATAATTAATATACAACTGTAAAAAGTTTTGCTCACATTTGCCCACATTTTGCTTGATCCCTTAGTATTGACTTGTAGAAGTTATGCATAAAATGCACACATTTTTTAATGTTCCTGATATAAATTGTTCAAATACTTTTCAGAAATATCATTCTGACATATGTTCGCTTCACCTCAATGGCCTTCTTACTGAATCTTCCCCAGAAGTGGGCATGAACATTGTGAAAGGGTTCCTAATATTTTAGTTGAAAATTGTACTTTTTGTTATTTATTTTAAAAGAGTTGGATTACAAATAAAGTTGAACACATTTATTATTTTAATTAGTGATTTGTATTTTCTTCTGTAAACTATCTGCTTTTGCCCTTGTAGCATTTTTCTGCTGAGTCTCAGTACTTTCCTTATTGATTTGTATGAGTTCTTCACATATCAGGGATGATACTTTCTTTAGCATTGGTTACAAATGATTTTTCTAGTTAGATGTGTGCACTTTAATTTTGTTTGTTAAATTGTTAACATGTGTTTTTTGTTTATTCACCAGATTTTACTTAGAAACTTTTTCTCCATAAATTACATAAAGAAGTCATTTATGTTTTCTTCTATTGTTTTCAGTGTTTTTCTTTTAAATGCCTTTACCAGCTGGACGAGTAAGGCTGCTCTCCTAATCTCTCTGAAACTGTTTTCTCCTTCATAGTGTGGAAATTATAACAATCTTGCAAAGTTCTGGGCATTATATAAAGTGATATTTGAAAGCTCTTTGTCCTCAGAAGCTGACAAAAATGAAATTTCAATAATATTTATTATTATAGCTGATGGACTATGATATGCTGAAAAGTTCCAATATATCTTAACCAAGCAAAGCAAAACAAAATGCATCTTTCATAGCTTTGAACAACACAGAAGCCAGTATGCTTTGGCCAGATGTAAAATAATTAAATTTTATACGAGCATCTTTGAACCAAATCTTATGATGACTTTTTACACTTTTGCTTTCCTTGTTTTTATTTTTTTATCCTTAAAAGCCTTCTCCAAATAACGCACAATAAGAGGTTGCCCCAGCCCCCCGCCTCACTGCCTGGTTTAATATGGCTTGAACTGTCTTCTCACATCCCCAGCTCCTATATGAATCATTTTCAGCACTGAGTTCTGATCATTATATACAAGGTCACTTTTTAATTAGAACAATATAGTAAAACATATGCTCAGAAGATAAATGAGGTACAAAGCTAGCTGTGCTACAGTGAACCCTTTTATTGGAAAGCCCTTAAAAATAATAAGCGTCATGTATAGTCCAGGGGCCTTTGCAACATATTTCAGGACAGCAAAGTGCCTGCCATAGTGAATGAATACCCTGTTATAGTGAACAATCATTTGGCAGCATAGGTTATTTTAATGGACACATCACTTTTAGCGAAGCCTTCGCCATCTGTTCTGCCCTCTAATTACAGATGCAAAAGGAACATAATTCACAATTGCATCATAAAAAAGTAAGATATAAGTGATTTAAATGCATGTGGATCTTCCTTATTCAATGCAGCATGCAGCTGTTATGTTGTTTTCATGTTTCAAACACAAATGAGGATAGAAATCGTTCTTCTCTAATGGAGTGAATTCCCTGATACAGGACATTGTGGGGTGTGAATAAATGCAAAAGTGTTTCCTCTTCTAGCACTTTCCTGTTACATGAGAGGTGAGGCTATTGTGTAATGCACTCTGTGATCTGTTACCATGTATGATGGAGGGGATGTTTGTGTTAAAATCTAATTTTCGGTTGATTCTTTATTAGGCTTTCTCATCTCGATGACTGCTCATGTACGTGTACTTTTGTAATAACCAAACAGTTGGCTATAGGTTGATGTGTTATAACAAAGAAATCCTCCTTCAGAGTAAGGTGAGTGCACTGGTTACCCCAATATCAAAGAGGCAACTCTTGGCATAAGCCTACGTATATCTAACTTGAATCATTTTTGATTTTTCAAGACTAACTCTTTGGAGTTATAAGCAGAAAGATGGAGCTTCTTCCCTTTTCTCTAATGTTTCAAAAATACTTCAAGATTCACTTGTGGATTTACAAGCTAATGATTACTTATTTGGGGGAGGATATATATATATATATATATATTTTGCGGTACGCAGGCCTCTCACTCTTGTGGACTCTCCCGTTGCGGAGCACAGGCTCTGGACACGCAGGCTCAGAGGCCATGGCTCACAGGCCCAGCCGCTCTGCGGCATGTGCGATCTTCCCGGACCAGGGCACAAACCCGTGTCCCCTGCATCAGCAGGCGGACTCTCAACCAATGCACCACCAGGGAAGCGCAGGATATCTTAATATACAAGCTTGAAGGTGAATTTACTTCCTCATTGAGAATCTGTAAAACTTCCAATGTAATTTAGTGCTGACACAATCACAATGTATCCAGAATACAATTTTGCTTCTTCTTCTTAATTTTTTGGCCTCATTGGGTCCTCATTGCTGTGCATGGACTTCCTCTAGTTGCAGCAAGCAGGGCTACTCTTTGTTGCAGTGCATGAGCTTCTCATTGTGGTGGCCGCTCTTGTTGCGGAGCACAGGCTTTAGGTGCATGGGCTTCAGTAGTTGTGGCGTGTGGGCTCAGTAGTTGTGGCTCATCGGCTTAGTTGCTCCACAGCATGTGGGATCTTCCTGGACCAGGGATCGAACCTGTGTCCTCTGCACTGGCAGGTGGATTCTTTTTCATTTTATTTTATTTTAAGATTTATTTACTTAGTTTATTTATTTTTGGCTGCATCGGGTCCTAGTTGAGGTACACGGGATCTTTGTTGAGGCATGTGGGATCTTTAGTTGCAGGTTTTCTCTTCTCTAGTTGTGGTGCGCAGACTCCAGTGCACGTGGGCTCTATAGTTGTGGCACTCAGATTCCAGGGCATGTAGGCTCTGTAGTTTGAGACACACGGGTTCTTGTTGAGGCTCACGAGCTCAGCAGTTGTGGCGTGTGGGCTTAGCTGTCCCACAGCACGTGGGATCTTAGTTCCTTGACCAGGGATGGAACCAGCGTCCCCTGCAATGCAAGGCATTCTTTACCTCTGGGCCACCAGGGAAGTTCCCCCAGTTTTGTTTCTTAAAGACAAAGTTTGTTAAATTTATTCTAGAGATGCTCAATTTGTTTTCAATCTATGAAGCTGGATAGTTAAATGAAATGTTAATAATGTAAAATATTTCATTTTTAGAACTAACTACTGGGGTAATGGTGCTAAAAATAAATGGAATTAATTGGTGAAGAGTGCAAATAGCTTAAAAAGCCCAGCACATTATTTAAAATTCCATGCTGTACCCCTGTCAGGGATTGGAAAATTTTGTCCTGCAAAACTTTGTTTCAGATTCTCTGTGGTTCTACTAAGAATGATTTACACTTCTATAGTCATTGCTAATAAACAGGTGCTTTGAAGATGTTTGTTAAGTAGTTTAAAAATCCATCTTCCCTCCAAAATAAAATTTATATTTCTAATTTACCAAACAACTAAGTTTTTTTTCAGATTAATGAGATAAACAATAGTTAGATAATCTAAACAGCAACATTGAAATTATTGTTTTCAGAATGTGTAAGTTTAAAAGATTATATATTGTATGTGCATGCATTATAACTAATATACAAACAAATAAATGTTACATTATTTATGGGCATACATTTATGTACATACAACAGAGATTATATTCAGCAAAACAAGATGATTCACCCATCAATTCCTTACATCACATTGCTTCCCATTGGTCAATGCCTGTGTAAAACTGATTGTTAAATATTTTGCATGCCACCTTTACATGGCATTTATAAGAATTAATATATAATGCTAACCAAGGTTGCTCCTGAAAGATTATAAGATAGTAATCCTCCTTATATTGTCTTCCCAAATTCTGAAATTTTTGTAATTTAGTACTTATAATCTTTTAAATAATCAGAAAATATATATTTTAAAACCCCAAACAAAAACGAATTTGAGTGTTACTCTAATCCATTTTCTAACCTACTACTGAACTCATGTTTTTATGAGACTCTGTCCTAGTTTGGTATAGACTTTGTTTTTAATTCCTCTGCATGTCATATAAAACTTGATCACACATTGAATTAGAAATAACCAACCAATTCATTATATCAACTAATTCATAAAACAGCTTGGTAATTACCATTATTCATAAAAAATTATCACCATTTTTTTTGAAAAAACAGCATGCACTCAGAAATTTCCATCAAATTCACCTGAACATTCTTTCATGTTTCAATGACACTCTCTTTTAGAAAGTACTAAAAGGATGCTTCCTTATCACAGGGATTCCCAAACCTCAGGTAGCAGTAATATGAAAGATGTAAAGACAATAAATTAAAAAATAAAATGTATTTAATGATTTTAAACTTATTCTGAGATTATATTTATTATATCTTTTTCTAATTTTTTGGTATTTTTATGTTAATTTTTTATTTTTATTGAAATATAGTTAATTTACAGTGTTGTGTTAGTCTCAGGTGTACAGCAAAGTGATTTAGTTATACATATACATATAAATATATATATATTCTATTTTTACATTCTTTTCCACTATAGGTTATTACAAGATATTGAGTATATTTCCCTGTGCTATACAGTAAGTCCTTGTTGGTTATCTATTTTATATATAGTAGTGTGTATATTTTAATACCAAATTCCTAACTTAATTAAAATTTGTAATAAATGATGGAATAGGAAAACTTCTCCTGCCCCCACACTAATTTTTATTTCTTTGTAAACTTCAAAATCTTTTTGGGAATTTTTAAACTATAGCTTGAGAGCAAGGGAAATATGGAAGGTTAAAAAAAATCTGTTAAACATCTTTTTTACTTTTCTCAGTTAACCAGCTATGTGGACATATCTTTTAAATCCAGGTTATAACTGAGTAACTCTGTAACTGTAGAACATTAGGATGGATCAAATACAAAAAACAACAAATTTGGTGTTAACAACCCATGTGTTCAGACATACATTTAAATTTTTTCTTTTATTTTTTAGATTCTTTTTGATAACCAATAAATTTTACTAGAAAAAAAATGTGGATTTCAGGAAAGTCCAACTGAAAGGAATCGTGTCCTTGATAATAGTGTCTACACCTAAAACCCTTTACATTATTTTTACTTCAGAAGATTTCAGGAAAAAAATGTCAAATTAATATTTCTGAACATGCTGTTTTCTGGACAAGACTGCTTCAATAGTTGTTATTCAAATGATCAGTTCTTTTACTTAAATATGTGTTAGTTGCCCTTGGAAAGGACAAATGAATCACCAGCAAAATGTGTCTTACTTTAACTCTATTTTTCAATTAAAACACAAATAATTTCTCTTTTTTTGCACAGTTTTAAATTGCATTTAGTTTAAAGGATGTGTGATTTGTGAAAAAATTTGTTGCTGGTCAACCATAAATTCAGCTTCAGTTCAGACATTTCAGAGGAATCAATTGCTAGCAAACTTTAAAATGAACTTAAAAATAAATGTATTTATTGAATGGCCTGTAAGTGAATCCATTTTTGCATCAAGGATGCAAATTAAGGCCCAAATTGGAGGTGAGAGGTGGTCACAGATATTTTCCTTACTATGGATCCCTCCCCCCGGAAAAGTGTCTCATGTGATCCATGAGAAGCAATGATTCCTAGTTGTATATTAAAGAAGTACAACAAAGTCTTTGCTCTGGGAAGATTAACTGAGTCTAGTATTATAAGTCCTTTACTAAGACCACACAACCAAATGTAGTATCATGTTAATACTGGAACCATGGTCGCCATTTTGGTCACTGCTAGCCAATGACATTTAAGGAGGTATGGACGTAAGTGGTGATGATGAATGATAGATGATGATGATAATGGGCATGATGAGGATGATGCTGATGATGCTGATGAAAGTGATAACGGTGATGAATATGATGCTGCAGAATATGATGATGGTAATATTTAACACATATAAAACGACCATGTGTTAAGCTCTTTTCTAATTGACTTTTTTTGTCACATTTAATTCTCTCAACAACCCTGTGAGAAAGTCACTGGCACATTAGAAAGGACACACTACCAGAATGAGAAACTCTAGGGAATAGCACTGGTTCTGCGAAAATCTTTAGCAACTTATATCAGCTCACCTCTACCAGCCCTAATTCCTTACACTGTAAATCCATTCTTGCTTGGCAAATACTTGTGATTAGGGTAATTGGAGGAAAACAGTTCAAAAGTATTTTGAAATTAATTAAAATTTTTAAATGTTATTGTTATCTGAACTATATAAACATATACACAATATATATACTAAGTAACTTATTTCTCCAAAATCAAAATAAATGACTAAGTCAGCATATAAATCCAGAAACAGTGAAAACAAAACAACAACCAAAAAGCCCTGAAATGCAGCATCTCTGTGCTTAAGACAACAAAAGGTAATTAAGCTTCTATCAACGTACAGCTGCTATATAAAAAACACTGGGTTAGATGCTGTGGTGGAGATGAAGAGAATTAATATCCATCTTCAAGGAGCTTCCCATCCAATTAGGAGTACAAAGATGAACTCATAGAACTACCACAATATAAGACTGAAAGATGGAGCATTTCTAGTTAATTAAATAGAAAATACCAAAACACTTTCTTCTTCCTTTTAAACTTCCTTCATAACCTTTATCCCAATTGGACGGGAGTCATCTCTCCTACCAGGGTTTTCATAATCCTTTGTCATTCTTTTAAAACTTGTTCTTCTTTGGACTGAGCCTGTCTGCACCTCCATTTTCACATCTGTGAAATGGGATACTAAGTAGCAGCCTTACAGGATTATTGTCAGTATTAAATGAGTCAATGAAAATAAAATGCTCAGAATATTTCCTGGCACACAAGAGGCACTCTGTCAATAACTAGTGTCATAGTATTATTATTATTACCTACTTCTATACCTAACTTCCTGACCAGATGTATAAGCTTCACACAAACTTGTTCACACTTCTAACAGCTTCTAGAAGACTGCATTAAGTATTTTATGTGTTTTTTCAAAGGAGAATAATGAAGTATATGATAAATGCTAATGGTGCAATTAGTATCATGAGGGAAAGTGTTCACTGGTCTCTAGAGAAATCAAGGCAGGCTTGCTGAGGAATGTGAGTTGAAATGTACGAGGGAACAAAAACTATCTCCTTCTGGGTGGAAAAACAAGATTGAGGCACAAGTCACGGGAACATAAATAGAAGAGAGGTGGCTGGAAGAGAGAATTATATTAGGTAAGTGATGAAAAAGGGAACTCACCTAGGGTGTTATTGCAGTAATTTAGACATGAAATCTGACAGCCTCAACTAAACAGGGCAACAGAAATAGGATAGAATTAGGATGTAGAAGCAAGAAAAACTCAGTAGGACTAGATTGCTGCTAGCGTACAGGGAGCAATAGAAAAAAAGAGAAGAAAAAATTCAGAGTTGCAGCTAAATTTCTGAGTGTGGACAACAAAAGCAATGATAATCATACAAACAGGAAAATGAAAGAGAAAGCAGAGCCCATTTTTCTAAGGGGAGACCGGAATTGAGTTTAAGATATGTCGAGTTTGAGGTTCACAGGTCATCAAATTGGACATGTTTACTAAGTTATTATCATATGAGGTTTCATCACTGAGGGGAAAACAAAGTTAGAGAATTAGAAACAACAGTTAACTCCTTAATTCAAGTGATCCATGTCCTTGTAAATTTGGTATCAAGATGCATAGTTAATCACAGGCCCTCAACAGAAGTCACTTGGGGCCAGCATCAATGAGAAAAGGGACAAAACCAAGGCAGCCATTCTTTTTCTGATCATGTTCCCTTGGTCTTGGTTCTACAGGGATGCAGGGTATGGGGGCTGCTGCTGTACTTTACACAGAGGGAGTTCTTCAGTCTTCAGATCAAAAATAACATCCTTTCTTTTCTCTGCAGCCACAGTCTAGCTCTAGGAGACAAAGTGAGTGAGAGACAAAGGAAGGCCTTGCTGGCTCAGTCCAGCTCCCAGTACACACACCAGAGGGACAACATGGCCCACAGCCTGTATCAGCATAAATACAAATTGATTGAAATATCTCTTTTACCTAAAAGAAAGGTTTAATAGCATACAAATAAAAATAGTTTTCTTTTGTTTTGTTTTGTCAGAAGGTAAGACCTTGGACAAGCCAGAACACAAATATTTATTTAAAAGAATTTTTAAACTCTGATTCAGACTAGGAAAGCCAAGCCAGTCACTGAATCCCGTGGGGCAGCCACATGCAGGGGTCTCTGCCTGGAAAGTCCATTTTTAATGGTGTATTTACAAAACCATGTGTCCTCAACCAGAACTAAGAAAACCCCAAAGACATATCAATTCCAAGTCCACGACACAGGTCTAAATAAAGAGTAGAGGAAATGCTTGGTCCTGTACACACATCAAATTCATGGACCTTTCCAGATATGATGCCAACAATACCTTAAATTGAGATTATATTCTTTAACGTTCAATTACTCGATTAAACATTATCTTATTTTTCCCATGTTTACTTATAATGCAGCTCACTGTTAAAATATAGGGGACAAAAGAGAAAGAAAACAATCATTCAGATATGTGTAGTTTGTCCATCTTACAGCTAAGAAAACTAAGGGAGATGAAATGATTGTCAAAGTTCCATTAAGAGAGCACTAGATTAGACTAGATTAGACTAGAACAGAAGTCTTCCCAGCACCCAAGCCATGAGTTTTCACAACCAAATTGTTGCCTCTCAGGTAGAAGTGCCTCAGAAGGAAACATTGAGAGACATTCCCCACACCAAGGTTTGCCAGATAACCCTTAACGGAAAGTTCTTTCTGTGTTTTGAGTCAGGGGATAGGAATGAAATGGATAGAGTAGAGAAAGAGGAGAATCAAGACCAGTCACTTTGCTGCATTCGAGAAGATCTGCTTAAAATATTCAGTCTCTATTTTAGACTTTGGCTGTGAAAACCTGTGGAAACATGTGCCCTCTGGAAAAGAATGAGCTAGAAGAGGCAAATCTGGACATAGAAAAGTAGAACAAATGTTCCAGTAGCTAACATCTCATCATCCCATAAAAATCCCCCAGATATAACCTACACTTTTCTCTTTCCCACAACTTCAGACTGGGTTTCTGTTTGCTCATATTCAAATCTTTTCCCGTTACAAGGAAGCTTAGCACTTCACATTTGAGAGCTGCCAAATGACAGACTACATAGATCGTCAGAGAGTTGGGAAGATGAAGGATGAAGAGAACCCAGAGGAATGTCTGAGAGCCTAGAGGAATGAAGACCCAAAGGCTCTGGGAAGAGAAAAGGAGCAATCGATCAGGCAGGGGCAGAGGGACAAAGTTAGGCTCACCTTTTTGTTTTCCCCTGAAACCAACCCTGAGATATGAAAATGGAAGTGGCATTCTGAGATAACTTTCAGGTTTCTGGAAAAAATCAAGGCTCTACTGAAGTATAAGTGAACATAACTATATCTTGGAAATAATGAATTTGGGAACTCCAAAAGCAAAAACAAAAGGCAATGAAGGAAATCCATCTTCTTCAAGACATAATGCATTCATCAATAAGACAAAATTATTGCCACATAACTATTCAAAAGCAAATCGTGGTAAGTTCAGAACAGCTACTCTAAGTTCATGATATGCATCAGCTACAGGATTCCCCTAAAAAGGAGATTAAACCAGTGTGAATGGGAAGCTAGTCGGTATGTCCTCTATTTTCAAAAAACTTGGTTCCCAACTTGCAACTATTCGTTTTTAGAGTAAATATGCTTACTTAAAAGATTCATAGAAAGGAACTAATATCAAATAGTTTCCTATCAATGTGATATCTTTAAATCTTAGCCTCGAGCAATGTTCTCTAAAAGGAGATTGGAGCAGAGCTGTAGAGAATAGAGTTTTTGAAATAACTTGGATGAAGAATATATTCTCAAATGATGCAAAGAGGTGTCATCAATAGAAGGAGACTCTAAACTCACAAACTTGAGAGGGGAATGGGAAGGGAAACTCAGCTAGATGTTATAAACTGGCTAATGTACAATTGATCTGAATTCCACTGTAAGGATTTAAGTGGAACTGCCTCTGGCATTCATATCCCAACTGTAATTTTTGTTCAGCTTGAAAACAAGGGACCTGTAGGGATTTGAGCTACCACACCCTTCTCTGTCCATATATAAAATACTTTTGGATAGCTCTTTAGAACCTCTCTGCTCTGAGACCCTTAAGTCCACTCTGAAGACAGAGAGGTCTAACTTGAGCGAGATGCTTGTCATTGGGAATGTTCAGACATCATCGTCCAATGAGCCTTTTTAGAGGGTGAAAAGACAGATCTGAAATGGCACTGTGCACTCAGCATATCTAGAATGACATTCAGGAAAAGTGATCCTCTCTAGCTAATTGAACTTGGCCATAAGCCATCAAGTCCAAATGGGTTCTGTGTTCTGTATTTCAAATTCCTTCTCCGCTAACACAAAAAGAAATACTACAAAAGGTTTATCTTTGCTGATGCCCAGTCAAATAAAAACTAATGATTAAGAAAATAAGAAAAAAACCTAATGATTACAACAATCAAATGCCAACAGACCACACAGCTGATGTGTCCCTGCCTTCAGCACATAGAATTCTTAAATGATTGCATTCTACTTATGTGCTTGTTTTAAAGTCTTATTACCAAAATGTCCCCAGGAAAGCATTGTATTGTCTGGCCTTGGAATACCCAGAAAGATATCAAAGTGGGTTTTTTTTTTAATCTTTTAGATCATATCATTGTACATGGTTTTCAGACTTGCTTCCTGCATCCGTTTTTCCCCTCTAGGACCATTTCCAGGGATCTCAAGAAAATGAAAGAAACCATTGTGACCAAACTAGAATGCATGAAAACCATACCACCTCCTCATAGAGGACAAGGAACGGATCCCATGACTCTGTACCTGCCCCTTATCTTCTTCCTTTCCCTCCAGCTATGCGTCCACTCTGGACCCTCATTGCTACCCAGGCCAACTCTACCCTGGTTCCCTAGCCAAAGGGAAGATGGTTATATCTCCTGGGGCTATGATGTGAGACCTGGGAGGATGTGTTTTCTTTGGGGAAATAGCAAAATTGTGTGACTACCTTAAAGTCAATACTATTTATCTTCACCTCTTGTCTTATGGGCTGACAAAAGGACACCACTGTTAGGCCCAACCCCCCTGCACAGCTGCAATAGAAAGAAGGCAGGGACTTGTACTTTCAAGTGTCAGACCTTTTGTGCCTGACTACTAGTTTATGAGGCTGATGTCAAGCATGGCAGTCAATGAAGTCTTTGTCCTAGGTGTACAGGGCAGGACAGTGGAAAAACTGCCCTCTCTTATATACCAGGCTCATCTATCTTCCTCTCACCCTGGTTCTCAACTTTTCTGTCTCTTGAGCCGACAGAGAGAGGATCCCTCCTGGGTTAATGTACTGGAAAATTGCTCTGCATGTTTATGAGGGGGTTGCTTCCAAATGAAAGAAAAAGGGAAAGAAAAAAAAAACAAAACAGGGAATAAGAGTCGGTTTTTCCCACTGAACTCATTGGCCTTATGCATGTGGGTCTGACCCTGATTAAGAAAATCTCAATGGCCTGCTAGGAGGTTTATTGTCCAGTTTGGCAGAACGCACTTCCGATTGATTTTTTTTTTATTATTTATAATCACAGAGTGATTTTGAACAACAACTCCCATCATCCATCCCACCACCGACTACACACACACACACACACACACATCCTTAACTTTGAAGAGGCCCCATGTACTCACATCCAGTTTTCCTCAGAACAATCTATACTCCTCTTTATAGCTGGTTTCCCCAAGGCAATTCTTTATAAATAGCAAACATGTTGTTTTCATACAGTTACATGGATGGTTGGACTGTGTGAACTTTGCCATGGACTTGGACCCCAAAGGAGACCACCTTCTATGAAATCATATTGCTTATTTTAACTCTCTTTTTTAGCTGAAAATAATATCTTCAATCTCCAAACTCTTCCCTCACTCCCAAATTTTATTCCTCCATGCAAGTCTTGAGGCTAAAACAAAAAGTCATGTAAGTGTTTAAGGCATCATCAATTATGTATGCTCGTGTCTGCAGTGGCACCAAGAGATTTTTACAAAACCAAGCCAAGTCCTTCTAGAAACTTCTAAACAAAAATCATGGCAAATTGGAACACAAGAGTCTGGATAATTGTAACTAATGCAAAATATGTCTTCTAGAAGCCATCAGACACACAGCAAGTGTTTTTTTTTTTTTTTTCTTCAGCAAATGAAGAAAAAGAACTTTGCAGCTCAGAGCATTTTCTTCAACCCAATTTCCAGAAATTGCTTTATGTTTCCATTGATTATTACTTTGGCCAGAGAAATTGGAGGTAGGGGAATATTTGCACATAAAAGCTCTAATTCATTGGTGACAGAAGGAAAATTTTTTAAGGGAAATTTGTGGAAAATTCACAAAAGTGACTCAAACGAAAAAGATTAATCAAAGAGTAGAATTAATATTACATCCTCAACCTCCCCTCAGTTGTAAGTTCTGTCCTCATTTTGAGTTGAGGACCACAACCTCTGAGACATATCCCACATGAAGTTATAATTCCCTTGTAACTGAATGACCAAACTATCTCTCTTATTAGGAATTTTTTTTTGCAAAAGGTGACAGAACACAATTACAACTGATTTTTTATTCTACGTATCATGTCCAAAACCGAGACCGTTTTGTGAAAAGATTTGATTCTAGCTTGGGAAGAATTTCCTGGGTTGTTGAGTTTTTCTCTCTTTATTGTTCTCACTGTATAATTTTCATCAAGATTTCCCCTGCTTGAAATCTAACTTTCTTTTCTGCAGTTTCCAATACTCTCCCACTGACAGCCATGGGGCTCATTTAAATATTTAGCAAGATGATAAAAAGAAATGGGGTGAAGCTGACAAATCAGGCCCAGGAGAGGGGGGCCGTTAAGTCTAACACAAACATTAATAGGAACCCCTAATCTCTTCTCCTGCCCCCTTTTGTAGAAGGAGGTCAGAAGTGCCTGGTCCTCACGCCTGCTCCCTGAAGACCGATAACAAGCAGATGTTACTGTAACATGCTCAGGGAATCAAGCATAAATATGACCCCTGACCCCAGCTGTCAGCTGATCCACTGAGTCTCTTAGAAATAGACTCTTCACTTTGCTAAATTCCCCCTCTTTCCCACCATCCCCCTCCACTGGGCCTGGCGCCCCTGTCTCGGGTTTCTATGCCCGTGTCTTCTGCCCTGGCCCTTGCACAGTTGCACTCGGTGTGACCTTTCTCTTCAGGGAGGTCAAAGGCCTGAGACCTCAGGCTGGCCTCTTTTCTTGCTAAAGGCCAGCTGATGAATCATTTGCAACTTGAAGGGAACAGAGGAGAAGGGAGGGCTCTGAAGGCCTTTTGAGAGAAACAACTGCGGCCTATACATCAGCATTTACACTGTTCTGACACTTTCAAAACTCACGTTCCTCTCTGGGAACCACAGAAATAAGGGGGGACAGAAAGGTCTCACTGGCCAGGATGGAATAAATAAGAAGGAAAGAAAAAGAACATGATACCAGTCTTCAGGATTGTGTAACGGGAGGCTGTCCAGGAAAAGAAAGAGCAGAGAGAAATGTAGGCACACACACACACACACACACACACACACACACACACACACACACACAAATTCTCACCCAGATTTCAGTTGGATCAGAGTCACTTTTTACAAAGTGAGAGAAAAAGATAGCATGCATGTGCTTTTCCCCACTGCCATGAGAGTTTGGTCATCAGGACTTTGTTGAATGACTCAGAATTCTCTTGCTTATTGTTTAGAAAGGTAGCAATCATTAACTTTGAAAAAAGAAACTCTATATATGTCTCCTTTAAGACAACTCCCCTTTGAGTAGAATCAGGAGGGAGGGATGGGGTTGGAAGCTAGGATAGCTGGCTAAAACACCTTAGAAGGTATTTTGTTTTTCACTGCCTGATTCATCCTACAAAGTTCTAGTTTACACTTTGGATCTGTGAGCAGTGTATGTTTACTCTGAGGTCATTTGGGGTGTCTTCAGTAGCCTTACAGGAAGGCTAAGTTTTGGACCTTAGAAGGGAGGCAGCATGGACCCAGCTGACTGTTTAGGCCCCCAAAATGAAAGGAAGTATAAGATGCTCCTAAGAGGAGCTCTATGGAAACAACAAGCCTTCAACTAGAACTTGATTTCTCAGTATGGAGTCCACCAATTTACAGGTCTTCAAAGAATTAACCATTGTGATTATCTTTCAGCATTTTAAGGAATTTAGAGAGTAACAATGGAATAAGCTATAGGACTCAACCTAATATGAATTTAGAAAAAAAATTTGGTTCAATTTGTCTTTATCAAAGCTTCTTAAAAATGGTCTCAAAGCAGCCTTTGCTAACTTCAAATTTCTCATATTAAATTGTGTATACTAAGATGCAAAATAAAACATAGAAATTATGTTTCCATCTTTCCTTAGAAATATATTAATGTACATAAATACTTGATGGCTTGCTTTCTCTTTCCTTTCCTATTTTATTCTTTCCTTATATCTGTTTTCCTCTTTTTTGACAGGGAAGTGGGGAGAGCTGACAAAATGCTGGAAATATGGTTTCCCAGATCTTATTATATAAAAATATAAACTGAGACAGTGGGGGAACCAGTTATGCTTAGAATCTCTATTATAGGACAAGGCAGCCCACAGATGACACTTCATCTTTGTTCCTTTTATAATTTTTTACCACCTCCATCCAAGTTCCTAGGAGCTCACCTTTAAACACAGAAGCACTAAAGATTATGTTCCTTTGCTTCCCTGAATGTGCTTTGCTCAGGAGTCTTGAATAACTCAGGAGTTCTCAAATTTGGCCGATCATCAGAAACACATGAATGTCTTTAAAATATGCAGATTCCTAGGCCAGATCCCATTTTGGCTGAATAAGAACATCTGTGAATTTTTCTAGGAAATAGGTGTGTTTAATACATTATCAAGGAGATCCTTATAATCAGCTAAGCTTGAGATCCACTCCCTTAAATAACACATAATTAAATTGCACAACCATGTCTAGGCTGATACATTCTTTCTCAGGGTGAAATCTATACATAAGTTATCCCATTATACTTGGCTGAACTTTCCAGAGCCTCAGTGTGAGGACAGAATTACCAATTAAGAGTTCTACAGTTACCTCAATCCATACAGAAGATTTCTACTCCTCTAACTCCAAGAGGTTTCCATTTTTCAATATAGAAAAATAAAGATTCAATCATACATCCCTTCTTCTTGGTTCTAAAGAGCCAATTGGGCCCAACTTTCTATTCTTTTTAATGGCTCTTCCCTCTGGAGAAAAAAAAAAAAAACCTGGAAATAATTTCTCCCCAGCCCGATAAACAAGCTATAGCCACCAAGATGGTCCAACTGACACAGATCACTAAAAGGACAACTGTTTTAGACAAGTTCACCAAAAATCCATCCCCTAAAGGCCCATGCCCCTGATTTTCCCAGATTGATTAATTTAATACAAACTTTTTAAAGTTCATTATGCTTAGACATATTCTCCACTGCATTTTGCTGAAAGATCATCACTGTTTCACCTTTCTTTCTCTTAGGTAAATAGCATCCTATTCAGGTGTCCTTACTTGAAGTTTAATTCTTCATTAGCACATACCAACACTCTCCCTGCTCTCTCTGGTTCTTTTTCTCTTGTCTCTTCTGCACCACAGTTTCTCTAAAACCTCCTAATTTGGACACAACACTGACCCTGCTATTATTGACCCCATCTGGAAGACAGAGGACTATCACACTTTAAGTTTTGTGTTTAACTTCATTATATATTCATTCATTTACGTTTCCATTCAATAGAAAAAGCACACAATGCCTTTTGGTTTCTGTAGGGGACACAAAGATAGATATAACATAAACTGACAAGAGTTTGCATCCTACTAGAGTAGATCAGGCAGCAAACAAATATAAAATAAGATAACAAATGCAGAGTGTCATAACAAAGGTGCTTACCAACTTCTATGACAGCTTGAAGGATGATATCATTTGAATGATGTCTAAAATAAGAGTTAAGAATGGAACCCACAAAGATATCTGTATAATGTTCCAGTAGAACATAGAAAACAAAAGACTGAAGGAACAAAATATGTGCAAGGAATGCCAGTACATTTGATCTGACAATTACAAGAAGGGGCACAGAGGAGAATGGCCAGGGAGAAAAGACAAAAATGACACAATCCCCTGGAATTGAGGAAAGGTGAAGCCAGAATATCTGAATGGATTGAATGCCTTTGGGCCTGTCAGGAGTTGGGTATCCTCCAGCTCCTACAAGCATCCTAGTATCACTGAGATGTTTTTTCTTAAGACGAAGAGCATTCCAGCCTCATAGACTGAGAAGCAAATCATTATTTATAGATCAAAAAAAATTAAAGTCCTTATACAGGATTTTTGATTATCTAATCCTATGAGATTTCCCATTTATAAATTAAAAGAAAATGAAGAGCCAATCATGGCTTCCCTCTTCTGATGTTAGAGTGTTAATTCAGAGAATGTGTCCTGCCATGTCTCTGGGCTCTGATTCCTACCAAGCAAGCAACTTTGACTTTCTATAATGCTTCCCCACAGCAAATGCTAGCATAATGATCTGCTTGGCTATTATGGGTTTTATTAAGTTTATTCATAGGCATCATGTTTAACATACTATATTTTAAAGTATGTTTAGTGTTATTCAAACCTGAGAAATTGAAACTGAATATATCAATGAAGTAGAAATTGTGGCTTAAAAAACTGATGACCCATATTAACAAATTTAGAAGCATAGAAATCATACAAAATACATTCTCAGACAACAATGGAATTAAAGTAAAATTAATAAGAATACAATTAGAAATTAATAAAAATTAAACAAAGTCTATGTATTTTTAGAAACCCATAGGTCAAAAAGAAGTCACAAGAGAAATTAAAAAATTTTTTTTGAACTGTATGAAAATAAAAATACATCTTATCAAAACTTGTAGAATATAGTGAAAGCAGAGCAGAGAGGGAGATATATAGCATTAAATAGGTATACTAGAAGAGGAGAAATATCTATAATCAATAACCTTAGCTTCTGTTTTAGGAACCTAGAGAAAGAAGAGCAATTTAAATAATCAGTAGGAAAGGAATATAAATAAGAACAAGAATTGAAAAATTGAAAACAGGAAAGCAATACAGAAAAATCATCTGTTTTTTTGAAATTAAAAAAAAAAAAACCTCTTCCCAGGCTAATCAAGAATAAAAGAGGAAACAACACAAATTATCAATATCAGAAATGAAAGAAGGGCCATTACTATGGTTTCTATGGGCACTAAAAGACTAAGAAAGAAATACAATGAGAAAATTTATGTCCACAAATTTCCTAACCTAAATGAAATGGACTGACTTCTTAAAAGACAAAAACTATCAGTACTTACTCAGGAAAATAAATAGGTAACCTGAAAATCCCTAAATCTATTAAGGAAATTATATCAGTAATTTATAGCCTTCAAAAAAAAAAAAAAAAAAAAAGCACCCATGCCCAGATGGTTTTACTAGTGAGATATTTAAAAAGAAAATAATACCAATTCTACACAATCCTTTCCAGAAAATAGAAGAAGAAGGAGCCCTTCTCACCTCATTCTATGATGTCTGCATTACCTTAATCAGGTAATTATCACTATCCTAATACCAAAACCAAACAAAGACATTACACCATAGGAAAACTATGGACCAGTATCTTTCATGAACATAGGTACAGAAGTCTCAACAATACATTAACAAATCAAGTACAATATTTTTTAAAAAATAATTATACATCACAACCAAGTGGGATTTATCCTAGGTACGCAAGGCTGATTCAACATAAAAAAATCAATCATGGACATCAAGAGGATATGTTGGTAAAATCATATAATCATATCAATTGATGCAGAAAAAATATTGAACAAAATCTAACACCATTCATGACAAAAACACTCATTAAACTAGGATTAGAAGGGATCTTACTCACTTAATAGAAAAATTACACAAAGCTTACTGTTAAAATCATATTTACTGGTGAGAGACTAGATGCTTCCCCTCGAGATCAGAATAAGGCAAAGATGTCCTCTCATGACTCCTATTCAACATCACAACCAGAAGTTCTAGCTAGTGCAATAAGACAAGAAAAAGAAATAAACAGTACATAAATAAGAAAGGAAGAAATAAAACTATTTTTATTTGCAGATGACAGGATCATCTATGTATATAAATTGCAAAGAATCTAAAAACAAACAAAAAAACAAAAACTCCTAGAGCTGATAAGTGAGGATGGCAAGGTCTTGGGATACAAGGTGAATATACAAAAGTCAATTTATTTCCTATATACCAACAATGAACAATCAGATATGAATTTTTTAAATACCAAAACAAAAATAGAAGTATTCGGCTAACAAAATATGCACAAGATCTATATATGGAGAATGACAAAACACAATGAAAAAAATCAACAAAGATCTAAAAAAGTGGAGAGATATTACCTGTTCATGAATTGAAAGATTCAGTAATGCTGGCATTTCAAATCTATCCAATGTGATTTAGAGATTCTGGACAATCCCAATCAATAATCAAAATCCTAGCAAACTGTTTTGTCTATATTGACAAACTGCTTCTGAAGTTTATATGAAAAGACAAAAGACCTATAATAGTCGACACAATTCTGAAGAAGAAAACCAAAGTTAGAGGACTCACACTATCTGATCTAAAGCTTAATATAATGCTATAATGTTCATGAGAGCATGATATTTGTGAAAGGAATAGATACATAGATCAATGGGAAGAATAGAGGGCCCAGAAATAAACCCATACAAACATAGTCAACTAATTTTTTTTGACAATGATGCAAAGGAAATCCAAAGGTTCAAGGATAATTTTTTCAACAGATGGTATAAGAATAATTGGCTGTCCATATGCAAAAAGATAAATATGGAAATAAGGAAATAAAGAAAAAAGAATAGATAAATCTCTCCTAAATAATTATGTGATACTCCACTTCTCAATAAGGTGGATCATAACTCTCCACTACTTTAGTATATACCATGCATAGTGATTTTCTCCCAAAGAGGGCAACATGGAAAGAGGGGAAAACTAATAACTTTACAGTAGAGAAATCTAATAAGTCATGTTGATAGTAGATACCCTTGATAAGATGTGGTGAGAAAGGCACTCTTTCTCTGTTGTCTTCTTGCCCCAAACCTGTAATTCCAGTTTAACCACAAGAAAAACATTAGGCAAATCCTAATTGAGCAGCATTCTCTAAAATACCTGACCAGTACTCCTCAAACTTGTAAGGTCATTAAACAGAGGAAAATCTGCTTTATGAGAAAAAAATGTCACAGCCTGGTATAAAAAGGACTTTAGGTAAAAAATTTAAAATTCTGGTAAAGCATAATTTCAGTTAATTATAATGTATCAATATTGATTCATCAATTGTGACAATTTATCATGATAAGGTAAGATGTGACTCAGAGGGAAAATTGGGTATGGGGTTCACAGGAACTCTCTCTCTCATCTTTTCAATTTGCTATAAATTTCTGTTCCAAATGTCAAAATAAAATTGTGATGAAGACTCACTTCTTTCAAGCAAATGATTAAATTATTTTTGCTTTTCCCTTAGCCAATCTTATGAAGTACTCTATTTTTTCCTACACTGAATGAATAAACAAGTGAATAATTGAATAAATAAATGCTTTAAAAGAAAATTTGAATTTTGAAAAAAATTAACTGATGACTGTAACCTTTACCATGGTGACCCAACCAAGATATCATTTGTGAGGGGGCCATTCTGAAGAGGCAGCCATTACTCTAAACAATATATTTAGCACACAAATAAAAAAGTAAGTTGTAGTTTCTTATTTCCACCCAGAAAATCTGGCATAAAACCTTTTCAATAGATTCTATTATTATTATAATAAAAAGTTGGTGCCAAACACCCTATCTTTATTAACAAAAAGACTCAATTACTATATTAAATATAAAAAGAAAAGAGAAATGCTATAGACAAATAAGAAAGCATTATTGCAATGGATCTAGTGGATTTTTGTCCCATTACTACTTTTCAGGAATAACTTGAAGTACAATCAGGAACTCAAGTGGAGGTGAGACATTTTCATCATCTTGTTCTGGTCATTGAAAATCTCCCAGTGGCTAATAACTCAGAAAATGCATTCATTCATTCAACACAGTTTCCTGATCATGCATTATAACACAGGTACTGTAGTTTGATCTTGGTATTAAAAAATGGAGCCCAACAAATGTTCTCAAAGACTTCCTGAATATTCAATGATAATGCTACAATATCTGCAGAAAAGGAGACCAAACCTAGGTCCAAAGAAAGCAAGGAGCTTGGAGGATGAGGGAGTCTTTGGCCATCAGGGAGCCAAGAAAGTGGTGAGAGTAGAAGAGAAGCCTTAAATTGTATTATGTCACACCTAGTTCACGCAGTGCTGAGTTCCTCCTTAGCAGTAACTCCTGTGCGTGTGTGACCACTACTCTTCCCAGGAACTGGTCTGGCTTTTCCTCTCCTGGTCTAGGTTATAATGGTAATGTGCAAAGTCCCTTAAAGGAGTTTCTGGTTCTCAAACAGCAGAGACGATCAAATAGATACATTTACTTTTTAAATTATGTTGTATTTTATTCTACATGTATATCTTCTGGATGAAAAATGTAAATCTGTTCAAAATGCTATCTGGGGCTTCCCTGGGGGCTTAAGTATCCGCCTGCTAATGCAGGGGACATGGGTTTGAGCCCTGGTCTGGGAAGATCCCACATGCTGCGGAGCAAATAAGCCCATGTGCCACAACTACTGAACCTGCGCTCTAGAGCCCGTGAGCCACAACTACTGAGCCCACATGCCACAATTACTGAAGCCCGTGTGTCTAGAGCCCATGTTCCACAACAAGAGAAGCCACCGCAATGAGAAGCCCGTGCACCGCAACAAAGAATAGCCCCTGCTCACCACAACAAGCCCGCACACAGCAACGAAGACCAAACACAGACAAAAATAAAAATAAATAAAATAAATAAATTTATTTTTAAAAAATGCTATCTGATGGATTGTTTGCCAATAGTGAATTTGTTAAATAAAAGTGTTCTTACAGGTTATATGTATAATTTTTTTATAAGTTAATACCCTCTGATACAAAGGTTTTACTTATAAAAACTACCCTCTGGAGTCAAACATAAACATTTAAAATATCCAGAAGACTTGATAATAATAAAAACGTTTTTTTAAAAAAAACTGAATTTGCAACTTGAAGAGAAGTTAATTATATTAATATGCTAAATCAGGAAATCTTCAAATATCTTGTTTTCAAAGAATATGAAAGACACAATGATATTTCAATCATGATGTTAAAATTCAACACACATTTATGATGAAAACCCTCCAGAAGGGGCTTACCTAGTGGGGCAGTGGTTGAGAGTCGGCCTGCCGATGCAGGGGACACATGTTCGTGCCCTGGTCCAGGAAGATCCCACATGCGATGGAGTGGCTAGGAACGTGAGCCATGGCTGCTGAGCCTGCACGTCCGGAGCCTGTGTTCCGCAATGGGAGAGGCCACAGCAGTTAAAGGCCTGTTTACCGCAAAACAAAAAACAGAAAACCCTCCAGAAAATAGGCATAGAGGGAACTTTCCTCAACATAATAAAGGCCATATATGACAAACCCCCAGCCAACATCATCCTCAATGGTGAAAAACTGAAACCATTTTCACTAAGATCAGGAACAAGACAAGGTTGCCCACTCTCACCACTATTAACATAGTTTTGGAAGTTTTAGCCACAGCAATCAGAGAAGAAAAAGAAATAAAGGGAATCCAAATTGGAAAAGAAGAAATAAAGCTGTCACTGTTTGCAGATGACATGATACTCTACATAGAGACTCCTAAAGATGCTACCAGAAAACTACTAGAGCTAATTAATGAATTTGGTAAAGTAGCAGGATACAAAATTAATGCACAGAAATCTCTGGCATTCCTATACACTAATAATGAAAAATCTGAAGGTGAAATTAAGAAAACACTCCCATCTACCACTGCAACAAAAAGAATAAAATATCTAGGAATAAACCTATCTAAGGAGACAAAAGACCTGTATGCAGAAAATTATAAGACACAGATGAAAGAAGTTAAAGATGATACAAACAGATGGAGAGATATACCATGTTCTTGGATTGGAAGAATCAACATTTTTTTTATTAGTTTCTGCTTTATAACAAAGTGAATCAGTTATACATATACATCTGTTCACACATCCCTTCCCTCATACATCTCCCTCCCTCCCACCCTCCCCATCCCACCCCTCCAGGTGGTCACAAAGCACCGAGCTGATCTCCCTGTGCTCTGCGGCTGCTTCCCACTATCTATCTACCTTACGTTTGGTAGTGTACATATGTCCATGTCTCTCTTTCGCTTTGTCACAGCTTACCCTTCCCCCTCCCCATATCCTCAAGTCCATTCTCAAGTAGGTCTGTGTCTTTATTCCCGTTTTACCCCTAGGTTCTTCATGACATTTTTTTTAATTCCATATATATGTGTTAGCATACAGTATTTGTCTTTCTCTTTCTTTTTTTTTTTTAAATTTTTTGTATTAGTTTCTGCTTTATAACAAAGTGAATCAGTCATACATATACATCCGTTCCCACATCCCTTCCCTCATGCATCTCCCTCCCTCCCACCCTCCACATCCCACCCCTCCAGGCAGTCACAAAGCACCGAGCTGATCTCCCCGTGCTCTGCGGCTGATTCCCACTATCTATCTACCTCACGTTTGGTAGTGTATACATGTACATGCCTCTCTTTCGCTTTGTCACAGCTTACACTTCCCCCTCCCCATATCCTCAAGTCCATTCTCAAGTAGGTCTGTGTCTTTATTCCCGTTTTACCCCTAGGTTCTTCATGACATTTTTTTTTAATTCCATATATATGTGTTAGCATACGGTATTTGTCTTTCTCTTTCTGACTTCCTTCACTCTCTATGACAGACTCTAGGTCTATCCACCTCATTACAAATAGCTCAGTTTTGTTTCTTTTTATGGCTGAGTAATATTCCATCGTATATATGTGCCACATCTTCTTTATCCATTCATCCGATGATGGACATTTAGGTTGTTTCCAGCTCCGGGCTATTGTGAATAGAGCTGCAATGAACATTTTGGTACATGTCTCTTTTTGAATTATGGTTTTCTCAGGGTATATGCCTAGTAGTGGGATTGCTGGGTCATATGGTAGTTCTATTTTTAGTTTTATAAGGAACCTCCATACTGTTCTCCATAGTGGCTGTACCAATTCACATTCCCACCAGCAGTGCAAGAGTGGTCCCTTTTCTCCACACTCTCTCCAGCATTTGTTGTTTCTAGATTTCTTGATGATGGCCATTTTGACTGGTGTGAGATGATATCTCATTGTAGTTTTGATTTGCATTTCTCTAATGATTAATGATGTTGAGCATTCTTTCATGTGTTTGTTGGCAGTCTGTATATCTTCTTTGGAGAAATGCCTATTTAAGTCTTCTGCCCATTTTTGGATTGGGTTCTTTGTTTTTTTGCTATTGAGCTGCATGAACTGCTTATAAATTTTGGAGATTAATCCTTTGTCAGTTGCTTCATTTGCAAATATTTTCTCCCATTCTGAGGGTTGTCTTTTGGTCTTGTTTATGGTTTCCTTTGCTGTGCAAAAGCTTTGAAGTTTCATTAGGTCCCATTTGTTTATTTTTGTTTTTATTTCCATTTCTCTAGGAGGTGGGTCCAAAAGGATCTTGCTGTGATTTATGTCATAGAGTGTTCTGCCTATGCTTTCTTCTAAGAGTTTGATAGTTTCCGGCCTTACATTTAGGTCTTTAATCCATTTTGAGCTTATTTTTTGTGTATGGTGTTAGAGAATGATCTAATCTCATACTTTTACATGTCCCTGTCCAGTTTTCCCAGCACCACTTATTGAAGAGGCTGTCCTTTCTCCACTGTACATTCCTGCCTCCTTTATCAAAGATAAGTTGACCATATGTGCGTGGGTTTATCTCTGGGCTTTCTATCCTGTTCCATTGATCTATCTTTCTGTTTTTGTGCCAGTACCACACTGTCTTGATTACTGTAGCTTTGTAGTATAGTCTGAAGTCAGGGAGCCTCATTCCTCCAGCTCCATTTTTCGTTCTCAAGATTGCTTAGGCTATTCAGGGTCTTTTGTTTTTTCAAACAAATTTTGAAATTTTTTGTTCTATTTCTGTGAAAAATGCCAGTGGTAGTTTGATAGGGATTGCATTGAATCTGTAGATTGCTTTGGGTGGTAGAGTCATTTTCACAATATTGATTCTTCCAACCCAGGAGCATGGTATATCTCTCCATCTATTTGTATCATCTTTAATTTCTTTCATCAGTGTCTTATAATTTTCTGCATACAGGTCTTTTGTCTCCTTAGGTAGGTTTATTCCTAGATATTTTATTCTTTTTGTTGCAGTGGTAAATGGGAGTGTTTTCTTGATTTCATTTTCAGATTTTTCATCATTAGTGTACAGGAATGCCAGAGATTTCTGTGCATTAATTTTGTATCCTGCTACTTCACCAAATTCATTAATTAGCTCTAGTAGTTTTCTGGTAGCATCTTTAGGATTCTCTATGTATAGTATCATGTCATCTGCAAACAGTGACAGCTTTACTTCTTCTTTTCCGATTTGGATTCCTTTTATTTCCTTTTCTTCTCTGATTGCTATGGCTAAAACTTGCAAAACTAGGTTGAATAAGAGTGGTGAGAGTGGGCAGCCTTGTCTTGTTCCTGATCTTAGTGGAAATGGTTTCAGTTTTTCACCATTGAGGACAATGTTGGCTGGGGGTTTGTCATATATGGCCTTTATTATGTTGATGAAAGTTCCCTCTATGCCTACTTTCTGCAGGGTTTTTATCATAAATGGGTGTTGAATTTTGTCGAAAGCTTTCTCTGCATCTATTGAGATGATCATATGGTTTTTCTCCTTCAACTTGTTAATATGGTGTATCACGTTGATTGATTTGCATATATTGAAGAATCCTTGCATTCCTGGAATAAACCCCACTTGATCTTGCTGTATGATCCTTTTAATGTGCTGTTGGATTCTGTTTGCTAGTATTTTGTTGAGGATTTTTGCATCTATGTTCATCAGTGATATTGGCCTGTAATTTTCTTTCTTTGTGACATCCTTGCCTGGTTTTGGTATCAAGGTGATGGTGGCCTCGTAGAATGAGTTTGGAAGTGTTCCTTCCTCTGAAATTGTTTGGAAGAGTTTGAGAAGGATGGGTGTTAGCTCTTCTCTAAATGTTTGATAGAATTCGCCTGTGAAGCCATCTGATCCTGGGCTTTTGTTTGTTGGAAGATTTTTAATCACAGTTTCAATTTCAGTGCTTGTGATTGGTCTATTCATATTTTCTATTTCTTCCTGATTCAGTCTTGGCAGGTTGTGCATTTCTAAGAATTTGTCCATTTCTTCCAGGTTGTCCATTTTATTGGCATAGAGTTTCTTGTAGTAATCTCTCATGACCTTTTGTATTTCTGCAGTGTTAGTTGTTACTTCTCCTTTTTCATTTCTAATTCTAATAATTTGAGTCTTCTCCCTTTTTTTCGTGATGAGTCTGGTTAATGGTTTGTCAATTTTGGTTATCTTCTCAAAGAACCAGCTTTTAGTTTTATTGATCTTTGCTATCGTTTCCTTCATTTCTTTTTCATTTATTTCTGATCTGATCTTTATGATTTCTTTCCTTCTGCTACCTTTGGGGTTTTTTTGTTCTTCTTTCTCTAATTGCTTTAGGTGCAGGGTCAGGTTGTTTACTCGAGATGTTTCCTGTTTCTTAAGGTGGGATTGTATTGCCATAAACTTCCCTCTTAGAACTGCTTTTGCTGCATCCCATAGGTTTTGGGTCGTCGTGTCTCCATTGTCATTTGTTTCTAGGTATTTTTTAATTTCCTCTTTGATTTCTTCAGTGATCACTTCGTTATTAAGTAGTGTATTGTTTAGCCTCCATGTGTTTGTATGTTTTACAGCTCTTTTCCTGTAATTGATATCTAGTCTCATAGCATTGTGGTCGGAGAAGATACCTGATACAATTTCAATTTTCTTAAATTTACCAAGGCTTGATTTGTGACCCAAGATATGATCTATCCTGGAGAAGGTTCCATGAGCACTTGAGAAAAATGTGTATTCTGTTGTTTTTGGATGGAATGTCCTATAAATTGGAAGAATCAACATTTTGAAAATGACTATACTACTCAAAGCAATCTACAGATTCAGTGCAATCCCCATCAAACTACCACTGGCATTATTCACAGAACTAGAACAAAAAACTTCACAATTTGTATGGAAACACAAAGACCTCGAGTAGCCAGAGCAATCTTGAGAATGAAAAGCAGAGCTGGAGGAATCAGGCTCCCTGACTTCAGACTACACTACAAAGCTACAGTAATCAAGACAGTATGGTACCGGCACAAAAACAGAAATATAGATCAATGGAACAGGATAGAAAGCCCAGAGATAAACCCACACACATATGGTCACCTTATCTTTGGTAAAGGAGGCAAGAATATACAGTGGAGAAAAGACAGCCTTTTCAATAAATGGTGCTGGGAAAACTGGACAGGTACATGTAAAAGTATGAAATTAGAACACTCCCTAACACCAAACACAAAAATAAACTCAAAATTGATTAAAGACCTAAATGTAAGTCCAGACACTGTCAAACTCTTAGAAGAAAACAGAGGCAGAACACTCTATGACATACATCACAACAAGATCCTTTTGGACCTATCTCCTAGAGAAATGGATATAAAAACAAAAATAAAAAAATGGGACCTAATGAAACTTCAAAGCTTTTGCACAACAAAGGAAACCATAAACAAGACCAAAAGACAACCCTCAGAATGGGAGAAAATATTTGCAAATGAAGCAACTGACAAAGGATTAATCTCCAAAATTTATAAGCAGCTCATGCAGTTCAATAGCAAAAAAACAAACAACCCAATCCAAAAATGGGCAGAAGACTTAAATAGACATTTCTCCAAAGAAGATATACAGACTGCCAATAAACACATGAAAGAATGCTCAACATCATTAATCATTAGAGAAATGCAAATCAAAACTACAATGAGATATCATCTCACACCAGTCAGAATGGCCATCATCAAGAAATCTAGAAACAATAAATGCTGGAGAGGGTGTGGAGAAAAGGGAACCCTCTTGCACTGTTGGTGGGAATGTATATTGATACAGCCACTCTGGAGAACAGTATGGAGGTTCCTTAAAAAACTACAAATAGAACTACCATATGACCCAGCAATCCCACTACTGGGCATATACCCTGAGAAAACCATAATTCCAAAAGAGTCACGTACCAAAATGTTCATTGCAGCTCTTTTTACAATAGCCAGGACATGGAAGCAACCTAAGTGTCCATCAACAGATGAATGGATAAAGAAGATGTGGCTAATATATACAATGGAGTATTACTCTGCCATAAAAAGAAATGAAATTGAGTTATTTGTAGTGAGGTGGATGGACCTAGAGTATGTCATACAGAGTGAAGTAAGTCAGAAAGAAAAGAACAAATACCATATGCTAACACATATATATGGAATCTAAGAAAAAAAAAAGGTCATGAAGAACTTAGGGGCAAGATGGGAATAAAGACACAGACCTACTAGAGAATGGACTTGAGAATATGGGGAGGGGGAAGGGTAAGCTGTGACAAAGTGAGAAAGTGGCATGGACATATATACACTACCAAAAGTAAAATAGATAGCTAGTGGGAAGCAGCTGCATAGCACAGGGAAATCAGCTCGCTGGTTTGTGACCACCTAGAGGGGTGTGATAGGGAAGGTGGGGTGGAGGGAGATGCAAGAGGGAAGAGATATGTTAACATAGGTATATGTATAACTGATTCAATTTGTTATAAGGCAGAAACTAACACACCATTGTAAAGCAATTATACTCCAATAAAGATGTTAAAAATAAAAAAGACATGATGCTAAAAGGAAATAGAGGAACCATGGCTACTTTGATTTCACACACACACACAGACACACACAATATATATAGCAGAAAGGAATGCACCAATAATTGAACAAAATGAAATGAAGAAAAATTTTAGTTTATATTTTCATAGTGATCTTGTATTTTCTAAACCTTTTCTCGTGAAGAGGAACAGCCTTAAATTTCTCTCATAATAAGGATTTTACATACACCTAAAAATCATATTTATTGTGTTTTTAAAAATCACATTTACTTAAAAGAAAGTAATTATTCAAAATTAGGACTCTCTTATGTACTTGCTGTTGGCAAAAATTGTTTATAGTCAAACCACAATAGAGAGACTGATGTTTGGGGAAAATACTATTTTTAAAAAAAAAAAAATATTATTCCTGTTCCATTTCATGGTTAGGGTCGATTATGAAGACCAAATGTGGTGAACTAGTCAGTCCTTTGGAAAATTAAAACAGTTAATCTATTATATTATAAACAGTTAATTTATTACATTACTATTTTTTTATGTTACTATTATTATGTACTCTCTGTAAGTGGATACTCTAATGCATTTCTCCATGTGGTTTTAACCAATCAGACTTACATATTTATCATGCATTTTGCTTAAATTACTCACCTCACTTTGATTGATTCCAACACATTTTCCTTTACAGGTATCCCCGGCTTTTTGAAAGTTTGCTTTACACCACTTCTGGTTTACGGAAGACCTTCATTAATACCTATTTTCGCTAACCAAAAGAAACTCGAAGAGGAATTTAGCTTTTACAAAAAAAAAGACAAAAAGCAACAATAGTGTTCAGTATGTATTTTGCAGTGAACCATTATAGAGACTTCATGCACCCCAAGCAGTGAGAGTAGCACCGCCAAGCTCCTTCCCCAGGAACAACACTCAGCATCTCAACATCAAGCCACCATAACTTTGCATTGTGTCTGCGAACATCTGTGCTTTAATCTCGATTTATTTTATGCATCTATTAGCAAGTTGTGTCCTAAGGTAATTGTTTCTTTACACCGTTTCTGATTACAAAAGATTTCATAGGAACACACTAATTTCTAAACCTGTATTCATAGGAAAGCTTAAAAGTTATCCTGTTTCTGTTTTTGATTAGTTTTTTTGCAGGTAGGAGCAGAATTTAATGAATGGAATGGAAATAAAAGGATGGGCATGATCTTTCTTCACAAGTCTTCATCCCTGACAAAATCGCTTTGGAAAACACATTTCACTTTGTCACCACCCTTCCTTCTTTTTCCTCATACCCTGGCCAATGTTCACACACTTTCTTTGATCTGCTCTTTTGAGCAAATCTGAAGTGAAATGTTATTTAGAAGAAAAAAAACTAATGAGAAGCTATTTGGCAGTGAAAACAATTTCCAGGGCTTGGAAACCTCACCCAAAAGCCAAGACTCTTGTTAATCAGGAGTCCTTAGGGCAGCAGACTCAGGATTAGACTCTCTCTGCAGCACTGGCCTTAATGTCTACCAGACCCAGTTCACTGAACACTGTTGGCCAGACTGTCACATCAGGGTCAATAACAGAACTGGTAATTTTTTTTTCAACCTGATCATTATACAAAGAACACTCATTAATAAATGTTTCCATTCTTCCAGAATATACCTTCACATGGACATTTATTTCATCTGTCAAGGGCTGGATTATCTCCATTTTCCAGTTGAAATGTTTGAACTGACACAACTTGGAGATGATGAGCAGTTAGGACTCATAGCCAGGTTTGTCTGACCCCCAAAGCCTTTTAATCTTTCCTATGTACCTGAGCTTCCTACTGAAGCCATCTTCTGTGTAGGGGGGAACGGTAATTGATGACCATCTCCAATTCTCAACACTTAAGCAGGCTCTATCCACGGGGGAGGAGAATAAACATAACTCGGGTGCTGGATGAGGGACAAGGAGAAGGATGTGGTACAGTTGGAGGCATCCATAGGGTCAAACTGCATTGGGAAGTCTAGAGGTAAGATGTGGCTTTCATTATGTATGTTGCAGAATCCAAAAGATTTCTCAAATCATGTCTGGAAAAATGAGAGTTTCAGGAGCTGTATCTTAGGTAACTGTGTGGAGAATTGCTTAGAGAAGGTAGAGATTTGAAGACTCAATTAAGAGATTAGCCAAAATAGTAGAGCGGTCATGCAGATCCGAACACAAGCCATCTCTGTGAAAAGGAAATGCATGTGACAAATGAAAACAAATTACCAAGGTGTTATTGAGGAATCAATGACAAAGTAAATATTGGTAGGATATATGCAGGGAACAAAGGGGATCTCTGAGGCCACATACTCATGAAACCAAAATGAGGGCAAAAATATTATGAGATAAGAAAACTAGGATGTGAAGAGGTCATAATTCTATTTGAGAATGGAACTGAACACTTTAAAAAATTACAACAAAGAACTAACCTCCTAAAGATCAGTGAGCTGTAGATTCCTTTGATATAATCTTAGTCATGTTCTATAATGATGCTGATTTATAGGGAGAAGTATAACATCAGTCATTGTAAGAAGACCTAACTATGGCTGAGAATAGTTCTAGACTCATGGTGGTATTAAGCAAGAATGGAATACTATGTACTAAAAAGTTGGATATAGTTTCATGGGAAATGGCAAATAGTTGAAAAACAAATTGAAAAACAAATCCTTGGGGATGCAAAATAGGATCAATGAAATTCCTTAGTACTACATTCTTAAAACCCCATGAAGAAAGAGAATAGACAGATGGTTCTTTAAAGCTAGGATGAGTGTTTTTTTAATCTAAGACAGAAAATCCACACTTGCCATTAATTTACTCTCAATAAATCCATAAATAGACTTGTCTTTTACTAAAAATACATGGTAATGTTTAAACTTTGAATATAATCTTAATACAGCGAACACATCAATCTATTTGAAGTTGTTACCTAATTGATTTGAACAAAAAGTATAAGAAATAACTCAGTTTGTAAAGTTTTATTTTTCCATAACAACGAAGCATGTTCACCCAACAACTCTATGTGCCTGTGTACATATTTTTCTTAAACAGAAATACAGAAATACATAAAAACTTTGTAGTCAGTCAATATGATATTCTGAGAAGCTTCCTTGTACAGATTGTGGTGACCGACAGCATAGGAATACATAACATTG
The DNA here is from genome assembly GCF_025265405.1 of Mesoplodon densirostris. Lineage (NCBI taxonomy): Eukaryota > Metazoa > Chordata > Mammalia > Artiodactyla > Ziphiidae > Mesoplodon > Mesoplodon densirostris. The sequence continues at coordinate 104,646,873 of NC_082664.1, forward strand.
CTTCCTTTTCCAAAGCATTATCTTCTGAAGTTGGTGTGGAGATCATAAGAATCTATTTCTCTATTCCATCAGGCCAAAAATAATTCAACTCAAAAAGGAGCTCCTAAAACAAATGAAAACTTGAAAACTTATCTTCCTGAAGTAGGCAAAGATCTGCATAAGCACTGCATACACCTCAAAAATGTTGATAGATTCTATTTCTATTTTTTTATTAATATCTGCACTCATGGATTGCAAAATTGATACATGAATTTGTTCAACTTATGATCATTCATACCATGCTTATGCATAGTATTGTTTTCTGAAGACAACCCAGTTGAAAGTAGCCAGTTGACAGCCCAGTCACTCTACCTCACAGAATTTGTGATATTCAGAGAGTTACTAGTTTATTCAAATTCATTAACTCAATAAAAACACTAACTCAACAAATATTTATTAGCCACAAGTTATGTAAAGCACATCAGACAAATTAATCTCTTAGATCACTTATCTGGTTGTTTGACTAAACTCACTGGAGAGATTTGTAAAAATGGTGAAACTAATTATGTGTGTAGAAACAGCCATGTAATCAATACATGAAAAGACCTAGATGTTTAATGTCAGTGGGAATAACGATCTAGGAGTTTTATCCTGATGATCAAACAAGTTTCAGATTATTTGTTGTCCTGAAGACAACTGATGCCATGCGTCAATAAATCAGCTGTGGAGTGGGGACCTGGAAAGGAGGCATTTGCTCTTATATGTGCCATGGGGGACTGGGTGGGCATATATTAGTTCTCTGTTTTGACATGTCCTGCAACCATTTGTACAACATACTCTAATACAGCGGTCCCCATCTTTCTGGCACCAGGGACTGGGAGGGATGGTTCAGGCAGTAATGCAAGCGATGGGGAGCGAAGGGGAGTGGCAGATGAAGCTTTGCTCGCTCGCTGGCACCTCAACTCCTGTTGTGCAGCCCAATTCCTAACAGGCCGCAGACCAGTACTGGTCCACAGCCCAGGGGCTGGGGACCCCTGCTCTAGTAGACTTATACTGCCATATGGCCAGTGAAAGCTGCCTTCAGTAATAAATGCATCAACACAGAAGATTTCTATTATAGAATAAAATATGGAAAATACACAATACATATTTTTAGGTAAGATCATAATCACTGCCAGACTCATATTGTTTCTGTTTCCACCGTGCCTTTCTATTATAGTTGTTCCTTTCAGTTATTTACTTAAATATGTATTGGCACATACTGCATTCCTGACATTGCTTTAAAAGCTGGGGATACAGAGATGAAAAGAACATGGGAGAAAAATGACACCTACACAAATATCTAACCATTATGCTACATATTATAGTGGAGGTTCACAGATGACAATGTGGGACAGTAAGGAAGAGAATGTCAGTGCCAGGGCATGCCCGGGTGCCTTTGTGTTCCCAGGGTTCCTTTTAGAGCTACAATTTTATGGACACAGAGTTAACGACTGGAGTGGAGGGTGGGAAGTAAAGAGACCCGTCCTAGGTATTTCATAGGATAGTAAGTGACAAACTGGGACTAGAACATAGGCCTAAAACCCAGGTATCATTATTGTAGGTCTAGTGTCATTGCCACTATACTATATAGATCCAAAGCTAGTTAGAGGACCTAAGTTTTTAATCTATCTGATTTCATACTTAACCAAGGTCTTCGGTGCTTTCATCCAGAATTCTTTGAGATTTGTCTTTCTATATTTATCTCTAGTGCTTTGCATAGTACTGGTCATAAAATATATGTTCCATAATTTTTTCTGAATAAATAAGTAAATGAATGGACTGAGTAATGTAGGTACAACGCAAGGGTATAAGAAGGTGAGTTGATGATAGATAGATATAAGAAACACTTTTTGTATCCCTATTATTATTCCAGGGGAAAAAATGCCTATTATTATCCAGGAAAAAAAAAAAAAACAGTTCTAAAGCTGACACTACTAGAAGTATTGTAGAATATTTTATTTTATTATTTTACTCAAGATTATAACATACTAATCAATTTTGACCATTGTTGTCAATCCTCATTGTCTAACTAAAAAATTAGAAACTCCTCTCTTGTCATCTAGATATTAAATTTCAAATTATTAAGAATAATCCAGGGCTTCCCTGGTGGCGCAGTGGTTGAGAGTCCGCCTGCCGATGCAGGGGACACGAGTTCATGCCCTGGTCCGGGAGGATCCCACATGCCGCGGAGCAGCTGGGCCCGTGAGCCATGGCTGCTGAGCCTGCGTGTCTGGAGCCTGTGCTCCGCAATGGGAGAGGCCACAACAGTGAGAGGCCCGCGTACAGCAAAAAAAAAAACCCAAAGAATAATCCAGAAAAGTATTAGCACCAAAGCTCTTTGGCAGAAGAAAGGCCACAGATGCATAAAGCCAAAAATGTGAATGAAAGGGCACTATTGTAAATGATAATAATTATTATAAAGAAAAAGTTACTGAGATTGACTCAAGTTTTGCACGTTTTAATCATGACATTTTGGGGTAGTCAGCATGTACTTTTAATATAACTACATCAAAATATTATTAAATTAGACACAATAGTCTCACATACTGTTAATATTACTTCAAAGAAGTCACAATATCAGGTCCTAATTTTTACCTATTTAGTACATTTGAAGGAATAACGAAACAAATTCATCAAACTAAGCACAACAAAGGAAGAAAAACTTCTGTAAGGATCTTATGCCTTCCTCACTTAGTAATCTTGCAGATCAGAAATTACCGTCACATGAATATTAAAGTTTATTTTCCAGACTGGGTGTTATTGGTAATATATCCAACTTCAATTAAAATTTTGATTGGCCTGTTACATTTTTACTTTTATAATTTTTTTAATTAGCTGCTAAAGAGAACATTACTTCTTCACTTTTCACCATACATGTCATCAATAACATTCTTTCTTTCCCTTTACTAAAAAAAAAAACCCCAAAAACTTCTATGTTTCCAAAGACTCACAATATTTTTCTTTTCCCTCACTCTTATGAGGAAAAAATGTTTAAATCTTCCAGATAGAATTTCTGCAGCTCACTTAAAGAATTCCACCTTCTCAACACCCTTGCATTTAACTTAATGTTTTTCAGATTTCCAAACTCTTTTACCACAATGCTAAACAAATAACTAGAGTTCAAAGTTCAGAGAAAGAAACCTATTGGGTGAAAGGTTGAATAACTTGAAAGAAAAGTGTTACAGCACTAAAAAAGAGGTTTAACAGGGTTTGGGACCTTTTGCCTGCTGGCGACAGCCCATTCTTTCTTATTTTGGCTCTTCACCACTAAGGTGTTAACTTTTTAGCTGCTGGGATTTGAGTTTTATTATGTTTTCTCCTTCCATTTACTTATTAAGTTAGAGGAAACATTACTTCATGGCCAAAACAATATTTCAGATTTTATGAATTAGCTTGCCTTAGGGAAAAACCAAGTTAGGTTTGTAGCCTAAATTTGTTCTCATATTTATAACCAAATTAATTCTGTAAACATGATTCTTAAGGAACACATTGAACCATTCAGGTTAAAACAGATGTTACTCATCCATGTAAAAACCTCAAATGTAATTCTTTATGTGTCTATCCACTCAGAAGGAGAAAGAAGGCAAACAAGCATATCCCAGTGAGACCAAAGGCATATACAAAGAGTATTACTATCATATTTAAGTTTTTCCTTTCCTCTTATTTCCCTCCTTGAGATTTTGGCAAAGGGGAGAAAGGAAATTTTGCAAAATGTTTTCTTTTTTTTTATTTTAAGTTTTTTTTTTGATGTGGACCATTTTAAAAGTCTTTATTAAATTTGTTACAATATTGCTTCTGCTTTATGTTTTGATTTTATGGCTCCGGGGTGTGTGGGATCTTAGCTCCCTGACCAGGGATCGAGTCTGCACCCCCTGCATTGAAAAGCGAAATCTTAACCACTGGACCACCAGGGAAGTGCCAAAATCTGTTTTCAAAGACTAGATAGCTTACCCATGACTTCAAATGAAGAATAACTAACTGGTAATAATAATAGCTCCTCATAGGGAGCCACAGACTAACTAGGGGAAGGGGGAGCTGATGGGTTCTTGCAGAGATGAGAACATGAAAATCCAGTGCTGATGAATTCACTCACCCCTTTCACTCACCTTTCCTTCATCCTCTACTAAGTGAGGTCCCCAAATATGTAAGACACAGTGCCAGGTACAAAATGTCATATCCACTGATAAAAGAGCCCTTTGAGACTGAATGAATAAAAGGAGAGGATTTATTTCAGATGGTTGAATGGAAATAGACCCTCAAGTTCAAAGAACGTTTCCCCTTTTAAGTTGCATAAAACTGGGCTGTAAGAAGTATTACACTGTCTTGGTTTAAAAAGATGTAGAAAGAGCTTTCTCAGGTTCAGCTGTGGCCTAGTTGTGTACATATATGGGTTTGAACACAGCGTGTTCATCAGCTGTGCTAACTTTTACTTGCGGTTAAACTAAGAACAGCCTGTGGCTACTCCCTAGCCTCGTGGTAATTCATGGAATTAAAGCTAAGTTACACACCTAAGTCATTTTCACTGACTGGATACATTTTCATAATCCAGTGTAATAGTGGGAAAAGTTTATTCTACCCTACAAGTTGAATTTTTCCCTTGAGTAATCTAGAGATACAGGAAAATGAGGGTGGGGCTTGTTTTGTTCATCCAGGAGATATCTCTAGTGTATCCAGACTTTTAAAGAACTTTCTAGGTTATACTTTACACATCCCTTCTTAGTCAATTTTCTCACTTTATTATAAATATTTTTGCTTATGTTTTTGTCCCCTTTAATAAGTCCCATTTAGGCATATTAGCTGGTTGAAAGCAGAAACTGTCTTACTGGCATTTAGATTCTTGAATCTTGGCACATATTAGTGTGAACAGTTCAATATTTTTACCTTAATATGCCCCAGAGGAAGTGGACCACGATTTTATAACTGGCATGGCCATCTATGATAACTTCAGACTGGAGTTGGTCTTACGAATATTTTTAGAGCAGAAATGGAGCATGGTCCATGCCTTTCAAACTGAATCAGCCAGAAGTCTACATTCAAAAAGTTATTCTAGAATTTATCAGTCCCCAGAAAGTTCATACTCAACTTGTGCTTGGCTGACATTTGCAAGCTATTACTTCAGCCAGGACATGTGTACATGGTGTTGATGAAACACTTTTCAGACAGGCCAATCCAGGATCAGATCACAAAGAAGCAGGGCAAGAAAGAATGCAGTTTTTCCAGCAATATCTCTTCAGAGTGGCCAGAGACCCGCCTAACAGGAACTTCCAACAGGCGGCATCAGCAGTTATTCTCCAAGAACCATGCCCAGTGTTTTACCCTTCACTGCTGAAAAGCAAGGAGCAGCTCACTAAGTTTACAAGCAGTCCTTGTAGTTAACCATGAGTTATGTTTCTGGTAAAGGTATTGTAATTCACAATGATATAAGGAGAATCTGATTTTCCCATTGAAGCGATGTTATAATGGGATTCTGTGTCTAATAGCCTATTACTTGATGACTGACAGAAATGACAGCAAATACCACCTTTAAGTAAATGCACAACATATTTGAGTGCTATAAGGTGTAAAGTTTTCCAAGGTGTAGGGAAGTCATTTAAACTGGGAGTATGATGACGAGTTCTTTAACTTTTATGAAATGATATTTCTTTAAGACAATTCCTAAAGAGGATAAGGGAAAATGTGGAATTTAAAATGTTCAAAGCTGACATTGGGAGAGATGATACACAAGACAGTCAGAAAGTATGTCATACAGAAAAAAAACCCAGCAACACGATGGGCACAGTTCCTGCGGAAAGGACCACAAGTGGTGGCATGATGTGGCTGGAGGAAGAGTATCGCACAGAAGAATTTCAGTCTTAAGTTTAAGTAAGACATAAAGAAAAAATAAAACAGCCCATGAGCAAGACATCTAGCTTCCCAAGATCTCAAGTTCAAAGCAAGAGCAAGTGAGAGAAAGAAAGAAGGAGGGAGACAGGGAGAAAAGGAAAGAAAAAATAAGCAAGAAAGAGAGACAGAAAGGAAGGAAGGAAGGAATAGAAGGGAAGGAGGGAAGGAAGGAGATTGATTGGTTAAAAGGCCCTCTGGCTAAACATACCAGATTTACTATTTCCTAGCAAAGACAACTAGTATTTCAAAAGTAAGTTTTAAATGAAGTGTAGGCAGAACAGAGACATGTCAGATAAGTTTCTGTAATGCTGTGTATATTTTCAGAGTATTAGATTTAATGTAGTGGGTAGGATGAGACAGAAAAGACTTAGTTACTAGTAAATATAACTAAACAAAAAGTAAAAGAAATTCTTTGCAAGTGTGGAGAAGACAATTGAGAGGCATCTCACATTCCCCTTTAACACCAATGTGGTTTTAAAAGAGTTAAAAGAGTGACAGCGAATCCAATGGATATTTCCCATAAATTCCAACTGAATCAGGAATCAGAAAAGCCAGGAAAATAGAATTCTTTCTTATCGTCAGTCTGATTGAAAAACAAACCGGTTTTTGTCAAAATTCTTTGAAATAGATGATTTTTTTTCCATTAAAGAAGTAGAATCACAAGATCTAAATTACATCGAAGGGTAAACACTCAAAAATGGATACAATACTATGATTTTAAATTATTTACGTTTTAAAAAAGCATTTCCCCTTTACCTTTAAACTGTGTGCACATGTATATATGCATGTGTGTGCCTATATGTGTCTGTGTGTTGGAGCTCTCTCTTTTACTACTTTTTTTCTAGTCATTTAAGAAGAAGCAAAGGTTCCTGTGTGAATGCAGTTTGGTTTCTGAATCCAGAAGACCCACTCTGTGGATGACACATCTACTAGAATAAAAAGATGAAATCCAGGTGTTTCCAGTAAAACTATGGAAAAGTCTGATTTCTTCTTCTTCCTGGATACACAGGTCATCTATGTTTTGCTACCTCCCTTGAAGATGCCTGTGGACATATGGCTGGGATGACACCAAAGGAATGTCAGCACAGGGATATGAACCACTGCCAGGCTGGCCAAGAGAAAGACCCCAGCAACAATCCTCATGCTCTTTTCCTCATTGCACCCTTCTGGAGCAGTCGTGGTAGCGACACACTGATGAAGCTAGAGCCACAAGATGGAAATAAACTGGCCTCTGACTTACATCTTGGTGGACACCTCCTTGGAATTTATGTGATCCAGAAATAAATTATATTGTATTAAGCCACTGATATGAGAGAGAATCATTATCTGCAGCAGCCATCATCACCTTGGCCAAGACAGTTATCCCACCATTTTCTTTAACCTTTCCTATTTTTATACCATCTGAGGGCTTGAGTCCCAGGAACATCTGGATCTAAAGAACTCTGAGCGGCCTCACCCATGTCATCAGCACTGTCAGGTACTCACTTTGATGTCTGATAACTGCCACATAGGTATTACATGAAGGGAAATAACTTTTTTAAGTCTCTGCTCTATTCCAGGAACTTTCATAATCTTCCCAGTAGCCTCATGATTGTCATTTTCAGATCAATGACATAAGCTGAAGAAAGGTTAAGGGCTGTTCACTGTAAATCTATAGGAGACATGATTCACATAGGTTCATGTATGCATAATGCCCTCTAAATGTGCTCAGTGTGCAACCCACACAAACCAAATGTAAGTTGATAGGTGATATCAAGAGGAAATCTATTCTTCCTTCATGATATCTTTTCAATCTTCAGTTCCTGGCACTATTTCTCTGCTTTTTCCTTCCTGAAATTTTTCACTCCTTGGGAAGGTTGTGGCACAATTCTCTTTCCGTCATGGAGACTATTTACCACTGGATTGCTAGATCGGCTCTTCCTTGCCATTAAAAAAGCCTGTAATTCACTGGGAGATGGGAAATGTTTCCTGCCATAAAATTATTTTTCTGTTTCTCAAAAGCAAAGATTTCATTAGGGGGTTTATCAATAACTCAGAGATCACCTAATAATGATCTGTTAGATAAAAACTGTAGAACAAGCAGGGAGAAGGCACAAAATTTATTTTTATATGATCTTATTTTTTATTTATCTTTTTTATTGAGTGAAAGTTCAAGCTATTTATTTTTAAATTTTTATTAGAATATAGTTGATTTACAATGTTGTGTTAGTTTCAGGTGTACAGCAAAGTGATTCAGTTATATATATATATAAAGTTATATAAAGAATATATATATATATATATATATATATATATATATATATATATATATATATATATTCTTTTTTAGGTTCTTTTCCATTGTAGGTTATTACAAGATACGGAGTATAGTTCCTCATGCTATACAGTAGGTCCTTGTTGGTTATCTATTTTATATAGAATAGTGTATATATTTTAATACCAAAGAATTTTTTAGAAGCAAACTTGTCTCCATTAAATTATCAAAGAATGAAAAAAACAAGTTGAGGCCTGATTTATCTATGTAACATCACCTCAAGTTCTCAGGCAACTGACTTTCCAGTTGTCTTGTGCAGACCTGGCTCATTACAGAATTTCTGGAAAACTTCTCATTGGTCATAATTATCCTCAGGACATTATGGCCATGCCCCTTTGCAGGTTTCTCCTACATGAATTAAGTGAAGAAAAAAAAATCCACTTGCATAGGAAAAATAAAATCTGTCAGCTTAGCATTTTGTTTTAGGCATTACATAAGCAAGCATTTTACATATTCCAACGTAAGTTGAAATGTTCTAATGATTTTTTTTTAATTGCAATGATTAGGAAAGTGTAGTTAAATAGAACCCCACTAAGTGAAGGTATGAGCCATAATAGTCTCAAAAAGGCTCATCAGACGGAGCCTCCTGCAGCTGGGAAGCATCAGGGAACAGCAGCTCCCATGGAGATGCTCCAGCACCATGCACAGCTGTGGAAGACTGCAAAAGTGACAGGCTTCTTATCAGCAATCTGGAAAACTTATGATCCGTCCTCAGAGATCACTAGTGAGAAATGGATGGATTGTGAGGTTTCCTCTAGGTAAAGGAATATGCAGTGATTCATAACAAAGGAAAAAGTAAATGCATGAGAAAGATTAAATGATCATTTTATTTAAAGAGGACAAATAAGATTTTCCATCAAATTCTCATTTACATGGGTTAAGTAAGATACTGAAATATTTCTTTTCCTTCAGCTTCCTTAACTAGTTGACTAAATTGCTAGCATTTATTGAACACTTACTAAGTGCCAGACAATGCCCTGAGCACATGGTCATCATTATCTAATGTAATTATTTAATATCAGTCATTCAGATGAACAATATTTATCAAGAACCTTCTTTGGGGGAAGTAGATAAAAGCCAAATGCTGCAAGGGAATGCAATAAAGATACTTTTTCAGCTCTCCCAAAGTTTGTCGGCATAATTGGGGAAATAAATGTGTAGGCTCACACACAGAAAGTACAAATTAATATGGCATTGAGTGAAAATGATTGACAGGAGGCAGAGGGGTGATCTGGAAGGACAGGCTGACCAGTCTAGAGAAACTTCCACATTTGAGAACTTAGGAAGGAACACAAGTAGAGCATTCAGTTGGGAAGGTGTGCTTCCCCCAGAGGGCTGAAATCATTATGGAATATCAGAACAGAGGGGAAAGGCTAGTGCTTATCATTATGATGACAATTTTCACATCTATTTATTTACATAAACAAAACCCAGACCTAACTTTCAACTTTTCATGTTTTTCCATTTTCACACACACACACATGCACACACAATTCACCATATTAAAAATATTACTTGTCAGTGATATGTTGACTAATTTTGACTACAAAAAAAAATCCCGGGATTTTTCTGATTTCCACATTTGGCTATTTATAAAGAGAAAACTAATCAGATCATTGGCTATTTTCTCTTTATTTTTAGCAAAATGAACTCAAGTACTTGTCTAAAAATCTTGGATTTAAAAATATATGTCCAGTTTCTTGAAATGACCAGATATTTGAGGTCCCAATAAAAAATGTTTATTTTGCAAGTCAGCTTGTCATGTCATTTTTTTTTAAAATTTCTCTTAAATGTCTCTATGAGCTGGGATGGGGTTGAGATTCCCCACCTTACTATGTATATAATTAGGGCATAGGTGTGCGCTACTATATACACTGCACGTATGTGACTGAATTTCTAATTTGTTACATCAAAATGAAAACTCTTACCTTGAAGGATAATTATTACAATTTCCCTGTAAGAATAAAATACCACCAAGCAGCACACCTCAGGGAATAAATATGCATCATACTTTCTTGAAAGTTTCACACAATTCAGGTCAGGTAGTTAATGCAGCCATAAACTACACTATGTCTGAAGTTCTAAACTTCACTTTATTCAGTTGGCCTCGTGGTTGACAGCAAAAGATGTTTACTGCCAGAAGCCACCCCTCTTGCCCATTCATAGCCAGCTCTCTGTAAATAAACACATAACCTGTGCAAGGTAATTTAAGGATGCGCCTTAAAGAAGATATTAAAAGTTCACAGAGAGAGAGAGAGGGAAGATAAAAAAACTCATGAATAAAGTCGATGGCTGCAGGCTAGGCGGTTATTAAGTCTCAAGATGTTTTTCCTTCACTTCTCCTCACCACTGAAATAAAAACAATTATTGCTCTGACGCTCTAAAATTAGAACACATTTGTCGTTTTTAAAGGCAGCCACAACTGAACTTGAGCTCAGCAGTAAAAACGGAGGCAAAGAAAACAGTTGTGCCCCACGCCTGCCCTCTCTGAGTGTGGCATCAGCCAGGAAGGAAAGCTGTCAGCCAACAAGAGTCTGGGTTTATGCAGAGGGGCCTGCGCAAAGAATCCTCGTAAAGGGGATTTAAGAAATCCCATTGGATGCTTTCCTAAGGCAGGGATGCTACAGAGAGCATCTCTATTACACAAAGAGCGCTGCTAGCACTCCCTGCGCGGGGATTGGCTGCAGCCCCACCAGAAAGGTTTGCTTTATTATTCCAGATGGCCAGCCTTCAAGGACTGTGCTACCGTGTTCGAGAAAACCCGGGTTATTAAACAACTTTATTCCCTGCTCTCTTCTACAGCTGCGCAGAGAGTGCTTTGCCTAAATAATCAAATTATTAATGACCAAAAGCCTCTACCTCACTTGAGCTAAGAGGAAAAAAGTCACAATGTGTAATTCTGGTTCAATGTCTAAAGTGAGTTGCCCAAAGGAGGCTTTTATTCAGAAAATGCAATTGTGTCTGCCTCCCCCAGACCACATTTTCCTCAACTTCCTTAGACATCTCAGCCAAAAAAGGTTTGGCCAGTGTCCTTAATTACTGAGATAATTGTCTTAATTCTCTCTTCACTTTGCTAACGTAGCTCTGGCTTTGAATCTTAACCGTTAGATCAGTGTAATTGGAAAAAAAAAACTGGATTATGACTCAATGAATACTAATCTAGCCTTTTTTAAACAATGTTGTGAAGAGAGGGAAGATTTTATATATATATGTATGTGTGTGTGTGTGTGTGTGTGTGTCTTTGGGAGAGAGAGAGAATATAGGTACAGACTATATGTAAAGCTACATTAAATTTATATTAAATATATAATTATATATATTCAGTCATATACATAAGGTAAAAACAGATTTCCAAGGGAGAAATACTCTCATATTTCCAAGCACAAGTTTTGAAATGGCTTAAATAAGGAAATTAGTTTTCTGCCATGTAAATATTTGTGCTTACAAGTAATCTAGCATTCCAACATAAATGTGTTTAAAAAAAAAAAAAGCTAAGGCTGAGGGATGTGGACTGTGAGAAAGCACTGATTTTGTGCCTTCACTAAATATTGCTCGTCCTATCCACGGGTTACAAGTCTTCCAAGGCTATGAGTGCTCATTCCTCGCCCGCCTCTCACCGTCATGAGGTGAAGGGCAAGCTCCAGCCTGGGATGGGAGAGGATTGTCCTCTATTCCATCAGCCCACCAGCTTCCGCTTTTCAGGATAAAGTAGCAAACTGCTGGCTTTTAGTGTGGATCCTGTGGCGATTCTGAGAGAACTGGCTTTCGTTTTAATGCTATTGTAAAATGTCTAGAGATGCTTAGCTACAAGGCACTATAAAAGTTTGATATTGTTAAAAGGACAGCAAAGCTATTAATAGCAAAGTTTCAGCTGACTGCAAAAGCACAGGGACTGACGAGTAAGACAATCCAGGAGGGTTTTTGTAGGAGGGTTTTGTTGTTGTTTTAATTTTTGTTTTAAAGTCTTTCCATCAATTTTACAGGATATAGCCATTCAAGGTGCTGCAAATAGGGACTTCATATCAGATTTTCTTTGTTCCAGAGAGCTTATAATTTGACTGAACTGAAAAGCATAAAAACACACATCACCCTCAGAATAATCAAAGAAAGATTAATTTATTAACCAACAGAGCAAATATCTTGTTCCTAATTCTCGTCCTTAATTCTTTCTAACTTTGATCCAGTTCATGGAAATGTTGCTTTGAGGATGCTTTTTCTACCACATCTTTTCAAATATCTATATGGTGTGTCCAGATCCATTTTTCTGGATAATTCAGATTCAAAACACTCTGATAATTGAAAACTGTGTTTGAAATGTTCAATAGCATTCCTTCAGCAAACAGGTACTGAGCATCTTTTATCTGTAGTCATTGAATTGGCTTCTGGGGATAAAATACTGAATAAACATGATCATGGTGCCTGTCCTCATGGAGTTCAGTAAACCAGGGAGACACACATTCATCACATCAGCTCCCAGAAAAGCATAAAATTCTAACTGATGCAGGTGCTGCGAAGTGGTTCAGGGGGCTATGCATGTATAAAATAGGGTATATGACTTAGCCAAAGAAAGCTCTCTTGAAAATCATAAGAACTAATATTTATTGAAACTTACTATAAACTATAGTTCAAAGCACTTAGATGTATTTTTTTTTTTTTTTTTTTTTTTTTTTGCGGTACGCGGGCCTCTCACTGTTGTGGCCTCTCCGGCTGCGGAGCACAGGCTCCGGATGCACAGGCTCAGCGGCCATGGCTCACGGGTCCAGCCGCTCCATGGCACGTGGGATCCTCCTGGACCAGGGCACGAACCCTTGTCCCCTGCATCGGCAGGCGGACCCCAACCACTGCGCCACCAGGGAAGCCCTAAGCCCTAGATGTATTTTTTTATTCAGCCATATGAGATTATACTATTGTTATTATTCCCACTGCAGAGCTGAGAAAGCCGAGGCAGAGACTCTCAAGTAGAGAACTAAACTTTGAGTGGACTAAACCAAGACAGGCAAGGCTGTGCTACCAATCATCCTCAAAATACAAATGTGTTTTCCTTGAATGGGAACACTTTGTGGCAGGCAGGTCCAGATCCTTCTCTAGGGCAACTGTCCTCCACCTGATGATCTGGCATTCCAGTGTACTTCCATCTATCTCAAAATCCTTATCTCAACACGATGCACCCTGGTTTGCTGCAGTAGGGGGAGAAAGAATAGAGAACAGAACGCTGATTCTTAAATGCTTTCACCAGGAGGGAAACATGTGGCTTATCCTTGTATTTCACTGGCCAAAGCCAATCACATGGCCATGGCTAACTTCTAGTGAAATCCTTTTGTGTGTCCAAGGAATAGAGGAGAAGCAGAAACATTAGCAGGTACCAGCACCATCTAGCACTATAGGCCAAGTACAGGAGGGAAGGACAATATTTTTTTTTTGAAATATAGTTGATTTGCAATGTCATGTTAGTTTCAGGTGTACACCAAAGTGATGCTGTTATATATATATATTTATATATATATATATATTTATATATATATATATATAGATTCAGTTATATATATGTAATATATATTATTTTTTATATATTTCAGATTCTTTTCTTTTATAGGTTATTAAAAAATAGTGAATATAATTCCCTGTGCTATACAGTAGGTCCTTGTTGTTTATATATTTTTATATAGTAGTGTGTATCTGCTAATCCCAAACTCCTAATTTATCCCTCCTCCCCCTTCCCCTTTGGTAACCATAAGTTTATTTTCTGTCTGTTAGTCTATTTCTGTTTTTTAATTAAGCTCATCTGTATCATTATTTTAGATTCTACATATAAATTATATCATCTTATATTTGTCATTCTCTATCTGATCACTTAGTATGATCATCTCTAGATCCATCCATGTTGCTGCAAATGGCATTATTTCATTCTTTTTTACAGCTGAGTAATATTCCATTATTATATTCCAATATTCCATATATATATATATATATATATATATATATATATATATATACATACCACATCTTCTATATCCATTCATCTGTCAACAGACATTTAGGTTGCTTCCCTGTCTTGGCTATTGTAAATAGTGCTGTAGTGAAGATGGGGGTGCATGTATCTTTTCAAATTATGGTTTTCTCTGGATATATGCCCAGGAGTGGAAGGACAATTTTGACACAGGTGTCATCATATGCAGAGATTCTGGTGTGGGGATGGAGCTTGTATATTGTAAAGCATTGCAGAAAATCAGTTTGGTGTGGCAGGAAGGAGTTAGACCATTCAGCATCCATCCTACCATGTTTGCCACATTTAGCAAGTATTCAAAATATCTAAGCGTGCCAGGTCTCATTCTAGTCACTTATTCCACACTGGATCTTCACCAAACGAATTCCACATTTATTATATCTAAGACACCATCAACTGTAAGTCAAATCTTTAGTTTGTGTATTGTTACAAAAGAAAAAAAAAATGGAAAAGCCACTACTAAGAAAATTATAGCATAAGATTTCTTATAACTTAGAATATTTATTTTATACTTGTTGAGAGAGTACTTGTAGATCTAAGTATACCCATTTTATTATCTATTTGGTTCCTAATGATTAAAAAGACTGCTCACTATTGTTTCTAGATTTTATTAAAAGTCATTAACAACCATTCTGCTAGTTTTGAATCTGGAGTCTTTGATGTTTACACATGTGTATAAGCAATGGCAATTATATCACAACTGGACAACAGCAATTATAAGATACTGTCTATTGTAAGACAAGGTCCAATTTCAAGAATGTGGGAAGATCTTGGAATTGAATAAATATGGTAGTAGTGTTTATTATATTCTCACTTGTGCCAGATATCGATTTCAACACCATCTATTAACTCATTTAATCTTCGTAACAAGCCCAGGTAGGTGTTATTTCTATCTCCACTTGGCAAAAATGAGAAATTCTTTTAACACCTTGTCCAAATCATGGATCTTGGTGCAGAACTGTGATCTCTCACCCTGATACATTCAGCTCTCAAACATTGCACTACATGGCTGAAGGGAGAAACTATTGAAAGCCATCTACTGGTGGCCAAGCAAAACTCAAGGCTGTTGAGTGATTTTGCTTACTCTAATTGGCAAAACTTAGAATACTGTTCAATATTTTTTAGTTGGTCTGCATAGGTACAATCCAAATCTCTGTTTATATATAATTGCCACCAATATTTGAGGCCTGGATTTTAAACATTTCCTAAATGGAGAAGTTGAACAGGTAAAACATGGTTGTTTTTTTCAGTAAGATTTATTGCAATGATGATGCAAAATTGGAGAACTAGAAATATTCTTATCATTGCTGAACATAGTATGCCCAGGCTCCTAGTGAGCTGTCCTTTTCCTGAACATACACTTCTGGGTCAAGTGTAAAGATAGTGAGAGGGTTAAACAGATCCTGTATACACTCATAAGAGTTTTTGACAGCTTCTGTTACTCCAGAGTTCCAGCCTACCATTCACATTACAATGAAATGAATACTTACACCCTTCATTTAATCTATGTTTCATCCAGATGACAAGATGAAATTACCCATTAAGAAAAACCTAGCTAGAGGTGAAAAAACAAAGTTTTTCTACTTCTCTTTTAGACCCCACATGAACCTGATGAGTTCAATCTCAAGCCCAAATTGAGACTTTTAAGCTCAGATTCTATTTCCTTTCAGCCCAAATCTGACATCTTTATGCAAATAAAATAAGGGCTTAAAGATGCTTTTTAAAAACATTCATTGGGGTTTTTGGACACCAAAAATGTTTTATTTTAAAAAAATGCAATGAGTTAAGTTTAAACAAATCTGAAAATATGGGTCAAATTTTCCTTAATGTACACTTGGGCTTAAAAATTAAGGGAAAAGTACTAAGAAAAAAATTTCCCTGGTTGTGCCAAAATAAGAACATTTGGGCAAAAACTGGCAACAATTGACAAATCTAAGGTATAGCCAGTTTCACTCATCTCTTGGTGACAAAACCATGGGTACCATACTGTTATCATTGAAGAAAGTGTGGAGGATCGGGATGGAGGATGTTGGAGAAATAGATTTTTTTTTCTTCCAGAACTTAAACTCTTATATGTACATACAATTATTTCATTTTGGTAAGAAAAGGATAGAGACATATTCTAAAAACATTCTGACTTGGCTTCTCATGGTATATTAAAGCATACTATAGAGGCACAGACTCAAAGTTTGGAGGTTTAACCCCAGGGAGAGAAAATTATGTTTCTCTCCATTTATCCATGAACCCTACAGCTGGTAAGACTGCACTCTGTTAGTAATTACACTGAACAGATGAGGGACTTTTTAATTTTTTTTTTTTTTGACCTGCCGTTAAACACAATTTGCTTGTTTTATTTTTGGTTAAAAAATGATGAGGCAGCACCAACCCCAGTTTCACCCCAGAGCTGTTGATTTTTCCCCCTCTTTCCTAATTTGTTTCAGACGAGGAGTGCAGAGTCCCATTTTAGTGGGAAACGTTTGCTGCCAAGACCTTCAGGGGCTTTATCTGCAGTTTATTTTGTTAACTACAAGTTTTAGATTGTTGTGAGTTTTTTTTTTTTCTTCAAACTTTGCAACGGAAAAGTTCATCTTCTGCTTTTAGGAAACACATTTAAAGCAAAAAGAAAGGGAAGCATGGGTTTGGAGTAGTCGAAAATTGTCAGCAATGGTCTAAAACCAATGATATTTATAAAGAGGAATCATAAAATAATACAAATGAATTCACTGTCTTAAAGGTTTTAGAGCCTGGCCCACACTCCACTCCCACCCTTCCCCTTGTAATTCAAATTTAACACTAATAAAAGAGAGGAACTAAAGATAATTGGCTAGAATCAAGCATTACATAGCAGGCATTTCACAAGCTGACCCAGCTAAGCAACTGCAACTCGAGGCGTTTTAACTTATGAGTTCAGAACAAAAAACAATGGTTCATGAGGTGGAAAGAATGTGGTACAACACCCGCATTGCCCTAGCTGGTATTTATAAAGTTTTGGCAAAATTTCATAACAAATTTTAAAATAATGTGAAAGTGTCCTGTTTCCGGTTTCTACCCTGCACCATGCCTGTCTTGAGGATGTTGTGGTTAGGGCAAGTAGCCAAGAATTTTGCCTGGCAACAGGAATGGAACAGACAAGCACTAATAATCCTCACGTTTGTACAGGACTTTCTTATTTGATGTTTCAAGGAACTTCATATAGATCCTCTCATTTAGTTCTCATCACAAGCCTGGTAGACCATGATTATTTTATTTCCCTGATGATGAAACCAAGATTAAGAAAGATGGGGGACTTGTCAAGGCTACATAGTTGATAAGGATGACTGTAGAAACTTAAATCCCCTTTTCCGACCCTTAGACCAAAGAATTTTTCATCAAGATTCAAATGTGGAATAACTACCCCAAATCCTCTTTGTTGCCCTCTTTCTCTGCTTCTCTATAAGGCTTCCACTGACCTTCCCCACAATCACACAGGGCTCTGTGTGTCTCCCCAAGAGTACCACTGGAAGAATGTGGAACTCCACTGGATATACCACAGCAAACAATTCACCTGAGGCTGACCCACCTAACCATAGAAATTATAGCTCTCAATCACTGATCAATATTTGTTTAAAAACACCAAAACAAATCATCTAATTTTAAAACCCATGTGAAGAATTCAGGCTAAAGGCATCTTTTGCTGCTATCATTAAAATCCCAAGTAAGCCAGCCAATCTATAAAATTTAGCTAAATAGATGTCTTCTTCCGTGTTATACATTGTATCAGGTGAAATGTGTGCTATGCCCATCGGGTGAATAGCAGTGCATCTGAAGGAGGAACAGTGGACTGGAAAAGAAAGGCTTGGGGCAATAAAAACCTGGGTTAGTATCTTAGTTCCCCCATTTAACAGTTATGGGACTTTGGGCATGTTATTTCACCTCACTGAAACTTAGTGTCTCCAATAAAACTGTTCCTTTAATCTGACAGGATCCTTGTGAGGATTAAATTAGACAGCACATATCTTGCATCCCCACAATTTTAGCCCCTTTGTCGAATTCTGTTCCAAATATTTTAACTCACTGATGCTTCAGGAGCTCATTCTTCAGCTTTGGTTTTCCAGATGTAGTCCTGGCTTGTAGCTATAGCAGTTGAACTGTCTTGTGACCAAATTAGTTATAGTGTAATTTGCACAAAATAAAATGGCAGAGAGTTGGGTGATGCAGATTTTTTTTTTTTTTCCTACAGGAGAACTGCCCACTCACTGATGGGTTGTGGTAAGGATTAAGTGAAGTGGGAAAGAGGTAAATACATGGAGCAGATACTACTAAATTCTTTAAATATACTATTTCGTTGAATCTTCTCAACAACCTGGAGTAGAGACTTGAGCAGTTATATAATTGTACAGCAAATAGATCAACTATTTATATACCCAAACTCAGTAATTAGTAGTGAAAACATTATTAACTGAGTTTGTAAATGAATCCTTCAGGTATTTATCTTAACTCTCTTCTTCTCTTTATTCACTGTAAATTTTCAGCCCTACAATAATTTATTCTGTTAACTTAATTGGCACTAAGGCCAATTCAGCTCTAAATTATTCACATTGTCTTTCAAATTATCCCAACATTAAAAGGATATTCCCACTTCCCCTTGATTTTTTGCATGGGGTTCCATCTACAACATGACAACCCACCTACCATAAAATTGTGAGCATATGTTCTGTCTGGTTTGTCCCATCTTGGGGCTGGAGGAGGAAAAAACAAATTTTTCTAGTTTTAAAAATTAGATCATTGGGCTTGTAAGACTGATACACATTATCAGCTATTTTAGGCCCTTGAGCCAAAGGACTTTCTGTAGGTTTAGACACAGGATTATTCTAAGATCCTAAGAAACTAAAAACTTTAGTGAAATTTGGCAGGCAGTTACACTGAAAAGTTAGGGTAGATGTGGGGTCATGTGAGGATGAAGGGGTATCAACCTAAAATATAAGCCAAATCTTCTATTTTAGATGACTTTCCAAAGTTAAGGTTTCTTTCAAAGCTAAGTATTGTAATACAATTCTCAAAGAGAAAAAACAAGATAGAGCTAAAGTTGTAAAACTTTTTAAAATTCCCTATAGACTCATCACCATTATTTTATTCTCCTCCACCAAGTCCTTTAATTATCTGTTTAGATTTTTTTCCTTCTTGATATATACTGGATTTAATATAAAAATAATATGTATGTGGATATTAATACTTCTTTGAACTGAAGACTATTCAGCAAAAGATTGAAATACATTGATAAATACAGTATAGATTTCATATGTATGGTATCCTTCAAGAACTAAGTAGAATTAAAATTAAAGCTGGGAGATTCAACAATAAACATATGTCTTATGAAAAATAAAACTAATTTCATACAATCTTAAAAGCATTACTCAATTTTAGAACCACAGGAATGTAGGACTTTAGACCACCCTATGCCATTTCAAATTTGTGGGTTTGAGTATTTCCAGCTTACACCTCCTTCCTAGATTAAAATTAAGACATCCGTGTACCATTTGGCTGAAGTATCCACTTAACTTGAGATGAAAGGTGATTCCTTCTAGAAGCATGCAAGTATATGAGGTTTTCCCCAAAACATACCAGGTACATGCCACAAAGTGCTAGGAACTGGGCCAAGAATTTAAAATAGGATTACTATGTTTTCTCTTCTCCTCCTAACTGTATTTTTCTTACACACACTAAACCACCAAAAGTTGAGGGTGAAAGGATCCCAGACCTACCCATTTTAACTTGTAAATTGGATCAGTTCAGCCAAATTTTCTTACATACAAGAACAGATGGTATGATATTTTATCATAAAATGACTTTTCCTTTGCTTTACTGTAAAAAAAAAATCCAACCCCAAATGACAGTATATTTTTCACAGACCTGTGGCCTGTTATAATCTGAGCTTGTTTCGGCTCCCTGATCTAATTTATGGTTGAGTATGGCTTCTTTTGTGTCCTCAGATGTACAAAATGAAAAACCTCTTTTGCAAATGGAAATACCTTTTTCTGTTTGCATGATATGTGTGTGTTTAAGAAGAGGGAAAAAGAGTTTACCCACATTTGTAAAGAAGGTTCCAATTGTTCAGATAATGGGCTCCCTACTTTACTCATGAGCACATTGTTCTTTCGCTTAAAATTAATTACAGAACATTCTCGAATGTGTACCCTCTGCCTGTGTGTACACAGAGTGGACAGTTGAAGAAATCACTGGAATATTTCCAGCAGAAAAATACTTTATTTAAAACATACAATTGATTAACAAAAAGTAAAGGATTCTGTTTGAATTATTAAGAGAATTGTATGCTGTTAATTTCCTTTTTGTGAGAGTGGAGTCACCTTTTAAATAATTCATGTTCCCTTGTGACCAAGTTCTTCCTTTGCTCATATGTACTTTAGAGATGATTATAGAATCTGAACTTGCAACACTTTACCATGAAAATTTAAGAATATTCAATGAATTTCAAAATATCCCAATATTTTTATTCTTTCCTCTCTCTACCAGGTACGTTCTCTCTCAGTCTGTATCACATTCTATACCACCAAACTGACAGAATTTAAAGAAATTCAGGGTTTTTTTGGGAGGAGGGGTTTGCTGTGTGTGTATGTGTGTGCTTCTTGTTTTCTCTCAGAGAAATGGAAAATTCAGTTTTTGTTTCTGTTTCACATCTAGTTTCCTTAGAAGGGCCTGGAAGCTGTTACCATCTGAAAGTCTGAACTAAAGAGGGGAGAGCGAAGCCAAATCAAGGTATCCATTTAGCATGAATCCCTTTACAATCATGAAGAACCTAGGGGTAAGACAGGAATAAAGACACAGACCTACTAGAGAATGGACTTGATGATATGGGGAGCGGGAAGGGTAAGCTGTGACAAAGCGAGAGAGAGGCATGGACATATATACACTACCAAATGTAAGGTAGATAGCTAGTGGGAAGCAGCTGCATAGCACAGGGAGATCAGCTCGGTGCTTTGTGACCGCCTGGAGGGGTGGGATAGGGAAGGTGGGAGGGAGGGAGATGCAAGAGGGAAGAGATACGGGAACATATGTATATGTATAACTGATTCACTTTGTTATAAAACAGAAACTAACACACCATTGTAAAGCAATTATACTCCAATAAAGATGTAAATATATATATATATATATATAAAACAGAAGTCTACATAATTAAACAATAGATTCATGTTAAAGTACTCTTTTAAAAAAATCATGTTAATTGGCAGTTGTAGGTGGTCTTGGTAGAGAGACTAATAACTGAATGGGAAAGGAGTCACAATTCCCAAAGTGGACTTGCTAATCCCCAGGCAGTGTCATAGTAACAAGAATGTACCAGGTTGTTCTGCTAATTCCTTGATACACCTACTGCTGAAGTGAGAAGGGGATTCAAGCTTTGCAGTTGGGTTGTTATCTGTCACCAGCACCAAATTTAGTCCCAAGAAACCAAAGGAAACTATGTCAGGCCCGTCTTGTAGCATCTTTCTGATTCATAGCCAATTCACAGTGTTCCATGAAGGGTTTGCAATGAAGAGTAATATGCTCGGGAAATTGAATCATGCATTGGAGCTGTTAATTACACACACGTTGGTTTAAAGCTGAAGCAAATACTTCTAACTGCCCTTTGTTGCCCATTTTGCATGCCTGCCTGTCCTCTACTGCTGCTGCTCGGTCTGTCTCTCTCTAATCTACTGCCCTGACCACTTCCACTACCCAATTCTAAGCGCTAACACAAATGTAAATTGTGGCCTAGATTGCTGCTACTGGTGTGTGGAGAGAGATGCCAGATTCTGTAAGAGCCTAGATGTGCCTAGGATCAACTTCCATGTCCTTGCTGATTGAGAGTCTTATCCATCACTTTCCTCTTTGGTTTCCTAACCAGTTTCATTCTTTGGCCAATCATGTGGATTTCCCATGCCTATTTACATGTGTTTTTCTTGGCATAGAAGAGAACACGTCTACATTTGAGACCTCCAAGCCAACTTACTTTGCATTGAATTTCCCTTCTTTATTTTTCTTCCTCATTATAAAGCCTGAAGGATGATTAAGCCAACATTTCCCTCCAGCAATAATTATCTATCTAATTGTGTCATCCCCCAGTTGTTAAGGTATGATTGATCATGATAGTGTACTAACCTAACTTCCATCCCTGCCCTCTAAGAGCTTTTTATCAAAGAAGTGATTTAGTAATTCTGAACTCTAAGGCTACTGTCAAGTCAAAAAAGAGAGAAGAACACAGGCCAAGGCATAGATGTGCTGGCCCAGTGTGCTTGGAGGATGGTGAGCAGGTGATGGTGGTAAATGATGGTGCAGGATAAAGTATAGCAGGAGATGAGCTGAAAAGAAAGATTATGTTCCAATCATGATGGTGCTTGGGCACCAAGAATTTGGATTTCATCCAGTAAGCAGCAGGAGGAAATCAATGGACATTTTTATCCAGAGACAGTACCCACTTCATTTTTTAGAAGGAAAAAAAAAAGTACTGATGGCTGTTACAGAGAATTAACTGGGGAAGAGAAAAATGAGTGAGAGAAAATCTGTTGCCACCATCAGGACAAGAGATGATATGACCTAGTTTGAGACAGTGGGAGTGTGTAAATAGAGAGGAGTGTGTGCTTGGGCACATTTCTGAGGCAAAGCAATGGATGGTACTTAGCGTTCTACTGATGTGATGGGTGAGACGGGAGGGTTCAACGTGGATAGGTAATGGCAACTAAAAAAGTGCAGGAGAAAGAACAGATGTTGCCCAATTATATCCAAACTTTTAGTTATAGTGAATCTGAGGTACTTACGGAGCCTCCAAGACAAGATGCCTGTAGATAGTTGAAAACACAGCCCGGTTTGGAGTAGTCAGGGCTGAAGAAAGAGATAGGTAATCATCAAAGCCACAAGAGTTCTTGGAATTGCCTACAAAGAGAGTGGAAAATGAGCAGAACTGGAAACAGAACCATCAAGACTACCAGCGTTCAAGGAGGAAGCAGTGGGAAAAAAGCCAATGATTGAATCTGAGAAGAAATTAGTTGAAGAGAAATTCAGGGCAGAAGTTTGGGGTCAGTAGATGTAAACTGTTACATATAGAACAGATAAACAACAAAGTCCTACTATATAGCCCAGGGAACTCTATTCAATATCCTGGGATAAAACATAATGGAAAAGAATATTAAAAAAATGAGTGTATAAATAAATATATATATATAACTGCTACATATATACATATGTATAACTGTTGTATTAATTTTTGCTTACTGCAGAAATTAATACAACATTGTAAATCAATTATACTTCTATTAAAAATAAATTTAAAAAAATAAAATAAAATCTATAAGCAAAAATAAATCAGGGCAGGATTCTTGCTATAACATCTAGAGAGTATACTTGCCAGCTGAGGAACTGGAATACAGGCTACAAGGGAGTGTGTAGACTCCACTGCAAAGTGGCAAAGTGGGCATTACCTGGTCTGAAAGATTTTCCTCACTGAAAGCTGTTACAACCCCAAAGAGGCTTTGGGAGTCAGTATCTAAAATTTTCCATTTGAATGGGAATGTTGTTGTTTCTAAAACCAGCAAAGTGGAGTGGGGATTTTCCAGATTATTCATGTTATTCAGTCCTTGAGAATGCACTCAGCAGTGAATTGAAGCGAAAGTGTTCTCAGCTTAAATAACGAATATAATGATAATTGGTTTTTGTGTTTCATTTAACAAACATCAACCTGACCTAAGTTTTTTTGTCCATTTGTTTTTTGTGTGTGGTTTTGTTTTCTTCTTACTGATGTATATTTCTACTTTTATTTATTTGTTATTAGCTTGGAATTCTGGGGACCATTTACTGTGACTGATGAACATTAAATCAGAAAATCATTATTTAGTCTGTACTGAGGACAAATACTATGCTACATCTATGGTGGATACTTCTGTTCTCAAACTAATGCTTTATTTATTTAGCTGTTCATTTTAGAAACATGAAAAGCATGTTTAAAAAAAAACCTAAATTAGCCTTGGGAACAGATGAATAAATATGAAAACAATTTATCCCTTTAACAGCCTAATAAAATATGTTTTCATTATGCTAACTGACCCTGATAAATTCAATAGCCATCAGTTAAATATATCCATCATCCTCAAGAAGTACATCCAAATGTTTCCTCATTTTCTGATCCTCAGTGAGCCTTGATCACATGATGATCATTAATTGTGACATCTATAATGTAATACTTTTTTGGCTTTCAGTTTTAAAAAGAATTGGTAAGGTATGATTTCACCTCAAAAAAAGAAATGTTTGCAATCCTACTTTGAGCCCTTTTCCAAATTTTGATTTGAGCTCACTTGATTTCCCTTCGGTTCCTTTAGATTTTCTCAACAGCCACTTTAATTGTATTTTGCTGTTACAGAAGTAATAGCATCAGTTTTGTTTTCTAAGTAGGAAGCACCAGGTTCTGCCTTTGCTCTCATGTGGTAGGGATTGAAGTTGTGAATTCGGGTTCTCGCTGTTAGTAGTGACAACCACATTTTTCTAAGGATGTCCAAAGGATAGCATAGGGCATGGGACAAAAGTTTTTGTTCCTCATTCTGCATTTCAGGAGGATTAACACTCAGGATAAATGAAGGAAAAGAGAACCTCTCTAGATGCGGGATAAGCAGAGCACCTCAGATTGCCTCTGAAAGTGAGTGCATCACTCAGGACCCCAAGACTGATAAGCTTAGAATGAGTTTTCTCACTGCCAGACCAAGGCAGCCACCCTTTGTGGGCCACCCTGGCAGGCCTGGGGGACATCTTGGGCCACTCTCCCAACGTGAGCAGAAATTTACGAATACCTATACATGACTAATATGCAACCCAAGAGAGCCTTTCCAGCCATTTCTGGTTCTTCAGTCAATAGCCTGTCACGTGGTTTTCTCTTCTAACCCTTCCCACAGGGCATTGCCTCCAAGCTCTAAAACCAGGACCACATGCTCTTGTTTGCACATCTGGCCTGGGCAAGCCTGGCTCCAATTTAAAACCTACATGTTGGTCCAATTCCATTATTGGACAAGGAAATTCTGTTAACTGGTGGGCTCATTTGCATATTATTACCCAGAATGCCTACCCAGCTCACAGCTGTTTCCCAGACACTGAGTGGGGAGACGGTGGGGGAGAGGTGATGCTTTGGAAACAGAGAGATGTGTGTATATATTACTCAACATTATTTTCCCTCTGTTTTCTATTAAGAAAGAAAATGTAATACAAAATTATGAATTTTTACCTGAGAGAAAAATTTCACCTTATTTTCAGGAAATTTAAACAAATGGAGACCAGAAAAACTAAACCACCAGGTAATGCTCTATTTATTTATTCAGATAAAAGAGAGAGTAACAAACTTCCATTCTTTATTTCCAACATTTTCCAAAGAACTTTCTTTTTTTCTTGGGGATCAAAACACTTTTTTTTTTAAGTGATGTTAAATTGTTAAAAATGGAGGGCCGGGCCTCCCTGGTGGCGCAAGTGGTTGAGAGTCCGCCTGCCGATGCAGGGGATACGGGTTCGTGCCCCGGTCTGGGAGGATCCCATATGCCGCGGAGCGGCTGGGCCCGTGAGCCATGGCCGCTGAGCCTGCGCGTCCGGAGCCTGCGCGTCCGGAGCCTGCGCGTCCGGAGCCTGTGCTCCGCAACGGGGAAGGCCACAGCAGTGAGAGGCCCGCATACCGCAGAAAAAAAAAAAAAAAAAAAAAAATGGAGGGCCTCCGTGGGACTAAATTTTGATAAAACCCACAGTCAGGAAGGATTTTACTTGGATAAATGGAAGCCACACCATTCTTCTCTTCAAATCTGAGCTCACTTAGTCACAGTGTAAACTTCTCTATTGTTTTCTGAAAAATATCTAAAGGATTCTGGGCAACAGCTGGGAAACTAGGCTCTCAGTACAAAAAAAAAAAAAAAAAAAAGACTACGTATACTGTCCACAGTTAAAGGTTTCAGGGTTCTTTTTATGCTTACATTTTACATTTTTTTATGCTTTACATTTTATTTTACAAAAGGAAGGAATGCTTCATTCACAACAGAAAGACCAAAAAAAAGAAAAGAAAGAAAGAAAGAAAGAAAGAAAAGAAAAGAAAAAGAAATGAAATACAATAAAATAAAAATACTATAATTGCTTTGGGGACTGAAGTTAAAACACAGGTGTTTTGAGGGGAACATAAACATTTTTTCCTAAATGAGGCGTTGAGGGCTGGGAGAAGGGCAGTAAAATTAGTGGAATTACTGCCTGATTTTAACCAGATGATTGCTGCAGTTGGACACCAGCGAGTTTTCATTAGGGACTCTAATTTACAAGCCATTCAACACATTCCAGTGGAACACAACAACTCCCCCAGGTCCTAAAGAATGCCAGCTCTCCCACTTTATGGCAGAGATGCCGAACTGAAAGGGTTTTAAAGGCCAGCATGACTAGGAAATGGAGCTCAGGCTCTGTGAACTGGAGATGATCACATCATGGTCTCCCTGAAGGAGACGGTAGCAGGGAACCGACTTCTTATACGCAGCTCACCCACAGTTTGAGAACATGTGGTCCCTCAGTGCTGTGCTAGCAGCCGTGGTGTGTCAGGAGATGTCCATGTGGTACTCCAGGAATGTTATTTGTTTGCATAAACCAGTGATAGATTCACTTTTAATGTGTGACTATAAAATGATGTCTAACCTTGTTTCCTTGGACAATCAGGATTGCTGGCTGTGCAAGATAAATAATTTTCTAATGTTCCACGGCCTTCATATTCCTGGTGGAATCAGGATTTCTGTGGTCTCCCCCTCATGTGTTGCACCTGGACAGTCTATGCATTTTTATTGTGATTTGTCAGGGCTGGAAAGTAATGTGGCAAGGTCAGGAGTTCAAGTTCTGCTTATCATCTCAACCTGCTCTAACCCCAACAAGGTGAGAAATTGTATGAAATCATCCCAAACCAAACTCATCTCTTGAAGAGGAGAGAGCAGTCTCTCGGGGAATCCTAAAGAGCTTTTTTATGTAACCCAGAAAACAGACCAAGCAGGTCTAGACCGGTTTAGATCTTGAATATCTTGGGATTGAAGCCTGGTATCTTTAAAGTATTAGAAGTGAAACTTGCAGAAGTTAACACAATGTTAACCAGAAGAGTTGGCCGAGATCAAGCCCCTGAATACTTCTACAGTCACAGAATCTCTACAACTGTAGAAAGTAGCCTGGAATTTACAGGGTTGTAATTCACTTAGTGAGCACTGGTTAAACTTGGCTATAATGTTAGAAAAAGTTGGCAATCCATTTGTCGGGTCATATTTTCCATGTTGTACCTAAAGCAAAACAAAACAAAAAGGTTCCTTAAAAAACTAAAACTAGAGCTACCATGCGATCCAGCAATCCCACTCTTGGGCATATATCCAGGGAAAAACTTGGTTCGAAAGTATACATGCACCCCAATGTTTATTTCAGCACTGTTTACAATAGCCAGGACATGGAAGCAACCTAAATGTCCATCAACAGATGAATGGATAAAGAAGATGTGGTACATATATGCAATGGAATCTTACTCAGCCATAAAACAGAACGAAATAGTGCCATTTGTAGCAACATGGATGGACCTAGAGATTATCATACTAAGTGAAGTAAGTCAGACAGAAAGACAAATATCATATAACACTTAAATGCAGAATCTAAAAAAAAAGAAAAAAAAAGAATGATACAAATGAACTTGTCTACAAAACAGAAGCAGACTCACAGACTTAGAGAATGATCTTATGGTTAACAAGGGGGGAATGGAAGGAGGGAGGGATAGACTGGGAGCTCAGGATTGACAGATACACACTGCTATATTTAAAATAGATAAACAACAAGGACCTACTGTATAGCACAGGGAACTCTGCTCAATATTCTGTAATAACCTAAATGGGAAAATAATTTGAAAAAGAATAGAAACAAATAAATAAATAAAATTTTAAAAAAAGAACTCAGGAGGGCCTCCCTGGTGGCGCAGTGGTTGAGAGTCCGCCTGCCGATGCAGGGGATACGGGTTCGTGCCCCGGTCTGGGAGGATCCCATATGCTGCGGAGCGGCTGGGCCCGTGAGCCATGGCCGCTGGGCCTGCGCATCCGGAGCCTGTGCTCCGCAACGGGAGAGGCCACAACAGTGAGAGGCCCGCATACCGCAAAAAGAAAAAAAAAAAAAAAAGAACTCAGGAATTCATCTAGCAGTACTTCAGTGTCCTACAAATATCCAAGTGTGTCCTGATCATTGACACTTGATCATTCCCCTTTATCTGTTTGTCCCTGCTAGTGGAGGTTAATAAAGAGTGATGTAGAGAATCTTAGCACCTGTTTTTGTTTATATTTTAGCTCCATGGGATTCCATACTGTGGTTGAAACTTAATTAAAGATTGTTCTGCACATGAATCAAGTACTTCTTTGGTAATTGGCCAAAAACAACCAATGATAAACAACCAGTTCAGAACCTCTTCCAGGGTCACAAAACCTCAGAGCCTCATTTTCTGAAACTTGAATCTTGAGAGCCAATACTGGAAGAAATAAATATTTAATACATATCTAGATAGGCCATTGAAGGTACAAAACCACTTTCTATAATTCATAACTGAGAATTATTTGTTTTGTTTTGTTTCAGATTATATTGGGGAGAGGACAAAGTTAAAAGTTTTGCATTATTTGGTTTCTCCAATTCTATGTTAAAACCAAAAAAAAAATTGTTTCTAATTGCATAAAAGTAATGAGTCCTTATCTTTCAAAAAGTCATGAAAATCTGACTTCTAACTCATCAAAGAATCAGGTCATCGTGATTTTCATATTTGCCCATAAAAGTTCAGGACTTTTAGTGAAAAGAATTCTAGATAGTGAATTTTGAGGTTATCATTACCTACTCCACATGACATGAAGAATATCATTAACTTGAGAAAAATCATCAGATGTCCACTTCTGTGAAATAGTTTTTGATTATTCATATTTTTGGAAACATCTTTAAAATACTTTCCAAGACTTTATTCATGTTGAACATGATGCCTCTTTATGATATTTTATTTAGCTGAAATTTAAACCCAAACTGTTCATTACAAAAAAAAATGATCGAGTTTTATAATAATTATTTTTATTATTTTCTTAGTCATTTCAACAACTGTCCTTTAAATTAGGTAACTCTGCTGTTAGGAAATGTGTATTTTTACATTTGAACATATCTATGTCAAAAGCTATCCAGGTGGTAACAAGTTTCTGGGAGTAGGGGTATGTAGGATAGTCGGAGGGGGGAATTAGGACAGTGAATGAACTCTTGAAATGAAAAACTAACAGTATTTCTCTTTTATGTTCCATTTTAAAGTGCCACTATACAGAATTTGTTAACTTTTTTAAAAAGACACAAACTCTAAGAAGAATAAAAATAATTTGTAATCGCACAACCTAGAGAACTGCCATTTCACCATATATTTTTCTAGATTTTAGAACGATTGCTCTCATTACATCTATGCTGCTTCATAACTGTTTTGCTTTTCTAAATTTAACAGTATATGACAAACACTTTACCTTATGAAAGACTTTTCTGAACCAAGATTTCTGATAACTATAAAGCTGTTCCATTATATGTATAAATTCCATCCTACTGTTTGGTTTTTGGATGTTCACTGTTATAAATAATACCACATAATGGAAAAATACATTGTAATAGATATTTTACATTTACTCTTTGCTTATACTTCTGATTATTTCCTTGGAGAATTTTCAAATATAAAAATTTGAACTTTTAGGTAAAGTATGTACACTTGCTTAGGGCTTTTGACTTATACTGGCAAATTGTCCTCCAGAAATGTTGTACTGCACCAATTTTCACACTCACCAGCAGTGTCAGGGAGAGTATGTTGGACCACAGAGGTTGCTGTTTTTTTTTTTTTAATATGTATGTTTGGTAAGAAATCTATGAAAACTTCAAAAATACGTTCTGAACAGGATAGCCTATCAGTTCTGTTTGATCAACCATTATTTATTGCATGCTTACTCTTTGGTAGACTTTGTGTTGTCCTTTTACTTCACATTCATCATTCAATGTGATGCTTACAAGAATCCCAAGACATATGCTCTGTCCTCATCCTCCTGCATGCAGATGTGAAAGAGGGTACAGCCTGCTAGTCACAGGTCTACCAGGTATTAAAGCCTGGTCTCCAACTTTGATCTGTTTTATTTCTAACTCCAGGCCCTGAACTAGTACTAAACTGCCTGCTTCTGTCATATACCGATAGCTACCTATTAACCAAAGGCCAAATATTTTGCTCTGCCACACTCTTTGGCTTTGCCACTAACTGGTTCATAACCTGGGATAGAGATGCTCTCCCTAAAATGAATGTTGAAAGGCGAATCAACTCCATCTCTAGATTTGTGTTTTCACACCTTTTAAACTTTTGCTTCAGCCAGGGCACAGGCTACGTCTGGGTTCTGATCACGCTTCCAAGGACCTGCTGAGCACGTCCTTCTACAGGAACAACAAACACACTGAAGAGGTTTCTGCCAACAACACTCTCTGGACTGCTGAAAGAAAAACATACCACTGAAGGCAAAGGAATGTGTAGTCTGAACTCAAAAATGGAACTTTCTTTTCTTCTCCTGTTTTCAAGTTGTTTGCCCTGTGATATTTAAACTTTACCCAAATATGTGTGCAGCCAGATTGACTATGAGATTATTGGAATTTGATTTTCAGATAAACCACAAACTTGGATGAGCTCATGTTATTCCAGATGCATTATCTCCTGACCTTCAGGAAGAGGCTCATTCAATGGGAAGGGGCATGGAAAGACCTTCCCTGAAAGAACAGGAATAGCCATGTCTAATCCCCACTCTGCCTGGGAAGGAAAACGTTCACCTACCTCCCATGTCAGGGCAAGAATCAGAGTTCCTCTCAAATTCTTAAAATGCTGCAAAGTAAAGACAGATAGTCATCCTAAATATGATTCATCCTTGAATTATTAAAAAATGGAATTCTTTGTACTGGAAGAAAAATGATAAATAATTTTAAATTCAAAAGGCAAGGGAATGTTTTTGGTTTGATAACCCCAAAGAGTATGGCTTCTGACAAGAGCTTAGGGAATGTACATGTAATATTTAAATCTAATTAGTTTAATCATTGGAATAATCAGGTATTTAAGAAAATAAACTGAGTAATCAATTATGAAAGTGATTTTCCATTTAAAAGAGAATGTAATATGTGTGCAAATAGTTTTCAAACTGCCAAGGTTCAGTGGTCTACTTTCTGAATAATTTTTACCATGACTTCATTGCAGTCTTTTCATCTATAAAGGAAAAAATAAGAGTGTTCATTCATTCAACAAGAACTTATTGAAAGCCAGCATTTTCTAATCATGTTTCCTGTACTCATGGTTCTTACAATCATGTGGATTGTAGCTTTATTGACATGTTTTATGGCAACAATTAACTTTTGATAAATGTTCTGAGTTATTTAAGTCTAAGAGAAATGGTCGGTGGACCTATTCTGAGAGAGTATCGTCTAGTGGACAGATCCTTACACCAATCTGCCAATGTCTCACCATTTTTTCAATTTCAATTTTCTCATCTTTAGAATAATGAGGAGATGGAAGGTGGGACTAGCTGATCTCCAAGTTCCCTTCCAATTTTAAGTACTTACTGAGCAATTGCATTGAGTAAGATGCTAACCTGCACATAACTCAGTTCTGTCCTGATTTTAAGAGGAAAGCAAGATGGAACTATGAAGTACTATATAAATGTGCCTTGACAATTTTTAAAAGATTCTCCAAAGAAATGATCCCCTGGTCATTCTTAGAGCAGTCAAAGCTCTCTAAAGCTCATACAAGAAGCAAGCTGCTTTCTTTTAAACCTCCCTAATTTTGATGATTTTCGTAGCCTGATAAAATCTTTCTGTTGTTATTTCTCAGTTTTCCATTCGCATACCATTTCTCAGTGGGTATAATCATTTTATTTTACTGACAATTCACTCTTCAATTATTGCTGTCTTTAAAGTGTGATATTAACCACCTTTTGGGTGCACATTGCTGAGTTCAGATTGATTGAATTTGATTGTGGTCTGAAAGGCCCATTCATTTATTCAACAAGAGTTTACTGAACTCTTACCATCCTGTCACCACAACCCACACATCAGACAGCCAGTTCGAGTTATTAAATTTCTTAGGGTATAAAATAGATACATATTAGTTAAGTTAGTGACTCCCAGTCTAAACTAGGTTGACCCAATTTAAATCTTCCATCAGATTTTTAGTCTTATTCAGTTACTATTCCTATTCCTGCTTCTTATTCACTTCCCATTGTTCTCTCGCTCTCAATTTCTTTTGTATTCATTCTTTTTTACTCTTGTTTTCATTTTTAGCTTTCCTAACAGTTGACCCTAAAGCATTTTTGTGCTTGGAAATCTGGAAATATATTTCTGTGGTCCTTGACAATCTCTACTGAAAATCAATGGCTCCAGTTGCATTCTCAGACATTAAGTTGTTAATTGGATGCTCATTCAAATACCTTTATCTGAGACATGAGACAGCCTTCTTCAAGGCCCATGGCAAACTAAAGAACGTGATATATCAATAACTCTGGTTGTTTACCTTATATTCATTCTACTTTTCTTTCTTACTAACAGAACCCAGGTTCCCTGGTAAAGAAACTACATTTCTCAGCCTTCCTGGTAAATAGAGATAGCCATGGAACCAAATTCTTGCCAATAAAATATCAACATAAATTTTTGTGTAGGGCTTGGTAGTGGGGTCTAACTCAGTGAGCATACACCTTTGTCTATGTCTCCCTTTCCATTCTTCCTGCCTGTAATGCAGATACAATATGATGGCTGTAGCTGCAATAAATCATTTTGCAACCATGAGATAACTCTGTGCTAAAGATCTGGAGCAGAAAAAAAGAAAAAAAGGCAGATCAAGGTCCCTTTCAAGTTTCTGGAAGTGCCATGTTGTGAAGGAAAAAAGTATCAAGTTGTTTAGACCACTGAGTTTTTGAGGTCTGTTACTTAAAGCCAAGTACAAATCCTAACTGATTCTAACAAATCCTAATATGTGTATGTTCTGTGTGTGTGACATCACATATGAATGTATATCCATGGCATGCATTTATTGCTAGATAGATAAAGTCTTATTGTAGTCAAAGTCTATTCTGTCTCTCTAAATATCTTTTATATTTATCCAAAAAAATGTAGACCCTAATATGAGGTCTTCTCCAAAGACTTGTATAGTGTGACTTAATGTTTATTTATTTAATTAATCCACTAATAGAAACACTATAACCCAAAGGGACCTTAGGAGTTTTATTTTCTTGATACTGTTAGCCAGCATTTAACAAAATATGATCAACTGATTACTAGTTTTGTCTTGTTGAAAGTTCCTCAAAACCTAAATGGGTTCTCTAGAATTTGAGAGTCATGGTATATATTAAAAATCCTTAAGGAAATCTGCACTAGAGAAACTTGCTTAACTTTGACTTTTCCGAAGTTATCTGATTATAAAACACTTCTTTTTCCCATGTAACCCCAAATATCCCTTAGCGCAAGTTGGCAGTAAACTGGTTGGGGGAGGTGCTTAGACCTCTTTGAATGTCTGACAGGAAAGCACACAGTGAGCGGTCACTAAGTAATTGTGTTCTGGTCATGTCCCCACAGATGACATAGGTGATCATATTATCAAAATCTACCTCTAGGAGCTCAAGGACAAGGGCTGGGAAAGGGCCATCGGTGGTGCTGATTCTTTATTTGATGCTCCTGTGGTCTCTAGCATAAGTTTAACCTATTTTGAGCCCCAAACATCTAGCTGATGTCTCCAAAATCATTTCCAGTGTCTCCTTTGAAGAAGGGTAAAAGAAATGTTAATAATATGCACTTTGACTGGTCTTGTTTGTAAGTTTCCTGTAAATATATGTAACTTGAGAGTGGCTGAGCAGTTTCTCTGTCTTTCAGATGCCCTGCTTTGTACTTGGAGTGCTAGTTAACCTTAGCAACAAAATTATTGTCAGCAATAAATATTTACTTTTCAAAAATATCCTGAGGAGACTTGAAACAATATGTGCAAACCTCTCTGGTACTGTTTTTTCATTTAGAGATGACAAAAAGTCTGGGGAAAAAGTGACAGTTTTAAGGGCTTTAAAAATATCTAATGCTTTAGGTTTGAAATTGGCAGTGAGCCAGGTCCTGTCTTAAAGGGACAGGCACTTTATTATACTTTCTAATTCTTCCAAAGTCTGTCTTTAGGATATATGAGCTGCCTCTAATATGACTACTCTCTTCTCATCCTCTAGTGGTATACTCTGGTCTCAGCTCATAAATTGAAAATTGAGGATCTGTAAATCAGGGCAGACTATTTCAGAGAGCCATTGTGAATTTCCAGTCAAATCTTCCAGTTTATCTTAAATATTTCATCTTAATGTCACCTTATGAAAAATCTTTGATTCAAGTAAGTTACAA
This sequence comes from Mesoplodon densirostris, assembly GCF_025265405.1. Lineage (NCBI taxonomy): Eukaryota > Metazoa > Chordata > Mammalia > Artiodactyla > Ziphiidae > Mesoplodon > Mesoplodon densirostris. The sequence continues at coordinate 104,681,525 of NC_082664.1, forward strand.
CATCCAGTTCTAAACTGATTACACTTCTCTACTGACCTTCGCTAGGAGACTGCTTGTTGGCATTAATGTCATTTCTGCTGATCTAGTACTGAACTAAAGGGGGAAACTTTTTCAAAAACCCAAATTATTTGATGATTAACAGATAAAGAATAGTAACCCAAATGTGTACAGTCTACTAGCTGCTCTACAGGAAGAAACAATTAAAAGGATCATTTTCTGTCATTATTTGCTGTTTATATTTTTATTGCCATTGTGTTTTAAATGCCCAGGCTATTATGAGATTCTGAGATCTGAGTTGAGTGATTCAGGTTATACACTAGAGCATCTACTCATAATTAGTTGTCAAACATCTGTTGTAAAAATTGTTTATTATTTTCACCTTCTCAGTATATTCATAAGTATGTGAACTTCTGCCAACTCTGATTGCCCTTGGATGGCGTCTGAAAAAAATCACTTCCTTCAGTTTTCCTTCTTTGGAACCACTGTTCAACAGGTTCAATGAAATTGAGTATTTCCATGTCTGTTTGTTTATACAGGAATCAACATATTCCACCCTTACTCACCCACTGACAAGTTGGATATTGAACTTTCTTGTCATTTGAGCTAACATTTAATAACCTTCAGTTGAAAGGACTTTAAATAAACATTTTCATATAATATTTAATATAATTCAAGGGTACATGCCCTGAGGCCAAAGATGAATAGACAAACGTTACAAGCCTTCGTCTTTAGTAATATATATATATATTTCTACACATCCTAATCCTTTAGTCCTTGAGACTTATAGGCAACAGCCTTGGATCCAAAAGAATCCAAAAATAAATAAGGTAGTGATATACGTGATTCAGCTTCCTGTACAAGAGCCTCCTAATTGTCTCTCTCCACTCTCTCTAGTCAGCTCCCGCCCACAGAATCAACAAAGAAGCAAGGACCAAGGTTATTCGATTTTTTGCTGAAATAATTTGATATTAACTTGATGTTGAAACGTGAAAACTTGTCAGGTATCCAGTTTTCCCAGAAGCAAGAATCTCACTTGGGTCAAGGTTGGGATGGTCAAATTCCGCACCAGACCTGAGGACAGGAGGCCAGCTTGATAGTGTATATCAAATCATAGAATCTCAAATGACTGAGGTGGGTGTGGTAACATTCATGTGTGAGCTGGGCAGGGATGTGATCATACAGAAGGGGAAAGACTAATGGCAAATTGGGATACTTATACTCCTACCACCTAATACATTTCAATTTCCAATTTTGAAGTAACTGCGCTAACCAAGCGAAGAGAACAGAAGATGCCAGTATGAAACCCTGGCCTTCATGATGAATGTGAGCTAGACCAACAACTATAAAATGCAACCCACCTGACCCAACCAAGAAACATAATAGATATTAAAGATGAGCTGTATAGAGAATGGGATGGGCCATCATCTCATATAACTGATTCTCTGTTTTTCTGTGCTATTTAGGAATCCCTTTATAGAATTCAAAAAGTAGAGCAGATTTAGATTTTTAGACTTTTGTCTACTTCAAAAGTTGAGCTGCCTAATAGTTGCTTTTGCAATTAAAAAAATATATATGCCACTGACATCACCAGAGGACACATAAATCACTTTTTAAAATAAAAGGAAAATATATGAATCAGAGAGAGTAACAATGGAACATCATTTGTTGTCATCCAGATGTCTAAAAAATCTCTGTAGGTTTCATTGGTTACTGCTCATTATTGGTATTTCAATTTTATGGTATTACATTTTTTTTTAACTCCCCTAAAGGCCTTTGCCAAACTTCTTGTCCTTATTTTGGGCTAATTGCAAAAAAAAACCTCTTTCTTCTCTCTCCTAAATTTAAAAGAGTGAAGACACCACCTCATAAACAGCTCAGCTGGCACAGCAGAAAAAGTACTCACTCCATCTATTGCTTGAGTTTCCACAATGATCTCTGCAGTCCTATGAATTTCAGGGAAAATATTTTTCAGAATTTATCTGAGATATTGGATAAGATTTCATTTCGGTAGTCATGATGTTAAGTAAATTTGCATTCAAAAAGGCAAAGAGATTATTATCCAGATACAACAAGCTATAAATTAGAAAAAATATATCACATCTAAATTGTAAGTTTATTTAAACACATGTTGAGAATTTCACTATTCACCTACAAACTTGCTTCCTATACTATAGGTAATTCCCAAATTCAGAAATTTGGTATGATATTGATATGTCAACTGAATCCACTCTCCCCTCCTCCATCATGTAGTCAAATGGCTTCTCCCTGAAGAAAGAATCCGGTGTCATCCTTATACTGTTCCCTGCTGGCAAGAACAAAGTTGACTTCAGAAGAGAATCATTGTCATGAGCCATTTCTAGTAGGGCAGCCAAATAACACTTTTCTCTTCCAACAATAATGTTCAATAGGATGATTTTACATTAATAGGCCTTGGTATCACACCAACAGTGGTTGTAGAAAGGACAGAGTCACTCCCCACAACAAAAATCTCAGAGAAAAAGCCCTGAATCCAACCTCCAGTTTGCTGAGTTTGATAGACCATGTTTGCTTAATTAAATACATTACAGATTAGATCTGTCAAGATTTATAATCCTTAAGAAGAATAGTTCAGGATAACAACATTGGAGTTTAATAATGTTCCTGGAAACTCCTACATTACTCATTAAACAAAAGTACGTATTCAACAAACAAAACTGCCGGTCTTTTACACCAATGGTCGTCACACCATTGAGACTTCCTAGTCTGAATTATGTACAGAAATCAAAATTGTTTTCTCTTTAGCTCTTCCAAATCCCTAACTTCTGATTTCCTTTAATACCCTTCACATTAAAGGAAAGATAAACACAAAATGTGTGGTTTTCCTTTGGCTTTCTTCTTCACAGCTGCTTATCCCCTTTCCTATATTGGGTTGAATCAAAGATCACCCCACTATCCCACGTGTTGATTACACGCTTATCCCAGAGCCCAGGCCTTCCTGGAGAATATCCCAACCTCCCTTATTTAGAAATGGCTTTAAAATCCCCAAATACCTATGTTAATCCCACTCAAGGCCCTTCATTCCTTCATAAAAACACGCTACATTATTAGTCCAATGTACCGTACCAACAACCCATGAGCTGTAACATGGAGGCACTGGCAGAGAACACAGCAGAATCATTTTTATTAGGTTTTGCCTCAACAGGAAGGAGCAGAGTGACCCCCAGATGAAAAACTAATGGACAGCGAACAAAGAGGGTAAGACCGGGTTTTTCTTACAAATCAACAGGCTCTTGTTCCCTGGAATTGGTATCTGCCTCACATCCAACCGGCCAAAGTGTTATACCTGGCTGGGTTTAATTTGTTATTTATGTCAGCTTTGCATATTTGTAAGGTTCAAGGGTTTATTGCCCTGGCCTGACCTTGCCAAGTCAGAGTTAACATGTGGTTCTCTGGTAGCAGTTTCTTTCTAATAAACTTTACTTGAAAGAACATGTGTGATAGATTTTGCTCATGATTAAAAAGAACAGTTCTATGTTCATTGTTCCCCAATTTGGTTTTGAAGTTCTGTTGAAAGTCACCTCTGAACTTAAAAAAAGAAAATGGAAGATATTGGATATTTAAAATATTCTCTTTTAAATTTTATTGCAGACCATTATTGTACTTTATGTTTTAGAATGTTGCCTTATTTGTGACTGTTTTAAAAGATTCATGTGATCTTGTAAAGCCAAGCTAAATAATAGGTTTCCAAATGGTTAATAACTGGATAAATAGTTTAATTTTGGTTGTGAGAAATATTGAAGTTCATTTAGCAGCCTCTGGTTTAGAAAAATTGAAACATAGTTCAATTAATATACAAGTAAATATTTTGTTCCCCCAACAATAAGATATAAAACAGCAGAGTACGTGAGGGTTATCTTTCATGTGCCTAGTTCCATATCGTCATTCATTTCTGGAAGCTACTTTGAAGAGTGAATATATCTAATCTGTGGCAATTATTTCAGGTATTTATTCAGGCAATTATTTCAGAGTCCAACTTCCACAGTGTCAGAAATTGGCTACTGGAGAGGACTCCCATATCTAGGGTGACCTGACTTGATCTGATTTGCCAGGGACTTTCCTAGTTTTAAAACAGAAAGCTCCATATTCCAGGAACTCCCTTGGGTACAGGCAAATTGAGATAATGAGTTATTCTACTGTCCCCATGTCTAACTGGAGAAGTTTCTGAGTCCTTTTTCTTTAGTTTGATACAGGTACCTGTTAAATAGAAATATTGTCTTGGCTAATGGACAGAAACTCTAATGAAAATCTAAATAAATTCATCAGCCTGTTCATCAGAATGAAAATGAATGGAGCTTCAGCTTAACCTGCTGAAGCAGACATCAACAGTAAATTGTTCATTTTGTTTCATTTCACAATCATTAAATTAGTTAACCTGGGTAAAAATCATCATAAATATTTTCTGCTTGTTAGGTTATTTCTTAATGTTTTTCTGTCCTACATTTGATTCTGATTTTGAAACCCTGGCTTCTTCGTGAGGACCTCAAACCGTGGCACAACTATCATTAGGTTTCCATTAAAATCTAGGCAGTAGGGAGCAGTCATGGGACTTGTCTGGATAAGGAAAGGATATGCGTAGACAGAGCTCCTAAAGGTCTGCACTTTTGGCAAAACATTTTTTTTCTCCAGAAAACCTGAACTGAAAACTAGCACATAGTTTTACAGACACTTGTTCTGATAGAGTCCTTACCTTAGATAACACTCTTTTCCAGTTGTGTGTGGATAAACGATGCCATGTTATGTCCTATTATTTAAAAATTAATATATGATTAAACCAATTATCACTTCTAAGTACAATAAGAGTCAAATTAGTAGAAAGGCATGTGATCTGGGAATCAAGAAGAAAATCATTTGGAGATTTTAGGATATTTAGAAGATATATGTTTATATATTTATAACATACCTATTTAGGATATTTCAAAGATACATACATATATACATATTTCTATATATGTATATATAAAATTTATACATATATGTAAAATTTGGAGACATTTGGATAGAGATATATATCAGAGTATATGTGACAAATACATAGGAAAGTGAGAGATTGAACTGAGAGAAGATAATTATTTAAGTGGATTTGTGTTTTAAAATCTTTAAAAAATACTTCAAGATGTATCCAAGGAATAATTTATTTCTGAGATCTCTTCATAATATGGAGGCAATTATGCCTTAGCAGGGGAACTGGGTGACATAACCTCTCTAGGACCCTCCAGCCATACCACCGATATTCCCATGGTCCCTTCTCTCTTCCCCTCTGCTGCCATCTATTTCTATAGCTGGAACACAAGTGCACACACACACACACACACACACACACACACACTTCCTCACTGGAACCCTGTACTCAGGACAGTGCATATTTACATGTGCCTAGGAGGTAGAGCCACACAGTGGGGAGATAATGAGCAGATGTGTATTGGACCATAAATGTGTTATTGGAGGTTTATATGTTCTTTTGAAGTATACAGCATTTACCACTGTCAGGGAGAAGATACCAAGCCAGACAGTAATTGCAATAATGGAACAGACAAATGGTCTATGTCCCCATTAAAGTTATCAACACCTCTAATTTTTGAAAGGAGCTTGCTGGAAGTACAGTAATTGTGATTATGTTGTCCATAAAGGCTACAGGTGATCAGCCATTGTCAGCATTCCCAGTACCTTTCCAATATCCTGCGGAACAGAGCTAAGTAAATCCAAACACTAAAGCACAATTCATTTCTGAATAACCAAATAGAGAGGGTATTTTATAATGCTTAAAATTTTAATACAGTATCTAAGTAATAACTTCCATTTGTAACAATTCCTCCTTTTTTTCTGAATTTTTAAAAAATTTCTGCTTTCAAGTCCTTTAACATACAGGTTTGCTCCAAAACCAAAAAGTCTGGCCCTCCGTCATCCTAATGATGTGTTCAACCTTCTTTGTAATTATGCTTCCTTGCATTTCCTTCATCATTTCTCCCTGGGCTCTTCTGCTTTCCCTGTAAAGATCTCCTCTTTCTCCTCGGCCTGCCTTTCTGCTTCTCAGCCTAATAATTATGTTTCACCAAGATCACAGTTGGAAAACAATTGACAACATAACATCTATAGCAATTTGCAGAGAGAACTCCTCAAAGTTTAAAGAGGAGGGTTCTCATTTTTAGAATAGATGTTTAGTGACTTTCTCAAAATCCTGAAGATCTAATTCTTGTGGTAAATGTGCTTACTTTCCAGGAGCTAAAATTACCAAGAAAGCTAGTCTCATTTTGTGGTCATTGGGAATGTTGAACTGACCATGTAGAGTGAAACATGAGCCATGATGTTCCTAGTTCATGCCAAAGCATGGAATCCTTCCAGCTAGAAGGAATGCCATCCCATAAATGACATAAATAACTGGTATAAAATTAGCTTGATGTGAGGTGTCATCAGCTTATTCTCTGTTAACTTTCTTCTAAGTATGCAATTCTTCATCTGAGAAAAACTGTTGAAACTACTAGGAAACCTCATTATTAACAAGATTCCTTCATTCTGATTCTCAATCTATCAAAAGCTGAAATGCAACACTTTGCCATTTAATCTTTAACAAGGTCCTAGGCCATTGAAACCAGTATGAAGTGAAATTTATGGGCTAACATTTAACTGTTAAATTATTCTCCAAATCTTCCCAGGTTACTCTCCACTCCAGCGAACTCTCTTTTATTAGCAAGAGTAAATATAGAAAAGCCTACTGTTAAAACACTTAACAGATCTCCTCTGTCTAGGCCTTGAACTGCAGTGTCCACTCTATTTGGAAGCCTCTGCTTCTCTTTTTTTCCCTTTGTTTAAAATATGCTGACCACGCAGTGACCCCTCCTAACCCATCGGTCGAAAATTACAACCAGCCACACAAACAAGCAGCTCAGGGTCAGAAAGAGCAGGGTCTGCTAAAAGTTAGTAATCATACATTAATTCCCTGACATAATTAATCAAAATGAACCACCGTTATCTAGCAAGAAACCTTTAACCTATTACAAAGGGGTCAATTTGCAAACCACTTGAGCCTGGGAGTTTGGTACAAATAGCATACGCCCTTCATCCAGGGTGCCCTAAGTAGGGAAAAATGCCTTTGAAGTACCAAATCTATGAGATTTAGATATAATTTCATCAATCAAGTTAAAAGCCTGCCTCCCTCCAGAAGGATTCTGTGGAGCTCTGTCAACCAGCTTCGTTGAGTGGTGACTGAAAATCCATTTGTAAGGCTTTTTTAGTCACAAGTTGGCTAGAGTTGGTCTGATCTGACAAAAGAGCCAAGGGTTTATCAAACTGAAGAGGAAGAAGAGAGATTTGTGGAGGAGCCTGTTTCCCCCTCACAAGAAGAGTAGTAAATGAGAAGTTTGTTATGTGAGCGAACTGGTTATGTGTCTGTTGACCTTTCTTCATATATCTAGTACTTAGAAGATGAAGGCTGCCTGGTGTTTGAATCCATACTCACATGTGCAATCAGAGTAGGAAAAACAGAAGAATTAAAACTGTCACTCAGAGAATTAGCTGTCACTCAGAGAATTTTTTTTTTTTTTTTTTTTTTTTTTTGTGGTACGTGGGCCTCTCACTGTTGTGTCCTCTCCCATTGCGGAGCACAGGCTCCGGACGCGCAGGCTCAGCAGCCATGGCTCACAGGCCCAGCCGCTCCACGGCATGTGGGATCTTCCCAGACCGGGGCACGAACCTGTGTCCCCTGCATCGGCAGGCGGACTCCCAACCACTGCACCAACAGGAAAGCCCCAGAGAATTTTCTTTTGTAGTTTTACATGTGTATAAAGGGAGAGCTTGCCCTCTGTACTAATGTAATCACCCTGATGGGATATGGATAGGTGTCCATTTGCAGAAAACAGAGAAGCATGAACCATGTTTCTTTGGATTGTATGCCTCACACCAATTACTTCTTACATCTTCAGAGACTGATTGTGTTTCCAAGGGCCCCAAAATATCTTCAACTGGAATTGGCTTCATGTGCTTAGAAATGCGTTTCTATCACCGCATCATTTCAGAGTGTGAAAACATTAAAAAACAAGGAAAGACACAACACGTTGACTCATCATCTATGCTTTGAAAAGAGCAAATAGATCAGTATCCCTGGTCACATATTTCAAAGGAAAATGATGGTAATCAATTTCAGAATTAATGTCTGTCAAAGCATTGATAGAACTGTAACTAAGGTCACCTGAGAAACTGATCCCGCTAGGAAAGCCATGTCCTTTGTAATCATGTACCTCAATCTTGGATAGAAGGTTCTATCCATTACAAACACTTTTTTGTCCATTTCTGTTTTGTTTTATTTTACTTTCCTATTCTTGGAACAAGTACTTTCCACACTATCACAGTAAACATATATTTTACTGAATTTGATCATCCCAGTGTGCCCCAGACATTTGCTGAGAGGTTCTTCAATATGGTAAATACTGTCACATAGACTTGTGGATGGGGCAGCTTGGACAATGTATTTGCTTCTTCCAAACCAGTAGATACTTGAAGACCGTATAGTACTCATCTTGACTTCTAAGTCTTGAATCTATTTTCAGAGTGAGGAAATGGAGGCTTGGAGAGATTAAATACCTTAACCAAGAACATGCATTTGTACGTGGCTGAAGAGGTGTTCAGATCTAGGCCAGTTTGTCTTCAAACTAACTTGTTCCCACCACGTCCAGCTCCTTTTATAATGTACAGCATCTGTGGCATCTATCCTTATGTCAAATTCATTTTTAAAAAATTGTAAAAAAAGCAATTTTCAAAAAAAAGGTTTGTGTGGAGATGAAACATAAAAAGAATGAGCCAGAACATCCCCTCCATTTTTCTAAGTATAACTCACCACCCAGAACAAGAAAGAGGGAAATAGCACTCCTCCATATTCTACATAGTTTATTTTTTCAGCTGGAACAACAACCCTTAAAACCCATTCCACTCTCCCAGGGTCAAGCCCTGCTGGTCCACTTTCTGTTCCTAAGAGGTATCAAGCTTGTCTCTCCAGGGCCTTATCCCTTGCTGTCCCCTCTACCGGGAATGTTCTTTCCCTCATACAGCTCTGCTGGTGCCTTTGCACCCTTCTGTTTTCAACTTAAATGTCCTCTTCCCAGAAATGGTTTGTTTGGTGTCCCCATCGGAGTCCATCCTTTCCCCTCTCATTCTGCCGTCACGTTTTCCCCTGGTTAGGTTTTGTCCACTGCCGTGAACACGACTCAATGTTCAGTGCTTACTGCATTTGCTTGACATCTCATCCTACCCTCCCCTGTGCAAGGGCAGCATCGCGTCTGTCTTGCGAACCATCCAATTCCCACCTCCTCCCAGCACCAGACCTGCATGAGTGAGTGAAGGAATGAATGACTTTTGGAAAAGTTATGCTCCAAAATGGTGTTTTGGGGGGGGGGGGTTCATTCTTTATTCACTTGCTCATAGGGGTTTTGAGGAAGGAGCACAAATGGCTCTAAATGATTCTGTAACTTGCTAACCAGTAGAAAGGAGACTGACTCTCCTTCTTTGGCAAAGCCCTGAGGAATGTCAACCCATGGACTTTCTACTTAGCACAAACATCAGGAAGTTGTGTTCTCTCTTCTGCAAAAGGATCTCTGAGGATGTGGATGTCCATTTTCATGCTTTCCTTCACTTTTCACTTTATACTTTCACACTTTCTTTCACTGCTTGGATGGACAATCCTGCTTCACCAGTACTCATAACAAAGAACGCAGAAGCTAACTTTTGCCAGAAGGCACCGATGTGCCAGTATTGTGATAGACACTTTCCAGGTCCTCCTAACAACCCTCAAGAAATCCCCTGACCCCATCCTGCAGATGAGGGAATAAGGCCTCAGCAAGGATCAGCAACACCTGGGAAGTAGCCTAACTTCAAACTGCATGCCCCACCCCTCACTCCATGCCTTCTAGTCGCCATTCAGAACAGAAAACAAACAGCACCAACTAGCCTGGAAATGCTAGGCATACACAAAAGACCTTGTGGACCAGGTTCACAAGTTTCATCATTTGACCATAACCAAGTTAAAATCACCAAGGATTCATTTTTCAGTAATATCTTACTGTCATTCACCCAATTAATGAATACCAAAGTAGATTTTCCCTTTCCAAAGGGCTGCCTGATAGCCAAAAACCATGTCATCACCATCCCATGGTGACCAGTCTTAGGATGCTAATGGGTCTGCCAACAGAGAGCTCCTGCTTACACATCCCTTGGGCCCCTTCACTGTCTGTCTGTGAATGTGCAGCTAGGGAAGACAGGCAGAGTGCCTGGAAGCCACCTGCAAGGGCCAGGAGCAGAAACACACAAGAACTTTGACTCATAGAGGCCCTTGGAAGCTGTTCCTTTAAAGCATCCCTGAATCCAAGATAAGGAGAACCCATCACTGTGCTTTCTTGAGACGGGAAAATCACACGTGTTCCAGCTCCTGCCACCCACACAAGCCCTCCCTCCTAGCCGGGGTTGGTTTGCCTCCTCCCTAGTCCCTGGACCCCACCCTCTCCAAGTGTACTGCTGCTGTCCCCCCCCACCACCAGCCTTCAGTCCATCGCTCCAAGGAGACATGAAGCCCCTGCTGGGAAACAGGAGACCTGGGCTTCCCTACTTGCCGGTCAAACTGCAAAGGAATGCTGTGGGAAAATGTGTGGATGAAATATAGTACTGGGTGACCTGCACTTCCCCAGGGCTGTCCAAACAAGAAGCCAGGCCAGAATGGCTGGAGCTTCCCTTGCCCAGTGATGAGAGAGGCAGTTGGGATCTTGAGGGCTGTCTGTGCCTTCCCTCTGCTTCAGGTCAGGAACTTTCCAAGGATTCAAGGATATGAGACATGATTCTATAAATTTGCAAGGGCTTTGCACCTTGAGATAAGATCCCAGTTTTACTGTGGATGTGCAAGGAAGAAAAAAATCTGGGAAGAAACTGAAATTATTACTATTCTCAAGGAAGATACAAATCTAGGCCCAAAAGGCTACTCATTACAACCAGCTCATTGGAGCCCATCTAAAAATGTCTAGTCACATGTTCACCCATAACAGGGAAGGAAGGAATCATTCAGTTCAATTTATATCTTCCATATTCTCCCACTGAAGCAATTTATTTTATTTTTTAGGAACAATCTTAGGTACTTATTTTACAAAGTCATTAAAACCAAATGAAGGAGGCTTGCTCTTAAATTGTGAGAACTTTTACGTACACTGTAGAAGTCTTAGCCTGAGAAGAAATGTTTAGCACTTCATGATGAGTCATGGTTTTAAATATTATCCACAAAAATTTGAGGATACTGTAGTATGTAACTCCAAAAAATAAATGCTTTCTGCACACAGAGGTCAGGGGGCCTTCAGACCAATATCAACACTGCCTCTTGGGAAACCTCTAGTAAGGTAGTATATCATGCCAAAAGAGGAGATAAGATATTGGTAAGAGATTTGCTAGAATCAGAAGAATTTGAGTTCAAATCCCAGCTCTCCTCCTACTAGCTGTTTGACCTTAAGATAGCTATATGGCTCTCTAAGCCTTAGTTTCACCATCTGTAAGATGGAGACATTAATCCCTACTTCATGGGCTTATGAAGATCAGAGGGTGTGTGTTGCACCTAAGGAGGGTAAAGTTACCCAGTATAAAGGCAGGATAGTTGTCATTTCTCTCAATTGTACGTTTCTCTGAACTGAATTCAAGTTCTGACTCTCCTGGGCTACATTATATTGTTCTAACTGTTCACAGATGAGGAATTTGGATTTGAAGCTAAGCTACAGAACCCAAAGGGAATTCTCTCTAGGAGGAATTGGCTCCAGTTATTAAAAATACTCTTTTTCCTCCTAGAACAGCTATCCCCAGATGAGGTTACATGACACCCTGGGGTGTTTCAAATGATCTCTAGAGATATTGGAAAATTCTCAAGTTATTCTCAAATAAAAATTATTTTTTAATAAGTTCACTTGGGTTTTAGAATTAGTCTGTGCCCTATCTGGACCTGACTATTATGTTGGGTGATAATGCTATAAAACGTAGAAAAAAAAAAAGCTGGGTGGGGCTTCCCTGGTGGCACAGTGGTTGAGAGTCTGCCTGCCGATGCAGGGGACATGGGTTCGTGCCGCGGTCCGGGAAACTCCCACATGCCGCAGAGCAGCTGGGCCCATGAGCCATGGCCGCTGAGCCTGCATGTCCAGAGCCTGTGCTCCGCAACGGGAGAGGCCACGGCAGTGAGAGGCCCGCGTACTGAAAAAAAAAAAAAAAAAAAAAAAGCTGGGTGTCAAATTCCCGAAAGATCGGGAATCCTTTTAACATATAGCTTTTCTAGTTTTCTTAATTGCTCTCTGTAAGGATTTCCATATTTTTCAACCTGGCAAATCAAAAGCAGGATGTATTATGGGGCTAAAAACATCAGAAAAAAAACAGGGACCTGTGCTGGTATCTGAGTGTATATTTAAAATCTAGAAATGTTCATTTTTCTCACTTAAGTAGTGGATAATCATCAGGGTGATTCCTACATTAGTCTGTCACAAACCAGTGTAGCTGGTGGAAGTCAGTAGATACAGTGTGTACGGCTCCTTCTTCCTGGACTCCTCTGTTCACAGCTCACCTTGGTAGTCTACCAACACAGACAGGCCCCAGCCCTGCTTACCAGTGGTTCCCCCAACATCTCGTGGAATAACTGCTCGGGCAGCGACCTCAAGCTTCTCTGAGTAATGCTTAGCCTCTTGGCATTCATTGCCCCCAAATACTAGAGACATCAATTTTCCTAATTAAATCCAGGACAAATAAGAAAATCATTCAAATGTCCCTCAGAAATGAGAATGGGTTTTCCGCCATCACTCCAAAAATGTTAGTTTTAAACAATGATACTCTGCATAAAAGTAAAATCATTGCACAGCATAGAGATTCTGGTAAGTTTTTCAGAACCTATAGATGTTGAGGAAAGAGAGAGAGAGAGAGAAAGGAGGGAGGGAGGGAGGGAGGGTGGAAAAACAAAACAAAGAAACAAAAAACTACTTTCCTCCAAAGCTCTTCTTTAATGGCATTTGCAAAACAATGACTTCCATCATTTTAAATGATTTCCAAAATCAAAGCGTTACTAACTTGGTTTGGTTGAAATATCTACCTAGGATCTTCCTCTTTCTGACTGGTAAGAGCTGAGTAGATTTCCCATTTGAAAATGTGGTGAGAATGCTTCTTTGTCAGTGACAGAAACTCTTTTCTGATACACTCACACCCTCCAGCTTTAAAGGGAGTGGACAACGAAGGGATTTTTAAGAAATGATTATTGTCAAAATTAAATGCAAGACAATGGTTGGCACAAAGATAGCTTTAGTTTGGGGGGGGCAATAGATCGTGGAAATCCATACGAAAATCCATTTCTGAGAGAGGACAGGAGACTGTCGATGGTGAAGTGTGATAAATAACATTTTTATATTCATGAAGAATGTTGTAGATAGAAGGAGTCTCCCACCAAGTCCTGGGGATGCTCAGTCTCTGTGGTTGCTGGTGATTGTCTGAAAGTTCTCATTTTTATCCATTAAAAAACTCTCGCATTTTTTCCCTCCACAACCAGGTCTCCTGGCTCTTCCTGGTTTGTGTCACAAGTTCAATTAGGTTATTTAGACACTTCGGACATTTAAATTCTTTGTTTGTATATGTTTAAAATCAAGGAAAAATGTCATGGAAGGTTACCAAATCCATGTAATTTACCCAAGAAATGAGTCTACTGGGTAAATACATATTGAGGCAATTTTTAAAGTCATATTTATTTACTCTACACACCTCGGTCTGTGGAATAAATAAATATTTGAGCTGCGCACTGTGTGTTAAAGCACCTCATGAAAATGTATGTTGACACTGCGTGTGCAAAAAGAATCTCTCTTCTAAGTTTTATATCTGAGCTGTTTGACTTTGGGGGGAATAGAAAAAAAGGAGCAAATGGAACCGTTTTTTATGGATGTAATTACCTGGCCACATTCTTGACACCTCCACCTCCCAACCAACACCCATCAAAGCCTATTTAAGATCGGCGTCTGAAACTTTCCACAGTTTTTTCCTTTTCTTTTCAAAGCAACTTCGACTGCACCAAAAAGTGTGCTTTGTAATTAATTCCTTTCAATCTGGCCCACACCTCTTTCTCCAGGAGGTATCAAATCATTTCAGGAGGGTCACATCTCAGTGTTTGATACATTTAAATGGATGTATCTTAAAATCTGGGGTCTGCTTTCTTTGTTCTGTTCTGGAGACCTGGGAGTAGTACCCTTCAGACATTTTATTGATCATTCTTCCCCTTTGCCTCATACATGCTAATTGTACCTCTGTAGCAAAACAATCTTATTATCATGTTAATTAGTGGGAGGGCTGTTGAGGTTTTCCACTTCATTACCTACTAATTTCAAGATAAATGAATCCACAGGTTCCTAAGTAAATAAGGTCACCTATCAAGCACTTGTAAACGTGTTTGTAAACAGGGAGTGGGGTGGAAGCAGAAGGCAACATGTTTGGTTTTCAAATGAGTGGGCTGGTTGGGTTTTGGCTTTTGGTGGAGCTAGGGGTCCCACCATGGGGGGCCCTGTCCCTGAACTCATTTGTAATGGATAGGGAATGTTTGCTGTCCACCTGGCTTCTCAGTGGGGCATTTCCTTTAGTACTCTCAAAGGGCTCTTTGTGGCCTGATTCATTCTGTGCGTTGGGCGCTCATCTTGGTTGCTTTTGTAGAGAAAGCGCGAAGTGAGGTTTACGCTGGGCAGGAGAGCTTTGAAAGGGACTGGCCAGTGGGTGGTGTGATTACAAATCACACTGTTCCCGGTTTCCCACCCTTCCTCCTATTTGGGGCCAGGTTGTTCCTAGTTTCTCTGCCTTCAAAAGTGGAAGAAGTCTTACAAAAGGAATTAGAAAATTAGGCCTGCCGATAGCAAAGTTTCTTTTTTACTAGGCTTCATTAAGATGGAAAGGGGAAAAAAAAAAACTTTGGGAGATTTCACCTTAAATACCAAAGACTTCAAAGGCAAGCATGCCTGGGAATGACTCTTTACCCTTTTATCCATTTGTCTTTTTAAAACAGCAATACAAACGAAGAGTTACTGTTTCTGTTACTGTTGCTCGCACTTGCAAAATACAAACAAAAAAGTTTTACATTTTTATCCACCAGGAGATGCCCGTTTGGAATCTAGTGAGGGTTCTATTCTGTAAGTGGAACCTCCAGGGGCATCCTTGCCCAACAATCTAACTGGCATCTGAAACATTGCATTCCGCCTTTTTTTTTTAATTAAGATAATAAATTGGTCTTAAATTATCCCTGAAATCAGACCAGTGTTGATTACAATGGGGCTCATGCTGTGACAGCTCAAGATGATGTTATTTTTATTCCTTTTCAACGAGATCTTAATCTCTCCCTGCGTGTAAACAAATTGTCACTGTAACCTTGTTCTAATCTCCCAGTCCAAGACCTTTAAAGCGTTGGGAGATAACAGATCAGGCCGAGATTTCATCAGCTCTTCAGCGCAGGCGGATAGGACGCGGTTCACTCCCACTGGCTCAATCTTTAAACATTGAAGGAGAGTTAATAACTACATCCTACATGAAAAGCTCCACGGAAACCTTTGAAAGCAGTATGTGTCATGTAGTTAGAGTTTCGAAAAGGCAAGCCAGAGGTCTGGGTGACAAATGCTGTTGCTTCCAGGAGGACCCAAGCCTGCCCACCTCCCCATCCTCAGCGCCCCGTTCCCCTGGGCACGGTGGGGGAGGGGCTGCTTGGGAGAGGGATGCGGATTAGAGACACAGAGAGGGACCACCGAACAGAGACATTCAGAGACAGGGAGACACAACGAGAGACAGTGAGATTCAGGCCCAGAAAGGGAAAGAAGGAGAAAAGAGAGGTAAAGAGACTCATTGGGTGTGAAAAAAGAATGAGGAAGCTGGGGAAAATGTTTGACCCAGCAACTCTGTCAATGCAACCGACAAACCCCTTTGCTGTCTTTTTCACTTTGCTAATGTGCAAAAACATTCCAGAGGGAAAATGGATCAGATTACCTTCCCAGCCATTTCAAAATATCACTGTATGACGTTCTCTTCGAGAATATTCTTGGGACTTCGCTGGTGGTGCAGTGGTTAAGAATCCGCCTGCCAGTGCAGGGGACACGGGTTCGAGCCCTGGTCCGGGAAGATCCCACATGCCGCAGAGCAACTAAGCTCGTGTGCCACAACTACTGAGCCTGCGCTCTAGAGCCTGCGAGCCACAACTACTGAGCCCGAGTGCCACAACTACTGAAGCCCGCGAGCCTAGAGCCCTTGCTCTGCAACAAGAGAAGCCGCCACAATGAGAAGCCCGGGAACCGCAACGAAGAATAGCCCGCGCGCATCAACAAAGACCCAAGGCAGCCAAAAATATAAATAAATAAATATTTTATTTGTTAAAACAAAAAAAAAGAATGTTCTTGCATGCCATGAAAAGGACATTCTGTAAATGTTCCCAGACACTGATGAGCAAGGAGCAATTACTAATGAGATGCCTAGTGAACCCCAGCTCAGAGCCCCCTGATGAACTGTTTGACTTGTTTGTTTTGAAGTCAGTGAAGAGATAGGCCCAGGACATTGCAGACCCTCAGGAGGTATTCTAAGAAAGTCTACAGCCAGAGACAGTCTTGTAGCCTGGAGAGGAAGGTGAAGATTCTCTTTGGAGGGCTTGCCCAGACTCCAGCAAAGCCCACCCAGCAGACATTTTCAAACCCACTCTTTCCCTCTTCAGGTCTTCCCAATCTGATTTCCCCTGTCCTCTGACTCCCCAAAATTTCTGGCTAATTTGGTTAAAAAAATAGGACAATGAAGTTTAATGGGTGATATTCTCTTCAATTAGTAGGGGATTTTGATCACCAAAAGGGGTGATTCAACACAGGAAGGGTAAGCTCTGAGTTTGCCTGGCTCCTAAAGAAGATGTTGGGAAAATACATGGATTTCCTTGTGCCAGCATTTTTTGAGTGGAAAAGTCATGGACTCTGTTTCAGCTGTGTAACCTCTGAGGATCTGTAAAATGGCAAAATAGTAACATCTTCCCCCTGAACTATTGCAAAAATTAGACAAGTTAATGTCGATAAAATATGAAAGACTGTCTTTCACATTAAAAAGTATAAAAAGAAGCTTTTCAATGCATGTTAATTTTTAACCCCCACCCTCCCAGAGCACACCAGAACCTGAATTGAATTTAGCCATAGAATAAAAACATTTGCTTTGAGGTCTGGGTAAACACCTTTGCCACAGCAAACAAATGAATAGTTTATAGGAGGAACTGCTTGGCAATTTTCAGGAGTGCTGTGAAAAACAGCCCTGCATAGAGGAAATTTTTTTCCTGGGTCAGGGGTTTCTTTTTTCTCTAGTTTCTCCAGAAACATTTTTCCTCTTTAAGAAACACTGGCTTTTATAATATTAGGTGATGTTTAAGTACCTGCTGGGTATTAGTCTGCTTAATTTTATTTTTCATTAAGTCAAAGGATTTGCACATAATTGGTTTCCCTCCGGGCTTCGATACCCACCTGTGGTTAGCAGCCACCATTGTGATATAGCATCCAGACAAAGGTGGCTTTGCTTCTTTCTCCATCTTTTTTTTTTTTTCTTAACAGCTCTTGGAGGCTTACACGAGGTGATTGGTTTACTTCATTTTTGACAATAATATTTATTGCACTTTTTCTGAGTATAAGAGTAATATGTTCATTAAAGAAAGTTTGGCAAAGAAAAAAAATACATGTATTTCTACCTTTTATTGAGCACTTATTATTTGCAAGACCCTTGTAAAGCTTATGCCTTGCAGGCTTACCCACTTAATCTTCATAACAATCCTGTGAAACAAGTAACCTACCCAAGACCACAGAATTAAGAGGTGAAAGAGTCAAGAAGTGAACGAGGATCTGTCTTTCTCTAAAGGGAATGGTTTTTATCCCTACCTGTGATAGGTAGGTAGACAAGCAAGAGGCATGCAGTTATACAAAGAGGAAAAATAAAAGCAACAAATTATCTGTTATCAAGTGGGTGAGGGAATCTTTCCTTCTAAAGTGCAATTTATTGGAGGATGTATTTGGGTCATGCTGGTTGATAGCATAAGTTTTATGTCAAACATGTAAATGTTACAATCCTGCTCTTACCACTCATTAATGGATAGGACTTTGAATGTCTTAGTTCATTCAGGCTGCTATAACAAAATACAACAGACTGGGTAACTTATAAAAGGCAGAAATGTATTGTTCACAGTTCTGGAGGCTTGAAGTCCGAAATCTGGGTGCCAGCAAGGTCGTGTGAGCATCCTCTTCCAAGAGGCTGACTTATCTTTGTATTCTCATATGGTAGAAGGGTCTCAGGACCTCTATGAGGTCTCTTTTATAAGGACACTGATCTCATTCATGAGGGCTCCACCCTCATGACCTGATTACCTTCCAAAGGCCCCACTTCCTAATACCATCACCACTGGGGGTTAGGATTTCAACATATACATTTTAGGAGGGACACAAATATTCAGACTATAATATTAAGTTATTTACCCTCCTTGTCCTCTTTTTCATAATCTGTAATAAGGCATTCAACTCACAGTTGATATGAGGATTCAATGGAAAAATGTACAAAAACCATTTAGCACAATAACATAATAATAAAACATGGGAGAACTCACTACACACGCATACCATACATACTACCTACACACATCTGTTACAAAATCAGAATGCACCCTATATACATTCATTCTCTAGCATGTCTTTTTAAGTTTAACATTAACATTATATTCCAAACATTTCCCATTTCAGCTAATATTCTTTTAACAACAATATATACTTTTTTCTTGCAGTTTCACCATAATTAATTTAATTTAATGATTCTCTTATTGTTGTGCATTTAATTCATTTTAATTTTTTTGCCATTTTGAACACTATTTCAGTGTACCTTCGTACATGTATCATTGAGCATCTTCTGTATTTTTTCCTCAGACTAAAAATCATTGACTTAAAAAATGAATGCACATTTTTAAGGCTTCCTGTAAATACAGTCAAAAGAACATTTTGCCTTGGTCAATAAAAGATTGCCAATATAATATGTTTTAAAAGTCTCTTTGATACTTTAGTTTTCTTTTCCAAATGAACATAGTTTTTATTTCTGTGATTACTAGTGTCAGTGAAAATGTTTTTATATTTCCATTGTCTAATTGCCTAAAATTTCTAAGTTAACAATATATGTCATTTTCCCAACTTCCGTTGGTTTATCTACTTGATTTTTTTTTTGCTGTACGCGGGCCTCTCACTGCTGTGGCCTCTCCCGTTGCGGAGCACAGGCTCCGGACACACAGGCTCCGCGGCCATGGCTCGCGGGCCCAGCCGCTCCGCGGCATGTGGGATCTTCCGGGATAGGGGCACGAACCCGTGTCCCCTGCATCGGCAGGCGGACTCTCAACCACTGCGCCACCAGGGAAGCCCTATCTACTTGATTTTTTAGGACTTGTTAATAAACTATGTTTTTTCATTTTAATTGCCTTTTAATTATACATATGTATATCATATGCAATTTCAACATTGATGTAATTAAATTTCTACTTTTATACTTTCTCACTTTGCATTTGTACTTAAAAGAGATAGAATATAGTCATCTATATTTTCTAATTTTTTTATGACTTTATTTCAATGGTTACTTGTACTTGAGTTTTTTTCCCTCTTAAGGAAAATATTGATGTGTAAGACCTACCTAATGCTATGCTTTTGAGGATGTATATACATTATCTCATTTAATTCTTAGAAAAAAAAACCCAGTAAGGCAGTTGTTAATATATCCTTTTCACAGATGAAGAACTGGACTTGCTCTGAGTCTAAGAAACATCAATTGCCTGAGTTGTGATTCAAATTCATATGTGCTTATTTATATGAAAATAAGAAGAAGATGGGGCTTAGAATCATAAAATTGTCTAGTATCTTTATCATTAGGAAGTGATAGGAGTAGGAGGAGGTATATGGCTCAGGAAAAGCTAGAAGGGCTTCCCTGGTGGCACAGTGCTTAAGAGTCCACCTGCCGATGCAGGGGACACGGGTTCGTGCCCCAGTCTGGGAAGATCCCACATGTCGCAGAGCGGCTGGGCCTGTGAGCCATGGTCGCTGAGCCTGTGCATCTGGAGCCTGTGCTCCACGATGGGAGAGGCCACAACAGTGAGAGGCCCGCATACTGCAAAAAAAAAAAAAAAAAAGAAAAGCTAGAAGAGTGGATTGATGGATGGATGGATGGATGGATGAATTAATAGTCTAAAAAGGCAATTTATCAGCCTGACAAAAATGGCTTTCTCTGTTTGGTAGACAATTAGTCTGGTTTAGCCTATAGTCATTTCACAATCTTGAGCCTTCAGATGAGGCTGTATCATTCTGGGAGACTCAAGAGTGTCATAGAGTCAAAGTAACTGGCATGGATGAGAGAGTCCATACTTCCTGAGACCAACAATGAATCCTTTTATGCCGAAGTCAGTCTGCAGGTGAACATTTTAATTAGATGTTTTGTAGTGGTTAAAAGCAAATGATCATGAGGGTGATTGTCCAAGTCTGAGTCTCAGCTTCCTATCTCTGTGACATCTGGCAAGTAAGTTACTAAACCTCTCTGTGCCTCCATTTCATCACTTGTAAAATGGGGATAAAAACAGTCACTGTGGATAAAATCAGAGAACTTATTTTTTCCCCAGACCAATGAATTAATAAATGCAAATCCCTCTAAATAGTACCTGGTATTCAATAAGTGATTAATAAATGTTACTAATTATTATCATTATTGTTTTCTTCCTTAATATATTTATATGTGATTTGTAAGAGCGACTGTTTCATAAACAGTGAGAAGATTGTAAAGGGATTTTCCTGGTTCAGTAAAGTGGCCCTACATACTTCCAGGGGAAAAAAGAATGTAAGAATGGAGAACTACCTAAACAGACTATAATTACTCTTAAGAATTCAATCTTTTGGGACACACATGATTATTCTGAGGTTAAGTGAGTTACATTTAAATTTCGTAAAATCACTAGCCACAGCATAGTTCATGTATAAAAGGTAGTGATTTCTGTACTTGTCAAGATTGCATCATAAACATGATCACATTTTGAATTTGGAACAGTTTTATAATAAAGACACCTGATGGGCTTGTCAGTATCTACATTTTATTGGGAAGTAAAACTTAAGGAACTGTTTATTCAACATCATTATGAGTCTCTAAACCTAATTCTCTGAAAAGTTAACGTGCATGTGTGTGTGTCTGTGTACAGTGTAGACACAATCTTAAGTTATCTAATGTTGGAAAAGCAGACAGTGATGGAAGAGGCAGTATAACAGTCATATGTTTAAGCACAGGAGACTTTATGGAGAGAATTCCTGAGATCATTCATCCAGAAATGCTTTCCCCTATCTTATCCCATAGAACCTCGGCTGCCCAGCACACACAGGGTGCAGACTGCACATTCAGAAAGCAAAAGAGACACCCACACAAACAAAAGTGGCCTGAGATAACCACAGTTTGAAGTTTACAATAGAGAAACATCCTATCTCTGGATAAGCATAGTCTCTGGATACTCTTATTTTTCTTCTCAGATTTCTGAAACCTTTTACCCTCAAATGTAATCTACATTTTGCTCCTTCCACCTACCTCCCCATCACCACTATTTCAAACAAACGCCCAGGAACTTTGATAGTAAGAGAATGTTTGCATTGGTGAGAGGCTGGGTGATAAGTGACTTTACGCTGAACTGAATAAAACCAAGAAAGTCATCATGTCCCTTGTTAGTGATTTAATTTATCAAGGTAAAAAACTTAATCATTTAATAGCTTTATTGAAACAACACCAGAAAATGTTATAAAAACAATCATCCACGTCTCATAAGAAATTGATTTCTTTCTGGTACTGCATATGTGGCAAATTGAAACTATGTACTAAAAAACTTACAGTTGCTCAGATAACAGCCAAAGGGAGAAGTGATGACAGTGAGTAGTTGAATCTGTATTTTAGCTGCAAATACACTTATGTTTATCAGAACATGAAAAAGCTATCAAAGAAAAAGACAATTTTAACAAAAGAATCTTGTATTTTGCCTTTTGAAGAAAAGTATAATACCACAAAAATCAAATAATATATTTTATAACTGTGTATTTCAAACAAACACAGATGTTTAGAACATGATGTGATGTCTGTGAGTGGGGTAGGAAATAAAAACATTCTTGACTAATATGCACTATTGTATAATAAAGAGGGAGTTTCATTTTTTAAGGCAAAATCTCAGAGGACTGGATATACTAACAGGTTGCTTTGGGATAATGGAAAATATGATCTCATTAGCACCAGGTTTGTTATTTGCTCTACAACAAAAAAGTAAATTACAATGGATTAATGCAGTTAGTGTTGTTTTTAATGTGCATGGGGATACAATAACTTTTATTAGGGAAGTGTGATGGCATGTTTGTGCTACAGGATCAGCATCCGGCACTGTTTCAACAGCCAATCATGTGGCCCAATGGAACATTCTCATAATGATGTAATAAAATTTGACTCTGATATTGTAAAATATGTTTATGGTAAGGCTATTGGGATATTTTAATGCAATTTTATTAGAGCAGGTGCCTAAACCTATTATATTTTGTAGTCCAATTTCAGTGGAATTTTTTAAATGTCAAATTCCTAATCTGGAGTTTGAATGCTGAAATGATTACATTATGATGCATAATCTAATATGCAGCCCCCCTCCTCCAGGACTTACTCATATGAGTGAGCACGCAATTGCCATCTGAAAGCAGAGGTCTAAATGGGCATTTTGTCAGTTGACACAAGGCTGTTGACCATATTGTGGAGTTTTTCTCATGGGCCATTGGCTATTTTCTAAAGTAATGACTACATTTTCTAAAATAATGTAACTCCATCATATTTTCCTGGGTCTTCTTGATCGAAAACAATGTATTCTTAGTTATTTTGCTTCTCCTATTGCTGGCCACCTTTCCCCTCCGACTCATCCTTTAGACCTCAGCAGCAGGTTTTAGGGAATAATATGTGCCCACGAGAGGCAAGCTGACTAGGAAATCCAAAGCAAAGATGAATCAGAACTAAAGGGTTTTCCCTCCATGGACACAAAAACACATGCTGTGGCCCCTCATAGAAGCCATATCAATGACTTATTATTCATAGAGTGAATGTCATTAGGTGTTTCTGCACTGATACATTAGAAAACCCCTGGCCTGGGAGACAGAAGCTATGAGTTTTAGAACTTTCCTTTGGTAAGTCCTCCCATTTCTCCGTCTGTTTTCCCATCTATAACATGAGGGCTTTAACTATTGGCAGAGTTCTAAGTTCCTTTAAATGTACTCTCTACAGTGATTTATACATCCCATCACATTTCCTTCATGCATTGGCTTCTGGGAAAACCCAAACTGAATTTAACGTTGATTCAACAAATAACAATTTTATATGAGCACAAGTCGGTGTCTAGACACTAAACTCCATGACCAAAGTCCCTACTCTCATGGAGCTTATGTTCTAGATGATTCATGGAAATATCTCTATCTACATCTTAGGAATAAAGTGAATATCCATCTCCCACATGGCTTTGGAACCCTATGTAATTTCATCTATTTCTTCATTTAATTATCTTTGTTGTCAACAATCTCAAATTCATTTTTAGGAAAGCAGGAAGGATCTTAAATAAAAATAAATGCTAACTTTGACCATTATAAAGAGCAATGCATATGTCTACAAGCCTGAAACCTAAGTATAAATTATGAAAAGGATTCTGGAGAAGAATGGTGTTGTTGGCCATGGCATCTTAAAAAATTAAAAAATAAATTAAAACTAAAAACCCACATTTCTTTAATTGATGAGTGTCTTTAATGGAAGGGAAGAACAGGAAACTCAGGGTGGAATAGTTATTACAACTCCTACACTGAGGAAGGTCATTTAGGAAGAAGCATCAATTAGGCTTTTTAAGTCCTTCCTACTTGTAATGCACAGAGCAAATCTTATAGGAAAACTGAGCTACAAAAATTACAAATGGTAATGCTATTATTTGGCATGTAGTTGCCAAAGGCATTTGATATAAAGATTTTACGGAGGTGTCAACTGATATATAGCAAACACACAAATAGTCTCAAACACTGTAAAATAGGCAAGGCGAGCTGGAGCAAAATATTAGGCATATGAATTATATTTTTTGCCATGTAGACTGAGAAGGTGCTTGCGAGGCACTGTAGTTAAAATGGGCAATAAATACCAGGGTTAATGTTGGCAGTGACTTGTTGGGATGGGGGGTTTCCATCCACCATAATTTTGGGTTTCCAATCCCTACTTTGGGTAACAAAGTGATTTCTTCCTGGTCTGTTACACATTTAAAACAGGTTTCAATGCTTTCTCTCTCTCTTATTTTTTTACCATCAGGATTTGTTTGGGGAGGCAAGCATGTTAAAGGAGAACATGGAGAGCTTTTTAGGATCCACCTTCCCCCATACATACACCCTCCCTCTCCAAGATAAGGCCTTGCTCTGGAGGTCAAACATCCGTCTGCCTCTCTCCTCCCTGTGACATTTCTGGATAAGGAGAAAGGTGGGGACATAACCTCACTGGGGCTGGAAAGCATCGCAACAGAAAGAAGTTGTTCATTTTCTCTTTCCCTAATTCCACTTTGTGGGAAACATCAGCCTGCATTTGCGTATGGTTACCTAGTGTTAAAACAGCAGACTCCACTAACTCCATCTCAGCCAAGGTGATGAAATGCCGAATATTTTCCATTGAAATCGTTTATATCAGTCTTTGGCTTTACTTTGTAAATCTAGTTAGAAGACACCATCTTTCTTTAAATTCAAGTAAAAGTGATTTCACAGTTAAAAGTGCTATGTTTGGGGAAGAGGAATTCAAATAAAGGAGACCTGAGTAAGAGACAGAGAGAGAGAGAGAGGAAGAGGAAGACCCTTTTATGTGTTGGCTATTTACTCTGAATTTTTGCAGTTGAAAGGAGAAAATGATGATGGGCATGATTCCAAATAGAAAAGAAAGTCATTTGGGGACTTCCCTGGCGGTCCAGTGGTTAAGACTCCACGCTTTCAAAGCAGGGGACACAGGTTCAATCTCTGGTCTGGGAACTAATCCCATATGTGGCCAAAAATAAATAAAATAAAAATAGAATTTAAAAAAAAAGAAAAGAAAAGAATTTTGATGTTATTTTGGGATACATGTGATCATCCTGTGTCTGTCAATGTGTCTTCAGCTGGGTTTCATTTGGGCTGATATTAATGTGAATCAGTGAACCCTTAGAATTCACCTGACTTCAGACTCCCATTTTGAAGATGGAGAAGCCAAAATCAAGTCAGGAGAGATGATAAGGTTGGAACTCAAACCCAGGGCAGTGGCTTCCAACCAGAACCTTCTCCATGCAAGCTAGCACACAAGGACTGTGGGGGGAGGAGGAGATACTGCCTGGAGGCTCTCTGGGCAGGGCAGGGGGCACCTTCAAAGTTAGCATTTCAGCTCAGATCTGTAAGAAAACTTGAATTTTCATATGAGACAAATTACAGGAGTAGCCATTAAGTCCATATATGGGACAGGAATGTTTCAATCAGCTGAGTTCTTTACAGACAAGACCTTCCCTTGGGTGTGCCCACAACTTGACATTCTGTCACTCCAAGCTGCAGAAGAGGTCCAAGGTGACATAAGATTTCAGGACCTTCCTTAATTCTGAACTTGAGCACAATATTCTCTACACAACTGTGCAGCCGTTGTCTGACCTGAGAACCTCAGCTATTGTTTGTATTTGTCTAGCCCTTTGGGGTTTACCCTGCACTTTCTATTATCTCATTTTAAAAAATCATCAGAACGGCTTTGACAAATGCAGAAAGTGAGGCTCAGACTTGGAACTCTAGACGTGCAACTGATTCAAGTTCTGATCTTCAGCTTATTCACTTTAGATGAGTGATTTCAATAGTGTGTGAGTTCAATAAAATGGAAGATGAAGTTTCCTCTTCTAATTAACAATTATTCTAGAATGTGCTTTTGAGCAAAGCAAATACTATAGGAGATAATACTTCATATAAAGGCATGGATTTACAAAGTAGATACATGTGAAAGCCTTTGTTTTGGACTGCAAAGGAACCCCAGCTCCAAACCACCAGTGCCTTTTTCTAAACAGTCACCTCTCCTCAAAGTTTGTCTCATTAAGAAAAAAAAAATCTTACTTTGCTCATATTTTATGAGCATATCTGCTATACCAACTGAAACATATCTTCTGGAATTTGAAGAAGTAAAAAAATATTTTTATAAATATATATTGAGCACCTATTATGTGGTAGATTCTGTGCCAGATGCTCTAAATCCTGAGAAAATAAAACAGTCCTCCCTCACAAAGACCTCCCAATTCATTTCCATAGCTCTATTCCAAGTACAAAGTATGTTTTGTTGATGATTAGCCATGTACAAAAGCTGCTGTTGCATAAAATATCATAAGATTCAGATATTTACAATAAGGAAAGTCTGAGTCATTTGAAAGTTTTAGGAAATGTCTGATAATGAAGGTGACATTGATGCCTAAGTATATATCTACTGTTATCAAAGTCAGTTTCCATATGTGGTACATGAACTTCATATGGGACAGACTTGCTTATTGGTGTGAGCTAAAGCACATTTTAAAAAGCATATCAGAAAGCAAGTAGGTGTGAATGCTGTTATTACAGGAAAAGGCAATCTCATCTGTAATATCAGTATGAGATTCACAGACCATAGCACTTTTTTGCATTAATAACAAATGACTTAGGACCTTCCTCCTCGTCACTGAGGTGGGGAATGGTGGCTGTGAGAGCAAGGGTGTATGACTGTATTTTTAGAAGTTCACCTCAGGACCTGATTAGCCATTTGATTTTAAGATATTTTAAATCACATACACACACACACACACACACACACACACACACAGAATGATCTCTCTGCAACCTCCTGTAGAAACAAGAAACGCTGCAGCACAGAAGTCACCACCCTTACCAGTTCAGTCCTCTCCCTCACCTTACTCTTGGTAATACATCTGTTAGGCTCTCAAGGGCCTGGGAAGAGCTACTTAGATTCATGATGAATGAAGTCTGATGTCTCACAGCATTCTTGCAGCCCATGAGTTACTGAAAACTCACACTTCTCGGAACAAGGGGCAAGCAGCAGTCCTAGGGAAGGTGAGACACCTGCCACCCAGCTCCCTGTGGGCAGGATTCAGTTCTGACCTTGACCTGAAGGGAACAGAGAAGGAAGGGTGCTCAAAGAGGCAACATCTTAACCTTCCTCAGCTCCTTTTTATTTCTAGATTTGATTATTAAGGTTGGAGCCAAATAGTAGGATAATAATAATAATCAAAACGACTCCAAGGCATTTCCCACCCCCAAAAGTTAAATGCCATCCTGTGAATTGAGGAAAAGCATTTTAAGGTGACTTTGTGTGTGTGTGTGTTTGTGTGTGTGTGTGTGTGCATGTGTGGTCATTTTAAGGATTTACTACGTTTAATCATAAGGGATGTTGAGCAAATATTTTTATCATTTTAAACATCATTTTTCCTCATGACTTTATATTAATAATCCTCTGGAAACTCACATTTGAAATTTGATTCTTTCCAATTTCCTTTTTTTGTTTTTTTCCCCTCTTCACTTCCTTGTGGGAACTCACTGATTTACTATTGCTGGATACATCCTGGGCTGTAGCAACCTCATCCTGGGAACTAAGGGATGATCACGTGGGCTGCAGACCTACTTTCTTCTTCTTAAATAAAGTTGATGTTCGTATCTATACAACAAGAGAAATACCTAAGAAAGGAATTTGCAAAAATATGTGGACATGAATACTTCTGATGAGTGAATGAGTCCAGCCCTACAAAAGGTGTCACCCCATTTTCAGATCTGCCATAGAAAGGCATTTCCATCTACCTGTGTCATGAAGGGTCACCCCTGTGCCAAACACATGAGGCATTGCAAAGAATCAATACAGGAAAAGGGAAAATGTCATGTGCCAAGAAATAGAATTTGGAATCATTTCCTTATATACATGTAACCTAATGGATTAGATGGAAAAAAAGGTTATGATTCAGATATTCACTTGTCTATGCCTATTTTGATTAAAAAAAAACACATTACACAGACTAAGAAATAGTCATACGCCTAGCACTGAATTCTTTGCATGAGCCAGCATTCCAATAGATAGGTTGTTTTGTTTGTGGCTTTGTTTTTAAGTCAGTACAATTGTCCTTTTGTTTCTTTTCATTGGACTGTCTACAGCAAGTTGGGTCATTTTATTTGGTTTGGTTTGGTTTGACTGCTGTAAGAACATATATATAGTATGAGATCTTCACTTTTAACAAATATTTAAGTGTACAGTATGGTACTGTTCACTCCAAATACAATGTTGACAGCAGATTTCTAGGAGGAGAAATCCTGGTTTTTCATTTTCCCTTTATTATGTCTAGTCTGTTTGATAAAGGAAAGCTCTGCTTGTCTCTGCCAGTTCTTCCCTTTCTGCAGCCTCCAACTTGTAGGTGAGCCCTTCAGAAACCACCATGCACCCATTCCTACCCGGTCAGAAGAGACAGCTCTGTTTACCCTAGCGCCCCGTGTCATTTTAATGGGAGACCTGCTCTGTCTCAAATCTGGGGTGTGAAGGGAGGAATTAGTCAGCTGGGGTGGCCAGAGATCCCTCAGACATAAGGAATGACCAACATTAAGTTCTGAGTTGTTTGCTCTGCTGTGAAGCTGTCCTTTGCTTCTAACGTCTTAAAGTTTTCCGTGTATGCCAATGCAAGTGTGTTTCTGGAAAAGTCATGCAAAGAGAAGGTCTATGCTTACGTCACTGTGGAGCAGAGGAAAGAGCCACGGGAATGAGATGCTAGTGAGAGCGAGAGTTCAGGAAAAGCCAGAAGCAGTCCAGAGCTGAAGTGATCAGAAGAGTCTCTCAGATTTCGGGGGGAGACATCAGATTTCCTACCATAAGTAAGATGGAGGTTTGGGGCCAATTGACTTTAAATGTCCAAGAATAGGACTTCTAATTCACACATAAATTAAAAGATATATGCAAACAATTAGCCCAGTGCCTGGCCCATGGTAATCCATAATAAATGGTTAATAATAACACTATTATTATTTATTATGCTTTTGCATTCAAAGTGACAGAAGTTTTTCTATTTTCTGTCTTTATCGTTAGGAAGTTCTGGCAATGGTACACAAATATCACAAAAATAGTGTTGAGCACCAGTTAAGTTTTCCCCTCCCTGTAAGCCTCATCACAAACTCCCAAACCTTTTCTAAATGGGCTTAACTCTTGTCACCCACCCCCACCCCCACCCCACCCCCACCAGCACCGGAAAGAAGTCATTCTCAAACTCTGAAGGACAGCAGTTGGGAAAATGGGTGGAAATCATTGCTATCGTTTCGTGAATAGCCGGGAGGTTCTGGGTGGTGCCTTAGCTCGGGACATGGTGTCAGGGTTTTTGTTATAGCAGGACTTATACCTACCCTTCCCCATCCCAGAGAGAAGACAAGAAGCTCAAGAGGAATTGGAATTCATCCTGAAGAGAATGCTCTACCCCAAGTTTTACCACCAATCTGAAAGTGTCCTATGAGCAAATTATTTTTTCTTCTGAATTTGAGTCTCTCTCATTGAAATCATCTCTAGACAGAAAAAAGCAAAGAGCTAAGAGAAGGGATATATACAGCCCTCCCCAGGATATCCAAGTCAGGCAGGAGAAATAACTACCCAGATTTCAAATGGAGGAGTCATTGTTAATTTCCTAGATGCTGGACTCACTTTTTTTGGTCATCCCAGCATATCACAGGGAACACATCATTATTAATTATGTCATATTCCTTTAGCAACCAAATGTTACCATTCCCACAATCTCTGTGCCCAGGCCAAGCATCTCCCCGACAATAAGAACCACATTCATGCATCCAAGATATCACGATGGATTATTGAAAAGCCCAGGAAAGCCTTGATGATGTGTCATGTGTGTGGTGTGGTGTGATGTGTGGGTGTGTGTGTTTCAATGACTAGGGACCTTGGACTTGAAGACACAGCTTCAAATCACCTTTGATACATGACGCCCTGTAAGCAACAGAAGAAATCAGCAACTATAAATAAACAACAACATTCAAAACTAGGCAAAAATAGAATGATGAAGAAAAATTTAAACCCAATATTTTAAAATCTGCATTCCCCAAAGAATGAGCAGCCCGGCACGACAGAGGAAAAAATTTTAAATAGAATGATGCCAGATTATTGAAACATATTTAAGTTCCCTAAAAATATAGATGTTAAGATTTAGAGGGCTGTGATTTATTGCTCTAGCTAAAAATCCAATAATACATCAACTGAAGACGTGAGCATGGTCATCAACTCTTGAAGGATAAAAATTGGATATATGTCCAGGATGTCTGCCTGTTCCCTCCCCTGAGTTCTCCCTCTTATAGCTGAACAGAAATTTCCTCGACATTATTTTCCTCCTGAGAGAGGCAAAGGAGTTCTCTCCATGGAACATGCAACCTGGACTTAGAACTATATAAGGTCCTTTATGTCCATCTTCTTTAGCCCTCATACAGCCTTGTGAGGTAAGGCTCCACAGTTGCCTCATTTTACAAGGGAAGAAATGGACAATCAGAGGTGTTAAGTAACATGTCTGAAGTCACACAGAGAGGGAATGAAAACCGGAACTCAGAGTCATCAACTCCAAATTTCTGCTGTTTTCATCACTCCAATCCCGTCCCCAATGTACTAGACTCAACGTCAAGTTGATTATTCCATAATCTCAGCTTTGATCAAATTTTAAATTTGATCAAAGATTCTGTAGATTCTCAGACACTATTATGTATAATTGTTCTATCTCCCAAAATAGACTTTCGAATTCTTTATGCTAAAAAAAAAGAATCAAGAGCTCAAATATTGTCCTTTCCCTCAAACAGTCACCCAGTCGGTTACTTAAAATCTCAAAGGGTGATGGAAACTGCAAAAATAATGAAGACTGTTCAATCAGGAAGGCCTGCCTGTTTCAAGTGTTTTGTTCAAACTTTTCTGTTCTGATCTCACAGGGGAAAACTTCACATGATTTTCAAGTACCTTCAGAAGAAGCCAGCCGTGCAGCTCTTAATAGAGATCCCCGTTTAATGCCCAAACTTATGGAGGGGAGCTGACCATTTTCTAGGCAACTGTGTGCAATTCTTATCAGGCAAAGTCCAGCTGCTGTTAGCTAACTAGCTCGCCAAAGTGACTCCCCCGAGCCCCAGCTAGGAGCAACTAAAATAAAATGCAAAAGGCACAACACAGATAAAAGGCTGTGGAATATATAGACCTCATTTTAATGGGGCCTCAGCTAGGTCTCTGTTTTTTGTACCCATGGCTAATTGAAGGGGCAACTAGAACAGACACAATTGAACACACACATAGTAAAGGAGCCACCCCTCCACCTGGCTTGCACACACAATTAAATATTTGCACCTGCAGTGGTAGTATGCGTGAAAGTTATCCCCGTAATTAGTTGTCAGGTAGAAATAGATGTAATTTTTAAAACCCTCTCTAATTCCAATAGTTATTTTTAAATAGATACTTTTGTTGAACTAAAAGAACTCCAAACTAATTCATGCTTTTAAAAGAAACAATTTCATATTGAGTACTTTTCAGGTAATCCACGAAAAATAGAACATTCTGTTTCTATATGTAACTCAATTACAGGAGTATTATTGGCATGCATTTTCAATGGGTTTGGTGTGTGATTCAGTCTACTCATTTTTTCATTCATTTTTCATTTATGTCATTTTATTTATTTGTTCAATAAACACACTGAGCATGTATTATGCCCTGGTTCTTGGGATACGAATGTATATGTAAGACAGCATATCTAGAGACTCATGGCATGGGAAGGAACTAGGGTTGATGTTTTGATCACATAATTACAATTCAATATGATGAGTGCATATCACTTATCAGAAATGATGGTACATGCAAAATATCATGTAGCACTTAGTTTTCTCAACAAGTTCCTCCAAGAGACATTTTTTAAAATTTTTAAACATAAAATTTGAGTTGTTCCTCATCGATGGAATAACATGGGGTATGTCACAATTTTGACAATTACACAGGTTCTTCATTTGAACGGATCCTACTATTTAATTCACCTCAGATGTTGTTTAATGACATGAAAGAGTTGTCGATTTTTGACATACTGGGTAAAGCAGAACAATACAGGATTTCAGCAAATAAGCATATTGCCGTATTATGGGATATGAAATGCCTCTTAACACTGATGAAAAATGAAGCTCCCCTGCTTCCCCCAAGAGAGACAAAACGCCAATGTTTTAGTAAATGCTTTCCATCCAGATGCATATGATGTCTGTTTATCCATAATGGACTTCTGTACTCTAACTTTTCACCCCCATATTCCTTATATTATTGAAACAATGAAAGAAAATGTCTACAGCTTTGAGAGCAAATCCGCAACATTTAGATTTCACATGGATTGTTCCTCTTTTCTTCACTTTGTATTTGAACCAATGATTTCTTACCTCTAAGAACGTCCTGTTTGGCCAAACACATCTTGTCTCCTGATCAGCTGCCCTGTTTAGGGTTGATCTGTAGGGGTTTTTTCAGCTCCAGTCCTATGATTACCACACGCTGTGGAATTTTGACCCAAATATTTTGAGTGTTCAGAAAATCGAAAAGCCCCTGAGAAGACCCACTCTTTCCAGCAAGATGACCCACGAGGTGGGGGGCTTGACTGGAAAGCTGGGCCCCCGGTCTCAGAGAATAAACATGGTTGGGGGGAGTCGGGGAGCTGGGGGTCGGAGCAGCCCTCCAGACCTTGAGGTGCAGCAGCTGTGCATCGTCTTTGAGGCTGAGGATCAAGCAGAGAATATGAGATAGGCAAACGTTGGCTTAAACTTTCTTCTCTCTTTGATTGTCCTTGGACATCTGCCCCATCTCCTGTTAAGAATGTTTGGCAGCTGTTAGCTCAGAATAACACGGTTCTGCTGCGGCAGCCGCTACCCCAGTCTTCTAATACTTTAAGCCAACGAGTCTCTGTTATATGCCTGGCCTGATACACAGCTATGCTAATGCCTTGAGTTAACCAGCTTTCCAGTGGCCATGGAAAACACAAGGGGAGCGCCTTTGGTTTATTTTCCTCACGTGCTAATTGGCTTTAATTGTTGGCCAATTGGATTTCAAGTTCAGAAAAAAAGTGAGCGACACAAAGGCAAGTGTTAACTCAAAACTGTGGGAGAGGCTGGCCGGCTCTTTTGGTCTCTAATGGAGCAGACTTTATGCAGATGCACGTGTCTCCTGGCCACGGGGGTCCAGGGAGGATTTTCTGGGCTATCACGATGGTTTAAGATTCATACTTGTCCCCATAGGCTAAATACCAAGCACGGGACAACGGACCAGAAATTGGGAGGGTATTCCTCTGCACTTGTGTGTCTTCGTAGTAAACATAAAACAAAGGATGAACTTAAGCATATTTAGCTTCTTTTAAGTCCCAAAGTTTTATTCTTAGAGCCTTCTTTCCGTCATTAAGAAATTACCATGGTGAGGAGAGAAAGTGCTGAGTTGAAAATACTGAAAATGGACATTTTTCTGCTTAATCTGTGAGCATGATGTGCCATGATTATTACTATTTTTATTAAAATGTATATTTCTTTCACCCATACTCCTCAATATTACCCTCATGGGAATTAATCTGTTGTAAAACAGAAGCATTGAGACTGGCTCCCTGAATACTTGGGCTTTATTAGGAGAGTGTAAACTAAGTCATAATAGTCAGTTGTGCAAGGGGCTCAGGACAGGTAACATTGATTTATTTCCAGTCATGGTTATGGACTGTTTTTCAGGTAGTGCTTTGACTTAAATTTGCTACTGAATGAAATGGTGTTAGAAGCTGGTGACTTATTACCCAGTCTCTGAGTCAGAATGTCCTCAAGGAGACCACTCTTGTGCTAATTCCCCAAATTCTCTTTTTCTATATTGGGTTTGAAATGTATCTACAAGCACAAATGGTTCTACTGCTTTGATGGAAGTGACCAGTCGGTCGGTCTAACAGCTGTCAGCTCAGTCACAGAATTTTTGACATTTTTGACTGAATTGGCCAGGTGTTAGACTAAATCCACTGGTCAATTTCATCAAAAATTGTCAAACCAGCTTTTATGATTGGAGAAAGCCAGAATCTATACCCTTATTGGTATTCCTCTATGTATATTGTTAACATACTTATTTTCTCATTTTTCTGGATCTAGATGCAGAAACATCATGATTTATACATATATTCATATATGCATATATATGTGAGTATCTCTGCCAATGAATGGTCTTTTTATTTGTAATTCACAAATGGTATAACATAGAGCATCCATCCATGTAGCTGTACTTCCAAATAAAATAATTTAGTCACCTATTTATTCCATTAGTCCTTTTTATTTCTAGCCATAATATACAGCATGTGGCAAGGACAGGATCATTACTGCTTGGCAGGCCAGCCAAATGATTCCAGTTCATGTAGAGTAGCTTCTGGAGAAAGTTTGTCTTTTATTTTTTTCCCTATAAGTCTTACCAAGGTCAGAAATAACTTATTATGAATGTTGGTCATTGCCTATCCCCAACCCTCACCTCCCACGGGAATTTAAAACCATGAGAGCAAAAATCTTCATCTATTTTATTCCCTGATGATTTCCAAATGCCTAGAACTAGTACATTACATCTAGTCCCTTGGCCATGGTGCTTGGAGATTTCAGGACCAGCAATGCTCCTTGTAATGGGTTAGGCCAGGGAAGTTAGTTCTGGGACTTCATTTTCCTCTCAACTTTCTAAGCACTTTCCATTTACCTAACTTGAATTACTTAGCTTACTCTGCATTACATTTATGGTGTTTTATTTATTTTTTATCTTATTTATTTTTTTTATTTTTTATTTTTCAGTATGCAGGCCTTTCACTGTTGTGGCCTCTCCCGTTGCGGAGCACAGGCTCTGGATGCACGGGCTCAGTGGCCATGGCTCACGGGCCCAGCCGCTCCACGGCATGTGGGATCTTCCCGGACCGGGGCACGAACCCATGTCCCCTGCATCGGCAGGCAGAGTCTCAACCACTGCGCCACCAGGGAAACCGGGTATTGTTTTATTTTTTTCCTAGACTATGAATATCCAGAATACGGATACTGCCTTAGTGCAGTCCATACTAGGCAAGCCACAGGACTTTACAGATAGTGGACAAGGAGAAACATGCACCAGAATTAAGAATGAAACAGCAGTATTCACTGCTAATGACCCATGCTCCTTAGAAGAATTCCACAAACTTTAATAAAGAACACATACCATTCTCAGCCAGTTCAATCTGGATGGGTGGGTGGAGAAAGGGAAGTGACCACCAAGTGATTAGAAATGAAGCCTATGGTAATTCAAGGATGCTCTTGATTAGAACCCCAGAGCTAGCATCCTTCACTGACATTAAGGCTAAATGTTCTTAAAAACATATATCAGTGTAGCCACACACTCCCCAAATGAAAGCCAGATTATTTTCCAATGCATAATGTCTCTAACAAAGGACATGGCTGAGGAACTATATTTGTAGAGCCAGCTTGTTCCCACAAAGAGCATTTGATAAACAAGACCCCTCCAATCTCTTTTAGTGGATAGTTATTTTCCCCCTTCTGCCTATCTCCGACCTGTCTGATAGCATCATCCCACAAGTCACCTGGCCAGGTGACAGAGAGGAGGACACACTCATGCTATCATTTTGACACTTCTCGTGAGCTGCAGACACATCATTTTTAGACTCTTCACAAGACCAGCTCTGTCTGTGTGTCACCCTCGTTTTCTTTAAAGGGTGAAATCCTTCTAAAGAGCTAAATGATATTTTGAGCGACTCTTGGACTGAACATCAATTTATAGCTCGGGAAACCATCCTCCTCAGGTGAAATACGATCATTATCTCAAGCCTAGAGAAGGTCTCTGTCCACTTATGTTTTCTCTTTCCCAGTGTCTGTCCTAAGCCAGAGTCATCACCTCTTATAGTCTGATCTGAGAAAACTCCTTTCCCAAGCCACCTAAAATGATTAGACTTGTGAGTACTTTGATTAGAAAATCTTGATTCTCAAATCTCTAGCGCTCTTGATCTGTGTTAACAGATAGTAATAGATAACGATTGTAAGGTACACTACCTACCAGATACTGAGCACGTTATGTGGGTTACCTCAGTTCAATCCTTCCAATAAGCCTAAAGAAAGTAATTTTTTTTTAATTTCATGCCTCAAGTTCCTTCTAACATGCCCTACACCACCAGCACCAGCATCACCATTCACCACCATATCCAGGACACTGGTGTAAAAGTCTGAGGATACAGGTGAGAGTCAACAATTAAAAGTCAGCAGCAAGGAAAAATTCAGGGCCGGTTCCTCCAAGGCAGAGCTGCTTTTCCCAAACAATGTCAGTTAAAGCCTGCTGTTGAGTTCAAGAAGTATGGAAATGTGGCACGGAACTACAAACTTAGAGTTAGGAAGTTGAATCTTCTCTCTGCCAAGGAGAGGCACTTAACTGAGCCACTTACCCACTCTCATTTGAATTTCTTTTAAACAAAGGGATTTTTGTACTGACTTGTGTATTGGGAATAACTATAAATGAGAACAGAAGTTACTAGAGGATCATGCTCTATTGTCAATGCAATTGTTCCTATTTTGTCCTGTCCCCCACATGCCTTTACTCAGTTGTGAAAAGTTAGTCCATGGTAGTTACCGTGTGGCATGCTGCCTGATATAAACAGTGCTCCACATTTACTGAATGACTAAAGAAAGCCACAGTGTGAGACTGTTAACCTACCCTGGTGCTAAGAGTTTCACAGTCTCCATATTACTGGTCCTGAATGCTAAGAAAATGCTACTAATACTTTATATTTCAAAAGTGAATATAGGAATTTATCAATGTAGAGTGACATAATTTGATTCAGCTTAAAGATGATCATAATTATTTTATTACAGGCAGTGTGTGGCTCTGTATTTGAAATGCCTGAAGAAACTTGGAAATCTTTTTCTGGATTCAACAGTTTACACAATTAGCATCTCTCCTCTGACATCAGGCCAAAAATACTTTTGAAAAGGAACAAAAGCAACCTTTAAAAGCTAAAAATCACTTATGGTTCAGGGTATCCGAAATCTAAGAGGTTTGCATTTTAGACACAATGATTTTTTTTTCACTTTCTCCATTGATATATTTCATGTGAAAAAATGCCAAGAAATTAGCATACAGAAAATTATCTTCCCAGCCAAAAGTGGAAGCTGGTTCAGTGGCACAGCTGTTACAGAGCAAGACCTCCGTTCTGGGCTTGCCTGACCTCAGGATTCTGCCTCCCTTTGCCTCTTGGAAATGTCTTGTCCTCCCAGGTGGGTCATTTTCCTTTGAAGACTGATGCTTGCACGAGCAATCTGGAAAGCCTCCTGCTATCTGCTTTTCTCTCTGCACAAGACAAGACCACCCAGAGGTTTGCCTGGAGAAATATTACACCAGCTCTCGGGTCTGTAGCTCAGAAACTAGCCCAGGTTACACAGTGAAGCTGATGAACAGTCCAGGCGAGGAGAGTGAAAAGGGTTAGCTTGGACAGAGATTACCAAATAAAACAGAATGTCATATCTCGCCACACCCATCTCTGTGTCCCCAGTATTCAGCTCCATGACTAGGTGGAGTTTTAGTAATTTATGACAATAAACCATTTATCTTGTAAATATTCCTTGTTATACTAATTCTTCGTTACCAAAGTTTTTTTGTTTTTTATGTTGGGGGTAGGAGTTTATTAATTAATTAATTTATTTTTTCTGTGTTGGGTCTTCGTTTCTGTGAGAGAGCTTTCTCTAGTTGTGGCAAGCGGGGGCCACTCTTCATTGCGGTGCTCAGGCCTCTCACTATCACGGCCTCTCTTGTTGTGGAGCACAGGCTCCAGACCCGCAGGCTCAGTAGTTGTGGCTCACAGGCCTAGTTGCTCCACAGCATGTGGGATCCTCCCAGACCAGGGCTCGAACCCGTGTCCCCTGCATTAGCAGGCAGATTCTCAACCACTGCGCCACCAGGGAAGCCTATTACCAAAGTTTTGATGCCAAATTCAGCATAATAATTTCCTGCCAGTCTTTCATTATATAAAGAACACCCATTGCTTCTATAGCTCCAAAGGAGATTCTGTTAAGACAACTGATACTTATCTTTCTATACTGAAACTTCACTAGGGTGGGAACTGGTCACAATGAGCTTTGCTCATTGATCCATCCCTTGTATGTCACCCTGCCTTCCAACTCCCATAAGATTTCCTCTTTGCATCACCAAACTCTTTACCTGCTCTTGCAAGGAAATTCCTGGTAACTATCCGATAATCCAGATGCTTCTTTGGTAAACAGGATTGTGTCTCTCTGTAGTTTCCTTGCTGGTAATTTTTTTTTTCCCTACTACCATGTTTCACTGAAAGGAAAGACCTTCACAATTTTGTCTTGGGGCTGTTTCAATGAGTTTCCAAAGTTATGGGAGGACAGCCTTCATCCTACCAGGCTGCCATACTCACCTTGTGCATGACTTACTCTCACTGCAGCCTTTCTTCAGGTGTACGTGGCCACAGTGAAGTTTCCTAAGTGACATTCAGAGCCACCTCTCAACTCTCTGATATCAAACATCATTGTGCTATTCTTTGGTCAAACCAAACTATATAGAGAATGTGACACAGGTTTCACCAGCGGTTTATCTCTTAACCATGATGACAGGCATGCTTTTGTTGTTGTGGGTAAGAAGAACATTAAGAGAGAAAGGGAAGACTCTCTCGCTCTTAAAAAAACTGCTGTTCCAGATACACAGTATATACTTAGTAGCAGAATCTCTGCTTTTCAGCTTCAGGTTTAGTTCTTTAACAAAATATTCAAATACACAGTGACTGCTCACCCAGGACTTACTAAAGGCAAATTACGAGTCATGTAGAGAGAGGTTCCCCATCCTCAGAAGACACCACTGAGACAGAAGCTGGTGCTCTATCACCCCTACTCTGTAAGTGCACAGTGTACATCCAACACAGAGATAGTTCCCTGAATTGAGGACTCAGAGGGATAAAGCATGGTCCCTGATCCGCTATTAAATGATTACACAAGGCAGGAGAGCGTGAATCCCTATAGATCAGGGTTTCTCAACCTTGACACTACCGATATTTTGGACTGGATAATTATTTGTGGTGGGGACCATCCTGTGCATCATGGTATGTTTAACAGTATCTTTGGGCTCTACTCACAAGAGTGAGTACTAAAAGTGGTACTCCTTTAGTTGTAACAGTCAAACATGTCTCTAGGCATTCTTAATATCCCCGAGAGGCAGGATCATCCCCAGCTGTGAACCAATGCTATAGAGTAAGAGAAATGAGGAAGACTTAAAGCGATAAAACAAACAAACAAACAAAAAAAAACATAAAATCTGTGGCAGGAAAAAAAAAAAAGCA
This sequence comes from Mesoplodon densirostris, assembly GCF_025265405.1. Classification (NCBI taxonomy): domain Eukaryota; kingdom Metazoa; phylum Chordata; class Mammalia; order Artiodactyla; family Ziphiidae; genus Mesoplodon; species Mesoplodon densirostris. Next base: position 104,720,991 of record NC_082664.1, read on the forward strand.
CACTCCTGGCAAGAGAATCAGAAGAACAAGAGTTCAAGGCCTCCCAAGTCCTACTGAATAAACACAACCTCCTTAGGCCTGCATTCAAGGTATTTTGTGATGGACCCCACTCTATCTATTCAAACTCATCTCATACTTCTGCCCTTCCTCACAGCTCACACTCCAGCCACACCAAACAAGTCACTGCTGCAGCAATACACCCTCTTTTTTCATGCAGCCTTGTGATTAGCTACACATACTTCCGTCAGTTCAAAAATCCATTCCGTTCCTTAGATACTATGAAGGGCTCTATCATCTTTTAAGATCAAACCTGAGCCCAGAGAGCAATTCCTCAGTGAAGTTTTGCACAACCCCCAAGCCTATGTTTTCTCCTCAGGCCCTTGTTATGTTGGTCCTTAATGCCTGTCTGTCTTCTCCTAGATGAACTGCAGAGCTGTAACTATGTATCCTGTTGATCTTTGAAACCCAAGTAGGTGACATCCTGTTCTGCAAATAATAGGCTTAATATGAGTGTTCTTTGAAAGAAAGAGAGGCAGAGGCAAATATGGTTCCAAAGAAATCAATAATCTGTGTAAGTAAAAAAAGCAAATACAAACAAAAAAAAGAAAAAAACACTCATTTGACCAATATTTATTGAGCAACTATTATATGCTGGCATTGTGACAGCCTCTGTAAATAGGACACTGTTCACAAAATTGATCATTGCCATTCTAGCGCTTATAGTCTAAGTGAGGAGAGGACGGATGATATACATTTTAACGTAAATTTCATATCGTAATAATGTTGATAGTCAAGGTGATGTGATGAAGAGTGACAGGGGTGGAACTAGGTTAGATACGGTGGTTCAGGGAAGCTTCTTTGAAAAGGTGACTTCTGAGCTGAATCTTCATAGTTAAGAAGGGTTCAGCCATGTTAAGAGTTGGGCTGAAAACATTCCTAGGAGAGGCAAACTGAGAAGTTCATGAAGCAGTAAATGGTTCATCTTCATTAAAAGAGAGAAAAGAGGCCAATATACTAGAATACACAAAAGATGGGAATTAAGGTAGAAAAATGAGGCTGATTATAAATACTTTTAAATAGTAGTAGAAGGGGAACGAGCTAGGAGCTCAAGCTACACACACATACAAATATATGTATATATATATATATGTGTGTGTGTGTGTGTGTGTGTGTGTGTGTGTGTGTAAAATGAAAATCATAATCCTTAGGCCCATGAATATAATAATATTATAAGTTGTAGGTTATAGAGTTCTGGCTTTGCAACTTATCTTATTGAATCCCAAGATGCCTCTAAAAGATGAGAATTATTATTTTCCTTTTTTTTTTCAAGTAGGAGACTAACCTGAACATAAAAGTTAAGTGATTGCTCCAAGATCATACGATTAATGAGTGACAGAGCCTGGTGTCAAATACACATCTGCCCCCACTCTATACATTGATAAAAATTATTAAGAAAATAAAAACAGATAGTTTCTTTCTTTCCAAGACATAACAGTTTCCTTATTGTTTTAGTAGATCTATTTGTTACATTTAAAATAAATAAATAAAGTAGAATAACGACTATGAATTGCCTAGTAGATTCACAGGTGACTCGGGATTCATGCATTTGCTGTAACTCCAGTTAACCACACACTTTGTGATATAGAAGTGTGTTATTATACCTCCAATAGCAACTTTCTTCTCTGTGGTTGTGGAGGGCAGGCTTCTTGGTACAAATGGCTTGAAATGTGGGAACACCCTTACCTTCAAATAAAAAATTAGGAGCTCACTGACTCCTCAATGGTGACCTTTTGGAAATATCTAGAACAACAGCAAAAACAATGTCAGAAAGGGACATCCCACCCTGATCATGGTAGCAAGAAATAAAGAGGAAAAAAGTCGCATGAGATAGCCTGTAAATGCTTACCATAAATCCTATTCCACCGCTAAGAAGGGATTGTTAAAGAGATTCTATCTGAAACATTCAGTCAAAGATTGGAGCTTGAGTTTCCACTAGTGAAAGAAGGTTTGGTTTGATTTAGATATGTTCATATGTTAGAATTCATCTCCACCTATATTCGGGTTTAGTTTAATAGCCATAAGACCTGTGTAGAAACTAAAACCAAGGGTTGGGATATTATTCATTGCTTGCTGGGATGCCATTCCCAATCTGTCCTTTCAGAATGAATTTAGCGGCAGCTCTAAATATCAGCGGCACCTTAACAAACTACTAGTAGCTGAGTCCCAGCCTGCTGATGGGGGGCTGCTGGCATTCCTCCAGGCGGTGGTCTCTTCAGGAGGGTGTTGGATTACATCGCCCAGCAGCCACCAGCTCTTCCTTTGGCCTCAGCAAACTTTGCGGTGGTGCCTTTTTCTTTGCTACACAGCAGGCCCCACTAGCGCCTCTTCGGCTACTGGGACAGAATGCTAGGAGTCAGGGAGTGTGGGGCTCAAGTTGATAACGGTGTCAGTTGACTTTCCATTTCCTGTTTCACCTCTTTCATTCTGTTGGGGAGCGTTGTCCCAGAGAAGGAGATTATGCAGCGGACTGCAGAGGAGATGGAACTTCAGAAAGATAGAGCGCACAAAAAAGTGTGACAAATTGCGATGACAGGGCTGCGATGGTTGCTTGTGATGGAGTGAAATTAAATCCGCCACCAAACAATACTGCTTTCTTCTATGTCTATGGGGACCCTTGTTGGGACTGGATTGAGAGAGAAAGTCAGAAGGAGAGAATAAGAAAGATGCATTCACGCAGTCAAAAGCATATTTTTTTCCACATTCATCGGATTTACTTTCCTCAACAAAATGGCACTATAACACGTATCTAGACATGCCATTGATGTATTAACATCCCTAAGCACTTTTGTAAGAGTTGAGGACACTCTTTGTGTCTCACTAGTAATTTTAATGGTAACCCCAAGTATAGGATGCAAAGCCACATTTATTTTCTCACATCCAATATCTCTATCCTCACAATTCTAAGGAATTGTATTAGAATCCTGGTTAAGAAAACAGATCTACATAAGCACTTCAGGCCCTTGTTTTTCTAGACATATCATGAGCCTGGTTCACCCAGAACCCTCTTTCCACTTTATGGCTTATATCAGGACACTGGGCAGAATTGTTAATCTGTGTCTCTGCTGATCACAAACGCCTGATAATGTGGATCCAGATTTCTAGGCCTCACTGAACTCAGAGCAGAGAGAAATTGCTGGGCACTTTGTCATGAATTTCACCTTCTGAAACTTCCCCCAAGTACCCACCTCAGCTCACTTCACAAAATCAGAAGAGCTGCTCACCCAAGGCCTGGACAGGGAGGCGGCCTGACATCTCCCCATCTACGAGCACTCCCTCGAAAGGTATTGGTGTCAGGAAGGGAGTGAGTTAAGGTGATTGAAGCTGAGTGTTGGACATGAATCACATTTGTAAAGCATTCTTTATTGTGGCAAAATTCACATAACATAAAATTCACCATTTTAACCATTTTAAAGTATACAGTTCAGTGGCTTTTAGGTCACAACATTGTGCAGCCATGACCACTGTATAATTCTAGAACCCTTTTTTTTTTTTTTTTTTTTTTTTTGCGGTACGTGGGCCTCTCACTGTTGTGGCCTCTCCTGTTGCGGAGCACAGCCTCCAGACATGCAGGCCCAGCGGCCATGGCTCACGGGCCCAGCTGCTCCACGGCATGTGGCATCTCCTGGACCGGGACACGAACCCGCGTCCCCTGCATCGGCAAGCGGACTCTCAACCACTGCGCCACCAGGGAAGCCCCTCTAGAACCCTTTTTATTACTCCAAAATGAAACCCCATACCCAGGAAGTAATCACTCCCATTTTCCCCTTTCCCCAGGCCCTAGCAATCACACATCTGCTTTCTGTCTCTATGGAGACCCCTATCTGGACGTTTCATATAGAAAGAATCATATAATGTTTCCTTTTGTGACTAGCTTCTTTCATTTAGAGTAATGTTTTCAAAGTTCATCTATATTATAACATGTATCAGTATTGCACTCCTTTTTACGGCTAAATAATATTCCATTGTATGGATATATCATATTTTGTGTATCCATTCATCAGTTGATAGACATGTGGATTGTTTCTGCTTTTTGGCCACTAAGAATAATGCTGCTATGAACATATGTGTACAGGTTTTTGTTTGAACATATGTTTTCAATTTGGGGATGTATATACCAAGGAGTAAAATTGCTGAGTCATATGGTAATTCTACATTTAACTTTTTGAGGAATCACCAAACTGCTTTCCACAGTGGCTGTACCATTTTGCATTTCTACCAGCAAAGTCATGAGGGTTCCAATTTCTCTACACTCTCATCAACACTTGTTATTTTTTTTATTTTTTAATAGCCATCCTAGTAGGTATGAAATGATACCTCCCTGTGGTTATGATGTGCATTTCCCTAATGACTAATAATGTTGATTGTCTTTTCATGTGCTTATGAGCCATTTGTATACTTTTTTTGGAGGAGTGTCTTTTTAAGTCCTTTGCTCATTTTTTAAATTGAGTCGCCTTTCTGTTGTTGAGTTAAAGCATTTTGACAGAACAGTGATAAACACTTCAGAAGACCAACACTGTAGGACAGAAGTAGCAAAGAGCAGAAATGAGACAGTTTTCATTGTGAGCCATGGCATACAACCTGGATTGCATCACTCAAGGGCTGCGTGAGCATAGGCAAGTTCTTGCCTATGATGAGACCATCACCGAGTCTCAATGTTATTGTCTGTAGAATGGCAATACTATGATTCATGTTGGGGAGGTTAATATGAAAATTAAATGAAATAGTATACATAAAGCTACTGGTACAGTGCCTGGCATAGCGCAGTTGCTTGCAAGCAGACCCGTGGCTTGGCTATTCAACTTGCCGTTGTGACTCAACCAGGGGAAAAAAGGGAAACTAAGGATTCAGTGCTAAGTAGCAGCCACCCAGGATAAAACACATTTTTAACAGAATGACTCCTTCTGCTCACCTCTCAGTGGAAAAACCTGGAGAATCTATCCCACTGCCCCATGTTACTTCCATACAAGGAGGAGCAGCAAGAGCCAACTCAAAACAAAATAAATAAACAAACAAACTAACTAACTAACTAAACTCAAAGTGGGATTTGGGGGGAGCATTTTAGCCCAAAGTTTATAGGCTTCTACTCTTATGCAATTCAAGAGGTCAGTTGCTAAATATGTATTAAGCATCTACTCTATGCCAAGGATGCAGATATAAAGAAAATATAGTGCCTGCCCTCAAGGAGAAATAGAGATGCCATGATGAATGGGGAAAGATGAGCCTTCCTGTTGCTGCGCTAGAGGCATCAGCCCCATAATAGGCTGAGTTTACATAGTCATTAATAGAGAACTCTTCAGGTAGAGAAATGCTAGGTTGACAATATTGACCCATCTGCCTTAATATGTTAAACAGTTGCAGAAAACAATCTTTTGATCATTTTCTTAACAAAAAGTTGCCAGTTTTGCTTTGGATCTGTGGTTTGAACACATGTGGTATTTTAACTTTATTAATCTATCATAAGAGAGGTATCAAGACACTATAATCACTTTCTTGTTTGAATTTGATTTATTTTCTCTAGTTAAGGAATATAAAGTAAATGATTAAAAAAGTAGCCTCCCGGGCCTCCCTGGTGGCCCAGTGGTTGAGAGTCCGCCTGCCGATGCAGGGGATACGGGTTCGTGCCCCGGTCTGGGAGGATCCCATATGCCGCGGAGCGGCTGGGCCCGTGAGCCGTGGCCGCTGGGCCTGCGCATCCGGAGCCTGCGCATCCGGAGCCTGTGCTCCGCAACGGGGGAGGCCACAACAGTGAGAGGCCCGCATACCACAAAAAAAAAAAAAAAAAAAAAAAAAAAGTAGCCTCCCAATTTAGAAATATCAACCACCATTTAATTTATTTAGAGGGACAGGTTGGTCCAAGGGGTATAAGAAAATACTGAGTTAAAAAGAGTTGATTTACAACATAGAAAACAAACTTATGGTTACCAAAGAAGAAGGGCAGAGAAAGGATAAATTGGGGCTATGGGATTGAAAGAAAAAAGAAGTGTCAACTGACTCGCACATGAGTTGTGTTCAATAAAATTGTAAAGTATCTCTAGCTTGGTTTTAGTCTGTTCTTTTAGATCTACAGGTTACATTTGGGGAAATAGGGCATGTAATTGTGGTCAATGATTGCTCCAGAGACTTAAATGCTGAAACAATGAGGTCAATTTTTTAGTAATTTTAAAGCATTCAGCATTTGTCATTAGGGTATCTGGATCTAGAAAATACTTTGAGACTTAAATGCTGAAACAAGGAGATTATACTTTTAGTATTTTTAGTGCATTCAGTATTTGTCATTAGGGTATCTGGATCCAGAAAATACTTTGGCCCTCTGTTCCCACTACCCATTCCCCAATGTACACACATAGAGAAAGTTGAAAGTGAGTTCAAGTTGTTTGGATAAACAGACAGGTAGCCAGGCACAGTCTCAGGTTATTGCATCATAGATTCTCTCTACTGAAGTTCACTCTCCCAGTTTGTGTAGATATTGTCACTATTAGTATAACACTTTGGGTTTATTTGAATGCAACATTGTTGCAGTTGAGAACATTTTTATATTCCAGTCGCCCCACAGTTTCCCTCTCCTCTGTCTCCTCCTCTCTCCTGTGCACACCCTGGCTTCAGTTGCCATGGGCAGACTTTAAAAACATTTCAGACTTAAAAGGTTAAGATCTAAGGGCTGCTGATTTTATCTGGGCTTTTAACTAACACAGGCAGGTGGATTAGAGATATGTGTACAATCCCTACTCTAGACACTTGGGTAAATATGCACAAGTGCTGGGGCAACCAAGGAAGCAATCCGATGTTATTGTCTATTAATTCCAAAGTGGAGATTAAAGAAATCAGTAGTGTAAATATCAAAAGGATTTCCACTTACACATAAGAACGTTACTCAAGCAGACTGCTTGTTCCAAATTATATGAAGGCTTTTGGCTTTAAGAAACGTGTGAATTTGTTTTCACTTGAAATTTGCATATTTTTTGGTCTCTCTTTGTCTGCAAGGAGGGTGCTAACCCAACCAAGAATTCTATTCACATGGTAGCAATTTGTGCTGCTGATAGTTTCCATGTAGTTTTACCACAATAACATATATTTGCCAGAGTTGTAATGTAGAGTCAAATTTTATTTTTTTGGTGTCTCTTTATGTAACATTTCCTAGAAATGCCAAAATACGAGGTAAGGGAAGCTGTGTATCGAGTGCAGAGCTTTTCTAACTTTAGACAGGATTAAATCCCCACCTTTCTCTGCCGACTTTCCCTGTTAGTTTCAGAATCCAGGCTGAAGTGAAGCCACCTCATGCCATCACAAATGAATACCAGCTGATGCCTGGAGAAGTTAAACGCAAACCCAGCGATTTTGCACCCTGTTGCAAGTGGACTGGGACAGACCTTCCGAAGCTGTGCTTCAGGGAGGGAAATATCAATTAAAGTACAGGTGCCCCAATTTCAACAAAAGTCATCAAGAATCACCATTAGCTGTTATTATAGGATGTGTGCATTTAAATACACAACACAGGCTCACATGGCTTTTTAATCAGCCTCGCGGCACAGCCAACAATGTAAAGAAAAGAGTTTCTGAATTTTCAGAAATTAGAATAAGAAGTGACTTTTCCATCCTGTTTTTCGAGACCCTAATCACAGATCTCAGGCCATCTTTACATGATGCACCCAGAAGAGAGTCTCAGAAGAGTCTAACAGAATCCACAGCTACTCTATAACTTTCTTCTGAGTGACTATGCCCTGCAAGCAGTAAAAAGAAAGACAATAAATTATTAAAAATGCTACGAATGAAGATATAGGACATCACTATATAATAACCAAAAACCAACTAGTTCTAACTAGATACCTGTTCAATCCATCGAAAAATATGCATAAAACCTATTTTGACATAAGTTAGGTCAACAGTCAGAGACCATTTAAAAGAGGAGCACCCAGGGATGGACCCATATTCATCTAAAGCACAGGAATTGCGAGGAAGGAAAGAGGGGAGTGGCTGTCCTCCAGGAGAGGCTTTTAGATTACCAAAGGAGAAAGGGGGGTGGGGGAGGGAATCAATTAGGAGGTTGAGATTAACATATACACACTATTGTATATAAAATAGATAACCAACAAAGACCTACTGTATAGCACAGGAAATTATACTCAATATTTTGTAAGAATCTGAAAAAGTTATACATTTATGTATGTATAACTGAATCACTTTGCTGTACACCTGAAACAAACACAACTTTGTAAATCAACTACACTTCAATCAAAAAATAATAATAATAATACAAAGGAAAAAAAAATCTTCCCCCATCAAAAATATGACTTCATCTACTCTACCAGTTGGAGTCCAGTGTGGACAAACATAGTCACTGGTTATCTTTTTAATCAAAAGTCTTCTGTTTTTGCCCTAAGATGAGTTCATCATTTCTTCACATATTGGTATGCTTTCTAGTCCTTTCAAGCAATTAGCATGAACTTTTCTACAGAACAGCCAGATGGGATTAGCACATTAAAGAAAAGAAAGTTATGATTAGGAGTTGGGGGACGGGTGTTAACATGGGGGCAAGAGTATTTCAGGAGAGAGGAGGCGTGGGTAAGGTGTAGCAATAGGGGTCTTCGCATGCCTCAGTGGCTGAGTGGTAGGAAAGGGGCAACAGGAGGGGAGAAACATGGGCAGAAAGGGGGCCAGGAGAATACTTAGGACTACTTTCTCTAGACTGAAAATTGGCCTAAGCTTTGGTTCCACCAAAAATAATCTAACGTTTTGTTGATTAAGTCATACGTACTTCTAATTACAGAGTTTGAAACAAATATAAAATCCTGATCAACATTACTAACATTTTAATTTTCAACAATTTATGTGGGATTTAGCACATAATAGTCATCATTTCGTTTCACCACTGGGCTACAGATTTGTCAATGAACTTGACAAATTTCCAACCCTAATATGCAAAGACATTCATTTGATTATGTTAGCATCAGGAATGTGGTAGGCTGCATGTAAATTGACCAGGAGGTGTTTCTGGAAAAGATGGAAAGGTAGACATGTCTCAAAAAGATTCCCCAGAATGTCAGGCCATATGCGATCTTTGGCAAGCTTGTCATGAATGTGGTAAACCAGCGCTGAATCCTGGGGAAATTCTAAAGAAGCAAAGTTCGCAATTTTACCATTTTCTTTTGAAAAGCTGAGTCCTGTTCTCATCTCTACAAAATGAACAACAACAACAACAAAATCAACAAAAAATAGGTCTGAAAATTTTCTTGATTTAATATCATACCCTGAAGAGTACAATATTACTTACATTTTATTCAGGTGTGTGTATTCAAATTAAAACAGAAAATAAACGTATGGATACACCTTTTGTATCAAAAAAAATTAATTACTTTAAAACATAAAATATATTAAGTGACTCCCTTTTTTTTGTGCAGACACTTGAGTCTTTTTACAGAATGCTATGTTTGGAAGCCCAGTTGAGATCTACTGATATTTTAACATTTACTCACAAAATCTGAAATAAAAAATAGTGTAATTTTAATCCTCATGAGGTTCATGTCGGTAATTTCCCCAATTTTCAGACATGGGAAGAGACATCAAAGAATGGAAATACTATTGCAGAACTCTGAGGGTGTTTTTTGGATGAGTGTCTGGGGTGGAGGGGTGAGGAAAAAGAGTGGTAAAATCAGTCTTTGTGACAAGTGATTAATAGTTCAAAGTCCTGATGGCTTTTCTATGAAGAACAGACCCAAGGGGAACAGTATGAAATAAAACAGATATCCTCAATTAGCTTGTCCACACTCTCTGGGGTTCTGAAGGAGTATGCTCTCAAGGTGGAAGGGCATTTCAAGCCCCAAGTTCTCAGTACACCCCTCCTGTTTGGATGTCTCTGTTTTCTAGAACCAGAGCACCTGGATTCTGTTTGGTAATTGCATCTTTCTCTGAGCAGCAAGCAGATACATTGTTATAAAAAGGGTGTATGAGGGCCATGCCATGTAGCTGAAAGAGTATTCCTTTCTAGTCCTGTGAATGCTGGCCAAGTCTTTTAACCTTTCCTAGCCTCAGTTCTCACATCTGTAAAATGGAAACTGTATCTTGCTCTAGGATGAGGATCAGCATGTGAAACTATTGAAGCCTGTAAGGCGTTACCTGCATGGATGGAATTGTTATTATTCCAGGTTTCTTTCTCTGCTCTGTTTAGTTCATATGTGCCCACAGCTAAACAAAAAACCCAGGACATATGTTTTGTCTATTACAAAGGCTCACTTGCAGATTCAATTTCATTGTCCTCCATGTTGAATCCTTCCCTCTGTCTGCTTTTCACTTGTACCAGGACATTTCACAACCAACCAGGTTCAAAGAATCCAACTTAAAAGAAGAAAACTTTTTTTTTAAAGATAGGGATCAGTACAAATCTCCAGAAAAAAATAAATAAACCTCACCAGCTTTCTACCACTAGACAACCTCTCTGAAACCCAACTCAAACTCAATGAAAAGACAGAGGATTCCTGGAGAGAAGGGATTGACCTCAAATGTGCACACCCTTTATGCAGAAACCAAATCAGTTTCAATATCCAAGTCAACTTTAAATCAAAAGCAATTGATGGATAAAGAAGCTATTCCAAAAGCAAGGGGCTACAGAAAACAAACAGAAAGTCCTCCCTGTGCACCTGCTGGAGATGCTGTGTTGCAGGCGCCGCATTTCCAGCCTAACCTATATTCGACATGGTGTTGATGCAGCTGTGGGACCAGGGTGGTTTATTTAAGTGGCTCCAAATGCCTGTCAGTGTGGCAACCAGCTGAATACATAAAACAGGCTCTCCAAACCCTTTATGGCCCAGGGTCAGAGTAAATGGAATAATAAAATCCAAATGCTTTTGTCTCATTTTCCATCACCCAACCCTTCCGCATAAATCTGCAGCTTCGCGGTGACCTTCGTGTTCCACGCGGGATGAGGCCTCGGGTTGGTGATGCATTTGGTCGGCATCTTGGGTCTTTAAAAGCTTTTTCCAATTAATTTTAACTGGCTTCCATAAGGATAAAGTACAGCTTCCTCCCGCCCACCACCCTTCCCTCCCACCTTTTTAACCAGCCAAGTGACAATGCTCTAGAGTCATACGACAGGTATCAACCCCATTATGCCCCAGATGGCCAAAAAAAAAACCTGATTCCACATCCCAGGATGTCTGAAAAGAGCAACATATCCTTATTTCCAAACCACAGAGATCGAGTTGGGTTTTATTTCATGGCCTCACCTCTAGCTGCTGCATATCTATACAAAGCTGGAAAAGTATTACAAGGTCCTAACTGGAACTCTGGAGACTAGGGTGTTTGTGTTTGGAGACAGCTGAAGAAATTCCTTGTTGGGTTATTTGTGTAGGCATTTGGAAGCACAGAGATAGAAAACTGTGATGCCTGATAGGCTTATCATCTTTGGAAGACTAAGAGAGGATGAAAGAATGAGTATCGGAGAACCTGTGAGAAGCAGAGAGGGATGGAAGAAGAAGGTCCTGAAAAACTGTGACATGACATCTCTTCTTGCCACCACTAGCCCCTGAACTGCAGGAGAAACCAATAGCATGGGATGCAGCAACAGGAGGCATGTTTATTTTCATTCACCAGAGAAGTTCCGTTTCATGCCATGCATTTATTTACTGCCATTTCTTTGTGTTAGCCGTGATTCAGACCCAAATAAGACACAATTTCCATTTGTCCAAGTGTCCACCATCTACTGGGGAAGGCGATGGTCACAGAATTTGACTAGAAAACAAATGTGATTCATACTGAAAAATACTATATTGTGGGGGAGGGGAAGATTTAAATAAGAACTTTCAGGAGGCAGGGATAAATTAGGAGTTTGGGATTAACAGATACACACTACCATATATAAAATAGATAAACAACAGGGACCTACTGTATAGCACAGGGAACCCTACTCAATATTTTGTAATAACTTATAAGGGAAAAGAATCTGAAAAAGAATATACATACATATATGTATAGGTGTATATATAACTGAATCACTTTGCTGTACACCTGAAACTAACACAATATTGTAAGTCAACTATACTCCAGTAAAATTAAAAAACAAAGAAGCAAACAGGAAACAACTTTTAGTCCTTTCCGTCCATCAGCTATGTGGGTTCCCTAATCACTCTCCCCACTCTGGGCCCCAGTTCCATCAAACTGGACACACTTCCATTTTGTCTCTGTTCTGTGCCTTTTCTTTCCTTTTTTTAAGTTTTATTCCCTTTTCTTTTATATGCCTCTTCCTCTTCATCATTTTTACTCCAGAAAATACAAGGAATGTATAAGAAAGGAAACCTAAAAATGAAATCTGAAAATATATCTAAAAATTCTATAGTGTTTCATAAACCTGTAGAATGCTGGAACAGGAAGTGGTCCTGGAGTTCATTTGGTTTTGACATCCTTCATTCGGCAGGAATAAAAGAAACCTGAGGAAATAGGTCCTAAGCAAGAAATACATTGTCCAAAGCCATAAAATCAGTTAGTGGAAGGGCTGGTTGACCATATTCCACAACCACCTTGTATTCAACTTTTACTCGGAATTGGCACTATGGTAAGTGCTTTTCTTTTTTTCTTTTTTCTTTCTAAATTCATTATATCCTTTATTTCTACCATATTTTATTTTTTTTAACATCTTTAATGGAGTATAATTGCTTTACAATGGTGTGTTAATTTCCGCTTTATAACAAAGTGAATCAGCTATACATATACATATATCCCCATATCTCCTCCCTCTTGCATCTCCCTCCCACCCTCCATATCCCACCCTTCTGGTGGTCACAAAGTACCCAGCTGATCTCCCTGTGCTATTCGGCTGCTTCCCACTAGCTATCTCTTTTACATTTGGTATTGTATATATGTCCATGCCACTCTCTCACTTCGTCCCAGCTTAACCTTCCCACTCTCCATGTCCTCAAGTCCATTTTCTATGTCTGCGTCTTTATTCCTGTCCTTCCCCTAGTTTATTCAGAACGTTTTTTTTTTAGATTCCATATACATGTGTTAGCATATGGTATTTGTTTGTCTCTTTCTGACTTACTTCACTCTGTATGACAGACTCTAGGTCCATCCCCCTCACCACAAATAACTCAGTTTCGTTTCTTTTTATGGCTGAGTAACATTCCATTGTATATATGTGCCACATCTTCTTTATCCATTCATCTGTCGATGTTCTGGCTACTGTAAATAGAGCTGCAATGAACATTGTGGTACACGACTCTTTTTGAATTATGGTTTCCTCAGAGTATATGCCCAGTAGTAGGATTGCTGGGTCGTATGGTGGTTCTATTTTTAGTTTTTTAAGGAACCTCCATACTGTTCTCCATAGTGGCTGAGTCAATTTACATCCCCACCAACAGTGCAAGAAGGTTCCCTTTTCTCCACACCCTCTCTAGCATGTATTGTTTGTAGATTTTTTGATGATAGCCATTCTGACAGGTGTGAGGTGATAACTCATTGTAGTTTCGGTTTGCATTTCTCTAATGATTAGTGATGTTGAGCATCCTTTCATGTGTTTGTTGGCAATCTGTATATCTTCTTTGGAGAAATATCTACTTAGGTCTTCTGCCCATTTTTGGATGGGTTATTTGTTTTTTTGATATTGAGCTGCATGAACTGCTTGTAAATTTTGGAGATTAATCCTTTGTCAGTTGCTCCATTTGCAAATATTTTCTCCAATTCTGAGTGCTGTATTTTCGTCTTGTTTATGTTTTCCTTTGTTATGCAAAAGCTTTTAAGTTTCATTAGGTCCCATTTGTTTATTTTTGTTTTTATTTCCATTTCTCTAAGAGGTGGGTCAAAAAGGATCTTGCTGTGATTTATGTCATGGACTGTTCTGCCTATGTTTTCCTCTGAGAGTTTTATAGTGTCTGGCTTTACATTTAAGTCTTTAATCCATTTTGAGTTTCTTTTTGTGTGTGGTGTTAGGGAGTGTTCTAATCTCATTCTTTTACGTGTAACTGTCCAGTTTTCCCAGCACCACTTACTGAAGATGCTGTGTTTTCTCCATTGTATATTCTTGCCTCCTTTATCAAAAATAAGGTGAGCATATGTGCATGGGTTTATCTCTGCACTTTCTATCCTGTTCCATTGATCTATATTTCTGTTTAGTGCCAGTACCATACTGTCTTGATTACTGTAGCTTTGTAGTATAGTCTGAAGTCAGGAAGTCTGATTCCTCTATCTTCGTTTATCTTTCTTAAGATTGCTTCAGCTATTTGGGGTCTTTTGTGTTTCCATCCAAATTGTGAAATGTTTTGTTCTAGTTCTGTGAAAAATGCCACTGGTAGTTTGATAGGGATTGCACTGAATCTGTAGATTACTTTGAGTAGTATAGTCATTTTCACAATGTTGATTCTTCCAATCCAAGATCATGGTATATCTCTCCATCTGTGTGTATCTTCTTTAATTTCTTTCATCAGTGCCTTATAATTTTCTGCATACAGTTCTTTTGTCTCCTTCGGTAGGTTTATTCCTAGATATTTTATTCTTTTTGTTGCAATGCTAAATGGGAGTGTTTCCTTAATTTCTCTTTTAGATTTTTCATCATTAGTGGACAGGAATGCACAAGATTTCTGAGCATTACTTTTGTATCCTGCTACTTTACCAAATTCATTGATTAGCTCTAGTAGTTTTCTGGTAGCATCTTTAGGATTCTCTATGTATAGTATCATGTCATCTGCAAATAGTGACAGCTTTACTTCTTCTTTTCCAGTTTGAATTCCTTTTATTTCTTTTTCTTCTCTGATTGCTGTGACTAAAACTTCCAGAACTATGTTGAATAATAGTGGTTTGAGTGGACAACATTGTCTTGTTCCTGATCCTAGAGGAAATGGTTTCAGTTTTTCACCATTGAGAACGATGTTGGCTGTGAGTTTGTCATATATGGCCTGTATTATGCTGAGGTAAGTTCCCTCTATGCCTACTTTCTGGAGGTTTTTATGATAAATGGGTGTTGAATTTTGTTGAAAGCTTTTCCTGCATCTATTGAGATGATCATATGGTTTTTCTCCTGCAGTTTTTTAATATGGTGTATTACATTCATTGATTTGCACATATTGAAGAACCTTGCATTCCTGGGATAAACCCCACTTGATCATGGTGTATGATCCTTTTAATATGCTGTTGGATTCTGTTTACTAGAATTTTGTTGAGGATTTTTGCCTCTGTGTTTGTCAGTGATATTGGCCTGTAGTTTCCTTTCTTTGTGACATCTTTGTCTGGTTTTGGTTTCAGGGTAATGGTGGCCTTTAGAATGAGTTTGGGAGTATTCCTCCCTCTGCTATATTTTGGAAGAGTTTGAGAAGGATAGGTGTTAGCTCTTCTCTAAATTTCTGACAGAATTGGCCTGTGAAGCCATCTGGTCCTGGGCTTTTGTTTGTCGGATTTTTAATGATAGTCTTAATTTCAGTGCTTGTGATTGGTCTGTTTATATTTTCTATATCTTCCTGGTTCAGTCTCGGAAGTTTGTGCTTTTCTAAGAATTTGTCCATTTCTTCCAGGTTGTCCATTTTTTTGGCATTTACTTGCTTGTAGTAATGTCTCATGATCCTTTGTATTTCTGCAGTGTCAGTTGTTACTTCTCCTTTTTCATTTCTAATTCTATTGATTTGAGTCTTCTCCTTTTCTTTCTTGATGAGTCTGGCTAATGGTTTATCTTTTTTTTTTATCTTCTGAAAGAACCAGCTTTTAGTTTTATTGATCTTTGCTATCATTTCCTTCATTTCTTTTTCATTTATTTATGATCTGATCTTCATGATTTCTTTCCTTCTCTTAAATTTGGGATTTCTTTGTTCTTCTTCCTCTAATTGCTTTAGGTGTAATGTTAGGTTGTTTATTTGAGATGTTTCTTGTTTCTTGAGGTAGGATTGTATTGTTATAAACTTCCCTATTAGAACTGCTTTTGCTGTATCCCATAACTTTTGGGTTGTCATGTTTTCATTGTCATTTGTTTCTAGGTATGTTTTGATTTCTTCAGTGATCTCTTTATCATTTAGCAGCATATTGCCTCCATGTGTTTGTATTTTTAACAGATTTTTTCCTGTAATTGATATCTAGTCTCATAGCATTGTGGTCGGAAAAGATACCTGCTACAATTTCAATTTTCTTTAATTAACTGAGACTTGATTTGTGACTTAAGATATGATTTATACTGGAGAATGTCCATGAGCACTTGAGAAGAAAGTGTATTCTGTTGTTTTTGGATAGAATGTCCTATAAATATCCATTAAGTCTATCTTGTTTAATGTATCATTTAAAGCTTGTGTTTCCTTATTTATTTTCATTTTGGATAATCTGTCCATTGGTGAAAGTGGGGTGTTAAAGTCCCCAACTATGATTGTGCTACTGTTGATTTCCCCTTTTATGGCTGTTAGCATCTGCCTAATGTATTGAGGTTCTCCTATGTTGGGTGCATAAATATTTAAAATTGTTATATCTTCTTCTTGGATTGATCCCTATATCATTATGTAATGTCCTTCTTTGTCTCTTGTAATAGTCTTTATTTTAAAGACTAATTTTGTCCGATATGAGAATTGCTACTCCAGTGCTCTTTTGATTTCCATTTGAATGGAGTATCTTCTTCCATCCCCTCACTTTCAGTCTGTATGTGTCCCTAGGTCTGATGTGGGTCTCTTGTAGGCAGCATATGTATGCATCTTGTTTATGTATCCATTCAGACAGTCTATGTCTTTTGGTTGGAGTATTTAATCCATTTACATTTAAGGTAATTATTGATATGTATGTTCCTATTACTATTTTTTAATTGTTTTGGGTTTGCTATTGTAGGTCTTTTCCTTTTCTTGTGTTTCCTGCTTAAAGGAGTTCCTTTAGCATTTGCTGTAAAGCTGGTTTGGTGGTGCTGAATTCTCTTAGCTTTTGCTTGTCTGTAAAGGTTTTAATTTCTCCATCGAATCTGAATGAGATCCTTGCTGGGTAGAGTAATCTTGATTGTAGGTTTTTCCCTTTCAGCACTTTTAATATGTCCTGCCACTCTCTTCTGGTTTACAGAGTTTCTACTGAAAGATCAGTTGTTAACCTTTTGAGGATTCCCTTGTATGTTATTTGTTGTTTTTCCCTTATGGCTTTTATTATTTTTTTAAATTTAATTTTTGATAGTTTGATTAATATGTGCTTTGGCATGTTCCTCCTTGGATTTATCTTGTATGGGACTCTCTGCATTTCCTGGACTTGACTGACTCTTTCCTTTCCTATATTAGGGAAGTTTTCAACCATAATCTCTTCAAATATTTTCTCAGTCCCTTTCTTTTTCTCTTCTTCTTCTGGGACCCCTATCATTTGAATGTTGGTGCATTTAATGTTGTCCCAGAGGTCGCTGAGACTGTCCTCAATTCTTTTCATTCTTCTTTTCTTTATTGTGCTCTGCAGTAGTTATTTTCACTATTTTATCTTCCAGCTCATTTATCTGTTCTTCTGCCTCAGTTATTCTGCTATTTATTCCTTCTAGAGAATTTTAAATTTCATTTATTATGTTGTTCATCATTGTTTGTTTGCTCTTTAGTTCTTCTAGGTCCTTGTTAAACGTTTCTTGTATTTTCTCCATTCTATTTCCAAGATTTTAGATTTTTTTTTTTTTTTTTTTTTTTTTTTTTTTGTGGTACGCGGGCCTCTCACTGCCGTGGCCTCTCCCATTGCGGAGCACAGGCTCCAGACATGCAGGCTCAGTGGCCATGGCCCACGGGCCCAGACGCTCCGCAGCATGTGGGATCCTCCTGGACCGGGGCGTGAACCCGTGTCCCCTGCATCGGCAGGTGGACTCTCAACCACTGCACCACCAGGGAAGCCCCTAGATCATCTTTACTATCATTACTGTGAATTCTTTTTCAGGTAGACTGCCTACTTCCTCCTCATTTGTTTGATCTGGTGCGTTTTTACCTTGTTCCTTCATCTGCTGTGTCTTTCTCTGTCTTCTCATTTTGCCTAAGTTACTGTGTTTATGGTCTCCTTTTCGCAAGCTGCAGGTTTGCAATTCCTGTTATTTTTGGTGTCTGCCCCAAGTGCCAAGGTTGGTTTAGTGGGTTGTATAGGCTTCCTGGTGGAGGGGACTGGTGCCTGTGTTCTGGTGGATGAGGCTGGATCTTGTCTTTCTAGTGGGCAGAACCACATCTAGTGGTCTGTTGTGGGGTGCCTGTGACCTTATTATGCTTTTAGGCAACCTCTCTGTTGATGGATGGGTTTGTGTTCCTGTCTTGCTCGTTGTTTGGCATAGGGTTCCCAGTACTCTAGCTTGCTGGTCATTTAGTGGAGTTGGGTTTTAGCGTTGAGATGGAGATCTCTGGGAGAGCTTTTGCCATTTGCTATTATGTGGAGCTGGGGGGTCTCTGGTGGACCAATATTGTGAACTTGGCTCTCCCACCTCAGAGGCACAGTCCTGACACCCAGCCAGAGCACCAATACCCTGTCAGCCACATGGCTCAGAGGAAAAGTGAGAAAAAAAAGAAAGAAAGAAAGAAAATAAGTAAATAAAATAAAATAAATTAAAAGTAATGAAAAAAAAGGGTCAGACAGAACCCTAACACAAATGCTAAAAGCAGAGCTATACAGACAAAATCACACAATGAAGCATACACATACACACTCACAAAAAGAGAAAAAGGAAAAAATATACATACATATATATATATATATATATACACACACACACACACACAAATAGAAAGGAAGAGAGCAACCAAATCAATAAACAAACCTACGAGTGATAATAAACTCTAAATACTAAACTAAGATAAACATAAAACCAGAAACAAATTAGATGCAGAAAACAAACCCCTAGTCTACAGTTGCTCCCAAAGCCCACCGTCTCAATTTTGGGATAATTCATTGTCTATTCAGTTATTCCACAAACGCAGGGTACATCAAGTTGATTGTGGAGATTTAATCCGCTGCTCCTGATGCTGCTGGGAGAAATTTCTATTCTTTGTTCGCACAGCTCCCAGTGTTCAGCTTTGGATTTGGCTCCACCTCTGCATGTAGGTAGCCTAAGGGCATCTGTTCTTCGCTCAGACAGGACAGGGTTAAAGTAGCAGCTGATTAGGAGGCTCTGGCTCACTCAGGCTGGGAGGAGGGAGGGGTACGGAATGCAGGGTAAGCCTGCAGTGGCAGAGTCTGGCATGACATTGAAACAGCCTGAGGCACACTGTGTGTTCTCCCGGGGAAGTTTTCCCTGGATCATGGGACCCTGGTGGTGGTGTGTTGCACAGGCTTCCTGGAGGGGTGGTGTGGATAGTGACCTGTGCTTGCACACAGGCTTTTTGGTGGCTTCAGCTGCAGCCTTTGCATTTCTTGCCCATCTCTGGTGTCCACTCTGATAGCCATGGCTCACACCCATCTCTGGAGCTCATTTAGGCACTTCTCTGAACCCCCTCTCCTCGTGCATCCTGAAACAATGGTCTCTCTCCTCTTAGGCAGTTCCAGGCTTTTTCCTGGACTCCCTCCTGGCTAGCTGTTGTGCACTAGCCCCCTTCAGTCTGTTTTCACACAGCCAACCCCAGTCCTCTCCCTTGGATCTGACCTCTGAAGCCCAAGCCTCAGCTCCCAGTCTCCACCTGCCCCAGTGGCTGAGCAGACAAGCCTCTCGGGCTGGTGACTGCTGGTCGGCACCTATCCTCTGTGCAGGAATCTCTCTGCTTTGCCCTCTGCACCCCTGTTGCTGCGCTCTCCTCTGTGGCTCCAAAGCTTCCCCCCCCCCCCCGCCATCCCCATCTCCACCAGAGAAGGGGCTTCCTAGTGTGTGGAAACTTCTCCTCCTTCACAGCTCCCTCCCAGAGGTGCAGGTCCTGTCCCTATTCTTTTGTCTCTGTTTTTCCTTTTTTCTTTTGCCTTAACCAGGTACTTGGGGAGTTTTTGCCTTTTGGGATGTCTGAGGTATTCTGCTAGCATTCAGTAGGTGTTCTGTAGGAGTTGTTCCACATGTAGATTATTTCTAATATATTTGTGGGGAGGAAGGTGATCTCCACGTCTTACTCCTCTGCCATCTTGAAGATCTCCCCTGGTAAGTGCTTTCTAAGTGGAGCTCTGTTAACTACCAACTTTTCTTCTCAAGGATCCTCCTGCCAGTATGTTGAGCCTGGGTTATCACATTTCATCACTTCCAATTCCACCCTTAACTTACCTGGAATCAGATAAACATAAAGCAAAAAGAATCTATGTGAAGGTGACATTTTTATTGTT
The DNA here is from genome assembly GCF_025265405.1 of Mesoplodon densirostris. Lineage (NCBI taxonomy): Eukaryota > Metazoa > Chordata > Mammalia > Artiodactyla > Ziphiidae > Mesoplodon > Mesoplodon densirostris. Next base: position 104,741,226 of record NC_082664.1, read on the forward strand.
TCAATGGCTGATGAACTAAATAAAATGGAAAATTTGAATCAAGCTTAGGAGAAAAGGTCCCCTGAACTAAAGTCAATATTTTGCTCATCATCTAAGTTTGATCTATATAAGAACCTAGAGTGAGGGATTGAGAGGTCTAAAACAATGAATGCCAGAAAGGAAATTTCAACATAAATATTTTTAAATTGATTAAAAGGCTTAGCCTTATGTAAATCAGCCCTGAAATTATTTAATAAGAAGGCCTTTGAAGGGAACCCTAATGATCCCACTTAAAGGACCAGGTATGACAGATGACAGTCAAAAATGATGGGTCAAAAAGTGTAACCTGTGTGTTTTGCTGCTTTGTAGGGTGTTCACCCACAAATGAATGAAATAATGGAATCCTGTGGCCCTTGAATATTATCTATGTTTACTCATTGTATCATCTTCATTCAGGCTCAGCATGGATAATTCCATTGGAAAGGGACTTAAAAGTTCTTTTTCTAGGCAGCCACTAAATTTCATTTTTTATTTTTGCTATTGTTACTTTTTTAAAAACAATTTTAACTTTTCATTCTGGTTTTAACAGCTCATTTTTTCAAAAAGTATTTATTATATTATCCAAACACATCTCTTTGGGACTTCGAGGCTGGCTGTGTGGTGTCACGAATGTGAAGTTTCAGTGAAAATATCTCTGGGTCCAAAATCCACCTGAGCAAACCTGAATAGGCTGACTTAAAACTCTCTCATCATCATTTTCCTCACCTGTAAAATGTGGATAATAAAACGAACCTTACAAGGTTGTCAATAAGGATTACATGAGATAGCATAAATTATGGATAGATGGTGTATGTAATGAGTATGTAGTAATAAATATCCCCCCAATCTTCTCTCTGTAACACACACACACACACACACACACACACACACACACTAATGTGTGGTTTTACTCCTATCTTCTTTTCCCATGTAACACCCAATGAACTATTGGCAGGCATGGGCTATTTTGCCAGGTTAAGCACTCTGTGTTGTTTTGACTATCTCATATTCCCTCAATACCTAGGTCTCCTCAGGTTTCCACCAATTTTCTAATATCTTTCTCAAAGAAGTGGACATAATTTTCAACAGTGGGTTAACTAACAGAGAGAGGGATATTTAATAGGGAACTTTGCATTAATTCAGCCTAAAATACATCAAAGTCTGGTAGCTCACTGTATCCAGGAAGAGCACAGTCAATCTGTAACTTGGGGCAGTCAAAAAGATAGTCAATATCATGCTGTCCCTTGGACATGGCCTGACATGGTCACAGTTGACTGCCCACTGTCCACATTACACAATTAACAGCACAAAACCTACCATTTCTGATTCAGAATCAACCATACACTTGTGTTCCCTACTTACTTCCTCTGGCACATATCTCTGTTGGTTTTAAAGACTTTGTCTAGCTTCCAGGTTCCTTTGGTTTATAAAGTAGGATTTTTCAGATTAGTTTTTAACCAAATGAAAGGAATCTATAACAGATGAGCCCAATTTCTCTTAAGTCAAACATAGATTTTAGAAATAAGGAACTAAATGTTTTGTCCAAAACTTGAAATATAATTTTACTAGTTTTTCAGCCTAGAAATGCTGAAGTTTTCTTTATGGTTGGAGAAAACGGTACACTATGTCAATAGATCCAGGCAAAGAGTCTGGGAAATCATAGAGTCCTTTTGGGCTATAATTCTCTACTTGTTCAGTGACTGCTTATCTTCCAATTCATTGGCATGAGCATCCTCAAAGTTGAAGTTATTTAAAGAAGGAGATCACTTCCTTTGAGAGACTGGATAACCCAATATGAAGTCACAATGATAAAATAATATAAATCAAGACAAAAATTAGTTATGATAGCCATGCCAAACCTACCTATGGCTTCAGATGTGGGGCCAACACAGATAATGCAAATATCTTGAAAATATCCACTGGACATCTTGTGTCAACTTCAGATCAGAACAGTAATAGAAGCTTTCCAATGAGAAGAACTTTCTTGATCAGAGCTCATGCATCAGTCTCACAGTTAACTCTGGCAGCAGTGAGTTTGAACATCATCATCTCTGGTCTCCCTCTATCATTCCCTGATCTGGTCAACACGTTTCTTCTCTGAGCCACGAATGCACCTTCAATTTTGATCACACAGGGGCTCTCATTGTCTGTTCACTTCTCTTCTGCACCAAACTGAGAGTTCTGGAAGAACTGAGGCCATCTCTGATTTGTTACTGCCTCCCCCAGGGTCTGAATCATAGCAGTTGCCCAGTAAATGTTGAATGCATTTTTTAAGTGAATGAATGTTCCTGAGAACCTGGAGAAAGCCTGTCTATTTCTTATCCTTGGAATGTGAACTGCAAAAGTTGAATGCTTTATCTGTGCACCTAGCACACTGTAGATCATAGCACAGAAGCTCAGTAAATATCCAGTTAGGCTATTGTGATTTTTTTAGAAAAAGGACAGATGAAATGAAATACACAGAGGCAGGGTAAGAAGAATATTATGTAACACCTTCTGAGGAGCAGTTGACAAACAGGATGCAATGGCAGGGATAAGATCAATGCAGCATCTGGTTATCCCACCATGGGTGGGTCGGTTTGCATAAAGGTACTTGCATCCGAGGCCCAAAGATGCAGGCCTGAAAATTTAAGCTGGGAAAAGACACACAGAGTAAAGCAAACCAGGCCAGGGTTTTGGATGCAGGCAGACATGATTCCAACCCAACTCCCTCACTCTAGTGCATCACATGCGACCTTGAGCTTAACCTCCCTCATCCTCGGGTTTTTTAAATCTATAAACTGGGAACTGTAAGATGTGTTTTCCAAGGCTGTTATAAGAAGGAATGAGTTAAGACAAGTAATGAGCTTAACAGGAAGAAGGGCTTTAACATTATTATTGCTTTTAAGGGAAGCATGGGTAATTGATGCACACACAAGTAGGACATGGGCAATAGAAACCTGCATAACAAAGGCAGACAAAATGCCATCTGTGGTCACAAAGGACAGTTGAATATGTGCTTGTGGAGACCAAAGTCTTTGATAAATCCCCCACACAAAGTCATAAATATTTCTTACTTTGTGAAATAATAATATTTTTCAAAGAAACCAACTATGATACTAAACAGTGAAGTCCTTGGTCTCAGGTTGGGAAAGTAAAATTGGATCTTGAGAAAATCAAGAAAAAACAAAAAGGGACTATTTTCACTAATATCTGAATTACTGATATCTGAACAATAAAATATTTGAATTCCTATATTTATTGAGTCTAAAATAACTTTGATTTTAAGATACTCTATAATTTTATATGAAAAAAGATACTATTACTTTATATGCTAAAAAGAAAAAAATATTCCCAATTAAATTTTGGTATACTATCAGTAAGATGTATATTTTTCACAGATCTTAAAACGTGAAAAAAACGAACGTTCAATGACATACAGAGTTTAGGAATGAGGAGTCAGGAAAAAATGTGAAACACTTTATAACTAATATACTTTTTTTTTTTTTTTTTTTTTTTTGCGGTACACGGGTCTCTCACTGTTGCGGCCTCTCCCTTTGCGGAGCACAGGCTCGGGATGCGTAGGCTTAGCGGCCATGGCTCACGGGCCCAGTCGCTCTGTGGCATGTGGGATCTTCCCGGACCGGGGCACGAACCTGTGTCCCCTGCATCGGCAGGCGGACTCTCAACACTGCGCCACCAGGGAAACCCTATAACTAATATACTATTGAAGTCAATTTTGACTATGTGTGTGTGTGTTTCTGGTGGGGCAGGGAAGGTTCAAACACAGTCAGCAGCTCCTCAGCAATATCCCAGCTGTTTGGTAAATGCTTTTCTTCAGAGTGAGCAGACAAATATGGAGCTCTTTTGCTTTCTTTTTTTTAAAAGGGCCATTTATTTATTTATTTATTTAAATTTATTTATTTTATTTTTGGCTGCATTGGGTCTTCACCGGCGTGCACAGGCCCTCCCCAGCTTCAGCAAGTGGGGGGCCACTCCCCACCATGGCAGCACCTACCCCCCCCACCCTGCTGCAGAGCATGGGCTCCAGGAGCATGGGCCTCAGCAGTTGAGGCACATGGGCCTCGGCAGTTGTGGCACGTGGGCTCAGTAGTTGTGGCTCGCAGACTCCAGAGCGCAGGCTCAGCAGCTGTAGCACATGGCCCAGCCATGTGTAATCCTCCTGAACCAGGGCCCAAACCCACATCCCCAACATTGGCAGGCAGACTCCCAACCACTACACCAACAGGGAAGCCCTGGAGATCTTTTGAAAGTTCTCACCTTGCCTTCAGAATGTAAAAATTCTTTTGAGACCCAGGGAGCAAGAGCCTTCCTATCTTTCTAGAATCACAGGTGGGACACAGTCTTGACACACTGATTCTGAGGTTGTGTTTAGAGTTGTGATGTTTATGTTAATGCTAACAGACTTAGAGAAATGAAATGATTTTAAATGGATTGCTCTGGGAAGGGGTGAAGCATTTGTGCTAAAACTAAAATATTTAGATTCCAACACAATTAATTTTATGTGTTGCACAGAAAATTTGAGCTAGAAAATATAAATATCAAAGTGGCCATTCTCTTTCAGGCCTAGAGGTGTGTGTGTGTGTGTGTATGTGTGGTTGTGGTTGTGTGTGGTTGTGTGTGGTTGTGTGTGCATGTGTGGAGTTCATGTGTGTGGTTGCATGTGTGTGTGGTTGTGTGTATGATTGTGTGTGTGTAGTTGTGTACGTGTGGTTGTGTTATGGTTTTATGTGTGGTTGTGTGTGTGTGTGTGTACCCATTCATTTACTCATTTATTTAGGTTCATGTGTTTCACATTGGCATGATGTAACTCCAGTAATGCCCTGACATTTCACAGTGCTCACAGATTGCAAAACTTTTGCCTCCTTTCACTTCTCCTTTTATTTGAAACTTTTAGGATAAAGAAAAATATGTCAGTGAATTGTTTGGGTATGGATAGAATTCCAATTCACTGATCATTTCTAATTATGTTTGTTTTAATTTAGGAAGACTTTGAGCAGAAATAGAGATCGACAGAAATGACAGGACAGTGTGAAGTCAAAACCTGGGATGTACTATCTAATACCTGCTCTACCTTAGCAGGACCTGTTTGACTCACGAAGACCTCTGTGAATTTCAATATCTCACATAAAGTGACTAACATTGAATCCTTGTTAGATATCAAGCATTTTGCATTAATGATGTCAGATAAATTCTCCCAGTGAAGCTGTAGAGTAGGAGTTATTCCACCCATTTGTAGCAGAGAACATATAATACAGAAAAGTTTTGTAATTTTTCCAATGTATCACAATTAGGCTGCAGTGAAGCTGAACTTCAAACTTTTTACCTCAGTGGTTTTAAAACCTGTACTCTTGAAGGATAAGCTGGGATGAAGTGAGAGAGTGGCATGGACATATATACACTACCAAATGTAAAATAGATAGTTAGTGGGAAGCAGCCACATAACACAAGGAGATCAGCTTGGTGCTTTGTGACCACCTAGAGGGGTGAGATAGGGAGGGTGGGAGGGAGACGCAAGAGGGAGGAGATATGGGGATATATGTATGTATATATATATATAGCTGATTCATTTTGTTATACAGCAGAAACTAACACACCATTGTAAAGCAATTATACTCCAATAAAGATGTTAAAAAAAAAAAAAAAACCTGTGCTCTTTCTATCACCAAACTTCGTTGCTCCCAGTAATCTCCTGAACTATGGGGGTAGATGTGCATCTCCCTCCTCTGCATAGTCCCTCAAGCTTCGCTTTTGGAAGGAAGCTAGAAAACTTCAACCATATCAATGTGCTAGCCCCAAAGAAAAATTATTGGTTTACCTCTGTCTTCATTCCAGCGGTTAGATATACTTCAGAAAAGACACATCAATGAGTTACAAAAGTCATAAGCTCACTTGCCCATGACTACTTGATATTATCCCCTCGCTGGCACTATTCCTGACTCAGCCAAGACCAGCCTATACCATACAAAAAGGCCTATTGGAGATCACATATCACATCAAATTCACAAGAATACTAAGAACAGTTTACTTGGATTAAAATATTTCAAATGGCCTCCTTTTTCTCATTTTACATAGCTGTTGCTTAACAAAATAACTAAAGAGTGCCATATTTTTTGCTGGAAAGAGGTAGCTTCTAATTCAGAAATGTTTTTTTTTTAATGTGGTGCAACAATATTGTGAAAAATAAACCAGACTATAATAAAAGAATATGAAATAAAGAGGCAACAAGGGTGGCTGAGCATGTCAGAGGCTATTACATATCCTTACCATATGATCCCATGATAGTGCTACTGGATATTTACCCAAATGAGTTGAAGAATTATGTCTACTAAAAAACCTGCATACAATGTTAACAGCAGCTTTATTCAGAATTGTCAAAACTTGGAAACAGCCAACTTGTCCTTCAGCAGGTGAATGGATAAAAAACTGTAGTACATCCAGAAAAAGGAGTATTATTCAGCACTAAAAAGAAAGAACTATCCAGCCATGAGAAGACATGAAAGAATCTTAAATGCACGTCACTAAGAGAAAGAAGCCAATCTGAAAAAGCTACATCCTGTATGATTCCAAGTATATGACATTCTAGAAAAGGCAAAACTATGGAGACAGTAAAAATATCAGTGGTTGCCAGGAGTTATGGGGAGGGAGGGCTGACTAGGAGAAACACCGAAGGGTTTTAGAACAACGAAACTAGTCCGTATGATACTATAATGGTGGATATGAGTCATTATATACTTGTCAAAACCCATAGAATATACAACACTAAGAGTGAACCGCAATGTAAATGATGGACTTTGAGTGATTACGATGTGTCAACGTGGGTGAATGATTACGATGTGTCAATGTGGGCTCATCAGTTGTAACAAATGTACCTCTCTGGTGGGGGATGTTGATAATGGGAAAGGTTTTACCTGTGGGGGAACGGGAGGTGGGTACATGGGAACTCTCGGAACTTTTCCCCCAATTTTGCTGTGAACCTGTTCTAAAATAAAGTTGATGAATTAAAAATTCAAGTTTTCTTTCCCTCATTTCACTAACTAGTCAGTGATACTAAAAATAAAAGTGAAGGAATTATTTAACAGTGAAAAGAGACAACTTTGGTGATGGGGAACTCTTCCATTGCCTAATGCCCACTCTGTTTCGTGGCCTCGTTCCTGGACAAGGAGTGGATTACAAGCCTCCAATGTAGTCCCCTGAGTCAGGATATATGCTGCCAATCTGTCACACAGGCCTTCTGTCGTGCTGTCTTGCATCGCCAGGCCTCTTCAGCTGGTCTGTGTCAGAAGTCTAGTGACAGGGAGGATTTCCAGAAGGTGCTTCTGGAACATCTGGCTGCCCAGATCAAGGGCATTGACTGTTTAACATCACATCAAGGGGCCAAGCATCTGGTCAGAACCCAGTAGTGGGCCAAAAGTAAGGTAAAGGAGAGGAGGGGAGGATGAGGAAGGGTCCAAGAGGCTGAAGAAAGATGGGGAGGAGAAGAGAAGATTTTTCTGAGGTTTGGAGTTTTACTAAGTACCAATAGTCAAAAGTACTGTGTCCCAATCTTCAGTGCTCAGGAAGTTCTGTTCATTATGCCCAGTACATGGACGGAGGTTTGGGGACCCTGGGACAAAGGCAAGCAGCAAGGAGCACCTCTGAAGGGCCTATGTAAGCAGAGCTTAATTGAGAACATTTGTCCTCCATCAAATTGCAGTTTTATTAGCCAGCCTCCACATGCTTCTCTTTAAGACAGATTCATATCAAGTTCATTGTTCCAGTTGAGATTGAGGAAAGGCAGTGTTAGAACGTAACACATGGGAAGTGTCCAGGAGCCTCAGTGGGAAATCTCCTCTGCAAAGAATTTATGATCAAGCCCTGTTGTGCTTTGTGTCGATCACTTTCAACATGGTGGGTCAGACAGGAGAGGCTGGGAGACTTTTTCTCAAAGGTAGTAAACATGTGTTTACTGTCTGTAGACAACCTGTCCTGACTACAAAAGGTCACGCATTCTATCTGGGCTGCACTGTTCTTGAGAAGACTCTACCTTTCTGAGGAGTCCATCAGGGAGCCAGCCTGAGGCATATGAACAGAAAAAGAGAGAATTCTAAGTACAAAGTTAATGGCTTCCAAATGACATGGGCCAGCAGATGATTAGGAACCACCAGCCTGTCTTGAGAACAGGTGGTAGGTATCCAAGAACATCCCAAGAGGATACTCCTGTTCTCAATGACCAGGAAAAGGGGGTTCTGGGGCTTTTTTCATTGGGGCTAATGAAATGGTTACAAATGACCACCATTTTGGCTTCAGTTGCATCTCAAAGTAGTGGAATATAGACACATCTATGAAATTATGCTGAACCCTAAAGAGTATGGTCACCATTCCTGAACCAAGCTCTCTAGGGACAGTTTCACAATTCCTATGTTTAAGGACATCAGAAGGGCAGACTTACCCGTAAGTCCTTCCTCGTAGACAACAAAGAGGGCTCAGAGCCTCTCTTGGTGTCACATGGTCCATGTAGAATGAATCACCAAGACAGAATTTACTAGAAACAAGAACTTGAGGACAAGCGCCCCGATAGAAACAGGAGGTGCTAATGTGGCAATGAGTACAGCATGTATATGACTTTGCAAGCCTCCCAGATCTCTGTTCTGCACAAAACTTGGAGTGTTCCCAGGAACTGCTGGTGATGGACTGGGGCATTTTCCATTTGTAGAGGTGATTTTTATTATTATTACAGGCTTTTGTCAGTATTACAGAAATTGGGGGGAGAAAAAGAAAAGGGACTAATCACAAATGCTATTTACCAAACCACGTTAGTCAAAATACTGCATTTTAAAAACCCTTAAGTTGTTATACATCATCATATAAGTCATCGCCAAGTAGTAATACAAATTCTCAAGAGTTATGTTGACATGAAATTTGTCAGCTGAAGTGCTGGAAAATTTACCTCTGCTCATATATCTGTAGTCATATCTTCCAAAGAAATTAACATATCATAATGCTAATATTTCAAGGTAATGTTTTCTCATGATGATGCCATATTTTATCAGTTAATATCATCTGTGTAAAAAAACTATTCAATTACAGTATCAAGCTGTATATGATTAATATTGATTTTGGCATGGTAACGGTGACTATGCAAGGCACGAGAGTCTTCCAGTCCTTCCACTCCTCAGAGAATCTGGGAAAAGAAATAAATTCATTTCTGCTAAGTAATAAAGGTGAGTGAATTTGGAACTCATGGGAAAAAATTAGATGCACTGAGAGCCAGCTGTCTTTACTAGCAGTTCCAAAGCTTTGGAATTCTCCAAGGCAGGATTAGGGGTGGGGGCCCTGTGGAAGACCCCCGGGGTGGGACTTGGGAAGGTGGGGATGGTAAGTGGGAAGGGATCCCTATAAAAGTGCACTCAGATTGGGAGGCTGCAAGCATTCATCACCACAAAGAATTCAGGAAAATTGAAAAAAGAATACCTAGTATATTTTTTTTCCTTGTTTGCTCATTCCCTTCACCTTTTTAAATCACTATCTTCTCAATAACTTTTTGGTTCTCTTACTTCTTTATCATTTGCCTGAATTATTTGAAATTGTACCTTGTGCCTTTTATCCTCTACCTACATTATACCTCCAATCTTTCCCTCCTGATTCTAAAAATTACTCCTTAAATCTCACCTCTTCAGAAGGGCTTCCCACTACTTTGATACTTACCAGAGATACTGCTTCCTACGTAGACCCATGGCTACTTCTCTAGCCCATTGCCTTCATTTATAAATTTGCTTGATTGTAACTTAAATTCACTCAAGAAATATATGTACATATTGATGGACTCAGAGCCCAGACCTAAAACAGGTAAGGGGGGTTGTCCCTGTGAGAGTCAGAAAGCTTTATTTTGCTTTACTGACAAAACCATGACAGTAACCAGTCATCATGCACACCCATGCCATTGGTCTTGAGAAGGCGAAAATCAAGCTTGAGAAGGTGGTCACCATAGTTCTGATTTTGAACAAGAAGCCACGAGCTAGTATCCTGCCACTTCTGCATCTGAGGCAAAATCTGAGGTATCAGAATATGAGGAAACAGCCTTCATTGATCTGAGTATGTCATTGAGAGGTGATGCCATAAACTCAGGTGACTTCTGAGTCTAGGTAGTTAACAAATTAATTGTGCTGAGTCAGTGGAGGACTGTATAGTTTTAAATAGTTAGTAATAACATTTTTTCTGTATAGTAATGGTGCAGCATTATGATATTTTCTGAAAAGGAAAATCTGAATCTGGATTTCTATGTGTAATCTTTCAACTAAATATTGGAATTTGGTATAGCTTAAACAATCCGTATCTGCAGGCTAGATCTTATCTATAGTTTGTAATCTGATTTAGAGGTCTTTACTCCCTGTTCCTTCCCATCACTAAAAGTGTTGACAATCATGGACTGAGTACCGTTGGTAAACCATATGTAAAGCAATTTAGACTTATTGCTTTACAATAGAGTAAGAGATTAAGAAATAATCTCTGCCCCTTTTTTCTATGTCCGTGTTTCCTAAAGTGTCTTTAAGAAGTACTACCTAAACCAACTGCTAACAATGTTGCTTAAAAAAAGTTCTACTGTTAAATAAGTCTTGGAAATGTTGATTAAAATACCAGTAAGGAGACAGGAATTCTGAATGACAGTGTGAGAAGGCCAGCAAACCCTCTTCCTAAAACTCAATTATAAAACTGGGCAAAATTGTCAAAAACTATCATTTCAGTGTTCTGGAAATCAACCAATGGCATCCAACAAACTGAGAAGTGTTTATTAAAAAACAACTATTAAAACTCAGGTAAGAGCAGTGTTTTCTCCTGAGGTTGCTTGGATCCCCTCCACCTCAACTCTGCAGATTTCATAATTCTATCAGTGGCCCCAGAAGGCCATGAAAACCAACAGCTTCACTGACAAAGAGAACTGACTTGGAGTGGAACATGGAAAAGTCCTCCATGTAGAGATTTCACTGACAAACAAAGGGAGAAGACCAGTATTACAGTAAACTTAGATTGCATTCTGGTTAGGGCAAGCAAAAAGATGTTAACCAGAAATTTAGAAGTAAAGTCTGGGGAATAAGATAGGCATAGTGAGCCTTGTGAAGCATCCACATAACCCTGGCAGTCAGAAAGGCTACACACCTGCTCAAGGTTGCACACACTCAAAAAAAAAAAAACAAAAAAAAACAGAACAACCAGAGAGGACCCCAAATACATATCTTTTGTTGAATGTGAAGCCTTGTGCATACATAGAAATGACATGAAAAATAAAAGCCAAAGAAGACTTATATTTTATTTACATTTTTTATTGGTGTGTAATTGCTTTACAATGTTATGTTAGTTTCTGCTGTACAATGAAGTGAATCAGCTATATGCATACATACATCCCCTCCATCTGGGACCTCCCTTCCCCCCATCCCACCCATCTAGGTCATCACAGAGCACTGAGCTGAGCTCTCTGTGCTATACAGCAGGTTCCCACTAGCTAGACTTTCAAATTAACTGAACTTTGAGTGAACTTCCTAACCCCACACACAGGGCCATCAGCAAAGAGTGGAAGCCTTACTGGCTGAAGTGTTTGAGAACAACCTGTGACCAGTCACTAGCTGAGCTGACCACTGGAATCAGGACAGAATTACAGATTCAGGACAAACTCTAGAAATCCAGAATTAAAAATAAAAACAAAATTTCAAAAACAAAACCTTAGAATGATCAATAGCCATACACTGTGAGGAAATTGGGACCCAAAGAATTCTTCCTGGAAAATCACTAAACAAACAAACAAATAGCAACAAGTGTGTATGTGTGTGTATGTGTGTGTGTGTGGTGTGTGTGTGTGTGTGTGTGTGTGTGTGTGTGTGTGTGTGTGTTTGGGGAGGGGAGGGTCAGAATCCAGAGTTGCTAAAATACATTATCCAACAAATCTAATTTTCTACAAAAATATATGACATGCAATAAAACATTAAACTGTGATCCATTTGTGGGAAAAGTGGTCAATATAAACTGTCTCTGAGGAGATCCAGATGTTAACCTTAGCACACAAAGACTTCAAAGTAGTTACTTTAAATATGTTCAAATAATTAAAGGAAATAATGCTCAAAGAATGAAAGTATGAAGACATGGACTTATCAAAGAGAAAGTATCAAGAAACAGAAAAAAAATACTCCTAAAATACATATATATTATACATATATATTAATATATCTATAATACATATAGTGAAACATATATATACACACACATATATATAAATAAAGAGCAAGAGAGACCAAATGGAAATTCTGGAGTTGAAAAGTGCAATAATTGAAATGAAAAATTTACAAGAGGAATTCAAAATCAAATTTATCTGGAAAATAAGAGAACCAGTGAAGTCAAAGATAGATCAGTAGAAGTTATTTAATACAAAGAATGAAGAAAAATGAACAAAGCCTCAGAGACCTATGGGACACCATCAAGCATATCAACATATATTTAATGGAAATCTCAGAATGAGAAAAGAGTGAGAAATAGCAGGGGAAAAAATAAAGAAATTATGGGTAAAAACTTCCCAAATTTAGTGAATAGACAGGACACATAAAATTTGGGGGGCAGTGAAATTATTCTATATGATACTGTGACAGTGAATGTATGTCATCTTATATTTCTTAAAGGCCTTAAAATGTATAACAACAAGAGTTAACTCTAGTGTTAACTAAGGAATTTGGGTAATAATAATGTGTCAGTGTAGGTTCATCAGTTGTAAAATTGTACCACTGTGAGGTGGGATGTTGACAGTGTAAAGGGGAAAGAGGTACATGGGAACTCTCTGTACTTTCTGTTTAACTTTGCTCTGAACATAAAACTGCCCTAAAAAATAAATACTCTTAAAAAAAAATCCCAAATTTGATGAATAACCTTAATGTACACATCCAAGAAGCTCAACAAACTCTAAGTAGAATAAGCACAAAGATCCACACCTGTTCATATCATAGTCAAATGGTTTAAAGTCAAACATATAAGACACTTATAGAAATAACAAATAGAAAACAATGGAAGTAAACTTAATCATATCAATAATTGCATTAAGTCACCAAGGTAGACCATGTGCTGGGGATAAAATAAGTCTCAATAAATTTAAATGGACTGCAATCAACAAAATATATTTTCTGACCACAATGGAATTCAAATAAAAGTCAATAACAGAAAGAAATTTGAAGAATCCCCAAATATTTGGAAATTAAACACACACTTTTAAATAATTCATGGGTCAAAGAACAAATCACAAAGGAAATTAGAAAATATTTTGAATGAATTAAAATGAAGACATGATATATCAAATATATATGCCTATAATATAAAAGATAAAAATCACAAATCAATACCTAAGCTTACATTATAAAAATCTAGAAGAAGACTAACATACTAAAGTCAAAATCAACAGGAGGAAGGAAATAATAAAATTATAAATAAATAAAATTAGAACTCAAATAGAAAATAAAAACAAAAATTAAAAGAAAAACAGATAAATAGAAAATAAAAACACAAATAGAAAAAAAACAGAGTTGGTTCTTTGGTTCTTTGAAAAGATCAACAAAACTGGCAAATCTGTAGCCTGACTAAACAGGAAAGAAAAAAAGGAAAACACAAGGTATCAAATATCAGAGGAGACATCAGTACCAATCCTATGAAAGTTAAAAAGATTAAAAGTGTATACTATTAAGACATTATGTTAAAAAATTAGACAACATAAATGAAATGGGCAAATTCCTAGACAGACACAAATTCCCAAAACGGTTTCCAGAAAAAAAAAAAACAACAGAAAATCTAAATAGGCCTATAAATAAATCATATTAGTAATTAAAATTTTTCACACAAAAATAACTCTGATATAGGTTTGTTGTATCAAATAACTGAAGAAATAATATAAATCCTTGTAAAAATATATTTCGCTAAAGAAATATGAGTTGTTAATAGGCAGAAAAAGTTGATTGATATCATTAGTTGTCTAGAAAATGAAAATTAAAATCAATAAGATACCATGCCATACCTCATACCCATTAGGATGGCTATAATTAAAAGACAGACAGCAATAATTGTTGGCAAGGATGTGGAGAAACTGGAAACCTCATTCATTGATGAATGGATAATGAAAATGTTTTGTGCAACTGAATATTATTCAGCAGCACAAGAAAGGAACTACTGTTACATGAAACAACATTTATGAATCTCATTAAGCTAAATGAAAGACACCAAACAACTAAAAAAAGACTACATATTGTACAATTCCATTTATATTAAGGGTCTAGAAGAGGCAGATCTATAGCAAAAGAAAGCAGATTATTTGTTATCTGCCTCTGTGGGTGGGAGCAGGGATTGACTAACTGCAAACAGTCATTAGGGATCATTCTGGATGACGAAAATGTTCTAAAAGTGGGTTGTGATGGTCACTGCACTTAAAATTGGTGAATGCTATATTGTATAAACATACCTCCGTAAAACTGCCTAAAAAAAAACACTAACGAGGTTAAATTTGTTTGCTGCTTTACTTTGCAGAGTAAATAAGCAATGTGCACTGTAAATCTCTAAAAGAGGGATAGATTGCAGACCATTTCCCAAACTTATTTGACTCATGGAACACTATACATATATAAATATATCAAATGTAACATATATAAATATATCAAATGTAACATATGTGTAATATGTTATATATATGAAGTATATGTAATATAAATAACATATAACATATAATAATAAATATATATATATATTTAATATTACATATGTATATATATAGTTTTTGAAAATCTTTTTTTTGTTTTAATTTTCTCTTCCATTTGTGATATATGGTGTAGTTCGTGTTACTAAAATCTCTGCGATACTTTTCAGAGTAGACAGTACGAGGGTTCCTCGAGGTCTCTGGCTGTTCTGCTTTTCTAGGGTGTCACATACACCATGTAATTGCTTTGACCAACAAAAGGTGAGCTGAAATGTGTTACTTCTGAGTGTTTTTAAAAGGCACTGTGTGACTCTCCAAGGTTTCTTCCCCTGAAACCTGGTATTGAGATGATGACATCATCAGATGGTGGAGCATCAATCTACCAGGGCCTCTGTGAATATGATAAGAAAAGCACCTCCCCTATTTCCCAATATTCCTTGGACATGAAGGATGAGACAGAAATAAATCCACATTGTTTTTAAGTCACTGAGATTGCTGGATTCTTTGTTATCGTAGCATACCCTAAACTGTCCTTACCAGTCTATCCTCCAAGTTCACCTAAATTGAGACAGATATTATTAAGAAAAATTAGGAAATATGGGGGCTTCCCTGGTGGCACAGTGGTTAAGAGTCCGCCTGCCGATGCAGGGGACACGGGTTTGTGCCCCGGTCCCGGAAGATCCCACATGCCACGGAGCTACTGGGCCCGTGAGCCATGGCTGCTGAGCCTGCGCGTCCGGAGCCTGTGCTCCGCAACGGGAGAGGACCCAACAGTGAGAGGCTCGCGTACAGCAAAAAAAAAAAAAAAATATATATATATATATAGGGAGCTAGTTTCTTCATCCAAGGGCCTTAAACTGTGTACCCATTGTGAATAATACATGTCTACAATTTGTGAACAATTTAGCAATAATCATCCCTCTCCGCACCCAGGCACTTATAGCCAACTTACTTTATTATAGGTGTCTAAGTCCAATTTGACCTTGGAAGAAATTAAAAAGGGAAGAATATACATGCATTGCCCAAACTCACTGGCAGCATTTGGTACAGATTACAACTTTGGCTCTAAAACTGCCCCCGAATCCCAGAGCCTGGTTATTCCAAGACAGTGTGGGTCAGAGATTCCCTATGGGTCTGGGTGATAGGCAATCATCCTATGTTTCTAAGTCTTACCTGTGGAAAATAGAGCAGAGTGGATGAAGCTAATGATAGCAGCTATGCCACACTTGAGTCAACAAAAGATAAGCCCAGGGAATATTGAGTTTAGTTGGAGTACCTGTGGGAACACAGACAGCTCATCCCTGGAGTAAAGCAAAAACAGATGCAATGCTTAGATATGTAACAAGTGTCCCAAGGGATCCACTAGTGAAATAGGCCTACACATCCATTTTGAACAAATACACCTATGAATTCAGCAGAGTTTTGACATAGGCCAGTCACTTTTACTTCTGTCCAATTCAATCAAAATGGTCAAATTAGTGATGCTTGCACCGAGTCAAATGTGCCTTTCAACAAACTTTAAGAAGCAGAAACTAACACACCATTGTAAAGCAATTATACTCCAATAAAGATGTAAAAATAAAACAAAAACAAATTACCAGTGAAACATATCTAAATCATTATATTTTACGTATAACAAACTATACCAAGAATATAGAATGATTAAAAATTATATTCTATTTAATTAATTTTAATTACTAATTAAAAGCATCCATGTTAAGAAAAAAAAAAGTATGGGATGTTGATTCTAAATGAGCATTGGGAGATTCTATTCCAAAGGTAGGAGGCACACTCATGGAGCAGCAAAAGAAATACTACATGAGGGGCTTCCCTGGTGGCACAGTGGTTGAGAGTCTGCCTGCCGATGCAGGGGACACGGGTTCGTGCCCCGGTCCGGGAAGATCCCACATGCCGTGGAGCGGCTGGGCCCGTGAGCCATGGCCGCTGGGCCTGCACGTCTGGAGCCTGTGCTCTGCAACAGGAGAGGCCACAGCAGTGAGCGGCCTGTGGACCGCGATGAAGAGTGGCCCCTGCTTGCCGCAACTGGAGAAAGCCCTCGCACAGAAACGAAGACCCAACACAGCAAAAATAAATAAATAAATAAATAAATAAATAAATAAATAAAAAGAAATACTACATGAGTGACAGTTCTTATTGTAGTTATAAGCTATTGGGTTCTCCTCTCTGAGAAGGGCTCAGCCTGTTGCAAGTTGTTGGTGACTCATCAGCAATGAGTAGGGAAGAAGATGGTAAAAAAAATAAAAGTCCAACATCTTTATAAACTATAGTTTTCCCTATTATGGCACAACAATTAAATACCTATCTTGCGCAAAGCAGAGTACTAAGCTCTTCACACACTTTATTTTATGTAATTCTCAAAACAATCTTAGCAGGTCCATACTATTTCTATTTTACTCTTGGAGAAACTGAGGCTGAAGGATGGGCTGCTTTGCAAAATCACACAGTTAACCAGTGACCTCAAGTCTTAACCAAGCCATCCAAGTTTGCACACTGGCAGTACTGGTTGTACTCAGCATCCTCACAAACATAGTGGTTCTCTGGATTTACTTTTTGAAAATTCAACTTAGGAATTGTATTTCAAAATCCAAATGTTTGGCCTCTAAGGACAATCTGATGACCCAGCAAAGTTGGCCTGTGCTTCCACATGGCAGTTTCTTGCTTGAGCTGACCAATAGCTGTTTCCTTTGGACAGAGTGTGTGCTTCCCAGTTTTCCACTATCTCGCCCAGTCTGCTACACTCTTGATCATTACCTGGCTGCCCACAGTAGATATGTGAGTTTGAATCCCCAGGTTTAAATGGTGTTGACAAGATAAAGTGAGAAGTGATTCACTGTGAAATCTATTATTCCTCTAAAGTAGTGTTTCCCAACCTTGGCATTCTTGATATTTTGGACAAAGAGAAAACTCTTTCTTGTGGGGGCTGTCCTCCTATGTACTGTGGGATGTTTAGAAGCATCCTTGGCCTTTACTCAGTAGTTGCTTATAGCACCGTCTCATTTCCCAGTTGTGAGAAGGAAAAAATGTATCTGGACATTGCCAAATATTCCCTGGGCAACAAAATCACCCACAGCTGAGACCCTTGTCTTTGCAACACACTCTTTTTTGAGACTCAAAACACTTTAAAATCGTCAAGCAAATAGGGTCTGTTTTGAGGAAATATTATGTTGATTTCCTGGTTTTTTTAAACCTATTATGACTATGTATGATGTTTTATTGGGGGAAGCTAGTACATGAATACTTTCTGTGCTATTTTGAGATTTCTTATGTCTTTATTTTTAAATGTTATTTAAAAATTAAAAGAAACAGTTGAGCGAGTATTGAATCAATGAATGCATACTGAAACGTAGACCTCTTTATAAATTTTAATCGTGTGTATTTGATTTCCTTGGAAGTAACAACCCTCACAAGTTATATTTCTCTATCTTGGGTACCTAATAAGGTATCTGATATAGAAAAATGTTCAGGAGATATTTATGGACCAGGTAATTTAAGGGGAGTCTATAAGATTTGAACTCACGTATATCAGCCACTTGGAAAACTCTTGAAGAAAAGGAAGTTACTTTTCTTAATAAAGGGATGGGCAAAGGAAGGAGATTGAGACGATGATAAAATGAACAAGGAAGAAATTTGGATTGCTCAACTCAGTTGAGCTGTTTAACAGAGGGAAGCAAATATCAAAGTAGAGACAGAGAAAGAAGGGGGGAAAAAAGGCAAGCTAAAACGGAAAAGAAATTATTCCTATAATGATTCTCTGTCATAAACACATTTTGAGCAGATTGTAAAAAGTAATTCAACTGAACTTAGATTACAAAGAGCACGCAATACACTACGTACAACTGTATTATGGAAAAGGGAAATTAATTAGTCCGGAATATGGTATTTCCCCTCATCTGTAGGAGGCTGAGTCTTTCTGGTGACAGCCTTGGGGCTTTGCCTTAAGGCCCTGTGAATCACGGTAGCATGGCATTTCTAGGCTTTGATGTTGGCCTACCAGTACCCACTGCAATTAGTCACTTGATCTTTAATTTCAGTCTGGGCAGTGACACGTGGATTCATGGGGGGGATTACTATGTTATTAGCAGAAAACTTGTTACTTCCAGCTCGGCGTTCATTTAATCAGCCGACATAGGCTACAGCATTTCAGCTAGGCCAGTACAAAATAATAATGGATGGAAAAGGATCTGATAAAGAACATATATATGTACATATATATATATAGTATATATATGTATGTATATATATATATGTATGTGTATATATATATATATATATATATATATATCTGAATCACTTTGCTGTACACCTGAAATTAACACAACATTGTAAATCAACTATACTTCAATTTAAAAAATGGTAATGGAATACCTCCTTGTAGGTTTTGTGAAATTCTCCCTCCAAATTGGGGAAAATGGTTCCTAATTATACACGAATGCATTAATCTGTTCATTAATAATTCAAATAGTCAACAAGGAATAGATCCAAGGAGTGTTCCCATCACTCTTATAGCTTATGGGGTCAAACTACAAGTCTTACTTTATTTCAGTGTGGTAGCATTAGATTGGATTTCTTTGGGCTGATGGGAAAATGCTTGATGGTGATTTTTGCGGTTGGGAATCATGGGTATGGGGCAGCAGTTTTTTTAAACGGGTCTACTTTTCAGATAAAAAGAAGGCTGGAAGATTGAGAGTTTGGGATTAACATGTACACACTGCTATATTGAATAAAATAGATAACCAACAAGGACCTACTGTAAAATAAATAGATTAATTAATTAAATTTTTTAAAAAAGAAGGCTGGAAAGATGGTTAAGAATCTCCAAGCACTGCATACAGATATCATATGAGGAACCTAAATTCACAGTGAATAAATTTGACCAGAGCTGAGTGCATTTATGGTAGATTTTTTTTTTTTTTTGCATCCTCCCCATGATCCCATAAGTTCAGTATTGTTTTTTCCCATTGAACACATTAGGAATTCAACTGTCATAGAAGTTAAGTGATTTGCCTATTAGAGCTGGATTTAAACTCAGGTTTGAATTCAAACTTTAAGTCTTTGCTCTTGTCACTTTCCACTGCTGCCTGTGTCATGAATAATGCTGACATCTGTGAACAGAAAGCATGAAAAGAAGTGAAGTGCCCAAGCAAAGAGACACTCATCCCAGGACCAATGCCGCCTGCTCTCCTGCTCAGTTACCTTCAAATCCATTAGGAGGAACAGAGAGAGGCACTTGGCATTAGGACTCTGATAGCAATCTGATTTCCATCGCAAGTACCAACGAGGAAATGCCAGAACAAGCCTTCTAAGGACCTCCAACCTCACACGTGATTTCCTGATACAAAACACCCCCATGCCTGCTGCTTTTTTAATGAGAGCAGCTTTGCCACTCCGCAGTTTCTCTCATTTTAATTTCTGCTTTGCAGCAAGCCTTATCACCGGGGAGGCGCGGGCTCGGCCATTCTCCCAGCATCTCCCCATGATCAAACACACTCCTTGTTCCCACTACTGGCTGCTTAGGGAGATGTTAACTGATTCCCTGTTTTAAATCTGCAGCACTTCAAGAGGCTGTTCTGTCTTCGCAAGCGCCAAGGCCTGGTGCACGGCCACAGCCAGGGAGCTGAGTTTTGCCCTTGAGTCCCCATGCAATCACGCACGGTCTGCTTCCCGCTGCTCCCAAGTTCTGAGAGTGTTTTCAAAAATCCCCCAGTGTTTCTAGAACGACAATTGACTGGTGATAGCCAGAGCCATTCAGGTGCCAAGAAATGCCAGTCTGAGGCTGAGCGATTAAGGAAGAATGTTTTCCTGCCAGTGGAGTGGGTCTTGGAGAGCTATCACTGTCCTTCTGTGAAGGAGGAGAGAGGGGAGGCTAGGCCCATCTCTCTTCTCTCCACTGTGTCTCAAGAAGCAGTCACTCTGCAAGACACCAGGCTCTGGCAGCCTGGAGGTCCCGCAAAGAAACACATGTGCTCCCCAAGCCCTGGGGTTTTACAAACCAACCATCCAGCAATAAAGATGCTGGAGGTGCCTGGGCCAGGGGCTGGAGACACTGGAGAGAAAGACATAATGCTTGTCCTCAAGGAGCTCGTTTTCTCAAAGAAAGAAAAAGAAGGCCCAGATGAACAAATCCTTGCAATCATGAGTGATAAATGCAGAGACAGAGCTACACACCAGGTAGCCCAGAGAAGCAGCCTGGGCAGCTTATATGTGGGTGAGTGGGGCTGTGTCTCTGGCCCATGCAGGGTGAGGACAGGGAGGATGGTTCTGTCTTAAGAAGCATTAGCCTGATGGAGGAACTGGAGGCGGGGAGAGCATCGCTTGTGATGCTGGAGGTTCAGACCATGTGAGCTCCTAGTGTATGGCCAGGGAGGTGTGGCTGGGAGCTAAGTCTAAAAGAAAAAGTCATCTGCAAGGAGACTGGCCCCCAGTGCTATATGATTGCACTGGATGTGTTCTCCATGGGGTTCTTAATTTTCTCTCTAAAGAGTGGTATGGTTAGTTCTTCATCTTAGAAAAGTCCCTTGAATTGCCATACAGAGGCAGAATCAGAGCCCTTGAGACCCAGGTCAGAGAGGTCAATGAATGAAGTTCAAACATTTGTTCCAGCCTGAGGCACCTGGGTCCTGAACACTAGGAACACTGGAGCCTAGTTTGGCCCCCATCAGTCTTACAAGACACATTGATCGACTTGGTGTGAGACTTGCAGGGAGGAATGAACTGAGGGTGGTGACTCCTGGTTTCTGTCTTGGGTACCTGAGAAAAGAAGCAGGTAAAGAAGGACTGCAAATACCACGTTAAGTCTCCACCAATAAACAGGTGATGGATTTAGAAGACTCTGGTTATTCCAGTCATGAGTTTGGGTGAAACCTCGGGGTTTGTAGGTCTAGATTTGGAAGGCTTAAGAGTGAGCAAGGTTGCTCAGGACTTTTCAAAAGATAGAAATTTCAGGAAGCATATTTTTCAATGTGATGGGAACGCATAAAAGTCTAATGTCCCAAAAGGGGTGGGGGAATGTGCCGTAAGACATGAAGACAGCCGAGGGGTGAGTGGAGGACCCTCAAGGCTGCCCTCCACATGATGTCCCATGAGGTCAGCTGAGCCTGTTTGAGTGTCCTCCAAAGCTCAGTGGTCCAATGAACACAATAACCCATGATAATTATTGCCTGGTTCACAGGGCTTCAGAGAGATTTGCTGACAATGTGTACAAAGTGTTTGGCACACAACAGGTGTTCAAAACTAGGCATTACTACTATTATTTTTATTGTGTGTATTTGTGTATGTGTGCATGTGATCGGTATGGGCAAGCATAGAGAAACCCGTTTTTTTTCCCTTCTCTTTGATCCATGGGAGTCTCAGCATTTTATTCCAACTAATGTAAAAGGCCATGGAAGAGAGAACAACAGAACAAATTGTCCAAGTGCAACCCCGCTGTGGTTAACACAGGCAGCAAGGAGAAGGCAGGACAGAGAACTAAAAACTGCACTTTGGGCTAGGGCACCACCTCGGTCCAGAGCCTTGGGGCCAATAGCACAGGGGCTGATTCCTTTTCCCTCCTGGACTCAAAGATTCGAGCTGCTTATCAGAGATCTACTCGTGATACTGAGAATGGCACACTGCTGATACCACTGTCTTACAAAGGGGCACTTAAAACCAATTATAATTGTTTCTAAGAAAATGTAGACATAAGATTAAGGAATAGCCAAAGGGGGAAAAAAAAGATAAAGTGTTAGCATGAAATTGCTAACAAAACTGAATCCGTTGTCAAACTTTGACACTGTTGATAGATATATCAACAGAAATATACAAGTGAATTCTTACCTAGGACTGTGAAAAGAGGTACAAGGCCCATTCAGGTGCTACCCAAGGATGTTTAAAATTCAGCTGTTTCAAAGGAATAGACACTGCATCTCTTAAACCAGCATTGCTGCTCAGCGCATCCTTTTTAGAACAGCAAAGGCATTAAGGAAGAAGTACAAAAGAACAATCCATAAGAGGAAGTAGCTGTACAAAAGAATTTTCACAAACACTTCCAGAAGAAAAATTACCTTCTTTGCTTGATGAGGCTGATCGAGATAAAAGATCCCCTAAATTAGTACAGTTCCTGGAAAATGCCATAAGAGAGACGATAGATGAGGAAAAAATGAAATTTATAAATAAATAAACAAACAAACAAATAAATAAATAATTTTAAAAAATAAAAAAAGAAATTTAAATCAGGCCTGGGTTATGCCAAAGAGGGATTGTCTAATTAAATAAAGAAATAAGACAAAATTAACGTACAGGAACTTTTCCTCATACAGAAGGAAAATAAAGCCTGACAGTTTAAGTCGGAAACTTTATGGTAATTTTTAAAGGAAAAAGAAGAAAAAGAGAACACAGAAGATTGGTTGATTTCAGGTGGTTGATAAACTTTCACACAGACTGATATTTCTCAGTGCAAAGTGTGAGGTCATAGGGCCATGATGACTGAGGGGGTCAGGGGAGTTCAGTGATATGGTTCCAAGGAAAGTTAAGAAGTCAAAAATCTACAAACAATAAATGCTGGAGAGGGTGTGGAGAAAAGGGAACCCTCTTGCTCTGTTGGTAAGAATGTAAACTGGTACAACCACTATGAAGAACAGTATGGAGGTTCCTTAAAAAATTAAACATAACTACCCTATGATCCAGCAAATCCCACTCCTGGGCATATATGCAAAGAAAATCATAATTCAAAAAGACACATGCACCCCAATGTTCATTGCAGCACTGTTTACAATAGCCAGGATATGGAAGCAACCTAAATATCCACTGACAGAGGAATGGATAAAGATGTGGTAGATATACACAATGGAATACTACTCAGCCATAAAAAAGAATGAAATAGTGCCATCTGCAGCAACATGTAATCAACTAAAGATTATCATACTAAATGAAGTAAGCCAGAGAAAGACAAATACATGAAATCTAAAAACAAATGATACAAATGAACTTATATACAAAACAGAAACAGAATCAGAGACATTAGAAAACAAACTTATAATTACCAAAGGAGAAAGTTTGGGGAGAGGGATAAATTAGGAGTTTGGGATTGACAAACACACACATTATCTACTATATATAATATAGATAATCAACAAGGATCCACTGTATAGCACAGGGAACTCTACTCAATATTCTGTAATAACCTATATGGGAAAAGAATCTGAAAAAGAATGGATATATGTATATGTATAATGGAATCACTTTGCTGTATGCCTGAAACTAACACAAAATTGTAAATCAACTATACTCCAATATAAAATAAAAATTAAATTAAAAAAAGAAGTCAACTGGATGGATATTGAGCTGCCCACCAAAATCCATCTTTCTCTACCTCCTGGGCATGTGGATAAACTACATTTCATCTTCTTTGCATTTAGATAAGACCATATGACTGACTTCAGACCAAAGGAATGTGAGAAGTGATGTTTGTTACTTTCTGGCCTGGACCTTGAGTCATCACCTCCCTCATGTTTTCATTCTATCCTGGCAGCTGGAACTCTGAAGGGGTTGTGCTCCAAGCTTCAACCCCACAACAACTCATGGAAGGAGCCTGAGTCCCTGAATGTCTCTGTGAAGAAAAGATCTTCCTCCAACCTGGACCACTCGTTGTCAAGCTGAATGACTTCTATAGTTTTTAAACCACTGTCTTCTTGTTTCTATAGCTTTGCCTTTCCCAGAACTGTGTACCAATAAACCAAAGATTCATTCAAAACTATTTATTGAGAAGTTACTAGGTCCTAAGTCTGGTTTTAGGCACCTAACACTCAATGCTAAGTCAGACACATACATAAATGACTCATCCCAGGGTAACCATCACTTTATTCTGGTGCCATGTACAGAGTAAAATGGAAAAACCAAAGAGGGGGCATCTCATTCTGCTTGGAAGAGGAGAAGGAAGAATCAGTGTGGCAATGGCATTTGAAATGAGCCCATGAACAGGTGTCCTCTGGATGGAGAAGTGGGGAAGGAAGCAAGGGAGAGGACCTTCCATGGTGTGGGCAGAGAGGGCAAACATAACCAGTCAGCAGAGTGAGTGGATGCAAGAGCTGGAGGTAGATCCAGAAAGACAGATGAGGACAAGCACATGGTGATGCTTATTTGGACTTGACCCTGCAAGACAGTAAGGAGTCTACTGTGGTTGAAATGAAGTACTTGATGAGGCCAGATTTGTGCAGTCAAAGAGGGGTATGTAGGGTGGACCCAAGTGGGGAAAAGCCAAGACAGGGAACCCAGGGTGGAAGCAGCACATTAGCTTAGGTTGGTGAAAGTGGGTGGCTGGATGGGAATGTAACAGTGAGACTGCAGGGGAAGGGGCAGCTTTGAGAAACGCTTCACAGCAGAGATGGACAGAATGTGGCAACAAGGAAATGTGGCCTGATAAGGAAGATGACTAAGTGGACTTCTCCCCATGGCTCTCCCTCTGCGTTCTAGACTGTGGCTCTCAGGTCAGTTCTGAAAAAATCAATCCGCTTTCCCTCTCCCTCTCTCTAGTATATTGCAGTCCCTCTTAAATGGGTCCTCATGTCAGTTCCAGGCTATTTCCTCCCCTCTTTTACCATTCACCTACTCAAAAGCCTCAGGAACTGCCCCAGTTCAAATCCCATCCTCCCTTCATACCATAAGCATGTCTGGCCCTACCTTTGAGAACCTGCTGCTTGCCCTTCTACAGCTGAGGACCGACCATGTTAGCTTGAAGGATGATAAGGCTCAAGACAATGAGATCTGGAAAAACAGAGAAGTATTTTTAAGGGAAGGGGAAGAGATGATGAAAAGGGTGAAGAAGCAGAAGATGGCCATGAGCGTGGGCTGGGTTTTGAGCCAGGGCCTGTCACAGAACCTCTTTGGGCTTCCTGTTTGGAAAATGAGAGGATTACAAGATATATTCTAAGAGTCCTGATGACCCCCACCAAAGTAACAAACAAATGATTCTAGAACCATGAAAAAATAATTGTTGTTCATGAATTGTGTATTACAGAGCAAATAACAACTAGTTTAGATTTCAGATATGACCAAATTAACTTTGCAAATCTACCTAACTAAATCACAAATTAAATGAGCTAAGAAATGGAAAAGTTATATGACTATGTGTTTTTAGGACCTAAACAAATACAATAGTTTTAAGATTCAGAATCATTTAGCAGGAATCAATATAGAATATGGAACTAAACTAGCATTAATTGCCACTCTTAAAGAAGGAATAATAACTCTGGTAACCAGAAAGAATATATAAAATTAATACTAATAATTACAGAGGAATTACTTAATTATCTGACTTATCCAGAGAATACAATCAGATGCTATTAAATAGAATTGGACCTTATATTACTTTACTCTTATGTGTCAGTCAAACTGGATGTTTTGGAACAAAGAAGTAATGTTGAATAGATGCATTATGCAAGATGATGGTTAGCTAGAATAATTATCTGCTCTAATTAATTTAATTTATTTTACTGTGTCCTGGGTTCAGAGAGGTACATCAATTGCAAAATATTTGGGGACATTATACAATGAGGCAAATGTTAAGGAAATTGAGACCCTTTCATGAACTTTCAAGCAAAAATGCCAATAAGATTTATGAGAAAGTTGTTATACAGAATTCCAGGTGCTGGTAAGCATTTCTCAAATCCTTTGAAAAAAAAAGTTTTTACCTAAACGTTGAAAATCCTCTCGAGAGCATTAAATATAAGCACATAATAAAATAACTTACAATCATTGAGCACTATATGCCTGACCCTCTTCTTCTTTTTTTAAAGTAGTGAATCTTAATTTTATAGTCGTATATAGTATCTACCATAGTCTTTCTTTAAACTGAAGTATAGTCAATTTACAATGTGTGTTAATTTCTGCTGTACAGCAAAGTGATTCAGTTACACATACATATATATATACATATATATATATGTATATATTCTTCTTCATATTCTTTTCCATTATGGTTTATCACAGGATATTGAATATAGTTCTTCCCTGTGCTATAGTGTAGGACCTTGTTGTTTATCCATTCTATACATAATATTTTGTATCTGCTAACCCCAAACTGACACACTTCTAAGTGTCTTATAGAGATGAACTCATTAAGTCATCGCAACAACCCTAAGAAATTGGGACTATACTCCCATTTTGTTGAGGAGATTGAGGCACAGGAAGGCTAAGGACAATGTAGGTCATAAATATCTGAGCCAGGATGTGAAGCCCAGCAGCCTACTTCCAGAGTCAATATTCTAAGCACTACCCTTGGCATCAATCTTGATAATTCCTAATTCACTGGTAAGTAGGGAATTCATGCCTGAGTCTCCTAATGGCTGCTAGAAAATCAGGGTTTGGGAGAGTCAGTGGGGAGAAAGGGCTTCCCCTCAGCCTAACACCTTCATTTGGAGCATTTTGAGTACCTCTGTGAAGACATATGCCAGTCAGTGGCACCACCAACTTCCAAAAATCTGGGTCAGGCATTTCAGACCTGGAGAGACTAGGTTTCCACCATTTACCTAAGACACAAAGAGTTTACTTTAGGATAAATCAAATATTTAAATTTGCTTTTCTGGCACCGCCACTGTCATTCCTGCCAAAGCATCCATAAATGGCCATGGGCAGGAATATTATCCACAACAAGCCAGAGAAGACAGCCTGTCATTCCTAAGCCTAAATCCAATGACTCACTAGGCACCCAGAGCATGTTCATCTTGTCCTTAGGAAAGAAAAGTAACTTATTCCTTAGGTTTCCTGTGACAAGATAATTTATTGTCTAAATCAGGCATTTTTGAGACAGAAACAGGACACTATTAATAATGACTGCAGGAAAAAAAAAGGACAAAAACAATGCTTGCCCTATGCACACTGAGACATATCATCATCACACTATCCATGATTTAGTTTTTTCATCTCTATTACAATACATTATGTCTTTTTATGGTTTAGCATTCCTTAAATTCAGTTTTAAGTTTTTCCATGGCGACAGAGACATGGCCACAAGTCAACAAAATCATTTCTCAGCAGCAGATAATGATAGACCACAAGGCAAATAGGAAATGTCTTCATAGGTCACACTGAGCTTTCAGGTGACTCTGGTATCACATGGCCTCTGGGTCAACGCTTCAGGAGAATTTGCATTTATTGCAAAGCCACCTGGAAAAAGCCTGAGTATCTGTCTGATTACCAAATCTATAAGTGGCTAATAACTAGCTTTCTTCCACATAGGATTCTCAAGATTTAGTAATTTGGAGAATTTTTAGAAATTTTTCATCAGGGCCATGCAGATCCAGTAGGCACATTTCATTCATTCATTCACTTTCACATTGATATAGTTTTAAACAAGTATTTATCATAATTGAAGACCAATGCTTCCTTTTACCCATGGAAATCATCTAAATTCATTCATTTATTTACTCACCCCAATCCTCTGAATGTTGATATGCCAAGCATTGTGCTAGGTACCAAAGGAATTATCAGGTAAATAAGACAGGCATCATGTCTATGCCCATGGAGCTTGCAAAAACAGATAGATTAAGCCACCAAGAATTGAGATCATGAAACAAATTGTAACTATATAAGATGCTGAGTTGTTAAATAACAGGAAAGACATTTTATCATTTGTTTATTCTACAAATATATATTGAGTGTCTACTGTGTGCCAGCAACTTTGCTAGGCACTGAGATCCCAGTGGTTAAAAAAAAAGAGACATGATTCCTGCCTCATGGGAAATACAGTCAACTGGAGAAGACAGGCAACAAACATGTAAGTGAGAACAGGCTTTTTTTAGATTGCAAAAAATGCCATCAAGGACTCTAAACCCCTTAAAGCAATAGCACAGGAGTCAGCTAACTCTGGCCCCCAAGCCAAATCTAGCCCACCTGCTGCCTGTATCTATAAATAAAGTTTTATTGTAACACAGCCACTTCCCATCACTAATGTTCTGTCTATGGCTGCTTTCACTGTAAAACTGCAGAGTTTCCCATAAAACTGCAGAGTTGAGTAGTTGCAACGGAGATTGTATGGCCCACAAAACTTGAAATGTTCACTCTCTGACCCTTTAGTAAAAAAGTTTGCTGACCCTGCAATAGAGAATAATAGCTGATGACAGATGGGGAGAGAGGGAAAATCCTAAATAAATTGAATAGTCAGGGAATATTTCTTTGCAGATAAGACTTTTAACCAGAGGACAGAAAGAGAAAGAACTAGTCACAGAAAGGAGAAAGAGCCTTCCTGTCAGAGGAAATTACAGGAGCAAAGAGGCCCAGAAGCTGAAAGGAAACATGGGTGGCTCAAGTGGTGAGGGAGGGAAGGGATGGTGGAAGGGACCATTCTGAAGAGGTAGGCAGGTACCGGATTCAAGAGGCTTTAAGGTTTGTGATGAGTTGATTGGGTTGCACTCTGAAAGCAATGGATAGCCTGGACAGATATTACATAAGAGAGGATGTGATTTGTTTGGAACTTTAAAAGATTTCTCAGGCTGCAGGTCAGCAGTTGTAGTTGGAAAGGTAGAAGCTAAATTAGGATGTTACGCCTGTTGTCCAGGTGAAGGTTGTTGGAGGCCTGGCCAATAGAGTGGCAGAGGGGATGGAAAGCTCGGTTACAGGGAAGCATATTGGAGCAAAGGGTTTCTATACCATTAGTGTCTCCATCAGCAAGACTGTGGGTCTAAGACTAGTAAGAATGTTCAACTTGTATTGTTCCTGCTGCTTGAAAGAAACACCTAGAGCACTAGAGCCAGTAAGATTCTGAGTCTCCTTAAACTTTATTATCCAAAGATGAGCCGTATAGTTTGATGATTTGTCTTGATGGGAATATTATTGTGATCATCTCAGAGCCTAAAATATAGAGGGCTGGAGAGGCATGGTGACACATCGTCCTGTCTTACCTTGGGGTCCCCAAGAAAGCAGAGTCTGAGAAAGGGCTTATGGACCCCACAAACAGGAGCTAAATGAGAAGACCAGGCAAGGTCTTTATGGACTGTGAAGCATTTGTATACACCGTCTCCCATTTGCCCTTCATAGAGACCTGTGAGGTTTTAATTTAATTCTTTAGCAAGACTTAACATTCCCATTTTGTAGATGAGCAAACTGAGCCTCAGATTTACCATGGAAACATCGGCAGAGGTGGTAGTAGAATCCACATCTCATCTCCCAGCTAGTGCTCTTTGCTCTACATCTGCTACTTCCCCTAAATAACTGAAGAAAAAGCCAGTGCAACAGAGAAACAAATTCTTATGAGTATGAATGCGATGTAAGGAAGAGGATGTCCGATTTTGCCAGGAGGTGAGCAATGGAGGAGGCCTCTTGAGGAAGCCATCTTGTTCGAATGAACCAGTGTTTGGTAAACAAGCCCTTAATCACACATTTCAGTATTGTCTACACTTAGAATAATGCGATCTTTCAACTTCCCTTTTCCAGCCTGAGTAATCCCAGGCTCTTCGGTCTCTGCGTATAATAACATCAGTTTCTCTTTCCCTGTCTATTCCCCAGTTTTGTTATAGCTTTCATGGGGAAGAATACAGACACCACACAATGTGCTGAAAATGCTAATTACGATTTATTATTTAAGAAAAACAGGATCAATCCAGTGTGTAAAGAAGCTCCCCAAGGCAGCAGTTGCCCCTAATTCTGGGCCCTGTCCCTTATCAGGTAGGTGATTTGCCTTGTGTGCTTAAGTCTACAAGTAGAGCCAAAGTCGAAATGGTAGTGATCGCAGAACCATCACCTATGTTCCCACATCTCATGAGAAATCACCTTTGGATTTTCTTACTCTCCTTGGCCATGACTCACCTGGCAAGGTGACCTGAAGGCACGGTGAGGGATCACACCTGAAGACTGCTGTGACATGGCCACCTGGTCTTCCCAGGCAGGGAAACAAAATTTGCCCCAGAGTAAAAATAGCTTTATTATAAAGAGCAGCCTAGATTCCATACTAGTTTACATAAAATGAAAGCAAATCACTAGAAAACTTCATCCCTGAATGGTCATTTATAATTAGTCATGAGAGATCTCACTCTAGATCCTGACTCCTGTTTCTGAAGCCAACCTCCTCTACGGTTATTGCACATTTAAACCAGACATTAGTGCTTAGGATCCTCATTTAAACACTCTGACTGGCAGTATTAACATTGCCCCACAGGAAGACAGCACTATATATTGTGAAGAACATGGTTTCTAAGTGATTGTAAACTCTACTGCATGTGTGTGCCTCACACTGGATAAAGCTCTTACCTCTTTGAGCCTCGATTTCCTTCTCTGTAGAATAGAAATACAAAAGAAGTAGGTGAAGAGGGTCAAGCACATAGTAGGTATTCAATAAATTTCCACTTAATATTATTAATAATAGCAGTAGCATTAGAATCAAAAAGAAACCTTGCCTGTCCAGTGACCCACAGAATTTCCCCAAATAAACATTCTGGAATCCAGACTACTCTGTGTCACCCAGGAGTTTACTGAACAAACACTCCCCTGAGACCGAATATAAACCAGCTTCACTCTCCTCCCAGCAAACCTTCTAATTATCTCCACTGTTTACAGCATCCAGCCCCCCTGTTACCAAATTCTCCATTATTCTGACAGCCAACAAACTAGACCTATTAGAACCCAGCACAACTTTTGCCTAAGGCAGGAACTTTGTGAGACCACAAATCGTCTTGGTATTAAAAGTCGGTGCATAAGAACTGCCCTCAGCTTTTACTCTAAATTGCTAGTTTGAAGACATTCATTGCAGTATATTGTATTTCCACTATATTTTGCTTTAATAGACTTCATGGTGAAGTGTACAAGAAGAGTTTTAAAGCCCGAGGTAGCACACAGCCAACTTTTTTTCTTTTATGTATTTTTCCATCTTTTGTTTGTCACCTTATATTGTTTTGTTGCTTCACATATATAAAACAACCTGGCAATCACAGAACAATCCCCAGCAGTTAGTTGGAGGCACATATTGACTTTACTATTAAAAGTTGAAACAATCAAGCTAAAGAATCTGTGGTGTATTTTTCTGCTATTTGCATGAGACTTTAATTTTAAAATGAATGGAAAATATCTCCTCTGAAAGTAATAGCGTTTTCATCGACCTTGGTTTATTTCTATGCTTTTGCATTGCCTGCCTAGGACAACTCTGTAGTTAAAGGGAGCAGAAAGTGGAAGAAAATATTTGCCCAGCATTTTCATCTGAAAGTGCCAAGGTGCTTTATGGCCATGATTCTTTGATTTCAGGTCAACTGATGGGCTGAGTGATGCCAACTCACCTTGCCTAGCCTCGGTTTAGGGAGCATATATCATCCCTTTGTTCACTTTCATGAAGCCATGGCAACAAGCCAGGTATCCTGTATCCATCACCCTATAGCACTAAGGATAGAGGCTAGTGAAGCCTACGTGCTCTGTCTTCATGGAGCATATGGTCTCATCTTCATGAACCATAGTCTCCTCTTTAAGTAGCATCACGTCTCATGAGAGAGAAGTGGATTTAATAAATAACCATGCAAACTCATCTATAAATATAGATACCTTTCTCATCAGTGTTATGAAGGAAATGTATTAT
This sequence comes from Mesoplodon densirostris, assembly GCF_025265405.1. Classification (NCBI taxonomy): domain Eukaryota; kingdom Metazoa; phylum Chordata; class Mammalia; order Artiodactyla; family Ziphiidae; genus Mesoplodon; species Mesoplodon densirostris. The sequence goes on from NC_082664.1 coordinate 104,773,484, forward strand.
CAAAGGATCAATAATGTGAGGGTCATAGAAGGTCATGCAAAAATTGACTGAGATGAGGAGATGGGGGGTTGAAGAAGAGTCATGAAGGAAACGCATCAAGAGAGGTAATCACACATGAAAAGGCCCCAGGGCAGAAAGGATCTGTAGCCATTGAGAAAGCAAGGTAAGTACTGCACTGGGGAGCAGAGGACCTCACCCCCAGCAAAGGAAGTGGGAGGTGAGGCTGGAATGGTAGACAGGGCTAGAGCAAGGGGACCCTGGAAGTAATGATAGAGATGGGGTATCTTATTCCAAGGACAGTGGGAGGGCATCGAAAGGGTTTCAGCAGGGAAGTTACATGATCCACTTTTGGAAGAATTTGTCTTCCTCTGTCTTTTGTATGGAGAATGAGTTGAAGGAAAACTGGAGCAGAAGTTGAGAAAACTGTCTTGAGAGAAATGGGTCCAGGTGAGAGAGAATAGTCACTAAATGAAGGGTTTGGGGAAAAGATACTTGAAAAAACAAAAGATTTCAAAGTGACTTCAGGACAGACTAGATACGATGCTGAAGAAGGAGAAGTTTCTAGAAAGATGCCAAGATGTCCGGCTGAGTGATTAGGAGGTGGAAGTGCAACTGTTGAGACAGGAAAACCTAGAAGGAGCAGATTTGAAAGAATATCAAGTGCTCAGTTTTAGACATATTAAGAGTTTATTCCAAATGAGAGTAATCAGAATCCAACTCCAACTAAAGAGAGATCTACTGGGAGAGTACTGAGATCTCTCAAAGAATTCAAGGGAGGAAAAGAGGAGCCAGGGCAGCCCAAAGGTTCAGGCAGCAGGAATACATTGACCTTCTAAGCTCCGACATTGATAAAAGTCAGCTCAGCAACTCCTAGTCTCTGTGTCTCTCAGTTGCAAGTGCCAAATATGGGAAGAAAGGATCTAATTGATCCAGTTTAGGACAGGGGCCCATTCTTCTCCAGTCAACAAGGATCAAAGAATAGTACCATATATCACAAATATGGCCTCTCTTCTCACACCAGTCAGAATAGCCATCCTTAAAAAGTCTACAAATAACAAATGCTGGAGAGGGTGTGGAGAAAAGGGAACCCTCCTACACTGTTGGTGGGAATGTAAGATGGTGCAGCCTCTATGGAAAACAGTATAGATGTTCCTCAAAAAACTAAAAATAGAATTACCATATGATCCAGCGATCCCATTCCTGGGCATATATCTGGACAAAACTATAATTTAAAAAGATGCATGCACCCCTATGTTCATTGCAGCATGATATACAATAGCCAAGACATGGAAACAACCTAAATGTCCATCAACAGATGAATGGATAAAGATGTGGTACATATATACAATGGAATACTACTTAGTCATAAAAATGACTGAAATAATGCCATTTGCAGCAACATGGATACAGCTAGAGATTATCATACTAAGGGAAATAAGTCAGGAAGAGAAAGACAAATACCATATGATATCACTTATATGTGGAATCTAAAATATGACACAAATGAACCTATTTACGAGCGAAAGACTGACTCACAGAACCCGTTTATGAAACAAAGATAGACAAACAGACATAGAGAGCAGAATTCTTGTTGCCAAAGGGAGAGTGGGGGAAGGATGGACTGGGAATTTGGGGTTCGTAGATGCAAACTGTTACCTACAGAATGGATAAACAACAAGGTCCCACTGTATAACACAGGGAACTATATTCAATATCCTTAGATAAACCATAATGGAAAATAATATAAAAAGAATGTATATATATTTATAACTCTGTCACTTAGCTATATAGCAGAAATTAACACAACATTGGAAATCAACTATTCTTCAATTCAAAAAAATTAAAACAAACAAACAAATATGGCCACTCCATCTTCACCCATGCAGTTTGGCCACACTTCTCAGAAAAGGTTGTGAGTTGGAAAATAGGAAGACACCGCACATGTCTCTTGTGTGTGTATGTGTATATACAAACCTATATCTATATCTGTATATATATTATATCTATACAATCTTATTTAACCTTTGCAAGAACTCTCTGAGGTGGATTCTTTCATAACCATGTTATGGAGAAGGTCACTACACCCAGAGAAGTTAATCAGCCTCCAAGGGTACACACTTAATAGATGGTAGAGCTGTGAGTTAAACCCACATTTGTCCACAGAATCTTCAAATTCAGATGGATTCAGTCTACACTCACAGCTACTCAAGATATACTTTCCCAGCCATGGCCTTCTTATGCAGGATGCTGAGCACCACAAAAGAGAAAAAAAAAAGAGATTTGGTTAAGTTTAATTATGTTCTAGTTGATTCATCAGACTTTTGGAGTCTGAAATGTATGCCTTTCCACTGATGGGTAACATGATCATTAGAAGGACAAAAGTGCATTTGCCCAGAGTTAAACATAAAGTTTGTAAAACAGCATGACTTCTTCTATTTCCAAGCCTGGCCCAATAAGACATCCACACTGTTACTTTAGGAGACCAAAAGAAAGAGTGGATAATCCTTCTGAAGCTATCATACAAATTGTTCACTGGTCTTTCCTTGAATCCGGTGATAGATGGATGAGATTCATCTTGACTGAAGTGGAAAGAATGGATATACCTCCATCAACATTCACGGGAAAAGAATGATTACACCTAATAAAATACTCTCCATCACACATCACACTCCCCTTTGTATTAAATGGAGTTGTGAATGGCAGTGGAAAATATATTAGTTACATCACAAAGAATTCCCAGACATGTGTAGTATGTTGACCAAAGCTTTCTCTACTAAAATGTAAACTTTACTAGAGCAAGAACTGTCTTGTTCATTGTAGTATTCAGGGTCAAGACCAGTGTCTGGCACTACCCAAATGTCTAGTACATGTTTATGGAAGGAGGGAACAATTAAAATTGTCCAAAGAGATGTCAATCTAGATGTCATTCTGTGAAATTCTTTTTTTCAGAGTTTTCTGAGTTTATGACACCATAGTAAAGGCAACCTCCACTTATATAAAATCCAGTTGAAAAGCAGAAAATAGAAAGGCAATGAAGTTGAATATAGGAATAGACAATTTATCCAAAGAAAATATTACAATTATTTGCCTCCAAAATTTTCTTAGTTCACTTTATCAGCTTTTATCCAACCCATCTACTATCCTAATAGTATTTATATGTGGATGGGAGTTTGGAGAGGGTGGATAAATGCAAGCAAGCAAAAATAAACAAAAAACAGATGAATCTAGCCACTCCTAGAGCACTGACACATAAATGCTGATGGTCTCAAATCTCTCTCTCTCTCCTGAGATGCTAACCTATATTTCCAGTCAACCTGGATGTTCCATGGGTACTTCAATCGAAAACAAAATTCATCATCTTGTGCCACACAATTTTGTATTCTAGTTTTTAATTAACCATATGCCCTCCTCTCCCCAAGGAACCTGAACTTGAAGCTCAGGTCATCATTGAGTGCCCCCTCCACCCCCACCTCTGATTAGAGGCTGAGTCTTCGCACACCTACTTCAGCCATCTCTCAACTCTTCACACCCCACTTGGTTGTCTTTGAAAAGCCCTCACTCTGGTCTAGAGCACCTCTTTTCTAGGTCCATTGCATTAGCCTCATATGGAATCCTCAGCCTTTGATCTCTGTACTCTATCTACCTGCTACATCTTCACCAAAGTGAAATTTCACAACACAAATTAGAGTGTTCCCTTCATTAAACTAATTTTATGGTGTCACAATGCTTTTAGGTACACACTATTTATCCTGGCCTTTAAATTCTTCTATAATCTCCTTTAACCTAGCACCAAACTAAATCTTTCCAGCCTGTCCTCTAACCTGCTTGCCCTCCATTTATGGGCCAACTAGTTCCTAGTGACTAGAGAGCATCACTTACTGAGTTAGGGGTGTAGACTCAGTCCCTGCCCTTGAGAAGAAGTTCAAAGTCTTGTGGAGAAACATTTGAGCAAACAGTCATGGCACCATGTAGTAAGGATGAAGATAGAACATCCAGAGCCTTTTCAAACCAATTGTTATTTCTCAAGTTTTGCTATTAGGTTTTTGTTTTGACTACACACCTCACTTCTCTGACTGCAAGTTCTCCTTATCCACCTACCCAGAGGACTGTTCCTGGTCCTTCAGTAGCCAATCTAGTCTCCAATAGCTGAATTAATTCGAGCAACTTTTCCTTCCTTTTCAGCCTGAAATCAGATATTTAGGCTTCTGGGGAAGTTCAGCTACTGGTTACCTAACTCAGCAAGCAACCTGCAATACTTAAGTTGATACTGCAGAAAAAAATACATTTCCTAGTAATTGTTTCAGTTGGAGCACTCATTTTAAAAAAAGGAAAAAAAAATAAATGAAATAAAAATATTGATTCCCAGGTTTTATCCCAGATCTACTAAATCACAATTTCCTGGAGAAAACCTTGATAAAGGGTATATTTAACAAGTTCACTAGGGGAAGTTTGAGAAATGTTATTTTGAGTCAGTGGTTCTCAAAGTGAGGCTCCCTGGCCAACTAATGATGATCAGGTTATGCTGATGCTTATCTACCAGGAACCACACTCACAGAAACACTCTTTTAGGCCAAAATTCTCTTTGGCAGACACTCTCTGGCAGTGTCATGAGACAGTACTGTCACAACAACTTCATGGAAGAGTCACTACAGTGAATATGAAACCAAGGCTGAGTGAGGCTACTTTATTTACAGACATGGACACAACTGCATCACAGTTGGTAAGACAGAGGTATTGACATAACTGTTACTCTTCCTGTACATCCATAAAACAGCATGTGTGAAGTACCCCTAACAGTGCAGGAAAGAGGAAACCTTCCACAAATGCCTTATGAGGACAGATCAAGAAGACGGCCATCTATAAACCAGGAAGAGAGCTCTTACCAAAACCCAACCAAGTGACACACTGATCGTGGGCTTCCGGCCTCCAGCACTGAAGTGGACATGATTTCTGTCTCCATCACCCAAAGGACACATGATCTTGACCACCCTCCACTTTTTCCTTCAGAATTCACAGCCCACCACCTCTGAGAAATAAAACAGGGGAAGTGGAGCAGACCAGCATGCTACACTGAGTTGAAAGAGCTTTTCATACGCACTTCTCCTACTGCAGGCTAGGTACAGACACTCCTCTGGAAGGGAAGATGGTGAACAAGGAACCAGCAAAGAACAGATTCCTCTCCTTCCTATCCCTGTCCCTGTCCCTATCATCACCTGGGCAAGGGTTAAGAAATGTACATTCTCAGGCTTCACTCGATTTGCCGAATCAGAAACTCCTGGAGGTGGAGGGGTTGAGGCCCAGCCACCCATGTTTAACTGGCTTTCCCAGAGCTGCTGCCACATACTCAGGTATGAAATCCCCTCCTCCAAATGAGTCCCTAGGAGTAGAAAATTAAACGTTAGCCTGATAAATTAAATGATATCTGTGTTGCCTGAAAGCATAAATACATCCTCATAAGGACCTCCTTTTTTGCCACAGTGTGGCCAAGGCTAAACTGATCAACAGAAACAGAAATTTCAGAATGGCCATATAGTCATTTGGGCCTAAAATCAGAATTTTCTATTACATTACATCTGGATATTTCACAGTGGAACTAAAAACAAATTTTGAAAGTAATTGATCCAGGGAATCTTTGCTGCTACAGCCTGAAATACCCATATAATTGAAGACTTTTGTTTGTTGTTGTTGTATATTTTCTTTCAGTTTCTTGGTATTGTTTCCTTTTTCAGTTCATTGTATGTATTTGGTCACAAGATGAAAATCTCTTTATATCTTCAATGGTTCAAAATATACAGTAAGTTTGACCCCAATTTATAAAATAGAAAAGAGATTCTGATGTAGCCCTGCCCATGGCCTTCTTCAACAACCCCAAGGCCCCTATAGGCATCTCTATGATACCCCATGACTATGGAAAAAGCAATTGACACTCCAGTCCTAGAGAGTATTGCCTTCTTAATTCTCATAGTCACAGACAACTGATGAGAGAATACAGGAACTGAAGCACTGAAACACTCAGTACCAGCCAAACAGAGATTGTTTTAGTTTTGGCTCAGTTGAGGCCACTAGATGATGTTTGAAAAGATCAACATATTTAATAGGTTCATAAAGATTTGGAACTTAACAAAAAAAGAAGGGGTTGGAGGGAGAAAGGAAGAAAGCAAAGAGGAAGAAAGCAAGCAACTCTGAACCACTCCACAGTCTCAGTGGTTTTACTTTTCATCTTGAGATGCTTGGAAGCACTGACTTTTGTTGTCACTCTGGGCCCAGGGTGAGCCTTCTTTTCCCACGCTGACCTCTGCCATTTCTGGAGGTGGTTTACGTAGCAGAGCACAGGGTTACAGCTCTTCTGCAAACTTCTTCACAGCAGAAAGGGCAAACAAGTTTTCACATCACTTCCTGTTTCCCAACAGAGCTGTGGGTCTTCCCCCTCCCCCATGTTTTTGTTTTTCTGCTCATTCTCAAGGAGAAAAAAAAAAAAAACCTGGAAATGATTCAAAAAGAAAAATAACTTAATTAGAAGCAGGGAATAATCAGAAACTTACATGGGGTGAAATATGTACTTCATCCTTTTTTTCTCTCTACCATGTAATTGAGAAGTTTGCATATATTCTGTCCGTTTTTGTAAGTAGTGAGTGAAAAAGTCACATATGTATTGCCTTTTATTCATGTGTTTTAAGTTCATTTTTTTTTTAGAAGTCATATGCCCCGGAGAGGTTTAACTCTGGGGTTATTTTGTGGAGAAGGGTATTTGGGATTAAGACTTTTCAGATGAGGCTAAGGCCTTTTGGCTGACCTCTGACATGACCTTTAGCTGCAAGCACCTCCAGAGAAGGATATTAGGCTTATTCATCTTTATGGCCCCTGCACCCATCATCACAGTGCTGGGTACAAAGTTGACACTCAGAAAGGTTAGTGAGTCAATGTGGGTTGGGTGTCATAACCAGAAATTTTCATTTGCCTTCTGTAAAGATAATAACAATAATATAGAAAATCGTGTCATTTGTAATTTCTTAAAGCCCTTCGAAATTAATTCCAGAAAGATTGTCAATGACTCCTTGAAAGAATAAGAGGCAAGATGTAGAGTTTTAAACTCTGACCTTTTCAACACAAACTTTCTCCTCCTTTACATATGTATATATTCCCAACAAATGTAAAATGTTATGTTTCAGACAAGAAGGCATTATGCCAAAACAACCAGCCAATGATATAAAATGAAAACAGACTCCTGGAAACAACCAGGTGGCTGACTATATTATTTTAATTTGCCAACAAGTGAGGAGAAAATTCTATGTAAGTCTAGAAGATGCCCTCCCTCTCGGATAATAACCTAGAAATCAAAATGTCTCCTGATGCAGTCTCTGTAATCTTTAATATAGGCATGAATGCATCCTTTAATATGGAACTATTTAGATCCTCAAAGCTGGAAGAATTTTATATGAAGAGGCTTTTTGTCCTTAAGAACAAACAGGTAGGTAGAATCCCCTACCATCCCTGTCCTCAGTTATTAAAATCCAAGGCAACTATGAATTCCTTTCCATATCCCAACATCGCATTCGTTGACAATCTCTTTTCTCCCAGGACAGACGAGTGTGTTCAAAATTCCACCGAGATGGTTTGCCAATAAACACCCTTGGTGAAGCAGTTTGTGAGTAATGCAAATCATTCACATGTAATTAACGAGAGTGCGATTGTTTCTTTACGCAACTGAGAGGGGAGATGGACCCTCACTTTACGAAACATCACTTTACGAAACATGACCTTAACTAAGTCGTTCATTTAAGTATTGTTGGAATGAATGATGGGCTCACAACAGAAGGTTTTTGCTCACACTTCCCTGGATACTGATTGGAATTCCATCTAAACTTCTTCAGAAGATAAAACTGGACCAGAACTGTATTGGAATAAGAGTTCTCAGATCAACTCCTGATATTTTGCCCTTGTCAACCAAGGAATATAAAAAGAGATCTTCTTAGATTCATTCCATCTGCAAGTAGAATCTGGAAGTGGGGGAAGGAAATATTTAGGGGGATGAGAGTCAAATTTGGGCTTAAAAGAACGTGAAAAAATTTGATTTTATTTTTGTGAAACTGGGATTTCTGCAGCACAGATCGGACACCCTCTTACTGGCTGCATTAAACAGTCTGCAGAAGACAGAAGCTGCAGCAAAACCTGAGGCAAAACCTCCGATGGGATGTGGACGAGTAAGAGTCAGAGAAAAGGGAAAGGCGAGCGGTAGAGGGTCAGAGAGACAGAAAGGAGTGTGGCCCTGGGAGAAGACATGAAAAATTAGAACAGGAGCTCAGAGCACTCAGGAGAGCCAGGGAAATGACAGCTGAAATTAGAACAGGAGCTGAGAGGAGCGGGCAGAAGGGGACGGCAGGAACCAAGAAATTTAAGGAGGGGAGAAAAAAACGGAGAGAAGTGGACAGAAAAAAAGAAAGCTCAGCTGCATTAAGAGGACCCGGGTTGCGTGTGTGTCCAGTAGACAAGCCCAGTACAGGTCAAAACAAATTATTTGTTATTCTGAAATGACTCTGAAAGGGGGAATGGAACATGCCCCAACAATCAATATTAAATTTTATGCCTGCTGCACCTTTCAAAAGCCTCAAGAAGACATTGATTCAAGTAAGTGTCACATTTTTAAATGACCTTTGATTATTCACTTTAACAGTTCTGGAGCAGAAGTTTGCACCCTGAGTTGGGGACCAGTGAACATGGAGGGGTGGTTTCTAAGTTGTGGTTGTGTGGCTGTGAAGATGGGGGAAGGGATGCTCCAGCAGGAGGAAGTGCTCTTTCCCATCTAACTGAAGCACACATATAGAAGCTGGGCATGGGGTGGGGGGAGATGTGTCTTATGTTTTTCATTATATAGATTATATAGCAGGCATTCTTAGACAGTCAAGAGGCATTGTGCTTTCTGGCTGGATTGGCAAAGTGGTTTGGGGTGCTTTATAAGTTGTATTTTGTGGCTGGTTTTACAAGAGGAAAATATCTGATTCCAATGGAATGTTTTGGGAAACCTGATGGTGGGTTTCCCAGATGAGGTGTTTGTAGAATTGGCCAATCAGTACTCTGGCATTGCAGGGTTTTTTACTGACGTAAATGTCTCTCTTGCAGTCAGACGCTCATACCAGGTCAAATTGGTTATACCAGGCAAAGCTTTGTGTCTGCGACTGAATGAATAAGATTGCAAGCTGGGACACATGATATAGTCACACTCTGTATTTCTCTATACCTAAATGCCAAAATTAGAGCATAGGTTTTAGGCCTAGAATCTATTCTCCAATATATCGGAAATCTCCATGTACTGCTGATTGGTTTTTTTAAAGGTAATCTACCACCCTGTCTGCTCCATGCTTGAATTAAATGCTACGTCCCCAGGAATCTGGTGCCAGCCATGGTTCTTCTTTCGTCTGATTCTGAGCCTTTGGTTCTGGTGACTCATTTTTATCTTCTAACTCTGATCGATTTGCTGGCTTTAGCTTCTTGATATCCCCTGATTTGGGAATCACTCTCATCAGCTAGTCCTGAGGAGCCCGATCCCCATGCCGCATCCCACCCATGGAGAGTACCCCAGTCAATATCCCACCATGTTATTGGTGATACATAATATCTGGAGTTGAGGGTAAAAGTCCAGGCTGGAGATTTGATTTTGGAGTCATCAGTACTTAGGTGATATTTAAAACCAAAGTCAGGATGGAATCACTTAGGAAGTTAAAATTGGATAGAGATGAGAAGTCATAAAAACAGTTCCTGGGACATTCTAATGTTTCAAAGCCAGAAGGATGAGGAGGTATCAGCAACAAGATGGACGTGGTGTCCAGTGATGTGGGGAGAGAGAACCAAAAGAAAGTGGTGTCCTGGAAGCCAAAAGAAGCAAGATTTTTTGAGAAGAGGGAATGATCAAATGTGTAAACTGAGAACTAAAATGACTCAGGAATTTAGCCATGTGGAAGGCATTGTTGACCTTGATGAGAGCTGTTTCAGTGAAGAGTGAGAAACTGATTTGACTGAATTCCAGAAAGAGGAGGACAAGCTGAATTGGAGGTAGCAAGTACAGGCAGAGAGATGGAGCAGGAACTGAAGGAAGATGTGGAGTCACAGGAGGGCGAGAAATTAGAGCATTCAAGTACAAACAAGGTGAAATGGAGTGGTAGGAAAGAGGAGGAAATGTCCAGAACGAGGTTCTTGAACAGGCAGGAAGGGATGGGACAATGCACACCAGAGGTTGGCTTGACGGAGGAGTTTAGACCAATCATTCATAGGAACAAAGGAAAAACAGATAGACTACAATCAATACAGACACAGAGGAAAATGTATGGAAGTTCTCCTCTGATTGCCCTATTTCTTTCTCATTAATTTAGTAAGTTCATAAGCAGAGATTGAGGATGGTGGAGGAGATGTTAACAGTTTAGGTAAAATGACATGAACCAAGATTGTGAAGAAGGGAAAAAAGGGGAAATTGTAGAAATTGCACTGGCTATTACTCCCTCCTTTTCACGGCTAGTATTCTCCAGTGGGCATCTCCTGGTACTCCCACTGGCTTCATCGGGCCCCTCATCCTAGATCCCAGCATTTACAGCTGGATCTTCTGTCACTTCCTCATGACCTCTGCACACTTTTCCCATTGTTCTCAACATACCTACAGCAAACCATTTCACACCATGGACGACTCCAGACTTCTTAAAATGCTCCCATTATCTTTGTGACTGTGTAACAACTGGGATGTCTTCCCACCACTCTTTTCCATATCCTTCACTAGGTTTTCATCTTCCTCCTCTCCACTCCAAGAGTCTGACTGTCCTCTCCAACCTCCTTAAAGGAGAAACCCTGTTCATTCCCAGAGTTAGCCACACCCCTATAATCAATGCTCCTAAGCCAGTATCTCCAGTCAGACCCTTCCTGCCTTCTCACACTCCACTTCAAACTACCTGGTAAGAATTTTTGATAAACCACTCTGCCAAATTATGCTGTTGCTGGCTCAAACCAAGATATTTTGAGCCATATTTCTCACCTTCTTCCCCAAGTCATTTTCTCATCCTGATTTGTCTGTTGTTATTAATAGCATCGTGAGTTCTTCAGATCTGTAGGTTGTAAATTAGAAGTTATTTTGATCTTTCCTCTTCCTCTCATCTTCACATCCCATCAGCTCCCCAATGGGCAGAGTCATTGTCTTCACAGCCTACACCTGTCAAGGAGTCTCACACAGGGTCTTTCAATATAAGAGATTCTTGGTTAATATGTTAAGTAGATACTCATGTAATATTTATATAACCTGACAGTTGCCTGTACTGTGCTGTCATACTTTCTCTTCTTTCACTGCTACCAGTGCATTATCTCCTGCACAGTTCCCTTTGAATCTACCAGTATTGGCACAGCACATTGGCTGACCTAAAAGAGAGGCCATCCCAATTTGTCACAGATCAGAAGAGGTGCAGGAAATAGAGTGACTAAATTTTATAGAACTTAGTGTCTATTCAGAAAACATCCTTCATGGCTTTGCAAATAGGCAAAAATGTCAAGTCAGCTCTCCTCTGAAGCCATTTGGAGACATTTGCAACAATGAATGCATGATTAAGTTTATTGTTTAGTAAACAGTTTGCAGACATTAGCCAGAAAAGAGTTATGGTGGCAGTTTACAAATAATTGCAATTGAATTAGGCAGACTGCAATGCAAAAGCAGTGCAAATAACTCGCCAATTCCATAAAATGTTTTGCAAACAGATTCTGGGAGAAAATAGAATGAGAAAAGCAGAAAATCCAGAGAGGGATGTTTTCTGAGTCTGCTCTGCAGATAGTGAGAGAGGATGCCCTCATATTTTACCATGAGACTGAAGTGCTAGTGAAAGGTGTTTATTTCTGCTTTGCCTCAGAGACAGAACTTGGCACAGACCTCAGAGGAGGAAAAAGGGGCATGACTCAGTGATTTGGCAGTTAAGAAATTCAATCGAACAAAAGTGGAAGAATAATTTTAAAATAGAGTATATGTGTTTGGACTGAGGGGGATTGTGGTGGGGAATCCTGACTTGTGGAAATGAATTAGTTATGGCAAGTGCAATCCATGTCCAAGAGACACCTTTGCCCAAGGTCAAGCAGCCATTATATATCTGGAATATGCTTAACCAAAGATGTTTATTTTATCAAATATGTATAACATATATATTCATATTTTAGTAAATATATATTAAATATTTTATTAAACACATTATATAACATATGAATTTAATTAACTGATATATATATAGCACATGCACATATATAGTTATGTATATATAGTATATATATAATACAGCATATGTAACTATAGTATATGAATATGCATATGAATATTACATGTCATATGCATTTAATAATATGCATACATAATAAATATATGACATTTAATAATATATAATGATAAATAACTATAATATTTAATGATATATATCATGTCAATATCAAGGTATCCTCTCCTATGCCAATGGAGCAAAAAGCATTATATTTGTTAGCCATGTTGTGTTTGCCTCCACCGAGCTGTTTTATTCATTTCTTGCCACTGACTCGTGAATTGAAGATACAAATGCAACTATAAACACATTGGAATGAACCTAGAAATCAAATGAACAAAAACTTACACAATGCTTAAGCTATACAGTTACTCACTGGAACTGCTTAGTTAAGTATTCTTCAGCCACTTTAAGTTTGCTTTTATGTTTTTAAAAAACCACAGAACATTCATAAATAGTGTGAACATGATTTAGTGAGAGATTTTCTGGGTAAGAAGTACCCAGGGGGCTCTCGTGGTTAAAGGTTGGACTTTTGTTTCAAAATGCATCCTGGACATGTGGTTTTCCTCTGCTAACCACACCCTTTATCATATGCTATTGATTTTGTAACTATCCAACAAGATTCTCAGATCCATGCATTTTGGGAAGAATAGTTATCTAAAATAAACTCATGAGTCCAATCCTACATACGTAGTGATGGGACAATTGGTTGATGTAATGACTCTTGTTCCTTCTGAAAGAATCCAGGATCAATCACACATCAGTAAGAATTTGAAACGGTCAAAAGTATGGATTAAGAACATGCATTTCCAACCCTTCTCAACAACATTTTGAAGAGTAACAACAGATGCATAATTTGTAGATTTACCACAAACATGGTTTAAGCCTACAGATCTGCATAGTAGCTGAGGCTGAGGAAATGGGGTCAAGTATATCATAACTGGACACTTCTTTGCACTGAAACTAGATGCAAAAATCCACCGATCATTTCCAAAGACAAATTATGTTTCTGCAGTGCCTAGCCTCATTTTGCCCATTCAAAAGTCTTACTGTCTGCCAAAACGACTGAGGGTGAGACAGATCATGCCCACAAATGGAACTTTGGAGTTGAAGCATTTGCAGCATTTTAGTTGCAAAGCAATTCTGTAGCTTAGAAGTTGGCATAATAGGAAGCTTCTGAGTTGGAAACTAAATTAAAGAGAACATTAGATGACAAGGGGTCCAGGCGCTGTCTTTCCCTTTTACTCTTTGCTCTTGTGTCCCTGAAAAGAGCCAGCATTTTCTCTTTGCAACAGAGGGGAGAGAAGGATGTCTAGTTTCAGCACTTGTTGATCCCATTAACATGGAAGATTGACAAGAGGCGGACAATTATATCTGACATGAATATGGATATGGAGGGGATTGTTGAAATGGAGACTCTTGTTAATGGAAGAAAGATGACCCCAACCTTTTGACAGATGTCAAGTAGATTGGAGTCCAGTGAAGTTACAACCATTTAATCTACATCACAAGAGAAGACAAACTGTATGACTGATAACCTCTTTATTTTTTATTGTATAATTTTTTACTCTACAGTCTAGAAAGAGATAGCATTCTCAGCTTGCTAATGTGGGTCAGTATTATTCATCCAGAATTTCAATGGCACTGGGGCTTTTGTTAGTTGGTAGCCTCTTCTCTGGGTCAAGGAAGAAAAGAAATAAATGAAAAAGAAGTGACTAAAGAAATGATATAAATCAATACAAGAATCAAAACTCTTCAATGAGATTTTGACCTCAGTTACAGGAATGCAATTTCTGACTCTTTCTGAGAGGCATTAGTGACTTACTTAATGCATTATATGAAAGTAAGGTAAGTATGAAAAATGTACTTGAATTCCTTTTGGTTCTAAAATATAATGGAGACAGAAATGGGCTTTTTCTTCATTTCAAAATAATCTTTTACCCTTTTGAGATGGATGTGTGTATTTCTGAGTAAAAATTGTTTAAAAAACCAGTTTGGCCATGGGGTCTTCTGTAAGCACTCACGTGTGGAAAGTATACATCTTTTCTGTGAGCTTTGAAAGATCTCAACTCCCTCCTTCCCTTCCTTACTTTGGTTTGTTTCAAATTTTCTCGAATTACACCTTATTTATTCTCCTCCCCTTAACCATTCTATTGAACTTGTTTTGAGTGCTTTCGTTAAACCAGGATGCTTTAAGGCTTTACATATAGTATCTCATTTAAGCCTTACGATAATCCCTTGACATAAGTAATATCTTTCACCTCAGTTTACAGATGTGGAAACTGAGGCACAACTGGGTTAAGTAAATTGCCTGAAGATACAGCTGATGAGTTGGGGAGCCTGGCTTCTATCTCCAGACAATCTGATTCTAAGGCCACTACACTAAAGCTATTTTTATGGATCTTATCTCCTTAACTAGATTTTAAACCTCATAACTTGTTATTTGCAGTTCACACAATGCCTACTCTCCTGACACTGTAGTTGGTCATAGACTATTTATTGAATAAGTGGGTGAATGAACAAATAAATGAATGCATGAACTCTACTTAGAAAGCTGGTGGAAAAAGTGACCTACAGAGGATTGAGCAGGAGAGTGACTGACAAAAAGGATAAAATGGTATTTAAGGATGATAAGAAAAGCAGTAGAGTGTGGACTTTTCACTAGGGCTTAACAGTAGCCAAAACATTGGCATAGCAATGTGGGCCAGCATAGATGCTATGGGAATGAAACATGATGTCTGGATACTTGAATCATTTTAAAGGGAAAATTTGGTGACTGCATGTAGAGACATGTAAATGGATATTATTACAATGAAAAAAATCTAATTTTCTTAATGGAAAATATATGAGCATTTATTTAAAAATACTAAATCACTCATTATCTTACTGTCTGACAGTAAACAGAATGGACTTTTTTTTTTTTTTTTTTTGCGGTACACGGGCCTCTCACTGTTGTGGCCTCTCCCATTGCAGAGCACAGGCTCCGGACTCACAGGCCCAGTGGCCATGGCTCACGGGCCCGGCCGCTCCGCGGCATGTGAGATCCTCCCAGACCTGGGCACGAACCCATGTCCCTTGCATCGGCAGGCAGACTCTCAAACACTGTGCCACCAGGGAAGCCCCAGAATGGACATTTAAAAAAAATTATCAACATTAATCATTACGTGAAGGTCAATTTTAAAAATTAGACAAAACAATTTGCCCTCAAAACTCCAGCCCCAAAATACTGCACTGTATTATCCACTTTGAATTGCCAAATGGCTGATCCATTTGATTGTATGAAAAC
Source organism: Mesoplodon densirostris (assembly GCF_025265405.1). Taxonomy (NCBI): domain Eukaryota; kingdom Metazoa; phylum Chordata; class Mammalia; order Artiodactyla; family Ziphiidae; genus Mesoplodon; species Mesoplodon densirostris. The sequence continues at coordinate 104,789,036 of NC_082664.1, forward strand.
TGATCACTGATGTAAATACCCCAGTAAATAATCCAGTAAATAACCCAGTAAATAACTGAGTTGACTCAGGTTGAGTCCAATTCCATCATCACAGGCATCAATTATGTGGTAAACTTTGCGGATTCAAAAGTTGGGCACTCACAAGCCTTATCTTCCAAACAGTGAGGCATTCCAGTGAAACATCATCTAATTTGACTCTATTGATCAACAACTCTCTCAACTCATTCATTCTACACAGATAAACATTACTTATGAAGCTCTTTATATGTCCCTTCTGCATAGTTTCTTAAGAAACATCAACATTTTCACATGTTCATTAATGTTGCAAGCATCACCTATATTCTATAATGGTAACTTTCTAAAACATATAAATTGATTGAAAAGTTGCATTGCAGATGCCAATTATGTAGAGCATTTGTTTCTCAGCATAGTAATTTCAAATGCAGCCCACTACAAATTCATATATAATCATCTGGAATTATAAAACCAACACAGAGAGAGGAGAGCTCGAGTTATTGCTTTACATCACATTTCCCCTGGAATTACTTCAAGAGATAAGCCTCCCCAGTTTCAGTAAAAAGAAATGTATTGATATTTGTTCATGTTTATCTTTATATTTATTATGTTTCTCCTCTGTGCCAGGAACTGTGCTTGGGGATGACTTTTAAATAGTTTTTTTTTTTCCAGAAATGCATCTGGCCATACATACAGCCAATGCACGTATGTGCGATTCTTCTAAAAGGATAATTTATGAGACAATTGCTGTTGTATGAGTCAATCAGCTGGACAAAGACTGTCATCAGGAAAGTATTTATTCAGTAGATATTTGCCATAGCTTCAGTGTGTTTTCCCACCTGTCTCCACCAGCAGATTTTATCTTGTAGAATTTGAGGAGACATTTCTAGAACTTAAATTAGACTGTTTCTATAGTGTGAAAAGATACAACCTGAGTTGTGTTTTAGGTGTCAAGTTATTCCCAAATTTTATTAAATACCTAACATAGACTCAAAACAGCCATTAGATATTAGGGGCCTGCAGTAGGAAAAGATTTTCCCCAGAAACTTAGACATTAAATTTGTAATTTACACTCACTTGTGGTTCTAGCATTTGTAAATAGAAGACAAAGTCTATCAAAGATTACTTGAAAGTATTTTTTGCTTATTCAGAGAATCAAAAAGGAATTGTGAAAAGTTGAAAATTGCACAATTTCCTGGTTGACTCAGAACACCCAGGTTTGGACCTTGGTCTTTGGAGATCCATGACCTAGTTGATCATATAACTTCTTTAAATCCCTGAAACTTCCATTGCAAAATGAAACTTTATCATGAAAAGCTGCTATGATAATGAGATAATGGATATGAAATGCTTTAGAATTTATTCTGAAGTGACGATAGTTACTAGTATTATACTACCTTAATAATAGTCTAATATAAAGAGATAAGTTATGGGACTTCCCCGGTGGTCCAGTGGTTAAAACTCCACACTCCCACTGCAGGGGATGCAGGTCCGATCCCTGGTCAGGGAACTAAGATCCCACAAGCCACGTGGTGCAGCCAAAAATAAATACATAAAAAATAAAAATAAAAATAAAATACTTAGGCTAAAGCAGCAAATAATTTAAAAAACATAAAGAGATAAATTGTAACTAATCTTAAACTGTCATCATCTTTCCAAAATTCATAACCCAAATCATTTACGCATGATAAGGACAATTGCAAAAATTCTTATAGATGGGTTGTATCCTGGAACCTCCTATATTTAAAGTAGAATCATATCCTTTATTCTCAATATACCAACATCTTGCTGATCCATTACTAAGGAATGATGAGTATGTGCTGAAGACAATATAACAGGGTCTGGTTTTGTCTTCTTTCTAAGGTCTGGGGTTAAGAGAATGGTTGAGGAGGAAGGAACAGAGTGAAACTTACTAGCCCACCTAACACTAAACCATAACCTCTTTAGCTGACACCCTGCTTTCCACTGAACATGTCTGTTTCTGAGGAACATTCCAATTGCAGCAACTTGAAACAACTTCCCCCAAGTTAACCATCTGTGGTGCTTACCTGCGGGCAGGTAGATGCAGCTCCCAGGGCCCCTGAGGATAGGCTGCCTCGGATAGCCCAGATATGTCTGAATTTTTGATGCAGTAGACACTTCCCTGGGAAAGCAAAACTCACTCCAGAGTCCCCACATACAAATTATAGTCACCATTTAAACCATCATCACAGTATTTGAGGTTAGTAAAACATATTGCTTGAGCTATAAAACATTCTAAACTAGCATTCCAAATGTCTCGCCTCAAGCAAACACTTCAATTAAAGTTTCAGACAGCTGGCACTGGAATCATAATAACAGTTTACACAAAGGGATTGGCTAAACATGATTACTGTTTTGATAATTTATTGTCAACAGGCATTATTGTGCCCTGATCCCAATGCTTGGCTTCCTTTCTTCTCTATTATCAACAGGTGACAACGAGAGTTGGTTCAGGTTATAGAGAAGGAACATTCAGTGTCCTGGTCCTAAGTAGATCACACACACACACACACATGCACACACACACACGAAGCACTGTATATTGTTATTAATTTCCATAATCCAATCATTTTTACTGTCTCCTTCCTATGAATTGCTTTGTTTGTAAAGGGGAAAAATCTAAGGGTACTCTTCTTAGCACCCTTATTACAAGAGAAAAAAGAAAAAAAAAAGAAAAGAGAAAAGGTTAGCTTCTTAAATACAATCTATATTCCCTTGGAATATCTACGGAATATCTAATTTCCCATGCCTCCCTTTGTGAAGTAGATAAAAGCAGCGAATGCCACAGACTTTCTTTTGTACTTTGAAGCATGTACACAACACTGGCAGCCTTGTGTCTGTTTAGGCGGATGGGTGCTGGTTCACCCAAGAGACAGACAGTACTGACAACAGCTATTTGCCCTTTAGCCAATTCGAAAACACAATATTTTGCAGCCTTATTAACATATTTTCAAGTATAAGAGATTTTCTGTTCATTCCAGCTTGACTATTTTGAGCAATTTTATTTCTACCACAGGGAAGTATGTGTGACTGACATTGTCATTTTATTTTATTCAAACTGGACCCACTCACAGATTCCTTAACAGGATTAGAAACATAATATTATATTTTTATCATTAAAATCAAGCCCAACAAATTGTCCAGGCATATTTGGTGCTCAGTCTTTGTGAACTGTTGGAAACAGCATGGTCATGTGCTTTACTGTTTTAATGAGAAAGCAGACATTACTTTTCTTTGAGGAGTGAGATGGTTCCATAATGCAACAGGTTTTGTTGGTTTGTGTCTTTCTGTACACAAAACGCTAAAGAAATTGGAGAGAGTCAGAAACAGTATGCTTGGATCAGTCAAGAGGGAATCAAAAGGACACTTCTGAGTACATTTGCATTTTTTTATTCTGAACATGACTTTTCCATTGACTTTAATTAAGGTTTCATTAACCCTGAGTTTGGAAAGCTTTTAATTGAGAGAGAATTTGCTTACTGTGCATATTTTTTTTTTCAGCTGCAAAGAGAATCACTGTAACAAATGTCTCTTCCAACTTGATAGTAAAATTCAACTTTGTTCTACCTTTGCAGAAATTGGTTATAGATCCACTCTTAAGAAATGAGCCACACCACATTGATGATTTTTATCTCATCATAAAGTGGTACAAATTTGGCTCCAGTACAATTCATAAGTATATTGCCTGCTGACAAATTAATCCAATTAGCAAAGGTGAAGGTTTATAATTGGGGTTAACTAGAATATAACTGGTCATTGCTAATCAAACCCTCCCTCACCTCCCCTAGAGTGTGGTCCCCAAAGTTATTCAAATAGTCCCATTTAGTCTTCTGATCAAACCAGAAGTCAGACTTCAAAAATCCCTTTTCAAGAAAATAGGATAGAGCCACCTTTCCAAAGCCATGACAACAATGGAAGTTAGTGGCATGGTATTTTCCTGCTGTTTGGGAGAGTGAATATCCACACACACCCCCTCCCCACTCCCCTACTACTGAGAGTATTTTTATATAGTTCAAGTCCCTATTGGTCTGCAGTTTGCAGTGCGGTTTAAAAAGTAATACATCTTTTCTTAGATGTACCCCAGTTTCTGCTTTTTAATAGACATGATAATGAGCTTCTGGGTCTTCATTTCCCAGTGTGCAGAGAGCTCGAATAAATCTTCGATTGTTCACAACCCAGGAGAAGGTTCCAGAGCACTGGGATCCATTGAGGTCTCTCTAAACAACTATTGTTTTAAGCATGTTTTTTTTTTTGAGCTTGGACTTTTCTGGTGCCATTGAATTTTTTTTTCCCAATATATTCTGTAGCATCTGCTTATAATGAGCTGAGACAGAGTGAAATTCATTTTGCATTGAATCTGAATGAATGAATGTTCCCAACTGTTTTGGAGCGGCATAATATGCTATCTGTACTATTGGCTGTAGAAAAGATTTCCTGGTAGGTAAAAGGAAAAGAAAGCTTTATTTGAGATTTTCACAAAAATATGTCTGCTTGGGCAGTCTGGGTTTTGTTTCCTAGATTTCAAATTTTTGGAAGATGTTTTACTTTTGTGCAAGACCAAAGGATGCCAATGTGAAAATATGTTTGACCACATTGGGGACTATTTGCTGTTTTTGAAAACTGACTTATTTACATCTAGCATGATATAATTCCTTAATAACAAAGTGCTTTCCAAAAAAAAGCTAATTCAAAGGACTATCTAAAAACCTTAGACATATGCAATTATACATGTCTCTCAATTTTTCAGAAAATTAAAACATCCTCTGGGCAATTCCTGTTTTCAGTTTTTTTGACAAGTCTGAAAATAGAAATCATGAGAATGAAAAGACCTAACGTTGCCAGGTATTTTTTATAAATTTAATGGAAAAATATATACTTCCTCTCTCCCTTTTTTTTTTACTGGGGGAGGTGGCACAATGGCATCAGGTATATATTTTTATATGACCTCAGGTTATGCTTAAAGGAACTTATATGACATTGACTAGAATTTTTGATTATAGTAGCTGAGGTGATTGATGATGCTTCTACTAATTCTAAAACAATCCAATGGACATTATCTTCATGTTACTAAAGATATAACCCCATCTATTTCCGAAGCCAGCTCAATCTGGTGGAGGTAGAAAAATAGTTTAGTTTAATTTTTTTATTTGTGTCCTTATAAAAATAAGAAGGAAAAAATGGTGACTTGAGCCCATCCCCAAAGCTTTAACCAACTGACTATGATTGAATACTTTTTCTTTTTACTGCTCACTGGGATCTTCTTATGAAATGCACATTTCATTTTTATCCAGGACCTGGGGATATGGGGCAACAGAAGAATATTATTTGAAATTCGGCACACCACAGTCTATAGAAAGCTGCACAGCACCATTGTGGAAGAGTTATAATTTTAATTCTTTTTACAATGACAAGATTACTCTGAAGTTAAATTATCATTCTCTGTTAAACCAAACAGCACTGTGGCAGTTTTAATAGGACAAGGTGGCTTATTCTAATTGGTAGGATCTGTAGATTCCTATGCTGAACTTTAGATCGAAGCATTTCCAAGTTAATAGGGTGATTGGAGGGGAGGGATACATTTACAATCTGTTTGGGCTGAAATGGATACTTGGTGCCGTGAATTCTCAGGCGGCAAGCCATTATTACCATTATTACTGTCTCCGTGATAGCCAGGTAGAAGCACCTGCTCTTTCTCTGGCTTCTCCAGGTAATCCCTAACAATCAATTAATTCCTGAAAAACAATAACGACCAAAGATGTGGGCTTTTATAATATCAAAGGAGGATGCCTTTGACATCAGTCAGTGGAAACACTGTGCTTGCAGAATCCCAAAGTTTTAAGACCACGGATGCTTAGCTGAAATGAAACAAATCAGTTCTGTAACATCCTGGTACACAACAGAATCTGCTACAACTCTATTTTTTGGTATGAGCTTCAACCGTGATAATCTCTGTTTATAGAATCTGTGTCAACAGTAGGGTTTTATTATATGACTCATTTGAAGATTCTGGGCTTGCGATTTTGTTAGCAATATTTTTCTGGTTTTGCATAAAAAGAAAAAAGAAAACAGAGGAAGTTGTTTTTCCACAGATGATATAATAGGGGTATTAAAAATATATAAATAAGTAAGCATCAAGAATATATATATTCAGGGCTTCCCTGGTGGCACAGTGGTTGAGAGTCCGCCTGCCGATGCAGGGGACACGGGTTCGTGCCCCGGTCTGGGAAGATCCCACATGCCGCAGAGCGGCTGCACAAAAATTCAGAACCATAGTAGAATCAAAAGTACGAACTTACTTTGTGTACACTACTTAGCAGCTTATATTTCCAGTATGTAATATGTCTTCTTCCTGAAGGAAAATCGTGATGAAACAGATTGAACAACTTGGCAAATCCTTCAAAGTGGAAAACTGGGAATTTTGTTCATGTTTCTCACAACAGCAACAGAGATTTTTTTCACAATTGCTTTATACTGTCAGACCAAAAAATAAATAAATACATTTAGATAAAGCCAAATTAATCAAATTAGAGCTCTCACCAAGGAGGATTGGAACATGCTCTCTGTTCTTTTTTTTATAATTCATCTATAGGAAAGGGTCTGATATTTGAACTAGTGGCCAACATTTAACAATTGAGAGAGTTCAAAGAAAAAATATAGATTTTTAAGTTTTTCTTGAAAATTCAAATCTGGCAACACAGGGCCTTCATTTCTACCTGTAAACAAAAGGCTTGGTTTGAGCAGCTGCCTAGTTAAACCAAACATACTCTCTCACACCATTTTCTACAATCCCCACCCAGCCCACTCACCCACTTAAGTTACCAGAGTGATCATCTTGCCCTTCCAGTTGACAGCCAATCTGTGGCTGAAAATAGGAACAGCCACACCCTCTAACTCTCTCACCTCTCTCTCTTCCTTGCCGGATCCTTCTCTCTCGGCCACATCAACCACTCTACCATCTCCCATCTTTATTTGCTGCTTTCTATCTCGAGAGTTTTCCCAGGTCCTCCCTTACTCAGGAAAGCTCACCTTGCTCCAGTGTAGTCTTTTTCTTTGCCTGAGATGAAAAATCCCTTGCATGTAGCACTTCCCATCACTCTCAGCTCTGTCCTGGCCCTGATTCTATTTCACATCCCCTTCACGTTTTGATACATGATCCATTCAACAAAAGCCTATGGTATCAAAAAACAAATTAATATTGATGAGTAAATGTATTTTCAATTACATAGTTCTCCTCATCAATTTCTTACAATGACACTGCAGGAGACATGCTACAGGCACTCATAACTCCCCTTTGAGCTAGAATTTGGCCCCTGCCATCAGATATATATACTAATTGGTGATGTTCCCCTTTCAGTGTTTCTACATTTCAGTCTTATTTCTTATTTCTCTTATTTCTCGCTAAATAAGACAATTTCTGAAGTCAAGGACAAAGATCTTCCAGTTCTTCGTGACCTTTAAGAACAAGGGATACAGTCCTATGAGCCAAGTACTAGAACCCCTATCTCTTGCCTCAGAATTCTCATCACATTTTGCACCACTTGCAATGCACTTATCACATTTTATTTCATCTTAAATAGTAATAGTGTATACTCTCTTCAAGGGCGGGCATTGTACCTTATTCAACTTTGTATTCTCCTCCTTAAAGGTACACCTTTAAGGAAAATACACCTTTCTATGTGTTTGAATTAATAAAAGTAAGCAGTCTTCAAAGAAGATTGACAAATTCAATGGACATGAGAATATAAATTTCTGGTGCTTGAGATTAACATTTAAAATCACCAATAATTCATCCAAGACTCACACTCACAGCTTGAAATGTCTGCAGATTCCCCAGGACAAGGAATCACAGAAAGGAGGAAACTTGATGGCCATGAGCAAATGGGCAGGCAGCTTATTCACAGGACAATACTCCTATTTCCTACAAGATCATACCCCCTATCACCACATCCCTTTATTGCTGGAAATATTAAATTGTAATATGAAGGTGGATAAATGGAGACTATTTCTTTACACCATTAGTCCTTCCTTTGATTTTAGACCTTAAATCTTCCCAATCAAATAGGCACATCTGAAAGAGTTATCTTCTGATGGCACTAGAATGGGAATCAGTTTGTCACTGTATCTAGCCTAGAATAATCCTTCAAGGAGAGGGGACACAGGATGGTTACATTTTGATTTATGAGTTGGGAATGCGAATAAAGTGAGAAGAGTTCTGGAAGGGAGAATCTTGATGGGGTAACTGTTATATTAGGGCCAGAAAGGTATGGAGAGGTAATGTCTATTTTTATAAAGGGCTTTTATGTGATCTTGAGCATAATTGCATGTGATTGCTCCCCGAAATTGTGCCAAAACTATTTGATTCAAGGTGCATTGGGGTATCTCAAACACTCCCCATAATATTTTTTTGTATTTTTTCCTAGAATAAAAGAAAAATAATTGCAAAATCCTACATCAATGTTTTTTCTAGCTGTATGTTTCATGTATGACTTGAAAATAAGAATGTAAATGAAAGGAATCTCACTGGTCATTTATGCAAAATTCTTGGGGCGGATGGCAAATCTTCAAGGATGGATAAATTATTCATCCAGAGGGAAAAGAAAGACAGAGAGGAAGAATGATTGGGAGGGAGGGGGGAAGGGAAGACAGAAGATGAAAAGTTTAAGATGTTGCTTTCAGATTTCCCTGTTTCTAATTGTTAACACCAAATTCCACCCATTCCAACACATGCACTTTTCTCTCAGGCTCTCCTTCTACTATACCATTTTGTTTCTTGGTGTCTCTATACCCAATACACATGTATAACCCAGACACAAACACTCACACAGACATACATGCCACAGAATTTAGTTTCCTTATTCTGTTTATTTCCAACAGCAGAAACATGAAGCAGTGACAAGATGGTCAGAATTTATATCAGACTACGAACTCTTATATGAATAGCCTCAAAATCAAGTGGACCCAGTTGTTTACTAGAAGACACTGGTGTTTATGTCTATGACCTTAGTATCCATCTTCAAGATTTCACATTTTGTATTTCGAAACAGGCTCCATTCAAATTTTTGGGGGGGAAAAGAGGACAATCTCAAAAAACACTGCCACTTATTTGGGGGACCTTGAACATGTTTCTTAGACATCATTTTTCCCATTTTATTGACAAAGAAAAATGAGACTGCCTGGCAGGATTATTGCAAAGGTTGATAAAATGTGAAATCACCAAATAGGGTGACAGACACATAGTGGAGACAATAAATGTCTGTTCCTCCCTCTTCTCCAGCATTCCTTTACTTGGATATATATGTGTTCTAAGAGTCCCTTGCAGAAATAATAATAAACTTTGTATCTTTAACCAAGTCAATATGAATTTTCACTTTTGTTAAATCAGGCAAATGAAAGTCTTGTAAAAGCAGAAGCACAGTGAGAAAGATGCATAGATTATCACAGCAACCTTCTTGAAGAGGGCTTCTGGGCAGCAGAAGGAGAAGGTTCCATGGTTAGGCAGCTCTATCATTCAGAAGAAAAGGGACAAAGGAAGTCTCCAGAAATTTTTCTTGGGTAGAGACACTCTCTTCATAGTGTCAATATTTCTTGGATTCTTCCACCTAGATTCTTAAAAGATCATAGAAGAAATGAAAAACCATATAAGTATTCTTTTCCAAATATATTTCAATGTCCCTGTCAATATTCACTTGGGATCCACCATTGATTTGGAGATTGTCAGAGGACATGTGGTCCAGATTAATAGCCTAAATTAATTAATTAGCTTCATTGTCTCATTGCCTTCACTTCTCTTCCTCTGTCTTCCTTTCCCTCATCCCTCCCAATTGCTTTTCCTCTGTGTCTTTCCTTTCCCTTCTGGAGGAATAATTTATCCATCCTTGAAGATTTGTCATTCCCCCAAGAATTTTGCATATATGAGCTGTGAGGTTCTGCTAATTTACATTCCTATTTTGAAGTCATACATGAAATATACAGCCAGAGAAAAAAATTGATATGGGATTTTACAATTATGTTCCTTTTATTCTGGGGAAAAATGTAAAAAAATGATGGGGAGAGTTTGAGATAATGAGAAACCCCTATGCACCCTGAATCAATTAGCCTTGGCGCAATTTTTGGAGTGATCACATGGGTCGGTCAAGGAATTTACTGTTCCAAGTGGGAGAAGACTCACCACACACTAAGAGGGGGGGCAGAGTCAGTGGGTCAACATTTATGACTTTTCCAGGATAACCATTTTGAGTTTTCCTCAAATCTATTGATATTTCTACTGCAGTGAGAGAGAGATAAGAAATAATTTACCAGCTGTACCCATGAATTAATTACAGAGACTGAGTCTTCTGAAGTTCCAGAAAGACATTAGTTTTGTTTGTTTCAAGTAAGCCATCCTATATAGGTGAAGATCCTCTTTACCAGGCTCTAAGTTTTAATAAAAAGTAACTACATCAGTCTTGCAGTTTTAAAATGGAGAATAAAATAATGAGGATGGAGAGGTGATTTAATACATGGAAATTGAGAAATACAGCTAAAAGCCTTTCTTTCCTCCTTTTTCCCTGCATCCTTTCTCCATCAACTACTTATGTCTCCTCCTCCTGTCCTGATGGGAAGGCTGCTGAGCAGAAGACAATCACCATGAAAGCAGCTAATCATGGGGCTTTTGCCAGTTAATCAGTATCTCTGTGGCTGACCATTGTTTACAGACGGAAGGGGTCCCAAGATTCTTGATCTCAGATACTGGAGGGCTGCAAGTCAGGGCCTTCAGCTCTCCAGCAAGCTGCTGCAGCCTCGATTTAATTAACTGCCTATCCCTGCCCTGGTGTGACTTTGCATGGCCAGGAAGGTGTTTCCCAAGGAAATCAGAATGGGGAGCAGAGCGGGAAAGAAGGAAAAAAAAAGGTGAGTTCAGGAGGGCAATGAGGCGGGGGTTAACAACGCTGCTTAAGATCAAGGGCTGGAGTGCTGAGATGCTGCCAGACTTGAAAACTTTAATTTACTGTCACTGTTAGCCCCCTTTGAGGTTTATGGTGGTATTTATATACACAGCATCAATCACATGAAACAAGGAAGGGATTTATAGTTTGTTTTAAAGACTGCAAATGCAATGTAATGCAAATAGCTTGCCTCATGGGCATTTATGTTTAATGGGAAAATTACAGATGCAAAAGATTGGTAGAACAAATTTTAAATTGACTTTATTACATCTAGTGCTTTTCAGAGAATACTATTTAAAAAAAGAGAAAGATATGGTAATGGAGTTCTACACTGTAGCCTGATAACTTAAATTCTACTTGACTTTTTTTTTTTCTTATATCTTCCTGCTTATGTTACTCTTACAATAACTTTGGCTGAAAATTCCCCAGGACCATAAACTGATTAGAAATTTGATTTGTGTTTATTTCATTTCAGATTACTTTTTTTCTAGACCCAGCCAAATAACAGATCCATATAATGTATATTCATATGATATCATGGTGGCATATGCATTTATAGCCTATGCCATGACTCCTTTGTATATTAATATGTGAATGCCTTTAATCAAGATTTAAAGTTTTAGGATAGATTAGTTCTCATGTCCTCATTTTCTTAAAACATATTTGTATGTGTGTTTGTGTGTGCACATGTATGCATGCACACATTTCAAGGGATAAATTGTTCTTTGACTTTGAACATTTTTGGTAAAGATCTTTTCCTGAGCTGTGAACACCAAGGGCTATCACTTTATGGTCATTGAGTTGTTTGAATGGGATGAACAGGTGGTCTCAGCTTGTATTTTGGCCAATGCCTGGTGCCCCCTGCACAGAGCTGACAGTTAAATTGGTATTACCACTTGATCAGAGGAAAGACAAGGGTTAAACAGGCAGGAGCTGGAGATTTGCTCATACTATTGGCTGCAGAAGCTCCATCCTCACCTGTGCAAAAGCACAGTCTTCTTATCAGTTAATGAAAAACATTTCCATGGATAATCTGGCCATCACCAATTAGAAGCTGCATCTATACTATATTCTAAAAGGTTTTTTTTATGTTGATTTGTTCTTTATTCCTGCCCTCTTTCACAAAGGACTCGAGGTAGCTTACAAAGATGCACATGATTGTAAATACAAGAATTTTGAAGATATATTCTATTTTTTAACTCCGTAACTTTGTCTCATAAACCTCTAATTTTTATATATTTTGCTCATATATATTCTAGTATTCATAGAAACCTCTTTCAGTAAAAATACTGTTACGAAGGCACACATGACTTGCAGAATTTTCCTGTTTTTGTAACCATTTGTTTATATTCTAAATAATGAGCAACTAAGCTTAGAAAGGAATATACCTTTTCAAGAAACTTATGGTTTCTTGAAGGTGACAAGGAAGTTCCTCTAATTCTATGTTCATATTTGATGGGTTTCATTGTGCTTAGCAGTGAAATTCAAAATAACAATGGTAAATGTAAGAATTGATCTCTCCTGTTTCAGGCAAATCAAGACAGCTGTGGTGGCCCTCTTCCACAAAGTTCAGAGGAACTCATATCCTTTCTACTTTTTTGCTTTTTCTTAGGTGACTTCCATTCTGAAAGTTACTTCCTGTTCAAGATGGTGGTTCCATTTTTATCCATGATGTCTTTATTTTAACCAGAGGGTAGAGAAAGGCTCAGTCCCTGCTTTAAAGACACTTCTCAGGAATTGCATACACTTCTACTTTCACTTCATTCACCAGAATTTTGTCACATAGCCACACTTAGCTTCATGGGAAGGAAAAAATGTACTCTTATTTTTCCTGACAGCTGTAAGTTCAATTAAAATTCCAGGATTCTGTACTAATGTAAAATTTGGAAGAGGAATATTAAGCAAAAAACAACAGTATATAACAGCAGTCTATACCAGAGACAACAAGGTTACTTTTACCAATATTTTGACTCATACTAATCCTTACACTCAAGAGTTAGGTTATAATCTGTCTACTGATAAGATGACCAGAAGAGGCAATTTAGCTGTGTGAGGCTCCAATCATCAACTATATAGACTTAACTCCATTTATAAGACAAATATTTCTGTTTTTAGCATTAATGATATGCTGTGGTCTGCATTTTTTATTTTTATTTTTTTGTATTTTTTTTTTTTTTTTTGGCTGCGTTGGGTCATTGTTACTGCACTCGGGCTTTCTCTAGTTGCGGCAAGCAGGGGCTACTCTTTGTTGCAGTGCTCAGGTTTCTCACTGTGTTGGCTTCTCTTGTTGCAGAGCATGGGCTCTAGGCATGTGGGCTTTAGTAGTTGCAGCACGCAAGCTCAGTAGTTGTGGCATGTGGACTCTAGAGCGCAGACTCAGTAGTTGTGGTGCACGGGCTTAGGTGCTCTGCGGCATGTGGGATCTTCCTGGACCAGGGCTCGAACCCGTGTCCCCCACATTGGCAGGTGGATTCGTAACCGCTGTGCCACCAGAGAAGCCCCATATGGTCTGAATTCTTAAAATTGGACAGGTACAGGCATGATTTCAAGATTTGCCTCATTAACTTCTTAGTTTATATCTGAGTGCAGTTGCTCAAAGTTGCTTCAAAGCAAAACAACATGCATGAATTTTTCCTAATTCAGGAAACAGTTGTGGGGCGGGCATATTTGACCTGATATAACAACAACAAAACTGTCCGACTAGCTTCCAGTCTTCTACTCCTTCATGCAGAATCATTGAGTATTTACGAAGACCCCAGCATTTGCAAGACATTGGGCTTAATCAATTAATTCATTTAATCCCCAGGGTGAGGGAGTAGGTAGTGGCAGGAAGGTAGGATTCCCTGCCTCTATTCACAGATGAGACTCTGAGGTTCAGAGTAGTTAACGAAATGATAGTTACTATCAAGACCAACATTACTGGATTGGAACACCAGTCTGACTGAGAGCAAATGAGGGACACCTCAAAATGTGTATTTGAACAGAAATCAAAGAAAAAAAGCCATGAAATTTATATTAACAGCAGTAATGTAGCTACTTTCAAATGATTAAGCAGCCTTTAAAATGCAAAGGCAAGTGACCAATTAAGACTTGAACCTTTGATCTGTGACTTTGCTAGTAGCCTTGAATTATTAAATTAAAAGCTAAGAGACACAAATAACGTCATTAAGTTGATGTCTCAATAGATAGCAATAGATCTATTAAAGATAAATTGTGAGAGGCTAAAACGCCTTCCTACGAAATTGCCTCCTGGTTTTGTTTTGCTTTCCTTCATAAAATTAAAGGAAATTCTTCAAAAAAGAGTGTACAATTTAGAGTGAAAGATGTAGTTTTCCTCCTTCAAATTTATTTTACCTATAGGAGGCATTAGACCTGCATAAAATTTTCCACAGTTTAGGGGACAAGTATGGGGACTGAAGAAAATATGCAAAATTTATACGATACACAAATATCTTACAGTTTTGCAATGTTTACAAAAGTCTATGATCACCTGAACACATTTTTCAGGCTTCTCCCAGATCCTGGAAGGGGCCAGGCAGGTGAGGGCCCTGGATCATTCATTGGATGGCAAGGATGCCTCTCATCCCGTCTCCAGATAATGAGGCCATGCCCACTAGAGCATCATTATAGCATCAGCACCCTCCTGCCAGCACCCTGTTTTCCAATGAATACAAATTGATCCACCAGAGTCAGATTTCATTTTCTACAGTTTGAGAGACACTTCTAAACGTTACAACTTTTCAAGAGAAACAAGAACAAAGTAGCCTGGATAGATGCTCAAGCATGAATTTGCATCAAGAGACGGGATAGGAGAGAACTTCATTCTATTACTTTAATACTGCTGGAATATTCTAATTTTTTCAATAAGCATGTCTTATTTGTTCTAATTTAAAAATAGTTATAGAGGAATTCTTCATCCTAAGAAAAATGACTATGATGCATTTCTAAAATTTTATTTATTTATTTATTTATTTATTATTTTTACGAGTATAATTGCTTCACAATTGTGTGTTAGTTTCTGCTTTATAACAATAAAATTTATTTTACTGAACTATAGTTTATTTACAATGTTGTGTTAATTTCTGTTCTATAGCAAAGTAACTCAGTTATACATATATATATATATACTTTTTCATATTCTTTTCTATTATGGTTTATCACAGGATATTGAATATAGTTCTCTGTGCTATACAGTAGGACCTTGTTGTTTATTCATTCTATATATAATAGTTTGCTTCTGCTAATCCCAAACTCCCAATCCATTTCTCCCCATATGATGCATTTTTTATAGACTAAATATCTACTGAGTTGCCCTCTTTTTCCTCATGTAATTAGCTGTGGAAGTAGTTTGGCTTCTAAAGCAGGCACTCTAAAAATATTGGCAGGATAGAGGGTGAGGCATAGTATAATTGCTAACTACCCTCTACTTTAAGCTTTCTGCCAACTATCAGAATCACCCAGGCCTTTGGGAAAATTTCTTCAGAAAAGTGAACTGCTACCACCCAAATGCCATCACGATTTCTTAGGGAGAGATTCTGAAAGTAATGCCATAGAGAATCATAAGCATCACATGGGAAGTTGTTAGGAATGCATGTTCTTGGGCCCACCCCATACCAACTGAATCAGAAACTCTAGGAAGGAAGACCAGTAATCTATGTGATGCTGATATACCTCAAGTTTGAGAACTATTTCCTAAGAGAAAATCTAGGGTGAAAGCTGGCATTTGATATGTATAGTTCACCCCTATTATTCAATAATGGCTCTAATTCATGGGTTGTTTTCTATGATTAAGTACTCCAGCCTTTTCATTTTGAAAATTTTATGTAAAATTAGGGAGAACTACGGGTTTACAAAAGATAGGTCTGTGGGTATGTTTATGCTTCCTTTGCTTTTTTTATTTTTCATTTTTAAGCACAAAAAGGGAAACTGAAACTAATTTCCATATGTCAAAATTCATTACAAAAGAAGCCTGGGAAGGATATACAGAAAGTCACTTAACGGATGACAGAAAGTAAGCCCATGACCATGGTACCCAGATGTTGGGGTTTCAGGAGAAGCAACATTTTTTTTAACATCTTTATTGGAGTATAATTGCTTTATGATGGTGTGTTAGTTTCTGCTTTATAACAAAGTGGGTCAGCTATACATATACATATATCCCCATATCTCGTCCCTCTTGCGCCTCCCTCCCACCCTTCCTATTCCACTCCACCAGGACAAAATTTTTTGTTGTTGTTAAGTATTTTCTTTTTCTTTTTTTGCTTTTCTTTCATTTTTGTTTTTTGTTTGTTTGTTTCCGAGTAAGGACATTCCATTTTTTTATAGTCTATTCAATGGTATCATCATTTTTTTCTAAAATATTTTAGTACCAAAAAAAGTATATATTTTCAGTAAAACAGAATGGCTCTTCCCAAGGTAATATTGTTGACAAATTTACATGAACATTTTGACCACAGATTATAAAACTTTAATTAGTGCAGGGTCTTTGCTTGAAAAGAAGACCTTGACAATTAAAGAGAATATGTCTCAAGACTTTCACAAATACTTATGTTTGCTGACTAGCATTCCTTGGTTGTTTGAGTTTCTGTCTCCCCACTAAAACACAAGGCCCTTCAAAGCCCTTCATTCAACAAATATTTGAATGCCTACTGTGAGTCACACAATGTTCTCCATGTCGAAATGCTACCATGGCCCTGGTAGCCAAGGCAGCCCTGCCCCCAGGGAGCTTATGTTCTAGTGAAAGAAATGGACAATTAAGCCAACACATTGTACACTTTCAGGTGGTGGTACCTGTGTGAGGAAGAACAAAGCAAAGGTGGAGAGAGAGTGTTATGGACTGAACTGTGTCCCCCTCAAATTCATATGTTAAAGTCCTAACCCCCCATAGCTCAGAACATGACTATATTTGGAAATAGGGTCATTAAAGATGTGATTAAGTTAAAAATGAGTTCCTTAGGGTGGGCCCTCGTCCAATCTGACTTGTGACCTTATGAAAGAGGAGACCAGGATGGAGACACACAGAAGAAAGACCTGTGAAAACACAAGGAGAAAACAACAATCTGCAAGACAATGTGAGAGACCTTGGAAGAAATCAGTATGGCAGACTCCTTGATCTTGGATTTCTAGCTTCCAGAAAGATGAGAACATGCATTGCCATTGTTTAAGTCACTCATTCTGGGTATTATGTTATGGCAGCTCCAGCAACTAATACAAAGGGTCTTAAAGTTGGTAGGAGGTGGTCTCTCACAGGAGCATTTGTGTACTGACATTCAGTGCAGGAGTGAAGCATGCATAAATTGGGGTCTTGTGCACAGCAGACCAAAGGACCAGCACAAGTTTCTTATGTACATAGCCTTAAACGACAGGCTGACCTCCTTTTCAATTATTCCTACAATTTCTTTATCCCTGGATGGCCATTTTTCATAAAGGAGTCAAGTTGAGAGGTAGACGCTTGTTTATCCACTAGACAACTCAACTACAGAAACGACTTGTTCCCATAGATTTTCCTATTAATACTGGATTAAAACTTGTATCTCAGTAAAAATTCTAATGGGTGCATGTCAACATCGTTCTGATTTGCTCAGAAATGATTGTAATCTTAAAAGTCACATCCAATTACACCAGTCTCTACTTTTATGGTAGAGTGGGTACATTAGTGCTCTATTTTATTTGATTGCAAAATGCTATTATTTATTTAAATTTTGTATAGAAAAACTATTTTGATTGCAAGTTATAAAGTACCTATTTATTATTTTTATGATTTTTAGTTTAATATATACTTGGCTTGTTAAAAACTCTGGTATCTCACTATTAGGTTAGCCATCTGACACCAGTTTATTCTGGTTTCTTTTTTGGGGTTTTAATTTATATTAATAATCATATCCTTTAGTGGTAAGAAGCTTCTTTAACAGACTGCTATTATGTATGCTTCTTGCAATCTGGCATCAGAAGTTGTCGGTCTGCATTGCAGCACTATTTTGAAACTAATTCAAAGAGGCATTATTCCTCGCTTCTTCTCCACAGGCTGAAGGCCTGCTCTCATCTGGGAACTGCCCAGCAAAAGCTGCAGGCCAAATCTGGCTTGAATTTATCCAAAGAGTGGCCTTAGTGTTCACATTTCAACACTGAAAGGGCTATTGAATTCCACTACCACCCCCAACCAACCTCTTTCCTTCTTGAAGGTTGACTGTCTCCCACAAAGGAACTTGTAGGGTTTTTTTTTTTATTAACTTGTTAAAATCTTTGTAATGGACTATGATTAGGCATTTTATCTTATGCATCTAGTGATACAGCATTGAATAGAGCTAAAGACACAAGCGACTGGTCCATGCCGGAAGAAAGAATGAAATAAACGATTTTGGTACAATTTTTGGATGGCCAGTCTAATTTTGAGACATAAATATGATCCAGCTTATTCATCCATAAATTGACCTAATTGTGAGTCCAGTTTGGGGTAGACCAAGATGTTTTGACATTGCTCAAGTGTATCAAGACCTGTTTCTTCTGCAGTTTTCTTAGGATATACCGACCCCCATGGACATCTCCCTTTCATTATGGACATGGAAATTATAGCCGTGATTGAGTGTTTAGTATTTAATGCTCTCTAATTGCTTCTTACACATCATTCTGCCTTAGCCAGTTGGCAGAGAGCTGTTTGAGTTCAGAGAAATATGTGATAAGCACATTCTGGACGATCCTGGCCTCTAGGAGTTTGTTGCTTAGGCGTAAGGAAGTGGTTGGAAATTGCTAGTTGGTAAATTAATGAATCATTTTCTTCCCTGAGAGCTTTTGCAAACATTTGTCACTGTTATTTATTTATTTATTTTTTGCCTTGATGTCAGGTCCCACTATTATTATGTCCCATGGAGGCTGGTGTATACACTTTATTTTTTTAATAACATATAAAAACTTTGAGGAAAGAGTGTCTATAAGACAGGCATTTAGAGCAATACTTCATTCTCCCAGCAACTTTAGGAAATGAGATGGTATTAGAAGATGAGCTCCATAAGGACAGGGATACACTCGCTTTTGAATTCTTAAGGCTGACCATAGTGTCTGAAAGATAGTAGAGGCTTAAAAAATATTTACTGAATAAATGCATGTGGAGAGGATTTTTATATGATTCAAATAACAATACGTACTACTGTTTCTTATGTTTGCAGAATAATATCACATACTTCTTCCTGGCATGAACCTCCTGCCACCACCCCCATTTCTTCATATTTAAAGCAAAGTATTTTGTTGAAATGCTTTGAGCTAAAAGATTGAATCTTTCAAAAGGCATATTAGGAAAGAGGCAGAGGGCAGACAATTGGCAAAACTGATTTTCATGAGAGAAAAATCAAGAATATTTAGGATTGGATACAACACACAAGATGTGAAAGAGCCTGTAAAGGAAGAAACATTCAAGCAAAAGGACTGCAGGGTAAGAGTCTGTAGGGTTTACAGGCCAGGGCTGGGGCAGAGCAGTGTAGGAGAGGGGACTTTAATGACAAACACATTTTATATTTTAAGTTGTTTTCTCTGCCGTAGTGTGAAGTTATTTCTCACATCACCCTGATCACCTCAAACCCTCAATAAAGTCCATGCAGTCCTAAAAGCCTACTGCTAATGCTGCTTGTGAAAAGAGCAAGGAAAAGAAACTGAGGCCAATGTGTACAGAAATGAAGCAATAGCCACTGTGGCTGAGATCTGGAGTTCTATAGGCATAGAAAATAGGATCAAAAGAAACTACTCCCCTGGGAATTGACAGAAATCTCAAAAGGGCCAATTTATGCAATTTGTATGCATAATTCTATGAAAGGGTGCTCAAATCAGTTTTCCTAAACTTTCCAACCAGAGGATTACCTTAGTTGATATTCAGGCTGCAAATGAATTAGTGCTTTATTTTATACTAAGAAGTATAATTTCTAAATAATGAATATATTTAAAGTATAATTTTTCTAGTTATAGTAATCAAGTTCAAGGTAAAAAACTTATAAAACTAATATTAGCAAATAGGAGACAGTGACAAATACCCATAATCCCTTCCTCTAAATACAACTACCATTCGTAGTTTGTTAGTTACTTTTCTAGGCCTTTTGCCCAAATCCTTAAATTGTGGCTGCCTTGTGACTTAAATGCACTGAAAATGACAGGGTTGCAATTCCAAACCTAGTCTTCAAGAAGCCTTAGACACTTCCCCTCTTTCTCTTAAAACTTGTCTTTGCCAAGTAGGCAAGCTCAAGGCTTGTTACCATGAAGAGGTATGCTAGTTGGCCTAAACAAAGTTGTCCTACTAGCATGCAGCTTGTCAACTCACACACATGAGAGAGTCCAGCCTAAATAAGCAGAACTGTCTTCCCAGACCACAAACAACTATAGGTACATGAATAATTCCAGTCTTATCCAGAATAACTACCTAGCTGACCTTCAGACTCATGAGAAATACTAAATGTTAATTGTTTCAAGCCAATGAGTTGTTGAGGAATTTTGTCACACAGCAATAGCTAACTGCTACATCTCATTTTATAGAGAACAAAATAAACTTCACTAAAGATTAAATTATTGCTCATGTAACATACCATATAAAGACAGAATCAGAAATTCAATCCAATGTCTTCCATGTCCCAACACAGTGAGTGATTTTTTTTCCTGATACATATCGTTCTAAAATAGTTTTCATACATTCCTTTTTTTAACTTAAGATACTGTATCTAATTTAAATTTCCCTTTATATTTCTTCTGATAGCTTTAATATAGGATATAACTTTTCTTTTATATTAAATGTATAAACTGCTTCTCTCTCAAATTTTTGCATTTTTTTTCTCTTTGGTAAGTTCAGATATTTTATTAGATTCTAGATGTTCTCTGAATAGTTCTATGTTAACTTGAATTCAAAATTTGTAAAATATTTATTCCCTACTTCAACTTATTTTCCTTTACATACACACAACACTGTTTCTTGACTTCTGTCTTGTTCAGGGATATCCCCAACCCATAACCAAAATCTTGAAGCCATCTTTAACTTATTCCTCTCCATCATAAACCATTAACATACCATGGATTTATCCTTCAAGATGTCTCAGGTTATCTTTCTTTCTATTCAAGTCCATGGACACACCCCTAATACAAGTTGTTTCTACCTATACACAATGCTTGCAAATTCCATGCCATCATCCTCCTAGTGGGAGAGGATGGAAAGCTAAAAGCTCTAACCTCCAGACTTCTTTTCAGTTATGGATGTGGATTAGTTCTGTCACTTAGATGCACTTATATAGGATTTAGAAGGCAGAAGGGATGACATTTGTCAGATCCCTGACTCCTTTTTGGCTGTTTCTCTCTGAAAACTAGACTGTGGAAACTGAGGTTTGGTAGAGGCAGGGTTGTAGTTTCCATTCTCTACAAATTCCTGAGTTTTGAGAGGCAGTTGAAGTTGAAGCACTGGCCTCAGAAATAGTAGATTTGTTGCCAGGTCCATTCTTTAGTATTCTGGGAGCTTCCCTGGTTTGTCAACCTAGGTCCCACTCCTTCAATGTTTCCAATGATTTTGTAGACACCTAATTTCTTGTATTAAATCCTGGTTTCTTTAAAATATCTAGAGTCATTTCTAAGAATTTGAAAAATATAATGAAAACTGATCCTGGAATACAGATCTTTATCCCCCCAAAATGGGGAATATAGATTTTATCCAAATGTCACTCCATCATTTATAGTTGTATTTCTCTGAAAATTGTTATGCCAGGATCAATTAAATATTGGTGGAAAATGAAAACCTTCACCCTTAATAAATCACAATCTTTAGAAAGGGCCTAGACATATGCATTTCAGGAAGCACCTCAGGGATTCTTATGCTCCCTGAAATATGGGAATCACTGATTTATAATAATTATGCAAGTGTTAGACTTCAAAGAAAATCTCAGTAAATAGAAACTGTGTGTGTTCCATTTATTAACCCACACAATTAAGCTAGATATTAATAACAAAGCACTACATCATAAAAAAAATGTAATTAAGAAGCTATGTATCCTACCCACTAAATTATCTTAAAGAGGAAAGGAAAATAAAATTACAAACTTGTTAGGCAATAATATATATTACATCATTACATAACATCGGGCAATGAATGTAGCCAAAGATGTGTTAAGAAGGAAATTTGCAGATGCAAACACTTAAGTTATTAAACAGAAAAAAATAATAATAAAGTCAAATAAAGAAGTTAGAAAGAGAATAACAAAACAGAAATCAAAGAAAGTAGGAGAAAAAGAAAATAAAACTAAAGCAATATAAATAAAATTGGATAAGGAAAGAAAGCGGAACTGAAAAATAAATATAAGAATTGATATTTGAGGAAAATATGCTAAAAACTGTCAAATCTATTCACAAATAAAATAAATACAAAATTTTTTAATGAAAACAAAATAATACAGAAAACTTTTTGATATTTTGAAAACATAAAAATTTTAGAAACTTTTATTAGGATGTATAAATCATCAAAATCAATTCTAAAAGGGTTTGTATATGTGTGCATGCAAACAGACAAAAGATAAAGGAAAAATGACAAAATTTTGATGATTAACCTCCAAGTTACATGCCTACATGATTTTATAGGTGTATTTCTATTTTATTTTTCCCATACTATAAGTTGTAAAAAGATAGAAAACTTCTTCTCAATTTTTTTTTTTTAATTTTTTTCCGGTATGCAGGCCTCTCACTGTTGTGGCCTCTTCCATTGTGGAGCACAGGCTCTAGACGTGCAGGCCCAGTGACCATGGCTCACGGGCCCAGCTGCTCCGCAGCATGTGGGATCCTCCCGGACTGGGGCATGAACCCCTGTCCCCTGCATCAGCAGGCGGACCCTCAACCATTGCACCACCAAGGAAGCCCCTCAATTCATTTTTAAAGGCAATAAATCCCTGTACCTTAAAAACTAACAAAGATAACACTAAAAGGAAAATTCCAAATGCATCTCAATAATTAATATTATTAAAAATATTATTATATAAAATCCCATTAAATCAAGTATATTATTACAGTAAAAGAAAAGATAATCAAGAATGATTTAGTCGGTGATATAAGGATGGTTTAACATAAAACAATATGCTGGTATTCATAACACCAATAGATCAAGGAAGAAAAAGTATGTGATTATTGCAATAGACTTGGAAAAGTTACTTGAAAAATTCAACACTTTTTTTTAATACAAGTTATTTTTCTCATGTCTTGAAGCTTCTTTCCATTTTCAGTTTTCTATGTCAAAGATAACAGAGTTCACGTTTATTTACACAACATTTGAGGTGTGCCTTTTAAGTTCAAGTAAGAGATTAGAATGTCCCCATATACTAGTATTAATCTATATCACTTAAAAGGTTTTCACCAGTATTACATGATTTTAAATGGAGACAATAGAATTATTTAAAGATAATGTGAAAAACTACCAAGAACCCGCAAAATAGCAAATGATTCTTATACCTAATAAGAGATTTACATCAACAAAATAAATAAAGAGGACATACCAATGTTCACAAATATCCCATTTTCCTTTACTTCTGAGTACCTCCCATCTCCCTTAAGGGTAGTCATGGTCATATGACTAGTTATTGACCAATGCAATGTGAGCAGAAGTGACCCATGTCCATTTTAGGCTAAAGCATTTGCTCATCGATGCTTAATTCTTGTACTCCCCTTTCCCTGGCTAAGGCAAGTGCAACTGTCAAAGTATTTTTTGACATAAGGGTGCCCCAAGGTAAATTCAATATGGTCATCAAGTCAGCATATGAAGGGTAACTTCCCTGGAGAATTGCCCAGACCCTCAGAGGGCTTTGCATGATGAAGAAATAGATGTTTATTGTGTTGAACTGAGATTTGGGGGTGGTTACTGAAAGATAGTCTGTACCAGATAAAGCAATAAATATTTAAAAATAACAACTTTCTTACATAATAGTTAGACAATACATTGTAAATACATTTAGACAATACAGTGGGGGAAAAAGCTGTTACATTATAATAAATATTACAATAAATATTTAAGCATTAACAAAAATATTCGTGACTCTATTAAAAAGCATAAAACTTTACTTAAAATATAAGAGTTTAATAAATGGAAAATCATACCATATGACAGGAAGAGAAAACCATATTATCAGCCTGTCTAACTTCTCTCAAGTTCATTGGTAAATTTAACAAGTTAAATTAAAATTTCAAAGTGATGCTTTTTTCTAAACGTAGCAAAATCATTGCAGACTACACCTGAAAGAATAAACAGCTAAAAATAATTGAGAAACTTTTGAAAGTAATGATGAGGATTTGTGCTATCAAATACTTGGAGAAAATATTTACTGTGCATATAAATATATAGTAAAGAACATGTAACCAAAATTTATATTAGAAAATACCTCTTATGACTTAATAATGAAGAGGCAACTCAATTGAAAAATGGACAGTGATTTGAACAAATACCTCAC
The DNA here is from genome assembly GCF_025265405.1 of Mesoplodon densirostris. Lineage (NCBI taxonomy): Eukaryota > Metazoa > Chordata > Mammalia > Artiodactyla > Ziphiidae > Mesoplodon > Mesoplodon densirostris. The sequence continues at coordinate 104,813,439 of NC_082664.1, forward strand.
AAAAGCACATGGACAATCAACATGAAAAAATGTTCAATTGCAGTAGTCATTTGGTAAATGCAAAATAAAACCACAATGATATACCACTATTCACATACTAGGATAGTTAAAACTTTAAAAGATGGACAATAGCAAGTGTTTGCAAGGATGCAGAACAACAAGTGGTATATAAAATGATGAAAGCACTTTGGAAAAAAGATAGCAATTTCTTGTAAAGTTAAACATATACTTACCATATGACTCTGCAATTTCACTCTTAGATATTTACCCATGAGGAATGACAACATATTGCACACAAAGACTTGTACAGGAATGTTCATGGCAACTCTATGCATGATAGCTAAAAATAACCCAAATGTCCATCAACAGGTGAATATCCAGATAAACAGATTGTGCTATAACCATATGAGCAAATACCACCCAGCAATAAGAAGGAATGAACTACTGACAAATGCAACAATGTTCCGCTGAGTCAAAAATGGCAGACACAAATGAACACCTACTTTAGGATACCACTAACAGAAACTTCCAGGAAGGTACATAAGGGAAATTTGGGGGGAAGATTGAAATGTTATGTATCTTGATCATTTACATTGATAGCAATACATCGATAGGACACAAAATAAATGCATTTTTACATGGAAGTTATACCTATTTAAAGTTTTTTTTAATGAAATCATCTACTGAGATGATCTCAGCTTTCTTGACCCTAATATTCTATTACACGGGTTCAATAATTTATGATAAACTAAGTTTTAAAAATGTTACCTGTCCCAGAAGGATCCCTCTAATGCCTCCAGTTTTAGAAGGAACAAAGTCTTGAGTCAAACGAACACATCTCCAATCATGGAACATTTGAGAAAAGGAAAGCAGAATGATAACATCCTATCACACAGGGAAGCACTCACTGCCCCAGGGAAGGCAAAGAACAACTCCTGCTCTTCAGTTTACTCTGTGATTTCCAGACAGAAGTTCCTATTGTTGAATTAAAGGGACAAGCGAACCATTCTCACTTGTAGTGTTAGCAGAGAAACACATTCTGCTTTCTGTGTCCAACTTAGCTGCTTTCAGGTTTAAATTAATACTTAAAAACTTCTAACTGAAATAAAAGTCAGTGTATATGACAGATAAAGAACAATCAGAATCAGATACCAAGAGAAAGAAAGGAGAAAGGAGGAAAGGGAGGGAGGGAGGGAGGGAGGGGAGTTGGGAGGGAGAGAAGGAGGAAGAAAGAAGAGAGGGAGGAAGGAAGGAAGGGAGGGAGGGAGGAAGAAGGAAGAGAGGATGGAGGAAAAACAGATGGGATGGACAAGAGCATCATTTGATGTCAGAAAAAGATAAGGCAGATGAAACAGGAGAGCCTTTGTCTAGAAAAATTCTGTTTGACTAGCTTAAGGCTACCCTTTGTTATCATTGTTTATCTGGGAACTTTTTGGATGATGTCAGTCAGAGACCAGTGAGAAAAACCAATTCTTTGGAGATGCAAAATTGCCAACAATTTTCTTTAAAATTTAATATTTAAAAAGACAACATTAGAGAAGAGGAAGCCCAAAGACTGAAGCCAGATTATTTCAAAGTTTTCTCAACCCTTTCCCACTGGCATTTTTATATCTTCACACAGTTTGATAGGACACCATTTATAGGAAGATCTCTTTTAATAAAAAAATAATAAATGTTTTATATATTATTTATTAGCCAGAGTCAAGGCCAATGGTACCTACCAGTCATGCCTGGTCTCTGCACTTGCTCTTTGTGACTACTGGGAACTCTTTTCCTAGACTTGAGAAACTTTCTACTAATGCCACTAGAAAGCCCATAGAGGCCATAAGGAACAAGTTAAAGGGGGGGCGGGATTTGAGGTGAATGCTCTTGATAGACAGTTCAGAATTAAGTTTCTTGTAATAGCTAAGTACTACTTCTGACTGCAAGGCTAAATTCCTGTGTCCATCACACCTCAGCTCAGGCTGAGGCCTGCAGCATCATACAGCAAACCCACGGTTATGTCTTGAGGCAATTAGAAGATCAAACACATGGGAGAGGTGAGGGACTTTGGCTGGGACTGCAATTGAAACATAGGCCATAAAGTTCTGGAAATGAGGTTTCTCGGCTATCAAGCCAATGATTGCCACATGCCAAAACATAAACCAGATTGCATAATGAGTAGGTTTTTCATAATTTCCTCAAATTAGGTTTTTATTAATGCCTGTCAACAGCAAATGATAGGCATGTGTTGCATTAGCAGCTACCATGAGCCATGCCAGCTCCGATATCACAGCTAATCTAAGGCTTACAGTAAACCAAGGACCTATAGGCTCTATGTGCTCAAAAGCACATAAAAGCCTATGTACCTATAGGCTCAAATAGTTTGTAGTAAAGTAAAAAGTAGTTGAGTGAACATTTCATCATTAATGGCAAATAATTGTTGTTGAATGTGGTTTTAAATAAATTAAATTGATTTTCATCCCCAACTGAATGTCTTCACTTTTCTCCATTGTTTGCAGACAACCTGATTTCGTTCAGGGCCTCTGACATCTTTTTGGGCTATTTCAAGTGTTCTGGTCTCTTTAAGTTCCACCCTCCTTTAGCTTCTCACACATAATCGTGAAAGACTCATTGCCTCCAAAGGGGATACTGATGATGTGGTTGATTTCAGAAAGGCAATGTCATGGTGAGCTTCCAGACAGAAAAGCTGGAATGCTACCATTTTTAAACAAGATATCAGTCAGACAAAAAATGAGCTTAGCTGATTACTTTCACTGAAAACAGTAAAACAGAGACAAAGATAGTATTTTACCAAAAGCAAAAACATTTTTTATTAATATTATAAATATTAATATAAATAGTCCATGGTTGGAAACATTTTCATTAAAGAAAATAGTTCCATGAAAAGGATTCACCTTAGTAAAACCTAGACTTCTGTACTGAGATGAACACTGTGAGGTGGCCAAGTCTCCAGGAGAAGAAATCCTGTCCGCAGTTGTGGGATCAGAAGACCAGATAATGAGAGACGAACTTGCTTGGATTTCAGAGTAAGGAAGGTGGATTTTTATGCAATGTACCCCAAAGGCAAACTCCTAAATACCTATTGTATCATGGTGGTAACAATTTTTAGCTAATTATTTGAAAGAATAATGTCTTAGGTTGGGTTATTATAACAAAATATGATGGATTGGTGGCTTTAACAACAAAAATATTTATTTCTCACAGTTCTGGAGGCTGGCAAGTCCAAGGTCAAGGTGCCAGCCCATTCAGTTTCTGGTGAGAACTCTCTTCCTGCCTTGTGGGTGGCTGCCTTCTCACATGGTGGGGAGAGGAAACTCTGGTGTCTCTTCCTCTTCTTATAAGAGCACTAATCCCTTCATGGGGCTCCATTCTCATGACTTAATCTAAACCTAATTAGCTCCCAAAGGTCCCACTTCCTAATACTATCACATTGGGGGTTAGGGCTCCAACATATGAGTTTTGGAGGTACACAAAACAGTCAGTGCATAACCAATGACTTAAATGGAAGAGAAGAGGGAAATAGGAAAATATAGCTGGGAAGTAAATGTAATAATGAGGAGAAGTGAAAAAAGCATGGGTTAGAGTCAGGGTATGGAAATGAGTAAAAAAAAAAATATATGTGATATTTTAAAATAATTATGGGATGTAGTGATCAAAAACAAGGAATTACGGATTGAGATGGGCTACACATAACTGAGACAAACCCGAGAACTGAGGCAATTGTGCAGTTTTCTTACTGGTTTTGTTTTTCTTTTTGTAGCAATGGGAAAGACAGGATTGCCTAGTTGAGGGTACATGAATGGGAAATTCCACTCTTGATAGAATATTTTTAGCCAAGAACATAGATGAGAGGGTCAACTTTGTAACACACACATTAGGATGCATGGTGACTCAGGAATTCCTTCTACTACAAGGAAGGTCTCTTCCTCCACAGATGTATTTGTGATATACATAATACCATTCCACTGGCCACAGTCAAGTGAGTCATCTAAGGGTTCAGATTTGGGATCCAGAAATTCAAGTTAATCTCTGTTGAGTGCCTTGAACTGAGGATGGGTAAACACAGAAGTTTGAAAAGACACTTAGAAACAGCGAAAGCTTGTCATCAGAATAAAAGGATACCCAGAGATATGAAAATGAAATACTGTCATCCTTAGGTATCCGTAGGGAACTGGTTTGAGGGCCCCTAGGGATACCAAAATCCACAGATGCTCAAGTCCCTTATATAAATGGCATAGTACAGTCGGCCCTCTGTATTCGAAGTATTTCAATCTAAGTTTGGATGAATCCACAGATGCCGAACCCAGGGATGCAGAGGACCAACTGTAGATCCTCAGTGGTGAGCAATTACATGTGCCAGAGAGAGAGAAACTGAGAAAAAGGCCACCTTGGGTCCTGTCCTCCTTCCTAGCCCTTGGGTCCATCCTGTTTCCCAAGATCTACCATCCCTCTCCTCCTTTCTCCCCTTCTTTTCTCTTCTTTTCTGTTGAGACAGCTTCAGTTTGTTCCTATTCATGACAAGAAGGGAATCTTGACTGGCACAAGGCTGTAGATTAGCCCTGGCTTGAGAATTCACCAGCTTATGCATCATTGGTAAGGAGGTGAACACACATGAGAACAAATAAATATCCCAGGTTAGTAAAGGCGATAGAGAAAATGACATAAACCAAGAAGAAAGAGACCCAGCAGAACGCTGTGTTTTAGGAAGCCAAGAAAGTGGCAATTATAGCAAAGAGGCTAGGGCAGATTCCAATGGGAAAATTTTGCATTTACGATAAACTTGAGTGTTATCAAGTATTTCTTTTCTCTTTTTGGTGCTGATGGAACACATATATAGGACTTGAAGGGTAGATATACTACCCAAGTAGTGCAGAATTCCAAATGCTGATGCAAGCCCTTCTTCTCTATCAGAACAGAATTCTAAAAAGACTTTGCCGGCTTAGCAGCCAGATTCCATCTTGTTCTCAGCCAGTGTCTTTATGTCCAATAATTATTCAGGGAATAATTTCTGGTAGGTCCTTATTTCCCTAGGTCCCCCATTGCCTTCCAAACTGCTGGTCACAGTTACAACTTTACTAGCAACTCTTCAGGCAGATAAAGGTTGAAACTGGAAATCAATCGGTCAGACCCTTCAAAACTTTTGGCAAGAAAATATGTTGAAGTGATTGGCTAAAAAAGTTATTTATTCACTCTCATCCCTGCTTTCCATTAATACAGAAAATCATGAATTGACTTTAAGAAGCATGACAACACCATTTTAAATATATAGAAAACTATATTTGTATGCATTAAATAACTTAAATTCAATGTCAAATTTAATTTTTCCACATTGAATGAAGTTGGCATATTTTCAACCATCAGCTGTTCATGTAAACACATTTTTACATCACTGGAAAGCAGAAAAAAACTGCAAAACTCTCCGAAGGCAGGATTGGGTTATCTTAATAGATCCACCATATTGATCATTTGAGTGCTCAATAAGTCGTTGCTAAATTGAAAGGGAAGTAATTACATTCCTCACTTCACAAAACTACTGCGACTCGATATTCTCACAAAATTTTAAGTATTTTAAACTGCTAACGTTGCCAAAGGCAGCTGACTCAAGGTTAGATTGAAAGCCTTATAAGCAAAAGTCAACAAGTATCATCCAAATTAATTCCTCCCTATGTTTGAAAAATTTTGCAGGAAACCTTGCAAATTTGACAATGTTAAGCAAAGTATATATAACAATGGTTAGCTTTGGATCCATGACCACAGCTCTTTTAATTGATGAAAATAATCCAATTTGCTAACAAGTAAGCAAACTTAGGAAGAAGGAAGAGGAGAGATAGGTAATAAGTTCTTAAGTGCCTAGAATAATATAGTTTCTTTTTAAATAGAGTTTCTTTTTTAAATGAATGAAGCATGTATGGCAGTTGCAAGTAATAACAAATTAGAATTGAAATGCAGGTAATTTAGAATGCTTAGGGGAATAAGTGAGTTGACAGAGTACAGGACTTCTTTTCTCTCTATATTGGAAAATCAGAAGTTGAAAAGATTTTTAAAGTGCTGAAATAATCATCTCAGCTTTGAGTAGTGGTAGGGAAATACATTTCCAGGAATCCTCAAACCTTTAAAAATGCCCTTGCATTTTTTTTTCCAAAGGAAAGTTCAAGAGTGAGTTCATGATCTTAGCTTCCTTACTCTTCTATGGTAGGTTCACTTCTCGGCCTCCAGGCCAGGACACGAATGGCCGCAGGAAGCTTAATTAGATAACCAAAATGATGGATTTTGATCTGTTTGAAAGTGGACTCCAGGTAACGTTTTAGTAATAATAAAGATGCCAAGATTTTGAACTTTCTCTCTCTCTCTTTTGCATGCACATGCCCACAAACACAAGGACAGAGGCAAGTTTCTTCCTATAGAATCTTCATTCTGTCCAATTTGCACAGGGACATGTTTTCTTGGATGGGGTATAAGTGTAGCACCATAGCCAGCTGCCAGAAACTACCTTTCCTAAGAATTCATGGAAAAATGTAATTCACTTGTGTGCTACTGCTAAAATGAAGCTTCGTCAGAGAGAATTCAACCCTAGAATTTTCCTCTGGGGAACCTTGTACTGTAACTTGACTCCATTGAGCCCCATGCAAAGACCAGACTATCCTTGGATGGGGTGCAGCTGGGTCCTAGAACAATAGTCACTGTTATCTACAAACAAGTATTTATTAAGTGAATTTTACATACAGGGCTTTCAGTCTGGAATAATAAATGGGTTTTTTTTTTGACACAGGACAATATGGATGAATAGCTAATCACAACAAGCCTTGGATCAAGTTAAATTTTAAAAGTCTAGCTCTTCCTTGTATCTGGCTCCAAGCTAAAAATGGTGCCTACTTTTTATCAACCACTCATTTCAACCTTGAAAGAGGGTGGCATTGCCCTAACTGATGACAGGAAATTGAGGTTGAGATAAATTAACTAAACTAATGTCACTCAGCCAGCAAATAGCCAAATTGGGATTGGGGCTCTATCTGTGAGAAAAGCTGATGGTATTTCCACTACCTCATGCCACTTTCCAAACAAGACGTGGAATGCATCCATCTCTGAGAATCATAGGATTTTAGAGGTGATAAAGATTTTAGGGATTATCTCATGATCCTCTTTGATGAATCAAATGCCCCTCAAATTCTTGTGCCCTGAAACAAATTCATGATCATCTTCCACAAATCTGGTCTTCTTCTAGGGTTCCCAGTCTATAAATAACATCACCATCCATTGGGTCATTCCATCCAGAAACCAAGGGCCCATTCTTGAGGAAATGATCTCTTTCAATTTTAAAACCAACTCATCACCAAGTGCTGTCAAAAGTCTCTCTTAAATATCTCTTCCTTCCGTCTATCTAGTACAGGCAACCATCATCTCTTGACTGGCCTACTACAACAGCTTGACCTGTTTCCACTCTTGGTCTTCTACTCCAAGTTCTCCACCAATCTTTTTCCAACTCAAATCTGACGGTGCTCCATCCTCTCACCATACACCTACCTCTGCAAACTTATCTCACTGCCCTTGCTCCCTTGACCCCTTGCTGTTCATCCTCCAATCCCATGCATTTGCCTTGCTTCATCCCCTGCACATTCCGTTTGCTCTACATTAGTTCATCACATCTCACTTCAGGACTTGCTTCCTCCCTGAATGGCTCAAATCCCTTCCACGCACTCAGACTGCCATTTATTTCTGGCTATTGCAATTTTACTGTATCAGAGTCACTTGATGAATGCTCTTCTTTCTCAATTGACTCAAAGCCCTGTGAATGACATGTGTCACCTCTCTTTGTTCACTTTTTTTTAAATTAATTTCTTTATTTATTATTTATTTTTGGCTGTGTTGGGTCTTCGTTCCTGCGCCTGGGCTTTCTCTAGTTGCGTCGAGCGGAGGCCACTCTTTGTTGTGGTGCACAGGCTTCTCATTGCAGTGGCTTCTCTTGTTGCAGAGCACGGGCTCTGGGCACACGGACTTCAGTAGTTGTGGCACGCGGGCTCAGTATTTGTGTCTCGCGGGCTCTAGAGCGCAGGCTCAGTAGCTGTGGCACATGGGCTTAGTTGCTCCGCGGCATGTGGGATCTTCCCGGACCAGGGCTCGAACCCGTGTCCCCTGCACTGGCAGGCGGATTCTTAACCACTGCGCCACCAGGGAAGCCCTCCTTGTTCACTTTTGAATCCTCAGAATTTACCAGAGTTCAAGCTATATGGTAGGTGTTCAATAAATATTAATCGAATAAATCCTCCCTCTCCATTTCATAGATCATAAAATTGGGTCCCTTTGAGGGTTAGTAAATCTCTCAAGGCACACAGCTGGTTAGTGGCAGAACTGGAACTGAAACACACCATGTCCCCACTCCAGTTTCAGTGTCCTGCCCCCTTTGTGCCCCATTCCCCCCGTCAACACACACACTTCTGCTCTACCCTTCTTTCTCTTCTTGTGCCCCATCACCTGATGACACATGTGTACACTAGCTGTATTTAGAAGGCACAGCACAGTCATTTTTTCACAGGACAAAGATGGCGAAGACCGAAGGGCTCTGTCCTCAAAGTCACAGTTACAATAAACAACTCCAGCTTCAAAAATGAATCCTCAATAACTCCCTCTATCCAGGCCTTTCTTCATCTTTTCAGGAGGAGGATTTTACCAACCTGTCACTATCCAATCAATTATTGGCTTCAACAGGGAGGGAGATGATAAGTGTGTCCTTCTAGCACACAGTGGAAATTGAAATAAATCAAATTAGTTTGAAGGAGCACTTCAGTGCCATCGTGATATGCACTAGATGCAGAGATGAAAGATGGAAAGATGGATGAATGATGACGGTTATTTTCAGTCTAGTTTTAGGTTGGAGGTGATTTTCTGAGATTTGTTTTATCATTAAAATTCCATACACTGATGAGACCCAACTGCTTTACTCCTTAAATACTTCCAGACACACACACACACACACACACACACACACACATGCACAGCTCCATAACAGGTAGATAAAAGGTTACAAAGGTTGCAAACAAATTGGTACTAGCTTCTTTATTTCTACTTCAGTTTTGGTGACTCTGTAAGGTGGGATCTTTTATTCAGTGTAAAATATGTCACCAGAATGACCAAGATCCATTTGGGTGACTTGTGGTGAATGGTGGCTTGCAATGAATACTTGGAGTTACACAAATACAATTTCTGTCCACAGGCTATCCCTCTCAATGAATTATCCAATGCTCCAACACCTAGACCTGCCTTATGGATCTCCCCTGCATGTATTAGGAAGATCATAAGCATGTGGCCCCTGTTTCTAATTAATATGGCACTTCCAAATATTTCAGAAGAAAGCTGTCAGGACATTATTAAAAAATAGCGACTGTGTTTCCAACAACTGAAGTGAAACTAGAGAGAAAATACGTCAGCAGCTGTTTAATAATAGTTTGTATAATAAAATATTCATATCATCATATATTTCCCATCATAGAGGATGGATCATAATGTCATTTTAATATTTTTCCGACTAAAGTAAAATTTTAATTAAGGCGAAAGATATATCGCCTAAGGAAAGCTAAACTGTTTAAAATTATTAACTGCTTGAATACTTGTTGCTATACTACAAGCTGCTATAAAAGAAAAGAAATTAAGTACTCCAGGGATTAAGGCAATTTTGAAAGCTGCACCCTTCTCCTTTTAGCTACGCCTAACTGAGCCATAACTATTTTTCTCCACTCAGCCAGACTCCAGTTTTGTGGCTTTTTTAATAACCTGGCTTTCCAAGGCCCAGCTCCTGAGAGGCTTTTCATTTCGGCCGCACTACCTGCGAGCAAATTTCTTCCAGTTGTTCAACAGCCGAATGCCTCCCTTTCTGGGTTGCTGAAGCATTTCATTGCAGTGTCATTGACAGGGTGGTGTTCTGTTACAGTGGAATCAATAGCCCAGTGCTTTCCAGCACACCCATTAGCTTGTCCATCAGGGCCCGGGGGAGGTAGTGTAAATCCCAGAATACCAGGGGCCAGGACTTTGCACACAGAGGAATGCAAGCAGCCCCTGTGGTTGTCCACCACCTGTTGCTCCACGACATGTGTGAAGTGAATTAACTTTTTTGCTGAAACATGCCCGAAAGGTCAACTGCCATGGAAGCCTGAAGCTTTTGGAATATTTTAACTCATGACCCCAAAAAATCCCCCTCTCCTGATTTGGTCCTGGTACTGGGACCCAAAGGGAATGGATTCTTTGAGAAGCTAAGTTGGACAAACAGCTTGGTCCTGGAAGCAGTCAGGAAGGTCACGGGCATGGGCGGGGGGAGATGAGTTTCTTCTTTTATTTTTCAAAGTGCACGGTCTGCCTGCTTCTTGATTACACATTAATAGAAAACACTTTCCATAGTTAATGTGAGCATGCTGTGGGTTTCCCTGTTTGTGTGTGTGTGTGTGTGTGTGTGTGTGTGTGTGTGTGTGTATTTCTTGCAGACTCCTAAGAGAACTCTGATAACTGAGGAGTCAAAAGGTTGTATTTTCCTCATCCAAAAGTTGGACACACTAGATAGTGAAATATATTTCAAGAAAGAAATACAAAATGATGATGCTTACCAGCTTGGTCCACACACCAAAAAGGAGTGTGAGTATTTAGAGCTAATAGGGGATTAGATAATTACTGTCTATCAGGAAAGGATCACAAAGGGATGTTCCTTTTATGTAAAAAAAAAAAAAGCTTCCAATTCCACTGTGGAAAGCTGTGAAATCAACCACTTCAAGTGTCAGTGATGCCTTCCAGTCAACCTCAGGAAATCTTTTTACAGATATTTATTATCCAAAACCATGTCACCCCAGACCACAAAAGGAAATTCTGTGCTTAGTACATAAAGGCTCCACGGTCTGAGAAAGGTTTGCTTTCAGCACTTGGAGTTTTCTCTCAAAACCTCCATAAACTCACCACAAACCACAATGTAAACCAGCACACTTCAGATATGACTGTTTACCTAATTCCACCAAATTAATTCACCGATTTTAAAAGGGATTTCTGACTAATGATGCAAACGAAAGCTCCAAAGCCATGAGAACACTCTGAATTCAAAGGTTGGCAGGGAAATATTAATCATTTGAAAAAAAAACACATGAGGAAAACACTGAATCCTACTGTGCCACATGTAATTTCTTTAGAGTTTAACTTAATTTGGTTGGAGGAATACGTTCGTTTCAGAATAAAGAATGTATGTAGCACCCCAAGTCCATTTCCCTGAAGGGAAAAAAAATAGGGTGTATTCTATTTTAAATTGCTTGGTGGCTAGTCTTTCTTCTAGTCTATTTGTATACTTGCTAGAAGTTTAATTCTTATTGATTTTTTAAAATGTGAATATTTCATTTGTCGCCTCCCCACTAAGTTTGGTCAGTTTGTTTCATTCCATGTGCATTTCCTGACAACCAACATGCCCACCACTGTAGCTGACAGTGTGGTATACAGGGATACAGATAAAACTCAAAGAAAATCAAGTACCTGGTCTGTGGACTCCAACCTTGTAAAGTCAGCAACACGCCAAGCCATGTATAGTTTGGGAACAGAAACGCATTCCCAGTGGGTAATGAACACAACAACACCATTAGGCATAACTGTGTGTTGAATTTTTCAAAAGTATATTACCCTCCTTCTTTTCTACAAGCAAAATTTTCTAACCTTGCACATGTTTTCAGAAAAAGATTTGGTGATGTGAAATCAAACACAGCTTCACACTTTGACAAAATGGCAAGCACTGGGGAGCTGGTCATCATTTTTCCCTCAAGGGGTCAACTGTTGTTAATACCTGTTTTTTCCCAAACCCCACAGCTACCCTTAGCAAATGAATTCAAGAGCTGTTACTCGTAACAACTTAAAACTTACGCCATTAAAAAAAATTAGAAATACACAAAGAAGAATGATTCATTTTTCCATTGATTTCTTCTCCAAGAATTTTCACTAGCCCCTCCCAGATCCACCCACACTACTTTCTGGTTCCAAAGTGGACAAGTGATGTACATGATGTAGACAGATACATGCATGGACTTGAGAGCTGAAAACGTTTAGAAGCAACCCAGAACAATATTTGAAATTTCCTTATCAACATTCTGTTTAAATTTCTGTTTTCCATTCAAAGTATCTAGCTGCGTAAATGACAGTCTACTTAGTACTTTAGAGTAACCACTACTCTGTGTGAGTATAAATTTGTTTTGTGTCACAAGTACATGTAAATAGTTGTTCTTGACGTCTCCTAGAAGGGGCCTATAGTGAATTCTTACAGAGGAAGAATCCTCTGAAGTCTTAGCATAAACGGTTAGACTTCACTGTAAATTTTCAAGTAATGTGTTTTTTTCAGCAGTTTTTTTTCTTCATGTTCTTTTTTTTAAACTTTTTTTTTATATTGGAGTATAGTTGATTAACAATGTTGTGTTTGTTTCAGGAGTACAGAAAAGTGGTTCAGTTACACATATACATGACACATATACATATACATGTACATGTATATACATATACATGTATATACATGTATTATACATATACATGTACCTATTCTTTTCCAAATTATTTTCCCATTTGAGTTGTTATGTAATACTGAGCAGAGTTCCCTGTGCAATACAGTAGTTCCTTGTTGGTTACCCATTTTAATTATAGCAGTGTACAGAGTGAAGTCAGAAAGAGAAAAACGAGTACCGTATGCTAACGCATATATATGGAACCTAAAAAAAAAAAAAAGGTACTGACAAACCTAGTTTCAGAGTAGGAATAAAGATGTAGACATAGAGAATGGACTTGAGTACATGGGGTAGGAAGGGGAAGCTGGGGAGAAGTGAGAGTAGCATCGACATGTATACAATACCGAAGTAAAATAGTTAGCTAGGTTGAAGCAGCATAGCACAGGGAGATCAGCTCAGTGCTTTGTGATGACCTAGAGGGGTGGGATAGGGAGGGTGGGAGGGAGGCTCAAGAGGGAGGGGATATGGGGACATATGTAGGCATATGGCTGATTCTCTTTGATATACAACAGAAACTAACACAGTATTGTGAAGAAATTATACTCCAATAAAGATCTATTAAATAAATAAATAAAGCAGTGTACATATGTCAATCTATTCCCCCATCCTTCCCCCCGGTAACCATAAGTTCATTCTCTAAGTCTGTGAGTCTTTTTCTGTTTTGTAAATGAGTTCTACCATATGATCCTGCTATCCCACTCCTGAGCATATATCCTGAGAAAAGCATGGTCTAACAGGATACATGCACCCCAATAGTCATTGCAGTACTGTTTACAATAGCCAAGACATGGAAATAACCTAAATGTCCATAGGGAATGGATTAAGAAGATGTGGTACACATATACAATGGAATATTACTCAGCTGTTAAGAAGAATGAAATAATGCCATTTGCAGCAACATGGCTGGACCTAGAGATTGTCATACTGAATGAATTAAGTCAGACAGAGAAAGAGAAATATCATATGATATTACTGAAATGCAGAATCTGAAAAGAAACAATACAAATCAAGCAATGTTTTAACTACTCCCTGCTGCCTAGTGCCTGCTTACTGTGCACCTTGGCCAAAGCTTGCTCCACTCACTGCCTGTGCCCATGATAGCCCTTTTTGCAGCAGCCCACACCCAAAAATATACTCCTTTGCAAACGGACAAACTTCTCTTGTGTATGTCCAGCTGGACCCTCCAAGATTGAATAAACTCACAACAAGCTCTGAAAGAAAAGTTCTAATGATGCTGTTCTCACCTAAACTTCTGACGTTGCTTGAAAAGGCAAGACAAAGACACATCAGATGGTTACACAGGGGAATTTTCTTCCCAGATCCTGGCAAACATGATTAAATTGTCTCTTTTGCTTAGTTCAAAGAACATTACATTTGAAATATATTACTATTACTTATCTTTCACAGTAAATTAAAGTTGCATAAATTTTGGAATAAGCTCAAATGTTCCTCTGAACTTGGGCCCAGTTAGCCATTTTAGATAGGAGTAGCTACCAGTAGATGCTTCGAGAACATACATACACTCTCCAATATTTACTTATTTGCATGACTATACCACTGCATCATAAATTTAAGAAATGTGGTGATTCAATGCAAGCATCCTTTCTGAGTGGGATTAAAATCTCATCCAGCTTTTTAATTACCATGGGAAACCTGACACTGCAGGAACATCCAGAGCTCAAGTACCCTGTTCAGAACCTGTCTATTACAGTGCCTATTACACAGTTCCTATTACAGTATATTTTGTTTTACTCTGTTTTAGTCTCAAAAGGAGTTAACAAGAACTATAGTTACAAAATGAGACAGCATAACAGGTACAGTAAACAGGCAAAGAGAGCAAGTGAAGAAGTCAAGAGGGAAGTTAGTGAGGCAAATGCACTTGAACCTGAAGTCCAAGTCCAAGTGACTACAAAATTTTCTCAATTGCTACCCACAAATGTCTGAGGGTCACATTGTCTCTGCCTTTGAACAAAGAGTAAAGAAACAATTCTTTGGGAAGTTGTAGCAGATACCTGAGTTGACAATTTATTTTGCCATCCCAGACCCATATGGAAAGAAAGTGGGCGGCACATTTCTTTCTTCTTTAGAAATTGTTATATAAAAACATGCTAATTAGACCTGCTTAAATATAGATTATATTTATCTAATTATCTGAATGACTTTAGGCTGAATTTATTTTAATTTCATATTATAATTGGCTTTACATTAAACATTGAAATGTAATTGTGAATTGCAAATGTGAATTTCTTATTCTGTGCAATGTTCTTCTTGTCATTAACAAATTTTCAAGATATTTGTTTTATATTATAGTTTTTCAGGAACCAGGTATAAATGTACATAAAATCATAGTTCTGCAAGTTCTGTTCAGTCAGGTATTGATCTTAATTCTTGGAGAACTTTCTCCAAATCCCTCCTCAGACAACACACACCCAATTTCTACCTCCATATGGAAAGTAGAACTTGCTTCTCATTTGATTATTTTGTTTAGTCATTTGTTAGAAAGCAGAGGGAGCAAGAGTGACTGAAAAAGAGAATGGAAAGGATGAAAAGAGGAATGAAGTTTGTCAAGAGAGTACAAGACACTATATGAACAGTAGTCATTGGTCCCAGCACCTTCAGAATTTTCTGTTTAAATATCAAACATTCCAGGCAGCACCTACAGAAACTCACTCTAATATTGAGAGGATGGTAACAAGGAAGGAGCAAAAATATCTGGGATCAGGTGGACCTGGTGTTAAAATCTATCCTTGTTACATATGAACCTGCCTTGAGACCTTGGGTCAGTTACTTAACCTCTCTGAACTTCAGTTTAGCCTCAGCTGTAAAAAAGAGATAATTATATCAATTTTCAGGGGCATTATTAGGATGAGAAATAACATACCGCAGCACCTAGTACAGTACCCAGCACAGGTTAGGCACTCAATAAAAAGCATGTGATGTTATTAAATTTCCTGCTCAGAAATAAATATGGTATTATATTCCCAGAAATGAATTGCAGCATAACAAATTAAAAATTAATCGGCTAAGTTACATGATTTTTAGTAATTGTATATTGAGTCCCAATGTCTCTAAAGATGATTCTAACAACAGTATCTTAAAAATGTTAGAGACCTATTATCCAGGCCTCAATAAGGCACCCAGGTAGGATCACCAGGTTGTCAGTTCAAGGAAACCAGAGTGCAGAGAGAGAGATGTGATATTTGTAAAGTACTTCTTACTGAGCCTTTAAACATTAGGCTTACTCATTTATTTACAATACCCTTTTTAACACAGAAAATCTATAAGGCAAGTACTATGGACATACCCACTCAAAAGTCAAGAAAAGTGAGTCACAAGACCCCCAGGTTGTAAATGGAGTTGATGAGATTCTAGCTGGACTCTGGAGCTGGGAGTTAACATCTACGCTGGGATACGTATAAGGAACAAAATTACAGGTCAAGTGTGTGATGGAAGAGGTATAACATTAAAGTGTTGCACAGAGAGAAGAACAAACGAATTCAAGGTGGCAAGACCATCACTCTAAAATCCAGACTTGAACATGCTGGCCTCTTTCAGTCCTAATCTCTTCTTTCCTTTCTTTCTCATGACAATTTCCTACAACTAATTATGAGGATCCACGTGCTTTCCGTCTCCACCTGGAGAGGGAGTGTGGGATAAGTCCTTTCTTCATTCTGAGTAGATTTTCTCAAGAGCTAAACTAATGTTGAGGCTGGGATTTCTTGCCACTGTCTGTGTGTGGAGCAGCGAACAGGCTCTCAACATCTTGGTAAGAAGCCTTAAACCCAGATTATCGCACCTCTTTCTCCAGAGTGCTCTTTTTGGGTCGGGGTGAAAGGTCATCCTCTCAGACTGGCTAGTTGTACTCAACCAATTACAAGACCCCAGTGTTTCTACAAAAGAGATCTTTAAAATTCCATCAGAAGATTTTTTTGCACCTGATTTACAAAAAGCACAATTAAGCAGATGAGAACATCATTCAAGACTATTTGGTGGAAGAGGTAGCATATTTTAAGTCCTAATATAATTATTAGCAGCAAAAAAATATATATTTAAAAATTGTAAGGGACGTGTTCATTATCTGTCCAATTTTAATAGACTACATAATATCTCCATTTATTTCATGAAGGCTCAAGTAGAAAAACAGGTGAACATTGTACCACTGAAATGCTAGAACTCAAGAAATCTGAGCAGATACACAACGAAGCAATGCTCAGCAGAAAAGCTCTGGACGGCCTTGGACTCCCAATTACACATCTTTATTTTTTTCCGTTTAACTTGAGGAATTAAAACTGCTCAAAGGAAAAGGAGGTTAGATTTTCTTTTTTTCTTTCTCTGGGCATCATTCAACCAAGGACAGTGACTTGCTAAGATTTTACCCATTCTTGAAGGGCAACTTTCAAATGTGAATCTTCAGCCTAAGAAGGTGTTGAGTCAGTGTGTTTTGGGGTCAAAAATTTCAGGGCCTATCATGGGTCTAAAATGCCCTCCTTGGGCCTTAATATAATCAGAGGGAATTCAGGTCAACACTTGTGTCATGATGAATAAGTTTATCCACAGCTAATACTTGGCTTCCTTGAGTTTCTTAAGGGCATGACATGTCATTTTTGAAGAACTCTGCTCTTTTTTTTTACACAGAAAAATACATCTTGTTGAGAGGGAAACCATTTTGACAAAGAGAATTTCAAAATCGGAAATATATGGTTCATTTTAGGCAATACATTCACTCTATCATCTTTGTGATTTCATCCCACAGTAAAACAATCACATTCATCAAAAACACATCCCAGCAACTTTTAAGAAATTCTGGATCATAATAAAGCAATGCATTACCATTCTTTAGCTTGAAGTCTGGAAGTTAGCCAGTTCACACTACTATGCTGTGAAATTGGGACTCCAATAATCATTCACTTGGTTTACAAATATTGACTGAGAACTTGCTTTGAGGGCTTGGTGACCTCATGGCAAAGCAGAGTGATGAGGAATCAGCCAACAAGAAACCTGAGAGTACAATTATGATGTACAGAGTACAGAGGATTCCAACAGATCAGGACCAATATACAAAGAGGGAAAAAAGTAAAGAGATTTCAGTTCATCACATATTTTTAAATTAAACATCCAAAAAAGATCAGGTTTTATATATATATACATATATATAATATATAATCTGATCTTTATATATATATATATAATACACATATATACACATATATGTATGTATATAACATGTACATACATATATATGTATATATGTGTATATATATGTGTGTGTGTGTGTATATATATATAAAACATTTTCATGGGAAATTTCCAGGGTAGAGACCATGCATCTGATGTCATCCCAGGTCCAGAAAGGCAAATAAATGAAGTTGGGGCAGGGACTGTAATGTTCTCATGATCCTTGTAAGCTCAGCTCCTGAACAAAGTGCAGTAAAGTAATAGAGATGTGATGTCTCTATTATTTACATTTTTAATGAGATATAATTGACACAGAACATTATATTAGTTTTAGGCATATGACATAATGATTCAATATTTGCATATATTGTAAAATGATCACATTAGCATCCATCACCACGCATAGTTCCAAATATATTTTTTCTTGTGCTGAAACCTTTTAAGATCTACTTTCTTAGCAACTTGCAAAAATACAATACAGTATTATTAACTATAGTCACCATGCTGTACATTATATTCCCAGGACTTAATATTCAATTTGTTTTTAATGAGGACCTATATTGATTTATTCCAAAGAAGCAGCAAAAAAGCAAAGTCCTTGATCCCATTCCAATCATTGAATGTTTGCTCTGATAAACCTTGAGAAATAGCTGGTTTACTCAATTCCTCGCCTAGTTCTTCAGGAAAATAGGCATTGTGAGTGGAAGAATACAAGAGACCCATCAATGGCCATAAAGTATGAGCAAATCTTTCACAAACCACATGGAAACATAAGCATCACAATAATTGTGATTATTCACCCAAGTGTTTGTTGAGTGAGTGCCCAGTTTGTGTGAGGTACAGTTCTTGGCCCTGGACATACAGCAAGAAATAAAAGACACAAACCTTGTCTTCCCAGAGTTTAGATTCTGGTAGAGAAGGACAGACCAGATCAATTAAGCAAATAATGCTTTGTTGTGTCAGGCAGCGATATGAAATGGTGAGTAGGAGAAAGTTAAATCAGGGACTAGTCAGGTGGGGGGCACTGATATTTTGCAGAGATTGAAAATGGAACGTTTTTCCAAAAGCTTAACTCTTGGGTAGAGACCTGAGTGAAATGTGTCTGGGCCATGGAAACACCCAGGGAAGAACATTTTGGACCAAGGGAACAATAGAGGTAAAAAATTCCCACCCATCCACCACTCATCCCAGCAGGAGTGTTCAAAGAATATATGAATAACAGAAAAGTAGTATGAATGAAGCAGAGTGAGCAAGGCCGTAGGGTTGGGGACAGGGGATATGGAGGCAGGGGGGAAGTGGGCAGCAATTGAAATAAAACTGAGTCAGAGATGAACAGGTAAAAGATTATGAAGTTATTGAAAAGATTTGTTTTGTAAAGATCTGTTGTTCTAATGAGATGAGCAGTCATAGGTGGGTTTTCAGAAGAGAGACAGGATTCCAGAGCAAATCTTAGGAGAGGATTGTGGGAGACCATACATGCGATGGTGGTGGTGATGGGGATTTGAACCAGAATTACAAGGAAACACCTCCAGAAAAGCCTGAAGTTTCCTCCTTCTCCACGAAATAGTCTTTACAAGAACAGAAGGATTTGCATAGAATTAATCAGAAACTGTGGTAGATATTTGGGAATTCAGTGCCATCTGTACAAAATCCCAGCCAAATGGGTTTTCCACTGCCCCACTCCAGTTCAATGACCCCACACAGGACTGGGAAAGTGGGCAAACAGTTTGGTTCCAAAATCCTTGTGTAGGAAGATTAATATTACATGAGTCAATGAATCTTCACCTCTCAAATTTGCCACAAATGAAAGAACTTCCTCTGCCCCCTCAAAACATCTGGATGCTGCCTGGTGGGCCTCAAATCCAAGTGGAAACATCTGGGTACCAGCCAAGAGGGAGAACTGTGCGGCATCTAAATATGATTTTGCAAAGTTGCTTCAGTAAAAGCATTTTTAAAAAAGGTTTAGCCTTCTATTACATAAATCTACAGTCTATTTAGAGGTGCACGTTTATTTTTTCTGACACCTTCACCCATGAGCACTGCCCACATCATGGGAAAGAGACCTGGCTTCATGATAAAGAAATGTAGTTGTGTGAACAAGCAGGCCTTTCCCAGTTGATCTATTAACTATTGAACATGTAGCCTTTTTTGTTCTTTCCACCTTGAGTAGTTAGATCTCCCTCTGCAACTCTGGAAATCTGGAATTCATGGATAATTTTGGCCCTGGCCAATCTGAACTCCCACTATGCATGCTTTTTGTATGACTGGCTTTCACTCAGGAGGATGGAGAGAAAAATAGAAGCAGTGTGTATTAGAGGGAGAAATGTGTGCATTTGTCATTTTATGCAGTGCATACTATGTTGTCATCACTGTCAAACATAATAAAAGCGCAGCAAAAACACTTAACCACGAATTGATCTGCTCCCCCATCTCCTGTAGGGAACTTGGAGTAACAGACCCACTCCTCATCTGTCACCCCCACCCTCACTCCAAGCTTTAATGCAGAGGGGAGTGAGCTTCCTGTAACTGTTTATTTTGGAAACACTTGAGGAAGCATCTGACCTCAAACTTTCCCATTGTTCAACTATTACCATAGCATCCTTTGTACAAACAGAAATATCTTATAATAAATGTTAAGTTGAACTTGGGTGGAAATGTTAGTTGAATTTGGCTGGTTTGTGATTAATAGGATTATTATTATTATTAAGAAGAAGAAGATATGACTTTTGATATGTTGGCTTTTTTTCTTTTTCAAACTATATACTTTCAGCCTTACTACTAGTAATTGCAGTGAGAACCACCATATATTGAATGGCTCACTCCATTACAAAGAATTATACTAAGGGTAATATATATATATATATATATATATATATATATATATATATATAAATATATATATATATATATATATATATATATACCTGTTTAAATTCTTGTCACATACATCAAAGGTACATGGTATTATGTGTATTTTGCAGATAAAGAAGCTGAGATGAGAAAGAAAGAGAGGGAACAGGGCTTGCTTGTCACTCAGAGTGTAACAGACAGGGCAGGGGTGTGAATCCATGGCTGACTCTTTCTGAAGCCCATGTATTCTACCACTGTTTGAGGTTGCAAGTTCATGTCTAGAATTGGGAAGACATATTCCTGCTGAATAAATGTGTATGCTAGACAGCAGAGCTGGGGAATCTGAACATAACCCCCAAACCCAATGTAGAAACCAGGATTCAAATTCCCAGGCTCCCTTGCGTCTCCCAAGATGGCACCTGCATGAGACACACTGGGATGAGAATTTGGTTCAGGCTCCTGGTGGAGCTTCCAGTTTTCTTGGAATGGGTGGCAACATAAGCCTCCAGCTCTGGGTTGCAAAGCTGAGTTCCCAGTGCGGACTTGGCATCCATCAGCATGGGCAGCAGCTGTGGTTGCAGAAGAGTTCTGAGAGTCTTTTACTCATGAAGCAGCAATGACAACTGTCTCCTCATGCTGCAGCTTTGTGGCCGGATGTGGGATATGTTTCTGGAAACTTAGCCTCAAATCTGTTTCTCCAGTCCCCCCAATGATTCTGCAAGCTACTAATTTCCTTTATTAAATCCATTGTCTTCTTAAACTAGCTAGAGTGGATTCTGTTGTTTGCAACTTATCACCCTGAACAACACAGAGAGAGGAAAGACAGAGGGAATCCATATACTTCCCTGTACTTGCAGCTGTTTCTCTGATGAGCTGTCATTTTATGCCAAGACCACTCCCACCCCCACCCCCATAGGAACTGCCTTACTCCCTGCAGAGGGGACTGATTCTCTCCTGTGGGAAGTACATCTAACATCACCCGACATAGCATGAAGTCAGAAAGCAAAAGCTTGGAGCTGTGAAGAGCTTCACTATTTGGGCAAAAACAGAAAGAGAGCCTCAATTTTCCCAATGGAAGCCCCATCCATGATTAATATGGATCTGTTCTGTTATCAGTAGATTTGAAAATGTGGTTCTTTACAATAATGCCTAAATCCCTGGAAGTGAAAAATGGCAAAATTATACATAATAGTTTTCCACTTCCCTAGAGTTGTGTTTATTTCTCTCTGCTGGTTCCACACTTCCAGATAAATTCAGGCTCCATTTCATTTCATTAAAGCAAAACCTGTTCAGTGTTGTCCTTAGTTGAACAGAAAAACTTTCCACTCAAATGTTACTCTTGTCTAAGAGAAGCAGATTAGGGCCAGAGCTGAGGAGGTGAAGCGTATGGTGGCCTTGACCAAGCCCAAGCAGAAAGCCAAGAGAACTCAAGCACAGCTGATGAGAAGAGATACAAGCAGATAGCATGGGCTATCAGGCTCAATGGGAACATCCAGCAGACTGTGGTCCAGGCAGATGGGTGGGGAATCAGGAAGAGCTTGAGTCCAATACAGGTAAGCAGGTAGGAGGGGGCAATCCAGGAACTCTAACAACAGGTGATAGGTCCTTTTTCTCCCTACCATAAAGAAGTTATATTGAACACTGTCAAACATAATTTCAAAGTAGCAATGCAAATTTATTTGGGCATAAAGCAAGAGAAAGTTAAATGTCTTAGAAATCCATAATGTCTCTTTTTGGCCATCAGAGCTTATTACTTAATAGTGGATTACTCCAAAGTTTACAAATTCTGATGAAAGTTTTATATAACAATCTTCTGTTCTTCCTATCCTGTGTTCTTGGAAAATACAAATGAGACTGGATACTTGACAAACTAGAATATCTAAGCACCCTTAGGGTAATTCCAAATCACAGTGTCTATGTTAAGCTCCAACACTCCCACTATGATCTTTTTTATTTTTGTTAATATCTAAAAGGCAAAAATCCAACCCTAAAGACATATGATACAATAAAAGTCTCAGAATGCAATACAGATGACAATCCAGACTAATTTTCATTTTTTGGAAAAAAGTATTTTTTATGTTTTATATTTCAATATAATTTTTAGAGAAGTTAACAAGCATAGCAACAAAATCTGCAAACACTTCTACTTTCCAATCTTATCCTATCCCCTCCAAACTCACTCATGTTCATGAAACAGCAAAAAGGAATTTTTTTGATCCAATAACTTCACGTCTAAGAAATCCATCTGAGGGAGGAAAAATCATATAGGCAGGCAAAATATATATGCAAGATTATTTATAATAGCAACAATTAGAAATAACCTACCTATCCAGGAATAAGGAAGTTATTAATCTGTATTATGTAAAACTATAATAAATACTTACAATGAACATTATGTAATCATTAAAAATAAAATTTTAAAGAATATTTGAAAGTGGAAAAATGTTTATGAAGTGAAAAAGTGACATACCAAACTGCATGACAGTGATCCTAATCATGTGTGTTTTTTTTTCTTAACTGAATTCATATGTGTTAGTTAAAAAAGACTGAAAGAAATAATGCCAAATTATTTTCACCAATGAACTTTTCAATGAGGTTTTGTTTTCTCTTCATAGTTTTCCTAATTTTCTTTATTATTATGTAATATTATTTTTATATAATTGGAAAAATCAGTATATACAACTTATAATCACTGAAACAAAACCAAACACTGATCAGGCAACACCTCTTCATTTCCTAACCTGGTGTGAAGTTCAGAGATGTGTTTGGATCCTCTGACCCAAGGTGTATTTACTGGAGTAGTGAGAGGGTGGTACTTGTTACAGTAGGACAAAGTGGAGGATGGGGGTCATAGTGGTGAATAGTCCAAGAAAAAAAATCTTTTATTGTGAAGTTATTTGGTTCATATTCTGAGATTAGCTTCCAGAAAGTAACAGAAATCTATTTTCCCTAAGGATGAGCTAGAAATTACCTCTTGTATTCCTGACAGCCCAGGTCTCTGCCGTTATTTTTGCAATTTCTGCTCTAATCTCTTTGCAAACCGCCCCCCCCCTTGTTTTGTAAAGATGTTCATTCGTCTATGGGCCTATCTTGTTTGCTGTGTGTTTACTATGACAGTCTCTGTGCCTTATGTGTCCAAACCAAAAGTCTGAGAATTTGGTCTTACCATGGAAAAGAGTATTTGAAATTTTTAGTGTCTTAGAAGATCTTATACCTCTAAGTACTCTCTGGATTTAGTTTCAATACGTTTATTTAATATGAGGAAGATAAAGTTGGTGATTCTCCTGATCATATTGATGAAGAATGGTCCAGTTTCATTATCTTTAAAATGAGGAAATGTCTATTTCACAGGGTTTTGGGAAAGAAGGTAATAAGATGATTGTATATAAAGCCCATAACAATGTCTGGCAATGAATATTTTTTAAAAGTTTATGTCCCATTGAGATAGCTAGTTCCTAGAAGATAGACTGCTTGAAAGGAAGAAAATATATAGTAATGTCAATACAATGTCATGGAATCATAGCGGGGCAGCATAAGAGTGCAGGCTCAAGACAGATTGCTTGGGCTTGAATTCCTTCCTTGTGAAACGATCAAATTAATTTCTTCATACCTCAGTTTTCTCTACACGTACAGTTCCTGCTTCATAGGGTTGTTATGAGGATTATGCCAAGCAGTTTGGAGAATGCCTGGCAAACAGTAATCATTATATATTTCTGTTCTGACTTGTTTCACAACAACACAAAGAAATTGCCTAGAATGCAGCACTGCCTGCTCTGTGCAGTTCTCTGGATGCCCAGAGCTATGTGCCCTCTTCAATGTGTTCCCTTCACCCACAGTGGTTCTTTACATGTATATTTGTTTCCTCCGTTCTTAATTAATCAAGTTCCCAGCTGTGCCTTATTCATTTTTGTGTCCCCCAAACTTAGCACCCTGTACGTCACGCTCAATATTTTTTTTAATTAATTAATTTATTTTTGCTGTGTTGGTTCTTCGTTTCTGTGCGAGGGCTTTCTCCAGTTGCAGCAAGTGGGGGCCACTCTTCATCGCGGTGCGCGGGCCTCTCACTATCGCGACCTCTCCTGTTGCGGAGTACAGGCTCCAGACGCGCAGGCTCAGCAGCTGTGGCTCACGGGCCCAGCCGCTCCGCGGCATGTGGGATCCTCCCAGACCAGGGCTCGAACCCGCGTCCCCTGCATTAGCAGGCAGACTCTCAACCACTGTGCCACCAGGGAAGCCCCACACTCAATATTTAATATCATTAAAAACAGGCTGTAGGGCCTCCCTGGTGGCGCAGTGGTTGAGAGTCCGCCTGCCGATGCAGGGGACACGGGTTCGTGCCCCGATCCCGGAGGATCCCACATGCCGCGGAGCGGCTGGGCCCGCGAGCCATGGCCGCGGGGCCTGTGTGTCCGGAGCCTGTGCTCCGCAACGGGAGAGGCCACAGCAGTGAGAGGCCCGCTAAAAACAGGCTGTAACACTTAATGATTATGGACAATGGATTTTATTAATGTTGGGTTGTTTTATCACCCTCCCCCTACACAGAAAGTGTACACTTTAGGGAGATTTGTTAGAAAGGACACGTTTTCACTTCATACATTGAAAGGTATGAATAAACCTGAATTTAGACTTAATTTTAATAAAAATATTTATAAAATTGTTAGAATTTTAGCAATTAAAATGCTATCACTTACTAATTATAGAAACATTTCCATTATTGCAATCTGAGCCACTGAGAAACCTTAAGTGGAAGCTATTTGACCAGTTATTTCTATGCTGCTAAGAATATAAACCATTTCCAACATCTATAGCTCGTGCCATAAATTCCAGGTACATGGAGCAGAATTCTGTGGGAACACAGCAATGACATTATGGGACTTCCAGGTCTAGAACCTTGGATTCTGGATCAGGGGACCCTGAGGAAGTCACAGCACCTCCCCAGGTCTGATTTTCTTCTTTGCACAGCAATAGGGCTGACAAAGGGATCAAGAATTCAAGGTAAGGTAAAACAGCAAAGACTGAATAATTCTGCAGAATTCAGAAGGTGGCAAATAGCAAGGAGGAGGTGAGGAGATGCCTTTAATTCAATGAGTAACTCAAGTTTATTTTGTTTGAAATTTCTAGATGGATTTTCTAGATGCTTCCAAAACAGTGCTGGCTGTCTAAATTTCCCTAAACAACCCCAAGCCATCCTTAAACTGTTGGCAGAATGGCCGTTCCAGGCAAAGTCGTTTCAAACCCGTTCAGCTCCGCACCACGGACTCTGCCTTCTCATATCAAAGAAGGCTTCCTGCTGAGTTTGTTTACACCATTAAATTTCCTCAAATGTAAAGCCGGGAGAATTTTTCCAGGTGTTCAAATTCCTAGAGGGTGGGGAGAGTGCCAGGCCCTATATTAGATCAATACCACGCTAGAGTGAAAACACAAAGAACCTTTTTCACGGTGTTGCCCCCTCTGGAGATCTCTATTTTGGAGGCAGCTTTGGCAGGGCCCGCAAAGCCGTCTGTCACTCTCCTGTAACACCGACTGCCCAGCCGACCAAGGCGGTCCCTTGAGTTGTGCTGGCGGCGGCCGCGCAGCCCCCCGGCCGGTCCTGGATCCAACCTGCGCAACGGGCAAGAACCCAATTTAAAAAAGGAGGGATGGAGATTCCAAAGAGAGCTCCGGGTTGAAATCAGAGCGAGAGCCTGGGTTTCTCCAGGTGAAAAGAGCGGGCAAGGTCACCCATTCAGTCACCAGGTGATGCATTTAATTTAAAAGGAGTGTTAACCTTGTTTATACAAAATAACACCAATATGCAGAGAAGCAGTAAATCCATTGTCGTTAAACAGCAGGGAGCCGCTGGCGCTGGCAGCCTGCCCACCAGCGACGTGAACTCCGCTGGCACAGAGCGGGGAGCGCGCGGGCCGGGGCCAGGCCTGCGATGCGCCCGCCTCGCAAGAGAAGGCCGGAGCTGTGCCCTTGCCGTCCTCCAGATGACTCTTTGCATTCTTGTCAAATATATTTAGAGCAAGAGGTGACCACTTAAAGAGAAACATTTGTTAATCACTTAAATGCAGGCGCTTGGCAGCCCTCCAGTTTCACCTTTACAAATATGTAGGATCGGTTTCCAGTTAAACAGAGAACTCCCGGGCAAGTTCTCTTTGCTCTCCGCGTCCCCTCGAATTGACCTAAGGTGAATGTCCCTAGCACCTTATTAATTTTCTAGCCCAGCGGGCTTTCCGGAGTCAATGCCAGCCTTCCATCTGCACGTTGACGGAGATAAATAAATGATGCACGGTGGAGAGAGAGAAAGAGAGGGATGTTTCTTTAAGCAAGGGACAGATTCAAGTGAAATGCCTGTTGACTAGGCGCTGGTGTCGACATCCTCCTTGTTGACAACAGCAGCTGTCCCCGTTAATGACACTCTGATAACTTGCGAAGGCTGCCCTGCGGGAGGGGGTGAAGCAGATAAAGGGGCCTCTGTTTAAATAGTCCAGTCCTCGACCCCGCTCCTTGTAACTTCCCTTCATATAACAATCGGTGAAACTGTTTAGAAGAGGCAAACCCCGGGTGCAGAGATTTTTATTCTCCCACTTTGGGGGCTCACAACCTAAAAACCGCGGCTGTCCCGGCCAGCCCTCTACAGAGCTGATGAGTATTCCAGGAGTGGAGGTGGGGGAGGGGAGAGCTGGGGAGGTTGGCGGGGGGGTGGGGGGGGTGGGGAGATGCAGCTGGTTGGCCAGGTGAGAAGGTCAGCGCTAGGTGTCCTGAAGAACTCTTCCCTTTGTTTGAAAAACAGGACACTTCCCCAAGCCCCAAAGTCGTGGTAAACTAGCGAGTCAGGGACAAGGTTGCGGAATTACTCTTCGTTGAGGGCCGATTCAGCATTAGGGGTTAACCACGGAAAAATCACTTTTAATACTTGGAACAATCTCCCTTATAAGATTGTAACGTTGCAGGGGACATGGGCACCCTAGCTAACATTCTGGTCTTACAGCTGAGAAAGCAGATGCCGAGGAGGCTAAGGGGTTTGCCTAAAGTCACTGAGAAGTTTAATGGGGGCTGGAAGGCAGCTTCCAATCCACCATTCTTTTCAGACAGACCGATATATAAAATATTATACTTACTTTATATCTACATAATATAGTTTTATAATATAATGTATATACATCAGGCTAAGAAGAGGAAATTTAAAGATATATGCATATTCTTTATATAAATATATATATATATATATATATATATATATATATATATATATATATATATATATATATATATAATAAAATTGCCTCGTTCTGTCTGATGCAGTGGGCAGACTGCAGCTCTGAAGTGTGTTCCACCCTGAGACGGAGCCAAAGCCCTCCCCTGGCTCAGGTCCCAGTCTGGTAGATTCTTGGGCTTCCCTCAAGACACACCTCCACCCTGCTTATTTCATGAATAAAATCAATTTAAAGATCAACAAACCTGGAATCTCATAATCTCTTTCACGCTCTAACAGATCAAGCAGACATGCCTCCAATAAAGCAAATGCAGAGAACAAATTTATTTCTGCTCTTAGAAAGTGAAAGTGTGAAACAAATGATCTTACTTCCATTCATCTGTTTTGTCACCTATAGGGTCATCTGGTATCCAACTCGAGATTTTTGAGAGGGGGGGGGAAACATAAATACAAGGCAGGCAAAGTATTTTGAGATGTTCAGAAGAGAGATGTTAACATCTCTGTTTGATCTCTGTGATTTCCTCAGGAAAGTTCCTTACAATATTTTTAAGGATAAACTACTGTCCTGCAATACAGTGGCCTACAATAACATGAGGTTTATCACATATTTCCAAACTGTATTGATTCCAATTTTCCCTTGATAGCAAGGTATTATAAAATTGTTCTTTCTACAAAATTTAAATTCAGATTATAATCTCTTTATGGTATTTTCTTAATTATCAGTTGTGCCCCCCTAAAGGCATGTGTTAAAGTCCTAATGCCCAGTACCTCAGAACGGGAACTTATTTGGGGACAGGGTCATTATTTACAGAGGTAATCAAGGTAATGAGGTCATCAGGATGGGGCCTAATCCAATATGACTGCTGTCCTTATACAAAGAGGAAATTTGTACACAGAGATCCATAGAGAGGGAAGAAGATGTGAAGAGACATAGGGAGAAGATGCATCCCTATGACCAAGGAGAGAGGCCTGGAACAGAGCCAAAGCTGCCAACACCTTGATTTTGAACTTCCAGTCTCCAGAACCCTGAGACAATAAATTTCTTCTGTTTAAGCCACTTAGCCTTTGATACTTTGTTACAGAGCCCTAGAAAACTAATATACCAACTAATTTTAACCATGTCAGTAACTTTAAATATCCCCTAGAATCAATACTTCAAAAACTACAAAACAAATTTAAATGGCTTAAAATTATTTTTAAACTGTTCTATGTAATGGGAATACAAACAGAACTAATACTTATTATACATCTACTATGTCCAGGATAGGATTTGCAGAACTTTGTATATATTTTTGTTCATTTTACATGTATAGCCATGCTTTCAAAATAAAATTTTATCTAATTCAATAGAAGCACATTTTGTGCAGTAAGAACATTTACAGTAAACATGAGTAATTTAACTGAGTACCAATTAAGGGGATTATACCTTGCTTAGCATATTTCATTAAATTATGTATCATAGGAGGTGGAATCATCTCTATATTATGAGCAATGGTACTTGTTGAATTCTTCTCCCTCATTTCACCCACATTTTTGATGTGCAACGTAATTGATTGTTGAAAAGTTTATAGTAGGTTTTGTCAAGGACCCTGTTGTGAACAGAGATTATAAGTAACTACAGTAAGTCAAGCAGGTTTATCAAGTAAGTGCTCTGTATAAAGTCCTAGAAGGAGGAGAGGAAAATGTAGAGGATCCACCTCCTATCTTTGGGTAACTAAGAGTCTAATTGGTGAAAAAGGCCAAAGGCAAGTCAAGAAAGTGAATTAAAATTATACTTACAAATAATAGCTCATCATTCTAAAAGAAAACAAACTCAGGAAAAGGAACCATAGATCTTGTATGCCTGCACCACTAGTCCCACTTTATACCTGCTGTCTAAGCTTAATTGTTAAAAGGGCTTTCTTTTTTTATTTTTAAAAATTTATTTTATTGAAGTATAGTTGATATACAATGCTGCATTAATTTCTGC
Organism: Mesoplodon densirostris; assembly: GCF_025265405.1. Taxonomy (NCBI): domain Eukaryota; kingdom Metazoa; phylum Chordata; class Mammalia; order Artiodactyla; family Ziphiidae; genus Mesoplodon; species Mesoplodon densirostris. Next base: position 104,843,140 of record NC_082664.1, read on the forward strand.
TGTATAGCAAAGTGATTCAGTTATACATATATATATATTCTTTTTCATATTTTTTTCCATTATGGTTTATCACAGGATATTGAATATAGTTCCCTGTGCTATACCATAGGACCTTGTTGTTTATCCCTTCTATATATAATAGTCTGCATCTGCTAATCCCAAACTCCCAATTCATCCCCCCACCTTGGCAAGCACAAATCTGTTCTCTATGTCTGTGAGTCTGTTTCTGTTTTGTAGAAAAGATCATCTGTGTCATATTTTAGATTCCACATATAAGTGATAGTATATGATATTTGTCTTTGTCTGACTTACTTTGCTTAGTATGATAATCTCTAGGTCCATCCGTATTGCTACAAATGGCATTATTTCATTCTTTTTTATGGCTGAGTAGTATTCCATTGTATATATGTACCACATCTTCTTTACCCATTCATCTGTCAATGGACACTTAGATTGTTTCCATGTCTTAGCTATTGTGAATAGTGCTGCTATGAACATAGAGGAGCATGTATCTTTTTGAATTATAGTTTTCTCTGGATACATGAAGAGGGCTATCTTTCACTCATCAAAATGTCCATATTTTAATGAAGAAGGCTGCAGTCGCCCTAACTCAAGTTTTCTCAACCTGGGCACTATTAACATTCTAAGCTGAATAATTCTTTGTTCTGAGGGCTGTCCTATACATTGCAGACATGGCAATATCTCTGGCCTCTACTCACTAGATGCCAATTGCAATGCCCTCACCCAGTTTGATAGCTAAAAATGTCTCCAGACATTGCTAAATGCCCCTGGGGGCAAAAGAACCACTGTTCTAACCCAAGATTACATAAAGGTGAGGAGAGGGTATGGTACAGGAATGAGGATTAAGCCAGGAAAAACTATCTCAAGAAGGTTAGATTTCAACAACCGTAGATAAGGAAACTGCACTGGCTGAAGAAGGGGGACATTCTGCATATAAAAGGAGGAAAATGGAAAAGAGTAGGTTGAGAGTCAGAAGTATAAGAGAAGGCAAAGACTAGGACACTAAACAGGTTAACCAACCTGTTTACCAAGCTACACCTATATCTATGTACCCCTCGACAATGTTTAAAAAATAATAAGTTGCTAAAATCTCTTAATTCTTGGGGTCCACAGTCCTTGACATAGTGCACCAGAATTAGTCTGGTTGCATTTCTTAGCTTCTTTAATATAAATAGAGGAGCAGAGGGTGATAACCTTCCCCTCCCCCAATTTCTTCCTGAGAGAAGAACAATTGAGAGCATGAAAACAATAATACTAGCAGCTGCTGTTTATTTGTGCCTTCTGTATCCCAGACCTTTTTCAGACATTATCTGATATCTGATTTAATCCCCTCAAGACCTTGGCAAAGGCAGTGTTCACTTCCCTGGGGCTCAGTTTCCTAAACTGCAGAGTGAAGGTGGGTGGCATCACACATAAAGTGTCCGGGCCATGACTTGAATCCAGATCCAACGACACCAAGCCCGTGTGTGTTGACCTTGTTGCACAGCACAGGCTGGCAAGACAGGAAGCAGAGGAACTCCCAGTTGAGAGGCACTCAGCCAGCTTAAAGACTAGAACAAAATGATCATTCTTTATACAGAAGCTCTAAAAAATGTGAGAGGGTAGTAAGGCTTGCTCTTCTTTACTTCACATTAACCTTTAATGATCGCAAGTGTCCTAATTCATCAAAGTGAAGTGATCATCCTCTGGTTTATTTCACTGAGTTGTTAGGCAATCATTTTGGATTAGGAGCTTCTAGACTGGCTGATGTTTAATAGAAGTATAACAATATGATTCTGAATCCTGGTTGTGGTGAAATCCCTCAAAATGAAGACTTAAGCTTTAAATTTTTGTTTAAGACTCTCCCAGGTAAGGATATTCAATATCCAGAGGCAGGCTCTCTTCCCAGCTCATTTCATTCTTAGTTCTTCACTTAGTAAATTTAGCTTGCACTTGCAGCTGGGAGGAAGTCATCTGGTTGAGGAAAGACAAAGTCCTCACAGCTCCAGTCTTGCAAAAAGAACTTTCATTTAAATGTAGTCACATGTGATTTGGACAAAGGAGAATTATTAATACCCCCCACAGATTGAAGTAGGGTGTCAGCTGGGTCAGAAAGTATGCTTTTTGTCTGTCCGAGTTGAACAAGCATGATGTCTTACAATAGCTATCTCATTGTATCCACCCCCGAAACCCAGAGATAGATGTTTTATAACCCCAATACAGAGTTGGAAAAGGGGAAGATCAAGAGAAATTAAACAACTTGCTTGAGGTCACGTGGTTGGGAAATAACGTGGCCACAGTTCAGACCCAGGTCTACCTGACCCCAGAGCCTCTGTTCTTTCCACTAAGACAAGTAATTCAAGGAAAATGTAACTATTAACTTAAGAAAATGAGGAGATCGCATTTCCAGCCTACCCCAGAGAAGACAAGGTGAACCTTGGAGCAAAGGAGTGGTACTGAGAATTTCAGGTTCCCAGGCTGAGGCTCCAGACAGCACCCTGCCGTGCGCCTAAATGCCACACCCTCTGAGAAAAGTAGTCGTTGAGCCTTACCTTCTTGTCTCAAAGACTTCTTGACTCTCTACCCTCAGGATGTCAACACCATGCTAGACTGTGGCTTTCAATGATCATTTCCAGCATACATGATATTGCAGAATGTTCAATGAGAAGCAGACGAGTTCCCTGGGATCTGAGCACAGGCTTTTTCTCTTGCTCATGTTCCCCTGTGTGTCATCAGCCAGGACCCTCGGGCTGGACACAGTCTTTTTCCTGGATGGGTCACCTGTCCACATGTTCTGCAGCCATGTAGAAGGACCCAGCAGCGTAAGCTATGAGGGAGCAAAGAAGGTGGAGGGTTTCACGGGCTGCCCTCTTGCCCCTCATTCCTCTGTTCGTTCAGTGCTCTGGGAGAGGATTTGCAGTAGGAAGGAAGACCCACTGGGTCTGTTGCTACAGAAAAATATGAGAGTGAGGGAGGATGGGGAACACATGAAGAAGCTCATAAACTTCCAAATCACTTCAACAAATACTTATCTGCCATCACCTGAGTGACAGATGCCCTTCTAGGAACTGGGGTCGCAGTTGTGAACGAAGCAAAGTGCCCCCATGCAGCTTATATTCCTGCAGGTCAAAGAGAAGATCCAGGAGCAAATATAGGAGGTCAGAGGATGATATGGGTCGGGGAGGTGCAATGGTTTATAGTGTCTTCACACAAGACCTTTCCAAGGAGGAGACTTGAGAGCAGAAAACCAAATAAAGCACAGGAATGAGCCACAAGGATATCTGGGGGAAAGAATGTTCCAGAAAGATGGAACCACTAATATAAATCCCCCAAAGGAAGCCAGTGTGGAGGAGAGAAAGGAGGGTATAACAGGCAGTTGAACTACTGGGAAATCTACATCATCAATTTTAATTCTATACAGTATTTCTTGTAGAAATAAACCATATTTATTAATTCCTCTGTTGGCATACATTCAGGTCATTTCCAGTTATTCACAATCACAAGCTATGATGCCCACACTAAGGTTTCTCTTATGTATATATAAGGAAGTGGAATTGCAGATCACAATGAATGCACACCTTCAGCTTTGTTACATGTTGTCAAATTATTCTCCACCGGGATTATTCTAATTTACAGCCCCTACAATGGTATATGAAAACTCCCTTTTCCTCATATTTTCTCTAATATTTGGTGATACCAGATTCTTCTTCTTTTTTTTCATTTTTGCCAATCCAATGAGTTTGAAACAATCTGTCTTTGTCATTTTAATTTGTGCTTCCCTGATTACCAAGCAAAGGCGAGGAGTAATTTTTTTTTTCAAATGTTTCTTGTTGATTCAGGTTTCCTCTGTCATGATTGACTTTTCATATCCTTTGTTCATTTTGCTATGGACTATTTCTCTTTGATTAACTTGTAGAAGTTTTTACTATATTCTTTTTTTTCATCTTTATTTTATTTATTTATTTATTTGTTTGTACATCTTTATTGGAGTATAATTGCTTTACAATGGTGTGTTAGTTTCTGCTTTATAACAAAATGAATCAGATATACATATACATATGTTCCCATATCTCTTCCCTCTTGCATCTCCCTCCCTCCCACCCTCCTTATCCCACCCCTCTAGGTGGTCACAAAGCACCGAGCTGATCTCCCTGTGCTATGCAGCTGCTTCCCACTAGTTATCTATTTTACGTTTGGTAGTGTATATATGTCCATGCCACTCTCTCACTTTGTCACAGCTTACCCTTCTCCCTCCCTCCCCATATCCTCAAGTCCATTCTCTAGTAGGTCTGTGTCTTTATTCCCGTCTTACCCCTAGGTTCTTCATGACATTTTTTTTTCTTAGATTCCATATATATGTGTTAGTATATGGTATTTGTCTTTCTCTTTCTGACTTACTTCACTCTGTATGACAGACTCTAGGTCCATCCACCTCACTACAAATAACTCAATTTGTTTCTTTTTATGGCTGAGTAATATTCCATTGTGTATATGTGCCACATCTTCTTTATCCATTCATCCGATGATGGACACTTAGGTTGTTTCCATCTCTGGGCTATTGTAAATAGAGCTGCAATGAATATTTTGGTACATGACTCTTTTTGAATTATGGTTTTCTCAGGGTATATGCCCAGTAGTGGGATTACTGGGTCATATGGTAGTTCTATTTGAAGTTTTTTAAGGAACCTCCATACTGTTCTCCATAGTGGCTGTACCAATTCACATTCCCACCAGCAGTGCAAGAGTGTTCTCTTTTCTCCACACCCTCTCCAGCATTTATTGTTTCTAGATTTTTTGATGATGGCCATTCTGACCGGTGTGAGATGATATATCATTGTAGTTTTGATTTGCATTTCTCTAATGATTCATGATGTTGAGCATTCTTTCATGTGTTTGTTGGCAATCTGTATATCTTCTGTGGAGAAATGTCTAAGACCTAAGTCTTCTGCCCATTTTTGGATTGGGTTGTTTGTTTTTTGTTATTGAGCTGTATGAGCTGCTTGTAAATTTTGGAGATTAATCCTTTGTCAGTTGCTTCATTTGCAAATATTTTCTCCCATTCTGAGGGTTGTCTTTTGGTCTTGTTTATGGTTTCCTTTGCTGTGCAAAAGCTTTTAAGTTTCATTAGGTCCCATTTGTTTATTTTTGTCTTTATTTCCATTTCTCTAGGAGGTGGGTCAAAAAAGATCTTGCTGTGATTTATGTCATAGAGTGTTCTGCCTACGTTTTCCTCTAAGAGTTTGATAGTTTCTGGTCTTACGTTTAGCTCTTTAATCCATTTTGGGCTTATTTTTGTGTATGGTGTTAGGGAGTGTTCTAATCTCATACTTTTACATGTACCTGTTGATATGAATTATTTAAATTATTTTATTATTATTATTATTTAAAATTATTTAATATTTATTAAAAATGTTATCTTTGAATGTAGGATTTCAAAAATATTTGGGGTATGTGTAAACAAAAAGAAGAGTTATCATAGAAGGGTTTTAATTTAATTTAATCAGATTCATTAACCTTTTTTAAATTTGCACTTTTTGTATTGAAAAAAATTATTGCCTCTCATAATGTCATAAATATATTCTCTTCCATTTTTGCCTAAGAATTTTAAAGCTCTGCTTCCTGATTTTAGTATCTGAAGTTTTTTATATATGTATATGTATAAGATATCTGTATCTATTTTCTTCCGTATGGAAAGCCTATTCTTTCCCATTAGTGTGTAAGACCACCTCTTATCCACTGCCCATGTTTATGTGGGTTTGTTTCTAGGATTTTTTATTCTACTACCTGTGTATCACCAGAACACGATTTTCAATGTGATAGCTTTAAAATAACTCCATATCTAATGGATATTTGCTGTTTCTTACTCTTACTCTTCAAGATCACCTGAGCTACTTTGGGCCCTGATTTTTCAAGATGCATGAGCTAGTTCCATATGCATTGACTAGCTCTGTGGGAAAAGAAAAAAACTTCTGAGGTTTTCATAAAAATTTTTGATTAGTTTTGGGAAAATTTATATCTTTAGGAAAATAAATTTTCCCATCTATGAAATATATATCCATTATTTAAGTCTTTGTGTGGGTCCTTTCAATATTATCATATAATAGTCTCCATTACTGGTCATCCATTTATTTTCTTGAATTTATTCTTAGACACCTGGTGGGTATTGGGCATGGAACCCTTTAAAGATTCCATTTTCTGATTGATCATTGCTAATAGTTAGGGACACAATTACATATGTTGATATTTAAATATTGACCTTGTATCTGTCAATTGTCTACGATCCTGATAATTTTTTCATTACAATAATTAAAGTTCATATTTCCTTTCCTGGGGGGGTCTAGGCAAGTCATGTGTTGCCTAGGACCTAGAGAGGGTAACAGGGAGCTCATTGTCTTCTTCCTCATCTTGAAGGGAATATTCCTCATATTTTACATCAAACATGATTTTTCCTTTAAATTTGTGTAGGTTTCTTTATCAAAATAAGAAATTTCCTTTTGTTCCCAAAAAACTCAAGGAATTCTGATACACTTGTGGAAATTTAATTGCCATTCCTGGACTGGAATCACTCAGGTAATGAATGTGGTCCTTTTTCCACCAATACAATGATAAATACTAACAATATAAATGTCTACGTGTTCATACTATTTATAGAGGATATACTTGCTAATTGCTCTTCTGTGGGCTAATATTTGAGGTTTAGCAGTGGAAGAATGTAGCATTTTCTATAAAAAGTCTCTTTGGGTTTAAAATAATCCCTTCTGAGCAGCATCACTAGTATTTAGCTTTAGATTCCTAGAGTGATGGAACTCTGTCTCTTGTCTCACAAAAGTAATGTTGAGAGCTCAAAATGTAGAAAATTATCTACAGAAAATTACCCGAAAATTCTTACAAAAAGTGTGAAACTAGTAGACCATACTAAGCTCAGTTTTCAAATCTTTTATTCTTACCAGCATTTCATAAATAACTTGGGGTTTCAAATGGCCTGTCAAAGTGATATGTACATTTCTAGATTGATTTATTTGAAATGAGTGTATTTTTCGAGAACTTTCTTGATAGGTCCAAAAATACTCTCAAGGCTTTATTTTGTTTCCCGTTTTAATATTAATCACACTTACTTTTTTAATGGTGAGAAATATGCCTTTAACTATATATAACTGAAATTGAAAAATGATATAATAACTTAAAACCTTTCAGAAATGCAGTACAAACTATTTGAAGGGGTCAGAGGGGGTAGGTTGAATTATTGGAATATACCAGGATAATCCACAGATTCTTAGTTATCCAAAGAAATAACTAAGGAAATAACGTAACTTCAAGGGTCTTAAGGATTAGAACCAGACACAGGATGCTATTTTCTCTCTCTCTCCCTCATGTCTTCCATTCATCCATCATATCTCTCATCTCCACTTCTCTCTCTGAGTCTTCCTCCAGCAGTGGAGAACATGGATGCCCTGTATAATATCTGAGAGGTCCATAAGACCACCCTCAAGTTCAATAATTTACTAGTAAGGCTCGTAATTCTGAGAAGAGCCATTATACTCAGAGTTATGGTTTACCACAGTGAAAGGATACAGAATAGAAACAGCAAAAGGAAGAGGCACATAGGGCAGGGTTCAACACATGCCAGGCATGGAATCATGTGTATAGCACATATTACCCCAGTGACTGACCATGTGCAGCAACATGCACAGAATACTCCCAACCTGGGAAGCTCACCCAAGCTTTGTTGTCCAGAGTTTTCATTAGGAGTTGGCTATCTGTAGACAGGGTGATCATCCACATGAATAATCTTAGTCTCCAGCCCCTCTAGAACTTGAGGTGGCACCACATGACCCAAAACCATCCACCAAAAATTATACTGTTAGCATAGACTATCTGGCCTGGCTGAAGACTCCTAGGTAAAGAAAGATGCTCGTACCAGGCAGGACATTGCAAGGGTTTAGAGACTACCTCCCTGGAGCTGGGCAAACAGCCAAACTTTTCTTTGGCCAAGGTTAGTCCTTTACTGTACATCCTGAGTCATGGAGAAGAGCTTTAACAAACCAGGAAGGAAAAATTTATTCCCTGTTAGCTGCAATAAAGAAAAAAGAAAAAAATAAGGAAGAATTCTGATAAGCCCAGCTTGGAACACCATTGTTTATAAAATGAGGAATATGACCAGCCCAATTTTTGCCATGTGTTCAGCTTTGAAGTCAGAGAACTGGACCATTTACCAGAAAAATTTCATGTTTGTCAAGGAAAATAACCACAACAATTATTACAACAACAAACCTAGGCATTAAAAAGGAAAGAAAAAAAAAAGGCAGTAATGTATTATCTTGTTCTTCTTGTTTTGGATTAAGTTCTGTTTGCTGAATCCAGGGGTCCATTGATCTAAGGCAAGGAGGTCTTCTCTTATGTTAACTAATTGTATGATACCAGAAATATCCAGTCAATTCCTTCATATTTATATTATCAGTGGGAAAAATATAAGTCAAAACAGCTGAGTGAGATTTTAATATTTTTTTTATTTTGCCACTCTGACTAAAACTCAGACTGTTTTCAAAGTTTTTATTTTGCATGCTATGATTCCTATTGGATATGTCATTACTTCTGCTGAGAACCAAAACTCCAGTTTTATTATTACAAACCAAAACTATTATGAGTTTTAAGAAAACAGGAAATTATTAGAAATTTGGATTTTAAAAAATGTTATCACAAATATCCTTTCATAGCAATTACTTAACTTATTACACTATGATTTAATTCTGTACTTATTCCTGCTTTTATAGAGAATAAATCTTAATATGGAAAAAGCTGGATATTGGCAAGTTGTAGCAAACTGAAAAAAAAAATGTCCTTAAAAGCATTCTATTAAACCCATTTCCTGTAAACAAAACAACCCCAGATATTCCTTGAAGTGATTACCCAATTAAACTCTGGAAATAGACGCCCCTGAGATTTCTTTTTATTCCTGACTTGGAAAAAATATCTTAGATTCAATAGGGAATCATAGGACATAGGTCTGTGACACCTATGATTTTAGCTGAATTCACTGATAAACTAGATGCAAAGTAAATTACAACATAAACAAAACTATCCCTCAGGGCAATGTACTTGGCATACTGCAAACTTAAAAAATAATAACAATAATTATTATAAATCATCTAGCATCACAACAATGAAATTTTGACATGCTTTTCTTTATAAATGTAAGATGCCTGTCAAAGAGCACCATACACATGACCCAGGGCCATAGGTAACAGGTGACAATGGAGAAATCTGAATTCAAGGCTCACTCCAGAGTGTATGCCTTAATCAAGTAACCTGAGAAAGACAAGGTCACCTCATGGAATTATCATCAGTCTCAGACTCTCCCTCAGTACTGGTTTTATACTATTCACTCTCATGTCAATGCTTTCAGCCATCAAACTGACTTCTCCTATGCTCACCTGTCTCCCATGATTCTCCACGGTTTCCTAACTTCATGCCTTGAAGCATGTGGAAACTGGTGCCATGGGGAAGGTGGAGAGAAGGAAGGAAGGAAAATTTTTGCAGCTGGAGCAGAGAGTATAATCCCATCCAGCCATTCTTTAAGACTCAGGTCAAATCTTAACCTTCTACCCAAGGCTTGGATTGGGGAATGCATGCTGTTGACCACATTGCCAAAGACCTGCCATGCTCTGGTTGGCAGACAGCTGGGATCTCACCATCCGTGGTTCCCAAGTGTCGTGAATGCTAAGCCTCATCTACCCCAAGACTGGACAGCCCCCTGTCAGGACAGCCATACACCAGAAACAAACATCATCTATGGTCACTGTTTAATTTAGACCTTGTTAGCAGTAAAGACATTTCTGATAACATTTTTTAAACCATCCAGTTATTTGTACATTTTCAAGAAGTTGTATGTTTATTTTTCTTAACTGCTTAAGTTCAATTGTTGCTATTTATCTTGAAGTAAGACTAAATATTTTAGAGTTTGGAATGACAAGCTGATATGGTCCGAATTTTTTTACCTCGCCAAATTCTCATTTTTTATAAGGATAGTGTTTGCAAATTTATTTTGGAAAGCCCAGTTGCCTCAGAAAGTCATTCTAGAGCTAAGTGGATTTCTAAAGTCTATGTTATTGTTAGGCTGTCTAATCCTTTTTCCAATTCCCCGATGGTCAGGGAATGTATAAAAAAACAGAAAAAATAAGCAAGTCTAAGACATGCCAAAAATAAAAACTTAAGGTTTCAAGTCTTTACAGATTGTCTCTCTACTTGATGTTTTGAAAAAGTTTTAATATGAGAAAGAAAAATAATTCTATCGCCAGTGATATTTTAGGTTCATGAAGGGACTTTTTTATACAGTGCTCAAATGACTTTTCATTTAGTCTCAAGATACTTAAGTAAAAATAAACAGATGACAATAATATATTAGCATGTTTCTCAAATACTCACTATGTCTCAGACACCTGACCCATACCATTTCATTGAATCCCCACTGAAAGGCAACTTTAATCACGTTCTTACAAATAAAGGAACTGAAACACAGAGTGATGGAGGAATTGGTTAAAACTGCATGGAGATGGTCAGGATTTGAACCTGGGTTGTGTGTCTCTAACCTTAAACGCTGTACTGTGGTGATTATGCCAAGAGGGCTTATGATCAGGGCAGCTGTGGGGAGTGCAGTCTAGAGCGAAGCTCCAGTCTCCCTCTCCACCCGATCTCACACTATCAAAGGTCACCAGACTGTTCTCACCCATCTGGCTCCTGTCCATTCAGGATAGGATTAGACATGCACTGCTATTCATGTTAATCTTGCTTCAAATACTAGATACACCTGTAATTGCAATAAAACTGTCCTCATTATTTCATTTTAGGTAGTTAGAATTAGAACTTCTTTCTCCAGACATGAATTGAACATGAAACATTGTATCTTCAGGCCATAACTGATTTGCTAGTAACAAGGATTACACCACTCATCTATTTCTAGTTTAACATTTTCTTAATTTGGTCTACATAGGATCACAGAATTTGGAGTTTTGAAAAAGAGCTCTTAGATTCATTCTGTTGATTCCAGTAAAAGTGATCCAAATGGTTAAGAATTTACTAGTCCCTTTAGGAGATGTTTTATCACTAGCTATAAGTTGTGTTATTTTTATCATGATCTATATAACCAAGGTTATTCTTAAAGTATACACAGACTTACCATCTGCGATCAGATTTTCTCCATATACATATCCACTCAGTAGTTGTTTATTTCTACTCCAGATAAAAATGGCACTGCGTGTTAGGTCTATGGTACACGTGTCATAAAGTTTTCCAAGTCTGTGCATTTCTCTGGCTTCTGGCCTGAGACAGACTCAGGTGAAATCTCTTCCCTAAGTGCAATCTTGTAAACAGGTGGGAGAATTATCAGCTTCATCTCTAAACACCAGTTTTATAGTTTAGGCTTGCAGACCCCAGCTGCTCCCTCAGTACGAGTCTGTTGAAATGATAGAAACCACCAGTAAATCTCAAAATCTACTGTTTCCAAAATATCTTTGGAATGTAACATGTTTTGAGTTTAATAATAATGAAGTAGACTCTTAGATTCAATACCATGTTGGAAGAAATACTTAAGTAATGATAACAGGTATCATAGACCCACAACACGGCCCCGCATCCTGATTTGTTTGTCTTTGATGTAGTCATTTTAAAAGCCATTAAATCATGAAGAGCTCTACTAGGCAGAAATGTGAGTTGCTGTATTAATGCTTCCCAAGGAGAAGATCTAATTTCTGGCCCTAGGTTTCCTCCTACACATCTCCAGGATCTCCTTCAGGATTTCCCAGGGCTTTTCCACTGGTCTGTACACATAGGAGGGTCTTCAGGTCAAAAGCAGCACTGGGAGGACAGGGAGCTAGAAAAGGCCACAAGACAGATGGATATCAGCCCACCTGTCTCCGAGGGCTCAGATCCAGGAGGGGCAAAACCATGGGTCCAGAAGGAACCTCGGACTGCAACCGCTCTGTACTTCGCTTTACAGAGGAGGAAATAAAGGCTCTGGGAATAGATCCCTGGCCGTGGCTCCACTAGAGTCCAAATCTCTGGGTTTCTTGTCCAGTACACTCATTTATAACAGTGGCCCCAAAATTGGGGTCCTCATAGCTCTTAAGAATTCCCAAAGGTAGCAACGGAAGCCCTACCAATATTTCCTACATTTTGTAAAGCCCAAGAAACTCTACGTTTATCTTCAATTAAGCCACACAGTGTACTTAATAAATGCAATGGGATATTTTTCAATTAATGATATTCATGAGGAGTCAGAAGCAGATTATTAAAGAGGTCCTTGATTAAAAAGAAAAGTCAGGAACACTTGCACTACAGCCTAAAACATTCTCTGAAGAGCTATGGGGGAACTCGTGTTTGCATGTACATATTTTACGTGGTCACATGAGCGGATGCACATGTGTATGTGCCAACTTTGCAGGGTGTCAATATCCATTCAACCTGCGGTTGACATGCCGGCAGCTACTCCCTTTAGGAGAATGCATTTGTTTGACTGAGGTGACAATGACCTCAGCAGAAATAAAAGGAAAGGGATGGGGAGAAAAAGAACAGGCAAAGAAAGAAAAACAAAAGAAGGTCTAAGAATTATTCAGGCACATACTTTCTTCTCTTTAGCTTTATGATAAGACCTGACCTAACCTAAGATGTGGAGATTCAGTGGCAGAGTAAGGAGATCTGGGATAGGGCTGGAGGAAATGGTTTCCCTACCTTGCAAATGGAGAAGGAAAAGAAACCAGTTGTTCTTTTTCAAAAAGGATATATGCAAACAAGGAAAACTCGGGCATCTCCTAGTCAGCCAGATCTATGCATTCAGTTTGCCGATGCCTAGAAGGGAGATTTTTTATTTATTTATTTATTTATTTAGCTTTATAACAAATTTAATCAGTTATACATATACATATGTTCCCATATCCCCTCCCTTTTGCGTCTCCCTCCCACCCTCCCTATCCCACCCCTCCAGCCGGTCACAAAGCACCGAGCTGATCTCCCTGTGCTATGCGGCTGCTTCCCACTAGCTATCTACCTAGAAGGGAGATTGATTGAGAAATGGGGCACATGATCTGGATGTTTGCTGATTATTCTTTATCTACAGTATCAACAAATGTGATCTCTTGTACTCAACATGTGCTGCTTCAGGGACTGCTGCACGGAAGGGACCCCAGTGTCACTGGCTCTCCTGTGAGGCCTGCATTTGGTTGGCAGGGTGCTCCCGAGCAGATGAGCCCAAACCATCCTGCCAGGAAAACAGTATGTGCATTGTGTCAGTAGTTTAGGGGGTGGCTTAGCATCCCAGAATCCCAGTTAAGAAGCTTGGATCCTATAGTTCTATGCCCGGAAAATAAATAAATAAATAAATAAATAAATAAAACATGGTTACTCCAATTATTTGCATCTTTTTATTTTTCTAAGATTTATTCATGAATAGCAAAAAACACAATTTTTGCAGGAAATTGAGATTTAAAAGAATTAATGCTTAGAATTTTAGTGTTAGAATTTAAGTTTTCCAGATAACTTTTCTCAGTACCAAAGAACCCCTTTTTCAAAGGAAACCTTAGTCAGAGTCTCAGTATACGGCAAAAACAAAGAGCCAGGGCGGCTTATGGAGGGATGGTGCATCCTCACCCTCCCTCTCCCAGCCTTCCGAGGCTCAGAAGAACAGGCTTTAAAAGCTGCTAAAATTGGAATTAACATACATACAGTACTATATATAAAATAGATAGCCAACAAGGACTTACTGTATAGCACAGGGAACTAACTATGCTCATTATTTTGTAATAACCTATAAGGGAAAAGAATCTGAAAAAGAATATATATGTGTAAAACTTAATCACTGTGCTAACACAACATTTTAAATCAACTCTACTTCAATAAAAAAATAAATACAAATAAAAATAAAAGCTGCTGAAAGACACTGATCCCTGTCAAACAGAAAATCTCCCCTTCAAAGATACCCATTTATATTTTTATCAAGCATTTATACCTAATGTGAATAAAGGCATAATTAGGGAAGCTTGCGGATATTACATAAATAATTACTTCTGGGTCAGGTGCTCCCATGATGGATGGAAGTAGGAAGAGGCTGTGTGGTCCCTGTTACTCTGTGAGGAGTCCCAGCTTACTGTTCAGTTTTAACAGCATTGATTGAGCCCCTAATATTGCAATAAATCCTAGGGACGTGTAGCTGAAGCCCAGAAGAATCTTGTTTAGCAAGCAGTATAGCACTAGCTTCTAGGTCAACCCCGGACCTCATGGAACAAGGAAATAAAAAGCCACATGCCCTGTCATATAACAGTTCCCCCAACTCTAGGCTGTTCTTACCAACCCTGAACAGACTCTAGACATTATTCCCCAGTGGTTGCCCACTAAGCCCAAAGGTTGCCACCAGCCCACAGATGTGCCTTGTTTGGTTTTTACAGTGTATGATATGATATATGAAATAAAATGCACATATAAGATAAAATGTATTTATAAAATAATATGTGTATATATAAAATACTATGTATATATAAAATAATATGCATGTATAATATATGTGATTTTTTAAATCTAGAGATTTAATATTTTAAAATTATGAAGTTCCAAGTCAAGGCCGCCATTTTCACATGAAAACAGCAGACTGAAGCACAACTTCTCCTGCAGATGTGCAAACACTCTCATGTTTGCCTCCCCAAGGCAGTTTCACTCATTGCTTTTGTGAGGATTAAATGAAATAATATACATAAATGACATTAAAATGTCCCTGGCACATAGTAGGTGTGCAATAAATGGTAACTATAATATTATCATTTATTTATTTGCCTTGCCAGGCAAGGTATTTTGAGTTTTTTTTTGTTTGTTTGTTTTGTTTTTTTTTTCTTTTTTCTTTTTGCGGTATGTGGGCCTCTCACTGTTGTGGCCTCTCCAGTTGCGGAGCACAGGCTCCGGATGCGCAGGCCCAGCGGCCATGGCTCACGGGCCCAGCCGCTCCGCGGCATATGGGATCCTCCCAGACCGGGGCACGAACCCGTATCCCCTGCATCGGCAGGCGGACTCTTAACCAATTGCGCCACCAGGGAGGCCCTATTTTGAGTTTTAACCCCTGTTTTTCACCCAAAGTCCTTTAGAAACCACTTGTGAATTTACATTTCCCACATCTTAAACACCATATATTGTCTGGGGCCTGTTTAGTTCAGTAGATTTCCAATACAGGAAAGTAGAACATATGTGAACTTTTAGAGGAGAATGAATGACTGCATTGAGTTTTTGTTTTAATAATCACTTCCTGAGGTTTTATGAAAGAAAAATATGGATGGTAGAAATGGTGTGGAAGCCACTTACATTCTCTTAGAATTTGTTCTCCTGAGAGAGGTAAGTCCAGGGACTGTCCAACTGCCAGAACTTTCAAGTACTTGGCCCAGGCCTGTGTCGAATGGAGATGCTAAACAAGATGCTGAATTCATTAAGGGCTTGTCCTGAATCCTGAAAATGGTGCCAAGGGAGCCATGAGAGGTATGGCCACAGTAGAAGTATGCAATCAAGTGGAAAGTTCTGGCAGTACCAATGGCCAAATGATTAAGGCCAAAGATATTTCCAACCCATCCAATAATCCAAACAGTAACAAAAAATGTTGCCTCTGCTATGGAGAAAATATAGTAAGACAGTGCAAAGAAGGGTGTATCAGTCTGCTTGAATGTGATCAGCCAACTCAAATACTTTTTTGGATTTAAGCAAAGAGAGAACAAAAAAATAAGTCTAAATTTATAACTAGTAAAATTATCTCCACATGTAGCTATTTTTTTAAAACTTCCCAAGACAAGCTGTAAAATGAACATATAAATTAATGTAGGTGTGTACTCAGATATGAGTATTGTTTCTATATATATAAATATATCTATACATATAAATATATTCAGTATTTATTAAATGTATAGGTGTCAGGAAGTAAAAACACAGATTATATGATAATTCTGTAAATCCTCAATGACTGTTCCTACAAAAAGAAGATTCAGTAGTGGGGCTGCCTGATTGAGGAACAAATGTAATGTGAAATGTTCCTCATATTCTCCCGAAGAGTGGTAAATTCCCCAAACCAATCCTACTGCAAAATGTGAGGGGGAGGGGAGAAATTGGAGCTGGTAGAGGTGACAAAATGGCAAGGAAGTTGGAAGGAGTTACAAGTTCTCTTAGGAAACTGGGAAGAAAACTCAAGTTGGACTCAACTTGAACTCCTTTCCCACCATCACCTTCCCACCCCCAGAGGATAGATCTGCTGTAACATCTTTCCTTCTAGCCCTAAGCACATTAGGACTCTGCATGGTCTCTTGAAGGTTTCCAAGTTACTTGCCCCACATGTCTTTAGCTGAATGGAGACTCAACGTTGTGAAACCTAAGGGAAGAGGATCAGCAAGACCAGGAAATCAATCAACCCATCTGAGTTGTCTCTGCTGAGACATCAGGCAATCAGGTCTAGAGAAGAAAAGGAAAGCAAGTTACTAAGTTGCACTCCCAGCACTCATGTTCCTATTTTTCTTTCCCAAAAGATGGTGAGCCTTAATTATTTTTATATCCTCAAATCGAAGTCCATATATACTACCCCATAGTATTTGCTCAATTAGATGTTTGAGTGATTGTGCAAACAACTTGGGGGTCCTCTGGGGCCTTATTTTAGAAAGCACAGTGGCATACCATTCATGCCATTCCTTCTCAGCTCCTTTTGCTGGATCCTCTTCCCCTATTTTATCTCCAATTGTTGGAATAACTCTGACTCTCTTCTCTTCTCTGACTATATTTTTATTCACCCAAAGTTCTATCTCTACATTTTGCTTCTCTACTGAGCTCCAGACTCATGTATCCAACTGCCTACAGGACATCTTTGCTTAGATCTTAACATAACAAGGCCAAATCATATCTCACAATTTCCCACACACCAAACTTCTATTCTCATCTTAGTACTCCATGTACTTACTATATGGCTCTAGCCAAAAACCCACGTGTCCTTGATCCTTCTCCTTCCCACACTGCCTACGTTAAATCCATCCCAAAATCCTTCTATATCCATCACCACACTGCTCTGACTCTATGGTTACAATCCTAGTCCACAGCACTCTCATTTCTTGCCTCCAGTCCTGAAATAGCCTCTTCACTGGTCTCCCTGCTGTTACTTTTGTTATTCTAGAATCCATTCCCCACATGGCAGTCATTGATCTGTAAACAAAATAAATCAGACCATATCACTCCCCAGCTTCAAAATCTCCCTTGACTTCCTAAGGCATTTACCATGAAATCTAAACTCTTTAACTTGACTTACCAGGTCCTACAAGGTGCTTTACCTTGTGCTAACAATTCCCCCACCCCTGTGCTCACTACATGCCGGCTTCCAGAGTTGCTTTTATGTTTTATGAAGAAGTAAATGTTACTTCCATCTTAGGGTTTTTAACTTCCATCTTAGGTTCCCCCTGAGGGTCCTACCTCTGCTTGGAATTATCTGTCCCAATACTTTCACACCAGCTCTTTTCAGTTTTCAATTCAAAGGCCATATACTCAGAGATATTTTCCTGATCACCTAAATAATGCTTTGTCTCCTTCTTGCAAATATATCACTTTCTAGCCTATCATCCAAGGTTTTTCTTTTTAGTTGCCAAACTCTTACCACTGTCTGAGATTACTTTCTCTTCCATTTGTAGGCACGTTTATTTCACATCATTTCCCTTTAGAATATGAACTCTCTATTCTATGAGAGTCTAGCCCATCTTATTTAACAATGTGTCACCACAGCCCAGCACAATACCTGTCTCAGAAGAGGTGACTTGTTAAATGAATACCCTGCACATCACTACTGCATTGGTCCTAATATGAAGACAATGCTAATGGTAGAGGCAACATAAGTTCTTGCCCTGCTCATCACAGCCTGCTTGACCTTGGGCAAGTTACTTAACTTTTCCAGACTGTGAAGTAGGAATTAAGGAAGAAGGCTGAATCCAACACCTTTCATGAAGTTGAAAAGCAAACTCTTCAAATGGAAGAAATGGCAGAGATAGCAGACAGGGGATTGGGATCTTGGCAAGGAGAAAGGTGGGAAAGAGTAGGGTCCAATATCTTGGGAGTAAAATTGTCTGGTATGTAGGTGATGGGAAAGACCTGTGAAGATGAATGTCACCACTGTTTAAGGAATGGCAGAACCCTGAAGTTATGGTGTGAGAAAGGACTTACCCTCTGATATTTGGAAACATTTTCTGTGTCCTTCCCTCTTTTATTGGGATGGAATGCCCTTGCCCATCACATTTATTAAGTGGAGCACACTGACTTAACTTAACAAACAAGCACCAAAAACATGTACTATCTGTATCAGTCCTCTTGAAAGTGGGCAAATGGCCCCACTGGGTGGGTGGAGAAAGAATATCAGAACACCTATGAACATTGATGTTGATTTATCTCATTCTTCTTATTACTATTTTTGTCTATATTTAATGTGCATAATATTTTATTACAGTAGTACATGTAAAATGCATATAAATCCATATACAAAAGCAAGACTACATGCAGCTGTAAGTTTTTTTTTTTCCTTCCTAATCAGAGTCTTTGGTCAGTTTTAGATATGACTGGTTTTGATGACACATGTAACTCCATATTCCACTTTATATTTCAATCATCTTTTTTAACTGTATATATAGATTAAGTTTCTACAATCAGATTATGCATTTATTAAAGGTAGGGCCCTTGTCTCACACATGGGCATATTCTCCATAGAGACCATCAGAACATCTTAAAGTATGACCCCTAGCACTCCATAAAATCATCATCCTCATCACCATCATAGGTATATGTAAGTGTGTACATATATATTGTATATGTATGTTTGACATCATATGTATATATATCCTTTTCACAATGTACACCCCATATGTCATATATATACATACATATATATACGGTATCTCCAACATACAATATAGGATATATGTGTATATTATACACACACACAAAAGACTGAAAACTTGGTTATCTTTTTAAAGTCACAATGATACATAATTTTCTAAGAAGTCAACATAAAAGGCATATGTGATGTTACTATAGCTTTGGCATTAGAAAAGACTCTATGAAAATTCTTTGATCTACATTCATCTGTGCTCCAAGTATTGCTAACTTAATTGCCAGAAATGTAAATATAAATTAATGAATAGTTTTTTCAATTGTCATTTTATGGATTGAAGAAATGGTAAGCATTTCTTTTGAACATCCATAATTATTTAATGATATCTGCATAAAGGCTTTTAATTATATGGGAACAGTGATAATAATTATAAAGGCCCACACTCAACTGATAAAACATACATTTCTCCAGAAAAAATTATTATGTCTCTTAAAAGTGAATTCTTTCTGCCAGTGAATGGCTCACATAACATTTTTCAACAATTAAAGCATAAGCAGCCTGCAGTTTTTACACTTATTGGGGAAAAATTGCTGGTTTGTGTAATCAGAAAGGTTTTTTTCTGTTCTTTTTATAACCCCCCATCCTCTAAGATTTTATGTATTTTTTTTTATTTTTTAGTTCCAAGCATATGCCTACCAAAAAAGACTAGTAAATAGGAAAATCGGAGTTGATTTTGTATGTCAAAACTTAGTTTAAATTTGATATTGTGGCATAATGGAATTAAGTGTTTATATCCTCATGTTTGTCAATGTGTGCCTACCAGCAACTAAATAGCATCTGTCTGTGGAAGTGTCTTGTCACATATTTTCATTTCTTAACTATAATATCAACATCCAGAGTTCTATAATTTATATATATATATTCACCAATATTTGTAAAATTAAGATGAAACAACAATCTAGTATTTGTGTGTGTGATAACTTTTAAAATAGTGTTTCCTTCTGCTATATAACTTGCACTAAGATTACCATAAATAATGTGACAGAGAAGATCATTGTCATTTAAAAATTACTGAAAATTGATAATTCAGTGTCCTTAGGTGAAGCTGGCAGCTAACTAAACTGCATTAGAGACATTATTGCAATGTCAATAAGGAGTCTTACTACAATTTCTTTTTTCTGAAAACTTAAAAAGGGAGCTTTTATTGTTGCAAAACTGTTTACCTTTTTTTGGCTTCATACTAAAAAATAATGCTGAAGTGACCCCCTGAAGTTAGAATATTTCTATACTGCATTTCAAGATTTGGGTTCAGGGAGAGGGGGATGGAGAAATTAAGGCTGGTCAATGAGATTAATGTTTTAAAAATAAAAGAGAGAGAGAGAGAGAGTCCAATTAGAATATCCTGGGGTTATTAGCGATAACGGTGCTCATATCCAATTAAGATGAAAACCATTTTACCAGCTTAATGTGCCACCTCTGGCAGTGTGGGTTTATTAGTTTTATCAGATTTGAGAACTGAAACTTGAAATGATACATATGCTGGATACCAAAGAGACACTGTTAAGACTTAGAGATAATTGGTATAAAATGAGAAGCCTCAAAAGTTGTTGATTAACAAGCATTGTGGATTTTTGAGACAGGAAGAAATTGGTCATTTCAGACAGTTTTTGAAATGAAAAAACTCACTGAGCTGTGCAGTGACATTCTGAAGTCAGGAAGGAACCATGACCTTCCTTAATGTCCAAAAATTCAGTAATATGGCATATTCATATGGGACAAGACAGCCCTCAAATCCATGACACACCATCTCTATAAAAAATCAAATGAACAAAAGCGATTGTTTGTGATGAATGTCAAGTTTCTTGTTTTCCTTTCCAGATTAAAGGATATAATAACTAATAATTAGTATTAATAATTAATAAGAAAATCTCTTGTATTATCCTCAAGCTTTTCAAGATAGGCTACATAACCAATAAAACTTATTTTCATTAAGTTATATTCCTTTATGCTTTTAGACAATCATTTGAACTTTTCTAAAAAAATCTTTACATTTCTATACCATCCATTTGGGTATCACAGAATGATTAAAAGCAGACAAATACATACACAATAAAGCTTCCCACTTAGGCAGCAATAAAATCACTGTTGTGTTGCTTCAATAGACATTTCCTTGACTAATAAAATTCTCATCACTCATTTCTGAAGCTGGCAAGGGAAAGCCTTTATTGTGCTGGTGTAGTGTTCTGGATGCTTGTCTTTGGTAAAATATTCAGTGCACGGCCAGGAATGTGTAATGGATATTGTCAGCGGGGAGATGGCCCTGAGGCAAGCCTGCACTGGTGCCCGGTGGTCTGATACAAGTGGTTCTTCTACGAAGTACTCTGGCACCTCCTCTGCTAAAGTGTTTGAGCCCTCATATGAAAACCTCCTTTCATGATACTAAGGAATGAACATGAGAGGCTGGGGCAAGTGTTGTCTATTTGGGGGGTGAGAGGATGGTGTGATCGAGTAAAAAAACACAGGCCATCTAGCCAGATCACCGGATAAATGGGATAGTCCCTTTCACAGAAATATATTAGGCTCTAAGGTGAACCTTGTTTGGATAGGTACCTTATGATGAAATTTCAAATCATGTTGGTTTCATGTGAGTCTTTCAACTTCATAAAGGAATGAACATATTACTGTGTTGGCAACACATAGAGCTGTTTCTGCCAAGTAGAAAATCAAGGGCTCTGAATAAACCTTACGCTGGCACAGGTAACACATAATTCTTCTAGAAAACAAAGTAAAAATTAAGATTTTTTTCAAAAGTCATGAAGTTATTTCAGGTGTGTGTGTGAGTGTGTGTGAGTGTGTGTGTGTGTGTGTATTTCCCAGACTTTTCTGAACAATGCATCTTAGAGCCAAAAGCAGTAATTACCAGTTGGGATTTCTCAAAGGACACTATTTATGTGGTTTGTTGGATAGCATGTGTTTTAAATGCTTTTAAAGGTATATGTATCCCTTGGGTGTCAGCAGTCAACTTGCTTAACTAGTATAGGTCAACTACTAGACAAACATCATGATCAAGATGGCATGAGCATTACTGAAAATGGGTCTTAATGAATCAATAGATTAACCATACATATACATATTTTAACGTATATAAAAGAATCATATATATTTGGGTAATCCATTGTTTAATTGTTAAATTGTTATCCAGAAAAATACCAGGAGCTCCAGATGACAGAAGAATTGACCATAAACATAGGACAGAGAAGGCACAGGAGATAATGCTCATTAATGGTCAAAATCATTTGATGCCATCAGTAAATTTAAACTTTATTTTAATTTAGCTTTAGATAAAGTGAATCCCTAAGAAGTTTTGTAAGACCTAGGTCTGAGGTGTGAGGGTATGGTATGATATTTCTTTCTTTTCCTCTTCTCAAATGGGATGAAGGGAGGTAAAAAAATACAACTGGAATTATTCACTATGAAAAAAAATATTGGCACCATACTGAGAAGTATTTCACAAAACCATACTTCAAGCAAGGCAATGAGCACAGGTCTGGAAGTTGGTATTGGAATATATTTTAAGGAAACAATTTCAATTCACCTCCAGCTAGGACCATAATAAAAGCCTTGAAACATTTATTCAGGGACATATTCATTGTAAAAAATATAGAAAATTCAGAGAGTTTATTTTTGCTTATCTGATTTTAGTCCATCCAAGGAAAAAAACAACTTTAATAAATATTCTTCCAGAAATTTTTCTACTGAAAAAAATTAGAACCCAAAGCAAAGGCAAAAAAAGCAAAGATAAAAAGTGGGACTACATCAAATTAAAAAGCTTCTGCACATCAAAACAAATCAACAAAATAAAAAGAAAACCTATGGATGGGAAAAAATAATTGTAAACCATATATCTGGTGAAGGGTTAATATGCAAAATATATAAAGAACTCAGACAACTCAATAGTTAAAAAACTCCAAACAATCTATTTTAAAAATGCACAAAGGGTCTTCCTTGGTGGCACAGTGGTTAAGAATCTGCCTGCCAATGCAGGGGATACGGGTTCGAGCCCTGGTCTGGGAAGATCCCACATGCCATGGAGCAACTAAGCCCGTGCGCCACAACTACTGTGCCGGTGCTCTAGAGCATGTGAGCCACAACTACAGAGCCTGTGTGCCTAGACCCTGTGCTCTGCAACAAGAGAAGCCACCACAATAGGAAACCATGCACCGCAACAAAGAGTAGTCCCCACTCGCCACAACTAGAAAAAGCCCACGCACAGCAACAGAGACCGAATGCAGCCAAAATTAAATAAATAAATAAATAAATAAATAAATAAATTTATTTTTAAAAAATGCACAGAGCAACTGAATACACATTTTTTCCAAAGAAGACATTCAAATGGCCAACAAGTACATGAAAAGGTGCTGATCACCAATCATCAGGGAGATGCAAATTAAAACCACGAGATATCACCTCACACCTGTTAGAATGGCAATCATCAAAAAGACAAGGGATGACAAGTGTTGGTGAGGATGTGGAGAAAAGGGAACCCTTGTGTAGTGTTGGTGGGAATGTAAATTGATTCATCCACCATGGAAATCAGTATAGAGTTTCCTCAAAAAATTAAAAGTAGAACTGCCATATGATCCAGCAATCCCACTTTTGAGTATATATACAAAGTAAATGAAAACAAGATCTCAAAGGGATGAACCTCCATGTCCATTGCAGCATTATTCACAATAGCCAAGATATGGAAACAACCTAAGTGTCCATCAATGGATGAATGGATAAAGAAGATGTGATACACACACACACACACACACACACACACACACACACTCACACACAAAATGGAATATTATTCAGTCATGAGAAAGAAGGAAATCTTGCCATTTTGACAATATGGATGAATCTTTAGGGTATTATGCTAAATGAAATAAGTCAGACAGAGGAAGATAACTACTGTATGATATCACTTATGTATGCAATTTAAAAAAGCTGAATTCAAAGTAACAGAGACTAGAATGATGGTGGTTGCCAGGGGTTGGAGGTGTGGGAAGAGGCAGATATTGGTCAAAGAGTACAAATGTCTAGCTATAAGATGAATGAGTTCTGGGGATCTACTGTACAGCATAGTGATTATAGTTAATGATACTGCATTACATACTTGAAAGTTGCTAAGAGAGTAGATCTTAAATATTCTCACCACGAAAAAAGAAATATAGTTGGCTCCCCATATCTGCAGGTTCTACATCTGCAGGTTCAACCAAAAATTTTGCAGATCAAAAATACTTTTTAAAAAATTCCAGAAATTTCTTAAAAACAAAACTTGAATTTGCTGCACACCCACAAATATTTACATAACATTTACATTGGATTAGGTATTATAAGTAATCCAGAGACAATTTAAAGTGTATGGGAGGATGTGCTAGTTTATATGCAAATAAACACCATTTTATATAAGGGACTTGAGCATCCTCAGATTTTTGTATCTGAGAGAGTTCCTGGAACAAATCCCCTGTGGGTACTGCCAGACACGACTGTATTAATTATGTGATGCAGTGCTGGTGTTAGTTAACATCATGGTGGTAATCAGTTTTGCAATATATAAGTGTACCAAATCAACACATTTATACCTTAAACTTACATATTATTATATGTCAACTATACCTTAATAAAGCTGGTGAAAATGGTTTTGTAAAAACCCTAGACATATATAGTATGGGATAAGAGGAGTTTTTAACAAGTTTTTTAAATTTTTTAAAAAATTTAATAATAGACATGAAACATCTTTCCATATCTAAAAACTTATTTTATTTTGTTTAGTGGCTTTTTGTATTTTTTGCACAGGGATACCAATATTATCAAATTACTGTTTTTAGGGGGTGATATTCAGGTTGTTACCAGTTTTACAATGATAAACAACATTGCAAAGGATATTCTCTTGTTTTGTTAGATTATTTCCTTAAGATAAACTCTAGAATTACTTTTAAATCAAGAGATATAAATATGCAGTAATTTAGTCCATATAGCATGATGACATTCTGACTCCTCCTTACATACTCAGAGTAAAGACCTGAAAAGAACCTGAAGAACACAAAGGAGGTCACAGACAAAGAAAGAAAAATGGGCTACTCTAGGGGCAGGAAGGGAATAAAGACACAGACATAGAGAATGGACTTGAGGACATGGGGAGGGGGAAAGGTAAGCTGGGATGAAGTGAGAGAGTGGCATGGACATATATACACTATCAAATGTAAAATAGATAGCTAGTGGGGAGCAGCCGCATAGAAACAGGGAGATCAGCTCGGTGCTTTGTGACCACCTAGAGGGGTGGGATAGGGAGGGTGGGAGAGAGACGCAAGAGGGAGGGGATATGGGGATATATGTATAAGTAGAGCTGATTCACTTTGTTATACAGCAGAAACTAACACAACACTGTAAAGCAGTTACACTCCAATAAAGAAGTTAGAAAACAAAAGCCATATGAATGGGCTTACACATGGTCCTCTCCTCAGAGTTAAAACCGAATAGTGTGCATTTGTGTCTGCGTGTTGGCATTAGTTATCTATTGCTGCATAAAAAAATTACAACAAATTTAGCAGCTTAAACAACTCATATTTATTATCCCATAGTCTGTGGGTTAGTTATCAGGATGCAACTTAGCTGAGTTCTTTGCCTCAGGATCTCTTTCAAAACTGCAGTCAAGATGTTAGCTAGGGTTGGGATCTCCTCTGAAGGTTCACCTGGGGAAGGAGTTACTTCCAGGCTCACTTACATGGTTATCAGTTGGCATCATTCATTTTCTTTTGGGTTTTTGGACTGAAAGACTTAGTTCCTATCTGGCTATTGGCCAAAGGCTGCCCTCAGCTCTTTGCCACATAGGTCTCTCCAGTATGGCACCTTGCTTCACCAATGTCAGCAAGGAAGAGAGTTACCTTGCAAGACAAAGGTTACAATCTTATGTAATGTAATCATGGAAGTAATATCTGTCACTTTTGTTGGATTCTTATTGTTTGGAAGTAAGTCACAGACCCAAACTCAAGGAAAGGAGATTATCTAAGAGTGTGTATAACAGGAAGCAACAATCACTGGAGGGTCATCTTACAGTTCACCTGACATAGTGGGTCTATGGTTGGAGGTGTTAAAATAACTTGAGATATGCTGGTTGGGTGTATGTACATAGGAAAGTTATTTCTGGACATGATAGGAAATATTTTCTCCAGCTGTGCAAAATTGTAGAAAAAACAGTTTATTTTTTAATAACCCTCAGTTTTAATCATTTAATTTTCTTAGTTACAAAAATTAATCTGATTTGGACATTTTATAATTATCAAAAAACATTTAAATTTCTTAGATGTCAAAAATAATCCTCGAACTGCCCCTTGTGGCTTTCATAATTTAACATATAATTGAATTTAAAACATCTTAATTGGTAGACAGCTGGTGTGTACATACTTTAACCACATTATTTATTTCTTTTAGAAAAAATATAACTATTAAAATATGGCTTTTACTTCATTTCAACTTTGCTTGCCTCACAACATATATGTGAACAATAGTAATTATGGGATATAAATGTTCTATTATTGGTATAAATGGCACTTTGAAAAATATTTCTATTAATCTCTTTCATGAATGTATTTAAAATGCATGTGTACAAACATGAAATCACAAGAAAGAGGAACAGATGACAAAAGATATATTAGGTGGTAAATTTTCTGATGACTGTCAATATCTCATTTTGCTAATATCATACAATATTTTTCTTATTTCACCAATTATTTTGTGTTCCTGAAGCTGAAAGTCCATCTATACAAGGCCATAATCTGTGATTGGATAACAGATGGAGTCCAGGGTTACCACCTTCCCCGAAATTGGCCCATAATCGCAATAATCAGCAGCTTGAATTATTGGTTCAACCAATGCAAATGTGTTCTGTTTTCTGACAAATAAGAACTTCTTTCCGTCATACTGTCCCTTTCTTTTTTTTTAGAAGATAAGGAAAAATGGCCATAAATTAATGACTTTTTTTTTTTTTTTTTTTTTTTTTTTTAGCGGTACACGGGCTTCTCACTGCTGTGGCCTCTCCCGTTGCGGAGCACAGGCTCCGGACGCACAGGCTCAGTGGCCATGGCGCACGGACCCAGCCGCTCCGCGGCATGTGGGATCCCCCCAGACCGGAGGACGAACCCGTGTCCCCTGCATCGGCAGGCGGACTCCCAACCACTGCGCCACCAGGGAAGCCCAAATTAATGACTTTTTAAAAGGGCTAACCAGAAACTGAAATATTTGTGAATAAAATGGAATTTAATGACAAAGCACAGACTGCCCAGCTTCATTCTCATTAAAGAGAAAAGTATTTATGTACCTAGTAAATGTTTAAAAATAACTAAGCAGCCAGTAGCCCGACTTAGAGCTGGGGTATAATGAATCTGCAAATCATTATTGATTAAGCTGTGAATTTCAAGATTGCTTCTTAACCTAAGAACATTTCTTCACCCATACTTTCTTTTATTTTGTCAAACGAATTCAATTCAATTAGTAGTTATTGAACACTTTTCCAATACATGGTACCTTAGAAAGGAAAAAAATACTCAGATTCAATCTTTAGCCTGCTTGCCAGGGAACACAGTTTTCCTAACCAATGTCAAGGCACTCTTCCAACCAACCCACATGATCTCCCTAAGGCAGAAGTCTAGGTCATTTACTTATAGAACATTTTGTCCTCTGGCATGTTCACATGCAGGATGTTTAGGCCCTTAGCAGAATTCCTTGGCTCCACCAGGAGAATAACTTTCCTCTGGACAGTGAAGTAATAAGGGTACAGTATGCGTAGAGTCAGTCAAATAGAACAGCAGTGGAAGCCAGGAGTCTCCATACATAAAGCAGCTAAGGTTAGCAGAGGGTCCAAGACCAGAAGCATCTCCTAGCACCTCCTAGATGTCAGGTCTTGGAAGAACCATGTGGAAGAAGACCACAATGCTTTCTCAATGCTTCATGGAGAAGACATCCACAACAGGAGCCTTGAGGTTTCAATTCTGGCTCTGCTACTTACTTACCAGCTCTATGGCCTTGGACAGAGGACACATTTTTAATCTGTTTCTCCATCTATTAAAATAAAACTTGGAACTAGTATGTTATATAAATGTTTAGAGCATTAAAAAAGATAACAATACATAAAAAAGCAAATTGGACCTAAATCCTGCTCCATTGTTCATGATAAATGGCAGCTCAGTAAATATATGATAAGGAGACAGTAAGTTCATATTAATTAATTTATTTTTTAAATCTTTTTAAGAAAATTCAACTGCAGGTATATGGGCTAGGAAAAATACTTTGGCTATAAGAGCAAATCTTCAGTAATGATGGCATCCCTTGACTCAACCTTATATACATTAAGTTCCTTTGGAAGAAACCTAAGTGTCCATCAACAGATGAATGGATAAAGAAGGTGTGGTATATATACACAAACACAATGGAATACTACTCAACCATAAAAAAGAATGAAATTTTGCCATTTTAGCAACATGGATGGACTTGGAGAACATTATGCTAAGTGAAATAAGTCAGATAAAGAAAGACAAATACTATATGATATCACTTATACGTGGAATCTAAAAAATACAACAAACTAGTGACTAAAACAAAAAAGAAGCAGACTCACAGATATAGAGAACAAACTAGTGGTTACCAGTAGGAAGAGGGGAGGGGGGAGTGGAAACGTAGGGGTAGGGGGAAAAAAGGGTTATTATGGGATTATATGAAATAACGTGTGTGAAACTTTTGAAAATTGTAAAGCATTACAGAATTTAAAGACTTTCATTTGATTAAAAAAAGAGAGATTAAAAGCCTTGGTGATAAGAGGAAAATGAAAAAGACCAAAAGATTTTCGTAAGTGACAAAATAAAATTATAAAAAAGAAGGAAGCAGATATTTACAAGGAAGAGAGTCTAAGTTTTCTTGTGCATTTTCTATATGTCTGACACTTTGCAACATATGTATTTTTTTTTCTAAACTTAACTGAGGGTTTATTACGGGTCCGGCACTGGATCATTTATGGACCATATTATTTTTATTTTCCTGGCAAACCTGTGAACTGGTATCATTCTCACTTCACAGATAAACAAACTCTGGTTTAGGAAGATGAGGGGTCTTACCCAAACTCAAATAGTAAATACATGACAGCATCTGCCAAATTTCAGGTCTCTGTTCTTTACCACCAGTGTATCTTGATAACATAGCTTTTGATGTGCTATCTCTGAGAATCTTCATAATTAACCTGTACTTCAGGTGTAGTTGTTGTCAGAGAATATAAATAAGGAACCAGAAGCAAGTCATATCATTGATAAGTGCTAAAATTCTGACCTCAAAGGTTCTTCTCTTTCCATGATGCTTCTCAGGGAAATGAAATTTTAATAAAATTCTATTTAAAATACTCGCTCTGGAATATTACTCAGCCATAAACAATGAAATAATGCCATTTGCAGCAGCAAGGATGGACCAAGAGATTATCATACTAAGTGAAGTAAGTCAGACAAAGACAAATATATGATATCACTTACATATGGAATGTAAAAAAAAGATACAGATGAACTTATATACAAAACAGAAATAGACCCACAGACATAGAAAACAAACTTATGGTTACCAAAGGGGAAAGGAGGGGAGGGGATAAATTAGGAGTTTGGGATTAACATATAGGTACTACTATATATAAAATAGATAACCAACAAGGACCTGAGGACCTACTGTATAGCATAGGGAACTGTACTCAATATTTTGTAAGAACGTATAGGGAAAAGAATACGAAAAAGACATATATATGAAAGTGAATCACTTTGTTGTACACCAGAAACTAACACAACATTGTAAATCAACTATACTTCAATAAAAATAAAGTAAAATAAAATGGTAACTTCTGATATTTCTCCATATAATATAAGGTCTTTGACCATGTTTCCAGGGCTTCTATTTATGTATCATATATGCCTTCTCCTCTTCAAATTCTTTGTCTTACCAATGTTTCCAGATGGCTCTTTCACCCATCCAAATCCAAATCACAGCAGCCTTTGCCTCTTTCTTTTCTAAAAAGCCCTTCTAGTTCCAGTGATTTAATACTACCCCATCACATGCCCAGCCGTACCCCCCAGAACTATGCTTGTTCACCTTCAGTTCCTTGAGGACTGCAATCACAGCTCAGGGTCTTCAGAGCCCAAATGCCTGGGACCCCATGGGAGCACAAAAGAGATTGTGTCAGGCAAAGCATACAAATACACATTCATGAATGTTGTTGATTCCACTTGAAATATGCTTTTAAAAATATCTTTCCCTGTCTTGTTTCAATTTTGGTAAGATGACGTTCCTTAAAAAGAAATATGCCCTTAAAAAAATGTACTTACACTTTTAACGAGAAGAAAAAAAAGAGAATAAAACATTTCCTATATCTTGGAATGGCCAACTTTTGCCCTTCTGATTTACCTAAGATATGTGTTTGTATTAAAGAATTTCATAGGAATTTTTTTTTAATTTTTAAAACTACCTTCTTATACAATATTTTGAAAGTAATAACAAACAGTAAATTGTATTACCAATACTATAAAATGTACTAAAGTCTAGTAAAAACAAGATTTTAAATCAGGATTTTAGATTCATTTGCTTATAAACACTAAATACTTTGTCTTCTTACTCACGGAAAATGATTAAGAACCTTTGAGAAATCAAATATGACTATAAATTTAAAACATAATACCTCACAGGATCAAATTTTGACCAAATAACAACTTTAGCATGCAGGTTTTAATACAAGTTGATAGTGAGTTTTGTGTTCGTTGAACATATTATGGTCGGGGGGGGATAATTTAGTACAATTTAATCAAAAATTCACTTTTGCATGAAATTAAAAGTGCTTCCAAACTGTGTAACTGTTGACTTGTAGAGTTATCCCTCTCTGACAGTACAATCATTTTTTAAAAAATTCAGAAAGATTATTCTCCCAAAAAATCTATCCAATGAGGAATTTCGTTAATGTGGTACATTTTTTCCGCTTCCTTCCATCTGAATATTTAACATAAGAGAAAAGTCCTGCTCTATTTTTCAGCTGGAATCACAGCAGTTTCTGTTTCTAACCTGGGAAGAATGTGGTTGGGCCTGAAAAGCCCCCTGTCCTATTGTTAGACTCCCCAGCACTGATCCTTGCTTTTAACATCATAATGAAGGATGCTCTTTAGTGGATTATCTTGAGAAGGGATTAACTCCTTCAAGTCTTCTAGGGGGCAAGGTGTTTTGAGCCCTAAATACACACCAATTGCCTGCTTAACTTTTCATCTTATTTTGAAAACTGCCCAGCTGGAATTCAAATTCTTTTCCATAGAGCTGAATTTTATTAGTAGCAAAGTTGGAGTTGGGGGCAGCAGATGCTAAATATAGGCACTGTTCTTTTAATCTCATGAGGCCAAATGCTTCAGATATATCACTGAGACAGGCACGTCAGGATAAGACTCAATCTAAACTTTGCTGTAAACTCTGCAAGTGCTTAAATCCTTGCCCCATCTCACAGGCCCATGACTTAAGCCTTCCAGAAGACCCTACTTTTACTTGGACTCTACCTTTAAACTCCATTTGTCTACATGGCCTTCGTACCATAGCTTTTAACATTATCATCGACATTTTTTTAAGTCACTCTCAAAATAGAATTCAAATGCCTAGTAAACACACATACACACACTTGAAAAGAGGGATAATTGCTCTATAATTTATAATCAAGTGGTTTCTTTAGCCTTTGCATCTTTATCTTAATAACCACTTATTTCTCTCTGCCTATTACATTAATACCGAAATAATGCATTTGTTTCATATTCATCTTACCCCTTCTCTAACCTCATTTCTGTTAGTAACTATCCTATTGTATTATCATAGGATTTGCTAGATAGTTCTAAACTTGTTCTTTCTCTTACTTTTCTATTAATTCAAACTTTTTTTCCATAATAGCTTACAAGTTTTCTTTTGTTCAACCCAAAGAATATTTTTACCACCGAACACACATTTTAATGGTGCTTGTTAGATGTAGAAAATTCCTCTTAGACACATCCACAATAAAACTTTTTTTGGAACTTTGTCTTTCAGGTTGATTTATTTTTTTTAATCAAATAGCAATCCACATCACCTTCACTTTAAAAAAAGGTATCAAAGAATTAGAAAATGCTTTATTGATTGTGTAAAAGTTTTAAACATAAATATCACCAAAACAACCATAAAAAGATCTTGAGAAAATGAAGTTTCATAATTCGTTTCAAACACCAGGTGCATTTTCTTGTGAACCAAATGAAATGAACTCTTATTCTCTGTTTTAGATATATAATAACTGTATTCTAGAGGCTATGCTTTAATTGTAAATAATCCTCCACATTCTTTCACTGTAAACTCTTTAAAGAGTCATGAATTTTATTTATACTCTCTCTCTCTTTGAGAGTCTTTTGTTTATTTGCTGTTTCGTTCTTTGTGAAATAACACTCCCAGAGGAAAATCCCCCTCTCTGCTTAAGGAATTAGGCCAGAGACAAAAGCAGGGAATTCTTTAAGCCTTGTTTTGTGCTAAGAGAAATGTTTGACATTTCTGTGGAGAGGTGTTTAGTTTGGATTCATTAGGTCTTAGGAACTCTTTTCTCTTTTCTGGCCTTTCAGATTCTGTCACTGTTTTTTTCTGTGTTTGGTAGACTGAAGAGAATTTACCAGGGTGTAATTAGGTTTCCTACATTCAAATAGCAAAAGTCCAGTTTTAAATAGATAGACCATGTATTCCCCTCGCTCAGCAGGCCCAAACCTGAATCCCACTTTCTGATACCCATCTGGGTAGAAGAACAGGCAGCGGCGGAAGCAAGGAAGAAAATGGTTTTCACAGAATTTTATGCCCTGATTGAAATAAATACCTCTCGTAAGCATCTCTAAACAAAGTTGCTTGACCATCACTCCCACAGTTCTACCCAGGAAAGTCAAGACATTTGGTTTTCCTGTGCTTCATCTAGAAACATTAAATAAATTCAGCTTTAACATAATTTTTTAATACAAAAGGAAATTTAAAAAAAACATTTTTTTAATTCTACAATTCCTTGACCGGCCTCCATTCCTTCCCAAGATCATTTTAAAAATGTGTATTGTCTGGCATAGGAAATGGCACATTCTTGACAGGGCACCATAGCCAGATCATTTGCCTTCACAAACAACAGAGATACTTTGCTAGATTATTAGTTTCATTAGTAGAATCAGTAGAAGCTCAAATACTTTGCAATTCCCCAAATCCTCTAGCTGGAACTAGAGCTTGGTCATAGGTATCCTTTTCTTCTTGCATGTGACTTTATTGACCAAACCCAGGATGATTTGCTTTTGACTTTTTACTGCAGGAGTGGAGGCAGGAAAACTTGAAGGTGCCACTCAAGAACAATTCATAGATTAGCAAACACAAATCACACAGACAGTACAGTCTCTTTTCCAGCGAAATCCCAACTGATGTTCCAGAGCTTGCTAGTTTCAGCTCAAAGGCCTCAGACTTTCAGTTTAATAAACATGCCCTTTGGCCATGGCTAGGCCATATGTTCCCCATGCACAGCACACCTAGAGAGTGATGAAGTTAACAGGGCAGCAGAGGAGCCATGGCCAAGCCCCCACCAGTGACATCCTTATTGGAACACAAGCTTTCTTTGGCTAGTTGACAATAACCCTTTGGCATATCTGGCTGGGAAAGCATTAACCAAAAACAAAAGACAGAAACACTGAAGGAAGGCCTAGTGCCCATGATGAAATAGGGAAAGTCCGGATAATAACATCTTTAGTGGATTGCACCACTGTCAAGTGCACCTCCTCAACCCTCCCTACCCCCAAAAGAGTACCGACTTCTCTTTATCAAAATTGTGGAGAACCTGTGAGCCGTGTCAATCCAGCCCCATCAACAAAGATGCATATAAAGCACTAACCCCCTTCAGCCTAAAGTCTCCAGGAGAGTTTTCACCATGTACCCCAATGGATTTTTTTGTCATTGGATGTTAAATTCTACCATGTTTGTTAAAATTAATTCTGATCTTAATATTATTTAATAGAGTGAAAAACTCAGAATGTTTTTCCCCTTCTCTCTGAAACCCTAAATTGTACATTGTAGTTCAAGTTCTGTGAGGACCTAGAGGTTCACATCAAAAACCATTTTGCAGTTCCGCATGATTTAGAAGCCTTTGAGAAGAAATGTAAAGTTAAGAAAAAGTAATGGTTGAAATCATTGATTCTTTAAGAATGTGAAAGATAAAACCATCAGACTCTGTTCACTGAAGAATAAGTAGAAAGGCATAACAAAATAAGCACTTATATCAATAAATATTAATTATTTAGGACACTAGAAGAAACATTTAATAATCCAAATGTGAACCATGGGTTGAAATGCAAAAGCTTCCTATCCTAAAAGAAAGAATGTAATGGTCTCTGGGCAAAAAAAAAATGGGATCAGAAGTAAAAGAAGAAACATGAAAAAGTATAGTGAATTTAAGTATATGCACTACAGTCCACCAAATGTCTTCCTTTGAATTGAGTACTAAGAAACCTAAGGATCAGACAGGGGTTTTGCAAAAATGGAAAATGTCCCCAGACCCTAATATAAGGATAGTATGTTACTGATCAGTCCCCTTAGGTAAAATCTGTCATTCTCGACAATGAGTCCATGCTTTAGAGAAGCGTTTCCATCTTCATCCCCTGCACTGGTCCTAGAGTAACAGGACGGGCAGGAAAGCGATCCAGCTAAGGAGTTTCAATTTCTTCTATTTGAGAGAGCAGAGGGAAGAAAACAAATGTCATAAGTTTGAGTTGGCCAGATATATTTTAATAATTGTATTTATAATTTTCTCTCCTGTTAAACATTCAAAGTCAGAGAGAAGTTGAGCTCTTCTTAAGTACCAAAAGAAAAACAAAATTTGCTTGAAATATGCCTTGACATATTAATTATTCAATGGCAAGTAGGTTGGGTGGGATGCCATTAAACAAAAGGCCAATGATAAGGACATAATGATGGAATTTGCTCTGCAAGTAGGCATCTATTCACACCATATAAAATCAATTACTATAATTCCTGCAGGACTTTTTTCCCCCTTAATCTGCCAAATATAATGTGTTCTAACATGCTAAGAAAGCTATAGAGAACAGTCTCCAACTTAACCTGGAGCTCTTGACCCTCATCACCTCAATGTGAATATTCAGGGTCTTCATTACTTGTAATTAATTAGAACAAAATGTGCCTCTATATTTTAAATTTTTGTCTAAACATACTTCTTATATTCCAGACAAAAATAGCTACTACCCTTGAATAACATTCCTGTTATTTGTTCATTACTGTTCAGATAATAACTTTAAATAAACATGATCCTTAAACTTCTTAATAAAGACAAATTGCCTTCTTTAGCCATTATAAAATGTGGCATGTTTCATAATCAGATGTGGGTTTAGAGTTTTGAGACTCTATACAAATTAGCCTTTCTTTTCAACAGTACCTTTATTTTTCTTACAATAATCAAACCATGTCCCATCCTCCCTCACCTACTGCCAGATAAGGCAGAATGATTTGAGGTATTAAAGATGTGATTATGTCCCATATATTCAGTTGGTTCCTAACTCTTATTCTCTCTGTGTGACATCTAAGATGCACAGGACCATACTGCAAGAAAATATGATTTATTTCCAAAGGGAATGTTTGAAGAAAAAAGAGATACATATTTAGAAATGGTGTTTTGTTGAACCATTTCTAGAAATGAGGAAAAATCTGCAGAAACTTAATATAAGTAATACTGGCTTTTTACAGAACGGACTTCATTTAGACTCTTAGATTATTTTGTGTCATCCCATTTAACAGGATAGCATGAAAGTTAATTGTACCTTTCTAACAACTGCAAACATTGCTCCTATTTCTCACATTACAAGCACAGTACTCTTCAGAATTTGAAAAGATTTCTAGAGAAATTTTTTTCTCCCACATTTGAATTAAATATAAAAATCAAATATTTTGCTTACAGGCACTAATGGGAAGTTTTGGTACAGCATTAAACAAATTCCCAATATAACAAGACGATTTTCTATATTTGATGTGGATAGTAAGGGTTCCTTGGTAGATATTATTTTAAATGTGATTATCTCACCTCCTTTTTTTTATTGTTACAAAATAAAGACTTTTTTCCCTTAGGTTGTCTGTCACTTTTGAAATGGGAAACATGATGAATTATGGCACATTTGCCTTGCTATGCTTTATCAAGCTCATTAGAGAAGATACATGATCTGAACTTTACAGAGGAAAAAAATACATGGACACCCTCTTTTTATCTTCTCTGTTTACCTCTGAAATCATGCTGTTTTACTTGTTGCACCAACTGACCACCTATTAAGAAAAAAATAGTCTTGTCTGTAAAACTCATGGCTTTCCTTTACAATAGCCCTAAACTTAAGCTGTTAATTCTCAAAGAGTGATATCTCTAAATTTCTAGCTCAGAATGCTTCATTTTATTTTTCCATTGTCATGCAATGCTAACAAACAATTCATATGTGTGTATAGATTTGATGGAAAAGGTTATTTTTAACTCAGTTTCCCAATGTGATACACTTATAATAAAAACCTTCAATGAAAAACTTCAGTTTAATAAAATCAACTTTAATCCATAAATTTAAACAAATCTTATTCTTCTTTAGAATTATATGGCATGCTAAAAATTCATTTTTAAAGAAAATTTTAAGACCGAGCTTTAAACTGATTTATGCCAAATAAGTTTTAAATAAGTCTTGAAAACCCAAAAATTATTACAGAGATAAAAAGCCATATCTTCTTACTTCTCTCTACTGTACTTTGAAAATTTTATTTGCACTAAAACCTAGACAGACTCACTATGATGAAGGTCATCAGATAAAAATAATGTTTCTCCAAGTTTAATTCAGTACTTATCAGCTAGAACAATTCCTCTCTAATCCTTCAGATGTTAACAGCTAGTGAGATGTAAAATGCAATGAATATTATTTTTAAATGTTACATACAGAGTTGGAAAAAGCACTTAGGCTTCAAAATAAGAAAGGTGACTTCTTTCATAGCAAATAAACATATTATATGAATTTCATTTTCATTAATATATCTTTTATTTCTGGCACTTGTGCTGATAAGTTTCCTTGGTAATAGAAAAAACACCAAGGCACTTACATTAAACATGATAACCAAATTCCAAAATCATGGAGAAATGCCTGTAATTCCTTAACATATTGCCTGGGAGAGTCTTCTGTGTGGCCCATGGGTCAATCTCTACTTGCAAGTATGTTTTCAAAAATTAATATCTATACTTTTGTATCTGTAATTAATCAGTTCACACACAGAAAGTTCATGTTTTATGTGTAATCGGCATTTTACAGTTTCAAACTGGTAATCACCGACATCAGCTCATTTTCTTCCTTCATTTACCTTAGAAATATTCTGTGTCAGGTACTTTGCTGGTGCTTTGCTGTGTCCCTGCCCTGATGGGGATGATGGTCTGGTAGAAAGATCAATCTTAATCTAATATCACTCAATTAGATAAAGAATTAAGGTAATTATAACTGAGATGAGTCCTGTGAAGGAGGATGCGTGGGGCTCTGCAAGCACATGTCAGGGGCCCCTGATCCAGTGTGTAATGTCAGGAGGAACCCAACCTAGTGCAAGATGTCAGGGGGCCCCTCCCTCACGCAGGATGTCAGGGGGACTGGACCTAGCCTGAGGATATAGGGATCTAGCTCGGGGATGTTAAAGTGAATTCAAGGTTCTAAAAGAAAGCCAGTGAGGCTAAAAGGAAGTAATACTCAAGGGATGAGGTTGGCAAGGGTAACGGGGCCAGATCATGAAAAGCCCTGAGGTCATCATAAGGATATGATTTTTGTTCAAAGACCTATGGAAAGCCATAAAGAGATACAGAGCTTCAATGCAAGGAGAGTGACACAACCTGACTCGTATTTTTTATAGATGATTGACATAGACACCCTATGAGGTAGACAAAATGTGATAAACCCCATTGAACTAATGTAGAAACTAAGACCTTAAGATTGAGTTCCTTGCTAAAGGAGGGATGTGCAGTGAGTGGTTGGTATGTGCATTTGCTCACACATGGAGTGTATCTGTGTGTGTATAATTCTCTTCTTTTAATTTCCATCAGAGGATTCTGTCTACTACTGCACACATTCAAAATCAAGGCCATGCTTCTCATTATTTTTTGGTGATATTTCTTTTTAATGCCAAATGGGAAGATATAAGTTAGGTAGTTTGTGAATCAAAAATGTCTAAGAGAAAGTTATCTTTAATAATGGATTTTTCTTTAATGTGTGCTTATTGGTCACCTAAGGAATTTACCAGATACATTATTTTTTGCATAATTTTAGAAACATTTTAGCTTAAAGACTAGAATGGCATTTGAGTAGTAGCAACAGTGTTCATTCTAAAAAGCAGATTAAATAGAATATTATAAATACATCATAAGCTCCACATAAAATAATTCCTTTATTACATACTAAATAATAATTATAAGTAGGTTTTCCAGCATTTAAGTATTCTAAACATGAGATCTGAGCAAAATATGGTATATTATATTCTACTTAGTTCTGACAAGTGGGCAAACACCACTTGAAGGTAGAAAGCCCGTCATGGTTTATACTAAAGTAGAGGAACACTTCTCCCTGTCACTTTTTTCTTTCTTAGCTCTCTCTGTTCTTGGGCCACATGCTAGGTAAGAGACTAGCTCTGGGCAATCTTTCCCCAATACTTGGTATATCGAGTTTGTCCACTTCTAGGAACCAGAAGAAAATATTTGGACCTAGTACTTCTCCTTTCAAAAAAGGAAGAATGAAGATGTCACAGCAAGAATATCTCATTTTTTCAAGATTGAATTATTGAAAAGAGCTACAGAGTATCATAACCTCTGCAATGGCTGTGGAACTACCAGCAACTTCCACCTTGTATTGTAAACTTAATCAAAAGTGCCTGCAAATTAATTGGCTAATGATTCCAATGCAGAGAGAAGCTGGAATTTATAGCCACATCTTCAGACTGATGGTGTCTTGGTCAGTTTAGGCTGTTATAACAAGATACTATAGAATAAGTGGCTTAAACAACAAACAATTTCTCATAATTCTAGATGCTTGGAATTCCAAGATCAGGGTGCCAGCATGGTTGGGTTCTGCTGAGGACCTACTTCCTGGCTTGCAGAAGGCTTCCTTCTTGTAGTTTCCTCAAATGGCAGAGAGAGATCTCCTGTCTCTCTTTTTATAAAGGCATTATTCCCATTATGAGGGCTCTACTTGCATGATCTAACCTAACCCTGATTTTCTCCTAAATGCCTTATCTCCAACTATCAAAAGGATTAGGGTTTCAGCATATGAATTTGAGGGGAACACACTCAGTCCATGACACACTGATTTGCTTACACCAAAGCTCAATTACCCCCAAGAAGTATGGTAAGCCCTATCTCACAGCACAGAGTGAAAGAGAAAAAGCTTCCATCAGCTTTGGTCCCTCTTGTCATCTTGGGTTTTCAGGTGGCATTGTTTGGTAGGCAGCTGTATAAAAAAATGTAGAAGTCAAGGGATTTGGAAGCCAGAAAAGAGTATAGAAGAGGAGCCAAGAGCCAAAGGCAAGGCCCTGGGGAACATTAATTCCTGTCACATTGATTGAGCCCTTCTGTTTTGCATAATTTAGCATCAAACTATACATCATCTCATATGTTTCTAATTCCTCTTATGGACAACTCTTATCTTGATGGCTAAACTGTTAGATCCTTGAGGTCAGGAGAGTATAACGTAATGCTCTTATATCCAGTTATTCACCAAAAATAGAAATGAGGAATTGAGGGAACTATCTGAATTCTACCACCAAAACCCAACCAACAAAGCAGCAGTGATTTAAATATTCCATTACACAAATCAATTACTCTGTTTTGTTTTGTTGGCTGAACTGCCTGAATCATTGTCCACTTCTTAAAGTAGGTGAGGTGAGTGATTCCTCATGAGGTAGTGTGAGGTGAAGGAGGGATACCAGGTGACAAGAGAGTTTCTCTTGGACATTCTAGAATTCAGGTTCCCAAATGCAATGGGCTAATTGGGTGAACATTGTCTTTTCTCAGACACCATTAATCATCATATGTTTGAAAGACCCTTTGGAAGTGTGAATTCCCACAAGATTGGAGTATCTTCTCTCCAACACCTCATAGAACAATGCAGTATTCTGTGATTGATGCTGAAAGGTACTTTTGGTTGTGCTTCAGTATACAAAAAAAAAAAATTGTATTTACAAGGTCAGTTTCAAGTTCTGGTTACGTTTGTTCTTCCCATCATTCTCTTTGTTTGAATCTAAAGAATTGTCTTAATTTGTGCTATGGACTGTTTTCCTACCCCCTAAAAATTCATATGTTCAAGTTCTAACCCCCAAGTGTGGTATATGGAAAACAGGACATTTGGGAAGTTATTAGTTTAGATGAGGTCATGAGGGTGAGGCCCCCATGATGGGATTAGTGCCCTTATAAGAAGAGACACCAGAGAACTTGCATTCTTTCTCCTCCATGTGAGAATACAATGAGAAGGCAGCTGTGTGCAAGCCAGAAAGAGAGTTCTTACCAAGAAACCAAATTGCCTGACACCTCGATCTTAGAATTTCCAGCCTCCAGAACTGTGATAAATGAATTTCTGTTGTTCAAACCACCCAGTCTATGGTATTTTTTTTTATGGCAGCCCAAGCAGGATAATACAATGTATATGCCCAAGAGGACATCAGAAAACTTGGCAAAACTAAGGAAGTTTACTTTAAGGTATAATGAGAAAAGTTGTTGAGAATGTCTAACATGGGACTTTTAAAATATTTGATCATTTGGAGTGATTTAGAGGACTTTATGGTGATACAATTAAAGAATATATTCCATTTAACGTGGTCAATTTCATTTTGTAGAAATTTTGGTTTACTTGGTAATGCAAACTACTTTTTAAGATAATATTCCACAACTTGTTTGAAGAAATTTTGCATCTAATATAAATATATAGATTTCTCTGATTAAATCAAATGCGATGAAAGAGTTAAATTTTGTGCCAAGAATATCATATGGTATTATACCTTCTCTATTAAAAAAATTAATGTTTCCTATTTAGAAGAACTCTATAAATTCTTGAAATTTGAAAGTTGATTTCACATCCGGATTCTCAGTGGGGCACCTGGTACATTTCCCTGAAGCCTCTCTATGTTGGTGTATTTGTACGACAATTTCTTTCATAAATCTGCTTTTAAACACAGAAGAGGCATGCTGTTTAAAAGCTGGTGAAAGGTGATTGCTATCTTTGAAATAAAAAAGCCGAGTTTCATTTTAAAAAACAAGTCCCTTCTCAGTTTGACTGAAATGCATTAAACAGGATAGAGCGACTATCTCTTGTAATTGTCAGCAGATTGGCAATCTGACATATAATTCTGGCAAACCTGTACTTAATTGCTAAAATATGACTTCCTAGCAACTACAAGTATGTTCTGGCAATGTCAAGTTATCCCAAACCACATGACTTGACTTCTACTTTAGAATTAAAATTGTAGATTTATCCCAGGTTGAAGCTATGCCTCATGCATTCTGGAAGAACTCTATAGACTGCAGACAGGAAAACGGGATTT
Source organism: Mesoplodon densirostris (assembly GCF_025265405.1). Classification (NCBI taxonomy): domain Eukaryota; kingdom Metazoa; phylum Chordata; class Mammalia; order Artiodactyla; family Ziphiidae; genus Mesoplodon; species Mesoplodon densirostris. The sequence continues at coordinate 104,884,667 of NC_082664.1, forward strand.
CGTTAAAGCATTGCAGTGCCCCAGGGGTCAATGTCAGATACAATCTAATTTAACATCTTTATTAAGGATCTCGAAGAGGGAGTAAGTCACATATTAATGAAATGTGCAAATGATATTAAACTGGGAGCTGGTGTAACCACCAATAAGGACAAAGAAATAATAGAAGTGCACCAAAAGAGGTTAAAAGTATGAGCAGAAAATTATTACATGAAAATCACCTTCTTGGGATTGATAGTTTTGGAGATGAGCACTGGGAGTCAGAAATCTCAAAGTCTGGGAATTAAAAGGAAGAAAAAGAGGGCAACCTTTAGCCAGTATCTAATTAAGACACCAATGTAAACACTTTACATTATGTAAATTTATCCAGTCTTAAATCAGAAAGATCACCAACTCTAAAATTTAGATACAAACCAACTCAAATGTTGTAGCTTAACCAACTACAACATAGATGACTATTAAAAATGACTAGTATGCCTGAACAATATAGACAATCAGAACACGTGAAATAGCATGGAGAGAAACAAAGGCAGAACATAAGATACATGCATGATGATAAAATATATCATAACACATCATAAAATATGGTATGCTTATTAAACAAGCTCCAGAAGTCTTGTGCCCAGAAACCATGTTTCCAATACATACTAATTTGGAAAAACAGATAAAAGTGTCTTTTTTTTAAATGGTGAAACAATTTAGAAGCCCTGACCTTTTAGCCCCTATGTCTCTATGCTTTCCCATTTCCCACAAACAGTTGAAACCATTTTAAATATGACACTGCCAAAGCTGTTACTAAAATAGGATGCCCTTGGGGTAGCATCTGATAAGCTGTCAGTCTCTAGGTAGGCATCTCCTGACTGCCTATAACTTCTTGAAATCACTCTCTCTGCCTTTTCCACCTCAACTTCTTCTTCCATGACAACAACTTTAGTCACTCTTCAATATCCAGTTATTTTGACAGGAAATTTTAAACAAACACCCTGAAACAATGGTTTGCATTTTAGGGCTATTGCCCTTTCCCCCATCCCTTAGAATTCCTCGTGGGACAGCCCTGAGTTGAACTACATACAATGGAATGTGCACAGCATGGAGCTGGAAAGGGAGATCTTACATAACCATGGTGTCCCGGGAATATTTGATTTCACCATTCTACCTTTGGTGCCTGTTCAATAAAAGGTAGCTTCTACTTGTTTTCAAATTCCTGCCATGATCCCTTACCTGCCTTGAGGATCCAGGAAGGGAAGTAAAGTAGGAAAATTCTCTGGTGCCCCAGATATACCAAAAGGGAACCAATTGACCTAGCATTGAACCCACAACAGTGGCTCCTTCTAAACAGCAAGTAATCAGTAGCAAATCATCTAAAATGCCAGTGTAGGTGGATTCAAAGAATTGAAGATGCTGAGGTTCTAGTGTAGTGGAAAAAAAATATTTTATTTGTGCTGAAAAGGACCTAACTCCCATCACATAACTGTGGGGTTTATTACTTCTGTATCAAAATAATTCAGAGATATCAGTGGATGACCAGAGTCATGGGAATGGGGTAATGGGCATGTGAGGGAAGATAATAAACCCAAATAAAGATTTCAGCTAGTAGGGTAGATAGGCTGAAAACCTTCAAGCTTATTCTTGCCAATGAGGAAGAGGAATTATTTTAAATATACTGGAATGAATTACTAGAATAATGGGAACAAAATCCAGAAGAAAACAAGTAGGTTAAACCTCAAGAATTTTATTACAGTTTAGCCTTTTCATGGACTTAAGATACTTAAAAGTGAACTTAACAAATATGGAAAATATATATTGAGAGACGGTTTCATTAATGATTCCTAAATTATAATGAATTAGAATAAGCTTCTCTACAAGAAGTGTAAGATTTCCTTTAATTCACTAACTGAGTTCATTTACAAAGTAGAATATCCATGTAACCTCCTCACTATATCAAGCACCAATGAACACCACTCTGCTTCAACAGAAATGGAAAAATGTTTTCAGAAAGTAATTTCATTTTCTTGGATATTTTAGCTTTTTATGTATAATTAGAAAACATATCAGAAGTTTAATTATAGGAATTTGTTTAATACTTCTTACTATGATAAAATAGAAATTTTTTTCTCTTTAGAGAAAAATAACTTCTACTTACCTGTCTCTGCCTTCTTCCAGGTGTGTATGAAATACAAATTGTTCATGTCATGGTGTATGGGAAGATGTTTAGTTCCTGATCTGTGCCAGTTAATCGTCTAGATTGTGGGGATGCAGAAAAAAATCAGATTTAGTCCCTACACTTAAAAATTTCACCATCAGGTGAGAGATATTAACCAACAAACAGTTTTATATTAGAGACTACATTGAAGCAATTGAATTAATAATACCAGTAAGGTTCCAGGAACAACACAAATAATAAATTACTTGGTTTTCAAGTATTAAGATACAAGTTCATTAAATGGAAGTATGGGATTTTTTTTCAAAGAACAAAATATAACTTTCAAAAATCGTCAAAAAAGCCTGTGGCAAATGTTGTATTGTTCATTGATATTTAGTTCTCCTCTTCTGAGAGCATGGAAGGATTGTAATTACCTGTCCCCTTGAAATCAGGCATGACCCTGTGACTTGCTTTGCCCAATGAAATATGAGGCGAGGTGAAGAGTGGAACTGCTCAGTGGAAGTGTTTAATTGCCAGCCCTGGAATTCTCTCTTGCTTTTCTCTGATAATCATTGAAGGTCATGTTGCTAGGAAGGTAGAATTCAGAGTTATCTCCTGGAAGAGCATCTGGAGAGTCACTTAGATCTGCAAAGAACTTTGCATGAGCCAGAATTAAACCTTTGCTGTTAAGGTCACTGACACTTAGGGGTGTTTATTATTGCAGCATATATTTGCCTATTCTAACGATATACATATTAAACTTAAGGACACATATGATGTCTTCATTATGAAATAAGTGTTGCTCAAAAAATATATTAATTCTTGGGCTTCCCTGGTGGCACAGTGGTTGAGAGTCCACCTGCCGATGCAGGGGACGCGGGTTCGTGCCCAGTCCGGGGGGATCCCACATGCCGAGGAGCAGCTGGGCCCGTGAGCCATGGCGGGAGAGGCCACAACAGTGAGAGGCCCGCGTACTGCAAAAAAAAAAAAAAATATATATATATATATATATATATATATATATATATATATATATATATATATATATATATATATATATAAATTTTAAATGAGCTATTTGCAAGCTACTCAAGAAGCATTCATTGCATGTCCACAAGGTACAGAATAGTTTAACCAGCAATGTGTCAGTATTTTAATTTTATAGAATAATTTGAATTTTGACTTTTCCCAGCTCGCTACTATCCATGAGTAGGGAAAATAAAACAATCTGTTAGAGAGTAGCTGTGTTATCAAATGGGCCTTCCCCTTCCATCCCACAGGCGGCCTGTTGGTCTGCATCTATACATACCTGAAAAACATGCAAGATCCTCTAAAAAAAGCAAAGTGGTTTTACTATTTTTATTGTTAGACACTTAAAAGAGATTTTGACAAGAAAAAAAATACAAGTGATCAGGAAACTGTTCTTAAAATTGACTATGTAGTTATAATGATGGGTAAAAATAAAAATAAATATGTCTAATCACAGAATAGTTTATCATGTGAAACAAAAATGAACACTCTTTTGCATTGAAGATCATTCTCTTGTATCTAATTTAGAGAGGTACTTAACAAATAGTATAACAAAGCCTTTCTTCCTATTATAATAAGTAATTGATGTAGATTTAACCATTTTGCCTGATGGATTTCAGAGCCGAAGAGTGACGGTTGTTCACAGTACCATCATCAAAAAGCTGCATTCTAGGGCCTCCCTGGTGGCGCAAGTGGTTGGGAGTCCGCCTGCCGATGCGGGGGATGCGGGTTCGTGCCCCGGTCTGGGAGGATCCCATGTGCCGCGGAGCGGCTGGGCCCGTGGGCCATGGCCGCTGAGCCTGCGCGTCCGGAACCTGCGCGTCCGGAGCCTGTGCTCCGCAACGGGGGAGGCCACAGCAGTGAGAGGCCCGCGTGCCGCAAAAAAAAAAAAAAAAAAAAAAGCTGCATTCTAGATGATTTGGGGTTTTTTTTAAGACATTTGTCTGCTTCTTGAAACAAGAATACATCTTAGCCATGAAAGAGCATTGTTATAGCTCTTTTCTTGAATTACCATGTGCAGAATTTCAAAAGAACTTTGGAGCTCTAGCTTATAAAACCGTTGAGAATGACCTAGTAATTGGTCTGGACTTGGAGTCAGAGACCTATTTTCCTGGTCTCTGGACTTAGACCCCTTTCCCATACAAACCTTCTAATAGTCAGCCATCAGAGTTAATGTTCTAAATGTAAACCTGACCTCTTTCCTTCTTCTTGAACAACCTCCAAATCTTCTCAATTGCCTCATGCATAAAGTTCAACTTTCTTAGTCCACTCCTCTTTCCAAAATACCCTTTGCTCCCATCTTTCCAAGTGGGTCTCAATCCCCAGGTTTATTATGCTCTTTCATTCACTTATCTAAGTCATATTTCCTCAACTTCATTTTCCCTACTGGTATACTCATCACTCAAAACTTACTCATATGACATCTCTTTGGTAAAGCCAAAATCACTTATTTCTTTTGTGGTGCTTACTCTGGATGCATGTTTGTTTATATTACTGCATCATATGATATGTTTCCTATATGTTATTATAATTATTTAGCTACTCATCCAAGTGGACTAACCCAATCTTTTCAATTGGCAAAGAATATATTTTTATGGAACTTTGCATCATGCCATCCTCTATCAAATAGTTCAATGACTGGCATATAATTTTGGGTAAATATTTGATGAATGAGCAAATGAGTGAATGAATGAATGAATGAATCAGACCAGAACTCAGCTGATTATTTTACCAATAACCTGCTATGTGACCTTGGCCAGACCCATTTATTTCTCTGTGCCCCAGATTCCTGATATGAGAAAGGGGGATGTTAATTGCTACTTGCCATAGAGGGATACTGTGAGGATTAATGAAATAATTTTTGTAAAGCAGTTTGAGCTCCCTGGAAGAAAGGCACTATGTCAGAACAAAGTGTTATTATAATTATTATGTAGCACCTTTCATCTGAGAATCTCAAAGCACTTCAGAAAACATTAACTCATTAATCTTCCCAATGCTCCTGTGAGAAATTTCCATTATCTCCACTTTAGAAAAGGGGAAACTGCAGATGGGGAAAGGTTAAATGCCTAGCCCATGAAGCCATCCTGTTGAATGCCAAATTTCAGGACTCCCAGCTCGGAGACAACCCTTTGAACCTCCAGGCACTGTAACATCCTCCATTTCCCTGTACAGAGAAAGCCATCGAGGAGACTCAATGGCAAAGATCTAGCTGGAATGAGAGCCCAGGTTAATACCTTCCATAGAATAAGGGGTGGGATGGGGCAGCAAGGTGATGACCACAGTCCTTCCCTCAACTGTAACAGTGAGAAGAAAATGTAAGCAACGCCTGCAATCAATCGCTCACCTCCTGCAAAGGCTTTGGCTCAAATCTTTTCATCAGCGCTCTTTTAACTTGACACCTTTCTGGGATGTCTGTCTCTCAGCCAGAAAATGTCTCATCACCTTTGAATACAAAGGTAGCAGTTTAGCAACCAAAGAAATAATCCTAAAATACTGCATTCAAAGGAGCTTTCCTCTCCTAATACTGTTTTTCCTGCTGAATCCCATGAATGTTAGCTGAGACAGGTGGTACTAATCCTCCTTCTAAAAGGAAAAGGAAGAATGTTAGCTATTCTGCATATACTTGGGGCGGGAGGGAAAACTATAGTTTAGATAAAGATGCTTTACATCAGGAACATATAGCAAAGTGAAGTCATTTCTATTCATAGCTAACCAGAGAGGCGACATTTGTGCTTTTCTCACAAATGTTCGGTTCATACTTCCTGGAGGTTGTGGTCAAGATTACTGGCCCAATCATGTGGGCAAATATGCCACAAAGATACACGGCACGTGAGTCTTGACGTCCTGGAAATAACAAGATCCTGTCTAGCGTCCAGGTGAATTCGGCAATCATCATTCTAATACGGATTCTTTCAGAACACCCATTTCTAAAGGAAACATGACATTTTGCCTTGGTTTTAAATCTGGAAGAACAGAATTAGTTCATTTTGATGAGTTTCATGCTGACAACTCCTCTGAAACCTGGAATGGAACGTCTCTCAACTTCCTTCACACTTGTGACCTTTCTCTCCACCCCATTCATGAGCAAGTCCACCGCCTCTTGAGGTTAATCACTCATACACTGTACCCCTGGAAAGATCTGAGACTCCTGGCCTTCCTCAACTTCCTAAACATTGTCTTATTCATCTCTCTAACTTCCTCATGCCTCCTTGGAAGCCATCTGTCATGGAAAGAGAATGAGCTTTGGAACCAAACTAATCTGACAGTTAAACCTAGTGCCTGCCTGTACACTTTCTAGTTGTGCGAGCTTTGGCAAATATCTGAATCTCTCTGAGCCTATTTTTGTGACCTGCAAAATAAGAATTATAAGCCTACATTGAAAGCTGTTTGAGAGATAACAGGCACACACAGTAGTTTCCTGAAAAGACTGGTGCACTGAACCAATAATAGGACCTCCAAACATCGAGCAGAAGATTGAGTCTAAATTCATACAACAAGCACCAGAAGACGAGATGTACTCACAATGCTAGGAAAGACATCCCAAAGAAAGTCCCAGAAACAGATATTAGACCTAGGCAAGGCATTAACAATGGGAATCCAACAGATGAAACCAAGCAGGGTTCAGTGGGGGTCGGGGGAAAGGTAGAACAGGTCAAGGTCAAAGCCTAAACTGACGGGTAGTAAATGCCAGGAAGACATGAAAATTAAGGGTCAAAAAATCACCACCAGGACCAGAGTTTCATGGTCTTCCTCCCTGTAGGAAACTCACACTTGAGGAGTCAAGGAATTAGGGGATTGGATTAAGAGTTAGGCCAGGACTTAAGTAAGAATCTCCAAGTCAAGTGACTCTAGGCAATCAGCCAGAGAAAGCATATAAAGGACCACCTCGACAGAGCTCATAGGGAAGAACATCATACATGAGTAGGCCAGAATGGAAATAAATTACCAGAATCCCAGAATACCACCCCACTAAGAACAAGACAATGCAGAAAACACTAGCATAGGTCATCACTCCCACTGCTCTTGATGAGGATGGGATACCAGACTTGAGGTCGGGGGGGTGGTGAACCTACAGGTGGGAGACAAGTCCCTCCATTGTGGAGCCTGGCAGATCATACCCCAAACCCTCCACATTCTGACACTCCACTGATGATCTTTCCTGGTCTCCTGGCTTTGGGTACCACCACTGAACAGAGTACCACCAAATGCTCATCACTCAGCTTTAGCTTTTCCCTGGAGCTTCAGGCCCACATCTCAAAAGGCTGGCAGGAATTTTCACCTAAATACCCAATGGACATCTCAAATCCATTAATGTCTCTCTCCACTTTTATTAGTGGCATCAAACATCTCCTATATACCAGACTCAAAATGGTGCTTGGACCTTCCAAGTGGGGATTGAATAGACACACACTCAGTCCTCGGGGCCAGTGAGAACAGAGTATGACTATGCATTAGCTGTGTTGGAAAAGGTTTCTTTGTCTCAACCAGAGACACATCTACAACATGTGGGATAAGAACAGAAGTCTTCACTCAACGATGATGTGGAGCAAGACTTCAGTTGTATCTGTGAGAACTAGAGATCCTTCCCAGGAATGTAGACAATGGCCCCTGGGGTTTCTCTGTACACAGACTGAGTGAATTAGAGGTGACTGAACAGAGCAGAAGTGACACAGTTAGTTTTAGGACATTGAATTTGTTCCAAAATTTAACCATCATACTACCTTCTAGCTACTGAGAAGAAATGAGGGCTTCTAAATTGAGTTCATTTATAGAGAAGGAAATAAAAAGTATTAGTAGTGACTATAACTTTTAAATCTACTATCCATATATCTCCCACAGGGTCCAGCACATGTTATGTAACTAAATATTTACTGAACAAAAAAAGTACATCTTTGATTTTTAGATCCAACCTTTTCTTTCTCTATTTTGTTTCGTGTGAGATCTTACTTTCTAGGTAGGTTTTGTTTTCCCCTCCACTGTTTAGAATTCTACGTAGCACTTGACTTTCCAAGTGGAAAGTACAGTTCACACAGTGACCAAGTACTATGAACCAGTCAGCATTGTGCAAGCACTTACTTAAAGGTTGGATCTATATGGGGCACCTCATTTCCCAACATAGAGATTAGAATAAACCAAGGTGAATCAGGGCAAATGTATCCTAGACCAGTTTGCCAGTAGAGAGCAGTAACAATAATCACCTCCTTTTATCCACCCTTTACAATGGGCCAGGCACTGTGTTAGATCATTCACAGACTCTAATCTTCACACAACAAGCAAGAAGACCATATAATTCCCCCTTTTTAGTGGAGGCGTTAATCACACAATGAATAAGTAGCCAAGTAGGGCTCTAAACACAGATCCATCTGCTCCCCAAGTGGGGATCTTCCCATAATTCAACTCACCCCCCAGCGGAGTATTTGCAATGATCTCAGGCTCCTTTGGTGTGTACCTTGGGATGATCCTTGCCAATGTCCCCAGAGTTCTCAGAAATTTCATTTCCAGCTTAGACTCAGCAGAAGACACATTTCTTCCATTATAGTTTACAAACACTAAAAATAGAAATTAAAAGTTTGTATGCCAGAAAGAGTAATGAAAGAAAGAGTCCTCCTTGCTCAGACAGAAAAACCCAATGAAAAAAACACATAGTTTTTAACTTTGAATTGGTTTCTTAAACATTAAGTTTACTCAACCAGAATGAACATGTCAAAATAGAGAATTCTCCATAGCACAGATTTAGAGATTCAACATGTCACTGAAAATGAAGATATTTTTGAATGAAATAACTCTTCTGGTAAGTTATGTCTGAACATGACCACTGGAATTTCAGAATTGACTACAGGGAGATAAAAAATGTAAATGAGCTCTGCCTAGAGGATCCCAGGCTGCAGGGTTTTCTGGAGAAAGTGATAGGAAGTTGAATAGCTATGGTTTCATCCCAAGTAAATTAACCTTTCATTGAGGGCCAAACTTCTTATTAATGCCAAAAGGCACCCCCAGATGTTTCTATAATTCGGCCATTTCCAAAGAGCGGGATTTTACTTAGAAAAAAATGCTCTATAACATTTTCCCTTTGCCAAACATACCTAGATTATTTAGCATCTTCTTCTACACTGCTCTTTTTAGACTGACAAGTTTCCTTCCAAAATTGAGGAAAAGAACAATGATGAAAATCCACACCTTACAGTGCTTCTGTGCTCAACAACTTTTATTGGCCTTTGAAATTCTGACCTCCATTTAGGGACAGGTTTAATTGGACCCTAGATCTCTCTCACACTTCCCGATCCAGAATATTCAAGGGAGGCTGCAAATCCATCCAATTTACTTCAGCAGGATGACTGGTGGGTTTCTGAAAGGGAAGGCTTGCTGCTGCTTCCTTGGCTTTCCAAGTTTAGAGTTACAGCTTTAATTTACAGACAGGTCTAGACAGCTGCTATAGTTACCCACTGATGCTGGTGTCACTGCATAGGATTGAAATTATGCCAGGAGGCAAATAAGGCCCACACCCAAGGCCAAATAAGGTCAGGGAGAGAACTAGGTAGAGCAAGAAGCAGGAAAGGCAGTGAATTCTTAGCTAACACTGGGCTTTGAAGAGAAAAATTCAGATTGCAATGTCAGCTAGAACTGAGGGCTCTGTGATTCTGTATAAGACAGAGTGGAGAGGTCATAAGAGCTTTTCCTATTGGATCTCATACCATTACATACGTAGCAATCACATGCTTGTCTGTATTCCCTACTAAAATGTTTTAAGGGCAGAGAATGGATCAGTTCCCTTCATCAACACATCCTCAGTACATAGTATAGTACCCACCAAAGGGTGGGCACACAAGATAATTTTTGAATATCAGATGTCAACCAGTGACCTGGTTCTGTCTTCTGGATAATATTCATTCATTCAACAAATATGAAGTTGCCCTCTGCATGCCAGACCCAGCCTCAGTGGGATGAGGTTAAATGACACATGAATTCTAATGAAGCAGGTCAGGCTGTTTCCAACCTCTCACTGCAGAGAAAGAGCAAGTGGTCCAGGCTTTAAGTTAGTAAGCTCAATTCTAAAATGCAAAGATGCAGAGGAAGGAGTAATTATATCCTAGGCAAGAAAAGTAGTAACATGACAAGGAAGGAGGAAAGAAGGGACATACATGTAGGTGGTCCCAGGACCGGCTTTACCTGAGATGCTCTGGTTTTCTGCCTGGATCTGAGTGTGGAAAGACAGTGGCCAACAGGTGTTCTGGCTCCCGGGTGAGGTGGGGCTCCACAGGTGTTCAAAGTTCTTGATTGCAGGGCCAACAGAGAGCAGCGCCCTTGGGGAGATCTCATAGCCCTAACAGCTGATTCCTTCTCATTACTCCCCAGGTCAGTGTCAAGCAGACAGCTGCTCCTGGCATGTAACCCTTTGTTCGCCTTGGCAACAAGGGTGAAGGCCGCATTCAGTGAAGACCTGAGACTGCAAAGCCTTGCTTCAATGTCATACCATCATTTATTAGTTCGCTGGCCTTAGAAAAAGCTCTTCTCTGAGCCTCATTCCTTCATCTAGACAATTTCTGCTCTTCTTTGCCACCTAAGTTTCTTGAGGATAAAAAGACCCATAGATCTTAGAGAAAAGTGAAGTGTAACACAATGGCACAAGGAGAAGAGTAAATGAAGAAAATGGTTTTCTTCCTAATTTTCTTCTCACTGTGGAGATGGTGATGAAAAGGAGAGTGATGGTGGTAAATAGCTAAATATATGAATTCAAAAGGATATAATTAATTTGTGTATTCATTCAGCAAATTATGAAGTACTTGTTATGTACCTGTCCTATAATATCTTTTTTTAATTGAAGTATAGTTGATTTACAATGTTGTGTTAGTTTCAGGTGTACAGCAAAGCGATTCAGTTATATATACATATGCATCTATTTCTTCAGATTCTTTTCCCTTATAGATTATTACAAAATATTGAGTATAGTTCTCTGTGCTATACAGTAGGTCCTTGTTGGTTATTTATTTTATATATAGTAGTGTGTATATGTAATCCCAAACTTCTAATTTAAACCTCCCCCCAGTTTCCCCTTCGGTAACCATAAGCTTGTTTTCTATGTCTGTGGGTCCATACTGTTCTCCAAAGTGGCTGTCCCATAATATCTTTTTTTCTTTTTTGGCTGCACTGCATGACACGCAGGATCTTAGTTCCCCAACCAGGGATTGAACACATGCCCCCTGCAATGGAGGTGTGGAGTCCTAACCACTGAACTGCCAGGGAATTCCCTGTCTCATAGTATTTAAACAGAACCTCTCTCTGGTGTTTGATAATGATTTCTCATCACATATAATGTTCTCCCAAGTGAGGAATTCAAGCCAGTGTCTGGATATCAGTAAAATCACTTATCAGGAATGATACACATCAGGAATTTGTAACTTCAGTAAGAAAGTGGGTACCTTAGTGGGCAGTAATCATTTCCTTCTGCTGTATCAGCTTTCTCTTAAAACTAGGAAGTTGATGCATATGTATTTGAATGAAATAAAGCATGTAAGAGGAAATACAAAACTGAATCTTTTCAAAGCAATAGTTCTTAAAGTGTGGTCCCTGGACTGGCAGCTTCAGTATCACTGGAGATATGATCAGAAATGTAGATTCTCAGCCCACCCCAAGGCTAGTGAATTGGGAATTCTGGGGGTGGGCTCAGCAACCTGTGTTTTAACAAGCCCTCCATGTGGTTCTGATATACCTGCTGTAAAGCTGTCTGATGCTGCTAAGATGTTTTAAACAAAGAAGCTGAATCAGGGTGCAAAACTCAAACGTAGTAGGAAGCGAAATACCCAAGGATGGATGAAAGAAAGAAAAAGGCTTAATTCCTCATCCTGTAACAGGAAAAGTTTTCATAATTATTTGGAAGAATTTTACACACTATCTCAAGAAACTCACTTTAATTATCAAAGACTATTGTAACTATAACATTTTACATGTCTTTAATGTGGTACCAAAAACTCTAATAGGGCCTGAATGAGGGTGGGGAAATTAATTATCTGAAAAGGTAGTTTCTTTTCTGTATCTCTCCTTAATACCTAATTCAGAGATGGTATAAAACATTCTGATCTAAAGTGTCATATTAACATTATTAACAAGGAGACAGAAATTGAGGGAAATGATTTAGCAAAGATATAAGCTTTATTATTTCCACATTCTTTATTCAATAGTTACCTATATCTAACAGTATTCTCATTTTTATTGTTTTGTAAACATTGTAAATAATCATCTCAAGTCATAAACTTGTTGGCTATGGAAACACAAGTGATAAATAGAATTTTCCTTAAATTCTTGAATACAAATTTCAATAACTAACAACCTCCCACAAACTCCAATCAAAAGCCAAAAAGAGCAGGCTAACTTCTCTGGAGTTGTTGTACTTTAAAAACAAGAGCATGATAACAGCCCTTTTGAATGAAATGCCTTCTCTTTACATTAGTCCATGTAGCTGTGAAGTCACACCCAGGACTAATGCTCGGGGTCAGCCGCAGTGGTTACAGAGTCAGAAGGTGGCCAGCAACAGCTGCTTGGGTAAATGAGAACTTCTGAAAGCATCCATCCTAAAGTTGTCCTGAGGTCCTCTGAGGAACCCCTTCCCCCAGCTTGTTTCATTTATTTATTAAAAACCATTAATGAGGACAACTTTCCATGATTTTTAAAATATATCATGATCTATTAATATGGCTCTTTACCCTACCATGTTCACATCTAAGAACACTTCACTAAATAGATGCCCAGGCAAAATCAACTGGTGTTAATACCTCTAATTCAACAGGTGCTAATGTGAAAATAATGGTGACCACAAATTAAACAGCCGGTGCTGTGCCTACGTTTTTATTTTTTCTTAATGTGCCTATAAACAGATCTGTGCTATGTATAGATTCACATCTAATCAGATGAGGTCTATGTAAAACTGTTCTTTGGAGCATCTGTAAACATTCACTCACAATCTTGGGTTATAAGCTTTTTCACTTCACTTTTCCTAATTCCCAGTCACCATTTTTTATCAAATAAATCTATCTTGAAAAATGATTGCATAGATGGCTAACGAGTGAAAATTTCAGTATGTTTGGATGTTAATTTCACTGAATTAACAGTGACCAGTAGTTCTGCTCTGCAGTTCCATTAGTTTGCTCTTGCTGAGAAATGAGTCCATGACGACCATGAAATACAATTTTGTCTTCAATTCCATCCACCAAATTCTTATTGCTCTTGTACTATAGGAAATATTATATTGCTTTATGTCTTTACTAACATTGCATCTAATAGTTAATCACTAGGGATGTTAGAAGGGCAAAAAGTTTAGCCCCTAACAGGACTTACTTGAGAAACTATCAGAGAACTATAGACTTAATTGAGAAAATTAATACAAGGAATTTTTTCTCATATGGCATCTGAGAAATGAAAGCCTGCTGCTGACCTATGTCTTCTGGCAGTTAGCACCTCCTGTCTCACATAAGGCAGGATGAGATTGTAAACTATCCTAAGAATTTGATGTGTCTTTCCACTTAAGGGGGGAAAAAGATAACATCATGTCCTGGTTTGACCAGTTGTTTCTTCCCATTGACTGAAATAATCAGGTGTTCGGCATCTTACCATCTGAATTGTCCAGGCAACTTGGTCAAACCAAGACTTAGAAAACTAACCTCACTTGCTTGAAATAATTTACTATTCATCATTAATACATGTGGATTTTTTAATTGAAATATATTTGACATGTAACATTGGATAAATTTAAGGTGCACAATACATTAATTTGACATATTTGTATATTGTAATATGGTTTCCACTGTAGCAATAATTAGAACCTCTAATTATACATAACAATTATATATATACCTCACATTATATAATTATCACTTCTTTTTAGTGGTTGGAATAATTTCTAGTCTCTTAGCAAGTTTGACATTTATATAGTTGTCTATATTCACCAGAATGTGCATTAGATCTCTAGGCCTTATTCATTGTAAGTTTTTACCCTTAAATATCATCGTTCCTATCCCCCCACCCTCCATCCCTTGGTAACTACCATTTTATTATCTTTTTTTAATGAGTTTGACATTTTTAGATTCTACATATGTGATATTATACAGTATTTGTCTTTGTCTGGCTTATCTCAGCATAATATGCTCAAGGTCTATCCATGTCATCACAAATGTTGGGATTTCCTTCTTCCTCATTGCTGAATACTATTCGTGTGTGTGTGTGTGTGTGTGTGTGTGTGTGTGTGTACCACAATTTCTTTATCCATTCATACACTGAGGGACACCTAGGTTGTTTCCATATCTTGACTGTTGTGAATAATGCTGCAGCAAACATGGGAATACATATATCTCTTAGATATTGTATTCAAAACAATTTAAATATCTGATAAATTTCTCATCCAAAGGGAATAAATATACCTTAGTACAGCAACTGAATTATAAGTAGGTAAAGGTGTGAAAATTTAACAGTAACTTAAATTCCAAATGGAGGATTAGTTAAAAAAAATAGTCTGCCAGAAAATAAAATAGTGAACATATTTAATTTAATTATTATAACATAGATGACATGGAAATATATTCATGCTATATCTAAATTTAAAAAGCAGATTACACTACCATATTTCAATATGATTCAATATTTCTTCAAAATACATGTGTGTATTTATATATGTTCTCTAAAGTGTTAGGAGAGGTCATTGTGGATGTTAGAATTACATTTCTTTAGTTCATATTTTCTTTTTATTTACTTTACTTTTGTAATATTTCTTCACTGATGATGTATCACTTTGTGACGAATAAAGCAGTACATATTAGTTTTATATTTTTAATGAGGTACATTTCTTAGGACATGATTGTAGAAAAACCTAAAGTTTTGACAAAGCCAAAGAAAAGATCATCAAGAGTGGTTTCTAATATTTCTCAGGAAGCCAGTTTCATACATGAGAAACTCCCCATACACCAAGCAGAGTTCACTGTGTATTGTCCTCTCAATGTTTGTCGCTTCTCTCTCAGCATTAAAAAGATTACTGTTGCTCCCAGGATGTTTTCCTCCTTCTTCTAGCTCATTTTTAGTTGGATGTCAGAATGTCTCCTGTGGGATTACATCACTACACAGGTAAAAGGTAAATCTAAATTTGTGAAAGAGTTAAGTCCGTGAAAGAGTTAAGTCCTAAATGTTTGTTACTGAGTTGGTGGTGTCCCCCCGATGCCGGGGACACGGGTTAGTGCCCCGATCCAGGAGGATCCCACGTGCCGTGGAGTGGCTGGGCCCGTGGGCCATGGTTGCTGAGCCTGCGGGTCTGGAGCCTGTGTTCCATAATGGGAGAGGCCACAACACTGAGAGGTCTGTGTACCGCAAAAAAAAAAAAAAAAAAAAAAAAAAAAAAAAAAAAAATATATATATATATATATATATATATATATATATATATATATATATATAAAAGACACCAAGGAGGCCTCAATGATGCCTCTGGGGCTGGAAGTGAGAAGAAAGGTGGAGAAGGAGGACAGAGGGAAGTCCTAGAAGTAATCGTCTCCTTCCCCTTGGGACACACTTCCCCAAATCAAAGATCTAATGGAAAGACCATAGGAAGAAGGAAGGTAGAAGAGAAGGTCACTTGACCACCTGGCTGATGGACCCTGTCCAGGTGGCCTTTTAGTATATAAAAGAATTTAGAACTTTTGTACAGAATGGAGTATCTTTGTGGTGCTAAGTCATTATAGGGCAGCCTGCACTCCATTTTGCAAACATCTCCTTGGAGTTGGCCAGAAATATTTCCTCAACTCATAGAATGCTGACACTGCTGAATGACTGACTCTAGGCTCTGTTGTGTGTTCAAGTTGCTAGGCTCTTTTTATTTTTTTAATTTAATTATTATTTTTATTATTGAAGTATAGTTGCTGTACAATATTATGTAAGTTACAAGTGTACAATATTGTGATTCACAATTTTTAAAGGTTATACTCCATTTATAGGCATTATAAAATATTGGTTATATTCTCTTTTTAATCATGTAGGATATATGCTGGCTGCAATCACAAATTTGCTCTTGCCATTTAGTGATACTCCTTATTACAATAATTCTCCCAGCAGTTAAAGATAAACATCTGCATTAAGAAATGAAACTCCAAAAATCTATGTGCACATTGGTATTCGGATGCATGTGGAAGTCAGAAGTCCTTCAGAAAGCTCAGTAAAGACAATTGGGATATTTATGATGTACAATGAAGATGGAAAACAAAGTCAAAAATATATAGAGATTGGCATTGCCTCAAATTTCTACTATTTTGTGCTTGTTAGAGTAAACATAGAGTGTTAAAAAGATGTGTACCACTTCAGTTACATCTGAAATATGTGAAGGCAAAAACCCAAACTTCATCTGAATTATCTCAGACCACTTTTACAAGGTATAATCAGAAAAACTGCCTGCAATGCTTATAAATAATACCTTGGCTCCACCTCAAACTTTCTGAGTCAGAATCTCTGAGGGTGTTTTCCCAAATCTGTATTCTTAACAAACACCCTGAGTAAATTTAAGGTACACCAAAATTTGAAAAGTACCGATCCTGACCAGCATTATCAAGAATTTATAGCAGAGACACCCAACCCACTACTATTCATTTTACAGATTTTTCTTGTTTATATCTTGAAGTTTTAGCTGACTATTTCAGGCATTCCAATAGATACTTCTGTGCTTTTTTTTTTCTTCTTGAAATGTGGAAAGACATGTTCCTTGGAAACCTATAACATAACTCCCTTATTCTTTACATTTTTAATATTAAATCATTGCAAACATGTAGAAATCTATTGATAAGAATATATTAAACATTTCTATACCAACCTAGGTAAATTTCTACCTATTAAATTATATTTCATCACTAAGTGAAATTAAAAAATAAAATCCTTGTGTGCATTGACACCCTCTATAATATGCAGTGGGACTTAAAATTTAACAAGAGTCAATGTAAAGTGTGTATATGACATGTAATATATAACATGAATACAGAACCATCTTATTAAGAATTATCTAATGACTACTTTGAATATTTTAACTTTCCTTCTTAAGAGACCACCCAGTTAGACACATAGGTGAAAATATAGCTGAGTATAAGTGTACTCACTTATAGTTGATAGTATTATATATTTTCTAACTTTATGGATAATGAAAAAGAGATAATTGGGAAGGAAGGGAAGAAGAGAAGAAAGAAGTAAAAGTATAGTGGGAGGGTGTCCAGCTTGGAATTTTTGATGACTAAGTAATAATCAAAGCACCAAAAGCACAAACTACCCACAGTTTTCTTTCTTTGAATTTCCCGTTGGGCCTCTGCAAACCTGGTACTGGTCACCACCATGCATTTGCAAACTTGGCACCTCATACCATCCCAACTGTCTTCTCCTGTTTTCCTGAACACATGCACCCAAAACAAACGACATTGTTTTATTCTTTTTCATGGCCGAGTAGTATTCCATTGACTATTTATGATACATATCATGTCTTCTTTATCCATTCATCTGTTGATGGACACTTAGGTTGCTTCCATGTGTTGGCTATTGTAAACAGTGAACATTGGGGTGCATGTATCTTTTCGAATTAGAGACTATCATATGAAGTGAAGAAAGTCAGACAGAGAAAAACAAATGATATCATTTATATGTGGAATCTAAAATATAATACAAATGAACTTATTTACAAAACAGAAACAGACTCATGGACATAGAAAACAAACAAACATATGGTTACGAAAGGGGAAAGAGGGGTGGGAGAGATAAATTAGGTGTTTGACATTAGCAGAGACAAACTATTATGTATAAAATAGATAAACAACATGACCTAATGTAAGGCACAGGGAACTATATTCAGTATCTTGTAATAAGCTGTAATGGAAAAGAATATGAAAAAGAATATATATATATATTATATATATATGTATATATATTAAGTCCTCTACATATGAACGAGTTCCATTCCAAGAGCACGTTCCTAAGTCCAATTTGTTCTCAAGTCCAACAAAGTTAGCCTCTGTACCCAACTAACACAATCGGCTATATAGTACTGTAATGTAATAGGTTTATAATACTTTTCACACAAATAATACATAAAAAACAAAAATAAAGATAACAGTTTTAATCTTACAGTACAGTACCTGAAAAGTACAGTAGTACAGTACAACAGCTGACATACAGGGGCTGGCATCGAGTGAACAGGCAAGAAGAGTTACTGACTGGAGGAGGGAGAGGAGGTGGGAGGTGGTAGAGCTGAAGAATCATCAGCAATAGGAGATGGAGGGCAAGCTGCAATTTCACTCATGCCTGACGTTGATGGCACAGGTTCTGGTTCCTTGCTGGAACCAGATGCACGTTTGCATCTGTGAAAGCCTGCAACTTGAAGGTTTGTATGTAGGGGACTTACTGTATACATATATGTATATATATATATATACACACATATATATATATATATATATATGAAACTGAATCACTTTGCTGTACACCAGAAACTAACACAACATTGTAAATTAACTATACTTCAATTAAAAAAAAATTACCCCCCCAAAAGAACAAATAAATAAAAAATAAGAATGACATGATAACATTGGGTTTTAGGCTGACCCTGGAGTTTAACAGCTTCCTGTGTCATAGCCAGCACAGCTCAGGACAGTGTCTCCTATCTTCATAGTCACTTAGTCATCATTTCCATGTGTCTCCCTTGGGTCCTCAACAGTTACAAAGGTGGAGTCATCCTGATTACCTGTTAGTTATCAGTTTGGGCAGAGAAGGTATAGCAGTGCCCAGTGAGACGTTTTGAAGGGCAGATCCATTAGCATGATAGAATGCTATAGACAGATGGTGGCTAAAAACAAATGACTTAACCAACATCTGACACCCAAAATAATATGTATTGATATGTTTATAGAGCACTTGCTACATATTAGGCCCTGTAATGTTCATTCTATTCATTATTAGAAATTCTCATCATAATCTGGTTAGTCAGATATATCACCCCAAAATTAAGGACCAGAAAATGAGGGCTCTGATGAGCTGGAGAATGTGACCACATTTACAAAACTGATGAATGGAGAATCTGGGATTCAAATCCGGATCTGCTCATCACAAAAGGTTTTAAACTCTCCTCAATATATTTTTTATAGAAAACATTTAGCACTTATAGGCACACCAGTTGCCATTTTCCTTAACAATCAGCCTAAAATCTTTGCTCAAAGTAGGCCATCCCTCTTCTAATTGCTTGGCTAGTCTGCTATGGCATATCCATAGCATCATCTTCTTTTCTACTATGCTCTATTAATTATTTCATAAAATTTTTATCAAGCCCCTATCATATGCCACACACTGTCCTGAGTGTAGTCTTTTGTCCACCTAATTTATGAATATAAATTTTCGTGAAAACTCCATATCAAGCTGCTATATTCATCAAAAATATAGACTGGGGCTTCCCTGGTGGCGCAGTGGTTGAGAGTCCGCCTGCCGATGCAGGGGACACGGGTTCGTGCCCCAGTCCAGGAAGATCCCACATGCCACGGAGCAGCTGGGCCCATGAGCCATGGCCGCTGAGCCTGCGCATCCGGAGCCTGTGCTCCGCAACGGGAGAGGCCACAACAGTGAGAGGCCCGCGTACCACAAAAAAAAAAAAAAATAGACTGACTAACTACTATATCACTCATATGCAAATTGTGGGTCACAGCCTCCTATTAGACATATAAATATTGTGGTTTGCAACTAGCATTTATTTATTTATTTATTATTTATTTTTTTTTTTGCGGTATGCGGGCCTCTCACTGTTGTGGCCTCCCCCGTTGCGGAGCACAGGCTCCGGACGCGCAGGCTCCGGACGCGCAGGCTCAGCGGCCATGGCTCACGGGCCCAGCCGCTCCGCGGCATATGGGATCCTCCCAGACCGGGGCACGAACCCGTATCCCCTGCATCGGCAGGCGGACTCTCAACCACTTGCGCCACCAGGGAGGCCCTAGCATTTATTTTTAAAGTGAAATGGAATACAATAGAAAACATGTGCACATTGCAGGTAGCAAAGTAAACATTACATTGGCAACTTTTGCATTTGATTTGCAATGTAAAATAACTGTGGTTCTCAGCAAAAATAGTTTGAAAAACATTTCCCTGGTCTAAAGGCTCTTGAGAACAGTTATGCCTTGTTTTTCTGTCTCCAACTGAGCACATCGTGGCTGCTCTGTTGGGTGGGTTAATACTTCTAATCTGGAGAGAAATTTCATATCTTGTTGATTCTGAATACCGACTTTGAGAACTGCAAATGATGTTCTAATGTTCTTAATGTGATTGTCTATTCCTCCATTTTTCAATGCATTATTGGACAATGGGTTGTTTTTGCTTATCCTTTAGGAGTTGATTTTACAAGTTTTCCCTAGCTTTATTGAATAGCATAATACAATGAATTTTTGTAAAGGAGAAAAAATTTCATTAGTAATATACTCATTTATTCCTTTCCAAAACACTTTTCATCATGTGGACATGGTCTTAGCACCTTGAATGTTAATTATCCACTTTAGATGATACTGGATATTCCTGTGGGGAAAATATATTTGATGAGTAAGTCTAGGGGTAAAAATGTTCAGAAACTTATCTTTTCAGTGTGATTTATGCAAGGCCAATTATAGAAGGTCACATGAGATAGGAAACTACAGGTCAGACCTCAGATTTGTTGCTCTATCTCATGATTATAACAAATTTCCTTGAGTCTATACTTTTAGTTGGCCATGTTATTTGTCAAAATGAATCTGTAGAATGGTGGTTGCCAGAGACTTGGGGGCAGGAAAAATGGGGAGATGCTGGTCAAAAGTTACAAATTTCCAGCTATAAACAAATAATTTCTGGGGATCTAATGCAGAGCATGATGATTTTTTTTTTTTTTTTTTTTTTTTGCTGTACGCGGGCCTCTCACTGCTGTGGCCTCTCCCGTTGCGGAGCACAGGCTCCGGACACACAGGCTCCGCGGCCATGGCTCGCGGGCCCAGCCGCTCCGCGGCATGTGGGACCTTCCGGGATCGGGGCACGAACCCGTGTCCCCTGCATCGGCAGGCGGACTCTCAACCACTGCGCCACCAGGGAAGCCCCGAGCATGATGATTATAATTAACAATACTGTATTATATACTTGAAAGTTGTTAGGAGAGTAAATCTTAAAAGTTATTACTACAAAAAAAAAGGTAATTATGTGAGAGGATGGAGGTCTTAACTAACCTTATTGTGGTAATCATTTTGCAATATACGCATGTATTAAATCATCACGTTGTACACCTTTAACTTACATATGTTATATGTCAATAATATCTCAATAAAGCTAGGGAAAACTTGTAAAATCAACTCCTAAAGGATAAGCAAAAATAAGTAAATCTCTGAACCATGTCAAATCATAATTTGGTGACACAGAAACAAGAATATGATGTTAAACTTGAAAACTCCCGTCTTCCACAAGGTCTAGCCAAGGGATTTTATTGTCAAGTTCATGTGTATGTCAAATGGAGACTGGCTTTGAAGTCAGAAAAACTCTGGATTGACGGGAGTTGGGGAGGGATGGGAGAGGCTTATATAAATAATACGGGAAACCACAGTTTCAAGAGGAAATCAGTGCTAGAAATTGAACCATCACCATCCCCCAGTGTTAAGGCAGAATGTTAAAGATTAGATTAGGGATAAAATTCACATCTCCTCTAGGTAATGAGACAACCTCTCAGTGCTGGGTAGATTAAAAGTCAACTTTGTTTTTGTCTGTTCTTAGTTGCAAATTGTCTTGGCCCAGAATGAAATCAAACAGTGTAGGTGAAAAAATGCCAAATATTCATTTGGAACTACTTACCTCCCTCCTATAGAGAGAGCCTGGTCTTGTTTGGGTTGTAAATGTTTTCTTTTGCCTCACCACTCATTTTTCTTGAGAAATCTCTGCAAGGCTCAACCTAGAATTATCCATGGATTACAAATTGTGGGATTTCAATCTGTGATTGGCAAGAATTACCTGGCTTTGGAGTTGCGTGGACTGAGTCCTTTCTGGCAGGATGCTAACTTGCAACACTAAATTTGGAATTGATAGTATGATTAGATTACTTTCAGAAATACTATGGAAAGTACAATGATTTGCTCTGAAATCTCGTAAGATTACACAGCTTAAGTGTCCTCCATAAATGCAGAATTTTTGGTCGTAAATAGACAGCTATTTCCAAAAGGCCTAAACATGCCCTGGCTGATACTTCCCCATCTTCTCTCAAACATTGACTGAAACACAACCAGAGACCAGAGGAGGAGAGCAGAGGAAAATTTCCCACATTCAAGAGGCACCCCTCCCTTTGTTTACCCATACTCTTTCATCCAAGGTATTGAAATATTTGTTTCACATGCCATCTCATCTTCAGTTGCATAAAAGAGACCTGGAAGAGAATAAAGATTTATCAGTACTAATTAAAATTTTCCATTACCCAGGCATTTCTGTTCATGAGTTTATGACTCACTGAATAAGCCATCTTCCACATGGTGACTATGGCAGGAACTCTTGTTATAATTTATGTCCTTTTGCCTAGCCACCTGGTCCCACATTCATTGAATCCCAAATAGTGTCACAAAGAAAATCTGGTTACTTCAATCTCCAAGACATTATAAAGCAGACATTAGACACACACACACACACACACACACACACACACACACGTGTATATATGTATATATGGACATACATATATACATACATACAAATAAGAGGATAAACTGAAATGCAAATTCTAACACTAAAATTCACTTTGCTGTAGGAAATATGTTCTTCCCTAATTGAAGTCCTACTGATAACTTTCTACCCTAGAGTATAGACATTGTCAAATGGAATTGGAAAAACATATAACCATTCACTAAAAACTGTGCTCTGTGACTCCTTGCTAAAAAAAGGTCCCATTCCCAATGCCAGCTCTCCCAAATCAATCTCAGATACCTGGATTATTCCTACCAAAATTTGGTCTCACTGTTACAACACACCAGACGCACAACCCCTGACCTTTTGAGGGCCTTCCTGCACGTTCACTTTGTCCTCTGATGAGTTAATATGTGCAGCGGGACTGTGCATGTTTGGGTAATTTACTTATTAAAAACATTAAAAGCTTCTGGCTCTTTGACATCCAAAGAAAAAGCAAAGCCATCGAGTGACTCCTGACCCTAGCTTATCAGACGATGGGTGTCGTGCTGTCAAGGCCTCATCACTGACCGTATGAGGAGGCCACATTTTATAGGTGTTTACAACAGTTTAAGGTTCATGCTGCCAATCTGTGTCAACACCAGGCCATGCAGGCCAACCAGCCGGGTTAGTGGAGCCAAGCACAGGAAGAGAAGCACTGGACAGAAATCCTTATCTAATTAAAGATCATATCTTTTTTAAAATATTTTTTTAATCAAAAGGAACAAACAAAGCAGAGGAAAGCAGTCTTCTTTGTAGCTTTCCCTACACGATAATTGGTAGTTTGATGGCAATGGCTTCAAATATTTAAGTACTACAGAGATGTCAGCTAGTCAGCCTGAACTCCATGAGTACCTGGAAAACGTGGTCCCAACTTTTTGCTAAATCAACAAACTATTTTTTTTTAGCCACTGTGTTCTAGGTGAGAAGACTGTCACCTTGTTCCAGTGAAAAACCTAAGCAAGTTGTCTGAATAGATTTGTGCATGAATTAGTATAGGGCACATAGCGTTAGTACTTCCTGGGTTTTGCGTGTGCGTGTGTGAGCATACGTGCATGCCACGTGCACCCTGGTTTAATCTAATTTGCAGGCAATAGCGATTCAATATCCCCCATATAATTGCACTCTGTCCAGAGTCAGTGAGTCTGGGTTTAACACTGAAAGGAGAAAACAAGTTCTTTTAGTCACTTCAGAAATCAGCAGAACTGAACTGCATTTGAATACTCTGATTGATGAAATCCGGTGCTTGTGTAACTGAAATGTCTAATGTCCCGTGCCTGTGTTTTTATTCGGTATTTCAGAAGAGGTTCTGAGAGCACCTGCATGAATTTGACATGCATGAATAACTGGAAAGCACCTGAATCTGTGGGAGGCTAATTCTCTTGACCATTCAACTTCATCTTCCCTAGTTTCAATTTTAAAAGAGCTATCACTTGCTAACAAGATCTTTTGTATGAATGGTCTCTCCCTAAGGTCAAGGCTTCAGACTGATAAACAGCTAAATTCCACATTTAGACTGAAATATAAAATCTCAAATAACTTGAATTTGAACTTTCACTCATTTTGCAGCCTTATGAGAGTGAGCACAAAAGTGAATGATTTGGTATTACAAGTTTCGTTTTTTGCCCATACACACAATAGCAAAGTCACTAAGGCTATTTCTTGGATGCTTAATGAAAAATTGCCTTCTTTATTTGCCATAAATCCTCTAATCCTCCTCAAGAGCTTTTCTCTCCCTCCCACACTCTCCTTCCACACACACCTACAACTTGGTGGCATAGGAAGAGGAAAAAGGTTACCTTGCCAAGTTTCAGAGTGAATGTCATTGCCAGCTGAAGTCATCGCTTTCTGGTAACTAAGCTTCTCTCAGATAAATGCTCAGTGTTTTGGGGTTTCTGCCCCTTCTGCCTGCTCCCTGCTGAGATGGTGTCTGTGTATGAGGAGGCTCTCTGGGTCCTCAGGGCAGTGGGAAATGGGGGCGGGGACTCAGATTCACACAGGGACTCTGGATACATCTGGAGTCTGATGAGGATTGGTAGCTCTGGCCCCATGCTGAGACAAGCAGTCCTTTTTCACCTATTCATCTGTCACGCCTCTGGTCTCAAAGGGTCCATGCACAATTGCATCTTTATCCTAACTCTGGACCTCTGCTAGCTCACAGCCCAACCCGATACATCCACATCTCCTCATGGAGGATTGTGGGAAATCCTGAGACCCACAGACCTCATGCTGAACATGCAAGTAGTGCAGGCTCAGGTACATCTTTCAAACTCAGATGCCACACTGTGGCTCCAGCACCAGTAGGGCCTTTCTAAAAGGAGTGAGACCATGCCAGGGAAGTGGACAAGGCCCCCTGCCCTTGGCCCCCCTAAACATCTCTGGTCATTTCTGACACAGCTCCAGATCTGTTCATGCCACTCTTTTCCCCCACTATTGGCTGAGCAGAATTTCAGCTCTGCACATGACTTTCCTGAATAAAAATTACATTTTCCACTTTCCTTTGCATCCAGGTTGTCAAATGACCAACTTCTGGCTAATGAAATGGGCAAACTGGGGGGAAGCATCCTTAAAGTTACAGAGTGAGGTCTTCTTTATCCCTTTTTGTCTTTACTGGCTGAGATGTAGATGAGGTGGATAGAGCTAGAGCATCCTTCTTGGACAATGAGGCAGCCTTGGAAGGGGGATCACGGTAGAGTAAAAAGAAAGCTAGAGCTTGAGCCCCATTTATTGTGGAGTGCCATCCCATCCTTGAACTGCCCTTCTCCAGGCAACTATACAGGAGAAAAATACATTTCTATCTTATTTCAACCACTGTTTAGATTTCCTATCACTCAGAATCGAGCCTAATCCTTACACATCTCCTCCTTCCTCACTCCCACACTCTACCTGAGCTAAAGGGGTAATTTCCTCTTCTTGTCTGACTTGCAAAGGCATCCCTTCTTAAGGAATGCTAAGCCTCATGGCTCAGCCTTTTTGATGGAAGTGGAGGTATTCCTCTGGAAGAAATATGTGATCTCATCTTCCAAGCTTGACTCCAAATAGATTAACCAGAATTTAGCAGCTTTTTTCTAACAAAAGCCAGCTGGTTGCAGACACAACGAAATCCAATGTCTGATGTTAAAAGCTGAATCTTGTGTCTATCCCTCTTTCTTCTTTCAGTCTCATTAGAATAATCTTAATTCTCCTTGAGGCAACTGAGTACTTTGGACTAGATAGGTGGTGATGGTTGTGGGACGGTAACTAGGAAATAATGCGCTAAGGAAGAGGGCAAAGGAAGGACGTGGGTAAATTTAAGAAATATCATCACATGCACACATACTCATACACATGTGTAGATAAATAAATATCTTACATAATGAAGTCATTTCTGCTCCACCAACCTGTAGACACAAATGAAGTAATATTAACTTCAAGTTCAAAGCCCTGCCTAGTTGATATAGAGCCTCGGGAATTTCTCCCCACAAGCCCCTCACAGCAAATACTCCTTTGCCCAAGTTATTCCTGGGCAGGGCCTTGCTGGCCAAAAAAGAATGTGTCCAAGAGACACCACCTCTGGGCAGTCCCTTGTCATGGTGCAGCCTTGGGTACTGACAGAGGGGGCTGGATTGAGCTCTCACTGTCCCTGTGTTGAGCTCCTTTGTCAAGTACACAAACTTCACAGCCGTGCATGGCAGTCTGCTGCCTAAAAGTCACTCCTCACCCCACCTTGCAGCCAACACCCTGCTTTTAGAAAGTGGGGCTCCTCCCTCTCAGGGGTCCCCCTCTTGGGGTTCCCAAACCTGTCAAATGCTTGAGATGGGACACTCCTCTAGTCATGACTATGTGACCCTCAGTCGCTCTGTAGACTGCCCCAAATGGGGTCAGTCTTCTTTGCTTGCCTCCAGGTCACTCAAGCATCAGCCCAGTACTGCTCACACCCCAAATTTCATAAACTCCATTGTGAAAATACTCAGTGAATGTCTGTTTCTCCATGGCGATGAGACCTCATCCAACCATTCATCCTACTGCCACCCCCATTCCTCAACCAAGGACTCAAGTCCACAATCTTATCCCCTGGGTGCTGCCCTCTTGTACTCCCACTCCCATCCCATCCAGTAGGAGGCTACACTGAGCTCCTGGGCTCCAGCCTGGCCTTCCTTCAACAGCTTAAATGCACCATGTTTCCTCCAACTATGAGGCTCAGTATGAGTTGTACCCTGTGCCCCACCTGGTACCCCACCTCATCCCCAACTCTTTAAGTGAGTGGCTCCTGGTCACCCTTCAGATCTCAGTGTAAACATCACTTGCTCAGGGCAGCCTCTCCTGTCCCCTAGCAGGATCACCCATTATCCTCTTGGTTACTCCCCTTTTCCCTTTAATGCTTCACACATATCATGTTCTGATATTTTTGTGTGCTACATCTGTGTGTACACAGATTCTGAGAGTGGCTTGATGATATCGTGTTCCAGACTTCATCCCTCGCATTGTGTCACCTCATCCTTTTACTGCAGTTGGAATAATAAGACATCAGGGCAAATAAATATAGAATGAACTCCTCCAAAGTAGAGGAAACCTAAGAATTTGAACTTCTAGGCTAAATCTCCTAACATACAATGAGATCAATTGAGACAATGATCTTAAAATTTTAGAGAAGAAAGAGAAAAGAAGAATATACCTTCGATAGTCACAGGTTTTTTGTTTTTTGTTTTTTTTTTTTTGCGGTACGTGGGCCTCTCACTGTTGTGACCTCTCCCGTTGCGGAGCACAGGCTCTGGACGCACAGGCTCAGTGGCCATGGCTCACGGGCCCAGCCGCTCCGCGGCATGTGGGATCTTCCCGGACCGGGGCACGAACCCGTGTCCGCTGCATCGGCAGGAGGACTCTCAACCACTGCG
Organism: Mesoplodon densirostris; assembly: GCF_025265405.1. Classification (NCBI taxonomy): domain Eukaryota; kingdom Metazoa; phylum Chordata; class Mammalia; order Artiodactyla; family Ziphiidae; genus Mesoplodon; species Mesoplodon densirostris. Next base: position 104,912,405 of record NC_082664.1, read on the forward strand.
CCACCAGGGAAGGCCGATCGTCACAGTTTTTAAGTGTTTTCTCTGACATATCCATGTTGATATTATGGAATTGTATAAACACTTGATTAATCCATTTTTTTAAACTAGTGTAACAATGAATATGGGCGGGAGTATTGAGCGTTAAGCAGACATGCATGGTTGATCCAACTTGCCTATTTGAATTCTGTACCTCACCTTTGCATAGACAAGCCATGGGGCTTTTTTCTACATGCCAGTTCTCTGGACTGTCCTGTTAGTGGCCTCTCTCTAATCTTTTCTAGGATGTAAGCAGACCTGTGCAGGAGCTGGCTTGAACAGGTTTTCAAGAGCCCATTGGCACCCCTCTTCTTAACTCTGCATTCTGTGGAGTCCCATTGGGAGCTCAAAATTGGCTATAGTTGGCTTATTATGGAAATCATTCAACACCACAAAAAGGGCTTTATTTCCAAAGAACCAGTTGTTAAACATTTACCAGCACACCACTGGAAGTAAGGAAATTCATAACCAAATTAGGAATCCTGTCTTTAAATGAGTTAATTTAAGATCACCAAGCCCTGATCGTATTACCTCTATTTCTTTGAAAAGATCATGTATATTTATTTTGCATGTTATTTTTAAACCTTGCATGTGTTTCTTGGGTGAGACTCTTAAGCCACAGTAAGATTAAATGACAAAATAAGATTAAATATAGCCTCCGATGTAGAAGTGTCTCATTAAAATTAGAGTCGCTTGTCTACTCTGGCCTCATTGACATTGATTACAGAACTTCTATGCACCTTTTTCTCATCTGATTAAAAAAAGTGAATGGCTGCACCACTTTAAGATGACGGTCCGACAAATATCATATGATATCACTTATATGTGGAATCTTAAAAAATGGTACAAATGAACTTATTTACACAACAGAAATAGACTCACAGAGGTAGAAAACAAATTTATGGTTACCAGGGGGGAAAAGGGGGAAAATACATTGGGGGATTTGGATTGACATATACACACTACTATATATAAAATAAATAACTAGTAAGGACCTCCTGTATAGCACAAGGAACTCAGTCAATACTCTGTAATGGACTATATGGGGAAAGAATCTAAAAAAGAGTACATATATGTATATGTGTAACTGATTCACTTCGCTGTACAACTGAAACTAATATAACATTGTAAATCAACTAGACTCCAATAAAAACTTTTAAAAAATGATGGTCAGAAACAATAAAGGAAAAAGGATGGGTGGGAAGAGAAGGAGGAGGGAGAGGAAGGAGGAGGAGAGGAGGGGTAGGGAGAAAGGGGAGGGAGTACCCCTGAGATGCACAGGACCCCTGACACCTGTGCTCTGTGGACCCCACACACACACCCTGTGTCTTCTTAGCAAGGGCTCTGGTTCCCATGACAGTTTTTATCTCCACCCACTCCAACTCTTTTCCTTCTCATCCTACTGAAAAACTGTTGTCTCATAATAAAGACTTTTAAAAATAAATATGAAAAGAGAACTTATGGGGGAAAGTCAGAAACCTGTTTGACATGAATGACAAATTCTGAGAATAATCTAATAGTTACCTACACTTAAGTTTTGGAAATAGAGAAGACTCCTTACATTTATTTAACAAACCGTGGCCAACATTTTTCCTTCCTCTTCTTTTAAGCTTTGGAGTAAAACAACTCTAAATTTAAACTTACACCAAATCACATAAATTCTCCATCTGGAGCCCGATTCTGATAATATGTCCTTTGGGATCGATCTCCCTCTCTGTCTTTACTTTATGTGAATTTATAAATTCATAATGCAGTCTTCTGGCTCTTTTAATAGAGAGGATTTCCCTGAGAGAGCAGAAGTCATTGGTGTCTTTAAATACTCACTCCGGCACTCCTGAACAGATATGAGCATTTTGTTCTGTAGGAAACAGTAGGACAAAAGGTAGTGTGACTTCAAGACAGAGGGAAAGGAGGCTGATGTTGAAGACTTGAAATCAACAGGGTCAGAGCTAATGCTTACATGATATGTATCATGCGTTAAAAATTGTTCCAAGTACTTTACATGTAGTAACACATTAAATCCTCTCAAGATCCTAAGAGGTAGTAATTGTTATTATCCCAACTTAATGGCAAAAATGAGGTTAGGTAATGTGTCTGGGAGGACATGCAAGTAAGGAATGGAGCTACAATTCAAACCCAGCATTCCGGCTCTGCAATGTACATAGCTGCACGATCTCACCAAACATATATATGTATAAGGCAGAATCACTCAGCTGCAGCACAGCCAAATAGATGTGCTTCATTTGCTTAATTATCTTTTTGAACTAACACAACCAGCATTTCTATGGGGTCCAGGGACCACCCACATGAGCAGCACCTTGGCACTTGTAGAGAATGCAGATTCCAGGACCCTGCACAGAACAAGCACACTCCTCCGTGTCTCATGGCATGTGACACTGATGTTTGAGAACAGAGCCCAGGATACATTCAGCCCAATCAGATCCTGAAGAACATGGTTTCCTTGAGCCACATTTTCGTTGTTTGCCATACACCAATATCTTAATTAACAAATCATTGTATCAGTGATGCTGTCGAAAAGGAACAGAATGGATGTCTGGCCCTAGGGCTGCCTGTACCAGGATAAAGATGCCAAGAACAGTAAAATGATCCAAAAGTCAGCAAGAGGGGAAAAGTGAGGTTGTTGGCCTAGCAATGGACATAATGAAAAATGGCTTTTCTATATTGAAGAGTTTTTGGGGTTTTTTTTGGTTTTTTTCTACTGTGAAACAATAGAACTTGAATTTTGTATAGACATTCCATGTAAGTTCAGCCAAATGGTCAGGAACAAAACATTTGATTTGATGCTGTCAACTTGCCACTTCTTGGACATGCAAATATAAATACCATTGTAAACATACCCTTGAGAAGGCTTCCTTTTAATGAAAGGAAGCACCACATTGATGCTCCATATTGAGTCTACTTTGCTGTAGGGTAAGCCTCAACTGTGTTCAAAATACTTGTCATTGAATATACCTCAATGCCTAGATATGATGATAATAAAATAATTAACATTTACAATTTCATTTATTCATTCAGCAAATATTTATTAAGTTCATATTATGAGTGCAAAGTCTTATGCTACAGGTTAGAAGATGTGAAAGATAATTGGGTTTTGCCACCAGCAAGGAGGTTAAGTCAATTCAAAGAGGGCTTTTACTATTTTAAATTTCTATTTTCTCTTTGTTAAAATCTGAGAACTTTATTTGATTTCTTTGATAGAGCATAGGTACAGGAAAAATATCACTCTAAGAAAGGCCAATTTTCAATCATTCTGGACTCTCAAATCAGGGCATCTATGAATTCAATAGTGTCAAAACATTTTAAAATTTTCCAAAATGCAGATATCTTCTTATCAAATCTTGCTGTCACAAGTTCCCTACAGTCTCCTCTCTACAGCCATCCTCCCCTATTTCTTGCCTACAAAACCCCAATTTTCTTCAGATATGGGGTACCTATATCCTTCAGGGGAGTCTGGATCCCACAGTTATGGGGGTGGATCCACCATGGGAACTCTACTTCTTTGGCAGGGCTTTGTTGTGGAATGGGCAGTGATGAAATTCTAACCAAAGTGACGTGAAAGCAAAGAAAGTCAAGGCCCTCCGGGAAAAGTCTTTGCTCTCTGTCCCTTGTCCTGCAGTGAAGGGCTAACACTTGTAGCTGCAGCAGTTCTGTAGTGACATGGGGGGACATGGTGAGCAGAGAAATCAAAAGTCTTCAATTCTTGAGGATGTCATTGAACTGCTGGATAAGTCAAACCCAGAGTTATCACTTTACCTCTAGACTTTTCATTATATTAGATAATAAACATCCTGATCCTAAGGAATTTGAATTAGTATTTCTGTTGGCAGCGAAGTACATCCCAATCAACATCTTACATACAGTTAGACATGTGTTTCTGTCAAAGGCACTTTCACTTCTGCTTGGTCATCATCCTGATTTTATTGCATCTTCCTATGGGAGTCTCACCTCCCATCAGTACAGTGACTGTTACATAAATGCCGTGAATGTGTTTTTCTCTGAATTTTTCATAATATATTTCTAGGAAAATTATAAGTTATATATTAGATTCTTTAGTATGAGACAGTAATAGGACAGTACACCAACTCTATGTCTCTCTGATGGAGGAAGCAAAACATAAATCATTCCAAGTTCTCTATTGGACAACTCTGGGAATAAGATAGGTGAGATGGTTAGGCTCCAATTCCATTTTCATGCATATTCTTGCCTTTTTCTGCAACATGCTGTTTATAGATCCTGATACTCTCTTATAGGTTTGATGGAAGACATTATGATTTCCATTATGCAAATGCTCCAATTGAGATCCAGAAAGGTTGGAAGGAACACATCATAAAACTAAAGAATAGTATCCTTTATATCCCAAGCTTTTCCCACTGGGTCATATTGTCTAAAAGAAAGAAACCATCAGAGTGGTTTTATGTGCCAGTATAGATGTTATTACTGAAAGAACTTTTTTTTTTTTTTTACATAACACCACTGTTAATGCTCTGAGGTAGATTTGTTTTTTCCATCTCTTTTCTGCCAGCCCCCATATGTTCTTGGTAAGTAAACATGAGTGTTCTTTTGTTGCAAAAACACTTGTTCTCCTATCAAATTCAAGTTAGCTATGCCACATATGTACAACAAGAACAGCAGAACCTATAGAAGTGCAAGCATTAGGACACATGTGGCTCACTTCTTACAGACTACCAGTGGCGACACATCTGTCTGTAGGGTCACCAAGGCATCAAGACGGTAACACCTTAAGGAAAACAGTTATTTCAGGAAAAAGATCACAGGTGTCATGGTGGTGAAGAATTATTCTCTCAACATAAGAAGAACCCTACCTTGAATTGAATTGACAAAATGGAAGTAAACAAGAAAGAATTTATCTTTGCTCCTGTAATAGTTGGGGCTTTTTGAAAATAAGTAACAGAATCCAACTACAGGAAGAAAATTGAGCCTCAGAACAAATGGATCCAGGGATGCTAGGAAGACCCTCTTTCCCATCCTCACTTCTGCAACTATCTTCAGACATGCTTCTTGTATTCTCTCTTGAAACCAGGTTTTTCTTCCTTCTTAATCCAAATAGTGGAAAATATTGCCATCCACAGTCTAGTAGCTCAGTTATCCAGTCTTCAAGATCCCTAGAGGTTGGCTCAGTTTGGTTCAAGTGTCCATCTTTGGACAAATCAGTTTTTCCCCTGAGAAGGAGCTCTGATTAGCCCATCTGGAATCAGGTGTCCACTTCTAAACCAATCATCCATCACCAAAGTATAGGGTCACAGAGCAAAATGGCCACCTTTGGTAGCTGTGTAGTGGGAATGAAGAAGGGCAGTGCTTAAGAAAGAGGGTCAGAAAGGATGAAGCTTACAAAATAATGCTTGTCTCCATCCAGATGGTTGCATAATTTTCAGGACACAGTACACAGTGAAAATGTGGGTTCCCTTGTTCAAAAATTATTAAGACTCTAAAGATGAAAGCAACTATTAAAAATAGTTTGATGCACTTCTGAGTATAGGGCCCTGTGTGAATGCACAGGTCAAATGCCCAAGAAACTGACCACACTTGTCTTCTACACTTCCCTTTAAAAGGTCAAAACAAAAAAATCTTGAGTGATAAATTTTATCAAGTTAGCTTGCATGTCAATAAACAATAAACATTTCCCAAGAGCCTACTGCCCATGATACTATGAGAGAGTGATCCCATTTTACATACAAGAAAACATGTTCAGAGAAACAAGTCTATATGCAAATGCTAAAAATCCATCATTTCCAAACCCAAGCCTTTTAACTTGAGGTCAGGGGATGTTTTTGCTCTACATCACTGCTGATACCTGTCTTCTTACCTCTTGTTTCGGGTAATGATTTTTAGACTTGACGCCCTCCTCAAAGTTTTCTTCAACTGATGTGCAATTTCATTGAATGTTGATAGCAAATCCATGGTAGAGTCTGAGCAGTATGCTTTTATGCCTAGATCAGAAGTATTGTAATACATGAAAATATTATTGCTTTAGATGCTAAAAGAACACAAAGAACAAAAATGGAAAAGGGCTCTCATATTAGAACCACATAATACTTAATATTACCTAACTAGTCACAAGTATAACCTAAAAGTTGGCTGTGGTCACCCTGTCCAATTTCCTTCTCAATATTTCTGTAAATTCCTAAAGACTTAGGTGCTCGTGGTGACATTTTATCTCTGAGTTTGTCTCCCCACACCCACAATCTCCCAACCCTCCCATATCTCATCTACCATGGACATTATTTTTTTTAATTTATTTTATTGAAGTATAGTTGATTTACAATGTTGTGTTAATTTCTGCCGTACAGCAAAGTGATTCATATATAGTTATACATATATATATATACATTTTTTTATATTCTTTTCCATTATGGTTTACCACAGGATTATATAGTTCCCTGTGCTATACAGTAGGACCTTGTCATTGATCCATTCTATACATAATCGTTTGCATCTGCTAGTTCCAAATTCCACAGACATTATTTTTCTATTTGAACTGTGCTGACCCAGTATTTAAACCCAGCTGCTTTACCTCCATTTACCTAAACCCAATCACAGAAGTACTGGCAACTGTCACAGTACTAAATATTTCAGTCTTACATTGTAGCAACACAAACAAGTTAAAGATGAGGGTTAGGCAGCTGCTTTGTTAAAAGCTCTTTGGACACACTGCCACTGGGATCTCACACTGCTGCCATTCTCCTCAGGCTAGAGTTTGCCTCTGTGTTCTCTTTCCCTCCTGACCATCTCACATTTTGTCTTTCTTCACATTGTCACAGAGAATATTTGTTCTTTGACCTGTTCTGCTGCTGGCTTATCTTACTATCCAAAGACTCATTAAATCTCTGCTAAGTTAACTCTGCTCTCTGGTATGTGTGAAAATTGTTGAGAGTAAATAGCGCTCATCACATGGGAACACACTTTTTTAAATCTATATGAGATGATGGATATTAACTAAACTTATTGTGGTAATAATTTCACAGTATGTGTAAGTCAAGTCATTGTGCTGTACACTTGAAATTTATACAGTGGTGTATATTGATTATATCTCAATAAAACTGGAAAAAAAAATCTCTGCTAAACCGTCTCTCACTACCTGAATAGTACATAGATCACTGGCTTTGGTTTTACACTTAAGACCCTCTTCACTCTTCACCCCTGCCATCCCCTCCAAACCCTCATCAGCAGTTTCTCTAATTGGAAAGAAACAGCAGAGATTGGATTTTCTATTGATATGAATCTTGCCACTCACCACTATGCCATCTGGCCCTCTCCCCCATCCCAGCTGAAACTTCCTCAAAAAGCAGAAGTGGGGACTTCCCTGGCAGCCCAGTGGTTAAGACTCCATCCTTCCACTGCAGGGGGCACAGTTGGGGAACTAAGATCCTGCATGCCACATGGCGCAGCCCAAAATAAATAAATAAATAAATTTTTTAAAAAGAAAGAATTAAAAAAAAAAAAAGAAGCAGAAGTGTCCAGAGACAGCTTGGGTTTTAAATAAAAATTTCATTTTACCACATTACACTGGGAACAAGTAAAATAAGCTCTTTTATCTGTTTCATAAAACTTGATTCCATTTAGGCTTATTTTAATCTCAATTTTTTTTGTTTCTATAGAAACAAAGAAATCAAATCCTAGCATTCAATGTTCACACAAGAGAATTTTCAGTTTATAAAATGGTCTCCCTCTATTGTTTCAGTGTCTTACAAATTCAAATGTGCTTTTGAAATCAAGTTATTTACCATAAAATTTATAATAAAAATACCTCCACTCTCCTCAAGAAAATCAACAATAAATACAATTAAACTATATTTTATAATATTCCTAAAACTATTAATGTCACCAAGTAACAAAGCATTGTAAGTCAACACTTGGCTTAGTCAACTTGGTTTTAATTTTCTTTAAGCTAGTTCTTTCTTTAATAGTTACTTTCACCTACTTGATTTGTTATTTCTCACAGCCGCATAAAATGAAATGGAAATTACACTTGTGTCCATCACAGTGGGAATCTTCTTAAGTCCAGGAAGATGTTTTGAGATGTGGTATTGCCAATGGAAGGTTTCACACAAAGACATGTGAAGTCCAACTTTAGGAACTGTTTTGAGTGTGCATTATGTATAATATGCTGTGTTAGGGGAGAGTGAAAAGTATCAAAATTATTTGAATTAGAATCCCATTCTTGCCATTTATAAGGTAGATGATTTCAGGTAAGGTATTGACCCTCTATGTGGCTGAGACTGACCCAGACAATCTCAGTCCTCTTTATCTGCAAAATGGTGGCAAAGTCTATTTTATAAAGTTATTGCATAGATTGAATGGGTTAGGGATAATAATAGCCACCATTTGTTGAGCACTTTATAGACATAATCTCATATAACTCGCAGAACAACCCTGTGTAAGAGGTAATAATGTCCTCATTTTTCTTGCAAGAAAATGAACATTCATCTTGTAATAACCTACATGGAAAATAATCTGAAAAAGAATACATATATATTTATATATAACTGAATCACTTTGCTGTACACCTGGAACTTACATAACATTGTAAATCAACTATACTTCAATAAAAAATAACATTATATTAAAAAAATGAAAATTCAGAGGGCTTAAGAACTTGTTAAAGTATTAAATGATCCAGTTGGAATTCAAACCCAAGTCTCTGATCCTAGACCTTGAGCTCTTAATGTCTTTGTTCTATCTACAACAGCAAGGTGGAAGTTCATTTATGTTATTTCATTTTACCCCTTTTTTGAAAAGCAGTGGTTCTCAAAGTGTGGTCCCCATAGAAGCAGAGGCAGCAGCATCACCTGTGAACTTGTTAGTAATGGCAACTCTCAGGTCCCACCCCAGGTAGACTGAATCAGAAACACAAGATGAGGTCCAGCAACCTGTCTTAACAACCGTCAGATGATTGTGATACAGGCTAATGTTGGAGAACCACTCCATAAAGTGCATAGTGCTTCTATGAACCACTCCATAGAAGAAGACATAATTGGGAAGTGTAAAAATCAAGTCTCAGTATAAGAACAGAAAGGCACGAGTGACCATAATACAAGTAAAATCTTGATAAGTATAATAAAAGAGATCAACAAACTGCAAAGAGGAAATAGTTTGGAAGGAGATGAATTCTGAATGAACACCCTAGGAATTTGAGAAGGGCTTTGAAGATTGGGTAGGACTTCAACAAGCAAAATGAAGTTCAAGTTGGGATGGGGAGCAAAGTCAAGAGTGTCACGGAGATACTTAGCACTCTGTTTTGCTGGGTTACAGGAAGACTGGGAGATATGAGGGTTAGCGGACTGAAGACATGGGCAGGAGCCAAGCAGAGGCCTTGGGAGTCTATTCTGTGGGCCATCAGGGAGGTCTGAACCATGTTTCAAGAGAGGAAATAACATGGCGATAGCTGTGCTTGGAAAGAGAAATCTGAAGGCAGTGTGGAGGGTGGGATGCAGAGGGAAGAGAGGGGATGATGGCCAGGAAACTTGCTCAGAGCCTGAATTGACACCTTATACCATGTGCAGGTCTGAGAATTATCAGCACAGAAGGCATAGGGATGAAGGAGGCCAAGGAATAATCCCTTCCTCCTCTATAACATGTTACTTTAAGAGTGATTTATGGGCCTCCCTGGTGGCGCAGTGGTTGAGAGTCCGCCTGCCGATGCAGGGGATACGGGTTCGTGCCCCGGTCTGGGAGGATCCCATATGCCGCGGAGCGGCTGGGCCCGTGAGCCATGGCCGCTGGGCCTGTGCATCCGGAGCCTGTGCTCCACAACGGGAGAGGCCACAACAGTGAGAGGCCCGCATACCACAAAAAGAAAAAAAAAAAAAAAAAAAAGAGTGATTTATTTATGATTATCTGAAACTCATACTTCTCAACATCGAAATCGATAAAATTTAGAGAAATTTAAAGATGACAATAGAAATTACTTAAACTTAGAAAATTGTTATTGAGGCAAATCATTTGAAAGTTGTGTTTGTGTCATGTGTATGCATGTATGAGAGAGAGCTAGATGATAGATAGATAGATAGATAGATAGACAGATAGGTAAATAGATAGATGATAGATAAAATCCAAATACATTAAGTCCCCTACATACGAACGAGTTCTGTTTCTGAGAGTGCATTCATTAAGTCCAATTTGTTCCTAAGTCCAACTAAGTTAGCCTACGTACCCAACAAGCACAATCCACTATATAAGTACTGTACTGTAATGGGTTTATAATACTTTTCACACAAATAATACATCAAAAAACACAAAAAATAAAGAAAACATTTTTAACCTTACAGTACAATACCTTGAAAAGTACAGTAGTACAGTACAACAGCTGGCATACAGGGGCTGGCATAGAGTGAGCAGGCAAGAAGAGTTACTGACTGGAGGAGGGAGAGGAGGTGGGAGATGGTAGAGCTGAAGGGTCATCAGCAATAGGAGACGGAGGGCAAGCTGCAATGTCACTCACACCTGACACTGATGGAACACAGTTTCGAATCTTTGAAAGTTCACAACTTGAAGGTTTGTATATAGGGGACTTACTGTACAACTGTCTTTCTTCTTTTTCATATCACTGAATATAATGGGCACTTTTTTATGGGTATAAAAATTATTCGAAAATACATATCTTAATGACCACATAACATTCTAGCTCATGGATAGTCTGCAGTTTACTTAGTGCTCTGATAGCCATCCTTCTATACCAAGTCCTGTTCACAATTCTAAATTTCTAGTCATCTCCATCAGTAGATTATTGCCAGTGAAACTAAGGGTCAAATGATATAATTATTTTAGGGATCCTATCCTGAGATTGGCCTCCAGGAATGTTGCACTATTTTACTCTTCAGTGAAGAGTAAAATACTTTTTACTCTTTTTTTTTGGACAATATAATCCTGTTAGAACTTGCACTGCCTTTTTAACATGGCCTGATAGTGACTTGCATGACATTTTCAGAATATAACTAATCCCCAAAAAGACCACTTTTCTGATACAGCCATTGTCCATCTATGAGTACCAACACATCCTGTCAGTAGCTATCAATAAATACTCCCAAATTATGAGAAACTGCAGAGTGAAGTGTCTCAGAAACCAAAAGAATATCCCATGAGAACCAGGAGACAACAAATAAATCTGGCTTCTGGACCTACAGCAGATTAATTTATTAATTCATTCATTTTAGTAATATACATGGTGATAAATTTGAAATAACATACATAAAGGGCTCCATTGATTATGAACAGAACATTGGGTGCAGACAGGATTTTCTTAATGCATGAGAGGTTAAGAATGATCACTTTTGATGTTAATTGGAAGAATTCTCTGCGGGCTAGGTGCACTTTTGACAAATGAGTTCTCCGTTAATTTCAGGACATGGTAAGTGAGTGGTACACTCTTTAAGAACCAGTTTTCCTCTCATTTATCAATACTGTGCCCTATAATGCTATACTTAACATTGCTTTTGCTTATGGTGACTTTCTTTAAAAATTAAATTCAGAGTGAGGTCAAGTATATATAACCACTTTGTTTTTCATTGGTAATTAGTAGTGTACAAAAACAGAAAACGTATTATTATTTCTCTCTGGGTTGTCCTGAGAAACACCTAATAATCCACAGCTCAGCTCCCAACAGCACTTTCTCTGTGAAGTCTTCTCAGCCACTCCCAGGTTAAATTACTCGCGGATTTCCCTCTTCTTCTACAATTCTTTGCATCTGCCTCTATTATGTCACTGATTGTGTTGCACTGGAATCAACTGGCGGCATGTTGGTCTCCCCAACTGAACTGTGAGCCCCTGAAGCCAAAGTTCATGGTTTTATTCATCCCTAGCATGTAGCACAGTGCCTGTCATCAATACTTTCTTGTTGAATAACAAGAAAATGATGATCAGGTAAGACAGCAGCAGTGGAGTACTGACACTCTGAGCCCATTCGTCTTGGCAATGATCTAAGCAAAAAACATGATGAGGATGTGGACTGAGGTGACAATGGTGGGAAATAAGGAGTGTTAGGCTCTTTCATTTTACCAAAGTCAGTGGAGGTGTATTTTAAGAAAATGGAGGGAAGCAAGGAGAACAGATTTGTAGGGACTACCAAATACCTTTTTGTTGATCACCTGCTGATCATCATTTTGCACTGTCTTCCTTACCCACAGAGCTCAAATTTATTGAAGCAGCACTGGGTCCAGGTGTTTTGAGCTACCTTTCTCTGATTGCCTTGTAGATCAAGTGGTCATGCAACACTGCTCTGGTCAGTAGACATAAGCAAAGACTGTTGGCTGCTGCTTTCAGAAAAGTTCCCCTCAGCTGGCAGATGCCCTTTGATTCTGTGATCTTCCCCCTTCTTCCTGCCTAGAATGCAGAAATAATGGCTGAAGTTCAAGCACCTATCTTGGGAACATAAGAGCAAGGATCATAGCATGCTACAAGACCCTTGCATCAGTCTATCTGCCTTATAAGTGTGACAGACATTGTGAGATAAAATTGACAGAGCTTACAGCTAAACTTGGGGATTTCCTAGGATCTGGAGGTCAAATGAGAGTCTAGAGACAAAGATAATGCTGAAGTTTTGAGTTTTGAACATCAGGAGAAGTTTATTTTCATGTGCAAACAAAATTACTGAAACCATAAGGAAGGGAAAGGATAGCTGGTTCACAGAGAAAATTGATTCATTTTGATTTAATAAACTGAGTTTGAAGAAACCCCAGTGAAGATAGCAAGCATAACAGAAAAATGATGGTGGTCCTGCCCTTAGCGGGTAAGAGATAACTGGAGTAGCAAGAATGGATGGGTTTACCTAGAGATAGTACCTGGGGTAAAGAGAGGATGATAAAGAACAGGATCCTGAGCAGTTGCTTTAAGGCTACAGAAAAGGAGTCATCGGAATTGGGAAGAAAACAAGAACAGTGAATCAGAAGGCAAGTGAGGAGATTTCCAAGAAAATAGTCAGTGATGCAAAGTGGCAAAAAAGGATCATTCACAAATTGTCACTGGACATGGCCCTTGGAAAGCAGAGTGTCTATGAAGAATGGATCTTAGGTTCTTTGGGGTGGAGAGAGCTAGGGATTCAAAATCCATGAAGGGGAAGTGTTGTCCATGAGAATACTTTTTCAAGAATTTTGACTATGAAGGGAGAAAGAGAAAATACTATGTGACCAATACCTTAATGTGATAGGCTAGCCATTTCTCCAGAGTAGATTAAAAACACAATTTCTTCATTGGATAAAGAATATGACATGTTAATATTTAATCAAGTCTAAAATTTGCTAATTTCCTACATTTAATATGTATAAGGAATTGCAAGTAAAGAAGCTACCAGTCATATATTGTGCTTTTGGCTGTGAATATTGGTTTTTAAGAAAACGATCATACTATGGAGTTCTTAATATAAAAATAACCTTTAGGGCTTCCCTGGTGGCACAGTGGTTGAGAGTCCGCCTGCTGATACAGGGGACACGGGTTCGTGCCCCGGTCCAGGAGGATCCCACATTCCACGAAGTGGCTGGGCCCGTGAGCCATGGCCGCTGAGCCTGTGCGTCCGGAGCCTGTGCTCTGCAACGGGAGAGGCCACAACAGTGAGAGGCCCGTGTACAGAAAAAAAAAAAAAAAAAAAAAAACTTTAGAAACAATAAGGACTACTTTGGAATTAAGAGATTGTGGGTTTAAAGCTTTAATTCCACAATGATTGTGTTTTTTTTGACCTTTGCATATATTTACACTTTTTCACCTACCTCTCTTTATGGGTGAAAATTTGATGCTAAATTTGCCAAGATCAGCATTGCCTCCTACTTGGCATTAGTCCAGCAAGTTTTCCACTTCCTTCCCTAGGTGGTTACATTCAGCCCAACCTATATTTTGGGTCTGCCCCAGACTCAAACTGGCATCCCATCCTGTGCCCACTCATCCAGAAAAATTCCATAGGTTATGTAAATGTATAGGAGAAGCATTCAGAGTGATCTCAAGGGTCTATCCAGATTTTCACATGCCTGTATTTGGACTGGCTCCTAGAATTATGAGCATTTAAATCACCATCATCATCACTTCACACATTTATTAATAGCCACCAATTTTCATAGCATAAAATATGTGCCAAATATTTTACGTACATTATTTAATTTACTTCTCCCCCCAGCACTATCCCCATTTCACAGATGATAAAAATCAAGATTCTTAGTGACTTGCACAGATCAAGAGCTAGAGAGCAGAAAGGTAGGGATTTGAACTCAGACGTGTTTGATCATAAAGTTCAAACTTCCAGGAACTGTGATACACTACCTTTCCTAATATCATGGACACTACAATTTGAAGAAGTACTTTTAAAATACTTTACTCCTCATAATGACCCAGTTAAAATGGGTTGATGATATTTAATTATTCTTATTAATTTTACCCATAGGAAACTGAGCCTCAGAAATGGACTCTTCTTACTCAGCTAGTAAAAATAGATCACATCAGCATTCAAACCCAGATATCCTACTCTAAACTCCAATGTCCTTGTTCTTTGAATTACTTTACACTGGAACATAAAGCATGTTCATAAAATGTAGTCTCTCCTATAGTGACAGAATACCTGTTTTACAACCATTTTGATTTTTTTTTGCTTTTAGTTAATCAATCAAAAAAGAAAGTTCTTCTATGGTTTCTAAAATCCAGTAATCCCCATTAGAGATGGATCAACCAGATCGTTTGGAATAAGGCTCTGGGGTCAATCATTTTTAGAACCAAAAGCAGAGCAAACCATTTTTAGTTTACTATTTTGAGGTTCTGAAATGTTCAGTTGTGTTTGTTCCCTTTGGTCTGCAGCCAGGAACAGAGGCATAAGGGCTCAAATACCAAATGAAAGGGTGTTCTCACAGTATTTCTGGCCAGGGCCAGTGTAGAAATATCGGAAAGCTCACAAGCAAAGCTGCTCTTCTGAGATTTTCGTACCAAACCTGCAAAATCAAGATGCTTGTAAAAAAAAATTTTAAGTAGTTTTCTGGAGCAAACTCTTAATGCGAACTCTGCCCAACCTGACTGTGAACTTGACACACTCATCCATCCCAAGAACATGTATCCATGTAAATGTATACTCAAGTAGAAGTATTATGCTTGAATGAGTACTTGATTCTTTCATAAATACACCTCAGCCAGAGATACACTTTGCCACTTTTGCTTTCTATTCCCAAGTGGACATATTAGAAGCCAAATATTCCACTTAGGTTAAGAGTACGTACCAGGCAAATGATGTTGCCAAAAAACCTACATAATTATATTAGGTTTCCCAAATGCTCTTAAATTGTTGGCTTAAGGGGAAAAGTGCTCTCCTTCAACAGCAATTTTATTTATTTTTTAGTGCACCTATAAAAAATTTCTACCAAGTTTATTTTTTGACTATTGGATTAATTTAGCTCTAATCATAACTTGAACTTCTAATTTTATCTCATCCCACTTGTTTCAAGGGTAAGATATAATCTCTGAAAATATAACTGTATTTCTTTTATTTAACAATCATGGCCTTGTGAATTTCTACTTAGTTTAACTTTTACTTTGGTTTAGTTATTAATTTTATTTCTAAATTGATGGCTTAATTCTTTCTAAATCATTTGAGCTCATAAACTCAGGTAGTTCAAGTAAAAAGTACGGTAGTTAAATAGAATCATTTCTAATACAAAAGTTTATTTAAACTTGTAGTTCAGAAAAAGAGCAGATACCCTTTAGGATAATCAGAAAGACTGGGTCTTAGACCAAAGCACTCAGTAAATTCCCTGAGGGAGGTTATAGAACTTTAGAACATAAGTTAGAGATCTTAGTAGTGATCCCCAAATCATATTCGGTTGAACATCGATGAATACCACTTGAAAGGGAATTTGGTGGTTAAATAACTTTGAGAAACACTGCATTCAACACACTCAGCCAGATCATTTACTTCGGGTCCTCTCAGAATCTTTCATTTGTTAACGGTCCCACTAAGAGTCTGGAAGGGAGCATAACGGACACTGCTAAATGTAACATAGGTGCAGAGTTTTTCCATAGCACTTCGCATGGGACTACTGTTCCTTAGAATCCATTTTGGGGAGCTCTGAACCAGAACCACCAAGGCCCACTGGAAAACAAAAAAGTGAACCTCTTCTAAGCATGGTGTTGGTGGGGTCTTAAATATATCATTGTATTTCATCTTCACAACAACCCTATACAATGGATAGGGAATCCTATTGTTTTTTACAAATCAGAATGGTGAAGTTCAATAGTTCAATGGATTTACCAGTTGTTATTGATAAATAATAACTGCTTTCAAACAGTACAGGGACCAGTCTATGACCTATCGAACCAGAATTTCAGCAGTGTGGTCCCCATGGATGTGTGTATGTAAAGCTGGACAAATAGTTTTGTTGTACAGCTATGGTTGAGAACCACTGGAATCAGCCATTTCCCTATGGCCACATGAATTCTATCTTCTGACTCCCAAGTCCAGTGCTCTTTCTCCTACAACATGCCACCCATGAATGATCCTCTGCTTCTGGGTGTCACCAGGTAAAAATCTGGAAATTGTCAGAAGGTACACACTAGTTGATTGGTGACCTTTCCCCGTCATGGATCAAGGTAGAACAGTAACCTCTAAGATAGCCAGGTAAACAACGTGATTCTTTAGAATTAGAAGTCAATACATTAAACTACACACTGACTTCTTGTGAAACCACCTAGAGACATATCTTATAAACACTGTATAAGGTATTGTCAAATATGAATGCTTGCCTTTCCATTTTCAAATGGAGGTATTGTCCCATTTATCTTGAGAATTGTATATGGATTTTGAATGTTTGGTGGCTTGTCCTTAAAAATCTAAATTAAACTATCTTCTCAAATATAAAATAAGCCTTTTTCTTTGGCCTCTCTAAAATCCATGAGAACTCTCCCTTTTCACCTACAATAGTGAGGTTTCCAAATCTGCTTGCCTGCTCTTTCATTCTGATTGTGAATGTTCTGGTTCAACTCCCATTTCTGCAATAAAACTACTTGTTAAAAAAAGTTGTCAGCAATTATTAACCTGTTTGATGTTGCTTCTTCTGGTGACAGATAACGATTGGACAGATTCCCAATTTAAATACCCAATTTGTCAAATTAAAGTGCCTCAAACTCTAATTGATGTGAGCTGGGAAGAGTGTTTTTATATTGTTTTTTCTCTAAAGTAGTTGCTGTATCCTGTAGACATTTTTCATTTTCCATTAATCTTCTTGGGCCCTTTATGCTTTGTTTGTGCCTCTGTTAATAAGGAAAGTGTAGCAGGTCTTAACCAGGTGGAATGCCCCCTCACTTAGACTACTCAACAGATCAATGCACTTCTCAGTTATTCCTTGAGTTTTGGAACAGAACAAGCACTCACAAACCTTGGGAAAATGTATTCCTTTATTCTAAAATGAGCTAAGAAAATTGCTGGGCAAAAAAAATGGGAGAATTCAAAGAGAAATTGCCTTGTCCCATTGTATTTACAGGTCAAATGCCTATTTTAGGATACATTGTGCATATTTTAGTAATCCATAATATTCACTCTGCTTAGCCTAATGGCTCTTTGAAAGCCATTAAGCTGTGCTAAGTAAATACCTTTTTTTGGTATGTGTGCTAATTTCAAAAACACATTGTTTTATTTATAATGAACTCTTCATATCAGAACCTACTGTTATTTGGATTGAGCAGTTTGTCTAGGGAAGGGAAATGAAGCTTTGTGGATGATAGTTTATGCTATGTTGAGACAAGTTCTGGTTAAGAGCATTTGGACATTGGGAAAATAAATGCTTTGGGAGTTACTCATGTCATATAAGAGTTGCAAGCAATTCTATTTTTTTAAATTAATTTATTTATTTTTGGCTGTGTTGGGTCTTTGTTTCTGTGCAAGGGCTTTCTCCAGTTGAAGTAAGTGGGGGCCACTCTTCATCACAGTGCACAAGCCTCACTGACGCGGCCTCTCTTGTTGCGGAGCACAGGCTCCAGATGCGCAGGCTCAGTAGTTGTGGCTCACGGGCCCAGTTACTCCGCGGCATGTGGGATCCTCCTGGACTGGGGCATGAACCCGTGTCCCCTGCATCGGCAGGTAGACTCTCAACCACTGCGCCACCAGGGAAGCCCCTGCAAGCAATTCTTGACAAGACGGCACTAATGATACCATTGAGAGTTAAGAAAAAAACCCTTTATGGCATTGCATATTAAATGCCTTATAAATTGGGGGGACACTTTGTACAAGTGGGGCTGCCAAAAACTGGAGGTACCACTTTAAGTGGTTTCTAAATAATCAAATTAGCATAACTTTTTTTAACTTAAAAATTATTTGTCAAATCTACTCATTCTATCAATGAGGAACAAGGAGTCCAGACATCTAGTATGACACGCCCACAGTCCCAAAGCTACAAAGGAAGAGAGCTAAAGCTGATCCATGTCTTAACCATCTCCATGATTCCTCCATGACAAGCCCCCTCCACACACCAGAAGAAGCTGTACATGCAGCTCACATCAATAAAATATTACTGATGTATTCAAAAACCCACAGTCATGACCCATTTCTTAAGGAACCCACAATCTAGTAATCATATTTTTTGCATCCTATTTCATTGAATGCCTAAGACTGAACACTAAATGGCATCTATATCTCTGTGTTGGGATGATAGCACCATCTCAGGTACCAAAGCTTCAGAGCTGGGAGTCATCCTGGACTCTGCCCTCCTCCTCATGCCATCCTCGTGGCCAAACTCCAGCACCTCCCACTGCCCTGACCTGGCTCAAGCCCTTTCAGCCTGTCCCTGGACCACAGACCCCAGCACATTTCCTGATGGGCTTTCACACCCTAATTTCTACCCTCCACACATGTTTGGGCAGACATACTTCAGTTCTGCCCAAGCCTTTGTATGGTCTACTGCATAAAGCTGAAGCTACATGACCTGAAAAATAAAACTTTCACAGTCTGACCTCTGTTTGTCTCTGTGATAGCGTCATTCTCCTTATCTCCAGCTTCTAGCTTTGGGTACCTTAGCTGGTTATTTCCTTCCACACCCTCCTCATTTCATGTGCATTATTCTCTCTATGCTTTTGATTTTCCTGACCCTCTGCCTGGAATGTCCTTCACTCACTACAATCTCGCCCACCTGGTCCACCTAGGTAACTCCAGATCATGCTCTGATGCTTCAGGGACATACCTCCACCTTCCCTAATAGTCCTGCCCTGTCACCTTCTACCCACATTCACCAGTTAGGTACCCCCGTCAGTGCTCCTAGAGAAGCACTGCTTCACCCCTGTATTTACTACATACAATTCTCTGTGTGTGATCTTCACCCTGGACTCTAGCTCTTTGAAATTAGGAATCATGTCTCATTTATATTTATCTTCTAAATGCCTAGCACTGGGACCAGACATCTAACCGGTGTTCAGTGTTTGTTGAATAAATGGAGAAGTAAAGCATTTTTACCCCAGATGATTCCCTTTCCAAAAATTGGACTACAGTGTGGATTCTCATCCTAACATAAGTAAAAGAATACAAATTTTCAATTTCGATTTTCTTAGGAGTTACAAACATATAAATTTTTACTTAATTGACAAATAATACCAAAGGGTATTAAACATCTTAAGGGGGAGGTTCTTTTCATAATACTGTTATGACCTCTAGTTATAAGTAAGCCATCCTCTTCTAATTGGAAAGATGATCAGAATCAAGGATGGAGATGGTGGACAGCAACCATCATATCCTACTTGCTAGGAGAGTAATCTCAGCTTTGCAGGTGAAGAAAACTAGTCATGTGGAGGTCAAATAATTTGCACACCTGCAAGTGTGTAGCAGAGCTCAGATCCATCTAAATGTGAAGCCACATCTCCCACTGCATCAGGCTGCCTCAAGCAAGAACATCATCATATTGAATTTAGAGATTCTACAACCATCCAACAATCCATGGTGAAATTTAAAAATATTTACTATGTGTAAGATTCACAATTCTGCTTATAGAGTATTATATTGAAGGGAGTTTCATTATTTCAAATAGCTTGTGCTTGATTTCTTTAGAGAAAAGAAACAAATAGTCAAAATGAAGATCTAAAAATCCTTGGCTCTGAGCATTGCTCACCCTCTAAAGGCTATGGACAATGACTTCTGGCTCAGAGAAAGACCCAGATGAATTCAGTTTCCCTTTCTCCCTCATCCAGCAGAACACAGCTTTGCAATCTTTCTTCCATTAACTACCCATTGTTTCTTTTGCCAACCCCGTCTCATTTTAATATATCATTTTTTATGAAAGGTAATATTATATGGTAGAAAACTGTAAAAAGATAATGGATAGTGTTGGTATAAAGAAAATACATTATTTCAATAGTTTTATTATTTTTTTGTCCATTACACATTCACAGGTTTTGTTGTTTATATAGATATGTTTTACAGATGGCTCCATTCAAAACAAATTACTTTTAACACTTTGATCATTGAGGAATTTAAATTTAACATGATTTTTTTCTAAAGAAACAACTCTTTCCTAAAAAATATACCCGGTTTGTTGTTAATATTCTTATCCTTTTTATTTAAAAAATCCATTGGAGGGCCTCCCTGGTGGCGCACTGGTTGAGAGTCCGCCTGCCGATGCAGGGGATGCGGGTTCGTGCCCCAGTCTGGGAGGATCCCATGTGCCGCGGAGCGGCTGGGCCCGTGAGCCATGGCCGCTGAGCCTGCGCATCCGGAGCCTGTGCTCCGCAACGGGAGAGGCCACAACAGTGAGAGGCCCGCGTACAGCAAAAAAAAAAAAAAAAAAAAAAAAAAAAAAAAAAAATCCATTGGAAGCTCTCATAAAGGAGCATATATAAAATTACCTTAAAGTTTGAATGAATATCATTAGTCCATTAATTTAGTTTCTGAAAGTCCAACAATCAGTATCTGTTAGAACACATATTTTTCTCAACAATTTCTTTCATTTGGCACTGAATCTAGTGTCTAGAACAGGGCTGGTATCACACATGAGCTTTAAAAATATGTGTTCAGGGGCTTCCCTGGCGGCGCAGTGGTTGAGAGTCCGCCTGCCGATGCAGGGGACACGGGTTCATGCCCCGGTCCAGGAAGATCCCACATGCCACAGAGCGGCTGGGCCTGTGAGCTATGGCCGCTAAGCCTGTGTGTCCGGAGCCTGTGCTCTGCAGTGGGAGAGGCCACAATAGTGAGAGGCCTGTGTACTGCAAAAAAAAAAAAATATATATATATATATATGTGTGTGTGTGTGTGTGTGTGTGTGTGTGTGTGTGTGTGTGTGTGTTCAATGAAAAAATGTTTTCTAGGAGTCTGAGCTCCATCATCTGTGGCTATTTCTCTTGTGTTTGCATATTTATTCTATCAGCCTATCAGTTAGACTCTAAATAAATTAAACAAAAGAAAGGAGGAAAAATATTGGAAGGATTAAAGGGCTCATAGGAGCCAAAAGTTGGTCATTTGGGACGTAAAAGGACAAAAGATGGGACCCAGATTACTGCAGGGCACTGGGTAGCAGTAATTAATTCAAGGTGCTGTCCACAGGAAGAATCTGTTCTAAGCAGATTCCCATTTTTGTGTCTTGCCACTCAAAATTCAGCCTCACAGCAGAGATAGCCCAGGTGGCCCAGCTGGGGCTGTTCCCCATGCCTGGGAGTGGAAGGGAGATTGGAAGTAGACTTAGAAAGGTCCCTACACCATGGACTGAGAAGAAGCAGGGGTAGTTCCCCAAAGGAAAATTCAGGTGTTCCTCCTGAATGCAGACACAGATGACACACAAAATGGAAACGTATCTACCAAGTCACTGACAGCACAGCAGAGGCACTCTGATTTTATCTTCTAATAAGGTGAAGATGTTCTTGCCTGTTAACTTTTAGATCCATATTTTATTTTTTGTATAAAATAGCAGGCAGGTCTGTACAAGTTTTTCTGATTGTATGCTTCCTCTCCCATTCTTCTGCCCATTTCCCATGTCTACTCAGTCAAAAGTAATAGAGAACTGAATAATAAATTAAATATAAAGAATGAGTCCGTTACAATGGAGGCTAAAGAAGTTGATTTGGATGAGCAAAACTTTAAAATCATTATACCACAAATATAAGATATAAAGTATCCAATCATACTAACACTAATTGACAATTAATATTGTTTATTAGAACATTTTTTGAAATGTGTTGTTCTCCATACAGTGAAGCTAAGGGACAAATCTTATATTAAGGTAAACATTAAAATGGTCAAGTTGTTTGAAGAGTCCATAAAACAAGATTTAGGGCAAACTGAGGGAAACACTACACTGTGTGGGATACAGGAAGAAAGCATCTGGTTCTCTTTCATGGTCCAAAATTTTGCTCATACTAATTCCTCTAACAAGTTCTTGTTTTCTCTTTCAACAGCCAGCTCAAATATTATCTACTTTTAAAATACTCCACTTAAGATAGTCTTGAATTCAGCTAGCCAAGTCTTCTGTCTTCTCCTATATATATAGTACTTTGTACATGCAAATATTATGCATTTTTCATTAACTTTTTATCCTAATCTATAATAGTAACTGCTTATATTTATTATTTACCATGTTCCAGACACATGTATTTTATAATACTTCCAAGAATTGTTATAAGTATAAATATTATGTTTTTATAAATTGTATTTGTAAATATCAGAAGTATTATATTATTTTACAGTATTATAAATATTATATTATTTTATCACCCCCAGAATCACTTGGGGTAGGTTTTCTGGTTGTCTGTATTTAATAGACTAGAGATTGGATCTCAGGGCTCAAATAAATATTTGCTCCATTGCTTGGAGCTTCAAGGAGTCAGCAGAGACTCTGAGGGTCTATGAGTGGAGAAAAAAGTAGACTTACCCAATGATGGTGTTGGTTGGGGTGGGGAAGAAAACAGAAGGACTATAACAGGCAAGCTTAAGGTTTATCCTTAAAGATAATGACTCATCTTGATAGTTATCAAACAGCAAAGTGACCAGAAACTTTTCAGTTTTTCTGAGGACTTCAAAAAGTAGCTATATATATTTGCATATGTGTTCATATATACGTATATGCATATATTCATATATATGAATATTTGTGTATATATACGTATATATATGAATATATACAAATACATGTATATGAATACATATGAAAATGCACATATGAATATATAAATATACATATATGAATATATGCAAACACATGTATCTTCTTTTTGAAGATATATATATATATATTCATTTATCAAGGAGGGTCTTTGACCTCAGCTGCTCACAACCTATTGGTGTGTTTTGACTCCATTCCCCTCCTGCTTATCCGTAAGTGGGAGCACAATCCTGATGTAGAAAAGATGAATATAGACACCTGCTTCAGAAGAACATTTTCCCAGGGATTGATTTTACTTCCATAACTCCCAAACTTGTTGCCAGCCCTACCCTTCTTCTAGGATGTCTTGAAATCTCAAAGTTCCTTTTCCTTTTGGAAGGAAGATATGATGAAATATTCTTTGATCTTATTCTGAGTCTACAGTGTATTACCAAGTTTTCAGCAAAAATATTACTTTAACAGAAGCGGCAAAATATTCAGCAAAATATCTACCAGTCATTTGCCATATTCTGTGTGGAAAAACCATAAGTGGACAGTAAGTGCCTTAGGGGCAGGACTCAAGAATCACAGTCTGTTTTCTTTATGAGCCCAGTACAGAGACATGCGATATTTTGAGGAGCCAATCTGATAAAACAATTGAGCTACAACATTTTGATGGAACCTAAAAATCAAACAATTAATTGTTTAACTTTTTATTAAAATGATTAACTCAGTGTGACTCAGTGGAGTTCAACTCCATCAGGATGCCTGCTCCTGGCAAATAATAATATAACCAGTAATCACAGATTTATACTTCGTCTCCTTAGAAAGGTCCATCAATCTTTAGAAGAAATTTGTTTTTTTATTCTGATACTTTGCTAATATTGTGAAAGACAATCATCTCAGATTCCTGGTTTTATCCCTAAAGTTAAAATGGCCCCATTGCTTATTTTCAATTAAGCAGTAAAGTGACTGATTTGTAATGAAACTTATTCTGTTTTCCATTTGAAACCTATATCCATGATACTCAGGGCATGCATGACCAGGTATTGGAAAGGGATGAAAATTAGGGCATATCATAATCTCCAATGAGAAAGGAGGATCCTTGAAAAGTATATGTCATATATATCATAATTAGAGATGTTACAAAATAGAAAACATTTGTTACTAATACAAACTACAAAAATAAATCTTGATTGTATCCTCTTGATTATGTAGAGGAGAGAGCTTGAGATCTTTATGTTTCTCAAAAGGAAGTTGGTTTCAAAACTAGTGGAGAAATCTTGATATAGACGATGGACATCTTTGTTTTCTGTAGACTTCATAATTATGTAGCCTTCCTTAATTTAGTTTGTATGCAAGTAACATACCCACACAGAGGTTAGATTCTAAAGGTAAAACCAAATTTACCCTTGAAAATCTCTTAAACCACCAATAACAGAAAGGATATTTGGCCCAATTACAATCACTTATCTCACACTTTCTTATGACACTTAAATTCTCAATTAAATTCCTAAATCATTTTTCAGCTGTATGAATATAAATCCCACTAGTAATGAAGCTGGTGGAGGAGATAACTAATTACTCTATAGAGATGTTGTCCTTCTTAATAGACTTTATTAAATCATTATATTCTTCCAATGTAAACTCATTTTCAAATACATACACTTGAAATGCAATCAATATGGAAAGTAATAAGAAACCGAAAACTGTCCAAAATCAAGATAAGCATTAAGCACAGACCAAGGGTCAGGCAATTAGCGGAGGTCAGGGATGTCCATTGTGTATAATACTTGGTGATGTTTTTTTCACTAGGGATTTTACACTTTGCTTGTGCCAGCCATATATCAGTATCACATAGTATGTGCTCAATAAATGCTTGTCAGATGAAGATTTGATGGATCAGAGATTTGTTCAAGAAGATTTTTGAGTTGACTGCAAGTTTGATGCAATAGTCCATTCACAATCGAGCTTCTATTGTCAAGAATTTCCATGATACTTTGTCCAATATTAAAATATTGGTAACTTACAAATATTAAAAGTTAAGTATCTCACATTGGACCACCAGAGACTTACCCACCCCACGTATTATTAATCAGCAAGAGCTCTCTCAGAGATCTCTATCTCAACAATAAGACCCAGCTCCACCCAACAATCATCAAGCTCCAGTGCTAGACAGCCACGCCAAACAACTAGCAAGCAGGAACATAATCCAACCCATTAGCAGAGAGGCTGCCTAAAGTCATACTGAGTTCACAGACCCCCAAAACCCACCAATGGATGTGGCCCTGTCCACCAGAAGGACAAGATCCAGCCCCACCCACAACAATACAGGCACCAGTTCCCCCCCACCAGGAAGTCCACTCAAACCACTGAACCAACCTCACCCACAGGGGCAGACACCAAAAGCAATGGGAACTACGAACCTGCAGGCTGTGAAAAGGACACCCCAAACACAGTAAGTTAAACAAAATGAGAAGACAGAGAAATATGCAGCAGATGAAGGAACAAGGTAAAAACCACCAGACCAAACAAATGAAGAGGAAATATGCAGTCTACCTGAAAAAGAATTCAGAGTAATGATAGTAAAGATGAGCCAAAATCTCAGAAATAGAATGGAGAAAACACAACAAACATTTAACAAGGAAGTAGAAAAACTAAAGAGCAAACAAAAAATGATTAACAACACATAAGTGAAATTGAAAATACTCTAGAAAGAATCAATAGCAGAACACCTGAGTCAGAAGAACAAGTAAGTGACCTGGAAGATAGAATAGTGGAAATAACTGCCATAGAGCAGAATAAAGAAAAAACAATGAAAAGAATTAAGGACAGTCTCAGCGACCTCTGGGACAACATTAAACACACCAACATTCGAATTATAGGGGTCCCAGAAGAAGAAGACAAAAAGAAAGGGTCTGAGAAAATATTTGAAGAGATTATAGTCAAAAACTTCCCTAACATGGGAAAGAAAACAGTCAATCAAGTCCAGGAAGCACAGAGAGTCCCATATAGGATAAACCCAAGGAGAAAAATGCCAAGACACATATTATTCAAATTATCAAAAAAATAAATACAAAGAAAAAGTATTAAAAGCAGCAAGGGAAAAGCAACAAATAACATACAAGGGAATCCCCATAAGGTTAACAGCTGATCTTTCACCAGAAACTCTGCAAGCCAGAAGGGAGTGACAGGACACATTTAAAGTGATGAAAGGGAAAAACCTACAACCAAAATTACTGTACCCCACAAGGTTCTCATTCAGATACAGGGAGAAATGAAAACTTTTAGAGACAAGCAAAAGTTAAGAGAATTCAGCACCAGCAAACCAGCTTTACAACAAATGCTAAAGGGACTTCTCTAGGCAGGAAACACAAGCAAAGGAAAAGACCTACAAAAACAACCCAAAACAATTAAGAAAATGGGAATAGGAACATACATATGGACAATTACCTTAAATGTATTTGGATTAAATGATCCAACCAAAAGAAACAGACTGGCTGAATGGATACAAAAGCAAGACCCATATGTATGTTGTCTACAGGAGACCCACTTCAGACCTAGGGACACATACAGACTGAAAGTGGGGGGATGGTAAAATATAATCCATGCAAATAGAAATCAAAAGAAAGCTGGAATAGCAATACTCATATCAGACAAAATAGACTTTAAAATAAAGACTATTACCAAAGAAAAAGAAGGACACTACATAATGATCAAGGGATCAATCCAAGAAGAAGATATAAAAATTATAAATATTTATGCACCCAACATAGGAGCACCTCAATATATAAAGCAAATGCTAACAGCCATAAAAGTGGAAATCAACAGTAACACAATAACAGTAGGGGACTTTAACACCTCACTTTCACCAATGGACAGATCATCCAAAATGAAAATAAATAAGGAAACACAAGCTTTAAATGACACATTAGACCAAATGGACTCAACTGATATTTATAGGACATTCTATCCAAAAACAACAGAATATACTTTCTTCTCAAGTGCACATGGAACATTCTCCAGGATAGGTTATATCTTGGGTCAAAAATCAAGTCTTGGTAAATTTAAGAAAATTGAAATTATATTAAGTACCTTTTCTGACCACAACGTTATGAGACTAGATATCAACTACAAAAAAAAATGTAAAAAATACAAACACATGGAGGCTACACAATATGCTACTAAATAACCAGGGGATCACTGAAGAAATCAAAGAGGAAATCAAAAAATACCTAGAAACAAATGACAATGAAAACATGATGACCCAAACCTATGGGATGCAGCAAAAACAGTTCTAAGAGGGAAGTTTATGGCAACACAATCCTACTTAAGAAACAAGAAAAATCTCAAATAAACAATCCAACCTTACACCTAAAGCAATTAAAGAAAGAAGAACAACAACAAAAAAAAAAACCCAGTTAGCAGAAGGAAAGAAATCATTAAAGTCAGATCAGAAATAAATGAAAAAGAAATGAAGTAAACAATACCAAAGATCAATAAAACTAAAAGCTGATTCTTTAAGAAGATAAACAAAATTGATAAACCATTAGCCAGACTCATCAAGAAAAGAAGAGAGAAGACTCAAATCAACAGAAATAGAAATGAAAAAGAAGTACCAACTGACACTGCAGAAATACAAAGGATAATGAGAGACTACTACAAGCAACTATATGCCAATAAAATGGACAACCTGGAAGAAATGGACAAATTCTTAGAAAAGTACAACCTGCCAAGACTGAACCAGGAAGGAATAGAAAATATGAACAGACCAATCACAAGCATTGAAATTGAAACTGTGATCAAAAATCTTCCAACAAACAAAAGCCCAGGACCAGATGGCTTCACAGGCGAATACTATCAAACATTTAGAGAAGAGCTAATACTTATCCTTCTCAAACTCTTCCAAAATATAGCAGAAGGAGGAATACTCCCAAACTCATTCTACGAGCCACCATCACCCTGATAAGAAAACCAGACAAAGATGTCACAAAAAAAGAAAACTACCGGCCATTATCACTGATGGACATAGATACAAAAATCCTGAACAAAATACTAGCAAACAGAATCCAACAGCACATTAAAAGGATCATACACCATGATCAAGTAGGGTTTACCCCAGGAATGCAAGGATTCTTCAATATACACAAATCCATCAATGAGATACACCATATTAACAAATTGAATAATAAAAACCATATGATAATCGGAATAGATGCAGAAAAAGCTTTTGACATAATTCAACACCCATTTATGATATAACTCTCCAGGAAGTGTGCATAGAGGGAAGTTACCTCAACATAATAAAGGCCATATGTGAAAAACCCACAGCCAACATCATGTTCAATGGTGAAAAACTGAAACATTTCCTCTAAGATCAGGAAAAAGGAAAGGTTGCCCACTTTCACCACTATTATTCAACAGAGTTTTGGAAGTTTTAGCCCTGGAAATCAGAGAGGAAAAACAAATAAAAGGAAAGCAAATAGGAAAAGATTATGTAAAATTGTCACTGTTTGCAGCTGACGTGATACTATATACAGAGGGTACTAAAGATGCTACCAGAGAACTACTAGAACTAACCAATGAATTTGGCAAAGTAGCAGGATACAAAATTAATACACAGAAATCTCTTGCATTCTTATACACTAACGATGAAAAATCTGAAAGAGAAATTAAGGAAACCCTCCCATTTACCACTGCAACAAAAAGAATAAAATACCTAGGAATAAACCTACCTAAGGAGACAAAAGATCTGTAGGCAGACAACTATAAGACACTGATGAAAGAAATTAAAGACAATACAAACAGATGGAGAGATATATCATGTTCTTGGATTGGAAGCACCAACATTATGAAAATTACTATACTACCAAAAGCAATCTACAGATTCAATGCAATCCCTACCAAACTACCAATGGCATTTTTCACAAAACTACAACAAAAACTTTTACAATTTATATGGAAACACAAAAGACCCCAAATAGCCAAAGCAATCTTGAGAAAGAAAAACGGAGCTGGCGGAATCAGGCTCCCGGACTACAGACGGTACTACAAAGCTACAGTAATCAAGACAGTATGGTATTGGCATAAAAACAGAAATATAGATCAATGGAACAGGATAGAAAACCCAGAGATAAATCCATGCACATATGGTCACCTTATCTTTGTTAAAGGAGGCAAGAATATAGAGTGGAGAAAAGATGGTCTCTTCAATTATTGGTGCTGGGAAAACTACACAGCTACTTGTAAAAGAATGAAATTAGAACACTTCTTAACACCATACACAAAAATAAACTCAAAATGGATTAAGGACCTAATGTAAGGCCAGACACTATCAAACTCTTAGAGGAAAACATAGGCAGAACACTCTATGACATAAATCACAGCAAGATCCTTTTGGACCCACCTCCTAGAGAAATGGAAATAAAAACAAAAATAAACAAATGGGACCTAATGAAACTTAAAAGCTTTTTCACAGCAAAGGAAACCATAAACAAGACCAAAAGACAACCCTCAGAATGGGAGAAAATATTTGCAAATGAAGCAACTGACAAAGGATTAATCTCCAAAATTTATAAGCAGCTCATGCAGCTCAATAGCAAAAAAACAAACAACCCAATCCAAAAATGGGCAGAAGACTTAGACATTTCTCCAAAGAAGATATACAGACTGCCAACAAATACATGAAAGAATGCTCAACATCATTAATCATTAGAGAAATGCAAATCAAAACTACAATGAGATATCATCTCACACCAGTCAGAATGGCCATCATCAAAAAATCTAGAAACAATAAATGCTGGAGAGGGTGTGGAGAAAAGGGAACATTCTTGCACTGCTGGTGGGAATGTGAATTGGTACAGCCACTATGGAGAACACCATGGAGGTTCCTTAAAAAACTCAAAATAGAACTACCATATGACCCAGCAATCCCACTACTGGGCATATACCCTGAGAAAACCATAATTCAAAAAGAGTCATGTACCAAAATACTCATTGCAGCTCTATTTACAATAGCCCAGAGATGGAAACAACCTAAGTGTCCATCATCGGATGAATGGATAAAGAAGATGTGGCACATATATACAATGGAATATTACTCAGCCATAAAAAGAAAAGAAAATGAGCTATTTGTAATGAGGTGGATGGACCTAGAGTCTGTCATACAGAGTGAAGTAAGTCAGAAAGAGAAAGACAAATACCGTATGCTAACACATATATATGGAATTTAAGGGGAAAAAAATGTCATGAAGAACCTAGGGGTAAAACAGGAATAAAGACACAGACCTACTTGAGAATGGACTTGAGGATATTGGGAGGGGGAAGGGTAAGTTGTGACAAAGCGAGAGAGAGGCATGGACATATATACACTACTAAACGTAAGGTAGATGGCTAGCGGGAAGCAGCCGCATAGCACAGGGAGATCAGCTCGGTGCTTTGTGACCACCTGGGGGAGTGGCATAGGGAGAGTGGGAGGGAGGGAGATGCAAGAGGGAGGGGATATGGGAACAGATGTATATTTATAACTGATTCACTTTGTTATAAAGCAGAAACTAATACACCATTGTGAAGCAGTTATACTCCAATAAAGTTGTAAAAAAAAAAAACAAAACAAATGGGACCTAACGAAACTTAAAAGCTTTTGCACAGCAAAGAAAACCATAAACAAGACGAAAAGACAACCCTCAGAATGGGAGAAAATATTTGCAAATGAAGCAGCTGACCAAGGATTAATCTCCAAAATATTCAAGGAGCTCATGCAGCTCAATATCAAAAAAACAAAGAACACAATAAAAAAATGGATGGAAGACCTAAACAGACATTTCTCTCAAGAAGATATACAGATTGCCAACAAACACATGAAAGGATGCTCAACATCACTAATCATTAGAGAAATGCAAATCAAAACCACAATGAGGTATCACCTCACACCAGTCAGAATGGCCATCATCAAAAAATCTACAAGCAATAAATGCTGAAGAGGGTGTGGAGAAAAGGGAACCCTCTTGCACTGTTGGTGGGAATGTAAATTGATACAGCCACTATGGAGAACAGTATGGAGGTTCCTTAAAAAACTGAAAATAGAACTACCATATGACCCAACAATCCCACTACTGGGCATATACCCTGAGAAAACCATAACTCAAAAAGAGACATGTACCACAATAGTCACTGCAGCTCTATTTACAATAGCCAGGATATGGAAGCAACCTAAGTGTCTAAAAGCAGATGAATGGATAAAGAAGATGTGTCACATACATACAATGGAATATTACTCAGCCATAAAAAGAAACAGAATTGAGTTATTTGTAGTGAGGTGGATCAACCTAGAGTCTGTCATACAGATTGAAGTAAGTCAGAAAGAGTAAAATGAATACCATATGCTAACACATATATATGGAATCTAAAAATGGTTCTAATGAACCTAGGGGCAGGACAGCAAGAAAGATGCAGACGTAGAGAATGGACTTAAGGACACCAGGTGGGGGAACAGGAAGCTGGGACGAAGTGAGAGAGTAGCATTGACATATATACACTACCAAATGTAAAATAGCTAGTGGAAAGCAGCTGCATAGCACAGAGAGATCAGCTCAGTTCTTTGTGACCACCTAGAGGGATGGGATAGGGAGGGTGGGAGGGACACACAAGAGGGAGGGGATATGGTGATATATGTATACATATAGCTGATTCACTTTGTTATACAGGAGAAATTAACACAACATTGTAAAGCAATTATACACCAATAAAGATGTTTAAAAAAATTAAACATCTCAAATAAGAATATTTTTCTTCTAAACTTATGCCAGGTGAGCAAGAAATATCTTTGCCCATTGCACTATAGTATATCAAAAAGTAGAATTATTTGACGTGACATATCCTCTTTCACCATGATGACCTCCCACCTTTGCTGTGGTACTGTCATTCTTAGGTGACACCTGCTTAGTTTGCAGCCCACAGCTTAGTGTATGCCATGCAGCAGCAGATGGCTTGAGGCGTGACGTGTTAATGGCAGTGATTACTTTATGAATAGTGACAGCTGATCAGGGACATAATAAACAATAGTGGCTGCCATCCTGGAAAAGGTGCTAAATAGAGGTGACATGCTTAGTGAGGGCTATACCTCTCTCTTGAAACTCATTATCAATTCCAGAGAGACAGAGAGGCCAGCCAGGCAATGGCAGGTTCAGACACTAAGGAAAGAACCCAACCAGCATGGAGATTTCCATCCACTTTAATTGGGGCAGGGGAGGGTGTAGACGTTCTAATGTGCAAGCCATTTGGGTACATGGTAATGTGTGTTCCCAGTTTTATTCCTCATTTGCCATCCTCTGAACTTGTGGTCTGATACTTACCACTTTCAAGAGATCTGCTTCTTACCACTCTTCTTTCACGAATCACTGCCTTGAGCCAGGGTAGAAATCACTGTGACAGAGTATGAGGAAATCAACATTTGTGTCTAGTGAAATTGTATTTCTGAGGACCAACAATATTCTGGACAAATTTCTATCTTTGAATCATACCTCTAGGAAATGATTATGTGAAGGGATTCAGAGATAAGCTTCTGTTGATGGTTATTCATTCATTCCAAAAACTGAACACTGGGGAATAAAGCAAAAAAGGTAGAAGTCTTTATCTTCGAGGAGTATGAGAAAGACATATATGTAAACAGTCAATTGTGATCCAGAATGATTATCTTCTGGACTGAATATAAGATTAGTTTTTGGGTTTTTCCAAACAATATCACCAATGTAAATATATATATTTAAATTAATATAAAGTATATATATACAAATTATATTAATATAATGTATTTAATATATAATAAATTAAATTTAATATTTAATAAATTAAATATAAATGTATTGTATGTGATTTATATTACATATTTAAATATATATTTATACAGCATATATAAATACAAATTTATATAAAATTACCTGATAAAATAAATATTCAATATTCCAATGAGTTTATCAAATCCTAGTGATTTACTCTGGATTATCAACATACCTTCTTAAAACAGAATTTTTACTAAAACAAAGGAACATGAGGTCTTCCACTGTGCATCTGTTATTTTGAGGCTTCTGGTGGATTTTGCTCTTATTTTAATTGTTATCCACATGCCAAAATGTAATATACAGGGACTTCCCTGGTGGTCCAGTGGTTAAGAATCTGCCTTCCAATGCAGGGGATGCAGGTTTGATCCCTGGTTGGGGAACTAAGATCCCACAAGCCACGGGGCAACTAAACCCCATCACAACTACTTAGCTCACGCGCTCTAGAGCCCCTGCATCACAACTAGAGAAGCCCACATGCTGCAGCTAGAGAGAAGCCCACAACAAAGACCCAGTGCAGCTAAATAAATAAATAAACTTTTTTAAAAAATGTAATATACGTAAAGGCATCTAATAACCTAAAATAAAAAGTACCATATAGAAAAACCTTTCTACTTCTTTTGATGAGGGTGGCTGAAAAGAAACATTTGGATAGATTTAAAGGCATGTATTCTTTAGCATCTGAGCAGAATAAATGGGTACATCATCTCCATTTCACTTCCACTGAGCTCAAGACCCATGAGCCTCAAAAGTCCAGCTCGTATCATACTGCACTAACAGACATCTCTTCTGTATGTGTAATCTGCCACCAATAGTCTCTTTATAAGTCTTAGGACCAAAACTAAGTAAGATAATTACACTGACTTCATCCTGCCCATTACAGTATCTTCCCTGATTGACTATTTGAGAATTACTGTATTATGTCTGCCCTGGAGACATTTGAAGGTCCTGATATATTTCAGCAATTTTACTTAACCTAGTAATTAGTTTACACAATTTTATGAAGATTCTACTGCTTTGGAGATGACAGTTTTTCTTCTCAAAATTATTTCTGATAGTCATTTCATTTCATGGTTTATGTAAGATCTGATATATTGGTTAAAAGATTTTCATTTAAGACTACAGGAAAAAATCTCTTTTCACTAAATGAATGCTATTTTGTACATCCTCACTTTTTTGGTTCATTTTTTTTAAACCAATATCTTGTGTGGGATTGTTTATAAGGAAAAAGAAAAAGCAGCTTAAACAGAATCTTATTAAGAATAACAGGAGTTTTAAATATAAAGTGCAGAAAAGTGATTTAATAATTTCCAAAGCTTTGAAAGTGTTACACATGGATGAATAACAAGTAACAAAAACCCCACCACAAGCCAGTTCATTCAGTGGAAAAATATTGATTGAGAACCTTGACACTTGTTGACACACTTGACACATGTTCCTGACCCTGTTCTAGGCACTGAGGCACAGCAGTGAAAGCAAAATGAATTCCCTTCTCTCTTGAAATGTGCATGCTAGAGGAGGAGAGAGAAGATAAATGAATGAGCAAAGATAACGAAATAATTACAAACAGGGGAGAAGGAATGACGGAGACATCAGAGAAGACAGAGTAGGGACAAATAAGAAGAGACTGGGTGAGGTGAGGAAATAGGCTGTGCAAAAATTAGGGGAAGAATAGTTAAAATGGCAAATAATGCTATTTGTGAATAATCAGAATTTTTTGTTTGTTTGTTTCATTTTTGAAGAAAATAACACAGTTGCAGCCAGGGGCATTTCTATTTTAATTAAATACAAGGAAATCTTTTTTTCTTTTTTAGTTAATAAAATTGATTTTCTAGAGAAAAAAAAAAAAACTGGGGGAAGAATGTTCTGAAACAGGGACTAGTGTGTGTAAAGCCACGTAAGAAAATGCTGAAGAGTTCCAGGCAATACGTTGATAGCATAGAGGGTGAAGACCTTAGGATTCCCTTAGAACCTGAATTTCATTGACATTAAAAAATGAGGGAGATTTGCAACCTAAAGGCAGGTACAACGGAGTTCCTGTGTCATTTCAGCTATGTGTATGAAAGTGTATAAAATTACTCAAACCCAGCAGTGAACAAGCCACTTAGAGAAAATCTTTTTTTTTAAGATTTCTAAGACCCAGATAGAATTATCTGTGTACCAATTACCCCTAAAGGCTTCACAGAGTTTGTACAGGCAGCTTGCAATGGAAGATCCAAATGCAGCGAAAATGCTTTGGTATTCAATTTTGGGAAACAGCTTCATAATCATTCACTCTTTTCCTTTTCAATTAATTTTTAACTTTAGAAATAGAACATGAATATTTTTAAAAAGCATATACTAGGAATGAGACGAGACTTCCTTTGACTTTATTAGCAGTCTTGGTACCTTCTCCATCTTCTCTGAGGTAGAATTACTCTGGATACATGTCCTTCCAGAATTTATGGGATATTCTTACATACATTTATATGAGCCCATGAAAAATATACCATTGTTGTATTGGGTTTTTAATGCAAGTGCCATGATACTGCATAGAATGTTCTGAAACATGCTTATTTCCCCTAACATCCTTTTTTTTTTAATTGAAGTATAGTTGATTTACAGTGCGTGTTAGTTTCTGGTGTACAGCACAGTGATTCAGATATACATATATATATTTGTTCAGATTCTTTTCCCTTATAGGTTATTACAAAATAATGAGTATAGTTCCCTGTGCTAAACAATAGGTCCTTGTTGGTTATCTATTTTATATATAGTAGTGTGTATATGTTAAGATTATATCCCCTATATAATTCCCTAACATGTTGTTGAGAGCTGGCCTCACTACAAGTTTTGATTCATTCCTTTAACTGCTCTGGAGTACTCCATGCCATGGTATATTTATCCATTCCCTTTTGATGGACATTTAGATTGTTTCTAAGTTTTTACTGCTGCAAACAATGAGTTTAACGAACGTTCCTTATACATGGTTCCTTGTGTATACAAGCAAATCTTTCTCTAATGTAGCTACCTTAACTCATAATCTTTTTCTGGTAGACATTCCATCTTCATCCCTTCCCTGCTCCTCCACCAAGACAAAAATAAACACCACTGCGAGGATGTTGCTTGGGCTCCCTGACACCCAGTTCCAACTCTCGGGTCAAACTGAGTGCGAGTATTAAGGACCACCCGTTACCACCAAGCAAAGCAGTTCCAAGAACAGGGGTCACCGCCCTTCAATCTTTGACTTCCATCCTGAGTTGAAGATGACCCTTCAGGAAAACATGTGGTGAAAAGTGGTTTTGCCCTGTGAGCCAACAGAAAATTGCCCCCCAACGTGACTCGTAAAGGAATTTTGTAAGTCATGAGCAGAGCTGAATGGATTCTGACTAGGCATGGGATTCGGAGCTGTAATAGAAAACATTTATTTGGCTCCAACTTAACATCCTAACACATGTTAGCATTTGCTGCCAATATGCTTCCTAATTAAGAACAACATAAAATCATAGGAAATCCTGTATCCTGTCTTCATACACTTTTCATGTATCTCTAGTTCCCTGGCCTTAATTCTCAAGTATTGCTACCACAAAAAAACAGGTTGATTCAAAAGTCCTGTTTTGCCAACCATGCAGTGTGGTGTCATTAACAAGATTAATGTACATTCCAGAAATCACCACCCTGCGTTTTTCTTTTTTTTTCCTCCTTAAACAAATGCTGCTATTAAAAACTAATTTAAAAAGGAAAAAAAAACCTGATATGCACCACCACCACCCCATCCCGGTGAAAGACCAGCACCAGTTCGTTGGTATGGTCTTGTCTGCAACTGATGTAAAGCCTTCACAAAGTTTTTTAAAAAAATGTCTTCTCTCTAAAATTGTCTGGACTGTTGGCCAAGTTTGTATATTTTATCTTGTTGAACAGATTTCAAGATGAAGGACAGAGTAGGATCTGGTTTTCCTCTTAGGTCCTCCTTCAATCCATGCTAATTGCATCTGAAAATATTTAGAGATATACCTGTGAGTCCTAAACCATCACTCCCCTATTACATACAAATAGGCATTAGGTGATTACTGCACAGATAAAGATATTTATGATAGTTCTAATTAAAGCTAGAATTTGTATGAGTTACTCTTAGAAACCCTTGATTTATCTGTTTGGATGTAGTCTTTGACCTTATATAGCCAAACTAATTGCTTTCTTTCCCTACCATATGGCAGAAATTAAAAATTAAACAAAACAAAACAAAAAACAGAAAGAAAGAAACCAAACACTCTGGTACAGTATACATTATTTCCCCCTCTAGTGCTATTTTGTTTTCCCATGCACTGAAATAGACTCTGAAATGGCACAAAAGAAATAAAACCTGAGTCGGAAAAGTTATCTTCAAACATTTTCCATAGGACACTTTAATGATTTTCAGAATTATTAATTTTTTTCCAATGAAACGCACATGCTCTCACTGCCTCTTTCCTGAGATGGCTTTGCACTCGCCTTCGTCTTTTTCCCCATTCCAAATCTATTCATTGCTTGTTGTTCTTGGCCGTCCTCACTTTCCATTTTTCATGATTAGTTCTTTATGATCGTGTGTTTCCTTTTCTTCTCCCCGCCATGGCTGCCGGCCAGTTCCCTCTGAGCCCTCAAACTTCCCTTCACTAATGAAACAAGAGCTGCCTCCCGCCCTGGCTTTTGCCATCCAGCTGTTTCCTTTTTAAAATATACACTCATCTTTATTCAGTAAAGTTCCTGGGCAAACCTGACTCTTTTCACAGAAGAGTTGATAATCACATGAAGGATTAAAAAGTTTTTAGGAGAAAGGCATATCTGGAAAATTTTGGGAGTGGGCGGAGGAAACGTAAATAGAAACTAAGTTTATTTTTGAAACGTTCAAAAGAAAAAACCAGAACAAAAAACTTGGTCCTTAATCCTTGGTTTTAATCCTCAGGCAACTCTGGATGGCAAGTTGGTCTTGAGCGTATTCTCCAGGAGGTCTACGCTTGTCTTCTGTACACTTGTACAGAATCTTAAATTTCCCACCTCGCCTGCTTTACCTCTTCTGGACACTTGAAAGTAGTCTACCTACCACCACAGACTTGGATTGTATAGGATTAGGTGGAAAAGGTGTCAACTTGTGGTGTAGCCTGCCAAGTCAAGTCCATGTACTGTAATGCTTTGATTGTTCAAGTTGGCTTTAATCCCTCTTCAATCTCCAGCATGCCCTTGACATCATGGAAATTACCACCAAAGTTAATGTCATCAGATGAACCCTACTAACTACTTCAGAGGTTTCCTGAACAAAATAACCTGTTTACTTCATGAGCTTTCAGATCACCCCGCATCCCCCTGCAAATATTTCAAGAAAAATGAACCAGCCCACAGGTATCCTCTTACAACGCAAGAGTGGCTAATTCTTTTTCTGTCTTATAACTGATAAGACCTCATGTGACTGGGAATGAATATGTATTCTACCCCAACATCAGTTGAGTGCATTGTGTGAAAGGCCTAAATGATTAGATAAAGAGGTTTATTTAGTACCTTAAACAGCTAGGAGTTTAAAAAAAAAAAAGTTCTCTTTTAAATCTGAGGAACTGTCCCTTCTCTAAAAATATTTCTTCCAATATAAAATTTCCAATGGAATAATTTTTCACCAGAAATAGAAAGGAAACAAAAACATAAAGAAAAAAAAAAGGATTTAGAGTCACAAGAAAAAAAAGTTGTAACTATGTGTGGTAATGGACATTAACTAGACTGTGGCTATAATTATGCAACATATAAAAATATCTAAACATTGTGTTGTACATCTGAAATTAATATAGTGTTCTATGTCAATTATATCTCAGTAAAAATGTATTATTATCAGGTGAGATAATCTCATCTGAAAACAATTACCAGGTGAGATAAAAATCAGCATCTCCAGTGGAAAGGAATGGGATTACCATAACCTAGTACAGCATGGATCTTCACCCGTTGCAAAACACACACACACACACACACACACACACACACCACACACACACATACATACATATATATATATATATATATATATATATATATATATATATATATATATATTCACACTTGAATTTCACAGTAACCCCATAAGATAGGGAGAGAGAAAGTTAGGGTCTTTGATGACAAGCCTCAAAATTTTCCAAGATAAACGTTTTCTTGAAACTAAGCTCAAATCAGAATTTGCATCCTGGATACTGGCAACCTGGAGGCTGTCTTCTATGGGGGTTTCTTGGAAGATTCTCCTGTCTTAGAAGGAAGGAGAGCCTGAGGGAGGAGGGCAGATCTTGACTATCATATAGTTCATTCTCCAATTAGCTCTAGTAAGGATAATTCTGTTACCTACCAGAGTTCTAGGCCTCCTTAATCAGTAGAAACTGATTAGAGGCCAGACAGGAAACCCAGGAAAGGCTTTTTTGGGGTCCCTGCTTCAGCAGAGGGGAGCAAAAACAAGTAGCCGGTTCCCTTGCTTGCTCACTTCCCAAGGGGATCAAGCTGGTTCCTTATATGGGGTGAGGATAAGGGTGTGTCCAGGGGTTGGGCTAGAGGGCTGGCTTAGGTGGTCTACTCACCCCTTTGGTGGTGTTGAGTGCAGGAGGCATGTGCAGTACCCTACCTTTGCTCCTGACACCCTGTTTGTTCTCCCTGCTCTTCAGAATTGGCAGTTGGGGTTTTTTGGTCTCTTTGTATCTTGTTGTCCATAATTTGCCCCAACTGCACATGCACACAGTTATTTTTAGTCCCATATAGTTTCTTCATATTTTGTTGCTTGAGGAGACATTTGTCCATGTGCAAGCACCACAGTAAAGTTTCCAGGTCCCAGCTTGTCTCAATTCCAGAATCTCCCCAGTAAGAAAGAGACACATCCATTTCCTGTCCTTATATGTGGTTTCAGACCTAATGTTTATGAGCCCAAGAACAGTCCTGTAGACGTGAGTTCCCCTGGGGAAGGAAGGCAGGAAGACCTCAGGCCCAAAGCATGGGACTTGCTTGATCATGATATTAATGCCTTCTCCATCATGTCAACCAATGTCTTGGCTCCAAGAGCTTCCTGAGCCTGATTTCCTTTGCCTGTCTGACCCTTCCATTACCATCTGTGCCCACTGTTTGCCCGCCTCCAGAGTTGTGACTCATAGCACATCTAATCACACCTGTTGGACTCTAAGACACCACTCCTGAGACAGATCCTGACGTCTGCATTCTGTTTGTTCCTCTGGTCCCCAGAGAAATACTGGCCTAAGGTTTGCTTTGGCACTGCGTGCCCACAGGTCTTCACAACTTTGACATCAGGTCAGAAACCAAGCAATCTATGGAGCACAGGGGTTGTCAATGCACAGTGACTGTGCCCGAAACTCAAACCCTGAGAAGTCAGACAGGTTGGAAAAAGATTTTCCAGGGGACTGCTAAACTCTCTATTCCCAAGTTTTGACCACTGTAAATCCAACATAGCAAAATATAGCAAGAGCCCTAAAACTTCACCCTGGTATCTCTCCTCTAAGGAAATGTATCAGGGGAAGAGAATTTAATAGAAACATATTTCTCAACTTTCTCTGTGTTATCAATGATAATGTTTAATTCTCTGTTTTTATTTTGAGAATAATCTTAAAAGCACTAATGTGTCATTTAAAGTTGATTTTCTTAATATTAAAAAAAATGCCACTCCTAAGTGTTGCAGGATTGTACTGTTTTATTGGCAGCAAGGGAAAAAAAAAACAGTGGAGAAGGATTTGATGCATGAACACAGATGGATTTAGCAAGAAGGTAATGGAGTTTGAGATTCAGAACTCCTAATGTACACAGACCCATTCCAAGGCCCTGGGAGGGGTGCTAGCAATTCTGTTTTCATTCTTTTTACTAAAGAAAACCCTCAGAATTGTATGCTATTCAAGTCCCACAAAACCTGGATCTGTCCCAGTAAGTAAATTATAGATTTATGTCAAGTGAAAGTCAAATGATGTTCCAGTATGCTGTGTGGACCAAAGCTTTGTTGGTTACCAAAGCAGTAGTTTAAGCAGAGGAAAGTGCTAGAAGAATCATCTGATATACTCTGCATGGAAATATAAGCATGTCAAAATCAAAACATCTTCATCCTACTAGTTGACACAATATTAATGCCATGAGTGGAGATTCAGTGTTAGCAAACCATCATCCATCATGTTAAACCAATGCCGTTAATTTGAATGTTGTGTTTTGTCATTTTGTTTAAATTCTATCTGTAAATTTGCTTTGGATTTGCAGTTGTTTCAAAGCAATAAACTCAAGGACTGTACCTACTTTCAAATTTGTATATAAGTAAGATTAGAATTTGAAGTAATTTCAATTTAAAGAAAGAAAAGGAAGGAAGGAAGGAAGGGAGCTCCTTCAAGAACACCTATGACAACAACTGCGTAGCCTGAGGATCCAAGATCGCCAAGCCATCCCTAGCTGGAACATTTCAAATCCATCCTAATCTATTGCTTCAGTGCTACGGAATGAGGCCCTTCCCAATCAGGAACATTTATTTATTCAACAAAGATTTCTGATTATATTATATGCAGGGCACTGTGCTTGAGTCTGAGAGATTTGGTTCATTATTATAGCTTCCAAGAAGGCTGGGAGTGAAGACATAACATTCTCTGGGTAAAAACATATATATGTAAGTAAAAATAATCTCATTTATGTAGTTGTTATAAATGCAATAAATACTTGAAGGCTGGTAAGGTGCTCAAATTATGCTTTTCTTTAAAATTAAGACAACTTTGGGATTTTTTTACTACATTGGTGCCAGAAAATGTTTTATCCTCCATATTCCAAAGGGCATGCTCCTCAACTAACTCCCTCTGCAGTTTAACTTCAGAGCAACTCTGGGGAGAACAACTAATTTTCAATATTGGGCTAAGCCAAACATAATTAGGAAGGCAGATTTCTGAGGGGAGAATCATAGGAAAGATCCCAAAGCCCATCAGTGTGATTTTGCCACACCTACTGTTTGAGTTTTCCTTCCACCTCCCTCTTTCACAGGTAATCACCAAGTGCCTATAGTTAAATCGGCCCAGGTAAATGGCAGCAGGACTGACCCCTAAGAGTTGCTTCCTGGGTCTCAGTGATAAGCCTAGATTTTTTTTTTTTATCCACCACAATTTTTAATGTTCAGTGTTCTTTTTCGTCTTCATCTGCTTCAAACTTGAGCACCTCTAAGGTCCCTTTCTCTATTATCTGTGACAATGGGGGGAAGATTCTGCTTTATATCTACAGCTACATCTAGGGTTACAGCTGGTTTCTGCCCCCTTGGCAACTTCATCCCCATC
This sequence comes from Mesoplodon densirostris, assembly GCF_025265405.1. Lineage (NCBI taxonomy): Eukaryota > Metazoa > Chordata > Mammalia > Artiodactyla > Ziphiidae > Mesoplodon > Mesoplodon densirostris. The sequence goes on from NC_082664.1 coordinate 104,954,597, forward strand.
CCTCAAGGAATGAACCCAGAAGTGAAAGCAAGTTTGGCTATTATAGATTCATAGACTATTTGAGCTCAACAGGGCCTGGGAGGTGATCTTGTCCAATGAGGCCCAAAGAGGTTCTATCACATCGAAAGTGTTCCTCTGTCTACTTTGAGCAAAACCTTGATAAGCCCTCTATAGCTTAAGGTTTGTTTCTAAATGTGATTTTCCAAATAATTATTGAATCCCTTCTACATTAAAACTAATATACCACTCAAGGAAATATACTTCTTTTTCATATGATGTTTGTTTATGAAAGAACATTAACTAATCTTCCAAAAGATACAATCCTTGATTTTAACCTATCTCAGTAAGAGAGTAGGTAGGTATGAAAAAAGAAAATACTCTTGCACTAAAATGCCCTGGGATTTTATAAACTCAACTCTTAAAAGAAGAATCCTCTGTTTATATGAACCCTCCTGTAAATCAGCTTTCCACTTGGAATTATTCACTGTCATCGACCTGACTCACCCAGGGTTTGAATCCAAAGATGCCAGACTAAACAGGCTTAAGGGTCGCCATACAAAATGGAAGAAAGGACCACAGAGAGATGGTTATAGGTCACTCAATTCTACCCTGCTGTTTCCTTTCCTGGCATATTTCTATCTGGTTAATCTCTGTCCCACCCCCATGATCCCATATCTAGGAACAAGGGCAGAGCATAGTCTCCAAGGATCACTATAAATAAAAGAAGGAAAAGAGCTTTTTTTTTTTTAAAGAGGAGTATAATTTACAGTTCCAGGAGATTTGAGTGTAAATTAAAATATAAATAAGTCACTCATTACTCCTTTTTTAAAGATACCACTCCCCTTAAAATGTAGATTTAGCTGTAAATTTTATATACATACATATATATATATATATATATATATATATATATGTATGTATGTATGTATGCATTTCAATGCCCTTCTCTAAGAAAGTCAAAGTGCTCTCATATATGAATTTAAAACCGTGAAATGCCGGTGCAGCAGGGAATTGTAGAGGAGGCAAGATATAGAAGCACCGTAAAGCAGAGCCAGAAACAGAACTAGATTCAAATCTACCTCAATCATATCGACCTCAACCTAAACCAGCTATATGATTTAGGGCAAAACCCTCCCATTATCTGCTTCTCAGAGCACAGTTGTCAAAACTTTTGTAAATGTAAATTGGTGCAGCCACTATGGAGAATAGTTTGGAGGTTCCTTAAAAAACTAAAAATAGAGTTACCATATGAGCCACCAATCCCACTCCTGGGCATGTATCTGGAGAAAACTCTAATTCAAAAAATACATGCACCCCTATGTTCATAGCAGCACTATTTACAGTAGCCATGACATGGAAGCAACCTAAATATCCATCTGCAGATAAATAGATAAAGAAGATGTGGTACATATATACACATTGGAATATTACTCAGCCATAAAAAAGAATGAAATAATGCCATTTGCAGCAACATGGAGGGACCTGGAGATTATCATACTAAGTAAAGTAAGCCAGACAGAGAAAGACAAATATCATATATCACTTATATGTGGAATCTAAAAAAAAAAGATGCAAATGAACTTATTTACAAAACAGAAATAGACTCACAGACATAGAAAACAAACTTATGATATCCAAAAAGGAAATGGAGGGGGAAGGATAAATCAGGAGTTTGGGTTAATATATACACACTACTATATATAAAGCAGATAGCAAACAAGGACCTACTGTATAGCACAGGGAGTTATATTCAGTATTTTGTAATAACCCATAATGGAAAAGAATCTGAAAAATAGTGTATATATGTGTATATATATCTGATATATGTGTGTATATATATATATGTAAGTATGTAAGTATAACTGAAGCACTGTGCTGTACACCTGAAACTAGCACACCACTGTAAATCAACTACACTTCAATTAAAAAAAAAAATGACATTTCTAAAACTAAAGCATTGTGTTTAGTACGTAATAGGTAGTCAATAAATGGCAAGTGGTTTATAAGTATTATTACTCTATGGGGGAGGGGAGCTGGGGCATAACAAACTAGCTAATTCAGAATCATTCAGGCTGTGAGGGCATCACAATCAGAATAAACATTTGCAACATGGTCAACCAGTAGTCTGTTTCATCCACATGTTACTCTTCACTGTTATGAAAATTTTCCTCAACAGACTCTTTCCTACGGCCCACATTGTCATCTCCCCAAATCTTCCCTCCTCCTGCACACTCCCCTACACACACACTCACACACACACACACACACACACTTACCATTTAATTGCCTGTCGTTTTATCTTCCCTGAGCGACCACACAGAGCTAAATATAGCTCTGTCCTTCCCAATGAGCAAGCCTTTAAAGGAGCTAAATTGCCTTGCTTTTTTACTCCCTACCCAAACTTGATCTCAAGCTTTATAAAAGAGAAACACTGAGGGCCTTCTACGATGGAATGTTTAGCAATTGATGCGTTGTCCATTGCTTGAGAGGTTTTGTGTACTGGTACTTAATCCTTGTTTCAGTTACAACCCCTGTAGGGAAATTTGAGTCCTGTACACGAGTTCTTCATTTATTTCTGAGCCAAGATAATTCTAGGATTACCACTTAGAAAATTGGGAGAACAGACTTCTGCATAGTTACCAGGCAGACGGTATTGAAAAAAGGGGCATGTAGACTACCGTTTTGGTGACAAGGTTAGGGATAGGTATTGTAGTTAAATCCCATTAGCAACAACATTACACTCATTAAGGGAACCCTAGATGTGAACAGAGAAACTACCCCCTCCCCCTCCCCCTCCCCATTTTCTCTCCTCCTCCTGAAGGCAGGCTCCTACAACACAAGGGACTCCTTGCCCAGGAAATCCCTCTCCGGAGTAAATCACAGGCCAAGTGGTTCCAAAGCCAGAACACACTGAGAAGGACACACGCCATTCTCCAAAAATCTACCAGCATACCCAATGCATAAGCTGTCTCGCTCTTATTTCTTGGTGACCTTTATGGCTTGGAAAGTATTCCTTTGTCTTAACACAAACACAAACTATTCTGCAAGCATCATTCAAGAATTTAAAGATTCTATTGATCTGATGTCTTAATTGTTATTAAGAAGAGGCAACAGGAGTGCCTTTGTTTCCCAAATGACCACAGGCTTCTAAAAAGTGGCCCACAGAGTTGGAGTTTGCCTCTCCAGTCACAGGCAGCTCTGTGCGCAGTGGAACTTTAGTGTCACAAATTACCAGATGTTAAAAGAGGCAGGGAAAGAGCATAAAGTTGGGTAAACCCAAATTGAGCTGCATGAGTCCAAACTGAAGGAGTTTTTCTCCCATACCTCTGTTCATCTTGAAGACAGCTTTAAAATAATGGTTAACAAATGTATATTTCCAGACAAAAGATGTTAATTGGGCTAGCAAATAGTGAAACCACAGATACACACACACACACACACACACACACACACACACAATGCAGAACAACATGAAGTCAAAAGAGAAAGAAAAAATCTTGCAACAATAAGGAAGAAATCAAAATCAATGTAATTCAACGACAGTATACTATGCACTTACTGTTTATGAGGCATTGAGAATACAGACATAGAAAAAGAAGTAAGGATTAACCACTGTCTCCCAAGCATTTACCTTCTACTAGGAAAGAATAAATCAGGTGTAGAAATATCTGTAATATGGACTAAATACAATAAGTGCCCCAAAAGGAAGAGAGCATATCCAGCTTGACTAAGAGAGGCATATGGAACCAAAAATAGCTCCATGGAGGGGGTAGCATTGGGCTTTAAGAACCTGGCAAAAATTGATCTTGGAAAGATGATTGAACATTCTGATTGAAGAAATGAAGATAAGACAAGATATGGAGGTAGACAGATATGAAGAGTTTCTGGGAAATTGAGCAATATTTTGGATTGAGAATAGGATGTTTATGAGTTTGGTGGAAAACAGGAGAAAAAAATAGATTGTGGGTATCTTAGAAAGAATAGTTTACACTTAATTTGAGAGTTAACTAGTAACTGATAGTTTCTGAGCCCTAAAATACTGTGATCAGAGATGATTTTCATGAAGAAAAATACAGTCGTAGGCAAAGATATGCACTCATTCAGTTCTTCATTTAACAGATGTTAATTGAACACTTACCATGTGCCAATCCCTGGGCTAATTTATTCCAGTTGGGAGGCAAAATTCATAGTATGTGAACCTTGCATAAAAGAAATAGATAAAAGAAGCAGGATCTATAGGACTGAAGAACTTACTGAGGACAATGAGGGAAGTGAAGAAGTTAAGCAGACTTCAAGTTTTGGGGCCAAAGATAATGGGAGAAGGGGTGTGATGGGGTAGGGAGGTACAGAAGTAGGGAAATTAGGAAGGGAGATGGTTGAAAGGGCAGCTGGGGCAGGTTCACAGGTAGAGGAGTAACCAAGTTGGTACAGGTGTTGATACATCCTTGACCTGAACTCTGGACTCCTCTGCAGAGAGTATAGCCAGTAGCTGGAATGGATTGGCATGGAGCTGGCAGAGGAAAGGAAAAGCCAGGAGTTAGAGAATGCCCATAACAAAAGAAAAAAAAAAAAAAAAAAAGGCCTTAAGGAGACCAAAGGAAAAACTAGCTTGAAAGAAACTGATATTCCTTAAGACAGCAAGAATTTTAATTTTTAAACTATCTCTGATGAAAGTTTAAAAGTCTCAAAAAGAATCCATCTAAACAAGTCCAAAATGTTACATATCCATACAAGAGATCCCACTTCAGTTGATACAGTACTAGGAATTGCCCAGAATTTATACAGGGTTTATTGTTGTTGGGTTTTTCACCTCACCCTTTTTTCTCCCAGGAGGAGCTACCAAATTATAGTAGCCTTTGTGAAGAAGTGCTGCATATGGACTGCGAACAGGAAAAGATGGATTTTTTTCTATCTTTAGTTCAATCACTCACTGCTCAGAAGTTACAAGTATCACACACATTGTACACAAATCTTCCCCACTGTTCCTAGATTTGTAAAGAAGTCAAGTAGATCGAGTTCCCTCTCTCTAGCTCTTACTTTAACACTTTACACTTATTAGGTTTTGAACCTTCCTGAAGCAAAAGTTTAAAAAATATAGTGTTTGATAGGAATCCATGGCCTTTGAGTCTTCTCCTCCTGGGAGACGGATGCCGAGTTCCAGGCAGAATTAATTTTACTCGACAGTGTTTGAGGTTGGCAGCGGAAGTGGTCTTTGGAATTTACCAAGACAGGCTGGCAGTTGAACAAATTATAATCCAGGTGGCTCCCCTTTACCTCCACCAGCTACTTTTTCCCCATCCCCTGACGCCTTCCAGTTTATTTACTGAGTCAATTAACAAAAGATAACCTCCCATTGTGCAACCATCAATAAATCAATTGTGCTAATACTATCTTGGAATGTCCCCCACTATTGACTTTCATATTGTTTACATTACACACTTGAGAAAGCCAGGGCCCTTGAGTCGCGTTAATGGATTCTGGAGGAGCCATTAATACATAGAACTCGCTTGACAAAATATTTCGGTTTCTCTGAGGTTCACCTGCTTTCTGAACATGGGCAGGGCCCTCCCCTCCCTCCCCTCCCTCCCCGCAGGATCCTGCTACACCGAGTCTGATGAACACTTAGGAAGGCAAACATTTCTGAGCAGTAATGGAACAGTCACTTAGGGCACACCTCCTGCTTTGTGATTTGAATAATCTATTTCCACCCACCCCAGCTCCCCACTGTCAACAACCCTCAACAATCTAGGGAATCAAATTAATCTTCAATTATGCGAAAGAATTTCAGGAACGAACACAACTCAAGTTACCAAGTAACTGGCTGTTGTGAAATGATTCAGACCGCAAGCTGCTTGAATGCAGGGACTTTTCGTCATTTCATTTTTCTCCCCCAACAATATAAGGGAAATCTTTCCAGCCCGTGATCATCTCTACATAGGGAATCTCAAAACTTTTGAAAGCTAGTTTTAAAATGAATACAAAACAAAATCTTCCTGTTCCCCAGCTCTATAAATCTAGGTTAAATATAATCATTATAAAGTTGGATTTAATGTTTTATTTTTGTTTTGAGGACTTCCTTTTTAATGACACCAGAAATACTGAGAGAACAGGTTTTCTCTTCGGAGCAGGACTGCTTCCAGACCAAGATACTTTGTAAAGGCACGAGCTGTACAGCGATTTAAAAGGGGTTGGCGGGAGGGGTGTGGGGGGGGGGTGGGATCCACCAGTTCTGAAACTTCTAAAGGTTCAGATTTCAGCGCTGGCTGCAGACCTGGGCAAAGTTCACTGCTCCCTTTTCACGACATGCTACATACTTTTCAAGTTCCCACTTGCTTCCTAGAGAGGAAAAAATGTGCCCTCTGAGTTCAGGTTGCTAAGGACAGGCTGAGCCAATTTAGCCATGCATTCCTTTTCCAAAAGATAGGCTGCTTGTTGTTGTTTTTTCCGCTGTAAATACCAGAGCGTCTTGATCCTCCCTACTCTAAACAAACACTTCTCCTACAACTTTGAAGCCCTTGTCCACGGTGGGAAACTCAATGATTTCAGTCAGTCACTTTTGCTGCCTAAGTCAGAAGTCTTGACAAAATGGAATCTTATTCTACTTCGCAGCACATCTTATCAGACACTTGGCTTCATTTTTCTCTTGATAATGATGGGTATTTAAAATACACATGACTATTGGATAATAAAGGAAGAACTCTCATTGTTCTAAGCCTTTCTTTTTTTTTTTTTTACTCTCTTTTTATTTTTTCTTTTACTTTGACCTTAGGATATATATGTCTCCTTAAGGGTGTTTTGAAGAGGGTGAAAGAAACAGACAGGACCTTGAAAGGAAAAACAGACGTCTAATTGGCTGTCTCTTGCTGACCCTCAATGACCCTGTGCTGAATACCTTTAATGGACATGTGTGATCTCAGAGCCTCTACTGTGATAAACAAATTTTCGAACTTCAACTTGTTTTTGCAGAAGAAATCTTCATTCTCCTCAAAGAGGTTTTTTTTTTTTTTAAATGAATAAGTCATTAGCATAGGTATATTTTAAATGAATGAGTAAGGCACTAGCATAAATACGTTATACAAGGGGGAAGCTAAGGTAGTTTTCCAATTTTATAGATACAAATTTTTTTTAAAAAAGGAGTTTGGGGGCTTCTCTGGTGGCGCAGTGGTTGAGAGTCCGCCTGCCAATGCAGGGGACACGGGTTCGTGCCCCAGTCCGGGAAGATCCCACATGCCGCAGAGCGGCTGGGCCCGTGAGCCATGGCCGTTGAGCCTGTGCGTCCGGAGCCTGTGCTCCGCAGCGGGAGAGGCCACAACAGTGAGAAGCCCACGTACCGCAAAAAAAAATAAATAAATAAAAGGAGTTTGGGTCAATCATCAATTTAGTTCATTTAGCTCATGTTATTGTATGATTTTACATTATACTATAGAGAGCAAAACCCGTTTGCATTCCAAACAATAGTTACTAAATCCTAAAAGCTCAAAAAGTCAGTCAGAAGCAATAATCTTTACCCCTAAAATTAATAACTATTATGACATTGTTTACATGCACCCTTGGAACTTCCTGCTCTGTAAACCATCTTGGGTCAAGGTGGAAAATAGTAAGAGTCAATTCAAATCCTTTCGTGCTTCCAAAAAAGCTTCAGATGATTGCAAGTTTTTATTAAGTGTTGTGGAACTAAGGAAGGTAATGGGGATACCCCTATTCCTATTTTTGCCAAAAGGCTGGAAGCCTCACTCCACCAGGGAGCTATGCATTTCTCCCTGCACCTTAACTTCTTGGAAATCACTGTGGTCCACCACCTCTCCTCTTTCCCACTAGCTGGCATTTCTTCTTCTCTACTATTCTTCCTTCTCTTCCATGTTGACAGTTTTCTTAACTCCTCATCTAATGTCAATGAAGTCTCTTTTGATATTGCTGTGCCTCTACCAGCTCTTCTTTCTGTAATCATCTCTTCTCATGCCCAGATCCACTTAAATACTCTAGTTTCACTTTCTCATCAGTAAGACTTTTTGGAATTACAGAAAGGCTGAGACCAATGCCACATTTTGAGACTCCAGTATATGAAATACTAAAGACACCTCCAAATAAGTTTAAAAATGGATTTGGTTTTAATATTTAATAGTCATTCATGTCATCTGAAAATGTTCAATACAATATTATTCCAATTACAGTCTAGCTTTATGTGGAAATAAGACCCAAATTCTGCATTTCAGGCATGAATGTGGAGCTCATGTCCTTCTGTCCCTCCTGCCCCCCAGCCCACATGACCAAAAGCATCCATACATCAGACCCTGCTTATTGGCAAAGATTAATGTGGTGAAATTAAAAGAGCACTGAACTGGAAGCTGTGAGGATGTCATTAGGTTCCATCTTATCTGAACCTTTGTTTCCTCATCTGGAAAATGAAGATGTTGCCAGAGTTCTCTTCTAGTGCTCTTTTGTGATTTCATATTGTGCTTAGCTCTCCAAGACACCATTTCTAGCTAGCTAGCAGAGAAAAACAAGGTAAAGTAAGCAGACACCTCTAAAGATAAATTGGCTGGGGAACACAAATGTCAGAGACAACAATATAGGACAAGAGTTATACCTGGGGGATGAGGAGGTGCACACGGAGGTCTACTTTCACGCCTCTTTTCTCATCATGCAGCAGCAGTCCCGATGGACTTGGAGCACAGTCACAGAGCATCCCATTACACACAGATCCAGTTGTAAAATATTCTCACAGCTATCCCGCTATCCAGCAGTGCTTGATAGGTGACCACAGCTCACAGGAAGAATCATGTCCTTGCTTAATCCTTTTGGTGTGACCCATTTCCCATGGCAAAGCAAAGATCTTTCCTCTTCTCACTTTCTCATATGGGAAAAAAATTAAAGTAACCTTTCTACCAGTCATTACCTACACAAGTTATAGTTAATAAAGTACGCTTAGAGGTAAACCTAACATCCAAGATCAAGAGAGATCAAGTAGAAAGGAAACACTCTTACCTTATTGTGTAGGTTAGCTGACTTTAATGATTAAAATATTGTGCTGTTTCTTCTCAGATTTCAGCAACAGTCAAATCTTATGGTTGAAGCCTCAGGCACTAAATTGCAGAGAACACTGATTGTTAGTACAAGAAAGCATCTAAGCATCTATTAGTTCAGCCTACCATGAAAAGTCAGAATTCCTATCTAGCCTCTCTATGATAATAATAATAACAACAATAATATGATGATAACTATAATGATAATAATGAAAGCACTTATTCCACAGTTACTATGTTGCCAGATACTGTGCACGTATATTGAACACTGATTATAAATCATCACGGTTCTTAGCACTAACTTACTGAATCCTTACAATGCCTCTCATTTTATCCATGAGTCAATAGAAACATGAAAGGGTTAAATAACTTGCATGAAGTCACACAGCCAGCTAGGTGCTGGGGAATTGAACTAAACAGACAAGCTCTGGAGCCTGTCTCTTTAACCTTATGCTACCAGTTGCGGAGCTAGGGAGGAGCCAGGGTGAGAACATAGAGTTTGTTTCAACACTACTTAGTAGAAAGATCTTTAGTTTCCTAGGCCAAATGTGCCTCCTTATATCAGGGATTGGGAAACTATGGTTTGTTTTTGTATGGGTCATGAGCTAAGAGTAGATTTTAAACTTTCAGACAGTTAACAAAATCAAAAGAAGAGTAATATGTCAAGACACATGAAAATCATCTGAAATTCAGATCTCTGTGTCCATAAATAAAATTTTATTGGAACACAACTACACTTCTTCATTTACATCTGTGGCTGCATTAACTCTACAGCAAGGTCAGAATTGAGCGCTTGTGACAAAGACCATCTGGCCCAGCAAAGCCTAAAACATTTACTAGCTGGCCCATTACAGAAAATGTTTGCTGACTCCTACTTTAAATAGTTGAAGGTAGTTCTCACGTCCTTTCCTAAATGTACTCTTTTTTATGGTAACTCTCTCAAATCCTCCTCCCTCCCCCAACCTCACATCATCCTGGATACTCCTCTCTGGAGTTTCTTGGGTACCACATATCCCATACCTCTTAAAATAGTGCCTAGTGGCATATTCATACCATGGAATATTACTCAGCAATAAAAAGGAATAAACTACCCAGACCCCAATAACACAGAAGAATCTCCAAAGCATTATGCTGAATTCCTAAGCCTTACCCAAAGCACTCTTATGGTAGGATGGTATGTATATAAAATTCTAAAGCGGGCAGAACTCACCTATGGTGAAAAGAACATCAGAACAATGGTTGTCTATAGGAGAATGGAGGAAGAATTAGCTAGGATGGGAATTAAACTCTCCGGGATTTTGGAAATATTCCAAATCTTGACAATTGTTTCAGTTACATAGTTGCATACATTTGCCAAATTAAATCTAAAGATACACTTACAATTTGTACATGACACTGTATCCACCTCCAAAAACAAATGTTGAACTTTAGTTAATGATCTGGGTCCTGAAATGTTTAGGAGTGAAGGGTGTCAATACCTGCAACTTATTTTGAAATGAGTCCAGAAATCAACATGATTGGATGATTGGATAGCGGTATGGACAGATAGCAAGATAGAGGATGAAACAAGAAGAGTAAAATGTTCATTGTGGATTCTAGATTCAGGTATATGGGTATTCTCTAATTCTTCTGACTTCTGTGGTTGAAATTTTTCATAGAAAATTTTATTCTTCAAAATAAAATTTTCATAATAAAATGAGAAGGAAGGGATAAAGTAATGCTTAGTATGAAACAAACTACTCTAAATGTTGCACAAAGTGACACTGTTATTTCCCTTCACCTGGAAGCCATTTTACTGTTACTTTTTATTTTCCTTTAATACATCTGTTTGGATCCTGAAGTGCCCTTTCTTAAACTTACACAAAGAGATACCTTGGTTATACATAACTATTGGGACTAGTGATAAGGATGTATTCAATGACACAAGCTAACTTCACTCCAAGAGGCCAACTTTAATTTTTTCACCGTCTAAATTCTGGGTCTGTAGTTTATTATTTAAGAAAATGTATAAAATGAAAGACACAGAAACAGCCCCAATGAGATGTTTCCATCAAACTCATTTGTGGAAAGCAGTGTAAATTCCTCAAGTGAGTTTACACTCTTGCCTCATGGACTTGTAGAAAGAAGAGGAATGCGTTTGATCATGGTTGAATTCCTGGCCTCTTTAACCTCACCGGTAGGTTGTCATGTATTTCTCATACTACGGTTCACTATCATTTGACAAACAATATGCTCATCACTGTTACAAACATCAGATGAGCATGTGTACATGATAAAAATTTGAAAAAGTTCTCAAAAGATGCAGCCTAATCTCTGGATTAACTGTTTCTTTAAGGGCCTCTGCAGTGTATAATCTGCAGTCTGATTCTGTTGCTTTTATGCAATGCCAATATTAGAAGCAATAACACAATCATGCTTCAACTATTTGGAGGTCAATTAGCTGGAAAATTCTGCTGTTTCCAAATGGAAGCTAAGAACCAAGGAAGTAAGCAAGAAAAATCCCGAAGGCAGTCAAACTAACTGTGAGAGCATCAGGGCTCCAAGCTCCTGTATTCACTCCTGGAAGAGTCTCTAAAGCTGACACTCAGAATGCTATCATCCTTCCATAGGGAAAATTCTAACAAGCCTGGATTTCCAGCTCATACCTTAGGAAAGATTGCACAGAGGCTGGCACAGTGAAAGTGTCAAGAATGGGAAGAATTATTAGCCACCGTTCAAAACTCAAAATGCACTATAATTTGGGAGGATAAATTATGGACAAAAAAGGTGTTCACCTTAATACTACCAATGAAGGAACAGTTCCACAAGATATTAAAGATAGTCCTTAAAAATAAAAAAGAGGAGGGCTATTATCAGACATCCTCAGGAAATATTGGTCTCAACGTCAATGCCACAGCATATCTGTTATGACTCCAGGGACCTCTAAAAAGAACATCGTTTTTTTCACCCTTCTTTTTCCCATTCCCCTTTTTTTTCTTTTATTTTGGCTGAAGCTTATTGATGCTATTTTCTTTTCTCATCATAACAATGTCCGTCAGTCTGCCTGAATCTTCTGGTCTAGGCGTGGCTCTGAACTTCTCCCACACCCTCCTTTACACAGGTGTTTCCTCTCCTATTCCCGAATTTCTACTCCCTGCACAGCAATCTGTTGTTTACAAATTCCAGGCAACATATCTAGTTTCTGAGGACACCTTCCAAATCATCCACATGTTCACTTCCCTCCCTTCTCACTTCTGCCTTTCTTTTCCCATCTTTTTCCTCTCCAAGCAACGTGCCAAGCAGTCTACACTCAGACATCCCTTCTAAGCCCCTCCTGCATTTCCTGTTCATCTCATAGCTTTGCACTGTTTTTCTGCTTTTGCTTAAATCAAATGCTTCAGCTGAGACCCACCTAAAAATCCTCATTCCCTTCCCATTTGTGCAGCCCTCACCACTTGACTTCAACATGCATTTTTCCTGAGGGAGCCCACCAGCCTGCATGGGGTCAAGGGATATGGCTTTATTCCCCTTCTCTGGTCAGCCCGAGTGTGAGGCTCAGGGTCACCTTGACAGACAATGTCTGTCATCTAATCAGCATTGGACTCTGAGCCGGTAGATCTGTGTTCAATCTTGAATTCTGTCTCTTACTCACTTTTGTGCCCAGTCATTTGGCTTCTCTGAGCTTCAGTTTCCACATCTATAAAAATGGCAAAAATACTTGGGGTTTGATCTATCCTACAGGGTTGGGTGGAGCTGATGGGATCCTGCTTGAGCAGGCTCTTCATCAGCTGTAGGATGTGACAGCCTTCTTCCTCTACTTTGAAAGCTTTGTTCTTATTGAAATCCTGGGAGTAGACCTTCATTCTCTTTTACATTCTTAATTTCTTCTCATTCTAACAGGGATTAGCTCATTCTCCACATACCACTACCAAATTCCCCAGCTGAGAATAAATTAATTTCTGCTACTGCTATTTATCAGAACATGGACTTGTCAGTGGGGAGTCAGATAGGAAAGTGGTTAAGTGCAGCCTCAAATCTGGGGGCTGAAAGCCTAGCTTCAGCACTTACTTGATGTAGAAATTGGAAATGTCCACTCAGCCTTGACTTCCTCAGTTGTCTCATCTTTAAAATGGGGATAATAGGAAGCATTCACTGCACAAGGTGGTTGTGATGATTACAGGACGTCAAAGGGTACGCAGGGCTTCCCTGGTGGCACAGTGGTTGAGAGTCCGCCTGCCGATGCAGGGGACACGGGTTCATGCCCCGGTCCGGGAAGATCCCACGTGCCGCGGAGTGGCTGGGCCCGTGAGCCATGGCCGCTGAGCCTGCACGTCCGGAACCTGTGCTCCGCAACGGGAGAGGCCACAACAGTGAGAGACCCGCGTACCGCAAAGAAAAAAAAAGGGGGGGGGGGCGCTCAATCTTAGCACAGGCAATGCCTGGCATGTGGTAAGCTCTCAATAATGTTTGCCTCTCACTTATCTGTGGTTACCTGTCGTTTCTGCCCCTCCCTCCTTTTCCTTCTTAGTTTCCTCCATTCTCCTTTTCCTTCTGTCTCCCTTCTCCTCCTGTCACCCCATAGTCAGCGGTAGCTGGTGCTCCCTGCCCATCCAGTGAAATCTCAGGGGAAAAGTTCAGCCCTTGAAGCATCCCAAAGTTCTGCTCCCCCTTCAGCTCTTATCTTGGCAACTCCCCCCTCCTCCTACAGATTCCTTTCTGGCATCCTCCCTATGTTTTCACTGCCTTCCTGATTACAGCGTATGTCAGCGTGGCAGGATAATTTACTGATATATTAATTTGTGTTTTTACCTCAGGGTTTGCTAGCTCTCCGCTATATAAAGGAAGCCAGGCCTTTCTGTTCGCCTGCCTCAGGGGAGGTTTGTGTTAAGAGGCCAAAGCTGAGAAACCTGGCTTTTGTTTCCCCAAAGCCCTGTGTTCTGGGAGGAGAGAATGCCAGCCAGGAGGAAGAGAGAAGCTCGGGCCTTTGAGAACAGAGACAGAGGGAAGGAAAGCAGGGTGGGGGGAGGCGTGGGGGATTTGATAGATGGGAAGGGGGTAAGGGCCTGAAGACCAGGCTACCAGCAAGCCTTGGCTCTCACCCATGGCTACCCCTGGGGAAGTGGCTGGACCACAAAGAAAATGGCTTTAAAGCATGTTTAAATAACTAGCCCCCAGCCCCAGGCCACTGGGCTCAGCAAACATCCCACCAACCATTCCCTGCACTGATGCCCCCGTGGGCAGCAGAGCCACAGAAGTAGTAAAGCTCATGCCTGCCAGGACAGCAGTAACCAGAGGAGACAGGGACAGGGCAAAACAGTAAATCATAACCCCTAATGTCTGCTGCCCACTCAGACTGTGCCAAGCACTATTCTAGGATCTTTACAAGTGTAAGAACAGTTGCTTCCCAAGACAACCTTATATTTCCACATACATAGACAAAGAAATAGGCTCAGAGAAGGCAAGCAACTTATTCCATATCACACAGGTAGGACCCGGTGAAGCTGGGAGTCCAATTCAAGTAGAAATATTAAAAGAGGTCACCAATTTACTGTAGAATGTTAAGAATGAAATGCTGGGTCTTCCCTGGTGGCGCAGTGGTTAAGAATCCACCTGCCAATGCCGGGGACAGGGGTTCGAGCCCTGGTCCGGGAAGATCCCACATGCCGCGGAGCAACTAAGCCCATGCACCACAACTACTGAGCCTGTGCTCTAGAGCCCGCGAGCCACAACTACTGAGCCTGTGTGCCACAACTACTGAAGTCTGCAAGCCTAGAGCCCATGCTCTGCAATAAAAGAAGCCGCCACAAAGAGAAGCCCGCACACTGCAATGAGGAGTAGCCCCTGCTCACCACGACTAGAGAAAGCCCACACAAGCAACAAAGACCCAATACAGCCAACAATAAATAAATAAATAAATAAATAAAATTTATATTAAAAAAAAGAATGAAATGCTCCATGGGACCAACAATAGCAACCCCGAAACTGAAAGTATCCAGCCCTCTGAGTACCACCAAAAGGGGGACTGTTGGCAGACCTGCTTCCTTTCCATTGAGGAGCCTCTTTCTAGACGTCACCAGCTCTGCAACTCCTGCTGAGTTGTATTTTGATGATGGAAATACTGTCTTGATTCAGAGGAAGCAGAGGTGCATATGCTCAGAGTGTAAAGAGTCAAGCACAGGTACCTGGAATTCCAGGTCTTCCCCTTTTATTTTGCCTGTTTCCTAACTTCTCTACACGACTTGACCTTGCCAAGTCTGGTTGTCTGTAAAGTCAAGATAAAGAAATAACCTAGCTCAGTAGTTAGACTCATTGGATATCTGCCCAATAATTAGAAGTTATTATTATTATCATCATCATTATTATTGTCATTATTATCCCAGTGGTCCATCCTGCTTAGTCCTACTGCCTACCCAGCTGCCTTGGCTGCTTTTACTGAGTATCTCTGTATGTCAGTCACTGTGCTGGGTGCCGAGGAGCCCTCAACATCCAAGGTCTGGCTATAGAAGAGACCCATGAGGCATCTCTTAGTGCTACGTGGTAAGGGCTACAAATGGGATAATCCCAGTATCCCATGGGGGCCCAGGTCAGGGGCCCCAAAGGAGACTGCAGGGTGGGGATGATGTCAGGTTTCCTACAGAAGTCAATGGGCCGAGTCTTTACAAATGACAGTAACCTCCGCCTCACAGTGGGAAGTGAGCTAGGAGGCTCCCCATAACCCCTTCTGGCCCTCAGGAAAGGCTCCTGGGCCTAAGCACACTCCTGACACTACTCCAGCAGTTAATTTGAGTGTTTTGAGCAATGTAGAACTTGTATCACACTGGGCCATGGACCAAGCCTGCAGAGGAAAAGCCAAGACAGCTCAGAGCTGCTGGCACATTCCATAAACCCAAATTTCCAGAGCTGCCTTGAATAAGATGTGTAAAGGAACATTTTCCATGTGTCAATTAAGCTCAATGACCACGTGACATAAAGAGGAAATGTAAATGTGGGATTCTGATTGGCACAGTTCAAGGCCTCTGATTTCGATACGCAGAGACAGATCTGCAAGCTATTAAGAGTACTCGACTTCCAAACTCCAGAGGCTGTGAAGGAATGCCTGCTTTGCACATCAGAGGGAAAAAAGTACAGCCATGAAGAGCGGTCTTGGGAAAATACCCTGCTTGGTTCCCACAGCAAAACATACACGTTCAGTGAGATCAAGAATCAACTCGACTGTTATACTTACCTATAATTTCAAATTCCCCTAATAGATGTTCAGTTTTCAAAGAAAATGATGTGGTTTTTGACCACTTTTCCCCTTTAGAAGCATGGGACTGACATGAAATTGTGATACTAACCTTGATTTTAAATTGCTTCTCATCTCACATCGTTGGAAACTTAGCAAACCCCCAGTCCCTGTGTTTCCTTGGAAAGTCTGCATTCTGCTTCTGGCACAATGATTAAGTCCACTTGTCTATTCTAGGACACTAGCGGATCTCACTAAGTCGGAACACCCCACGGCTCACCCATATATCTATGTATTACCAAACTCACTGGGAAAGACAAGCTGAGTTATCATTTAGCCGAGAAAATCTGAGCGGCATTTATGAGTATAAAGTACAGCAGCACTGTCGACACAGAGTCAGGCTGGGAGGAAACACATTACACAATCCACGCAAATCCCCTCAACACGGTGGCCACTGGAGCCAAATGAGTGGTCCAAGGCTCTAGAAGGCTTATCTTCTCCGCAGCCCCCATCCCAACCCTCAAAAATTACAAATACAATCACTTGTGACAGATTGCTCCCCTGTCTTCCTCATTTAATTCTATATGATAAATTCAACGTGAAGTGACAGTCACAGCAAGTGTTCAGAGCTGTATCTAAAAAAACTAATTTTACTGAAGTTAGAACTCAATGAATGAGAAAATGTGAATATACACCTAGGGCATATCTCAAAACTTTAATCTCTATGAATGCCATAATGGTTATTCATGGCCGGGATGATATTAATATTTTCAAATATTTCAATAAAGAAGCACCGTGAGACTTTAAAATGGTATTATGCAAAGATAATACTATTTCAATGGGTCCTTCCCTGTGCTGGTATATTAATGGAGCAAAGAAAAGAAAAACGGCTGCTTTTGTCATCTGGGCAACAGCTATAGCAAGATGGTCCTGTGCTTAAGTTCTAAGAAATAGCTCTTCTTCCTTTTTTTATTATTTGGGGGGGAAAAATGTCTTGGGTTGCTATTGTCTGTTTAAATTAGGTAAATGCAATTAAGACGAGTCAAATATACACAGGCTCCAATGATGGGTAAAATTAAGGTCACCAGTTGCAGCCCTAATCCTGCTGCATTGCTTAGTCTCGGCTTTAGCCATTACAAGTGAGCGGAATGGTAATATCTTGCTAGTTTGGGGGTTAATGTAGGCTGACTGTGTAACTAGAAATAAATCCCGCAGGCTTCCTCCAATGTACAAGCACTTAACTCTGACATTTTACAAAAGGAAAAGTGGGTTCCCTTCCCCAGAACCTGTCCTTGCTTTCCCCTCCACCTAAGCACAGAAGCAAAAGAACTTTATTTCTGGTCATTTTTTGTTTCCCTCCCAGTGAGCCTTGCTTTTGCCATTTGTGTATATCTCTTGCTCATTCCAAAACAGAAAGTTCTGAGTCATAATCCTTTGAAACCAATAGCACTTGTCTTCTTTTTCGTATACATAAAGATTATGCTTGTGTTGCCTGATATTATTTTACTTTGTGAAGGAATCGTTTCAGGCAGCCAGAAGATATGACAAAAACATTGTGCATATGGGAAAAAAAAAGGTTGACATTTACAGCCAGGAGAGAGGTACGGAATTGCAAAGGTCATCAATGAGTAAACAGATATTAATGGTTAGCCGGATAACTGGTACATAAACAGGTCACTTTAATAAACACCAGGAAAGACTTAGCACTTTCAACCAACCTCAGGAAAGTAGGTGCCGAGGAAATTCCCCAAAAGTGGATGAGAAAGCCATGCTGATTTCTGGTTGCTAGAGAGTGAAAAATTACTGTTTCATTTTTACACTTCTCACATACTCACCAAAAATAAGTTTTGAGATGGAAATGATAAGAAGTAAGTGGTATCATGGAAGAAAAACTTTTCGGTGACTATTTTTTTGAAAAGTGATACTCAGCCGAACACTGCCTATGTCTTTGTTTTCCTTCCATGGCAATGTGTAAAAGTGCTCAAGAAATTTTTTATTACTAACCTAGAAAGTCTTTCTAAAAGCATTAGCTCCCTCATTTTGCTATTTTGACCCTGTGTTGTATTAAAACTTGTGAGCTGAGGGTTAAATTTTGCATGTACTGATTGGCATTCACCCCCATTTTTTGTTTTTGTTTTTTAAAGACTATTTTTTAAGCAGTACTAGGTTCACAGCAAAATTGAGAGGAAGATGTAGAGATTTCCATATATCTCCTGCATCACACACATGCATAGCCTCTGCCATTATCAACATCCCACCACTAGGGTGGTGCGTTTGTTAGAACTGATGAACCTACATTGACACATCATAATCACCCAAAGTCCATAGTTTAACTTAGTGTACATTCTTGGTGTTGCACTTTCTCTAGGTTTGGGCAAATGTATAATGATCATTATACTATCATTGAGTATTTTCACTGCCTAAAAATTCTCTATGCTCCCCCTATTCAGCCACCCCCCCACCCCCCCAGCCCCTGGTAACCACTGATCTTTTTACTGTCTCTGTAGTTTTGCCTTCTCCAGAATGTCATATAATTAGAATCACAATATGTAGCCTTTTCAGATTGGCTCCTTCCACTTAGTAGTATAAGTCTCCTGTATGTCTTCCTATGGCTTGATAGCTCATTACTTTTTACCACTGAAGGCTATTCCATTGTCTGGATGTTTATTTATCCATTCACCTACTAAAGGACAACTTGATCACTTCCAAATTTGGGCAATTATGAATAAAGCTGCTATAAACATCTATGAGCAGGTTTTTGTGTGGACGTAGTTTCATCCCTGTTTTTCACTGGGAAAAGTCAAAGCCAGATCTGTGGTGACAAAGGCAAAGGCATGGGGCTCCAGGCAAAGAATCTTGGTGAGTGAGATGCCCACCCACTCTCACCACCCTCATTCCCCACCCCAGCCCACCCCAGGACCATGGGGAACTGAGAATAAATGCACCTGAGCCTTTCAGAATGTTCCCCTGTAAGCCCAGGGCATCACATCTTTTGATTTTTTTAAAGAAGCCAGATTTTTTGTAAAATCACTAGATTCCTGGACTTTTAAATGTTGACGGCTCATTGAAACTTTGCTCAGTCCAAATGATATATATTGAACTGCAGGCTACATCAGCCCAGTTTAATTGCTTGTCTAAATTAAAAATAAATAAACAAAAAAACAAAAATCCCTGAAAATGTACTGAGGAGGAAGAGAGTCTGAGTGTATCTTTAAAATTTATTGTACAGACTGTATTCTCTTTTAAACACACAGTTCTCTGTAGGAATATTCAGAAAAAGAAAAACTAATAGGTCAACAGATTTAATAGAGAAGTGGACTATCAGTAAGGGCCTAAAGCTTACTTTCAGAACCATGTGAATAAAAGTCAGATGAGATACTATATTATATGTGGCCTAATGGTTTACAGATGAGTGAGTAGCACTGCTTTCAAATAAAATGTGAGGAAACCAATTTTTAAATAAATGTGTAGTTTGACTATCACGCCCACAGGAGACATTGTGACGTACCCAACCTGAAAATCAAATTATTTAAGGTTGGTTATACTAATAACAGTCTCTAACCAACTGCTAAGGTGAACTATAAAACCAGACTAGCTGGGCTTCCCTAGTGGCGCAGTGGTTGAGAGTCCGCCTGCCGATGCAGGGGACACAGGTTCGTGCCCCGGTCCGGGAAGATCCCACGTGCCATGGTGTGGCTGGGCCCGTGAGCCATGGCCGCTGAGCCTGCGTGTCCGGAGCCTGTGCTCCACAATGGGAGAGGACACAACAGTGAGAGGCCCGCGTACTGTAAAAAAAAAAAACCAAAAAGAAAAAACCAGACTAGCCAAAGGCAGTAAATGGGATGGGTTAGAGAGGAAGTAGAAAGAAAACAAGGTACAGGGCTGGTCTACTAGTTATATGTGGGGTCGATGTTAAGATAAATGGCAGAGGATGTATGAGATCTTGTTTCTGAGTGTGGTGTGGGAGGGCTGGAGTGGTCTAATGGCCTCATTGTCTGGTCCATCTCCCCTTCTCCACGGTCACATCCCCACCCCGTGCTTTCTGCTCACCATTGGCAGCTGGCCTGGTTCGCTGTGCTTTCTCATCTCTCCTGGCCTCTCTGAACCTAAAGCCTTTTCTACATCACCCTTACATTTGACCTGGGCAATTCCTTATTTGTCCTATAAAATTCACCTAAATTCAAGTGCCTCATTTTACAGAAAGCCACACCTAACTCCTGTCCAGGTGATCAGGGTGCCTCTCCTCTGTGTTCCCTCAAGCACGTCTACCAACCTCTGTCTTTTAGCCCCACCTCTGCACTACAGTCATGGGGACCATGGGTGCACATAGCTATCTGCCCACAGGACCTTGAACTCTTTGCTGAAGGTAGAAGCTACTCTTTTCACCTTTGAGCCTCCATCACCTAGCCCTGTGCTTGGAAAACAGCACATTAATGTTGAGCGAATGTCCAAACGAATAAAATGAATGGGCTTCTCAGCAATAATGCTTAGAAAGGAAACTCTGACAAGTAAAATACCCGTGAATGAATCTGTTGTAGCTTTTTTTTGGTTGAAATCTTTCATATGTTCAACTGCAATGACATTTGTGACAGCGAGTCCTATTTTAAAAAATCTTGTGAATCTTATTAAACACAGTACCAGTTCAGTTCTTTGGCTTCCTCATCTGTAAAGTGGAGGTGATAGTACCTGCCCTTCTAGGTTCAGAGTGTGGTTGGAAAGACTCCCTCATATGATGTATGTGACCATACTGAAAAGAGTTACCCTACAAATGATAAAGCCCCAAATGCAATCTGGACTGGGTAGTCACCCCTCCTCTGCTCATTTCTATCTGTTAGACTCTATTAAAATTCTCTGCCTACTGACCCAATTTATGTCTGCACAAAGACTCTGCCTCTAATCTCAGGATTCCCAGACCTGGTAGGACACTCAGCACTTAGCAAGTGCTCACTAAATATTTGTAATATAATGATATACATGACAAATATCATGGTACAAAATTCATTCCAATTGTACCAGACACCACTAAACAGGACAGAATATGAAAGAAAAAAAAAAGGGAAATAGAAATTATTGAAAGACCACCATTTACTGGGCACTCTATATACCTGATTTTATTTATTAGTTGTAACCCTGTGAAATAGATAACATCGTCCTTATTTTACATGGAAGGACTCTGAGTCTCAGTGAGTCAGGTATCACACCAGAGGACACACAGCTACTAAGAAGGCTTAAACCCATACACCACACTGCCTCTTGTGATGAAGCTTTTGTACTCCAGGGGTTAATAGTTTCCAGCACATCTGATAGCACAGAATCAATGATTCTTAGTGGTAAACAAAGTCTCACGGCACATCTAGTCCAACCCCCAGATCACAGATGACAAAACAGAGGTTCAAAGCAGGGACATGGCCAAGGCTACCAAGACAGTAAAAAAAATAAAAAGGTTGTAAAAAAAGGCTAGTATGTTTCACATTCATGTTACATCTTATTTATGTACTATTTTGATGAAATTTACAAGTATATTTTATAGTTCATGAAAAGCTTTTAAATAATTCTCCTTTGATCCAATGTACCTTTATAAAAATGACATATATATTCCATTCACACAGAATTAAATCTTACATAACTACCGAAAGTTGTTTTTCCTCACAAAATGCCAGCGACCTCTCTCTTGGAAAATAGGCCAAGACTATCGACTGAAACCCCAGCAGAGAAAGCATAACTCAGAGAGAGGCCTCCTAAACAATCATTAAAGTAATAATTAAATACCAGAAAAGGGCAAAGGCATTTGCTCCTTTAAAAATTGAAAGAAATAATAAAATAAAATAAACCTTCTGTGAAAATCGCCTCCATCATCTTTAAAAGCTTTCCCAAATTCCAAATGGCTCTGTTATTAGCGATTCTTGATGCATGAGGTAGTCCTTTAAGAATAAATCTTTAAGTAATTCAAAACAAGGACTCTTCAGTAAATAGTTGAAATTAAGGGGGGAGTTAGAGTCATCTGGTTTCCATTAGGATGATAAAATAGTTCACTTGAAACCTTTTACAAGATGCTTTGTTACTGGGAGGTGTCCGACCATCTCACTCCATCACTAGCCATTTGACACAACATAAAAGGCTTCAAAAGCCATGTTAGGCCTCTTAATCAAAAACTAATTGTAATAGATATTGGGGAGTGTTAACACGGTGACCGCTGGGTTGTAGCTGTGGTCTGGAAGCGGCAGTGAACATTAAACACAACCCCGAGTTGATAGGGCTTATCTCAATTTCAGAGCTAAGTGCTAAGTACTACAGGCCAGTATCTCCTCGCTATTGCTTTGTACCACTTTTGGAGTTAATTGCCCCATAAGGCTTCATCTTCTTAATGAAATTTATGGCATTGTCAGAGGACTTGGTAGATATGGCTGCAGTTTAGGAGACTTTACAGAAAACACAGACATAAACAGAGGGGAAAAGAAAATACATACTTGGAGCCTAATGCATCTATAGCCTTTCCTGAGTGGTGCGGGACTCCCCAGGCCCAGGGGGAGGCATTGGCAGCACATTAACTCTTTCAGGCCTGTAATGGAATATTCATGGAGTTCACGCTAATGGAAAGTTCATAAAGGATGTCATAGGGCCTGTGGTAGGCGTTCCATAAATATTTAATGATCAGCCTTACAGGACTAGAACTGCTGGCAAGCAACGAATGCGAGTCATGGGCTTTGTGGCCCTACGCTTAACACAGTGTCTCAGATGTGGCTGGCACTCAAGAAAAATTTTTTGGGTGATTGATGAATGAATAAATGATCTCACTGGAGGATAGTTCTCCATCATTTACAGAGCGCTTTCATGTTTGATTCCTGCAGCCATCCACTTGATAGGCCTAGAGTTTCATTAATGACTGATCTAGGCCTGGAACTGGCACTGCGGGGCTCCCATTATAATCTTTTTGACTTCAAATGGACTGGAGAGATGGTCTGTGAATGGCCTGTGTTCTAAGGCTGGCTAAGGAGGAATTTACAAGTTAAAGATTAAATGTGACTCTGGATCCTGGATTGGATCCTGGAACAGAAATAAAAAAACATTCAAGGAAAAACTGGTGAAATCTGATAGTCTGGACTTCCATTAATAGTACTGTACTTACAGAAAGAGAAAAACAAATACCGTATGCTAACGCATATAAATGGAATCTAAGAAAAAAAAAAAAAAAGGTCATGAAGAACCTAGGGGTAAGACGGGAATAAAGACACAGACCTACTAGAGCATGGACTTGAGGATATGGGGAGGGGGAAGGGTAAGCTGTGACAAAGTGAGAGAGTGGCATGGACATACATACACTACCAAATGTAAAATAGATAGCGAGTGGGAAGCAGCCGCACAGCACAGGGAGATCAGCTCCGTGGTTTGTGACCACCTAGATGGGTGGGATAGGGAGGGTGGGAGGGAGGGAGATGCAAGAGGGAAGAGATATGGGAACATATGTATATGTATAACTGATTCACTTTGTTATAAAGCAGAAACTAACACACCATTGTAAAACAATTATACTCCAATAAAGATGTTAAAATTTTTTTTAAATACTGATATTATAAAATATATATATATAGTACTGTACTTAACTGTAGTTAATTTCTTAGGATCATAGGTTAGCATTAGGGCAAACCGGGTGAAGGGTATATAGGAATTTTCTGCATTACCTTTGAATTCTTCCGTTACTCTAAGGTCATTTCAGATTAAAAAGTTTTTGAGTCTTCCGGGTAAGATGGCGGAAGAGTAAGACGCGGAGATCACCTTCCTCCCCACAGATACACCAGAAATACAGCTACACGTGGAACAACTCCTACAGAACACCTACTGAACGCTGGCAGAAGACCCCAGACCTCCCAAAAGGCAAGAAACTCCCCACATACCTGGGTAGGGCAAAGCGGAGAGATTCCCGCGCAGAGGAGCGGTGCCGAGCGGCACTCACCAGCCCGAGAGGCTTGTCTGCTCCCCCGCCGGGGCGGGCGGCGCTGGAGCTGAGGCTCGGGCTTCGGTCAGAGCGCAGGGAGAGGACTGGGGCTGGCGGCGAGAACTCAGCCTGAAGGGGGCTAATGTGCCACAGCTAGCCAGGAGAGAGTCCGGGAAAACTCTGGAGCTGCCGAAGAGGCAGGAGACTTTTTCTTCCCTCTTGGTTTCCTGGTGGGCGAGGAGAGGGGATTAAGAGCGCCGCGTAAAGGAGCTCCAGAGACGGGCGCGAGTCGCGGCTGAAAGCGCGGAGCCCAGAGACGGGCGTGGGACGCTGTGGCTGCTGCTGCCGCCGCCAAGAAGCCTGTGTGCGAGCGCAGGTCACTGTCCACACCGCCCTTCCGGGAGCCTGTGCAGCCTGCCACTGCCGGGGTCCCGGGATCCAGGGGCGGCTTCCCTGAGAGAACGCACAGCGCGCCTCGGGCTGGTGCAACGTCACGCCGACCTCTGCCGCTGCAGGCTCGCCCCGCACTCCGTGCCCCTCCCTCCCGCCAGGCCTGAGTGAGCCAGAGCCCCCAAAGAGGCTGCTCCTTTAACCCTGTCCTGTCTGAGCGAAGAACAGACGCCCTCCGGCGACCTACATGCAGAGGCGGGGCCAAATCCAAAGCTGAGATCCAGGAGCTGTGAGAACAAAGAAGAGAAAGGGAAACCTCTCCCAGCAGCCTCAGAAGCAGCGGATTAAAGCTCCACAATCAACTCCATGTACCCTGCATCTGTGGAATACATGAATAGACAACAAATCATCCCAAATTGAGGAGCCAGGAGTCAGTGCTGTGCCTCTGAGGTGGGAGAGCCAACTTCAGGACACTGGTCCACAAGAGACCTCCCAGCTCCACATAATATCAAATGGCGAAAATCTTCCAGAGATCTCCATCTCAACACCAGCACCCAGCTTCACTCAACGACCAGCAAGCTACAGTGCTGGACACCCTATGCCAAACAACTAGCAAGACAGGAACACAACGCCACGCATTAGCAGAGAGGTGGCCTAAAATCATAAAAAGTCCGCAGACACCCCAAAACACACCACCAGACGTGGACCTGCCCACCAGAAAGACAAGATCCAGCCTCATCCACCAGAACACAGGCAGTACTCCCCTCCACCAAGAAGCCTACACAACCCACTAAACCAACCTTAGCCACTGGGGACAGACACCAAAAACAACGGGAACTACGAACCTGCAGCCTGCAAAAAGGAGACCCCAAACACAGTAACATAAGCAAAATGAGAAGACAGAAAAACACACAGCAGGAGAAGGAGCAAGATAAAAACCCACCAGACCAAACAAATGAAGAGGTAATAGGCAGTCTACCTGAAAAAGAATTCAGAATAATGATGGTAAAGATGATCCAAAATCTTGGAAATAGAATAGACAAAATGCAAGAAACAGTTAACAAGGACCTAGAAGAACTAAAGATGAATCAAGCATCGATTAAAAACACAATAAATGAAATAAAAAATACTCTAGAAGGGATCAATAGCAGAATAACTGAGGCAGAAGAACGGATAAGTGAGGTGGAAGATAAAATAGTGGAAATAACTGCTGCAGAGCAAAATAAAGAAAAAAGAATGAAAAGAACAGAGGACAGTCTCAGAGACCTCTGGGACAACATTAAACGCACCAACATTCGAATTATAGGGGTTCCAGAAGAAGAAGAGAAAAAGAAAGGGACTGAGAAAATATTTGAAGAGATTATAGTTGAAAACTTCCCTAATATGGGAAAGGAAATAGTTAATCAAGTCCAGGAGGCACAGAGAGTCCCATACAGAATAAATCCAAGGAGAAATACGCCAAGACACATATTAATCAAACTGTCAAAAATTAAACACAAAGAAATCATATTAAAAGCAGCAAGGCAAAAACAACAAATAACACACAAGGGAATCCCCATCAGGATAACAGCTGATCTCTCAGCAGAAACTCTACAAGCCAGAAGGGAGTGGCAGGACATAACAAAAGTGATGAAGGAGAAAATCCTGCAACCAAGATTACTCTACCCAGCAAGGATCTCATTCAGATTTGATGGAGAAATTAAAAGGTTTACAGACAAGCAAAAGCTGAGAGAATTCAGCACCACCAAACCAGCTTTACAACAAATGCTAAAGGAACTTCTCTAGGCAAGAAACACAACAGAAGGAAAAGAACTACAATAACGAACCCAAAACAATTAAGAAAATGGGAATAGGAACATACATATCAATAATTACCTTAAATGTAAATGGACTAAATGCTCCAACCAAAAGACACAGATTGGCTGAATGGATACAAAAACAAGACCCATATATATGCTGTCTACAAGAGACCCACTTCAGACCTAGAGACACATACAGACTGAAAGTAAGGGGATGGAAAAAGATATTCCATGCAAATGGAAACCAAAAGAAAGCTGGAGTAGCAATTCTCATATCAGACAAAATAGACTTTAAAATAAAGACTACTAGAAGAGACAAAGAAGGACACTACATAATGATCAAGGGATCGATCCAAGAAGAAGATATAACAATTGTAAATATTTATGCACCAAACATAGGAGCACCCCAATACATAAGGGAAATATTAACAGCCATAAAAGGAGAAATCGACAGTAACACAATCATAGTAGGGGACTTTAACACCCCACTTTCACCAATGGACAGGTCATCCAAAATGAAAATAAATAAGGAAACACAAGCTTTAAATGATACATTAAACAAGATGGACTTAATTGATATTTATAGGACATTCCATCCAAAAACAACAGAATACACATTTTTCTCAAGTGCTCATGGAACATTCTCCAGGATAGATCATATCTTGGGTCACAAATCAAGCCTTGGTAAATTTAAGAAAATTGAAATTGTATCAAGTATCTTTTCCGACCACAATGCTATGAGACTAGATATCAATTACAGGAAAAGAGCTGTAAAACATACAAACACATGGAGGCTAAACAATACACTACTTAATAACGAAGTGATCACTGAAGAAATCAAAGCGGAAATTAAAAAATACCTAGAAACAAATGACACTGGAGACACGACGACCCAAAACCTATGGGATGCAGCAAAAGCAGTTCTAAGAGGGAAGTTTATGGCAATACAATCCCACCTTAAGAAACAGGAAACATCTCGAATAAACAACCTAACCTTGCACCTAAAGCAATTAGAGAAAGAAGAACAAAAACATCCCAAAGTTAGCAGAAGGAAAGAAATCATAAAAATCAGATCAGAAATAAATGAAAAAGAAATGAAGGAAAGGATAGCAAAGATCAATAAAACTAAAAACTGGTTCTTTGAGAAGATAAACAAAATTGATAAACCATTAGCCAGACTCATCAAGAAAAAAAGGGAGAAGACTCAAATTAATAGAATTAGAAATGAAAAAGGAGAAGTAACAACTGACACTGCAGAAATACAAAAGATCATGAGAGATTACTATAAGCAACTCTATGCCAATAAAATGGACAACCTGGAAGAAATGGACAAATTCTTAGAAATGCACAACCTGCCAAGACTGAATCAGGAAGAAATAGAAAATATGAACAGACCAATCACAAGCACTGAAATTGAAACTGTGATAAAAAATCTTCCAACAAACAAAAGCCCAGGACCAGATGGCTTCACAGGGGAATTCTATCAAGCATTTAGAGAAGAGGTAACACCTATCCTTCTCAAACTCTTCCAAAATATAGCAGAGGGAGGAACACTACCAAACTCATTCTACGAGGCCACCATCACCTTGATACCAAAACCAGACAAGGATGTCACAAAGAAAGAAAACTACAGGCCAATATCACTGATGAACATAGATGCAAAAATCCTCAACAAAATACTAGCAAACAGAATCCAACAGCACATTAAAAGGATCATACACCATGATCAAGTGGGGTTTATTCCAGGAATGCAAGGATTCTTCAATATACGCAAATCAATCAATGTGATACACCATATTAACAAACTGAAGGAGAAAAACCATATGATTATCTCAACAGATGCAGAGAAAGCTTTTGACAAAATTCAACACCCATTTATGATAAAAACCCTGCAGAAAGTAGGAATAGAGGGAACTTTCCTCAACATAATAAAGGCCATATATGACAAACCCACAGCCAGCATCGTCCTCAATGGTGAAAAACTGAAACCATTTCCACTAAGATCAGGAACAAGACAAGGTTGCCCACTCTCACCACTCTTATTCAACATAGTTTTGGAAGTTTTAGCCACAGCAATCAGAGAAGAAAAGGAAATAAAAGGAATCCAAATCGGAAAAGAAGAAGTAAAGCTGTCACTGTTTGCAGATGACATGATACTATACATAGAGAATCCTAAAGATGCTACCAGAAAACTACTAGAGCTAATCAATGAATTTGGTAAAGTTGCAGGATACAAAATTAACGCACAGAAATCTCTGGCATTCCTATATACTAATGATGAAAAATCTGAAAGTGAAATCAAGGAAACACTCCCATTTACCATTGCAACAAAAAGAATAAAATATCTAGGAATAAACCTACCTAAGGAGACAAAAACCTGTATGCAGAAAATTATAAGACACTGATGAAAGAAATTAAAGATGATACAAATAGATGGAGAGATGTACCATGTTCTTGGATTGGAAGAATCAACATTGTGAAAATGACTCTACTACCCAAAGCAATCTACAGATTCAATGCAATCCCTATCAAACTACCACTGGCATTTTTCACAGAACTAGAACAAAAAATTTCACAATTTGTATGGAAACACAAAAGACCCCGAATAGCCAAAGCAATCTTGAGAACGAAAAATGGAGCTGGAGGAATCAGGCTCCCTGACTTCAGACTATACTACAAAGCTACAGTAATCAAGACAGTATGGTACTGGCACAAAAACAGAAAGATAGATCAATGGAACAGGATAGAAAGCCCAGAGATAAACCCACGGACATATGGTCACCTTATCTTTGATAAAGGAGGCAGGAATGTACAGTGGAGAAAGGACAGTCTCTTCAATAAGTGGTGCTGGGAAAACTGGACAGGGACATGTAAAAGTATGAGATTAGATCACTCCCTAACACCATACACAAAAATAAGCTCAAAATGGATTAAAGACCTAAATGTAAGGCCAGACACTATCAAACTCCTAGAGGAAAACATAGGCAGAACACTGTATGACATAAATCACAGCAAGATCTTTTTTGACCCACCTCCTAGAGAAATGGAAATAAAGACAAAAATAAACACATGGGACCTAATGAAACTTCAAAGCTTTTGCACAGCAAAGGAAACCATAAACAAGACGAAAAGACAACCCTCAGAATGGGAGAAAATATTTGCAAATGAAGCAACTGACAAAGGATTAATCTCCAAAATTTATAAGCAGCTCATGCAGCTCAATAGCAAAAAAACAAACAACCCAATCCAAAAATGGGCAGAAGACCTAAATAGACATTTCTCCACAGAAGATATACAGACTGCCAACAAACACATGAAAGGATGCTCAACATCTTTACTCATTAGAGAAATGCAAATCAAAACTACAATGAGATATCATCTCACACCAGTCAGAATGGCCATCATCAAAAAATCTAGAAACAATAAATGCTGGAGAGGGTGTGGAAAAAAGGGAACACTCTTGCACTGCTGGTGGGAATGTGAATTGGTACAGCCACTATGGAGAACGGTATGGAGGTTCCTTAAAAAACTACAAATAGAACTACCATATGACCCAGCAATCCCACTACTGGGCATATACCCTGAGAAAACCATAATTCAAAAAGAGACATGTACCAAAATGTTCATAGCAGCCCTATTTACAATAGCCCAGAGATGGAAACAACCTAAGTGTCCATCATCGGATGAATGGGTAAAGAAGATGTGGCACATATATACAATGGAATATTACTCAGCCATAAAAAGAAATGAAATTGAGCTATTTGTAATGAGGTGGATGGACCTAGAGTCTGTCATACAGAGTGAAGTAAGTCAGAAAGAGAAAGACAAATACTGTATGCTGACACATATATATGGAATTTAAGAAAAAAAAATGTCATGAAGAACATAGGGGTAAGACAGGAATAAAGACACAGACCTACTAGAGCATGGACTTGAGGATATGGGGAGGGGGAAGGGTAAGCTGTGACAAAGTGAAAGAGCGGCATGGACATATATACACTACCAAACGTAAGGTAGATAGCTAGTGGGAAGCAGCCGCATAGCACAGGGAGATCAGCTCGGTTCTTTGTGACTGCCTGGAGGGGTGGGATAGAGAGGGTGGGAGGGAGACGCAAAAGGGAGGGGATATGGGAACATATGTATATGTATAACTGATTAAATTTGTAAAATAAAAATTAAAAAAAAAAAAAGAAAAAAAAAGTTTTTGACAATAATAACAACTCCACATTATCAAAACACAAAAATACATTATATAACAAAAACGTATAAAATGGAATGAGAAATGATATTACCTTCCTCTGCTAGCAAATGGTTCTTCAAATTCGTGCCTACCCTGTCCGCTCAGTCTTCACCAGCCCTCCTTTACTCCCCACAAAATTCTACCTGAATCTCTGGTTTCTGTTGTTTTTTACATTCACTATTTATGCACATGACAAATGCTTCCACTTTACTTTGAACTCACAGAGTAAAAGGATGATGCCCTGTTTATCCTCAACATACCCTCAGTGTTGTTCATTTGAAATGATCTGAGCATAAATCCATAGAAAGAAAAACAATCTTTAATAAGAATTATCATGATCCCAAAGATGTTGGAAGATTGATTTGACTGCTTTGAAAGTGTCCAAGATAACAATGGCCAATATATGGCAGAGAGTTTATTCCTCCATCACATCAGAGTGATTCAAAAGGTTCTCCTCCTCAAACGACCCAGCTTCCTTTCATGTTGCTGTATGGCATGCCCTAAGGGGTTGCTCTTGACAGCCTGTACAAAGATGGCTGCTCACTACCCCCAAGTCCAGGCTTCAGCCTGCCTAGAATGGGAAGGAGGAAATAGAGGGCCAGCAACTTCCCTCTAAAAGAACAAAAGAGCAATTTCACAAAACCTTTTATTCTTACACTGTAGGCCAGCATTTAGTCAAATGGTTACTCCTACCTGCAAAGGGAGCTGGTAAATTCAATCCAGCTAAATAGCCTTATAATCACCTAAAACAGGAGAAAGTTGGATGTTAGAGGACAATTCTGATTCCTTGCCGCACTTATTTTGTCTTATAGAAATTTATCTATTAAGATGTCTATTTTTTCTCATAGAAGTTGACTTACAAAGTATTTTCTATGATAGCATTATTGAAATAAAATTTACATACTATACAATGTACCCTTTTTATTTAAGTGCACAGTTCAATGGCTTTTAGTATGTTCCCAGAGTTGTGCAGCCATCACCACTATCTAATTTCAGAATATATTCATCACTCCAAAAATAAACCCTGCATGCATTAGCAGTTACTCCCTCTTTCCCCCTCTCCCAACCCCTGTTGACCACTAATCTAATTCCTGTCTCTATGCATTTGCTTGTTTTGGATATTTCATATAAATGGAATCATATAATATGTGGCCTTTTGTGTCTGGCTTCTTACATTTAGTATGATATTTTAAGGTTCATCTGTGTTGTATTAACACTTCATTCCTTTTTATGACTAAATAATATCCGTTGTATGGCTATACCACATTTTGTTTTTCTAATCATCACTTGAAGAACATTTGGGTTGCTTTCACTTTGGGGCCATTATAAATAATGCTGCTCAGAACATTCCTGAAGAAGTTTTGTGGGGACATATATTTTTAATTCTCCTGGGTGTAGAATTGCTGGGTCATATGGTAACTCTATGTTTAACATTTTAAGAAACTGCCAAACTGTTTTCCAAGGTGGCTGCATCATTTCACAGTCTTACTAACAATATATAAGGGTTCCAATTTCTCTACATCCTCATCAACACTTTTTGTTGTCTTTTTTGATTTTAGCCAGGCTAGTGGGTGTGAAGTAGAATCTCACTGTGGTTTTGATTTGCATTTCCTTAATGACTAATGATAATGAGCATCTTTTCATGTGCTTATTGGCCCTTTGTATATCTCCTTTAGAAAACTGTCTATTTAAATTCTTTGTCCATTTTTAATTGGATTATTTCTTTTTATTGTTCAATTATATTTGGTATATTATGGATATAAGTCCCTTATGGGATATATGGTTTGAAAATATTTTCCCATATTCTGTGGGTTGTGTTTTTACTTTCTTGATGATGTTTTTTGGAGCACAAAAATGTTAATATAATTTTAATAAAGCCCAATTTACCTACTTTTGCTTTTGCTGCTTTTGCTTTTGGTGTTATCTAGGAAACCATTGCCTAATTCATTCTTGTAGTTTTAGCTGGGTGCCTTTAGGACTATGATCCATTTTTAGTTAATTTTTAAATATGCTGTGGGGTAGGGATCCAAATTAATTATTTTGCAGGTGGATTTCCTATTGTCCTAGCATCATTTTTAGGAAGATTATTCTTTACTACAGTGAATCCTCTTGTCACCCTTGTCAAAAAAATCAATTGATTGTACAAGTGTGGGTTTGTTTCTGGATTATTGATTCTATTCCATTGATCTAAATGTCTATCCTTATGTCAGAACCACACTGTCTTGATTATTATACCTTTATAGTAAGCATCAAGTTGAAAAGTGTGAGTCCTCCCACTTTGTTGTTTTTCAAGATCGTCTATTCTGGGTAGTTTTCATTTACATTTAAATTTTAGGATGAGTTTGTCATTGTAAAGAAAAAAAGCAGGTGATATTTTGAGTGGGATTGCCTTGAATCTGCAGATCATTTGGGGAATTGTTGCCATTTGAACAAGATTTTCCTCCAATCCATGAACATGAGACATCTTTTTCTTTATTTAGGTCTTCTTCAATTTCTTTCACTGATGTTTGGTAGTTTTTAGTGTATCAGTATTGCACTTTTCCTAACAACAGAAATCAAACAAGAAAAAGAAATAAAAGGAATCCAAATTGCAAGGAAGAAGTAAAACTGCCACTGTTTGCAGATGACATGATACTATACAAAGAAAATCCTAAAGACACCACCAAAAAACTATTAGAACTAATAAATGAATTCAGCAAAGTTTCAGGATACAAAATTAACATACAAAAATCTGTTGTGTTTCTATACACTAACAACAAACTATCAGAAAGAGAAATTAAGAAAACAAGCCCATCTACAACTGCATCAAAAAGAATAAAATATCTTGGAATAAAACTCACTAAGGCAGTAAAAGACCTATACTCAGAAAACTATAAGACACTGATGAAAGAAATTGAAGACAACAAAAGCACATGGAAAGACATACTGTGCTCAGGAATTTGAAGAATTGATATTGTTGAAATGACCATACTAACCAAGGCAATCTACAGATTTGATGCAACCCCTATCAAAATACTGGTGTCATGTTTTACAGAACTAGAATAAATAATTCTAAAATTTGTATAGAAACGCAAAAGACCCTGAATAACCAAAACAATCTTGAGAAAGAAGAACAAAGCTGAAGGTATCACATTCCTTGATTTCAAACTATACTACCAAAAGCTACAGTTATCAAAACAGTATGACACTGGCCAAAAAAAACAGGCACATAGATCAATGGAACAGAGAACCCAGAAATTAACCCACACTTACATGGTCAATTAATTTGAAACAAAAGAAGCAAGAATATACAATGAGGAAAAGATAGCCTCTTGAATAAATGATGCTGGGAAAACCGAATAGTTACATGCAAAAGAATCAAACTGGACTGCTTTCTCAACTATTTACAAAAATAAACTTAAAATGCATTAAATACTTAAATGTAAGGCCTGAAACCATAAAACTCCTGGAGGAAAACATAGATAGTACACTCTTTGACATTGGTCTTAGCAGTAAGTTTTTAGATGTCTCCTCAGGCAATGGAAACAAAAGCAAAAATAAACAAATGGGAGTACATCAAATTAAAAAGCTCTTGCACAGCAAAGGAAATCATCAACAGAATGAAAAGGCCACCTATGGAATGGGAGAAAATATTTTCAAGCAATATATCTGATAAGAGATTAATATCTAAAATATGCAAAGAACACGTACAACTCAACTTCAAACAAACAAACAATTGAAAAATGGGCAGAGGAGCTGAATAGACATTTTTCCAAATAAGACATAACAGATGGCCAACAGACATGAAAAGATGCTCAACATCACTAATCATTAGGGAAATGTAAATCAAAACAACAGTGAGATATCATCTCACACCTGTCAGAATGGCTATTATCAAAAAGACAACAATTAACAAGTGCTGGTGGGGATGTGGAGAAAAGGAATCCCTCCTGCACTGTTGGTGGGAATGTAAATTGGTACAGCCACTGTGGAGAAGAGTATGGAGGTTCCTCAAAATATTAAAAATAGAAAGAAAAAACAAAACATAAATTTAAAATAAGAAAAACATTTAAAATAGAATTATCATACAATCCAACAATTCCATTTCTGGGTATTTTTCCAAAGAAAACAAAAACCTTAATTCAAAAAGATATATGCATCTCTGTGTTTATTGCAGCATTATTCACAATAACCAAGATATGGATGCAACCTAAGTGCCCAATGAACCAATGAAGATGTGGTAATAATACAATGAAATATTACTCAGCCATTGAAAAGAATTAAATATTGCCATTTGCAGCAACCTGCATGGACCTAGAGGGTATTATGCTAACTGAAATAAGTCAGACAGGGAAAGACAAATACCGTATGATTTCACTTATACTTTGAATCTAAAAAACAAAACAAATGGACATAACAAAGCAGAAACAGACTCACAGATACAGAAAACAAATTAGTGGTTGCCAGAGGGGAGGGTTATGGGGGAATGAGTGAAATAGGTGAGAGAAATTAAGAGGGACAAACTTCTAATTATAAAATAAGTGAGTCATGGGGATGAAATGTACAGTATAGGAGATAGAGTCAGTAATAATGTAGTATCTTTATATGGAGACAGATGGTATGATAACTAGACTTATCATGGTGATTATTTTATAATGTACAGAAATAACAAATCACTATGTTGAGCACTAGGAACTAACATAATGTTGTAGGTCAATTATATTTCAAAAAACAAACAAACTGGTAGAAAAAGAGATCAGATTTGCGGTTACTGGAGGTGGGATTGGGGGAAGAGGGAATTGAGTGAAGGTGGTCAAAAGTACAAACTTCCAGTTATAAGATAAATAATAATAGGGATGTTATGTACAGCATGCTTAATATAGTTAACACTGATGGATGTTATATGTGAAAGTTAAAAGAGTAAATCCTAAGAGTTATCCCAAGGAAAAAATAAGTTTTTATCTTTTTCTTTTATCTTGTATCTATATTAGATGATGAATGTTCACTAAACTTATTGTAGTAATCATTTCATTATGTATGTAAGTAAAATATTATGCTGTACACTTTAAACTCATATAGTGCTGTATGTCAATTATATCTCAATAAAAGTGAAAGAAAATGAATAAAACAAGAAAAAACAGAATTGTTTTCTTAATTTTATTTCCAGTTTTTCATTATTAGTGTATAGAAATACAATTGATTTTTTTATATTGATCTTGTATTATGCAACCTTGATAAACTTACATATTAGTTCTAACAATTTTTTAGTGGATTTCTTAGGATTTTCTATAAACAGCATTAGTCATCTTCAAAGAGAGGTTTTATTTCTTTCTTTTCAGTCTAGATGACTTTTATTTCCTTTTCTTGTTCAATTGCCCTGGCCAGAATGGCCAGTATAATGTAGAATTGAAGTGGAAATAGCAGACATCTTCCTCTTGTTCCTGATCGTGTTTTTGATCTTGATCTTTCACCATTAAGTATGAAATTAGCTATATATCTTTCATGGGTGATCTGCACAGCTTAAGAAAGTTTCCTTCTATTCCTGGTTTGTTCTGTGTTTTTATCATAAATGGGTGTTGAATACTGTCAAATGCTTTTTCTACTTCTATGGAGATGAGTATGTGGTATTTGTTTTTTATTCTATTAGTATATTATATCAAATAGACTGATTTTCATATGCTAAACTAACCTTGCTAAACTTTCATGTGCTAAATTAATCATGGTAAATGATCCTTTTTATATGTTTGCAGGACTTGGTTTGTTAGTATTTTGTTGAGGATATTGATGGCTATGTTATTAGAGGATAATAGTCTGTAGCACTTTTCTTGTGATGTCATTGTCTGGTTTTGATATCAGGGTAATATCTGGGTAATTCTGGTCTCATTGTGTATTTTTTAAATATTTGAAAGACTTAATCAGTGAAGGCATCTAGGCCTTGGCTTTTTGTTGTGGAAATTGTTTTGATTTCTAATTCAATCTCTTTACTTTTTATTGGTCTATTCACATATTGTATTTCTTCTCAAATCAGTTTCAGTAGTTTGTGTGTTTCCAGCCATTTGTTTGTTTCCATCTAGTTTATATAATTTGTTAGCAATGATTGGTCATAGTTTTCCCTTACAATCCTTTTTTATTTTAGTAAGGTGACTAGAGATGCCCCTCTTTTATTCCTAATTGTTAGTAATTTGAGTCTTCTTTCTTTTTTTCTTGATCAATCCAGTTAAAGATTTGTCTTTTTTTTCTTTTTTTTAAAGATTTTTTTTTGATGTGGACCATTTTTAAAGTCTTTATTAAATTTGTTACAATACTGCTTCTGTTTTATGTTTTGTTTTTTGTCTGCGAGACATGTGGGATCTTAGTTCCCTGACCAGGGATTGGACACGTGCCCCCTGCAGTGGAAGGCGAAGTCTTAACCACTGGACCGCCAAGGAAGTCCATTTCTTTTTCTTTTTCTTTTTCTTTTTGGCCGCGCTGTGCGGCTTACAGGATCTTAGTTCCCAGACCAGGGATTGAACACGTGCCCCCTGCAGAGGAAGCTTTGAGTCCTAACCACTGAACCATCAGAGAATTCCCAAGATTTGTCAATTTTGTTGATCTTTTCAAATAACCAACTTTGGGGGTTAATTTTCTCTGTTGTTTTCTAGCCTCTATCTCATTTATTGCTGCTCTAGTCTTTATTATTCCCTTGGGTGCTTTGGCTTTAACAGGCTCTTCTTTCTCTAGTTTCTTAAGGTAGAGGTTTTGGCTATTGATTTTAGATCTTTCTTCCTTTTAACATAGGTGCTTACCATCATAAAATTTTCCTATAAGCACTGCTTTAGCTGCATCCCATAAGTTTTGCAGGTTTTGTTTTCCTTTTCATTCATCTCAAAGTATTTAATAATTTGCCTTTGTGATTTACTCTTTGGCTCATTGATTAATTAGAAGTATGTAGTTTAATTTCCATATATTGGTAAATCTTCCAAAAATTCTTGTTATTGATCTCTAATTTCATTCCATGGTAGTCAAAGAATATATTTATATACTTTGTGTGATTTCAATCCTTTTAAACTTATTATGGTCTTTCCTGGAGAATGTTCCACATGTACTTGAAAAGAATTTGTATTCTGTAGTTGTTGGGTGGAGAGTTCTCTGGATGTCTGTCAGGTCTTGTGGGTTTACACTGTTGTTTGAATTTTCTGTTTTCTTTTTGATTTTCTGTTTAGTTGGTCTATCCATTTTTGAAAGTGGAGTACTGAAGTCTCCAACAATTACTGTGGGATTCTCTATTTCTCACTTCAGTTATGTCAGTTTTTGTTTAATATATTTTGGTACTCTGTTTGGGGGTACATATATATATATCATTGTTAAGTCTTCCTGATGCACTGATCCTTTTACTATTATAAAATGCCATTCCTTATATCTAGTAACAACTTGTCTTAAAGCCTATTTAATATGACTTAGTATAGCCACTCCAGCTCTCTTTTGGTTACTGTTTAACTGGTATAGGTTTTCCTATTCTTTTACTTTTGTCCTATTTGTGTCCTTGTGTGTCTCTTATAGACAGCATATAGTTAGATCATGTTTTACATCCATTTTGCCAATCTCTGCCTTTGATTGAAGTGGTTAGTCCATCTACATTAGGTAATTACTGATAAATAGGATATATATCTGCCATTTTGCTATTTGTTCTCTATATAGCTTATGTCTTTTTTTTTGTTTCACTATTCATCCATAACTGCTTTCTTTTGTGTTAAGCTAGATATTTTATAGTATACTATTTTAATGTCCTTGCTATTTGTTTTACTATTTTTTGTTATTTTCTTAGTAGTTGCCCAGGGTATTATAATGAACATCCTAATTTACAATAATCTAGTTTGGATTAATACCAACTTAATTTCAATACCATACCAAAACTTTGTATAGTATTGGAGGTACCAATGGAGGTACCAATATACCTCCATTTTCTCCCCCACTTTTGTGCAATTATTATTGTTATTAGCTTTAAACATTGTAAGCACATCAACACAGTTTTATAATTCTTGCTCATGCATTTGACTTTTAAATAAAATAAGACAAGAACAGTTTTAAAAGCAAATAACACATTTATACCCTCTTCTATACTTACCTATGTAGGTATCTATGTAGGACCTATGTAGGTACTCATACATTTATGAGCTACTGTCTAGCATCATTTTATTTCAGCCTGAAGAACTCCCTTTAGTATTTCTTGTAGGGCAGGTGTGCTAGCCAAAATCTCTCAGTTTTGTTTATCTGGGAATAATTTCATGATGTAGCTAGGTGTGGATCTCTCTAAGTTTATCCTACTTGGAGTTTTTTGAGATTATTGAATGTTCAGATTAATGTTTTTCTTCAAATTTAGGAAGATATCAGCTATTATTCCCTCAAACTCTATTCCAACACTTTTCTCTCTCCTTTTCTTCTGTGACTCCCATTATGTGTATACATTAGATAGTGTTCCATAGGTATCTGAAGTGCCATTTATTTTTACTCATTTTTTTTTTTCTTTCTGTTTCTCAGCCTTGGGTAATCTCAATAAACTATCTTCAAGCTCACTGATTCTTTCCTCTGTCAGTTCAAATCTGCTTTTGAGCCCCTCTAGCAAATTCTTCACTTCAATTTTTGTACTTTTCAACTCCAAAAATTCTATTTGGTTCTTTTTCTTTAAATTTCTATCTTTTTATTGATATCATCTACTTGGTGAAATATTATTCTCATATTTTCCTTTAATTATTTAGATATATTTTCCCTTTGTTCTCTTAAAGTATTTGTCTTTTAAGTCCAACACCTGAGCTTCTTCAGGAACAGTTTCTGTTCACTGCTTTTTCCCTGGGTGTGAGCCATACTTTTCTGTTTCTTTGAAAACTAAACTCTTTAAAAAATATGATGTGGTTGCTCTGTAAATAAGATCCCCCCAGCCCAGGATTCATTGCTGTAGAAGTTTTTATTTTTGTTGCTGCTTTTTTGGTTACTGGCTTGAACTAATTCAGTAAAGTCTATTATCTTTGTCATGTGCAGCCACTGAAATCTCGATATAGATATTATCAGCTCATGATTAGTCAAATATTTCATTAAATAATTTGAATCAATAAATCTTGCAGCATTTGCCAAGAAGCTCTGAAAGAGGGAAGAGGTACTTTCAATGCTCAGCCAGGAAGTTGAGAACTCCACTTTAGCCTTACTTCCTGCTTATACAAGATCAGCCACAGGTGAGAGATTAGAAACTTCTCAGGTCTTTCTTGGTTATGTGCATAGCCCTGCAGTCACATGTGGGCTTCTGGGTTCCCTGGAATATGTTGGAACTTTTCAAAGCCTTCTGTAGAAATCTTACTCCCCAGTTTTTCCTTTTTAATGTCTTGCTTAGTCTCGTGGTAGCTCCAAATGTTATCAGCAACTGAGACAGCTGCTAAGTTAAACAGTGCCACTGATTGTTTTTAACCAATACCCTAGAGAAAAGGCATTTTGTACAGAGTGAGCTCTGAGTCAGATCAAATAAAGACAAGTTGTGAGACAGGTCAAATAGTGCCAGTTTTCTGGGGATGGGGCCTGTGGGGAGCTTTAATACCATTCTACCCCCTTCAATGGCTTCTAGGCTACTCATTTTCTTACCTACCATACTTATGAGGGCTGTTGGTGTTCAAGGCTACTACAGAACTGGGGAGAGTGGGATGGGACATGGGCAAGTTAAAAATGTCACAGCACTCACTCTTCTTACCATCATTTAGTCATCTTCCTTGAATAAACACTTTTTGGGTTACTGTAAATCTTTGGTTAATTTCCAGAGTTCTGATAAAGTTGTTTTTGATGATTTTTGCCAGTGTTCTCATTGCTTTTATGGTGGAGTTTGTTTTTCTTTTTTAATGCCCTCACACTACCAATTCTACCAAGCAATTCTAGAATTGCTTTCTTTATTTGCATTTTAATGTAAATAAATTTATATATCCAAAGTTTGTCATTATGGCATGAGTTGGGTTAAAATATAACTGGCAAGGGATAGTGTTCCTTTTGGGGTCTAAATGGTTGTTAGCCAAACCCAGAAGTGAGTCACTTCAGAAGTTATCTTGTAGAAAATTACTTAAAATTATAATCTTAACTCTATTAGGATACCAATGCTGATCCTACAAATATTTGAATTTCAGCATATATTTATGGATTTCATACTACATGCAAGGACCTATGTTAGTTGCAGTGGAAAATCCAAAGATATAATACACAAGGTCTGCTCTGAAAAGACTTAAGGAATGCACACATGCCAGAAGCTAAATAATAAGACAAAAATATATGCCTCCTAATTTGTCCACAGGCAACACTAGCCCAGAGATAAATAGGATCACAGTTATGCTTAAGAAAAAAAAAAAGGTATATTTTTTGCTTTTTACCTCATCTGTGATTTGCAGAAACTCTTCAGTCTTACCTTTGTATCCCAACATATTTCCCCAAGGAACCCTGAGCTCTTTAGGAGATAGCTTACACTTTAGAGGCTGATTAATGCAGATGTTGTCAGGTCTAGATTAAATAAAGAATAATTTCCAAGTTAATCCAGTGTAGTGGGGTTTTAATGGGCTATATAGCAATAGTCTGGGCTCCATGAAATAAAAGCTCTCTTAATATCTCCTCTCCAAGCAGGAAGTGATTCTTTCTCCTAAAAGTAGTTCAAACTCACTCACTCTCTTTGGGGTGAGCTTTGAACTCAGGCAGAGCAAAATTTTATCCCAACTCTCTACTTATTAGCCTCAAGACTTTAGATAATATTTGTCACTTTATGTCTGACTTGTAAAATGGGAATAATAATGCCTGTCACTTGGGCTGAAGAATTGAATAATATAAAATATTTACATTGTCTGACCCATGGAAAATACTCCATAAATGTTTATTCATATTTTCATAGCACAAATTCCTTTTTGGAACACCTCTAGGAGGGGGGATGAGCCTCATCCTGATGGTTGGACAGATATGTGAAGACAGCTCTTTTGTATCATTCTTGTCTCAACTCAAAGGTCACTTCCCCAGGGAGGCCTTCCCTGACCCCTCATCCAAAAGATGGCTTTCTCTTAGTCACTCTCTTTCCCATTACAAGGGTGGCCAATCATCCCAGTTTGCCTGGACCAGAGGGGTTTCCTGGGATGCAGGACTTTCTGTGCTAAAAGCAGAACAGTGCTGGGCATACTTGAAAAGTCAGTCACCCTACCGTCATCCTGCATTTTTTCCCATGATCTTTGCCACTGTCTAATATTATTCAATTCACTTGTTTGTTTTCTCATTTCACTCAAACTAAAGGTAAGCCCCTTGAGGGGAGGGTCAGGATTTCGTCTGTGCGGTTCACAGCTGTATTTAGATGCCCACAATACTACTTGGCCTATAATAGGCATTAAATAACTATCTGTAGAAGGACTGAATAAACTGTTGATTAATTGACTCATTCTTTAAAATGCTCACCTTTCTGCTTTCCAAGTTCAACAACATTAAGGCATAATGAATATAAAGTTTCATATGACACCACAATTTAAAAAAAAAAGAAAACATTTCTTAGGGTTATAACGACTGTGTGAGTTGTAAGCACTTGAACCTGTATGGCAGTGAGAACTTCAGACAGCTGTGTTCCTTTTCTTCCAATACCAAACAATATAATTAAAAAGGATTCACTGAAATGTAGATGTTTCTACCGTTTACCCTGGAATGTTGGCTCCATCCAACATAACCCAGTCTGTAAATACAAGGTTAGCATCTGTGAAGGGAAAATTCTCCTTCTACAAAACTGCATTCAAAAAGGAAATCTCCACCTTTTTCCCCCTTATAGAAGCAGCAGCATTACTTGCAAGACCATAATTACCTTAAATGTTCCACAAACGTGTCAGAGCTACCAATGTGAAAACACAATCTGAGACCACATCTTTGGACTCTGAAATGAGCCAGATAAAGATGATGCCCTTTCCCCACTATTAGTTTACTATATAAATGAGAAGACATAAAGTAGTTTTAGATTTAATTAAAGTAATTGACTGAATTGCGTTTTGTAGTTGTGATTGTCATTAACATTTTTGACCTCCCAGTCACATAGATGTCCCAGAGAATTTTTCCAATGGATATTTATTATGAATATTATCATCAATAAGCACCATCAACATATTAAAATTAATTTTAACTTCTTTATGGAAGACTGAAAGCGCAACCAGCTGCTGGAAACCATCCGTTCTAAATCATTTTTTATCGATTCAACATGGCTAAACCTCAAATACAACTAATAAGGAATTTTATGTCTGTGTAGGTGCTTCTCTACATATAAAATATTTAATTTTATTTTATATCTAACTCTGGTTACATTAATCATGTAACTGTATTTTCCAGAGCCCTGGGATTCACTTGCTATTTTGCACATTTTCTGTGCAGTCCTCACTGCGCTGGCTCTTTTTACGTCCTTGTGCATAGTTGGTGACACATGGACGTTTGGTGTTATTTTCACTGCTTGCAAAAAGCTTAATAAAAGACAGGCTTTGGTGCATCAAAAGATCTTAGTCCACAGGTGTGCTGAGCTGGGCTAACTTGCATGTAGAACAAACAATTAAGCTCTGGAATTTGAGACTCTAAATTGTATCAGTTGAGCCCTGTAGGGAGGGAAACACCTTTCATTACATTACACACCAGCACGTGGGCTTCAGGCTGTGTAGGGTTTCAGCAGATCCTATTCAGGCACGCTAGCTGAGATGTTGCTGCTTCTTCTGTGCAGGCTGCCAAGGGCCTCAAATTGAACATTTGCAGAGAATATCTCCATCTCCATCTCCATCTCCATG
Organism: Mesoplodon densirostris; assembly: GCF_025265405.1. Lineage (NCBI taxonomy): Eukaryota > Metazoa > Chordata > Mammalia > Artiodactyla > Ziphiidae > Mesoplodon > Mesoplodon densirostris. The sequence continues at coordinate 104,997,950 of NC_082664.1, forward strand.
TATATGCAGCATTCACTGCTTTGTTCCTCTCCACATCTCCTTCTACATTTAACATTAACTGAGCACCTCCTACAAGCCAGGCACTGAGTTAAAGATCTAAAACACAGCATTACATCTAATCCCTCCCAGCATCACTGCAAAGCTTAGAAAGGCTAAGTAATGTGTCCACAAGCATGTCAATTTAAGTGGTGGAATCAGGATGCAAAGCCAGGTGGTTGGACTCCAGAGCCCCCTATCTTGATCACCACGCTATTTCCTGTAGAGTGTCCAGGTTAATCACAAGCTCCAGGGAGCTTTCTGGCCTTCTTGCTGGCTGCTCACGAAGGCCTTAGCCCTTTGAGTTCGTGTGGCTTTACCCTCAGCCCTCATCTTTCCTTTCTCCCTCTAAATAGCTCCTTAATTTGGTCCCATCTACTCCCATCACCAGCCACCAGACACCAATGTAAAAACCTGCCTCTCCACCCAGGTCCCTCTGCTGTACTCCAGGCCTTGCTGCTCACATGTCCACCTGGCAGGGAAGTGGGTAGGAGTCTCGTGGGCCACTCCAGTGCTGCCCTTCCAGAACTGACCTGAGTGTCTTTGGCAGCAAGCCTGCTCCTCCTCCAGTATGGCAGTAACAGCACATCCATCCAGGCCAGTCTCCTGTCTCCTCTCTCTCCTTCTTCTTTTTCTTCATCACCAGCCCATGTACACCACATCTCACTGACTCTACCTCCTCCAACCTCTCACATCCATCCTCTTCCATCTATCTCTACCAACTGTGCAATCCAGTTATTCTCAGTAGGGGACAACTTTACCTCTCAGGGGATATTTATCTGGAGTTGTCACAACTAGGGAGCGAAGATGTTACAGACATACAGTTGGTAGAGACTAGAGCAACTTCTAAACAACCTGCACTGCCCACGACAGCCCCCAAGAGCAAAGATTATACAGTTCAAAATACCACTAGTGCTGAGGTTAACAAACCCTGGTCCAGTCCAAGCCAGCATCATCTCCCACCTGAGCTATTGTCATATCCCCCCCACCCCTCTCTCCATTTCCACCTGACTCTCTCCAGTCCACTCTCCACTCCACGCTGCCAGAAGGATCTTTTCAGAAGGCAAATGTAGTGCTGCTGCTTAAAACACCCACCCACGGCTTCCCAATTCCTTTACATCACAGAAAATACAAAGTTGGCCAGAAAATCGGGTGTGTTTCTTTTTTTTTTTTTTTTGCGGTACACGGGCCTCTCACTGTTGTGCCCTCTCCCGTTGTGGAGCACAGGCTCCGGACGCGCAGGCTTAGCGACCATGGATCACGGGCCCAGCCGCTCCGCGGCATGTGGGATCTTCCCGGACCGGGGCACGAACCCGCGTCCCCTACATCGGCAGGCAGACTCTCAACCACTGCACCACCAGGGAAGCCCTCGGGTGTTGTTTCTTTATCTAGCTTCAAGCCATTCTTTCCCTTTATCTCAGCTTTCTTCTCTCACCTATTAGGTGACAGGGTCCTTTTCCTTTCCAGAGTTCCTTAACCTACGTGCTTCTCACATTTCCTTCACACCTTTACTCAAATGTCATCTTAACCCAGAGACCTTCCCTGACCTCCCCAACTCTGCATCCCTCATACCCTTGCTTTGATTTTTCTCACAGCACTTCCCACCACTTTGTATGTTATATCTTCATTTGTTTACTTGTTTGTTTTCTGTCTTCTGCAGCCAGAATTAAGCTCCATTATAATAGGGACGTCTATCTTTTGCTTACTGTTATATCACAAATTCCTGTAACCATGCCTAGCACATAGTGCATACTCAATAAACATTTACAGTACTGAATGAATAGAAACATGAAAAAAATATATCCATATATGTTGCTCTTTTATCTTAATTCACATATAACTACTATGTATGAGATAGAAGAACACTTGGCATTTTCTTTTGCTGAACTTTAATATCAGACAATATGTCAAGATTCAAGTGAAACCTAGGCTAAAGCAATCAAATGCTGATCCTGCCCAGACACTGATTCTAGCTGCGTGACCTCTGACGTCCAGGTCACGTAGACCAGGCAAGTCAATCACTAGCAGGAACCAAGCACCTCTTCACACAACACACAGAATTCACAGTGAACCAGAAATCAGATACGTCGCACTTATTCCTTGTTTGCTGACGAGATTTACTCTTAAAATCTGTGTGGGGCTTCCCTGGTGGCGCAGTGGTTGGGAGTCCGCCTGCTGATGCAGGGGACGCGGGTTCATGCCTCGGTCAGGGAGTCGGGGAGGATCCCGCGTGCTGCGGAGCAGCTGGACCCGTGAGCCATGGCCGCTGAGCCTGCGCGTCCGGAGCCTGTGCTCCGCAACGGTAGAGGCCACAAAGGTGAGAGTCCCGCGTACCGCAAAAAAAAAAAAAAAATCTGTGTGAACCAGAAAATCCCGGAAGCATGGCTATTACAGCCACAGGCCTTCCCTCTGGAAGGAAAACCATTTCTTGCTAGGTGATAAGTTTATCCAATATACCTCTCTCAGCAAAGAGAGAAGCAGTCTCTTTGGATGCCAAAATATCAAACTATTCAGAAATTTTGATGTCCTGGAATATTGGACATGTACAGTCACTATAACAGAAAAAGGCGATTTTTTTCTTGTAGTAGTAGTAGTAACATAAATTACAATAATAATAGCAGCTGACATGTATTAATTGCTTACAACATGTCAGATTCTGACCACTCATTTGATCTTCATGACACTTCTAACAAGGAGGTACCTTATTATCCCTATTTTACAGATGAGAAAACAGGCTTACTGAGGCTGGGTAACTCGCCCAAAGCCATGCAGCGGGTTAGCTGAAATGTGACTGGAATAACTACTAGTCTTATTACAAAGCTCGTGTTCTTTCATAATTCTGCCTTTCAATGTAAAAAGTAAAACGATCAACGCCTTCAAGAGACTTACCAGCTCATTTCATAAGTCTAAAGATGGAAAGAGTAATATGGTAAATATAAATGGTAAAAACAACAATATGAGGCAGTAAATAAAATGCTTTAAAAGTCAGGAGAGGGCTTCCCTGGTGACGCAGTGGTTGAGAGTCCGCCTGCCGATGCAGGGGACACGGGTTCGTGCCCTGGTCTGGGGGATCCCACATGCTGTGGAGCAGCTGGGCCCATGAGCCATGGCTGCTGAGCCTGTGCGTCTGGAGCCTGTGGTCTGCAACGGGAGAGGCCACAACAGTGAGAGGCCCGCATACCACCAAAAAAAAAAAAAAAAAAAAAAAAGTCAGGAGAAAAGCAACATCATTCCGAGGTGGGATAATCAAGGTGGGTTTCCTGAAGGAGGTGGCATTTAATTTGGATGAGCTTAGAAGGATAGAGTGAATAATGAAGAATTTTCCAAAATAGGGGAACAGATAAGGAATGCCATGGCAGGTGAAGTTCAAAGGCTCACTTGGGGTTAAATAGACCAATGTGGCAAAAGTGGAGGGTTAGCTTGAGCAGTGTTTCCCAAACTGTTCAACCGGGTGACCATAGCTGTTATGGAGAGGAAAGAATATTTTTTTTTGCAGAAAACTTGTCATTATTTATTAATTTTATATTTTATTACTTAAAAGTTCTCCTGAATTTTCTAATTGTTTGTACTAGTATATGTGTATATATATATATATATATATATATATATATATATATATATTTTTTTTTAACATCTTTATTGGAGTATAATTGCTTTACACTGGTATGTTAGTTTCTGCTGTATAAGAAAGTGAATCAGTTATACATACATACTTCCCCATGTCTCCTTCCTCTTGTGTCTGCCTCCCACCCTCCCTATCCCACCCCTCTAGGTGGACACAAAGCACCAAGCTGATCTCCCTGTGCTATGCGGCTGCTTCCCACTAGATATCTATTTTACATTTGGTAGTGTATATATGTCCATGCCACTCTCTCACTTTGTCACAGCTTACCCTTCCCCCTCCCTGTGTCCTCAAGCCCATTCTCCTTGTCTGTGTCTTTATTCTTGTCCTGCCCCTAGGTTCTTTGGACCATTTTTTTGTTTTTTTAGATTCCATATATATGTGTTAACATACGGTATTTGGTTTTCTCTTTCTGACTTACTTCACTTTGTATGACAGTTTCTAGGTCCATCCACCTCAGTACAAGTAACTCAATTTCATTTATTTTTATGGCCGAGTAATATTCCATTGTATGTATGTGCCACATCTTCTTTATCCATTCATCTGTTGATGGACACTTAGATTGCTTCCATGTCCTGGCTATTGTAAATAGAGCTGAAATGAATATTGTGGTATACTTCTCTTTTTGAATTATGGTTTTCTCAGGGTATATGCCCAGTAGTGGGATTGCTGGGTCATATGGTAGTTCTATATTTAGTTTTTAAAGGAGCCTCCATACTGTTCTCCATAGTGGCTGTATCAATTTACGTTCCCACCAACAGTGCAAGAGGGTTCCCTTTTCTCCACACCCTCTCCAGCATTTATTGTTTGTAGATTTTTTGATGATGGCCATCCTGACAGGTGTGAGGTGATACCTTATTGTGGTTTTGATTTACATTTCTCTAATGAATAGTGATGTATTTGTTGGCAATCTGTATATCTTCTTGGGAGAAATGTCTATTTAGGTCTTCTACCCATTTTTGGGTTGGGTTGTTTGTTTTTTTGATACGGAGCTGCATGAGCTGCTTGTATATTTTGGAGATTAATCCTTTGTCAGTTGCTTCATTTGCAAATATTTTCTCCCATTCTGAGGGTTGTCTTTTCATCTTGTTTATGGCTTCCTTTGCTGTGCAAAAGCTTTTAAGTTTCATTAGGTCCCATTTGTTTATTTTTGTTTTTATTTCCATTTCTCTAGGAGGTGGGTCAAAAAGGATCTTGCTGTGATTTATGTCATAGAGTGCTGTGCCTTTGTTTTCCTCTAAGAGTTTGATAGTGTCTGGCCTTACATTTAGATCTTTAATCTATTTTGAGTTTATTTTTGTGTATGGTGTTAGGGAGTGTTCTAATTCCATTCTTTTACACGTAGTTGTCCAGTTTTCCCAGCACCACTTATTGAAGAGGCTGTCTTTTCTCCATTGTATATTCTTGCCTCCTTTAACAAAGATAAGGTGACCTTATGTGCGTGGTTTATCTCTGGGCTTTCTGTCCTGTTCCACTGATCTATATTTCTGTTTTTGTGCCAGTACTATACTGTCTTGATTACTGTAGCTTTGTAGTACAGTCAGAAGTCCAGGAGCCTGATTCTTCCAGCAGTGTTTTTCTTTCTCAAGATTGCTTTCGCTATTCAGGGTATTTTGTGTTTCCATAGAAATTGTGATATATTTTGTTCTAGTTGTGTGAAAAATGCCATTGGTAGTTTGATAGGGATTGCACTGAATCTGTAGATTGCTTTGGCTTGTATAGTAATTTTCATAATGTTGATTCTTCCAATCCAAGAACATGGTATATCTCTCCATCTGTTTGTAACATCTTTAATTTCTTTCTTCAGTGTCTCATAGTTTTCTGCATACAGGTCTTCTGTCTGCTTAGGTAGGTTTATTCCTAGGTATTTTATTCTTTTTGTTGCAATGATAAATGGGAGTGTTTCCTTAATTTCTCTTTCAGATTTTTCATCATTAGTGTATAGGAATGCAAGGGATTTCTGTGCATCAATTTTGTATCCTGCTACTTAACCAGATTCATTGGTCAGCTGTAATAGTTTTCTGGTAGCGTCTTTAGGATTCTCTATGTATAGTATCATGTCATCTGCAAACAGTGACAGTTTTACTTCTTCTTTTCTGATTTGAATTCCTTTTATTTCTTTTTCTTCTCTGATTGCTGTGGCTAAAACTTCCAAAACTATGTAGATTAAGAGTGGTGAGAGTGGACAACCTTGTCTTGTTCCTGATCTTAGTGGCAGTGGTTTCAGTTTTTCACCATTGAGAATGATGCTGTCTGTGGGTTTGTCACATATGGCCTTTATTATGTTGAGGTAGGTTCCCTCTATGCCTACATTGTGGAGTGTTTTTATCATAAATGGGTGTTGAATTTTGTCAAAACATTTTCTGCATCTATTGAGATGATCATATGGTTTTTATCCTTCAGTTTGTTAATACGGTATATCACATTGATTGATTTGTGTATACTGATGAATCCATTCCTGGGATAAACCCCACTTGATCATGGTGTATGATCCTTTTAATGTGCTGTTGGATTCTGTTTGCTAGTATTTTGTTGAGGATTTTTGCATCTACATTCATCAGTGATATTGGCTGGGAGTTTTCTTTCTTTGTGACATCTTTGTGCGGTTTTGATATCAGGGTGATGGTGGCCTCATAGAACGAGTTTGGGAGTGTTCCTCCCTCTGCTATATTTTGGAAGAGTTTGAGAAGGATAGGTGTTAGCTCTTCTCTAAATGTTTGATAGAATTCCCCTGTGAAGCCATCTGGTCCTGGGCTATTTTTTGTTGGGAGATTTTTAATCACAGTTTCAATTTCAGTGCATGCGATTGGTCTGTTCATATTTTCTATTTCTTCCTGATTCAGTCTAGGAAGGTTGTGAATTTCTAAGAATTTGTCCATTTCTTCCAGGTTGTCCATTTTATTGGCATATCGTTGCTTGTAGTAATCTCATGATTCTTGTATTTCTGTAGTGTCAGTTGTTACTTCTCCTTTTTCATTTCTAATTCTATTGATTTGAGTCTTCTCCCTTTTTTTCTTGATGAGCCAGGCTAATGGTTTATCAATTTTGTTTATCTTCTCAAAGAAACAGCTTTTAGTTTTCTTTATCTTTGTTATCATTTCCTTCATTTCTTTTTCATTTATTTCTGGTCTGATCTTTATGATTTCTTTCCGTTTGCTAACTTTGGGGTTTTTTTGTTCTTCTTTCTCTAATTGCTTTAGCTGTAAGTTTAGGTTGTTTATTTGAGATGTTCCTTGTTTCTTGAGGTAGGTTGTATTGCTATAAACTTCCCTCTTAGAACTGCCTTTGCTGCATACCAGAAGTTTTGGGTCATCGTGTTTTCATTGTCATTTGTTTCTAGGTATTTTTTTATGTCTTCTTTCATTTCTTCAGTGATCTCTTGGTTATTTTGTAGTGTATTGTTTAGCCTCCATGTGTTTGTATTTTTTACAGATTTTTTTCTGTAATTGCTATCTAGTTGCATAGTGCTATGGTTGGAAAAGATACTTGATATGATTTAAATTTTATTAAATTTACCAAGGCTTAATTTGTGACCCAAGATATGATCTATCCTGGAGAATGTTCCATGAGCACTTGAGAAGAAGGTGTAATCTGCTGTTTTTGGATGGAATGTCCCATCAATATCAATATCAATTAAGTCCATCTTGTTTAATGTATCATTTAAAGCTTGTGTTTACTTATTTATTTTCATTTTGGATGTTCTGTCCATTGGTGAAAGTTGTGTGTTAAAGTCCCCTACTATGATTGTGTTACTGTCAATTTCCCCTTTTATGGCTGTTAGCATTTGACTTATGAATTGAGGTGCTCCTATGTTGGGTGCATATATATTTACAATTGTTATATCTTCTTCTTGTATTGGTCCCTTGATCATTATGTAGTGTCCTTCTTTGTCTCTTGTAATTGTCTTTATTTTAAAGACTATTTTGTCTGATATGAGAATTGTTACTCCAGCTTTCTTTTGATTTCCATTTGCATGGAATATATTTTTCCATCCCTCACTTTCAGTCTGTATGTGTCCCTAGGTCTGAAGTGGGTCTCTTGTAGACCGCATATGTTTGGGTCTTGTTTTTGGATCCATTCAGCCTGTCTATATCTTTTTTTTGGAGCATTTAATCCATTTACATTTAAGGTAGTTATCGATATGTATGTTCCTATTACCATTTTCTTAATTGTTTTGTGTTTGTTATTGTAAGTCTTTTCCTTCTCTTGTGTTTCCTTCCTTGAGAAGTTCCTTTAGCATTTGTTGTAAAGCTGGTTTGGTGGTGCTGAATTCTCTTAGCTTTTGCTTATCTGTAAAGCTTTTAACTTCTCCATCAAATCTGAATGATATCCTTCCTGGGGAGTAATCTTGGTTGTAGGTTTTTCCCTTTCATCACTTTAAATATGTCCTGCCACTCCCTTCTGGCTTGTAGAGTTTCTGCTGAAAGATCAGCTGTTAACCTTATGTGGATTCCCTTGTATGTTAATTGTTGCTTTTCCCTTGCTGCATTTTTTTTTTTTTTTTAAGCAGAGGTCTTCTTAGAAGCCCATATGATTTAAGTTTATTTATTTATTTATTTATGGCTGTGTTGGGTCTTCGTTTCTGTGTGAGGGCTTTCTCTAGGTGTGGCAAGCGGGGGCCACTCTTCATCCTGGTGCACGGGCCTCTCACTATCATGGCCTCTCTTGTTGTGGAGCACAGGCTCTAGATGTGCAGGCTCAGTAATTATGGTTCACGGGCCCAGTTGCTCCACGGCATGTGGGATTCTCCCAGACCTGTGCCCGAACCCCTGTCCCCTGCATTGGCAGGCAGATTCTCAACCACTGTGCCACCAGGGAAGCCCCCCTTGCTGCATTTAATATTTTTTCTTTGTATTTAATTTTTTATAATTTGATTAATATATGTCTTGGCATGTTTCTCCTTGGATTTATCCTTTATGGGACTCTCTGAACTTCCTGATCTTGATTGACTATTTCCTTACCCATATTAGGGAAGTTTTCAAATATAATCTTTTGAAATATTTTCTCAGTCCCCTTTTTTTTTTCTATTCTTCTTTGGGACCCCTGTAATTCGAATGTTGGTGCGTTTACTGTTGCCCCAGATGTCTCTGAGATTGTCCTCAATTCTTTTTATTCTTTTTTCTTTATTCTGCTCTGCGGTAGTTATTTCCACTATTTTATATTCCAGGTAACTTATCCATTCTTCTGCCTCAGTTATTCTGCTATTGATTCTTTCTAGAGAATTTTTAATTTAATTTATTGTGTTGTTCATCATTGTTTGTTTGCCCTTTAGTTCCTGTAAATCCTTGTTAAACATTTCTTGTATTTTCTTCACTCTATTTCCAAGATTTTGGATCATCTCTACTATCATTACTCTGAATTCTTTTTCAGGTAGACTGCCTGTTTCCTCTTCATTTGGTTGGTCTGGTGGGTTTTTACCTTGCTCCTTCATCTGCTGTGTATTTCTCTGTCTTCTCATTTTGCTTAACTTTCTGTGTTCGGGGTCTCCGTTTCGCAGGCTGCAGGTTCGTAGTTCCCGTTTCTTTTGGTGTCTGGTCCCAGTGGGTAATGTTGGTTCAGTGGGTTGTGTAGGCTTCCTGGTGGAGGGGACTGGTGCCTGTGTTCTAGTGGATGAGGCTGAATCTTGTCTTTCTGTTGGGCAAGTCCACGTCTGGTGGTGTGTTTTGGGGTGTCTGTGAACTTATTATGGTTTTAGGCAGCCTCTCTACTAATGGGTGGGTTTGTTTTCCTGTCTTGGTAGTTGTTTGGGATAGGGTGTCCAGCACTGTAGCTTGCTGGTCGTTTAGTGGAGCTGGGTCTTAGCATTGAAATGGACATCTCTGGGAGAGCTTTTGCCGGTTCATATTACATGGGGCTGGGAGGTCTCTGGTGGGCTAATGTCCTAAACTCAGCTCTCCCACATCCGAGGCTCAGGCCTGACACCCAGCCACAGCACCAACACCCTGTCTGCCACACGGCTCCGAAGAAAAGGGAGGAAAAAAAAAAGAAAGAAAGAAAGAAGGAAAGAAAGAAAAAATAAAATAAAGTTATTAAAATAGAAAAATATTATTAAAAACAAAAAAAGTAGTAAAAAAATAAAGAGAGAAAGAAATAAGGGAGCAACCAAACCAAAAAACAAATCCACCAATGATAACAAGAGTTAAAAACTATACTAAAAAAGGACTTCCCTGGTGGCACAGTGGTTGAGAGTCCGCCTGCTGATGCAGGGGACACGGGTTCGTGCCCCAGTCCGGGAGGCTCCCACATACCACGGAGCGGCTAGGCCCGTGAGCCATGGCCGCTGGGCCTGCACGTCTGGAACCTGTGTTCCGCAACGGGAGAGGCCACAACAGTCAGAGGCCTGCGTACCTCAAAAAAAAAAAAAAAAAAAAAAAACTATACTAAAAAAAAAAAAGACAGTCAGAACCCTAGGACAAATGGCAAAAGCAAAGCTATACAGACAAAATAACACAAAGAAACATACAAATACACAGTCACAAAAAGAGAAAAAGGAAAAGTGTATATATATATAAAAAATCAAAAAAGGAAGAGAGCAACCAAATCAATAAACAAATCTACCAATGATAATAAGCTCTAAATACTTAACTAAGATAAACATAAAACCAGAAACAAATTAGATGCAGAAGCAAACCCCAAGTCTACAGTTGCTCCCAAAGTCCACCATCTCAATTTTGGTATAATTCGTTGTCTATTCAGGTATTCCACAGATGCAGGGTACATCCAGTTGATTGTGGAGATTTCATCCACTACTTCTGAGGCTGCTGGGAGAAATTTTCCTTTCTTTTCTTTGTTTACACAGCTCCTGGGGTTCAGCTTTGGATTTGTCCCCGCCTCTGTGTGTAGGTCGCCTGAGGGCGTCTTTTAGAAAGTCTGAAGTTTTCTGCCAGCATTCAGTAGGTGTTCTGTAGGAGGTGTTCCACATGTAGATGTAGTTTTGATGTATCTGTGGGGAGGAAGGTGATCTCCACATCTTACTCCTTTGTCATCTTGAAGGCACCCCTTAGAGGAAAGAATTTGATGTTAATTGTGCTTGAGAAGTGATAGGTTAAACAACATTTTGCAGGACTTCTCAGAGACTTTAGCGAGGTTAACTGCCTTATGAATCTCAAAGAGAGGATGTTATCATACCCTGGGTTTGTTTTATCAATTTACTTGACTTGTAGATGCCCCCCCTCTCATTTTTTACAGAGCACCTTTTAACATCTCACTAAACTTGCATTCTGTGGAACCAGTTTGGGAAGTGCTACTGTGAATTAAATATCATGGATAATAGTACAGGGCAGACTGAGGGTACCATTCCGCAGAGACTGGGCTCTGCGGCTGTAGCCCTAGGCGGCTGGTAGAGGTTTCCACGTTGGGAGATGATGTGATCAATTGTTTGAGAAGACTGGTCAAGCAGCAGAGGAGAGCATCAGACCCAGGACAACCATGGAGAGCTACTGTGTGGTCCAGTTGTAAGGTCTTGAGTGTCCAAACTCAACTGAAAAATATAATCTCTTCATCCATTTCCATTTCTCCAGTTTCTCATCACAAAAGCTCTTGTGCTCTTCTTGTCTTCTTAGGTTGTTAGAAAACTCTGTATACATGGGCAGCAGGGAGAAATGGAACATCTACAGAACACTTTGAGGATGCTGAAAGAGGACACAGAAGCTAATCTGATCATTTTATTTCCCTACTTAAAAACCTTCAGTGGCTCCTCATTTCTCTTAATATTAAAAATACAATATTGCCTACAAGGGCCTGTATGATGGGGCCCTTCACCTCCCCTTTGGGGAGGGCCCACCTCCCCTTCACACCTCAAATGGTCATCCCCTTTGCCCACATTCCCAGTGGACAGCATGAGCCTTCTCTCCTCAGACACTTCATTTGAGTTTAAGTTCTGTGAGGTCAGGGGCTTCTGTTTTTGCATATCCCAGTGACCAGCTGGTAGTAAGTGCTGCATAAATACTGTTGAGTGAATGGATGGGTGGACAGCATATCTACTGGAACAGAAGTGGTGGGTTTTGGAATGCTTTCCAGTGGATTCAACCAACTTCCAGACCAACTCCCCAAAATCAACTCATTATAAAATAAAATCTTTCGGGTGCATATATTGATATATCTCTTTCTGTTTGACTTTATATCTCATGTGACGTCTTATGTTTCTGTGAGTCAGAGCCTTCAGGTGGCAGTCACTTCTTTGCAGGCAGAACACAAATACTGCCATCCCTGGTTGCTCTGTCCTTTTTCCTATTCACAGAGCATGCCGGGAGAGGCATCATGTACTATCTTCCTCATGGACGCCTTTGGCGTCTTGATTTACCTTCCTGAATGCTAATGTCGGTTGAATTGTAAAACAGAATAGCCTATTTCTTTCTTTCTTTTTTCTTTCTTTTTTTTTTTTTACATTTTTATTGGAGTATAATTGCTTTACAATGTTGTGTTACTTTCTGCTGTACAATAAAGTATATATGTATACATATATCCCCATATCCCCTCCCTCTTGTGCCTCCCTCCCATCCTCCCTATCCCACCCCTCTAGGTGGTCACAAAGCACCAAGCTGATCTCCCTGTGTTATACAGCTGTTTCCACTACTGGGCATATACCCTGAGAAAACCATAATTCAAAAAGAGTCATGTACCACAATGTTCACTGCAGCTCTATTTACAATAGCCAGGACATGGAAGCAGCCTAAATGTCCATCGACAGATGAATGGATAAAGAAGATGTGGCACATATATACAATGAAATATTATTCAGCATAAAAAGAAACTAAATTGAGTTATTTGTAGTGAGGTGGGTGGACCTAGAGTCTGTCATACAGAGTGAAGTAAGTCAGAAAGAGAAAAACAAATACCATATGCTAACACATATATATAATCTAAAAAAAAAAAATGGTTCTGATGAACCTAGAGGCAGGACAGGAATAAAGACACAGACGTAGAGAATGGACTTGAGGAAACAGGGCTGGGTGTGGGGGGAAGTTGGGATGAAGAGAGTTAGCCTATTTCTACCCTGAACTCTTAACTTTCCTCAGCCAAAATGTCAGGTTGAATTTAATCAGGAAAGTCAAAGTAAATTCCTGCCCACACTTCAGACTCTGAGTGAATTAAGATTTTCCTATTGAATTGCTTATGTAGGTAAAATGACACCATTTTTTTTTTACATGTCACGATACTCAAAGTCTTCCATATCTAGCCCAAACGACCTTTAAAAAAAGAATCTCATCTTCCACCATGTCTCTCAATGAATGTACAGTTCAGCCACCCTGAGTTCTAATGAGTTTCAATAACTAAAATCAAATATTATTTTATTTTTACTACTGTTTCTCACTGCCCAAACTTTTTAATGTGGTTGCTTGTGCCGTTGTTTCTTCCTCAGACCAGCCAATTTGATGTTTCAAATTGAATAGGACTCTTAGACACCAATTTGAATTTTAAGGGAGTTGGGGTAACATTTGGACATTTTATGCCATTAAGTCAATTTTGTCACTGTCACTCTTTCTAAGACATATTTGTGGAGGAGACCAGTGAGCCCTTTGCATCTCCTTCTGGAAGAAATTTCTCCCTTATTAAATAATGCCAGATAAGCCCAAGGATATAAGATTTTAAAGACAGATCTGACCCCTCTGCTGGGCCTGGCAACATTTCTCTTCTATGCTTCCAAAGGACAAGCTCCCCTGATGAGTCAGGCCCAGACACACCCAGAGTCTTCACACCACACCTCTAACTGCTAGAAAATATTTGTCTGCAACTCTAGGCTAGTGGTGGTCACTGAACACCATCAGCCAGCTGAGCTGTTCTCAGGCTTGGTTTATGGTGCTTTGTGTTGAGGATTGTCTAAAGTCAGTGACTGATTTGGTCACCCTCTGCTTTCCATCTGTCTTTAGAAACACTTGAAATGTTCTCTGAGAGGCCTGGAGGTAAAATTAAAAGTTCTACTCAATTATGTATGCTACCCACCAGTCAACACGGCACATACCTTTGGACATTGCCCAGATAAGTTATGTTTGATCTAGTGACCTAAAGGTGAATTGTAGGTTATACTTAATTACACTCCTGAGCAAAGTATAAGTCAGTAACAAACCTTCCTATTTCACTCCAAAATGCTGTGAAACCCCATAAGGGAGTGCACTGATTATACTGTAGAGGTTTGTATGAACCAACTAGGGTAAATAATTAGACTATATTTTTAATTAATATTGCAGTGCCTTCTAGCACAAGGATATTTAAGATGATGATAGTGTTGGAGTAACAGTAAAGTGAAGAAACAGCCTTGCTCTTGATGAAGCCAGGAAGAACAAAAACGTTTTGTCAGACTGACAAAAGCACCCTGCAGTTTTGGCAATCTCATGTCCAAAGTTTCTAGTGATTTTAAGGAAGTTTTCAATTTAGCAAATGCTCTGTTTGCCAAGGTGAATATTGGTCTTTATTACCAAAAATAAATCCAGAGAGAATGAAAGGCAGGTACTGTACATTTTGAGTTGGAATAAGTGCAAAACTTTTGGAATCATGTGAACTTTATGGGAATCATAACAATTAACACAGATTTCATAATGGGCACCATTTCAATTTTTGTTTCATTAAGCTTCATAAAAATATAGGCTCATGAAAAGGCCAGTTCAATTAAAGCATGAACTTTTCATTATTTTTAACACATTTTACCTATTTTTAATTGACGAAACTGTTATGTATCTTGCCAACCCAAGAATTTTTCACACTTCTTTAATTCAAACCAGCTTGATTTTTGCAATTCAAATACACAGGTTATTATTTGATATTAACTGGAAATCAAATAAAAAAGTGAAATGTATTAATAGATCACAATGCATACATTATTTCCTAAAGAAATTTATTTTATCCGTTCAAAATACGGTAAATACATTTTAGTTTAACCCTAGCTAATCCTCACAACTCCTTAATGAGGGAGACACAAATATTCTACAGATAAAATTTTACAAATGAGAACACCCACGCTTTAAAAAAGTTATATAACTTGCCCTGGTCTTCTAGCAAGTGGAAGGTCCAAAGATCCCAACAGAGAAATCCAACCACTTGTAACATCTTCTGTAGGCTTTAGACAGTTAGGTCCTTGAGCAAAGTTCATGTCTTTTTCTTTTTCTTTTCTTTCTTTCTTTACATATTTACTTATTTTTATTTTTGTTTGCTTGCTTTTCCCTTATGCACTGTTGCTAGACTAAACACTTATTAGTAGCTCAATAAATACAGTCAATGAATGATTTACATTCCACTTTCTATTAAACACAACTCTCTATTACCTGCATTTCTATATATTTATGGTCAAGCAACACTTAATGTTAATTACAGTGATCCCTCAAACACTGATGGATAATAAAGAGTCATCTGAAGCATCATAGAAAGATAAAATTATGTTTGTGTGTATCTTGAGCTGTGGATTACCGTCCCCAGCTTTTGGCTGAGTTGACCAGCTCTATCGAGAGGTTTTATAGACCCTCAGTTATGTCCTATCCCAAACTGAATGAATCTTCTCACCTTCTACACACCATTTCTTCACTGCCCAAGTGTCCCAACTAGACACTAGGGTGTCACCTTCAAATATTTTTTCTCATTCACTGCCCCCATATCATCTTAGAGTATCCATTCTACCTGCTAAGTATCTTTCAATTCTATCCCCGCCTTTACTCCTTAAGTGCTTTATTTCTGACTCATTTTCTTCTGCCCAGAAGATTTTAACAATTTGGTTATAAGTTGCTTTGCATCCAGTCTCTCATCATTGGCATTCTTCCTCCCAGGTGCCCAGAGTTCCTTTCTGAAATAGAAAACATTCACTTCTTAAAGACTGCTGACAGCTGCCTCTACCTTACAGCAGTATTTTCCACTGGGACCCATGGAACCCTGAGAGCACAGTGAAAAGGGAAAGACAAAGAAGTTTAGGGCAAGTTCTTAGAAATCGATAATGCAGAGCATCATATTAAAGATTCTGAGGTCTTGCAGGAAAAAACCCGATGTTACAGCCTAACCTAGTGTTCCCTACATTTTCTTTGGCCTTAATACCCCCTGTTTTCCCAGACAATACCAATTCACATCTCAAGGAACCAGCGTTCTAAGCATAGTCTGAGAAAATACCATCCTACCAGATAAATGAATTGTAGTGCCAGCCCTGCTCCATGACACACCAATTACAACCATGTTTATGGTTATTCCCAATGCAATAATGTACTCTCATTTTGTCAAGTGAAACATGAAGTTCCTTCAAAATAGCAAGTGTTTTCCCCAACTTCTCAATCTGAAGGACTCTTACTAACAACTTCAAGACCCAACTCAAGTGTTACTATCTCTCTAAAGCTTTCTTCAAGTCCTCACGTCACCCTGCTGTTTGTCATCATTCTAACACTGCTTGCATATGTTCATAAACCACCTTCCCTACCAGACTGTTAGGCCCTTTTATCTTTGTATCTGTAGCTCATAGCACAATTTCCAGCGTGTAGCAGAAACTCAACAAATGTAGATTACAGGAGTATTTTATTGTATTCTAATTCAGTACCTTACAGAAAGTAGGTGTCATTGAATATTTATTATAGAATTTCTTGAGAGAGGTCAAATTAACTTCAAAGAAATGTCACCTGGATGGCTGCAGCTGCGATAAAGGGATTTTCCAAAAGAAGAGGCACCTTTGGCTCTGCTCTGTCTTGAGAGGCTAGATTCAGTCAGCTAATCCATCTAGCAATCTGGTTATTCCTCCCCATCCCCAAATTCATGAGCACCTCCTGTGTCTGCACCTCACTAAAAGGGGACAATCTTCCCAAAGAGGAAGAGATATATTTTTTAATTGTTTATGAAAATTTATTTTTCATGCCAATTATTTATTTGTATTCCTATATGCTCAATGCTATACTTTTTCCTTAGCTTTGATGTTTTTCTTTCTTTTTTTAAGATTTTTATTTTATATTGGAGGATAGTTGATTCACAATGTTTTGTCAGTTTCAGGTATACAGCAAAGTAACTTAGTTGTACATAGACATATATCAATTTTTCAGCTACGGATACAGTTAATCAGTGGAAGGCATTAGCGTGCACAGGGTACAGTGCTGGACACCCATTGAGTAACTGTCCTCATCCAGACACATGGTACCCAGTGGCTCCAAGAGTTCTAGTTACTTGCTCACTACTCACTAGTAGGACAAGCTCCACTGAGAAACAGTGTAGGTCTACCCTTGTCTGAGGCAGTTAATTTTCAAAGAGTGGTGTCAAATATTTTTTAACAATGAGGCAGTTCTGTAAATGATGGTGCTGTTTTCCAGCTGGGCAATCTATTTCACCTCTTACCACCCACTTTTCCTCATCTGTAAGACAAAGATAAATGAGGCAGCATTTGAAAACATTTAACACCTTGCTTGGCACCTAGCAGGCAATCAATAAAAGTATATTACATTTGGTTCTGTTTTCTCCTGAATTTTACAGTTTATAAAAATAGAGGAACCACTTACATGAAATTAATAACCAACTCAAAAATTTGTTACTCAGTATATTTTGGACAGATCTATTTGTCTCTGCCATTTTCCATGTTAAATTAAAATTAAAACACGCTCTTTTAAAAAGCTCTTCTAATTCAGCAGAATAGCATTTAGAATTAGGCACCTGAGCCACACATTTTAACGCTGACTCCGTTTATTGTCCAATTTTGAGACCTCAGTGCCTTTAAGGTAAGGTCCAGATAAAACACGTTCATCAATGGTATGGTCCTGTCATAGGGCAGTTAAGAGATGTTGGTTGGAACCCAGCAGAGCACGAACATTTCTTTCGTAAGGTTGGGACCTTTCAAATTATTCCCTCATTATTTTGTAGGGGAGTGAAATGAATGAGCCAATTTAAATAGGCCAGGGAGGGAAGAAGCCACAGCTTACACTGGGTACTGGACCAAGTCACACACAAAGAAGGCCTGGGCCAGTGCAGGGTAAGGGCACCAGCTCTTAGGAATGTGGGTCCCCCTAGCATTGGAGTTAATGAGGCCATTGGTTCACTTATTTTCCTTCCCAGAGATTATCATGATCAATTTGCATGATGATTATGGAAAAAATTAAAACACTATTCCCAAAGATCAAGTTAATATAGGCCTTAGAGACTTAGAACTTCCTGGAGGAGAAGGGTTTATTTTTCTCCAAAAGGGGAAAAGCACTTGAGATGAACTACAGTTTAGTTCAAAGAAGCAATGGTGAATTACTCTCCCCCACCCCCCTTTTATTATTCATAGCATCTAACATCTCTATTAAACCCTTGAGAACCTTTCTCCTTTAAGAGCCTATAATGAATTTAATACAAATTCAAAGGGAAATAAAAGAAGCCAGGCAGGGTGGGGGCTGGGGGATCAGAATGAAGAAGTGAAAAGTATATGAATTTGAGGAATCCTCTTGTGGTTGAAGAGCCATTTGCTCCACCTTCAGCCAGTGACAGATTCTACATTTTCTAGGTTTGAACGAAAAATCATTTTTCCTTTGATATCTCAGGACCGCCTAAGAGATGGACATCTACAGCATCACACTCTCTCCTTAGGAGCCGAAAATCTAATCGTTAGGGTCTCACTAAAGTTAACTGCCCCACATACAAAGCAATTCCATTTTTAGTTCCGTTTTTACCCCGTTCCCTTGTCGTTTACATGAAACTAGATCCTGCTTATTTTTCCTTCTAGAGAGACTTGCATTTGCTGCTCCATAGAGAAAACATCTGACCACAGAGAAAACATCTGACCACGTTGGTAGCTGGTCTGGAGGATGAAACCTATGCAGATCTGCATTCTTGAGATTTCTCCCCATGTTACTACCACAAAATGGGAGAGATAAATGCAAAACTGTGCGGCTCTTCCATCTTTTAAGGATTTTACTTTTAGCAACTAAACTATCTTTACAGAATAAGCAAAAGGAAAATAGTTAAACCAACAAATATTCTGTATCACAGCTAACTTTCCCTACAAGCTATTCTCAAATTCTCTATTTCATCTCCATTCCCTAATCATGGGGAATCCCATATGTATAAAGACATATCTATCCTCCTTTTATAATTTGTGTCACCTCAGTTGCTCCATGCTTTTCTCCGAATCCACGTCAGTGTTGATTCCTCATAGTTCATGGTCACAAAAGCTAAAAAGCAAACAAGCAAAAAAATGTAGCAGTTTATGTCCATCAAACACAGAAGGAATGAAATATATATTCTTTCCATGACTGACTTAGAGGAAGAAACATTTTAAGAGGAGAAAATAATCCTGTTGTGATGACTTTTAATATTTTATCCATAATTTATCCATTAAGTCTATCCAATGACTAAAGTAATCTTATTGAAAATGTAATGCCATAATTCTAGGCACAACAGTGACTGTAATAAATTTAGTTTGCAAACATTTACTGAGTACGTATGTTGGGCCAAGCACCATGTGAAGTGCTAGCAGGGTCACCATGAACGGTTGTGTGGGTAGTGCACAGTACAAGGGTGCCCAGCTGAAGGGGCAGCTGATACCCAGCTTGTTCTCTAACCAAGCAGAACACCCAGGTGCTGGCTACACCGACCTTAAGGAAAGGTGGCCTTTTTATAATTTATTTGTCCCAAGGGGTACAGTTTTCTGATAACCGTATTTGACTAAATGAGCTCAGGTCTAGGGGAGCCAGGAGCTTGTAATCTAGTGGCAGATAATTTCAGTGAAGGGTGATATAAATTACCTGAAAAGCAGTCTTGATGAGATAAAAGGTAAACAGTGAGGTAGTCATCACTTCCCCTTTTACAATTTCTCTATCTGGTCTTTTTAGCAAAGCACAATCATGCGGTTATGTTCAATCATCTCAACTCCATGAGGCAGGAGTCCAAGTGTCCTTTTTGCGACTGAGGGAAACAAGGCTCAGAGAAGTAAATTAACTTACCCCAGGCCACTCAGCAGCTAATAAGTGACCCCAAGACTCCATGTCCTCCCGAGGTAGAGGGACCCAGGAGAAGTAGGGCAGAGAGCTCTGTGATTGGGGTGGGGTGGGAGCTGAAACCCACTGGTGTCAGCACTGATCTCCAATGCCCAGCACTATGCTTGGCACATGGTGGACCCTCAAGAAGTATTTATTGAACTGAACTCAGTCAGGAAGCCTGGAGAACCAACATTTCTTGAGCAGGTCCAGGAAGTTCCTAAGATGCCACATGTAAAAGGCGCTTGCTCCCAGGGTGTCCCCTCTCCCATCTCCCGTCCCTCACCCTGCTCCTCCATCCCTCCCTGCACTCTCCTATCAACCCCACCTTTCATTGCCAAGCCTGGTGGACAAGGCTGAAATTCAGACAGCTCACTGAAGTCTCCACTCTCCCCTGCCCAATGGCCCTCCATCAGGTTCACTACCATACCTGCACAAAGAGACAGGAAAGCCCTTGAGGAAAGCTTCCCATCCATCTTCTTGGTGGTCTTCCATGCCTTTGCCAATAAGGTGGTCTGCTTCACAACACCCTTCTATATATTTGACATTTGTCATAAAACCCAGGTGAGGCATATCTGTCTTCTGTTAAAATAAGCCATTCTACAAAGGCATTTCCTCTGCTGTTTGGGCCCCACCAGAAATAATTATTGACATATTGTCTGCATGTCTACCGGCCCTATTAATAGGAGTGGTTTCCCTATCAGAGAAACAAGAGTAATACTTATGGGACCAGAAGGAGACACCATGATGTGAAAACCTGAAGGGGAAGCTGTAGCTGAAACGACTGGCTTGAAACAAATACCTTCCTTTAACATCTTTCAAAAGTTAGTGACTGTGGCAACACAGCTGTTTCTCTGAGATGGGGCATGAATTTTCTCAGAACACTTTACTCAGATGAGTCTTAAGTTCACACAGCACAGAAGGAAGTTGATGGAAGTTTTTCTGAGTGGCAGTGATCCCTCTTTAGAAATAGGATGGCTCAGCCTTCAAGGGAGGTTTCAGGTGGGTGAGAATCCTGGACACTTGGACTCTCATTACATACTGTAAATATAGGAGGGAAACAGCAATCATTTCTGATCCTAATTGATCCCTTGAGAGGCACCCATGGAAGAAGCCTGTCTCAGTTCCCCAAAGACCTGCCAGTTGGAAAATCTTTCACAAGATTACCAAAATCACTACTATGCTCAGAGCTGTTATAGCTCCTTTGAGCCTCTGTGGGCCAAGTACATATGGCAAAATATATAATGCTTCACCCTTGGGTAGAGAACGTGGGCATATGTACCTCTTCCAGCAGATCAGGAAGGAAGGAAAGGGATGACTTTTATAAAGGAAAAAGGACTTTAGAAAGACATATGCTAATTTAGCTATATTTTTGTTGGGGTAAAAAAGGAGGACTCCTTTTCAAAGATATTTACAAATGTTTCCTCGTGGCAATAATTGCAACAGAAGTGATATTAACACACCTAACAAAACATGTTAGTTGAAACAAATATTTCTACTTAAGGGGAGAGAAAAATTTAACCAGCTGGATGAAGCTGTGGGTACTTTCTAGATTTTGATTCTGGGCCAGCCTGACTATCTGAGCAGCCCAAGTAGCTGTTTGGTGAGTAGACAGGGTGGGGGTGAGGGGGAGGGTTGATACATAATAAAGAATGTGAAGATGAAGAACTAGAAGTTTCCTTTATTGAGGCCACCAGAGAGAACCAAGAAAATATCCAAAGATCCATGGTAAGAAATTTTGTTCTCTCAGCAGACCTAAACAGGATGTTTAAGAACAGAGAAAATTCATGCAGACAGGAGAGAGGCCCCCAAATATTGAATGGTGGACACTCAAAAAACACTATTTCTAGTTAGCAACATTCTTTCTAAGTCCTTCTTCTCACTCAACACTTGAATGAATGCCAGACATTTTTGTTTGCACACACATAACCTGCTTGCTGCACGCCTACATGAGTAGACTGTCTTGTTCAAACTGGAGTAAATTGTTGAAAGAAATATAAGTGCTTAAGTGTCTTCTTCAGTTCTGGGAAATCATCTATCATTTGGACTTTGAGTTGCGGCATTGTAAAGAGGAAACTTGTTCCTTACAGTTCCATGCTGCTAAACTAGGAATAAAGACCTCTGTTGAAAGAGATGCTTTAGCAGTATGTGGATGAGAGATTAACTCTACAAGAGGCAGAGGAAATCGCCTATTTCCCCTTGCCCAACCCACTGAACTCAAACCACCCAAAACTGTCAGTGGATTTTAAATGAGAGGAAGTGGCTAACTTGATGATCAATAACAGCATTGACCGTTCAGGCTGTTAAGATAAAGGTAATGTGAGTCATGCTTCTAACTATGGGTAGATCATTTGCAGGAATCAAAAAAGCACCAGCAGTGACAATTGACTCAAAAGGATCAGTCTTTAATGTTCCAGACCACATGTTTGCAAAGCAACAAGTATTCATCTCATCTCAAGTGGGCATCCATGTCTTCACAAAAGGTGAAGTTCTACTTCTTTATCAGAGTGGGAGTCAGACAAACATGTCAACGTTGGCCAAGATTCCCAGCCTTCTAATAGATGAGAGGCATTTATTTCCGAATTCGGGGAAAGGACTGTCATCCCTGAGTTGGTGACGTGTTGTAGCCTAACAGCCTCTGGTATAAATGGTTGCTAAACATCAGGGCCACCAGCAGGCATTCTGAGATTTTCAGAGACTAGGAGCCTCTCACACGTGCTTCCTTTCCCTTTCATGTGTAAAGGACCTCCACAGGATGAATGCCCTGAGTTCAGTGCCAGTGATCATGGATGTCGTGCCAGGAAGGTTGTTCATTTTGCACTAGCAGCCACTGGGAGATTGACACACTATAGAACATTAAATACTTTTTGTATCAAGGCTTTGGCATGTTGCTTACTTTGGGTAGTCCAGGAGATCGATTCCACTGAATGTCGTCTACATGTAGCAGATGTACTGTGGAAGAAATATCCCACCTTCATGCCAGATGTTGACATATTGTCTGAAGTCCATGTTAGGAGGGAATTGGTGGCTTTTTAAATAAGACTGAGTATAAGGCAATATACTGTTTCTCCTTGCGAAAATGGCTCACCTCCATCATGTGGGCAAAGAGCTGGGTTCTGATCCCGGGGACTGCTCTGCATATGCTGCCCATGTGCAGAGAACGAAACAATTTCCTATCTGCAAATGATGCCTTCTCTTGTTTCAATGTTATTGCTTCCCCATAAAGGTCTGTACAAAGCCTCAGCATGCCTCTTGGTGTGCTATTTTTTTTATTGAAGTATAGTTGATTTACAACGTTGTGTTAGTTTCAGGTGTCCAGCAAAGTGATTCATATATACGTATATATATGAATATAATACATATATATAATATTCTTTTTTCAGATGCTTTTCCATTGTAGGTTATTACAAGATATTGAATGTAGTTTCCTGTGCTCTAGAGTAGGTCCTTGTCATTTATCTATTTTATATATAGTAGTGAGTATCTGTTAATCCCAAACTCCTAACTTTTCCCTCCTCACCTCAGTATGCTATTTTCATTTCTGCAATTGTGATTCTGTAATTCATCATATTCAGCACAAAAAGCAAAAGACACGTGTTCAGGTTTTATGTTAACAAAGTCCTTCCCCTTGACTGGCTGCTATTTAAACACTCTAAGACCACATGCTTCTCCCATGTTGTCTTCATCTGCTTAAGCCTAAATCTGTGCCTGTAGGTGGGGAATGACTGGATACTATTACCCTGATAGCTGATGATAATATTTCTACATCCATTGTTAAGCTTCTTAAGTTTCTTCTTCACTTTAGGAGTGTTTAGCATATCGTTTTCTAAAAACCATCCTCAGTGTGCCTTAGGTAAAGTATGACTCAATACCACGTTCATGGGAGATTATCTAGGACTAAGCTGTTGAGCGAATATCTCAGCTCCCCTCAGCCAGTCTCTCCATAAATGCACCTTTATAAACCTCTCAGGGGTAAACTGGGTCACTTGATGTTGTTTCAGAACATCTGGAAAATAGTCATTGGGGTGGGGAGGGCTGTAAAAGCTTTTTGTGCTAAGGCTCTGGGGATCTCAGGAAAACACGGATGTGACACACACCAAATGATTCTAAAACATCCACTTGTTTGTAAGTACCCAAACTACTCATTATCTGCTCTGACTTCAAATAAGAGGGTTTTGACAAGGACGCTGAGTTCAGATCTGTGTTATGGCTCCCACACAAGCTTCAAATCCCTTTTCTGGCATTTTTAGGCAATCGAGAAGCAAACTGCGGTTGAGCTGAGCTGAATCTTATTTCACATGCCTCCCCAAAGTGAACAGAGGACCGAGCCACCGACAACAAGAGCCTCCAAGCGACCAGCAGGTAACCACACAATAGATAGGACATCGTCTCTGTTTGTAGCTATTCCCCAAATATGACCAGGTATGTAAAGCAGCCAGAAAATGGATTGTCCTTCCTTAGGCACTTCCTTCATTGGTTGCAATACTTCTTTAGAGGTAGAGGTTCAGACATTTTGGGTATAAAAAGTCCTTCCTTAAACATCTTGAATTCCAAGCCGGGGAACTTCTTAAGTGATTGAGTCATGTGTTTTATGGTTCTCACTTTCCTTAAAATATTAGTTAAGGAAACAAATGAGAGCTTTTCTTTAAGGGGCGCAGTGAGAGTTAAACTGGCTGACCCTCCATGCTACCTATATTGTACTTTCCTCCTTGATCAGCACGGGTGCCAGGCTGTTCCTTCAAATGAAGACAATATGCTTGAAGTGATGAACCGTATTGGCCATCTATCTTCCTTTTGTGATCTGGCTCTCATCGAGCTGAAATGAAGCCATTTCTTCTGCCTGTGGCTGATTAAACACAGAGTAAATCCTAAGGAGGCTCTAATGATCCTCCACAGAGCCTGTGTCAGCCCAGCCCGCACCTGCAGGCTTCGGCTTCTCAACTTCCATCATAAAATGAAGCATCTGTTTCAGGGAGGTGGTATCTTTTTTATCATCTGGTGTATCACTCTGGTCAGAGTGGATGCAGCTCATTTGGTACACAAGGCTGCCTCCCGTGCCACAGGTAACAAATGGTCCCTCAGGAAGTCTTGTTCTCGTCAGGGGTGAAAGGACACAACTTTGGGGTAACAATCTGTGACTTTGGTAAAAGTCTCCATGGCTCACAGCCCATGGTCTTCTTTTAAGCAAAACAGGTTGGGAAATGACAAGAGGAATCTTTTAAATAAGCCAATCCTTTGTTCATCAACTCATTGATTCTTTTATTCATTCATTTCATAAACACTTATCAGACACCAGCTATGAATGGAGCCCTGTGCCAGGAACTAGAGCTAGAACATGGACATGACCCCCTGGAGGTTACATCCTAGTGAAGAGACAGACATTAAACAAGTAATGATGAGTTAAGTACTTAATTACCACTGTGAGGAGTATCCCAAATAATAAAGGACTCTGGGAATATATAAGAGGGGGACTGATGTTTTCTGGAGTTCCGGGAAGACTCCCTGGGGAAGTGACATTTAAGCTGAGACCTCAAAGACAAGATCGAGTTGTGAGTTCATAGAAAGCCACCGGGCACAGCATGTTTAAAGGTCCTGGGGTGGAAAAGTAATGTTTAAATCATCCAAGCACTCAAAAACCCAGTGAGAGGGAGAGTGGCTAAAAAACAGGACTGACAACATGGGCGGGGATCAGATCAAGCAGGGCTACTTTAGGCTGAGTTAAGGAGTTAGAATTTTATCCCAAAAGTTTGATTGGAACCCGTGGTTTGTAAGCAGAAAAGTGAAATGGTCATTACCATGATAGAACCTTACTACCATTTTTCTTTTTTTTCTTTTTTTTTTTTTTTTTTGCGATACGCGGGCCTCTCACTGTTGTGGCCTCTCCCGTTGCAGAGCACAGGCTCCGGACGTGCAGGCTCAGCGGCCATGGCTCACGGGCCCAGCCACTCCGCGGCATGTGGGATCTTCCCAGACCGGGGCACGAACCCGTGTCCCCTGCATCGGCAGGCGGACTCTCAACCACTGCGCCACCAGGGCAGCCCTTTATTACCATTTTTGAGTAGTGGTAAAGTTGCACTTTCCTTGCCAGGCACTGTACAGATTTATAATTTATGATCTCCAATGGTTCCAGCATTCCTTTGAGGTGAGAGGAAACTGAGGCTGTATGAGTGTAAGATCACACCAGATCACACAGCTGGCAGTGTGGGACCAGGTCCTGGCCAGGCCAACCCCACACACAGACTGACTCTTAACCTGCTAAGCATTTGTGACAGTTATGTAACATTACTTTTTCCAACTCTATGACACTTTAGGAGAATTTACAATTTATTAATTGATAATGTTCAAATGATGATAGCTCCATTTAAATCATAAGAGAACTAAAGATCGTAGAGCTGACTTACCTTGTCCCTTAGAAAGGAATCTTGGCACAAAGGTATTAAATTAGTGCCATGTAGAAGCTAAAAGCCCAAGATCTGGAATTAGATTGACTTGGGTTCAAATCTCAGCTTGTCCAGTTCCTGATGGTGTGATTGAGAGCAGGGGGACATGGAGGCTGATGTTCAGTTTCATTCTCTATAAGTGGATATATGAACACCGAGTTCACTTGGTTGTTGTGAGGATTAAATGAATAGTTATGCAAACCACTTTTCTAACTTTCTGAGACCCCCAATACACATTTGTCACTAACACCACCAGCACTGCCATCATCATCTTCATCATCATTATTATCGTCATAGCATCATCATCATGGTTACTTAACTAACTTGCCAGGTTAGTGGGACATTAAACACCCCACCCTCTTTCTCCTAGCCTGTGCTTTTTAGTCTATTGCAAGTGCATTGCTCATTTTCCAGCTCTCACATTATAGAAAGGAATGTGCACTAATCCCTGGCAGGTAGCTGAAAACCAAGAATGCCTAATAAGTCAGGCTTCAAATAAACCCAAGAACATTTGAAAGCAGCACAAAGTAATTCCAAAAAGACTTAACTGTGCAGAAGAAGATACTTGATGGAGATGAGTGGCTATGAAGCATTTTAAATGTAATTCCCCTTTTAAATAAGTAGATATAACAGATGAAAGGAACCTGTTTTGCTTTGAAAACTGCTTTTTTGTCTTGATAGTTTTTTTTTTTTTAGTTATATGAGGAATCAAATGGATTGGCTTTCACATGAACAAATGTATACATACAAATATTATATAAATTGAACATAGATGTTTATAGGTATAGGTGACGCAAATTCCTCCCAAAAGGATATCAAATATCTAAATCCAGGAAGATATCTGGGCAGGACCATCTATCTGCTCTCTTGATGGTTATCTAACACCCACCACACTATTCTTTCTTTCTTTCTTTTTTTTTTTTTTTTTGGCCGCATTGGGTCTTCACTGCTGCGCACGGGCTTTCTCAAGTTGCACTGAGCGGCAGCTACTCTTTGTTGGGTGCGTGGGCTTCTCATTGCCGTGGCTTCTCTTGTTGTGGAGCACAGGCTCTAGGCACATGGGCTTCAGTAATTGCAGCACACGGGCTCAGTAGTTGTGGCACGTGAGTCCTAAAGCATGCAGGCTTCAGTAGTTGTGGCTTGCAGGTTTAGTTGCTCCGCGGCATGTGGGATCTTCCTGGACCAGGAATCAAACTCGTGTCCTCTGCATTAGCAGGCAGATTCTTAACCACTGCGCCACCAGGGAAGTCCCAACACACTATTCTTGGTGTTAGTTATAGACAAGTTTACACAGCAGATCCACAAAAATTACTTACTATTAAATGAAATGATGCCTGTAAGAGCCTCCTGTTCAATCCTTGGTACATATTCAACCTTTGATCAATGTTAGCTATTACAATAATACAAAAAAAATATTCAGGTTAAAAATTTTTTTGCTTTTTCTAATTTTATTGAGATATGATTGACCTATAACACCGTGCAAGTTTAAAGTGTACTGGTGATGATTTGATACACGTGTATACGGCAGAACATATGTGTGCATGGTAAGATCATTTAAGATCTACTCTCTTAGAAATTTTCAAGTATATAATGCAGTATTGTTAGCTATAATAGCCATGCCATACATTAGATCCTTGGAAATTATTCATCTTATAACTGGAAGTTTGTATCCTTTGGCTAACATCTCTCCATTTCTCCAGGCCCTCAGCCCCTGGCACCAGCATTCTACTCTTTGTTTCTATGAGTTTGACTTTTTTAGGTTCCACATATAAGTGGGATCCTTACAGTATTTGTCTTTCTCTGTCTGACTTATTTTACTTAGCATAGTTCTCAAGGTTTATCCATGTTGTTGCAAATGGCAGGATTTCCTTCTTTCTCATAGCTGAATAATATTCTACTGGGGAATATTATATATATAATATATTTCACATCTTCTTTATCTGTTCATCCATTGATGGACACCTCATTGCTTCCGTATCTTGGCTATTGTGGATAATGCTGCAAGGAACATGGGAGTGCAGACACCTCCTCAAGATTCTGATTTCATTTCCTTTGGATAAATGCCCAGAAGTGGAATTGCTAAATCATAGAGTAGTTCTATTTTTAACTTTTTGAAGAGCCTCCATACTCTTTTCCATAGTAGTTGTACCAATTCACATTTCCACCAACAGTGCAAAAGTGTTCCCTTTTCTTCACATCCTCACCAACATTTGTTATCGCTTGTCTTTTTGATAATAGCCATCCTAACAAGTGTGAGGTGATATCTCATCGTGGTTTCTGATTTGCATTTTCTTGTTGATTAGTGATGTTGAACACCTTTTCATGTACCTGTTGGCCATTTTTATGTTTTCTATGGGAAAATATATATCTAGGTATTCTGACCATTTCTTAATTATGTTGTTTGGGGCTTTTTGCTATTGAGTTGAAAGAGTTTCTTAAATATTTTTGATATTAACTCCTTATCAGATATATGGTTTGCGAATATTTTCTGCCATTCCATTTTCATTTTGTTGATTGTTTCTTTTACTGTGCAGAAGCTTTTTAGTTTGATGTAGCCCCACATGTTTAATTTTGCCTTTGTTATTGGTACTTTTAATGTCTTTTCCAAAAATTTATTGCCAAGGCCATTGTCAAGAAGACGTATCCCTATGTTTTCTTTTAAGTGTTATGGCTTTTGGTCTTATGTTTAAGTATTTAATCCATTTTGAGTTATTCTGAGTTTTTTGTGGGTGGTGTGTAGATAGAGTTCTAGTTTCATTCTTTTGCACATGATTATCCAGTTTCCCCAGCACAATTTATTGAAGAGATTAGCCTTTCCCTGTTGAGTATTCTTGGTTCCTTTGTCAAATATTAGTTGACCATATATGCAAAGGTTTATTTCTGGGCTCTTGATTCTGTTCCATTAGTCTATGTGTTCATTTTTATATTAGCACCATATTGTTTTGATTACTATAGCTTTGTAATATAATTTGAAATAAGTAAATGTGATGCCTCCCGCTTTGTTCTTTCTCAAAATTGCTTTGGCTATTCAAAGTCTTTTGTGGCTCCATATGAATTTTAGGATTTTTCTATTTCTGTGAAAAGTACTATTGAAATTTTGATAACTGCATTGAATCTATAGATGGCTTTGGGTACTATGGACATTTTAACAATATTATTTCTTCCAATCCATGAATAAGAGATATCTTTCCATTTATTTGTGACTTCTTCATTTTTTTCATCCAAATCTTATAGTTTTCTGTGTACAGATTTTTCACCTCCTTGAATACATTTATTCCTATTGTTTTTGATGCTATTATAAATGGGATTGTTTTCTTTATTTCTTCTTCAGATATTTTGTTGTTAATATATAAAAACACAACTGATTTATGTATGTTAATTTTTTATCCTGAAACTTTACTGAATACATTTATTAGATCTAAGAGTTTTTTGGTGGAATCTTTAAGATTTTCAGTACATAAGATTATATATCATCTGCAAACAGAAACAGTTTTACTTTTATCTTTCCAGTTTAGTTAACTTATTTCTTTTTCTTGCCTAACTGCTCTGGCTAGGACTTCTAGAACTCTGTTGAATAGAAGTGGTAAAAGTGGGCACCCTTGTCTTATTCTCAGGCTTAGAAGAAAGACTTCAGTGTTTCACCAAAAGACTTTTAAAACCATCCAGTTTAATTCCTATGTGTTCACAGATGATGAAACTACAGTCTCAATAGGTCATAGAACTTTCAAAGTATTTCACCTCTACTAAGACCAGAGTCTATACCTGTTAGGACATGAAGAAGTTAAGGCAATCTAAGATCTGAGGTAACCAGAAAGTTCCAGCCTACTTAGCCCTCTGAAAAAGTTGTTCCCATCTTATGGGACTCTTCTTTCATCACACTAATCCAACTGCCATTCCTTTCTTCTCATCTGTCCCTACTAAGTTATATGTTTCATGAAGGCAAGAACTGTGTATATGTCATTTTCCACACTATTCCCAGCATCAACACAGTCACCTGGCATGTAGTAGGTACTCAATATACTATTTGTGGAATTGGATAGTAACATATCAGCATGTAGCACAATGCCAAAGGTCAAGCCATATTGCTACATTGTCCATCCCAGAATTATGTGCAGGACTTAGCTAAATGTTAAGCCTCCTCACTAAGACTCTGAGAGATAAGAACATTTGTTAGATAAATGTTTGTAACCCAAAGATACAAGGTGGCATGTGCCCAGTGAGCCATGCTTATTGTGACTGACTCATTCTCAATACAGATTCCTGTCTATCTGAGAGATAACTCAGTCTATAGTGAATGAGACCAGGTAAAAGTAAGGTAAAGATGGTCCAGCAACTCAAGGGCTGAACCTGAAGCTTAAGGAAAAATGACTACACACTGGAGACCACTTTTAGGCAGAGATGCATTTCCACTGCCATCCATGCATCCAGTGCATTTCCATTGCCAGTCATACTGAGGTTTTGCTCATGGCTATCTTAAATGTAGTTGGATACTCCCTCTAGTCCTGGAAGTGACGTGACAGAGGTGAGGAAGAAGTCCTGTGTCTTTGTAGGAAAGCTTCTATTAATTGTCACTAGCCTGACAACTGAACTCAAATATAAAATTTGTCAGCAACCCTTTTCCCACTGCCTTTCATGGTAAGGCTCCTTCCACTCAAAGAGTCCAGCTGTGGGACACAAAAAAATGGATGCAGTTAGACATGGAGGGAATCAAAGATCACTCACTTGCTCTCTGAGACTTAATCATCTGTGAAACAAAGGATTCTAAGACTTGCCCAATCCACCTCACTAGATGGTTTAAAGCACCACGGACAGACGTCTTCAGGAAGGTAAAGTCTATACAATTATAAGCTGGTGTTTCTTTCTCGAAAGCCTTCCACTAGGTGTTACAGGGTTAACAAAATGAACAAAACCACACAGCCCTGCTCTTCAAGGCACTTACAGTCTAGTACACACATGCAAGCACGGTGAGTTAAAAAAATTTTATATACACACAGACAGTTGTTATGTTATCAAATATCTCTGTAAAGGAATCCATTATAGAACACACTGAAGCACAAATTAAATAATCTTTGTTTGATTGATTTTGAATACGCTTAGACTATTTCACTCAAATAAGCATATAAAATTATACACTTTTAGGAGAGAGGAATAAAGAATATTTAAACAGGGCCCTTTATGTGAAATTCTATATAAGTCAACTCAGAATCAGACATAACTAAAATGGAAGAGGAAGATGTGTCCAATTACATATCTGCCTCTTACTTCCTGTACAGCATCAGTATTCCATAAGCCCACATGATCACAGCTTGACCGACAGAAGTCATACACAGAGCAGAGGATTTGTACTGATGAAAAGTTTATTTTTTTCCCTTATCAAAAAACAGGCATATTTGATTTTGCCAAAAGTGCTTAAAGTGGATTTTATCTACATTTGACTTTGTGTTAAGTGCAGAGACAAAAATCTCTAAAATTTATAAACAAAAGTTTCTCTCTTCCTTCAGAGTTCGAGGCAAAAAATAACTTGCACTGTATCTCAAACATACTACAGCTTGAATGTTACAGGGACATAAAATATATTTATTGTTGCTGTAGCTCAAATTTTCCATCCTACTACATGTACAGAGTTGGAGTTTACCAAAATAGCATCAGCAACACTGCCAACAAGATCCTATAACCTTAACACAAAGTAAATATGAAAGTAGAAAAGAAATGTAACCTTTTTAAAGTTCTCTCTATGCAAATATCATGCAGAAGTCACTGACTACTGAAAACTGCACATCTCTTCAATATCTGAACCACCCTGAAAAATCATCATGGCAAGCTTGTTGTTTTGATCTTTCACCGATTTCTTTAAATTCCTATTCACTTTCTGTGATGGTCTGTGTACCTACAATCATCATCTATTAATAGTACATTTCTTAAGAGTCCCATACAGGCATAACCACAAAATCACAAAAAAAGCTTTTTTATAAAGCTTCTGGGGCTATTTATCTTTGAATACTCACTCTATGATCAAGTCATCCTCTAAAATGATCTATTAAAATGAAAAATACATTCAAAATATATAAAGAACAAATACAATTTAATAGCAAAAAAAACCCCCAACAATTTGATTTAAAAATGGGCAGAAGATCTGAACAGAGTTTCCAAAGAAGACATACAGATGGCCAACAGGTACGTGAAAAGATGCTCACCATCATTAATCATCAGGGAAATGCAAATCAAAACCACAATGACACGTCACCTCACACCTGTTAGAATGGCTATCATCAAAAAGACAAGAAATAAAAAGTGTTGGCAAGGATGTGGAGAAAAGGGAATCCTTGTGCACTGTTGGTGGGAATGGAAATTGGTGGAGCCACTATAGAAAACAGTATGGAGGACCCTCAAAAAAATTATAAATAGAACTACCCTGTGATCCAGCAATCTCACTTCTGGGAATTTTTCCAAAGAAACTGAAAACACTAACTCAAAAAGATTGATGAACCTCCATATTCATTGCAGCATTGTTTACAATAGTCAAAATATGGAAACAACCTCTCAATAGATATATTGCCATTTATGACAACATGGATGGACTTTGAAGGTATTATGCTAAGTGAAATAAGTCAGACAGAGAAAGACAAATACTGTTATGATCTCTCTTATATGTGGAATCTAAATAACAAAAAGAACAGCAGGGCTTCCCTGGTGGCACAGTGGTTGAGAGTCCGCCTGCCGATGCAGGGGACATGGGTTCATGCCCCGGTCTGGGAAGATCCCACATGCCGCGGAGCAGCTGGGCCCGTGAGCCATGGCTGCTGAGCCTGCACGTCCGGAGCCTGTGCTCCACAATGGGAGAGGCCACAACAGTGAGAGGCCCATGTACCGCAAAAAAAAAAAAAAAAAAAAAGAACAGCAGCAAGCTCACAGATACAGAGAAGACATTAGTGGTTGCCAGAGGCGGGGGGTGGGGGGTTAGAGAAATGAATGAATGGGGTTGGGTTTTTTTTGGTTTAAATAAATCAAATAATTTTAATTAAAAAATGAAATATGGGGCTTCCCTGGTGGCGCAGTGGTTGAGAATCTGCCTGCCAGTGCAGGGGACACGGGTTTGAGCCCTGGTCCGGGAAGATCCCACATGCCGCGGAGCAACTGGGTCCATGAGCCACAACTACTGAGCCTGCGCGTCTGGAGCCTGTGCTCCACAACAAAGGAGGCCGCGATAGTGAGAGGCCCGCGCACCGCGATGAAGAATGGTCCCCCCTTGCCACAACTAGGGGAAGCCCTCACACAGAAACAAAGACCCGACACAGCCAAAATAAATACATTAATTGATAAACTCCTACCCCCAACATCTTCTTAAAAAAAATGAAATATACTAACAGTAGCAAAATAAGTATTGAAACTTATGGGACCACAAACTCCCTATCTTGCTACCCCATTTATTTGCATGAGTTCATGTCCAACATTGGTTGGAAGTCTGAACTGAAAGAGAAGAACTTTGGAGCACAGGCATCCATGATGACACTGGAGGCCAGGTAGATGGAGCAGGATGCTGTGTACTTCCCAGGCAGTGCCGGAAACTCAGTCTTACCTTCTATCGAGACACTGCAGGATGAGATTAAAGGGGCTGATTTGACAAAAGCCATTGTGAGACTCAGGTCCAAGATGTGTTGCCTCCAAGCTGAAGTGATGAAGTGCGACACAGATCGAGGAACCTCCCACAGCCTACCTCAGACCTCGCAGCAGCTCTGACTCTCAGCCACGGTTAACGGCTGAGCCCAGCAGAGCCCAGATGGAGCTATGGAAGGGACAAGGCATGCACAGGAGGTCCTGCTGGTGGCCAGGCGAGGCCCTCAAGAACTATTAATTGTTAATTTGACTTCCTGGGTGCCAGTTAATTGAGACCTAGGAACATCCTAGGTGGAACATTGAGTTGAACATGCATTACACACCTGAAACCTATAAGCAGTATTTGTTAAGTCTGGAATACTTAGCAGAAAGTTACCTAAAATGTTCACTGATAATGTGAAGCGAGTCCCTGTGGTTCTTTCTCTAATATAGACTCTTCACCACCAACACTAATACACCTCTTCTATGTATTACCAAATAATTCTGCTGCATATCTTTTTTAATATTTATTTTTTATAGAAGTATAGTTAATTTGCAATATTGTGTTAGTTTCAGGTGTACAGTAAAGTTATTCGGTTATACATATATACATATATTTTTTTTTCAGCTTCTTTTCCCTTCTTTACAAAATATTGAGTATAGTTCCCTGTGCTATACAGTAGGCCCTTGCTGGTTATCTATTTTATATATAGTAGTGTGTGTATGTTAATCCTAAACTCCTAATTTATCCCTTTTCCCACCCCTTTCTCCTTTGGTAACCATAAGTTTGTTTTCTATGTCTGTGTCTATTTCTGTTTTGTATAAGTTCATTTGTATCATTTTTTTAATATCCATACATAAGTGATATCACATGATCTTTGTCTGGCTTATTTCACTTAGTATAATAATGTCTAGATCCATTCATGTTGCTGCAAATGGCATTATTTCATTCTTTTTTATGGCTGAGTAATATTCCATTGTATAAATACACTACATCTTCTTTATCCATTCATCTGTCGATGGACATCTAGATTAATATAGCTTCTAAGGGTGTCTAATTTACTTGTAAGAAATTGCTTAAGAATTAGGAGAATCAAGCTCCCTGTCTTTTAAAATACATTCAGTTTTCATAAAACCTAAATATTATGGTTCATCTTCTTATAATGATTGGCATACATAATTATGTGTCAATATCTAAGTCTGGAATTTGGTGTTCATTTTGTGATGTACAATAAATATTGATAATATAGAATTAAGTACTCTTGATAAGCTACTCTAAGAATCTAGGTACAGAATAGATCAGTAAATCAATGATACAAAGAAAAAAGCACTTCTTGAAATTTTTTTACTGTTGCAATGTCAGAAGTCATTTAGAAACAGAACTACATGAGTAACTTAAACAAAGGAGAAAAATCCAGAACTCATTATTTCTTCCAGCTTCTTGCAGGAGCTCTGACAAAGGGGAAATAATCTAAATAATCTAAATCTAAATAGAAAGTTTTGTTTTATAAGCTTGTTCATTTTTTTTATGCAAGAGACTTAAAATTTACACTTGTAAAACTGTATGAATCTTCCCTTTCACGTCATCATTGTCCCCTTAGCAGTTAATAAGGAAGCTGTGTTTTCCCTGAATTAGATAAAACAATATACAGATTCAAAATAAAAAGATGGAATTACTAGCAAACTTTGCTAAATTAGTAAATCAAGGCCTTTTCTTATTCTTTGTATAAGATCAAAAATGTGACATTCCGGGCTTCCCTGGTGGCGCAGTGGTTGAGAGTCTGCCTGCCGATGCAGGGGACATGGGTTCGTGCCCCGGTCCAGGAAGATCCCACATGCCGCGGAGTGGCTGGGCCTGTGAGCCATGGCTGCTGAGCCTGCGCGTCTGGAGCCTGTGCTCTGCAACGGGAGAGGCCACAACAGTGAGAGCCCGGTGTACTGCAAAAAAAAAAAAAAAATAGTGACATTCCCTTAAACGATACAATTGAGGATTTTTACCCAGTTGTTAATTCAGAAGTATGTTCCTGTGCAAAAGAAAAAAAAAGTATTTACTATGGATTCATATTTTAGCATTTCTGAAAGCATGCCTTTGTGAAAAAAATTCCCTAAACAAAGATAACATTTACCTGTGTCAAATTCAACAATCTGCTTATGTTGGTAACATGAAACACAAGCTCCTCTTCCAGGAGCTCCAACTTTGAGAATATTTTAAGTGACCAATGACATAAAAAATGAGTTTGCTTTAGACCTTTCTTTTTGGTAGCCTTGACATAGTAAGGAAAGGAAAAAGAAAGACACTCTTGTCAAAGTAATACAGTATTTCATGTCTGCTGATTAGGTCTGTTCACAAATGTAACAGCTGTAACCAAAGTCTTACTATGCAGTTAAAAATTCTGATTTTGATGAAAGATTTGGACCAGGCCACATTTGTGGTAAAAATGTTTTCCTTTTTTTTTTTTAACTCTTCTACAAAAACAAATGCATTTCTCAGTCACTATATGTGATACTACAATAGAATCAGTGGATCTTGCCAAATATGGAAATCTAAAAAACTGCTCTTATCAACTTGCAAGAAGCCAAAAAGTGAAATGGATATTGTGACGCCCTGTAGGCTCATGATATCACATTGGATGAGGCATGTGAAAGTACTTTGAAAAAGATAAATAAAACACTACAAGCATGCAAATTATTCAAACTGCCTGTGAAGCTTCCTTCATTATGATGATGGTGATGGTAACAATAATAATGATAGCTATCACCAATTGAGTGATTTTTATTATATAGCAGCAACTATGCTAAGCACTTTCCATGTATTTGCTTATTTATTACTCACAACAATTGGTTAATGTCAGACTATCATTATCTCCATTTTACAGAGGAACACTAAAAGCTCAGAGAAGTTAAGAAAATTGCCTTAGGTCACACAGCTCATCAGCCTATGACATTAAAGTAGTTCTTCACGCCCTCATGCAAATACAAGTGTTGGTAAAGAATTCATGAATTAGG
The DNA here is from genome assembly GCF_025265405.1 of Mesoplodon densirostris. Taxonomy (NCBI): domain Eukaryota; kingdom Metazoa; phylum Chordata; class Mammalia; order Artiodactyla; family Ziphiidae; genus Mesoplodon; species Mesoplodon densirostris. The sequence goes on from NC_082664.1 coordinate 105,034,546, forward strand.
TCTAGTTATGTGATCCAGGTAACCCCGCATATGGTCATATTACTTTTTAGTTATTGAAGAAAAAGGACACATACACATGTACACATACATGCAGACTTATTCAGATTCCCAGAGATATATGAAGTATCCTTGAACTAACACATAGGTGTGTTCTCTTGATTTGACAATGATTCAAATGGGTCATGTGATTTTGTTCTGCAAAGGCTCTTTCTAGCATAAGGTAAGCATGTACTAAATGTTTGATAAATAAGCATGTGTTCCCCAGCGTGGCAGTATTTGCCTTACTTGCCTGCATGTTATTCAGAAATCTTTGGTTTGGTTTGCAAATGACAAAAAGTCAACTCAAACCAGCTAAAAGCAAAAGAGGAACTGATTAGCTCATGTAAGTGAAGAGTCTAGAGAGCTCTGGTTCCCAGCATGGCTGGATGCTAGCACTTGGGCATGTCTTGTCCATCTCACTACTGTTCCGGCTCTACTCTGCCTTTCTCTTCCTTGGCTTCCTTCTCAGTCAGCTTCTCTTCACCAGCAGTTATTGGATTATATATGGCTGTTCTAGAAATGTCAGCACTTCTCTCTTTATATCACCAACCAAAGTCCCAAGGAAGCCTTGAGTTGGCATAGCCTGCATCATACACCCATCCTGGAACTAATCACTGCCTTCAGAGAGATAAGGCATCTGATTGGCCAATCAAGAAGGAGGAGGAGGAACAGAGGAAAGGAGTAGAAAGAATAAGAGAAGGAGAAGTTGGTGATAAACTGAAGTGTGACACAAGAGTAGCCTTTCTTAGTCCGGAGATATCTTGCTGATTTTTAGTTTCAATATTATCTCAAAAATTTAGCTTCCAAGAAAGGAAGTGAATGATAGGTCATTCCATCCTCTTTGTTAGATTACATTCTGCATTTGTGCTGTCTTATTTATTATATTTAAAGGAAATGGACACAGAGCTTTGAAGAGGGCAAGGCTTATATGGATGATGCCGTTCAGGGGGGAAATTGTTTCTTTCCCTGCTTCATTATACTTGGTGATAATTACGATCTGTACCATGGTGACAATTATACCATTCCAATAAACCCACATTCATCTTCCAATTCATAAATTAACAAAAGGACTCTAGAGAGTGTGCCCTGTTACATGTTTATAATCTTTTTATCTCAGACTCTATGAACATGATGGGAGTTTCCCTGTGATCCTTTCTCACACAGTCATATCCTTCTGCCCTATTGCACACAAAGGTCTCATTGATTGGAAGGGCAGCTACACTGATGTGCAGGGCCAAAGGGTTAAGGATCCAGGAAATTCCCAGCTGGTTTAACAGGAATGGGCACCACACCTTCTTGAAGCTCTACAGTGACCAAGTCACAAAAATTGGGCCCACCATGAGAATTGGGAAAAATGAGGGAAGTGCCTTTGGGCAACAAGGGTCTGTGGAGATTGAGAGTTCAGAGACCGGCAAATGAGTATCTCAGGCTGCTCTGCTTCATTCTAGTCTTGCATTTTTCCTAAGACTTCTTCTCACCCAAGGGGGTAGGGGGAAGTGAAGAGAGAAATGGAGAGCCATTCCACAGCCACATAGGTGCCCATCCTCATGCCCTGATCCTAAATCCCCCACAGCACTACTCTTATTAGCCCCTCTCCCTTCCCTTTGAGACAGGCTGGGACCTGGGACCCTCTGCTGCAGTGCTTGCACCTGGACAAATGTCTCCTCAAGCAACAAAATACAAAGAAACTATAAGGGACTAAAAATAACTGTGTGCATGTGCAGTTGGGGCAAATTGTGGACAAAAAGATACAAAGAGACCAAAAAGCCCAACTGCCACTTCTGAAGAGGCAGGAAAAAAAGCAGGGTACTGCGCATGGCCCCTGCACACAACACCACCAAAGGGGTGGGCAAAACACCTAAGCCAGCCCTCTGGCCCCACCCCTGGACCCGCCCCCACCCTCACCCCATATAAGGGACCAGCTCTCCTGCCCCCCTCAGGGAGCAAGCTAGCAAAGAAACCTGTTACCTGTTCTTGCTGCCCCCTGGTGCAGCAAGGGCTCCAACAAAGCCTCGCCTGAATTTGTTGTCTGGCCTCTGATCAGTTTCTATTGATTAAGGAGGCCAAGAACTCTGGTCAGTAATACCTTGACTTTTTTCTTGATCTCTCCTTTTTCTTTTAGATCCAGAGGCAGAACACTGAATAAGTCATACTCCTCTACTGATAACACACTATCATGACAAGTTTGTACCAGGCCCTTCCCTCATTGTTTATTGCCTTTTATCCCATTTCCCTTCTGCATTTTCTTCCCCAACCCATCACCACAGCACTAGTAGATTTGATGATCTCCTTGAATTTCCATGTATCCTCATAAAACATGTGGTATGTCCTTGTGCTGTGTGTATATATATTCTTAACTTTTACAAATCATGTCCACAGACTTAGTTCTGTTTCTTTTTCTTTTTTGCCCCCCCCAGCACAGTTTTTAAGATTTATCTAGATACTTCAAGCTGCTTTGCATGGTATTGCATGGTAAGCCTCATTATCTATTCCCCCGGGGATGAACCCCTAGGTCGCCACCCTCCTCACTACCACAAACCACACTTTGATAAATATCCTGGTCCAGCCCCCTCAGGGACCTGTATGACAGCTTCTCTGGGCTCTACATATGGGAGTGGGACTGAAGGATGGTTTCCATCTGGCTGTTCTGTCCTGACTACTATATGGAACACCTATCACGGTGACAGTACCAGGTTCATATCATGTAAATGGGAGAATCTGAGGCTTAGAGAAGTTAAGTGATATGCCTAACCCCACAGAGCTGGTTCAGTGCTACAGAGTCAGGATTCAAAGCCAAGTTTCTCTGACTCCCAGGCTTGCTCCCTTCCACTGTACCACACTGCCTTCCACAGGGATCTTTTGATTCAATGACCTATACTAGAGGCAGCAGGACACACTAAACAGGCCAGGAAGAAGTATCCGTTCCTTTCACCAGACATCCATTCCCCCAGGGGCCTTCAAACCTGTAGGGAGAGCTAACCATGCCACGAGGGCCTGGGTTCCCCAGCCTGGCCTGCAGCACTGTGTAATCAAAGGTGTGGGAGAGCCCCACTGGCTGGGGGCCAGGCAAGCTTAGCCCCGCCTCGCACCCCTGATGCAGGCAGATTAACAGCTACCATCTGGCAAGCAGAGTCTTTCCATGCAAACTGCAAACCCCCCCTGTGGGTGAATCACTAGTGTGTCCAATACCAGTCAGGGCCAATAAAACTTTGATGGCTCTATTAATGAAGATGAAAACTTGAGATATGCCAAATACAGATCAAATGGCATCTTGGTAACATGATTATCTCTGAATTACTAGCTGCATAGTGAGACAGCCAAGCAACTAATCCTGGAGAAGGCTGGGTGCTTTGGATGCAGGAGACACTACTTCTTGCCTCCTGGGTGTTTTTTATTGCATCAAAGTAGTACTTTACTAGATGGAACACCTCAGAAGTCCCTCTTTTACAGAGAAGATTTAATTTCTTGAAGTTCTGAGGTTCCAAATTCAGAGTGGTCTGTAACAAGGTGAGCAGAGACTATGTCAGGAAAAAACGAGGAACAAACACAAGAGTCTATCAAATGTTCGTGTCTACAGCATTGTTGATAAAATTAGCAGAAACAACAGGATACGAATGACAGAGAGGAAAGTAAAAGCCACAAGCCTCTCCTGCTTTCCTTTTTTTTAAAAATTTTAATAGTAGTTTTGTTTAACTCAGTATACCAAAAAATGCTATCATTTCAACATGGATTCAATATAATAGTTAATGAGGTATTTTATATTCTTTTCCAGGACTAAGTCTGAAATTTGGTGTATATTTTACAATTTTAGTACACCGTAATAAGGACTTGCCACAGTTCAAATGCTCAGTAGTCTGGGTTGGGTTCTTCTTCTTGCATTTCCATCATAACCTGTTTCTGTCATTCTTCCACTAGACTGTGTTCTTCTTGAGATCAGGGACTCTGCTTTGCTTCCCACATCCCTAACACATAGCACAGTATACATAGTAGGTACTCAACAAATACTTTGTTGCACAATGTAAAGGTGTTATTGAATGAGATAAAAGCCTTGGTGCAGAGCAGAGGCTCTTTCCATTTCTGACTTTAGCTCACTATTATCTAGTAAGTTCTTCTATGCTAGTGTTTTCAATACGTGAGCTACCTTAACGCATGCCATTTCTATGAGGTAGGCATTGTCATTCCTTTTTTCCTTATGAGAATGTTAAGGCTTAAAAGTGTTAATAACTTGGCTGAAGTCAAACCTAGAGTATTTGGCCAAGCTGAGACTCAGCCTTGGGTCTTTCCATGTCCAAAGTGAGTGTCCTCTTAAGGAAATGCCATGGTTTGACATCCCAATTTTAGGGAGCTACAGAGAATTTTGAGAGGGTTCCAAGAATTATTTCCAAAACAAATGGAAAGCCAGCCCCAGTAGAGAGGCTTTGAACATTTCACCTTTAGGACAGAAAATTGGGAGTCATCAAGTGGTAGTATGTTGGAGAAGTGGGGTTGTGTGTGAAGATCTGTGAATAATTTGACACATAAAATGTCTTTCAATCTAGCTGGAATTCTGTAACAAACACTTTACTTGGCAGCTATGGAATAGACTATGACACCTCCAAGAATCCCATTTAGCCACAAATGTCTATAAACTTCCTTACAGTTTCCATAAGAGGTCAAGGACATGAATTGGTGGCACGGCACATGGTCTAAATCGTGTGATGTATAAAGTTATCTAAAGATGTCTTGAGAAAATGCCACATTTTTCCTTTTCTCTTGAAGTGCATTTGCATGAACACCAGATAGCTAAACAATCATTGACTCTAAGACTTCTGGTATACTGTACCTTTTCAGTCAGATGCGTAATTGTGGTAGGACTCATTGCTTAATGTTTCACAGGATCATTAGCAACTTTAATTTTTAGTTAAACTCTTGAAATCCCTTTCTGGAAAGACAAATGAGATCACATTCTGCATCCTCCTGGCTAACAGTGTCATTATCACGTACAGTTCCTCAAACAATCAGCTAAATTCCATTGTCATTCTGAATTTCTTCTCTTTCTTCCGTGATGCATTCACAAACTTATTCAGTCTTCTGCCTGCTCAATGGAAGAAATTTTATAGAAACTCCCATAAATGATACATAATTGTAAATGGCCTTAAGCCATATGGAAGGATGAATGATCTTCCTTTTTGTTTCCATCTTTCCTAAATATTCTTTTGCTTTGTGTTTTGCAATACCTTTTACACTCGCTTCGGTCAAAATTGTTTTTGGCCATTTGCCTGTTTGAAATGTCCTACAAAATGAATTGCTTCTTTTGTAAATAAGAAAAAAACTTCAGGAAATATTGCTTTGAAATACTGTGCTGGAGTTATAGCTAGCTGGTAGCGCTTTCTGTAGAGGCAAAAGAGGGTAGAGAGTTTATTGTTTGTTCAGCATATATAAATCATGATCCAGGAAATATTTTGTACTTGCCTTCATATCTTCTGGTGGCTGTAGTTTGGAGCATCACAAATATACTTTCAGGAAAGAATTGCGTATTTCCTGTGTAATGATAGCCTTTCATTTTGGGTTAAACTTTCCAGTGACACCCGATAGAAATTGGGACATATCTTTAACCACAAATTTCTTGGCTGACACTTAATGAGGACACCATGATTTTCAAGTGAATGAATTCACCCACTTTTATTAGCTTCCTTTTTTTACTTTCTACTTTAAGAAGTTAATTTATTCCTCTTACAATTTAAATGCCAACCTCTTCTACTATTATTCTTGCAAGATAATTTTGGATTTGGCCACTCATCATCTTCCTTCTTTCCCATATCACCCTATGCTTTTAAGAAAAAATATCTCTAAATGGCACATCAGGAACAAATATCAGAATTGGAGATCATTTTTAAACCAGAGTAGTTGTCAAAATTAACCCAATAATGCATTGCAGGGCAATTCACTTATAGGGCACATTATTGTATAGATAATAATGTTTTTAATTTCTTGCAAGCTTAGAAATGTCAATGAAATCACACTAAAAGGAAATTTTAAAGCTCACATTTAAAAGAGAAATAGTTTTCTATTTTTACCCATTTAAATGCAATGAAATCATATATGTATGTACACTATGAATCACTATGTAGGATTATTAAAAGAACTTTCCTTTCAGTGATTTTCTTTCCAAGTACAATACTTGAATCATATATCTTAATATCATATTCAAAATTATGAAGACACAGAGAAAAAACTTTATTGAAAAGATGGACCATTTAAGGCAGGATTGGATTGATGGTCAATTAAAACTGTATCTCCACACTTTCATTCATGATGTGGATTCTTTTTTTGTTTCTTTACCTCTGTAAAGTAGTTGAAATAAGATATATTATGCCAAGATATATAGGCAGGAAATTGCCACTAGGTGTGAATAAGAGACATCCAATCTCTCCATTCTAATGAAAATGTGATCAGTCACATCTGTACTGAGAAGAAAAGACAAAATATGACAAAGACTCAAAAATTTAGAAAAGTACCATTAAAAATCAGCTCTGTGGGGCTTCCCTGGTGGCGCAGTGGTTGAGAGTCCGCCTGCCGATGCAGGGGACACGGGTTCGTGCCCCGGTCTGGGAAGATCCCACATGCCGCGGAACGGCTGGGCCCGTGAGCCATGGCCGCTGAGCCTGCGCGTCCAGAGCCTGTGCTCCCCAACGGGAGAGGCCACAACTGTGAGGGGCCCGCGTACTGCAAAAAAAAAAAAAAAAAAAAAAATCAGCTCTGTGCAACCCGTAATGAGAGGGCCTGACCTAATCAGTGAATAAGATGTAAAAAAGCATCAAGTCTTGTAGACTTTGTCTCTCTCACAGACTTTTTTATATCAAAAATTAAGGAAAATAAGTTTAAATGTCTTAATTCAGAAGAAAAAAATATATACATATACATGTATGTATAAAATCTTGGCTCCCTTAGATATATTGAAAAGAATAATATAAGCTACTCAGAATCAGTATATAGATTTATGAAATAGCACAAATACTCCACAGTACATTTAACCAAATCATAGCCAAATATGGAACAAAAAGTACCATTATGAGAGCCTATTGGATAAGGACTTGAAGGTGCTTCATGCTTCTATATCACATCTCAAATGATGTTTCCTCCAAAAGCCAAGTTTAATCTTGGGAAAGACTTCATTTTAAAGACCAAACCCAATATTCTAGAATCTTAGGGTTAAACAGAGAATCTGAAGAGCATAGCTTTAGTGAAAATTTTAATTGAGACTGAAATTTACTGATGTCACTACAAACACACTATCATGAAGAATTTTAAAATAACCAACTTTTAGGCTTCAGTTCCTTGTGAATGTGTGTGTGTATGTGTGTGTGTGTGTGTGTGTGTTTGTGGGTGGGTGTGTTTTAATACAAGTGTTTTCTACAAATAAACTTGGCCACCAAACTCTTTCTTTAGTTTCTGGTGTATTTTTGTTTTCATATGTGGCACTGAATGCATTTCTGTAGTTGTGAACAACTACATTTGATTAAAATCTGTCAGATTTATCTTTTTAGCAGGAGAAAAGAAATATGTGTTTCTCCAGAAAGGAAATCAATGTGTCTTTATGATAGATGCAGAGTAGAAGGCTGGATACTGTCACTTTAAGTGATGAAGCAGAAAGACAGGGTAGCTCCACAGCTATCACCAACCCGCTGCCGACATAGCTGTTGGGAGGCAAAGCCCTGTTTAAATCTTATAATCACTGTTTATAGGATAGACTTACAGTCATTGACCTAATAGTTATTACTCTAACTTGTTAAGTTACAAAGTCTAGCGTCTAAGGTGTCCACAGTTTACTTTGTTTAAATTTTCTTAGCAATATCTTTGAGCCAGAGCTCTCCTCTGTTGCTCTTCAGAGAAAGAGTTCTCCCCTCCCCATAGGAAGGCACCAGGTCTTCAAGGGCAGATAACTGTAGCACAGAATCTCCTTTCTCAAGACAAACAGAAAACAGAAACCAGCTCCCAGGCTATGCCAGAGACACATGAAGCAGAAAACATCCTTAAGGGGACATAATGGGAGACTGCTTCATGGCAAAAATATGTCCAGAGATCTCCCTCCTGTTGAGACCCACGCACCTCCCCAGGACCCCAAGGGTAGATAGAGCTTCAGATAGAGCTGTGCTGGATAGAAAAGAAACTTCTGCCCTGACATTGTGAGGTTATAAGTTTCTCCATTCAGAGATGCTACAACCAGCAGACACTTACCCTATTAAGACTGCCTGAGAAAGTCACGGTGAGCAGAGATTTCTTTTCAACATGAGTATTAGTGTCTCTGTGGCTACAACCAGCAAAACCATCCTAATGAGCTTGTAAAGGAATGTCAGGATATATGAACTCACATGTCAGCTAAAATTACTGTCTCTCTTGCCTTATGAGTGACATCTGTCAGTAAAGTATTTGAAGTGTTTGTGGCCATTTCTATAATAATGCTCTATGTATAAGCCCCTCTCCTAACCAACTTTTAAAAAATTCTTTGTTGGTTCGTGTTCCTTAATAAGTGTTTTTAGAAGGCATTTTATTGACGTGAGTGTGCACATGTATGCTCTGCATATTAAGACAGGCCTGATTAAACCATTAAATGACATTATATGCAGAGCACCCAGGGAGGGTTTGGAACATGGTAGATATTCTTCACAGGTCCATTCCTTGTTTATCACACCTCTCTTCAACTTGCATATCCTACAAATTAAATAAATAAGCACAAATAACTAATGCATTTGCTCAAAGCTAAATGACTCTTTTCCTTTTCCCCTAACGTTCACTTTCCACCCTTACTTCACAATCCCCAAGCTATTCAAGAATCAGGGTTTACGAATTACACATTAAGAATTCATTGGTCACCATCACATCCACTATAAATGACTGGAAGCCTTCCCACAATTTATATAAAATTGAAATGATTAAGATACATTCTTGCATTCTGATAATAGACTCTAGTAATGGTGTCATATGCTTCTGATACAGTGATGGATTGGATTTGCTAATATTTTGTTTATAATTCTTAGTAGAAATTGGTCTTCAAATTCTGTACTATCTTTAGAAGCTGTCTTCACAAAATGATTTTAGTACCTTTCTTTTTTATGGTTGAATAGATTTTCTATAACACCGGAATTGATTTTTTTTTTTTTTTCTGTGGTACGCGGGCCTCTCACTGCTGTGGCTTCTCCCGTTGTGGAGCACAGGCTACGGACGCGCAGGCTCAGCGGCCATGGCTCACGGGCCCAGCCGCTCTGCAGGCATGTGGGATCTTCCCGGACCAGGGCACGAACCTGTGTCCCCTGCATCAGCAGGCGGACTTTCAACCACTGCGCCACCAGGGAAGCCCCTGGAATTGATTTTTAAAGACTGTAAGGAATTCATCTGTAAAACCATCTAGGTCTGGTGCCTTTTATAGTAATAGATCTTTTACTTTCCGGTCTCAATAATAATTGATCTGTTCATGATTCTTTAAATGATCATTTGAAGAATTTGTATTTTTACTAGGAAAACCGGACTCCAGGTTTCCAAATTTATTTCTATAGAGTTGCACATAATATCTACCAGTGAGTTTCCTCATCTTCTCCATATCTGTGCTTATGTTTCCTTTACAATGCTGAATTTATTTTGCTTTCTCTCTAACCAGGTTTACAGGGATGTATCTAGTTCATCAATCTTGCAAAGTACCTAATTTTGATTTTACCTACCCCTTTTCATGTTTTATTTCTACTTCATAAGTTTTAGTTTTTATCTTTATTAACTACCTCCTTCTTTACTCCAATTTTTCTTTTACTTTTTAGTTTGAGTATTTTAAAATTTACTTTCAATCCTTATTTTTTTAAACAATAAAGATAATCTCAGGATATAATTTTTTATGAGTACAAAGTTTGCTTGAATGTCTCATATAGTATATACTTTACTGTATTATAACTACACTCTTGTAGCTGAATAAGCATCACACCTCCATAGTTACCATATTTGTATTATAATCTTTTATGTATATATTATCTCACAAAATGAGAATCTCTTCCTCTTTAAATAATTCTTTGTATTCCCGAAATACTGAGCACAGCTTTTTGCCCATGTAGAACCTCATTAAATACATGTAGGATTTTTAAAAAAATTATGGAAGGCATAAAACTTGCCAGAGTATCTAATTCAGCAAAGCCTATGCACATCTACCTATTTATCTCCAAGAATTAGGTGACGCTGGAAAACTGAATGCTCAGGGGGTGATTCTATTAGAAGAGAGCATCCGATTTAAGCAAGATAGAGCTGGGCTCCAATTCCAACTTTTCCACTTACCAATCAAGTGATTTACCTTTTCCAAATCTCAATTTATTCACATATAAAGCAGGTTAAAAAAAAAGTTCTTTCCTCACAAAGCTATTATGAGGATTAAATAATGCATGAATATGCCTGACACATAATAAGAGCTCCACAGCCATGAGCTCACAGTATTATTGTTATTACCATTATTGTTGCAGTAGGGACAGGGTGATGGGGTGGGAAATAATTGAGAGGCAGAAGCCAGGGGAGTGGAGAAGGCGCTGGGAAAAGGACAAGAAAGGGAGGACCTTAGCCCAGTCTTGACCCTGTGATCTTGGAAACACTGATTAGGTCAGGAAATTTTAAATCCTTTCCCTGTAATGTGACATTTCTACAAGCTGGTTCTATATTTCATTTCCACTTTGCTAAATAATGTTACACCAAACCTCTCCAGAGTGCCTAAGTTCACCCCAAAGAGGGCTGCAGGGATGGGAGTGGACGGGAGGAGGCAAGATGGGGCAGCAGTAATGTAGCCACCAGCTGTCCAGTGAGTGCCCATTTTTGGAGAGTACTTCAGCTTGGAGGGTCATTAGTGTGGAGAGAGGTAGAGCCCTTTTGCATTCTTTTCTGGGTGAAGTAAAGTCAGGGCAGAGGCACCTGTACCTCATCACTGTCTTGCACGGCCAGAGATCTCTCCAAGGCAGGATGGGCTCTGGTGCCAGATGGCCAGGTTCTAATCCCACTCCTGCCATTGACTAGCTGTGTGGCCTCAGACAAGACGTTTGACCTCTCTATGCCCAGTAAAAGGAGGAATTTATTTACAGACATTTAAATAGAGTTATTTTATGCGCTTTACAAGTATTAACCTATTAAATCCTTACAACAACTATAGGAGGTAGGTCAGATAGGGTGCGGTGAGAATTAAAGGGTGAATATACTTAAAGTATAAGTACTTAAAGTGCTTACAGACCTTGTTGTTTGGCATATAGCGACTACTATGTAACTATGAGCTGCTGTTATCATTATTATTGTAAATGTCATGTATTAGCTGTTGTCCTCCTCATTATCATCACATCTTTCTGTTCTGTTGCAGTATGGCACTTGGTGACATTTTCTCTCTCCTCATTCCATCACCAAGGTCTCCCCATTTCTCAGACGCAAAGAGTCATTTGAGTATTTCCTTCACATTCTTAACATCTCCCCCTCCACTGTCTACATTCCCCTTCCGCATGTTCTGAGACCCTAGTTCTTCCGTCTCATTTAGATGAGTACCAACTCTCCCGGGCCTACAGGGTACCAAGTATAGTGTTAGGTATTCTCGCCTACACACAGAAGTCTGTGACCAGACCCAGTCAGAAAGCTATGATTCAATCAGCTGTCTATTTGCCTTTAAAGCCCACTCTTTTTTTTTTTTAATTGGAGTATAGTTGCTTTACGATATTGTGTTAGTTTATACCATACAGCAGAGTGAATCAGCTCTATATACACTACTGATTCTATGTATAAAATAGATAACTAATAAGAACTTACTGTATAGCACAGGGAATTCTACTCAATGCTTTGTGGTGACCTAAATGAGAAGGACATCCAAAAAAGGGGGGATATATGTATACGTAAAGTCCACTCTTATCCTAATATCCTTAAAGTCTCCACCTCGCCTTCCAAACTTTTTTACCATCACTCTCAAACACTGGACTGGTTTGTTTATAAAACATAACATCCAAACTTTTAAAATAAAGAGTCATGCTAACTTGATGTTTATATCTTATTCTCAGTTTTCCATATGTTTTAAATTTTTTAAGGTGATGAACTGATTTGCAGCATGTAATATGCTTTCTTGACAAACAATAGTTTCTTATTCTAGCACATAAAACTTTGAGATGATTACACCAATCAACATCTTACTCTACATATTTTAAAGCAATATCTTCAAATAGAGAAAAGTTAGAAACCACCAGATCGTGTCATAAAAGCGAATTGTTTAAATACTCATTAGCAAATCCAGAAATGGAATAACTTGAAGCCATAAAAATGATTCTAAGGAATTAAGTCTAGTGATAAGGATGTATTTGATGCTACATGAAATGGGAAAAGCTGGTTACGACGTATTATGTAGAATAAGATGCAATTTTATTTACTTACAAGAATATATAGCAGTGCAATCACAATGGCTGATTTGTGGTGAAAGGGAAAATTCATTTTGGGAGTGCTCTTAGTTTTGCTTTGTACACTCTAATTTTTCTCTGTAATGAGTATACATTGCTTTTATAGTATCAAAAACAATAGAAAAAACTGCATTTTGGTGGAAAACACAGTTGGGCACTTATCTCCACCAGCTGAAACTAGCCTCAGTTAAGCCTTTTAATCTGCTGTCTCATCAGGCCATGCATTTGTTTGATAGATGGCTCAGTTGCCTCTGGCCTGTCATGTTGTTATTTGCTTTGAACTCTGAACATCTGGGTGGCAAGGACTAGCTGTCTAATATTGTTTTTTTAGTGTTTGGATATACAGAAAAATACATTAAAATTCTTCTAATCATTAGGATGAATCAAGAACCACTATTCCAATATGTTGAAGGCAAAATCAACCTTCTAAGCTTGGAGCATAAAGAGAAACAAAGGGTGACCCATGTCACGGTCCTCTGTCCCCTTCTAGTCACTTCTGCAGAGTACGGCACACTCAGCCGCCTTTAAAACAACCACAAACACAGATTCCTTAACCACTGACTGTATTTTCTTCCTGGTATTACTGGGATTTATCTTAAACTACGCCTTTGCTTCACTACATATGTTAACCACATTCATTAACAATTTTTAAAGTTCTCCTTCTTCTTATCACTCTTAAAGTACACTTTATTTATTAAAAGATAATGAGCACATGTTCAGGAAATAGTAAAAGCCAAGCTTACATTTTTATCGAATTCATATTTTACATTTATATTTTCTGATTAAAATCAGAAGGGTAACTGGTGCTTCCTTCACTTCTACAGGAGAGAAAGACAGGGGCTGCTCCTCTTCAGAAACAAAAATGTATCTGAAAAAAATAAAAATTTATCTTAAAAAAACATTATATCTTTACAATGTCAAATACATGAATAATTGGGTGGTAGTGTTATTTTTTATTTTTTATTTTTATTTGGTCAGTTGGCATTATGTAGAATGCCACAGTGGAACTGATGAACTTGCCTTCAAAAATTAGGATAGCCAGTAAAAATTTAAAAAAAACAAATGGAAATAATTAAACAAAACCAAACAAACAATCCCACACATTTTTTAAAAACCTATAGAATAGACCTACATGGTAAAACAATTATTCTACGATGATCTATGAATCCAATGTAATACCAATAAAAATATACTTAGAATATTTCTATTTTTAAATTTTTTAAAAGTGTAATGATAAGAATTAGCTACACATAAAAGTGCTGTATACTAAACATGGAGGAAGCATAGGTTTGGGGTTTTTTTTAACATCTTTATTGGAGTATAATTGCCTTATAATATTGTGATAGTTTCTGCTGCATAACAAAGTGAATCAGCTATATGTATACATATATCCCCATATCGCCTCCCTCTTGTGTCTCTCTCCCACTGTCCCTAACCCTCCTCTCTAGGTGGTCACAAAATACCCAGCTGATCTCCCTGTGCTATGTGGCTGCTTCCCACTAGCTATCTACTTTACATTTGGTAGTGTATATATGTCAATGCCACTCTCTCACTTCGTCCCATCTTACCATTCCCCCTCCCCATGTCCTTAAGTCCATTCTGTATGTCTGTGTCTTTATTCCTGTCCTGCCACTAGGTTCTTCAAACCATTTTTTAATTTAGATTCCATATATATGTGTTAGCATACGGTATTTGTTTTTCTCTTTCTGACTTACTTCACTCTGTATGACAGTCTCTAGGTCCATCAACCTCACTACAGATAACTCAATTTCATTTCTTTTTATGGCTGAGTAACATTCCATTGTATATATGTGCCACATCTTCTTTACCCATTCATCTGTAGATGGACACTTAGGTTGCTTCCATGTCCTGGCTATTTTAAATAGTGATGCAAGGAACATTGTGGTACATGACTCTTTTTGGATTATGGTTTTCTCAGGGTATACACCCAGTAGTGGGATTGCTGGGTCGTATGGTAGTTCTATTTTTAGTTTTTTAAGGAAATGCCATATTGTTCTCCATAGTGGCTGTTTCAATTTACATTCCCACGAATTTACATTCCCACCAACAGTGCAAGAGGGTTCCCTTTTCTCCACACCCTCTCCAGCATTTATTGTTTGTAGATTTTTTGATGATGGCCATTCTGACAAGTGTGAGGTGATACATCATTGTGGTTTTGATTTGAATTTCTCTAAAGATTAGTGAGTTGGGCATCCTTTCATATGTTTGTTGGCCATCTGTATATCTTCTTGGGAGAAATGTCTATGTAGGTCTTCTACCCATTTTTGGATTGGGTTGTTTGTTTTTTTGATATGGAGCTGCATGAGCTGCTTGTATATTTTGGAGATTAATCCCATGTCTGTTGCTTCATTAGCAAATATTTTCTCCCATTCTGAGGGTTGTCTTTTCATCTTGTTTATGGCTTCCTTTGCTGTGCAAAAGCTTTTAAGTTTCATTAGATCCCATTTATTTATTTTTGTTTCTATTTCCATTTCTCTAGGAGGTGGGTCAAAAGCAGAGGTTTTTACATAGATGGCATTGAGATACTTGGCTAGCTTTTCGTATCACTTAAGTGATAACGTAAGAAGTTTTAAGTGTAAACTTAAAAAAAATAACCTATGGATTGAAAAAGTATACAAAAGTTACAACAAAAGAATTTGTGTCTTGTACCTTTATCAGAGGCTTTTGGAAAACATGAAAAGCACAGGTGAAGCCTATTAAAAGGCATATATTTGTAAATAAGGGTTATAAGAAATGACATAACTGACTATGAAGAAGTATTTAAAAATGAAAAACATTTAAGAAACATTAGCCTGAAAAAGAGAAGAATAGGGTCTACCTGCTGAAATATTGAATCATGTCCAAATGAAAGAAATCATGTCCAAAAGAGAAGAATAGGTTCTAAATAAATAACAGGATGGAAGAAAAAAGAGAGTAACCACATTGTTGCCAACCCCACTTAAAGACAATGACTCATGAGAACTGCCTTTAAACTGTCATGTCTCGGACCAGACTTATCATGCTGGGCAAATGGTGAATGTCCTTCAACACCACCTATTCAACACATATGACACATACAGGGACTGGTGGCCACCTGAGGCAGGGACACAGATCTGAGCCATGGTGCCATAGAGGGAACCTGGAATTTTCCCCCAAAAAGGCCACTGATGACTGAGGCAAGCATCAGGGAAGAGAAGCTGTGTCGAAAAAAGGCATCATCTGTCTCAGATGAGTTTGATGGATGGAGAGAGCTTGCCTAAATGAATAAAAGAAAGAATTCCGAATGTTCCAACCAAAAGACATAGACTGGCTGAATGGACACAAAAATAAGACCTGTATATATGCTGTCTACAAGAGACCCACTTCAGACCTAGGGACACATACAGACTGAAAGTGAGGGATGGAAAAATATATTCCATGCAAATGGAAATCAAAAGAAAGCTGGAGTAACAATTCTCATATCAGACAAAATAGACTTTAAAATAAAGACTATTACAAGAGACAAAGAAGGACACTACATGATGATCAAGGGAACAATCCAAGAAGAAGATATAACAATTGTAAATATTTATGCACCCAACATAGGAGCACCTCAATTCATAAGGCAAATGCTACGAGCCATAAGAGGGCAAATCAACAGTAACACAATCATAGTAGGGGACTTTAACACCCAACTTTCACCAATGGACAGATCATCCAAAATGAAAATAAATAAGGAAACACAAGCTTTAAATGATACATTAAACAAAATGGACTTAATTGATACTTATAGGACATTCCATCCAAAAACAACTGAATAAACTTTCTTCTCAAGTGCTCATGGAACATTCTCCAGGATAGATCATATCTTGGGTCAAAAATCGAGCCTTGGTCAATTTAAGAAAACTTAAATCATATCACGTATCTTTTCTGAGCACAACACTATGAGACTAGATATCAATTACAGGAAAAAATCTGCAAAAAGTACAAACACATGGAGGTTAAACAATACACTGCTAAATAACCAAGAGATCACTGAAGAAATCAAAGAGGCAATCAAAAAATACCTAGAAACAAATGACAATGAAACACAATGACCCAAAACCTATAGGATGCAGCACAAGCAGTTCTAAGAGGGAAGTTTATAGCAATACAATCCTACCTTAAGAAACAGGAAACATCTCGAATAAACAACCTAACATTGCACCTAAAGCAATTAGAAAAAGAAGAACAAAAAAACCCCAAAGTTAGCAGAAGGAAGGAAATCATAAAGATCAGATCTGAAATAAATGAAAAATAAATGAAGGAAACGAGCAAAGGTCAATAAAACTGGGGTTTCCCTGGTGGCACAGTGGTTGGGAGTCCGTCTGCCGATGCAGGGGACACGGGTTCGTGCTCCGGTCCGGGAGGATCCCACGTGCCGTGGAGCAGCTGGACCCATGAGCCATGGCCACTGGGCCTGCACGTCCAGAGCCTGTGCTCCGCAACGGGAGAGGCCACAGCACTGAGAGGCCCGTGTACCACAAAAAAAAAAATCAATACAACTAAAAGCTGGTTCTTGAGAAAATAGAAATGAAAAAGGAGAAGTAACAACTGACACTGCAGAAATACAAAAGATCATGAAAGATTACTACAAGCAACTCTATGCCAATAAAATGGACAACCTGGAAGAAATGGACAAATTCTTAGAAATGCACAATCTGCCAAGACTGAATCAGGAAGAAATAGAAAATATGAACAGACCAATCACAAGCACTGAAATTGAAACTGTGATTAAAAATCTTCCAAAGCAAAAGCCCAGGACCAGATGGCTTCACAGGCGAATTCTATTAAACACTTAGAGAAGAGCTAACACCTATTCTTCTCAAACTCTTCCAAAATATAGCAGAGGGAGGAGCACTCCCAAACTCATTCTGTGAGGCCACCATCACCCTGATACCAAAACCAGGCAAGGATGTCACAAAGAAAGAAAACTCCCGGCCAATATCACTGATGAACATAGATGCAAAAATCCTCAACAAAATACTAGCAAACAGAATCCAACAGCACATTAAAAAGATCATAGACCATGATCAAGTGGGGTTTATTCCAGGAATGCAAGGATTCTTCAATATACACAAATCAATCAATGTGATACACCATATTAACAAATTGAATAATAAAAACCATATGATCATCTCAATCGATGCAGAAAAAGCTTTCGACAAAATTCAAGACCCATTTATGATAAAAACCCTCAAGAAAGTAGGCATAGAGGGAACTTACCTCAACATAATAAAGGCCATATATGACAAACTCACAGCCAATATCGTTCTCAATGGTGGAAAGCTGAAACCATTTCCACTAAGAACAGGAACAAGACAAGGTTGTCCACTCTCACCACTATTATTCAACATAGTTCTGGAAGTTTTAGCCTCAGCAGTCAGAGAAGAAAAAGAAATAAAAGGAATCCAAATCAGAAAAGAAGAAATAAAGCTGTCACTGTTTGCAGATGACATGATACTATACATAGAGAATCCTAAAGATGCTACCAAAAAACGACGAGAGCTAATCAACGAATTTGGTAGAGTAGCAGGATAAAAAATTAATGCACAGAAATCTCTTGCATTCCTATACACTAATGATGAAAAATCTGAAAGAGAAATCAAGGAAACACTCCCATTTACCACTGCAAAAAAAGGATAAAATACCTAGGAATAAACCTACCTAAGGAGACAAAAGACCTGTATGCAGAACACTCTAAGACACTGATGAAATAAATTAATGATGATACAAGCAGATGGAGAGATATACCATGTTCTTGGATTGGAAGAATCAATATTATGAAAATGACTATACTACCAAAAGTAATCTACAGATTCGATGGAATCCCTATCAAACTACCAATGGCATTTTTCACAGAACCAGAACAAAAAAAAGTTCACAATTTGTATGGAAACACAAAAGACCCCGAATACCAAAGCAATTTTGAGAAAGAAAAACGGAGCTGGAGGAATCAGGTTCCCTGACTTCAGACTATACTACTAAGCTACCGTAATCAAACAGTATGGTACTGGCACAAAAACAGAAATATAGATCAATGGAACAGGATAGAAAGCTCAGAGATAAACCCACGTATATATGGTCACCTTATTTTTGATAAAGGAGGCAAGAGTATACAATGGAGAAAAGACAGCCTCTTTAATAAGTGGTGCTGGGAAAACTGGACAGCTACATGTAAAAGAATGAAGTTAGAACACTCCCTACCACCATACACAAAAATAAACTCAAAATGGATTAAGGACCTAAATGTAAGGTCAGACACTATAAAATTCTTAGAGGAAAACATAGGCAGAACACTCTATGACATAAATCACAGCAAGATCCTTTTTGACCCACATGCTAGAGAAATAGAAATAAAAACAAAAATAAACAAATGTGATCTAATGAAACTTAAAAGCTTTGGCACAGCAAAGGAAGCCATAAACAAGATGAAAAGACAACCCTCAGAATGGGAGAAAATATTTGCAAATGAAGCAACTAACAAGGATTAACCTCCAAAATTTACAAGCAGCTCATTGCAACTCAATATCAAAAAAACAGAGAATCCAATCCAAAAATGGGTGGACGACCTAAATAGACATCTTTCTCGCAAGAAGATATACAGATTGCCAACAAACACATGAAAGAATGCTCAACATCATTAATCATTAGAGAAATGCAAATCAAAACTACAATGAGGTATCACCTCACACCAGTTAGAATTGCCATCATCAAAAAATCTACGAACAATAAATGCTGGAGAGGGTGTGGAGAAAAGGGAACCCTCTTTCACTGTTGGTGGGAATGTAAATTGATACAGCCACTATGGAGAACAGTATGGAGGTTCCTTAAAAAACTAAAAATAGAACTACCATATGACCCAGCAATCCCACTACTAGGCATATACCCTGAGAAAACCATAATTTAAAAAGAATCATGTACCACAATGTTCATTGCAGCTCTATTTACAATAACCAGGACATGGAAGCAACCTAAGTGTCCATCGACAGATGAATGGATAAAGAAGATGTGGCACATATATACAATGAAATATTACTCAACCATAAAAAGAAACAAAATTGAGTTATTTGTAGTGAGATGGTTGGACCTGGAGTCTGTCATACAGAGTGAAGTAAGTCAGAAAGAGAAAAACAAATACCATATGCTAACACATATATAATTTTAAAAATGGTTCTGAAAAACCTAGTGGCAGGACAGGAATAAAGACACAGACGTACAGAATGGACTTAAGGACATGGGGAGGGGGAATGGTAAGATGGGACGAAGTGAGAGAGTGGCATGGACTTATATAATATATACTACCAAATGTAAAATAGATAGCTAGTGAGAAGCAGCCGCATAGCACAGGGAGATCAGCTGGGTGCTTTGTGACCACCTAGAGAGGTGGGATAGGGAGGGTGGGAGGGAGACGCAAGAGGGAGGAGATATGGGGATATATGTATATGTATAGTTGATTCACTTTGTTATACAGCAGAAACTAACACAACATTGTAAAGCAATTATACTCCAACAAAGTTGTTTAAAAAAAAATGAATTCCAAGGATTCCAGGGAGAGGAAAGTGCATGTTCAAAGACACTGAGGTATCACGATGTGCTCAGGGAATACACTTCTGTGTGACTAAATAGCAGGACAGATGGCAAGAAGTGGTCCTGTAGAATCAGGCCCAGTGCACGTTAGCAGAAGTCTTCCTTTCTGCCATGTTAAGAAGTTTGGGTTTTGTCTTCAAGACAATTGAAGCTCTTACCGCAATGATTTTTACAGGGAAATTACATCATTGTATTAGCATTTTAATGTTTAAAATATCATTCTGGAAATAGTATGAAATATAGATGGAAAGAATGTAATTTTGGAGACTGTTGTGATATTTCAGACAAAAAGTATTAAGAAATGAATTGAGGGTATGGCTGTAGGGATGGTGAGACGGAAGCAGAGTCAAGCAGTGGTCAGGAGCTAGCATTGACAGAAATTGTGAATTGCTATGGTGAAGGAGAAAGAGGTAGGGAAGAGTCTAGGAGAATCGTAGGTTCTTGCCTTGGGTAACTGGGTAGATGGTGGCACATTTTCCCAAAATAGGCAATACAGAACGCAAGGTGTGGGGTGGTCAGGAGATATAGCACATTTAGTTTTCTAGGTATAGAGTTTATGGTGCCTATAAGATATCAAAGGAAGAAGCTGAATTTAGTAGAATACAAGATTCCTGAGGATAGCAACTTTGTTGGTTTATTTATTTATTTATAATTTTATTTATTTATTTATTTATTTGCGGTACCAGACGCGCAGGCTCAGTGGCCATGGCTCACGGGCCCAGCCGCTCAGTGGCATGTGGGATCTTCCCGGACCGGGGCACAAACCTGTGTCCCCTGCATCGGCAGGTGGACTTTCAAACACTGCGCCACCAGGGAAGCCCATATTATTTTATTTTAAAAAGGTTAAAATGATATGTATTTTTCTTTTTCTTTTTTTTTTAATTGGGGTATAGTTGTTTCACAATGTTGTGTTAGTTTCTACTGTACAGAGAAGTGGAGTTCCCTGTGCTATACAGCAGGTTCTTATTAGTTATCTATTTTATGCATATTAGTGTATATATGTCAATCCCAACCTCCCAATTCATCCCACCACCACCACCCCGCCACCCTGTTCGTTTAGTTCAACATAATCATTGTTTAGCACATTATCTGGCAGATGATAAATGGTTAGTAAATTCCAGTTGTATATGTGTTTTTGTATGAATTGGGTCTGGATCTCAGGACAATGTTCTAGGCAATTTTTAATGCTCTTTGGTTTCCCTACACAGAAAATTCTAGAACCTCTTCTGATGTCCACCAAGGCCATTTTAGTTTCAGAAATAGGACAATTCTGGTCCACTCCAAAAGGAGTGAATTACAGAAATCTTACTGAGATTCCTAATGGTCCTGTTACTCTTTAACAGATATAAGAAGGGTTGTTTGTTTACTGACAGAAGAAGACAAATTTGCAAAATAAATTTTTTAAGTGATCAGAGTGAGCAGAATGAATGATTAAGTCATAGCATTGGAGTGAGCCTCTGATATTTTTTTAATCACGTGTGTAGCTTTTAAGTTGCTGTTGAAATGGTTAGGAGAGCCAAGTATGATTGCTGAGGATGGCTGTGATCCACATACGCATCAAAACTCTACAAGAGGTTGTTGCATCAGAATGAGAAGCAGTGAGAAATGCAGAGCTCAGGTAGAAATCTGGAAAAGTCTTTAAGAAAAAAGAAGGAAAGAGAAAAACACCCTATAGTAAATGGCTGCGCTACTTGGAGAAACTGGAACAAATCTTTTTTGTCAGAGAAGCTTGAACTACCTGCCTATCCCTTTAAGCATTTTCATGTACAAATCAAACACAGATGGCCCATTATGTTTATGACCTCCTGTCAATTACTCTAGATGGAGCATGCATTAATTATTGAAATATTTTCATAGTATATAAGTTGTTAGTGGTTACATTGCCACAGATAATTTCAGTTTTCTGATTAGAAGCCGGTATAAACAATTTTATTTATAAAAATTAATCTCTTGAATGTAGTACAAACTACAAATACAGTAGTGATTTTTTTTTTTCCATTTAACAAAGCCAAACTAGAAATCCTGGCCTCTGTCCTTGGAAGTCAGCATTATGTTAGCATTGCATACAATACATAAACTCTGTCAAAATCTATTACAATTATAGTAAATTTTGATCACTGGAGTTGTTTGTTATTTATGTCTAGAAGATAAAGATAATATTGGGAATAGCCCTCTTCTATTCGATGTATAAATTACATCCATAAAATATCTTGTTTTGTAAACGGTAAAATTTAAAAAAAAAAGACTAAACTTGGTTGAAGTTTCAAATTGTTGCATCTACTTTAGTTCAAGTCCATAAACACTTCAGATGATGGGAAAGTCCACCTAGTGCTTAGACTCTTAACTGGGTTGCTAGTTTTTGTCTGACTTAATAAACAAAATGCTGGGGTCAGTTAACTGTTGGAGAACAGTAACAGCATTCCAATGAAGCAGCACCTTCAGAGAATGTGGAGAAACACTTTGAAGAAACTTAGAGAAAAGCCTAGGTATTTTATGTCACTCTGGGAGGAAGCTATTCATTCAAGAAACATCAACTGAGCACCTACTATGTGCAGGGAACTTCTCTAGGCATTTGGAGTACATTCGAGGGACAAAGCAAAGATTTCTGCCCTACCAGTATAGATTCTAACAGAACTGATTGCCTCCTTTAGTCCTCGGACAGCTGAGCTAACTTACCTAAGGTCACTCAGCAAAAAGGTAGTCAAGACAGAATAAGAGCCCAGGTTGTCAGAGTCCATGTTCTTAACCCACCAGCTCTCTCGGGCCGTTACTATTTCCAACTCACCTTTCTCTGGGTCCTTGAGACATGAATACTTATATGTTGTTAGCTAGACTTTCTTCAGTAAAAGTCTTCAGTTAGGCGGATTAACCCTAAAAAAAAAATAAATAAATAAAATAAAAATAAAAAGTTGTCTGTATCTATTCTCTCTGAAATTCACTTTTGAAAAGAATGTTTAGGCAAAGAATGGTACAAAGGAGACAGTCATCACAGGAATGCTGATTTCACAGCCCAGTGGGATAAGGTGGCCCTGGAGGCAGCAGGCAAAGTCAACCTGCTTCTTTCATTGGCTTCTTTCTCTGGCCAAAGCCAAAGAGGGTTAAAAACTATAATTCTCGAGAGGGACAAATAGGCAGTGCTGATGGCACTCTGCTTTCACAATGGGTTTGCGCAACATGGAAAAGAGCAATTCCCACATACCTCAGCTGCAACTAAGGCTGCAGTATTATGGTTCCCAACTAGAATCATGCCACAGGATGGAAATTTAGCATATATACCAGGTGCAAATCATCTACCAGTGAGCAATGCTTATATATTGGACCCCTCTCAGACATTCATAAGAAACATGACCAATGGGGAGAATTCATATAAAAATTATTGACATATTAATAAATGCTGTTCAATTAATTTTGGGTGTTAATTTTGCAAAATTAAATGGTAGTGTATTTTCTTATCATTAATAATGAAACTATCAAGTTTATTTAGCATTCATATTTTTCTTAATTGAAGTATAGTTAATTTACAATGTTGTGTTAGTTTCAAGTATACAGCAAAGTGATTCAGTTATATATATATATATATATATACACATATATATATGTATATATATGTATATATATACTTTTTCACATCCTTTTCCCTTATAGCTTATTACAAGAGATTGAGTAGAGTTCCCTGTGCAACAAAGTGGGTCCTTGTTGTGTGCCTATTTTATATATAGTAGTGTATATATGTTAATGCCAAACTCTTAATTTACCCCTCCCACACTAACCCTGCATTTCATATTTTTAAAACCTTTTTGCTATTGGTAAAAGAGAGAGAGGGTCAGAGACTTCAGATGACTTGTCTGAGGTCACATCAGGTTTAGCAGAGAACAGCCTAGAACCTAAGCTTACCGGTTTACATCAGGCTCTGGACACTCCTTCAGGCTTCTTATTTGACCCTCGCCAAAGGAGATAGAGAAGGTATTATCATGTCCATGGACAAATGAGAGCCCGAAGCTCAGAAACTCAGAACAAGTCAGTGTTTAATTCAGTTCAAAAACAAGTAACCAGGCATACAAAGTCCAGCGAGGTTGTGTGGGTGAGGAGGGCATGGGTAGGAGAAGCTAAGGCACACAAAAATAGAAAATGCAATAATAGAAGTATGTGCAAGGCATGGAAGTTGTACAGAGGTGGAAGTAATTAACTTCATCTAGGATTGAATAAAGATCCGACTAGTTGCAAATATATCTGTGTTGTAATCAAAACTAACGATCTTGTGACTGGTGATGCAGTGTCTAAAGCTGTTGTTTTTTATGAGATTGCACAAGAAAATTACCTGGGAATCTTGGAAAAAATAGTCTTATGCTTACTGAATCAGAAGCTTTGGAGATTCCCCCAAGTGATTTCCTCTCCACATTCAAGTCTGAAGAGCACTGGTCTACAACATCCCTCTCCTATTATACCTTAATCCTATCAGAAAAAAATCAGGCAACTTGACATAGACTGTTCTTAGCGAACCCATGAGGACTCCAAGCCAGCTAGGCTTCTATCTCCAACTTCCTTCCCAGTCTAGTGTTCTCGATGTACATGACCCTCTGATCAAGGATTACAAAATACCCAATTAAAATTTTCTCATAAATGTTGTTGAAATTCAACATCTAACTCACGGGCTATCAAGTGTTTCAAGCCTTTCCAAAATTCACCTTTAAAATATTTGGAAAGTAAATCACCATTTGCACATCTCTAAATTCCCAGTAATTCTCCCATTTCCCACATTTCTAATCCCATCTGCTGGTTTTCTTTGCCCCCTTATAAGATAATCAATCCATCAAGATGCAGAGACCTGGGTGTGTTTACAGTGGCTGGGGAAGCTATGATGAATTCTACCCTGTGCTGAAGCCTCAGGTTTCTCTTACAAGTGTTTGTTTAAACCAGGCTCCCTGAGAACAACTGGGGCAGTTTCTCCTTGTTTGCAATTGTTCTCTTCCCGGCTTGGGGAACCCCTCCAGCCTCCATCCTGGGATAAGAGAAGAAGGAATTATCCTCCTCTGGTCCACTTCTCACTACTCAGCTAGGGACAGTACAGCTAGTGTAACTCATTACTGTAACATTAAAAGAAATTTTAAATAAATAAAATTACTTGCAAGTCTACCATCCTGACAAGTTCATGGTCCATATATATATATATATATATATATATATATATATATATATAAAGTTAAGTTTATGTATGTGTTTGCTTTTTAACTTTCCTTAAGAGTACATCACAAACATTTTTCGATATTGCTATAGACTTCATAGCTTTTTATTGCACTCTTGATATTCTATGTGTATGAAATAAATCTACTACTCTTGGACATCGAGTTGGCTTCCAATTTTTCATTATGAGAAATAAATTCTAAAAGCTAGTTTTAGAGATTTTTAGGGATTCAATCCCAATATTGAACAATTATCCTTAAAGAAAAGAAAAAGCTGGCCCAAAGTAGCCAGGATTACTTTGCTAACTTCCATTAGCCTACCCATAAGTGTAAATCATTAGTCACAAGAGGGACCAGGCAGAAAAGTATAAAGAAAACTGTATAAAATTAATCCTTTTTATCTTAAAAAATCAGCTGAATGTACATGTTCTATTGAGACCCAAAAGTATCATTTTCATGTATGAATTACTATAAATAATATAGACTAAATATATTAGTTATTAATACATATGGGGTTAGCTTCATTGCACTGAAAAGTTCTGAGTTACAAACAATTCATGGGTTACATAATAGGCCATTTCCTGATTAGATACCTGCACTTGGGTAGAGCCGACTAGAGATTTGCTATAGCCTAACATTTTAATACAGCTGTAATTTGATTACATTCTCACTTTCTGTTTTAGACTGTAGAACTGAAAACACATTACTGTCCCTCACATAGAATCTGTTTAACCTTTATTTAGATTACACTCAATCCAGCCATTGCACCGAGAACCAGCCCAACATCTGACTTCTGTTTTCCCTTTTCTGTTCTACTACCTGTCATTGTCCCCTCAGTAATGGTGACACTTATTTTGGTGAAGCATGAGGATGACAGTAGAAGAAGCCTCATGGAGTAGCCCACCTTTGAGGACAAGGGCTCCTCTGGCATTTCAGGCCATGAGAAGGGTGGAGAGGCAGAAAAGTTGAGGGAAGCAACTTTTTGTTGTTGTTGTTGTTTTGCTAAGTAGATAATCAACAAAGGAGAAGGAAAAAATAAGTTTTAAAAGATAGTTTGGGGACAAATCATGGAGGGCTTTGAATGACAGGAGAAAGAGTCTGGATAAGAAGAAAGTATTTTAAGCAAGAGTAAGTCAAAACCAGATGGTGCTTTGTAAAGGTTTAGCTCGGTGAAATGGATGGAAGAGAGAAGGGCCTGCCAAGGCTAAGTAACTAGGGAGCCACAGATGGTTAAGAGCTGGTGAGAAGGGTCTGGATGAAGAGGCAGGAGTAAGAAGGGAGAGGAGGACATGTGTGTAAGAGAAGAACAGAAATCATTGGGTGAAGGGGACAAGAAAGTTGATCTTAGCAATATGTTCTCAGGACAATCTCCTTCACAGGCCCTAAGTCCTAAGCAAACACCACTTTGTTACAAGGCCATCTTCTAAAATAGTAAAAATCTATAGGCCTCAGGTATCAAACTGTCTGAAACAATTGTTTGCACCTGGGCACGAATGTTGTGATTGAAATGGAAATGTGTCATTGACTTTCTGACCACACTTGAAATGGACCAATAGGTGTGGTTTGGTTTGGTTTTTTGACTAATGCTGCCCAATCTCTGAATGGCTGACTACCTCAGTGGACATGAGCCACCCAATTTCTCAATATCTGGTAAATCATTAGGCTGCCTGGCCCCGCCTGCCCTGAAAGAAGGAAAATTCAGTGAGAAGTCACAATGGATGTTCTCTGTCTTCTTTGAGAAACAAAGGCAATGTTAAAGAAAAATGAGAAGATGCAAGAGGGAGGAGATGTGAGGATATATGTATAAGTATAGCTGATTTACTTTGTTATAAAGCAGAAACTAATACACCATTGTAAAGCAATTATACTCTAATAAAGATGTTTAAAAAAAAAGAAAAGAAGAAAAAATGAGAGTGACTGAGTGACATGTGGGTTTAAGTAGAGTTGAGAAAAGTTGTATCAGAGATTCTGGTAGGACTCACTGAAAATTAAAATTGGTAAATAATTTGACAGTAACTACTAAAACATAAAATATGCATATTCAGCAATTTCACTCTAAGTAGCCATGCTAGAAAAATACTCATAGCAAATGAGTATTATGCATATGAGCACATGAGAAATATTTGGGCACATAAGGAATTATGTACAGGGATATTCACTGCAGTGCTGTTTATAATAGCAAAAAGGTGAAAAGAATCTTCCTGTATATTGATTGTACAGGAATAATATGGCTATGTTACTAGCCATAACATGGGCAGTCTAGAAACAGAAAGAATGATGTGTATCTGTTCATTAACAAGGTAAGCTCTCCAAGACACTGATGAGTGAAAATATCAAGTGTATAATGATATTTACAATATGACACATGTTTTATACCAAAGACATCTTTCCTCTAAAATAATTTATTATTTTTTTAAAGTCAAGTGAGCTTTAATCCAGGTTGAATAGCAATAGATGATAGACAGACAGACAAGCAAACCTCCATTGGCAATCTCCATTAGAGCTACCAATTTTATGTATGATTACCAAAGCCACTCTG
Organism: Mesoplodon densirostris; assembly: GCF_025265405.1. Classification (NCBI taxonomy): domain Eukaryota; kingdom Metazoa; phylum Chordata; class Mammalia; order Artiodactyla; family Ziphiidae; genus Mesoplodon; species Mesoplodon densirostris. The sequence continues at coordinate 105,062,334 of NC_082664.1, forward strand.
TTCAATATAATGGTGCGGCCCTCACAGCTTAAATAACTTGGCAAAATAAATATCCAAGGACATGCTACTGAATTACCAACACAGGAACATCCTCATTTATGTCATATTTAAAAGGGAACGTGAAACATTATATCCTCCTGAGATGAAATCCATCAGTGGCGCTGATTTCAAATCAGCTCCAAATAATCTAGATTGGAATTTATTCACTCAAATATTTTTCTTTGTTTAGAAATAAGTGGAAGCAAATTATCTTCCAAATTAGAAACTATGTCTATCGTACCTTTCTATCAGTTCTAATTTTCGAGGACGAGGTAGAGCTGATGCAATTTTAATATAGTTTAGCAGGTAGTGATTATCGCAAGATCTTCTTTTGATCCCTTAGGACTTTTTCACTTAAAAACTTGATGGTGTTGGGGTAAAGTGTTATAAGAGGGATTCTAGCACATGATAGAAAAGAAAATATTAACCCACTACATAGCCAAGAGCTGGATTAATCTTTTAAGCAATTCACAAGAGAATCAGAACATGAACCCTAAAAGACAGTTCAAATATTCTGAAAAATGCTCAAATATATCTACTTGTAACAGTCCACTTTGGTGGATTTTCAGTTATTTTGGTCACCTTGCTTTGACGCCTTAGTTCTCAGAAGTAAGTTTTCATGTAAGTCGTTTTATTTTTCATGTGTTTGAAAGTAATCACCACTGAATATTTCTTTGAACCTAAAAGTTGAACAGTCTGTCATGCTGAGCACATGAGAGTCACTATGGAAAAAGGGTGTTTAATGAATAACTTTGCAGTAAAAGGCCTTGAAAACTTCCTCTAAACATTAGACCCGTGCTTGCTTTCTGAAATACATTAACAGCCTCCAGAAGGCACAGAGTTGCTGGCAACCCAGTTAGACAGACTTCAGAAGCCCCTGATATTTGAAGTGCATCGCAAGGTTTGTGAAAACTCTCACCCCTCCCCAGCCCTGTCCCTGCTCTCCATCATCCCCCACTCCCCCACCTCCACCCTCAGCCAGTGTTTGGAGATCATGTGGATTGGAGTTCTCCTGGAGAGAAAGATTGATAAAGCAAAGCCATTGGAATTATTTCCTATGCATGAAATTGATTAAATGCTTCACTAAATGGCTTATAAATTTGCTTCTCATATTTCTGTCACCCACTGAAAAGATTACAGAAACTCTGTATATAACCATGTTGTATACAATACCAAATTACAAAAGGTTGTAAAAACTAATGTTTTGTTTAAAGTTTTGAGCAGGACCATATGCCTTCAGTGACCTTGAGTAAGCTATTTTAATTCAAAACATTTCAAAGAATAGAGAGGGGAGAAATATTCAACTCCATAACAAACCAGACAAGTGGTGGGTAGACCTCGGTTAACTTTGCTGAACTTCTCTTTCCTCCAAGAGTGGAAAGTGAAGCCCTTCCCACCAACGCTTTATAGCTCCAAAGCTGGGAAGCCCACGTTGTGTCAACAAGGATATATTTACAAAGGAGCTGAGAAAAAAGGGCTTTGAGACCTCCCAAAACTGAATCTGCTCTATTATTTTTAGTTCAGAGACACATCCTAATGAGTTCTGGGTCTTGCATAGACCTGTAGGACTATGAAGAAAAGATGACAAATGTTAGCACGGGTGATGGGATTGTTTTATGTTGAGGTTTTTTGTTTGTTTATTTTTCATCTTTCCCCATGTTTCAAATGTCAGTTCTCTTCTTTCTTCCACGTGAGAATTCCTTCCAACTGTTGTGTCACCATGGGGGAATGGGGTGGGATTTTAGCAAAGAAGAGATTTATAGGCAAGCACGTGACTTACAGATGTGACTTGGGAAACTAATCTTTTGCTTAACATGGCCTTAAAAGTGTCTTCACTTCGGGTTTCCCTGGTGGCGCAGTGGTTAAGAATCCGCCTGCCAATGCAGGGGACATGGGTTCGAGCCCTGGTCCGGGAAGATCCCACATGCCACGGAGCAACTAAGACCCGTGTGCCACAACTAGTGAGCCTGCGCTCTGGAGCCCGCAAACCACAACTACTGAAGCCCGCGTGCCGCAACTGCTGAAGCCCGTGCACCTAGAGACCGTGCTCCGCAACAAGAGAAGCCACCACAATTAGAAGCTCACGCAAGGCAACAAAGAGTAGCCCCCACTCACTGCAACTAGGGAAAGTCCGTTCACAGCAACGAAGACCCAATGCAGCCAAAAATAAATAAAGAAAGAAATTTATTTTAAAAAAATAAAGAAAATAAAAAGTACCTTCACTTCTACAGGAAAAATGATATTCTTTCATAACATTTATAAGACATCATGTCCCCAGCAAGAATTAACATTGGGCATTAACGGCCAGCTCTGGCAAGAGCTTCAAGAGGAGACGTTTATAACCCAGGATGTGCTTAAGACCCCTACTGGCCTGACCTTCGTGGTACACATCCCCAGCCTCCTGTCACCTTCAGGAATAGCCAGAGTAGGAGCCAAGATGCTGCCACAGCTGCCACCATCTGGACCCCAGTATAGTGGAAACAGGGCAATGCTGTCACTGGGGCCTGGGGGGAGAGGGGGAAGGGCAGAAGGACTTTCCAACACCAGCCTAGGTACACATCTGCTTTTGTATAACATTTCTGGGTACACGCAAGGAACTGTGATGGAATCATCCCTCATTTGTGAAAACACAATGTAATCTCAGTAGTAAAATCCAGGTTTGTTTTGTTTTTGTTTTTGTTTTTAATGAGTAGCTGTTCTGGGACATATGCCAACAATTCAGGGATGATTTAACCAGACCATCAGCAGCTGGACAGCTTACTTACCTCTTTGGTGATGACTACACGAACCTGCTTGCTGGCTTCAAGCCACCACATAATTAATGTGGACACCAGACATACAGGGTTTAATAAATTATAACAAAGAGATTCCTTATTACACAACACAGAGAATAACTAGCTTCTACCCACAGGTGTTTGCCATCTTAGAAGATGTGAACGCATGTTTCCTAAAGGTTACTCCCATAAACACTAATTCTACAAGATTATCCTTTATAAAAGGGTTTTGCTGATCACATCCATTAGGCAACAACACTCTTTTGGAGAATCACAGCACATAGAAATGTGTTAGAGGCCCCTGCTGCAAACAATCCCTCTAATTCAGTGTACCTAGCGTTTCTCGCTTGACCCCAGACATTTTTTATCTTTTTGTATTAACGCTTAGAACCTGGAAATTGTTCTTTGAAACATACTCTGGGAAACACTGATTTAAACTTCCTGCACACCTGGCAGACCAGTCCACCTCTTTCAAAAGTTTAGCAAGCTCTGGACTGCCCCTTCGGTAAGACACTCTGCCAAAATAAGAGAAATCTCTAACCTCACTGCAAGAAGGCCTCCTTCTTGCAATACACCAGCCTTGGATCGTGCATACTTTCCTCTCCTAATTGGGGTAGCTGCATGTTCTATGTATATAGATATATATACATATATATAGATATTTCTTTTTAGTAGTAGATTTCACTAATCTACACAAGCACCTGAGAGCGTTGAACACACAGATGAATATCAGTTGTATTTATTAGTAAGTAAATGCTTTACATACCTTGATTTTTCTTACAGGTTCCTTTTTGTGTAAGATTACTTACAAACCCACTTACCCTTTCTATTTTATTTTATTTATAAATTTATTTATTTATTTTTGGCTGCGCTGGGTCTTTCTTGCTGCGTGGGCGGGCTTTCTCTAGTTGCAGCAAGCAGGGGCTACTCTTCGTTGCGGCGCGCGGGCTTCTCATTGCAGTGACTTCTCTTGTTGCGGAGCACGGGCTCTAGGCACACAGACTTCAGCAGTTGTGGCTCTCGGGCTCTAGCGACCAGGTTCAGTAGTTGTGGCGCACAGGCTTAGTTGCTCCGCTGCATGTGGGATCTTCCCAGACCAAGGGTTGAACCCCTGTCCCCTGCATTGTCAGGCAAATTCTTAACCACTGCACCACCAGGGAAGTCCTCTATTTTAAATAATAAGACACAAGCCAAGTTTCTCCTTCCCCTTCTGTAATCAAAATCACTCAGACATCAATATCATGCAAGAAAACCTAGTGGTGTGTGCAAGTGAATGAGAGTTACGTGATTATGGAGATAAGCTTGGATCTACCCTCATTTAATTTTTTAAGTAAATCATTTGCACACTTCAGCCTCTTAACTAGTATGAGTAGAAAATTACCCATGAGGTGCCTGAGAGGACATGAATGATAGCGTTGGGTGACAACCCCCTGGCAAGAATCTTTGCTCTACAGCCTTGGTTCTCAAACAGTAGGGAGCATCAGAACCACCTAGAGGCTCTGTTAAAAAAACAGATCTTGAGCCGCACCTCCAGAGTTTCTGTTTCAGTGGGACTGGGCAGGGGCCTGAAGAATTTGCTCCTGAACTTGCCTAATCAGAGTTACCTGGAGCCTTTGTTCTAAACACCAAGCCCCATCCCAGACTCCTGAGATGGCATCTCTAGGAAGGAGACTTGGGAATCTCTATTTTTAATAAACTCCCCAAGCCATTCAAAACATCCAGGTCTGGACTACCTCCGCCAGAGGAGCAGGGCTTGCCTTTTAGACTGGGACCTAAGGTCTTGGACCCCTGCCTGCCTCTGTGCATAGGGAGTCTCTTCCATGCACAAGGCCTCTTCAAAGTGCAAGGAGGCTGAAGACCCGTGAATGCCTCATCCAATAACTTGTACGGTAATTGGTATATTGATTGCTAATGTCATCATGTTTTAGTATATATAAACCCCTCACTCTATTACACAGCCCCCAACAATCCAAAAAGTCATTGTTTATTCATTGTGACTCCCAAACTGCCCCTTGTCAGTTCCCGCTGGAGGGCTTGCTGATAAAAATCAGTAGATGATTGGACGCACACATTCTTAACATGACTGACTCATGACATCTCAGAGGGCAGCCAGGGAGCCTGTCATTACAGTACAATACTTTTCTTTCTTCCTCCTTATCTAGCCCCAGATGACTTTGAGATTTTTATTAACTCATTAATGACTGAAGATGTCATTAGAACCAGTAGAAGGGGTTTTTAAATTTTTTTTTCTTTCATTCTTTCTTTCTTTAAGTGAGAATAAGTGCACAATTTGCTCCTGGTGAGAGGGGGAATGGGCTCACGGATGAAGCAACTAAGACAAATCAAGTGGAGAGACCCTTTAACTTTATTAGAACTTGAAATCTGATTGACAGGTACTAGGATTGAATGTCGGCACACAGAAATACCGCGTTGCTTCAGAAATAGGTTGAGCAAGAAAAATGGGGCAATTTGGTAAGGAAATAGCAACCCATAAAATTCAGCAGTTTCTATTGTGTTGTGGAACCAATCTTTCCAACCTAACAGCTAAATTAAAAAAAAGAAAAAATTCAGAGGAAGGCTACTGAAAGCTCTAAATGTTTCTTAACCTGCACATTCATTAAACCATATCTGTTTCTGCCTGCCTTTAATTTTCACATCTGCAGAATTGCTTTTAAAAATCAAATTAGATCTTTAGAAGGCACTTAAATTGCAACAACCTTATGTTTTTTTATATACTCTTGGGTTTCAGGCTTTTCATCTGGGTTGTGTGTGCAATTAATGGGATATCTCAAGGAAGCACTAATCATTTCGAAAACTTGAGAATCTAAAAAGCAAGCAGACTATTTTCATTATAACTGATTGGATTGAGAATAAGCTACAGAGGAAATGTTCAATAATTATGATAACTTTTTTTAGATGAGATCACAAAAAAATGTCAATCACATAAGGTGCTTTTCATTGCAGTGAAGTCTTTGAAGTTCGTTTCAGTTGATTCCTCTTTGGGGTTCAGCCTCGGGCATATCAGAAGGCTACTTAGAGACTGGGTTTACATTGATTTTTATCAGGCTGGATAATCACTTGGCAAAGCAAACGTCTATTACTAGATGTATCTAGTATCTAGATGTATCTCATATGTTATTAAGTGTTTACGAAATTTTACTATTGTCAAAACACATTGTAAATTAACAGATCCTCATAACACATGGAAACTACTCACCAGGAGAGAAAATTGTTGTCTGAGCACCTAAAAAGATTTCTGCCCAAGGAAATTACTGTCAGTAAACTATGACCAAGATTTCAATATGCCTGAAGCCAAGTTTTATTCTTAAATCACCTAATTATATCTTTCTTTCTGTATTTATTTGCCCCGTGGAGAATTGTAGTCATTAAATGTTATGTTAAACAGAATAATTAGTTAATATTTGCATATTAATTAAATACAATAATTTTATCTAATTCAGTAATAACCATATTAATTTTTTTAATTTTTCACCTTTCTGTACATGATGTCAAACACCCAGATAAAACCTGGGAGAAAAAGAGTCAAAAGCCCAGATGTTTTTAAAGATCCAGATGTATGGTGTCAAGTAAACAAAACATCAAGGTTTTTTACTATTTTTTTCCATTTTCATCCAGATGTCTGGTGTCATACAGACACAGTTTTAATCTGTTCAGTCGTAATCACAGTGTTCTTTAATATCGTTTGCCAATATTTGAATCCTTTCTTCACCAATTTTTTTCTAAAAATTTTGTTTAATTCATTCATAGGGGGAAACACAAAGAAGCAAAAAATATAACGCCCAGCAGACTCATAACACAAGACCACCAGCTAGAATGGTGCTCAAGTCTTTCTGTTACAAAACACTTCCTATCTGCATTTTTAAATGATGAAAGATAATTTGATTTAAATGGCTGGAATGGCAACTTAATTGACATGCATGTGCTAATTTCAATTCTAGTACATAGTATAGGAGAATCACAGGCTCTCAAGTGTAAATCATGGCCACCTTTTCAGTGGGTTCCTTTCCCAACTTACTAAATCCCAAAAGAGATGACTTGACATTTTAGGAACAATTTCTGCCCCGGTGACTTTGGGTATGTAGAAGCTCTGACCTAGGAATTGAAAGACTTGACATTGAGCCCCAGCACTTCCATTTTAACTGTGTGACCTTGAGCTCATCGCTTAAGCTCTGAGCCTCAATTTTCTCTTCTTCAAATGGGAATAATAATTCTGTCCCCAGTCAGCCTGAGGATCTAATGAAAGAAATTTGGAACCGCAAAATGCTTTGCAGATACAAATTTTCATTAATTATAAAATATTTTACAATTATTTAATGTATTATTAATGTTTAAGTATTAATAGGTAAAGGTATTGTTACTGTTCATATGGAATCCAGGGGCACAATAGAGATAACCACACTCAAAAAGATCTGGTCAGGGCTTCCCTGGTGGCGCAGTGGTTGGGAGTCCGCCTGCCGATGCAGGGGACACGGGTTCGTGCCCCGGTCTGGGAAGATCCCACACGCCGTGGAGAGGCTGGGCCCGTGAGCCATGGCCGCTGAGCCTGCGCGTCCAGAGCCTGTGCTCCGCAACGGGAGAGGCCACAGCAGTGAGGGGCCCGCGTACGGCAAAAAAAAAAAAAAAAAAAAAAAAAAAGATCTGGTCAACTATTTAATGTTTACAAATTGTATACAGGAATGACTATAATTCCTGCGTGTGCAAAACAACACCAGATTATACTCCTTTGCACACCTATGCCCTTCCTGTACTTCATCTAGCTGAATGGAGAAATAATTTTAGAGATACTCTCTTTGGTAACTAAATAGACTAATCGTAAGTCCCATTGATTGGGTCTGTATTACAATAGGACACTTCTGCCAGTCTAGAACCATATTCTTGACCCACTGGTGCACTTCACTTTGATGGACTCACCCACCCTCCTGGCCAATGGCAAAGACTCAAAAGTTTGCATATAGCAATTTTGTGGCTGCTAAATATTCAAACAGACCTCGTGGTTTCTATCAAGGGAGATGGATTTTATGGTTTTGTGCTATTAGCAAAACATACGTCCTGAGATACTGTCATCAACGAACAGGCCAACCTTCCTCCCACAAGATAAGAGTGTTTCTAAGTGAGAAATCAACTCATGTATTTGTAAAACACTAAGCCCTAAAAACCTTTCAAGCATTTTCATCTTAGACTTTTTTGCCATGACTCCAAGATTTGGGGGAAGAAAAACCCCAAAACTTTTGAGTTCTACTTTTAAGATATGAAAAGTTCCTTGAAGTACAAAAAAAGGGAACAAAATAAACGAACGGAAGACAAACCTGGTTAATTTTAAGTTTTAAAAAAAGTCTGCAGTGTCAGAACACTACAGTGCAAAAAAGCTCCCACATTAAGAAATGTCTTTAAAAATTGAGTCTGACTTTTGATGTGACTATAGAGAAGATGGAATGGGTAATCAGGTTGTAGCTCCTCAACTTTCTGAAGTCACAATCACTCACCAGCACGTGGCTCTGTGTGAATACTTGCTGTGAAGAGCCAGAAACCAATACAAAAGGAAACAGTAATAATAAAAAGGAAGATTTCCACCATCAGAATAGGGAAAGGTGTGTGAGCTGGAAGAAAGTACAGTACCGAAGCCCATGACAAGTCATGATAAATGGGTCGTTATAAAATTCATGTTTAGGCAGCACCAGGCCGGGGATAATGCCATTCGTCATGGCAACACTAGGCCGCTAATGAGCCCTCATTGCATATTCATGTCTGAGGCGTTTCTTCTCTCCCTCCCACCCTGAACTAGTGCCTGGAAATATCTCCACCTCAAGTTGAAGTTCAGGCCTTCTTCTTCTTCTTCCTTTTTTTTTTTTTTTCTTATTTGTTATGTTGCAGCAATTACACTGTAAAAGTGCTGCCCAAGATTGATTGCTCTGATCTGTAGTTCAATTGTAAATTAGAATACACATCCCCCCAGGGACACATGGCCCCTATTTGTGATTAAGAAAAAAGCCCCATAATAGACTAATAGCTAAAGTTCTCTCTCTTTTACTTTCAGGCAATTAGCTTGATGAAATGGCCTCTTTTTGTGTACCCTGGAAGTGTAAACCGATATCATAATGAAGTATATGATGTTTATTCTATTATTTTCACCTTGCTGGGTATGCAGGAATGCATAAGTAATGGCTGCTTTGTCTGGTGTGTTTACTGATTCAGAAGTAAACTACTTCTTAAAGATGCAGTATGTGCATTCTGAGGCTTGAGGTAAGCGACCCCTAACTGCGGGTTAACTTCCGTGGAAAGGACTCTCTACTAAAAAAGGAGAAAATTTTCCCAGGTAGTGGTGAGAGCAGGACGCTGATATTGAAGAGCCATGTAGCTGCTGGGTAGCTCTGGGGTGGAGGAGGTGATAATACTTGGGCAGCACTCAGACTCAGTGAAGATGCCGGCACACTTTGGCAAAGTGTTCTGTGGCGACCTTATGTCCAGTGAGACTCCAGATGACCATAATGTGTGTTTTATCTCCCCAGTTGGTTCTGGAACACCAATAGTCTCTACTCTTGGGTGGTTGAAGCTAGCCCTACACAATGTATAAATTGTATAGCCATCTTTAAGTGGATTGCAGCACCCCCCCAAAAAAAAAATTCTTGTCTTTTCAAGATCTAAAACTCTGATCTCATAAGTTGTCAAGAAAATATTCTTCAGCTTCCTACACAAGCCAGCTGATTAAGGTTTTGGCCAGTGAGCCAATGAATGCAATCACTTGATACTTGTGCATTCCCAAAGCCATTTCTGCTCTCCATCAGCAATATCTTAATATTTGTTTTAGTTTCATTCATGAGAGTCTCAAGAGTAAAGGAAGAAATAAGTGTCCCAACTGGCAAGATAGAAATAGAAAAGAAGGAAAAAGAAAAGAAAACAAAAAAATCTAGCTTGGTCGAAAATTCCCTGCCACTCATGTGTAACCCAGCTTGTATGACCCACCAGACACTTCCTGGGCTTGTGTAGTCTGAATAAATCCAACTCTCTCTTCTTTACTGTGAACCCTATTTGCTTTTCTCAAAAAATCACTTTTATTAGAAAAAGGATCTCACTAGTTTCTTAATGCTGAATTGAACATGCATGTTTAGATTTGCTATATTTTAAAATTAATGTTTGTGATAGTCTTCTGTTACATATAAAATGTGTTTGCATTTCCTCCCAGTTCCTGGTTAAATAAAACCTTTTGGGAAAGTTTATCACTATACCCTATAAAACAATACAAATGTTACATGATTTCCAATAGTACCACAAAATGAGCTACTCAGAAATATTTCAGGAAAATATACTTGATACTTTTCTTGCTAAAAATCAAAAGTTCTTACCAGTCCTTATTTGAGGGCTTTCTCCTTAACTTTTACAACATTAAACTGCCGTGTAAATTATAAACCCGCAACATAATAAATGTACATTTTCATTGCTCTTTGAAATGGTTGACTGTCTAGCTGCCACATTGCTGCCGTATTGGAGATATCCTAAACTTTCAAGTGACATTAGGTCTGGGAAGGTATCCTCCACACTTACAGCACTTCCTTGCTGAAAATTGTCACATTTTTTGGAGTACATTTGTTTGATAACAATGATGATTCACATTTACCATGCTTCATAGTTTTTGCAGTTCTTTCATATAAATTACATCATATAAATAATCCTATGAGATAAATGAGGCAAATAATTTTATTATCACCCCAAAATTAGAGGGCAGATAATTGAGGCCCAGAGAGGTTAAGTCACTTGCCTAAAGTCACAAGTCAGTAAATGCAAAATTGATCCTTGTCCCCAGGCCTTGAACTCCAAAATCTGAGCTCCTTCTGTCAGGCCATGCTGCCTCTTTACTAGCTGCAATGTCACCATTAGCAGTAACTCTCCAGAATCTACAGCTCTTACCATAAACAGTCCTTTCAATCTTTATTTGTACCTGGGCAAATGACAAATGAGTGTAAAGACACACACACACATACACACACCCCTTTATAAACACCAACTAAGAAAGGGATAGAATTCACACTGCATTGTTACCTCCCTACCTAAATTTAAGATAATCTATATTTGATTACAAACATATGCTTAGACTGGAGAGATATCAGCCACAAAATTGAAGCAATTATCTAGATAATTCAAATTTGAGGTATAGGGCAAGGACCACTCTTTTTAAGAGATATGGGTTTGTATCCAAATTTTCCAGAGATTCAGTTGAGTCTTTTCACCAAACATCTCTCCAAGACCTTTGCACATGCCCTCTGCCCCACTCTTACCCCTTGTCACACATTCCCATATAACTAACTCAACCCTGACCATCAATCTAGAATCAGCTCAAAGATCACTTCTCCTTAGAAATAGTCCCTGGCTTGTATCTCTACCCCTGTTCCAAATACCTCCTTGATTTGATCTCCACAAATGAGCCTCCTTCATCCCAGTAATGGCCTCTCCCATCCTGAAGCCAGTGAAGACAGGATTTGGATCCAGAATCCAGAAAATACAAACTCTTTCAAGGGTGTGCGGGACCTATCTGCTGCAGATCCCCAGCCTACTAAAGTGCCATGCTCATGACTCAGAGCCCTGAGATTAGCAAAGCAGTTCTGGGCTGTTCTTTGCAAAGGAATGGCCACCACTTTGATGAGAGATAGGCAGCTGACCCATGGTATGCCACTTGTAGAAGTGGCCTTGAAATGATAACTCTATCAAATAAAATATCCCAAGCAGAAGCCTATGGGAGTAGGCAAAAATCAAAGGTAAAAATCACATCAGCCATGATTTCCTATGAAAAACTATTTCTGCCTGAACTGGAGAAAGAGAAGACACCAGAAATGAGCCCAAAACAAAGGATCGCAAAACAGTGTAAAAGTATGTCCAAATTCCAGATGTGACGATACCTAAAGTTATAGGAGAAATGAGGGTATATGTCATTATTTCATTTAGTCATTCATCCCTCCATTCAACAATTCATTCAATAAATACTTTTGAGTCTTGAGGAGATAATGGCAAAAATAGACATCATCACTACCCTCATGGAACTCACAATTTAGTGGGGGAGACACATATATAATCACACCATTGAAGACAAGATTGCATACTATATAATACACAAGGGGAGTATAAGTGAGGGTAAAATGGGACTAATAGTGGGCTCTTGATATAGACAAGTGCTTCGATATAGAAAGTCTTACAACAGAAGCCTGAAGAATGAGGTTATAGATGAATGTTTAGAGAATGGGGGGAAAGCATTTCTGGAAGCAGAATTTGCAAAGGCCCAGGAGTAGAACACAGCTTAGCAAGTTAAAGGACCATTAAACAGGCCAGTGTGACTGGACCACTAGGAACTGGAAGTAAAGTATAATGTGTTGAAACTGAGGACATAGGTAGGTTAGGTAGTCCGTGTAGGGGCTTTTAGACCACAGTTAGAATTTTGGATGCTACCTTCAATCTAATGCAAAGCAACTGAGGGTTTCTAAGCAGGAGGCGCCCCTGATCATATCTGCAGTGAGCTTCTTGGTGACAATGTCACATTTTGAGTAAAGAGCCTCAATTTGTTAAGAAAGAAACATACAATGGTTTTGTTTCTCTAGCACTAGCTACCAACCATGCCCTAGGAACACTTTCCCCTTTACTGCTAGAAAACAGAGCCCTCTCCAACCTGTTTCCTGTGTGAGCCCAGCACCAGGTCCACCAGTGCTGATGGGGGTCATCTGGCATAGCAGGTATGATACCGAAGACTGACTTTTGAGTCAGTTCTAAGAAACAATGACTGTTCTTGTGAGACCAAGACATCTGCTCAAATGCTGCAGCAAAGCTAGACGATACATAAGCTCTGAATGAAATGGAGTAGCAGCTGATCCAAAGATCCCACAAGTAGTCAGTTTCAATATCTTGGAATGCTGACTGGACTACATGACATGCTCCTGAGTCACTGTCCTGCACCCTTTGACCCGGTCAGGACCTACCCACTCTGAACCCCCTGTTAGAGCCCTCTGCTGTCAGTACTTCTTAATGGCCTGTCTCCTCCACACAGCAGTAAGATTCACAGAGCAGGAGAGGCATGCATCTTAGTGACCACTTAATTGCTAATGCCTGGTACAATGCCGGACACTTGTAGGTGCCTAGTAATGTTGGTTTGTTTCGTTTGTACTATGGTCTGCAACACTGTGTTGTCATTGTGGATTTTTTTTTTCAATCTCCCTTTGTGAGGTCTTTGAGAGCAATGTCACCATCTCTGTATCTCCAGTTGGCACTTGATATAGGATTGATTAATTGTTTAGTTAAGTAATGTATGGACAAAGTAATTAATATAAAGGATCTTCATGAATGCCAATGACTCCACTTTCTCTTTAGGCAGCCACAGGATGTATAACACCACATCACCTGAGAATCTTGCATACCATCAATATTCACTGGTGAAAGATGATCACTTAACACTGATGGTTAATGCATTTCTACATATTAATACACAACTAAAAAGAGAATGTATGTAGAAACTGCTGAACTCCAAATAAAGTCTATAACTGGGTTAACAGTACTGAATCAATTTCCTAATGTTGACAAGGTACTGTGGTTATGTAAGATGTTATCTTTGGGAAAACTGAGTGAAGGGAACAGGGGATGTCTCTGAATTCTTTTTACAACTTCTTGTGAGTTTAAAACAGTTTTAAAATAAAAGATTATAATGGCTTAAAAACAAATATTAATTGTTTGCTCTTATACATCTTTATATATTTTTATATTTGTACTTTTAATTTTCATATCTATTTTTAGGATAGCTGAGAAAAATATAATGATTAAATGATGCTGTCATATACCACACCAGCATGCAGGAAAGGTAATGCCCTAATTCTGGGCACTGTTTTTTTGGTCCAGCCAGGCTGGCATTTAAAATATGCTGGGAGATGAACAAGATGCATTACTTGTGCCTGATTCAAGTATATCCTCGAAATGGTATTTTCATAAACAAACTGCCGATGGCTATGATCTTCTCTCCTATTTTCCTTTTATCCTGTCAGGTCAATAACAAATATCTCTGTCTCTTCTGCAGAGCCCAGGTTTTGGAAGACAGAGAGCAATTACAGGCTACAGGGAGCTATTAGTGAGAAACTCACAGGAAGCCAGAGTGCCTTTAAACTTCCTTCTACTTAGCACCGTCCTTTTAAAAAAAATGTCAATTTTAAAAAAGGATGTTTTAAACAAATATGGTTAGTGTGTACGCTCCAATGGTGCTCCTGGAGTTTTTTTTTTTTTTTTTTTTTTTTATTAGTTTCTGCTTTATAACAAAGTGAATCAGTCATACATATACATCTGTTCCCACATCCCCTCCCTCATGCATCTCCCTCCCTCCCTCCCACCCTCCCTATCCCTCCCCTCCAGGCAGTCACAAAGCACCGAGCTGATCTCCCTGTGCTCTGCGGCTGCTTCCCACTGTCTATCTAGCCTACGTTTGGTAGTGTATATATGTCCATGCCTCTCTTTCGCTTTGTCACAGCTTACCCTTCCCCCTCCCCATATCCTCAAGTCCATTCTCAAGTAGGTCTGTGTCTTTATTCCCGTTTTACCCCTAGGTTCTTCATGACATTTTTTTTTCTTATATTCCATATATATGTGTTAGCATACGGTATTTGTCTTTCTCTTTCTGACTTACTTCACTCTGTATGACAGACTCTAGGTCTATCCACCTCATTACAAATAGCTCAGTTTCGTTTCTTTTTATGGCTGAGTAATATTCCATTGTATATATGTGCCACATCTTCTTTATCCATTCATCCGATGATGGACACTTAGGTTGTTTCCAGCTCCGGGCTATTGTGAATAGAGCTGCAATGAACATTTTGGTACATGTCTCTTTTTGAATTATGGTTTTCTCAGGGTATATGCCTAGTAGTGGGATTGCTGGATCATATGGTAGTTCTATTTTTAGTTTTTTAAGGAACCTCCATACTGTTCTCCATAGTGGCTGTACCAATTCACATTCCCACCAGCAGTGCAAGAGTGTTCCCTTTTCTCCACACCCTCTCCAGCATTTATTGTTTCTAGATTTCTTGATGATGGCCATTCTGACTGGTGTGAGATGATATCTCATTGTAGTTTTGATTTGCATTTCTCTAATGATTAATGATGTTGAGCATTCTTTCATGTGTTTGTTGGCAGTCTGTATATCTTCTTTGGAGAAATGCCTATTTAAGTCTTCTGCCCATTTTTGGATTGGGTTGTTTGTAAAATAGCAAAAAAAATAGCTCCTGGAGTTTTTAAATTACATGTCCAAGTGTCCGCTGGTGGTTACATGGATAACAATGTGTGTCATGACATCTAAAGTCTGAAGCATAGTAGGCAATTTTTCTACTATTGGGAGATCTGAAAACCACCAACAAGAAATGCATATGTATGCAGATTAAGGTGAAATTGCAGTTTATCTTAAACTGCTTAAACATGGAAGGTCAACAAGAACTTCCTCAGCATGAAAAGCTTCAATTTCCAATACTATTCGATTAATAAACTTCCTGGAGTCCATATGATGAAAATTATGAAAAACCCTGTAGATATCATAAACATAAAGTCAAACTCAAAGATGAATGACATTCCCCCATATTCATCCTTTTTTTTTCTGAAAACTGAAAACCTTGGATAGGTATATCTAAGAAGACTACCTGCTCAGAAGTCCCTGTGGTTTTGTGATAACCTGTTTAAATCAAGGTCAGCTCCAGGTATGGCACTGTGACATCATCTTAGCAATCCACAGGCTTGCTCAGAAAAGATGCAGAAGGACTGTCCAGGTGCAGAAAAAGAATGCCCCTCTGATGGCTAGAAAAGCTCATTAGACAAGGGCATCCACCTTTACTTCTTCAGGATAACAGCCACAAGCTGTAAAGACAGAGTTTCACTTAATAAAAGAAAGGGAGGGAAAATGCAAGAATGTTTTTAATATTTGGCTTATTAATTCATGAATCAAAGAAGAAGAAACTATAATTATCTCTGACTCTGTCAGAACTGAGAGATTTCTTCCACACAATCTTTTGTATGGCAGGAACAAAGCTTTATTCCAAAGAAAATTCACTTTAAAATATCCCCAAAGAGATAAAATACCCGCAAGATTCTGCAGCTCTTTAATGCTTGCCATAGGCCAAATCGTGCAATTAGAATCAGTCACTTTAAGTGCTGAAGTCGTATAATGCTAATAGATCACTTTATAATATGAGCAGTTTTTAAAAGTCGTATTTAATTTTCCATTATTACTGTACTGAATGCTAGTTGTGTCCATACAGTCAGTTAGAGATTCTCAAGTCCAGAGAGGACAGGGACAGACAGACTGCCACTTGCCAGGGCATTGCTCTATCCTGGCTTTAATTCTGAGACCTGAATTAGAACTCTAAAATAGACCATATTTCAACTTTCTTCCTAACTGTGTTTATTTTTATTTCCAAACCAAATGACAAGGGCTCCTTTGGTTTTGTAATTATTTTATTTCAAAAAGTACAGATTGAGACAAAATCCCCTATGATGTGTGTGTGTGTGCACGTGTGTGTGTGTACACATGTGTGTGGTTTTCTTTAAGAAAATGAAATGAACCATAAAATAAGCCCTTAACAGTAACCTAAGAAATAAAACAAAATCATTTACAACACATGGGATTGTTGCAGGATATGTCAAGATTAGATGGTTTAAGGGAGCTCTCCTGAATGTGGAAGCAATTATCATGAAATTCATGACTCATTAGCAAACACTCCATATTGTGTTTCTCATTTCTGAGTCAACGTTATAAGGAAATATAGACTTAAGATTTAGCTGTTTCACTGACTTCAGGGCTAGATTAGAGATAGTTGGACCATACGATAGTATAAAGCAAAGGCTCCATGGTTTTGAAGTTCTTCATTTCTCAGTTGTAGGCAATTTGGTCCTTAAGTTAAGTATGAACAAAATAACCTCGAAAGCACATAGGTAAGAATGAAGTTGGTGATAGAAGCGCTGCCTGTAAATGTAAAGTTAAGAATTGCACACTGCACATACGTACTGGTGGATGTCAGAGGGGATTTCACAGACACACTGCTTGGTATGCAAAATGGCTGGTGAACTCAAGTACCCAATACTGTATATAATGGGAACCAGATGTCTAACAGAGAGAGAAAAATATTTTATAGCAATAAATGTGACATTGACTCTTAAAGGGTTTGCTGCTTTTAAACAACTTCCCAGTCTTCCTTTTCCTCATGTATTTTAAAGTAGATAATGGAAAGAAATTATTTTCACATTTTTAAAGGAAAAGTGTTTAACTTGCCACGAACTTCTAAAATGCATACATAAGGAGAAATGATCTGAAAAAGATAATTTTGGAATTTACGAAAGCTCTGTACTCAGCAATCCAAAAAAAAAATTATTAAGGCAAATAAAGCAAAATTCATCCTGCCCTTTAGCAACTTAAAATATACAAGATGTGGTAAGATGCATACAGCTGTTACAGGGATGTGGCCAAAGCAGGTCCTGGGAAACAGACACAGAGTGTTCTGAGAATTCAAAGCAGGGAGAGAAAGCTCCTATGGCTGGCAGGTTCCATGAAGGAGGATCCCGCTGACTCATCCTCCTCTGGGCCTCCCACCATAGCCTCCTCTGCATGCACCAGTGTTGCCCTGGTGAAGGCCTCCTGCTCTCTTGCTGGCCACTGCAGTGGTCTCCCAGCAGCTCTGCTCTCTCAGCCTCCCTCCACCCACTCCCAATACGACCCTGATTTTGCTGCTGGGGTAGTTGTTCTGAAGCATTGGTGCTATCAAGGAAGCTGGTTAAGTTGCAAGCTCTCTAGTTAGGCCTGGGTCCACATCTTGCCTTGCCATTTACTGGTGGTGACTTGGGGAATTCACTTAACCAAACTCCCACTACCTGCATTTTTTCATCTGTAGGGTGAGGATAATCAAAGTCCAAGTCTCATGGGCTTGGTGTCAGGATTTAATGAGGTCTGCACAGAATGTGCTTTGCTAGATGCCACCATGAAGTCAGGACACTGTTGGTTGAGACTCTTTTAGCTAGCTGTTCCCCTATCAGTCATCGGATCCAGTTTTTAAAGGACAATATCTAATGGCCTTCTTTTGGGGTGTCAGGCTGCTCAGGAGCTGGTGCTTGCCTGCTTCTCCAATTCTTTCTTTCAATCCCTTCCCTCAAATATCCAACTCTCCTACCATCCTTGTCTGCTTGTCATCATCCAAGGAGGCCTTCTGGGCTCCAGCCCCTGTACGCTTGCACATGCTATTCTGCCTGCCATGGATGCTTCACCTTCCACCTATCTACATGGCAAATCCTTGCTGACCCTGCAGATCTCCTCTCTAGCAGATCTCTCTGTGTCTTCCCTGATATCTTGTGAAAAAAATAAGTGCTCCCTTTACTAAGTCAATGGTTGCAAACTCATGGCCCACACAGATAGCATAGCTAAGTGAAGGAGGACAAGGTAATGCAGTAGGGAGTGGTGGGGACTGTGGCAAAAAGGAGAACCCATGCCCTGGCTAAAGGGTCAGCCACTCCTCACTGTGGCCATGATAAAATGAGCATACAGTATTGCCAAAACTTCCATTTCTTCAAGGTAAGAAAGAAATCTGCATTTTTACCTGAAACCTCCAGTTGTTAATTGCTGACACCTAAAAAGATTTTTAATGCTATAACTTTGAGCCAAACAAAACCCTCTGGGGACCAAATGGCTAGCTGTGTGCAGACCTTGGCTCTTGGGTCACCTGACTCAGGGATTTCCTTACAGGTGCACCCCTCCATTCTTGGTCCAATAATTGTTAGCACACCTACTTCTCCAATAAGGATAAGGAGAATGTTGGGCTTTCCTTGTCTTTCCAGTGCCCAGCACAGTGGGTGGCTCAAAAAAAGCATCTCAGTGAATTTTACATTGATATTTCCTGAGCCTGAAAGCCAGGGTAGGGTCTGCAGGTGGGAGATCATTCCAGGCAGGTCAAAGAATCAAGGTGTCCCTATTCCAAATGTCTCTCTTTCTAAAGAGGGAAGATTTCATAGATATCATAAGCCTTGGTCAATATCTGACATCTTTAGAAGTGTCTGGAACTCTTCCTACAAAACTCCAAAGCCCACTCCACGGTTAACAACACTGGAATCAGTCCTGAAAATATAAACCTAGTCTATAGACATAGCCTATATATAAACTTAATCTGCACCTGGCATATGAGTGAATAACTCAATGAATAAGTTAAATCTTCCTGACAGAGCCCCAGCTCAAGTGTCAGATATAACACTGTCTTAATTTTGTTGGAAGGTGACCAGAGAGCAAATGCTGGATCAGAAAGAGACATGTTGTCTCTGAAACTGTGGACAAGGAGAAGAAAATGGTAAAGGTTGGGATTTGGACAACATAGAAGATTCAGTGAAAGCAATGACAATACATTTTTTAAAACTTTTTGAATGCCCACAATCTTTGATCTGATGAGGCACTTATTTCAAGGAATAATCATGCATAAATATTTGACTACAAGTATGTTCATTGCAGCTTTGTTTATAATGTTGAAAAATATAGGGGCTATTACATAAGCAGTAATAGAGGACTTATGATTATGATTATTAATAACAGTAGATGAAATCTACTGAACACTTATAAGGCAGACTGTGTACTTGGAATATTGGATTCATTATATCACTTAACCATATTGTTCTATCCATCTTACAGATGAGGACTCTGAGACACAGAGTGCTTAAATAATCGGTCCAAGTCACATAGCAAACAAGTGTCAGCACAGGCATTTGAACTCAGTACTCATTTAATGCCAGACCTTCCACTTCTCCCATAAATATTCGACATCCACTGTGGTCGTTGTGCAGTCACCAAAATTATAATCTGGGAGGATATAGGATGGTACAGAAAAAACTTATGAAGTGAAAAAAGCAGGTTACAAAAAAAAGTGTCATCTTGCTCGGGCATCATTAGAGGAAGATACCAGAACCCTTCAGACACTGCTCTACCACTAAAGAACGGTTTGAACTGAGAAGAAATGCTATCTCACAAAAGTCACTGCAGGATTAGTGCCAGATACAAAGAGTATCTCTAGCATCCTGCCATCCATTCCTCTGCTTCTCACCTTGTGTCTCTTTTACCTGTCTCTTGCAAACCACCTTCTTCAGTAACCCCATTTCACTGTAAACCAGCTGAGGCCTGAGCTTCACCCTGGTCCACTTAGCTGGGGTCAGGGGCTAGAGTTCTATAACAGCTGATTCTACAAAACAGCAAATGGCTTACAGGAAAGCACTGCCCATCTAAATAGTAATTCTATTTTTTGTAACTAAAAACCATAAATATGGAGAAAAAAGATGGGAAAGACTCACAACAAGGTATTAGCAGTGTTTAAACATACAACATTTGTCTTCTTATGTTTGTTTCTCTATGTGTTCTAAGTTTTCTAGAGGGGATATAAATTATTTCTGTACTAAGGGGAGAAAAAAGGCCAAACCATATAGGTCTAGAGAGGGTGATATTTGGAGACCAGAAAGAGAAAAAAAGTGTCCTTAGTGATGCTAAGGTGTAGGAAACTCTTACCAAAGAAAGGTTAGCAGCTGAACAGCAGACCCCACCTGAAAGCTGCCAGATGTGGAGCAAGACCTCACCTTGAGGCTGTCAAAGCTGTATTGATGGAGATGCTAGGCACTGAGTGCACCAGTGCCAGCGCTCCGTGACACTGTGCTGGGCGAATGGCTCCTAGGCTAAGACAAGTCAGAGCAGAGAAGAAAGGCATGAGCTACACGGAATATAAGATATGGTTATAGAAGGCAAGAGACAGTGACCATAAAAGAGGAAACCAAAATGAAAATATGTGTTTCAAGCACTCAAGTGAGGAATGGGACAAGGAAAAGCAGGGATATTGCTTTGGTCTGAAAAATGGCAATGGAGTTGCAGATAGGTGATGAAGGGGAGTGAGAGGTAAGATTTTCCATGCACAGAAAGATAAAGTGATGCCAAGGGAGATGAAGGAATGGAGAGACTTTTTAGGTCCATAGAAGGTATAGTACATAGAAGAGTAAAGGAGCTGAAAGAAGGATGGTGGTGGAACCAAGGTAGGGCAGAAGAAGAAAAGACAAGTAACAGGAAAATGAGATATTGAGGACAAACATTTGGGCCTGAATAAAGCTAGCAAGGACACCCAGTCCAGAGTTAGAGAGTGTTACCCACTGCCATCTTATTTGCCTCCGATTCTCCCCAAATCATAAGCTGTCGTGGGCCTTCCTAACCACACACTGCCTGTGGCCTCTCTGGAGGCATGTGTTCATCTTGTGTATCACTTGGTACAAGTTCCCCTATCACCTTGCTTGGCTGAAGAATAGATATTTCTTTACTTTTCACTAATTACTTCATCAATTTTTTATAACTCCAACTAGACAGGAAGTTCTTGGAGATTGGGAGGTTGGGAACAGCTGACATTGTGATTGGACATCAGCAGTTTTAAGATGTGTCCACAAGTTTTCTAACACTCCTCAAATCCAGAGGAGCGGGCTATGTGCTCTCCCCTTGTATCTGAGCTGACCTTAGTGACTGGTGGACCAATAATGTGTGTGCCTGGGCTAGGACAAAATGGATGCTTTAGCTTTTGCTTTGTTTTCTTGGGATGCTCATCTTTGGAGTCCTGAGTGGCCAGGAAAGGAGTACAAGAAAGATGCTGTAAGGAAGCTCAGGCCACATGGAATGACCAGGCGTTCCAGCTGATTGATAGCCCCAGGTGAGGATGCAGCAAGGAAGGACCAGCATCAACCATCACACATGTGAGTGAGGAAGCCTCAGAGGTCTCTCTAGCCTCTGCCACCATCAAACCTCGTTCTCGTGAAAGGCTGCTTGAGAACCACCCAGCTGAGCCCAGCCACCACTCAGAACCATGACGGATCATAATAAAATGTTGGTTGTGGTTTTATGTGAGTAAGCGTCAGGCTGAATCTGTCATACAGAAATAAATAACTGGAGCAGGCCTGGTTGGTTCTCAACAAACATCACATTTACTTCAACAGCAGATAAGGGAAGGCAACAATGCCTTTTGATCTTTTTCTCCCTTTTTGTCTTACTCTCCATTATTTTCTGTTCCTTAGTCAAGGTCTCCTTATGTCCTCAATCTCCCTCTCTCTGCAAATCCAGAGTTTTCCCTGTAGAAGCGTGCGAGAGAGAACCAGGGCTCTCTTCATACCTATAAAAGGCCGCTTTTATTTTCTCTCTCTTTTGGTGTAAAAGAGCTCAAATTCTTTATTAAAAACAAAACAAAACAAAACCTGTTCCCATTTTCCTGTTCTTTACTGACTTTATTCCTCCTTCCCCAATGACCTTTGAGTCTTGTGTGTTCTTTTTAGGTTGTAAAAATTAAGAACAAGATACTCTACCAGTGATGATCTTGGCTATAACTTGACCCACATCTGGAAAGCACTGTTGTGTGGGCCACCTTCAGATCATTTTGCAGCTGCCCCACCCATCCGCTGCAGGAGTCCTGACTCACTTCCCCAGGCAGTACAGGGGCTCCGCAGGCAGCAGCTGCATCTGGAGCTTGAGTGGGAAGACAGCAAGCCGGGTGGTCAAAATGGCTGTGAGGATGCTGAGTGCAGCTTCAAAGGAGGTCTCATAGGAGGGATGCTCAGACCCTGTAACCTGGATACCGGCCCGGCTCACCTTGCATGAAGAGGGAGTGAAGGCACTGAATGGTCACTAAGCAGCTGATAAAGCATGGAGGCTGAGGGATAGGCAAAAACTAGACCAGAAAAATCCCCCCACCCCCTATGTGGAAGGACATGCATACCATTTGTGCTGCCCCTTGGGAGTAGCCTGCGCCCCTACCTTGAGAGATCACCTGTGACAAGCCTAGGAGGGCGCACATTGACAGAGTGATGCTCCTGCACAAATTCATGGAATTCTGGAGGAGCACAGAGCTGAGGAATGAAGAAGCAACCCCCAGGAACGCCAAACACGCTGCTAAAAGGACCACGTGCAGGGTTGGCCCAGCACACTAGCAGCAGGCAAAGTAATATCATCTCAGGTCAAGGAGAAAACCCACAGCCCAAAATAGCCACCCTTCCCAGTTGCCACTGGGTCTAAAATTATACCGTTGAAGATTTATTCCTTTGCACACCTCACTTTCCCTGGGGGCCAGTCTGGGTGAGGGCAGGGATCCATGCACCCATATGTCTTCACATTAAGGTGTAAAACGCCTGACAGCTTCACGGAGTTACGTGGAGGTGGGAAAGGAAGGGAGGTGTTGAAAGGAGAGGAACAAGGCAAAGGAAGTGTTGGTGAGGAATACCAAAAGGAAACTTCTCCTATTTCAGAGTTTTACCCAGAAGGAACCTAGCTGGCAGCTACATCATAAAACAAAGGCCTGAGCAATTTGCCAGTAAATCTGAACCATGCATGTAAACAATTCGAATCATCTATTCCTTGAAATGCCTTTATAATATATTATTATGCAGAGTTGCACGCTTCTACTTCAAATTGCCTAAAGCAGGGGTGGGGGTGGGGTGGGGGGAGGAGTAAATGAAAGAGCAATTAAAAAGTATAACAAGAAGGAACCTGAGGAAATGGTATCTGCCTATCAGGCTAGAACACAAAAGGAAGCTACAGAAAGGTAATCAGATCATCCTCAACCAAAGTCTCCACTTCTGGGGGAAGATGTCCTCAGAAATTCAGGCAAGGTGTCTGTTTTTATGTAGAGAAGTTTGGTTAACCTTACCCTAGAAAATTAAGCAGTAAACAAAATGAAAACAAATAATCACTATTGGAAATACACTTCCAGTCCACTGTTCCAACAACTACCACCTCCATCCTATTCTATCTTTAAAGTCCTTAAGAAATAGACAAAAATGTCAGAATGGTAACCCACCCCCCTTTTCTTAAGCCACCTCTTGGGCAGAAAGCTAAGTACGTGGATGCCAGGGATGAGCTTTAGGCAGAGGCAAGAATACAAATAGGGAACAGAAGAAGGAAAAGAGTGAAAGGCAAGGAAAGAGAACAGAGTGCTGAGAAGGACGGGTTCCTGAAAGAATTAGCAACATGTTCACGCTGTTTGGCTGTTTCTAAAGGGCTGCCAC
This sequence comes from Mesoplodon densirostris, assembly GCF_025265405.1. NCBI lineage: Eukaryota > Metazoa > Chordata > Mammalia > Artiodactyla > Ziphiidae > Mesoplodon > Mesoplodon densirostris. The sequence goes on from NC_082664.1 coordinate 105,086,207, forward strand.
TTAACTTTACGTCCACGCCTCCAAACTCCATGAAGGAAGGAAGTGTTACTCCCATTTATATGAATGAGAACACTTTGGATGAGAGAAATTCGCTGACTTGCCCAAGGTCATACAGCTGGGTATTTGGGGACATGTGCAGGTCCTGAAAGCTGAGTCTAACTAAGTAAATCCCCTGTTCCTTCTACTCTAATAGTCTTTGGAGTTACCAAACCCAGGCATTCAAGAAATGTTCCTCCTGGGTCTGTGAGTTACATACTGATGATTTCTGAAACTAAGATTTCCCTTCTTAAACTTGATTCATTCATTCATGCAGCAACAATTGAGTTTCAGCTGGCTCTGGGCATTGTTCTAAGGGCTGGAGTTCACCTTCATAGGTGAAGTGTTCTTCCATCTATGTCACATAGACGACTCCTTGATAGTCAATCTCAACTGTCCCCTTTGCAGGGGCACAGTTGACCAGGCCACCTCAAGTGGCCCCTGGCATCCTTTCCTAGTGACTCTAGTCTAATTTTCCCATAATACATAAGGCACCTGAAACAATGTAAGTCCTATCTTTATCCACTATTTTACTGCTTGCCTTCTCTCTAGGAAACCAGGTCCTTCAGAGCAAGGACCTTCTCTTATTCAAAGCTGTCTCTCCAATGCTTTGAACAGTTCTTGCCCATAATAGATGCTCAATAAATGTCTCCAATAAACAACATTGAAAATCATGGAGAGCTTTTTCCAGTGCCTACTATATGTCCAAAGCAGTATGAGACTGTTTGCATCAATCATCCCATTTAATCAAGATTACACATGCCAAAATAGAAAATATATGAAGAAGATAGGGTTTTTATAATGGCGGAGAAAGTGCTTGGAAGAATTAAAGCTGAGTTTGAAATGCCTGTACCCTTAATGCAAGAACAAGGGCCATCTTGTGACATTAAAAGGTAACAAATTTAAAATGAATAAAAGGAAATACTTTTTAAAACAGCATATAATCTACCTGTGGAATTCACTGCCGCAGGATATTATTGAGGCAAATAGTCTAGCAAGATTCAAGAAAGGATTAGACATTTATATGAATAGGAATAATATTGGCAGTTACACTAACTAGGTTAAAAAGTTACAAGGCATGTCCGTCCTGGGCTCCAGGGCATAACTGCTCACCAGCTGGAGTGAGGAAGGAATTTCCCCTTGTGATAGAACATTGCATAATTGGCCAGATGCACAATGGCTGGTATTTTTGCAGTCTTCTGTAACAGAGGTAGAGACCGCTGCCCAGGGGAAGTTTCTGGAGAAGTCGGACCAGTGACCTCTTAACATGGTTATTTCTGTCTTCGTGTTGTACAATCTAAATAGAAGGTAGCGAGGACACATAAATTTGGGGGGATTTGTACCTGAAAATTATTCAACAGCAGAAAGGGTAAAAATAATTTTCTTCTTCCTGATGATGAAAATATTTCACAGAATGAAATCATACTCTAGCTGTAATCTTATTAGCAGCATAGCCAATAGTTCCAGGAGGCTACCTGTGCAATTCCAAACCTCAGCATGCTAAAGTCCTGGGAAAATCTTATAGAAGGGCATCATCCATCCATCTTTCATATCTATCTAACACTATGCCTTCTGCATGTGCACTTAACAAATATGTGTTCAATGAAAGTGCATTTTTTGCAGGTGTGGTAAGCAAAGCTGTTCATAATGCAGTTCACTCACATTTTGAAGCTTTTCTCTTTGTTATAGAGTCAGGCACTTCCTTTGATTCTTAGTAATGCATATCCTCCTTTTTTTTTTCATCCTAACACAGAAAACCAAAAAGGCAGTTGTTAGCCCCACATCAGAATACAAGCATCCATAATAACACGTGAACATATTAAAGAAAACATCAAACCTAAATTATTCATTATACTAACTTACTTTATAAATCTTAGTTATCCAAGTGTAGGTAAGACTCTGAGGAAACTGTATCAGTGTTTGAACGATTTAGGAAATAATATCCCCCAAATTGTGGGACAAAGAACACTATGCAAGCCAAAACATAAAGGGGGATTTAAATTAAAATCCTCAAACCATCAATGAACCCAAAAGATTTCAAAGTAGAATAAAAGTAGATAGATATGCAATAAAATGTTGTATAAATATTAATACGATGGGCTCTTGTTAACTGCGGATTCCTCATCTGCATGTTCAACCAACCAAAATTTGATCCGCAGTTAGATGAATCTGTGGATTTGGAACCTGCCGCTAGGGAAGACCAATTTTACTACTTTATACAAGGGACTTGAGCATCCACAGATTTTGGTATCCTCGGAGGTCCAGGAACCAATCCCAGGTGGATACTGAGAAATGCCTGGAGAGAGAGAAACAAGAGACAGACCATAGTTATCATTAGTATTTGCAAATATGTTCTCACACAAAGTAAGTTAAGAACCACTGGTCTAGGACCCAGTACACCAGAAAATTCCCAATTCACCCTGAACAGAGTCTTTTCCATCTACGTACAAGAATTGCTCTCATTAAGATTTGCTTTCTTAAGTTGGCAGAATAATATTACTTAGATTATCTTAGTAAAAGATAAGACATGTCAAGGGGATATGGGGATATATGTATAGGAATAGCTGATTCATTTTGTTATACAGCAGAGACTAACACACTGTTGTAAAGCAATTATACTCCAACAAAGATGTTTAAAAAAAAAATGTAGGATCTAATTCCCATCCAGAGAAAAAACCTTAAACATTTAAGTGTTGTTTCAGATAGCTACCTGTCATTTTATTAACTGGTGGAAGATGAGTCTTTTCAAGTTTGGCTGTTTTCTCCTGGTTTAAGCTTTCCTATTTACTTTTTCATGTGATTATCATAAGAATAGAGCTTGTCAGATTTTTGTTTATTGGTGTTGGTTGCTTTTAGTTTGGGATGCTTTTTTCTTTCTTTCTTCTTTTGTGTTTGATGAATGTTTTTTTTTACTCAAAATTAACAACATAGCATGAGGAATTGCATGTTGTGTAAGGTCTGTCATCAACCAGGATGGGGTACAAATTTCACCCTAGCAGTGTTACTTTAGATAAACCAATTCCTGTGACTCTCTTTCCTTATCTGTAAAATGGAGATATAAGAAATTTGGCTTAATCTGGTGAGCAGATTAAAGGAGACATGACTATAAAGCATTTGACACATTGCCTTTTATATATTAAGCAGAGAATAAATTTTATCTATTATTATAATTCTGCATATTTTGCCTGTGTATTTGTAATCTTTAAGAGTGCATATCCTATTTCAATATTATTACAGCAGCTGCATAACGATGAATATCAAGAAAATATTTTATACTTCCATTTCCTGTTCTAACTATTATAAGCAATAGTTTGATGAACATTTTCGAGCATAATCTTTTTGGTATGAGAATGGATTCCTAGAAGTAAAAATTAATTGGTCACGGGTTATAAAAAATCTCATGGCTCTTGATACACATGGTCAAATGAGTTTCCAAAAGGGTTTTGCCAACGTACCCTCATCTCAGCTATATAGAGTATCAGTTTCACTGCTCTTTGGTGAATAATGGGAATTACTATTTACCAGTAATAAAAAGAAAAAAAAAATTAAAATAATGAAAAGACTCTGTACAAATAAGCCATTGTGTTTCCAGATCTAGGAAAAAAACATTCTTTGAATGGTACAAATTTCCATTCCTTCAACATCAGCAAGTTTCCGTCCAAGTGTTTTCTCAAAGTGTTATATTCAACCTCTCAGGAACTTTTCATCCTACAGTCACACACCTTGTAGTTTTCTGGCTGAGCGAAGTCACAGAGGGGAAGGAGCAGTTTCCTGGTTTCCTGCCAGCTGTCCAGTTGTCCCATGAAGACCAGCGATTCACTGCCTGCCACTGGCATGAAAACACTGCATGCAGGACCATTCCCAGAGGAAATGGGACCTAATGAGACTCATACATATTTTCTTGCAAAATGGAATACTATATAATGACACAGCCCACATCTGACCACAAAACATGGAAGGTATAACCCAAGGAGGCATATCACCTGAGGCCTGAAAGGGAAAATCTGAGGAGGAACAGTTGGTTTGTGCCCCTTTGCAAGAGACCTAAATAATAGCTGGTTTTGTGGCAAGAGAGAAAAAAAAAAAAGGAAAGAAAAGAAAGAAAGAATACTTTGGCCTTTGGTAGTGAATTTACTACACGTGAGAGGAGAGGGATTGACAATGCTGAAATGGAAATTTTCTAACTCGAGGTGACCAAGTAGAGGCTTTTTCTTCCCTTTCCACATCAATGTCCTGCTGACCCCCTCTTTCTCTTTAAACAAATCTTGAGGAGCCCCAGAATTTCATTTGAAATCTATGTGGGCATTGTTCTAATAAGAAAGCATCTGACCACCCTCCACACCAAACTGTCCGATGAGAAATCTCTTTTAAGATGCTATCACTTAGAAGGCTATTTCAACGGCTTCTCCTGGCTCAGTTAACAATGCAGTATTCACATAAAAGGAGCAAATCACAGTTGGGCTCTTTTGACGTTTATGGATGGTGTAGCGTTATTTATTAAATTCCAGAATCTGGTGTTGGTTAAATAGGCTAAAATGATTAGTGACTCCAAAGATGGAGACCATTGGCATGACATTTTATCCTGGCTCCATGGATGTCTGCACACCTGGGTATGAAGCACACCTAAAAGCAGGCAACAGAGTAGAGGGATAAAGACTCAGCCTCCTATCGCTACTACCTATGTGACCCTAATCAAGCAATGAACCTCTCTGGGCCTTTGCTGCTACTCTGTTAAATGGAGATAGTAACACCTGCCTTGCAGAGTTATGTGAGGAAAGCGCCAGTTCCCAGTACAGGGGAGATTTTTATGTCTACACACATGAGTGCACACACACGCATATGTGAATATGTGTGCGTGCACTTGAGTTTTTGAAAATCAATTACACCTCCATTTTTATAGCTCACAAGGTGAGTTTTGAAAAGTCAATCAAAAAAGGAAGGAAAGAAACAGATTTTCCTTTCCAACAAGAAAAAGCAATTAAACATCAAATATGAACTCTTCCTGGGAGTAAATTTTTTTAATGGGTTAAAGGCTTGGCCATTATAGACCTCTGATACGTAATTTCTAAGAAAGGATCAGGTAATATTTTTTTTAATTAAGTGGAAGATAAAACACTAGAACCAGTGGATCCATTCAGAAACCACTTTTTTAGCCATTTTCCAGAGCTTCCCGATTGCATCATGCCTTTTAAGAGGCCCGATTTATTGAACAGCACTTTATTTTAAACCTTCATTTGTGAAAAGCATTGATTTATGATGGGCTGATTAAAGCAATGGTGTCTTAAGCAATAATTATTTCAATTATTGGACTTTCACCAATGTGCACTATTCTGGCTTGCTCTCCATTCTTTCCCCATTTTGATTCACTATAAGAGAATATGGTAGGTGACATAATTTTGAAAAATTCCTGTACAAATGTAACATAAGAAAGAAAGGTATAGACAGATGGACCGCTGTACCCTTTTTGATGATGTGAGGGTATGGTATTTTAATATGCTCTGACAAACTTGAACAAGTTCCTGATGGGCTCCTACACAGTATCATTTGGATTATTCAGAGCTCCAAGCCTGCTCTATTCTCCCTGGAGCACAGAGAAGTCATAGGAATGTACATACTAAAGATGACCCCTCGAAGCCTAGTACTTAGAATCTTGCATTCTCTTTTCATGGACCTGGAGAAAACAGTTAAGCTTGCACTCAGATCTTTAACTCAATTCAAAATTAGCACTGATATAATGCAGACCAGATATTCTCTCCTGATCTGAGAGCCTGTCCCGTGGACCAGGCTGGTAAATAAAAAAGTGAAATTGGCCTGGAGTCATATGCTAGGGAATAGTGGCATCTTAGAAGGAACCCTGTATAATGGGGGCAGCTGCTCCTGGGCCCCAGCTAATTGTCACCAGCTGTGGCCCAAACGGTCCCACATCTTTAGATTTTTCAAAAGAATCCAGAAATCCATATTGTTGTGTGAAGTTGAAGTTTCTCAGTTTCTAAAGGTTACACAAGCACTGGCCAAATTTAGCCTGTAGGCCACCTCTGCTCTGCTTCCTAGTTGGTGGACAAGTGGTCAATCCATCTAGTTATTGGGGAGAAGATATGCCACACATTTTTAAAATTAACAAAGTATTTTTATTCCACTATTTCACAAACATTTAATGGAAATATATTATGTGCTAAGAACTACATGCTGGGCACTGGGAAAGCAAAAAAAAAGTAACACCTAGTATCTGCCGTCAAGGAACTGACAGTCTAGCTTTTATGTATATGAACTATGAAGGACTTGGCATTTAAAATCTTAAGAGGAAAAGCAACCTAACATTGGGGCTCAATCTATCACATTCCTTTCTTGTACATAGCTCCTTTGTTATCCTTCAGGTAAGTTAGTTTGTCCCTATGTTCTGCTTTGAAGCTCTCTTTTAATTTCAGGACTACTCCCATGAATATTAAAGTCCACGTCACGCATATTCCCACTAAAACCCCCAACAGCAATTGGAAGGGAAAATTCCATTTGTACCTTGACAGTTTATCTCCATCAAGTCAACTTTACAGATTTCTTAGTTTGGTGCTATTAACTAGACTCTTGCAAGATTTGAATCTAGCTATTCTATGCTGCTGTAGTTTTTATGAGAGCTGATCAGCAAATGCTTTATGTATTAATCCCTCTGGAAAATCACCTTAATAACTTTTTTAACTTTTGGGGGGATTATAGAAGTCCCAAGACACAAATGAAAGCGTTTGGGTCCAGCCATTAGGATTTTCAGTTTAGCACTTGAAAAATGATGCACCTAATTGCCTTACAGAAGAAAATCAGATCAAAGTTAAGATTCTTTTTTCTTAAACTCTGTAATTATTTCTCAGACTCCTACTTGAAATGCCTTAAAGTACCTCCATTGAAATGTATATGGGCTTTTTCCCTCTTTCTTTTAAATATGCCTTGAATTTGCTGGGTCGCTTTTCATTGCCCTTTGATGGCACGACCTGAAAGGAAAGTCCTCAAACATCACCATCACTTGCATGGTATAGAAACAGACAAAACAGGTGGGGTTCGGTGCTAAGAGTCAGGCATTGCACCAGTTTAAAAACAGCATTTGATACAGTCTTCAGCTCAAAAACAGGCAGTTACGGGTGGTCTCATTTCCTTCTTTGCGTAGAATTCTCAGTCAACCCTTCGCATACAGATCCCCTTCCCATCCTCTTTTTCCCAGCCCATCCCCATAGCAAGCTCATGTATGGCTTCTCAGGGAGCATTGAATCATGGGTAACATGCTCTGACTGCTGTGGGTACTGGATGTTGGGGCACATTTGATGCTTCTCATTTGCTTAACACAGCAGGCAATTCTTACAAGGTCAATGACTTTCTTAGTTGAAGCTATTTTGACTATTCATCACCAAACCCAGTATTTGACAAATGAAGGAGAAGAGACTGAGAGAAAAGAGGTGAATTGCCTGGGGTCACACAGCTGGCCACAGTGACTTCCGTCTAGTGCCCTCCCCACTGCCACTCACGGCCATGGTACTGTACAAACCTCGTCTCAAACAGAATTTTACTTAGGCTTCACAATAAAAACTAATGTATGATAAAAGCACAGATGGGCTCTCCTGTTTTGCACCAAGAGCCTGCCCATCGCCAGAGACTCAACAATGAATGGGAAGCAGCCTAATCCTGATTCAATCACCTGCTGATGATTCGTCCCCCCTGAATTGATGCACAGAAGGGATCATTGACTGAACACTGCCTAGATTGTAAAAGGAGGAACCTTAGAACTTTCTTCCCAACTTTCATTTTACAGAGGAGGAAACTGAGACCCCTAAAAACCTTAAGAGCTAATTCACACCAGAGGCAGGTCTAGAACCCATGATGCTGATCACTGAGCCATGTTCACTTCCGTGCATCCATCTAATTCCGAATGCAACCTAACTTGGGGGCCCAACCTATCACATGGATCACAGATACCTCCTTTGTTATCCTTCAGGTAAGTTAGTTTGTCAAGTGCTCTGCTTTGAAGCTCCTTTTTAATTTGAGAACTAGTCCCATGAATACTAAAGTTCATGTAAGGTACATTCCATCAAAATCCCCAACAATTGGACAGTGGTTCCTGGGACCCAGAGTTTAGCATGCAGTGACTGGCACAGTACACATGGGTCCCAAGGGGCAGAGACTGGGGACATCTCAGTGAAGAGGGGCAGATCATGAATAGAGCCTCCGTTCCCAGCTAGGGGCTCTTGGGTTCTGCCAAGCTCTGGGCTTAAACGTGAAAACTGGACAGTACACAGAACAGCACGTACCCATAGCTCTGACATATTCAAGACAAACCCAGAGAAGTGGAGTGATAAGCCAATGTCCACTGAGACCCTGGGGTTAGTGTTTGTACTTTTACCAGACTAATGGGCTTTTTAGGCTTCCCATAGATATATTTAAAATAGTAGCTGCAGTTTATATATATTTTCAATGACCTTGTAAATCAACAGTATTCAGTAATCTTAGCTGAAACTATAAATGGCTGCTGGACCCATTAAAGAAGAAGTAAGTTAGATCTTCTATTTTTTTAAATATGGTCTTCCAGGAAGCTGCCTCTGGACATAAGTACCGAAAATTAACACAATAAGTAAAGCATTATAGAACAGCTATTAACAGATTACACTAATAAAAACCAAATGGGGGCCTTAATGCTGCCCCTCTGGGAGAGAAGGACAGATAAAATAAACAACAGGAAAAGAATATGGAGTAAAGGAAATTGATTTTAAACAATAATAATACAGAAACCTCCCACCACGTTAAAAAAAAAAAAGTCAGATCTCTAGCTTCACTTTGGGAAACATAGAAGGAAATTTTCACTCTGCCTTGGTAAGACTTAAGTTTGATACTAATAAGCGTGTTCTCCAGGCTAACAAATTGGAAAAATGAAGACGTGCTGACAAGGAATCTCTTAAATGCCAGGCACATGTCCACAAGGACTATTTAGTGTAATATCAAAATGAGGAGCCCTTCCGGTCCCCTTCAGCAGAAGAGGAAATCTAAACATTTGGAGCTCATGGTCCATCACAGTAGGACGAAAAGTTGGTTCCAGTGATACTTGGCATTCACAGCAAAGGCCACGCCACACAGAGGAGTAGGAGTTTCTATCTCCTTGGGAGGTGGTCATGGGGATGTGTAGTTTAGAACTGCACACACACACACACACCCGCCCCAGGTACAGCACTGCCTGTTGGTTAAATCCTAAAATACTTGACCGTGCTCGGGGTTAACTCTATGTAGAAATTTATAGTAGAGAAGGGTCTCTTCTTTCCATTTTGTTACCTATAACATGGCCCATATCCCTACCTTCAAACCTAGCCGGAAGCTAACAGTTCGTCTTTGTAAGTGCCTGGTAGTTGCCAAGCGTCCTCCAATATGCCTTACACATGTTGTCTCTCATTCCTGTATTATGCTTGCAAGGCAGGTAATGATCCACAATCAGAGTTGAAGAAATGAAGGGTCAGTGTGATCCAGAGGCTAGTTCCATTTCCCACCTTGTAGACACTCACCCTTTGTCCTTCCCATAGGTAACCCCGGCAGGATCCCTAACTGTCGCTGTTACTCTTTTCCTCACTCTGTCTTCACATATTGTTCTAACCAGCTGAACCCATGGAGCCAATCGTTTTTTGCATGGCATATGCAAAATCCCAGGTTATTTTTACTTTTCACTGGCAAAAAGTCAGCAAATTCAAATGAAATCATAATTTCTATGTGAGAAAAATAGTTTAGCATTTTCTTAAAATGCAAACTTAAAAAAAAATCTTACACAAGACTCTAACTTCTAATTTGGCAGAAAATTGCCTGGTGGTTTCATGGGATACACTAAGTAAAACAATAGTGGTTTAAATGTGTTGGTCTGAGAATTGAAGGTGAGCTTTACCACAGTGAAATGTGGGTGTTTAGATTAGAAAAGAAGCGTCGGTAGGTAAGTGATGGGGTTGTCTGTATGGAGATAGACCACTCGTGTATTAAAAGGGGAAGACTTGTTCAATACTGGGCAGAGAGGGGCTGGGAGGTATACAAGGGAACCAGTGAACAGAAGGTTCAAGAAGGGAGATTGAAATTTGAAGCTTTGAACACATTCTAAAAGCTGCAGCCCTGCAAAAATACATTGTATTCAGGCCACCACACGTGGTAGTAAATATTGGAGTCATTCCGAATAAAGAATATTTTAAATAATGTGGAAGTTTACTGTTTGGTAATAAGACAGGTAAAAAATGAAGAAATTATATAATTTGAAGGAACAGGACAAAGATATCATTATCTGCAGATGATAAGATTTAATTAGATGGCTCAAAAGAATCCACTGGCAAACTCTGAATAAGAAGCCAGTAAAGTGGGAAAATACAAAATAAAAAAGCAAAAATACAAAATAAAAATCACTTTCCTCAGAAAACAGTTATAAGATTTAATAGAGAAACTGTATTCACAATAGCAATGAATAAATTTGACACCATGCACATTGAAAAATACATGAAGAAACTACAACTTTAATAGGAGTTCACGTGAAAAAATAAATGAGAAGGCATGCTTTACTTCTAAATGAGAAAACTCAGTATTAAAGACCTCAAATCCTCACACATTAATGTATCAATTGTCTTTTCTTACATTTTGAACTTTATGAGTTCTTACAGAATAACAAAGAAGGAGGCATAACCCAGAAAACTAATCGTAATGAGAAAAAAAAAAAAAACTTGCATTACTGGATATGAAAGCATATTCTTAAATTGTGATAATAAAAATGGAGGGTTTTGGCAAAAAAAGTGATGAAGACAGAAAGATAATGAATAAAATTTTAAAATACAGAAATAGGCCCAATAGCATACAACATTTAGATCAGTGTGGAAATAGATTCTTACCACACAGACCAAATACGTGACAGATTTAAATCTTTTAAAAAGAGCCACAAAAGCACTAGTAGAAAATATAGGTTAATATTTCTCTGACGCTGGGATGTGCCTTTCTGAACATAAAAGTAGAGGAAGAAAAGTAGAGGCCTTTCTGAACATAAAAGTAGAGGAAGAAAGACTAAATGAAAATAATTATGTATTTAAATTCATAAACATATACATTAAAAATCCATTAACAATTAAAAATCAAGTGACAGAATGAAGAAATGCTTGCAATGGGCAATAGTGAAAGGGTTAACAAATTTAATATGCAAAGAACTTTTACAACTTTATATGCAAAGAACTAACACAACTGAAAAATTCAATAGAACTTCTACAATTTTAAATAAATAGAAATTAAAATAACAGACAAATAACATACACACAAGACAGCCAAGAAACATGAAGAAGCTAGAATCACAAATAATCAAGGAAATACGAATCACAGTAGGTTCTAAGTTTCTTATCTTAGTTTGGAAAGAATTAATGATGGTTTGTGAATTCTGTATTCTCATTCACTGCAGGTGGGAATATAAACTGACATAAATACTTTGGAGGGCAACTCTGCAAATTTTAGCCACCAAAAGCCTTTGACCCAGGAATTTCGCTCACAGTAATTTCCAGAAGGAACAGAGATGCACGCAAACATTTAAAAAAGGCAAAAAGTTACAAAGTTACATGAATATCTAACTAGAGGTCAAATGAATTATGATACCTTCAAATAAGGAAATAGGACGCCAACATAAAAATCATGTTTTATAATAGTTTTAACAACATGAGCAAATATATATAAGAACTTGTCAGATGGGAAAACCGGATTCCAAAATAGTGGATGACAGCAGGGCATCAGTCTTACTTTTCCAACATACAAATATATGTGTGTAAAAAAGGAGAGGAAAAAGATGAGAAAATGCATATCAACACGTTAACAATGATTATACACAAGCGGTGGGACTAGCAATTGGTGTTGACTTCTTTGTGCTTTTCCATAATTTCCAAATGTTCTGCGATGAACGTGTATTATTTTTGCAATCAAGAAAAACATTGTTTCATGTGTGTTTTAAATCCTAGCTGGCTGGAAGCGTGGAAGTGTGAGGTAGGCTGTCCAGAGAGGATGCTGCAGGAGTATAAAGGGAACTTCTCAACCCCGTGAGTCTATGCCTTTACCTTATCCTGGCTTTTTTTTTTTTTGCTCTTTTTTGTCAGTTCTCGGAAAGTTTGCAGCTTCCAACACCACTTTACATGCTTCTCCTGTGAGTGACAGAGCAGTGTCCCAACAAGACTTAATGTATTTTGGGTCAGGGGCCCGTGGGTCAGCAAGGTTATTAATAAACATCGCCTCTTGTTCTAATTTGGGTCCCTTCTCTCCTTCTTGTCTCTCCTCCTGCCCTGCTTTTCCTTTCACATCTCTTTCTGTCTGACCCTTTTCCCCTTCTCCCTGATCTCAAAGATTCGGCCTTCATTTTTTTAGCTCGACTTCTGGCACTTTTACCGTAACACTTTTCTGATGTATTTGTTGGTCCTGTTAAGTTTTCATAGGGAATTTCATTTTTGAGGAAAGATTTTGTGTCCTAAATCGATTTGATGTGGGCTGATATGATTCTCTGATCTGACATGCCTGGGAGATGGGGGGATAAGTCAAACTGAGGCAAATGTGGATGAGCAGGGGAAGGACCTTGTTTTTGAAAAAGAATTTTTGTTAAACAATATTCACCGACCACAGAATTAGCCAGATTTAAGAGGCCACTACTACGATCAGCTCTACACAAAAGGAAGAGAGCTGGAAGGCAGAAGGCAGCTTAATTTTATTATTTTTTTTCTATTATCTTTGATGAGACAAAAATAATTTATCATGTATATTTGGATGTATGTACACCCATTTTATTTTCTGTTTTAGAGCTTGATTTATGACCTCAGCTTATATTTAGAGTAAATCTTGTTGTATTTTTGCTGATTTTATTACACAGATAGAAGTGGCTGCATGGTCCTCACCACTACCAAATTTTTACACATCAGCTCTTCAAAGCCCCTGAATTTGGTACAAATTCAATTTTTGTTTTTACTTTCAACATTTTCTAACTGTAACTTCAAACCAGACAAGATTCCTTTGTCAACTGAGAAAAGTCAATTCCTACACACACAAATTTGCATGTACTCTTTCCAAATTTATTAAACTTCAGTTGTTATTTTCTTCTAATAAACTTAATATCGCATCTCCCATCAGAGCATTCAGAGTTAAATGTGCCAATGGGAGTTACTTAACAATGATAGAGAAACATATTTATATTGGAAAACATATAAAAAGAAATGTATGAATCTTTACTGAATTACTCATACTTCTCAAATTTACCTATTGCACTTTTTCCTGTTCAAGAGTGCCTTCTTTTTTAAATGTGACCTAGACTACCCTTTTTAGAATGAATGGAAGTCTTTTAGAGTGATATAATTTTTTAACACATGATTAACATGATTAATTCTACTATAAACTAGGGTCCTCATATTGAAAAAACTGAAAAAAAAAATGAAGAAATGGCAAGGAAGCTAAATTTATCCAGAAGAAAGATAGTTTTCTATGCCTAAACTTATTATCATGAAACATACTAGTTTTGTTGCATTACCAGAATTGCACCTGAGTTTGGTCTTTCACAAACTAAGACAATCTATGTGAACTTTGAATGAATTATGCACTCCACTTCTTAATATGGTCACCCCTCACCACTGTACATTAACAGTCAGAGAGGCAGGGATCCTGAACTCAGTTCAAATCACCATTGGAAGTAGCCATTAATCAGACTTGACTAAATGTCTAATTTGGTTCCTTGCTTACTCTTTAGTTTTTTATTTTCCTTTTGAATAGATTATTCTTATCTGTTCTGTAACAACTATCAAAGGATGAGAATAGCTTTAAATGTGCTCTGTTACATGTGTGGCCATTTGTCACACCTGGGGTAATATTTATTTTCTTTAAATGCCGTATTTTTCTTAACAGACCTAGGTTTGCATGAGCAGTAACTTATTAGGCTGTCTAGGGGAAGAAGAGAGGAAAAAAAAAAGGAGGAGGAAGCTTTTCTTTAGTGCCTACTATGTACCATACAGTATGACATGTGCATCCATCCATTCGATGGACCTTTCATGTTGTGCTAAGTGTTTCACACATCTTTTCTGGTATTGTCTGCACAGCATCACAGTGAAGAAGAAATTGTTAACCTCAGGATACAGATGAGAAAATTGGGGCTTAAAGATGTTAAGCAACATGTCTAAGACACACAATTAATGTGACATGAAGCACGGATTGGCACCCAGGCCCTGCTCGCCAAACTATGACACTTTCAGTGATTATGAATAGACTTCATTGTCTGCAGTGGCAAGGGATCAGAGTACAGATTAAACCCTGGAGTTTATTGTAGGCTGGGCTTGAGGTCAGTGACACCTGATCACTTATAAGGTATGACTTGGGGTTGTCTGAAAAGCCAAGAAAGACCTCCCAAAGAATTACATTAGATAACATGGCAAAAACGTTATGAAAGGACTAAAAAGAAATTCTCATATTAGTATGAAAAATATATATTATAACATCCATGACACCGTCTGACTCAGACTAGTGGCTTTCAAGAGGTGGGCATCTATGTACCCTTGTTGTATGTATTTTAAATATTCTCTATTTAAAGAGGGTCACTGGTTCCAAGATGTTCCTCGAAATTTTGATAAATAAATGTTCTGAGGATCATCTATGTATGGGGAATTTTTCCCTCACATAATCAGGTTGGACGCAAAGCACAGTTTTATGCCCTGTAACAGGCCTTTTTTTTTTTTTTTTTCTTCATGATCTCTCTGTTTCGGCTGCTTCCAAGTCCCAGGCTGGGATCCGCAGGCTGTGGGATGAGGGTGGTGTGGCAGGTGTCAGGCTACAGTTCTTCATGATCTAGGGGTAAGATTTCTTATGAAAACGGGCAGCTTTTTTGTTCTTCCTCAGCCTTTTTAACACACAGCCACATCTCTGGCTGCGCCTCCTGTGGTTGTGACTGTACTGAGCTAAATTTATGCTGCTGACAACTCGCACTTAAGTGCATCGGTAGCACAGAGTCAGTGGGAGTTGTGTGTATATAAGCGCGGGCAGCCCTTGGCCCGCTGAGTGTAATAGCATCTCTGCCTTGGGAGATTATGGGCACGATACGGGTGATGCGTAATGGATGGGGCAGTCTGTGTACAAATTTCCAATGACTTGCTACACCCCTTTAGGATGGTAGCTGTCAAAAATGTTAGCAGGGGGGCTTCCCTGGTGGCGCAGTGGTTGAGAGTCCGCCTGTCGATGCAGGGGACGCGAGTTCGTGCCCCGGTCCGGGAAGATCCCACATGCCGCGGAGCGGCTGGGCCCGTGAGCCATGGCCGCTGAGCCTGCGGAGCCTGTGCTCCGCAACGGGAGAGGCCACAGCAGTGAGAGGCCCGCGTACCGCAAAAAAAAAAAAAGTGTTAGCACTTTACACACACAACAACCACGGATCCTATTACCTACCGGTGGCCCCTGCACTCACAGACCGCCTCCTCCTCCACCTTCTAGTAGGTAATTGCTGCAGGGGTACCTATTGAACATATACAAAGGAGAAAACACGGGTGAATTTTCTTCCTTGAGCTCCACTGTATTAATAGAGAAGGAGGAAAATACGGAACGTGTTTGAATTAGCCTGGACGGAAGTTCAAAGGGAATTCCATGTAAAAGATATCTCTGAAAGATTTTACATACAGAAACTGAACCAAGGGGGGCATTATGTTGCTATGCACTTAAATCAAGACCTACCCTGATGTCAGCACTTCATTTGGGGTGTTAATGGAAAGGTACAGAGACGAGGAAACTTCCACGCTGTGGATGATGTTTAAAACATTTAAATTGTTTACCATGTCTTTTTGAATGAGTCTGCTGATGGCTGGGGAATCTACAAGAGTTTAAACATGAAGATCTGACTAAGGAACACTAGCATTCTTGGGTTAAGAGACTTTTCATGCTAAAAATAGACAGTGTCACCTCTCAGATTGGGGCAGGCAAACTAAGCTGTATCCTTGCTCTTTTTCTGAGCTGAGACTAAACTTCATTGTGTGATTTTTCTGGTCTTCCAAGCTAAACTGAGACATAACAGATTAGCATCAATAAAGACACTGGTGACAATGATGATCGTTCCTAGAAAAATTAGGGGCAAAATAACCACCCTGATGATGGCCTGAGACTGAATGTGGACAACCTCCTTTTTATAATTGTATTGAAAATCTGTTAGCATTGGAAATCATAGCATTGATTATATTATCTGTCTGCATCTAGTGTCTAGAACACTATGGAAACTCACTCATCCATATACTCAATTTACTAGCCCTAAATATATTCCAGGCACTGTGCTAGTCTCTGGAGACACAGATACAAATGAGAGACTGTCCCTGTCCTTAGGGACCCTGTCTTGATTTGTTTTCATTGTATAATAAATAGTGTATGCTATGTACCTGTCACTTGTCTAAGTGCTTTACATATATTAACTCATTTAATCATCAAAACAACCATAGGTATAGTTATATTTTTATGCCCCATTTTACAGATGAGGAAACTGAGGTACTAAATCAGCAGGCCCAAGGCCACACACCTGGTATGTCAATGGACCCAGGATTTAAATCCAGGCAAATCTAGTTCCCAGAGACCTTACTGTTAATGGCTGCTTAGGAGCTAATTAAAGAAATAAAGCTTTAACTATTGTCAGCATAACTACTAGTGACATCAAAGAGACTAGAAACCCCAGAAACCCTGGCTTCTGCAATATTCAGATCAATGATTGGGCAAAACTGCAAGAGACATGCTAATGCAATTTGTAAAGGAACAAAAGATGAGAGAGATAGACTCTAAAAGTCACCAAAAGCCAAAACAAAATGCAGTTTAATGGGGATAAACATGAGACGTTCTTAAATGCAATAAATCCCCTATACAAGCCCTAGAGGACTGAAGTCTGACTCCACAGTATGGGGTCTCCTCCCTGACCAGGGCTCTGATTAAAGTCACGTGACCTGATAGATAGCACTGGTCACGAGACTTCTGAATATTTTATTTTTTTCTGGATGCTTCTTAAGAGACTCTGGCAAACTAAGGCCAACTCAGGAAGACAAAACTTCTGAGTCCGTGTCATATGAGGCACTGGGGAATTTAGCCAATAAAACAAAAGCAGTGGCTTGAAGGGGTGGGGGAGAATGAAAGTTACCTTCAAGGGTTTGAAAGTCTGCCATATGGTATAGGGATGAGGTGTTTCAACTCTGTTGCTTCTGAGGACAGACTCCAACTCTGTAGAAAGATGCCCCAGGGACACCGTTCTGGTTCCCACAGAAGGAACAAAACCTTGTAAAAACAAAGCTCCCAATAGTGGTAGCCTGGGGGAAAGGGAACCCTATCCCTCCCATCTGTCTTAGATGGCTGGCCAGGGCTAACTGGCAACCTTCACCCAGACCTTCACATATTTACATTACCTGCCTTGAATTTACAACTCTTGAAAATGCTGAATCGGTGTCTGCCTGACCATCTGCCCATTTCCAGACCTCTGGCTTCAGTGGGAAGTTGGACCAGTGTCCTCCAAGCTTCCTTCCAAGGGAGCCATTCATGACTTCTTGATTCCATTATGGAGCCTTGAATTCCACAATGTTTTAGAAACCGGTTATCCCTGTTGTATAGATGAAGAAATATCAGAGGGCTTAGTAACCAGCAGAATGAGAGGCAGATAACATCTCCCCCTCACACATAGATTCCTGCTCACACTTGAATAACTACTTCTACACAACCAACCTTAGCATTGTTACAGAGCAACTTAGCCCTAACCTTATTCTAGAAAATTGGTCTGGTCCCCAGTGGCCACTATATCATTTAGCTGAGAGCTTACTATCATTTCTAAGTTAATTTGTGAGTTAATTGTAAATGTCAGGAAGATCTGACACTGCCAAAAATGGTAAATTATTGAGATAGACCAGGGTCAGAAGAATCCAAAATTGAATAAATTTGGTTGTTGATCAGTTTTTATCAAAAAAATATGTTGATGTCCTAGGGGACTGGAATGCCCTCAAATATGAGTTGCCTCAGAAGACAGCCCTCCATGAAGTGGACCCTGGATTACGGGGTAAAAAATGTTTTCCAAAACAAAACAAAATGTTTTCCGATCCTAAGATTCCCATAATACTCCACAATCACAATGCCAATCACATTTTCATCTAAATGACTATCCAACCTATAGAACTTTAAAAAGAGCTCAGTCCCTGCCTCTGGATACATCCAGTTTGATGGTCTAAATGTGGTACTGAAAGTGGTTAAATTCTAAACCTCTGAACACGTGCATTACGGCTATTGGTAAAATAATGACTCGTCTTTTCCACACCACCGGGTTTGGCAGGTCTGTGCTTCAGGAATAGATATGCTTCCCATTCTTCTTGCCTTCTGACCTCTGTGGTTCTTTTCCCCCGGCAAGGTCAAGCCCTTAACATCAGGATTATGTTGAAAGAAAGACGAATATTTTCCCCAAACTTCTGGAATTATCAGGGTTACATAAATTGGGGTCTGGCCTCCTTAGTAAAGGGAGAAAATGAAATCTCATTCCCAAATGATTCTGACCTGTATTGGCCTCCAAGTTTTGGCCAAATGATGCCTCTTTTTTGCCCACATGGCTGTATTTACCATAATCTGTGTCTCTCCATTCTCAGCAGTACAGTCCTCATGGTAATGATGCCACTAACTCCCATTTGTTACTGATTAATCCACAGCATATTGGAAAATGGAGTTAAGGTGGAATGCAATGGTAATTAAGCAAAAGATGTCAGAGAGCCTTTACTTTTAACTTCTTTTGCAAAAATCATTTTTGAGGAGTGGCAAACGGAAAAACCACATCCTGACATAGCATCCACAGTCAATTAGCCCCTTCCCTGAGTGAGAAAATGCACGCTTTCCTTGCAGAGGATCTGTGTTAAACATCTTACCTTGAAGACAACATTCAGTTCCCCATTCATTGACATTTTAAGGCAAGTAACAACAGGGTTTTTCTAGCTGCTTTTCTCTACCCTCAGACACACAGGTCAAAAGAGAAGGCAATGTTAGGCTGAAATTTCTGTAATTTACAATCTCCAGCTTGTGGGCCAGAGCCAAAGGGCTCTTGGCTACAAAGTGTAAACAGAGCATTGTTGCCTCTTAATCTGGGTAATTGGTCCCAAATGCTGTTGCCACTTTTCAGATCAGATGCTTTACATACTTTTTAAAGAACCTGGAACTTTTCTCCTTTGTCAGGGAAAAGTTTGGAGCATTAACTCAGTCTTTTCATCAGCACTAAGACTCCTATAAACAGCCATGTGATTTCATTTGGGGGCCTGTAAACACAGGAGACTGGGGGCCTGCTTGGAGAGTTCCAGTCCGTGTTTGAATGTTCATCCATCTATCGTTTGCTCCCCCATCCAAGCCAACTTCAGAGTGTTTACTTAACATACACAGCTTCCGCAAGAGCTGAGCAGACAGGCCACCTCCTAGAGGGTGCCCCCAGTTATCAGAAGCCAGGTTATGTCCCATTCCAGCAGAACGTGTTCTTATCAGTACATGCCTTAAGTGTGATGCACCGCAGTGAATTTGGCCCAAAACCAGTTGTTCTGTGACATCATCTTCTGGGAGAAGTCCTGGGGATGCTGTGGGAGAGAAGACAGTGTGTAGTGTTCTGGGAGGAGACGAGGCTTGGGACGATGCAGGGGGACCACAGGCTGCATGACCCTGGACAGGTAACACAACCTCCCTGAGCCTCGGTTTTCATATCTGCAAAATGGAGCTAATAATATAAACTTCACAACTCATCATGAGAATTAAATGAGAATGTGAATATAAAGGTTATGGGGGCATTCCACATACTATTATGATGTAAAGTAATTTTAAAGCCATATGGCTTAAAAAATACTTTACATCATAATAGTATATACATTAATAATAGTATAGTATATATATATATTACTCTCATATATTAATATATGTAGGGCCTCCCTGGTGGCGCAAGTGGTTGAGAGTCCGCCTGCCGATGCAGGGGATACGGGTTCGTGCCCCGGTCTGGGAGGATCCCATATGCCGCGGAGTGGCTGGGCCCGTGAGCCATGGCCGCTGAGCCTGCGCGTCCGGAGCCTGCGCGTCCGGAGCCTGTGCTCCGCAACGGGGGAGGCCACAACAGTGAGAGGCCCGCATACCGCAAAAAAAAAAAAAAAAATATATATATATATATATATATATATGTAATAGTATATATATATATATATATATATATAGGCCTATCTTTCTGCTTCAACCTACACCAGGCAGGGAACATATTTTTGTTTTCCTGTGAAATCTCTGACTTAGGCTTCAGTATTCCAAGAAAATATAGCTTTCATTACTGGTCTTGCAAGAAAATGACAAAATCTGAGTTCCCTTAATTTGTTTTTCTCTCAGACCTTCCTCTTTACCTATTTCCAATCTCCCTGGTGACATCTGTAGGCCTTCATTTTTCTTCTAAATATTTCTAGAGTGCTATTGAGTTCTATATTAACTATTGCTTCTCCAAGTTTTCCTTATTTAGTTCTTTTGATCTTTCCTCCCAAGTCAATCTCTCACCCTGTCATTTTTGTACTTTTTTTCTTTGAATTCCAGTCCATTTATCTCTATCTCTTTGGCATTAAGGTATTCTACATATGTAGCATTCCAAGTACACACTCAGCAAAGACTTCAGGGAGATTTGGGACTTAGACTCCCTTCCTACTTCTGGTTAAGAAGATTAGACAAGAATGAGCTTTCTCGACCTTGGTTTCTGCTCTTACATTTACTTCTGTTCTCAGCAGTTAAAAATGGGAAAATACTTCTCCTATGTATAGTCTGTAGCAGTTTGTTTTCCAAACAACGTTGCAATTATATTTTCTCTAGGGAGGCAGTATAGCATTGTGCTTAAGTACAGAGATTCCAGAACCAGACATCCTGAGGTTCAAACCCCTTTAAGGAGCAGTGTAACCTTGGGCAAGTTATGTAATTTCCCTGTGCCTAGTCTTTCTTATCTGCAAAATGGAGATAATTGTGTTTGTTTGGTACTGTTATGGTCAACTAAGTTGAGTTAATACATGCAAAGTACTTAAAATTGTGCCTGGTTACAGTAAGCACCCAAGAAATGTTGGTTACCGACATTTCATTTAGATTCTCCTTGTTTAAAAAATTGTATGTGTATTTAACTGTCAGTTTCCCCTCTGGTCTCTCATATGTGGTCACATTTCCACATATATCATTGAAAATGGGCTTCATATACTGTTCTTTCCTACTTAATGTTACAGAAAATACGAAATAAAATAGGACAAAACAGCAATTCCCAAAACATCTAGCCATCTTCCCCAGCCCATCATCTCTTCATCATTAGCTAAAGTGGGATGAAGGTTTTATTATGAATCCAAAACACAACAGTAGTTTACCCTAAAGTGAGTGAATCTGGGTTAGCTTTAGGAAAACCTGGTTTGAATTTTAGGTGAACCTCCTTTTTACTCTCAAATGCCGAAAGAGGATTTACAGTTTCAGGTGGAAACCAAATGAAATTTGGTAAGTTCATCTGAGTTTTACTTTGGGTTGGTCATTTGAATGAACTCAGACTTCATGCAGCCTTAATCCTTATATTTATGGTTTTCCTGCCATTTTCACCTCAGTTGATAAAAAACATTTTTAAATAAAAATTGAGACATGCTGTTCAATATTTAAGCAAATTGCAATATTTTAGAGCATATACATTTCTTTGTCTCAATAATATATAACTATGAGGAAAATACAGTTTGGGTAATATATGCTTTAATGAGTCATGCTATTTTTGCAAATATTCTCCTTTACTTCATACTGTGTTTATTAGCCACAAAATTCCAAGTTGACCAGACAATAATTAACAAGATTATCTATTTCTGTCAACATTTAACGATCTTCAGCTGCATCAATTTTAAATCCCTGGCTCAGGTAAACCATGACTTTAAAATCAAATTTGTATAATATAAGCTTTCTCCATTTTTACATTTCTTCCCCCCAGAAGTCAGAAGCCCAGACTTAAGCTAATTTCCTCAAATTATATGCTAGATGTTTGAGGAGATTTAAGGATAGATCTTTTATGTCAAAATGATAGGTTCACAGTTTGTGACTGATGATCTTGGACATATAAATGATATATGCCCATTAAATAAAGAGGCCCTTGGGATGAGAAGATTAGGCAAAAGTGAGTTTAGGGAAATTTCCAAATCCTACATTTGCAGAGACATGGGCAACATGCTTACAGTTTCTGTTTTATTATAAGGTAAAATAATCTTAAATAACTTATAGATTGAGACTGATATATCAATGAGATTAAAAAGATGATTTGCCTAGAAGTGCATTTTTCACTCCAATAGTTAAGTAGAAGCTTTGCAGTTACATTATTTTGAATACCTGCTTTTCTAATGGAACTAAACAAAGTTACTCTGGGATTTAAAAAAAAAAATTCTCTTAAGAAATGTGCATTAGATAAAATTTCTCCCAAATACTACTGATACTTTTTTATAAATTAACCACACTTTATATTATTTAAAAAATTAAAACCTGAAAACACACACAAAAAATGTCACACGTTTTTTCTTCTAATCTGTAGTCCCCAAATGACTGGTAATAAAAATAAACTTTACAACATTTTTGAGAATGCTAAAGAACCCCCGTCAAGATTATTTTGGCTAGAAAAGAAAGCAATTTTGATATTCAAAAATTTGGCCTTCAGACATATATACACTACCAAATGTAAAATAGATAGCTAGTGGGAAGCAGCCACCTAGCACAGGGAAATCAGCTTGGTGCTTTGTGACCACCTAGAGGGGTGGGATAGGGAGGGTGGAGGGAGGGAGATGCAAGAGGGAAGAGATATGGGGACGTATGTATATGTATAACTGATTCACTTTGTTATAACACAAAAACTAACACAACATTGTAAAGCAATTATACTCCAATAAAGATGTTAAAAAAAAAATTGGCCTTCCTTAGTCAATTCCCAAAAGGGAAAAACTCAGCTAATCTTAGAAAGGTGGTAAATTTAAGTGATTCTGTAATCCAAGTTAGTCCTCAATCATGTTTTGAAATATGATGAAACAGTAAGGACTGGGAAAAGACATAGAAAGTTTCAAAAGTAACTCCAAATAGAAACACGGAGCATTTCCTTAAGAGGCTTTCGGCTTCTAAATTAGAGGATGAATAGCGTCTAACTGGAAAATAGCAGCAAGTTTGTGCTAGCGTGCCCGCTTCATGGTATTCATGGCAACCAAAAAAAAAGAAAAATACTCTTAACGTATTCTATTACCAGATCATTTAAATCAGCATGAAACATATTTTTGTCGGTCACGTATTCCAGGTATCACCCTAGACAGCAAGTCAGCTAAATATGGACACATCCATACACGGGTTCTAACACTCATACAACAAACAACTGGGCATGCACGTACACTGGCACACGCATGCGCACACACAAACATATACGTCCGAAACCTGCCCAGGCGTCCCTCTAGGTCCTTGAAAACTCTGGCATATTGTAAACCCAGGAAAGAATTTTAATCTACATGGTTTGAAAATAGGAGCCTTTTAAATATGCTGCATACAATTTGTGATGGTCATCTCTAAAATGCTGCTCCATTATCCTTCTCCATTTGGAATGAATGAGGCTAATTAATTTCAGGCCATACTTGATGAGGTCAGCACCATACGAGGGGTGCGTGCTAGACATTGCTAATCTCTTTCAGCTGAGAGTGATGAATTAAAGATGAAGCATGCCTTTGCAGGCCTAATTTAGAATGTATATCAAAAAACCTACAGCCAATAATACTATACCCTACAACAAAGGAAAACTGGTTCACTCCAACTCCCTGAGTTGTGTTGATTTTAAAGACATTTTCAGTCCTCTTTGGAATTCCATCTGTGGATGGGTGAACCATATCAAGAAAATCAAGCTATCTCTCGCACATAGCCATGTGGACAAAAAGTGGGATTAAAGGAAAGAAAGAAAGAAAACAGAAACAAAATACAACAATCAGGGTTTGATCCCTTATGTATTAAAATTCCACCTACACATTAGACTTTTTTTTTTCTAGAGCTACCAGACTGACAAAGATCCCAAATTAGCAATACCTGTATTCAAGCAATGACCACCCAGCTCTGCTGAAACATTTCAAAGTGACATGCTAAATGAGGCAGGCTGTTGTTTTTAAAGCAGGTATCTTAATGAAGCTTATTAGCTTTTTCCATGTCTCTATTTTGAAAGCCAATAGAGATTGACCAGGTAGATAATGTGATACCTTTTATAGAGCCAAGAAAGAAACTGTAATACAGATGCCTCCAGGCCAAAATGTTCTTATGAAGTTAATGCTAAACCAACTTCCGAGTTGTGAAAATGGAGATACTCGCTGATCTAAACTCTAAAGGGAAGAAGGAATTAGTCTAAATTTCTCAAACGTAACTACTCCAAGTCCCTAAGGGTGGCAAGAAAGGTGGTTCAGCCCAGAGACTAGAGAACACACCTTGAAAAAAGTATTTCAACATACCTAGCAAGAGAAATCCTGACATTCTAATGAGTGGGCATTTCCAACTGGTGGCCACAATAACTCCTGCCTCTGTATCTCGGTAGCCTTCACTAGAAAAAAGCTGCTTCGAATTAGGTCCAATCTACATGCTGAATCAATCTTTCATCCCTTTGATTGCTTCTGAAAATATTTATATTTCTTAATAATGCACATTTTGTCTTGCAACTTCTGATTAAACCCAGACGGGGTTTCCCAAAGCAGCCAATGTATGTGGAAGGGTGATTTGGGACAGGAAAAGGAAGATAAAAAACACAGGTTTTTCCCATTGGGGAACCATTAGAGAATATAAATCTAGCAATTTTGATTATGTAAGCATAAGAGGAGGGTTGTAATAAATACAGATTGGAATATTACAGTGACCTAATGGAGATTACAGAATATTTTTATTATTGTGTGATTCTTCATTGCAGCTTAAACTCTTCAGCTGGTTAGCTTAACAGATTTTATGAAAAATTATTGTGGGAGAGATTTAGGAAGATTTCATATTACAACCAATAATAACCCACACAAATTATCATATCAAAATAATTAGAGCAGCAAAATAGTTATAATAGGGACACGACGAGATCATCTAAAATATATATTTTTTTGATGAATAAGGAGCATAGTTTGGAAGATACTGGGGGAGGAAGGGTGGATTCCTGGTTTGGGGGCCAAGAGAAAAGGGGTCTAATTTCAACCCTGTCACCAATCAGCTGGGAGAACTTACAGAAGTCACCCAACCTCTCCAGATCTCAGGTTTTTCTTCTTGCTTTTATCTGGGAAATAAGGGAGGTAAAGTTCTCCTTGTAAGTTTTAAATTCTATGGTTTTGTAAAGAACTGTCCTTGTCCTTAAGCATTCCGTGTTCTCTGAAAGCAGAGAGGAAGAAAAGAGACTTTGTCCAACGCTGAATGTCCCCAATGCCAGTCTCTGAGAGATGGCAGTCACAACTTCTCAAAGTACCTCATTTGTCACTTGTCCCTGCTCGCCTCCTCAGACATGGCTGTCACTTTTCTGTTCCTTACTTCTCTCTTAGAGACCATGACAAAAGGAAGCACCCAAAAGCAATGCCCATACTTTCATTTGACCCAACCACCCCATTTTAGAGATGAAGAAAATAAAGGCCAAAGAAGTGGAGGTCACATACTTAGTTACTGGTAAAGCTAGATTTTAAATCCAGGTCTGTTTCCAAACCAGGATCTATTCTGCAATGACACACTGCCTCAGAGTCTGAGGGATTTTTATACTCCACAAATAAGTGGGTTTCTTGCAACCACTCAGTGCAGTTGAAGACTCCTTGCAATTGGAAATGGGAACATAGGATAGGGAAGTGGCTTTGAATGTAGACTTCCTGGATTTGAATAGCATGTCACCAACTTACTAGCAATGTGAGTTTCAGGCAAGTCCCTAACCTCCATAAACCAACCTCCTTGGTTTGCTTTTTATTTTTCTCTTGGATAATGGAAAATAACACCAACATCTACCTCAGAGTTGTATAAGAGATTAAATAAAATGCATGTGTATGTTTACCATAGTTCTGGTATATAGTCAATGTTGGCTGATGTTAGTATCACCATCCTTTTCTTCTTTATTTACATAGTGAAAAACCCTGAAAGGATCCTAGGAAACCTAGGTATGAATTCTGACTGTGCTCCTATTAATTCCATGGCCTCAGATAAGTCTCTGAGCCTCAGTTTACTCATCAGCAAAATGGGAATTTAAAATATCAACATTGCAGGATTTTGGTAAAAATCAAATGAGTTACGCATGTGAGAATAACTTTCGTAAATAGGTAGAGTCCTATAAAAATACAAGGGTTGATGGTTTTATTAAAACATTATTATTCCTAGGTCAGAAAGCCTCTGGATGCTTAGAGCTGGTTAACGGATGATAAAAGAGATAACACCACTGATTTGTTTCTCAAATAAATCACCTTAGAAATGAGATACATGCAACACCATGTAATCATAAAAGAATAAATGCATTTCCTCAGTTATCACTGTTATCCATTTAATCCTATTCTACTGTTCTCTACCTAAACTTGCAATTCTCTCGTAATTTTATCTTACCAGAGAATTAGAAGATGATTAGGTTGCAGGAACAGGGTTTAGAACAGGAAAGCAGCACTCTCTTCTTTGCCTTCCAAGTAATTAGAGAAAGAAATATCTCAAAGTAAAGAAAACACACTTTATGAAATATTCAGTGACAGCTTCCAAGAAGCCTTCATACCTTGTTAAAATACTGTCAGACTGCCATTGACCAGCTCTCCATTGCAGGTGAACTTAAAAATATATACATTATTGAGATACAACTTTGTTTAAGCTAAAGAAGCATCATGGGACGGGAATTGTTTTCTGAGTAGGATTAGTAAAGAGTTGGGGCCTAAAGGTGTATGTCTATTTTAAAAAGAAATTTTCTGATTGCAGATAACTTCTCAATTTGATTTAGTGTCGAACGATAGTGATGGGGTTGATAAGTGAGCATTCATCGGTAATTCATCTTGTGCTGGTAGAAATTTACAGCAAAGCAGTGCTTTCCCAACAGTGACAAGCCCTATTAATCTTCTTCAGACACATTTCAATAGGTGTTCCCATCTGTGGCCAGCATCTAAACATTCTGGCATCACTGGCGACTTGAAGACACCTTCATTTCAAGTTACACTCGTGAAAATGTGATACTAGATTGTACTCTATTTTTTAACCTAATTCTCTCTCCTCATTCAATTAGCCTTTCTTGCCTAGATTTTCTGCTCATGTGTAACATCATTTCCCAGGGAGAGCTCTCAAAGATTTGGTTTCTCAGAGATGCACAATCTCCCCCAAGGTTAACAACTAACAACTTTTTTACAAATTAAAATTGCATAGATTCCAGTTCTGGCAGTCACTGGCCTCAGATTGCATACGTCCTTAGAAAGTAGAACCTGCTCAAATACAGCATTGAGAGGCCTGAGGAAAAGAGGAAGGCTAGAAAATCCATTGTGTTCATATTCGGAATGCAATTTATTATCCTGAACTATGATGCTTAATTTCAGTGCAGGGGAATGCTGGGAAAAGAAGAAGCAATTAGGAAAACCGAAAAAAAAAAATGAAACAGCAGCCAAGTGTTCAAAACAGCCACATGTACTCAACATAGTCAGTCTATAGGATAAAACCCCTCTCCTGTTCCTTTGCATCTGCTGGAGGACCTCCAGTTAAGAAAGAAATACAATAATCACTTTAGGGATAGCTTATTTCACTTAAATTGCCTTTATCTACAAGCAACATGCTCTATCTGGCTGCAAGGTTAGTCTAGGTGAAAAATCTGGAGGGGGTGTTTGATTTTGGATTGCACCTAAGTGCTTTTTTGTGCCATTTCATCCTCATAATGGATTTGGTCTTGCAAGGTGGATTTGAACAACATTTTTCCTGTGCACTTTAGAAATCATTCAAAAGAGAAAACTGGCTTACACATTCTTAGTTTGGAAAGGTTAGATCTACCTGCATAATGAATGGATATTTTTAACTTTATTGAACTTTTTTGTTTGCACGTGATCTGACATGTATGTGTGTTACTAGTATGGGTGTATGTATGTATGTATATATGCATATGTATATGTGTGTGTGTATATATATATATATGTAATAAAGATATTCATTCCCAGAAAGATGTCCCACCTTCACACAAATTATTTTTCACAATAATCATCTGAGTTTGTTATAGATCTCAAAAACCTTATTGTAGGTGGCAAGTTTAAATGTGCCATATTAATAACTTGTTACCCAAGACAAATTAAGTCCTTATATGTCAAAAGCACTTGGCACTGTATTATCTACAAGACAAGTATTTATTGAATAAATGTTGAGTCCAATTTCATTTTAATGTGACTGACTGTATGTTTCAGCCTCTTAGACAGAGATAAAAACACTCAGATCCATAAATGTGTTGCAACATTACACCTAACTTGTCTATTTCTATTATTGTCTCCTAACTTAGAATATGGAAAGAAGGTGATTTTTTTTGTTTTTTGGGGGGTTTTGGGGGGGTTTTTTGGTTGTTGTTCTGAAGAGCAAGGGGAGAGATAGAAAAACGGCTGGCATTCAGCCTAAAGAGAAATCATTGAAACAAATTAATCCTATGCCGTTTAAATTGACGTGGTAATCCATCATCAGAGAAGGCAAACTCTGAAAGCAATCTAGAATCTGCCCTGCTCTTTCACTAGCCCTGGAGGCACAAAGATGGATAGTAAAAGAAAGGGGGGGATCATAAAAGTTAGGGATGCCTTAGAAAATAATAAAATTGCTTATATCAGCTCTCACTGTCCTGCCTCTGAAAACCTTCTTTGGAAAGGAGAGGTTAACTTTCAACAGTTCCTTTCCAAACTTTACCTCGAAGTGGTAGGTCATCTGCAGTTGAGCTCAGAGAATCTGCCTCCTTCTTGAGGCTGCCAGGCTACGGACTAGAGTCTAACCACTGCAGGACCCACAGTTACACAGAAACTTTCCCTATAAGTGGTAAGGGTGGGGGTTAGGATTGGGGGTTCTTTGGGGTTTTCTTGTTGTTTTGTTTTTTGGTGGCGGAGAGTGGGAGGGAATCTTTTCTTCTTTTTTCTCCTATAATTATCTTGTTTTGCACCCAATGAAAAAGCATGTTACTGTAATTTTTAAAGTAAAACTCTGTAACATCCCTAAAAACGGAGGCAAGCCATCATGCCCTGTCACTTATCTGTGTTTTTTTTATTCTGGAGGCTTATTTTTCAAATTTTCTTCACTTCAAAAAGCCTGTGATATGTTGTTAAAACTTGCTCAAAACTCAAAAATTATAAAAAACTGAAGTGTCCCATCTTGGTAGATAGTTAAGATGAAAAAAGCCTTGTAAAGAGCTCCATTGTAAAAACAATGATTCTGTATTTCCAACACACTGAAGCCTAAGGTTTTTGTTTTTGATTTTGTTTTCCTCTTTAGCTTGTATATGTAATGATGTTTTCTTTTTTGTTATTAGGATTTTTGGGGGCATTAGTGCAGAACCTCACCTCTTTATTATTGTCTGGACATAGAAATTTGAACACAGACGTGAATATTATTTTCCAATTTAATAATGCATTAAGCTATAAAGGCAAGACAATTTGAAAATATTTTTTAATCTCAAAATCTGCTAACAATAGACAGTGTGTGAAGACAAAAACCCAGATACCTTAGTGCCAAAGGCAAGAAGGCAGAAGGACACGAGTATAAACCATACCCAATAGCTGCCCTATTTAAATTTATCTAGGATAGAGTTTCTTCTAGTTTATTAAGAAAACTTTACATGTTCCTGAAACTTCAGAGTAAACATCACACCTTTTCTCTATAATTAGAATTTTATTCACTTTTTTAAAAGGGGATGAATAATCCTTGCATATGGACTAATGCTTTTTTTAAGTACTTAAGCATAAAAGACAAATTAGAGGCATTTCCATGCTAAACAAGAAGAGAACAAAAGGCTCGTATATAAAATATTCATCCACAGCCATGCCAGTTGCAATTTTCAGAGTTGTTCGGAAAGAATAGATTCAGGTGTTTGTAAGTGTGTTTGTTTTTAATGGAACCTGGGAAATTTAAATAGTAGCTCTTCAATAACTGAACATTCAATTGCACTTTCTGAGAAAGATCTGATGCTTTTGAATTTGTTTTCAATGTATAAACAATGACTTCAACACAATAGTATATGATTTTAAAAGCTATTAAATTAATCAAAATCATATGAAAAAAGTCAATGAGTAACTAAGCATAATTATTGAAGACTATAAAGAAAAACATTGTTTAATATTTTTTAAACCCCATCCCCCCTCGCTTAAATTTCACTTCTTTCTATTTGGATGGCAATATGGCAACAAAGTATATGCAAAATAAAAATTTCCACCATAACTTTTGGAGTCAGTAAATACATTATTAACATGCATTCTGCAAGAAATAGGGTTGCCTAAATTTTTAACTTCTCCCTGACATGAAATGTAATGTGGTCCTCTCAATAAATACCCAATGTGACATTTATCACTGAAGTCAATATTTTCTTCCCTTTACATTTTCACTTTTGCTTTAAACTATTTTAAGTGATATCATCTCAGTCAATTTACCTCAGTTAAGCACATTGTAATCCCTTTGATAAGGCTGATTAATTTATTATAAATTGTAATGTAGGGATAGGAAAGGTACCTTTCTGTGTCCTGTATTCAAAATAAAAAAATCAGTGTAAATTTTATTTAAACATTACACTTTGTAAAGCCTCAAGTTGATACTTCCTATGGTCAAAAAAACTGAATATTATGTTAGCCTCCTCTCACTTTTGCACAGAAGTCCTTTATTTTTAATGTGTACATTCAACATTTCAAGAAACCATCCATTTAAGAAGAGAAGTGCAGTTGATAATTAATTATGTTTTCTAAATTCATACA
This sequence comes from Mesoplodon densirostris, assembly GCF_025265405.1. Lineage (NCBI taxonomy): Eukaryota > Metazoa > Chordata > Mammalia > Artiodactyla > Ziphiidae > Mesoplodon > Mesoplodon densirostris. Next base: position 105,117,154 of record NC_082664.1, read on the forward strand.
TTATGTTTTTCTATTATGGCAGTATATCTGTCTTTGTCCATTTACTTCTCTAATTATACGCTTTATATCGAAACTGGGGTTTTTCAGCCTTCTAAAAACCAACAGAATGGAAAGTAGCCCTTATTTTCTCCTTCTGAAATTCACCTTGAGTTTGTGGCTAAAGAAAATTAAACAAGAGAAATCCCCTTTGTTGTTCTGTTTGTATTTTCTTTAAGTACACTGATGCAGCTAATTAACAATATAAATTTCTCTGGATATTTGCCTTACTAACACCTGCACATTTCAATGACTGGCACTTGATACCATTTGATTAATGCCTTTTTTGACATACCAAAAATGAACTGTCATTTTAAAGATTTCATTACCAGTCTCCTAAGAGAAAAAAATACAGAATCAGATGACCTTTCCTCACTCCGTCCACTTCTAAATAAGAACTGATGTCCACATGGCTTTAGATAGCTTTAAAACTTTCTCAGCTGGAGTTGCCTTGCAATATAATATTAAAAGCATATACAGCCCACATCAGACTTAGTTAAATGGGCAACAAACCCCTTACACTAGCGTCTATAGCTAGAGCCTCTTCTAATTCTCAATTCATTGAAAAGTAAAATAAACAGAGTAGCATATTGTTGAATTTTAAAATAAATATATTAGGCAAAAGATGTTCACCTCTTGTTTAAATGCCCTGCCAAAGCTACCAAACTGAAAACTGACGTTTTTACCTTGAAGTATCTTTCCATGATTCTGCAAGGCACAACAGCTTTACCATTACTAAGTTGCTTCAGCTTGTATTTCAACAATAGAGATTCCAAGGAACTCTTTCAAAACTCTTTTTTGCACTGTTTTCTGCCAGACCCCCAGCATGTACACATGAGTGACAGCCTCTATCTAGTGCTTGAGTATATAAACCTTTAATCTATCATGGAACTTCTACCACCATAAGAATATATACACACCCATGTGCATATACCTTCATGCACATAACTATTATATAACTACTCATTAAAAATGCCACCAGGTGTGAAACCAGCAGAAAGGATTTTCCTAATCTCATCTAGATTTTATGGCTATAATTTGGCTACTGACAAGATTCTAAATTAGCTTTTACTTAAGTGAAAGAAGGTAAAACATATATTAGGATTTGGGTTCTTTTTAAAACCTCTCCCACAATAATTAATTGTTGCATATATGTTAGAATTATTTTTAAAGTGAACTGGGTGGTCAGTTAAATAGAAGAAAATATTTCACTACATTGTGTTTTCTTACTCCCTAAAGTCCATCTCCGTGGAGTGAGCTGCCTTGATGGATGAAATTGTTGTCTCTCAGAATGGAAACCCGCTTTCCTAGGAAGGGTGGGGGTGGGGGAGGACCAGTGAAAGAGCTCTAAAATCCTTGCAACTAGAGTGAATTTACCTCCCCTCCCTCCCCCTTCTTCCCTTTCACCCTTCCTTCCTTTTTTGCTACAGCCCCTTTGGTACATTAGTGTAGTTAACCTTCGCTCTGGCCGAGACCAAGAAGGGTTAATGGAGACCCGGCTTCTGACAGCCTCCAGGTCAGCGATGCTCTCGAGCTTCCATCGCAGGAATTAGAGGATTACCGAGGAATGAATTCGAGGCACCAATCGCCTCACACCTGAACACATCACTCCAAGCCATTGGGATTCATATTAAAAAAAAAAAAATCTCCCTTCTGAAAAACGGTTAATTAGATCTGCAGTTATATTTCCTGTTGCACCGAGGAGCCAAGTAGGGCAGCCTGAACTGAATTCCTCAATCTGCCAAGGAAATCGAGCAATTTGGGGAGAGGGAAAATAAATAAATAAATAATAAATAAATAATAAAGCCAGCAAGCTATCGGTTTCTTCAGGAAGGGCAGATTTTTAGGAAAAGGTTAAGAGCGAGAAAGGGAAGAAGAAACGAAAAAAATTCTTCCCTTTCCTCACCTTCCGTCTCCCCTTTTCCCCCCGAAATTAGTGCCTTCTTGATTATTTGCAGTTGTTTCGAACCTCAAGGTTTGTTCACAGCAGGACCGATGCCTCCCGCTTCCAGAAGTGAAAAGCCATTTTCGCGCCAGGACTTTGCTGCTCGAGTTTGGGGAGAAGGTTTTCTTCTCCTTCCCAGCAAACTCCACCCAAAGCCTTGCTAACTTCAGCGAGCCCCGCAAGCCTTTGCGCCCTCGCACTTTAGGCTTCTGCACCCAGCCTTGGGGCCACAGAACCATTTCCCTCGCTGGACTGTCGCTTGAGACCCCCCCAAAAGCTGATTTCCCGCCCTGGAGAGGACGGGGACACCCTGGGGGCGTCGTTGGTGTGTGTCACCCTGCCTCTGCCTTCCTGCTCCCCCTCAGACTTTCTCCCACCTGCCTAGGAGCCCCGAACCTGGAATCCACTCGCCCTGCGGTCCGCAGCGGGTTCCGCCACCCGGCGGCCGCCCTTGACACTGGGTGGGTGGGATGGAGAGGCAGCCCGCTGGGCTGGGCTGGGCCGCTGCGTCCTCTCTGGAACACTAGGGGAGACGAGGGGGCAGAGGTGCATCCGGGAGAAAGTTCGGGGATGCTGCGTGGCGCGGCAGGGGAAAATGCAACCCGTTTGGGCCACGTCGTTATTCCGGGAAGCTGCCTGGAGAGCCCGCGCTGTGCGGGAACCTGCCAACATCTCCACGCCGGGCCTGCGATCCCCTTCCATGGCCACTTGACCACTGGCACTCGCGACGTAGAGCCCCGTGGCGCCCAAGCCCTCTGCCCCGCGGCGGCCCGCGCAGCTCTCACCCAGCGCCAGACCAGCCGCGCCGGGACGCGGCGGACTGCCTGCCGCTGGCTGCGCCCTCGCGTCTCCCGTCGAGGAGGGAGGGACACAGGCCTGCCCCCGGGAGCTCCCTGGCGGTGGTCGGGCCGCCCCCTTCGAGGCTCGCTCCCCCCTCTCAGCCTCGCCAAATCCCTGAAAGCCCCGGCCCCCTTCGTCACCCCGGGGGCTTCTAATCACTCCGTATCGATTTCCCTAACTCTTTTCATCCAGTTGAAGACACATCTTAAAACACTCCAGCCCGGAGTGTGCTCTGGGCTTTATCCACACTAATAAAATGATTTACCCTTCTCTCTGCGCTCTCCTCACTGAGGAAAATCGTTCGAGCCCCGGCTATTTGTGTGTGATCAGTAAATATTTAGTGCGGTGACATCCTCAGCTAGGCTTCTGATCGATTCGGGGCCCACCGGGAGGTGCGCACGGTCAGGGCGGGGCCGCGCCGAGCCCGCCGAGGGGGCTCCTCCCGCCCTCTCCGCTGGCCGCTGATTTACTGCCTCTGAAACCAGCAAAGGGGGGCGAAAGCGCGCCGGGAAAATTGGCTTTTCAACCTTTTCACTTTTGACATTCAGCTGCCTCCCCAGGCTCTAATTCTCGCCCTACTCCCCCCTCCTCACCCCAACCAAGGGCGCCCAGTGCGCCCCGCGCGCCCTTCCTGCGGCAGCGCGCTGCGCTCGCGCCCCCGAGGCCCGGGGACCACCTAGCACAAGCCTACGCCTCGACGCGGGGAGGCGCAGGCCCCTGCCCTGGGAGTTGTCGCCTTCGGGGCGAAATGCACTCTGCCCGCCCACACCTCAGAGGGTGGAGGGGTTGTGGAGAAGCCGAGAGCTGCGGTGGCCCGGACGGGGAGCCACTGTCCTCGCTACCTTTTCTCCGACCCTCAGTCTTTTCCCCACTTCTGTGGCTGGTCCTCGACGCCCCTTGGGCCGGATGGCGTCGGGCGGGAACTTTACTTTCCTCTCAGAGAAGCTCCCGTTTCCTTAGAAGCGGAAAAAGCGCTTAGCTTGGAGGAGTTGGAAGGGGGCCTCCTACCCTGATCTTGGCTGCCAGAGGGTTGCGGCCGCGGCAGTGACAGTGTCCGCGCCCCCCCTGGCCTCCCCGAGGCGCACACTTCTTCCTTATTTCAGGGCCGCGCCCTGAATCTAGACACCAGGCAATGGGCCCGACCTGGAGTAAGGCATGACACGCTCTCGCCCCCGCCTACGGACCCACCACCTCGGGCCGCTGCCTTGTCAGAGGAGGAGGATGTGAGAGATACTAACCCCCTGGGCTCCACCGCTCTCCAGTCGGGGGCGCGGGCCTGAAAAACTCCAACACTGTCTCCCACCTGTTAGCGGCCCTGATCCCCTCTCACCTGAGGCCGGGGCTTCTGCAATTCCCCCGGGGTCCAGGGAGGGAGGTGAGCCACATCGCTGGTTCACGCACCCTCCCCAGCGCTAGCACCCTCTCCTTTGTCTCACACGTGATTACCTAAACCGCTTTATCTGCAGACTATATCTTTATACTAATGCATACTTAATTGGTCCGTCTTGACTGTCCATATAAAACAATTTAATTAGGGTGCTTTCTTGCTTTGGAAAGCAAAGAAAAAAATCTGCCCAGTGCTTATTGTATTTAGCACCAATACAGGCAGAAAATGTAGCACAAGTTTTTGGTTGAAAGAGCACCTCTGTGCCCATTGAAGGGCGTTGATCCGAAAAGACAGAAAGGACAAGTAAAATCGATTTGAAGCGACCCTCTCTGTCCCTTTCACACCATTCAGAAACTCCATTCCTTCTAAGACAAAGACCAGCGCCTTGGGAATTCTCAGGGAAAAAGAGGACTCCAGTCCCACAAGCCTAGGGCACTTTTTAAAAACCTTCAATATTGCACTTAAAACCTGCTCTCGGTTCTGTGCTCCCCGCATGCGGGTTTCACTGGCACCCCTCCGAAGCTTCAGGCGGCATGGCTGACAAGCCCCCACTCCTCTGCGGGCTCGGCCTTCTGGCCAGGCCAGACCAGGCTTTTAGGGTTAGTGCAGCCCTCACCTTTGACCCCCAAGATCGAAGTGGCTGCCACACTCCAGAGTGCAAAGCTACAACTCAGGCCAGAGTTAAAACAAAACAGCAAAATATTTCTCTACTCCCAAACCCAGGGAAACCAGTTCTGGTTCGGCCGCCTGAGCCACCTTACCCAATAATACCTCACTCAACTTTTTTTTTCTTCTTCTTCTTTTGCAATGAACTGCCCTAGCCACCTCTAAAGGAGGAAACTTGGGTTGTCAGGGCTGCATCGCTGGGTTGCGGTGAGTTGTCCTCCATTAGGAACCCAAACGCCAGGTTATCCGACAGGCGCCCTGGCTGGGGAAGGCAGTCATCGATCAGACCTGGCAGGAAAGGGAGGAGGGAGAGGAGGAAAGGGGAGGACAAGGGGAGGGGAGGAAAGAGGCTGAGCTGTGATCACCTTCACCTGCCCTGAGCCCGGCCCCCCTGTTCAACTATCCCTCAACCTTCTGCTGGGGTTAAAGGGGGCGGGGGTGAAAGGGAGGGGGGCACCCCCAGTTACACAAGTGGCCTCCTTCTATAAGAGAATGAGTTCATCACCTCCCCAGAGAAGCCTCACCATCCATCTACTCGTATAACTGATGAGACAAACCACAAGGAAAAACTTCTGTAGCCCATATTTATGGTATTAATGAATAGTTAAAAAAAGATTTACACTTCTTATGATCAATATTCTGAGTTATTTCCCTCAAAGTATATAATTACAGTGTCTTCAGAGTTTTCATCATTGTTTGGAGGTGGCAAAACCATTTGTAATTTTCATTAGCCAGTAAACATGTAATTAACATTCAGCACTGTGTTTAACTTAATTCCTGTTTAAGGCAAGGACAAGAAGCAGCCGAAGAGGGCTAGTTCCATTTGTCAAGTCTGACATACATCTTACCATAACAGTTTCCTAAAATAAAAGCTCCGTGTTTCCCCATTATTCTTCTCTTAAAACAAAACAAAAAAATTCCATTAGTTAAAACTGTATTAAACTGCGAGGGGAAGCATAGTTTATTCTCAATTTTTGCTAGTTACTGTATTCCTCCTTCCTTTATTCATTTTGGGAGGTGGATGAAGGGAGGGGGTGAATTAAGCATGCATTATCTGAAGACAGAAAGTGGGGAACCCCTCCCCCCAAAAGAAATAGGTTTCCTCTTCAGGAAAGTTCTAGAAGGGGAACTGGAAAGGGGGGACATGAATCTGCAGGGAAGAGGGAAAAATCACTTGGGGGGGTTGAGTTAAAAGTAGAAAATGAGGATTTCAACGGATTCCTAGGAAAAATGTTGCCCTCCTGTTTCAAGTTCTATCTTTGATCTAGGGTGAGGGGAGCCTGTCTGCCAGTCTGCGAGGCTGCTGCTTTTTTCCCCTCCTCTCCCACCTCTGTTTTTTTCCAACTTGCTTTAGGATTAGCCTCCATCCCTCTCGACCCCAAACAGTGGAATTTGGCTGTGCCTTGGGTCGTCTTTGCTCTGCAATATCGCCTATAGTTGTTGGCGGTTTTCTGCTGAGGCTGAGCCGTTAGCTCCAGCCTCCGACTAAACTCATTAAGTTGGGAGATTTTTTTCAATTGGACGGGTGTTTTTAAAGTCTCGTCTTTCCAGCCCCAAACAAGGTGTAACAACGCACTCTTCCTTCTAAGGAATGAGATGAGAGACAAGGATCACTCCAGACATCTCCTACCTACGGTTTGGGGTTTTTTTTCTTAAAGGCGAGGCTTGCATTCCTCAGCAGCTATGTACAAAGCTCCCTGAAACCTCGTCTCTCTAAAGTTACTGTGCAGGGCTTTCCAAGGCTGAGAGCGCCTAATACATGGGGAAGCACTTCCCTGAGGTGGAAGATCTCTCCCTTCACCTTTCCTCTTTTTCCCTGCAGGCTAGTGCCTACTTTTTATCAGTTTGCACAATCGCTTAGATAAACACCGAGGAGGAGATTCTCTTTAATTATCAAAGACACATCTTTTCAGGGGGCCAACAAAGCATTTATTTCACCCGCCAAACTAAAGGAGAGTTATTCCAGTTTAGAAGGAAGATGCAAGCGGTTTGGGACCTTGAACAAGGCAAATATGGTTTTGGTATGTTTACTTACAGTATTTTTTTTTCTCTCTCTCTCTCCTTTCTCACTTTCCTCCTTGTGCTGTGTGGGGTTGGGGATGACTTGGGGTTTTTCAAAAAATCGGATTGCTAACGTGTATGAAATGCCTAGGACTGTGGTTTAAGGTGTTCGGGGAAGGGGGGACAGTCAATTCAATGCCTTGCCATATATTATTACATGTGTGCGGTAGGAGAGGTGGTGGGGGGCGGGGAGAAGGGGAAAATACAATTGCGAAGCTGCCAAAATATGATTAAACCGAAGCGTAAAGACTGCGGTGCCTCCCATCTCCTCAAACTCATTTCCTTCGCTAGAGCAAACTAAAAACCAGTCCTATAAGCGTGTTTTTCCAAGCAATAGACGACTCGGTTTTCTAGCAAAGGAGCTGCTAGGCTCGCACTAAGCGTCAGAATTTACTGTTCGATCTGCCTCTGCGCTGTATTTTGCAACCTTGTGCAACTGACATCCAGCCAGGCAGGGAGGGAGAAAAGCTCTGCCCGGCGCCCTCGGCCGCGGCTCGGGGAGGAGAGCGCTCGGTTAAGCTAGGAGAATCGCAACGAGAAGGGTACTCACCATCGGGCGGGGTAGTGGAGCTGGCGTGCGGATTTCAGGCAAACGTTTACCTTTTTGCTGTCTATTACAACCGTGTCGGGCTGACTTAAGCAATTCTGTGCTCTGTCCAGAACGTTCAAGGAACGGTTCTTCATTTTTAAAAAGCCAGCGAGAGAGACGACAGAGACAGAGAAAGGAAAAAGAGAGGAGGGGGTGAGGGGGACGCACATAAACCCAGTTCAGAAAAAAAAAAAAAAATCATCACCTCTCCGGCAGTGACTCAGGAAATGCAGAGGTGGCGAGATCGGAGTCCGGTCCAACCAAGCCAGAGCCAGTTAATTTTAAACCCTGAAGAATTATTCAGATTAAAATGTACAGAAGTTTCATTCTGCCATGTCTACGTGAGCTCAAAGTCGTTTCCCTTTAAGAGCTCTTTTCTTTTAAAGTTGCGTTTTAGGCAGCGAGGACTCTTACACTAGGGGGCAGACAGATACTGTACTTGCTCCAATCTTAAGCAATTTTTTCCCTCCCAGCATATGCTCTGATTTAGCACTGTAAATTTTTCAGAGGACCCAACTCTGACAGCCCCTGGTGATTTTCAAAGTACCACAAGCCAGTGGTTAAAAATTGCATTGACTTGGAAGTTCAGAGAGACACAATGGAAGCCCCTTTCTCTATTCATGGAGCTCCAGTGTGGTGGAAGAGAAAAACACACACGGACTAGATTGAGGGGAAGGAGGAATTCAATGAATCCTGGTGGACAGAACTGGTTTCTACTGAGTTCAGAGTTAATCTCGACATTTGCTGGGGTCTGTATTCATATTATGATTTAATTTGTGGAGAATTACAGCCACTTTCTGGAAGAAAATCATATTCCTGGGTGGCTTTTTTTCCCCCTACAGTAAAACAAATGTTTTTTCAACTTTCTCCGGCCAAGTTAAAGCTTGCCATTCTTCTCATTAAAATAAATTTACATCTACAATAAAAGACTGGGCTGGATTTTCTAAAAAAAAAAAACAAAAAAAACCCAGTAACAACATATTGATATTTATCTTTTAGCCTTAGAGCTGTTTTAATCAAGGAATATGAGCATCTCAGAAGAAGACATTTTAAAATATTTTCTCCTTGTTTTTCTTCTCAGTCTGCAGTCTCCTCTCTTCTTCTATACAATAAATTAACTACAATTGAAATGGTCTTTTTTTTTTGTTTTTTGTTTTTGGCTTTTTAATAGCACCCCCATAACTGAATGAGTCCTAAAATACAAAGTAAAACACCTCTGACTTATTGGCAGCCCTGTGGTTGTATGCCTAGCAGGATCCAGAGCTGTAGGAGATGGTTGGGAAATCCTTCATTTTAAATCTGAAGCCATCAGAGCGTACTTCAAATACCAAAAATCTCAAAGTGTCCTGGAGAAGCTCTTCTTCCTCAAAAATTTCCTACTGCATGTTTGTAAAAGGTGATCTTACCATGGAAGTATCTGCACCCAAGAGGCGAGTTTAGGATTTCCTTATAATCAATTATTCTTATCTTCTATTAAATTGAGATGGGGATGCCCATTAGATTTTCTGTCTCAACCCCAGCCCTACCACACCTCTGCTGAGTTTGCCCCTAATCTACTGACATTTGTAGTATTAGGAAATTCCTCAAATCATAGAGGTTGAAAAGAAAAAGAGTAAAAAAAAAAAAAAAAAAAAAAGCACAGCCTTCTCCGAAATGATTTCTTTTCCATACTTCTTGTCCTCTTTAGGAGAAAGTTATATTGTGTCTCTAATCAACCTGAAAATTTCTGCCTGGCTTTGCTCTATGGCAATCTCATTACACACCAGTTTTATGATAGCTCAGTGTCCACTATAGTTCTTTTTTTTTTTTTTTAACAACTTCCAAATAATCCCAGCACCTGCAGCTGTAGTGAAATATGTGATGTCAGCGGAGGAAGGGTGAGGGCTAAGGAGGTTTCAAGAATGAAGCATAAGGAGAATCTTTCCTTCCCTATAAACTAGTGCTTATCTGCCTACATCTTCATTTAGTTCCTACCTCGTATTCTCCCCATGTGTGTAAAGGGTATTGAGTGCAAAGTACAATCTACACGTCAGTTATATGTATGGTTTATTTTTTTTAATCACTCCGATTTTTTAAACTATCAAGGATGCTTTCCTATGGTCATTAATTTACTCTTTATGTGTGTTCATGTTTCCTGAAGCTCAACGTGTTTTGTGTAAAATATCTTAATTGTTCATAAACCTGGTTGGATTACCAGTCTACAGTTTTTTCTTGGTGCAAAGAGTGTATGATGGAGTCACAGTTTTGTTCTATAAATTTTGAATAATCATAATCCACTAACTGGTCAAAATCCAACAGACAGGTTACTGATCTGGAATACAGTGTGTTCTGGGGGGCAATTCTAGATGTTTGATGTTTAAAACCAAAAGCCCTGGAATTCAGAGACATAACTGGCGTGATGATTTTAGCACATTGAGCAGAATGGCACAGGAGATGAAGTTGTTCTCACTGCAGTGAATCTCTTGAGGAAGAATATGGTTTGTACGTGATTCCTGTGAGTTGTACTTGTTATTATTCCCAATTTGTGGCAGAATCTCTGGGTGTGTTTTAATGACTGTATGAATGCTTAAAAGGAACTTGAGGAACAATGAAGTCGTACTCAACTGTTCTATTACCTAGAAGCAGAGTCGCTGAAGCCTTTGTCTGTGTACATTGACAAATGCGCATCTGATATATGTGCGCTTACATGTGTGTACAGAGGGTATGCACAGGGGACGCTGGGAGGCTGCCTCCGCTTGTCCATCAGCGGGCAGAAAGGTCTTTTCACCTCTCACCACGACTGGGTGTGTGGCAGGACGTGGGCTTGGGAGTTAGCTGAAACTAACAAGAGAGGATAAAGTTGAAGAAAATTGATTTTAATTGCATCATGACAATGAGATGAAGTCTATTTCTGCTTCTCAGCATCCGAGATGCTTTATTTGAGCAGTTAAAATGTCAGGCCACATTCCTGTGAAATGTTTACCCTACAAAGAAAACACAGCCACTGAACGGCTCCTTTTCTCTAAAAAAAGAAAGAGAGAGAAAGAAAGAAAGAAAGAGAAAGAAAGAAAGAAAGAAAGAAAGAAAGAAAGAAAGAAAGAAAGAAAAAGGAAGAAAGGAAGGATGGAAGAAAAAAATAAATAGCCACCAAACCAAGCAAGTGATCAGAGTAGACTAAGGGAAGGGTCTACCATCACCCGGATTTGACCAAATGTTTCGTTTGGAAAATGCGTGCAAGCTCCGCTCGAGGCACCCTCCCATCCTCACCCACTACCCCTCTGCAAAGAAACCGGGGAACTTTTCTCTTTCTCTGGTACTGTGGGCATAAAGATGCGCTGGTAGTCCCGGGTGGTGCGCGAACGACGGATTTGGTGGCATCGCCAAGTTGCGAGAGTCGAAGTCCTCGATTCCATCCAAAGCCTCTCGCGGAGCCTTTAAGAGGCGTTGTGTGTGCGCGCCGCGGTCTTCTCCCCTCTGGGGCGGAAACCTCGGGTGCGGGGTGCGGAGAGAGCCGTGGCCGCGCGCCCGGGGCCAGTGTGGGCCCATCCCCCACTTGGCAGTGGCGGCGGCACAGCCGCCCCCTCCCCGCCCCCCTCGCCCCCCTCGCCCCCCTCGCCCCCCTCGCCCCCCGCGCCCGGGCCGCGACACCGCTCGCGCTAGGACCAGGCTGAGCCCGCAGCCGCCATGGCGGGGCCGCCGCGCTCCGGCCAATGACGGCGAGGGGGCGGTGCGCGCGCGCCTGGCCAGGCCAACCCCGGCTGCTGCCTTATAAGGCGCGCCGTCGCCATGGCAACGTGCGCTAAGTTGCAGCAGTCGTGTCAAAGTTCACTATATAGAGAGCTCAGTGAGCTGATCGCGGAGAAGCCACTTCTGCCAGCCCCGGCGCCTATAAATCGCATTCCCTCCCGCGCCCCCCTTTTTAGCATATTTGATCACTTTGATTCTCTGTTCTTTTCTCTCCGCGGTGTGTGTGTGCGTGCGCGCGTGTGTGTTTTCTTCTCCTCCTCCTCCTCTCCCCGAGTTGTCTTCTTTCTCCGGGTGCCGTGCTGCCTTTTTTCCCCTCTTTCATTCTTTCTCTCCGTCTTTTCCTCCCCCCTCTGCGCACGAAGGATGTGCTTCTAGGTGGTGATCTGCCCTCCTCTCTCTCTTTTATCATTTCTCCCCCGCCGCCGGCGAGTTGACTCTTTCCCTATGTGTGTGAGGCGGCGGCGGCGGCAGCAGCAGCAGCAGCGGCTCCGGCGGCGGCAGCAGCGGCTTCAGCGGCGGCGGCGGCGCTAGACGCGGCGGCTCCGGGCCCGACCCGGCGGCTTCGGCGGCGGCGGCGGCGGCTCCAGCGGCGGCGGCGGCCCAGGCGGCCCGCAGGGAGCGGCGAGCGGCCTCTATCCGGCGAAAGCGGGCGGCGGCGGCCGGAGCAAGCGAGGCGCGCGCCGGGCGCCTGTGGCAGGCGGCGGCGGCGGCCCAGCGCCAGGACGACGCCGCGCAGCGCCCGACGCGGACCACTTTCATGCTGATTCCCCCGGACCCGGGCAGCGCTCCGGCCACTCCGCGGGCCGCCGGCCTCCGCCCCGGCCTGCCTGGCTCTCTGGGTGCGCCCGAGACCGGCGCCTCTGCTCTCCTAGTCCTCCTGATTTCGATGGCTTTCCTGAATGGCTGACTGTGGGCTGCCCTGGACTTGGCCCCCGGACAGTCGCCTCTCCTCCTCCTCCTCCTCTTCCTCCTCCTCCTCCAACTCCTCGGCTGCACACCAGCTCTGAGAGCGAGAGAGTGAACGAGAGAGGGAGGGAGAGAGTGAGAGCGAGGGAGATCTTTGGAGAGATTTTTTTTTTTTTTTTTTTTGCCTCCTACTTCTGTCTTGAAGCCAGACAATCGACTTGCAGCTCTCCCTCCCCTCCCTCTCTCTCCACGTTCCGCTCCCACTTGCTCTCCCCCGGCCCCATCCCCTCCCCTCCCGGCGGAAAGCCCCCCGAAAGCAACAAAGCTGAGCCGAGAGAAACAAACAAAACAAACACACCGGGCCAGACAAGCAATCGACAAAACTTTGCAAAGCAGAAACAAAAAAGGAAAAACTAACCAACCTCAACCAACCAGACCCCGAGCCACCCGGGGCGCCCTCTCGCACCCTTGCACACACAAAAGGCGGCGCGCCGGAGCCCGAGACCCGGGAGCCGCCGCCGCCAGCAGCCAGGGGAGCAGGAAGTCCGGACGCGGCCCCCATAGATATGGCAATGGTAGTCAGCACGTGGCGCGACCCCCAGGACGAGGTGCCCGGCTCTCAGGGCAGCCAGGCCTCGCAGGCGCCGCCCGTGCCCGGCCCGCCGCCCGGCGCCCCGCACACGCCACAGACGCCTGGCCAAGGGGGCCCGGCCAGCACGCCGGCCCAGACGGCGGCCGGCGGCCAGGGCGGCCCTGGCGGTCCGGCCGGCGACAAGCAGCAGCAGCAGCAGCACATCGAGTGCGTGGTGTGCGGGGACAAGTCGAGCGGCAAGCACTACGGCCAGTTCACGTGCGAGGGCTGCAAGAGCTTCTTCAAGCGCAGCGTGCGGAGGAACCTGAGCTACACGTGCCGCGCCAACCGGAACTGTCCCATCGACCAGCACCACCGCAACCAGTGCCAGTACTGCCGCCTCAAAAAGTGCCTCAAAGTGGGCATGAGACGGGAAGGTATCGGCCTCTCATTTCTACCCCCCTCGCCTGGGGTCCCGGGGCCCTGGGTGCGTTTGGCTAGCCTGCTCTGGGTAAGGACACGGAAGCCCCAAGCTCTTCTCTTCGTATTGCAGCTGAAAGGGGTTTTATACTAGAAGCAAGTTCTGCATTGGAACCCAGATCCCCAAATCCGCATGCTTTGGCCGACTGATTTCCTCTTCTACTCTCTCTTCGGGCTCTTTTAATTTTCTTTGCATTGACTGCCAGTTCATTCGAGTTCGCCTTTCTGCAAGTGATGGGGTGTTGTTTGTTGTTGTTGTTGTTTTAAAGCCTGGTTTACTTCTCTCTCTTTCCTCTCAGTTTTTTTCTCTCTCCTAGTTTTTCCTGCATGTTCAACACATGTCCCTCCTCCCCACCCCTCTCCCCAGCCCCCACCCACTCAAAAAAAAAAACAAAGAAAAAGAACCCCCAACAACCTGAGATTGTACTTTTGTACAGGAGGTTCAAATTACAAATGGCAATTTTACGCACTTCGCCGTATTAACGCTGCCGCCCGGGCAGCACTCATGTGACCCTCCGTGGATTAACATTCGGCTGGAAAAAAAAAAAAAAACCCTTCTGTTGTCTTTTTTCCTTTCACTTTTGAAAGGAGGAGAGCGCGATAGGGAGTAGGGGAAGTGTGGGCGAGGGGCCCTGGGCGGCTGCTTTCGCTCTGCGCGAGTTGGGTCTTTGTGATATGAAATTCGCCGAGCGCCGCAAGCCATGCTCGGCCAATGGCGCGCTCGGCGCCGGGCGCGGGCTCCGGGTTGGGGCGAGCGAACGCCGCGGCTTCTTTGTGTTTCTGCGAGAGCGACTCTCCCCGTCCGGCGTCAGATAACAGCTCGTGCCCGAGCCTGGCCGGCTTTCCCCGGCCCTCCCCGGGCTGCGCCGGCCGCCCGCTCCCCGCCTCTCCCCGGCTTCCTCTCGCCTCGGCCGGCCTGTCTCTCCGCCCTCTCCCTCCGTCTCTCTTCCTCCGAGCACACCGATTAGGCTGCCGCCAGACCTCGGCTCTCAGCTTGTCTGTCACCGGGGGTGGCCCGCGGGACTGGGGTTGCGGCGTTGGGGGAAAGCGGTTCCGGGGTGGCCACAGGCCGTCCGGGGTGCAGCTTGGTGTCTTTTGCAAAAGCGTCTCACCCTCCCCCCAGCCTCGCCCCTCCCGCTCCCTCTCCTCCAATCAATAAAAAATATCAGCCGTTTAGCAGTAAGGAAGAAAGATGCCCCCAGAATGCTCCATCCCTCCCATCGTGCCGGGGAGCTCGAGGCAAAGCGGCCAATTCTGGGTCCTCGGCCGCCCAGCCCGGAGTGGGCCTCCGAGGCCAGTGTGCCGCCCTGGCCGCCAGAGCTTGCCTGGGTGGTGATTTGAGAGGAGTGCAGCCGGGCTCCCGGCGACTCCCAGGTCTGTGGCCCTAGCGCGCTGGTGAGAGGGGCAGGCCTGCCTGTTCCTGCGCCCCGCGGGGTCTGGGTCAGGCGGGGGTCGGGCTGGGGCAGACCCTGCCGGGGGAGCAGGGGAACGAAGCTGGTCATTAACTGCGGAGTGTCTCCTTTCCTCCCTGCAGCGGTGCAGAGGGGCAGGATGCCGCCCACCCAGCCGACCCACGGGCAGTTTGCGCTGACCAACGGGGACCCCCTCAACTGCCACTCGTACCTGTCCGGATATATTTCTCTGCTGCTGCGCGCCGAACCCTACCCAACGTCGCGCTTCGGCAGCCAGTGCATGCAGCCCAACAACATCATGGGCATCGAGAACATTTGCGAACTGGCCGCGCGGATGCTCTTCAGCGCCGTCGAGTGGGCCCGGAACATCCCCTTCTTCCCTGACCTGCAGATCACCGACCAGGTGGCCCTGCTTCGCCTCACCTGGAGCGAGCTGTTCGTGCTGAACGCGGCACAGTGCTCCATGCCCCTCCACGTCGCCCCGCTACTGGCCGCCGCCGGCCTACACGCCTCGCCCATGTCCGCCGACCGGGTGGTCGCCTTTATGGACCACATACGGATCTTCCAAGAGCAAGTGGAGAAGCTCAAAGCGCTGCACGTCGACTCCGCTGAGTACAGCTGCCTCAAGGCCATAGTCCTGTTCACCTCAGGTAGGAAGGAGCCCTGCCCTCTCATGCCCAAGCGCTCCTAGCTCAGAGTTAGGGTCTAAACTCTTCGGAGCCCCCAGAACTAGCCCAGCCTCCCCCTTAAAAAGCCAAACTGTCTGTGCAACTTGGAATGGGAACGTTGCATAGCTGTTGGGGCCCCGCCAGGCTTGTCCTGGGGAGAGGGGAGAGGAGAGGAAGGCTGGGTTGTAAGAAGGATGCTTCAGACACAGACTCTCAAAATAGGCCATGGGGAAGCCTCTCAGGCCTGTTCCCCTCCCACCAGACTAGGATGCATGCTTCTGTTCCTTCTCTTAGCTCAGGCCCTCTGGGCCAGCTGAGCCTGTGGAATCTCCTCTACCCCATGGCTTTCTCTGTCACCCTGGCTGAGCCTCTAGAAGATGCCTCTAGGCACTGGAGCAGTCCTGGTATCATCCCTGCAGGGGAAAGTTTGCCCCTGCAGGGGAAAAGTTTGCCTGCTAATTCAGTAGGAGTTGGAGCTCCAGGCACATCCAACCTGAGGGCAGCAATTTTCAAAATCATATTTTTATTAAAACAATGCAGACTGCCAGGAGAGGGGAAAGAGCTGTCAGAAAGGGGCAAGAGGAAGAAAGGGGCCATCATAACTCTTCAGAATGCCTGTAGGGGGTTGAAGACTCTGGCCTCTCGCTTCCCCTGCCCAGGCAAACAGTTAAGGCAATTTTCAAACAGCCCAAAGTGTATGCCAACTTGGGCTGGGTATGAGTATTGCTGGAGATATAAAACCATCATTGACTGCATTATGAAATCTAATTAGTTTGCAGGTAGTTTAACCTGTGTGAGTAATAGACCTAATATTAATTAACTCTTGAGGCCAAACGATTGTTGAAGGTGTCTGGCTTACCACTTTGGGCTACACCTGAGCCTTTTGGCTGCCTCCAGGCTGAGTTCAGCAGAGCCCAGGTGGGTGGAAATCACCCCTTCCACATTCCTGTTCTAAGTTGTCAGCTGATCCCTTTGTCACGGCTGAGAGGGGAAGGGGTTCCCAGTTCAGGATAACAAACATCTGGACTTGGGTAGGGCTTGGAACCTAGTCACCCACTGCAGGTTTTGCAGGTTGTAATCAGGACACAAGGAGAGCTGTGGAATTCCTGTGCAGACAAAAAGATCCACAGTCTCTTCCTTACTGTTCCAAGGAATTCTGGGGGCCCAAGTCATTAGCTGAATCTATTGCAGGTTCTGAATCCTTAACCCACTGTCTTTTACATATTGCTGCTCTTCACATAAAATCCACCGCCTCCACTGCCACCCCAAATTCTGCCTTTGAAAGTCCTTAGGTAATCAATTAAAGGACAGTGTCTGGGCAAGGAAGAGCTGTATGCAGAGGCTTGGATCTGGATTATTTTTCTCGGGGGACCTGTCATAACTAGAACATTCACCTGATGCAGAGGTATAGGCAGGATCTTCCCCTAGCCTATAGCCACCTTCACCCCTTCCCAAAATCCTAACCCAGCCCAAGTTCCCAGACCATCTGGGTGGTGGTTCATTTCTTGATATCCTTGTTAGCTCTTCGACTTACCCTTGGTCTTCCAAGGAAAGAAATGCCTGATACTGTCGTAACAGTTTAATTTATTACTATTTGCAAAATGTAGAGGCCTGTGTGGAGAATGCAAATCACCTCACAAAGAGATAAAGGTTCCTGTTATCTGATTCTGAGGCAGTCCGCTGTAAGAAGGAGTCCTATGCAAACAGATCTTTTAATTCCTGATCACAGACACCAATGCATTCTGTATACATGCAAAGTCCTAGATCCACACATGAGGAGATTGTGTGTTCTGTTTCTTGGGGTGGACGTGGTGGCAGCTCTTTTTGAATATCTGCTTTAAGAATTCACAGTATGCATGTGTTAGCCCTCGTCTTGCCTGGGGAGCCCCCAAAGGTCAGGTCACAACCTGCACCGCCTTCACTGAGAAGCCTCTCATTTCAAAGGCACTTATTGTATTTTCACGTATCGGAAAAAGAAAAGTGTTTTCCTGAAGATAACGGGGAGGGGTCTCTTCTTGGAGGGACCTGGGTTTAAAAAAAAAATAAGGGGGGGGGTGGTAGGAGAAAAAGGGAGAGAGAAGAAAAGGAGGGAAAAGAAACAGCTCAAATGAACAGAGAGATCACAGTTTGCATGGCTGCCCTTCAATAGGCTAAACTGACAAGATCAGTTTTAAAGGGCCACTTAAATCAGTTTCAAAGACTGGAGAAAAATGAGTCGCCCTCTTTGGGGAGAATCTGAGGCTGGGTCATGGGCGCCATTACCCGGGGTTGGGCCAGGTTGTTGCCCCCCCCCCCCGCAACTATATAATTATAAGCCAAACTATTCTTTACAGAGGAGGAGGGGGCGGAGCATTGGCAGTTTTGGTTTCATCTGTTTGTCTGTTTACAGACCTGGGCCAGATTTACCCAATGCACTTTGCTTAGGCCTCCCAGTGACCAAGCCTGAGGACTCGGACAGGGAAAGCCTGCAATGCATTGAGCTGTGTTTTATTTTTAAGCAAATACCCCAGGACCATCTCTTGCGGTCCCCGCCCCCCAAAACCCGCCACCCCACCCCAGTTTTCAGTATGTAGGCATTTGCTCCAACTCCGGTTGGGGCAGTTTGACAGAGCACTGTACACACACCTCATGTGACCCATTTCAGACCTCTTAATCTGATGACTGAATTCTTCGTCTTTTTTTTTTTTTTTTTAAACTTTCTTCCAGATGCCTGTGGTCTCTCTGATGTAGCCCATGTGGAAAGCTTGCAGGAAAAGTCCCAGTGTGCTTTGGAAGAATACGTTAGGAGCCAGTACCCCAACCAACCAACGCGATTCGGAAAGCTTTTGCTTCGCCTCCCTTCCCTCCGCACGGTCTCCTCCTCAGTCATAGAGCAATTGTTTTTCGTCCGTTTGGTAGGTAAAACCCCCATCGAAACCCTCATCCGGGATATGTTACTGTCCGGCAGCAGTTTTAACTGGCCGTATATGGCAATTCAATAAATAAATAAATCAAGATAAGAAGGGGGAGTGAAACAGAGAGAAAGAAAAGGCAAAAGACTGGTTTGTTTGCTTAAATTCCTTCTATTAAGAAAGGATATAAAAGGATGTTACAAGTTTGCTAAAAGAAGAGAGGGGAAGAATTTAATGGACTGTGAATTTCCAAAAAAAAAAAGACTGTCAAATGAACTTTTACAGAATGCATTAAAAAAAACTCCTGTGTTGGTCAGAACAACTTGCTACTTATCATTTTTGTATAAAAAGGAAATTAGTCTTTTTCTTTTTTTGGTAAATTTTGGAAAAATATTGCTAAAAGTGCATTTAAGGAGATTGGGAGAAAATTAGCAGAATGGAGAAAGTAAGTCTTTTTTTTTTCCAAATTATTAATTGTCCTGTGTCTATGTACCTCTAGCTGTTCTTTTTTGTACTTTTCTGGTTCCAAACCAGTTTATTCTGTGGTTCTATAATAAGTTTTGATATAATCTTGGCTTCTTAAAAACTGTGTATCCTTAAAATATATGTTCTGCAAGAATTAAAACTCAGTCCATGAAAATATCATAGGAAGACATAAAACTTTAAAAGGCAACTCAAAGATGATGGAAACGCACTTACAAGTGGTGACCAAAAATTTTAGGTGAAGTTGAGCGCTCTAATTTGAGAACTGGAGGAACCACATACAACACTTAACTTCCCCTACCCTGCCCACCCCCCCCCAAAAAGATACCATGACAAACCTAGCTTTTTAAAAATATTTTAAGAAAGAGAATGAACTGTGGAATTTATTGGCAGCCAAGGAATGTGTCCAAGACACATGCTGAGGTTTTGAATAAAAAGTGAACTTTTGTAATTTGAATTGGGTCCCGCTTACTTCTTGAATTGTTATGAAAATCCTATATCTGTTTGTATATTTGCAAACCCTTTGTATTATAATTGTTGATATTTTCCCTTTTTAAAAAATACCATTGAAATCAGCATGACAAAATAACACTGTTGGCACTTATAGGTAACGTGATTGATTCAGTATCTTAGAGTTTACAGTTTGTGTTTTAAAAAAACTGAAGGTTTTTTTTTTTAAGTGCAACATTTCTGTATACTGTAAAAGTTATAATAACTGAACTGTTTGGTCGAGTCTTTGTGTGTTATATTCCAAGGAAAATTGAAAGTATTCAGAAATTAAAATATTATTTGATATCTGAAACCTGTTTGGCTGTCCCCACTCACTGTCTTTCCTTCGAGAAGCCCCTGTGAGCTCTCACTGAGCTGGGCCGGGGGCTCTATTTGTTTACTCCCCTCAGCCAGTTTGTTCAAAGGTAGACTAGTGTATTTGCCTGTTTAATTTGGGTGTGTGTGTGGGGGGAGCTGAAGTTAATGGTTTATCTATGGTTTAGGAAGTGCCATACTGATATAGTAAACCACCCCCATTCACCTAATCCTTCTTTTAATTAAAAATGGATTTTCCAGGAAAAAAAAAGGCCCTTATATTTGTCACACTTAAGTGCCTGCTTAGGGAAGGTATTGTGAGAAGTATTAGAAATCTTGAGATCAGTATCTATTTTATGATCAGGAAAAAATACTGTTTTGTACATTTCTGACAGTTACGCAGAAGACCGTTCAAGCAAGCTATCACAGCCTTGTAAATAGAAGGCAGTTGTTTGCAATGAGTTTTTCCTTAAGTAGGTGTGATTTTTAAAAATATTCTGTGGTTCTCATCTAGTGTGGTTGTTGAGAGGATTTCAAATTCAGTGATATAGCTTAGAGCGGCTGAAGGGTTTATTTTTAATGTATATATGATAACTTGCAGTTGGCCTTCCTCCCCCCTCCCCCCGTACCGTTCATTCTGTGAGAGCATGACCACAGGTCAAGGGAATCTTTTCCATTGGAGTTCTGTACATAAAAACACGTCGACATTTTGACATTTCAGATTGTGTAGATGCAGTCTGTACTGCTCTTGGGATCCTTTGTCCTTAAAAGCCAAATTAAGAAAAGGAAGAGAAAGAAAGAAAAAGAGAAAGAAGGGAACTTTACAGGGTGTGCGGATTTGGAAGTATCTTGTTTTGGAGTCTTTTCCTCTTTCTCTTTTCCTGGTTCGGAGGAAGCTCGGTGTGTGGGAGCTTTTGCAATTTTTGTTCCTATTGAGGCTTTGCAGCAGCCCCACCACTATCCCGTGCCGTGGTTTGATTTTAAAAGGGGGTGGTGGGTAAGGGGATGTGAAAGAAAAGGGATCATTTTGTAAAGTGTATTAAACTTTGACACTCAGTTCCAGTCAATACATGTAGACCAGAAAAATCTGTCTGATTTGTGCATTTGAGCGGAGCTCTCCATCTGACCCTCAGCTTCTTTCTGTAGATATATACATACATAAATATAAGTATGTTCTTATGGCAGAACATCGCTGACCTCTAGATCGAGGTTTTGTAGGTTGTTTTTTTTTCTCCTCTTGCAAGTGCTATCCATGTGAGTGTGTGAAGTTTCTCTAATAAGTAAAACACAGGCCCTTTTCCTTGTTTGTTTTGTGTTAGTTTATTGTAAACAGCCATTTGTTGTAAATTATTATTGGCATTAAATTATAATTTATGATTTTCAAAGCAAAAGACAGTCCCTGTTTTATTATGCTTTAAACATGTGTTCTAGACGTTGGAAATCTCTCTCTCACTCTCTCTAAGTTTCAGCAGTGAGCTTGGGGTCTGCGAGGCAGAAAAACAGGACCCAAAATTTTTCAAACGGTTAAAACAAAACCCCTTGTATATGTTTAGAGTGGCCGGAGGAGGATCTGTTTAGAGTCTTGAGTTTGGTTTAAGTTTATTGCATTTAAAGAAAGTTTTTCTTTTCACGCTGAGTTAGAACAAAAGATCTTTGCTGCGACTGAATTGGACAAAAGACGAGGGCTGGGACCCAGCGAGTGCGTTCTGTGTGAAATTGACGAGATCTTTAAAAAAGCTGCTAAACATGGCGACTCTTTCCCTTTAAGTGTCTCTTTTTCCTTGCTGTTTTTTTTTTTTTTTTTTCCTCCATCTGATCTGAGCTCGCTTTATTTCTTTTCCCAACCCCGCTCCCCCTCCTCCTGTTGGTGCTCGGGGGAGTGAGAGAACCCAGTTAGAGGCGAGATGCAACAATAGTCTGAGGAGGGAGAGGGAGAGAGAGAGAGAGGGAGAGGGTCGGTCCCTCCTTCTCGACACTTTCAAACAAACCTGGGGGAAGACTAAGCTGGGGTGGGGGGACGGTGAATTCTAGCCTGTTCGCTCGGCTCGCGGTCGTCCTGCCTCGGCCTTTCACCAAGAGTTCTCTCTGGGCCGCCAGGGACTGGGGCTCAAAGTTAGCGGGCGACGTCCGGGGCTGGTTCCGCGGAGACCGCTGGGTTAGCATCCGGCCGGCTGCGGGGACGGGAGCCTGGAGTTGGCAGCAGCTGCTGAGAAGTGCCTGCCCCCCCAGCCCCCGCCCCCCACTTACGTGCGGCGGAATTCCGCCCGCGCCCCCGGAAAGTCCGGGGTGCCGGGCGCGCAGAGCTGCACTCCTGGGATGTGCATTAAGCGGCGACGGGCGGGGGGCGGTCAGGGGGAGCTCGAGCGTGTGAAACTCTGCCTCGAAGCTCGCTTTTGACTTGGTCCTATGAGCTGAGCCAACATGGCGTCTCCCATTGCACCGCGAGCGCCGGGCTGCCAGGCACGGCAGGGCCGGGTAATAGAAAACACATTGGTTACCAAAAAGAAAAAAAAAAGGGGGGGGGGGCGGCTAAAGGCCATTCCATCTGCAGGCAGAAAACCCTCTTTTAAACTCTCTGGCGAGTGAGTGCGGTCCTCGATTATTCTGTAATTAAAGCAGCAGAATTACTAGGGAACATATTGGTGACACAGTATCCCCTTCTCTGTTCGCCCCCTCCCCCTTATAATCCGGAGAGTTTATTTCAGGCCTCCCCTCCCAACAAGAGCCAAATGAGAAAAAGTCTGTATCCTCAACCGTGATCTTAAATGTTTGAATGGTATAGGGGGAGGGGGAGAGGCCAGTATTAACAGACCTCGGTCAGTTCTCGCGCTCATTAATGCAGGGGCTGCGCCGGGGGGTTGTGCCGGGGCCTCCTCCGAGCTGGGGGGTGGGGACCGGGCTGCGATCCCCGCCGGACGTGGGCACAACTTGCTGCTTGCATGGCAAACTTAGAGGAAAGCTGGCTTTCTGGGCGGAGGGCTGACTTGGGGGTGCGCAGGGGCCGAGGGCGGGTTCCGGGCGGGCGGTCTCAGGCGCTAGAAATGTGTGAACCGGCGTGGACGGCGCCCCTGACAGGAGCACTTCACAGCGGGGGATCCCCTTTATCTAATAGGTTTGAGAGGAGGCGAGGTCGGCCGTGGGACAGACCTGGCCGCCCAGAGAGGGTCTTCTGAGAGCCTCTGGAGAGGCAGTGGCTTGGCCCGGGCTGAGCCTTCAGCCGACGGGGGAATCGCCCCTTACGTCTAACTACAACTCCAGCCCAGGCCTGGAGACCCTTACCCTCAGCCGCCTGGGAGGGGAGTGAGGTACTCTGAATTCTGGGCCGCGTCAAGATTTATTGAAGTTAGGTTTAAAAAACGTGCTTCAGATGATTTTTCCCATTTTCTCAGATTTCAAAGGCTCCCTGCAGTGCGGCTGCCTAATTAATGGTGAAATTCAACTAAATCTAATTATGCAGTAATTTTAAAGCAGTTAGTGCTGGGCGTTGGTTTGTAATAGGACCCCAGTTTTTTAAAGTTTGCTTACTCTGTTGGTTTAGGGGAAAGCTATCTTTTGTAAGGCAAAGAAAGACGTGGAAATAGTTTTACTGCGTGAACTGCAGGGCTGAGAACTGCCCCCACCCCCTCCATTTCCATCCCCACTTCTATCTCCCTTCCCTTCTCTCTCTCTCTCTCTCCTTTTTTTTTCCCTCTCTCAAACTCACGCTCAAAAACTGAGCGAGGTGCTAACCCAGCCAGGGGACCCGGTTTCATAGCCAAAGGGGAAAGAGAATTTTTCATAAGGAGACACAAAGGGACTTGGTATCTGCCCTCTTGGACGCATCTGTAAATGCCCGAAAACAGGGAAGGGACTCTCATCTCTTCTAATAGAGAACAGATTTCCTCTCCTTAACATCCATTGTCATTAAGGAGAAAAGCTGACTCTTGGAGTTATAAATCTTATCGTTCTTCTGATAACACACTTGTAATAAGTTAGCGTCTTATTCAAAGTGAATTGTAAAACTGCCTCATTTAATATGGCATCTGTGTCATTAAAACTTTTCATCCCCCCCCCCCTTGCGTCTTGAAGGCTTGGCATTTGAGCAAGCGCCTAGGTGCCTAGTGGGCCTCTGGGGTAGGACCAAGGGAGAGAGAGGTGTAAGAGATGGGCTACGCGGATTTAGCCTGTGGATCTTAGTCTGGGGTGAGAGACCCCTGAGGCAGAGAGGACCTGGCGAGGGGGGTTCTGTGTCCCCCTTTCCCGTCCCCCGGAGCAGCCCCCTCTAAATGACGTTCCTTGAAAGAAACATGCTTGTGATTAGCTAAGCAAACACATCTGCTTTCGGAGTTGGGCCTTCGTTAATTAGCTGAACAAAGGGCCGTTTTGCTTTTTACCTTTTGCTGGGGGAGAGGGTGTTATTTCAGGAGTGTCGCGGGCCCTCCTCTTTTCAATTGCAGCCACGACGTTAATTTTATTGGGATTACTGATGGGAAATGAGGTGGCGCAGGCTTCCGAGAGGAAAAGCTTGATCATTACCCCCTTTGGAACTATATTTTTCCACCCAACCTCCTGCTCGCGAGGAGGGGGTGGGGGGCGAACTACGCAGCAAGTTCGGAGCAATTGGAATCAGGTTCGCCGTCCGCTGATATCGGGTGACAGAGCGTGTGTTGAAGCTGAACTCTATAATTTGCGCCTCTGTTTCTTTATTAGGCCTGGACAACGAACTAATGAGCTTTGGCCCAGCACAGTGTCACTTGTATTTATTTTCTTATGGCAACTTTGAGATAGCGGAAGTGTTCCTTACCAGGAGCCAGAGAGGGCCCGGAGTCCTGACTCAGGCTGTCCCCGGCCGGGGTTGGTGGCTGCGTCCCCGGGGAGCGAGGGCGCAGCGAGGGCCTGCGCAGAACTGACGGAGCCCGGGGACTGGGCCTTTAGGTGAGGCCCTGGGGCGCTCAGGAAGGGGTTAGGCCCTTTGTAGGCCCAGACATTCCCTCAGGCCCAGCTCCCTGAGGTTGAGGTCGAGGGGCGCGGGGCTAGCCTAGGGCAGGTCCCCAGGCAGGATGATGGTCGGAGGTGCAAAGGTGGCTTGGCTCCCTCCTGGCGCCGGGCGGAGGAGGGATCCACAAGCAGAGCGTGTCGGGCCAAAGAACCCTTGGAGCGAGCGGGACTATCCCACCCCGAGGCTAAAGCGTCTGTCTGCTTTGTGTTGAGGGAGGCCTGGCTCAGCTCTCTGGTTAACTGGTTTGGGGGGGGTGGGTGGGGGAGAGGATGCTTTAAAGGAGCTCGCGGGGTCCTGAAGTGCGGGGGCTTCCCTTCCCTCTCTCCCTAGTTTGCTCCAAAGAGTCTCAGTTGGAAAGGCCTGAAATAAAGTAAAGGAGGAGCTGGGGGGTGGGGACCGAAAAGGGTCAGCGGAGGCAGCACAAATATCCCTTGTGCTGTGGCAGAGAATACGAGCCCCCCACGCGGAAGGGGGGGTGGGGTGCAGGGAAAGGGGAAGCCCAGGGAACTGCGAGGCGAGCCAGGACTTCTCCGCAGCAGTCGGAGACTTCCCGCGGCTCCCGCCTTGCTCCCCGCCAGGCAGCCCTGGCTAATAACGCCCGGGCTCTGTGCCCCCGCCTGCCCCATCTCTCCTAGCTCCATCCCTCTGCCTTACTAGCCCCCTCCCCACCTCTTCCTTCCTTCCTGCAAATGGGTGTTAACGTAGGTCTTTATGTTCTGTCTATAACTAGGATGTAATCACGCGCCCCATGCCTCTCTCTAAAAGCATTTAATAAATGTCTATTAAAGCGCTACAAATGTAAGATGAATTTAGTGGCGCGGCTGCCTCCCTGAATCCGAACGGTAATGATGGATTTATCAACGGGGATTCGCCTTCAGCCCAGCAAGGGAGGGTTTACTCAGCAAATATGTCGTTGAGCACCCACCCAAATACAACCATTTGACCCCCTGCAGGCGTTACCCACCTCACCCCTTCCGACCCCTGCCTGCTGGGCCAGGGTTGCCCGGGGCCAGAGATGGCCCGAGGACCAGAGGGGCACCGCCCCTCTCCTGGCCTCTCTCCCCCTCCTCTGCCTCCTCTCAGCCTTCGGGTCTCATCTTTTGGCGAGCGGGGGACCTGGCTTGCAGGTTTGGACATGGGCAGTGGGTGATAGCAATATTAGAGCACACGACAAAGCGTGGGCTGTCTTGGTGTGGCCGACTCACGTCAGTGGGCGCCTTCATGCTCCTCTTGGTTTTTAGGGGGTAGCAATTGTTCCTGAGAGTGGGCTCTTGAGCACTCAGGCTTTGACCAAATCTTAGGTCGTGGGGTCCTCACCGGGCCCCCAGCCCATCCCTGGGCAGCATTCTAGGCGAGACGGCTCGAGGACAGAGGCCTCGGCCCCCAGGCCCTCCGAGGGCCCCAAGTGTGTCCAGAGTGGGTGCCTCTAGTGCCCACGTTCTCCAGGCTCCCCGGACCCGGCCAAACCAAACTAGAGGCGGCTATTTTCCAAGGTTAGGATGTAGCCCCCAAGGCAGAAGACAAAACTTCCAAGTCTCTTCCCCTAAACAGATCTGGCCTCTCTCCCACCTGCCCTGGCAGGGCCCACCGGCCATTTTAAAGTTTCTGTGGCTGTGGATTTTATAGAATTTGGTTTGGACTGTGATTATTAATGCACACAAACCCCAGTGGCCACCACCTCTTTCTTTTTGTCTTTTATCTTTCTTTGCGAGGGGGAGGAAAGTGCTGGCCTGTTCCATCAAGCCCAGTTCGCATTTGCTTTGGCCTCTGATTTCTTTCTTCTTTGGAAATTTCATTGAGATGTCTCTGTACTTCGCTTGTCAGTTATCTTTGTTCCTTTTAAATAAAGGGCTTTTAAATGGACTTATTGCTCCCAGCGTGGGTTCCTCTCTCTAAATGTTAGAAAATTGTGCCATCTACCCGCTATGCTGAGTACTGTCACACTCGGAGACCTCGGGGACCTCCGGGCCGGCTTCAATGCAGCGGTGTCAGGGGCCGCGGGAGGCAGGAGGAGGGGTGGCTCACGTGGATTTTTTACAGATCTCCGCCTGCAGTCGGCCCGCGTGGCCACGGCAGGGCACGGCCAGCAACGCGCGCAGCCGCCGGCTTGATGGCGGCCGCGAACTTGGCGGCTGCGGCTGATCCCGCACCGCATCACAGGCGTGGCTGGGACGCTTCCTTTCTCAGAGATGCCCCGGGCCGCGAAGCGGAGCGCCGGGGCTGCTTTTAGACCCGAACAGCCGCTGGGGGTCGGGGATAACAGTGGACAATGGGGGCGGGGAGGCTACCAGGGAGGGGCCGAGGGGGGGACTTGGCCACGCCGCTTTGGAGCGCTCCTACCCGCCTCCAGCCCCGCTGTCTCCGTCGGGGAAGCCGGGCCGAGGCCTGCGGAGAGTCACAGCCGCCAACTGGCTTCCCAGCCTGGGTGAGCGAGAGGAGGGCTCGGGCCAGGCAGTTCGGTTGCAACTTTCAGCTCCGTCTTCTGGAAGGCCACAACTTGCTTTGCTTTAGGGGAGTGTAGTTTAGTTGGACCAAGTTGGAACAAATCAGAGGTCTGACGTGGGGTCTCCTCACCCCGACCCCTTCCCTGCAAAACATCCCACCCGCAACCGCAGGTTCTTTTTGAATGAGTTAGAATGGATTAACAGTTACGATTTTATTATGTGGCTACCCCTCTCAGATGCCTTTTTTTTTTTTAAACCCATTAAAAGTATTAGCTAAGATCTTCAACTGTCATTTGGGTATTTATGCTTGTGTGTGGGGGGGGTGGGGAAATCTCCGATACGGTTTATGACTTTTATTACATGTTTCACACTGTTCGAGAAATGGAGTTTTAAACAACATACAATTAAATCTATATTGCTCTTTGGAGAAGGGCCAAGGAACTCGACAGTCAATTAGTTTAGATCTTTTGATACTTGTTGCTAAAATCAAAGTGTGAAACTACAACCCCAACGTAGAGCTGCTTCCCCATTTTTCCTAAGGTCGTGGAGCTACCACATAAGAAATGGCAGTGGCTTTTTTCCACCCTGGGTTGTTTTTCCTGATAATTCTGCACAGATTAGTCTTTTAAAAAAATCAGAGTATTTTCTATGTTTTTCCCCCATTTCTCTCTCTTACTGCATTTTCTCATCTCCTGCCTTTATCAGCCCGATTTCGTTTTTAAAAATACATTTACTTTTAATTTGTATTATTTGAAAATGAATTTTCCATTCACCCTCTCTCTCATCCCTCCTCTCCTTGCCTGACAGTAAGAAGGGAAGCCAGGTTGTTTAATAACCACAGTAATACAGTGGTTTCCAGACAAAGGCAAAATTAAATTCTTTATAACCACAACAGGACGAGAATCAGGGATTCATTCTCCACCCCCACCCCACCCCAGCTTTCTCTCATCTCTGTCTCTTTCAATAAGCAGTTTAGGAAATAATCTGCATTGAACAGAAACTGCTTCCTCCTTGGAAATGTCACCGTTCCCACCTCCCTGACTCTCTCTGGGCCAATCCCCTTGACTGCCTGGTGGCAGTCTGCCTGTCCTTGGCCCGAGCAGGGGCTGGTGGGGGTGGGGGCGCCTATGGAGACAGAGCGTCACGAGAAAGCGGTGGGGTCCAGCTTGCCTGTACTGGGCCACTGAGGCAGGGCTGCTAGCAAGTTCCAAAGAGGGGCTTGCTAATTTCTTAGAGAATTCTTACTTTCCCTCAGCATCTTCTCCCTATAGACACCAGGTTTTCAAAATGAGGGGGAGGGGTCTGAGGTCTCATATCTGTCCCCCCATTTTCTTCTCCATTTTCCAGGCTGCGTTGCCCTTTCACCAGCTTCATCACTGATTTTAATACCCTGTGGCTTTGGGACTGAACAGGCCAGTCATTGAACTGTCATCTTCACCAGGTTAGAACATCCAGAACCTCCTCTTCTCCAAAAGAAAGGCTCTGAACCGAGTGAAGTGATTGGGCGGAATGTCATTAGCCTCTCTCCAGAAGCCTTCCTTTTCTTCCCAGGGAATGAGGACTCCCGGGTGGGGAGGAACTTTGCCTCCACCAGTGCTGTGGCCTTGCAGGGTCTGGGCCTCGAGTTTCCGCCCCGTCTTGTGCCCATCCCTATGCTGTGGCCCTAATTGTAAGGAAGGTCTGGGAAACATTTTCTCTGCTAATTTTATATTTCCCCTTTCCCCCTTGCAACATTAAACATAATTTTGCGCTGTCAGTGTCACTAAGATTGTGGTTTGTTGATGTCTCTACTTGGAAACATGACCCCTTTGCCTCCAACAGGGAGTCCTCCCTGTGCAGCTTCTGGGAGGCCCCTTCTCCATCCGGGACTTCAGGGTTTCTGGAAAACCCTGAGAGAGAGAGAGAGAGAGAGAGAGAGAGAGAGAGAGAGAGAGAGAGAGAGAACTGCAACAAAGGCCAGAAGGGTCCCTAACAGAACCCCACAATCATTTCAAATCCCCTTACCCTATGACAGCAGGGGCCAATGTGTTTTTGATGTGTGTTTGGTTGTTGGCTTGTTTGTTTAATAAAATCTCTCTGTGTGTGTGTGTGTGTTTTAATGTCTCAGTGTCTGTGATGTGTAACCATAGCCACTCCACTTTAAAAATGTCCCTTCAAATTTCTTTTTTGCTTGTTTGTTTTTGTGTCTGTCCTCTTCAACCTCTCTCTGTTCTTTATCCGCCCCCACCCCCGGCCACCACATATATTTTCTTTGCCTAAGCAATAATCCCCTGGCCCAGTGACCACGTTCCTGGAGATAAAATCCATTTATCCCTTGTGTTGCCTCACCAACGCCCAGTTATCCGGGGCATTTGGTGACAGACTGGAGCAAGAGAGATGAAGATATTTTTTTTATTTTGCAGGCCCTGCTCCTTTCTTTAATGTGCCAGCCTGGAGGGGCTTGGGAGTTAAGCAAATGCACCCAGCGTCTATGGGTTTGCTCCCTGTGCCTGGTTGTGGTTCTGGTTGCTTCTCATCTGTTTTCCTTTTCTTTGGAAGAGCTGCTAGCTACTCTGCACTCTCCACAACAGTGTTTCAGAGCCTGTGTGCACCAAGGCTGGTGAGTTTCAGGGCGATTATCTCATTTCGCTGGTGCAGAGTGAAGCGGCTTGCAGGCCCTGGGTCAGGCATTCAGCGGAGGGCCCATGTCAGAGACCCAACCCGAAGGTTAATTTTCCCTCATTAGCATGTCCATAGTTTGCTTCTAGCCCAGGATCTCAGGTCCTTGCTGTGTCACCTCCCTGCTCCCCTCTCAAAATCTCTGGTATATTCTCTCTCCTGGACCCTTCTTCACAACCTTACATTCTGCCAGGTTCCTACTGGGTTTATAGACTCTAATCACTGAAAACCCATTTCATCAATTTTCAGTTTGTCTATTTTTATTCTAGAGCCTGTTTCCTCCATCCACCTCTCTCTCTCTCTCTCTCTCTCTCTCTCTCTCTCTCTCTCTCTCTCTCCTCCATGCACTTCATTTACAAAGTATTCTGCTTTATTTGAATTAGTTCACTTCTCCTATTTTACGTTCTCTCCCCCCCTCCCCTTATCCTTTCATTCACTGCTAGTAAAAGCAAAAGATACAAAATGGCAAAGTTCAGCTGCATGTGCGTTGGGGGAGCCAACCATCCCAGCCACCTAAAGTGAAGCTGGAGGTTTGTAATGACAGAAGAAACAACAAAGAAAAGAGAATTGCATTTGCAGCTTAAGTGGGGCGAGTGTGTTTGTGTGTCTATATCTGTGTTTTTAAGATTTTTTTAAACTGCTTTTGTGCTGACTTGACAGAGGCGTTTTCCGAAGCTAGTCACAGTATAGGAACTTTGAGTTAACCTCTTACTTATATCAAATGAATCTTTTCATTTAGAGACCAATAAATCTCAATCTCTAGCCACGTTGTGTAGACCCAGCCTGAGCTCAATGATACAAGACTGAGGCTTATAATAAAGACCAGATAAAGTTTGCCAAAGTTATTTTTTCCCCTCCATCCTTTTTTAACTAATCTAAAAAATTCCCCCATCTAACAAATAAAAGTTCGAGGAAGTAGCAGCTTTTCCTCAGTCTGCAGGAGCTTGGGGATTTCTTTACCTTTTCACAGCAAGCCTGTTGACTGAAGTGGTTTTCCAAGCTCAGATGCTGAAATGATTTATAGTTTTTCAACGTCATTATTTTGGTGTGTTGTTTAGGTGGGGCTGAGACAATCTAATAATCAGTGTAAGGCTGGGGGGAGGGGATTGTCTGTGACCAAGAGGAGAGTTAACACCAGAAACATGAAAGCCAGTCCGGTCTCCAGGGATGGAATTTGGGAAAGAGCCTGCACACGTCTGCTCCTGGGCTATAAAGAAATACATTGTTAACAACAACAAAACAGACAATGCCCTGAGCTCTGCCTTGGTTCAGAGCTGAGCTACTTTCAAGATTTTTTAGCAACACTGTTCATTTTGATGGGGTTTCCGGGCCATTTGAAATTCAACCTTTAGCCAGCCTGCTCATGGGGTATGGTTACAGAATTCATTTTCTGATTTACTACCCCTCCTCCTATATTTTCTTTATTTCCTGATGGCCTCCCATGAGGCTAATTTTTTTCCTTTCTTTTATATTTTCCAGTTTTGTTCTCCCCACAAACGACTCAGTGTTTTTCCTGTTTCTACTGATCACTCATTTGCTTCCTTTCTTTCCTTCCTCAAGAGACAGAGGAAAATAAAAAGCATGGGAGGGGGATTTCCAAATCGTTCCTCTCTAAGTGTTATTAATTACTGTTACAAGGCAGGCGATTCTTAACTAATAACAAAGTTGTAAATTACCCCTGACTTTCAAATATTTCTCATTTGTCAGCTCTGATTGATTTGATTAATATTCCGTTCTTTGAAATAATTTTAGCCGCACTTACAATCAGCTCTACTCATGAAGCACTGAGCAGATCATCACCCCTGCACAGGACCCTGTCCCTCTGGTTTTACTTTTCAAGTGAAGTGTTGATTTTCATCCTGAGGTCCATGATTCTGCCTGCAAAGCAGTGCTGGAAAGGCTCACGGGTAGTTAAACTGCAGAAATTGAGTGGATGGGGTACCTGCGTATGTTCAGTGATTTATATGCAATTTTGAAAACATTTTTGGGGAAATTAATTGTATTGAAAGAACCAAAAAACTTCATTTCCAAGGTCTCCTAAACATTTTTTTCCCTCCAGATTCAAGACTGAAGGAATGGATTTTTAAAGGATGCCTAAACCCGGGACATTCACCCAAGCTAAGACCTATTTCCCCTTATTCTCCTCCATACCATTTCTAAGAAAGAGGCGGTCTACTCCTAGCTCACCTAATCAGAGATAGGAATTACTGATGGGGAAAAAAAGGTGTATGTTGGGAGTGGGGGGCAGAAAAGGTCAAAAGGGCTCCCGAGACAGGAGCACCCTGAAAACCCCACCTTTGGGGAAGGGGGTTTATATTTTCCAAAGGTCTTTTTCCCTTCCACCATCATATCCAGAATGCAATTTTTGAAGCTATCAATACCTGCTGCCTCCAATACCTCTGGAGTTTTAATCTTAATTATATTATTAAGTGAAGTACTGTGCTGTCAAGGAATTGAACATGATTTATGACGTCTGCCTATTAAAGGATCGATTGTGAATATCGCTACTATCATCTGTCAATATTCTTAGGCCGGGGGTATTTCTTGCTCCACGGTTGTTATTTGTAATACCGAAATGATAGACTGCAGGATAAGGCTATTTCTTCTTCGCAGGACTAGCTTTCCAGGTGCGGCGGGGAGTCAGCGTGCGGAGACAGGAAACTCTGCGCGGCCCACCACTTCTCTCACCCAGGGAGAGTTTTAAGATTTTTTTTTTTTTCTTAATGTGAAAACCAGTGAATTCTCCTTCGGGCGCGTAGTAGAAGAAGGAAAGCCAGAGTCGTTTTTAGGGAAAGAAATAACCTCTGCAGGTCGATATCAGGAGCGAGCATTTCCGAGCTGCCAGGTGATTTGCAATGAGACCAGAAGCAAAAAAAACAGCGACAAGGGAGCCCCTTTATAGGAGGATGGCTGGATGGGGGCTGGCGGGGCGGGCTAGGGCAGAT
Source organism: Mesoplodon densirostris (assembly GCF_025265405.1). Lineage (NCBI taxonomy): Eukaryota > Metazoa > Chordata > Mammalia > Artiodactyla > Ziphiidae > Mesoplodon > Mesoplodon densirostris. The sequence goes on from NC_082664.1 coordinate 105,149,644, forward strand.
ACCCGGGTCGTGGCTATGCCCTTGGACTCGGCGGTGTTCAATTTCTGGGATCAATCAAGGCTCTCTACTACGAGCCACCCCTACCACGACACTTCCACCTGCTCCCGTATGCTCTGCATAGGTGGAGGCGGGTGCGAAACGCACAGCGGCTGAGCCCGGAGGAGCCTGAGCGCGGAGGCCTTTTGTCTCCAGACAGAGAGCAGCGCCTGCTTTTTTCCACCCTCGCGGGGCACGGCACGGGGTCATCGGCGAGTCTCAGCCCCTGTTTTAGGGGGATGGGAGGGAGAGGCCATGCATGGCGCCAAAGTCCGGTTCCCGGAGAGGCCTCGGAGCGGAGGCTGGAGCACCCCTGCGGGGTGGGGCGTGGGGAGCAGCCCGAGCGCGGCCAGGGGGCGGCACGGCCAGCGCCCCGCTCCTGCCCTGGGGCCCGCGCCGGGCCGCGAGGGCTGCGGAGGCCCCGGAGCCGGTGCAGTGTCCCCGGCCCCGCGAAGGAGGCGCACCTCGCCTGGAGCAGCGCCGCCGCGCCCTGGGCCTGGGCGGGAGGAGGAGGCGCGGAATACGGGGCCTCGGGCTTGTCTGTGGGCCTGCTCTCGGCGCGGTCAGCACTGGCCCTGACCCTCGCCTGGCCTTCGCCGTCCTCACGGCCCAGTCGACTTGCCTCCAGAGTTCCAGCGGGAAGAAATGAGCACATCACTGAAACTGTTGGTCTTCCTTTTCCCCGGCCAGAGATTTGGGGCCCACACTGTGCGTGGCCACGCGGGGCAGGCCGGATGTGGGAAGAGGACCACAGACAGGGAAGGAGGATGTCATGACCCGGCTCCTGGCTGCCCGCAGCGCCCCCTCCTCACCGGGCAGAACACGCATTGCGGGGCAGAAACCTCTATCCTCAGCCATGGGATCCCACCTACCTGGCTACCTGCCTGCTCCCTCCCGGCTTCCCTGCTCTGAGGCCTACCCTTGGCCACGATGGTGTATCCTCGGCCAAGGGTAGGCCTCCCTGGGGGGATGGACACGATGTCTGGTACATAGTAAGCACTCAATAAATGTTAGCTGTGTTTCTTATTATTATGAGGCTCGTCCGGTTTCCTCCCTGAGCATCTCCTCTCTCCTACACGTTGATCCCAGATCAACCACAGCATAGCTGCGGTCCCCAAGCCCCCAACTCGTGCCTAGGTGTCCACCAGCCGCTTCTGCCCCCTCTAAGCCCCAAAGGCACAGCCCTCCACCCCTAACATACGGGGAGAAAACCCGAGGCCCCTGCCCTTCCTCCCCCAGCGTGTTTGTTCAGGCCTGGACCACCGTGAATGGAAGACACTGAGGCCTGAAGCAAGTGTTAGCAGGTTTCTAATGCGCCCTGCCCCGGTCAGCGCCAAGGGAAGGGAACTTCTGTTAAATAAGAACTTCCTGGGAAAGGGGGGGGGTTGTTTTTTAAAAGCAAACAAGAAAAAATAAAAGACACTTCAGTGTGGGGTTTGGGAGGAGCAGGGGCAGGCCGAGACAGGGGGAGCAATAGTAGCTGGGTCAGAAGCATCGGAATGACACCTTTTTCTTCCAGAAACAAGTTCTTGGGTAAGCCTTTAATCGGCCTAGGCCGAGGGGAATAAGTTGTCAGAGACAGGCCACTAAATATACACAGGACGCCTTGAGGCCGGATTTTATCTTACGACCTCAAATAAATATCACCCCGCCTTCCAGATTCTTCTTATTATCAGTAATACTCCTAATATTGTCATTATTGTTTTGCAAACGACGTTTCGGTCCCAGACAGCCCCTGAAGCCTCAGCAGGAGCCACGCCCAGGACGGCGATCACCTGCAGCGCTGGGGCTGGGACTTTGGCCCCATCATCGTCCCTTCCCTCCTCCCCACTCCCCTTAGGCTGATAGATATTCTTGGATGTGGACCCCTTTGAAAAGGACAAATGTCTTGCCAATACAGACCATCCATCCCCTCTTGCTTTCTAATTGTGTTTCGGAGCGAGGAGGGACCCAGGCGCAGGCCCAGCGGCGCGTGTTACGCGGCCTGCGTTGTACTGTAATCACCAAAACCTTGGCCTAATTTACAGCTAATAGATCTCGAGCCAGGGAGTCGGGAAGAAATCAGGGGCCCAAGGAGCTGATTTAAGCTTTGGAAGGATCGGAAATTAAGGGACTGGAAGGAGGACGTGATTCATATTATTCTCTCCCCCCTCCCCCTCCCACACAGGACCAGGCGTCTCCCGGCTCGGCTTTTGGGGATGCAGCCCTTAGCTCTCAGCGGCCTGTGTCCCTGTCCCTCGCTTCCCTCGATCGGGACCACTGTGTGTCTGGGGCGCCCTTCGGTGCGCTCAGACCCCGCGCCCTCCGCCTGGCTTCTCCCAGCCCCCGAGAGGAGGCGCTGGTGCCCGGGTGGGCCTCTGATCCCTCCCAGCCGGCGTCCCGGAGCCCCCATTCACAAAGCCCCGCTTGGAGGAGGCGACACACACACACACACGCACACAGCGAAGAGGGGAGCTTGATCTTGTCTCATTGGTGTCTCGGGCCTGAAAGGGAAATCGTTTGGGTAAACAGCCAAGCTTCCAGGCTTAACGCCCGGCTCCCGCCCCCGCCCCGTCCCCCCCTCCGCCTCCCCCACTCCCCTTCCACCCCACCCGCCACCCACACTCCGCGCCGCAGCCGGGCCCCGAGCGAGCTCCGCGCGGCGGGCCGGGAGCCCAAGGCTCCCGGGTTCAAAGTGCCGCGGCCCTGAGGGGATGCCCTTCTCGCTGTGCCCCGGGGGGCAGAAGCGGACTGCAGGGCGGTGGGACCGGCCCGGGCCACGGTAGGAACCGCGAAACCTCCCGCTTCCCTAAGTAGAGCTGGTCCCGCGGGAGGGCGCCGGGGAGTTCGGAGCCCGGAGGGACCTTTTCGCCAAGACCGAGCGGAGGCCGAGCCCCGGGCCCAGGCTGGGCCTGGGCGGCCCCGGCTGGTACCCTGAGCCCCAGCAGGCGTTCCCAGGCAGGTGTGCAAGTGTGTGCACGACCGCGGGCGGGGGCGGTGACCCTCTGCAGGCCGCGTGGCGCTCCGCACACCCCGGGGTGATTACCGGGTCCCCACCTCCCTCCAAGCGGGGCGGCTCCTGGAAAAGCCTTTAATCTGATATGAAGCGTTTTCCGAAGTTAGATTCTTTCCAAAAGGAGAGTTCTTCACTTAACTGACTGTAAACATAATGAATAGTTATTAACATGCAAAAAAAAAAAAAGCAACCTTTGTGGTGTTTAAGAGGATACTGCTCTCTCTCTAGCTCATACTCTCAAGCGTGGAAAGAACCTTGAAATCTGAAAATATTCTGATTAGATTATTAGACTTGATTATACGGTGACCCCCCCTTCTTCTAATGAAATTCCTCTCTCTTCTCCTTTTCTCTCTCTCTCTCTCTCTCTCTCTCTTTCTCCTTCTCCCAGTCTCAATCTTGCTCTAATCCAGGAGTCATTAGCAACACCCTCTGGCTACATGTTTTGCATCAGTGAAACATTGTGACATAGTTGTAATACAAACTCTGTCGCCTTGCACTGCATCTTGCGGTAGGAAGTGTAATAGCAATAAAAATCATTTTTCATCTCCAGGCATTATTCGGTGGAAAAAACAAACCCCAGAAAATCTTAATGTGAGACGCGGAGGGGGTGGAGGAGAGAGAAATGAAGGGAGGGAAGAGAAGGAGGGAGGGAGAAAGAGAGAGAAGAAAAACCTTTCCAATTTAGACTGCTCAAAACTAGAGGCACATCGATTCAAGCATATTATTTTCTCTGCTTTCCTCTTCTCTGGTTTTGTCCCTGGTCCCCATGGCTGTCCCTCAGTGGACCCCTGGACCCTCTCAGGAATTGCCTCTTAGTTCCCAAGATGTCTCAGCAACTCCCTTCGCCCCCAGCACAGCATCCCTTTGGGCGAGAAAGCCCCAGGACTCCCAGGGGCTGGGCCACCCCTTCTCAACTGTCTGGGGTGAGGAATCCTTATTCAAATCCTGCTAAGAAATTGGGGCCTCTTTCCTGTACGGTATCTCAGGAATGTTTCCTAGCCTGATGGAGGAGGGACAAACCACCCAGCAAGCCAACCTGGCTGTTTTCCTGGCGCAGCCCTATAATTTCTGAGCAAGGGCTCTCTGAGAGCCTCCTAACCTTCAGTGAGGAGTACTGCCTCCTTTGCCTGCTGGCCCTTTGGGAACTCACCCTGCCAACTCAGGGAGGGCAGAGTTTCAGAGAAATGGTCTCTATGTTGGGTTTGCTCAGGCAGGGAAATGCAGGGGCTTACACACCACCACGTGCACCCCCCCCCCATAGTTCCCAGTTCAGCCATCATTCCATATGGGATCCACCGAGTTCCATTCAACAAAAACAAACTTGCAGTCAAAACTAAGTTAGAAAAAGTTTCTGTACCTGCCCGAAAACAAAGAAAACACACAAATCTTATCAACATAAGGTATACACTCTATTTTTAACAGGAAAAATCTTTTTTGTGGGTGGAAATATTTCACTTATAACCCTATCTCTGGGACAGTGCACTTTGAAAACAAATTGAACAAATTCACATATGAGTTAAAATTTCTGTATATTTTTAGTCTTGTGGGCTTAAGAGTAGGGCAAAACTCCTAAGTTACCAACTGGATAAACTAGGGTCAAACTTGCACCTTAGAGAGAAATGCTGTGTGATTTGTAACTCTTGCCGTTCCTGTTTTCACTGGCCCACAGGTGTACAAGTTAGGGGCTGCATTTTGTGGTTATTTTGTCAGCAGAGCCAAGGGCTGCAGGGAACAAGTCCCAGTAGGCTGGCGACTGGCATGGCGCAGCCCCTCTGATGTCCATCTGATCAGAATGAGTGGATTTCGGTGGAACTCGTAATTGGGAAGGGATGACTTCATAAGCACCCGCCTCATGGGAGATATCTGCATTGGCCACAGCTGAGTGGCCCGAAACACACTGCGGCCCGAACCCGTGGCAACCCGTGGCCTCCGAGAGGACATCGCTCATTTATTTTATCTTTTTTATGAAAGCAGTGTCACAATTTAGACTTGGAGATATTGTACCTATATATTTGTTCCTCTTTCTCCTGTTATTTGCCCTTTATCCCAGTGCAGACATTTCGGGATATGTCGGTCACAGATCACGGGTTTTAATTGGTGGGAAGAAGGCCTGCCTGTTTCGGCTTCTCTTAAGGTTTAGATGAAGGAAAAACTCCGGTGACGGCCAAGTTAGGCAGGAGGCTGGGCGGCATGGCTGCGTAATTCCAGTTTCCGTAGCGAGGTGGCGCTCCAGGGTACGGCAGCGCGCCGGGCTGTCCGGCGCCGAGCGCCGCGGCCGCGTTCCCGCAGTGAGGCGGCGGCCACCGAGCATCGTTCAGGCCGGCTTCCTTTCGCCTCGGCGTCAAAAGTCGGGGAGCGCTCAGACCCGCTAGGCCGACCTGTCCTCGGGGTGGGCGAAGGCCCGAGGCCACGACGGGGAAGCTGGCGGCGGCAGGGAACGCGGCGGGACCCAGGCCGGGGCACATTCCGGACGCCTTGGCTCCGGGGAATCTCTGAAGTCCGTATTCGCGGTGGGACCCGGGCGGGGCCGGTGCGAGGGTGCGGGGCCCGCAAGGCCCGGGGACCGCGCGCGGGGTTAGCCTCGGTCCAGTCGTGGAAGGCCGAATCCAAACACACCGAGGGAGTCGCCCAGCTCCTTCTCCCCGGGCTCGGGAGACTTCGCTTCTTCTTTTTCTCCTTTTTTTTTTTTTTTTTCAATTAAGATAAAATAAAGGAAAGAAACTCTAATGCGTTCGTCATTGGTTTGTCCCCAAACTAGGTAATTTTCCAGTTTGATAGGTTTTTCTTTTTCCTTTCCTTTCCTTCCCGTTCTTTACATTTTTCCTTTTCGTCCCCCCCCCTCCCGGTTTTCTTTATTTTCTTTCTTTCTTCTTTTTTTAACCTATTTCTGAGAGCTGGTTCCTTGTGGGTGGGTGGGTGAGAGAGAGGAAGAGAGAGAGAGAGATTAACACCAGCCCTGGAAGATCCAGCATTGGGCAAATGGCAGCGAAATTGAAGAAGAAACTATTTCGATTTATTGAACTATACTTCCATACATGCGATTTCGTTTTCACAATTGCCTTCCGTGGGTATCTCACAAGCTCTAAGTCAAAGACGACCGGGAGGAAATGCCTTTCACCCTGCCACTCTCAACTTGTGGTTGTTGGGCCCATTACGACCAGTTTGGAAACAATGCTAGAAATAATAATACTAATAAATAGCCACGATGAACAGCATTTCCATCCTGCATGAACTTCCTCATACGTAGCTCTGCGCCCGGATCCCTGGGACCCGGGCAACACGCGCAGCCATTTAGGCTGGGCCCTCTTTTCAACAGTTCGATCCACTGGAGGGCCCTGCCCCGAGAGCTGCTCCCTTACCCGGCGGCTTTGGGTGCCCGGCCTGGGCCCTGGCCGCCACCGGGAAGCTTTCCCAAGGCTGCACCCGGTCGCTGACTTGTCACCAGCTGCACTTCTTTTAGTCCGTACTTTTGGCCACCTCACCGTCCTTGAAGTTTCCTGGTATAAACGCAGGAAATTTCAGCATTAGGAGTCTGCAGAAACTCAGAGGGTCAGGTCATGAGGAATGTTAACGTGGCGACCAAGGATTATAAACATGATCTAAAAGTCTCTTCCAATTCATTTCTTCAAGTATTTATTTGAGTTAAGCGATGAAAAGTGACAGTTGTGAAATAGACAGCTTTTAAAAGTAATGAAGTCAGATGAGGCTTTAACCTGTCGATTGCTATAAATCAACTTTGAAAAAGACGAATGAAGAATATTGGGTGCCTAACCACCAGCATTCGCTCTGAGGGCTGCAGACCCTGAAATCTGCTTGTGATTGCCCTGGGAGCGGCGGCCCCGCAAGGCTCTGAGATTGGAGCTTGGCCCTTGGGTGACTGAGAGGTCCTGGGACTTGCGCTGCCTGAAGGTGACATGTTGGCAGGGGTGGGTCTCCACTTCCGCTTGGACTTGGGCAGATTTGGGCCACCGCAGTGTGTCTTGGGGAGGTGACCCCAGCCCTCAGCACAACTGGAATTTCAGAGGGGCCACCACCCACAGTAAATGCCATGATATAGATGGGCGCTTAGCCCAGCTCCCCACCCAGCTGAGGGTGCCAACTTCCTCCAGCCGAGCGGAGAAAGACCGGGGCCTGCCTGACCCCCGACCCCCGGCCTGCCTTAACTAACCCTTTGGGAATGGCGGCAGAGACAGGGAGGAAGGTGAGGAAGAAGAGCAGGAAACTAAATTTCCCAGGGGCCCAGGGATCCTGGGGGGGGGGAGGGGAGGGAGGTGCTTCGGGTTCTCAGTGACATCAAATGGCCTTATCTACAAGGGAACCCGGAAAAGAAAGGGACCGGGACAGGCATCCAGAGGTCTTGTGATAGGGAGAACGATCTTAGTTCTCCACCTGCCCCAGTCCAGGGGTTCAGATATGGCTTCTAAGGAAGGTGAACTGGTGGGGTGTTTTAAAATAAACTTGACACAATTTCTTGGAGATCTTAAATTCTCCACAACTGCAACTTTAGTCAAAGCCAGGCTTGGGGGGACAGTCCCCTTCCCAGTGACTTCACCCCCAGGTCCCCATCCCACCCCAAGTCTGAAGGAGCATGCCCAGAGCTTCTGGCCCTCTGGGTCGGCTAGGATCTCTTTCCTCCAACACTTCTCCCAGGCGAGGAGGGCACAGAGCTTTCCCCCCTTTTCCTTTGCCCCTCTCCGACGTCGCTTCTTGGAGAAGTCGGGCATCCGATATCCTCCCAGGAGAGGCGCCGCTCTGCTGGAGCACCAGCAACAGGTCCTATGCACTTTATCCCGTGAGCCCTCCACCCCTTTCCCTCTCCATCCTCACTTCTTGGGTCAACTGAGAAGAGAGGAAGTACCTCTCTTTTCCTCTGTCTTGGGACCACCGAGCGCAACCCAAGGAAAGTGAGGACACAGCGCCCGAGTTTGGGGGCAAGTGCCAGGCCGCTTGGCTCTTAGAGACGTTCTGTTGCCCCCGCCTTAGCCCTGCTCGAAATTCTGACTTTAGGCTGGAGGCTGTGACTCAGAGGACTGAGGATGAGACCCAGGAGAAAGTGATGGGGAGAGAGAGTGAAGAGGACCACACCCTCCCCGGGGACAGTCACTAGCGACGTGGGGGCAAGTTGGGCTGGTGGCTCCGCTCGGCCCACCGTGGCCTGCGACGCCACCTCGCGGCCTGGGGGCCTGCTGCCGACCTCGTGCAGCGTCCTCTCCCCCTTCAGGTCGATTTCCCTTCTCTACAGACCGCGACGCGGGGAAGGAGGCGCCCCACCCGGGCGCACAGGGCTCCCGCACTTCCCGCGCCCAGCCCGCCCTCCGGGTCAGCCGGGCTGGAACCCGGCGGCTGGGACTCCGCCGTCGGCTGCGCGGCCACCACCCTCCGCCCGCCCCGCTGGCGCCAGGGTTCCCAGTGTCCCAGGCTGGGGCATGAGGGGCGCAGGGCGCGTCCGGACCCGCCGGGGTGGAGGGTGGAGAGCGGGGACGGCAACTTCCAGTTTCCGGCCGGGCGGAGGGAAACTCGTCGGAGGGGGCAGATGGAGACTCCTCCTCCACTCCGCCCCGAGGCAGCCGGACGCGGCGAGCAGCGCGTCTCCGCCCGCCCGAGCGTTTCCATAAATCAGGCTGCTGGCAGGCTGCTAATTAGCTCAGGCCGAAAAGAATAGGAAGAGGGAGAGTCCAGTAGCGCTCGGTGGGGTGGGGTGGGAGCTCAGTAGGTGGGAGATCAGAATTTCCCGGGGACCAACAGGAGAGTCCTTGGGGCACGTCAGCAGCCCCCGCGGAGGCCACCGCAGGTCACTCCCTCCGCCCCCCACCCCCAGCCAAGGCCTCCAAGCTGGGCCTCCAGATCACCGGCCCCCAGCACTGAGCGCACCCCGATGTTCGACCCGGCCCGCCCACCCACGCCGACTCCCCCTCTCCCTCTCGCTGAGCCAGCCCCGCGTTAATTAACTCTCCCCTCACCCCCTGCAATATCACAGGATTTTCACAACTCATCCCCGAATGTTTCCTCCTTAAGCCTGAAGCCTCCGGCTTGGAACGGCCGCCAGGAAAAGAGGGAGCTGGGTCTGGAAGGAGGGTCAGTCACCTCAAGGCTTTTGGAATAACGGGATTCTCCCAGGGTTGGAGGATGGTGTGGGATAGGATGTTGTAAACCTGTTCCTTCTAGCCCAATGAAAAGGCTAGACGGGTCATTCAAGATTAGAAATAACAGTAAAGTTGGATTATTGATTTCTGTTTAAATCCAGAGCAGAGGACGCGGCGATTGAGAGTAATTACTGTTTATTTTCTCTCATTTCCTCCCCTACCCTTCTCCCAGTCCGCCTGACTCTGGTCCCCCCCCCCCAGTCCTCCCCGCCCTCCGCCCGGAAGGGGCTCTGCGATGACATCACCGCGGAGACCCGCGGCCTCCCCGCCCCCGGCCCCGGGACCCCAGAGCGGAGATTGACAGGTGTCGCTCGCAAGGACAATGCCTTCCAGGTGTCACCATCACAGTCTCAGCCCTCTCAACCTGCCCTCTCTGCCCCCTTCACTTCCAATTCTGCTGCCCCTCTATTTCTCCTCAGAGAGAAGCCCTCTCATCCACCCCCCACCCCAGCTACTCGCATCTGGGCAACGGGGCCCGGGTCTGGAGATGCGGGCAGGGGTGGCGGGGTCTCTGCCTGCTTCCTGCCGCGGGGCGGCTGGGAGATGCCAAGACCATCAGCAAGGGGCCGGGCGGCGATAGCCCGAGTGGGCAAAGAGGGAACGTGCGTGTATTTTAAAGGAACCAGAGCGGTCTCTGGACTTCCCTGCCTTCGCTCTCCATCCTCTCCCCCAACCCGACACACACACACATAATATAACAGACGCGAAGATAATCCTGCCATCTGGCAAATCCCAAATTTGGCGACCAAGCTCTGAAAGCCACGGCGAAGTGTCATCCCGGGAGTAGATGCCTAGTCCTGCCAGGCTCTCCGGAGCTGGGACGAGGGCGCTGAGGTCTGCGCCTGCACCTGCCCGTACCTCGGCTGGATCCTTCATCCCTGCCCTGACCCCACAGATTTTGTGAAGTTTTCCCTCCACAGTGGACAGAGGCTCTGGGGGTCGGGAAGGGGCACGCAGGAATTTTGCCCACTCCCAGTTCTCACCAATACTGCTTCAATGAGCTAAAACCCAAATTCGGCTTCATTATGTAACACCAAATGTAATTTATAGCTGGGCGGCCAGTCGGCGGCGATTTAGATCATTTGGTGATAAGGATCACACTTATTAGATTTCTTCAAAGCCGATGGGGGTTTTCTATCTTTTTTTTTTAAAAGGAGGGCATTTGTGCTAAATTGCCCAGTGCTGGTGTGATAACTGTCAAAAGTTTGACATCAAAAGAGCTAATATTATTCAGTTACTAGAGAAGCTGTCTGTCTCAATAAGAATATCTTAATTACTGCATGACAAAGGTATGAAGGGGTCCGATCTGAAAAGGGGAGAGGCATTCAGCCACTCCTTTTGATGCTCTATCTATATTAGACCGATGTGCCGCTCTTAATCAGGCCTAGTCCGATTTCCTCTCCTCTCCCCGTCGGTCCTCTGAACTTTATAACTATATGTAAACACGTTGTCAGTGGGGACATAATCTCAGGTTCTTATTAGAAGAAATTTCCATCCTTTCCCGTTCTAGATTAGCAGTGGAGTCCCTCCATCAATGAAGGGACTAAGGTTTCGTGGACAATAATGTGGCAATTGTTGATGGTTTGTGACCCATAAAATGTGGAGGTGACTGTTCTGGCTTTGGTATGTAATTATGCAAAACACTTAACATAAAGACTTGCCATTCGATCTAATGGCAGTCCCTGCGGTCTATTTCAAAAAGGGAGGGTCTATGTACAGAGAGAGAAAAGTAACATTTGTTTTAACACAGGTTTTATGGGGGGGATGGATAAATACAAACACATCGCAACGCCGCCCAAAGTATTTTTTCGAGTCAAATTAAAATAATTACGAGGGGGTTTAATAAGTTAATCATAGCAACACGGCCCATCCAAAAACAGAGGGAGGGTCGTTCAGGCTTCAGCACACCACCTCCCCGACCTGGGACTGGGCTTGTGGGTGGCGATTCACCTCCCGCTCATGCAGGGTGGTGTGCGTCTCTGTCTCATCTCAGTCCACCTGGGCGACTGGCTGGGATCTAAAGCTCAGTCTGGGGCTGAGATTGGGGGAGAGGTGGGCAAAGTCCCCACCCCCAAATCTTTTCCGCAGAATTATTTGACAGAAGGCATTTTAATAAACCAGTCCTCTCCCAAGAAGCCCTCCCCCACATTCCCTTTGCCTCTAGTGCCCTCAAGCCCCCAGGATTTAGGGGCCCACCGAAAGGCTGGTGGGAGGGGATGCCGGGGCAGGAAGGGGTGCCCGGATGATTTGGGTAAGATGTCTAAACGCAGCGTCCAAGCTCAGAGACGTCAGCTCGGGGGCCGACTTCCAGCAGCTAAAGCAGCACCTTTCCAAGTCACCTGAGGGTTTTTCTTTCTTTTCTTTTCTTTCTTTCTTTTTTTTTTAATAATAGAAGGAATTAAAAAGGGCTTGAAGGAGGAGAGGTGGAATGAGATGGGAGGGTGGTCACGGGTCCCGACCCAGCCCTGGCCGCCGGCTAAAAAGCAAGCGTTTCTCTGTAACACCACGGGCCCCCACCCTGCCTGGAGAGGAACACCCCGCATTCGGATCGGCTCTGCGTCCAGCTCGGCGGCCTCGCTGCCCGCCGCGCAGTGACATTGCAGTGTGAGCCCTGCAGAGGCAGGCAACAGGGGATTTTTTCAAGGGGGAAATGATGATTAAAAGAGAGAATCATCTAAATATCAAAGTGACATATGGGGAGACCTGGAAAAAATATTTAAGCTATTGAAAAGCAAATAAAGAAGCAGGCACTTAGGCTGGGAAATTAAATGTTATGTTTAAGATGGTGCTTTTGTGCGGGCTTGAAGATTTCCGATTCATGTACACATAATAAACACTCAGGTTTGTCATCTGGAGGTGCAAATCTGAAAGATATTCCAACAAATGAAGTGCTGGCAGAGAGAGGAATAAAGAGATCGGCGCCTGTCAGGGGTCAGGCAGCCTGAGATTGCTTCTAGAGATCTTTTGAAAATTTCACACGATTGAAGGCTTAGGGGCTTCACTGTGCTTGCATTTCAAACTCAGATCAGTGGGATCACAATCAAAAATAGAGGTCTGGAAAATTTTGATGCAAAGATGGCCATGGGCTGCAGCGTTTCGCTCACTAGCTCACTCTCTCTCTCCTTTTTTTTTTTTTTTTTTTTCTTTCCAAGACAGACACCCTGACATGGCTGTGATCCTTTGGATGACAGAGTTGTCAGAAAAGAAAGAGAAAATTGCATCTTGTCTCGTAACTTCCTTTCAGTCAAAGGAATTTAGGATCTTATTTCCAATAAGAGAGAAAAATGATTATTTTCTGGCAAGCATAGGACTCTAGCTCAGAAGAGTTTTGGATTTCATGATTAGTTATTTACTCATAGACATTTAGGTCTGGGGTCTCCTCTTCATTTATCCAGAGTATTAAGATGATTTCTCATTCAGCTTGTGTTCCTACATTACATTAAAATTTCTTACCACTGTCAATGTTATGCAAGTTCGGGTGGATAAACAAAAGTATATACTTACACATACATATGTGTATGCACACACAACTTTAATCGTTAAACCTGGAGATTGGCCTGGCTGCTTCATATTTTGTGGGATTTCGTGCTCACTCATATTTCGTCCACCCCTCAAGATGTCAGCACTTTCTGATTCAAACAGGACACAGGAAAATCAGTTGTCTCTGTGATTGATCCATGGTGGGCAGGGGGAGAAAATAAAGTAACTGGGGAGGGTGGGTTCTATGAGAACAGTTCTAAGCAACTCTGAAATGGGACCAGGCTGAGTAGATGCAAAGAAGCTGGTTTGACAGGGCTGTAGAAGACTTTGCGAACAAGCATAAATAATGCCAATTATGCTAAAATTGGAGTCATCTAAAATCAATTTCTATTAGTTTGGCAGACTTTAGGAAGAGAAAAAAAAACAAGGACCAATTAATCATCAATTTGCCAATTTTAATTTTTACCTAGCTATGTTAGACAAACGGCAATGTACTTTTGGGAAATAATCTAAACTGTAGTTGGGTTTCATTAAGTCTGAGACCAGGATGAGCAGAAATTAGATTCCTGAGAACTTCTCTGAAGTGCATGTATTAAGAGCAGTGATCCCACAGTGGAGGAAGAGACCGGAATAAAGAATGTCTCCTCATCCCTGAATTATGGAGTCAAACCACTTAAGAATGTGTGTTCTTTAACAGGTGGGCAGACAGGGAAAACTGTAAGAGTTGCTCTAACTGGTTTTACAAGTTCAAATCCTTGATTCCTCTAGTTTCTGTCAATTGGAGCAGGCGCTGGCAGCGCCTTGGAGTTGGGGAGCAGCGGCAGGACCCGGGAGGCCACTGGGCCGGTGGGAAAGGCCTCAGCTGCGGAAGCTTTCTCTCCAATGCCAGGCCGAGGGGGAGAACTTGGCTTCTAGCACCCTGGATTTAGTGATTACAGAAGGAAGGCGGGGAAAAGTAGACTGCCCCTCAAACCTCACATTTAGAGCCTTCCCAGACACCCAAGTTGCCAGGGCTGAACGTCCCGCCCTGGAGGTTTAAGGAGGGAGCGGCCCCATGTCTACAGGGCGGCTGCTACCCTCAGATCAGCTTCTCCAATATATATATATTTCCAGACCCACAGTAAAGGAATAGACAGCAGGTCCTAAGTATAACTTTTAAAAACTTGAGCAGAGATGGAAACGAAGGGGAGCCTTCTTTTTGCAAGAGGGCCACCCACTGGGCTCTCAATCTCGCTCTTTCTCTGTCTTCTACGAGGGACCAAGGCCCCCAGCTGGGCTTTAAAAGCGGGGTTTTGCGCAGTGAATACGGTGGGGCCTGTCCTGGCTTCCAGGAAAATCGCTTAGAGTGAAAAAGGGCAGGCGGGATAACGGGCAGATAGCAGGGGAGGCAGGAGGGGATCCTTGGCCAAATGGAAACTGTGCCGTCTCCGAGCCGGAGCCGCGCGCAGGCCCCAGCGGGGAGGAGGCACAGCGGGGCGAGGGTTCGGCGTAGATCAACGCTACCGTGGGCGCGCCGAGTGCCGGCGATAACCCCTGCACCAGGCTGGAGAGGGTTCGAAACTCCTCCGGTGGGACGTGGGAGTTCTTGGGGTAACCTTCCCTGCAGAATGCAGAACTGGCAGGAGACTCCATAAAAAAAACATCATGAAGATGCGGTCTTGAGGGCCGCCTGCTTTGCCCAAAACAGAGGGGTTTTCTCGGGCCTGAAGGGGAGGTGAAACTCATGCATCTCGGATCCCGCCTGGGACCCGCGAGAAATGCCCCTTCTGCAACCTATTAACCAGGAACTCCGTGGCGGGGGGTGGAAGAGGGCGACAACTCCAAGTGACAGGCTGCGGGTGACCTCCCGGTCCTCACGTTCTACCATCTCCAGTCCTGGGAGCTGAGGACACGAGTAACCTTCCTCTCGCCGTCCTATTCTCGCCTTGAAAAAAAAAAAAAAAAAAAAGTGAGGGCACAGGGGAGAATGGCAAAGTGGAGGTCAGAGGCTTCAGAGAGCTTGAAAGGAACCCGCGCCTCTAGGTTTTAAAGCATACTAAGCCTAAAACAGCCCAAGCGCCTCTGGCAGCCCATGGGCCAGAGCTCGGTATGTCTAGGGCAGCGCGGGCGCCGAGCACTCTGCTCCCGGAGCGTCCCGGGCCAACCCCTGGGCTGGGCCCCGCACGCCTCTGCCTGTCCGGCCTCGAGTCAGGAGACCCTGAGTGCACCCCTCTTCGCAGCTGCTGGATCCCTCCGGACAGGGTGGCTGTGGGGGGCGCTGCCCAGGACAGGGAGGGCGCGGGGCTCAGGTGGAGAGCTCCGCGGCGCTGGAGGTTGGGCGCCCACGGCCGGGGCCCCATTCCAACCCCTAAGCCGCGCGCTCTGCCCTCTCCAGGAGTGAGACATGCAAACATTCCCGGGCCTAGCCGAGTGCTGGAGAGGGGAAAAGCGGAGCGACCAGAGACATCTTCCGGCTGTGTTACCACTGGCGCGGAAAACTGAGCGTTTCCAACGTTGGAAACCTCCCGTGGATGCTGGGAGAGGCCGGCCTCGCGGGGCGGTGAGAAAGCACTCGAATTCCCTCATTGCCATCTTGGCCTTTTCTAAAATGATGGTTTTTTTTTTAAATTATGAAACTAAAAACTCCAGGCGAGGCAACTCCTTTCTTCCCGTTTTGATACGACATCCACTGAATAAAATCCGCTTTTAAGCCGTTTATACTCTAACTTCAGAGGAACACATGTTAATTTTACCTTTATTTAAATGATTGCCAGGCTGATTTGTGAGGGGTTCTTCCCCTCCTCCAGCCCTCCCTCTAGATTTTAACATATGGAGTACTGTAATGATTCAGCACCACTCTGGAAAGCAGGCAGCTTTTTCGTTGATATCATTAATTAATATCACTTTTGTTGATATTGTTAATTTCATGGACCGCTCTTTAAAGTTTAGCCTGAAATGCACGTGCCAGGACACAAATGGCGAGTGTGTCGGTTATCTCCAATGACCTCTAAGTGGCGACACACCAGGAACAGACCCGACGTCTCCTTGGGTCTCCATGGTCTGCTCCTGCAGACCATGCCATGTGGGATTTCGTGGGCACGATCTCCTGGTGCCCATGGCTCCTTGATCTAAGCCCAGGCATGAATATTTTTACTCTAAGTACGCCCAGGTGACCACACTCCCAGGTGGTTTGCCACTTGGGACTAAAACTCTGTTCCTTGAAGGCAAGGGCTGTAGACGTGGAGGGAAACGCGGGGAACTTCAGGCGATCTTTATGACACTACGTCCAGTTTTGAGGATCTCGTGCCAATTTCTCAGTGTGTTTCTGTCCAGATAGACTAAGCTCTTTGGAGTTAATTAACCTGTGGTCCAGCTACGATTAATACAGAGCGAAGAAAAGATGGAAAGAGGGGGAATTAGAAAGAAGAGAGGGAAATAAATAGCGTGCCTTTAGCGGCATTCCTTTATACCGGTCGGCCACAGTTAGTTACCGACTTTCCAGCCGCGAGGCCGCTATGCGCCATTTACTGTAATTGAATTGCTGTTATAACACCTTCCAGAGGGACAGCAATGCGTTTCAAAAAAGTTGCGCGCGCGGCCTGCGGCTGCCTGTCCTCCTCCTGCCGTCGCCGGCCGCCCGCCAGGCAGAGCTGCCCTTCGGGGATTGGGGACACAGGGCTCGATGTGCCCCCGGGCGGAGCTGGAGGAACCCGGCCCCTGGTGAATCCAGCCCAAGGCGTCCGTAGCCCGGGGGATACTCTGGGACTCTGGGGATGCCGGAGACTCCGAGAGGGCCGAAACCCGAAGCCTAAACTGAATAAGGGATGAGGATAGGACCTGGAATTGCAGAAACTGGGGAAATCAGTATGTGTCGGGGGTAATCTCCGAGGCACCAAGGCCTCTGCCCTCACTCTTCCATTGGATTTGGATTCTCCGGCGCTGCCCGGGGTGCTTAGGTGGCACTACCTTCCCCTCCCCCATCCCCCAGACTTGGCCTGGCCTCTCTGGGGACCTGCTTGCCCTGAGGAAACAGGAAACTTTCCTGCCCAGGGCTAGGAACAAGAGGTTGGGGCCGGGTGCTGAGATGCCCTGTCGTGTGTTCCCCCCACCCCCACTCCGACTCTGATAGACCTCCCCAGCCTCGGATTTTGGCCATGCGGGCCCGGGCAAAGCCTCGAAGGCAGCAGGATTCATCACACTGGTCTCTCGGCAGCAGTCTCTGGCTTCCTTCCTCGTCTCCCCTAACCCTCAGCAGTGTCCTCGCTGAGACCTCAGGGCCAGCCAACTCTTTTCTCTGGTACCCCTCACTCCCTGCTGGCCCGCTCTTGGGCTCCACACAGCTTTCTAGGCGCAGAGAGCGAACTTTATTCATATGCGTATCCCTCCCGCCACACCCCAGCCCCAGGACAGCCAAGGTCTCCCAGCCTTCAGCGCAGCCTTTGGCTTGGTCTCCAGGAAAGTAGCAGGTTGAGAGAAGTGTATGTGAGTGTGTGTGTGTAAGGGGAGTGCAAGGGGATCTCCCCACCCTACCACCCCGAGTAAGATCTCTATGGCTAGTTTAAAGAGGCTAGGAAAAGAGAAAGGTGAAAACTAGAGGCTAGACTATGCTTCACAGGCCCTGGGAGGTGAGCAGAGTACTTCTGGGACCAGAGCATTCGGCGGCGAGAATAACCCGCGGATCTGAGCATCCTCAGACTCATCTACGCAGGTCAGCCAGGGAAGCTGAGGCAACGGCGGTCACGCTGGGCTCCCCCAACAGCCCAGCGCTGTGCGGGGCGAGGATCAGTGAGGCTCGAAAGAACTGTCCAAGGGGGATTGGGACGGAAACCAGAGGGCAGAACAGGGGAGAAGGAGCAACCGCTCGAGGGGAGAAGGAACGCCCTGGGGTTTGGCCATCAGCGACAGAGTGGGGAAGCCTTATGGCCTTAGTTTGGGGTACACTTAACAGGTGTGTGTGTGTCCCTGCATACGCGAGGTGGTGGTGGTGAGAGGGAGACATTGAGGGGGCAGGGGGAAGGGGTGGCTTGGCATGCACGCACATCAATGTGACTCCAGTTGACCTTGTCTTTTCCTGGGGAATCTCCAGCTTCCTCCGGGGCTTGCTAGACATAAAGTTTTCTTCGGAACCAAAAAGTCTATTGCTCTCAGAGACATCCAGCAATGAGAGCAAGCATGTGCTCTGCGGCCCTGAGAACTGGGGTGCATTCACCCCTTCCCCCACCCACGCACAACACCTCCGCCGCCCACGTCTGCTTTTCTGCAAAACCAAGTTCTTTGCCTTTCCGATGTGGCCAGGAAATGGGATGGGGAGGATACCTTGCCCTTGGTCTCCCGTGGCCTCCTGAACAATTAGGGGTGGAGTTGGGGAGGGCGATAAAATCTGCAAGAACTCGGGAAAGTGACTTTAATGGTGAGGCCTCGGGGATGTTGGGGGTAAATTGCCTCAAGGCTCAGTTGAGAACAGGAGAAAAAAGCAGGTCCCATCCCCCGGTATCTGGACCCAGTTTTCTTTGCCGGGAACCGCGGGATCTTCGGTTTGCGCTTCGGAGTCTTGGAGACGGAACAGGTCCGCGCCTGCCTCGCTCCGCTTCTTGGCGAGGGCGAGGAGGTCGCCCCAGGGAGACAGGACTACAGAGCGCGTTAAGGAGTCAAGGGCAAAACCTCATTCCGCTCACCCAGGGTTAGTAGCAAGGCTTGGGGTGTGGTGGTCTGGCTGGTATGAGACTCCCCTATCACTTGGCACTGCAGCCAAGGCTGGGCTTGTGAGCGACTCGGCTCCCGTTCCATTGCTGGACTCCATGTACTCCCACAGCCCTGACAAAATCCATATCCTCGCAGTTTTGACGTTCCCCTCTCTAGACCTTGCTCAGGAGTGATTTTCACCGGGTATTAACCTTTGCGCAACAAAGTTGATTGCCAACAGCTAGAAAGATTCTTTAGGAAAAGACGTGGACAAAAATAGACATAAGAGGACTGAAGTGAGCCATGAGCCCTGCACAAGGCTAAGAACCTTACTGCGTTATCTCTTTACATCCTCACAACGCTGCCCCCCCTCCCCCCACCGCCAGACTTAGGTGCTACCCTTTTCTCCTTTTTGCTGCTGAAGTCGCTGAGCTTCAAGGAAGTTAAGAACCCTTACTAAGTTTAGCCAGCTAACAACAGGCCAGGCCTGGATGGAACCAGGCCAACTTTTCTGGAAGCCTGCTTCCATCCCAGACTGTACTCAGGAGAGAAACCTGCTCACTTGGAGGGCTAAATGGAACTTCTCTCTGGGACAAAGTGGTGCTTTTCCCTGGAGATCTGTCTCAGCCCGTAGGGAGCCAGGAAAGGGTTTTCTAGCAGGTGCCAGCCAGTGGACCACTCAGCTGAGAAGTAGCAAGTGAATGGGCCAGCAATTCCCCTCCACGGCACAGCCTGCTGCTTCCAGGGCTGGGAGTCAGTATGACCCTGCACTTTCTGTATTTCAGAAACGAACCAGAGGTGAGGGCTTCCCTGGTGGCGCAGTGGTTGGGAGTCTGCCTGCCAATGCAGGGGACATGGGTTCAAGACCTGGTCTGGGAAGATCCCACATGCTGCAGAGCAACTAAGCCCGTGTGCCACAACGACTGAGCCTGTGCTCTAGAGTCTGCAAGCCACAACTACTGAGCCCACGTGCCACATCTACTGAAGCCGGTGCGGTCTAGAGCCCGTGCTCCGCAACAGGAGAAGCCACTGCAATTAGAAGCCCACGCACTGCAACGAAGAGTAACCCCTGCTCGCTGCATCTAGAGAAAGCCCACGCACAGCAACAAAGACCCAACAGCCAAAAATAATAAATAAATAAATTTATCGAAAAAAGAAAGAAATGAACCAGAGATGCTTGCTGTGTCATGTGTCCCCCACAAAAGAAGCATGGGATAATTATTCCTTTTTAAGAGCCCATTAAAAGAGCACTTCGATTTGTAAGGGGGGTGGGGGAGAGGGAGAAAGGAAAGAAAGCACCTGTGACACTGGGGCATATTTATCCTGGAAGATGAGCACAGACTGGCGGCGGCAAACAGTGAGATTTGGCACAACAGAATAAACAGTTTCATTTCAAACATTCTGACATGCTCCCTGTTCTGATGGGGAGAGGTGCTGATGCAAACACAGTCAAGAGAACTTCCCTTCTACTAAGAAGTCCCATTCCCCACAGGACCCTAGGAAAATGTTCTCAGGGTAGAACAGAGAGTCATCCATTTACATCACCAGAAGTACCTGTTTGCAGGTGCTAAGGGATGCAAGGAGGGCATCTCCCCACTTTTTCCTTTTAATCTATTTCCATGGTCTTTTCATGGAGTTCATGAGGAATCAAATCTTAGCACTGCTTTTTTTTTCAACTAGGAAAGCAGATTATGCCTTAAGCATAACCACAGCAGACTTATGTCGTAGTGATGATAGAGAATCATTAATTTTCCTACCAAATTGGTGTGGGTAGTATTTGACCTAACCTTTTCTCTTTTCTTTTTTAGTTTTTCTTTTTTTCAATTTTCTCATGAGGGTGAAGTGAATTTAAGAAAATACTCTCCTTAGAATCTCTCTGTCTCTCTCTCTCTCTTTCTCTCTTTCAATATACATATACAAGTTACATCTCCATGAGTCTCAGCATCTAATAGTTTTAAGGCTGATGTGGAAAAAAAAATCAGTGTACCTAGTTAGCCATTCTTTAAAACTTCAAAACAGAAGAATGACAGATAGTATGCAAGTCTTCAACTCATAGGAAGGAACCACCTGTGTGTGTTACTCATTTGGAAGGAGGTGGTCTGTTTGGGTCAGCCAGTCCTAGGGGAATATTATAAGTCAAGATCAGCTGCGCCTACCTGGTGACACCCCAAGCCTATTCTGCATTTAGAGCTTCCTAGCTTGGGAGGTGGGTCATGCATGTTGGGAAGAGATGGAAGCGTGGGTGAGGCTGTGGGTATAGCATGGAGAATACAGGAATCTAGTAGGAGGGGGAAGAGTGATTATTTTCCTGCTCTCCATGGAAACTTTCTCACTTATGCATTTATTTAACACCCACTTATTGAGTAGGTAGGATGTTCCCAGCATGGTACAAGGCACTTGTGGACACAAAGATTAGTAAGTCATGGGCCCTGGCCTCTAAGAGTTTTTAAGTTTGTGGGAGAGAGGCAAGCAAGCATGACATAATACTCTCTGATAACGGTTACAAGGAGCTTTGGAAGCTTGCAAGAGGGTGGTTCTTTCTGCCTCGGAGAACTGCTTGGGAAAGATGTCAGAGTGAAGGTGATTTGATCTGGGACTCAGAAGGTGTGGGAGGTGGGGCAGAGTAAGGTGGGGAGGAGAGAGAAATGGGAACTCCAGCTGGAGGGGGGCACAGAGTAAAGGTAGGGAAGGTCAGACCAGGTTCTTATTCCTCTGGGGGGACAATCAAGTTCATTGTTTCCTGGATTACTGGGGCTTGTGTAAAGAAGCCGGAAGTTACTCACATAGTTTTTTTTTTTTTATTATTAGTTTCTGCTTTATAACAAAGTGAATCAGTCATACATATACATCTGTTCCCACATCCCTTCCCTCATGCATCTCCCTCCCTCCCACCCTCCCCATCCCACCCCTCCAGGCGGTCACAAAGCACCGAGCTGATCTCCCTGTCATAGTTCTTAATTAGAGTGTGTCTACTGCCTCCCTGTCGTTTTCATGGGGGGTGGGTGTGGGGGGAAGAGTAGATTTGAAATGATTTCCAAGAGGATGGAGCTTCTTTTTAGTCTAACTGATGAGCCACATTTGGATTTCCTTCTAGAGTGAATAAATTGAGCTCCTTCTGTCTTGGGCGTTTACCTGAAGGTTTAAAACAGAGAGAAGAATACATAAAAGTGGACAAGGTCATGGAAATATCAGAGGATATTAGTATAAGGAGCACTGTGGCCAAAAAAAAAAAATCCTGCAGAATGTATTCTTTTTTTTTTTTTTTTTTTTTTTTGCTGTACGCGGGCCTCTCACTGTTGTGGCCTCTCCCGTTGCAGAGCACAGGCTCCGGACGTGCAGGCTCAGCGGCCATGGCTCACAGACCTAGCCGCTCCACAGCATGTAGGATCTTCCTGGACCGGGGCACGAACCTGTGTCCCCTGCATCGGCAGGCAGACTCTCAACCTCTGCGCCATCAGGGAAGCCCCAGAATGTATTCTTAAATTTGCACGAGTGCCAGAAGTATGGGTACCATCGACTTCCTCTTCAGTGCTTATGCTTCTCTCAGAACAGATGAAACCTGCTGTTTTGGTTAGTGCTATGCGTCTCTCTCTCTCCCTTGGGGCTGGAAGCCCTCGGAGGCTGGGAGTAGAACTGTATCATGTATGTTCCCAGTTCCTGGCACAGTGCCAGGCACCTAAGAGCTCAATCCATTCTCAATGAATGAGTGCTGCAAGTCTAAGAATGTTGGCTTTTAGTTTGTGTTCATGATTGTTAGAGAATATCTTTTTATGTTTATCATTTTGGATTTTTAATTGTGATTGCATAGAGTAAGCACAGTTACAACTAGTTCTGATAAAAACTAGTTCTTATTCATGGTGCGACTAGCCTGTTTAAGTGAAAGGCATGAGCACAATAGTTTTTAAACTGTATCCACTGCCTTGACCTTGGGCAGTCACCTCCAAGACACTCAAGAGCCACAAGTTTGAAAACCGTTGTACTAGAGGCTTCAAATCAATGTTGTCCAATTCGCTGCTCTAGTTTTCTCAGCAAGATTGTTAGGATGAACTGTGCTTCCTGTCGTAGTTTTCCTACCATTCAGAACCATAGTAAAATTTCATACAAACAAAACTCACTTTTTGCACATGTTTTGCTGTTGTTGTTGTCATTTTATGTATAATTTAGACATTGGCCAAGATACTTTCTTAGTTGGACTAAAGTGAGGTTAAGAAGATACCTTCTTCTTCCTAAGACTTCTATATAACTTTTGGATGACCTAAGGAATGGCAATAATCTGGGTTCTTAAAAGTCAACATCTTGGGCTTCCCTGGTGGCGCAGTGGTTGAGAGTCTGCCTGCCGATGCAGGGGACACGGGTTTGTGCCCCGGTCCGGGAAGATCCCACATGCTGCGGAGTGACTGGGTCCGTGAGCCATGGCCGCTGGACCTGTGCGTCCGGAGCCTGTGCTCTGCAACGGGAGAGGCCACAACAGTGAGAGGTCCACATACCGCAAAAAAAAAAAAAAAAAAAAAGTCAGTATCTTATGGCCACTTAACCAGGGAGAGGACAAGATCTATGTTGGAAGAGGGATTAATCTAAGATGTTTTGATGCCCTTCTTTTGCACCGCTGCCCTGTGTTAACATTTTCCAACATAGGCACCAATGAGATCTTGGAAACAAGCATGAAGAAAAGCATAAAATGAGATCAAAACATGATCAGCTCCCTCTGAATTCTACCTTATGTTTTAGCAAGTCTATTGGCTCCTTTGCTTGGAGTAATTTCAAATTCCCACTGGCTTAGTGGCAAGATATCTTCTCATTCTTTTCTAAAAACACTATTCCTTAAAAAACAATTCCTGCCCACCACCTTCTCTCTCTAGTGAATTCTCTTTTTAGAATTCAAATTGCAAAGAAATTCACAAGTGCAATAGAATACATTTTTGAGCTCTGTGTTCATTGTTGTTCCTAGCTCTAGGGAGCAGTAGAATTTTTCAGTAAAGAGGTTTATAGTTTTTGTTTGCTTTGAGTTGAGGAGGCCATGTTAACCTTGATAATCATCTCAGAGGTGCTGTGTCTTGGTATCCAGACAGCTGAGGTACTGTACAAGTATCATCCAGCCATGAGTACAAGACTCAAAAAAAGGCAAAACTTTGAGGGCTGTGGGCCTCTCGAGGCAAGGACAGAGTCAAACTCTTCTATAGCAATATCAAAATATGATTCCAGAGAGCCCATGATGAGAGATTTAAATGGGATTGGATGATACAAATGCAAAAGATGGGGAATCCAGCTTTAGGTCAGTTGCCAGTCCTACTGCACTCTAGTGGCTCTGTGAAAACTATAAAAAGTAGAGACTTCACTTTTGGGATTCTGATAGGAAACCAATATAGTAACCTCTCCCATCTTGGAGAATTGTATTCATGCCCACACGCCTACACCTAGTGATCTTGAAGCTGGGTTTCAGTTCCCGGTCAGTGATTGAGGTCAGGTCCCAGCGGTGAGAGCACCGAATCCTAGCCACTAGACCAGTGGTCAGTGACAAGGCTCTGGCCCTACGACTTTGCAGATAAAGAATTCCCACAAAGACAGAATGTAGTGAAACAAGTAACGTATTTATTAAGAGAAAAAAAGAGTACAGTATGTGTGGATAGACACATGGACGGGCTCAGAGAGAGAGTTGCGCCCTTTTGGCAGTTTAAATCATTTATATAGTGTATTTCTTCTGAGTTTCCTTTGGCCAATCATTTTAATTTGCCTGGTTCAAAGTCCATACTTGGTATATCTTGGGAACTTCCCATGTGTGCATGCGCATCTCTTAACCAAGATGGATCCTACTGAAGAGGCCTATGAGTAGACTTAGCCACTTAGCATCACTCCCCTTTTGACTTCCAAGGAACCTTTGTGCGCATGTGTAGTTGGGGGTGTCTCCTGACTTCGAGAATGAGGGATATGTGGTCTTTTATCTTCTATCTGGGCAGGGCCCAACCTCCTCTCTCAATTGTCCTGTTATTCTGGTCTTGGAGTATTGGTCCATAGTGAATGAACTCCAACTGTTTGCCCCAGGGGTCCATCTATCTCCTGCTTCACTAGGAATCTAAATATTATTACAACTAATGTATCAATTTATTATTCTCAATGCATATATTTCTAAGAAATATTAAGAAAGGAAATTATAAATTTATAGATTAAAAAGATAAAAAATTATTTGAATTTAAAACTTGTAATGCTAGTACATTTCCTTTTGTTTAAAGTACGGCTGCCTCAAATGAACCTATATCTATGAAACAGACATAGGCTCACAGACGTAGAGAGCAGACTTGTGGTTGCCAAGTGGAGAGTCGGGGGAAGAGGGACTGGGGGGTTGGGATTAGTAGATGAAAACTATTACATATAGAATGGTCCTACTGTGTAGCACAGGAAACTATATTCAATATCCTGGGATAAACCATAATGGAAAAGAATATAAAAAAGAAAATATATATGTGTATAACTGAGTCACTTTGTTGTATAGCAGAAATTAATGCAACATTGTAAATCAACTATACTTCAATAAAATAAATTAAAAAAAGAAACAAAGCATGGCTGCCTGTGCCATCTTTACTCACTCATACGGCCTGTAATAATATTCCACGGTAGCCAATGAAAAAATTCTTCCTATGTTGCCAATTTAGTGAGCATAAATTACTGGGAACTTTATATGGAATAAATTATGTTCTTAAGCCTTCTCAGATGTGCAGCCAATAGAGATTTTAAAGCAGCAAACAAAACGCAAAATTTAACTTGAAGGGGTATTTATTGTGTTTGGAACCCTCTCTGGAGTTATTTCCTCTCTACCTCTGTGAGGGGATTACAGAGGGTGCCTTCCAACCTGAGGCTTTCTTAGCCACACGAGGCTCTTCAGAAACCTGCATGTGGTTTGCTTCTTAGATTTAAATAAAGTGACAAGGAATATTACAATGTTGATGTGGCCGTGGGCCCGAGGAAAAAAATGAAGAACTCCGTTTGAGTCACAGACAGAACAAACAGGGAAGGTGTCACTGACCCCAAATGTGCCATTACCCGACTTGCATGCTTTTGTTGAGAACCCTGTGCTACCATCTTTTTTTGGTACAACCATTGTAAGTGCAACTCATGGGTACTCATAAATGCAAGGTAAGTTTAACTGATTTGCGACTTTCCACATTGCTGATGATGAAGTGGTGCTTTGGCTGTTGAAAGGTGAGGGGAACTTGATTTCAACGTGGAGACGAGATGCTGCATTCTCTAAACTGACAGATGGAAATTCTGCTTCAGAATTCATTATTTGATGTGAAAGACAATAGTGAAAATTTGAATCTTCAAAAGAGTGCAATGGGTTAAAATACAATCAGACCATTAAAAGTTAAATGAATTGCAACGTGGAAAATCATTGGGAAATGCATTTGGGTGGCAGCTTCTGGGTTCCCTGATAATGTTTTTTGATAGCCTTTTCCATGTCATCTTAAGTTTTCCTCATTCTCTTTGAGCTACTAAGGTGCCTAACTAGAACTCTGGGTCTACATAATACCTGACACATGAATGGAAAATGACATTCCTCATCTAAAGACACAAAATATTGTGATGAGGGGTTGATGCTTTCTGGGTCTCCTATGGGGAGGTCAAAACTACATGGCTATATCTAGTTTAGTAACAGAAAATTAAGTTACAAAATGGTACATGTTAATTGTAATAAGCCAAACAATTAAAGTGTATGAAAATTTTTTTTAACAGTTTCCTTTCTAATCAACTCTCCTTCATGGTTTTCAGATTGTATACATGGATTCTCTGATGCTCCTCTCTTTAAAGGATGGAGTCTAACTCCCAGAAATGACATAGAACTACTTTGGAGACTGGATAATTAAAAGCGATTGTGACTTCTGATTTAGGTGCAGGCTCTCTTTTTCTCTCTCTTGGACCTCTGGCTCTGGGAAGCCTTACAGAAAGGTCCACATGGCAAGAAACTGAAGTCTTTGCCAAGAACCAGTGAGGAAAGGAGGTCTGTCAACAAGTAGGAGAGTGAACTTGGAACCAGATTCTGCAGCCCAGTCAGTCTTAAGATGACCTTAGCTCCATCCAATAGCTTGACTGCAACCTCACGAGAGATCCAGAGGCAAAAGCACTTACTAAGCTGTTCTGATTCCTGAGCCTCAGAAACTGTGAGATCACAAGTGTTTGTTGTTTTAACTTGCCAAGTTTAGGGTTAATTTTATACAACAATAGATAACTTGTACATCACTAAGAAGTAACTTGCACAGTGTCTGGCATTGGCTAGAAACCTAATAAATATTTGTTGAGTGAATGAATTAAAATGAATAAATGAAAAGTTTAATTTATGTCCTTCCATATCATTCCATATTTTTTTATAACCTTTTAAAAACTAGTTTCACAGAAGAGTGTTTCTGGAAGAGGATCTCTTTAATTATTATTATTTTTTTTTTTTGCGGTACGCGGGCCTCTCACTGCTGTGGCCTCTCCCGCCGCAGAGCACAGGCTCCAGACGCACAGGCTCAGTGGCCATGGCTCACGGGCCCAGCCGCTCCGCGGATGTGGGATCTTCCCAGACCGGAGCACGAACCTGCGTCCCCTGCATCGGCAGGCGGACTCTCAACGACTGCGCCACCAGGGAAGCCTTCTCTTTAATTATTAAAAGTTCTGTCATGCAACAAATATTTATTGCTGTTAGTTTTGTCAATGAACCACTCACTCTTCCACTGTGAAATACTTGTGAGCCCATTTGAGCATCTGCCAAGCTTTCATAAAGAAGTAGTTATGGAAGTTCTCTCTGTTTAAAGAAGTTAAAAACCATATTTGGGGTTAGGTAGACACAACTGACCAAGAAAAGTGAAGGATTAGTGGAAGGACAGAAGTTATCTCTACACTGACATACTCAAGGTATTCATAGGTGAGAATGAGACCAATCACTGAACTGAGGGATATAAATAGTGCAAAACATTCAACAGTGAATGTGAACAGTGTGGGGGAATGTGGCTCTCTCATTCTCTCTGTGGTGTGACATGTGGCTGGAGCTGGCTTTTGGGTCAGATAATCTGGCTCAGAATCCCCCCTCTTTCACTTACGAACTGTGAGAACTTAAGGAACTCATTTAATCCTTTGAAGCCTCTTTTTCTTCATCTACACATAAAGCAAGCAAATAGTATGATACAGGATTTTTAAACAGATAAAGCGTGTAAAAGGTTTAGGCTACTCCCTGGCTAAATTTTTGAAGTAAAGCACTTCAAAAATTGTTAGTTCCTTTTCTTAAGATGAGTTGTCATGTTTTCTACATGATTAGACCACGTTCCTGCTCACATGAACCTCCCTGTCAGTACCCATGTGCAATATGTTGAGATTGTCTGAAAATCTGGAGTCAAGGAGAATAATTAGAACATGGTTGGACTTCTCTGCTACCCTAGGAGGAGCCTGGTAAGAAGAAATAAAGGTAGCATGGACACATTTACAGTCTTTAAGGCTGGACTCTGGAGAAGATGCTGAACACTCATGCTACTGTTCTTTCTATTCCATGTGGCTTTCTGTAGGTGTGGTTCTAACTTTTGACTGGTCTTTCAAAGAGACCAAATGCATTTAGAGGCTCCTCTTGCACCATTAAGGTAGCCTTGATGGTTGGTCCTGCCTGCATACCTCTAAGCTGCAATTCTGAGGTTGGAGCTACCTGGGCCATTGCAGAAGTATTTCAGCCAGAAGATTTCAAGGCTGTTTAGTGACAGACAAGTCAAGAAGTGGTTCTCTCACTCATCACTTGGCTGCTTCACCTTGACTTGGCCATACTTGAAATTGTATATCCCTTCATATTCTCTTCTCTTTTCTTTTTATCTTGTTCACCCTTCTCACATGGCCAGTTTCTTTTTCTACTCTCACCAATCCCCAAAATCTCTCTCATTTTTCTCCTCTCTCTTTCCCCTCTATCCACCTCCCACTCACATTGAGGTAGGAGAGAAGAAAACCAGGAGTGAGACGAGTCATTCTGGTTCCTTCCTTTCCTCTCTTCTCCTATTCATGCTGTGTGCTTCTGCTGCAGAGGCACTTTGGAATTTGTCAAGCAAGTGAGTTTCTAGGTAGATCCCAGTTATATTTTAAATAGAAATCTAGGGCTATGTGAGGATCAATTAAACATATTTAAGACTTTTAGGACAGTGGGCAAAATGATCTTTCTCATTTGGCTTACTCCTTGGCTAGAAACACACCATTATTCCTATTCTCAACTTTTTAGTATTTTCCTTGAATGGGTCTTCTGACCTTTTGGCCAAAAAAACAAAACAAAACAAAACATGAATACATAGAATTTACCATTCATCAACCAGTTTGAACATATTCCTTTATTACGAGAGTAAAAACATAATGAGCAGAGCCAGGAATATGAAGTTATTTATTAGATTTATTAAAATATCTCATTATTCAAGCCCTTTAAGACACATCTACAAATAAATATGACCAACAATTAAATGTAACATTAATTATATTAAACCTACATTTCTACTCTGTTCACTTTTACACTAACATGTGTCTTTCATGTTTGACTTCCATTCTTTTTTGATATTTACTAAGATAAAACACATCTTTTAATTTTTTTTAAAAAGTCCTGGTGGGAGGAATTGGAAGATATAGTCAAGACAATTCTGTAGCATGCCCCCTCCTGGGGGTAGAGAAACTCCATCGAGCCTCTCCTTATCTCTATCTCTCCTTGCAACTTATAAAGAAAAAATATCCTAGAAGATCTGGGGGGTTCATAGCTTCTTTTTGCTGTAAATCCATTATTTCAACATAGAAAACAAACATATATGCATGGCAATTGTAGCAGTGAGAGTTGAGAGAAAATGTGGAAATTATTTTATTAGTCAGGATAAGCTAGGTTCTGCAGCTGTAACAAATTAGCACTAAAGTATTAGTGGTTTAACTGAACAAAGGCTTATTTAAGTTGCAGGTTGGCAAGGGGATTCTATGCCATGTACCTACTCAGAGGCCCAAGGTGATGGAGGCTCTGCCATCTATAATCTTGAATTAATGGCAACCTCTGTGGCCATAGCAGCGGAAGAGAGTACTGGAAGTTCTCATGACCAGAAGTAATGTGTAATCTTTCTTCTCATATCCTGTTGACCAGAGCTAGTCACCTGGCAAAGCAGAACTACAAGGAATGTGGGAAATACAGTCTTCTATCTGTTTGGAAAGGAGAGGAAAGCCAGATAGTGGTGAGTGCCAGGGATGTCTACCACATTACATAATTCAATCCCTTCAAGAAAAGCAAGGACTAGAAGGGGCTTTGTCCTAGGTCACAAAATAAGCTAGTGGCAGAGTCAATACTAGAACTCAGCTCTTTTGATATCAAGTATTATTTCTGCTGTTATTTTGACAGTAGTTAACTCTTTCCTCTATGGGAATTAATGGCTCAAGAATATTGCAGAGCTACAGAATATGTAGAATAAATCATCAAGTGTGAATGAAGAATGATGTCCTTGCTGTGATTTTAAATTATCTTTTTCCATCCTACCTCAGGCAAAGTTTATTTTCTGGTTGTGGCTTAGAGGATTTCCAGGCCATATCTTCTAGTACCATGATGAAGGGAGTTTTCCCTCTCTTACTCAAGCAAATGCAAATTTTTTACACTAGAAGTAGTAACGATATCCTGCATGTATTGATACTTAGACACAAACTTCTCAGATCATTTCCAAGTATCTTTTCTCATGTGCTTTACACATAATGTACCAGAAATAAGGAGGTTGGGTGTCACTGACTTAATTTTACATATACCCAGGGCAATGACATGATATGTCCAAGCTCACATAGCCCGTTAATG
This sequence comes from Mesoplodon densirostris, assembly GCF_025265405.1. NCBI lineage: Eukaryota > Metazoa > Chordata > Mammalia > Artiodactyla > Ziphiidae > Mesoplodon > Mesoplodon densirostris. Next base: position 105,179,762 of record NC_082664.1, read on the forward strand.
GTGACCTTGGGACTAAAATTCAAAGCTTTGATTTTCAAAACCACTACTAGAGCACAAGCTAGTTTGCTTCCATTTTTTCCTGGCATTGTGGATTTCCTGGTGTGAAAGAAATAATTACGTTACTTTCTCCAAGCTTCAACAGCTTTTTAGTGGCAGAATGAGGAGCCTAATTTGACTCTTAACCTAGGATGCTTTTGCTAGATTCTTATGTTGAGAAAAATACAACACACATTGACATCTGGAAGGTGTTACATTGAGCCTCAACTTATATCTCCAGTGCTCTTTTGAAATACAAAAAAAATTTTTGGTCCTTTTGGTTTCCTTAGTTGGGAATAATAATTATAACTAAGACATGGGTTTAAAAGAGTGCCTCTTATATTGCATGTGCTATATGCATGTTTGCTCTTACTATTACTCAATATTCTTGAATAATCAAGAACAGAGGAGGAAAATGAAACAAAAGGAGTAAATCCAGCTCTACAAATTCTCTTTCTATATCTATTTTCTATTCCTGAGAAGCCATCAGAGTACTGATAGACAATATATGTAATACACAGAAACTTTGCACAACTGATACATCTCCTTGGGTTAGTGAGGTTGCTTTCAGTTGCAACTAACAGAACCTGAGTAGAAGCTGGCTTGATCAAAAAAAGAATGTATTACTTCAGGCAGTGGAAAAGAACAGGGAAGAGCTAAGTGTGTAAATAAGCCCCTAGGGAATTATCTTTTTATCTTTTGGTTCTGCTTTTCTTTGTGTTGGCTTCATTCTCAAGTAGATTTTCTTCAAGTGGCAGCAAAGATGGCTACTAGTACCACAAAGATTATAGCTTCATAGTTTAGGTTTTTTTCTCAGTAGTTGCATCAAACATTTCAGGGTTAACATCCATAGGTCTTGATTGGGTCACATGCCCAGCCTTGGAAACATCACCATCATTTTGATTGGTCAGGCCTCAGTTACCTGCCAACTGGGTGGAGTCAGCTCTATTTAAACCTTAAGGACTGAGAATACAGAAAGGGGGGTGGTATCTTCACAGAAAATCAAGCTTTTATTACATAAAGAGGGAATGGATGCTGGGCAGAGAAAAATTACAGATATCTATTATAGTACTCAACTATATCCTTGAGTACTCAACAAATGCAGGAGAGAAAATAGATTATTATAGGCAAGGGTGTTATTGTATGTTGAAAACAAAGAGAGTTATGATGTTAAGGACAGGTGGAAAAATCTGATAGATGAAATTGGATCTCAGGTTACCTTCCTCTCTTTTTTTTTTTTTTTTTTTTTTTTGCGATACGCGGGCTTCTCACTGTTGTGGCCTCTCCCGTTGCGGAGCACAGGCTCCGGACCCGCAGGCTCAGTGGCCATGGCTCACGGGCCCAGCCGCTCCGCGGCATGTGGGATCTTCCCAGACTGGGGCACGAACCCGTGTCCCCTGCATCGGCAGGCGGACTCTCAACCACTGCGCCACCAGGGAAGCCCTACCTTCCTCTCTTTAACATTACATTTTCCCAGAGCTTTGCACACGTAATAGAGATAGATAACATCTTTTACATTTTCATTTCTTATAGAAAAATGTACTGGGGGGAAGGTGTATACGCTATAAAACAAGATTTTAAAACCTTGTAAGTGATCAGTTTTCTCCAAATAAATAAACATGGAGATGCTGGTCTATTCTTTAGATAAGATCACTTTTCAATCCCCAGCAAATCCCTGTTATTCAAATGGATTTACCTTTGCTTAATTTGTAAGCAGTGCTGGTCCAAAGCACAACTGCATTCAGAAGAGGAACCTTGTTTTTGATATTCTAATCTTCTACAGATGCCAATTACTGTTTCCTCAAGCCTGGAGTGCAGTTATGGGACAGCCACTTCCTTCTTCAAATCACATCCATTTATCTGTGTGGGCGAAGTCCATCATTTTCATCCATTTATCATATCTGGTCCATCATTTTCATCCATTCATCATATCCATTTACCATATCAACCATCATATATAAAATATTCCCTAAGTACCAATTAAATTCATGCAGATGCATCAACAGATTATGCTTGTAAATAAACCCTGCCAACTGATATTTGTATAGCACGTTCCTGCTTCTTAAGTTCCTGCATGTAAACCATCTCACCTGATCGTCATGGGAACTTTGGAAGTCAGGCAGGGCAGATAAGAATATTATTATTCTCCTATCAAAAATGATGAAGCAGAGATGGAGTGATCTACTCAAACTGATAACTAATGTGAGTTTTTGGGGTCCAGACCTCAGGTGTTTCCAACTACATCCTGTTATCTGAGTTTGGGTGAGGGCTGTAGTGTAGGCTAGAAAGTAAGAGGAAAAACTCAGGAATGAAAGAACAAGCGTTTGAATACTGACTGCTGATTGTTAGTTGTATGACCTTGGGCAAATGTCCTAATCATTTAACCTCAAATTACTCAACTGTTTTTTTTTTTTTTGTGGTACGCGGGCCTCTCACTGTTGTGGCCTCTCCCGTTGTGGAGCACAGGCTCCGGACGCGCAGGCTCAGCAGCCATGGCTCACGGGCCCAGCCGCTCCGCGGCATGTGGGATCCTCCCGGATGGGGGCACGAACCCGTGTCCCCTGCATTGGCAGGCGGACTCTCAACCACTGCGCCACCAGGGAAGCCCTCAACTGTATTGTTTTAATCATTCCGTACCTCATAGGAATCTTGTGATGATTAAATGAAATAATTCATGGGCAATGCTTAGTAAAAACTCTGTATGTAGACCGTGCTTCAATAGTCTAGATATTGTTGTTATCATATATCTCTAAATGCATATTTAACCTGCATTCACAAAGAGAAATAAAGAACTGAATCATTCGTTTGGATCGTTCCATGCTTCTGCCTCTATAAACTGCATTTTTCAGGTATGAGTAAAATTTGAGAGTGAATTGCCTGAATCAGTCTTTTACCTCATAATGCTTGCGTCTAATTGCGTTATTTATTTATTTATTTATTTATTTTTTGCGGTACGTGGGCCTCTCAATGTTATGCCCTCTCCTGCTGCGGAGCACAGGCTCCGGACGCGCAGGCTCAGTAGCCATGGCTCACGGACCCAGCCGCTCCGCGGCATGTGGGATCCTCCCGGACCGGAGCACGAACCCGTGTGCCCTGCATCGGCAGGCGGACTCTCAACCACTGCGTCACCAGGGAAGCCCCTCCTATTGGTCTTGAGGGTTTCTTTCATTTCAGTGTGTCAGAATTGATGCTCTGCGATAGGGAGCAGTGGCCCATGGGCAGATCCAAATCCCTGCCAAGAGGAGCTTGCGGTCTAATGGTAGAGACAGAGAGCCGGAAATGAAAGATGGTGACTGAAGGATGGAGGCTGTGAGCACGTGTACAGGGAGCACCTAGCACAGATTTGGTGGGGGGGTTTCTCAGAAATGATGACATCCAGGGAGAGGGCTGGTGGATGATTGTGAATTAGCCATGCAGGTTTTGGTGTGGGGAGAGAGGAGGCAACTATTCCAGGCCAAGGGAAGAGCAGATGCAAGGTCTGTGAGGAGTGAGCAAACTTAGCTGGATTGTGGAGCACAGAATTTGAGGAGAAACCTGGCAGGAGAGAAGGCAGAAGAAAGGGTAGGGATGAGAATGGGGAGAGAGAGTAACAGTGGAAACTTCTCCCATTCCTACACCAAACTCCACGAAAGAGGAAATGACGTCTGCGGTCCCATTCTGTCCTAGGGGAAAGATGATTTCCTTTAAAGCCCAGACTTTCTGGGTATTGAAGGAAAATAACAACACCTGAGCACTACTATATACCAGGCACAGTTTTAGTTACTTTATATTGATTTAAACAATCCTGTGGTATAGGTACTCTTGTTCTACCCATTTTATAGATGAGGATATTGAGGCAAGGAGAGTGAAATGATCTGCCCAATGAACTCAGCTGGTGCCTTCCCTGGACTGAAACCCAGGGAGCTTGGCTCCAGGGAATATCCCTTCCACAAGGAGTGCTTGTAGCAGTGAGGTGTCCCACGAGCTGATTCAGGAATGCCTGTAGAGCTTCCAACAGTGCCATAGCAACTATAGAAAATTCTCCTGAAATTAGTATATTAATATAAGACATTTACTCTTTCATTTTTAAAATTCTGGGGCAAAACAATGTTTTAGTAAAATGTGCTTGTGAAAATAAAGACGTCCTTAAGCTCAACTTATAACTACTATTGCAAGTTATGGAGGTTTACCATGAAAGAACTTCCAGACACCTTTTATCTTTACCTTTGCTTTTTCTTTAACATGAGTAATGAAACTAGACAGGTCATTGTCCGTTAAAGTCAATAACACTTCCTGGTTTCCAGGAGCTGACCATGATGACTTTTCTTTGCCTTTTCAGCGCTGCTACACTTTGTTGAACTTCAAGGACTAGGTTTTATTATGACTTATTCACGATTTTATTTTACTTTGTAATTTTTTAAAGCAAAATTTCTCTTTTTTGTAGGTGGTGTGACATTCTTTTGTGCCCAAATGAAAATGCAGGCTCCAACCATCCCTGAAATGCCTTTTTGAGTGTCTCTTTCAGAAGCTCATACATTAGGATATCGAAGGTGCAATATGGCTTTTGATGCACGTGTAGTAGCATAAAGTGAAATTCTAGAGAATACACTACATTTTCAAGAAAAAAAAGTTAAAGAGGTGGGGCAGATTAAATAAAAAGAAGCTTATTTTAAACTGTGATGCCTTTATCCAGGGAGTTTGTTACTGACCTTCTACATGACAACCTCCGAATTAACATCGCCTTGTTAACATTTCCAGTGCATGCATAACTTCTGACTAAACTCTACTTTCCATTGGGAAAAACTCATGCTTCTTAACTGTTTTCAAGTTTGGCAGATTTACTCTGAGAATACTGGTCAAAATCAGATTCAAAAACAAAAACATCATGTAATATTTATATTATCAGAAAAAAATGTTTTTATGAAAAATATTTTAGGAACATCTATAATTAGGTCCTGGAATAGTTTTTTTTTTTTTTTGTATTGTTTAATTTTTTGTCCCTGTCAACAAATGTTTGTCATATTAGATCAGATCATTTGATCTTTACATCCTATTTCCACTTTCCTTCCAGGACATATGAGCACAGGCAAACACTTTTTAGTTATCCTGATCAAGGGTGGGGAACATATTTTTGCTGACCCCACTTGTAATCAACTGTGATCTTCTAGAAGCAGGTGAATTGATTGCTTTTATCTTTCCCAACTAGTCAGAGGAGTGGGTCATACATTATTCTGCCCTTTTGAAAAATGCAACTCAGTGATTGATTTTATGACTGCCTGTAGCAGCAAATTCCTCAGAATGAATTCTACCAGGTGAAGAAGTATTTCCTATAACTTGCTTTAAATTTCTTTAACATTAACTTCTCCGAGTGGCTCAGTCTCTTATGGGACAATGTAATAAGGATCTATCAGTTTCACTGCCCAGTACCTATCTTTAATGCCTAAGTAAATCTCTTATTTTCCAGCCTGACTTAGTAATTTTAACTTTTGAAATCTCTTGTCATGAGTGAATCTACACTACTCGATTTCTTGCGCTGCTCTGGAGCTCTGCCATCCCTGATCTATATTCTTTAAGGTGAGAAAGTGAAAAATGGAGACAATAATGCAGATGAACATGGATTATTCTCCTCTATAATGCTATGGTACTATGCTCACTCTTATTTTTTTATCTTCTTGATTTCTCTGAACAAAAAAAAAATTCATGGAAGACAATGGAAAGTTGCTTTGAAAAATTTTTATCTAGTTCATATTCACATACAGTGCAATGTTCCCTTTTACAGCAGTATACAGTTGGGGATTCTTTATCCTTTAGAAAATGACCTAAAGGCGCTTTGACATTAATTGTTCTAATTTCAACATCCCCTGGGGGGTGGGGTGAAGCCTTCTTTTTATTTAATAGAATAGATATCTATTTCATTAAATAAATGGAGATCTCAAATATTAGTTACTAATGAAATCAAATTATATATAAAATGTCCAACTATACAAACACCACATTTTTCTCTAGATTTTTGCCAAGATATACCTCATCTCCATCTGCACCCCCAAATAACATTATTTCTAGTGTCTTTCTTAATTATGTAATGTCACTGTCAATTTGGACTTATTTGGTGACAAGAAAACTTGTGTAAGTTTTTCAAACCTTAAGTGAAAAAATTATATTTTAACAAAACATATTTTGTGATTTATTTATTGAGATATATGTGAGAGAGATATGATGCTTTGTGCTTGTTTAGTAAATTGGCTTTGAAATTGTACATTTAAATTGTGGAGGCAGGACCCAGAAGGACCAAAAAAAAAGAAAAGACACATCAAATTGCGGTACACACTGAGGCAAGGAAGATTTTAATTTTGTTTAATTATGGTGTTTCCATGAAGAGGAGATGATAGAGGAAGGAGAGAAAAAGAGGAGGGGAGAGGCCACATGGTGGGGGGGTATGACAAATTAGGAATGCCTCTGAAGTGATGCTGTTTTTGCCCTTTCTCTCATGTTCTTCCCTCCCTCCCTCCCTCCTTCCCTTCCTTCCTCTCTCACTTTCTCCATATCTTCTCTCTCTTTTACTTCCATCAAAGATTATTGAGCACCTACCATATGCAAAGATTGTGCTTCCATCAAAGATTATCAAGCACCTACCATGTGTAAAGACAGAAATAGTCTCTGAACTCAGAGCAAGAAACATGCAATCAAAAAGCAATTGCATGAAGTGCCTTAGAAGTCATTGTATAGGAACCAGTGGAGTGTGGGTAAAGAGCCCACGTCTTAGTTGAGGGGGCTGTGAAGATTTCCTGTGGGAAGCCGTATTCAAACTGATGCATGAGGGATGGGTGGAAGTCAGCCAGGAGAAGAAGGAGTTAGGAAGAAAAAAATTCACCCATAAAGCAAACAGAGTTTGTGGCAGACAAGCTGAAGGAAGTCCAGGAGGGCAGGAGGGTTGGAGGGCTGGAGGGCAGGGGAGGGGTGGAGGGTTGAAGGGTAGGGTTCTAAGGAAGAGTTCACTAGTGAGGACATCAGGGCTTGGAGTGCTGGTTATTTGATGTTCTTTTCCCTAAATCTAGTAAAGATTAGATAGAGTTGAAATCATTACAATAAAATACTTTGAAGTCCCTTTAGAACTTCAAAAAAGAGGACCATTAGAAATTCAAGAATACACTAAACATCCGTATCCCTGGATCCTCCTCCCTATATGGGGACCAGAATATGGGATATGGGCAGCCCTGGGGGACTAGCTGGGTATAATGGTGGTTACTGTATCTGTAAACTGGCAGAGGCTCAGCATCAGGCACATACAACTTAGAGATACCATAGAAAACTCCTTTCCAGATATGTAGTACTATTTTTTTAAGGATTTTTTTTGATGTGGATCATTATTAAAGTCTTTATTGAATTTGTTACAATATTGCTTCTGTCTTATGTTTTGGGTTTATTTTGGCCACAAGGCCTGTGGGATCTTAGCTCCCTGATCAGAGATTGAACCTACCCACCCTGCAATGGAAGGTGAAGTCTTAACCAGTGGACTGCCAGGGAAGTCCCAGATATGTAGTACTTTTAATACTAGCTCTCAAAACTTTTTTCTTTTAGTCAAAACCATGAAAATCATAAAAATTAAACAACGTTTTAGCTTTCCCATGCAGGGGGAGGATTACTCTGTTGACAATGAGTGGAAATTAAAGGTCAGAGTCAAGATCCCCCTGTTCATCTTCCCACTGTTACAGAAAAATAATTGCGGGGCTCAGACTGCACCTGAAGACAAAAGCCCTAGGGCCCCTCCATTCATCTATCCATGTCTCCATGACTGACAGGAGAGCAAGGGACATTCAGCTTCAAGTTGAGAACAAAATTTGGTAGAATAGGGCTCCTTGGAGCCCAGCATATTTCTGCCTCAGGAAGTCATGATTTACTGGACATCAAGAAGGCAATTTGAGCCCGCATCCTTCTTCTAAATATTCTTGATGAATGAGTTTAACATCTCAGTTTACTAGTCTATCTGCTTATATATCTTATTTGATCCCCTAATTTTATTTTTGTTTGGCCTAATGAAGGCAAGTGGTCAGAAGAGATATCTAAGATATAGGTGCTCTTTTACAAATGCAAGAAAGTATTCTGAAGCTTGGTTGAGGAGTCAGTGTAAGGTCCTAGACCATCATTCAGTTTCTGGCCTTAATATTCTTTTATACCAGGGCCTCCCTGGTGGCGCAGTGGTTAAGAGTCCGCCTGCCGATGCAGGGGATACGGGTTCGTGCCCCAGTCTGGGAGGATCCCATATGCCGCGGAGCGGCTGGGCCCGTGAGCCATGGCCGCTGGGCCTGCGCATCCGGAGCCTGTGCTCCGCAACTGGAGAGGCCACAACAGTGAGAGGCCCGCATACCGCAAAAAAGAAAAAAAAAAAAAATTCTTTTATACCAGAAAAAATTAAAGTTGAAGCAGAAGTTATTTGCCAAATCATTACAGAGCCATGACTCACCCACGTTCTCACAGAGGTAGGGAAATGCTTTGGGTGCAGAGACAAACAGCATGGGACCAGTGTCTTTATGCTTTAGGTTGATATGTTGCTTAAACATTTGAAACCGTGTTTTCCTCAAGAGATATATAGGACAAAACTCTTTTGCTTAGACATATTTTAATATAGTTTGCATTAATAATTAAATTTTTAACTTAAAAGAGATTCCAAACTGAAATTGTTTTATTAAAATACTATCTATCTATCTATCATCTATATTTGGGGGAGAAGGAGAATAGGGGTTAGGATAATGTGTGTGCTAATTCAGATTCAAAGAGGCCAATCTGATATTTTGAGAGGCTATCTCCAACTTCACATGACACCACTAACTGAGTAGCCACATTTGTGGAATCCCCTTGTGCAGGCAAACTGCTTGTCAGGCAGGGATATCACCATGTCCCCTGGATCCTGGAACCCTCCCCAGAACCCTTTCCTGAGTTTTCTACAAAGAAGGGACTCAAAACACACTTGCTGAACTGAATTAAATAACGGAGCAGCACAGCTGGTGGCATCTAAGGATGCTGAAACACTCAACCCCAGTGTCCATGCCTGAACCCTGATACTACTAATTTCTTTCCTGCCTATTTCCTGTTCCAGATAGAAGAATACCCATAACTGGGGTAGTCAACTCAAAATAGCAATGATGACAACAATAGTGCAGTAACGACCTAGATTGAGCACTTACTGTGCATCAGAGACTGTGTCAAGCACTGATTTTCTGTGATCCTTACAGCAGCTGGAGGAGGTATGTTGCTTTTATTATTTCTGTTTTACAGCCAAGGGAGCTCAGGCTTAGAGAGGAACTGCTCAATTTCATAGGACTATAAAGGGTGGAGCCAGAAATCCGAGTTGGTTACTATTGTCTGATTCTTGATACCGTGCTGTTAATCATTGTCCAAACTCAGCAGGCTGGACCTTAAAGCCCAGAAGGTTTTAGAAAACCTAGATAGATTTCCCTGGGCCCTAGCACATTTAAAGCAAATTTAGAGTGGGACACCTCCCCTTGGGACCGATTCTTTCCTTCTTTCCTTTGTCCTTCCTTTCTTTTTCTCACAACTCTATTAAGCTGTGCCAGGAACTGCAAGACACTTGTGTCGGTGTGGGAGAGCAGAACGAGAAAGACCCTGCTCATTCTGATCCTCTGCCCTCTTCCTGTTCTTCTCACAGGACTGATGGGCTAAACAGTCTTAATACCTGGCTGTCACCATCCCTTTGGGAGACTCCAGCAGACCCACATGTCCTACAGTTCAAGTTTTCAAACCTACCTCTTTGTAATTCCTAAGTAGAATTCTGTGCTCTGTTGTCATATTTCAGTTTTACAGTTACTCCAAAATATTTTGATCCAAATGTGCCCTTAATGTCGTGCTTTATTAATGCAATATGACTCATATTACTGACTGCTTGCTTTTGAGCCATATGCCCTGAATAAGTTATAGGGTTTCATTGTTTACCCTTAGTTTAAAAAAAAATTCCCTACGCTCTGACCTCATGACACCTAAACCCCGCTCATGCAGTTAAAACAGGAAAACTATAGTTATCTGATATCATGAAGGTAAATCAGCTGGTAGAAACACTCAAATGTTTCCTTTTGCATTGGTGTGAGGGCATTGTGGGAGTCATAGATTATTAGTCAGGAAAGCATAGGAGAGAATTTTTGTTTGTTGGTTGGTTAATTTCCAGAGTAAACCCAATACAAACATACAGCTACAGCACACTTATTTTTCATTGTTAACACATATAATTATGTCATCCTAGAAGAATTGCCCAAAGAAATAGAAAAAAAATTACCATATGGATTGCTTAATGGCCCTCATCCTGCCTGCCTGTGGAACTGTGTGAGAAAGGAAAATACATGAGCATTAGTCAGGCCCTCGGGGTGTGGAGGCTTCTCACTTTCAGCAGTGCCAGGTTAGCTGGGGTGTCTTTGGAGCAGGCTTTGGCAGGCTACCAGAGAGAGGGCATTTCATAATCCAGGACTTACCCTGGAGGATTCTGAGCCAAAAAGACACTGCTGAGAGTCAAGGGCTAGAGTAGAGTGAGAGAATTTATTCTGTGGACCAAGAGCTCCGCACTTAAAGACATTTCCTTTCTAGTTTAGGTTTCCTTTTATTTTAGCTGCTGCACATTTTTTTTTCTCACCAGATTTCACAATGTACGAAATCATTCTGTATCTGAGTGAATTGTTACACAAATTCATCACTAAAGAATATACTGGCTATACGTGTGTGTGGGGGGGTGGTGGTGGAAGAGATGCTGGTGTTTGTAATAAGATATAATAATAATGAACTTTTACTGAGCACTTTTACTAAGTGATGTGCTAAGACATGCATGAGATATCTCAGGTAATCCTCAGAGCCTTAGAGTCTGGGTACTATTACCAAGTTAATTTCAGTTGAGGAAATAGAAGCATGGAAAGGTTAAGTAAGTTGCCTGAGGTCACAGAGCAAGTAAGTCACGAAGGCAAGGCATGAACCTCTGTAGCTTGATCAACTTCATGTTCTTAAGAGCGACTCTTTGTTCCTCCAAATGGCCCCAGCTCTTGCCTTGGTGTCCCCCAGGATTTGTTCTGGTTCTCCATATTTGCTAGGGACTTATTGTGCTAACTAAAATGTACTTTAAAACTCCAAGAAACACATTGGATTAAAAGACAGTTAGGCAATTTCTTACAAAACTAAACACACCCTTCCCATATGATCTAGCAATCACACATTCCTTGATATGTATTCATATGAGATGAAGATTTATGTACACACAAAACTTTGTACATGGGTGTATATAGCAGCCTTATTCATAACTGGCAAAACTTAGTACTTGTCAAGATGTCCTTCAGTAGGTGAATGGATAAAACAAACCTTGGTACAACCAGACTGTGGAATATTATGTGAAAATAAAAAGAAGTGAGTCATGAACAGACATGGAGGAAACTTACATACACTGCATATAATTCCAACTATATGACATTATGGAAAAGGCAAAACTATAGAGACAGTAAAAAGATAAGCTGTTGCCAGAGGTTTCATAGGGAGAGAGGGATGAATAGGTAGAACACAGGGGATTTTTAGGACAGTGAAACTATTCCATATGATACCCTAGTGGTGGATACATATCATTATATATCTGCGAAAACCCACAGAACATACAACAACAAATGAGCCCTAATGTAAACTATGAACTTTAGCTAATAATAATGTATCAGTATTGGATTATCAATTGTAACAAATGTACCACACCAATGCAAGATGGTGTTAGGTGGGCAAGGTGGGGAGGGGTGTGAGGGGATATACAGAAACTCAGATTTCCTATAAATCTAAAATTCCTCCAAAAAAAAGTCTATTGATTTAAAGAAAGGGTGTTGGTGAGTTTGGATGGGAGGGGCTGGGAGATAGATAGGACTGGAGGAAGAGATTTTACCCTTTCCTACCTTTTACATGTCGATTTAAAATAAATTAAAATTTAAAAACCAGTAAAGGAAAGAATTCTCAACTGTGGGCATGATCCTGAGGCTATGGCTTCAAGTTTTGTTCTTTTTTTTTTTTTTTTTTTTTAGCGTGAACCAATTCTTTTTTTTTTTCTTAACCACTGTTTTACTTTTTAATTTATTTTTTTGGCTGTGCTGTGTGGCTTGCAGGATCTCAGTTCCCAAATGAGGGATTGGACCTGGGCCACTGCGGTGAAAGCCTGGAATCCTAACCACTAGGCCACCAGGGAATTCCCAAGTTTGGTCCATTTTAAATGATGGAGTCTTGGTCTCCTGTGTTCTTTTTTTTTTTTTTTTGCAGTACGTGGGCCTCTCACTGTTGTGGCCTCTCCCGTTGCGGAGCACAGGCTCTGGATGCGCAGACTCAGCGGCCATGGCTCACGGGCCTAGCCGCTCTGCAGCATGTGGGATCTTCCTGGACCAGGGCACGAACCCGTGACCCCTGCATCAGCAGGCGGACCCTCAACCACTGCACCACCAGGGAGGCCTGGTCTCCTTTGTTCTTGATGCAATAGAGGAGCCATTCTCAGGAACAACCTGTTTGGTCGGAAGGTGGCTGGGGTGGAGTCAAAGGGTGTTAGGTTGGGAGTTGCTCTAGGTCTTCATGCTGCATGCTCTGACCCTGCTCAAATCTGCACATTCATCTCTTCCTCAGAGATTCTTCAGAGAGCCCATTCTGGTGGACCAGTTTGCACCTTGAGCTTGCTGAGATGAGACAATGAGACAACTTCTTTCTTGGGAGAAAGAAGAGAAAAGAAGAAGGCAAGGGGGAAAAAAAGAACAAAGAAAGAGACAAAGGAAGGAAGGAAGAGAAGGAGGGAGGGAGGGAGGGAGGGAGAATAATTTCGGTGGGCCAATCTGAAGGCTGATATAGCTTCCCAGTAAAGGTTTGGTCTTGGCAAGTGATGCTGGAGAAAGAAGGAAAGGTGTTTTCAGATCTTCTAGCAAAGATGGCTGGAATTTTTCCTAATCGCTCTCAACTCCAAACCTTGGAAAGAGCATTAAACCAAAAAGGGGACTAGCTCATGTCTGTCGCCATTTCCTGCATATTCACCACCAGGCCTGGTTGATGCCATTAATCATACAATGTGTCCATCTGTGTGCCTGTCACTTGAGCTACTCCCTATGGTCAGAAAAGCAGATGACAGGCAAATGCCAAACTCTTGGTTGTGTGGGTCTTCAGTGGTGACTCTGTGTAGAGAAGTTACTTCTCTCTGCTTACATTTTAATTTTCATTATTCATTAAATTTTCTAATTTACTCTGCAAAATGAGGCAGTTATGTTTAGAGAGAATGGAATGAACCCAACTCCATTTGGCTTCCTTGTTGAACTGAGGACATGAGAGGTTTTACATATCTCTGGGCAGTTGATATAGTAGAAACACACACACACCAAACCTCATACAATGAATCAAGAATAAGGGTTATCTAAACAAACTAGTTTTCTATATAATCATTCAAGGAATGTTTAGTTTTATATACAGAATCATCTAGGACAAGCATTTTATTTAGTTGTGTTATACATAAATGACTTAAGACTGGAAATTTCCAGTTCTTACCGACTCCCCATCTTCCAGGGAGGTTATACCCATGGACTCTAATATGTAAGGGAATCACCCAAGTTATGGAATATTATTTTCAACATGAAATTTTATTTCAATCTATGGACCCCCAAAAGCCCCAATAAAGTTGAATTATTGTCTCAATGTGATGTTCCCAGAAAACCAGGACTTACAGCTCCTTCCCAGGCAGTTTTCTTAGAACTGCCTGACTGTTTCTGCAGCTGCTGTAGGCTGGCTTCAGGGTTCCTTTGGGTTCTTTCAGGATGAATCTTTAAATGGCACCTCGGTCTGTCCTTAAAAGCAAACTCCAGAAAGGTTTGATTCTATTTCTAGAAGTGAATTAATAATATCAGGAAGGAAACCATACATTCCAACTCTCTACAATCTCCTTCAGATTTCGAGACTCATTTTGGATAGTGAAGCACCTTCCCTGAGTTTTATTTCATCCATTTTCTTCATCAGAAGTGGTGGACTTGGGCTGTCTACCCCTACCCAATCTTGCTGGGGTTTCTCACCCCCACCCAGTGGGAGAAAATCATGAGAGCAATGGGCATGAGTTATGTTCACAAGACAAAGGAAACTAACTGGGCATCATTCTCAGTGTTGGCTTTGTTCATGCCATCCTCTACCAACGTAGCCTCTAGATCCAGACAAAGGAACTCTTGAACAATGGATTTTTTTCCAAAAGTGAATATTTCACACATTTCCAAAGCTCTCAAGCAACAGTAAACCACTGCCCAGTTACTGAAGGCCTGCTCTGATTCAGCCACCATGCCAAATGCTCTACAAACTTTGTCTACAGTCTTACTGGTACTATTATTTCTGTTCCACAGATGAAGATTCTAACACTTAGAGGTGTTATATCATCATCATCATCATCATCATAAATAGCAATAACGGTGATTTATACTGATGAACTCTTTTTCAGAAACATGGAGAGCCATGTTATTTCCTGAATCCTCAAACAGGTTTGTAAATTAAGGACTGTTAATGCCCCCATATCACAGATGTAGAAACTGAGGCTCAGGAAATTAACTGCTGTGCCCAAGGTCATAGAATGCATCACATAGAAGTGTAAGAGTTAGCTTCACTCCAAAGCTTTTGACTTTCATTGCTACAATTTCTGGCTATGCAGTGGAGTAAAAATGAACTAAAAATTAATTACAGAAATATTTCATTAAGAAGAAAAGGGAAAAGTTAGGACAAAAGAGAAGAATTAAAAAATTTTGCAACTGGAAACTTAAATTTTAAAGTTTGGAACAATTAAGCATTCTTACTAATAAACATTATACCACATTAAATGCAAATCTCTTCAGTGTCGACAACAGTGACTGCTTTAGTCTCATAGTCAGAGGTCTTTTATCTTTTTTTTCTTTAAAAAAATCTTTTTCCAAAACTTAAAACAACTTTAATATTTGTGAAAGTAAATGTTAAACAATAAAAGGACATCAGAGTTTTGGAGTATTACAATGACTTTTTTTTCTTAAGAATATGACTCATGTACTGCTTTATAATAACACTTAGGAAGTAAAAATCATTTGCATGAACAATAACTTGCGGTTGTAGGGATTGTGTGTAAAGTGAAAGGAGAGATAAATACTTTTAGAGGTGTGATGGTCTTCTCTTAGGTATAATACAATAAAATATAATAGTATCCACTAAGGAGAAGAGCAATACTTCCTACTTTGGACCAGGTATTACCAGGTATGATCTTTGCAGTTTCTATTACCTCACATTCAGAACTAAACACATGCAATTCATCTGACCTATAGAGGAGGGGATGAAAAACAAAAAAAGATCCATTTTATTGAGAAAAGAAAGATATATGAAAATAATGCTTATTTAACAAAGTGTAAAAAAACTCTTGGTTCATTTTATTTGTTGAGACTGATAAGTCTAAGAGTCTTTCATGGATTTTTATTTGTGCATTTAGAGCACAATGCGGTAAAGCGCAAGAAAAAGCTGCAGGAGAGATGCAGTTGCACACCGCGCCACTCAGAACCAAAGGACTTCAGCCTGCTTACGTTTCATGGACTTGAATCAATCTTTCTTCCTCCAGCATCTCCATTTTGCCCCCTCCCTACGCACACGTGTGCACAGGCATTGCTGGAGGGAGGGAAGTTTATTCTCCACAAACAATTCGCTCTTTGGCCACTCTATGAGCGTGTCAACCAGGTTGCCAATTCTGATGTAGACACCTGTCCATTTGGAACAGGAATGAAAACAGCCACTCATTTCCTAGAAACCATCAAACACCCTGTCAGGGAACAACAGCTCTCCATTAACTGCAATCTGGGCAAGACATGAACGGGTCACATCGATAGCCAATTACCAATCCTCTGAGCCATTCGGCTTCCTTCAGATTGATGAAAGTTCCTGATTCTTTCATTACAATACAGTTTGAGGAGGGTTATCTTTTAATCATGGTGATAATAACCTGCTAAAACTTTAATTTTTGTTGAGCAATAGGGTTTTTAAAACAATGCTAAGCAGAACTTGCAAATAAGGGTATAAGGCCAAGCCATATGTTAAGGTGACTCCCTGAATGATATCTTCATTGTTCAAACAACAACAAAAATGATTTTAACCACATGGCTATTGGATTCTGGAAATTTTGCATAATTTCAAATAGAAGCATGTGCATTTTCCTGTGTGTGTGTATGTGTGTGTGTGTGTGTATGTGTTGGAGGGCTCTTAGCTCTTTATCTTGTTCTTTGTCCTTTGTCTTGCAAGACACTGGCTTGGTGTTTCTAAGTATGACATCCTCATGAATCCTGGGTGCAAAATATTTTAGGTTAGTGCTGCCTACGACTTTCAGATGAAATGTCACCATTGAAGTGAAATTTTTGAGAAAGCTGGGTCCCAAGTTTACGAGCTTCTCCCTGGCAGAGGCTGGAGACTAATGTGGGTTTAATGTTGTTATGAGCCAGGCAGCTGAGCGGGGTAACAATATGAGTCTGTTGGACATGTCTTCTGGGTTGTCACGTTCAATTTGCACATGACCTCTTGGCCAAAAAATGGGAAAGAAGTGGTAGAATGTGGAACTGAAAGCTCATATTATTGCTTTGACAGCTTCACTCATCTAGAAGTAATGCAAAATGCAATTTATATTTATACACTCTGACCTCCTGGGCAGAGAAGGAAAGTATCTAATGATGGGTCGAGGTAGTGGAGGAAGAAACAGATCTGAATACAGCTGGAATTTGTCTACATTTTTGCTTTTCAACCGTTCAATTACAGTCAAAAGATAAATGAAACACGAACAGTGCACTGGTGAGGTAGTGACACAATTATTTTATAGTGACTGGGTTCTGGCTTTGAGTCTTGGCAAAGGTGGCCTCGCAACACGCCTTATTTCACTGGAGACAGATAATCTGTCTGCTCTCACTGGACAAAGGCCCTCTGCTTGTAGGTGCGTCATTATGCCCATCAGAGAGGAAAAAAGACACCAGCGAGTCAGTGACACTCGGGATTGCATTTGGAAATTCTTGAGAGGGGCTGACACGTTAATCCTATTAACCAAGATAAATCAAGTCAGGCCTGGTGGTAACTGGGGCATTATTCACTTTCGAGTGGAAATAGGCAGTGGGCAGAAAGCACCATTTTCTTTTGTGCATCAGGAAATTTACTGGCTTTTACATGCTCCCAAATAGCTTCCTTCTGAATAGAGTCTATGAGCTAAGTGGGGAGAATGGGACTATAATTGTCTGGATCCTCAAATATGTCCTGAGGATTTCAGAACAGGGGTTTAAGTGAATACCGTTTCTAGGATCTACAGCCTCATAGTCTCTATAAAACTAGGACACACGGGGAAAAGGATTCTGGCTTTGTCCAGAGATTAAAAGGGACAATAATCTTCACCTTCATAAAGGCAGCAGCTCCTGAATGGCTGATGGCCAACTATCACTTGAAGATGCCCACATCAAAGATTATACTACAGACTCACAGATCAACCTTGGGAAATAAAGAGAAATGGGAGATTGCGATAAACAATGCAGTAGAGTATTCCTAAAATGATTGCTCAAACAAGCATTTTTGTCTATATTCTTGCTAATTTTTTCTTAATTTTTATTCTTTGGGTGACAAAGAGTCTCCACTGCTTAAGTTTTCCTAGATGTATTAAACTTCTTCCACTATGTCCTACCAGTGCTTTCTGATGCAGAAGACAGAAATACATTTTCTTCCTTAACTGAACAGAATGGACTTTTATGTGGAGGAATATCAGATAACCCAGACTCTCAAATCAAATCTTCCTACTTTCCCTCTCTTATCACAGTTTATAACAGAAACTCTCTACCGCTCCCCCCAACCAAAAAAAAAAAAAAAAAAAAGGAAATCACTTGCAGATTTCAGCTGGTCAATTTCTGCAGGTTTCTTTTAAGGAACAAAATGTCCTTTGGGTTTTAAAAATATTGTTTCTAAGGTTTCACTAACTTCCCAGTGTAGAAAGAAATTAGCAGAGAGTGTGTGAATTGGAGAGGGAAGGGTGCAGGAAGTCTGGAACCTCAGTCACACAGGCCAGAGTCAGGGCACCTGTCTCTTAGGGATGCTCTGAGGAGGTAGGATAGTATGCCTAGGGGTAAGTTAAGAATAGGATGTTTCTGCCTTACAGCTGGATGAGAATAATCTCACAGCCACTCTTCCTTTGTGGGTCTTTGAAGAGGAGTTCTGGGATTGGACATGGGGCCCTAGAGGCCCAGGGAGGAGACCATCTCCATGAGGACACCGGACAGCATTTTCTTGAGGGAACTCCCTACTTCCTTGTTTAAACAAGTAAACCCAGGACAAAATAATGCGCCAGGGAGACAGCTGCAGAGTTTTTGGTTCCCCTTTCCCAGTTACATCTCCCCCCCTTACCTTCTTCCCTAAGCCCTCTTTCCCATTGGGTGACATCGCAGACATTGATTCTCCTCTGTCACAAATGGTGGAAGACAAATTGAAAAATGGCTGGAGACACCCTGACTCCTCTCAGCCACCTTGGGGTATTCCAAGGTGACTTCTCTGGGGGTAGTCAGGTAAGAAGAGATGGTGCAGCTCTTTCTAAACACATAATGGTGGCAAAGAGGGGTGTTCCAGAGATCTGGGGATCAGGGACCCCTCAGAAGGATGTGAAGCCGGAGGTCATGTTCAGGGGCACTCACTCTTGCTAGGAAGACCTCGTACCTGGCCACCTGGGTGGCCTGCGGGACACGGGACACGCCAACTCCCTGCTTTTTGCAGGGGTGGGATGCTGACCCTGGTCCTGTTGCTCTCCCTCATTCCTGGTGAGATGAAATGGCAGTTCGTGTGAACCCTTAACGTTCACATGCCGGGTAGGAAATCTCGAATAAATCTTCCTATTTTGATTTCAGGCTTATGAAAACAATTATGGTACTAATTAAAGATGGTTTGAACCAGTTAAATAACCAGCCTAGTGAAAAGCTCATGGGATGCTGGCGGGAGTGACCTGGGTACCGTTCTTCTATCTGTCCCTATCCTGTTCTGTTCCTCTTGGCCAAGCCCCCCACCCATTAAAAAATTAACCAAAAAGTACAAAGAGGCTCTTCTCATTTTGAGGAACACACCTTAGCAGCACGTGTGCGCGCAGCCTCCAGACCCAGAACCTTCTCCCAGAGCCGCGGGGCCGAGCCCGGGAGCTGGGGAGGCGGATCCCCCGACCGGAGACTTCGGAGCCCGAGGCCAGAGGAGGTCGCGCGGGGCCGGTGTCCCTGGCCGGCCCCGCAGGAGTAAAACCCGGAGGCAGGCAAAAGGGAGGCGCCGCGTCTCCTTTTCTCGGCTATCACTTGGAAATAGAACGGCTGCCCTCTGGACTTTAACTCCCGCCAGAAAGGGCATTTTATTACAGGTTATGACAAGTTGCCGAGAGACACGGAGAACTCAAGAAAGAGCTGCGAGCGGAATAAAAAATGCTCGAGATGTTTGGGAGACAGAGCGAAGACGGCTTCAAATGATAGGTGTTAGCAGGACTCGGGATGGACTGTGCGGGCTCGGCCGGGTGGGAGCGGCCGCGTGGGGATGGACACGCCCAGGCCCCCGCCCCCCCCCCGCGCCGCCCGCGCCCGCTTCCGACCTTCCCTCCATCTCCAAGAGTCAAGCCACTGCTGCGAGCGATCGTCCCAGAAGATTCGCGCCAGCCCCCTCCGCCCAAATTTGCTACTTTGCGTTCTTTGATTATCTGTAAGAAATCTGCACCTTCCTCTCCTCCCCGGGTTCTGTTTCTTTCTGAACCTCTGTGAGAATAGGGATGTTCCTCCTATAATCTGAGTTGTGCCCCATACACACTTCCACTTTCCGTTTTTCTGAGTTTACATCTTCTCACCTAGTTAAAACCGAAAAGAATAAAAGGAAATCAAGCAGAGAGTTCTATTTTCCACCAGGTGGGAGATGCGCCTTTTGGGGTTTCTGCTAAGTCAGCCCCGCAGTCTTAACAGCTCCTCAGGGTCCCGCTGACGAGCTAATTTTGCAGAGTGGGGAACACATCCCCCTTCTCCCTGGCAGCCTTTCAGATGCTTTTCATCACCCATCGCCCGTGGAAAATAGTTCTGTCTCCGTGAGTGCTCAGACCTGCAGAGCCTTGCCCTGCTCTGAACTCGCAGTGGGATGGAGGACACCCAAGAGAACACAAAACCAGCGCCCCAAATGGAAGTGGAGCTTGGTCTGAGGATGCCAGTTGAGTTCCAGAGGGGCAGTTATCTGGAGAAATGCAGGAAGAAAAGAGTGGGGGGCAATGGATTCCCAAAAGGGAGAGATGTTTATCCAAATTCCATTCCTATCGTTCAGATCTAGAGAAGACATTGTTAGTAGTTTCAGAAGTAAGCCTCCCTACAAAGTTCATCAATTTGCAGGTTTTGAGCTCAATCAAAGCCAGAAACAAGAATTTTCTAACAGTAATACTTTGCACACTATGGCGAATACTTAAAACAATCAAACAAACAAACCTACAGATCTTTCTCTTCCCTCTTCCTCCTCCTGGTTTAAAAAAAAAAATCTATGAAAGTAAAAAGTGAACAACTCTCTGGACCTCTATTACTGAGGAGGTACAGAGAGCAGATAAACCGCCGATATATAGCTGGTGTTTGTCACTCAATATTTCCATCCTTTGAAGGAGGGCTGGGTCCTGCCAGGTGTATGAAAAATTGCTTAAGTGCTTGCCTGATGGTTGAATCCGATAAATGTAACAACTCCCCAAAGTCGTAGAAAGGCAGTTTCTTGGAGTGATGGTCTTGAACATATATGACTCCTTCCCCTCCACTGCCACCCCGTGCCACAGACTAGTGCAAACCCAATTTTGTTTTCCCAACCTCAATCCAATCTCTTACTAGAAGTTTCTTGCAGAACTATGTATCCCCTCATGTCAAAGTGTGCCTGATTTTTATAAACTTTAATTGCTCTCCCTCTGGAACTCTCAGTTAACCCTCCCTTCCCCCCAACAACTTGTTTCAGATGTATAAACAGACCTTTACTGCAAATTTGTGACAGAAGTTGGAGAAAGTTCATAGAAAAACAACTGAGCCTGAAAAGCAAGTCCTGAGTGCTCACGGTGTGCAGAGCAACTCCTGCAAAACTTACATCAAATGTAAAGAGCCGTGAAAATGAGTGGGATTGGCCCCTAGAAAATAGAATATTTGTGTGGCATAAAGTTACAAGATGAATAGAATGAGAGATGTTATTTATTTTTCTGTCATGATGGGCCATTTGTCATAATAGTACCTTGAAGATAAAACCATATTTCCCCAGAGATCCATTTAGTTGTGTTATTTTTGTTTTAAACTGCTTCAGAACTTTAAAAAAGCAAAATTATTGTTCTTCAAATGCCTGTCCATTGGCAAGGCATCAGCTAGAAGTTTTGTGGAATTATAGGACTCTTTTCATAAAATATTAACATATAAAAAACTTTTAGCCTTCAGGATGGAAAACCTTCCTCTAATGTTTCGTTTTTGAAAAAAAATTGGGAGAGAGAAATTGTAAACGAAATCACCCCCCTGGCTTGGTCTGTGTAAACTGGGAATCCTTACAAATCTGCTGGGGCAGTAGGAAAACGCAAACTGAACTGAGCTCAATGCCCATTCTTGCCTTTGGCAAAGTCTTAACAGGTAAGAATGGATCTTTATTTCTTTTTTCTTCTCTCTTCCTTTCTAGGATTGGGTTATATATCAATTTGTCTTCCAGAATCAAACTCAAATATGCTTAAAACTTCATGGATTTTACATGTTCTTGTCCTTTCCATCTGTGGTGAAAATAGCAAATTGTTGAGAGTAAAGAAAAATCGCACATCTCAAACTTTCCCGTACATCCTTCTGAAAAGAAAGAGAATAGAGAGATTTAAGGAGAAGGTATGTGAAGCTGTCACCAGCAACACCCCAGAAAAAAAAAATGTAAAAATAAGAAAGGTCATCTGTAAGAAAGTTAAAACCAGAGCCATCACCTGTAAGAGAAATTGCCCTGCAGAGGTGTTCTGTATTGTGACGGGGGCGGGGGGAGGAGAAAAGAGAAAAGAAAAAAAACAGAGAAAAAAGAGAGAAAGGAATCGCCACTTGGCAGTGAATAAGAAGGAAGGTACTGATGAGGGGGGAAAGGGGACAAATTTGGAAGGAGAGTTTAAGTAAAACTCGGCAAAGTCCCTAGAAATATTTTTTGCGCCCCTATCTTTACAAATCTTCCAGGCAGCTTGGAGAAGAACTAGAAAGTGAGGCAAAGAAGATAAGATGAGGAACTCTGAGGAAGGCTGGGGCTGCTTCAGCCCCTTTGTAAGAAGCGCAGGGACATCTCTTTTTACGGTTTTCCTCACTTCTGAGGCTTGGAATAATAAACTCAAGTGGCCGCCCGTCAGTTCCTGTCCATCTTCTTTAGCAAACTTGACATAGTGGAAGAAATATGACAAGTGACTTATTAAAGAGGAGCTAGTTGACTTTTAACCCTGACTGCCTTTCTCAGACCCCATTACCTGCAAATTTATCTAGCAATATATTACCAGAATTACAGGGCGTGCCAGTGAGGAGGAAGAGAGGAGAAAGCAAAGCCGGGATTTTGTGAAAATATCAGGGAAAAGCAGAAGGTTTTACCTTGCTATTTGTGCCACTTAAGGGGATGAGTATTATGTTGCAGAAAACAAACCACTCCTAGTCTAAGAAGGGGGTCAGTTTCTCTGTACCAGAAAGCAGACAGAATTTCAGGGACCTTCAGCATCGCCCCTCCTTATATCCCTGATTCCCAGTTCCTTCCGGCAGAGCTTCTCAGGATTTTAATTCTTGTCATCTTTAATCCAATTTAAATGAATTTTTAACTTTATGAACAATAATCATATAAAGGGCTCTTCTCTGCCTCCGCTTCCTCCTCTACTTCCCCCCCTTTTTTTGATACAACTCCTGTTTTTACTCTGTTGCCAACACTTCTCAAAAGGGAAGAAACATTCTCCATGTACTTTTAAAGATAGCTCAAAGACCCTCTCTAAGCTGAACTCTTTCAAAACTTTGAAAACATCCAGGGACTATTTAATTTAGGTAACTGATAACATTATAAAAATCAGCAATGATCATTCAGGCATTCAAACAAAAGTTTCTTTGTGCTAATTGAGCAGCCATTATCCTGGGGGGCTTGAGTAACTCGGCAGCTGTTGTTAGGCTAAAATAGGAAGGGATTTTTGAACACTTAGGGGTTTCTTCTTCTTTTAAAATGAACAAGAGGAAAGTTGCTGTCAAAATAATAATAATAATAGTAATGATAATAATAATGATTATTATTATTTAGTGCTTTGGGCATAGATTTGTATATCCTGTTGCCAGGGTGAAGGCAATAATTGAATCTATCCCAAATCTGAGTGATGGAGTAGTCAGAAATGACTCCATGTGACAGCAGAGCCAGGAGGCAAGTGATGGATACTATTGTCCAAACGTGACCCTCCATTAACACCACCTATCAGCATCTGGATCCTGTCACTGTGTCCCATCCCAGAGCCAAGAGGGCTGCCTGGCATATTCCAAGCGCTTCAGGGGCTTCCAGGCTGCGTTCAACCCTGCATCAACTAAATGGATGGGGAGGCTGACACAAACCTTGCTCCCTCTATCTCCACTCGCCTTATTACCCCTCTCCAGGCCCATTGTTGGACAGGTGCTGACAATTTGCTCCTTATCGTGCCTCTGTTTATGAGGGCTTTTTATTAATAACAAAGGGAGAATATTAATTAACACAATAAAATGAAACAGTTTGGAGAATCCACCAAATAAATCTTCTCATCATCTAACTGGAGCTGGAGAGAAAGGGGAGGAGGAGGGGAGGGGAAGGCAAGGGGAGGGGGAGGGGAAGGGGAGGGGGAGGGGAAGATACAGATGACCTACTGGGTGACAGGCACAGGTTGGAAGGGTGACATTTTATTGTAAGCCTCCCAATGAAAGGAAGAAAAGGAAGGGACCAGTCAATTTAATGCAGGGACCAAGAGTGCAAGGGTGTTGCTAAGAGACAGGGATGCTGCTAAAGTTCTATCAGAAGCACTACTCTGACCTTATGCAAATAGAGGCGACCAATGCTTTGTGGAACGGCTGAAAATTCCACCCCCTGTGTCACCAATACCTGGCATTGAGCCTTTTATTCAAATGTTCTCTAAAAACACACACAGAGGATGTGACACAGCATGACACATTTAGAGGCTGTAAAAAACATACACACAGACAAAATGGGGGGAACAATAATAATAGTCATAATTTTTAAAAACCAGGGAGAAAAATCAACACCAGATCTTTCTGTGGAAATGTCACCCATCTTTACCTTCTGGCACTGCCATTTTCCTTTAGCTGAAAAGTGACCTAAAGATTCAGAAATTGTGTTCTCATTGCAGAAATGAAGCTTATTAAGACACCACTGTGGCTCTCAAAATAGTGTCTTAATTTACACCCCAGGGGTGTGGGGAGGGGATGGTGTGACAGGGGTGGGCAGGGTTGTGAAAGCCTGGTGCAGACTGGACAAATTACATCACATGCCCCCTCCCCAACTAATGAAGTAAGTATGCCTTTCCTTTCATTTTAACTATCCACCCTAGGACAAGGTTAAGTGCAAAAGGTGAGAGGCTTGGAGACCAGTTGTTTCTCCCAGGAAGTTGACTGTCCTTACAGTTATATAAAGGCGGAAGGCCCGACACACCTCCGCGCGCGTCACTTGGGTACCTGCGGTGGAAGGGCCACGAGTGGGTCCTGGACTGGACAGGCAGGTAGGTGGGCATGTATCCCACGCCACACCCCGCCCCACGCGCCCCCGACGAGGCGTGACTGTGAGCTGCTGCAGAGGAAGATGCTCTCCCTCCGCGTCGGTGTCGGAAGGCGCGCCTCCAGCCAAAGCTGGCTGTTGTCACACGCCTGACCCCGCCGCTCCGCTCCACTGCGCGGCCCTTGAGAGGCCGGTGAGAGAAACCCAGCCCCACGAATCAGTGTGGGTCGCCCTGGAGCCTCGGGGTTTGCTATTCTCTGGACCACTTTAGGCGGCTGGACTTTGGGGTCAGGTTTGTGCACCAGCACTTCCAACTGTCCAGGCCAAACTCTCTCTCTCTCCATCTTCCTTTCCCTCCTCCCTTTTTCACTCCAAATTAGCATTTCTCCCCCTCAGCTGGGTCACACCTAACAGGGAAAAGGAACCTCGTTTCGTAGGACAATCTGTCTCCCAGGAAAACCACCTGACCTTAGGGATGGCAATCCTGAAAAGTTTCAAACAGGCGATCCTCACAGCTCTTCGCGGGACTTTGTTCCCCTGGGGCCATCTCCCTCCCAGCCCCCTCCCCCCCCCTCCCCCAAACTGCAGATTTGGGAACTCCGGGGGCTTCGGGCTGGGGGTGGGGAAAGCCGGGAGGAGAGGCCCCTAGACACACCCCTGTCAGCCCTGCAGTCCTAGCAGCCTCCACTTAGGACTGGCGGCAGCCAGAACCCAGTACCACCTGCAAAGTTCTGCTGGTTCCTGCCTCCCTTCTCCCGAGGCCGCCAGCTGCGGAAGAGGAGAAGCATCTCCAAGTGAGGGCAGAGCAGCGACGCACACAACTTTGCAAACTCAATGTAACCAGCGATCTTTTTTACCCATTCCATTCCCTCCCTCACTTTTGATTTCAATATTGACAAAATGCCCACCAGTTCACATCTTTATGGTAATAGTTGCAAATGAATACATTTAACTACTCGGGGGGCATTTCCAGCATTCAGTGGCAGATAACTTCCCAGGGCAACTTCTCCCTAGGACCCTCCCACCTCCCTTCTTAACGGTGGGACTTTTCATAATGGGCACAATACTATTAAAATTTCATATTAGCAGTGTGTATGGTGAACTTTGTAATAGGAAATTCAATAGTTGCTGTAAATATTAATGGAATATGAAATGAAGCCACAGCCTCGACTAGCCCTGACAGTAAAACCGAGTGGGCAAGTGGCGGCCCCGGGGCGAGAGAGGCCTTTCCTCTTGTCTCTCTCGCTTTATTACATTAGCGCGGGCCTCCCCGCGCCGGCGTGGGCTCAGAAGCCGAGGTTCCGGGTCACCCATGACAAATGTCTCCGTGTCTCGCCAACAGGCCCCGCCTGGCCCTGCCACTCCATCTGCCCAGCAGGCCCCGGGAGAGTGCTTGCGGGTGTCAGTTTCAGGTAAAGAGCTCTTGAAAGCGCAAAGTCTCCAAAAAGGTTACAAGGCTTCCAGCGCCTCCTCAAGTCCCCGCAGCCCCGGTGCAGCCACCGCAGGAGGGGGTCTTCGCCCGGGGATAAAGGGAACCCCAAGCAAGTTTTGGGGATTGAAATCACTGTCAAGGGCGGCCGGATCCGTACCTTCCGTCCTCACCTCCCTCCTTCCCCCGCCCTGCCCAAAGGACCGGCCTCAGCATTAGACCTGGGGCTGGGTAGGGCGTCTGGGAGGGGACTCGGGGAGGCCTGCCCAGGCGGGTTGGCTGCGTCCCGGCGCGTTTCGGGTCTCGATTTGTACCCTCGTGCACGCAAGTGGCAAAGGCCGCCCGGGCGATCCGGCGGCGATGTGGGGCTGGGGGCGCAGGGGGCAGTTTGCAGTGATCTAAGGTCGCTCGGACTCCAGGCCCTGGATCGCCAGTGCAGCCCCTGCCCGGGCGTGGGTCTTGGGAAAACCGGAGGGGAGGGAGCGCGCGGACGCGGGAGGAGTGGCGCGACCCGGGCCGCCGCCGCCAAGGTTGGATCACTTTCCAGCTGCGGTCGCCGCCGAGGAGGGTCCGGGGAGGCGCGACGCGCTGACAGACGTGGCAGTCAACACCTCCAGCTGCCCGGGCGAGTTATTTCAACAGGCTGGGAAAGATCGGTATTTTGAGTGGCAGGCGACGCCTTTCCTCACTTTCAGTATTTATGTTGTACCGACAGCACTTCGGAGAGCTTAGTTTTAGATGGGACATTAATCTTCACTTGTTAAGAGATAGCTTGTCAGCGTGGGCCCGGGGCTTTCCCACTCTCTGACGACGCCAGCCCCATGCCCAGCACCTCGCCACTCCCCGCCTGGCCCGACACGGGCGCTCAGTGTCGCGGGTCCACGCGCGACAAGGGGACGAGCCGGGGTTAAACTGGTGCAGGGCGACGGCGTGTGAGACGCCCGAGAAAGGTTAAAGTCAAAATCGACTGAAATGACAGCCCAGCCTGGGTCCTGGCACCAACCCCTGTCATTTTTGCCTGTTTGCAAGTGGGGAGAGGGGAGTACTTGATCAGAGCGGGGAGCTTGTTAAGCCACAAAGCACGCAGGCGAAACCCCCTGGCTTCGAACTCCGGGCAACTGTCTATTTCCCTTTGACTGATCCCCCAAGCTTCACCGCTGTGGAGTCACCCATCACCTTCCCTTACCACCAGCTCTACGGGATCACTTTTCTCTTCCGTTCACTGGGGGCTCCCTACTTTTAAATGATTTCCTCTCCATTTATTTTTCCCCCCAATTAATCCAGAATAGTTCCTCATGTGCTCCAGATGCAGCAAACTGCAGAGCTGAAATGAGCTGAAATAAGAACGGAATTGCCATAACGTGGGTTTGCTTTGCATCAGGGGTTTCACTGCGGGAATAGTTTCAACAAGGCATCCACCTTTTCGAAATCTGTGGAAAAGCTTCAAGTGAGGTTTGCATTCTCACCGACCCTCTGGCCAGTTCTCCCACCCCCAACCGCTGTTACTTGTAGCCCCCATCCCCCCAAGTTAATAGCTGTGCCTCACTGTTTCTTTGGTGCCATTATCTCTTCTTCCTTCCCCCGGGATCGAGCATCTTCTTCCCCCTTGCCCTTTAAGAGTTGCACTTTCAAAGAAGATTTAAAAAAAAAAAAAAAAAAGGACAAGAAATGGATATAGGTTTTGTAAGTGTTAAATAACTTTCTCAGCGTGTATTAAAGGAAGATTGTATTTTATCAACAGCTGATTGATGCAGCCGTGTGATCCTGTCGGTCTGTCTATAGTATCATATTTATTTAACCTGCTGGGGGACTGTGTTCAGGGGCAGCCTGTTCATGCTGACAAGAGCATGCACATTACACACTACCCCAGGTATTTTGATTGATTGTTCCCACCCCAAAGCCTTTGGTTCATAATTTAGCACAGCGGGTTTTGCATGACAGACTAGGTTTCAAAAAAAAATCCTGTAAGAGATTTCAATGAACAACTACTGCCAAGAAACCTGCAACCCCCAAATATTTTAAATACCTCCTGAGATGGTTCAGTTTGTATAATTACAGGGCACACAACCTTTATTTGCCCTGATTCCCTAAGTGTGATTAGATTATTCATTTTAATTTTTGGCTGTACCAACATTTCCTTAACTGAGGATGGCACGGGGGTGGGGTGGCAGTGGTGAAAATGTCGAATAGTGTGGGCTTTTCTTTTCTTCTCTTTTGCTCTCTTTCCTTCAATAACAGGTTTGAGATGTGGAAGCAGTAGAAAGGCAGATGAAGTGGCTCTTTTGCACTCTCCTGAGGTTGCTTTGGGAATTAGTTCATAATGTCCTTTGGCAGTAGACTAGACTTTTACTGCCTCTCTATCCCCACCCCCCTCACCATACCCCTGTGGGTGAGGAAAGATTTTTTTTTTAATAAGTGATACACTGTTCAGTGTGTGGAATAAACTTCTTAATATTTGTGTCTTTTCAAGTAAGTAATCTCGATGATCTGGGAACATCCTTGTGGTTCTGAAATTTGTGATCTGAAATAAGAATTACCTACTTAAGGACCAATGAATAATTACTTCCTATGATATTTCTTTAAAAAAGGAGACTTCCCCTTGACTTTTTTAAAAACTAACAACAACAGAGTACACATATATGGGTACTAACTAAACTACGCTTGAAAAATAATATATATTTTTTGCTATAATAAAAATGGGATATATTTTTTGTTCATCTTCTTGGATTATTATTATTCTGGTTAGCAATGGTTTTTTGTATGCATGTGTATGTAAAAGTGAAGTTTCAAATGTGTGCTGTTTTCCAGTAATAGAGATGCTGTTTATTGTGCTTACTATTTTTACGTTTGTCCTTTAGAAACTCTTGGAATGACTCCTGAAACCTGGAAAGACAATCTTAGCACTATTATGTATCTCTTTGTCCATCAGAGTTTCATTTTGTCATTCTAGATTAGATGGGAATATCCTTACCAAAGTGGCTAATTACATATATATATATAAAATGCTGCACGAAGGTGGGGATTAATAGCATTAAAAAAAAAGATGTTAAGTGGATAGTTGCCCCCAATAACTGAACACATTTAAAGTGTTTTTTTCCCCTTCAGCTCAGGTTAATATTGGGAGAAAATTATATATCCGGTGATGGCAGGGATTCCAACATTTATAATTAAAACTTTCTTCTCTGTCCATCTATCCATCATGCATTTTTCTTCATTCTTGCATATTTTTCTTCACAAAAGTGTACCTTTTGGCTTGATTGTGCACTTTATAATGATGGTAAAGAAATTAACCAGTGTGATCAACACCTCTCATTCCAGTTAATATTTCCTTTTATCAAATGCCCCTTATATTTGGAGCAGCTTTGGAGACCCTGATGGTAAACCTTCATTGCTAATAACACCATATTCAGCAACTTATTTTTATCCCTAGACGTTGCTATTTACCCTTAGATGACGTTTGATGACAAAAAACCAAAATGTTTGCAAAACTCTAGAAGATGCATCTTTCTGCTGAGAAAAACAGCCGTTACCAAAAGTCAGTACAGACACAATACCCAGAGAGAAAGAGAAAGGGCAGGCCGACAAAGGAAATATTTATCTGTGACTCAATGGGCAGCAGGGTGTAGTAAGGCAGATCAAGCAAGGTGAAGAAAAGGCCAATTTGTTTGAGATGAACCAAATCTACACATTTTAATCACTTGAGCTAAGGAGTTTTGAGATACCTTGTGAATCAACTTGCAACCACTTTTCCAAAATGTTTTAGTTTTGCATTGGTTTGCATTGAAAATAAACCTTTTAAAGCCATCCACCACCAGGTTTCTTTAATAAAATGTACATTACCCCTAATAAGGAAGAAAATACTTTCACATGTTGCCTGTTTCCTGCGGAGACAAATAAATTGGGTCCTATTTCTCTTCAAGGGGCTCCTTTTTTACTGTGATTAATACATGCTCACACCAGACACATATACAAATGAACTTCTTTGAAGTTTAGTCACTTCTTAGCTGTGCAACCCTGGACAAGTTACTTCATTTCTCCTTCCCTCAGTTTCCTCATCTAGTGAAATTATAATAGTACCTGCCTCAGGGGTTGCCAAAAGGAGTGTGTTAACACGTGCAAAGTTCTTAAAGCAGTACCCACCACGTACTTATATCTAGATTTGCACCTGCTATTATTATAGCCCATAGTATGCATTAGTGTGTTACTAATATCACTATTGACAACAGTAGTGTTAATTCTGGTCACCTGGAATATTATGACTAGACCTCAAAACTTAAACTGTAAATTTGAAGTGATTCTTTTAAGGCATTGTGCTCAAATCTGCATTGTACTGAAGTGCAAAATTGACCCTAAATGGGCAAAGCGATTACTATCTTTCTCCCTGTCTCCCTAGGCCCCAGACACACTAAGTAGCCTTCTATGTAAATGCCAAGCTAAAATGCCACTCCAGGGAATGGTGGGTACGCTACTGAAGCGTTTGTACATCAAATCACAGGAAGACTCCACCAAAAGTCTGTAAAAAGGCAAACAGCTCTCCAGCCACTCTGCTAAGGATGCCAGCACGCCTTTCCTCATTTTTGTCTTACGTATCTAAGTCCTTCATAGCATATGTTAACATCCTATGGGTTTTATGATATGCTTTTTTTATGTGCCAGGCACTGTCCTCTGTTAGACTGTTGAAGCCGAACAGAAAGCAATGTTTCCTGATAATAGGTTAGAATATCAATTAAAAATTAGAATCTTGATGTGGAAATGAATGGAATTAAATAATAAAGTTTGGGGGGGGGTTGGATTTGTCCACATGTTGACTTTTGAAATTTAGACAAAACCAATTTCAATTGGGAATAGTATCAGCATTACCTCAACTTTGGAATATCTTTGTTTTTAAGCTGATCTGTTGCCACTTCAGAGAGTAACTTGAGATCAGAGCTAAAGTGAAACCAGATCGCTTGAAAGGCTGCTAACAGCACTTCCCCCTTCTCTTTAGGTTATCCGACATGGATACAGAATATGACTTGCTTTTGTTACAGTTAGATCACAGAACCTCAGGTATGAATAACTTTCATTTTATGTCACTCCCCAAACTAAATCATGCAAACAAGGCCGGATAGGAGCTGGTGTTTTCTTACATGTGTTAACATTGACCTTGCCACTTAGAACCACACCCCTCATTTCTTTAAATCAGAATTCCATATCCCTTTCACATCTTTTCTTTTCAACCTGCTCCGTGGTGTAAGAGAGTGTGTTTCCACTCTGTACATACACCAAAAATCCATGAACTTCTGGCAGCTGAATTTTTTGTA
Source organism: Mesoplodon densirostris (assembly GCF_025265405.1). NCBI lineage: Eukaryota > Metazoa > Chordata > Mammalia > Artiodactyla > Ziphiidae > Mesoplodon > Mesoplodon densirostris. The sequence goes on from NC_082664.1 coordinate 105,211,241, forward strand.
AGGTTAAGATCCCTCAAAACAGGCATGTTTTTGCTCATCCGCTAAAATATTTCCTCTTATTTTTTTTTCCTTAACATTTTTATTGGAGTATAATTGCTTTACAATGGTGTTAGTTTCTGCTTTATAACAAAGTGAATCAGTTATACATATATATATATCCCTATATCTCTTCCCTCTTGCATCTCCCTCCCTCCCACCCTCCCTATCCCACCCCTCTAGCTGGTCACAAAGCACTGAGCTGATCTCCCTGTGCTATGCGACTGCTTCCCACTAGCTAGCTATTTTACATTTGGTAGTGTATATATGTCCATGCCACTCTCTCACTTTGTCCCAGCTTACCCTTCCCCCTCCCCGTGTCCTCAAGTCCACTCTCTAGTAGGTCTGTGTCTTTATTCCCGTCTTGCCCCTAGGTTCTCCACGACCTTTTTTTTTTTTTTTTTTTTTTTTTAGATTCCATATATATGTGTTAGCATACGGTATTTGTTTTTCTCTTTCTGACTTACTTCACTCTGTAAGACAGACTCTAGGTCCATCCACCTCACTACAAATAACTCAATTTCGTTCCTTTTTATGGCTGAGTAATATTCCATTGTATGTATGTGCCACATCTTCTTTATCCATTCATCTGTCGATGGACACTTAGGTTGCTTGCATGTCCTAGCTATTGTAAATAGTGCTGCAGTGAACATTGTTGTACATGACTCTTTTTGAATTATGGTTTTCTCAGGGCATATGCCCAGTAGTGGGATTGCTGGGTCATATGGTGGTTCTATTTTTAGTTTTTTAAGGAACCTCCATACTGTTCTCCATAGTGGTTTTATCAATTTACATTCCCACCAACAGTGTATGAGGGTTCCCTTTTCTCCACACCCTCTCCAGCATTTATTGTTTGTAGATTTTTTGATGATGGCCATTCTGACCGGTGTGAGATGATATTGCATTGTAGTTTTGATTTGCATAAAATATTTCCTCTTAAATATCATGTGTCATTGATCTATTTGATTAAAAAAAGTGAATCTCAGTTGTTTAAACTCAGCTTCAGTATTAAATATCTTTTCACATTTTAATTAATTTACTCTTAGATCAGAGAAAGATTACTTTAGCGAAATAAACACAACTTCCTATATGTCTTTTCATGATTGTTCCATAGATCTCGAAGGATCCTGTGACTTTCTCATATTTGGACTAATAATAGCTTCAAAGTTGCCTAAAAGGTCAAACAAAGATATTAGAGTGTCCCCAGAAAGGAAAACACAACATGGTGATCTGTTGTTTCCTGTATGTGAATGCTGACATTTAAGAGAATATCATGGTTCTCCTTTAACTCATATATACATTCTTTTTAAAACATTGCTCCCTTTGAGATTTGCAAATAGTTAAACTAGTTTACACAGTTCTCTTTTTTAACGTTCCTTTCAAGTGCAGCTCTTAAGTAAGCAGACACTTTAACTTGCCTTCCTATTAGACAGCTTTTTCTTTACTGCCTTTTCATAGCACAGCTATCAAAAATAAGATAATGCCCAAGATCTGGGACCTAATCAGCTTTCTAGCTGAGTTTAAAAAGTCTGGAGGCTGCTTAAAGGTAGCTCTGGTTATGTGTGCGGACCTACTGCAGTGTTTGCACTGCCACATTTTGATGGAGAGGGTAATGTGTTTGCTAGATAAGGTGAAAGGGACCAGCCAAAAAAACAAGGCTCTGTTTGATAAACCCTGACATATTTAGCTATTTTTCACACACATGAAAGGAAGCTTTAAAACCCTAAGGAAAATAGAGGTGTCCATTCAAGCACACTCATGTTTATCGAGACAAAAAAGGTAAGTAAAGAAAATTGGCATCTTGTAGTCTATTAATTAGGTCTAAAGCTTATCATTAAATTGAAAAGCTGGATAAAATACAAGTCTATTTCTTGCTGTTATTTGATGTGAAAGTTCAGTTCTTTAAGTCAGTGTACTTTGGAAGGACAGTTATTTTGTTTGGCTTTGGCTTGTCTTGCCCTGGTAGAAGTTTTGAGCCCTGTATAAAGGAGCTGATGAATTGAAGTTAAACTTTTAGAAGGCTGATTTGCATAAACTTGAGATGAGAACTCAGTTTGAAATTAGTGTTAACATACATGATGGCATTCTTTGTGAAGTGACCTATAGCCTGAAAACAGATTGATAAAGCCAGAATAAAAATATGCCGCCTGACATCCAGTACTTATAATTAGGATCAGTTATAAAAGCCCAATTAAAATAAGTTCATACATAAAGATGTTTTAAAATAAAATAGCTTTACAATCTAGAATGATTAAAGAATGCTGGAGGTGAACTATTGATTGCCTTATACTAATTTCCCTTTTCTAGAAAAGTAAAGGAATAAAATATCAGGAAGTTTCACAAAATAGAGCTGTCTCTCAAAGTAAGAATTTTAATGATGTGAATATAAAGATAATTTGGGGCTCAAATTTTTTTTTTTTTTTTTTTTTTGCAGTACGTGGGCCTCTCACTGTTGTGGCCTCTCCCGTTGCGGAGCACAGGCTCCGGATCCGCGGCATGTGGGATCTTCCCAGAACCAGGGCACGAACCTGTGTCCCCTGCATCAGCAGGCAGACTCTCAACCACTGCGCCACCAAGTAAGCCCGGGGCTCAATTTTTATGCTGTGATTACTGTAAGTTAATTTAGGAGGAAATATAAGCTCTAAATCATATCCTAGTAAATTTTTTCAAATTTTTTTTCTCTAGGAAATATATGTTTCTGATTTCTTATATTTCTAAATTGAAAGTATTTGAAAAACTGAAAAAATGGCCTCAAAAGGTTAGTTCATCTGTAGAACATTTTAAAATATAATCACTTGAATCTTTAGAAATGTGTTTCTTCTATATATTAATCACTTAAAACATTTTTATGCCTTAGTGTTAATAATCTATATAAGTGTAGATTTTTAGATGAATTTAATGTCAACTGGGGATTAATGTGAATTAATTAAATTGACAGTGTCTTCTTTAATGAGAAAAAAGGATTTAACTTTAATACAGATGATCTTAATAAAGCTTCTCTCTACTTGTCTGTATTTTCTGAACATTAGGAATTATTTTTATTAGAAGGTGAATTAATTTAATAACGGCAGAGTGGCAAAACATGAATTAAATCAAGTGATTGCGAACTGACTTTGTTATTGTTATGGAAGTTGCATAATCAAGCCAAATAACTTTCAATTAAAAAGGAATCAATTTGTGTAAGACATTTAAAAATAAAAACATAAATTGGAGTCCACATTTAATTTTCTCTTGAAACAGTCATTGGAAAGAATTTGAAATAATATCTACGATGGAAGGTAAATGTTCAACAGGCTTGACTCTTTTCTCTAAATAGTGAAAATTCACATCTCAGAAATGCATTTCCAATAAAATTACAGTCCCCAGAGATGCAGTACCATAAAGTAAAATTCTAGCAGAAATCTGTGAGGTCTCTGGAATTAACCCGTCACTACATTAACAAAGAGACATTAAACTCCAAGCACATACCTGGAGTGTATAAGGTCTCATGACACCTCCCGTATGAGATAAGATGCCAAAAGAAGATGAAGGTTAGTTGAACACGCCAGACCATCTTGTAGTTCTTATTCTTTATTTTGAGGGGTATTCATTGGAATTATAGGCTATGTTCTTTTTTAAATTAAAATTGCATTTAGTTATAGCTATTTTTAAAATGAAGATGGAGGAGGAATGCAGGGAGTACAGGGACTAGCAAAAACAAAACAAAATTAAAGCCCAAACCAAAAAACAAACAAACAATCCAGGCTCTTTTCCCTTCCCCCACTTTTTTTTTTTTTTTACATTCCCAAATACAGCCCACATTTTAATGGTCAAAGGTCATGTGTAGTGTCTGCTACCCAGCCCCTCATGAAGGTGTCTCACCAATGAATACTTAGTTGTCCTTTCCCCTATTCTGTCAGGACTCTTGTCTTGTGTTTAAGGACCTAACAAGCTAATCTCCCAACCCCTGCATTTTCAGGTGGATGCGTGCAATGGATTATGCATTTAGCAAGCTGCTCCTGACATCTCCCAAGGTTCATCTTCCAATCAGTCAGATATGAGACTGAGTCTAAACCAAATTATGCAATGCTTTGCTTATTAACTTTAAACCTGAAAATACAGTGTTCTAAACCAGGAATCTCCCAATTTAAAAAATATTGTGCCCAGATCTGGCCACCAAATTGTTCCAGGCCAGTAAAGTTTTTACTAGTGGGACTACCTCGGTCCCAGTTCTGGCTTTGCCAGTTGAAGAATGGGTGATAGAATCCACTTTTCTGTCTTGTTGAGAATGTGAGAGAAGGGGTCCAAAGTTCCTAGTCCTATACCTGACACAGAATAAGGTTTTCATAAATGACAAATCTCATTATGACTCCTAAGGATGATGGCCAAAGTAGATCTCAGTTCAGAAACAAAATGATTTAAAGATCAGTTCAGGTACTATTGAGGGGGATGTGCAAAATGTCCCCAAAGAGCTTTTAAGGGGAAAGGGGTCGAAAACAGGCATTGCAGGTAGTGGATTTCGGTTTCATAAGGAAGAACTCTTCAATAATTAGATCAGTTTAAAAACATTAAAAAAAATGACCATGTCATCTGTCAGGGGTGGCAGAGGGAGGATAATTGGATTATGTTGGGGCTGCACAAATCAGTGCTTCCTAAAACTGGTTGCATAAAATGGAATCACCTGGGACACTTTAAATATCCATGTTACAAATATATTAGAAATGTCTTGTCTTTTTGCACAGACATAAGCACAGCATTTACACGTGTAATTTCATGGTATTTGTCAGAAATGAGACACTTTGTCTAATACCAAGATGAAATGCGGTCAATGTGAGAGCAAACTTGTTGGCCTTTCTGATTGTTCCCTGTGAAACTCAGCAAATCACATTGTGTATCCTTTTCCAAATAGCACTCTGATATGGGAGGAATCTGATAAAAGTGAATATCAAGAAAAGTTACAGAAGAAAATATGCAGAACCATAATACAGAAACCATCTCAAAACTAGCATCCTGGCCCAAATTATTTTTTTTTCTTTTAACAAGTGATATTGTAATAATGGCTACCATGTATATAATACAGTATTCTGTTCCTAAATCGCAAACTGAATTTGCTTAAACTCTCTGACACTAAGTTTACTTTTCTGAACAGGGGGTGGAGGAGTTGAACTAGATCAGGATTGGTCAAACCAAATGCCCATAGGGACCTGATGGGGACTATAGATGGATAATATGGACCAGGTGCGATAATTGGGAGTGGTGGGGACCATGGTAAAATGGAGAGGTTCTAAAGAGTGGCACCGCTATTTGATGCTTGTTAAATGTGGCCTTGTGGAAATGCAGGATTCAGTTTTACCACAGTTTTTGATTTTCAAGGTGACGTGGAAATTCAAAATTTCAAAATGCGAAAGCAACCATTTAAAAATTATTTTGCAGTTCCAAACAAATAATCCTGGAGGCTAGATTTAGCCTGTGGGTCACTGGCTTCTTCCATTTGGACTGGCTGATAGCTACAGGTACCTTCTGTCATTATATTCTCCAGCAGCGCTTCTCAAACTTTACCATGTTTAAGAATCACCTGGAGAACATGTTACATCACAGACTTCTGGCCTCCACAGTAAGAGATTCTGATCGGCACTTCTTACAAGTTCCCAGCTGATACTGAGACTGACTTTGGCCAGTGAATGTGCAAGTGGGGAGCCGGTCATAGTGCTGCCCCCACTGGCTTAGTAATTGTTGGGTATTCACTTGTGGATTAATTCAGGGAGTCTCCCTGACTCCTCTTTCTCTGTTTCTTTTATTTCCCTCCCTCCCTGCATCAACATGAGATATTAGGGATGGACGTAGCTGACACTTCTGCAGTGGGACAGAGGAAGAAAGGCAGTATTGATATTGTTGGATTCAGCCTTGCTATCTTGGTAGGAAATGCTCAATCCTATTAATCATCAATCAATTAGTTTAAGGTTGATATATAATTGACATATAACATTGTATAAGTTTAAGGTGTACAACACTTATATGTTGCAATATGGTTACCACCACAGCATTGGCTAACACCTCTATCACAGCACATAGTTATCATTTCTTTATTGTGGAGAGAACATTTAAGATCTAGTCTCTTAGTGGCTTTGAAGTATAGAATACAGTATTGTTAACTATAATCAGATTAACTCTCCAGAATTTGTTCATATTTTAACTGCAAGTTTGTATGCTTTTGCCAACATCTCCTCAATTCTCTTACATCCCCCACTCCTCACCATCCCCAGACCCTGGTAACCACTATTCTTCTCTCTGTCTCTACAAGTTAGGCTTTTTTAGATTTCACATATAAGTGAAATCATACAGTATTTGTCCTTTGCTGTCTGATTTATCTCAGCACAATGCCCTCAAGGTCCATCCATTTTGTCATAAATGGCAGGATTTCCTTCTTTCTCATGGCTGAATAATATTCATAAATATATATATATATATGTGTGTGTGTGTGTGTCTATATGTACATGCACACAATGGAATTTTATACACACACACAAACACACATAGATACACATACATATATCATATCTTATCTATTCATCTGTCGGCAAACACTTAGGGTGTTTCCATATCCTGGTCATTGACCACAGTAAACATGAGAGTGTGGACATCTCTTCGAGATAACAATTTCATTTCCTTTGTATATACACCTAGAAGTGAGATTGCTAGGTCATACGGTAGTTCTGTTTTTAACTTTTTAAAAAATTATAATTGACATAACATGTTAGTTTCAGGCATACAACATAGTAATTCAGTACTTTTATTCATTATAAAATAATCACCACAATAAGTCTAGTTACCATCTGTCACCATACAAAGTTATTACAAGATTATTGACTAAATTCTACATGCTGTACATTATATTCTTATGACATATATTTCAGAACTGAAAGTTTGCACCTCTTAATCTCCTTTACCTATATTGCCCATCCCCCCCCATGCAACGAACATAGGGGTATATATATCTTTTTGAATTAGTGTTTTCATTTTCTTTGGATAAATATCCAAAAGTGGGATTGATGGATTGAATGGTAGTTGTATTTTTAATTTTTTGTGGAACTTCCATACTGATTTCCATAGTGGCTGAACAAATTTATTTTCCTACCAACAGTATACAAGATTTCACTTTCTCCACATCCTCACAAATACTTGTTATCTCTTGCCTTCTTGATGATAGCTATTCTAACAGGTGTGCATTTCCCTGATGATTAGTGATATTGAGCATCTTTTCATCTACCTGTTAGCCATTTGGTTATCTTCTTTGGAAAAATGTCAACTCAGTTCCTCTGCCTATTTTTTTTTTTTTTTTTTTTTTTTGCGGTATGCGGGCCTCTCACTGTTGTGGCCTCTCCCGTTGTGGAGCACAGGCTCCGGACGCGCAGGCTCAGCGGCCATGGCTCACGGGCCCAGCCGCTCTGCGGCATGTGGGATCTTCCTGGATCAGGGTATGAACCCATGTCCCCTGCATTGGCAGGCGGACTCCCAACCACTGCGCCACCAGGGAAGCCCCCTCTGCCCATTTTTAAATAGGATTATTTGTGGGACTTTTTTCTGGTTATTGAGTTGTATGCATTTTTTATATATTTTGGATATTAACCCTTTATCAGATATGTAGTGTGCAAATATTTTCTCCCATTCCATAGGTTGCCTTTTCATTTTGTTGTCTCTTTTGCTGTGCAGAAGCTTTTTAGTTTGATGTAGTCCCACTTGTTTTTTGCTTTTCTTGCTTGTACTCAGTCCTGTTTAGAAGATAGATTCATCTCTAAGTACTTTGCAGATAACTTGCTTCACAAATAAGTTTGTCTAGTGATACATGGGTGAATACTGGGTGCCAGGCAATGTGCAAGGCATTTTACCTATGCTACCTTCAGTCCTGACAACATTTTCTGAGGTAGATATTCTCAGTCCTAATGTACAAGTAAAGAAATTGAATCTCAAAGAGGTTTAATAACTCATCCTAGGTCACACAGGCACTAAGTGGCAGAAAAGAGATTTAAAACAAGAAGGTATGATTCCAAAGCCTCTTTTGGTGATACTCCCAAATTTATATGCACACACATTATAATATAATATAATATAATATAAATCATACCTTGCTCCATAAAGGATTCAAAGGGATTAACAAAAATACACATTATATTGCTAAGTAAAACAAATTAGGAGCAAATATAATAAAGCAAGAAGGAAAGGCAGATGGAGTACAAAATAGCATTCCATAAAGTCCTATTCCCTTACTCGTGTTTGGTTATGAACTTGACTCTGAGCTCATAAAGGAAAGGTAGTCTCTTAGGCTCTAAGGGTATCACGTTACAGGGTGACATGGGCCATGTGAAGGCAGAAAGGAAGCAAAATGGATGAAACGGTCTCATTTCTGGAATGAAGCCCTGACCTTGTCTCTATCCTTACTACAGGATGTCCTTTTGGGTTTGTGACTCCTGAATGCTGAGGTGCTAACAGAGCTATCTGCACCTGAGACATGGAGAAGTGATGGGTGATACCTAAGAAGAACACTTGTTGCTAGTAACCTAAAGCAACCTGCATGGGATTATAATCTGAAACCTGGGATCTTGTCTATTTGATTCCATTTATAATTTATGTGGCACAGCACTATAGATAGATTTTTAGTTCAAACAGTGTCATTAAATTGATGATAGTGCTTCAGGTTAATTGGTTTAAATCAAATGTACGATCATGTCCATCGCACACTTCAACACTGAAAGTCCTTCTTTGATTTTTCGTTTGTTTTAAGGTTCATTAAATTTGGTTGGTTGAAACATAGGGAGGGCTTTAGGGTGGATGATTTCGGAAGAGGAAGAAATAAAAAGAGCCATGGGAAAGAAACTAGATAAACACAAAACAAGAAGTTTTTTTTGTTCAAGGGCAAGGAAGTTATCTCACACTTAAAAAAATTCCCAGAGGGTTTAATTGCAAGTTTCCTTATCTGAAAGTGAGGGGCTTGGTGTACTACTGGTGTTTGATGGAATAGACGTGGGCAAAGGGGAAAGAGGAGGGCATGATCCTCAGAATGCTATAGCCAAGCATCCACCCCAGAGGTAGCCAAGCATCCTCCTCAGTAGCCTTGCATTTCATAGGTTGGCAACATCTCTCATTCTCATCCTGTAGATGTACACCGTGAAGCTCAGCCAGCTAGTTTCTAGCAAGGAGTTCAACCCAGGCTGGAAGGCATTTCCAAGGAATTTAGATCTTCTGCCAACTGGATTACGTGAGTCATCTCTCAACAGCACATTCCAGTTATAATGTTCATGCAGTGTTGTCAGGAATTAATAAGGAGGCTGGCCTCGGTTTTGCTCTGGGCTTTGTACATCTGCCACATCCATGTTTCCTAACTTCTTCTGGGTTTTAGAAAATATTTGGCAGAGGCCATCCCATCAGCACTTGCTTTTTAAATTAAGATTGCAATAGTAACTTCCCAATCTGAAAATATGTCCCTTCCCATTTTTGTTGAAACTTGTTTGGTTAGTGCAAATCAAGTAAAAACAGGCAAAGAAACAAAGTACCTTTTGAGGCTTCCTCATTTGTTGGGTGCCATAGTTTGTTCTCACAAGATTGACTTCTGGCTTCTCCCATAGGCTAGCTCAGCAGCTTGCCAATTCTTCAGCAGACCGTGCTTTGGTATCTCTGGGAACACTATGCAGTTAGGGCTCTTCCACATACTTTGTTCTGGGTGCTATTGTTTGTATTTCAGAATGTATAAGCAACTCAATAGCTAGAAGCACATTTTAACCAAATGAGTTTTTTCAAAAACAAACAAGATGAGTCTTTTCAAAAAGAGATGGTATCAAACACAAAACCAATCAAGGCATATATGTATCCTCCAGCCTGTTTAGTCTGGGGGCTGTGTTGGTGGGTGGTAGATATACCCTGTGGTACCCACCTCTTAACCTTCCAGCCACTTTTAATTCTAGTTTACACCCTGATTTCCCTGGAGATCCATCTCTTCTCCACAATCGGTTCTTGGGGCTCTGGTGGAGCTGCCTCCATCATAATTCCTGTCCATGGCAGTTGGTCCAGGGCTTGGCAAGTGGTCCATCAGAGCCAACAAACGCTTTTATCAGTTAGATTGTTTGTTTTTCAGTGAAAGACATCCAAAATGAGAGTGGCTTCAACAAGATACAGTTTGTTTCTCCCTCATGGAAAAGTCCCGAGGTAGACTGTTTAGGGCTGATATGCAAGCTCTGTTCCAGATTTTTTTAAAAAAGAAATTGGCATACTGATTCTAAAATTTATATGACGATGCAAAAAGCCTAGAATAGCCAAGAACATTTTGTGGAAGAAGAATAAAGATGGAGGGCTTATACTACCGATTTTTACTGACTTCAAGACTTACTATAAAATCACAATAATTAAGCAGTGTTGTGTGGGATAAACCAATGAGACCAATAGACCAATGAGACAAAGTAGAGTCCAGAAAGAGACCCACACTTATGAAGTCAGTACATTTTACACAAGCACACAAAATAACTCAGTAGAAAAAAAAAAAAAAAAAAGGAAAGTGTTTTCCAGGAATAGTTCTGGAACAATTGGATATCCAAGTAAAAATATGGTAATACATCATATACAAATAATAATTCCAGATGGATTGTGAATCTACAGTAAAAGCAAAAAGTATGAACTTCCAGAGAAAAAGAGACTATCTTTAAGAATATGGGGTAAGCAAATTTTCTTAGACTATAAACACTTGTGGTACGCGGGCCTCTTACTGTCGTGGCCTCTCCCGTTGCGGAGCACAGGCTCCGGACGCGCAGGCTCAGCAGCCATGGCTCACGGGCCCAGCCGCTCTGCGGCATGTGGGATCTTCTTGGACCAGGGCATGAACCCGTGTCCCCTGCATCGGCAGGCAGATTCTCAACCACTGCGCCACCAGGGAAGCCCAGACTATAAACACTTTTAAAAAAAGATAAAAATTAAGTATAAAAAATAAGTTACTTCATCAAAATATAAAGCCTGTATATCGAGACATTTCTAGGAAAATGAATAGAATTTTTTGGTCTCCATTTTACAAAACTTTGGCATAATTTGGACTCTTTAATATTTAGCAAAATGTAGAATTTTTTGAACCTTGCTTCAAAAAGGTGTACTTTAACTTGCTTTCTCTCCTTTGCTTTCTTTTTCACTATTAAGCATAAACATTACTCTGTGGCTTTTACCTCTAAAACCCCAGATTTGCTAACTTCAGTATCATCAGAATATTATTTGCCTTTCTACATGTAAGAAGACTCAAAGCCAGTTCATTCCATCTATGCAATTACTTCTCTGTCTGTAAAGATCTCCACTGGGATTTCCTTGGAAATATTTCAGTGATGGCTTCATTTTGCAGACAAAGGAACCTGAGAGAATAAAATACTTCTTGGAAATTTGACAGTCTTGGTGTTGAAAAGTTAAGCACCATAAATTTAACAGATGCAAACAAACTATTCCTTCTAATCTTGATATAAGAACATCCTCTGAATTCCTATTTGATTGCTGCTTCCGAGACAGGCCTCATTGGAAAGCATTTTCTGTCCTTAAGTTCTTTCTTTGCAATACCTGAACGTTGCCAATTAAACCTGTAGGAGGATACTTTATGAATAGCTTTAAGAAATGGGGCCTGCATTTAGCACAGCCAGAAGATACATATTCTTTCTGAATAAAATTTCTTAAAATTAAAAAAAAATTCTTAAAATTTTTAAAAATTCTACCTTTGCTGTGATTTAAACATAATAATGTTAAAAGGAAAGAGAGCTAGCAGATAAGAGAAAAATAGGTGAGGAAAGAGAATGTCTTGTCTCCCACCGATGGTAGGTAAGTATGGCATCTGCTTTTCTAACAGGAATTTGCTGACACTGCTCTCACTTTGCATCCTCATGGTGGGCTGTGTTTTATGAAGGTTTTTCACAGACATGACATTATTCAATCCTATAAAAATGTTAGAATTCTGCTAGTTTATAACTATCTTCTGGTTTTATTTACCTTCTCCCCATGTAAATCCTTCAAAGTATTGTGATTGCTAAAGCCCCCCGAGAGGGAGCTTATTCTGATTTTTCCCCCAGTAACATGGATGCAATTATATTTTAGCTTCATGAAGCTCTGTGGATTCTTCATGTATTTGACTGTGACCACCCCATGTCTGAGGTTGTCCAGAATCCATTCACAGTCCTCAAGTACCCAACCTAAGTAGTGTTCTGGAACTGGTATCCTGCCAGAGAAGTCCAAAGGGACAGATCTTCCTTTTCTCTGTCCCAGAACAGACAGGCTTGGGCATGTGTCCCAAGCCTTGCAGACAGATGGAAGAAGAGGTAAGACTTCTTCCTCCCCAGAGGCTGCCTCTGGCCAGGTGATTCCTACAGTGAGGGTGGTCCTCGTGGGCCTGCTTCTACTGTCCAGAGCTACCTCTGTTCCCGTCTGCTTCCAAACCTGGTTCTACAACCCTCCTGAAAATATCCTGTGCTCCTAATCTCCTTCCAACAGATTTTTTTCACTTGACATTAGCCAGAGTAATTTTTTTGTTGCCTCCCTCAAAGGACTCATCTACGTAAATTCTCTTTTAGAAACATGAACCCACAGTCACTAGATCAAGTTTGTTGAAGTAGTTTGCTAGTTGGACTGAGAGGAACTTTTGTAACAATACCCTGTTTCCCCTGAGAAGAAAGGGGTAATTTGTTGGAGGAGAGGAGTCTAGGATTTTTACTAAAGCAATGATATTTTCACTTCCATTCTTAAAGTTTCCCTACCAATCATAAAAAAGAACTAGATTGGGCTTCCCTGGTGGCGCAGTGGTTGAGAGTCTGCCTGCCGATGCAGGGGACGTGGGTTCGTGCCCCGGTCTGGGGGGATCCCGCATGCCTCGGAGCAGCTGGGTCCGTGAGCCATGGCCGCTGAGCCTGCGCGTCCGGAGCCTGTGCTCCACAGCGGGAGAGGCCACAACAGTGAGAGGCCCACGTACCACAAAAACAAAAACAAAAACAAACAAACAAAAAAGAACTAGGTTGCATATATACAGGATATCCCAGAATTCTGATTTAATATCAAATAATGCATGAAACTGACCATTTCCCAAATCGTCTATATAATAATCGTACCTAGGATTTTCCAGGTGTCATAACCAGTGTTATGGTAAACACTATCCATTCATTATCTCATTTAATTCTGAAAACAGCACAGTGAAGTACTATTATTATCTTCATTTTACTGATGAAGAAATATACTCAGAGAGGTTAAGTGAGTTGCTGCTATGTGGCGGAGCCAGCATCCAAAGTAAGGTATCAAGCCACACTTTATACACCAACTACGCTACACTAATATAATAATTATGCACTGGTTCATAAGACCTGTTTTATGATTATACAGATTGTAGAAATAATTTTATTCTTAATGTTTATTCTTAGCTCCAACCACACATTTAATTAATAGATTTCATATTTATTTCATTTGTTTATAAAAATATACTTTGCTTTTATGATTAAATGACTAAGTGGCAGGAACTATAACTTACTTAATTACATGTTGCTTAATTGGTGTATTAGTTAATTATATGGAGTTAATTTTTAAAATTAAGTAATTGTATTTTATAACATGTTACAGTTCTGATGTCAATCATATTTCTTTGCTAATTTTGAAACTTTGACTCAAGCATTATTAAATGTATAACTAGTTAATTTTAATACTAAAATTAGTATAGGTTATTAGTAAGATTATACACACAACACACACAGCTCATATCTCTTAAAACATTTATTTACAATATATGTAAAATATATTAAATATTAAGAAAAATCTGAAAATAACTTCTAAAAGTGAGCCTCAGTTTTGAGATAAGTTGGGAAAGTTTGTTATTTTATTTTAGCATTTCTTCGTCTTAGTCTTGGTCCTTTTATGTAAGCAGAAATGATTCTAGTTTGAAAACCTATGGGGAGAAAATGACTTAACTATGTTGTCAGCTTCTTTAGGACAGGGTCATTGTTTTATAATCTTCATGTGGAATAGCTCCTGGAACAATGAAGGTATGTTGAAGTTGAATTTAAGTGAAATGATGCTGAAAATTTCACATTAGCTATACACATTCATCTGAATTTTAGCCAGCAGTTGCTATCTTGCACAGGGGAATCATTAATAATGTTTTCGGTGAGATTATTTTGGTGACAGTACAAAATGAAATATTCCTTCTCCTTTGAGTTTTCTGTTTCAGTCATGCATGGCACAGTCTTTAGGCAAGTGTCTTTGATACAAATGAAAAGTATAGAATTTATTCTCATTAAGATTTCTGTTATTTTATGGGGCAAGAAATTAATAAATTTAACTCTATCTTCTATTTTTGTAAGGACAAAAAAATCAAAACCAAAAGAGGTTGAATCATTTACTAATATCACATAGCTAGCTACTGCTTGAAGTGGCTATTGAATGTAGTGACTCTGGGACTCCGTTCAGTATTCCTTCTACTGCATCTACCACAAAATATATTAAATGATTAGAAAAGAAGTATTACTCATTATTGAGTTTAACACTCCCTGACTACTTTCTCAATTTAGACCCTGATTCAATGTATAGAATGCATAATGAAAACAAAATTATCTAGTAGATTCTTTTAGGATAAGAATCCTATGAAATATATGAGGCATTTCCAACACTCAGGATGAGAAGATCTCAGTTCTTTCATATGCTGCTGCTGAATTATAAGCTGGTACAACCTTATTGAAGACTGTTTAGTATGAGTTATCAACAATCTTAAAAAATTCATTCCCTTCCATCCAGTAGCTTCATTTCTAGGATGCTATTCAAAGGGGGGAAAAACCCTGAGAAATGCACACACACAGATACACACACGTGTATTTATCATAGCATTGTTTAAAACAGCAATAAATTGGAAGCATACTGAATGTCCATCAATGGGCGCTGGTTCTGATATACAATTACCACTGATAGGCAAAGAAAATGTAGCCTTTTAATTTCTTGTTAGCTAATTGGATGTTTTCATGAGGCCCTAACTTATTGCAGGGCAAAGGTAGTAGTGGGGTTAGTGGTGGGTGATTGGACTTTCAATGTACCACTGAATGGACTTGTAGTCTTATCTGCTTTTTTGAACTGTCTGGAAAACTTTGCCTCTTTTGGGCCAATGACAAGTCTTTTGAGTTTCTTTCCTTTCCTTCTGCTCCTTTCCAACATAGCATCTAGGATGACTTTGTGGTGGCCAGGGATGGGAGGGGGACTTTACATGACATCCTCTATATTCTTAGTGGTCTTTGTCCCCATTTGGTTCGTTTGGAGTAGTATTCCTGTTTTCTCTGTAGGGATATTTAGTCTCAAGTATTTGCTCTTGGCCTCAAAATGTGACCCCAATTCATTTTCCTCTTCTTTGCTAGTAAGTATGTTAGGCATGTGGCTGCCCAGAGGGAACTTAATTTTCCAGTGGTCCTTTGCAGGTAGATATGCCCTTGTGAGTAACCGAGTAGGACAGAAGTGATATTATGCCACTTCCATGCTGGGGCCTTAAAACGTTGTACCTACACTCCGCTTATTTTTCTTTCCTCTTCCCAGGGGCTGGAAAACTGATGTAGCTGTGACTGAGCTTTGGCCTTGAAATAATGACTATGAAAGGGGAAAGGAATTTGGGTCTCCAAATGGCCAAATGGAGCTCAACAGCCCTCCCCCCACTCAATACTGTTATGGAAAAGAGAAATAACAATCATCATTCTTAAAGTCATTGCAGTTTGGAGTATTTCTTGCTTCCTGTATCTCACATCTTTTACATTTGTTTACTCCTTCATTTCAATGGAACACATTCTCTGATAGCTTTCTGAGAAAGAGTGCAGGAGGAAAGTTTTAGAGACATATCTAAAAATGTCTTTATTCTAGCCTTTAACTTTATACTTAGTTTGGCTGGGCATAGAAGTCTAAGTTAGAAATCAGTTGCCTTAAAATTTTTGAAAACTACTCCAGAGAATAAACTTCTAGTCCTTTTTTTCCTAGGGTTAGTGTGGGATATTTTTGGTTATGTGATCTAGGGAGAAGATCTAGAAAACTGACTTATTCTTAAGGTGTTTTTTCAACCAATTTCTATTATTTTACTGTTTTAATCTCCTCTCCTTCCCTCTCTCTTACTTTTAGAAATACTTGATGTGACCCATATTTGCATACTTGGAGATCCTGCCATATATTCATATTTGGTTCACATGCTTGACTTATGATTCAGTTTTCTAGGATCTGCTAATTCAGTTATCAGTCTTCCAACTGCTTTCTAGATTCAAAAGTTTAACCGCTCTAATATTATCTTCCATTCTCCCTGTCTTTGTAGGCTTACATCTTTAAAAAATTCTTTTCTAACATTTGGTTGGTTAGGGGAGTGAGTGAAAGTATATGTATATGCTCACGTGATAAGATTTACCTAAGAATTTGGAATGATTCCTCATTTTCTTACTGCTAGATTTTTGCTGCATTATAACTGTAAATATTTTATTTTTCAAACTGTAATATTAAAAGCATATTCAAAAACTATTTTCTAAATGAAAAAACAAAACCGTTTGAATGTATAAACTTTTCAGCTCATGTTCTATTTCCCTCTTTCCAATTTCTGGTTGAGAAAAAATAACTTGGAGAACTGTTACATCAGTGAAATCAGGAATCTTGGAAGTTTTTTGAAGAACAATATTTTATTCTTCCAGTCCTAAGGAGTACTGTTTTGGTTGTGTGATGCATTGGAACACATCACACCATTCTCTCTCTCATCCTCTCTCTTCTGATCATGGCATATGAATATGCAAAAATAGATGGGATTGGGGTTGCTGTCCTGGATTGTGAAACCAAGTGAAATAGAACTAGAAATACCATGGTGAACAGTCTGATCTCAGAAGTAATGCTAACTTTTCTACTGAGATAATGAACTGCAGACCCAACAACACTCTTTCTTTCTCTTCAGGAGCCAATGTGCCTTCTCCAAAGACATCCAAGTGTTTGGAACATCACAGGGCACAGGCTGTATGTGGTTCTCCCAGTATTTGGGATGATCAGCCATCTTGGTGACAAATGCATTTGTGGGATGGTTTAGGGGTTCTAGAATTTCAGGGTGGGAGGAGCTCTTAGAAGATTTCCAACCTAGCTGCCATCAAATGCTGAGGTAATATCCATCACATGAATGCCAAGACATTTTGTGGGTGGAGATTGAAGACTCCGAGTGCAAATACATTCCTGAATATAGTCAGATGAAAGTTGTCTGTGAGAACCACAGATTTCCCTTTCCAGGCTGCCATTCTCTCTCCTGATACCCTCAGTGGTGGGCTTGCTCTTTGACTCAATTGAGCCTTCTAAGTAAAAGATAAAGAGTGTCAGTTGTACCATTTTGTGGGTTACATGAATTTTAGTTATGGCTTCCAGATCCCTGAGGCTTTGTTTTCTCATCTGTCAAATGGAGCTAGTGAAGAGTTGCTTAAAGAGTTGGAATGAATAAAAAATGCTTAGCACAGTGTGTGGTAGCTGACACTATCCTTAAGGGAGAAATTTTGTGGCAGAGGTCTTACCTGCTTGCTCATGAACCTGCTACAAGGGTTTCTGCTTGCTTGCTAAGCTACCCTAGACTGCCACCAATCAAAATTTTGATGCATCAATGGATATGAGCCTTAAATATACTTCAGGATTCCTGGGCTACTCTTGAAAATGTGTATTTATTAATCAGCTTAGTGGAATAAAACACCTTTTCATCATAGGAATTGTAAAATCCTGGTGGAGAAGAGTACCACAAGGTGAAGGGCAGGTCCAGGCTTGGATGATCAAATGCAAAGGTAAACATTTTAATCAATATTGAGTTTGTTTTTTTACAGGTATAGGAAAAACAATAAAATAAATTAGGCACTTGAAATCAGGTTGTTATATATCCGGGAAAAACAGCTAAGTAAAAAGAGAAGCCAAAAATCCATCAGAGGGGTTATTTTATTTGCTCTGGAGGTGTCTCTGTACATTTACATGGAGTGAATAAGAGTGTCTTATTATATCTGTAATAGATTGTATGTTTTGGTCCTCCTAAAATTCAGATGTTGAAATATTCACCCCCAATGTGATGGCATTAGGAGGTGGAGCCTTTGGGAGGTAATTCGGTTGTGAGGGTGGGATCCTCATGAACGGGATTATTGCCCTTATAAAAGAGACCCCAGAGAGCTCCCTCACCCCTTCCACTATGTAGAGATACAATAGGTATCAGGAATCAGGCTCTCATGAGACACTGAATTTACCAGTGCCTTGATCTTTTACTTCTCAGTCTCCAGAACTGTGCAAAATAAATTTCTGTTGTTTATAAGTCTATGGAATTCTGTTATATCACTCTGAATGGACAAAGACAATACCCGAAGGTAGAGCATATAGCAATATTTCCAGCAATCTTTCCAGCCTGAATATATATATATTCTTATATTCTGAATCACTTGAAATTATTATTAGATTAAAAAATTGGAAATTATCGGGCTTCCCTGGTGGCGTAGTGGTTGAGGGTCTGCCTGCCGATGCAGGGGACACAGGTTCGTGCCCTGGTCTGGGAAGATCCCACATGCCGCAGAGCAGCTAGGCCCATGAGCTATGGCCCCTGAGCCTGAGCATCCGGAGCCTGTGCTCCACAACGGGAGAGGCCACAACAGTGGGAAGCCCGCGTACCGAAAAAAAAAAAAATTTGGAAATTATCATTTCATTGCTAAGTTTAAAGAAATGAATGTTCTAATTACTAAAATGATGCTGGCTACATGACAATTAATCTTCTTTGTCTTTCAGAATTTGGTCCAGTGACACTAGCCTGTTTACAAATAAGGAAAGTAGACTTTATCTTTGATTTAGAGGAGAGAGAGACTATATTTTAGAAGACTCTATTCTTTAGTTTTTAAACAATATTTAAGAATGTGGAGAAGTAAACGTATAAGTTAAGGGAAAAATCAACTTAATTATTATTTATAATGTGATTCCAATTTTGTCAAGAATCTGCATTTACATATGAGCATAGAGGGAAAAGCTGCGAGTTTGTGCTACAAAATGTGTACATGGCTTTGATGAATACACTTTTTTTCTGGATTTGTCATATTTTCTCTAAGGAACATATTTTTTCTTTATAACCAGGAAAAATGTTGTTTATAAGAGAATTTTCTCTCTCAGTTTCTGCATACATCTTCAAACACATTATTTTTCCATTTTAAGTTAGGTCCTGCTTTTTATTAAATTAAAAACAAATATTTTCTTAAAGCCATTATAAGTTGTCCCTTGCTTTCATAAATTCTCCTTTGGGTGACATCTACACTGTTAAATTATTCTTGATTTCTTAAAATAAGAGCCAGGTCTTCCCTGGTGGTGCAGTGATTAAGAATCTGCCTGCCAATGCAGGGGACATGGGTTCGATCCCTGGTCCAGGAAGATCCCACATGCTGCGGAGCAGCTAAGCCCATTCACCACAACTACTGAGCCTGCGCTGTAGAGCCTGTGAGCCACAATAACTGAGCCCGTGTGCCATAACTGCTGAAACCTGCATGCCTAGAGCCCGTGCTCCACAAGAGAAGCCACCTCAATGAGAAGCCCAAGCAATGCAATGAAGAGTAGCCCCTACTCGCCACAATTAGAGAAAGCCCGTGCACAGCAACGAGGACCCAATGCAGCCAAAAAATAAATAAATAAACAAATTAAAAAACAAAAACAAAAACAAAAGTCAACTCAATCCCATAGGAACATCCCATTGGATCAGAAAACAAACTTCATTTTCTTATTTTGGTGGCAATCAAAATGATTTTGATCATGTTGTTACAAAGACCAAGAACCAGTGCTGTGGTTACACATGGTGCTGAAGAGCTGGCTAGGATTATTTTATTGTGGGAGATGATGGAATATTAAAGCTAGAATGATCATATGAATCATTCCAGAAGAGAGAAAAGCTTAGAAAAGTTGCCCAAGGTCTCGTGACTAGTCATCAGCTGACTTACCTGAGATATTCTAGCATCTGTTATTCCAAACTGACTCCACAAACCATTTATTCTATCTCCACATCCCTAAATCATGTGACTTGACTTGAAGGGCTTGTTTAGTAGAGGCTTCAGGTAAATAGTGGCTGACTTTTGTCATTTTAAGATGGAGGGAAATCTTTCTTCAACAATCGTTTTTTCATACAAAATGTAAATTAATACTAACTCTCAGACAGGAGGAGAATTTTCAGTGTCTTGGCCACTTCAGAGGGAATTACCTACTTATTTATCATAAGCAGTGAGTATGGTGGTTCAAAGCCAGTGTTTTTAATTCTGAAAATGAGTTCCTTAGTAACCTATGCTGTTTCAGTTAAAAAAATTTTTTTTTTCTTTCCAGGACAAGCTCTTGCTATTTTATTTTAATTTTTTAACATCTTTATTGGAGTATAATTGCTTTACAATGATGTGTTAGTTTCTGCTGTATAACAAAGTGAATCAGCTGTACATATACATATATCCCCATATCTACTCCCTCTTGCATCTCCCTCCCACCCTCCCTATCCCACCTAATTTACTCTTATAAAAATAACTCCAGTTGCAGCTTCAGATGTCCTGGGTTAGGGTCCATATTCCCCACGTAATAACTGTATGAACTTGTTCAAGTTGTTTAACTTCCCTGGTAATCCAACAATAAGGGGCTAAATAATCACAAGGCATTTCATTTTTAAAAAGTTTTAAACTTAAATTTGTTATTTTCAAATGGATCTCCCAGTTATTTTAATTAGAGCAGCTTAAGTATTATGCTTCTGAAGTAGAACATTTTGTTTCCTTTGCCCTCTTTCTCACATACTGACACGCTGACACACACCACTCCTCCTCTTGTTATGAATACGTACTTAACTCTAGGGTGACATGCTGCCATTCTTAATAGGTGCATATTAGGTGGAAGGATGAGCATCTTTTAAGAAGCAGATGGAAACTCAGTTGGAAAAGCACAGGAAATATCAAAATGAGAAACAGCCGAGTTGGGACAAGAACACAGAGTGAAAACTAAATGGTGTCTGTGTCAAGAGGATTGGTTAAATTCACATCATCAGCCTGCTTTCTTTGCTGTTGTGTGCATATCAAGGTCACCTCTTAGGACTGTGTGCAAGGATCCTGGGAAGAGAGGAGAGGAAGGAAGGCTGAAACCTACCCCTTTTCTTGTGCCTGTGCTTGTGAGAGGGGTCACATTTTCCTAATTTGTACAAAAGTATCAGATGGGTTAGTGGTAGAGCTAGTCTACATTTCAGCAAAAACAACTGTGAGTAAATATTGAGTCACTGACAAAGAGTTGATTTTTGTTGTAGATTAAGCAGGGCAGGAAATACCTAAATTATAGCAGGAGTTTAAGTTAGATCAAGGAGGTGTATCCGGAGGTTTTGAAAGAAAAGGTGGACTGCTATCTTTCTAAGATGGTTCTAGATCCTCTATAATGCCGGTTTTAGGGACCCAGCAGACTTCTTTGAGATCACGGAGTCATGGCAACGGAACTCTAATGTCTTCATTTTTCTTGTTTCCTTAAACACAAGCTAAATTATGCTCACTATTGAGTTAGCAGAGCGAAACATATTATTACCAATTCACTCATATAAGGATGCTGAGATTCAGTGACTCTGAAATATCAGGACAAATATAGAAAATATAACGCAAAATGTAAAAGGTACAATTAACACCTCATCTGATTTGACTTTTGTGAGTGGCGTCTGGGCGTGCATCCTCCTTACTAAGGGCCTAAAATGGTTGCAAATGTCCCTTGGCCCTGTTACTATCTGACTCCAATCTTTAAAAAGGGTCCTTGGTGCCTGTTAGTTAGGAAGCAGGCAAAATAAGGTCAAATAAAAGTCAGAGTAAGGTGGGCTGCAATTTTTCTTCTCATGCATTCCAAATTAAGCGGGAATGTAAGGGTTAACTATAAAGTATTCCACCTTGAACTCCCACACTCTCTTTATCTAGCACACCATAATAAAAGATCAAGAGTTCCTGCTTATTATCTTATTTTTCCTGCTTGCTCCACCAGGCTAAGGCCCAGTCTGGTTATGGATTAACATGGTGATCGATAGTAAAGCGTGCTGTCTCTCTCGGCAGGGGAAAATGAACTCAAAATGCAGTCAAACTCTTATTGATCAAGAATATAGGTCTCACTTTCATTACCTCTGTCTCCTGATAACCCACAAATAATGTGATGAGTTGATAATGTCTCTGATTTTCAATGGACCCTTCACCCCTCCTGTCTTCACATTGCAGCTTTTATTTTCATCTTGATACACACTCTGTGTAATTTATGGAGCACTAACTCTCACTCTCTTACCGTCAGACCTGGTCAATCAGAGCTAATCATATCCCTCTTCACTGGGGATGCGGCTCCAGCGAGTTCAAAATATAGTTTTCAAACATGCCAAGGAAATGCAATATGCAGCTGACTTCTTTTGGGGACAGAGAGATGCAAAGTCTTCTCGGTGAAGCAACACTCAGACTGGTGGTGACCTTCTCAGGATCTGACCTGCTTCTACTGAAGTAGCTCCTGACTTGGCAAACTCAACCGTTCAAGTCTCTTGTATGGCTAATCTCGTCTCAGTTTCTGCTTCTCAGAGGACCTGATCTGATGCAGATTCTTTTTACCACTGTGAATATTGGCTCTCAGGGTGGGCAATGGCTGTGGTGTAGGAGAGGGTCCCCTTTCCCCTTGGTCTCTTAACGACCTCAGAAAGTTTCTGTTCAAGAGCTGTAGAAAATACCACAGATAAATCTAGTAAAATGAAGGTATTTCAAATATGATATTGTGTTGATTTCTTCAACTAAAGGTAGTGTGGTATGACAGAAACACACAGCTTTTGAGTCAAAAGCCCTGTTTTCAGAGTCTGGACCTTCTACTTAGTTGATAGGGAAATGAGGCTGTAGTGCTTGGTAAAAGCAGACAACTTCACATTTGTGTAGAAAATTTTCATCTGCTCTAAGTTAGGAGAGGAAAATGGAATCAAATTAGAATCTTAGGAAAATAATTACTTTCAGAAGCAAAGTTACTTTTTGATTTGTTAATAGCTTCTTAGGACTTTATTACTTTTGTTTTTGTCTGAAACTTGTTGCTTTTTTAAAAAAAAATATTTATTTATTTTTGGCTGCATTGGATCTTTGTTGCTTTGTGTGGGCTTTCTCCAGTTGTGGCGAGCGGGGGCTACTCTTCATTGTGGTGCACGGGCTTCTCACTCTGGTGGCTTCTCTCGTTGTGGAGCATGGGCTCTAGGTGCACAGGCTTCAGTAGTTGTGGCACGTGGGCTCAGTAGTTGTGGCTCGCGGGCTCTAGAGCTCAGGCTCAGCAATTGTGGCACATGGGCTTAGTTGCACCGCGGCATGTGGGATCTTCCCAGACCAGGGTTCGAACCCGTGTCCCCTGCATTGGCAGGTGGATTCTTAACCACTGCACCACCAGGGAAGCCCGAAACTTGTTGCTTTTTAAAAAGCAAAGTAAAAAAAAGAAAAACCCAGCTTCCGTCACGCATCATGTCAGGTATCCAGTTTATAAAGAGGTCCTCAAGTATAAAACAGCATCCAACGTGGGTATAGGACAGACTGTGCTGAGCTTTATTATTTTTCTCAGTCGAACTGTTAAAGTCAAATTAAAGCTAGCAACAATTGCTTTACTTCTCATATCTAAACTAAGGGAATGCTCAGCTAATTGAATCACTTTTGTGAGGAAAGTCAGAATATTTTCTGCTGCTGACAATCTGATTAAAATAAATCAGAGTGACACAAATAAAGTCCTCTTTTCTGGAGGAAATACCAGATGACCAACAGCAACTAAAGTGATGAAATAGTCTGCTTTTGGTTCAGCTGATAGAGTCTGAATGGTGTTTTCCAGCTCCAGTCCAAACAATTTGTACACCTGTTGAAAAGAAAATAAAATATGACAGTGGTACAGAGTCTGGGGGATTAAGGTGATTTGTACTGATCTCTTAATGCTGATGTAATTGCAGGTCTCATTTTCCTCTTTTGTTCTGCAGAGCCGCATTTGAAATTTGACAAGAAAGTCCTCTCTCCCTCCCACTTTTTTTTTTTTTTTTTTTTTTTTGCAGAGGACTAGGTGGAAATTTCACCAGATTTCCCCCTTTCCTCTCTGCTGTGTCTCCTTTGAAATGCTCTGGTTTCCTTTGGCTCATGAAATGAGATAAAGGGAAAACCAATCCAGTATAGACTTTTGTTTACTTGGCAGATTTAGGAACTACCCTGGAAGGCATGCTCTTTCACTTATTGCTTTAAAAACATCCTGAGATCAGAAAGCCTGCAGAATGAGAGGCAAGTGTGCTTGGTTTTGGCTGGTGAGAAAGCTTATACTGCTTTTGGCAAACATGGAAAGAGAAGTCACTCAGCCAGTCCTCGTCCCCTTGTCTGTGTGTCCCCAGGGTGTGCAATGTCATATACATTCAGGCTCTGATTTGCTATACTTCTCAGGCTGAACGTGTGCTACTGAATACCTTTGATGTTGCCATAATTGTGTGTGTGATCTTCAATCACGGATGTCATCAAATTTTATTAAACTTAATATAGATAAAACCAAGACATTATTGATTAGTTCTGCCATGGAAACCTCCCAGGCTTCCTTGAAGAGTGGTTTTCTTTTGGGGAAGCTGTCTTTATCCTTTCGATAATACTCATGCCCTCAGAGTCAATGTGGCTTCTGAGTTTTCTTTTGAAGCCCACATCAATCATATAATTAAGACGTCTTAATACAACTATAGCAATCTAACCATATTGCGAGCCATGCTTTCTGGTCTGCTGGTGTAATTCTAGTTCATGCCTCTCTTTCATGTGGGCATAATTACTGCTGTTCTTTGTTTAGGGTTTTTCGTGGCATATTTTCCGTTGATCCAGATTTAACCAGATAGACCCTTATTTGGATTTCAACTTTTCTACCTTATTAATAAGATTAATTTGATTCTGACAAAGGAAACCATCTCCTCTTTCCTTTTTCTAGACATCTTCTCAGCTATGCTCTCCATAAATGGTGTCTGGTTGTGTCCAAGTGACACCCAACATTCAGATGGAAAATGAAGAATTCGGACAAACTTCCAGATGTCCAAGATGATCAGATGTTTAGTAGCATGGAGGCAAAGCATCCAGATCACTGACTTAAAAGCAATTATTTTTCATCAGGGTGTTTGGCATTAGGCAATCCATTTAATTTCCGACTTCCGCCCCTCTGTCCCGTTTCCCACTCTGTTATCCAATCTTTCAGTCTCTTTGTTTTTCTTCCCCTTCTTCTTCTCTGTGTTCATGTTGCACTTCCAATCCTAACAACTACTATGAAATTGTGGGATGGAAGGCAGGGAGGAGCAGAGTGGGGAGCACCATTGTGGGAACGAGCTCTGAGCAGAGTGGTGGTTCTGGTTGGGTTTCTAGTTAGTTGTATCTTTATGCTGTGGGACATACTACTTTTGGTCTCAACCAGGTATCTGCTTTTCTCAAAAAGAACTAGACCTACCTTCAGGTGAAAATATTGAATCTCCCTGAAGAAAGAGCCCTTCGTCTTTGTCTGAATAGGGTTGACCTCCTGCTGAACTTGAAGAAAAAATCTAACCCTTCAAACACAAGCAATAGATTAATAATCTTTCCTTCTTTGTGTCTGGTGTTTAAAGCATACAGTTCTTAGCTTAAATAAGATCATAAAATATACTCACCCTAGGTTCTTGTTAAGGAATTATTTCATGAAATGTTGGCAATTCAGCATCTGCTAGAGGTTTGTTCAAACATCTCATATTCCTCTAGAATGTTAGAACTAAAAAATAAAATTAGCCAGGCCATTTTGTCCATCTTCCTAGAGTCACACCTTCCCTGAGTTTCCCATTAATGCTGTGAACCTAGTCACGCATGCATATCTACAAGGGAACATTTGGACAAAGTGTGTGTACTGCTTTTTTAAAACTGTAATGGATAGTGACTTTTTCACAAAGACCCTTTAAAAAGAGCCTGCACTACTTTCTGATGAGTTTAGTTTCCAGAAGTTTTGCCACTGAAAACTGATGCTTACCCTTTCTTTTAGCAGAAAAGGAAAACAGGCCAATGCATGTCCTGTTGGATCTCAGCTACCAGGAAGCTGTCTTTAATTTGTCATCCATGCTGAGCCTCTCAAGGATGTGAGAGCGTCTGTTTCTTTTGCTGCCTTTGGAAAGTTGGTTTTTGACCTTAGCTGCAATTTAGCATTTTCTGAGCAGTTTTTAAGAAATATTGAAGTCTGAGATCCACCTCCAGACATGATGATTTAATTGATTTTGGCTAATTTGGTAAACCCTTTCAGAAGCTGATAGAGTAGAATTATACAAGAAACAGACTATATTAAATTGTATGTTAAGAATAAGACAGAATATACATATACGTATACATATACATATATACATAAAGAATACAAATAAACAAAGAAAATAAAAACAAAACAACTGACAAGAGGGCCCTGGACATGCCACTTAACCTGCCTGGCTGTGCTTCCTCATTGTAATTAAGGCCCCAGGTGCCTCAGGGCCTTACAGCGGTCTGGGCTTCCCTACCAGCCTTTCTCAGTTCTCTGCCTCTCATCCTCCAGTTGGCCCAATCTTTTGTGCCTCAGATAATTTTTTATGCCTGTTGTTTCCATTCTTCCCTTCTCAAGACTCTCAAATGACTTCCCACTCACTTCTGGGTCATATTCAAATTATCACCTATTGGTTTCAAGACCTTAGTCAGGCAATCCTTTTGTGTGTTACTTTTAATCTCTCCCCTTCCTGCTTCTTTTGTGGCTGTGGGACTCATCTTCACCAAGCAATCCTTGTTAATTTCTCTCTCTTTTCTTCTGAACAATTGCTTGCTTCAGCCTATTGGAGAAAACTTTCCAGGTTATGCCCACCTGTCTTCAGCCATCCTTTCCATCATCCTAGTGTTTCACTCTTCTGGAAAACCTCAGCTACCTACTGGTGCTTTATCATCATATGACTGGGTTTTGCTGGCGTGAGGACATTCAGAAAGTCAGTGGGTAATTGTTCAGGGACCCATCGAACTCAAAACATGTAGAGGTGACCAAACAGAGAATGGGATTTAAAAAGCACAAATGGTGTCATTTGTATTCTCTGAACTCTATCCAGGTCACTTGGTGGTTCCCCCAAATCATTAATCAATAAATCAATTGTCTTCACTCTCCTCTTGCATGTTTCCTTACCACTACTCAGTAAGTCTTTAAAATGGAAATAGAATCCAATGCCCTAGATTTGGGGCTAATGTGATTAATTTCTTGTTGCAAAATATGTCAAAAAGGGATCCAAGAAGCAAATTGTTTTTGTAACATGAATTCAAATCTCCTGAGATGGATTTTCTAGGTTCCAAATGCAATTGACAATGGGTCACCACGTCTCCTGTTTTGAGTTTGTTTCCAAATTGTCCCTTAGATAAAAGGGGAAGAAAGAAATTCATCTTACATATCAAGTAGCCTCTAGACATCTTTCCTTACACATAGTAAGCATTTAACACATTTTTTGGGGATGAAGTAGAACCATCCTTTAAACTTTTTTTGTCCCTTGGCCTACTAGTAGCAGGATCACTGGTTAAGGATTGTATGTGTGTATGTGTGTTTGTGTGTGTGTGTTTAGGGCATGTCTGTTAAAGCTCAGGCTATGGGGCTTCACACTAGATTTACTGAATTTTAACATCTGCTGAGGAATTTTTATGTACACTAATGTTTGAAAACCACTGCTTTAGGATAATATTCAGATATACTCTGTTATAATTTTTATTCATAATTTATCAACTTAGATAACATGGGTATCTAATTAAAGCCTTTTCCTACATTTTGCATCTCTACCGACATCCTATAATATGCAGTTACTAAGACTCTGAGAAATTAATCTTGTACCTAAATCTTCACCATTACTCACATTATAGGAATAAAATCAGAGTCACATTACAGGAATAAAATCAGAGTCACTTTCAGTGTGGTCCAGACTGTTAGTGAGCTAACTTGCATCTTTAGTTCTCTTTCAATCCTGACATCCTATCCTTGACCATCAAGTGAAAGAAATCAAACAGCATACAACACCAAGTATTTTAAACAATTTTTAGTTCATAGAGACTTCATATTTTAAAAAACAATATATATAAATGACAATACATTCAAAGGTATACTGATTTGAAGCTCACAACTACCAACAACTACAATATAATAAGCATTAATATTAAGAAGGATGAGAAGAAGGATTCTGATTGTTCTGATAAAATGTTCATTTTTATGTTGTTCTAAGTGGATCATGATAGAGCAAATGTACCATCTTTATACCCACAGGGGGCAGTGCTTATCTTGTTTGCTTTCCGGCCTATGTTGGACCACCTGGAACCACTCCACATAGTGGAGGTACCATTGGGAGAATCACTTGGGAAAGAAAAAGAAGCCCCAAACACCACAGTCACATATATTTCCTCTTAACACCATGTCAATGACTTCACTAAAGCTTTATACCCCTTAGAGAGTCCTATAGGCTACATGTGACACAGCCACCCTATGCTTTGGCTGCTTAACCCCTCCCTGGAGAGCTGACACATTTATTGGGTATTGACATTGCATGTTGACCACCCAACTGGGAAATTCAGTTTGCTATTGCAGTTTAACTCTATCTATTTAAGGGTTTCTCAAAGGCCTTTAAGGCCTTGGAGAAAGAGAAAGGCAGAGCCAAATACAGCTGCTTAAAATAAATGGTTTTAAAGTATATTTGATGAATTATGAACTTTTTGAGTGAAATGCCAAGTGCAGGATATCTATCTATCTCCCTGCTTACCTGTCATTGGAATGGTATACACATCATGAGGTTATATTGTCAATATCAATAGGTATAATCCAGTGCAAAGTGCTTAGCACTGTGCATGGTATGTAGTGAACAACAGACAACAGTTCCTATTATTGCCGTCTTTACTGCTATTTCTAATATTCACTACATCTTCAATGTACAAAAACACAGTATCGATTGTCTAGTGTCATTTAAAACTGTGTTGGATTTCAAAACGGAATACCTGAAAATTTCAACTATTGGCTCTCAAGGCGACCCTGGATTTAAACTCCATTGTTGCAGGAATGGGGTGTCCACCCACCCTTAAAAAGATTGAGTCTGTTGTCTGCTATAACTGGAGGAGCAGGCAGAGATTTTACAAGATGGTGGAAAGGGAAAGGCATCTTTGGCCTCTGGTTCTACCTGACTAAAAGGAGGAGTGATTCCCTTGATGTGGTATTAAGCCACCAGAGGGGCAAAAACCTCCTCTCTCCCTGTATGTAGAAAGACTTTCAATTCCAATGACTCCTTTATAGTCTTCTTTTATTTTCTTCAATGCATTGCTTTTATTTTTGTCAACAAACTGTGTCATTTACCATAGTAAGAAAACTCCTGTTATTTGAGGTCTTTATCAGAGTTCTTACAAATCAGGTTAATTGGTGATCAACAGAGCTTTTCTGCCTTTAATGAGGCCTAGTAGCCCAAGGCAAGGCCTACCTCTTGATAAGGGACTTTCTTTTTTCTTATTCTGAGCTCTTTGATCACTTAAAAAAAGAAAAAAAGAAAAAAAGAAAAAAACCCAGGAAGAACAACCACCGGGAATGTCATTGTTTTTTAATTGCCTGATTACCAAATGTTGGAGATAAAAGATAGATGTTCTCAATTAATAACATTTACATAGATTAGCATCACTAACAAGCCTCATTAGTAGCTGCTGATTTTTGTTTAGATGGCGTCCCATGTCATTTGCTCTCTCTCTGGTTGTGCAATCGAATGCACCTTTAGTATGACAAAACATTGCCTTCTAATCTATTTCCGTTAATCAAACAGTAAGACATTTTAATACCCAGCCAGGTTTTTAATTAAGTAAAAGTTAATATTACCTAGTGTAGATTTAACAAAAGGTTTTATGTGTTAATAAAGTCCAGAAACTGTTTCTAAACTCTGGCTATATTTTATAGAGCCTAAACACCATCATCCGATTAATCACAACACAAACATCTGCAATCACATAGATGAGCATCATAGAAATACAGTCCATTTACTGAGTGCCTGCCATGTGCCTCGCACTTCACACATATCAACTTCTTAATCTGCCAGCTATCCTGTGAAGGGGGGAATATATGCATCACTGCCGTACACACAAAAATGGAGACTCAGGGAGTTTTGGTGAAGTGTCTGAGATCACTTAGACCCAGCTCTGAGTTTTAAAGTCCATGTTCATTGCACTACGTACAGCTTTCCATATGCATCCAGAAAAGGAATTCACTGATATTCCGAGCAGAAACAATTGTTCAGAATAGCCTACAACTATGGTTATGTCATGTTTTAAACCTCATCATTCTTTTCTGTTTTATTTTTTTACATCTGTATTGGAGTATAATTGCTTTACAATGGTGTGTTAGTTTCTGCTCTATAACAAAGTGAATCAGCTATACACATACACACGTTCCCATAGCTCTTCCCTCTTGCGTTGCCCTCCCTCCCACCCTCCCTATCCCACCCCTCTAGGTGATCACAAAGTACCAAGCTGATCTCCCTGTGCTATGCGGCTGCTTCCCACTAGCTATCTATTTTACGTTTGGTAGTGTCCATGCCACTCTCTCACTTTGTCCTCATCATTCTTAAATCAGTTTAGGACAAGAAATAGAAAAATAACAACTAAAACTAATCAATAAATCAATATGTTCTGTAAATAGAAGGATTTGTGATATCTAAATTTGTGATCTACGAATATCAAAAATCTAAAAATCTGAAGCTTAAAGATCACAAAATATGTACAAATTTTATGTCATTATAAATGGATAGGTATACTATGTCAAGAGAGGCTTTCTCCTCCAAATATTTTAGCAAAAATATAAAATTATTGTTTTTTACATCTTATGGGATAAAATATATGTCTCATATCATGTTAAATATTTCAGGCAGGAACAAAATGTCTTCAGACTCTAAGATACCTATTTATATTTCTTACAAAAACAAATATAGAAGCCACAAAATGGGTTAAGAAACTATCAATAATTGATGAAAGCTTCAAGGGAAGGACACATTTCAAAAGACTCAAGAAAAAGGCACCCTAGTATAGATCTCAATTTTAAAAAATGTTGATATTGGTGGTGCAAAAAAGGTGGGATACAGATTTTTCTACTACTGTTTCAAGAGAGTCCTGATATAAACTACCAACTCCGTTTAAACTTAACAGATTAAACTTCATAAGTAACATATCGTGTCTTTTTCTAAAGGACATAAGGTCTTTTTATTTTATTTATTTTGAAGTAGGATTTATTTATTTATTTTTTGCAATCATAAGAGGAGAAATGACTATTCTGAAATCCTATGTCCCAATCTTATAATGTTTTCTATTTTACTTTATAAAACCTAAAATGAGTAGCTTGAATGAGAAGAAAGCATATGCTTCAAAGTGGGCATCTGGTCCATTGCCCTTTTGTAGAGTTCAGTTTCGGGTGGTTACAACACATTAGTGTATTTCCTTCCTTCTGGCAGCCTCTATCAATGATCACCCTAAAACAACTTTAGCTAATTAATTTTCCTCTCTTCTTTTTTCTCTCCATTCCTACCATTCTATTCAACTGCTCTTCTTAGGATCACTGATGAACTCCAAAAGACAATGTCTGACTCTCTCTCTGTGTCTCTCCCTGACTTTGTTTTTCTTGACCTCTTGGCAGTGTTTGACACAACTAATCATTCTCTCTCCTTGAAACACTTTCTTTGGCTTCCAGGCCACCACTCTCTGCTGGTTCTCTTTTTCTCTTCCTCACCTCTAAATGTTGGTGTGCCCAGTAAGGGCTCAGTCCTTAGCCCTCTTCCTTTCTTTTTTTCTTTTTTTTTTTTTGTGGTACATGGGCCTCTCACTGTTGTGTCCTCTCCCGTTGCAGAGCACAGGCTCCGCAGCCATGGCTCACGGGCCCAGCTGCTCCGCGGCATGTGGGATCCTCCCGGACTGGGGCATGAACCCGTGTCCCCTGCATCGGCAGGCAGACTCTCAACCACTGCGCCACCAGGGAAGCCCCCCTCTTTCTTTTTATATACACTTTCCTTAGGTGATCTCATTTACTGCTATGTCACTAGGTACTATCTAAACCATTATTTCCAGGTTTTTCTCTCCAGCCTTGACCTGTCTTCTGAGCTCCAGATGCATTATCTAGATGTTTAGATTACAAATCTTCTCCTGGCTGTCTAATAGGGATCTCAAACTTAATGTGTCTAGAACACAAATCTTGACTTTCTGCCTCCATCCTTGTCAGCCCCCACCCTATCCTTCTCCAATCTTCCCTGTGTTAATAAATGGTACCACCATCCACTCAATGGATTAG
This sequence comes from Mesoplodon densirostris, assembly GCF_025265405.1. NCBI lineage: Eukaryota > Metazoa > Chordata > Mammalia > Artiodactyla > Ziphiidae > Mesoplodon > Mesoplodon densirostris. The sequence continues at coordinate 105,243,569 of NC_082664.1, forward strand.
ACAAAAATTATATCATCCTTGATTCTCTCCTCTCCTTCACTTTTCTCCATATCCAGTCTGTCCAGCAAGCCCTATCCCCTCTACCTTCAAAATTCACCCAGAATTGGACCACTTCTTGCCATGCTAACCACTAGCTTCCCAACCTGGACAAGAAGCAAACAACTACAGTGCCTCTTTGGCCTTAATTTCCAGCTTCCACTTTTGTCATTCTATAATCTTTTCTTCATATAAAAGAATGAACTCTTAAAGATGCAAATTAGTTCAGGTTTCAACTTCTTCTCTGATGGCTTCCTATCACCTGTGGAGCATCCCTTCTTGACCCCTCCAATTTCTCCCACCCCTTGCCCAGTGATTGCTGTACTCTAGCCTTGTGATGTTATTTCTGTGTGTTGCTCAAACTGACCAACCTCTGCTCAGGCGACTCTTGTAGTCTTTCTTCTTGCCCACTCTTTCCTACCGTTCAGAAATCTGCTCACTTCCCCAGGGACTCCCCAGACTATTTCCTCTCCACCCCAAGCTTTATTGAGATATAATTGACATTTAACACTGTGTAAGTTTAAGGTGTACAACACGTTGATTTGATATGCTGATATATAGCAAAATGATTACCACCTTAACATTTGCTAACACTTTCCACACTTCATATAATTACCATTTCTTTTTTGTGGTGAAAACATTTAAGATCTGTTCTCTTAGCAACTTTCAAATATATGGTACAATATTATTAACAATAATCACATTGTACATTAGAAGCCTAGAACTTATTCATGTTATAACTGGAACTTTGTACACTTTGAACAACATCTCCCCATTTCCCCCGCCCCAGCCTCTGGTAATTACCACTCTACTCTCTGGTTCTCTGCGTTCAATTTTTTTAGATTCCACATGTAAGTGATACAGTGGAATCATATAGTGTTTGTCTTTCCCTGTCTGACTTATTTCACTTAGTGTAATGACCTCAAGGTTAATCTGTGTTTTCCATTTTCTTTGTCCATTCATCCACTGGAAGACACTTAAGTTGTTTCCATATCTTGGCTATTGTGAATAATACTGCAATGAACATGGGACTGTAGATACCTCTTTGAGATCTTGTTTTCATTTCCTTTGGATATATACCCAGAAGTGGGATTGCCAGAACATATACTAGTTCTATTTTTAGTTTTTTGAAGAACCTCCATATTGTTTTCCATAGTGGCTGCCCCAATTTACATTCCCAGCAACAGTGCACAAGGCCAGACCATTCCTTCTTTAATCCATCCTCTTACTGTGCTTCATTTTCCTTATGATATTTATTACTATGTTACGTTTTTGTCTATTCTTACAACTCTAGTACCTAGAATAGTGTCTGGAATGTAGTATGTGCTAAATAAACATACATTAAATGAATAACTGAACAATTACCAAGTTAGAGGAGAAGAAATTACTATATGCAGAGGTTGAAACCTCCCTGAAGTTTTTGTATTACAGAAAAGCTTACTATGCACTTACCTCTTCTGCCTTGATGGGCTCAATCTAAGCCCTGGCACAGGGACTGAGGCTCTGGATACCCTGGAAAGAGCCCCTGTAGCTACCCTGGCTTCACAGCCTTGAAAACCACTCAGGCTCTGCCTCCTGCCCCTTGATTTCAAACCCTCTTGAATTTGTGATGCTGTGAACCAGGATTCTCTTTTCTATCTGGTCAGATGGGCAATAGACTTTCTCTAGGAACTGAGCAGGTCAGCTTCTCACACTCCAGCCCAGTAGAGCAGTTCAGACTTGTTAGCCTTAGTTGTTTGTGTGTCTCTCTACCTGGCTTTATGTTTCCATATGATTAGACTTTTACATTGATGGATCTCACTTCCATTCACTTAGAGAAATATGAAAATATGCTTGGATTTTTAACCTCCCTTATAGGGTTCCAATATTAGCCTTGATTGAGGCAGTCATGGTATGGCATCCATGAACAATGCTTAGTACTCAATTTTTCTTTATTAGTGCATATTTGGGCAGATTCTTGCTCTAAATCTATCATAAAATATACTATTACTTGTTTTCACTCTAAAAGTTTGTCCATAAACATTAAAGTATATTTTGATTGTAAATGAAAGATCATAGTTTTCCAGGGACTTTAAAAATTCAGAGAACAACGTATTTCAGTTGGTTCATCTTGGTATTTCTCTTTTGACTTGCATTTAAAAAATAAAGTTCATGTTTCACTATGAAATTCAATACATGCTCATTTTAGAAAAAAAGCCAAAAATCAGAAAATAGAAGGATTAGTTCCATTTAGTCTCACTATATGTAATCACTATTAAGAAAGATGTATATTTCTGATTCTTATTTTTGCTATGTATTTGAAACACAATTGTGATCTTATGAGACATATATAAGAGAAGAGAAAATAACATTTACTTTTTCTGATCATAAAAATAATACATAATTATTGTATAAAATTTGGAAAATAAGTGAAAGAACTTATAAATCCATGTTTTTAGTTATAAAGGTTGCACATAATCATTATAGATATTGGAATATTTTATAAAACAAACATAAAAGTCATCTTGAATTCCATTCAACATAATAATTATTATTTACATTTTGTATGTGCCATTCCAGACATTTTGTGTTGGTATATTTACATATATATACATATATGTACATATATATAAATTATTTGAGCTGTAAAGGAGAACATACTTTATATATAAATGTTTAAGCATCATTTGTACAGCAAAATCCACGAGTCCTACTCAGAGATGACATGAAGAAGGGCTAAATGACAGAAATATTTCCAACAGGTAGTTTATTTACCTTTTCAATTAAAAAAAAACCTAATGAAATGGCTATACAATATGAGGTCTAAAACTGCAGAAAATCATGACTCAAATTCTTTGGCAGTGAAATTAGGCAGTCTATCCTCAAGGTAATTCTTTTTTGTGATTGGGATTTTTTTTTTTTTTTTTTGTCTAATGATTCTCTTAGCACCTTTCATCAAGCTGATGAGTCATTATTGGATTGTGTTTTTTTTTTAGACATAGATTTTTTTGAGAAAATTATAAGATGTATTATATTTTCTAAAATTAAAAAAAAAAAAACTACAATGTTCTTTAAGGCAGCAACTGGTCATTTTCACTTTTGTATTCCCAGGACTTAGCTGAAACCTGGCTCGATACATGTTTATTGAAATGAATGAGTCAAATAAAACATCATTTGTAAAGTGCTGTTGATATCTTTATTGTCCTCTTTTTAATGGTAAAATTAAAGTACATTGATTGCCAAATTTCAAACAGTACAAACATATTAACTCAGAAGGTGAAAATACCTGTAAAACTGAATCATTGTGAATGATTTTGTTTCCTTTCTTTTAAGTTTTTCCACTAACTAAAAGAGATGTCCCTAAGAGCCATACATTTTTAGCTCTGAGCATCTGGGTAGCTGTGGCTACCCAAGTTCACCAGTAGGACTTTTGCATGAACCCACTGGTTTTGACATCTCATCTCAGGGTCTTTGTGTCAGAGAATAGATCACTGCCAAAGCACCTAGGAAACTTTTGGCCCAGTTGCTTGGCCTGGACACAAACCTCAGGCTCCTCACTTGCTTTTTATGACCCTAATATTTCATTTGTACAAATACTCTTTTTCTACTAAAGAAAAAAACATTATTTTTCAATCAATGTGCTTCTCTAGGAAGAACACTGAATAATAAAACTAATAATTAAAAAAGATTTGAAATCCAATTGATATAATCACTTTGGTGGATGTTGGATTTGACACTGGTACAATAAATCCTCTTTTTAGTTTTGTTAAATGAAATAAGTAGTTTTTGTGGTAGATGTTATACCCAAGATCTCTATATATTATACAAACTAGAACACATATGTACAACACTCTGACACTTAAAATTAGCTTGCTTCTTTATTTTATTTTATTTCTTTTTGCGGTACACGGGCCTTTCACTGTTGTGGCCTCTCCCGTTGCGGAGCACAGGCTCCAGACGTGGACACGCAGACTCAGCAACCATGGCTCAGGGGCCCAGCTGCTCCGCGACATGTGGGATTTTCCTGGACCGGGGCATGAACCCATGTCCCCTGCATCAGCAGGTGGACTCTCAACCACTGCGCCACCAGGGAAGCCCTAGCTTGCTTCTTTAATTAGTTATCTAATAAAGACAGCAATCCTTATTCTCAAACTATAGTGTCAGAGGTCGATACAGAAAAACATTTTCTAATTATTATTTTATTGAATAAGCAGTGGCTAAAAAAAAAAAAGGAGGTTTTAAATTTGCCACACAAAGAAATATCTACCTGGGAAATAAAACCGTACAATCTTCTAGAACCTCAAGAGGCTAAGTGATTTGCTTAAGGTCACCCAACTAAGATTAGGACCCAACTCTCCTGGCTCCCAGACAATTGCGCTTTTGACTCCACCACTGGACTAGTTGCATAGGTAATGGCTGTTAACTAAGCCTTGAGAATTCCTGGATCCATCATCAGGTTCTCTAACGTAGGCTGTGATCCCAAACTAAGTATCCTCATGAACCCATTGGCGAAAAGGATTAAACTGGCTGACAAGTTTAATGCTGTTAAAAAGATATTCCTTTTATTAAGTAAATTCTACAGTTTTTTGTGTGTGTCAAAACCCAACAGATTAGCCTACTTTTGTCATCAGTAGCTGTAGTTTATCAGTTGTGCAATGAGATGAACATCTTTTTATAACCTTAGCCTCATCGACTTCCCTGTGACCACCCCCCACCACAATTCCATAATATTTGAGTGAGTCATTTATAATATTCTATAATGTATTAATCTGGTTTTGTAGACTCAAATAAAAAATTCAGTTCAAAAGGAATCACTTTACTATAACATGTTAAGCCTGGTTCTGAACAAACTATGTCAGGAGTTGCTGAATGAGTCTTTGTGATGGTCCTGGGTTGGATCTCCTAGCTTTTTCTCATACTAGATGTGTGACCTGAGAGGGTTACTCAGATTCCCTAAGTCTCAGGTTCCTCACCTGCAAAGTGGGAGATTAATGATACCCAAGTCAGAGAGTTATGGTGAAGATTAAGTGAGATATGGTGTATAAAATGCTCAGTACAGTTCCTTCCATATATTTTTCACTCAATTCACAGTATCTACTAATAAATAACAATGGGCAGCTCAGGATAGTCAATAACTAGTATTAATACGATTAAGTATTAGGATATATGAGACAACTCCAGACTGCAACTTACTATGGAGACACCAGTGGAAAAATGTTTTAGGCTGAAAACTGATCATAGGGGCCAACTTCCTATTGATTCTATCATCTGTGGGATTAATGGGTTGTTGCTGCCCTTTTTGGTATGGAATACTGAAACTTCCAGTCTCTATTCTCTCCCTCCACTTTTTTTGTGTTTGAAATTTACAGAAGCTAAATTATAATTAAAGTTAGCTGAAATAATTCTTTTTCTTTTCTAGGCATGGTGGCCCTCTACTCTGCTATGCTTTCAGAACACTAATGGCCCAGACATCTGTGAGTGCTCACAGCGTACACTTCCACCCATTTGCCTGATAAGAGTATTCAGTGATGACACTGGATTTGGAGGTTGAAAATCTTGCCTCAGGCCTTGGAGCTAGATACATTGCAGTCACTTGAGTATGAAATTCTTAAATCTTTCAACTTATTTATTCATTAGTTTTGGATGTTTGGAAAAACATTGCTAACTTGGCAATTTTCTTAGAAAATCAGTACACTTAAAACATGGCTCTGAGTATACTGAAATTAAAACAAACAAACAAAAAAACCAAAAAAAACCCAGAATCACTCAGAATGCTGAGAAATGATCCCAACAAAATGCAAAGGTTTAATTTCATCAGGGAATTTCTAATTAATGATGTTTGAGTGGGTTTTAAATTCCCCTAACCACATTCCCACCATCCTTACTCACCATTTGGGGAAGGTTTAAGCCTTAGGGCATCTTTTAGATGAATACTAGTAGCCACATTTATGCAGAATGGAGCAGCACCAGTAATGCAATTATAGCAGAAAAGAAACCCTGCATTCCCAGGATACTCACTCAAACTCCATTACAATGTTCCATCCATGTTTCTTTGTTTCACTGTATTAAAAAGTAATAGTAAATGGCTAACACAAAGTACAAGACAAAGTCTTCATTTAATATTTCCCTTGGACAATCAAAGAGGAAACTTTCTTGTTTCCATGTGGGTAATGTTTAGCATTGATATGGGCAACTATTTTTCTAATCAATGATTTTGACAGCAAGGAGGAGGCTATCTTGCCTGTAAAGCTACATTGGGCTGATCCTTCAGTAACAAACCTGGGTAAGATGCAATTGGTTAACTCTGGAATTCTGTTGTGAGGTGCAAGAGATTATTTCTAGAAGGGTCTTAGTGTCCTTGGAGAGCTGATTCCCCTAAGCAGGGTGAGCAGCTCACAAATACAGGTCAATTCACTCACAGTAGGATTACGTTTCTATTTTGGCTGCCAAGACTCTCTGAACCGTCTCGCTACGCTGGTGCATAAGGGGGGTTTTTCTTAAGTTATATGGAGACTCAGTAGAAAAGAGATTATAATGAAGATGAAAAGGGAAAAAGGTGCATGGTAGTTCAAGAGGTTACAAGCCATAGGAGGTATGTCCACAGACTCTTCCACACTCTAAACATCTCTAGAAGTGCATTTTTGGAAATTGCCACATTTATTATTTTAAGCTTCTATGATTTCTGGTTCAGAGACTCTGGCTTTGTGACATCCTAAAAATTGTCTTTATTTTATCGCAAAGGTGCTGTGAACTTCTTAAAGTAAATTAAAATTCCTTAATACATTATCTAGATAATGTATATATGTCCCTGTGTGCTCTTAATCATATTCAAGAAGGGGCAGTTCTTTTATTAATTAATTCATTTATTTTTGCTGTGTTGGGTCTTCATTTCTGTGCGAGGGCTTTCTCTAGTTGTGGCAAGCGGGGGCCACTCTTCATCGTGGTGCACGGGCCTCTCACTATCGCGGCCTCTCTTGTTGCGGAGCACAGGCTCCAGATGCGCAGGCTCAGTAGTTGTGGCTCACAGGCCTAGTTGCTCCGCGGCATATGGTATCCTCCCAGACCAGGGCTCGAATCCGTGTCCCCTGCATTAGCAGACAGATTCTCAACAACTGCGCAACCAGGGAAGCCCAGGAGCAGTTCTTTTAAAGCCATCTAAGACTAATAAGTCATGGCGGCATCATAAAAACTGGGTAACAAGTAGTTCTGATATAGAGAGATTATTGAAATGGTGATAAAACCAGAACTGCAGTAGGCAATTACAGATTTCAAAGGTGCTATTGTTACCGAATACAAGTTTGTGTGCCTGGCACACAGTGAGGATAAACAAATTGAAATGTCAGAATTTGGAGCAGAGAAAGGTTTATTGCAGGGCCAAGTAAGGAGAGTAGGTAGCTCATGCTCAAAACACCTGTTTGGTTTCACTATGGCTTCAGAAGTGTGAAATGGAATTAAAAATACTGTGAGTGGAAAAATACTATTTTAACACATATGCATATATTTCTATGCTATGAAAAAAATAAGACACATCTTTAGAATATTTATTAAGAGGAGTTAATAAAAACAAAGGAAAGCTACTCAGAGCCTATAAGATCTCCTACCTTCCATTGCATTACACAACTGTACTCCACCAGGTTTAAAAGTTTTTGTTTTATAATACCAACATTTCCAAAGATTGCCCAAGATCTGGAAACACCAGAGAATGCTCTAAAGATTCAGAGTCACGGGCACTACATGTCTTGGAAACCCTGACTCAGTAGATGGGATGAGATTGGGAAATGGGCATGTTTCTAGAAAGTTCTAAAAATGATGGCTCTGATAAACAGTTGGGCTCAACAATTCTGGGCCTTGCCTCTTGCCACCAAAAAATTCAAAAACAAAGTCAATCTAAGCAAGGTTGTTCAATAAGAAAATTAGGTACTTATATTTGTTTAACAAAGGACTTCATGAAGCTTGGAAAATCTATTTCAAGAGATCCTCAGAACAGCAAAGTAGTTATTTATAGTGACCATTGAAATTACTCTTGGTATGATATCTAGTTGTGAGTGACATGAGTTGTTTGTTAATTTAGAAAGCAGTAAGTTGTTGGGTTCCTGCTTGGGTAGGCCATTTTTTCCCCTGAGTTTCAGTTTCCTCATCTATTGGGAGGAGGTTGGTCTTCTTGACACCAACCAACAATGATTCTAGGGGTTGATGATAACATACTTTTTTAATGATGGAAAAATGTAAAATAGTGGCTGAATTTACCCAGGCTCAGATTGGACGAAGATGTTCCTGTTTTGAAGGGAAAATGCCTTAAGAAGAAGAAGAAGGAAGAGGGAGAGGTGAAGGAGGAGGAGGAGAAGGAGGAGGAAGAAGAAGAGGAGAGAAAGAGGAGTATGCTAACAGTGTATTGAGCACTAATTCTATGCCAGGTCCAGCAGTGAGCACTTTGCTTAAATTAATTTTAATCTCCATGCAGACCCTGAGAGATTAGGTGGATCTATAAAATGAGAAAACCAAGGTGTAGTAAGGTTAATCTATGTTCCTAAGGACACATGCTAATGAGTGACAGAGTGGGAATTCAAACCAAGAAGGATGACACTGTGCTCTGAACCACATTATTTTTGGGCATCAAAAATACATACATTTGGGCTTCCCTGGTGGCGCAGTGGTTAAGAATCCTCCTGCCAATGCAGGGGACACGGGTTCGAGCCCTGGTCCGGGAAGATCCCACATGCCGTGGAGCAACTAAGCCCGTGAGCCACAACTACTGAAGCCTGTGCACCTAGAGCCCATTGTCCGCAACCAGAGAAGCCACTGCAATGAGAAGCCCGTGCGCCATAACGAAGAGTAGCCCCCGCTCACCACAACTAGAGAAAGCCCGCACGCAGCAACAAAGACCCAACACAGCCAAAATAAATAAATAAAATAAAAATAATAATTAAAAAAACCCCACAACATACATTTGACATTGTAGATTGGATTCAATAGATAACTAGAGACACTGCCTTATGCTCCCTTCAGAAGATGATACTGCTTATTTTGAAGGAAATACATAATTATTTTTTCTGAATTTCTCCTCTCCCCACCCCCTTTTTGATACTTCAGAACTCTGGGAGATGATAAGGTTTTCAAGCCATGCCTCGTTTGAAGTTTACCAACTTTGTTTCAAGTATCAGTCCTTTGATAGCACACCTTGCTGCCAAATGGCTTAAAAATTTTTTCTTTCCATCTGTGACGTGTTACTCACTATGATTGATCATGAGCTTGTTAAGTTTGACAACTTTCCTTTTGATAATTATACTGAAATTATGGTTCCAACAATTAAAGAAGTCAAGGCATTAAATAACATAAGCACCATTAAAGAGGAAAAAAATATTTAATTAGATGACTATCCTTTCTATTGTTACTTTATTTTCAAGTTCTGTGGAAATAGAATCCCTGTTGTTTTCAGTTTCTGGCTATCTTCATCCCTCTCATTATAAATTCCTCTTATCCCACTCCTCTTAATCAGCCAGTGTCATGTATTTGGAAGCCTGGTTTTATTGCACACTTCACTGTGGATTCTAGGTGAAGACTTAGCCAGTAGCCGAGGTCAAGGGTATACCTTGTGAACATCACAGCTGCATCTCACATACAGTTTATGCAACAGTTACACTTCAGTGTCAGAGTTCATTGAGAATTTCCATAAATCTGATGGGTAATGTGCCAAATGAGATTAGAGAGGGCTTCATGTGATCACAGTCAAATGAAAATATCTTATGTTAATTTCCTAGTACAAGCTTGAGGCAGGTAGTTAATACTTTTTGTGAAGAGCTAGAGACACACACAGGGAGGATATACAAGCTGTTGTCTAAATAGAAAGATGAAGCATGTGAAGTTTCTAATAGAAAAAAAAATGTAGACGCTGGTGTTTGCAGAGTTTTGCTGTTAGGTTTGAATCTTTTCCCTTGTGTTTTTTACATTATCTGTTGACTCTTACCCTAATTCTTACCCTAAAACACATTTTTCACTTAAATCAATTTTATAGGTTGCATTTGTATATTTAGATGTCAACACATTCTTCAAGTTATTTTGTTGCAAAATAGAAAACAAGAAGGACAAAAGAGCCTTAGCAAATGGAGGGCTGTTTACAGATTTAATCTCTAACTACTTATCCATACACACATTTTTCTTTTAAGCCTTGACCTGAATCAACCCAATTCAGAAAAGTACATTTTAAACCATCCATCTTGGAATTGATACAAAAACATTGGCTCACTTATACTTGAAAATAAAACAACATTAATATTTTAAGGCAATTGTAAGAAGAGGTCTTAAGAAAACAGACCTGTCAGCTATCCCTGGCCTTCTGGTCACCCAATACCACTGAGAACACAAAGTCTTAACTTTAGTCTTCTGTCTTCATTGAATATACTGAGAAACAACCAGATGTAAATACAATTCAAAAAATAAATGCAGGGGGTTGAAGCATCTATTATTGATGATCAGGGGCTGTTTGTATTACAGAAATTTAATTCAATCACACATTTATTGAGCACCTACCCTGTCCCTTACAAGGTCTCTGGGATTACTGATGTTGGGGATAACCTCAAGAAGAATCAGATAACTTATGCTGAAAGCCTGTAAAATCTCATTAGGGATAAAACGTCTTCGTGAGAAACAAGTAGGAAACAATACCAGAAGACTCATGATTAAATGATGAAGTGGTAAATACAGGCAGACGCACTACAGATCAAAACTGGGAAGAATTGGTGGAGCTCAGTGTCCTTCAGGAATGAAGCTCTAGGATGGCTTTGGAGGAAAGGGTAGGATATGGGTAAGAAAAGAAAGAAGACAAAGATATTTTAGGTGGCAAGAAAACATGAGATCAAGGCGGGCAATGGGCCTGGTTTGTTCAAGATTTCGTGAGCTGAGTAAGCAAAATAACATGGAAGGCAGGAGACCCCAGTTACTGTCCTGGCTCTGACATGTCCACCCTTCAAGAACATGAAACATTTAATTAACGTATTTCTTTTATCAGTAAATTGAGAGCATCAGAGCAGCATCTCCAAGGTTCTTCCCAACTCTAAAACTCAGTGGACCTTGATGCTAAGTGGTTCTGATTTGGGGTCTGGAGTCAGAGAGAACTGAGTTCTAGTCCTGGTTTTAACTATGTGTTAGAACTAGTTTTTTAAACACTGAAATTCTCAGTTAACTTATCTATACAATGGGGACAACAATGGCATGACAGAGGATGAAAAAAGTAAATATCCTTGGTATATAGTAGGTGCCTAGAACAAGTTAGTGAGTTTGCAAATTCTGTGAAGAACGATTTTTTTCCCCCCAAAGGATATCTGATTCAGTAGCAAACCAGGGTAAGATGCATTCAGTTAACTTTGGAATTCCATTGTAGGGTGCTAGAGATTATTTCTAGAAGGAAGTTAGTGTCCTTGGAGAGCTGATTCCCCTCAGCTGGGTGAGCAGTTCACACATACAGGTCAATACACTCACGGTAGGATTATATTCCTATTTTAGCTGCCAAGAATCTCTGAACCCTCTCACTATGCTGGTACATAATTGGGGATTATTGGTTAGTATCTACTAATCAATGATTACTGATTGATTAATTGATTAAGTACTCATAGGTTGAGTAAGATAGGGTTTTTTGTAAATTACAAAAACCAGGACTGGTAATTTGGAATTTATCCAATGGGAAATGAAGGCTCATGACAGATTAACAGTAGGAGGTATGAAAAAGGAAGTGAAGTTTTAGGAAGATTAATCTGGAGGCAGGATTCATGGATTTGAGCTAGGGAAAAAATAAGCTGTAAGGAAACTCTAAGTGTGATATACTAGAGGTGGGATATAGTATTGAAAACAAGGTTTAATCAGAGAGAGGTGACCAAGAGAGAGCTTGAGGACTCCTTAGTTGATGGAGAGAAACTATATACTCATGATTCTGAGCTCTGGTGGCCAGGAGATTGGTGGCGGCAAGCATAGAAAGGGAAGGTTTGGAGATGAACCAATGTTATCTCAGGTAGGACCAGGGAGGAAGCAAACTTAGATGTGAAACTACAGAATTTCAGGTAATGGATGGCATATCGATTGCCTACAAGTAGCTAAAAATATGAAACTGATTAATTCCATTGATTGTGAAAGCTAGAGAGGGAGAACTCGGGTCTCTGTATGCAGATGTTCAGTGAAGCTATGAGAAGGGATAAAAGTAGAGAGCTGTGCTCCCCAACCTGGCTGCATGTGACAGTCCCCTGAGTAGTGTTGAAAATACTGATGCTTGGTTTCTTCCCTGGATGGTTCTGATATAATTGGTCTGGGGTGCAGTCTGGACGTGGAGATTTCTAGACCCCCATGGGTATAGAGAGCAAAGAAAAGATGAAGATCTCCATACACTCTGAAGTGTGGGAAGCCTCTGATAAACATTAACCTATTACCTGCTTATTACTGGGTGGGGGCTTTGTATCAATAGTATCTTGTACAATACTCACAACTGTTCTCTGGGGGAAGGACTCACTAACTCCAGCTGGAGATTCCGAAAGAAGGGGGGACACAAGAAGTTTTGCAAGCTCTGACTCTCCAATCATTGTTTTTAAGGGAATAAAAGAGAAGAATAAAAATTGATAGCTCACATGTCTAGATCTTACTAATAGCACACTTCAACTTCTGAACTCGGTCTTCCCTTGGGAGATCCCTGGGGTGTGGGTTTTGAGGTGGTAGGACCCTGCCTCCCACTAAGAACTCCAAGAAGGAGGTCTCTTTTCCCCATTCTCCATCAACAGGTAGTCTTCAGCTGTGGAAGGAGTAATGAGATGGCAGAGAGGCAACCAGAGACTGTTTGTGTTGATGCCCCATTTGTGGTAGCAAAATGTGTGGTGGTGTGTCCTGTGAGGTCTTCTGACTGTATAGCCTGGAGCATGACTTCTCCTGTGTTTTCTGCTACCTGGCTTCTTGGTTCCCACTCATTTTCTTGGCCTAGTTTTCCATATTTTCCTTCAATTCCATGAGTTACCTGATACCTTTCCAAATGTTTACTTTCCATGTAAATGAGCCAGAGTCCCATTCTCTGTTTTGCAACTAAGAACCCTAACTAGCACAAATGCTCAGGACAACTCAGAGAGGCTTATGTCTCTTCTTAGAAATGTCTCCATGTCTCTTCTTAGAAATGAGGAAACAAATTCAGAGAGAGTAAGCAACTTGCCCAAGATCATAGAGCTAGAGAGTAGCAGAGCTAGGGTCCTCCACCAGGTGTTTTTTGCATAAGACATCATATAAGGAATGAACAGCCATAAACTTTTACAAATCCTAAGGACTTCATTATATCATTTCAGACAATAAAAATGAGGCTCCTTTGACCTCAAGGTACTGCTAAATTATATTTATTTTAGAGAAAAGAGGGAGGTTTGCCATATAATTTTTTTTAAAGCATTGACTAATTTAATCCTCACATCCACGGTGGCATTGGTACTTTTGTTTTTAATTAATTTATTTATTTTTGCTGTGTTGGGTCTTCATTTCTGTGCGAGGGCTTTCTCTAGTTTTGGCAAGCGGGGGCCACTCTTCATCGCGGTGCACGGGCCTCTCACTATCGCAGCCTCTCTTGTTGCGGAGCACAGGCTCCAGACGCGCAGGCTCAGTAGTCGTGGCTCACGGGCCTAGTTGCTCCGCGGCATGTGGGATCCTCCCAGACCAGGGCTCGAACCCGTGCCCCCTGCATTAGCAGGCAGACTCTCAACCAATATGCCTCCAGGGAAGACCCTGCCATATAATTTTTAAGTAACAGAATTAAAACCTGTTTTAAAAGAATTTTTAAAAATTGCATTGAAAGATGAATTATTTGCACACTTAAAGGCAAATCCTTCAGTTATCTGGAAAATCCTCTTAGGCAGAACACTTTGACAGAGGAAGTGCAAATTTTTCATCTAACAAATAAAAACAAGAAAGGGTTCCCCAATGCGTGGGAGGGTGAGGAGTTCCATGCATTGGCTAAAAGGAAGTGTGCACGTATGGGGTGGGGACACGAGTGTGTCTCCTGTCATCCTGTGCGCCTGCTCTCAGGCAGCCCTAGAAGTGTGTGTCATGTTCCTGAAACCCTCAGATGGTGATTATGACCAATTACACAAGATGCCATGTTTCCTAATCATATCACTTACATTCCTGTGAACGGCAGTGACAAGGGTTTGAAGGGAGAAGATCACAGCTGTCTTAAAAAAAAAAAAATCAGATAAAGCAGACAGTGTTGCTGCCAGAATATCACACACCAGCCAGTGTAGGAGGCTTGGCGTGATGGGGTTCTGCCCTCTTTCTAACTCAGCTTAACCCCAGTCCATTCTCTTGTTTTCAGAACCCCTTGGTCACATAATGACGGGCGTCAGGCAGGTGTGGCTCCTACACTGGGTTTATTTATTATATTAGCTCCCTATTCTAGGAACACTGTCACTTGGGTAAATTTGGAGGTTGTCACTGCCAGAATCTAAATGGCTCTTGTGAATCAAAGAAAAGTATCATGGACAACCCCCGCCTGGCTCTTCTCTGAATCAGCCCTAAGCTTAAGACACCACCTCTCCATTCTGCCACTCCGTTTTTAATCTGTCTTCAAAGAGAAAGCCAAGGGTCTTGAATTGAACACAAGAAGTCATGTGTGATGAAAATGATTAAATAATTAATTCAAACAAAGGTGACTTCTGAGTCAGGTTGGGGTCAGGGAAAAGAAGTCTTGATTTAAAGCAGTGTCTACTTGGCACGCTATGGAGAAAAATATTTAACATGATATGAAATGACCTGGCTGGAGAATATTAACCTGTCTCCCTTACTTCTGTAGCTCCAGGCACATTGGCCTCTTGCTGATCCTTGAACAGACCAAGGTTATTTTTCTCTGCCTCAGGGACTTTGGACTTTCTCTTCCTTTTGCTGGAAGACTCCTCTGACTCCTCTGCCCGATACTGATCTGGGTCTCACTTCTCAGACATGTAGGGTCTTAGCTCCTCAGGGGGACCTTTCCTGACTGTTCTACCTATACATTTGTCCCCTCTCTTCTGTGTTTAGACTGTACTCTCTTTTTATTTCTTCATGATACTTATTACTGCCTGGAGTTCAGCCACATGTAAATTCTTTGTTTTACTGTCAGTCTTCCCGACAAGAATGGAAGGTCCATGGGGACAGTATTTTATGTTTTTCTCCCTGCAGTATCCCCAACACCTAGGACAGTGTCTGATGCAGTAATTAGATAGTTGTTCAATGAACAAACCAATGAATTAATCAACTTCAAAGCCTAAATATTGCAATCTTTTATAAGGTTAAAATGAGCTCTCAGAAATGCTCCAGGCAGCAAAAGGTCCTACACATGCTTCTAAGTTAAAAAACTCACCCCTTAGAAGTATAAATTCAGATTTAAGCACAGACTAAACTCTTAAAAAAAAAAAAGGAACAAAACTAATGCCTTCAACTGGCTGCTTTCCCTGCTTTGAAACAAACCATTGGCCTTTTGAGCTTCCTTCTCTAAAGAGTCAAGGATGTTTATCAGAAGGCATGTATGGCTTCTACTTTGTGATGAAATATGTCCCAGGAGGAGCCTACCTCCCCTTGTGCTTTGCTGGGTGTGTATATCTGGTTTATAGCAAGTTAGCTGAAGTAGACAGATCTTGAGCCAATGTTGTAAGTGTAAGTGACAGTCAGTCTGATGGAGACTAAATTGTGCAAGTGAGCCTACCTCTAACTGGCTGTCTGGATGCACTGAATACAATTATTTGATAAGCCCTTGACCCTTCACCTGTCCAAAGTAGCAAGTATGTAAGTGGGTTTGTAATGGTAATTATTCTGAACATCTCAGTACTCTTTTCCAATCTCTGCTATCTCTAGACAACCTGTCAACTTTTTCTAAGAGCCCAATCCTGAGGATAAAACTCACAGCCTCAAAGTTCTGTTAAATCAGATAATCTAACCAGTTAGATGAAGCTGAGTTATAGAGTGGGAGAACATTCCTTCTCCCCTTAATAAAGTCATCCCAGTGAGATTTTATTCATGCTACTCAGCAGCAGAAGAAGCATGGAAAAAAAATTCAAACAGCAATTATATGCAGAAATTAACAGCCCATAGAAAAAGGAAAATGCAGTTTAATATTTCAAAGCTGCTGTCATAATCTGAGTGGACTTGAATGCAAAGTACTCTTGGAGAAGTAGGAAATTTTGACCAGGCTGTAGGGAACATAGGCATAAATGCAAAATATCTGAAGGGCATGAGTTCTGGCCTTCAGGGCAGAGGTCAGGAAGGGCCCTAGTCACCAGGAAGATACTGGGAGAGAGGCTCTCATTTCATGGACAGCAAGTCAAAGGCCAAAAGTTATTCACATATCACTGCAATTAGTGTGGGGTGAGGTTGGAAAGTGTGAGCTGAAGCTACACAGGTAGAAAATGAAAATATCTGGCGCATGGTAAACCTGGGCTCTGGGCAGCAGGATAATTTTAGTCTGTTGAGACCCTGTTAATTCAAAGCAAAGGTAATGCATGCCTAGGTAAACTCTATGAATCAAAATAGTTTAAATTGGACCTACAATTAATTATTTCCTAGGACAATTTAAAATTTTCAGTAAATATTTGTGATTTTTTTTAGTGTAAGATATCATAGAATAATTCAATAATTAATTAGGCTTAGGCATTATGGCATGGTTACAACTACAAACACAATGGAATGAATCATTAGGACTTTCAAGAACAATGAAAAAGCTTCATTTAAAGTCTTCTGTCTTTATGAGAAATCAAATGGAAATAGTTGGAAGGGACCAGAAATTGTATGAATGTTATGATATATAGAGACATAATTGCTGTCAATGTAAGTAATGTGGCTTTGCTGAATAAAATAAGATGATTGCTTAGGGTTTCCAAAACCCTCTAAAATTGCTTCTATACCACATGTAACCACATGTGGTATAAACAAAATGTGAGTCAAAGGAATGAGGAAAGATAAACATATAATTAAAAACAGCTCAGTAGATACTTGGGCTCATTCATTTCAATGATGGCATCTGCAGTTTATGGAGCGGTTATAGACCCGCAATATATCGGTGTTGACTACATGCCATAAAACACATCAATGCAGCTTGGGCCCAAATTATTATACACAAACAATAAATCCATCCTATTAACAAGATAAATATGATAACTGTTGATAATGTTGGAAAGTGGCAGAATGAGATCCCTAAGTAAATAGCTATGTGTTCTTAAGAAACAAAGATTACTTTAGCTTTTAGTGCCTCCCATGAGTTCCGTTCTGTTATGTGTAGTTTGAATTAAAAGAAAGATTGTAGCCTTGAAGACATCTATGCTGATTACTGTTTGTGAATCTAAAAGACATCAGTCCAACCATTTATTTGTGAAAATGAAATCTTCATATGATGAAGGTCAGTTTCAGTTGAAATTATAAAATAAGCAAAAGTCAAGGTTCCGTTGCCATTAAAATTGCTCATGGAGCAAGTCTTTTGTATTCTACCCTTCTCCTTGAATCCTGCTCTGTATGTTGGAAGAAAAATAGCAAATGCTTGTCATAGAGTCACTATGGCTTTGAGTTTTTCTCTAGGAAAATGTTGCCAAACAGATGGAAAACATCTTTATAAACATTGTTAAATGAAATAGTCGGATAAAATAGATCTGAATATGGATTAAGAATTAGTTTTTCATCAACTATAGTCTCACTTTGTCCTCTAAGAAATGGAAAGTTTACATCAGGGACTAGAGTTCATAAGTGTTTGGGGGCAGATTATCAGGGAAACTTACAATACTATGTTATATGCTTTTGGTGTACAGAAAATATGTAGGTATCATATTCTTCTGGCTGGAAAGGGAGAAAGCAAATACATAAAAATATTATCAAAGACTTGCCATTTTAAAAGTTGTTATCCTACTTTAGATAATTAGCATTTTATTCTGCATGAATGTAAAGGTTTTTTAATTGAAGTATAGTTGATTTACAATACTGTGTTAGTTTCAGGTATACAGCAAAGTGATCAGTTATATATATATATATATATGTTTTTGAGATTACTTTCCTTTGTAGTTTATTACAAGATATTGAATATACTCCCTGTGCTATATAGTAAATCCTTGTTGCTTATCTACTTTATGTATAGTAGTTTGTATCTGTTAATCCCATATTCCTGAATTATTTCTTTCCCCCTCCCTTTCCCCTTTGGTAACCCTAAGTTTGTTTTGTATGCCTGTGAGTCTGTTTCTGTTTTGTATATAGATTCATTTGTAAAATTTTTTAGATTCCACGTGTAAGTGATATCATATTTAACTTTCTCTGCTTGACTTACTCCACTAAGTGTAATATTATCTAGGTCCATCCATGGTGCTGCAAATGGCAGTATTTGATTCTTTTTTATAGCTAATATTCATATATATATATATATATATATATATATATATATATATATATATCTTGCATCTTCTTAAGCCAATTGTCTGTTGATGGGCACTTGGGTTGTTTCCATATCTTGGCTACTGTAAACAGTACTGCTGTGAACACTGGGGCACATGTATCTTTTTGAACTCCAGGTTTTTTTTCTTTTTTTCCCAGATATATACCCAGGAATGGGATTGCTGGATCATATGGTAGCTCTATTTTTATTTTTTTAAGGAACCTCCTTACTGTTTTCCCTAGTGGCTGCACCAATATATGTTCCTACCAACAGTGTAGGAGGGTTCCCTTTTCTCCACACACTCTCCAGCATTTATTATTTGTAGGCTTTTTGATGATAGCCATTCTGACTGGTGTGAGGTAATACCTCATTGTGGTTTTGATTTGCATTTCTCTAATAATTAGTGATGTTGAGCATCTTTTATGTGCCCATTGGATATCTGTGTGTCTTCTTTGCTGAAATGTCTATTTACATCTTTTGTACATATTTTGATGGGGTTGTTTGCTTTTTTGATATTGAGCTGTATGTGATGTTTGTATTTTTTTTTTTTTGATATTAACACCTTATTGGTCACATCATTTGCAAATATTTTCTTCCATTCCATAGGTTGTCTATGGATGTAAAGATTTAATTTAAAAAGTATATATATGAGTATGTCTGGTAGGAATGTATATATATGTGTGTGTGTCTATATATATAATTTTTCTCTTTGAAGACTTTTTTTTTTTTTTTTTTTTTTTTTGCGGTACGCGGGCCTCTCACTGTTGTGGCCTCTCCCGTTGCGGAGCACAGGCTCCGGACGCACAGGCTCAGCGGCCATGGTTCACGGGCCCAGCTGCTCTGAGGCATGTGGTGTCTTCCCGGACCGGGGCACGAACTCGTGTCCCCTGCATCGGCAGGCGGACTCTCAACCACTGCACCACCAGGGAAGCCCCTCTCTTTGAAGACTTTTTAATCAATTTTATTGAAATATAATTTACACACAATGAAAGTCACTGATTTTAAGAGACAATTTGATGAATTTTGAGAAATTCACACAGTCATGAGACCACCACCATAATCATGATGTAGGGCATTCCCTTTACACCCAAATGTTCCTTCATGCTCTGATGTCATTAATCTCCTTCCTTTCTAGCCTGTGGCAACAACTGATATTTATTTTTTGTCACTAAAGTTTTACCTTTTCTAGAATTTCATGTAAATAGAACCATAACTTGTATAGTCCTTTCTGATTGGCTTTTTCCACTCAGTTTAATGCTTTTGAGATTAATTCATGATCTTCTGTGTATCAGTCATTTTTCTTTTTTATTGCTGAGCAATATTTCATTGCATAGATGCATCATAGTTTATTTATCTATTCACCAATTGATGAATACTTGGATTGTTTTCAAGTTTTGGCTACAATACATGAAACTGCTATGAACATTTGAATACCAGTCTTTGTGTGGAAGTTTGTTTTCGTTCTCTTGGATTAATAGCAAAGACGATGATTGCTGGCTCATATGGTAGATGTATATGTAACTTTATAAGAAACTGCCAAACTCTTTTCCAAAGTGGCTGTACCGTTTTTACCTTCCACCAACAATGTAAGATACTTCCAGTTGTTTTACATACTTGCCAACACTAGCTATTATTAGTCTTTTCAATTTTCGCTCTTCTAATAAGTGTGTAGTGGTATTTCATGGTGGTTTTCATTTGCATTTCAAATGACAAATTATGTAGAACATCTTTTCATGTGCTTATTTGTCATCCATATATCTTCTTCAGTTATTTTCTTTTTTTTTCATTGGATTGTTTCTCTTCTTACTACTGAGTTGTAAAAGTTCTTATATATTTTGGATAAAAGTTCTTTTTCAGATTTGGGTTTTGGACAAATTTTATGCTAGTCTGTGGTTTGCCTTTTGATTTTTAAGAGTCTTTTGAAGAACAACAGTTTAAAATTTTTATGAAAACCAATTCATTGTTTTTTTTTCATTAATAGTTAATGCTTCCTTGTCCTGCCCAAAAAATTTAGCCTAACCAAATATCACAAAGATTTTCTCTTATGTTTTCTTCTAGAAATTTGTTTTAGCCTTTACATTTAGGTCTACCACTATCAGCTTTAGTTAATTTTATTGATAGTATGAGAGAAGCACTGAAGTTCATGTTTCACATATGGCTGTCCAGTTGTTCTAATGCCATTTGTTGAGAAGACTATCCATTCTCTAATAAATTGTCTTGGCATCTCTCTTGAAAACTAATTCATTATATATACCTAGATCTGTTTTTGAACACTCATTTCTATTCCATTGAGCTATTTGTATAACTTTATGTCAATACCTTGCTGTTATGATTATTGTACCTTTATAATAAGTCTTAAAAAGAGGTAGTATAAGTTTTCTAAATTTATTTTTTTCAAAACTGTTTTGGACATTCTTGGTTCTTTGACTTTCCATATAAATTTTAGAATAACTTGTCTATTTCTCCAAACATACCTTTTTGGATTTTGATGAGAATTTCATTGAGCTATATATTAATTTGGGGAGAATGGTATCTTAACAAGATTGAGTACATGAACATGGTATATTGCTTCATTTATTTAGGTATTCTTTAATTTCTCATCAAGGTTTTGCACATATTTTATTAAATTTGTCCCAAAGTATCTTATGTTTTTGTGCTGTTGCAGAGATTACATCTTTTATATTTCCAATTACAATTGTTTATTTCTAGTATATGAAAATATAATTGATTTTTAAAATATTGACCTTGTAGACTATAACTTTGCTAACTCACTATGAGTTCTAGTAGCTTTAAAAAATAGTTTCTTAAAATATTCATGTAGGTGATCATGTTGTTTGTAAATAAAGAAAAATTGCTTCTTTCTTTTTCAATAAATATGCCATTTATTATTATTTTTTCTTCCCTTATTGCACTTGTTAGGACCTCTAGTAGAATGTTAGATTAGGATTAGTGAGAATGGAGATTCATTCTTAATATTATTGTGAAGGGGAAATTTTTCAGTCTTTCATCAATAAGTACGATGGTAGTTGTAACTTTTTTTTTTTTTTTTAAAGGGATGTTGTTGGTTAGTTACAGACCCAGCCAAAGCTATTTAGCATAGTATGTGATTGTCCTACCTGATGGAAATTATTTTTTTGATGTTGGGGGTAGGAGTTTATTAATTAATTTATTATTATTTTTGCTGTGTTGAGTCTTTGTTTCTGTGCGAGGGCTTTCTCTAGTTGTGGCAAGCGGGGGCCACTCTTCATCATGGTGCACGGGCCTCTCACTATCACGGCCTCTCTTATTGCGGAGCACAGGCTCTGGATACTCAGGCTCAGTAGTTGTGGCTCATGGGCCTAGTTGCTCCGTGGAATGTGGGATCCTCCCAGACCAGGGCTCAAACCCATGTCCCCTGCATTAGCAGGCAGATTCTCAACCACTACACCACCAGGGAAGCCCATTAGCTGTAGTTTTGTTTTTGTTTTTTAGGTTCCCTTTCTCAGGTTGAAGAAGTTTAAGGAGAGATAAGTAGATGTTGGATTTTGTCAAATGCTTTTTTGGCATCTCTTGAGATAATTGTGGTTTTTCTTCCTTAGACTGTTAATATGATGAGTTACACACCTTGATTTTCAAATGTTAAACCAATCTTGCATTCCTGGGATCAACTCCATTTAGTCCTGATGTAATATCCTATTTATATATTTCTGGATTTTGTTTTCTAAATTTTTTTTTTATAATTTTGTATTCATGTTCATGAGAGACACTGGTCTGCAAGTATATTTTCTCATAATTTTTGGTCTGGATTTTTTACCAAAACCAGGGTCATGATGACCTCAAAAAATGAGTTGGTACAAGTTTTCTCTTTATTTTCTGGAAGTGTTTGTATAATCTGCTATTATTTACTACTTAAATATTTTGTAGAATTCACCAGTGAAGCCATCTGTCTCTGGATTTTTTTTCTTAGGTTGTGGGAAAGTTTTTTAATCATAAATTTAATTTTAAAAATAGACATAAGGCTATTGACATTATCTGATTCTTCTTGAGTAAATGAGTTTGGTAGTTTGTATTTTTCAGGAATTTTTCCATATTATCTAAGCTGTTGGCTATCTTGACATAGAGGTGTTCATAATATTCTCTTACTTACCTTTTAACATCTTTAGGACTTGTAGTGAAGTCCACTCTTTTATTCCTGACAAAAGTAATTTGTGCAGTCTCTATTTTTTTCTTGTTTATTTTGGCTAGAGCTGCTCTTTTTAAGCAAACTGACTTTTCAAACAACTAACAGTTTTCCTGCTTCCCATTTCATGGTTCTCTTCCTATCTTTGTCATTTCATTTTTTCATTCATTAACGTTTAATTTATTCTTCTTTTTCTAGTTTCTTAAGGTTAGGTCTTAGATAATTGTTTCTTTTTTTCTTTTCTAATATAATAATTTAATGATGTAAATATTTCTCAGGCACTTCTTTTTTTTTTGCAGTACGTGGGCCTCTCACTGTTGTGGCCTCTCCCGTTGCAGAGCACAGGCTCTGGACACGCAGGCTCAACGGCCATGGCTCACGGGTCCAGCCGCTCCGTGGCATGTGGGATCTTCCCAGACCGGGGTATGAACCCGTGTCCCCTGCATTGGCAGGCGGACTCTCAACCACTGCGCCACAAGGGAAGCCCTCTCAAGCACTTCTTTAATGACATTGCTCACAATTTGATATGTTTTGCTTTTATTTTTATTAACTGTATATTTTTTTCTAATTTCCATTACAATTTCTTCTTTGACACTGGGTTTTTTAGGAGTGCATTGTTAATTTCCAAATGTTTTCAGATTCTGCAGATGTCTTTCTGCTATTGTTTTCTAGCTTAATACTGTTGTCAGAGAACATACTTTACATCATTTCAATATTTCTAAAATGATTGAGTCAATATATGGTCTTAGTAAATATATGGTGTGTCTTAGTAAATGTTCTTTTTACACTTGAAAAGACTGTGTATTCTGCTGTTGATAGGTGAAGTGTTCTGTAAATGTCATTTAGGTCAAGTTGATTGATAGTATTGTCTAAGTCTTCTAAATCTGATTTTCTTTCTAATTGTTCTATCAATTACTGAGAGAGGAATTTAAAAATTTCAAGCTGAATTTTGAATTTGCTCATTTCTCTTAGTTCTATCAGGTTTGCTTCATGTATTTTGAAGTTCAGTTAATGGGTACATACACATATAGAATTGTTATGTCCCTTTGTTGAATCATTATGACATATCCCCTTTATCTTGGTAATATTGTTATGAAATTTACTTTGTCTGATATTACTACATCCAATCAACTTTCTTTTGGTTAGCATTTTCATATATATTTTTTCCCATTCTATTACTTTTAGCCCATTACAATCTTGATATTTAAATTATCTTTCTTATAGTTGGCATATGGTTGGGTCTTGCATTTTAATCAAATTTGCAAAATTTGCCTTTTACTTAATGTGTTTAAACTATTAAAATTAATATAATTATCAAATGGTTTGGGGTTAATCATGATCATGCTATTTGTTTTATATTTTCCCTTTTATCCTTACCTTCTTTTCTTTTTTTTTTACTTAGTCTTGCTATGATTCTATTTCTTCTCTGTTATTGACTTATTAGCTTTTCTTTTTTTTAGTTTTACTTTTTACTGGTTGCTATAGTGTTTACTGTATACATGTTGTCTTATCACAGACTGCCTTCAAATAATGTCGTAACACTTCATGTTTGGTGTAAAAACCTTGTAACAGTATGCTTCCACTTGCACTCTCTTGCTGTTTGTGCAATTATTATACATTTTATTTTTATGTATGTTTTAATCCCCCAAATACAATGTTTTATTAACTTGCTTTTAAATGCTATTTAAAACATGAGAAAATGTGTTTTATGTTTACCCACGTACTTACCAGTTTTTGCTCTTTTCATTTCTTTAGTGTAGATCCAAATTTCCATCTGTTATTATTTTCCTTCTTCCTGAAGAACTTCTTTTAACAGTAGTGCATGGCTGCTGGTGATGAATTCTCTCAGCTTCTTATTGTCTGAAAAAGTCTTCATTTTGCCTTAATTTTAAAAGATATTTTTACTTGGTATAGAATTCTCGATTGACAGATATTTTTTCTTCCATTACTTTAAAGATGGTGTTCCTTATAGCTTCTGATCAGAAGTCTGTTGCCATTCTTCTTTGTTCCTTTACATAATATGTCATTTTCCTCTGGTAGTTTTATGACTTTACTCTTTCTCACTCATTTTCAGAAGTTTAGTTACAGTGTGCCTTGATACATTTTCTTTATGTTCCTTCTGCTTGAATTTTTGAGCTTCTTGTATCTGTTGTTTATAATTTCCTCATATTTTGAACATTTTGATAATTATTTTTCAAAATATTTGTTCTTTACTCTCTCTTCTAGGGAATCCATTTATATTTATGCTAGATTGCTTTATATGTCTGATGTTCTGTTCATTAAAAAAAAATTTTCTCTTTGTGATTCAAGTTCTTTTTCTCCATAGTGTCTAATCTACTATTAATACTGGTCAGTGGTTTTTTTTTTTTTTTTTTTTGAGATATTTTATTTTTCATCTCTAGAAGTTCCATTTGGATCTTTTTAATTACCTTACATTTTAAGGTATTAAGCTCATATGAGCATATGAGCTTCTACTTTTTTGAACTTCTGGAGTATATTTGTAAAACCTGTTTTGACATCTACGTCTGTTAATTCTCTTTGTCAAATCTGGATCTGTTTTTATTGATTGAGTTTTCTACTGGTTATGGGGGTCATATTCTTATGCTTCTCTGAATGCCTATTTTTTTAATTGGATGTTAGGCATTGTGAATTTTACATTGTTGGGTGCTGGATTTTGATGTGTTATTTGAAATAGTGTCAGATTTTGTGTGACACCAGTTAATTTACTTGAGATCAGATTGATCTTTTCAAGGCTTGCATTTAAGACTTTTGAGTGGTCTGGAGACCTCTTTAGTTTAGGGCTAATTTACTCCACTATTAAGTGATACATTTCTGAGAGCTCTACCCAATTCCCTATGCATCATGAGGTCTTTCACTATGACTGGTAGAAGCAAAACTTATCTCCAACCCAGTGTGAGCCATGGGGACTGTTCAGCCAGCCAATTTATTTTTAGTGGTTCTTCCCCTGTCCTTTGGTAGTTTCATGCACATGCTAATCAGTATTCAACTAAAAACTCATGGAGACACCACAGCAGTTTTCCAGAGCCCTCTTTATAGTAGCTCCCTCCTCTCTAGCATTCTGTCCCCCACCCCTATTATAGCTGCTTTTGTCTTCTTAAAATCTTTCTGTATGCTAATCTCTCTCTCATCAGTTTAGTGAGACAGTTGGATTATCTTTGGGTTCCCCTTCCCCATGTTGCAGGCTGGAGACTGGAACATTGATAGTTCCTTACTTGCTCCCCTTCTTTCAGGCATGATAGTCCTGTGTTGCTTGTTATTCAATTTCTAAAAACCATTGTTTCATGTATTTCATTTGGTTTTCTAATTGCTTAAGATAGGTGAGTAAATCTGGTCCCTTTTATTCCATCTTGGCCTGAACTGAAAGTTTCCTTGGGAGACTTAAAAAGCAAAACAAAACAACTCTTTATAGAAGTATAACATACATGCAGAATAGAGCCTGTGAGTTTTCGCTTTAGTGGATTTTCACAAATTGAGCACATATGTGAAATTAGCACCCAGAGCATTATCAGTGCTCCAGTCACCATTTTTGGTTTCCTGCTAGCTTTACACCTGCCCCAATATTAACTATAATCCTGGTTGCTAATTATGTAGATTGTATTTTGCCTGTTTTTGAACTTTATATAAATGAAACATTGCAGTATTTAGTGTCTGGCTGCTTTTGCTAAGTATTATTTTTGTAAAAGATTTTTCATGTTGTATGTATTTGAATTCATTCATTATCATTGCTGTACAGTATTCCTATGTTGACATATTAATATTGAGGGAATTTGCATGATTGTTCGGTTTTAGCTATGACAATAGTACTACCAGAACACTATAGGTTATGTGTTTTGGTGAACAGAGATATGCATTTCTGATGAACACACATTTAGAAGTTTACTTTCTGGATCATAGGATATGCACATATTTATCTTTAATAGATACTACCAAAGATTTTTTTTTTTTTTTTTTTTTTTTTTTTTTGCGGTACGCGGGCCTCTCACTGTTGTGCCCTCTCCCGTTGCGGAGCACAGGCTCTAGACACACAGGCTCAGCGGCCATGGCTCATGGGTCCAGCCACTCCACGGCATGTGGGATCTTCCTGGACCGGGGCACGAACCCATGTACCCTGCATCGGCAGGCGGACTCTCAACCACTGAGCCACCAGGGGAAGTCTCCTACCAAAGAGTTTTCAAAAGTATTATACCCACTTACCAGCAGTGTGTAGGGTTTCTGGTTATTTGGGAGTCTTTTATTAAAGTCTAAAATACAGTCTATCTATCCTTTGGGAATGTATAATCTTACTGAGAAGACCAGTCAAGAAACAAACAAAGAACCCCATGTGTTAAACTATGAAGTATAAATAACAGAAATATACACAGTCAAAGCAACATTGAGAAAATGGCATAGCAAAATCTTCACAGAAGAGGTGGAATTTTGAATTGGGGCCTTGAAGGATGAGATTATTTTTAGAGGTAAGAGGAAGGCAGCAAAGATTCTAGGCAGAGATACTAGCATAAGTAAGATGGTTGAGATGCAGATGGCATAGCAAGTCTATGTGTGTGTATATGTGGCTCAGTTGTGTTTTATTCTAAGATCCATCTGTTCATTTATTCACCATTTTGGGTTTCCTCCTGAATGTCAGGCCATGTCCTAGATTCAAAGTGGAAATAAAACACAGTCACCACCCTCAGGTTGCTATGACCTTACTGGGGAAGCCAGTGAGTATGTCACACCATTTAGTGTAGTGTTGTGACATAGGATCTTTAAATGTAACACAAGTCTGGAGAGCAGAAAAACTCCTAAGACTCTGGTGTAGGTCAAAATAATGTCCTAAAGGTATGAAGTACAGTTTAAGGTAATGTGTTCGCCTTCTCTCGCTAGCACTCTCCCTCCTTTCAGACAAAGGAAACTGCTTCATGTAGCCAGCAAGGTACAACATGCTCAGCTGATTCCTGCTTTCTCTTCCTCATCACCCCATGAGACCAAAAGAAGCCATCAGTGTCAGCAGCTTTCTTCTCCAACTGACAAGCTCAATGATTTGCTCCGACTGGGTCTTCTCTGGACTTGTCTACAGCTTGCATTCCCATTTCCTCAGCAGAGTTTTCAGTGGAGTAGAGAAGAGGCTTTAAAATAAGACATCTGGATAAATAGGCATCAGAACCAGACAAAATCTATCTGATGTGCTCCTCATGAGCTAGTCATTTTGTCAAATTCCCTAAGGCATCTGAGTCTCAGATTCTTCATCTGTAAATGGGGATGTTGTGAAGATTGAAAGATATAATGCATGTGAAGCACTTAGTATGATGATTGCCACAGAGGAAGCATTTAATACATAGTTTATTATTCATATTTTTACAAAAACTTAAAATAATCTAGGTGATATCAAATAGGTAACCAGTAGCAAATGTGTACTGACATTTGCCACCATCCCATCCATGGAAGTTTGAAGAAGAAAGGTGGGTCACCTGCTATTACTGGGGAAATTAGAAACATGTAGCTATGAGCAAGACTTGGACATGGCAGGGGCCATCAAATCACCTTGATTCCTACATTTAGAAACCTAAAGTAGAATTGGTTGAAGACAAAATGTATTGGCTGGGTGAAAAGGGAACCTCGTACAGAATTCAATTGGCCAACTTGGGGGTCACAGTGAGGGCCCAATGGAGACAGATCTATTGTGTGCTCAAGGGTCAGATGTTCCAAATCCCAAATTGAGATGCCTAGTCTTACAATATAATGTGCCTATGGATATCCAAGAGTAGAATACTTGAAGTCAAACCTTCCGGGAAGTTCTATTACTACATCAACATAGATATTTTTGGGGCATATTCACTAACTTTTATAGTATGAAGCTTCTCTGAGGCATCTTATATTTTTAACTTGGATAAAAGTGCAAAGTGACTTCTCATCTAATTTTATTCCAGCATTATTCTCCCTAATAAGTAACCCAGTACATCTATTTTTAAGTGCTAACACACAGACACAGACACACAGACACACAGACACACACACACACAACTTTGAAGAGGCCCTGACTATAGTTCACTGGATTTCTAAGTCAAAAAACAAACAAAACCAGGAATGCATAGATACTTATTCTCAAAAACCATTAAAGATTATTATCATAACTTTCAATTTCTGGGATATAGACCTTTCTTAAATGAAGTGGGCTATATGTTCAGTCCTTATAGTTTATTTTAAAATAGTACTGTTATAATCTTCTTATTTTTTCCCAGAAGTTTCCTAGTAAAGAAGAGCTATCAGACTAACTAAAGATAAAAGTAGGCATGGTGAACTTCTGAACCTCAGACACTGTAGCCTTCAGGCTAAAAGAAAAGTTTGATGAAAGTGGATTTCGAAAATAGGAAATTTGCCGGGTGCTTGAATTTTCTAGAATAAAAAGGAAATTTTGGAAATGCTACAGAAATACCAAGCATGATATAGTTTAACTTATTTAATAGTCTTAAGCATGAAAATAGCTCATTTTCCCCCTTGACCCTGGCAAATAAATATAACAGTATCTGACATTTATTGAGCATCAGACACTGTGCTAAAGGCTTTTAGATATATTATCTCATTTAGTGCTCACAAAACTCTAGGAAGTTTGATAAAATTATGATTCCCACTTGGTAAGTGAGGAAATGGACTCAGGGAATGTCTGGATCTGACCATGGTTCCTTATCTGGTCAGCAGCAGAGTACAGACTCAATTCTGGTCTTCCTCACTCCAAATCACCAGGACCCATGGCAGGTGAGGTGTGGAGGAGAGAGAGCTCCTTTTATGCTCCTGACTTTCTATTGAGATCCTGCTAACATTCTGTCTCTCTTAGTATAACTGATATTCCAGAGGGAAGAAAAAGGCTTCTCTGCTGAAAATCAACATGATGCCTTCAGAAACACTCTTGGGTAAAACCATGGGTCTGTCCAGTTTGATCAACTCTTTTCACCAGTCCACCTCATACCTCAGTGGCGCCTTGGTCTGCAACTAAAGCTACCAAGAAGGCTCCAAGTGCCACCTCTCATAGGGATCATGGCATTTTACTTGAGGGAGGGAGCCTAAAAGGGAGAAAACTTTAGTAACATTGGCAAATTAAGTGTTTTGAACATAGAACATTTTCCTTCCTTTAAAAATCAATGGGCTTTAATTCTGGAAAATATTGTAACAAAATTAATCAAAAATGAAATTTTGATAGAGGTTGGGTTACATGAGTGTAGGCCTTTGTCAAAACTTAACTATTGTATACCTAAGATTTATATTTCATTGTGTATAAATTTTACCTCAAAATAAGAAACTTGAAATACTGAAGTCTTAATTAACAATCTGCATGCTGAATTAAATAATTAAATAGGGAGACACATGGTAATATCTGCAATTACTTTGAAATAAAGTTCAAAAATTAGGTAGATTGTTGATGGATAGAGGATATACTTATGCCTAGATATGTGATAAGTAAATGTCTAGACATGTGACAACAGAAGTACATGTGACAACAGAAGTATAGTACAATATTAATGGAAGAATCTAGGTTTGGGTGTATGGGTGTTTACTGTAAAATTCTTTCAAATGTCTTGTATTTTAGAAATTTTTATTAAAAAGTTACAAAAATATATAGAAAATTACTGGAAGAAAAAAATACATAAAGAAAATTGTAATGCTTTTAACATATTAAAAACCATATGAGATCTCAAACACATAGTATTTTGTAAAGATTATTTTTACTTCATAGTATATTGGGGACATATTTCAATGGCATTCCTTTTTATTTTCCCCATCTTTAAAAATACTGTAATCACATATGACCTGGATCACTGCACTATTGTTGCAATAATAAAAAAAAAAAGTGTTTTGTTGAGAACCTGCTATGTCCCAGGCCTGCACTAAACACTTCACACGCACTTGCTTCTTTTATGCTATCATGAACTTAGATAATTCTCTTTGGCTGGACAATTTCCTTTCCTTTTTTTTTTTCCTTTTTATGGAGGTAGAACCACTATTATAAACAATCATGAATGTGCACAAAAATTTAACCATAAGAATATTCATCATGGGCTTCCCTGGTGGCGCAGTGGTTGAGAGTCCGCCTGCCGATGCGGGGGACGCGGGTTCGTGCCCCAGTCCGGGAGGATACCACATGCCGCGGAGCGGCTGGGCCCGTGAGCCATGGCTGCTGGGCCTGCGCGTCCGGAGCCTGTGCTCTGCAACGGGAGAGGCTACAACGGTGAGAGGCCCGCGTACTGCAAAAAAAAAAAAAAAAAAAAAAGAATATTCATCATAATTTTGTTCTATTTGAATAAAAGATATTTTTAAAGGTAAATTTTCTTGTTGGAGAGGCAGATAGTTTTGTAAAGCAGGATTCACTTGGAGTTCCAGAAAGCAGCTACTTCCTCTCCTAGATCATAAAGCTGGATTGTGGCCATTTGGAGGCTGGTGACACTCTTCGTCCCTTGAAGCTCTGTGAAATTCCATTTTAGGGTAAGCAGTGAAGTGTTAAGCACACTTCTGAGGAAGCCACCTCTTCCTTCTCTACTTTAACAGAGGTGTGAATGAGGATTAATGCTCCCCAAATGTGTAATGTTGAAAACTTCTGATTTATTCTTAAAATGAAACAAACATCTGCGATATTGCTTTGTTTAGTATCATTTCTAAAAGAAGCTCAGTCCTTAAAAATAGTTTGCCTTGGGGTTGAAATGGATACTTTTATGATGTCAGCTATTTGTTGCAGACTTCTGATTAATTCTTAAAATGAAACAAGTATCAGCATGATTGCTTTATTCAGTATCATTTCTGAAAGGAGTACAGTCCTGAAAAATACTTGTCTTGAGGCTGAAGTAATTACTTTTATGATGCCAGCTACACTGCAGGTTGCCTGCCAGGGATTTCATACAATGTTATTATTTCACTTATGGTGGGTTGGCAGATTGAGAGATAGAGAACTCAGATTGGGCAGCAGTCTGCACCTATTCTTTTTTTTTTTTAATTATTATTTATTTATTTGGCTGTGCCGTGTGACATGCGAGGTCTTAATTCCCCTACCAGGGATCGAACCCGAGGCCTTGGCAGTGAGAGCACAGAGTCCAAACCAGTGGACCACCAGGGAATTCCCTGGAGGTCAGCTCTTGGTTGGAGTGGTATATTCATTGTCCCCAACCCCACTCCCACTTCACCTGGCAAAAGCTATTTCAAGGATGGAGTATGTTGAAGACTAACGTTGAATGGACCCCAGCATATCATGATCTAGAAAGCTGTCCCTCTGTGTCTTGAGCATTGTGGTCACCATGAAAATGAATTTCGTTAGTCTTCCACCAGAGAAGATTACCCATTCCTTTGAGCCAGAGCCTCAATGGGGAGGGAGACAATAGACTCAAAAGAATAAGATGGGAATTGTTCAAAATGACTCTCATAATAATGAGGTTTTTTCTTTGTTTACTTTGTTTTTGTTTCCTTTTTAATTTTCATTCTCTCATGAGTGTACAGTGGGACTTTCCAGAGGCTGCAAGCTGTGTGATATCACATTACATAAAATGCAGAAGCAGATACGAGAATCGGCTATTTTTGTATTAAGCTGAACTTTAAATAGATTTGTAAAAATGTAAAACAATCCTATTCTTCTCATTGTTTTTGTTTTGTTTTGCCAAATATTATCTTTTATTAAAAATGTGTTATTTATGTTAACATGTAATGGTTTATCTGGTTATTCTAATATAGGTTTAAAATTTAACATAGATTTAAAATTAATATTTTAAACCCTTCTCAATTTTATTGTCTAATTCTGTAAATATTGACACGTATAACCTACATAAACAAAAGTTCTTTGGGTTCTTAATAATTTTTAAGAGTGTAAAAAGGTCATGAGACAAATAATTTGAGAGTCTTTGATCTAATAAAAAGAGACTAGAAATTTACTGCCAGGCTTTTAGTGGAGAGAGATTGGGATCCTCTTATCAAATGCTTAGCTTTGAGTTTCACCTAAGTGATTGCTGCTGTGCAATGCACAGAGCTCCCAGACGGTGGCATTGACCAGAATGTCTATTATCTAGGGTAATAGACATGAAGCATGATTCTAATGAGGAGAACATTTGATAGCAACACTTCTGGTTCTGAATGATGCAATATGTTGTCCTCCAAGGCAGTGAGCATGTGAATACAGGGTCCTGCATGTGGTATAAAGCTGCAGGTGTTCTGAACATCTGTCCAGTAATCCTGAGGTCAGTGGTAGGGAGGGAATAGAGGCTTCTCTCCATCTTGGCCTCTTTTTGTAACTCATAATGAGCAGTTCTTACTGGGTTTAACTCCTTGCCTTAGTCTTTGAAACATTGCCTCCCTCTGGAAAAAAAATAGGATCAATTATCTGCCTCAAAGATTTGTTAAACAAACACATGAAAGAATGCTCAACATCATTAATCATTAGAGAAATGCAAATCAAAACTACAATGAGATATCATCTCATACCAGTCAGAATGGCCATCATCAAAAAATCTACAAACAATAATTGCTGGAGAGGGTGTGGAGAAAAGGGAACCCTCATACACTGTTGGTGGGAATGTAAATTGATACAACCACTATGGAGAACAGTATGGAGGTTCCTTAAAAAACTAAAAATAGAACCACCATACGACCCAGCAATCCCACTACTGGGCATATGCCCTGAGAAAACCATATTTCAAAAAGAGTCATGTACACAATGTTCACTGCAGCTCTATGTACAATAGCCAGGACATGGAAGCAACCTAAGTGTCCATCAACACATGAATGGATAAAGAAGATGTGGCACATATATACAATGGAATATTACTCTGCCATAAAAAGAAACGAAATTGAGTTATTTGTAGTCAGGTGGATGGACCTAGAGTCTGTCATACAGAGTGAAGTAAGTCAGAAAGAGAAAAACAAATACCATATGCTAACACATATATATGGAATCTAAAAAAAAAAAATGGTCATGAAGAACCTAGGGGCAAGACGGGAATAAAGACACAGACCTACTAGAGAATGGACTTGAGGGTATGGGGAGGGGGAAGGGTAAGCTGGGACAAAGTGAGAGAGTGGCATGGACATATATACACTACCAAACGTAAAATAGATAGCTAGTGGGAAGCAGCTGCATAGCACAGGGAGATCAGCTCGGTGCTTTGTGACCACCTAGAGGGGTGGGATAGGGAGGGTGGGAGGGAGGGAGATGCAAGAGGGAAGAGATATGGGGACATATGTATATGTATAACTGATTCACTTTGTTAATAACAGAAACTGACACACCATTGTAAAGCAATTATACTCCAATAAAGATGTTAAAAAAAAGATTTTTTTTCTTTTTTTTTATAACAAATTTAATCAGTTATACATATACATATGTTTCCATATCCCCTCCCTTTTGCGTCTCCCTCCCACCCTCCCTATCCCACCCCTCCAGGTGGTCACAAAGCACCGAGCTGATCTCCCTGTGCTATGCGGCTGCTTCCCACTAGCTATCTACCTTACGTTTGGTAGTGTATATATGTCCATGCCGCTCTTTCACTTTGTCACAGCTTACCCTTCCCCCTCCCCATATCCTCAAGTCCATGCTCTAGTAGGTCTGTGTCTTTTTTCCTGTCTTACCCCTATGTTCTTCATGACATTTTTTTTCTTAAATTCCATATATATGTGTTAGCATACAGTATTTGTCTTTCTCTTTCTGACTTACTTCACTCTGTATGACAGACTCTAGGTCTATCCACCTCATTACAAATAGCTCAATTTCATTTCTTTTTATGGCTGAGTAATATTCCATTGTATATATGTGCCACATCTTCTTTATCCATTCATCCGATGATGGACACTTAGGTTGTTTCCATCTCCGGGCTATTGTAAATAGGGCTGCTATGAACATTTTGGTACATGTCTCTTTTTGAATTATGGTTTTCTCAGGGTATATGCCCAGTAGTGGGATTGCTGGGTCATATGGTAGTTCTATTTGTAGTTTTTTAAGGAACCTCCATACCGTTCTCCATAGTGGCTGTACCAATTCACATTCCCACCAGCAGTGCAAGAGTGTTCCCTTTTTTCCACACCCTCTCCAGCATTTATTGTTTCTAGATTTTTTGATGATGGCCATTCTGACTGGTGTGAGATGATATCTCATTGTAGTTTTGATTTGCATTTCTCTAATGAGTAAAGATGTTGAGCATCCTTTCATGTGTTTGTTGGCTGTCTGTATATCTTCTGTGGAGAAATGTCTATTTAGGTCTTCTGCCCATTTTTGGATTGGGTTGTTTGTTTTTTTGCTATTGAGCTGCATGAGCTGCTTATAAATTTTGGAGATTAATCCTTTGTCAGTTGCTTCATTTGCAAATATTTTCTCCCATTCTGAGGGTTGTCTTTTGGTCTTGTTTATGGTTTCCTTTGCTGTGCAAAAGCTTTGAAGTTTCATTAGGTCCCATGTGTTTATTTTTGTCTTTATTTCCATTTCTCTAGGAGGTGGGGCAAAAAGGATCTTGCTGTGATTTATGTCATAGAGTGTTCTGCCTATGTTTTCCTCTAAGAGTTTGATAGTGTCTGGCCTTACATTTAGGTCTTTAATCCATTTTGAGCTTATTTTTGTGTATGGTGTTAGGGAGTGATCTAATCTCATACTTTTACATGTCCCTATCCAGTTTTCCCAGCACCACTTATTGAAGAGACTGTCCTTTCTCCACTGTACATTCCTGCCTCCTTTATCAAAGATAAGGTGACCATATGTCCGTGGGTTTATCTCTGTTAAATATGGTGTTGATGATCCCAGACACTGGTCAATAGCAGCCACACCCTTTGTACTAGAAGAAGGTGTTTTTCCAGAGGACTATTCTGAGATCTTCTCCACTCATGACTGTATATTCACCTGCTCAGGCATCACTCTGAGACATCTGAGAGTTTTCAAAATAGAGAAGCTGCTGGCTAGATCTCTCCACCCAAGGACTTGTGGGACCTAAGTTATGTGGGAATTGCCATATGGCACCCAAGCCTCTTACTTATTCACTGGACAGTCTGAGCATCTTCTCTGGCAAAAGGTGGTGTGAGATGATGAGAGAGCTATTGCCTGAACTCCAGACAGCAGGCAATGTCAGAGGTTACGTTTAGCCATTCACACATCCACTAATACAATCCTATAGTCAACAAGTGTTTATTAAGCATCTACTATGTTCCAGCTACCATTATAGGTATTGGAGATACAGCAGGGCGCATGACAGTCAGAAATCCCTGGCTTTGCATTCTAGAAAGTGACACACTCAATAGACAAGATAAATACATATAATATATTGTGTACATTTATCAACCTTGGTTGCTGTCATAAGTGGCTTGTTAACAAAGGAAAAGCCATGAAGATCAAATTTACGTGCAACATCCATAGTGGCTGGACAGATAATACATGTTCAATGGCTAAACACATTCTTATTTTATATTAAGACCTTTTCTCTTCATTTCCATATGGCTATAAGCCAGGACTCTTTTTCTAAAAAACAAAACAAAGACACACAAACACAAAATGAAATACAAATAACAGCAACAACAAATTACTTATTAAGGCAGAGGACATGGTGACATTTTTTATCCTGGCCATTCAAAAAAGACATGTGACACCGTATGTGATACAAAGTAAAAAGATATTCAGGACCACACCTGATCAAAATAGGTGGCCATCTGAATATCCCCTCCGGGTCCCAATTTATCTCCGATGTCTCCATCAGCTCAGGCTGGTTAAGAGTTAATCATATGTTGTGTGTGTAAATGCAGGTGATACACTTTTCGTCACTGGCCCACAAAGTTTTTGTTTTGTCTGTGTGGGGACCCAAAGGAAAGAATCTGGGGCAAAACAACAATAGCAACACACACTTCCTTGTTGAGTCTCAGTCTGAAAAGCAAGACTTACTCATGAGGATCTGAAAATCCCTCTTATTTCCCAGCTAAAAGTTCCTCTCTTCATTGCTAGTAATGTGAGCGAGCATCCATGATCAGGTGGCTGGCAGCCTTCTGCCGCTCTCCTTGGTTGCCCTCTGGAACAGTTTCTTCCCGCTCACCACCACCATAACCACAGTAACTCTTGGCAAACTGAGAGCCAGAAGAGTTCCTTCTGGCTGCCAGAAAACTGGGTGTGGGACCACCTGTCTGGCCTTTCTCTCATACTCTGCACATGGACATTTTTTCTTCTTTTGGTAAAGAGTTGGAGTACCCTT
This sequence comes from Mesoplodon densirostris, assembly GCF_025265405.1. Lineage (NCBI taxonomy): Eukaryota > Metazoa > Chordata > Mammalia > Artiodactyla > Ziphiidae > Mesoplodon > Mesoplodon densirostris. The sequence continues at coordinate 105,280,317 of NC_082664.1, forward strand.
GAGGCAAACATTATTTGTTGTCAAGCAAAACCATCCCATGGTGGTTATTGGGAAATGTCAGATACTTGTTTTCCCAAGCTCCATTGCATGATCCAATCCTAAAGCGAGATGTAGAGAAAAGACTTGTTTTGTTTTGGTTGGGTTGGGTTAGGCAGGAAGAGGGATGTGAGCATTGGTCAGCTTCTGAGAAAGATTATTTTTCCTGTACTAGTCAGGGTCCCAGCAGGAAATAGATGGCTGATTCACACAGGATAATTAAGGAGAATTTAATAAAGTGCTATTTACACAGATCTAAGCAGGGTTAAGGGAAGCTTACAAGGGATGGTTAAGGAGACCCACTGTGGGGTTAGAGTCAGTGCAGAGTCATCAGCACTTGGGAACTGCAAGAGCATGTGGGTAGTGGTTACCAGAACCCAGAGAGACTGGCTCTTACTGTGGGAAAGGGCCACCCGACAGGAGCTGTGGCCTTTGGTTGAGGTATGCAGCCCACTAGAAGTGGGACTCAGCGGGGAGGGATCCAAATGCAACTGAAAGCCAGAGGCCAAGGAAAGCTACCCAGGTCCAGGAAGGTCAGCCTCCAGGGAGTGGAGAAGGTGGAGGAGGGAGGGTAGATTCAAAGGGATAAAAGACACATCTTAGGTTCTGAAAGAGAGAGAGAGACAGGGAGAAGGAAGTCCCTTCCTCTTTCTCCATCCTTCAACTGTTGTCCCGGGAGACCGGATGATGGAAGCCAAGGTGGTGATTTGTCCCTGTGTGGGGAAGGTGGACAGAATCACATGCAAATAGACCTGGGGTGGCTGGGCCCTGGACCACCTCCTCCAGTATCACGTCATGTGAGGACAATAAGCTCCTGCTGTATAAACCCATTTTAGGTATGGGTTTACTTGCTGCCAAAAGTATCATCATTGATGTGGTTTCCAAAAAGGAAGTAAGGAGACTATTCTTTCCTGAGTGCATGTTATGTGCTAGAGCCTTTTCTCACACGTTTGGTGTAATTCTTCCAATAAGCCCACTGGGTGACAATCATTGTCACCATTTCCATTTCACAGACAAGAAACCCAAGACTGAGAGAGAGAGAGAGAGAGAGAGGTTCTGAGGTTCAAGGCTAGGCTGTGGTCATGCCCAGGGCAGCTTGTGACTTCTCTCCATATTCACTGCTTAGGTCTTTGGATCCTGGGCTTTCCTCTTTCTTGGGTCAAGAAAGTCATCCTGACATTGAATGATTTGGTGATCTCTGTGAAGTCTACCTGGACCCACCTCTCCCTCTCAGAGCCTTCTGGAGTCTACACTCACCTCATGAGATAGAGATACTTGGTGTTAACAACTTAACAACTTTTACTTTATTATTCCAGGGAGAACATAGTCCCAACCACTGGAAGGGCCACTGGAAGACCCATTCTCCCTTTCTCTGAGCTGCTGAGATAAAGCGTGTGCCAACTCACCTCATAACTTCCATCACTGATTTAAAAATTATTTGTTGAGTCCCAACTATGTTCCAGACAATGTTTTAGCTGCTGTGGATCCAGCAGGGACCAGTAAGAGCTTGTATGTTGCGTGAGGTAAAAAGCAAGTAGGCAAATGAACAAGACCATTTCATATAATGATAAAGGGTCTAAAAATGTACTATGAAAAATAGAGACTGGAGGTGCAGAGGGGGGCACTTTGGATGTGATGTTCAGAAAAGTTCTCTGAGGAGGTGATACTGGAGCTGAGACCTGACAATCTGGGGGAATGTCCAGATAGAAAGAATGGTGGAGAAGAGACATGGGGAGTGAGTTTGGCATGATCAAGGACCAAAAGAAAACCCATGTGGCTGGGGTACAGAGAATGAGGAGATGGAACTGAGAAGAAGTCAGAGGGAAGGAGTAGGCAGGGGCCAAGGTATATCAGGCCTGAAAGTCAGTGGAAGGGCTTGAGATTTTATTCCAAGAATAAGAAGTGGACATTGAGTTCCAAAAGGAAGGATGGTCTGATTTTGATTTTACAGATAGCATTCTGGCCACTGGGTGGAGAACAGACTGGATTGAGGCAGAAGTGAAATCAGGAGGCCAGGGAGAAAGCTCTGCCATGTTCAGGTGAGAACTTGGACCCAGGTGGTCACAGTGGAAATAGCGAGTTGTGGGCAGATTTGGGGCATGTGTGGGAGGTTGAGTGTTGGTGGTGGAAAAGAGGGGAAAGATATCAATGATGACACAGGTTTTTAGCTTCAGCAAAACCCTTTGGACTGAATGCTTGATCAAGATTTTGCCTATGGGTGTCCTGACAACTGACATCACCTCTGCATCTGAGCCAAATCTCTGTTGAGACTCTTTCCAATTTAAGTGAGAGGTTAGCACCATAGAATTTTTGATCTTGAAAAGATAGCAAAGGTTTTCCAAGTAGATCCTCTTACTTTACAGTTGAGAAGAGGTAGGTGCAGAGAGATTAAGAGTTGTACGTATAGGAGAAATGAGTCAGAGTTGGACAGGATCTCAGGGCTGCCTTTCCTGCTCAAAATATTCTATGAGGATATATTTTTTTAACCATAAAGATATGTTTTCTAAACTGATCCTTCATTCTCAAGCAGGAAACAGCATTGAAATTTAAAAAAACAAACTGAAACCACCAATTCAAGAAAAACAGGTTCTGAATTTTGTGGAATTGCATCTACTAGTAGCTCTGCCAGGCACTCCAAAAATCTTAACAATTTGCATTGATTCCTTTATTCAGTAACACAAATTGTAACAGCTTCACCAGCTTACCAGGAAGAGGGCAGGTGCCTGTTCATATCTGCTCAGATAAATGTAGAAAGTGGAAACAAGTTGACCCCACTTGTAACCAAGCTATGCCAATTCCAGACACATTCTTCTGTTTGTAGCTTGGCCACATCCCGAGTATTGATATATATGATGTCAAATGGGCAAAACATTTCTCTGGCAAAGAATCACTCACTTTATGGCTGAGTATCAAGTGATTAAAATGCCAGTCTGTAAAGGCTCATTGGAATCAGTGTTGAGAAATGTGTTGATAATTTTAAGATCCCTTAATCACATAATGAGATGGTCAATAATAGCTCCACATTTTGCATGCCTATTATGTTCTTGTGCTTTATACACCTTAACTCATTCGAACATCCTTAAAATAGCCATGTGGAGGGGGAAAGGATGAAACATTTGCTCATGTTTTCCCTCTATTACATACTTGTTATATTTACTATGGGTGTAATATACTTCTCCATCCCTTTGATGTTGGGCTTAGCCGAAAAACTTGCTTTGGTCAATGGAATGTGCATAGAAGTGTCAATCTTCCCCTTAGGCTCAAAGTCTGTAAGAGGCCTTATGTGTTTCACTTTATCCCACTTGAGTTTCTGACCCCTTCCATGAGAAGAGTGTGCCCATGTCCTAGAATGAAAACATGGATGGCAAACCTCCAACTCATCCCAGTCTGCAGTCCAGCTGAGCCCAGTCATGGCCATCTAGAAGCGGCAGAATCTCAGCCAATACACAGACCCATGAGTGTGAAATAAAATATTGTTCTGTGAGCTACTGGGAATTAGGGAATGTTTGTTACAGAACACTGTCACCACAACAGCTGACTAATACATTAAGTGTGTGTTGTTACTCCCATGTCATATATGGTTAGACTGGAGATGTTAATGGCCTGCCTTAGTTCACCCACTGGTAGGGTGCTTAGGTTAACTTGGCCCCTTCAAACTTTTGTGCCCTCTTCCTTCAACAGCTGTGCTTCCCCGACCCCCCCCCCCCATATGAAGAGAGGAAGAAATTTTATCATTTGGTCTATTTTGTTGTTGGTGGTGGTGTTATTTCTTATAAGGTATTTTTTTTTTCTTATAAGAACACACTGTGGCACAAAGTAAAGGAAATGTTATGTGTACAGATACACACTTAATTGAGTGTGTACTGAGTGTGTGTAGAGATTCTACACTCAATCATATTGTGAGTCAGGAGTGAAAAATGACTTCTCTATTTTGTGGAAATATTGAATTAGGCCTTTAAAAATTAGCTCAGTATCTATGCATAATGTGACAAAAAATCATCCAGAGAGGTGAATATTATTCTCCTCAGTTCAAGGGATAAATTAAAACAGGTGGGCAATTCATTTATTTTTGCTTCATAGCAAGGTAATATATTGATTTCCCCCTCTTTCCCTTTAAATCTAAAGAAAAATCTCAAATAAAACCTAATACATCACTCTGATTCTGAACTCTTATGGAAATTACAGAGCTATCAATATTAAGTACACTTTACACCAATTTGGAAATCTATTCTGCCCAGACATATGACCAATGCCACTCTGATATTGGGGTAGTTGAGCTCTAAATTGTGGTGTAATGTGGATTTTCTTATTAACTTATGCTAAGTTAATTGAGATTTTTAAATGTGAAATGGAAATTGGGCTAATATTTAAAGGTAATGTTATCCACATAAGATAATGGAAAGAAAGTTAAAAGGAAGGCAGTTCACTCAATTAAACCATCTCAGAGCAGGCTGATTTTCAGAAAAATGTGGTTGCCTGCATGGTGGGAATTATAGGAAGTTCCAACCGGCCATTTGCACAGATGTGATTCTAATCCCCCCAGCCCCCCATTTTTTTTAACATCTTTATTGGAGTGTAATTGCTTTATAATGGTGTGTTAGTTTCTGCTGTATAACAAAGGGAATCAGCTATACATATATCCCCATATCTCCTCCCTCTTGTGTCTCCCTCCCACCCTCCCTATCCCCCTCTACATGGACACAAAGCACGGAGCTGATCTCCCTGTGCTAGGCGGCAGCCCCCCAGTGTTTACATTCAGTTTCAGAGGGCCTCCAGGTGAAATCACTTCATAATAGTCAATTCATAAATGAGCAGGGGAAATGCTAATCAGTTACAGCAGTAACAGTGATATAGCTCCTTCCTCGCTGGAGATTAGGTCTGCACTGGGCACAGAAGCCTCAGGCCCCAGTTCCCCCATTTGCCCCACTGTTCCAATGCCCTGGGAGAGGCATGTAAAAGGGAGAGGGAAGGTTGACCAATTTCTGTAAAGAAATCTTGCATTTGGTGGTTCTGATGCAGAGCTCTCATTTCAGGGAAGAACAGGGTGGGGAAATCATCAGGGCTGCAAAGAAGAAGCAAAAGTCTGGACCCTCACGGTCTGCTGACTTCTAATCCTGGCTCATTAAGAGACATTAGGCAAATCCTCCATTAGCTCCTGCTTATAAAGAGGAGGAGGCGCTGAGAGACAGGAGGCTGTCATGCACAGCCCTGGCTTTGAAAAGGGGGAGAAGGGATTTTGCAAACTATAGACCTGTGAGTTTAATGTCAATCCTGACTGAAATTCTAGAATGGATTATTAAAAGGATAGTTTGTGAGCCCTTGACAAAAAGAAGTAGTGGTCTTAGAAACTAGATGGATTTGCTGAGAATAAATCATGCCAGATTAATAACTTCATTTCCTTTTTGGATACAGTTACAAGTCAGGAAGATGAAGCGTGTAAGGACTTCAGAAAGACAACTGATGCAGTCTCTCACCAAAGCCTTATAAAATAAAATGGAGAAATGCAAATCAGATAGTAGTAAAATTGGGGCCTGAAGGATTGATTGCTTTTTAGAGTGTTGCATGAAGAAGTATCACTATTCACCTTGAAGTGGTCTTTAATAGTATGACACAAGGCTCTTTTCAATCCATTGTCGTAGGATACAGATCAGGCCTGGTTAGTTTCTATTGGTGAGAATGGTTAAACTGGCCATTTGATCTAAAATTAAACCTCCTGCTAAGATGAAATCTGGTCCTGGCAAGCAGATTCACCCACAGGGGCTGGAGGAGGAGTAGGTCAGCTGTCAAAGGCTATGGTAACTGAGGCTCAGGCCAGGAACGTGTTAAACTCTGCTCTCGGAGGCTAGTTTACACAAAGGTAAGTGATGGTTAGTGGATAGTCAATGTCTGTGGCTGCCAGAACCTATTCACTCATTTTATGAAACAGCCCAAGTGTTCATTTGAGGATCAACCTTATTCCTATTTTATGTGAATATGACTCCTGCAGAATCCCACATCTAGTGCCAGGAAATATCACGTGACCCAGTCTGCCCAATTAAAGCAGCCCATCTCATGAGAGACAGTGGTTGGTTCAGGAACATGCACCTGTTTGGGCTGGTTAATCAGAAACTAGGAAATATATGCCCAGCAATTTTGACTGATCTGTGTAGGAATTGGGCTCACATACTCCCTCTGCCCCAGAACATGCTTTGATGTGATAATGTGAGTCTGTGTTCTCAGTGCCTAACACGTGGAGCCTGAAAATGAAGCTAATATGGGAATAGACAGAGCCCAAGAAATGGAGAGTAGACAAGTCCTGATGACATGATCTGAGCTGTGAATCCAGAACTAAATCTACATCTGAACTACGCTGTTACATGAGATAGTAAATTCCCTTTCTTGCTTAAATCTCTGTGTGTGGAATTTTCTGTTATTTGTGACAGGAGTCCTGATTGATGCCTGGGATCTTCTGAGCATGTCAGTGAGAAATCAAAGAGGAGGTGATGATAAGAACTATGGCAGAGTAATAAGCTATAATGGAAAAGAATCTGAAAAAATCTGTCTCTCCATATATATATGTATATATATACACATATATAACTGAGTCACTTTGCTGTACACCTGAAACATTGTAAAGCAACTACATTTCAGTAAAACATTTCTTTAAAAAGAACTATGGCAGGCAGAAAGCATCAGAAAAGTACAGTTCTAATCACCATGTTTGGTTTGGGGAGGAATTAATCCCAGAAGAAAAGATGAAAGGGGGAATGTAAGACAACAGTTGCAGCATAAAAAATACTCTGTGCCCATTAACTCTGGTGTCATTTTTTTCTTCCAAGGCACACAGAAGTTTTCTAACAGCATCATACTGTTGTTAGGTGGGGGCCTTTTTCCAAGTTCTGACCACGGATCCCATGGGAAATGGCTTGTGTATCTTCTGGGAGGCAGCACCCAAGAGCAAGTGTAGGCTTCCTGTGTTCTTTCTCTTGCCATGGTGACTGTGGTGGCTACACATTGAAATGGTAGCACTGTAAGATGGAATTAGCCTGGAAATAAACTCTCCAACTTTGCATGAGTGTGAAACAAATTTGCGAGTGTTAGTGATAGCTTTAGGAATTTGTTTTTTCCTGCACATAGCTAGTTTAATTGAACTTACATGGCCCTTATGCAACTAATGTATTAAACTAATTACCAACCCAGGAACCAGAGTACCAAGGAGATCAGAACTGGATGAAATAGGGTGACTTGATCCTCAGATCCTGAGTATGAAGCTCCTTAACAATCTCTTTTCAAGGATCAGGATTAATTCTAGATGAAGGGACAAGAAACATCAGCTGTTGCAGAGTCAAGAGGACTTCATTTTGTAGGAAAAGAAGGCTTAAAAGGAAAACCAGCCATGAAAGGTCTTTCTTCAATGGTAGGAGTAAGATCATGGATGTCTGGCTTCACAAATTCAAGCATAAGACAAAAGGCAGAAAGGGTAATGGCTCTTTTCCATGATTGACTGCAGGATCCTAAAACATACTAGCAGGCTAGACCATGGACTTAGCACAAGCTTTACTAGGGATAAAGTCCTGCCCTTAGATCTGAGAGCTACTGTTCTAGCACAACATGGGTTATGAACAACCCACACAAAAAGATCTAGAGCTTTGTTTCTCCTAATTTTGACATGAGTCAGCAGTGTAACCAGGCACTCAAAATGCTAACACAATCCTATGCTGCATTAAGAGTAATGTAGCATTTCCCAGAAGGAATGTGCTAGTCTTATCCAAATTAAAAGCCATATCACACATGGAGATTCCATTTCATTTTGGCTCCACACTCCATGAAGTACTGTGAAAAGTTCCCACAGTTTTAAAGACAAACAATCAAATTGTTTAATATCTCTCAAAAACCTACTATTGAAGATCGTATTGATCACCTACTATACCATTTAGCTTTTATAGAGAGCTCACTTTGGGCCAGACACAGTGATAGGTTTTGAGGATATGAGATAAGTAAGAAATGGCTCCTGCTCTAGATTGTTTATTTGAGATTTTTCTTGTTTCTTGAGGTAGGATTGTATTGCTATAAACTTCCCTCTTAGAACTGCTTTTGCTGCATCCCATAGGTTTTGGGTTGTTGTATTTTCATTGTCATTTGTTTCTAGGTATTTTTTTATTTCCTCTTTGATTTCTTCAGTGATCTCTTGGTTATTTAGTAGCATATTGTTTAGCCTCCATGTGTTTGTGTTTTTTACAGTTTTTTTCCTGTAATTGATTTCTAATCTCATAACGTTGTGGTCAGAAAAGATGCTTGATGTGGTTCCAATATTCTTAAATTTACAGAGACTTGATTTGTGACCCAAGATGTAATCTATCCTGGAGAATGTTCCTTGTGCACTTGAGAAGAAAGTGTATTCTGCTGCTTTTAGATGGAATGTCCTATAAGTATCAATTAAGTCTATCTGGTCTAAAGTGTCATTTAATGCTTGTGTTTCCTTATTAATTTTCTGTCTGGATAATCTATCAATTGGTGAAAGTAGGATGTTAAAGTCCCCCACTTTTATCGTGTTACTGTCGATTTCCCCTTTTATGGCTGTTAGCATTTGCCTTATGTACTGAGGTGCTCCTATGTTGGATGCATACATATTTACAATTGCTGTATCTTCTTCTTGGATTGATCCTTTGATCATTATGCAGTATCCTTCCCTGTTTCTTGTAATAGTCTTTATTTTAAAGTCTATTTTATCTGATATGAGTATTACTACTCCAGCTTTCTTTTGATTTCCATTTGCATGGAATATCTTTTTCCATCCCCTCACTTTCACCAGTCCATATGTGTCCCTAGGTCTGAAGTGGGTCTCTTGTAGATGGCATATATGTGGGTCTCTTTTAGATGGCATATATATGGGTCTAGTTTTGTATCCATTCAATCAGTGTGTGTCTTTTGGTTGGAGCATTTAATCCATTTAGATTTAAGGTAATTATTGATATGTATGTTCCTATTAACATTTTATTAATTGTCTTGGGTTTGTTTTTGTAGGTCTTTTTCTCCTCTTGTGCTTCCCGCCTAGAGAAGTTCCTTTAGCATTTGTTGTAAAGCTGGTTTGGTGGTGCTGAATTCTCTTAGCTTTTGCTTGTCTGTAAATCTTTTGATTTCTTTGTCAAATCTAAATGAGATCCTTGCTGGGTAGAGTAATCTTGGTTATAGGTTTTTTCCTTTCATCACTTTAAATATGTTCTGCCACTCCCTTCTGACCTACAGAGTTCCTGCTGAAAAATCAGCTGATAACCTTATGGGGATTCTCTTGTATGTTATTTGTTGCTTTTCCCTTGCTGCTTTTAATATTTTTCCTTTGTATTTAATTTTTGTTAGTTTGATTAATATGTGTTTCAGCCTGTTTCTCATTGGGTTTATCCTGTATGGGACTCTCTCTGCTTCCTGGACTTGATTGACTATTTCCTTTCCCATGTTAGGAAAGTTTTCAGCTACAATCTCTTCAAATATTTTCTCAGGTCCTTTCCCTTTCTCTTCTTCTTCTGGGACCCCTATAATTCGAATGTTGGTGCATTTAATTTTGTCCCAGAGGTCTCTGAGACTGTCCTCAGTTCTTTTCATTCTTTTTTCTTTATTCTGCTACATGGCCGATATTTCCACTATTCTGTCTTTGAGCTCACTTATCTGTTCTTTTGCCTCAGTTATCCTGCTATTGATTCCTTCTGTTGTGTTTTCAGTTATCATGTCGTTCATCACTGATTATTTGTTCTTTAGTTCTTCTGGGTCCTTGTTAAACATTTCTTGTGTCTTCTTGATCTGTGGCTCCATTCTATTTCTGAGTTCTTGGATCATCTTTACTATCATTACTCTGAATTCTTTTTCAGGTAGATTGCCTATTTCCTCTTCATTTATTTGGTCTTGTGGGTTTTTACCTTGCTCCTTCATCTGCAGCGTATTTCTCTGATATCTTATTTTGTCTCACTTACTGTGTTTGTGGTCTTCCCGCAGGCTGCAGGGTTGTAGTTCCTCTTGCTTCTGTTGTCTGCCCCCTGGTGAGTGAGTTTGGTCCAGGGGCTTGTGTAGGCTTCCTGGTGAGAGGGACTGGTACCTGTGCTCTGGTGGGTGGAGCTGAGTCTTTTCTCTCTGATGGGCAGGGCTGCATCAGGTGGTGTGTTTTGGGGTATCTGTGAGCTTAGTATGACTTTTGGCAGCCAGTCTGCTGATGGGTAGGGCTGTCTTGCTGGTTGTTTGACATGAAGTGTCCAGCACTGGAGCCTGCAGGCAGTTGGGTGGAGCCAGGACTTGGTGTCAAGATGGATACCTCTGGGAGAGTGCATGCCAATTAATATTCCCTGGGCCCAGGAATTCTCTGGCAGTCCAGCATCCTGGACTCGGTGCTCCCACTCTGGAGGCCAAGGCCTGACCCATGGCCGGGGAACCAAGAGCCTGCAAGCCATGCTGCATGGCCAGAGAAAAAAGAAGGAAAAGAGAAAGAAAAAAAAAAAAAGAAAACAAACAGACAAACAAAACCCAGGACAAATAGAAAAACAAACAAACAAAAAAAAAACAGCAACAACAACACACACACAAAGAAGAAAGAAAACAAACAAACAGTCACTCCAAATCCAAGTCAAATGTTAACAACAAAAAACAAACTCTTGGTAGGTCTCTGGACCTGCAGTGGACACTGTGGGGACAGCTCAGACTCTGACCTGGCCCAACTCCCACGAGTACTTGACCCAAAGTCCACTGCTGCTAAGGCTAGACCGGGAACAGTTGTGGGAACACTCATTGTCTATTCAGGTACTCCACAGACCCAGGATTTACCAAGTTGATCATGGAGATTTAATCTGTGGCTTGTGCACTTGCACAAAAGACTTTCTCTTCCTTAGTCTCACTGTCCCTGGGGCTCACCTTTGGTTTGGGCCCCACCTCTGTGTGTGCACCACCCTCAGGCATCCGTTCCCCACAGATTAGAGGGAGTGAAAGCAGTGACTGATTGGGGCACACTTACTCCCTCAGGGTGGAGAGGGGTATGGCAGCTATAATTGTGTTCATGAATTGCCTGTGGTGGCGGGTACTGACAGGCAGTTGCAACAGCCTGGGGCATACTCACTCTGCTGGGAGTCCCTCTCAGTGCCCGTGGAGGCCGAAGAAGCCAGTGGGTGGGGAAAGGGGTTGTATTGGTGGCCCTGCCCCTTGCATGCCACTCAACAAGGATGCCTTGCTTCTATTGTGTCCTGAGCTTTTTCTGCAAACGTTCCCAGTTGTGGAGCTCCTTATTCTTGTCCCTTTAGGCTGTCTTTTCACAACCAAAAGCTGTCCCCTCTCTGGGTCCACACTCCAAACCCCATTTTCCAGCACCCCAGCCCCTCCACAACAGGAGACTCACTACTCAGCCTGGGATGCTCAGGGTTGCAATGCATAACATGCATGCAATTCATACTTTGTGCTGCCTTCCAAAGGTCATCCACTGTGTTCTCCTTTGATCTCCCCGAAGGTCCCTTTCTATCCCAGCTGATTTCCCCACCATGAGGGAGCTTTTCTGAGTGTGCGGACCTTTCTTCACCTTCAGCTTCCTGCCAGGGTTGCTGGTCCCTGTTTTGATTCCTCTTTTCTTTTTTTTCTTTCTTTTGTCTTATCCGGTTGAGAGAGGATTTTCTTGTCCTTTTTGGTGTCCAAAATCTTCCACTAATGTTCAGCAGGTACTCTGAGAGAATTGTTCCATTCTTTTTTTTTTTTTTGCGGTACATGGGCCTCTCACTGCTGTGGCCTCTCCCGTTGTGGAGCACAGGCTCCAGATGCACAGGCTCAGCGGCCATGGCTCACAGGCCCAGCTGCTCAGCGGCATGTGGGATCCTCCCGGACCGGGGCACGAACCTGCGTCCCCTGCATCGGCAGGCGGACCCTCAACCACTGTGCCACCAGGGAAGCCCTCCATTCTTGATGTACTTGTGAGGAGCGATGAATTCCACATTCTCTTATTCTGCCATCTTGACTCCTCCCCAGCTCCTGCTTTAGAAAAGCTTGGGTTTTGAGGCCAGAATCTCACATCATTAGTTACAAGAAGTGTTAAAGAAGGTGGGGGGTGGGGTGGAAGAAAATTTAGTTGGAAAGAAAGAAGACTCAAATAGAGGGGCATAATTACTGTCTCCCCATGGTTTCAGGGTTTCCATATGAAAGACAGATTAGACCTGTTCTTCAGGACCTCAGCAGGCAGAATTTCAATCGAAGGGCAGAATTTCAGCTTATTTCATGGAGGCACAAAAGGAACTGTCTTAAAATAGACGTGACTACTTTGGGCAGTACTGAGCTCCTTGTTCTTAATAGTATTCAAGTTGACATTGGGTGACCCATTGGGGAAACAATAGAATAATCAGCATTCAAATCCCAGCTCTTCTTGATTTGGCAAGTTATTTAATTTCTCAGTTTCTTCATGTGTGAAATGGGCTAATAATAAACAAGTCACAGAATTGATGGGCAGATGAGTGGAATAATGCTTAAGGAGGGCTGAGCATAGTGACCATTCAATTAATGCTCTAATAGTGGCCCTGATGCTGAAATTGGTGATTCTGAAGTTGAAGGGGATGCGATAGTGAAGATCTGATCATCCAAAGAAGCAGGCAATTGGACAACACAACTTCTAAGATCCTTTCCAATCCTGAACTTCTATGAGTTTATGATTCTGAACTTTAGTTTATTTATCTGCAATGAGAAAAGGACTCTTATCAAGTCCTGAAAATGAAGGCAACTCCCCTGTTACCTGGGTCCCACAGACATACATCTCACCCAGGATCCACATCCTCCAGGCAATAACCTCCAGATGTGAGTATCCCTCTACAATTTGCTCTGCCTTACCAGATTGAGCCTCTGTCTGAGGGCTGACGTTGGCCTCAGAGCTGAATTTACACTGAGGTTTTGTCTTTATAATCCCTTTTAAAGACTTAAAACTCCAACTAGCTTATCACAACCCCTACTGGTTTGGCCAGAGGGAATCTCTCTTTTGGTCTAAACTTTACAACAGCTGCCCAGAGATAAGTACAAGGGCCCCTGGTTAGAATCTGAGCTCTGTCAACGTAACTCTGTACATCGAGGGCAGACGCTTAAGATGGGATATCTCCAATTTGGCTTTTTAGGAGTTGATTAAGAAAAAGGCACAGGATCTTTAACTCCTTTTGCTGGTCTTCTACATTTGGAATTCTCTGCTTCAGGGACAAATAAAGATCTTTCCAGTTATGTTTAAGCTTGACATCAGTGGCAGGAGATTTTAAGGTGCCCAAGTTAGCAATACCAGTGGAAACGGAAAGCTAATTAGAGGCTCCTTCTCATCATGTACCATGATTCTGTACATGTAACTCGGTCAAACAAGCTGGCATTTGATATTTGATTGTACAATCCTAAATATCAACACACCCTGAGTTTCCCTTCCTCCCCCACAATCATCTTCCTTTGGTGAAAAATTTAAGCAATCAATGCCAATGGAGGCATTTCCAGCACTCGCTGCAAGAGGCAGTTGAGTCAAAAGGTCTAAGATGAGAAAAGTTCTTCTTTTCCCATGTGTTGAGGTTTTCTTTAATCCAGGGAGTGAAAATTCCTTCAAAGCTGGAACAAGCTTACACATTCTGAATTATTTGGCCAATAAACATTGTGCAGATTGTGCAACCAATCTGCTCCTTAAGTAGGAAATGTCAGGAAATGGTCCCAAGTGCCACCGGCACCTAGAATTATTTACAATAGATTTCTTAATGCCAAAAGCCTCATTTTCAGTAGAGAATAAACATATATCATATTGTACCGATTTTTCTTCTTTTTTTGCTTCTATGAGTTACAGTTATGGAATATTTGCAGGCACAGAGATGTACAATTCTTTTTTCACTCTGCTTTATTATTCTCCAAATGTGGTTATTAATAGGTGTCAGAACAAGGGTAACTTTTTAACCTCACAGTCCCTGCAGCAATGCCTCATGGCCCTTGATTGTCTAGGTCCACTAATGTAACCACACTGGGAAAATGTTTTAAAGGCACTAACATTTCTAGATGCCATTTTCTCATCAAAATATTTTCCCTTATTTGGTCCACCAAGCTAATGCATTTATGTGACATCCACATTAACACTGCAGTCACTTCGTACCTTGACCCCTTCCTTCTAGTCAGAGCACAGTCTGATGCTGTAGAGTAGAGGCCTCTGGGAAAGAGGGAGGCAATTAGGTAAAAAGTAATACCTGGGTTTGATGGTCTTCGTTGATTAAGTAATCACTAAAGCAGTTCCTGAATTGTGTGATGTATTAGACAACAAGCAAGGAAATAAATGGTTGGAATCCATATCTATATCTACATCTATATCTATATCTATATCTATATCTATAAAGGTACGCTGTGTTAATCATTTCAGTTCTGTGGGTAAGAGAAATCCGTGGGACCTACTGTTTAGCATCCTAATCTCATATGAACTCAGGGGTACTGGACTTCATATCCATAATCTTCACCTTGTAATTCCAGTAACCTTCCTGAGCCAGGAAAATAACAACCAAAAACATGTTTAGAATTGAAACATGGTCAGATAGCACATGTAATGGGAAATATAAGCCCTTCTCTTTTTCACTTACTTTGTGTTTGGTTTTGATGTGAATATATGTGGGTGTGGGGTGCTGAGATACCCTGAGTTTGTTTGCTATAAACAAAATGACAATATTTTCGGAAGGAAAATGGAGATGTAGAGAAACAGCTGGAGGTGGCAAGGAGAGGAAGAGAGTGGTGCTTGCAAACTCATCCTCCTCCTGTTCTCCATAGTTTAGTATCTACTGTAACCCAGGCAGTTGGAAATACAAAGAAAAGTAAGACCTAGATTCAGAGATCATAGTCTTAAGTATAAGAAAATGATTCGAGCAGGGCAGAGAAGATTAGGGGCTAGAGTATGGGTGGCATGGATAAGAAGGAAGATTGTGGAATACTGTGTCACATTTTTGGTTGTAATCTAACAGGCGGGCATCATATGATTGCATTGATACATCCTCTGGTCTGGTTAGGGACAGAAAGTCCTAGCCTGAACCGTGGGCAAGCTGTCAGGAGTTCAGGAGAGGAGTATTTCCTAAAGAAGTTGGTGTTGGAGCAATATTGGATCCTAGAAGCATTGACTGAATTTGAACACAAAGAGAAACCCCTCTAGGTAGAGAAAATTCAGAGTTGGGAAAGTGTTGGGTTTCTATGAAGAATGCAAATGTCTACTTTATTTATTTATTTATTTATTTTTTCTTTTTTTTTTTTTAATTTTATTTTACAAATTAAATCAGTTATACATATACATATGTTCCCATATCCCCTCCCTTTTGCGTCTCCCTCCCACCCTCCCTATCCCACCCCTCCAGGCGGTCACAAAGAACCGAGCTGATCTCCCTGTGCTATGCGGCTGCTTCCCACTAGCTATCTACCTTACGTTTGGTAGTGTATATATGTCCATGCCGCTCTTTCACTTTGTCACAGCTTACCCTTCCCCCTCCCCATATCCTCAAGTCCATGCTCTAGTAGGTCTGTGTCTTTATTCCTGTCTTACCCCTATGTTCTTGATGACATTTTTTTCTTAAATTCCATATATATGTGTCAGCATACAGTATTTGTCTTTCTCTTTCTGACTTACTTCACTCTGTATGACAGACTCTAGGTCCATCCACCTCATTACAAATAGCTTAATTTCATTTCTTTTTATGGCTGAGTAATATTCCATTGTATATATGTGCCACATCTTCTTTATCCATTCATCTGTTGATGGACACTTAGGTTGCTTCCATGTCCTGGCTATTGTAAATAGAGCTGCAATGAACATTTTGGTACATGACTCTTTTTGAATTATGGTATTCTCAGGGTATATGCCCAGTAGTGGGATTGCTGGGTCATATGGTAGTTCTATTTGTAGATTTTTAAGGAACCTCCATACCGTTCTCCATAGTGGCTGTACCAATTCACATTCCCACCAGCAGTGCAAGAGTGTTCCCTTTTTTCCACACCCTCTCCAGCATTTATTGTTTCTAGATTTTTTGATGATGGCCATTCTGACTGGTGTGAGATGATATCTCATTGTAGTTTTGATTTGCATTTCTCTAATGAGTAAAGATGTTGAGCATCGTTTCATGTGTTTGTTGGCAGTCTGTATATCTTCTGTGGAGAAATGTCTATTTAGGTCTTCTGCCCATTTTTGGATTGGGTTGTTTGTTTTTTTGCTATTGAGCTGCATGAGCTGCTTATAAATTTTGGAGATTAATCCTTTGTCAGTTGCTTCATTTGCAAATATTTTCTCCCATTCTGAGGGTTGTCTTTTGGTCTTGTTTATGGTTTCCTTTGCTGTGCAAAAGCTTTGAAGTTTCATTAGGTCCCATGTGTTTATTTTTGTCTTTATTTCCATTTCTCTAGGAGGTGGGTCAAAAAGGATCTTGCTGTGATTTATGTCATAGAGTGTTCTGCCTATGTTTTCCTCTAGGAGTTTGATAGTGTCTGGCCTTACATTTAGGTCTTTAATCCATTTTGAGCTAATTTTTGTGTATGGTGTTAGGGAGTGATCTAATCTCATACTTTTACATGTCCCTGTCCAGTTTTCCCAGCACCACTTATTGAAGAGACTGTCCTTTCTCCACTGTACATTCCTGCCTCCTTTATCAAAGATAAGGTGACCATATGTCCGTGGGTTTATCTCTGGGCTTTCTATCCTGTTCCATTGATCTATCTTTCTGTTTTTGTGCCAGTACCATACTGTCTTGATTACTGTAGCTTTGTAGTATAGTCTGAAGTCAGGGAGCCTGATTCCTCCAGCTCCGTTTTTCGTTCTCAAGATTGCTTTGGCTATTCGGGGTCTTTTGTGTTTCCATACAAATTGTGAAATTTTTTGTTCTAGTTCTGTGAAAAATGCCATTGGTAGTTTGATAGGTATTGCATTGAATCTGTAGATTGCTTTGGGTAGTAGAGTCATTTTCACAATGTTGATTCTTCCAATCCAAGAACATGGTACATCTCTCCATCTATTTGTATCATCGTTAATTTCTTTCAGCAGTGTCTTATAATTTTCTGCATACAGGTCTTTTGTCTCCTTAGGTAGGTTTATTCCTAGATATTTTATTCTTTTTGTTGCAATGGTAAATGGGAGTGTTTCCTTGATTTCACTTTCAGATTTTTCATCATTAGTATATAGGAATGCCAGAGATTTCTGTGCATTAATTTTGTATCCTGCAACTTTACCAAATTCATTGATTAGCTCTAGTAGTTTTCTGGTAGCATCTTTAGGATTCTCTATGTATAGTATCATGTCATCTGCAAACAGTGACAGCTTTACTTCTTCTTTTCCCATTTGGATTCCTTTTATTTCCTTTTCTTCTCTGATTGCTGTGGCTAAAACTTCCAAAACTATGTTGAATAAGAGTGGTGAGAGTGGGCAACCTTGTCTTGTTCCTGATCTTAGTGGAAATGGTTTCAGTTTTTCACCATTGAGGATGATGCTGGCTGTGGGTTTGTCATATATGGCCTTTATTATGTTGAGGAAAGTTCCCTCTATGCCTACTTTCTGCAGGGTTTTTATCATAAATGGGTGTTGAATTTTGTCAAAAGCTTTCTCTGCATCTATTGAGATGATCATATGGTTTTTCTCCTTCAGTTTGTTAATATGGTGTATCACGTTGATTGATTTGCGTATATTGAAGAATCCTTGCATTCCTGGAATAAACCCCACTTGATCATGGTGTATGATCCTTTTAATGTGCTGTTGGATTCTGTTTGCTAGTATTTTGTTGAGGATTTTTGCATCTATGTTCAGCAGTGATATTGGCCTGTAGTTTTCTTTCTTTGTGACATCCTTGTCTGGTTTTGGTATCAAGGTGATGGTGGCCTCGTAGAATGAGTTTGGGAGTGTTCCTCCCTCTGCTATATTTTGGAAGAGTTTGAGAAGGATAGGTGTTAGCTCTTCTCTAAATGCTTGATAGAATTCGCCTGTGAAGCCATCTGGTCCTGGGCTTTTGTTTGTTGGAAGATTTTTAATCACAGTTTCAATTTCAGTGCTTGTGATTGGTCTGTTCATATTTTCTATTTCTTCCTGATTCAGTCTTGGCAGGTTGTGCATTTCTAAGAATTTGTCCATTTCTTCCAGGTTGTCCATTTTATTGGCATAGAGTTGCTTGTAGTAATCTCTCATGATCTTTTGTATTTCTGCAGTGTCAGTTGTTACTTCTCCTTTTTCATTTCTAATTCTATTGATTTGAGTCTTCTCCCTTTTTTTCTTGATGAGTCTGGCTAATGGTTTATCAATTTTGTTTATCTTCTCAAAGAACCAGCTTTTAGTTTTATTGATCTTTGCTATCGTTTCCTTCATTTCTTTTTCATTTATTTCTGATCTGATTTTTATGATTTCTTTCCTTCTGCTAACTTTGGGATGTTTTTGTTCTTCTTTCTCTAATTGCTTTAGGTGCAAGGTTAGGTTGTTTATTCGAGATATTTCCTGTTTCTTAAGGTGGGATTGTATTGCCATAAACTTCCCTCTTAGAACTGCTTTTGCTGCATCCCATAGGTTTTGGGTCGTCGTGTCTCCATTGTCATTTGTTTCTAGGTATTTTTTAATTTCCTCTTTGATTTCTTCAGTGATCACTTCGTTATTAAGTAGTGTATTGTTTAGCCTCCATGTGTTTGTATGTTTTACAGCTCTTTTCCTGTAATTGATATCTAGTCTCATAGCATTGTGGTCGGAAAAGATACTTGATACAATTTCAATTTTCTTAAATTTACCAAGGCTTGATTTGTGACCCAAGATATGATCTATCCTGGAGAATGTTCCATGAGCACTTGAGAAAAATGTGTATTCTGATGTTTTTGGATGGAATGTCCTATAAATATCAATTAAGTCCATCTTGTTTAATGTATCATTTAAAGCTTGTGTTTCCTTATTTATTTTCATTTTGGATGACCTGTCCATTGGTGAAAGTGGGGTGTTAAAGTCCCCTACTATGATTGTGTTACTGTCGATTTCTCCTTTTATGGCTGTTAATATTTGCCTTATGTATTGAGGTGCTCCTATGTTTGGTGCATAAATATTTACAATTGTTATATCTTCTTCTTGGATCGATCCCTTGATCATTATGTAGTGTCCTTCTTTGTCTCTTCTAGTAGTCTTTATTTTAAAGTCTATTTTGTCTGATATGAGAATTGCTACTCCAGCTTTCTTTTGGTTTCCATTTGCATGGAATATCTTTTTCCATCCCCTTACTTTCAGTCTGTATGTGTCTCTAGGTCTGAAGTGGGTCTCTTGTAGACAGCATATATATGGGTCTTGTTTTTGTATCCATTCAGCCAGTCTGTGTCTTTTGGTGGGAGCATTTAGTCCATTTACATTTAAGGTAATTATTGATATGTATGTTCCTATTCCCATTTTCTTAATTGTTTTGGGTTCGTTATTGTAGTTCTTTTCCTTCTGTTGTGTTTCTTGCCTAGAGAAGTTCCTTTAGCATTTGTTGTAAAGCTGGTTTGGTGGTGCTGAACTCTCTCAGCTTTTGCTTGTCTGTAAACGTTTTAATTTCTCCATCAAATCTGAATGAGATCCTTGCTGGGTACAGTAATCTTGGTTGCAGGTTTTTCTCCTTCATCACTTTAATTATGTCCTGCCACTCCCTTCTGGCTTGTAGAGTTTCTGCTGAGAAATCAGCTGTTATCCTGATGGGGATTCCCTTGTGTGTTATTGGTTGTTTTTGCCTTGCTGCTTTTAATATGATTTCTTTGTGTTTAATTTTTGACAGTTTGATTAATATGTGTCTTGGTGTATTTCTCCTTGGATTTATTCTGTATGGGACTCTCTGTGCCTCCTGGACTTGATTAACTATTTCCTTTCCCATATTAGGGAAGTTTTCAACTATAATCTCTTCAAATATTTTCTCAGTCCCTTTCTTTTTCTCTTCTTCTTCTGGAACCCCTATAATTCGAATGTTGGTGCGTTTAATGTTGTCCCAGAGGTCTCTGAGACTGTCCTCTGTTCTTTTCATTCTTTTTTCTTTATTTTGCTGTGCAGCAGTTATTTCCACTATTTTATCTTCCACCTCACTTATCCGTTCTTCTGCCTCAGTTATTCTGCTATTGATCCCATCTAGAGTAATTTTTATTTCATTTATTGTGCTTTTAATCGATGCTTGATTCGTCTTTAGTTCTTCTAGGTCCTTGTTAACTGTTTCTTGCATTTTGTCTATTCTATTTCCAAGATTTTGGATCATCTTTACCATCATTATTCTGAATTCTTTTTCAGATAGACTGGCTATTACCTCTTCATTTGTTAGGTCTGGTGGGTTTTTATCTTGCTCCTTCTCCTGCTGTGTGTTTTTCTGTCTTCTCATTTTGCTTATGTTACTGTGTTTGGGGTCTCCTTTTTGCAGGCTGCAGGTTCGTAGTTCCCGTTGTTTTTGGTGTCTGTCCCCAGTGGCTAAGGTTGGTTTAGTGGGTTGTGTAGGCTTCTTGGTGGAGGGGACTACTGCCTGTGTTCTGGTGGATGAGGCTGGATCTTGTCTTTCTGGTGGGCAGGTCCACGTCTGGTGGTGTGTTTTGGGGTGTCTGCGGACTTTTTATGATTTGAGGCAGCCTCTCTGCTAATGGGTGGCGTTGTGTTCCTGTCTTGTTAGTTGTTTGGCATAGGGTGTCCAGCACTGTAGCTTGCTGGTCGTTGAGTGAAGCTGGGTGCTGGTGTTGAGATGGAGATCTCTGGAAGATTTTCGCCGTTTGATATTATGTGGAGCTGGGAGGTCTCTTGTGGACCAGTGTCCTGAAGTTGGCTCTCCCACCTCAGAGGCACAGCACTGACTCCTGGCTCCTCAATTTGGGATGATTTGTTGTCTATTCATGTATTCCACAGATGCAGGGTACATGAAGTTGATTGTGGAGCTTTAATCCGCTGCTTCTGAGGCTGCTGGGAGAGGTTTCCCTTTCTCTTTGTTCTCACAGCTCCTGGGTCTCAGCTTTGGATTTGGCCCCGCCTCTGCGTGTAGGTCGCCGGAGGGCGTCTGTTCTTCGCTCAGACAGGACAGGGTTAAAGGAGCAGCCTCTTCGGGGACTCTGGCTCACTCAGGCCGGGCGGGAGGGAGGGGCACGGAGTGCGGGGCGAGCCTGCAGCGGCAGAGGTAGGCGTGACGTTGCACCAGCCTTAGGCGCGCCGTGCGTTCTCCCAGGGAAGCCGCCCCTGGATCTCGGGACCCCGGCAGTGGCGGGCTGCACAGGCTCCCGGAAGGGCGGTGTGGACAGTGACCTGCGCTCGCACGCAGGCTTCTTGGCGGCGGCAGCAGCAGCCCCAGCGTCCCACGCCCGTCTCTGGGCTCCGCGCTTTCAGCCGCGACTCGCGCCCGTCTCTGGAGCTCCTTTATGCGGCGCTCTTAATCCCCTCTCCTCGCGCACCAGGAAACCAAGAGGGAAGAAAAAGTCTCCTGCCTCTTCGGCAGCTCCAGAGTTTTCCCGGACTCCCTCCCGGCTAGCTGTGGCACATTAGCCCCCTTCAGGCTGAGTTCTCGCCGCCAGCCCCAGTCCTCTCCCTGCGCTCTGACCGAAGCCCGAGCCTCAGCTCCAGCGCCGCCCGCCCCGGCGGGGGAGCAGACAAGCCTCTCGGGCTGGTGAGTGCTGCTCGGCACCGCTCCTCTGTGCGGGAATCTCTCTGCTTTGCCCTACCCAGGTATGTGGGGAGTTTCTTGCCTTTTGGGAGGTCCGGGGTCTTCTGCCAGCGTTCAGTAGGTGTTCTGTAGGAGTTGTTCCACGTGTAGCTGTATTTCTGGTGTATCTGTGGGGAGGAAGGTGATCTCCGCGTCTTACTTGTCCGCCCTCTTACCCGGAAGTGCAAATGTCTACTTTAAATCTCAACATCATGAACAAAATTAGTGTATGTTTATTGAAAGTCTATGTTGTAAGTACAAAGGGTCAAGTGAAATCTTTTCTTTCCCACATACTCTGCCAGGAACTTAAAATAAAAGGAAATAAGGTTGTTTTCAGAGTATTAAACTGTTAAAAAATTCATGAACAATGGACATGATGAACCATCTGTGAGAGTAAACCAAGGCATTTTCTGTAAAGTGAACAGGAAAGTTTGAGAATAGCCAACTGTCCAATCCAAGTGACCCTGTAATTCTCAACAGGAGGCAGAACTGGAGGTAGGAATGTGATTGCTATTTGATGAGTAAAGACCCATTTTCTCATATCATGTTTGGAGAGAGAATTTCTCAACAGAGGGGCATGAGAAGCTGAGAGGCAGGTTCCCAATGTACGGGAAAGGCGTCTGATGACAATTATTTTCTTAACCACCAACTATCACCCTATGAGACATCAGTGTGCTTTTTGGGTGTTAAAAATGAGTTTTCATATCTAAAATGTTGTATACCACCAGCATAGGGACTGATAAAAGGGCACACAAAGATCCAGGAGTTAACAGGGTTTCTCCAGTATTATTCAGGGAAGAAAGATAGTATGAAACTTCTGGTCCCCATAAAGGTACCATCTTTGTACAATAAGTCTTCAAACCTCACCATGAGTAATATTGCCAATAGCTGTTACTAACAGAGAGTGCATTATATGCTTGGGACTTTGTACACACTGTTTCAGAAGATCTTATGAATTACACCCATTTTTTAAAATGAGGAAAACAAGAAGGAAGTTTGCCCACACCTGATGGTGGACCTGGATGTGATTTATGTCTTGCTGGGTTTCCAAGCTCATGTGTGGAGTGCAAACACAAAAATATTGCAGAAGAAATTGACTTTGGGAAGGAAGAGTGGTCTGGGTATAAAGTGACATTATTAGCACTTAGCCTGATGCTTCCTGAAGTAGGTTTGAAATAAAAATTACATAAATAAGGGACTTCCCTGGTGGTCCAGTGGTTAAGACTTAAACTTCCAATGCAGGGGGTACAGGCTCGATCCCTGGTCGAGGAGCTAAGATCCCACATGCCTCAGGGCCAAAAAACCAAAACATAAAACAGGAGTGATATTATAACAAATTCAATAAATACTTCAAAAATGGTCCACATTAAAAAGAACTCTTTTAAAAAAATTACATAAATAAGAAACTTACTGAGACCCAGGGTAAGGTAAGTCAGAAAGAGAGTGGGTGTGTTTCTAGAGGATGCATCGTTGAGTATTCACTGAAGGGAGACAAGGAGAATCAGAGTAGCAAGTTCTTAAACCAGCTTAATCAAAATCTTACTTTTGTTGCCTGCTTTCTTTCTTTAAATCGTTGACATTTAGGCTGTGATAGTGTGTAAGCTTAATTTTATTATATTAATGAAATATGACAGGCTGAACATGTATCTAAGCTGTGTAGGAGGTTAGAGAAGCTATGAGTCAATAGTACCAGTTTTGAAATAAGACAGATGTGGTTTCTGATCCCAGGTCTATAGCTTACTAGCTCTGTGGGCCTGTCTCTCACCTGAAAATGTGAATAAACATCCTTACCTCACTGGATTGTTGTAAGGATTAAATGAGAAGTTGTCTAGTGTTCAACAGACGTAGTTGCTGTATTTTTTATACATAATTTTTCTTTTCTCTCTTCTTTTTCACTCTAACACTTTCCACTCTATATTCCCACCCTTTATTTCCCTATAAAACCTGGATACCTGGAATAGTGCCCTGGTGATACCATTCATCCCAGCTTTCAGGATATCTGAGATATCCCGACTGTGGTCTGTGGTCCAGGCAAACCTGGAGGGAATGGGGATTTGCAGTCTCCCTGGAGACTGGATCTTTCCAAGATAGCTGTGGGTCTCTTTTATCTGATGCTTTATTCACCTGCTTGTGATACTCTCTTTGTATTACAACCTAACAAGAGGGGAGAAGACCAAGGCAAACTTTCAAAAATAAAACTTACACTTCTAGCTTTTGTCATTCTTTTTGTTTGAGTTTCTAAAATTTCAGTTATTATTATTTTTTTTACATGATAACCTGTGGTAACTGAGGAGGAAGAACAGCTAGTAAGAGAAAGTAAAACACTTTCTCAGCCATTTCTTCAGATAAAGGTTTTTTGTTTGGTTTGGTTTTCAGAAAACCAAAATAATAATGCCATATGTAGAATTATACCAAGATGTGAGACAGTCTTTCCTACTTCAGCTGGGGAGAATGAAAGAACATGGGCAGGCAGGAGGTTGTTTAACCCCAAACCCCAGAGCAGACAAGAGTTTTCCAAGTACAGATTTTGAGACAGGAAGTGGATTTTCTAGAGGCAAATTTGGAGATGAGCAGACCAAGAAAAAAACAGTAAGTTTTTGTAAAAGACAATTTTCCCTGAAATTCAAATTAGGGAAAGTAGAAACTCCAGGAGAAAATTCAACAAAAAAAGTAATATACCAAATTATATCATTCCCTCTAATTTCCTTTAATATAAACTTTCACTTACATTATCTCATTGCACTTCCTAAATCTCCTGTGAGATCAGTATTGTCTCTATTTTACAAATAAGAAAAATGAAGCTCTTAGAGGTCAACAGACTTGCCTAAAGCCACACAGTCTGAAGGCAGTGGAAGTTGGAGCCAATATCAGTTATTCTTATCTGATTGTTTGACTGGTGGATTTTGTTGGTGAACGCTCTTCTTTTCTACCCCAGCTGGTACATATATGCACAATTATGCACTGCATATGTTTCTTCAGTCATTTCTCATGGGCAGAAAAACTGATCACTTACGTTCTAGGACCCATTGTCTCAAAGAATTCACTTGTTTGCTTGCCTTGAGCTGAAATGCTGACCCATGTAGTCCCAAATTATGGGGAAATCAAGGTCTTATCTCTTGAATACTAAATAACAACTCACATTTATTATGTGTTTACCTGTGCCAGTCACTGTCTGTGTTTTATATGTATTAACTCATTTAATCCTCCAATAACCCTAAGAGATAGGTATTATTAGCATCTTTTTTTTTTTTTTTTTTTTTTTTGCGATACACGGGCCTCTCACTGTTGTGGCCTCTCCCGCTGCGGAGCACAGGCTCCGGACGCGCAGGCTCAGCGGCCATGGCTCATGGGCCCAGCCGCTCCGTGGCATGTGGGATCTTCCCGGACCAGGGCACAAACCCGTGTCCCCTGCATCAGCAGACAGACTCTCAACCACTGCGCCACCAGGGAAGCTCGCATCTCCATCTTATAGAGGATGAAAATCAAGCACTAAAAGGTTATATATACTGTCCAAGTACTCACAGATGGAGGTGGAGCTGTTGATATTTAACACCAGGCAGTCTCGTTCAGAGATTGTGTCCTTTACTTATACCTATCCGTTTCCCACCAGATCAGTAAAGTTGTCAGCCCAGCTGGTTGGCATCCTGATCCTGAGAGAAAAAGACTAGAATATGAAATGGGATGAGCAGAATCAGGGCAGGGACAGACCAAGAGAATTGGAGGGCGACATGAGTATGCTAGCCGTAGAGGATGGCTAAGATGCCAGGGGAGAGAAGGGCTGAGAGTTTTAAGGGAAGTGGCTTGTGTTGATAACATTTAAATCCACACTTTTTAGTATTTTTCTAGGACCAGAATTAAGACATACTCAATTTATTTTGGTTGTTTCCCTTGATACACTGGAGTTTTAGAATTTAGATGGAGGAAGGTCTTAGGACAGCAGTCTGGTTGGAAGAAGGATTAAGGGAATTCACTGGAAACTGTGGTTGCAAGTACCCTATATTTGCTTTAAACATTTTTTAGGGTGGCTTTGGCAGGACTGTAGGGATTATCGCAGGGGAAGGCTGAAGCTCCTTCCATCCAGCTTTGTACCAACATGATATCTACTTATCAGTTCAGTTCCAATTTTTTTTCCTTTCCATGAAATATTGCTGGCATTGTTGGAGGACAGTAGTTATGCACTGCATATTTTCAATAAAAAAGATTTACTTCCATTCCATATGAGTTTGTAGAAGCATTCTACGACCTTGCACAGTCTTCAGCAGCATGGAATCAGGTCCTTTGTATTATCTATTTAAGTCTTTAAATTTGGTATTTAAGTTAAATACAAAATATGGTTCTTAACATTATTCCAAGCTCACTATTCATGATGGAAAAAATGTTAAGAGCATAGAAGTAATGCATGAGAAATCCATTATTAAGAACGGCGCCCCCTTATCTACAATTGCAGTTACTTTAACACGATTTCCTTGCATTGTAGTGACATGCTATTGCCATCATTGCTAAAGCCCTGTTAATGTTTCCACTATACATCACTATTCAGCATTTCCACCAGCTTATAATTCCATGTATTCTTGGGCTAAACTTTGGTTTATGGAAATCTCAGTTTTAAAACTTCCCCAAAGAAATTAAAAACATATGAACGAAAATGTGCAGACCATCCCAGTTCTTGTGCACAAGGGAGCAAAACACCTTCTTGTTTGGGGGATTTGAGTGGGAAATTGATTTTTGTCTTTTAATCAGTTGTGACCAGGATTATAATGCTATTAATGTAATAGCATGCTGAACTAATTAAGACCCAGAGAACTGGAAAGGATATTCGGAGGTCTCCAATAGGCAAGGTTATATCAAAACCTTCTAGACAAATGGGGTGCAATGTCCAAAGAGCCCTGGGAAACCCATTCCACAATTGTTATAGCTAACTTGTTCCATTGTTAACAGCCCCTACTGTCAGGAATTTTTTCCTTATGTCTAACTCAAATCCTTACACTTTAAGCCAATTTCCCACTGCTTTCAGGGGAAATGGCGAACAGCTGTTTGACGTCGCAGGGATAATAACTTCTTTTATTTGATATATACCACTATTGGAGCCCTCCTAAGCTCAGCCCCCGAGTAGAACATCACCTTCCTAGTTCCAGTTTTAAAACTCTGAATCATTGTCACTACCTTCTTAAGTGTTGGAACCCCTTACTGTGCCCTAGTCTAACAACCTCCTAGTATTTATCTGTCCTGCCCATAAATGCAGAAATATCTTATGATTTTCATATGGTCAATGAAAATTATCCAGTTATTTTCATGTTTTGGAAAATAAAATGTATCTTGTGATTTTATATGAAGTTACACGTGAATCCAGATTATTTGTAAGAAGCTACTTGGCTCCACAAAGTACAGATTTGAATGCAGAGATATGATTTGAACCCAGGTCTCTCTAATTTCAAAGCACTTTCTGCTGACCAGTGGTGAATCCCAACTTCTACGTAAGAGAGATTTAGGGTCAGAATCTGGCTGGCAAGAAAAACATGGAGACATTGTAAAAATGCACTTGCTTCGTAAGTTCCTGGATTTTATGTAGATTAAGCATTTGCCTAGATGGGATTGGCAAAATAATTGAAGTTACAGGGCAGAGGATGGGGGAAGCTACTCTTTTCAAGACATTCTGATAAACAATATATTATGTATTCTATTAATTTTATATTTTCTCCTGGAGTTGCCTTCATCTTGCCTAGATCTGCTTTGTCAGGTCTGGATGCCATCTCCACCTAGGGCTCAGGTGCCATTCTGTCAGCATTTAATTGTGACTCCTGAACTTCTTTCTGTTCTTCTCTTGTGTTGGAGTTTGTTTTCTCTCTCCTGCACCTTCTTCTTCCTTGGTTTATTCCCTTGTTTTGGTGGTACACATCCTTTAGTAGTTTCCTGAGACAGAGTATAGGATGGAAAATGTTTTTTTTTGTGACCCAGCATGCTAAAAATGTTTCTATTCATGTTTATGTTTGTTAGTTTTCCTAGAAGTAGAATTTTAGAATGACATGTTTTTTTTTCCTTACTCCATTGTTGAAGACATTATTCTATTGGCTTCTAGCTTCTAGTATTACTATTAGGCATTTCAAAGCCCTCTGCTTCCTGATTCTTCCTATATGACCCATTGTCTTCCATCTCTAGATGGTAGTACCTTATCTTTGTCACCAGAATTCTGAACTTTCATGATGATGTGCCTGTGTGGATTTTTCATCCATTATGTTCAAAATTCAATGGGCTCTTTCCATCTGGAAATCTATATCCTTCAGTTCTGGAAAAATCTCTTGAATTAAATCATTGATGATTTCCTTCCTTCTAATTTCCTTGCTTGTTCATTCTGGAACTTCTGTTACTGAGATACATGGAAGGTCTTGTCCATCTATTTTCTTTATTTTCTTTCTGTCCCTCTGTTTTACTTTTTTAGATTGTGTCAACTTTAACTTCTAATCCTTCTATTAATGTTTTTATTTCTGCTATTATGCTTTTAATTTCTAATAGTTTTTCTTTGATGGTTTTCTAAATGTTCCTTTAAAAATAATACCCCAGAGGATATTATTTTGTTTTATTTTTCTCCTAACTTAAAAAAATTGCTTCGAATTGCATTATTTCTCCTATTTTTGAGGGGACATTATTTGATCTTTTCTGTCCTCCAAGTTGCTTTTTCTGTTTTTGTGTTATCATCCCTGTCTTTCATGTGATAGGCTTTCCTTGTGTCATAATTTCCCTTTGTCTTCTTGTGTTTAAAAGAAAATAATTTTAAAAGCTGATTGAGCTTGCCACCTAGGAGCTGAACTGTTGTGTGGTGTAACTTGGCCATTTAGTTGGGGAATCTCCAATGTTAGAATCTTTCAGTCTTTCCTTTGGGGAGAAGGTAGTAACCTGGGTGAAAATGTCTTTTAATCTCTTGCCTGGAAGTCAAGCTGACAGCATTCTGGAGGCAAGGGGAATGAAGAGCAGCCAGTGTAGGAATCACCCTGGTTTGCATATGATACCCACCCTCAGATATGTCTGGTGTTCCCCAAGTCCAAAGACTGTTTTTTGCTTTCTTCAAAGATTGGAGCTTTCATCTTTTACCATGATGAAGAAGAAACAGTTCACTCTGGTGTGCAGAAATAATGATTTGGGAGTCTGAGAGGTTTTATTTAAACACACTTTTATTTGAACCTCTTTTTATTAGCACCTCTTATTCATGCCTCTTTCCAGAGTTATGTGATAGCACCAATTCTTGAGCCTTTTGGGGATGCCTGATATGAATTTGGTCAGTTGGCTGCTTTTCCCATGCTTGGTTAGGGTTCTGTTTTCTTGTGTCAGCTATTTTTCCCTCTACCTTACACCTTTGAAAATGTTGATGTTAGTGTAACAACTTCTGTTTTTCCTGTCCTTGTATTTTTTCCTTTAAAAAATTACCTTTATTGTCCATTAATGGAAATGGATGTTTCCGATAAATCTGTCATCTTTACCTTGAAGTACATTGTAGTGTTTATTGAGTTTCCTTGGTTAGCGAGGCCAGAAGTTGGGAGAGGAGAGAGAGAGAGAGAGAGAGAGAGAGAGAGAGAGAGAGAGAGAGAGAGAGAGGAATCACTCCCAACCACTGGTAGCTCATAATCTAAGGAATTGAAGTTATGTGTAAAGGAAGAATTTGAGGGAGCCATCATCGCCCATTGTTCTTCAAGTTGGGGAAAACACCATGGTCATCTATTTCCCACTAGAAGTTTTCTCTAGAAGGTCTGGATACTTTCCCGTGTACAGAAAAGCCTGCTGGTTTTAAGAAAAGGACATATTGGTGTTGTATAGCAGACTGCTGGGCTCATAATCCTGGATCTGTCAGCTATTAGCTGTGTATTCTCGGCAGCTTATTCGCTTCTCTTTGCTTTTGTTTCCTCCTCCTCCTTTGGAAATAATAAGAGTACCTACCTAATAATGTTCATGTAAAGTTAAAGTAAATGAAGATGCTGAAAAAGGAGACTGGCTTGTGGTTAACATCATATAACTGTGTCCAATTCTTATTTTGTTTTCCATCTATTGGCTGCTTTCCTTATAACTCCTGTATGAATGAGGGAAATGCAGTAGTTGGAGCACAGAGTGAGAGGTTGTCCTGATTTTGGACCAAATGTCTGACGGATGGGAGAGGGGAGTGCCAGGTTGCTCTTCTTTCTGGGAATGCAGCAGTGAACAAAATAGCAATGATCTCTGTCCTCTTAGGCCCTACATCTAGAGGTTCTATAGTCATGTGGAGACCTCTATAATAATTCCTCTATCCTTCTAGAAAAATCTTATGGCAATAACACTCATCAAACCCCATTCCTGGCTGCCAAATGGAGCTTGAACCAAGCCACAGGGAACCCTGGAGTGCAGCTGCAGACAGCAGCCCACGTCTCTGGTGTTTCCTTAGGTTAAACTTTCTATGTCCTCACAGCCTCATCTCTTCACACTTCGCTTCCAGCATATCTCATGTGGGTAAGAGAGTCTCCCACCATAGAGCCGGGGCCCCCTTACTCATCCTGGTGGGGGAAGGGGAGTTGGGTACACATAGCCTCTTGCCAGTCGGGAAGGGAAGTGCCCCATCTGGACCATTCCCAGGATAACGCCCTTCAGCACCTTTCTCACAGGGGCTTACTGACTCACTGACTTGCCACCATGCCCTGCAAGATGATTGTCATAAAGAAAACCCTTTTGAAAAGAAGCACATACCCTTCTAAGGAAGACATGGCCCATTCATTTGGGCTGGCAACTCACAAAAGAAGTAACACCACTTCCATATGTCTCCTGCAAAGCTCCAGGAAGCTTGTGCTGCTTACATCAGAACTCTGGATGGTATATGATTTCCTGCTCAGTGGGAGTATGTTTAAAATTCCTGAAGGGAAGTACTTGGCATCAATAATCTCAAGTGTGTGCTACACGGTGGGATGGAGAGCAAAGAGCTGTTTTGCTCAGGGCTCTTGCTCTGCACAGTGTGCTCTGTGAGGCTCTGCAGCTGTTATCCTGCATTTCCCACAATGCTGTAGAACAAGAGACCCAGGGTGAGGAGAAGAAAGCGGGAAGACAGTGCACTATGTACACCCAACATAATACAATTTGCTCTCAGATGTCTTCACAGCTTGCTCTGAGACTGAACACATGTGAAGCCATGATCAGTATTTATCCATTTTGCTGAGTGATCTATAGCTGGCTTCTGGGCTTGGGTCTTTTCTTATATGGAAGGACAGGTTGTGACTGTGCCTACTTTCCCATGTCTCTGGTTAGATGCTAAAAGCGTGTTCATCTCTTGTCTGGATCGCTTAGGAATTCTTAGTGCCCCATGTGGAACAGTCAAAGATTTCCAGGCACAATATCTGGTGGAGGAGGGAGCAGAAACTGGGAAATGAGAAATGATAGCTTATACAACCCTATCTTTTGCCTATTCAGGACCCCGCCAGAACCACACACAGCTAGACACTCCACTGCAATTTCTAGTTATTTCTCTGTCACCCCAAAAGGCTTCAAGTTCTTTGAGGACTGGAATTACAACAGGTTCAGTGTCATATCTCTTGAGAGTGTCTGGCTCTGAGTGGGCTAAATGAATGGCTTATTAGCAAGAATCAGAATGACAACAAGATTTTTTATGTTGTGGAAAGAGCACTGAACAAAGATCTCAGCCACGTGGGTTCTGGTCTCAACCTTACCAGTCACAAGCTGCTAATTTGGGCAAGTTACTTCTCCTTTAGGCCTCAGTTTCCTCTCCTGAAGAAATAAAAGAGAGATCCCTCTGGTTTTCTTCAGCTCTAATATTCAGCAGATCAGGAGACCAGGAACCTAGTTTCCTGCAGGTCCTGGTGTGAATTTGTAAATATCTTAGGCTCACACAGTTCTTAGACTGTAAAACCAGAAAGAAGTGAAGAGTGTGGATGCTTTAAATTCACAGACTCAACAGGCAGGTACGTGTCACACAAGGACCACAATCCCTGCCAGCTCCCAGCACAGGGATGATCGTGGGTTCTAACTTGCCCTCAGTTGGATTGGCTTATTGCTTAAGTGTGACTGAGGACTGTCTTCAAAATGAATTGGAACATTACTTTCTCATTCCTCTCTCCCAGAAACAGAGTCAGCTGAGGTCCGACATTCACAATATGCTTGTTGAATAATATGTGAGCCTGCTCCAACAGAGAGGGTTGCTCTGCCTGGGTAGAGAAACAGACTCTTTCTTGCAATATCATTTCTCTCTCTTTCCCCTTTTAACCCAGATGCTTCCTGACATGGGTACTGGGATTTAAGCACGAGAAAACCACCTGGGTTTCCAGCAACATTCCCACACCACCACACTCCATTCTCTGGCCCCGGTCCTGCTGAGCTCATCCTTTCGGTCATGAAGATGACTTTACAAGTCTCATTTGTATCAATTAAAGCACAGCAATGTGAGAGAGACCGCTTTTTATTTCTCAGGTGTCTTTATTGGGTGAAATATGAACTTTTCTGCAACTCTTGGCCTTCTTCTTGGTCCTTGCTGCATCCCTCTGGTGTATTTGTGCATGTTTCTGTTATGGCATTCTTCCATCGGTATTTGAGTGATATGTCCCTTTGACTGTCCACTCTCTTTCCCATGGGACAGTGAATTCCTTATGAGCAGGGAGGGAACCTCATCTGTGTGTGTGTGCATCTCCCAGGCCTGCCACGGTTCAGTAAATGTTTACTAAACTCACCTAATCCTCCATCCCACCCCTACAATCACCTTCCAGACTGCATGGGGATTTGGGTATCTTCTATAATCACCCTAGTTTGCCTATAACTCCCAATAATTTATGTTTCTGTGCTAAAAAAGAAATACAGAAAAGGAAACACCAGTTCAACAAACACTCTTAGCTGTCAGAGAGCCCTGCTTTGGTTTCATTGAGCATTTTTAGAATGTCATCAGATGCTCCTACATTTGGAGTTTTTTTAAAGATTAGGTTTCCTCTAGCTTGATCTTCAGTTCTAAATAATTTTTAGAGTGCTTTCAATTTTTAAAGGACTTCATCAATTTCACAGATTATAGGGCAAATGTACTCAGTATAATCCTTTGTTATTTTATAAATATGGGCTTTTAGTATCAACTTTGAAAAAGTCAAAACCTATGTCACTTTTATTTTAGAGATGTTACCTCCCTTCTCTTACTCAAAAGAAGAAGGGAAAAATGCATTAGACTGATGAGATCTGATGTAGTCAAAACCCTTCAGTCTCATTATTGTGTTGGCAAGGCTATGTACTACATGTTATTTGAATCCTTTTGGATGGTTCTAATAAATGCATGGTATAAAGGGACACTACACATTTGAATTTAGAAGGATAGAAAGAGTTAAGTGACCATCACCAATTACAGCCTCGGAGGGGGTGATTAAGATCAAAATTGCAGGGAGGTTTTTAATTTAGCTGCCCAGAGAAGCAACCTCCGTTGAGCCAAGCTCATCAGATCACACACATGTTCCATCTCTTCACCCTGCACTGCCACTCAGAGCAATTGTATCAGAAAGGGTACCAAATGGATTGTGTGGCCCAATACGCTTTGCTTGCGTGTCTACAAGAGTCCCCTTACCATTTTACTAGAGAGAGTGAAAAGGAGCAAGTCAAATTTAAGTTCAGCAAACCAAGAACCTTTAGGGAAGAAATTTAAAGTATGACTGTGCAGTTTGTTCAATTTGTGCAGTTCCTTCCTGTTGCAAACGTGCATAAATATAGCTGTGGATCGTGTTAAGACACAGGCTTTGGTTTGTTACTATGTGTACTTTCTGCTACAGAATCATCTGCCAAGTCTTTTCCATATATTTTATCAGAAGTACATTCAGCCTGCACCAATTTCTTCCTTACACTATGTATAACCCTAAATGGCAATGCATATTATACTGATAAAATGTGTGATGGATGTAAGGAGTTACTTTGAAGAAGTGTGTAATTAAGTGAACTTCCTTTGGGCTATAATGGCAGAGCGGTGCTCTTATGAAGAGGGACCCTCTAGTAATATTGCAAATAACTCCTTCTGCACTGATTACTATGTGTCTGGCATTGTGCTAAGGATGTGACTGCGTCACCTCTGATGCTGAAAACACCTGGGATGTGGTTCTCTTGTCCCCTGCCATGTAACGATTGTGGATGTAGATGAAAATAATGCAAAAAAAAGCTTGTCTATAAACATGCTTGGGATGCTATGCACTACTCCTGAGGTACACTTATTGATAGGGCCGCACATCCATTATTTATATAGGTAAGGCCAATATAATTGAACTTCATATTAACATAAAGCCAGAATAAATATTTATGAATTAACGTTTAATTAACATGTTGGTTTAAGCAGGTTTCTATTGGTAATACATAGCCAATGACTTGGTAAATTTTCAGAACTGTATACAGAATGAGTGTTCGTAAAGCTAAGAAGCCTATTTTTCATTTGAAAATAAAAATGCAGGTTGAAATCAGGACCCAGTGCACCATTTCTTATGGTATTGCTGATAATATATTCTTGAATATGAATGTGGACCCATAGTAAGTGTTGAAGGCCTCTTAATTAAATTAGGAATAATGAAATATTTTCAGGATTCCCATTAAGAACATTTACTGATGAATACAGTTTATTCTTTGCAGACTAGAGCTTGACTTAATTCAATGTTCTGATTACATTGCCCTATCATAGTAGGGTGGCCTCATCAAAATAATGATAATCCTCAATTCAGTACTTTGAAAACAGCCAACTTTTCTCCTTGTTTAATAGGCTCCAAATCAGTAAACTAAATTAATCAAAAAGTCTTCGTCTCAAGTAATGATGTGTTTTCAATTCAAATTTTTACTTTGTAAATCTATCTATTCATCATGTGTTCCAAAGGAATGTACAATGACAATGAGTTCATTTAACTCCAGCTCAACAAAATGTCTAAAAAGATTTATTTCATCCAACCTTACTTACTTTGTTGAATGTAAAATATTTTCACACTTTAAAAGCTAAACATTTTAATTGTTTCTATTGCAAATATATAATATTAAATACATAATATATTCTAAAAATATAATATATACACATAATATATGTTTACATAAAATATGTGATACACACAGATATAAAATCACTGAGCATTTAAAAAAACATGTTAGCAAATGCTTAAAAAACCAACTACTGTATATAATAACCCAAGGAGCTTATATCATTTATTATCTCAGAAACCTCCCTCTACATTTAATTGCCTCTTTTTATTTCTGGAAGATTCTGTCCTATTTTTCAGTCTAGAATCTTCTCATTCATTACTATACAATCTGTTCCTGACCAAGTCACTCAGACCACTTTATACTAAAAACTTTCTAATGTGAGAAAAAGTTAAAGTTAAGAAAGGTATTTTTATTTTTATTTTTGAGATTTTATTCAACTGGAATCTGTGTAAATAAATGAGGCAATAATTTATGGTTAAAATTTATTCCGTTACCTTTTGACAAATTTAAAAATGTTCACGAAGCATAATTCATATGTGTGATAATTCTTCTTAGAGTGTAGACTATGGTACAAAAAGCTATTTAGTGATTTCAAACTGCAGTGATATATACTCATATGGGAAAAACATTAAAATAAAACCAACATGAATTACAGTTAAAAAATTAGATTTTTGACATGCTCTTTCAGTTACCACAAATAAAATACCAGCCAATACTTTCACCTATAATTGGTGCTGTTTATAGTTTGTATACATTTCAAAAGGTTTATAAATAAATAGTAATGTAACACAGACCACCAAAACAAGAAAAAAATAGTTTCAAATTTTAATACTGTAGACTATTATTTAAATATTGAGTTATATTTCTTTAAAGATTGAGCTTTTCATGTGACAATATAATTTGCATCCAAATAATTCAAAAGTAACAAGACTATTTATATCTATATTTTTCTTTAAATTATAATATGCTGTCTGTGCCTTAGGACTTCTTTAAATATGAAGAAGTTCATCTCAGTTTGCATTTGAGCACATGGCCTAAGTAAGTATTTTTCACAGTTTAATACCAAAGAATATTAATTTATGAAAAAAAATTACAATGGTATTTTTTTGTTTTTCAGTTTAAAATTAAAATGAGTATTGCAATACTTCGATATGAACAATGAATCCTTTATTTTCATAATTTAAATTTCAAGAAGGAATAGAAATTCTTTTGTTTTTGTCCTCTAGCATTACAATTTGTCAAATAATTTTTCATTAAACCAAATGCTAAGTTAAATTATCACACTAATATTTATTTAAATATATTTTTAAGAAATAGCTTTTCTTTAAGTTGCATACCTAAATGAAGTAGAAGGCAAACATTGTCTTTAATATTTTTAAAAATCTAAGTTTTTGTGGATCATTTAATTTTATGGAAATTTTTGTTTCAAAGCAATCAACTAGACATTTAAGATTTATTTAAATATTATTAAATTAAGAAAATTAGAGTTTAAGAACAACATGGTTTATTTACTTTAATATAGTAGAATTTTATTTTTCCCTGTCAGTGTTGTCAGTATTTTGATATTTAAAGAAGATTAATTTTAGATACACCCAACTATGTTTCTATTTGTGGACTAAAATACAGTAAAAATAAAACTAAGCTCATGCAGATTTCACAATTTTTACATGGACTATCAAAATTAGAGATATTTTTTAGTGATAATATACTTTTTACATTCTATTATTATTTATGAAGAAATCTTCTTAATTATAATTCCAAGTAATAAAATTCAACTGCAAAATATATTCCAAGGGCAAGAAGAATAGGGAGGTAACTCATAATGTATTAGAAATGTTTTTGCTTTAATATATTTTATATATTGTAGCAGTCACCTTAAAAGACAATATTAGAAATTGCAGAGAAAGTAAAGATTTATGGGTTTGATTTCAATTTTATAATTTATGATTTTAAGCCATTTATGATATTAAAATGTTCTATTATAGAAAATTATAATAAAATTTACTATGTCAGTTTCTAAAGACCATAATAAATAACAAAATGAAGCAAAGCAACTCAAGTATATGTGGATCCATTCTGTTGGACTTATTTCTCTATTCTAGATCATTTGTACAGACCCCACAGCAGTTTTAGTTAATGAAGATTGAAAGATATTTCAAAGGTATAATTCTATTAAAATTCTATTAAAATTCTAAGTTATTATCATGATTAAGAAATAAGCCAGTGGAAAGTTTGGCATCTTAATCTTGGCTATCCTTAAAAAACAATACTGTGGCAGGAAAAACATTCTGAGCAGAATGAAAGTAAATTTTCTACTTCTCATCGATTTGTGTCAATATTGGAACAAGTATAACTCTGTTTGCCTTCTATTTATTTCTGTTGGTAAAATTATTTCATAGAAGTCTGCAGGATTCAATTCATTTTATTTGCTTTGTGAGTTTGACGACTTATGTATTCTTAGATACATAAAGAATAAGAGTTTTTAAAAACAGGTAGTAAAAATTCAGTAAAGAATAATAATTTTTTTCTTTCTTCAATTTATACAATTTTTGGTATATCTTGTTATATTAAAATACTTTTATAAAAGGGAAAATTTCTGAAGGTAGATCGCATTTTTTGCCATTTACTCTTCTCTGTTCTTTAATTTTAATTTCTTGGCATATAAGAATCAGCTTTCTTCATAAAAATTTATTTAATCACTTTTATTTTCTTTATGTGCCAATATTTACAAATCCCCAAGCCAAAACATTGCAGCATGTAAATATCTGGTCTCTTTGCATACATTATTTTGATAGTTTAATGTTTAGAAGCATTGATAAATGCTAAACTAATATTCCAGAACAGATACCTGAATATTTTTCATGTAAAGTGAACATTCTATGCTGAAAAATAAAAATTAGTGACACCCTAATACAATTTTAATTATTTTAATATCAAATCTATCACTAAGTTATGACTTAAGCTTAGGTTGCTCACAGTGTAAAATTTTTCACTAAGGTAATTAGTGTAATTAATTAATTATTCCATAATTGAAATGCAGGTTAACAAACTTCTATATATAAAGTTTAAAGAAATGTCCTTCATTCAAACTGTGAACTCTAAGCCTATAAAACTCTTCAAAGGACTCCAAGATATCAAGCAATCTTTTATTTAGCTAACCTACCCCCCACATTCACTCTTATTCATACTTAAATACTCAGTATGCTCACAGCTTGGAAAAAAGCTAAAAAGCCTTAATGGATCACTGATTTTAATTAAAGAGGTAGGTGCATATCCCTTATAAATGAATTCAAAACAATTTTTGTTTTAGCATTAATAGTTTTCATCAAATGAAAACAAGCTTCTTAGTGGTGGAGAGGAAAGTCTTGAATGGGGCACTTATTAACATTTCTTTTATTTTAAACTCAAGGACAAACATTCTAAAACAATATCTATTACATTGGAACCATGGTGCGTTTTTTCCACATTTTCTAATATTCCAGCAGTGCACTTCTTTTGAGCAAAGGGTAGCATAACCAAAGTACAAAGTGAAGGATTCAGTAAAAACAGCAGGAATGCATAAAATCAATTTAAGGAAAACATATTTAATCTTGTCATAGTTGAAAGCCAATGGGGTGAATGTGTTTTAGACCTTCATTTTTCATGAGGTGTATATTCTCAGTTTAGGTGCTATGCCATTGAAAGTGTATTTATGATTAAAAACAATGAGGTGGAGATTTGAATTTTCATCTGGCCAATATAGAGGTAGCTTGTTTTAAAGATACCTATACATTCTAGGTAATGTTATTATAATCAACAGCAAGAATAACTTCCAGTGTCAAGGTAAGCTTTCTCAAGATTAAAAAGTGTAAAAACCTGGTAGTGCTTTATTTTTTTTTTGTTCCTTAAATACCTGCATAATCTCTTTTAGAAGACATACACATTGTTAAATGTATGCCTCTTTTTCTCTGAGTGATACTGAATGTCAATCATTTCTTTTAAATAATTTTTTTTTCTAGGCTTGGAAAATGGATGACAGTTTGGAAACTAATGATAAAATAAATTATGTATTTTGACAAAAACAGTGAGAAGGGAAATTTCCATTTTTAGTTAATGGAGGAATTTCAACAGATTTAAATCAGGGATGATAAAAATCACTCTAAAATATTCCACTGTTCCCTTTTTTCTCCTCCCTAAATAGGGTGCTAAAAATTGTTAATATTGGAAACACAAAACCAGTCATAAAACAGGGATATAATCATCTGTGTAATGTTGATCTTGTAATTACCACTTTGAGGACAAAAATGTAATTTTTAATGTGTGATTGTGAGAGGTTATCAAAAGAAAATGTTTGCAACAAGTGTCACGATTCTTTAAAAAGTGTTTTCATATTAACTATGTAAGATTAATTGCCGATTTGTGACAAACTTTTTTTTTTCACAAAAAACTACAACTTTTGCTTTCTTTTTTTCAAATGGAGTTTTAAAACCACTGTTATTAATTGCACTATTTAAAAGAATTCTTCTCATGTCTTCTCTGCACTCTTTGTGTTCATTACCTAGTCACCTTTTAGCATTTTGGTCTGGGAGTTTTCGAAGTGCCCTCCCTATCTTTTTGACACATCGTTCCAAGGTATTGTCAAGTCCAACCCAAGTAGTAATCACACATCCAGGAAGACAGTGGCAGTTTCTTTTTTTAACCTTCTCAGTGAAAACAGGTAAGGGCATGAACAAGTATATTATGACCCCAGTGCATTTGTGGCTTTCGAATCTGACACCTGTCAGATAAAAACAAGCTAGAGATGCTCTTATCAATTACAGGAGATCACCGATAGCACCAGGATGTTGGATGATTACTTTTTCTTTTTTTTTTAAAGGACGCCATCTGTAGCTATTAGAAAGGGCTGAGAAAAAGACTTTTAAGTGCTTATAGGAAAAAAACAAGTCTAAGAAAAATAGTGTTGAAAGCATCTAGTTTCCCTTTCTGTGACAAATAGCTTTAGGGGCCAAAAGCTTCCTTTAACATCTAAGGCTATAGTTAGATAACAGAAAATAGCATAACATAGCAAAATGAAGCGCCAATGCCAATAAGTCTTAAAGAGCTCAACTATCCCAGTTAACTAATTAAATATCAACAATTGGAATATTAAGGAATATACTGAATCAAATAGAATTTATTTTCATATTATTTTTCTAGAATCAAATTTGATTCCCTAACCTTGTTACCGAAAGCTGGTAAGGCGGATACATTTCTTTAGGTCTGTAAGGCACATACAGTTCTTAAGGGAAAGGAAGCTCTTCTGCCAGTGAAAAAGAGAAAATTGTGTAGTCTGTCCTATCTAATTTACATGATTTCTTTTAAATAAAATCATTTACTCAGTGACAATAAATGCAACCAGCAGATGTTTAGTTATTTGCTGAAGCAAGTCAGTATATTAACTGATGGAAGTATCAATTGCAGTTATTAAAATAGATGCTATTTAGGAGAACTGTGGGATTCAGAAATAATTATTCATATAATTAGAAATTGGAAATGAGTCAATAGGAATTGTTTTGGCATAAAAAAGACATTTGAAATGACTTTAAGTATGGTTCTACCAAACTATTTCCAATGCATATAATACAAACATTAAATTTGCTGTTTTATTTCTAAGATAGTACTGAGATCTTTGAGACAGATTGGATTTGGTGCAAATAAAAATCCTGGTAAATGACATGTATCTTATGGCAACAATTTATTTGAATATCTTCAAGACTGGTTATACTTCAAAGTTTATTGTTTTCCTAATTAATATCTTCCATATCAATTTGGTCAAATTGTTGCATGTAATTTAGTGGAACTCGTGTATAGGGAAGACATTTAGGATTTGCTCATCGTGGGCAATTATGTAATTCTCCCTCTTGCCTTTAAAATATAGCATAGGAGAGAATATCAGAATAGTCATATGCTAAAGGAACTCAGAATAAATTATTACATTATCTGAGACTAGGAACTCTGTGAACATATTCCCTCAAAATTAGCATCACCACTGAACGGTTACTTGGATTCAGCCCATCTGAAAGATTTGAAAACTACTCTGAATGACCTAACTCCATAAAACAAACAAACAACAACAACAAAAAAAAAAACCAGAAAGAAAACCATCACCAACCTCTGAAAATTAACAACAGTTTTGTTAATCAAGGATTTCATCTCCACATGAAACCAAGACCAAATTAGGGAGGCTATGATGCTGAGGCACACAAAAACATTTGTTAAGCAAAGTCAAAATTAATGACAAACAAAACCAAGTTTCCTTTGTGGCTGGTTTTCAGGCAGCTGCATCTAAATATAAAAGAGCCATCAAAGAAAGATATCCATTAATTATTAACTCAGAACAACTTCAGAAAGCAGAGCCCTTAAACCTCCATTGACATCATTCTGCCAGTCTCCTAATCTCTGCAAGTTGTTGGTAAGAGTTGCATTAAACACAGCATGCCACCAATCCCGCCTTTAACAACTGCAGTTCCAGAGCTGTGCACGGCAGCCTGGAAGACCACACGAGAGAAGCTGCAATTTCTGTAAAGACATCTTTAAGAAACATTTACAATCTCACGTTCTGAATAATCTCCTGGGTTGCTTTACCTCTCTCAACCACACAATAGGGTGTCAATAGTCTAATGGCAACATGCACGATGAAGAAACTCATCTTTTTTTTTTTTTTTTTTTCCTGTGGAAGTACAGAGCTAACTGTCATGGTTAAAAAGCTGTGCCACCCTGTAGCTTAATGCAGTTCAATCTATAGATCTTTCCCTGGCTTTTTCATTACAGAAGAAAAAGCTCTAGTGCAAGTGATGCTGATAAAATGTGAAATAATATAAGGTTGTTACGTAAGCTGGTGAAATAACTTACATTATTAAGTATTATTATTAGTTTTCATAGTTTGTCAAAGAAGTTAAATACTTTTCAATTTGTAAGATGTTTTGGCTTTATTGCAAATATCAAATGAAATTTAATTTCTATGAAAATAGCCTTTTAATCTATGCTAATGTTTGTGATTGCAAGTTTACATTTCTACTCTGGACTTATAAAATTCTGTGGCCAAATACAGAGAGACAAGCTTTTTCATTCATTTTGAATTTTTGTAATTTGGCATCATCAAAATTGACTAATTTACTGTTGTGCATTAGTCCAAAGTACAGAGAAACAAAACTCTCATACAGCATGTTTCCAACCTATTAACCTGGGATGAGAGGACTTTTTTCAAAAATAAGTTAAAATGGAAATAAAAATGAACATATATGTATATAAAAAATCTAAAATTTTGAACTTTGAGGTTACTTTGCAGATATATCTCCATAGAAAGTAAAGAGCTGCAATGTGGCAGAGAGGGATATTATTTTCAGGCCCTTTGGGCAAGCTGTGCTTTGCCCTTATCCTATTCTCATCTCTCTTTTTCTCATTCTCCCTGTCTTCTAAAAACTTATCAGAGTACAGACGAGCATCATCTAACCAAAGTAAATGTTTAACAATCATTATACTTCATGGAAAATAACACCACATTTGAATAAAAATATAAAAGTAATCAAAAATACTGAGAACAGAAAACATTTATTAGATCAACTTGATTTGCCATAAACTTCCCAACCTTTTTAGTTATAATCTACCTGAAAATTCTTCAGATCATCTTTTTCTATCACAGAACTCAAAAGATTAAAAATCAAAATGTTAACTTTTCAAGCCAATATAAAAAGAACGGGATGAGGAAAAGTGTGTATCTGTGTGATGATTCATATTTAAAGGTTTTATCTCTTTACTCTATTTGATTAAAGGCCTTGTATTGAGTTAAACAGCAAATCCTGGAGAATAATTAGTGGCTGTTGGTTTTGTTCCCCCCTCCCTTTTTAAATGAAAGCTTAAATGGGGAAAATGGAATGTCAGTCAGAAACTGGTTCATACCAATCATAATAATTATAATCTATTAGAATTAAGCCATAATCATTAGAATTTCTTCTTTTCTCCTACCTTTGATGGCCTGTTTCATCTGTTTCATTAAAGTTGTAATTTTTACAGATGCTCTTGATGTTCCTATGTTTGCATCAGTGTCTAAGACAGCCTAAAGGGAAGAAATAGCTGTTTGCCTATAGAAATACATGTTAGTACATTAGTTACTTGAAGCAAGCAACTTTTGCAATATGTATGTCTGGGTGTCTATAGTTGTCTTTATTTGGGCCTGTCCAGCATTTTGTTGTGTTCTACTCTTGCCTGGCAGCTGGACCCTGACCTTCAAGTTCTTTTTTTTTTTTTTTTTTAAGAAAAAGAAAAAAAAGAATTCTTTTCAGATTCCAAGTTCCCCCCTTCTTACCCTCCCACTGACACCATCCTATTCAGAACTGGAGATAACTTTATTCATCTACACATCATTGTATCAAATTCAATAGGCAAACTGCTTCAACATGCCTCAGAGCTGGACAGGACAGTTATGTCTTCATTCCCCACCCCCCTACCCCCTGTCCCCAATGCAATGAGATTTTTACCACCGCCTTTTCAGGCATGAAATGAACACAGTTCCAAAAAATAATTTCAAACAAGTGTTTTACTACTCTGTTGGGTCACCATAGACAAATTTCCCTGCAAATTCCTCAATTGGATGGAATACATTACCTCCAGACTGTGTTACTTAGAATCATCTCTAGATAATACATGCTGGAAAGGAAGAAGAGAGCCCATTTATTCATTAAGTCCCATAAACTGGTGACATAGATTTTGATGAATAATGTGCTTGCATCCCAAGTGTTTGCTTTAGTCTAAAATTAAGAGCATCAGATATGATAAAGTGACACCATTGCACAAATGACACAAAGAACTGAAAGGGAGAATTCTGCTATCCCAGCAACCAAAAGCAAATATACTGTTCTCAGAAAACAGAATATTATGTCTGTCTTCTGATTGATCTCAGAAGAGAGAGGAATTAAACCTTTATCCCCCCTAGGCTCTACAACACTTCGATTTCACTTTCGGGAGTTTGGAACTGTTAAAGAGAAAAATAGAACTTGCTTAATGTCAGGAACATCAAATAACGGTTTGATGTTGGACACTCTTGCTACAAAATCAGTCTACTGTCTTTAGTCAGGAAGACTGGGTATCAGATTAGTGTGTGGGGTGGGAACTGAATCTCATATGTAGATTCTCAATGAGGCAGCAGCGGGCTGTTATAGACAAAGTAGTTTCTTCCAAAGTTGGGTTTCTTTCTGAAAACTTCCTAAAGAGTCCTTCTAAAACAACACCTTCTTAGATTCTGATATTTAAAAAGCAACGACAAAAATCTTGGTCAAAACAGTTCTGAGCTCAACCGTGCTTCCTTATTCATTCCTGGGACCCCCATTCCCCGCCCCCCCCATATCAGAATGCAGAGCCTGAAAGAAAGTTGAATGGTTAAAATGAAATAGAGCATCCAAAGTCCTTAGCTGGCCATTATAAAGCATTCTAGACCCTGCAGATAGAAAAGGAGAAAGATCTTTTTTAAAAAGCAGACTTGTACCCTTGACTAGGTGTTTTCTACTCTAGCTCCTATATGTTTATGTAAAGGGTGTTACAGACATTTGGAAGGATTTGGGAGTTTCAAAAGAGAGAAGTTTATACATTAGTGCTGCAAGTTGCAAAACACTGTTGATATTCAAATGTTTATTGTGCAAAATCTGGGATAAGCTTCAGCATGAGGGCCCCTTTAAGTGCCTACAACTCTTGCTAATTCCCCTCAGCATTGAGGCTCGCACAAAGGCCTTAATCCAATTCCACTTTTTTCAGAAAGCCTATGCTATTTTCTCTCGCATAAACTAACAACACTGCCCCATCACACTGCAGAGTGGGTCAAAGAAAAAGCACTCTCTGTTTATACTTTACCAACACTTTGTGCTTCTTGGGCAAGCATGGCAAGGAACTTTAAGTGGCTCCCTAGGCCCTACGACATCTTTAGGGGAAAAAAAATAACCTTCATACTTGGAGGGAGTGTTTTTTAAGGATGAAAAATGTACTGGGGTATTAGGTATTCTCCACCTCTGTTTTCTGTGAAAAGAAATTGATCACCAGAGCCTCATTCTTGCAGTTCTGATTTAGATGAGAGAAGTCAGGCTGGCTTTGATTAGGTGGTATGTACATTTTGATGAGGTGGTATTATTTTTCTCTAAGACTGTTGGTTCTGCCTCTCTTCCTCCTTCTCTCTCTCTGTACCTACCTTTCTATCCACCCCCAGCACAATTGACTTTCACTATTTCCTGGAGATTTCCCAAGGTCATATAGACAATTCTCATTATTTATGTTCTCTTGGTTACCAGTTCCCTCAGCCAAATGAGACATTGATTCAGCCCCAATTTCCAGCATCTTATTTTTTACACCTGTAATTCTGGTGGTCATTTCTAGTTTCAGGTAGAAAT
Organism: Mesoplodon densirostris; assembly: GCF_025265405.1. NCBI lineage: Eukaryota > Metazoa > Chordata > Mammalia > Artiodactyla > Ziphiidae > Mesoplodon > Mesoplodon densirostris. The sequence continues at coordinate 105,325,282 of NC_082664.1, forward strand.
TCTGCTAACGAATAATTACACCTGCTGTTGGCAGTGGAAAGCCGGCATTTGTCTCTGATTGTGAGTACACAAGTGACCAATTACTCTTGTAATTAAGCAACTGTGGGTATAATTAGAAATGACCATGATTTTGCCCTAGAAGTGAATTAGAGAGGTGGAATAGGAAGCCAAAATGAGAATGGATATCTGTCGATTTCAGAGCTGTACTTTAGCAATTGGTGTCACCAAAAATTAAACCACACAGAACTCTGTGTCTCAATTAGAGAAAATGATGGCTCATTTCTATTGATTTTTATTCATGATGTCAAACTGAGGAAGCTCACATTGGCTACCTTTGAATGTTTCTATATTTCCATAAACCCTATGAGAAGCAATTTTGGTGGACAGATTTGAAGTTCGTGTGTTTGCAACTGAGGCAGCAGATCTTTTTTTTTTTTTTGCGGTATGCGGGCCTCTCACTGTTATGGCCTCTCCCGCTGCGGAGCACAGGCTCCGGACGCGCAGGCTCAGCAGCCATGGCTCACGGGCCCAGCCGCTCCGCGGCATGTGGGATCTTCCCAGACCGGGGCACGAACCCGTGTCCCCTGCATTGGCAGGCGGACTCTCAACCACTGCGCCACCAGGGAAGCCCCAGAGGCAGTAGATCTTAATGTATTTGTTTGGAAAGATGACTCTGTTCAGTAAGCTTCTACAATAGAAAACAAGATACATTTGATGCAGGACTTCATGCATCTTAAAGAAACTAATCTTTGCAAGAAGGGAACGTTGCCACACAGTGCAAGATTACCCTATGGCAGTATTTGGTAATTTGTCTAATGAATCATGCCAAACATTTGAAATGGTATCTCTCTTTAACTAGATCACAAGAGCTGGCATCAGCTGTCTGCAATGCACTCCAAACTAAACCCCAAGTTGTTGGAAGAAGACATTTTCTACGATGAGTTTGTGTAAGAAGAACATAGTCAAGTCAATGGACGCTCACAGCCTAAATCAATCACATGTGAAAGCCAGTACAATAAATCCTCTGACTTCTGAGATTGTATATTTATCTAAGCATAAGAACCACGGTATACTTTCTACTTTTAAGATTCTCTGATGATTCTTTTTTTGTTGTTTTTTTTTTTGTTTTTTTTTTTTTAAGATGTTGGGGGTAGGAGTTTATTAATTTATTTTTGCTGTGTTGGGTCTTTGTTTCTGTGCGAGGGCTTTCTCTAGTTGTGGCAAGCGGGAGGCCACTCTTCATCGCGGTGCGCAGGCCTCTATTGCGGCCTTTCTTGTTGCGGAGCACAGGCTCCAGACGCGCAGGCTCAGTAGCTGTGGCTCACGGGCCTAGTTGCTCCGCGGCATGTGGGATCTTCCCAGACCAGGGCTCAAACCCGTGTCCCCTGCATTAGCAGACAGATTCTCAACCACTGTGCCACCAGGGAAGCCCCTCTCTGATGATTCTTATCTTTGCAATTATTTTCAAATGCTTCCAGCTAGTAAAAAGAAAACAAAACCAAAAAAGTCTGCCGTGAAATGGTGAAATGGTGAACAATTTGGAGAGCAAATCCTATTTGAATCTGGTCTGTGATCTAATGGTCAGCTATTACACTATCAAAATTAAATCACTTATGTAATTAACATGGTTTTCATCCTTGCAGGCCTTCTCAGCAGACAGGCCAAAGACCTGAATGAACAGAGAAATGGATTTCCCCTTTTGCGTTATGAGGACAGTACCGGAGGCACAGCTGTGTTGCAGCGAGTGAGGCCAAATTGCCTCTGCTGCGAAGGGGTGACAGGGTCACGACTTCTCCTAAAAATGGTGGTGATGTAACTCAGAAACTGTGAAATGATACTCTTTTAGCATAATAGAGATTTTTGGTTTGTGACAAACTGTAATATGTAGCCTAATGGTGAATAGCTCAGACATGAGTGAATAATACAAATCCCATTTGAATCTGGCCTGCAGTGGTTAGTCACTTGGGTAGTTAACAAGAGTATAGTTTTTTGAGATTTTTCATTAGTTGGGCCAAAGATCTGAATGAAGCATTCCTTTCTTCAGGGAAGAAAAGAAAGGAAAGGAGGAAGGAAGGAAAGAAGGAAGGAAAGAAAGAAAAACACATTTGAAGACAAAATTAAAGTCAAGCATTTACTCACCAAAATCTACTAGAGAGAATAACTGAAAGACAAATAGTGGTTTTGATCTACTTTGTTTCAAAAGATCATTTTTCTTTCAAGTAAACATCACCAGGTCCATGTACAATGCCTAATGAGATGGAGTGGAGATGGGGTTAATTACAGACAGTCAGGATATCCCATAGCATTGTCATGTTATCCTCTACATCATAATCTGAAATTCAAATGCCTTTATGACAGGCATGTTACAAAAGAATATGGAGCTTCTAGTTAGGCCCAGAAATTAGAGAATTTGTGTCTTACCTAAAGTATAACTGTATTATTTTAATTTGTGTTTCTAGTCAAATAAAATAAAGCCACTGCTCAGTTGGGCCAGAAGGCTGCAGTTGTAGGCAGAGAGGACACCTAAAATGCCTAGTACTGAGGTTTTCATGTATAAAGCAGTCTTCAACACACACACTTAACATAGTGACATAACAACATTCTCCCAGTGAAATGTGGCACTTATTTTCTTTAATTTAGCATAAAATGTATTATATTAAAAAGACAGTGATGGAGTGAGCTACAATTTATTGTCGACAAACTGCATAAAATAATCCTCATATCTTTTATTTTCTTTTTGCTAATTTAGTCCAAGCCCAGCAGCCATCCTGTTGGGCTGGTGGTCAGGCAATTTCAGCCATTATGGTTTTTTTCACCACCTTCCCCATGCCAGGGTCACCCGAGGTCTGGGCTGTGACACCCAGGCATTGGGAATGACCTTTTAGCCACCTGTCACTGGTCATCGGGTCACACTTGAATGCCGACATATCCACTGGCCTCCTCATGGTCACTTCAGTCTGATGACTCTGTGGCTTTTCTATCAGGTTTGGGACATGGGTAAATCATGGATGAGGCAGGAGGCCCTTGGTCAGGTACCCTCTGAGCTACTGCTGCCATCAGGCCAGGCACAGTCTCCCCCACCAGGCACAGTGCCCCCAACATTTGGTCTTTTCAGCCTCAGGAAAATCTCTTCCTCATCTTTCCCTTAAAGCCCACTCCCCTCTTCCTGTTCTCTCCAAGGATACACAGGATGATGTTTTCATGAGCTTCCAAGGATGCGACTGAAATTCCTTCAGGAGCAAGCAGGTAAGAATAAATAAGAGAAGTGAGTTAGTGTGAAACAAAGGAGGGATGGGGATTTTAGTGAATTAGAGAGTAATTGAATGTCTAAAGCCTCTCAAATTCAATTTAAAACACACACACACCCGTGTGAGAATCTCAGTTTAAAATCCTTTGTTTAATCTTTTACAAAATATAGTATGAGCTCTTGAACACCTACTTTCAATTCTGCAAAACTCCTTGAGGCAGAGAAATGCAAGAATAACTGAAGGGTTGGGATACCTACTCTGCCTGAGGTCACAGTGTTGGAAAAATTCAAGGGGAAATGCACAAAATATTATTTCAGTAAATTATTAGGCAACAAAAACAGTAATGGCTACTTTCTGGTGTTATTTTTTTTTCTTACCAACTATGGTGTGTTAATATAATTAGAAATTTTATTCAATACACCTTTGGGTGCCTACTATTTACCTTGGTCTGGTGAGCAGTGAGGACTATACACGTATATATGATTCCCAGGGAGTCCTTATTATGTACTGGGAATGGTCACAGCTAATAAGAAATCTTTGTAAAACAAGTAATTTGCATGCAACACTTAATTCTCAGAACAACTGAGGAAGGCATGATTATCATGCCCATTTTATAGATGAGAAAACTGAGGCACAAATAAGCTTAGTAAGTAATTTGCTCAAGGTCACAGAGCTGACAAGGGGAGGAGATGGGAGTAGATTGTTGGTTGGTCTGCCCTCATTTCCTGGGAATCTTCACTATCACTCTAATATAATTATCTAGATCGAATTTTTTATTTTTAAAAATTTTTTTGCAGTACACGGGCCTCTCACTGTTGTGGCCTCTCCCGTTGCGGAGCGCAGGCTCTGGACACGCAGACTCAGCGGCCATGGCTCATGGGCCCAGCCGCTCTGCGGCATGTGGGAGTCTTCCCGGAACAGGGCACAAACCCGTGTCCCCTGCATCGGCAGGCGGACTCTCAACCACTGCGTCACCAGGGAAGCCCCAAGATCGAACTGTTTTTACAGGGCTAAATGCTGTTTTTCAAAAATCGGAGTGACACTAGCATCAGAGTCTGGAAAAGAGTTAGTTGCTCAAAACTATGCTGGTGTGAAGGCGGGAATCCATTTGCCTGGACTCTGAGATGGCCTCAATCCGGAACCTTAGGTGGCTGCCAAGTCAGCCCCCGAAAGATGCTCCCCGGAGTGCTCTCAGTTCCCCCAGACACACCCCCTTTCTAATTGCAACACACCAGTTCTATTCACAGGTAGATCGACCAGCAAAGGCTCATTTAAACCCTCTCCACCACTTTCTCCCACCTTCTAAACTCGAAAGCGGGCAGAAAGGGACTCACAAAAGCCTCTTCTTCCCAAAGCCCTTGTAATAGACTCATTAAGCACCCGCCTGGGCTTGTTATAAAATACTTTGGAAGCAGCCCATAAGTAGCTGACTGTTTGTAACAGATAATATCAAATTGGAGAAACATGTAAAAGCACATACAGAAACAGTAAAATGAGATGCACTCTAATGATACCAGCCAAACAAGCAGGGAAGTAATTAGTCACTCCATGTACATAATTTGGGATGTGTAGCAGAGCTAATTTTATGTAAGGCCATGTCAGCCTCTAACTTTGGTGTTTTGTGTATGGGGTAAATAAAAGATGTTTTATGGAGAATTCTGTAGCATAGGAAACTAAACTACTATCTCATTATGGTAGTCACACATAGTATTTATTAAACATTGCTCTTAAGCCTCCCTTAAGGGATGCTGTAGAGTGTTTTGGTTATTTATGTTTTTCCTTTCATCAGATATGAATTTATGTTGTGTAAACTGGTCTAGTTCTAAATAAAAATTATTTATTTATAATACATAGAGTGATACTATTTCAATTTTGTGACAATGTTAAAAATAGTTTTTTGATTTAGAATTAATACTCAAAGTATGTTATCTTTTATGCAGGACACTGAGATGAGTGATATACAAACAATTGATGACTGTTGATTACCTTTTGGAAGACTACATTCTGAAGGGAGTTATATTTTGAGGAAGAATTTTTAAATTTGGGGAGATAATTTGGTTTTTGATTGTTACCTGTAAAATAATCCTCAGCTTATTTTGAAGTGTTACTATATTCATTTCAATGACTTTTGCTAAAAAAAAGAAACTTTTATTCCTCAGAAAACTACAGGTATAACCTCTGTGGAAATGAAACATTTTCTATGTCTAAAAATATAAAAGAGACAAAAAAGTTTTTTTATATACCTCATCAGAGAAGAACCATTAGTGTTGATATTATTGAAATAACTTTTGATATCTTAAAAGCTTGTTGTTAAGCATAAGTTATATAGGATTGTATTTATTTCATCAATTTGTTAGATAAATACAAAAACTGCACTTTCCTATTTTGCTACCCCTCCCCCCCATTACAAGCTGTTTAAAATTACTCTTATATGAGTTTAAACTTTGCTCCTTGGCCTCTGATTTGGGCCTCAGTGGGTAACAAGATTGGGGAAGAGGCAGTCTTGTCCTGACCCTGAATGAGGACCCTGGATAATTCTAGGCCTTCCTCTGCCACATATATCCATGGACATATCACCGTGCCTCCTTTGCATCCTTGTAGGTCAAATGAGAGGGTTGGAAAAATAATTCCTATGTTAACTTTCAGCCCCCTAATTCTATTTTTATATGTGATCAGGGCAAAGTGTACACACACATGACCTATCATAGTTATCCAGGCTGAGCAAATGTATTTAATTAATTCTATAACTTTGGAGGAGAGGGTGACTCAGTAAAAATAATTGTGAACAATTAAAAAATTATAGGACATTTTGCATCAGGTGATGCTGGATGGTGAACATATTCCTCCCTTTGAAAATTGTGATATAACAGCATACCTTTATACCTTTTGTATGTGATATACTTTTTACTGGACAAGGTATATTCACATCTGAAGATCTTCTTTCGGACAATTGGACAAAGAATGGACATATCCTTTGACCCAGTAAATCCACTTGTAGTCATTTTTCCTACAGATATAAACATACATTTGTGCAAAGATGTCTAAGTGTAGACATTGAACCATTGTTTGTGACAGCAAAAGATTGGAAACAATCCTATATGAAATAGATAAACAGCAAGTACCTACTATATAGCACAGTGAACTATATTCAATATCTTGTAATAACCTATAATGGAAAAGAATATGAAAAATAATGTATATATTTATATAAAATATATATAATTGAATCACTTTGCTGTACACCTGAAACTAACACAACACTGTAAGTCAACTATATTTCAATTAAAAAAAGATTGGAAACAATCCACATGTGCATCAATAGAGATATGCTTAATAAATCATGATACTTAAATTTAATGAAATATCTTGTATTGATACTGAAATAAGCAGGGCATCTCTATAAGGACAGATAAGGAACTATCTTCAGGATGGGTTATTAGGTGAAAAAGGCAAAATGCAAAAAATGGTATGCAGAATACACTACCATTAATTTTTTAAAAAAGTATAGACACACACATATCACATATGTTACATGTTTATAATGTCTCTAAGAGCTTACCTAAAAATATGGTAACCATGGTTGCCTTGGGAAGAGAACTGTGGGTACAGAGGTAGTGACAGAGGCCAACTTATTTCTTACTGTGTGCTGATTTATACCTTTTAAAATTTGCACCATGTGCATCCAATATTTATATTTTAAAAGCAATAATAAAATCAAACATTAAGTGTTTAGTATGTACCAGGTATTGTTCTAATGCTTACATGTATTAATTCAGTGAATCTTTACAATAAAGATTCTTATGAGGTCTTATGAGAACTGTTACTATGATCCTATTTAGCAGATAAGAAAACTGAGACAGGAGCAAGGTTATCCAAGCTCACACAGTAAATGAGTGGCTTATAAGCCACTGGGCCCCCTTCCTAAAGCTCTCTCTCTAAAGTTTTAGAAGTACCTCCACAAATGCTCTCTCTCTCTCTCTCTCTCTCTCTCTCTATCTATCTATCTATATATATATCCTCAACAAGCCTGTATCTTATATATACAGGATTATTGAAGTCTCCTGACTTTGATAGGAACATCCTTTCCCACCATAAATGTTGCCCAGTCAAATAAGATTATATGTGGTTTTGCCCACATCAAGGATTAGTGGTGGTCCTTTGGCCCATCCAAGAATAACCGAATCCTCATGGAGATGCCTCTGTCCCTGGTCCAATTATTCTATGCTTTGATTCTCAGTGTCCCCTCAGTTACTCAAAAGTTCAACTTTTACTGCCTGTTCATTAGTATAATGCACATTTTTTTTCAAATGCTGCAAGTTCCTGCCTCACAAATTTGCACATCTTTTTTTTTTTTTTTTTTTTTCTTTTTGCGGTATGCGGGCCTCTCACTGTTGTGGCCTCTCCCGTTGCAGAGCACAGGCTCCGGATGCGCAGGCCCAGCGGCCATGGCTCACAGGCCCAGCCGCTCCGCGGCATATGGGATCCTCCCAGATCGGGGCACGAACCCGTATCCCCTGCATCGGCAGGCGGACTCTCAACCACTGCGCCACCAGGGAGGCCCATTGCACATCTTTTTAAAAAGTTGAACACATCTTTTTCTAAAATATTATCCCAAATGTATGTTAGTCTGAGCACCCAGGTAATTCTGTAGACTACCTGCTTTCTCAGAAACAAATACACTTTCAATTTGGTCATAAATACAATTATAATTAAAAGCCAGCCCCCTCCCACACCTAAATCAGTGACCATCATTAAAGAGAACATTTCGTTATTTACAGATACACTACTCACAGCCTTAATAGAAATTTTAAAAAATCGGTTCTGTTAATTGATGGATACGGAACTCTGTGCATTTAATAGTGATGAGCAAACAAGTCAAGGTGGAGGAAGGAACAGATAAATTGTTTAACAATTAGGAAAGGCCATTTATCTTTTGTCCCTCACAAACTCTTATTTGGGAACTGACTTAACAATGTGAGACTGCTTCTAGGTTATTTAATTGTTCACCAGCCATTGCTTCAGCTTTGAGTTTTCTCTGCCGGTCAGCTTCTAAGTTCAGAGATTTACTTCATGCTACTTCCCTCCTCAACATGCAAGAACACTTTCACTCTTAGATTTCTCACCTTTGGTGACCTGTAGCTCAGTTTGTCATTAAGAACAAAACCAGGGCTTCCCTGGTGGCGCAGTGGTTGAGAGTCCGCCTGCCGATGCAGGGAACACGGGTTTGTGTCCCGGTCTGGGAAGATCCCACATGCCGCGGAACGGCTGGGCCCGTGAGCCATGGCCGCTGAGCCTGCGCATCCGGAGCCTGTGCTCCACAACGGGAGAGGCCACAACAGTGAGAGGCCCGCGTACCGCAAAACAAACAAACAAACAAACAAAAAAAACAAACAAAAAACACGACAAAACAGTCCAGAAAGTCAATATCCTTCAGGTATGAGTTTGGGACCTCTCAGGGGTTGGCAATGAGAGTTCAGCTGTGTCTTGAGGCTGAGAGAATGAAAAGGAGAAAGTTCATAGTCCTGAAGTTTGCCTCTCTTTCTAGAACCTAACTTTAAGTCTTTTGACACATCCCATTCAGTTGTTGGAACAAATCTGTCTGAGAATGTTTTGGAGGGTAGACCAGAAGTTTATTTGTTTTAATAAGTCTTAATATATTTTTTTTGGAGAAACCTGGAAACTTCAGTTTCTTTCTGTTACCTCAGCTCCATTTAAAGTATTTCTTGAAATGTAGAGCTCTTGAAGGGATTTATTCTTTTACCAGGCTTGGTGTTTGGAAGTTCCTGCTATGAGCAGTGAGGTTTTGAATCTCATATCAAAGGGTTTAAAGTTAATGATTTTAAGTGTGGTTGGATTTTATTGCTCCTCTGGTGGGCTAAAAACTTCAGCCACGCTTTGACCTCTGATCAGTCAATTCAATTCCATCTAATGCTCTGTGACTAATATGGTGGATATTTAATCTACTTTGCTGCTGAAATTACTTTTAGAGTCACTTTTTTTTCCCCCTTGGAAAACTTCCTCCTGAGAGAAATTGCTTATCATAAGCTCTAAATATGTTGCATATTACAGAATACATTTTTAAAAGCTTTTCTTCCAGAGACAATTAAACCTTATCACTTATTTTGCTATCACATTACAAATGAGACAGGAAAAGTGATATTATTCTAGAAATAAAAGTAGAATCAAAAGGAAGAATGACCTGAAACCGCCCTGATCCTGGTATTAATATAGATATCATAAGCAGTCATGTCTTAGCCAAATATTTCCTGCAATGTAATTAAATTGGAAGAGAAAAATTGATGAATCACAGGGTTATGCATCCAAGTGGGTTCCTTTCATATATTTCCTTGTTCAAAACACGTGTGGTTGCTTTTCAAGGCTCATTTGGAGGCGAATGTGGCCTATGTGTTCAAAAGGCAAGACGGTGACTGCCTCAGGCACTTGGGAAGTTGTGGTTCAAATAAGGGTTGAATGGATAGAGACCTGATATTGCCCCCAGGGTGCAAAAAACTCTGTCTAATCTTTCCCTGGTCCCTAATTACTGGTGTGACCCCCTGGGCCAGCCTTTTAAACCTCTGTCCCTCTAGAGGGTCTACAAGGTCTTCTAGGGCTACCCATCTACAGTTAACTTAGACCAATTCTGTGGTCACGTCTGTATCTGAGCTCTGATGAAGGCTCTTGAGTAGTCATTCAGGGGAACCAGGTTTGGCGTGAAGTAGGCAGAGCCCTTCCTTTCCTGTGGTCAATTTTCATTCCTCATGCACTTAAAATTCTTACCACCATCAATCATATTAAGCATAAAAGTCTCTTCCCAGGAAAATTTACATTTAAACAGGGATCAAACTAAACTAAGGAGTGGTGGCAAAGGTGGAAAAGACCCTGGGGCTCCAGAAATAAGTTTCCAGTCCCAGTTTCACCGTTCACTCACTTGATACCATCACTCCTCTGAGCTTCCGTTTCTTACTGAATGAGGAGAGGGAGCTGTAATGATCTCTAATCTTCCTTCTAACTCTACAAATGTAGCCATTTAGAAATAAAGACCTTCCTCATGTATCAGAAGTCAAGGCCAGTCCTAGCCTTAAGCTTCCTCCCCAGTTATATAGGCTATAAATGGCCATCCAGTAGTGGGGGTGTGTGGTGAGAAGAGATTCAGGGAACCCACAGGCAAAGCTTCCTGCCTCAGTTTCTTGAAATATAAACTGAGGATAGTAGTACATATCTCATTAAGGAGATATGATGACACAATGAATATGGGCAGTATTCGGCATAGAAGACACTTGATCAGTGTTAATTTCCCTCTGACCATCACTCAGAGGATAGTGGTATCCTCCATCACTATGTTATTACTTCTACTATCCTCTTCCCAAAAAGTCAGATGAGAAGCTATAGAAAGTTGGATTCCTGGCCCTTATTTTTACATCTACCCATCCATATTCCACTCACTAAAGCCATGTAACTTTTCAGTTTCTCCAGCAAAAAGCAGAGTGTGCACTTTTGCCAAACAGGCTAAATGCTGTAACAAGCAACCCCAAAGTCTCAGTGTCTTAAAACAAAATAAAGTTACTTCTTGCTCACCTTACAATCTGATGCGGTTAGCAGGGCAGCTCTATTCTGTTCAGTCAGTCCCAGTCTTTTTTTGTCTTGAGCTTCCTCCCCACTCTGCATACTTGGGGTCTTTCACATCCAGCCAATGAGTGACAGAGAGCATGGATGATTCTACAGGAGGTTTTTCTGGGTCAAGCCTACTCGGAGTGAACATCACTCCTGACCTCAGTCTATTGTCCACGATTTAGTCACGTGTCACTCCCTCCAAAACTGCAAAGGGACCTGGAAATACATAGCTTAGTTTTGTGTCCAGGAAGGAAAGGAAAATGGGTCAGTGAACACATAGCAGCATCTGCCATGGCAAGTATAGACTGGGGTCACCAGCACGCATATCTCTGTGAGAGATGCAGGTCAGGGCAATGCAAAAGGGCGTAACGATGACTGGGAGAACCAGAGCGGGTACACTCATTCTACAAGGGCATTCCCATGTGGACTGGTTTACCAGATCTTTCCAGTTTCTATAAGCAAATGGGAATCTGGATTTTTATGTGGAAACCACAGCTTTTAGGATGTGAAGTTCCTTCTTTAAAAAAAAGTGTGCCAGCCAAAAGCATATACCTGTAGGTCCTGTTTGGTGTGTAGAAGCCAACTAGTGTTCTCTGGTCTGGATACATTGAAGGAATGAGTATCCGAGAGGTAGAGGCATGGATGCTTGGTCCTTTCAGAGGTAAGTGGTGGGCAGGGAGTAGTCTATGATGGTATTTGGGTTCCTGAAAGACAAAGAGAAAATGTGTGGGTTCTGAGAGCAGTGGAGACTGTAGTACTCAGAGGTTTACAAGGACATTTAATAGGCATGGAACTTGATGTGGAGCTAGGCATAAAATACCTGCCTTGGCTTGAAGCTGACTCCTTTCCTACTTAGCCACAGCAGTGGACAGATGGTGGCTGGCCAGGACCAGGTCATCATATTCCCCATTCATTTCAGCCTCTGTTACAGTGTCTGACACATTGGTTAAGTACTTGACAAGTGTTTTTTTTTGCTTTTTTTTTTTTTTTTTTTTTTTTGCTGTACACGGACCTCTCACCATTGTGGCCTCTCCCGTTGTGGAGCACAGGCTCCAGATGCACAGGCCCAGCGGCCATAGCTCACTGGTCCAGCTGCTCTGCGGCACACGGGATCCTCCCGGACCGGGGCACGAACCTGCGTCCCTTGCATCGGCAGGCGGACTCTCAACCACTGCTCCACCAGGGAAGCCTGACAAGTGTTTTTTTGAATTAATGAATGATTGGCTTGAACTAAGTGAATAAATGAATGCAGCCCCAATGCAACAAGGGGTGTCAAAGCAGTGACACACAAACATATGTGTGTTCATTTGGGACTTTACATAACCTCCCTAGGGCACCTGTAAGATCCCAGAAGAAAAAAGTAGGACTTCTTGTTAATATTGGATGTGTGGTTATGAACCATATTGCACTTGATTTAAAGAATAAAGAAATGCAGACTTTTTTTCATTCTGACCTTTGGAATACAATTCAGAGCTGTTTGTTATTAACATAGGCTTTTTGGATATGGCAGAATATCCCACACATTTAACAATTTTGTGTTTCAAAAGACACAATCAAGAAAGTAAAAAGATAAGCCACAGAGCAGGAGAAAATATTTACAAATCATATATCTGACAGGAGTCTTGTATCCACAACATATAGAGAACTCGAAACAATAAAAACAGTAAAAAGACAACTCAATAATAAAAAGACAATAAAAAAGACAATAACTCAGTTAAAAATGGGTAGTGTTTGAATAAGCATTCCTCCAGAGAAGATATACAAATGCCCAGTAAGCACGTGAAAATATACTCAATACCATTAATCATTAGGGAAATGCAGACCAAAACCTCAACAGAATACTATACTTTCACTCACTAAGATGGCTATAATAATAATAAACAGCTCTGGTGGAAATGTAAAATGGTGCAGACACTTTGGAAAAGAGATCAACTGTCCCTCAAAACTGTCACTAAGGAGAATTGAAAACTTATGTCACACAAAACTTGTACATGAATGGTCACAGCAGCATTATTCACAATAGCCTAAAAGTGGAACCAATCCAGACATCCATGAACTGATGAATGGATAAAGAAAAGGTGGTATATCCATGCAATGGAATATTATTCACCCATAAAAAGGAATAAAGAACTGAAATTTGCTTCAACATAGATAAATCTTGAAAACATTATACTATGTGAAAGATGCCCAACACAAAATGTCATATGTTGTATGGTTCCATTTATATGAAATATCTAGAATAGGTAAACCCTTAGATATAGAAAGTAGATTAATGGTTGCCAGGGGCCAGAAGATGGGGAAATAGGGACTGACTGCTAGTGCGTATGGGGACTTTTTTGAGGCTGCTGAAAATATTGTGGAATTAGATAGCGGTTATAATTGCACAACTTTGTGAATATACTAAAACTATTAAATGTTATACTTTAAAAGAGTGAAGGTACAGTATATAAATTATATCTCATTTTTTAAAAGTTAGTGGTTACCATTGTAATTGGTGGGTTTGAAAGTGCAGCTTTGAAGCAGGGAAGAAAATAAGGAGACTGTCAGAGATTCAGGGACTGTGAATGAACAAAATGATGAGTTAAATATTTGTTTCCTGCCCCACCTAAGTCCCCCTATATAGCTTGTAAATCTTATTAAGATGATTCAAATGGCTGGGAAACAAAGCTTGACATCTGGTTTTCTGGTGACTGTGTTGTTTCAAAAGGCCAGAAGACAATCAAATTTTGCCTCCAGAAATGTTATTTCGTGTTTCAGTCATGAAAGTACAATTATTTCATCAATCAAAGACGTCTACTGATGTCCTGTCCAGACAAGCATCATATAATGGGGAACACATGAGTTCTGAAGTGGGAAGATATGAATTCAAGTTCTGCTTTTATTATTTGTGTAATATTGGTAGAAAAAATTTTCTAAGCCTCAGTTTCTTCTTTTAAAAATAATACATGGATTATTTCCTCTTACTGTCCAATGAGACAGTGTAGTAGTCTGGACTCTTGATTGCAAGTGATAGAAATCCTGATCAAACTGGACTGAGTACAAAAGGGAATTTCTTGCCTGACCTGAAAATTCCAGGGATAGGTAGGTATGCTATTGATATGACTGGGTGAGGGAGTTTAATGATATCACCTGGGCTCATACTTGCTTTGTCCATCCCTCCTGGTACTTTGCATTGGCCCCACCCACAGGCAGGTTCTTCTTGGTGGTGTGGTGGTGCCAACAGCCACCACTGTTTTCACCATTCTAACCTCTCAGCAGCCCCTGGGAAGGGGGAGGGTATGCGCAGGAAGAGACTTCATTTTCCTTGTCTCACAACTTTGTGGAAAGAAGAGCATCACTTTCCCTAGCAAAGCCTGAGTTGATTGGAAATTATTGAGACTCTTCCTTCTTGAACCAATTCTGTGGCTAAAAGGATGTAACATGCTACTTGGCCAGGTCTAAGCAGGGGCCCACCTCTCTCTATGAAGTGTGAATGAGGGAGGATGGTTCCCATTGAACATTAGGGTGACATTAACTGAAAATATATGATACATAACAAATAGGGGAAAATAGTAGGTGTTCTCTATAGCACTGGTTTTTAGACTTTTTGATTATCACCTAAATTAAAAATCACATTTTACAAGAAGACCTGGTATACACATACATATTTATATATATATAAATGAAATTATAATTTCACAATGGAAAACCAACCTCCCTACATACAATGGACTCAGATGTTTTCTAGTCCATTCCATTCTAATCTGTTTTGTTCAATCTTCTCCTGTTTCATAAAAAATACAGTTTACTCCAGTAATTTGGTTTTATAACTCACAAATAAATTTTAACTCCAGAATAAAAATTATTTTTTATAGGAACACATATAGAAGTGAACCAAAAAATTATAAAGCTCTTCAAATATTAATGTAATACCATATATATATATATATATATATATATTAATATAGGGTCAATGCCACTTTTTAAAAAACATTTTTATTGGAGTATAATTGCTTTACAATGTCGTGTTAGTTTCTGCTTTAGAACAAAGTGAATCAGCTATACATATACATATATCCCCATATCCCCTCCCTCTTGCATCTCCCTCCCACCCTCCCTATCCCACCCCTCTAGGTGGTCACAAAGCACCGAGCTGATCTCCCTGTGCTATGCAGCTGCTTCCCACTAGCTATCTATTTCACATTTGGTAGTGTATATATGTCAATGCTTCTCTCTTACTTCGTCCCAGCTCACCCTTCCCTCTCCCTGTGTCCTCATGTCCATTCTCTATGTCTGCATCTTTATTCCTGTCCTGCCTCTAGGTTCATCAGAACGATTTTTTTTTTTTTTAGATTCCATGTATATGTGTTAGCACATGGTATTTTTCTCTTTCTGTCTTACTTCACTCTGTATGATGACAGACTCTAGGTCCATCCACCTCACTACAGAGAACTCAATTTTATTTCTTTTTATGGCTGAATAATATTCCATTGTATATATGTGCCACATCTTCTTTATCCATTCATCTGTTGATGGATGCCTAGGCTGCTTCCATGCCCTGAATGACACCTTAATTTTGTAAACAGACTATAGGAAGAAGCAAGTGCCACTGATTTGAAACTGAAAATTGTTGTTGTATCAGTGAGTGTCCAAGGGCAGGCTCTGTGGATTGACCAAAGTACTGTCAGCATACTGAGTGAGGGGCAGTTCAACCACAAGCAAGAGCTAATTGGACCAGCTATAGACCTTCCCAGATAGTCAGACAACTGCTATGATTTTGGAAAATCCAGACCAAGTAGTTAAGTGGCTTATTGCAATGACTTGCAACATAAAGACAAAAGTGAGTGGTTTAGAAACTCAGGCTCAAGCAAAGACCAATGACAACAGTACAGTCTTACTTGGTATGTCTAGTGCTTTGACAATGGCTCTAACTCTTAGGCTTAAGTTTCACCAGTAAGTAAAATAAGTTCAAAATAACTGTGGCTTAAAGAAAAAGGAAGTTAATTTTTTCTCCCACACATAAATGCATGGAGGCAAGCAGTCCAAAGCTAGTATGCGGTTCTTCCCCATGACGTCTTCAGGGACCTTGGTTTCTTTGCATTTATGATGCTACATGCCCTGTTCTTGTGGTCCAGGATGATGGCTAGAGCTTCATTCATCACAGCTGCAGTTCAGGTGGCAGATAAAGGAGGTGAGAGAGGAGAGAAGATAAAGCAGATGGTCATACCAACCAACTTTTAAGAAAATGTCCCAGAACCTGCCATGTTTCTTTATATTTCCTTGGCCAGAATGTGATCAGAAGGCCATATCTAGCTGCAAGGGAGTCTGAAAAAAGTGTCTAGCTAAAAACAAGAGTAACTAATATTCTGTGAATTAGTTAGTGTTTACTGCCTAACAAATCATCTCCAAACTTTCCAGCCTAAATAACAATTATTTAGCACACAATTCTCTGGGTCAACTGAGCTGTTCTTTTGTTCTGGCCCAGTGTGAATGACTTTAGTTTGCAGGACAGCGTCATACACGTATGTGGTGGTTGGCAGGGTATGGGCTTTGATCACCTTCACATGGGTCCTTGCCCTCCAGCAGGCTACCTAGGACTCATCACATGGTGGTATCAGGGTTTCACATACAGCAAAAGGGGGCAAAATCTAATGTGAGCCTTTTCAAACCCCTGCTTGAGTCATAGTTACTAATGCTCCATCGTCCAAAGTGGCTAAACCTGATTCATAGGATAAGAAATACACTCTACCTCTTGATGAGAAGAGGAGAATTTGTGGCTATTTACTGTGATCTACTGCACAATAGAATAGGAGGAGAATGGATAACATGGGACATTTTACCATAAAAATACTATACGATCCCCACCAATGTCTATTGTTGCAGGCTGATTCTCACTAACTTCCTGCATTCCATCTTCACCTGGGTGTGTCCTGAGACATATAAAATGTAAAACATTCAAAACATAACTTACAATCTATCTACCACATGTAACGAAACTAAACAAAGCTTGTCCTCCTACATCATATGATACCATAACCCTTCTAGTTAGTTACTCAATCTAAATAGCTGGAAGTCATCCTTGACAACTCCTTCTCTCTTGCTTTCTCATATTCAAACTATAACCAAGTTTTGTTGATTTCATCTCTTATATACCTCTGGAATCCACCCACATGTCTTCATCTCTTTTGCCACTGCCTTAGTCCAAGAGATCAGGCATTCTTGCCTCCTCCAGTCTAATTTTCATATGACAGCTAAAGTGATGAACAAGTAAATTTCATCATGTCACTCTCTGGTTTAAAAGCTTTCTCTGGTGTCCTCTTACTCTTGGTATGGGGATAAACACTTGACATATGGCCTGCAAGATTCTGCATGATCTGGCCCCTACTTCTCTCTCTCTCTCTCTCCTCACTGCAACACATGGATTCAGAGTAAGGCACAAAAATGTAGTTTTAAAACAATAATTTCAATAATTCGTGACCCAAGACTTGACCACCTGCCCCTTAGGCCACCAACACCATCACTCTCAAAGGTTTCAGTCCATGTGCTACAAGCTCACCATAGGCCCTCTCTTATGGGCAACTGGAATGATGTTTCTTAGTCTTTTAGATGTTCTTCTTCGTCCTCTGGGCAGGGAAGTAAGGGAGACTTCCTTTGGGGGGTTATGGTAATGTTAGAAGGTACTTCTGGGATCCCTATGTGTGATTGTAAGTAATAGCTAATAAAAAGGCTGATATTTATTGAACATATATTTTATGTTCACAGTTTAATTGAAGCCACAGAACAATGCCATGAGGTTGGAATCTCACCGTTCCCATTTTACAGATAACAAATTGAAAGGTAGAGATATTAATAATCTGTCCAAGGACACAGGTAACTATTATCAGATTCAGATTTCAAATCGGAGAGATTTCAAATCGGAGAGATTTCAAATCAGAGTCTAACTCCAAGCCAGCATTTTTAACAGCACGCTCTTCTGCCTCCCTTGACTTTTATTATAGTGCCAGGGAGCTGGTTCAGTGTAAAGGGGGCCAGCTACATGGTTCTGAGCTTAAACGGAGACATTGAAAGGTAGAGGGTGTTCTACCTGGGAAGTTCAGCATGGGATCACCTAGGCAGGCTCATCTGAGCTGAAGCTGAAGTGAGGGAAACCACAATTTGTCCCAAAGATAGGGCAGGGATGGAAGATAAGGGAAAGAACCAAAGCTGGACCAAAACAGAGGAGAATGGGGAGGATCCGGGTGGGTAACTTGGTGAAAGGACAGATTGTTTAGCTAGTAAGGGACTTTTCTTGTGCTACCAGACTACTTTGGGGGTTTCCTTCCTTGATGGCTTGGTTGTTGGATATTTGGGAAACTAATATTAAATGAGGTCAGGTATCTTTTCCCAGTTCTCGTCTACTCGACCTTGCCTGGGACAGTCTATAAGGCCTAACAGTGGGTCTAACCAGCAACTCTGTTTCCTCAGGTATTAGCAGGCACAGCCACCACAGGCATGTCCCTTATTGCTCTAAGGGGGAGCAGCGCTCCTGACATTCTCTCTGCAGTGACTCCCTTATTTGAGCAGGATGCCAGGACAATGGGATGGATCTGTAAATGAAAGTACTACTGTTCTAATGCTTCTCTACCCAAAGGTGCTAGAACCTGAGCAAGAGACCCAATCCCATTTAATAGCAAATTTGACAATATCTTGGATGAAATTATTGGAAAATCATAAAATAAGGAGGAACTAAAGGCAGCTGAGTTTGTACCAAGGACTGAAATTCTGAGGCTGAAATTTGGCAAGGATAGTACCTTGCTGAAATCAAATACACAGGAACACAGGACATCCCTGGTGGCACAGTGGTTAAGAATCCGCCTGCCAATGCAGGGGACATGGGTTTGATCCCTGGTCCATGAAGATCCGACATACCGTGGAGCAACTAAGCCTGTGCACCACAACTACTGAGCCTACTCTCCAGAGACTGCAAGCACAACTACTGAGCCTTCTTGCCACAACTACTGAGGCCCACGTGCCTAGAGCCCGTGCTCTGCAACAGGAGAAGCCACCACAATGAGAAGCACGCACACTGCCGTGAAGAGTAGCCCCTGCTCACCACAACTAGAGAAAGCCCAGGTGCAGCAATGAAGACCCAATGCAGCCAAAAATAAATAAATTAAGTAAATACATTTATTAAAAACAGAAGTGTGAGCTGTGCAGCCTCTCATTTTACAGAAATCTCACCATTCGGCAGCATTGCAATGGTCTCACCAAAAGAGCAGAGTATGTTACCAGGCATGCATCCTCCAAATTGAGGAACATGGGACTCTTTTTCCATCTTAAAGGAGTCTGAAAATGGAAAACCTGTGGGCTTTATTCTTTTAAAGAGATTGATCTAGCGCTCCTGATTGCAGGGAAAGGGAGGAGATAAAATTGTGCTATTAATTCATATGTCTACTTTGAGGAGCAAAGGGGCTCTGCAAGTAAGATAATTAAAACTATATGATTCACCAAAGGGGGGAGAGAGGGGAGGAGGCAAAAATTAGGAGTATTGGTTTAAGAAAGTACTATACCTAAAATAGGTAAGCAACAAGGACTCACGGTATAGCACAGGGGACTATACTCAATATCTACAATGGAATATAATCTGAAAAAAAGAGAATCACTTTGCTGTACACCTGAAATTAACACAATATTGCAAACCAACTATACTTCAATTAAAAGAAAACCTATATGATTCAAGGGATCTAGGCCTATCCTTTATGTGCCATTTTCCTTTACCCACTGGACTTGTGAAGGGCAAAAGACCACTATTTTCTTCAGTTCCCAACTTGTGAATTTTTACCTCCTTTTCTGTGGAGTCCCTGTCCTGTCAGTGATAGTCACAGGACATTTGACCATGTCATGCCTGCACTACTGTTCTGTTACCGTTACTCTCCCTGTAACTTTATTCCCTTTTCTCATGTGCCCCCAGCAGGGTAACGGCCAGACAAAGCAAGAGCTCAGACAACAAATGATGCATCATGTGGAGGTCTAGGTTGCAAAGGAAATAAACCACCTCTGAGTAACTTCAGCAGGAAGGGAATGCATTGGATGGTATCAGGCAGTTCACAAACTAATGTGAAGCTTGGAGAGCCAGGCCTGGGAGACTGAGGCAGGAGCAATGTGCTCTTTGTCCCTCCTGCCTGGACCTTTGACACTGATGGCACTGAGGGTCAACTCCAACTACATTCCTGTTGCTCCTGTGTGAATACAGCCCCCTAAGCTTCTGAATCCCAGGTAAGAGAATCAGTTTGGTCAAGTCTTGTTGGATTCTTACTCTCCAGTTTCCAGCAGATAGGGAGAGGGTATATCAGTCCTGTTTGCCTTTAGAGAGGGTGGCTGAATATGCTTCCTGCCAACCAGACATACACAGTGGGGACTGATTCTGAATAGGGAGGGAGCACCGGCTTCTGGCAGACAGATCTGCCTTTTTTTTTCGCGGTACGCGGGCCTCTCACTGTTGTGGCCTCTCCCATTGCGGAGCACAGGCTCCAGACATGCAGGCTCAGCGGCCATGGCTCACGGGCCCAGCTGCTCTGCGGCATGTGGCATCTTCCTGGACTGGGGCACGAACCTGTGTCCCCTGCATCAGTAGGTGGACTCTCAACCACCATGCCACCAGGGAAGCCCAGATCTGCCTTTTCTTTGCATTGATTTTGTTTCTTTGTGTCTCACCTCAGGTCTTGTTGACAATTGGGATTTATCTTTAGATGACTTAGGAATCAAAGTTACCCCAGAGTCTGAGATAGGACTAGATTATAGGTAACTGTTAAGTGGGTCTAACTACAAAGGATAGTGGGATTCTAGGGTATATCACTCCAGGCCCTTCAGAGAAAATTGTTTTGCTTTGTCCAACAAAATCTCTTTGTATTCCTTTGCCATTCTCTATTACTGGGGCTACAAAAATTGGACTTCATCTCACTTTCTCTCTTAGTGGTGGGATGGAGTGCTGGAAACCCATAATGTCATGCTCCCACAAAGTCTAGATACCATAAACTGTAAACATTTGTAAGTCATCTGATAGTTAAGTTCTCATTGACAGTTGTATATCCCTAAGGAAGCTTTCTCCGGATTTATTATTATTGCTATCCTGCCTCATTTATTGTATATACTTATTGTAGACTACCTCAATCCTCTGTAAAAATGTGGAATGATAAATAAATGAGTATAGTAACAACCAACTAGTGGCTTATCAGCAGTCTAGCTTGCCAAATAATCATATAAATAAATGAATGAAAAGACCAAAATATATCTTAAAATGTAAGTTCCAGCTTATCACAAAGCAAGTCTGACCATATCCAGCTAAGATCTTGTCCTTTTCTAACAATAATTGGCCAGTTGTAAATGACCATTCTTTTCTTGCCTTCCCTTTCTCTGAGATTCAGGTACATGGTCTGACTGCCATCACCCTGTCCCACCCTCAAGTCTTGCCATGCCTAGGTGTGACTTCCCAGTTTAGAGGAAAACTGTGTTCTATTATCTATACAGCCAGGCTCTGTGGTAGGCAGAATGGTCCCCCCAAGATTCCATGGTTTATTCCCTGGAGCCTATGAATATGTTCTACTACATGGCAAATGATACTTCGCAGATGTAATTAAGGTTACAGACTTTATTATTTTATTTATTTATTTTTTATTGAAGTACAGTTGACTTAACAATATTGTATTAGCTTCAGGTGTACAACATAGTGATTCAATATTTTTTATAGATTATACTCCACTTAAAGTTATTATAAAATAATGATTGTATTTTCCTGTGCTTTTATAGACTTTAAAGTAGGGAGACTACCCTGGATTATCTGGATGGGCCCAATCTCTTCACATGAGCCCTTAAAATCAGAGAACTTTCTCCAATTGCAGACAGAGAGATGCTGCAGAATGAAAAGTCAGAAGGAGTCCAAGTGTGAGGTCGTTGCTGACTCTGAGAAAGAGGGGCTGAGGGGCATGGACTAGACAGAGAGCTCAGCCCCCAGCTGACAGCCAGCAAGGAAATGGAGACCTCAGTGCTACAACTGCTGGGAGCTGGGTTCTTCCAACAACTTGAATGAGCTTAGAAGCCGATTTTCAGAGCCTCCTGATAAGAGCTCAGCCAGTGACACCTTGATTTTGGCCTGTGAAACCCAGAGCAGAGCAACCAGACAAATTCATGTGGACTATGAGATAATAAATTTGCCTTCCTTTAAGTCTCTGAATTTGTGGTAATTTGTTATGGCACCAATAAAAAATGAATACAGGCCCTTTCCTTGGACCCTCTTTTCCACACGGTTTAGAAAACCCATCAGACCTTCAGGGATAGAAGTTTCTAAGTACACCCTTCCCTGCTAAAAATGAGTTGAAATGACTTCTCAGAGTCTCCTTGGGTAGAGTCTGTCAGGAAGCAGACAAAGGGAGTCTGAGGTGACCCTAAGCCAGCTGGAACATCCTCATTTTATTTATCACCATCAGCTGGACCGTATCAAGCTTTCAGTAGTTCACCAGGAGGATAGCAGATATATGTTAGCAGTTGGACAATGTACAAAGGTGTCACTCAGGTAGGGAGTAAATGCCAGTCCTTGGAAAAGAGTGGAAGGAAATCTTCTTCATGAATAAAAATCTGTGTAGACAGCATTCCCAAGGTAATGAAGGGTTTTCTCCAAAATTAAGACAGACAAGTTTAAAGGTGGGACACATTATAAAAAGATAAAAGTGTAAATAGTAATAGTGACCATGCTGGTTGCTAAGAAGGTTAAGACATTTTTTCACCTGAGTCTCAGCAGCAGTTACATTACCTGGCATTAAGGCAGCTCCCACATTCAAGTATGAACTGCCTGCCTTAAAAGCAGTAACCTAGACTGTCACCTTTATGAAGCACCTGGATTAAAATTACTTGGAAGTCACAAAGTTACTCTTTACAAAACATCAAATGATTTCCCTTAATTTTTAATAAGGATAATCTGTGGACTGCATAGTAGCCATTTCCATTAAATAACCAGCTTAAGAAAAAAAATTAAAAAAGAAAGAAAAAGCTTTGAAAACTTTACTTGCAATATCTTTTCATTCTTTCTTTGATGTATTTGGAGTAGGGGAATACATTAGTGCCTTTTAGTTTAGCGGCCAACTCTCTCAAATATAAGTAAATGGAAAAGAACTGACTAGAGTGTTTACTTCATTTTCAGAATTACGATGTCAAAGATGTTTCCTCAAAAGGCAAAAAAATAAAAAAAATTAAAACAGTGCTGAAACTTTAAACAATGCCTTTACTTCTCATCAATAGTCGACTTCAATTAATTGGATGCTGTCATGCAGGGGATTGTCTTAGGAAGTTGTCAGTCCTTGGACCATATGACCCATGGACAAGTTGATGGCTACACTGGTACCTGGCAGCCCTGGGGAAGATGGACTTCAGAGAAAAATGACCAAAAAGAGTTTTTACTCCACAGCAAAGACCAAGTAGACATTCAGAGCCTGTTCCTCAACCTGGCAGACTAGTATGTACCCACCTCTGGCCACTCTCCTCTTCTCCACCAGATATAGAGTTTTTGCTGGCACATGACCTCCCACCTGAGCACTTGAGATGGGATCTCTCAGTCTCTCTGAAGGTTGGATGTAGTCAACAGGATGTAAGTAAAAGTCATGTGTGCCACTTCTGGGTCTGGACCTTAAAACATGGAAATGGGTTCCTTTTTTCTCTCTCTCTCCTCTCCCTCAGGGTAAGATACAGACGTGTTCCTAGCAGTGACCCAGGTCCTTCCACCCAGAGGAAGGTGACACCTGGGGAGATAAGTGGTACAACCAATAGAAGGCACCTGAGGCCACAAATGGTTTTTGAGGCAGAGGGCTGCTCCACCCTGTCAACTTCCAACCTACAGAGTTATGCAATAGGGAAATAAATTTCCATGTTATTTAAGTCACTATGTTTTAACATCTCTTTGTTTTCGCAGCTCAGCTATTACCCAGCCCCCAACCCCTTCCCTTGTACCCAGAGCCTTTGGTTGCTTCAACGCCCAACTCTGAAGCGTCCTTACCTAGATCTATGTGCTTTTGTGCAGCCATTAATTTAAAAATGATGAAATTTCTGTTACGTACCAGGTACTATATTCTGCTCTGGGAATAGTCATGCCAACCCCTCCTGGATGCTCCTGTGTTCTATGAGTTGTTCTCTTAAGGCCTCCAAGTCAGATCTTCTGATGATCCCCTGCTCATGTGCATCTGCCACTTGTGGGCAACTGGTGGATCCTAACATTGACCTTCCAGACACCATCTTCACTTTCAATAGCAACTCTTATGGTGGGGGGTTCAGGACAGGTGGAGAAAAGCATGGGTCCCAATGGGCCCTTATGGCATCTCTCAGCATGCTGTGTCCAAAGCTGTTGTTTCCTATACCGCCATGATTAGAATATTACTCTCCTTTCCACTCCCGGTGTTTTTTTAAAAAAGACATATATAGATTTTGAATAAACCTTAAAATTTTAATGGTCTTCATCTTTATTAATTGTAAGCAAGATTTCACTTTTTATTAAACAACTAAGATTTGACTTAAAAGTAATTTTTTAAAAAGAAGTAATTTCACAGATACAGAGAATAGATTTGTGGTTGCCAGAGGCAGGAGGTGAGAGGGTAAAATGGGTGAAGGTCAAAAGGTAAACTCCAATTATAAAATAAATGTCATAATGTACAGCATAGTGACTATATTTAATAATACTGTATTGTATATTTGAGAGTTGCCAAGAGAATAAATCTTAAAAGTTCTCATTACAAGGAAAATAATTCTGTAACTATATGTGGTGATGGATGTTAACTAGACTTATTGTGGTGATCATTTCACAATATACACAAATATCAAATCACTATGCTGTACTCCTGAAACTAATAAAATGTTGTATATCAAGTATACCTTAATATAAAAGTAATTATTAAAGTTAATGAAAATATGAGTGAATGCTTTCCTCAGTCTCCTCAAGCCCAGCAAAGTTTAGAAATATAATGCAGGGTTCAAAATAGATACAAATTCTTAGGTTACATGATGCCTAACTCTCAATAAAGCTGTTTCATGATTTTAAAGTGGTGTTATATGGCAGGGTGTATAAATAATGCTCATTTATGATAAAAATAAATGTTTTAAAATCTAGTTATGCAAATGTTTTAAACCTTTAAGACTGTGTTATATTAAAAAATTCAGTCTTAGAAGCAAAGGTGGCTATTATTAACATTCCAAAAACATTCATCACGAGGTTTCTTTTATAGGGAACTTATGTTGTGTTTCAGTATCACTTGCTTTATAAAACTTAACTTATTGACAACTTCTGGGAACAGACACAGAATGCCCCCTAGAATCGAGGGTGAAAAATCTTCCCTCTATAAATAACTGCTTAACACCTTACAGGGACACACACCCACACACAATTTTATAGATATGCAATTTGTTCACACAAAATTCTACTGGGAAGTGGAAGCATTTTCTATCAAGCTGGTGTAAACAGTGGCCAAACAGGAGGAAAGGTAGACATTGTTACATTGTCTATTTACCTAGTAGAATGAGAATTCATGTACTTATTAGAAGTTCTTGCATATTAATTTAAATTACTTTAAAGATTATATACTTAAAATACATAAACCATTAGTCAATCAATCAACAAATATTTAACTGGGTGCTACTAAATGCTAGGTGCTATTCTAGACAATGGACCTTCAGAAGCAAACCTGACTTACCTTGAGCCCAAATCTGTAGGATTTTATTTTCTTGTAAGTCAGTTGTAGCCCTCAACAAATGCCAACAATAACGAAAAAGAGTTGACCAGTATTGTTTGTGCACAGAAAATATAGTTTCAAGACAGCTGGGTGTGTGTACTTTTCTATTCTAATTACTGAATGTACCCACACCTTCCATCTTTTTTCATCAGCCAATTCCTGTTATTTCTCTTCTGGTTCACCTTTCTTTCCTTTCTGTCTGTCCCTCTCTCTCTCCATTGCAGTAGTAATTCAAAACAGAAGACAAAGGTTAGTACCAATAGTTAGATGACCAACTGGGATACTGGATTTCAGTTCTGTGCTCTTCATTTTTAAGAGTTTCCTTTTGGTGCATGGTGGAACATATGGATATTCATCTGAGCTTGGAGGAGGAGGGAGTCTTACAGAGCATGAGCTGACTGGGAGGGTCACTCTGGCCTGGTAGATGTGTGGTGGTCTTGGGGTCAGTTGTGAGGGGCCTGAAAAGCGCAAGCGACTCATTTCCTACTCGGGCATCTTAGAGATCAAACCCATTCATCCAGACAATTGAAGAAAAATAGAGCCAGAAGCCCAGCCATTTCAGAAAACACCCCAGGGAAGCAAAGGTAGCAGAGCAGAAATCTCTTTATGAAGGTCATATATACAGTAGGAGGGAAGGGAGCAACAGACCTCCAAAGTGTGGTGAGCCACCATCCTCTGCTCCCAATTCCAAGCACATAGTCAACCCCATACCTGGTGCTAAAATCTTCTACTTATGTGGATGGGCTTTAACCCAACCTACACTGTGATTTTAAAACAGTCTACTTGTTTGAATATGGATGTTTCTTACGTTGAATCTGTAAAAACTGTTAAAAGCAAAACTAATATTAGATGAGCTATTATCTTGGGAATTATAACATGTCGGCAGGTGAGGTTTTATGGATGGGAGTTTCTAGGAAACAGCAGGAAATGTGGAGAAAAAAGAGCTGCTACAGGCACAGCCTGTGATTTATCTTTGCATTGACCCAGAGAGAGGGTGTTTCTAATTCTACACAATTGGTATTTCTTTTGAAGATGGAGACTGAGGGCAAGGTTAGCACTACATCACGCTAAGGCAAGAAGTCTCTTTCTTTGGCTGGGATGTTAGGAAGCCTATGGGATAAGATAGTACCTCTTCTTGTTTCGTTGCTGCTGGTGAAATTGTGGGGTGGTTGTGATTTTGTTTATGCAGCTTATCTCAGTAGGTGGGGAGAGAGAAGGGTGAGAGACAGAGATAGGAAGAGAGGTCCATGACCGCTCTGCGACCATATCTCAGAGGAAGTCCCTGCTCATATTCAAAGTGAGATATATCAGCTTATAAGGCAGGCTGAAGGCTTGTTGGAGGAATAGAAATGCCTGTTGTCCTCCTCTATGGCAGAAGCTGGCAGCTTTATTTCCATCCAGCAGCCCATCAGGCTCTGTCACGTCAGACGTGGTTATCACACATATTATGTATCCCGGAACTTGGTGAGCACGAATTCCACTCAATTTAACTGTGTTACCGTGGAGCACAGTTTCTCCTGACCTAGAGCAAAAAGTGTATTCATGAGTCTGTTGATTTGAATCTTTCACAGGAACAACATAAACCAAATATTCCTCATGTTAAGTCAAGAATTTAATGAATCCCATAACCACTCCAATGGGAAAGAGTCCAAGTCAACCCATGTGGTTTTCTTTTTAAGCTGATTCTTATCTTTATTACTATGGTGGAGAGAAAGTCGTGTACACACACACATACATATGTACATATATGTGTCCGTCATTAGGCAAATGTGAAAAAATTACATCTTATTCTATTCTGTATTCCCCATAGCAGTCAATATATATCATTCTCTATTGCTGCATCACAACCTATCCCAAAACATAGGGGCTTAAAACAATGGCAATTATTATTTCTTGTGATTTGGTGAGTTGACCAGGCATTTCTCCTTCTGTGCATGGTTTCATTCAGGTGGTCAGTTGGCTGAAAGGTCCAAGATGACCTCATCCACATGGCTGGCTGTTAGTTAGTGCTAGCTGGGATCTTACCTGGGGCTGTTGTCTGGGACCCCATCCCTCCTCCAGGCATATAAATAGGCTGCTTGGGCTTCCTCACAGCATGGTAGTCTGATGGTATTCAACTTCTAACCTGGCAGCTGGCTTCTAAGAGTGCAAAATCTGCTTATAGGACTTATCAAGGCTTTGGTATAAAACACCACTTCAGGCAGCATCACTTCTGTCATAGTTTATTGGTTAATAAACTATGTTAATAACATCTCCACCTCTATCTATCTTTGTATCTATCTCTGTATCTATCTAACATCTATGTATCTCTGTATCTATCTATCTGTCTGCCTGTCTGTCTGTCTGCCTGTCTGTCTACATATATCTCCAAACACTTCACATGTTTAAATGTGGTCTTTATTTTTTAAGACAAGCCTATTCAGTGTGTTCGATGTCTGATCTGAGAGTGAAGGATTGAAGTATCCACAGATAGCATTTCAGAGGAAGAAAATAACTTAGAGATCATCTAGTTAAACTTCTTTCTTTTCAGATGAAAGAACTAACTTATTATTCAATGCTCTCTTCACTAGACTAAATGTCATTGATCCTGTTTTTATTACAATACTGAGCAACCCTTTCACACTGATTCAGTTGTTTTGACATCAAAGGTATTGAACAGTAAATGATTGTAATGCCCAATCACATAGCACATTCACAATCTGATCATTACTCTGGAAGTTTGCTAATGATCTAACATCTAAATTGGAGTTATTACAAATGAAAACTCTGATTCTAGAGGTAAATAATCAGGATAAACTTGATTTCCTGGGAGAATGGAAGGCAGCATATGTTAAAGAGACCTCAACTATATGTAGGAGAGAGAATTCTTCCGGGAAATATGACTTTGCTTAACTGAACAAGAACAAAAGTAGTGTATTTTGAAAACCCCCAACAAACTTTAATTGACTTAGAAATTTTGTTTCCATTTACAAGTTGGATGTGAATATAAATGTTGTCTTTAGGTAAGTTGATATTTAAACTACTTATTTAATTTACATTAGCCTATCTCAACCTTTGTTCTGTTCAGTGATCCCCAATAAACTAGATAGTTTACAGAGACGAAGAAAAAAATATTTATGTTCAACCATAGGCAATTAGTTAAATTAATTATGAGACATCCACAGGATTTACAATTATTATAACAGAAGTTATAAAAGAATATTTTAAGAGCTTTATTGAAGTATAATTGATATATAGAAAATTATGCATCTCTTATGTATACAATTTGATGAATTTTGATATATGCATATACTCATGAAGCCATTACCACAATCAAGGTAATTAACATCTATAGAAAGATATTTAATATAGAGAGAAATGTTCAGGATAAGTATCGAAGTGAAAAAGAGTGCTAAAGGCAGTATGATGAGGACAAATGCCTAGCATAGTCCAATGCTTTGAAAAACAGTCTTTGTGCATAGCAAAGAATCAAAAAATGTTAATGGATTATTTCTGGTTCCTAGGCCTGAGGTAATTTTTTCCTGTATTTTTCAAATTTTCCACAGTCAACAGATATTATATGTTTGTCAATATAAAAAGGAAATAAAAAATATTTAAAAGTACAGAAGACTATTTATTATCTATCTATCTATCTATCTTGGTTTCTTGTCTAACTATCTATTTATTTTTCAACCTTTAATTTTTCTCTACAGTGTTGCAAAAGGCAGAAGTAGTCATATGAAAATTTTAAGTTCCCAAAGAAATATATAATAAGCCTTGAAAATTCTAGCACCACCATGCATTTCATTAAAATCACCCTGAAGGACAAAAGCTTATGTATCTGAGTCCACTGGCAGCTTTGCCACAATGAGAGTAGGGGCATATGCAGGACACCTAATCCTGACCCTTGCCTGTTGCACTTGAATATCATCATAGCATAATGCCATTTGATCCCAACACATCTTTGATCAATGTTTAATGATCAGAGTTTACATAGCAATCAAAGACATTATGAAACAGCAGATATTTATAGCTTATGGTCAATGAAGGCTCTGCAAAAACAGCTTTTCTGTGGTGCAATACAGTTCAATTGATGCCACTGGCATTCCACAGCACGCAGAAACATATCAAAGAAATTTGTTATGCTTTGAGCATGAAAGTGAAGTAAAACACAGATAATTTGAGAAGCTAGAAAACTTATCAGGGATGGGATCCACAGGCTGCCTGTCAGTTGGCAGACACAGTGCCACGGAGCGCTTGGCAGGACAGTGCATGCATGCAAATGCGGGCCCTGCAAGGCAACAGCAGGTTTTCCTCCAAATGGAGGATGTTGCTATTCAAGGGGGCTGACGAATGAAACCAGAATTGCATCAACCACAGTGGAAAGGCGGACAGGAACAGGAGACAGCTGCGCGGGTGACCGCTTTACAAGCAGAAGCTATCAATCAGAAGGCGTGAAAGGCCCAAATCCAGGGAAACCAGGATCCCACCCCCTTGATACCAATCCTAATAGAGTGCCAGTCACTGATGCAAATATGCGGCCGAAGAGCATGATGATAGCTCCCGCCTTCCCTGTGGAATGATCTCGGCCAAAGTTGGCCTTGTCCTCATTTAGGGACAAGCCACATTGCAGCTGAGAGTATTTTTATATGCCAGAGATTGTTCCTGTCCTTCCTTGGAGTTGTTTAGGCCTGTTTGGAACCTTTCTTCAGGTCCTGGAGTATTGATGGCTCTAGCTGTCTCCCATCAGCCACAAAGCTCAGGGTATCCCCCAAAAAGAAGCCAAACTGCAGAGACTCAGCAGCTCATTTCTAAGGGAATGTGGCACAGGGGCTAAGAATACAGCTTCTAAAGTCAAGCTGCTGGCTGAATTCAGATCCCCAATACGATCTCTGTGAACTCAACTTTCTCATCTGGAAAATGGGTTGATGACAAGTTACAAAGATGGAACTCAAGAGCAGGGCTACCCAATAGAAATTTTATGTGGGCCACATGTGTAATTTCCTTGCACCTGAATTTAAAAAGTAAAGAAAAAAGTGTGACATGTAAATAATATTTTATTTAGCTCAATCTGTCCAAAATATTGTCATTTAAACATATAATCAATACAAAAATATTACTAATGAGATCTGGGTTTTTTGGACCAAGCCTTCAAAACCCAGAGAGTATTTTACCTTTATGGCACATCTCAATTCAGACCAGCCTCATTTCAAGCTCTTAGTTAACCACATTTGGCTAGGGGCTACCGTGTTGAATAACAGAGCTTTAAACCATGAGATACATTATATTTATGGTCAGCCTAGAATTTGGGGGAAACTAAACTATTTTAAAATGTTCCATAAATTTAACAGACGATCTCCTTGGGATCCAGGGCTGAGAAGGTGATGGCTTATAATTCCCTCTGCCAGTAAAAGCAACATTCTCTTTTTAAAAAAAGTCTAAGTCCGCCTGCCGATGCAGGGGATACGGGTTCGTGCCCCGGTCTGGGAGGATCCCATATGCCGCGGAGCGGCTGGGCCCGTGAGCCATGGCCGCTGAGCCTGCGCGTCCGGAGCCTGTGCTCTGCAACGGGAGAGGCCACAACAGTGAGAGGCCCGCATACCGCAAAAAAATAAAAAATTAAAAAAAAAAATTAAAAAAAGTCTAAAAATAAGTGCTCTGACATTTATAATTTCTATAATTCTATCCATCTCAATCTAAACTATCTGTGTGAGGTAATAGGGCAATTAGTTTTAGAGCTCTTTAAAATAATTTAGTAGACATAAATATACATGTGGATACACAACTGGGATACACTAAAAGTTGGCTCCAGCCACAGATAAATTATTAATCAATATGGAATGTTAAATTCCAGGGACCCAAGTGGAATCATCAGAACAAACCACCTCCTTACCTCATAATGACTCTCATATTCATCACCATTAGTAGCATTAATAACATTAAAAAATAAATACATGGATCCTAGAACATTAATAATGGTAATCTTGTCATCTTTGAAAATTACTAGATGCAGTTACTCTGCACAGTGGGACGCGGATATTATGGAGAAAAATAATTAAAATATTACTTACACATTGGATAGAGCATTGCCCATCATTATTATGTTATCATTATTGTTGTTATGATGCCAAATATTGCTTTATGCAGATTTTGCTTTATAAAGCCTCTATGAGACATAAAACCTTTTATGATATTCCTATTTACTCTGTTAGCAACTTAAGCTCCTGGGACATTAATGCATGATATATCAGATGGAGACGATCAGATTCAACAACCAGGAAATATATTAACCTGGCTGTGCTGTGGGCCTATGCTCATTAATCTGAAATGTTGAGCATATAATGTGTGTCCTTGAGTCAAATGGATGCCGGGATGGAAAAACAAGTGGAACATCCATTTTAGGCATGCATTTTGTTGAGTTAATCATCAGTAGACATTTACACAAAGGTGGAAAGTTCTGTAGACCCAGGTTTCACATGTCTCTGGTACTCACTTCTAGGGCCTCACTTATTTGTGTCATTATAAATTCCTCTGCGTTTGAGGCTGTAATGACCAAAGGGAAAATTGTAGTGGACAGTATTATGGGCAATATGGGTTAGTTCAATAAAGATCATACCATGATGCTTAGTTCTCCACTTCCCATGTAGTAAAATGCAACGTCGGCTTGTTGTTATGACTTCAAGATTAGACACCAGGAAGCAGAGTGTCAGTGAGAAAGAAAAGCTGAGTCTGTCACCGTCACCAACATCTCCTGTCCAGGGAGGGGCAAGATCTTTCTCTTGATCTGCCATTTCCTGGCTCCTCCCAGCCTTGAGGTTCACTTGTATATAATAGGGGGTGGTGGTGGTGATCACACCTACTAAACAATTTTGTGGAAGGACCAGAGTCCAATGCCCTTCAATGTATATGTACATTATACGTACAGCAGAAGTGGTCAATATTATTCTTCTGTGAATATTTAGCTGCATAAAACTTGTCCACATTCATTTCAATCTCTCTTTTAATAAACCTTTCATAGGGGTCCATTTATACAATGGACGTCAGATCTGGTTAAATTAGGCAGAGGATAAGGTCCTGTCTCCAGGGCTGTCAGTCTGAGGGGGAGACAGACATACAAGCAAACCGAGCTCAGGCCATGGCAGAAGAGGTGGGCAGTGGTGACTATGCATGGCTGGCATTCTACCAACCTCCTACTGGGCGAGGAACCCTGCTTTTTAATTTTCTTGTGTGGACAAGACAATAACGGGATTAGAAATCCTAAGAATAGTGATTTAGTCCCAGTTACTAGATCCAACTACCTTTAGCTGTATGCACTGGAATGTATGCACTGGAACTGTATGTAGGTATATATCATATACACAGGCCAAGCCGTGACGGTTAATTTGCTTTTGTGTAGTATTAATATTTATTTTTGAGGATCTCTACTTGAATGGCTTCTTCAACTGACTATTAATTTCTTAGGTGCACATGGGGAGGGAATTGGCACTGGTGATTTATTTCCTTCAGGTCTCTGCTTAAATAGTCTTCAAACAAAGAGTACCTGACCACCCACCAGAAATAGCCCTTCCTCCACCCCCGTTGGCTTTAGACTTCTGTTCTGCTCAATTTTTCTTCATAGCTGCTATTGTTACCTGAGAATTAATATGTTATTTGCTTCTCCCACTAGAAAATAAACTCAGGCAGGGTGGGAATTTGTTTTATTTGCTGGTGTATTCTTAGAGCCTAATATAATGCCTGCTATATAGATGGCTCCTGATAAATATTTTTTGAATGAATGAAGAAATAAAACAATCCTTGAGGAAAGAATCACACATGTGTAGGGAAAAGCACTTAGACTTCAGAAAGAGATGCTCATGTTTTAATCCTGACCCTCTGGTTTTCTAAATGTGCAGCAATGGGCATATTACTTCTTTTTGAACCTCAGTATTATTATCTGTACAATGGGAGTCTTAATTGTCATATATGATAGTAAGAGCTCTTTCAAAATTTCACTATTTGTAGCTAATTATCTCATATGGAAAGTCAACTCATTTAGTTATCTGAATGGATATTACATAATTGGTTAATTTGGGAAACCATTGTGAGAACTGAGATAATTTAAGCAAGACCATGGAGCAAGGTAAATGTTTCTTCAACATTAGTTTTAATTCCCAGGTGTTATATTTAAAGGGATTTATTTCATTTATATAATTTTTATGTTTTCTAAATCATCTTTAATAAATATAAACTAATCAAATAAACATTAATTTCAATCAAGGAAACTTAGAAATATCTTTTCAAACAAGATACCTAGGGAAAATTTTATACATTTAAAGACTTTTTTCAGGATCCCATTGACAGCACTTGATCTTCAAAAAATATTTTCTCTATGTTTGGTCATCATTTAAGTTTTCATTTGTTTTTCTGTTTACCTAGAACCTATACCTCTAATGTCTTCTTTCTCAGTATTTGGCTATTGTGGAACTTAATATAAATTGTAAAAGAAAAAAATAACAGAAAATGAATTAAAATTCAAAGTAAATTCCACTCATTTTTAGGTCAGATATAATGTTCATAGAGCAGAATAGTTAGACACATTTGTAATAATCTTGGGTTTAACTTTTGTGTGCTTTTGTCTGAATTTCAGATACTAGACACTTTTCAACAAATCCCAAAATGGTGTCATATAAATTCTAAAGGTATGGAGCCTTCTACAAAGCAATCAGTCCATTTCAGCAATTTAGACAACTGCTCATTCATTGGGAATATAGTCCCATGTATATCAAATCTTTGACTTGATAGGTCTGTCAAGTGAATCTCTTTCTGTAATGACTGTTTTACAAATGGGAGAGAAAGTCAGGGCTTTCCCATTCAGTATCAGCCTTGGTTAGGATGGGCAAAGGCACAACCTGAGTCTGTCTGAAATCCCCGAGAATAAAGCCAGGGAGTTAGGAGAGCTGGTTCTGATTAGCCTATACGGAGAGTCCAATGTAAATGCTATTAAAAACTTATTGAATGGTATAGGAACTGATTACTTACCCAGGGAATTCTAAGTAAATTGAAGCAAATTGCCTGAGATTTAATTTAACAAACATTTACCAAGCTTCTTCTCTGCTCACAGTGCTGTGCTCAGAGCTATGGGAGATGCAAAGATGAAATAGATGCAGGCTGCCCTCCAGGAGCTCACACTCTAGTTCTGTATGACCCAGCCCCAGAAAGAGGCATCTTCAGTTGTAGCTGGAGAACATTTTACTCACTGATCAAAATTTGGAGCAAATTGTTAAGAGTTCAGAGCATACAGCTAGAGAACCACTGACCTGCACAGGCGACTGTAATCAATGGCAGAATATGTTAAATGCTAGAAGGAACATATAGGAGAGAATGAGTTCTAATTCTGAACGAGAGTACCAAAGGGGGTTTCTTGGAGACATGGGTCTTAAATAACCACTGGGTCTTCGACAGGCATACACTAGAGGGAAGAATTTTCCAGGTAAGGGAAGAGTGGCTGAATAATACTAAAAAATAGCTATAATGAAGTGCTTCCATGGTGCCAGGCATTATTCTAAGCCCTTTTCATGTACTAACCCACTTATTTTTCACGTCAACTCCATAAGTAGGTACAGATACAATCCTTAGTTTACAGATGAGGAAAGTGAGGCACAGAGAGGTTAACTAACTTGCCCATGGTAACTCAGCTAGGAAGTAGGGGAGTGAAATGCTAATCTGTTCTTTATAATGCTTCTGTGTTGCTTTTCAAAGCTTCGAGGTTGGGAAATTCGGGTGTAGTCAAGTTTCTGTGCATATATAGGCAGGTTTGGAAGATAGCTTCATGCAGGCTTATGAGATGTGGTTTGAAAAGTAGGTAGGGAACAAGTGTGAAGATATTCTATAGGAAATGGAAGCCATAAAAGGTTATGGACAAAGTCTCTCTTTTAGGAAGAAAATATTGTCAGTTTAATATCAAATGTAATACAGGAGAAAGATATTAAAATAAGAGAGGCCAGTGATTAGTCTCTTGCACTAATCCAAGTGACATATGGGTAATGAGGGACATAAACCTGTGGTGGTGGGGACAGAAAAGAGGGGACCAAGAAAAGAGACATTGGGAAGACAGAGTTACAGTATCACAGCAACCTTCTCTTGCTGCGCAGAGTATTCTTGTGCTTCCTGCCTAGATAGGGCAAAGCTACTGTTGACCAAAGTTGTGCAGACTTGACAGCTCCATGTCTGAAGTCTCAGACAAAGTGCTTGGTTTAAGACTCAGCCCTTTGTAGCAGAGTCTAAAAGGACTTCTGTACATTTTTGTAAACTGAACATAACCCTGCTAATGCCATAGTCCCAGGGCACAAGCTGACTATTGAGAGTCTATCCATTTGGGAGTATTTCTGAGTTCTGGGGCTTATGAGCAAAAATAAAAGAGAGGAATAAGAAATTACTTTAGTCACTTAAAATTCTGGATGTCATGATCCCTAAAGCTCTTTTTAATTCTAAGCTTCCAAACGTTTTCAAATCTTGTGTTTACATTGGTATCAAATGAGTTAAAATCTTAAGCACATTTTCTTATACCATATTTTATTCAAAATGTTTTGACTTAAATGTAAAATGGATTGTCAAATGAGAGCACATTCTCTCTTGATGTCATTTTCTCTACTAAAAATGGCAAATACACTTAAAAAAATGAAACATGAGAAGGTGTTTTAACTTCTACCCAGTAGCTAGGATGTTTTAGGTCTGAGTAATGCTGCTGGGTTAAGGAGGAGTTCTGCTACAAGTACTTAAAATGGGAACTTATTTGGAAAATTTCTGATATTGTTCTTACTCCAACAAGACATTAGAACAATAGTTTTGAAGCAATGGCTGTTTGAAACCACCATTGGGAGAATAATAAAATGGCCATGGAAAGAAAACTAGCCTTATGAATTCTAGAATCCCAAAGTTGCTCAAATAATTTCATAAGGGCAAAACTGCCTTTACAGATCCTGAATTATTCAGACATGTACTTTGGAGGAACACGGCTTTAGTATGCTGAAGAGGTTGTTTAAGGCATCTGGGGTCACTGCAGATATTAAAAATTGGTACCAAGACTCTAGACTACTAATCAGACAATGACAGAAGGACTCAGACACGCTGCGGAATTCCTAAGAATTCGAACAGTATCTGATCAATTACATTTTTAAGTACAGAAGCAACACATCCATGTATAATTAGTGATCCATTTGTGCGAAAATTTGTGCATCCATCTCAACATTCTATAAGCCATGAGGAAACAGAGCTTTGGTGTGTAAGAGAAAGCATTCTAATGGCTAGCCTGATGGTAAAGTAACCCCTATGGTGAAGTTATAATTACAATTTTGTCAAGAGAGTAAGGAAGTCAAAGTTTCACAGGGAAAAAAAACCTATTTACGAAAAAAATATTATGCGTTTCATTTGATAGAAAAGTAATTATTGCAAAGGAACTCCTGAAAGATCTAGGAGACAGTCACCCCCTCTTTAATAAGTCCTTGTGGCAGTTAAGTGGGGATCAGGAGTATTCTTTATCAGGTTTGCATTCAAGTAGCACTAAATCTATGCAGGTAGGAATTAAATAGTATCTGAGTTTAATTAAAATTATAAAAAAGGAGAAGAATGGTTGGTAGACTGCTCGACTGCATTTTAACCAGTAACCTCAGACCCTAATTAGAAATGCTTTTCATATCTTCTCTGTGCAAGGGCTTAATCTGACGTGAGTCTGTGAGCGAGGGCTTGGGGACCGGTGTTAATTCTGCATTCGATCTTGGTTTGTATGGAGGCGGGCGGCGCTGATTGACCGCACCGAAGCACAGATCCCATGACCTTGCGGGGATTTTCATGTGAGGTGTTAATTGAGAGGGTGGGTTAATCTTTGAGCATCATTGTCCCCAAGCTCTGGGCAAAGTTTGTGCTTCGTTTCCTTACCCAACAGTACATTTGATCTCTACCTTGTCCCTCTATGGCAGTTTCATAAGCCCACCACAAACTCTCTCTTGATAAATTTGTTGGGGGAAGATAAGCTCTTGCCCTCTTGTTTGATTTCATGAGCTTGTTTTCATGCCCAGCTCAAAAGAGAGAGGAGTGTCTCCCTGAATTATATTCAAGTCCTACTTAGAGGCAGATAAATGAACACACAGTAAAGATCTCGGCTTCTCCTTCCTGACCCTCTGCCTGCCTCTGCCCCTCCCCTTCCTTGGTTGCTTCAGTCTCTCAGGAAAGAAAAGAAAAGACTCATCCATTGGGAGATGAACAGCATCAAACACGAGAAGTAAGCAGGGGGCAAATTCGAAGGAGAGGTTTCAATGGTATTCCATCCGAGTGCTGTGAAAATGTTATTATTTTTTTTATTTCTCTGGTGCAGAAATCCCAGAATAATTAGAAAATCAGGGAGACATAATAGGGGATAGTACTTTCGTAACAATACACACAAACATACACACACAAGTTGTCATCTAGCCCTTGTGTAATGTACAAAAAGACAGCCCATCACTTCTGCTTTTTAAAAAATAAATAATGAATGACTTTTTTCATGTGTTATTGTACAGCCCTGTCATTTCTATCATGAGGAGTAAATTCTTACTTGAGGCAGGATTAATGTATACTGGCTGACCTTAAAAATGACTCCCAAGTGAGCAGGATGGGAGTTAAAAGAAGCAGAAGTAATGTTGTTCACATAAGAAATACAGGGTAATAATGATTTTTTAAAAAAGAATTATAAAAAAGCACAAACGTTAGCTGTCCTTGACATGCAATGTCTTTCTCTTATTTGTTTCATTACACCAGCTGTAGATGAGTTTAATTACACTGCTTCAAGACCCTTTCTAGGGCCATTACTGAAATGCTGAGAGAACTCAGCGGTGCAGTGCTTGGCAATGGGCAGACACAGACCCCACCCCAGGGGCTGAAGGGAAGAGGGGGGCTGTCGGCATATCTGATCATACAATGGGTCACTGTGCCTTGCCGGTGGCAGGCTTCTTCCTTCTCCTTTTCTGACACTGCGAAGCAAGGGTGAAGAAAGAGGAGGAGGGAGGTCGAGGTGACTGGTCCGTAAGAGTTGTCACTTTCTCTGGCCATCACCAGAATAAGCTGTAACCACTGCTCCAGTCAGGATGACTGGCTTTCCCCCAACAATACCCCCTCTCCAGCTCCTGCCTGTACCTTACTCCCTTTTCCAGACTGGCTTTTAATGATTTTGAATGCTATAGTTAATTAACATAAGAAAAAAACCTCTGTTATTTGAATTGAGTTCATTTCAAAGAATATGGATAAAGTAATATTCATCCTCATCCTCGTAATAATAAGTTAATGGCTTTAACATTTAAAAGCGTTTCATGGTTCTGATAATAAAACTAACCTTTGGTCGACACAGTTCCAGAATCCTTTCGCTCACACTAACGGATTTAATACACTGAAATCGAATCATTTCCTTAACAAATTCCTGGATATTCAGATTCCTCCAAACCATACAGTTATTGTGGCTGGAGAAATAGAAACTGTTACTTACTTGCCAAACACATTATCAAATTTTCTGCATCTTTGTGCTCTTGAGGAATGAATCCTTTTCCCTTTAAAACCTGTTGGTTCTTCAGAGACATTATCCTTCCCCTTTATTAGACTTTTGACCCCTTTGCAAACTCAGGACCTAGATTTAATGTGCGTAGATGCAAGTTTCACTCTAGCCAGGTTTAAAATGAAGCAGACCGGTCTAAGGACACTTCCATTTTAGCCATTTGTCCTGCATTTGCCTTAAATGAAACCCAAACCCTACAGTCTCATCAGCATTGCAATCAGCTCCCTCACCTCCAGGCCTAGAGTCTGTGTGAGTTAGGGCAGTGCCACAGGGAAAATCAATCTTACAGCAACCTGTTCAGTCACAAACTCCAAGTTCAAGAAGACAGCTGTGGAAGGCAGTCTACCCTCCAATATCCTGTCGCTGCTGATGCTGAATCCTGAGCCCTGCTTTCAAACTGAAGTTTTACTTTGGCTTCTTGAAGGAAAAGATTTCAGAAACCGGGTAAACGGCCTGGGCCTGCATGAAAGGAATAAAGACAGAGAGCCAGGAGTGGAGGGAAATTGAGGATGTGACAGAGGTCACAGTGAGTTCAAAAAAAATTTGGCCCGCAGAAGGCAGGAAAAATCCTCCGGTGACAGGTGCCATCTTGTGGGTCATTCTGCCACTTCTTATAACAAGAACAGATAAAGGAGGAATAGATTCTTGGAGGCTTAGAATTGGAAAAGTAATTTAAAGAGATGTGAGTGGAGTTGGCTCTGTGTTTTCCATGATACCATAAGCATCAATATTTTGCTCCTCAGCTTGGAGTATTATTAAGAAATTGAAAGGAATGTATAGAAAGAGAAAGCAATACTTGTATAAGGAAAAATGACTAATTTAAGTACAAGAAGTTCAGGACATAGAATTTTTTTTTCTTTCAGTTTTATTGTGATGTATTTGACATACAGTGCTGTATAAGTTTAAGCTGTCGAACATAATGACTTGACTTACATGCATCGTGAAATGATGACCACGACAAGCTTAGTGAACATCCAGATACAAAATTAAAGAAACAGAACATATTTTTTTCCTTGTGATGACAACTCTTAGGATTTACTCTTTTAACAACTTTCATACATATTGTACAACAGTGTTAATTATATTTATCACATTGTACATTACATCCCTAGTACTTATTTATCTTGTAACTGGGAGTTTTTAAGGAAATAATCATTTTTAAAAATCTTGAAATGTTTACTGCTTTAATGACATATGCAAAATAAGTTCTTGCTCAGGCAAGACCCAGACCCCAAAACTACATCAATTAAAATGTGTCAATTCCAAGGAACACATTACTAACATCTGTACGCACATTTAGTTTATGCAGATACTCTGTTTGGCAAATTTCTTTGAGATAATTACTTTTGAATTGGCTCCCTTGTAATACACAGGTCCACAAAAATAAGATCTCATCCCTTTATCTTGAATTGGAGTGTCTAATGGTAAAGAAACAAGCTACCCTAAATAGCTAAGAGGTTAGCATTAACAATTGAGGTTATGATTCATTTTTTTTTTCCATTCATGAAGTTCCTGTTTGGGTTTCTAGCTCTTTTAGAGGCTCTCAT
The DNA here is from genome assembly GCF_025265405.1 of Mesoplodon densirostris. NCBI lineage: Eukaryota > Metazoa > Chordata > Mammalia > Artiodactyla > Ziphiidae > Mesoplodon > Mesoplodon densirostris. The sequence continues at coordinate 105,365,948 of NC_082664.1, forward strand.
ACTCCAGAAGCAAGCAGTAAGAAATGTATTTTGTTAGGGCGGTGGGGAGAGAGTGTGGTTGAATAAGCATTCCAGAGCTAGCCCCAATGTCTGTGCTATAATATGCAAAATATGAACTATTCTGCTTTTTATAACAAAGTATTTTCCTCATGATAAAATGACTTAAGAAATAGGAGACCCAGTCTCTACATTGTATCAGTCAATACAATTTTATTACATGCAATGCAACTTTATCTTTACACATTTATATATAAAATATCTCATTATTTTGTAGACAATTGCGTTTGGACTCTAAATTTCATTGTCCTGTATGTAAGTCTTCGGATAGGGTCTATGTTTCTTGTTTCTTGTGTTTCAAAGGACAATTAACTTAATAGTGAGCTGCTGTGAGCCTTTCTATTAGCTTAGCTCAGAGGGAAATTGCTAAGTATCTAGTCTTCCCTTTGGTTATTTCCAGACCTTCAGGGGTACACTCCTGACAAGGGGATTATATGGAATAATTGTAGGATTCCTCAGCAAAATATTTGGGTACTTTTCTGGGACCCCAATTTTTCTGCTGGTTTGTTATTTTCCAAATAGAACATGGATCTTATTTTCAAATTCTTCATGGGAAATTCTGACATTTTAATAAGGGACCATGACAACTTTATGCAAGGGTCATAAAAACAGGCTGATTTTAAATATGGCCCTTCCTTTGCATCTGGTTTTTCTGGCTCCATCCCCCCACCTTTGGGAGAAATATCTAACGGAGCAAGAGATACTGTATTCCATTATGAACCAGCTTTGTGATCCCAGCCCAAGGTTTTATCCGAGCATGAACCATCTGGCTTTTCTCGGGGTGAAAGTATGTCAGCTCTCCCCCAGAATTTCAGCATCAGGCAAAGGGGCGCGGGCTGGGGGCCTCCGCTAGAGAGCTAGCCTCTGCCCTTTGAACTTCTCCACCTTCCCACCAGTTCCCCCAAAACAACGCTGCAAAAGACAGGAGCCAGCCCCTGAAAAGCATACCAGACATTTTTAAACACAACCCTAACATTTCCTCAGCATTTCCATAGCTAAGACTCTTCCCGCGCACAATCTCCCCTCCGTCCCCCCTTCAATCAAATAAGGCACCGCTCTCTCCTGCTACTGCAAAGAAGGAAGGAAAAAAAAAAGTTGGCAATTTAATTCAAACAAAAGAAGCTTGAAATCTATAAGCACAGCAACTCTGAGGCTTCTGGCAAATAGAATTCTAATTAGTATGCTGCTATTTTTCTTTTAGACAGATGAGCGATGCCCCCTATTGACTCTAGCAGGCAGGCTGGTAAGGGGGAAAAAAAAAAGGAGGGGGGCAGGTGGGGGCTAGCCAGCAAACACTGCAGATTGCAAATTATATTGCAAACCTTGCCAAGTCCCGGCTCTTGGCATCAGATTTTTAATGACACCCTGGAAAAGGGAAAAAGAAGCCCTCAGCTAAGGGATAAAAATGAAGGGTTTTACACTGTGATAAGTCTTCACTTAAAACCCAAATGGCCAAGTGCACATTAGGGTTTTAAAATATTCATAGATAGAAGTGAAAATGAGGATACGAGGAAGTACATTTGTTGCTTGGTCAATTGACAACTCATTCTGCATATTAATACAGAGTGATGATCTAATTTTAAAGGGATAGCCTATTCTTTCTTTCTTTTTTTTTTTTTTTAATATGACTTTTGATTACTCTGAGACTAAGGGCAAAACATCACAGAAAAGTCTAGCAACAACACAGAATGACGCTTTCTTTTGATGTAGACCTGGGACTAACTACTTCTTTGGTCAAGAATTCTGGGCGCTCGAAAACTAGGCTTCCCTTCTTGTGTAATCTCTCTGATGTGTCTTGACTGAGCACTTTGATTTTTTTTTTCCCTTTTTTTCACCCCTCTTTTCCCTTTTGCAGTACATGAGGCCTTTCACAGTTGTAGGATTTTATACACAAATAGACAGATCATCACAGGCAGGAAGTCCATTCTTTTAATAATTAGGCCACCCTCTATTCCAAGGAACCACTTTTGGCGTATATGCTCCTGTGTTGAAGGTCTGAGCGCTAAGGAAAAGCAAAAAAATGTGAAAGAAGAAAACATTAGCCTCTATGCAGGTCCAGATACCATCATGAGTGGAACGATCAGGGTCTCATGACTTGCTTTTAATTGAAAATCCTAAAATATATATTCTAATATATCCATCCACAGAATATATGTGGGGGTGACGACAAATCTATTCTGATGATTTCTTTGAACAAATTTAAATTGGATTTTATCTTTGTAGAACATCAGAGGTGCAGAAAAAGCATTTTGAAAGTTCTAAGAATCATTTTGACTTTTCTAGCTGAATATCATGTTTTTCATGACTTATTTACATGCTTTTGCCTTAAGTGGGCAAAAGGACATGCGTCGATGCTGTGAAGCAAGGGAATTTTCCAACGCAAAGAAGTGTGAAGCCTTCAAAAAACAAAGTGATGAGTATAGAAGCAAAGTGCTAAGCTATGTGGTCATACTAGCCTAGAAGTGGAGATGGGGTACCTAGAAAGCCAGGTACCAGCTACCTAAGGAAACAAAGTTACATTCAGTTCCCCCAGGAATGAATGGGATAGTTTAAAAAGATATTTTTCAAAAAGGAATCCTACCCTAGATTTTCTAGAATGCTTTTGCCATTGTTAAGAGAAGGCGACATATCTTGGTTGGGCCCACAGTGATGTCCTTAGAATCAAAATTTTTTGTGGAAAAATCAGAAAGAATAGCACTGGGTCCTGCAAGGCAATTGGAACTTGATTTAGACAGAATAAACCCGTAAGCTATTTAGTTTAAAATGTGGGTTTTTCTTTATATGGAAACTTACTTAGAACATTTTATTTAAAGCAACCCCTTCTCAGGTCACTTAGGAACAGCTCAGAAAGGCACACACACACATTTTTGTTTTTGTATTTTTCAGAGGTTACCTGCAAATCTTGTTGCATGAGATTGTTTTGGGTCATAGGAAGTTCACAACCACCATTGTTGGAAGCTGCTGGGAAACACGGGACTGTTTAAGTTTTAAAGAATTACCTTTAAATGCCATCCTGAAAAGTCACCATATCTGATCCCTTAGTGACAAAGTCAGTATTTTAAGGAGAGTGTTTCATATATTTGAATAGGGAGAGAAAAGACTGGTCAAGTCTTTAGCATATGAGACCAGACACAAAATTCAGGGGCTTTTCATAAGGGTGGTGATGGGGAGAGTCAAGTGTTGCTTTTGAGAGGGATCCGGCCATTGACAAAAGGGGCAGTTTCCTATCAATTATCAAAACTTGCAATTACTCCTGACAGAGCTGCATTTCTGTGAAAAACTTTCTCCCTTCCCCTCCTCCCCCTTCAACTTTACATACTGGTTGAATTCCGTTTCAGGTGAAGGGAGGTGACAAGCAATTTTAGCACCCGATGGCTTAAAGGAGTTCAAATGACCACTGAAGTCATATTAACTTGTCAAATTGACCAGTATTTTCTGTCATTGAAACATTAGAATGAATAGCTCCAGACAATAAAATTGTTTCAATTATACTGCATTAGGCCTGGGCACAAGTAAGTAAAGATGCAGAAGGCAAAATAGGGAGCAGCGGTCCAGCAGTTCTAGAATACTGACAGTAGAATTCCACTGGAAACCATTTAAATTCATACTTGTTAGGGGGACATAGACAGTGGTGGGGTATGAATTGCCATTAGGAGAAGTGGGCAAATAATTCCACACCAGTCCAAAAAAGAATGTAACTGCTTATTGCTGTAATATTGACTATGGATATGAAATAGATTAAATGAAATTACTTCGAGCAGTAAATTGGTGCTAATTATATTATTAATTGAGATTTCTTTTATAAATAGCAAAGGAGGAGAGGTAAAAAGGAGCAATTTTCATAGTCCAAAATGAATACAGTTCTGTTCACCCTTCTGTTTGCACCAGAAGAGGTATTGATCCTTTTCAATCTCCCCTACTTTGTTTCTCTGAAGATGGAAGCTGCCTGCAGGAGAGAAGATGGGAAGCTGATGTGGATTCGTGCACTGTTGCAGGCTGCTGCAGAGGGGGATGGCCAATTCAAAGTTTCCCAGTGGGATGGCGTGTTCGTGTGTGTGTGTGTGTGTGTGTGTGACATTGCCCAGACTTCAGCTCTCTGACTGCCAGACCACTCAGCCCTACTCATATTATACCAAAACTCTGGCTATCCTATTCAAGCCATGCTTAAGATGATGGGTTATTCCCCAGCCAAGAATCTTAGGACTGGGTGACCAGGCAAATGGCAGACAGTATAATTGAACAATGTGGGTGAGGGGGCAAGATGTGGGGGGTAGATTGAAATCATCTCTTCTTTTTATAGCAAAGATCCATCATGTGTTCGAGAGATCTATATATCTTTATATATCTTTATAATGACACTTTCTTCTACATCAAGGAAGAAGAGGGCTATTGATCGAAAACTATTATTATAAGGAAATACATTCTTAGTATATACTTAATTTTATTCCTCTAGAGTTGGAGTTACTGTAGTTTTGTTTTGTTTTGTTTTTTTTTTTTTAAGCCAGGCAACCTGGATTCTGGCCTATTCTGGTGTGGCCAAAGTTGATAATCCTTAATATTGTAAGTAAAGATGTTTTTGTAATTCTGTTCCATCTAGCTTAGCCATTGAATCTGACAATGTTTATGGAACAGCTATTATGTTTATTGTACTGTGCTGAGAACTGCAGGGGATGGAAAGACAAAGAAGAAGACATAGCCTTGACTCCATGGAGTTCACAGTTGCCTGTGTGTGTGCACATTTGTGTGGGAGGGTGTGAACCTGGACAAGTGTGCATTTCATCCTGAGAGAGGGTAGGTTATGATTTACCCCTGTCGCTTACCATACCATTTAGAAATCTCCTGTTAATAGTTGCCTTTCCTTGTTTTTCTTTTACTCAGGTGTAGTGACGGGCATTCTAACTGCCATGAAATTCTTCCCTTTGGAAGTTAAACCAAGAAGTCACGTTGGGCACCAGTGGCAGCTGTTCACCTCGGTGGTTGTATCTCTATTTTGCAGTAATCATGATCTGAGGTAAATGGCATTTATGTGTGCTTTACAGTAACCTGTTTAAAAACCCATTTAAAATTTCACATTTCACACTGAAAGTCATAGAAATGTCTTAAAATATATCGGTTTCTTTGTGACTCCAGTCATTTCTTAGTTCTTTTCCAAACGTCCTGTGTATATACATTATGCATGATGTAAAGAAACACACACATATAATGATTTACTGCATATTTATGCTACAGTCATATCCCAAGGTAATTCTGTAGTCAGGACAGAGCACATCTTACTCTTCTGTAACTACTGGCTTGATACAGTACATTCAAAAGAGAGCATTGGGGGTGAGCAGTTGCAGCTGAAAGGGAAAATCAAGAAACAGCAGTAGCATTGCTTTTGTCTTCAGCCTGCTCTTCAAGATGTGAGTCTCCAGTGGGTGGGAGACCTACATTCCACCTCCCAATTCTGGTGATAACCCTGCTGGTTACACTTTGCAATTACCTTTTTAAAATGCCAATTAACCCATTCAGTGCTGTTTGGCATCCTGTGAGCAGTCAGTAACAACCATTTTGCACACACTAGCTGGAGAGTAAGAGATTCATGTGCAGGCACACACACGCACACACACCCCTGTGCATATGCACACAGAGAAGTGAAGGAAAGGCAGGAGGAGGGAGGAGGATGACCCCAGAGTCTGGGGATGCTGCAACAGCCCTGGTAGGTATTATCGCGGTACTTCATGTTGGGTGGGAGTTTAATATTTTTTTTCCATTGATAAAAATCAAGAATAAGCAGATGCAGTGGGATTCCTATGCCACCGAGAAGTCTTACAAAAACCTGAATGTACAGATATTATTCACAAGAAAGAAAGCAGTAAATGAGATTTGGCAATATCCCCCCCCGCTTTTAATTCTCTCTCCTCAGCTTGAAAAGCAACTGCAAGTTAATTTTAACCATATCGCTTTGGCTGTTGTATTTAGTGTTTACTCTGAAGAAAGTAGCATTGATTTAAACTCCACATTTTCTATTTCGAGGCAATTAATAAAATTACTGTTTACTTCCATGGCATCTTCTGCCTCCAGCTTCAAAACACTTCTCCAGCACTTTCTCATTTCTTCTGCCTAAGGGGTACACTGAGCAGGAGATGGGTGTGTTTATTTTATTTTGTGAGTGAAGAAACAGAAGCACAGAGTCCTCCCTGCCTGGGTCCATAGGACACTTGGGGGTGGAGCCTTCCTAGGAGACCTTCTTGTCAAGGTGAAGTGTGGGTAATGCTGGCTTGGAGTTCATGGTGTGGTAGTCTGGAATTCTGGCCTTCGGTTGGAACACAGTCAAAACTCACAGGGATTTTGACTGACTTTCCAATGAGAGATGGAATGGAGAGACGAAAATACTACTCCGGTGGTAAGAGGCACTTTCACAAGCAGTAGGTGTTCCTCCTTCCCCAGATGCGCCTTGATGAACTCATTGGCGAAGATCATTTCTTGGGCTTCCCTGGTGGCGCAGTGGTTGAGAGTCCGCCTGCCGATGAAGGTGACACGGATTCGTGCCCCGGTCCGGGAAGATCCCACATGCCGCGGAGTGGCTGGGCCCGTGAGCCATGGCCGCTGAGCCTGCGCGTCCGGGACCTGTGCCCCGCAACGGGAGAGGCCACAACAATGAGAGGCCCGCGTACTGAAAAAAAAAAAAAAAAAAAAAAAAAGATCGTTTCCCAAACCCAGAGCTTGTTCCTACAGAATAAAATGACTTAAGCCAATAGTATGAATGAAATGGCAACATGCATCCCGGTTTCTCTGGCCCCAAAGCTGACCTGGAATTCCAACTCGATGGGTATAGCCAGACGACTATTAGGGAGGAGAAGACAAGTAATTTCAATCCTCTGATCAAATACAAACACCAAGGAGCAAGTGGGTTTGTCACACTCAAGCTTTTATCTATTAAAGGCTATTTTTTGTGCTAGTCTGTATTTGAGAAGTTTTAAGCAACTGTCCATTAAAATATTGATTTGAAGAATTACCCAAGCTGAACACAAATAGAGTTGTACATTTTACACAGTTAATTCATGCGCATTTTGTTTTCTGGACTGCTATAATTTTACACCAGTAAATGGAAATGTTTCTCTGCATTTGAAATGTTTTCAAAGCTTCAGAAGTGAATTCCCAGGTGGTAGACAATGACTTTTCTCAACAAGTGGAAAAAGTTGAGTTGCTGACACACTGTTGAACTTTTCTGTACACATAAATACAGATGTGATTGGTCTGTGTTTCAAGTAAACTGTTTTTTTCTTTAGCTTTTGTCAGAGTGTAATTTTTCCATCTTTTGTGCTCCAGAAATAAGAATTAAAATGGACACTCTAATTTTCCTCAATACTGAAAAGGGGTAACAACCCAAGAGTGGAATTAGATAGGCTGTGAATTACAGCCAGCCAGGCATTGCTAGTCACGTTTGCCTATTTAGCTCTTAAACTTGGGCATTTATTCCTAAAATGAAGAAAAACAGTTTATAAACAGGGTCTAATAAGGCATATTAAGTCTTAGAGGGGACCGAGGGGTATGGACATTCTAAGTCTTTCTTTGAGCCACAAGAAATAGAACAGCTAAAATCTAGTACACAGTTTCCCACTGGATCCTTATACTTCGTATTTAAAAAATGCCATGAAATAATAAAATAAAGTCTTAGGCAATGTTAGTGGCTTCTGCAGTTTTAGAAAGAACAATATCTATTGTTCCAGACAGTTTAGAATGCTCTACAGTGTTTAATTTTAAAGTTCTCCCCAAGCCTCAGGGTGTGTGTGTGTGTGTGTGTGTGTGTGTGTGTGTATAGTTAATATGTGATTTAATCTGAATCAAGACAAAAGGGGATACATTTTGTGTATGTGGGGGAAAAAATGTAAAAAATGGAGGCATCTAGTACTCATAGGGGAAAAAAAGCAGAAAGGAGAAATAATTAATTATAAGGACATAGTCAAGCCTGTCTATGGTCTAAATCAATCAGATCCAAAATGGAGATTTACAACTGAGACCACCCTGGGTTTGGAATTTATTATAACATTTCCGTATATTATACAAAGAATGGGCAAGAAAAGGAAGCTGTAACTCACGATTCTTTCTCTCTCTCTCTCATTTTCTTTCTCCCTCCTTTATATGGTAGATCACAATTGATTTTTAAGGCTAGTTCACTGTTTTCTAGTAGTACATACACAGAGAATAAAACACATCATGGAAACAACTGGAGAAATTGCATTTTAATATTATTGGTATTTTTCCCAAATAGTCCTTTTAACACATACAAAAACAACCAGGCTGGGAGTGAAGGAATTGTTTTATATGCAACGGCCTGTTGCATTCTATCAACTGGGAAAAAAGATTACAACTAATGTCTGGACCCTGAAGCACCAGGAGTTATAACAGATGTTCTTTGGACAGTTAAAGTACAGGCAGTTGACATATTTAGGGTGATGTGTCGCAGAGTGGAAGCAGACAATGTGGATTGGAGGCTTTTAGGTTTTAAGTAATATGAATATGATTGTAGAGTTGTCAGGGTTGCAAGCATACTGTAACATATTTTAAATATTGCTTGTTAGCTCTTTATGAAGGTTAAATAATAAAACAAGGGTTAACTGAGGTTCAGCTTGTTACAAAACAATAAAGTCAACTTTATTATATCTATATTTATAGATAAAGAATGTATCTATGTATCTACGTATGTATGTATGTATGTACCCATCCATCTATCTTTCTTACTATCTTTCTAAATGAACTGAGAACATGAAACATCCTCTAGATAAACATGAGACGGGGTAAACAAATTTTTTGCGGAACTTCTGGGGAAATTGCCTTTTCATGTGAATTAACACAATTATTCTAGCATATACTATAAAAATATACTAAGAAATAAAGTTTAGTGGGCAATCACATGAATGCTTTCCTTCTGGAAGTTTTCTCAATTATTTTCCCCCAAGGAGAAGACAGTTGTTGAATAGTGTATGGCACTCAATATAAGTATCTCAAAAATGTGAACACTGTTGAAAGAACAGAATGAAAATAATAATTTGTATGATGCTCTCCAGAGGATATATCTACAACATGCCTGCTTTCTGATCAAAAAGTAGAGAGTAACAATGCTATTTTCTTCATTTTATGGCAAAAGGTGCACATGAGGTTTTTGAAAGACAATTTCACAGACACACGAAAAATAAAAAATATATCATGTTAATGGGAATTTCTCTCCTCTCGATCAACCCAGCACACATTAGAAATGTATGTGTAACACTGTAGGTGCAAACTACACTAGGTGGATGGATATTTACCCAAGGAAATTTGAGCCACGGCCTTTCATTTTCAGAGAGCTGCTACCTAATCTCAGTGTGGCATCCAGACAAAGGACACCTCATTCCTCTTGTGTCTGAACTACGAACCAATGCTTTGTGAACCACCTAAGCGATTAGAATAATGGGCTGGGGTGGGGGGGGAAGATAAAATACAAATTTCACTCAGATCTGCGTTGGATTACTTCCTCGTGCCCCTGCCTTTATTGAGCGATTTGGAGTTGCATTAGAATTCAGAATTCCTGTGGAAAGAGAAACCACGGTGGCAGGGACATCTCTTTCAAGGGGATTGCAGGCTGACCCATCAAAATGAAAAGGCTCAATGTTGTGGTGACAGGTCCCCAAGCAGCCCTGAGTGACAGCTTCATTTCAGGAGTTCTCCGATGAGGTTTGAAGTGAGGGGGGAGAGGTAGTGCTGGGGACACTCTGTTCCCTAAAAGTGTCATAGTCAACTCCGCGGTTCACAGACCAGGGGTGGAAGCACCAAAGCAAGCAAAAACGAGCCTCTGCTTACACATCTCCAAATGTATTATTAATGTCTCACCAATGTTCACTCCACGCAAGGTTTCACTTGACTTAAGGGTTCTTACCAAGAGATTCCTTTTTATTACAGATGTGGTGAGAAATAAAAAAGAGATAAGAAAGAAAGCTCTGTGAAGAGATTACAGCCAAAAGGTACAATGCTCTGCCTGGACACTTTTTCCAAAGGAGTCATGATTTAAGTAGGGCTTAACTACTCCAGTGGAAATCTTATCAGACCATGAACTGAAGTCTAGCTTCGAAAAGTGTAAGCTATTTCTGTTTGATATGATCCAATTTGAACCACAGTAATAATGAAAAATAATAGTGCATAATGGTTCCTCATAATTGTGCATTTGCTATCCTGGGATACATTTTGTACATCTTCTCTAGAAATAGGACACCTGATAATGTGAAGTGGCTACCTACAACTCTGTGGATGGAAAGCGATCAGACTTTTGTATTTCTGAGGCAGTAAATATTCACTGAGTCACTTTTCCCACCTTCCAGTGTCCCAGTCACTAACGAAAGGCAACTTAGAAGAAGCACACAGTAGACAAATTTCAGCTGCCCCATACAGCATTTTTCTCATCACGCTATCCCATTTGTATTTTTCATCTCAAGAACAAGAGTCTCATGGATAAGGGAAAATTACAAATGTATGCATTCTTTCTTAAAATAATAGTCATAATTTTGAAAAGCCTTTTAAAAAAAGTATAATAAATAATTTATACTGAATGCAGATACAAAGAACTCTCTTTTTTCCCAACTACATCAAAATTCATGCACTATATTTCTTATTATAGTCCAAGAAAAGTATTTCCCTTGTCTGAGTGTCGCATAATAAAACCACAGCACAACACTGTTCTTAAGATGCATATATTGTTATTATTTATCATTATAATTGTTTTTAATGGAGCAAAAGAGCCTAGAGTGGCATAAATCTATTGAATTGCCAAAGTGTGAGTTGGGGATAATCTTAGAAAACTTTATCCTACATATTTTTGTTTTACCCATTTTCTTACGTTTTACATTTTCCTTCAATAAATGTGTATATGCTATACATTAGAACTGTCTTCAAAAAATTTTTACATCTGATCCTATCTTTCCAACAATTTACCATATTCTGTGTCCTACAAAATTAAGAGGACAAAGAAATTTATCTTTTCTATGGGAAAAAGGAGATCTTTTAAAAACCACATATATTTTTAATCGATCAGAATATTAGACTTCTTTGATTTCAAGGAACTTCATTTGTGTATAATGTGTGCCAATAAAATGCAAACTATTTTTCAAGCATTAATAATGTTGGACTTTTTATTCCATGTTTCTAGTGAGAGTGGATTCCTATTAGTTTTCTTTGGATTCTTTTATTTTGGGGTCCTAAAATTTTGTGGTCTCTGAGGAAGTACCAAATATCCACGTGAAATAGTGAACAAAGAAATTATTTAAGTAAATCCATCAAAACACAAATTATTTGTAAAATATATTTGTTTCAAATATCTAGGCATATCTGTGTAAATGGTTGAGTAAAGGTATGCTGACTTATCCAGAAACATAGATAAGGTTTCACCCTCACTTTGCCAGTGAGAGGTAACTACTAGTTTAATTTGTAAAGGTTACCTGTATCTCTATGGTAGGTCAGCAGGAAGAAAGTAATGTAAGCTGGGAAGTTTCCTGCTTGACTCTGATGCTTTTATTTTCATCCCATCCATTACACAACTATTTATTCAGCACTTACTATAACCATGCTGGAAGCCTGAGAGTAAATAGGCTTTGATACTCATTAGGATGAAGGTAGAATCCAACTTTCATGAAAAGTCATTGTTCTTTGGACTTATCTCCTTTCTTTTCACACAGGAAGCCCTCCCTTAGGAAATAAACATTTCTTATTTTTCCTTATTCCTCAGTTAATATCAGGAACTCTGGCAGGAAAGTACCAAGTTAGATTTTAGATCCTTATGGTTTTATTTTATCCTTTCTAGATGAACTCCTAATATATTAAGTTCTATTAAAATGACAATTTAGGTAGTGTAGGTATATCAGAAAAGGATTAGATATGAGGTGTGGGAAGAGGGCAGGAAAGTAACTCATGGCTCTAGGTTAAAAAAAAAACAGAAAATTAAACTGCAATGCTGGGAAAATTTCAATACATGTTGTTCTAAAAAAATAAAATGCTGCTTACTGAAAGTCTACTCATGACTGTATCTTTACCCTGAAAATTGTGTTCATAGTGAACTAGAACATCACATAGAAATTCACACCCAACTCACTGCAGTATCATTCCTAATAGGTTGTGGAAGACCCTTTTATAGTATGAATAAAAAAATATATTCTATATATGTTTGCATAAATAGAATAATATATTACATATATGTATGCATGTATTGATAGATGGATAGATAGATATTCATGGAAAACAGATCTATATCAACCTTTTTTATGGTTGCATGATATTCCACCATAGGGGTGTTGTATGACTTATTTAATGTATATTTAGATTGTTTCAAAAATTGGGGCAAATAGTATGCAAAAACACCCTTGTATATGTTCGCTCATTTCTTCTCTGATTTTTTCATTGGAATAAACATTAGAAGTGGAATTCTTGGGTCAAATATCAGGGCCGTTTAAAATTTCACTGCACATTGCCAGTTGTCCTCTGGAAAAGGAGTAGCAATCCACATGTTGATGGGCTGTATGTTAAAGAGCCTGTTACTTCATATCCTTGCCAAAATGATGTTATCACTGTCTAATTTTTACATTCTAATATGTGAAAACTTAGATCGCATGTTTTCTAAAACTTGCATTTCTTTCCTTATTGGTGAGGGTTAGCAATTTTCATATATTTATTGGCACTTTAATGTCTTTTTTTATGAATTGTTGTTCATGTCTCTTATCTCCTCTTTGTGAGTTTGTTATATATCTTGTAACTTTATTCATGACCTAGTTTTTATAATTTTCCAAAAGAATTTGCCTTTTTGTCCTGTATAATCAATGCTTTGGCTTTAATTTCATAATTGCTTTCTGAAGTGACTCCTTTACTTTTTAATTTTGTCATTTTAGCAAATTTAATGTAATTCACTTGTGGTTGTTTGACTAAAAACTCAGATACAGAATTAATCTAGATAAACCATTTCAAGATGTTATTGTAATTACTATCTGCTCTGAAGCATAGAGGCAGACACTTGGCTGTGTGATTTGTGATTAGTTGTATCTATTTGATGATCCTGGCCCCAAATTGCCTATATGATCACTATTTATTCAGTAAATGGTGAATAAAAATGGAGTGCCAACTGCCTTTTAAAAGATTCTCAGAGAAATAAATAGGTCACAATTTCAGTGCTCTGAATAATAGTTTTAAAGCTAGGACAATTTATAAGAAATGAAGTTCAGATTCGATGCTCATTCTATAAAGTAAAGGTCTCTAATGGCACAAACTCTAAGAAAAGGCTGAAAATAAACCCTACAACCTAATTGGTGGCTTAAAATATTGCTTAAAAAGGAATTTGTTAAAAATTTGTCTTAGATTTTATGCAGCATGTAAGAATAAAATTAAAATATCTTAATAATTAGAATTAAAGTCACCAGAAAAACTGATGACAATAAATCACTGAAATGATTTCCAACCATGTTTTGACCTTTTACACTAGACACTAATTTTTGAAGACCTTTTGAAAACCGAAACAGAGTATGATTTAAACCATCCACATTCCTCCTGACTTGAGCTTTCACAGACCTGACTGCTGATTGGAAAATCCTGTCATGGTTTCTCCAAAGAAAAAGGGTAATAATGATTATATTAATATGACATTTCAACATGCAACATGATGCAAAACAAGGTTAAAAAAAAAGAAGGGAAGAAGAAGAAAAAGAAACAGAAAACTACCCCCAAACACCAACTGCTCTGGATGCAATTTTAGCCTAGTGTGGATTTTATTTGCACCCCATTACTCATAAACACCCAAATGTAACTCTTTCACTAGAACTCCTTTTGAGTTCAATGTGATAATGAATGTGAAGGGTCTATGCGGGGGGGAGTCGAGGAGGGGGAACTTTGTGATTTTGCAGGTTCACACCAGATAGGCATTTTTTATAGCCTGAAAGGGGATGTTTTCTTTTGTTAATGGCTTACAATCCGATGAAAGGACTCATCACTCTATTTTAGTGCTCCACCACATGGCGCGTATCTTTTATAAATTACAGGCTGGCGTTGTGTGCACTTGGGGAGAGAAAGGTTGGTTTTTCTCGCTGTGAGCCATCCTGCCTAATTGTCGTATGCAAATAAAAGCAATTATAAGGCTTTTAGGGTGAAGGGATGACAGCTGAGTTTGGCAGTTGAGAAGGCCTCACCCACCTTGTTGGCATAGCAACAGGGAGGAAAAGGACAAAATGGTGTGTATACATAGGAAATACATATGTTTTGGTTCAAGAATTTTAAAATATATACCAATGTTGAAATGTAAATGTCAATATGTGTAATGAATGCCTTTGTTTGAAATATTAAATTAAACTCTATTTCTCGGCCCTTTGAATGATCCTTGTCATCTAACTACCATTTATCTGCTATCAGTTGTGATTTTAGTTGCTACTTCTAAAGTTCTGTGCAGATCATAACAACACATTCAATAATTAGGAGATTATAAGTTCTTGATTTTAACAACCTTTGGAAATACCACTGGGTGGAAGTTTTGTGGAAGGAAATCCCAGTAAAGGAGATGATGTAAAGTGGGAAAATGGTGCAAAGTATGCAGCTATCAGTGTATAAAGTTCAATATTAAAAAAAAATGTTTGTGCTAAAATGTTAAACAAGTAGAATAAATAGCATGCTACTAGCATACAAAATTAAAATGAGTCACAAATGGATATCTTCTATGGCAATTTATTTCACAATTACTCTTGTGGAAGCTTTCATGAATTAAATATGAGTTCTGTCTTGAAATTAGGTGTTATAAGGCTAAATTACAAGAGGCAGGCAGTAATTGAGGTGGCAGCAACACGGGGTCTGGTGAACTAATCTCTTGCCATGTCACGTGGCTCGCCTTCAGCCAATGAGAAGCCTCCCATCACAAAAACAGAGGCAGCTGAGAAAAATTGATTTCTCATCTGAGCCATATTTGATAGCTTTTGAAATCGAAAATTGAAATTAACTAACCTAAGCCCCGTTGTAACAAAAGAGCAAATTAAATATGCAACATCGTTTCCTATTGGCAGTAAGAGGGCCTGCCAAGGTAAATTTGTAAATAGAGTTTAAGATGCAATTCTGTTCTCTCTCTTTCAGTGTAAAAGTATAAGTGCATAGTGGCTTTATAAATTATTTATAAAAAAAATCATCAGCTGCAAATGGCCACTGTGGTTAAAGACTTCCATGGAGAAAATCATTGTATTAGGAGAGCTCATTGAATGAATCAAAATTAAAAATCATTCTCAATGATTCACAGCCATTACTTAAAATGAAAAGTAGCAATATTTTAAACTTCTTTTTCCAAACTTTTTTTCCCTCTTCCCCAAAACTCAAAGAACAAATTACAATGATTTACTGAAAAAAAAACAAAACACAAAACAAACAAAAAACTGTGCTATAAATTTTACCAACCAATTATTTTGTAAATAACAATAAGAATTAATTTTGGCTTGAAAACTGCTTAAAGCAAACTGATGGCCCCATCATGTTATACAGGATGCTTTCAAGTACAGCTCTTTTAAAATAATTTCCCAAATGAATCCTGGTGATTCAGCAGGTATGGCTATTAACTTTTAATTTATAAATTTACTAGATCAGATGAAGGAAATAGATGTCTCAGAGGCTGTATCCTAGATTATCCAGGAATGACAGTTTTTAATTTATTTCACTCCTGCCCGTGCAATAGGCTGCCTGCAATAGTGTTTGTTTTACCACAGAGAGGGTGTTTTTTTGCTTCCACTTTTCATTGAATTTGTAAGTAGGCAAATTAATTTTATATGTTTAAGAGATAGATGATTGAAGATAAAAATCATGAAATCATAGTAAGTCCTATCGTCCTTGTTCAGAACTGAACCATATAGAATTCAATGACAAGTGTAATGGAGGATATTACACTTAGCCTGCCTGTCAGCCCACAGACCCCGTAAAATCATTTTCTGTTCTAATTTATTATTAGTGTCAATCAGGCTCCAACAAGATGAGTAACATCATTAGGTACCAGGATCAACTACTCAGCACTTTTTAAATGCAGTTTAAGTAGTTGTCATTATCTGTAGTAGAAGATGTAGTCAAGGTTCAAAAATTTTTTCTTGTTTTTTTGGCCATGCCACGCGGCTTGCAGAATCTTTATTTCTCTGACGAGGGATCGAACCCGGACCTTGGCAGGGAAAGCACTGAGTCCTAACCAGTGGACCGCCAGGGAGTTTCCACAAAAGTTTTTCTGTTGCATAGAAACCTTGTTGGAAAAAAAGCCTTAGGAAGATAAAACCTAGAAGCTTTTAAAAAAATCATTTCCTTTGTAAGAGTCAAATGGCAATGAGGCACCAGGATGCCACACATCATTTCCAAACTGTAAGTAATATACAGGTCTCATTTCCCCAGTGAGCCTCTACAGAACTCCTATCACATAGCCTTGAAGACAGTGGGCTCTGCTCTCATTTTGTTAACTTCCCCCCCTCTTTGTTGAAGTTGCCGCAGGAGAGGAATGCACCCTGGGTGAGCAGCCCCACTGGAAGGGGAAGAAACCAAAGATGAACTCAATCTAGATGCAGGACATTAACTGCTTGAGCATTTTTCCTTCATCCCCATACTCAACTATCTAAGAAACAGTTTTATAAATAACACTTCTCTTTGTAACAAACTCCACTCTGGAAAACCATTTGTTCCAGATTGATAAATTGCATTATCCAGTGGTGATACACTCAAAATCCTTTTACCCAAATTATCTGATTGAGTTTCAGAACTAGTGCTAACTAGATAGGAGGACGTGGTATTGCCTCCATTTGGTGGATGATGAATAAAAACAGTCTAGAGAAATTTATGGATTTCCAGATAAATTATGAAATTTAATTCATTATCTCTCCTGGAGTTGGGAATTTAAATTTCTAACTCCAGATCATGTGACATGGATTTGAATCTTTTTTATTTCCTGAAATGAGAAATTTAAAATTTTAAATGTTTAAGTTCACATCAAATTTTATGCTCAGAAAGAACTATGTATACAGCTATTCTTTTATGTAACTGGTGTGATATTCAAAATATTTAATAATTAATGCCTTGCATATTGATCAATGAGGAAGGATCCAAGCTGTTGATAAATGGCATACCTGGCATTTAGTGTAGATTAGCAGTTCTGGATTCAACCAGTTTTCTTTTCTTTTTTTAAAAATTAGAGTGTAGGTGATTTACATCATATTAGTTTCAACATGGTGACTCAATATTTTATAGATTATACTCCACTTAAAGTCACCACAAAATAATGCCAAATTTCCCTGTGCTGTACAGTACATTCCTGTAGCCCACCCATTTTATACACAGTAGTTTGTACCTCTCAATGCCCTACCCCAATTTGCCTCTCCTACTCCCTCTCCCTGCTGGTAAACACCAATCTCTTCTCTATGCCTGTAAAGACTCAACCCATTTTCTTTTTTTAAATTTACTTTAAAATTTATATCTTATTGAAGTATAGTTGATGTACAATATTATATGTTACAGATGTACAAGATAGTTCAATCAGTTTTCTTAAGCACCTACTGTGTGCTGGGATCTATGCTTTCTGTTCATTGTCTTTGTCATATTCTCTTTCCTGTTTATGTCCTTAACTTTGCAAAATGCTTTGCGGATATCTAGACATAAACTACATTCCCCACTTTTCCCATGTCCTTCAAAATAGTAGCTTTATCAGAAAGGTGAAGCTCTTCACAAACCTTTCCTAGTGGTGAGATTTTGGTGCTTTTAGTGCTTACAAAACATTCACCTGAAATTTTGGTCTATCATCCATTTCACAGCATCTCCTCTCATCTCCTTGCACCAGACTCTCCACCTCTGTAAATGGGGAGTCTAATACATTTGACCTTGTGGGCTTGTTTTAATGCCCCAAAGCACTGGTAGTGTTTGATCCCTAGTAAGCTCTCAATAAACGGTTGCAGTTATCATTTCAGAAATGCAGATTCCAGCTCAAGATGAGGATCCAAGCAGACAATGGATGATAGGAGTATTTTTAGAGGGATTCTTACATCAGAAGGAATGAATGGTAATATTTATTCAGGGCCTAGTGTGTGCACTCTTTAAGGGCATTTCACATCGATTTCATGTCTTACTTAATCCTCACAGTAAACCTGAGGCACAGGTACTAGTCTTAAAACGTCCATTTTACAGATTGTTAGGTTAAACTCTCAGAGGTTAAGTAACCAGGATTCTAACCAACATCTGTCCAAGTCACATTTTCTTTATGTTGAAAAACTATGTTACCTAACAGATTGTGTTAGCATCAAGCTATTCTAAACATATTCATCAAATGATTAGGAGTTCTGTATAACAGAGAGTAGAGAATAATTCTTATATTTTTACAAGTTACCTTTTTAAGACTATGTGACTTTTTTTTTTTTTTTTTTTTTTTTTTTTTTTGCGGTATGCAGGCCACGTTGTGGCCTCTCCCGTTGCGGAGCACAGGATCCGGATGCACAGGCTCAGTGGCCATGGCTCACGGGCCCAGCCGCTCCACGGCATGTGGGATCCTCCCGGACCGGGCCACAAACCCGTGTCCCCTGCATCAGCAGGAGGACTCTCAACCACTGTGCCACCAGGGAAGCCCAATATTTTTATTTTATTGAAGAAAGAATGACAAACCTTTGTTAATGCTTTGATATGAGGATTTACAAGCTATTATTCCAAAATTATTTTTGCATGCTTAAAAAATGCGAAGATAGGGCTTCCCTGGTGGCACAGTGGTTGAGAGTCCGCCGGCCAAATCAGGGGACACGGGTTCGTACCCCGGTCTGGGAGGATCCCACATGCCACGGAGCGGCTGGGCCCGTGAGCCATGGCCGCTGGGCCTGTGCGTCCGGATCCTGTGCTCTGCAACGGGAGAGGCCACAACAGTGAGAGGCCCACGTACCGCAAAAAAAAAAAAAAAAAAAAAAAAACTAAGATAGTGATGAAAATAGTCTGTGGATTTGGAGGACGATATGAGTGGTGATGTGAGATTAGTTTGCTGGCACTGTTGGGAGAGAAGCCTGATTGATGAAAGTTGTGGGGTGAGGAGAAAGGAATAAGGAAAGAGAGGAATTTAGCACTTTTCCCAAAGATGTTCCATTACAAAGGGACAAAAGAGACAATGATATAGTACAAAGTTTTTGTTGCTGTTGTTGTTTTTAGAATAAAGAAATGGTATATATTTAATTGCTGATGAGTTGGAGCTAGTTCTTGAAGAGGGAAGAGGGGAGGAGATCCAGAGAACATGTGGAGGGCTAAGGCTTAAGCAGGAGGAAGGGAATGTCTAATGGAAAAGGAGAGGAAGGAAGGGGTGAGGACAAAAGTGCATTTGAGGGGTGGCAGGAAGTTGTGTGAGGCCCTTCACAGTGGTGGTTGAATCTATGGCTCTGTGAAATGAGAGGCAGCCGAGTTAAAGAATTTAGGAGAAAGTTGGGAATTGCTACTGGGGAGAATGGGAGGAAAATAGACAGAGAAGGAAATAAAGACTGGCAGGCAAAGTTGAGGGCCTGGATGCAATTGGAGATCTTCACTTTCCCATGGCCTCAATCTCTAAATTTGGGTGACCTGCTTCAGCGTTGCTTACTCCCCAGGAATAGACATTGAGCAGGTGAACATTCAGGTGGGTCCAGGACCCAGTTTTTCTAGGCAGGTGGGACAGAAGAAGCCAAAGGACAGAGGAGTTGAAGAAATGACAAAAGTTGCCTGATGTCATGGTTACTGAGTCTCAGCTTGGTAGGGAAGGAAGTAAAGACAGGAGGAGCTGACTGACTGAGGGATAGAATGAAGTCAGGAGAATGGAGGTCTCACTGAAGCTGAAAGAGTAGTGGAACAATTGAATGGTGATCACCTAACAGATGTCTAAACTTTTATGAGTTTCAAATTGTGATTTTAGTGATTGCAAGTTCCAGGATGGGTAATGGGAACGGTTGACAGAGGTGGATGCAGAGTCATTGGAGGTGAGTAGACCAAAGTGCTGAGAGGCCAGCCAGGTGGTCCATGAAGATGCTGAGAGCACCTCAGTTGGTGGCATCACTTGGGAGGGGAGGAACTAAGACCCAGATGTTTAGACTTTTGATTAGTGATAGAGAAGTTTATGATGACAGCAGGAGATGATTTAGCTGAATCACCTGAGCCTCTACTTGTTGGAGGAGAAAGTGTCTATATGTGGAAGTGTTGATGAGATCCGGCAAGTACATCTTAATTCTGAGGTCCATGGGGAATGGAAGACAGATCAGCCTCTACTTCAGAAGGTGATACAAGAACAGCAGCCTTGGGAGGAGCCAACTGTACCTGGAGGCAAGATGAAGGAAGCCTCACTGAGGTGGAGGATGGCTTGCAGACCCTCGAACAGGGTCCCAGGAGGCACAGTGAAAATATTTGGCCAGAAGGTGGAGTGGGACTTTGGGCCAGGGGACAGGCAGCATGGAGCAGCACTGAGCAGAGAGGCTGTCATTGTGAGCAGTGCACAAGGAAGACAGGGCTGTGAGGCACAAGAATGAACGTGGCTTCAAGACTTCCATGAGAATTATTCCAAGCAGTCTTCCTGGTGATAGGTAAAAGGAGGGCGGGACCCTCAGGACTTGAAGGAGTCAGCCAGGCCTGAAAGGATTGCATTTCTGAGGAAGTCCTAGTCCATTGCTCTGGAAGAGACTCTGGAAGGAGTTGGTCTGCTGAGCCCTGGACAGACTGGGATGGCTCCAAGGAAAGGCTCATGGCTGCTGACTTGTGTGCTCTCAAAGCAGAGTGGGAGGGACAGGCTCTGAGGCTGAGACCAGGGCATAACCAAATTCAGACTTGAAAGTCCACATTAATTATTAACCATAGCCTGCGTCAGCCCCGGAAGACCCATCAGGCAAGTTTAGCTTCACATCCACCCTCGTCATTTTTATGTGCAACACATACACACATGTACAGCAAGCAGTAAAAAAGTTTAGATTTCACAGCATTATTCAGAAGTTTTTAATCAGAACCTAGGGATATATTTCAGCAAAAAAACATGATTTTTGAAATCATTTTTTGTTTATCAATTATATATTTGGTGCATTTGGAGGAGAATGCCATCATAATGCATTAGAGCCTCGGCCATCAGACGGATGTACTCAGCCCAGGTAGTGGTATGGGGCAGAGCTATGCAAATCAGCATCTTAGCTGATAATTTTGTGACCTTGTATGTTTGCATATCAGATTTTCCAAAAACAAGTCCCTCTTGAAGGACATTAACAGACAACAACGGAGATGGTTCCCCAGGTTCTTTCTGAGAAAGGCAGGAAGGGTGGTGGCCACTTGAGAGACCCACCCAGTCTTCATCCATGACATCACACGTAAATGTGGCTCTTTCCCCCGACATGAGGGCTCATCAGGTGAGCCAGCATGGATTGATTCCCAGTTGGCTCTAGTGACTTTTAGCCCTCTAGGTCAGTCTTAAGCATCATAAGCTAGTTTTCTTTTCATAAAGATTCAATCCACTGGTAGCATCAGCCTTTAGTTGGAGGGACAGAGAAAACTAGTTGCTTCTTGTTACGGTGCTGTCTCTTGCAAATGACATAATGACATGAAATAAAAATGCATGCAATGGTTAGTTCCTAAACTTTACAGACTCACTAACCCTGGCATCCAGAGCTCAAGTCTATAAAGACTACTTCACCCTGATTGGCTCAGAGACCTCATGAGCATAGACTGCTTACCTAAGCTTCATGCTTTCATGGTCTTCCTCTAAAAGAAGAAAATAAGCAGGATACCAGTAATTCCAGGAGACTTCCAAAATGTTCACTGACATAAAAATCAGAGTGGAGACACATCTAGCCTGAGAAAATTTCTAAAAAACAAATTCTGAGGAGAATATTCAGCCACTGGACAAGGTTGATAATTCTGGGAAGCCTACAGAGGCATGTAATCTTAAAACTGCCAGTGCAGGACTTCCCTGGTGGCACAGTGGTTGAGAGTCCACCTGCCGATGCAGGGGACACGGGTTCGTGCCCCGGTCCGGGAAGATCCCACATGCTGCGGAGCGGCTGGACCCGTGAGCCATGGCCGCTGGGCCTGCGTGTCCAGAGCCTGTGCTCCGCAACGGGAGAGGCCACAACAGTGAGAGGCCCATGTACCACAAAAAAAAAAAAAAAAAAAAAAAAACTGCCAGTGCAGAGAAGAAAGTATCCTTCTGTCCATGCTTCAGATCTTTGAAACAGATGTTTTCTTTTTTATTTCCCCTTTCTTTTCTTTCTCATTTAATTCTCCTTATAGAGATTGGAGCAAAAGAGAGTTTTAAAATAAGTGGGGCAGGCTCTCCCAAATAAAAACACGTGACTTGATTATCAGAAACTTTTCTGTGCCTACAAAGATTAGAACACTGAAAAGTTTCTTAGAAGAACGCTAGTTTTGTTGAAATGTATTTTGAGGTACATGCTTTTAGAAATTATACAGGTTTCAGCAGAAGGAACCACTAAATGAGACTGCAAATGCCTTAAGTATTGACTTTTTCTTCAACATTTATTATTTAGACTCTGAAACCAGTGTTAGAAGAATCACATACCCACACATTGCAATAATCACCAACTTATTCTCCATGAAGGGAAAATACAGGGAATTGTTCTCTGAAAAAGAGTAGATTGATGAAAATATAAAGGAACATGTTTATGGAGGGACTTTAAAATGTCTTTTAAGAATTTTGAGGTGTTTTAGTCCCTCATCTGCAGCAGAGGAAAGATTTGCTCGCTTCTGAATTTTTCCAAACTCCCAAGTTTCACTCAACGACCCTTATGTCTCTAACCTCACCACCACCCTCTCACAGGATTGCAAAGACCTCACCCCAGCCCAGCACCTACAGTGGAAGTTGGCTGCAGGCTATAGTTATCTAATATTATACAGAAAGATGAAGAATTACATTATTGTAGTTGCTGGAAGGCCATATTACAGCTATTTCAGAAGAGAGATTTATAGCAGTATTTAATGAATGCAACTAGTTTCGTTATCAGTAAGTAACCATCCCCATATTGTGCGTCTGGTAAGATTAAATTAAGCCATTATAATAACCTTACAAAAGGTGCCTATTTGGTGGTGGCAAGTCAGGCTAAAGGAAATCGCATTAGCTTGATGAGATGGTTTTATTCATTTTGACACAGGTTTGTTGGTCTAGTCTTCCCAAAATGTGCCTTATAATTTTTAGGCATTTCCCTTATTAAGGAACTTGATAAGGTCTAGCTTTAGGATGTAGGTATTATTGGAGTTATCAATCTCAGCCTGCTTAAAGATAGGCTAAAACTTTGAAGCACGGTTCTTTTGCAAAATTAAGATTTTCCACCTTGGAGCGATTTTCACACATTCATTTTTACTGGGTTTTATTTTTCAGGGATCATTATATAAAGGGTCATTATATAAATAGGTTAGAATACTGATACAGAACAGGTTAGATACAGAACGTTAATTCAGATTTTTATAGAGCTGCTAAAGGAAAAAATCAGTCTGGAGCTAATGAAAAATTATCAACAGACAACCACAGGTTATTTTAAAGTCTATTTGACCCTGGCTACCTGGTAATTTATACATATATGTAATTCTGAGCGGCTTTTGTCTCACTATTACTAAATTTCAGAATTAAAAATTTCAAATTGCTATTTTCCTCTCTACTGATTATTTTTCCCTTTTTCTGCTGTTTAAACTTGAAGTAATCTAGGCTAAAGAGAAAAGATAGTTTGTTTTGTGACAATTTTTCAATGAATATTTGGGAAGGTCAGCAGTATACTGTTAGCATTTTTATTCCGGCAACCTAATTACACATAAGGTATTACAGTTATGTTTTAAAAAATCATGATTCTTAAATTTTCTACAGAGAAAAAAGAATCGGAAACCATATAAATTATATGGCAGTGTTTCCTAATCTCAAGCATGAATATTTGCTATTAGATTCTTATCTTGTGCAGCTTAAAAATTTAAGAATTCTCATCTTACAGCTTGATTTGGCCACCCCATATTTAGACACTTGCTCTCCCAAGAGACACGTGATCCACAGAACTGATCCTGCAGCCATCAAGGTCAAAAGCTTAGCTGAGCACTTTTCAAACATTCTAGTTCTCCCTGTTGACTCAGTGTGTGTAGCCTGTTCATAAAAATAGTTATAAGCAATTTAGTGCAAGTTAGGAACCATCTGACTGTATGGGCTATTGGCAGAGTTTGTTAATATCTCCCAATTTCATTTCCCAGGTTCAAATATCACTTCCCTGACACACAGACTAGATAAAGTTTTTCTTATACAATCTCATAGCCCCCCTTCTTCATGATCTTCATAAGGTTTGTAATTATATATCTGCCTGATAATATTATAAAAGTTTCTCTCTCCCACTCTATACTATGTTGCTCACCTCAGCATCCTCAACACCTGCCTTAGTACTTGCCATGTATTAGATGCTCTATAAATGATTGTTTTGTGAATGAAAGGGTCCATTATACAGACATCAGACTAGGGGGTTGTTTAAGATGGAAGACCGCCTCAATAGTTGGCTAGTCTTAGTCTAACGATGGCATCTCAATTTTTTGAACATATTTTCAAAGTGTTTTTAAACTTATTATACCTATGACATTGACCTAGGTAAAAGAAGAAGGAGCCGTCCGGAAAACTCCAAATGTCTTGGAGCAGAATTTGTTAATGTCACTGAAATATTTCCATCAGGCAACTTTTTGAAATTTATTTATGTACATAAAGGAACTCAGTCCAAGATCTGAGAATTATTCCTGAGCTGGACAGATAATATGGGAGAAATAAAAGGCAGAAGGATTGAAAATAACCAATTTGCTTGTAAAACAAATGTTATACACAATTTAGAAAGTGACTTCCTTATAATACCTCTGAGTTTTTCTGTATTCTGGATATTTAAGTATTTACATATACATTACTAACCCCTGTTAATTTTACCTTGCAATCAGCAGAGGACTTCAATTTTATTTTTAGCTAGAGAATTGCTCCTGCCTAGGATCCATTTCAAGATAAAATTAATTTTAACCTACTGATAGAAAGGTAAAATTTTAAATCATGTTCAAATTTTACATTTTAGCTAATGCTTTCTTTATATATTTTCTTCAAACTATATATTTAACATGGGATTTTTATGTCTTTTCACTTTACAGAATCTTTTAAACCTCAGCTTAAAGTTTTAATGTATTTGACTAATCAAAACTTAATAGTTAAACATTTGTAGATTTTTATCATAATCCCACAATATTAGAGGACCCTAATTATTTCCTAAAAATCATCTAAAATTGTGGACCATATTTTCACATGGTGGTTAGTTTTCAGAAACATTTATTAGCAGCATTGACAGTAAGCTTTGACCTTAAGTTTCTTACATAACACACACAAAAAATCGTATCTCTCACCGTGTTAAAACTAAAATAAATCTTTAGAATTTTTTCAAAGATTTAAGACTTAAAGAGTCAGATGTAAATAACCTAAGAATATTCTGCTTGGCCATTGTTGGAATGGTATTCCATAGGGGATATTGTTAATGTGACTGACAAGACAATTATATCCCATTCACAAATGTTTTGATGTCTGCAATATTAATAATACTGCATTGTCCATGAGAAGTGCTGCCTTAACTACTGGCATGGAATACTCACAATAAATGGCAGCAAACATAATTCTAACCTCTGACTCTGTGACAAACAGCATGGGTACTCTCTACTGCTCTGCCTTTAATTTCAGTGGCATCAAAGGAAAACTCAAGCACCTCGGAAAATAACTCTAGCCCCATGTCTTGATAAAATAAAATGCTTACCCACAGACATAAATTACCATGGAAATAAAAAGAGGACCAAAAAATTACACAGTTTCCTAATGCTCTTAAATCAAAGTAGCAGAGGGAGCGGAGGGCTGTGAGCAGAGCACATGTATTATGCAGGCTCACTGCTTGGTAAACAATCTTTGATGGCTTTAATCCAACAGGTTTGCTCAGTTGATGATGGGAAGGAGCGTTATTCATAATTCTCAAGAACAGAGTACTTTATAATAATCATTTCTGTGGATGTCCGCTTGGAAATTTTTGCTATGGGGACATTATAAATTAGAATTCAGTCAATAGATGCCATAACTGTGAGTTTAATAGTCACAAAACTATTGACTCAGTGGGGTTCCAGGCAGCAAACCCAATGACAGGCAGCCTCCCTCCCCACCTTGTAAATGTGATTCGCCTGCCTGCCAGCTCTCCTTCCTCCTTCTTTCATTCTTTCCTAATTTCCTTCCAAATTTTTTTCTGATTTATACAAGAGGAACAATTCTCATTATAAATAAAAACAAGCAGCATACATAAAATTAAAGCCCTCCTCGACATCCACTCCTTTCTCAGAGCCCACTATTGCAAACAATGGGTTTTGGATCTTTGTGGGTCCTTTTCTGCACAAGTGCAGACATACGCATGTAACTGTACAAAAATATAATTGGTGTGTTTTAAATCACAAGTGGAGGCAAACTGTACCCATTATTTGCAATTTTTAGAAACGATATGACTTAAAGAATTGTAGGGCTTTCCTGGTGGCGCAGTGGTTGAGAGTCCGCCTGCTGATGCAGGGGATACGGGTTCGTGCCCCGGTCCGGGAAGATCCCACATGCCATGGAGAGGCTGGGCCCGTGAGCCATGGCCACTGAGCCTGTGCGTCCGGAGCCTGTGCTCCACAACGGGAGAGGCCACAACAGTGAGAGGCCCGTGTACCACACAAAAAAATAAAAATAAAAAAATTGTACATGTGAGTAC
The DNA here is from genome assembly GCF_025265405.1 of Mesoplodon densirostris. Lineage (NCBI taxonomy): Eukaryota > Metazoa > Chordata > Mammalia > Artiodactyla > Ziphiidae > Mesoplodon > Mesoplodon densirostris. Next base: position 105,392,746 of record NC_082664.1, read on the forward strand.
ATAGAGATTTGTCTGATTCTTTTAGTAGGCTGCATAATATTCCATAGTACAGATACATCACAGTTTATTTAAATAACCCTTCCTTGATAAAAATATAAATTGTTTACAGTACTGTGCTATTTATGATAATGATGTAATGAATATAGGTGGGTAGGACTTGGGCACCTGTAGGGCCTTCTCTAGGGTTTAAACCAGAAGTAGGATTTCTGAGACAATGAATTCATGTATTTGCAGTTTTACTGTTGCCACGTTGCCCTCCAGAGGAGCTGTACTGATTCAAGTCCCCCCAGTCTCTACAGGGTTTCTTCTTACATTACATCCTCTTTAGGTCTGGGGATTGTCAGATGTGTTGACTTTTGCAAATCTGGTGGATATGAAATGATATCTCGTGATTTTAATTGTATTTCCCTGATTGCCAATAAAGTTGAGTATATCTTCATGTGTGTATTGACCTTCTGTGGATTTTCTGTTCAATCTTTCCCCTTTAATAAAATAGAAGCTTATTTGACATATAAGTCGCAAACTTTAAAATTCACCCAATTTAATGTTTTTTCTATATTTACAAAGTTGTACATTGATGATCCCCCAAAGAAATCTCATACCCATTTGCAGTTACTGCCTATTACCCTTCCCTGGCAACCACCAATCTTCTGTCTGTCTCTACGGATTTGCCTATTCTGAACATTGCATGTAGATGAAATTATTCAATATGTGACATTTTGTGTCTGGCTGTTTTCACTTAGTGTAATGTTTGCAAAATTTCCTCCATGTTGTAGCATGTATCAGTACTTCATTCCTTTTTTTTTTTTTTTTTTTTTTTTCTTTTTGTGGTATGCGGGCCTCTCACTGTTGTGGCCTCTCCCGTTGCGGAGCACAGGCTCCGGACGCGCAGGCCCAGCGGCCATGGCCCACGGGCCCAGCCGCTCCGCGGCATATGGGATCCTCCCAGACCGGGGCACGAACCCGTATCCCCTGCATCGGCAGGCGGACTCCCAACCACTGCGCCACCAGGGAGGCCCCTACTTCATTCCTTTTTGTGACTGAATACTACTTCGTTGTATTGCTATACCATCTTATCTATCCATTCATCGAATGATGGACTTTTAGGTTGTTCATACATTTTGGCTATTAGGAATAATGCTGCTCTGAATACTCATGAACAAGCTTTTGTTTGAATATATGTTTTCAATTTTCTTGGGTATACTCGCTGGGTCATATAAGAATTATGTTTGGTATTTTGAGGAACAACCAGATTGTTTTCCAAAGTGTCTTTGCCATTTTATGTTCACACCAGCAATGTAAGAGGGCTCCAGATTCTCTACATCATTGCTAATACTTGTTATTATCTGCCTTTTGATAATAGTCTTCCTAGTGGGTGTGAAATAGTATCATATTGTGGTTTTGATTTGCATTTCCCTAATGAATAGTGATGTTGACCATATTATCATGTGCTTACTGGCCACTTAAATATCTTCATTGGAGAAATGCTTATTCAAATCCTTTGCCCATTTTTTGAAATGGGTTATTTGTCTTTTTAGTTGTTCAGTTGTCAGAGTTGTTGCTGTTTTTTTTTCTGAATACAAGACCTTTATCAGGCATATGATTTGCAGATATTGTCTCCCATCCTGTGGATTGTCTTCATTTTCTTTATGGTGTCCTTTGAAGCACCAAAGTTTTAAATTTTGATGAGGTTCAATTTACCTAATTTTTCTTTTGTGACTTTTGCTTTATTGTCATTGTGACACCAAAATCCAAAGTCACAAAGATTTTCTGCTTTGTTTTCTTCTAAAAGCTTATAGTTTTAACTCATATTAAAGGTCTTTTATTAATTTAGAGTTAATTTTTCGTATGATGTGAGGTAGAGTTCAATTGACCATAAATGTATGATTTGTTTTTTCCCTGAAACCTCCATTGTATTGTTTATATGTCTATGTTTATGTTAGGCCCATATTGTCTTGATTATTGTAGCTTTGTAGTAAGTTTTGAAGTCATGAAATGTTAGTTCTCCAATATTCTTCTTCTTTTTCAAAATTGTTTTGGCTAATTTGGTATCAATTTTTCTATTGGATAACTTTTCTTCATCTTATTGGCCTATGGGTGTTCTTTTATATTCTAAATAATAGTTTTTTGCTTACAATAGTGAATATTCCTCTAAGCCTATCACTTGACTTTGAATTCCATCTATTACATTTCCCCTACATTGCATATTCAATGAAGCCAAATTTATTGATCTTTTCTTTTTGGTACTTATAATTGGTATCTTAATAAAAATATTTTTTAAGAAAATAAATTCCTTCAAGAATTTCTGTTAATAGCTTGGGTCTTTCTTCAGTTTTTAAATTCATCTGGAATTTATTTTGAGCATTCTCCATAGTGATGTAGTTTTTGTTTTTTGTTTTTTCTCGATTGAATAGACAGTGTTCTCAATAACATTTATTGGATATTCTGCCACTTCTCCATTATTCCAAAATCCCTCCATTGTCACATATTAAATTCCTATACATACATTTATATCTATACCTACATATATATATATATATAATCTATTTATCTACCTATATGTATATGTTTGGTTTGGGGTTTTCTATTGTCTCTAGTGATTTATTTATTGAAAGCAACACCAATAGAGACTTTTAACTATTATGGCTTCATAATATATTCTACTATTCATATGGTAGTCTCTGCCCCATTATAATTCTTTGTCTTTTTTTTAACTTCCTTGGCTATTCTTGTATACTATTGTTCTTTGGGATAAATATTAGAATTTATATGTTGAGTTCCAAAAAATGTTGTTATTGTGTTTTGGTTTTGATTAAATTTCTAAATCAGTTTGGTAGAGTACTGCCATAATTATAATCTTCAGCACTGCTGTCTAGGGCACAGGATGTCTCTTTATTTACTTGAATCTTCTTTTATGGCCCTGTATCAACTTTTATAGTTTCCTTCTCATCAGTCTTGCAAATTTTCTATTAGTGAGACTTGCTTCAAATGTACACTTGATTGCTGATTTTTGGGAACTGGAACCCAATTTTCCATAAAAATGATGTAATAGATAGTGGTAGGTCTCCAGACAGTCATATGGGCCATGGTCATAACAGAGGCAAGCAATGGAGCTTAGTCTGGGCCCCAAAGTTAGATCATCTGGGAACCTCCTCCTGGCTGTGTGACTTTGAGCACATTACCCTCTCTTCCTGTGCTCGTTTCTTAGCAAGGAAAGTGGTGATAATAGTACCTCCCACATGGACTTGTTGTGGGGTTTATGTCAGATACACAGAATGTTTATTGTTTTTAATTTCTATGAGGACCTAATCTGAGGTCCAATGTAGGCCATCACACCTAGCTTCCTCCTTGTCTTTCAGCTTTGTGACTGAAGCAAATTTATAAGGAATGGATTTGGTCTGGTACATGGGATTGGGACCCTTGGAGACTTCCAGGTAGGGGTGTGAGAGGAAAGGAGAATGAAATTTAGCAACTGCCAATTTAGACATGAGGAGTAATTTGACTGCTTCTCTCATGTGCTCTGCAGAGACTCCCTCCTCCAGAGGCTGCCACAGCAGCCTAACAGCCTCTCTGCTTCTGGTCTCCCTACTCTGCAGCCACTGGGATCTCCCTAAAATGTAGATCTCATCATACCATTGCCCTTCCTTACGCCATTAACATTTCCACAATGCCCTCAAAACAAGGTCTAGGCTCCTGAATGTAGTTTTAGAATCTGGTCCCTTATTACTTCTCTTGTCTCATATCTTTACTCTCTAGCAATCTATAATTTCTTTCAGTCTCTTCCTCCCCTTCCACACTCTTTTTTCTAATCCTTTAGGTTTAAAGCAGAGACCATTTCCTTCTGAGAATCTCCTTGAACTCTGGTCCCTCTCCCTACTGGGTAAATCTTTATTGTTTTGCTGGTTTAATTATTTTCTAGAATCTGATTGTCTTAAAATGGCTTCTAAAAGTGTCCTTGTATCTGGCAACTGCTCATACTATGTCTAGTGAAATATATTTTGAAGACAAATGTATTAAATAGATGCACAGATATGCTTCTTACCCCCAATTTCATGACCCTTAACTTACCACATAGAAGCAGGCAAATTGCTCCACATGTCTAAATAGGAAGTTGCTAAATTTCATTCTGCTTTTCCTCTCCCACCCCTACCTGTAAGTCTCCAAGGGTCCCAATCCCACGTACCAGACCAAATCCATTCCTTATACATTTGTGGTGGAGATAAATACTGTAAAATGCCTATAGATTGTCTATTGACTTTCTAGGTAATTTATACCATGCTAGAGTACATAAAATACTGCATACAATTCCCCCCCCCCCCCCCCGCACCAAACACACGTTTTAGGCTCTCACAGAACTTAATAAAAGCTTCAATATTGACCAGAAGGTAAGTGGTTAACCCTAACATTGCCAGTAGGGTATGGATGCTAATATGAATAAGAAGATAAACTTAAGCTTCCTAACTCTTTCTGTTAAAGTACAGAAGTATGATCCTGACTGCTGCCAGTCAGGATTGACTGATCTCAATTCTGATTCCAGTTCTGGTACAAATGGGCCTTTTACCCAGAGTGGGTATGGAAACATTTCCAGGCCTTGCTCAGTTACCTACCTGTGAACAAACCAGAGGCTCTTCCAAAGTTCTCCAAGGTTTCATCTAACTAAAAAATATGGTCATTTTGCACCTGTATCCTGGAAAGTTCATAGATATATGCTGTATTTTGAATTGTTTAGCCCTTGGTGAAAGAAGTTGGATACAAAGGAAACAAAATATCTGACCACTACCTTTTTAGAATTTGCAATATATTATAGAATTAAGTGATACAATTTACTTTATTTATACGAATAAATACATGATAAACCATTTACTTTAATTTCATGTTTTGGTGTCTCGAGTTTGGATAATGAGCCTGTTTACTCAAATCCAATTATCCATTCTATTTTCTCATCCTCAACTACATATGTGAACATATTTACTCCCACTTCCCCAAACCACTCCCCAGTACCACAAGACACATAAAGAGAGCTTTGTAAAAGAGGTGGGATTCGAAGCAAGGTCAGGGACAGACTTGAAAGGGAGGGCATTATTCCAGGTCTTGGGACCAGTGTGGAGGAAGTGTAAAATCAGGAGTGGGAAAATCAAACACTGAGAAGTTTAGTTTGGGGAGAACAGAGGGAAACTTGAGTGTGAGGATCTTCAGAAGGGGTGGGGTGGAGAGGGAGGAGTGGAGATATTTTTCAAAACAAGATTGAATGGCAGCTATCAAAGAAGAGAGACAGGGCTTCCCTGGTGGCACAGTGGTTGAGTCCGCCTGCTGATGCAGGGGACACGGGTTCATGCCCCGGTCCAGGAGGATCCCACATGCCACGGAGGAGCTGGGCCCGTGAGCCATGGCTGCTGAGCCTGCGCATCCGGAGCCTGTGCTCCGCAACGGGAGAGGCCACAACAGTGAGAGGCCTGCGTAACACACAAAAAAAAAAAAAAAAAAGAGAGAGACAAAGACCAGAATTAATCTTCAAAAAGAGCAAACTAAGACACAACTTAATAAAGATATTAAAATGACTCAAACACTTCTTTTGTTTTCATCAATTAAGGATAAAACTGGGTGAGGTCCCAATATATACCTATGAAGTGGCCCTGAACTGAGACATTCCATACCCATCCCATTATATCTGTATAGTCGTCAGCTGGGCATCTGTTCTCTCATCAAAGCAATGGACATTTAAGACAGAGTCAAACAGATGGCTGTATTTTGCTGAACTGTACTTTAGTGAAAAATTCCAGATTCTTTTGTTGCAGAGGAAAGGGATTATTGCCTTAAAGGGTGTTCATCATTGGGGGAAAAGGATAATGTTACATCAAAGAACTGAGATGGGGAAGGGAATATTGAGGTAATTTCACTTCTCACGAGAGAGAAAAAAATGAAATATAGATAATGTGAAATATTCCAAATTCATAAAAAAGAAAGCTAAAACCAGGATCTATTTAAAATCCCAGGTACCGTAGTTAAAGTGAAAGATGCTTCAGTTGACCTGGTTCAATGCAAAAAATATTGAATGAGGTAGGTATTCATTCTACTAAAAACGGGACAAATGCAAAGAGGTAGGATTAATACCAAATTATCACTAGAGGGAAGATTGCAACAATTAAAAATTTCCAAGAAAACTTAGCCTTTTGAGGTAAACAATCCCCAAACGACAGTGATGGTCCAACTTTAGGCAGGCTGTGTGATCTCCTCCTCTTCATAAAGAATTTGTTAAATGCTCTTTAATCTATGTTGCACCTTTATGGGTTTGCCAAAAGGAGGTTATCCCATCAGTTATGTCTCATGGTACCTTGTCAGAGATCATCACTTGGCTTTGGGTCCATACCTGTCACAAAAACAACTTCTTACACTTGGTGATTTTTGTTTTATGCTGTTTAAATGGTTTTGAAACTTCTGACTTTGGAGTTGCTATTTCCCAAATAACTATCTTCGTAACATTTTAAAAGGAAAAGAGTAGAGGAGGGTTATGGATGTGGTTCTTTTTCAAAGCTCTTTAACTGAATGCGAATAAATTGAAAACTCATTACAACACAGGGTGTTTTAATTAAAAATGGGTACATGTGATATAATAAAAATAAGAAGAAAGTGAACTTGAATTTGATAACCTTTTATAGAAATAGTTCTTAATCAGTAGCAGAAGGGGGCATAAGAACATTTGAGTAGTTTTTGTAAATGTAGACAATTTTTCAGTATTTGTCTTTATAAATAGAGTCATGCAAAGGAAGATTCACTTGCTAAGGCTTAAAATTCATTGACTATACGTCAAAGTTAGAGGCTGCAGTGTATCATTCTAGCAGAGTACTACTCAGGATTCTAAGAACCCAGTGTGTCCAAAGAGTCTTTCATTAGTTCACTCAGCACCAAGACAGTATCTCAAGACACAGGTAACTTCAAATCAGGGGTGTCAAGTGCATCTTCTAATAACTACAGGCAAAGGAGAAATCAGTTTGCTTTACTCTAACTCAAGAAAATAGCCCTGATTGTCAGATAAACATAAAAGGAAGCGATCGGTGAACTTGACTTTGACAAATACAAAAGGTTCTTAAGCAGCATATGTGAGAATGATTACATGTCACCTTGGACCAGTCTACTTCAATGGAACATTTTCCCCACTTGATATTTGAGTCCATTTAGTTATAAAACATAAAAAGGCAATTCTCCATGCTCTTTTCAGCAAGATAAATAGAAAATCAGCGGAGTTCTTTTTTAAAAACTCTTTTATTATAGACTTGACTACTGTTAACAGCCCATGCATATCCTTCTGATTCTTTCTGTGTGGATGTATCTTTTTCAGCAAAATGAGATAATACTATTCACAATGCTTTGCAATCTGCATTTTCCAATCAACGAGCCACATGCTTCCATTTCAGTAAATTCATGTACTGATACTCAGGCTGTGATTAGATTACAAAATTGACCCCAAATACCCTTTATAGGGTGCATTGCAGGGCCACACATTGAACTTCACTATTATGCCCAAGTCCCTTGCAATTCAGCACATTCCCTTTCCCATGACCATGACTTGTTTGAGAGAATGGGCCAGTTTGTCTGCAGAATGTCCCACCTTTTGGATTTGTCTGCTTGTTTCCAACTCTGTTGTTTTTGATTCATCATAACAAAATTCATTTGCTTGAATAATCTGTTTTTATTTTTTGTCCAGAAAATAGTTTTTTAGAGAGTAATCTAAATTTCACTAGTAACTTCAATAGCTAACAAAATGGTCAGAAAGCTGAGTTAAAGTTTTGACAGCACTGCTGCATCATCCCTTTGGCGCCCCTTCTTGCAGAATCATAAACATCATGCATCCCCACTTGGAGGCATGGATTAAAAAGTAGCCTTATTTCAACATTTCCTTCCCCATTCTCTTGCTTTCAGTATTACAGGGATGAACACAAATTTTTTTTATAACACACTCTAAAACAAAGAGAGGAGGAGCTTCAAGATGGCAGAAGAGTAGGATGTGGAGATCACCTTTCTCCCCACAAACACATCAGAAATACATCTACATGTGGAACAACTACAGAACAGCTACTGAACGCTGGCAGAAGAACTCAGACTTCCCAAAGGGTAAGAAACTCCCCACATACCTGGGTTGGACAAAAGAAAAAGAAAAAACAGAGACAAAAGAATAGGGATGGGACCTGCACCTCTGGGAGGGAGCTGTGAAGGAGGAAAGGTTTCCACACACTAAAAGCCCCTTTGCGGGCAGAGACTGCGGGTGGTGGAGGGCAGAGCATCGGAGCCACGGAGGAGAGCACAGCAACAGGGGTGCAGAGGGCAAAGTGGGGAGATTCCCGCACAGAGGATTGGTGCCGACCAGCATTCACCAGCCCAAGAGGCTTGTCTGTTCACCCGCCAGGGTGGGCAGGGGCTGGGAGCTGAGGCTCGGGCTTCGCAGGTTAGATCCCAGGGTAAGGACTGGGGTTGGCGGGCATGAACACAGCCTGCAGGGGGTTTGTTCACCACGGCTAGCCGGGATGAAGTCCGGGAAAAGTCTGGAGCTGCCTAAGAGGCAAGAGACTTTTTCTTGCCTCTTTGTTTCCTGGTGCACGAGGAGAAGGGATTAAGAGCGCTGCTTAAAGGAGCTCCAGACACGGGTGCAAGCTACGGCTATCAGCACGGAACCCAGAGATGGGCATGAGATGCTAAGGCTGCTGCTGCCACCACCAAGAAGCCTGTGTACCAGCACAGGTCACTATCCACACCTCCCCTCCCGGGAGCCTGTGCAGAACGCCACCACCAGGGTCCCGTGATCCAGGGACAACTTCCCCAGGGAGAACACACAGTGTGCCTCACGCTGGTGCAACGTCAAGCCAGCCTCTGCTGCCACAGGCTTGCCCTGCATCCGTACCCCTCCGTCCCTCCAGCCTGAGTGAGCCAGAGCCCCCAAATCAGCTGCTACTTTAACCCCCTCCTGTCTGAGTGAAGAACAGAAGTCCTCAGGTGACCTACATGAAGAGGCGGGTCCAAATCCAAAGCTGAACCCCAGGAGCTATGCAAACAAAGAAGAGAAAGGAAAATTTCTCCCAGCAGCCTCAGAAGCAGCAGATTAAAGCTCTACAATCAACATGATGTACCCTGCATCAGTGGAATAACTGAATAGACAAAAAATCGCCCCAAAATGAGGCAGTGGACTTTGGGAGCAATGATGTATGTTTTTTTTCCTTTTTCTCTTTTTGCGAGTGTGTATGTGTATGTTTCTGTGTGTGATTTTGTCTGTATAGCTTTGTTTTTACCATTTGTCCTAAGGGTCTGTCTGTCCATTTTTGTTTTTTGTTTTTATTTTTAGTATAGATTTTAGCACTTGTTATCATTGGTGGATTTCTTTTTTAGTTTATTTGCTCTCTCCTTTCTTTCTTTCTTTTTAAAATTATTTTTAAATTATTTTTTATTTTTAATAATTATTTTTTATTTTTTACTTTAGTAACTTTATTTTATTTTATTTTCTCTTCTTTTTTTCTCCCTTTTATTCTGAGCCATGTGGATGACAGGGTCTTGGTGTTCTGGCAGGGCCACAGGCCTGTGTCTTGGAGGTGGGAGAGCCAAGTTCAGGATATTGGTCCACCAGAGACCTCACAGCTACACGTAATATCAAATGGTGAAAGTCTCCCAGAGATCTCATCTCAACGCCAAGACTCAGCTTCGTTCAACGATCAGCAAGCTACAGTGCTGGACACCCTATGCCAAGCAACTAGAAAGACAGGAACACAGCCCCATTCATTAGCAGAGAGGCTACCTAAAGTCATAATAAGGTCACAGACACCTCAAAACACACCACCAGACGTGGACCTGCCCACCAGAAAGACAAGATCCAGCCTCATCCAGCAGAACACAGGCACTAGTCCCCTCCACCAGGAAACCTACACAACCCACTGAACAAACTTTAGCCACTGGGGGCAGAAACCAAAAACAATGGGAATTACGAACCTGCAGCCTGCGAAAAGGAGACCCCAAAACACAGTAAGTTAAGAAATATGAGAAGATAGAGAAACACACAGCAGATGAAGGAGCAAGGTAAAAACACACAAGACCAAACAAATGAAGAGGAAATAAGCAATCTACCTGAAAAAGAATAAAGAGTAATGGTAGTAAAGTTGATCCCAAATCTTGGAACCAGAATGGAGAAAATAAAAGAAATGGCTAACAAGGACTTAGAAGAACTAAAGAGCAAACAAACAATGATGAACAACACAAATGAAATGAAAAATTATCTAGAAAGAATCAATAGCAGAATAACAGAGGCTGAAGAATGGATAAGTGACATGGAAGATAAAATAGTGGAAATAATTACCACAGAGCAGAATAAAGAAAAAAGAATGAAAAGAATTGAGGGCAATCTGAGACACAATTGGGACAAAATTAAACACACCAACATTTGAATTATAGGGGTCCCAGAAGAAGAAGAGAAAAAGAAAGGGACTGAGAAAATATTTGAAGACATTATAGATGAAAACTTCCCTAATATGGGAAAAGAAATAGTTAATCAAGTCCAAGAAGCACACAGAGTCCTATACAGGATAAATCCAAGGTGAAACATGCCAAAACACATATTAATCAAATTATTAAAAATTAAATACAAAGAAAAAAATATTAAAAGCAGCAAGGGAGAAATAACAAATAATATACAAGGGAATCCCCATAAGGTTAACAGCTGATCTTTCAGCAGAAACTCTGCAAGCCAGAAGGGAGTGGCAGGACATATTTAAAGTGATAAAAGGGAAGAACCTACAACCAAGATTACTCTACCCAGCAAGAATCTCATTCAGATTTGACACAGAAATTAAAACCTTTACAGACAAGCAAAAGCTAACAGAATTCAGCACACATAACCAGGTTTACAACAAATGCTAAAGGAACTTCTCTAGGCGGGAAACACAAGAGAAGGAAAATACCTACAAAAACAAACCCAAAACAATTAAGAAAATGGTAATAGGAATATACATATCAATAATTACCTTAAATGCAAATGGATTAAATGCTCCCAACAAAAGATATAGACTGGCTGAATGGATACAAAAACAAGACCTGTATATATGCTGTCTACAAGAGACCCACTTCAGACCTAGAGACACATACAGACTGAAAGTGAGGGGATGGAAAAAGATACTCCATGCAAATGGAAATCAAAAGAAAGCTGGAGTAGCAATTCTCATATCAGAAAAAATAGACTTTAAAACAAAGACTATTACAAGAGACAAAGAAGAACACTACATAATGATCAAGGGATCAATCCAAGAAGAAGATATAACAATTGTAAATATTTATGCACCCAACATAGGAGCACCTCAATACCCAGGCAAATGCTAATAGCCATAAAAGGGGAAACCGACAGTAACACAATAATAGTAGAGGACTTTAACACCCCACTTTCATCAACAGACAGATCATCCAAAATGAAAATAAATAAGGAAACACAAGCTTTAAATGATATATTAAACAAGATGGACTTAATTGATATTTATAGGACATTCCATGCAAGAAAACCAGAATACTCTTTCTTCTCAAGTGCTCATGGAACATACTCCAAGACAGATCATATCCTGGGTCACGAATGAAGCCTCAGTAAATTTAAGAAAATTGAAATCATATAAAGTAACTTTTCTGACCACAATGCTATGAGACTAGATATCAATTATAGGAAAAAATCTACAAAAAATACAAACAAATGGAGGCTAAACAATACACTAAATAACCAAGAGATCACTGAATAAATCAAAGAGGAAGTAAAAAAAAAATACCTAGAAACAAATGACTATGAAAACAAAATGACCCCAAACTTATGATATACAGGAAAAGCCGTTCTAAGAGGGAAGTTTATAGCAATACAATCCTACTGTAAGTAACAAGAAACATCTCAAATAAACAAGCTAAACTTACAACTAAAAACTTTCACAGAAAGAACAACAAAAAAAACAAAACCCAAAGTTAGCAAAAGGAAATAAATCATAAAGATTAGATCAGAAATAAATGAAAAATAAGTGAAAGAAACAATAGCAAAGATCAGTAAAGCTAAGAACTTGTTCTTTCACAAGATAAACAAAATTGATAAACCATTAGCCAGACTCATCAAGAAAAAAAGGGGGAAGATTCAAATCAATAGAATTAGAAATGAAAAAGGAGAAGTAACAACTGACACTGCAGAAATGCAAAGGATCATGAGAGATTACTACAAGCAACTATATGCCTATAAAATGGACAACCTGGAAGAAATGGACAAATTCTTAAAAATGCACAACCTTCAGAGGCTGAACCAGGAAGAAATAGAAAATATGAATAGACCAATCAAAAGCATTGAAATTGAAACTGTGATTAAAAATCTTCCAATAAACAAAAGCCCAGGACCAGATGGCTTCACAGGAAAATTCTATCAAACATTTAGAGAAGAGCTAACACCTATCCTTCTCAAACTCTTCCAAAATATAGCAGAGGGAGGAACACTCCCAAACTCATTCTATGAGGCCACGATCACCCTCATACCAAAACCAGACAAAGATGTCACAAAGAAAGAAAACTCCCGGCCAATATCACTGATGAACGTAGATGCAAAAATCCTCAACAAAATACTAGCAAACAGAATCCAACAGCACATTAAAAGGATCATACACCATGATCAAGTGGGGTATATCCCAGGAATGCAAGGATTCCTCAATATATGCAAATCAATCAATGTGATACACCATATTAACAAACTGAAGAATAAAAACCATATGATCATCTCAACAGATGCAGAAAAAACTTTCGACAAAATCCAACACCCATTTATGATAAAACCCTCCAGAGAGTAAGCACAGAGGGAATTTACCTCAACATAATAAAGGCCATATATGACAAACCCACAGCCAACATCATCCTCAATGGTGAAAAACAGAAACCATTTCCACTAAGCTCAGTAAAAAGACAATGTTGCCTACTCTTACCACTGTTATTCAACATTGTTTTGGAGGATTTAGCCACAGCAATCAGAGAAGAAAAACAAATAAAAAGAATCCGAATCAGAAAAGAAGAAGTAAAGCTGTCACTGTTTGCAGATGACATTATACTATATATAGAGAATCCTAAAGATGCCACCAGAACACTACTAGAGCTAATCAATGAATTTGGTAAAGTAGCAGGATACAAAATTAATGCCCAGAAATTTCTTGCATTCCTATATACTAATGATGAAAAATATGAGAGTGGAATTAAGGAAACACTCCCATTTACCATTGCAACCAAAAGAATAAAATACTTAGGAATAAACCTACTTAAGGAGACAAAAGATCTGTATGCAGTAAACTATAAGACACTGATGAAATAATTTAAAGACGATACAAACAGATGGAGAGGTATACCATGTTCTTGGATTGGGAGAATCAACATTGTGAAAATGACTGCACTACCCAAAGCAATCTACAGATTCAATGCAATCCTTATCAAACTACCAGTGGCATTTTTCACAGAACTAGAATCAAAAAATTCACAATTTGTATGGAAACTTAAAAGACCACCAAATAGCCAAAGCAATCTTGAGAAAGAAAAGCAGAGCTCGAGGAATCAGGATCCCTGACTCCAGACTATACTACAAAGCTTCAGTAATCAAGACAGTATGTAACTGGCATAAAAACAGAAATATAGATCAATGGAACAGGATAGAAAGCCCAGAGATAAACCCACGCACAATATGGTCACCTTATCTTTGATAAAGAGGCAAGAATATACAACGGAGAAAAGACAGGCTCTTCAATAAGTGGTGCTGGGAAAACTGGATAATTACCTGTAAAAGAATGAAATTAGAACACTCCCTAACACCATACACAAAAATAAACTCAAAATGGATTAAAGACCTAAATGTAAGGCCAGACACTATCAAACTCTTAGAGGAAAACATAGGCAGAACACTCTATGACATAAATCACAGCAAGATCCTTTTTGACGCACATCCTAAAGAAATGGAAATAAAAACAAAAATAAACAAACGGGACCTAATGAAACTTCAAAGCTTTTGCACAGCAAAGGAAACCATAAACAAGATGAAAAGACAACCCTCAGAATGGGAGAAAATATTTGCAAATGAAGCACCTGACAAAAGATTAATCTCCAAATTTACAAGCAGCTCATGTACCTCAATATCAAAAAAACAAACAACCCAATCCAAAAATTGACAGAAGATCTAAATAGACATTTCTCCAATGTAGATATACAGATTGCCAACAAACACATGAAAGAATGCTCAACATCATTAATCATTAGAGAAATTCAGAACAAATCTACAATGAGATATCATCTCATACCAGTCAGAATGGCCATCATCAAAACATCTACAAACAATAAATGCTGGAGAGGGTGTGGAGAAAACACAACCCTCTTGCACTGTTGGTGGGTATGTAAATTGGTACAGCCACTATGGAGAACAGTATGGACGTTCCTTAAGAAACTGAAAATAGAACTACCATATGACCCAGGAATCCCACTACTGGGCTTATACCCTGAGAATACCATAATTCAAAGAGAGTCATGTACCACAATGTTCATTGCAGCTCTTTTTACAATAGCCAGGACATGGAAGCAACCTAAGTGTCCATCAACAGATGAATGTATAAATAAGATGTGGAACTTATATAAATGGAATATTACTCAGCCATAAAAAATGAAATTGAGTTATTTGTAGTGAGGTGGATGGACCTAGATTCTGTCATACAGAGTGAAGTAAGTCAGAAAGAGAAAAACAAATACTGTATGCTAACACATATATATGGAATCTAAAAAAAAAAAATGAATTGTCATGAAGAACCTAGGGGCAGGATGGTAATAAAGACACAGATCTACTAGGGAATGGACTTGAGGACATGGGGAGGGGGAAGGGTAAGCTGGGACAAAGTGAGAGATTGACACGTATATATATACACTACCAAATGTAAAACCAAAAGCTAGTGGGAAGCAGCTGCATAGCACCAGGAGGTCAGCTCGGTGTTTTGTGACCACCTAGAGGGGTGGGATAGGCAGGGTGGGAGGAGGGAGGGAGATGCAAGAGGGAAGAGATATGGGGATATGTATATGTATAGCTGATTCACTTTGTTATAAAGCAGAAACTAACACACTATTGTTAAGCAATTATCATCCAATAAAAATGTTAAAAAAAAGACATTGATGATTCAGTTCTTAGTGGTTTGCTTTGTTTACAAATACTGCTACTGATAAGTGGGCATCATGAATTTATGCTAATATATCATAATAATTTGAGATCATTTTCACCATTTTCATTCCTGTAGAAAGTTATAAGTTGCTCTTCTATAATATACTTCTGATAACTGTTCTAAAATGATGATAAAACGGATTAGTAATCCAGGTGTCAATCATTTTTTTAATCTCTAAAAAGGAGGTTTTTTTTTTCCCCCTCGGGTAGAATTTAATAAGCCTTTTTACCAATATTAACTACATAACTGCAATTATAATTAGATAAGAGCTTTAAGTCTATTTAAAATTTATGTATTCCTTTAAAAATCTTTAGAAAGCAACAAATTTATATCAATGTACTTGTCTATCATGTATTTATCAAACAAATGTATTATTACTCTCTGGTATTAGATTTATTATAACAAACTTGTAACATTTAACAATAGAAAAATTTTGGGGCTTCCTTGGTGGCGCAGTGGTTGAGAGTCCGCCTGCCGATGCAGGGGACACGAGTTTGTGTCCCGGTCTGGGAAGATCCCACATGCCGCGGAGTGGCTGGGCCCTTGAGCCATGGTTGCTGAGCCTGTGCATCAGGAGCCTGTGCTCCACAATGGGAGAGGCCACAACAGTGAGAGGCCCGCGTAATGCAAAAAAAAAAAAAAAAAAAAAAAAAAATTATTGAGTGCTTACTATGGGTCAGGCACTTGAATAAGTACTTTGCAAGGATTGTTTTATTTAAACCTCAAAAATTCTTGAGGTATAGATACTGTTATTATCCATTTTATACCTGATACAAAAAAGCAGAAATGTTAAAATGTGTTTTTTTTTTTTTTTTTTTTTTTTTTTTTTGCTGTACGCGGGCCTCTCACTGCTGTGGCCTCTCCCGTTGCGGAGCACAGGCTCCGGACACACAGGCCCCGCGGCCATGGCTCGCGGGCCCAGCCGCTCCGCGGCATGTGGGATCCTCCGGGATCGGGGCACGAACCCGCGTCCCCTGCATCGGCAGGCGGACTCCCAACCACTGCGCCACCAGGGAGGCCCTAAAATGTGTTTTTATTGGGAGGACAATTTTTTTTTTTTTTTAGCGTTACGCAGGCCTCTCACTCTTGTGGCCTCTCCCGTTGCGGAGCACAGGCTCCAGACGTGCAGGCTCAGTAGCCATGGCTCACGGGCTGAGCCGCTCCGCGGCATGTGGGACGTGCAGGCTCAGCAGCCACGTGCTCACTGGGGCACGAACCCGTGTCCCCTGCATTGGCAGGCGGACTCTCAACCACTGTGCCACCAGGGAGGCCAGGGAGAACAACTTTTAAAATGTACATTTGTTAAAGAAACAAAGGTAGAAATATACTTAATGATCTGTACCTTTCACGTGTGTGTATTTTAGAATAGTCTTCTGGAGAATTTGTCCACGATAGTTGTCTGCTATATACCTGGGGGGAAAATACCTACCTAAGGCAGTTAACATTATATTCCCCAAATAGGAGGAGCCAGGAAATCAGCGTCATGTGAGTGCCATGAACTTAGCCTCGGTGAGCATGAGGATGGTACTGTTCCATCTATTACCAAATTGGTTGACTGGACCAGCTCCAGTGTCCTAGACCTAGATAGAAATGGGGTTCTGTTTTTTGATTGGATTCTTGCAGCCAATAATGAAACCGGTGCTGAGAGTGGAAAAGCACAGGCTTCATTCAATGGCCAAAGAATGGAGAAGTGGGAATCTAGTTTGCAAATCATCTTCTCAACCCAATTCAAGTGGAGACACCAAATATATAGGAGGTGTGAGGTACAAGGGACGGATTTGGGAAGAGTGGGAGGAATATTCATGAGTTGTCGGAGAACAGGGGTGTGGTTTGAACCTAGGACCGATGCAACTCTCCTTTTCAGTCCTTCTATGGGCTTCTCTGGTTGTTGTCATGGCAATTGTCAACTGTCATGGCACTGGTGGCTGTGTCACTTAGCATGCTAATATATTGCAATGAGTGTATAATAAGGCTCAAGCTCTACTGGAAGTCAAATCTTCTGCCATGTTGGGTCTAGTTGGTTCTAATAGGTTCTTATTTTTTTCTCTTTGCAACTTCCTCCTCAAACTTAGGTAAGAGTAATTGGTTTCTATTTGAGGGAGGGGCAGGGGTATGATTCTGGGGTGACAGCCTTGGTCACACATCCTGTCACTGAGGATATTGTATACGAGGCAGTTTTGATTATACAGCCTTTGGAGAGTCATCATAATAGATAGCAGTCCAAAGAGCCCTCCACCCCCTCAAAAACCCAACTTTGCTTGTATTCATTCTCTATTGGGTTTTTTCATTTACTTTATATATCTGCTGATGCTAATACTGATGGACTGATTCATACAATAGGAGAGTTTGTTTGAAAGCAGACAGGAAAAAGAGCATGTAAATGACACCCATTAAAGACTTTTAGTTTGATGGTCTGTTTCCTTTTGGAATAAAAAATATAATAATTTGCTCCTACATAAATATCTTATGGCAAGTTTAATTATCAGGTATCCAGAAACGAATAACCTGATTAGAAGAATGAATCTTAATTGTATAGTTTTAGCCATTACTACGATGCTTCAAACATTTTAGGGTCAATAACTAAAATATATGAATGTTAAAAAAAGAGAGTGTTCAGAAAATAAACATTCTACTTAATTCCTAGACTAAAATATTCTTGGACTGTACTAATTGCCATAATGTGTCATGACTCAGATAACTGACTAGTTATAGTCCTAGATGGATACTGATTGTATTCTGGACAAGAAAAAAAAGAGTGCCTTTATTTCCAGAGCTTGGATTTGAGAATGTTTTAAAAAGATATCCAAAGTCAAGAACATCAATTAAAACTCAATTATGTGGGCCTCCCTGGTGGCGCAGTGGTTGAGAGTCCGCCTGCCGATGCAGGGGATACGGGTTCGTGCCCCGGTCTGGGAGGATCCCATATGCCGTGGAGCGGCTGGGCCCGTGAGCCATGGCCGCTGGGCCTGCGCATCCGGAGCCTGTGCTCCGCAACGGGAGAGGCCACAACAGTGAGAGGCCCGCATACCGCAAAAAGAAAAAAAAAAAAAAAAAAAAAAACTCAATTATGTAAAACAATATTGAATGTGTTATATTATAGGGATTACAATAATATTTACCATTAATTGGGCATTCATTTTATGCTAAGTACTTTACTTAAATTAATTTAATATGCACAATAATTAGTATTATTCTCTGTTTGCAGATGAGAAAACCCAGGCTTCGAGAGTTGGTTTCACAACCAGGACTGGTTATTTACTGGATTTTTTTTTTTTTTTTTTTTTTTTTTTGCTGTACGCGGGCCTCTCACTGCTGTGGCCTCTCCCGTTGCGGAGCACAGGCTCCGGACACACAGGCTCCGCGGCCATGGCCCGCGGGCCCAGCCGCTCCGCGGCATGTGGGATCTTCCGGGATCGGGGCACGAACCCGTGTCCCCTGCATCGGCAGGTGGACTCTCAACCACTGCGCCACCAGGGAAGCCCTATTTACTGGATTTTGAAGCAAGTCTCTTCTTAAGTCCAAGCTTCTGACTCTGCATTATAATGTCTTCCACACTTTATTAATTTCAGCTCAATTTAATACCAAACTTTTGATAAAATATATTAAATTGTTGAAAGTAGTCACGGAGCTTCTACTAAGCATCATCAATTGTGATAGAAATTGGGTCTAGATGTTATAAACACTGTGTTCCACCCTCTGGAAGCTTGCAGACAAGTATGGAGAGGGTAAGACAATTATTAAGACCAGTGAACTCTCTGTATTTATTACAAGTGTGAATTTCTGATTTTAGTTTCTTTTCATAGCAAAAGGGTGACAGTGGGAAGGTGCAGAAGTCACCAGTTCTCCAAGTATGAAGGTAACAAATGCTTCTTATGGGCAAAATGTGTCCTTGTCATGTGTAGAACAAAATCAGCAGAGCCAAATAAAGAAAGACAGTGCATAATGTTCATTGCACTTCATTCTTTCTTGAGTTATCATTGCGACTGAATTACTGAATTTGTAATATTTGTTTTTCTGCAAGTTTCCTAGGTTTTATTTCCTTATGCAGCCATTAAATGGAGTATACTTTGTCATACATTGAAATATACATTTACTGCTCCAGCATGATGATATGTAATTGTACATTCATCAAAATCCAGAGAAAAGTGTGTTAAATGTTATCATTAACATTTAAAACATGAAAAATTGTCATCAAATTTTATAGCATAATGAAAAATCATGGGAAGCACTTAATATGTTAGTATCTGAAGTTATTGCTCAGATAATACAGAAATGCAGCTTTTTTCCCCTCTATTATCCATCTCACCAGTTTCCTTCCATTTGAAAACTATTGGCAACTGTATTTTTTCCAGGATGATATTTTCTGCATAAATAAAAATGAAGGTCCCCACAACCTCTGTTTCTACATAAATTCTTCCTTTCCTCCGACATCAAAAGAAGTCTCTTAATGGCACCCAGGAAACTGAGTGATTATTTACCCATCAGCCTAAAATGTGAATATTGGGTAAATGTGAATATCTAGGTAGGTTTCATTATGAGAAAACTGCCTGCTTCATACCAGTTTCTTAGTAGCTACATAATTTAAGTCTTCTGTCAATAAACACCATGGACCCAAAGAGAGTTAGCCAGTAAATCCCAGCACCCAGCATGGCACCTAACACATAATAGGTCCTCACCAAATAGATGTTTTGTTTTTAATAAAAGAATGAATAATCAACATTAAAAATACTGATGTATATGTATATCATCACATGCATAATGAGTCACATATATTACTTTAAAAACTTTCTTATTTGGGGATGACTTAGTACATCAAAAGAGCAAGAGGGACTGCAAAAACCAGAACTGCTTTAATTATTCAACTTTCATTTTGTGCTTAATGTTGTTCCAGACACTGCAAGTTCATAGATGAAGGACTATAGAGCCTAACACAGTGACCTTCCAGTCCTAGGACATAAATGGAGCCTCAGTTGGGCTTTGCACCGGTAACCTTTTAAATGATTAGACAGCAGGATTGCATAGTATAGATTTGTGTGTCTAAAAATGCTTTCAGACACTCTGAACCCAAAATGTAAGCGGCTATTTAACCTGGAAAGAATTTCATTAAGCAGTTCACAAAGGGTTGGTCCAGCTATCCAACTGGCCAGCATGTAGACTTTGATAGGTTGAAGGTGAATTTCATTTGGGTTTCCTATGTAACCAGCAAAGAAAACACATGAAAAGAGCACAAACACATGAGTGGACACACTTCCCTGAGCCTCCCTGGTTTCTCATGTTGTAGACTGAAGTTTGGTCATTTAGTCACCAGACAATGAGTAGCCTTCCAGGTTAGAGGAACCAAGAAAGCAAAGACTCAGCCACTGCAGGGGCCAGGGCCAGATAGGTATTGAAGACTCTACCCACACCAGACGTGGGATTTCTTGCCTCAGACCTTGTTCTGTCCTGTTTCCTCTTTTTCCTCTGTCACTGAGCCTGGGCCTGGCTTTCTCCCAGGTTTCCATTACCTCCATGATTCATTGTTGTGACAAGGACAAGAGAAATGGCAAAGAATGTGTACTTCTAGTAACCAAATGAACAAACAAACAAACAAAAAAACCTTTCGCCATAGGACAGTAGGGGGTAACAAATTTTCTGTATCTGAGACTTTTATCTGTAAAATGGGGCTAAAAATACTTCCTTCCTCTTAAGACTGTTGTAAGAGTAAGAGAACATATATATGTAAAAGGAGCCATCAGGCATTGGTAATCAGATATAATTCTTCCTATTATTGTACTCAGTCATCTATAGTAACATGAATTTTTCTTCTCACTTCAACTGTTGACTGAGCTTTCACGGCTGGAAGGGTGCCTGAGGACTCACCCTGTAATAGGGAAGAAACTTTGTATTCTATTACACGTTAATCACTAAAGGGATCTTGCTTATAAGCTTGAATTATACATAATGACCCATCTCTGGAAACCCTGCCTCCCAAGTAATGAGCATTAAGTTCAAATACCTTCATTTAGCTCACAGAAAACATTGTCACCAGGTCCACCTGTGAACAACTGCAGGGGGTAAGAAATTAACAGATCCCCTCAGCAGGCTGAGCAGAACCAGGAAATGTTTGACTTTACTCCCTCCCTTTATAGTATAAAAGAAGCCTGAATTCTAACTCAAGCAAGATGGTTCTTTGGGGCATGAGTCCACCATCTTCTCGGTGTGCTGGCTTTCCAAATAAAGTCACTATTCCCTGCCCCAGCAACTCATCTCTTGATTTATTGGCCTGTTATGTGGTGAGCAGTGTGAGCTTGGACGCAGATACAACACAGAATAGCAATCCACACAGTAGGCTCAGCATTCCATTTTTGTCCAATAGCAGTTGCTAACTATAGCTTACGTTTTTAAGATATTAATTTCCTCTCCTTCATTGTTGGGTCCTTTTCTCTTCCTTTGGCTTTTATTAAAAATGATGACAAAAATGAACAGTATTGTATACTGTACAAGGCAGCTTTACATACAATATCTCTTTTCGCCTGTCCAACAAACTGCAATATCATTATTCTCATTTCATAGATAGAAAACTGAAGCTGGATGATAACAGGAAAATTGCTCCACATAATTCAGATGATAGTGTTGGACTATTTGGTTTCCACCACGCCACCAGCATGCCATTGACTGCTCTCTGTCTTTTACATTTTTTGAGGTTGGCTGGTTTTACATGAGAGCATAAATGAGCATGAGATCATTGACATAAAATGAGTAAGATTTGAGTGTGGAAAAAGCAGAATGTGCACAGAGAGCTGGGATCTACAGAAATACTCTCTAAAGCCTAAAGGACTGACTTGGCCTTGAAGTTCATGGGGGTATAATGCCCCCTCATTTGAATCTGTAACCTATGACTCTAGAATCCAAGTTTACCAATTTTCACCCCCCTCGATACATTTCAACATTTTAACTAAAGAGAGCTTCCTTTGAAAATTAACAAGGGGTCAGCACATAGGAAAACATGTGCCCAACATAATCCATGGAGAGGGGTGAACTGGGCTCCAAATTACTGCCCCTTTTCTCCATTGACTTTCTTCAATTGATTATACTGGACTAGAAGACATTTTAAGTCTCCCGGCTGGGTAAAATACTTGAAGGGTTAACGCATAATGACCAATTCTTTCATTGTAAGACAAAGGACCATTAAAAAGAGTAGAGGGCCATTTATCTGTTGCTTTTAAAAAATTTTAAATACGTACTATATCTGAATCCTCACACATATTACAAAAACACTGAAATCAAACAACCATGGTTCATTCCTGGCCTTTGATTTTTATATCCATGCATGTTAAAAAATAAAAGAAAGAGAGGGAAAACCAAACATGTGTGCTGCCTTTTAATAAAGATCATATTAAAAATTCAATAAATAGCAATATCTCTGATCTCTTAACAAAAGCTGCTGGTGTACAGGAAATTAAATGAAAAAAAAAACCTTGTTAATCCTTTTTGATTTCTGTACATTGTAGCTAGAAGCAGAATTCTTTAACTCACAGATTTCTCCTTTTTTTTTTTTCTTTTTAACATTTTAAAAACCTTTTATTGCACAAACGTTGCCTGGGCAACACTATAAATGCAGCTTGATTCTTGGAAAGGTTTAAAATTAAAGGTGGGGGGTGTGGTAGGGAGCAAGCAGTTGTGTCATTGACTCATCCCAGTGGCCTTGCAAGGAGGAACCCACCTCGAACCAGGTGATAACCCAATAGACTTTATCTTGTCTTCTCCCGCCCTCCCTGAAGCCTGCCAACACTTCGGCTGGCTGTTAGGCATTTTAAATATCCCCCCTGAGCCCTAACCTCACCCCCTTTCTCTTCTTGTCAGCTGGAATGTCTCCGAGCTGTCAGAAGCTTGTTGCTTATTGATGTTTCCGTGTGTTTTATGTCTTTTCTGAGATATGACAGGCCCTGACACAGCGCTGATTTCAATCAGGCTGCTTCTGGAGAGGCCTAAGATTTTTAGTTGCACAATCCTCATCTCCAGCCTACTTCAGAGGCCTCTGTCTAATGAAAATGTTTCAGGAGGCCGAAATAAAGGCCCTGTGCTCAACAAACAGCAGCTGAGGAATTCACGAGCCTTGAAAAAACACATGTGTGTGCACTCATGCACACACACACACAGGCAAACACACACGCACCATGGTCCCCCCACCTCCTTTTGTTATAAGAAAAGCAAGAACAGAAAGCGACCTTGGAGCCAAAGGTTCTGACACTGAATCAAATCCCTTTAGACCTGAACTGACAGGCTAGGCCTGGCTTTAGATTACGTTATCACATCTTAGAACAAGCCTGTATGTACCTCAGGATTCCCTACGTGTAAAGAGCTGGCTGTTTTACCCCTGCTGCCTATTAAGTCAAGTTCTGATGTCTTGTAAAGAATGAAAGCCTATCACATAGAGGGTGGGAGTAAAGGGTTGGGGGGAGGGGGAACAACCACCAGAAATGGAAATAAAATGTGTAGCTGGTGGTGAGCTCATTTCTGTTATTTACAATGCTGGTCACGAGGAGATTAAAAATATTAGAAATTATTCTTGGTAAATCACATGTGATTTCCTGAAGCTTATACAAACAACTCATTTTATACCATGTTGGTCATATTTAAGCTAGACAAATAAGGGGCTTGGGATACCAAAGGCATTTTGTTTGGCCCAAATCAACACACCTATTTGAAGGCCACCATCAAACACATTCCCAGATACCTGAGCGAGAGCATAGGACTCTTAGCTTTGTGTATGTGTCCGGCAAGTTGGACAAACCTGAGCTTGTCAAATGACCTCTTTGTGTCTGTTTCTCCAATTTAAAATGCTGAAGCCTTATACCTCAGAAGAAGGCAATCTTTTCATTATTGGGCTTTTCGACTTTAAAAGTCAAGGTATTTGTTAATCTCAGCATCCTAATTTTCCCTTCCTCCCACCTTTCCCCTTTGGTAACCATAAGTTTGTTTTCTAAGTCTGTGAGTCTGTTTCTGTTGTGTAAGTCAGTTCACTTGTATCAATGAATCACTTTGCTGTACACCTGAAACTAACACAACATTGTAAATCAAATATATCCCAATGTAAAATAAAGTTAAAAAAAGTCAAGCTACTGATAAACAACAAGATCCTTCCATACAGCACAGGGAACTATATGCAATATCCTATAATAAACCATAATGGAAAAGAATATATGTATGTGTATATATCTATATATATATGCACATATATATGTATATATATATATTTATATAACTGAATCACTTTGCTGTATATCAGAAACTAACACAACATTGCAAATCAACTATATTTCAATAAAAAAATAGAAGTCAAGCTATTGGCACAGCTTCTAATAAGGCAATAAGTCTCCGATGATGAAGACTAAATTTAAAAAGTCTCAGGGACTAGTGTTCTGTTCTTCTCCATGACAAGGCACCCCTTACTGGCCTGCAATTAGTATTTGTGATAGAATTAAGACTTTCCAGGGGAGAAAAACACTTAAATTATAATATTATGCCAACAGCATCTAGAATGAAAATATTTCTTGAAGGATAAATATCCAAAGTGAAACAGACATTAATAAAGAATTTCAAAAATTTTTTTGGTTTTCTTTGTCTGGAAACATGTGGAGTAGGGACGAAAACACAGGCTTGAGAGCACAGGCTCCCAGATGTCAGTCTGATTCATTTGTGCTAATGTTTAAAGAGTGAGATTTTATTTTAGAATATGGATTTGGGGCTTCTTTGGAAAAAAACCAACCAGTCTGGAAATGGCAACCATCAGCTGGCTCTGAGTCACACCAGCCTCATTAGACAGGCCCTGCATTCTCCAGGGGCCACAGCCGACCAACTCTTTTTTTTCCCTCTATATTTAGGGTCTGGCCTCTGCAGCATCTGATTTACAAACCCTAATTTGAAGTCAGGCAACGCTGTGTTTGGATGTCAGCTCTTCTGCCTACTAGCTGTATCGCTTCAGACAACTTAACTGTCCTTGGTTTTCTTAGTTCTAAAATGTGAAGAATAAGTCCTACCTCAAATGGTGTTTTGATGATTGACATCACAAATGTAAAATGCATGGCTCATAAAAAAAAAAAAAGAAAAACTTCAAAAAATATGTTCCATCTTCCCATTTCCTCTTTGTAGAGGATAGAAATGTGATCACCCTTGTGCTTGTTGTTTCCAAGTGAGATTCTTTTCTGTGCTGAGTTAGAGTTTTAGCTTAAAAAAAATCTTCTGCCTCTCAGCCACATTGAGTGAAAATTACTGCTAAAAAAAGCATTCCTCCACCTCCATTCCATTTTTTAAAATGTTATGGTATTTTAAGCAATATTAATATAATAACAGTAGCATGTGTTTATTGGGTTAGTCTGTATTTTATGACTTAGTATTGAATTTATGGCTTGTTTCTACCAGTACTGTCACTATTAATTTTTGTTCCCATTTTTTTCATCAGCTGGAACATTGTCATAGGACTATTGCCTGCCTGTGATAAGCAGTCTCTGCTATTTTTATTTCAGGTCTGCTTATCAACAGTCAACACCAAATTATTTTTTTTTAGAACAAGTAAGTTATCAATTTAACCCTTTGGTCACCAAAGGGCCCCTTCCTTGCAGCCACTGATGATAATTCTGGCATGGTAGGCTCTGGACTCAGAGAATTAGGGGAGTGGTTGGAAAGAGAGCTATCACCACAAGAATACCACGGTGGGTAGAGAATGTTTTCACAGTATGGCTTTAAGGTAGAAATGTATATTGGTTCTGACTCTTGACCCAGTCCAGGCAAACTGCAGCCCAGGAGCCAGGGCTGCTACTGACCCTTGGAGGGCTGGTTGAGAGAGAAGCACCGTCTGGGAACTCCCAGAGATCACAGCCCTGCCAGGCTCTCCGAAAATGACTGCCAATTTGGCCTAGTCTCAGATGACTGAATGCCCAGGAGGGAGGGGATGGCAGTAATAAAGCAGTTTAGTGGAGAAAGATATTGCTTCAAGCTCCCAAGGCTTCTAGTCTATTTTATGACAACATTATTCACTCACACATCCACACACACGCACACACATGCACAGACACGCAAACGCTCATATGATAATCAGGATATATACAATCTTGGGGCAGAGAATGATTTATGGCCAAGTCGGAAAAGTTATAGTTCAAAGCTAAGATTCAGATGATTCCAGGAGTGGTAGAACTCATTTAGAGTTTTTCTGCTATAATGAAATAATGGGGAAAAGCTGGTAGTATCACCCCAACAGGCTACATTTGGACTGAAGCCGGGGGTTCTGTTGTCAGCCCACCCACGACTGATTATTCTCGGCAGCTCTCCCAGGATCTCACGCTTTAACTGGGAGAAACATTTGACTCCTGACAATGAGGGTTCCAGTTCTAAGAATCCTTTGTAATTTTTCAGAGACTGATGCTACTCACATAATACAAGTTCATATTTATATATACAATGTTACAATATATAATATATGTATGTACAACATCATGTCAGGATTTTAGCTAATTTTAAAATTAGTTATAGTCTACTAAAATATGCCACTTTAAAATATTCATGTTTTTTTTTTTAAAGAAAATACTACAATTCTGAAAATTCATAAGAAAGAAAATAAGTAATGGCTCTGGAGAATTTTATGTTTTTTACAGTAGCTCCATTTGAGAAGCAAATATCAAAACCACATTTCAACATTATAGTGAGAAAGATGCTATGCTTTACAATGCACAGGAAGAACTGAATTTTACTTGATGCAGTAAGATCAAGAAATATTTATCAAATTCTCAGACTGTTCATGCATTTGTTTGTGAAATCCTCACAGCCACCTGGAGAGGTAGAGGAATCATTGTTCCCACCTTATGGAGGAGAATACTGAGGTTAAACAGCATGCCCAAAGTCACACAGTTGGCATATAAGAGAGCTAAAGTTTTAATTCAGACTTTCAAGTGTTCTGCCTCTAATTTTATTAAGCTGCATAAGTCCACTGTTTAACTTTCTAAATGTTGAGCCCTTTCTAGCAGGATTTTTTATGTAAGCACCTGGAGCTACCTTAAATATTTTATACACATTTCTAGTAGGAGTACAATTTTTTTAAAAAATAAAACTAATGATACCTGTTAACAATACTCAAAAAAAATAGATTTTTTTGCGAAGATGTCCCTGCAACATCTGATTGTTATGGAGTCTCTAAGACACAGATAGGAAAGTAAAACCATTTCTAGTCCATTTAACCAGAGGAATCACTTCTCTTCACATTTTCTAGAAATTGAGAGTCAAATTTAAAGGTTTGATCAACAAATTTTTAAGGGAGATAATCCAGTCTTTCCTCTTTTGTTAAAGTAACAGCATCTACAATTGACTAATTACAGGGAGAATTGGGCATT
The DNA here is from genome assembly GCF_025265405.1 of Mesoplodon densirostris. NCBI lineage: Eukaryota > Metazoa > Chordata > Mammalia > Artiodactyla > Ziphiidae > Mesoplodon > Mesoplodon densirostris. The sequence continues at coordinate 105,420,323 of NC_082664.1, forward strand.
CCATGAAGATTAAGGGCAAGCAGCTAATTACACCCACAAGTGGCTAACAGCAGCTACAATTAGCTGTTTATAGGAGCAATTACTGGTGTAGCCAATTTTGTACCCCAAAATAATTACAGGTGCAAAATCTCACATGCCTTTAGAAATGTTCTCTTTCAGAATGCTGGCCCTGGAGATGTAGATTTCTCCATTCATTTGCCTGGATTGAAAAATAACCAGAAATTTAAAATTTAAGGTGCTAAAATGTTATCAACTTTAAAACTGTGTTTAATAAATTTATTTCTATGTTTGAAAAATTGTAATTAATTTACTTCATATGCTGTTAATACTTTAAGCATTAGAGAAATATAGCAGTAAAGAAAGCTTAAAGGGGTAAGTTTTATTTCTACTTTCTGAGGATAATTCACAAATTAGTTGTTAACAAAATATTTTAAAACATGTTCTGCAGTAAGATCAAGCCACAACATATACTAAAACTGTTGTTGTTCCAATTTCTGTGTTTATTCTTTGACCTTGAGTCAGCATTCATTCATGTACTAAATTATTATGTGTTTATGGAATTCCTAATATATTTCAGTATTTTCTGGATGTGCAGACTCGAAAGGAAAGGTACCCATGGGTAATTCTTAACTTTCTCAACTTCCTGAAATTTATTTCCTGCTCTGGAAAGTCTAGAAATATAGCTATGATCAGAGTTTAATTTTCAGCTCAGACTTGAAGCTAATGACACAGTTATCTTCATATCCCTCCCCAATAAACAAATGTACATTGCCATCCCCAAACAGAAAACAAACTATAGACAAACAATAAACAATTATCGTTGGATTTTAGAAGTTTCCTATTTGGCTTCTGAATTATATAATAATATTTAGAAAACCCCAGTGGCTATATTTTAGTCTTTTTATATATTAGGAGTTTCTTACTTAAAACAAAAACAAACACAAAAAAACTATTATTCTGGTTATGAAGTTGTTCCATTGTGGATTACTTCAATCATCATTTCCTTGAAGCCACAGGGCAGACATTAAACAATCTATTCTGAGTCAATCATGAGGCATTATTTTAAAACTGTAATGCCCTCTGGTTTTGTTTGAAAATTCAAGCTTGGAAACATGCGACTTAATGAGGTTTTGATTTATTTTTTCATGACTGTATATTTCCAGAAATTAATCAAATTCATGAAAAATTCCAAATCTTCTTTTTTGAGTCATGTAGAGAAACTATTGCTTCATCAGTAAATGGGGTTGTTTACAGTAAACAAGGGAATTTAAGGTAGAGGAACGAATGCTTGGTCTGGGGTAGAGAAGCACAGAGCCATGACTGTGCCAGAGCTTTTGAGTCCTGATGGTTCCTCTCATTTATCTCTCTGACTGCTAGGGGCAGCAAGGTCTCTTTCTGGAGGGACTGGAGAGACCTGGGTTTGAGTCCCAGCTCCACCACTTACTAGCTCTATGGCCCCTTGAAGGTTCCTCAGCCTCTTGGAGACTCACTTTTCTCATCAATAAAACCCATAAAATAGGGATAGTAATTCCTTCCTCATGGGATTGCTCTTAGAAGTGAAGTGATGTATGACACCCAGTGGGGACCTCAACTTGTGCTTCCATTAAATAAGAGGGATAAACTTTGTTATCTCTAACCTTAAGAAAATGAAAACAATAAAAAAACATAATGTCCTCCTAGACTTATTTTCTCTCTTTATAAAATGTTATTCATTACAGTTAGCCCTACCTGGATCATGAGAAAGAACTGCAAATTAGTTCATTTATTCCTTCTTTGAATTAATTCATTAATTTAGTAGGAAAAAACAATATCTTATACTTAAAGCACTTATTGTGTGCTAGGTGCTCTTCTAAAGCTCTTATGTATGTTAATATTTATGACTACACTTGTGTGATAGATACTTTTATGAGGCCCATTTTACAGATGTGGAAACTGAGTCACAGAGAAGTTAAGGAACTTGGATAAGGTCACACAGCTAGAAAGTGGCAGAGGCAGGATCTGAACCCAGTAGTCTAATGTCATATTATCTCCTATGTCTAGAGTGTTCAGGGGTGTATCTAGACACACAAAATCCAAACAATTAAAAGGGTTGTTTCAGAATCTTCCTCTTTGTTAGAGAGAGGGTACAGCGGGTCTGCCCAATGAGGAGATGTTCTATTGTGAGAGGTACCTTTCCAAATGTGACACTCATTGCATCTCCTTGTCGTTAGGACTCGTGTCTGATGTCTTTCCAGGTAGACTGAGTTCCCTGAGGCTCCTTCTCTGCCTGTTGGTCACTGAACACCAGTGCCAGTGCTCAGTAAACACGTGAGGAGTGATAGAAACCACACCAAGATGAAACGCACCTTATCCTGCTACAGAGGCTGGAAAAGTCCCTTGTTCTCTAGCACAGTGAAACGAGCCAGCTCCACCGGAGATACGTGCGAGATCTACACAGGGACAAGAAGTTTGTAAAATGCAGCAGACCGCCTTGTTCACTCTAGAAGTAAACCAACCAAATGTTTAATTTAGTGTTCCATTTTCGGAGGAGCTCTGTGTCTGTATGGTAAAGAGTGTTTCAGAAGTGAAGAAAAAGTTCACTGGATTCTTTTCCATAGCAAAACTGTGAATGCAAATTGTAGCATCTGTTTCACATGCATGTTAAAACAGGCAGTATGTTAATAGAGAGAATGACTGGGGAGAAGCCAGGACATCGGACAGGACTCCCTTCATAACTGGAGCTCCCAGCATGGAATTTGGTATGGCTAGGTCAGGCTAGGCACACGTTTCTCACTCCTGCTTTTGTGGAGGATATCATGTAATTTGGAACAAGGTTGGGTTATATGTGTATGGCTTCCCCACATTAAATGAACCCCACATTAAATATCAGAAACAGATCAGTTTTGAAATCTTTTCTGCGAATGTAAAGCTAAGTGACTTTCAGCATCAGATTTGGGATGCTAGCCAGAAAACACTGGGCTGAAGAATCAGAAGGATTAAACCATCCAAACAGAATCCACTTGCCGGAAATTCAGCAAACATTCCACTGCCTTCAAAAAAGTGGGATCGTCATATGAAGCTGGAAACACTTTAAAATTCTAACTTAGGTAGTGCTGGCCCCAAATATGTATCTGACCTAAGGAGAGAATGGAAGTGAACTTGTTTACACTGTGGAGATCTTTAGACAGCCATCTAACTATTACCTACCTACAAACTGGTATGTTCATTTGCATAATAAAACCAATGGAGGACCATAGAACTCTGAAGATACTTGTGACTTGAAAACTAAATTTCATAATTATCAGTAACATAAAATTAGTACTAATGTATTCACTTAAAAATAATATTTTTTTTTAAATTAGAAAGACATAGCTACCAATTTGATCTGAGTTACTATTAGGGATTGGAGACTGAGAAGCTTTTTCCTTCCTGACAAGTATCTTTTCCAAGAAATGTGGCTTGTGCTTGTTCCCCACTATGGGCAGGACCTTTGTGTACAATTACTCCTTCTTCCCTGGTACAGCCAACCTCCAAGCCCTCTTACACCCCTTCTCTTTCAGCTCTGGGATCTTGAGAGTCTGGGAAACCATGAACCTGAGGCCCTGGGCCACTGTTCAGGGCTCCTCCACACCCTGAATCCAGGCCAGTCCTCCTTTTGTGTTAAGACATGGTTTTGATCTTTAAGAGTGAGGTTCTTCCTCCTACACTATTGGTGGGGATGTAAATTGATGCAATCACTATGGAAAATAATATGGAGGTTCCTTGAAAAACTAAAAATAGAGTTACCATATGATCTAGCAATCCCATTCCTGGATTTTTTTTTTTTCTGGAGAAAACTCTAATTTGAAAAGATACAAGCACCCCAGTGTTCATAGCAGCACTATTTCCAATAGCCAAGACATGGAAGCAACCTAAGTATCCATCAACAGATGAATGAATAAAGATGTGGTGTATATATATATATATATATATATATATATATATATACACATACACACACAATGCACACACACACAATGCAATGCTAGTCAGCTATAAGAAAGAATGCAATAATGTCATTTGCAGATGAATGAATAAACATGTGGTATATATATATATATATATATATATATATATATATATATATATGTATGTATACACACAATGCAATACTAGTCAGCTATAAGAAAGAATGTACTAATGCCATTTGCAGCAACACGAATGGACCTAGAGATTATCATACCAAATGAAGTAAGTCAGACAGAGAAAGATAAATATCGTATGATATCACTTACATGTGGAATCTAAAATATGATACAAATGAAGCTATTTACAAAACAGAAGCAGACTCACAGACATAGAGAACAAATTTATGGTTACCAAAGGGGAAGGGGGGAAGGGATAAATTAGGAGTATGGGATTAACAGATACACACTACTATATATAAAATAGATAAACAATAAGGACATACTGTACAGCACAGGGAAGTATATTCAATATCTTATAATAAACCATAATGGAAAAGAATATGAAAAAAATATGTATATATAACCAAATCAGTTTGCTGTACCCCAGAAACTAACACAACATTGTAACAACTATATTTTGATTAAAAAAAAAAAAGAGTGAGTTCCTTTATTAGTGACTATGGACCCCATTTCCAAGGAATTCCACAAAATCATGTGTATTCATCCCAACTTTTATTCTATAGTCAAGGTACTCATGACTCATAAAATATGAAGACCCCTTATTTTAAAAGGCTTATCTGGGCTTCCCTGGTGGCGCAGTGGTTGAGAGTCCGCCTGCCGATGCAGGGGACACGGGTTCGTGCCCCGGTCTGGGAAGATCCCACATGTCGCGGAGCGGCTGGGCCCGTGAGCTATGGCCGCTGAGCCTGCGCATCCGGAGCCTGCGCTCCTCAATGGGAGAGACGAAAAAAAAAAAAGGCTTATCTAAGGATAGACACTAACTGCACCCTCAAGAGTGAAATACAAACCTGAATGTGGATTTCAGGATTGTGATGATTTGTGAGATGAACTGGACAATTTCATGATAGAATGTATTTCATACAATGACATGCTGCTCCTATTCATGTGTACCTTGCCACTCTCCAACCACTTTGTTCATTTAGTGACTGAGTTCAGCTGAATCTCATTTTAGGCTGTTATTTTTCTGTTGCTATGTCACGCTCCTGGCTCACCTCCCCCACTGCTGGCAGCTGTTGGCCTGGAGAATGCCAACAAGTATCACTATTAGCCTGAACCAGAGCAATCGGGAAAATTATCCCTCCAAATATATGGAAGGCTTTCTAACCCCTAGCAAAATTACGTCTACAATTTTTGGTGGCACATGTTTTCATACTCTGGGAGCCGAGGATTCTCATCTAGGATGAGACATTTTCCAGCTCTTACTGCAGAAAAATAGAAATACAGATTCCCTGCATGGACAGGAGCCTTGTCACAGAAGTTTCCCAGCTGAGTATCACTTAGAGTTTCTTGTGTGGGTAGGAATCTCTCTGCAGAGTTGGTCAGAGCAGGTCTACAACTTCTTTCTCCAGGAGGTAATTCAAAATTCAGAGAATCCTACGAGAGATACAATCATGTTACCCCCTTGGCTGGTGCTTGAAAAAATGTCTTTGTTACACACTGCCCACAAATTCCATAATATGAAATCCAAGGTTGTTGTGTCTCTACCTGGTGTCAGCATGCACTACCCCTGACCCCTTTCAGCTCCTGTCCTTATCTCCACTAGACTACCTACTTTTCAATATGCAAATTGTATGCCTGACATTTTCTGTATTTGCTCATGTTGTTACCACTTACATTGGTAACAACATGCTGTAATCATTATGTTTTTACATTGTTAGGAGGTAAAACTTTACCTCCTCTATCTGCTTGGCAAATATCTACTCACTCTGCTTGGCCCATTTTTTTTTTTTAACTGAGATACAATTTACCTATAACATTGTGTAAGTTGAAGGTGTACAACCTGTTGATTTGATAAACTTATATAATGCAGTATAATTACCTCCTTAGCTTTAGCTAACATCTCTATCAAGTCATGTAATTATAATGTCTTTTTTGTGGTGAGAACACAAGATCTAGCCTCTTAGCAATTTTGAAGCATATAATATAGTATTGTTGACTGTAAACACTATGCTGTGCATTAGATCTCTGCTTGACCCATTTTGAATATCAATCCTTTGCTCTATATTCTCCAACCTGGCCCTTTCCCCTCTTCTCTCTGAGGGATAAAGAGATGCACTAATTTGTCCACACTGGTCTTGCTGCTTGGAAGTCAGGTGTGGATCTCAGCGTTACCGCTATGGTAGAGATTGCTAGCTGACCGCCCCAATCCATCCACCCTCCTTTTCCATAGCAATAGAGTTGTAGCTGGGCGTGCAGTTATTCAGGGAAGAATTGTACTTCTCAGCCACCTTGTGACAAGGGGAGCAGAGTGACCAGGTTCTGGCCTGTGGCATGTGGGTGTGAATGCTGTGGTGCCACATGTGGACAGGACTGGAAACCTCTCTCATGCCCCTTTCCCTCCCTGAACTTTAGCCAAGCCGATGAGAGCGGGGGATGGCAGAGAGACTGGGTGGGTGGACCCAGGGGTAAGAACGAAGCAGCAGCCCACCTCTCTCCCGAAACTACCACCCAAGGGAAAAATAAACCTCATTTTTAAGATGTTATTTTGTTAGATTGCTCTCCCCACCCTTTCTCTCTCTCTCTTTTTCCTTTCCTCCCTCCCTCTATGATTTTTTTCTTTTTTTTAACACCACTTAACCTTTTACCTACCTATCACCATTTATTGGTTTTGTGACTTTGGACAATTGACTTAAACCTCAGTTTCTGAGTCTGAAAAATGGAGATAATTTCAGATGGTTTGGGGGGATTAAATGAGTTGATCCATGGAAAGGACTTGGCTTTTCAATAAATATGAGATGTGATGATGATGTTCATTGTTATAAACATCTCCCCCCAAATGTTTTTGTTTATAAACTTCTCTCCCTGCCCCAGAATTGTCAGGTGCCATGTGGTAATTATTTTTGTCATCCCAATGTATGGGCTATATAGTAGAGTCTCCAAAAATTAGTGTTGCATTCATGCTTGTTGAGTGACTAAAAAGGGTCTGGGGTATCTCCTCTCCAACTTCTTCATTTCCTCTGGGCTGCTGTCCAGACTCATGCAGGCCCCCAATTCTCCAGACTCTCCCCACACCAGAGCCCATCAGACAGTCTGGGAAACTCACCATCCACTGTTTGCCTGGTCTTGTTACCTCGACCACCCATGTCTTTGTTTATCACTTCATTCCTTCAGTGGATATTTACTGAGTGGCTATTATACCTGGCACAGTGCTGGGGTTGAGGATAAGGCAGTGAACAGAGCATGTGAGGTCCCTCTTTTAGTTACTCTGTCATTCTTTGGAAGGGAGACAAATGATAAATGATAAATCAATAAATAAGCCAGAAAATGGAAGGTGGAGAGGAATCCCATGGGGAGTAAAAGGGTAATATTCTAGAAATCCTGGGAGTGGCTGGTCTGGGAGATGATGTCTGAGTTGCTAGCCGAAACCTGCCTGGAGATGAGCCAGGAGGAGGGTGTTATACTCCATTAACTTGGGTCACCTCCTGTAGCAGCCCTGTGCAGCCCTTTTGTGGCTGGTCACCCTTGCTGGAACAGGAACCCGCCTCCCACTGGGGTCCCAAACTCTACCAGACCACTTGTGGGAACGAGTTGCCAGCATTCACTGCTTATACAGATCTTTGAGGAAATTAAAATACCGGAACTGGAAGAGTGAGCTTGGGTTCTGGAGAGGCACACACAATTCAATCACTTCTTTGACTTTTAGTTTATGAACATCTGGAGATTTTCAGAGTTTATAATTTATTCTGTTCGGAATATAAGACTAAACAAAATGAAAAATCTTGAGAACTTCTGAACAAAATTTGTCTTAATTCTACCTCGGGGGGAGGGGAATGTGACCTCCTGTTAGGACGAGATACTGTTGGGAACTGATGTAGGCTTTGACTTGGAGTTGAAGGGAGGATTGATTTTTCTTTGTAGCCTGAGTTCTCCACAGGAGGTACATTAATTGATATGCCAGGGCAACTTATTAGGTGGCATTTTTGTTTCTTGTTTTGTTTCCATCTTCACCCCATCCAAATTTTACCTATATCTGCATGGAAAGAGAGGAGGGGTATCCACTAGCCTTTGTTGAGCACTTTGCCCATTGCCCAGTTAACACAAATACACCTGGCTCCTTTGGTTCCAGTTTGGTCCTCTTTTCCTTGGTAAAACCACTCTTCCAACCTGATGCTTAGCAATTAATACAGACCACTAGCTGCAAGTGCTCATATAGAGGATGAAGGAGGAGCGCCTTCTAAGTGACCAGCCCTGTTGTATATAACTGATGCCATTGCTTACTCCATCCTGCCTTCCAAGATAATGGTGGGTAGATGGGGGTGGTGGGAGGGGTCACTTTTTAGAGAGAAGGAAGATATAGCATTTGTTGAACTCAACTGAGACTCTGCTTAGATCTCCCTTCCTGCCCCCAGATTCAAACTAAACCTGTGGATCCTTATATTTCAAAATGATTCCTAGAATTAACAGACCTTAAATAAAAGTGCCCTCGTTTGCTCAGAATGACCTCTTACTGTCTACTCTATTGTTAGTGGAACCTTACTCAGACACTTCAGAATTTGTTGCTGTGAGCCTCGTTCAGGTTTTTATGTATTGAGGTGCCTACCAGAAGCACATCTTCTCAAAGGGTCTCACCTGAGAGGCAACCCCTCAGCATGACTTCCGATGTATAGGTTTGCTAGGACTAGCTGCCCTAGACTCACCTGGGAGAGGTTTAAATTATCTGGTCAGCCCCAGGGAATTTGTTTTCATTGTCTGGGGTGAGACTGAACTATTAACATTTTAAAAAGCCTTTCTAGGGCTTCCCTGGTAGCCCGAGTCTGCCTGCCGATGCAGGGGACACGGGTTCGTGCCCCGGTAAAGCTTTCTAGATTATCCCAGTATGCCTTAGGTTGAGATACTCTGCATGAATACTTTTTAAAAAACAGAAAGCATTAACAAGGCTTTCCCCTTATTCTCCAATTTCAATGCCTGACAATGGCATTTTTTATCAGTCCCTGTAGATGAGGAATAGAAAAGCGCCTGTTATTTAATAAATTATTGCATCAGGCATGTAATGTGTAAACATTCAGAAGAGCCCGGTAAAAACAATACTTTCCAGATAGAGTAAGTTGCTAATCTTAGTTGCCTCAAATACTTTCCTTTCCATAAATAAGCCAAGTCTCTCATTTTAGCAGGATTTTAGGGTCCTTAGTTCTATAGCCTTGCAGATGAGCAGATGAAGAGTTATCCTCTGCAGTTCGTGCAACAAAGGGTTTCTGAGATGGTAAACAGTTTCCCTAGAGTTGTTGCAGAGAACACTGTATTTGACTGTCAGGTACATAAAAAAATCCCTCAGAGGCAGACACAATGCTCTTCTTCATTTGCACTATCAGCTGAACCCCTAGTAGGTTGTTTATCTAAAGTAACAAATAAAGGACAGCATGTGTTTTAGTCACTTATCTATGAAGACTTGGGATTAAATTCAAATCTTCCTTTGAATACTGCATCACTATTTTTATTTTAAGGCCTGGTGAGTCTTGTTCCATTCTTCGGAAAATGAATTTAGGTGTGTGAAAAGAGATAAGCAAAGGTGTGTGAACTTCTCTGCTTAACCACTGTGCAGACATACTATGGATAATTGGCTATTGCAGGGTAAATTTTCCCATCACAATATCCTGTAAAAGTGTTCGGAGTTCCATGGAAGAAAGAACAGAAGGCATGAAATCCAGATGTTATGGAAATCCATCCCTGGTCTCTCAATTAAGAGAAGACAACTGGGTCCATCTAAGTAAAAGCTTTCAGTTTTACATAGTTGGTGTTTTGGTGACTCTTAAATGAACTGCCAAGCATCATTTATTACTACTGAAGTAGAACCTCCAGCTTAGAAGGGATGCCCCCCACCACCACACAACCACTGCTCAGCAGTTCCCCAAATATATTACTTTTCTTCCCTGAGGACGGTGTGCTTGAATTTTCCTCTTCATTTCACCTCATCTGGGGCACTTTTAAAAGGAGATTTTTGGGTAAATGTATTGGATGGGACTTTCTGGATTGAGACCTAGGGGTCTGTATGCTTCACAGGCCCCTCAGGTGAATCTTATCAGTCTGAAGGGAAGTCAGCGCCACCTTAGGCCCGGTTCATAGGGTCAGTGTCAGACCACAGGGGTTGATGGGGCAGGCGTCTCTCCTCCTCCCTCGAGAGTTGCTAAGACCCTTTCCAACCTGAGTGGCCTGGGCATTTTCTTCAATAAACATAAATGAAGAGATATATAACACCTCTGCCTGTAGAAATTACTAAATAATAAGTGGACGATGGTTGCTTGTTCAGTCCTCCTTTTGGAAGCTGGTCTGATTAAGATGGTGTGATTATTCTCTGAGGATCCTGTGTGTGGTACGCCCTGTGTCCTGGTCCTGAAGAAGCCCGGTCAATCACTGATCCCAGAGGAACTGTATGCCTTTGAGAGCTCTCAGCAGACTTGCAACATGAATGAGATTTTATTAAAAAAAAAAAAGAAAAGCCTGATTTATGAACTCCACGTGCATGGTGAAGCCCACCAGACCCTGGTATAAGGGGAAGGACTTTGCAAAAAAAATCCCTAATGTAGAAACACCTGGCTTTGGACCAATGAGCCATAGGCATTAGTCCTTTCCCACTTTCTCCTCTCTGTTCCTTCTCCCCTGACTTCCTGCTGGGGTTGGCTGAGTTACACTGTGGAAACCCTGAACTGTTTGATAATGTGAGAACTTAGACTTACAAGAAAAAAAGAGACAGCAAAGAAAAATGCTAGGGGAGCAGTCTCGAACTGGCAGCTAGCAGAGTTCTTTCGTTATTGGGAAATTTCACATAAAAATCTAGAATTCCAGCTTTTCTTGAAAAACTGAAAAAAACCTGGCAACACTGGGACTGCTTCCATGGGGGCAAGGACTGGCCAGTGATGAGCTGGGGTAGGCACTGTTTGATTGCCTGTGATTCTTTTCAACCCCAATGTGTTCTAGACCGAGCCCCCTTTCCTCACTCTGTCATCTGTCAGCTTCCCTCCTCAAGTGTTTTGTTACTCCCTCATTTAGTGCAAATTATTCCTACAAATTCCTCCTCCTTTACTCCAAAAATGCAGAAAGACTTGACTTTGATTCCTGAAATTCTATCACTCACATAATAGTATAAGCTAGCCTGACCAGATTGCTAGATCGCTTTTTTTAATTTTATTTTTTAATTGAAGTATAGTTGCTGTACAATATTATATGTTACATGTCTACAATGTAACGATTCACACTTTTTAAAGATTATACTCCATTTATAATTATTATAAAATATTGGCTATATTCCCTGTGTCATACAATATATCCTTATAGCTTACTTTACAGCTAACAGTTTGTACCTCTCACTCCCCTACCCCTATATTACCCCACCCCATGGTAACCACTAGTTTGTTCTCTATATCTGTGAATCTGCTTCTTTTTTGTTATATTCACTAGTTTGTTGTATTTTTTAGATTTCACATATAAGTGATATACATTATTTTTCTTTCTTTCTCTGACTTATTTCACTTAGCATAATGTCCATCCATGTTGCTTTTCTCATAAATTTTGAGTTCTGAAATAATGAGTGTTTTTTCTGGGGAGAGGGTAAAGACCAGGAGAAACTTGAGGAAAGTTTGAATAGAGAGCATGTGAGGAAGGCTTAGAGTAGCACAAAGCCACGGTAGTGTGGACAGTGGTTGTGAAATGGGACAGGTGGACAAGCACCATGTGGAGGTTTACTTTTACTTGTCAGCTTGGCTGGGCTGTGGTGCCCAGTGGTTTGGTCAAGTCTGAGTGTCAATGTTGCTGTGAAAGTATTTTGTAGATGTGACTAACATCTACAATCAGCTGACCCAATGTAGAGAAGACTGCCCTCTATTTTGAGGGTGGGATTCATCAAATCATTTCAAGACCTCAAGAGCAAAGACTGAGATTTCCCAGAAAAGAAGGCATTCTAACTCCAGACTGCCTGAGTCTCCAGCTTGCTGGTCTGCCCTACAGATTTTGGACTCAGGACCACAACATCAATGCTTGCCTGTGAATTTAGCCTATTGCCCTGCCTTTTGGATATCATATTTGCCAGCCTAACAATTGTATAACTCAGTTCTAAAAATAAATACGCACATACACACACATATCCTATTAGTTTGTTTCTCTGGAGAACCCTGACCGATACAAGTGTTTACTTCAATATTTGTTCGGGGGGTCCCACATGATCAGATAACACTCTACATGCACTATGCGGTCAGTCATCTCAGCATCATGATTCCATTACATAGCCACCCAATAGCTTCCTGTGGTCTGTCCTGGGATACCAACACATCCCTCATAGGAGCAATATTATGAATTATAAACAATTTTAAAACCACCATTTGGAAATAATCTGTCCATGGACTGAGGAATGCCTAGAAAGAATAAATGAGATAATGTTCCAATACAGAAACTGGAACCTCACCAGTGCCCCAGGGTGACCTCAATATGTGCCTCTCCAGGGTCATGCATTTGCTCCATCCTTCAACACGTTCTAGACAATCATGTTTTCAGCACTGACTTTGGTATACCATTAGAAATTTGGCTTTGTTATTCCTTATATGCATTTGATTTTTTTAACTTAAGATTGTTTTTGCCAAGCTTGACTATCAAATACTTATTTTCTAGTCCTGTCAGTAAATTATTCTTGTCTGATTCTGAAATGAAGCCTATCTTTTATGTGATGATTTTCTGTGCCTGGGGATTTTCACAAGTAGGTATGAAAGTTGAAACCTTAAGCGGAGTTCCAAAATTCTTTAAACGATATGATTAAGCAAATTAAAACAAAATAAGTTACCACATTGTAAGCAGGATTCTCTGGAGACTATGACTTTTTAATTTGTCATTCTATCCTCAAGCACCATCATTATATCACTTTTAGTTTACAAAGCACTTTATCATATCTTTTTAAATTTTTAAATTTTATTTATTTATTTATTTACTTATTTTTATTTATTCTGCAGTACGTGGGCCTCTCACTGATGTGGCCTCTCCCATTGCAGAGCACAAGCTCCGGACGCGCAGGCTCATCGGCCATGGCTCACGGGCCCAGCCACTCCACAGCATGTGGGATCCTCCGGGACTGGGACACGAACCCATGTCCCCTGCTTCAGCAGGTGGACTCTCAACCACTGGGCCACCAGGGAAGCCACTTCAATTTTATTTTATTTATATTTTATACAGCAGGTTCTTATTAGTCATCAATTTTATACAAATCAGTGTATACATGTCAATCCCAATCACCCAATTCATCACACCACCATCCCCACCCCCCCATGGCTTCCCCCCCTTGGTGTCCATATGTTTGTTCTCTACATCTGTGTCTCAAATTCTGCCCTGCAAACCAGTTCATCTGTACCATTTTTCTAGGTTCCACATACCTGTGTTAATATACGACATTTGTTTATCTCTTTTCGACTTACTTCACTCTGTATGACAGTCTCTAGATCCATCCACATAGCAACAAATGACTCAATTTCATTCCTTTTTATGGCTGAGTAATATTCCATTGTATATATGTATCACAACTTCTTTATCCATTGGTCTGTCGATGGGCATTTAGGTTGCTTCCATGACCTGGCTATTGTAAATAGTGCATCAATGAACTTTGGGGTGCCTGTGTCTATTTGAATTATGGTTTTCTCTGGGTATATGCCCAGTAGTGGGATTGCTGGATCATATGGTAATTCTATTTTTAGTTTTTTTAAGGAACCTCCACACTGTTCTCCATAGTGGCTGTATCAACTTACATTCCCACCAACAGTGCAAGAGGGTTCCCTTTTCTCCATACCCTCTCCAGCATTTGTTGTTTGCAGATTTTCTGATGATGCCTATTCTAACTGGTGTGAGGTGATCCCTCACTGAAGTTTTGATTTGCATTTCTCTAATAATTAGTGATGTTGACCAGCTTTTCATGTGCTTCTTGGCCATCTGTATGTCTTCTTTGGAGAAATGTCTTTTTAGGTTTTCTGACCATTTTTGGATTGGGTTGTTTGTTTTCTTGATATTCAAGTGCATGAACTGCTTGTAAATTTGGAGATTAATCTTTTGTCAGTTGTTTCATTTGCAAATATTTTCTCCCATTCTGAGGGTTGTCTTTTCATCTTGTTTATGGTTTCCTTTGTTGCACAAAAGCTTTGAAGTTTCATTAGGTCCCATTTGTTTATTTTTGTTTTTATTTCCAGTACTCTAGGAGGTGGATCAAAAAAGATCTTGCTGTTACTTATGTCAAGTAGTGTTCTTCCTATGCTTTCCTCTAAGAGTTTTATAGTGTCTGGTCTTAAATTTATGTCTCTACTCCATTTTCAGTTTATTTTTGTGTACGGTGTTAAGGAGTGTTCTAATTTCATTCTTTTACATGTAGCTGTCCAGTTTTCCCAGCACCACTTATTGAAGAGACTGTCTTTTCCCCATTGTATATCCTTGCCTCCTTTGTCATAGATTAGTTGACCATAGGTGCGTGGGTTTATCTCTGGGCTTTCTATCTTGTTCCATTGATCTATGTTTCTGTTTTTGTGCCAGTACCATACTGTCTTGATTACTGTAGCTTTGTAGTGTAATCTGAAGTCAGGGAATCTGATTCCTCCAACTCCGTTGTTTTCCCTCAAGACTGCTTTGGCTATTCGGTGTCTTTTGTGTCTCCATATAAATTTTATGATTTTTTGTTCTAGTTCCATAAAAAATGCCATTGGTAATTTGATAGGGATTGCATTGAATCTGTATATTGCTTTGGGTAGTATAGTCATTTTCACAATATTGATTCTTCCAATCCAAGAACATGGTATGTCTCTCCATCTGTTGGTATCATCTTTAATTTCCTTCATCAGTGTCTTATAGTTTTCTGCATACCTTTCTTTTGTCTCCCTAGGTAGGTTTATTCCTCATTTTTTTTGTGTGTGTGTGTGGCATGCGGGCATCTCACTGTTGTGGCCTCTCCTGTTGAGGAGCACAGGCTCCAGATGCTAAGTGGCCATGACTCATGGGCCCAGCCGCTCCGCGGCATGTGGGATACACCTGGACTGGGACACGAACCTGCGTCCCCTGCATCAGCAGGTGGACTCTCATCCACTGCGCCACCAGGGAAGCCCTATTCCTTGGTGTTTTATTCTTTTTGTTGCAATGGTAAATGAGAGTGTTTCCTTAATTTCTCTTTCAGATTTTTCATCTTTGGTGTATAGGAATGCAAGAGATTTCTGTTCATTAATTGTGTATCCTGTTACTTTACCAAATTCATTGATAAGCTCTAGTAGTTTTCTGGTGGCATTTTTAGGATTCTTTATGTGTAGTATCATGGCATCTGCAAACAGTGACAGTTTTACTTGTTCTTTTCCAATTTGTTTTCCTTTTATTTCTTCTTCTTCTCTGACTGCTGTGGCTAGGACTTCCAAAACTATGTTGAATAACAGTGGTGAGAGTGGACATCCTTGTCTTGCTTCTGATCTTAGAGGAAATGCTTTCAGTTTTTCACCATTGAGAATGATGTTTGCTGTGGGTTTATCATATATGGCCTTTATTATGTTGAGGTAGGTTCCCTCTATGCCCATTTTCTGGAAAGCTTTTATCATAAATCGGTGTTGAATTTTGTCAAAAGCTTTTTCTGCATCTATTTAGATGATCATATGGTTTTTATTCTTCAATTTGTTAATATGGTGTATCACATTGATTGATTTGTGTATATTGAAGAACCCTTGCATCCCTGGGATAAATCTCACTTGATCATAGTGTATAATCCTTTTAATGTGTTGTTGGATTTTGTTTGCTAGTATTTTGTTGAGGATTTTTGCATCTATATTCATCGGTGATATTGGTCTGTAATTTTCTTTTTTTGTAATATCTTTGTCTGATTTTGGTATCTGGTGATGGTGACCTCATAGAATGAGTTTGGGGGTGTTCCTTCCTCTGCAATTTTTTGAAATAGTTTGAGAAGGATGGGTGTTAGCTCTTCTCTAAATGTTTGATAGAATTCACATGTGAAGCCATCTGGTCCTGGACTTTTGTTTGTTGGAAGATTTTTTAATCACAGTTTTAATTTCATTACTTGTGATTGGTCTGTTCATATTTTCTATTTCTTCATGGTTCAGTCTTGGAAGGTTATACCTTTCTAAGAGTTTTTCCATTTCTTCCAGGTTGTCCATTTTTTTGGCATAGAGTTGCTTGCAGTTGTCTCTTAGGATGTTTTGTATTTCTGTGGTGTCTGTTGTAACTTTTCCTTTTTCATTTCTAATTTTATTGATTTGAGTCCACTCCCACCTTTTCTTGATAAGTCTGGCTAATGGTTTATCCATTTTTTTTATCTTCTCAAAGAACCAGCTTTTAGTTTTATTGACCTTTGCTATTGTTTTCTTTGTGTCTATTTCATTTATTTCTGCTCTGATCTTTATGATTTCTTTCCTTCTGCTAACTTTGTGTTTTGTTTGTTCTTCTTTCTCTAGTTCCTTCAGGTGTAAGGTTAGTTTGTTTATTTGAGATTTTTTTGTTTCTTGAGGTAGGCTTGTATAGCTGTAAACTTCCCTCTTAGAACTGCTTTTGCTACATCCCATAGGTTTCGGATCATCGTGTTTTCATTGTCATTTGTCTCTAGGTATTTTTTTTATTTTCTCTTTGATTTCTTCAGTGATCTCTTGGTTATTTAGTAATGTATTGTTTAGCCTCAATGTGTTTGTGTTTTTACAATTTTTTTCCCTGTAATTCATTGCTAATCTCATAGTGTTGTGGTCAGAAAAGAGACTTGATATGATTTCAATTTTCTTAAATTTACTGAGGCTTGATTTGTGACTCAAGATGTGATCTATCCTGCAGAATGTTCCATGCACACTTGAGAAGAAAGTGTAATCTCCTGTTTTTGGATGGAATGTCCTATAAATATCAATTAAATCTATCTGGTCTATTGTGTCATTTAAAGCTCCTGTTTCCTTATTTATTTTCATTTTGGATGACCTGCCCATTGGTGTAAGTGAGGTGTTAAAGTCTCCCACTATTATTGTGTTACTGTTAACTTCCTCTTTTTTAGCTGTTAATAGTTGCCTTAT
Source organism: Mesoplodon densirostris (assembly GCF_025265405.1). Classification (NCBI taxonomy): domain Eukaryota; kingdom Metazoa; phylum Chordata; class Mammalia; order Artiodactyla; family Ziphiidae; genus Mesoplodon; species Mesoplodon densirostris. The sequence goes on from NC_082664.1 coordinate 105,437,484, forward strand.
ATAGTGAGGTGCTCCTATGTTGGATGCATATATATTTATAATTGTTATATCTTCTTCTTGGATTGATTCCTTGATCGTTTTGTAGTGTTCTTCCTTGTCTCTTGTAACATTCTTTATTTTAAAGTCTATTTTATCTCATATGATATAGCTACTCTAGCTTTCTTTTGATTTCAATTTGCATGGAATATCTTCTTCCATCCCCTCACTTTCAGCCTGTAAGTGCCCCTAGGTCTGAAGTGGGTCTCTTGTACAGAGCATATATATGGGTCTTGTTTTTGTATCCATTCAGCAAACCTGTTTCTTTTGGTTGGAACATTTTATCCATTCATGTTTAAGATAATTATCAATATGTATGTTCCTATTACCATTTTCTTAATTGTTTGGGGTTTGTTTTTGTAGGTCCTTTTCTTCTCTTGTGTTTCCCACTTAGAGAAGTTTCTTTAGCATTTGTTGTAGAGCTTGTTTAGTGGTTCTGAATTCTCTTAGCTTTTGCTTGTCTGTAAAGCTTTTGATTTCCCCATCGAATCTGAATCAGATCCTTGCCAGGTAGGGGTAGAGTAATATTGGTTGTAGGTTCTTCCCTTTCATCACTTTAAGTATATCATGCCACTCTCTTCTGGTTTGTATTATTCCTGCTGAGAAATCAGCTGTTAACCTTATGAGAGTCCGTTGTACGTTATTTGTCATTTTTCCCTTGCTGCTTTCAATAATTATTCTTTGTGTTTAATTTTTGCCAGTTTTGTTACTATGTGTCTTGGCGTGTTTCTCCTTGGGTTTAACCTGTATGGGACTCATTGTGCTTCTTGGACATGGGTGGCTATTTCCTTTCCCATGTTAGGGAAGTTTTCGCATATAATCTCTTCAAATATTTTCTCAGGTCCTTTCTCTCTCTCTTCTCCTTCTAGGACCCCTATAATGTGAATGTTGTTGCATTTAATGTTGCCCCAGAAGTCTCTTAGTCTGTCTTCATTTCTTTTCATTCTTTTTTCTTTATTCTGTTCCACAGCAGTGAATTCCACCATTCTGTCTTGCAGGTCAGTTATCTGTTCTTCTGCCTCAGTTATTGTGCTATTGATTCCTTCTAGTTTAGTTTTCATTTCAGTTATTGTATTGTTCATCTCTGTTTGTTTGCTCTTTAATTCTTCTAGGTCTTTGTTAAACATTTCTTGCATCTTCTTGATCTTTTCCTTCATTTTTTTCCGAGCTCCTGGATCATCTTCTCTATCATTATTCTGAATTCTTTTTCTGGAAGGTTGCCTATCTCCACTTCATTTAGTTTTTTTTTCTGGGCTTTTATATTGTTTCTTCATCTGGTACATAGCTCTCTGCCTTTTCATCTTGTCTATCTTTCTGTGAATGTGATTTTTGTTCCACAGGCTGCAGGATTGTAGTTCTTCTTGCTTCTGCTGTCTACCCTCTGATGGATGAGGCTATCTAAGAGGCTTGTGTAAGTTTCCTGATGCAAGGGACTGGTGGAGGGTAGAGCTGACTGTTGCTCTGCTGGGCAGCACTCAGTAAAACGTTAATCCCCTTGACTGCTAATGGGTGGGGCTTGGTTCCCTCTCTGTTGGTTGTTTGACCTGAGGCAACCCAACACTGGAGCCTACCTGGGCTCTTTGGTGGGTCTAATGACAGACTCTGGGAGGACTCACGCTAAGGAGTACTTCCCAGAACTTCTGCTGCCAGTGTCCTTGTCCCCACGGTGAGCCACAGCCACCCCTGCCTCTGCAGGAGACCCTCCAACGCTAGCAGGTAGGTCTGGTTCACTCTCCCCTGAGGTCACTGCTCCTTCTCCTGGGTCCCAATGTGCACACTACTTTGTGGGTGCCCACCAAGAGTGGAGTCTCTGTTTCCCCCAGTCCTTTCAAAGTCCTGCAATCAAATCCCACTCGGCTTCAAAGTCTGATTCTCTAGGAATTCCTCCTCCTTTTGCTGGACTACCAGGTTGGGAAGCCTGACGCGGGGCTCAGAAGCTTGACTCCGGTGGGTGGACTTCTGTGGTATAAGTGTTCTCCAGTCTGTGAGTCACCCACCCAACAGTTATGGGATTTGATTTTACTGTGATTGCGCCCCTCCTACTGTCTCATTGTGGCTTCTCCTTTGTCTTTGAATGTGGAGTATCTTTTTTGGTGAGTTCCAGTGTCTTCCTGTCAATGATTGTCCAGCATGTAGTTGTGATTCTGGTGTTCTCACAAGAGGGAGTGAGAACACGTCCCTCTACTCCACCATCTTGGCTCTTCCAGCAGTTTATATTTTGAAAGGGAATTTGAGTGGTCTTCATGGGCCAGGAAGTATGCAAGATGTTGTGAAATGTGCAAGGGATACAAAGATAATTTTGTATTGGCCACTACCTTTAAGAATGTCTGCTTTCCCATCCAGGTATCCATCCATCCATCCATCCATGCATCCAGTTGTCATTCAGCGTATTTTTTGAATGCCTACTCTGTGTCAGAGACTTTGTTTGATGCCAGGCATACAAAAACGAACAAGATAGACATCATATCCTCTTTTCTAGATTCGATAATCTACCAGAGGGGAAAGGCAGCTAAAGAAGACATAATAATAAAATACAAGTATGATGACAGAGGAAGAGGAGAGTGCTAAAGGAGCAGGGAGTATGGGCACAGAGGCAGGACTACAGGTGCTGGGAAGGTATCCTTGGAGACTAGTACATCTATGCTGAGACCTATTCATAGGGAAAAGTGAGAAGAAACGTGATTACCTAGCAAAATATAACATTCACATTTGGCTCAAGAAAAGGTAGAAATATGATGGATCAGGCATATAAGAAATATTTGGAAGAAATCAGTGATCTATGATTTGAAAATAGGTGCCACAACCAGTTTTTTGGCTGAGTGTGATGTGAATTTTAAAAAGTGGATAAACACTATGTTATTTACACTAGTGCTTTTCAAACTTTAATGTACATATTAATCACCTAGGGATCCTGTCAAACTGCAGATTTTAATTCAGTAGATCTGGGGAAGCATGTGATTTTGCCATTTTAAGTGCTCAGGCAGTGTCAATGCTAGTGGTCTAAAAGTCACACTTGGAGGCACAACTCCTTGAACCAATACAAACCAAAGTTTCTCAATTCAGGTTATGAAGCTGAAGAACCTTAATTTCAAAACCTGATAAGACAGTGTAATTTAGCTAAAACATGAATTAAAAATATATTAACAAATTAAATTTGGCAAAGTATTAAAAGAATAATATACCATGAGTAACAGAAATTTTTAAAAGATTCAAAATTTGGACTTTTACCACCATAATGGATTATATCAACAAATATAGTTTATTCAATCAATGAATGTCCAAAAGGCATTTTCTAAAATTCAGGTGCTTTTACTAATAAAATCTTTATCTGAAAATATATTCAAATATAATAAAAATCTATATATTAACACAACAGTAAACATTATATTAAATAGTGAAATATTGAAAACATTTTATTAAATTCAGATACAATGCATAATTCTACTATTATCATTATTTAACATTCTTTTGGAGGTTTTAGCTAATGCAATAAAGCAAGAAAATTAAATAAGTTGAATTACTCATTGAAAAAGAAGAGATAAAATTATCTTTTAGCAGAAGATATGATTTCATCCTTGTTAAACCTAAGAGAAGCCACTGAAATCTAGTTATTAAAATCTAGAATTAATAAGATAATATGAATAATTACAATTAATAAGGTAATATGGATATTTACAACTTCTCAATTACAGTAAACATTAGTGAAAGTGGAAAGATAAAAATACATTAAAAATAATAAAACAGAAATTAAAATTCTAAGAAAAAATTTAACAAGGAGTCATAGTATTTAAGTAAAGAAAATTTCAAAATCTTATTGAAGGTTAAAAATAAGTTAGAAAGAATAGTGAGTAATGTTTTTATTATCCAATGTCATAGAATTTCAAACATTCTCAAGTTAATATGTAAATTCTATATAATTATAATTAGAAATCTAACCAGTTTTTCTGCCAATGTGTAAGGAATGTGACAGAAGGAATCTGAAGTTCACATGGAAAAATAAATATTGAAACTAGCTCAGAAAATTTTCCAAAAGAGGAAGTATAAAAATAAACTAATTAAACATTCAATGAATAGTTTAATAAGCTTAGCGTGGGAAAAAGCCTTCTCAAGAGACTTAAGATATCAAGAAGCTCTAAAGAAAAACAGAGATAGCCTGGGAAGATATATTTGCAACACATATGACAGACAAAGAATTAGTTTACAAAGTCCTACAAATTTATGAAAGACAAACAACTTAATATAAAAATGAGAAATGGATATGAGCATAGAGCTCAAGGAAGAGGAAATCTTGACAGAAAATAAACATAGTAAAATATGCTGAACTTATCTCACAAGTGAAGGAACTACAAATTAAAATAAGACAACATTTTTATTGTTCTATTGGTAAAATGAAAACAGCAATAAAAATAACATAAAAAGCAGTAAAATATAACATTATGAAGGATGTGGGTAGATGACACTCATTTATTGCTGATGGAAGTATAGATTATTACAACCGTTTGGGGGAACAATCTGGAAATATCTATTACATTTAAAAGTGCATGAGCCTTTAGACTCAGTAGTCTCACTTTGGGGAACCTATCCTTTTGAAATAAAGGCATCAGTATGTAAGGACCTATATACAAGAAAATTTGTAATAGCTTTATTTTCACTTGCAAAGAAAGAAAAAAAAAAAACAAGGAAAGAATAAAAGAGAAAGTACAGAAAAGAAAAAATCCTGAATATTTAGTTATAGCAAAATACTTTGCTAAATGATAGTGTATATGCAGCATGAGATATTTTGCAGCATTGAAAAGAATGTGTTCTATTTCTATCTTTTGATCTAGATAATGTTCATGACAAGGTACAGTGACAAGAGCTAGTTGCAGGGTAGCATGAATAATGGGATCCTGGGTGTGTAAAAAATAAAGACTTTGTATGTGTGTGTATATATGTTTGCATATGTTTGATGTGAGCATGGGGAAAGGTGGATGAATTCAGAGAAAGTTCTTTGACCCGATTATCTCAAAGAAGTAAATAATGCAGGGTTTTAGGGGGACCAGATGAGATGGTTCATTTTCTTTAAAATAATAACAGTCATTACAACAGATCCCAATGCAAACATAAAAGAATGATTCACTGTTAGATAAGAGGAGGAGAAAGTGGGGAAATATTCCAGGTAAGGGGACAGCTCTGGATTCAGCCTAGAGTGAAAATTGGAACCAATTTAGAATGAGTAGAATGTGGATTAGGAACAGCCTTGTAGAGCAGGGTAAGTTTGGCTTGAGACTAAAACCAGTGATAAGCAGTTGACTATTTTAAGTCAGGGAGAAGCCTGATCAGATTTGGCTTTTAGCAACGATTCTGACAGTGAGGCCAGGAGTGGACTGAATATAGCAGAGTGAGAAAAGGACAGTAGGAATGTTGCATGAAGGAGGACCCCTTCCAGGGCCTGAGAGTGGGCTCTTGTCTAACACTCGGAAATGAATTGTCTGAGGAGACACATGTGCTGACAAAGCAAGATACTTTATTGGGAAGGGGCGCCCGGGAGAAGAGCAGCAGGGTAAGGGAACCCAGGAGAACTGCTCTGGCACATGACTCGCAGTCTCGGGTTTTATGGTGATGGGGTTAGTTTCCGGGTTGTCTCTGGCCAATCACTCTGACTCAGGGTCCTTTCTGGTGGCGAGTGCAACTTCTCAGCCAAGATGGCTTCCAGCGAGGAGGATTCTGGGAGGTTGGTAGGCTATATGGACTGGCATCTCCTCTCTCCTTTTGACCTTTCCCGTATTCTTCTGGTTAGTGGTGGCTTGTTAGTTCCGTGTTCCTTACCAGGATCTCTTGTCGTCAAATAACTCATGTAAATTGTTACTGTCTCTGCCTGGCCAGGGCAGGCAGTTTCATTCAGCGTTTTGCCTAAGAGGAAGGCTGCTACCACAGTTCATGCCAAAGATCTGGGCAGGCACCTGGGGATGAGGCAGCAGGAAGACATGGAGGACCATTTTGGAGGCAAAACGTACAGCCTTTGGGATGAGTTGGATGTGATTGATGAGGGATAAGAGGAAGTTGAAGTTAGACTAGCCACATGGCTTGATGCATTAACAGACGTGTGCAAGTAATGAGGAGGAAGGAAGGGGCAAGTGGGGAGGAGAATGACTTCTGTTTGCTGCACTGGCTCTGCTATGTTTTCTCCTTTAACGTGCAGCCTCCTCTCCTTAACTGCTTTGTCTCCTCTGACTGTGGCCCATTGGAGGATTTGATACTCATTTGGAAGGTTTGTCTCTGCTGTGTCAGTTTACAAATCAGTTGCCTTGATTTACACACTCCGAAGCCTTGAGGAGTGATGAGTCCCTTGGCTTTTACTTGCAACTTTCAGAAGCGCAGCACATCCATTGTTGGATGCCCTTCCACCCCAGGGTGGATCTTCTAGCAGCTGTAGCCATTTCAGCTCAGCTAAAGCAGCCCCTCTCCCCCAGCACACACACACTCCCCTATTGCTTCCAGAGAGGAGTCTCAGCTTCATCCTGTTGTGCGCGGGAATCCAGGCTGAACACTCTCCATGACTCAGAGGGAAACCTGCGAGTTATCAGTATCTGCCTAGCAACTGAAAGGTGACACGGGGGGCCTTCTTTTCAACCCATTTCCTCTTGATGAGAGGAAGGGATTCTCCTGCGAGTTATTACCTGAAATAATACCATATGGTAAAATGTAAACAACATCTGCATATTCATGTAATAATTTCATCTGTTTAATTAGTTCCAGCAAAGCAGTTTACCCTCTGAGGCCCTTGCTGTCAGCTCAGCGCTCATACATCCAGGGCTAGCTGTCGGTCTTGACAGCCTTCTATTGTTCATTCTCTGCTTGCCCCTCAACGGTTACTGTAAGTGAATCTTCCAAGGGGTGGGGCGTCTGTCCCCACTGATCCGATGTAGAGGTGGGGGAGCTGTCAGCTTGGCATAGGGCTATTAAAGACAGACTTGATAGATCAGGTGATGCTGAAAAGAAAAGACAGATAAGATTATCCATTTCTTGTACTTTCCTAATTTGGATGTGAGCTTGGATGAGCTCTTGTGGTAAAGAGGTTTTAACTCTTGGGACCACGACCCTATGGAAAACATCTGAGTTAGACCAACAACACAGCAGAACTAAGGTCCTCATCCCATTTTGCTCCATCACAGGGCATTTGACAGCACATTTGCTTAGGTAAACATGTGTCCTACAGCCTCAGGGTATCCATGTGGTAAAGAAGCTAAACATTGGAAAGTGAACACACACACACACATACACAATACAGAAGTGTTGGGCTGTCTTTTTATTTTATTTTTATTGCCCATTTCAAATACACTATTTTTTTCAGTTTTATTGAGATATAATTGACAAATAAAATTGTAATATATTTAGAATGTACAACGTGATGATTTGATATACGTATACATTCTGAAAGGATTCCTACCATCAAGTTAATTAAGACATCCATCTGGGCTGTCCTTTTAAGTTTAAGCTGTTTGTCTTTCCCTTTTCCCCCTAGAATAGAGTTGGAATTGATCTTAAAGATTTTTTTAGATCAGAGCTTCTCCCTTGGAGATCTTGTTAAAATGCAGGTCCTGATTCAATTGTTCTGATAAAGAGTCTGAGATTCTGCATTTCTAACAAGCTCTCAGGTGATGCCAGTACTGCTGGCCCATGAATCACACTACGCATAGTAAGGATTTAGACACCATACTCATTTTATAGATGAGAACAAAGAACAGAGAGTTGATGTGTCATGTCCAAAATTAGCCAGCTCATTAAAGATCAAGCCAAAATTAGAACACTCACTTTATTTGAAACCCACAGGTCTTCACATATGGCTGTTATTTAAGAAAAAATGTTTTTTTTTCTCTCTCTTACACATGCACAAACAGTGCAGAGCTATTTTTCTTGAGAAGCATATAATTAACATATATGCAGCAATAGACATCAGCCTCTTAACAACCAATAATTTCATCCTCTAAGGGCAGGTTGACATTAAAAAGTGAGGTGGTAAACTTGATCATTGTAGTTGCTTCACTTTCTGAGAAGTATTCCAGGATATTATCATACTTCAGGAGATGGACCATTCTCATGTCAGAGAATCTGAAATCAGCTAGAAGCCAGGAGATATCTTGAATCAGGGTTGTGAAGAATCTCAGATATTACCTCTTCTCTTTGACATCCCAATCAAATCGTTGTCCAGATTTGTTCTGTTCATCTTTTGTGATAGAGAAATAACTGATTCTTGGGACACTGTGTGACAGCAAGCTGAATGTAGTGTATCTCTTTCTTACATTGACCCAAAGTAGTCCCAACATTTGGGTGTGATTCTACTCCCTGGAACCATAAGAACTATTTGAAATTGGATGCAAAATTAATAGAAATGTGCTTTTTTTTTTTTTCCTGGAGAAATGGTGACTCCTGAAAAGATAAAACCCTAGGGCTAGAGTTCAGTGATTTGATTTACTTGCTCTGTATCCACACATCCACTTCTAAATGCTATTTTAAAGAATATGGGGCTTCCCTGGTGGCGCAGTGGTTGAGAGTCCGCCTGCCGATGCAGGGGACACAGGTACATGCCCTGGTCTGGGAAGATCCCACATGTCGCGGAGCGGCTGGGCCCATGAGCCATGGCCGCTGAGCCCATGCGTCCGGAGCCTGTGCTCCGCAATGGGAGGGGCCACAACAGTGAGAGGCCCGCGTACCACCAAAAAAAAAAAAAAAAAAGAATATGTCTACACCATACACCATAGCTGCTTTATTATGGATAAGGTTGATTTCAACTTCAAACCCCAAAGGACCTTCATTCTTGCTTGTCAGCCATGAGGATTGGACATATCTACCTTCAAACTAGTTAGAAGTTGTGACTTCATTGTCACCACACTGTGCATTTTCAGTGTATTTTTTTTCCTATTCTAGGAAGAAATTGTACAACTAATGGAAACATTTTTCCCCCTCAAAGTACAATAAAATCATTCTTTTAAGTTTCTCTTTCCATTAAGTGTCTCATATGTGGAGATTTTTTATGCAGCCCTAAAGTGATGCTTAAATTAGTGCTCAGAAAAGTCAATTATACTTTTAAAGCTACTGTCTATAATTGTTATGGTCTTCTTGTGCATGTATCCAAGTTGTTTCTAATGTGCATTTCAGGGCATGGAGGTTAATGGTATCTTAGCCAGGCAAAAATGCTGGCCAAAGTAGGGTTAATTTATCAAAATAACTTTGATGGCATTGTTTTCAAAGCAATTTTAGTGGTCTCCAAGTCTACTTAACTCATATCTTGTCTTTTATAGTGCTTTTAAATGGAGATATACTATTAAGTTGCTTTATATTAATAAAGCTGTTTTAGATAGTTAAACTTTGAATCTATCAAGTTAAAGATTTTACTTCTACTTTTGAAAATTAAAAGAATATCAAAGATGAAAACATACCTAATTAAGCTATTTTTGATCTCTTATTCTGTCAGTTCTTTGCTTCCCCCCACCACCCCAAGCTTGACAAGGAAAACTCCCATGTTCCGATTTGCTGGCCTCTGACTAATCCAATGGTGTTTGCCATGGCATTGGCCATGATCAATAACTAATTATTAAACCAGCATTTCTTTCCAGGGCTCCTTGTTAAAAAATTGCTTTTGGTTGAGAGAGAAGGAAAAAGGTCATCACTTTGACATGGTCATGAGTCTTTCAAAATCCAGTGGGCCATCCAATTGAATTACTGTCCTAAACTAATTGATATAAATTTGAACAGAAGAATGCTTGTTACTGCAGAATCCCATAATGATATCCTTGGCAAGGAAACCCTGGGAAAAAAATCCTGGCACCAATTACAAAACTTCCACACACCACTTTAGAATAGAAATCAGAAAAACATCAAGTTGGGGTGGGGGAGCGGCAGGACACAGTCTGATGACAGGTTCAGACTTATCATATCTACAATATTATGAACACTGAGGAAGTCGCTCTCTCCTAGTTTTATAGTCATGAAAAGACAGAGAGTCTTTTGATATATTATTTAACTTCTGTGCTGATTATAACTTGCAAAGCATTTGAGGGACAGCTGTCATTTCATTTTTACCTAAGGCTATAGGTTTGGGCCAATCCAAAAAGATGTTGCTTTCTGAATGACACTACTTTGAAAACTGGGATTGTAAAAAGATCAGAACAAAAATATTTCAAGCATTTAAAAATCAACTGTTTCTTCTGGTCACCATCCATCCATCTCCATCAAGTGGCGAATGACAAAGAGACTGAATAATGTAGCTTCCTGTGTGAAATCTTATATGTTTGCCTATTGTTTAAATATAACATTCAAGTAAGACATCCAACACATAGGTTTGTTTTGATGAAGAGTTTAGGTTTGGAGGAATTGCTTTAATTGATCTGTAGAGTGAGAAATACTTCTACTCCTCTACCAAATTGTGAGTAAAATCTGTTAGGCTGGTGTTTCTAACTGTGCTTCAGAAATGGACTTGTTCCATAAGAATAATGCTTTCCCTATTATTAGTGATGTTATAGGACTGCCCCATCAGGCCAGGTCAGCCTCTCTTCCAGTTTTAGCCATTCTCCGTGGTACTTACCTTACTTGAGATCGAAGTTCCTAGAAATTTCCTTCTCTTTCAGTTACTCTCTGTCTTGTCCTGATGGAGCATCTTGAAAATCCACATATACTGGATTTATTTCCCATTTTCTTAAGCTGCATAAAACTCATTGAATTATTACCCTCTCCCATCTTTTTGCCCAATTCTAAAAACAAATTTTCAGCTGATGCCTTTTATAGTGAAAGTAAGCTTTAGCATGTAACCCATTTTACAATGTCTTAGTTGATTCTCTTGGTTCTGTGGTACTCTGCAACATGATATAATGCTGGGAGGTTTTTAATATTTTTTTAATTACATAAACTTTATTTTGAAAATCAAAATCAGTGTTCCATTAGATGTCCTTTGAGTGAAGTTGGTTTAGATAGTGTGGTCATTTGATCACTATAGAAAATTGAGGACCATGGAGTTATAATGATCATAACCATAATCATGGTCAATATTGAATCAAGAGGGAGGCTTGGCCCTTTGTCCGTATTTTTTCATTTTATCTTAAAACAACATAATAGGCACACACTCCATTCTACTTATACAGATGAGGGAACTGAGACCTATAGGTCTCAAGGTCCTAGAGATCACAATAGCAAGGTGTGGATTTGAACTCAAATCTGCTCAAGCCCAGAGCCTCAGTCCATAATGTATCCATGTGATTATAAGCTGAGAACTCAGGAGATTCAGTTACTGGGAAAGGCCAGGTGCCAATGGACAAATATTTCCTTGAGCTGGACCCCTGGGATGGGATTAGTGGTCACAATGTCTATTAGGAGACATGAAGGTGGCAAATGCTGGAGGGCCCTCCTTTAAGAGCAGAACACGTGTGATGCCTAAGAGAAAGCATCTGTGAGACCATCTTCAGGGAGAGGAATGGGGACTGGGATGGAAAATGAGATTTTCTAAGGTCTTCCAGAGGAGTCTCTGAGTCACCAAGATTGTGGGTCCCAGATTTCCCTTTTTCCAGAAGAAAAGACTGCTGATTGAAAAATATATCTGTCCCATACCTTCTTACATATTCCACATAATCAACGACCTGTTACCTAGGGAGTTTAAGTGGGGACGGAAGTAATTGATCTTTTGGAGAGAATTCACTTGTTTCATGGTCAGTTCAGAGTAAAAGTGATGTGAACGAGGGGAGGAAGGAGTGAGAAAATGAGCAGCGTGTGGGAGAGGAAGTTGGAGGGGCTGGGGGTAGGGGACAGCGTTGTAGCTGGAAAGGTCAGAGGAGCAGAGAAAGAAGGAAGCTTCCCAAAATGGCAAAGAGCCTCAGAGAAGGATGGGCTGGTTCCAAATCTTTTTTTTTCCTGATCCTAATTCTACACTATTCTTATTGCTCCTCTCTCCTGGAAGTGGTATCCAACATGGAAGAGCGGCCTGCAATTTTATCTGAGAGCCTGCAGTCGTGGGTTGAGGTGGAGAACAGTCCAAGTGAAAGGTGGGACACATCTACTGATAGAAATCAGACCAAGCATACTAGTTATAACACTCCACTTTCAAATAGATAGTAATTTCATTTACAAAGAGGCCTCAGGTTGGATTAAAAATAAAATTCAACCATGAGCTATTTACAAGAAACATACATACCACGTGGTAACAACAAAACAACAACAACAAAAAAAGGGAGGCAAAGATACATCTGAAAAAATACAAAAGGAATAACAACAAAGCCTTATAATTTTAATACCAAAGTGCAGCTCTTGGGGGAGGGACTGAGGGGAGAGAAGAAGGGAAGCCATGATAACAGGAAAAACCACAGTGAAGATATAATAGTATGAACCTTCAAACCTGGATAACAATGTATTGAGAACAAATATATAAATTTATAAAAGAAACAAAACTTGTGTAAATTACAGGAAGAAAGAGAATTGTACTGGGGAACTTTAACTCATGAAGTAGGCAAAAATGAACACAGTTTTGGAAGACCAGAGCAATATTTTAAGGCTATGTCAAAGCAAATGTTGCATACTAAAACCCCGATGTTCCCAAATGAAATTTTGGGAAATTTCAAACCAAAGAATTTGGTCCCACCTTCCACTTAAACCAGAGTTAATTGCTTAACCATCTCTCCTACTAGATTTCACAACTTAAAAAAATATATAGCCAACTACATCATTTTTATTTTTGTTTCCTTGTGGCATCTAGCTCTGTGCTCTGTACAGGAAAAGGAATCAAAAAGTGTATTTTATATAACAGAAATTTAAGCTACTATGAACTCTTTTGTCAGGAATAGCATATAAGTGGCACAACAACTTCTCACTCTCACCCCGTACCCCAGTAGCTGTACTGGAATAAGGTCACATCTTTCCCCAGTGATGTGACTTCTACACCATGTCCAAATTCACTGCTAGTCTCCTTCCCACTTGCTTCAGGTCAGTTAAGTTCTTGTCAATTCCCAGGATATTGACTTGTGGGCACCTCTATTTATGGATTTTCTTGTTCTTTCCCTCCTAAAGCTCTCTCCCTTTCATTCTTCAGATGTCAGTGTATACCTCACCTTTTCTGAGAAGCCTTCCCTATTGTTTTAAAATGGATCAGGGATTTGATTTATCAGGTATGGTAAGATATGCAGATATGGAAAAGAATGTCACGACGGAAGAAGTTTGTGTACACAGATGCTGAGAAGCAGGAGGTAGGCCATGCCATGTGCAGGGCCACAGAGGGAAGCACCAGGGTCAGCAGGAGGCAGAGAGAGTGAGGAGAAAGTGTGGTCAAGGCAAGGCAGGCTAACCAGGCTTAGGATTGCCTGGTTTGAATAATTTCAGTGGACTCTGGGGCACAGAGGTTTCCTCCATTTGTCTGGTACCTGGCCCAGAAGTGATTAGGGCAAATAGATAGAGGCTTGGAGCTTGAGAGTCAAATAAAGGAGATAGTTGAAGGATATAGCTTTGGATTGCTTGGTTTTCATATGAAAGTAGGAATCGGCTATCCATGAGAGAGACAGTCTCCAGGTGTCAAAGCACTGGAAAATAAAAGGGCACAATAAATACACTAATGACAGTCTATCTCATTATTGTTTTTATTTTCTTCTTAGCATTTCTCATATGCTGTGTATTCAGATATGCTTCTATGTGCCTCTTCAAGATTTAGCTGGGCACTTTTTTTTTTTTTTTTTTTTTTTTTGTAGTTTTCACCCCTGTCTGCACATTAAGATCACCCAGGGAACTTTTACAAAATTCCATTGCTAGAGACCCACACATAGATATTTGATTTCTCCGGAGTAGAGAATGAGTGTTTTGTTTTTAATTAGGTGACTCTAATGTGCTGCCAGAGTTGAGAATCATTATGCAGCCAATGAATGCATAGCATCTGATAATCAGGAGAAACCAGTTCCGGTAATTTCTAAATGTTGATATTAACTCGGAGACAGGCAAAAACGTAGTGACTATTTACATAAAGTATATGCATTTAAGGCATTTATTTACTCAGTATTTTAAAATTAAACTTAGGGTGACATTAAAGAAGTATCTATCTTGTATCTAATGCAATACGTTACTCTTTTTTTATGCATTTATGAGAGTTTTCTTAATTGGAGAATTTTATGCATTGCAAGCAGGTATTAACTTAGACTTTTAAAAGTTTTGAGACGTCATCTAAAAATGCCTGATTCATATGAAAGAACTCAGAAAAATGAGAGATGAAATGCTAATGAAACGTTAAGAGTAGAGTTCAAACAGACTCTGAGATGGAAATGAAATTCCTAGATGAAAATGGATGGAGAATATTGAAAAAAAAAAAAGAAAGAAAAACAATTGGAAATGAGAAGGCAAGGAAAATGCTGCTGGAATAATGAAGTGAAAGTACTGGATTCAAATAATGAACATGGTGAAATCAACGTGGACAACTCAGACATAGGAAATATGAATTACAGCCGGGAGCACTGCAAGATATTGGGGGCAAGAGTTAAAACCATCAAATAATACACCAACTGCTATCCTGATGGAAAGGTTTCACTCAACCCACTGTCGGAGACCCTTCATCCATTATGATTGCTGCTCACAGCCAAATACAAACTAAGACTCAAGAAACCTGTGGGGAAATATAGCACAACCTAGAGATGCTCTGCAGTTCAGTGGGACTAAGATGAAGTCACCAGCCAGATCTTAAGAAGATGATGACTGCTTTTATTAAATATTGTGCATAATAAAAAATTTTTAAATTGTGTATTCATTACTATTTCATTAGTTGCTTGATATCTGTTAGAACATTGCATATTAAATCAACTGGAGCTAGTTGGTAATTATTTTGTTTGTTTACTTGTTTTTTTTTGTCTACTTTCCGCAGCAGACGATAAACTTTCTGAGAGCACAGAACATAGCAGTATTCTTCCTTTAGTTCCTGCTGCATTATCTGGCATTTGGTGAATGCTCAGGAAATGTGGGCTATAATGTGATGTGGTGCCAGTTCCATAGGATATGACTACAGGAGGATCATAAAGTTTTAATGCAAGTAGAAAAAAAAGAGTGTGGAGTTGGGAAGGAGGGCATGAATGATCCCAACTGGAGGTTATGGGAAAGGTGTTTCAGGAAGGTGGTAACTGAAATGGGCCCAGGAAGCTTTTGAAAAGCAGAAATTTAAGTGCAAGCACTGAGTTTACCATCCTAGCCCCAGTCCAGGGTTCCCCAGAACCACATAATCAGTCAGGGGTCAGTGCCCTGTCTCACCCCCTTCCACTGAAATCATCCCATTTTCCTCTTTATGTTCCCTGAATCCAGGCTGCCTGGAGGATGCCACGGGTGCAGCTCTCTTATATGAAGGGGGAATTATTTTATCTGTGATCTTCCTTGCCAATTCCAGTGCATTACTTCTACTTTTCTTACCTGTCTTCCAAAATTTAAAAGAGATTGCCCTAGAGCTTAACAGTCCTGAGAATACATCCAATGGGTTAACTGTATAATTTTTGTACTTTTTCCTCTCTGTTCCATCATGTCTCAGGCACAAAGGCCTCTAGTATTCTGCTAGGAAACAGAAAATAACTTTATCCTGCATGCTTATAAGTAGTGTATGTTTCATTATTCTGGGAATTATTCAGGCTTACCTCACCTACCATTGGTCAAAAGGAGGGAATCACTAAATAATGAATGAGGAGAGAAATGATAACTTAATTCATAATCTTGTCTATTACCAAAGATTTTGAAAAACTATTTTTGACATACTGACTTAAACGAGAACATTCTATATTCAAAGTTATATGAATGTCTCTTATTTCCTAAAATTTTCTATTTCCAGTTTATTATAGAAATCAAAGTGAAACAAACCAAGTAGCTCTAAGTAAGAATGAAAAAGGATAAAGCAGTCTGAGCATGCTCATTGTGGGCCCAGGATAACAACATATAAATATTGCTGTTTTGCATTTTTCCAGCAACCTAAATATGAAGGTATGGAAAACTTATAGTTAATTAAAAAAATCTTCTTCCCCCCAACTTCCCAAATTCTTCACACTATATCTGCAGAGACAGTGTGGGGAGGAGATAAAGGTCTCGTTTGGGATTTGCAGTATATATTGCCTCTTAAAATTACAGCCTGGAAGTAGGGGGACTCTACCTTGGCCCTCACTGAGTGGTAATTCTTCACCAGTGAAAAATGTTGAAAGTGGAAACAAATGGGTGTAAACAGCCTCCCCACATCAAAATATAATCAGCTTTTTGCCATTTCCTCTTAAAGGGTGACCTTGTTTTGGGGTTCTGCTTCTTGAATTTAGATCTGAAAGACAATTCTCAGTTTCTAGTTGCCCTTTCTCAATCAATCCAAAAGAGTCATGGAAATAATTATTAGGCTGGATAATTATTTTACAAAATAGAAGGTGCTTTCCTTATCCATTTACATTTCAGTGCTGTTCATTACTTCTCTGAATACTAACCATGGTGTTCAGCCTTGATCACTCATTTTAAGGTAAGGGGTCAACCAAAGGGATGGAAGGAGGCCTCTGAGCATTTGCAATGTAAAAGAAACCTTCCACAGGAGAGTGAAGTAATAAATGCAACCCTGGGGTGATGGGACCTTGCATTTCAGTCAAACATGACGAGGAGAACCATGGATGCATTACTACAGGTTGTTTACTTCTAGAACTGCTACATTAATAGCAAGTCACCAGAGTTACTCTTTAAGGTGGAAATTGTTCTCTAGTTGTGATGTGAGTAAAGAGTGGACAACATTTTATCAGGATTTGGAAGCTTCACAGTATTTCTTACCATCTCACATTTTTTTCATTCTCACCCTAGCAAGTCAGAGTGCTGAAGCAAAGTTTTTTCCTTGCTGTTATGATTTCTATCTTCACCCAAAGTAGGCTGTTTGGGAGACTTCATTTCCTTTTCTAGTTCAGTGTATCTGGCTTCTGGAAGAATTCAGCTCAAATTCTCCCAACAGATGAGGTCGTTTTTTTAATCACTGGTGACTCTTCATTTTAGAATCTATTTTCTTGAATGGGGACATGACTCAGTGCATTAGTCAGTCTATGACCTTACCCCAAGGCCTCCCTTGTTTTTGGAAGTTAAAAAAAATGTTCAATTGCTGAAAAAATCTGGTATGAGGTACAAGACACAAGGCAGGCCCTCAATCCATGTTTAGTTAGGCTGTGTGAGTCTAGGTTTTTCTGATTTGGCACATCCTCTAAGTTCTGAAGTTCAGCACCATGAAACATTGACAGTTGCAAAGGTGAATGATTTTGAACTTAACATTTGCCTTCTTGGTTGTGACTTGAGGCAAAGTATGGAAGAGAGGGAATTAGCATGCTTAAAAAACTGCCATGTGTTTTCACAGGGCCCCTCTTATTTCATCCTCACAACAACTTTGTTATATAGGTGTTCTTATAATACTCAGTTTACAAGTTGTGGAAACAGAGGCCTGGTGGCAAGTTGAGTCTGTGACCCCTTGACTCCAATCCCTCTATCTTTGCTCTACATCAAACTGTTTCTCCCATATTCTGCACAAGGCCCTACAAGCATCATGGGCCTCCTCCCCTTCTCATACTCCTCAAAGGACCCTTTAATTAATTTTTCTATTTTAAAGTTATGGCATATGTTATTGGTTGTCTACCGATAATCTCTCCCTTGCAGAATTCCCCAATTTTGTTCAAGGTAGCAACATACCCACTTACAAAAATGAATTTCTCATTCTCCTTTGCAGCCAGGAGAGGCCATGTCTATTCTGGACAAGAAGAAATTCGCTGAAGTCTATTGGTGATGTTTCCATGAAAGTTATTATTTCCCAGATATTAAGGGATAGATGCTGTCAGCCTTTAACCTTTGATCCTTCCCCTTTCTTTCTGCCTTGATAGAGATTTTTCCTCAACTCATATGGTGCAGCAGCCGTCTTATCAACACAAAGATAAAAGTGACACATTAAGAGTTACTGAGTGGAAAGAAAAAAGGTGCCTGAATCTTATGGCATTATAGAGCTACCATACCATCCTTGGAATCACCTACTTTTGGATTTCTTAATACAAAGGACAATAATTTCAGTTGGGTTTCTGTTATATGCAGCCAAATACAATTCTGAGCTATCTGAAATTAAATTAAATGTACTCTGTAATAAGTTATTGCTGAGAGGCAGTAAACAAGAGACTGCTAGGGCTGGGACAATAGGAATCTTAAATACTATGAGAAAATATTGTGAAATCAGAGGCCCAGTTATCAACTGCCGTGTAACAAATCATCCTGAACTGTGTGGCATAAGGAGTCACATTTTATTATGCTGACAAATTCTCAAGAATTTGTCAAAGAAACAGAGCGGACATGAGGAGAGCAGTGGGGCGGGATGCAGTATCCGGGCTTAGCTTGGAAAACTCAGGTGATGTCTTGAAGACTGTGAGCTGGAATCATCTGAAGGCTTGGAGGTCAGTGCTGGCTGCTGGCTTGAGCCTTGGTTGGGGAATCAGCCAGAACTACATGTGGCCTTTCCATGTGGTCTCTCTACTTCTTTGCAACATGGTATCTGTGTCCCATGTGCAAGCATCCCAAGTGCTGTATCATCTTTAATGGCCTAGCCTCAAAAGTCACAAATCATCACTTGCTCCAGAGTCACAAGCCTACTGACATGTGAGTGCATGGCACACAGGCTTCTCTTCATCTGAGAAGGGTGTCAATGTCACAGGAGAAGAGTGTGCAGGATGGGAGAACCTATCATGGCCATCTTGGAAAATACAATCCACTCAGTCATTCAACGGAATTTACCAAACACACCAAGGAATGCTAACCTCTCTTTAGGTTGCTTTGGAAGAGGACAGAAAGAAAAGGCACAAAAAATAGCAAACACAATATTTATCTTTTTAGTTCCTTTCAGTTTTATATGTTTGTGAAAAAGAGTTAAGACACTAATGAATAACAGCTTCCATTTATTGAGACATTCCTCTGGGCCAGGCATGATATTAAGCTCTTTACATACATTGCCACTTTTAATCTTCACAGTACCTATGAGGTAAGAATTACTATTCCCAGCTTACAGATGGGGGTCAAAACAATTGAATAACTTTCATAGTCTCTAGAAGAGCTGCATTGTAATTCAAATCCAAGTCTGCCAGTGTCTGATGCACTTTCTACTTTCTACTATTTTCCATTCATGTAAACTAGAAACTGCCTGTCCCATCGTCCTGTCCCTTTAGCTGGAGATGCTCATGACTGACTCCTTCATCCCAACTTACTTGGTCCCAACTCATGGACTCTTATTCTTCCAGCTGTGCCCCTGGCTTTTTATAGCCTCAGTTGCCTGCAGGTGGGCCCCTTCATCTTGAACCTTATGCCTTGGGATTTCCAGCTCTGACCGTTCCCCATTATTCCATTTCTTCATTTGCCTCATGTGGGAAAGTCTTACTCAGCTATCCCAGCTGGGAGGTCTCTGCCTTGCCCTTTCTCCCTCCTCCTTTTTGGGGAGGAATTTAGACAGAGGTAATTGACTGACAAAGGGAACCTTGTTTGAAAATTGGCAGCTTGTATTTTCCTGTTCACTTATAAAGAAGTCAAATGTCTTCCATGCAATGATATGGTTTTAGTGCCAAGCAGTGGGAACAGGCTTAAGAAGCAGCTGGATGTATAGGTTTAAAATTGTTGGAAAAGTCATTTAAGGGAGTGTTTCTCAAACTTTTAAATGCATATGAATCACCTGGAGGTTGTGTTAAAATACAGATTGGAGTGCACACATTAGGTTTGCAAGGAGTCTGAGATTCTGCATTTCTAACCAGTCAGTGCTGCAGGTCCTTGGACCATACATTGAGTTGCCAGGCTCTAGGGCAGCAATTCTCAGCCTTGGCTGCAATCACAACCCCAGCAATTGTGGTCTAACTGATCTGAATGTGACCCAGGCATTAGGATTTTGAAACCTTCTCCAGGTAATTCTAATGTGTCACTGAAGTTGCAAACCACTCTTCTAGAGGGCTATATTCATTCACTCATGGAACAATTTAATGTGTACCTATTGTGTTCCAGGCTCAGTAGTGAGGTGCTAGGGAGAAAAAAAAAATGTAAAAGAAAGATTCAGACTCTAGAAGGAGAAACAAATAATAAATAGGAAAACAAATTCCTAATAAGATGTCTTAATTCAGTTTAAAGAAACAACGTGATTTCATGTATAAAGCACAATCTCAATCGAAAGAAAACCAGCTCTGAAAGTGTTAATGGTAGACTCCTATATATTTTTGTTGAACTTATAAATTGTACTAATATTTTAAGAGTTATAAGATTGTCCATATCCTTGGATGCAATAGCTTCCTTATTAAGAACTTTTTTGGAGAAGAAAGAGAAGACAGAAGGGTGAAACTATTCATTGACACATAATCGAAAACAACTTAATAGGGAAATAGAAAATTAGTTATGACTCAAAAACTCATTGAAGTTTTGTGCACCTATCAGAGTGTATGCTCCATGTGACCAAAGGCCATGTCTAATTTTTCATTTGCTACAGAGCCAGAATCGAGCCCAGGGCTTGACACATGCCAGGGCCTCAGAGAATAGGTGCTGAATGAATTAATTAAAAGCAATGATTCATTAGAGTATGAAGATGTGCACAGATATTTATGCTGTGATATTTTAGTTGCAATTGGAATTCTCATGGTTTTGATGGTGTTAAGACTTTTGGTGGGGTTTATGTTATCATAACTGTTCTAGAGAGGAAATCTAAAGCTAGTTAAAAATTTAATAAAATTTTATGTCATTTAGAAAATGTTGTTTGAAGATTCTATCTGTGATTTTTTCCAACGTCTTTCTAATACAGATCTCTACCATCAACTCATCATAGAATTCAGAGCCATGGATGTATTTGCCTGCAGACTGCAAGTGTCTTACAGGCCACACTGGACTGTTCTCTTCATATCCATGGCACTCAACTCAGTGTGGAGTGTATGGAGAGCATGCAATAATCTCTTTAAACAAGCAGCTGGTGAAATGGAGGGACTTAACATGTTTCTTTTCATCAGACGTGAGAATTGTGCAACCTAAGACTCCTTTTCACTTCATATCTGCTGGGAAGCTCTCTGAGGCCACTTTCACACTCTACCAGAGTACTCGAGTCACCTTAGGTGCTTGGGGTATGTCTGTTTTCTTTAAGTATTTTTCTTCTGTTCTAAAATTATCCAGTTTTTTAATGTTTTATTTTATTTTTAAGCACCCTCACGTCCTTCTTTAATCATTCATAAATGGGGATGTTGAGAAACCTGGAAAACCCACTGGGCACATGGAAAGCAACAAGAGAAACTATTATTGGAATGCATACAGTCATGTTTGTTTATTGTTATTTACTCTTGTTTCCTTACTCCATTATTTTTATTAAATGTTTATAGAAGGTAAAAAAATTATTCTATTCATCCATTTTCCTTTTTCTAGGTAAGGCCATATGTAATTTTTAATGTTGGCCACTCTGTTTTTATATCCAAGAAAGAGGTTTTCAATTTGATGACACAAAACTGTGATCAAAGCATTTTCATTTCTAATTTAGCATAGTATTTTTCATGTGCCCTCACTCCAGGAACAGGAGGATTTTCTCTAGGAAGTTCAGTGAAATCTGTCCCTCTTCAAGTCTTTAAGAATGGAATTGTTTAGCTAAATAATAATGAGTTAATCCTTATAGAGCCTCTACTATGTGCCCTCATTCTCATTAAAGCACTTTTCATCCATTAATTCATTGAATCTTCATGGCAACCCTATGAAGTAACTGCTATTAATGTGCCCATTTTATAGCTAAGGAAGCAAGCATAGAAAGATTAATTATCTTTCCTAGTTTATATCACTTGATGGCAAAGCAGGTTTTGAACCAAGGCAATCTGACTTCAGAGTTCATGGTCTTAATCACAGCAAAATGCTGCCTAATAGAACTACTAAAAGTCTTAGACAAATATGGGTGGACTCAAATAGACATAAATATTTGCAGAGAGAACAAGACCAATGCATTCATAATAGGATGACTTAGATCAAATTTATCCCATTAATTATGAGATAAACCATAAAGAAAAGAAAACAGTAAATGGTATTCTTTTCACTTGATGAAATGAGAGAGTTGAGGCTCAGAGACATTTAGGACCTGCTTCAGGTCACACAGCTACTTAGCAGGAGACTCAAGACTAGAGCCCTACGACCTGGTGCTTGGCCTCAGCTCATTGCAGACACATGTAAATTAAGAGCCACAGTGCAAGAGACCAGTTAACGTCTTGATTCTTAATCCTGAGCTCTTTCTGTGCCTTTCACACTTTCTTGCTTTGCATACAAAAGATCACCTGCCTGAGCCAACTGAATGTTTCTTCTTTAAAAAAAAAGTGAAATTTGTGTTTCTTTATACATAAGGCCTATATATTTCCCTTACAAAGGAGTACATGCCTGGTGGTAAAGAGTTAAAAAAGAAAGCATGAATTAAAAAAAAAAAAAAAAAAAAAAACCCATCCGACCAACCCTATAAGGCCTTCTCATTGTTATAATGATATCAGTTGCAACAAGTCCAAGGCCCGACCTCATTACAAGGGTTTAATTGCATTGTTACACAGTCTCACTTCTCCTTTCTGGCCTCTTTCTCTTTATGACAGCTTTGGAAAGAAATTTCAGCTCAAGGTCAAAGGAAATTAATTACTGCTTTCTTAATCTGTGCTCATCTACATTTAGAAAACTTTGGGCTTTCTACCAATATATTCTTGTCTCCTATTTGTATGGACTCAAACTTATAAAAGTAACACCTCAGACCTTTGTAAAAAAACAGTGCACAAAAGCACTCAAACAGCACATATTTAATAAGTGTGGATCACATCCCAAGAAAGCGCCAGGTGTAGAAGAGAAATTCCTGCCATTTAGCAAAGATTGCAATGCTTTAAAAGTTGAGAATTATCTTACATAGAAAATTGCATCAAATAATTACACTAAAGGCTATTAAACTGGAGTGTTAATAATGGTAATCTAGTAATGCCAGTAAAAAATAATGATCTAAGTAAAAGGACCATGAGTGGGTATATTGAGTGGCAAAAGAATGAGGTAGCTACAGATTTAAACATGGCTTTCTGTGGAGCATATCTACCTGTAGTTGGTTTAAGAATTAGGAGGAATTGATCATTTTCATCATTGCACTAAAATTCTAAAATGTTCTGTCCCTTCTTTTCCTTTCTTATTTCTTCATTGACCAGAGAGATGCCTAATCAATGGATGTAAGTAAATGAATGTAAAGATTAAAGAATTGGAAGCCTGCATTCTATAGGTAATCAACAAATATAAATGTTAAATCAGGGAGAGATGACTCCAAAGACCTCTACCTGGATGTGTCTCCTGCCTATCAAGTGTACCTTTTAAGACCTGGTAATGGCAGGACATCAGGAGATCTACATTCTGTGGCAATTCTGGGGCTAGCCAGACATAGGGTTATGTGGGTCATTTACCTATTTGAAGAACCTTTACTTCCCTTTTTTCCACATGAAACAGTGGGGCTAGATAATCTCTAAAGCACCTTCAAATTTTAAGATCCTCTGTGCTCATTAGTTTCAGATAATTACAGCAGCTAACATAGGAAGTAGTATGTATAGTGCAGGGACTGAGCATAGCCTCTGGGGTCAGTCGGCCTGGGTTCTCATCTCTGGTTCATCACTTACAGATTGGATGACTTTGGGCAAGTTTCTCAGTCTCCCTTTGTCTCATTTTCCTCCTATGTCCTTGTAAACCACACAGCAGAGTTGTTGCAAAAATCACAATGTCACAAATTCCCATCATTTATTGAGCACCTAACTAGCTAGGGTTTATTGGTCTCCAGCTAGATAAGTCCATGCCATGGCATAGATATATGATGATAACTTGTGGATGGTGCACCAGAGTAAATGATGAGGCAGCTTCTGTCAGAGGCAGACCATCTGGGGGCTCCCAATTCCTGCTCTTCAAAGCCTGAGCATTGTGGGGATGAATAACTCCAGTATATCTGTAGCAAACTCATCACTAACTGGTGCCTCCTAGGCACCAGGCACTACTTATTTGTTGGGATACCAAAGTGAACAAAACAGAAGATTTCCTACATCTTAATAGAAACAGACAATAGGCAAATGAACAAATTGATATGATAATGCCATATAGTGATAGACACTAGGTAGACAAATAAAGCAGAATAAAGGAAAGAGAGCAGTGGTGGGCTCTCTGGGAATGTGACATTCTAATGATAGTCTGAGTGAAGGGATGGAATAAGTTAAAGTTTTGGAAGAAGAGTATTGTAGTTTGAGGGAACAGGTTTTAAACTGCTGAAGAAACCACAAGAAAAAACATGAAGCTGTACATGAAATTGAAGCAGAGAATGGTAAGGGATGAAGTTGTAGTTGTTCGATGCACATGTAGTCAGAACATGTAGGGTTTGGCAGCTTCTGGTAAGAAGTTTATTTTAAATGCAATGGAAAGACAGTAGAGAGTTTTGAGCAGTAGAATGATGTGGGCTGAGTTATGTTTTTAAAAGAGCATTTGAGTGCTATTTGGAGAATAGACTTTAATGGTCAAGAGAGGAAGCAGAGACTTTCAAAGTTGATGCCCATGGTACAGGTCTGTGTAGGCTGTTAATAGTGGGTGTGGAAAGAAGTGGCTGGATTTAGGAAATGCTTTGAAAGGAATGGAGAAGAAGTGGAATTGGAATATGAGAAGGGAGAAGTCTGAGTGATTTTTACATTTTTGGCCTAAAACTAGATGAGTACTAACTGAGATGTGGAGGTCTGAGGGCAGAGTGGGTTTGGGGTAAGGTCTGAGATATCTATTAGACTTCCAAATGGAAATATTAAGTCAGCAGTTGGATATACAAATCTGGGAGAGAGAAGACAGAAATGGGTACGTGAATTTTGGAATCTATTTTCATAGTATTTAAACCAGAGAACAGAATGAAAGACACTAATGAAAAGTGAAGATAAAAAAGAAAAGAAGGGGAAAAGGGACTAATATTTGTTTCATTTCTGCTAATTGTTAAGCATTATGCTTATATAGATGTTTTTACTTATATCATGATGTAGATGCAACTAGCCCCATTTAGATTGAGGACATGGAGACTCAAAGATATTAAGTAGCTCAGAGTCATGCAGAAAGTAAATAGAATAACTGGAATTCAATCCCCTATCTTCTTGAGTTCTAATTTATGTAACAACTTAGTCCACAAGTAAAATAGCTTTAAACCAGTAGTGACGGTGGTATGCGTAGGACAAGGCACATTGTGGAAGCAGTTAAGGACAACACAGAGATTTGAAGCTTGAGCAACCAACAAAATGGTGAAAACTCAAACCGGAGAAGTCAATGCTTAGTCTGAAATCAAAGAAGAGAACTTCATGTTTATCCTTAAATCACCTTGCCAAGATACGAACTGATACAATCATGGCAAGATGGAAAGGAGTACTGTGTATGAAATGTGCACATGGTGATGATGTGTCATGCAGATGAATTAGGACTTGCTGATAACTGATGCTTGGCTTCATTGATGCTCATCCTACATAGGATCCTTGGAATTGCCCATTCTGAAGGCAGAGGCTAAATTCCTGCAGCAAAGAGTGTCCCATGGCTCAGTGATAACTTCTTATGATTCATAAGGAGATCCAAAACTTTGAAGAAAAGTCCATCTAGCTTGGTTTCAGAGGACATTTCCAACACTTCAGAGTAATCCTGGTAAAACCTGGTATGCTACGCTTTCTGTGTTAGCATAAGGGTGTTCAATGCACAAACACACTGTGACTCTGTATACTATTCATCAGCTGTATTCCTGTTGCTCACATGTGATTTAGTCCCCTGGTGGCACCTGTGTTTAATGGTGTACCATCCTACTAATGGTGTCTCCCCAGCTGACATTGCAAGCTGATATCTTTATATTACTTGCTTGATTATTTAAAGCTGTGCTGTCCAGTATGGTAGCCCCTAGCCATATGTGACTATTTAAATATAAATTAATTAAAGTTAAATATAATTTAAAATTCTATCCCTTGGGCTTTCCTGGTGGCACAGTGGTTGAGAGTCCACCTGCCGATGCAGAGTACACGGGTTCGTGCACCAGTCTGGGAAGATCCCACATGCCATGGAACAGCTGGGCCCATGAGCCATGGCCACTGAGCCTGCGTGTCCAGAGCCTGTGTTCCACAGCGGGAGAGGCCACAACAGTGAGAGGCCCGTGTACTGCAAAAAAATAAAATAAATAATAAATAAATAAAATAAAAAATAAAATAATTCTATCCCTTGGTCACACAACCCCCATTTCAAATACTCAGTAGCAACATGTGGCTAGTGCCTACCGTTTTGGATGGAGCATGTATGGAATATTTCCATTGTCCCAGAAAGTTCTGTTGGACAGCTCTGTTTCAAGCTCAGTGTTCTGCTTATCTACACATCCTCTGTTTTGTAAATATATCAACGCTACAAGAACTTAGTTCTTTGTGGCAGTTGATCCAAAGACCTCCTCCTAATCCTCTAACACACACATTTGCCCCAATGATCAAAGCTCAGTTGGTAATGTCATTCAGAATAAACAGGAATAAGAAAGTAGCAGTCAATGGTAGTCAACTTTAAGAGCTGATGAAGACTGAGCAAGGGGAAAGTGGCTCTCCAGTGGAGCTAAATGAGCATGTGAAGGCAGAGTGATTGCATAGATAGGAGGAAAATCTATAATAGTCATGACATGATCATTACATTGGTATAAGCAGGAGAATCTTATTTGATTATTAACTGATAACCTTGAACTAGATGGAAAAAATGTGGTGTTGGCCCAAGGGAGTGCAAAGGAATCATTTAAATCTTGGAAATATAGGAGTGATTAATATGGGTCAATGAATTTTTAGGCTGATTTGCCTGGAATAGAGACTCATGCTCTACAGCAACACCCCTCTTCCCCACTCCATCCCTCACCTTTCTACCCAGGTCAAAGCTGTCTTAACAAACATCTAGATACCAGCCCCTCTGAAACCTACTCTTTCTCATACCCTAGGCACAGTCATTTGCATAATGATGTTAAGCTGATGCATTGGCTGAAATTTCCAGCCCATCTTCGATTCTCACAAATTTGAGATCAATTATAAACCACCCTAAACTACCAGCCTAAACTTAATATTTTAAGATTCTCATCTGTGGGAGAACCAAAATATGAAACAAGATTGATTGATTTAGAAGTTGATAATGGTGATAAATGGAGAATTCTTACATAATTTTTTTTAACAAAAAATCAATCTCTACAATGAAATTAATAGATTCTGAAATAAGGGATGCTTTTAAAAATGTAAATTAAAATTTGGTTGAAAACTTTTTTGAGGCAATTCTTTTTAGCTGGGCTTATCTCATTGCATATGATGTGGAATCATTTTATCTCAGTTATTATTATTATTATTGTTGTTGTTGTTGTTAGCACTTATTGTCACTGATTCTGCACTAGTGAGGCACCTAAGGCCCAGAGAAGTCACTACTCCAAGGTTACATCCCCAGTAAGTGGCAGAGCTGGGATTTGATGAGGTAGCTCACTATCTCTCTGTTAGAATATTTTCCCTTATTTTGTAGAAAGTTACAATCAGGATAAAGGATAGAGTGTCCTAAAGAACACTCAGAGAAATTCACATTTTTGAACAAATATGTTGATGTGTTAGAATGAAATCATGAGAGAAGTACAGGTGTAAAGCAAGCTAGTGTTTCCTTACTTGTCAGAAAGCAAAGCACACTCATCAAAAATATATTAAACACATTTGAATAGAAAGTACCAGTTTTTCAGCACTGGGTACTTAGGTGGATATCCTTGCAACTTATTTTTTAGTGTTCTAAAGAAGTAATTTAAAATATTTCGTATAGGTTACGTTGAGCAGTTGTCTACTGTTAATGCCAAGAACAGGAAATACTCAATAGGAGAGAGAGGAATAAGTAGTTCAAACTTAGAAAAATATTAGTTCCTTCCATTGCATTTTCCCTAACACTACTCTTTCTGCCCCTCGCCATCACCCACACTCCCCTCCATGGGTCCATTGCTAATAGCTGTTTCCTAGTCCCCTGGGTTCTCTTCTCTAGAAGCACCACTCATCTGTGAACTCTTCCATGACACCTTTGTGTGTCCAGCATGTTCTATCCCACCAGGCACATAGTAGAATCTCAATAATTACTTGAGGAGTAAATAGATAATTCAACATTGCTTATTATCATTAGGGATAAATAATGAACCCTACTCAAAGTTGGTTTTGATCATATGAGTGGCAGTAGGTCAACTGATCCATCCAGGAATCATGAAAATTTCCCAGTCATGCATGGGAGTGCCTGATATCTGGAGTCAGTGCTTTGAGGCTCTCTTCTTGCTTCTGGTATTCGCCCTGCAGGAAGTAGGTCTCTTTGCAAGGCTTACTTAACAAACACTTGGCAGGGATGCCAGAGTTAAGTCACAATGGTATATAACAAAACCCTATTGCATAACGTCTCTTACCATCTCTCCCTCTTGATCTCTCTCTCACTAAACACAGGTTTCTGCTTGTTTGTTTGCTTTTTGGTTTTTCTTTTCTCTTCCTTTTTGTTATCTGAAAGGGCCTGAAGTGCAAAATGAAAAACTATTCATCAGGGCCTCCCTGGTGGCGCAGTGGTTGGGAGTCCGCCTGCCGATGCAGGGGATGCGGGTTCGTGCCCCGGTCCGGGAGGATCCCATGTGCCGCGGAGCGGCTGGGCCCGTGAGCCATGGCCGCTGAGCCTGCATGTCCGGAGCCTGTGCTCCGCAGCGGGAGAGGCCGCAGCAGTGAGAGGCCCGTGTGCCGCAGAAAAAAAACAAAACAAAACAAAAAAAAACTATTCATCAAACTAGGGGGTCTGACCAGGTTAGACACTTGGGTTAAGCAATGTAATTCTATCTACCTGCAGTGTAATTTTCCAGTTTGCAGTGATGCAAGATATCCAGAATTTCACTAAGGCCTTTGACCTAGGAAGAAACTCCAGTGCTTATATGAATTTCGGTACCAAAAGATTGTACTTAATAAGAAGCCAATAAGAAATATGTTCAGATTAGAAAAGAAGAATTTGAATGACAACACCTGGCTTTAAAATAATGAAAAAAGTTAGCAAATAAATAGTAAATAAAAATCATAGGGTGATGGAACTGATGACTGCCTTACAAATAACTTCACAAATGAAACACTGAGACTGCTTTGGAGTGAGCTTAGAAATAGAACCCAGTTCTTTGGACTTCGCTTGTAGTGCATTTCCTACTGCTTATATGTAGGCTTAAGATTTTTCTACTTTTTCAAGTCAATTTTGGGTAACTCTTGTTTATTAATATAGCCAGTTTCATCCAGAAATCTCTCTTGGGTTTAAGAAACAGTGAATACAATGTCTTCTACTGATGAAAACCAATTACAGTTAGAGTTTCTCTTAAGGCTCTCTTTATTTTTGTAACAATATATGGTTTGAAATCATAATTGAAATGTGTGATTTGTTGCTTTTGGGTTTCCACCTAGAGCCACATTTGAAGTTAGGTGTCCAAGAACTGGAGCCAGTGAAGGGATACCCTTTATTTGTGAAGAAAGACCCACTGACTTCAATGAAGTTTTAAGGGACTGAGCTGAACAGAGGTTAAGATGCTGAGAATTTCTCAGTCCCCATAGGAAGACTATATAGAAAGAGGATTAATTAAGAGTTAAAACCTACACATAAAGTAACACATCAAACAGTCACAAATAACTCATAAAGAAAGAAAAGGAAAGTAGATTTTTCAACACAAATTTCTTATGCTATTGTTAAAAATGTGAGAAGTCAGGAAACTTACAAATTAATTGAGGAAACAAAGAAAGAACAGAAAGAAGCATCGTGTAAATGGGTTCCAAAGTTAAATGCAAAATAATTATTTTTATTTTTTCACACTTCAAATCTTTGAAATCAGTTTGTGTCTTGTAATTTAAAAATTAATTACCAGCCTGTTTTCTTTCTTAGTGATATATAAAATAATGGCTTACTTTATAATCAGTGGTCTCTTAGGTTTACTTAAGGACATTTTTTCTGTTTTTGATTTTACGTTTGAAAGAAAGGTCAGTATAAAACGTGCATTTAGGAAAGAAAAGGAATACAGAAAAGTATATATTGAATTTTTTTTACTGAATGATTGAAGAACACACATTCCTTTAAAGTTATACAAGACATATGAATCAAAATTGTCCAAGTTCAGAGCAAGACAGGAAGTGTCAGTAAATAGTAAATAATGAATATCACATAGAACATGTTCTCTGACTGTTACAATGCTATAAAGACAAATAAGAAAAAAATAGTCAAACAGCCCCCCATATTTAGATATGTAAACACTCTTTTAATAATTCATGGGGCAAAGAAGAAAACATAGAGAAAGTTAAAATATATTTAGTTGTAAACACTAAAATAGTAAAGAGCAAATTACATGGGCTGTAGATAAGGCAGCACTTAGGGGAAAATATATAGCCATAAATGTTTACATTATAAAGAATAAATGCTGAAAATTATTTAGCCAAGTGTTTAGCTAAACAATCTAGAAAAAAAACAGTTTTAAAAAATATCAGGAAGGAAAGGTAGAATTAGAAATTAATGAAATAGCAAGCCAGAAAAATAATATTAATAAAATAATAAATTAGACTTTATTAATATTGATTGAGGAAAAAAGTGAACCTGTAGTAAGAAATACAGTATAGAATTAATGTAGATGGAAAAAAATTGGAATATGATATAGAGCTGAGCAACAGGCTCATACATACATTAAAACATGACACATAACAAAGGTAATATGGTAGATTAGTGGAGGAAAAAAGGAAAATTCAAAATATGGTACTGAATCAACCAGGGTTTTTTGTGAAAAAAGTTAAATAAGATCCTCATAAGTTCCCTGATAATGCCAATGTTGCTAGTCTCAAGACCACACCTTAAGAATCACTGCCCTAGAGGGCTTCCCTGGTGGCACAGTGGTTGAGAGTCTGCCTGCCGATGCAGGGGATGCGGTTTCGTGCCCTGGTCTGGGAGGATCCTGCATGCCGCAGAGTGGCTGGGCCCGTGAGCCATGGCCGCTGAGCCTGCGCTTCCGGGGCCTGTGCTCTGCAACGGGAGAGGCCACATCAGGTGAGAGGCCCGCGTACTGCAAAAAAAAAAAAAAAAAAAAAGAATCACTGCCCTAGAGAACTGGTCCCACATGTGCCCAGGGAGACAAACATAAGAATATTCATTGCTTTGATTGTAACAGTAAGCAATTGGAAGCAACCTCAGTGTCCACCACTGGGAGAATGAACAGATGAGTAAATTGTGAGTCACACTTCAATAGCAGTTACAACTAATCAGCTGGATCTAAACAAAATGTTGATTGGCAAATGTGTACAATATGATACAATTTTAATAAAGTTTAAATGCATGCAAAATCATACTGCATATCGTTTGTAAATATATAGGTATATTTGAAGTACAAGTAAAAATATAAAAATATTATAGGAAAAATATAAGAAGTTGCTTGGTAATAAGAGACCAATTCCAGGCCAGTGTTTACCCCTGGGCAGGGAAGAGATAATAATAGAATCCAGAAGAAACACATGAGGGACATCAGCTGTACCTGTGATGTTTTATTTACTTATTTTCGTTGAAGAAAAGACCTAAAGCAAATGGAAAAATGACAAGATTTGCTGAGTACACAGATGCTTGTTATATCATTTTCTAATTATTTTTCTATTTTAAATATTTCATAATAACACTCATTTAAAAGGAGATAGAGATACTAGCTGAACTCAGAAAGCTGATAGCTGTCACAGACAGAACACTGGGTTGGATGAATTTTTCATATGACTTGATATTGAGTTTCTTTCATCCTAAAATGTCAAGCAAAAGCAAGAAAAAATAATAAAGCCAGGTATTTCAGAGAAAGACTGGGCTTCTAATCAGTTCAGAGTATATAATGATAATAATTTTATATTTAATTAATATTCTATATATTTATACTCTATTTTCATATATATGTATATTTCATATTTTTAAGCTCATTTAATGCTCTCAACAACTCAGGAACAAGCAGAAAGGAAGTCATCATCCCCATTTTACATATGAGGAAACTGAGGCTCAGGGAGGCTAAGCTATCAAATAGCTAAATTAATGCTTTAGCCAGGGGCAGCCACCTGGTTCTGCTAACATCGGTCTCTGTCCTTGTTTGCAGACGTCCAGGAGAGGCAGGAGCTTTATCCATAGATGTTCTAATCAATCTTATTCCAACTTAGTTAGAGATAAATTTTTTTCCTCCAAATTTTGACTCTAACAAAAACTCAAGGCATTCCTGGTTTATTAAATTGCTTTCAGCCAGTGAGCTGTTCTGTGGACATAAAGCTTTTGGGTTTTCTAGGAGAAACTCCTGGAGGCAGATGGGTAAAGCCTAGATTTTGCAGTCTGTGTGGCCTGTTTTCAAGTCTACATTCCATCGCTCACTAGCTGTGTAAAGTGGGAGATTTTATCAGCATTGAGGTGCCTCAGTTTTCTTATCTGTAAAGAGGGGCCATCTCACTGGTGAAGATTGCAGGGTCTACTGTGTGTGCAGGGTGCAGCTCAATAAGTGAGTGCTCTGTGTTTAATAATTACTACTTTTCTTTGTTGAGATACTGATGACTTTATGAAATGTATTCTCTTTCTCTCTCACTTCCTCCCCCATGAGCTCTATCAAATTCAATATCTAATGCACTGGAAAGTAAACATGGAAGTCCATGTCTCATTAGAGTCTGCCCTCTGTATCTGCATACTGTCCCATTTTACATTAGTGACTGGAGCATCCGTGGATTTTGGTGTCCATCCTGGAACAATCCCCCTCCATAACAAGGATGACTGTAGTTGGTTTCTGTCAAGTCAGAATGGAGGAAGAAGATGGGAAGAGGAACGGGAGAGGGGGAGAGAGAGAAAGAGGATTTCATTTTTGAAGTTTCTGAAAATTTTTGAATGGCACAATATGAATGCAGGCTGTTCATAAATATTTATTAAAAAATCTGACCTTTGTTTAAACTGTTTCTTTGAAAGAAACAATGTAATTTAAAAAAAACGAGGCTGGTACTTTCATATAATCATCTCTGTGGTTTTGGTGTAATGCAAATTACTTGTAAATTGCCACAAACACTAAGAATTTTCTGGTTTCTTACGTACTGATATTTCATTTTAAAATGTCATATAGGTAAGAAGACTCAAGAAAGTAGAGCTTCTAGGGCTTCCCTGGTGGCACAGTGGTTGAGAGTCTGCCTGCCGATGCAGGGGATACGGGTTCGTGCCCTGGTCTAGGAGGATCCCACATGCCGCGGAGCGGCTGGGCCTGTGAGCCATGGGCCATGGCCGCTGAGCCTGCGCGTCCGGAGCCTGTGATCCGCAACGGGAGAGACCACAACAGTGAGAGGCCCGCATACCGCAAAAAAAAAAAGAAAAAAAAAGAAAGTAGAGCTTCTAGAAAGTGTCAGTAAGTGTGGCAGTTCTACCAGTTCACTGAACGTTTTGTTTATGTCTTTCCTGGAAATAATAAATTTGGAAAAAGAAGCTGTAATAAATAATGGTTAGGTTTAATTTGAAGCATCAATAACAAATAGTATTTAATAATGGCCTTTGGATAGGGCTGCTGTGAACTGAAGTAAGTATTTCACTAAGGAGGCTTTTGAAAAGGCGGGTGAATGGAGGTTGCAGTGTAACGGTTGGTGCCCTCTCCAATTTCCCGTTAGTTTTAGGAGAGGTTCTGGGCATTGATCGGCTGCATACTCATTTCTAAATGAATGAAGCCAGGCTTTCCACTTCTGGATCTTTGCTTATGCTGGTTCCTCCACCTGCCAAGCTCTCCTCCTTCCACCTCTGCCCCTTCTCCCTGGAGAATCTAACTCAACAGTTAGGGAACTAATTTTGAATTTTTTTTAATTGAAGTATAGTTAATTTACAATATTGTGTTAGTTTCTGGTATACAGCAAAGTGATTCAGATTTTTTCCCATTATAGGTTATTACAAGATATTGAATATAGTTCCTTGTGCTATGCAGCAGGACCTTGTTGTTTATCTATTTTATATATAGTAGTTTGTATCTGTTAATCTCAAATTCCTAATTTATCTCTTCCGCCCTTTCCCCTTTGGTAACCATAAGTTTGTGTTCTATGTCTGTGAGTCTATTTCAGTTTTGTAAATAAGTTCATTTGTATCACTTTTTAGATTCCACATATAAATGATATCATATGATGTTTGTGTCTGTCTGACTTACTTCACTCGGGATGATAATCTGTAGGTCCATCCCTGTTGCTGCAAATGGCATTATTTCATTCTTTTTTATGGCTTAGTAATAATCCATTATACATATATTCACTACATCTTCTTTATCCATTCATCTGTTAATGGACATTTAGGTAGCTTCCATATCTTGGCTATTGTAAATAGTGCTGCTATGAACATTGGGGTGCTTGTATCTTTTCACAAATTATGGTTTTCTCTGGATATATGCCCAGGAGTGGTATTGTTGGATCATATGATAACTCTATTTTTAGGTTTTTAAGGAATCTTCGTACAGTTTTTCAGGAATTTCTTGAATAAACTCCAGCCCCCAATAGTACTGATGAATTTCCACTCTGTTGCAATAATAACAATTATATAATGACAATACATTTTTATTAAATATTTTTATATGCAAAGCATTGGTCTAGGCACTTTATATAACCTAACTCACTTAATCTTCACAACAAGCCCTTGAGGAAGGTATTATTACAATATTAAAGGAGTCAGGGCATGACTTCAGATTACTTTACTCAGCTTCTATATTCATCATTATTTCTCCAATAGAATTTCTCCAATTATATCCAGTAGAATACTACTGTTTCCCAAGATGTCAACAGTTAAATCTGAACAATAAAAGGGAAAAATAAGCTCTTTTTCTTGCAAATAAACTCTTAGAGATTCACAATACATAGTCATAATTTCAAGGCCCTGAGAAGTCCTATACTAAGAAAAGCTGTTTAATTTTGCTTCTTCTAACATTTCCCCCAAAAAACCATGCTCAGATTTAGACTTTATTTTATTCTTTCTTTCTTTCTCTTCTCCTTCTCCTTCTCTTCCCCCACTTCCATCCGCCACTCCTAACATACATAGGATAAACATGCTCAAATGCCCACATGTAGTTTTGTACTGATCGATCCATAGTGTAGTTACTTATTTCTACATGTGTTTCTTGTATTAGCCTGTGAACTTCTTGAGGGCAAAACTGTGTCTTATTCACTGTTACACTTTTAGCTCTGTTCACTGTGACCTGAAATTTGTGGGCAGGTTTCTTGTTTGGTTAAGTTTAGGAATGAGTCTGAGATACTGCTTCATCTGGGAAGGAAGACAATTGACATACTGGACTTTGGTAATGGGTTGGTCAATTTGTGCCCCTGCCAGGTCAAAAGCATGAAGTATGGCTAAGGTAGACTTGCCCAAAACCAAGATGCTGATGACTTGTGTGAGAGCTTTCCAATAAGAACACATCTAGTTCCATTTTTTGAAGATGTAAAGGAAGGTTTCTGAGATTGAGGTTTTTTTCTCCCTAAAATTGAACTTCTAAGATTAGTGAATGTACAGTTCAAAAGCTCCTTTGAAATGCTTCTCTGAGTCAATCATTTCATTGTACATATGAGAAAGTTGAGGCACAGAGAAAAGTAAATGGTGTCACATCATTTGTCAATGGCAGAGTTTGACTAGAATAAACTATCTCACCTGTCAGCAAAACAAAACAAAAAAATCCATGGAACTCTGGTCCTAAAGTAAATCCACAGGAATTGAATGACTTTCTTTATGAAGGAGGGCAAAAGCCAGCACAGATGCCCGGGCAAACGATAAGGGTCAGGAAAAAGCTTGGCTGAAAGAGCCATTGATTGTCTGGTCTATAGAATATCCATTTGGCAATCTAAAGGAGTAAGGCCATTTGACAATTTATTAGCTTATGATACAGACCTAGACACAATGGGAGTGGCCCAATCAGTGACCCAAGACTGGAAACCTTTTGAGACCCAGGACTTCAGAAGCCTACATGACAGAATTTCCTGGAAGAAGCTTTTCCAAAATTAATCTTGTTATATGGAAAGGCAGTATAGTATCCTTGGCTGAAGTAGCTTTGATTGGAGAAGATATGCCTGGGAGATTTATTATCTCTTATTCAAAGACTACAAGTAAACCTACCAATGTTTACTCTAAATTAAAATTCATACATTCTCAAATATGAGGTAATCGTTAATATTTGTTGAGCAATTTCTATGTGTTTATATTAACTCACTAAATCCGCACAGTAACTTCATGAAGTTGCTATTATTATTACTCCAATTCTACAGATGAGGAAACTGAGGTATAGAGAATTAAGTAACCAGCCCAAAGTCATATAGCTAGTAGTTAATGGAGCCAGAATGAAATAATTGCTGGTTTTGTATTTTTTATTTATTTCACATTTCTTATACTCTAATAACTTCTTATATTGTGAACAACATTTTAGCAGTTTAGAGCTGGACTTATATAAGAAGTTTGAGATTGTCATACTGTTTTGCATAGGAGTTTGGGCAATAAAATGATGACACTCTGAAGGGTGGCCAGGAGATGTACAGCCATGGTGTAGTTGCCATAAATGTTAGAAAACTAAACACAGATCTTGGAAGAACAGGAAAAAGAGAAAATTCACACATCTCTTTGACTTGTAAATCTTGCCTCTTGTGGAGTAAAAAAGACAATGGGATGGATATATAAGATCATGGACTCATTATTTCATCAAGGTCTCCCCACCTCCCTGAGAGAGCATCTACTATGTGCAAAATGTGTACAAGTCTTAGGCAAGATGACTGGCATTAATTCATCCCTCAGATGGTTACTATCCAGTAGTCTGTGCACACAAATAAACACAACACTCATAACACATGATGGAGTTCAGAGAAAGGAGATTTTAGTTCCAGAGTAGGGACTGGGGGACTAATTATGTAAGAATAGATCTTTTGGCTGGAACTTGAGGAGCAGGAACTTTGATTTGTAGCAAAAAATATTCCTTCTGTACTAAGAAGAGAGAACCAAGGTCCAGAGCTGAGAAAGAAATACCATATTTAGAGAATGAAGAGCAGCCCTGCTCAGAGACAGGGCTTGCAGAATGGATGGAGAAGTGATCTCCTAAGTGTGTACCTGAGCAGAGGGTATAGGCATCCTGAGCAAAGCTCTTGAAAAGCCACATTTCAAGATATTTTAACATCTCTGCAAGGCAGTTTTTAAATGTCTGGCACAAAGTAGGTGCTCAATGAATATTTGTTGACAAAAGGATTGAATTGCACATTGTAAAAAAGTAAAGTGATTTATAGCATTTCAGGATTGCCTACAAATCAATTAGTCTGAGGTCAAATCGTAAACATAGAACATGTTAGCCCTCAATTCCTGGACCAAATTCCAAACATTAAAATGCTGAACTTACTCTTTGAGAGTGTCCAAGGATGACCTCGGTTACTTGCAGCATGCTCCCTTATGTCTAGCCTATATCTGCTGATATGAACTATCTTTCCTTGGGCTGTGCGGGGCCTTTTCTTGTTTGAATTGAAAATGACAATGAGAACTACAAACCCCAACACCTTAGATTTATCCATATATCCATGAAAGCCTAGCAACCAAGGATATTATATTTATTCGGAAGAAGTAGAACACTTTTAAGGTTCAGAAATATATATATAAAAATTGGGTTCTGAAATGGTCATTTTTTTCCCCCCTTAGCTATGCCATTATAGTGATCAGCCAAGCTTCGGTAAGGTAAATACTTTTGGAAAATAAGTGGAAATTTGCTGCAAATCAGTCCCTTTTGTGCATGGCCGCGGGAGCATGTTGAAATGTTTGGACACTAATACCCATTCATTTTCTTGGCTCCATAAATAAAAGCTGCCAGCTCTGTGGCGGCCGTGAAATGGTATTCTTCAGGGCCCAGCAGGAACCCCCATCCTTATTACCACTGCAGGGGGCAGGACAGGCCCAAAATAGCAAGACAACTAAATCAAGACATTTTCAATGTCTAACAAAATGACTGTGTTTTAGAAAGAACCAAAAGGTTGGAAAAAATTGGACAGCTTTTGTACTTAGTGTAATACCTTTGTTAAAAGAGTTCAGATGGGAAAAAAGGAATCTTTTAAAAATGCATAAGCATATTTCTGAATATCATTTAAAATCTCCAAAGATCTTATGAAACTGTAAATTGGATACACTGATGTAAGTCATCAGAGGATTCAAGCTGAAGACGGATTACATTTGGGGACCCCAGACCATGAATTATCATGTGGGCCAGCAGAAGAATTGGGCCGGTCTTATTATGTGTGTAGGTTTCATGAGAGGGGGGTCTTCAAAAGGAGGCCAGGGAAGATATTGAAGGAATCTAAGCAGCTAGTTTGGCCTGCAAATCTTTCTCAAATTAAGAATTCTTTTTTTTTTAAAATAAATAGTCTAGTAGCATGTTTTAGCCATTACCCTCTCATTCATCCAAGAGAAAAAAATTAACAAAAGTATTTCCTAAGAGTCTTAAAAGCATGGCAGCAAATGGGCTGGAAGGGGACCATTGGAGAAAAGAGTTTGGAAGATGTTTCTGGGTTTTCTTCCTCTCCCTGCCACCCCACCCTGCCAGTTCAGAAGTACTTTTCACCCATTTTGAATAGACAATTAATTCCTTTTTTTGTCATATTATATCCCAGAAGCAAGTATCCAGTCCAGTGACAATTAGTACTGAATTCTTTTGCATGGTTGCAGTGCTACCCAGCTGATTTTATTATAATTAAGCATATAAATGTAACTCATAATTCTGACACAAACCAGTCATTTTATGTACTATAACTCAAAGGCTTTCCTCAAAGTGTAAACACCATAAGACTCTTGCCAAATCCCTGAACGTTAACATGCCACTCAAATCTAAAGCACAGGTCTTTTGGATTTTTGAAAGTTGATAAACAAAGAGAAAACTCTCCCCCCATCCCCACCCCTTCCAATCTCATCTTCAGTCTTTTATGACTCAGACTTTAATGAGAGCCATAAACATTACCTTGCCTAATAAAAATTCCAGTATTTCAGAGCTGGCGTAGAGAATGTGAACCACATCTGGTGACAACTGGAGCTAATTAATATCTTTATAGGTGTCTTCCATCCGCTAGAGTTTAAACAGAAATAGTCAGGGGTGCTTACATCAAAGCCTGAGGCAATCGAGGGCTATTGCTTGCTTTCCAGTCTGAACTGATAACAAGTAGACCAATTTTTATAGGATTGTAAAAGCTAAGTGTGGAGAAGGTTCACGCAGAGAAACACTTTGTCCCACTCTTCTTGCCGTTCTGTCCTCCTGTCCCTGGTTTTGTCTGCTTTTGGCTAGCCTGGCTAGTAACTTAGACATATGGACAGGCAACAGAGAAAAAGATATAAAAAAGAGGGGGGGAAGCTAACAAATAGCTATACTTAGATTTAGACAAAGCACACACTGACCCATGCATACCAGACCTTCTTGCTAAGATCTTGAAAAATCTGCTCTGTGAAGCATTTGCTTGTGGCACAGATAAGGTTTATCTAACAAGACCAAGTGAAAATTAAAAAGCAAGATGAACTAGCACAACTGGTGCTAATATGTGTTTTGAAGCGTACCAATTGGCCGAGTGCAATGTCACAGCCCTAGGCTAAACATGCAGGTGGTCGAGGGACTTCTTTTTCAAAGGTTATCCTACAAAGAGCATGCCAGCCCTTCTCTGTCAATATGGGCCAGTACCCCAGGAGCTCCCGGACAATCAGAAAATAATGACATCAACCTGACCATGGTTAAGTACATAACATGCTGAAGGTTCACGGATGTGTAGTCTGGAACAATAAAGAAAAAATAAAGACGCTTGCTTTGCGAGCCCCACTGTTATTAGCCATGCTGTGAGATCAAGGAAAGGTATGATATGGACTGCCATTTCAATTGGGACCAGGTTAATCTCTCAATTGGAGGAGAAGAAAATCAACAACAGAAAAGCAGCTCTCAGAATGAGCAGAGGGGACAAATGACAATATCTTTATTTGCATAATCTGTGTTTAACCCTTTACTAATAGAGACCACATTTCCTTCAAAAAGCTTAATTTTCTTTAGACTGTTGGACAGAGAGCTCTAACACCTCAAAGTTCAGCCAATGAGCATAGTATCTAATATTCATTTAATATGCATTGCTGAGACTTAAGGCTTGGGGGGTGGGTAACTCTAACCACGTAGATTAAAAGTGACAGGGATCTCTTAAGTGAAACACCACCATTGGAATTTATTCTGGCCTGGCTTCCACTGCTGACTTTGTGATCTTCAGAATGTGGCTTAATCTCTCAGCTTTAGCTTCCTTACTTGGAGAAAGGGTTAGATTTAAGTAAGAGAACTGGGAATTAAGTGAGCCCCACACACCAATGTTGTTCGGGAAATTTCTTTAAAAACACAAAGAGCTGTCTGTGTGCTCAAAAGGAAAACCGAATTGCTCATGGCTAACTCAAATGTAGAGGCAGGGTTTCCCTGGTGGCGCAGTGGTTGAGAATCTGACTGCCAATGCAGGGGACACGGGTTCGAGCCCTGGTCTGGGAAGATCCCACATGCCGCGGAGCGACTGGGCCCGTGAGCCATAACTACTGAGCCTGCGCGTTTGGAGCCTGTGCTCCGCAACGGGAGAGGCCGCGACAGTGAGAGGCCGGCGCAGCGCGATGAGGAGTGGCCCCCGCTCTCCGCAACTAGAGAAAGCCCTTGCACAGAAACGAAGACCTAACGCAGCCAAATAAATAAATAACATAAATTTATTTAAAAAAAAATGTAGACGCAATTCTACTGTGTGTGAATTCTACAGTGAGGCAATTCTATTCTGTGTGTGTGAGTGTGTGAGAGTGTGTGTGTGAGAATGTATGTGAGTGTGTGTGTGTGAGTGTGTGCACTCTAGAAAGCGAGGGGAATCATGGGAGATGGAGGTAACAAAGAAATACATGAACTAAAATCTTGCAAGAAAGTGGTCAGTGAAACTGGAATTTCTCATGAGGAAGGATGCAGTTTTCAGCCCTTGGTGTTTGTTTCTTTGTTTTTGTATTTGTTTTATCATTTCTTGCACCATCTGTGTCCACCTATGTCTTTTACTTTGGAAATAAAAAATGAGGACAATGAGCTTTGCAAATCTAATCTATAATAATTCACATTACCACTTAGAAAAGGAAACTAGAGAAAGATGTCTTAAACTTGTTTCTAGTTCAGCAAAGGAGCCTGTCTTCAGGTTCTAGTGCTACTGTTAATTTGTTTCTTTGGTCCTCATGTTATTCTGGATTTATAAAGAGGTGAGGGACTGAAGACAAGTGTACATACAGGTTGTATCATTTTTTATATCATTAACTGAGGTCACATCTCCACAAAGAAACTGCTTTGAATAATCATGTTGAAGAATTCTCTTTTCCCCAGTTATCTCTTGTTGTTTAATTATAAAATCATTACAGAGAAAAGTATATTTGAGTAGAAAATAGTTTGCATAATCTTAGCTTCCAGCTCAGGGAGAATAACTGTTTTGACACAGTTGATTCTCTTCTAATTATCTTTGTATTTTTCTCTTTTAGAGTCAAGATCATGTCATATGTAAATTGTGCTACACTTCTTTCCCCAGTCAATATTACTAGAATTTTTATAAACATATAGGTTTGGCCAAAAATTTCGTTCGGGATACAAAAACCCGAGCGGACTTTTTGGCCACCCCAATACTTTTTATTTGACCACCCAACATTTCATCTTCTGAACATTTTGGGTTATAGCAAATGTTTTATTGAGTATTAAAATAATACTTTTTTAAAATAACAATTCAATTAAATCATTTTGTTTAAGGCCTTTCCTCATCTGAGATTTTTTCTTAAGATATATTTCTGCTAGAAGGGCAGAGTCAACTCTTTAAAAGCAACAGATTTAGTTAAAGATCTTCTTTACTAGAAATCCAAAC
Organism: Mesoplodon densirostris; assembly: GCF_025265405.1. Taxonomy (NCBI): domain Eukaryota; kingdom Metazoa; phylum Chordata; class Mammalia; order Artiodactyla; family Ziphiidae; genus Mesoplodon; species Mesoplodon densirostris. The sequence goes on from NC_082664.1 coordinate 105,479,426, forward strand.
CAGTTTTACAACAAATGCTAAAGGAACTTCTCTAGGCAGGAAAGAGACCAGCAACTTATAACAACCTTGTACATATATAGACTCCTATATCAAAACCTCATGGGAACAGCAAACCCCAAAACTACAATAGCTACACACACTAAAAGGAAAAAGCAACCCAAACATAACACTAAGGATGGTCATCAAACCATAAGAGAAGAGAACAAAAGAGGAAGGGAAGAAAAAAGACCTACAAAACAAACCCCAAACAATTAAGAAAATGGCAATAGGAACCTACATATTGATAATTACCTTAAATATAAATGGATTAAATGCTCTAACCAAAAGACATAGACTGGAGGAATGGATACAAAAACAAGACCTGTATATATAAATCCTATTTTAAAAGGCACACACACAAGTATTTTTAGCTTTAACTCCAAGAATAGAAAGGAAAATATTATAGCACTTCAAAAACACATTTAAACAGGTCTTTCATGCCTACTAGTCGGAATAGGCAGTATACCAAACAAACAGAAATTAACCTGGGTGAGAATTGTTCACCTCAATATTGGAAAGAGTCTTAATCAACTTGCAATCCTAGGCAATCTCTGGACATTTGTTTATTGGCACAATTGCCTGAATATTTAATGAAGCTTGTGGCGTAGGAATCTCTTCTACTATACTTATGGTTAGATACGTCCCAGAAAACTTCTGGGATTATGAGGGGCTTGTATTTTTTGACTTTTAACTCACAGAATCGTACTTAAGAGTATCTTTGGTTTTGATCCAATGATCATAGCCTGAGAAAGTAATGGACAAGGCCTCCTTTTAGTATATACTGCTTCTATCGTTCAAGTTTTACTCTGGATTAGCATCTACTGTCCTGCAAAGGTTCTAAGCCTGGAATATTTTCAGTGGCTAAAAACTAACCCTCTGTTATGCAAAGAACCTATAGCAATTTAGATAATTAATAGGTAATTGTAGCCTTAAACCAAGTTTTTCTTGATAAAATGATACCACATTTTATGAGAAAAGTGGTGTATTTGTGAAGATTTATGTGTAATACTTTTGTATTCAAAACTTGTATACTTTCATTTTTATAAATTCCTTCTTAACAAAACAAATATATTTTGTTTGGGTTTTCCAGCATTTTGATTATCTGAGGTAGCTTTGGCTCCATGTACCAAGGCCAGTTAGATGGTAAAATTACACACTCATGAAACATTTGGCAAGTTTATCCAAGATGGAAGCTGATTTGGGTCATCAGATTTATGAATACTCCAAAACAAAAAGACTGAACCCCAAGAACTGTAAGACGAGAAAGTAACTCATAAAGAATATGTTTTTCTTTGAAGAAAATAATCATGGCGTAACTGTTTGAATAGTTTCTGTTAAAGCTCCTTTTTAAGAGTATCTGATAATAGATAAAAATGTCACAGTTTAGATCAAAGAAAAGGAAGAAGGATGGTGAGAAAAACTAAAAAGTGAGGCATGAGGAGTACCATTTTGGTTTTTAGAGATAAAATGTAAACGCTTAAAAGTTATAGGTTTGTTAAAATAAGTTGAAGCATGGACAATTAATTTGTAGACTATTTGTCTAAGGATTTAAGAAAGAAAAACATGTTGGAATGAAATGATAGAAACAGCTATCATTAGTCAGACTCTCAGTTCCTTTCATTAAAGAACGGATGATGCAAGAGGGAGGAGAAATGGGGATAAATGTATATGTATAGCTGATTCACTTTGTTATACAGCAGAAACTAACACACCATTGTAAAGCAATTATACTCCAATAAAGATGTTTAAAAAAAAAAAAGAATGGGTGACCAGTCTTTTGCTTCTGCCCTTGGTGAAAGTCTCATGGGAAACAAAACTTTGAATTTATGAAATCTTTGGCCAATTCTCCTGTTAGAGTAAATTTTCACATTGATATAACTATGGAATCAATTCTTTGGAGGACTCCAAAGACCAATCTTCAGCACAGTTTAACTCTAATCAAGGGTTAGTCCTTAAATGAATTCTCATAGGACTCATATGACTGAAACCTATGTTATTTCATATGGAACTATTATTTCATAGAACTGCCATTAAGTTATTCCATTAAAAGTGACAATCACCCCAAATTAGAAAAGTCTTTGTATTATGAAAGACATAAAATAGATCACATAGGTTAAAATATCCTCTCTCAGCTTTCTCCTATTTCATTCTCACCAGTTTTCATTGTCAATGTGCTTTTTATTTAAATGAGAACTCAGACAAAGTTTAGTAGTTAAGCCAGCATTTTGCTTCCCTGGCAAATAAACTTGTTTCAGAAATATATTCAGTCCTATCTTATTTCATGCAAAACTTATATATAACCACAATTTGGTGTTGAGTAATAAGTAGATCACATAGTATCTCTAAAAATTGTGTGGAATTCCAGTTAGCAATCTGAAATGGCTCCAAACCATTCTGGCCTGGAGACTACACAAATGTGTTTCATCATAAAGCCTTTAGTATTATATATATATATATAATATATATATATATATATATATAATATATATATCTCACAAGCATCTTCTATAATTATATGCACAATTAAATCTACCAGCTGTTTTTAAGTCTGGGTGGGATTAGTAAATAATATTGGTGACTAATATTCCCATTGACTTTGTTATTATTCCAGATGCAATCTTAAAACATTGTGTGATTTTTTTTCTCATTCATTTATTCTTTCCTCAGATATTTAGTATTGAGGAGTTCTATTATCACATTCTACACGGGAAGAACAAAAGTAATTATACTACTATGTCTTCTATTATCCGCATGGGAATTTTGCTTCATTAATTAAATGAAGAGGTGGGATTACAGGTGAAAAAAATAAAAAGAGGACCAGAAGAAGAATGAAATTTTATGGAGTATGTACATGTTTCAGAAACTTTATATTCATTGTCATATAATTCTCACAACAGCATTTACACATTGGTATTGTTGCCCTATTTTAGAGATGAAGAAACAAATAATCAAAAAGGTGAGGTCTCTTGTTAGAGATCAGAGTTCCAGTGGCCAAGTTGGAATCCACAAATGTCTGTCTGAATTAAAAATCTGCTGTACCATTAGCATATTATCTATTAACAAATCACAGATACTACTTGGATTTCTTTGGAATATTAAGCAAAGCACATACTGTTCTTTTTCTGCTAATAAGATGATCAAGACTTGAATTTATCTTTCTAACTGGATTCACGATGACATTCAACATAGTAAATACCGACTGCCTTTCTATACTCTAAAACTTTCTTCCATTGCCACTGCCTTGAGAAAGGACACCTGTGGCCCCTGCTACCCTCCACAACATAAATAATACCACTCCAGAAAAACATTTCTAAAGTCAGTGTGCACCAAAATCAAGGCGCAGTCGAACTTCTTAAAAACCAGAGAATTTGTCCTCATTTAAGTATCTCCTCTAGTCTCTCTGTAATAACCTGCAGATTTCTATGTAGGAGAGGTTAATACAAATGATTAGGAGTTGAATCAATTTTTGTTTCATCATTCCACTTTTCATATTGGCAGACTTCCATCTAAGCACAACTTCTGATTTTTAAAAGAAAAGATATGAAGAAAAAAATCAAAGATGATGGTTTTTATTGCTTTTCATCTTAAATCACCATTTGCAACATATTTTCTTTTCTTTTGAAAGGAAAAATTTGAGGCTGTATACCTAGTTTTAAAAGGATCTGTAAAACCTAATGAACCAAGAACTGAGTCAAACCAAGAATGCTGAGAATAGAATAATCTGTTTATCTGCATCTGCAAGATTCCACAGCTCCCTGGACAAGCCCCCCACAAGAGGCCACCTGTAAGAGTACAAGATCTCCAGCCTCTGGGCGCTATTTTGCCTCTATGCTTTACAATCAAACAGCCAGTGTGCAGTCTGTGCTGTGGTAAATCTGATGATGGCTTTTCTGAAGTCTACACCTGTCTATTAGGAATGGCAACGAGACTCCCAACTCATTTTACATAGGCTACTGCACAGCAGTGGATATTAATGACTTTGGAGTGTTTTGCCTTTGACAATAAGCTGGAATCTTGACTATGCAATTGACTGCAACTACATAAATTGCTATTTGGAATGAACCTTAATATATACACTTGTGTATATGAATACAGCGAGCTGCACTTTCCCCATATGATCATGGTTGTTATCATTCTACCCATTTTAAGTGAGCAAATTTGAATAAAATGGCTGTGTAATACGTTCTGTGTTAACATCAGCTATTTAAAAAGCCCAAGGATTAAAAGTTAATTCCATCCTTTTAATTCAAGGGACATATAAATGGCATTATGGGTAGAGCCAACTCCTTTTTCATCAGTCCTTTCATGCTGCCTCCTCACTAATTCTTGGTTGTTCAAATGCTACCTACATAATAAAAGCCTTGAGTTAATTTACTAAGATTTTACACCAGTGCAAATGAAAGAAAGGAAAGTGCTAAACAAGGCAATTAGCACTCTGTTTAGTGCACTCCCAAAATAAATGTAGGCAATTTACAATTTGGCAAATGGCACTCTATCCAGATCCAACTCATTTATGCCTAAGGGGGTGGTACAGTTCATTAGGGGGAAAAAGTGTTTATATATATTATGCTATTGAGGCCCAACCCATTTTGTACTCCAGCAACAGATGTGACTCCTCCTGAGGTTTATTAGTGTTTCTTGCAGAAAAATGCCAAACTATTATGCTTTCAAATAAATGTTCCAAAAAGAATGCCTTTTACTATGGAGTCTTAGTGGCTAGCTTTACAAGATGGGGGGTATATAAGAGTGTGGAAAGGATGGTTTGCAAAACTTAAGAGTCATGAGTTGGGGTCTCTTTTGTGTCTCTTGAAGCATGCATTTCCACTCTGATTCCAGTTGCTGTGAGACCTGCTGGAACTGTTCATTTGAAGTACTACTCACTGTTTCTTAATTGACAGGAAGGTTGCTCCAAGCCTTTCATGTTTATTCGTGTAAGCCTCTTATTAGTGCAAAAATAATAGATGTTGTTCATGCAGAATCACCACCAACATTAATATTTAAGATGCTAGACCAAAAAAGGTTAAACATATGTTTATATTGCTTTTGAACAAAGAGCTCTACAAAATAGTTCAGAAATATAACAGTGGGCCAGACTTGGAATAATCATGCCCCAGTCCGAGTCTCTCACTCTTTGGGAGTTACTCTTTTTGGGGGGAAGGTGAAATTCCTCTATTTCCCTGTCACTTATTACTGTCATCAGGAATTTGGGTTCCTGCTGGAAGGAAAATATGAAAAGATTGACATCTGAGGAAGGAAGGTGCCATAAAATCCACCAGCTTTCCCTGTATTTTTGTTTATTTCTGAGTCTATATAGTTCCACTCCATGATTAAAAAAAAAAAAAAAAAAAAAGACAAGGCAAGGTAAAAGCATTCTTTTGTGCCCTCTAGCTGCTGGAAGCATACATGGATAACAAAATTCTCTGATGATTAAATTCACCTAATCTGGCTTGGGAGGAAAAAAAAATATTATTCCTATGAGTTAAAGTTTCTTTTTATTTATTAAAAAAATTAAAAGAAATAAAAGTTTACCTTCTTGAATTAATTGCAGTTTCGTTTTCACAACACAAAACAGTAAAAATTCAGGAGGGATTCTCAAAAAATGAAACTGGTATTTCACTTCTCGCAAGCAGCTGATTACTAAGACGTAGACATTTTGGACTATGCATTACTTTGACTATTGGTCACTGATTTTAATTCTGTTTCTAAAGGAAGTTGAGTAAGGATTGCCATCCAGAGTGACTGATTTGTTTGTTTGTTTTAGGAATATTGTAGTGGCTTTTAGAACTGATGACAAAGCTAGGATGCATATGTATGTTTATGAAAATGAATGGGGTGTGTGTACTTCATTTATATGTAACCTTCTGCTTTAAGGTCACTCTGCACGGGAATGTTATCTAAATGAGTCCCTCAGAAAATGTTGAATTTGTTTGTGGGTGACAGTCCTGATAGTTTGGGTTACAAGCCTTTAAATCTAGGCTACATTTCAAATATAAAAATCAGCACCAAAGAGGACGACATTTGGTGAAGGTGGAATAAATGGCTTACTTTGGGGATGATTCCACAAAAGAAAGATCCAAATGCCCAGTTTACTACACAATTCATTTGTGGAGAGGAAAGGTCTTGCAGCTTGGCACATGTATGCTGCCCAGAATTGTGGGGAAAAGAAAAAAGAAAAAAAAGAGAGAGAAGTAGTTGGAAATTTGCAGAATTATTTTTTTAAAAGTCTCTCCAGCTTTCCTAAGAAAATGTTTTTCTAAGTGCCCTACATTTTTCGGTGTATCTGGGAGAGCGTGTGAGTGTGGGGGAGGGGTAGACTGGGTGGGAAGGGAGTTGAACTGTTTAATGAGTCAAGGAAATATACCAGAACATTCCCCCCCAACCCCCCTGAAGTGAATGCACAGCTCAGAGGGCTTAGCTGACATGTCTCCCAGCCATTCCCAGTAATTCCCGTACAGCGGAGAGTTCACCATAAAGGGCTCAGTCTCAACAGATGTTCTAAGTGGCACCTCCTGAGTCGCTCTTGTGTGGTGGAGAAATGCAGAAATCAAGCTAAATCAAATTAGTCAGCAGAGGAAGAAAATAAAGGTCAGGTCCACCAGCATCTGAGTAAACAGCCTATGCCAATATGGCCATCTTCAGTCAGGAACTAATTAAGGGCTGATTGTCCTTCTCAGTGAAACCTCAAAAATGCATGGTGCTGAATTATTAAAAACAACACACACATACACACACACACAAATACAAAAAAACCCCACACTCTGCAGTACACCAGATGAAAAGACAGGGAACCATAGTATCCAACGGAATTGTGTCTCTTGGATAGAGATAGTCCTTCAATCCCCAGCTTTCTTTGTTTTGATGACAATTTTTCTTCCTTTAAGGGAGCAGAAAGTATGCTCGAAGCCTGTCTTGTGTTACAGCTCCTTTACCTTTGTCTGCCTATCTCAGCTGGTATTTAATTGGTCAGCAATAGGAGGGAAGTCTCCTTTGAGGTAATGAATATTGACTGTTTATGTTGAAATGTCACTGTGAAAAGAAAGCCCAGCACCAAAGAGGGAGAACCCAGTGTGAGCGTCTCAGACACAAAAGAGACACCAGTGAAACAGAGGCATTGAAAAGCAAAGCAGCTGAAATTCAAAGAACAGATGAAACAGAAATGGCCTACATGTGTGGGAATTTTAAGCTAGCCGTTGACAGGTGAAGAAGTCATTATTTTACCTGTTAGAACCAAATGGGATTGTGTGTTTTTCTTAAAATGACACAGAGGCCATGACTCACAGAAGTGTTTTAATTGAGAAACCCTCCTCATCTTTGAAGGAATAATTTTTGTTCCATAAAGGTAAACGGGGCAAACCTAACAGTTAATCATTATATGGATTCTACACCGCAGACAAGGAAAAAGAGAGGAGCTATGTGGCAGGGATAGCCCTCTCGTAAAAGGGTTAGGCTCTGAATTTTCACCAACCTCTGGATCCAAAAAGTTTTGGCTGTGGTAATTAGATATTTTAAGGTAAAAAAGAAAGAAAGGGAGAATAGCCTCATGATGCAAGTAGAATCTTCTAATTAGCTTGGATGGGTTGAAAATGTTATCATTTAATAATTTGGGACATTATATTTTGGTGCATATTTGTAACTTGACGGTGGCCCTGAGCTGACAGCTGAGAAGGTGTCTCTTTAACCCTTTCGGCTCTGGGCAAGCACATCCACATTTAAGTTGGGTTTGCTGGGAAGCTTGGCTTTATTCACCCACAATGGATTTTATGTCATTGTGTGAAACGGATTTTCCATTCTTATATTTCCCCCAAATGGTGACCAGCCGGGTGAGTAATATCAGAAAAAGACAGCAAAGCAGAGAATTTCGAAATGATTTAAATGCGTAGGAAGTTCTAAACGGTGCCAAGTTTTTAAATCTGGGCGGCCTCCTCTCCACCCCGCTTTGGGCCTCAGAACCATTTTGCAAATTCACGATAGCCACAAGTATTGTATTTCTTGCCTTTTTATTGTGTAAAAGAAGGGGGAAGGAAACAAAGAGACAACTATGTAACTATTGAGTCACACTCATGGGAAAAATAAAAAGACTGAAGAATCGAGATAAACAGAAAACTTGAGTTTCTGGTCCCCATGAATAGGCAGTTGTATTTACAGGGTGGCTTTACCATTCACAGATTTAAAGTTCACATATTTGAACTTGATCATCATTGGGACCCCATCATGGCAAATTTCTGGGGCAAGAGCTCATTACCTTTCTCTCTGGATTGCTCCCCAGTGCAGAAACGGTTCCCTGTTTTTATTGCCCAAGCGTTCAATGATTTTTTTTTAAGTCCAATAAATAAAAGATGACATCTTGAGTCACACCCCATGTCATGCTTGAACCCTAACCTGTGACACTCACCTAACTCGAACTAACAAGCTGCCTGCCCCAGGAAGAGTGACACTTCTTCATTAGCAAGACCCATTTCACCTTTAAAAACCCTTGGCTTCCTGTTTGCATTAAGCCAGATTGAGATGTCTTGGGTCTCTCAATGACATTTAGGAATCCTCCAGGACAAAAAAGGAAGTCATTACATTTCCAGTTCACCTGCAAAGAAGGCGTCATTAAAAGAGGAAGCAGGGGGCTTCCCTGGTGGCGCAGTGGTTGAGAGTCCGCCTGCTGATGCAGGGGACACGGGTTCGTGTCCCAGTCCGGGAAGATCCCACATGCCGCGCAGTGGCTGGGCCCGTGAGCCATGGCCGCTGAGCCTGTGCGTCTGGAGCCTGTGCTCTGCAACGGGAGAGGCCACGACAGTGAGAGGCCTGCGTACCGCAAAAAAAGAGGAAGCAAAATGAAACCCTGTCAACTTGTTAGGACCCAAAAAGTAATTCTGCCATCAAATATGGAGTGGGGGAATGATACAGAATCCTATTATTACTGACACAGAAGGACCTACTCATGTCAAAGGTGTCCAGTGCCAGAAAAGTTCAGGTGTTGCTAAATTCATTAAGGTGTCAGTCTGAAAAGATGTGATGTCATTCCTGTTGTCCTGCGGGATGAAAACTGGAATCTGCTTGCTCCTGTCAACACACTACCATCTTCATTTCATTTGCTCTGCACCTGATTTGCCATCTGTAAGGGGATTAAGGGCCATGGGGGATGGCTTCTTAAAAGGCTACTAATATTTGACATACATCATTTTAATCTACCCTTTTCATCACCACTCCCTACCACCAAAATAAAAAGTTGTTAAGTCAACACTACTTGTGATAGTTTGTTTGCTAGATTTTTGCTAATGAGTGTGAAAGAGGGACAGTAAATGTCTTCTGCTCTTTTATTTATTTTTGTTATTAATGGTAAATGTGCTTCCTTTTCTTTATAAGATTATGTGCTTCCCTATCACTGTGATAAATTTTGATAGGAATTTGACATTTAAATCTACAGACATTGGAGAAGTTCTCTCCAGCTTCATTTATGAACATTTTCTTCAAATTTTATTTCAATAGGTTCTTTTGAAAATGTGAGGGACTTCGTAAAGTATGTCTTAATAAACAGGATGCAGATGAAAGCTATGCATTTGACATGATAAAGAATGTTTATTTGGCAACTTTCATCCGAAAGTATTAAGGTGCGTACAGTAGAGAAAGCAAAATATGGAATAAAATAAATCATTTGTGAATAAAACAAAACACATTTAATAAAAATATATCATAAGCAGGTATAACATTTTTCTAAAGATATGTGTTATAGCTGATGGTTTTAAGGACAGCTACACATTGTAGTAATTTATTTTTTGTAAATTTCAAATTTGAAGTAACATACGGGTATAATCAAATTTCAATGAATTCTGGATTAGTCCAAAAAAGTGAAATTATCATTTTGTAGAGTGCTTTTATACTTAGTTCAAGGCAATATTTATTTGCTTAATTTGTTTTTCAAAGGATGAGTTGGAGTTTTTTGCAATTTTCTTTTAGAAAATTTCACTGGTCAAACAATGATGGGAAAATGACAAACACCTTTCCCAGCTAAGATCATAATGTAATTTCTATTAAAATAACTTCAGTGCTTTTCTAGTTTGGGTTCTTCTAAACATTACTATTTATTTTATTTGTAGAGAGGTAGAGCTTAGGAAACACGCCATGTTGCTACTCTCATACCTTTGACACTAATCAAGCATAACATTATTTCGTACATAGGAAAATAATATGGTCACTTTTTAAATAAGTGTGTAGGTCCACATTGCTGGTAAATGTGGAATCTGGTTGCCCTCCTTCATGTGTGTTCAGATTATATATCTAAACTCCCCCCATCTACCTCTACTACCATGTCCTACTATCAGTCTCCTTTGCATAGAACAGAAAAGTACTTTCTTAAAGCACAGAAAATAATCCACCTGCAAACGGATATACTGTAATGTTCACTAAACATTGCCTTTTCCTTTCCTCAACTGTGTCAATTAAAAATCCAAATACTTTCTTAAAACTGTCAGGTCTGCTTTAAAAGGGGGCTTTCCTTGTTTTGAAACATGAAAACTTTTATTTTTAAGGAGTCTATTTACATGTTAAAGAAGTCTGAGTGTTAAAAAATGACCATCAATAATATTTGTAAGGTACACATATATATATGGCCGCATTAATGTTTCCTGATCCATTAAACACATTGTTATTTTCACTGCAGCCCTAGACCAAGATGTGATTTTCAGGCCCCAATGTCAAAATCCATCCTGAATGTCCATGCATGCACTGATATGCTGTGTGTAGACTTTCTATGCAGGAGACATGGAGGGTTGCAAAAATTGAGCTCCAGATAACTGCGGCAGCATGCAGCTGCTGTGGGAATTCGGTTTAGTAGGGCTTGCCTTCACTGATATATGAAGCACTTAACCTAGTGAGAAGCACAGAGGTGCTGGGAAGTCTCCCCCTGGACGAGTTTTTCAAGTTGATCCTGGTGGTTGTATTGTTGGTCCCTCTGGGTACCAGGCGGGGGGCTCACACGCTGGACTTTCACTTATAGGAAGAAAGAAAATAAATCTTCGTGCCCCAAAGATGGAACTGCTGAAGCAGAAAGTCACTGAGGCATTGGAGTCTTGTAAGGAAGACTCTGAGGAAATGGTTTCTGGCTTCAAGCAAGATGCTGAACTCCATCAGCCCTCTCCAGAGACACAGGGGGGCTCAAATAGAAATAGAAAAGATGTGTATTGGCTCCAAGTTGGCGTGCTTTTTGATCAAGAAAGAGGAAAAAGATAGCTGAAATTGGGGATGGATCTGTATATTGGAAAAATAAATATAACTGAAATGCTTTTTTCTTTATTTACTAGAGTGTGGCTTGTACCCTACTCAGGAAAAATCATGCTCAGATTGCCTCAATCATTTTCCAGAAGGGTTGTTATAACTCTTTTGATATGTATCAAAGTTTGCGTAGAGTGCTTTTTGTCTAAAGGTATTACTTGATATTAGTGATTGCTTGATGTTAACACCCCTCAACCTGAAGACTGCCAAAGCATTCTTCAGCTAAAATCATTAACAAAATTTTCTAGATTACATACCCTAATATAGTCAGTGACTGAATTGCTGTTACTACTTGGGAAGGCAATGCTTTTATTGAAAAGATCCATTTTAATGAAGTGATCATTTTAAGACCAAGAATAAAAGGCGCAAGAGCTTTTCACGGTAGCATTCAATGTAAAAACCCTGGCCTTGTTGTTGAATTCTCTTGCCTTTGAAAGCCTAACCATTGTTTTGGGAGCACCCATTTGTGACACAGAAAGATGAAGGTTTACAAGACCCATATAAGGGTACCTGGCTGCACTATCTCCTAGACTTTGAGATTTAGACTTTATTTTTGGTTCCTACAAAGCCATCCACAATTATGCAAATTCACTGGCTCCATCTCTTCAATATAAAATAAAATTGTTTGTGCAGTTAATAATAGTAACAGTGATGATCTCTAATTTTTTTAACCCTGCTTAGAATTTCCAAAACTCTTTTACTTACCCAATTACTTTGCATCAAGAAAAGAATGCTGGGGGCTTCCCTGGTGGCGCAGTGTTTGAGAGTCCGCCTGTCGATGCATGGGACATGGGTTCGTGTCCTGGTCCGGGAAGATCCCACATGCCGTGGAGTGGTTGGGCCCGTGAGCCACGGCCGCTGAGCCTGCGCGTCCGGGGCCTGTGCTCCGCAACGGGAGAGGCCACACAACAGTGAGAGGCCTGCATACCACAAAAAAAAAAAAAAAAAAAAAAAAAGAAAGAAAAGAAAAGAATGCTGCTTTCATATTATTTTAAATAGTTTAAACCTGTTTGTACTGTCCTAATGAGGAAGGTACAAAGAAAATGTTTTCCTGATGGTGCAAGGAGAAATTTTTTTTTGGTTCTTAACCTGGACAGGTGAAATAGTTTTAGCTGCTTTTGAAACCCATTTTTCTTTCACTGCAGCCCTGCTCCTAACAAAGGGCCCAAGAAGAGAACCTTGTAGGTACTGATTTTTTTTTTTCCACAGTAGAGAAATCTGAGGTTTCGAGGAGCAAGAAAGGACTTTCAGGAACACGGAGATTTGATGTTGGCGGGGCATTTTTTGATTCAACGTCCTCTCTATTGTAAACCTCATCTTCAGACTTGTCCCCACCAAACCAAACACAGAAAGCAGTCCTCCCGGAAAGCTGTGATCTGTAAACAGGGCTCCCCTCAACCAGGTTCCTAGAACCTTTTTTGCTCCCTTAATGTGGGTTCACGGGATTGAAGGCAAATTCTACTTACTCTAAATTCTATTACTGAGAACCACAATAGTGGCCACATTTCCATTCTTATTCAATGGGTAAGGGCGACCAGTTTCTTTGTTTGTTCCTGTAAAATGCAGCCACTTGACAGAATGTAGAAGGTCAGCAACTGGGTGATTTGGTAGAACAGTGGCAGAAACTCACAGTGTATCAAGCAGTCCTGATGCTGAAGATGGAGAGAATAGAGAATAAGCCTCAAGTTGTGCTCAGTTATTGGCAGCCCTAAGCTGTGCTTCTGACAATGGCTTTGAGGAGGAAATTATGACATTTGAAAGAATCTCCCAAGCTTTATAAGTAGCATGTGAATATCTATAAATATTGATCCAAAATGAGTGCAGTGAATAATTTATAGTGAAATATACTTTCTTTGTCTTTCAGTTTTTAAAGCAGCTGTTTTTTTTTTTCCCTAAAAACTTATGGTTAGACAAGCATATTTTTCCTCTATCATTTTAGAGCCAATTTCTTATTTTTAGAAAAAAATGTGTTATTTTCAAAGGATGTTTGAAGTTGGGAGAAAAAAAAATCCCAACAATACACACATTACCAAAATGGAAACATATTGTAGATGTTCTGGTTTCAGGAAAAAATATAACTTGAGATTTAAAAAAAAAATTTATACAAATTAATTTGTTGTCATAATTTTGTTGTTTTTGGTGCATATTCTCCTTTTGCAGAGTCATTTAAACATCTCTTATGTTTGCTTGAATAAATATAGAGATTTCATTTGTTGCAACTAATGATTCCAACCCAAAATATACTCTTGGGTAATGAGAGGAAAATAAACAGGTGCACTCAGCATCTTTCACAGTGTGCCTGATGAGGGGGCAGACCATTTGGAAGATGCATTAAGTATTCTCAAACCTCACCAGGAGTTGGGCTTTAATTGATCATGATTCAGGGTCTTTTTTGGAATGTCTATCATGTCTATCAATATTTTCACAAGGGGTCAACGTGTCTTTCTCTTTCTCTCTGTAACACTAGAAACAGATTCGGAGAAATTAATGCCTCCCAATTTTCTTGGAAAAGCCATTGGGTGTTCGTTCATTAGGCTAGTAATATGGCTCTAAATCCACTTAGATAAAAGGATTTTATTTTTGTTTCTTCCCTGTTGAGCTTAATGTCTCATTCATTTTTGTTGTTGCTATTGTTTTTAATTTTGTTAGGTTTTTTTGACCTGTTCAATGGAAAGGAAGACAAGAAAGAAAGACTTTATTGAGTCTGGAAGTTGTCTCTTTTGGAAGACTTTGATGATTGTGGGTTTTTACACCACATCCCAGCACTTTTAGTTCATTTAGTCTTGGACTCACCAATCCAAGGTATATGTCATATACACCAGTGATTTGTGAAATATTGTTCAGAAGCACACTGAGTCTGGGGAAATGGAGGGCCCATTCATATCACCCCAAGGTGCAGAAAGCGGAGAACCTGGGATTAGATTCACGAAGCTGCTGGAAGCCTCTGGATCTGAATGTGTAACCCTGACAATGTAATTGTTTTGCTAAATTGGTTTTGGGAGAAATTACATTTATCCCTCTGAGCTTCTGTTTCTCCATCTGATCACTACAGTACTAAAGGGGAGTTCTTTTGAACATGAATAGAAATGATGCAAGTGTTTCTTAAATCTCAAAAAAAAAAAAAAAAAAAGAAGCACATTGAATTCATGTGTCTCCTAAAATCTAGCAACCAGGCACGACTATTTTTCTGAAGTCTCCTTGTAACTCTTTAGGTAGACTTAATTTTTTCCAAAGGACAAAAAGGAAATCAGAAGGTTCTACTGATTTGGGTAGACTATAAAACTAAAGTGCTATACAGTGTTTTTCCAGAATAAACAAACAGGCATTGTATTTGTACACCTCGAACTGCCTGCTGGCTCTAAGCTCCACCTCTGTTTCCCGGGGACAGTTTTGTGTGCAAGATGATGGAGTCAGAGAAGAGTTGGGTTCAAACTCAGGCTCTTTTCTGGTTGACTGTGAACCTAGGCAAGGAACTCAACCTCTTCATACTGTTTCTTCATTTGTGAAAGAATAACAATAACAACCACCATAATAGTAATGCCTGCCTCCTAAAGTTGTTCGGGAGATTGAATGAGAGTGAATATATGATCTGGTATAGAAAAGCTCCTAAATAAAGGCCTTTCTCTTCCCACCCTGGTCTGAAGCAGTAGCCTCCTAACCATTCTCTAATATTCCCCTTTGATATATATACATGGTAGGGAGAAAGAACCCCCTTAAATGGATATCTGACTATACAACTTCTCTGCTAAAAATCTCTCAGACTTCTAGTTACTAATAGAATGGTTCTAAACTCCTTAATTGATGTTCAAAGTACCCACCACCTGTCCCAGTCTTCTTGTCCTGGTCTGTTTCTCTCTCTCATGTACATTGTGTTCCAGGCCAATCAGTGCTGTTCCCTCTGCACCCCAGTTTCATTTTACTGCTTCAGCGTTTCTGTGAATTCTCTTAATCTGAATTAATTTCTTGTTCCTCTCTGCTCCCATGGTACTTTGAACATGAAACAGTCTCCCCTGTCTCTCCTACCTGTTGCATTGTAAATTCCTTAGTCCTTTGTATAGAGCCACTCAGATCTAACATGTATGTCATCACCTTTACATTATGACTGCTCAAATATACCTCTAGGTAGAGAGCAAGCACATAATTTATCATCTAAACTGGGACACTTGTCCAAGAAAAATGCTAGACTTGATGAGTGCTGGGTGGTCCATAACTCAGGCGTGGAAATAAGAATAATAACAAATTAACATTACTACTCAGTATTCCAATGGATTTTTTAAAAATCAATGGATCCACTATCGAAAAATCAGCTTACAAAATATTTCTTCATCATTTCTTGGTTTTGGTTCTGCCTGTCTTTACATTACTGCTTCTAGGACCTCAATGTTACTCTAGCTCTGTAGATGTTGAGTGACTTTGCTCATTTTTCTCTATCCCACAGACCTTCTAGGGGCATGCCAACAAAAACCTGATTCCCAGCAGTGGGTTGAACTGAAATCTGTGTTTGAGTGATGAAGTAACTGCTTTAATGGTTTAAAAGTTGGGTTGGTAGCATCAGTATGTTCATAGCTGATGGAAATTTAAGTATGTTCACTGTGGTTGTCTGCTGGGAGGGGACTGACTTTGAAAACCATTTGATGACATATTTGATAAATGACTAGATTTCAGAAATGATTAGAGAGTGATTGTTATATTAAGCAAATTTATGTTTGAGATCCATGCATCAGGCTTTCTTAAAATCTGTAGTCTTTCCTATGTAAATCTTGTTCTTACTAAGAAAGACATTTTCTAATGTCCTATGTTAATCCCATTATCTTTAATGGATTGATCGTTTCTAAGTGTGGAGGCGCGAGGGGGGGTATCTCACATTAAGACTCTGTTACTTGGATACACTTGTGATAGAATGAAAATGTGACAATTGAACAATGCTATTTGCACCATATTTATGTCATGTCTGCATCCCGTGCATGGATGAATTGTGTGCATGGAGAGTTTGGACATCAAACAACATTCTCATTTTTTTCTTAGCTGTCTGCTTTAACAGAGGCAAACCTAAAGGACATAAATGCCACATCCCTCAGACAATTGTGTGAATATTCTCCCTGGGCTCTTTCCTTCTGGGTTTTGGCCTTGGCTCCTGGTTTCACAGCATTAAGAGGGTTAAAGGTTCTGGCATGGTGAATTTATTGTTGACATCTCGCAGTCCTTAAAGGCAGGATCACTAATGGGTGACCTTGGGGTTTGACCGTTCCAGACCCGAGAAGATCAAGTCTCATCCCCCTCCTGCAAGTGCGGTGGCCCCTCTATTCTCACTTTCCCTGGCCTAACCTTTCAATCACTGATATTTGACTAAAATATTAAGCAAACACCTGCTTGGGTCTGTGGTCAAAGTCTGTGGATTTGAAGATCTCCCATAATTTCACGTGAATAAGCTGTGGTAATAATCATGAAATGTAGACCAGATCTGTGGACACACTTACAGTAATGATATTGTTACTGACCACATGCAATGCAGATTCTGTAACAACCCGTGTGTATGGTGAATCAGTGTTAATCAAGTTGACCAGAGTATTAATGAATTGTCTGTGGATCCACTAAGGTTTCTGATTTTGCATTAACACAATAGTGCAACAATAGTTATTCCTTATTACTAAAGTCTAAAAGTAAGTTTAGAATACCTTAGATTTACCATTGACAATAATGTAAAATGCATGAATGTTTAACAGGGGTACCAGCAATCATTAGAATCATTAGATGAAAAAATATTTGGTGAGATCAGCTGAGATGAATTTTGTGCTTTGAGGAAAGGAGGGAGGGATGTTACATTCAAAATGACTCTGAATAGTTATAGATAAAAAGAAGCAGTGTACTTCGTGTTGCCTTGAATTACTCCACTGATATTTTGTAAAAACAGTTGCACCTGATATGATGAGATTTCCTAAAATGTGAAATCACACCAACAAAAATTTCTACAAAAGACGAAGGGTTTCTTTCCCTATGAAAGGTAAAGTGTTATTTAAAAAAGAGGCATTTACTAGGTTTCATTTGTTCAGTGTAAATTGATAGGGTTTGTCATTATAAATCAAGATAAAATTTAAAAAATTAAAAATAAATTAAAACAAATAGTTAAGATTTAACTATTACTTATCTAAACGTTTTAGAAATAAATTATATGTTTATGACACATGACTTTTACTCCCTCCTTAGGAACCTTTCATTAACTTACAGTTCTGTTTTAGCAAGTGAATAGGAGGACTCCACTCTCCCAGGGCACTGGAAGGCTTCCCAGATGCTCCACTCCAAAATGGAATTATATAAGGTGTAGAAGAAACTTCACACTTCATCCCATATTTGCAGCTTTATTTTTGTACTTTATACTTTTACACCTTTTACTTTTTATGCTTTTACTTTATACTTTTACTTATATACTTTTAGATAAAGTATATTTTGTGCTTTTATCTTTATACATAGTATTCACTTCTTTGAATGCAATTAATTAATAGTACTGCAGAATGATACTATGGCAAATCCAGATTTTTTCCCTGAAAATTGATAGTGTTTTTATCAATATATATTGAAAACTATTTTGTCCTATTTCCTCTTTGATTTGGGCCAAGCTTGTCACTTTTTTCTGATTTTAAATATGTATGATGAAGCAGAGCCACAATTTAAAGCCTGGATGTCTTCACTTCTCTCCACCTGTCCCATTCAAAGTATTGTACATAGTAGCTGCTTTTGCCATTCTCACACCACCACTCCTCTCCCCCAAAACCCTCAAATTCGGACTCATTACTCATTGGCTAGACCAGATGAAGTGAAAACTATTTGAGTCTCCATTTTACAGATGAGCAAACTGAAACAGAGTCACTCAGCTAGTAACTGGCAGAGCTGAAATTTAAATTCAGGTAATCTGACTCCAGAACCTTTCTCCTGACCACTATGCCAACTGCCTTACCAACAAAGTAATGACTCTATTGGGAAGGCCACTCAACTTGGTTTCTACCTCTGCCATGAAACCTTATTTTGCTCTGTAAGAGATTCAGTCGGACATGTGTCAGCTTCCTTGATAAGTTCCTGAGACCGGAAACTGAGTCTCACTCACCTTCACTTTCCCCAAGCACTTAGTATAGTGTCTGGAGATCAGCTGACATCTAACATATAAAATAATTAATAAAACAATAATTAAAATGTATATAAATTCTAAAAATAAATTTTTCTAATGCAGTGTAAATCATGTATGGTGAACACCTTTCCTTATTATGTTTGTGTCTGGGTCTATAGAAGAAATTTAGTTAATTAAAAGTCTTTCCTCTATGAAACATCATGGTTACCTTGACCAAAAAAGTAGATGCAAAATATTGATCTTGATTAATTTGGACAGATCCTTTCAGCATGCCTATGTGTCCTGTTCTGGCATTGATGTTGTCTAACACAAACTGGATAAAGATGTTTATATGGTTTTTTTTGCTTCTGAATCACTCAGCCTAAGAATGAAGTAATCTGAAAGCTGCGGGTTGTCATGCCTGAAATGTAAATGCCAAATAAGCTAACTTGCTTAATTAAAAAGAGAATGTGCATGGGGGTGATTAGACAACACGGTGAAGAATGGATTTCTGATAAATTTTAAGATCTCCCCAGGAAAAAAATAATTTCAACTTGCTCACTTTATTTCATAAGCTCAACCAATAGGTCCTAAGTTTCAAATAAAAAAAGAGATCTTAGAAGTGATGTGGACATTATTGGAGGCTTGAGCAAGGGGAGAACAAGGAGGAAAAAGTCGCTGATCCATTCATCTCCTTTTGTTGTAGGTGGTAGTTAAACCATGGTGTCTGTTTCATCATAGTGACTCATTATAAACTGATGGTCTGGCAAAATCCAGAGCCTGAAGAGGGACATTATAAGTTATATGACTGCAGCTTAAAACTCATGTACTTAAACCCTGTCTTGCTTGCCTCCATGTGAAAACTTTCATATACAAATTTCTGCACCAATATTAGAAAGTGGTTCCTTTTTTCTCAAAGTTTGTTTATTAGTTAAATGACTCAAACAAAAAGATGTTGTGAATTAAATGAAAATGTCTGCTACTAATACTGTAGTAGGAGCCTGAAAATATCTTTAGCTAGAACTCATCATATTTAGATACCAATATGGTTTTGTCTCTGGAAGAAAAGGTATTTAGGTCTATGCCTATGGATGGGGGAAAGAATAGTGTCATTGCTTATTACTAGTGGCTTCAGAAGCATAAAGGGTTCTGAATTTTCAAACTAGAAAATTTTAAAAGAAACCAACAATTGAAAACTTTCTTAGTGGCTACTTATGTATATGTATATATGGACATATATATACGAACATCTTTTAAAGGACCATAGCTTAGAGTTTTCAAAGAGAAATTCAATGATATAGGACGGATTTGAAAAGAGCATTCCTGAATGGAAAATGTGCATCAGTCAAAAGCATCAATAAATACATCTTTTTCATATGCAAATGAAAATTTCTAAAGTAAAAAAGGCATTGTTTTATAAATAGTGAGATAATATTCTTGAAAAAGGTTACCAGTGATTACATAAGTTATCTCCTTCATAAAGAAGTTTAGAGCTCACAGTTGCTCTTTTCATTAAAACGGGCTTTACATCCAGACTCATGCTGAAAGCCAAACTCTGAATTTTAATTAGAGATAATAAATAATTATATCACTTAGGAAACTGAAACTATTAAAGACTGCTGGTACCATACTACTGTAGCTGAAGTGTGGGTAGCAATACATAAATCACATTAAAGGCAATACGTGGTAGGTGGAAAATTGGTAATAAATGTGGATAAATTCTAAAGCTAACCAGATAAAAAAGGAAATATGCATTGGGCCAGTCACTATTTTGAGTCCATAAGAGTTCAACTTCTTATTTTGGGATGATTATAAAATTCTCCATCCCCCAAATAATATGGTTACTCTTTTCATTTTTGATGGGGGACTGTGGGGGAAAGAGCAGGGTGAGCTATAATTTATATTTCCTCCAACCAGAAAGATTAAACTTTTTTCTTCCCTCCCCCTGCTTTTTTTTTTTTTTCCTTTTTTTTTTTTTTTTTTAAAGAAAGCACATTGACATCTCAAGAGTAATTACCACCCCAGAGTCAAGGGCAAAAAAAAATGGAGAGACAGACTTCCCTAACCTACAGAGCCCAGAGGGACAAGCTGATGCAGAGAAAGCAGAGACTTGAACCATTAGAGCCGGGATTGGGGCTGACACTGACCTGCATCGACACCTGGCTTTGTCCTGCCATCTGCGCAAATGTGAACTTTGCCTTCCAAACTTGGCTTCTCAATTAACATGTCCAGCTGGGGAGAATTCCGTCATTTCCCTAATATCCTTATTGCCACTGGCCTGACATATTAATATTAAAAATATATGTGCACAGATCAAGGATTTTCTTAAGCACTTCTGTTTTTATTGCAGATAATAGGCAGGAGGTGAAAGCAGACACAATATAATTTGAAAAGCATAACCCTGATTAGGCACTGATTGGAACGCTGTTATACCTTACATTTAAAACCTTTTTATTATTAGAACTAGCTGTCAAAACCAGGCTCTGAATCTCCTATGAGATAGATGCAGGGGCAGGCAATACTTTGCTACTTCAGTGCAAATAAATTTATAGTTCAAAGTGCCATTCTGTTTGAATATGTCCTTAAGTATCAGAGACCTGTCATGTGCATTGCTGAGGTGTTGGTAAAGATGTGTCATCTAGCTTTAATTTGTTCTCTTTTAATGGACACTCATAATTATTCTCAGTTATTGTTCTTTTTTTTTTTTTAAAGAAGATGTTGGGGGTAGGGGTTTTTTAATTAATTAATTTATTTTTGCTGTATTGCATCTTCGTTTCTGTGCGAGGACTTTCTCTAGTGTGGCAAGAGGGGGTCACTCTTCATCGCGGTGCGTGGGCCTCTCACTATGGCGGCCTCTCATTGCGGAGCACAAGCTCCAGACGCGCAGGCTCAGTAGTTGTGGCTCACGGGCCTAGTTGCTCTGTGGCATGTGGGATCCTCCCAGACCAGGGATCGAACCTGTGTCCCCTGCATTAGCAGGCAGATTCTCAACCACTGTGCCACAAGGGAAGCCCAGTTATTGTTCATCTTAATGTGTTATGCACTGACATGGTAAAGAAATAAGACCATAGTATCACTATTTGATGATAAATGGACAATATTTGTGAGTCTGGGGAGACAGAGAAGTTATTACCTGTAACCTTGAAAGGGAAGGGGGTTTTCATGTAATCTCAAAATTAGCAGGGCCATTTGAAGCCTCTTAGATAAAGGCAAGACTTCTGATGCCTACTACCTGGGCTCAAATCCCAGCTCTTCTCAATTACAGCAAATTCTTAACCCTTCTAACCATCAGTTTTCTAATCTTTTGAATGGGATGATACCCAGTTTGGTTTCAGTGTGGTTGAGAAGATTAATTGAGATGTTATGTGGAAAGTATCCAGAAGAATACCTAGTACAGATTAAGCACTCAGTCTTATTAGCTGCCATTTAGGTATTTGGCTGTGTTCTAACAATATCACTAAATTATTTCCAAAGCTTCTGCTTAAAATACATGTCATGACCAGAAGCTCACTATTTCCTCTGGGGAAAGTTTTGCACAGTGTTACTTGTTAGAAAGCTCCCTCAAGTATTCTTAGGTGTTTCTTATCTATGTCACCCTTTCACCCCATGCTGTCCTCATCATCACAGAGTTGCTTCTGGCAGAATATCCAAGAAAAGTAGCAGGAGAGCTGTTACTCTGAGTCCTGCTCCTTTGAATGCTCTCTTCTCTTCTCTAGGCTAATTCTCCAGGCTTCTCATTTCCTCATATCACCCAGATGAAAGTTCCCCACTCTTCAGAACTGCCCAGCCCAACCAAGCTCCACAACGGTCCAGAATTTTTCTACAAACTTAGTTGCCTTTAGCAGAAGAGCCTGAACAGTATCTTCTTGGTGATGGCTCAGGCTTTGCAGTCCATTAGAGCCGGGTACAAATCTGATCTCCACTACTTCCGAGCTATGTGGCTTAGGCACGTGGGTAGACTTTCTCATCATCATACTCACTGTCTGTAAGGTAGAGAGGATGTTTCCATCCTTGCTGGTCTGCCATGAGGATGGATGACAGTTAATGCCCAAGAAAAGTAGAAGGACATCCAAGCATGAGGGCTATTCCTCTGTGTCACATGCTTTTCATCATTGTGAGCTGGATTCTCCTTTCCATCACGTCTGAACAATGATACGGTTTACCCTATTTACATCTCAATGATAACAGGATGCATATAGCATAAGTTAGCTCTTAGCTTGAAAAGAGATGTTGACCTTCAAATACAGCACATGGTGGAACCACAAGAAAGAACAGCAGAAACTCCAGTAGGCAAACTTTCACTCATAGGGGGATGCTACACAATGTTTTCTGGGCCTGACCCAAATAAAAGAAGGAGGCAACCAGGGACTGGTGACTGAGGCCACACAGAGGCACTGCTTTATGGAGAAAATAAAATCAAACCTAGGTTGACTGTCCAGTTAAGTTGTCGGCCAGAGACCTGGAAATCTGGGTATAAGTGACTTAGTAGGAGAAAAATCTGGCAGGCAGATTTTAGTGGGTGGGTGTGAGGCTAAGAGAAGGACACACAGCTTGGAGAATTTTTTGAGGTTAGGAGAGTAACTGCAGAAGCCATTTACAGGGAGTCCAGGCAGGAGGTGGAGAGGAAGCTCTTAGGATCACGACCAGGGTGCATGTGATGTCTTCCTGGTTCTGTTTGAAACTCCTCTCACTGACTGACCCTACTGCCTTCCACGAGGGGGAATGTGACCCAGGAAAAGGAAACTAAAGTGATAACTGAAAATATAAACCAATTGGAGCTGAATACTGACTACTGTCCCAGCTCAGTTCACCTATCTCAGTTTTCTGGACACTTCTCCAGTTGGGATATTTGGAATAGCTGAGGACTCCTATTTATACCAAGCAGTACCCTGTGGGGCTCCTGGGCACAAAAGCCTTTCTGTGTCCCCATTTCTTGATTACAGGAAGTAGGCTTCATTCAGCCTCCATGACCTTCCCTGCGTTCCAACGGGGCAGATTCAAACAGTTGCTAATTAGGGAATGGAGGGGATGCAGAGACAAGGGAGAAATAGTCAAAAAAAAAAAAAAAAGTGCAGCCATGGAGCAGCATCCTGGTTCCCCCTTAAGAGGTATATTGAATACATAACAGTATCTTTGAGCTGTTTTGCACATACTGAAACTCCCACCAGGTGGGAGAAGTTACCTGTATGTTGCCTGCAAGCAGGTAGACCCCAGACCATTTGGAACCAGAAGGTTGGTGATGCTCACTCCCACTTACCTCACCACCAACCAATCAGAAGAGTGTCTATGAACTGATCATGCCCTCTTTGAACCATTACTATAAAACTCCTCACTACCCCCTCCAGGTCAGGACACAGTTTTGAGGGCATTAGCGCACTGTGGCCTCCTTTGCCTGGCAAAGCAATAAAGTTATTCTCTGCTACTTCACCCAAAACTCTGTCTCTGGGATTTAATTCGTTGTTGGGGTGCAGAGGCCTAATTCAGCTGCACTATTTCAATATGCAGGGAAACTAGCTATCGTATCATTGTTTGGTTCAAAAGATAATCACGGACTGTTACTCTAAAGAACATTATTTTCATATGGATATTAACTCAGTGGGATTCAGTTAGAGTAGTTATTTTTGTTGTAGTTTTGTTCCTAGTGATGATTCTTTTTATTTTATTATCTGAGGTAATTCGTGTTCTTTCTCCTAGTTTATATTGAAATGTTCATAAAGTTTACATCTTGGTACTTAATTTTTACCTTTTTTCTCTTGTTGAGCACACATCATTTGCATATATGGATATGCTGATCAAACATAACATGTATGCATACATTTACCTATGGGCATATGTTATTCAATTTTGCATAAATGTGCATCTATCTATCTATCTATCTTTCTACCTGTCTATCTAACTATCCATCTACCTATGTATCATCTATACAGAATTTCAGACAGACAGAAATTCTGTTATCCACATTTCAGGAGCAGCTGTGAAAGAAAAAGACAAATTCTCATAAAATAGTAAGAGCCAACTTGTAGTACAGTGGGAGGAAAGGGAGAGGGAGTAGGAAGCAAATATGGGTCAGACACATGCTATGTGCCATGAATCATGCTAGACGATTTTAACTATATTATTTCTGTTTCATTCTTACAACAACCTTAAGATGCAGATATTATTATCTTCAGGGTGGCAATGAAGAAGCAGACTCTCGGAGGTAAGTAACTCACTGAAGGTTATTCAGTTAGTCCATGGCAGACCAAGCTTTGAATTCAAGCCCTTCTGACTCTAAAGCTTATTATCTTTCCATGATAGACTACTCCTCACTAAGAAAATAAAACGAGTGGCCAGGGATATACAAAACTCCAACCCATAGTAACAAACCCTAACTATTGTCCGTAACAGGCAAGAAATAACTATATATCTATAAGCAGGTGTATCATCTCATATTGACTTTATCCAGCTAAGTGATCTTGAGTAGTTTGATGCCCTTTCAGAGCCCCAATTTCTGTATCTGTAAAATATGAGGTTTGTGCTGAATTATCTCTAATGTCCCCTCACCTCTAATCCTCCATAGCTTTTTCTTTATGTCCCGCCATCCTGGCCCTGGCGTGTGTGCCCCTTGTTCCTGAGAGCTCTCTCTGAACACTATGTATGGGTTTGCCTCTGTGTGACATGCTGCATCCTGAAATGTAAACCAGAGGAGTTAGCAACACACATAGTTTCATTCCACAATGCCCATTAATGATGCTTAATCAAGACACAATCTGAAAGGTAAACAAACCAACAGCTCCTTTGTTTTTGTGAAGTGAGAACTAAGGGTTATTGATTATTCTTCTGACCCAAGACAGATCTGTATAGATCTGGGGAAGATGGATGGCTCTTTTGATCTGAGGATCAACCAAGCCTGACAACACAATGTCACTTTAGAACTGTACTATCCGTACAGCACCTGATTGAGCTCGGCCAGCTTCCTCTTCCTCTTCTTCATTTGCTTCCAAAAACTCCAGTCCATTATATTCGCCTCATCACAAGGTGTGTCATAATGAAGAGCGCTGCATTCTCAGCTGGGGCACCTCTGACCCGTAGGAATTGAAAAAAATAATAATAAAGGTATTTTTCCAAGCTGTATCATTCATATTTCCAAAGCGTCAAAAAAACTGTGCATTTATTCACAATAATGTGTTGTAAGCTATTTGCTTAACTGTACCTGATTTGTCTGCACCGAATTAAAACAATACATGACAGACCTGGGAATAATGTAGTCAGTGCCACATATTTTAAGAACTCTGTGTTTCATGCAAAGTCTTGACATCTCCTTCATTCAGTTGCTGGGAGTATTTCCCCAAGGCATGATCCAGACCGATAACTGTCATTGTGGGTGTAAAGGTGGTTTAAAGTTGATCCTGGGTGCTGCAGCCTGGTCTCAGGGATGCTGGGGGTTCTCTAAGAGATCTGTTTATGGTCTCAGAGGTTCTGGGATTGACTCACTTCCTTGAAGAGCTTCACAGCACTGACAATATCTGAGCAAGGCAGTCCTTAGGACCAAAACAGTTCTGGCTGGGTCTGCCTGTTATGTAAAAGAAGGGTTTTGAGGAGGAACACAAGTCATTACCAAAATACTGGTCTGACATCCTAAATATTTACCTGGAGATAGTTAAAAACATCAGCTCTCCACAGGGAGATCAGCTTGGTGCTTTGTGACCGCCTGGAGGGGTGGGTTGGGGAGGGTGGGAGGGAGGGAGATGCATGAGGGAAGCGATGTGGGAACAGATGTATATGTATGACTGATTCACTTTGTTATAAAGCAGAAACTAAAAAAAAAAAAAAAAAAACCATCAGCTCTCTATTTGTTTGCACAAGGTGTCTTATGGCATTCAACTACTAAGTAGTTGGCCACAATACATACATACATTTGTACATTCACATTAATACATACACACATATATATATATATATATATATATATATATATATATATATATATAATACACACTGTTGGTATTTTTATCCATAATTTCCCCCAGTGTGGTTGTACTTATCTAACAAGAGACTTTACACTGCAATAGTTAATTATCCATAAGAGTTGACCACAGGTTAGCTCAGCTGTGTAGCTAGGAGTTGAGAGAAGTGGGAAGTAGGACTGGAGAGGGAAAGGGAGAGAGAGTCATCCTCTCATTCGAGAAATATTCCTCTACTGCTGAATGTTGGTTATTTGGGGGAAAGTGTTCGGTTACAGTTGTAAATTATCCTTGATTGCATAGCAGTTGAGTCAGTGACCATGTCATAGACAGAGGCCAGATTAGGTACACATCTTCTAGTTGCTGGTCCACTGCCTCTCCTGGCCTGCCATGTTGCTTCCAGGACTTTGAGATAAGTTAGGAAGGGTAGCCCCATGTTAGGGGCACTATTCAGCTAGCTCAGAAATGGTTCCCTCCTGCCCTGTACCTCTTCTCCCATCCCAGCACATTGGCTGTCATCAGGAGGCCCTCCGAGTTTATTTTAATGACCCCAGGGGGCAGCCAGCCAGTGCCTCTAGGCTACCCCGTGCTATCAGTAGGGAATTAATTCCTATCTGAGCCTTGCAGCAGCAGCTTCCTGACAGAGCCCCACCCCTGACTGTCAGCCTGCCCTGCAGAGGTCAGATGTGATCTCCAAGTGACCAGAGTTAGGTCACTTACAAACATAGAATGTGATACACCTTCCATAAGGCGTCTGGACTAACAGACTGTTTTGTCTATCAGCACAATAGTAGGGAAATGTTTTCAACCTGCAATATGGCCAAACATACTAGTCTGAAGCATATGTTGGGCTGACATGGTTTACAAAGTGGCTTCGGTTTCACCAGGAAGCAAAAGCACCATTCTTCCTTCCAGAATGTTTCTCATGTACTTCTCTTTGGTCTCTATTTTATTTTTCAGTACTTCCCAAAAAGATTAGAAGTAGCTGCAGTGAACGTACGATAGCAATAAACCATTAACAACAAATGAGTGAGAAAAAAGTTAAGCCAAAGAGGAAGAAGATGAGAAAGTTTTTATCAAGGCTGAGAAAAGCTACAGTGATAGAGTGCAAAAGTTTTCTGTGAGCTTTCTAATGGCCAAGGCAAAGAGAGAAGCTGGATTGACTCTCTGTAATGAAAAGAAGCCCGTTTGCTTATAAGGAGAGAAATAGTATTTCACTGGCTGTGTTCCATTAAAAAAAGAAAAAAAGCAGAATGTGGGAGGCAAATTACATAGAGACATTGGACATTTAATGTCTTTAATATAATTTAAGTAATTGCTGCTAGAAAATGGCTGGGTCCATTGGTATGCTACTTATTCAGGGATGACTTTTCATGAGAATAATTAGCTATGTGGTATGGATTTATGGGAGTTGGAAGACCTCTCTGTCCTTTGCCCCCCCCCCCCCGATTATTTGATTAAGCTAGACAGTGTTTGCAAACTGTGGCCTCCAGGCCAATGCCAGCCCACCTCTTTTTTCTGTACATAAATTCTTAGGGAAATGTTATGGGAAAGAAAGTGGGGCTGGAGAGAATGGTCACATCCCAGGTCTCAGGTGAGTCCTGGGAGAAAAAGAAAAAAGAAGACCCTGACATAGAACTTAGTAGAAAAGAAATGTTTTTATTGAGCTATTACTGTCTGCATTATATTAGCTGCTAGAGGACATAAAGTGAAAGAAATTAGCCATTCTTTCAGGGTTTTCCAAAACAGTAAGGGATATCAGGCCATGGAATTAAAACTAGAAAATC
This sequence comes from Mesoplodon densirostris, assembly GCF_025265405.1. Classification (NCBI taxonomy): domain Eukaryota; kingdom Metazoa; phylum Chordata; class Mammalia; order Artiodactyla; family Ziphiidae; genus Mesoplodon; species Mesoplodon densirostris. Next base: position 105,507,553 of record NC_082664.1, read on the forward strand.
AGTGTTTGCTGAATTGTAACACCTCCTGTAAATTCAGTAGAAAACCTAGATGGTAGAAGTTGATTTGGACTAAACCAGTTGGATAAAGGTATGAAGGACTCAAGGCTAAGCATTATGATTAATAATAGGAATATACTAATAAAATGTGAATATTAATGATTCATATAATCTACCCATTGTAGGAAAATGAATAAACCCTCTTAGAAATAAATTAAATAATAAATATTATATTTCCCAAAAATGTTTTATTTATGGAGACAACTTGAAAATATGGTAAAGAGCAAAATACTGACTATTCTTTTACATATTCAATTTTTAAACAATGGATGATCTCATTTTACAGTTTTATTAATTCTGCTGCTTGAGGCAAGGATTTTATTGTTCTTGTTTTTTTTGTTTTGTTTTGTTTTCTTCACAGCTGTATTCTCAGGGCCTAAAGCAGTCCCTGGCATAGAGTAGGCACTCAATAAATACTTATTGAACGAAGCAAAGCAAGAGTGGGTGTAAGAAGAAAATTCTATGAAATACAAGGTGCCATAGAGATGCACAATGACAATGAGGTCAGATGAGCAGTCCCTTTCCTTGGATGAAAATATACTTTCCAATAATCTCATTTTCTCCAGACAAGTAGCATATATTGGTGTAGACTGGAGAAGGTATTATGAACTGCATTATAGACAGGATAAAAAATTGTAGGCTGATGAGCTTAAGTTACCTGTTTTGTAATTTGGTACTTAATATAGAAGTCTATATATATATATTTTTAAAAAGAGTTGTACTGAGTTATGAATTTTCATGCTCTGAAATTTTGTGTTCAAAAATAATTTTTCTTTTAAATCTGAGACTTTTTGACTTCATTAACAGTGAAAAGTATAATTAATGGGGTTAAGTTTTGAAATTGCATTCACTCTATTTTTAATCTCCACTTACAAAAATATGAAGTAAAAACTTTCAACCTTTACCTTTTCATAAGGAGGCAGGGAAATATTATTTGGAAGGGGTCTTAAGGACTGTGCTTATGAGCAACAGGAAATTGATGAACCAAAGTCAAAAAGTATAGATGGTGAAATACTGTGCTCAGGGATGAATGGAGAGCACAACCCAAAGCTGAAAATGTGCTAAGGCAAAGAATGCAATTAACTTGGTACACCCTGCCTACCCCCCACCCCTCCCCCATGACTTAGGAGGCATTCTTTCTTCTTCGTTATGCCCAGTAGGTAGAAAAGAATGGAAGGCACTCACACATAGCAACTAACTAGAGAAGAACTAGAAAAGCAAAGTAGATGCCCACATGTTGCTTGTACCATTTTGTGATTCAATTTTTAGAAATTCATTTTATAAAAAAACGCAGAAACTCAGTTTTCATTGTTTAAGAGCTAGAAAACCAAAGTCTTCATTCTAGGAATATTTTCCTCAGTGGAAGGCACATAGAAAATAAAAATTATTGTGAAGAAAAAAGTGTCTTACAGAGCCCATTTTTCCCCTTAAAGATAAGCCATTCATTCAAAAATAACTAGCATACTCGATGGCAAATGACATATGTTTAATGAAATGATTCTGCAGTTTTCCTAACTATTTATATAGCACACAGGAACATCAAGAGTTATTTACCTAAACCCTACGTGATATAAAAATCTCACCCCTTTGGCAAGTTATCTGATTAAGAAATGTGAATTTTACTATATGTAAAGTTCTTCTCAGGATATGAACCATGATTTTTGCCACAAACTACCAAAGGTGTCAAAGTCAAGGATTTCTAGCTCATGAAAAAATGTACAAAACTGAGTTTCAAACTATTCATGTCAATTGGGTGCAGTACAAGCTGTATCTTATGCCACAGGCATTCCTTTAAAATGTCTCAATAGCAGAAAAAAATTTTTTTCCATTTGCCTATTCCTATTTTAAAATAAGTAGATGCAATGAACAGATTTCACTAAATCACAAAAATAGTACTGATTCATATTAAGACCTTGGAAGTTTCAAAAGCTATAGCTTCTCTCCTTAGTTTTCTCTCTAGTTTTCCTTTTTCCCCTCTTTCTTCTTAAGTGAAGTGTTATGTGATCAAAACAAAAAGGCTTCCATGAACTTTCTCTAGAAATATTAACCAGCTAAAATAGCTGTCTAACCATTTTTAAAATATGCAGATTATGAAGATGTCAGTTAAAATGTACATGCATTTGGGATATGCAAAGAAAAGTAATAAATAGCAATGGTATCTTTGATCCTGGAAAGAACTCAGAAATAGGGGAACTGTGTCCAGGGTGGTTATCATCAGCCCATTTTCTATTACCCGTGCACAAATCATTTCATGCATTCTACAAACCAAGCCCTGATGTTGGGCTTCAAAAGCAATTTCAGCAGCAGAATAAGGTGCTTTTCTTCAATTTTCAAGCCATTTGTATGAGGTTAGTGTTGTTTACCCACCTGGTACACTGATATTTACATACCCCTTTAAAGAAAATTGGTAGGTATGATTTATGGAGTACTGTAAGAGCACAATTTTCCATCTAGTGCATCTAATCTGAAAGGGCACTTGCAAAGGTCACTCTGGCCATACAAATACCAAGTCTTCTCTTTGGAATAAGTTAGGAGATTCATTTTTCTTGGAAAATGTCAGCAGTACCCTACTCCAAGGGTTAGTTTATGCAGATAAATGCGTAAGCCTTTAATCTTAGAGCAAAAATACTCTACACAGATGTAAAAGCAGTTCATCTATCACTGTTAAGACCTGTAATTTGTTTTTATTTAAATCTCAAACCAGGGCAGAGTGGGCAACAGGACGGGTAACACGGTGTCTCAAATGTAAGCCGAGATCAAGGCGAAGAAACGCGCTTCGGCTCAACTCAGGTGGCTGACACACCGAGGCTCCGACAGCAAGGACTGCCTGCTCCTCTGCGCTTGCCCCTTGAGCAGCTAGAGACTTCCTGCCCAACTCGGAGCGTGGGAATTTGTCCAGTAAGTTTCCTCTCCCAGCCGGCATTTTCTCCTAAAGCACCAGCTAAAATTCAGGTGAATGAAACATCACTTTTTTTCTTTTAACTTAAGGGTTCACTTCAATCCCAGGACAAAAAACCCAACAAATCATATCTTTCGTGAATTCAATTTATTTTCCAAAAAGAACAGTCATGTTTACAGAAAGTCCCTCACTTTTCCCGAAAGTAATCTTACGCAATCCTGAGATTTTTACATTTGCAACTCACAAGAGAAGCGGTGAGCAGCACGATGTGTGTAATATACCTTGGCATGTTTTATACTCTCACCTTCTTTTCCTGCTGTATAAAATCTATGCTTGAAACTTAAGCTTTATCCCAAATCACAGTCCTCTTGAAGATCATTTTCTAATATTAAATTTACTGGACATGAATAAAAGGTAAAATATGATTATGAAATATTTGCCTTTATTTCTATAAAGTGAGAGAAGAAGGTGGGAATGCAGGGAGAGATGTGACTGTTTCCTCGGATGAGATTTTGCAAATGAGCATTTGGAGTTTGTGAGAGGCAAACAGATAGCAGAGTGTGATCCTTTAAACCTGGACCAACAGCTGACACTGGTTTTGCCATCTCAGTGTTGTCAAAGTGAAAAGAAATTACAACCATTCATGCAATAGATTCCCTTTTAAAAATGTGGATATCATGTGGGAGATGTATCCCAACATTTTAATAATAGCAGATTAAAACATGATCCATTTAATGTTTTTCATGGAGAGAAAATGCAAAAATATACCACCTGTATTGGATTCAGGCATCATCCAACTTTTTTCTTTCTTTTCATTTTAAGCATTTCAATGGATTTGGTGACTTGAGCAATATATGTCGTACTACTTGTGCTAAGCTGAGTTCAGTGATATTAAGTACACTTTAATTATCAAGATTTAAAAAAGACCACCACAGAGTTGAGCAACCTAAGAGAAAATTATAAAGTGTCAATAGTAAAGAACCTCTAATCTCTAATGTCCAGGTGATAAAATTAAGCACAAATTCTCCAGCTAATCATATCAAACATTTTAGTAAAAGGAGTGCAGATAACTTCTGAACAGTGTCATCCTCAAATGAGTGGACCCTGGACAAACTTTCAAATTGTTGAAGAAAAATATAAGCTAGCAGATGTAAAGGGGATTTTACTGGCTGCATTCTTCATCTGCAAGTTTCAACTGGACCAGGACCAAAGATTTATCTTTTCTCGTTCTCCTGCCTCTATCCCTGAACCTATGGTACATACTATGGTGTGAACTTCTGACTCTTACCTCCAACTGCCTGTTCACACCCCTGCTTTGGTGTCTAATAGACAAGTCAAACTTGTCGTATCCAAAGCAACTCCTTGATCTTCCACTTGCAACTTGCCCCTGCCACTGTCTTCCCAATTTCAGGTACTGGTGACTCCATCCTTCACATTGCTTGGGCCAAGAACCTGGAGGTCATCCTTGATTCCTTCTTCCTCTCATGCTCCATATCCCATGGCCAGTAAATCCTGTTGGCTTAGATTCCAATCTGATCCTTTCCTACCATCTGCAATGGTAGGAAACCATTGCAGACCAAATATTTGTGTCCCCTCCTAAATTCATATGTTGAAATCCTAACACTGAAGGTGATGGTATTAAGACGTGGGACCTTTGGGAGGTGATTAGGACATGAGGGTGGAGCCCTTTTAAATGGGATTAGCACCCTTATAAAAGACAATCCAGAAAGATTCATCTATAAGTCAGGAAGAGAGCTCGCAAATCTGCCATTCCCTGATTTTGGACGTCTAGCCTCCAGAACTGTGAGAAATAAATGTGTGTCATTTGTAGGCTGTCCAGTCTATGGTGTTTTGTTATTGCAGCGAGAACTAAGATGCCACCTTTAATAGCTGCCACCCTCGTTCAAGTCCCACTATTTCCCCCTAAACAATTACAGTTATTTCGACCTTCGCCTTCTACAGTCTCTGCTTAAAACAGCTTCTGGAGTAATCCTATCACATTATAAGTTAGATTAGACTATACCACTCCTTTGCTTAAAATGCTTCAATGGTTCCTTCAAAATGTTTCCATTGGGCACCGAATCTTGGAAGGCTCTGCCTTCCACTTCTCAACCCCCACCCTCATGCCCGCTCCTTCTGCCGACAGTCCCCTTTCCCGGGAAGAAACATGGCTGGGTCCCTCTTCTCCTTTAGGTATTTCCTCAAACATTATCTCCTTGGTGACACTTCTTTGACAAGCCTCTTTGAAACCGTGTCCCTGTCTCTCTCTCCCACCCCCATACCATTCTGGCACTCCCAATCACCCTTCACTGCTTGTTTTATTCCCACAGCACTTATCACCATCTGACATAGCATATGTTTTACTTATTTTATTGTTTACTGCCTGTCTCCCCCCAGTATAACATAAATCCCTGAGAGCAGGGATTTCTGTCTATTTTGTTTACTTCTGCATTCTCAGTGCCTAGACAAACGTTTAGCACAGGGTGGATCTTCAAATATAAATATTTGGCAGTTGAACTGACAAATGCCTTTAACTACTTGTGAGATGCCGATAATTTTGTAGCTGTATTCTTTCACTTAACAAAGTTTTCTCCAGAGCACATAAGCTCCATGCCTCTACACATTCATATTTCTTAGGAAATACCTGAATTATATGGGAAATTAGAGACCAGAAGTAGCCTCACATGAGTTCATGCTAAGTTAGGTCATAGTCATGACATTAAATTAAGGTCTTGATCCTGAGTGTGGAAGACCTGAAGGGATGAGAGCCCTAGGAGAGAGAATGGAAAAGCGTGTGTTCAAATTCCAGCTCTACTACATACAAGTTGAGTGATCTTATGTAAATGACAGGGCTGATCCTGAGCTTTCCCATCTGTGAAATGAAGCTGCAAAAGAACACCCTCTCACAGATTTGTGGTATGGATTATGCATAGGATAATGTCAAATCCTATGTAAACCTCACCAGCTTGTACCTTCCGTGATTACCATTGAACTCACAGTAAGGTCATGCCTCATCTTGCATGTCATATACGTACATGTATGCATTATCTTGCACAGTGCCTGCCGAGTCATATGCAGCTGATCAACATTGACCAAAATAACTGCATATATTTAAACATTGCCTGAATCCCACAGCCCAAGTATAAGAAACATAGTCTCCATCCAGCATCAGTATTTAGAATAATGAAATTAAATGACACTGTCAGCACACATGCTGTAGCAAACCCAGATTACACAAATAGGTAGGAAAGGATTCCACCAGCTCAACAGGAGCTAAGACAGATGTTGACAATTTGTGCCCCAGGGTTCAAACCCAACCCATCACCTGCTTTTGTACAGACTGAGAATTACATTTTTTGTGTGTACATTTTTAAGTAGCTGAAAAAATTCAAAAGAATAATATTTTGTGACACACAAACATTTGACAAAATAAAAATTTCATTGTTTATTAATAAAGTGTTATCAGAACACATCCAGGCCTTTCATTCATATATTTTCACTGGCTACTTTGTGCTACAAAAGCAGAACTGAGTAGTTGGGACAAAAAGTGCATAGCCTGCAAAGCCTAAAATTTTTTACTCTCTCACCCTTTACAGATAAAATACGTTGACCCCTGCCTGGTCTAACAAAACAGTAGTGCCTTGATTTAATGATAAACCTGGTTTTGTTTTTATTGCTTGACTAGCAAAAAGCAGTTGAGGTGAACAGCATTCTATAAAAGTATTTATTGGTATTACTGCCAAATGAGTTCCATGTCTGGCAGAAAGATATTCACAGAAACACTACTCAGTTCTTTTTTTATCTCAGGTGCTTTTTTTCTCTCTCCAAATCTCTAGGATAAAGTGGTAGAGCACATTTTATATCTTCTGAAAAGAAAGACCAATATGGGCTGAGCACTTTATTCCTCATCTCACACTGCCTTCAGGTGTGGCCCTGTGCCTCATGTCTAGAGAGAATTTGGCCTCAAAATGTAGTGCTTTTCTAGAATTATTTATTTAAGTGAGTTTCCCTTCCTGCAGAAGTTTGCACACTGTAACACAGCACGTTTTCCCAGAGATGTCAAGGCCTTCTAAATTTAGGAAAACAGATTGCCTTACTCTGGTCTTACTTTCCCCTTTTCTTTATATTTCCCCTCATTTAAAGCCAACATCTCCCTGCCCCTCTCTCTTTGAAGGTTCTTAATTGACAATTCATTAAATTGAAGAAGAAAAAAGGCACAAACTTCCAGCTATAAGATAAATAAATACTAGGGATGTCATATACAACAGGACTATGGTTAACACTGCTGTGTAATAATACATAGAAAAGCTGTTAAAAGGGTAAATCCTAAGAATTCTCATCACAAGGAAAATTATTTTTTTTTCCTTTTCACCTTTCTTTTTTATTGTATTTATATGAGAATATGTATGTTAGCTGACTTTTTGTGGTAACCATTTCACAATAGATGTAAATTAAACCATCACGCTGTACCCCTTAAACGTATACAGTGATGTATGCTCATTTTTTTCACCATAAAACTGGAAGAAAATAGTCCAAAGTGCAGGGCGGTGAGGACAAACAGAAGAGCACAGTATTTTTGTTTGTGCAAAGAGTGTGGGTGGGTGAAAAAAAATCGCTTTTGGGGCTTCCCTGGTGGCACAGTGGATAAGAATCTGCCTGCCAATGCAGGGGACACAGGTTGGTTATCTGGTCCAGGAAGATCTTACATGCTGTAGAGCAACTAATCTCGGGCGCCACAACTACTGAGCCTGCGCTCTAGAGCCCGCGAGCCACAACTACTGAAGCCCGGGCGCCTAGAGCCCGTGCTCTGCAACAAGAGAAACCGTCGCAATGAGAAGCCTGCACACCTCAATGAAGAATAGACCCTGCTCACCGCAACTAGAGAAAGCCTGCACGCAGCAACAAAGACCCAATACAGCCAAAAATAAAAAATAAAATAAAATAAAATAAAATAAAATAAAATAAAATAAAATAAAATAAAATAAAAAATTCGCTTTTGGGGGGATGCTTGGGAAAGTCAATATGTGATCAGGGCTGAGTGCCTGAGCCCTTAATTGCACAGAATCCCTTCTCCTCCCTGTTAGTGGGGAATTCCCATGGATACAGCTGCTGGGCTCCAGGCCCAGGGTCCTCTCCTTCTTTGCTGAAACGCTCTTGATTGGGAGACAGGACAGTTTCTGAGAACCCATGAAGTTTGCTGCCCTCTATTATGAGCTCTGTGACAGCAAGGAAATAGCAGACCTAATTTCCCAGCTTCTGGCTTCCTCCTGAAAAGGGCCCTGGCAGCCAGAGGACTGACATTTCCCTGCATTTCTGCTTTAATTAATGTCTAGGAGATGAACTTTGATTCCCACCCACAGCAGCATAAATTAGATGGAATTAAATGTAGCGCTTCTTTTCAGTTCTGCTATTTTTACCTGCTGGCCGTCATTTTCTCCTTCAAATAATACAACCACGTAGAAGAATTCTAGACTGAGTCTTAGCATGAAACATATGACCACAGGAAATCAATCTGTCACTTGATACCAGTCCTCTGAAATCCAGCAGGGCTTGAGGATCATTGAATACTTCGATCACTGGACTGGCACTGCATGGTGAAGTGGGGACCATGGGGATCTGGGAGGCAGGGCTCTCTGGTGTTTCTGGGCACTTCAAATTCAGGAGAAATGATACGCTCCTGGTTAAAGACTGCCAGCCTTGTGATCTGCAAAGAGATGGGCTCATGCTTGTGAAGCATAGTCTTCTACTAACAGCAGATGGCACCTTCCTGTCTCACCCTAACCTTGCTCACTGTTCCATTGGTGCAGAATGGAGAGTACAAAGCAGAGCTTGCCTTTGGAGTCCCAATGCTGCCATCACCTCGGGAGTTAGACTCTTTTCCTTCAGTAGGAAAACATATATATAACAGGAAGGAAATCCTTCAGTTTAGTGTCTCAAATAGGTTCTGAGCTTCTGCTATTTTCTGAGACCATTTTTCTGCACTGGTTAGTGGGCACGCTGGAGTCAGAATCACCATTTCCTAGCTCTGTCGCTTTAGGCAAGTAACTTAACTTCTCTGGATCTCACTTTCCTCATCTCCAAAAGGGGGTTGGGATTCACATGTATATACTGTTATATTTAAAATAGGTAACAAACAAGGACCTACTGCATAACAGGGAACTCTGCTCAATACTCTGTAATAATCTAAATGGGAAAAGAACTTGAAAAAGAATAGATACATGTAAATGTATAATTAAATCACCCTGTTGTACACCTGAAACTAACACATTGTTAATCAACTATACTCCAATATAAAAGAAAAATTTAAAAAACAAACAAACAAAAATGGGGCATAATAATCATCCTTACTTCATGGGCTTGTGATGAAGGGAGCTTAGATATTAAGTGCTTAATAATGGCTAGATTCTGTTATTGCTGCAATGATGATGATCAAGACATGCTAGCACTTTGCTAGACCCAGGGCAAAGTTGAGTTCCTCTCTTTGGCACTGAGGACCTCTTAAGATTGTAGACTCTTTAGCTTCATTAAAAAAAAAGAAAGAAAAAAAAAGAAACTATGACAAAAATAGTGAATCAAACTGATTTTAGTTGAAGAAGTAAGGCAGATTATGAACTTCTTAGCACCAACGTGGGCATTCCTGCTCCTAAGGATGCTAAAATGTCCTCAGATTGTTTTCCTAGAACTATAACATCCAGAGTCCCAGAAGCAATTGTCCCATTGGGACAATCAGATCCAGTCCTGGGGCCAGTTCTGGGTGTTTCAAAAGGACTATTGGCCAACTGGGTAGTGACCAGGGGAAGTTGACCAGGAGAGCCAGGGGCCATCTGGGAGCCACATCTCACAAGAAATCAAGGACTGAATGAGATTATGCTTTCTCTGGAGCCAAGAAAACTTAGTGGCAAAGTAATTACTGTCAAGAAACAGGGGGGCTTCCCTGGTGGCGCAGTGGTTGGGAGTCCGCCTGCCGATGCAGGGGACACGGGTTCTTGACCTGGTCCGGGAAGATCCCACATGCCACAGAGCAGCTGGGCCCGTGAGCCATGGCTGCTGAGCCTGCGCGTCCGGAGCCTGTGCTCCGCAGCGGGAGAGGCCACAACAGTGAGAGGCCCGTGTACCGCAAAAAAAAAAAAAAAAAAAAAAAAAAAAAAAAAAAAAAAAAGAAAGAAACAGGGCAACAGTTTGTTCCTTTAGAACAGCCGAGCACCAATTAGAAGAGGTTTCAACAAAAGAAGATTTTGAGCCTAGATTTATCATTAATTTTTGAATCAAGAGATGGACTTCTTAGTGAAATTTCCCTTCCCAGGGAGTAGTAGAATTCTACTCATTGGAAGGACTGTCTTTCTGGGAGGTCTTTGAATAGCTTTCTCATGATGGGGAGGTTAAACCAGCTGGTTTTTGAACTCCCTTCCAAATCAAAATTCTGAGAGGGATTTTTGATTGTTTGTTTATTGCTTGGAGAGACTTATTTGTATGGGCTTTGCACACTAAAAACTGTTCTCTCTTTTCTATAGTATCTAGATTTACTCAGTGCGTCTGAAATATAAATTTATGTGTCATGTCTATCACAGAAGCAGCGTTCCCACTAACGGATGTTCTTTGGGGGAAATAGAAGCATTAAAAATGCATATTTCTCCATCTAAGAAAAAAACATCCCTTGTGTTCTTCAAAATCGAAGTGGGGGAAAGGATTCATATGGAAATCCCAATCTTTGAATGTGAAGTGTGACAGCCACTTCACATTGTCGCCACACAGCCACCCAAAGTAGTGCAAACTGGATGAGCTTCCAAGCAGGCGGTTAGTTTGCCATTGAAGCATGACCAATGCCTCAGCAACAACAAGCAAACAAGAGGCTGAACATGTTAACATGATTTTCTATCATTTCTATTTGATGTGGATTGGGTAGAAAATCTGGGATGCGAGCCATGATGTAGATTTTCAAAATTGATTAGCATTTTCTGGACATTGGCAGACATTTCTATGGCATTTCAACGTGAGTTAAAATTGATTAGTGCTTTCAGAAAAATGTGTACCAAATGGCTGTGCAAATTGAGGTAGCTCCAAACAGGGGATGATGACAGGATAAAGGCATACGATAGGATATGAGATCCATGAGACTAAGGGCACTCTAGTGAGATGAAGTCTTGGAGGAGAGGGTGTAAATGGTTCTGTGCAGTTTTAGATTAGCTGTTGGTGCTCGTCCAACACTTAGCCTCCATTTGTGACAATGTGTAAAATGGGTTGCATGCTTATAGGAGAAAGGTTGTTTGGTTCTTTGTCATAACATTAATCATGGATAAACTCATTTTAGTTATTAATGTGGAGGCACTCTATACTTTTGCAGAAATTGTATTGTAAACAAAAAAATGTTGATATTCACCCTCTTTAAATTTTCCATGGTTTTAAGGATTTGTCTTTGCAAATATTCAATCAATTCCAGATGGTTGTTAGTAGGAATAGTAAGTTGGTAGCCATTTTGCAATTTCTTGATCCACTTCTAGTTTTCCATACTCAACCACAATTCTTAAGAGTCCCTGTGACCCTTTTCTGTTATTAAACACAGACAGAAAATTAAGAAGTAAGTCATAGTAGGGCACATCTCAGAAGAATGAGAACCTTCAAAGGTCAGCTTTTCTTGCTTGTCAGTAGCTGACATTTAAGCATTTATTTCAGACATTGCTGATAATGTTTTTTGAGACAGTGAAGAAGAATTGCTGTGTTGGTATGCAATTATGTCCTTAATGAGATGCAAAAATGCAAATATGGTGGTACGTGCCAGTTCTTCCGAGTGCCTTTTGTCAGAATTGCAGGCACCATGAGACATTGATAGATACCATGTCACTACACAGAGTTGGAGGGCTGATAGCTTTTAAAGAAGCATCTATAGCATGATATCTCTAGATGCTAATTAGCAGGAAACTTTAGTGATGATAAATTTAGAGGTCATTTGTTTTTTGTTGGTAAATTTTGACAACTTCATTGAACCAATTTTATCAATAGGATTCGTTGGTAGATGCAGCAAACATCTTTACCCTTTTTAAATTTAACGTGCCATATCAAATGCATTGTATATTCATAAGTGTATCCATTAGAAGGCTACCCTGCATGATTGATTTTTTTAGGTTCATTTAAAATGTAAATAAAAATATAACCCATTAACTGACTCCATCACATACTTAAAAACTATTTGATATCTTTTCAATGTATTATTTCCATCTTTGCATTTCATACTTTTGTAAAAAAGAAAAATCAAAGAGACTATCTAGATGATAGCTATGACAATTATTGCATATTATGAGTCATTCTAATTGTTAATCTGATATAATTTGCAAGAATCACCAAGTAATTACAGCTATGGAAATGGCATAGTAAAGAGGACTAAAGCAAACCCTTATTTCCAGAGCTTCTTTCTCCACAAGCAAAGTATTTATCCTGAATTCTCACAATGGCAACATAAAGTAATAATTGGGAACAATGAATGATCTTGGTCAACAAACCACTTAGGGGAGATGAGAGCTAAGGCTTGTGTTCAACAAACTTTCCTTGACTGTCCACTGGGCGCCATCCTCTGGCCAGATATGGAGCCATTCCCCTCAGGATCCTTAGGGTTTAACAGGGAAGGCAGATATGAAAACAAATAATTACTTTACAAATGACAAGGGCCACATAGAGATACATGCAAGGGGCAATGAAGTTCTGAGGGAGGGGTCTCACTTCCCAGTTGGCCTGGCTCTCTTGATGAAGGTCTTTGCCCTTGGACAATGTACTCTTTTGTCAAATTCCCACTTCCTGCCTCACTCATAGACTCTAGAAAAGGGTGATGGTCTTCTACTTTCTGTCTGCATTGTAGTAAGGCAACCACATTCAAGTGCTCATGGGTAAGATATTTTCTGAAGGAACAACTTCTCTCTCCAGTCTTTCCTTTTTCCTAGGATACAAAGACCATAACTACTAAGGAATTGATTTGGGTCAATTATCTAGCTAGAAAAGACAGCTCCATGAAGGCAGGAACAACGTTTTGTCAGCAGCTATAACCTCAGTACTGATCTATCACACTGCCTGGCACAGAGTAGATGTTTAAAAATATGGGTAAGTAAATGATTAATCAAAATGCTATTGAATAGTCTGACTTGTATGACTAGTATGGCTCAGCAGAAAAAAAAATCAAAATTATAAATAATTTTCCAGAAATAAAAGTGAAGTCAGAGAAATCCAGACTAAGATAATTTCCAAACTTACCTAATAAGCAATGGCTGGCACAAGGCTCATCATCAGCTGATACTAATGTGAGATTAGGAACTACTTTCCAGGGTGGAGTTATTCTGTCACGCAAAGGTCAAGAAGCCATATCATATGCAGAGCAAGTGAAGGAACTGTGGTTGTTTAACTAGGAACTTAAAAGATTTTTAAAGTCATGGGTGCTGTCTTCAGCTGTTTGAAGAAAGGTCCAATAAATGTCATATAGATAAGTTCATTGTATTTTATATATCTTCAACAGCTCAGATTTAGATCAACGCATAGAAGCTTAAAAGGGAATGATTCAGTATAGGAAAGATATATCTGAGTTCCCTGTTACAGGAGGTACAGAACCACAGAATGGATGGCCTTTTGTTGACTTGTCATGTAGGGGACTCAGACACTAGCGAGATGGTGGAAGTCACTAGCTGAATTGCAAGGTCCTTTCCAACCCACAGGTGAAGGCAGATCATACAAAGTTAGCTGCCTGAGCTCAATGAAGATTTTAGCTCTACTCTTAGGAGAGTGAAGTCTGATATGAACTCTTTCCAGGAAAGGGCAAACCAAGATTACTACTCAAGACATGAATTCATTGGATATGGCATAATATTGCCTACACTTCATAGAGTAGTCATCTGGAACACAGGAATTGAAATGCATCATATACAATTATGTCCTTTGGCCAGGATTCTGTCATCAAAGTTTTGGTCAAGTCTCTTTTTCTCCTCCTATACACTTCTAACTCCATTCTCTCCCCTAGCATCATCCATTCAAAATTACAGAGTTGTTAATGCAGTTACATACTGCTAGCTTTGAACATCTTTCATCTTGGAGAACTGGCAATGAGTCCTGAGTGTCTTGACTGCTGGTTCTGAGGTCTTGGATTTAAAACCCATTGGGTGTTATGCTCCCTTCAGATGTTAGCTAGAGCTCCATGCATGCCATGACTATCAATTTTGGTAATATGCCAGCCCTCTGGAGAATATTCAGTCTGCAAAATGTGGAATGAAAAATAAATGTGCACCTAACATTCATTAAATTTTATAAAAACTATTTATCCTAACACTTTATGTTCAGGACCAAGATAGTAATAAGGGCAAAAATTCCATCAATAATAGGAATAGCTATGGGGATAAGTCAGGAAAAAGGAATCTTATGAGAAAGCAAAGGAGTTTAGTTTGTTTTTTTCTTTTTTAAATGATCCAGTTCCACTGTTAATTATGAGTTAGTTTTCAGATTCTGCACACTCATATTTCTGACTGGCTGTCAGGGATGCTATGGTAATAAATTGTATGCCTCCATCTCTACTTAGATAGAAAATTTCCATTTCAGAAAAAAAATGATACCTCAGACATTGCATCTCAGGGTGATAATTACACTTCTCAGGTGGTTAAGAAAAAGATGATCTATAAATAATAATTAAAAAGTTGTACCCCAAGGGAATAGGGATGTCAGATACTGAACTCAGACATATGGAATGTTAGACTTATGGCTTGACCTTGTTCTGCTGTGTTCAGTGTTATAAATTCTAAGCACACTTATGCTTCAATATTTGGAGGTGACAATTTGAGGGTGTGTTAGGTGGAGAAAAGGTAACGTTTAGACTAGTGTATTAAACTAACCCTTTAACGATATAGCTGTTTCTCCTCATCACTTTAAGTGTCAGGCTATTAACACTCATAATTAATCAGCTCTAAGCTCTCCTCTGCACATCAGAGGCACGTGCTTGGGGGAGGGGAAGACTGATTTAGCTTCCCTACCCCACCTTGGAACAGGATTAAAAGAGGTTAGGTAAAGTCGAGGTTGAAATCCCACAGATGTGTTATATTTGGTTTACACATTACTTTAGAAGTTTGAATTTTTCTGATTGTTAAGTAAGAGAAACTAATCTTTAAAAATTTGGAGTCTCTCGGTTTGGGGGAGGCGGTGAGGGCTGGTGTGGTGGTAATCCAACAATTTAGTAAGACCTAGTCCACAGTCCTGCACAGTCATGATTGACTGGAGATGAGTCGTGACAGCTGCCTTGGAGCCAGTCATGAGTCATGAGTGCTTCAGTGTATCGCAGTCTCTACTGAGTGTACATTACTCATTTCACTTCTGCCGCTCACCTGGCTCCTGTACAGATTTGAGTTTGTGCTTGACTTTGATCCCAAAGGAAGTCTTAGCCCTGACTGCATTTCACAGATCTAAAGAAAGCTGAAGTTCACAACATGATGGTAGAGGATCCGCCATGTGCTATACATTCTGCTAGGGACCTGAGCAAAGATCAGAAAGATGTGACCCTTCTCTCAAGGAAGTCGGACTGGCATGAGAATCAGATATATAGATAAATAAGGATGGAATAACACAAGAGATACATGTACAAAGCAGTCTGGGCACCAAAGGGGGAGGGACTCTCCATTCTACAAAGAGGAGGCAGTAACTAAACTGGACCTTGAAGTCCAAGCAGATGTTTTCTTTTTTCTTTTTTTATAAATTAATTAATTTATTTTGTTTTTGGCTGTGTTGGGTCTCTGGTCGCTGCGCGCAGGCTTTCTCTAGTTGTGGCGAGCGGGGGCTACTCTTTGTTGTGGCGTGCGGGCTTCTCATTGCAGTGGCTTCTCTTGTTGTGGAGCATGGGCTCTAGGCGCATGGGCTCAGTAGTTGTGGCACACCGACTTAGTTGCTCCGCAGTATGTGGGATCTTCCCGGACCAGGGCCTGAACCCATGTTCCCTGCATTGGCAGGCGGGTTCTTAACCACTGCGCCACCAGGGAAGCCCAAGCAGATGTTTTCTATGTAGAAGGAGGAAGAATAGCATTCCAGGGAGAGGAAACATTGTGAGTAGATGCCTAGAGGGGCGCAAGAGGACTTGCACGTGTTTGGCAATTGATGAATAGCTTCTTATGGAGGGAGAATGGAAGATGATGGGAGATGACTCATGTGCCAGCTCACACCATGGAGTGTGGTCTTTAACATTTATAATAAGGTGGGGAGGGGTGACCTCTAAGACATTAAGCAGAAAAGTAACCCATCAGGTTTACCTTTAAAAAGAAGCCTTTGCACAATCGTTGACATGTAGTTTCCTCGAAAGGTGAGCTATGCTAAGGACTAGAAGGAAGACTTGCCTTGGTTAGCAGTAAAGCATCAGCACAATGTGCTCCATATGACTTAGGAGGGTTTGGTTCCATACAGCAGAGGCGTGTGTTGTTTTGCTGACTGATATGGCTTTTTCTTAGGCCACGGTTCATCCATATACTGTCATCTGAGTGCATCAGACGACTGCCAATGATGGCAATTCACAATATCAGTGCACAGGTACTCTCTTCACCATCACCATATGCTACCACCTGAACAATAGGAATAAATAGATTATGTGGAGTTCATGTGCTGTTTCCAAGAGAATCATTTGGGTTCCAAAGAGTGCCTGGGAATCTCATTACTGCTTTGAGAGCACTTTGAAATTCAGCTAAAGGTGATCGTTTCAAATGAAAAATCACATGAGTGGTGATGGCATGAAGGCAGGAGAGCCGTATCCATCAGCATGGCCCTCCTGAGAAGTGGCAGCCAGCTGGAGGAGGAACAATGTGACTCGGATGGTTTAAGGCAGTGTAATAACACCCACATGGAAAGGGAGAACCAAGCTGCTGGTTAGTGGTGCCATGGAGACAGACTTGATTGGGTGAGGCAAAGATGAGTGCAGAGCACATATTGTATGACTCTGTGCCAGTCTGAGGGTGTGGGCAACCATGCTCTGGATGCAGGCAGATGGGAAACAGCACCTGGAAGTGGCCCTGAGCAGTACTGTAAGGTTCAAAACTAAGTGCCATATGTACAACTTTCTGAAATGATGTGCTATATTATCATGGTGGATCAAAGACCTTCCTAGCTTGTCTTCAGATTCTCTCACAGGGGCTCAGTTAGGTCATTTGATCCTCTGATTGTGTGCTAGTATTCGCAAAGGGAAAGGAGACCATAGCTCTGGTTTCTGACCCCCACTTCTTGCATAATTTTTATCATGCTCTGTTGTCACTTCCTCATTTGTTATCCTGCTAGACTGTCAGGTACTGGAGGGTGGCAACTTTACTTCTCTTTTTCCAAGGACCGTGCTTTGCACATTGGGGTGAAGTGAGTCTGGTGGTGTGCAGTTTTTGTGCCAAAGTGTATGCCAAAGTGGGGATGCCATCTTATGCAAATGTTTTGGAAACCAAGAGTTTTATAATAAAGTGTTTGGACATATGAAAGTGTACAGTATTATATTTAATGGCATGCTGAGATAAAACAGACATTTGTAAAAATTTTTAGGTTGGGTTGGGTTCATCCCTTAGACCTGGCTGGATCAGGGAAAGACCAGTTCATGCCCTCTGTTCTTGGGAGTTCTTTCATAGACCTAGAAACAGTTATTAGTTGTCTATTACTTGCTTGTGGAAAGAAAGGACTAAGGAGGGAAAAGTTTAGTTACACCCAGTGCTTTTCAGGTAGTCATCAGTACATTATATGTTTAGTTAGGCCAAGTCAGTCATCAAGTCTTGTAAAGGTCTGGATGGGCCCGTTGGCCAGTTATGCTCCAGTGTTAGAAACTGCACTCTAATGATGGCAAACTAACTCCAAATATATTGACTTCAAAGGAGGCTGGGTAAGAAGCATGAGTGGGAAGCACAAATTTGTCTGTCCTATGGGTAAATGATGCCAGAGGCTTGCTTTTGGAGTTCACTTTGTTTCCAGATAAAGGGTATCAAATTCCATTAGATGAAAATACCTTGGGAATAACTTAATTCATTGTGCACACTTTCTGGCACCTCTACCTTCTCACACTATTTAATTCCTTACTACTGATTTTTCCCTTCTAACGCAGATTTTCCACCTCTTCCCTAGAAACAACAAATCCATGACCTCCCTCATCCTGCACCTCCTATGGAGACAGATAGTAGGTAGCACTACTATGCTAAGAAACTGTCCATGGGACACTGAAGTTACTGATCTTAATTTCTTACCAGCCTAGATCCATACATTAAGCCCATAAGTGTAAAAATATGATTGTTCAGCCTTTTGTCAATCTTCTCATTTACTAAAGATTTATTGAGCACTTACTATGTTTTAATCAATAAGTACTCAAATAGCATCTTGAAAATACAGATGACTCAATGGTATTTGTAAAAAGTGTATGACTATGGATGACTATTTCTCCATTTTGCACATCTATTTTTGCTTTATTCTCTACAGAAGGGCTCAGTTGCTAGCTCCTCACTGATGAGTGTGGGATCCTTTCGTTCATCTATCCTCATCTGAGATGTAGAGCAAGATTGTCACTTGTTTGGAGGGGAAGAAACTGAAGCACAGAGAAGGAAAACACCTTCATGTCCTAAACACACTGATTTTGCTACAGATGAGATTTCCTGTTGTTTTCTCTCTCGCTTTCCCCTCTTACCTGTCTCTTCCTGCTTTGACATCAGACTAGACCTAATTATGACATTTACTGGCCATGTCAGAATAAGAATATGTCTTACACGGTGGCTGTGGATAGTAAATGAGATAAAGGAATCATGTGCAAGCCCTCAACTCAGTGTTTTCCCAGAGGAAATAGTCAGTGAGCATCAGTGTGTCACCCTCCTCCCTCAGGCAGGGGGATCCCCAGGGAATTGATGTTGGTCCCCTTTGCTTGTTCATCTCACCCAGGCTCCAAGTTCAACTACCATGCCAGTGTAGAAACTCAAGACCTGTGTCCTCTTTCATGACACAGGAGGGCACTAGCTCCACTCTTTGATCAGCTGAGGAACAGAGCCAGGACCACCGACACTTTGTCTGAAGGAAAAGAGTGATCTGCTCTGACAAATCTACTCTCCATTCTTGTCCTCCACATTCTCCTTTCTAATGGCATCAACTCCTCTCTCTGGCACCAGTCTTAAGGCCTGGGGCCATCTTCTATGCTTTCCTCTGTCATCCACCACAACAAATCAGAGGACAAATACCGCTACATATCCTTCCCTCACTCTATCCGCACTTTCCTAACAATAGCACAACTGCTCTTCATTGTGGGCTGGTTTAGATTACCTTTAAAGCCATGCTACTGGTCTCCCCACTCCCACCGATTTTTTTTCTCCTGACACAATTTCTATCAGGTTAACCTTCTTGAAGCACAGTTCTTACCCCCCTAACTCTCTGATGGTATATTATCTCTGGCCTCCCAGAGTAAATACCCTTCATTCCTAATCCACTGCACTTTTTCTCCATATTTTTGCTCTTTGCTCATGCTCTTCTCCCCACATGAAATGCCCGACCCTCACCATTTCTCGAGAGTCCTACTAGTCTTCAAAACCCCCTGAGATGCCACTACCTCCACCAATTTTCTCCTGATCTCCATTCCTATGCTGAAAAATCTTCAAGGGGTGCTTAGGAAACATTAGCTAGGTGAATAAAACAAATGAATTAGTGAATGAACAAGTGAGTAAATTGAAGAATATCACATCATATATCACAATGTTCTAATGTAATCAACATGGTATCACTCTAGATAACTCCTGCTAGAAAAACAAATTATCAAAGAGCAAGCCGGGAAAGATAGCAGAAAATCAAGATTCAGTAACCAAAGCAAAAACAGTAATAAAAATATCTTTTCCTGATATTTGATTTCTTAAAATTATGTTTTTAATGACTGGATGCATTTATGAAATTATTTATTTTATGTCAAGATTTTATTTTGTCCATTGATCAATATATCTATCTTTATACCAGTACCACACTATCTTGATTACTAAGGCTTTATGGTAAGTTTTGAGATAAGATCATTTGATTTGTTCATCTTTTTCAAAATTATTTTGGCTCTCTAATCATCACATTTATTGTATTTTATTTTTTATTTTTTAATATCTTTATTGGAGTATAATTGCTTTACAAAGGTGTGTTACTTTCTGTTTATAACAAAGTGAATCAGTTATACATATACATATGTTCCCATATCTGTGCCCTCTTGGATCTCCCTCCCTCCCACTCTCCCTATCCCACCCCTCTAGGTGGTCACAAAGCACTGAATTGATATCTCTGTGCTATGCAGCTGCTTCCCACTAGCTATCTATTTTACATTTGGTAGTGTATATATGTCCATGCCACTCTCTCATTTTGTCCCAGCTTACCCTTCCTCCTCCCCATGTCTTCAAGTCCATTCTCTAGTAGGTCTGCATCTTTATTCCAGTCTTGCCCTTAAGTTCTTCATGACCATTTTTTTCTTTTCATTTTTTTTAGATTCCATATATATGTGTTAGCATATGGTACTTGTTTTTCTCTTTCTGACTTAC
Source organism: Mesoplodon densirostris (assembly GCF_025265405.1). Lineage (NCBI taxonomy): Eukaryota > Metazoa > Chordata > Mammalia > Artiodactyla > Ziphiidae > Mesoplodon > Mesoplodon densirostris. The sequence continues at coordinate 105,528,013 of NC_082664.1, forward strand.
TTCACTCTGTATGACAGACTCTAGGTCCATCCACCTCACTACAAATAACTCAATTTTGTTTCCTTTTATGGCTCAGTAATATTCCATTGTATGTATGTGCCACATCTTCTTTATCCATTCATCTGCCTATGGACACTTAGGTTGTTTGCATGTCCTGGATATTGTAAATAGTGCTGCAATGAACATTTTGGTACATGACTCTTTTTGAGTTATGGTTTTCTCAGGGTATATGTCCAGTAGTGGGATTGCTGGGTCATATGGTAGTTCTATTTTCAGTTTTTTAAGGAACCTCCATACTGTTCTCTATAGTGGCTGCATCAATTTACATTCTCACCAACGGTGCAAGAGGGTTCCCTTTTTCCACACTCTCTCCAGCATTTATTGTTTCTAGATTTTTTGATGATGGTCATTCTGACTGGTGGTACATGATATCTCATTGTAGTTTTGATTTGCATTTCTCTAATGATTAGTGATGTTGAACATTCTTTCATGTGTTTGTTGGCAATCTGTATATCTTCTTTGGAGAAATGTCTATTTAGGTCTTCTGCCCATTTTTGGATTGGGATTTTTGTTTTTTTCTTATTGAGCTGCATGAGCTGCTTTAAATTTTGGAGATTAATCCTTTGTCAGTTGCTTCATTTACAAATATTTTCTCCCATTCTAAGGGCTGTCTTTTAGTCTTGTTTGTGGTTTCCTTTGCTGTGCAAAAGCTTTTAAGTTTCATTAGGTCCAATTTGTTTATTTTTTATTTTATTTCCATTTCTCTAGGAGGTGGGTCAAAAAGGATCTTGCTGTGATTTATGTCATAGAGTGTTCTGCCTATAGTGTCTGGCCTTACATTTAGGTCTTTAATCCATTTTGAGCTTATTTTTATGTATGATGTTAAGGAGTGTTCTATTTTCATTCTTTTTCATGTAGCTGTCCAGTTTGCCCAACACCACTTATTGAAGAGGCTGTCTTTTCTCCATTGTATATTCTTGTGTCCTTTATCAAAGATAAGGTGACCATATGTGCATGAGTTTATCTCTGGGCTTTCTATCCTCTTCCATTGATCTATATTTCTGTTTTTGTGCCAGTACCATGCTGTCTTAATTACTGTGGCTTTGCAATATAGTCTGAAGTCAGGGAGGCTGATTCCTCCAGCTCCATTTTTCTTTCTCAAGATGGCTTTGGCTATTTGGGAACTTGTTTTGTTTCCATACAAATTGTGAAATGTTTTGTTCTAGTTCTGTGAAAAATGCCAGTGGTAGTTTGATAGGGATTGCATTGAATCTGTAGATTGCCTTGGGTAGTAGAGTCATTTTCAAAATTTTGATGCTTCCAATCCAAGAACATGATATATCTCTCCATCTATTTGTATCATCTTTCATTTCTTTCATCAGTGTCTTATACTTTTCTGCATACAGGTCTTTTGTCTCCTTAGGTAGGTTGATTCCTAGGTATTTTATTCTTTTTGTTACAATGGTAAATGGGAGTGTTTTCTTAATTTCACTTTCAGATTTTCATCATGTAAGAGATTTCTGTGCATTAATTTTGTATCCTCCTACTTACCAAATTCATTGATTAGCTCTAGTAGTTTTCTGGTAGCATCTTTAGGATTCTCTATGTATAGTATCATGTCATCTGCAAACAGCAACAGCTTTACTTCTTCTTTTCAGATTTGGATTCCTTTTATTTCTTTTTCTTCTCTGAGTGCTGTGGCTAAAACTTCCAAAACTATATGTTGAATAAGGGTGGTAAGAGTGGGCAACCTTTTCTTGTTCCTGATCTTAGTAGGAATGCTTCCAGTTTTTCACCACTGAGGACGATGTTGGCTCTGGTTTTGTCATATATGACCTTTATTATGTTGAGATAAGTTCCTTTGCCTACTTTCTGGAGGGTTTTTACCATAAATGGTGTTGAATTTTGTCAAAAGCTTTCTCTGCATCTATTGAAATTATCATATGGTTTTCCTCCTTCAATTTGTTAATATGGTGTATCACATTGATTGATGTGCGTATATTGAAGAATCCTTGCATTCCTGGGATAAACCACACTTAATCATGGTGTATGATCCTTTTATTGTGCTGTTGGATTCTGTTTGCTAGTATTTTGTTGAGGAGTTTTGCATCTATGTTCATCAGTGATATTGGCCTGTAGTTTTCTTTCTTTGTGACATCCTTGTCTGGTTTTGGTATCAGGGTGATGGTGGCCTCGTAGAATGAGTTTGGGAGTGTTCCTCCCTCTGCTACATTTTGGAACAGTTTTAGAAAGATAGGTGTTAAGTCTTCTCTAAATGTTTGATAGAATTTTCCTGTGAAGCCATCTGGTCCTGGGCTTTTGTTTATTGGAAGATTTTTAATCACAGTTTCAATTTCAATGCTTTTGATTGGTCTATTCATATTTTCTATTTCTTCCTGGTTCAGCCTCTGAAGGTTGTGCATTTTTAAGAATTTGTCCATTTCTTCCAGGTTGTCCATTTTATAGGCATATAGTTGCTTGTAGTAATCTCTCATGATCTTTTGTATTTCTGCAGTGTCAGTTGTTACTTCTCCTTTTTCATTTCTAATTCTATTGATTTGAATCTTCCCCCTTTTTTTCTTGATGAGTCTGGCTAATGGTTTATCAATTTTGTTTATCTTCTCAAAGAAACAGCTTTTAGTTTTCTTGATCTTTGTTATCATTTCCTTCATTTCTTTTTCATTTATTTCTGATCTGATCTTTATGATTTCTTTCCTTCTGCTAACTTTGGGGATTTTTTGTTCTTCTTTCTCTAATTGTTTTAGGTGCAAGGTTGGGTTGTCTATTTGAGATGTTTCTTGTTTCTTAAGGTAGGATTGTATTGCTATAAACTTCCCTCTTAGAACTGCTTTTGCTGTATCCCATAGGTTTTGGGTCATCGTGTTTTCATTGTCATTTGTTTCTAGGTATTTTTTGATTTCCTCTTTGATTTCTTCAGTGAACTCTTGGTTATTAAGTAGTGTATTGTTTAGCCTCCATGTGTTTTTATTTTTTACAGTGTTTTTTTTTTTTTTTTTCCTGTAATGGATATCTAGTCTCATAGGATTGTGGTCATAAAATATACTTGATATGATTTCAATTTTCTTAAATTTACCAAGACTTGATTTGTGACCCAAGATATGATCTATCCTGAATCACATTTATTTTAATTTCTAATATTTAAAAGACATTAAACTTTTAGGGTATAGGAGTAATGGGTTAGTAGACTCAGTTAACTATTAGAAGAATGGCCCTAGAAGAAGCCTCTAAAATCTGTAAATGGGTATGTTGACAAAAGCTGCTATTTTTTAACCATATGTATATATTGCATGTATAAATGTATGTGTATGGTGCAGGCATTAAAGTATATGTTGCATTTGTGAATATATGTATATATTGTATATATATATTGTATGTATGTATATTCTTTTTAAAAAGTGAATTCTCTACCTTCCTGTAAATTGGTGGTCATTGGTACTCAGGATTCTGTGTAATGCCTGTTTTGTCCCAACCTGGCCTGCTCTCTGTGAGCTGGCCTCCATCACTGCTGGTAGGTAACTATGTGATATATAACTTGCAAGCAGCCCTGCTGTTTGTTATTGGCAATTAATCTCTCTGGTGCCTTTCTTCCATTCAGACTAAGCCTTTATGTTCTAAATCCATCTATTCTAACACTCTCCACTTGTGCTGTGTAGAAAAGACTCAGACTGGCAGATTATCACAGGGCAGTTAAGCATGTAATTGCTCAAATGAGTTAAAATCCCTTCAAATATCTGTCTTTGTACCTCATCACACCACTTCACGGACTCAAATATTTGACAATTGATGAAGATAAACTAAAGGGGCCTTCATTAGCTACCAACCACCGTGACAAGCTTCTTTCAGTGAAATGCTGGTGAATTTTGGAACTTATTATCGCCTTAAAAACTGCAGGAAAGCAGAAAATTACTTCAGTGAACTTTAGAATAGACAAAACTATAAGCTTTCCATGGAAGCACGGTCAGAAAGAAAACCTGTGGTTTGCTAATCTAAGGCTGCACTTGTTAAAAATGTGGGGCAAGACGGGTAGGTGCACTTATCCAAAGAAAGAAGGAAAACATTATCACATTCTCATAGGCATCATCATTAATGACCGTGTGTTAAATTTAGAGGTAATTACAGAAATGGAGGGTGGGTGGCAGAAATCCAGGGCTGAACAGAGGCAGACCTTAGTGTGGGGTTGCCTGGCTGCCAGGAGCAGCAGCCCACTGCTCAAGGATGAATTCAGGTGCTGTGCTGAGTGTGTGTCTTGGGAAATGCAGGGAATTTTGCTCTGTAATAAGCCTTAGCAAATCATCTGACTTTCAGGGACCTTACTGCTCTGTATTAAGCTGTTCAGACCTGATGCTAAGGAAAACAGGTGCTAACATTACCAGCAGGCATTAGGGTAGAGTAGATGCCGGATTTGAAGTGTGATGGTCTTGCATCTTACTGTTGTGAGATGTAGGGCAAGTCATAGCTTCAGTTTCCCTATGTATAAGCTTACAAATTCATATTGCATATGATTTTTCTGTGAGGATTAAATGAGGGAATGTTTGGTACATATATCGTTCATTATAAAATGGGGATAGTTAGAATTTTGCACCATATATTTCATAGTTAATGGAAACCTGCAAACTCTCTTCCTTAGATAATAAAAATAATTGAAAAAAAATCAATACTCCAAACAATAAACAAGGAAAAATGGTAGAAATGTATGAAACATTACATTTTATTTTTTTAAGATTTGTTTTCACTAGCTTAGTGTGGCTGGTCTATCCTGATCATTGTAGTGGAATGAATGTCCTTGGTTTCCAAGCAGTGCCTGTGGAGCACAGACTCACCCAACCAGACTCACCTTGGCCACACTAGCCCTGGTCAGGAATTACTCCTGGATGATTAAACAATGTGGCTCGTTAAGAAACAATGGTGAGTGAACATCTTTGAAACAGTGTTAACTTTATTGGAATTCTTCTAGTGTTCTGTTTTTGAATAGGATGTTGGCTTTTGTTTAGACGTAATAGCTCTGATTAAACATTTAAGTAAGATGTTCAAAGAAGAAAATTACATTAAACCATTATTAACTTTTATAGAAGAGAGGTACATTGAAAGACAAATTGTATAATTGTTCTGTTGCCACGTGTGTGTGTGTGTGTGTATACACATACATACATATATACATACACACACACATACATATACATTAGGGCTGTACAAAAGTTCAGGCATAGTTCTGATATTCTGTCCGTATTGACAATTCAGTTTTGTTTGACCTTGACCTTTGGAAGGCTGAGGCTTTTGGAATGGTTATTTTCTGGCTTTAGTGTATAATTAATGATCAAATAGATTATTATCATATTTAATATGTGTAAGTAATACAATCTAAATAATAAAAACAAGGTATATATTTTTAACATACTGTTTTGTCTTATTCTATTTTTGTAAAGATTAGTGATCTGCATGCAACTCTAAGCAGGCATGCTTTATTTTTTATTTTATATTTTATTTTATATTTAATGGTAAAATGCTAACAGTCACATATAAGACAGTAAAGTTTGAATGATGCAATAATCAATTATTTTAAAAGATATTTTATATGAAAAAAATTGAGTTTGCAATTTTTAATAAAATAGATTGATAGTGGATATAAATATAAAGTGAGTAGATTAGGTAAGTAAATTAGAATATTTTGGGGCCAAAAATAATAAAATTTTAATGAAAACAGAAATAATAATAAGGATAAGATCATGTCATGATTCCAAACTTCATAGAATTCTTTTGGGCTAGAATTCATAACATTAAACACAGTAACCTTTAGGAACTATACTTATGTTTAGCTATTTAATTCCATTTAGGCCAAGTCTTCCAAATAAAAGTGTATTTAGATAATTTTTCACATCTCGTTGGAATGAATTAAAAGCAGAATGCCCACTTTGCCAACTCTAAATTTCTCAGGAAAGAAAAGCTTCAAAATCAGGTACAGTACTATCCACAATTAATCATCTGCATCTCAGACATAAAATGAACATAAGGTCTAAAAGAAAAAAGAAATCAAGATGCTGCCCCAGGTACCTCTAATGACCTCAGGTACAAGAGCCTGCTTGGTATCGCTAATGTGCAGTGCAGTGACAAGTATGATCTGGCTGCTGACAGTCCTGAGAAATGACTGCTCTTACACCTTAATGTCATACTTGAAATTTGAATCCAACAGTTTTTAATAACAGAATTAATACAAACATTTTAAAATAAATTTGCATAATTATTCTGCAACCTGGAAGTGTATTATCTGTTGGTGTCATATGGCATCAGTCTTGAGTTGAGCCATTCTATATACTAACTAACTAAATAACTAACTAACTAACTAACTATATATATATATATATATATAATGTATACAATAAATATATATAGTATATACAATATATACATATAAAAATGCCATGGAATGTCCGTCTATTCCTTTTTATTATTATTATTATTTTTACCAAGTTTTATTCCCTTAGTTTAATCAGGAAAGTATCAGAATTTTTAAATTGTTTCTTTGGGTACTTATTTAGGTCTTTATATCATTTTTATCCCTTGATCTGTTAATATACTCCTGAGGTCTATATGCCTGACTTAACTGCTAGACATGATTCTTTAAAAAATTCTGTTATTACATTTTTGACTTGTACTGTTTTTATCATGATTTGTGAGATTGGTCCTTAATATGCTTTTCTCTGCTGGCTTGTCAGTTATTTGAATCAAGCCTGTTCTAGATTCAGAAAAAGATATCAGCACTCTCCTTTCCTAGGTCTGGAAGAGTGTAAAAAGTCATCATTTTAAGGAAGGTGTGTTACAAAAGAACAATATGTAAAAGGAAAAAATTAATAAACTGAACTTCATCAACATTAAAAAAGTTTGCTCTGCCAGCAATCCACTTAACAAGATGGGAAGACAAGCTACAGATGTGGAGTAATATTTGCAAAACATACACCTCACAATGGATTATTATCTAAAATAGATAAAGAACACAAAATTGGACAATTAAAAACAAGTAATCCAGTTAGATAGAATATGGGCAAAATATATAAAGATACATTTTACCACTATAGAGGTTATATACATGACAAATGAGCAAATGAAAAGATGTTTATCACTGTTAGGAAAATACAAATTAAAACAATGAGATATCACTACACTTCTATCAGAATGGTTAAAATTAAAAATAGTGACACACACAATGCTTGCAAGAATACAGAGAAACTGGAACACTAATAGATAGCAAACATTTAAAATGGTATGGCTACTCTGGAAAACACTTTGACACTTTCTTAAAACTCGGATCATGCAGTTACCATGTGACCCAGCAATTGCATTCTAGGCACTGATTCCAGAGGGATTCAATTAAAATATTTTAATTTAATGGATAAGTGACCTGGAAGATAAAATAGTGGAAATAACTACTGCAGAGCAGAATAAGGAAAAAAGAATCAAAAGAACCGAGGACAGTCTCAGAGACATCTGGGACAACATTAAATGCACCAATATTCAAATTATAGGGGTTCCAGAAGAAGAAGAGAAAAAGAAAGGGACTGAGAAAATACTTGAAGAGATTATAGTTGAAAACTTCCCTAATATAGGAAAGGAAGTAGTTAATCAAGTCCAGGAAGCACAGAGAGTCCCATACAGGATAAAGCCAAATAGAAACATGCCAAGACACATATTAATAAAACAGTCAAAAATTAAATACAAAGAAAATATATTAAAAGTAGCAAGGGAAAAACAACAAATAACACACAAGGGAATCCCCATAAGGTTAACAGTTGATCTTTCACCTGAAACTCTACAAGCTAGAAGAGACTGGCAGGACATATTTAAAGTGATGAAGGAGAAAAAGCTACAACCAAGATTACTCTACCCAGCAAGGATCTCATTCAGATTTGATGAAGAAATTAAAACATTTACAGACAAGCAAAAGCTGAGAGAGTTCAGCATCACCAAACCAGCTTTACAACAAATGCTAAAGGATCTTCTCTAGGCAAGAAACACAAGAGAAGGAAAAAACCTACAATAATGAACCCAAAACAATTAAGAAAATGGGAATAGGAACATACATATTGATGATTCCTCAAAGGTAAATGGATTAAATGTTCACACCAAAAGACACAGACTGGCTGAATGGATATAAAAACAAGACCCATATATATGTTGTCTACAAGAGACCCACTTCAGACCTAGGGACACATAGAGACTGAAAGTGAGGGGATGGAAAAAGATATTCCATGCAAATGGAAATCAAAAGAAAGCTCGATTAGCAGTTCTCATATCAGACAAAATAGACTTTAAAATATAGACTATTAGAAGACACAAAGAAGGACACTACATAATGATCAAGGGATCGATCCAAGAAGAAGATATAACAATTGTAAATATTTATGCACCCAACATAGGAGCACCTCAATACATAAGGCAAATACTAACAGGCATAAAAGGGGAAATTGACATTAAAACATTCATAGTAGAGGACTATACACCCCACTTTCACCAATGGACAGATCATCCAAAATGAAAACAAATAAGGAAACACAAGCTTTGAATGATACATTAAACAAAATGGACTTAATTGATATTTATATAATTGACATTCCATCCAATAACAACAGAATACACATTTTTCTCAAGTGCTCATGGAACATTCTCCAGGATAGATCATATCTTGGGTCACAAATCAAGCCTTGGTGAATTCAAGAAAATTGAAATTGTATCAAGTATCTTTTCCCACCACAATGCTATGAGACTAGACATCAATTACAGGAAACGATCTGTAAAAATACAAACACATGGAGGCTAAACAATACACTACTTAATAACGAAGTGATCACTGAAGAAATCAAAAAGGAAAGAAAAAAATACCTAGAAACAAATGACAGTGGAGACAGGAGCACCGAAAACCTATGGGATGCAGCAAAAGCAGTTCTAAGAGGAAACATTATAGCAATAAAAACACACCTTAAGAAATAGGAAACATCTCGAGTAAACAACCTGACCCTGCACCTAAAGCAATTAGAGAAAGAAGAACAAAAATCCCCCAACGTTAACAGAAGGAAAGAATCATAAAGATCAGATCAGAAATAAATGAAAAAGAAATGAAGGAAGCGATAGCAAAGATCAATAAAACTAAAAGTTGTTTTTTTGAGAAGATAAACAAAATTGTTAAACTATAAGCCACACACATCAAGAAAAAAGGGAGAAGACTCAAATCAATAGAATTAGAAACGAAAAAGAAGAAGTAACAACAGACACTGCAGAAATACAAAAGATCATGAGAGATTACTACAAGCAACTCTATGCCAATAAAATGGACAACCTGGAAGAAATGGACAAATTCTTAGAAATGCACAACCTGCCAAGACTGAATCAGGAAGAAATAGAAAATATGAGTAGACCAATCACAACTACTGAAATTGAAACTGTGATTAAAAATCTTCCAACAAATAAAAGCCCAGGACCAGATGGCTTCACAGGCGAATTCTATCAAATATTTAGAGAAGAGCTAACACCTATCCTTCTCAATCTCTTCCAAAATATAGCAGAGGGAGGAACACTCCCAAACTCATTCTACAAGGGCACCATCACCTTGATACCAAAAACCAGGCAAGGATGTCACAAAGAAAGAAAACTACAGGTCAATATCACTGATGAACATAGATGCAAAAGTCCTCAAAAAAATACTAGCAAACATAATCCAACAGCACACTAAAAGGATCATACAACATGATCAAGTGGTGTTTATTCCAGGAATGCAAGGATTCTTCAATATACGCAAATCAATCAACGTGATACACCATATTAACAAATTGAAGGAGAAAAACCTTATGATCATCTCAATAGATGCAGAGAAAGCTTTTGACAAAATTCAACACCCATTTATGATAAAAACGCTGCAGAAAGTAGGCATGGAGGGAATTTTCCTCAACATAATAAAGGCCATATATGACAAACTGACAGCCAACATCATCCTCAATGGTGAAAAACTGAAACCATTTCCACTAAGATCAGGAACAAGACAAGGATGCCCACTCTCACCACTCTTATTCAACATAGTTTTGGAAGTTTTAGCTACAGCAATAAGAAGAGAAAAGGAAATAAAAGGAATCCAGATTGGAAGAGAAGAAGTAAAGCTGTCACTGTTTGCAGATGACATGATACTATACACAGAGAATCCTAAAGATGCTACTAGAGCTAATCAATGAATTTGGTATAGTAGCAGGATACAAAATTAATGCACAGAAATCTCTGACATTCCTGTACACTAATGATGAAAAATCTGAAAGTGAAATCAAGAAAAACTCTCATTTACCATGGCAACACAAAGAATAAAATATCTAGGAATAAACCTACCTAAGGAGACAAAAGACCTGTATACAGAAAATTATAAGACACTGATGAAAGGAATTAAAGATGATACAAATAGATGGAGAAATATACCATGTTCCTGGATTGGAAGAATCAATATTGTGAAAATGACTCTACCACCCAAAGCAATCTACAGATTCAATGCAATCCCTATCAAACTACCACTGGCATTTTTCACAGAACTAGAACAAAAAATTTCCAAATATGTTTGGAAAAACAAAAGACCCCGAATAGCCAAAGCAATGTTGAGAATGTAAAATGGAGCTGGAGGAATCAGGCTCCCTGACTTCATACTATACTACAAAGCTACAGTAATCAAGATAGTGTGGTACTGGCACAAAAACAGAAAGATAGATCAATGGAACAGGATAGAAAGCTCCGAGATAAACCCATGCATGTATGGTCACCTTATCTTTGATAAAGGAGGCAGGAATGTACAGTGGAGAAAGGACAGCCTCTTCAATAAGTGGTGCTGGGAAAACTGGACAGGGACATGTAAAAGTATGAGATTAGATCACTCCCTAACACCATACTCAAAAATAAGATCAAAATGGATTAAAGATCTAAATGTAAGGCCAGAAACTATCAAACTCTTAGAGGAAAACATAGGCAAAACACTCTATGACATAAATCACAGCAAGATCCTTTTGGACCCACCTCCCAGAGAAATGGAAATAAAAACAAAAATAAACAAATGGGAGCTAATGAAACTTCAAAGCTTTTGCACAACAAAGGAAACCATAAACAAGACCAAAAGACAACCCTGAGAATGGGAGAAAATATTTGCAAATGAAGCAACTGACAAAGGATTAATCTCCAAAATTTATCAGCAGCACATGCAGCTCAATAGCAAAAAAACAAACAACCCAATCCAAAAATAGGCAGAAGACCTAAATAGATATTTCTCCAAAGAAGATATACAGACTGCCAACAAACACATGAAAGAATGCTCAACATCATTAATCATTAGAGAAATGCAAATCAAAAGTACAATGAGATATCATCTCACACCAGTCAGAATGACCATCATCAAGAAATCTAGAAACAATAAATGCTGGAGAGGGTATGGAGAGAATGGAACACTCTTGTACTGCTGGTGGGAATGTGAATTGGTACAGCCAGTATGGAGAACAGTATGGAGGTTCCTTAAAAAACTACAAATAGAACTACCATATTACCCAGCAATCCCACTAGTAGGCATATACCCTGAGAAAACCATAATTTAAAAAGAGACATGTACCAAAATGTTCATTGCAGCTCTATTTACAATAGCCCGGAGATGGAAACAACCTAAGTGTCCATCATCGGATGAATGGATAAAGAAGATGTGGCACATATATACAATGGAATATTACTCAGCCATGTAAAGAAACGAAATTGAGCTATTTGTAATGAAGTGGATAGACCTAGAGTCTGTCATACAGAGTGAAGTAAGTCTGAAAGATAAAGACAAATACCATATGCTAACACATATACATGGAATTTAAGAAAAAAAAATGTCATGAAGAACCTAGGGGTAAAACGGGAATAAAGACACAGACCTACTTGAGAATGGACTTGTGGATATGGGGAGGGGGAAGCATAAGCTGTGACAAAGTGAGAGAGATGCATGGATATATATACACTACCAAACATAAGGTAGATTGATAGTGGGAAGAGGCTCGTAGCAGAGGGAGATCAGCTTGGTACTTTGTGACCACCTGGAGGGGTGGGATAGGGAGGGTGAGAGGGAGGGAGACGGAAGAAAGAAGGGATATGGGAACAAATGTATATGTATGACTGATTCACTTTGTTATAAAGCAGAAACTAATAAAAAAACAGATGAGTGGATAAAGAAGATGTGATATATATATATATATATATATATATATATATATATATATATATACACACATAGAATGAAAAAGAGTCATCTTTTCAAAAAAGGTGTTAAAACACTGGAGATCTGTGTGTAGATATAAGAACTTTTACTCAGACCTCAAAATGTATATGAAAAATCAGCCCTAATCAAAATGGATCATATCCTCAAATATAAAACCTAAAACTATAATACCTGAGGTACAAATATGGAAGAAAATTTTTGTAATCATTAGACAAAAATCTTAAATGTAACAACAAAAACCAATAAAAATTAATAAATTCCACTTTATTAAATTAAAAACTTTTCTTTGAAATACACTGTTATGAAAATGGAAAGACAAGCCCCACACTTGGAAAAATGTGCTTGCAAATGCCTATCTGATAAGAGAATTTCATCCAGACGATATAAAGAACACCTAAAATTCAATAAAAAGAAAAAAATCTCTAATGAAAATTAGCTGAAAGATTTAACTGGACACTTCACTGGTGCCTTCTCTTCACCAAAGAGATATGGATGACATATATGCATATAAAAATTTGCTCAATACCACTAGTCATCAAAAAACAAATTAAAAACATTCTGAGATACCACTGCACATCTATGAGAATTATTAAAATTAAAACAAACAACAGCTACAAAAATCCTGATAATCCCAAGTGCTGGCAAGGAGCTGAATAATGCACTCTCATAAATGTTTCATATATGCATTATTGCAATGCAACATTGTAAGAAACTGCCTTTTCCACCATCATTGTTTTCTACCAGTAATGATGGTAGAAAAGACAGGGTACCCTAGAAAGTTAAACATATGATTAGCGTTTTCAGTCCTGAGATTTACCATAGAGCACATGAAAGCATATGTCCCTACAAGTACGTATATATTTGAAGGGTTATGGCAAATTTATTACTAGTCACCAAATCTAGAAACAGCCTAGGTATTCATTAACCAGTGAACAGATAAATTTTGGTACATAACTACAGACCATGGAATACTATTCAGGGATAAAAAAGAAAACAGAAATGAGTGATACATGCAACAAAATGGGTCAATCTCAAAAACACTCTGAGAAGAGAAAAATCAGACCAAGAAGTCAAAGTGGCAGCCACAAAATCCATCATTCATATCTCTTTCAGGAGAATCTGTTTGGGGGATCATACTTGACAGCCCCTGTGTAATTGCCTTCGATTTAACCTCACATGCTTGCTTGTTGCTTGAGAAAAACACTTAAAATTTACTTTGGAGTAAATTAATAAGACTAATGGAGATTTATCATCCTGCTATTAGAAATGGAATATTCTATAAAGAAAGAACTTGTGACTATTTCCCTCTACTCAGAATAATTTGACCTTTTAGTCTCTTACTGAAGTTAATCACACTTGATCTCTTGAGTAAAAATGTTTTTAACATGGAACAATACTCCACTGAGATTTAACAACCCCTATTCTAATTGTAATTGATTTATACTAAAAGATAAAATGAGTTAATTAGGGCATGCTATTAGAATTATAGGCAAGGGAATACATTTGATACAACAAGCAATAAGTGGGTATGAGTTCAAAGATTATTTTAAAGTCTGAAACAAAATAAATTTGAAATCCTAAAATTATTCTCCTAAAAAAAAAAAAAATCAAAAAACACTTAGGTCTACAGGGATTTTTAAATTCTTTTACAGAAATTTTTTTTTTTTTTTTTTTTTTTGCAGTACACGGGCCTCTCATTGTTGTGGCCTCTCCCGTTGTGGAGCATAGGCTCTGGATGTGCAGGCTCAGCAGCCATGGCTCACGGGCCCAGCCGCTCTGTGGCATGTGGGATCTTCCCGGACCGGGGCACGAACCTGTGTCCCCTGCATCGGCAGGTGGACTCTCAACCACTGCACCACCAGGGAAGCCCCCAAATATTTTTTTATATCCAGAATATAAAAAATAATTTTCTATAAAAACAATACAGGATGGAGGAGGAAACAAGCTGGCTGAGTAGAAGGACATGCTCTCACTCCCTCTTCTGAGAACACAAGATTCACAACTAGCTGTTGGACAATCATTGATAAGAAGACACTGGAACTCACAAAAAAATAACCCACATCAAAAGACAAAGGAGAAACCGCAAAGAGACAGTAAGAGGGGTGCAATCATAGTAAAATCAAATCCCATAACTGCTGGGTGGGTGACTCACAGACTGGAGAACACTTATACCACAGAAGTCCAACCACTGGACTGAAGATTATGAGCCCCATGTCAGGCTTCCCAACCTGGGGATCTGGCAACGGGAGGAGGAATGGCTAGAGAATCAGACTTTGAAGCCAAGTGGGATTTGATTGCAGGACTTCGACAGGACTGGGGAAAACAGAGACTCCACTCTTGGAGGGCACACACAAAGTAGTGTGTGCATCGGGACCCATGGGAAGGAGCAGTGACCCCAGGGGAGACTGAACCAGACCTACCTGCTAGTGTTGGAGGGTCTCCTGCAGAGGCGGGGTTGGCTGTGGCTCACTGAAGTGACAAGGTCACGGACAGCAGAAGTTCTGGGAAGTACTCCTTGGCATGAGTTCTCCCAGAGTCTGTCATTAGCCCCACCAAAAAGCGCAGGTAGGATCCAGTGTTGAGTGGCCTCAGGTCAAACAACAAACAGAGAGGGAACCAAGCCCCACCCATCAGCAATAAAGGGGATTAAAGTTTTACTGAGTGCTGCCCACCAGAACAACAGTCAGCTCAACCCACCACCAGTCCCTCCCATCAGGAAACTTACACAAGACTCTTAGATAGCCTCATCCACCAGAGGGCAGACAGCAGAAGCCAGAAGAACTACAATCCTGCAGCCTGTCGAACATAAACCACATTCACAAAAAGATAGACAAGAGGAAAAGGCAGAGAGCTATGTACCAGATGAAGAAAAAAGATAAAAGCCCAGAAAAAAAAAAAAAAAACCTAAATGAAGTGGAGATAGGCAACCTTCCAGAAAAGAGTTCAGAATAATGATAGTGAAGATGATCCAAGAGCTCGGAAAAAGAATAGAGGCAAAGATTGAGAAGATGCAAGAAATGTTTAACAAAGACCTAGAAGAATTAAAGAGCAAACAAACAGAGATGAACAATACAATAACTGAAATGAAAACTACACTAGAAGGAATCAATAGCACAATAACTGAGGCAGAAGAATGGATAACTAACCTACAAGACAGAATGGTGGAATTCACTGCTGTGGAAGAGAATAAAGAAAAAAGAATGAAAAGAAAGGAAGACAGCCTAAGAAACTTTTGGGACAACATTAAACGCAACAACATTCACATTATAGGGGTGTCAGAAGGAGAAGAGAGAGAGAAAAACCAGAGAAAATATTTGAAGAGATTATAGTTGGAAACTTCCCTAACATGGGAAAGGAAAGAGCCACCTAAGTCCAGGAAGCACAGAGAGTGTCATACAGTATAAACCCAAGGGGAAACACACCGAGACACATAGTAATCAAACTTGGCAAAAAATAAGACAAAGAAAAATTATTTAAAGAAGCAAGGCAAAAATGAAAAATAACATACAATGGAAATCCCAAAAGGCTAACAGCTGATTTCTCAGCAGAAACTCTACAAGCCAGAAGATAGTGGCATGATATACTTAAAGTGATGAAAGGGAAGAACCTACAACCGAGATTACTCTATCCGGCAAGTATCTCATTCGGATTCAATGGAGAAATCAAAAGCTTTATAAACAAGCAAAAGCTATGATAATTCAGCACCACCAAACTAGCTCTGCAACAAATGTTAAAGGAATTTCTCTAAGTGGGGAACACAAGAGAAGAAAAGGAGCTACAAAAAAAACCCCAAAACAATTATGAAAATGGTCATAGGAAGATACATCTCGATAATTACCTTAAATGAAAATGGATTAAATGCTCCCAGCAAAAGACACAGACTGGCTGAATGGATACAAAAACAAGACCCATATATATGCTGCCTACAAGAGACCCACTTCAGACCTAGGGATACATACAGAATGAAAGTGAGGGGATGGAAAAAGGTATTCCATGCAAGTGGAAATCAAAAGAAAGCTGGAGTAGCAAAACTCGTATCAGATAAAATAGACTTTAAAATAAAGAATGTTACAAGAGACAAGGAAGGACACTACATAATGATCAAGGGATCAATCCAAGAAGAAGATATAACAATTATAAATATATATGCACCCAACATAGGAGCACCTCAATACATAAATCAACTGTTAACAGCTTTAAAACAGGAAATTGACAGTAACACTATAATAGTGGGGGACTTTAACACTTCACTTACACCAATGGACAGATAATCCAAAATGAAAATAAATAAGGAAACAGAAGCTTTAAATAACACAACAGACCAAATAGATTTAATTGATATTTATAGGACATTCCATACAAAAACAGCAGATTACACTTTCTTCTCAAGTGTGCATGGAACATTCTGCAGGATAGATCACATCTTGGGTCACAAAACAAGCCTCAGTAAATTTAAGAAAATTGAAATCATATCAGGCATCTTTTCTGACCACAACGCTATGAGATTAGAAATGAATTACAGGGAAAAAAATGTGAAAAACAAAAACACATGGAGGGTAAACAATATGCTACTAAATAACCAAGAGATCACTGAAGAAATCAAAGAGGAAATCAAGAAGTACCTAGAGAAAAATGACAATGAAAACATGACAATCCAAAAACTATGGGATGCAGCAAAAGCAGTTCTAAGCGGGAAGTTTATAGCTATACAAGCCTACCTCAAGAAACAAGAAAAACCTCAAATAAACGATCTAACCTTAGACCTAAAGGAACTAGAGAAAGAAAAACAAACAAAACACAAAGTTAGCAGAAGGAAAGAAATCATAAAGATCAGATCAGAAATAAATGAAAAAGAAATGAAAGAAACAATAGCAAAGATCAATAAAACTAAAACTGGTTCTTTGAGAAGATAAAAAAAATGATAAACCATTAGCCAGACCTATGAAGAAAAACAGAGAGAAGTCTCATATCAATAAAATTAGAAATGAAAAAGGAGAAGTTACAACAGACACTGCAGAAATACAAAGTATCCTAAGAGACTACTGCAAGCAACTCTATGCCAATAAAATGGACAACCTGGAAGAAATGGACAAATCATTAGAAAGGTATAACCTTCCAAGACTGAACCAGGAAGAAATAGAAAATATGAACAGACCAATCACAAGTAAAGAAATTGAAACTGTAATTAAAAATCTTCCAACAAACAAAAGTCCAGGACCAGATAGCTATAAAGGTGACTTCTATCAAACCTTTAGAGAAGAGCTAACACCCATCCTTCTGAAACTCTTTCAAAAAATTACAGAGGAAGGAAAACTCCCAAACTCAGTCTATGAGGCCACCATCATCCTGATCACAAAACCAGACAAAGATACTACAAAAAAAAAAAAAAAAAGAAAAAGAAAATTACACACCAATATCACTGACAAATATAGATGCAAAAATCCTCAACAAAATACTAGCAAACAGAGTCCAACAACACATTAAAAGGATCATACACCATGATCAAGTAGGATTTATCCCAGGGATGCAAGGGTTCTTCAATATATGCAAATCAATCAATGTGATACACCATATTAACAAATTGAAGAATCAAAACCATAAGAACATCTCAATAGATGCAGTAAAACTTTGGCAAAATTCAACGCCCATTTATTTATTTATTTATTTATTTTATTAGTCTCTGCTTTACAACAAAGTGAATCAGTCATACATATACATCTGTTCCCATCTCTCTTCCCTCCTGCATCTCCCTCCCTCCCACCCCCCCATCCCACCCCTCCAGGCGGCCACAAAGCACCGAGCCAATCCCCCCGCGCCACGTGGCCACCCCCCACCATCCATCCACCCCACGCCCGGAAGTGCATACACGTCCATGCCTCTCCCCCATCCCGTCACAGCCCCCCCTCCCCATATCCCCAAGCCCACCCCCAGTAGGTCTGTGTCTCTATTGCTGTTTTACCCCTAAGTTCTTCATGACATTTTTTTTCTTAAATTCCATATATATGTGTTAGCATACAGTATTTGTCTTTCTCTTTCTGACTTACTTCACTCTCTATGACAGACTCTAGGTCTATCCACCTCATTACAAATAGCTCAGTTTCGTTTCTTTTTATGGCTGAGTAATATTCCATTGTATATATGTGCCACATCTTCTTTATCCATTCATCCGATTGATGGACACTTAGGTTGTTTCCATCTCCGGGCTATTGTGAATAGAGCTGCAATGAACATTTTGGTACATGTCTCTTTTTTTTTTTTTTTTTTTTTTTTTTGCTGTACGCGGGCCTCTCACTGCTGTGGCCTCTCCCGTTGCGGAGCACAGGCTCCGGACACACAGGCTCCGCGGCCATGGCTCGCGGGCCCAGCCGCTCCGCGGCATGTGGGATCTTCCGGGATCGGGGCACGAACCCGTGTCCCCTGCATCGGCAGGCGGACTCTCAACCACTGCGCCACCAGGGAAGCCCTACATGTCTCTTTTTGAATTATGGTTTTCTCAGGGTATATGCCTACTAGTGGGATTGCTGGGTAATATGGTAGTTCTATTTGTAGTTTTTTAAGGAACCTCCATACTGTTCTCCATAGTGGCTGTACCAATTCACATTCCCACCAGTAGTGCAAGAGTGTTCCCTTTTCTCCACACCCTCTCCAGCATTTATTGTTTCTAGATTTCTTGATGATGGCCATTCTGACTGGTGTGAGATGATATCTCATTGTAGTTTTGATTTGCATATCTCTAATGATTAATGATGTTGAGCATTCTTTCATGTGTTTGTTGGCAGTCTGTATATCTTCTTTGGAGAAATGCCTATTTAAGTCTTCTGTCCATTTTTGGATTGGGTTGTTTGTTTTTTTTGCTACTGAACTGCATGAGCTGCTTATAAATTTTGGAGATTAATCCTTTGTCAGTTGCTTCATTTGCAAATATTTTCTCCCATTCTCAGGGTTGTCTTTTGGTCTTGTTTATGGTTTCCTTTGCTGTGCAAAAACTTTGAAGTTTCATTAGCTCCCATTTGTTAATCTTTGTTTTTATTTCCATTTCTCTAGGAGGTGGGTCCAAAAGGATCTTGCTGTGATTTATGTCATAGAGTGTTTTGCCTATGTTTTCCTCTAAGAGTTTGATAGTTTCTGGCCTTACATTTAGATCTTTAATCCATTTTGATCTTATTTTTGTGTATGGTGTTAGGGAGTGATCTAATCTCATGCTTTTACATGTCCCTGTCCAGTTTTCCCAGCACCACATATTGAAGAGGCTGTCCTTTCTCCACTGTACATTCCTGCCTCCTTTAACAAAGATAAGGTGACCATATGTGCGTGGGTTTATCTCGGAGCTTTCTATCCTGTTCCATTGATCTATCTTTCTGTTTTTGTGCCAGTACCACACTATCTTGATTACTGTAGCTTTGTAGTATAGTCTGAAGTCAGGGAGCCTGATTCCTCCAGCTCCGTGTTTCATTCTCAAGATTGCTTTGGCTATTCAGGGTCTTTTGTGTTTCCATACAAATTGTGAACTTTTTTATTCTAGTTCTGTGAAAAATGCCAGTGGGAGATTGATAGGGATTGCATTGAATCTGTAGATTGCTTTGGGTAGTAGAGTCATTTTCACAATATTGATTCTTCCAATCCAGGAACATGGTATATCTCTCCATCTATTTGTATCATCTTTAATTTCTTTCATCAGTGTCTTATAATTTTCTGCATACAGGTCTTTTGTCTCCTTAGGTAGGTTTATTCCTAGATATTTTATTCTTTTTGTTGCAATGGTAAATGGGAGTGTTTTCTTGATTTCACTTTCAGATTTTTCATCATTAGTGTACAGGAATGCCAGAGACTTCTGTGCATTAATTTTGTATCCTGCTACTTTATCAAATTCATTGATTAGCTCTAGTAGTTTTCTGGTAGCATCTTTAGGATTCTCTGTGTATAGTATCATGTCATCTGCAAACAGTGACAGCTTTACTTCTTCTTTTCAGATTTGGATTCCTTTTATTTCCTTTTCTTCTCTGATTGCTGCAACACCCATTTATGATAAAAACTCTGCAGAAAGTGGGCATAGAGGTAACCTACCTCAACATGAAAAAAGGCCATATATGACAAACCCACAGCAAATATCACTCTCAATTGTGAAAAACTGAAAGCATTTCTTCTAAGATCAGGAACAAGACAAGGATGTCCCCTTTACCACTAGTATTCAACATAGTTTTGGAAGTCCTACCCATGGCAATCAGAGAAGAAAAAGAAATAAAAGGAACACAAATTGGAAAAGAAGAAGTAAAACTGTCACTGTTTGCAGATGCCATACTATACATAGAGAATCCTAAAAATGCCACCAGAAAACTACTAGAGCTAATCAATGAATTTGGTAAATTTGCAGGATACCAAATTAATCACAGAAATCTCTTGCATTCCTATAAACTAATGATGAAAAATCTGAAAGAGAAATGAAAGAAACACTCCCATTTACCATTGCAACAAAAAGAATAAAATACCTAGGAATAAACTTACCTAAGGAGACAAAAGACCTGTATGCAGAAAACTGTAAGACACCGATGAAAGTAATTAAAGATGATACCAACAGATGGAGAGATATACGATGTTCTTGGATTGGAAGAATCAATATTGTGAAAATGACTCTACTACCCAAAGCAATCTACAGATTCAATGCAATCTCTATCAAGTTACCAATGTCATTTTTTACGGAGCTAGAACAAAAGAATCTTAAAATTTGTATGGAGACACAAAGACCCCGAATAGCCAAAGCAGTCTTGAAGAGAAAAAAAAGCAGTGGGAGGAATCTGACTCCCTGACTTCAGACTATACTACAAAGCTACAGTAATCAAGACATTATGGTACTGACACAAAAACAGAAACATAGATCAATGGAACAAGATAGAAAGCCCAGAGATAAATCCACACACCTATGGTCAACTAACTTATGACAAAAGAGGAAAGGATACAATGGAGAAAAGACAGTCTCTTCAATAAGTGGTGATAGGAAAACTGGACAGCTACATGTAAAAGAATGAAATTAGAACACTCCCTAACACGTTACACAAA
The DNA here is from genome assembly GCF_025265405.1 of Mesoplodon densirostris. Classification (NCBI taxonomy): domain Eukaryota; kingdom Metazoa; phylum Chordata; class Mammalia; order Artiodactyla; family Ziphiidae; genus Mesoplodon; species Mesoplodon densirostris. The sequence continues at coordinate 105,549,344 of NC_082664.1, forward strand.
AATAAACTCAAAATGGAGTAGAGACATAAATGTAAGTCCAGACACTATAAAACTGTTAGTGGAAAACATAGGAAGAACACTCTTTGACATACATCAGAGCAAGATCTTTTTTGATCCACCTCCTAGAGTAATGGAAATAGAAACAAAAATAAACAAATGGGACCTAATGAAACTTCAAAGCTTTTGCACAGCAAAGGAAACCATAAACAAGATGAAAAGACAACCCTCAGAATGGGAGAAAATATTTGCAAATGAAGCAATGGACAAAGGATTAATCTCTAAAATATATAAACAGCTCCTGCAGCTCAGTGTTAAAGAAACAAACAACCCAATCCAAAAATGATCAGAAGACCTAAATAGACATTTCTCCAAAGAAGATACACAAATGGCCAAGAAGCACATGAAAAGCTGCTCAACATCACTAATTATTAGAGAAATGCAATTCAAAACTACAATGAGGTAATACCTCACACCAGTTAGAATGGGCAGCATCAGGAAATTTACAAACAACCAATGCTGGAGAGGGTGTGGAGAAAAGGGAACCCTCTTGCACTGTTGGTGGGAATGTAAATTGATACAGCCAGTATAGAGAACAGTTTAGAGGTTCCTTAAAAAACTAAAAATAGAATTACTATATGATCCAGCAATCCCACTACTGGGCATATACCCAGAGAAAACCATAATTCAAAAAGACACATGCACCCCAATGTTCACTGCAGCACTATCTACAATAGCTAGGTCATGGAAGTAACCTAAATGTCCATCAACAGATGAATGGATAAAGAAGTTGTGGTACATATATACAATGGAATATTACTCAGCCATAAAAAGCAACGAAATTGGGTCATTTGTTGCTACATGAATGGATCTAGAGACTGTCATACAGAGTGAAGTAAGTCAGAAAGAGAAAAACAAATATTGTATATTAATGTATGTATGTGGAACCTAGAAATATGGTACAGATGAACTGGTTTTCAGGGAAGAAGTTGAGACACAGATGTAGAGAACAAAAGTATGGACACCAAGGGGGTAAAGCCACGGGGCTTGGGGATGGTCGTGTGAAGAATTGGGCGATTGGGATTGACATGTATACACTGATGTTTATAAAATTGATGACTAATAAGAACCTGCTGTATAGAAAAATAAAATTAAATTTAAAAATTTAAAAAAATAAACAATGATTAATCTTTTTGTATAAATATAAAAAAAAGACAAAAAACCCCCAATACATTACTACCTATTTGATCAAGACCAACCATGTGTTCCATTAACACAAGCTATTCTGCTTTTGTTTAAACTACTAATGCCTTTGCATATATGAGAGATTGCTTATTCACAATTGCTACCCAGGAATGATGGGAGAGTGTCTCTGTATCTGTTGTTATCTTTATTTCTTGGGGTGTTCACTCTTCATATATCCCATACGTGTTTCCTATGAACTCATTTTTATACCCCGAGGACCATGCACTGCCAGGAATGGAGTGAGTAAAGCCTTCATCAAGGTAGAAAATTTTCATATAGCAATCTGGACTAAATCATTTCTTGCTTTTCCCTCGGAGGCATAATAAACACTCTGAGATAAATAAGAGAGTGTTATTAGAAATACAATTCCTGAAAAGTGGTAATATAGAATAACCAGTTGGAGATATTGTTTATAAAAATAATTGTGTAGATAAACATTAATTGGTTGAATAACAAAATAGACGTAATCAAAAAAATCGGTTAGAGATCTGAATGACTTGGTCAATGATGTCTCCCAAAGTGCATCAGAGATGACTATATGGAAAAAAAGAGAAATGTTGAGAGAAAATGAGGCTAGAAGTAGAAGTGACAGCAAAGAAATGATGATGAGGAGGAAATATTTTAAAATAATGAACAAGATTTAACTATAGATATAGACATCAGATTAAACATGCTTATATCTGGAGATGTAAGAGTGAAATTTAATGACTTCGAAGACAAAGAAAATTGTAAAGTCATCCAGAGAGAGAAAAGTTTTTATAAAGGAACACAAAATAGTTTGGTATCGGATAGCTCAACAGCTATTCTGGAAGCAAGAGCACAAGAGAGCGATACAAAAGATTGAAACTCTAAATTTGAAATTCAGTTTTTACATCCATTTGTAACATTTAAATGTGAAGATGAAGTGAACATATTTTAAGAAATAAAGGATTTTACAAAGTTTGCCATACATCAAATCTCTTTGTAAGAATTCTTGAGGATGCAGTTTTTAAGAAAAGACATTCAGGAAAAAGAGTCGACACTTGGAAAATAAAGCCAAAGGTTGTAATAAATTATACCCTTGTCTAAAAAAACAAATGAAGCAAATTGCCCTTTACAACATGGATCCAAAAGTCCAGAAAATATCAATCTGGAAGATGAGAGTTGATTGGAGAAACTCGAGAAAGATAAAAATTGAAAATCTTTTTTTTTTTTTCACTTAATGGAGAAAAACATAGATATTTATTACAAAATTGATAAGGAAAATATCAGTGTGTGTTTCAATTTCTTAGGGATAAGTAAAAGAATGAGACATAACTTGAAACTAAGCTTAGATATTTTCAGGAAATAGATAACCTTATTTTATACATGTCCTTACATAATAGAAAAAGCAAAATATCTGTCCAGTTCATTATTGTGAAGCTGGTATAACTAAAACAGAATAAGGTCAGTACAAAAAAAAGGAAATTACAGAGCCAATAAAATACTATTTCAATGTATTATGAACAGTATGATTTATTCTAAAAACTTAAGGGTAGTTGAACATAAGACTATCTTAAAATTCAGTTCATCATCAATGGCCTAAACAAGATAAAGCAAATTAACTAAAAAGTGCAGAAAAAGTATGTGCTGATAAGTTATTACAAAAGCCTATATAAAACTTCACATGTAAGAAAATTTAGAAATGTTTTCTTAAAAGTGTGAAAAAAGACAAAAATTCTCACTCTAATCACTATTTTTCACCTTAGTATTAGAGGTCCTAGATATGAAAGTAAGAACAGAAATTGAAGCTGTATGAAACATGAAAGCCAAGAAAGAAAAATTTCATTTTCCTGTGTATTTATATATAAAATTGAAAAAGAATCAACTAATAAAGTATTGGACTGAATTAGCATTTAACTGGATAACTTGATTCAAGATCTAGATATAATAATCAACATTTGTCCATTATCCTCGAAATAAAAAATCAGAAAAAGTAATGATACTTTTAATAGTAAAATAAAATACTATTTTAAGCACAAAAAAAGAGTTTTCACAAACAATCTAGGAGCTAATTATAAAAATAATGCACAAAACTTTCATGGAGAGCAATTTAAAACTTCATTAAAAGAGATGAAGAAAGCACCATATAAATGGAAATATTATTATGTTCTAGAGGAGATGGCAATAAAGGTGTTAATTTTTCCAAAATTAACCCATAAATTCAATACAGCTCAGAAAGGAGTTTTTGGAAATCTTTAACATTTATATAAGATTTGTATAAAATGAAAATATAAAGAAAGTTTGGAAAAAAGTAAACAAGTAGGGGAGCTCACATTCAGGGTAGAGTTAACTATACTGTATATTATAAGATAGTACAAAGCTACAGTAACTAAAGTGTAAAATGAATGGAGGTGTAAAAAAATGAATAGTGGAACAGTTTAATGTAGAAACAAATCCATGTGCATAGGATTCTTTTTTTTTTTTTTTTTTTTTTTTGTGGTACGCGGGACTCTCACTGTTGCGGCCTCTCCCGTTGCAGAGCAGAGGCTCTGGACGCGCAGGCTCAGCGGCCATGGCTCACGGGCCCAGCCGCTCTGCAGCATGTGGGATCTTCCCAGACCGGGGCACAAACCCGTGTCCCCTGCATCGGCAGGCGGACTCTCAACCACTGCACCACCAGGGAAGCCCGTGCATAAGAATTTGATACATGATAGAGTTGTCAGTTTACACAAATCAGTGACATCAGTGAAGAAATGGAGTACTTTATAAATGGTGCTCAGAAAAATCAGTTTATTATAGATAACTACTTTACACCATGTACAGAAATTAATTCCAGATAGATTTAAAGCCTAAAAGTGAAAGTTGAGGTTATATGGTTGATAAAAAGAAATGTAGGAAAATATTTTATTACACCATCTTTTAAATAAGATTCGAACAAAATATAAGCCATAAAGGGAAAATTAATGGATTAGGCTATATCACAATTAAAGACTTTTATTCAATGAAGGCTATCACAGACAAAGATAAGAGATAAATGATTGGGAATAATACTTTTTTATGTCTACATATGTCAAACGATTAATACCTATTATATGTAAGTATAAGTACTTTAACTCATAAAGGAAAAATGGATCAAGGCTATGAATGGACTTTTTACAGAAATAGAAATCTATCCAAATAATGAGTGTGTGAGGGACATGTATAAACTTAATAGCAACTAGAGAAACTGACTCCATGTGAATCTGAGATACCATTTCTTGAAAGTGAATATTGTTAAAATTTGGGAATTCTTGAGTGTTGGTGGAGTCTGGGTAAACAATGCTGCTGGTGGGAATAAAAATTGATGCAGTCATTTTAGAGGAAAATCAACAGTATTTAGTTAAGCTGAATGTGGATATATTGTAGGATTTACTTGTCTAATTTTTGATTATATACTCAAATATAAATTCAAATAGAAATTCTCAAATATTCACAAGGAGACATGTATAGGGATGTTGTCCCAGCATTCATTTTTATAAGGGAAAGAATTAGAAGTAATCTAGGTGTTCATTAATAAGAGGAATGTTAAGTAAAATGTGGAATATGCATATGGTGCAATACTGCAGAAAGAATGAAATTGATATGTAACAACATGGACAGATTTCAGTAATTGTACAAGCAAGTAGGAAATAGAACAGCATATATGGTATATATTATATGATTACAAGCATGAAAAATACCATTTCTTCAAGAATATAAATGTAAGATAGGTGGTGTGGAAAGAGATATATATTAAATACATGAGAGATATGCTCACGGGTGATGCTTCATTGAGATAGAGGGTGCTTGAGAGCCCTTGGGCAGTTACTAATCCTGCAGACACCACAGATATGAACCTAATTATTATTCTTGCTTCCTTTCTGGACTTAAAATCCTTCCATATGACAACTCAGTGTCTTTGCCTCCATTCTATGAGCAAAATAGGGAAAAGAGGAAAAGCAGTTTTATAAATATTTATACAGGCATTGAATACACTTAGCAAGTGACCTGACTTTAATTGTCAACTTTCATTTTCTAGAAGGGGCATGCATCCCCATGTGGATAAATGCCATCTAAGCTATTGACTTACCTGTTTTGTATCCTTGGACTTCCTTCTTAACTTACAGATATATATCCTATATATCCAGAACATGATATATATATCCTGGACATGATATATATATCATGTCCAGCACATGAAAATCTTATCTTCTAATTCTTGACAGGTGAAACTCAGCACGATTGTTGGACTATGGGGAGAAAAAAATAACCATTGATTCAGATTAAGATTCTTAAGTGGGAGATGCCTCCAAAATGACTAACTTAAATGTTTCTTGTCTTTAAAGAAACATTTTTTTTAGAAAAATAGAAAACTGTAAATATTGATATTTCAGTTAAAGTAATAAGATTATAGCTACTGCCTGAAAAAGGAAGCTTATTCATACAGTTTCATAAATTTTAGATCTATAATCTACATGTAATAAGAGTTAAGCATATCAATACTGGGTCCTGCAAAATAAAATTTAAACCTTTATAATATTCTTCATGAGGTGAAATCTCATTTTTAACTTTCATGTTCCTATACTTAAGGAATAGAAAGAGGTTTCCACTAAATCACTTATTATTTTGTTAAGGATAATTGGGTCCTTATGCTTTATGGGTTTTATTAGAATTGTCTATTTTGGTGCTAATGCTGTTTTCACCTTGTTTGGCACCAACATATGTAAACCTGACTCTTGATTTTAGAAATACACAAAGCATGGAAATGGGAATGGCAGTGTTGTGTTTCTGATTAACAAAGGCACAATCTGACCTTACAACTTAGCACTCATCCAGTTCCATGTTAAATGTAATCATATTACATAGTGTGACTCAATCCCCAAAGTCCTTAGGTCATGACCATTCTCGGGAGTCTTTGGAGCACCATTGTTGTGTCCTCAACAGCACGTTGTTCCCACCCAAATATTCCAAGTGGAGTCATCAACATTCCAAGTGGAGTGTATTTATGGTTTTAGTGGGTTTTGAGATGGAACAACTTGAAAATATCAGTAACAATGAGTTTCACGAAGTTGAACTATTCATGATTCTAAGTACATTTTCCTTAAGTATCTTGAATAAGATTTGACACAATAATGATGGAATTTTGTATCTTTGACAGATTGAGTATTGTAAGTTTTCTAAGCATACAAAATCTACATTAATTTTTCCTCTCTGCACCTAGCTGATAACACTATTTCAACCCCTTTATCTTCAAAAAATCCAGAAGAGAATAAAGAGGGAAAAGAGTGGGAATTAATATTAGTTGAACATCCTCAATATTTTCAGATGTATTTGTTATTTTATTTAATTTCAACCAGAAATTTATCACTCTCCCTACCTTATGGATGATGAAATTGAAGTGCCAAAGGTCAACAAACTTTGTCAATATCACACAATCATCAAAAGTAGACCTGGGATTTGATCTAGTTCTGATTTTCGAAACCCTGGTGGTGGTACTCCTCCATTCTGAATAAAGAGGTGGAGGAAGAAAGAAATAGTTTCTTATATCCTAAAATTTCTAGTGCAAAGAATAAAGTATACAGTTTTAGGCTCCACTTTATGTAACATACCCTTCTCTCCCCTGCTGATGGAAGAACACAAGGCTTTGGAGAGAAAGTATATCAGGTCCCGGGTGCAGGAATGTCATCATGGTGCCACACTCTCAGGAAGTGCCCTTCTGTCTGAAAGAGACATTAGAACAGGGCCCTGACGCTCAACTCCGTACCTGACAGAGGGCTCCACAAGCCTAACTTGTTGCAAATTCTAACAGCTCTGAACAGTTTAAGACCATAGAAAATGACTGACAAGGTTGCTATTTTTTGGATAGATCTCATGGAGAAAACAGTATTTCTTATTTATCTCTTGGTTCATAAATTTTTTTCACTCAGAGAAATATCGGGTCAGAATCTCTTGTCTTCTTGACATTTCTGACATCACATGAGGCCCATACGTTTATGCAAACCAGGTTCCAGGGAATCATAGGTACCTGTATTAGTCTAGGGGATGACAATTATATATTAATTAATTAATACAATATACAATCAAGATGCCTTGTATACTTGATACTTGATAGATATTAAACACATTTTTCTCTTTCAAAAATGAAACATGCATATTTCCCACATAAAATAGAAAATGTTTTATGTAATATATTTTAGACCAATGATTTAAAAAGCAATTAAAAAACAGTGCTTGACATGTACTAAAAATGATAGGAGTTACCATTTATTGGGTGCCTCATATATTCCAGGAACTTCAGATGTATTATCTCATTCCATGAGGTGGGTATTAGCACATCCATTTTACTGATGACATAACTAAGGCTACTTCAGTTTGTGTGGACAGGTGGTAAAGCTGGGAGTTTTCATGTATTCAGCAAATATTTCTGAATGCTTAGGGACAGGGATTCAAAAATAGAGATATGAATATTTGGACACTATGATACTTTATGTTTCTATGTCATAATGTATTATGTATATGAATGATATGAATGTAATTATGTGTCAAAATATTTTACCCTGTACACTGGGAGTATGAAAATGTGGTTCGGGGGCTTCCCTGGTGGCGCAGTGGTTGAGAGTCCACCTGCTGATGCAGGGGACACAGGTTCATGCCCCAGTCCGGGAGGATCCCGCATGCCGCGGAGTGGCTGGGCCTGTGAGCCATGGCCGCTGGGCCTGCGCGTCCGGAGCCTGTGCTCCGCAACGGGAGAGACCACAACAGTGAGAGGCCCGCATACCACACACACAAAAATAAATAAATAAAATGAAAATGTGGTTCGGATAAATAGTTTACTCAAACAAATTTGGAGCCCTGTTTTTATTCCCAAATAACAGGTTTATAGTTTTTTTTTTTTTTTTTTTTTTTTCGGTACGTGGGCCTCTCACTGTCGTGGCCTCTCCCATTGCAGAGCACAGGCTCCGGACATACAGGTTCAGCGGCCATGGCTCACGGGCCCAGCCGCTCCGCAGTATGTGGGATCTTCCCGGACCGGGGCATGAACCCGTGTTCCCTGCCTCGGCAGGCGGACTCTTAACCACTGTGCCACCAGGGAAGCCCTGTTTTGTTTTGTTTTGTTTTGTTTTTATAGGATTCCCCTATATCTACTCACTCCCTAAGCTCTTTAAATTATTGATATCTCTCTGAGACATTCTCCAAATTTCTTTGGCTACATTAGAATTGACTCCCAGCCCTCCTTCCCTGCTATACCTCCCTTCTTGCCTATTCCGCATCCAAGTTATTTTCCCACACCCTCCTCTCAAACCCTCAACTTCCTCAGCACTAATGACTTGCAACTGCCTTTCACTGCATCAGGGTCTCGTTAGACCAAACTTTAAGTTTCCAAACACTTTTCCAACTTTTAAATGTTCAATCCAGAGCTTTCCCTTTCTGAGGACATCTTTGTATGTTACTTTTCCTATTATCCTCTACAACTGGGCCCACCCTTCTTTTTAACCAAAAATTAGCAGCTAGAATTTAGTTAAATCAATGCTTCCTATATGCTAGGGACTGATCTGAGCTCTGTACAATCTATCTGATTGTAACTTCACAACGACTCTGTCCTTTCCAGTTCAGAGATGGACAAGGCTGGGTTTCAAACCCAGGTCTCTGTAACTCCAACTACACATCTTTCATCAATGTTTTAGTGCCTGGTATCCTCTTAATTCACAATCCCATTTCTTATGTACGTGTCTCCCTCCCCACAGTCAGGCACTTCAATTATCATCTTGCTGGCACTGGAATGCCTTCCTTCTTTGACTTTCCAATGACTACCCTGTCTGTCTTCAGTTCTCAATAAATCTTATTTCTGCCTTTTCCACCTGCAGCTGGTAAACATTGCTGTTAGAATGGTGATTTTCAGATTGCATTTCAAGGCTTCGGCTCTAAAATCAATGTACTGGGTCAGAAGATGCATTCAAAATACCAGTAGGACATAAGTTACATTACATTTAGTAGGGCTGAATGTTCTTTGAGAAAGTTTTGTTATATGCAACAATTTGTCTTATACGTTTGGGAAACATATGCATGGATGGGTGGTAATCTGAAATGTATTTATGGGTAAAAAAATAAGTTTAAAAGCAACTTCTGTAGAAAGCTTTGCAATTGAGATTATGGGTTCCACTGTAACTTTGTAACATCACTCTTCACTTGACAACTTTTTGTTTTCATAGCTAGTTGACTAGCTCAATACCTGTCATAAATGGTCCCAGTATTCTTTATTTTCTTCAAGTCATATTTGGCCTTCTTACACCTAGCAGGAGGCCTTTCTCTTACCTTATTAAGATATGTCTACTGCTTTTCTGCTGTTTCCTAATTTATTGGTATCTTCTTTCTCCTTGAGTAATTGTATGCCACTTCAGAGACCAATAGTTTTTTTTTCTTTTTTTTAATTTACATAATAAAATCCTTGTGAATGGCTTGGTTCTCCTTGCCTTCCATGCTCTGCCATTCCATCTGTCACACTTACTCCCCCTCACTTCATCCTTCACAGCTTCAGGTCATTGGCCTCCTTGCCTTTGCTCAGTGCAAGCTCTGTTTGGAATACTTTGCCCTTTGAAAGGGTGTCATGCCGGCCTGCTTTAAATGCTACCCAATGAAAGACACCTTATTCCTTTCCTTAAACTGGATGCCATTTTTCTCCTCTCTGTGCTCCTATAACCATTTTTTGGTTGATTTTAGGTCTAAAATATCACTTTCTGGCTTGTCTTATTGTTAATTGCATGCATGCCAATGCTTCACCACTAGACCACCCTTAGGCATATTCCAAGTCTTATTCCCCATTATAGATCCCCAGCATGGGAAGTTGCAATGCCCACCCTGGGATCTTGCTGGTCTAAAGAGAACAGACCTGCATGACTGCCACAGGCCATACCTGGCTCTCAGAAGTCTGCAGAAAACACACAGTGCCCACAGAACATCATCAAGAATGGTCCTCACAGAAGTCTGCGCATCTGTCCAAGGGCTTTTTTTTGGTCCCTCAAGTGACAGATCCCAGGTGAGGGAAGTAGACTTATTCCAGGCAACACTCAGTGAGCTATCCTGGCTTAGAAGCCCCATGTTCCAACTAGAAATCAGTATCTTCTGCAACAGTCTCTGGGTTAGCTGCCAGGGTCCCTGCAAGGACCATGTTCTGTTCTAAGAGTCACAACACCAAGTTGTTATACTGTCTCTTAGTAGGGGTGCAGTTCCCCAGTTTGGGATCACTTTAGCCATAACAATTTGGTCTAGAGACACAGTTGACTTTCTGTCATTATCATGTTTCAGCAAAACAGAGATAGAAGGTGAATCTAATGACAAATGCCCTTAGAGGAAGAAGAAAGGTTTTGTTAACCCCTTAGCTGCAGAAGAGAACTAAATATCTATTGAGTATCCATTATTGTATGTGTTTTTCATACATCGTCTCATTCTACCTTTATAATAATTCTAAAAATATTCTTCATATATATATTTTGAAGATGAGGAAATTGAGGCCCAGAGAGTTCAAGAACACCTAAAATACCAGTTTAGACCTAGTAAGTTACAGAAGTAAGCTTTAAATTCTCACTTGTCTTGTTTCAAACCATATATATATATATATATATATATATATATATATATATATATATATATATATATATATATATATATATTCTATACCATGCTGATTAATTCAGTGTCAGACAGAAGGCATGCAATAAATATTTGTTAGCATTAAAAATCTTCATCTTTGACTAGCTGACCGTCAGCACCTGCATTATTTTGAGTTGGGTCTTTCTTCCCCAAGACACAGATGAGTTTAGCATACAGCGGTTATTTCTGAAGTCCAGAGTAATTTAAAAGGGATAAGAGGTGTATTTTCAAAATAGCCTCATAGAAGTAAGTACCAGAACTAAAATTTTCAATCGTTTTCTATCTGTCAGGTCAATTACTCTTAGCCTCATTTTCTTTGCAAAATAAAGGGATTAGATTTGATGATCTCCAAGGCCTTTTCCATCTTTAATATCCCGTAAGAAGAAAGTCTGATTCCTTTCTGCTACACCTGTCAATTAGGAAGCAAAGATGAAAGCAGCTGACATGACTACTTCCTTTTCATTTTTTTACAATAAAGTATTCTGACAAGGAACATTTTGTTTCTGGGATAAGGCTCTGGTTTGAACTGAACACTTAACGAAGATAATTTTCAAAATATATGGTTTTGCATGTTTATGAGAAAAGAAATCACACACTCCAGTGAGTGGAGCCACCACTGAGTAAAGCAGAAAACTTCCCTTGAAGCGTGACCAACATCTCAAGGGGGTATTTTAAGGAGATCTCAAGTTCATTTTGAAAGTTTATTACCCTCACTATACAAAAGAAGCTTGTATTTATAAGTGAAAAAAAATTATATGCAGAGAGGATCAAATAGATGTAGCAGAATAGAAATTAATTTTCCACATTTTCTAAAGTAAAGCTCTAAAAAAATTTCTATGCATATAAGGACTTCATCTTCATCCTCTGTAAGAAAGTCAGTCATCTAGTTATTTTAAGTTAGTTGTGAAATACAAATACACATTAAAAAAGGGGCTCTCTTAAATGCACAAGAGCAGTTAATACTAGTTCTAATTAAATATTAATCTAAAAGATTGTTATTTCACTCTTTTAAACCTCAGTGAAATTCATCATTATGAAACATGCATTCAAGATGCCATTTTACATGCTCATTCTAAAATTGTATCATGGATGTAAATTTCTCTTTAAATCCATATTTTAATCAATTTAAGATTTTATGTTCTCATAAATTGGTTAAATTTTTTAAAAAACTTATATTTACTCCAATCCCCTCAATAGAACACTGTTGGTAATAGAATTTTTGTATTGTTATTTTCTAAATATAAATGTAGTTTTTATAAATATTAACAGTTTTGTGGAAACTAATATGAAGATTTTCCTTATGATGTCTTCAGTTACTTCATGAATGAAAAAGACTCCCTCAAGCTGATGTCCTATAGTCATCTATATTTTCTTTGTATTCTATTAAAAAAATATTTAACATTCCTTAAATATTCCATCCATTTTAAAAACAGGAAGTTTTCTTTTTTAAAATATTCTAGCTAACTACCTCAATGCTGATCCCAAATTTATTGCCAACAACTTTTGCTATTTCAGACATTTATACAGACATCTATGGTTGACCCAGGTCCTAATTGATCTACCTGTACAACTGACATACTGCTGTCAATGAGAATGTGGTCAATTGAGAATGCCCGCAAAGATTATTGGATATGTAACAAACAAGTCAATATTGGACTTTATGGCAAGCTCAGATTTGACTATGTGTTAATTCAATACAAATGTACTTAAATTTCTGCTATGTAGCTATAGTAAAATCTAAACTTACGAGATGATGCAGAAATGGCAAAAATAAATAAGACATGGTGCTTACTCTTAAGATATGCACTGTCTAGCAAGGAAGCTATACATGTAATAGATAACTGATTTTTAAAAAAACAAGTACAATTCTATGTTATCCAAAGTTCTGTGGGAACACAAGGTTGTGATTAAAATCAGATTTTAATTTTATTATCTTCAGTTATTTTCATCCTTATACAACCTAAACATCACAGATTTATTCTGCTGTTAGGAAAAGTGTCAAATTTGAAGTCTCCATTTCTTCTCTCCTAATCATTACAGAGTCCATCCACAAGTACAATCATTCAGAATTCTGAAATGGACCACTGGGTGTTCTAAATGCCTTGCAATATTTCTCTTCTCAAGGTTGGAGTCCCAATGAAACTTCTGAGCAGAATATCTCCAGGATTTCCCAGTGCCTGGGGACAGTTTTAGTGCAGTCTCCAGCAGTCTAACTTAGTGACTGTCAGCTTTCTTGTGTGGTTCGTCAGGGTGTTAATTAGGGCTCACCTTAAGATGAGCAAAGGACTTTTTAGTCTTTGGCCCTGCCCAAATTTGTTTCCAAAAAACTCAGAGGTATAAAGAATGCAGGCCTGACTTTTCATCATGATACTTTTTTAAATTAGTTATTATATACATATTAGTGTATATATGTCAATCCCAATCTCTCAATTCATGATACATTTTTAACAGTAGAAGTGATGCAAAGCTATCAGCATGGATCCACATTCAGTCCCTCTGGTCTTGGCAAGAGAAGGCATCAGTTCCAGCTATTCACTACATTCCTAGCCCTTGGCTGGGTGCTGGAGAGAGATATTCACCGGACACAGAAGCTGCACTTGGGGAGTTTCCTTGTAACACTCAGAGCAAGGGTTTGACTATCTCTGGAAAAAATTCTCTCAGTGTACATTTAAGACAGAAAAAGACTTAGTAGACTGTTTGGACTAGGAATCATGGAATCCCATTCTATTCATCCACCCTGCATTATTTAAGACAACATTCATTGTTAACTGAAGGATGGAGTGATATTCTCATCTCCTAAACAAGTTTTATCATCCATATGTCCCCAAGACAATGGGAAGCAAAATTTGAACAAGCTTCTGGAGAATTATAACAAATATGACAAATTCAAAATTCAATCGTCCTCTCAGAATTTTAGACTCTTAGTCCTTGTATTGTTTAAATTTTCCAGAATACCGGTTAAATATTCACTTTGCCTGTACTTAATCAATTTGCTTTCATTATTCATAAGGTAAATATCTCAATTATTAAACCACTTATACAAACTATAACCCTTTTCAATATAATTCCTGTTGTATTTTGAAAAAAGCTTGTGATTTAAGAGTTTTGTATAGAATAAAAACTTGTTTAAAAATTTCTAAAACTTCAGAGAATGGGTTATCTCAAATAGTCTTAAGGACAGTAATGATAACTTGACTTATACAAATATTGGATTTTAATTTTGTCTTGTTTTGCATTTCAGCAAGGCAGTGTAAACATTCTTATCAAATTTGAGCTTACTATGTTTTGACCAGCTATTAAATGTCTATTTTGATGTATAGCTTTCCCTGAGCTCATCATGTAAGAGCATCTCCAAATTGAAATTTTACAAATGACAATTCAAACATGACTGGATTAATTTTACTATGGAAATTTGGCAATTTTGATGGTGATCATTGGACAGTGAAAAGGGCAGACTTGTGCAGCATATGCTCCTGGTCACTTCACTAGGTGCAGAGTAGGAACTGGAAAGTGCAATGAAATGAAAAAGGGCTCAAATATTTTACCAAGGGTCTATGCTTATGTATGATCAGATGCAACCTCACAACTGGCTAAGAGACAGCTTTGAGAAGTCCTTCTAAAGCAGATTAATACTCTTAACACTGTCAAGTATTTCTGGCCCATTTCCCCTTGAATATACCATCACTACCCTTACTCAGGACCTTGCCTACATGGGACTACACTCAGTGCTTTGCAGTTTATTCAAAGACTCATTGGAGGCATTGTGCTGTGATGATTGCCCTTGGAGGCTTTGCTTATATTGAGTTTAGCGAGTGTCTCACTGTTTGGAAGTCTAATAATGATCATAATTATTATGGTTTCCTCTAAATATCACCCAGAAACCATGCTTTACTTACTTGAAACGTTTCCTGAACTTACATTATACTTTCAAGGAGATGCTTATTCATGACTGCATTTTTTTTTTTTTCAGATAGCACACCTACCAAGGCCATCTTTTTATTCTGTCTCAGGTTCTCCATCCAAGTTTTCATATCTTCTATGGTTCTGTCTCTGACTTGAGTTTCTCCTACGCAGTCTTCCCCTACGGTATTGACTCAATAACTTGTCACAGAGGATTTTCGAGGGCCTCGTGTTGGACAGAGCTTTGATTTGTACTTAATCTCCTCAGTAGTACTAAATAGGCATTTTTCAGATCCATTTCTAAAACTCTGTGTGCAATCACTAATGAAAGATATTGCAAGTATGGTGAGCTTAGCAGTTTTAATGTTTTACTCCATAAAAATAATTAGGTTCAAGTAATGCTGTTTCATTTACTTTGCTTTCTTCTTTTTTTCTTTTCTAAAGGCAATCTGCCTCTGAATTCCCATCTCTTTAACTTAAAATTTATAATCACTTATTTTGAGGCTCCGTCTTCTTCCTCTTTTCCTTACAAATATCCCAGGCACTGTTGTTACACACTCTGGTCTTTGGATCACAGTGTAAACTGATACTCTAATGGCTATTACAGGTACAGTCCACTGATGGTAGGCACAGAGAGCAGGGAGCTTGAAGCCCTGTGTGGAGCTTCTCTAGGGTACATCCCGAACATCTCCCCTAGCATCCGACCACTACCCTAGGGCACTGTTAGGGTTTTAGGCCATGACCTTGAGATTTTATATTAATTCTTCCCAAATTTGGAGAACCCTCAAGTTCTAGCAACTTCTGCTCTAGCAACTTTTCTTTCACCCCTCCCTTTCACAAATAATCCACTTCACCTAACCCCAATGGACCTTTAAATACTCAATGTTGCTTCATATTCTGGAGATGAAGTTGAGGAAATATGCTACACCAGTTTCAGTTTGTATTTTTTTCCACTCAAACCTTGTTAAACAGCTTTACCCCAAACAACTTAATGACCCAGTATGCCAGCTGCCCTTGGACCTAAGACTTGGCAACCTCTTTGCTCATGCTCCCAAGCCACAACTCCTTGGCGTCTAATTTGCCTCTGCTTTATCTTTACCAAGCCCTCAGACACAAATCTATTTCTTCTCTGTATTCCTTCCCTCTATTTCCACTTTTCTACATCTTGTTCTCCCAAGATGCCACATACAGTGAAACTGAAATTCTTGTGTTTGCCCAGAAAGTAAACAGAAGTAGATACACATATATTCAACATGTCAAAAAAAAAGAGTGGGTTGGGGGGTAGGGGGAAGTGAGTGTGTTCATGCACTGATTCAACAAACATTAGCTGAGCATCTACAATGTGCCAAGACATTCTCTAACATCTGGAAATAAGCAAGTAAATAAGATACTTGAGATTCCTACCTTCAAGGAATTTACAGTATTTTAGGAGAGGGCAAGGACAAATAAACAGTCAACCATGACCCTGACTTCTGAGCCACAGAGATAAGCAGGCAAGCCAGTGGAATCTGTGAGGTGAGCCCCTCCCATCATCTGGGAGAAATTCCAGGGACTTTCAGAAAGAAGCCAAGTCTAAGATGCATCCCAAAGGATCAAGGAGAAAGCAAAATGGTGGGATGAAGTATATTCCAGCAGAGTCAAGAAGGTGCAGCAGGGGCTTCCCTGGTGGCGCAGTGGTTGAGAGTCCGTCTGCCGATGCAGGGGATGTGGGTTCGTGTCCCGCTCCGGGAAGATCCCACGTGCCACGGAGTGGCTTGGCCCGTGAGCCATGGTCGCTGAGCCTGCATGTCCGGAGCCTGTGCTCCGAGGCAGGAGAGGCCACAACAGTGAGAGGCCTGCGTACCGAAAAAAAAAAAAAAAAAGAAGAAGAAGAAGGTGCGGCAGGGTCAAGAAACTAGAGAAAGAAGCATTCTTTTACAACACCTAGGGTGCTTCACTGCAGCTGCACAGGTCCTGCAGGGTTGGAGGGAAGGCTGTGAGACCAAAGGAAGGAGTGAAGAAAGTTCCTCTAACCACTTATAAGACCCAAATGACACACAATTCAGGAGAAACTGCTGACTGAAAATCTATTCTGTGAAGCTATTTCTTGCCCTCCTTCTTTGGCGTGAAAACTCCAGCCAGTTCCATAGTTTTTCCAGAAACTCTCAGGCAATAACCACCCCTGCAGTCAGTTTTAGCCATAAGACAGAACCCTTGGCAGCAACCAGAATACCCAGTCCTGTGTAATAGTCAAAACAGTGGACTTCATTTAGAGCTGTTCCCCTCTCTCAGTCATGGGTGGGGTTACCTTCTCTCTAATTCCCAGCCTTGAGCTTTTCTTCCTCTGTTCACCCCTCCTGGCCTTGGTTTCCACCCCAGCATTCAGGAATGGCATGATGGGTTGGTTTGCATTGGATCTGGTGATGGCATGTTCTGGGCTTTGTGCATGTTTGAGGCTGACTCTTCTGTGGGGTGCTATTGAGTATCCCTTTCATTTCCTCACTGAGCACATCTAACTGCACTTCCCAGCCACAGGCAAAGCACATTCCCAGGCCTGCAATTACCTCTTCCTTTTCAGTCAAATACTCCTCCCCACCACCACCATGTCCCTCATGGACTTAATTTTTAAATGGTTTCTGGCCAGATTTTCTTCTTGAGAGGCACATCTGGTCAACATAACACAGTGAACCATCCTGGCTCCACTCTCTGTCTGGGGCAGAGTAGCCAGTTCCCACTGAAGCTGAGTCCCTGCACTGCTATCTCAGTTCCTTCCCTTAGAGCTTTCACCCATGGGTCAGCACCAATGCAGTGGGCTTCACGAAATCCCAGGGCCACAGGTCAAGGGCCCTGTGTGGTCTCTTCAGTTTGTGGCAATGAGGAAGAAACATGCTTTTCTCTCCCCAGTGCAGAGAAGGAAAATACCACTCCAAGAACTTTCTCTGAAGAAGTTCCTTTTCTTTTCCTAGACTCAAACATTCATTTACCCTTCATGTGGGTTTATGATTAAGGTTTGAAACTAGTTTGGGGCTGCCTTCTTTGTGAGTCTTAGCTCCTTACTTTAACAGGTAGCAGAAATGTTTCACCTATTTTTTTCCTTGGCCTTTTAGAACCTCAATGAAAACAAAACAAGAGTCCTGTTTTAAAATCCTGGTATGCATCTTATTTGTATTTACATAAAGAGCTTGGGCTTTATCTCAGTAAAAGGAGGAGTCCTTAAATATGTTTAACAGCCCTGACCCTGGAAATGAGGGCAAGATTCCTGAAGTCCATCCAGCAGGCCCATCCTCGATAGCTTCTGTTCCTCTCCACCTCAGGCCTACGCAGAAACCACTCTTAAAAGAAAAGGATGGGTGGTTTGGGGTCGTCACCTCCCTCAAAGGCTACCCAAGAACAAGGGGCAGTGTTATTTGAACCAAATTAGACTGGGATAAGGAAGGTAAGTGGAGGCTGCCACACAGCATACCCACAGCCCAAATCCTCCACTTATCATATTTATTACTTTACTCTCTTTATTCCCTTTAGCTAAATTGCTCAGACACCTGACCCATAGCTGGGGTGAGGATGCGGGAATAGGTTGGGCAAGTTAGGGAGGGATGAACATTCTTCGGATGCTCAGATTCTTACATGTTCTTGACACAGCTTTCTCAGCTGCTCCCTACATGGTCTCTGGTTGCATCTCTTCCCTAAAACCACATCTCTTTCACCTTTTCAGGAATCATGAAATAAATCTGCCCAGGCCACTGCCCAGCAGGGAAAGAGAATGCCCTGGTGGAGTTGATGGCTCCCACTACCTCCACTCTCTGTTCTTCCTCCTCCATTTACCTAGGATTCTCCCTTCTTGTGCATTCCCATCTGATCACATTTCCCTCCATGGCTTTGTTTTTCCATCTCCATCTTTAGTTTTCTTCTCCCAACTCTCTATCTTTTTGCCATTATAGCTCTACATTTCTCTTTCTAGACACTTAAAAAATATTACTTGTCTCTTCATTTCTTTCTTTACAGTTTGCCAGAGTCAGGATCCAAGTGCTTGTCTCTTATTTTGCTCATCTAGTATGTTTTTTAGACAAGAAGGGATGGCTGAAGCTTGAATTTGCTACAGGGGCAAAAAGGGTATGGAAGGAAGGAGACAGGGCACCATTTTACCTACCAAGAGACAACTGATTCAGCCAGAATTCTCCCGCCCTGGAGAACTATCTGGGTAGCCTGTTTCCACACTCTTTCTTAGGTGCCCCAGCCTCTCTCCACCTCTGTAATTATTATCTATGAGAAGAATGACACCTGAAGGGATAAGGTTCCTCACTCATCATCCTCACCATCTGGATCTTTATTCTCCAGCTGGGACCAACAACAAGTCACCCACTGTATTTTTCTTGAACCCCAGTGTTGTTCATAAATTCCAATAGGATAACTCCTCAAAGAACACCTGACCCAGCCTCCCTTTCTGCAGTCCATCCTTCCCTTCTAAATAGTGACTTTCTCGGTGTGGGGAAACCACCCCTCAGTTGACTTTGAATTCCCAACACTACCAGGAGCCTGACATTAAATAAAGCTCAATAATATTTGTTAATTAAAGTGATATTCATCAGTGATATTAGATAAATTCTAAAATGTTTTTGTGTAGCTACTAAGTTAGAGGGGAAGGCCAACTTAAATTATGAAGGCAGGATGAGAGGATCTGAAGGGAAAGGAGGGAAAAAAGTGGATGAACACTGGGCTGATTTTTTAAGACATAAACCCTAAAGCTGGAGCCAGTTTTTTGAACAGTCCTGAGAGTGCTGTGGGATCTTGACAACTACATCTGCACTGTAAGTAGCCCCACAAAGGTGCGTGTCTCCTGTAATAAATAAATCAGGACCAACTCTAGATTTCAGGTGATGGAAAATCTGATCCCATGTTTTAGATTGGGCTCTTGACTATTGATCTGAATTGTGATAAGACCATTTTTGAGCAATGCAAGACCTTCTGTGCCTCCCTGTTCCCCCCACCCATAGTTTGCCACAAGGAAGTCTGGGTCAGGCTACAGTTGAAGGTCTCTGGAATTGGGCTTAACCTCAAACAATGTTTTGGTAAAATTTTTGAAAAAGAAGACATCCTAGTGTGATTTACTAAGTACTCAATAGATGTTTGTCAAAATGGGAAGAATATACTCTAGGCCCTACTGTGGATGATGGCAAAACAAACAACTATACCTTGAGGAATCTTCTTATGTGGTCATTGTATCAAGGCTAAAAAATAGAGAAGAAATGGTCCCCCATATTTCAGTGCTTTCATTTTGAAGACTTGATCAAAACTCAAAGTCATCTTTCAAGTTCAACCATCTCCCCTCTCTACTACTGCATCAGAAGCTGATCAGAAGAAATGGCTCCAGAGGTCTGGCTTCAGTACCAGCCAGAACACAGGATCAGGACCTCATATGAGTCCAAAGGCCAAACATAACAAATGATGGCACATCTTTCCCTCACTGCACCAGACTAAGACAAGTTCCCTGAGCACCCAGGAGCCCATCACTGATATCCACTGGAAACCTCCTCTCACCCTCACATAGGGTAAAGAGTCATTGATGGGCCTGGATCTTGGGTAGCATCCAAACACACCTGATGAAGTGTCAGCACTGAGTTTGAATACTTGATTTCAGAAGTAGAAGAGATAAGTGAGTTGGGGAATTTTCAGTGGTCCCAAACTACCTGACCCTCATCCAACCAAGTATTTCTTTTTTGTTTTGTTTTGTTTTGTTTCCTTCAATTCCATGTGTATCAGAGGCTTGATTGGGAGTGGGGGAATGTGATGACTGTGGGGTATATATCCAGCCTTTCAGGAATCTGAGGGCCAGATTCCTTTCCTCCTCCCCCATTTCTTCAAAAGCTTCCTGCATCTGCCCTTTCTTTCTATTCCCTCTTCTTTTTCCTCTTCAGGGTTTTCCTTTCCTGTGACTGTGAATGTGTGAGAGGAGTCTGGGGTGCTAGGGGTACTGACCTCAGTGGAACAGGGCACTGTAGCTCAGCTTCTGCTCTTTTGACCTCTCTGAACCTTGTCAGGTCTCTGATAGAGATTTCTTTGCCTCTGCATTCTGCTGATATTCTCTCTCAGTTCTTTTTTTTTTTTTTTTTTTTTTTTTTGAGTCATTGCTCTTTTCTCTCAGGGGGTACTTCCAGTACTTTTGCTGCTTTCCTTCTGTTATAACTTTTTGTTATATTATCTCAGTATCTTGTTTTTTTTTTTTTTTTCTGCATCTCTATACATCTCTCTATATAGCTATCTCTCTCTCTGCTGACTTCCCTTTTCTGGTGGGAACATTCTAGCTCATTCATTTGTACCTTTTCTTTCATGGAAAGGCAGGACACAGGGAGAGCTGAGGTGGAGCTGGAAAGCAGAAGTATAATTAAGCACCACATGACTTCTCAGTGCATGCTCCAACAAACCAGCTTAGGCATTGGGGCATTGGAGAGCCATTTTTTTGCCTGAGGTGGTATTCCATCCCTCTTGCCCCTTCTGGCTTTGCCTTTTCCTTGATCACTCTTCTTTCTCTTTTCCAATAGCCATTATTTAACTGACATCTTCATGAAACAACATCTTCTGACTTTCTTCCCACCTGGCTTTCTGCCTTCCAGCTAGGAACTCTGATAAGACAGCTTCCCTCTCCAACTATGGATCCCACATCTAGAAAGCCTAAATCCTTTGAGGCTGCTGTGCTTCCTATAAGTCTGAGGGTATCTGTTTTGTTGGCAGGTTTCTTCCCAGTGGTTCCTTAGACCAAACTCCAACCTGTCATGGACTAGTGTCTTCAAGGATTTCTTCTATTTCCCATTGAAGAGACTGACTCCCCATATCGACTTATAAACTCAACCTCATCTTTAATGTCCTGGAAGATACTGAATGTTATTTGATAATATTAAGTGCTTTTAGAGGAAAAGACACTGTTTCTCATTCATTGTTTTAGCCTTAAGACTTATTAGAATATCTGAGTATTTGTGTTTCCATGGATGTGTTTTGAATGGAATTAATATTAATGTTCAATTCCCAAAGTGTTTTATGTATATATGAGACCAGAAAATATGCAGCAGTTTGGGAGGCAGAAATGGTAAAGCAGCTGGGAAAAGAAGGCAGGTATATGAATCGATGAGTTCTAGAAAGGATTGGATGGATATTAGCTTCTCTGTGTTAGAGAACTTGCAACTGAGGAATTTTAATGGATCCAAGGCAACTCAAGTCAGTCAGTGACTCAGGGGTGGCAGGAGTTCCCAGAAGGTCATGCCTTCCCAAGCAGTTGTAGCCAAAACTACAGATCAAGACAAACCCCTTCAGCCCCTGTCTAAATTTTTAAAAAAAATGTATGCATTAAATGTACAGGTTTAATAAATGGCTGTGGAAGAGAACAGAGTCCACAAATCATCCCTTCAAAAGAGGTGTTCTCTCTTATTTTCAACATCAGGTCACATCAGTCAAAGATGCAAGATTCCCAGGTGCCCACAGAACAGCAGGATGGTGTCCCAAGGCTCAATGAGAGTGAAGTCCTGATAGAAGAGCCAATCCAAAGGAGATAGCTGGGAATGAAGTCAGGATGGTTGAAGCCAAGGTTGGAGGGGAAGCAATCCTGAGCAAAGAGAAGGGTGAGGTAAAAGGAGGATTGCTGGTGAAGGCGATTGGAGCAATACATTCTTCTCAGCAACTGTAACTTTGCCTTGTCTTTCTTAAGGAGCTATACCAATACGTCATTTGATAATTCCCTAAGGCATGGGAATAGGGTTATGCCCCAACTATAGTTGGAAAGCTATTCTTTGTCCCATCCTGCGGCAGACAGCCTACCCCTCTTCCTGGTTGGATATATGTCCCTTCCAGAAGTGAAGGGAAGTTAAGGCTGGCCTTAAATACTATGGTTCTCCCTAGGGGTAATGGGGCCCCAGTCCCAAGTCTATTTGTTTTGGGAATGCCTATTTTGAAGGGAGAATCTGTGGATCTTGGTCAATTTAATTCTTAATATCCAATCTGGATTATGATCTGGCTGAGAACCAAATCAGGATGGAGGACTCAAGGGAACAGCTCAGAGACCTAGCAGTTGGATTCACAAAAGCTTGAAGTACCCTGTTAAGCCTTCCCCCAGCCACAGCCCTCACCCTTTACCCCATACCCTCCCCTCCAACTTACACATGTACTCCACAGTGTGGGCAGCTCAGGGGCCAGACTGTAGCAGCCCCAGCCTCTCCCTTTGATGAAACACTTTGTTTCTCTTCTTCCTCTCTTGGGCCGACTTGTGAGGCTCATGCTTTGCAGAATTCCTCTTTCCCAGAAACTTATGCTGAGAATCAGGAGGAGGAACAGACAAGTCAGACAGCAGTTTATTCCTAAACGCCTGGTCATTGCTGCCTTTCATTTCCATCAGAGTTCTCTTTCCAAAGCACGATTGGAACATGATATGCATTTGTTGAAAGAGGGACCTTGGCTCCCCATCCATGCCCCCAGTACCTGGCTCTAACTTCCATGGTCCATGCCCACCCTCACCCCTTCCATGGCTACAATGTCCTCTATTCTCTTTCCATGGCTCTGCTCTGAATATTGTCTCTTGGGATCACTCTCCCACCCTTTCTTCTCTTCTCTATTTCTTTTTTTTTTTTTTTACATCTTTATTGGAGTATAATTGCTTTACAATGGTGTGTTAGTTTCTGCTGTATAACAAAGTGAATCAGTTATACATATACATATGTTCCCATATCTCTTCCCTCTTGTGTCTCCCTCTCTCCCACACTCCCAATCCCACCCCTCTAGGTGGTCACAAACCACCGAGCTGATTTCCTTGTTCTATGTGGCTGCTTCCCACTAGCTATCTATTTTACGTTTGGTAGTGTATATATGTCATGGACATATATACTCTTCTCTGTTTCCTTCCTTACTTCATCTGGTTTCAGAATCCTGTATATCCTGTGTCTGTGTTAGTCACTTAAAATATGAAAAAAATTGTCTCCCCGTTGACAAAATAGGGACCATGAGGCAAGAAAGTGCCATGGACATTTCAAGAAGGATACAACCACCTCCTTCTCCTGCTTCCTTTCCTGAGTGTCAAGATTCACTAGTCAGGTGGTCCCCATTTCCCTTTTCCCTCCTTATTAAATGCTTCAAGTCTCCACAGTCTGGAAAGGAGCAGTTCATAAGGGACAAGTTCCTTATCCATCCCACTCCATACCTTGGTTCTCTAGTCTTCAACTGGAAATAGGAAAGAGTCCATGTTCCAACCATGTACTTCAACCCCACAAGCCTGGACCCAGGAAGCCCTTCCCTCCCCCTCCACGAAGTGAGAGCCTGTCTCATTGTTCCTGTGCTGGTCTGAATATAGACCAATGACCTCAGAAAGCATTGCCATTGGAGTTGCTAGGCCCTGCAATTTTTTACTATGGCTGATTCAATGAAGCTGGGGTTCTCTGAGTGTTGGGGTATCGGGGACCTTATAGTCACTTAATACAGGGTCATATGATTATACATTTGCCTGTCTTCCCTTCTTAGACTGTAAGTGGATTGAAGGCAGGAAGTTCTTGTAAGGCAAGGACTTAAATCCTTTTCTAAATTTCAGCAAATTTATTGATGAAGGTCTATAGGATATTCTAGAGGAACAAGTCTCTTGAGGTTAGCTGATTAAGTGAAAGCCTGTAAAACTGAAGAGCAATCCTAGTCTGAAGACCTCAGTTTTGGATTCCTTGCTTATTTAATTAAATTCTGATTTGGCCATTTCCTGAACCATCTGCTGCTTCCCCCTAGGAGAGCTGTACCTGGGACCTATTTCAAAGGCTTTGTTAGTTCAAAGTTTTTCAAGTCCACCTGGAATTCAGGAGGGAGTAAAATGAGAAAGTTCCTGGGATAGGTTTTAACAAAAGTCATTTATTATAAGGTGTTCAGTCCCTGACACCATATACCTGCCATTTGGTGTTAAGATAAAACTTTCTCTGGGGAAGAAAGTCATCTAGGTGTCATCATCCTTCTGCTTCTGAGAAGGAATGTAACCACGATATATGCAGGAATCCTGAGAAAGGAGTTGGTGGGGTAGAGAGGGAAGAACACAAACATACTTTCTCTTGTCTCTTTAGTAAGGAGAGCAAGTCAGGAGGGAGGAGGTTGAAGGGAAGAAGGAGGGAGAATTCCCAAATGTCTTGGGACAGGAATTTGGGCAGGACCTGGAGGTGTCACCAGACATGTCCGAGCTGGAGATGAGCTTTACCAAAGGCTGTCCAGAGCCTGGGGGGCAAGGCTATGGGTCTGGGTCCAGAGGGGCAGCTCCTGAGAACAGCAGCAGGGGTTGGGCCTCCTAAGACCAAGGGCATCTCTACTGCACTCCATGTTCACACCTCCTTCATGAAGAAACTTCGTTGGTGGGTGCAAGAGGCTCAGTAAAACTGGAGTCTTGGATGGCTCATGGCTTCATTCGAAGAGGAAATTTGTGGTTTCCTATACAGCCAGCCCTTCGGTCAAGACTATGGTTCTGGGTCAATAGGGTAAGCTCCAGAGAATAGCAGAAGGGGCTGGACCTCCTAACACCACGGGCATGTCTCCTGCACTCCATGTTCACGCCTCCTGCATGAAATGCCTCCATAAGTGTGTGCAAGAGGGTCAGTTAAACTGGAGTCTTGAGTGGCTCATGGCTTTATTAAAGAGGAAATTTGTGGTTTCCTATACAGACAGTCCTTCTGGCAGGCTATTTCTCTGGGTCCAGAGGAGCAGCTCATGAGAACAGAAGCAGGGGCTGGACCTCCTTAGACCAAGGGCATCTCTCCTGCACTCCATTTTCATGCCTTCTTCATGAAGCGCCTTCACAGGTGGGTGCAAGAGGTTCAGCTAAACTGGAGTCTTGGGTGGCTCATGGCTTCTTTCAAAGAGAAAAGTGGGGATTTCCTATACAGGCAGCCCTTCAGGCAAGGCTCTGGATCTGGGTCCAGAGGGGCAGCTGCTGAGAAGAGCAGCAGGATCTGGACCTCCTAGGACCAAGGGCATCTCTCCTGCAATCCATGTTCACGCCTCGTTCATGAAATGCCTCCATAGGTGGGTGCAAGAGGGTCAGCTAAACTGGAGTCTTGGGTGGTTCATGGCTTCATTTAAAGAGGAAATTGGTGGTTTCCTATACAGCTAGACTTCGGGCAAGGCTACGGATCTGGGTTCATAGGGTAAGCTCCAGAGAACAGCAGCGGGGCCTGGGCCTCATAAAAACAAGGGCATGTCTCCTGCACTCCATGTTCACGCCTCCATCAGGAAATGCCTCCATAGGTGTGTGCAAGAGGGTCTGTTAAACTAGAGACTTCAGTGGCTCATGGGTTTATTCAAAGAGGAAATTTGTGGTTTCCAATACAGCCAGCCCTTCGGGCAAGGCTATGGCTCTGGGTCCAGTGGGGCAGCTGCTGAGAACAGCAGCAGGGTCTGGGCCGCCTAAGACCAAGGGCATCTCTCCTGCACTCCATGTTTATGCATCCTTCATGAAATTCCTTCATAGGTGGCTGTAAGAATGTCAGCTAAACCGGAGTCTTGAATGGCTCATGGCTCTATTCAAAGAGGAAATTTGTGGTTTCCTATACAGCCAGCCCTTTGGGCAAGGCTATGGCTCTGGGTCCAGAGGGACAGCTCCTGAGAATAGCAGCAGGGTCTGGGCCGCCTAAGACCAAGGGCATCTCTCTTGCAATTCATGTTCACGACTCAATGATGAGTCACCTTCACAGGTGGGTGCAAGAGGGTCAGCTAAATTGGAGTCTTGGGTGGCTCATGGCTTCATTCAAAGAGGAAATTGGTGGTTTCCTATACAGCCAGCCCTTCGGGCAAGGGTATGGGTCTGGGTCCAGAGGGGCACCTCATGAGAACAGCAGCAGGGGCTGGGCCTCCTAAGACCAAGGGCATCTCTCCTGCACTCCATGTTCATGCTTCCTTCATGAAGCGCCTTCATAGGTGGCTACAAGAGGGACAGCTAAACTGGAGTCTTGGGTGGCTCATGGCTTCATTCAAAGAGGAAATTGGTGGTTTCCTATACAGCCAGCCCTTCAGTCCTTAGTTTCTTTCTTGGGACAAGTTCTCGGGGACCCACTCTTGGAATACAAGCTAATGGGGACATATGGCTCCCATCCAAGGAGATAAGAATACAGACCCCAAGGTGGTGTGTCTCTTACGGCTTGAATAGTCAAATCAGCTGATCAGAGAAAACCACTTTGTTCGCCTGGCTGAAGAGAAAGCCTAGACCTGACCCCTGATCCAGCCTGCTGCTCACTTCTTGAACTGAACTGTGATTTGACCACTTCCCAAGCACCCCAATTTTCTCCCGAGACCCTTTTATTTCCCAGCCATGCTGCTACAGGGGTGCTTGGACTATCTCCTAGCTCTGGTCTCTATCTCAGGCCCTGGGGTCATCAGAGCCCTGTGGCAGGAGGAGCTGGGGAGCTTGGTTTCGGTCCCTTGGACCCAGAAAGAGGGGTGGTCTGGGGAGTGGGCTGGGAGACAGACAGGGCCCTGTGGTGGCAATGACCCTCAGCAGGGTCTCCAGGGCAGGTTGTCTGGGACTCCAGCAGAGACCGGCCTCTGGCACATACACCAAAACTGCTTATTCCGTGTGGTTCCTGGGCACACAGCTGCCCAGTGCCTCCCCCGAAGGTTGTCTCTGTGCTGGACTGCTTGCTCCAGACTTTGGATTCTCAGGGCCATCTGGGCTTAAGGGGAAGGGGTACACTCAGGATCCTGCTTCTCTGGAAACCACCTTATGTCCCACACCTCCCTTTCCCAGTCCCAAAGAAGATCTCTCTGCTCGGACTGTCCAGTTTTGTTCTTCTCAGTGGGAAACAGGTCGTTGCTAAGATGCCATCTCTCTGCATTAAATAAGAGGCAGAGGGCTGCGGGCACTCCTCCTCAGGCTGGGGGGCTGGGGGCCTGCTTTGACTGTGAGACTGTGAAGCGGGAAGCTCAAACATCCCTGGCAAGGGCACCTAGACAGGGCTGGGAAGAGAGGCACGGTGGGAGGGAGGCTCTGGAAAGTCTCCTGCTGTCCCAGTAGGGCTCTGAGCTGGCCTAGGACAGGATCCCAGCAGGTCCCAGAGGGGACCCTCACAGGCTGGAGATGAGCTTTGCCCCAAGGGATGCCTTCACAGTGCAACACTGGTCTCATGACCTCCTGCTGGGACCTCCTCTTTTTCTCTTGATCTATATTGGACTAGATCTAAGAGAGGCTAGTCCTGAATTTGGAGCCGAGGAGGGCAAAGGAAGACTCCATTTGCACACTGGCCTGGAGCACCCTGAGTCCGGCTCCAGCAGGACAGCTTCCCTCGCCAAACTCAGCATCTGGTTCACCTGGCCATCCCGGCCTCCTCCCAGCTGCTGCCTGGACCCCGAAGGCTCTGCTCCCTGCGGCTTTGCTCTCTGGGCAAGGTCCAGCCAGCCAGCTTGTTCTGCACTTCTCTCCTTGCCCTAATTTCCCTCTGACTCTGGTCCCCTGGAGGGGCACTGTCCTTCCCTCTCTTCTCCTGTTTCCTCTTTTTTATACATGTTTCTCATCTTGATTCTTTTCTCCAGCTCTCTTCTGGCTGTGGCCTCTCTCTCTCTTTCTCTCTGCACATGGGACTTCAGCATCCCCAGCTCTTTTTTTCCTGCCCGTTTCTCCCTCTCTCCAGAGTCCCGAGTTCTCTGGGTTTCTGAGACTGATTCAACAGCTCTCTGTAGGGACCCCTTCCCCAGAAGTGATGGCCTGTAGCAGGAGCAGAAGGGAGGAAGGGGCTCCAGGTGGCTCCAATCTATCCTCCTGCCCTCCCAGCTGAGGAAGGGACAGTTTCCTCTTCCCCAGGCCCGGTTTCTGATGGTCAGGAAACACCATCTTTGTGATATTCCAGTGTCACCCCATCTTTTCCTGGATCTCTCCGTGAGTCTCCAGGACTCCCCACTGGCCATCATCTGGGCTGTCACCATCTTCCTGGGACCAGCCCCTGGCGTCTGCCTTTTAACTGGGGATACCAAGGAGGCGGCTTCCAAACACAACCCCAGTTCCTGTGAGCACCCACATCCCCGAAACCTAGATCTTTGGAGCTTCCCTGTTCCTCCTTTGACGGTCCTGTGCTGAACTCAGGAAGCCTCTGAGCCTTGTCCCTGATAAACCCATATGACCCTCAAGAACCCTTATAAATCCTTGGGTCTCCAGCATTTCCAGGTATGTTCAGTGGGTTCCCTGGAGGCCACTCCCATTGGACTGTAAAAACCCCAAGCAGAATCCTTTCCCCCAACGTCAGTGCTGCTCAAGATCAGGACCCTGATAATACAGGCAACTGGGTTTTTCTTTTAGACCCAACTCCTGGGTGGGCAAAGAACCTTCTCCTTTCCAACTTCCTGCCTGGGCCCAGGGAAGACTCACTATTTCCTGATTGATAGGGTGCCCGAGAGTATTATTTGAGTGTTAGTTTTCTCTGAGTAGATGTATCTACCTGGGGTGGGGGTGGGGGGCGTGCAGGACTACTGAGCACTTATATCTGAGCCATCAGCCTGGCCTTGTATTTGTATTCATTCTCAGCATGTCAATCTGCCTTTTCTCACTATGGAGGAAGGTACTTGAATGCAGGAACTTTGTCCCATTCATCTTTGTATCACCACTGCCCAGCAAATCTCAACAAATATTTGATACTGCAATGAGCTTACAGGTGGATGGGTGAATTCCTGAACAGATAGCAGAGGATGGTGGCAACAGGGAAATCAAAAGGGAAGTGAGGGCAGAACTCCCCGGCTGCCGAGATGCCCGGCAGCTGGGAGTTGGTTTACTGGGACAGTCCTGTGAAGGGACCCTCCCACAAAATCTTTGGTCCCAGGTCTGCTGGGTCTCTCCCCATGAGCATGCTCTAAGAGCAACACCAGAGTTAGGTGTTCCCTCACCCCTGCCTGAAAAGAAATCCAAATCCAACTCTTCCCGCTTGGCTGACGGTCACTGAGCCACAGTGAGAGTCATTTAGCAACCTCCTTGAGACCACACTCCCACCAGGGCACATGATTGCAATTTCCATCGCTGTTCATGGCCTGTCTCCATCCAGGGCACTGGATGATCTTAGGGCAGCAAAGCTGGTGGGCAGTAGGACCACTGGAGGGGCCCAGAAGAAGTTGCCCCCCACGGCCGTGATGGCAGGAAGGAAAAGTGGC
The DNA here is from genome assembly GCF_025265405.1 of Mesoplodon densirostris. Taxonomy (NCBI): domain Eukaryota; kingdom Metazoa; phylum Chordata; class Mammalia; order Artiodactyla; family Ziphiidae; genus Mesoplodon; species Mesoplodon densirostris. Next base: position 105,579,212 of record NC_082664.1, read on the forward strand.
AGTTGCTCCGGCTGGGGCTTCCTGAGCAGCCTGGCAGGGGCTGTCTGGGGAAGGGGCATAGGCCATGGCACCCCTCTCTCCTGCCTGTTCCCTGCCATGTCTGGACCCACAATTCTTTAGGCAGCCTTCCTGGAGGAGGCAACTCAACCTCCCTCTGAGCCTGGGAGCCATTTCTGGGTCTCTCTCAGACCTGGCTTCCTCTTGGGCTCCCCTAAGGGGTGACCCAGGTTGGACATTGAGAGGTTCAGAAAGTCTCTCAAGCCTGACCATGCCCCTCCCACACGGCTTTATACTGGATGCTTAACTCTCCACCATTATAGGGCTGTTTCCTGGTCACTGAACTGATTACTGTTAAGCTATAATTTCTTTCTGGAAGGATGTTCAGCTCCCATCTTTCCACCCCACCTTATCCGGTCCCCTTCCCTTCTATGGTTTGTGGGCTCTGGGAGGCTTGGGGACCAGGGACAAAGAAGAGAGAAGGGCACTTTGGGGCTGTCTGTCTTTTGTCATGCTGTGGCCTTTCCCCTTTGCTCCATCCTCTGCCTGCCTCTCCCTCCCTCTCAGTGATGACCTGGAACCAGAAGCCATCTCTCAGGGTCCGGGGGGCGGCCCTCCAACCCTGGCCAGTCCAGTCCGGGCTTCAGCATTCAACTTCAGTAGCACTGTTGCCCCTCAGCTCGGGCACCTCTGGGTCTCTACCTTTCTTTCCTCCCTCTCCCCCACGCCCCACCAACTCCTGCTCTTTTATGGCTTCCCATCACTTCCCCTCCGTTTCAGCTGCACCGCCCCATCTTGCCCGAGGTTCTCTCTTGTTTACTTGATTTCTATAAGTTTCTCCATCCTCTCCACCCACCCGGACCCTGTGCCCTTTACTCCTGTGTATTCATCTCTTTCCTTTCATAAGAACTGGGGTTCATGAGACTTAGGGGACGTGGGGTCAGTGGGAGGACACGACTTGGCAGACACTGCCTGGTGTCCTTGCTGCCTCAGTGCTTTGGGTTCCTCTCTGCCCGAAACCTGAGCTCAGAGGCCAGCTGTGGGGTTCCTCTGCAGCCCAGGTGCTCTCTACTGTACAGCCCAGCCCCTTGCTAGCAAACCTGTTTCTGGTAGGCCACAGCCACACTATATAGTCTCTCGATATAATTGTATATATTTGTACATCCATACAATTTATTCTTAAGGACCTATTAGTTGAGGAGGCATATTTGTGCAGCCCCAAGCTATCCAGTGGTGTCTCTGAGCCCTTGTTTCACCCAGGACAGGTGGGAGCCATGAGGTTCCTCCCTTCAGGTCTCAGAGCTGTGACCCCCCACAGGACAGCAGGATGGTGAGTGGGGCAGTGGAGGGGACCAACGCCCTATTGGGCTGGGAGCCCCTCCCCCATCCAGTGACAGTTGCTACCGTTGGGGTTTCCAGGGCAACCCAGCAGGGCTCTGAATGGGTTTTCGCAGTTGGACTGAAGAGTGTCCACTTAATCTATGTAGTTCCTGCATGCAGAACTCTCCAGAAACAGGCGCTCCTGAATGGCCCTGCCCGGGCCTCCTGTTCAGAGAAGGCTGCCCCGCCCCTACCGGGAACCATTTTTGCTCCTTCCTAGGATGCCGGCTTCTCACGGCAGCCAGGGCATCAGGGAAGAAAGGGTGTGAGTAGCTGCTTTGGCTGGGATGTCAGGGGCCTGGGAAAGCCCCTGCCTTTGCAAATAAACTCCCGCCTCTTTCCAGATGTTGCCTTGTCCCAGATATCTGATGTCCCCACCGTTAAAAATTCCTTCCCCAGGTGAAGGACTGGCTCGTATTAAGCTACCATTTCTGTGTGGGAAAGACACGCTTCAAGTTGCCAGCATCTTTTGTTTTCTGCTATGAGTTGTCAGTACCCCCTTCAGGCCAGAGGCTGGGGTCACGTTGGAGAAGGGGTGCTAAGGGTCAAGGAACACACCCAGTGCACCTAAGCGGGCTAGAAGGGCTGGAGCATCTGAAAACACCCTGCTGAAGATTTCCCAAATGGGCTTGGAGGGATCCCAGCCTTGAGATGTTGCCTCCCCAGGAGTTGAAGGGCCTTTCCCAGAGAACAGTAGGAGTCTCAGGGCAGGAGGTGGTGCCGCAGGGCTCTGGCTCCCTGTGGGCTCCTAATCACGGAAAGAGAGACACCCTGATGCCCCTGTTTTCTCCCCCATAGACCCTCCCAGCAACAGTTCCCAGAAGCCATGACATGTCCCTGCAGCTGGAGGCCTTCAAGGGCAGCCCTGGAGGCCTCCCGGGCCAGTGTTGCCAGGGCAGAAAGGAAGGTAAGTGGCAGTGCCAGCCCTGGAGTTTCTCCCTCCCTCTGCATTTCCTGCATCTGGACGGCTGCTGCCCAGGATGGTGGGAGGGACAGAGAAGGTCACTTGTCAGGAAATCCAGAGTGGGACCTCTCCCCCACCTGGATGTCCCTTCTCTTCATTCTCAAGGGCTGCACCTACATTCTCAGGTGTCTCTTTTCCTGAGATGACATGTCTGCTCCTCTTAGGAACTGTAAATCAGAGGAGAATTTTTGGATGAAACCACAAGGCACAGTCAGCTGTAGATGCTGGACCTTCTCCCTCTCTCCAGGGAGGCCCTTGCCCTCCTTGTCCTAGGTAGTATCCCCAGCTTCTGTTTCTATTTCTACCTCTGAACACAATTCCTATTCCCTTGTCTCTTTCAGTGGAAACCATCTCTCCCCAGCTTCCCAATCAACATAGATAACAGATGTGTGGAGATAATGGTGTACACTGTCCGCAGGGCAGCTGGGTGGGCCTTGGCCAAACACTCTTGTACCTACACGTGTTCTTCGCAAAATCTTCTCCACGTGTGCCATGAAGTGAGAATGTTTAGGAAGCACTGCTCTACTGCTCACTCACTCTTTTTCTTCCCCCTCCAACATATGGGTGGTTTTTGTGTACATTTCTGCCTCTTATCACCCTCTTATTTTTGGCTCACAGAGAAGATTGGACCCCAAGTCAATGAAGGAGCCAAGAGACTCAAAGGGGAGGGGACCATCTGACTCCCACAGGTGCATAACTCACTGACTCAGGTGATAATGAGGAGAAACACCTTGCTTCCCCTGTACTACTATCCCTGACTATCAGGAATCCCAGTCCCAGGAGCGCCCACACCCTGACACTCCTCCACTGGCCATAATGAAGGGAGAAGATAGTGTAGGGCATCAGGTTCTTATCCTTTTCCCCTTTCCACCTGGCCTCAACTGGAAATGTCAGCATGGCTCCACACCGGACACCACCGCCTGAGCCCCCTGAGGACGTTCCAGTACTGGAAACTGATGCTGATGCTATGACCTCCCAGCTTCCCCAACTTCTGAGTTAGTCCACAGAGAGACCCCTTCTCACCAGCTTCTTGGTGTATAATGCTAGATCTGGAGGATTTTATCCATTATGTGTGCTCAGAGCCAACCCCTCCCCATACTGACTAGCTTCTCAATCCCAGGCTTGGGCTACACTCTCCTCATTGCCTGGGTATCTCTTTCTCTTGTGCTTCTGGAGGGCAAGACACTGTTTCTTATGGATTTCTGGGTCTCTGGAGCCTCGCCCAGAACTTGGTATGCATGCTTAGCACATGCTTTTTGGAATAAAAATATTTCAAAATGGTGTATATAAATGTTGAATTTCTTTTCTGACTTTAGATATAAGGGAGGTGGAAGAAAGCTTGGGACAATCCCTGTGTACTCAGAAAGAAAACTGAGGGACTTGAGGTGACAGTGGGATGGGCATGGGCGTGTGTAGTTTGGGATTTAGGGACCAAGTCTGCCTAATGGGGCAAAGTTGTTGAGACTCAGTACACATAAGGCTGAACTTGAGTGCACTTCATGAATTTCAGGTATGGGGACTGTTAGAAATCCAGAAGCAACCAGCTTTGAGTCATAGTTGTTGCTAAAACACTGGAAAAATATAAATCCCTTCATATTCTGATCAAAGAGAAATTTCTTTCTCTGCCTAGTAAGGCCCAAGGAATTGCCGGAGAAACAGGACTGTAATTTAAAATATTTATCAACACATTTTCTCTATGCATCCTCAAACTGTACTAATTAATTTTGTGAAAAGATATTTCCAGGCTAGGTTTCTAGTTATAATCTCAAAAGCTACACTTGTAAAGTGTTCCTGGGACTCCAACTGCACGATTTTCTGAATGAGATTAAAATGTGAGGGGAATACCTTCTCCAGTGAATGATGCATATGTGTGTGCATGCATGTGTATGTTTTTTGTTGCTATGTGTCAGTGTGTTGGGTTCAATACTCTCCACACAACTGAAGCCACAATGTTGTTACATCTATTGTCTCTACTACTAGAGATGGCCCAGGAATTTCCCATATTGTTAGTGGCTAAACAGAGTACAGTGTAGACAATGGTGTTCACAATTAAGTCTAAGCAGAGAGAGAAAGAGCACAGTGATGAGTGAGTGGCAACTGACACTTAGGGTCACGAGGCCTGTGGAGCCAACCTCTCCCACACCTTCCCAATCTTATCACTCTTCTCTATCCTCACTGCCAGTGCTAGGATTTAGGCTAATAACTCTTCTCTAAAGCTAAACCCACTCCTCCATCATCATCCACACTGTCCCCAACTGGTCTTTCCAGAATCTGAGTATGATCAAGTTACAAGTTAAAAGAGCCATGGGATTTCCTCTTGCCCTGGCTCATTGGTCTGCCAGTCTATCACTTTATCCCTTCTCCATGGTTTCAGCCACACAGGACCACTCAGCATTCCCCAAAGCAGACTTGTGCTTCCCTTCTCAGTGTCATCTTGCCCTTTATCCTCTCAAACCTGGTGAGCTCCTGTCACCTTCAACGTCTACTTCTAGTCTACAGTTTCCAGTGTGTCAACTTGGCTAGGCTATAGTACCCAGTTATTCAATTAAACACTCATCACAGGTGTTTCTGTGAGGGTTTTTTAGAGATGGGGTTAATAGCTACAATCATTTGACTTTAGATAAAGATTATCCTCAATAACTGAGGTCTTCTGGAGGAAGAAAACATTATGCCTCAAGTCTGCAACATCAGCTCCTACCTGAGAGTTGCCAGCCTGCTGCACTTCCCTACAAATTTAGAATTTGTCCAGCAGAACCTCAAAATCACATAAGATAATTCTCTGAAATAAATCTCTTCTATCTATCTATCCATCATCTCCCTCTCTTCCTTACTGTTTCTATTTTTCTGAAGAACCCTGACTGATCAACTGTCACTTACAAAATTGAGGAAGGCACCATCTGGATTCACTGAGTACTTGATAGATATAATTTTTAAGACTTATTTATTTTTAATATTTTGTCAATAGACAAAGTGAAGGGATCTGGCCTTATCTGTCTTAGTATCACTTTAAAAAATGTCTGCTCTATCATACTCTCTAAATTAATATTTGTAGAGATGGCAAAACAGGCATGGATTTTGTGGGCATCAGTCCATAAATCAGAGGTACTCGAAGGGTCACATCTTTTCCTCTGCCTCTTAGCACCCTTGCTGCTAGAATGGAATATTTTCTCTCATTCATAACTGGAGTTTTCCCTTTTTCAAAGATGTGCAAGAATCCCTGGGTCTCCAAGAGTCCCAATTACTGGGAGGACCCTCAGGTCATTTGTTACAGGTTATTAGCTTAGGCTAACATTGTTTCTCCAATGTCCGTATCCCAATGCATATGGCCCCATGGTCCCTTGGATGCCGAAGAGCCGCTGCTTTTGTGACATGCTTGAGACTGACCCTATGCCTGGGGCCCATCCTCACTGGGGAACCCCATGGCTTTCCCTTTCTGAGAGTTTCCCACCTCCATGAAGTAGGTTTCACCCTCCAAGCACAATCTGTTGCCATTTTCTTCTTAACTGTCTAGGCAGAACTTCTTTCTTCTTTTGATCAGTGAAGATCATCCCTTTCTTTCCTTCTTTGAGACAATGAAGTATCATCTTTTCCACAAGTTTAGGCTTTTATAAAAGTCAGAAGAGCTGTTTGGTTTTAAGTAGCTCCCCACAAAAATCTTTGTAGCAAGAAACCTCGAAGGGTCTTGAAAATCAAACACAAATTGCTTAATAAACTATGCTCACATAGATGATTATCCATCCATCTGTCCACTAAAACATAACTTTCCAGAATAAAAGCTATACAAACATGGTGGTGAGATCAAATGAAGTATTGCCCATTTATTTGCCTATATTCTCTAAATGTTTTATGATAACCATACATTATTTTTATAAAGTGAGAGACTTGAAACCAAGCAGACCCTGTGAGGCTCCTGGGCAGGGAAGTCTGTTGCTAATCAGGGAAGGGAGGGGATTCAGAGACAATGGAGGAGCAGCCAAGAAACAATAGTGAAGCCTTGGGACAGGGTCTTGGTTCCACCTCAAGGGATACACATAACAATATCTTTGAGCTCTTTTTGGATCTAAAACCCCCAACAAATGGAAGATATTAGCATTCTTCATTCCAGAGAAGACCACCTGAGGCCAGATTAAAGGAACCAGGGAAGCTCATCAGGAGACTACCTGAGACCAGATTAAAGGAGTGTGCACATACTCTAATCCTTATCAGCAAACCCACCCTTGAACCATTGCTATAAAACTCCTCACCAAATGCTCCTGGATTGGGGTAAACAGTTTTAAGGGGTGTGAGCCCACTGTGTCCCCCTCTGCCTGGCAAAGCAATAAAGCTCTTCTTTTCTACTTCACCCAAACTCTGTCTCTGAAATTCGATTCAGCACCATTGTACAGAGGCTGAGTTTTGGGCATTAGACTCTCATTAAACCAGAAGACAGTTAAGAAAGGTCAGGAGACTCAGGATCAATTCCAGCTTTGCTATGTGCTTGCTGTGTGATTTCTAAACCTCAGTTTGCTGATCAATAAAATTGACAGAGTACCAAACTTTTGTTTTCTGAATAAATGAGTCAAAGTGTATAGAGTTCTTAGCATATACTGGAATATATTTTTTCAGTATATGGTCATAGTTTTTAATCCATGCTAGACAATAAGTTTGACAGCAAGACAAAATCTCTTCCTTCTTTATCTCTACCATCTAGGAAGGGCCTGGCTCATGGAAGATAAAAGTTAATTGCTGAATGAATGACTAAATAAACACTTCATTTAATCAATCTCCCAATTTCTAGATCTTTTACTCCAAAAAATTAGATTATTCTCTGTACTAAACATCTTCATCTAGAACCCCTGTTCACCTGTGAGTATGTATATTTTCCTGAAACACACTGTTTTTTCTTTGATTGTGTGACAAACTACATGGAGAGCCTTGAATTAGCTAGCGGAATTGTCTCATGCCACCTGTCATAAGCACAACAATATACATGTTTCACCTTGTTTTTATGATTTTATGACTTTCTAATTATCTGAGTGCACATAGTTAATCTCCATAATTCTGGTTTTATGGCAAGGTTACACGCATATGAACCATACGCTATTCTGCTTTTGATTTCACACCTGTGTTAACAAGAGACTAAGAGATCATAATCAAAAGCTTGCAAGGTGACCAAAAGCTGAAACATCACACTACCCAATATTCCAGAGCACCATCCGAGTGGCACACCCAGCATAGCATAAACACAGGCTGTGCTCTACTTTTTAAAATGTGTTTTATCTTATTTATTGTGTCTTATCTATTTCTGCATAAGAAATTACCACCAAATCACCAGCTTAAGATAGCACGCATCTATTATCTTACAGTTTCTGTGGGTTAGGAATTTGGTCATGACTTAGCTGGCCCTCTGGCTCCAGGTCTCACAGGGTTAGAGCAAAGGTGATGATCTGGGTGCTATAACTGTTGAGATTCAACTGGGAAAGGACTTACCTCCAAGCTCATGAGGTATGAGAAAGCTTCTGTCCTTCGCTCAGGGCTGTTGGCTGGAGGATGCCCTCAGTTCCTTGCCACATAGGCCTCCCCATAAGAAAGCTTACTCCATCAGAGTCAGAAAGAGGGAGAGTCAACAGAGCCTGCTAGAAAAATGCAAGTCTCAATCTTACGTTACACTGTCAGGGAATTGATGTCCCATCACCTGCACTGCATTCTATTGCTTAGAAAAAAGCTGCAGGTCCCATACACACTCAAGGGGCAGGAATCATACAAGGGAATGAATGCAGGAGGTGATTCACTGGGGCCACCTAAGAGCCTACCAGCCACAGTGCCCAAGAGATTGATTTTAAATTCACACGTGGTCAAAAACAGTCCATGTTAACTCACACTCTAATCACAGTTAAGTTAAATGGATATGACAAGATCAGCTATATGTAACCCATTACCAATTTCTGCTGCGAGAATGTTACTAAAAGTATTGTGCTTGAGACTTCCCTGGTGGCGCAGTGGTAGAATCTGCCTTCCAATGCAGAGGACACTGGTTCAATCCCTGGTCCAGGAAGATCCCACATGGCCACACACGGAGTAACTAAGCCCGTGCATCACAACTACTGAGACCGCGTGCCACAACTACTGAAGCCCGCATGCCTAAAGACCGTGCTTTGCAACAAGAGAAGCCACCGCAATGAGAAGCCAGCACACAGCAATGAAGAGTAGCCCCTGCTCACTGCAACTAGAGAAAGGCTGTGTGCAGCAACGAAGACCCAATGCAGCCAAAAATAAATAAGTAAATAAATAACTTTATTTAAAAAAAAAAGAAAAGAAAGTATTGTCCCTGTCACCCGTCAGTGTTCTTGCATAAGGTTCCTTGGAGAAACTGCTTTGAAATTTACTTCTAGGAAAGACTAGACTTTCCTGTAAACCAGAAGTTTTATCTTTTCTTCTAAAATTAATGACCATCAATTCTTTTTCACATTGATCTTCTGGAGGCTTACTTATAATAACTATCTCTTTTAATTTCTATTTCCTATTTGTTTCCTGACCTGGATTTCTTTTTTCTTAAACATGTTTTATTTTCATTTGTGTTTTCTATCTATGTTATTACATATATTCTTACTGGAAGCCACCTAAATAAGGTGCGATTTAAATAAATAAGGCAGAGGTTAGGTGGCCTTTATTCTCAAGGTTCAGTGTGGTCAATACATGATAGAATTGAATTCCAGGACTTCTTTCTGTCCGTTGAATAAGATATCTAAATGTTCTGTATTTTATTCTTTTTATAAGTGAGAAGGCTCAGTAGAAAGAATGTTAAAAATTAGTTTATAATATTTTGAAACATATTCATCAAAGTGAATTCTAGGTTAAAACTGATTTTCTAAGTTGGTTTAGTCGAAACTGGGATCTTAATTTGGACATGAAGTACAGAGAAGATCTGAAAAATATAACATTTACTTTAAGAAAACTTACAAACACTATATTAAGGGCCACACGATAGGTGATCCAAAGATGGGTAGTTGTACAGCCCAATTCTTATGACTTTTGGAGAGAGTCATGATGATACACCCTGACATTATTCAACAGAGCCTTCAGCAGGGGGCACAAGGTATAAAGGGACCATAACAACCCCTTAATTTTTGGCTTACAGCTAACAGAGTTCTCAGAGTCACAGAGGATAATTATAGGAGGTCCTGAAAAATCCTTCAGCACAGAGCTTGGCACCTGTGTATGTCCTTACCAGGATTCGTAGCTTGACTTCTGTCCATCCATTTCGACAGTTGCTAACAACTAACTGAAATGCAGCATTTCTTTCAATAATGAAAGATGGCAATAAATCATGATAGTATTAGCACTAGCTGTATTTTGTCACCTGTAGGAATCATAGATATTTTTATATCATTTTACAGTTGCAGATATCTCAAAACATGTTTTAGGCTCATCACTATTTCAAAGCATGGTAGTTACCAGACTCACTATTTCTTAATCAGCATATGAATACAGCAGCACATATCTTGCCCTATTATACTTTTAAATTATATTTTTAAAACTATATTTGTGAATGGTTGGTTTTCTCTATAATCCCATATATGTTACTTTTGTACTTGGAAACATCATGCAGAGAAAGGTGCACAGACTTCACCAGATGTCAAAGGGGCAAGGCACATGGGTGTTGAGAACCGTTATAGGCTTAGACCGAGGGCAGCAAGCCCCACAGACCTCTCTCTCAGAGAGGACAGTTAGCAGCAGGGCCGGACTCAGAGTAGCCCACCCTGCAGGCAAGACTCTGCCTTCCTTTTACTGCTTCCTGTGGAAGAAAGAGTCATCTTGGGGAAGTAAAGGAGCTTGGAAGAGGTTGACTGCTGATCAGATCTGGGGTTGAATACAGGCTCTGCCTTACACCTAAACCAGCTCTTAGCTCAGTAAGAACTTAGTTCTTTGTGCCCTAAATTTTAATTTTAAAAACATTTCAAACCGTCTTAAAAGTTACGAGAATAGAACAATGAATACCTAGATAAGTTTCACTAAGATTTATGGATTATTTACATTTTATTTCATTTGCGTGTGCTTGCTATTTCTTTCTCCATAAAATCTACTATATGGTCCATATTCTCATGTCCTCAAACATCCCAGTAACGTCTTTATTTTGTTTTTGCAGTCTCTCCACTATGTCTGCCTTGAGTTCACTCAGACCACTCTCACTCTGCCCTTTAGCCTTGGTGCTGTCATCGACCCTGGAAGCCCAGGGCCCGTGGGTCCCCCACTCGTGTCTCACACTCTGATCACCGTGAATCCCTGCACATTGCTTCCTCTGCCTCTCCTCCTGCCCTTCCCAGCTGCCTAAACCCTTCCCCTCCACCTTCTGGGATTCACAATCCATCATTCGCAGAACTCTCTCTGCTCTCACTTTCTTCTCAGTATGTTTGCTTTGTTTTTTGGTTTGTTTGTTTGTTTGTTTTTATCCAGATTTCAATCAAGGATCATAGGTTGCAGATGTCTTGAATTTCTGTCAGTGAGTAAGTAGTTCTTCTAGAAATGGCCTTAGTTCTTTGAGCCTTTGCCCCACATTTCTGAAAGTGGGAACTAATGACAATAATAACTGCTGTACAGGGTTGTTAACAACCAAAAGACACACGAAAGCGCTTTAGAAACTGTGAAGTTAAGTGCAGTTACTATTCTAATTTTTATGTAGACAGTTGCAGTCAAGGATCAAGGTTTATTCTTGCTTGCACATCTTTGGTGTTCAGCGGAGTGCCTGTAGTCTGGGCAGACTTCAGTGTTGTGACAGGATGTCTGGACTCAATGAATATGACAGCAAGACAATTCCCCATAACAGACTCCAGGACGGGAACTCACTTCTGTCAGTTATGAGAATGGTGTTGTGTCTCACTTACTCTGTCCAAAACCAAGATTCCAATTGGGCATTTTCATTTTATTTCAAATCTGGAGGTCAGTACTTCTTTTTCTAAGTTTTTTTGCTTTTGTGATAGAATGAGAATTAATAAAGCATGTTTTATTTCTGTCACTTTTGGAAAGAAGCAAACCTAAGTCAGATCTCTGATTAATGGTTTAAGTAGATACTATTTATTATTAATTCTCCCCTCCCCCCATTTCCATTCTTCCCCGTAAAAAATCCATCATTACATAAAATGTCTAGATATTTTATAGTATTTGTCCAATATATTTATGATTATCAGTTCAGACTGACATGTCATTCCAGTTTAGCCAATTTATAGATGCACTTCATCTTTAGATAGATAGATCTCCTGTGTCTGATGTTACAATCCTGTTCATCTAATATTTTGTTAAGGGGATGGGGGAGAGGCAAAGAAACTAATATTCATGAAACACCTTTAATATGCCATCCCCTTTACATACATCATAACATTTTACTCATTGCCAGACCTGGTGAAGCCCTGTGTATTGCCTGTTTTGCACATGAAGAAAGTGAGACTTGGAGATTGTGACACCAGCTGAAGGTCGCATGGTTAAGAAGGTGGGGCTGGTGTCCATGTTCCTCCCACTCTGCCTGGCTGACTTCCTGAAAGTGACCAGAGACATAGGTTTCCCAGACTCTCTGTAAGGCTGAGCAAATAGCATTTTATCTACTTCCCCACAAAGCCACTCACATTAATTACATTTACACATACTGTAAATGTAATTAAGGAAGCTTTTGTTCAGATAACACCTTGACTGTAATCCGATAACAACCAGTGCTTGGGTTTTATCCTCACTCTCGGGTTATTTCATTGTACGGAATTATGACCCAAGAAAATGAGTGATCTCCAGGGAGAAGATTATTAAGCTAAAATTAAAAGACATGAGAAACCTCTTAAATATTGTCAGCATTTATAATTTAAAATTGCCATGTTTATTCAATATTGGAAAAATGCAAAAGGTGATCTTGGCTAAACATTGTAACTTTTGACCCTGTCTATACCAAATAAACTGTATGGTATGGTATAACTTTAATCTCATGTAATTAAACAGTGTTAACTTTGCAAAACCAAAAAAGGTGTTTAAATCTCCATTAATCATCCTTTCAGAAAAACATAAGCAATGTTTCTCCCTCATTATGTTGTTACCTGCTAATTAATGGGATGAATCAAATTTCCCTGTTTCTTTAGATTTGCATGAGCTTAAAATACTCTTTTATCTACATTAGGTAGAATGTCAAAACTGGCTTTAGTGTTATTTTAAATCTTGGGAAGATCACAAGGGTTCCTAAAAATATGTCCTATATTGACAATGCATTAAACCTTAAGAAAAGTTTAATTAACAAATGTCAGAATGTGTTTCAAAAAAGTGATATATTAATAATTTGTTCTGATCTCTTGAGTCTAATAACGTCTTAACCCTTAAAGAAAAAAAGACATATTTTACATCTTAACATGACTTATGCTAACTAAAATTTGATGATTTAAAATTATAGTATATATAACATAATATACTTTAATAAAATACTTTAATATACTTTAATAAAATTAAAGTATATGTAACCTAAAAATGTTTAAGTATCTTACTGCTTCAGTTCACTTTTTAATGTATATTCTCATTAATTTACGAATTATTGGTTTACCTAGATTGTATCATTAGATACTAATTCTAATTGAAGATATTTACACAGGCCCAATGTGGTTACAAAACCAGTTTAATGTATAGTTTAAAATCTCTAGACCTCATCTTTTTCTTCTGGAATATGGGAATATTGTACTTCCTTGTCTACCTCACATATGTTTTTAGACACAGCAGATGAGAAAACACAAGTATTTTGGGTTACTTTCATAACTTACTAAGTAACTCTAAAGGGTCATGTTAAAAGTTTATTTTTATTTGTTTGTATCTTTTTTCACATAATGTACATGGGCCAAAAAAAGGAAAAAGAAGCAAAAAGGACAAATTTGTCATATCCTAATCTTTTGTCTTGCATTGAATATCTTTAGAATTCTTTGTTTTGCCCTAGTCTTTTTTTCTCTGCTCATATAGAAATACACCCACATGTGTGAGTTTCAATGACTTTTCAGTAGTTCACATATCAAATATACTTAATTGAATCCCTATTGTATATTCAGCTTATTTCTAATATTTCACTGTTACAGTATGTGATAATTTGTGTAAATATGCCTTTAAACACAGCTTTTATTATTATTATTATTATTATTATTATTATTATTATTTTAGGATTTTGCTACATACTTCCAAACTGCCCTCAAGAAATATTTTTTCAATTTACGCTATCACCAGCGATGGATGAGATTACTGGCTCGCTCCCACTCCCTTGTCAACACCAGGTATTTACATTATTTTCAATCTTAATAAGATGTTATTGTTATTATTACATATTTATCAGTATCCCTGGCATCATTCTCCTTTTTTTCTTCTTTCCTTTTTTCGTTCTTTCTCACCTACTTGGTGAGAAAATGCAGGTTGTGGAACTGGAAACTGTTAATCTTTGAACGACAATTCCTCTCTCTAGAGGCTCAAAAAGTTATTTCATAAAGAAATGCTGTTCAAGGTCTCTAATTTTAAGCATCCCAATCACCACTGGCCTCTTGTAGGACTTAGGCCTACAAGGATGTCTGTGCAGCCTAAGGAGAACATTAATACATGCGCTGTTTTCTTTTTATTCTCTTTGGCGACCTGTGCCTTTGGGATGTCTTTGAGATGTTTGATGCTTTTTGTAGCTAGAGTTATTGATCAGGGCAGCAAAAGGGAGTGCTAGTGATGGCCAGGAGAGATGATTTCACCTGAGCTTGCAGCCAATATCCAAGAGGTCTGCTCAGCTTCAAATAGTCTCATGGGTCTCAATGCTTGTGACAAACCTGATCCCAAAGGAAAAAATCAAGACAGCCTGGTAGTTAATGAACTTAAAAAAGAGTATTGCGAGACATGTTTATAGTCATAAAAGAGTGGTTTGATTTTTCAGTCACTCTGCTCTTCTATCAAATTTTAAGTTCAACAAACGATGTTTATAAGAACATATTGGAAATGTGTAAAAATGGTTCTCTAAGACCACTATAGCAACCAGGAGTGTAGTTCCCCACATTTTCCCAGTTCTCCTTCTGGTCCTTTAGTTGTGAGAAGAGGTGACCTGTGTAACTTCCAGGTTGGAGCATCTAATTGTCTGTGTGGGACCCTCCAGCTTCCTTCCCCTCTGCCACAGGGACAAGAAGCATTCCAAGTCCCCAACTGGGGAGAGCATGGAGCAGCTCCTGCAGAGAGTGACATGAAGCAGACATGGGAAACCACCTTGTGTTGCTTTGAGACCCTGAGTTTTTTGAGTAATTGTTTTCAGTAATGCTTTGTTACTATAGCATAACCTCACCCATCCTGACAGACACAGACATTTTGAAGGATTTTTTTTCCCTAATAAACATTTAATGATAATTATAAAGCTTCAAAGTAAAAACCATCATTGATTACAGGAAGAATTGAATTTCTGATGAAAGAAACATACAAGGTATCTTTAAAAGCTGAAATTATTTAAGTGTTTCCCAGCCCTGTTATTAGAAACTTTTATGCCAATCTCCTTTTCTACTCAAAGTAAAATTTTGTACGCCAAATTAAAAAGTGAAAGAGAGTGCTAACGTGTATTGTGTGCCTGCTATGTGTCAAATACACGGCTAGATAATTTATATCTTTTATTTTACTTAAGGTAGCATAGTAACCATGAAAGGCAAATGACATTTCTATTTAAGGAATAAAATATCCTAAGATGCACCAAGATGAAGAGATTTGACTTTGAAACCAGGTTGGTCTTATTTTACTGCCCTTGTCATTTTCCCTCCTCACAAGTGGTTTACTACTTCAACTGTTTATTAGTACAAATATATAAGATAGTTTATTACTCACGTACTTGAAAAATATACAAACATTTTGTTCTGGAGACAAAAGAGAAACATAGTTCAATTCAGATCCAGTCTTTGTAGGTATTGGAATTGCCAACACCGTGAACTCTGCTGAGACTAAAATTACATTGGACAAAAAATAAAATGTTTCCAAGGGACTTCTTGTTAAATCAATATCTGTATTTTCCCTGACTCCAGGTGTTAGCATCACAAGTTTACATTCAGCCCTTTGTCCAGTTAAGCCTTTTGTTAAATGTCTCAGCAGATGATTTTATTTTTTCAGTAGTCGAAACTATTTTATACTTGCAAGCAGAGATACCATTTGGACTGTACTACTGATTGCAGCCTGTTACAGCATCCTTCCTGCTCTGGACAGTGGTTTAACTTTTCCAATGCACTTGTCAAAAAAGAAGAAGAAGCAGATGGAGGAGGAAAAAAGAGAACTGTTCATCATAACTGAGATTGTCCGACTCTCGGTTATAGTAGGTGGACTATTTTAAGTTCTCTTTGTCTAGCATCTCCGTGTCCCTTCATCTCCACCCAGAGATGCCCTGCCCTCTGGATACACATGAGAGTGCCATTCAAAGCTTTACAGACACAGCACATCAGAATATTGACCCTTCATTCTAACCAGCCAATCTCTTCAATGTCCTTCAAATATATCTCGATTAATCCTATCTCAACCTGTCTCAGATCAGTAAAATTAATAAACACATATCTCTGTGTAGTATTTTCCAAGTCACATTTTAACTTCATCACGTAGGTGATCATTTTTGTGTCTTAGTTAGGAATCCTGGAGAAGAGAAAAGCTGGGAACTCCCTTCCTTCTTAAGAGTGCTTTCCCCTCGGCAGGAGCCAGTGCAAGTCAAAACTCCTTCGAGAATCTTCTCTCCAGCTTCTCCCTCTAGATTATCTTCTCTCTCCCCCTACCTGGCAGCACGTGGTACCCTCTTCACCTGTTGTTGTCCCCAGTGTGAGCTCAGGCATTTGGAAGAGTATGATCTGGTGGAGAGAGAAAGGCTTTGGAACCAGAAAGAAGGTGAGTTTGAAGCCCAGTTCTGCCACTTAATCATGTGACTTTGGACGAATTGCCTAACCCTTGGGCACTGTGGTTTGTTCATCCGTAAATGGAGATAATAGAAGCCACCTTGTATGGTTATTATACAGATGAAACAAGATGAAACACATCAAGGATTTGCCCAATGCCTGGCTCCAAAACAGTCGGGCTCTGTCTCTCTCCTTCCTCAGTCCCTCGAAGGGAGAGACCGCATCCCTCTGTCTTTTTCATCTCTCCTTCTCCACAGCATTCACAGAATGCTGAATGCACAGGGAGCACACAATCAATATTCTCTGAATTGAATCATACAGAGGCCAGTCCTCAGACACTGCCTTAGAGAAAAACTCCACCGTGGAGCAGTCAGCAGCCATTCCTTTCTTGTCAATCAGAAGTGTCCTTTGAAGTGCAGAGGCATCTTTCATGGAGAGGAGTTAGAACTCAGCTGACATACAGAGATGTGTGGGAATCATGTCAGATTCCAAGAGCATGGGGAAAGTCCTGGAGGTGACTTGAAAACTGAATCCTTGGTGCCTGTCACTCCATGTGTGAAAAAGACCACAAGTAATTTTATCTGGGAAAACAAAAATCTGTCTCATGGATTGCACCCGTTGGTTAGGAAAAGGGTAGTAGAAAGGGAGAATATTCATTTATAATTAAGAAGCAAAATATGTTTTCTGCTGAGGCCCTGAGGTTTTTTTTTCCCCCTTTTGTTTTTGTGTTTTCCATTTCCCTATTGATTTTCATTAATTTTGCCCTAGATTCCTGAGCTTTGTGAACCTGGAGAATTTTTTTTTAATTTAAATAAATAAAAAGAGCCTGTAAGTTTTCCCCAGATCACCAGGCTTCAATATTAAATTACTGTTTTCTGGCAGGATCATCTGCAAAACTCTGATTTTGTTTTTTTCTCTGTTCCCATCCTGATAATTGTGGCTGAATTCCCTTGTCTTTAATATGCCATATATTCTCCACCTGGCAAAGGATTCAGACAGATACAGATAATAAATACCCCGTAGACATACAGACAGAGAAACTGCTGTAATTGCTTTCATAATGACTCTGAGACATCAAAGGAAGGCAAATAATGGTATTTAACACTGTTTCCATTCTTTAGCTGAAATGTAATTTTATAGAGTTATTGTCAGGCAGTACGGCGAACGTACAAGTACAACTGTCATATTCAGCTCATATTAATTAGCTGCCCACGAGAGGGCCAGGCGAGTAATGGCAAAGTTCTCCTCATTTCAGATGGTCTGATATTCAGACAGAACCACAAGTACAATAGCTTGATTAACATAGTTGCTTAGATCAGGTTTTCCCTGGGAGTGTGTCAATTGGCATTTTGAAGAATCAATTAATTAGCACTCCAAATAATCCATTCTTGGGTTAATGAAAGTGTTTTGTACAGCTGCAAAAAATTACATGAAGAAAAACTAAACCTTTCTAAAGTGGCAATGAAAAAGATTTCTCTCAGAAAACTGCATTGTCCATTTCAAAATGCCACCGAAAATGTGTTTATTTTTAAAGCCAGGGAATTGACATGTATAGTTTTAAACTACAGTGGGTACATTTTGGCTTAGAATAAGGCAAGTGGTGGATGCCACAGTGGCACAGAAATGAGAACTTTTATTTTCACTATTTTGTCTTGTAATTGTGTTACTTAATTAGGGTCAGTCATGGCCAACATTTTGCATACAATTATCCACTATTTTAAACAATTACTCTTTGACGACAATATGCTTATTAATATTTTTAAAATGCCAGTATCACACAGATACTCCTGCTTTTGAAAGTTTGAGGTAGAATTCTCAGATATAAGAGAATTACAAATTAAAGAAGCAAATGTATGTTTAAAAAATCTAAAATCTGTTTAACTTTATGATATAATACATTCTATACAACGAAATTTAAAGTATCAGAAAACCAAATGATGGGACTCTTGGATACTTTTGCTATCATTACAATGTTACCTTTGGCATGTCTTATTAATTTGCCCCTCGACTTAAAGAAGATGCTAATGCTGTCTCTTTTCTAACTCTCCTGGATCCACATTTTAAAAAGTACTTAATTTTGTGGCAGGCTTTTCTTATTTGTGAAAGGACCTTAATCAACCCTATAAAAGCATAAAATAGTTAATTTGGTGACTTAGCTCTCTCTAACTTCCAAAACTTGGTGTAAATTATAGATGGTATTTGTATAATAATTCCTCCTTCAGGAAATTCCACCTTTATCAGCACCCCTGATGTAAGCAGTTTTTAAATCATGTTCAAGGCCCTTGAAATGAAAGATATAAAATGAATATTTGTGAAGTTAAGTAAAATGAGTGGTAGCATCCACTAGAAATTATTTGGAATTAAAATATAAATTTCATTATTTGTATGAGTTTTTTTTTTCTTTAGTAGTTTGAAAGATGTGATTTCTTATTATTGAGTAATTAGAAACTTACCAATTCAGCCTCATTCATAGGATATGACTATTGACTTAGGTAAAAATCGGCATATTTAAAACAGGCTATAACAAGTTTTCACTGATATCAGACATGGATTACCTTCCTTTATCTTAGTATTTAATAAAGTGTTGGGAGTTTGATGATGTAGAAGTACATTTTCCTGATTATTATGTGAATGAGAGTTGTTGAGCTCATTACAAACAGTAGCTCTTAAAGGCTGATCTATCTACCATACCCCAAATCAAGAATACACAGGGGGAAAAATGATAAAACACACACACACACACACACAGAACTCTGTAGAAATAAGCTGCTCATGTCTTCCTATTAGGATGAATAATTCTCCCAAATAGAAACGTTTGCTCTCAAGGTTTAAGGAGGCCAGTGATGTGGGTGCTGGGAGTCTTCCATTCCTGAGTTGTTGAGGGACATACCCTACACTTTCCTCTTCCTCTTCCTTCAGGGTGATGAAATGATGGGCAGGGACTTGTTCCTAATACACTTGAACAGATGCCAGTGAGATCCAGCATCGCCTGTTTATTGCTTACCCTTTATTTTTCAACGCTCTCAGAAATGTAAAATGGCAAAGTTTTGCTGTCATTGCTCAGGGTGGACTTCAGCCAGCAATGAGATCTACTGCTTATTTTGCTAATCAGCTCCTTCCATATCTGCATACTCATTTTCTGATAGCTGATGAGGCGACAAGGTCATTGGACGTACAAGTACTTATTTAAAAACAGACATGAGAGTGAGATAGAGGTTAGTTGGGTCTATCAGAGCTGTCAATCAATTAATGAAAATTATTGAGCAAGGACACTGTGGGGGAAGCGAACAGAAGGAAGGAAAATGACCATGGAGACACAACATAGGGAAAACGACAGAACTGACTCAACGTGCTCACGTGAGCACTAAAAACAGACATGCTCACATCCCAAGTGAGAGACAGCTCTGAGAAACACAGCCACTGGAGTCTGCGCTGCTCCAAAGGCTCCAGGCTGACAGCACAGGGTTTTTGCCCAAAGGTATACCCTAAACAATGCCTCTGCGTAGACATGAGGGGACAGCCGAGTGCCTGATGAATATTTTATTAATGTGCCCAAGACCTGTGGCCAAGATTTCGAGTCATTTAAAGACACTATTATCCAGACCAAAATTTGTGGTAAATCGAGGCCAAAAGAGTACAAACAGCCCTCTTCTTCCAGGAGAGGAAATATTAGATTCCTACCTGTATGACAGAGGTGGAGAGCAAAACTGAGTAACACCAGAAGGGGCTTTAAAAGGCTCTCTAAATACCCACTCTATCACCACTGCACACCGTATGCTGGCACCAGGCAGGCACCTGCCATTTATCAGCACAAGAAAGAAAGAATTCATAACTTGATCCTTAGGGGAGGGGGAGAATGGAGGAATAGAAAACTATATAAATGAGAGGAATGAGAGAGAGAGAGAGAGAGACTGAGGGACGAGGGGAGAAAAATTGCCAGTAAGCTTGTGTGAATGAAAGATAGTGAGGGAGAGAAAAGAAAAGGCTGCAAAGTCAAAACCGGGGAGATACTGACACTAAATCTCTGCAAAGCGTTCAAAATTCTCCAGCTGCCACGCTTTTAATTTGCTACCATTCTAATTAAAATGCAAATTAAATTTATAATTAGCATCAGCGCTTTCTAAAGAAGGCTTCTTGTGCGCTGCACAAACATATGGGATGATTCCGTAGTGAAAAGTTTGTAAAACAGAAGTAATGGCACAAAGTCGGGGCGGGAGTCGGGGTGGGGGAGTGTTTTTTTCCCTGGGAAGTAAGTTTTATGCAGAGGCGGGTGGCTTAAGGGGAAGGTGATTGCAGCGTTTCTTAGAGGAGGGTGGAAACGGGTGTATGTCCCCTGGCAACAAAAGGATTGCTGAATATCGAAGATCACCCGGCCAGGGTGTAACTTTGTGTTGAACCAGGTGTCAAGGGTTACCCTGCATGTCATTGGGATTGTATAGGAGATGCCAAAAGGCAAAATGGGTCAAAGCTTCTAATCAAAAAGTCTATGGCCGAAATTAACCGCTGCTTGCTTCCAGATAATTAATTTAAAAATTGATGGGGAACAAAGTACCAAAATGACCTCATGATTCGCACATGTATCATGTGTGCAAAGTAAACTATCTCGCCAACTCGCTCTCCAAAGCTGAGGGGTGGGTGGAGATCCGAGAGACGTGTTAACCAAACGGGTGAATTTATGTGGTGCTAGGTTTGCTGAAGTCTTTGCCGAATATGCAGTTTTTATCCCTAGAATGCTTTAAACATAAATGTATAAATCTGGTATTTCTGCTATTTTTCTTCAGAAATATGATTGTGTTCAGTGGGGCCGATGGAGCAGAAACAGGAAGCTTGCAGCTGCAGTCAGAGAAAAAAAAAAAAAAGCCACAAAATTGCCCTTATATTCACCAGAGTTTGGTTCAAGAGGATCTTTCTGAATTAAAAAAAATAAATAAAAATCTGCAGTCCCCACAGTAACTGTGCTTTCCTTTCCAGTGGAGGACCCTACCTGCACCTAAGTGTCTTTAATATTCCAGGGACTCTCCTTTATCTATTTATTAACCAGGCTTTCCATCAGATATTTTAAATTTTGAATGTAGCAGGAATGAATATTTCATAGATGTGTGTTAAGCTGTTATTAAACTATAATGTAAAGCAGGATTGTAGGAATATTTTTATATGTCAGGAAGTCAATTAAAATGATAAGCCTGTAATATCACTGCGGTGGATTCGCACAAAACAGCATTTCATATGCAGGGGAGGTCCTCAGCCACCTAGCATATGGGTGGCAGGCAGGACTGTTACATATTCAGAGGCCTGTGTACTTCAATTTCATTAGTAACACTTAGGTCCATTTTCGGCAGAGATTAAATGGAGAGCTATGGGGGATAAATCTTACCTGACTTGATTTTTATTTAGTATTACAAAAATGGCATTAGACATTCTTAAAGGTAGGTGCTTACCTAAATGCACTGAGGATTCATTTGGAAATAAATGTCAATCCCTAGGAGAGTGAGGTGCCTATAATAAAATCCCTAGTGAGGAGGCTACCCTTGACTTGAATAAAAGTGATGTGGTGTTTCTTGGAGAAAAATATCACAAAAACTGAAAATGGATGAGGGAGTTAAAACTAACAGAGACCATAGTAAAATAGTACTGAAAACAACACATAGATTCCTATTTGTAGACTTTGAAATAAAAATAAGCTCTGTGCAGGGGAGTATTTTTGGGTTTTGTTTGCATACTTAGGCAGAAATATTTAGAAGTATAGTTTGTTGAATTATGTTAGAATGCCTTATAGAAAATTAAATGCTTTCCCAAACTTCCTTTGACCATCAGTTCTTCCCTGGGCAATGGCCATTGTCAAAAACGGGAAGCTAAAAGATGATCTGCATGACAGGTTTGACATAACTCAATTAATCAAGACTTCACCAAAGAAAGGAAAATAATTCTACCCATACGGTGATGAAAAGTGTCTTCTGATATTCACAGAGTAGAAGCTCCTTATTTTTTCCTGGTGTCTAAGAGGAATGCAGGCCTCTTAAATAAGTCTTCTGTGTGATGGACAAAAGACTGAAAACTGTGGCATAAAAGCATTGCTTTGTTTAATTTCTAATTGTTGTCCTTCTCTTATTCAGAAAATGAAGTCACCTTTGTCGTGGTTTCATGAACCGCTGGGTAATCAAAATTATTATGCCGCCACCTGTTGTCTGTTAATTATTCTGAGAAGATACTCATAAATCATAACACCGGACAATTAATCAAACTGTCAGCTCCCAGGTCAAAGGTTACCCATGAAAAGTTATAGGTCACCCACCGGGTGTGAAGGAGCAGCGTTTTAGAGCATCACTCATTGTCAAACACTGTTGGGAGAAGTGTCATCGGAACAAAAGGAAAACTGAAGTACAGAAGAATTTCAGTCAGGGGGTGGGCTTTGGGCTCCAGATTCCAGCACAAGTGAAGTCAAACCTGCATTACACATGAATTGACCAGCAAGCTAGTCTGGCCGTGCCCAGCTCAGAGACCCACTGTTCTTTGAAATCTTGTTGCAAATAGTGTTCCTTTCGGAAAAGGAACAACAGACACTTATTTTCCTACTTTTCCTTTCGGAAAAGTAGCTCTCTGAAGAGCTACTAGTTGGGAACATTATCTTCTCTTTTTTTCTCTTCATTAGTGAGTATATTGGAGAAATTCACGTCCTGCTGCATTATTCAAGACAATCACAATACATCAAACTGTAGTTGATTGGAGGATGCTTTGGAATGTCTTACTTCCTAAATTAATTTGGCTTGAAATATGTTTTCCTTAGAGCGTGACAAGAACTTGAACTGCATTTAACATTTTCAACTCATTTATTTTCAGTCCCCTGTATTTAAAATAACATCATCACTTCAAACCAGTGTGTGTTGATGGATATCCTTGATTTAAAACCTGGCTAGGGGTAAATTATTCCTGATGTGGTGGAAGCAACTTTAAGATAAGACATAATAAAGACATAATGATGAGGCAGCTGGGAAACAGAACTAATGTTCCAGTTGAGAGACACATGCCTGCTATTTGAATTAAATTCTCTAAAATGGATGTTATGTCTTCATTAAAAAATTCTCTCTAAAACATTAACTTTTTTCCTTTTTGTTGTTATTTCCTTCTCAAATAATCATGGCTTTCCTCATGAGGAATAAGAGTACCATCAGAGTGTCAGCTGGGGTCAGGTTGTTTTCTTTCCGTTTTTTTTTTTTTTTTTTTTTTTTTTTTTTTTTTTTTGCTGTACGCGGGCCTCTCTCGTTGCGGAGCACAGGCTCCGGACGCGCAGGCTCAGTGGCCATGGCTCACGGGCCCAGCCGCTCCGCGGCATGTGGGATCTTCCCGGATTGGAGCACGAACCCATGTCCCCTGCATCAGCAGGCGGACTCTCAACCACTGCGCCACCAGGGAAGCCCAGATTGTCTTTTTTTTTTGAAAGAACACACCACAGTTTCTGTTTAAATCATACATCTGAGAACTGACACTGAAAAAGACTATGTTCCAAAACAGAATCTGCTCCACCTTTCTCTTTCAATCTAGCAAGCCATTATTACCCCATTTTTAATTGAAGCAAGTGAGTCATAAAAATGTGTCAGGTGACATTGGAGGTCAAAGCATGTTCACTGATTCAACTTTAACCACGACTGCAAATTTATACACATGGGTCACATAGTTTAATTCTAAAATCACAACAAAATTCCTTGTGGATGCTGGAGCCACCACGGAGTGAATTCATCAGTTAACCCACTAGCAAAAAGTTCTACAGACAGCATGTCCTCAAGTACAAAAGTCATGTTTTTTGGCAATTCTCTCATCAAAATGGGATTTGTTGAAGCTTTTCTGATCACCTTTAAAATTTCACCGTGTTGACATTTGGGCATGTTCTTCCATGTTGCTGAAACAGAAACTATGAGCAGTGACTTTTCTAGTTTCATCCCCAAGTAGAGTTGAGGGCTTCTGTTCATTCAGTACAGATGGATTGAGGACCTGCTAGAAGTCAGGCAATACGGGGTATAGGGCTGGCGGGAGAACACAAGCTCCTCCTGGATCATAGTGTCCAGTAAAATGCTCTGCCCAGCAGATCCCCTAAGCCCTTTCCTTTGGGAAATGTGGAGGCTGATGGATTGTTCTTGGAAGGGGGCTGGCTATCCCTTGGAACACATGCTGAGGATGGGCACTCTGTGTGTGCCAAGTGTGTGGGAAATCAGGGAGTCTGGTCATTCTCTACCAACTGAGGGTGTGTCCAATCATCAGAAAAGAGCATCCAAACTCTACCCAGAAAGTTTGGGTCATGAACCAAACCTCATGAACAGAAGCCTCTGTTATGGGCTTAAGTGACCACCTTCAAAATTCATATGTTGAGATCCTAATCTCCAGTGCCTCAGAATGGGACTATATTTGGAGATAAAGCCTTTATAAAGGTGATTAAGTTAAAGGAAGGCTGTTAGAGTGGGCCTTAATTCAATTTGACTGATGTCCTTATAAGAAGAGGAAATTTGGACACACAGAGGGACACCAGGGTTGTGCAAACAGAGGAAAGACCACGTGAAGACAC
The DNA here is from genome assembly GCF_025265405.1 of Mesoplodon densirostris. Lineage (NCBI taxonomy): Eukaryota > Metazoa > Chordata > Mammalia > Artiodactyla > Ziphiidae > Mesoplodon > Mesoplodon densirostris. Next base: position 105,603,969 of record NC_082664.1, read on the forward strand.
AGGGGGTGAAGGCAGTCATTTACAAGCCAAGAAGAGAGACCTCAGGGGAAATCAACCCTGCCAACACCTTGATTTTGGACTTCCAGTCTTCAGGACTATGAGGAAATGTGTCTGTTGTTTAAGCTAGCCAGCCTGTGGCATTTTTTATGGCTGCCCAGTAAGCCAATCCCTTTCTGATGCCAAGGAAAATGTCCCTGTGGATGAATATCCAGAGGAGGAAGTCCTGAGAGGCAGGGACAGTGGTGCTCCATGAGAACCCTGGAAGGCTGTACCATTTGGGGGAACCCCTGATGTACAGATGAGCCACCAGCAGAGAGGAAAAACAGTGTGGAGAGAGACTTGGGCCTGGAAGCCTTCTGCAGGAGTTGGGGAGGCCATCCCAAGGGCAGCTCAGAGAGGGGACACTCCAGCTTCCCAATGTGGGCACAGGCATGAGCATCACTTTTGCTCACTGGTTCCAAGAGTCCTGGACATCCCTGCTGTTCCTCACACATGCCAAGCACCCTGCAACCTATGATCTCGGCACATACTCCTCCCACTGCCTGGAAATTGCTGCTCCAGGAGTGTTCCTAGCTTGCTCACCCACGTTATTCAGGCTTCTGCTTTAAAGGAGATGACTTCCCTGGTCATCCTTTTAAGGAGCTCTCCCGTCATTGTGTCTCCTTACCTTGTTTTCTTTTTTCTTTTTCTTTTTCATTACTTCTATACTTATTCATAGAAGTAATATTTATTTTGATGCTTTTCTACATTACAGTGATTTTACTAGACCCCAAATTGAAATAATACCATTTCATACTGGCCACGGTTGCAGGTTATTTATGTAGGTTGGGGTTATTTATAATTGATTCTTAGCTGGAGCAGGTGATTTTGTGGCACCTTCTAAACTTGAGCTGGTGTGCATCAGGCTTCCCTCCCCTCTTTTATAACAGCTTTACTGAGATAAAATTTACATACCATACCATTCACCATTTAAAGTATACAATTCAATTTGCTTTACTTTTCTTAATAACACTTATCAGCACCCAGAATTATATATGTAGTTATACAAGAAATTAACACACAAGAGTGGGAACCTTCTCAGTGTGGTTTCCTGCCAAGTCCCAGTGCCTAGAAGAGGGCTTAATGCCTGAAGGAAAACCTCCTGGTGTGGTGTGAGCATTAAGTGAGCTCGTGTACATGAAGTTCTTGCACCAGTGCTTGACACACAGGGCTCCAGAAACCTTGGCCATTGTGGATGGAGACACCAGGCAAGGGGTGTCCATCTCGGAGATGTCGGGTTCATCAACAAACCTGTCTAGGAAACTTGGACATTTTAGATTTGTCTACTGAATGATCTCTTGAGTTTTATTCTTTTTATTCTAATAAAACTTCAGCTTTATATTTTCTGGCCAAAATATGAAAAGCAAGGCAATGAGTAGCTGTCAACAAAATATAAAAATACCATTCCAAGATCTCTTTGCCCTTTGCACTAAGGCACTGTAGGTCCAAGTACCACTGACCCAGATTTCCATAAGCAGTCATCTCACATATGTACACTCATGTCTCTGTTTGTGCAGCATCATTATGAGTGTGCCTACACAGTGTTATATCAGTATTCTGTGCCAAGAGCACCTGCTACACAGTCATCGAGAATTTCCACTGTGCCAAACATTGTATGAAATGCAAGGTATGTTCTATCAGTATCATTATTCTCATTTTTTCCAATAAGGAACTTGAGAATGAGAGAGCTTTACTAAAATTAATTCTATTCTTTTCTAAATATGGGAGAGTTCCTCTAGTGAAGAGTGGACTATTAAGGCAACTTGACTGGTGACTGGATATTCTTGTACAAATTGTGATGGCTTTGTTTGCTTTGTCATATGTTCAGTGAGGAGTCTGAACCAGATCAGAGGTTGTCAGGCAAGGAAACACATCTCATATGTTGCCCAATGTTTGCTGTTGTTAATAAAGTTTTATTGGATCATAACGAAGTCCATTCATTTATGTATTGTCTATGGCAGCTTTTGTCCAATGACAGTAAGCTTTAGTGTTTATGACAGAGACCACAAAGCCTAAAATATTTATTATTTGACCCATTACAAAAAAAGTTTGCAGAGTTCTGGAGACATAAATGCTGAGGTCTTTTTTTTTTTTTTTTTTTTTTGCGGTACGCAGGCCTCTCACTGTTGTGTTCTCTCCCGTTGTGGAGCACAGGCTCCGGACGCGTAGGCTCAGTGGCCATGGCTCACGGGCCCAGGCGCTCTGCGGCACGTGGGATCTTCCTGGACCGGGGCACGAACCCGTGTCCCCTGCATCGGCAGGCGGACTCTCAACCACTGCACCACCAGGGAAGCCCAAATGCTAAGGTCTTTCATGGTATTACATTGTTCTATTGTAGAAAGTCACTGCTATATTCTCAGAATTTAGTAAACAGTCTTGCTCTAATTTCACTGACCATACTTACAAATGCTACATTACAGTTTTTAAAAGGCCCTAACCAGCAATGAGGTAGGTAGCTCAGGTAATAGAATTATTTTCCCCAGTCAGTATTGCTTTACTAGATTGAAAGGGGAGACAGCTAATATGCCTGTTCATATCAGGATAAAGCATTGTAAGGCGTTGAATTTTGCCCCCCACCACTTCCATTTTTAAAGAATATCTCTGGTATCTATTTGAAACTGAATTGTGACTTTTAAATTATTTTAAACAGTTTTTAATTGAGATGCACTAAAGTAATATACACTGAAAAATCTGATCTATTTTGATGTAGTTTTTCTCAAAGTAATTTTCACTAAGAATATAATTTTGAAAACACTATTTGAAACCTTTTACTTTAATTTGTTGTTTTTCCTTGCAATTTATTTGGTTCTTTTTATACCCAGGCAACAATGATCTTTCATCTAGAAAGCTTAATATTGCAGTAATCACACTGATACTAATGCATGAAAACAATGGGCTTATATTGCCAAAGTTGTTAAGAAAATTTCTGCTAATATGTCTCAATTACTTTTCCTGTCTGCTGTGGCAGCTCTGAAGTGGGCTAAGTGCTACATGCTGCCCAGAGAGTGGTGCTTGGAGGCCCCTGTGTATAATGAGGCAAAAAGATGGCCTGTGAGGGGTCATACACAAGTCATCTTTACTTTGAGGACAAGATGCATCAGCGTGACCTGGTAGGAGAAGAAAATGTGTTTCTTCGTTTTCATCTCTTCTCAGCTGTGTTGGAATGGTCAGTTTCTGTCTAACAAAGTTCTTGAGCCAATCCCAATAAGTCTTCCAGTTTATTCGTAGGTTCTCAGTTAAAGTGTTCTAAGGTTCTAGAATTGCAAGAGAAGTGATAAAAGTAATAATTTCTATTTCATCAAGTAAGTCAAAGATTTATATGGTAATATCTGGGGAACACCTAAAAGAGGAATAAAATGATATATAAATAAGGAGCTAAGAGGGGAGAATGAATAGAATAATAATAATAATGAAATTATTAATCCCAAAGAAAGAAAGAAAGGGGAGAGTAAAGAAAATAACTAGGTCAAATAGCAAAGAAGTAGAAAGATGATAGATATAAATTCAAATATAACAGTATTTACTTTAAAGGTAAATGGGTTACATACTCCAATTTAAAGAGATAAAAACCAAAGGCCACCTATATGCAACTTTTAAGAGAAACATCTTAAATATAAGGACACAGAAAGGTTGAAAGGAAAGGAAAGGAAAAAATATACCATATGTACCTTAATTGAAAGAGAAATATACTACCAGACCAAGTAGACTCTAGGGCAGGAAACCTTACTAGAAACAAAGAGGAAATTTTTATAGTAAAAAAGGAGTCAAGAAAATATAATAATTTTTAATATGTGTATATACAGTAACATAGCCTCAAAATACATTAAGCAAAATTGACAGGATTATGAGAAGTAAACAAATCCATGATAACAGTAGAGTTTAACACACCTCAATACCTAATAGAACAAGTACATAAAAAGTTAGTGAAGCCATAGAACGTCTAAAGTACACAATTAATAAATATGACCAATTTACATATTTATTATGTATAGGCATATCTTGGAGGAACTGCAAGTTTGGTTCTAGACCACTGCAATAAAACAAATACCACAACAAAGTAAGGTGAATGACTATTTTGGTTTCCCAGTGCATCTAAAAGTTATGCTTACATTATACTGGAGTCTATTAATTGTGCAATAACATTATGTCTAAAAACTGTAGAAACCTTAATTAAAAAATAATGCTCTCAGATATATGGGACCAATAGATTTGCTTGACATAGGGTAGCCATAAACCTTCAATTTGTAAAAATGCAGTATCTGCGAGGTGCAATAAAGCAAAGTGCAATAAAACCACATATGCCTGTATTAATATAACATACATACATTATATATTTTATATAAGCATAATCATTGTATCCAGCAGCCATATAGAACAGTAAACCTAAGTCTCATCATTTGCAAGTGTACAGAGCACATTATATGACCTTGTACTTCTCTTTTTGGTAATACAGGTATACCTCTCTTTACGTAGCAGATTTTTTGCCCTCAGGGAGGTTCTTCCTTGTCTATTACTACTCTTGGCCATATCTAAAGTGGGTATTAGGAAATACATCCTTCTCAGGGACTGAGAACATTTCTAAGTCCAATTCCTGACTACTGAATATTAGAGGACTAAGGACTGTTTCAGTCATAGGCTCTTTTATCCCAGGTCTATACATTCTCAACCTGTGTAACTCAAAAGCTTAGTAACTCTTGTCTATTTGATTACAGACAGGGTTCTCCAGCCTGAAATATTGATTTGATTTCTCATTATTACCCCAATACTAATGGTATAAAAAGGGAGGCAAGAATGGTTGGTCTCAGGTTGGATGAGAATTATATCACTTGGCATAGGATTGTTGGCATATGGAAATGATAAAGTCAAGCTGATCTTTGATTAGTTTTATAACTGTTTTAAAATTCTCTTTTGATAATGTACCACCTTATGGACAGGGGGAGACTGGTGCCATCACAAAACCCTTAGGTTTGCTACATCCCATTACCTCCTGCTTCCATGTTATGCAGGGGCTATCTCCTCAAGGCAGTCAGGCTTTTGTGGGAAAACCACATCTATGATCTTATCTCTATCCTCAGTTATTTTAGTCAACTGAGGTGTTTTGACATCGTGTAGATTTTTAAAAAAAATCTGCCTTTGTCTCTCAAAAACTTTTAAAATTTTATCTCTTATTGTTTGGTGTCAAAACTGAAATGCCCTAAATTTCTTGGGCCTCTCTATTCTTAGTACTGTTTGAAAATTTGCCAATTTTTTTTTTCTAAACTCATGTCTTGTAATACCTTGCCAAATGTAGCTATTATCCACTAGCACCAACAACTAAGCTGTGTCTTTCAGTCCTTTCCCCTGGAGCTACAAGTTCTTGAAGCAAGTAGTCTGCTTCCCCAGTGTCCACAGGTTTAGCATGTATTTTGCTCCTGGAGAACATAGATAATCACTTCACATCCCTTTCCCCACCATCCTCACATTCCAGTAACTGGCATAATTTCCTCACCCTATATTGGGCCAGGCTAGGCTTGTCTTTTATGACCAAAAACTTCATGCCGGGCCTCCCTGGTGGCGCAAGTGGTTGAGAGTCCGCCTGCCGATGCAGGGGATACGGGTTCGTGCCCCGGTCTGGGAGGATCCCATATGCCGCGGAGCGGCTGGGCCCGTGAGCCATGGCCGCTGAGCCTGCGCGTCCGGAGCCTGCGCGTCCGGAGCCTGCGCGTCCGGAGCCTGTGCTCCGCAACGGGGGAGGCCACAACAGTGAGAGGCCCGCATACTGCAAAAAAAAAAAAAAAAAAAAAAAAAATTTCATGCCTTCAGAGGCTTAAGAATGAAATTTATTTGCCCCTCACACAAAGTCACTGCAGATTAGGCAAATATCCATGTTGTAAATCTGAGATACCAGCTTCTTCAATCTTCTGTCTTGCCCCATTAGTAAGGGTCTCAATTTGTTACACAAAAGACAGAGAGAAAGTTGCAAAAGGGCTTTCCTCTGCCTCAGTGACATATGCCTGTGAGCCAGAACCGGTCACATGGTCCATCTTACTATGAGGAAGGAAAGTGTGTAGGATGAGTCCAGAAATGAGAGAAGAAGCAGATACTGGAAACCCAAGTATTTCTCCCAGATGGGTATTATAGTCTCCACTTTACAGATGGGGAAACTGAGGCTCAGAGTCATTAAAATAATTCCTCCAAGAGTCCAAGTTAGTAGGTGACAAAGCCCCAGGTCAATCTGGTATTCTACTGTGCGCCATACCTCTCCTAATTTATTTGTTATACCCTTTCAAATATCTTAACATCAAATTATTGCCCTATAATGATCACTTGGATAATTAAAAGCCAAATGTGTCTCTTTAAGACCATAATGGCTCCCCTATGTTTTTTTTGTTATATATAAAACAGTTCTGCTTAGAATACATATATTTTCAATGACTAATAAGTTAGATGCATGTATATGAGAAATGTGTGTTCACTTTGTGCTTATCTTCTTTCCAGAGGTCTTGTAACTTGCTGCACATGGGTTAACTTACCCAGCGCCACAATGGGTAGGATGCCTGGCAGACAGCATTCGTAGGCTTTGTACCCTAGTGGTCACAACAAAAGGATTTAGGAAGAACCAATACTTGGCACAAAAAGCAGCCCTTAGCTGGTGAGGGTAACTGTTGTGAGATACCCAGCCAAGAAGGGGGTCAAGGTAAGAACTCACTAGGTGTGGAGGTCATGGGGGAACTAAGGGTGTTAGAGGACAGAATAATGGGTGAGAAGATGGACATTACCAGTTGATATTAAGATGACAGAAAGCAAAGAGATGGTGGGGATTGTAATACAAGAATTAATCAAAACATGAGAAACTAATTGTACAAGTTTCTTTTGACAACTAAAATCTGCCCTTTTTGTATGCGTCATCATGTCTGTTTGAGAAAACAGTGGTTGCTCCTTGAAAGCTTTCTCTACCAAATTTTAACACTTTGAGGCTGCCTGAAGTGTTGGAGGTATGGACATACTTTATCTGAAACTCAGGTTTTTAAAAAATAACTCCAAATACCAACAGCATAAAAGCATTATGCAAAAGCCCAAAGCTTTTACCTTAATTCTTATTTTTTAAATTCTTTCATTGTTTTTTAAAAAGCACCTCAAGCTCATTTTAATGATTTAACTCATATTTCAAAACACCCAAAAGTGAAAAGAAAAAGGAAAGAAAATCAATCCAAAGTTCATCTTTCAGAAATTGCCATAATTAGATGAATAGTATTAATAGATATTTATATGTCAGTGCTCAGATATAATAGTATACAGACAAATAATTTGTAAAAATGATTTCACACTACCAGTACCGTATAATAAAAATTATTAAGTTTTGTTTTTATTGAATTTAACAAATAAGAAGAAACAAAATACATTGCTGGAATATATATATATATATATATATATATGTATATATATTTTATATTTTTCATTACTTCCTAAAATCTCTAAGGAGGGAAAAGAAACATAAAGAGAAAACATAAAGAGTTTGAATCCTTCTTTTTACAACCTGTTTCAATTTCAGATGATAACAATTGATCCTCTGCTCTGAAAGAAGGAAAACTTCTACTGTAACATTTAAAACAAAGTATCTTCCCTCATCTCCCACTTTTATTAGTTATAGAATTATTTTTCCATTTCTGGATTTATAACTCTGAGATTCTGTTCTATAGACTGCTTACCTGAGTTTCATCACCAGGTAAGTTTGGTTTTGTGTTGGTTGAAGTCTCACTGGGGCTGCTTACCTGAGCTTTTGTAAATTGCAAACGTTCTTTTACTCGAGGTCTATTTATCTGGATATACTTTTTAAAGGTCAGTTTCCTTCCATCGGGGTTATTTTAGGCATTGTTCCAATATCTCTTGGCCTGAGAATTGCATCAGTCCTCTTATCACATCTTTCAATGCTTTTCAATGTCTAGTAAATTTTTAAAGATTTAATGATGTGATATTTCTGCAGCTAGTTCACCTGATTGATGCTTTCACATTTGAAGGACAATTAAATTTATATTTTATATTTGGAAGGCAAATTATTTCTTGGGCATAAAATTTGGATCCAAACTTTGTCTCTCTGAAGACTTTGTAGACACTGCTCCATTACAGGCTTGTGTTGAGTATATATGTGTGTATTCACATGTGCATATATGTGTACATATGTCATACATGCATAAAATACATTTACATGTATATATACATATATCTGTGTATGTATATGTATAAAATGTATAAAGCCATTCTGATCTTTTTTTCCCTTTTACAAGTGATTTGTTTTCTTTGCCTGGATGTTTGAATATTCCTTTCTTTACCCTTCAACTTCAATATTTAATCAGGTTCTTTTTCTAAGCTAATCATTTTTTATCTGGGAGTTAATGTACCACTCAAATAGACAACTAATTTTTTCCTTAGGTCCAAGGAAATCTTATTTTATGTCAAAAGTCATACACTTACAGGCTTACACAGGGCTGCTGCATAACAGGAGTATATAAAGTATGTTGGGTTAATTTAGAGGGAGTGATGGGGCCCCTGGCGAACCAGATAATGGATGCTCAACATTAAAACACTGAGATACAATTTTTAAAAGAGAGAATGCTCAAGGGAAACAAATACATCTTCCCAGTTTGTGATCCTTGGTCTATGACTTTGTGTAATTTTTCTGTTCCATTTAATTTTTTTTCCCCTAAGTTAGGGACTATGATCAACCTCTGTTAGACTGTAATTTTTCTGTCTTCCATGATTATTATCTTCTTTCTTATTGATGAGATCTTAGTATCTTACGCATTCATTTTGGTTTCCTCAAACTTTCCTTTATGCCAGTGATTCAGCATTGCCTGGTGTTTGCCTTAATTTCTCAAATTTATTTATTAGTTCATTAATGGTGTGAATTTAGTCTTCTGTTAGTTTTGTTTACTATGTTTTTATTATTTAAGATTTTTATTATTTAAGACTTTTATTTTTAAATATTTTTATTTTTTAAGATTTTTATTATTTAAGATTTGTGTTTTAATTGTATTGAATTTTTATTATTATTGTTTTTCTATTGCTTTAAGCAGTAATGAAGAATTGTCTGCTGTACCTTTTGTCAACTTTTTAATAAACTGGATTCTCCGTTTGCCTTTTAAGTTTAATTTTTTCTTTCTTTTTTAAAAAAATTAATGAATTTTTATACATTTTTATTGGAGTCTAATTGCTTTACAGTGTTGTGTTAGTTTCTGCTGTATAACAAAGTGAATCATCTATATGCATACGTATATCCCCATATCCCCTCCCTCTTGAGTCTTCCTCCTACTCTCCTTATCTCACCCCTCTAGGTGGTCGCAAAGCACCGAGCTGATCTCCCTGTGCTATGTAGCAGCTTCCAACTAGCTACCTATTTCACATTTGGTAGTGTATAAACGTCAATGCTACTCTCTCACTTTGTCCCAGCTTACCCTTCCCCCTCCCCATGTCCTCAAGTCCATTCTCTACGTCTATGTCTTTATTCCTGTCCTGCCCTTATGGTCATCAGAACCTTTTTTTTTTTTTTTTTTCTTACATTCCATATATATGTGTTAACATACAGTATTATTTTCTCTTTCTGATTTATTTCATTTTGTATGACAGAATCTAGGTACATCCACATCACTACAAATAACTCAATTTTATTTCTTTCTATGGCTGAGTAATATTCCATTGTCTATATGTGCCACATCTTCTTTATCCATTCATCTCTTGATGGACACTTAGGTTGCTTCCATGTCCTAGCTATTGTAGATAGAGCTGCAATGAACATTGTGGTACATGAACCTTTTTGAATTATGGCTTTCTCAGAGTATATGCCCAGTAGGGGGATTGCTGATTCATATGGTAGTTCTATTTTTAGTTTTTTAAGGAAGCTCCATACTGTTCTCCATAATGGCTGTATCAATCTACATTCCCACCAACAGCACAAGAAGGTTCCCTTTTCTCCACACCCTGTCCAGCATTTATTGTTTGTAGATTTTTTATGATGGCCATTTTGACCAGTGTGAGGTGATAACTTATTGTAGTTTTCATTTGCATTCCTATAATGATTAGTGATGTTGCACATTCTTTCATGTGTTTGTTGGCAACCTGTTTATCCTCTTTGGAGAAATGTCTATTTAGGTTTTCAGCCCATTTTTGGATTGGGTTTTTTGTTTTTTTGATATTGAGCTGCATGAGCTGCTTGTATATTTTGGAGATAAATCCTTTGTCAGTTGCTTGGTTTGCAAATATTCTCTCCCATTCTGATGGCCGTCTTTTGATCTTGTTTATGAATACGTTTGTTGTGAAAAAGCTTTTAAGTTTCATTAGGTCCCATTTGTTTATTTTTGTTTTTATTTCCATTTCTCTAGGAGGTGGGTCAAAAAGGATCTTCCTGTGATTTATGTCATAGAGTGTTCTGCCTATGTTTTTCTCTAAGAGTTTGATAGTGTCTGGCCTTACTTTTAGGTATGTAATCCATTTTGAGTTTATTTTTGTGTATGGTGTTAAGGAGTGCTCTAATTTCATTTTTTTACATGTAGCTGTCCAGTTTCCCCAGCACCAATTATTGAAGAGGCTCTCTTTTTTCCATTGTATTCTCTTGCCTCCTTTATCAAAGATAAGGTGACTATATGTGCATGGGTTTATCTCTGGGCTTTCTATCCTTTTCCACTGATCTATATTTCTGTTTGTGTGCCAGTACCATATTGTTTTGTTACTGTAGATTTGTAGTATATTGTGAAGTCAGGGAGTCTGATTCCTCCAGCTCCATTTCTCTTTCTCAAGATTGCTTTGGCTATTTGGGGTCTTTTGTGTTTCCATAAAAATTGTGAAATTTTTTGTTCTAGTTCTGTTAAAAATGCCATTGGTAGCTTGATAGGGATTGCATGGAATCTGTAGATTGCTTTAGGTCGCATAATAATTTTCACAATGTTGATTCTTCCAACCCAAGAACATGGTATATATCTCCATCTGTTTGTATCATCTTTAATTGTTTTCATCAGTGTCCTACAGTTTTATGTGTACAGGTCTTTTGTCTTCTTAGGTAGGTTTATTCCTAGATATTTTATGCTTTTTGTTGCAATGGTAAATGGGAGTGTTTCCTTAATTTCTCTTTCGGAATGTTCATCATTAGTGTATAGATTCAAGAGATATATGTGCATTAATTTTGTATCCTGCTAATCTACCAAATTTATTGATTAGCTCTAGTAGTTTTCTGGTGGCATCTTTAGGATTCTCTATGTATAGTATCATGTCATCTGCAAACAGTGACAGCTTTACTTATTCTTTTCTGATTTGGATTCCTTTTATTTATTTTTCTTCTATGTTTGCTGTGGCTAAAACTTCCAAAACTATGTTGAATAATAGTGGTGAGCGTGGGCAACCTTGCTTTGTTCCTGATCTTAGTGGAAATGGTTTCAGTTTTTCACCATTGAGAATGATGTTGGCTGTGGGTTTGTCATATATGGCCTTTATTATGTTGAGGTAGGTTCCCTCTGTGCCTACTTTCTGAAGGGTTTTCATCATAATTCGGTGTTGGATTTTGTTGAAAGCTTTCTCTGCATCCATTGAGATGATCACATAGATTTTATCCTTCAGTTTGTTAATATGGTGTATCACATTGATTATTTTGCATATATGGAAGAATCCTTGCACTCCTGGGATAAACACCACTTGATCATGGTGTATGATCTTTTTAATGCGCTGTTGGATTCTGTTTGCTCGTATTTTGTTGAAGATTTTTGCATCTATGTTCATCAGTGATATTGGTCTGCAGTTTTCTTTTTTTGTGACATCTTTGTCTGGTTTTGGTATCAGGGTGATTGTGGCCTTGTAGAATGCGTTTGGGAGTGTTCCTCCCTCTGCTATATTTTGGAAGAGTTTGAGAAGGATAGGTGTTATCTCTTCTCTAAATGTTAGATAGAATTCGCCTGTGAAGCCATCTGGTCCTGGGCTTTTGTTTGTTGGAAGATTTTTAATCACAGTTTCAATTTCAGTGTTTGTGATTGGTCTGTTTATATATTCTATTTCTTCCTGGTTCAGTCTCAGAAGGTTGTGCTTTTCTAAGAATTTGTCCATTTCTTCCAGATTGTCCATTTTATTGGCATATAGTTGCTTGTAGTAATCTCTCATGATCCTTTGTATTTCTACAATGTCAGCTGCTACTTCTCCTTTTTCATTTCTAATTCTATTGAGTTGAGTCTTCTCCCTCTTTTTCTTGAGTCTGGTTAATGGTTTATCAATTTTGTTTATCTTCTCAAAGAACCAGCTTTTAGTTTTATTGATCTTTACTATTGCTTCTTTCATTTCTTTTTCATTTATTTCTGATCTGATCTTTATGATTTCTTTCCTTCTGCTAACTTTGGGGTGTTTTTGTTCTTCTTTCTCTAATTGCTTTAGGTGTAAGGTTAGGTTGTTTATTTGAGATGTTTCTTGTTTCGTGAGGTAGGATTGTATTGCTAAAATCTTCCCTCTTCGAACTGCTTTTGTGGCCTCCCATAGGTTTTGGGTTATCGTGTTCTCATTGTCATTTGTTTCTAGGTATTTTTTGATTTCCTCTTTGATTTCTTCAGTGATCTCTTGGTTATTGTGTAGCATATTGTTTAGCCTCCATGTGTTTGTATTTTTTACACTTTTTTTCCTGTAATTGATATCTAGTCTCATAGTGTTGTGATCAGAAGAGATACATGATACAGTTTCAATTTTCTTAAATTTACCAAGGCTTGATTTGTGACCCATGATATGGTCTATCCTGGAGAATGTTCCATGAGCACTTGAGAAGACATTGTATTCTGTTGTTTTTGGATGGAATGTCCTATAAATATCAGTCAAGTCCCTCTTCTTTAATGTGTCATTTATAGCTTGTGTGTCCTTATTTATTCTCATTTTGGATGATCTGTCCATTGGTGAAAGTGGGTGTTAAAGTCCCCTACTATGATTGTGTTACTGTCAATTTTCCCCTTTTATGGCTGTTAGCATTTGCCTTATGTATTGCAGTACTCCTATGTTGGGTGCATAAGTATTTACCATTGTTATATCTTCTTCTTGCATTGATCCCTTGATCATTATGTAGTGTCCTTCTTTGTCTCTTGTAATAGTCTTTATTTTAAAGTCTATTTTGTCTGATATGAGAATTGCTACTCCATTGCTCTTTTGATTTCTATTTGCCTGAAATATCTTTTTCAAACCCCTCATTTTCAGTCTGTATGGGTCCCTAGGTCTGAGGTGGGTGTCTTGTAGACAGCATATATACAGGTCTTGTTTTTGCATCTATTCAGCCAGTCTATGTTTTTTTGTTGGAGCATTGAATGCATTTACATTTAAGGTAATTATCGATATTTATGCTCCTATGACCATTTTCTTAATTGTTTTGGGTTTGTTTTTGTAGGTCTTTTCCTTCTTTTGTGTTTCCTGCCTAGAGAACTTCCTTTAGCACTTGTTGTAAAGCTGGTTTAGTGGTGCTGAATTCTGTTAACTTTTGCTTATCTGTAGAGGTTTTAATTTCTGCTTCAAATCTGAATGAGATCCTTGCTGGGTAGAGTAATCTTGGTTGTAGGTTTTTTCCTTTCTTCACTTTAAATATGTCCTGCCACTCCCTTCTGGCTTCCAGAGTTTCTGCTGAAAAATCAGCTGTTAACTTTATGGGGATTCCCTTGTATATTATTTGTTGTTTTTCCCTCGCTGCTTTTAATATTTTTTCTTTGTATTTAATTTTTGATAGTTTGATTAATATGTGTCTCAGCGTGTTTCTCTTTGGGCTTATCCTGTATGGGACTCTCTTTGCTTTCTGGACTTGATTGGCTATTTATTTTCCCATGTTAGGGAAGTTTTTGACTGTAATCTCTTCAAATATTCTCTCAGACTCTTTCTTTTTCTCTTCTTTTTCTGAGACCTGTATCATTAGAAGTTGTTGTGTTTAATGTTGTCCCAGAGGTCTCTGAGACTGTCCTCAATTCTTTTCATTCTTTTTTCTTTATTCTGCTCCCTGGTAGTTATTTCCACCTTTTTATCTTCCAGGTCAGTTATCCGTTCTTCTTCCTCAGTTATTCTGTTATTGATTTCTCTAGAGTATTTTTAATTTCATTTATTGTGTTGTTCATCATTGTTTGTTCTTTAATTCTTTTAAATCCTTGTTAAATGTTTCTTATATTTTCTCCATTATATTTCCAGGATTTTGTATCATCTTTACTATCATTACTCTGAATTCTTTTTCTGGTAGGTTGCCTATTTTGTCTTCATTTATTTGGTCTTGTAGGTTTTTGCCTTGTTCCTTTATCTGTAACTTTTTTTTGTTATTTCATTTTTTTAAATGGGTTTTGCTGTATTCCTGTCTTTCTTAGTGGTTGTTTGGCCTGAGATATCCAGTACTGGCATTTGCAGGCACTTTGATATAACTGGGTCTTGGTGCTGAGATAAGGACCTCCAGGAGGCCTCAGTCCTGCTGATATTCCCTGGGGTTGAGGTTCTCTGTTAGTCCAGTGGTTTGGACTCGGAGCTTCCACCACAGGAGCTTGGGCCCAACTTCTGGCCTGGGAACCAAGATCATGCAAGCTTCGTGTTGTGGTTTAAAAAAATAAATAAAAAGGAAGAAAGAAAGAAAAAAAAAGGGGCAGTACAATATCAAAGAATAAAAAACAAGATAGAATTAAAAAGATAAAAATTATATTAGGAAAAATAAAACTATAATTGTAACAACTGCAACAAGGTAAAATAAAACCACAACAGAAAAAAGTAAAAAAAAAAAAAATGAGGGAGAACAAGCCAAAAGGAGAGAACAATAAAATAATAAAGTATAAAGAATAAAATAAAATTAGAAAAATAAAAGTTTTATTAGGAAAAATAAAAATATAAAAGAATCAACAACAATGAATCAACAAGGTAAAACAGAACCGCAATCTAAAAGAGGAAAAAAAAACCCCCAAAAAACAAAGCTTTGTTTATGGGGGTGGAGTTTAGGCAGGGCAGGGTGCAATTTAGTCAGGGGTCAGGTTTAGGGTGGGATAGGACCTAGGCGGTTCGGGGGTGACGTTTGAGCGTGGGGCAGGGCCTAGGCTCAGGACCCACATAGCCAGAAAAGGCCTTGTGTGCAGGGCTTAGGTGGGGCAAAGTTTAAGCATGGGGTGGGGCCTCTTCTTAGGACCTGAGGAAGGGGAGAGGCAACACTTCCAAAAGAGGGCCTCCAGAGTGTGGAGTTCCAGAGTTTGGAGGCAGGTCCCTGAGTGAGGATGTGTGGATGGCGTTTAGGCCCAGCACATTGGAGGGGGTCTCAGAGGGGGTCTCTGAGTGTAGAGGTAGGGCCCTGGGTGAGGGTCTAGGGGCAGGGCTTGGGCTCTGCATGGCAGGAGGGTGGCTCCAAGGGAAGAGGACTAGGCTCGGGAGCCCAACTGGCTCCCTGGTGCCTAAGTAGACAGGGAAAGCACTTGCCATGTTCCCTTCTGTTCCTCTGTACACCACCCCCACCATCTCCCCAAGGGTCTCCTCCATCACTGCTGGACCCTTAACTGTGGGTGGGTCCCACTGGGTGTAGGAACTCGTCCCCTTTCCCAGCCACGTCTCAAGGGTGACTGTCCCAGAGGGCTGGCCTTTACTTTTGCTCCCCCTTCCCTCCCTCCAACTCCCTAAGGACCCGCACAGCTGGAGGGGATCTTGGTGGGCAGAAGATCAGGCTCAGGATCTCAGCAGGCTGCTGGGGGCCCAAGTGGGCAGGGGAAACCTGGCCACACTCCATTTTGATCCTCTGCCCTCCCAATGGTTCCCCAATTTCCCTCTTTTACCCTCCCCCAGCCACCCCTCAGGGGTGCCAGTCCCCTCCAGATTCTACTTCTCCTCCTCCTTCACTCCCCCAACACCCCACGTCCTACCTGGTCCCTGGGAGTTCCTCCCATCCCCTCTGGTGCCTGGTAGCTGCCCTAATTGTCCTTTTTTAAATAGAATGCTTGCATACTTTCCATGGTATTTCTTTTTATCATGTCTGTAGGATATCTCTGTCTGGATTACTGCTTGCACTGATCTAGTGTGAGTGATTTCTCCTTGACTCACATCTAACTTCTTCTGAGTCATGTTTATTTTCTGTGAACTAATTTTCCATAGACTCATGGAGGATAGGTTTAGGGAGAAGCAGAAGCCACATCCCTTAACTAAAGCCGAGTACTGGCTTTGTTTTGGAATGAGGCTCTGAACTCGCTTCTGAAATTTCTTGACTTTCCTGTACCAGGGTTACCTAGCAAGGTTGGCAGAGCTATGCTCAATATTCAGGTCTCTCTCCCAGAACAGTGTGGAACCTGCATCTACTGACTTGCCAGAGTCAGTTTTAATTGTTCATTTGCTCTATTTCACTCCTCCCTTCCAAGGAACTGCTTCCCCTTTTCAGGAAAATGGAATAGATGGAGAAGGGTATGCCCAAAGTCCACAGTTTGTTCAATTTTTAGTGTAAGTCCAAAATTGCAAAAGTCAACAATACTATATATTTTGGTAGCATTTCTGGGAGTTGGGTTGGAGGTAAATACCACACCTACCTTTCTCGAGTTGCACTAGAATATTCTGCTTCTTCTCATCACTTCACCTTTTGAGTTTTTACTATAAATACATGTCTTTTTCCTGGTTTGTTTGCTTTTGGTAAGTGTTATTATTATTATTATTATTATTATTATTCCAGTCTTAGGAAGAGAAAAAGGCAGTTTCTTCTTCTTCGTGTTGCTGTTTGTTCTCAGAAATTGTGTCTCTGCCTTTACTCTATGAAAAGGAAATTTATCTCGTTGGAGGACTTATTTCAATGTCTCAGAGAAAATGGAACCATTTGTGATTACTGTAAAATGGTTCTTTGGTTACTAATTAGTAGATATCACACAAATGAATAGACAAAACTGAAGAATGATGTACGGACTAGCTCATCTGATTTAGAGTAATGTATTGGCTTCTCTGGACAACTTATCTGAATAGGCAATATCCTGGGAAAAGACTCAACACCAAAGAAATCATAATGCTTTACAAAGGATGAGAGTGGGATTGATGTGAGTTGGGGCCGTCATGCAGGTTTTGAACACCAAAAAGAGACCTCGAAAAACTGTAACTCAAAAAGATACATGCACTCCTATGTTCATAGCAGCACTACTCACAATACACAAGACACGGAAACAACCTAAATATCCATCGACAGATGACTGGATAAGGAATATGTGGTATATATACAATGGAATACTACTCAGCCATAAAAAAGAATGAAATAATGCCATTTGCAGCAACATGGATGAACCTAAGAGATTATCATACTAAGTGAAGTCAGAAAGAGAAACACAAATACCATATGATATCACTTATATGTGGAATCTAAAATATGATACAAGTGAACACATCTACGAAACAGAAACAGACTCACAGACAAAGAGAACAGACTTGTGGTTGCCAAGGGAGAGGGCTGGTGGGGGAGAGATGGAGTGGGACTTTGTGTTTAGCAGATGCAAACTGTTATATATAGAAGGAAAAATAATGAGGTCCTATTGTATAGCAGAGGGAACTATATTCAATATCCTGTGGTAAACCATAATGGAAAATAATATATAAAAGAACGTATAACTGAATTGCTTTGCTGTACAGCAGAAACTAACACAACATTGTACAGCAACTATACTTCATTAAAAAAAAAAAGACCTGAAGATGATGAGGGGCAGGCACTTTAAGGGACAGGATGGGATGCTTTATGAGACCTATGCTTCAGGTTGTCCCTTTCCTGTGAAAGGACTCCTGGGTAGAAAACACTAAAACGTGAATTAGTGTGGAGGACATAAATATTAGGAAGACTAATTGGTGCAAATGCTACCAGATTGGGAGACACTGTCATAAAGTCTAAAATTCTAATGTATCAGTTTGATTTGTAGAAGTTTAATAAGGCTGCGGTGGGACGTTTTCTGATTTTGTAAGTTAAGTATATTATCTTGCTAGATGAGTGTTTGTGAACTGTCTTAAATCTTTACTGGCAGAGGTAAAGTGTAAATGAACATGCATTAT
This sequence comes from Mesoplodon densirostris, assembly GCF_025265405.1. Lineage (NCBI taxonomy): Eukaryota > Metazoa > Chordata > Mammalia > Artiodactyla > Ziphiidae > Mesoplodon > Mesoplodon densirostris. Next base: position 105,621,996 of record NC_082664.1, read on the forward strand.
AATGCCTTAATTATGTTATTGTTTATACTATATTTTTAAGACTAAGTCCTCTAACTTTGGGTTAGTACTAGTGCATTTGTGTTATCTAGGTAATTAGACACACCGCCACCATTTCCAATGGCTAATCATTTTGAATATCCATTGACATCATTGTGTTACTTCTGGTGATCCTTTTTAAAAGACAAAATTTGGACTCAACTTTGAAGAAGTTGTTAGTAAAATGTCATTTAATCTTGGTGGTGGGGCAATGAGGCAGAACGTTTTGCATGTTTGCAAAATAAGCTTCATTTTGATGCATTTGACTTTGCTGATTATATTAATTAACTTAACAGCAAGTCTGAAGATAATTTATGATGCATTAAAAATGATTGGTCGTTAATTGCTTCTCTGGTAGAACAGGGACCTGAATCTCAGTGTAAGGTTTGTAAAAAAATTTAGCTTGCTGGTATGCAAATTCAAATTTTAGAAATGGGCCTTTGCAAACAAATGAAATCTCATGATGAGATATAATTATGCATAATATTTCCCTCAGAAAGCAGAATTTAAATATTTTACCTAAATTGGAACTTTTTTTCAGTTTATGCTTATAAAGCATCTTGATTTTGTTTTTTTAGATATTTATTTTATTTATTTTAAGATAGTCTTACATTTATTTACTAAAAATATACCAAAGTATATATTTTTGTTGCCTATAATATATAAGACCTAAGCATCATGGGAAATATAAGTCACGTGTTAAGTTACTGGTCTCCAAGATTTCTTCTCTTAGAACATCTTCAGTTAATTTTATTGCAAAACTTTTAATATCTTCCTTGTGTTTTCAATTTAAATTTTATTCTAATGCCTTTGCAGATTTTCTTCTCTTCCAATACAAATTGAGGCCTGAGCACTTTTCTGTGAACCATTTTTCTTTTCTTTTTTTTTTCCTTGTTTGACTATTTATGCACCATGGGCAGCAATGAATTTCTGGATGAAAGTTTATGTGGATTCTTCAAGTTCATTAACCCCATGAAACTTGCATTACCTGTTACCAACAGTCAATTTATCACATAGAGCAATGTGCAAATCTCCACGGAGAAATAAGCAAAGAATGTATAATATTGAGTACGTCGCATGTAAAATGCAGCTGACTGGTAAAAGCTAGATTAATAATTTAGAACAGTCTTTTAAACCTCACACATAACGTGTGTTGTTTTGTTTATTGTTCTGAACATTTTACTTCTCTTCGTAGGAAGCAGGTGTGTAGTAGATCAAATGTTAGTGGGAACAGTTAAGTAATCTACATATCTTAACCAAAATAGCTACTTCAGGCCATAATTGTTATAGCTGCACAGAACAGGTTCACACCTGTTTTTGGTCCTTAATGCATCTTAAATAGAGTCTGAGGCTGCATAGTTTCTATGAATGCATGTGTAATGTCTGTTTGATAAGTGTCTTCTCACACCCTTAGGACTTTTATAGGTAATTTGCATTTCACAATGAGAGAAATCAGCTGAAGAGGGTTTATTGTTTTGTATAATAGAGAGGAGTGTGAAAATATCCCAGTTCTACAGATGACACTTCTCGTTAGCCTTGAACATATACATGTGCAAGGATTGTTTTATCTTAACTAATACAGCCACCAAAAAGGCTATTTTTTCGAGGTGAATTCACAGTTTGGTTGGATGGTAATAATTAGTAGAATTTCTTTAAAGATAGACGTAGTACTTACTTGAACTCTAGGCTGGAGAGTGACTTTGTGATCCTGGAAATAAAATTTCCCTTTGTGTTGATCTCTTTTAAATGGTGACTTGTAATAAGCCTATAATGCAATCAGCCTGATTTTTAAATAACTCAAAAGACAAATCAAGGAGTGTGGAGCTAGTGCTTCTGTGTGTGAACTTCTCATTTGTGGCAGTCATATACAGATGAAAGCATATGCATATGTGAGCCCAAAAGCTGGGTAATAAAATAAAAGCCTATAAAGTAAACCATATGCACTTAAAAATGCTATCCGTGAACAATGAAACATCAGAAAACTTCAAGATTCCCACAATTCATAAAGTTAGTTTGAGTCTTATACCATTCCATCTACAAGTTGAATATTAACTTCTAAATTTGACACAAGTATAAATGAAAATTTGACTCCTATTGATTGATTGATAGTACCCCTGCCCAATTTAAATTAGTATTTAAAGTAGAGAAATAATCACATATCTCTGTAAATCTCAAACTTTCGGTCTCCCTGCCCAGTTTTACACTTAATATTGATTGACGATTCCAAAGGCCTTTTGGTTGTGAGGGTTGTATCAATGAATGTTTACCATATTAGAAATTAAAACTGATAATCATTTAAAAACATTTATCAAATATTTAAAAAACAACAATAATAAACCCATTTCATGCTAACATACATAGATAACATTTTTAATGGAAAAATAAAAAATAAAAAGGTAGCACTGATTTTTATTTTTGTAAATCTTTTTAATGTTCAGCTTAACAGAAAAGGGCTGGGATTTCATATCTGCTTCTGAAAGCAATCTGTTGTGATATGTTCTTTTGGTTGAAGTATATGAAGAATGCCTAGCTTTAAACTGACATTGAATTGGAAGAGGAAGAAGTGTTTCAACAGCCCTTTTCAATAACTGTAAATATTCTTCTTTGATATGACACCACAGTTTGAAAAATGGTAGTTTTTAAAAGGTTAATTGAAAGTAGAATCTTAAATCATATTAATAAACTCAGTTACATTGAAATTTTTGTTGTGTCTTGCACCTTGAATGGATGTTTTAGTCACACATGATTTTATACCATCATGTTTTGATTATTGGTAAGATATTAGCTCACTAAATTATGTAGATATTACAAATGTTGACAGAATTTATCGTACAATATAAAAAAACTGCATGTTCATTAACGTTACCATTGATATAAGAAATGCCTTTAAATTTTGGGAAGACATCACACTTGTGAAGGTGAACACAAATTCTCCAGAACTGTTGTATTTGCTTAAGAGTTCAAGTTTCGTCTTTGTCAACAAAAACGGGTCAATGACTTTTCCTGGAGGGATAAGTTCACACAGTTAACTTTTGAAAAACTGTCTGCCAAATACTTAAAACTAAATAATTATATTTTATCTGTCATTCTTTTAATTTAAGATAATGTTCTATGACAAAAAATAGTCACACTCACAATTCAACCTCTAGTGCTTTTCCTAGGGACGACCATTTGATATGCGTAAGAAGTGCTTTATACACATTTACCATTTTGTCAAACAGAATATTTAAAACAAAAAACAAAAACAACATAAAGATCTGTACTCAAGGGTCAGGATTTAATAAAGTTTATCATCTTTACTGCTTTATCAAGGACACTTTCAAGTTCAATTGACACTTTTTTTTTTTCTTAAAACAGGCTGTGTGTAGTGGTGAAGAATACAGTATAGTACAGTTTGGTGTCATTTGCCTTGACTCAAGCAATGGCATCAGCACGTTTTCCCCCCATTTCTTTTGCACCATCAGTACAAATGTAAACATTGTGAAAACAGCAAACAGTGTCTCAATATTATTAAGAAAATAGTCTTAAACTCAAGAACCCCCTTATGTCTCAGGGACTATCAGGTGTTCACAGACCACACCTTGGAAACCGTTGATCTCCAATCACATGTAGCACAATGCTCCATTTGTGTCTACACAGCCTTTCCTATTGGAAGAAAATCTTCTTAGTTCAAGTGCTCTAAATTTCATCACTTATCTAATTTGGATCTATGACTTCAACTTTAAACATTATTATGAGTGATTTAGTAGACCAAGAAAGGATCTTGTAAAGGCAATTTTAAAATACCACTAAATACTTTTATAAATAATCCCCAAAGCCAAATAATAACATGTTTTATTTGTTATTTTATGAGTCAAGTTCAAATAAGAAAGAGAGAAACCACCCTACATGTTTTAACAGATGTAATTTAATACAGTGAAGTGATTTTAATATCAGGAAGTATTTGAGGGTTGAAAGAGCAAAAAATAATGCTTCAGTATATCTGAAATTTCAACTACAGAGCCAGAGAACTTGAGATGTCCCAGGAATATGGCACTCAAAACTCTGAAGAGTTTATATGACCTGATGCTGCTGCTACTTCCTTTGAAAAATGTGTGTTGAGGGGGAAGGAAGCTGGATGATGATGGGAAGTGGCCAAAAAGAGAGAAGAAAAGTTTTTAAAAAGTGTTTTTATTCCCTTTTCTTCTTCTCCCACTTTCCGTTCTTCTTCTAACAGTTCCTGTTGTCTGAATCTAAGAGGAAGTCAGGTTAAAAGAAGTCTGCAAAATGCCATTTTTTCAGCCCTGGTATCACAGAGTGGCATATAGAAAAGTGATTTGTAGTTGAGTGACAATAGACAAATAACTGGCATGTTCACCACTTTGGATACTCAGAATCCATACTCACCTTTTTATATGTGTTTGAATTACCACACAACAACAACTTTGTGTTTTGGTCTAAGAGGAAGACAGTCCCTCATACAAACAAAGGTGCTTCCATCCTCCCTCCTAAAAGGAGAGACTCAAAATCTCAATAGTCATGGTACCTACCTCATGGAAAACGTCACCAGGAAATATATTTCTCCTGCAGTACAGTCTCAACCATCCAACTGAGTAATTTGTAACCTAAATATAAATTTGGATACAAAATTCATATACAATTGTAAGAGAATAGGAGGAAGATAAAATTAGTTTATCCATATGAATGCCATATATATAATATAGGAGGGGGTGGGGGGAGAAATAGGTGAAGGAGACTAAGAGGTACAAATTTCCAGTTGCAAAAGAAATGAGTCACAGGTATGAAATAAAATGTGAGTAATACAGTCAACAACTATGTAATATCTTTGTATGGTGACATATCGTAACTAGACAACATGGTGATCATTTTGAAATACATAGAAACACCAAATCATTATATTGTGTAACAGGAACTAACATAGTGTTGAAGGCCAATTATATTTCAAAACAAATAAACAAACAAACTAATAGAAAGAGAGAATAGGGAAGGGGAGAGAGCGGATTGACTAAAGGCTGTCAAAAGGTACAAATGTCCAGCTATAAGATAAATAAGTACCAGGGATGTACTGATACATGATAAATATAATTAACACTGTGGTAGGTTATATATAAAAGTTGTTAAGAGACTAAATCCTAAAAGTTCTTACCACAAGAAAATTTTTTTTCTATTTCTTTAATTTTATATTTATATGAAATATGATGGATATTTACTAAACTTATTGTGATAATCATTTCATGATGTATATAAGTCAAATCATTATGCTGTACACTATAAACCTGTACAGTACTGTATGTGAATTACATCTCAGTAAAACTGGAAGAGAAAATATATATATAAAATTATGCAAGGAACAACCTGCTATAGTAATTGTTGCTGTAATTGGTCACAAAGCTGTGGTTGGTATTTGTAACATCTTCTTGCACTACCCACTTCTTGTCCCCTTTTTCCTCAGTCAGCACTGAATCTTCATGATACTGAATTTAACTGGTTAATTAAATAATTAATATTTACTGCTGGACTTGGAAGTACCAAGAGGCAGGCCACAGATTTCCTAGGTTCAGACAATATCCTGCCTCCTCCATTGTGCTGCAATAACCTAATTTTACCCTGACAATCAGGGCAATCGCCTCAGCCAGCAGAATCATGCCCTTATTTGGTTCAGTCATGTGAGAAATCCAAATTGGCCAGGTGGCAGTCTCATTCCAATTCAATGAAACTATGCTGTATCCCTTACTAAAAGCATACCTCTTTGGGGAATGAACACCTCTAAGCCAGCAGAGTTCAAAAGGAAGCAAAATTTCTGTGAGTGGATTATTTAGGGCTTCTAGAGAGAGAAATCATTCCCATTTCCACCCCTTCATTTTGCAAATTCTGAATTCAGGCTATGGGGAAAACCACATGTTATACCGCTCAAAAACATAAGGACCCTCCAATGAGATCCCCAATCTTTCAGGTTGTGGTCTCCCAACTGAGATTTCAATAGGTTACTTTGCCATTTTATCAGGCCTGCTGCTTCTGAGTAATGGGCTACATGGGAAGATTGGTAAATTATTAATGAGCCCACAACACTATTTTTGCTGTTGTTGTTGTTGACAAATATGTTTCTTGTCAGAAGAACATATTGCCCCTCAGAAGCAATGTTAGGTGGGATACTGTGATAGCTAATAAGGCATTCCTGCTGTAAAGGGCTGGCTCTCATCTATAGAATTTGTAATCTTTTCTATTTGATGAGTGGCAGCCTACCCTACAATGAATGCCATTTGGCAAGCATTCACATGAGACAAAAATATCTCCAACTTCTGTGTTTGTTTGAAGAGAGTTTCATCTATAAATCTCTTCCCAGGCCTCCTTATCATCAATCTTTTTTCCTTCAAAGTCTCTAACCATTTAGTTTCTCTGACACCCGTGAATCAATATCCTTGATCATTTTTTTCAGTCCAGATAATGTGGACAACCAAACACATTGTTTAAACTTCTCTCCACTGTGCAGATTTTCCTTCACTACTTTCTTTCAGGAACTTTCCTGTTTGTGCCTGTAATACTAAAAGCACTTCCAGTTGGTACCAACATATTGCACAGAAACATCTGCAACTAAGGTCCAAGTTTTTTCTCCTCACTAATGATGAATTTCTCATGAGGTCATACATGCGGGTTGAGCAAGAGGAAACCAACAGGTGTAGGTGATCAGGGAGAATGAGATACATGTGACTTCAGGATCTGCTCAAAGATGATCACTCACACACCATCTCAGTTGATCGTGGAGTTGCTGCTGTGAACATCCAACTTCATGGTCTAGTGGGCCACACAACACCAGTGTACGGCAGAAGGCTAAAATTGCAAAGTCACCTGAAGTCTCATGATTAGGCTTTCAGACCCTATCAGCGCCCAGGAACAAAAAAAGCATTTTCTCAGAAGAAGATTTATCTGCCAAAAATCATGGCTTTTTAAATTCTTTCTTTTTCTTTCTTTTCTTTTTTTTTTTTTCTAAGCAAACCTCTGTGAGACTGCACTGTGATTCCTCTAATGTGGTTTATAAGATCTTCTATACAACATGCCTACTTGCCTCAGATTCATAGTGTGCTGGTGGCTCTCCTGAGTCACAGGGATGAATTAACTGAGTAGTCTGCATTATAGAATGGATGATGAAGAGCTTTACTTTTCCCTAACAACTGGCCAGTTTATAGGTTACTCTAACCTTTATAGATTACTGGCCACTTTATAGGTTTTTCTTTAAAAACTGGCCACTTTATAGGTTACTTAACTAATGGGTTATATTAGCACCCTCATTGTGGCCTTCATTGCCTTTAAAATCCAAAGAGATCTACCATGCAGTGTGAGATGTAGCAACTGTTTTTTAATTAGAGGGATATTCCGTTTTATTCCAAATCATTGGGTATCCAGAAACTTCACCAAGGTGGCAGTCTTGTGAGTTTTCATATGTCTTTCTTACTCTCTGCCATGTATGTGTCTTAATATGTTATTTAAGGTGCTAGCTACTTCCTGCTCATCAGGTCCAATCGGCAATGTTGCCACCAGTGAGGAGGAGCCATATGACATTTTGTGGGATGCGTTTACCAGCAAGACCTTTGTGAACTGAGTTATGTCAGAGAGCACCAGACCTGACATAGCCCTCAGGGAAGACAGTCAAGATGTGCTGTTGTTCTTGACAGACAGAGAAAAAAACTTCTAGTGTCCTTGCAAATCAGTACAGAGGAAAAAAAAAAGTGTGAGATAAATAGCTGTGTGTCAGGTACTAGGAGATATGCTGACTTGCTCCAGTAAATAATTCATATCTGGAAGAGCTGCTGTAATTAGATCACCTTATAACGTTTATGAAAATCTATAGTCATTCTCCAAGATCCAGTGCCTTTTTCAAGAGCCCAATGGCAGAGTTAAATAGAGCTATAGAAGGATTTTACCTTCATCTTTCAAGTCTTTGGTAATGACACTGACTCCTGTAATTCCTTTGGTGGTAATAATTTTCCTTTACCATTCTGATGGAGAAAAAGATTCCAAGGGATTTATCTTGGTTATTTTTACTACAATAACCAGCTTATTGTCTGGTTCTTATTTGAGCCTATAGTTTATAACACAACACTCTAAGTTTCTTTCTGTTAACTCTTCCATGCATTTGAAAGCAGCCAACCTACCACATAATCCTTGTGGCCAATATTAATATAGTAACAGTAAGTGTATCAGCTGCTTAGTCTTCCAAAGCACCTGCTCTGAAAGGTACTTCATTCCAAGCAACCAAAGATGATAATTTAATTCATTATGATGCCACTGCATGGCATGGATTTGGTATCTCATTTTTCACTGGCAACCAGCTCAATACTGTGCTCACAGCTAAAGATGTAACCAAATCAATCCTTGAATACTTCCTCTGAGAGTCTTATTTATAGTACCAAGCACTGTGTTAGACAGGGTCTTGTAAGGAAGAAAAAGAAACCATACCAGATATTCAATAAATCTGATTTAAATTGTCTCTACAGGTGTTGAGATAGTTAGAGGCAAAAAGAGAAGGAAGGAAGGAAGGAAGGAAGGAAGGAAGGAAGGAAGGGAGAGAGGAAGGAAAGAGGGAGACGTGGAAGCAACCAAGAACCAAGATAACTGATGGAAGCAGCTATCACTTCTAGGTTTGGGGAAACAAAGAAAATAGCGGAACTTCAGGAACACAGGAGCGTGGATGGGGGCACCACTGAGCATCTGACTGATTGCTGCTTGTACCTTGGGGAAAGTTTGACAAGGCTGGTTCTGAGAAGCTGGAGGCTGGGGATAGCTGCTGCTACTAAGCCCAGCTGGCACTGCAGTTACCAGATGTCAAAGTCCCTCCGCTCTCTTCCTCATTCCAATTTTCCATAGTGCTCCTTATTGAGAGAATCCATCAAGGAGCCAGCAAGAAAAGGAATCTGGGAAACATAGTTTGCAAAGTCCCAACCTCAGCATCACAGAGCAAACCATAGAAGGAGCTAATACATAAATGATTGGCCCATAAGGATATCTTTCATTTTGTCATATCAGGGGTCTGGTTCACTTACAAAGTTAATAGTAGATATTGTGGGGAGGCTGTGTGAGAAGTGTTAAGGGTATAGGCTCAGAGATGTATTCACTTATCTTCTCTCTTGCTGGTCTCCGATCTTAAGCAAATTGTTTAGCCTCAATGATTTTTAGTTTCCTCTTACATGCAACGAATAAAATTTTACCTTGCATGCTTGAAGTAATGATTAAATGACATAAATGAGAATAAAGTGCTTAGTATTGTGACTGGTACATGGAAAGCACTCTTAAATGTGGGTTATTAATTGAAAAAATATTCCCTACCATTTTCTTGTTATTGCTACTCTTTCAGGTTGGTAAAAGTTATTTTATTTTCTCTTATTAAATAAATTACAATGCAATAAGACTTCATCTTTAAAGCTCAAGCAAAGCAGATGAATAGAAAAACTAAGGCTGAAACTATTGATCCACTACTGTCATTTATTCTCCCGAAATTTTCATCTTTTTAAAACCTTGGTTTCACTTTCCATGCTGAAATTACATACTGTTTTTACACCTTCAATTCATTTTTTCAGTTTTCAATAATTTCTAACAAATGCTTAGCAATGAGAAGTCATTTGTGAAAGAACTTTGCAGACTTTAAAGTATATGCAAATTTATTATTATTGTTACAATCATTATTTGAGAAACTAGCCCAGAAAAGCTGGTATTTTTAAAATCCTCATGCATAGCCGTCCTTTTCTTTTCTTTCTTTCTTTTTTTTTTTTTTTTGCGGTACGCGCGTCTCTCACTGTTGCGGTCTCTCCCGTTGCGGAGCACAGGCTCCGGACGCGCAGGCTCAGCGGCCATGGCTCACAGGCCCAGCTGCTCCGCGGCATGTGGGATCTTCCTGGACCGGGGCACGAACCCGTGTTCCCTGCATTGGCAGGCGGACTCTCAACCACTGCGCCATCAGGGAAGCCCCATAGCCATCCCTTTTATAAGGTGGTTTAAATATAATTTTGAGTTGTCTTAAGGCATTTGCTTAAGCCATTGTCATGATTCTTAATAATCTAAACATGATAATAACATGATCATGAACCTTAATCATTTTCATTTGTAAAAGCCCTGTTAGACATCTGAAATGAAAAAGAACTATCCATAGCAAACATTCAATTCACAGTTGACTCTGCTTCATCTTCCCTGAAGTTGTATGTTGATAAGAGTTTCTTTTCTCTTTCTAGAAGAATGTTAAGGAAAGACTGAGTGACTGATCTGGAATTCGGGTTATGATGTTGACCAGGGCAGTGGTTATATTGGACTGGGATAATCAACCACAGTGAGTCGAAAAACATTCACCTTCACCGGTCACCTAATATGTCCTCTAAGTCACCCTATGATCCAGTTAGAGAGGAAATTGTGTATTTAGTCTAGTGATTCAGGAGTTGGGCAAGCTAATGTATCTGCAGGCATACAAATTCATTCTCAGGTGAAATAAATGAGTTTCTGATGTCTGAATTTTGTCAAACCTTAGAGTTTGAGCTCAGGAACAAGAATGCCTCCAAATTTTGGTGGATGGATCTCTTTGACATTTGAATATGGGTATACAAAAAATTAGCTTGTAAGATTGGCCAATGCCAAAACTCTAGCTTTAAAAAAGTACATCATTGCTCTTATCTTATGTTTCCCTCTGTTGTAATAAATGCTGGCAGTATCGAAGATTTGGGGTAACACTAAATGTGAGAGTCTATGAAAACATCCACATTTTAGGAAAGGCAAGGTCTATTTTTCCATGGATTTCAGGAAAAAATGAAACAAATTTTTAATTCACTTCTGGGATTACTGTGCAAATTAATAGGAAAGTACCAAAGCAAAAAAGGAGTAATTTGTGTTCCTTGTATTTTTTTCATGTAAGTAATATGCATTCCTTCAGAAAAATAAGAAACTGCAGATAAACAAACAAACAAAAAAGTAATGTATGGGATATGTAGAAACTTTATAACCAAGTTCTACACTACATTTTTTAGAAATCCTACATTGTACCTTATTTTATTAGTGTTAATGTTTCTTTTAGAAAATTTAAAAGTACACATGAACATTTTACCTGATACAGAATCCTACCACCCCAAAATAAACACAATTACTATTTTGGTGCATTTCTCTTCACACATATATGTACATTTTGCAGCAGTACTACATTTTATTAATATATGCTATTCTTTGGAATTTTGTTCAGCTTAATTCCCTGGTCTCACTCTCCTCCTGGGAGAAAAGGGCTCATCCAGGTGCTCTCCTCAGGGTGGTGGCAGAGGCATAAGAGAGCAAGTCCAACTGCCCAGAAACCCTTCAGTTTTCTGCTGCTCAGCCAGCTCTTGGCCAGCTCACGTGACACGGCCAAGTCAAAATGAAAGGGATGCAAAAGTACCCTCTCCAACTGCCAGTAAGCCACATAGCCAAGCCTAACCTCAAATAAAGGGGGATTAGACTTCTCCATGGAGGTAGGGTGGGGGAAGGACATAGATATTTTTTAACAATGAGCCAATCTAGCATATTGGTCATTTGGATAGATGCTTTTGTGAAGTCTCAGTTCAATTTTTTTGCCCATTTTTTCTGTTGGGTTGCTTGAGTTTTTCTGTACACATATTTTAGATGAGTGCTAATACCTTTCTTGGAAAAGGTCTATTTTTTCCCACTATTTCAGAAGGAGGAGGAGTAGGAGGGAGGGGAAAGAAGGAAGGAAGCAGGAGAGAAAAATGGGAGGAACAGAGGAAGGTAGGAGAAGGAAAAAAAAGAGAAAAAATCACTGCCAATAATTTTATTCTGGTGAGTAAACCTTTTGGTGGTCAAGAAATTACATTAACTATTTTTTTTTTTTTGATATATACTGTGTGGTCCATTGCACTGGAGATTAGGGGGACCTCCTGACTTGCTGAGGGATCCAAGACAGAGGGCCTTATAGGTATCCCTGAGTTTACTTACCTGGTTCAACAAGATTCAGAAACTTTCTGAATCAGCTTTCTTGTGGGTCAAGGGGTTGAGGTTCCAGGGCAGTACACTATCCTATCATCTCAACTCAAACCTGTACTGCTTTAAGGTTTACAAAGTCTGATCCCATGCATTATCTACATTTCTGTACCCATATTTTATATGAATGCTAATATCTCTCTTGGAAAAGATCTCATTCTATCTGCTATTGCAGAAGAAGGAGGATCATGCTAAACATGATCTTGCCTACTGAATGCTATATATTTACATAAACCTGCATCCATGTATAAAAAGGCATGGATTAAACAGTTATTAGCACTTTCAAAAACATTGCATTGAATAATACAGAACTCTATTAATTGCCAAGGAATTCATCTTAATTTTTTTGTTTGTTTCTGTAATGCTTGTCTGCCTTGAAATAATTAATTCACCTTAAGCCATTTTAATCTATTATCCATTAACTTGGTGAAATGTTGTCACTTGCTTTTATGCCTTCTAGTCAGCAAGCCAGCAAGTTCTCCATCATTTAGAAGAGGCGTTCTAATGATTCCACCATGTCCTGATCAAGATGACAGCTTGCAGAGATGTTCCTCAGCGAAGCATCCTTGGATTGTCTCATCTTCTTTGTATTTTTGATATTTTCACTACTTTCCCAATGCTGTTAGAAAGGGAAAGTGCATCTATATTTGAAGGAAGAGGTGGGAAGTGATCAGAACAAGAACTGGATGGTAAGTACGGCTTCTGCCTGTATAGCAGTGCATCCCATTTTGCAATTCTTTCCTTGGTTTCATTTTTCCATAAAATGGCACAATTAAAAATAAAAGCCATGTTCAGAGAAAATAAGGTCATCCACAGAATGCTTACAATGTCATTTGCCTTTACCAAATGCAAATTTTTCTAATGTATATAAACTTCACCTTCTGCATCTCAGTATATATTTTTGCTTTAGCCTTTCTTCCACTATTCTTTTAAGACAGTTCCTCTGCAACCTTCCGTTTTGGTGTTAACCTTTATGGTTTGTTCAGGCTTTCAATCTCTTTCATGGAAAATCCCCACAGGAAGGGCTGCTGCACCATCAGCTTGCAGAGTCCTGCCTCCTTTTTTATTTCAGCATCATCTGTGTAGGACAGATTATGGGCACTTCTTGATTCTCATTTGAAGGAATAGGAATAACTTAGATATGTTTTAGTAAATACATCAGTAGGGCTTGATTTGCTAAAGAGACAACCAGAAACCCACAAAGGACTAATGCACTTTCCTTTAACGTAAGTAAAGGGAAAAATCAGTCTACTTATTCCATGAACATACCTCTCTACCTGTACCTTCTTACACCTAATATCAGTTACAAGCTGACAATGCAGCCCCAACCCTCTTACTTTCAAAGCACTTAACCCCTTTAAATATATACATAACTTACTTATTTATTGGGTTTAATGTCCCTCCACTGGGTTACAAGTTTATATGAACCCCCCACTTCTGCACTTGTTTTTGGTAAGTTTTGTTTTATGCTGTATCCCCAAGTACCTGGAACAGTGTTGGAGTCAGCACACCCCTTTTCCAAATGTTGACATCTAAATGAGGAATGTGGAAGGGAGGAGTAGTTTATATTTTCCCTTTAGGCTGCCTTTCTCTTCTGCTGGATGCTTATCATCCCAGCCCGCCTCTCTCAGATCTATCTCAGGGAGCACAGAAAGTGTTAGACATCCCCAGTCTATCCCAGGTCCCACGGGGAGGTGTTGGTAGCCCTCCTGAACTGCCTCCATCAAAAATCAAGGACACCTTGCATGAATGTCTGTTGAATGCTTATTTTATAAAGAGAGTGGAGGAGGAAAGCAGATACACACACTGAGCATAGTCTCCTCTTTCTGAGAGTGTAGAAACTGGTGGGCAGGCACTGGGAATGTTTGAAGGCCTAAATATGGTCATCATTTCCCCCAGGCACCATTAAATATGATTAGTGGAAACAGAATATATAGGGAAAAGAACTACTGAGAACATTCAGCCTGAAGTTCTAATTCATATCCATCTAAAGCTGATTTATCTTAATGACATAGATTAAAAACATTGTTAATAGATAGTCTCTTTACTTTTACTATTATTTTGCCTTTTATTTTTATTTTTGTAATTTTGTTTCCTGGATGTAGTGTTTTCTCAGGATACTTCCCAGCTGTTCAGTCTCTTCACATTGTGCATTTTTCCCTACTAGGCTTTTCCTGTATGTCAATACCTAGACTTTATGCAACAGAATTAGAGACACCAGTTAAAACAACATACTTTTTGGTGTTTTGCTAGTTCAAATCATAGTATTGCATCTGAAACATATCACTCTGGGGGGGGTGATAATAATATTTTTGTATTATATATTTTTAACATGTGTTAGTAGACTTTCTAATCATAGGTGCAGATTCACTGTTCTCTGTTAAACATTGTGGCTATTTCTCTACTAAATTCAATATATTTCAGTTCTTACATTTCTTTTTGAACTGTGTATGTCCTATTTACATTTACAGTTTATAGAATTGTAATAGAGTTCAGCAAAATAAGACTTATATTTGTATTACCTTCAGGTATTCTTAGTTGAAAGCATGCATGGTTTTCTAAACTGTTTTTTTCACTGCCTCATCTAGTTTTCTGTCTTGACAAAACAGAGTATGTTATGTGGCCAGTCATCAAAATTGCATGACCTTTTCCTTTAGAAAACTGTCTGAGAAAATATGTACACATATATTTTGGGCAAGTTATTAAACCTGACATTAAAAAAAAACCACATTCTTTCTAAACAAATACCTTAGCCCACTACCATCTATATGCCACTCCAAGACACACCGATTTGTAAGACTTTCTATTTTCTATGCTTCAAATTACTCTGAAATTACAGTTTACACAACGGATTATCAGATGGAAACACTGAAACAGAGATAAAATGTCTTCTAAACTTGACAAACCAAGAATTTTTGCTCTTAAATCTGTCATTCTCTTAGATTAAACAGCTAAATTGAGCTACCTGTGAAGAAAACAATATGCTTTATTTCCAGTAAAGATAATTCCCATTTTGATAACCTCAGTCTAAAAGCAGAAACCTCTTAAAGCACTTTCATCTCCTGAACAATTTCTGAATAGCTCTTTATTTTGAGAACTGCCTCTCACCTCTGAGTTTTAGGGATCATCAGTGAATTTCAAGGGTCCGCTTTGATGTTGCATTTTTAGTTACTGTTAAATTTTATTAAACAGACAATATTCTTTTCTGCTACAAAATTTCTATCACTGTTGGGATAACAACCTAATAGATAATTTCCATGCTCCATGCACAGTGCACTACAAAGGAAAACACTGATGGATTAATATACTCAAGAATTAAGAAAGTTAAAAATGTAGTAGGCTCTCCAAACCCTGAATAAAAGTATTAAAATATTATCAAAAATCACCCTATTTGCAAACACTGGCAGGAAGACACATCCAAATTGAGAGAGAAAGGTTTGAATTAGGTGATTTCCAACAAAAAAAGCCCAGGACCAGATGGCTTCACAGGAGAACTCTATCAAACATTTAGAGAAGAGTTAACACCTATCCTTCTCAAACTCTTCCAAAATATAGCAGAGGGAGGAACACTCCCAAACTCATTATATGAGGCCAACATCACCCTGATACCAAAACCAGACAAAGATGTCACAAAAAAAGAAAACTGCAGATCAATATCACTGATGAACATAGATGCAAAAATCCTCAACAAAATACTAGCAAACAGAATCCAACAGCACACTAAAAGGATCATACACCATGATCAAGTGGGGTTTATTCCAGGAATGCAAGGATTCTTCAATATACGCAAATCAATCAACGTGATACACCATATTAACAAACTGAAGGAGAAAAACCATATGATCATCTCAATAGATGCAGAGAAAGCTTTTGACAAAATTCAACACCCATTTATGATAAAAACCCTGCAGAAAGTAGGCATAGAGGGAACTTTCCTCAACATAATAAAGGCCATATATGACAAACCCACAGCCAGCATCGTCCTCAATGGTGAAAAACTGAAACCATTTCCACTAAGATCAGGAACAAGACAAGGTTGCCCACTCTCACCACTCTTATTCAACATAGTTTTGGAAGTTTTAGCCACAGCAATCAGAGAAGAAAAGGAAATAAAAGGAATCCAAATGGGAAAAGAAGAAGTAAAGCTGTCACTGTTTGCAGATGACATGATACTATACATAGAGAATCCTAAAGATGCTACCAGAAAACTACTAGAGCTAATCAATGAATTTGGTAAAGTTGCAGGATACAAAATTAATGCACAGAAATCTCTGGCATTCCTATATACTAATGATGAAAAATCTGAAAGTGAAATCAAGGAAACACTCCCATTTACCATTGCAACAAAAAGAATAAAATATCTAGGAATAAACCTACCTAAAGAGACAAAAGACCTGTATGCAGAAAATTATAAGACACTGATGAAAGAAATTAAAGATGATACAAATAGATGGAGAGATGTACCATGTTCTTGGATTGGAAGAATCAACATTGTGAAAATGACTCTACTACCCAAAGCAATCTACAGATTCTATGCAATCCCTATCAAACTACCAATGGCATTTTTCACAGAACTAGAACAAAAAATTTCACAATTTGTATGGAAACACAAAAGACCCCGAATAGCCAAAGCAATCTTGAGAAAGAAAAATGGAACTGGAGGAATCAGGCTCCCTGAATTCAGACTATACTACAAAGCTACAGTAATGAAGACAGTATGGTACTGCACAAAAACAGAAATATAGATCAGTGAAACAGGATAGAAAGCCCAGAGATAAACCCACACATTTATGGTCAACTTATCTTTGATAAAGGAGGCAAGAATATACAATGGAGAAAAGACAGCCTCTTCAATAAGTTGTGCTGGGAAAACTGGACAGCTACATGTAAAAGAATGAAATTAGAACACTCCTTATCACCATACACAAAAATAAACTCAAAATGGATTAAAGACCTAAATGTAAGGCCAGACACTCTCAAACTCTTAGAGGAAAACATAGGCAGAACACTCTATGACATAAATCACAGCAAGATCCTTTTTGACCCACCTCCTAGAGAAATGGAAATAATACCAAAAATAAACACATGGGACCTAATGAAACTTCAAAGCTTTTGCACAGCAAAGGAAACCATAAATGAGATGAAAAGACAACCCTCAGAATGGGAGAAAATATTTGCAAATGAAGCAACTGACAAAGTATTAATCTCCAAAATTTACAAGCAGCTCAATATCAAAAAAAAAAAAAAAAAAAACCCAATCCAAAAATGAGCAGAAGACCTAAATAGACATTTTTCCAAAGAAGATATACAGATTGACAACAAACACATGAAAGAAAGCTCAACATCATTACTCATTAGAGAAATGCAAATCAAAACTACAATGAGATATCATCTCACACCAGTCAGAATGGCCATCATCAAAAAAATCTACAAACAATAAATGCTGGAGAGGGTGTGGAGAAAAGGGAACACTCTTGCACTGTTGGTGGGAATGTAAATTGATACAGCCACTATGGAGAACAGTATGGAGGTTCTTTGAAAAACTAAGAATATAACTACCATACGACCCAGCAATCCCACTACTGGGCATATACCCTGAGAAAACCATAATTCAAAAAGTCATGTACC
Organism: Mesoplodon densirostris; assembly: GCF_025265405.1. NCBI lineage: Eukaryota > Metazoa > Chordata > Mammalia > Artiodactyla > Ziphiidae > Mesoplodon > Mesoplodon densirostris. Next base: position 105,639,660 of record NC_082664.1, read on the forward strand.
AAAATGTTCATTGCAGCTCTATTTACAATAGCCAGGACATGGAAGTAACCTAAATGTCCATCAACGGATGAATGGATAAAGAAGATGTGGCACATATATACAATGGAATATTACTTACTCAGTGAAGTAAGTCAGAAAGAGGAAAACAAATACCATATGCTAACATATATATATGGAATCTAAAAATCAACCAAAAAATGGTCATGAGAAACCTAGGGGAAAGACGGGAATAAAGACACAGACCTACTAGAGAATGAACTTGAGCATATGGGGAGGGAGAAGCATAAGCTGGGACAAAGTGAGAGAGTGGCATGGACATGTATACAATACCAAATGGAAAACAGATAGCTAGTGGGAAGCAGTCACATAGCACAGGGAAATCAGCTTGGTGCTTTGTGACCAGCCAGAAGGGTGGGATAGGGAGGGAGGGAGAGAGGGAGACTCAAGAGGGAAGAGATATGAGGATATATGTATATGTATAACTGATTCATTTTGTTATAAAGGAGAAACTAACACACCATTGTAAAGCAATTATACTCCAATAAAAATGTAAAAAAAAAAAAAAGAATTAAGAAAGTTAAAAATGTAATAGGTGTTCCAAACCATGAATAAAAGGGTTAAAATATCATCAAAATACACCCTATTTGCAGACACTGGCAGGAAGACACATCCAAATTGAAAGAGAGAGGTTTGAATTAGGTGATTTTATAAAATAATAAAATTACTTATAAAAATTAATGATTTAAGGAGAATTTATTAAATGTATTAAATTGAGTTATCTAAGCGTTTTTGGTAACTCATTTTTAATTTAACTAAAGAGCTGTATTTGAATTAAATATTTTTCTGTGTTTGGACAAACCTTAGCTGTTTTTCATTTGGGTTTGTTCTTTCAGATGATTAATAAAATGTTATTTTGAGGTTTATAGAATGCTGTAATAAAACTTAAATTGGAATATTGGCAGTATAATTTTGTGTAGTTAGCAAAACAGATGTGTGCATGTGTGTCTACACATATGCATATAATTCATATAATTAGAATTACAATATCCTTACAGTATTCCAGAAAGAGAAGGGAATAAAAAAATGTGTGTGGAAAAAAATGTACTTCACTAAAGCAAGTTTGATGAAAATTTAGTCATGCATACTGGTTAGAGTGGACTTTGGTCCCCTGATTTCAATCCTGTCATTACTAAACTTTTTTTTTTTAATGTCTATGGTAAAACAAAATTACATTACTTATCCTCAGATTTCAGGATGCCTAAAATTGCACAGTAGGTACTCTTCACATATAGCTCATAATTCTTATAACAGGTGGGCATTAATTACCTTCATTTCACAGTATATAAGGTGATAACACAAAACATTTCTAAAACTTTCATGTACATAGATGTTCAGTTCAATATTGGGGACAATTTAAGTGTCTATCAATAGGAGGAATGTTTAATAAACTATGTTATAAGGGAACTTATGCAGCTCTCAAAATGACTTTTACAGAGATTTTCATCAACATGAGACAATACCGTTGTTTCATTAATAAAGAAATATACCAAAATATATATGGACAATTGTCTCAGTTATGTCAAAACACATAGGCAGAAAAATAATCGGATGGCACTTAATTGTTCTTTGTGTTAACCTCTAGGTAGTTTCTGATATTTCTAAGGCTTTTTATGTGTTTTCTAAATTTTCCCCATAATTATCCCATCACCTTTAAATAATATCTGTAAAAGTAGAATTTTGGTTACCTTTTCCAAAAGGAAATGCTGAGTTTTCAAAGGTTTTATGCCATTCAGATACCTGGGGACTGTGATGAGTGATAGGACAGGGACAGTGATGGGCAGTTATTCTTAGATCCCTATGACAACATCAGCTAATTCTGTGATGTTTTCTAGCTAGCACTTCATCAGCATATTGATTTTAAAGTTTTATCGACTCTCCTAAGACATTGCTAGGCAAGCTGTAAGCTCTTTTTGTAAGCCATTGGCCCCTCTGCTCTTCACTTCTTGGCTTTGATCGAGCTATTGAAAATTTCTTATGTGAAGCCTGGTCCCATTAGTGAGATTTCTATCCTCTGAGGAATTTGAATGTCCAGCTATGTGCAGCTTCTTAAACTTTTACAAAGTCCCATTACTTTGTGAAAATGTAAACTCCACAGGCGTTAACTTTGCTGACACTGTGTCTTCCTCTTCACCCCATACCTTGGCTCATGTCCTTCCTGTCTGCAAAGGCTTCTCCCTCTATCCATGAAGCAGACATTTCCTGGAGGTCTAAACATGCATCAGGCACAAGACTCACTGCTGAGTTTGCAAAGATGATGAAGCCAGTCTTCAAAGAGCTCACAGTCTCAAGAGGAAAATGAGTCAACACTGATATCAGTAGAATAGAATAAAAATGCTCTAGGAAATAGAAGTGGGGGTGATTTATCTCTCTGAAGAAGTTGAACTGGAAGCAACATAAGGGTGGAGAGATTATGTCATTGGCACTGAAGACAGAGTAAGATTTAGGCAAGTGGAAAAGGAGGAGAAAGGCACTCAAGTCAGAGAAAACTATGTACAAAAATCAGAAGGTGATGGGGTTTAGAGTATGCAGAAAGGAAAGGACACCACCTGATAGCTCCAGAGAATATGGTGCCAGTGAGGGAGCAGACTGCAACAAAAGTAAACACGTTGGTTAGCCCTCAAAGCTGGCGAGTTTGGAGGCCGGCCTAGATCATACTTCTCAAGCTTGGGCAAATGGAGGCGTGCTGGTGATTCTTAACTTGTCAGTTTGATGGACAATATAAAAGTGTCTGCATACATGAAAAAATGGCCACCATCACTTATCATTAGGGAAATGAAAATCGAAGGCACAATGAGATGTCACCTCACATCCATTAGGATGCTTACTATAAAAAACAAACAAAAGTAATAGAAAATAATAAGTCAAGAGTTGGTGAGGATGTGTGGAAATTGGAACATTTGTGCACTGCTGGTGAGATTGTAAAATGGTGCAGCCACTATGGAAAGCAATATGGTAGTTTCTCAAAAAATTAAAAATAGAACTCCCACATGATCCAGCAATTCCACTTCTGGGTACATACTCAAAAGATTTTAAAACCGTGACTTAAACAGATATTTATGCACTCATGTTAATAGCAACAATGTTCACAATGACCAAAAGATAAAAACAGCCCAAATATTCATGGATGAATGAAAGGATAAACAAAATGTGATCTATACAAAACTGGAATGTATTCAGTCTTTAAAAAAAGAGAAAATTCTGACACAGGCTACAACATGGATGAGTCTTGAGGACATTATTCTCAGTGAAATAAGCCACTCACAAAAAAACAATTATATTGTGATTCCATATATATATGAGGTACTTAGAATAGTCAAATCCATAGAGACAGAAAGAAGATTGGTGGTTGCCAGAGCAGAGCGGGAAGCAGGAAATGAGAAGTTATTGTTAAATAGGTACAGAGTTTCAGTTTTGCAAGACAAAAAGAGTTATGGAAATGGGATGCATGAGAGTATAAATGTACTTAACCCTGTTGAACAGTCCACTTAAGGATGGTTAAGATGGTACATTTTATGTTATGTGTTTTTTTCCATTATTAATTTTTTTAAACTCTATGCATTTAAATAAATATGGACACATTACACAATAAAATGCCAACTTTGGTTGAATTTTTAACACAAAACTTGAAAATATGAAGAAATTTGTACCGAGCATCTCTCTGTGTGTTCTCAAAACCCCTAGAGGTACTCATTTAATTCTGTCTACTACTAGGTTTTATTAGTGGACAGCTTTGAGAAACACTACTATGGGACTTAAATTTTATCCTATGTCAATTTGTCACCAATGATGGATCTTTAAAAAGAGTTTTAATATCTTTATTTTCATCCATGTTTCTATGTTAGTTATTGACAAATGGTTTCTAACTATACATTTTTTCATTCTTTTTAAAAATTTTCATTCTGTTGTGGTAACAAAATGACATGAGATCTACCCTCTTAAATATTTCTAAGTGTACAAAACATTACTATTGACTATAGGCAAATGTATGATCAGATTTGTGTTTGGGGATGGGAAGGGTGGGGGGCAGGGGTTGTATAAGAGGAAGATGTTGCTGGAAACCAGTCAGGAATGGGGCAAAAACCCAGAGATGGGAACTTATCTCATGTGCTTGAGGAATAACAAGGAGGCCACAGTAGTGGGTGTGCAGAGTAGACAAGAAGAATAGAAATTTAAGTTGTAGAGGGAGTCAGGAGCCAGCAGAGAGAACGAGTGGAAGACCCACATTAAAGCATTGAGCTTTTATTACCAGCATGATGGCAGGCATTTAAGGGGAGGCAGAGAAGGGGAGAAACTTGACATTTTAAACCAGAAATCTGAGTCATTGTTACTGTCTTCACTTTCCCATCCCCTTACACAATCACAGTTCCTGTTGATTTAACTCCCTAAATATCTCTCATATTTGTATATTTCCAGCAACCATCATCTATTGCCTGGACTATTACAATAGCCTAACTTTAATAACTTTTTAATTCACTATTCACCCTGCAGTAAAAAGTTATTTATGTTTAAAATCTCTCAATGGTTCCCCACTGCTATTAGAGGGATATTTGCATCTTTATCAGGACATAAAAACTCAAACTGCCTTGGAATTTGCCTCAATCTTCAGCTCTTTCTGTTTCCTCTGTTTTTCTGTGCTTCAGCTGCATTGACCTTATTTCTATTTTTTAAAGGAGAAAGAGACTTTTTGTCTCAAGACTCTTATCCCCTGACTTGTTCTTCTTGTGTTGCTCCACTGCATCATTCAAATCTCAGCTTGAATGTCTCTTCCTCAGAAGAATGTCCTGGACTCTCCAGACAGACTTCAGACACCCCCCACCCCATACACTCAGAACACCCAACATTTCTTCTTTGTGGAATGCATCAGAATTGTAATTAATAGGATAAAACATCTGTCTTTTCTAGTGCATTCCAAGTTTCCTGAGTGCAGAAACCACATCCACATTCACCATTGTATTCTCACAGCCTTCCACAGAATCTGGTACATAGCAGGCACTTGAAAATACTTAATGCGTACCTGTTTATTGAATGAATGAATCACTCAATGAATACATTTTTGGATTCTCATAGCACTCCTGGCACCAGCACATGGTAGCAGACTATTTTATTTTCTCTTTTATCTGACCACATTTTTGATTTATCAAAACAAAGGACCTCTTTTGTTACCCACCACACCTACCCCAGTGGTCATAGACATGAAGCTTGAATTTGGTGGTCCTTTGGAAGCATCAAATCACCTTATTAGACCCATCCTGACCAGACGTAGAATTTGGTTACTATTGACAGAAAAGTGAATAAATGAGGGCCAAAGAATGATCCCCTTTTAGAACTCAGTTTGGTATTTGATGTCTGTTCTTTGCTCCTGAGTCTCAAAAATTTCCTGTCCTTCAGAGTTCTACTTCCTCTCTGACTGCTGAATCTCCATCTCCATCTTCTTCCTTCATTCTAAGAATGGGCATTTCCCAGGGGTTTCTCCTCAGATCTTTCTTTTCTTCTCCCCTCAGGCTTTGGAACACTAGTGCTAAATAGGCAGGTGGCCACCAAATTTGTGTAGCGAGTCTGTCTACTGAGGTCCAGAATGCTTCCGCTAGATGCTCTGGGTGATGGAGAATTCAATATATCCAGAGGCTTCTCCTTCCAGCAAGACATCCCCAAACACAAAACACAGTAACAACAACTTGGGGGTCATCTGTGACTCATCTTTTCCTTCTTTGCCAATGTTTCCTAACTTCTTTCACATCTGTTTCTCTCTGGCCAGTTCCTTCTTCCACCTAAAGAAAAGTCTTTTTCATATGTCTCTGAGGCTCCTGAGGTAGTTTCCAAACAGATGTGCCTACTTCCTGTATCTACTCTCTGCAAACAGTCTTCAAAAATCTAATTTTAAGATTCCTAAAGTGCACTTCTAATTCTAGGAAGACTTTCATTGGAAATAGCAATGTGTGTCCTTGCTAACAATAATGAGTTCTTTCTATTGATATTAAGCACTAATGAAAGAGATTAACATGAATTAAATCATCTAACCACACAACAACCCCATGAAGCACATATTGTTATCCACAATTAAAAATGAGGCATGTATAGCTTCAGTACTTGTTCAAGGTCATAGAGCTTCTAAGTGACAGAGTTAGGATTCAAGCCTAAGCATTCTGGTTCTCACATCATGCTCTAACCATGAAGCAGCCTGTCTCTCTGTTCTGGCAACTGTCTATTCATCATTCAAATTCCTTCAGTAGCTCCCTTCTCGCCACCAAATAAGTAGACACTTTAAGAACCTTTATAAGTTGATGTTAACTCACCCTTCCCACCTCATGTCTTACTGTTCCTTTAAGTGAACCTTGCACCCTAGACAAACTGGGCTACTTAGTGGCCCCTAAAAATGCTTTACTGTTTCTGAGTAATGATTTTTACACCTCCGATGAGCCTCACTACTAGGTACCTATCTTCATATCTTAATTCTATTCATGTTTCAAAGCCAAATCAGCTGCAATGGTAGTGTTGTCGATGTTTTCCCCCAGTCTTTCACATGCTTCTTTGCCTTAGTCAAGACTTCATAGCAATAATTGTCTTTCTAAGTTATTCAATTAAACAGATACACAGTTTCCCCACCTTGTATAATCCCTTTCTTTATAAAATAAGATCCTCGAACTGGAGCAGTGTTATTTTTGGTTTTGCCAGCCACACAGAGCCCAGCACAGTGCATTACACAGAGAACTGTGTCTTGTATTAAATAAATTCCTTGACTTGACTCCATCACATAGAGGCAGCATGGGTCATGAATGCTGTCTCATTAACGTATGGTCATATTTCCCTCCCCTCCCCTTCTCCCCAGGCTCAACTCTTAAAATGTTTTTATTCAAAACTTTTAAAAGGTTTTGAAAAAGTCTATTTTGGTGTCACAAACTTTTAGGAGTCAAATGGCTTATTAAATTGGTGAGCAGATGATTGTGTCAAAAATGATGACTGATACTGAGAATTACATATATTGGATGAAATATATGCACTTCTAATGAACACAAAAATACCCTCAGGGTAAAAATAAGCCTCTTCTCTCACCATCAAAATCTTGACCTTATTCAATAAAGCAATCAGTGTTTAAAGGAGAGAATAAAATGTGAGCGATAGGGACTTTTTAAATGCGCACTGTCTCGCTTTATACATTACGGTTTAAAGAATTATGAAGTGATGCAGGCAAAGAAGCTGCTTGATGAAGGGGTCCAAAATTCTGAAAAATGACTTGTTGCCCAGTGGAAAGGTCCTATAATTCATAAGCACATTTTAGCAGCTAATGCAGTTTGCGATACTTTATAATCCTTACACATTCCAGAGCCCCGGCTCTCGGAAGGTTAGACCTAAGGGATACACTTCAGAAAAGTTACATAAACAACTGTGAACCTTAGGCAGGGAAAATGTACACTTTGAACACGTTGAAACTCTCCATATTAAGTCAATTTAGCACTTTGATTAAAGAGTTTAATCAATCACCATCCTAAGCTGTTTATTAATCACTTTATCAAGCAGTTGATGCATTGCCGGTTTTAATAGAATCCATTTATTTTGATTTCTACCTACTTCATCTTTCCAAAGGGCTTTGCGAATCAGTTGCGATAAAAAGGAGAGGGAGAGGGAGAAGGGTAGAGCAAGAGAGTGGGAGAGGGCGGTTACATCGAAAACCTGGCAAGAAATCTCTAACTGCACCTATACATGCTGTATTATCAACGCCCTATGAAGACTTGGCCAATTTATTACGGGTAAAAAAAAACGCTCTGGGAAGTGAATGTTTGGGTGAACCACACGGCTTAGCTCAGATAAACACAGGCCATTCGTCTGCTTTCACACCTGACACCCTCATGATATAGGATCCTAATAAGATTAATCTCCACCCACCCATCCCTGGCCGGCCCCTCTTTGTTCCAACCTATTTGAGATCTTCCACTTTTCTTCATGGACATTTGCCTCACCTTGGGTTACAATTTCTGGTTCGAGTTAAAGCCCTTGTTTCCTCACTACAAGGAAAACAAGATTTGTGGGAATAAAACATTTGTTATGTGGCTTAAATTTTACTTAGAGACTTTTACCTTCCTTATGCCTTTAGCATGAAAGGAAGTGGGTTTGCAAGACACCCATGAAGCCAGACACATCAGATCTGAAGGCTGGATGCTCCCCAGGTGTTCAGAATACTGTTCCTATTCTCAACAAGCTATTCTTCTCAACCAACACTAGGAATTTAGGGGGGATGCTGGTTATCTGCATTTCTTTTTATTCTGTTCTTACCGGTTTAATTCATAGAGATGACAAGTGTCATACAGATAGACATTTTAACTCTACATTTTCTCTTTCTCCAGTTTAAAAAAATCTGTAAATATCTTCCTCTTCCATAGATTTTTCCCAAGAGGAAAATAATGTCCTGGGAGAATATTACATTTTAATATTAGTATCATAGATAGTGAGAAATAAGCAAAAGTTTAGTACATCATTATATGACAGTGCCTGTGCTAAGTATTTCCTATATACCATTGTTCCACATAATTTTGATAACAGCCCTAAGTATTATAATCCCTGTGATTTGGAGCTGTGTTGTCCAATATAGCAGCCACTAGACACATGAGGCTACTGAACACCTGAGATGTGGCAGATTCAAACTGAGATGTAATGTTATAGAGGATGAAGAATGTTGATTTAATTTAAAACCCCCAAAATGACTCTATCATAGAGACATTCTTTACTGAGGAGACTACATAGACTATGTAAATAATTTTACATCACTTTTTATTGTCATCCAAAAATAAGGGAACATTTCATTCTCCTGACATTTATTAAGCAGATGCTCTGCTATGTGGCAGGTGTACAGAGATAAAAGAACAGTCCCTGCTCTCAAGGAACTACAATCCAGTTGAGAGAAAAGAGAGTGAAGGAAGAAAGAGGGAGAGAGAGAAAGAAAGTGCCATGTGGTACTTAAAATGACAAACAAAGGCACAAGGTGTTATGGGACCAGAAAATTTAAAAAACCCTTCTGGAGGTGGGGGTCAAGAAGCTGGAGAAAGTCAGGGATTTTCTTGTGAAGGGTATGACTAAGCAAGAAGTATCCATTGTAAGAATGCCTTGTACATTACCTTGTATACCTGGGGAGGGAGTTGGAAGATGGGTGGGGATCGCTGGGGGAGAAGAACTACCCCAGGTAGAGGCACAGTTTAGGCAGAGACATGCAGGTAGAGAAGCAGTGTGGAGTGTGAAGAGATTGCAAACATTTCAGAATAAGCTGAAGAAAATGGCAGAAAACAGAGCTGGGGAATTAGCTCTAGCTCAGTTTCCTTTTGGGGAACTCTGAATACTGTATAAAGGATTTAGCCCTTTATCCTGTATCCCAAAATAAATTACTGCCAGATTATAAATGGAGAGAGGTGGTGAGACTTGTATTTAAGATCTACCTCTCTGATGAGGGTATATGGAGGATGAATTTGAGGTGTACAGGCTGGAAGGAGACCCATAAAACCTCTGGCAGCAGTCTAGGTGAAGAATGATAAGGATTTGGAAAGAGACTCCAGATTCAAGACATGGCTGGACGAACAGCAGATGTCTGGTCAGATGGCAACCAGAGAGGGTCTACTAGCTTTGGCAAGAAAGAGGTCATTAAGTATTGGAAGGCAGGTCACAGGGCATTAATGAGTCACTGGAGGTAGGCAAATGGAGAGCTTAAAAGAAGTTCAGTTGAGAAGGGGGGAAAAGAAATCAATAGCAGCTGGAAAAGGGCAGAGGGCACAGGGAGATTTTTTTCAAATGCATTTATTTTTTAATAAATATCACCGTCTCTGAGACAGAACAAAAGGAGGCAGAGGTGGATGTGGTTATCGCTGTGTTTGTAGGCAGCACAGAAGATTGGAAATGGCTGACGAAAGAGGTATGATTGTCCATTGTGAGGTCAGGGGAACTGAAGATACTAGGGAAGGTTTGTACTGGTCAATATGGAGAAGGGGTTCCAAAAGAAATTCAAGAATTGGTGGGAAGTGTTGAGAGACTGGTTGAATGGTTGTCCACGGAGCTCAGACATGGCTATAGGAGCAATGGGAGCAGAATGTAACATGGCCCTGGGTTGACAGTTGGCTTGAAGGTTGGAACTGCCAGACCATAAAAAGGGCTGGAGAATGAATAATTTAGATGGCCATGAGATCCCAGCTGGGCTTGGAAGGAAGAGAAGCTAAACAGTGGTTAATGAGTTGAAGAAATGAGAGGGATAGAAGGACAGGGTATTCCAATGATTTTAAAGAACATGTATTGCTGATTTCTTTCACGTTAAATTCCATGAATTGTTCCTCTTAGTTTTCCATAGGAGAAACTGAGTTACAAAGAGCTACCTCTAAAGGAGAGTGACATTAACTTGTGGCAATATAGAATTTAGGGATTGTGGCATTTGCTTTTCTGTATACTTAGTAAAACAAGTAGGTGTTAAATAAATATGAATGAAGCAAAACCTACACCTGTGTGTTTGGCTGCAGCTTATTCTGTGAGTTCATGCAGGTCATACTATTATAGATACAATGAGGAAAAATATTAATAGAAGTATGAAAATGCTATGATAATTTTATTACTTAAATGTCATATGAATCAACTATTTTCTACTAATATCTCAGATTTGACCTCTGCTACTTCTAGGAATTGGACAAGGCAATTGACCTCTGTGAGCCTTTCTGGGACACTTGAAAGGAAGGAGACAATTTGTTCTTTTCTTTGTGGCTTCACAGTGTATGGAGATGGTTACTGCAGCTCCTATTCCTTTGGTGCACTGATTAGTGTGTGCAGCAGTGATTGGGCTTTACTGATCCTTGTATACCAATAGGTACCTCTGGCTCCTTTGCACAAGAAATGCTCAATAAATCTTTATCAAACAAATGAGTCAAGGAGTATGAAATAAAATAATTACATTAGGTAATTTATGAGAATCGTTCTAGCTCGGGTATCTCTGGTGGACTTTCATGGCATCCTCAAACAGCTCTCTGATGGATCACAAAGATTACATTCATGCTCCTCAATCTGACCATCCTAACCTGTGGATCACTGAGAAATCCCAAACACCCTAAAAAATGGGATGTTAACCCTAGAAGACTCAAGTCTTTCTCTCACCATTTTTTTTTGGTAAGTATCTAACCCATCTCTATCATAATTCATCCTCCATTCACCAAATTTTACTGTCCCCTCCCAAGTAGATTGTGTTCACTCTTACATCAAGAGATACAACCCTAAGTCTCACCCACTTCTGCTTCCTGCTCAAAGACTAAGATGTCCCTGTGATGCATAGTCCCTCTCCATCAGGTCTAGAAATATCTCTGGTGGTCTAGTGACATATGAGTTAAAAAGAAGAGTGACCCGATCCCTTAAACTGTACACACATTACAAAATACAGAGTAGAGAAAGGATAACAAGCAGTCACTAGTCTAGAGCACCTCTGAAATCCCACTGGGCAGACTTTGTGAGAACCTCCTACCCTGAAGCAAAGGGCTTCCTTGACCAGGGCTGACTCTGCTGCCTGTGAGGAATTCCTTTTCCCATCATTTTCTGTGGTTTCTGCTCTGCCCTATGAAAACTTTCTTCTGTCTATTTTCCTCCTAGGCCATGTCTGAAATGTGCCTTGAGGAATTTCACCTTTTGAGGCTACATAGTTTTGTAGATCATTTTTTGTCCAAGCGTTGTTAGAAAACTCTGTTAAACAAGTCCAGTCTTTTTAGAACAAACATGTGGGGATTTCTGACAACACAGTTTCTTCAGAAACTTAGTATGTTCTGATGTATTTATTTTTCATCAATTCTGTGCATCAATAACCACACCCAATGTTCCTTCTAGACTGTGCCTCATGTATGTCTTATTTCTTTGTGTGAGCTCTCAAATGTGTCTTTTAATTTACTGATGGCTGCTTTCATTAGGAAGACCACATCCTTCATCTGATCTATCCTCCAAGACTGACCCACTGTCACCTTGGAAATCTTACTAGATCTTTGTCCCTGTAAGTAAGTCTTTCTCAATCCCAGAACTTACTCTTCAGGGTCTAGAAACTTTTGGCCTTTCTCACCCTGAAAGTCTCCCTATATTTGCATTTTCTCTATTCTTTTTCACTTTGGCTTGCAAAGTAGTCAATACTTTGTAGAGTTCTTTTATCAAATACCTTGCCAAGTGCAGCCAGTAACAAACAACAAAGAGCAGTGATGTCCTGTTTTCCAATTTCTTCCATCATAGTCACAAGCTCAGTAAGCACACGGTCTACCTTCCAAGTTATAGCATCTAGGGTTTTATAAAATATTTTACCACTACCTAACATGGAATCCCAGCTACCCATCCAGTTATATCCCTTTCTTCACTAACTTCTTACTAAGCCAAGGTGATAAAATTTGAAGATTTTATTTGGCAGTTCTGTAGTTCAGAGTGACATATTCCATATTAGAATAGACTAAGCCAACAAAACAAAACAAAACAGAACCAAAAAAAGCAAAAACAAAAACAAAAAACCCTGAAGGCTCAATAGATTTTAAAGCACTAAGTTTTGATTGCTTTCTCATGTCAGTCCAGTGTGATTGGTTAAAGGGCAAATTCTTCATGAAGTTTTTCAGAGAACCAAACCTCCTTCCATTTTATAACTTTGCCATTGTCAGATCATGGCTTCCAAGTACCCATGGAAGAGAAAAATTTATCATGGAGAATCTCAGGTAGGTTGACATCAGACCTGGAAGTGGTGAACATCACTTCTGGTCTCATTTCATTGGCAAGAACTCTGTCACATGGTCTCAACCTAACCCAAGGAAGTCTGGAAAATATAGTTTAACTTGTGCCCAGGAAGGGGAAATAAGCATTGTAGTCAGTTGTTGCCATACATAGGATTAACCAAATCTCTGCTTTGCCATAAATTGAATACACTTGCTAGCAAAAGGAGTCAAAAAGGTAAAAATTCCATATTATTTCCTTTTTAGGAGGTACAAATCATTCAGTGCCCTCCCTAAACTAAGTCAACTATTGTTTGGTAGCTCAGGGATTCACCAAACTTTTCTCTGTAACATTGTTGAGGTAAAAGTTGAAGATTTTTGAATGTTGACCACTTCTCTAATTAAACTTTTTTTTTTTAATTTGAAATGCTGGCTTGTAGGAGATGAAAATGTTGCATTGCTATAGAGACGAAATATACTCTTGTTATCCACTCATTTATATTCACTTACTCATTTAATATATGTTTGTCAAATCCTTAAAATGTGCAAGGCTTTGTGCTCAGTGCCTAGGTTGTATTCTTATTACGAGATTTGAGTTATTCAGTCTGCAGATATTTATGGAGCACTAAGCTCTGCTAGGGACCAGGGAGACAAAGATAAATCTTGCATTCCTGTCCTGAAAGGGCCCTAGTTTAGGCAGGTGATCAGCTGGTAAGCCAGGGTTCTCATCAGCTTGTAAGTGCTTGACAGGGCCATATCCTGGGGCACAGCCTAGGAGGGGCATGGGGACATCTACAATGGGGAAGTCAGTGACAGTCATGCTGAGCCTTAATAGGCAACTATGTGTTCACTGAGGAAAAAAAAGAGAGGAAAGGAATTTCAGAAAGAGGGCCCTGCATATGAAAACACTGAGGGAAAGAAACTGGCAAGAGGGCAGGGGTGAGTCAGGGGGTGAAAGTTTCCCAAAGGCTTGCCAAAATACAAGGTTGCAAACAGATGTGAGAGTCAGGTCAGGAGGAACCATAAATGCCTACTTAAGGAATTTAAACTTGAACCTGAAGGTAAGTCATAAGTTAAAGCTTTATTATTGGAAACTCTGCTTTGGAAATGATATTAATATGGATAACAAAGTAGAAGACATTTATTGAAATCTTACTCTGTTTCAGGCACTGCTATAAGTTTTTGCATATTATGAGCATATTATGCTATACACACTTTACCATAACTTTGGGAGAACGGTGACTCTCTTGTATTTGTTTTATCATTGTGGGACTGAAACTCAAAGTGATTCCATAATTCATCTGAGTTCACGCAGCTCATTATCATTGGAGGTAACAATAATGATCCATGTAAAATACCAGCAAAGAATTATGACAGCTCCCAATTATGGGTATATTAGGGTGTGTGTGTGTGTGTGTGCTTCTCCTTGAGAAAAATGATACACAAATATTAGGCTTCCTCCTCCAAAGGCTTCACAACCCCTAGATGGTACAGAGGACATTTCAATCCAGGCCTGTGTGTCCCTGAGAAACTGTCATATCCATCACCTTGCCCATTCCAAGCCTTCTGTGGTGAAAGAATAGGTGATGAACTACAAATTAAGAGACCCTCCTCCTTCCATTCTGTCTGTGTGACCACCCACTGTCCTGAACTCTAGCCATGGAGCGTCTCTGGACCTTGTTCTCTTCCTCTGTAAGTCTAAGGTGTTGAACAAAATCTTTGCCAGGTCCTTCTAGTTGTACAGTATTCCATTTTCTCTTTGGGAGCCCCAGCCCACAAGAGGAAAGTCTGGTGCTTAGCATGTGCATATGGCCAGGGAGGAAAGGGGAAGCCCAGCCAGAAGTGCCAGTGGCCACGTTACTTTTATGCCCACAGCAGCCTGAGACCAGGATTGCCAGAACCAGGAGTTAAAGGCATGACTGTGTACACCCACCTCTCCTTTCTGTGCTTTCCCTTCTCTCTATCACTCTCCCATTATAGATGGTGGTGGGTTACTGCCTCTGAGCTCTCTTATCACCCAGGCCTGGGGTCTGAACAGCAGCATCACTCACCTTCTAACAATAAATCCTCTTCCAGCCCGCTCACCACTGGTGCAGCACAGTGACAGGGGTTCCAAGTGGCAGTTCCAGAAAAATTCATTATGGCTGAACAAGACTGCTGAGCAGCCCCATTCCAGGCTCCCTGGGCGAGGGATCTGTGGCCCAGCTGTGAAAGCCACTTCCAGGCAACTACCAATTTTAAGAAAATGCCCATCCAGCTGAATTGCGGTGGATCCAAAAATGCTAATTAAGCAGGGGACACCACTGTAAAGCAGCAGCCTTCTGCTTCCCTAGGCACTAGACACACAAGGCTCCAGAAGCTGGCAATGTGCGTCTGGTACAATGGTTTTTGCTTTCATTTTATATTTGGTATTTGGGGTCGATAAGACATTTCTGGTGCTTTCCTTTCCTTCCTTTCTTTCTTCCCTCCCTCCCTCCTTCCTTCCTTCTTTTTTCTTTTTCTTCCTCCTCCATTTCCCTCCTCCCTTCTCCCTCTCTCCTGCCTCTCTCCTTACTTCTTCTCTTTCATGTTATTTCAAGCCATCTGTGAAAGATGGCACTCTGACAGCATTCAGGGTGTATCTGAAGTTCTTTAAGATTTCTTGAGAAGACTCAAAGCTGAGAGGGGGCTTCTGTCAAAACCCATCTTAGTCAGTATCTGCAGGTCTGGGTTCAAATTCATTTTCTGAGGTTTGTCGCTCCTGGAGCTAGCATCATCTTTGAAATTATAACCAATCCTGCTGGCTTAAATAGAGGGCATGATTTCCCCAATCTCTGAATAGACTCTAATTCTATGTTGGCTTCATGAGGGCTGGAGTGTGGAGCCCTGGACCCTACCCTGCTCTCCTGCGAAGCACAGAATCTCTTGATTCTGTATTCCCCAGCATCTGCTCCATTCTCTTGCTTCCCTTTATCGACTGACTCCTCTGTTCCTCCTAATAGTGCTCTGCATGAAGCTTTGGTTGACCACACCTACTTTCACAAATCAAGTGCCTCTTCAGTGCAGTCTGGTTTAATCATTAAGAACACAGGCTCTTCATTTGCAGCAACTTGGATGGAGCTGGAGGGCATTAGGCAAGGTGAAATAAGTCAGACAGAGAAAGGCAAATACTGCATGATATCATTTACTTGTGGAATTTTAAAAATATGACAAATTAGTGACTAAAACAAAAAAGATGCAGACTCACAGACAGAAAACAAACTAGTGGTTACCAGAGGGGAGAGGGAAGGGAGAGGGGTAATACAGGGGTAGGGGAGTAAGAGGTACAAACTATTAGGTATAAAATAAGCTACAAGGATATATTTTCCAGCACAGGGAATACTGCCAATATTTTATAGTAACTATAAATGCAGTATAACCTTTAAAAATTGTGAATCACTATACTGTACACTTGTAACATATAATATTGTATAGCAACTATATACTTCAATTAAAAAAAGAAAGTAATTATTGATAGGTAAAAAAAATAAAAATAAAAAAAAAGAACACAGGCTCCTGAGGCAACCTGCTTGAGTTCTGATCTTGCTTCTGTCACTTAATAGTTGTGTGACCTTGGGCAAAGTCATTTAAATTCTAGAAGTCTCACTTCGCTAACTTGTAAAAGGGGGATAAATAGTACCTACTTTCTTAAGACTAAATGAAATAATTTCTGCAAAGACCTGGCATGTAGAAAGTGCTCTTCAGAGGTTGGCTGTCAGAGGCAAGTATCCGCTTTTACTCAACTCATGTAGTTTCTGTATCTCCTAGCTGTAATTATTACTTTTATTTTTAGTTTAAGAAAAGTTTAATGGCCGGTGAGCCACTCATCTTTGCATGAATGGAGGGCTCCTCTTTGCTCTAATTCTTGACTGGGAATATATGATTGAGTCAACCTGGCCTGGCGGGTGACTCTTTGGACAGTTGGGGTCCTGGGAGGAAATGGTAGTTCATAGGGTATGTTCTCTGAGAAGATAGTGTGGGTTAAGGCAATCACTGACAATTGACATCAATATTATTGTTTTTTTTATTTTCTACCTGTTTGACTTCATTATCCTGTAACTAGCTTGCTAGCTTGCTACTTCTATTCATGTATCCATCTAATATATTCTGAGGAATTGCAGGAAGATAAAGGAGTCCCAAAAGGAGAGAAAATCAGGATGTTATTTAACTGTTAGCCACCAGTACAGCTGCACTGGTTGTTAAAATATTGTTTTATTTACTTATTTATTTGTTTATTTACATTAATTTTTATTGGAGTATAGTTGATTTAAAGTGTTGTGTTAGTTTCTGCTGCACAGCAAAGTGAATCAGTTATACATATACATATATCCACTCTTTTTAAGATTCTTTTCCTATATAGGTCATTACAGAGTATTGAGTAGAGTTCACTGTGCTCTAGAGTAGGTTCTTATTAGTTACCTATTTTCTATATAGTATTATGCATATGTCAACACCAATCTCCTAATTTATCCCTCCTCCCCCTTTCCCCCTTGGTAACCATAAGTTTGTTTTCTACATCTGTGACTATTTATTTATTTATTTGTTTTTATTTATTTTTGGTTGCATTGGGTCTTTGTTGCTGCACTTGGATTTTCTCTAGTTGCGGTGAGCCGGGGCTACTCTTCGTTGCAGTGTGTGGGCTTCTCATTGTGGTGGCTTCTCTTGTTGCAGAGCACAGGCTCTAGGTGCTCAGGCTTCAGTAGTTGTGGCGCATGGGCTCAGTAGTTGTGGCATACGGGCTTAGATGCTCCACGACATGTGGGATCTTCCTGGACCAGGGCTCAAACTCGTGTCCCCTGTATTGGCAGGTGGATTCTTAACCACTGCACCACCAGGGAAGCCCTGTGACTCTATTTTTTGTTTTCTAATTGTTTTAAATTTTGTTTGTCAGTATAATACATCTACTCCTTGAATAAATGATTTCTCTTGCCCTGCAACTCTGGTCCCCCCACTAGGAACACCAGAACTCTCCATGACCTAAAACTAAAGAAGTCATGCTTGACAGAGAAGCTGCCTCCAAGACTTTATTCAAAGCTATAGCCAGCATTTCAGGCACCAGCTATATCCTCTGCTATCACTCTCATTCTTCTTCCTTCCAATATCTGTCCATCCAGTGGGTTCTCATTATCCTCTCTGTACTGGTGGTTGGGAAATAATTGGACAAAACAGAGAGAAAGAAGTCCATATGGTATTTCCAATGACTAGAACTGGAGTGTTGGATTGACATAAGGACAATGGCCTATGAAGTACTAATGCCTGATCTTAGGCTCTTAATCCATCACTTCATATGTGTGCAAGTGTCTATTTCCCTACCTCCCTAGAAACAGTGACAATTATGGACCTCTAATATTTTTGGCCATCTGGTGGACAAAAAAATGGCTATCTCACTGTCTCAAGTTGCATTTCCTGATTACTAATGAGGTTGAACAGTTTTTGAAAGAATATATTGTAAGCCAGTTTTTCTATGTATTTTTGAGTAATATGCTGTGCTCATTTTTTTTTTCCTGTGGAGTTGCATAAGAGTTTATTGGGGCAGGAGAAGACATTGTACCATTTAGTTAACAGCATGAAGGAGGATGGTCTTTGGAAAAAACTGTAGAAGGAGAAGGGGGGTAACTGAAGGAAAACTGTATCAGGAGACTTTTAAACTAATTCAGTTAAAGATCTCTATTTGTTGGAGAATCGAGATTACCTGTGATGATGCAAATGTAGGATCACAGAAGCTTAAACAAATAGAAATCTATTTGTCTCACACGAAGGTCAGGGTTAGATGGTTATGTTGGTGTTGTTTCAGTACTTCAGTGATATCGAAACCAGTATAAAGGCAATGATTTTGGTCTTCTTCTCATGCTTATGGACTCATGAACACAAGTTTGAAGCTGAATCTCCAGCCATCACACCTTCATTCTAATAAGAGAAAGGAAAAAGAGGGGCCTATTGATGGAATGTGAAAACTTTCCTAGGAATCAAAAAATGGTGTTTTATGGATATACCTAGTTGAAAATTTCTTAGGGAGAGTGAGTGTTGGGTGAATGCACGATACACAGGCAAGGAAAACAGACACCTCTAAGACAAATGAGGTTTCTAGGATTGGAGATTGGGTGCATTTTGTTCATTTAGAAAATGTGAGAGAAGAAATAGGTTGATGTATTTTGAGGGCCTCCATATGTACAGCAGTTGGAAATATGGACCTTGTAGGAGAGGTTGGGATAGAATAGACATGGGAGTCATATGGGTTAGAGATTAGAGAGTAGGGTGAAAAGAAAGGGCAAAAGGGTCAAGAACAAAATATGAAAAAAGTTTTGGAAACTCATACTTGTTAATTTCTTGAATTAAATTCTCAGAATCGAATACCAGATTTGAAACTGCATTTCAAATGCATTTTTTTCAGCATCGTATTGCTTTTTACAGCTTATTAATTTGAGAACAATAGACTCAGCCACTTTTTGTATGGAGGATAAAACTTTCAGAGTTATGAAGTGAGTGCTTAGATCAATAGAAGACTCTAGTCTCCAGAACTATTTTTTTCTTTTTCACTAGCTCTTCCCTGGTAACTATTCTGATTATGTATTTAAATAAAAGGATAGTAAAAATGAATTTCCTGTTACATTTAACTGCCTTAAGGGATAAGAATATTCAGCAGTAAGTGTGATATGTAAAGTTTCTGTTCCTGTGTGTCCGCATGTGTGAAGGTATATGCGGTCACCCGCCATGGAGCCTTTGTACTGGGCTTCAAAGTCATCATGCTGGAGCTCAAAGGCCTGTGGGAGTGGTGGCATCTTCCTCCTTTTTACTGAAACTCAAGTGTTAAAGAACTTTGATAACTGAGTTGGTGTTTAAAAATGTTGGTTCTGGTAATGCACTCTTCTGAATGGCTTTTCCATTTCATAATCTCATACTCAGAATACAAATGGAAAACTCTATTTACATGAACATTATAATGGGAATTTTTTTTGCTGAATTATGCATGCTGCAGAGGAAATGTTGAAGCTGTCAGCTATGATGAGACAGTAAAAATATAAATAGCTAACAGGTATTAAGCATCTACTTTTGTGCTAAACATTTTATATGAATGACTTTTTGCAACCCCTATAGACATCCTACATAACCAATACTCTTATTACACCCATTTAATACATAAGGAAAATAATGCTTAGATAAATTTAGTGTTGTATTCTGTGTGTTCACCACTGTAGTAAATAATGATCTACTTTGATTTGATAGGTAGGTTTTGAAAAGAAGCAAGGACATAGAAGTTCCCAGGGTAATAACAAAGGAGAAATATCACTGACAGGACAGGGAAATGGTCACTTGACACAGACACTGTGACCAGTGGGCTGGGTAGCAATGCCTAAGTTGCATTTCTAGAATCTAATATTGGCCATGGTTGCTTCCAACTTCTATAAGGAAACACTAATTAAAAAAATTGGGGGCTGAGAGTTGGAAGTGAAAAAAATGTTATTGTAAATTCAGAAAAAAATTACATCATTTCCAACATTTCCAATTTCGTTACAGTGAGGATAGGTAATAATGATTTAAAAATAAAACAGTACCCTGTATATAACACTGTTCAAAAACTGCTGCATAAAGCTTGTGGAACTTCTTTGGCAAATCTAGAGTAATTATATTTTAAGGAGTATTTGTAAACTCTAGTAATTACCTAAACAAAGACAAGGAAAAGACACATGAACTATATTATTATAGAAAAGCAGGTGTGCCATTGAAATAAGGAAAGTATTTGGAAAGTGTCTTAACATCCTCAGAGGAATTCTCTACACAGAGACTCTGCCCCAACTCAGGGCAATATTTTACTTCTCATGTTTTGTACAATTTTTCTAAACAAATTGAATTTTCAGAATAGATTTAGTTTTTTCCCCCCACCCCTAGGGCTAGTTGGAGGGGATTAGGGTCTAGAGTGGAAGGTGGCACATAAAAAATAAAAATGAAATAAAAAAGAAAAGCTACAATTTTTTTTTTAATCTTCAATTTTGACTCAAAAAAGGCTGAATCTGGAACAGCTGTGAAGAACTGGTTGGGTTTACATGTATATAGTCTGGGGATTTGAGTCTACACTTTAGAGTGATAGAAACTCCTCCAAATTCAGGGACTTAACTTTTTCCTTGGGGTCCTAATATTTCTGGTTCATTTATTCTGTCCACCATTTTTATTAAGACCTTATTATGTGCCAGCTCTGTGCATGGGCCTGGAGATGGAATGAGGAGGAGGAAACAGTATGAATAGTCAGATGCAGATAAATGGGGCTAAAGTGGGACCAACAAACAAGGAGTAGTTTCTTCCACCTGAGGACATAGTGTGACACAGCTGTCTAGGGAATCTTAGTAAATGTTGGAGAACGGCAGCCCATTTTAACACATTCACATTTATCAGAGACAGCTCTTTGGCCTTGTTCAAACCACCATGGATGAAATTCTTATCTATTTGCTTTCCCTGTAAGTTTCCTTTCATTTTCAGAGCTCTCTGGCTACTTATTTCAAGTCCTGGTGAATCAGGTTTCCATTCACGTCAGCAAACTCCCTTAAATCTTGTTGAAAATGAGGGGCTCTAGACTAATAGAGTGAGTAGGTGAAAGCTGATTGAAACCAATGTCTTCAGTATGTGCATTCTTTTCACTGGTGTTCAGTAACCATCCACAAGTCACAAGGCCAAAATTCACTGAGAATTTGTATTTTGCTAACCTAGACAGATGTTTTCTATCCTTGGGGAAGATGATAGGGTGGAGGCTTCCCCCACAGGAGTATGTGGGTAGGAGGTTGACTTCAGAAATTGTCAATAGATAGCTATAGTATTCATTTATTATCAACTATCCATAAAATAACTACTGATGTGCCAAGCCCCATGATGAGTGCTGGGGACATACTAGTTGTCAAAATGGGCTTGATTTGTCTGCATAAAGTTTGTATATGTCTTTCATCATTTTTCAATGATTTGGATTGCTTGAGGCAAACAATTTCTCTGTCCTTCTTACAGCACTTGTAATACTCCCAAAGACCTCATGGTCCATCCTTTAAATCCAATGAAGGGAAACTTAGATTCTCAACAGCTTGTTGACAACTAGACCCCACTAAGGAGCTGCTGCAGGATCTATTATCTACCATAGCTTGATGCTGAAAATGTGGTTCTTGAGGTGATAGTAAAAATGATTTAATGTAATTAGAAATATTTTCTAACAGACAAGGACTGTAATATTTTGATCAATAAAATGATTTCATTGATCATTTTATTGACAATTTCATAATTGCCAATGATTTTATAAAAATCATTAAAATAAAAATGTACTGTCTTTCCAAAAGACAATGTGGGTGAGAAAGGTATTGAACTAAATATGTCCACACATTTTTATTAAGAAGTCATGTTTATTACATCATACAAAGAGAACAACTGGCAGAGGGCAGACAGCAGAAGCAAGAAGAACTACAATTCTGCAGCCTGTGGAAGGAAAACCATATTCACAGAAAGACAGACAAAATGAAAAGGCAGAACACTTTGGACCAGATGAAGAAACAAGATAAAACCCCAGAAAACCAACTAAATGAAGTGGAAATAGGCAACCTTCCTGTAAAAGAATTCAGAATAATGATAGTGAAGATGATCCAGTACCTCGGAAAAAGAATGGAGGCAAAGGTCGAGAAGATGCAAGAAATGTTTAACAAAGACCTAGAAGAATTAAAGAACAAACAAACAGAGATGAGTGATAAAATAACTGAAATGAAAAATACACTAGAAGGAATCAATAGCAGAATAATTGAGGTAGTAGAACAGTTAAGTGACGTGGAAGACAGAATGCTGGAATTCACTGCCATGGAAAAGAATAAAGAAAAAAGAATTAAAAGAAATGATGACAACCTAAGAGACCTCTGGGACAACATTAAACACAACAACATTCGCATTACAGGGGTCCCAGAAGGAGAGGAGAGAGAGAGAAGGGACCTGAGAAAATATTTGAAGAGATTATAGTTGAAGACTACCCTAACATGGAAAAGGAAATAGCCACCCAAGTCCAGGAAGCGCAGTGAGTCCCAGGCAGTAAAAACCTAATGAGAAACATGCCGAGACACATAGTAATGAAATTGAGAAAAATTAGACAAAGAAAAATTACTGAAAGCAACGAGGGAAAAGTAACAAATAACATACAAGGGAACTCCCATAAGGTTAACACTGATTTCTCAGCAGAATATCTACAAGGCAGAAGGGAGTGGCATGATATATTTAAAGTGATGAAAGGGAGGAACCTACAACCAAGATTACTCTACCCAGCAAGGATCTCCTTCAGATTTGACACAGAAATCAAAAGCTTTACAGACAAGCAAAAGCTAAGAGAATTCAGCACCACCAAACCAGTTCTACAACAAATACTAAAGGAACTTCTCTAAGTGGGAAACACAAGAGAAGAAAAGGACCTACAAAAACAAACCCATAACAAGTAAGAAAATGGCCATAGGAACATACATATCAATAATTACCTTAAACATGAATGGATTAAATGCTCCAACCAAAAGACAAAGGCTTGCTGAATGGATACAAAAACAAGACCCATATATATGCTGTCTACAAGAGACCCACTTCAGACCTAGGGACACATACAGACTGAAAGTGAGGGGATGGAAAAAGATATTCCGTGCAAATGGAAATCAAAAGAAAGCTGGAGTAGCAGTACTGATATAAGATAAAATAGACTTTAAAATAAAGAATGTTATAAGAGACAAGGAAGGACAGTACATAATTATCAAAGAATCAATCAAAGAAGAAGATATCACAATTATAAATATACATGCACCCAATATAGGTGCACTTCAATACATAGGGCAACTGCTAACAGCTATAAAAGAGGAAATCCACAGTAACACAATAATAATGGGGGAATTTAACAACTCACTTACACCAATGGACACATCATCCAGACAGAAAATTAATAAGGAAAAACAAGCTTTAAATTACACAATAGCAGATAGATTTAATTGATATTTATAGGACATTCCTTCCAAAAACAGCAGACTACACTTTCTTCTCAAGTACACAGGGAACATTCTCCAGGACAGATCATATCTTGGGTCACAAATCAAGCCTCAATAAATTTAAGAAAACTGAAATTATATCAAGCATCTTTTCTGACCACAACACTATGAGATTAGAAATCAATTACAGGAAAAAAAAAACAGTAAAAAACACAAATACATGGAGGCAAAAAAATATGTTACTAAATAACCAAGAGATCACTGAAGAAATCAAAGAGAAAATAAAAAGATACCTAGAGACAAATTACAATGAAAACACAATGACCCAAAACCTATGGGATGTAGCAAAAGCAGTTCTAAGAGGGAAGTTTATGGCAATACAAGCCTACTTCAAGAAACAAGAAAAATCTCAAATAAACAATTTAACCTTACACCGAAAGGAACTAGAGAAAGAAGAACAAACAAAACACAAAGTTAGCAGAAGGAAAGGAATCATAAACATCAAAGCAGAAATAAATGAAATAGAAACAAAGAAAACAATAGCAATGATCAATAAAACTAAAAGCTGGTTCTTTGAGAAGATAAACAGAACTGATAAACCTTTAGCCAGACTCATTAAGAAAAAGAGGGAGAGGACTCAACTCAATAAAATTAGAAATGAAAAAGGAGATGTTACATTGGACACCTCAGAAATGCAAAGCATCCTAAGAGACTACTATAAGCAACTCTACGCCAATAAAATGGACAACCTGGAGGAAATGGACAAATTCTTACAAAGGTATAAACTTCCAAGACTGAACCAGGAAGAAAGAGAAAATATGAACAGACCAATCACAGGCAATTAAATTGAAACTGCGATTAAAAATCTTCCAACAAATAGAAGCCCAGGACCAGAGGGCTTCACAGGTGAATTCTATCAAACATTTAGAGAAACGCTAACACTCATCCTTCTCAAACTCTTCCAAAAATTTGCAGAGGAAAGAACACTCCCAAACTCATTCTATGAGGCCAACATCACCCTGATCCCCAAACCAGACAAAGATACTACAAAAAAAAAAAAGAAAATTACACACCAATATCACTGATGAATATACATGCAAAATCCTCAACAAAATACTAGCAAACAGAATCCAAAAACACATTAAAAGTATCATACACCATCATCAAGTGGGAATTATCCCAGGGATGCAAGGATTCTTCAATATACACAACTCAATCAGTGTGATACACCATATTAACAAATTGAAGGATAAAAATCATATAATCATCTCAATAGATGCAGAAAAAGGTTTCAACAAAATCCAACATCGATTTATGATAAAAACTCTCCAGAAAGTAGTCATAGAGGGAACCTACCTCAAGAAAACCACAGCAAACATCATTCTCAATGTTGAAAAACTGAAAGCATTTCTTCTAAGATCAGGAGCAAGACAAGGGTGTCCACTCTTGCCACTATTATTCAACATAGTTTTAGAAGTCCGAGCCATGGCAATCAGAGAAGAAAAAGAAATTAAAGGAACAAAAATTGGAAAAGAAGAAGAAAAACTGCCACTGTTTGCAAATGACATAATACTATACATCGAGTATCCTAAAGATGCCACCAGAAAAGTACTAGAGCTAATCAATGAATTTGGTAAAGTTTCAGGATACAAAATTAATGCACAGAAATCTCTTGCATTCCTACACATTAACAACAAAAGAACAGAAAGAGAAATTAAGGAAACAGTCCCATTCACCATTACAGCAGAAAGAATAAAATACCTAGGAATAAACCTACCTAAGGAGGTTACAGACCTGTACTCAGAAAACCATAAGACACTGATGAAAGAAATCAAAGATGACACAAACAGATGGAGAAATATACCATGTTCTTGGTTTGGAAGAATCAACATTGTGAAAATAACTATACTACTGAAACAAATATACAGATTCAATGCAATCCCTATCAAATTACCAGTGACATTTTTTACAGAACTAGAGCAAAAAATGTTAAAATTTGTATGGAGACAGAAAAGACCCTGAATAGCCAAAGCAGTTTTGAGGGAAAAAAAAAAAAAAAAAAAACAGAGCTGGAGGAATCGGACTCCCTGACTTCAGACTATACTACAGAGAGCTACAGTAATCAAGACAGTATGGTACTGGTACAAAAACAGAAATATAGATCAATGGAACAGGATAGAAAGCCCAGAGATAAACCCACACACCTATGGTCAACTGATCTATGACAAAGGAGGCAAAGATATAAAATGGAGAAAAGACAATCTCTTCAATAATTTGTGCTGGGAAAACTGGACAGCTATATGAAAAAGAATGAAAGTAGAATGCTTCCTAACACCATACACAAAAATAAACTCAAACATGATTAGAGACCTAAATGTAAGACCAGACACTATAAAACTCTTAGAGGAAAACATAGGAAGAACACTCTTTGACATAAGTCATAGCAAAATCTTTTTTCATCCACCTCCTAGAGTAACGGCAAAAAATCACAAATAAACAAATGGGACGTAATGAAACTCAAAAGCTTTTGCAAAGCAAAGGAAACTAAAAACAAGACACAAAGACAACCCTCAGAATGGGAGAAAGTATTTGCCAATGAAACAATGGACAAAGGATTAATCTAAAAAGTATATAAACAGCTCATGCAGCTCAATAAAAAAACAAACAACCCAATCAAAAAATGGGCAGACATTTTAAATTGACATTTCTCCAAAGAAGACATACAGATGGCCCAGAAACACATGAAAAGCTGCTGAACATCGCTAATTATTAGAGAAATGCAAATCAAAACTACAATGAGGTATCACCTCACACCAGTCAGAATAGGCATCATCAGAAAATGTACAAACAAATGCTGGAAAGGGTGTGGAGAAAAGGGAACCTTCTTGCACTGTGGATGGGAATGTAAATTGA
The DNA here is from genome assembly GCF_025265405.1 of Mesoplodon densirostris. Lineage (NCBI taxonomy): Eukaryota > Metazoa > Chordata > Mammalia > Artiodactyla > Ziphiidae > Mesoplodon > Mesoplodon densirostris. The sequence continues at coordinate 105,666,304 of NC_082664.1, forward strand.
TACAGCCACTATGAAGAACAATATGGAGGTTTCTTAAAAAAACTAAAAATAGAATTACCATATGGCACTGCAATCCCACTACTAGGTATATACCCAGAGAAAACCATAATTCAAAAAGACACATGCACCCCAATGTTCATTGCAACACTATTTACAATAGCTAGGTCATGGAAGCAACCTAATTGCCCATTGACAGAGGAATTAATAAAGAAGAAGTGGTACATACATACAATGGAATATTACTCAGCCATAAAAAGGAACGAAATTGGGTAATTTGTAGAGATGTGGATGGATCTAGAGACTGTCATGCAGAGTGAAGTTAGTCAGAAAGAGAAAAACAAATACCGTATATTAATGTATATATGTGGAACCTAGAAAAATGGTACAGTTGAATCTATCTGCAGGGCAGAAATAGAGACACAGATGTAGAGAACAAACATATGGACACCAAGCAGGGAAAGTGGTGGGTGGGGGTGGGATGAATTGGGATATTGAGATTGACATATATATGCTAATATGCATAAAATAGATAACTAATAAGAACCTGTTTTCTAAAAAAATAAAATAAAATGCAAAAATTCAAAAAAAAAAGAGAACAACTGCATGAAATCTTAAGAATAATACAGAGGACTTCCCTGGTGGCGCAGTGGTTGGGAGTCCGCCTGCCGATGCAGGGGACACAGGTTCGTGCCCCGGTCTGGGAAGATCCCACATGCCGCGGAGCGGCTGGGCCCGTGAGCCATGGCCGCTGAGCCTGCGCGTCCGGAGCCTGTGCTCTGCAACGGGAGAGGCCACAACAGTGGGAGGCCCGCGTACCGCAAAAAAAAAAAGAATAATACAGAGATGTATGTTTGTGGTAGAGAAGGAGTGGACATTTCTCAAAAGAAGGAGAAGAGAGGCTGAAGAAGTCTGATGCCATGTACTGGGTGATATTAAAGCAGAATTTTTTAAAGTGTGTTAAATAAAATTCTAGATGCTTTAGACCAGGGGTTCCCAACCCTCGGGCCGTGCACCTCTACCTGTTCATGGCCTGTTAGAAACTGGGCCATACAGCAGGAAGTGAGCAGCGGGAGAGCGAGTGCAGCTTCATCTGCCACTCCCCATCACTCCTCATTGCTCGCATTACTGCCTGACCCATCACTCACATTACTGAACTCTCCACCCCACTACCCCCCACCTCATCCATGGAAAAATTGTCTTCCATGAAACTGGTCCCTGGAGCCAAAAAGTTTGGGGACCACTGCTTTAGACACTGAGGGAAGAAGGTTTTCCTTGATAAAATAAGTTTGGAAAACATTACTACTATACCATATACTTATAGAATAAATTTCAGATTGGTATATTGAAGACTTTGAGAAGTCATCTAATGGGGAAAAATCTATTAATGTTGTTTTACCTCCATTTTTCAAATTTATTTGACAATAGAATACATTTTCATCTATTTCATCAGCTATTAAAACTAGTCTTACTGAACACAGTTTCAAAAACACACATTTTGAGATGTCCTGAGGGGGAGGTTAAGAATTAATTTCTAAAACAAAAGAAATGATGAATTAAGAAAACATCTAGGGCTTCCCTGGTGGCGCAGTGGTTGAGAGTCCGCCTGCCGATGCAGGGGACACGGGTTCATGCCCCGGTCTGGGAAGATCCCACATGCCGCGGAGCAGCTAGGCCCGTGAGCCATGGCTGCTGAGCCTGCGCGTCCGGAGCCTGTGCTCCGCAAGGGGAGAGGCCACAACAGTGAGAGGCCCGCCTACTGCAAAAAAAAAAAAAAAAAAAAAAAGAAAACATCTATTTGGGAACAACATTGAACAAATATACATGGCTTGTGCAGGAAAGTTCACATTTTCCTGCAAAAGTAGAGGGAACTGTGAGTGGGATAAGATAATGTAGTTATTTATATTCCACTAGGGGTGTAAACAAAAGGCATAATAGGACTTCAATATAAGGTATACTGCTTACAAAATGACAGAGCATTTTTATAATGACAAAGTATTTCCACTGCTGATGATCTTGGAATGTGAAAATGTTTCTCCATCTTTTAAGAATTCCTATAGTTAAAAAGACTGAGGGGCCTCCCTGGTGGCGCAGTGGTTAAGAGTCCGCCTGCCGATGCAGGGGATACGGGTTCGTGCCCCGGTCTGGGAGGATCCCATATGCCGCGGAGCGGCTGGGCCCGTGAGCCATGGCCGCTGGGCCTGCACATCTGGAGCCTGTGCTCCGCAATGGGAGAGGCCACAACAGTGAGAGGCCCACATACCGCAAAAAGAAAAAAAAAAAAAAAAGACTGAGAAGAGGCACAAAGTCCCACTCTGAACCAGCAACAGTGATGAAACCACTTGAGAAGTTTGGTACCTCCCTTCTGGTAGATCCTGATCCATGATCTTGCTAAAAGACTGAAGACAGTCTGTGGAACTTAGCCAAGAACTCCATGTACCAGTGGTATGACACTGGCTTATGTGAGTTTGGGCTCTCTATTGATTCAAGACACCCAGAGACTTTGTTCTGCTTGAGTAGGAGGGCTGACTGATGAATTTCAGCTCTATGTTTCTGAAGACAATTAGACAGAGGCTGCTAAACAGAAATTATAAGCTTGATATCATAATGGTGACATGGATAGGTAATATTTATTGAACTCAGTATGCATGAGACATTGTTCTATATGTTGATTACCGCCTTTTACTTTTATTGTTTTTACGGGCAAGTTCTATTGTTTCCATTTTATAGAAGAGACTACTGAGGCATAGAATTGCTTGCCCAAGACCACACAGCACATTTGTGAGGGAGCTGTGATTTGAACCAAGTCTTTTGACTAGCTTTAGAGTAGATTTAGAAGTTCTGAGGAGAGCAATCATGACTTTAGTTGTCACTTTGTAGATCTTTTATTGCAGTGGGGTGCTACTCTAACCTCAGTATAGCCTGCACTTTATCTCCTTGAGGAAAGCTAATGCTAACTCAGTTGCTATGAGATCAACTCACAGGTGAAGAAGTTGGTCATAGGGATGAAGGCAAAGAGACACTGATCCCGAAACTGGGCAGGATCCTGTGGGGCTTCTGGGCACAAAAGCCTTTCTGTGTCCCCCGTTTCTTGATTAGAGGAAATACGTTTCATTCAGCCTCCATGACATTCCCTGAATTCCAAGGGGCAGGTTCAAACAATTGCTAATTAGGGAAGGGAGGGGATGGGGAGACAGAGAGGAACAGTCAAGAAACAATAGTGCAGACTTGGGGCAAGGTTCTGGTTCCCCCCTCAAGGGTTATACATAACAATATCTTTGAGCTGTTTTGCAGACACTGAAACCCTCACCAGGTGGGAGAAGTTAACTGTATGCTGCCCAAAATCACATAGACCCCAGAACAGTTGGAACAAGAAGGTCGATGATGTTGACTCCTGATTACCTCACCACCAACCAGTCAGAAGAATGTCCATGAGCTGATCACACCCTCTTTGAACCATTACTATAAAACTCCTCACTACTCCCTCCAGGTCGGGACACACAGTTTTGAGGACATTAGACCACTGTGTCCCCCTTTGACTGGAAAGCAATAAAGCTATTCTTTTCTACTTCATCCAAAACTCTGTCTCCAAGATTTAATTTGGTATCAGGGTACAGAGGCCAGATTTGGCTTCAATCCTAGAGATTTTATGTAGCCTTTGGAGATACACTAAGTCAATGAAGCAAGTAGGTCCAAGGAAATATCTTGCTAATAGATTGGGGACCTGAAGAAATCTTAAATGTGTCAGAGAAAATGAAGAAACCTCATTCCTTACTGGAAAAGGCACATTTGAGTCAAGTTGTTTAGTCTCCACTGTTTTGTGGGTTTGAGGAGGTGGTGGGGCTGGAGATAAATAAGACCCTCACAATTTCACAAGTGATTGGACCCAAGGTGAAGTGGAAGCTAACAGACTTTTGGTTTAAATGAACTATCTCCTGTGCTGGAGTTTGGAATTGGTTTAAAGTTTTAGTTTTCTCTTCTCTGACTTTAGGCTAGACCGTAATAGTAGTAGCAGAAGTAGAGCACAGGGTATGTTTTACAATTTAGACACAAATAAGCAAACCATCCAACATGTTATGGATGATATGTGGGATGAAGGGATGCTATGTGGAATCCTTGACTTTGGTTTCTTACAAGGCCTCAGATAAAATTGTTTATTGCACAACCCTAAGGGCACCATTCATAATCCATCCACTGTACAAGGTGACCCTGGTACTGACATGGTCATAACAGCATTCTGGAATGGAACAGGACAAAGGAAACATGAGTCATTTCCTTCTCCTCTTATGGCTCTCATCTGGCCACAAAAAGGACTGTGTAGCAGCTGCCAAGTAATTTCCAGAATTCTGTAATCTCTCAAATGATTTTAATAACCTTCTTGGGGCAAGGGGAAGGAAAGATCCAGCTTTTAACTGCTTATCTTTTTTTTGCATTAAAGATTACATGGCATCATGGGATGAACCAACAATTCAGCCTCAATAATATGGCATTTGGTTAAATTATATTTTACAAATGTCCTCCTGGAAACCAGAATGCTAGAACCAGAAAACTGATATGAATTATGGTTTGAATAAAATGTATCTATTTGGAAAAGAAATAATCAGAAAATTGTAGAATTCTAGTTTTGATGGACAAAGTTAAGTTTTATGTAGTATATACTTTATCTGAGAAGCTGTTGCTTAGAGCAAAACCAGAACTCTTTGAGAAACATTTAAAAGATAACTCTATTTGAGTCTGCTTGTCTCTTTTCCCAGATTGATACATGTGGCCTCCTACATTTAAAATGAAAAGTCCTCAGGCAATCCTAATCACATTGTCAGTCAGACAATCATCTCCTGAAAGGGCCTCCTTCACCTTTAAGGATGCATGTACAATAGGGATATGTAAGCAGCTCAAAGACTCAATACCCCTTTTTTCTGCAAAGCAAGGCTGGGTTAGGAAAAAATCAATATGTTGGAAGTAAAGGTCAGACTAGGAAAAGTGACATGAAACAGAACTAAGGGAACAATATCCTTCATGAAGACTGTTTGAAGTTTCCTTTACCCTTGTGCTAGCTTCTGTGCAAATATACTTTATCCGAGAATAGAAGGCTGAATTCTTGAGGAAAAGTCATATTTTAAATATTTATCTATTTGACAGCATCCTTATTGCATATTATCTTTGTCCTATTGACTAACACTGGAAAAGAATAGTGTATATTTTGAAGCACACATTGCAGGTGAATTGGAGTTGCCAGATTTTTTTTTCTCCCTTGTAAGCAGTGAGATTCGAACACACATATACATTTGCCTACCTTTTTGAACAGTTCTCAATTTACTTTTTCAAGTGGGCCAGATGTACTACTATAGTCCTTAAAAGGGTCAGGACCATCTCCTTACTTCCACACTCTCTATACTTATTGCTTGGGTATAGCTTTAAAATAGCCCATGAACCCTTTTCACTCTTGCAACACATTTACCCACAATTAACAATCAAGCCGTCTTCCCTTCATTCAGGCGTCCATTCTCCATGGCCTCATTTTCCCTGCCTCTCTCTTGATCTACCATTGTGCCGAGAGCTGTTTGTGCCATATCAATCTGGCCCCCTCACCAGCCGCACAAGGACTGGGGGGGAAAAAAGCGCCCGGCATTCAGATGCTGAATAACAAATTGCTCTTGAGTGTCCTTGCTTCCCCCGGCTCCCCCTGCTTCCTCAGGAAGGACAAGGAGGGCGTTGAAAGCAACCATACATTTTGTTCAGCTCTCTTGAAAACAAGCGTTTCACACCTGAAGCCTTTCACGGCAGCCCAGAAGCACCCCTTCAAACCACTTAATTGCCAATTGCTTCAGGGCTCCTTGTAAAAGTCCATTATGTCAGCCAGCTCCATGGCTGAGACAAAGTATGCGAAATGAAAGTCCTCCTTCTTCCAGGGCCAATGCGGCATTAAATATCCCCAGATCACTGGTTTTCTTGTTGTTACCAAGCCGTGATTGGCTCCCATTGGAGGTATGCACAGAAACCTTCTAGCATTATTTGAAATTGAAAATTGCAATTTTCCTTGGTTCTTTGTCAAAATAAGGTAAAAATAAAGAGGTACCAGAGATATCCAAGAAAGGGATCTTTACACACTCATTTGTTGTGCTAGGCCTGGGGTGGGGGATGGGATGAGATGAGATGCACCTAGAATAGTCCACCTATCAAAACTGAGTAGGCTTCTGTTTTGCTTTAATTATTTTTTGTTTGTTTGTTTCCATTGGGTTGAAAAAATTAAGGTGTGTGCAAATTCTCAAAGTTAAGAGCCCCTATCCTTGAAGTCCAAAGAAACCCACAGTAAGATATTCCACACAAGAATGCTCACCTTGAATATGTTGAAACTGAAGGCTTATTCACTAGAACTGTCTCAAAGTTGCAGCTTTGGAAATTAATTTTCAAAAGACTTGGCTCTTTTGGAGTCCTCCCCCTACTCTCACTTCTGTCTTTACTACAATTAACAACACAGTCAATTTGATGAAGAAGAACACCTGGTGAGCATTTGAGTAATGAACGAAATGTTCTTGGAGAAATGTATTTCTTGTTGTCAATGCTTCTCACTCACCGTTAGGGGAATAAGGCCGCCCAGGTGAGGGAGACATATCGATGAAATATGACCTAGTGAGAGGGCCACCAAGCCTGATGGTGGAGGTGTGGGGTCGATTTGTTAGGATTATTCAGGGTATGTTTTTAGTATACATTCTGGGTTCCTGGGATCCCATGGTTGTTCCCCTGGCACTTTGAAAACCAGGAGCCTGATACTGGAAGAGTTTGAATAACATGTAATCATGTCTTCCAGTTTCTAAGGTGGTGTGTACATTTTTTAGATGCACCTGTGTTACCCTGCTTTGAAAGGGTTGCCATTTTCTCTGATACTTTTGAACTGAGATTCCTTGTAGAATTCGGTGTTTCCCTTCCTGGAAAGAGCCAAGTGGAAAATGAAGTATGGGAGGGGAAGGAAACGTGTGTATTTATTCTAATGAAACTTATGTAAGAGTTGGCTTCTATCTGGAGCCAAAATACTCCTCTGACTGTGGTGATGGAAGGATTGTCTTCTTTATGTATAAATTTCCTTTGAATGAATGAACTTCCTTCTACTGAATGAGCACTTCCTGGACAACCTGATTATTCTGCTTTTTTCTTATATTGATCCCTACTTCTTTCTTGGGATTGCCCTGCAACTCACACCTGCCATGGTTTGTCAGAACATTTTGTCCAAGCTTGTTCTTGTGACTTCTGAGATTAAATCACCATGAATTCTCCTTTTCCTGCCATAATAAGACTTTAACTGTTTTGGCCTGGCCCACAATACATACACAGTAACTGTGCCATGCTACAGACTTGCAGTGATTTAGAACCTAGAGCAATGAAAGGTACATTGTGAAGTGAAGAATGCATTCTTGTTGGTCTGTCCATATCTAAGGATCATTATAAACTGTGAGGCTCATCTCAGAGCTCCTATACCTCATGTTCCAAGAAAGATTCCCCAACTACTGTGCTGTATTAAGGACCATATATATGAAATCCATTCTCCAGTAAGCATTCGACTTATGAAAAGTAAGTAGGGACTACCCTGGTGGTAGTGGTTAAGATGTCCCCTTCCAGTGCAGGGGGTGTAGGTTCAATCCCTGGGCAGGGAGCTAAGATCCCACATGCCTCATAGCCAAAAAAACAAAACATAAAACAGAAGCAATATTGTAACAAATTCAAATTAGGAACAACTTTTCACCCATGGTTTTTTTTTTTCTTTCTGTTCTTCCTCTTGTCTTCTTTTCTTTGTTTCCTTGCTTATGTTGCTGCTTTTCTCTTCCTATCACTTATCAGCTTGCTCTGCAGAAAAATTTCCAACAGATTAATTTATCCTCTTATCCATGTAGCAGACTTATTTATGTTGTAGGATGTATAATGCATTTTCATTAGACCTTGTGATAATTTTAATGCTTTGCACTAAAGTAGAAAATGACAGGAAAGCAACATTGGCAACCTCCTGCTCATCTGTCCCCCTCTCCGTCCAGTGCTCATGAAATAGGGAAGTATGGTTGATAATACTGGGAGGGAAAGCTAGTGAATGCAGTCTTGTAAAAATTTCATCTTAATAAAGAAAGCCTCAGGACAATTCCTAAGTATAGTAAGGTCAGCAGACCATGGTCGGTGGGCCAATTCTGGGCTGTCACCTGCTTTTGTAAATAAAACACTATAGGAATATAGCCACACCCATACATTTATGTATTGTCTATGGCTGAGTAATTACAACGAAAACCATATGGCCCCCAAATCCTAAAATATACACTATCTGGCTTTTTTACAGAAAACCGTTGTTAACCCTTAGAATATAGCAAAAAAACTGCCAAGACCTCCATATACATTTCACACAGAAGAACATGAAACATTTACTGAGGACTTAATCAGATATACTTTTGTTGGGAGTCTGATCTTTTTGTGCTAGGAGGAAAACACTGAGGTAATATACATAATATATAAGCATGTATGCATGTTTAATTAAATTTTATTTAGTTAAGGACTCCTGGTAGATTGTGATCCTTGAAGACAAGGACGTGATCTTATTTGTTACCTGACTGTGGCCGTATCTGTCAAACAGTTGCTACTTAAATGTATTCGTCATGTGGATATCCTTTGAATGAATGTTCTTTGTGAAGAAAAAACATTTCATAAACCTTGAAGTCTTTAGGCCCAGCTATTTGGAAATGGAGATGATTAAGCAGTGAGACAATGCACTGGTAGTTATTTTTTAGGTGTGTTATGATTTCACTCTACCTCTGGACATTTCAGAGGGATTTTGATTTCTTAGTAAACAACTGCATGCTTTTCTAATGGATTCTCTTCTCTTTGTCTTCACTTTATTCCATTTACTCCAACTTTCTGGCATTTTTGAAAAGAAGGGAACAATTTCTCTTAAGCAGTAGGTTTTATATAATTGTGTTAACAACAAAAACAACTTTCATTACTCTACAAGCAATCCATTTCCCATGATAGAGCCTTGCTTTCTCTTAGTCAACGTATTCAATATAACAGCTGCTTTCTCTGCTATCCCTTGGCACAGGTGTACTGGTCTTCTTTGCCACTTACCTGGCAACATTTGTTGACACATATAGTGGCAGGTTTAATCAATCTTGCCAATACTTCCTGGTGCCAGATTTGTAATCTTGCACTATCTGGGGGCTACTCTGGCCATTTTCAAAATGGGAGAATAAAGGAGTTTTCTTTTCCTTGAAAGAATGACTATCCATTGGCAACCAGAAGACAACTGAATCAGTCCCCCCTGGCAGAATGGAATTCACACCACTGGGAAATTTTAAACCAAGGAAGTTTAAACTGTCTAAAATTGTTTGAACCTCTTTCTGCAGTCCAAGGAAATTTGCTTAAATATGTCTACATTACAGCATGTTTTCACACATAACGTTGGTTTTGATCAATGCTTAGAATTTTAGCTATTGAAATAGAAGGAGTCCTAATATTTTTGAGTGTTATTCTGAGTCCAGAACTCTGCCTGTATTACCTAATTTCATACTCATTTATGTGTGCTATTTGATTTAATATTAATGATTGCCCTGGGGGAAGCTGTTATTGTCTGCAATTTACAGATGAGGAAACTGAGACACATCATGACCTATTGTGTTTACAGAGCTAGAATAGGCCATCTTTCTTCCGACTCTTTCAAGCTGCTGCAAACCAACTGTTCTATACTCACTAGGAACCCCAAGAAATTGTGGGTGATAGTAAACTGTGTGCCAGCCTGCAACTGCAACAATTGATATCTCCATGTAAGCAACACTTTAGCTGAGATAGGCTAGATGTTGTGAATCCACATATCACCAAATGAATAAGCCAGAGAATTTTCCAAAAGGACCGTAAAATTCACCTGCCTGAGACCAAAAGCCTTATGGTGGGTTGGGATGGGTGGCAGCAGTGGGTCTACAATAGAATCTACAAAATGGATTGATTATGTACTTTCTCTGCTTTGCATTTAGTAAAAACTGTGTAGGTATTGAGCTTCAACATGTGGTCATTGCTGGTGCTTAAATATTGATTGCTACCTAGGCTCCATGTCCTCTGATCATCATCCTTATAGTAATAATAGAAATAATAACAACAACAATAATGGTTTATTTCCATTAACCACTTACTATGCACTGATATTTTATATAGATTAACTTATTTATTTCTCCTTAGAATCCTATGAGTGGATAATATTATATGTCCTAGTATAGAGCAACTAATGCCCAGAATGTCAAATGACTGCTATAGTTATACAGCAAGCAAACATCAGAGTAGGCATTTAAATATAAACCCTTGGCTGCCTGATGCTGAGGCTGTATCCTTTACCCTGAATGAACTCATCCACACCCATGGTTTCAATTATCCCTAAAATACAGTGATGATGTCCTATGTTATTACTCAGGGATATTCTGCTAAAGACAAGCATGTTATTCACACACGTGAGTAGACTTCTACTCATTTTAAACCTGTAATCTTCTCCCCAAACTTCCTTCTTTGTCTCTTGATAAATGACATCTTCCATCTAATTGCCTGAGCATAAAACCTAGAAATGATCCCAGCTCCATCTCTCCCACTCTCTCTGAGAGATCTCTGACAATACCATTAAAACTTCTCTTTTATTTACTCTTAAATCTGTCTCTCCCTCTCCTTATCATTGTCCCCACTCATCCCTGATCAGTGACTGCCATCACTTTCTGTAGGCCTACTGCTTCAGCCCAAGTACCTGGAAATCCATTGACTGCACTCTGAAACTGGAGTGATTTGTCTAAAGATGATTCTCACTGCATTCTCCACTGTTGAAATATATTCAACACTCCCATTGACTCAGGCTCTTCCTAACCAAACACACAGTGCTTCATGATCTGGATCTTCTTCCCTGGAGTAATTATCTTCCTATGTTTCTCCCACGCTAGATAGCAAGCCTCTCAGAGATAGCAGCTGCACATTGCCAGCACCCAGATTGGTGCCTGGCATACAGCTGATGAAAAATAAATTGTTGTTTAGTACATGAGCATGCTCTTAGTTAAAAGATTTTTATCAAGAATGGTTATAACTTCATACTTAAGATCTAAAGTACAAAAATTTTTGAGCTACTTTTGGTTTTATGAGCCAAATAGAAAATTTTTGCAGGCCTATTGTTCTCTTAAACTGTTTGCATGTTAGCAATTAAGCTACTAATGCAAATTTTAGTATTATTGTTCATACCCCACCAACTTTTCTTCTCCGACTTGAATGAGTGATCACTTACAGAACACTAAGCTAAAATCATTTTAAGACACAGGCCTGATTTTAAAGTGAATTATCTTTTTTATTATTTAAACAAAAGCCAAGCTGTTTTTGTTTTTGTTGTTGTTGTTGGGTTCTGAAGCAGCTTCACATTATCCCTGCTCTGCAGATAAAAGTTAAGTTTCCTTGTTCACAGGCAGGATTTGGCAGTAAGCATAGAGAATTGCTTTGGCAGACTTAGTTTAATTGACTTAAACTTGAGCACTGGCTGCCCCTACATAGGAATTCCCAAAGCTGTTCTTAACAGGCCTCACAAATCTAATAGTAAAAAGGATTTGCTGATGAAAAACATCTGCCTCAGGGCCTAGTGAAGATTCCACAGAAAGTTATACTTTCCATGCTGCAAACTTATTCGGATTTCCCCTGCTAATCTTTATCATGGAGAAAAACCTCGAAACATTCTTTCCCAGTTTTATCATGAGATTTTCACATACCTTCTCTCCTTGGCAGAACCAATTACTACATTGTCTCATTGTTAGAAAGAACAGAGAGGCTATTGAAGATAATTGAGTTAACCCTTACTCCATCATTGCCCTAGGACCTGAAGCTTTGGGTTTGTTTAGAAGTGAATATGGAAAATGTCAAAAGGAGAACCTGTACATTATAAGACTATTTAAACACATGCTCGAGTATATTTTAAGATGTGAATATAGCATGTTTGATAGTTTTAAAATTGTTCTGATTTGTATAGAAAGGGATTTTTAAATGAAAGAAACTACTCTTCCAGACGTATGTCCAGTCAAATACAAGACCACATATATTGGTGTTAAAGAACATCAATAAGGTCAACTAATATAAAGCCATTCAGTGTTAGGCAGAAAGAAACATGGATGTGTCCTCAATGAATGTTAGGTTCCAATGTCAGATTGAAATTTAGGATCCACATTTTCTAACTAAAATGGGGGATTTGCATTTCACAAGGAATGAAGAATGAGGAACTATTAGTGAGGAAAGACAAATTAGGCAGTTCAGAGAGTTTGAGTTAGATTTATGACACCTACTGAAGAAGTCCCGTGTTATACTGCATCTTGCAGAAAGGAGTACTTCTCTCTGGTGACGCATATTTTACACCCCCACTCTCTTGATAGGAAAAGTCTAATTTTAATGTGTGCTTAGGCATGTGGTGTTTATAGGAAAAGTTGTGTGTGTGGGTGTGCACTGAACTACTCAGGAGGGATCTGAAATATGATTCAAATTTCAGAAGGCTTTCCTACTTCTGAATACCAAGAAACCAAAACAGTCAACTGGATGAATCCACTTACAAGCCAAGAAAAGTAACAAGCCATTTTCATATCACAAAAGTAGGGTAAGTTTTTGCCATGAATTATTTAAGAAATGCTTTCCATACCCTGAGCAGATGATCTAGTTCCTGTCCTAAATTGGCAGTTTCCTTTTAAAGACTAAATGAAGCATATTTTGATTAAAAACAAATGAAAACCAATCAGTAAGTTTTTTTTTAATCTGACAGCTCTTCTGTCTTGAAAGTCAGGGAGAGAGGTACAGTGTTTAATGAGTTATGCTATTCAGATATCTAATAAATGTTATAAAAGCTTGGTTTTATATAATCTTGATTATCTATAAATATGGGAAATATATGAAAATTTACATTTTCATAAGCATTTATAATCATTTAGTATTTACGCAGTTCTGGTTTCTGTTGAATTTTGGAAAATGTAAGATTTCTAATTGCTAATGAATCAGAATCCAAAATAACTAAAGGCATAGCGTCCTTTGGAGGCCAATTTCATGAACTCTCCTGGCCTCTGAATGCTGACCTGTTGCTCTGAGATGAGTGAGTTGACAGGACAAAGGAAGAGGAAGAAAGAATCTAGCCCTGTGCAATGTCATGGCCCCAATCCCTGGTTTTGGTAGTTGGCATGATGATTGAAAATTTCTTCCACGCCTTGAGGTTAGCAATAGAAATCCCTAGGGTAGAATATAGGCATGCAAAACTCATATGCCCTTGATGAGAGTTGCTTCATAAGTTTTGGCCTCCACTAGTACTTTTTTCCCAGTCCAGAGATTTGGATAATTATCTTGGTTCATGGTGGGTGGTATCTCACTGCCAAATTGTTCTCTTGAGAGTACAATTGCCTCAGGTTTTTGCAGCTAATGGTCTGAAATTTTTGGACTAATTGATTTAGATTTGTAATACTTCTTTTTTTTATGTAGAAACTATTGGTTTTAGTACTGCAAAACCATTGTAGCCTTGTAGCTTTAAATTTTTTGGACTAATTGAATTAGATTTGTTGTACTTCCTTGTTTTATGTAGAAACTATTATGCTTACAACTGAAGGACCACTATAGCCTGGCAGCTTCTTCCATGGAAATTAACCTCCTTGCTTTACAAAGCTTACCCAAAGATAATAAGTGTCATGAGGGTAGGGAGCAACTCTATTTTACTAGCTTTATGTGCTCTCCTCATGATCTAGAACAGTATTTGTCACACAGGTATTCAATAGGGGTTTGCTGAATTGATTCATGCATGTGTGTTCTTGCTTCATTTTTCACCTGTAAATGGGAGTTTTACAAGATACAGATGCTTAAGATACAGAGATATTATGACAATGAAGGGAGAAAATGTACATGTGAAAAAGTGTCCATTATAAACATATTGTACTATAGAAATCCAAAGTATCATTAGATATATATATTATAGTGAGAATGTATTGAATCTCAGTTTTCTAATTCTCTGATTAGTGCCACTTTTGGTTCTGAAATGCTGAATCAGATGCCTCCCCTGACCCTCATTCTACCTTAGGACTTATTTGTCTCACCTGAGTTTAACCTGTCTCCAAGTTTTCTTCCAGATTTAAACATCTGATTTCAAGCCATGATTTTATGATTTGTATAAATGAGAGATCATGAAATAGTCATTGGATTATATATTTAAATATATAATATATTTAATATATTTAAATGTTATTAAATATTTTAAGTTATACCTAAAAACAAGGATCATATATACAGAAATTAAACAAAAGAGGCTGAACGTGTAATTGAGTTCTAGGTATTTTTGTTTTATTGCAGAGATGCTCTGTTTCCTGTACTCATCCTGCAGAGATTCTTATCTCTGGGGCTAAAATTCCACAAGCTCCAAATAATAAGGCAGTTAGAGGGATGCTTTAGTGGTGAGACAGAGGTAATCAACCTGGGTAACGAAATTGCTTAGGAAGACAGTTTATGATTGTTTCAATGTCAAGATGGGAGAGATCTGCCCATCTTTCAACACTCAGCTCAAGTGACCCGTTCTCCCCTGACCCTCCTTCCAAAAGGAAGTTGAAGTGACCACTGCCCACTTTGTATGTCCACCCTGTGTCTTGCAAAAATGTCTCTCAAATCTCATCCAGGGATTCTCATGCTTACTTCCTTTTTTACCTTACTTGCCCTTTACTACTTGGCCAGGACAAGTCTGTGTCAGTGGATAACATATAATGGTGATCAGTAAGGTTCAGTGGTTAAATGAATGGGAGAAACAAAATGAGTAACCTGGAGTAAGAAGCAGAGGCCAAGAAGAAATACTCTGCTAGCCTAGCTGAAAATAGTTGTAACCGCAAAAACAGAACCCAAAAGACAAGTTTGGGAGATGGTATAGAAAAATCTCTGTATTGTATGATCTCATGAGAGCTCTATCAGGGTGGTGGTGGTCAGATCAAAATGGCTAAGATGGCCAAGACAACACCAAGGAGGCTTCCAATGGCAATCAAAATTTTTGATATGAGAAGGTTGATTGGATTAGATGATTTATGTTGTTTAATATATATTCTTATCCAGAGTAATGACAGTAGGTACAAGTATGATGTGGAACCTTATGAATCTAAGAAGGGCTACAAAGGTGGCTTCAGAACTTAGTTCATTCTGCTGGTGAAGAGCAGCGGGGCTGTGGGTTGAGAGAGATCTTGCTTGAGCCCTGATCCTCTCTAGCTCTGTGGCTTAAGACAAGTTACTTAAACTGTCTCAGCCTTATTTTCCTAATTTTTAAATGGTGTTGACAATAATGGTAACTCCCTCAAAGCATTTTGAAGTTACATAAGAGGATACATTTAAAGCACTTACTAAATTCTTAATCTGTGTGCATTTGAAACATTGAAAAAACTTTGCATAAAGTAATTATTCTGTGAGCCCTTGAGGACCTGCTTGTGAGAAGTTGGGTCATGAAAAATTTCCTGCCTTTTTTCTTCTCCGTTTATTCAAAACATTTATTGAATATTGCAAGGTGCAGGGCTAGGTTCTATGAGATACGCAAACATATTCATAAGATGCCATCCCTGGGTTTCAGTGGTTTGCAATTGAGTGAAGGAAGATAAAACATATATAAAACAATGTAATTAAAAAAAAAAAAAAAAACCCTGCACATAGTAATCTGAGAAACAGAAAGAAAGGCACTGGTGGCAGAGATCAGAGAGTCAGGTTTAAGTCCCATTCTCTTATTCGTTCTCTGGCCTTGGGTTAGTCTTATTAACTTCTTGGCCTTTGACTTCCTCACCTGGGACGTGAGAATGTTGGTTTCCAAGATATCAAGTTTCCTTTTGGGCCTGAAGATTCTAAGCCTCAAAGGGTTATTGCTGCCATTCAGACCTATGCTGGAAGTCATTGCCTCTTCAAAAATTCAGGTAATGATTTATGGAGAGACAGTTAGGCTTGGTCTTGAAGAATGAGTAAGACTTCTCTGGGCAGAGAAGGGAGAGTGGTCTTAGAAGACATAGCAGCAAAAGTCCAGATGTGGACAATTACAGGACTTATTTGTAGTTACTTACATACCTAGAATCAGAGGATGGATGTAATCAAGTGATTCAGCCTCAGATTTAACTGAGTTTTATCGAGAAGCTCTCCTTAACAAGCACCAGCCTGGGGATTTCACATGCATTACCTAATTTAACCCTCCAGCAATATGGTGTGATAGGTATCATTACCTCTTTTTTTTTACAGATGAGGTATGGGTACACATACAGTTGATCACAAAGCCATACAGATAATGCAAGAGTGAAGTAAGTTTTCTGGAGCAAAATATGCATCTGACCCCACATTTGGCCTATAGACCACTAGCTGTCAGCTTTCTGTATGTGGAAACTGATGCTCAGAGAGGATGAGTGACTTACTCAATGGAAAAGAGTGGCTATATATTAATCTGGGATTCAAATTTGGGTTTCCTGAATCTAAGTATGGTGTCTTTGCCATTATGTGATCTTCCTACTAAAAAAACTAAGTGAAGAACCTGGAATGATAGGTAGTGTCCAGACTGTAAATGGCCTTAAAAAAACACCCAAGGATTTAGATTGTATTCCATGACCAGCTGAAGACTTTGAGCAGGGTGGTGAAAGAATCAAAGTAGTACTTTCGGTCTGTTAGAAATGTAGAGACATGGTTAAGAAAGTACAATTTAGGAGTGGTGTTCTAAGGATAGAAGTAGCAAGGCAGGTTCAGAATGGAAAAAAACAGAAATGGAATGTGAACGATGATATGACTTGATATTGTTAGAGCAAGGAGAGAAAACAATCAAAGATGAGAGATTCTTGCCCATCCTTTCTCCTATTTGAAACATTTGACATATACAGAGAGTAGTTGAAATCATGTGAATGGTTCAAGGGAAAAAAAGTAAAATCCCACTATGGAAACCATGTTTGTGTCCTATGATTTACCAAATCACAAACTGGCTTCAGAGCTTTCTACGACCTGTCTTCATAAGCAAAGCATAGACCCTTTGTTGGTTAAGAAATGTATCAACCTTTAAGATGGGCTGGGACTCCAAATTTTAATGCCAAAAAGCTAGATAAGTTTGAAGGAGAAACTATCTTTTTGTGATCTCATCAGTTTCTCTGTTTCAATGGGCTCTTTTTTGCAATTGCCTATCTGTCAATGCCCTGATAATACAGTTGCCCTTCTAACTGCAAATGGATATATACATATTTTCTTTTCCTGAGGTAGAACTTCACAAATGCTGCTTTGAATAACTGGAGACTGGCAGATCCAATGGAAAAACAAATACCAAATGTTCAAGGTATATCTGACATGGATAATTTGAAGCACTATGCATCTTAGTAATGACAGGAAAAAGTACTGAACTTCAGTAAATTACTATTATTTTTTAAAAATCTATTTAATATAAAGGTAAATTGAGAATATAAAGTGACTAACCCTTTCTGTTAGCTTCAAATATTATCAATTCAAACTCTGTGTTGAGCAAAAATTGATAAAATTGAAATGATCAGTGTAGTTTTCAGCTTAATTTGAAAAATGTTTATCTACATGTCCATCTTATTAAAAGAGCAAACCCTTCAAAGCATGGTGGAAAGTAGACGACAGCTCTTTTATCTAATGGGATCCTTAATTATAAGTGGTTCATATTTGATAAAAGTAGAATATACCAAAGCAAAACTGAAGGTAATATAATATAATATAAAATGCAAATATATCTAGTATATCAGGTCCTTCAATTATAATCTGAGATGGATTGTGAGTATGTGTCACAGACCTCTCTTATTTCTCTCAATAACAGAAAGTCCAGACAACATGTGGAAAACTACTGTAATGTGGGAAGTTGTACCCAGTATTCAATATGCTATGAATCAATGAAGAGCAGTTTGCTTAAATACTAACAAACATGATGTTAACTTTATTGAGTAGATATTGTAAGGTTAAAAGTTGTCTGGTGTTATTTTCCAATATGAACCCTTAAAATCTGAATGTAAGTGGGTTTTTCCTTTTCTTTCTTTTTTGGGGGGGGTATTGCACTACTTTGCCCTTTGTGAATACCTTTGACTTGAAGAAATAACAGTCTAGTACAAGGTGCTACCATGAAGAAGGACTGTGGGCATGGGAGAGATTGAAATTGGTGAGTAAGGCGATTGCTTTCTTTATTGCATCACTGCAAAGAGAAGCACTAATCGCAGAGCAAGTCTGTGTGCTTACATGAGCTCCCTGTCGGGGTGGCAGGTCTGATGGGTCCCAGACCCCCCTGCTTTCCAGGTGGGTTACAGTCTGTGAGTCCATCTTTTGTGCTCTGCACTTTGATTTGGTAAGAGTTTGAGTTAAAACTTAAAGTTACAGTAATATATTTTAGCCAGAGTTAAATCAGATAAACTTAAATATTCATCTTAATGTGTATCCACTGACTAACTCCAATTTAGCTATTTATTTTTCTAAAGAATGCTAGGAATCTTTCCAAGCTGTGCACAATTAATCTCATTTGTATTTTTTTCCTACAAGGGACAATGCAAATATATTACATGGACCCCAAACTGTTTTTATCAGAGTAAGAAACACAAGTTTTGGATGATGTGATTTTAATATGATGCATGTGGGGAAAAAAATCCCACAGCGACTACTTAGTACCATCTTTTCTTTATTTTTTTGCCTGGAATCCTGCGTGGGGTGGGTCGTTTTCTTCATGCGCTGCTCCCGTTCACATTTTTTCCTTTCTTTAAAATTGCTGAAGCTTAGCTGTTACTATTTGGTGTTGCTCAACCCTTCTGGTCAGCAATGACTCCCAAGGGTGGAAGAGAACATCCTAAAGTTCTGAAGGAGAAAATTTAATCAGCAAAGTAATCATTTCTGCTGTGATGGAAAAAAAAAAAAAGAGGCCAATGTGAATGACAAAACAGCTGTGGACCACCAAAAAAGTCAACTGGAATTGGAAGGAGGTAGACCTGAAAAAAAGAAAAAAAATTGCTTGGAACGCATAGCTTTAAAGGGAAAATGAATCAGAAAAGAGTTCTGAAGTGTTAGAATGCACTGCCTAATAACTTTAAATAGTCCATTGAGTCTTCCGGAATTTTTTTTGTTCTTCTTCAAGAATAATCTGCTTACATCGTTAAGACCTCAGCTAAGCTCAGTAACACAAATTACCAGATGTTGTATCCCCTAGTTTTTCCATCAAAAGACCAACCACCAAGCTTGTTGAAAGAGAAAGGTCATTGTCCCTCCCTGGCTGTAAAACTATTTTTGCAACTCCTAACAAATGAAACGAGAATACCTTTCAGCTGTCGAAGGAACCTATCTCCCGCTCCTTCGAAGTCTCCCTGTTTGACTTTGTTATTTTCTAATAATGCACTCATGTGTAAGCTAATAATGTGAACAGAGGGAAAATGAAGAGACTTAAAAAAAAAAAGGAAAAAAAGCAGAATGAATTAGGGCAATTGAGGTCACTCTGTTTCATTTTTTTCTGGAAGGATTTTAGCTCTCCTTTTTACCTTATCGCTTATTACACAATTTACAATAAAATGAGATGTGATTCCATTCTTATTGTTGGGCTATAGCCTATTGAACATGCATATATAGAATTCATTTCAGATTTAAACACTATCTTAATTATAAACTGAACAAAATGGACAACCTATTGGGTTCTCTAAATTGCATTCTAACAAATAGTTTCATTTTTTATCACATTTCTACTGATGACATATTGGGTATAATAATGTTCAAGGAATATTCCTTTCCTTTTTACGTACTGCCCTAAATGTACCAAAGTATTTCTCATGTGACAACTAATAGTTTGTTTCTGACATACAAGTTTGAGAACTTTACACATGTGGCACGCCTCACAATATTTTTCATGATGTTCTACCTAAATAACATCAGGAAGTCTTCATATTTTAAAATCACCTACAAGTGACACACATGTTGCATAATGAAAACATAATAATTGTATTACACATAATTTTTGTAATGTGATTGTTGTTTGTATTTAGGATCCACATTTAGAAACTTTTCCAACAAGCCAGGCGCCAAATTGGAACTATCGCAAGAAATAGTCTCACCGTGTTTTAAAATACAATATACACTTAATAAGACATTAAATGTGTTTTTAAAGAAAACACATATGTACATGAACCTAAAAAGTTTATGTTTACATTTACTTGCTACAAACTGAAAATTGCTGTAAAGTTATGTAATGATCAGACATACAGTTTTATAGTTAGTATAGTCTTTCCAAATATAATCTGAGTTAATATAATAATATAGTTCCTAATCATCAGAATTTGATGCTGTGTAATCTATAAAAGCATTGATTTATATTAATATGATTTTAAAATATAAAATAATAATCATGTTTAGAAAAACTGATATTAGAAATTGTAGAAAACGTACAGTCTCATAATTACACATGCATTTTAACATGCATAGAATTTGGTGAAGAATTTCTAACTTAAAATGACTTAAATGTAATTTTGCATATCAAATAAGGAACTCTTTCAGTGACAACAGGTGAAGCAAAATAATTAGCACTCTAATGTGAATTGTTTATTAATGTATTAAGTTTACCAAACAGCCTCATTTGCTTACTAGATATTGCTATACTTTTGTATATTACTCAAATACAATTATATATATAAATACACACACATAACTTTAGATCTTGTTTTCTTCTCTTTAAAGTTCCCATGCAGCATCTAAAGCATAAACCTGGCCAACCGGTTGTAAAGAATAGAGGCTGGTGTTTTCTGAAATTTGCACCCAGACCATTAAATAAAGCTGTTGTCTTACAAGGCCTTGGAGGCACAATGCTGTCCACCAGGGTCGTCCTGCAGATACTTTTTCTGAACAGTGCAAATGAAAGTCGATTCATTTGTCTCTCTTTTACTTTAAGCAGGGGGTTGTCCAACACACACAGGCGCACACACACACACAAATACAATTTTTAGTCATTTTTTTCAATTTAAATGATTTGCTATCACAGTTACTCCATCTTTTATCTCTAAAATAGTTTCAACCCTGTTAATGTGTGCATGTACTTTTTTCTTATCAGCCTCTCAGCAGCATTTGTGATTCATAGCAGCCATCAAAGTGATAATAAACTCATTCACAATACTAACAAACACGGGGCTCCTAGTTATTTACGAGGCAAATTCACTGTAAGGCTGGGCTGCGGAACAGGGGAGAATCAAGATGGTGTTGATTGATAAATTGACAGGTTAATTTACAAGTGGATAATAGGAGTTAGACCCAGAGGGAAAGAGGGAAGGTCTGGAGTCTAGCTTGGTTGCACTGCCATCTGTCTTATGCCCGGAAATCTGCAGTACTACTGGCTGTCAGGATCAAATATATACACATTCTTCATAACTTAAAGACAAAGACCTCCATTTACTGCCGTTTGATGGGTTTGTTGTCTTGGTTCTTCACACAATTGACCCTGAATATGTCAAAAACAGTGCCACATCCCAGTATGTTTTATAAGGACCACTTAGAACACGATGTAGAATAAGTTATTCTGCCAGTTTTATAAAATAAACAATGAACAAAATTGTTTTTGAGACGATATTTCACAAATATTAATTGTCATTTGACTATTAATGGTTGAAATGTATCCTTTCGAATTTCAGAGACCTCTGGTTTGTTCTTCTTCTAGGGTGTACACCTCTCTCATCCCTCTAAGAAACACACTTTTTTTTTTCTTATGGTATTAGATGCTGGCTGGTCTAGCTGTTTACAAGGTACGTTAAAAACAAATTGTACGATCATATTAAACATTCGATCATTTCTTTCTACTAGAGTTTTATTATTGTAAACTTTGAACATATTTGAGAATTAAAAAAAATATTTACTAAGTACTTTCAAAAACAGAATATTTTTTAAAACATTTTCTCTTCCAAGGAAACATATTTTATAGGTCAGCCATTTATAATATTAGTTTTGGAGGAAAAATCTTCAACAGTCAATTTTTTTTAACCTTACAGATCTGGTATCACAGAAAAATTTCATTGTAAGTTGTCAGGATAGTGCCTCTTTTTTGGGCTAATGCCACTGTTAGATAGCAAATCTGTAACTATTGCCACTTTAGAAAGAGCCTTTGGTCTTTTAAAATCAGCTGGTTGGAGACTGTTAGCAGCACTTGCAATACCCAGGGTCTTCCAGACAGCAGGCATTTGGTTATCCCTTGCCAGCACCTATAATCACAGGGGCTGAAATTCTGAATTCTTGATCTGAACCCTTTCTCACCATATCACCCATTGCAAGCGAACACTGTTCTCAGGTTTGAAAGTTCATTTAATGATAAGCTAATGTTAAAACTTCGTAGATTTGACAAAATACTGGGGAGTTCAGCACATTTTGAAAGGAAATTCAAAAAGGCTCAAAAGAGCATGTCTGCTCAGCTTTTGTAATTCATTACAAAATGCCAACACTAATATTATTTTTAAACAGATTGTCTCCTATTAATCAAGGGATTAAAATGAACTGTTAAAACTATGCCTTTATATGAATAACATGATAAAACCCATGGAAAATATCTGATCAAGAATAAATGACAGAAAAATAAAAACAAATAACTGCATGCATGGAATTTTATGGTGTCACAAGGTTAAAAATGTCCCCTTAAAGGGTAAATATCCTTTGAAAAGGAAATGCACTTATGCGTGAATGGGAGTTTGAATGGCTTTTACTGCTTTGTTTAAAAGTAGACAATCATCTTTGTAAATTTTTTGGCACGTTGTATGTTTTTCAAAAAAAGACTCATAAAAGATCACAATATGTTTATATTTATGAATACTAATTTTTCTTGATGTAGTAACTGTTTTGTTAAAAGTGTGTCAGAAAATTGTCTAAGTAATTTTTAAACTTTATAATATACAGAGCAAACCTGTATATATAGACTAAAGCAAAGTATTTAATTTTCAGAGGACTATTTAAATCTTACATTTTATATTATTTATATGGAGACTTAGTGACAAGGATAATGTTATATAAAATAGAGAAATAATAGTTTATAGAAATGTGTGATTTTATACCATATTTTATAGAAAATTTAATAGAAGATAAATGTGTTCAAAATTCAGTCTAATATTAGTTTTCTCCTATCTATAAATTCCAATGGTAAAACTATCAGAGTTATAAAGCCATCATCTCCAATATGTTATGCTTTCATAACTTAAAATATATGTTAACTTTCTAGAGATTCATTTTAGTTAATATTTTTAAAAGCACATGATCCCACTGTGATGTGACTGGATTGATTTTAATCACAAGCATGTTGATAGAGAAAAGAATAAAAACCCAATGCAAGAATGGGCAGGTACTGAACATTTTGTGTGTTTATAATTTTGAATTCTTTCTAATAAGGCACACTCCCCTCTTTGCAAGCTAAAGAGAGGTTTTCTTCCTTTTTCTCCCTCCAGGTACTAAAAGAAATTCTGAAACAAAGAAAACAAAACAAAAACAAACAAAAAAAAATCTAATATCCCACCCAATTTCTGAGTTAAGCCAGTGACAGGTATGTTCTGAAGCAAGACTATTTAGACACATTGATTTTTGTTGTCACTTTCTTCTTATTTCTTATGTCACATCAAGGCTTGGAAATTAGATGAATGTAAGAAGAGTCTGCTGATCATTGTTCCTCAGGAGGAATTTTCAAAGTCAGCTAGTGTGCTTGAGAAAAGTGGCCCTGCACAGAGATCCACTCTGCCTACAGGGAAGTTTAGGCAAACTCAACTTTTGCCACTTCACTCATATTACTAAGATTCCTGGTTGTCAAGAAGGCATCTATTTAACTGAAGTCTGGTAAATCTCAAAAGTAAAGCATTAAGGAAAAGTAAAATCCTTGAATCATCTTTTCCCCTCTCACTTCAAAGTCCTTTGAAATGAACGTGCAAGTCCAGTTCTGGTAAACAAATTTTATAAAGTAAGTCATGCAGGTAATGCTTTCCTCAATTGTATGCTTCCAGAATAAAACATTGACATCCAATCTTTGTGTTTTTAAGAGTTTGTAATAATAAATAGAAATCAATGCTGCAGACTGAAAAGTGCATCAATTATGTTTCTTTTATCTTACAGAGTTTTTCCATGTTATGTCTATCTGTCCCCCTGAAATTTTTTTCACATTGTAAAACGTACTGTAGTCTAATTGGCAACATAGATTCTGAGTGCTGATTGAGCCTAAATTTTACTTGACAGAAATTTTAAAATGGCTTTATTTTATGTGAAATATAAAAAAGCTCATGGTCCTTGAGATTGAATAGGGAGATTATTTTTTGGTGTGTATCATACTTTAAATATTTCAGAACAGGTATGAAAAATTTTTAAATAAATTAAGAAAAGTCCTGTATAACCATTTATCCAGGAAAGGAGCAAAGAAAAAAAGTGACCAAAATAGTTGAAATATAATAAGTGAAGTGGCTAAATATCAAAAAGTTTAAAACTGAAAATATTTAGAAAAAAAGTGGTTTATTTCAATCCACTACAGAAATATATTCCCTCTCTATACCTCTCATTCACTGCAAAAAGGGACAGTTTAACAACAGACTGGTGAAGTTGCAGAAGAAGCTGGTTCTGAGCTCTGAGGGTGGGTACTCTGCACAGTTCTGAAGCAGACGGGATTCAGGGTTCCTGTGGATTTAATGGCCAGAATCTCAGTGATGAAACATTGCGTGGAGATCTGGAGAGGAGGAAAGGATCGTGAATGTCATCCTAGTGTAACAGAGAGATTTCCTTTTCAGAGCATTTACAATTCCTTTCCTGCCTGTGGTCGATCTGGAGTCTTTAGGAAATTTTATTTGAGCCCACGGGGAGAGAGTGCTTCCTAAGCTTCAATTTCCTATGATTTGAAATACGGCATCTGCAGGCCTCCCGTGTAGGATCACTGGGGCGGGGGGGGGGGGAAGCAAAACAGGGTTTATCTTCAGTAAAACTTGGCTGAATACCCAATCATTTTTAACTCAAATTCCCCTTACCAATATATTTTCCTTTAAAAATATGTCCTTGTAATTGTATGGATGTTTTTGGACAATGGTATATTAGACTATGTTAATTGTTTATTAACATGATATTTTTAGCCTAAATGAAATATTTCTCCTAGTCATGTTATTTGAAATATTGAACTAAATTAATTAGTAGAGGAGAATGTTAATGTATTAATATAAATGAACACTTATGAAAACTAGGATGGAGGTCAAAACACTAAATCAGAGAACAAATTTAAAAAAAACTTACAAAGAATATCCTGGAGTAAATAAATCAGATAAATTTAAAATTCTAAGCATGGGTGATCCTGTAATCCTCCCTTCTCCCCAGTCTCTACAGAGGAGGAAGCTAAAACCCAAAAAGATAAAATGAGGTCTGAAATCCTCATGGGTAGTTCTTGCCAAAGCATTGGCCAGGTTTCAGGTCTGTGGATTCTCAGACTAGCTTGATTCCCACATCAGCCTGCTGGGGACAGTTCCTGTGGTTGTATAATTATAATGGCTAGAAGGAGCAAAGAAAGGTCAGCTTGCCACTGAATCTCAGTTTTTGCATCTTGAAAATGGAGGCAATTTCACTGTCTTTTATTTCTAAACGTTGAAAACAATGTTTTCAAATTTTAACTGAACATTGAATTCATGGAGAAAAAAAACAAGAGAAGAAAAATTAGATCTGATATCATTTATGATGAATGATGATTCTTTCATCTATCAGTAGGAATACATGGTGGGAATGCAGGTTGACCAGGGCAATTATCATCCTAGAGCATATATTTGCAAAGTTATGGGATAATTATGGCCTACCATCTCTCTTACACATTCACACACACACACACACCACAATCATGTGGATTCTTCTTAAAGAGATCCTTCTGCCATGTAACTATTTTGAATTTCTTCAAATAGTACTAGAGTTTGTGGAATAAGGGTCACTCCTTGGTGAATTCTCAGGATGTTTGAATCTGTTCAGAGAATGAGGCAGTGTGTGTGTGTGTGTGTGTGTGTGTGTGTGTGTGTGTTTTGAGAAAAGAGGGAGGTAGGATGGCCATTGGACACTTGAGAAAGGAACCAGCAAGTAGGTGGAATGAAATGAGAAGAGATTTAGGATAGTTCGATATAAGTTTTTAAAATACTTCTTAAAATTGGTGTAGGGTCAATAGATAGAGGTCATGATAAAAATACCCGTGAAACTGGGACTGAG
Organism: Mesoplodon densirostris; assembly: GCF_025265405.1. Lineage (NCBI taxonomy): Eukaryota > Metazoa > Chordata > Mammalia > Artiodactyla > Ziphiidae > Mesoplodon > Mesoplodon densirostris. The sequence continues at coordinate 105,692,482 of NC_082664.1, forward strand.
TTTAAGTCACGTGTAATCCCAAGGACAATTGGAAGACAGAAACTTCTGTGCATGATTGGGCTGCTCTAGCAGGACTAGGTGGCCCCATGGTTCAAGAAGTAAATGGGTTCCATTAAAATGTCACCCAACTTGTAGTCAAAGTTATGTATTGATATTATTCATGGTGTTTTTCTGTAGCTCTGTTTGGTGATGGTGGTAATGATGAAAAGGAAGATGATAGCATTTATACAATCCTTGTCATGTTCTAAGCACTTTGTTATTTTTTTATCAGTCTGGATTCTCCAGAGAAACAGAATCAGTAGGAGTTAAAAATGTTTTATTATGAGGAGTTGACACATGTGATGCTGGAGACTGAGAAGTCCCACAATCTGCAAGCTGGGGACCCAAGGAAGCTGGTGGTGTAATTCAGTCCAAGTCCAAAGGGTCAGAGGAGATGAGATGAGGTGTCCCAGCTCGAGCAGGCAAGCGAGAAGCTAAAAGGAGTGAATTCTGCCTTCTTCCACCTTTTGTTCTATTCAAGCCCCCAGTGGATTCAATGATTCCCACCCACATTGGGGAGGGCAATCTACTTTACTGTGTACACCAGTTCAAATGCTAGTCTCATCTGAAAACACTGTCACAGACATAACCAGAAACAATGTTTAATCTGGGTACCACATAGCCAGTCAAGTAGACACATAAAATGAACCATCACACATTTCATCTTCACCACCATTTGTGATAGATTCGATTACCATTGCCATTCCATAAATGAGGACATAGACCTTGAAGACATTGGATAAGTTACCCAAAGTCACCGAATGAGTAAGTGATGGCAGTGAAATTCAAACCCAGGGAGTCTGGTCTACAGACAAATGCTTAATCCTACAAAATACTCTCTCTGTCAGCGAAACAGAGATTTTTCTTTTTTTTAAAAATTATGGATTATTAGCAAAGAGAACTATGCTTTTGGCAAATTGCCAGGAAACCCTTTGTCTAGTTGACATGAGGTCAATTTAACTAGATAGTTTCCAGAATTGTTCACCTGATATTCTCTCCTCCCAACCCCATATCCTGCATTTTATTTACATTTTTACATTGTCTCCCCCCACCCCACCCTCTGTTCCATGATAAGGTCAGGGAAGGAAACAGTTTATGTTTCTTGATTTGGTTTGTTTCTTATTTATTTATTTACTTACTTATTATTTATTTATTTATTTTTATTTTTTGGCCATGCCACATGGCTTGTGGGATCTTAGTTCCCAGACCAGGGATTGAATCTGTGCCTTCAGTAGTGAAAGTAAGGAGTCCTAACCACTGGACTGTCAGGGAATTCCCTTGGTATATTTCTTGATGCATTCTCCAGGATATATTTTTTTATTTGTTGTGACCACTAGAAAACTCAGAACTAAGTTTTGTGTCCATTTGCTATAGTTTTTTTTTTTCTTAGACAGCTCTTGATAAATAATGATGTGTGTTTTGGAAGATATTAATGTCTATGTAGGTAAATATTTTTCTACCTCCAGTCCTCTGTGGAAGGAAGAGACGTGGTTGAAGAAATATTTAAATAAATGAACTTCAAAATACCCAGGAAACTATTCCAAGAAGCAAGTTTGGAAACTGACAGTATTTTTAACCCACTTCTTTCTGAGGACAGCTAGCTCATGAATCTATAAAATGTAAATGTCACATTCTGTTTTCTAATTATAATAATAATATATATCCATGATAGAAAATCTCACCACACAAAGGGAATCACCATTAACACAGATATCCTTTCATAAATCTATAGCTAATAAAGATCAGTAACCATATATTATTGTGTGCGTGTGTGTGTGTGTGTGTGTATACAAACAACATTCGAGATCATTCTACGGTACTATTTTATAACCTGATTTTTTCCATATAACAGTGTATTTTGAATATTGCCCACATCATTATGTATTCTTCCAATTGTTTTCAAAGAATCTCACAAAGGGATTCACTTCACTGCTGGCCTCCTATAAGTAAGAGTTCACACTGTGCATTTAAATATTTATTTACATGTAGCATGATAATCCATGCAATCTTGCATAAATCCCCCTATGTAATTAAGTTCATGGACTATTATTGGGGAGATTATTTCTATTTCCCAGCAAATCTGAGAGTATCTTGAATAAAGAACATTCATTCTTATACAATAATCATATCAATAATTTCAAACGCAGTTTGCAAGACTCCTTACCTGAATTGCTGTCACGCCTTTGGCCATAGGGGCATCTGAAACAAGAGCTGTGCTTTATTCTCAGCTTTCATGGGACTCCGAAAGAAACTGAATCTCTGAGTTGAGGAGAAACCATTTGGCTGAACTGCAGTCTAATCCCACCACTCCCTTGGCCCTGCTGCCAGCACTGAAGGCTCACATTCCAAACTTCTCACTTCCCAGCCTTTAGAGAATAGATGCTACATGCATAATAATGGTAACCTGCTCATTCTCTCCTCCCGCCCAAGACATACAAGCATCTCAGGAGCCCACTCTTATGTCCCTGGAGAAGAGGACCTTTTATTTACTTTACTATAAGTTAACTTTAGGACTCTGTTCTTTTTACTGGTCTTCCAATTCTTTCTAGAAAGTTGCTTCCCATTCCCATTGAGTTTTTCCAATGGTCTCTCAGCCCACTCCAATCTCCAATGTCACTCCTCTCCATATTAAATTCTTGTTTTACACTTTCCATATCTTTTGATCATCTTTTATTAGGAAGTGTGTATGTTGGGAAGATAGGTTAACAGAGTTACTTCCACACCAACCAGTTGACAGTGAATCAGAGTTGAAGTTGAAATTTCACCAAGAACAATTGAGAAATATGATTAAAGTAAGATTGATGAGCACAAAATATTTCTGGAGCATAGCTATTACCTTAGAGTGTTTACATATGCTTGATACAGCCAACGATTTTCTAAGAAGCTCAAAGTAGGTGTTATGACATTATTTTTTGAGAGCACTGGACATAATTAGAAGTGTGTAGAAAAACCGTATTTGACTTGTAAAGGGATCGTGATTTGGGGGAGAGGGATACAGCCTCATAAAAACTTAAATAAAAAATTTGGAATGCTACAATGATTGCCCTTCAGAGGAAACAATTAGTACATTTAACACTTAGTTCACAACTTCGTTCTCCAAGAAACTTCTCCATCTTATATTGTTTCTTCCTTGGTCTCTTCTGCTTCAGGTCAAGATCTGTCAACACCTAAATGTAGTTCTGATGCCTTGTTCTCACACACATGGCTCTATTGTTCACAGATCCTTCTGATTAAATGACTTTGTTTATCAAGAACTAGGTTGTGTTTCATCTTCTATAATCATGTCTCCTGGGATGCACCCACTATTGTGCTTGTACACTGAAGGTACTAGGATCATAGGGATTTTGTCCTTAAACCTCATCTAACTCACTGTTATGCATGTTTTTTAGTACTTGAATTCAATTTTCAAATGGAATCTGACACGGAACCTCAATATAAATGATGATAAAAGAAGGTCAATAAGGGATTTTTCAACCCATGCCTACTTAGGCTCTCTCTTGACCTATTCCATTTTTTTTTTTTTGTGACCCCAGCAGCACAGGAATAGAACCATATGTATGGTTCTCTTGATAACAGCTTGAGAATGACTGATCTCATGTAACCTCCTAATTTTGGGGGGAAAACTGAGTGTCAGAGAGATTAAGCCATAGAACCATGGTGAAACAACAATTACTAGATAAAACTGAGTCTAGAGATCAGGTCTCCTGACACTGACCATTAGGCCTTTCCTTTTAACAGGTGCAAAACAATGAGACTAAATAGGAAAAATAGAAAACATTGCCCCAGTATGTTGAGAAAAGTTTTATTTTCAAGGTCCATGTAGGCACAGGAACATTTGGTGCTGAGGGTTTTATTCATGCCTTCACACTTCTTCATTTCCCTATTTTCTCTCCACTCTCTGAACTTACTTAAGAATCATATTAGTTGTCTTTGAGATCCATAGACAGATAGATGGCTCTGTTGGATATTAAATACCATTAGTGTTCATTTAGGACTCTGCTATTAATATCATTTTGATGATAAACACTAGCCTAATAAGAATATCAATCATATGGATTAGATTCTTTTAAAAAAAATCCCCAAAATGAGAATGGCATCAAATCTCAATATGTTGCCCATGTGGATTGTATGGTATCTCTTCTCTGAATCTCAGGACAGAGAGAACCGAACAGAAGAAGAGCAACCCTCCTCTGAAATACTCTCTGGAATATTGAGAGGAGGGTTAACACTTTGAAATTTAATAGGGCTGGTAAACAGCAGCTTGTTAGAATTAAATGCTGTTTCTACTTGGGAAAAACTGTGGAGATAATGAAGATTTCTGGAGTTTATTGTTATGTCACTCTGTGGTTTTTGCAAGGTAGATGATTAATAATGGTTAGTAGTAGAATGAGGGTGGTGGGCTATCTTCTGTCCCAGGATTCCTGATCTTGGGGCAGGAGGTGGAATTTGGTAGACTACTTTCTTACAGTTCTATTCAAAGCTCATTGTAATTTACTCAGGTTTCATGTGGACAAGAAAAAACATGTCAGAAAGAGACACACAATTGAAATATTGAATCATAGAATATTGCACATGAGCTAGCTCTGGGGCAAATGGTTTTAGATTGCAAGGAAAATTGGTGAGTGACGTAAACATGGAGGGCACCTGCCTGGCTATAGTTTGTGATTTCTTTTCAGCTGAAGCAGAAGAGGAGATTTAGCAACTGTTTGTTGTGGCAGAAAATCATCTCTGATTGTTTGCGGGGTAGAGGATTGGAGTCAAGCAGATACAACCAATCTCAAAAGAGAAATCCTGACCTGTGTCGTGTGGAGCTGTGTTTGCCTGATGAATCTCTTATAACACCATCTACCCTTTCTCCAAGATAAGGCTTTTTCAAATCAAGAAAAACAAAAGTAAATATTAGAACTAAGTCCTAGCAAGTTTGAAAGTAGCCCAGCTACACGAAGCTACAGGAAGTGTCTTTTTATTAGAAATGCTTCTTAAAGATAACTGGAGATAACTTGGCTTTTTCCTGTCTCATCTTATCCCCCAAGACAAACTAAGAGTCAACTCTTACTAGTGCAAAGGTGTCATATTCAGCATGGAGCAAACCCTCAGATCCTGTGGTGTTCATCATGGAACTCTAAACCTAACACATATGAGATGAGGCAGAGTCCTTAAATAGCATTGACCTTGATGTCATGTAGACCTGGGTCCAGATTCTCTTCTCTCCTCACATACAAGCTGTGTGACCTTAGGCATTTTACTCAGTTTTTATTTTTTCATTTCTTTAGCTGAAAATGGGGATAATTGTACTAGCTTCCTAGAGCTGGCATGGTGATTATAAAACATTAAATGAAATAAATACATATGAAGCTGTCAGTAATGGTAGCCATGTTTACTATATTGCTTGTCCCCCAAATTATCTCTCTTGTGATGGCTTTCTGGCTATGGCCTCATTTCTAATTTACTTTAAGTTCCTAAGTTTGGAATTACTTTGTCCCTTTAGACAACTATTTTAGGAATTTTTTTTTCTCCAGAAGGACTCAATAGGGAAAAACCTAGAGTATCTGGATGAAGTATGAGTCTTTTCTCATATCTGCTTTGATGATTCCCAGATTCTATGCCAAGGAGCATCTTGAAAAGCAAAGACCCTGCTGTGGGCTCTCCTAACTGTTGGAATCCTAGGGGAATTCTGTAGTTTACTGAAACTTTAGACATCACTAATCTATAAAATAAGTAACTTCAAGGTCCAACTTGTAAGCTAAAATCCTCAGTTGTAAATCAAGAAAATATAATAATAAACTATTAACATGTTAACTTACCATTATGGAATCAAGTTTTCTCCTCCTTAATGAAGTCATTTCTAAGTATGGTACAACACTTTGTCTCCAGGTAGCCTGAGTTTTGGGAACATTGTAAACTTGTATTTTTAATTTGCACCCCCATATGCAGTCTATCAACAAGTCAATTCTGTCAAGACTTCCTTCAAAATACAGCCCCAATCTACCCACTTCTCCCCAGCAGCATAGGTGGTGTCCTTCTAGACTAGTAAAATCACCTTCAACTTTGGCTACACATTTTTACTCTTACCTTTGTACAATATTACTCTTCCCAGAGCAGAAGTAAATAATCTTTAAAAAAAGAAATTAAATTTTGTCACTCCCAGTCATAAAGATTTTGATATTTTATTGCATTTAATGATGTCTAAATCATTACTGTGTCTACAGAGCTTCATATAATCTTTCTTTCTGCTTACCTCATCTCCAATTCTTCCTAACTAACCCCCTTCCCTAACACAGTGAACCCTTTGTTTTCTCAACTCTTGTTGGTTTCAGAACTTTGTTTTGCACCTCCATCTGGAAAGGGCATGCTTTCTTCTCATCTGCCTAAATATCACATCTCAGAGACTGGTTTCTGGAATACCTTATCAAAAATAAATACCCTACTACTTTGTTTTGGTTTCTTTATATGATTTATCACAGTGGTCCCCAACCTTTTTTGGCACAGGGACTGGTTTCACGGCAGACAATTTTTCCACTGACTGCAGGGCAGGGGGGATGGTTTTGGGATGATTCAAGCACATTACATTTATTGCACACTTTATTTCTATTATTATTACATTTTAATATATAATGAAATAATTATACAACTGACCATAATGCAGAATCAGTGTGAGCCCTGAGCTTGTTTTCCTGTAACTAGATGGTCCCAACTGGGGATAATGGGAGACAGTGACACCCGAGGTGTGTTGCTTATGTCCAGTCAACTCCGTAATCTCGTTTTGGTTGCTGTCACTGCAGAAAACCCTGCTTCACAAAGATAGGATGTTGGAAATGGAAGCAGGCTTTTCAGTGCTTTTGTGGCAATCTCAGGATGATTCCACTTTGACTTTAATCCAGAACGTATGGAGATTTGAAGTTGTCTCAAACATACTTTTAAGGCCACCATCATTTGCGATCTCAAGAAGTTCATCCTCTTCTAGCACAGACAAAGTCGATTCACCTGGCTTATTCACAAATGGGCTGCAGATCCATTCCTTCCCAGTTCTGGGGTCTTTTGTGGTTGGAAAGTAATGCTCAAACTCTTGAAAGCTGAGATAGCTGATCATGTACCAGCTGGGAGAAAGAAGAGCCTGGCTCAGACTCTTTCAAAATCTCTGCTAATGTTTGAAACATGTCAAAAATTCCAATGTTCACTCGTCACCCCCGTAATTCCAGTTTGGCTTTGAATGCAGCCACTTTATCGGCCTAATTGAACACAGTTATCATTCTCCCCTGAAGGGACAGATTGTCATTGAGCAGGTTGAATATGTCACACAAGTAAGCTAGTTTTGCGACCCATTCTGTGTCGCTGAAATGTGCTGCCAGCAGTGACTGTTTTTGTAAAAGAAATCTCTGGAGCGGCTCTCACAACTCAAGAACTCTGGCCAGTGATCTACCTTTAGAAAGCCATCTCACTTCTGTGTATAAGAGAAGACATGTGTGCTCTGCATCTATCTCCTCACAGAGTTGTATGAACAGGCGTGAGTTAAGGGCATGTACTTTAATGTGGTTGATAATTTTAATCACATCCTGCAAAACGTTAAGTTCAGGTGACATTTTTCGGCTAGCCAGTATTTCTCTATTGATGACTCACATTCAGAAGTGACCTCTTTGACCCGAGCAGTGAAACCACAAAGCCGTCCAGTCACGGCAGCCGCTCCATCCATGCATATACCGACACAAAATGACCAATTCAGTTTTCCTGATATGTAATCATTCAAAGACTTGAATAGTTCTGCAGCTGTGGTGTTGGTTGGCAAAAAAAGTGCACATAACATATCCTCATGCATATCCTCCTGAAAAATATATCACACAAAAACAAGCATTGTTGCCTTGTTGTCAACATTGGCAGACTTAACCTGGATTGCATAACATGGTGACTCATTAATCTTCTCTAACAATTGTGCATCAATATCCTCTGCTATTTCATCAATTCATCTAGTTATGGTATTAGCCAAAAGAGGAACACGTGCCACCTTTTGAACTGCAGCCTCTACTAAAAGTTCACGACCAATATCCTTAGCAGTAGGCAGAATCAACTCTTCACCAGTAGTAAAGGGCTCAGCTTCAGCAATACGTTTAGCCACTAAGAATGATGCTCTCAATGCAGACACATTCGATGAAGAGGTGGCCTTCAATAATTGCTTCTGTTCTTCGTGTTCACTTATTTTTCTTTTGAAAAACTCCAAAGGCTTGTCTTTTAATGCAGGGTGCTTGGTCTCCATGTGATGAAGCAGTTTTGAAGGTTTCATGGCTTCGTTGGATAGCCAGTTGCCACACATTATACAAAGCAGTCTTGGAGAATGTGAATCACCTGTTGCAATAAACCTGTAATTTAAGTAGGGACCTTGGTATTTTCTTTTAAATGCAGCTTTCTTTTTGTTAGCAGTCTTAGAGGCTTCTGCTGTCGCATCATTGGGTCTTTCCCCCTTTTCAAAGAAGCTCTCCAGCGACATTTGTATTTTACTCATTTTGGCTAGGGTTAGCTTGTGGGCTTACCAAAACTGAGACAAGTGAGCAGTGTGGGAAAGAGGCATGAATGCAAGTGGTAAATAAAATAATGGGCAGGCCATGAGAAGACTAAAATAAGTGTTGGATTCTGACTTAAAGCCTGCCACCAGATGCAGCTTAATTGTCACTTGCCACTCCCTGATAGGGTTTTGATATGAATCTGTAAGCAATTGATTTATTATGGTCTCTGTGCAGTCAAACCTCTCTGCTTATGATAATCTGTATTTGCAGCCGCTCCCCAGTGCTAGCATCACTGCCTCAGCTCCACCTCAGATCATCAGGCGTTAGATTCTCATAAGGAGGGTGCAACCTACATCCTCTCATGCACAGTACACAGTAAGGTTAGTGTTCCTGTGAGAATCTAATGCTGCTACTTATCTGACAGGAGGCGGAGCTCAGGCAGTAAAGCCAGAGATGGGGAGCAGCTGTAAATACAAATGACGATTTGCTCGCCTGCCACCCACCTCCTGTTGTGCAGCCTGGTTCCTAACAGGTCGCGGACCGGTACCAGTCCGTGACCAGAGGGTTGAGGATCTCTGACTTATCACATTTAAGTTTCTTTAATGGCTAATGTATTGTTCAAGTTTTTATTATTTTCATATAATTACAACTGTGACAGGATCCACGGAAGACAGTGGTAGTGGCCAGAGTCAGTGGTGTGCTCACCCTTGTCTGTGGGGGTCAGCTGCAGGCACCTGTGCAGTGATAGAGGCCAGTTGCAAAACACATGTAGTGTTGGGGGGTCAGGGCAAGCAGCAAAGGCTGAAGGCAACTGTGGCCACACTGGAAGCTTTAGGGACCCTGCCTGTCAGTATGCACCAACAGTATGTGGCTGTTGGTTCATGCCATAGGCACATGTCAGCGAAGACTGGTGTCAAGAGTCAAGTTAAGGGTGTGCATATATACAACTGGAAAGGCTCCCTGCAGGTGAACCCAGTGATGCAGGCTAATGATAGGACAAAGGGTCAAATCCAGGCCTACATGCAGCTGTGTGGCACTGGCTGTGGTATGTACTCCTGTGACTGGAGGATCTCACCATGGGTACAGGGCAGTGGAAGCCAATGATGAGTCTTGGTGCATGCAGATGCACAGCTGGTGGGACTAGTTGTTGATGATTGCAGTGGTGCATGTCAGTGACAGGAGAGAGGGCCAAATCTAGGCCCACAAGCAGCTATGTGGGCCTTGGCTATCTGTGTGCATTTCCATGGCTACAGGATCTTAATGAGGGTGTGCATGTGGCAATGGAGGCTGGTGATGGGTGTCATGCTGGCTTGGTGCAAAGGCACAGCTGGAGGGGACTTCTCTGAGCGTATGCATAGTGGTGGGAGTGAGCTGTGGGGATCTAGGCTGGCATTTTGCTCTCTCACAGTTGTAGAGTCCTGGGTTGGCTGTCAGCAAAGTTCTAGACTCCAGTGGGGGCAGAGAGGAAAGAGTGGGAAGGGTCTCAGGTAGCTGATGACAGCAAATGCAAATAACTGTGGGGCAAAAACCAGTGAAATCTGCAGGCAGTCCATAGTGGCTGTGATGGCCAGTGGTTCCTTTAGGGGCAAAAGCTGCTGGGGTTGTCTGCAGAGTGTCACTGGAAACCATGGTCACTCCCACTGCAAAGCTGATATTGGTAGCTCCTGTTTTTCTCCTTTGTTCCTAGTTTTTTCTGTATGTCTCAGTTTTTCTCCTCTCTGGGTGGGATGAAACCAAAGCAGGTCCTTTGTGTGGTGTCCCAAAAGACTGGGGAAGCTGGTCACTCAACCTGCTCAAGCTTTTTTGTTCCACTGTGTTGCTAAAGTTTCTTAAATGGACACCAGAGCTCTTGCAGAGGTGTTTTCATTCATGGATAGTTGTCTAATTGTTGATCTTTGTCAGGGGACAGAATCTGGGGTTTCCTACTCCACAATCTTGGTGACGTCACCCTAATAGGTAGCTTTTTATCAAATCATCAAGCTATAGATAATTTCTAGTCTATACAAACTACTTAGGAAAATAAAGAAGTACAATAATTATTTTGTGAAACAAGAACAAAAATTCATCAAGCAGTATATAAGAAAAAAAACTATAAACCAATCTCATATATGAACATAAAATTTAAAATCCTCAATAAATACTAGCAAATGGAATTCAGCTTTGTGTCTATTTACACATGTACATCTATCTATCTATATCTATCTATCTATCTATCAAAACATCTTAAGTGTGTTTGGTTAACATAATGATAAGCTACTATAAGAAAGAAATCCCAAATGTTGTGCTTAAAGATGGAAGTTTATATGCCTTTCACAGGGGGAGTGGTCTTTTTATCAAGTGGGTAAAATCCATTCATTATTTAGGGAACTATGTTCTCTCCCTCTTCTTGTTCAACCACCCCACAGGGCACTGGTGCATGGACTGGTGGAATCAGCATCCCCAGGAGCTTGTCAGAAATGTAAATTCTCAGACCTCACCCTGGATGTATTGAATTTCATATATTGGTGGGGCCAGACTTGCTTTAATTTCTCCTGGTGATTCTGCCACTCACTAAAGTTTGAGAATTGAGGGGAAGAGCCTGCAAACTTCTTTTGTAAAAAGCCAGAGATTAAATATTTTAGGCTTTGTGTGTCAGATATTTTGTGTCACAACTACTCAACTCTGCTATTGTAAAATAAAAGTAGAGGTAGACAATACATAAACAAATTCCAATAAAACTTTATTCACAAAAACAGCTGGAGAGCCATATCTGGCTTTTGCTATAGTCGCTGAACCCTGTCCTAGGGTATTGTCCTCAGCTACATAGTCAAAAATGGGCTTTGCTCCTGCTTATTGGAAGGGACAAGAGAGAAGCTTCAAGAAAATTGCTTGGCTTTTAAATTGATTTGCATATTTCAAACATCACTTATGCTCCCACTTTGTTGACCTGAATTTAGTTACATAGATATACCTAGCTGCAAATGAGACTGAGGAATGAATTCCCTAGTGTGAAGTCATGTACTAACTTATATCCTATTACTACAGAAGAAGGGAAAAACAGAATTTGTTGGAAAAGTAGCCAAGTCTGTCCTGATGGACAGTAGTAATCCCCCCACCCACCCCAGTCAGGCAATCCATGATGGTTTAATATTAGAAAATCTATTTATATCCACCATAGGGTATGACACATCAAAAAGCTCCACGACACAGCCCATTCACAGTGTAAATAATGGGATAGTTTATGGTAATGGCACCATCCTAGGTTTGCATGGAGCATGGTTTGCACAGACAAGTATGGTAGCCCTGATCTTGGGTTAACAGATTAAATGTGAAAACCCATAGGATCATCTCAATTTCTCAGTGCAGAAAAAGCATTTAATAGAGTTCAACATTTATTCATGATAAAAACTCACATTGGATTTGGAAGATAACAGAATTTCCTTAACTTGGTAAAAGATACAGTTCAGATATCTACAGAAAACATCAGATTAGGTTGTGAAAGTAAAGGAAGCATTATCATTAAATTCAGTAATGACAAGAATGCCCATTATCAGTATCTCTACTAAACTTTGGAACTGGATGCTTTAACCAATGATAAGATAAAACAATAAGATAAAAAAATTAGAAAGAAAGAGGTAAAAGTATACTTACATCCAGAAAATGTGGATTGAATAAAGGAAACCTACAAACTGTTAGAATTCGTATAAAATTCTACTAAGCTCACCAGATAAAATATAATTATAAATAATAAATAAATTCCTACTAACCAAACATAACTTCTTATAAAATGCAATACAAAAAATATATCCCAGGCTTCCCTGGTAGTGCAGTGGTTGAGAGTCCACCTGCCTATGCAGGGGACACGGGTTCGTGCCCCGGTCCAGGAGGATCCCACATGCCGCAGAGTGGCTAGGCCCATAAGTCATGGCCACTGAGCCTGTGCTCCACAATGGAAGAGGCCACAACAGTGAGGCCCACGTACCACAAAATATATATATATATATATATATATATATATATATATATATATATATATATGTATGTATGTATGTATGTATCCCATTCACAATTCATACCACTATGGAAAAATTACAGAATACCAGCATGGGCTATAAAAGGAGACATGAAAAATAGAGAGATACATAGAGATTTCTATTTGTCCCCAAGCAATAAATAAATACATCTCTCATAAGAGTCTCAAATTTCTTTTTAGTGAAACTGTACAAGCTGCTTCTCAAATTTTTGTGGAGTGGCTAGGTAATTTTTAAGGACAAGTAGGAGTCTTTTCTCACCAGTTTTTACCCTTTATTATAATGGCTACAAAAGTAAAACAGTGTTACAGGAATAGTGTATAAAGCAATGGAGTAGAATGGAGAGTTCAGAAACAGATTCACCTATGTATGAAAATTTGATCAATGATAGAGTTGGTGTTATAAATAAATGGTGAAGAGGGGCAGTACAAGATGGTGGTATAAGAAGAGACTGAACTTACTTCCTCCCACAGATACAACAGATACACAACTACATGTGGATCAGTTCCCTCCAAAAAGAACCTGAGAAATAGCTGGACACGTGCTCCACAGCAAAAGAGGAAAAGGAGTGCATGGAAATGTGTAGGAGAAGTAGAGACATGCTCTTGACAAAAACCTTACCACAGGCACGGTGGCACATAATAGGGGAGGATCTCACAAGATGGATGTTTCTTCTGCAGGAGTGAGGGGTTGGCATCCCACATTAGACACCCCATCCCCTGGGATCTACTCCAGAAGATGAGCCCCCAGAATGCCTGGCTTAGAGAACCAATGGGGCTGACATCCAAGAGTCCCAGACTATGTAGGAAACTGAGACTCCCTTCTTAAAGGGCTCACATGCAGCCTCACTCATCTCAAGACCCAGCAATATAACAGCAGTTCAAAAAGTACTCAGTCTGTATGTGAAGCAGAGTCATTTGTGAATCTAAAAGTATTGGCTGAAGGAGCAGAGAACAGTGGAAATACTTTGCAGAGGCAGAGACATTGGCACATGCCATTGTTGCACTTGCCAACGAACCTGCTATCATAGTCAGAGATAAGCAATCATGGCACTATCCTGCCATGTTGCTGAAGCCAGAGAGTTATGAACATTGCAGCACTCCCCCACTCCCTGGATTGTGTGGGTGGGTGCAAACGGTTGCAGTATTCTCCTGCTCCCTAACTAAAGTCTGTGAGTGCAGGAGGTGGTGACACTCCATAACTCTCTGGCTGGGGCTGGGGAGTGCAAGTGACTATGAAAATATCCCTCTCCCAGCCTAAAGCAAACTTGAAAATCCCTTGCCCCTTGGCTGGGGCTGGTGAGCACAAACAGTTGTGGCATTCTCCCACTCCTGACCTAAAGCCCACATGCACATATTCTCATGCTGAATTGCTGAAACTTATGGGTACACACAGTCAAGTTACTTTCCCACTGCCTTCCTGAAGCAAGAGAGAAAACCCTGCCTCCTACACTCTCCAGAAATCCAGCTAAAGCCCAAGGGCAAGCACAATCCACACAGGGAACACCTCTTGATTGGCTGACCATGGTGTCCAAGGGGTTTGGTGTTCCTGAGCTCCACTGGATTGTAACAATTGGAAAGACAGTTATTGGCAGGCCACCACCCCCAGGGCACTGCAAATACAACAGATCGAAACACAATACCAGTCTTCCTGTGAAAAAAGCCTATTTATTTACCCTGGAGCTTTACCCTTAGAGATAGGCTATGGGTTTTAAACACTTCTAGACGATAAGGAGGTACTCCTAGAGGATGTAAGTAGTGAGACACCATTGGCCTCACTACAGCCTGATGAGACTACCCAGAAAGAAACTTATACACTATTCAGGAGTCCTGATTCTTGCCGCTGTCACCCAGGAGACTCTTCCAGATCTTCTGGTCTGGAGGCCAGCAAGGATTATGACTGTAGCCCCATAGGACTGTATGTATCTGCATATTTTAAAGTCTTCTGTCTGAGGGTTTGGCATCCAATCAGGCTGAAACTTAGGTAAATGAGATTTGTCCCCTTGGAACACTGACAAATCTCAGCACACCCTTAACAGGGGCACACAAATAAATCAGACAGTAAAGATATACACAAAGATTCAAGAGACAACCAAGATCCAGGGGAGGCTGAAAAAGAAGTATCATCACCTGCACAAGGCCACTGTTTCCTGAGAGATGTAGAAGTTTTGCCTAATACATAGAAACAAACTCAGAGAGCCAAAAATATAAGGGAATAGAAAAATATGTTCCAAATGAAAGAACAAGATAAAAACTCATAAAAAGAACTTCAGGATATGGAGATAAGTAATCTATCTGATAAAAAATTCAAAGTAGTAGTCATAAAACTGCTCACCAAAATTGGGAGAAGAATGATGAAAACAGTGAGAATTTCAACAAAGAAAAAATTTAACACAGAACCAGTGATAAAGGATATGATATCTGAAATGAAAAATACAGGAGAGGGAATTAACAACAGCTTAGATGATACAGAAAAATGGTTCAGTGATCTGGAAGACAGAATAGTGGAAATCACCCAATCAGAACAACAAAAGAAAAACAAATTTAAAGAATAAGGATAGTTTAAGGGATCTGTGGGACAACATCAAGCATACTAACATTCACATTACAGGGGTCCCAGAGGGAGAAAAAAGAAAAAGAAAAGGAGCAGAAAGCTTCTTTGAAGAAATAATGGCTGAAAAATTTATTAATCTGGGTAAGGAAAAATAAATCCAGGTCCAGGAAGCACAGAGAGTCCCAAACAAGATGAACCCAAAGAGATCAATATCAAGACACATTATAATTAAAATGTGAAAAGTTAAAGAAAATTTTCTAAAATCAGCAAGAGAAAAACAACCAGTTACATTTAAGGAACTCCCCATAAAGCTCAGTGGATTTTTTTAGCAGACATTTTGCAGACCAGAAAGGAGTGTTATAATATTTTCAAAATGTTGAAAGGATAAAAAACTGTATCAAGAATACTCTATCTGGCAAGGTTATCAACTGAAGGAGTTGAAGGAGAGATAAAGAGTTTCCTACATAAGCAAAAACTGAGGGAGTTTATCCCCACTAAAATGTCCTTAGAAGAAATGTAAAGGGACTTCTTTAAGTGGAAGAAGATCAACCACTTGTAAAGCTAGTATGAAGTTTACCAGACAAAAGTAGTAAAAACAACTATAAGTACAATAAATAGTTCGGGGATACACAAAGTAAAAAGATGTAAACTATGATGCAAAAACATAAAACGTGGGGTGATGGGTAAAAATATAGTGATTGTAAATGTACTTGAGCTTAAGAGACTATCAACTTAGAATAGACTGATTTATGTAGATTGTCATATATGAACCTCATGATAACCACAAACCAAAAACCTATAATAAAGAGACAAAAAAATAAAGAAGAAGGAATTGAATTAACACTGAAGAAAACCATCAAACCACAGGGGAAGATAATAAGAAAAGATAAAAGGAGCAAAGAAGTACAAAAACAACCAGAAACAATTAACAAAGTGATAATAAGTACATACTTATTAATAATTACATTAAATGTAAATGGATTAAATTCTCCAATCAAAAGACATAGGATGGGGCTTCCCTGGTGGCACAGTGGTTGAGAATCTGCCTGCCGATGCAGGGGACACGGGTTCATGCCCCAGTCAGGGAAGATCCCACATGCTGTGGAGCGGCTGGGCCCATTAGCTATGGCCACTGAGCCTGCACGTCCGGAGCCTGTGCTCTGCAATGGGAGAGGCCACAACAGTGAGAGGCCCGCATACCGCAAAAAAAAAAAAAAAAAGACATAGGATGACTGAATGGATTTAAAACAAACAAACAAAAAGAAAAACAAACAAAGAAAACTAAGACCAATCTATATGATACTTATATGAGACTCCACTCAGATCTAAAGACACACACAAATTGCAAGTGAATGGATGAAAAAAGATAATCCATAGAAGTGAAAATGAAAAGAAAGCTGAGGTAGCAATAGTTATATTAGATAAAATAGACTTTAAAACAAAGACTGTAAAAAAAACATGAAAAGGGCATTGGTAATGATAAAGGAGCGAATCAAACAAGATAATATAACATTTGTAAACATTTATGTATCCAACATAGGAGCACTTAAATATATAAAGCAAATATTAAGAGACATAAAGGGAGAAATTGACAGTAATATAATAATAGTAGGAAACTTTAATACCCCACTTACATCAATATATAGATAATCCAGACAGAAAATCAATATGGAAATATTGGCCTCGAACAACACATTAGATGAGATTGATAAACATGCAAAATATTCCAAAACATATCAAGTACCTTTTCTGACCACAGTGGTGTAAAACTAAAAATGAAATACCAAAAGAAAATCTAGCATCTATTTATGATATAAACTCTCCAAAAATCGAGTACAGAGGGAACATCTTGCAACATAGTAAAGGTCATACATGACAAATGCATGACTAACATCACTCTCAATGGTGAAAAGCTGAAGGAACAAGACAAGGATGCCCACTCTTGCCACTTTCATTCAACAAAATTTTGGAATTCCTAGCCACAGCAATCAGACGAAAAATAAATAAATGAAAGGCATCCAAATTGGAACAGAAGACATAAAACAGTCACTATTTGCAGATGACATAATACAATACATATAAAACTTTAAATAATCCACCAAAAAACTACTAGAAATAATAAATGTATTCATTAAAGTTGCATGATACAAAATGAATATGCAGAATACTATTGCTTTTTTAGACACTAATAACAAAACATCAGAAAGAGAAATTAAGAAAACAGTTCCATTTAAAATTTCATCAAAAATAATAAAATACTCAGGAATCAAATAACTGAGGAAGTGAAAGATCTATCCCTGAAAACTATAAAACACTGATGAAAGGGATTGAAGACAACACAAATAAATGGAACAATATACTGTGCTCACAGAATAATGTTAAAATGCCCCCTACTACACAAAGCAATCTACAATGTCAATGCAATTCTTATTATAAAAACACAAATGGCATTTTCCTCAGAACTAGAAAAAAGAACAGTAAAATTTGTATGGAATGACAAAACACCTCAAATAGACAAAATCTTGAGAAAGAAGAACCAAGTTGGAGGTATCATATTCCTTGATTTAAGCTATTTTGTGAAGTTATAGTAATCAAAACAGTATCCTACTGACACAAAAACAGACACATAGATCAATGAAACAGAATAGAAAGTCCAGAAATAAACTTTTGCACATATGCTCAATTAATTCATGAGAAAGGATGTAAGAATGTACAATGGAGATAAGACAGTATCTTCAATAAATGGTGTTGGGAAACCTGACTTGAACAGATATATGCAAAAGAATGAAACTAGACCATTATTTTACACCATATACAAAAAAATCAATTCAAAATCAATTAAAGACTTAAATGTAAGACCTGAAACCATAAAAACTCTTAAAAGTAAGCTCTTTGTCATTGGTCTAAGTGATAGTTTTTGGACCTGTGTCTTCAGGCAAGGTCAAAAAAACAAAAGTAAACAAATGGAACTACATCAAACTAAAAAGCTTTCGCACAGAGAATGAAACCATCCATGTGATGAAAAAGAAACCTACTGAATGGGAGAAGATATTTGCAAATCATACATCTGATAAAGCCTTAATATACAAATTATATAAAGAATTTATACAATCTAATATGAAAAAAAAACCAAACCCACACAAACGACCTGATTAAAAAATGGGCAGAGATCTTGAATAGACATTTTTCCAAAGAAGATATACAGATGGCCAACAGGCACATGTAAATATGGCCAACAGGCACATGAAAAGATGGTCAACATCACTAATCATCAGGGAAACACAAATCAAGACCACAGTGAGATATCACTTCACACCTGTCAAAAGGGTAATTATCCTAAACAAAAACCAAAAAATAGACATTGGTGAAGATATGGAGAAAAGGCAAATCTCATGCAGTGTTGGTAGGAATGTAACTTAGTGCAGTCACTCTGGAAAGCAGTATGGAGGTTCCTCAAAAAATTAAAAATAGGACTATCATTCAATCCAACAATTCTACTTCTGAGTATTTATCCAAAGGAAGCAAAACTACTAATTCAAAAGATAAATGCACCCCTATGTTCATTGCAGTATTATTTATAAGAGCACAGATAGGCAAACAACCTAAGTGTACATCAGTAGATGAATGAGTAAAGGATACGTGTCATACACATACACACACACACACACAGTTGAATATTATTCAGGTATAAAAAAAGAAATCTTGCTATTTGTGACAACATGCATGGACCTATGCTATGCTAAGTGAGATAAATCAGACAGAGAAACACAATTGCTGTGTGATTTCACTTACATGTGAGATCTAAAAACAAAACAGAAATAGACTCAGATACAGAAAACAAACCAGTGGTTGCCAGAGGGGAGGGAGGTTGGGGAAAGGGCATAATAGATGAAGGGGGTTAAGAGATATAAACTTCTGGTTATAAATAAATAAGTCATGGGGATATAAGATACAACATAGGGAATATAGTAACTTTATATAGTGACAGATTGTAACTAGACTTATTGTGATGACCATTTTGAAATGTATATAAATATTGAATCATTATGATGCACACCTGAAACTAATACAATATTATATGTCAATCATACTCCAATAAAAATAAATAAATGGTGAAAAAATGTATTATTTTAGGTCATTTTGTTACTCATAAAATATTGTACCTCTTCTATAATCCCTATCTGTAGATTTAAAAAGCAAAGGCAGGAAGCAAAACTTTAAACATTAAAAAATTTTAGGAGTCTAACTTTATGATATTGGGGTATGAGAATAATTTATATGATAAGGATATGTAAATAATAAAGGATAATATAGATAACTTTGACTACAATGAAATACTCAAAATCCTACTTTTTTCCAGAAAAACCCACAAAGTATTAGAAAAACATATACAAAGTTAAGAACCATAATCTTCATCTCAAGAGAACACATATAGACATTACAATCAGGAATTGAAAGAGAACTTCTAAAACTTAATAAGAAAAAGACAAGTATCTAAATAAACACTAAGTAAATACATGATTATACAATTCACATAAAATAATACATACATGACCAATAACTGTCAGAATAGGTTTTAAAACTTACTAACAAATAAGAAAATGGAAAATAAAATTATGAGATATTTCACAGACTGAAATAATTTCAAAGTCTGTTAGTAAAAAGACTTGGTGAGAAGATGGTGAAATAAACTCAAAGATATCCAGCAAACATGTAAATTGCTACTACCAATTTCTAGAGCAATCTGATAATATCTACTGCAATTGAAGATGTACATACACCTTGATTTAATATTTTCAATTCTACTAGAAACTCCTTTACGTGCAGGGAGACATATGCAAGAAAGACTAATGCAGTATGATTATTATCAAAGAAAAATTGGAAAGTACCTAAATGTTTACCAAAGGCAAGTGGATAAATAAATTCTATCTATGAGAAGGAATACTACACTTGTTATAATTAGTGATTTAGAACTATAATTATTAATGTGGATTTTAAAAAAGAAACCATAATATTACACCAAAAAAGAAAAATAGTGATGTGGATATTGTTGTATCATCTAAAAAAAGTCAATAATCATACAATGAAATAGTATATATATTTTATGGCTATTGACATATATAAATATGTAAAGCAGGCAAGGTTAAAGGACTTTCCTGAGGATTATAAACACAGAATTAAGGAGAGCAGCTAATATTGTAGGTAAGGGATAAAATGGTAATGTGTTTGGAAGGAACTAAAGTTGAACAGATTTCAACTTTATTTGAAATGCTTTATAACTTAACAAGATCAAAAACAAATGTAGTGAAATGTTAAAATGTGATAAGTTAAAAAGCTGGGAGGTGGGTACAGAGATGTTCATTTTATTTGTCTTATAACATTCTAATTGTTTTACAACATAAATATTTAATGATTTTCTTCAGCATTTTGTTAAAATATATTTTTATATCCACTCTACCACCCCCACATTTTTCATCCACTTTTAAATAAAATACAGGCTGTCATTTCTGGAAAAAGTTAAAAACAACATCAACAACTCACTAAAAAGCAGCTTTCAAATTTCTTTGAAATAGTACGTATACAGTTTCTCTGTTATGTCACATAATTCCTTATTTTTTATATAACATTCTTGTTGCATATTGAAAGATTTTCCCCATTTGTTGATTCTAGAACTTTTGTCTTGATTGGTGTTTGTCATTTGGTCAAATATTCAAATTGGAATATTTTCTTATTTGCTTCATTATCCTATGAATCAGAATATAACAGAGTCAACTTTAGAGCACAAAACCAGCTCAATAAATATTTGTTTAATAACCTTTTTTTTTTTTGATTCCATATATATGTGTTAGCATACGGTATTTGATTTACTCTTTCTGCCTTGCTTCACTCTGTATAACAGACTCTAGGTCCATCCACCTCACTACAAATAGCTCAATTTCATTTCTTTTTAAGGCTAAGTAATATTCCATTGTATATATGTACCACATCTTCTTCATCCATTCATCTGTCGATGGACACTTAGGTTGCTTCCATGTCCTGGATATTGTAAATAGTGCTGCAGTGAATATTGTGGTACATGATTCTTTTTGAATTATGTTTTTCTCAGGGTATATGTCCAGTAGTAGGATTGCTGGGTCATATGGTAGTTCTATTTTTAGTATTTTTAAGGAACCTCCATACTGTTCTCCATAGTGGCTGTATCAATTTACATTCCCACCAACAGTGCAAAAGGGTTCCCTTTTCTCCACACCCTTTCCAGCATTTATTGTTTGTGGCCATTCTGACTGGTGTGAGGTTGTTGTGTTTTTTTGTTGTTGTTGTTGTTTTTTTTTTGCTGTACATGGGCCTCTCACTGTTGTGACCTCTCCTGTTGCAGAGCACAGGCTCTGGATGCGCAGGCTCAACGTCCATGGCTCACGGGCTCAGCCGCTCCACGGAATGTGGGATCTTCCCAGACCGGGGCACGAACCCATGTCCCCTGCGTCGGCAGGCAGACTCTCAACCACTGCACCAGCAGGGAAGCCCGAGGTTGTAGTTTTGATTTGCATTTCTCTAATGATTAGTGATGTTGAGCATTCTTTCA
Source organism: Mesoplodon densirostris (assembly GCF_025265405.1). NCBI lineage: Eukaryota > Metazoa > Chordata > Mammalia > Artiodactyla > Ziphiidae > Mesoplodon > Mesoplodon densirostris. The sequence goes on from NC_082664.1 coordinate 105,714,162, forward strand.
TGTGTTTGTTGGCTGTCTGTGTATCTTCTTTGGAGAAATGTCTATTTAGGTCTTCTGCCCATTCTTGGATTGGGTTGTTTGTTTCTTTGATATTGAGCTGCATGAGCTGCTTGTAAATTTTGGAAATTAGTCCTTTGTCAGCTGCTTCATTTGCAAATATTTTCTCCCATTGGGGCAGGACAGGAATAATGATGCAGATGTAGAGAATGGACTTGAGGACACGGAGAGGGGGAAGGGTAAGCTGGGATGAAGTGAGAGAGTGGCATGGACTAATATATACTACCAAATGTAAAATAGATAGCTAGTAGGAAGCAGCCATATAGCACGGGGAGATCAGCTTGGTGCTTTGTGACCACCTAGAGGGGTGGGATAGGGAGGGTGGGAGGGAGACGCAAGAGGGAGGAGATATGAGGATATATGTATATGTATAGCTGATTCACTTTATTATAAAGCAGAAACTGACACACCATTGTAAAGCAATTATACTCCAATAAAGATGTTAAAAAAAAGAAAAAACAATATTTGCATAATACCTCATTGATTGAACATCTTAACCCAGTGGTGAAGTATATACATAATATGAATATTCATTTAAAATATTTGGCAGACTGAAAATTATAAAGAACAAAAGTGAGATAATTTGTAATTCCATTACCCAGCTGTAATTTCTCTTATTCCATTGATATAGTTATTGTCACACATTCCAATAGATAGCAAATAAAAATTCAGGATTCCCAGTTAAATTTAATTTCAGATATGCAATGATTACTTTTTCAATGTAAGTAAGCTCCATGCAATATTTAGGAACTAGCTTGTACTAAAAAAATATTTGTTGTGTATCTGTAACTCAAATTTAATTGTGAATCCTGTGTTTTCAGAGTGCTTAAGTTGATTCTGAATTTCTGGCTTCCCTCAGGGCCTCTGCCCAAGTACATAGACTAGTTTAACATCAAGACTGGAGGCTAATAGACCTTGAAATTGCCTAGTTCATGTAGTTGGAACTGAAACTCCCACATAGAGTTAAATTGTTTTAGAAAAGAATCTGTGGAAAAAACAGTATAAATTCATGAATATTCTTGGAGAAAATAAAAATCTCAGTAATCTTCCTAATAAATATGAAAGACATACTTTTTTTCCTGCTGCATAGATTGGGACTTATGATCTCAAATGTTTTTAATTTATACATAATTTTTAACCATTGGAAACTGAGAATGTAAAACTAGTTTTAGATCTTTCCCAACTAACAAGGTCTAAGGATGAAGTACTTGTTGGTTGGCCACTTCCACAGTCTCTGACCTCAGTGTCCCCATGAAGACCTTGCTCAACTAAGCATGGCCAGATGATAGCTTCAGGTGTTATCTTTCACCATGCTCCTCAGCGAGGAAAATGGCTCTCCTCAGCTTTCTGTCACACATCATCACTGAAACTTGGAAAAAGAACTATTTGTACTCAGTATCAACCAAATGGAAGTAATTTCTCAAATTCTCACTTCTATCCCAAGCTGTCTCTTCATAGGAACACAGAAGCAGTCTGTCCGGCTGAGGTGAAGAGGAGAAAAATGTGGAAAAGGGCAAACACCATGTCATCCCTTACATATGCATACTTTCCTCATTCATTACCCTCACCCTGAAAACACATGTATACCACAACCCTTCTCCCTTCCCCTTCAATAAAAAAATAGAAGGCCCTTAGAGTTTTTGAGGAAGAACACCCACTTTACTAAAGTAGCCAAATTATAGTTCAGCTGAACCAGGGTATGCAATACTCATATGGTATTTATTTTTCCAAAAACATGACTGGTATTGGTGAAGATGGAAAAAATGATAGGATCTCCTGATTCACCAAGTCTTCATTTACTTGATATTGCAGTCTTATCAAGATGGCAGATATTTTATCCTGAAAACTAGAACTAATGTGGGAGAAAACAAACAAGAGTAAATAAAGTGAACTTCAAAGGAGGGAGCATGGTCAAAAGAGAGGAATCACACTGTCATCACATCACACTGTTCCTAGATCAGCGTCAACTCATCAGACAGTTTCCTCTCTAGTTGCCCAAACAACACACAACAGAATCTCTGCTGATGCTTCTCATCCCTGTACTCACAACTTGCAGGAACTGAAATGGCTCCTTCCTTTAGTATGATTAGATGGGCAATAGAGAATATTATAGAGAAACATGACTGGGTACAAGCCTGTGAAAATTTCCCTTAACTTTTTATTGAGATTTGATTGCAGAGAATCTTGCCTTGCATGGACAGTAAGGCTAATTCACTAGTGTGATTTCATTACCCAGAAAACATCTTCAACAAACATACCACCATCTTTCATTCATGAGACTCTTGGGGAAAATGCAAATACATTGCTACAGGGAAATATAATATCTTACAGGCTGAGTATCGCTCATCTTTCATTCTGTTCCACCATTGTATAGCTCTATGATCTGCCTCTAATATAAATTTTTTCCCCAGGAAAATACTTTAGTACCTTAAACTGTCTAAAACCCATTTGATGTCTAGACATTCTTTTTCAATCATCAAATAACGAGTCTCTGGGGAAAGACTTTTCCTACTGATGTGCTCAATAGATTGTTCTTGACTAGCTGGTTTCTGTACCAGCTGTGCTCTCCATCTCACCTGCACTTTAAAAGATTTCTCAAAGTCACATCTAATTAACACTGACTCTGAGTATAAAAAGGCTTTGTTATGATTTCTTATACTCAATGCAGGTAAATTTTTTAGATCTTTCCAATCTATTAAATACATTGTAAAAATGACAAAACCTAATATCTAAAATATGCATATTTCTTAAACTTTTTAAGTGTCTCTTTGCCATTTTTTTTTGGGGGGGGAGGGATATTTTTCACTACTTACTTGCAGTTCATGCTCTTTGTAACCAGCTCTCCCCTTTTCAAAAATCACATACTTCTTACAATGTGAATTTTCATCACAGAGAAACATATTTTTAAATCCCTCAGAATCCAATATTCAGGTACCAGATTATATCAGCTGTTTAATATTTTTCTCAGAATACTTGTTGAAGTGTTGTATTTATGTACCTGAAAATGTCATTATAGTTTTGAAGAAACCTCTATAGATGTTTGAATTTGAATAGGTTTCTGAGCAAAACAAAAGCTTGAGGAAATGACATGGGAAAAAAAACAACTTAAAATCTTTCTATAAGGAACTTTTTATTCAATTGATCATATGTATAAACCTGGATACCTTAAGTATCTTATTAACTATTCCTCATTAACAAGATCTTCAAACCTGTCACTCACATGCTGCCCTAGTTATCTTCCTAAAATCTAAGTCAGTTGACATTTCTCCCATTCCTCATAGTCTTCAGGGCCTGAGCAGCCTGAAGTATAAAGTTGAGATACATTAAAATGACATTCAAGACCTTCTGTAATCAAGTCTCATAACCTTCTGGCTTCATATCCTGCCAAATTTTATCAATTTCACTGCTTACACTCTCTATTCTCACTGTATAGAAGGCACATTCATAACTCTGTGCCTGTCCTCATGGTGCTTCTAAAATTCCCATGTGCAAATGCCACTGATTTATGGAGTCTTTTGCTTGCTGTGCTCACAATCTGTTCTTCCTTATTCTACTTCAACTGTAAGATGTGTGATCTTTGTTGAGACAGATTTTTAACTTCTGTTTTAGTTATTGATTTGTGGTTTCCTCATTGCAAACTAAATTCTCTGAGAAAAATTAGTTTCTTAGTCAGCTTCACATTCTCCCTGTATCAGATACAGTGCCATTCAGATAAAAGGTCCTCAATGCATATTTGTTGAATGATTCAGAAATGAGACTACTTACTTAATTGGATGTCTTCTAGGAATCATCATTATTTTCAAGAGTGTTATTTTCTATTTTCATGTCTATGTTCTTTCTTTCTTCGTGTCAAAGAGTCCTGAATAATGAACTGTTCAGTTATCAGGAAAGCTATGTGAATGTTATTGTGTCTGACAAAAACTAGGAGGCATTCAGATAATGACTGGAGCACAGAGATGGGTCCAACAGATGGGAAAGAGTGTAAAATAAATGTATTAAATACACATGTTAATTGTGGTCTCCATATCAACAGGTATGAGAAGGTGAAAGTGTCCTTCAATTTTTAAGAAACTGAGAGGCTAGCTGGCTACCTTAGGTTATCTTCAAAAAGACTAATTCTCATAATCTACCTTCCTTTTTCTAAGACCAAATCCCAACCTTACAACTCAGGATTATGACTGATCAGGGTTATGACTGACCCTTTCAAAGTGTCACAATCTCCTTCCCATCAGTGAAATCAGTGAGCCCATCCCTGTCCATTAAACAGAGAGCAGTTAGTCTGCTGAGCTTACTGTAGAACATCTCCACCCACTGGCAATGCTCACCATGAAATGGAGAGGATGTGATGACTGGCCAATGATTCTAGAACAGCTTTCAGCATAGTTTGTCTGCAGTTCTCACCCCCACTGCACCAAAACAAACAAATAAACAAACAAACAAAAACCCACACATGTATTTATAATTAGTCCAGCTTTCCCTTCTCACCTGAGAAGACTTAATATTAGCAGACTTTTTTTTTTTTTTCATTCTCTTTAGCAGGTAGACCTAGATTGAATGAAAAAACTTGGTGAGAAGATGAGAAAATGAATTCACAGCTACTAAGTATGTAGATCTAGATGTGGAATCTGGTTCAACTTTTAGAGATTAGTACAAACTCTTGCCAAAATTTGGTACTTTCAGACTTTTAAACGTATGCCAATAAAGTGAATATAGTCATCCCTTGCTCTCCACAGTGGATTGATTCCAGGATCCCCCTCAGATACCCAAATTTTTGTATGCTAAATTGCTTAAATAAAATTGCACAGTACTTGCAAATAACCAACACACATTCTCTCCTATACTTTAAATAATCTCTAGCTTACTTATAATACTTTTTACATTGTAAATGCTAGGTAAATAGTTGCCAGGAACAGCAAATTCAAATTTTGCTTTATGGAGCTTTCCAGAATTTGTTTTTCCAAATATTTTTCATCTGCAGTTGGTTGAATTCACTGATGCAGAGCCTGTGGATATGGAGGTCTTATTGTAAATTGCTATTTCATTATATTTATTATGGATTTAATTTGTTTACCTCTAATTACTAATGAATCTGAAATAGCTGTTCATGTCCTTTGCCTTTTGTTTTTAGGGAATATATATATATATATATATATATATATATATATATATATATATATAATATTCAGTATAATATGTCATTTAAATGTATAAATATTTAAATAAATACTTGTATATAAATAAGTTTATTAAATATTTAAATAAATATATATACAAATACACATTATATTGTATAATATATGATGTTTTTCCTTTGAAATTTGCTCATACTTTTAAATACCTTATGACAGGGTAATATTTTCCATGTTTTATATACGATTGCATATTTTTAACATTTTGGAACATGTTTGACATGTTAATTAAAAGACTGTCTTTTTGAATATTTTATGTCCTTAATAAATTTTTCATTTGTTTTAACTATCAATTATTGTGGGTGGTATATTAGAGTTACCCATCATTACGTTAATATAAATTCTCACTATAATTCTGTCATTTTTCCTATCATATCCTAAGGTATATACAACTATATAAATAACATACACATGAGTAGATAGTTTGGTTCATATCTGTATTTTCTTATTAAAAATATTAGTTTAGTATTGTTACTACTTCCTTTTTTTATTGTTAGTGATATCTTTCTCGTAAAGTCCAATTTTCTGATTTTAATATATCCCACCTGCTGATTTTTGGCTTCTACTTACCTGGTTTATCTGTTTCAATCCTTAACTTTTATGCTTTCAGTGTTCTTATTTTTATTTTTAAATCTACTTTGACAGTGTGTAATTTTTAAAGAAAAAGTTCATTATTACTGATTATTTGGATTTATTCTGTGCTTTAAATTTGTATCTCCTTTTCATTGTTACACTTTTTTCTCCTTTCTTGTAATTTTACAAATCCATATATATATATTCCTTTTATTTTTATTGCCTCTTCCCCTGCCCACAGTGGTTTAGATATTATAAATCTTACTTCCTTTTCTTAGTGGTTCTGTTGTAGGTTTTAACCTGCAAACTTCATGTAACAAAGACCAACAAAGTATTATCAGCCTCCTCAACAAATGATTTGGGATATTTTAACTCCAATCACCTCTCTCTCTCCTTACTTACAATATCTGTTCATAACTTTCATTGTTTAACACACAAATTAGGCACTTTATCATTATTAGTTGAATAGCAATTTAAAAGACTTATGCAATGTTAAGTATTCAATTGTCATTCTCTTTTCATTTCTGAATGTCCTTTAGTGTTTACTTTGTTTCTTCTTGATGCATTTCCTTAGTAATTCCATCTTTTGGTGGAAAACACTTCCAGTTTCTGTCTTCTTGAAAAATTGATTCACTAGAGTTAACAATTTTAAATTATAGGTGATTACTCCCAGGCTTCTAAAATATAATTTTTCATTCTTCAATATTTCATTTTTGCTGTTGGGAATTTGTCAGCAAAAATGTCATTTCTTTGAAGGTAAACTATTGTATTTTTTTCTCTTTGTTATTAAATTCACTTTTTTTCTGTAGGATTCTGTAGTTTTACTACAATGTATCTGGGTGTGGATTTTTTTTTTTTTTAATCTTGCTTGGGACTCACTGGGATTCAATACTCTGAGGATTCATGTGTTTAAAAAATTACAAGAAACTTTCAGACATGATTTCTTCAAGTACTCTTTTCTTTCTCTTATTCTCTAAATTTTCTCCTTCTAGAAGTGTAATTAGACACATATTTTTGATTAGACATATATTTGGTTAAACTCTTCTCTCCATATCTCTCTAACCTCACTTTCATATTTTCTGTCTCTTTGGACATTATCACTAATAATTCTTCAGATTAAACTTTCAGGTCAGCAATTCTCTCCTTTATTGTGTGTAAACTAATATGTAAACCAGTCATTAATTTTCTAATTGAAATTATTATATTTGTCATTTTTGGAATTTTTAAAAATTTGGTCATGTTTGGTAGCCATTTGCTCCAAATTCATTTTTTCCCTTGTTTTTTCAAATGTACTTGTTGTTAGTTATATATCCAATAATTATAATAATTGAAGTTATTACACATCTAATTTTGTTCTTGGTTGTTTCTGCTGACTCCCCCTTATGGTGTCTTATTTCCTTTTTTATATTGAGATTTTATTATGAGTTTTTGTGTTTTGTTGAACAAACTATATAAATTTTTTGACACCTGCTTTGAGGATGCTTTCCACCAGGGAAGATTTATTTTTCTGCCAGGTGTGCAAGGACACCAGAGATCTGGTCTATTTTAAATTATAGCTCTATGTTTGCAATTTTTAAAGGCATGAAAAAAATTGTAAACTCAGTCCCCAGTCTTACATGAAGGCAGGCCATTTGTTATGTTGTTGATGTTGCTCTTTTCTTTTATCTTCCAACCAGAAGCAAGACTCATTGTTTTTTAGACTGTCTTAAATGGTTGCTTTACCTAGTTTAATCTTTTTTCTGAGAGTTCCACCTTTATGTAGATTCTGTCCATCAATAATTTTAGAATATTGTCTGTAGTCACTCCTTACCACTGGTACTCTAGCACCTTTGTATATCCTCAGGATAGCAAGTTGCTTTATTGATAGCTTTTCTCCTTAGTCTATGTTCCTTTCTCACTGATGACCTTGGTTTTCCCTTATTTTCTTTCAGATATATCTAATCTTTTAAAGAACTTGTTTAGGGCTTCCCTGGTGGCACAGTTGTTGAGAGTCCACCTGCCGATTCAGGGGACGTGGGTTCATGCCCTGGTCTGGGAAGATCCCACATGCCGTGGAGTGGCTGGGCCCGTGAGCCATGGCTGTTGAGCCTGTACATCTGGAGCCTGTGCTCCACAGCGGGAGAGGTCACAACAGTGAGAGGCCCGCATACCGCAAAAAAAAAAAAAAAAAAAAAAAAAAAAACAAACAAACAAACAAAAACCTATCTAAAGAACTTGTTTAAAATGTTTTATTAAATATTTAATGGATTTTTTAAGTAGGGAGAGTTTGATATCAGTGTCTCTTAGATACTATTCTGTTCTAGAAATGGAAGTCTAATTTTTTTTTTTTTTCTGAAAGTAATGCAAGCAGTACTAAACCTGAAAGTTTTCCTTAGGTGCTTTGATGCAAAAAAGATTTTAAAGAATTTGTTCAGAAAAACCAATTTTGTTAGGTCTCAAAATTGTACAAATTCAATGGCACAATAGAATGTAGTTCCTCAACTGAAAAGTCTGAAATTTCAGTAGTTATAATCCAAAGAGAGAATTGTCTGCAGCTTGTATAGAAGTTTAGAGCTGGGTATAATGTGGATTGACATAAGAAGGGAAGGCTTACTTTTGGAGATAAAAATAAGGGATGGAGCTGGCAGAGGTAGTTTTCTTGGTCACGTCTAACTTGGAGAGTGAGAGAAGCATGGCTGAAAGGGCAGGAATGGACTTTGTGTTGTGTCACCCAGACTTGTACTTGAATGACGTTGATGTCTTGATGAAAATTTTATTTATTTAAAAAAATTCCAGTGACAATAATCCTTTCAGGTTTTTTGTTTGTTCATTTTGTTTAGATTTTTTTAATAAGAAAAGCCTGTACCAGACATTTCACAAGATTCAACTGCATGGAGTGAATAAGTTAGTCAGCGTCAAGGACTACTCCTGACAAAAAATTCTCTATAGGAGTAGAAGCAGCCTTTGAAGCACTCTACTTCACATTACCTCTCTCTTTAACTCAAAAAGCAGACAAGTATATGACTTTTTTTTGACAATTAACTTAAATATAATTATCCTCACAAAGAAAAAAATGTTTTTATATTTTTTATACTTCATTTGAGTGACTTATGAGCTTACCTGTTTAAGTGAGTACATTTGATGAGAATTTTTTTTTACCACAGTATCATGTGCTTATGCAGTATGAAGCCAATTGTAAATGTAGAATCACTTTTTTTATGTTTTAAGAATTTAGTTTTCTTCAGGATACATTTAAGTGATAAATTATTCATTACAAATGGATATTTGGGGAGCTAAGTTCTAATTAGGAAACTTTTTATGGATTAATCCTCAATTAGTTGATTAGCATTAATAGAAGTATATTTAAATGATGCAGATTTAATGGTTTAATTTCACTAATGGGGTTTAAATAATAGATGTATCAATTTAAAGAACAAAAGGAATTTTATTTCCAATAGTGGATGTTATTTCACTGGAGAAGGGGGTATTCAGGATTTGAACCCATTTGTTTCTCTGATTGATAAACCCATTGTGTTAGAACAAGTAAAATATTAGGTAGGCCTCATTCTAGAGGTTCATGCTGCTAGACACTGTTTCTGCCCACTCCCTGGAAGTCAAGTTTAAGGCATGGGAGATGTTGTTTTGTTAGGCTGTACGCTCTGACTAGTTTTTTGTAGTTTAGGGAGTGTAGGAGGCAGAATTCCAAAGATGTTCTCCAAGATTCCATCCCCTGGTTATAAAATCAAATGCTAATCTCAGTACTACTGTGAGACACTTTTCAGATGGAATTAAGCTTACTAATCAACTGACCTTAACGTATGGAGATTATCTTGGTTTATCTGGATGGGCTCAATGTAATCACATGAATCCTTAAAAACAGAAGAAGAAGGCAAAAACGTCAGAGCGATGAGGCAGTAAAGAAAGGCAGAGGCAAGGTGAGGTAGAAGAGGTCAGAGAGATTCTAAGCATGAGAAGGACGCTACTTGCCATTATTGGCTTTAATGATGTAGACAGGAAGCCATGAAGTAGAGAAGGGTTGTAGCCTTTAAGGAGCTAAGAATGACCCACATTATCGACTATCAAGAAAATGGGAACCTCAGTGCTGCAACAAACGGAACTGAATTCTGCCAACAACCTTAATGAGCTTGATAGCAGATTCATCCTCAAATCCTCTAGAAAGAAATGCAGCCCTAGTGACACAGTGATTTCCACCTTTTGAAACCCATAACAGGGAAGAGGTCAGCCGTGCTGTGCCTAGCTTTCTGACCCACAGAACTGTGAGATAATAAATTTATGTTGCTTTAAACTGCTTGTGTTTGTATAATTTACTATGGTGGCACTAGAAAACAAATACAAAAAGTAATGTAAAAGCATAGACACCGTTTATAAAGTATTTATGGCAGAGACAACAGTATCGGAAGGGGCAATGGCGTCAGTGTCCCATGGGAACAGTGTGGAGGAATGGTAACCTACCTGTTTCATTCCTGGGCTTTAACTTTGCATGTCTTTCTGCTTCATAATCACTTTTTGTCCCTAACCATTTTCTACTGTCAGTTTTGCCACAAATGCATTCCAGTAAGCTTCTATTCTGCTTAAATTAGACAGAGTTGTTTTAAATTAGACAGAGTTGCTTCAGATCAAGAAATCTGAACTTTATAGATATTAGGAATAGAGAGTGGCTTATAAGCAATGGAATCCATGATTAATATAGGTATTTGGAATGAGTTACCTTAACTATTTGGAACCAATATAGTCTCCTAGGTTGGAAATATGGAAACACATGATATGTAATAGAATACCACAAGTGATGACCTGTGGTCACCTAGAATAGGCACTTCCTGAAAGATAAGTGTTTGAATGGCCATTTTGCCACTGCCATGAATGAAAGACAAGAGCATGCCAAAGTGGGTGCTTAAAGGTGATGACAAGCTAAAATCTTGAAAAACTTTGTTTAAGGCATCAATTAAAATCCAGAGACTTTCTTGATTTCATCTCAGGCTTCTATAGAGTGGAAGCTGTCAAAGTTTAATGTTTGAGCTAAATTACAGTATCTACTGAATTCAAAGCTTCACTATAAATTTTATGTCAAAATTAGGAAAATGGTTAGAAAGTGTTAGAACACTAAGAATTAAATTGAGGATATATGGGAAGATACAGAGATCTTAAACCAGGGGTCCCCAACTCGGTCCTCAGCCTGTTAGGAACTGGGCCGCACAGCAGGAGGTGAGCAGTGGGGGAGCAAGCAAAGTTTCATCTGCCGCTCCACATTGCTCCCCATCACTCCTCATCATTCTCATTACCACCTGAACCATCATTCCTCCTCCGTCGTAGAAAAATTGTCTTCCACAAAACCGGTCCCTGGTACCAGGAATGTTGGGGACCGCTGCCTTCAACTTCTCCTGGGGACCAGAAGAAACCGTCATCTCTTGTTTGGTCTCATGCTGACACGGAGATGAGGTAGCCATACCCTAAACTCAGTGTTTAATTTGCAGACACTGAATGATAATATCAGTTAAATTCAAAGCTTCACCAGATCTTAGATGAATAGGATAGTGATTGGAAAAAAAAAAACAGAATTTAAATGAGAACGTATGGGGAAAATTCAGAGGTTTTGCAACTCCCTTGGAAACCCTCTTTCCCTGTTGACCAGACTTTCACTGTTGCATGAAGGCATTTTAAGTAACTCTCTTTCCTAAGTTTTATACTTATAAGCAGATCACTCTTCTTAGCCATCTGTTGTGAGCATTCATTCCTAAACCCTTCTTACCTCCCTGAATGTAACAAGCATTATATCCCAGAATACTTATGGAGAAAACTATGAAAGCAAACCTTCATGAGAATGCTTTTATGTTAAAAAAACATATATGGTTTTAATAATTCCTGTTGACCAGAATCTGTACAATATGTGTAGGAATGGATCTGAGCTTGTTCTTAAAATGAGGGAAGATCCTTACGTTTGATTTGATCAAATTAATTGACATGATTTTAGGATGCTGGTTGGATTTCCTGGATTTTCATTATTTGCTTCAATAGATGTCTAAAAATTGAAACCTGGAACTCAAAGGTAACCTGAACTTAAAAGAAAGGAAACAGATGAAATGCCAAAAATTTCCTTGGTATAATACATAGAAGAAGCCCCCATAATTTTGGTATTGGAAGATTAGGGTACATTTACCATGTGTTACTATAAATAATTTCCTAACTATATCCCCTGAGAAAGACCAAAAGATACTTTCTCTACAAAGACTTTGAGAAAAATTTTGTGTCATGAAAGCCCCAAGATCTATGAACCATGCTTATTGGTAATTTGTTTAGTATTTAAGATGCTTATGAGAGGGATTGTACTGGAAATAGGTTTCTGGTTTCAGTGGGTAAGAGAATTACAGAGGAGCAGAGGCCAAGTAGTTGCATTTAATCTCCATGATAAAAAGGCCAGCATGGTAAACAAGCCCTCAAGAGTCTTTGACCCTGGCTAATCATTTGGAGATTCCTTAGGACAAAGCCCATTCAAAGTTTCTAGAAGATTCCTAAGTGATATGCACAATACTTTGTGAATGTTGGGGGAGGGTGGAGCTTCATGTCTGATGAATTTTGGTCAAACTTGAGAAACCACAGTATAAATTTGTTATCCTAAACCCAGTGCCAATACCTGAATCAGTTGCTAGACCCAGTTCTCCTCGAAAGAAATAGAGGCAGATAGCATCATGATTGGACCTTGTAATAATATTAAAGTATGTATCATGTTTCTTTCTCCAAGTCTTTCTCAAAGGAGTATGAAGCCATTTATCACTGGGAAAATGAAAGTATCCAGACCTTTTGCAGATTAGTAAACACTAACTCGGTGCTAACACTATTGTTCACAAAAGTCCCAAATACCACCATGGTCCATAAATATCAGATGATAAATAAATATTTGGCTCAATGGACTCCCAAATCGTTCTATTTTTGAAATACAACACACACACACACACACACCAGTACTAGCAAAATCTCCACTACTTTTGATGAGCCATAAAGTGAAGTTTCCCCTGGAACTTCCTGTTCTTAATGAAATGTGGTAAATTAAAAAAAATAAAAGCGATAACCCATCCCTAGGGAAATATTTTCCTCCAAAGTATGATTAGTGCTGTTATCAAAGACTTGAGAAATACAGGAGTGGTGATCCTAATATAATTCCACTTATGTCTCCAGTAGCAGAGGTGCAGAAAGTGAAGAACCTCAGACAATAAGCCTGAATTATCTCAAGTGAAATAGATTTGATTCTAAGAGTAACTGCTGTTCCAGATGTGATTTCTGTGCTGGAGAAACTCAGCACACTCACTGGCACTTGGAACTCATTTGTGGATTTGGTAATGTTTTTCTCTCTCTCTTAATAAATAGAAAGTATCAATAGAAGTTTGCCTAAACAAACAAGGACAGTGATATACCCTAAATGTCTTGTCTTTTGTTTTCAAACATGTCCAAATGAGTTTCCAGGGTCTTTGACTGTCTCATCATTCCCAAGGACATTTTGATGGTCTACTACATGGATAATTCCATATTAATAGCATCTGGAGAGAAAGAATTAACAGGTATCTTAAATACTTTGGCAAGATATATGCAGGCCATAGGTTTGAAGATAAATTTCACAAAAATACAAGGTCTCACCACTATCGTGAATTTTCTAGTGAGCCACTGCTCTGGCTAATGGTTTGTCCATGTGGTCAGGGGATTAGAGTGGCAAGTTTAGAAAACTGTAGCAAGGGCATTTAGGGAGGAGGTATGTGTATTTCAGGAAAATTACAGATTGTGAGGTTATTTTGGAATGCTCACCAAAGGTCACACTCACTGCAGAGGAGGTTCTTACTAATCAGTAATGATTTTCTTGAAGTATCCTTCTCTTGCTCTGTTATGTATTTTAAGTGGCCATGGAACAAGGTTCCATGATGGCTCATGATGTCTTAAAAACATGCACCATTCAGGCTATGCCCACTCATGGATGTCCAAATTACCATCCACTATAAGTATCACTAAAATACAGATATATATTACATCAAAGAGGACCATCCAGGTGTCCATAACAGGGTAATAACGTCAAAACCCTTCCAAGACAGGTTGTATCAGTTTTATTCGCTGGCATAGATATTTAATATGGATTTGTATCCTTGCCCATCAAGCATCTTCAAGGAATACTATAAGGGTTCTTACTGTTCTAACGTTGTTACAGATTTCGACATATTATTTCTTCTACTGGGGAAAGTACTTGAGAGGAAAAAAGACAAAGGACTGATATGTTTTGAATCATTAGCCTTGTTATATTTGATATAACCCAGAAGTACCTTTCATTATAAAATCTTTGAATGGCATATTGAAAATCTCAGTTACTTAAAAAAAATTTGCTTCTCATTCCCATAAATTTGGGGTGTGCTGTTTTAGAGATATTAGACCATAAGGGAAGCATATTTCCACCAGGATACAACATTTCCATTGCTATAGAAGCTCTTTTCATAACATTGTAATTTTCAGCTTCATATGACTCTAGGAAAAAAATGAAATGTTAGGCATTTTAGTATTGGTTGGCATAACCGATCCTGATTCTGAAGAAAAAACAGGGCTATTACTTTACAATGAAGAAGGAGAATTATGGGTGTAACCCTTGTGATCTCTCAGGGCACCTTCTTATTTACGATAATGTAGTTAAATGAAAGAAAAAAAAATCATAAACTAGAAAGACTGCCAAAGGCTTGGATGCAACAACAATAAAGGTTTGGGTAACTTGTTAGGTTAACAACCAAAAACAACTTACTTGGTCAGCTGGGGTGCTGATTGAAGACAGAGTATGCAGAATGAGTAATGAAGGAGAGAAGTCATAAACATAAGCTCTGCTTTCATACACAGTTGTAGAAACAGACACCTATATGTCTGTTTTTGCCATATGATGAACATATTTACATACATTAATCTCCAATTTATTTTTATTTTCCTTCATTACTGTATATGGTGTACACTACTTAACATTTGGTTCTTGAAAGCAGAATTTCAACACGGGATGGTGCCTGCATAACAGGAATGGGCATTAGTGGATTTTGAGCTGGAATGAAATAACTGATGAGACATTACTTTGTCTCCCTTTGGGGAAAGAGTGAGTATGCTTATTGTTGCATGGTTGTGTGATGTTCTGAGTATCCATTTCTTTTTTCCTTTCTGGAAATCTAAGCATAGGAAGAAGTATTTACACAAATGACAAATGATGATAGCCCTTTTTGATTCTCTTGGCTACTCAGTGTCTCTATGCCCTTTGTAGTTTGGACTATTTCCCCATTGCACTGGCTTGGTGGGACTCAATTTCAGAAACAAAAAGGACCATGCAATTCTATTTTCTCACTCCATAGTAGCTGGAGTGAAGTTTTGGTTCTAGGCTTAGTTAACTGGGAATATATATTGAAGGAGTAATGCAAAGATAAGGGACATTTTAGAAATAATTTAATTTGGTTTCAGAAGTGTTGAAATCAGTAGTGGGAGTTTTGCAGTTCCAGAAGTGAGCTACCAGAGATAATAGGGGCAGTGGAACCAGAAGAGTTTTCTATCCAGAGCCTTTTTCCTGGGCTAAGTCCTGGTCTATGTTTTCTACTTGCCATCAGGCTCCATACAACACCCTGACTTCAAGACTTTGAGCTCTCTAATAGCCTTTGTGGTCGGGTTAACAGGATTGATTTCTTTGGACTCCAACTTCAGTAAGTACAACAATACTATTTGTGTTTTGTTAAAGATTGTATAGTTTTATATGTGTGTGTATATGTGTGTATATAGTTATATATATGTATAGTTATATATATATATATAGTTTTATATATACATTTATATTTATATATAACAAATTATCAAGTATGGCTAAGTCATCATAATATTTTTTTCATTTCTCTTTCCATTCTTAAGCCTGACACCCAATATTAGTATTCATGAGAAGATAATGGCTAGATCATATTTCTCCTGTAACAGTATTCTTCCCCTGAATTGGGAGCTACTGTTTATTTAACTTAAGTATAAAATTCATTTTAATTTTACCTTTCACAGTCTAATTCCTGATATTGATCACAAAGCACATTCCTGCACGTGACACTGTGTTAAGTGTGATGTAGACAGGATAAACAGACACAGGAACCCTCTCCCAAAGTCTGCTTGCAGCCCAAGAGAACCAGTGTGATTATAAATAAACATGAACATTCATAGTGTAGAACAGAGATGGGGGAAATTAATATTTTTATCTACTTATTTGATATGGTGTACAATGGCTGAGTGTCAGGGGGAAGATTTGGGAGAGAAATAATGTTTTTATATGAGAAAAGAACATGGAAAATATGAGAGCTTTTTTTTTCCAATAGTCAGTGTAATTATTCAACTTGGTGGTAAACTTTAAAGATTCAAAATGAGTTCTTTCTCTATTCATTAAGATAGCATCATGAATGTTTGGCATAGACAGCATATGTCTGTGCAGGACAATGCACTATGTCTGACTGCTAATAAATCCCTCATGAAGTTGAGTCTTCTGTCTTTACGACATTTGAGCTCTTGGCATACTAATTTTATCTGACACAATACAGTCAGATCCTCCGGATGTGTCTTTATATTGATCAGCTTCATTTAAATAGTGGGTATTTTTTCCTTTAAGACAGTATCTTAGAAGTAGCTGTTGGATGAGTAGTGACACAAAAAATGCATTTATTTTTACATGGTTTAATAGATACAGTTTGAGTTCTGAATAATTAAATAATGTTTGATCTTATAAAATGTTTACACTTGCAAGTATTTTACCAGAGATTAAGACTTCAAAAGGTAGTTGAAATATTATCATTCATGCTTAGTGTAAAATTTTACAAAGATCAAAAATAGTTGACATTATGCCTGTTGAATCCCAATTAGTCAGTCACCTGATCTTTACAAAAAATATCTAAAATAAATGTGCAAGGACTCTTCACTGCCTACAGACATCAATTCCTCCACACTTGCCCTTCTTCTGAGTACCCATTTGCTTCAAGAGAAACTGTGCCCTTCTCCAAGGCAAGAAAGAAAATGCTGATTGACATGGATGGACCTAGAGAATATCATGCTAAGTGAAGTAAGTCAGACAGAGAAAGAAAAATATAATATCACTTATATGTGGAATCTAAAAATTAATACAAATGAATCTATATACAAAACAGAAATGGATTCACAGACATAAAAAAACAAATTTATGGTTACCAAAGGGGAAGGGAGGGGGGAGCTAAATTTGGAGTATGAGATTAACAGATACAAACTACTATACATAAAACAGGTTAACAACAAGGATTTACTATGTAGCACAAGGAATTATATTCAATGTCTAGTGATAACCTGTAATGGAAAATAATCTAAAAAATATATATATATATAACTAAATCACTTTGCTGTACACCTCAAACTAACATAATATTGTAAATCAACTATATTTCAATGAAAAAAGAAAATGCTGATTGGTTTGAGTTAGCCATAGTGGTTCTATTATTGTGTTGTCAGTAATTGGTTCAAAAGTGAGCTTGTGACACAGCTGTGGCCAGTGAGACTTAACTAGATATTCTGAGGAAGTTTCTCTTGTTAAAATGGAAAGAAACATTGACTGCCTTTGGAAGTCTTCCTGTGAGTATATGATGCTTCAAACTGCTGCAGCCATACTGCAAACAAAACAAACAAACAAAATTCATGAGGACAGAGGCCAATATGTCAAGGTTTGCAGAGCAGGAAGACAGAAAGAACCTGGCTTATGGATTATATCATTAAGCTTGTGAATTATCCTTGCACTGCCCTATCCTTGGACTGATTATTATGTGATATATGAAAGTCATTATTAAAATAAACCATCTTTTGTTAGGTTTTCTGTACTTGTAGATAAAATGTTTTAGCTAATTTAATAAATGTTTTTATTACCAAAAGAAAACTAAAATTGCTATTCAAGTGTATGTAGATTAGAGTGACAGTTTTAGGGATAGCATTGATTTGACTCTCTTAGGGAAACAAATCCTCTAAAAATTTTAGAACTTTATCACTGGTGTGTTGTTATACCATTGCTGAGAATCTCTGAGAATATGCTGGAGTGGATAAGGGGAACTCTGCATCGTGCTCTAGTCTACCATTGACTGTGATGGCTTGGATATTGTTATTATCATCAATGTAAGTTGAAGTAATGAACCATTGATGCTTCCTGGACCTCAGCTTTCTATAAGTGAGATGAAATGATTATATGTTAGTTTCTTAAAAATCCATTCCAGCTCTAAATTTATTTATTCTATTTATTTCAAAATCACAATAATTTGTTTCTTTTAAGAAATAGAAAGAAATAATTTACAAAATTTCCTAGAATCCTGGGAAAGTTTATGTATGTATGTATGTATGTATGTATTTATTTATTTACTGATTTCCTTTTCTTTTTATGAGATGAATAGTTACGTGCTTTGACACCAGCACTGACACAGGCACTGGGGATAAAACACTATACAACAAAAATGTGATCCTTGCCCTTGCTGATCAATGGAAGAGAATCATTTACAAAACTACAAATATAAACATTCAGTGAGATCCAGAGGGTCTAAGAATATTTGCCCAGGGAAATTAACTTGAAGCTGGGATTTTAGGGATATGTAGAAGTTAACCCATCTGAGGGGGCTTCAGACTTAGAGAGAATAGCAGTATGGATGAATGTACAGTGTAGAGTGAAGGTTGAATACATTTGAGAAACAGAAAGGATTCCAGTGGTATTGAGGCAGCGGGGAGAGAAGTGTAAGATGAAGTTGGATAGAAAGGCAGGGACTGGTTTTAGAACACTGTTAAAAATTGTCTATGTTATCACTTCCCTTAGGAAAATGGTCACTGTCTTTTGGGGTAAAAGAGGAAAAGTTGGAGGGCTCCTTGCTTTTGTCTCTCCAGACATACATGCTCTTCTCTTGTGATCTTCTTTTTACTCCTGAACATGGCTCAACCACTCTTTGAACATAATGTCTATCTTTGTGAAAGCTGCATTTTCAAGATCTTCACTTCTAGTGTTAGGTGACCTTACAAATGAGGCTTACCAGTTCGGCAGAAGAAATCAAAGTGGAATGAAAAGGAATAGTTTAGGAATGGTCTGGCATCTGGATAAATATTTTCTAGGCAACTGAGTGTCCATCCCCTGTTTTTAATATGGTAGTCACCATACAACGATATGGAATAAACAAAGCTGATCCTAAGAGGAAGCATTATATTGATGTATGGTTTTTTGTTTTGTTTTGTTTTGTTTTTTTGTGTGGTACACGGGCCTCTCACTGTTGTGGCCTCTCCCGTTGAGGAGCACAGGCTCTGGACGTGCAGACTCAGCAACCATGGCCCACGGGCCCAGCCGCTCCGCGGCATGTGGGATCTTCCCAGACCAGGACATGAACCTGTCCCCTGCATCAGCAGGCGGACTCTCAACCACTGCGCCACCAGGGAAGCCTGATGTATTTTTTTTAACACACTAAAAGGCAATCAATTAATTAGTTACTCACATCCATACTAGGCAGTTATTGCCTGGCCTAGGAAATGAGATCAGTACAAGCAATAAGAAAACTCACTCTCTTATACTAGCCATGTTGACTTATTTTTATCCCAGATAAGCCCTCATTGAATTTGAATATAGTCCCTATCTACTTAAAAAATGAGTTGACTTATATATAACTAACAAGTACCTACTGTATAGCACAGGGAACTCTACTCAATACTCTGTAATGGCCTATATGGGAAAATAATCTAAAAAAAAGTGGATATATGTATATGTATAACTGATTCACTTTGCTGTACACCTGAAACTAACACAATATTGTAAGTCAACTATACTCCAGTAAAAATTTTAAAAAATGAGTTGACTAACATTTGGATGAAATGTAATTTTTCACATTATATTGAATTCAGATAACAAGTCTTAAGATTCCAAGATTCTTTCCTTACTTAGATATTTTCTATAAATATTTTTTCTTTATTTTAACAATTATTTTTGAAGTTTTATCATTTTTTCTTGAGATTTCCTTTAGGGCTTCTGAGTGTTGGTCATTGAGTACTTCTCATTTTTTCCTTCAGTTTTGAGTTAATTTTTGCTAAATTCTTTCAGCTTGGGGCTTTTGTTGTCAATAGCTTCTACCTCAATAAAGGCAGAACAGGATGATTTATCATTCTTAATATAAAGCACATGTGACTCAAGCCCTGGAATTCTCTTGTTCTCATTTTAACAGTGAATCATTGAGTGTGATGTATCCCCAAAAGAGTGTGTTTTGATAAATATTAGTTCTGTGGTGTGTACTGTGGTATATGTATATTTTACACCAGGGCTTCTGTATTTTTCAAGGAAAAAAATGGGACACAGGTCTAAGAGACTACAAAGTTAAGTGAAAAGTGGCAGGATAGAGCCAGGAATGTGAGCTGATTGTTGGCAGTATTACAGGAAAGGAAAGACAGAATCTTGGAGTTCCCTGCTCCCAGGCAACCAGGACTGAGAGACCAAAATGCCAGAAAGAATTAAATGTGTTTAGGTGAGCTTGTTATTCTGTTCCACATTTCCCATGAAGGCATTTGCTGATTCATAACTAAGGCCAACACAAAGTAGCAGTTAAAAGTCTAGGAAGTCAAGCAGAAATTATGGAAGTCTCATGAAGTTGAGAAGATAAAAGTGGAAGCCAGGAACCTCAAAAAAAGGATGTCATGGTAAATAGTGCAGAGTTCCAGTTAGGACCATCAGAGGGCTATGATTTAGGAGTAAGTTATTGTTTAATATAGTAGCCAAAAGTTATAATGTGGCCATGGAGCATGTAAAATGCACCCAGTCCAAATCGAAATACACTGTAAGTGCAAAATACAGAGCAGATATTGAAGCCTTAATACAAAAAAGAAGAATGTAAAATATCCCATTAACAAACTTACATTGATAATGTGCTGAAGCAATAATAGTTTGGATATATTTGGCTAAATAAAGTAATAATAAAAGTTACTTTCTCGTTCTCCTTTCTACCATTTAAATGTGCCATTTAATGTTTGAAATGATATGTGTGTCTCATATTTCTTTTGAATTGCACTGTGTAAAGGTGAGTCAGAAAAAGACTAGACCTCATAAAGACTTAAAGCTAGGTTTTAATCTGATCACTTCTAAGCTAGATTTAAGATGATCTTCACTCTCGCTAACTACTTATCAGAAAAAAAAAAAAACTTTCTGGAGGGAGATGGCTGCAGCCAAAACCTTAGACAACTATGTAATATATATTTTAAATTGTCATTTAATCAACGATTTTCAAGCATACTAAAAGGTAGAATTAAATGATTATAAGACAGCAGGAAAAAAAAACAAAACATGATAGAAATAAACACATACAGCATACTCCAGAAAATATTATCAGACATAGACTTTAAAATAAGTGTGATGAATATGTTTAAAAAATAGATGCTAAAATGTATAATTTCAGCTAGTAATCTACAGTGAAAAAATCAAAGGGAAAGCATAGCATTGAAAAATAAAATAAGCAACATTAAGAATTGAATAAATGGGTTTAATAGCAGATTAGATACAGAAAAGACAATTCACTAGAAGAGAACCATACTAAAGCATAAAGATAAAAAAATACATAGGATAACACAAGCATATTTGTAATGCAATGAAATATTAGAATATGCATCTACTTTGAGTATCTTAAAGGGAGGAGAGAGAATGGTCCAGAAGCCACATTTGAAGTCATACTGGACAATAATTTTCTAAAACTGTTGAGAAACATCAAGCCTCAGATTTTAAGAAGAATTATAAGCATAGATCAGGATAAACACAAAGAAAGCTGCATGCTAGCACATCAGAGGTAAAATACGAACAACTTTAGATTAAGACAAGGAAATACAGGAAAGAATGAAGAGCAACAAAAATAGATACTAATGGTAAAAATATGTGTGTATATCTAAATAAACTCTAAATATGCAAAATAAGAATACATTATTTGAAGCATGTAAGGCCCTTGAACTCTCAAAGAAGTGATAAAGTTTAATTTATAGATTAATTTATATTAGCTTCTAAAACTAAGGATGAATGTAGTTATCTCTAGGCTAAAAATGAAAGAAAGGGGAATATGTAAGTAACAAGCTAATGAAGGATAAAAATGCTTGATTCATCCAAATGAAGAAAGAAGAAAGAAGAAAAATTAAAATATGTTGACAATTAGGAAAAATAATAAGAGGAGGAATTTAAATTTAAATATATTAATAGTAACAAACTATATTATGCATAACTAGATTACTTGTGTCAATGAAAAGATTGGATAAATCTTAAAAGATGGTATAAATTTTTACAAAGATTGGATAAAAAAGTGGATAATTACACATATATGAAACAAATATATATATATATATATATATATGAAATATATAGATGATACATATGACTTGATATATATGTGTAGGATATATAAAATATAGATATAATCTATATCTATATAGATAATATCTATAGATAGATTAGATATAGATAAGAATGTTTAGGAAATTAAAATAGAAAGTTTATGCCATGCAAAGACGAAACAAAAAAATGCAGATGTAGTGACTATAATAGCAGACAATGTAGATTCCAAGCAAAAATACTTCATAATGATAAAATATTCAATCCAACAAGATCATAAAAATTCTAAATGTGTATGCACCTAAAATTATAGCCTAAAGAAAAAGAAATTGATAAAACTAAAAGGAGAAATAGACAATTTACAATTAGCTTGTGATTTTAACCACCTTGTTCAGTAACTGATAGAAGTAACAGATTAAAATTACTTATATCTCTTAGAGTATAGATGATTTCAATCACATGATTGTCAAACTTGACCTTCTTTACCTACATAGAAATCTGAACTCAACAGTTTAAGATCATATGCTGAGCCATAAAGTAAGTCTTGACAAATTTCTAAGGATTGAAATCACAGAAAGTATATTCCCTAACCACAGAGTAATTATGCTAAATCAATAGAAAATAAAATAATAGAAGAAGCTTTAATTTTTCCAATGCTTTTCTAAAGAATCCATAGGTCAAAGAATACATGATGAATATTAGAAAATATTTTCTGCTGAATGATGATTAAAATGCAAGTTTTCAAGACATGTGGGATGCAACATAAACAATGCCTAGAGGGAAATGATAGTCTTGGAAGCATATATTAAAAAAGAAGAATGGCTGAAAATCAATGAGCTAAGTGTCTTCTGATGACATTAAAAACAAAAGTACAAATTAAACTCCCAAAAATGTAAAAGAAAGGAAACAATGAATAAGAGCAGACTTATACTCATAAAATTAAAAAAAAATACACTATATAAGAAATAGTAAAGTTAACTCAATGTTTAAAGACTGCTAGAATAAAAAGTAAGACAAATTAACAAAATAAGGAATGGGAGGAAAAACAATATTATTAAGATATAATATTATGAATAATTTTATGTCAATGATTTTTTAAAATTATATTAAATGGACAAATTCCTAGTAAAATATAGCTTTCCAATCTGGTACAAGAAGTATTATAAGCACTAATTATTTCTATATTTATTAAATATAGAAAGTTTAAAAATTAACGGTATGAATCTCTGGTGTTAATTATCAGGATATTGGTTATTTTTGTCTAGGAGGGTGGGATAGTAACTGGGAAGGGACTTGAGGAGAATGCCTGATTTATTAATAAAACTTCATTTTTTGATCTGGATGGACAATAAATATGTTTTTTTTAAGTTTACATATACAATTATCCCCCTTATCCACATGGGATACATTTTAAGACCCCCAGTGGATGCCAGAAACCACAGATAATACTGAACATTATATATGCTATGTTTATTTTAATACATACATACCTATGATAAAGTTTAATTTATCAATTAAGCACAGTAAGAGAGTAACAATGAATATTATATAATAATAAAAGGGACAATCCATCAGGAAAACATTTATTAGTATATATGCAGCTATCATAGGATCACCAAAATATATAGAACAATTATTAACAGAACTAAAGTAAGAAATTGAAAACAACACTATAATAGTAAGGGACTTTAACACCCCACTTACATCAGTGGATGAATCATCCAAACAAAAAAATCAAAGAGGAAACAGAGGCCTTAAATGAAACATTATATCAGATGGATTTGATAGATTTGTACAGAACATTCCATCCAAATGCAGCAGAATATACATTCTTCTCAAATGGACTTGGAACTTTCTCAAATATAGACTATATGTTGAGACACAAAACAAATCTCAATAAATTTAAGAAGACTGAATAATATCAAGCATCTTTTCCAATTATAATGGTATAAAACTAGAAATCAACTACAAGAAGAAAGCAGGAAAAATTACAAATATGTGGAGACTGAACATCATGTTACTGACCAACGACTGGGTAAACAAAGAAATCAAAGGTAAAATAAGAAATACCTGAAGACAAAGTAAAATGAAAATCTGACATACCAAAATCTATGGGATATCAAGAAAAAAAAAATCTCAAATAAAACCCAACCTTACTCCTAAAGGAACTAGAAAAAGAAGAACAAATGGAGGCTGAAGTCAGTAGCAGTAGGACATAATAAAAAAACAGAGAAGTAATAAATGAAATAGAGACTTAAAAGACAATAGAAAAGATCAATGAAACTAAGCTGGTTCTTTGAAAAGATAAAATTGACAGATTTTTAGTTAGACTTGCTAAGAAAAAAAGAGAGAATGTTCTGAAAAATAAAATCTGAAACAAAAGAGGAGAAATAACAGACACCACAGAAATACAAATGACATTAAGAGAATATATGAACAACTATATACCAAAAAATTGGACAACCTAGAAGAAATGAACAAATTCTTAGAACCATACAGTCTTCCAAGAATGAATCCTGAAGAAATAGAAAATCTGAATAGACTGGTCGATTATTAATAAAGAAAGTGAAACAATAATTAAAAGCCTCTCAAAAAAAGATGTCCAGTACCAGATGACTTCACAGGTGAATTCTATAAAAATATTCAAAGATTTAATACGTATCCTTCTTTTTTTTTTTTTTTTTTTTTTTTTTTTTTGCGGTACGCGGGACTTTCACTGTTGTGGCCTCTCCCGTTGCGGAGCACAGGCTCCGGATGCGCAGGCTCAGCGGCCATGGCTCACGGGCCCAGCCGCTCCGCGGCATATGGGATCCTCCCAGACCGGGGCACGAACCCGTATCCCCTGCATCGGCAGGCGGACTCTCAACCACTGCGCCACCAGGGAGGCCCTAATACCTATCCTTCTTAAACTCATCTAAAAAATTGAAGAGGAAGGAATGCTTCCTAACTTATTTTATGAGGCCTACATCACCCTGATACCAAAACCAGACAAATACAATGCAAAAAAAAAAAAAAAAATCACAGGCCAGTATCTCCAACAAATATAGGCGCAAAAATCCTCAACAAAATATTAACAAACCAAATACAACAATATATTAAAAGGATCATACACCATGATCAAGTGGGATTTATTCCGGGATGCAAGGATGATTCAACATCCATAAATCAGTCAACCTGATACACCACATTAACAAAATGAAAGATAAAAAAAAAAGATCATTTCAAAAGATGCAGAAAAAGTATTTGATAAGATTCAACACCCATTTATTATAATAATTCTCAAAAAAGTACATAAAGAAGGGATGGACCACAACATAATAAAGGCCATATATGACAAAATCACAGCTAACATCATGCTTGATTGTGAAAAATTGAAAGCCATCCCTCTGAGATCAGAAACAAGACAAGTATGTCTACTCTCACCACTCCTATTCAACACAGTATGGAAGCCCTAACCAGATAATTTGGCAATAAAAAAAATAAAAACCATACAAATTGGAAAGGAGGAAGTAAAAATTTGAAATTTGAAAATGGTATGATTTTGTGTATAGAAAACTCTAAAGAGTTAAAAAAAAGACCTATTGGATATAATAAACAAATACGGTATAGTTGCAGGACACAAAATCAACAATAAAAATATATTGTGTTTCTATACACTAAAAATGAGTTAAAAGAAAAGGAAATTAAGAAAACAATCCAATTTACAATTGCAACAAAAAAGAATAAAATAACCAGGAATAAATTTAACCAAGGATGTGTACTCTGAAAACTATAAGACATTGTTGAAAAAAATTGAAGAAGACACAAATAAATGAAGCAATACTTCATGCTCATTGATTGAAAGAATTAACAATGTTAAAATGTCCATATTACCTAAAGCAATCTACAGATTCAATGAAATCTCTATCACAATCCCAAAGAAATTTTTCATAGAAATAGAACAAAAAATTCTGAAATGCATATAGAACCACAAAAGACCCTGCATAGCCAAAATGATACTTAGAAAAAAAGAATAAGCCTGGAGGTAACACATTCCCTAATTTCAAACTATATTACAAAGCTACAGTAACCCAAACAGCATGATATTGGCAGAAAAACTGATACATAGATCAATGGAACAGCATTGAGAGCTCAGAAATAAACCCACACGTATATGGACAATTAATTTATGAGCCAGAAGTAAAGAACATACAATGGAGAAAGGACAGTGTATTCAGTAAATTGTATTGGGGAAACTGGACAGCCACATGTAAAAAAATAAAACTAGACCACTATCTCACACCATACACAAAAATCAACTCAAAATGAATTAAAGACTTGAATGTAAAACCTGAAACCTAGAAACTCCCAGAAGGAAATATAGGCAGTATAAGTTTTGTTTTTTTAATTGGTCCATATGTGACCCATTTTATTTTAATTAATTATTTAATTATCAGATACTGAAATCTAATTATGAATCCTTCAAATGTGTAGGTTTTTTTTTTAACATCTTTATTGGAGTATAATTGCTTTACAATGTTGTGGGTTTTTTTGTTTTTTTTGTTTTTGTTTTTTTTCAGAGTGTCACTGCAAATGTTTATTAAAACACAAAGCAATGGACAGTGAAAAACATCCTGATTTTTCTACTTTTTGGTGGAAGTAGGGTGGGGCATAGAAGGGGTACTTTTACCTTTTCAATTAAAGGAAGCACCTTACAGCTTCAGTTTGGCATGTGCGAATTGCCAACATCACTACTCTTATGCTTTGGGGCCATTATTAAGTAAAATAAGTGTCACTTGGACACAAGCACTGCAGTACCGCCACAATCAATCTGATAACCTAGATGGCTACTGAGTAATGGGTGGGATAACTGGACAAAAGGATGACTCATGTCCCACCTGGGGCGAGGGGGAGGGAATGAGATTTCATCATGCTATTCAAACAGTGAACAGTTTAAAACTTATTGTTTATTTCTACAATTTACCATGTAATATTTTCAGACCTTGGTTGACTGCAGATAACCTAAACCTCAGAAAGCAAAACTTTGGATAAGCCAGGTATACTTTTTCAAACTATGGTTAAGGAAAAAACAAACAAACAAACAACAAAACAGTACTTCAATCAACCATGTTAAAGGAAAGACAAATTATCCTTCTACAGAAAATTATATTACAAAAGTGTTGACACATGAAAAGCCAAAGATATGTAACCAAAAATAAAGGAAAACAATGTTAGAGGTATGTGTCAGGTTCTTAATTGATAAAAATAGTATGTTGTTTTTCTGGAGAAGTTCAGCATATATCATTTAGGATGCTTTTACTTGTCCAGAACAGAAAAACAGCCCATTTGTTGAAACAGTAAGAAAGGGAAACCAGGATCTCACAGAAAAGGAGGTTCAAGATGAGCACACTTAGGGTTATGCAGACCCAAGCTCCTCCCTTCTCTCAGCTTTGCTCTACATGGACTTTAACTTCACCCCAAATCTAGATACTACGGTGACTTGCAATGGTCCTTATCAGGCCTTATGATTTCTTTGTGCATGTCTGGTGACAGAGAGAGAGATGAACTGCCATCATTTGGCTCCTTCTTTCTTTCCTTCGTTTTTAAATTTTCTATAATTTTACAGTGATTGATAATTTTTAACTTTGGGGTTTTATTCCAACATAAAGATTGTTTAGTTTTTCCTTTTAACCATTAACTATTTCTTCTTTTATTACTGTTTTTTTAAATTGAAGTCTAGTTCATATACCATTAATGCATCTTAGTTTCAGGTGCACAACATATTGATTCAATATTTGTATACATTTTGAAATGATCAATGCAATAAGTCTAGTTAACATCTATCACCGTACATAGTTACAAATTTTTTTTCTTTTTTTCTTGTGATGAGAACTTTTAAGACCTACACTCTTAGCAACTTTCATATGTGATACAGCATTATTAACTGTAGTCACCATGCTATACATTACATCCCCATAAGTTACTTATTGTATAGTTGGAAGTTTGTACCTTTTGACTCTCTTCACTCATTCCCTGTCCAATCCTGCCTCCTCTACACCCTGTAACCACCAATCTGTTGTCTGTTATCTATATGCTTAGTTTTGGGCTTGTTTTATTTTTTTTAGATTACATGTGTGAGATCATACTGTACTTGGCCTTCTCTGTCTGACTTATTTCACTTACCATAATGCTCTCAAGGTTCATCCATGTTATTGGAAATGGCAACTTGGATCCTTCTTAAGAGCATTGTCCCTAACGATTCTTCTTAAGAATTGCCCCCCACTTCCAGAATCTCATTAATCAGAACTGTGTCAAATGGTCTATCTTTAATCAATCTGGAATAAAAACATCCTTAGAGCACTCAGACCCATACTTGATGGTGGAACTCAGCTTCTCTAAGGCAACAGACTATATGAGGGTGGGCTGGGGATATGAATAAAACGATGGGATGATGAATAGTGAGTACCTCAAGCAGTCATTACGGTCCTCTAGGATATATGGATGCAACATCCATTCAACAATTTCATTCATAATTGTCCCCTTCATATTTCTGTTTTATTCACTAGGATATTTTTGCTTACTTCTTACTTATTGAGAATTGTGCCTTGAATATCCTCTGCCATTAAGCATCCTTGACTTAGATTTGTCTAGAAGACCTTTTAGTACTTGCTTTAAAACCTATGTAGTTATACTTAAATTCTTGCATTAAATTTTCATGTGAAATATATTCATTTCCCAAGTTATACACTAACTTCAATCATATTTATATGTGCATTTCATGTTGGCCTTTGTTTTCTTAATGCCATTCCATTGCATTGAGTACTTAGCATTAGTCCTGCTCTCACACACCACACATTTTCTTGGAGCTGAGAGCAATGCTCAGAGGGGAGATTTGGGATAAAGTTATCTGAAAAAACAGGCAAAAGCAGTAGATAAAAGAGTGTTGGGAGCTGGATTCAACCATCCTGCTAAACTCAGAATTCTGGCACATTTTGCATCAAAATAAGTTAATATTCCCAGAATGTACTTTAGGAATTTGGGGCAGCTTCTGAGGCATGGACCAAATATCAATATGTCCAAAATTCTTTAACATTGTCAGTGCTGGAAACTTTCCTCAGGATCCAGTCTAAAAGAAGTGGATATTCGCTAACCATGCTGTGACTCAATCAGCAACAGTATAAAGTATATGATTCTATTTTTTATTTGTAATAGATAGGACATAACCTCTGAACTCCATGACTTTCTTGTATGACATCCTATTATCCTGTTACCTGCCTATCCCAGACTGTTGTTATCATGCTATCAACCTTCACTTATCACAGATATGTGTGTACATATATACATACACAGGAAATTGGAGATACCAAAATGAAATTAAAAGTATAATTATTTCCATTCAAAATATCCAGTTTTACAAAATAATTCACAATAACATTATTCATAATGAATTTCCCTATGACTCTGAAATAGAATTTTATTCACAAAATTTTATTTTTATGTAAAATCAGTGTTTATTGAATTAATGCTCCATACCAAAAAAAAAAAAAAAAGAAAATCAAAGTTTTTCAACAGGATGAATCATCCTGTTGAAAAACTTTGATTTTATAGAAATTATTATAGAAATTATTATCATTCAAGTCTTAACTGTCTCTATACTGTAGAAAAAAAAAACTGGCTTTATTTTTTAGATAGTGTTTCAACATACCCTCTGCTGTTTGGGAATAAGATATTGGGTCATTTATAAAGGTTCAAAGATATCTCTAGATTTCCAGACACACAAAAAGCTAGAAAAGACTATGTGTAAACTCTTTACAAAGTGGTGAAATGACTATAGCTGGATCTACTCATACAAAATATAAGATTGAAGCCTGAAATTGGGTGTAACTTTAAAAACAACAGCTTGGTTGCCTCCCTGAGCTCCCGTGGAGACAACATATACTCCAAAGCTGGGTAAAACTGTTGTAGATCTTGGCTGAAATTTATAGGTGGTGCATCTTTGGAAAAGTCACTTCATCTCTCTTGGCCTCCTTTTTTTCTTTCACAAGATGGAGATCATTGGTGAATTGAATGTGACCTCTGGGATAAGTCAAACCCCCAAATTTCAAAACTACCGTTCAATAAAGGTGTGATTTATGGCAAGCTCCTTTACTTTCTCAACTGTTTCCCATCTACAAAATGGGAGTGAGGCCTAACTTGCAGATTTCTTGAGCAGATTAAATAAGATATGTATTGCTCTTGTAGTACATGAAACCCAAAAGCATTTGATAATAGCAAGAGGGCTCTACCACGGGTTAGGAACTATTTGAGGAACTAACAATACATAGGTGAAGGGCAGCAGAACGTTTAACTGCAAAGAACTCAGCAAAATTAAGTTCCTGTAGGGTTTCAATGAGATAGTGTCTGTAAAGAAAACTAGCACATGTGAGCACTCAATGCATGTCACTTTTTTTTTTCAAAGAAAGAAAACCTCTTGTAATACATAATCACTGTAGAAAAATTAGATAATACAGGTAAGCAACAACCAGAGATATGATTAAAATAATCCAAATCTTTCCACCAAGGGATAACCACAGTAATGTTGATTCCTGACTTTTAAGGTAAATATGTATGTCCTTTTTGAACAGATTTCATTCACATTATACATATGGCTCTTTGCATGTTACTTTTTACTTTTTTTTTTTGTCCGTGCTCTGCAGCATGTGGTATGTTAGTTCCCAGACCAACCTGTGCCTCCTGCAGTGGAAGCAAGGAATCCTAACCCCTGGACAGCCAGAGAATTCCCAGTTTTTAACTTTTTTAAAGTTTATTTTATGGAAGTTGACTCCTGATGCTCAAAGGCTACATTTAGAGATGTTTAATGAATAAGATATCTAAATAAATAATTTTCACTTAATATTTAAACATAATTTAAAAATATGTTGCAGGGTGTGTAGATCTCATTTATAATGATGGTAGTTGTTTCCTGGGCATCCATGGTTGCCCATGCACTTTCATTCTCACTATGTTCCGTAATGTTCTCCACAACTTCATGAGAATGTATCAGCTGCATTTTACTAAGAGCAGCTCAGACAGGTTAGGTAGCACACCTGAGGGTATGCATTCATGCTTGCGCACACATGCACGCATTGTGATGCTCACTGTGTCCTCTCCCTTCCTGGGTGTCAGCTGTCTGGTGCACTGGCACTTTAGGGGCAGCCGAGGGCCCTTGACCTCTGTCCATCCCGTTAGATCATCAGAGCAACCAACAGGCCTGTGACATTTAAGGTGGCAAGGTAGCTGCGGGCTTGCCCACCTGACAGCTGGATTTGGAAATAAAACCGGTGCAAGGTAATGACTGCACTGCCCAGGAATTAGAAAGGCTGGGGCTGCTCTCTGAGGCTCCCTGCATCCGTGTGCACTGCTGCTAGCGATAGTATTAGCAGGAGTATAATAATGTCATGGTAGCGTGGTAGTAACAGCAGTGGTGATGCTAGCCGCAGTGGAAGCAGCAGCAACATTAGTAGTGATAATAACAATAATAAAAGCGGGAGCAGCAATCACAATAATAATACTCCTTTTCAGGAAAGATGGTCTAAAAGGGTTAAGAATCATAGGAAGCCGACAGTCTGGACGGGCTGAAAACCCCTAGCGGGATTGAAGGGTATAAAGATGCCAGGAAGTGGCTGGGGAATAATAAAATAAGAGGGAAGCTAAACCAGTGACCCTTGTCGGCAGTGAAAAGCGTCAGATTAGAAAATGTTTCATGCTAATTTCCATGGAGATTTCTTTAATTTATAGAAGATTGCTTCCCAGCCTGGCCTGCCGCGCGCCGTCCGTGTCCTCTGTGGTCGCGCTGCCTGGATGCTCTGCAGCGCGCGGGTTGCTCCTGCGCCTCCGATGTCTCTATCAGCTCCGCCCGCGCTCTCTCCTGCCCCTGCTCTCGTTTTTTTTTTTTTTTTTTTTTTCTTTCCGCCAGAGTGTTAGGATTCTTGTCACATGATGGCTTCATCGGGCCCCCTCTTCTCCTGATCCTTTCAAGCTCTTTCTCCTGCCTGGCATATCAAAGGAGATTTGTGGGTCACCGAGCCGGGACGCCGCATATGAAGTCATCAGCCCGCTGGGCACCACCTCGCTCATTTGCCGCGTTGTTCTTGCGAGACGCTGAGGGTTGCTGGGTCTCTTCAATAACTCGATTAGTAGTTAAGCGACATATGTGAGCTTTGAAATAAATAAATAAATAAATAAATAAATAAATATATATATATATATATATATATATATATAAATATATATATATATATATAAAGTTAGAGACAGTCCAAGAGTTTAGTCGCACTCTCCCAAATGAAACTTATTAGAGCATAAAATAAAGGAACACATCATAGGACTTAGAAATGCTTTACAGAATTATTATTACTTAGCATTATGGTTATTATTTTAGGATTTATTTAACAATTTAAGTATTAAACTCAGTGCTAATTCAGCCATAAAATTACAAGCTGCAATTGTTTTTGGTATGCATATATGTGCACAGGCCTTTTAAAGAATAACTGTTTTCGGTTTACCAAATAATTGAGATTCAGATGCTTTTGCCATAACAGTAAAATATATTTTAATTGCAAGTGTTATACATGGTATCTGTATATGGATGGATGGATGGATGGATGGATGGATATACCGTATAAGATGTAATCTCTAAAATAAAGACTCAGACATAGAGAATGGGCTTGAGGACACAGGGAGGGGGAAGGGTAAGCTGGGACAAAGTGAGAGAGAGGCATGGACACATATACACTACCAAAAGTAAAATAGCTAGCTAGTGGGAAGCAGCTGCATAGCACAGGGAGATCAGCTCGGTGTTTTGTGACCACCTAGAGGGGTGGGATAGGGAGGGCAGGAGGGAGATGCAAGAGAGAAGAGATATGGGGATATATGTATACGTATAGCTGATTCACTTTGTTATTCAGCAGAAACTAACACATCATTGTAAAGCAATTATACTCCGATAAAGATGTTAAAGTAAAATAAAATGAAATAAGCCCCAGAGACAGGCTGAGTATTTAAATGGGCTTCCCGGTAAAGATGGCTCTTGTTTGCAGAATTATGTAGGACAGATGAGAAGACTGCTTCTTCCTACCTCTTCATGATCTTGCTCGTGCTTCATCCAGTTCTCTTAAGGCAGGAAATGGGCATAATTCCCACCGAAGCTCCAACTAAAGCCTTAGGCACTGGCTTCAGTGGAAGTTGGAGTAAAACTGTTCTGCCAAGTCATTTTTGATCAAAGACTCACAGCCTTGGCTGCTCCTATAGTCTGTATTCCTTTTAACTGTGTTTTTTCCTATACTTGAAACTGTGTTTCTCCTATACCTGAACGGATACCTTCCAGGCTGTATTTCCAAAGGGTCACTGCCATGTTGCCTTAATTTTGCAGGCACAATTGTTATGAATATGCTTTAGTTAGTCACACCTTGAAAAGTCAGGGCAAGTTTCTTTAGCATTAATTACCTATCGTAAAATTCTGCCTTTAAAAAACTGAAGTGTCCCCTGAAAATTTTGCCTGGAGACATAAATTCTCAATCAGTGAGGTGTGTTTGGGGAAGTACAATGTGGGCTTTGCATTAAAATTCTTTTTGTAACTAAATGTAGCAACTAAATTGTATATCTTATATATTATATTTGTATATCATATAATATCAAAAAATATAACCTTTTTCTATGTCATGCATAGATAAACTCACAAGTACTATATTTAGCTAAAGAAAAGTTCCTGAGGCCCTTTTCCAGAACTTTGCTGTTTAATCACTAAAAATTACTCAGAGTTGAGATGGCAATTATGTGACATTCCTGCCACCATTTCCTTCTACCATGCCCGTGGCAGAGGTTGGCAAAGAATCCTGGTCAGCATGTGTCTAAACAGCTTCTTCAACCCACCAATCAGGAGCCCAGGGACTATACATCAGATAAATTCTATTTGTCATCCATTATTCAGGTTAATAAGCATGCTTTGTGATTGTGAGCTAATAAAATTGTCCTTTATTATCAGTTCTTGAATATTTACAATGTAAAGTTTTTATTTGATGGTACCTATGACAAGAAGGTTGATTTTTTAAAAAATTATTTTGGCCTAACCACACCACATGTGGGATCTTAGTTCCCCAACCAGGGATCCAACCCATGCTCCCTGCAGTGGAAGCATGGAGTCTTAACTACTGGACCAACAGGGAAGTCCCAAGAAGGTTGAGTTTATGTATGTTTCAACCCCAAGTGATTTTGGACAGATGTTAGACTCTACTTTGCTGTTTCACCTTGACAATATTCAGAACCTCCTTTGTAGAATGTAGAGACCCTTTAGATAAGTTTCTGAATCTGGAAGCACTGCCCTGTAAACTGGGGTTGGATTTCCAAAATGAGAAAAGACATACATTTCCAACTGGCTGCCATAGTCACTTGTGGCCTCCAGTTTTTGATAACACGGCTACAAATATTTACACTGAAGAACTGTGATTCATAGCCAATTATAATATTTTCAATAATAGCATATTAAAGTCTTTCTCTCTAACAAAATGTGAAAGGTATTAAGGAGTTGTTCTTTCTTTCTTTCCTGTTTCAAACATACATACATTTTGTATCTCAGAAATTTCTAATGAGGCATGGTGTCTATGGTAGAAATATTAGTCTGGAAATGGAGCATATGCTTGGAATTATAGGATTTGGGATTTGATAACCCCTCAATCATAACAGTGGTCATGGTTCACGTCTATAAAAATAAAACCTTAGCTGTCATTTTAAGGGAAAATACCAACATGTTTGCTTTACTTTGTTCTCATTAAGCTCCTGTGTTTAATATTGGTCTCTCATATTCATCTCTCTTTGTCACCTCCTCAAAATTTCAGATTACTCTTGCATTTAATTCTGGGCTTAATGACTGCACCTTCTCACAGGATCAAATACCATCATCCAGAGTTAAATTTAGGCAGGATGGTAAGTGTTATATCATTAATTTCATAAATATGCAATAGTAAAATTAAATGTTACCCAGTGCTGTCAGTGTTCAGCAAATTCCTTCATGTATGCTAGAATATATTAACTGACAATGTGCCTGGGATATTAGATATTCACACTTTGTAAGAAGATTTTCCAAAAGTGATTTTGCCCCCTTTGTTTAAGGGTTGTATGGATTGTCAAGATAGGAAATGAGAAAGGGGGATTTTATATCACATCTTAGTGCCCAGACCAGATATGTCACCACTTTCCACTGTCAGTGGAAATGTTCTTAGTGGACTCAGAATCCTTATGACACTTTGATTCTTACATTAATACTGATGAGAGCTAAGGTATAAGCCAGGAACTATTTATTAGTGTCTTAATGCAGATAATACAACCAAAATAATCTCAATATTTAAGCAGTGTTTTAGGAGCTTTAGGCCTACTTGCCTTATTTGGATAATCCTATTTTTTATCTCTTTTGGGAATCTGAAAATTTCCATTGATTGATGTTGATGACATCTTCAGTCTTGCTTATGTCTTTTGGAGTGAAAAGGTGGAAAGCAGTAGCTGGGCCTAAGATGAGAGAGGTGCTGGGAGTAAACAAAGATAGAAAGTACAAAACAAAGAGAGGAAACATTGCTAGTAGAAAGGCTTTTAAGATTTTTAGTACATATAAGTGTGTTTTACCCTTCCTTCCATCAGTACTTCCACTTGACTCTTCCTGTTCATCCAAAAAAAAAAAAAAAAGAGAAAGAGAGAAAAAAGCTTTTGAAGGTTGAGTGAGAATAATACCCCCAGATGGCACCAAAAATGGCACATGAAACGTATGAGAAATGGCACATGACTTACTTTTTAACTGCTTTCAGAACCCAAGAATAAATGGGTAGGGATAACAGTTAGGGTTCTGAGAATAGACCCTACCCAAAGTCTGGCTCCTGGGCTGGGCTTTCCCAGCCTTGGCACAGTTCCTATTGGTGCTGGATGATTCTTTGCTGTGGGCTGTCCTGTGCAGTGCAGGATACATAGCTGCATTTCTGGCTTCTAACCCACTCTCAACACTGTGGTGAGGTAACCAAAAATGTCCGCCCCCCCTAAGTTGCCAAATGTCCTTGGGGAAATCGAGGAGGCAGAATGGCCTTGTGTTGAGAACCGCTGTTTTTTTGTTTTGTTTTGTTTTTTTTGCGGTACGCGGGCCTCTCACCACTGTGGCCTCTCCCATTGCAGAGCACAGGCTCCGGATGCGCAGGCCCAGCGGCCATGGCCCACGGGCCCAGCCGCTCCATGGCATGTGGGATCCTCCTGGACCAGGGCACGAACCCATGTCCCCTGCATCGGCAGGCGGACTCTCAACCACTGCGCCACCAGGGAAGCCCGAGAACCACTGTTTTGGGATACTTCACTTTTTCACCACTGTGCATTTTCCCATCTCTTCTCTTCTCCATCCCTTTGCCACTAACACCCTCTCTAGCTTCCTCCCTTTCATCTTTTAGGTCTCAGCTGAGAAGGCAACTCCTCTAGGAAGTTCTCCTTGACTTGGAAAGATTTAGGTGCCTTACCTGTGCCCCAGACCTAGCAGGCATCAATCAGTCTTTATGGCCTCCCACCCAACCCCCATGTGCTAGGCCCTTTACAGGAACAGAGTCTGGCCTCCAGGTACTTCTGCCCCGAGCATTGTTCCTAACACAGGAAGAAAAAATGCCCACGGGATGGATGCTGAACGAGCAAAAGTGGAAGACTGAATTACAGGTACGCTTTGCATATATGAATCCCTATTTTGACCAGGGCAAATGCCAAAGCAATCTTCCCTTTCTTAGTAAAGACTGAGCCTCTTTCAGAGCTACGTTATAAAATTCGTGCCACAGCAGCATAATGACAAATGTAATTTCTAAGGTGACTGCCTGCTTTATTGGATGTTATTTTCTCAAAGAACTCATTAGGAATTTAGGTTGATAAAAATGTCAGCTCTGCTGGTGCTTTTCACTTCAATAAGGCATATTTCCCTGGTCCCCAAACCCTGGGGAAAACGCTCCCCTAGAGAGACGGAGGAAAGGGAAGCAGGTCTCTCCTTGTGCCAATGTTTCTTGCCCTCTTCTCCAGGAAGTCTGCTTGTAGAGAAAGAGGACTTGACAGGCAATGAGGCCTTTCTGCGGGCATGCGCTGGAGAGTTTCCACCACAATGGCAGGATCACACCTTGTGTCTGGATCCTCTCCTGCTTCATTAAGATTTTTCTATGCTATTCCCTCTCATTCTTCTTGGGAAGTGGGCCATTTCAAAAGGAGTGAGATGACTCTAATTTTGTG
Source organism: Mesoplodon densirostris (assembly GCF_025265405.1). NCBI lineage: Eukaryota > Metazoa > Chordata > Mammalia > Artiodactyla > Ziphiidae > Mesoplodon > Mesoplodon densirostris. The sequence continues at coordinate 105,751,575 of NC_082664.1, forward strand.
CTTTCAAAAAGCACACAGGAAAAATTTAGATACATATGGATGCATGGACCCAGCATATCAGCTGCATTGACTCCCAAACACTGCAGAGAATGATGTCTGAGCAGGATGTTCTCTCCCTTTTGAGCCCAGGAACTTCTCCCTCTCCTTGGCCTTGAAACATCTCAGCAGGAAATGTAGTTTTAGCAAAAATAAAGGCACACCAGAGGACAGAAATTTAATGTAAACAAGGCATAAAATAGTGAGAAAAAAGATTTTTCCTCTTGCTTTGGTATCTCCCTTACCTTGCCTGCTTATCAAAACAGCAACAACAACAACAACAAAAAAAAAGTAGGTCAAGTAATATACCTTCAGAGGAGGAAAGAAGGTGAAGACAGAATGTTCTCAACACTGTCTTAAGTTGGCATGGTCATCCAGTATCTGTGTCTCTATCTCCCTCCATTTGTCAAAAATACAATGAAACAAGCTAATGAGTGGTTTCCAAATTGCAGGCAATCAAGAATGCCCCTATTTTAAGTAACACAAACAAGTAGCTGAGTACCAAAAGACCACATCCACTCTTGTGATACATGACAAGTTTGTGAATTAGTATGTTTCCCTTAATGATAATTCTTCACATTTATTGAACATATGTTGTGTGCTAAGTCACTGAGCTAAATCAAGAAGTCACTGAGCTAAGAATGTTATAAATCTCATCTCATTTCATTACAACAGCCACTTACAATTATCATCTATCCACAGGACTAGCAGAATAAAATAGTGTGCAAATTGCAAGAACCAGGCACATGGAGTTCAACTTGGCTGTTTAATTATTTTTATTTTTTAATTAAACTTTTAATTTTGAGATAATTATAGATTCACCTGTAGTTGTAAGAAAAGAAACTTAGAGATTTGTGATCTTGTGTATCCTTTGCCTGATTTCCCCCCAATGGAAACATCTTGCAAAATTTGAGTACAGTATCACAACCAGAAAATTGATACTGATCCACTGATTAGAAAATGCCAAATTTGTTTTCCAGAGTGGCTTTACAAGTTTACAGTTCTACTAGCAATGTATGAATGATCTGATTAGTCTGAATCTTCACTGGCATTTGATGTTTATCATTATCTTTAATTTTAACCATTCTGTTAGGTCTGTAGTGACATCTCATTCTGGTTTTAGTTTTTTTTAAAGTTTTTTTGATGTAGACCGTTTTTAAAGACTTTATTGCATTTGTTACAATATTACTTTTTTTTTATGTTTTGGTTTTTTGGCCACAAGTCATATGGGATCTTAACTCCCCGACCAGGGATTGGATCACCACTCCCTGCATTGGAAGGTGAAGTCTTAACCACTGGACCGCCAGGGAGTCCCTCATTGTGGTTTTAATTTGCCTTTCCCCAGTGGCTAAGGATCTTGAACATCTTTTCATGTTGTTTAACTATCTTGGTATGTAGCTCTCAATTTTAAAAATTTCTCTATCTCCCTCCATAGATGGATTTTTAAGTAGATATCCATGTATATGACTAAAGATGTAAGGGGCATCTTGTTATTTGTCATATGGCACTCAGAAGAAGAGGAATAAGGTGCAGTCAAAAGAGATTCATGGCAGCCAATATCACATGGTCTTTTTGGATCTTTTGCCATGCACAAAGCTGTAATGTAGGCAGTGGGAAGAATTACTATCTGTCTATCTATCTATCTATCTATCTATCATCTATCTATCTGTTTATCTAATCTTAAGAACATTTAGGATGCTATTAATAGTAAAGAGAAAGTTCCTGGAGTATCTAGTTTCTGTTTTGTTTTAATTTCAATAAAAATGTGCTTCTAAGTGCTGGTTATCATATACTAATCGATGGTCCAATTTGAAGGTTTGTTTCTTTGTGTTTTTCTGTAGGGGGACAGATCACTGTGGAGTAACCCTGCTCTTTCACTGTGTCTGGGTGGTCAGAGAGGTGAGAGCTATAGCTAATTGATCCCAGCAAATAGCATGTTCTCTGGTGAAATCCTCCACTATTTTCCTTTATTTCTAAACAGTTCTATGTTTTTGGTGTTCTAGGTAATCCTCCAATTATTACCTTTAGAGCTAGGTCAACAATCTTTCTGGTGAGATCATGAGATAAAAATACTTTGATATAAGACAAGTCACAGTGTGACTTCCAGTTGGTTAGTTAACATCTCTGAGTCCACTTTTCTCAACTGTGACTCAGGAATAACACTTCAGATTGTAGTTGTGAGGATTAAATGGGATGATCATGTACAGTGTTAAGCATAGGTTCTGCTCATAATAATCACCCCCCACACCCTGCCTCCCAATGACCTTTCCATTTCTACCTTTTCTTGCCTCTTGCTTCAAGCTCTGCGTACTGGGAGCCCTGATTTTCCACTAACAACGGTATTAACTACACCAATTTGGTATAACCAATCCCTATTGAACTCACTCAGGCACCTGGGGATTAAGATAAGTCTCCTGCTGCCATCACACACCAGCTAAGCTTTTCCTCAAGCACTCTGAACTTATTGCATCAAGTAACTGGGTAGAGAAATTTTACTTTGCAAGACTGGCCTATCTACTCCAACTTCCTTGTTATTTCCCTTAAAAAACAAAAATTAAAGATTAAAGACTGGGGATCTCCCTAACATATGTTATATCATGGATGAACCTTGTAAATATTATGCTATTTAAAGTAAGCCAGACACCAAAGGACAGATCCTGTATGATTCCACTCATGTGAGGTACTTAGAGTAGCCAAATTCATAGAGTCAGAAAGTAGAATTATGGTTGCCAGGAGCTGGAGGGAGGAGGGAATGAGGAGTTAGTGCTTAATGGGCACAGAGTTTCAGTTTTCCAAGATGGAAACAATTCTGGAGATAGATGGTGTTGACTTTGTACAAAACTGTGAAGGTACATAATGACACTGAATTGTACACTTAAAAAGGGTTAAAATTGTTAATGTTATGTATATTTTATGGCAATTTAAAAATAAATCAGTAATGCTTTGATTTGTTTTGTTTTAATGGCTACCTACACTTGAATATGTGCAGTGGCAAAGACCTCACTTCAACAGGAAATCCAATTTAATTTTGGATAGCTCTAATTGCCATAAGATTTTCCTTTTGCTGGCCTGAAATGTGTTTCTTCTGAACATTAAGCAGTGACCTTAGTGCTTTCCCTTTAAGTTGTGTAAAACACCTTCTGCACAATTGTGTTTAAACACCCAAATTTTGGTACCGCATTTTCCCTAAGCCCCTTGTTCTAAATAAACAATCCATTGTCCTTTTCCATTGGCTCTTCATATGGCAGATGTTTCTAGACCTGGCTATTTTACCATTCTTTGCTTATGTTTTGCTTAATTGATATTCCTATAAAACAACTATTCCCCAATTAAAAAAAAAACCACAAAAAACAAAAACATGCTGCTGGGAACTGACCACCATTCACCTGAGGTGAACGTATCATAACCTTCATGTTTGTGGATACTATGGTTCTATTAATGCATCCTAATATGGCATCCAACTTTTAAACACTCATGGCAGAGTTTTGTCTCAGTTATAACTGCCATGTGGCCATTCAAAACATTCTCATGTCATAAGTTGCCTATCTCCAAATGTAGAGCCTATCTGCTGATTCTCAGTTCATTTGTCTATTCCTCCAGCATGGTGGAAAGCCTTCCAGTCATACCAGGTTTGGGGCCCTGGAGATGCCATTCTGATTCCTGTTGTCAAGAGCTCATGGTATTTTGTGAGTTAGGTGGGAGGGGTGATGAGCAGCAAGCAACATGAAGCTGATAATTAGCCAGCAGGAGAGATATGCAATGATAGAATGTGGACCAGATGCAAGGGTAGTATAGGAGATGCAAGTGATGGGTTAGGACAGGAGGAGGTTTAGGGCAGGTTTCCTGGAGGAGAGGTCTGACAAGGGATAGTATTATCTAATATTATACTATGTTTGCTTAATCCTTCAAAGGCTGACCCTTGTCTATTTTGAACCTACTTCTTTTACCTTTCCCTCTTAGTGACATGATCTCACATACTCTGAAAGAAAGTGATGACCCAGCTGTGGCTAATTGTAGCCAATACTGAAACTCATCATGCCATCCTTTTGTCTAATTTAACTTCTGGTGCTACATCTTCCAGTCTGGCTTTTCTGTATACTTTGACCAGTGTTGGCTCCTAATCTTCAGGAAGAACAAGAAAAATATTGTTTTCATTTGGATATGTTCAGGCACCCGATAGGTGCTCAGGAAAAATGTCTAGGGAATGAGTGAACAAATGACTGAGTGAACAACATGTGTGCTAACTTGTGATCATCTAGGGAGTCATATGTCTTTTAATTTTGATGTCTCAATCTTGTCCTTAGGGAGCCACTGGGTAAAGTAATAATTGTGACTCTTCACAAAATTAACTCAAAATGGATCATAAACTTAAGTGTAAAATAGAAAACTATAAAACTATTAGAAGATAATAGGAAAAATCCTGGATGACCTTCAGTATAGCAGTAAATTTTTAGATACACTATGGAAGGCACAATCCATGAAAGAAATAGTTCATAAGCGGGACCTCCTTAAAATTTAAAACTTCTGCTCTGGGAAAGAAAATGTCAAAAGATTGAGAAGACAAGCCAGAGACTGGGAGAAAATATTTTCAAAAAACACTTCTGATAAAGGACTGTTACTGATCATGTACATATAATTCTTAAAACTCAACAGTAAGAAAACAAACAAGCTGATTAAAAAGTAGACTGTTGACCTTTATAAGCATTTCACCAAAGAAGATATACAGATGGCAAATAAGCATATAAAACAATTCTCCATATCATATGTCAGCAGTGAAATTAATATTAAAACAACAATGAGATACCACTACATACTTATTAGAATGGCCAAAATGTGGAACACTGACAACACAAAATGCTGGCAAGGGTGTGGAGCAACAGGAACTCTCATTCATTGTTAGTGGGATGCAAACTGGTACAGTCACTTTGGAAGACAATTTGGCAGTTTTTTATAAAACTAAACATACTCTTACCATATATTCCAGTAATCACACTCCTTGATATTTACCCAAAGGAGTTGAACACTTCTTTTTATGTAAAAACCTGTACACAGATGTTTATAGTAGCTTTATCCATACGTGCCAAAACCTGGAAGCAACCAAGATGTCATTCAGCAGATGAATGGATAAATAAACTGTTGCACATCCAGACAGTGAAGTGTTATTCAGTATTAAAAAGAAATGAGCTATTAAGCCATGAAAAGATGTGGAGGAACTTTAAATGCATATTACTAAGGGAAAGAAGCCTACCTGAAAGGCTACATACTATATAATTCCAACTATATGGAAAGGGAAAAACTATGGAGACAAAAAGATCATTGGTTGCCAAAGGTTAGGGGTGAAGGAGGAATGAATAAACATAGCAGAGAAGATTTTAAGGGCAGTGAAAATACTCTGTATGATACTATAATGGTGGATACATTTGTCCAAACCCATAGAATGTACAATACCAAGAGTGAACCCTGATGTGGACTATGAACTTTGGGTGATTATGATCTGTCAGTGTAGGTCCATCAATTGTAACAAATGTACCACTCTGGTGGGGGATGTTGATAATGTGGTGGCTATGAATATGTGGGGGGCAGAAGTCATATGGGAGATTGCTGTACCTTCCCCTCAGTTTTGCCGTTAACCTAAAACTTCTTTTAAATAGTCTTAAAAAAATAATAGTAATAATTGTGTGTTCCCAGAGTTTGGAAACCATTGTTGAATTTGAATCTGAATTTTAACCAGAAACTTGAAAGTTTGTGGTGTTCACATTCTGTTAGACAATAAACCAATATTTAATACCTGTTTGTGTCAGGGGGTGGCCAGAGCCAAAATAAAAAAAAAAGATTGGGTTGACAGGGGGGTCAGGTGGAGGGAGCATGATGATGAAGCTAGCAGTGCCTTGCTCCCTGTGATTGGTCAGAGCTTCTCTGAGAGGGTCAAGTGAGGAGAGACCTAAGTGGAATCTCTGGTCACATGACAGAACAATTTTAGGAAGAACAGTGTATATATTTGTAAAATTTCTTTTAGTTTTTACTGGATTTTTTTAATCATACAAAATTTATAGAATAAGCATCATATTACTTAAAGAAAAATGCAAATGGATAATCAAAAATGAAGAAAAAGAGCCATAAGTGTAGAAAAACATGTAAAGCATCCTGGAATTAAGAGTGATCTTTATCTTCTCTTTATTTTCCAATTTTTCTTTGTTTTTTTGCTCTTATCATGAACAAGAATTATATATTTAAAAAATAAATACACTATACAAAATGAAGTTTCCCTCAACAGAGAAATTTAAACTTCACAAGCTTAGATTTTATGGGATCAGTAAACACAGAGTGGACTAAAGTCGGCCCTCCCTATTTGCCAGTGCAGAACCAGGGATATGGAGGGCCCACTATTTTTTTTAACCATTTTATATAACAGACTTAAGCAAACAATGGATTTTGGTGTCTACTAGGGTCGTGGAACATATTTCCCATGGATACTGAGGGGCAGCTGTGTATGGCAGAGTCAGCTTGCTGTGACAGAGCCGGCCTAAGTTTTGTCAGGTTTCTCTGGAAACCTCTTAATCTTTAACCAAGCTCTGACAAAGTGTAAAATGTAATAGGGAACTGAGGAATGGTCAGCTAGCCATCCAAAGCTAACAGAAATCCTGAAGAGAGTGAAAGAGAGAGAGATAGGGCATGAGGTTGGGGGGTGGGGAGAGAGAGAGAGAAACAGAGAAACAGAAACACAGAGAGACAGGGAGGGAAGAATGGGGAATCATTTCACTGCTTTCAGGTTAAGTGAAGTAGGACACAAAACCCCTTGCATTCTGGGGCCATTCTCTCAAAACCCATTCACAGGTCTACCTGCGATATAGACAGTGAGGATAAAACAATTCTCTTAAGTGTTCTTCACTGAGGGGAGTTTTATAGCTTAGCTGGGAATTGCCCAGAGAACACAAGGCACTCGGTTTCTAAGCCTAATAGCATGTGGGAAGAAGTGTTGGTAGCCTTGAAGGAGAGTCTTTTGTCTTGACATTTTCTGAGCACCTCTGAACACTCAAGGGCTGCTTAGAGCTCAGATAAAAATCTGCTCTTTGAGATATTTATCTGCACTAGTTTTAATCTAAACCTTTCACACCACACATCCCTGCAGAGGGGTCATAAGCCTTCACTGAGTTCTTTTTAGCCATTGGGCTGCGCTTCGATTATTTTGGAATTTTACAGCTAGAGTAAATTTCATTTCATATTTTGTTTGAAAATAGCAAAAAATAGATATTGGATGTTTTTCTTTCTTTTGGGCTTTTGGCTCCTCAATAAACCTTTATTTTTTTTTCCTGTGCACTGAGATCCTCCAAGTTAATGCACACACTCAGAAATGTTAAGTATAAGCAACAGCATGTCAATGAACCTTAGGGGTGTTTTTAAAGAATCATTTAGTAGGTGAAATCCTCCTTTTGGTTCTAATGGATCAATACTCATATGACCCTCTTGCATGGGAGCTGATTTTCCTCAGGATTCAAGTAAACTGCTTTCCTTTGGAGACTTTGAATATTTGAATGTAGAACACTGGCTCCTCGCCTGGTTCTAGTTGTTGGGCTTGTGGGATATTGTAAAACACATAATGATACTCTGTATGGAGAAAGACAGGATATGGCTTTTCCATACTTTCAGCAAGTGACACTTAAAGTTTTGTAGATGGAGCTGGAGCCAGGGTGTCTAGAACACCAAGCTTTCTGACAGTCTAGCTTTTAAGTGCAGCATTTCGCTTTTCATAGTTGGTGACCCTTGGGGCTTGTCCACTAACAGCATCCTCTGATATTGGTGCTACATGTTAGGACAGCCACAGGAAGTCTAAATTAAATGGCAAGTGCCCTCATGCCTTAGGTCTGCTTTGGAATATCTGCACAGAGATGGGCCCTCCCTGAAGGAAGAAGAAAAAACTCCCTTGGGGAGCCAGAAGTCAATAAAGTGCAGGATCTGTACCAAATTGATTGTACCCATAGAAAGGCATTGGCTGCATAAGATATCAATTAGAGTTTTATTAATAGGTGCAGTTTGGAAGCTTAGATTGACATTAATTTTATTGAGGAATTTATCAATCAAAAATTAGCCCATAGTCATTTACTATTGATTCCAAAGTAGGGATCTTTAGTGCATTATAATAACAACCTGGCTTTGGTATCTTAAAAGAAAGTTAGTGTTTTTTAGAGAAAAACTATTGCTTTGGCTTTTGAAATTTTATATTCATGTGCTTTATTCTTTTACTCTTTTTTTGCTCATATATTCAAGAGAAGGAGAGAGTGGACAGGAAAACTTCTGGAAGAATCACATCATCCCTAGTGTTGATGTCAATATGATGTCATAAATATATAGCATGAATCTACTTACCATACTATGTGATATACAGTTCCCTCAGAGACTTATGGGGAAATGATTTTCCATAAATGGCTTATCGTTTAAAGCATAAGGGAACTTAATATGTAAAGAAACCCCATGAGGAATCTATGTGCAAAGTGAAGGACTTGCTTGAAATGTGAAACATCTCCTGCTTTACAATCCGCAGTCTTGAAAATTGCAATTCTAGATCTAAAGATTTCTACCCAAATGGTTTACACCAGTTCCCTAATGCATGTACAGATGCTTCTCTGTCATACCCATCTGTGTGTGGTGTTCTGATTTGTATATGTCTCTTCAAGTAAAACATGGTCAGAAGAGGCTTCCCAGGACCACAAAACCCCCCAAAAGCAGCTCCATATCCCATTCTAGCACTTTCTATTTCCTTACCCTGTTTGATTTTTTTACACTTACCACTATAAGACATATATATGTCATATATATATATGACAATACATAAAATTATATATTAATTTATGTGTTTTTTCTCTCTGTCCCTCCTTTCTCCTTCAACTAAAATCAATTGGAATGGAAGACCTTGCTTTCAGAAATTCAGTCATTTTGTTCATGGTTGTAGCCCTGTTGCCTGGGCTAGTTACCCTCAATGCATATTTTTAAAATAAATCAGTGGTTGCTTTGCTGAGGTTAAGTAGATAGGTAGCACTATTCATGCATCAAACTGAAGCAGGTAATACTGAGCATATATTTACAGACAGAGTCTTATTAGCTGCAAGCAAGATGCTTTAACCAGATCTCTCAGATGGCAACAGTGAAACAGTTAAGAAGGAGAGCTGGAACTCTGACTCTGAAGCTTATTGTGCTGTGGCCCTCAGATAGTTGCTTCATTTGTCTGAGTCCCACTTTCCTCACCCCTTAAAATGGGTTTTATTAACTAATATTAGAGTTGTCATATGATCCAACAATCCCACTTCTGGGCATATATCTGGACAAAAAGATACAGGCACCCCTATGTCCATGGCAGTACTATTCACAATGGCCAAGACATGGAAGCAACATGAATGTCCATCAACAGAGGAATGGATAAAGAAGATATGGTACATATATACAATGGAATATTACTCAGCAATAAAAAAGAATGAAACAATGCCATGTGCAGCAACATGGATGGACCTGGAGATTATCATACTAAGTGAAGTATGTCAGAAAGAGAAAGACAAATACCATATAATATCACTTATATGTGGAATCTAAAATATGATGCGAATGAAGTTATCTATGAAATAGAAACAGACTCACAGACATAGAGAACAGAACTGTGGTTGCCATGGGGAAGGATGGGTTGGGGAGAGACAGACTGAGAGTTTGGGATTAGCAGATGCAAACTACTATATATGGAATGGATAAACAACAAGGTCCTATTATATATCACAGGGAAATATATTCAATGTCCTGTGATAATGCATAATGGAAAAGAATACAAAGAAGTATATATATATATATATATATATATATATATATATATATATATATATATATATATATATATATGAATCACTTTGCTGTACAGCAGCAATCAACCCAACTTTGTAAATCAACTATACATCAATTTTTAAAAAGATGGATTTTATTAATGGTGATAGCTGTGAGAGCTTTATGATGACTAAATGAGCAACTATCTACACAATGTTCATAGAAGTGCTTGGCACAAAGAAGAGCACCATAAATGTTAGCTATTTTTTTATTATTGTTGTTGCTGTTCATTTATTTCATTATTGACATTTTAGGCTATTTTACTCAAAGGTATTTTATGCTAAAAATGCAAATCAAAGCAATTGTTAAAGCCAGAATTAAGGTAATCCATTACTACTTTTGCCCTTGAGATGTTTAATGACCACCAGTGGGGAGTTCTGCTTTCTTTCTACAAGACTTCCCAGGCTTCATTTGCAAAATAGGTGCTTACATACACAAGATTTCTCTTTAACAGTGCTTTCCCAGTTCAGCTGCCATTCTTCTGATTAACCAACTTTCTCTTTAAAGACTCAAGTCATGAAGTTATTTTTTGTGGCATTCACTCAAGTATAGAAACAAGGATACCAATGCTTTTCCAGCAGGCTTCATTTCATTTTCATCATGCAAACTTGCAGATGTTGTTTACATGAAAGACACATTTGGAGAAAAAAGGTAATATTGACATATAACATCTGCTGTAAGGAACAATTCTGAAAAGTGTTGTTAAGCTAATTCCTTTATTTTGCTGTAATTTCCCACAATTGTTAGGGCCTTAGTCATGAGTATCTAATTCAAATTAGAACATAAATTTTGGTAAGTTTTATTCTCTTAAACTGTTCTTTCTGATATTTAATGCACATAAGCACCCAATCAATCAATATGTTTAAAACTTGTGTACCTTCTGGGTACTTAAAACCTTTCAAAGACTTCTAATTTCTAGAATAAAACCCAAACTCCATGTATGTGGTTTTATGGTTTTATGTGATCTGATATTTCCTATTGCTTTCATTTCTTGACACATCTTTCTTGCTTTCCCTACTGTGCTCCCCTGACCTGGTTTTATTTCTTTCTTTATTTTAAAAATTGAGACATAGTTGACATAAAACATTGTGTAGGTTTAAGGTGTATAATGTATCGGTTGGATACATTTATATTGCAATAAGATTTCCATTGTAGCATTAGTTCTATTGTATCACATAATTATAATTTCTTCTAGTAGTAGGAACAGTTGACAGTTCTTTTACCATCTCAGAGTTTTTACACTCAGTATTTATCTCTCTGGACACTCAACCCCAGATTTTCACATGGCTTATTCCTTCTTATCATTCATGCCCTGACTTAAATACTAACTCCCTGGATTTTCTCTTCCATATAATACAAAGTAGCATACCTCTATACCAGTCATTTCCTAATACATCTTCCTTCATTTTCATCATTATTCTTAGCATTATCTGAAATTATTATCAAATATATATACATATACATACACACGTGTACATATATAGTTATGCAAATATGTATAACATGTATTTTAAATTACTTCATTTTATCTGTAAGACTTAAGACCCACCAAACCAGAATCCTATGCCTTTTACCTTGTTGTATCTCTTGTGCTTAGAACCACATTTTTTGGCCAAGTGAATAATTATGTGGATTCCAGGTACTATAGGGGATACAGAGAAGTTTCAAAGGGGATTTTAGCTCTTTAGAAGCCTTCTGTATAATAAGAGAGTTAAGCACTGGTGTATGAGAAGATAATTTAACAAGTCAGTATAATTAAGTGATGAAAGCTATAAATACTGGGAGATCTGAATGCAGAGAAATCACTTTACACTGATCAAGGTGGATTGATAGTAGTGGTGGGTTTTAAGCTGGGCCATGAAAGAAGAGTGGGGTTTATAAAAAGAGCATAGTCACAATTCAGCTTTTTATTTCACAAATCCATGCATAAGTCATTTCATTTTAATTGCAACCTAGGTGTATTCAGTAGAGCTCAGGTGAATCAAAGGAAAAAAAACATGTTGGTTTTATTTTTTGTTGCTGTCCTCATGGATCTTACATGAATTAGATGATCCCCCAAGTGGAGTTCTGCCCAGCTTTACAGCTCTGTCATATGTCCGTTGCCCTTTACCTCTTATGCTTTAGATGTACTGTTTCCCCCACCCTGTAAATCCCCTAGAAAGTGCCCTGTTCATCCTCTTTTCTGGACATTCACTCAGGCTTTTCACTGGGCCAGCCCTCTCTCCTAGACATGTCATTTCACCTAAGGCCTTCCTATCCTTCAGTTTGTAGTTTATGACTCCATAGCTCAGAAGTTCCCTCAGTTTTCCTCCAGACTAGCCTTGGTCTCCTGCCCTCTGCTTTTACCATCCTGTGCTTCTCTTCTCTTCTATTGCCTACCACAATTCTTTGTCATTACCTGTGGAATGATTACATTACCTGTGTCTCCCCATAGACTATAGCCCATATAAGGATGGGGATTCTGTTTTCATCATACCTGTGTCTCATGACCAGCACAGTGCCTGGCACATCAGAGGAGTTAAGTAAATGTTCCCCAAATTGCTGAATGAATGTGGAGGAGAGGTAGAAAACAGTAGTCCCTAAGTGGGATGTTGGAATGCTGAACTTGATGTGAAAACATTTCTACCATCATAGAATGTTGCTTAATGGAAACCAACATGAAAATGACAACACTACCTTCTTTACAAGGTGCTTTGTTCATTACAGCTATTAAAGGGCCATCTTGATGGGAAGTTGTGTATAATTTAGGTATTATGCCAGAGACCACTTACTGTTAAGGATGCCAGACCAAAGAGGCAGTACTGTACTCTGGAGACCTTCACCCAACAGAGTTATTAAAAGAATCTGTAAGGGTTAATAGATGGGTGGTAGCTCATTAAAACCAACCCTAAATGCTTTACTTTGACCACACACTCATAACATGGACAATTCTGGGGAGCCTGGTGAAGTCTGAAGTGCATCCTTCAGGCTGCCTTGTTAGGCTTGCCAAGAGGGTGGGCACTTTGGATAACAGTTAATAACAATAATAGCTAATCTGATGGGGGCCTCCTCTCCTCTGCCAGGCACTATTCTGGGTGCTTTATACATATCATTGCCAATCTTCACAGAAAACCTTCTAGGTTTAAGTTTTATCATCTTCACATACAGTCGAGGAAATTGAAGGTCAGAAAGACTTTGTGGTCACAGGGAAGAAACTGTTAAAGACTGCCTTTTCCCCTTAAACAATGACAATTGACAGGGTGTCCCAATTGCTCTAATGGTGCTCCTTATAAGAAAAACTGTTGGCTGATATAACGTATGCCTCTCACTCCCTTGAATCTAAGATACTGTGCAGTGTAGAATGTGTCTTCAACTCATGACATGTTTGGCTATGTGCAAGTGCCCCTAACCTCTCTGTAAGAAGGGGATTATGATGGGATCTATCTCATAAGTTTGAGGTAAGGATTACAAGAGTTGGCACGTGCACAGCAAATTGGATCATGCCTGGATCTTCATAAGCACATGAGAGATATTAGTTATCATCCTGAGGCATTTGAGGTGAGTGCCAGTTTGTATATTTCTATCCATTCCTTTGTCCCACAGCCATTCACTGAGAACCATTCCATGCCTGGCCCTGTTTTAGTTTTCAGTGACTAGAAGAGACCTGCTGCATTTCAAGATCTGTGATCATGATCTTGACCATTTTTACAAAATCTTTAAGTTGGATAGTGTAGTATTTTAGAAAATCAAAAAAGTCTAATTTCATCTGAATATCTTACGTTTATAAGTAATCAATTTTATTTTCTCCCTTAATTCATGTCTTTGGAAGTCTGTTTGCTTTGTTTTAAGATTGACTTGGCTGTTTTGGCAGAAACAGTGCTTTAAGGAGCCAACAATCTTTCCACCAGGCACTCGTCAAATGTTGGTTTCCAGTTCATTGTCCTGATTTTGACAGACAGTTATCTGTAGACAAAATAATATCTCTTTCCGTGTTGCATCTGGGTGTAATACATTGAAGACACATAAAACCTCTGCTAGGTATCCCTATTTTAATTAAAATTTGAGTCAATAAGTTACTATGATCTAAATATAATAGTGTAAAAGGATCTCCCTCCTCTGGGGATAGGGGAGATGAGAGCTGGTCTGGTCTCCCTGATGCCCCATTACTGGAAGATGCCTTGTCAAGTGACTCGGGATGTTAGTTCCCAAAACAGGGTTACATTTTAGTTAATGGGAATGAAGTAGCTTTCTCAGAACAACTGGAGATCTACATATGCACAGTAATAGATAAGTTTTATTCTGGATGTGTTAGAAAAGGGAAGTGAATGCTTGGTGAGGAAGACTCAGCTCTGCTTCCTCTGCCTGAGCAATGGGAACAGAGCTTCCCCGAGCCCCCCGTCTTACCCTGTGGCATCTGCAGCCACTGAGACCTGGGTGCCCACTTCCTTAACACCCTGGAAAAAGCCAGTGGAGGAAAAAGTTTAGTAGTCAGTGGATTGCCAGTACTGAAGAGGCTGGGGATGAGAGATCATCACCACAAGATTATAAAGGGTTAATGCCTGGGAAAAGAATACGCTATAGGAGACAGCACTTTTGAGTTCAGGGCAGTGAGACTGGGATGGTAGGTTGGTCAGGAATATACTGAGAAGGGCAGGTGACTTGAGCATCAGGGCAAGACATTATGTTGAGAAGAAGGAACCTGAAATATTTCCCTTGTGCCCTATGTACTCTTGGTCTATGAACTTATATGCATTATGCATTTAATATTCCCCATTCCCTGCATAGCCCTAAGTATTAGATGCTCCTGAGGCACAGAGGGGTTAGTAACACAGTTCCTACTGGCAGCTATGTCCAACTCCAAAGAAATTTTCTCCTGTAGGAGGCAACTGGGAATCATGGTGGTGGGGATGGGAGTTGGGTAGCAGAGGACCATGACATGAGTGCAGTATAATTCCAGTTCAAGAAATTACGCTCAAGATCTTATCCATAGGGCTTCTCTGGTGGTGCAGTGGATAAGAATCTGCCTGCCAATGCAGGGGACATGGGTTCAATCCCTGGTCTGGGAAGATCCCACATGGCACGGAGCAACTAAGCCTGTGCGCCACAAATACTGAAGCCTACACACCTAGAGCCCGTGCTCTGCAACAAGAGAAGCCACTTCAATGAGAAGCCTGCACACCGCAACCAAGCATAGCCCCCACTCACTGCAACTAGAGAAAGCCGGCGTGCAGCAACGAAGACCCAACACAGCTAAAAATAAATAAATAAAATTAAACTTTAAAAAAAAAATTAAAAAAACGATCTTATCCACAAAGCCAGTGCAAAAGAACTAAACATTAATTCATTTTCTCTCACCTAAATGTTTTTATTTCAGAAGAGGCCAAATATAATTAATGTAAGATTTGATATATTTGCTTATTAATAAGTGAATCCCTAACAAGATTCTAGCTTAATGAGTTACAGATATCCGTGGGGATGTAAGAAGGTCAGAGTGTGATATAGTCAGATGAGACTAGATTTGTTTTTATGTCATATCCTCTCCCTATCAGTAGGTTACTTTTGTGGTAGATTTCTGAGTCACACCAATCAATAGAATTATCCTCTTCTTTCTTTCTGTGCCTTCATTTAAACATCAAGGTGAAATTCAAAGGCTGTAGAGACTACCTGGGTCATTCAAAAGATCACTGGTCTTCTGGGAATTGCCTTTGTTTTTTCATCACTGTATTTTATTGCCCAGATTTGGGTTGTGTCCCCTGATCATCCTTGTCCTCCTCCTCACACCCTTTCAGGAACTGAGCACAGCACATGAAAACAGTTCCTGTAGACATGGAATAAGGTGAGGGGATAAAAAACAGGTTTTTTTTTTTTTTTTAAGCTGTTTAATTGCAGTCTTATGCGGGAATTCCCAATGATGACCAGAGACTTTATAAAACATTGTAGCCTCATTCAACAACAGATTACTAATTAGTTCATTTACTTGGGTACTAAACTCATCTAAGAAAAGGAGCAGAGCCTAATTAGAGAAATCTCAAAGGATATTAAACCTCAATCCTTTAAAGTTACAGTTTGAAAAAAACACAAATTCACAAAAGCATACACGCTTGCACACATGAACTTGCATGCACACACATACTGAAAGCAAGAACACATATGAATAGTACTCCCAAGTATTTGGTGATAGTTGTTAATTAGAAAGGACTTCAGTCACTATTGTTGGCCTTATATAAAAAAAAAAAGACATGGCTAACATGAAATATATTCACACTGAACCAAACCATAAATTCATTCTCCCTTCAACTTAAGCATCTTTGAAAGATATGGTGGAAATTAGATGTTATTCAAAAAAAAAAAAAAAGACTTTGGTGTGCTATTCTTCCATCATTATAGTCTTTTTTCTTGCATTTAATAGGATTTTTTATGAACCTTAAATCTTATTTAGGCTGATGCTTATGTTCTGGAAGACCAATCATTTCATTTATTTGTATAGTCCCCAGATATATTCTCAATGGCAGTTATATTCCAGACATTGTACAAGGCACTTTGCAGGGGGGTACCCAGAACCAGACATGAATCCTGCCATCTCAAGGGCAGATATATATCAGTTTATTCAACAGATGGTTAATGATTGTTT
Organism: Mesoplodon densirostris; assembly: GCF_025265405.1. Classification (NCBI taxonomy): domain Eukaryota; kingdom Metazoa; phylum Chordata; class Mammalia; order Artiodactyla; family Ziphiidae; genus Mesoplodon; species Mesoplodon densirostris. The sequence continues at coordinate 105,768,082 of NC_082664.1, forward strand.
GCAGATGCAAATGTTAATAAGGGATCATCCCTTTTAGAAAGTGAGACAGAAATAGAAATAAGTAATATACACATGCATATATATATTTCATTCTATTGTCTACTATTCTGTTATAATTATATTCTAATTAACATTTTATTAGACAGATGATAGCTAGCTAGCTAGCTAACTAGCTAGCTAGATAGATAGGTAGATATAGATATATAAAGACATATGCAGAAAGGAACTATCCAATAGCCATATTAATAGTGTTTTGGAGACAATTCTCATATTTGTAGATTTCTTTGAATCTCACTTTCATGCTTCTCCTCTTTCTCCCTCTTTTTGTATTTCTCTAACACTTATTGCATGAAGACCCTCTGCTGGTCACTGTATTGGCTGCGTGCCATGCTGAGTACTTGTCATTTAATATTCTCAACCATCCTATGAAGAAGGAGCTATTATTTCTAATTTGTTATGAAAAGGAAATGAAAACTAAGCAAGTTTAAAGAACTTGCTATGCACATGAAACAAGCAAGTGGTGAAGGCAGGATACAGATTCATACAGCCTGACTTCAGAGGCCCCCTACCCTCTTCTGAATTGGGATGCATAACTATCTATAATAAGATAAATTATACATCAATGATATCACATCAGTGATATTTTTATATAAAGTATTACTAAACCAAATGTGAAAAGAAAAGTCTGATTACAGCATATTATTACCTTAGTGGTTTCTCAGATCACTTTTTCTTCCTGTTTTCTGAGGTTAATTACAGTCATATGAAAACACAGAGACACGGGGAGAACATGTGAAGATAGAGGCAGAGACTAGATTGATGCATCTACAAGCCAACGGATGCCAAGAATTACAGGCTGTCACCAGCAGCTAGGAGTGAGGGATGGAACAGCTTCTCCTTCAGAGCCTTCAGATAGAACCAACCTGGCGGACACCTTGATTTCATAATTCTAACCTCCAGAACTGGGAAATAAATTTGTTTAAGCCACCTAGTTCGTTTTAATTAGGAAATTACATAGTCATGGCTTAGATTTGTAACATATATTATATATTACATTATATACAATATAACAAATTTGCATTATGGGTTTTTAAATGTGAATTTATTTTTGTCAGTGTAAGCTCTGAGGAACAAATGATGAATTAATAGGGGCAAAGTAACCCTTTGGAGATTAAACATTATTTTGGTAAATCTGAACATCCTTAATAATTATTAAGAGGCTGCTCTATTTGTTGTAAATGTGCATGTTAAATTAGTTGGCTGGTCTCACTGTTAATCAAAGAGGGGGTCAAGGGTCATAACCATCAGCTACACAGGAAAGATTCATTCCCTCTCTCACATCCTGAGAATGGACTTCCTGGCTTGCAGCCATGGCAAATGTTAACATGTGGATGGTGTGCATTTTTGCCCAAGTGGAAGGAATAATTTCTGGTTATAAAAGTAATGCCTGCTCTTTGCAAGGAATTTAGAAATAAAAAATATGTATATTAAAGAAAATAAAAATCCCCTGTAATCCCATCATCCAGAGGTACCAAAATCAAATGTGCATATATGAATACCTACAGTAGGTGTGGTCAAGAATAAGATTACTCCATACATAAAAATATTTTTCATCTTGCTGTGTATTATGGGGATTATTTTCTGCCAATAAATTATGACTAGATATTTTTTAAAATAGATCTTTATTGGAGTATAATTGCTTCACAATACTGTGTTAGTTTCTGCTGTACACCAAAGTGAATCAGCCATATGCATACACATGTCCCCATATCCCCTCCCTCTTGAGCCTCCCTCCCATCCTCCCTATCCCACCCCTCTAGGTCATCGCAAAGCATGGAGCTGATCTCCCTGTGCTATGCGGCTGCTTCCCACTAGCTAGCTATTTTATTCTGTAGGGTGTATATATCGATGCTACTCTCACTTCGCCCCAGCTTCCCCCTCCCACCCCTTATCCTCAAGTCTTTTCTCTATATCTATCTCTTTATTCCTGTCTTGCAACTAGGTTCATCAGTACCAATGTTTTTTTTTTTTTTTTAGGTTCCATATATATGCGTTAGCATGCAGTATTTGTTTTTCTCATTCTGACTTACTTCACTCTGTATGACAGTCTCTAGGTACATCCAACTCACTACAAATAAATCAATTTTGTTTCTTTTTATGTCTGAGTAATATTTCATTGTGTATATGTGCCACATCTTCTTTATCCATTCATCTGTCAGTGGACATTTAAGTTGGTTCCATGTCCTGGTTATTGTAAATAATGCTACAGTGAACATTGGAGTGCATGTCTCTTTTTGAATTATGGTTTTCTCAGGGCATATGCCCAGTAGTGGGATTGCTGGGTCATATGGTAGTTTTATTTTTAGTTTTTTAAGGAACCTCCATACTGTTTTCCATAGTAGTTGAATCAATTTACATTCTCACCAACAGTGCAGGAGGGTTCATTTTTCACCACATCCTTTCCAGCATTTATTGTTTCTAGATTTTTTGAAAATTGCCATTCTGACTGGTGTGGGGTGATACCTCATTGTAGTTTTGATTTTGATTCTCTGATAATTAGTGATGTTGAGAATCTTTTCAGGTGCCTCTTGGCCATCTGTATGTCTTCCTTGGTGAAATATTAAACCATGGATGGATACAGCATACTGGATTTAACCATTCTCCTGTTGGTAAACACTGAAGTTGCTGTAGTAATTTTTGTTGCTTTGAAACGTATAATCAATTTTATGCACATATGTTTGTAAAACTGATTACTTCCTTAGAATCTACATTATTTTACAGGGAGCTGTGAAATATTTACGGTATGTAGTTAAACTACAGGTAGGCTAGACAAGCAGAAAAATGCTAATCTTGGAGAGCTTGGGCTCTGTTTAACTTGATTGTTTCCCAAAACCAGATGGTTTCTTTGGTCTGCCTATCTCCAGATGATACCATTTATGGGAACAGAGCTCTTCAGGGACAAATACGAATAAAAGGCATGGCTTATGTCACTAAAGGATCTTATAGCTCAAATATAACATGTGCAATGAGTGAGTGATTCTACAGTCTGATTTTCAACCACACAGTTCAGACATAATGAGTAGGGGTGTGTGTGTGTGTGTGTGTGTGTGTGTGTGTGTGTGTGTGTGTGTGTTGGAAGGTCCAGGTCGCTGATGACTAAGTGTAGCAAGGTCAGTGTGAATGGGGTGAACTTATTGTGATGGATATGAAAGGCTCGAGACATCTGAGATGGTTCAGCAAGGAGCATAAGACTGAAAGTGAGAGGGAACAATCGTGGAACGGGGCAGGCTTGGATCTGTCTGTGGTTCAGCTGCCACGTCTTTCCTTCTGAGAAGTCTCCTCTCTTCTCTTTGGAGGGAGTATTTATCTCCCTGATAACTTTCAGGATATTTCTGACAGCCTATGGATCTCTATCGCTCCTTGACACAATGGAAGCATTTTTCAACATGTGAATATGTATGTGAGAGTACTCTAGAGTGTGTTAAAGTGAAGTTGCTGAAATGGGCCCGAGGCAATTTAGGGGTAAGCTTTGAGGAGGGAGAAGGGAAGGAAACCCTGAGAACCTTGCACAGGTACTTTATGGGAAAGGTGAACTGCAATGAGGCACTTTGAAGCTCAAGTGTGTTCCAATTTCATGAACAGATAACAGGGCTGGAAGGTTGGTGCCCTGCCCCCTCAGCCTTCTCCTGTACATGACTGGGACCCTAGGTCTTTCTCGTCAGGATTAAACCTACCCTTAACTGTCAGATTAATCCTGTTCTCATGAGAAACTCTAGAAGCCTTCGTTTAGGAGTCCAGCATCAGGGCTTGTGACATTGTATCTTAGTTCTAATAGCAAGGGGATTGCCTGTCCTTTCCTCTGCCTAGATCCTTGGGTACTGGGTGCACTCATTTTCTTCCCCAGGCCTCAGTCCTTTCATTGAGAAGCTGCCTGAAGAACCATTTCTTCTGGAACTATGACTGACCTTGCTCTGTTTATTTCCAGCACTGGGGACCAGCCCCGGAGATAGAATATTCTCTCTATTTTGCTTACTGCTTTATAGAAGTGTTATTAACACAAAATAGATGTCATATATTTAAAATGTGCAATTTGATATGTTTTGATATATGCTCACAATCATGTAACTGCTACAACAATCAAAATAATAAACCTATCTATTACCTGCAAAAGTTTCTTTTTACTCCTGGTTATCCTTCCCTCCTGCCTTCATGCAACCACTGATCTTCTTTCTGTCACTGTACATTCATTTTCCATTTTTCGAATTTTAGATAAATGGAATCATGCATCATGTACTTTTTTTTTTTGGCCATGCTTCTTTTCCTCAAGATAATTAATCTGAGATTCATTCCTGTAGTTGCATGTGTTAATAACATAACATTAATTGTTAAGCAGTATTCTATTGTATTATGTATCACAATTTCTTTAAGTACTCATCTGTTGATGAATATTTTGAATTGTTTCTAATTTTTGGTTATTACCAAAAAGAGCTGCTATGAGTATTCATGAACAAGTCTTTGTATGAACATATGTTATTGTTTCTCTTTGACAAATAACTGGAAGTAGAATGGCTGGATCACATGACAGGTGTATTTTAACTTTTTAAGAAACCATCAAATTGTTTTCTAAAGTGTTTGTACCAGTTTATTTCACCCTCAAAAGTATATTAGAGTTCCAGTTTCTTTCAATCTTCATCAACACTTGGTATGGGGATTTTATTAATTTCTCCACTGTAGTAGTTATACAACAGTATCTAACTGTGGTTATAATTTGCATTCTCCTAATGACTAGTGATGTTGAGCAGTTTTTTCATGTGCTTATGTGTTATCTTTATATCTCCTTTGATAAAATGTCTGTTCAAGTCTTTTGCCCATTTTTATTGGGTTGTTTGTTTTCTTATTATATTTTGAGAGTTCTTTATACACTATGGATATAAGTCCTTTATCAGATATAAATTGCAAATATTATCTCCAAGTCTATGGTTTTTCATTTCATTCTTCTAAAAAATGTGTTTTAAAGAGCATGCATTTTTACTTTTGATGAAGTTCAAGTTACCGATTTTTTTTCTTTCATAGATTGTACTTTAATGTTGTACCTAAATACAACCTAACCTAAGATTAACCCCAGAATTTTCTTATGTTTACTCTAAATTGTATAGTTCTATGTTTTATCTTTGTATCTATGGTCCATTTTGAGTTAATTTTTGTAAATAGTATGAAAAAAGGCTTGAAGTGAGATTCTTTTGTTTTTTTGGTTTTTTTTTTTTTTTTTTGCTTTTCTATTTTTCACATGGCTATCCAATTTTTTCAGCACTATTTTTTGAAAAGATATCTTTTCACCAATTAAATGCTTTTGCATGTTAGTTAAAAATTTGTTGTTCATATATGTGTGGGTCTATTTCTGGACTCTCTGCTCTTTTCTATTGATCTATTTGTCAAAAATATTGATGTCAGTTCTACATTGTCTTGATAATTAGACCTTTGTAATAAGTCTTGAAATCAGGTAATTACAGTCTTCCAACTTTATTCTTCTTTTTAAGGTTGTTTTAGATATTGTAGGTCCAATTTCCACAAACAAAACTGGCATTTTCATTTAGATTGTGTTGAATCCAAGATAAATTTAGGGAGATAAATAAAAGGTGGCGTATTCATACAATGGAATACTATTTGGCAATGAAAGTAATTATGCACTGATACATGCTACAGTGTAGATGAATCTTGAAATCGTTTAAAATATTAATAAACAGAAACCTCAATTAAATAGAACTGGGAGACCTGAAGGGGGAGTTCTCACACTCTGAAGACAGCAGAGGATCCTCCAAAATAAGAAAGACTCCTCCTCCATCCTGGCAAGGACTCAGCCAATAAAAAAAACATAAACTTTGTGTTTACCATAACCTTCCCAATTTCCTTCCCCCCCCCCCCCCCGTGAGAGTGCTCCCATTCTCTTGCTGGGCTGGGATTTGCATGTCTCACCATGGTTAAGACCCCAAACTGCAATTCTCTTCTGATCCGTTTTTTTGCTGGAGAAATATCTGGCAGTCTATTTGTTTTAGGTCAACAGATGATAAGTGCAAAAAGCCACTCACAAAGAACCACATATTGTATAATTCAATTTTTATGAAATGTCCAGAATAAGCAAATTTATAGAGACAGAAAGTAGTTTTGTAGAGCCAAGGAGTTGGAGGGGAAAAAGGAGTGATTGATAGTGAGTACAAGGTTTCTTTTCGTGGGACAAAATATTTTAAAATTAGATTGTGGTGATGACTGCATAATTCTGTCAGTGCATTAAAAACCATTTAATTCTACACTTTAAATGGGTGAATAGTATGGTACTTGGATTATATCTCAATAAAACTCTTTTTTTAAAAAGATCAACTTGCAAAGAACTGATATCTTAACAATCTTGAGTCCTTGGCCCATGAATATGGTATATATTTTCTTTTATTTAGGTCTTCTTTAGTTTCTCACAGCAATATATTTTGGTTTTCAGGTCTTATATATCTTTTAATTTTTTTTTCATATTTACCCCTAAGTATTTCATATTTTTGCTGATATTGTAAAGTGTATTTTTTATTTCAAGTCTTGGTTGCCCATGTGTAAAAATACAATTGATTTTTGTATGTGGATCTCGTATCCTGTGACTTGGCCAAACTCACTTATTAATTCTAGTAGCTTTGGGGTAGATTCCATAGAAACAGACAATCACATGGTCTTCAAGTAAATCTCTCTCATGGACACACCTCTCTAATAATGAGTGCATCATGTACCCCTATCTCTCTAGTTCTCTTTGCCTCATCATGATGTTACTGATAATGGATTCCCAGATTCTGACTGCCAATGAAGGCTGTTCTGAACATTGGGCATTACATTGTCCTGATTCCATAAACTATCTTTTAGGAAAAAGGAGTTCCCAGACTAAGTAGCTGACTCTAAATTAACCAACTCTATAAGAACATTTAGTTCTTGGTCCTGAAGGCTCCCCATCTGGTCCATGTGATTGTCTACTGATGGTTCTGAGATCTTACCTTGATGGATAAAGAAATACAGAGAACCATGGTTAATACTACAATACTACAGGATTTTCTTGAGGAGGTTTTTTTTTTTTTTTTTTTTTTTTTAATCTGGGAGAATATGGGTCATATAAAATAGCATAAATAAAAATACAAATTTCTAGCTTATCTTAAAAAAGAGAAGGCCCAGCAAACTTGGTTATATATTTCCATTTGCTATGGTAAGATAAATGCTACTCCTGGGTCACTTGACTGATTTAAGTCATTTACCTGACCCTTATATTTGCATTTGAGTTTCAAATTCTGCCTTAGTCATGTGGAATTGCCTAGGCTTAGCAAGAGACAGGGAGTCATTCATTTGTTTATCTATCAGTACTCATTGAGCTTAGTGATTGTATGCCAAACACTATGGGAGTTATTTTCTACAGACAGAAAAATTAACACTTACTCCCTGTTTCCAGAGAGCTCACAATTTAGGTGGAATCATTAAGATGCTATTTTTATATATCTTTTTGAATTATAGTTTTTTTCAATATATACACCCAGGATGGGATTGTGGGATCATATGGTAATTCTATTTTTAGTTTTCTGAGGAACCTCAATAGAATGGTTGGACAAAAAATCCTACTGTATAGCACAGGGAACTATATTCAGGGTCCTGGTATAAACCATAATGGAAACTAATATAAAAATGAATATATATGTACATATATACATATACATATATCTCTCTATATATATCTGAGTCACTTTGCTGTACAGCAGAAATTAACACAACATTGTAAATCAACCATACTTCAATAAAAAATAAATAAAATAAAATATCAGTTTTGGGATAGATAAAAAAAAAGATGCTATTGTGCTGTGTCATTTCAGAATATGTTCCTAAATGAATATAGAATAGGGGGTGGTGGTCATAAAGAGCTTTCCAGAAGAAGTAACACTTGGTCAGAGTCTCTGGAATACAAAGAATTACTAGGTAGAAAAGGAAGAGAAGATGATGTACTGGTGTAGGGAACAGTATGTGGAAGGCACTAAGGCATGAACTGAAAATACAAGTGCTAGGACTTGCAATTAATTCACTATGGCTGGGACTGAAAGGATGGGGAGGAACTGAAGCTAGAGATAACAGCTCCAAAACAGAAGTGACTATTAAAAGAGAACATTGCTTGCCGTTAAATTAATTGCCTCCAGTAAGCCCAAATCACTCTTACTTAACACAAGTGGATAACTATTTTCCAACCAGAAAGTAGATCACTGGCTGCCATGTAAGATTCATAAGATCCACCTCCATCACTCTGTGTCTCTTCTGGAGATTTCTGTTATCATGTGGAGTATGTGCATGAGTTGCTCACACATTTCAATTTGTTTTATTTTTTCACACGTTCATTTTTTCCTTTTGTAGAAATAATTTTCTTGTATCCTCTCAATGTAAGTTAAAGGTACAGAGGTTTTTTTGGAAAGAATGAAAATGATGAGATCTCAAGCACTAGTAACCCCAGACAAACAACTGAACTTACAAAATTTCTATTTCAAACATGGTATTCCAACAGTGGGATTTCTTCAATGCTTTCTTTGTGCTGGTTTCATCATCAGTGAAGCCATTTCCCACCCCAACTCCCGTCAACTCAAAATGTCTTGGCAACATCCCAGTGAAATAAAATCCCCATTAACCCTCATTAGCCCAGTAACATTTTCTAGGGGAGGTGTTTCCCAGTATCATGAGAAGAACTTAGGTTGTGATCAGAATACAGTGTGAGTTGAAAAGTCTCTAATATCAAATCTAAGATGTGGAAGGACAGACAAAGGAAAGGAAAGGAAGCTTAAAGTCACGAGGAATGATAATGTTGCAACAAATGTGAATTTATTATTGTTTACCTTCAGGAAAACAGGAAAACTGTTCATATCTTTCTTCCTTAATTGCTTGGTTGACCTCAGGGGAAAAAAAGAGAGAGAGAGAGAGAAAGATAAAGAAGTCTAAGTTAAATGCACAACATTTCTTCTGAAAAGGCTCATCCCTTGCCCCCAGATGCTTTCCTTTTCGGCTGAGTACCCATGTGGTTTCTGCGTTTTCTGAGCAGAGAGAGCCAGAGTTGCTCTAATAGCCCTAGAGAAAGTGCTTCAGGAGGTATTTGCAGAGAGCAGGGTGCCAGGCCACAGCCTTGTCTCCTCAACATGCCCCAGATATTGAACCTTCCAGTAACTACAATTACAATCCAAACCACAAAATGTAGATTTACAGATTGTTTTCAACAACACCCATTCAAATTTACTTATATTTACACTAGAAAAATTAGGGTAAGTGCTATTGTGACCAGAGAAACAGACCAGGATCAATAACCAACCAATTCTTGGCTAATAAAGCACTTCTCTAAGGTCTACGGTTGCTCTATTCTGACTTTGAGGTTGGCCTCTAATGTCTTATCCATTGACTTTTCCCGTAAATATGTCTAATCGAGGCTATGTAGGATTCTAAAGAGAAATGATACACTTGGTTTGGTAAGAATTGCTAATTAACCAAGTATGTAAAACCCATAGCTGTAGCTGCTCTGACTCCCAGCATTGCTCTAGTGGTGAAAATGTATACACAAGGAATTAAAAGTAAAACATCAACTTCCATTTTAGATATAGAGACTCTGCGTGTGTGTTTGTGTGTGTGTGTGCATTACTTCTCCCTCTTCCAAACCCTAATGGTTCCAAAATCACTTTTAAAAAAGAACTTAAAAAAAATGTCTGTAACAGTATTTTCCAATGTTATAAACCTTTAACCAGGAAAATAACATGCAGGATATTTTCATGTTACACAGGAATTCTTCCATCATGCTTAACCTCAGTTTGTACAAAGTTCTCTTTTTTTACAGCCATGAAAAATTACATTTCATATTAGAAAGGTCAAGAGAGATTAATTTGGGTCCTTGTATACTTGAATCATTCATTTTGTTCTGGTAACAGAGCAGGGTATTTAATCAAACCTAAAGGAAATAAAATAATGAATGACAAGGGAAAGGAAAAGTGAGAGATCAAGAAAAGGTTTCTGAATAGATATTTCCAGGTGGGAGTGACATGCCACAATGATTCCTGTTCATGCAAAGGCTTTTTGACAAAGTCACCTCTGCCGGGAGTGCTTGCTTGATATATCCTGCCTCCCCTCACTCCTTGTTATCTCTGTTCCTTTGGTCTGAGGCAACCATCCACCGCCAGTTTGATTAGAGTCTGGTACAAGGGTGATGTTTGAGATTCACATTACCACAGAGGCCTGTTAGTGTGGCTCTCTTCTGCCCTGTTCCTACGTGACCCCAGGTCACAAGGAGAATAAGGTGAGAGTGTGACTCGGGGTAAAGCTCTCGCTGGTGCTGGGGTGGGGAATGCACAAAGAAATGCCTGCCTTGCAAACACCTTGGCTTTACTGGCATCCTGGGACTCAAGTTTTTCATCAGATTTCTTTCTCTCCTCCACTTTTTATGGAAGGAGAGCAAATCATAGCAGTGTTCCATTTGAGGGGGGAAGAAAGGATTGGTTTATTTAGGTTGAAACAATACAGGCTATGCCTACCAGGATGTCATGAAGACACTCTTATGTTGTTTGAACTATGAGGTACCTAATGGGCAAACTATAGATTCCATAGTCTCCATGTACCTGTGTCCTGGTTGGACCGATCTGAAAGTGTTAGAATATTATAGTCTAAGAGTGATATAACATTTTAATACAACGTAATGAAACAAATCAACATAATATGTTTATTGCCAATTTGATTTTCAGGGCAAACTTGGGAGAGAGGAACTATTTTTATTCCAATATACAGATGAGGAAATTACAAACTTCTATTCTCAAGGATTTCACAGTCATATGGAGGAAACACTGAGTGATACTAGTTTATGACAAAGGATGTCATACATGTATTTGGACAGGTGCTGAGGGAGGACTGCCCTACACCTGCCTACACCAGGTTCACCAGGTTCACATTGATGGAACAGATGTCATTTAGAGCAAGGGTCCCCAACCCCTGGTACTGGGCCATGGCCTGTTAGGAACCAGGCTGCACAGCAGGAGGTGAGTGGCGGGTGAGTGAGCAAAGCTTCATCTGCTGTTCCCCATCACTCCCCATTGATTGCGTTACCGCCAGAACCATAGCCCCCATCACTCACATTACTGCCTGAATCATCCCCCCACCACCCCATGGAAACATTGCCTTCCATGAAACAGGTCCCTGGTGCCAAAAAGGTTGGGGACTGCTGATTTAGAGAAATGAGGAGTCCTGTATTATGAAGTATCACTGATGAGTCCCCAGACATTTGATCTTGAAAATTAAAAACCTGTATCCATTAAAGCACAATTAAAAAATTAAAGAGATAAGCGAGAAACTAGAAGAAGATATTTTCAACCATATAACAGGCAAAGATTAGAACTTGGAATATATAAAGAGCTCCTACAAATAAAAAGATAAATATATCTGATTAGTAAATAGACAAAAAAACATGAATAGGAATTTTAGAGAAGAAGTAGATATTGCCATTCAATATGTGAAACATTCATCTTAGCTTTATTAGTAATAATGTAAATGTTAAGACCACAAAGAGAGATCATTTTATACCACTACACTGGCAAAACTCAAAGGAGTCTAAATAAAACTCTTATATATTGCTGATAGGAGTATTAATTAGTACAACTACTTTGAAAACAATGTAGAATGGTCTTGTGAAGTTAAACATTCATGTACCCTAAGACCCAGCACATGTGCCCCAGGAGATATGCTTGTGAATCTTCATAGCAGCACTGCTCATAAGGGCAAAAAGCTGGAAACAACCCAAATATCCATCAACAGGAGAGTGGATAAATAAATTGTGGTATAGTAAACATGATGGAATATCTTCAGTGGTAATAATAAATAAGCTATAGCTACAAACAACAACATGGATGAATTCTAGAAATGTAATATAATTCTGGAAACACAATATCAAACAAAAATAGCAACACAGAGAAGACTTCATACAATCTGATATTTGCATAGTAAAGCTTAAATATAAGTAAAATTAATCAATATATTTTTAAAGCATAATACATATGTGATAAATGCATTCTAACCAGACAAGGGAAAATAAACACAGATTTCAGGATGATGAGTGCTTCTATAAAAAGATAAGGCAACAGGAGGGGGAAGGGCACATAGCTGCAAGTGATTGGTGATAAAAGCTCATTGGCAACTATATTAGAATCTCACACATTGACTTGGAAGTTAGACTAAATGATATATAAAATATTTTTACAGTGAGCCAAAATGCTCTAAGTAGACAAAGTACATCCTTTCATTACAAATTAGTAAACTGGAAAAGATGTTAAACAGAAGTTACCTAAATTCCTAAAAAAGTGTCATTTTGAATTGCTCAAAGAATGCAAGGGTGAAACCCGCAAAACAGATTTTTCATGAGCCTGCAATATGAGAACAATAGTCAAACTTATCAAATATGACAATGTTAAATGGTAAATTTACAATCTCATATGCTGAAAGGAAATACATTGAACTATTCTTTTAATAAATATTAAAATATGCCCTAAGAATATAAAGAACAAAGCACAATGAATATTAAAGCAAAAAGCAATGAATTAAAAATAGGAAGAAATACAATGTATTAGTGCAAAAGCTAGCTCTTTGAGAAAAAAAAAAAAAGATTTCCTGGGAAATTCAACAACAGAAAACCTGAAAGAAACATTCAGATGATTAGCAAAAGATAAGAGTTAGAGCAACTGAAATGAAATGAACATAAGTGATGACCCGGATTCCTTCTGCTTCAGACCACACTGCCCTTACACGCTTTTCTCGCTCTTGGTAAACAAGTAGGAAGGATACAGAGGAGGGGGGTGCTGCTCTGGTCTTTTTTCATCTTCTCATTGATTCGATTATACAATAATGTAGCTAAGGGCACCGTGTTCTTTATATATTCATTAGAATACTGGGAGGTATTTATGAATTTTTAAAGACAGAGTTCTGAGTCAGTTCTTGGTTATTGATAGTCCCCTTTGCCCAGAGCACTGGGTCAGGCACAGTTCAGGAGCAAAGGAGGGAGGGAGGCCACAGCACCTACCTTCAAGGAGCAGACTAACCTGGGACTCTGCTGGCAAGGGTATTCCCTGCCTAACCTGGCCTCTGGCAGATTGATTCTCCCAATAGGAGAAGAAGGAAGAACAAGGCAAGGAGAAATAAGGGTTCCTGATAGCCAATGACCCTGCCCAGCTTGGAACTTTTGAGAAGGCCAGCATCCCTCCCCTCTTTTCCCACTTCCCAAACTGGGTGGCAGGTATGAAAATCTGCAGTGAGGGTTTCAAAAATCAGAGTAATCTTATGATAATCATAACAGATAGTTGGAAAAAAAAAAGATACTTTTAAAGAAAAAGAACACAAAGGGCAAGTTATAATGAATATATGTATATAAGTAAATAAAGGCTATAGAAAAAAATGCCAGTTTAACAATAATTATCTCTGAGTGACTGTAATTTTCTTCTTTTCTATATTTTCTAAATACTGTACCATAGAAATTTATGAAGTTATATCTGGGAAAATTATTTTCACACTATTTAATGTTCTCAGCAATTTTTCATTTACGTAAAATGATTTTCTTTTTAGCCTCACCTTCCTGGGGGCCTGCTCTTTCATTTTCTGTGTGAATATATAACCAAAATTCTGTAACTTCTGGCCTCCAATTAAAGAAAGGACTTGGTCTAAGGGAAATAGGCTCAGCTGGGAGTGGTGGTCAGTGAAATGAGTCGGGGGCAGTGAGTGAGGAATAATGGCACTGCTTACAGTTGTGTTCTTGTGAGCAGAGTGAAGAGAATGTTGGGGCAATTATCCAGTGAATAATAATAATTATAATCCTTATATCCAATATAAGGATGGGATCCTCAGAGTCAAAGATTGAACAACTGAGGACTTCGCTCTTGTTGCTATTTTTTAAAGAAGTGATTCACAAATTTACCTCCACTTTAGAATCCCCTGGCATCTCTCAAATCTCCTGCTGTCCAGAACACATCACAAATCAATTAAATCTACATTTCTGGGGCTGGAAACCAGGCTTCTGGATGTCTTTAAATTTCCCAGTGATTCTAATATGGATCCAAGTTTGAGAACCATCCAGGTTTTCTTTGCATGGAATAGAGAGATAATGAAACAGTAATCCCTCTTGATTTGCATTGTTCAACCGGGTTCAAGCAGTTTAAGGAATGGCTATAAGAGCAACATCACATTTTGACCTCTTTGCAGGATCCGTTTCTAAGGAGTTGGACCATCCCACAGGCAGACTTCACTACGTGTGTATAAAAAGATCATGTGATATGTTAGAAAAAGTGCAAGATCTGAAGGCAAACAGACCAGAGCTTCACTTCATTACCTGGGTCAGACCCCTGATGTGCCCCAGCTCTTACTGCAGCCAAGAGTGTCCAGGTCCACAGAGTCCTGGACAGTCCACAGCACCTGCAACATGAGAGTACCTGGCCTGCCTCCGGCTGGGTTACTCACCTCTTCCTGAGCCCAATTAGTGTAGATCACTGGGGACTGAGAGCTCTGGAAAGGTGCCTTCTCCTTTCTTCCCAGGCTGGTGTTTTGAGACCTTCTTAAGGCTCCTCAGAAGGTCTTGTAAGCCTTCCATGGTAGACACCTCCACGTGCTTCCTTGTTTTTCTTATTTCTTTCTTTCTTTCTTTCTTTTCTTTCTGCCTCATACCCTGGCCTTAGATCATCATCCTGGAGATTATATCTCCAGATACGCTATCTACATAAAACAGGTCACTCATCTCAGGCTTTTGTTTCAGGGGAACCCAAGTTTGAACACACTCCCAGTATCTCATGTACAGAGTTAAACATTTGGAGGATAAATATAGTAATATCTTTTTTGCATAGGCTGCTGTAAGAATTAAATGAAAAAATAAAAATTATAAATGACATATAATGACTAGCTCCATGTACTAGGCATATCTACTCCATAAAGAAGGTGTTTTTCACCAGTTCCAAGCACAGAAACTGAGGTATAGAGAGGTTCCCTAACTATTCTGGGACTTAAATTCACCGCTGTTCAACTCCAGAACTGAGGCTCATACCTTACCAGAATGTTTTCTTCCCTTCATTTACTACCTTCCCGTGAACTTGCAATCTCCCAAATAAAAGACAAAAAAAACCAAAACAAAAAATCAAAAACCAAAAAATACAGTTGCTTCTCATCTCAAGAGAAAAACTTCTTAATTGGCCAGAACTAGTTTGAGATAAAAGCTGCCCTTGTGTGGCCATGGCATGTCCCTACTTCCTCTTTCCATTTCTCTGTGCCTCAGACTGGGAGTGGATGCTACAACCCAGACTCATGGTGTAAGGGATACAGAAGCACCTTCCACAGTCAGCTCTCAGTCCAGTTTATGCTCAATGAGCTATGCTATGTAGAGTCATAAAAAGGCAAAGGATTCAAGCTCACCCCCACTATATACAGCTGTAGGAATGAAAATTACATTTTAAAAATTCCAGAAAAATTCTTAGTCATTTCAGTCTTTTCAAAAAGCTAAGTTTTTTTTAATGTCATCTATCTTATCATTGTCTGATTTGTTAATACCTTTGCATCAGTTAAAAAAAAAAAGAAAGGCAACTTTGTCGTCATTGGAAGACATAGAACTTAAGCATTCTTCTAATACCAGCTGTATGCCTGTGTGAAACTTATTTTGTCTTAAAAAAAAAAGGGTTCTACTGACGTCTATGTTATGGCATGGAAAAGGTGTAAGAAAAGAGTTCTCGTGGTAGAAATACCACACATGAAGCAGTACTTGCTTTAAAGGGAGAAGAACTCTTAATATCTACACAGAAATGAGGGCAAGATTTGACTACCTGTGATGTGCAAAGCTCTGAGAAGAGGATGGAGAGGACAACCATACATCTTGGTTTGCCTGGGATACTTGGTTTACCTAGCTCAGAACCAGTTTACTCTTCTTGTCCTAATATCCAAAGCACTTGTCCCTGATGAGTATTTTTAAAGTATTATTTTCTCATTTTTAAAATATTATTATTAATCATGGCACTGCAGTCTTGTCTAGGGCTGTGTGAGATGCATGTATGGTAAATGTATCAATAGTTCTTGCTCTAAGGCTTAGTCAAATCTTAAAAACAACCAGTGATAGCTCTCTCCTGACAAAACATAACTACCACATCTTTTTCAGGGACAGTATACAAGAAGCTCCCTGTTAAAAAGTTCACTGGGCATGGGCAGCTGGGACATCTCATGCCTTGAAACCTCAAGTTCTGGAAGGAGTGGAACTGAACAGGACCCTGCAGGGCCTTCCCAGGGACACATCTCCCACTCTGCTCATGCCCTGTGTCCCCTGCATCTTGTTTGTAGAAAAGCTTTAGCTTACCTAAGTTCCAAAGAACCAATTTAATCAGTAAAGTGAGAAAATGCAGAAGCAAAGGAAAATAGTCAAGCAAGACAAAATAATAATAGTTTAGCCATAAAACAAAGTAAAAGACCTTTAGTTCTTCCTTAAGGGCTTATAGATAATATCCTGAGCCACATCCTTGAATTGTTTAGTATTTGCAGATATTAAAACCCCCATCAGGTGGAAGACTTTAACTACCTGATGACCACCAGCATGCAGACCTCAGACCGGATAGAACCAGAAGGTTGACGATTGAGATTATCAAAATATCACCCTGTTCCCTCACCATCAAACAATCAGAGAATTGTGCATGAGCTGATCGGGTACCCTGTGACCCTTTCCCTCACACTCTCTTTAAAAATTCTTCCTTGAAAGCCATCCAGGAGTCTTTTGAGCATGAGCTACCTGTTCTCCTTGCTTTGCCCTGCAGTAAACACTGTACTTTTCCTTCGCCATAACCTGGTGTCAGTAGATTGGCTTTACTCTGTGCTGGGTGATCAAAACCAAGTTCGGTTTCATAACGGGAGAAGCATCCAATGTCACTTGAATATGTATGATGGCCTAAGAATCCTGGTTGGTGTGCTCTATGGGAAACTTAGGAAATTATAGATTAGTTACATATGAAATCTGAGTGAGAAAGAGAGGTTAAGCAATACTGCCATAAAGTGTATAGAGAGAGTAGTATGAACCCTCTTGCAATTGTGGTTTTATCATTTATAACATGGTGTAAATTTACAACTATTCCTTTATTCTATTATTGATATTATCTCCTTTGGGGGCAATAAACCTGTTCAGTACCAATGACTTCAAAAACAGGAAGCGTGGGCCTCCCTGGTGGCGCAGTGGTTGAGAGTCCGCCTGCCGATGCAGGGGATACGGGTTCGTGCCCCGGTCTGGGAGGATCCCATATGCCGCGGAGCGGCTGGGCCTGTGAGCCGTGGCCGCTGGGCCTGCGCGTCCGGAGCCTGTGCATCCAGAGCCTGTGCTCCGCAACGGGGGAGGCCACAACAGTGAGAGGCCCGCATACCACAAAAAAAAAAAAAAAAAAAAAAACCAGGAAGCGTATATTGAATAAAAAAATCAGGCTCAAGGTCTAAATTTCCACTGGAAATCTGCTGATGAATTGATGAATGACTAATTTGACAAAATGTCAACATTTGTCATCTGCCATGAAGGCCCTGAGGATATCACTGATCACATGAAAACCAGAAGACACAAATATGCTGACAAAGCATCAACATTCAACCTCAACAGTTTGTAGTGATGTTAAAACTGTGCCAAAAAATGACCATTTAATAAATGCAACTACAGAAGATAGGTTTATAGATTGTTTTGTGGCACATGACTTCCACTTGAATCATGTAACTGCTCTCCACTGAATTTGCTCATTTTTTTATTGCAAGTTGTGTAACCAAGACTCTTGTGCACATACAAGAAGTCAAGAGAGAACTGCTAATGTGTCAGCACTGTTAGAAAATGAAGAAAACTGCAAGGGATGAAAAGACTCCAGTTTTATATCACTGTCATCAGATGTTTTAAGTAGAATTTAGTTAATTTCAATATTGGTTTATTTTCATCCAATTTATTGAATCAAAGTAAAGCCACTGAAACATATTCTATCAGAGATGAAATATCTGACATTATTATGCATGTTACAGTCAATTCAGTCAAAAAGTTCAACATAGATAAAGTTTTTATTGATTTTGGGGTAACAAAACCAATTTAAATTTGGCATAGTGTAGTGGTGAAAGTGATCTTTTACTAATTTAATAAATCTATGGTGCAGAAATATTTTTATCAAATTGGTTATGGTGCATGCATAGTTCATAATTCATCAAAACAGACTGCTGTAGTGTGCCAAAAAATAGAAGTAGCTGTTGTTATAATTGACAATTATTTTTAAAATTGAGATGTAATTGACATATAATGTTATATCAGTTTCAAGGGTATTACATAATAATTCAATAATTTGCACACTGTGAAATAATCATTAAATAAGTTTAGTTACCAACCAAGAATTGACAAATATTTTCGTGTGTACAGAAAGTAACTAAACTACAATTTTGTATATGATACAAAATTGATGTTGAATTTTAAAATAATGACATGGCAGTATATACTTTCTCTCTTTGTTGTCCACATTACTTGATTTTTAAAATATTTTAGATTTATTGAAATGTATTTATAAATAAACATATATGACTGACAAAGGTAGTAAAATTTCAGGAAAAGCTTTGTTTGCATTTCATTCAATATATTGAAAAAAACATTAATTAGAATATTCAACAAATGGAACTCCAAAAGCTTTACTGATAACAACAACAACAACAACAACAAAAAACTGTCAAACAGAAAAACACTCAAAATCAAGACTGAAACTGAACAAAACAAATAATGAGAGTTGAAATTGTACATGATTTAATTTTGAAATCTATGTTCTTTGGAATATCTTGATTTTGAGAAAAAAATTTCAGTAATGTTCTTATATTAAATTGGATACATTTTTATTCTGTACTGGAATGGAACAAAGGTGAAAAGGTCTACCATTTGTAGTACCTAAATTTGGTGAAATTATATTTAAAATAATCATAAATGGAGACAATTTATTTGATGAGTTTCATCTTTGAAAAATAGTTGCCTTAAAACTGAGAATGGAAGCAACATGAAAGTATCTATAAAAATATCTTAGCCTAACCATTTACATACTTTCAGGTTAGAAATGGAATTTTTCTTCATTTAATAGAATATACTCTTAACTTACCAGGTACATCTGCATCTGTAAGAAAAGTATCTTCTTAATAAAAAATGGCATGTTCTATATAGTAACAATAATAGAATGTGCCAACAATTAAAATTATTAGCATAAAGTTCAGCTCTGTAGAAGATCATAGGCAACTTTATGAAAAAGTTAAAAATAATAAAACCATGTATATAGCACACATTATTCTAAAGAGCACCAATGACATGGTACTAGAGACAGCTAAAAAACAGATTAAAATATCAAATATTTAACAAGTATAATTATTCTGCTTGCTATTTTTTAATGTTTAGATAATCAAAATAATACATGTTAAAATGTACCTAGCTTGATGTTATTTTTATTTTTCAGACAGAGTTTCCGTTTTCAAAATAGTTTTTGAATAAAACTATTTTATAGATCCACCAATGTGGTGAAGCCAATAAATAATTATTAAAATATATAATTATAATTGTTTTTATTTCCCTTTCACTCAAAGCTCTCATTCAAGGACATAGGTTAATTATATGGTCACCCTTCAGGAACCTCAGAGTGTAGCTCAGTGGGGGCTGAACATGTATGCTGAAGTAATTGAAATAACCACATGAGGCAACATGGGAAAGGTAGAACAGACTCAGTGATTAGTTGCTAAGAGAGTGACTCAGATAGTGATGCTTGAAGCTCACAGGACAGTGAGGTCACTGCTGCCTGGAGTGGATTTGAAAGTTTTTATAGAGATGTTTACCTTGGGTTAGGCTCCGGAAGTGAAAGGGATCTGGTGAGACTCAGGAAAACAAGGCACAGTTTGGAAGAGAACTTCCTGGATGACCACAGTGCAAATAGCAGACAGTCAGGACTCAGTGAGATGCTGTTACTGGCTTTCCTAGAACCTATCACTCTCGGGATCCAGTAAGGAACAATTGTTTCAAGAAAGAGCCAAACTCCTTCTGCCACTGTTTGCTTCCAGCTTGGCCTTTCACAGTGCCCTCAGGCTCTTCTTATTTCTCTATGAGTAAGAGAACATTTCTTCACTATGGCTTTTCTTGAAACAGTCATTCAATTTGGAGGCCTGAATATATAGTGATGATGATGGTAGTGATAATGCTATTCTATGACCAAAATCTCCTTGAGTGTTTGCTTTAGCCATTAAAAATGAAGAGTCGTAATGTTACAGTTTCCCAAGGCCAGGGTGAAGCCCCAGGTCCTCCAGGAAACCTGGCTCCTGTCAGGATCAGTACCAAGAGTATGTTTTTTTTTTTTTCTTTTGAAAATAACTTTATTCTTTTGGCAAAATAATATTTATCGTACAAATGAAAATGATAAAAATGGTAACCATTATTAGCACTTTTGTGAATATCCTTTCAAACATTTCTCTAAGCATATATATGCATGTGTGTATGTTTATTATATAAGTCGGATCATACTATGCATTTTGTTTTGTAGTTTTCCTTTTCACCTAACAATATCAAATGGATGGTTTTCCATGTCAATAAAAATGGTTGCACATCATTGTAGGATCTACATTTTGTGCATGCACCATGTTTGACTAAATGTTCTATGGAAGAGCATCCATTTTCTCTTATGAATAATGCTGTACTGAATATCTTGTGCAATCCTATCCAGCTTGTATGATTACATCTTAATTTGAAATATTATGGTAGGGTAGCAGGGTCAAGACATATATGTACATGATATTGGATATATGTGGTCAAACTGCCCTCTGGAAAGATTGTCCTATTTATGTGTATGTGACATAAACCTCAAGCAAAAGCACATGTTTTCACACATACAAATTAAACACTGAGTTTTAATAATGTTTTAAATCTTTTCTATATTATTAACAAAAATAATATTCCATTGTCTGTATATCAGTGAGGTTGATCACTACTGCACATTTACTAGCTATTTGTATTTCTTCATTCACAGATCACCTCCTTACCCATCTTCCTCTTGGACTCCTCTCCTGTTTTTATAGGTATTTATTATATATGCCTCCAATTCTGTGGCTTGTATTTCAGTTTTGCTGTAGAGAAGTTTTTGACTTGTTTGGTTTTAACTTGAAGTAGACAAATATATCAGCTGTTTCCTTTTGTGCTTTCCAATCTTTATTACATGCTTAGAAAGCCCTTGTCAACCACATAAATAAACTTGCATCTTTTGCTTTTGCTGCTCATCAAATGCTGCCTTAAATTATTTGTTATTCCCTCTATGCATTTTACCCATGTTCCCAAGTAGATCATTGGTCAAGGAGTAGAAATTATCTTATTTGCTTCCCATAGAAGAAGATCCTAGCTTAGCACCTTGTATATGGGAGTAATTCAGTAATTATGATTGATGAACCCCCTCATATCAAAAATATATTTATAACTAACATCTAGTGTTGTTGAGGATATGGCAAAAAAGGTATTTTTATCTTCTTTTGGTTGGGCTTTAAATTCTTATAATCATTTTGGAGGACAACTGGTAATATATACCAAAACCCTTTAAGATATAACTTTACCCCTCAGAATTCATTCCTAATCAGAGATACATATAAAAATAAATATACTAGGGGAATATACTTCCTCACAGATTTATTTATGGCAACAAAAATTTAAAAATATCCTAGAGGTATTGCATAATGCATGACATATTTATAGATTATTATACTGTAAAATAATATGGTTAAAGAAAATTACTTTTAAATGCTCTTGATGTCATGCTAAATTAAAATTAAAGAAACAGAAATTTTATTTCATCATAAAAGTATTATATGCCCATAGTAGGGAAAGTTCATATGGTATAGAAGGGAATCATTTGGAAATTAAACTTCTTTCACCCCTTTCTCCCAACTCACTCCCCAGAAATAACAACAATTAATAGTTTCTGTACTTTATTTGGTAAATGCCTCTACATTTTAAATAATGCAAGTATATGCATCTCCGTTTCCTGATTTTTTCTGAAACCTTAGGGATATGGAGCATTTTCACTACTTCCCAGTTCCTCTCCACTTCTCTTACTTTTTGAAGGTCAGAAACATCACAAGAATGTGTCTAGAGGTGTGTCTTTTTTTTTTTTTTAATTTCATCTGATTCTCCCTGGAGTGGGGATGATGGTGACTCATTTAAATCTGAAGACTGATGTATGTCTTCTGCTCTGAGCTATTTTATTCTAATATTTCTTCATTGTTTATCTTTTGTTCTGGAACTTTTACTATATAGCTATGGGAGAAGATGGGTAGAGCTTCTATTTTATATTCTTACTAATATTTTTATTTCTTTTCATTTTACTCCTGACAATGGGAAATTTATTTATTATCTTCCAGATCCCCAAACCAGTTTTTAGTTGTCTGTATTTTTATACAATCTATTCATTGAATTTGGGAGGATCATATGTTCCAAGAATTCTTGTTATTCTTTGGCTTTAACTTCACCTTCTAGTTTAGTTGTAGCAGTGCCTAAGCTGAGAAGGTGGTCTCAGGGATGAAGAGAAGGAGAGTGAAATGGAAAATCTAGAGGGATGTTCAACAAGACTGCAAGTGTCTGGATCTGGGACTTGAGGAAGAGGAACACTCTCTAGTTTCTTGTCCAAGCTCAGGGAGAGTTCTGGCTTTTCAAATGTGTAAAGGGCTGAAGCTTACTAGCTTTGAATTCTTAAGTGAGTGGCTCAGAGCCTGCTGATCTGAGGAATGAAATAAAAGGCAACATTTGATGAACACTTTAAAAAAGTACAGGGAAGGATGATACACAAAGAAGAGGAATTTACTTCCTTGAAGTGGCAGTGTTTTAGTAGGTTGAGTATCTTTTTGGGATAAGGAAGTGACATTTTAGGTTGAGAGAGGAAACATATGCAGATAGAAAAACAGGAGAAACATTTACAGGCAATGATGATGATGGTGATAATGATGATAACTACTCTAATTTACCAAACATCTCCCTTGTGCCCAAGGAGTGGGGTCCAAATATTTACCATGTGTCCACGCACCAGGGGTAAGTAGATATCTACACTGGACTTCAGTCTCATATGGTTCTTGGTGGCTATTATTTTCCCCATCATTTATAAACATAATAAAACCAAGGGTTCAAAAGCAAACACAGCAACAGTTAAGAAAGCTGATCTCCCTAATGCCAATATCTCTTGCTCTTGGATGCTACCTGTACTTCCTCAAGTTATCCAGCTTGACTAGAATAAGCACAGTATGCTTGTAAACAGGGAAAGAATAGTAAATGATTTTGTAGGCCATGCTCAGAAATAGAGATTTTATTTATCAGGCAATAGACAGTCATTGAAAGTTCCTGAGCAGATAAATGTTATGAACATGGATAATCTGCCTATGCTATGCTAGTGGATTGGTTTTGGTGTAATGGAAAACAAAAAGGCTAATTAGGATTTCTTGCAGAGTTGATGGAGAAATCATGAGGCTTGAGACTGGAATTGTATAGCAGGAATAGAGATAAGGGAGTTTTATGTAAAAGCTTGACTGTGTGGGGTGTAGCAGAGAAGTAAAATCACCTAGAGTTGGGGACAAGCTTGGGGAATCTTGGAGGGGTCACTGGCTTGAACACTCTTGTGTTGACTGTCTGTTGATGACTAGAATGTCCACTTTGCCCACCTCAGTAGATATAGTTAATGTGCAATTTTCTATTCCATAACAAGTGAAACAAATAAAAAAATTGAAACAGTAAAACAAGAGTTTATACCTCACCAGATTGGGTATAAAGGAACACACGTCAATATAATCAGCTATGATAAACCCATAGCTAACTCAGTGTTGGGAAGTTAAAAGCTTTTTGCCTAAGATCAGGAACAAGGAAAGGATTCCCCCTTCCCACTCTTAATTTAATACAGTTCCGGAAGTCCTAGCTAGAACAATCAGTCAAGACAAAGAGAGAAAAGACGTATAAATGTATAGGAAGAAGTAAAATTGTTGTTATTTGCAGATGATATGATTTTACATATAAAAAATCTCAAAGACCCAAACAAAAAAAACTGTTGGAACTAATCAATGAATTCAGTAAACTTGCAGGATATAAAATCAACATAGAGAAATCAGTTACATTTCTGTACACTAACAATGAAACATCTGAAAAAGAAATGAAGAAAACTATTCCATTCACAAGCATCAAAAACAATAACATACCTATGAATAAATTTAACAAAGGAAGTGAAAATTATGTACCAAAAAAAAGTATTTTTCTTTCATAACATCTTTATTGGAGTATAACTGTTTTACAATGCTGTGTTAGGTTCTGCTTTTAACAAAGTGAAACAGCTATTCATATACATATATCTCTATATCTCCTCCCTCTTGCATCTCCCTCCCACCCTCCCTATCCCACCCCTCTAGGTCATCAGAAAGCACCAAGCTGATCTCCCTGTGCTAATGTGGCTGCTTCCCACTAGCTATCTATTTTATATTTAGTAGTATTTATACGTCCATGCCACTCTCTCACTTTGACCCAGCTTACCCTTACTCCTCCCTGTGTCCTCAAGTCCATTCCCTACTTCTCTACGTCTGAATCTTTATTCCTGTCCTGCCTCTAGGTTGATCAAAACCATTTTTTTTCGGATTCCATATATATATGTTAGTATACAGTATTTGTTTTCCTCTTTCTGACTTACTTCACTCTGTATGACAGACTCTAGGTCCACCCACAGCACTACAAATAACTTAATTTTGTTTCTTTTTATGGCTCAGTAATATTCCATTGTATATATGTGCCACATCTTTATCCATTCATCTGTTGATGGAGTTTTATACTGTCTGGCCTTACATTTATGTATTTAATCCACTTTGAGTTTATTTTTGTGTTTGGTGTGAGGGAGTGTTCTAATTTCATTCTTTTACATGTAGCTGTCCAGTTTCACAACACCACTTATTGAAGAGGCTGTCTTTTCTCCATTGTATATTCTTGCCTCCTTTATCAAAAATAAGGTGACCATATGTGTGTGGGTTTATCTCTGGACTTTCTATCATGTTCCATTTATCTATATTTCTGTTTTTGTGCCAGTACCATACTGTCTTGTTTACTGTAGCTTTGTAGTATAGTCTGAAGTCAAGGAGCCTGATTCCTCCAGCTCCGTTTTTCATCTCAAGATTGCCTAGGCTATTTGGAGTCTTTTGTGCTTCACAATTTCAAACTGTGAATTTTTTTATTCTTGTTCTGTGAAAAATGCCATTGGTAGTTTGATAGGGCTTGCAATGAATCTGTAGATTGCTTTGGGTAGTATAGTCATTTTCTCAATATTGATTCTTCCAATCCAAGAACATGGTATAACTCTCCATCTGTTTGAATCATCTTTAATTTCTTTCATCAGTGTCATAGTTTGCTGCATACAGTTCTTTAGTCTACTTAGGTAGATTTATTCCTAGGTATTTTATTCTTTTTTTGCAATGATAAATGGGAGGGTTTCCTTAATTTCTCTTTCATATTTTTCATCATGAGTGTATAGGAATGTAAGAGATTTCTGTGCATTAGTTTTGTATCCTGCTACTCTACAAAATTCATTGATTAGCTCTAATAGTTTTCTGTTGGCATCTTTAGGATTCCCTATGTATAGTATCATGTCATCTGCAAAGAGTGACAGCTTTACTTCTTTTCTGATTTGGATTCCTTTTATTTCTTTTTCTTCTCTGATTGCTCTGGCTAAAACTTCCCAAACTGTGTTGAATGATAGTGGTGAGAGTAGGCAATGTTGTCTTGTTCCTGATCTCAGTGGAAATGGTTTCAGTTTTTCACCATTGAGGTTGAGGTTGGCTGTGGGTTTGCCATATAGGTCATATTTATATGTTGAGGTAAGTTCTCTCTATACCTACTTTCTGGAGGGATTTTTTTTTATCATAAATGGGTGTTGAATTTTGTCGAAAGCTTTTTCTGCATCTACTGAGATGATCATATGATTTTTCTCCTTCAATTTGTTAATATGGTTTATCACACTGATTAATTTGCATGTACTGAAGAATCCTGGCATTCCTGGTATAAACCCCACTTGATCATGGTGTATAATCCTTTTAATGTGCTGTTGGATTCTGTTTGCAAATATTTTGTTGAGGATTTTTGCATCTATGTTCATCAGTGATATTGGCCTGCAGTTTTCTTTCTTTGTGACATCTTTGTTTGGTTTTGGTATCAGTGTGATGAAGGCCTCATAGATTGAGTTTGGGAGTGTTCCTCCCTCTGCTATATTTTGGAAGAGTTTGAGAAGGATAGGTATTAGCTCTTCTGTGAATGTTTGATAGAATTCGTCTGTGAAACCATCTGGTCATGGACTATTGTTTGTTGGAAGACTTTTAATCCCAGTCTCAATTTCAGTGCTTGTGATTGGTCTGTTTATATTTTTTATTTCTTCCTGGTTCAGTCTTGGAAGGTTGTACTTTTCTAAGTATTTCTTCCAGGTTGTCCATTATATTGGAATACAGTAATCCAAGTAATTAAATTGCAGTAATCTCTCATGATTCGTTGTATTTCTGTACTGTCAATTATTACTTTTCCTTTTTCATTTCTAATTCTGTTGATTTGAGTCTTCTCCCTTTTGTTCTTGATGAGTCTGGCTAATGGTTTATCAATTTTGTTTATCTTCTCAAAGAACCAGCTTTTAGTTTTACTGATCTTTGCTAACGTTTCCTTCATTTCTTTTTCATTTGTTTCTCCCATCCAAGTACTAACCAGGCCCGACCCTGCTTAGCTTCTGAGATCAGACAATAACGGGCACATTCAGGATGGTATGGCTGTAGACTCTTTTCCATTTATTTTTCATCTGATCTTTATGATTTCTTTCCTTCTGCTACCTTTGGGGTTTTTTTGTTCTTCGTTCTCTAATTGCTTTAGGTGTAAGGTTAGGTTGTTTATATGAAATGTCTGTTGTTTCTTGAGGTAGGATTGTATTGCTATAAATTTCCCTCTTAGAACTGCTTTTGATGCATGCCATAGGTTTTGGGTCGTCATGTTGTCATTGTCATTTGTTTCTAGGTATTTTTTGATTTCCTCTTTGATTTCTTCAGTGATCTCTTGGTTATCAAATAGTGTATGGTTTAGCCTCCATGTGTTTGTATTTTTTACAGTTTTATTCCTGTAATAGACTTCTAGTCTCATAACATTGTGATCAGAAAAGATACTTGATACCATTTCAATTTTCTTAAATTTACCAAGGCTTGATTTCTGACCCAAGATATAATCTATCCTGGAGAATGTTCCATGCATACTTGAGAAGGAAATGTGTTCTGTAGTTTTTTGATGGAATGTCTTATAATATCAATTAAGTCCATATTGTTTAATGTATCATTTAAAGCTTGTGTTTCCTTATTTGTTTTCATTTTGGCTGATCTGTCCTTTGGTGAAAGTGGGGTGTTAAAGTCCCCTACTGTGATTGTGTTATTGTCAATTTCCCCTTTTATGGCTGTTAGCATTTGCCTTATATATTGAGGTGCTCCTATGTTGGGTGTATAAATATTTACAATCATTATATTGTCTTCTTGGTTTGATCCCTTGGTCATTATGTAGTGTCCTTCTTTGTCTCTTGTAATAGTCTTTATTTTAAAGTCTATTCTGACTGATATGGGAATTGCTACTCCAGCTTTCTTTTGATTACCTTTTGCATGGAATATCTTTTTCTGTCCCCTTATTTTCATTCTGTATGTGTCCCTAGGTCTGAAGTGCATCTCTTGTAGACAGCATATATATGGGTCTTATTTCTGTATCCATTCAGTGAGTCTGTGTCTTTTGGTGGGGGCATTTAATCCATTTACATTTAAGTTAATTATTGATATGTATGTTCCTATTACCATTTTCTTAATTATTTTGGGTTTGCTATTGTAGGTCTTTTCTTTCTCTTGTGTTTCTTGCCTAGAGAAGTTCCTTTAACATTAGTTGTAAAGTTGGTTTGGTGGTGCTGAATTCTCTTAGCTTTGGCTTGTCTGTAAAATTTTTAATTTCTCCATCAAATATGAATGAGATCCTTCCTGGGTAGTGTAAACTTGGTTGTAGGTTTTTCCCTTTCATCACTTTAAGTATGTTTGCCACTTCCTTTTGGCTTGCAGAGTTTCTACTGAAAATTCAGCTGTTAACCTTATGGGGATTCCCTTGTAGGTTATTCGCTGCTTTTCCCTTGCTGCTTTTAATATTTTTTCTTTGTATTTAATTTTTGATATTTTGATTAGTATGTGTCTTGGCGTGTTTCTCCTTGCATTTATCCTATATGGGATACTCTGTGTTTCCTGGACTTGATTGACTATTTCCTTTCCTATATTAGGGAATTTTTTGATGATAATCTCTTCAAATATTTTCTCAATCCCTTTATTTTTCTCTTCTTCTTCAGGACCCCTATTGTTTGAATGTTGATGCATTTAATGTTGTCCCAGAGGTCTTAAGACTGTACTCAATTAATTTTTCTTTATTCTGCTCTGCAGTAGTTATCTCCATTATTTTACCTTCCAGGTCACTATCCATTCTTCTGCCTCATTTATTCTGCTATTGATTCCTTCTAGAGAATATTTACTTTCATTTATTGTGTAGTGCATCATCATCTGTTTGCTCTTTAGTTCTTTTAGGTCCTTGTTAAATGTGTCTTATATTTTCTCCATTCTCTTTCCAAGATTTTGGACCATCTTTACTATCATTATTCTGAATTATTTTCCAGGTATACTCCCTATGTCCTCTTCATTTGTTTGGTCTGGTGGGTTTTTGCCTTGCTCCTTCATCTGCTGTGTGTTTTTCTGTCTCTTCATTTTGCTTCACTTACTGTGTTTGGGGTCTCCTTTTCACAGGCTGCAGGTTCGTAGTTCCCATTGGTTTTGGTGTCTGCCCCCAGTGGCTAAAGTTTGTTCAGTGTGTTGTGTAGGCTTCCTGGTGGAGGGGACTGGTGCCTGTGTTCTGGTGGATGAGGCTGGATATTGTCTTTCTGGTGGGCAGTACCAAGTCCAGTGGTGTGTTTTGGGGTGTCTATGACCTTATTATGATTTTAGGCAGACTCTCTGCTAATGGAAGGGGTTGTTTTCCTATGTTGCTAGTTGTTTGGAGTAGGGTGTCCAGCACTGTAGCTTGCTGGTCATTGAGTGGAACTCGGTCTTAGCATTGAGATGGAGATCTCTGGGAGAACTTTCATCATATAGAGCTAGGAGGTCTCTACTGGACCAATGTCCTGAACTTGGCTCTCCCATCTCAGAAGCACAGGCCCAACACCTGGCCCGAGCACCCAGACTCCATCATCCATCCACACTGCTCATAAGTAAAGAGAGAAAGAAAGAAAGAAAGAAAGAAAGAAAGAAAGAAAGAAAGAAAGAAAGAAAGAAGGAAGGAAGGAAGGAAGGAAAGAAAGAAAGAAGGAAAGAAAGAAAGAAAAGAAAAGTTATTAAAATAAAAAATTATTATTAAAAATAAAAAAATTAAAGAGTAATTAAAAAAGGAAAAATAAAGGAAAGAAAGAAAGGAGAACAACTGAAGAAAAAAACAAATACACCTATGATAACAAGCTCTAAAAAATATACCAAAAAAAATCAAAAAACAGACAGAACCTTAGGATTAATAGTACAAGCAAAACTATACAGACAAAATGACACAAAGAAGCATATGCAAACACACTCACAAAAAGAGAAAAAGGAAAAAGTATATATATATATATATATATATATAAAGCAACAATAGAGCAACCAAATCAATTATCAAATCTACCAATGATAATAAATTCTAAATACTAAACTAAGATAAACATAAAGCCAGGAACAAATTAGATACAGAAAGCAAACCCCAAGTTTACAGTTGCTCCCAAATCCACTGTCCCAATTTTGGGATGATTCATTGTCTATTCATGTATTCCACAGTTGCAGGGTACATCAAGTTGATTGTGGAGGCATAATCTGCTGCTTCTGAGGCTGTTGAGAGAAATTTCCCTTTCTTTTCTTTGTTCGCACAGTTCCTGGAATTCAGCTTTGGATTTGGCCCTGCCTCTGCGTTTAGGTTGCCTGAGGGAATCTGTTCTTGCCCAGATAGTACCGGGTTAAAGTAGCAGCTGATTAGGGGTCTCTAACTCACTCAGGTCATGGGGGAGGGAGGGGTATGGAATGCAGGGTGAGCCTGTGGTGGCAGAGGCTAGCATGCCATTGCAGCAGCCTGACGCGAGCCATGTGTTCTCCCGGGGAAGTTGTCCCTGGATCACGGAACCCTGGCAACTGTGGGCTGCACAGGCTCCCGGGAGGGGAGTTGTTGATAGTGACCTGTGCTTGCACACAAGCTTTTGGTGGCTGCAATAGCAGCCTCAGTGTTTCATGCCCGTCTCTGGTGTCTGCACTGATAGCCATGGCTCGCACCCATCTCTGGAGCTCATTTAGGTGGTGCTCTGAATTCCCTCTCCTCATGCAACCTGAAACAATTGTCTCTTGCCTCTTAGGCATGTCCAGACTTTTTCCAGGACTCCTTCCTGGCTAGCTGTGGCACACTAGCCCCCTTCATGCTGTGCTTATGCAGCCAACCCCAGTCCTCTCCCTGGGATCTGACCTCTGAAGACCAAGCCTCAGCTCCCAACCCCCACCCGCCCTGGCAGGTGAGCAGACAAGCCTCTTGGGATGGTGAGTGCTGGTTGGCACCAATCCTCTGTGTGGGAATCTCTCCACTTTGCCCTCTGCACCCCTGTTGCTGTGCTTTCCTCCATGGCTCCAAAGCTTTCCCTCTATCCACCCCCCTGTCTCCAACAGTGAAGGGGTTTCCTAATGTGTGGAAACTTTTCCTCCTTCACAGCTCGCCCCCAGAAGTGCAGGTCCTGTCCCTATTCTTTTGTCTTTGTTTTTTCTTTTTTTCTTTTGCCCTACCCAGGTATGCCGGGAATTTCTTGCCTTTTGGGAAGTCTGAGGTCTTCTGCCATGGTTCAGTAGATGTTCTGTAGGAGTTGTTCCACATGTAGATGTATTTCTGATGTATTTGTGGGAAGGAAGGTGATCTCCATAACTTACTCCTCCATCACCTTGAAGGTCTCCCCCCAAGTCGTTTTAGAAATAAATTGAAGACACATACAAATGGAAAGATACCCTGAGTTCATGGGTTGGAAGAATTAATATTGTTTAAATGTTCATACTCCCAAAGCAATCTATAGACTTAAAGCAATCCTTATGAAAATTCCAATGGCATTTTCCACATGAAAAAAAAAATCCTAAAATCTGTATAGAACCACAAAATACCCAAAATATCCAAAGCAATCATCAGAAAGAAGAACAAAGCATCAAACTTCCTGATTTCAAACTATACTACAAAGCAATAAAAAAAACAGTATGGCACTGCCATAAAAATAGATACATAGACCAATTGAACAGAATAGACAGCACAGAAATAAACCACCACATCAACTAATATCTGACAAGCTAAGGACACCCAATGGAGAAAGTATAGTCTTTTCAACACATGGTGTTCAGAAAACCAGATAAACACATGCAGAAAAATAAACTTGGACCTGTATTTTATCCCATTCACAGAAATTAACTCATAATGGACCAAAGACTTAAACATAAGACATGATACCTTAAAACTCCTACAAGAAAACATGGGGGGAAATCTCCTCAACATTGGTCTTGATATTTTTTGGATATTACACCAAAAGTACAAATGACAAAAGCAAAAATCAACAGGTGGGACTACATCAAACTTAAAGGCTTCTGCACAGCAAAAGAAACAATCAACAAACTAAAATGTAACCTACAGAATGGGAGAAAATATTTGAGAACCATACATAAGATGAGGGGTCAATATCTAATATATATATAAGAAACTCATACAATTCAATAACAAAAAAATAAACAATTCAATTTTAAAAATGGGAAGAGGAACTAAAAAGACATTTTTTACAAAAAATACAACCAGATGGCCAACAGGTACACGAGAAGATGCTCAATATCACTAATCATCAGGGAAACACAAATCAAAACCACAATAAGATATCCCTTCAGACCTGTTAGAAAGACTATCATCAATAGGATAAGAGATAATAAGTATTGGTGAGTATGTGGAGAAAAGGAAACCCTTGTATACTGTTGGTGAGAATGTAAATTGCTTTAGCAACTATGGAAAACAACATGTAGGTTCATCAAAAAATTATATAGAGAACTACCATATGATCCAGCAATTCCACTTGTGGGATATACCCAAAGGAAATAAAAACAGGGTAGTGAGGAGACCTATGCACTCCCATGTTTATTGGGACATTATTCACAATAGCAAAGATACGATGCTCTGTACCATATGAAACATTCAGTGCTCTTCAATGAATGAATGGCAAGGAGGAGATATGGGGATATACATATATGTATAATTGATTCACTTTGCTATAGAGCAGAAACTAACACACCACTGTAAAGCAATTATACTCCAATAAAGATGTTAAAAAAAGAATATGTGATATATATATATATAGTGATATATATATATATATATGGAATTCAGCTATGAGAAAGAAGAAAAGCTTGCCATGGATGGAACTTGAATAGGCTATGCTGTTAGATAAGTCAGACAAAGACAAATACTATATGATATCACTTATATGTTGAATCTATGAAAGCCAAAGTCATAAAAACAGAGAGTAGAATGGTGGTTCCTAGGGGATGAGGGTGGGAGGGTAAGAGAAATATTTTTTAAGGGTACAAACTTGCAACTAATAGATAAATAACTCCTATAGATCTAAAACACAGTATAGTGATTGTAGACAACAATATTGTATTATAAATTTCAAAGTTGCAAGACCAGACCTTAATTATTCCCACCCCCCAAAAAAGAAATGATAATTATGTGAGGTAATAGAGGTGCCAGCTAATGCTACAATGGAAATCATATTGAAATATATAAATGTATCAAATCAACATGTTGCACATCTTAAACTTACACAGGGTTATTTATATGTCAAATATATTTCAATAACACCCCCCAAACCCACAGGGTTTTATAGTATTTACTTATTGTGTAATAAATTAATATATTCTTCTCTCTAATGTATAATTTTACTCCAATTATGCAGCCTATATGCTACAGTTCTTTATGTGACTACTGCTTTGATTACCTCCCTGGTAAGATCCACTGCAGCATAAGACAATTTGAGTATTCTGTATGGTTGAGTTTACTTCTCTGTGTAGTACCTCTTTGAGTACCTCTCATCACTCAAAAGACGTTGGATGTGGATTTTTTAAATACAGTTTTTTGAAACAATAAAGTGTCAATAGGGTCAATAATACCTACTGCATTCTAGGAATCCTAGTGACTGTCCAGATACCCAATCCAAGTTTTGCTTTTTCTCCTTTGTTCCAGATGGCTAGCAGTACCTCTTCCTCTGTTAGTTTTGGCAAGATGGTAATAAAAGGAGGGGGGCGGGGTAATGGAAATGGCCAGCCGTTCAGTTACAGCTTATTGGACAGGTCAATGCAGGAAAGCATGCATAAGGCATTTTACAAAGTACAGGGGAAAATCACAGTTCTGAGACTGCTTTCTTATTACCAAGGAGAGGATACAATGGAGACTGCATTCTCTGGACTGCAGTCCACAGGTGGGCAAGAAGAACCAACCAACTGACCAGACACCAATCCTGATGACACATGCAAATCTGGCAACTTTCATTTCCTCTCCTCTACTCTGTTTAAGGTCAGGCTTTCAGGCCCCCCTTTCAGGTGCCTGACTTTATCAGGCAGTTCCTCATAGATGTACCTGTACACACAGATGCAGTTGGTACTCAAGTGGGTTTTTGCAGCAGTAGAATAAGATGCATCTAAAAATTCAGCTTTCATTGGCATTTTTCTTATCAGGATTTTCCCTCACCTTCCTGAATGCAAGTGGTGAATTTAAGGATCATGTGGCTTTCGGTGAAGTGAACGGGCTGTCTTCCAAAGCTTTCATAAAAGTGACTCATTTAAGCAGCAGAACACTTTCTTGAGATGTTGAGGACTTCGAAATGGATATTGCTCCTGTAAAATTGGTAATGCTTGCAACAATGAAGAGATCTCTTACCACAAAAAACAAGGCAATTAATGTGTCTTTAATTTGCACCTAACCAAACAGAAAGGACGCGTTTATTCCAAGCGACATGTAGACGAAATTTTTTTAAAAAACAAAGTTTCATGCTGTGACTACAATTAGTGTAATTGTCAGCTCTTCTCTAAAAACAAATATGTATTAAGAGAAACGCCAGCATTGTGCCCTCCTCTGGTGTGAAAATGAGACAATCAAAATCTATTGTAATTACCTCAGTGATATTATAATTAGCAACGATTAAGTTATTCCATGCTGTTTTTTTCCTCTTGGCTACAATTAAAAAAGTATACATCTTTCTGCAGCACATTACTGCTGATCATTTTACCTCAATACATGTCTGGTAAGTGGATAAATTAGAAGTAATTTTAAAGCACAACTCCGTTAAAACATATATATCTCTATTTAACTGCCTTAACCCTGTGGAGGCATCTGTGTTCTTTGCTGCTTGGTAAAAAAAGAACTTACCCCCTGGTTTCTTGGTCAGGAATCAAATACGGTTTTTTGTTTGTTTTTTAATTACAGATAGCTGAATGATATGATTAATCATTCATTTCTTGTCAGACATGCCCACCTAGCTCCAAATAACTGAACTGGGCAATAACCAGGTTTTAAAATAAATTGCTGAAAAGCCAGCCAGCTGTACCATCACAGAAAGAAAAGGTCCTGAGTAAATGTATGTCTTTCTAGTTGGATTAGGAGAAAAAGTGAATTAGGCCATAATTACAAATATGTCTTTTTTATATTACACATATATTTTTTTTCTCAGAGATACTTTCATGTCATATCTTCGTACTTACTGGTTTTTTTTTTGTAACATCTTTATTGGAGTATAATTTCTTTACAATGATGTGTTAGTTTCTGCTTTATAACAAAGTGAATCAATTATACATATACATATGTTCCCATATCTCATCCCTCTTGCATCTCCCTCCCTCCCACCCTCCCTATCCCACCCCTCTAGGTGGTCACAAACCACCGAGCTCATCTCCCTGTGCTATGCGGCTGCTTCCCACTAGCTATCTATTTTATGTTTGGTAGTGTGTATATGTCCATGCCACTCTCTTACTTTGTCACAGCTTATACTTCCCCCTCCCCATATCCTCAAGTGCATTCTCTATTAGGTCTGAGTCTTTATTCCATTCTTGACCCTAGGTTCGTCATGACATTTTTTTCCCTTAGATTCCATATATATGTGTTAGCATACAGTATTTGTTTTTCTCTTTCTGACTTACTTCACTCTGTATGACAGACTCTAGGTCCATGCACTTCACTACAAATAACTCAGTTTTGTTTCTTTTTATGGCTGGGTACTATTCCATTGTATATATGTGCCACAACTTCTTTATCCATTCATCTGTTGATGGACACTTAGGTGGCTTCCATGTCCTGGCTATTGTAAATAGAGCTGCAATGAACATTTTGGTACATGACTCTTTTTGAATTATGGTTTTCTCACGGTATATGTCCAGTAGTGAGAATCCTGTGTCATATGGTAGTTCTATTTTTAGTTTTTTAAGGAACATCCATACTGTTCTCCATAGTGGCTGTATCAATTTACATTCCCACCAACAGTGCAAGAGGGTTCCCTTTTCTCCACACCATCTCCAGCATTTATTGTTTCTAGATTTTTTGATGATGGACATTCTGACCGGTGTGAGATGATATCTCATTGTAGATTTGATTTGCATTTCTCTAATGATTAATGACATTGAGCACTCTTTCATGTGTTTGTTGGCCATCTGTATATCTCCTTTGGAGAAATGTCTATTTAGGTCTTCTGCCCATTTTTGGATTGGGTTGTTTGTTTTTTTGATATTGAGCTGCATGAGCTGCTTGTATATTTTGGAAATTAAACCTTTGTCAGTTGCTTCATTTGCAAATATTTTATCACATTTTGAGGCTTGTATTTTGGTCTCGTTTATGGTCCTTTGCTGTTCAAAAGCTTTTCAGCTTCATTAGGTCCCATTTGTTTATTTTTTTTTATTTCCATTTCTCTGGGAGGTGGGTCAAAAAGGATCTTGCTGTGATTTATGTCATAGAGTGTTCTGCCTATGTTTTCCTCTAAGAGTTTGAGAGTGTCTGGCCTTACATTTAGGTCTTTAATCCATTTTGAGCTTATTTTTGTGTATGGTGTTATGGAGTGTTCTAAGTTCATACTTTTACACGTCCCTGTCCAGTTTTCCCAGCACCACTTATTGAAGAGGCTGTCTTTTCTCCACTGTATATCCTTGCCTCCTTTATCAAAGATAAGGTGACCATATGTGCGTGGGTTTATCTCTGGGCTTTGTATCCTGTTCCATTGATCTATATTTCTGTTTTTCTGCCAGTACAACATTGTCTTGATTACTGTAGCTTTGTAGTATATTCTGAAGTCAGGGAGCCTTCTTCCTCCAGCTCCATTTTTCATTCTCAAGATTGCTTTGGCTATTTGGGGTCTTTTGTGTTTGCATACAAATTGTGAATTTTTTTTGTTCTAGTTCTGTGAAAAATGCCAGTGGTAGTTTAATAAGGATTGAATTGAATTTGTAGATTTCTTTGGGTAGTAGAGTCATTTTCACAATTTGATTCTTCCAATCCAAGAACATGGTATATCTCTCCATCTATTTGTATCATCTTTAACTTCTTTCATCAGTGTCTTATAATTTTCTGCAAACAGGTCTTTTGTCTCATTAGGTAGATGTATTCCTAGATATATTTTTTTTGTTGTTGCAGTGGTAAATGGGAGTGTTTTCTTAATTTCACTTTCAGATTTTTCATCGTTAGTGTACAGGAATGCAAGAGATTTCTGTGCATTAATTTTGTATCCTGCTACTTTACCAAATTCATTGATTAGCTCTAGTAGTTTTCTGGTAACATCTTTAGGATTCTCTCTATATAGTATCATGTCATCTGCAAACAGTGAAAGCTTTACTTCTTCTTTTCCAGTTTGGATTCCTTTTATTCCTTTTTCTTCTCTGATTGCTGTGGCTAAAACTTCCAAAACTATGTTGAATAATAGTTGTGAGAGTAGGCCACCGTGTCTTGTTCCTGATCTTAGTGGAAATGGTTTCAGTTTTTCACCATTGAGGACAATGTTGTCTGTGGGTTTGTCATATATGGCCTTTATTATGCTGAGTAAAGTTCCCTCTATGCCTACTTTCTGCAGGGTTTTTAACATAAATGGGTGTTGAATTTTGTCAAAAGCTTTCGCTGTATCTATTGAGATGATCATACATTTTTTCTCCTTCAGTTTGTTAATATGGTGTATCACAATGATTGATTTGCGTATATTGAAGATTCCTTGCATTCCTGGAATAAACCCCAATTGATCATGGTGTATGATCCTTTAAATGTGCTGTTGGATTCTGTTTGCTAGTATTTTGTTGAGGATTTTTGCATCTATGTTCATCAGTGATATTGGCCTGTAGTTTTCTTACTTTGTGACATCTTTGTCTGATTTTGGTATCAGGGTGATGGTGGCCTTGTAGAATGAGTTTGGGAGTGTTCCTCCCTCTGCTATATTTTAGAAGGGTTTGAGAAGGAAAGGTGTTAACTCTTCTGTAAATGTTTACTAGAATTCGCCTGTGAAGCCATCTAGTCCTGGGCTTTTGCTTGTTGGAACATTTTTAATCACAGTTTCAATTTCAGTGCTTGTGATTGTTCTGTTCATATTTTCTATTTCTTCCTCGTTCAGTCTCAGCACATTGTGCATTTCTAAGACTTTGTCAATTTCTTCCAGATTGTCCATTTTATTGGCATAGAGTTTCTTGTAGTAATCTCTCATGATCCTTTGTATTTCTGCAGTGTCAATTGTTACTTCACCTTTTTCATTTCTAATTCTATTGATTTGAGTCTTCTCCCTTGTTTTCTTGATGAGTCCGGCTAATGGTTGATCAATTTTGTTTATCTTTTCAAAGAACCAGCTTTTAGTTTTATTGATCTTTGCTATCGTTTTCTTCATTTCTTTTTCATTTATTTCAGATCACATCTTTATGATTTATTTCCTTCTGTTAACTTTGGGGTTTTTTTTGTTCTTTCTCTAATTGCTTTAGGTGCAAGGGTAAGTTGTTTATTTGAGATGTTTCCTGTTACTTAAGGTAGGATTGTATTGTTATAAACTTCCCTCCTAGAACTCCTTTTGCTGCATCCCATAGGTTTTGGATCATCGTGTCTCCATTGTCATTTTTTTCTAGGTATTTTTTTATTTCCTCTTTGATTTCTTCAGTGATCACTTCGTTATTAAGTAGTGTATTGTTTAGCCTCCATGTGTTTGTATTTTTTACAGATCTTTTCCTGTAATTGATAACTAGTCTCATAGCATTGTGGTCGGAAAAGATACTTGATACAATTTCAATTTTCTTCAATTTACCAAGGCTTGATTTGTGACCCAAGATATGATCTATCCTGGAGAATGTTCCATGAGCACTTGAGAAGAATGTGTGTTCTGTTGTTATTGAATGGAATGTCCTATAAATATCAATTAAGTCCATTTTGTTTAATGTATCATTCAAAGCTTGTGTTTCCTTATTTGTTTTCATTTTGGATGATCTGTCCATTGGTGAAAAAGGGGTGTTAAAGTCCCCTACTATGATGTGTTACTATCAATTTCCCCTTTTATGGCTGTTAGTATTTCCCTTATGTATTGAGGTGCTTCTATGTTGGGTGTATAAATACTTACAATTGTTATATCTTCTTCTTGGATGATCCCTTGATCATTATGTGGTGTTCTTCTTTGTCTCTTGCAATAGTCTTTGTTTTAAAGTATATTTTTTTCTGATATGAGAATTGTCACTCCAGCTTCTTTTTGATTTCCATTTGCGTGGTGTATCTTTTTCCATCCCCTCACTTTCAGTCTCTATGTGTCCCTAGTTCTGAAGTTGGTCTCTTGTAGACAGCATATATACAGGTCTTGTTTTTGTATCCATTCAGCGAGTCTGTGTCTTTTATTTGGAGCATTTAATCTATTTACATTTAAGGTAATTATCAATATGTATGTTCATGTTACAATTTTCTTAACTGTTTTGGGTTTATTATTGTAGGTCTTTTCCTTCTCTTGTGTTTCCTGTCTAGAGAAGTTCCTTTAGCATTTGTTGTAAAGCTGGTTTGGTGGTGCTGAACTCTCTTAGCTTTTGCTTGCCTCTAAAAGTTTTAATTTCTCCATGAAATCTGAATGAGATCCTTGCTGGGTAGAGTAATCTTTGTTGTAGTTTTTTCTCCCTCCTCACTTAAAATATGTCCTGCCACTCTGTTCTGGCTTGCACAGTTTCTGCTGAAAGTTCATCTGTTAACCTTCTGGGGATTCCCTTGTGTGTTATTTGTTGTTTTTCCCTTGCTGCTTTTAATATGTTTTCTTTGTATTTAATTTTTGATAGTTTGATTAATATGTGTCTTGGTGTGTTTCTCCTTGAATTTATCCTGTTTGGGACTCTCTGTGCTCCCTGGTCTTGATTAACTATTTCCTTTCCCATATTATTGAAGTTTTCAACTATAATCTCTTCAAATATTTTCTCAGTCCCTTTCTTTTTTCTTCTTCTTCTGGGACCACTATAATTCGAATGTTGGTGCATTTAATGTTGTCCCAGAGGTCTCTGAGACTGTCCTCAGTTCTTTTCATTCTTTTTTTCTTTATTCAGCTCTGCCATAGTTATTTCCACTATTTTATCTTCCAGGTCACTTATCCCTTCTTCTGCCTCAGTTGTTCTTCTATTGATCCCTGCTAGAGAGTTTTTAGTTTCATTTTCTTGTGTTGTTCATCATTGTTTCCTTGCCCTTTAGTTCTTCTAGGTCCTTGTTACACATTTCTTTTATTATCTCCATTCTATTTCCAAGATTTTGGATCAACTTTACTGTCATTATTCTGAATTCTTTTTCAGGTAGACTGCCTATTACCTCTTCATTTGTTAGGTCTGGTGGGTTTTAATCTTGCTCTTTCATCTGCTGTGTGTTTTTCTGTCTTCTCATTTTGTTTCACTTTCTGTTTTTGGTGTCTGTCCCCAGTGTCTAAGGTTGGTTCAGTGGGTTGTGTAGGCTTCCTGCTGGAGGGGACTAGTGCCTGTGTTCTGCTGGATGAGGCTGGATTTTTTCTTTCTTGTGGGGAGATCCACGTCTGGTGGTGTGTTTTGGGGTATCTGTGGCCTTATTATAATTTTAGGCAGCCTCTCTGCTAATGGATGGGGCTGTGTTCCTATCTTGCTAGTTGTTTGGCATAGGGTGTCCAGCACTGTAGCTTGCTTGTGGTTGAGTGAAGGTGGGTCTTGGCATTGAGATGGAGATATCTGGGAGATTTTCATCATTTGATATTACGTGGAGCTGGGAGGTCTCTCATGGACCAGTGTCCTGAAGTTGGCTCTCCTACCTCAGAGGCACAGTACTGACTCTTGGCTGGAGCACCAAGAGCCTTTCATCCACATGGCTCAGAATAAAAAGGAGAAAAAATATAAAGAAAGAAAGAAAGAAAGAAAGAAAGAAAGAAAGAGGATAAAATAAAATAAAATAGTTATTAAAATAAGAAATAATTATTAAGAAATGTATTTTAAAAAGTAAAACAAAACAAAACAAAAAAACAGATGGACAGAACCCTAGGACAAATGGGAAAGCAAAGGTTTACAGACAAAATCAGACACAAAAGCATATACATACACACTCTCAAAAAGAGAAAAAGGGGAAAAAATAATATATCTTTGCTCCCAAAGTCCACCTCTTAAATTTGGGATGATTCGTTGTCTATTTAGTTATTCCACAGATGCAGGGTACATCAAGTTGATTGTGGAGACTTAATCCAATGCTCCTGAGACTGCTGGGAGAAATTTCCCTTTCTCTTCTTTGTTTGCACAGGTCCCGGGGTTCAGCTCTGGATTTGGACACGCCTCTGTGTGTAGGTCGCCTGAGGACGTCTGTTCTTCACTCAGACAGGATGGGGTTAAAGGAGTCAGTGATTCGGGGGCTCTGGCTCACTCAGGCCGGGTGAGAGGGAGGGGTACGGATGCAGGGTGAGCCTGCAGTGGCAGAGGCCGGCATGACGTTGCACCAGCCTGAGGTACATCTTGCGTTCTCCTGGGGAAGTTGTCCCTGGATCACGG
Organism: Mesoplodon densirostris; assembly: GCF_025265405.1. Taxonomy (NCBI): domain Eukaryota; kingdom Metazoa; phylum Chordata; class Mammalia; order Artiodactyla; family Ziphiidae; genus Mesoplodon; species Mesoplodon densirostris. The sequence continues at coordinate 105,809,257 of NC_082664.1, forward strand.
GACCCTGGCAGTGGCGGGCTGCACAGGCTCCCAGGAGGTGAGGTGTGGATAGTGACCTGGGCTTGCACACAGGCTTCTTGGTGGCTGCAGCAGCAGCCTTAGCGTCTCATGCCCATCTCTGGGGTCCGCACTGATAGCCACGACTCGTGCCCATTTCTGGAGCTCATTTAAGCAGCGCTCCTAATCCCCTCTCCTCACGCAACAGGAATCAAAGAGGCAAGAAAAAGTCTCTTGTCCCCTTGGCAACTCCAGACTTTTTCCCGGCCTCCCTCCCAGCTAGCCATGGCGCACTAACCCCTTCAGGCTGTGTTCAAGCCATCAACCCTAGTCCTCTCCCTGCTCTCCTACTGAAGCCCCAGCCTCAGCTCCCAGCCCCCGCCTGTCCCGGCGGCCGAGCAGACAAGCCTCTCGGGCTGATGAGTGCTGGTCGGCACCAGTCCTCTGTGCGGGAATCTCTCCGCTTTGCCCTGTGCACCCCTGTTGCTGCACTCTCCTCCATGGCTATGAAGCTTCCCCCACCACCACCCGCAGTTTCCACCCATGAAGGGGCTCCTAGTGACTGGAAACCTTTCCTCCTTCACAGTTCCCTCACACTGGTGCAGGTCCCGTCCCTTTCCTTTTGTCTCTGTTTATTCTTTTTTATTTGCCCTACCCAGGTACGTGTGGAGTTTCTTGCCTTTTAGGAGGTCTGAGGTCTTCTGCCAGCGTTCAGTAACTGTTCTATAGGAGGAGTTCCACATGTAGATGTATTTCTGTTGTATCTGTGGGGAGGAAGGTGATCTCTGTGTCTTACTCTTCCACCATCTTGAAGCTCCCCCCCTACTTACTGTTGATGGAGAAAATGAGTTTATGAGAAAATGAAGATTTGATTACAGTTTGAAACTTGATTCAGTTTGTGAGGCAATAGGTGGTTATAGTGTGACCTTTGTTGAAAAAGAAACAACAGGCCCAAAGTGAGTCACTTGTGCTAAGCCCATGTCACCAAACTGAGACTTAATACTTAATGTAATTGCAGTTTCAACCTCCCCCAGAAAGTAATCTTAACCAGCCAGTCTGGAATCTCCCAGTCAGCATGAGTGATGGGATCACCTGGGAGACCTTGTCCATCCCCTAAAGGAAGGGGATCCTGCCTGAAACAATCCCCTCTTTCCTTGTCCTACCCACTCTTCTGCCTATAAAAGTCTTCCATTTTGTACAACTCCTACGAGCTCCTTCCTATTTACTAGGTGGGATGCTGCCCAGTCCATGAATCATTGAACAAAGCCAATTAGATTTTAAAATTCACTCAGTTGAATTTTGTGTTTTAATACCTTATTCATCTCAAACATTTAAAACCAAAGAGACTCATTTACCCATATATCTTCCTACCAGAGTTTCTGTTTTCTCTATAATTTTTTATTAATAGACATATTCCCAAACTTGTATGTTCTTTTGAACACTTAAAATAATTTTGCTCTAGAAGTAACAAAATAAATGGCAGAAACACATTTTTTTCCCTTTGTTTGCATTGTTACTGGTAACCAGTTCCTTGTATCCTTTGGTTATTTTTTCCCTATATATGCATGTTTGATTTGATAGCAGCTACTACAGCAGCATCTACAAGGGACATTTGGATGTTCAGGGATACTGACAAGGGGCATCCCTTGCAGCAGATCCTCTCCAGATCACAGTGAGCAACCAGCAGGTTTTAGGCATGGCTTGCATTATTGCTGAGAAGTTACATTCCCTGAGGCTGGGGGTGGAACTAAAGGGCTTAAAGGGGATTAAGTTTTGCTATTTCACAGGGAAGTTAACTGAAGCAGGAAAACATACATATGGTAGAAAACAGAAACATGTAGACCTTTCCCATATTCCCATTCCTGTGATATGGGACTTGCAGAAGGACAAGAAATGGAGGGACAAGGGTGAAGAGTGGGGGAGTCAGAGTCACAGGGACAATGCCCACTTGTGAAATCATTCTCAGCTACTACTGATTTACACAAGATGCCATTTTGAAAAAGTAGGTTAATTTTTAAGAATTTGGAGTGCCATGGGAAAGTAAAATAATGAATATTGGTGTTCTAAGTCCTACAAAATAATAAAACTATTTAGGACTGTTTCCTAGAAGTTCCAGTCCTGGGATCCTTTTTACAAGACCAACTTCATGGGTGTGTGACCTCTGCAGTGACATAGAAGGGCAATGTGCTTGTTAAAACATCTGCAGTAGCTGTCTTGAACTTCTTAATCATTTTTTGAACAAGGGACCTTGCATTTTCATTTTGCCTTGGGTGCTGCAAATTATGAAGCCCATGGTGCCTTCTTATTTTTCACCTTTCCTGTAGCAACAGAAGGAAGTTCAGTGGTCAACAGCCATTCTGCCTTTCATCTGGAGGATTTTGAGTGACATTACTCAGAACTAGTGTGTCACATCAACCACCCCAGAGGTCATGGATGTTCTGGATTTCTATCCTTCAGATATACCAGAAAGATGTACTTGCAGGTGATAGGGAGGGAGTGTGGGTAAATAATTTACTTATTCCAAACACTTTCTCTTACTATTTTATCAGGCACATTCTACTTGTGCACACAAGCTGATTGAAAAAAATAATAATAAACAGTCCCACCTAGTGTTATATCACACACACATGCACACAATGTCTGTGACCAGAGGTTGTTCAGATCCAGACACTGTAAAATCTCTCCCATAGTGCTAATGACAAGCTTGTTCAATTCCCATTGTGCTATGAAGCACCTTTCCCATTCTTGTTTATCCTCACGTGTTGATGGCAGGTGGGAATTGGAACCCCCTGGCACTCCACGATGCCTATCAGAGCTCTTGTTTACAAAGTGGCACCCTCAGGAGTGAGCTGCTGGGACACTTGACAGACCTGAATGCTTGTCACCCCTACACAGGTCCATTATTCTGAGTTTTGTTTAATACTTCTTATTCATTAGCAAGTTGACAGCTATTTTAGTTCACTGGATACTGCTTTACTGGGAGAAATGAAACAGGAGCTTGGGAAAGAAGACAATTCTGTCTTCTAGTGTTTTTGAAGTAATGTGAGAGGCAATGAAAGGAGGTGGTTCCACCAACATAGGACATACATAATGAGCCCACCTGGTGGGAAGTAACATGGTTTATTTGGAGCTGGACATTAAGGTTTATGGAGTGAAAGGATCAGGCATCATGTTTATGAAATCTCCAGGAAGTGATCTCCCCCCTTCCAGAATGTGATACTTTCCCAGAGGCCTTCTTTTCACTTCAGGGATTCTCCCTGACTGCCCACATCCCTTCACTTCTCTCTCTGCAAAAACATACTGGGCTTCTGTTTTCTCTGCTTTCTTAGGGGTTAAAAACACTAGTGATCATTAAACAGTTAGATCAAACAGGATCTGGGCATCCCGAAGTTTACTGCTTCCTCATTCTAAAGTAAATATGTACTACATGACTGAAGTCTGCTCTTCTCTGCGTCAAATGTTCTCTTTGCCTTCAAGTTGCTATGAATGTTTTCATCCCCTAAAGATTCATATGTTGAAACTTAACTCCCAGCTTGATGGTATCAAGGAGATGGGATCTTTGGGAAGAAATCAGGTCATGAGGGTGGAGCCCTCATGAATGGGATTAGCGTTCATATAAAAGAGACACAGAGAGCAGCTCACCCCTTCCACCACATGAGGTTATAGAGAAAAGACAGTCATGTTACTGAACCCAGGTCTGGCTGCTCGCCACTCGAAAGCCAATTCTTGAGAGACAAGTGTTGGTAAGAAAGGTAAGGTTCCTTTATTTTGGAGGCCAGCAACAGGGTGAGAACCAACTCCCAATGGCTGTTCAGGGGACAGGGGTTTTTTAAAGGGAGTTTCAGGGTTGTACAGGAAGAGGGAGGGAGCAGAACAGCAGAGTCAGTTCTGACAGCCATCTTGAAATCAGTAATATGGTGGTCTGATCAGCGTCATCTTGCTTGTTTTAAGTACAGTTAATCTTTAGTTCCAGAGTTTTTCCCATTTCTTTGAGGTCCATTTTCGGAATTGTGTGAAGTGGAGTAGCTTATGTCATAGCTTCAATTTGGTCATCATATAGTCATCCTCCTCCACCTGGTGGGGGTTTCAGTATCTGCAAAACAGCTCACAGGATATGGCTCAGAATATTATCTATAGGCCTTAAGGAAGAACAAAAGTCCCTTGACTATGCTTAATGACTAAACTATTATTATTTGGTCTTCTTTGACTGTTTTCCTTTGTTTCTGTATTTTGTCACTTCTCTGATTAAACTTATTATTCAGCTAAAGTTTTTCCACAGACAAAAGGCAGACTGAGGACATGGGGGTCAAGGACTATAGGGTCCTGTTCCATATCAATTATGAGGAAGCAAATCTCACCATACACAGAGTCTGCTGTGCTAGGATCTTGGATTTCCCAGCCTCCAGAACTGTGAGAAATAAATGTTGTTTATAAACCACACAGTCCATGGTATTTTTGTTATAGCAAAGTGGACTAAAATAAAAGCTCACATATGATATAATATAATCAAGGCTATCTGGGTTTCATTTCTCTACACACAATCTAGGCTGTCTAAACTCATCCAACTATTATATTTTACTTTTAATATCATATTAAAGAATCCTTTCCCAATCCTTTTTGAAGTGAGGCATGCTATATTAACTTCATGAACTAATTAATTAATACAAATACACCACTCTAGAATTTGTTGGGCTAAAGATAGAAGTCAAGTAAGTATACCATAGTGTAGAAGTGAAGTAGGACTATTGCAGTTGTAGTTTTGGATAAGCTAGTTTTTAAATAAAAAATTGTTAGTATATTGTAATACATGTAAGCTTTCAGGCACACAGCCTGAGTTCCAATCCTAATTTTTGCCACACAGAGCCTGGGTTGCCTCAATGATAGAGATAAAGATAGTAATGGTATTCGTTTCTTTGGAATAATTTGGAAACAAATTATTTAATAGACATGAACATTTGGATAGTGCCTGACACATAAAAGTTGTTCAGTAAAAATCAGCTATTGATATTGCCCCAGGTAACAATTTGTTTTAGTTTTGTCCTGTTTTGTTGTCTGAAAAACATTGCTTCACCTTAATAAATTCAGCCTATTAATTTAGCCCATCACTACCCTTGGGACACTGATCATCATCCAATCCATTAGCTATATGTCCCCAGCTTTTGTTAACCCTAAATTTGATTAGTGTTAGAGGTAATTATTTCCTTCTCCTAAATTCTTATCATGATTTTGCAGCTCTCATCTTATTAAATTATTAATAATTTAATAATGATTAAATATTGCTTTGTGCTGTTGTCACTGTTTTTCACTATTCTATAAGCTTCCAGGCTGCAGAGAGTTCAGAAAATTCTTTGCACCACTATGCATATGTGAAGCATTTTGCATATGGATAAGTTTTCACTAAATTTTTGTTGAATTAATATATGTAAATTCACTTTTATTTTGTCCAAGTTATTCATTCATCTCTGAATTAATTTATCTTAAGATACACCCTATGAGAAACCATTGATTTGTCACCCATTTACCTGGTGATTTCACTATAATCTGGAATAGAGGCTCAAGCATGAGGAAGTACATTGAAATGTTCACCATCTCAGCCTTTCAGTAGATAGAAATCATATAACTCAAGGTATCCCAGTTCAATCATAGCAGGCATTCAACAAATATTTGAATAACACATAAGCATTAATACCAATTAGCATTTATTTCACAAAAATACAATATAAAAATGAATATATTTTTTTAATGAATTTGTGAATATTTTATGTGCTCTGTATATGCAACACTAGCTTTATGACAAAACACTGTTTCTTGTTTATATGATCTTGAAGAATCTTTCTCGTATTGTGTCCTACCCTCAGCTTATTTTAATTTGTCTTCCTTCCCTATTCCATCAAACTTATTCTTTCCAAACTCATCAATGAACATAGATCTCTTCATTTCATATTCTACCCACTTTATACCTCCTGTCTCTCTCATTTCAGTAAATGTCACCAACATCTACACAGTTGCACAAGTCAAAAATCTAGAGCTCTTCCATTGTTCTTTTCTGTTTCTCATCTCCTTACCTTCAATCCACCAGAAAGTCCTTTTTGCTCAAATTCCAAAACATATCCCAGTAGGCCCACTTTTCTCCATTTCCTCTGCACCCCTGCCCAATTGTGATCATCTTTTATTGTCTCCTGCCTCTCATTTTCCCTTTGCTTCTACTCTGATCCATCACACTATATGAAAAAAACATAAGATATAGTCAGTCCCTTCTTAAAAATCTTCAACAAAGTCCTGTCCAGGGCAGAATCGAGTCCAGATTGCACAGTATGACATTTCTGGATCTGGGAGATGGAGCTTCTGTTGACCTATTCAGTCTGGTCCTCTCCACCCCAAAACCTGCTCCCATTACACCCATTCCTTTCACCACAGAGATTCCATGCTGAAGGGTCTTTCAACTTCACATTCCTCTCACCACTTCCCATAGCATGCTAACCTTTAAATTCACAAGGGACACCCAGCTGTCCTTCATGTCACTGCTGAAGTGGCACCTTCTTCTTGATGGTTTCCTTGACCCTGTTTTTGAGCTATTTCCAAACCCTACATGTGTCTTTTTTTGTGGTGCTCATTACACTCCATGATGATTGCTTCTTTCCTCTTCTAAGCCTGCCTGGAGTTACCTGAAGAAAGGTTTTATTCATCTAAATAGTTAAGGATATATGTCTTGTATCTTGCATACAGTATATGTTCAACAGTGTTAGCTCCTCTCCTTTTTCTCCCTAGTGAGGTGGGACATAGTTTATTGGTGGTCATAACATTGAATGAAATGCATATTTGCAAGGAAAATTGTCATCAGCTCACTTTGTAGTAATAATATTTAGCTACACATGTTACATGTTATGAACATTAAACTATATTTTAACTTTTCAGAACTAAACACCATCATGAAACATTTATCCCAATGTTCACTTAAAACTGCATTTATCCCACTTTACCACTTTTTAAGATACGGTTTTGCTAGCATCACAATCTAAAAACCCAGACACTATCATTTCATCTTAATCTTCAGATACTCACATTTCAGTCATCCTGAATGATATCTGTGTCTATGTTCACACTATTCCTTCTTTCTGAAATGTCCTCTCTCAGATTCTCTGTCAATTGAAACTTTACTCTTTCACATTTCATCACAGTTATAATTTCCTCCATGGACCCTCCCTGGTTGTTACCAGACCTAACCACTCTGTCCCCTGTACTGCTTTCCTGTCTCCATCCATCTCTCTCATAAACTGGGTCCTGTCTGATGTAATTATGCTTCTCCACTGGATGATTGGCTCCTAAGGGCAGGGCTGTGTCCTACCCATGTCTGTGTCACCTGTACCCTGAGTAGTGCCTGCTACAAATTATGCTTCATCTTCACCTGCCATGCTTGGGCTAGTTATTGGGCTCAATTGTCTTCAGTGTAGGAAACAGGAGGTCAGTGACACTGCTTCTATCGTCCAATGGATAATACCTTTGACCCTAATAAATTTTTTTATGGACTATCTGTCTTCTTAGTTGCAATCAGTCATCATGTGACTGGAAATATTTCCTTAGACTACGGACTGAGTAACTCTGAACAAATTCATTGTGACACATTAAAAAAAATCAAAGCCTATAGGCAGGCAACAGTTGTGTCATCTTTACATCTCACATGCTTGGAAGAAGTACATTTTACCTTCATAGGTTTTTACAGTTTGGTCCTTGAAATATTCATGCTGGGTAATCTTGAATTACATTTTAAATGGATTTTCCTATATGGAACTAAATTTAGGGTTTGCTTCTAACTTGTAAACATAAGGCATTTAGTTGCAAATCTTGGGGCTATGAACTAGCATTTTTATTATTATTTAAACTGAATTCTGTAATTGAAATGAAATACTCTCTTTCTAACACTGATAGAAATGTGTAGAGTGGATCTTAGTTTGGCTGGAACTCATTTCACTCAAAGGAAGAAGAAAAAACAAATAGAGGTAAAAATAAAAGTGAAAAAACGATTCCAAAAATAATCAGCTGATGTCATTGTCACCTAAATTTTGGACAAATTGTTCCAGTGTCTGTGAGATCGAGAAGCACAGTTGGAAGGAACACTCAGTCAGAAAGAAAGTCTCCTTGTGATTAAGATGAGAAAACTGTATCAAGTAGCCAGGGCTTTTCTACCTTCTGTCCATAAGAAAGAGTTATCCCATTAAAGTAATAGCTAGAGATGGTTCACTCCATCCAAGGACTGATAATGAGGTAGGTTTGTTCTGGGTGTAATGAGTCCTCCACTTTCTTTACCTCCTTATAAGTTGCTGACGTATGTTGACGAGAGAGTCCTTGTAGGTATAATTCTGACACTTAAAACTGAAAACAAAACAAAACAAAATTAATTAATCTTAAATATTTCCAGCTGGCACCTTGAGATCAGACTTCTAGTTTCTAGAACTGTGAGACAATAAATATCCATTTTTCAAGCTACTCATTTTGAGGTACTTTGTTACACAGCCCCAGAAAACCAATACACCAGCTAATAGTACTTTGTGGTAAAAACAAAGTGATATTGGAAGCTAACCAGACTGATATTTAAGTATGTCTTATAAACTGTCTCAGAAGAAGATTCTGAGGATTACATGCAAACATTGTATATAAATATGAATATCACCATATCTTTATTTGTAGAGGACAAGAGGAAGATGTCTGTTATAAAAATATTTTCACTGAAATGTTAGTTATAATTTTATCCTGATAGAATATAGGATAGTTTTGCCTCAAATATATTCTGAATAGAAAATATAGCTCCCAATTAGAAATCTCTCCTTTTATATTGTTGTGAAAATTTTTCATGTCACTGACTGTACCAATTTCTCAAAATAAGTTAGCCTGTGAGAAAGATAGTGGAGAATTCAAGTTTCCTCTTTGTTAATAAGACATGAGTAATAACCAGAGTTCTCAGTTCAAAAGTTGTTATCCAAATCTGCCTACAGAAGAAATCAACGTGATTTTTTGGGAGGAAAAATGCACCAAGCAAGGAGAAAACAATTCTAGTAATATCTTCTTGCTCTGACTCTCAGAGTCGACATACTATTTTTTTTATTTTTACCCCCAAACCATAACATGTTCCTTCTAATCAAGTTTTAGTTTGTGCATTGTTTTTATCACTTATATGCAGAATCTTAAAAAAGTGATACAAATGAACTTATTTACAAAACAGAAACAGACTCACAGACTTAGAGAATGAACTGGGGGGGAAGGGTTGGAGGGAGGGATAGATTGGGATTTGAGGATTGACATATACACACTGCTATATTTAAAATAAGGTGCCTTTCCATGGGAAAAAAGTGCTCATAAAGTTTGGCTAAGAAATTCATGGAAGAATTTATCCTTAGGTTATAATCAAAATTCTATACTAAGATTAATGTTCAAGATCCCCTTCTACATCTTTAATATGCAAGAAGACAATGCAAAATGATATAAAGAAAAAAGGTTAAATGTCTAATAACAGAACTGAAAAAATAAGCAAATTGTTTCTAGAGCCTTAAAGAAATTTAACTGAAGGTACATATTCTTTCTACTTTAAAGTCTTGAAGTACATATACTTTTTCACTAGTTTTTTTTTAAAGCATGTAAATTGGAGTCTCATGACAACTACATTTGCAGCCAGAGAAATTTGTTCACACGGTGCCTGTACATCCCACAGGATAGCTCTACCACACTGCTTTGCAGAGATTTATTTATTATCTGTCTCTCTATTCGGATTATCAGCTCCACAGCAACAGGGACCATACTTTTTTACTGTTATTTTTTTCTTTTCTTTTTTAAGCTCCTTTTTAAACTTCTGGACGTGTGGTCCTGGTCTATCAGCCTCAGCATCAACTGGGAACTTGTTGGAAATAAAGAATCTTGGGTCCTATCTCAAGCCTACTGATTGAGAGTCTACATTTAACAAGATACCAACATTCCAGGGGATTGCTATGCAAGGGGGAGGAGCACTATGCTAACTTTATGCACAGATGTTGCCTTATGAAAATGTTCAGAAAGTGTTTATTGTGTGACAATTTCTATGTTAATGAACCTGAGGTCTAGCACCTGTTGGTGCAGGCTTATCATGAAAACTTTCCCCTTCCTTTCTCTGCATTTTAGAGAGCTAAGCTAGTGTCTTTGTGCCATTTGACATGATTGAGAAATGAAAAGAAATAGGGAACTCAGAGGTCTTTGAGAATGGAGCATTGTGCCTAGGGTCACTTAAACAACCCCTCTTCCTCAACCATACAGGTCTAACTCTGAAGCCTGCTAGCCCAGACACCCATACTCCCCACCACTAATGCTAATGCTCTCAGCCTCATTTCTGTTTTCTTCCATGGGCTGGTGGAGACTGGCCTCTAGAATCACCCCTCATGGCTCAGATGACATTAAGATAATTCCCATTTCCTTGTCACATGAAAAAAAGATAATTCTCCTCTTTCAAATCCTTTAGTGTGTGTCAGTTACCTCCAGAGTTGAGTATTAAAAGGCTTTCACAATCTGGACTTTCCTGGTCTTTGGATTCTCACTCGTCTTTGCATCTCTATCTACCATCTCTGCTTCATTTACTTCATGCTGCTTATAAGAAACTCCAGAATGCCATGCTCTTCCAGACCACTCCACCTGTCTGCAAGGCAGATTCTACACTTTCTAAGAGGACTATTCTAATATCCCCTTGGGCAAGATTTACTTGTTATTCTTTGGTGCTCCATAGTATGTTGTATCTCCTCAACCATTATTTATGGATATTGTACCTCTCTCACCTGTTGGTCTTTCCTACTAAACTCTTTGAGGGCAGGTATTTCATCACTTTTATATCTTGGTCATCTGGGAACCATTCAATCACTATCTGTTGATGAACAAGTAAATAACTTTTCTCACTGCTTTTGCTGAAGTCAGTATCATATACTATTTCTTTTACTATGACTACTGCCATTACTACTACATTTACAACTTTAGTGATAAAAACAGATGAGCAGTCCCTTAATAGCAGGGGCTGTATCATATTTATATCTGTACCCTTGTACCAAGCAGAAAATCTAGGGCATGGGAGGTGCTCAATAAAAGCTCATTGATTAAGAGTAGGTTTTCACGTTCATAATCTATACAACAAGCCAATAAAAATGTAATTATCATCATGCCTTTTAGAGATTTACTTTAGTATCTGGTTTTTACAAATTTTATTGTTTAGTAAAGTAAATCAAGCACAGGCTATTTGACTCCAAATAGCACACACTTTCTATCGTATCAGATCACTGTACATATGTTCCTTTAGCTCAGGTCATCACCACTTACTCTAAATATAAACACGGACACACATGGTGTATGTTTCAGAGTATGTTTTATATTAAACAGATCTTTCTCTACTGTCCTGGTGGCAATATGTAAATCAATATTTATGATCATGTGAGGGTACACAATTGAGTTACACAAAGGCTTTTGAAATTCAGTCCATTCATTAATAGAGCCAAAACTGTGTGTGAGTTCCTCAAATGTATATTTGTATTTACAATTAAGAAAGTAAAAAAAAAATGTAGCTATGAAGGGAAGTCCTATTTATTTCATGCCCAATAAAAGAAAGCTTGCCAAAAGTGGTGATGCTAGGTTGGTATGCTTTAATTTGGAAAGAAATATGGGGCAGTCAAATGAGATTTTTTTTTCCTACCAATTAGAAAAAAAATTAACCTTATGTTGATGGAGAACAGATTTGTTCTGTTTCACTTTTGTTACACATGCTGGGAACTCCAGTGGAGAAAAAATTGCACTGCCTTGAAAGTATATCACAGGAGGAATTTAACCATTACCCATATTTTGACTTGCAAATAAATTTTAGCTAGCATTTGACCAAAGCTCTGATCTATTTTCTTTTATAATAATTATGGTACAACTGACAACTTTATGATTAAGGATTGCAGCCTCTTATTTCTGATACTTGGGAGAATACTATAAGAAATGGAAGAGAGGATTGAATTATTCATCTTGCAACAGTTTCACTGATGGTGGCATTCATTGAGAAAATGAATAGAGTATTACCCAGTTAAAACTATTTTGAGAATCTATATTGTTTTATTTATTATTTAAATTTTTATCCATGCTAAAAGAAGACATGGACATTGTACACGTTTTCATTCCATTTTGATTTTATGAACATTTTGAAAATATTACCAATAAAATGAAACAGTCAATTGCTTAGAATAAAACATGCAAGTTCTTTATGAAATAGTTTTCTATTAGTTTTTGGAGACTAACATAAAGAATTGATATGTTTTAAAGAAAAAAAACACTTCATTGAAGTATTTGCAGAATCAGTGTTCTTATTTGTATTCCAGCTTTTAGTCTATATTTGATATCTGTCAAAACCCAGAAAAATGAGAGAAATAAACATACATTTTGAGAAGTAAGAAAACCATGTTTTGGCTAACTACTGCCATATATTATTTTTTAAATTCTTCACATTATAATTTTTTATTATTCATTTTTTTAATTATTATGTTTTTAGCTCTTCACGTTACTATTATTTTTAATTCTTCACGTTTCTACATTCTTCTAGGAAATCTAACCTTATTTATTTGCCTATGCTCAAGTATTGTTTACAAGAAGTTAGGACAGAAAAAGCAGACTCTTCTATGTGAGCTGACTGTGAGGATTTATTTAAATCAGTGTTCTTTAAAGAGAGGTGCAAAATCTATTTGAGTGTGGAAAAAATACATTAAAATGTATGATTACTTTTATTCAGTAAAATAAGAAAATTAAATAATATTAATATTTAATATGTGGATTCACACTAGGTTTCTCATCATTTATCAATATGTCAGATACTCAACAGGTGAGGAATTCTGACTTAGAGTTCGCTTCTAGCCTGTTGTGATATGCTGCAATTCACATGCTACTGCTTACATGCATGTGTAATCTACATAAATCTAGCTTTAATTAACTAACTTTCATAAAATGGACAAGAACTAAAAAAAGAATTCTTGAAAAAATCTATCAAAAAATAATGCAAATGTATGTGCACAAAATGAAAAAGACAGAACTCAACAACACACTTTAAGGTAAGGAGGAGATGGAATTTTGTAAAGAACATTTGGAAATGTTTTCACTATTATGTATTGTTGTTTATCAAGAGATATGTGTACACATGTAAATCCCCCCATATCAACATGCATGGACACACACACACACATGCACATATACTCACACCTACACAACACAGACATATCATTTTTCTAACTGCTTTAAAATATCATTCAGATTACAATTTCAATGGATTTTGAAACCATGTGTTGAGTATATAAAAATGAAATACATTTTGATTAGTTTGCACGATGAACTGATTGACAAAAATGGGATAAAAATTTGTTGAATTTCAATAACAACTTTTGTATATCAGTGGATGATATTAACAGAAAGTGGCACATTTTTATGAGATATTTTTCAACTCTGACAACTATCATAACCAGATAATTGGAACAATCTGAATGTAAAAACATAACTTCAAATGTCTGTAAACTTTGAAAGAAAAATAATATTTCTGCTTTAGGCATTCTGTTAATAATTTTAGTGAATACAAAAAATTGTTTAGAGTGATAATAAACAAAAATCCTGTCTCATGTTATTTTTATTCCCTATTTCCTATTATTGTATACATAATATGCATACAGCATGAAAGTATGTAATCCATAAAAAAAACTTTCTATGCATATATTGAGATTGAGTGAGTTTGTAGGTCACTGGGAATTATCAAGGGCATCAATCTTTGACAGTATGATGGTCTTATCTCTCTGTATTTGATAGCAATGATTATGTCTTCTTTGTAGTGTGGCACAGTATTGAAAAAGATGATTTATCAGAGATGTTAACAAAAAAAAGTTACAGTAGAAGCATTTGATCCTGGAAACACAGTGTGATGTTTTTCTTGTGCAGAGATTTATGCTATCAATTTTCTTACAGAATATTATATAATCCGTGCAAAATATTGTAAAACTACACTAATCCAGATTAATTAGGAAGAAAAGTCTATCTACTTTATTTTATTAAAACAGAGTTACAAAATTTCTTTTAAAAACAAGACAGTGTCTGCTATTTTCTGATACACATAGTGACTTAAAGAAGCTCTGAAAAGAGGGGCAACTTTCATGATTTTCAGTTTGCATATATAAATAATAATTCTATTATTATGTGTAAATACATGCCTCTCAAATGTTTGAAATTTTTCCCTTAAATAAATATTCTTGCCTACCATTGTTTGTACATTGATAATTTGTCCAGCAAAGTATGTTATGCAAAGATTTGTTTCATCCTAGCCACAGTCTTATTTATTATAAATTCTTGATTAGCAAAGTAAAGAATCCTTAGACTTTGTTGAACATCTTTTTTTAGTTCAATAATCATGAGTTAAAATTTGAATTTCTGTTTCAGTCTCCCCATCTCCTAAAAGATATGACCTTTCTTGTCATACCCATTACTCCTACCACTATAAAAGTGGAGAAATCTAGCTCTATCTTTCAACTAAACTGCCTCTTTTTCACCTTAGAAGATTGTTAACCATGAAGTCAGGAAGTGTAGATCTTAAAATGTCTCTGAAGGCAATAGGTGTTGAATAAGCTGTTAAACAAAAGAATTGGGAGTCCTTTGTCATCATCTGGAAGCAGCATTGATTGATATGAACAGGGCTCAGCATTGGTTTTAGATAAACAAGACAAAGACAAAGATTGAGAGTAACTGTTGAGACTAAGGTGTAAGAAAAAAAATGTCAACAAAATAGCAAAGAACTTTGCTATTTCTCTATGGCCTTTCCTTATGGTCAGGTTCACATCAAACAACCTGTGCGCTGAGCTACCTGTTTCATGGGGATGGTCAAATCCTACATAGGTGTGGTGTTCACTCACTTTCCCCCTTCCCATCTCACAGGGAAACAGAATGCAGAGAAAACCAAATAAACTGTACCCACTTTAAAAAGTTTTTTAAAAAAAGATACAAATGAACTTATTTACAAAAGAGAAACAGACTCCAAACACAAATTTATGGTTATCAAAGTGGGAACGTGGCAGGAAGGGGGACATATACATATACACACTACTATATATAATATAGATAATCAGCAAGGACCTACTGTATAGCAGAGGGAATTCTACTCCATATTCTGTAATAATCTATATGGCAAAATAATCGGAAAAAGAATGCATATATGCATATATATATAACTGAATCACTTTGCTGTACACCTGAAACTAATGCAACATTGTAAATCAAATATACTCTAATATAAAATGAAAATTAAATTGAAAAAAAAAGTAAGCTTGCTATCACTGGTATAAAGCTGGCAGCTCCTCCAAAGGAAGGCAATTCATCCCTGTAAAGTTCCATAGAAAATCATACACAAATAATTGCTAACATCCATATAGAAGCTGTTGCTCCACACATAGACATTGGTAATACAAAAATCTGAATATTCATTTGGTAAAATTTGACCTGTTCCAGTGCAATTTGTAGCCCTCCATGCCCCTTTCTGAAGGAGAAAAGTGAGATAACTCCAATTTAAAAATGGCTAAGAATGCCTAAGTTTGAAGTCAGCTCAGTACCAGAAATATCATTTTTCACTTTCAGATGCCCATCTCCTCTTTCCCTGGATGTTTCATGCATGAGTCCTTTACCTAGGCAAGCTTACTAAGTGCTGGATGATAGAAAATCCTAGGTCTAGCCATTACTGCTGTTGAAATGCATTCCTCCTAAAGCACTGCCAGGAACCCCTCCTCAGATATATATTTTTTTAACATCTTTATTGGAGTATAATTGGTTTACAAAGTTGTGTTAGTTTCTGCTGTATAACAAAGTGAATCAACTATATAAATACATATAACCCCATATCCCCTCCCTCTTGCACCTCCCTCTCACACTCCCTATCCCACCCCTTTAGGTGGTCACAAAGCACCAAACTGATTTCCCTGTGTTATTCAGCTCTTTCCACAAGCTATCTATTTTACATTTGGTAGTGTATATATGTCAATGCTACTTTCTCACTTCTTCCCAACTTGCCCTTCCCCCTCCCCGTGTCCTCAAGTCTATTCTTTACGACTACATCTTAGTCCTGTCCTGCCCCTAGGTTCATCAGAACACCCCCTTTTTTTTAGATTGCATATACATGTGTTACATACAGTATTTGTTTTTCTCTATTTGAATTATTTCATTCTGCATGACAGACTCTAGGTCCATCCACTTCACTACAAATAACTCAATTTCTTTTATTTTTTGGCTCAGTAATAATCCATTATGTATATGATGTATCCATTCATCTGTCAATGGACACTTAGGTTGCTTCCATATCCTGGCTATTGTAAATAGAGCTGCAATGAATGTTGTGGTACGTGACTTTTTTTTTTTGAATTTTATTTTATTTATATTTTTATACAGTAAATTCTTATTTGTCATCAATTTTATACACATTAGTGTATACATGTCAATCCCAATTGCCCAATTCATCACACCCCCACCCCCACCCCTTCGCAGCTTCCCCCCTTGGTGTCCATACATTTGTTCTCTACATCTGTGTCTCAATTTCTGCCCTGAAAACTGGTTCATCTGTACCATTTTTCTAGATTCCACAAATATGCATTAATATACAATATTTGTTTTTCTCTTTCTGACTTACTTCACTCTGTATGACAGTCTCTACATCCATCCATGTCTCAACAAATGACCCAATTTCATTCCTTTTATGGCTGAGTAATATTCCATTATAATATGTGCCACATCTTCTTTATCCATTCATCTGTTGCTGGACATTTAGGTTGTTTCCATGTCCTGGCTATTGTAAATAGAGCTGCAATGAACGTTGTGGTACATGGCTCTTTTTGAATTATGGTTTTCTCACGGTATATGTCCAGTAGTGGGATTGCTGGGTCATATGGTAGTTCTATTTTTAGTTTTTTAAGGAACATCCATACTGTTCTCCATAGTGGCGGTATCAATTTACATTCCCACCAACAGTGCAAGAGGGTTCCCTTTTCTCCACAGCATTTATTTGTTGCAGATTTTTTGATGATGGCCATTCTGACTAGTGTGAGATGATATCTCATTGTAGTTTTGATTTGCATTTCTCTAATGATTAATGATGTTGAGCTTTCTTTCATGTGTTTGTTGACAATCTGTATATGTTCTTTGGAGAAATGCCTATTTAAGCCTTCTGCCCATTTTTGGATTGGGTTGTTGGTTTTTTGCTATTGAGCTGCATGAGCTGCTTGTAAATTTTGGAGATTAATCCTTTGTCAGTTGCTTCATTTGCAAATATTTTCTCCCATTCTGAGGGCTGTCTTTTCATCTTGTTTATGGTTTCCTTTGCTGTGCAAAAGCTTTGAAGTTTTATTAGGTCCCATTTGTTTAGTTTTATTTTTATTTCCATTACTCTAGGAGTTGGATCAAAAAAGATCTTGCTGTGATTTATGTCAAAGAATGTTCTTCCTATATTTCCTCTAAGAGTTTTAGTGTCCAGTCTTACATTTAGGTCTCTAATCCATTTTGAGTTTATTTTTGTGTATGGTGTTAGGGAGTGTTCTAATTTTATTCCTTTACATGTAGCTGTCCAGTTTTACCAGCACCACTTATTGAAGAGACTGTCTTTTCTCCATGGTATATCTTTGCCTCCTTTTGTCATAGATTAATTGACGATAGGTGCATGGGTTTAACCCTCGGCTTTCTATTTTGTTCCATTGATCTATGTTTCTGTTTTTATTCCAGTACCATATTGTCTTGATTACTGTAGTATAGTCTGAAGTCAGGGAGTCTGATTCCTCCAGCTCCGTTTATTTTCCCTCAAGACTGTTTTGGCTAGTTGGGGCCTTTTTTGCTTCCATACAAATTTTAAGATTTTTTTGTTCTAGTTCCATAAAGAATGCCATTTGTAATTTGATAGGGATTGCATTGAATCTGTAGATTGCTTTGGTTAGTATAGCCATTTTTACAATATTGATTCTCCCAATCCAAGAATATGGTATATCTCTCCATCTGTTGGTATCATCTTTAATTTCTTTCATCAGTGTCTTATAGTTTTCTGCATACGGGCTTTTTGTCTCCCTAGGTAGGTTTATTCCTAGGTATTTTATTCTTTTTGTTGCAATGGTAAATGGGAGTGTTTCCTTAATTTCTCTTTCAGATTTTTCATCATTAGTGTATAGGAATGCAAGAGGTTTCTGTACATTAATTTTATACCCTGCAACTTTACCAAGTTCATTGATTAGCTCTAGTAGCTTTCTGGTGGCATCCTTAGGATTCTGTATATATAGTACCATGTCATCTGCAAACAGTGACAGTTTTACTTTTTCTTTTCCAGTTTGTATTCCTTTTATTTCTTTTTCTTCCCTGATTGTCATGGCTAGGACTTCCAAAACTATGTTTAACAATAGCAGTGAGAGTGGACATCCTGGTCTTGTTCCTGATCTTAGAGGAAGTGCTTTCAGGTTTTTACCATTGAGAATGATGTTTGCTGAGGGTTTGTCATATATGGCTTTTATTATGATGAAGTAGGTTCCCTCTATTCCCAATTTCTGGAGAGTTTTTATCATTAATGTGTGTTGAATTTTGTCAAAAGTTTTTCTGCATCTATTGAGATGATCATGTGGTTTTTATTCTTCAGTTTGTTAATATGGTTTATCACATTGATTGATTATTGTATATTGAAGAATCCTTGCATCCCTGGGTTAAATCCAACTTGATCATGGTGTATGATCCTTTTAATGTGTTGTTGGATGCTGTTTGCTGTTTGCTGTTTGTTTTGTTGAGGATTTTTGCATCTGTATTCATCAGTGATATTGGTCTGTAATTTTCTTTTTTTGTAGTATCTTTGTCTGGTTTTGGTATCAGGGTGATAGTGGCCTCATAGAATTAGTTTGGGAGTGTTCCTTCTTCTGCAATTTTTTGGAAGAGTTTGAGAAGGATGGGTGTTAGCTCTTCTCTAAATGTTTGATAGAATTCACATGTGAAGCCATCTGGTCCCAGACTTTTGTTTGTTGGAAGATTTTTAATCGCAGTTTCAATTTCATTACTTGTGATTAGTCTGTTCATATTTTCTATTTCTTCATGGTTCAGTCTTGGAAGTTTATACCTTTCTAAGAATTTGTCCATTTCTTCCAGGTTGTCCATTTTATTGGCATAGAATTGCTTGTATCAGTCTCTTAGGATGCTTTGTATTTCTGCGGTGTCTGTTGTAACTTCTCCTTTTTCACTTCTAATTGTATTGATTTGAGACCTCTCCCTCTTTTTCTTGATGAGTCTGGCTAATGTTTTATCAATTTTGTTTAGCTTCTCAAGGAAACAGCTTTTAGTTGTATTGATCTTTGCTATTGTTTCCTTTGTTTCTATTTCTTTTATATCTGCTCTGATCTTTATTATTTCTTTCCTTCTGCTAACTTTGGGCTTTATTTGTTCTTCTTTCTCTAATTCCTTTAGGTGCAAGGTTTATTTGACATTTTTCTTGTTTCTTGAGGTAGGTTTGTATAGCTATATAGTTCCCTCTCAGTACTGCTTATGCTGCATCCCATAGGTTTTGGATTTTCGTGTTTTCGTTGTCATTTGTCTCTAGGTATATTTTGATTTCCTCTTTGACTTCTTCAGTGATCTCTTGGTTTTTTAGTAACATAGTGTTTAGCCTCCATGTTTTTGTTTTTTTTTGTTTTTTTTTTTTTTTTTTTACGTTTTTTTCCCTGTAATTCATTTCTAGTCTCATAGCCTTGTGGTAAGAAAAGATGCTTGATATGATTTCAGTTTTCTTAAATTTACTGAGGCTTGATTTGTGACCCAAGATGTGATCTATCCGGGAACATATTCCATGAGCACTTGAGAAGGAAGGGTAATCTGCTCCTTTGGATGGAATGTCCTTAAAATATCAATTAAATGTACCTGGTCTATTGTGTCAGTTAAAGCTTGTGTTTCTTTATTAATTTTCTGTCTGGATGATCTGTCCATTGGTGTAACTGAGGTGTTAAAATCCCCCAGTATGAGTGTGTTACTGTCAGTTTTCTCTTTTACACCTGTTAGCAGTTGCCTTATATATTTAGGTGCTCCTATTTTGGGTGCATATATATTTATAATTGTTATATCTTCTTCTTGGATTGATCCCTTGATCATTATGTAGTGTCTTTCCTTGTCTTTTGTAACATTCCTTATTTTAAAGTCATTTTATCTGATATGAGTATTGCTACTCCAGCTTTCTTTTGATTTCCATTTGCATGGAATATCTTTTTCCATACCCTCACTTTCAGTCTGTATGTGTCCCTAGGTCTGAAGTGGGTCTCTTGTGGACAGCATATATATGGGTCTTATTTTTGTATCCATTCAGCTTGCCTGTGTCTTTTGGTTGGAGCATTTAATCCATTCACGTGTTACATAATTATTGATGTTTGTTCCTATGACCATTTTCTTAATTGTTTTGGGTTTGTTTTTGTAGTTCCTCTTCTTGTGTTTCCCACATAGAGACTTTCATTTAGTATTTGCTGCAGAGCTGGTTTCGTGGTGCTGAATTCTCTTAGCTTTTGCTTGTCTCTAAAGCTTTTGATTTCCCCATCAAATCTGAATGAGATCCTTGCTGGGTAGAGTAATCTTGGTTGTAGGTTCTTCCCTTTCATCACTTTAAGTATATCATGCCACTCCTTTCTGGCTTGTAGAGTTTCTGTTGAGAAATCAGCTGTTAACCTTATCGGAGTTCCCATGTATGTTATTTGTCATTTCTCCCTTGCTGCTTTCAAGAATTTTTCTTTATCTTTAATATTTGCCAATTTGATTACTATGTGTCTTGGGTGTTTCTCCTTGGGTTTATCCTGTGTGGGACTCTCTGTGCTTCCTGTATTTGGGTGGCCATTTCCTTTCCCATGTTAGGAAAGTTTTTATGTAGAATATCTTCACATATTTTCTCAGGTACTTTCTCTCTCTCTTCTCCTCTGGGACCCCTATAATATGAATGTTGTTTCATTTAATGTTGTCCCAGGGGTCTCTTAGGCTTTCTTCATTTCTTTTCATTCTTTTTTCTTTATTCTGTTCCACAGCAGTGAATTCCACCATTCTATTTTCCAGATTACTTATCCATTCTTCTGCCTCAGTTATTGTGACTCCTTTTAATGTAGTTTTCATTTCAGATATTGTATTGTTCATCTCCATTTGTTTATTCTTTAATTGTTCTAGGCCTTTGTTAAACATTTCTTGCATCTTCTCGATCTTTGCCTCCATTCTTTTTCCGAGGTCCAAGATCATCTTCACTATCGTTATTCTGAATTCTTTTTCTGGAAGGTTGCCTACCTCCCCTTCATTTAGTTGTTTTTCTGGGTTTTATCTTGTTCCTTCATCTGGTACATAGCCCTCTGTCTTTTTATCTTGTCTATATTTCTGTGAATGTGATTTTTGTTCCACAGGCTGCAGGATTATTGTTCTTGTATCTCCTGTCTGCCGTCTGGTGGATGTGGCTATCTAAGAGGCTTTTGCAATTTTCCTGATTGGAGGGACTGATGGTGGGTAGAGCTGACTTTTGCTCTGGTACGCAGAGCTCATTAAAACTTTAATCTGCTTGAGTGTTGATGTGAGGGACTTGGTTCCCTCCCTTCTGGTTGTTTGGCCTGAGGCAACTGAACACTGGAGCCTACCTGGGCTCTTTGATGTGGCTAATGGCAGACACTGGGTGAGCTCACGCCAAGGAGCACTTCCCAGAACTTCTGCTGCCAGTGTTCTTGTCCTCACAGTGAGACACACATGCACCCTGCCTCTGCAGGAGACCCTCCAACACTAGCATGTAGGTCTGATTCAGTCTCCCCTGGGATCACTGCTCCTTTCCCTTGGTCCCGATGCACACACTATTTTGTGTGTGCCATGCAAGAATGGAGTCTCTGTTTCCCCCAGTCCTGTCAAAATCCTGCAGTCAAATCCCACTAGCCTTCAAAGTCTGATTCTCTAGGAATTCCTTCTCCCATTGCTGGACCCCCAGTATGGGAAACCTGACCTGGGGCTCAGAACCTTCACTCCAGTGGGTCGACTTCTGTGGTATAAGTCTTCTTCAGTCTGTTAGTCACCTACCCTGCAGTTATGGGATTAGTTTTTGCTGTGATTGCACCCTTCGTAAGATCTCATTGTGATTTCTCCATTGTCTTGGATGTGGGATATCATTTTTGGTAAGGTCCAGTCCATGAGCCTTTTTTTTTTTTTTTTTTTTTTTTTTTTATGTGGTACGTGGGCCTCTCACTGTTGTGGCCTCTCCCATTGTGGAGCACAGGTTCCAGATGTGCAGGCTCAGCGGCCATGGCTTATGGGCCCAGCCACTCTACGGCATATGGGATCCTCCCAGACCGGGGCATGAACCCATGTCCCCTGCATTGGCAGGCGGACTCTCAACCACTGTGCCACCAGGGAAGCCCTCATGAGTCTTTTTGAATTATGGTTTTCTCTGGCTATTTGCCCAGTAGTGGGATTGCTGGTCATATGGTAATCCTATTTTTAGGTTTTTAAGGAAATTTCATACTGTTCTCCATAGTGGTTGTATCAATTTACATTCCCACCAACAGTGCAAGAGTGTTCCCTTTTCTCCACACCCTCTCCAACATTTATTGTTTCTAGATTTTTTTGATGATGGCCATTCTGACTAGTGTGAGTTGATACCTCATTGTGGTTTTGATTTGCATTTCTCTAATGATTAGTGACGTTGAGCATCCTTTCATGTGTTTGTTGGCAATCTGTATATGCTCTTTGGAGAAATGTCTATTTAGGTCTTCTGCCCATTTTTGGATTGGTTTGTTTGTTTTATTGAAATTGAGCTGCATGAACTGCTTGTGTATTTTGGAGATTAATCCTTTGTCTATTGCTTTGTTTGCAAATATTTTCTCCCATTATGAGGGTAGTCTTTTCATCTTGTTTATGGTTTCCTTTGCTCTGCAAAAGCTTGTAAGTTTCATTAGGTCCTGTTTGTTTATTTTTGTTTTTATTTCCATTTCTCTAGGAGGTTGGTCAGAAAGGATCTTGTTGTGAGTTATGTCATACAGTGTTCTGCCTATGTTTTCCTCTAAGAGTTTCATAGTGTCTGGCCTTATATTTAGGTATTTAATCCACTTTGAATTTATTTTTGCATATGGTGTTAGGAAGTGTTCTAATTTCATTCTTTTATAGGTAGCTGTCCAGTTTTCCCAGCACCAGTTATTGAAGAGGCTGTCTTTTCTCCATTGTATTCTCTTGCTTCATTTATCAAAGATAAGGTGATCATTTGTGCATGGGTTTATCTCTGGGCTTTCTATCCTGTTCCATTGATCTATATTTCTGTTTTTGTGCCAGTACCATACTGTCTTGATTACTGTATCTTTGTAGTATAGAAATTGTGAAATTTTTTGTTCTACTTCTCTGAAAAATGCCATTGGTAGTTTGATAGAGATTTTATTTAATCTGTAGACAGCTTTGGCTAGTATAGTGATATTTCACCAGGTTGCTTCTTCCAATCCAAGAACGTGGTATATTTCTCCATCTGTTTGTATCATGTTTAATTTCTTTCATCGGTGTCTTATAGTTTTCTGCATCGAGGTCTTTTGTCTCCTTATGTAAGTTTATTCCTAGGTATTTTATTCTTTTTGTTGTAATAGAAAATGGGAGTGTTTCCTTAATTTTTCTTTCAGATTTTTCATCATTAGTGTATAGGAATGCAAGAGATTTCTGTGCATTTATTTTGTATCCTGCTACTTTACCAAATTCATTTATTAGCTCTAGTAGTTTTCTGTTAGCATCTTTATGATTCTCCATGTATTGTACCATGTCATCTGAAGAGTGACAGTTTTACTTCTTTTCCGATTGGATTCCTTTTATTTGTTTTTCTTCACTGATTACTGTAGCTAAAACTTCCAAAACTATGTTGAACAATAATGGTGAGAGTGGGCAACCTTGTTTTGCTCCTGATCTTAGAGGAAATGCTTTAAATTTTTCACCATTGAGAATGATGTTAGCTGCGGTTTCTCATATATGGCCTTTATTATGTTGCAGTAGGTTCCCTCTATACTTATTTTCTGGAGAGTTTTTATAATTAATGGGTATTGAATTTTGTAAAAAACTTTTTCAGTAACTATTGAGATTATCATGGTTTTTCACCTTCAGTTTGTAATATGTTTTGTCAAATTGATTGATATGCGTATATTGAAGAATCCTTGCATTCCTGGGGTAAACCCCACTTGATCATGCTGTTGGATTCTGTTAGCTAGTATTTTGTTGAGGATTTTTGCATCTATGTTTATCAGTGACATTGGCCTTTAGTTTTCTTTTTTTGTGATATATTTGTCTTGTTTTGGGGTCATGGTGATTGATGCCTTGTTGAATGAGTTTGGGAGTGTTACTCCCTCTGCTATATTTTGGAAAAATTTGAGAAGGATAAGTGTTAGCTCTTCTCTAAATATATGATAGAATTCACCTGTGAAGCCATCTGGTTTTGGGATTTTGTTTGCTGGAAGATTATTTTTCTTTTTTATACAGCAGGTTTTTATTAGTGATCCATTTTATACATATTAGTGTATATGTGTTAATCCCAATCTCCCAATTCATCCCACCACCATCACCCTGCCCCTACTTTCCCCCTTTGGTGTCCACACATTTGTAATCTACATATGTGACTCTGTTTTTGCCTTGCAAACCAGTTCATCTGTACCATTTTTTGTAGATTTGTTGGAAGATTTTTAATCACAGTCTCAATTTCATTGCTTGTGATTCGTGAGTTCATAGTTTCTATTTCTTCCTGGTTCAGTCTTGGAATGTTCTGCTATTCAAAGAGTTTGTCCACTTCTTCTAGGTTGTCCATTTTATTGGCATATAGTTGCTTGCAGTAGTCTCTCATGATGCTTTGTATTTCTGCAGTGTCAATTGTTCCTTCTCCGTTTTCGTTTTCAATCCTATTCATTTGAATCTCCTCCCTTTTTTTCCTGATGAGTCTGGCTAAGGATTTATCAATTTTGTTTCTCTTCTCAAAGAACCAGCTTGTAGTTTTATTGATCTTTATTATTGTTTACTTCATTTTATTCATTTATTTCTGATCTGATCTTTATGATTTCTTTCCTTTTGCTAACTTTGGTTTTTGTTGTTGTTCTTCTTTCTCTAATTTATTTAGGTGTAAGGTTAGGTTGTTTGACATTTTTCTTGTTTCTTGAGGTAGGATTGTATTGCTATAAACTTCCCTCTTAGAACTGCTTTTGTTGCATACCATAGGCTTTGGCTCATTGTCTTTTCATTGTCATTTGTTTCTAGGTATTTTTTTATTTTGTCTCTGACTTCTTCAGTGATCTCTTTGTTACTTAGTAGCATTTTTTTTTTTTTTTTTTTTTTTTGCAGTACGAGGGCTTCTCACTTTTGTGGCCTCTCCCATTACAGAAAACAGGCTCTGGATGCACAGGCTCAATGGCTGTGGCTCACGGGCCTAACTGTTCTGCGGCATGTGGGATCTTCCCAGACCGGGGCACAAACCCATGTCCCCTGCATCGGCAGGCAGACTCTCAAGCACTACACCACCAGGGAAGCCCTACTTAATAGCATATTATTTAGCTTTCATGTGTTTCTATTTTTTACAGTGTTTTTCCTGTAATTGATATCTAGTCTTGTAGCATGGTCGGAAAAGATACTTGATATGATTTCAATATTCTTAAATTTACCAAGGCTTGATTTGTGACCCAAGATATGATTTATCCTTGAGAATGTTCCATAAGCACTTGAGAAGAAAGTGTATTCTGTTATTTTTGGATGGAATGTCCTATAATATCAATTAAGTCCATATTGTTTAATGTGTCATTTAAAGCTTGTGTTTCCTTATTTATTTTCATTTCAGATGATCTCTCTATTGGTGAAAATGAGGTGTTAAAGTCCCTTACTATTACCATGTTACTTCTCCTTTTATGGCTGTTAGCATTTTCCTTATGTATTGAGGTGCTCCTATGTTGGGTGCATAAATATTTACAATTGTTATATCTTGTTCTTGGATTGATGCCTTGATCATTATGTAGTGTCTTTCTTTGTCTCTTGTAATAGTCTTTATTTTAAAGTCTATTTTGTCTGATATGAGGATTTCTACTCTAGCTTTTTTTTGATTTCCATTTGCATGCAGTGTCTTTTTCCATCCCCTCATTTTCAGTCTGTATGTGTCCCATGGTCTGAAGTGGGTCTCTTGCAGACAGCATATATATGGGACTTGTTTTTGTATCCATTTGGTAAGTCTATGTCTTTTTTGGGAGCATTTAATCCATTTTCATTTAAGGTCATTATCAATATGTATGTTCCTATGACCATTTTCTTAATTGTTTTGGGTTTGTTTATGTAGGTCTTTTCCTTGTCTTGTGCTTCCTGCCTAGAGAAGTTCCTTTAGCATTTGTTGTAAAGTTGGTTTGGTGGTGCTGAATTCTCTTAATGTTTGTTTGTCTTTAAACATTTTAATTTCTCCATTGAATATGAATGAGATTCTTGCAGGGTAGAGTAATTTGGTTGTAGAATTTTCCCTTTCATCACTTTAAATATGTCCAGCCATTGCCTTCTGGCTTGTAGTGTTTCTGCTGAAAGATCAGCTGTCAACCTTATGGTGATTCCCTTGTATGTTATTTATTGTTTTTTCCTTGCTGCTTTTCATATTTTTTCTTTGTATTTAATTTGTATAGTTTGATTAATATGTGTCTTGGCGTGTTTCTCCTTGGATTTTTCCTGTATGGGACTCTCTGTGCTTCTTCATCTTGATCGACTATTTCTTTTCCCATGTTGGGAAGTTTTCAACTATAATCTCTTCAAATATTTTCTCAGACACTTTTTTTCTCTTCTTCTTGTGGGACACCTATAATTTGAATGCTGGTGCATTTAATTTATCCCAGAGACCTATGAGACTGTCCTCAATTCTTTCATTCTTTTTTCTTTATTGTGCTCTGTGGTAGTTATTTCCAATATTTTATCTTCTAGGTTAGTTATCCTTTCTTCTACTTCAGTTATTCTGCTATTGATTCCTTCTAGAGAATTTTTATCTTCATTTGTTGTGCTGTTCATCATTGTTTCTTTACTCTTTGGTTCTTCTAGGTCCTCCTTAACTGTTTCTTGTGTTTTCTCCATTCTATTTCCAAGATTTTGGATCATGTTTATTATCATTATTCTTTATACTTTTTCAAGTATACTGCCTATTTCCTCTTCATTTGTTTGGTCAGGTGAGGTTTTACCTTGCTCCTTCATTTGCTGCATAATTCTCTGTCTTCTCATTTTGTTTAACTTACTGTGTTTGGTATCTCCTTTTCACAGGCTGCAGAGTTTTAGTTCCCATTGTTTTTGGTGTCTGCCCTCAGTGGTTGAGGTTGGTTCACTGGCTTGTGTAGGCTTTCTGGTGGAGGGGATTGGTGTCTATGTTCTTGTGTAT
Source organism: Mesoplodon densirostris (assembly GCF_025265405.1). Classification (NCBI taxonomy): domain Eukaryota; kingdom Metazoa; phylum Chordata; class Mammalia; order Artiodactyla; family Ziphiidae; genus Mesoplodon; species Mesoplodon densirostris. Next base: position 105,836,651 of record NC_082664.1, read on the forward strand.
GGGAGTGGATCTTGTCTTTCTGATGCACAGTGCCACGTTTGGTCATGTGTTTTGGGGTGTCTGTGAGCCTAGTATGACTTTAGGCAGCTTCTCTAGTAACAAGTGGAGTTACGTTCTTGTCTTGCTAGTTGTTTGGCATGGGGTGTCCAGCACTGGAGCTTGCTGGCCATTGAGTGGAGCTGGGAATTTGTGTTGAGATAGAGATCTCTGGGAGGTCTCTTGCTGATTGATATTACATGGGGCTGGGAGGTCTCTGGTCATCTAATGTCCTGGACTTGGCTCTCCCACCTCAGAGCATCAGGTCTGACACCTGGGTGGAGCACCAAGACCCTAACAGGCACGTGGCTCAGAAGAAAAGGAGGAAAAAAGGGGAGGAAAAATAAATAAAATAAAATAAAATAAATAATAAATTAAAAATAATAAAATAAAAAATAATAAAATTTTAAAAATTAAATAAATCAATAAATATATTAATAAATAAATCAATAAAATAAAAGAGCATCCAAACTAATAAACAAATCCACCAATGATAACCAGAACTAAAATCTAAACTAAGATAAACCTGAAAGAAACAAATCAGTCACAGACAGAAATCCCCAAGTCTACATTGGCTGCCAAAGTCCACCACCTAAATTTTGGGTACATTCATATATTCCACAGATGCAGGGTTCATCAGGTTGATAGTGGGAATTTAGTCTATTGCTCCTCAGGCTGCACAGAGAAATTTCCCTTTCTCTTCTTTGTTCACACAGCTCCTGGGGTTCAGCTTTGGTTTTGGTCCCACCTCTGTGTGTAGGTCACTATTAGGCACCTGTTCCCTGCCCAGAGAGGAGGAGGTTAATGCAGTGGCTGATTAGGGGGATCTTTGCTCTCTCAGGCTGGGGAGAGGGAGGGGTATGGTAGTCATAATTGGAACGCACAGTGAGCCTGCAGTGACAGAGGCCAGCATGACATTGCAACAGCCTGAGACACGCTGTGTGTTCTCCCAGGGAAGTTGTCCCTGGATCTCGGGACCCTGGCAGTGGCATGCTGCATAGACTTCCAGGGGAGGATGTGGGTAGTGACCTCTGTTTCACACAGGATTCTTGGTGACAGCAGCAGCAGCATTAGTGTTTCATGCCTGTCTCTGGGCCCAAGCTGATAGCTGTGGCTTGTGCCCATCTCTGGAGCTTGCGTAGGTGGTGCTCTGCCTTCTGTGGGCCCACAGGGAAGGAATCCCCTCTCTTCACACACCCTGAAACAATGGTCTCTTGCCTCTTTGGCAGGTCCAGACTTTTTCTCTGACTCCCTCCCAGCTAGCTGTGGTGCACTAGCCCCATTCAGGCTGTCTTCATGCAGCCAACCTTAGTCCTCTCCCTGGGGTCTGACCTCCAAAGCCTGAGCTTCAGCTCCCAGCCTCCACTGACCTGGTGGGTGAGCAGATAAGTGTCTCAGACTGGTGAGTGCTGGTCAGAACCAATGCTCTGTGTGGGAATCTCTCCACTTTGACCTCTGCACTCCTGTTGCTGTGCTCTCCTCATGGTTCTGAAGCTCCCCCGCCACCCCCCATCTCCACCAGTGAAAGGGCTTCTTAGTGTGTGGAAACTTCTCCTCCTTCACAACTCCCTCCCAGTGGTGCTGGTCCCATCCCTATTCTTTGTCTCTGTGCTTTTTTCTCTTTTGCCCTACCCAGGTATGTGGGGATTTTCTGGCCTTTGGGAGGTCTGAGGACTTCTGCCAGCGTTCAGTAGGTGTTCTGTAGGAGTTGTTCCACATGTAGATGTAATTTTGATGTATTTGTGGAGAGGAAGGTGATTTCCACAGCTTACTCCTCTGCCATCGTGAAGGTCGGCTCCCCTCAGCTTTTTAACTGTTGGCAATTATCTTCCCATCAGACATCTTGTATACCTAAGTGTGTGCACTATCTCACTTGTTAGTGAGGCACAGTTTATTTCCTATCAGCTCTTACACCAACACTCTCAGTGTTGGTAATCTCACCTCACTTTTAATTGAAGCATAGACTTATACTGGCCTTCCTAATGAAATTATTAGTTAGAAAATACAATCTGCAAGACAAAAAGTAAACATAATGAATTTTAAGCACTGTATAGTAGCCACAAAAAAATCATCACTGATTGACTAGAATAGAGTTAAATTCCAGATTAATATTTATTTACAATATGTCTTGTCTCTAATACGCTTAAATCCAGTAAAGTTAATCAGCAAGAAATGTTATCTTTTAGAGGCTGGGGAATAAAGTCCAAGTTAGTGCTTATGTTTCCATCCCTGAATAGATTTAAAAATTTTTGAGGAGAAAGCAGTCAATATCCTACCCTATTAATTCCCTTAGGCATTTCCCCCAGGGCCTTCACCTTCTGACCTAACTTTCTGCACTTCTTCTTTCATGCTCCCAGGATTCCACAGAGGTTTCTCCACAACCAAGCACCACTATCCATTGGAGCTTAAAATACAGGTTTGTTGGAATTCAATGTTTAGCTTCTCAACCAAACTAAATAAATGCCAGCTTGAAATTATTGAACATGGTATACTTTTATGCAAAAGGAATCAGTTTTGGAATTTTCTTAATAATGTTAGATTTAGAATAACCTTTTCTGTGTATTCATGATTTGGTTTATGTGTCACAAAGCTATGGGTTTTAACTCTCACAAGATTTGACATAGGACAACAACACATATTAATAAATATCGGGGTTTTGGATTCAATTAGATTTATATTTAAATCATGGTCTTCTCCACTAAATATCTCTAAGATCTTCTGCCAGTCACATAATCTCTTAAGCCTTAGTTCTCACACTTATAAAATAAGGGTAGCATGCCTTCCTGATAGAGTTGATGTGAGGATTAATTAAGACACTTAGTGTAAGACACTTAGTTTAAAACACTTAGCATGTTTCCTGGCAGAGAGTACTATTACAGTGTGACCCTGGTAAAGTATGTAGGAGAAAATTAAAAGTAACCCTTCTAGGGAGGATTGGTTCAAGATGGTGGAGTAGAAGGACGTGCTCTCACTCCACCCTGTGAGAGCACTGGAATCACAACTAACTGCTGAACAATCATTGACAAGAAAACACTGAAACTCACCAAAAAAGTACCCCAAATTCAAAGACAAAGGAGAAACCACAATGGGATTGTAGGAGGGGTGAAATCACAATAAAATCAAATCCATAACTGCTGGGTGGGTGACTCACAAACTGGAGAACACTTATACCACAGAAGTCCACCGACTGGAGTGAAGGTTCTGAGCTCCATGTCAGCCTTCCTAACCTGGGGGTCTGGCAACAGGAGGAGGAATTCCTAGAGAAACAGATTTTGAAGGCTAGAAGGATTTGACTGCAGGACTTCAACAGGACTTGGGGAAACAGAGACTCCATTCTTGGAGGGCACACACAAAGTAGTGTGTGCATCGGGACCCAGGGGAAGGAGCAGTGACCCCACAGGAGACTGGATCAGACCTACCTGCTAGTGTTGGATGGTCTTCTGAAAAGGCGGGGGTGACTGTGTCTTACTGTGAGGACAAGGACACTTGCAACAGAAGTTCTGGGAAGTACTCCTTGGCATGAGTGCTCCCAGAGTCCGCCATTAGCCCCAACAAATAGCCCGGGTAGGCTACAGTGTTGTCGCCTCAAGCCAATCAACAGGAACTGGAACCCAGCCCCACTCATCAGCAGACAAGCAGATTAAAGTTTCATTGATCTCTGCCCACCAGAGAAACAGCCAGCTCTACTCACCACCAGTCCTTCCCATCAGGAAAATTGCAAAAGCCTCTTAGATACCCTCATCCACCAGAGGGCAGACAGGAGATGCAAGAAGAACAACAATCTTGCAACCTGTGGAACAAAAATCACATTCACAGAAAGATAGACAAGGTGAAAAGGCAGAGAGCTATGTACCAGATGAAGGAACAAAATAAAACCCCAGAAAAACAACTAAATGAAGTGGAGATAGGCAAACTTCCAGAAAAAGAATTCAAAATAATGATAGTGAAGATGATCCAGGACCTCGGAAAAAGAATGGAGGCAGGGCTTTCCTGGTGACACAGTGGTTGAGAGTCCACCTCCCTATGCAGGGGACACAGGTTCATGCCCCAGCCTGGGGGGATCCCACGTGCCATGGAACGGCTGGGCCCGTGAGCCATGGCTGCTGAGCCTGCATGTCTGGACCCTGTGCTCCACAATGGGAGAGGCTGCAACAGTGAGAGACCCATGTATCACAAAAAATAAAAAATTTAAAAAAAGATAAAAAGAATGGAGGCAAAGATCGAGAAGATGAAAGAAAGGTTTAACAAAGACCTAGAACAATTAAAGAACAAACAAGCGGAGATGAACAATACAATAACTGAAATGAAAACTACACAAGAAGGAATCAATAGTACAATAACTGAGGCAGAAGAATGGATAAGTAATCTGGAAGACAGAATGGTGGAAGTCACTGCTGTGGAACAGAGTAAAGAAAAAAGAATGAAAAGAAATGAAGACAGCCTAAGAGACTTCTCGGCCAACATTAAATGAAACAACATTCATATTATAGGGGTCCCAGAAGGAGAAGAGAGAGAGAAAGGACCTGAGAAAATATTTGAAGAGATTCTACTCGAAAACTTCCCTATCATGGGAAAGGAAATGGCCACCCAAGTCCAGAAAGCACAGAGAGTTCCATACAGGATAAACCCAAGGAGAAACATGCCAAGACACATAGTAATCACAATGGCAAAAATTAAAGACAAAGAAAAATTATTGAAAGCAGCATGGGAAAGACGACAAATAACATTCAAGGGAAGTCTGATAAGGTTAACAGGTGATTTCTCAGCAGAAGCTCTACAAGCTAGAAGGCAGTGGCATGGCATATTTAAAGTGATGAAAGGAAAAACCTACAACCAAGATTACCCTAACTGGCAAGGAACTCATTCAGATTCGATGGAGAAATCAAAAGCTTTAGAGACAGGCAAAAGCTAAGAGAATTCAGCACCACCAAACCAGCTCTACAACAAAGGCTAAATGAACGTCTCTAAGTGGGAAATACAAGAGAAGAAAAGCACCTACAAAAATAAACCCAAAACAATTAAGAAAATGGTCAGGGGAACATACATATTGATAATTACATTAAACATGAATGGATTAAATGTTCCAACCAAAAGACACAGGCTTGCTGAATGGATATGAAAACAAGACCTATATATATATGCTGTCTGCAAGAGACACACTTCAGACCTAGGGACACATACAGACTGAAAGTGAAGGCATGGAAAAAGATATTCCATGCAAATATAAATCAAAAGAAAGCTAGTGTAGCAGCACTCATATTGGATAAAATAGACTTTAAATAAAGAATGTTCAAGAGAAAAGGAAGTACACTACATAATGATCAAGGGATCAATCCAAGAAGAAGATATAACAATTATAAATATATATGCACCCAACATAAGAGCACCTCAATTCCTGAGGCTACTGCTAACAGCTATAAAAGAGGAAATCAACAGTAACACAATAATAGTGGGGGACTTTAACACCTCCATTACACCAATGGACAGATCATCCAGACAGAAAATTAATAAGGAAACACAGCTTTAAATGACACAGTAGACCATATAGATTTAATTGATATTTATAGGACATTCCATCCAAAACCAGCATATTACACTTTCTTCTCAACTGCACACAGAACATTCTCCAGGAAAGATCACATTTTGGGTCACAAATCAAGCCTTTGTAAATTTAAGAAAATTGAAATCATATCACGCATCTTTTCTGACCACAATACTATGAGATTAGAAATCAGTTAGAGGGGAAAAAAACATAAAAAACACAAGCACATGGGAGCTAAACAATACATTATTATTTAACCAAGAGATCACTGAAGAAATCAAACAGGAAATCAAAAAATACCTAGAGACAAATGACAATGAAAACACTATGATCCAACACCTATGAGATGCAGCAAAAGCAGTTCTAAGAGGGAAGTTTATAGCAATAAAATCCTACCTCAAGAAACAACAAACATCTCAAATAAACAACCTAAACTTACACCTAAAGGAACTAGAGATGGAAGAACAAATAAAACCCAAAGTTAGCAGAAGGAAAGATATCATAAAATCAGAGCAGACATAAATGAAATAGAAACAAAAAAGACAATAGCAAAGATCAATAAAATTAAAACATGGTTCTTTGAAAAGATAAACAAAATTGATATAACATTAGCCAGCCTCATCACGAAAAAGAGGGAGAGGACTCAAATCAATAAAATTTGAAAAGAAAAAGGAGAAGTTACAACAGACACAGCAGAAATGCAAAGCACCTCAAGAGACTACTATAAGCAACTCTATGCCAATAAATTGGGCAACCTGGAAGAAATGGACCAATTCTTAGAAAGGTATAACCTTCAACACTGAACCACAAAGAAATAGAAAATATGATCAGATCACTCAGAAATAATGAAATTGATACTGTGATTAAAAATCTTCCAACAACAAAAGCCCAGGACAGATGTCTTCACATGTGAATTCTATCAAACATTAAGAGAAGAGCTAACACCCATCCTTCTCAAATTATTCCAAAAAATTGCAGAGGAAAGAACACTCCCAAACTCACTCTATGAGGCCACCACCACCCTGATAAAAACCAGACAAAGATACTACAAAAAAAGAAAATTAAAGACCAATATCACTGTTGAATATAGTTGCAAAAATCCTCAACAAAATGCTAGCAAACAGAATCCAACAACACATTAAAAGGATCATGCACCATGATCAAGTGGGATTTAACTCAGGGATGCAAGGATTCTTCAATATACTCAAATCAATCAACGTGATACATGATATTAACAAATTGAAGAATAAAAACCATATACTCATCTCAATAGATGCAGAAAAATCCTTTGACAAAATTCAACACCGATTTATGTTAAAAACTCTCTAGAACTTGGGCATAGAGGGAGACTACCTCAACATAATAAAGGGCATATATGACAAACCCACAGCAAACATCATTCCCAATGGTGAAAAACTGAAAGCATTTCCTCTGAGATCAGGAACAAGACAAGGATGTCCACTCTCACCACTATTATTCAACATAGTTTTGGAAGTTCTAGCCATGGCAGGCACAGAAGAAAAAGAAATAAAAGGAATACAGATTGGAAAAGAAGAAGTAAAACTGTACTGTTTGCAAATGTCATGATACTATACATAGAGAAACCTAAAGATGCCACCAGAAAACTACTAGAGCTAATCAATTAATTTGGTAAAGTTGTCGGATACAAAATTGATGCAAAGAAATCTCTTGCATTCCTATACACTAATGATGAGAAATCTGATGGAAAAATTAAGGAAACTCTGCCATTTACCACTGCAAAAAAAATAAAATAAAAATAAAATACCTAGGAATAAACCTACCTAGGGAGACAAAAGACCTCTATGAAGAAAACTATAAGAAACTGATGAAAGAAATTAAAGATGATACAAATAGATGGAGAGATATACCATGTTCGTGGATTGGAGGAATCAATATTGTGAAAATGACTATACCACCCAAATCTACAGATTTAATGCAATCCCTATGAAGCTACCAATGGCATTTTTCACAGAACTAGAGCAAGAAAATTCACAATTTGTATGGAAACAAAATAGACCCCGAATAGCCAAAGAGGTCTTGAGGGAAAAAAGTGGAGCTAGAAGAATCAGACTCCCTGACTTCAGATGATATTGTGAAGCTACAGTAATCAAACAATATGGTCGTGGCACAACAAAAGAAATACAGATCAATGGAACAGGATAGAAAGCCCAGAGATAAACCCATGCACCTATGGTTAACTAATCTATGACAAAAGAGGCAAGGATAAACAATGGGGAAAAGACAGTCTCTTCAATAAATGGTGCTGGGAAAACCAGACAGCTACATGTAAAACAAAGAAATTAGAACATTCCCCAACACCATACACAAAAATAATCTCAAAATGGATTAGAGACCTAAATGTAAGACTGCACACTATAAAACTCTTAGAGGAAAACATAGGAAGAACACTCTTTGACATAAATCACAGCAAAATCTTTTTTCATTCACCTCCTAGAGTAATGGAAATAAAAAATAAACTAATGGGACCTAATGAAACTTAAAAGCTTTTGCAAAGCAAAGGAAACTACAAACAAGATGAAATGACAACCCTCAGAATGGGAGAAAATATGTGTAAATGAATCGATGGACAAAGGATTAATCTCCAAAATATATAAACAGCTCATGCAGCTCAATATTAAAAAAAAATCCAAAAATGAGTAGAATACCTAAATAGCCATTTCTCCAAAGAAGACATACAGATGTCCAAGAAGCACATGAAAAGCTGCTCAATATCACTAATTGTTAGAGAAATACAAAACAAAACTACAATGAGGTATCACCTCACACCAGTTAGAATGGGCATCATTAGAAAATCTACAAACAATAAATGCTGAAGAGTGTGTGGAGAAAACGGAAACCTTTTGCACTGTTGGTAGGAATGTATATTGATACAGCCACTATGGAGAACAGTAAGGAGGTTCCTTAAAAAGCTAAAAATATAATTACCATATGACCCAGCAATCCCACTACTGGGCATATACCCAGAGAAAACCATAATTCAAAGGACACATGCACCCCAATGTTCACTGCAGCACTATTTATAATAGTACATGGAAGCAATCTAAATGCCCATCAACAGATGAATGGTTAAAGAATATGTTGTACATATATAAAATGGAATATTACTCAGCCCTGAAAAGGAATGAAACTGAGACGTGGATGGATCTAGAGTCTGTCATACAGAGTGAAGTATGTCAGAAAAAGAAAAACAAATATCATATATTAACGCATATATGTGGAACCTAGGAAAATGGTACAGATGAGCTGGTTTTCAGGGCAGAAATTGAGACACAGAGGTACAAAACAGCACATGGACACCAAGGGGGGAATATGGTGGGGGTGAGGATGGTGTGATAAATTGGGAGATTTTGATTGACATATATACACTAATATGTATAAAATGGATAACTAATAAGAACTTGCTGTATAAAAAAATAAATAAAATTAAATTTAAAAAAAGTAGCCCTTCTAGTGACTGATATATTCATGATTGCATCCATTCATTCTTTCAACCTCCATTCATATATTCACACATTCACCTAGAAAGCACATTTTATTGTGAATAATATATACCAGGTCTTCTTTGGTGCTGGGACCAAAAGTGAATAGAAGAGTGCTGTGAATGAAATTGTATTCCCCCCAAAATTCATAGATTGAAGCTCTAATCCCCAGTGTGCCAATGTGACTATATTTACAGATAAGGTCTTTAGGAAGTAATTACAATTAAATGAGGACCTAAGGGTAGAGATCCTCTCTCTCTCTCTCTCTGTCACTCTCTCCATGTGTACACACTGAAGAAAGGCCATCTGCTGAGGAGTGGGTATCTGAAAAGAAGGTAACCACCTACAAACCATGAGAGAGCTCACCAGAAAATGAATCAGCCAACACTTTAACCTTGGACTTTCTAGCCTCCAGACTGATGAGAAGATACATTTCTATTGTTTAAGCCACCAAGTCTGTGTTATTACATTATGGTAGCTTGAGCAGACTAATACAAAGAGAATCTCTAATTTCTTACTAACAAACTTAAAAATGTTAAAAATTTTAAATTTTTTCTCATTTATGAGACACTGTAGAAAGTTTGATTATTTAAGAGTTGATAACTTAAGAATCACCAATATATTGGAGGTGAGATCTCACTCGAGTAAGCACTTGAATAGGTATTTCAAAGATCTATAAAAAAAGAGATCTTTATTTCCTTTCAATCACATGATAGTTGTAAACTCACATTTCCCTTAAAAACCATCACTGAATTAACAGTAAATTCTCCATATCTAAACTAGATTTTAAAAGTGAACAACATTGGGGTTTCCACTTCTGGGTAGATGGAGTAGATATACATTTCTCTATTATTCTCCCTAAGTACAAGAGAAATATTCCTGGATATTACCTATAGGACAAACATATGAAGACACGGAAAGGTGGAGAGAGGAAGGCAGAATAGTTAGGGTTCTCAGGACAACATGGTGGTGAATTCCTTGGGCTTTCTTCTTGTCTTATATCTCCCAGACTGGATGCTGGAAAAGCAGATGATCTGGTTCAGAAAAGTCACTAATAAATAGGAACAAAGGAACAAAAACAACAACAAACTAGAAGGAGGAGAGCCTTAATTCCAGAGTGCTATAGTATATTATTTAAAATGTGAAGATTTAACAAACCAACCCAATCCAAAAATGGGCAGAAGACCTAAATAGACATTTCTCCAAAGGAGATTTACAGATTGCTAACAAACACATGAAAGGATGCTCAACAACACTAATCATGTGAGAAATGAAATCAAAACTACAATGAGGTATCACCTCAGACTGGTCAGAATGGCTATCATCAAAAAATCTATAAACAATAAATGACGGAGAGGGTGTGGAGAAAAGGGAACCCTCTTGCACTGTTGGTGGGAATGTAAACTGATACAGTCACTATGGAGAACAATATGGTTGTTCCTTAAAAAACTAAAAATAGAACTACCATATAACACAGCAATCCCACTAATGGGCATATACCCTGAGAAAACCATAATTCAAAAAGAGTCATGTACCACAATGTTCATTGCAGCTCTATTTACAATAGCCAGGACATGGAAGCAACCTAAGTGTCCATTGGCAGATGAATAGATAAAGAAGATTGGCACATATATACAATGGAATATTACTCAGCCCTAAAAAGAAATGGAATTGAGTTATATGTAGTGAGGTGGATAGACCTAGAGACTGTCATACAGAGTGAAGTAAGTCAGAATGAGAAAAACAAATACTGTATGCTAACACATATATATGGAATCTTAAAAAAAAAAAGAAAGGTTCTGATGAACCTAGGGGCAGGACAGGAATAAAGACATAGACATAGAAAATGGACTTGAAGATATGGGGAGGGGGAAGTGCAAGGTAGGATGAAGTGAGAGAGTGGCATGGACATATATACACTACCAAATGTAAAATAGATAGTAGGTGGAATGCAGCAGCATAGCACAGGGAGATCAGCTTGGTGCTTTGTGTCCACCTAGAGGGGTGGGTTAGGGAGTGTGGGAGGGAGATGCAAGTGGGCAGAAATATGAGTATATATGTATATGTATAGATGATTCACTTTGATATACAGCAGAAACTAACACACTAATGTAAAGCAATTATACTCCAATAAAGATGTTAAAAATATATAAATAAAATATGAAGTTTTTAAGCAATAATTAGGAGATAGTCAAAATATCAAAAAAGTATGGCTTACAAACAAGAAAAAAACAGTTTAATAAAAACCATACCAGAGGAAGCCCAGACATGAGTTACATTAGACATAAAATTTAAATCAGTTATTTCAAGCATGCTCAAAGAGTTAAAGAAAACCACGTGTGGAGAATTAAAGAAAAGTATGAAAATAGTGTCTCATCCAGTAGAGAATATCAATAGACAGAAGCTATAATGAAAACCAAATAGAAATTCTGTAGCTAAAATCACAATAAATGAAATTTTAAAAATATTTACTAACTGGGCAAAAGGAAATCTGAACTGGCAGAAGAAAGAATCAGCAAACTGAAATATAACTCAATAGAAATTTTACCACCCAAAGAGCAGAGAGACAAAGGAATAGACAATAAATGAACAGTGCCTCAGAAAAATATGAGACAATTAAGCATATCAACATAAGTATAATGGGAGTTTCAGAAAGAGAGGAGAGTGAAAGGGAACAGAAAAAAATATCCAAAGAAATAATGACTGAAAACTTCCAATCTTCAGCTCTGAGGAAAAATATTTAAATACATGTCTAAGGTGTTCAAAAAACTCCTACTAAGGTCCAGATCCCAGATGCCACGGTGAAAACATTGAAAGACAAAGGCAAAGAGAGATTCTTGAAAGCAGCAAGAGAAAAGTGGCTATGTACTGGGAATCTTCAATAACATTTAGGGCTGATTCTATTGCACCTGAATAAAGAATAAGAACAGCAAGATCATCTCAATAGACGAAAACTATTTGACAGGACCCAAACCCTTTTATGATTAAAAAAAAAAAAAAAAAAACTAGGGTTAGAAGGGAACTTCCTCAACTTAACAAAGTCTATGAAAAATACACAGCTAACATCATCAGAAGGATAAAAGACTAAAAATTTGACCTAAGTTCATGCAGAAGATAAATATGTTTATTATTACCACTTCTATTCAATATTGTCTTGGAGGTTCCATCCAGGATAAAGGGGAAAAAAAGAAAGCTAAAAGCCATTCAGAGTGGAAAGAAGAAGTAAAACTATCTCTATTTCTAGATGAATTGATCTTGTATACAGAAAAGCCTAAGGCATCCACAAAATTACAATTAAAACTAATAAATGAATTCAGAAAGGTGCAGGATATAAGTCAGCATACAAAACTCAATTGTATATCAATATACTAGAAATGAACAATACAGTGATTGCCTGGCTAGCTCAGTTGGCAGAGCATGAGACTCTTAATCTCAGGGTCATGGGTTCGAGCCTCACATTGGGAGAGTACTCTTTAGAAATAAACAGTGCAAAAGTAAAACCTTGAAAATAATTCTATTTACATTAGCATTAAAAAAATAGAAATGATTAGATATCAACTTAACAAAGAAAGTTCAAGATGTACACTGGATACTCTAAAGGACTGTTGAAAGTAAAGTAATGAAAGAAAACCAAAATAAATAGAAAAACATTAGTCTCTGAATCAGTATATTTAATACTGCTAAGATGGCCATACTCCCAAACCCATGTACAAATTCAGTGCAAGACGTCCCTATCAGAATCCCAGCTGCATTTTTTTCAGTAATTGGGAAGCTGATCTTAAAATTGAAGGGACTCATTTTTGCTCCCTCTAAAACAATTCTTGAAAAGGGAGGACAAAATTGGAGTACTCTTACTTCCTGATTTACAAACTCACTACAAAGCTACAGTAATCCAAACAGTGTGTGCTAGAATAAAGATAGATACATAAATGGATGAAATAGAATTGGAAGTAAATAAACCCTTACATTTATGATGAATTAATTTTGGACATAGGTGCCAAGATAAATTCAATGTAGGAGTAAATCATCTTCAACAGATAGTGTTGATACAATTAAATATCTACATGTAAATGAATAAAGTTGGATGCCTATCTCATATCACATACAAAACTAATACAAAATGGACCACAGATCTAGATGAATCAGTGAAAACTATACAATGCTTAGCATAAAATATGAGGAAATCTTTGCAATCTTGGAAAGTCAATAGTTTCATAGCTAAAACATGAGAAGTACAAGTGACAGCAACAAAAAATTAAGTAATTGAACTTCATCAAAATTAAAAACTGTGCTTCAAAAACATTATAAAAAAGGAGAAAAAAGAATCAATGGAATGGAAAAAAATATTTGAAAATGATATATATGATAAGGGACTTATACTAAAAAAATAAAGAACTTACAAGTCACCAATAAAAGGACAAATAAGACAATTTAAAACTGGACAAAGAGTTTGAATAAACATTTCTCCCAAAAGATTAGTTAAATCATCAAGTGCATGAAAATCCTGCATGAAAATCCAATTAATCCTCAACATTAATAGTCATTAGGGAAATAAGAAATCAAAGCCACAATAAGACAATACTTTACATCTAATAAGATAACTATAAAAAGAGAAAAAAATAACAAATTTTAGCATGGTTGTGGAGAAATTGGTACTCTTTTACAGTGTTGATGGGGTTGTAAAATTATGCAGCTGCTCTTGAAAACAAGTTGACAGTTCCTCAAAATGTTAGACATTGAGTTAACCATATGATGCAGCAATCTGCTTCTAAGTATATAAACAAAACTATGATCTTGATTATACTGCTTCTATTTCTTAATAGAGTGTTACTGTGAATCCAAATTTTATGGCTTGATGAGTCAGACAACTTCCCTTCATGATGAGCAACTGAAATCACATGTTAATTTTGTGGCCCATGTAAAATTTCAGTCACTGCTAAGGACCAATAGCAAGTCAGAAGCGGTTTCTGAAAGTTAAAAATTGATACCTGCAGCAGATGGCAGGGCTTTGATGTAAATTCTAAGAGTCTTCCCTCTGATTCAACTATAATGTCCTATAAAAGGCTCCAAACATCTCTATCTGCCATAGACACTTTGGATCTACTGGATTATATAGCCCCAAGTGTCAGAATAGCATTTACAGTAGCCTGGACTTGCAGAGCCTTCTCTTGTTCTGGGTTCCATTCAAAACCAGCAGCTTTGTGAATCACTTGGTACATGGGCTGGAATAGCACACTCACCCAAACGAAAAATATGTTGCCTCCCAAATCCAAAGAGATCCACTAAGTATGGTGCCTCTTTTTGAGTTGCAGGAAGAACTGTGTGCAACAACTTTTACCTTGGAAGGCATGTTTTGACATGGTCCAGACGATCAAAGCCCTAAAGATGTCATTGACATAAAATGTCCCTGAATTTTTATCAGAGACATTTTTATCACACTCTCTGACACACATGTCTTACCAATAAGTTTAGAGAAGTTGTTCTTGCTCATCATGTCTAGAATAGTGAATAATATCCTTAATGTAATGAACCAGTATGATGTCTTGTAGAAGGGAAAGGTGATTAAGATCCTTGTGGACTAAATTATAAGTCTAGAGAGTTGCTATATCCCTGAAATAGGAAAGTAAGGTGAATTGTTGACCTTGCCAAGTGAAAGAAAACTTCTCCCAGGTCTTTTTTTTTTTTTCAACATCTTTATTGGAGTATAATTGCTTTGCAATCCCAGGTCTATTTAACAGGTATTATGAACAAAACCTTTGCCAGATTAATAGCTGAATACTGGGTACCAGGGGATGTGTTAGTTTTCTGAAGCATCAAAACCACATCTAGAACAGCAGCTGTAATTGGAGTCATAATCTGGTTAAGTTTATAATAATTCCCTATGATTCTTCAAAATCTATATATTTTCTTCATAAGACAAATCGAGTTGAATGGGAATGTGGTGGGAATTACCACACTGCAACCTTCAAGTCCTTGATGGTAGTAGCACTAATCTCTGCAGTCCCTCCAGGAATGCAGTATTGATTTTAGGTTACAATTTTTCTAAGTAGAGACAGTTTTTGTGTTTTCCACTTGGCCTTTCTTAGCATAATAGCCCTCACTCCACATTTTAGGGAACAAATGTGGGGATTCTGCCAGTTGTAGAGTATGTCTGTTACAACCATGTATTCAGGACCTAGCAAAATAACCACAAGATCGAATTATGGATTCAGGTTCAAAATCCATAGGACAAGCCATCAAGAAGAGCAGCCTGGAAACTCTCACACAATAGCTGATGCTGCAGTCTACAGCTAGAATTTCTTCTTCCTCAGGCAAACCTCAGTTCTTCTCTTAAGGCCTTTCAAATGATTGTATCAGGTTTACTCAGATTACTGATAATCTCCTGTACTTAAAATCATATACCATATCCTGGGCAAAAAGCAAATCCCAAGAATTGCTATTATGAAGAATCTGATCTCTAAACCCATGCAATCAAACTAGAAATTAAAAGCAGAAAGGTAGGGACTTCCCTGGTGTCACAGTGGTTAAGGATCCTCTTGCCAAGGCAGGGGACATGGTTCGATCCCTGGTCTGGGAAGATCCCACATGCTGCGGAGCAACTAGGCCTGGCTGCCACAACTACTGAGCCTTCACTCTGGAGCCCATGAGTCACAACTACTGAGCCGGCATGCCACAACTATTGAAGCCCTTACGCCTAGAGCCCATGCTCTGCAACAAGAGAAGCCACGACAATGAGAAGCCCACGCACCACAACAAAGAGTAGCTCCTGCTTGCTGCAATTAGAGAAATCCCTCACGCAGCAACGAAAACCCAATGCAGCCATAAATTAATTAATTAATTAATTAAAAAAAAAAAAGAATTTCAGGGGATTAAAAACTGTTCAGATAAACACCCACCACCCAGCTGCTCTGGAACTTCTCTCTGCTAGAAGTAGTGTATTCATTTCCTAGGGCTGCCTTAAAAAAAAAAAAGCAGAAAGGTAATAGGAAATTCTTCAAATACATTGTAATTAAACAAGGCACTTCTAAATAATCCATGGGTAAAAGAAGATGCCTCAAGAGAATTAAAAAAATACATTGAATTTAAGATGAAAATAAAACATATTAAAATTTGGGAGATACAACTAATGCAGTGTTAAGAGGGAAATTTATAGCATTAAATGCTTATATTAGGAGAGAGAAAAAGTCTCAAATCAATAACCTAAGTACTTACCTCAATAATCCAGTTTAAAAAGAACAAAATAACTCCCAATCAGAAATAAATAAATAAATAAAAATTTGAACAGAAACCCAATAGAGAAAAATCAATAAAACAGGATGTGTTCTGTTTTATCAATTGATTATCAATTGATATAATCCACCTTATTAATATATTAAAAGAAGATAAATCACATGATTATATTAACTAATGCAGAAAAGGCATTTGACAAAACTCAGTATTCATTCATGATAGAACTCTCAGAAAAATAGAAAGAGGGGGGAATTGCCTCAACTTTATAAAGAATATCTACAAATATCCACAGGTAGCTTTATATTTACAGTAAAAGACTAATGCTTTGCTCCTAATATTAGAAACAAGGCAAGGGATGTCTCTTCTTACTACTCTTACTCAACATACTGCTGGAAATTTTAGCCATTGTAATACAGGAAAGGAAAAAAATGCATACAGTTTTGGAAGGAAAAAATAAAACTGCCTAATAATTGTCTACATAGAAACTCCTAGTAATCTACCAAATAAATGACAGTTCTAGAATTAATAAGTTCAGCAACTTTGCAAAATATAAGATAAACCCACAGAAAATCAATTGCATTTCTATATACTATCAGTGAATATGTGGACACAGAATTTAAAAAACAATAACTATTTACAACTGGAAATTTTAGTTATTAAATATGATTTACTTTGGTGTGAATCTAACAAAACATGTAGAGAACTTATATGTTGAAAACTATATGATGATGAAAAAAATCAAAGGTCAAAATGAATAGAGAGTCATATCATGTTCATTCATTAGAAAACTCAATGTAGGACAGATGTCAATTATTTTCAAATTGAAACATGGGTTTTATAAAGTTCTTACCAAAATCCCAGCAAGATTATATTTTTTATAGTTATAGACAATACTAACAATTTTATGTTCTGGCAAAAGAACTGGAATAGTTAAAATGATTATTTAAAAAGAAGGATAAATTGTAAGAAATCAATCTACCTGATATCAAGACATTATATAGCTATAGTAAACAAGACTATAATGGAAAGATAGATATAGATCAATAAATCATACAAAATAACCAAGAAATAGATCCACAGAAATAAGGCCAACTAATTTTGACAAGTGTGAAAAAGAAATTCAATGGAGAAAAGATAACCATTTCAACAAATGGTACCAGATTAATTGCATATCCATAAATCACAAAAAAAGAGCTTCAACCCAAGACTAATATATATATATATTATATATATATATATATATACACACATATATATATATATTATATATATATATATATATACACACATATATATATATATTTTTAATTGGGGTATAGTTGTTTTACAATGTTGTGTTAGTTTCTACAGTACAGCACAGTGAAATAGAGTTCCCTGTGCTATAGAGCAGGTTCTCATTAGTTAACTGTTTTATATGTATAAGTGTATATATGTCAATCTCCCAATTCATTCCACCCTCCCTTTCCCCCCTTGGTTTCCATACATTTGTTTTCTACATCTGTGTCTCTTTTTCTGCCTTGCAAACTTGTTCATCTGTACCATTTTTCTAGATTCCACAAATATACATTAATATACGATATTTGTTTTCCTCTTTCTGACTTACTTCACTCTGTATGACAGTCTCTAGGTCCATCCATGTCTCTACAAATGACCCCATTTTATTCCTTTTTATAGGTGAGTAATATTCCATTGTATATATGTAGTCATTTTAGCCATTTGTCTGTTGATGGACATTTAGGTTGCTTCTATGACCTGACTATTGTAAATAGTGCACCAATGAACATTAGGGTGCATGTTTCTTTTTGAACTATGGTTTTCTCTAGGTGTATGCCCAGTAGTGGGATAGCTGGGTCATATGGTAATTCTATTTTTAGTTTTTTAAGGTACCTCCACACTGTTCTGCATAGTGGTTGTATCAATTTACATTCCCACCAACTGTGCAAGAGGGTTCCCTTTTCTCCACAGCCTCTCTAGCATTTATTGTTTTTAGATTTTCTAATGATGCCCATTCTAACCAGTGTGAGGGGATACCTCAATGTAGTGAAGTCCTAGCCATGGCAATCAGAGAAGAAAAATAAATAAAAGGAATACAAATTGGAAAAGAAGAAGTAAACCTTCACTGTTTGCAGATGACATGATACTATACATATAAAATCCTAAAGATGCCACTAGAAAACTACAAGAGCTAATCAATGAATGTGATAAAGTTGCAGGATACGAAATTAATGCACAGAAATTTCTTGCATTCCTATACACAGCAACAAAAGATCAGAAAGAGAAATTAAGGAAACAATCCCACATACCATTGCAACAAAAAGAATAAAATACCTAGGAATAAACCTACCTAAGGAGGTAAAATACCTGTACTCAGAAAACTATAAGACACTGATGAAAGAAATCAAAGAAGGCACAGATGGAGAGATGTACCATGTTCTTAGATTGGAAGAACCAAGACATATTTTATACATAATTAACTCAACTGGATCAACTCAAAATGGATCATGGACTTAAATGTAAAATGTAAAACTACAGAAGTACTAGGAAATAATGGGGAAAAAAAATCTTTGGGTTCTTAGGTAAGTAAGTGAAGAGTTCTTAGACTTCACACCAAAAGAAAATCTATGTTAAAAAAAAAAGCTGACAATTGGACCTCATCAAAATTAAAATCTTTTGCTCTGTGAAAATCATCTTTGATAGGATATAAAGACAATCTAAAGTCTGGGAGATAGCTGACAAATAACTAGTATCTAGACTATATAAATAATTGTCAAAACTCAACAATAATACAAGCCAGAACAAAATAAAAACAAAACTAAAAAGTTTAATTGGAAAATGGGCCAAAGAAATGTGATATTTTCCTGAAAAGTATATACAGATAGAAAAATAGCACATGAAAAGATATTTAACACCATTAGTCATTAGGGAAGTGTAAATTAAAATCACAATGCAATAGTCCTATAACTTGTCATGATGGTTAAAATAAAAAATAGTGACAACAACAAATGTTAGCAAGGAAATGGTGAAAGTGGATCACTCATAATATTGCTGGTAGAAATGTAATATTGTAAAGTCACCTTGGAAAACAATTTGGCAGTTTCTTATAAAACCAAAGATGAAACTACCATACAACCCATCAATTACACTTTTGGGCATTTATACCAGAATAATGAAAACTTATGTTCACTCACAAACCTGTACATGTATGTGTATAAGAGCTTTATTCATAATTCCCCAGAACTAGAAAAAACCCAGGCTTATTTAATGGGTCAATGATGAAAAATTATGGTATATTCATACCAGGCAATACCACTAAGAAATAAATGAAATGAACTACTTATATTCATGATAACTAGATGAATCTCCAGATAATTATGCTGAATGAAAAAAAAAATAATCCCAGAAGGCTACACACTATGATTCCATTTTTATAACATTTTTGAAATGACAGAATTACACCCAAAAAAAAGAAGATTAGTAGTTACTGAGGGTTATGAAGAGGTTGTGGGCAGGAGAGAAGTAGGTGTAGCTATAAATGGGAACCACAGGGATCTTTTTGGTGACAGAATGTTCCATTCTCTCACTGCATGAATCTTAATATCCTGGTTGTGATACTGTACTATAGTTTTTCAAGAACCAGTTACCATTGGTGGAAACTGGTTAAAGGGTACACATAATCTCTTTGTTTTATTTTTTACAACTATATGTCAATCTGGAATTAACTTAAAACAAAATGTTAGTTTAAAAATGTGAATAACATAAAAAATTCCTTTTGTGCTTGAAGGAGAAAAAACGAATTGTGGAATGTACTCAAGTAATCACTAGGTGTACCATTTACTACTGACTCAGTGTTTTAAATATCCCATTACTATAAAGACCTTAGACAAAGATAATAAAATCAATCCTAATTAATTCCTTCTGTGTTCTTACACTCATAGTATATATCTCCTGAGGTGTTTCAGTCTAATTTGACAATAATGGAGATGGAAAACAGTAAGATGATTTTGACTTTGTAGAATAATGTACACCAGTCCTACATAATAAGGTTTTCTATCATCAAAAAGTGCTTGTGCCTTTATAAAGCAATACTGGGATGTTCTAATAGTTTGTCAGGATCAGCTCATCATCATGATAGATTTTATATGAATTGCATAGGCATATAAAATAACAATATTATAATATTTTTTTCTAAGTCTAGGTTGTGGCTAGACAATATTTCATGTAATTTTACAAATGATAAGAATGGTACAAATGTGTCTTATTTATTTATTTATTTATTTATTATTTTTTGGCAGTACGCAGGCCTCTCACTCTTGTGGCCTCTCCCGTCACAGATCACAGGCTCCGGACGCGCAGGCTCAGCAGCCATGGCTTACAGGCCTAGCCACTCCGCGGCATGTGGGATCCTCCTGGACCGGGGCATGAACCTGTGTCCCCTGCATCGGCAGGTGGACTCTCAACCACTGTGCCACCAGGGAAGCTCAAATGTGTCTTTTTTGAGTTGAGGTATAAGTTGCATGGATTGAAATAAATAGGTGTAAAGTACACAGTTGGATGAGTTCTGACAAAAGCATACTCCCTTATAACCCACATCCCTATAGAGATACAGAACAGTCACATCACTCCAGAAAGCTTCCTCCTACCTTTCCACTCATCAACAACAGCTTTTCTCTTTCAACATGTCATTACTTCTTCTGCATCATGTCCTATCAAGTTTCTAAACTGTTATTTTATAAAATCAGGTTAGTTGTGTTTTACTTATTGAGTTGTAGAAGTTCTATATACTTTATGGATACAAATTCTTTTGTGAGGGAAAAGTAGTGTGCAGTCATTAAAAATTTTAAATTTTTGATATAATTTTGATTTTTATTTATTATTTTTAATAGATTACCAATAATGAATGGTTAATGATTACCAGGTTCTTTGAGACTTCTCAAAGGTTTCCAGGAAATCTTTGCTTATCCCCAAATTATGAAATATTCTCCTATATTTTCTTCTAGAAACTTTGTTATTTTAACTACTGTTGAAGTCTGACCTATCAAATATTAAGATTTTTGTATGGTGTGAGAAAATGGTTGAATTGTCTATCTTTCTTCAATATAAACATCCAGTTGTTTCAGGATTACTTTCTGAAAACAATTTTCTGTCTCAAGTTTATTGCTTTGGTATCTTTGTGTAAATTCAATTATTCATATAGCCATGGCTCTATTTCTGGACTCTATTTCATTTTAAAACAGTTTTATTGATGTATAAATCACTTACAATAAAACATATATTTAAACTGTACAATTTGATTTGCTTGTCATATAATGCATATATGACAAGCCCATCAAATTATATATATATATATATATATATATATATATATATATATATATATATATATATACCTATGAAACCTTAACCATCAAGATGTTAAGCCTATCCATTAACTCAAAAGTTCCTTCCTGCAATGCAATAATTCCTCGACCTTCCCCTCATGTATTCACCCATGCCATTGCCTAGCAATAATTGATCTACTTCCCTTCCCTAAGGGTTAGTTTGTATTTGCTAGAATTTTATATAAATGGGATCATACAGCATGTATTCCCTCTTATCTGTCTTTTTTGCTCAGCATAATTATCCTGATATTAATCTATGGTGTATCATATATCAAGAATTCATTTTTTCATTGTTAATTAATACATCATTGTATGATAGATACACCATAGTTTGTTTATTCAATCAAATGTTGAAGGACTGGGACTTCCCTGGTGGTCCAGTGGTTAAGACTTCACCTTCCCATGCGGGTGTTATGGATTCGATCACTGGTCAGGGAGCTAATGTCCCACATGCCTCGCTACCAAAAATCCCAAACATAAAAAAACAGAAGCAATGTTCTAACAAATTCAATAAAGACTTTAAAAATGGTCCACGTCAAAAAAAAATCTTAAAAAAAAAAAGTTAAAGAACATATGGGTTGTTTTGCAGTTTTGTGTTTTACAAATTAAGCTGCTATGAACATTTATATATAAATATTTTCATAGACTTACACTTCAATTTGCCTTTGGCAAACAAAGGGAAATTGGAAATTGAATGGCTTAGATAACATGGTAAGTGTGGTAAGTCCATGTTTAACTTTTTAAGGAATGCCAAACTCTACAAAGTTACATATTTATTTAAAACAAGTAGCTCTCTTACCTACCACTTCAACTTTGCTGGAAGTGAAAGATTCATGCTCAGTGTTGATGTTTGTATATCTTTATACCAGTACCAGACTACTGGTCCTAAACAGTGTTTTCATATCAGAAAAAATTTACTTTTATTTTTCATGACTCTTTTGCTTGTGTTGGTCCCTTTGCATTTCCATATAAATCATAGTATCAGCTTGTTGTTTATCACATGCACACAAAATCTATGTTTGAATTTTTATTGAGGTTGTATTGACCCTGTAGATAAATTTGGAAATAATTGATATCTTAATAGTATTCAATCTTCCAATAAAAATATATGTTCATGTAACCATAACTTAGGCTAACTTTAATTTATCTCATCAAAGTTTGTGTTTTTTAATGTAGAAATTTTGAGCATTTTTAAATTAAATTTGTATCCAGATATTTTAAGTGTTTTGATGCTATTGGAAATTGTATTGTGTTTCTTAATTTTCTAATTGATTTTTTCTAGCATATAGATATAGATCTGTACATATATAGATATATAATTATACTCTACAGTTTGCTTAAATTACTAATTTAGTTGCACTTATTTTTTTGTGTATCATTTAAGCTTTTCTAAGGAAATAAAATTGTATTCTCTGATAAACAAAATTGTACTGGCTAAACCCTCCAGTAAAATGACAAAAAGTTATAGGCACCCAGTTGGAAATGAAGAAGTAAAGCAATCCTATTCTTATTCATAGGAAATAGATGATACAATCCTGTGTGTAGAAAATCTTAAGGAATCTACATAATAACGACTGGAATTAGTAAATGAGTTTAGCAAAAAACAGATCAATATACTGAAAGACTGAATTTTCCAACAAACAATGGACAAACTGTATAAGACGAGAGAATTCTGCCACACAGCCACTGAAGTAATCAGTGTAAAACAGTCAGGAACTAGTTAATGAATACACTCTTATTTTTTGTTTCCACTTCCATATCAGGATCAATTAGACAAAGTCAAATATGCTCCCTAAACCAAATACATAAAACAGTCCTAGTTAGCCCACAAACGACTTCTCTATGCCAGTAAACCCCCAATTAGAGCATACCCGAAGCCCTTCACTGTTTTCCTCTATCATCTTCCCATTCTCCTGCTTGTCTCTGATTTTCTGCCAAACACAAATGATGGTAGCTAACTCCCTTATTTTATAGCAAGCTCTGAAGAAATTGCTTCTGTTTGTTCTCATTTGGGAATCTTCATTTATTTTCACAGTATACATTATATTCTTATATATTTGCAGCAAATAATAGGAATATGAATTAAAAAAATTAACTACATTAATCATAGCATCAAAAGGAATAAAATACTCTGGGGGAAATTTAACAAAAGTAGCACAGCACCTGTACACTGCAAGCAACAAAACATTGTTGAGATAATAAAGAAAGTACAAAAAATAATAAATGGACAGATATTCCCACTTTGTGAATTTGAGGAATCAGTACTTTTATAATAAAGGAATATCTTTCAGAATGGTGGTAGGAAGAGGGAGATAGACCCTCATTGCAGTGAAACAGCTATTTAACTGCTGAAATTTACAAAAATAACCTTTTACAGTTTGGGGGGATTGTCCTAAGATAACAAAGCAAATAGAGTAACATACATTCAAGAAAATCTCAGAAAAGGGAGAGTCTATGGCATTTGAGCCATAACCTATACCCTTTCCTCCTAGTCTGGCTCAGTATGTTAGAAGCTCCACTCTGGGTATATGCAGTCAAAATGAATGGGCTCCATCTCTACATAGCTTTAGTCTAAGTACTATAGTTTCACTCTGGAGAGGTTGGCATAGAACTCTTTCACCACCTCAGTTTCATTTGTAGAAGTTCAATTTTGGGTAGGCTCAGTGAAGAACACTAAGTCTCTCTTCCTGCACTCTGCATCCTTGAATAGGATGGAAACTCTACTCTAGGTATGACAAACTCAGCATATGGACTTCAAACACCACTGCTACAGATTGATGGTAGGGTGAAAGTTCCATACCAGGAAGGCAACCCAAGAAATCAGGGGCTACTGTCCCCACACAGAGCCTCACTCACCAAGCAGGGTGTCACTCTGGAAGAAGCTGGTCATTATCCTGCTCCTAGCTCCAGGACAGTGGCATAGAGACATGAAGACAGTTCCTCATCCAATAGAGAATATCAGTAAAGAGATAGAAAAACTTTAAAAAGAACCAGACGAAAAAGTTTGATTGAAAAGTACAATAACTTTAAAAAAATCATTAGAGGGGCTTAAAAGTAGATATAAGCTGGCAGAAGAAAGGACTGACAAACTTAATAATAGGTTGATAGGAATGATGAAATTTAAAAAAGAGAGAAAAGGAAGTAAACGAAACTCAGAAAAAAAAAAAGCTAAGATGCCATTAAATGCACCAATACACACATAATGGGAGCCCCAGAAAGAGAGAAAGAGAAAAATGAACAAACGTTTTTTCAAAGAAATAATGGATGAAAACTTTGTAAAATCTGATGAAAAATATTAACCTACTCATCCAAGAAGCTCAGCAAACTCTAAGTGGGTTAATGTAAACAGGTTCAGAACCATAATAGTCAAAATGTTAATACAAGAAAAAAATGTTAATAAAGACAAAGAGAAAAATTTTAAAGCAGCAAGAAAAAATAACTCCTCACAAAAAGACCCCCAAAATATTAAAGTGTTGCTCATCATAAGAAATAATAAAAGTCAGAGGGAGTGGGTTGACATATTTAAAGTGTAGAAGGAAAAAAAATGCCAACAGAGAATTTTATTTGAGTCAAACTACCTTTCAGAAATGAATAAAGACATCCACAGATAAACAAAAACTGAGAAATTTACTTGATAGCAGACCTGACCTATAAGATGTTCTAAAGGAATTTCTTCAGACTGAGAACAAGTGACACCAGAGAGTAATTTAAATCTACACTTTAAAAAAACAGAGCCCAGGAAAGATAATTATATAGGTATTTTAATAATTATATATATTCTTTGCTTTATTTTTATAATTGGTTTAAAAACCAAATTAATAAATAATATGCATATAATTGTATTTTGATATCTATTACACATAAAACTGTAATATGTTTGACAATAAGCACAAAGGAGTTGAATGGGAACAAATATGCACTGGAGAAAGAAAATAAAACCAAATGATAAGTCAAATCCACAGGAGAAATAAAGAGAACCAAAAAGGGAAAATAAGAAAACTATATGACAATATAGTTTATTGTCATATAGTTTTCTTATTTTAGAAATATATTCTTATTCTTCTTTCTCCTCTAGGTACTTTAAATGCCTAAATCATAAAAAGTAATAATTATGATATATTGTTGGATTAGTCACACATATAGAAGTAACTGTATAAAAATAATAGCAAAAAAAGAGGGAGTAAAACTAGAGCTATTAGGAGTAAACATTGTCTCACTGGAAATTAGTATAAATATGAATTATATCTATGTTAAGATGAATATTGTGAGCACTATAACAATGACTAAGAAAATAACTCAAATACTTGGGCAAAAAAGGATTACGTGAATTAAAATAACACTCTAGAAAATATCTAATACAAAAGAAGGCAAAAAAGAGTTAAAGGAAGAACAACAACAAAAATAAGGCATATAAATATCCAAAAGCAAAACAGCTGATAGATAGATAAATTAAACCATACTAATAATAACATTAAATATGAATAATTTAAATAATCCAGTTAAAGGTAAAAACTGTCAGACTGGATTAAAAAAAAAAAGACCCAATTATGTGCTATCTGCAGAAGTCACACACTTGATTCAAGATACAAATAGATTGAAATTAAAGGATGCAGAAAGATATAATATGCAGATAGCAATCATAAAAAGCTGAAATGGCTATACTAACATTAGCCCAAGGTAAACTTGAAATAAAAAGAGAAAATAAAACATCAATAGAGATAAATAAAAAAGGTTTTAGGGTCAGAAAGATAGAAAAATTTAAAAAAGTATGTCCACCTAAAAGCAGAGCCCCAAAATACATGAAGAAAAAACCTTCAAAATTGAAGAGAAAATAGAAAATATAACAATAATAATAGTTGGAGACGTCAAAACTCTATTTTTTAATAACTTAAGGAATAAATAAATAGAATATTCACATGGATATAGAAGACTTGAAAAATACTCTAAACCAACTAGACATAACCTGCCCCTTTAAATCACTGCATCCTGAAATAGCAGAACACAAACATGGAATATTCACTAGGATTGACCACAACCTAGGCCATAAAATAAACACCAAGAAATATGAAATCATTGAAATCATACCAAGTATACTCTTCAACAAAAATGGAATAATTTTAGAAATTAAGAAGAGAAGGAAGTTTGAGAACTTTACAAATATGTGGAAATTAAGTTAGAGTTCTAAAAATACCAATGGGTCAAAGAAGATAAATTAGAAAATATTTAAAGAAGGAAAAGATAAACACAACATACCAAAATGTATGGGATACACCTGAAGCAGAGTTTATAGGAAAAACATGTAGCTGTAAAACACCTTTATTTAAAAAGAAGAAATATTTCAAAGAGTGTTAAGAAAATAAAGACCCTCTTCAAAGATATCCACATCTTAATCCCTGGCATCTGTGAGCATGTTATCTCTCATACTTCATGCCAAAAGGCAACTAAATGTGAAGATACAATTATGTTTACTAATCAGCTGACCTTAAAGTAGTGGGATTATTCTGGATTATATAGGTAGAACAAATGTAAGTACACAGATATTTTTTTAACATCTTTATTGGAGTATAATTGCTTTACAATGGTGTGTTAGTTTCTGCTTTATAACAAAGTGAATCAGTTATACATATACATATGTTTCTATATCTCTTCCCTCTTGAGTCTCCCTCCCTCCCACCATCCCTATCCCACTCCTCTAGGTGGTCACAAACCACCAAGCTGATCTCCCTGTGCTATGTGGCTGCTTCCCACTAGCTATTTTAAGTTTGGTAGTCACAGATCTTTAGAAGTGGAATTGATAATCACAAGAGGGAAGTAGAGAGTCAGAGAGAGACTTGAGGATGCTTTGGTGCTGGTTTTGAAGAAAACCAGAAACCAAGGAATGCAGGAAGCTTCTAGAAACCAGAAATGGCAAGGAAATAGATTGTCCCTCAGAGCCTCTAGAAACAAACTCAGCCCTGCTAAGGTCTTGATTTGAGTTCAGTTAGACAAATACCTCACCTAAAACTGCAGAACTGTAAGATAATAAATTTGTATTATTTAAGCTGCTAAATGTGTGCTAATTTATTATAGCAGCATCAGGACACTAATACACAAATCAGTAACCCTACATCCAAAGACTTGTAAATTATACCCAAAGCAAGAAGAAGGAAGGAAATAACAAAGATTAGAATGAAAAGTAAATTAATAAAATGAAGAATAGAAAATCAATACAGAAAAATAGATGAAAACCACAGGTGATTTGGGGAAAGATTTTAAAAATTCACTAACTTTTATCTAGACTAATCAAGAAAAGAAGTAGAGAAGATTCAAAGTATTAAAATCTATGATAAAAGGTAGAACATCCCTACTGACTTTACAGAAATAAAAAGAATAAGGGAATACTATTAAAATTGTGTGCCAAAAATTACATGAACTAGATTAAATAAACAAATCCATAAAAAGACACAAACTACCTGAAACTACTCAGGAAGAATTACATAACATGAATAAACCTATAAAAAGAAAAGAGAGGAAAGAGATTATTTAAGAATTTCCTACAAATAAAAGCCCAGAAACAGATTCACTGGTGAATTCTACCCAACATTTAAGAATCAATACTGATTCTTCATAAACTCTTTCAAAAACAGAAGAGAAATTATTTCCTAACTCATTCAATGAGAGTAGCGTTACCTTGTTACCAAAACCAGATGAAGATATCATACACAAAAAAGAAAATTACAGACCAGTATCCCTTATGAATATAGACACAAAATCTTCAACAAAATACTAGTGAACAAAATACAGCAATACCTAAAAAAAGGATTATAACAGCAAGCAAGCAGGACTTATCACAGATGAAAGATAAGTTTAATATCAAAAGTTAATCAATATAATATACCATATTAATAAAGGACAAAGCCATGTGATTATCTTAATGTCAATGGATGCAGAAAAAGCCTTTAACAACACCTAACAACATTTCATGATATAAATGGTGAACAAACCAAGAAATGAAGGGAATTTCCTCAGCCTGATAAAGTCATCTGTAAAAAATGCACTGCCAAGATCATAGTCAATGATAAAAGACTGAAAGTTTTTCCCCTAAGATCTTGAAGAAGACTAGTATGCTCATTCTAGGCACTTCTATTTAACATTGTACTAGAGACTCTAGCTAAAGCAATGGAGCAAGACAAATAAAAAATGTTATATAAATGTGAAGATAAATTATCTTTATTTGCAGATGGCATGATCATGTATGTAAAATAGGCAATCCCTATCAAAACTCAGAAAGCTTTTTCTTTGGAGAAATTGACAAGCTGCACCAAAAACTTTATAGAAATTCAAAGGACCCACAATAATTACAAAAAAAGAAGTTTGGTGTTCCCACACTAACTGATTTCAACCTCAAAGTACAGTAATCAGAATGGTGTGAGATTAGCAAAAGGATGGACATATATATTAATAGTACAGAATTGAGATTACAGGCAAATTCTGAGATATTCAGATATTCAACTGATTTTTTTCGACATTTCTAAGACAATTCCTTGAGGAAAGGGGTAGGTTTTTCAACTCATGGTTCTGAGAAAATTGATCAAAAAAAAAAAAAGAAAGAAAATACAGACCCCCCCCAAAAAAAAAAACCAACATGGGTTGCTATTTCATGTAACATAATATACAAACTTTAACTCAAAACGGATCATAGACCCAAATGTAAAATATCACAAATAATAATACTTTTAGAACAAAATAGAATAGGGTGTTGGATTTAAATTAGGCAAAAATTGCTTAGCTATGACAACAAAACTATAATCCCTAAACTTAAAAAAATAATAAATTTAACATCAGTGAATAAAAAAAAAAATGCTGCTCTTGGGGATTTAGCTGGTGGTCCAGTGCTTAAGAATCCATTTTCTGATGCAGGGAACGCAGTTCGATCCCTGGATGGGGAGCTAAGATCCCACACACCACGGGGCAACTAAGCCTGGGTGCCTCATCTAGAGAGCCTGCGTGCTGCAAAGTACAGAGCCCACGCACTCTGGAGCCCACACACCACAACTAGAGAGAAGCCTGGGCGCCGCAATGAAGAGCCCATGTGCCCACAACTAAGACTTGACACAACCATAAATAAACAAACAAACAAACAAATAAATAAATAAAGCTTGCTTGCTTGTTTGTTAAAAAAAAAACCGCTGCTCTTAAAAACGAAAAAGCCACAGAGTGGGAGAAAGTATTTGCTACTAATGTATCTGATAAAGGACTTTTGTCCATAATATATGAAAAACTTATACAGCTCAATAAGAATACAAACCTAATAAAAATGGACAAAGTTATTTCACCAAAAAGATGTATAAAAACTTGTTAATACATGAAAACATGCCCAACATCATAACTTGTTAAAGAAATGAAAATTCAAACTACAGTGCAGTATGGCTACATCTCTATTAGAATGGCTACATTCAAATAGGTTGACAATACCAGGTGTTGATGAGGGTATAGAAACACTAGAACCTTCACACATTGCTCCTGGGAACGTAAAATGCTACAGACACAATGGAAAATAGTTTAATATTTTATTACAAAATTAAGCATAGACTTTAATATACCTGCAATTCCACTCAGGAAAAATCAAAAACATATATCCACCCAAAGATTTTAAGATGTAGAGTTGTCTTATATACACCTAAAAAATAAACATGCTCCCCATTAAGTTATGGCACACCCTCAGTTGTAGGATGCATTACAACGTGAAAAAATGCAAATCTTCTATTAAGGAGACTTTCATTTATTTTGCACCCCTCCCAAAATATATTTTATTGCCAGTATTCTAAATCACACCATTTAGGGTTGGGGATGATGGTTACTATTGGCTTCAAATGAGTCAAATTGACAGCTTTCCATTTGTTAAAGAAAAAAAAAAAAAGAAAAGATTATATTTTGATATCTTTGTAATGGGAAGGAATGTCTTAATCTACAGTTCCTTTAAGAAAAGTGTCCTCTTCATCCATCCTTCAATCAATGTAATACTATAAGAATAGGATTTTCAATATGTTACAAAAGTGATTCATTCAGTTGAATATATTTGTTATCAGTGATGAAATTATTATTTAATTACTGTCAACTCTGCTTCAAATATTACTAGTAGGAAATCCTAGAACACTGACAGTAGAATGTAATTTATTAATCAATTTCATAGTACTGCTCAACTAAGCATAAATTTACCAATTAAAATAAATTAAATAACTAAATCTGGAAGGGTATATTCGTAGCATTAAGTATTTTGACCTTATATAGAGAATCACAATATTCATGGCCAGCTAACAAAACGTTTTCTAGAAGAACAAAGCTTGTTCAGTGCAGAATAATTGGCTTTATATTAGTATCATCTCTAAATAGTTATTGGACTTCCTCCCTCTCACTTTGCACCCATCATCCAACCTCTTCCTCTCTCATTTTTTTCCCATTCTTTCTTCCTCTATTTCTTGCTCTCCTGATCCATTCTTTCTTTTGTTTCTTTTGCATAAAGAAATAAATTGTTTGCTAATATCCCTTGATAATTTTGATATTCCTTAAAATAGTTATAATAAAAAAGCTTCACTCTTCCTCACAATTTAAAGGGAGAAATAAGAAGTACTGATTAATTTTTAATTCTATATTCAAAATTGTTGTTGTTGTGATGATGGGGAGACAAATTTATCTTTGCTTTTGGGGCATTCGCTATAAAGGAAAGATTGAGAAATTTACATATTGTACCAATGAAATATTTCCACTCTGACTTGATTAGACATTTAATATTCCCAAAGATTAGTTAGCCAGGATTATCCCTTTATTGTAGCCTTAAAATATTTTTCTAGGTGATTGGATAAAAGGCACATATTAATAAGCTCAAACTAGACATTGCAGAAGCATGAAAACAAGTTATGTATCACATTCTTGGCTCTTCAGTCTTCAGAGCCTGTCATTCAGTCTAGCTTCAGATGCCCACAGGAAAACCTAACCCAGGATGCCAGGTTTACTTTCACGTATGGAGTGTCAGGTCATTTGTCTAAAGATGGGGCCACCGTCTCAAATGTACCAGCTTACCTGTACTTTACTCCCCAGCATAAGGTCAGGTATTTCTCTGTCCTTTTCAGCTTTGCATAATGTTTAAGGGCTTCTCATGTCACCTCTGACTTTCTCCTTGCCTAGAGAAAGAGAAATGGCAGAATATTTCTTTTCAGTTGAGGGAGACAAATATCCAGACACCTCAAATGGTAATAGAAATTTGCTGCAAGAAAAATATGCTGCAAATATATCCTTATAACAAAAAGTGATAGCTGTGGATATTAGACACATTTGTATTGATGTTTTAGAGGAATGAGGAATATTAACATACAGTAGATGTGCTGAAAGTGTGTCTATTTTTCCGTGGGCCAGATTCATGTCAGCATGGGCATCTGGGCTGAGAACATGGAGGAAAGTGCCAATGAGGGGTGGGCAAAACTGAGGGATTCATGCCCATAGTGACAAAGTCTTAGCATCATTATTGACTCACTAGAGAAGGTTTTAGTGCAGATTATTATTTCAATACCAAGAGAAAGTTCTAACCGTGTCTTTCATCATTAAAAATGAGTTTGGGTTGTCTTTATCAATAGTTGAGATTTCTATCATATGTGATTTCTCACAATTTACAAATTCACTGGTTATGTTTATTAGTTTGGGACTCTGCTGACCAAGTGCATACGGCAAGTAGCTGACCTCTCCATTATTCAAGTAAATGCAAAGAGAGAGATAATATAGCCGATGAGCCCCAAGTAGTAATATTATAAGAATTAGACACCCTGAATATTACCACCTGGCTTGATCTCTAGATATAAGAAGCAAAAACATTTTTGTTAGAATTCCAAAATGGTCACTTGTTGTGAGACATTGAGAAATACTCTGCACTTAATAGCTCAGTTTCTTCATCAATGTAATGAGAATCACATAATCTTTGTTTTTTTATAAAATTATTTTAAAGCTATAATGGGAATATCACTGTTAAAAATTTATAATCTCTAAAGTTTTAATCTTGTATTGTATTCATAAAATATTAAAAATAATAATAGCATTAATAGTAATTAATTGGCAATAAAATTAAATTTATAGACTGCTCTCTATAAGTTAGGCATGTATAGATCATGTAATTTGGTTCTTGATATTATGCAGAATTGAAGACATTACCAATAGTAGATGAAATAATGAGATGAACCCAGGATACTTGGATTAAAAGCTAAAAAATACATTTAAAATAATTTAAAATCAATTTTAAAAATGCTTATTTAAATATCCACTTTTAAGAATAGATTTCATACTGTAAATTAATAAGATTTAGTATTACAGTTGATAAAAAGTTGAATGGCCCTGGGTGGAAGGAAAGGATGCAGTGAAGGTCTGTGATGGTCCCAGGACCTCCTTTCCTCCCTGTGTGGGGTCTCCTTGGGGCAGAATCTACAGGTGATGAGGGAGATCTGAGATAGGGTTCAGTAGGAGTTCCTCCTACGAGGATATGGAACAGTTTCAGAGCCAATGGATTGAGTGTATCAGTTGAGACAGGATATGTCTTTAAACTACATTCTAGATTCCCTAAGAGAAAAACAAAAAATCTGAAACATGATCAACCCACATGCCAAAGTGTATGTTCAAAGCCCAATTTAAACCTTATCAGCAGGTTAACATTATTTTTCCAAATATTACATAGTCTTCTAATGCATCTACTGCCATGATTGTAAGATACAAGAGAAGATAAAGTACATAAGCTCATACCATCAAATTAAGTCTCATGCCCTTCTTGGACTCACAGTTCTCCCTAACTCCTAGTGATTTTTCCCAAGACAATTAAAAGGGAGACTGAGCAGGATCATAGGGGAGTAACAGATGGTTATGACTGTAAGAATGAAACACCACTCCAGATAGAATAGTAATGTGCAGCTGTAATGCAAAGAACTTGAGCCACATGACTCCCTTCTTCACATAGGACTTCAGAATGAATTGACGCTTGGGGTGCCTCATGTATTATCATGGGCTGCAGTTGTAAGTTTGGGAAGATAATTTGTGGTTTCAAATTTTTATAAACTAAAATACCTCCCTTTCACTGAAAACTGCTTCCTTTGGCCCAGCTGGAACGGACGCTTGCCAGAGAAAGGGAGGGAGGGAGAGAAAGAGAGAGGAGAGAGAGAGAGAGAGAGAGAAAGGGACACTTGCACAATATATTAGAAGAGCAAAGGGAGAAAAAATGAGGAGAGAAGTAGAAAGGATTAGAGAATGATTTCTTTTTTTCTTGTGGAAGTGTCAGTTTTCCCTGACACAAAGGAGAGTGCTTTGTCATTGTTTTTTATAACATTGATGAATTTCTTATTGAGTGTGTATTGGGTTTTAGTTAAACATGACAGGAACAGGGATTTATAGGGGGTCGCCTCAGAGGTTGTTTGAAAGGCCCCATAATGCTTCAGGGCACGGATGTGATTTCAGTGTTCACTTCTGGTAAATAGCCAACAATTTCATACACTCCACCCCTTCGCCCTGATCTAATCAGAGCTCTCCTTGAAAAATGGAAGTATACTTGATGAAATTCAAAGCAAAGGCAGAAGAGGGGGTAGAAGGTAGATTTTTGTAGGGGTTTTCTCTTGTCTTCTTTTCTTTTCTTTTCAACTTACACATTATTAGAATAAAAAGTGGTATTCATCCTGTCCTTGTGTTTATTATAGAGAAAGGCAATATCCTGGATGACAATTTGTATTCTAAATACCAGTATGCTTCTCGTTACAATCTAATAGGTTTATAATTCTATCTACGTGTGTGTATGTGTGTGTATACACATAAAATAAATGTCTCTTGGTGAAAGCAAAAAATGTGAAGGTAAGGAACTGAACACAAACTAGTCACTATGGACATAAATATGTCACTAGATGCCCCACCCTTCTCTTACTCTATCATGTGTGATATGTACAATCTGTTATAGTTTTTTTTTAACTCAAAACCCTTTGAAAGCTTTTATGTTATTATAAAACTTTGTTTAATAACTGTACCATAATTTACATAATCCTTTGATTTCAAATTGCCTATGCTTTCAATTTTTCACAATTTTGTATAGCACAGAAACTATAATTTACACACAATACTTTTTCTTCAGTTCCCTTAGTCGGTATTCCAAAAAGTGCACTAACTTGGTATGAACATTTTAAGAATATTTGGTTCACATTAACAAATGGCTTTTCAAAAAATTGGATCAATTTACATTTCTATAATAGCCTCTTTGCCTTATCCTCACTAGAAGGAATTATTTTTAGATTTTAAAAAATATTTCTCCAATTATTTTTTAATGTTTAAAATTCACTAGTAAAGCTGAACAAAGCCATTTTTATTACCGTTTACCAAATAGTTCACCTCAAAATGTCTTAGTGAAATCTTAATATTTCTATTTATAAATGTTATGTATTAGAGATTCCATCACAGTACATTCAAATATTTATTTCCCAGATTCCCTTTGTATTTAAGTTTCGATTATTTTAAAGACTTTATTTGCAGCTATACTAAGATCAAGTTTCAGATAGGGCTCAGTAGCATATTATAAAAGTGATAAAATTTATAAAATTTCTTGCCTTCAACAAAGGGGAGGCAAAAAGAGTTAAACCTGAGAATACGGAAGAAGAAAACAACTGAATGAACTCTCTATTTGGATAAAAGAATAAACCCCAGCAAAAGAGTAACTTCAAACCCAAACTATAATCTTCAGATCCTACGATATGTCTTTGGGTTCCATGGGTTAAGTTTATTCACTTGCAAAGTGCAAATAATGGCTAATGTTTCTATGGTGCTGTATAGTTATACTATTTTTCCTTGGTCTCTTTGGTGGCAAACGGGGGGAAAAAAAGGTTGTGTTTGGCGCTTTTGTCATTGATTAGATGTGAGAGAAAAAAGGGGGCAAGATAGAGTCTCCAGAGGGGAAGAACCCACCCCGCTGCCTCCCAAGGCGTATTTCTTCCCTTTACCTGCGCTTGTCATAAGCCATCTCGTCACTAGAGCAGCCCAGATCATCTGATGAGGAAAGACAGACACGTGGTGAACCATTCTAAGTGGGGGCACATTTCTACACTGTGCTCACTCAGATTCTGGCACATTTACCTTGTCTAGGAACCTGATTGCAGCAGAAGCAATGCCCAGAGTTCACAAGAGCAATCTCCCACAAAATATCAGGGCTGTGTTGGAATTAACTATTTTTAAATCATTTCTATAAAAGCATATCTATAATTTAGATAGTAAAAATGGAAAGAGCTGGAAAGTTCCTTAAGTGGGCTACATTCATAAAGGTGTTCAGAATCAAAGGGAAGAACTCTAACCATCTGAGCCATCTAGAATCTTTCTCTCATTTAACAAATATGGGTCAAATGCTTACTGTGTTCCATGTACTGTACTTGGCTCTGAGGCTAAGAATAAAGACGCCTCTGGTCCTGACTTCTCTTTGTTCATTAGTAGTAATGACACATACAGGAATAATCACATATTTTTACAAACTTTTTTTGGAATGTTCTCTCTTCCAAATGTCCAAGATTCTTCTCTTTATATTAGATGTAATCATTGAGCAGAAAAATAATTTGAAATTCATGAAAACCTTTTGGGAGCATCTTATGAAACTGATTTTAAGCATGCATAACTGGAAAGAAATGTCTACTATTATGCCAAAATTTGCATTAACTCCATCAATGCCCACCAAAGCCACTTTACCTTCTCAGTAGATATCTTCCATCTCATGGTCTCTACATCTCTCGACCCAAACCACTGAGCTATACATCTATGACAAAGATGGTCTGACTTAGTCTGAACAAGAAGGACCCTGGACAGCAAGTAGATATGCATTCAATGTATTCTGGACTTCCAGCCTGATTGATATTTGGCTTTCAGCGTGCTTTCCGATAGCAGGATTTTGTTGATAGGATTTCTATCAGGCCCAATTTATTTTCTCTTCTATAACAATATCCTAAGTAGGTTAAACTCTTGGTTGAGAGTTTGAAGAAGTCAAGGAAATTCCATATTTGGCATAATAAAAAAATGATTATTGATTATTTGGATGCCTAATTTAGCATAATGCTGATTTCAAATCTATTAATTTCTAAATACTAATATAGTTTAGCTTAATAGTTTCTTAATAGTTTCAAGAATTTTGGAATATGGCAGATATTGGTTCACATTTTGACATCTACTAGGGACTAGATTTGGCCTCAAACTCCCTGACTTGGATGTTGTCTCCTCTCTCGCATGAGTCCCCTTAGGACTTCTTTCTGTACTCTCATCTTACCAACTTCCTGGATCCGAACCTTTGATTTACTCCTGACCTCAAATCCACTGGAGCCCTAATCCCAGTGAACTGTTTCCTACTGCTGGATACAGCCTGGTCAAATTTGCCCTTCTCCTGCTTGGGTATGACCTAAATTTTGAGCATAAGATCAGTCTATAGTGTGCCAATTTTGACTTACCCTCTTCTTAGTAGGCTAGAGCCTTCTTCCTAAGCCCTTTATTCCCTGGGAAGGTGACTAAGTGGATGAATCACTGGATTTTTCTTCCAAGGTTTAAGAATGGGCATACATGTTTTGCTCAATGAATACAATGGCATGGAACTACAAATTTTTCAGAGGGCTTTTATAGTGAAGGCAACACATTGTGTCTAAGGAAACACTATTCTAGGAGGAAAAAATACCTAAGACTAACAGCTACTTCCACTGCAAATTCAGCACAGAGCAGTGAAAGTTAGTAATATCCATTATATCTAAGGTCTATCAACAGAAAAGAAATTATACTAAATGAGGTGCTCAGCAGGTGGCAAGTACAAACTATTCACCGAATGAATGAGTAAATGAC
Organism: Mesoplodon densirostris; assembly: GCF_025265405.1. Classification (NCBI taxonomy): domain Eukaryota; kingdom Metazoa; phylum Chordata; class Mammalia; order Artiodactyla; family Ziphiidae; genus Mesoplodon; species Mesoplodon densirostris. The sequence goes on from NC_082664.1 coordinate 105,874,207, forward strand.
AATAAGAAGAGAGAAGATGGTACAATTTAATATTATTATTACTCCAAGTTTTTCCTTGGACTATCTTCATCTGTCTATTAGTGAGTGGTTTCATGTCTTCTCCTGTTTAACTTCAATAGTATATCACTGGCTCCCCTCCAGAGAATCTTGTATCAGAAAAACTATAAAGTTCTTAAAAGAAAAGATGCAAATTAAATTTTTCCCTCCTATCTTTACTACTGAATTTTCTTTTAAGACACGATATATATATAGAGATAGATAGATAGATATAGATATAGATATATACATATAGATAGATAGAGACAGAGAGACGAGACAGAGAGACAGAGATGGACTGTGTCTGCAATTTTTAAGTAAATAAAGTATTTTCCTTCTTTTTTCCTTTTGAGTTGTCTAAGAGGACCCTAAGTGTTCATACTCAAAGTCATATAACTTGGGGATGAGTAGAAGGGAGTGATAAAACAACTCAGGTTCTGACGGTTTGACAGCTACTGTTAAATGCTCTGTCTGGTGATGGTGGAGACTTTAATATAAATTTGCTGCTGTGGAAAGGGTCAGATAAAATGGAGTTCATGCCTGAGGAGCATAGTGAATGGCCAGGCTGAGAACTGAGAAGAGCTGGGTCTTTGTAAATAATTTAGAGTGTCTCAGGAGCTTTTGAGAGCATCTTTTTCAACCACAGAGCTCTTGTGCAGAATACTTCACCCAGTTGGCAAGTCAGTTCTCATACACTGCTGATGCTTTTCAGCTCACAGAACTGTGTCCTGTCAGTTGAAGCCAATTTTTGGTCTTAACTTTGCCATCATAGTATTGTGATTCTGCTAATATCTAGATGGAAGTGCAGTGAACTGAAACATTAGTCCTTTTCCTTCTGGACCTGTATCATAAAGGTTAATCTAGATACTATTATATTAGTTATCTTTTCCTGTGTAATAAATCACCCCAAAATTTAGTGGACTAAAAAATATTTTTCTCACAAAGGGGGCAGCAAGCCTTGGGATGAGGGGGCATGTCTTATCTCTGCTCCACCCACATCAGTTGGGGTGACTCACTAGGGCTGAGAGGTTCCACGTTGAAGAAAGTTCCTTCACATGACTGGCAAATTGATGCTGGCTGTCAGATGGGAGCTCAGCCAGCACTGTGGTTCTTCTCTATGTGGGCTGCCCCGGGGGCTGCTTGAGCTTCCTCTCAATGTGGTAGCTGTGTTCCAAGAGCAAGTGTTCTAAAAGAGCAAGGCAGAAGTGAAGGAGAGTTATGACTCAGTCTCAGAAGTCATATAGTGTCACTCAATTGTGTGAGAGAAGGGGACTTAGACTCCACTTCTCAACTGGGGAATGACAAGCTTCCAGAGAACTTATGGCATAAGAGATATTTCTGTAAACATCTTTGGAAAGTACTGTGGCCATAGTAATTACTGTGATTTACACTGAGAAAAGCTTATGACACAGACATTCCTATATTTTTTACTACCAAAATCAACAACTAAAACCCACACCCTTGTATTAAAACATATAAAACTTGATTCAATTGTTAAAAAACTTTTTCTCTCATGCATTTTTGTTCTCAGAAGAAATAGTGGGATTAAGTTCTTCTCCAAGTGTTCTTTAACATAGACTGTACATTTCAGCTTAGCCCTAGGATATGTATTCAACACAAGGTAAGTCTACCTAAGGCACTTGAAAAGTTACCCCTGAATGATTTCTCCAGTTAAAAAAAAAATAGTTTTGAGCATTTGTGATATTTGGTCATTCTTTGTTCTTTTGGGATGATTTTTACTTTGCTCTTGTCAAACAATTATATTTGAGTAGTTCAGCTTGGAATGAAACATTCAGAATTTAAAGAGGGTTTTGCATCATTCATACTGTCTCAGTATTATTAATGTCAGGAAATGAGGTCTGCATTGGTCTGTAACTGTCAGAGCTCTTAACTGCCAGAAATAGATACTAACATTGTTTGTTGTAAGCATCAGAGGGATTCCTTGAAAGAATACTGGGTAATTCACAGAATTTCTGGGAAGGCTGTAGAATCAGACTTAGGAAAAGAGAGGCTGGGTAATAGTAAGAACCATAGTATTTATCACAGCAGTGCAGTGAGAACACCAAGGCCATCTCTGCCAACCAGTAGATGCCATGGCCATTGGGCACTGGAGTCTATTGCTAGCCTCATTAAGAGGGCTGGTACCATGTAAGAGGATGCTGCTGCCACCATAACCACTACCACCACAGTAGACTCTCTACAGCCCCTGTGAAAGTAGCTCCAGACTCAGAGTACAGGCTAGATTCATTTCATTTGTCAGGTCTGAGCTATAAGAGAAGATGGTCAAGCATATATCTAGTGTCTTCAGATTATTTTTGAGAGAAGCATGCTCTGGCTTTTATCCAGGTTTAGGAAAGACATTCTCACTCTGGGCAGAAAAAGAAAAACATGGATCCATTACAACCTTTTTCTTCTGGGCTACTCTGTGTAATTCAGGAAAGCTGCATTGGTCAGGATGGGCTAGGTACTGCTAAAGCAGCAAACATTCCCAGCTCTTCAAGTTTTAAGCTAACAGAGATTTATTTATCACTCACCATACATATCCCTTGCAGGTTGGCAGGAAATATGTGCTGTGTTGTCCTTACTCTGGAATGGAAGCTGGTGTAGCCTCTAGCATTTGGAAGGTTGTGCGTTATAATAGCAAAAGAGAAGGAAATGTGGTGAGTTGGACACTGGCTTTTAAATGTTTCCATAGGTGTCACTTTTCCGTACATTTCATTAGCTGAAACAAGTCAAATGATTGTACCCTATTTCAAAGAGGCAGACAAATGCAACTCTATCATAGGCCTGAAAGGATGAGAACTGGAATAATGGAACTAGCCCTAATGACTACCCTGTCTACCCATCTAGTCACCAAAATCAAGCTAACTATCCCTCCAGTACGGAATCTACTTCTTCCATATTCAAGAGAGGCAATTCAAAGATCCTATTCAGTAATCCAGGATAGTTCAGTGACTTATAAAAGTCTCTTCATTGTGGGGTGACACATGGTAGTCTTACAAGGTGAAATGTGACTCCTCTTGATCCAGACATGAACTAGAAAGACAATGTACCTTTCACACAACACCCAATATCAAGTGAGATAAAAGGACAGTACAACTACAGTAAATCCCCATTTGGAAAGAGGAAAGGAGGGAGACACAGCAAACACTGAAATCCTTGTGGGGTGACATTTTGAGTACCCTGATTTGGTGCTGATGTTCCTTCTCAAGGGCGTTTCCATTTTCCATGCTAACCTATGGACCTGGGCTCCACCCTCTGAGATTTTTCTGTTCTTCTTTATTTTCCTTGGCTATATTTGAAGTGAATATTGGCGTGTATGTATTCTTTGGAGGTTGAACAGACTTCTTAACCTTATTCTCACCCATAAATGATTGAGATCCAAGCTTCTTTTTAGGTTTCAATTATTTCAGTCTCTCTTCTTTATTTTTTAAATAAACATTTTATTTTGGGATAATTGTAGATTCACATGCACTGTTAGAAACAATACAGAGGGATCATGTATACACTTCATCCAGTTTTCCCCAAAAGTAACATCTTCCATAATTATAGTACAAAACAATACCATAACCAGGAAATTGATGTTGATATAACCTACTGATCTTATTTGTATTTCAACCAGTTTTACGTGTACTCATTTGTTTGTGTGTGTATTTATTCTATGTGATTTCATCATGTGAGTATTTGTGTATTTCAATTCTATCATCAAGATTAGAAAAGTTCATCATTATCAGGATTCCTTGTGCTGCTGTTCTGTAATTATAGCCCCCATTTCTAACTCCTGGGAACCATTAATCTGTTCATTTTCATTTCAAGAATATTATATAAATTAAACTTTACAGTGTGCAAATTTATGGGATTGGCATTTTCATTCAACATAATTAAATTGGGACCAATCAAAGTTGTAGCATGTATCAGTTTTTGTTCTCTTTTATAGCTAAGTGGTATTCCATAATATCTATGAACTATAATTTTTTAACCATTTGAATAATATTTGGATTGTTTCCAGTTCAGGGCTATTGTGAATAAATCTATTGTGAACATTCATGTTTTTTTGTATGAAAATAAGTTTTTATTTCTCTAGGATAAAAACCCAAGGGTTGGGGCTTCCCTGGTGGTGCAGTGGTTGAGAGTCCACCTGCCGATGCAGGGGACACGGGTTTGTGCCCCAGTCTGGGAAGATCCCACATGGCACAGAGCGGCTGGGCCCATGAGCTATGGCCACTGAGCCTGTGTGTCTGGATCCTGTGCTCCGCAACAGGAGAGGCCACAACAGTGAGAGGCCCACGTACCAAAAAACAAACAAACAAACAAAAAAACCCAAGGGTGCAATCTCTGGGTTGTATGGCAATCACATATTTACTTTTATAAGACATTGCCAACCTGTTTTCTATAGTGGTTGTACCATTTTACATTCCCACCAGTGATGTTTGGATGATCCAGTTTCTCCCCATCCTTGTCAATGGTTGGGATTTCACTATTTTTATCTTAGTCATTTTGTTAGTTCTATAGTGATATCTCATGGTTTTAATTTGTAATTCCCTAATAAGTAAAGATATTAAGTGTTTTTTCATATGCTTGTTTACTATCTGCATATCATCGTCAATGGAATGCCTTTGTCTTTTTATTCCCTTTATTCTAATTTAATTGTTTGGTTTCCTATTTTTTCAGAACTGAAATTTCTTTATATATTCCAAATACTACTGTATTGTTGAATATGTGGTTTGAAAATATATTCCCCCAATCAGTAGTTTGATTGTTTATCCTTTTCACCAAATCTTTTGCAGAATCAAAGTTTTTTTTTTATTTTTTTTTTGATGAGGTCCAGCTTATCAGTTTTTGCTGTTATTGCTTGTGCTTTCGATATCAAGTCTCAGAAACTCATCCTGAAGATTTTGTCCTATTTTTCTTTTCTAAAAACTTTAGCATTTTACATTTTAATACAGTCTATTTTAAGTCCAGGGTAGTAAGTTTTTAGTTTGTTTTTCAGAATCACTCACTCAAAACTTTAGTATTTTTTTAACCTATTTGATTTCATTTAGCACCATATAACAATAGCTATATTAATAGTATTTTTGATATGTAATTTTTATATTTGCAAATTTATTTGAATCTCATTTTCATGCTTTTCTCTCTCTCTCTGTCTGTCTCCAACAGTTATTGAGTAAAATTCCTCTGCTGCCCACTGTATTAAATGCATTCTATGTTGAGTACTTATTTAATATTCACCACCATCCTATGGAGAAGGACCTATTTTAATTCTTTGTTTTTTCAAGAAAAAGAAATAGAGATCTAGAGTGTTTAAAGAACAAGCTTTCGACGTAAAACAAGCAAGGGGTGAAGGCAGGATACAAACTCATACAGCCTGGCTTCACAGCCCCCCTACTCTGTACTGAATTGGGATGTATAACTCTCTATAATAAGATAAATTAGACACATCAGTGGTATTTGTATATAAAGCATTACTAAACCAAATGTGAACAGAAAAGGCTAATTATAACATATTATCACCCTAGTGGTTTCTCAGATCACTTTTTCTTCCTGTTTACTAAGGTTAATTACAGTTCTTTCTTTCTTTCTTTCTTTCTTTCTTTCTTTATTTATTTTTGGCTGTGTTGGGTCTTCGTTTCTGTGTGAGGGCTTTCTCTAGTTGCGGCAAGTGGGGGCCACTCCTCATCACGGTACGTGGGCCTCTCACTATCGCGGCCTCTCTTGTTGTGGAGCACAGGCTCCAGACGCACAGGCTCAGTAATTGTGGCTCACGGGGCTAATTGCTCCGCAGCATGTGGGATCTTCCTAGACCAGGGCTCGAACCTGTGTCCCCTGCATTGGCAGGCAGATTCTCAACCACTGCGCCACCAGGGAAGCCCTACAGTTCTTTCTTGTGAGGTGCTACAGGAGAGTTTCTAAGGCAAGCATGTCTACAATACTCCCACATTTCCTGGATGAGCACAATGTTAATGTAATATATCCTAAGAGCCCTGCAACATAAATTGGAACTGAAGTGCCAGGAAGCATGAAAAATAGCAGAGTGACAATATACTGTGTCAATGCTTACAACTATGGGCTTTTAATATCTGGATCATTGAACTACTATATACATGATGTATAGTACCAGTCCGGGAGCAGTGTGGCTCTGTTGGCTGGAAGGTCTTCCTGCTTCCCCAGACTTCTCAGTCTAAGACATCAAAGGGAACAGTCTCAGGTGTCCCAGTGCTTTGGGTCTGTGTGTGGGACCAACCCCTAAGCTGATGCTGCAGGACAGCTTCCTGAGAACCACAAGGATCTCAGCATTACTTTGTTTAGTCATCCCAAGTGTTGCTTTACAGAAATGTTCTAAAACCAACATTTAAGGAGACTCTACAGTTACATTAGCAAAGCTATCTCAAGTGACTGTTCTTGATTAGAAAATATCCCACATGTGTGAAACCAGATGTTTTATAGGTTAGTATTTGTTTTTAAAGGCAGAGAATGATATCTTAAAGTTTCTCTCTTCATCTTTCTTATCTTAAAACCAAGCTTACAACTACAACCCTGAATTTTCCTGAAAATTTAAAATATATTGCTCAATTATAATTTTCTCATTCAATTGAAAAAAGAGCAAAAAAAGCTGAAAAAAAAATTTAAAGAGAAACACTCACCAAACAACCCAAACCCAAATCCAAACAAACAAACAAATGTATAGGGCTGGTTTGGCTAACTGGATTTAATGCATGTATTCTCCACGTTTCATGAGTAGGGTTTGAAGTGTATTATATTTCAGCTTCTGATCAAATTTGCATTTGGTTCTGAGGTGGTCCTCTTTTTGAGATCTGTACATTCCTTAGCATTTGGCCATTAACTCTGCACCATTGTAAGGGTTGTTGTGTCTTTTAGCTACCACCATAGACAAGAAGACACAAATGCGAGTTAATAACCATCAACGGTGCCTATTTCCTTTTCCTATAAATCAGAGCATGCTTTCCTACTGAATTTTGCAAGAAGGAAAACAGACTCCCTCTTGCTGATGTGAGGAAGTGAAGCTAAATCTCCCTCAAGATTCACTTTGGCTCCTTACAGCTGTATGTTAGTACCTTTTTATATGCAATTTTACTTCATTTAGTCTTTAAGGTTGTGCCTGAGGTTAGTTTAAAAGGTTAGTTAAATGTTAATGGATGTTAATGCTGCAATTAAATTGTTAAATCAATTGAAAACTGTGGCTCCATCTCTATCTGCGTTAGTGCTGGCTTGAGCTGCATTGGCGTATAAATTAAAAGCTGTAAATCTAGTGAAGTCTAATTAGGGACCAAATTTCTCATTTATCTTATTTTCACAGGACTGTAAGCACTGATAGATAATCAACGAAGGGCTAAAAACTTTTTAACATTAAAAAACTATTTTATCTATTTCAGGATTCAGGTGACTGATTATAATTCAGATCCAATTATTGTAAAAGGTCACATGTGAAATGAAGTTCTTTCAGACACTCTAAGTTTTATTTTACAAGTTTGCATACGACCCACTACCATCCCTATCCCCAAAAGCAAATATAAATACATTACTGAAGACCGACTTGACTTTAATGACATCTTAGAGTAATCTCGGTGCTAAACAGTATGTTTAGTACACTGCTGCATTAACCAAAAGGGGGAAAGATGGATTTAGAAACTTTGTGGGAGATTCATCAGGAGCAAAATTAAGCCTTCATGGAAGTCTAAGGTGAGAATTTTCCATTGTTGCTTCAAATTGGCTTTTGCCAGCTTGAGTTACCCAGTGTCTGAGAATACTTGAGAATAAAGAGTTCAAATGAAAGGATTTGTCAAGCTTAATCCTCCTCAGTTCACTATTGTAGAACTACTCCATTGAAATAACTCTGTGTGTAACTCAACTTTGGTTCCACAATATTTGATCATACTTAAAACAAAAAATTCTCTCCATTATTCTCTAATTTATGGCACTTAATGATGAGGTCTAACCATAGTTTTGATATACAAATGCAGACATGAAGACATGTTAATTTCTACCTAAACCATAAGATCAAAAATTGTCTTTCCAAAGAGTAGGAACACAAATATAGGTTTTGGTTTGCAAAGCTGGTTTTATTATTATTTTATTTATTTATTTATTTATTTATTTTGCGGTACGTGGGCCTCTCACTGTTGTGACCTCTCCCATTGCAGAGCACAGGCTCCCGACATGCAGACCCAGGGGCCCACGGGCCCAGCCACTCTGCAATATGTGAGATCCTCCCAGACCTGGGCATGAACCCACATCCCCTGCATTGGCAGGTGGACTCCCAACCACTGTGCCACCAAGGAAGCCCATATTTAAAAATTTTAATGAAAATGATATTTTCTATGAATGTTAATTTCTTTAATAAAATCTTCCACCCAGAAAAATACTATTTTAAGAGAAGAAATTATAAATGGATATTCAACTAGAAGGCTTCATTCCTCTAATGAAGACACAAGCCATGTCCTTCTTCCTTCATATTCTGAGACAAGTTTCAGCACTGATTAAACCACAGAAGAGCATCAGAGAGTGAATTGCTGAGCAGACTGAATATTCTGAACTTTTTGCCTTCTTAATTTTGTTATGAATTCAGATCTCCTAAAACTCTTGATCACAGACTGTAGGAAAAATACCATGTTAGGTTGCTTGTCCCCTGAAGCAAATGAAAAAGATGTTCTATTTTTTCACCCTTAAAGAAGCACTGATTTCCTGACAGCATGTTTGTTTCTTACTTGCAAGCATTTCAAACTTAAGAACTAACACACTATAACCAGCTGAACAAAAATCAGTCTATATTCATGAATTGCTGTGACTTTCAAAAGGAGGAGGCTGCAAGATCTTAGCCAGGGACTTTGTACTTAATGATGAAAAGGTGCAGATGGCTTTCTACTTAAATACTTGGCATGGAACACAGAGTCCATCTCTCTCTTTCTTTAGTTAGGTAGAAAAACAATAGCAAAAGACACAATTTTGGCATTTTTGGGGGGTGTGAGTTATCACTCTACTTGTAGAAAGAGGCTGGGAAATTCTTTGAGTAGAAAAACTGGGATGGGATATTAAATTTTTTTCTGATCACCAATCTTCTGGGAGCAGGATTTTTTCATATTCAAGTGTTGGCAGGAAACTATCCACTGAGACTAGACATACACCTAAGGGCTTTTACTTAATGGTCTCTGAGAATGATCTGCAGCCTAAAATTTTGCTGTTAAAAATAAATTCTTATATATGTGTTAGCATACGGTATTTGTTTTTATCTTTCTGACTTACTTCACTCTGTATGACATACTCTAGGTCCATCCACCTTACTACAAATAACTCAATTTCATTTCTTTCTATGGCTGACTAATATTCCATTGTATATATGAGCCACATCTTTTTTATCCATTCATCTGTCAGCGGACACTTAGGTTGCTTCCATGCCCTGGCTATTGTACATAGAGCTTCAATGAATATTGTGGTACATGACTCTTTTTTTTTTTAATGTTTTTATTGGAGTATAATTGCTTTACAATGGTGTGTTAGTCTCTGCTTTATAACAAAGTGAATCAGTTATACATATACATATATCCCCATATCTCTTCCCTCTTGAGTCTCCCTCCCTCCCACCCTCCTTATCCCACCCTTCTAGCTGATCACAAAGCACCAAGCTAATCTCCCTGTGCTATACAACTGTTTCCCACTAGCTATCTATTTCACATTTGGTACTGTATATATATCCATATATACACTACCACTCTCTCACTTTGTCCCAGCTTACCCTTCCCCCTCCCCGTGTCAAGTCCATTCTCAGTAAGTCTACGTCTTTATTCTTGTCTTGCCCCTAGGTTCTTCATGACCATTTTTTTTTTTGATTCCATATATATGTGTTAGCATACAGTATTTGTTTTTCTCTTTCTGACTTACTTCACTCTGTATGACAGACTCTAGGTCCATCCACCTCACTACAAATAACTCAATTTCATTTCCTTATATGGCTGGGTAATATTCCATTGTATATATGTGCCACATCTTCTTTATCCATTCATCTGTCGATGGACACTTAGGTTGCTTCCATGTCCTGGCAATTGTAAATAGAGCTGCAATGAACATTGTGCTACATGACTCTCTTGATTTATGGTTTTCTCAGGGTATATGCCCAGTAGTGGGATTTCTGGGTCATAGGGTAGTTCTAGTTTTAGTTTATTAAGGAACCTCCATACTGTTCTCCATAGTGGCTGTATCAATTTACATTCCCACCAACAGTGCAAGAGGGTTCCCTTTTCTCCACACCCTCTCCAGCATTTATTCTTTGTAGATTTTTTGATGATGGCCATTCTGACCAGTGTGAGGTGATATCACATGCATTGTAGTTTTGATTTACATTTCTCTAATAATTAATGATGTTGAGCATTTTTGAATTATGGTTTTCTCAGGGTATATGCCCAGTAGTGGGATTGCTGGGTAAATATATATATATATATATATAAAACTTCCTTTGAATTACAGATTGTTTTCTCAATGCAAATGCAAACATCTTTTATGTCCTACAAGCCACTCTCAGTCACTAATGTGACTGCTTCACAATCTGAAGCTGCTTTAGATCTGGTTCAAGGGTTGATGGAGGACGTGAGTGAGGGAGATTTTACTGGAGGCTGGAGAGGTGGGGTCTGAGCAAAGATTCCTCCCCCAGTGGGGAGAGACACTGCAGGACAGTCCTCCAAAGTCTCAGCTCTGTAGGCAACAAACAACTAAGTTCAAACCCAACTAATTTGCATATGTTCTAGGGCATCAGCAACCTCTCTTTGCTGGCATTTCCTTATCTTTTTCTTGACTCTTCTTCATCCGTATTCCCATGGCTTTAAATTTTATCTGATTGCAGATGACTAGTTATTTGTATTTTTAACTCTGACTTGTGATTCCCAAACACCTTTATTGAACATTTTTATTGAGATGGCTACTTAGATTCATTCATTCATTTATTCATTTATTTACTCATTTGCTCATTCATTGTTGAGTGTTGGCAATATGCCAGCCACTATATAAGTTTTTAGAGGTTCTATAGTGAGCAACAGAAATTACTTCCCCTTTTAGCATTTATATTGTAGAGAAGGATATAGACAGCGAATAAAAAAAGGGGAAATCTAACATAATTTCAAAAAGGAATATATACTACATAAGAAATCAAGTCAGAGTAGAAGCAGACAGTGATTGAGCATGCTCTTTTGGGTTGATGGGATGGGGGAAAGAGATCTGGAAGAAGTTCAGAAACAGGTCACTATCTAATAGGTATTGCAAGTGGGACTTGTCAAAAGCAGTTTGCTGATTGTCTAACTGCCTAGTTTTCTCTTCCTTCTAAACCTCCTTCTCTTCCTGTTTTCCCCATCTCCATTAATGACACTACTATTTCCATAGAAACCTAGAAGTCTGTTTTGATTCTTCTTTTACCCTTACCCACTCCCGTCCAAATCCTATCCATCAGCAGTAGGCTAAAGGTAAAACACTACCTTACAGAAGGGTGACTAATGGTCAGTGGATTTATGTGACTAGCCCAGGGTTATACAACCTGTCAACAGTGGACCCAAGGCTTGTTTGAAATCAGACTTTCTGACAACACCTTTGAGTTTTTTCCCTCTGCCTCTGAAGGGGGGCTGCAAAAGGGACAAGAAGAGCTGCAAGTGCCCCATATTTGTCCAAAAGTTCTCTGGACTCATCAATTTTACCATACCTTCCCTGACAATTTCTACTCAAAGCTGGGTTTTACTTGCTTCCTGCAATTACTAATCCAGTCTGTACTCTCTCACACACTTTCTTCTACATTATTTTGCAAGTACTCCCTCATCATTTCATGTTTTGTCTTGTCTTGTAGCTACATTATAATTCCCTAAAGGACAGAGGTCAAGTCTTCTCCCTCCATGTATACACTTGGTGTTCAACAAATGTTTGTTACAGTTAAACAGAGATTTCATCCTCTGTTCTCAGAAAATTTGCAATCTAGCAGGTGCCATAAACAAGGACTCATGACAAAGTTAAGTGATGGAAAATCAAAGTGAGCAACTGAATGACATAAAATGGAATACTTTATAAACTGGGGAGCAAAAGAAATCACTGGGAAGCTGAAGAATGAGCATAAGTTTTGGTTGAGGAGGAGAAGAAAAGGGAAGAATGGAATGAATAGATTTCAAAGATAACAAGGAATATATCATTTTCAGATCAGGCTGACATGATGAGAGCTAAGTGTTCTTTCAATAGATGAGTGCATGTACCAAAGATTTATCAAGAACTTGCCATATGTCACACACTCTATTGTCATATACAGTAGTGACTGAAATAAATATTGTCTTCTTCTCATGTAGCTGATAGGTTAGCAAAGGAAGACCAAGAAGTTAACAAGCAATGCTGACAAAGCAGTGAAAGTACTGTGATGGGAGTTCATATCAGAAGCATCTAACTTCTGGAGGAGGCAAGTTCAAGAGGGGCTTTCTGAAAGAAACGCTGTTTGAGGTTTGGAGAATTATTAATGAAAGATAAAATTAAGCTAGATTAGACTAGGTGGTACCTTATATAGCTTCCAACACTGGGGCTACCAAATGTGATGCCTAGAGGGAGAAAGAAGGGAAGGAAAAAGGAGGAAGGAGAAGAGTCTGGAGGGAGAAGTTACTGGAGTGACATGAGGACTTTCGTTAAGAAAGTCCCACAGGAACCCAAAGAGGGAATGTCTGTAGAGGACATTTGTAAAGACAAAAAGGAATTGTCCTGAGGAGAGAGTCCACATTTGGTCTATAGATGTGAACTCTTTGTTTTCATCCTTATGCTCCATATCACCCAACCAACTAACTCTTCTTTTCTTGCCACTTTGATCTGTACCAATGTATTCTTTTCATTCTCCATCTAATTTTCTTTATTATTCCTGTCACTTGCTCCATCTTCTCCTACACTTCCAAACACAGTGGAATTTCTTTAAGATGCACCATTGACCCTACACCTCTTCAACAAACTCTTCTAAACTCTTGCCATTAGCCATCATGTTTTTTGCAAATGATACATTTCAAATATGTATTCTGGTAGAGGAAATAGGTGCTTACCTAAGAGACTTTGGAAATTAGTAGAGTCTATAAAACTAAAGTGGAAAGAATCTGTAAATGAGACTGTACTCTAGTTGAGGAAATTGTCTCCCATGGTGCCATATGGGCTAACAATTCTGATACCACACCAAAAAACCTCAAACAAAATGATGAAACATGTCAAAGGGACACAGGCACTGAAAGAAAGAGTTCCCAATGGCCTAAACTGTAATAATTTGAGCAAGAAAATCAGTAAATTAATATTGTGCTATAATTCAAATTATAAAATAAATATCTGTATGTCAACACTGTTATACATCAATGAAAGAAAAATAATTATTTATAAAAGTAAATAATTGTAGAAAAGAGACGTATTCTGTGCAGAAAATTCCAAATAAGTTATGTAGATACTTCACTCTCAAGGAGGGTAATATAATTCCCAGTCCTTAAGTGTGGGCTGCACCTAAATGACTTCCTTCCAAAAGTACAGAATGGAAAGGGGCAGGAGGAAGAGTACCTTTATAATGGAGAAATCTGACAAACCCTATCTCAGTCACAGTCATAAGTCATGTCAACAATATGTACCATTGATATGATAGGATGAGAGTGGCATGGTGGTCTTCCTTCCAAAGACTCTTGACCCGAGAAAATAATCATGAGAAAAACATCAGACACATCCCAGTAGAGTGACATTCTACAAAATACATGACTGGTACTCCTCAAATTGTCAAGGTCATTGAAAATAAGGGAAGTCTGGGAATCTGTAACAGCCAGGAGGAACCTAAGGAGACATTATGTCTAAATGGAATGCGGTGTCCTGATTATGATCCCGGAATAGAAAAAGAACATTAAGCTTTACATTAAGTAAAAATGAAGGAAACCTGAATAAACTATGGATTTTAGTTAATAATGAAGTATTAATATTAGCTCATTAATTTTACCAAATGTATCATACTTATACAAAATGTTAATCATAGGAGAAATTGGGTGTAAGGCCTATGAAAACCCTCTACAATATCTATACAATTTTTATATAAATCTAAAAAGATTCTAAGAAAAAATTTTATTTAAAAATTATATTTTCAAGTTCAACTCCTTTTCTGAGCACAGACCCACATTTTTAAATATCTGCTGGACTGTTCCAAAGGAATGTTCTGTTGGTACCTCAAATCAAGTTGTCCAAATCCAAACTCATCATGTTAAGCATCACATCAGCTGGGTTTCTTAATTTTTTTAATCTCTCATAGATAGTAATAAATAAAGTAAAATAATAAAATAAAAATAAAATCATGACACACAATTATTTTAAAGGTCTGCCAGTCTGGAAACTTGACAATCATCAGTCCTTCCTCCCTTTCTCTAATCCCATTGACATCAGTTGCCAAATGTGTATTCTATGTCCACAGGGACTTTTTGATTATCATTCTCCACATTATTGTTTAGACACTCATCGATTTTCTGAATTATTTTCAAGGGTTTCCAAAATGATCTTTTCATCCAAATATATTTCATTGTCTAATTAATGTTATTAAAGCTTAATTCCAATCATATAGTCTTTTAAAAATTATAAGTAGCTACCCACTGCATGACATCCAGAGTTAACACTTCTCATCTTGGCCCTCTGTGATACATCCCCAACCTTACTTTCCAATCTCTGTCCCCAGATTTCTCTATACAAAGCATGGCAGCCTCACTTTTCCATTTCATACCAGGTACCACTCTCATGGCCTCTCTTACCTCCCCAGAGCCTGTAAAATATGGGTGTGTGCCTGCTGTGGGTCAGGTGTATACGTATCATGCATTCCTGTTGCAGAGGGAAGAACAAAGGTAAGATATCCCTTCTTTCCTCAGAATCCATATCTGCCTCTTTACTCATACTTATCCTCTCACTGCACTTTCCTATCCTCTCAGTTCTGGCTTTCAAGATCTCACTCACCCCTCAGCATCTCCCACAGCAAAGATATAGGCAGTTTAGTAAAGTGGCTAAAAGCATGGGTGCTGAGTTAAGGCATACCTGGGTTTAATTTCTGGCCTTACATTTTACCATTTTGCAAAATTAGACAACCTGTGTCCTCTCTAGATATCTATTTATTTGTGAAATGGGGATTTGGTGCAGATTATATGAAGCAAAGTACTTGGTATAAGTTCCTGAAATACAGTAAGTCTTTAAAATTTATGTTAAAATTCTCCTTTCAAAGGTCAGCTTTTCAGGAAATCTGGCCTATTTGTGTATGTTTTTTATTTGTTTATTTATTTATTTATTTATTTTTTAATCCCCATTGGTTGAGACTCCATGGGATTTTATTTGTGTCTCCTGTCTACTACTTTTCCAATTCCCCTTTGCCCCATGGTGATTTGTACTCTTGTTCTACAACACTGGGCAATAACCCCTCCATGTCTTTATTGGCTTCTCTGTATAATGGAAATACTGATAGTACTTCCCTCAAAGGATTCTTGGAAGGTTAAGAGAGTTTATGCATAGAGCACTTTGAACAGTGCTTGACATATAATAAGTGCCAGATATGTGATTTCACTTATTATGAGTAGGATTATTATCTCATCTGCCAAGATAGCAGATAATGAGACTTACCTTTATATTCCCTGCAGTGACTAGAAAAAAATGTCAGGTATATAGTTGGTGTTCAGTGAAGGCAAACTAGAGTGGGATCTGATGCTGCCTTTGTGACTAGACACAGTCTTCCTTTCTCTGAGGAGAAAAATATGGATCAATTAGAACCAAGGGCCAAGGCCATGAACAATCAATGTGCAGGGCATGTGAAAAAGAAGACACACTGGAGAAGGGTCAGGCAGAAAGAGAAGATTCAGGAGGATGAAGCTGTCAGAGCAAAAGTGTGGAGAATGAGTTGTATTAACTAATGCAGTCTTTATTGGTACCTGATGAATAAATGAACAACACTAAAGTTACTTAGTGCATACCCAGAGATATTTTAACCTCCAGGTTAAGTTGCTAGATAATAGTATGCAATCAGCCAATGTCCAACATTAGACATTAGACAAAATCCCCCAAATTGTAAGTCTAAGTAAAATCTTTGTATAAGGTATGACTTGATTCTTATTTCATGATATAGTAGTCTTTCTTTAATCTGGATGATTAAAAAACACTCATATTTGAAAGATTAGTATAGGAAACATTAGTATGTTTTTAGAAACATTTCATGGTAGCCGTATCTTTCCAATATTAAACATTAAGATAAAATAGCTAACTATCTATTAGTGACCATCTTTCTACTGTAAGACAACAGCTGTAGTGGGCAATCCAGACAAGTTCTAGTGGATCTCTAATTTTCTGTCTTCCCGTTAGTCTTTCTTTATCTTCTACCTATGACCTCTGAACAGAGATTAAAACCTAAAACATAATTGTGAGAGAATTAGATAATTGATTGTTAATATGAAATATTACATACATATTTCGATTTTGGAGAGAAATTAAGAATCTGTTTCAATGTTTTTCTTTCGGTTTTTCATTAAGTTTGAATTTGAAAGTCAATATACACTCCTGTGTTTATATCTCTTATAAGGCACTAGCATGTTCCAAATTCAGAGGAAGAAACTACATTTCCTCAAACCATTTAAGAAGAGGCAGGGATGTGGTCTGAAAAACCCCAACTAGATAAGGAACCCGTTCAGACTGCCCTGAAAGAGGTGACGTGAAGAACCCCATTACTTTTATGGGCTTGACCTGATCCCTCATAAAACTTTCCTCTGTGATTTCTCAGTACAATATGAATCCTTGAAACACCCAGAAAGTGAAATGAAACCTTTCCGGATTGTATTTAAACTCGAACCCAAAGCATGTATGTTTATTGGCCTCATAAACCTAATGCAACCGAAGCATTCATGAATCAAGATTAAGGGTTGTGACAAAGGGTAATTTGTCACTGGCGATGACATCATTTTTATCACCTATGTCATCGTGGGAGACGTCTGAGCATCCCTTTGCACAGCAGCCCACACCCGCCACTCTAGGGAACAGCAGATGCGTGGGCTCTGGTAGCAGTTCACGGAGGCTCTATCAGAGGCAAAAGCTTAAATTATTCAGCATTTCTAGGGCCAATTTTGTGAGGAGGAATTACTGAACAACCAAATCACAGGGCTGTTAGAAATCAAGCCATTCTTATGAGGCGCCGTGTTTTCGTTTCGGCAGTTCAACCCCAGGACGTTAAGAGATATTTATGGGTCTGGTTTTGGAATTTGAATGTACCTATTATATTTAAGTTCTTATTTTCTTTCTTTTCTTCTGCTCTGGTTCTATGAAAAGTATGTATAGAAGGAAGAGGGGTGGGGTTGGGTGTGTGGGTCTTGGAGAACTGCAACAGCCGAAGGTCAGTTCGCTACATCTAGGATCTTATCATTAGCCCCCCGCCCCCAACCCATTACCAGAATACAAGGGAGCACAATGGGTACCAGGCAGGAGACATGAGCCCCAAGAGGCATCACTTCATTTTAAAGTTAGTTAGTCCTCCCACCTTCCCAGCAAGGCTGCCCACCGCGGCTCCCTCCGAGGGGATTTTGAAGTGAGGTGGTTAGCAATTTCCCTTTCTTCCTTCCTTCCTGGTGCATCCCTGCCCCACCCTCACTCCCACTCCATCTCCTCCTGGAAGCCCGGGCCAAGTCTGTTGCTTGCAGCAGAAAGGCTCAAAATATTTTCGTGATCCGACTGTTTTCAAACAAGCTCGGCTCCTGTGAGCCTTACCAGCTGTGACTAATAGCAAAGAGAAGGGGGGAAGAAGCTTCTCGAGGCTGCAGGCTTCAAACAGGCAGCCTCTGGGGGAAACAAGAGAAAGCCATTAACTAACCACAGCGTTATCTTGATTCTCTCGGAGAAACGAGCTAGGGACGCCTAATGAACTAGCCTTAACGTTTCAAACTGAATGTGCCTCTGGGAGTCTACTAGAACAAACAGTGTGACAGATCAATGCTTGGTTCCTGTATCAAGAGAAAAGGTTATTCGCTCCTCTGAGGAATTCGAGGGTTAGTATATCTTTATGATATACTTTCTTTCCTTTTAAAATTTTAACTTTTCTTACTATGTTCAGTTATAAGTAGTGCAAAGTGGATGGGAGGGCATGCCTACGTGTGGACATGTGTTTGAACATCTGGTTTCAAAGTTCATTAATAGGAGATATTCCTGTAAGATAGAAGAATATTTCTTTTTACACTTATTAGACCATAGCTCAATCTTTGATTGTTGTTGCTCCACATAAGGTAGCTATTTCAAAAGAAATGATACAGCCTTCAATTTCTGCACCTCAGACTGAGGTGGGGTCAAGGCGCAAGCAGGTAAAGCTCGCCCTCTCAGTTCAAAAATCCCCATGTGTCTACTAGCCAGAGATTTTCAAAAGGTGACTAGGTTTCTTCATAAAATCCTCCAGACTGTTCATTTTCTAGGAGGGTTACTGCATCGGTTATCATTTGGAAGAATTTCTTGATATGAAACTACATAAAATGTAACATTCTTGTCAGTCAGTAATGACTGAGATGGAGTGTGTTTTGTACTACCCTCTAGGGTAGCCAAGGAGATGCCAATTGTACCCTGTAGCAAACCAATCTTGGACTCTCAAATTAAAAAAAAAAAAAGAAAAGAAAGGAAGGAAGAAAAAGAAAGTTAAAGAATGGTTTGGATCAATGTCCTGGTAACTGGTGTTAGGTTCAGACTCACACTTGGATCCTGCTTACCTTTATTCTTACAGGAGACTTTCATTTAAATTAGGTCACAGGATTCTTTGTTTTTTGGTGCTAATTTTTAGCCAGCTGTGTGTCCTTAAGTCCTGGTAATGTGGTAATTTGTCTTTAATAAACAAAAGTGAAAGCAAGCTCCCCCTCCTCCTGGTATCTCACTCCTTCCTAGATTCCCAAGTGTTCTTTGGAATCACAGTCTAAGCAGAGTTCCTTATGTGTGAAAGGCAGCTATCTATGAAAAGGATTTATATAGAACAGCCCTCTTCACTACCCTTATCCATCAACATGCCAGCCTATTTTGCAAAGTGAATTATTGGAGAGTAGTATACTATGTCATTTATATTTCTGTGAAAATTTTAAAAGCCTTAGTACATGCATACTTTGACCCAGCAATTCCAATATCAATAATTTTTCTAAGAAAATTATCAAAGATCTGTAGAATTTTACCTATAAGAATAGTTATCACAGCAGCAATAATGTTAGAATATGCTTTTCCAAACTAATTATTATGTTCTATTATGTTCTCTAATATAGAGAATCACTGTCTTGACAACTATCTTTTTTTCTTTCATTTAATACCATGTACTTGTTAAGCAAATCAATTCTCCATATTAAGTACAAAATGGGAAATTAAGTAAATCTCACTTGAATTATTATGGTGTATTAGCCTGCTTGAACTGCCATAACAAAATACAATAGACTGAGTGGCTTAAACAACAGAATTTCTTTCTCACAGGTCTGGAGGTTGGGAAATCCAAGATCAAGGTGGTGGCAAAGTAGTTTTTATTCTGAGGCCTCTTCTCTTGGCTAGTAGGTGGCTGCCATCTCTGTGTGCTCATATCACTTCTTTGTGCACTTGTGGGGAGAGGAGGAGACTGGGGAGAGGAAGGGAGAGAAGGAGAGAGGAAGAGAGAGTTTTCTTTGGCAGGTCTCCTAATAAAGACACTAATCCTATTTGATCAGGGCCACACCCTCATGACCTCATTTAACCTTAATTACTTCCTTGGAGCCCCCTTCTCCAAATACAGCCACACTGGAGATTAAGGACTCAGCATAGGAATTTGCTGGTAATGCAGGGGGCGGGGAACAAACATCCAGTCCACAACATAGAGTTTCCTAATTAGTAGAACTTTTTCTTAATGAGACATTCTTTAGATAAATATCTCACTAAGTCTCAAATAAGATTGTATAATTAGATCAAAGAAGTTTCACACCAACAGCTTGAAGAAAGTTCTCTTTGTTGCTGTTCATACATGCAGTCAGAGGGTCTGGGCTCTACCCTTAACTAGTTACGTGACTGGAAACAAGGCCCATAACATTTCTGGATCTTGATTTCTACATCTTTAAAGAGAAGGAATTAAACCAGATGTCTATTAAAGTTTCTTTTAGCTCTCAATTTCATGCATCTGGGACAGTTTCATAGCTCAATGTTGTCACACCTGAGATACAACTGTCAGAAATGATAATGTGGTAAATAACATATTTTGCAAAGTTCATAGCTATAAAAATTGCATATACAAATGATTTATGTGTCTGTACTTATTTTCTCACTAGGATCATTTATACAAATCATTCTGGATTATTGTTTTATTCAACAATATAAAGTACATAGAATTCCCTTTAATACAATCCTTGAAGTTGGAAGCAAATGGAATGAAATACAACTCAAATATAAAGGAGAAATTGGATCCATATTTGGAATTTCATCAAAAACAGGAACAGGGAGGAACATTCCAGGAAAATAATGTAATTCATTTTTATGAGTAGAATATTAGTGAACATATTTCAAAATCTGAGCTGTATAAATACTTTTTATAATAATATTTATTGCCTAGCAATTTCCTCCATATATGCCATAAAGCAAAGACAGTTTTGTCTGATGAGTTCCTAGTACCAATTATATAAACAAGTTGATAAGGACATAAAAGGAAAAGGGAAAAGTATAAATATTGGTTTTTACGTCAACAAGTTTGTAAAAATCTCAAAGGTTGGAGGTTATCAACTTTGGTTTGACACTTGGGTTACTCTTCAGCCAGCTGGATTTATAAAAGAACACTCTGCTGATGGGCATGTTGGAGGAGTTGAAATAATCAACCTCAGGAGGGGCTGCAATTCAGTAGTGAGTGAAACCATCCCTGTAGTCAAGAGTCTACAAAATGTTCCAAGATTATTAGAGACCAAAGTTTCCACTCAAGTATTTAGTATTTTAATAGGTAATTACTTTAAAAGACACTCATTAAACAATTTCTATTAATAGACCCCACTGGGCATAGATGGCTCAACTCTCCAAGGCTTTCTGGGCATGCCTTTTCACGTAGTATTTTTAAATGTTTTAGAAATCATTTTTACATCCTGCTTCTTGCTGCATCCCTTCATTGGCTTGAATACAAAGTTCTGGTCCCAACATATGCCATGCCACAGCCAATGTAATTTTAACTACACTAGGCTAAATTGGATGTTAAGAGGGTAAGAATAAGAGAACAATGAGAACAAAGGCACAGTATTTCCATAATGGGGAAATATGTTAATTTTAAGGATGAGGAAATGTCCAGAAACAATGCATTCAAGGTAAAGCTACTTCCAAAATAGTTTAGCCTAGATGATTATTCAGAGAAAAGAGGCTGGATAGATAAACAACTTGGAGAGATACAAGCAGAGACAGAAAATGTATAATTTAATTATCTGATTATACCATTTTCATAACTTCCATTTTACACGTAATTGCCAGCTATCTTCTTGATTATATAGATTATAAAACTAGTCAAATATTTCACAATGACCCATTAAATAGGAGGTTGGGGGAAAGCTTGGTCTTTGCACATATACAGGAGTGGGTTTGAATATCCCACATCTTGGGCCAGCTGTGTAGTCTTGGTGGGAAGACTTTCCCAGCTTCTGCAACACTAGCTCTTGTTTTATAGGCCTCAAGTTCAATATCCTCCCCCACCA
The DNA here is from genome assembly GCF_025265405.1 of Mesoplodon densirostris. NCBI lineage: Eukaryota > Metazoa > Chordata > Mammalia > Artiodactyla > Ziphiidae > Mesoplodon > Mesoplodon densirostris. The sequence goes on from NC_082664.1 coordinate 105,895,923, forward strand.
GTGAGGCCTTCCGACACCATTCAACCTTAAATAACTTCCAATCTCTCTTTATGATAGGATTCTACTTTATTTTTATCCATGAAATTATTACTGACTGATATTTTCTTGTTTGTTTTCTGTCTCTGCTCACTAGAATGTAAGCTTTGTGAAAACAAGGCTCTTTTCTACCTTGTTTCTTTTTGTTTGTTTGTTTGTTTATTAATAGAAGTATAGTTGATTTACAATGTTGTGTTAGTTTTCGGTGTACAGCAAAGTGATTCAGTTCTTTTTTTATTATTTTTATTTTTAAATTTTTATTAGAGTATAGTTGATTTAAAATGTCATGTTAGTTACAGAAAAGTGAATCAGTTATATATATATATATATATATATATATATATCCATTCTTTTTTAGATTCCTTTCCCATATATGTCATTACAGAGTATTGAGAAGAGTTTCCTGTGCTATACAGTAGGTCCTTATTAGTTATCTATTTTATATATAGTAGTGTGTATATGTCAATCTCAGTCTCCCAATTTATCCCTGTCCCCATCATTTCCACATGTGCGTATATATATATATATATATATATATATATATACACACACACACACACACACATACACATATATATTTTTTCATATTCTTTTCCATTATGGTTTATTACAGAATATTGAATATAGTTCCCTGTGCTACCTTGTTTACCTCTATTCCCAAGGCCTAGAACAGAACATTATACATAATAGTTTCTTAGTTCTTTTTTTTTTTTTTTTTTTGCAATATGCGGGCCTCTCACTGTTGTGGCCTTTCCCGTTGCAGAGCACAGGCTCCAGACACACAGGCTCAGCGGCCATGGCTCACGGGCCCAGCCACTCCGCGGCATGTGGGATCTTCCTGGACTGGGGCACGAACCCGTATCCCCTGCATTGGCAGGTGGACTCTCAACCACTGCGACACCAGGGAAGCCCTCTTAGTCCATATTTGTTACAGGATTATCGAATGAATGAATGAATAAATGACCTTCAGTTGCCTTATTGCACTTGGGGGTGGCATTGCCTACCTCAGAGCTGTCCCAAACACACAATAGGGAAATCTAATTTTAAATGTTTTGCCTAAGAAGTACCCAGAAAAAATTCATTATTTTCCCTTCCCCCTTTCCTTTATTTATTTCCTGATTGCAGTTAATGAGAGAAAGGAAAGTTTTCATGAGCTGAACTTTTGAAATCTTCTCTTTTCTTTAATATGAAAAGACTAAATACATCTCTAGGAAATAGATATGCCCAGAAGGCCTTGATTCCCAACAAACTCCCACCTACCTCCTTTCCACAAAGCAATTATTTGGACTCTGTGATTCTTATTTTCTCCAGTGTGTCTATTTCTCCTGATGGTTCTGTTTATAAGAGAGAGATACCTCTTTAATTCGTGTTTATGTGTGTTGTTTTTCTTAGTCTTTACTCCTCTCTCTCTCTTTTTTTTTTTTTTTCCTAAGAGAAGATAATCAGGTTCTCATGTTACTACTAAGTGTTCTAGTGGATGGAAAAAGGTTGCCACATGAGGTCATTGCTGTGTGGATGAACTTGTAGACGCTGACATATCAGAGAGCATCTAAGGGAAATATTATAGGGGCCATCAAGGCCGCTTCAAATTTCCTGATTGCATATATTAAAACAGGATAAGCTCCAATTACTGGAGTCCTAGCTTCAATATAATGGAGAATTGGAGCTGTGGGTGGATTCTGATCTCTTGAAGCAGCCAAGTGTATCCGAAAATATGAAAATAAAGTTAACTATCTATATCTGGAAGAGCCAGAGAGCTAAGGAACCAGCCCCTATCGTTTTGGGCAGGAGAAAAAGGGTCATGAGAGTTCAATTTAGGTTTGTGGCTTTTCACCAAATACGGTGTAGTCTTGAAATGCATAGCTTCGTATTTCTTTTTCCTGGTGATAAGTCAGATAAGATACGGAAACTTAGCCTTAATGGTTTTAAACCTTTCTATCTGTGACCATAAAGTGACCATTTACAAATTGGAATGCTTTACTGACCTGAGACCTGGTTGCTTCTGGACCTGTCACTACAAGTGGGGCTTCCAGCTAAAACAACAGCGGACTCATGCAAAAAGCTTCCCATCGTCTGTAGGAGAGGAGTGTACCGGGAGACAGCTGCTTAGAACAGCTGTGTACTCACACAGCCATCTTAGGGGAGAGTGATTAATGAACTCACTTGGGCAGCGAGTAGCCCAGTTCACTGATCCATAGTTGCAGCACAGGTATTGATGTGAAACTAATGAGAAATTTGATGCTCAAATTTGAATGTTTATTCTAATTACCAACCAACAGATCCAAATTTTTTTAAAGCTTAAAGCATTAACCTTTTGTTAAGAATGGGCAACATGAAACTGTCGTTTTATGCTGTGTGCTGGGACTTGCAAATTGATGTGATTGGAGTCTGTTTTGACAAATGGTACTCCTTCCATGTGCATTTCTTTCTTTAAACAGCATGTTAAGTTTTTAGCCAAGGAAAGAAGGAAAGAGAAAACTACTTGTCCTGTGCCTGTCATACTGACATCACTTAGCACTAAACACAGATGTAATGAAAAGTCCCTCCCAAACCAAATAATAAGACCTTACACTGCATATGTCTGAGTGTGGAGTCCAGAACGAGGGTACTGAGATTCTCGATCTTCTCTCTGCTCGCCAGACCACACCTGCATTACTATGCACAGCCCTGAATTTGGCCCTTTAAGAAACATATTAACACTTATTCTAGAGAAAGAGCAAACATGGCAAAGATGGGGGAAAAAAGAATAAAATGAGAGATTTACTTAAAAAATGAAGATATGCAAGCTAGAGAAGAGAAGGTTATAAGGAGTTGCAGCAAGTATCATAGGTCTACAACATGCATATAGTGAATATTTACTGCCCAATCCCTGCCCGGCATCCATGGCAGATACTGTTAAATAATGCTCCCTTTTACACTAGCCAGGATCCAGCCTTAAGTGTGGAGATCTGGACAGCATCATCAACCAATCAGAACCAATAGGAGAGGCAACATCCATTTGCCATTGCAGAGTGTGAGGGCTTGGGAACTCCCGTAGGTCTCCTCCTGGCTCTCTCTCTCAGGTGTCCATCTGTACACATATCACCTTGTAAGTGAGTTCTTCCCTGACCACCTGAAACAAACTCACAGCTCCCCTCCTCACCCTGTATGCCCTAGCTTTCTCCTCTATCTAATTTTTCTTTACCTGACATTTTCCATTTTTGCTTTGTTTGCTTATCTTCTCCCTCTACACCCAATCCAGAATGTGAGTCCCAAGAGGGGAATGAATATGTCAGTTTTGTTTACTGCAGTATCAAAACTCGATGGGTATGACTCATAGTTGGTGCCCAGTAAATGGGTGAATACACAAAGAAGTGATTTTAAAGTAAAATACAAGTAGGGAAGTCCTGTGTGAAAATAATGGCTCTACTCTATGAGGTCCTTTAGCACAGAAGTAGCTCAAGTAGTTAAAGTTTTTGAAGGCTAATTACAAGAAAGTATAAAGAACAAATTCAACTGGACCCATCAAACAAAGTAATAGGCTGTTTTCTGGGGAGTCTTTGAGAACAAAGGACTCAGAGTCCTTGTGTCCATTTGTCAGAAGAATGATAGAAGGGATTCATGAATCATACAGAAAATAGACTTGTCCAACTCTGAGGTCCCTTCCAAATGTTATGTGACATATCTATTCCTTCAGAGGTTGAATGTCATGGTTAAAGATTTATGCTGTTTCATTAACGCCATCACACAATCCTCACAGGCTTAAAGGAGGTTGTCATAAGATTCAAGCCACTGTCCCTTCTTGGGATAATGCTAAGAATATTCTTATTATCATTCTTGTTAGGCCCTACTAATGGAAGCATAAGTGTGATTTTGGTATATTCTTGCCAGGGAATGATTGAGGTTATCACAGTATGTAAGCTATATCCTCAAAGCAAGGATCCTTTCAAAGCTGAGGGAAATATTTCATACTATTAGAATCTCATTTAGGAAATGGCAACCTTATTGAATGAAATGAGGCCATGATGTGCAGAAAGAGTTAAATGTTCTTCCAGAAGAGCCTGACTCTAAGCCAGGATATGGCATTAAGCACAGAGAAAATTGGGCTGAATAATCCCTTTAGACTCTTTAAGGTGCTGAGCTGACATTTTGATATGCTGCAAGTTGGCAAGTCAACATTTCATAGTTTATCTTCAAATTCCACATTTTAAAAGTCTTATTTCTCTCTTCCAAAAGGACTATACCTGCAACTACCTTAAGCCCTACCTACAAAAAATTGGATATCTTTTTTGTTAGTTCAATAAAGGGAGAATTTAATATCCTAAATTTTGTGGGAAAAGAAATCCCATTTCTGCTTAAAACCTGTGCCTTAAGTTTCATAACAGTCACATAATTTTCTAAGGACAATAAATTATGAAATGATAGCAAGATGTAAGGCAATGCAGAGGTAGTGCTTTGAAAATAAAAATTTAGTGTATGGTTGAAATATGAGTTTTAAAATCAGTTGGGGCTATTTTATGTGGTTTGATTATAGATGTCAAAATACAGTTCTTTTTCTATTCATTAGACAGGCTACTGAGATTGTTTCCCTGCTGAAATGTCCAAATTAAACTCTCCAAAAGAGAGTTTTCAAATCTAGTGTGTTGTGATAGCTGAAGGGAGGTAAACAAGAGTGGGATTGGAAAGGAGAGAGTGTATCTGAAAATTATTGTAGATACATGTGATAGTCACAACAGACAATCTGGAAAATCAGGTCTTATAAGTCACATGTACATTCACTTTAACATTAACATTAACATTAACTTTCTTCCCTTATCATGCAAGCATCCTGTTCTCCAGAAACCCTTCCCCATTCCTCACCCTAAGTTTGCTTCTCTTATATCCCCCATCAGAATTCATCACTTCTTCTTGTGACTTAACACAAGTAGAATTACGTGTCCCTTTTTGCCATCCTTCCTAGGGGGTGGGCTTCACAAGAACTGGCTGTGTCCGTCAGTATTTAAATATCTCTAGCCCTGAAATAAAATAAGATCTCAATAAAATTTGCTGAATGTAGGAATTATGCTTGAGCCTCCTATGCTGTATTCCCACCACAAGGATTCTCCAGCCTAAGTGCAATCACCTCAACTACTGGGTCTCCTATTCTAGCCCATGACTTGCTGTGACACTCAAGACTCTAGGTTTCCAACCCAGAGACTCTCAATTGAAGGAGAAATGGAAGGTAACAAAAGTGCCCAGTACTACACTTACTATCTCCAGTATCTTACAGGAAGTTTCAAGAGCTGCTTGATAGTGTGAGAATACTCATCAGTCATTGGCTCACGAGCAAGGCTGCTTGTGAGGAAACAAAATCACCTCCAATTTGCAAATGAGAGAAATTTTGGCCAAAGGATCTCTGGCTTCTTCCAGAACTTGCCAGTGCCACCTATAAGTGTGTTTATCTTGCTAACTCTGCTTGTTAATTACTGTGTGAGCATCCAAGGATGTACCAGGTAACCAAAAGACCACAGCCCTGTGCATCTGTAGCAGAGAAAATCCTTTACTAGATAACAAGAATGGAATTTTCTAGCAATTTGTATGTTTGACTTTTCATGTATCAAATAATGATGGAAGGACATCTACCTAGACAGAAGACCTTAGCTGCAGAATAGTACATTTCGTGCAAAAGTATATAGATACCACTATATTCACTCTGTTCCTTCAAAACAGTGGGATAGAATTAAAATAGAAATTTCTAACTCTGCAGTGCCACCAATAGTCTCGGTGTCTTCTAAGTTGTTTACATCTGAAAGACAGTCTCTCTTATTTCTACTTCCTATTTTTCTTCTGCCTAGTGTGTGTGTGTGTAATGGAGTCCAGATTTGAAAGGCTTCCTTCACCTTTGTAGCCTGTGCTCTCTCACACACAAACACACACACACACTTGAAATAAACTGCCTGATCCCTGCTTTGGTTCCTCCCCTCTGGTGGGTCAGGAGTCTCTCTCTGAGGAGTCTGTCTGAACACCAGCAGTCATGTGGAACCTGTTTCTGACGGTCAGCCAGTGCACTTGAAAGGGAGTGCCATAGAGATGGGCCGACCTTCCTGGCCCAGCAACTGAAAGGGAACCCTGTGGGGAGCACCTAAAGGGGGGTTTCTCCCTTGGTCGCATTAAGGTTGTTCACTTCAGTGGATCTATTTTAACTGTCCTCTGTATTCTGCACTGACCACAGGAAAAGGCGATTTTGTTTTCTTGCCCCAGCTTCAGAGGCATTAAACCTTTCACCTTGACTTCTCTTAGAACTGAAAAACTAGGAAAGGAAGAAAAAAGGAGGGCTGAAAGAGATAACAAAGACCCTTGGTACTCTTATCACATGGGTAATTATTGTGCTCACAGAGGTGGGCATGTCAGAGGGGGCGTGGGCGGCGGGCTCGCTGCATAAGGGGTCCCTCTTTACAACCCATTTGGCCCTTTTCATGTGCAGGGAATTTTTTTTTTTCATTTATTTTTTTATTTTTTATTTTATTTCACAAATTTAATCAGTTATACATATACATATGTTCCCATATCCCCTCCCTTTTGCGTCTCCCTGTGCAGGGAATTTTTAAGCTGCTACACGATTCTACCTCTTGGGGTCGGGGATCTTGGTCACAAAATGTGTTATTTTTGAAAGTCGTGGTCGGAAAAGAAGACAATTAAAAGGATTTTTCAATTACGGATACATTTCAGAAAATCAATGATCTTAATACCCTCTGCATGGTGATAAATTAGGGTATAGGACAGACTAAGGGTGTGCTGAAAATGCAGATAAATACTTCATGTTTTTTATAAAGCACATAAGTATTTAGCGTTATTTGTATTTGGCTTGACAAATAAAATCAGAGCTTCAAGGACACTTCCTAGGAGCTTTAAAAGATTAAATATTAGCCTTTGGACAAAGGATCGACGAGCTTGCATTTCACGTTGAACAATTACAGGCCACATTTCCTTTAAATGTTTCAGAGAGGCAGTTAAATTTTGAAGGAGAAGCTTTCTTTTTGAGCTGTGTGAACAAAGGCAAGTTTGTATACGGGAAGGCGGCCCAGGGGATTTCTGCTAAGACAGATGAAATGATTGTGGTGAAATCAAATCACCTCTGCAGCCTCTTTGTCCAGTCTGTGCACCCTCCCGGGTGTTCTCCTTTTGCCTGGGAAAAAGTCCTGCAGTGGTCAAGCGGAGGTGGATCAAATGAAGCCGGGATGAATGTGCGCGTTGACCTCCGGGAGCCTCGAGGATGATAAAAAAATAGACAATGCACGGGAAGCACTTTGAAAATGGTGAGGTGTTATTGTTATTACAATTATGATCCTTAAATCCACAAGACATGCTCCTGGAGACTTTGCTTTAGTTCCCCTCACTGCTCGAGAAAGTAATCTGAGAGATGGGACTTTGTCTCTCATCTACCTGTATCTTATTGAACTGAGCTCAAATATGACAGAACTACAAATTCTTTTTTGTTTAAATAGTCTGAGAACTGGCTGTTCATCCAACACACTCAATTCAGAAATTGATGAAACAATGTCATTATAGCTACGGTGAACTGATACTGATTTAGGAAGAAAAATCACACAGAACACCAAGTCTTTTTACGTGCGACTCATAAAATCCTTGATACCGAGGATGTAAGGATGTACCCCATTTTACACACAACATAAACCAGGGAGATAACATTGCCCCTCACAGGCTGAGGAGGTGATCCAGGATTTATAGTACCATGCCAAAATTATTGGACTAGCTTGCCCCAAGGAGTGACAAACTTGGAGCCATATTCCTTAACAAATGGGAGAAATAAAGTTGCTGTACCCTAAAATCCCAGTCCAAATGAATGTGTATTTGGATCTAGTTATACATCAGGATGAATCCCCAGCTAACAGTCTAGTTCCCTAACTTCTCAATAACATCTGGCCAATTTTAACTTGTGGCTGGAGGTTGAAACCATGAGAAATCCTGTGGTTACAGTAATTTCCACCAGGAAACCAGGACACACTGAGTGGTATGCAAATGAAGAAGTTTCAGTTGGCTTTATTTTTATTTCCAGGTTGAAACTTGAGGTTTGGTAGTACACAAGGATTAAAGTGGCAAACTAGTTCTACACACAGCTCTGGAAGTGGAAAATTTGGAAGTATCTTTTTCCCTGAAAAGTGTTTTCATTGATGTTGTCTGTTGTTGGGGATTTTTGTTTGTTTTTTTGTTTGATTGATTCATAGAAGTTGGTGACTGAGAGAAAGCAGGGAGGAGATGGTAGTGGATTCCTCACTGCCCCCCAGACATGAGCCTGACAATTACGAGCCATCACTTCCTGAGTACGTTCTTTTATCACATTGAATTAAGAACTCAATCTGCAAAATTGGCATTATTAGTCTCATTTAAAAGATGCGATAAATGAAGTTTGAAGAGGATTCGAACAAACACTCAAAACTTCAGAAATGCACACAACGCTTCAGAAACACAAATCTTTCCTCCTTGACAAAATACAACTTCACAAATGGGACTTCAGCTGTGCCCGCCCCTCCTCTCCACTCAACATTGTTCTGACAATTTCAGCCTTTGGAGACTCCGGGGATCGAGGAGAGGAAGGAAGCACGTGGACAAGCTTCTCCCGGGCGGGGTTTAAGTGTGTTCTCGTCATCACCCACACAGCATTAGCACTGATGCTGGACGCATGGCAAAGAGGACGTCTTTGCAACAGTTTGTTCTCAAGGTTGGTGGCCTCCAGTCAGGGCTTATCTCTAAGTTACTTCTCAGGAACGGGGGTCAGATCAATACTGTATTCTTTCAGACCTCTCTAAACACAGTGGGGAAGGCAATCACGGTCTGGCGGCTCTCTGCACCTTCTGGAGCGGATCGATACTCCGACAGCGCGGATCTTTGTTGCTTCCCCAGCTCTAAGATGTTCTGAATGCTCTACATGATTGCTTAAAGGCATGCGTTCCCTTCCCCCTGGATGACAACACCACTCCCGCCCTCATCTTCCCTAATACCATCACTGTAATTGCCTTGACATGAAATAACAGCACAAACCCAGCGCCTGTGCTTTGAGGTGTTTTATCTTTTTTGAATATCTCTATTAGTAAAGGCTGTTGATTCGGCTTTAATATGTAGCCGAAGCTTTAATGCAAGCATACACTTATTTACACTGGTTTGCAAAACCCACTGAGATGATCTTACCTATGGGAATCATATGGGGACTGTTTGAGGGGAAAGGAAGATATAAAATCCTAAGCCCAAGAATATTATCTTAAACTTTATGCAGCTTGAAGCCCATTATATCTACTCCATACTGCCACAGCAGTTGTCTTAGAAGGACTCTGTGTCTTATTTACTTTTTAAATGATGCTGGGTAAAATGAAATACTTATTTTACTGTTTTCAACCAACATTCCATTAAGTGGTAAATAACACAAGGGCTCAGCAGATCCTATTTTTCCAATTCTTATTTTTTGTTGTTGCCTGCTAAGTAAAGTTATTGATATGGTCTGAATCTTTACCAGGCACATGTCTCCTCATACTTCTCATCTCCCTCCAAACAAGACAAAACAAACAAACAAAAAATTAAAATAGAACTTAAAATATATATTATGTGATAGAATTGAAATAGAAAAGTTTAAATGAAAACCCACTACTTGGCCTAAGGAATAAAAGTCTAGCACTTTAGTCTCATTCAGTTGGCTTCCACCACATCTCTTTAGCCTCTCCCCTGTTGCTATGCCCCTGCCCTGAGTCCCAACCTCCATTATTGCTCTTTTGTTGTGTCGAGCCTTCTCCATACTGTTCCACTTGCCCTTCATCTTAGTCACATATAACTCTTGGCCTTTCTTTGCTCCTTTAAGTCCTCCCCACCCTTCAAGATCTGGTACCAATTTCAGCCCCTCTGGGAGCCACTGGAAATGGTCTGACCCAGTGGGTCACAGTGGAACACTGCCTTACATTGGTTATGAGTCAGATTATGGGACAATGGGACATTTGTTGCCAAAAGCAGCTGAACTTCCAAAGTTTGCCAATGATTTGTTTTTCTAAGCTGATAATTGGGGTGATGAATATTGATGATTATCAACTGGTCAAATGAGACATGAATGTTCAAGGTTATCCTTAATCTTTTTAGTCTTTCACTGGTACACTGATATATTTCTAAGAATAATAGAAAGGGGTGGGGCCACACACCCTTAATTGTACCTTCCTTGAAGCTTGTCTTAGAGAACTCATAGGTCACTTAAGGTCAACCACTGCGTGGTTTTAGATATCTGAGATATGTCATAACACTCCCCAATAGATCATTGCTATTTGTTGGGTCATCCACATACTCAATACTACACCTTATACATATCATTAGGCACAGAACAAATACTAATTAATGTGTTGGGTGGTGGAAGTCATTCTTTAATAGAAATCAAGTATGTCTGTGGACCATACATGCACAGTGGCCATGAAGAAAAAAGAAACAAAAAAAAAAAAAAAAAAAAACCCAGAGGGAAATAATTTAGAAAATGTCCAGTATCGCAAACTAATTAGATAAATTGTTCACTTCTGATGGCAGATACACCAAGCAAAGTTGCTTTAGTTAGTAGTTTACTTAATTTAGTACACAGTCCATTTCAGGTTGAATACTTAAATATGGTTCCTGTATACATTGGACTGCTAAGATATATAATTAAAAAGTCTAGCTGAAGTATTCTGATGTTTTAAGCTGTTTCATATAGCTGAGAAAAGAAAGCATGTGTCAGACACTTGACTGTCTTACCAGGAAGAAAAGAATTGATTTTACTTACTAGATCAACTCAGAATGACAGCCACATAAAAATGCAGTGTTGCAAAATGCAACATGTAACATATATAATGTGGGCAGATGAGAGAGAGGAAGAAAGAGAGTGATACAGTCAATTATTTCTCCTGCATTCATGTAAGTTGGTTGCAACTGAATTAATATGCATTTTCAAATACATTGTACTACTGCTATAGAAGTTACAAGCAACGTGTTCAAGATGTTATGAAATTTATTTTAAAAGCTTTTGTCTGAGATATTGATGTAGATGATGAAAGCGTAATGGAGGACAAAACTCATTATACAGGAGAAAACAGGTTGCTGTTGAACAGTGGAACCACAGCAGTATAGAATGTTGAAAGAAATGAAAATTGAAGTTCTATGTTTAATTGTTAATGTGATACATTTTGAACAAGGAAAAGGCTTGTTTTTTTTCCCTTCCTTCCTTCCTTCCCTTCTTTTTTTCTTCCTTCTTCCTTCCTTCCTCCCTCCCTACCTCCTCTCTCTCTATTTCTCTCTCTCTCTATTTCTCTCTCTGTCTCTGACTCTGCCCTCTGTCTCTGACTCTCTCTGTGTCTGTTATCTTTGTTTCTCTGCCTCTCTCTGTCTCTGTCTCTCCCTTTGTCTTCTCTGTCTATCTCTGTCTCTTGATTTCTATAAGAAGAGTCATCAAAGTCCTCAATTTGGGCATCTCTGTGACATGGTGGGTAAAGAGACTGAACTGGCTGGTACTTTGCAGTCTACGACCTTGAGAATCTATTAGTTTTCATGATCTCTGTAGTATCACAATGATAATTCGCACTATCTACCCAGTATCCCACTCCAGCTTGGTAACAATATGCTGCATAAACTTTTTTAGCTCAAAGAATAAAAAGTGTGCCTTACCAAAAGAGGGAATCATTGATATCACCATTTCCTCAAATCCCTCATATTTCTTGCCTGATATTTATTACTATAACTATTCATTGAGCATCCACTATAAGGCAGGCACAGATTTTTAAAATGTCTTTGGATAGCTAAAAATCTCTATCAGTTGAATATACTTCACTATTTAGAAGAATACTGTTTTCAGCATGGTCTTAATATTTCCATTTGAATTTTTCCCCAAGTTTACCAGGAAAGTGTTTTCATTTTCATGCTAGTAATGGCATGGGTATAGCATTTAATATTTAGTTTGGGGCATTTTTAAGCACATAAAATCAAACTGGCTTAAAAACAGTCTTTTTCAATCCAAACAAACTAACTTCTGGAGAAAAATTAATCTAACAATCTAACTGTTCACCTAACCAGACAAAGTTCAGTGTTTTCTGTGACATGACCATAGAGGCACACTGGTGGGCTATTGAATGTTGTCTTCAGATTATTTTCCCCACTTCCTGAAGTTATGTAAAAGCCATACAGTTTTCTTTTTACTAAATTTTTGTTTTTTAAAACACTGAACATATAGAAATTTGTAAAAAAAAAATAGTACAATATATCTACAATGAATGAATGAATGAATGAATCTGCAACTGTCATCTTCCCAGAATTAGGTCAAACTTCCCAATACTTCTCATTTCTGGCACCAGTTGTAAGTTAAGGCATCCCCAGGACATCCTCACTTCTGATCAAATTTAGGAGTTCCCTTGAGCTGCTCAGGTTTAATAATCTCCTCAACTCAATCACATAATTCAGGAGAGCTCTTTATTTATGATTAAAGTTTTTTTATACAAAAAGGATGCAAATCAGAAACAGCCAAAGGGCAGACTGAGAGAGTCCCATATGTAAAGCTGCCTTTGTCTTTGGGGTCATGTTATCCACTGACATCAGTGTGTGACAATACAGAGTATTAACAACCAGGAAAGCTTGCCCAGGCTTTAGTGTCCATAGTGTTTATTGGGGCTTCATTAAATAGGCATCATCACTTAAATCACTGACTATATGACTTAATATCCAGGCCCTCTTCTCTACCCAAAGTTTGGGTGGGTACTGAGAGGCTCAAAGCCTCACCGTGTAATCATATGACTGGTCTTTTGAGCATGACCATCTTCCATCTTGAGTAATTTTATTAGCACAAACTATCTAAGGACCCACCATGAGTCACTTGGTTAGCATAAATTATGTGATGTGGTCCAAGGGGACCACCAAGAGTAACAAAGACAGATAATCCCAAGCCTGGAAAGAGACACTCCCAAAGACAGGAAATTCCAAGTGTTTATAGTTTACCTCCCAGGATCCAGGGACAAAGGCCAGCTAATTTCTTTATTATACAGAAATATTATTTTTCTGAACCATATAATATAAGATACAAACTCCTAAGTGTTTCCACATGTATCTCTTATAAGAACAAGGATATTCTCATAGTAGAATACAACATTTAAAATACATTTATTAAAACTAAAGAAATGGAACACACATAAAATAGTATTATCTAATATGTAGTCCAAATTCAATATTTTGTAGTTGTCTCAATTTTTCCCTTTCAAGTTCCAATCTAAAATCACACATTTCACTTAGTTGTTACATCTTATTACTATCTTTAAACAGAAACCGTTCCTTGGTTGTAATCATTTCTCTCAGTTGTTATGCCTCATTACTTTCTTTAAACAGAAACTGTTTCTTAGGTTTATTCTTTTCTCTTATGATGTTGACAGTTGGGAAGAGTATAGACCAAGTGTTTATTTAAGAAGTTCCCCAATTTGGGGTTGTCTGATTGTTCCCTAATGATTTGATTCAGGTTATGCATTTTCTGGCAGGATTACTGCATAAGTTTTGCCATGTCCTTCTCTGTGAACCATATCAGGAAGCACGTGATACCTTGATTTAGGTTGTTTATACACTATTTTCTATTGTAAAGTTCTCATTTTTTTTCCTTTATAATTAATAAGAAATCCATACAGAGATATTTCTAGACTGTGTGGATACACTATTCTTTTTTTTTTTTGAATTTTACTTTATTTTTTTATACAGCAGGTTCCTATTAATTATCTATTTTATACATATTAGTGTATATACGTCAATCCCAATCTCCCAGTTCATCCCACCACCACCACCACCCTGCCTCTTTCCCCCCTTGGTGTCCATACATTTGTTCTCTACATCCGTGTCTCTATTTCTGCCCTGCAAACCAGTTCATCTGTACCATTTTCTAGGTTCCACATATATGTGTTAATATACAATACTTGTTTTTCTCTTTCTGACTTACTTCACTCTGTATGACAGTCTCTAGATCCATCCATGTCTCTACAAGTGAGCCAATTTTGTTCCTTTTTATGGCTGAGTAATATTCCATTGTATATATGTACCACATCTTCTTTATCCATTTGTCTGTCGATGGGCATTTAGGTTGCTTCCATGACCTGGCTATTGTAAATAGTGCTGCAATGAACATTGGGGTGCATGTGTCTTTTTGAATTATGGTTTTCTCAGGGTATATGCCCAGTAATGGGATTGCTCAGTCATATGGTAATTCTATTTTTAGTTTTTTAAGGAACCTCCATACTGTTCTCCATAGTGGCTGTATCAATTTACATTCCCACCAACAGTGCAAGAGGGTTCCCTTTTCTCCACACCCTCTTCAGCAGCCTTGGTAGATACACTATTCTTTAACAAAATTTCATACAAGAGTTTTAGGATCCATTGATAATTCTTGCCTATATTAATTATGACAATGGTAGTTGCAAAGTGGTGATTTTCTAACCCTGTTTTTCCTCCAATATTTGTCACTTTCTACTGTATAAAAGAGCTTTCCCTTCACTCCCTTTATTTGTTTGTTTGTTTAACTTTTAGCATAAAAGTCATGGATTCTTTTTTTATTTGCTATATTATTATAATTCTGTTAAATTTCCACCTGTGAATGTATGTGTTCAGCAATAATCACAAGCCACTATATGTGAAATGGTGAGATTTAGGGAATATTGTTTTGTATCTCTTACAAGTAAGAAAGTCGTGGTTTAGAAACAGTCAGAATAGGAATCATTCATTTAACTCCTAACCTTCTAAACCTTCTCAATGAAATATGAATGTTGCAGTAGACAACATTGTTCATTTCAAACAAGCAAATAAACAAGGGAATGTACCAAATCTTTGTAGTTGTGACTGTAATCTTGCAGAGAATGAGCTTTTGTTCAAATCAAAAAAAAAAAAAACTAATTCAATTTGACTCCAAAACATACCCCCTATTGGGAGAGCAACTGAATACATCCTTTAAGGTCAGTTGGTTTTAAAATTATACCAATCTGTTTCATTCAATCATTATAAAATAATTTCACTGGGAGGATGCATGTGCATGGACCTCCTGTAACTCACCATGTGCATTGAGGTAAGCCATGGGGTGTAGAGAATTCTATGCTGGATGTGAAGTTTGTCACTACCTTCTGACAGATCAGTTACCTTTTACCCACTACCTGATTGTCAACACTTGAAACTCCACCATCATGTTTTCTTCCATGGCATCTCACCTAGACTCTACCTTCATTAATAGTATGTGTGTAAGACATTTCCCTCTTCTAAAGATCTTTAGAGCACATTGATTAAGGTATACATCCTTCCCCACCTTGAAAGAAGACTTGCAGAGCAGGTATCAGAAAAGAGGATGGAGGGAACATAAGGATTCTTGGTGTCTACTAGGAAGGAAATGATCTATTGGGAGGAGTGAGGAGGCTGAGACCCCAAGACAATATAGCCTGCCTTGCAGCCTGGTCACTGGCTAATCTAACCACACTTTAATAGATGCTTTCTGGAGACAGAAATCCCTACCCCATAGCAGGGATTCTTGGAGAGGGTGAGGCACATGACAAGCATTCAAAAAGACACTGACTCAGACATTTCTAAAAACTGGCCATATAGCTGACCATATAGAACTCCTGCTTTCCACACCCAGCTCTATGTTTCCTTTTGTCCATAGTACTCCTCTCCTTCTAACATGTAATATGTTACTTATTTACAATAATTATTTATTCTTTTATCCTGGAAGACAACTCTTACCACTCCCACACTTCCCCCAACTAGAATGTAAGCTCCAAGAAGGCAAATATTTATGTTTTATTCCTTAACATGTGTTGAGTTCTTAGGACATAGTAGGGGCTCAGTAACATTTGTGGAATAAATTAGAGTGCTCTCTCAAATTCCCTCAAATGCATAACTGAAGATGAAAGTCAGTAACTTATACACAGTGAAATTCTTTGTTTCTCTTATTTAAAAAAGGGACAAATGGACACACACAAGTTTTGCTCATTAACATCAATTTAATTTTCTACCCAGACATTTCCCACTGTTCTTGGATATTTTGCAAACAGTGTTTGTCCCTTATTATTGTTTTTGTTGTTGTTGTTCTTTTTTTTTTTTTTTTTTTTACTAAGTTCATACGTAAGACACTGAGCTGGGTTCTTTTATGATATAAGCTTCTCTTCAAGGATGAGTCCATGCCTCAGGACACCTTTCAGAACTGGAAAAGACAATGCTACTTCCACAGATGCAAACTTACTCACAGGGAGTGCTGTCTTTGGGGATCTCACTTATTCAGGGTCTGTAAGGCTGTGACTGTTTACAGAGTGCAGAATGAGACCAGGGTGGTCTCAAGTTAGGGACACATGCCTTTTAAAATCACAGTCATCTGCTTATTTATCAGCTCCCCTGGGGACACCCTGCTCTATTAGTGGGAGAGCAGCTCTGTTAATCTCTGTTGACAAGGCGCTAACACATGCTCTACAATTAGCTGTGCATTTCCAGCCCAAGGATCTTCCAGGGAATGGGCAACAATGTTTTGGCCCGTTTGCCTGGTATTGGCAATCTGAAAAAAATGGTTGCTAACTGCATCTCAAAGAGCAAAATGTAATTCTTAAACCTTCTACAATTTGGTTTAAATTAAAGCCCGCAATGCAATTCAGAAATTCTGCACAATTGGAGAATAAAGAATTTAGTGTTTATGAAAACTTCCATGGGTTAACTTAAGAAGCTCTCCAGAAGTTCAAACTTCGCTAATAACATTCAGTTAGGAACTTAAGATAACCTGCATATGAATAATAGAATAATTTTAGAGCCTGCACAGAAGTTCTTAGTATGATTTCCATTGATCTCTAAAAGATCTAGTTTCATGTGTATGTGAAATATTCTGTGAAGAGAGTCCATAGATTTCATGTAGTTCTCAATGATCCCTATGCAAAAAAAAAAAAAAAAAAATGGGGGTTGTGTGTTAAAAATTACTAGATTTTTATCATATGTCTTTGGAAATGAGAAAAAGAAACATAATAGTGGAAAATGACTATTTCAAGGCCAAAAAGCAGATGTACTGAGACAGTGGTCAGGAAAGAGCCCTAATCTGCTGATCCATGGCAGAGTTTTCTGAGAATAATTGTCCTTTTCTGCAAAACAAGCTTAACCACATTTGCCTTGTTCAGAAGTTTGTTTAGAGATAGAATATGAGGTATGTGGAATGTTCTTTATAGCTCACAGTTATCTTTATTATCACCATGCACAGTATTATGTAGCTAATTTCATCTGCATATGTGTGTGCACACAACTACATGAATCAAGGTAGCCCAGATGTCATCTGTGATTGCTCTAAAATCTCCAATTGCCTGAATTCCATAATTTTGACAGTATAAACCTTTTCAATGATTTCTAAAATTTCCCAGAGAGTGCACATTTTCTAAGACAAAATCCATCTCTCTGAGGTTTTGTATTAGTAGATTTTATTAAACTCCTAGGTTGTCCTGAAAAGAGATGTGTTGCATTATTGATAAACATAACCTGCTGTCAACTTATTTTCTCCTTCATTTTCTCTCTTACATATATATCCTTCAACTCCTAACATTTTCTCTTTTACTTCTTAAGATGATGAAATTGCAACTGTTCATCATCCTTAGAAGTTGAATGTGGTGAAAGATGCAACATATTATTTTTAACCTGCTCTACCAATAATTATAATATAAAGTGAGAATTATAAAAATAAATACATAAAAGTGTTGCAGTTTCACACAAAAATGGACAATTTATGGTTCGAGATTGTTAAAATCTCAAAATGGGTAGGAACATTCTGGAGAGAAGGTGCTGTCCCTTGTGTAAGTAATCCTGGAAAATCTCCTTTGTACCAGGCACTGATTTCAGGTGTGGGACATCAGGATCTACTCTCTGATATAGAGGATAGTGAGAAAATAATCCCTAACCAAATAAATTCCTCAGGTGATCTTAAATAGTGATAACTTTTGAAAATAATGAGAGTGATCTGGTTGGGGACAGAGATGTGTAGAAGAAAAGTATTTTATAAGATGGCTAGAGAAGACATATCTGAAGAGGTGATATTTGAGAAGATGCCTAGTATATGAAAGGGAGACAGTCCTGTAAAGACAGAGGAAAAAGGCCTGGAGGTACAGATAGCAAGAAGCAAAGGGTCAGTGTTTGAAAAACAGAGAAGCAAGAAAATATTGAGTGATTTGTTGCTTATTTGGGGGAAGAGTCGTCTGGGAAGGTAGGCTAAGTCTATGAATTTTGAAATTTCGCTGAAAAGCTTTTATTCAGAAGCTTGTCATGATGAGATTTTAGGTTTTGAAAGATTACTCCATGAGCAGTGAATGCCATGGTTGAAGGGCAGAATGATGAGGAACCAAGGAACCTCCCTGGAGGAGGTGACAGTGGCCTAGGCAGGAGGAAATGATGATGGCTGATGAAGATGGAGGGAGGGAACAATTCTTTATGTGGGAGAGTCACTGAGTCTGGAAGACTGATCACTAAGAGTGTTGGGACTGGGGGAGTGACCAAGAATAAACCTTAGGTTTCCAACTTGAGTGACAGCATAGAGGATGGTGTCATCATTGGAAATGTGGGCTATCAGAAATGAAGATACAAGGTCCTACTGTATATAGCACAGGGAACTATATTCAATATCCTGTGGTAAACCATAAAAGAAAAGAATATGAAAAAGAATGTATAATATGTATAACTGAATCACTTTGCTGTACAGCAGGAATTAACACATTGTATATCAACTATACTTAAATAATAATAAAAAAGAAGATAATGAGCTTTCTTCTGGACATGTTGAAGTAGGTGGAAATATAGCTATATCTGACACATAACTTGGAGCTAAAGGGGTAAAATTTATCACAGATAGTCAGTAGCTAAAATTAGCTATTTTTTAAGCACAGTAACTTCTGCACTAGAATGCAAACTCGTTGAGAGCAAAGATTCCGTTTTCTTCATTGCTGTATCCCTCATACATAGATAAGTGCCTGTCATGTAGACCTTCATTAATTATAAACTAAAGGGACTCAATCATTGAATTTGGGAGAAAGTTGCATTGATGCCAAATTACTGGCCACTCCAACAGGACCAACTTATGTATTTTTTTAACATCATGAAGCGAATGGACTGAATTTTCTTCAGAACTAAAAAATCAACTTTACTTGAGATCTATGAAGAATAAAGTCTTTTTCTTTAAGGCCATGGACCCTTCACATTTATGTTCCTAGTCTCTTGCAGTCTCCCTCTGATGTTTCCAGCATGAGTTCTCCCCCATATCTCCACCAAAACCACCTTCTTCAAACTAAAAGGTATTTGTTAATCTTGAGAGTACATTTTATTTTCATAGAGGACAGACAGTTACTCCAAAGAACAAATCACTGATAGTGAGGTTACAGGCATTGATAAGCTGCAAACAGTGTAAAGTATGGACTAGAATAAAAGACTTCTGGATTTAATTCACATTGTCATGGGGAGGCCATTGAACCTTCTTGTGACTTGGTTCCTTCATCTGCAAATATTATGAGCTGTAGCTTCCTTGCTTCTCTTTTCAGTGGGATATTGCCAAAATCAAATGTTAATGTAGGAATCATGTCTTCTAGCTCTCATTTTATTCCTAGAACATTATAGAGTAGCTCTCTGTACACAAAAGACCCTTAATTAATACTATTGTGACACCAGTTGAAGTATTTCAGGTGAGAAATCAGATAAAGTTTGTCCTAATTCGTTGTAAAACATCATTCTTACAATTCTATACTTCACAAAATCAGTTCAGAGAATTAATTTAGTTGGTAATGAGAAATATTTAAAATCAACTAATTTTAAAGACTTCTTCAAGATGATGGACCTACAGCTTTGTAAATTGTGTATATAAGCAGTCATATACAAGGATCAGCATACACACAACGTTTTCCTGGGAATTTCTGTTTTTTCACTTGGTTTTAGTATCAATGGCAGAGATATACACTTATTTCTAACCAACACATTTTTTTAAACATCTGCTATATTAAAGATGCATGGGAATAAAAATAATAAGAATAAAACTTTCTATCTCAAAGAATTAAGCAGAGTGTGTTCAACATATAATTCCAATATTGTACTAAACATGTTATTATTGGGGCGGGCACAAAATGCTATAAGAATACAGGGATGAAACGATTGATCTTCCAGATGGGTCCAGGCTTTATGGCTAACTCTGCCCAGACCATGGCCTTTATGCTAGCAATCAATATACCAAAATGGAGACGCAGAGTACTGCCAACTCATGGTAAGACCATCTTCACCTTACCTCTTACCTCCATCAACAGATGTCCGAAGGGAACCCACAAAATTCATCTGTGGTGTGAGAAATGGGGTAGTGGTTGTTTTGGAGCCTGATGGTGACTGAAAAGGGAACACAAAGGGAGCTGGTGATGCTCTGATCCTTGATGTGGGTGCTGGTTACATGGGTGTTTTCAGCTTATGAAAACTCACCATTTCTGGTGTGTATGGAACGTCAAGTCATACACATGACTATACTACTGTTCTATTGGTTTTTATTGTTTAATTAAAAGGGAGAGAAAGAGGAATCCTTAGAGCTTTGTGTGTCTGAATAAGATTCCCCCACTCAGGTCCCACAGTGCCATGGGCAGGAGTGAAAAGAGGCCCTCAGAACCCTGTCTCCTGAAAAGATGCTCCTGATCTTATGCACCTTTCTAAAATATCCTACAGCCTCACTCATCTTCCTTCCTGCGCTCACTGACATCATTCCTTTGATATACATCTCAGCTATCTGGGGCCAGTATTCTGTGTTTTGGCATCCTGAGTTTCCTCAGGAGCTCACAGTCAGTAGAGGCTGTAGTCTTATGGCTGCTAGATGGCATGTATTCTTTTCCTTCCTGAGTTCCCTCCAGGCTCACCAGTTCACCGTAGGCAGTGGCTGCAATCTCAGATGATGGTGCCATTCTTTGTTTACTGATATTTCAGGCAATATTCCATTTATCACTTTTAATAATTTGGTCTGGAGGTGGGATAGAGGTCTTTCTTGCTCTACATTGCTCTTTCCCTCCATCCTTCCAGTATGAATCTCAGGTCATCAGATTATACCACCCACTACCCTCTTGTTTGCAGCCATCTATCGAGTACTGAGTCCCCCAATTTTTCCTTTGAGACTTTTATTCCTGGCCCATAGTCCTTCCCACCTACACCATTGTGAAACTTCTTGCTGATTTTGTTATCCATATAGATGATCCATCTACTATCCTGGCTTCTCATTCCCTTGATCTCCTCTTTTTCAGTAAGTCTTACTCTCCACCCTGCACCAGGTACTCACTCCCAGAGCCAAAACTTTTGAATACTAACTGCCTGGACTCCTTGCTTGATGCCTTGCAATAAATGCTGCACTTGCTTTCACCACAACCCAGTATCGGTAGATTGGTTTTACTGCCAGCAGGCAAGCAGACCCAAGTTTGGTTTGGTAATATTTCCCTCAGCCTACACCCACCAAAATCACTCTCTTTGAGATCACCAATAACCTCCATGTTGTTAAATCCAATATGGGATCATCAGTCCTGATCCTACATGAACTAAGAGAAACATTTGACACAATTGATGACTTTTTTTCTTAAGTGAGTTTCTTCACCTAGTTTCCTAAAATTCATACTCTCATATTTGTTTGCTTTCTTGTTTTATTTTATTTTACTTTTTTTATCCTCTGGGGTCTCAGTCTCCTGTCTCCTTTGTTGATTCTTGCTTGTCTCCTTGACATCTTAAGGTTTAAATTGAAATTCTTTTCAGGATAATTGCTTGGACCTCCACCTCTTTTCCTCTATAGTCATTCTTCATAGGGTACAGATTCTCTATAGAGACTATAGACTATAGACTCACTTTAATTTTAAATTTTTAATTATAGAGTTAACATGTAATGCATTGTTTAAATGGACACATTTTTGACAGTGGTAGGGGAACCTAAAAGTAATTAAAACTATATAATTTAAAAAATTATTTATAGACTGATATACATAAATGTTTTATTATATGAGTAGACATATAAAAGCCTTCTATTCAAAAACCATTTTCAAAAATAAAATTATTTCTCAAAAAATGAAAATAATATAAATTAATATGTATATAATTATTGATTAACAGAACATTAAAAACATAAGTAAAGTAATTATTTTTGGTATTTATTCATTAGTTGTAATGAATTTCTTACTTATATCTTTTTCTAATACCATGCTATTGGTATTTTTTATAAAGAATATATTTTGAAATTATTTTATTATTTTTAATTTTTTCATAACATTTCTAGCAGAGATCTTCAAAGTTGCATCTTATTGTTAGTGTGTTTAAAACTGTTCTGTCTCTTCAATGGACCCTAAAAATTCAAGTTTTGTAATGTGTTACACAGCAGTTTAAAACATTTTTTTTTATAATTCTAATGATGACACTGGAAAAATATGGAAAGAATCTGGGTCTTTGAGAATATTGTGAAGCCACTGAATTTAACAGTCTTGGAACTGACCCACTTCTGACATTACTTATTACTAATCCAGTCAAGGACAATTTTCTATGACTTGAATAATAGAAGGTCCTAATGGATAAAGTTTCTGTACTCTTTTTCTGTGAAAATTTTCAAAAATTTTAATTACATTACTATTTTCTGCCACGTTGACTCTGTTCTCTATTTCTTATTTTGTATCATTGTTTTTTTTATTACCCACCTTCAACCAGTGCTTTTCATCTTGATTAGATTTCTTTTTATATTATTACCTCTAATATCAAAGACTTTGTCTTTTGAATTTTCTTGTATTTTATTGTAAACATAGACTGAATACACATATACATTCAGTGAATTGGCTTGTCAGTGCTTTATTTTCTGCCTAAGCTCCTTCACAATCTTCTTCTTCAATCAGGAGTTTCAGCTTGCCTAATGTATGAATCTCCTAGCCAAGGATTTGTTGTTCAGCAGTCATTTATTTGTATGAATATCTTGGCCAGTGGAAGGAGCTGCCTTGTTGTCCAGCTCTTGAAGATTTGGACTCATATCATGAAAAGCTAAAGCAGCCAATAGTTCTTCCTTTGCCAGAAATAATGAATGAAAATGTGAAAGCTTCAGAGATGACCTCCCAAGTGATTTTTTATAGACTCAACTCTTTCCTATTTCTTACCTCAGAAAATATTCTTTTAAAATACAGATTTCTGTGGCTGACCATGTTGCCATGGCAGAGATGGTATCTAGTGTGGATTATTAAGGAACATGCATGTGCTCAAGCTCACATAGGAGAGCCAGCACTGAGAATACTTCATGACATGGTAAGGTTTTCTCAACATTTAGCTGAAGGGGTCATGAGTTTTCGAATTCTGTGTAAAGTTGGGTACTTACTGCTAGTGGGAGGTTGATATGTTTCCTAAGAAAAATTGTGTGTATATTAGTCATGAAAAAAAATGCTTTTCTTTTTTGATGATATAAAATATAGTGTTCTGGACAATAAATGTTTCTATTCAAGCTGTAGCAGAGCACTGAGGTGGCACCTGGTGAGAGAAGACCAGGCTAATGGTGAACACCTTTATAGACCCTGTGAGACACTGGTCATGGTCCTAGTGAGAGCTTTGAAACTGTTGCCAAACATGGAAGTTATTGTGAGTACTTACAGTCCTTCAAAGGGACACAAAAATTCTGGTTTCTAATAATACTCTGAAATGTTATTGAACTGAAAACCACCTGCAGAGAAAATAATGTGAAATCTTTGGGTCAATGTCTTTTCAGATAATGGGAGTGTGTGTCCTTTATTTGATTTGTGAAAGACTGTAACTCTGTGTTAGGGGGTATACTTTGAAGGTAGTTAGATGGAAATTATCCTTTGCCTTAGACCCCATGTATACTTACTGGAAATTCTTACCGGAATCCCAAAATTACCTCTGTGTTATGAATTGAGTTGTACCCCCTCTCAATTTGTGTGTTAAGGTCCTAATCCCTAAAGTGGATATATTTGGAAAAAGGGCTTTTAAGGAGATAATTAAAGTTAGATGAAACCACACACAATTATGATTCATATATATGCATTTATAGAATCATTCATAACTATTTTTTTAAAATATTGTTCATTTACCTGGTTAAATGTTGTCTGTTAAATTATTAAAAATAATAAAGAAAATATCTCTTTCTGGTGCATAGTTTGGATAGGTTTTCTAGCATACTCCATACAAATAACACACTCTATTGCTGGTAATGGGGAAAATATACCACTGGTCTGTATAAGAGGTAGTCTGTCTATAGCATAAATAAAACAGTTGCTAACAATTGCCTGAAATAAAATTAACTGGCTTGAATGTCTGTCCTGGTAACATCATCAACCATATCAAACATAGTCATGGTTTTTATTACTTTTAGCATAAAATGTAACTTGAATTAAAACTGCAGATTCGCAGATCTTAGTTCATCAATTTCAGTTTAAAGATCAGAGATTTGAATAGTCACAAAAGATATTTTAAAAGGGCTTGGTACTTCTGAATAATTCTTCAGGAGACTGTGGGACATAGCAGCAAAAATTCATGTACAATATATTTAAAATGTAGAAAATTGTTACTAATTTTAGTAAAAAGAAAATTAAAAGCATAAGACCATTCAGTACATGATGCAATCAGGTTTGTGGGTTCATGGAAAATAATTATTAACTCCTCAAATGTATTCTTCTGTGTAACACATTTAGAAATCACAGTTGAGTCTAGTATTTTTTGAAACAAAAGTCACAGCAACTATTATCTTTCACCATGCCTTTATTTGTAATGTTGGCTTTAATATGTCAGGAAATACATGGGAACCACAGAGTTAAGAAATGAATAGTTTATAGTCAAAATTGTTTGCTCAAGGGGAGAGGTATTGAGGTTAGCAAGAAGTAAGTCCAACATTAGCATTTGTAGAAGGTATGAAACATTTTAGGAAAGCTGCCATTAAGTATCAGCACATTAAATCAATAATGGCCATATATGCATTCTTTATATATTTTTAAACAATATTTATATTCCACATCTCATCATCTGCAAGATGATTTACAGAGGTAGGTCTTAGATGGAAATATGAGTGTACCCATATTATTTTCCTACTCCAGAAATGTTAGCCAAGAACATTCTACTATGAGTTGATTGAAACAATTTGGGAAATTTCAGATGAAAATTTACCCAGGTATTAAGTGTCATGATTAACTCTTTGGAGCAATTGTTTTGTTTTTGCCCCCAAAACCCTACCCCCCGCCATGAGAGTTATTGTTTGAAGAGGAATGGTGAGTTTTCTAAATGCTGTTTCCTATATTCAGGACATCACAGGGAGATGTAGGAAAGGCCCAGGGAGAAATTACACTTATATTTTAACTCCAATACAGCTGCAGCAGTAGCAGCAGAAATAAGTTTTGAGAGACAACTTTCCATTGGATCTCTCATGTTTCTATATATCTTGTGAGTAGAGTCACTGACAATTTTTGTTCCAAACTATCTTTTCAAAGATGTTTGTATAAAAGACAGCCTTGGAAGATGGAGATAGTTTCTTCTTCCAGAAAGCAGAGGGAATATTTGTTTGTTATTCAGTATAATAAAGATTATGTCTTCTCCTGGGTCAAGGTTTGGACAGGTTTTCTACCATCCTCTTATAACTTAATAGGGTTTCCTGAGCACAAAATTCCTCAGCCATGATGCACAACACTGTGTATACAGCATCCTTCTAGTTCTATGTGCTTATTGTCCCCTTGGGATTTGGTGGACTATTGCACCTGCCATGAAATTGAAGCTCAGAGTGCCTGCTGTGCTGTAAGTAATGAAGTCTTTTGTCTCTGACCTAGGAGTCTCGTGTCTTCTACCAGCATTATAAAACTGGAGGCAGGTTAACTTGTTAGCATTCAAGTAGCATAAACACCCCAGACACTTTACAGTTCTTCACACAGGTCTGAGAGTAACAGACATATAGGACTACAGGGAGTAGCATTAGTAAGCAGTAACAAAAATTTAGAGTCGTTTTTACTCTACAAATCTCCTCCAGTTTTGCTAATGAACTAATTTAAATCTTTTTTAAATTTTTATTTATTTATTTATTTATTTTTGGCTGTGTTGGGTCTTTGTTGCTGTGCAAGTGCTTTCTCCAGTTGCGGTAAGCGGGGGCCACTCTTCATCACAGTGTGCGGGCCTCTCACTGTCATGGCCTCTCTTGTTGCAGAACACAGGCTCCAGATGCGCAGGCTCAGTAGTTGTGGCTCATGGGCCCAGTTGCTCCATGGCATGTGGGATCTTCCCAGACCAGGGCTTGAACCCGTGTCCCCTGCATTGGCAGGCAGATTCTCAACCACTGCACCACCAGGGAAGCCCTGAACTAACTTAAATCTTTAAAAGTACAAGATTATTTTGATGAGCCAAGTTATATCCTGGTATAGCTTTGTTTATATATATATTTAAATTTGGTTATGTTGCCTTCTTTACTTTTAATATTATTTTATTTTGTACTATATCTTATTTGCTGACAAATCTAGCCTAAGTTTATCTGAGAGTTTAATTTTTTTTAAAGAATCAAATTCTAATTGTATTGATTCTCAGTTTCCAATCAAGAGTGGAGAATAGAGGCTTCCCTGGTGGCACAGTGGTTGAGAGTCCGCCTGCCAACGCAGGGGACACGGGCTCGTGCCCCGGTCCAGGAAGATCCCACATACCGCGGAGTGGCTGGGCCCATGAGCCATGGCTGCTGAGCCTGCACGTCTGGAGCCTGTGCTCCACAACGGGAGAGGACACAACAGTGAGAGGCCCACGTACTGCAAAAAAAAAATAATAATAAATAAGAGTGGAGAATAGTTTTCAAAACAATAGAGGAGAAAACATTTGAAAACAGTAGAAGAGAAAAATGAGAATCAATAATATATCACAAATCTAATGGGGGGCAGAAAGGAGAAAATGAAAGTTAAAAAATTTGCATAAAAATACAGGGAAAATATCAGGTGGAGTGGAATAAAACAATCATGTATATCAGTAATGACAATTAATATTCACATATTAGAAAGTTATGTTGCTCTTAATATTTTATTAAGTTTTTGCCTTTATTTTTAAATTTTCTTCCCTAATATTTCTGTATTTGCTCTGTCAGTTTTTCATGGTGCTCCTAACTTTGTGAGTTGAGCACTTAGATTAATTCATACTCTTTCTTGTTTTCTAATATATGCTTTTCACACTATAAATTTTCCTTTAGATACCAGTTTTAGCAGCATGAATTTTCCTTATGCACTTAGTTCTATACAGTTTTAAGTACTAGTTATTACATCTTGATTGACCATTAATTATAGTCTGAAAAATGTGGTCTTATAATAACAGGGTCTTTTAATATTTGTTGAGACTTGCTTTGCATCCACTTTTGTTCCCTTTATTTCTCAATTCTTCAATATTGTTAGCAATTTTTGTTCACTTGATTTTCAGTTTTGAAAAAGAGGTCTTAAAATCTTGCAACATGGCTGTTTACTTGTCCATTTTTCCTGGAAATTCTGTCAATATATTTTGATAATTTTTGATGTTATTTTGGTAGATGCATGCAGGCTCATTATTTCTGTCATTTCATATTTGTTCTTTTATCACTATTTAATGATACTAAGTATACATAATGATGACTTTTGCCTTAAAGTCTATTTAATATTGATATAACACCTTTTTAAAAAAATTAATACATTGTTTTAGCTGTGCTCTTAAAATTAGTGTATAGCCAGATGTTTTTTAATTTAAAAAGAATTAAAGGAAAACTCACCAGATATGTTTGCAATTTTAATAAAGTAGCAAATGATAAAACAATCACTCAAAATTTTTATAAATAGTCCTTTCTTTAAGTTGTCTTGAAATGACCCAGTTTGAATGCACTGTATGTTTCCTCTGGAAACCTGATTGGTACAGGTACCAATACAGGTGTCAACTCAGCTAATGTGATGACATAATGTCACAAAGCAATTAAACAGCCAAGGCAGATTTTAAGCACAAAAGGATATGCTTTCAAATCCTGTGATCCTTTGAACACATTGTCCTGCTTCCCAATGTCCAACAAATGGGAATGTATAATGTAGGCAGCCAGACAAATACAGTCTGGGAGAGACCCTGAAATATTTTAATAATAAAGTTTTTCATTCAAGGTTTTCCTAGGTCCAGGTAATGAGAATTTTGAGTGATTCCTTGGAACTTCTGCATAATGATTTCTTTTGCTCCAGAATTAGAGACATGTTGTATTCAGCAGCTTTGATGACATAGTAAAGAAAATTTGGTATGTTGGGGATTTTTTTAAAGGAATTTGGGAATTTTAAGCAAAGAAATTAAAAAGGAGGCAGAACTTCATTAGCACTGATCAACAATGTGAAAGAAAAGTCAATTATCCCAGACTTAGTAGAAGGTGGGAGGTTGGGGCCATCCACCCCTCCTTTTTTGCATCCTGAATGACATGACATATTAAGCTAAGACAGACAGGGTTATGATTAGGAATGGATGGGAAACAGCTTCTAGGAATAACTGGAGGCTACAGAAAACATGGTACCAGTGCTCCCTACATGTATAGGCACACATGAACACACACTGACATACACCAAAGATCCTGGACATACATAGCTGAGACACAGTTAAAAGACAATGAGGGAGCCAGGACAGTGTAGCGTTATGTTAATTGTGCTCTGATACAGAGGAAATAACTGTGTGTTAAAGAGGATTCTTGCCCTTCAAACACTCACTGACCAAGTTTTCCCCTTATGTTAAATTGTGACAGCATTAATAAATTACACTCAAAACTTTTTTTCCTGTAGATATATCTGTGGTTCCCTGGTGATGCTTGGGAAGCCATGACTTCCAGGGAGAAAGCCCTGATACAGAGGGTAACTGTACTGGGTTTGAATGGTCAGGCTGCCCTTTTCAAAAGCCTTATCCCAGAACCCAACTATTCCAGGGACTTCTGGAAGAAATGGCAACTGTGTTTAGTGCTAAACTGCTAAACTGACCCCAGGGAAGTGTCTCACTGCTAACGATTCATCCAAATAAAGACCCTTTGGACTGAATGAGTCATCTTAGGTGAGCTCTTTGCAAATCAGCCTGATGTATTTTCTCATTTGATGCCCAGGCTGTCAAACTTCACAATGGTGTCAGATAAGGTGAGCAATCTTGTAACCTGTTAATTTGCTTGAAATAATGACAGCAATAATCTGACCAGGTTTGCCTGACTGTCTCCATTTGAAGTGGACAGTGGTTTCTCCTATTAAGACTGTGACAAATCAAGACAAGTGTGTGATTATTATATCCAGTTATGGCACTTGGGTAACTTGAGACAGCTCATTGCTGAGTGAGTAATCCCCATTTACCACCCTGTGCATCCATTTGTTATGATTGGCATATTGGTATGTTTGAACCTGTCTCCAGGTCCCTTATTTCCTTCTGGAACTACATCAGTCTCAAATTCCTGTAGCTGAGCTCAAGTGTATTTATCAATGTGTTAACCCCTCTCTGAAAATATTCCAGTAGGAATTATTTATAGGTTATAGAAAGCTACTTGAACTCTCTAAGATGAACAAAGATTGACATATGGGTGCTGGAGAAGGGTTATGTTTAGACTTTTTTGATAAAGTAGGATTTGGATCTTTGTTTCCTTCTAGTACACAAGGCAGTTTTCCTTCTAATTTCTTTACACATATCATACAATCCTCCTTGATATCAAAACCTGAGTCAAGAGGAAAATTTGAGAATATTAAAACATTAAAATCTGTTCAACTTAGGCAAATCTATTTTGACATTTTTTTTCAGATGCAAACTTGCTCAAATATCTGCTGTGTCTATTGGTGAAAATTTAGGAAATGTCATTTGAACTCTTCATGAAAGTATACCAACAAGTAATTACAAAGAAGTTGTCATGACATTTTTTTTTCTTCCAATAGATTCTTTTCCTCTGAAATAATATGCACAATTGTTCCAACTCAATCAGGGTTAGGGTTGGAATATTTTGGCTTTACTGAATTAAAGCCAACCTTAATAAGTTGTTTTCTGTCTATTTTTCTTTTTTCTCTTATTTATTTATTTATAATGAGAAGAGACAACATATTTGTTCAGAACAGGTAGAGAAAACATTGGTAAAAGAAAATTAAATCCCATTATTATAAGATAATTTTCAGAAAATCCTCATTAAAAATAATTTCAGGGCTTCCCTGGTGGCGCAGTGGTTGAGAGTCTGCCTGCCGATGCAGGGGACACGGGTTCGTGCCCCGATCCCGGAAGATCCCACATGCCGCGGAGCCTGTGTGTCCGGAGCCTGTGCTCCGCAACGGGAGAGGCCACAGCAGTGAGAGGCCCGCGTACAGCAAAAATAAAAAAAAATAATAATAATAATAATAATAATTTCAAACAAAGCATTTTCTAAAATTTACGTTTCAAATATCTGGTCCAGAAAAATAACAATAAAGTCTATTAAGAGAATTAGGTGATCAAAATCAAGAAAGTACATCCTGGTTTTTATGAGGAGAAAGGTGAAAGGTTGGATGCAAAACTGAAATATGCAAAAACAAAAATCTGAAGAGGGATGATCTGAAAGGTCTAGAGAAGTTGGTATGGTGTCACTGCTGAGGAAAGTTCTGGAAACAATTATCAAAAGGGAAGCAATGATCTTAAGTGTCAAATAAATGAGTCATGTAAGGTAACTTTCACTTACTTGATAGGTTATTCTTTATTACCCTCTTATCTACTTTTCCCCCTTTTTACCCCACCCTAACTCTGGTCCATTCTTCACTCTCCACATTGAATTAATCTTTCAATACCTCTAACAAATCTGATCATGCCTTGACACGTTCTAATAGTTTCCTGTATTTTATGAATAAATGTTCAAACTCCTTTGCATGGAATACAAATTCTTCATGATTTGGCCATTTACCATACCTTCTTGCTGCTCCCACCACCCAAGTACCACCCCTGCCATGCATTATCTGTTGTGAAATTCACATTAATCCTTCAATACTAGTTTGGTCATCACTCCTGCAAACTCCATCTGATTGTCATCTACCCTTTCTCCACTACAAGGTAGAGTTGGCCACTCCCACCTCTTGTGCAAAATTAGAGTATACATATTACTTTATTAACAGTCAGTACCATACAAACATATTGAGATGCAATTTTTAATTTCTATTTCAGATGTCTTTCAATAGATTATGAACTCTCTAGAGCAGAGACAATGTTACTAACCTGTTGTTATGCCAAGATAACATGTAAGGTGAGGGAGAAATATTTGTTGCATTAAGTCATTAATATTTTAGAGTTATAATGTGACAATTTACTCCAAAGTAATCTACAGGCTCAATAAATTCCCTAAAAATTCTGGCATGCATGTTGTAAAACTTGGTAAGAGTTTTCAAAAACTTATATTAAAATGTAGATGATCCAGAATAGACAAAATACATATTGGAAGACAACAAAATTGGAGGACTCATATTTTTCAATTTTAAAATGTGCTGTAAAACTATAATAATCACCATAATGAGGTTATGAAATAGGTATAAGAATACAGAAAATACAAGAGAAAATTTTAGTGACTTTGGACTTGGTGATGAGCTTTTAGATAGGAAACACAGTACAATTCATGAAAGAAAGAAATAAATACATTGGATTTCATTAAAAATTGCTTTAATTGAAGTATAATTGACTTACAATATTATATTATTTTAGGTATACAACATAGTGATTTGATATTTTTATACATTACAAAATGATTACCCCATGAAGTCTAGTTACCAACTATCACCATACAAAATTGTGAAAATATTATTGACTATATTCCCTATGCTGTGCATTACATCCTTGTGACATTTTATGACTGGCAGTTTGTACTTCTTAATCCTCTCCAACAATTTCACCCATCCTCCACTGCTCTCCCCTCTGGCAACCACCAGTTTATTCTCTGTATCCATGAAACTGTTTCTGTTTTGTCATGTATGTATGTTTGCTTTGTTATTTAGAATCCACATATAAGTGAAATCATATAGTATGAAAATACAAAAGACCATAAATAGCAAAAACAATCTCTAGAAAAAAAAAAAAGGAGCTAGAGGAATCAGCCTCCCTGACTTCAGACTATAGTACAAAGCTACTGTAATCTAAACAGAATGGTAGTGGCACAAAAACAGAAATCATAGATCAATGGAACAGGATAGAAACTCCAGAGATAAAACAATGAACGATGGTAATGGTCACCTAATCTATGACAAAGGAGACAGGAATATACAGTGGAGAAAAGACAGTTTCTTAAAAAAGTTACCACTGAGAAAACTGGACAACTACATGTAAATGAATGAAATTAGAACACTGCTTAACACCATACACAAAAATAAACTCAAAATGGATTAAAGACCTAAATATAAGTCCAGATACTATAAAACTCTTAGAAAACATAGGCAGAACACACATTGACATAAACTGCGGCAAGATTTTTTTGATCCATCCCCTAGAGAGATAAAAATAAAAACAAAAATAAACAAATGGGACCTAATTGAACTAAAATCTTTTGCACAACAAAGGACACAATAACTAAAACAAAAAGACAACCCTCAGAATGGGAGAAAATATTTGCAAATGAAGCAAGCAAAAAGGGATTAATCTCCAAAGTATAAGAATAGCTCATGCAGCTCAATATCAAAAAAAAAAAAACCAAATAACCCAATCAAAAAGTGGGCAGAAGATCTAATTAGACAATCCTCCAAAAAGACATACAGGTGGCCAAAAAGCACATGAAAATATGCTCAGCATCACAGATTACTAGAGAAATGCAAATCAAAACTACAATGAGGTATCACCTCCCACTGGTCAGAATTGCCATCATCAAAAACTCTACAACAATAAATGCTGGAAAGGGTGTGAAGAAAAGGGAACCCTCACACACTGTTCATTGCAATGTAAATTGGAGCAGCCATTATGGAGAACAATATGGATGTTCCTTAAAATACTGAAAATAGAGTTACCATATAATCCAGCAATCCCACTCCTGTGCACATATCCAGAGAAAACCATAATTCGAAAAGATACATGTACCTGTATGTTCATTGCAACATGATTTACAATAGCCAGGACATGGAAGCCACCTAAATGTCCATAGGTGGAGGAATGAACAAAGATTATATGGGGGCTTCCCTGGTGTCCCAGTGGTTGACAGTCCACATGCCGTTGCAGGGGACACAGGTTTGTGCCTCAGTCCGGGAAGATCCCACATGCCACGGAGTGGCTAGGCCCATGAGCCATGGCCGCTGAGCCTGTGTGTCTGGCGCCTATGCTCCACAGGAGGAGAGGCCACAATAGTCAGAGGCCCACGTACCGCACAAATAAATAAATAAATAACTAAATAAAAGAATATATGGTATATATATACAATGGAATATTACTCAGTCATAAAAAAGAATGAAATAAGCCATTTGCAGCAACATGGATGGACCTAGAGATTGTCATACTGAGTGAAGTAAGTCAGACAGAGAAAGAGAAATATGATATGTTATCACTTACATGTGGAATCTAAAAAAATGGTACAAATGAATTTATTTATGAAATAGAATCACAGATGTAGAAAGCAAGCTATGGTTACCAAGGGGGAAGGGGGATGTGAGAAATAAATTGGGCAACTAGGAATGACATATACACACTACTATATATAAAATAGATAACTAATAAGAACCTACTGTATAGCACAGGGAACTCTACTCAATACTCTGTAATGACCTATATGGGAAAATAATCTAAAAAAGAGTTGATTATATATATATATATAATATAATATATATATATACTTATATATATATATTATATTATATATATATACATAACTGATTCATTTTGCTGTACAGCGGAAACTCACATAACATTGTAAATCAACTATACTCCAATAAAAATTAATTTTAAAAATGACACATGAGACCAGATGAACTTAATTGATATTTATAGAGCATTCTATATGAAAGCAGCAGAATACACATTCTTTTCAGGTACACATGGAATCTTCTCCAGGAAGAACACATGCTGGCCACAAAGCAAGCCTCATTAAATTTAAGAAAATTGAAATTATAGAAAGTATCTTTTCTGACCACAGTGTTATGAGACTGGAACTCAACTACAAGAAAAAAACCCAAAAACGTGGAGGCTAAACAATATGCAACCAATGGATCACTGAAAAAATCAAAGAGGAGATAAAAGAAAATACCTGGAGACAAATGAAAGTGAAAACACAATGATTCAAAACCTGTGGGACACAACAAAAGCAGTTCTAAGAGGGAAGTTTATACTGACACAACCTTACCTCAGAAAATAAGGAAAATCTCAAATAAACAACCTCACCTTACACCTAAAGCAACTAGAGAAAGAAAAACAAACAAAACCTAAAGTTAGAAGAAGGAAAGAAATCATAAAAGTCAGAAACAATTGAAATAGAGATGAAGAAAACAATAGAAAAGATAAATGAAAGAGAAAGCTGGTTCTTTGAAAAGATAAATAAAATTAATGCCTTTAGCCAGACTCATTAACAAAAGATGGAAAAGGTACAGTCTATACCACAAAAACACAAAGGACCATAAGAGACTACTACAAAAAATTCTATGCCAATAAAATGGACAACCTAGAAGAAATGGAAAACTTCTTAAAAATGTACAATCTTACATGACTGAACCAGGAAGAAATAGAAAATATGAAGAAAACAATTACCAGTAACTAAATTGAATCAGTTCTTTGAAAAATCCCAACAAACAAAAATGCAGACCAGATAGCTTCACAGGGGAATTCTACCAAATGAGTTAACATCTATCCTTCTAAAACTTCCAAAAATGAGCAGAAGAAGGAACACTTCTGAATACATCACCTTGATACCAAAACCAGAAAAAGATATCAAAAATAAAGAAACTTACAGGCCAATATCACTGATGAATGTAGATGCAAAAATTCTCAACAAAATATTAGCAGTCTGAATGAAACAAAACATTACAAGGATCATAAACCATGATCCAGTGGGATTAATAAAAGTGGCACAAGTATTTTTCAATATTCAAAAATCCATCAATGTGATATATTACATTAACAAATTGAAGACTAAAAGCCATATGATCATCTCAATAGATATAGAAAAAGCTTTTGACAAATGTAACTTATTTATTATACAGTAGAGTACCTTTTTTGGTTACATCAGTTTTGAGACATAATTCAAATAACTTCTTAAGTTGTACAATTCAGTGATTTTTAGCATATTCATAAAGTTACTGATCACTACCAAGATCATTTATAGAATACATTCATCACCTCAAAACATAAACCTCATACACTTTATTTTAGTTTTTTCAACATCTTTATTGGAGTATAATTGATTTACAATGGTGTGTTAGTTTCTGCATTATAACAAAGTGAATCAGTTATACATATACAAATATCTCCATATCTCTTGCCTCTTGCATCTCCCTCCCTCCCACTCTCCCTATCCCACCCCTCTAGGTGGTCACAAAGCACAGAGCTGATCTCCCTGTGCTATGCGGCTGCTTCCCACTAGCTATCTATTTTACATTTGGTAGTGCACATGTGTACATGCCACTCTCTCACTTTGTCCCAGCTTGCCCTTATCCTTCCCCGTGTCCTCAAGTCCACTCCCTAGTAGGTCTGCTTCTTTATTCCCATCTTGCCCCTAGGTTGTTAATGACAATTTTTTATTTTTTTAGATTCCATATATATTTATTAGCGTATGGTATTTGTTTTTCTCTTTATGACTTACTTGACTCTGTATGACAGAATCTAGGTCTATCCATCTCACTACAAATAACTCAATTTCATTTATTTTTATGGCTGAGTCATATTCCATTGTCTATATGTGCCACATCTTCTTTATCCATTCATCTGTCAATGGACACTTAGGTTGCTCCCATGTCCTGGCTACTGTAAATAGAGCTTCAATGAACATTGTGGTACATGACTCTTTTTGAATTACGGTTTTCTCAGGGTATATGCCCAGTAGTGGGATTGCTGGATCATATGGTAATTCTATTTTTAGTTTTTTAAGGAACGTCCATACTGTTCTACATAGAGGCTGTATCAATTTACATTCCCACAAACAGTGCAAGAGGGTCCCTTTTCTCCACACCCTCTCCAGAATTTATTGTTTCTAGATTTTTTAATGATGGCCATTCTGACTGGTGTGAGATGATATCTCATTGTAGCTTTGATTTGCATTTCTCTAATGAGTAATGATGTTGAGCATTCTTTCATGTGTTTGTTGGCAATCTGTATATCTTCTTTGGAGACATGTCTATTTAGGTCTTCTGCCCATTTTTGGATTGGGTTGTTTGTTTTTTTGATATTGAACTGTATGAGCTGCTTGTAAATTTTGGAGACTAATCCTTGGTCAGTTGCTTCATTTGCAAATATTTTCTCCCATTCTGAGGGTTGTCTTTTCGTCTTGTTTATGGTTTTGTTTGCTGTGCAAAAGCTTTGAAGTTTCATTAGGTCCCATTTGTTTATTTTTGTTTTTATTTCCATTTCTCTAGGAGGTGGGTCAAAAAGGATCTTGCTGTGATTTATGTCATAGAGTGTTCTGCCTATGTTTTCCTCTAAGAGTTTGATAGTGTCTGGCCTTACATTTAGGTCTCTAATCTATTTTGAGTTTGTTTTTGTGTATGGTGTTAGGGAGTGTTCTAATTTCATTCTTTTACATGTAGATGTTCAGTTTTCCCAGAACCACTTATTGAAGAGGCTGTCTTTTCTCCATTGTTTATTCTTGCCTCCTTTATCAAAGATAAGGTGGCCATATGTGTGTGGGTTTATCTCTGGGCTTTCTATCCTGTTCCATTGATCTATATTTCTGTTTTTGTGCCAATACTGTCTTGCTTACTGTGCATGCTTACTGTAGCTTTGTAGTATAGTCTGAAGTCAGGGAGCCTCATACTTTCACCTCTGTTTTTCTTTCTTAAGATTGTTTTAGCTATTCCAGGTCTTTTGTGTTTCCATACAAATTGTGAACGTTTTTATTCTAGTTCTGCAAAAAAGGCCAGTGGTAGTTTGATAGGGATTGCATTGAATCTGTAGATTGCTTTGGGTAGTAGAGTCATTTTCTCAATCTTGATGCTTCCAATCCAAGAAATGGTATATTTCTCCATCTATTTGTACCATCTTTAATTTCTTTCATCACTGTCTTATAGTTTTCTGCATGCAGGTCTTTTGTCTCTCTAAGTAAGTTTATTCCTAGGTATTTTATTCTTTTTGTTGCAATGGTAAATGTGAGTGTTTCCTTAATTTCACTTTCAGATTTTTCATCGTTAGTGTATAGGAATGCAAGAGATTTCTGTTCATTAATTTTGTGTCCTGCTACTTCATCAAATTCATCAATTACCTCTAGTAGTTTTCTGGTAGCATCTTTAGGATTCTTTATGAATAGTATCACTTCATCTACAAACAGTGACTGCATTACTTCTTCTTTTCCAATTTGGATTCCTTTTATTTCTTTTTCTTCTCTGATTGCTGTGGCTGACATTTCCAAAACTATGTTAAATAATATTAGTGAGACTGGGCAACCTTGTCTTGTTCTTGATCATAGTGGAAATGGTTTCAATTTTTCACCATTGAGGATGATGTTGACTGTGGGTTTGTCATATATGGCCTTTATTATGTTGAGGTAAGTTCCCTCTATGCCTGGTTTCTGGAGGGTATTTATCATAAGTGGGTGATGAATTTTGTCAAAAGCTTTCTCTGCATCTATTGAGATGAGCATATGATTTTTCTCCTTCAATTTGTTAATATGGTGTATCATGTTTATTGATTTGCATATATTGAAGAATCCTTTCATCCCTGGGATAAACCCCACTTGATCATGGTGTATGATCCTTTTAATGTTCTGTTGGATTCTGTTTCCTAGTATTTTGTTGAGGATTTTTGCATCTATGTTCATCAGTGACATTGGCCTGTAGTTTTCTTTCTTTGTGATGTCTGGTTTTGGTATCAGCATGATGGTGGCCTCATAAAATGTGTTTGGAGGTGTTCCTCCCTCTGCTATATTTTGGAAGAGTTTGAGAAGGATAGGTGTTAGCTCTTCTCTAAATGTTTGATAGAATTCGCCTTTGAAGCCATCTGGGTTTTGCTTGTTGGAAGATTTTTAAACACAGTTTCAATTTCAGTGCTTTTGATTGGTCTTTTCATGTTTTCTATTTCTTCCTGGTTCAGTCTCAGGAGGTTGTGCATTTCTAAGAATTTGTCCATTTCTTCCAGGCTATCCATTTTATTGACATAAAGTTGCTTGTAGTAATCTGTCATGATCCTTTGTATTTCTGCAGTGTCAGTAGTTACTTCTCCATTTTCATTTCTAATTCTTTTGATTTGAGTCTCCTCCCTTTTTTTCTTGATGAGTCTGGCTAATGGCTTATCAATTTTGTTTATCTTCTCAAAGAACCAGTTTTTAGTTTTATTGATCTTTGCTATCATTTCCTTCATTTCTTTTTCATTTATTTCTGATCTGATCTTTATGATTTCTTTCCTTCTGCTAACTTTAGGGTCTTTTTTTTTTCTTCCTCTTATTGCTTTAGGTGCAAGGTTAGATTGTTTATTCGAGATGTTTCCTGTTTCTTAAGGTAGGATTGTATTGTTATTAACTTCCCTCTTAGAACTGCTTTTGCTGCATCCCATAGGTTTTGGGTTGTCGTGTCTCCATTGTCATTTTTTCCTAGGTATACTTTGATTTCTTCAGTGATCCCTTCGTTATTAAGTAGTGTATTGTTTAGCCTCCATGTGTTTGTATTTTTTTACAGATCTTTTCCTGTAATTGATATCTAGTCTCATAGTCTTGTGGTCAGAAAAGATACTTGATACAATTTCAATTTTTTTAATTTACCAAGCCTTTATTTGTGACCTAAGATATGATCTATTATGGAGAATGTTCCATGAGCACTTGAGAAAAATGTGTATTCTCTTGTTTTTGGATGGAATGTCTTATAAATATCAGTTAAGTCCATCTTGTTTAATGTATAATTTAAACCTTGTGCTTCCTTATTTATTTTCATTTTGGATGATCTGTCCATTGGTGAAAGGGGGGTGTTAAAGTCCCCTACTATGAATGTGTTACTGTCGATTTCCCCTTTTATGGCTGTTAGTATTTGCCTTATGTATTGAGGTGCTCCTATGTTGGGTGCATAAATATTTACAATTGTTATATCTTCTTGGATTGATCCCTTGATCATTATGTAGTGTCCTTCTTTGTCTCTTTTAATAATATTTATTTTAAAGTCTATTTTTTCTGATATGAGAATTGTTACTCCAGCTTTCTATTGATTATCGTTTGCATGGAATATCTATTTCTGTCCCCTCACTTTCATTCTTTATGTGTCCCTAAGTCTGAAGTAGGTCTCTTGTAGATAGCATATTATAGGTCGTGTTTTTGTTTCCATTCCGCCAGTCTGTGTCTTTTGGTTGGAGCATTTAATCCATTTACATTTAAGGTAATTATCGATATATATGTTCCTATTACCATTTTCTTAATTGTTTTGGGTTTGTTGTAGTTGTTTTCCTTCTCTTGTGTTTCCTGCCTAGAGAAGTTCCATTAGCATTTGTTATAAAGCTGGTTTGGTGGTGCTGATTTCTCGTAGCTTTTTCTTGTCTGTAAAGATTTTAATTTCTCTGTCAAATTTGAATGAGATCCTTGCAGGGTAGAGTAAGCTTGGTTGTAGGTTTTTCTCCTTCATCACTTTAAATATGTCTTGTCACTCCCTCCTGGCTTGCAGAGTTTCTGCTGAGAGATCGGCTGTTAACCTTATGGGGATTCCCTTGTATATTATTTGTTGTTTTTCCCTTGCTGCTTTTAATATTTTTTCTTTGTATTTAATTTTTGATAGTTTGATTATATGTGTCTTGGCATGTTTCTTCTTGGATTTATCCTGTATGGGACTCTCTGGCCTTCCTGGACTTAATTAATATTTCCTTTCCCATATTAGGGAAGTTTTAAACTATAATCTCTTCAAATATTTTCTCAGTCCCTTTCTTTTTTTCTTCTTGTTCTGGGACCCCTAGAATTCGAATGTTGGTGCATTTAATTCTGTCCCTGAGGTCTCTGAGACTGCCCTCAATTCTTTTCATTCTTTTTTCTTTATTCTGCTCTGCAGTATTTATTTCCACTATTTTATCTTCCAGGTCACTTATCCATTCTTCTGCCTCAGTTATTCTGCTATTGATACCTTCTAGAGAATTTTTAATTTCATTTATTGGGTTGTTCATCATCATTTGTTTGTATTTTTGTTCTTCTCGGTCCTTGTTAAACATTTCTTTTATTTTCTCCATTTTATTTCCAAGATTTTGGATCATCTTTACTATCATTATTCTGAAATATTTTTCAAGTAGACTGCCTATTTCCTCTCCATTTGTTAAGTCTGGTGCATTCTTACCTTGCTCCTTCATCTGTTGTGTGTTTCCTTGTCATTTCATTTTGCTTAACTTACTGTGTTTGAGGTCTCATTTTCACAGGCTGCAGGTTCATAGTTCCCATTGTTCTTGGTGTCTGCCTCCAGTGGCTAAGGTTGGTTCAGTGGGTTGTGTAGGCTTCTTGGTGGAGGGGACTAGTTCCTGGGTTCTGGTGAATGAGGCTGGATCTTGTCTTTCTGGTGGGCATGTCCAGGTCTGGTGGTGTGTTTTGGGGTGTCTGTGACCTTACTATGATTTTAGGCAGCCTCTTTGCTAATGGGTGGGGTTGTGTTTCTGTCTTGCTAGTTGTTTGGCATAGGGTATCCAGCACTGTAGCTTCCTGGTTGTTGAGTCGAGCTGGGTCCTGGCATTGAGATAGGGACGTCTGGGAGATTTTCACCATTTGATATTATATGGAGCTGGGAGGTCTCTGGTGGACCAATGTCCTGAACTTCGCTCTCCCACCTCATATCACAGCCCTGACACCTGGCTGGAGCACCAAGAGCCTGTCATTTGCATGATTCAGAATAAAAGGGTGAAGAAAAGAAAGAAAGAAAGAAAGAAAGGGAGAGAGAGAAAGAAAGGGAGAGAGAAAGAAAGAGGGAAAGAAAGAAAGAAAAAGGGATAAAATAAAATAAATAAAATGAAATAAGATACAAGTTATTAATATCAGAAGTAACTATTAAAAAAAATTTTTAAGTAATTTTTAGAAAATGAAAGAAAGAAGAGAGCAGCCAAACCAAAAAATAAATCCACCAATGATAACCTGCGTTAAAAACTATACTAAAAAAAAAAAAAAAAAAGGACAGACAGAACACCAAGATAAATGGTAAAAGCATAGCCCTACAGAAAAAAATCACACACAGAAGCATACATATACACACTCACAAAAAAGAGAAAAAGGGAAATAAAAAATATATCATTGCTTCCAAAGTCCACCTCCAGTATTAGGGATGATTTGTTGTCTATTCAGGTATTCCACAGATGCAGGGTACATCAAGTTGATTGTGGAGATTTAATCCGCTGCTCCTGAGGGTGCTGGGAGAGATTTCCCTTTCTCTTCTTTGTTCGCACAGCTCCTGGGGCTCAGCTTTGTGTTTGGCCCCTCCTCTGCCTGTAGGTCACCTGAGGTCATCTGTTCTTCACTCAGACAGGACTGGATTAAAGGAGCAGCTGATTTGGGGGCTCTGGTTCACTCAGGTGGTGGGGAGGGATGGGTACGGAGTGCAGGGCAAGCTTTCAGTGGCAGAGGCCGGTGTGATGTTGCACCAGCCTGAGGTGTGCCATGTGTTCTCCTGGGGAAGTTGTCCCTGAATCATGGGACCCTGGCAGTGGCGGGCTGCACAGACTCCAGGGAGGGAAGGTGTGGATAGTGACCTGTGCTTGCACACAGGCTTCTTGGTAACTGCAGCAGAAGCCTTGGCGTCTCATGTCCATCTCTGTGGTCTGTGCTGATAGCCGCGGCTTGTGCCTGTCTCTGGAGCTCCTTTATGCAGTGGTCTTAATCCTCTCTCCTCTCTTGCCTCTTCGGCAGCTCCAGACTTTTTCCCAGACTCCTTCCTGGCTAGCTGTGATGCACTAGCTCCCTTCAGGATGTGTTCATGCAGCCAGCCTCAGTCCTCTCCATGGGATCCATCCGAAGCCAGAGCCTCAGCTCCCAGCCCCAACCCGTCCCGGCGGGTGAGCAGACAAGCCTCTCGGGCTGGTGAGTCCTGGTGGGCACTGATTCTCTGTGTGGAAATCTCTCTGCTTTGCCCTCCACACCCCTGTTGCTGCACTCTCATCCGTGGCTCCGAAGCTTCCCCCCTCCGCCACCCACAGTCTCTGCCCGCAAAGGGCCTTCCTAGTATGTGGAAACCGTTCCTCCTTCACAGCTCCCTCCCACTGGTGAAGATCCCTTCCCTATTCTTTTGTCTCTGTTTTTTCTTTTTTCTTTTGCCCTACCTAGGCATGTGGGGAGTTTCTTGCCTTTTGGGTGGTCTGAGGTCTTCTGCCAACGTTCAGTAGGTGTTCTGTAGGAGCTGTTCCACACGTAGTTATATTGCTTATGTATTTGTGGGGAGGAAGGTGATCTCCAGGTCTTACTCTTCTGCCATCTTGAAGCTACCCCCTCATACACTTTAACTATCACCTCACTGCCAGTCACCCATACCCCAAGCCCTAGGCAACCAGTATTCTACTTTCTGTCTCTATAAATTTGCCTATATTATATATTGTTAGATTTGATTTGCTAGTATTGTTTTGAGCACTTCAGCATCTATATAATAGATAACTATTCTGTAGATTTATTTTTTTTATATCTTCATCTGGTTTGATATCTGGGTAATATTGGCCTTATAAACTGAATTTGGAAGGGTCCCCTAACTTCTATTATTTTTTTTGATAGTTTGTGAAGAAACAGTATTACTTCTTTAAATATTTGGTAAAATTCACCAGGGAAGCCATATCAGCTTGGACTTTTTGTTGTTGGTGGTGGTAGTTTATTCATTAGTAATTAAAATACTTCACTTGTTATGTGACTATTCAGATTCTCTATTTTTTCTGGATTCAGCTTTGCTTATTTTTGTTTTTCCAGGAATTTGTACATTTCTTCTAAGTTATCTTATGTATTGTCATACAGTTTTTCATATTCCTTTTAATTTTAGTAGAATCAGTAGGAATATCTGCTCTTTTATTTCTGTTTCCTTTCATTGAGTCTTTTCTCTTAATTTCTTTTTCAATCTAATGAAAGGTTTGCCATTTTGTTGATCTTTTCAAATAACCAATTTTGGGTTTTGTTGATTTTTATACTGTTTTTCTATTTCCTATTTCATTAATTTCTGCTCTAATTTTTGTTATTTCCTTCTGTTTGACATAGGTTTCATTTTTTTATTAATTTCTTAAGTTGAAAGATTAGGTTATTGAATTTTTCTTTTTTAATGTAGGATTTTTTAGCTATAAAAATTCCTTAAGCACTATTTTCAGTGAAATCCATAAGTTTTAGCATGTTGTGTCTTCATTTAATTCCATTAAAAGTAATTTATAGTTTCTTATTTCTTTTTTGATGCATTAGTTATTTAGGAATGTGCTGTTTCAGTTTTCACATATTT
This sequence comes from Mesoplodon densirostris, assembly GCF_025265405.1. Lineage (NCBI taxonomy): Eukaryota > Metazoa > Chordata > Mammalia > Artiodactyla > Ziphiidae > Mesoplodon > Mesoplodon densirostris. The sequence continues at coordinate 105,939,416 of NC_082664.1, forward strand.
CTGAGTTTCCTTAATTTCTTTCTATTATTGATTTATATCTTATTCCACTGTGGTTATGAGAGCATAGACATTTATCTTCTGTCAGTTCTTTAAAATATATTAAGGTTTGTTTTATGGCCTACTGTTTGGTCTATCCTGGAGTATTCTCTTTTTGCCCTTCAGAAGAGTATACATTCTACTGTTTAGGATGGGGTGTTCTACAGAGCTCTGTGTAGGCCTATTTGGTTTATAGCACTGTTCAATTCTTCTATTTCCTTATTGATCCTCTTACTATGATGTTTCTGGATAGCTTTGTGTTTATCCTACTTAGAGTCCTTTAAGCTTCGTTGATGTGTGGATTAAAGTTTTTCATTAGATTTAGACATTTTTCTTCTATTATTTATTTAAATATTTGTTTCTCCTCCTTTTCTCCTTCCTGTTCTCCTGGAATAGCTTTGTGCATACATTGATGAGCTTAATGATTTTCCATATTTCTCTGCACCTTTTTATTTTTCTTCATTATTTTTTTCTCTATATAGCTCAGATTGCATAAGCTCTACTGATTTATTTTCAAGTTTACTAATTCTTTTCTTCTGCCAGTTCATATCTACTATTGGATCCCTCTAGGGGATGTTTCTTTCAGTTATTGTTTTTTTCAGCTCCAAATTTCTATTGTTTTTACAATATTATTTCTATCTCTATATTAATATGTCTTATTTGCTACAACTTTATCATCATATCTTTTCTTTTTACTTCTTTTAGCATGGTTTTCTTTAGTTTTAAAAATATATTTATAATGACTACATTGAAGCCTTTAACTGTTAAATCTAACATCTTGTTGATCTCACAGGGAGTTTCTATTTTTCCATTGCTCAGTTTTTTTTTTTTTTTCTGTGTAAATGTCAGAACTTCCTATTTATTTGCATGATATATCTATATCTATCTATATATATATATCATACTAATAAAATTGCTATAACATTGACACAGTTGTTACAATATATTTTTTCAATATAGTCACCCCCCCACAAATATATATTAAATACATATATGCATATGTATATATATTTAATGTTGTAGAAACTTTGGATATTGTTCTCCTTTCTACCCTCTGGGATTTATTGGTATTTGTTCATTAATATTTTTAGTGACTAGAAGGATTATTTTAGCAAAGTCTATTTCACCCCCACAGTATGAGCCATTGGCATTGCCACATGAAGGTGAAGTCTTGGGTATGAACACTGTCATCCTGGGATGATGATTTTTGTTTGTTTGTTTTTTGTAATAACACCTAGATGTTAAGCTCTACTAATTTCTAGATTATTTCTCTATCATTTTCGAAAATGACCTGGGACATAAATTGCTTCACAGAGTCATTCAATGAAATTCACTCACCTTTACAAGGATAGTTTTTGAGGTCTGTATTTGAAATTGTTTTGGTCTCTTTCCCTGTTTTTTTTTTTTTTTTCCTGGAAAATTAGTCATATAATAGTGTAGCTTATATTTCTAAGGAATCTACCAGCTTCCTTTTAATTACTTTTCACCATACTTTCCATTGTTTTGAAAATTCACTTGGGTTTAATTCCCCGCACTCCGTTTCAATTGAGTCAGTTCCTTGGGAAGAGATTCAGAGCTCTCTGTTTTATGGACTGCCTCTACCCTGAGGCAAAATATCTGTTACGGTTCTGGAGTTGGGGATGGGGACAATGATATACTTCTCTCTGAGAGATATCCATTATCAAATAAGCATTCAACTGGGGATGGAGGGTTATAGACCAGGTTGTAAGCACTGGTCTTCTCCACTTGCTTCTTATAAAGCAGGGCAAACAAACTGAAGTATAGGTTATCTGGCCCCAGTATTCTTAATTTGCTTCACTCAGGATAGAGTCTGTATCCCACAAGTAGGAACTGGACATAAGAACTGACTCTTGACTGTGTTTCCCTAGAACATAGTCTCTGCAACAGCTAACTGAAGCATGATTGGAAATGTTGATGCCTTGCGTGTCCTGGAAAGATACCATAGCCCTCTGACTGACAGCTGTTGAAGAAGAATCATTGTATGCTAAGTTGCACCTGTCTGGAGTAGAGTTTCCATAACACTGAGCTGGGATGGAAGATGAAGGGAATGGGCTATGGTTCAAATGCCACAGACTCACTGTTTCTACTTTAGTTTTAGTAGGTTTTCTCAATTAAATATTTCTTCATTGGCTATATGTTCTTAGGACCACTTTCAGAGATTTTAAATTGTCATTTAAAAAATTGTCACTGTTATAATTTTTACCAGTTTTATTTGGGAGCTGTTCTGCATTACTCCTCAGGGTGCTGTAACAGAAGTTCATCTGTTAGGGTTTTTTAAGATTGGTTTCCTAAGCTATCTTGGCGATCTTGTGTGAGAGAGAAGGCTCTTACACTGATTTTTACTGCAGAAGATAAAACACAGACTAGGACTTAACTGAGCCCGTGTATGGGCTTCAGCAGCTGTTTGTTTTAGGGAAGTTGGAAGTGAGAGGAGGGGAGATCATGTTCATGTCACCATGTTGCAGAATCCTGCTTCCCTTTTTTTTGCTGAAATAGCTTCACTGAGCAGAAGAATGAAACACCCAACAATTTATTAATGTGAGCAAACTTTTCCAAAACTATTCAGTTTGCTCTATTAAAATTGGTACCATGGTAATGAATAAAATCCAACTCATTATCTTCAGACCCGATGTCTAATTCTATGAGACTCTTTTGTGGTGCACATATTTTGCATGAATAATTTCATGGCTCTTTCTCTTTGACTTTTGGCTATATTAAACAAAACAATCCCAAGGTTTACAAATGAGAAACATAAGAAACATATGATAATTAAAATATAATATACACAACATAACCTTTCAGAATAAAAATGAAAGTTTTGCTAATTTGATATCAAAATGTATCGATTAAATGCATTTTATATCCAGAAATACAGGAAAATTGAATTAATATGTGTCTGAAATGAAGATATTTATAGCAATGAACTCTAGATCATATGCATTAATGCATCTTAGAGAATTCTTCAATACATTTAGTAATTGGATCTCATTGTTAGCAAAAATTTTAAATGATATTTTCCATAATTGTTTGTAAAAACATTTATATTTGCCACTTGAAGTATTCTTCATTGTCTTTTTCTATGAAGATGAATTTAAAATAATTATTGTGTACTCAGTTTTGTTCATCATAATTTTCTTAATGACTGATGCTGATGATGTTTTTTCTTTCTGTCAGAAGTGTGGATTTTGTCAAGGACCTAAGGTGAATACTGACACTATACAGATTTGCACTTGTAAATGTATGTGACTAAATGAATAAAACTTTTAAATGAAGTTTTATTACTCTCTGGGCTATTTTCTTACTCTCTTGGCTAATGTTTAAAATGCCTTATATATTTTGGTATTCCCAGGGACTGAATCATAGTAGGCACTCAATAAACGTCAAAACACACATTAATTGACCACTTCATAATTTATAACATGGCTCTAAAGTTTTAACTTATTTATATAATTGATATCACTTATAAAACAAATGCATTATCAGTGAAAGAACCTGTGGAAATACAAATATTTAGTGTATATATACGTGTATATGTGTATATATATATATATATATATATATATATATATATATATAATAAAGCAGATGTTATCCAAGTTTACACAATCCAAAAATGAGCAGTGGTTGATATAATATGAATATGTATATTTCTATGTATATTTTTCTTTTTTATGTCTAAAATTTTAAAAATAACCATAAAGTAATTTATCATGACTATATCACAACTAGCAATCATTCCTCTATTGTGGGCTATTTAGGTAGTTTTTAGTTTTTCTCTATAATGAAGTAGTATTCTCTATAAAAAAGTAGTTTATAGATTTCTCTATAGCAGAGAGTGCTGAGATAAACATTTTGTAGATATCTTTATATGTTGAACATTTTTTGATGAAAAGATCCTAGAAGTGGGATAATAATGTTATAGTATAAAACTTCTTAGAGCTCTTGAGGGATATTGTCAAATTGCTATGGCTCTTGGATAAATTTAGGATAGTGTTATTTGGTTCTGGTTGTTTCAAAGAAGATCATTTGAACCAGAAGTTTGAAATTTAGAAATGTGGACTTCAGTCTTTCTAAAAATGGAGATTTAAAAAATTAGAGTCACCTCAAAACAAAATGGGCTTCTTTGAGATGTCTGAGTTTCATTACGCTCTTATCTGCATAATTTACATTAAGCCTGGTTAGTCTACCCTCCTGTTGCCCCCTCCCACTCCTGTACAACACCTCACCTCCAGACCCCCACTTGGTGCACGATAAGAGCTATTGTTGCTGCTGTCACTACCAATGATGTCTATGGAGGGTTTGCTGTGTTAAGGCATCACAGTAGGAACTTCTTCTTCCCACATCTTTGTTCTACTTCTCAAAACTCTATTTTGAACATATTCTTTTTCCTCTCTCTGAGAAAGAGTCAATCTGTCTGCCTCATGCTAAACATGGCAGTGACCAGGGCTAGAGTCTCCATCAACTATGAGTGTTGTTGGTCTCTCTGATCTCCACTGTTGGGTAATCAACTTCTTCCTCACACTTTATCCCATCAATGGCATCCAAAAATCCAGTAGGTCTAACCTATATCTCTGCTCTGTGCTTTCTGCTGTCTGAAAAATCCTGAGTTACTATTGTCCTTGTGTGGACATGGTGGGTATACATCATGATCCTTCTGAACCATTATTCAGTTGTATGTATTTGTTTTGTTCTGTCTGTTAATATATATGGACAAGGTATGTGTTTAAATAATTTTCTGTTGAGAACCTGTTTCATTCTTGTGAGAGAACAGAGCAGTTTAGTGGAATCTTCAAAGGGAAAGTAGGTTTCTCACAGAAGGTAAAGGAATATCCAGTACCTCTGACAAAAAAAACAGAAGACAAAAAAAAAAATCAGTGAAGGTGTATTGGGGACATTTCTGATATGAATGTGAATACAGTATTTCAATTTGGGGATATTTCATGTGTAAATATTTTATATTGAAATTTGTTTTGATTGAGAGTGTTAGAGAAGAGAGAGGGAGAGAGAGAATGAGAGAGAGAGAGAAAATGCTTACGTGTTGGTAAGAATGAGAGAGTATTGAAAATATTATAAAAACTACAAAAGTGGGCTTCCCTGGTGGCGCGGTGGTTGGGAGTCTGCCTGCCGGTGCGGTGGGCATGGGTTTGGGCCCTGGTCTGGGAGGGTCCCGCATGCCGTGGGGCGGCTGGTCCCGTGAGCCATGGCTGCTGAGTCTGCGCATCTGGAGCCTGTACTCTGCAGCGAGAGGCCACAACGGTGGGAGGCCCGCGCACCGCGATGAAGAGTGGTCCCCACTTGCCACGGCTGGGGAGAGACCTCGCGCAGAGGTGGGGACCCAACACAGCCAAAAATAAAAAGAAATAAATTAAAAAGAAGGCTCAACATTTAAAAAAAAAAAACTACAAAAGTATCAGATATCAGAGTTAGGATGACTTACATCTCAATGCTGACTTTAACAGAAGTAGAGTGTAATTAACCTACACAAATTAACTCTTGTAGACATAATTAACTCTCTGGGAATTGTCCAAATTCTGTCAGGAGGTGATAGGGAAACTCACTATAAGAGTTTTATGGCATCTAAAAACCAGAATAGAATCTTACTCATCTGAGATTAATGTGAAAACTAGGACCAGGTGGAAATGTTACTCAGACCCTGGGGTCAGGAATAAGAGAATTCAATGGGATTCCACTTTCTCCACAAGGCAGACTCCTGAGGGTAGCTCAGCTTTGGCCAAAGGTAGAAAAGCCAGAGTGAGACAAGTGACAGGAACCCCTGATTGGGGGATTCTGAGACAAAGGCTGTTTATGAAGAAAATACATCTTGAAAGTAATAGGCATAAGCAATTGTGAAAATATTTAGATGAAATCATAAATTGTCAGAGTTGGAAATATTTATAGTTAGGATTGAGTTTTCCAGGTGAGGTAGATATGTCCAAGAGTTGTTTAGTGACAAGTCCAAAGTGACAGAGCAAGTGTCAAAAAATCAAAGAGAGATCTCAGTTTTCTTGAAAGTTCTTCACCCTGATGTTCTAGTGTCATCTCTAATCTCTATTAGGATCGTCATTGTCAATCAGGGAATAACAGACCCTCAGTCTGTCAGGTCATCCACATCTGTGCCCAATCTTCATTGCCGTGCCAACAATGTCCAGGGTAAGTTGTATTCACTTTCTGTGGCTGCTGTAACAACTGACTACAAACTGGGTGGCTTAAGAAAGCAGAGATTCATTCTCTCACAGTTCTGGAGTCTAGAAGTCCAAAATCAGTATCACTGGGCTGAAATCAAGGTGTTGGCAGGGTTGGTTGTACTCCTTCTCAAGGTTCTAGGGAATAATCCTTGCATCTCCTAAATTCTGGTGGCTTCTGTATTCTTTGGCTTGTGGCCACATCATTCAAATCTCTGCCCCTGTCTTCTCATTGCATCATCCTTTGTGTGTGTTCAAATGTACCTCTGTCTTTCTCTTATGAGGATACTTGAGATTGCATTTAGGCCTAACCTGATAACCCAGAATAATCTTCCCAAGTCAAGGTCTCATTCACATCTGCTTTATATTTCCCTTTCAAAATAACATTATAGGGATTAGGTCTTAATATCTTTGGGGGGCTTTAATCAAGCTGCTACATAAGTTCTCATTATATTCTGGACTTAGGAGAAACATGGAATGGCCACACTCTATTTGAAAAGTATAATAGCTTTTGCTGCCTGAAAACTATATGAATAATGGGGAGGAGATTTGGGAGTCACCTTTTTTATAGATAGTAGTATATCCATGAGTGACTGCTTGTCCCTAGAGAATGAGTGTAGATAGAAAGGAAACAAGCACAAAGCTGAGACCTGGTGCTCTTTAAGCTTAGGAGTCAAAGAGCTGAGTAGGATTTTGAGAAGAGTATTCAGGTGAAGCCAGTGGACTTGGAGGAGAGCAGAAAAAAGGAGAGGCAAACTATATCAAATCTGCAATCAACTACATGGATACTAAAATCACCAAAGGTATAGCATCAGTAGTATTAATGCAGCAGACAACAAATGAGCAGGGGGTAAAATCTTTGAGAAACTGGAGGAAACCCAAGGAGGAAGAAGGAGATATCATAACAAATTCTCATTTTTTCTCACTAAACATTTATTCAATATGTGACATTAGTAAACATTTTTTCTTAACACTCATTCAGACTTTAAGTCTCTCTTCTAGTAGTTTCTGTGACAAGATCAAAATATTAAAAGAGGACTGGTTGCTCATCTCTTTGAAAAACACTATTAAGAAAATGAAAAGACAAATCACAGATCATGGGGAAGTATTTGCAAAGCATACATCTATAAAAGTCTTATATTCAGATTTTATAGAGAACATGTACAACTCAATAAAAGAGACAACAGTGCAATAAAAATAGGACAAAAGGACAGGCACATCACAAAGTGCTCATGAAAACTGAAACCACAATATATCTACTAAAATGGTGAGAGTAAAGGAAATGGACAATACAAAGTGATGGTGAAGACGTGGAGGAATTGGAATACCTTATGTTGCTGATAAGAAGGAAAAATACTGCAGATACTTTGGAAAATAGTTTGACAGATTCTTATAAAATTAAACACTCATTTATATGACCCAGCAATTCCACTCTTAGATATTACCTAGGAAAACCATATATATACACAAAGATCTATATGCAGAAGTTTATAGTAGCTTATTAATAATAACCCCAAACTAGAGATAATTGCACTATCCATCAACTAGTATATGAACATAAAATTGTGGTACATTCATAAATTGGAATACTACTTAGCAATAAGTGGGAACAAAGTTGTGACATATGCAATAAAATGGTAAAAAGGTAAATCTCAAAAGTAATACGTGACATGAGAGAAGAACAAAGGAAAAGGCTATGTATTGTATTATTTCATTTACATGATGTATGATTGAATTGTGTTCCCCAAATTCATGTATTGAAGTCCTAAGCCCCAGTACCTCTGATATGACCATATTTGGAGATAAGTATTTTTACAGAGGTATTCAAGTTAAATGAGGTCACCCAGATTAGGGTGGGTCCTAATCCAATAATTAGTATACTTATTAAAAGGGGAAATCTGGGAACAGACACACATCCATAGAGGTAAGATGATGTGAAGACACAGGGAGAAGATGGCCATCTACACACCAAGGAGAGAGGCTTGAACCAGATTCTTCTCTCATTGCCCTCAGAAGGAACCAACCCTGCTGATAGTTGATCTCAGGCTTCTAGCCTCTAGGACTTTGAGACAATAAATGCCTATGGTTTAAGTCACCCAGTTTGTGGTATTTTGTTACAGCAGTCCTAGGAAACTAATTCAGGTGACTTCTGGAAAAGGTAAAATTACAGAAACAGAAATCAGATGAATGGCTTCCAGAGAGGATAGAAGGAGGGGATTTACTACAAGGAGGCATAAAGGAACTTTTTTTGATAATCAACATTTATTTATTGATGGAATTGGTAGATATGTACATAATATACATATCTACAAAAATTCATTCAACTCTATATCTCAAAAGGATGAGTCTTACTCTATGTATATTACACCTTGATAAGCCTGACTTTAGCACAGTTTGCAGCCTTTCAATTGTTACTCTGCTCTTGGTCTTTATTGAATTCATCATGGTGATGGGTAGAGATGAATAATTGAAGAGATCAGGGAAAATTGCTTTATGTGGAGCATGAGAGGCATAGTAGAAAGAGAGAAGAGGATGAAGTGGAAGCAAGAGGTAGGAAAGAGGAGAGATGAGAAATGATGAGGCTAAGCAATGGAGAAAGTGGGACTTCTGAAGAGACAGAGAGACCTAAGTTACAAGGAGTAACTTTGAGGAGAGGGAGCAGTAAAGAGAATTGTTAGGAAGTGTTACTGTGCTCAGTTGAATGAACCCTTTTCCATTATTATGCTCTCAAGGAAACTGTTAGTAAAAATTTACATCTTTCTCAGAGTTTCTGGAGTAGAAATAATGTTCATTGATCTCTATCACTCTTCTGAGCAGAGACTTGAAAGTGGGATCCTCTTTTGCTCAAGCTGCTTTTTATTAATCAATTAATTAATTATTATTATTATTATTTTATTTTCCTACTTTCCCCACAGAGCAGGGATCAGAGCTGATGAACTGTACAGCATTTGCCTTCTCTCTCCCCTGATCCTTGCACCTAGCACAAGTTCAATTCCGACCTGATGGCTGACCATTGAATTTCAACTGAAATGCAGCTACTTTTCCATTTTCTATAGTGATGGCTTAAATTGAAAGAAAAAGCATCTGGAATATATTACTCCCAATAAAATAAGCCCATAATGCCATTGAAATAATCTCTCTGTGTAAGTATTTGCATAAACCTTGTATATCTACATATTAAATTGTTTACAAGCATATGTTTTATGAGGAAAGAGTTCTAGACAGTCTTCCTAGTAAATAGAATTAAAATTGCATTCTTTGATTTTTCCTATACCTCAGGGTATGAGAAAGTATGTCTTTGATTCTGTACAGCAATTAAAGCAAAGTTTCCCGAGTGTGCAAAGGTAAGTTTGAAGCCAACATTTTGAAGGATGCATATTTCAGTGGTACCAAATTCCCATTTGGTTTTCTATTTATGGATATAATCAGGGGCTGGAAGAATTACTCTCTGCTCAAATACTACTTATTGGGGAGAAGCATGCGTTTTATACCTTATAAAGAAAGTCCATGGGAGAATTAAATAAAAAATCATATCATCAAAGGAATAATGGTTCATCCCAGAGAATATAGTGTTCAAATATTTTAGTCCACAGATATGTTGACTTTGTTTTTTAAATGTGCAAGAACATTATGGCATGTAAGAAAGAATCCTTACCAATGTCTTTGTCTTTAGGATCTGCATCTAGGGAAGACAAGCACAGATGTCTTTATTAGGCTTTAGTCTAAGTGTCTTCCCTGGAGGGGACCCTGGCGGGTGAGCATTAGTGGGCTGATGCGTAATCTGTGCTTATTACCGTGCTCATCAGCGGTGGGTGACCCCACTAGGAGGGATGCGGTATTGCGATTTCTCTGATTCTTAGAATATGTGTTGTCTCTAGGAGGAAGGATGCGGGCTTCCAGATACATATTCTCAGAATAAACAGATCATGAGCACACTTCCACTAAACATCCCTCTTTGACAAGCAATTTCCATATCGTGAGGACAATCATAAGGTGTTTCCAGGCAGAATAAGCTGAAGTTTGGAGAATCAGTTCATTCTGATTTAACTCCTTCACTGGGTAAAACTGTTGTACGAATAACACAGAATTTTTTAAGTTGTGAATTGCATTTGTGTGTTCATTTTGAAAATAAAATGAAGTGATGAAGTTTTTTCCTATTACTGCAATTTTACTTGTGAAAAGTGCTTGTCTGTTTTTAGCTCTGGCAGTTTCAGGTAAAACTTTAAATATGTGCTTTATAAAGTGGTGGAAATTGAGAGGTTGATTTGCTTTTCTTTGCCATAAGTAGTTTGGTTTCTGTGAGGGTGACCATAATGGTAGAAATCTGATTTTTTCATGAAAAGTGAGTGTGTGTGTATGTGTGTGTGTATATATATTATATATATATATATATATATATATATACACACACACACATACACACACACACACACATTTGCAATAGTCCTGAATCTTACCTTGAGTGTCATCATTTCAATTTCTCAATGAAAAGCAAATGCTACACAATTAAACATTTACTGTTTTTATGAAATTTCATATCAAATGAGACAGTGGCAGGTTCATTAAAGTGCATTGTTATGTAAGCACTTAAAACTAGATTAGAATCACAAACTAGAGTTCAGTATTATCTCTGTTGTGTTGGTAACAAGTACAGTCAGAGAGAAAAAGGAGTACCTAATTGTTGGACTTTCTTTCAATCTATGACTGTATTGCCATTTCCCCTACATTCATTTGGGAAATTAAAAATAGAAAACTCTTTTTAAAACCTTTTTTTGAAAGAGAATCCATTACAAACTCAGTGACTCTATGAAATATACTAGCAGGTTACTAAATTGTTAATGTACTCATGTGGATGGATGGCAGAGAGAGAGAGAGAGCAATGGTCAGTAACAAACTGACCCAATTACAATCATATAGCTCTATCAAGCCCACCTCAATAAATGAGGTATACAATTTCTCCTCTGTAATTTCGAAGTCCAAAAAGCTCCAAAACCAAAAGTTTTTTTTCTCCATAATTTATCTGTTGACAGAACATGATGTGTACTGCCCTAAAGCTACTGCAATCTCTATTTCTCCAACTTACTGTGACTGGCCATGTATTTTAATCAGAAATATTGCATTAGAATAATGGTAGGGAAGTGGGGGGTTGCCCCAGACCTCACTGAGACTACCATGTAATGTCCTCTTCTGAAATCTGAATTCGGAAACACATCTGGCTCTGAGAGTTTCAGATAAACATTTATGGACCTTTATTTCAGGAATTTCTCTCTTCAGTCACTGATCTGACCTGTCAAGTCCTTGGCCTATGCACGGCACAGGGAGATCAGCTTGGTGCTTTGTGACCACCTAGAGGAGTGGGATAGGAAGGGTGGGAGGGAGATGCAAGAGGGAGGGGATATGGGGATATATGGGTACCTATAGCTGATTCGCTTTGTTATACAGCAGAAACTAACACACCATTGTAAAGCAATTATACTCCAAAAAGATGTTAAAAAATAAAAAAAGAAAAAAAAATTCCTTGGACTACTTTTCCGTCCCAAACCAGATATTTTCTCCAGTGATCCAAGCTAGACTGACCGTTTTATTGACCCCATGTTACTCACTTCTAGGACTTTCTATCTCTCTGTTATCCTTGTGAGATCAGTCTTCACAGACCTTCATACAATGATAGGTGGTTATTTCCACTTTCACTGGCCTCTGAGGTGCTGGCTGTTGAGGGGTCCAGTCCTTCACTTTGGGCACAGCAGAAGTTGCAGCCTCATTTTTCTTAGCATGCCTTGTTCTCTCCCTGTTACTCTTAAGTGAACAGAAAGATTAAATCTACAGTGAGCTTTGTCATTTGGTAGTAAGTACTACTCCCCGAAGTCCCTTCTATTGTTAAAAAATTTTTTATACAGTACTCTCCTTGATTATTATTGAGAAAGCACTGCTAGGTCTGATAATCTTGGGTTTTATATTTTATCTACATGACATTCATTTATAAATAAGCCACATTTTAACTTGTGCTTATATTACCCAAAACCTTATAAAGTGGGTGCTATTAAATCCAATTACAGATTTGGTAAATAAACATTGAGAAACTTGTCTAAACCTCTACTGTTTAAAGTGTGGTCTGGGGACCAGTAACTACACCATCACCAAGCACTTGCTAGAAGTGTAGAAACTCAGAACCCACTGCAGATCTGCTTAGTTGGAATCTGCATTTTAACGATTATCTCTGGGTAATTTGTAAATGCCCATTACACTGTGAGAAGTTATTCATTGAGAAATCCAGTGATCTGTCTTCTCCACTATAAATCTTGTTGAAAAAAATCAAGGGTTAAGATATGTGTAGAGACATAAAGATCCAGTTCTCAAATTAGAAAACAACCAGTTAAATAAAAACTTTAACAAAAATCATAAAAGTAAATAAGACTTACAAAGACACTCAGGGTAAAGAATTATTCTAAAACATGTTTTATTTTCCATATTCCTAATTATTTCAAGGAACACTACTACGTTGACAAATGATGGAAGAAGAATAGAATGGTTCATAAAAAATCAGACAAATATCTGGTGTGACTGCCTGTGGACTCGCGGGGTGCAGGTGGTGGCTCATTGGGTTGGGGCCCAGCTAATAAGGCCAAAGGTCAGGCTCCCTTCCAGTTGCTGTGTGCATGATGAAATAGCACAGAACAAGGGGCTTGATCCTTAAAAATTCTTCTTTCTCCAGACTATTGAAGGAGGGGGACACCATACTATTATGATCCTAAATACTTGGGTTTTCAATCAGAAGATAATTTTTTTCCAATCTGTAAGGTCCTGTAGCAGCACAGAAGAAAGTGCTGTCCTCAGCTGGTAGCCTCTGCATTGCAGACACTGCCTCTAGCTCTTTGATGTTTCTCTTCCACTAGCAGCTGTGCATCTGTGACTCTGACTCCCAGCCAGCCAGCCTGCTGGCCATGGACCCAGGGACTGTGGACTAATGCTTGAACCACTGACCCTCACCTTATTTACAGTTGTTCTCCAATTGTGTAGGTGTTATTATTCTGAGAATTGGTGTACCCCCAGCCCCACACCATTACACTGGAGAAAAATGGGACTCAGATTTAGTGCCCTAAGTAACATCAGTCTAAGTGGCAGAGTTGGAATCGAAGCCCAGGTCTATGTGATAACAATTTACTTGAAAGTATCACTTCAGGTCTCACACGTGAGCCACACCCAATCTTCAATCATGAAAATCTTTCTACTATAAAACAATTTCATAGTAAAATGTTGTTTTAATGAAGGATTCTGTGCTGTATACTCGAAGCTCTTGAGAGAGTCTCGAAAATACTTTCAATCCAAATACATCATTTCCTAGGGGTAGAAAACTGGTGTCAGAAGGGCTGAATTCAGACATCACATTTGGTGTGTCCCTTGTTGAATTCCATTATCATTGTTATTTTTATTATTGTTATTTTAAATACCTTCAGGCATGGCAGTTCTCTCCAGCTGCCACAGGCATGACCTCTATTGTTTTATAGTTTCCTGATGAATAATTCATAAATCTATGTTATCTGATTGATCCCACCAGGTATTTAAATTTATAACTGATGATTTCTATTTTACTAACCAAAGTACTATATTATTTATCAGATATGTTCATCCTTACAACTTCATATGCAATATTTCCTAAAAGCAAAACAGAACAAACAAACAAACAAAAAAAGTGATTCTTCAAAAATATTATGGATATTTATTTTTTCATTTCCTGCTCTTCAACATTTTTCCAATTCTAATGTAATCAATGTAACATTTATGTGGCTTAAGGGTTATTTGGTTAGTTGACATCGTTTAGTCTTGACACATGCTTAGATAGCTTTTTTATTGTTATTGTTAACATACAATATAATGTTAGTTTCAGGTATATGACATAGTGATTTGACATTTTTATACATTATGACATGATCACCACAGTAAGTCCAGTTACTATTTTTCACCATCAAAGTTGTCATAATATTATTGACTATATTCCCTAGGTGTACATTCCTCCTGTGTATTCCTCCCTGTGACATATTTATTTCATAGCTGCAAGTTTATACATCTTAATCCCCTTCATCTACTTCATCCATCCCCTTAGCTGCCCCCACTCTGGTAAAAACAGTATATTATCTGTATCTATGAGTCTGTTTCTGTTTTGTTTGTCCATTTGCTTTGTTGATTAGTTTCTGCATATAAGTGAAATCATATGATGATCAACAATTTCAAGCTGTAGGAAAGCTACCCTACATATGACCCCTTCATATCTTTTTGTTGTCCCCCTACTCCAAGATGAGACAGTGTACTTTACCTCAGCTCAACTGAGTAGGACCTGTCCAATCCAACCAGAACATACAGGTTATGCTGCAGTAACACACAGTTCTAAAATGTCTATGGCTTGAAATAGCTAAGGTTAATTTCTTACACAAAGTCCGAGCTGTGACAGAGATGCTCTACTTGTAGGACACCCAGATTGACTGAGCATTGCCATCTTAAACTTGGTCAGTCATCACACCACAGGGAAAAGGTCTCCTGAGGATCTTGCCCTGGCAGTGAAATGTTTGATCCAGAAATGGCATACATCTCTTTGGTCACGACTCATTGGCCAGAACTTTTCACAAGACCCACCTTCTCACAAGGGTGCCAAGAGTTTCACTCCTACCATGGGCCTGGGAGGCAGAGACCTCTGCCTCTCTTTTTTAACTGTCTTACCATATTATATTCCTTTTACTCAAGGGATTTTTCTCCCCTCAAGTTTACTGGCATTTCTTTTTGCCTATATCTAAAAGAAATTTTAAAAATCCTATACCATTGTGGCACCAGTGAACAAAATTCTGAAATGAAAGCAATTTAACCAGGATACACTGATAGCCCACACTTCCTATTAGATAAAGGCTATTAAGGATCTGCCATACCATAATAAAATCTACTATTATGATACATTTTCTTTCCTTCATTATTCAGAGACAGTGGTCTTATTTAATTACTCATATTTGTATGAAGTCAATGTGTAGTGATTCTTTGCGGATGGTGATTGTTTTTCTATAATCTATCTGAAAGTATCTGATACCATTCTTTATGAGCATAAATGAAAGAGCTCTACCCATTTAACAAAAAAGAACAACATCATTAAAAAAAAATCTCGATTCATTTCATTTTGTATAACTGGATTTAGAGTATTTATTTTGAAACACTTTTTTTTTTCTGGACTCCATAGTGTTTTAGAATTTGGAACTTGGATGTACATCAGAATTCCACCAGATTCTTTTAATGTAGGTTTCTTTCTGTTTATTTTTGTTTCTGAATTGAGAACCCCTCAAAATTTATTGAAAAGTATCAGATGCAATAAGTCATAGCAAAGGAGAAAAAGACTTACCTTTATATTTCCTACTACAACTCCTATTTTACTCTTTCTTCCTTTACCTCAATCACATAATTTTATTAGTGAAAAAAATGTTTTGAGCCAAAAAGACATAATTCGTACAAGTCATCCACACAATGACTAGCAACTCTGGACGAAGTAAGCATACAATTTGCTAAGGTTACTCAGCTATTTTAAAAGCCTTTTAGACATTCTGGCAAGAGGCTGTATTCCCATCCTGCTCTGTTCAAAGCCAGACTGCTTTTAGCCAGATCCAGGACAGATAACATGCACAGGAGAACATTTTAAACTCTTGATGTCAACATGATAAGCCTGCAAAATTATATGGATACAAAAAATGCAGTTTTACCCAAGCCATTGACAGAAAGTGATGGTGCAGAAATTCAGAAAGCACCCCTGGTAATACTCATGTAGCCGGGAAAGGACTGGGCACTGGTCACTAGCTCTTGCTGGCCACTCCTCTTGTCAAGCTCACGGGGGTCTGTGAAGTCATTCCACACAGCTCACCATGGGAACCAGGGAAAAATGCTTTGCTTTAAGGACATACACAGCTGTGATGTCACAGGCACAAAGATAATAATAAAATGTGGTTAGTGTGGTGTCAACTACACCTTGGCTCTTTTGTCTTCTTTCCCTTCTCGTATAATTTTGTATCCTTGTGCGAATCGCCTCATTAGGGAAAGAGACTGAAAATTGGGGTCAGGGTATTTAAACCTGACCTGTGCAGAGGCCAGACAAGGCCGGGGCCCACCGAGGTTTCACTTCAGAGCTCCAGACCACCCCTGAGGTGACACCAATTCAAGCCTCATTTTATAAAGGCCTTATTAATTATTGTCTTTATAAGAAGGAGAAGAAGCCTTATAAAGAAATGTGTCATTCTCAGAGTAAGAGTGGGCAGACAAAAAAAGGAAGAGAGAGGGAGAGGGAGAGGGAGAGAGAAAGAAACAGAAGATCAAAAGGGAGCTTTTTTTTTCCTTTTGCTTTTCATGCTTCCAAACCTCAAAGGAGGTGGGGGAACAATCAGGCTCGGGGGTCTCGTGTGCTTTCTGGCAATTAGACTCAGCTGATGGGCTGAAAGGGATTGAATGGCAGGGTTCAAGGCCCTTCTCCCGAGCTGCAGACAACAGGCTTTTCCAAAGCAGCCAAGCAGCAGACACCATCGAAATCATTTCAAATGGAGACTTACAGAGAGGATTCATTAATTCACTGGCCTAAACAATTACGGGGACATATAATGTCTCTATAAACACTTTGATAAAGACTGTCATCTTAGACCTTCATTTTCCCTATTTTATTAGAGAGTTTTAATGACATGTTGGAAAGGCATCTTTCATTTCTCCAATTGCTAAATTATAAACCTTTTTGCCTAAAATCATCCACCCTCCCCCAAATAACTGAATATTTCATTTTTAAACATTAGGCTGCAAAATCGAAAAAGAAAAAATTATATATATATATATATATGTGTGTGTGTGTGTGTGTGTGTGTGTGTGTGTATAAATCTTCCACTATCAAATTTATAAAGCTCAGTTTTCATCTGGTTTAAGCAGAGAAAATTTGCTCTCTGGTTTGATAATTCTTTCACATTTCCTTTATAGTTCTCAGTTTCTCCTTGTTTATTTAATTTTTAACCAATATATTGAGAAAAAAAATTTTTGTCGACTTAGACAATGCTAGTTAGTTAGAGCGGAGGTAAATGCAATAATCCATCACTGTGTTTGTGTGTGTGTGTGTGTGTTGGGTGGGGGGCGTTAGTGATTTTTGTATTTGGGTCATCACCTAGATTTAAATTAAAAAAAAAAAATAAGCCTATGAGCCATTTGGCCTTAGGGAGAGCTGGACATTCAGAAGTTGAAAGAAAATCAAAGTGCGGGGGCTTCAGCACACGCAGCAAGAATGAATGATCCTGAATTTCAAGTACTCAACTTCCCAAGTGTAACAGGATCGAAATGATCTTGATCTGTCTGGTCACTACCCAAATGAGTGGTAATTTGCAAAAGAGCACCACTAACCGGCTTTTCAAAAGATGGGGCCAGTTTTTAAAACTGTCTCTGAACTGAGATCAGCTTTTTAGCTCCAGTTTTATTTTCTCTCCATGGGGTTTTCACCTAACTACCTGTGAGGCTTTGATTTTGAGGTGGAGCTGACCTCTTGCACAGCATCCGCCAGCAAAAGTAGCTGTTCCTCTTTGCTCGTCCACATGGAGAAAATGTTTATATGTGTGTGATCACATTGGGCTTGCTCAACAGGGCAAGGGTTAACTACTTACATACTGTCGACCCCTTTCAAGCAGGGACTGAGCACTGCTGCTTCTAGGCAAGCACATAAGCACTTGAGGGCTTTGGCAATCACTGATGACAAAGTAATAATAAAAAGAAATATGGCCGCTCTCAGAGCATCTTTCATTTATGTACAGGGGAGCACTTGTTTCACAAAAGGCTGACACTTCATTTGACATATTTGGAAACTGAGGTAGCTGGCCCTTCTGCCTTTTCCAGAGGAGCCTAGGCTGACTAGAAACCAAACCCGAAGCACTTGACTTGTCCACCTCACTTGGGAGAGAGCAGCCATCTTGATTCATAGGAAAATGGAACCTACTTTGGCCTCTCTTCAATGGCTGGAGTGCTCTTGGGGCCCAAAAGGGAAAGACAGTAGGATGTGGTTATTCAAATAGGCACAGATTTAAGCTTCACAAAGAACATCTTCCTGGACACAGAATACCCTCAATGTCTAGATAAATGCTCATCCTATGAAACAGGGTGGTATTATAGGTTTCCCCAGGTAAGATACGTTTCCTATATAAGCTTTGAAGGGTCTCTTTGACTTTTCTAGAGAAAAACAGGTTGCACTGCTGCAAGGACTGCCATGGAAATACTAGTCTAGGATTTTTTGGTGTGTTTACCTGAGATTATCCTTCTACAAATACTACATTGTCAAGTGACAGGTAAGTACTGGTGTGCATGGATTTGATGCATAAAATTTTATTCTTGTGTAAATGGTTCATAGGTTACTTCTCTTCTCACAGTGGGTGAAAGAGGTTTCGAAGGGGACATAGTGTATGCTGAGACTTAATGGTTGTTTCATTCTCTGCTGCAGAGGATGAAATCAACCTGGCCAGCTCTGCTGTCATTCAGTGCGAGTAGCTGAAGGGAGAATGACCAGCCTTTCTGGTCCTGGTGCCTCACAGACAGAGGGTAACTAACATTTTCCAAGGGTTATCTTTCTAATTGAATCCCCTCCCTTACTTACAGATGAGGAAATGAAATTCAGGGAGGTGCAGTCCTTTACCCAAGTTTGCAGAGTCAGTAGTGTTAGAACAGGTCTTGACCTGGCTCTGTTTTCCTCCAAAGTGTAAGTTCTTTCCACTCCACTCATTCACTGGTTTATTCATCCATTCCTTTGTCCCTCCATTCATTCAAAAAATATGTCTGAGAATCCAAATGTCCATTGACCAATGAAAGGATAATCAAAATGTGGTATATACATCCAACTGGATATTATTCAACCTTAAAAAGGAAGGAAAGTCGGATACTTGCTACCACATGGATGAATCTTGAGGACATTATGCTAAATGAAATAAGCTGAACACAAAAGGACAAATCCTGTATGATTCTACTTACATGAGTTCTTACAGCAGGCAAGTTCTCAGAGACAGAAAGTGCACTGTGGTTGTGGGGTGCTGGGGGCAGTTAGTGTTTATTGGGTACAGAGTTTTAGTTTCCAAAATGAAAAGAGTTCTGGGTACTGGTGATGGTTGCACAATATTTTGAATGTAATTAATGCCACTAAACTCTACACTTAAAGGTTAAAATGGTAAATTTTATGGTATGTATATTTCACCATGATTAATTTTTTTTGGAAACTCTATTATATTCTATGTGCTCTATGAGTTCCATAGAATTTAGAACTGAATATAAAGTCCCCTTTTAAAATTAAGGAAAAAAAAAAAAAAAACTAAGATAAATGAACGTATTTTTTTTCCTCTCTGGCCCAGATTTAGTCCAGACTTGTCCTACAGACAGAGGCTATGTCTGAGTTGAATAAAATGACATTTGCTGTCTAGGTTAGGGAGGATGAATACATTTTTTTTTTCTGCTTGCCCAAAGAGAATATTAGACTCAGTTTTAATTATATTTAGATATATGAGTAGGACTTGCAAAAACTGCAACACTGAATAAAGTAGAAAGATTTCAATGTCTTTAAATTTACTCTTATTCTCATTTTGAGTATTCATTGCCCTTGTGTTTTGTTGTGGCTTCACTTTGTTACAACTGAAGGGGTTGTTCTCATGTAAATTTTTAAAGAAATAAGGCACAGCATTGCTGTTGAGACACATAAGTATCTTCCCTCAGAGAAGCATGCTGATTTATTTCTAAAAGCAACACTTAAATTTCCTTTACATTTATCTTTGTTAATTTCTTCTAAATTCTGCTTTGATCTACATAGCCTTCCTTTTGTTTAGAGCCAGTTAAATGTTGAGCTTGCCTCAGGGTCTTCTCTTCCTTTCCCTTTTCCCTGGTTGCCCTTTGCCGAGCACGGGGCTAGTAGAAGTTGGGTCACTGTCTCGTTGTGTGACAGGCAAGTTCCTCTGTGGCATCTGAAATATTAATGCCCCGTGTCAGGTAGCACATTACCCAAAGAAACACCGGCCCACAGATTTGAATTTACTTTCTCATTCCTTTCTCTTAAGAGGTTTTGTGGTTGTTGATGTTTTGCTCAAATGTAGGTATTTTGAAACCTGCCAGGTAGATGCAAGCATTTAATTTTTAAAAATACCAAGCTCTGAATTTAAACCTTATCATCGTTGCAGCAGAAGTAAGAATTCTTTATTCACTTCCAGTCATTTTGATGGTCAGTTTTTTATAAAGTCTTTTTTTTTTCCTAATGCGAACTGATGTAGAAAGCCAATTTTGAAGGGGGCAAAATGAGATGTGAGTTGGTCTGATTGAAGAGGAGATGGTATAGGAGCATGGGGGATGAGGGTTCTAGAGTCCATCTACTTCAGTCCTGCTGACAAGGATACTCCCACTGAACCTAGTTTGAAATGTTGATGGATTGGATTTCTCACCAGTCAACCCACTCTCATTTGGGCATCTCACAACCTTCTCTTTGAGATGTAGAACATTACATTACATCTACTTAAAGCACACATTTTCCTCCATGGTTCATGTAAGCATCATTTTATTTTGCCTTAGCCTCCAAAATTTTCCTGTACATTTTTCCTCCAGAGAACAACCACTCCTCTGTTTTGGTCCCACCTAAAACCTTAGATTCTCAGTCCATTCCCAGTTCCATCCTGATAAATACTTTGTATTTCTCTTTCAGCTGGTCTCTTAACCCTCTCAGTTCTGAAACAGATTCATTAAACTCCACTTTGATAAAGAATGGTCTCCCCTGCCTTAAGGCTTGGACTATTATTCATTGCATATGGTGCATTCTGGGAATTTCTTTTCCCAATGAAATGTTGTTTAGACATCACTTAGAATGCTAGTGTTAATTCAGTCAACATTCACCGAGCTCCTCACTAGGGACCATCAAAGATGAATCTGTTACAGCCTGCATTTATATGCTTGCAGACAAGTAACGGGTAAAATGTATACATTCACACAGAAAAAGAGAATTATGAACAAATAATGATATGAATAAAGTACCTGTTAGGTGCCAGGCATTTTCCATTCATTATTTGTTTGAGTCATCATTGCAAGTTGGTAAAATTTATATTTTACCTTCATTTTTACCATATGACAAAACTGAGTTTCAGGGAGTTTAATTGAATCAGATATGGTACATCACTTATGAGCCACTCAACAAAGAAACATGGAGGCCTCAGGTGTATCAGGTGACACCTTGTAGGACTACAAAGCAGAGGTCTCCCAAGTCTTGGGGCTACTTGGGGTCTTGCTCCTACTTTTCACTGTTCTTAGGATCAAAGCAAACAGCACCCTTCAGCTCCAAACTGTACTTGCCTGCCTGGCAATGACTGAAAGACCAGACTGTGGCTGCAGTCAAAATTAAAGACAATCCAAGACACTGTCTCTCTTTTCACCCAAAACCACTGCTCGGAGGTCCCCAGGACAGAGTTCATGTTATTTCAGTCCACCTGTGTGGGGAGATCCTACACTTTGCTTTCCAATTAACTGACCTCTTTTACTGGAAAAGTTGTTGAAACATCTCCAGGCTTCAGGATTGTAGTATGCAAAATGAATGTGAAAATACTTAATACAGTCTTAGATGTTAAAATTAATTTATGATCCCAAAGTATAAAAGTAATATGTGAAGACTAATCAGTCTCTTGAGGATATTATAAGCTCTTGGGAAAGACTTGAGAGAATTCCTGTCACATGAGAAGCCTGCTAGACCTTTTGTTGGAGAAAGTATTTGTATGGATGATATTCAGCAATCTCTAAGAGATTGGCAGGGAGGGAGTTAAACATACGTGCCCCAGAGCTATCCAGAATTTTCAGCTAAGAGGGTGTTCACTCTGCTGTGAACCCCAATTAAAAATAAAACCCCTAGCTGGGTGAGCCCACCCCATCCTTAGGATAAACAAGATTTGATTCACTGCAATGGCACTGCACTAACTGTGTTGTAGAGTAATACAGTATATATGCCTCCTCTGGGGAGGCACAAAAGAGGAGGCCTAATTATCATCTAGCCAGAAGGATGGGGCATAGTTAACACCTTTCTGGGTGGGCTGAAATTAATGACCCCTTCCACCCACTATTGCCTACCTCCAAGCCCCTTTATAAATGACTATACAACACGGTAGTTGGTATTCAGATCACAAGAGAGGGCATTTAGCCAAAGCCATTTGTCTACAAGGTTTGATCTCTTTTTAATTTTGTTCAGATTTACAACTGTGTTATTAAGTGAGATAACTGGATCCTGTCTGAAGTAGACAAGGACCTTCCCCACTCAAATCTGAATATCTGAAGTTAATATTAATTTTCGAGATTGGACATACTGCTTTTTCCTTAAGTGTTTTTGCAGGCTGCTTTCCCATAGCCACATTGAACCCTCCATTCTGCAGGGCTGTGTGTGTAGCCTGCCTGCCCACTTCAGGCAGAGCAAGTGGGCTTTAGGGACAAAAAGACTGGACTTGTGAAGTGTGTGGCAGAAGCTTTAACATTTCGCAGATGGTCAAAAGGCTGGGGAATTTGTTCTCTTTTTGAGCAAGGAGGGAGCTGTGTTATATAGCTAATCATGACATTTGAATTCAATAAAGCATTTCTCCTATAAATATGCATATGTTATATACATATGTAGCTATATACGCCTATATAATATTTAATAACATTATCTTTTGAGGCTTAAATCATGCTTTTGAGGTTGACAAAGTAATGAGTGCAAGATTTGGTGATGTCACAGATGTCATGTGATGTCATCAGGTCATGTGATAATTCACACTACCATCCTGAATAAGGACACTATTACATTTGAGAAAAGGGACCTTCCAAGCCTAAGTGCTTAATTTAAAGTTAATGAGGATTAGAGGGAAGACTCAGACCCATTATTTTCCTGATTCTAAATTCAGTGGCATTTATATGACTCTGCCTTTTCTGGAAGTAAAGTTGTGGCTACAAGGAGCCTGCCTGCTGTTTCTTTTCATTTGCTTTCTCCCTAGTAGCCTTACAGTATAGTGATTAAGAGCACTGGATTCAACAACTTGCTCATGCTGTATACTCTTTGGGTAAGGTGTTTAACCTCTTTAAACTTCTGTTTCCATATGTAAAAATAGGAATGATAGCAATATCTCTTTAATGAGAATTTCCTGAGGACAACAATAGTGCAGGAAAAGTGCTTAGAATATAATATGCTCTCAATAAATAGTATAACCTACTTATTTGGAGGTTTACATGGGTTTTTATAATATGAAATAGTATTTTGTTTTTTGTTTGCCTATATGGTGCCCCCCATGACCCATTAGATCTTGACTCAAAAAAATGTTCATCTAGCACCTTTTGAAAAGCAAGAGTTAAAGTAGGAGATTTCATAATTGTTATTCTAATATGCTCCATTCATATATTTATACATATAGTTAGACAGGAGAAGGACTGCGCAGAAGTCCCCTATAAATATTATAAAGTAATAGAATCTTTCTTTCTCTCCTCCCATCCCTGAAGCTCACATATATCACTGGATGAGACCCTGAGGCCGGCCGGGGATATAGGCTTTTAAGGCCTAAAATGTGGTAGCCAAAATATGAGAAGATCAAAAGGGGAGGATTAGAGACAGGCCAAATATATATGACCTAGGGGCTCAGGAAAGAGGTCAGGTCATTGAATCAGGTTTTGTTGAATGCTTTACTGATGTTTTAGCATGTACAGATGTCATTGAGCATGTGCCAATTCTTTTATTAGGGGAGCTTGAAGGTATCGCATGACTTCTGACTATCAGTATTAACATCTCATTCTCAAAAATTAACTTCTTCTCATAATGACTATCTTGTGGAATAATACAGAAGCCCAGAAAACTCTTACTCATGTTGAAGAGAATGTTCTCTTTTATTTTTCGAAACACTTACCCCAGGGTTCCTTAATTTATTCCACAGATATTTAATGAATACATACTAGGTGCTAAGATGTGGGATAGATGCTTGGATTCAGTAGTGACCAGACAACCTCTCTGTTCTAATGCAGCTTATACTCTAGTGGGGCAGAAAGAGCTTCATGAAATAAACACAGTAATGAACATTTAAAAGCATCTAGAAGCAAAAAGATAGAAAAAGGGCTCTATGGGAACAGATAATGAAAATTTTATGTAAATTAGGGATGGAAGGATTCTAAGAAGGCTTTCCTGAAGCACATGTAACTTGAGCTGCTTAAGATCTAAAGGATGGTAGAAGAAAACTGGATGGGGTGAGAGGGATAGTTTGAGAAAGAAGGATGAGCATGTGTAAAGTACTGATGGTACAAAGAACAGTATCTGATTAGAGGACCAGAAAGAGAGACTTTGAGGCTGGAGGAGAGAGAATGAGAAGGAAGGAGGTTTGGGATGCAGCTGGAAAGTTGAGCAGTAGCCAGGTGACACAAAAGTGAAGGATTTTGAAGATTTTGTTCTTTCTCTAAGAATGATGAGATACCTTTCAATAGTGTTAAGCATGGAGGTCACAGCATCATATTTGTCCTTTGAAAAGATTATGTGAGCTGCAGGAGAAATGGGCTATGGGAGTCAAATGTTGCAGGAAAGAGAGGGTGGCAGCTTGGAAATGGGAGTAGAGATAATGAAAAAACAAATGGACTCAATAATAATTTGACAGGTGAAACAAAAAGGATTGGGTAATGGACTGGATAGTTCTGGAGGTGAGGTGCAGAGAATTCAGGGGCAATTCTACATTTGCCTAACTGTATGCATGGTGTTGTCATACATTAAGCTAAGCAACACTGAAAAAGCCATTGGCATCTGAATCCCTAATAACTGAGGCCATGGACTTAGATGAGATTCTTTAAAGGTAAAAAATAGCGAGAAGTGAGAAGAAGCACAGGATGAGATACTCCAAATGCTAAACACTGGATAGAGGTGGATGATCTTGCAAAAGAGAGAGCAACAGTACAGCAAAAAAGAGGAGTAGGAGAAGAATTGGAAGAATGTTGTGTCATAAAAATCAAGGGAAAAGGAGGGAGTGGTTGAATATAATAATGTTCTGAGACGTCAACATGAGGACTGAAAATCATCCACTGGATTTAGCAACACTGTGGCCATTGTGGTGAAGATCTGTTTTGCCAAGTGAAGGGATATTACTCATATCCCCATTCATATGGTGGATCAAGGAGCAAGTGGAAGGTTAGGAATGAAAACTAAGAGTATGTACAACTTTTTGAGGGAATTGGGCAATATGTGCAAGAAGGGATATAAGACAGTGATTAGAGATCCCATCTACATGTTACTGCGTACCCAAATCTGTTACTTCCAGCCTCGGCATCCTCTAGGCTTCAGATCCCTACCTTTGAACCTCTTCTGAAAATCAAACATGTCTCAACCCCATCATATTCCAAATGGAGCTTTTCCCACTTGCCCTTGGTCCACACCTCCTCTTCCACCTGTGATCTTCAGATCAGTGAATGGCACCTTCCTTCACCCAGCCCACTAAGGCAGAAACCTGGGTGTCATCTTCTCTTCACTTCCTCCACTTTCCCCTCATTCTCAGCCCACACATTTTAGTGATTACCAACTCTTACATCTATTTCAAGTCTACCCACTTCTGTAACTGGCATCACAGATATGCATGTTCTAAGAAGAACTCTTGATTTATACCCCTGACCTTTCAGTTTCCTGCTCTCACAGTCTTTCTCACCCCATGTATCTCTGCCAGGAAAAAATCTTGAAATTTGTCGTGACTTTTTTCTCTCCCACATCCAACCAGTCAGAAAATCCTGTTGGCTCTTCCATTGACATACATCCAGATCCTGACTACTTCTCGTTATCATCCCTGCTACCCTGATCATGCCACAAAGACCTCTTGTTTGGACTATTGCATTGGCCCTGTTCATGCTGTTTCTGGCTGTTCTTATGTACAATTCCCCACATAGAAGCTAAAGTAATCTATAGAGCCTTTTCCTGACTTCCATATCAAAAGTAGCTATCCCTATTCACCTTATCTTTTACATTGCCTCTTTTATTTCCTTCACAGCACATGCATTGATCACTTCTGGAAGCTCATGTAAATATTTGTTTTCCTGTTTATTTAAAGTCTTTTCCCATCAGAATGCAAGCTTCATGAGAGACAGATATGTTCACTGGTTTATTTTCAGTGCCTTATACAGTGTCTGGAATATATTCCGGGCTCATTAAATAAGTTTTGATTAAATAAGTGTGAAAATTAATATTACCAAAGGAAATTAAGCTGGGGCCAGGCCTGCTGATGGGATTCTTCAATAGTTCTAACTGTAAATAAGGGTCATACAAGTTTGTGGCAGCTGATAAGAGTTGAAGATGTAGACACAGAAAAAATATATGAAAAAAATATTTTTGTATGTGAATAATATTTGTTGTATATGAAAAAAAAATTTGTTCACTTGGACTTAGTTGAAAAAAATGTCAGATTTGGGTGTTTTATATGATGAATTCTAATTGTTGGTTTTATTATAGAAAAGTATAAGTGGATGGCATCAAACAAATATGAAGAGCCTGCTGATTCTCTACTATGATTTGAAGCCTGCTGTAAATTTCTATTCTTTCAGAGGTAGTCCTTGCTTATTAATGAATTCAATTTCTCTCCATGCATTCCCTGAACTAAACATTATTGTCTGACCTCACAAAGTAAATCCATCCTTTTAAAAACTATAAACATTATAATTTAATAGACTTGGATAGGAACAAAATTATTAGATGCTCGGCAGAAAGCAAAATTAGTCACATTAGGAAAATTTTCATCCAAATCAATTAAAGAAGTTGATTAGGAGGGAGACATAGGGGAGCAGATTGTCATTTGAGCTGATGTGTGCTAAAGACAAACAAACAAGCAAATAAATAAATAGAAATCTTATTTGCTTTCTGCTGTCAAAATCTCTGTGAAAGAGTTGACTTTCCAAATTCATAGAAAAAAGAGATCAGGTTTTGCTGTTACCAGAGACAGGGAGTTGGGGGGAAGGCGATTGGAAAAAGGTGGTCAAAAGGTACAAACTTCCAGTTATAAGATGAATAAGTACTAGGGATGTGATGTACAACATGATGACTGTAGCTAACACTGATGTATGATATATATGAAAGTTGAGAGAGTACATCCTGAGTTCTCATGACAAGCAAAAACATATTGTTTTTCTTTTTATGGTACTTATAGGAGATATGGATGTTAACTAAACTTATTGTCATTATTTCTAGGTATATGTAAGTCAAATACTTATGCTGTGCACCTTAAACTTATTCAGTGCTGTATGTCAGTTCTATCCTAATAAAACTGGACAAAATGTTTGGTGTTAAGAACAGGAGTGAAGGAAGAAATAAATTGAACATCATGAATAGGTCAGGAAAGTTTTTCTACAAGGTGAGGAGAAGACTAGTAAACAGGGCAGAGAAGGGGGTCATGAAAGGTATCGAAGAGACTGAAGACAGTTATTCTGAAGCCAAGAGTTGGTGAGAGAAACTGGTATATTTCTATTGAATTTCTCCAAGTCCATAATGCCCTTCTGAGCACTATGTGGTACATTACCCCCAGGTCATTGCAATAAATAATTCATTCACATTTCAGTGCAGGTAGGAAAGAAATGGCACCATTTTGACTTCCAACTGGTACTCCCACTTCTTCAAGGTAAATAAGTACTTCTTAGCTCTGCAAACATCTTCCAATTGCAAGTAAGGCAGTAAGCAACTTTCTATACCTGGCTTGCAAACAGCATATTTTTCTTTCTTTGAATTCAGAAACTATCATTCTGGGTTTCCTTTGTGAGAAACAGTTCCCATAACAACACGGGAAGCTTGACTTCTGGGGGACCTCCTGCAGAGCTCTGGAATCTTCTTTGCCTCCAGGGTAGGGAGGAGAATGCCAGCATCCTGCATAGGCTTCCTTGTTGATGTGGCTTGTATCTGGAAGTGAGCCAATCCCTGAACACCACAGGCAAATCTACTCTTCTCCCAGCTTACTGTAAATTATGCAGCATCTCAAATGGCAAAGCTATATTTTTAAACCTATCAACTCATGAGTAAAAGAAGGAACTATTGTAAAATATTCTCATAGTCTGAAAAGTAGATGTGTGTCTCAAGGCATTTTAAACACTGACGTTGATAAATACTCTGTACATTTCAAATAGGTTATATAAATACATGTGCATGAAAACACTTATGTATATCCCTTATAAAAGATTATCCATGTAAATTTTCTAAAGAATATTGTTTTAGGGAAAAAAATAATAACAAAGGATTTAAGGAAATTTGCTTCTTTGTAACTACAACTTAGATACATAGCTCTGCTAGTTTGTACCATAAAGCAAAAATATTTAGAATGAAGTTAAAAATTCAGATGGGAAGCCACTGAGTTACACAGTAATACATAGAAATACACAGAAATACCCTATTTTTAGTAAATCCACTTTATTTTTTTTTTTTTTTTTTTTTTTTTTTTCCTTTTGCGGTATGCGGGCCTCTCACTGTTGTGGCCTCCCCCGTCGCGGAGCACAGGCTCCGGACGCGCAGGCTCAGCGGCCATGGCTCACGGGCCCAGCCGCTCCGCGGCATATGGGATCCTCCCAGACCGGGGCACGAACCCGTATCCCCTGCATCGGCAGGCGGACTCTCAACCACTTGCGCCACCAGGGAGGCCCGTAAATCCACTTTATAGTTGCTCTTTGGTTTTAAATAAATTTTGTTAGAGTCATTTATCTATTGTGATTAATGAATGTATTATCTCTAATTCATTATTAAAACTTAGCTAGAACAAAAACGATTGGGTGGGGCACAGTAATATCTTTGTAATGTAAGGTTGCAACAATAGATAACCTTCTGTTCACATTATTTTCTATTTCTAGACCTGCTGTAATATAGCTCAAGTTATTCACAGGTATTTTTCATAATACTGTTAAATTACATTTACTTCTTCCATAAATTGTACATAGTGATTTGTGTTATATCCATCTTCTTTTCTTCTTCTACTTGAAATGAGAATTTACCATGTGATTTTTAACCTCAGCTTTCCCAACTGCACCTATCCTACATTTGAAAAAATAAACAAGATAGGATTCAGGGAAGATGGCGGAAGAGTAAGACACGGAAATCACCTTCCTCCCCACAGATACATCAGAAATTCATCTACATGTGGAACAACTCCTACAGAACACCTACTGAACGCTGGCAGAAGACCTCAGACCCCCCAAAAGGCAAGAAACTCCCCACGTACCTGCGTAGGGCAAAAGAAAAAAGAATAAACAGAGACAAAAGGATAGGTATGGGACCTGCACCAGTGGGAGGGAGCCGTGAAGGAGGAAAGGTTTCCACACACTAGGAAGCCCCTTTGCATGTGGAGACTGAGGGTGGCAGAGGGGGAAAGCTTCTGAGTCACGGAGGAGAGCACAGCAACACGGGTACAGAGGGGAAAGCGGAGAGATTCCCGCATAGAGGATCGGTGCCGACCGGCACTCACCAGCCCAAGAGGCTTGTCTGCTCGGCCGCCGGGGTGGGCGGGGCTGGGAGCTGAGGCTCGGGTTTCGGGTTTCAGTCAGAGCACAGGGAGAGGAATGGGGCTGGCGGCGGGAAGAGAGCCTGAAGGGGTTAGTGCACCACGGCTAGCCAGGAGGGAGTCCGGGAAAAAGTCTGGAGCTGCCGAAGAGGCAAGAGACTTTTTCTTCCCTCTTTGTTTCCTGGTGCGCGAGGAGAGGGGATTAAGAGCGCTGCTTAAAGGAACTCCAGAGACGGGCGCGAGCCGCGGATAAAAGTACAGACCCCAGAGACGGGCGTGGGACGCTGGGGCTGCTGCCGCTGCCGCTGCCAAGAGGCCTGTGTGCGAATGCGGGTCACTACCCACGCCCCCTTTCCGGGGAGCCTGTGCAGCCCGCCACTGCCGGGGTCCCGGAATCCAGGGACGGCTTCCCTGGGAGAGCACACGGCGCGCCTCGGGCTGGTGCAACGTCACGCTGGCCTCTGCCGCCGAAAGCTCACCCTGCCCTCCGTGCCCCTCCCTCCCCCTGGCCTGAGGGAGCCAGAGCCCCGGAAGCAGCAGCTCCTTTAACCCCTTCCCGTCTGAGCGAAGAACACACGCCCTCCAGCGACCTACACAGAGAGGAGGGGCCAAATCCAATACTGACACTCTGGGAGCTGTGAGAATAAAGAAGACAAATGGAAATCTCTCCCAGCAGCCTCAGAAGCAGCGGATTAAAGCTCCACAATCAACTTGATGTACCCTGCATCTGTGGAATACGTGAATAGACAACAAATCATTCCAAACTGAGGAGGTGGACTTTGAGAGCAAGATTTACGATTTTTTCCCCTTGTTATCTTTTTGTGAATGTGTATGTGTATGCTTCTGTGTGAGATTTTCTCTGTATAGTGTTGCTTCCAACATTTGTCCCAGGGTTCTTTCCATCCGTTTTTTTTTTTTTTTTAAAATAATTACATATTTTATTTTAATAATGCTATTATATTTTATCATACTTTATTCTATTTTACTTTATCTTCTCTCTTTCTCTTTTTCCTACCTTCCCTCCTTCCTCCCTCCCTCCCTCCTTTCTTTCTTTCTTTCTTTTCCTTCCTCCCTCCCTCCATCCTTTCTTTCTTTCTTTCTTTCTCTCTCAATTTCTCCTACTAATTCTTTCTTTCTACTTTTTATCCTTTTATTCTGAGCCAGGTGGATGAAAGCCTCTTGGTGCTGCAGCCAGGAGTCACTGCTGTGCCTCTGAAGTTTGAGAGCCAACTTCAGGACACAGGTCCACAAGAGACCTCCCAACTCCACATAATATCAAATGGCGAACATCTCCCAGAGATCTCCATCGCAACACCAGCACCCAGCTTCACTCAATGACCAGCAAGCTACAGTGCTGGTCACCTTATGCCAAGCAACTAACAAGACAGGAACACAACCCCACCCACTAGCAGAGAGCCTGCCTAAAAACATAAGGCCACAGACACCCCAAAACACACCACCAGACGTGGACCTGTCCACCAGAAAGACAAGATTGAGCCTCATCCACCAGAACACAGGCACTAGTCCCCTCCACCCGGAAGCCTACACAACCCACTGAAACAACAATAGCCACTGGGGACAGGCACCAAAAACAAAGGGAACTATGAAGCTGCAGCCTGCCAAAAAGAGACCCCAAACACAGTAACATAAGCAAAATGAGAAGACAGAAAAACACACAACAGGTGAAGGAGCAAGATAAAAACCCACCAGACCTAACAAATGAAGAGGAAATAGGCAGTCTACCTGAAAAAGAATTCAGAATAATGATAGTAAAGATGATCCAAAATCTTGGAAATAGAATAGAAAAAATGCAAGAAACAATTAAGAAGGACCTAGAATAACTAAAGATGAATCAAGCAATGATTAAAAACACAATAAATGAAATGAAAAATACTCTAGATGGGATGAATAGCAGAATAACTGAGGCAGAAGAACGGATAAGTGACGTGGAAGATAAAATAGTGGAAATAACTGCTGCAGAGCAGAATAAATAAAAAAGAATGAAAAGAACTGAGGACAGTATCAGAGACCTCTGGGACAACATTAAACACACCAACATTAGAACTTTCAGGGTTCCAGAAGAAGAAGAGAAAAAGAAAGGGACTGAGTAAATATTTGAAGAGATTATACTTGAAAATATCCCTAATATGGGAAAAGAAATAGTTAATCAAGTCCAGGAGGCACAGAGAGTCCCATACAGAATGAATCCAAGGAGAAATACACCAAGACACATATTAATCAAACTGTCAAAAATTAAACACAAAGAAATCATATTAAAAGCAGCAAGGCAAAAACAACAAATAACACACAAAGGAATCCCCATCAGATTAAGAGCAGATCTCTCAGCATAAACTCTACAAGCCAGAAGGGAGTGGCAGGACATATTTAAAGTGATGAAGGAGAAAAACCTACAACCAAGATTACTCTACCCAGCAAGGATGTCATTCAGATTTGATGGAGAAATTAAAACCTTTACCGACAAGCAAAAGCTGAGAGAGTTCAGCACCACCAAACCAGCTTTACAAAAAATGCTAAGGGAACTTCTCTAGGCAAGAAACACAACAGAAGGAAAATACCTACAATAATGAACCCAAAACATTTAAGGAAATGGGAATAGGAAAATACATATCAATAATTACCTTAAATGTAAATGGACTAAATGCTCCCACCAAAAGACACAGATTGGCTGAATGGATACAAAAACAAGAACCATATATATGCTGTCTACAAGAGACCCACTTCAGACCTAGAGACACATACAGATTGAAAGTAAGGGGATGGAAAAAGATGTTCCATGCAAATGAAAATCAAAAGAAAGCTGGAGTAGCAATTCTCATATCAGACAAAATAGAATTTAAAATAAAGACTATTAGAAGAGACAAAGAAGGACACTACATAATGATCAAGGAATCGATCCAAGAAGAAGATATAACAATTGTAAATATTTATGCACCCAACATAGGAGCACCTCAATACACAAGGCAAATACTAACAGCCATAAGAGGGGAAATCGACAGAAACACACTCATAGTAGGGGACTTTAACATCCCACTTTCACCAATGGACAGATCATCCAAAATGAAAATAAATAAACACAAGCTTTAAATGATACATTAAACAAGATGGACTTAATTGAAATTTATAGGACATTCCATCCAAAAACAAAAGAATACACATTTTTCTCAAGTGCTCACGGAACATTCTCCAGGATAGATCATACATTGGGTCACAAATCAAGCCTTGGTAAATTTAAGAAAATTGAAATTGTATCAAGTATCTTTTTTGACCACATGCATTGAGACTAGACATCAATTACAGGAAAAGATCTGTAAAAAATACAAACACATGGAGGCTAAACAATACACTACTCAATAAAGAAGTGATCACTGAAGAAATCAAAGAGGAAATTAAAAAATACCTAGAAACAAATGACAATGGAGACACGACGACCCAAAACCTATGGGATGCAGCAAAAGCAGTTCTAAGGGGGAAGTTTATAGCAATACAATCCCACCTTAAGAAACAGGAAACATCTCAAGTAAACAACCTGACCCTGTACCTAAAGCAATTGGAGAAAGAAGAACAAAAAACCCCCAAAGTTAGCAGAAGGAAAGAAATCATAAAGATCAGAGCAGAAATAAATGAAAAAGAAATGAAGGAAACGATAACAAAGATCAAGAAAACTAAAAGCTGGTTCTTTGAGAAGATAAACAAAATTGATAAACCATTAGCCAGACTCATCAAGAAAACAAGGGAGAAGACTCAAATCAATAGAATTAGAAATGAAAAGGAGAAGTAACAACTGACACTGCAGAAATACAAAGGATCATGAGAGATTACTACAAGAAACTCTATGCCAATAAAATGGACAACCTGGAAGAAATGGACAAATTCTTAGAAATGCACAACCTGCCAAGACTGAATCAGGAAGAAATAGAAAATATGAATAGACCAATCACAAGCACTGAAATTGAAACTGTGATTAAAAATCTTCCAACAAACAAAAGCCCAGGACCAGATGGCTTCACAGGCGAATTCTATCAAACATTTAGAGAAGAGCTAACACCTATCCTTCTCAAAGTCTTCCAAACTATAGCAGAAGGAGGAGCACTCCCACACTCATTCTACGAGGCCACCATCACCTTGATACCAAAACCAGGCAAGGATGTCACAAAGAAAGAAAACTACAGGCCAATATCACTGATGAACATAGATACAAAAATCCTCAACAAAATACTAGCAAACAGAATCCAACAGCACATTAAAAGGATCATACACCATGATCAAGTGGGGTTTATTCCAGGAATGCAAGGATTCTTCAATATACACAAAGCAATCAACGTGATACACCATATCAACAAATTGAAGAAGAAAAACCATATGATCATCTCAATTGATACTGAGAAAGCTTTTGACAAAATTCAACACCCATTTATGATAAAAGCCCTGCAGAAAGTAGGCATAGAGGGAACTTTCCTCAACATAATAAAGGCCATATATGACAAACCCACAGCCAACATCGTCCTCATTGGTGAAAAACTGAAACGATTTCCACTAAGATCAGGAACAAGACAAGGCTGCCCACTCTCAACACTCTTATTCAACTTAGTTTTGGAAGTTTTAGCCACAGCAATCAGAGAAGAAAAGGAAATAAAAGGAATCCAAATTGGAAAAGAAGAAGTAAAGCTGTCACTGTTTGCAGATGACATGATACTATACATAGAGAATCCTAAAGATGCTACCAGAAAACTACTAGAGCTAATCAATGAATTTGGTAAAGTAGCAGGATACAAAATTAATGCACAGAAATCTCTGGCATTCCTGTACACTAATGATGAAAAATCTGAAAGTGAAATCAAGAAAACACTCCCATTTACCATTGCAACAAAAAGAATAAAATATCTAGGAATAAACCTACCTAAAGAGACAAAAGACCTGTATGCAGAAAATTATAAGACACTGATGAAAGAAATTAAAGATGATACAAATAGATGGAGAGATATACCATGTTCTTGGATTGGAAGAATCAATATTTTGAAAATGACTCTACTACCCAAAGCAATCTACATATTCAATGCAATCCCTAAAAAATTACCACTGGTATTTTTCACAGGACTAGAACAAAGAATTTCAAAATTTGTTTGGAAAAACAAAAGACCCCGAATAGCCAAAGCAATCTTGAGAATGAAAAACAGAGCTGGAGGAATCAGGCTCCCTGACTTCAGACTATACTACAAAGCTACAGCAATGAAGTCAGTGTGGTACTGGCACAAAAACAGAAAGATAGATCAATGGCACAGTATAGAAAGCCCAGAGATAAACCCATGCACATATGGTCAACTTATCTTTGATAAAGGAGGCAGGAATGTACAGTGGAGAAAGGAGAGCCTCTTCAATAAGTGGTGCTGGGAAAACTGGACAGGGACATGTAAAAGTATGAGATTAGATCATTCCCTAACACCATACAAAAAAATAAGCTCAAAATGGATTAAAGACCTAAAAGTAAGGCCAGAAACTATCAAACTCTTAGAGCAAAACATAGGCAGAACACTCTATGACATAAATCACAGCAAGATCCTTTTGTACCCACCTCCTAGAGAAATGGAAATAAAAACAAAGATAAATAAATGGGACCTAATGAAACTTTAAAACTTTTGCACAACAAAGGAAACCAAAAACAAGACCAAAAGACAACCCTCAGAATGGGAGAAAATATTTGCAAATGAAGCAACTGACAAAGGATTAGTCTTCAAAATTTATAAGCAGTTCATGCACCTCAATAGCAAGAAACAGACAACCCAATCCAAAAATGGGCAGAAGACTTAAATAGGCATTTCTCCAAAGAAGATATACAGACTGCCAACAAACACATGAAAGAATGCTCAACATCATTAATCATTAGAGAAATGCAAATCAAAACTACAATGAAATATCATCTCACACCAGTCTGAATGGCCATCATCAAAAAATCTAGAAACAATAAATGCTGGAGAGGGTGTGGAGAAAAGGGTACACTCCTGCACTGCTGGTGGGAATGTGAATTGTTACAGCCACTATGGAGAACAGTATGGAGGTTCCTTAAAAAACTACAAATAGAACTACCATATGACCCAGCAATCCCACTTCTAGGCATATACCCTGAGAAAACCATAATTCCAAAAGAGACATGTACCAAAATGTTCATTGCAGCTCTATTCACAATAGCCCGGAGCTGGAAACAACCTAAGTGTCCATCATCAGATGAATGGATAAAGAAGATGTGGCACATATATACAATGGAATATTACTCAGCCATAAAAAGGAACGAAACTGAGCTATTTGTAATGAGGTGGATAGACCTAGAGTCTGTCATACAGAGTGAAGTAAGTCAGAAAGAGAAAGACAAATACCGTATGCTAACACATATATATGGAATTTAGGGAAAAAAATGTCATGAAGAACCTAGGGGTAAAACAGGAATAAAGACACGGACCTACTTGAGAGTGAACTTGAGGATATGGGGAGGGGGAAGGGTAAGCTGTGTCAAAGCGAGAGAGAGGCATGGACATATATACACTACCAAGCGTGGGGTAGATAGATAGTGGGAAGCAGCCTCATAGCACAGGGAGATCAGCTCGGTGCTTTGAGACCACCTAGAGGAGTGGGATAGGGAGGGTGGGAGGGAGGAAAATGCAAGAGGGAAGGGATATGGGAACAGATGTATATGTATGACTGATTCACTTTGTTATAAAGCAGAAACTAATAATAAAATAAAATAAAATAAACAAGACAATGGTGAAAAAAATATACTATTGTTGACTGAACAACACACAAGATGGAACTAAAAGGATTCAGCTACATAAGAAGATCTTGATTTAACTTTTTTCTTTCAGTACATTTAAGTTGGTTTGATTATGTCAGAACATAATATCATGAAATTTTTCATACAATAAAACTTTAAGAATTCAGACTTTACAAATCTAAATTATTTCCTCTAATGTGAGCACTAAATGAATTAAATTTAACTTTTTTATCTCTACAGGGGGACAAATATATACTTAATAAAATTAGTGGAAGTTTTATGCTGTGATTTTTCCTTGTCTAATATGACATTGGTATTTTTGTAGAATAGAAGCGTTCCATTTATGGTTTGTATGATGTTTCCTCATGGTCAGATTCAGGTTATGCATTTCAGTTCAGAGTTTTACGTAAGATATGTTCATCTGGACACACATAATATCCAGATAACATCACCCAGACAATGTGTCATCTGATTTCTGCATTACATATTATATAGTTACTATTTTTCCCTTGCTATTATTAAGTAATGTGGGGGGATAGCTGAACACTATTTAATAATCCCTCGCTTCATCAAAATCCTCCTTAGAATCTTTCAGTCCTTTTTTTTTTTTTCTCTGTGCTTTACTTAAAGAGCTGTTTTGCTATGCTTGGCACCTGCATCTCCTTTATTTTTTCAGGTTTTGGAAAGGTCATTTATTAACTGTTGAGGTGACCTCAGTTATTGGATAGATTCTTGAAAAGTTTTTAATTTGCTCCCTATGAGCTTTTTCCTGTTGCAAGTATAAGCATTTCTGTTTTTTAGCTCTCTACATGTCCACGCTGAAATTAGAATTCTCTGTTTTTGGCATTTACATGTTAAGTCCATCTGGGGCTGATTCTTGTATATGCAACTAATTTTGGTTGACTTATTTTATTATACTCTTTTTCTTTCATATTTATTCTCATATATGTCATAAAGAAAGATAAAGAATTTGAAATTGCCCATATCCCTTGGTAAAACTTGCCATTACTGAAGAATGTTTAAGATTTGGAGTCAGAAAGATCTGGTGTGAGGCTTTATTGTGAGACTGGTAAAGTTATTTATTTCTTCAGACACTTGGTTTCCTCATCATTGCCGTACATGTCACTAAACTATTTTAATTGTTACTGGTTTAGGGCATATTTTTTTTCTTTCTAAAAATACTCTTCTCAATTTTTTTCTCCTCTGTGGCCACCTGGACCTCAATAAGGGTCTGTAAGTTCTAGTACTTCATATGGCCACAGAACCTCACTGACCAGATTCTCTCACCCTAGATGAACTTGTCTATTCCCAAGTCTTCAATAACATATATAAGCTGATGAGTTTCAAATTCTTCCTCCTGGTCCTGAACTTTTTGAATTCCCGTCTAACTCCAGATGCAGCATCTTCACTCGGTTGTCCAATAGTCATGTCAAACTTAAGGTTCCAGTATTGACACTTTGGTTTCCCTCAGGTAATATGCTTCACCCTTAGTGACTCTCTTCTCAATAAATAAATAAACTTTTATCCAGTTGTTTTGTCCAAAATAATTTGGAGTCATTCTTGACTCCTCTCACTCTTTACAGTCCATATCCAGTCTGTCAAAGAATATACATCCTGAGCCGTTTGAAACATACCTACTATTACACCCTGTCCACATCATTTTTAGCTTTCACTTGGACAACTAAAATTGTCTCCTGACTGATGCCCTCTTGTAGTCAGGACCTGAACAGTTTGGATTCTATAACAGGCTCCTGTAGCCCCGCTTGAGCTACTTCTATCACTCACAACTGATTTCTTCTAAATGCCATACATCTATCCATCTCAGGAGCCTTGCTTGTCCTGAAGTTTCCATTTTCTTCAGACACTTTTATTTGCCATATACTTGACTATCTAACTTTATCCATTCTGCAAAACACAGACTGAACTCTGTCTATTCCATAAAAGTGTTTCTGGTTCTCAAAGCCAAAAGCACTGTGTCTCTTAGAAATCCCATGATGCATTCTTTACATAATTATTTACAAGTTTTTCAAACTACCTATTAATATTTTTTAAATAGAAGAGTAAAACAGGTTTATATTGAAAATTGAAACAATACAGTGAGATGCATTTTTTTAAAAAAAAGTCTCTTTCTCTCTTCATCTCCATCCCTGATTCCAAGAAGTAACCACTGTTAACAATTTCTCATATTAAAAATATTTTCCTGGATTTTTCATATGCCTTTTGACTTTGCTGCTTATGGTATTTATTTTACCGAATGCTTAAAGATATATTAACTTGGCCAATCCTTCTCTTTTATCCATGTTAGAAAGTGATGTTCATAAAGTGGTCACAGTGTCTTATGCATTGAAGATGCACAGTTACTCCATAAAATGGGAAAAAACAAAGTCAGTGATAGAAGTTTAAAAAGGCTCTTTGCTGAGCAGTGTTTAACTGTGACACAATCACATGCTATAGAACCCAGTCAAAATTTAAGCATGAGTTTCAGTAAATTTATTTATATGCCCTGAACAACACCCCACATCATGCCAATATGCTGCTCAGCTGATTTATAACAACCATGCCTGTCTGCTTTTTTAAGAAACCATTTAATTTTAAAAATTACATGTATAGAGTTTTTGTCTTTGACCTTCTTTAAAGATATTACTGAAAAATCGAGCTAAATCTCATAAATTACCTCATTCCTACAGCTTACATCATCCTGCCTCTTCTTTGACAGCTGAATTAATTTTAAGAAGTCCCATGGAGTCATCCTCAGCCATTCATTTTCCCAGGCTTGTAGCCGAGCCCTATATAGGCATTTGCCAACTTGTCCTTTTAATCGTCTCCTAATGATGAATTGGCCTTGAGTAATTCTGGGCTCTATCCCTGTCCCTTCACTGACTCCTTTTCTCTTTTTGGCCATTGTTCCCTCTTCTAGGGATCTTATTGGAAGCTACAGCATCACAGCAGAAACAAAGACATGCTTCATGATTATATCCACCACCTAAAGCCAGGCACTCCTTCTGCACACAGCTCCAACTTTATCAAGTCAGTTGATACCTTACTTACTTGTCACCCATTTCTCTGCCTTCAATGCCCTTCCTCTCCATTTCCACCTGCTAGCTTCTTACCCGGTTATCATTCATTTCTGTAAATTTTCTTTACTTCTCCAATTCTTTAATGACAAAGGAAAATAATTCATATTTCTCTAAGGGTCCTATAGCTCTTTATACACCTGGCAGCTGTAGCCCTGGACAATGTTTTCTGTCTATAGTTATGAAGTGTGACTGTCTATATGGGAGTTGGGTCTCCTTAAAGATGGGGAGTGGCATATCCAATAATCTATTCTCTAGGTCTGGCTCAAAAATAACAGTTCAGTCTATATTACAATAATGACTTGACTGGAAGTAAGAAGTACACATTAGTTCTTTCCAAATCCACTGGGCAGGATCCAGCTGTATGACCCAAGAATACTGCAATGGAGGCTGGAAAATGAAGTCGTCTCATGTCCTGTAGGAGGATCAGGAAGGAATGATAATTAGTGAGCATCTAGACAGCCTCTGTCACACTCTCCACATTCAAGTATATCCCACCCAGCAAAGATAGTCACATAGAGCAATACCACACTCAGGGACACATACATATACACATGTTGCATGGTAATGCATTGTTCTTTATTCAACCCTAGTTATGGAAAAGATTTGAAAGCTGATTATAAACGAGCAACATCTTTGTATCACACTGACACATTTTCAAAGAAATTATTGAATTAGGAAATAAGACAGCAACTAGATTATGCATCTACTGAAGGAGACAAAGCCATTCACTCTAAAAATACTGATTCATAGTATTTTAAATAAATGGAACATCCTGTCATTTACATTTCTCTCTATAGGTAGATGGGAGCAAGCTGTAACAATTAAGAAACATTATGATCAACTTGGATTTTATCATTTTGGGAGTGTTTTATCCAATAGTCCATATCACAATTATTAGTATTTTTTTAAATAAATTGTCACCTTACTAATCTTCCATTCTTTATACAGGTCACATGACATTTCCTACATTCTCACATTTACAAGCGAATAAGCAGAGGAATTCATCAATTCTGGCAGGTTCAAGAGAAATGGTCCTCTTGTATTTGGTGTGTGGCTTTTATGTAATAGAGACAATGCTAGTTTTGGATTTGGAGACAAAGAATATTAATCAGAAAGTAGAAGAAAACCTTTAGAGACTGATGTTAGGGAATTAAGACTCAATCTCAGGGAGCACAGTGTAGCAGCAATATCAAAAGGCTGGTCTCTGGATCTTTTCTCTTGAATCCATTTTTCCACAGTCACCCTATCTCAGAAATTCTGTGCTTTCGGTACTCAGGCTCACATTCTTGCAGTTATCTATGAGTATACTTCTTCTCTCACATCCCACCTCCAGTACCTCAGGAAATACTGTTGTTGGTCTCTTCAAGATTTATCTAGTGTCTGACTATGTCTTACCCCCTCCAATGCCACCCTCATCAACTCTCACCTAGGCTATTACAGTTGCCTGCTGATTGGTCTCTCCATGTTGACACTCGACTCTACTGTCATTTCTCAACACAACTGCCAGAGTTATATTTCCAAAACATTCCTCCCCTCCAATGTTCTCCTCAAAGTATAAACCAGAACTCCATACTTTGACCCCCACTCCCCCATGCATACCTAATCTACTCCCTTTGACCTCTTGGATCTTATCCACTCCTCCCATCCTTCCTTCCTTCCTTCCTTCCTTCCTTCCTTCCTTCCTTCCTTCCTTCTTTCCATCTATTCCTCCACTCTTGCTTATTCCTGTTCCTCCTTAAGCCTCATGGAAATGTCCCTCTCTATTTTATTAAATTGCAATCCCTCCTTCATCATTCTGTATCTTCATTCTTTGCTTTATTTTTTCTTGAGAGCACTTAACTCCTAACACACAATACTTTTCTTATTTACTTGATTAATTCTGTCTCTCTTCACTAGAATAAAAATTCCATGCAAACACGGACTGTTGTCTATCTTTTGTCTGATGGATTCCAAGTGTTAGTACAGTGACTGACACTTTGTAGGAGCTCAATAAACTTTAGTTTAATATATTTCATGAAATGCCAGAGACAAAATAAAATAGCTGCCCACTTCACAGGACTATCTGAGTTTCCAATTAAATTAGTTTTTACTTTGCAAATTATAAAGCACTAGTTACATATATTATTTTCAATGCTAATAATAAAACCCAAAGTTATTGAGTTTACTTAAACCAGATGCTCTGCAAAGTGCTATGCATTTTCTCAATTAATTCCTACAATGGTTCAATGAGGTAATTGCTATTATTATTCTCCTGTTAGAAGTGGGAGAATTGAAGTTTATCTAAGGTATATATGCCTGAAAACTTAAGTATGTAATTTGTAGTGAAGCTGGTGCAGGATTAAAGTCAAAAGTCCCTTTTCTCACTCTGTCTTTTTTCAGTCTGCTAAAAATTGTTGACATGTTCTATGGTATATTCCCTTTCAAGATCAGTAAAATGGGTACATGTTACTATGTGGGAAATCTGTGTGAGATTTCTTGCTTGCTTAATAAAACTGGTTTGTGCTATAGTCAACAGCCAAAACTAGGGGAGAAAAAGAAAAGCTCACCCTATTTATTACTACAAGATAATTTGTGTAGAAATATAATCTTTTGGAATAAGCAAAGCTTTCTTAAACAGAATACAAAGTGTAACCATAAGGAAAAGCATGATATATTGTATTATATTAAAATCAAGAGTGTCTATTAATTAAAGACCACCACTAAGTGAATAAAATGAACCCTAAATAGTGGAGGAATATATTTGTAATATACATATTTCACAAAAAAACTCATATCCAGAATACATACAGAACTCGTACAAATAAATAAGAGGCAATTCAATATGAAAGATTGATAAAGTAATTGAATATATGTTTAACAAAAGAGGATATCCAAATAGCTAGTAAACATTTCAAAAATTTACATAAATTTTTAGTCATCAGGGGAAATAGGAATTAATTCCACACAAGATACCCTACACACCAAGAATAAACAGCAAAAGTTACAAAGGCAGAAAATACTAAATATTGGTGATGATATGGAATAACCAAGGCTATCTACCAGACACTGCTGGTGAAAGTTAAACTGGTACAACGACTTTGGAAAACTGTTTAGCAGTAACTATTAAAGCTGTACATATGCCTACCTTGTGTGAAAGAGCAATTACCTGCTAAGAATATGTCCAATAAGAATGCTTATATTAGTGATATTGTATGATATTTGTCTTTCTCTGACTTACTTCACTCAGTATGACAGTTTCTAGGTTCATCCATATTGATGCAAATGGCATTATTTCATTCTTTTTGTGGCTGAGTAATATTCCATTGTATATATGTATCACAACTTCTTTATGCATTCCTCTGTCGATGGACATTTAGGTTGCTTCCATGTTCTGGCTATATGTGGAATCTAAAAAAAATGGTACAAGGGAACTTACTTACAAAAGAGAATTTTAGTCACAGATGTAGAAAAAAAGCTTATGGTTATGGGGGGAAAGTGAGGGGTGGGGGAGGGATACATTGGGAGACTGGGATTGACAAATACACACTATAAAATATAAAATAGATAACTAATAAGGACCTACCATATAGAACAGGGAACTCTTCTCAATATTATGTAATGACCTATATGGGAAAAGAATATAAAAAAAGAGTGGATATATGTATATGTATAACTGATATACTTTGCTGTATAGCAGAAACTAATGCAACATTGTAAATCAACTATACTCTAATAAAATTTTTTTAAATGAATGTTTATATAAGTTTGCCCGAAGACAGCACTATTCACTGTAGCCAGACGTTGGACACTACCCAAATGCCCAAAACATTAGAATGGATAAATAAATTGTGACATATTCACATAATGGACACTGTAAGCAGTGGGAATAAACAACCCACAATTATATGCAACAACATGTATGAATGTTATAAACAAGTGTGTGCAGGAAGCCACACACAAAATGAATGCATGTTGTATGATTCCATTCAAAAACAGACGAAACTAACCTGTGCTGTTTGACGTTAAGACAGAGATTGACTTTGGTGGTGGAGGCAAGGAGTGGGAGGGTGGATTCTGGAATGCTTGCCTACTTCTCTTTCTTTATCTGGGTATGGTTAGTTTATAAACATGTGAAATATGGGCTCTTCTGTGTGTATATCATACTTCAAAGTTAAATAAGAAAAAAAGTAAAAGTGAAAAAGATTCTCTTTGACCACCTTATTCTATTACCCTTTGAAATAACATTTGCCATATCCCTTTTATAGAACTGCAGAGACATGGAAATCTAGTCTCAAATGCACAATGCATCTTATGGCACATTTCTGATGGCACATTCAGAAAGCAAGATTACAAGTGGGCACTTTTCAGGAGTGAAAATCAAGTCTAAGACAATATATTTGACCATGTTCAATATAAGATCATTGTGATG
Source organism: Mesoplodon densirostris (assembly GCF_025265405.1). Lineage (NCBI taxonomy): Eukaryota > Metazoa > Chordata > Mammalia > Artiodactyla > Ziphiidae > Mesoplodon > Mesoplodon densirostris. The sequence continues at coordinate 105,983,410 of NC_082664.1, forward strand.
ATGGTGATATATCATTGTAATGCAAGGGATAAATAGAGATAGGTATCATAATGCAAGGGATAAATCACACTGGGATATTTACTTACTGTTTGACAAATTCACTTTTCAGCTGGTCCAGCATTGTTCTTTCATTCTATTAGGGATGACTGATCTGCTGCATAATATTTTTCTAACCCACAGTTGCTTCCTCCTGATGCTGAACGTTCGGTTTTCAGACCACAGGGAGGGAGGGTTGATAGGCATCCCTGCAGATGCAGACTGGTTACCAAGCAGGAGTATTTGGAGATTTGTCACTCTCTTTTGGGAACAAACATAAAGCAGTACTTGTAATATAAGCCTAGATTTATTTGTGACTTGTGTGACCATCAGAGGTGAGTTGCTTAAGGCTGGCACCTCCTGCCCTCCTGGGAAAAGAACTGGAGGCCACCAGGGCTGGGGTTCCTGCAGCCCCTGGGCCAATGGGCAGCATGGCCAGGGGAAAGCTGCCGAGGAAGGGGCAAAAGATTAGGAGGGTGCATTCCATTAAGCTGAGTAGCCAAAGAGCTCGTTGTCTTTTAACCACCAACAACAAGGGAAATGACCCCAACCCTCTGCAAAACACCACACAGCTTGCAGTTGCCACACTGGCCTGGGCTGCAGATTTCAATCTGCACTAAAGTTTTTATCTATCCCCCTCTCCCCTTGCCAGTTTTCCCAGTGTTTCTCAACATCACATTAACTCTCCTCCCAGTACAATAATCGACTCCAATCTGCTATTATCACGGAAATAGAAGAGGTAAAGTGCCTGTAATAGGATCCAAATCAAATCACTTTCACTTCAGCCGTCTTTTGCTGTGAAGCCAAGGATTCCCCAGGGAGATTCAATACAGAGAAACACCTGCAGACACAGGCTGAGGCCCGGAGAGTAGATGGAACACGACAGGGCCCACTTGCCTGTAGCATCTCCTTAGTTACAAGACACTCACCTCGGGAGTAACGACCTGAAGCGGGCTCTGATAAACTGGGGACTCCAAGGGAGAGCCAGAATCTGACTCTCACTCTATTTGACCTGTCATGAAGCAACACGTTGGTTTACAATCCACAGCACTGGGCCTCTGGTTACATGTCTTTTCCTGAAATATTTGCTTTCATGGGGGTTGCTTTTGCATGAATGACTGCTTGTTCTTTGAGCAGTCTACCCTCTAGGAAAGAATTACATGTATGTATTACTTGCTCTTGAAAAATAAGAAAGGCCAGAGCAAATTGAATTGAACATAATTCAGACCTGGCAAGGAGTGAGGTAGGAAAAGCCCAGGGAATCTTTCCTTTTGACATTTCTGCACCAGCATGGCACACTTTGACTCTCAGGCTGCATTCTCAGATGCATGTAGGTTAAGTAAGTTTCTTTAGAGTGAAGTCCTTTCTGTATATGAGTTGATCAGTTCACATCTATTTTGTTGACTGCTCCCCAAGCATATCACTGGCTACACAGCAATGTTACATACATTTGCGATCATACCGTAACTTCTCATTTGGGCTCGGACCCTGACACTGACACAGACCTGGCAGGAAGATATTATAGTCGATGCCTACTTACGTGCCAGAGTCTGAAGATTTCCACTGCCCAGTCTAATAGATAGTTCTGGTAAGCGAGTTAACAGATAAGCAAAAAGAGAAATTATAATCTTTATTTCACTTCACAGCCCTGTTAAAAAATGATGGCAGATATTTCCAAAGCAAATGATTCAGTGGAAACATCCTTCAACTGGAGTCTCCTCCAGTATTCATTTCCAGTTTTGCCCTTGAACAGCATCTGAAAAGTAGGGGGAAAAAAAAGTGTTCAGTAATAATAAAACCAGAATCAGAATAAAAAATGCTATGTTTGGGGGCTTCCCTGGTGGCGCAGTGGTTGAGAGTCCACCTGCCGATGCAGGGGACATGGGTTCGTGCCCCAGTCTGGGAAGATCCCACATGCCGCGGAGTGGCTGGGCCCGTGAGCCATGGCTGCTGGGCCTGCACGTCCGGAGCCTGTGCTCCACAACAGGAGAGGCCACAACAGTGAGAGGCCCGTGTACCACAAAAAAAAAGTAAAATAAAAAAAAAATGCTATGTTTGCATTAAAGTTTTACCCCTTTCCAGCCATGTGACTTTGACAAATACCTTAATCTTTCTGAACCTTGAATTCCTCATCAGTGGAATCCATCCTCATATATAGTCATGAGTGTTACATGAGGCCCAGATTTAGAAGTGCTGTGTTATTTCTAAATCAATATACTGATATAGGGAATTATGAATTTCCTGCAAGTTTTTGTGATCAAAGTTTTAAAAAGTAAAAGAGTGAACATTTCTTCTGAAAATAAATTTAAAAGGATCAATAGAGATCTGTGATGATTTGAAATATGGGACCCTTCTCAGGAGTGGTTCTGCCCACAGACAGTTTGACCATGACCACCATGTGGTCTTATCAGACCAACTCTTTGTCTTCAGGGTGACTGAGGCTGTGGGAAATAGGGGAGGCAACTTGTGGGACCCCCAGGGGCCATGTGAGCTTGAAAGTTATCGCTACAGAAAAGGGTCACTTCAGGGCTTCTTGTGAGAAGAAAGGAGGAAATATTCTCAGTGGACCACTGGAGGGATTCTCTAGGGATGAAGCCATTAGTAGGATTTATGTCTGGGCTTCTGCATGATCTCAGATGCCTTAAATTATAAGATGGATCTAAGGGAAAATGGTTCCATGGGGAATGTGGATATAAGGGAATAGTTGATTGCTATTAACACTGACAAGCCTGTTTCCTTTAAAGGCCTTGTTACACTCTGTTTTTATCTGTGGCAGCACCCCATCTCAGGCTTTCAGACAATAGGAGGGTGTAGTGTGAGCACGGTAAGGTCAGAACTAAGTTGCATTACATACGACAGGGTAATGTTGCCACATGTTGTACGAATGGCCACCTGAAGCCAACACAGGTCTGATTTTAGATAAGGCATTCTTTTCAATGAAGACTTTTATCAAATATGTAACTAGCTCTCATTCAACATGCATAGCTTTAGGGAGGTTTTTTTTGTTTATTTTGTTTGTTTGTTTGTTTTTTTAACAGATACAAGGATATATCAGAAAAATCATACAATCCAGTTGGAGGTTTAAAAAGAAAAATCACTTTATTCTCTCTGCTCAGCAGATGTCTGTTATGTGCCCAGAGTACCCCAAGGACATGGAACACCAGGCATTCTTCATGTTTCCATGTTGTCTTGTGTGTGTCCAGCATTGGAGAGACAGGATGGCAATTAGGCTACAAGAAGACATGCTCAGGGAGGGCACCTGATGAAGAAGAGAGTGGGAGAACCCATGTCAGACCTTACCTGGACTTGCAATACCTCAGAGAAGAGGTGATGCTTGAGTGAAGACATGGAGGCAGAGTAGAAAGGTGTCAGATTAAGAGGGCACATGGAGGAGGCAGTTCCAACAGCAGGTGGAAGGTTATGGAGGTATGGCAGTTCCCGGAAGACAAAACAGCAGGTGGAAGGTTTGAGCACGTTAATTGTCTAAGGTATTGATATCTGCATTTGTGTGTGTGTGTGTGTGTGTGTGTGTGTGTATGCGGGCCTCTCACTGTTCTGACCTCTCCCATTGTGGAACACAGGCTCCGGATGCGCAGGCTCAGTGGCCATGGCTCACGGGCCCAGCCACTCCACGGCATGTGGGATCTTCCCGGACCGGGGCATGAACTCGTGTCCCCTGCATCAGCAGGTGGACTCTCAACCACTGCACCACCAGGGAAGCCCAATATCTGCATTTTTAAAATAAGAAGTCAAGGCTCAGTCCCTTGCTTGATGACACAGAATTGAATGATTGCATAGAAAACATGATGCAGTCAGTCAAGGCCATGGCTGATTCCAAAGCCAGATTCTCAACCCCTACTTTCAGTTCCCTCTCTGAATAATTGCTTGGGACATTACCCACATCCCCTTCATTGCCTTGGTCTCACTTCTTAGAGATGTTCCCAGATCAGGTCTTCATGATGGTGAAGGCAAGCATGGGAGAGAAAATCAAAGTGACTCTCTCCAAATCCACCAATTGCTGTTGCTTTCTCTCTCATTCCTTCCCACCTGCACACTAAAGGTATGCAAATATATTACAAGGAAAATCAGTCCTTACTTGCCTTACACTCTGGGAAACTCTGTTCATGATCTCCTCATCCTGGGGGCACCCGTGCATGTTAGCTTATTTAAAACTCTGGGAAATGTCTATAGTAAAGAAATCTGACGAACTATGTGCAACTCACTGTTCGTCAAACTCTTTTGATGTCACTTTTCCTGTATCCTTGTTAACATCCTGGGAAAAGAGTGTCTGAGGAATGCAGTTTGGGAAACACAGCCTCTTCCTCCCATCACTGCTTCTTTTGAGCATCACCGTCACCATTGCATCTTCTTTCCTCTTATGCAAGAGGCCCTGGGTTAGTCTGATAGAGCTGCCATAACAAAATACCATAGACTGGGTGACTTAAGCAACAGAAATTTATTTTCTCCCATTTCTGGAGGCTGAGAGTCCAAAATTAAGGTGCCATACGACATGGTTTATCCTGAGGCCTCCCTCTTTGGCTTGCAGATGGTGCCCTTCTCCCTGTGTTCTCACGTTTTTTCCTCTGTGTGTGGGGTCTCTGATGTCTCTTCCTCTTTTAAGAACACCAGTCATGTTGGGTTAGAGTCTCACCCTTACGGCCTCATTTAACCTTAATTACATCTTTAAAGGCCCTTTCTCAAAATAGAGTCATATTGGGCATTAGGGCAATAACATATGAATTTTAAGAGACACAATTCAAGCCATACAGACTCCTTTTCCCACCCCATTTCTATGACAGAGGAGCCGGGGCAGTGAGACCAGTTTGGTTTTATGAAACATACATGATATTGACTTCATTTACAGTGGTCTTTTCACTCCTGGAAGACCCATCACTAGCATAATCTAAATTTAAAAAGGAGAGAAAGGAAGGATAGGCAAGTGAGTGGAAACATTTTTCCATTATATTTACTTTTATCATCAAAGGATTGAACACTTTGGAATGTGCCAAATGGTCAGCTGATTCTCTGGAGAAGGGAGAGAGGAGTCACCTGGGACATTCTACATCCTGGCAGCAGCAGAGGAGAGAAAATCTGATCAGAAGGTCTAGATGGCATTTGTTCCATGTTTGCTCCACTTTGGAGCACTAGGAAGCCCCAAAGTGCATCTTCAACTTTTGTAGATTTCCTAAGTCAAGAGTTCTTGATACGGGCTTCCCTGGTGGTGCAGTGGTTGAGAGTCCGCCTGCCGATGCAAGGGACACGGGTTCATGCCCTGGTCTGGGAGGATCCCACATGCCGCGGAGCAGCTGGGCCCGTGAGCCATGGCCGCTGAGCCTGCACATCCGGAGCCTGTGCTCCATAATGGGAGAGGCCACAACAGTGAGAGGCCCACGTACAGCAAAAAAAAAAAAAAAAAAGAGTTCTTGATAGAATTATTTTCACTCTCACTCTGTTATTTGATATTCCAGGTTATACATTTTTTTGCTTTGATATATATTTTTTAAAATTATTGTCTTTCTAAGCTGGCTTTAGGCATTGAGTGTGCAGGTAACAATTAACAGGGAAGCAGTGCAAGTTCTTGTGCTGGTAGAAAGAAAGCAGTAGCCTAGGGAATCAAGGAGACAAGGGAACTTGTCTCAGGGTGATTAGAGGCAGATGATCTAGAACCCTTTCCTCAAAAGCGAATGTGAACAATGTTCACCATTATTGCAACAGGTGGTCAGATCCATTCTCAACTCCTGGGCTTCAAAAACATCACAACAGGCTTTTGTAGGTTCATTGGAGGCCCTCTGTTGAATTTGAACTTAGTCTTTGACATCACGTTAGCATCACCTTAACTGGGACTGATATAATAAAGTCAAGTAATTGACTAATTTTAAAACACATCTCAGATGTAAAAAGAACATCATAGTAATTTACTTTCATCTGTAAAATGGAGGTAATAATGCTGTCTTCACAGATTTTAAGGACCCATCTAGATGGCATAATACACAAACACTCAGCATAAACACTTTCCTTCTTTCTTTCTCTCCTCGCTCCCTTTTGCCTTTCTTCTTCTTTCTTGAATTCTTCTTTCTTTCCTTCCACCCACCTTCATCCTGCATTCACCTTCCCATTTCTTTCAATGGTTCTAGCTATTTTATACAGAATCTTTAAAACTATAGAATTTTTTAAAATATCTGCACAAAATTTTATAGACTTTTAAACACAAGACTCCTAGGGGAAATTCCATGAAATAAATAAAAGCTATGTTGGGGGTAAGGGCCACATACGAGGTTTTATTTTATTCTCCCCTTCCTCTTGTGCCAAATACAGAGCTGGGCACAAAGTAAGTACTAAATAAGCAATTTAAACTGAAAGAGGAAAGAAATCAAGATTTTAAAATGCCATAGAGTGATAGGTGATACACACAATTGCAGAATTTGACTCCAGAAAGAAGGCCTCTGATTTCTGTCATTTCTATCATGACACATATTCTGTAGGAGAGTCAATTTACATCTGTTATGTATTCAGATAGATACATGCAGAAGTGTTCCATTTGATATTCCTGAAGTAATCTGATATATTGATGATTATAAAATAGCTACCATTTATTGAACACTTATAAATGTCAGGGATTCTAAGTGCTTGACATGAATCATTTCAATTAGTATTAGATATGTTAATGTGCTGCATGATATACCATATGTATCATACATTGCGTACATCCCCCCTTTCTAATTTGACTTTCAAAGGAAAAACATATAATCATGTTTGAATGTAGAATTATCCTGCCTGAGAATGCTTAATTCATTCTAGTACACATGTAAATAATATCCAGATACCTCTTTCTGTATCCATACTCTTTCCCACAGAAATGTTGTATTGCTTTCATGATTTTGTAGGTCTAGAGAATAAAGCTATTGGATTTAAACTTGATCTTGGGTATTTCTTTTGAGAAATGTAGGGATCCTCCTTTCAGGTATGTCAGTTTAGCAATTCTCAGGGTCAGTTCATCAGTTTCATTGATGAGATGTTTAAGGGTTGAACATGTGGAGAGGAAAAAACAAGTTCAAAGCAACATATAAAATGGTAATTGTTATTTTCTTAAATTTTTATATTTTTTTGGCAAAAACCTTAATGTTTGGCTTAAATAGCTAAGAAAGAGATTTTGGATTTTGTCCAGTAATAGCCGAGTGGGTCACTTAAAATAAACCATCATTATAGTCTAAAAAAATGAGTTATACCTGTGCTCTACGATATTTCTGGGGAAACCATTACATATTGTGGATCTTTTATGGATAAACAGAAACATTCCCCACATTGTAATACCCATGGTAGCATTTGTATCATGAGAAAATGATAGTGGTGACTGAGAATTTTTGACTAATTAGGTTTCTTGGATAATAAGAGCTTTTTAATAAGGTACATATCATTTACAATATTGCTAATGAAATGTGAAAGCGATTCAGTACCTGGTAAGATAATGGCTAACTCGTTTTAATTGTTAACATTTTTTCTTGCCTTCAATGACACAGTCATTATTTCCCAGTCACCACTTATCATGAAATCCAAGAGGATTAATGGTTTCACTTATACTGGTGAAAATGTTTAAGCTGTCCCGATTATCAGTGCAGTTGGAAAGAATAATGGTTATTTGTCATTGCGTTTAGCAGGAGAATGAATTGTCCCCCGTATAGTGGCACCATTAACCCTTTGAGGAAGTGGTAAGAGGGTTTTACTGCAGAGCTGGAGAATGCCAAGTTTTAGGATTGGCTGTTCCTTTGAATGTGACTTATTTTCATCCACAACCCTCTAAAAGAATTGCATCCTCTCCTGACAGAATTGGAAACAAACAGCTTAGCTTGCTACACACTTTTGGATATCTGAAATTAAAACTAGATAGCAACTTATCTATTCTTGTGATGAATGTGCAAACTGCTACATTAAAAAATAATCAAGGGAAATGTGAATTCGGGAAAAAGATAAAAAATTGTTTGTAAATTCCTTGCTCCTTACCTCTTCTGTTAAAGAAATAGAGATAAATGTAGAAAACAGTCCATTTGGGTTTCTCACCCCAACCCTGATTATGTTTTAACACAAATATTACATTTTATTAGATCCTTTGTCTACTTAAAAATTTCTTATCAACCTACCTTGCTTATCCATAAAAAATAATAATTAAGGAGACTTCCTCAATTTTTAAGGACTAAAATGATGCTAGTTGAGGAGAAAGACTGATAAAAATAAAGCCTTTGATCAATTAAAAATTTAAGGGTACAAATATACATCTGCTGCACTGTATTTAATATTCTGACTGCAGTGAATGGTTTCAGTGAAGGCTCAAATGGTAAAAATAAAATTACTGTATCAAAAAATTGCAGGATTATGTTAAGAAAATAAAATATTTGCCTTCAGTAATATTAACAGAGTGTCTCACTTCCTGGAAGATGTCATTGGTTGGAATGGAATGAAATGCCTCTCCCATCAGGTCACCTCACAGACTAAGCAGTGCAGGAAATGGCCTTGCTGCTTCTGTGGCCCCTCACTGGCTCTCCCGTGGCTGAGGCATTAGGGAAGCTCTAATTCACAAAAAGGAGTGCAGTCACGAAGTGTGTGTGTTTCTCAGGAGGACATCCAGGGCAGACCAGGGGGAGGCAACCAGAGGTGAGAGGGCAGCGGCAAAAAATATATAAAGCGTGTTTTAACAGATACAACTTGGCTGCCTTATCTTGTTACAGTGAAAACAGTGCTCTCTCTCCTCTGGAGAAGTGGCCACAACTCAGCCTTGTCAGGCAGGGTGAGCATTGCTCTGTTCAGCACAAGATGGTGAGAAATCTGTTTCCTAAAAACACAGAGTTCTGGAGAACTCTGCTTGCTTTCAAAAGCCTCTCATTTTAACAGGAGATGGCAATAAGGAGACCATCATCCCTTTCAGCAAGACCCATAAATGCAAACTGTTCCCTTTACAAAAGCTAACTCCATCCCCAACACATGAATGACCCAAATTTCAAAATGGAGTAGGGTGTTTCTGCAAGTAAAGTGCAGGTAGTTGAGATGTGAATAGAAATGATATTATTCAATATCATAGGGAAAAATAATTGCCTCCTCAGGTGCCTTCTGTCCTTGGAAGGAAGATGGTCAGTGTATGGAGGAAGCTTCTAGCATCATCACTTTCATTATGTGTGATCTATTGACAAATCAGTGTTTCTTTGAGATAGTAAACAAGACAATTTCTGCAGGAGCCCCATGAGGTAGGCTGAAACTACACAGCCCAGCCATTTTAGATGTAAGAAGTCAGGGGAAACAGCTGTCAGTAGAAGAAAAGACACAGGAAAGAAAAGAAAAAATAATGAGAACAGGGAAAGAAAGACAAGAAGGGAAAAAAGGAAGAAAGAAAAGAATAACAGGACACACAGTGTTTGAATGGTCAAAATACGTGATACAGAGACAGAGCTGCAGATGTACAGCAGCATTCCCTCTGACAAAATTGCAGAGGAAATTTAGCAAACAGATCCAACTCAGAGTTTCTGACACAATGAGATTACGGTCTGCACTGCAGTTTGGAGTCTTTGTTTCTGTAACACTGGCTTTTTGAGTTCCCCTGACTTCATTTGGTGAAGAAGCGATTTTGGTGGAAAATGAAGCAGAGTGCTATGGATGATGATTTCCCAGAAAGAGAGCACCAGCAAACTACCCCATGAGTATTTAATTCCTTCATAATGGAGTTCAGCACCTTCTAAGTTATAAAACAAAATGGCACCATAGTCTTTTTCAGCCAGCCAGATGCTTTATTTTAAAATAGCACAGACTAAGATAAAATTTAACTTTTATTCTTGTCTCTAAAATAAATGTACATGCATTAAGCGAGTAAGCAGACAAATAAAAATACCAAAGACACTTCTCTTTAAAACCCTGATGACAGATGGTAAGGTTAAGGAAAGAAGCCTACAGAAGCCCTAGTCCTCCAGAGGGTGAACAGCAGTCTTTTTTTAAAAGATTTAATTATTTTATTTATTTTTGGCTGTGTCACGTCATGTTGTGGCATGTGGGATCTTTCTTTGCAGCACACGGGCTTCTTTCTAGGTGTGGCATGGGGGTTTTCTCTCTCTAGCTGTGGCGCGCAGGTTTCAGGGCACATGGGCTCTGTAATTTGTGGCATACAGGCTCTCTAATTGAGGTGCATGAGCTCAGTAGTTGTGGCATGTGGGCTTAATTGCCCCGCAGCATGTGGGATCTTAGTTCCTGACCAGGGATTGAACCCACGTCCCCTGCATCGGAAGGCGGATTCTTTACCACTGGACCACCAGGGAATTCCCAGTGCAGTCTTAAAATCAGAATGATGTATGTATTTGAGAGATTTTTCTTTATGAATACCTACTTCAAATCCAGTTTCTTTTGTCAAATTGTTGTAGAATCTAGAGTATGCCCATCTTAGTACTAAGCATGAAGCAATTGGATTGGTTTTTGCTTCTTAACTCTCACTTTGTCATCCTGATAGACTTTTAGTGAAGAGGCACATAAAATAATCTTCAAAAATCTGGATCAGAAAAAGAAAAAAAACGTGATGTTTACTGAAGTCTAGAAAGGCAACTGACATTTATAAAGAAAATACAGAGATGTGAGGAGGGTTCTTTTATAACAGTATAGGGGCCATAGATGTAATAAACTGATGAAATTTGACTTTTGAGGCATCCTGGTCTAGTGCTAGGACAGTAGCAGCTTGACTATACTGAATGGCTGCCTAATCCTGGTTTTATTTTTCTCAGTTATAACCACCTCTGCTATGCAAGCTGGAAGACAATATCCTGATTTTTCCCCAGTATGAATTATCCTGGAATCCGTACTCTTTCCCTCACCTCCAAAGGGCACATTTTTAATTGACATATTCCTGGAAATATATTAGGTCAATTTAGCTGAGAATATGCCAGATGTATGATAAATTCTAGTTCTTTCATAAAATAATTTCCTAAAATGATTGTGTGTTTGAATTTTTATCATTGCTTATATTTAAATCACAAGTTACCTGTACAAAAAATTCGTCTGTTATTTAGTAGTTTAGCTTAAGAAATTCCTATAGTGCCTTACTCCCATTAGCAACTAAACAGGACCATCGTACATAATTAGGCATCTTTAATGTGTCTGCATTTTGGAGCAGGGTCATCATTTCACTAAAAATAACACATATTCTGGTTTGTGAAGCAGTGCTAATGGAAGATCAGGTGAGTGAATTTCCCTCAGATCCACACATCAGGCTCACCTTATGATAAAAACAATTGTATTGGGGTGCTAGGGTGCCACCAAGTGCCCTGGTTAGAATGATAAGGCAGATAATACCTGGGTGCCTTTAAGGGCAATTGAAACTCCCTGTCTCACATAGCTGATTGATGATAGTCAAAACTATTCCAAAATACTATTTACACTGACTTGAAAAAATCACCAGGATCATACATCAAGAAAGTAAAAACCTAAAAGATATATATTTGTGGAAGAAAGCATGAATGCTTGGAAAGTAAAGAATAAGATGAAAACTTTGAGGTGGGAATCTTCTTTGTTAACATGTCTCCCTGTTTGTTCAGCTATTGATATCCATAATAATTTTACTGACATTTATTGAGTAGTTACTGTGTGTGTGTGTATGTGTAAGTTCAACTCATCCAATCTGCATAATGATCCTATAGAGTAAGAATTATTATGACCCCCTTTTTACAGATATAGTAGTTCAAGCACAGAGAGGTTAAGTAATTTGCTCAACATGACACAGCTAGTAAGTGGTAAAACCAACATTTGACTTCAGACAATCTGAACCCAGGGCCTACTGGCTTGAACAGGAGGCAGAACTGCATCCTCAATATATTGGAAAGAGCAAAGATGCACCATGCTTTTACTCTCAGGGACCGAGAGACATCAGTAAGAATAACTAGAGGTGAAACCTGGATCATAAGTTTTATTTATATGCTTTTTCAAAGAAACAAAACTGATTAATTTTTAGATAGAGAAGATGCATTTTTTTGAGGATGGAATGAATGAACAGATAACATGGGCTTGGAATGAGTAAGAGAAATTCTTTCTCCTAAATTTACTAGTCAAATGATCTTGGAGAAGTTACTTTGTCTCTCTTAACCCAGTCTCTTCATCTGTAAAATAATGAAATGCTCCCTTTTCAGAGTTGCCGTGACATGGTGCTTGGCTCCAAGCCAGTTCTCAACTTCTATTGGTGGTTGTTTTGTCATCAATGCTATTGAATTCCGTGGCTTCTATGAACTCAGGACAATTTGCTCAGCTTTATTCAGATCTTATATTATTCTACATGTCTTTGTTTTGTGAACTCAAAAAATATTTAAAATTATTGATGTTCATAATTGTCATAATGCCTTTAAAAAAAGCATTTTGGGGCTTCCCTGGTGGCGCAGTGGTTGAGAGTACGCATGCTGATGCAGAGGACACGGGTTCGTGCCCCGGTCCGGGAAGATCCCACATGCCGTGGAGTGGCTGGGTCCGTGAGCCATGGCCACTGAGCCTGCACATCCGGAGCCTGTGCTCCACAACGGGAGAGGCCACAGCAGTGAGAGGCCCGTGTACCACAAAAAAAAAAAAAAAAAAAAAAAAGCAACATTTTGAATTTTTCCCAGATTGTCTTAATATCTGAGACAATTATTAAGGAGCAACAGGTCTTGAGGATTAATGGCAATTCATTTGAGACATCGCTTTACTATTTAGAAATTTTACTAGAGTTTTTACTGGAGGTTTTTTGTTTTTTGTTTTTGTTTTTGTTTCTAACCTATCTTGAAGCTTCCACAAACTATGTTAAGTCTGGGAGACAGAAAAATGAAAGCAAAGAGATAAAGCCACAATCACAAATTTACTCAGCAGTTTACTGCAGAAGATTAAAATTCAGATACGTTTTATGTATTTTGTCTATCACTCGCCAGTTGGAAACTGGAGAAAGTGGTTATTAAAATATACCAACCCACATCAAATCACATCTTTGTATACCTTTGAAAATTTAATGGTGATAAATCTTGTGTTTATTTAAAACACACTTTTTCCACCATGCTCTTAACTGGTGCAAAAACTGTAGCTCTTAACTTCCTCAGGAGTTGTATTAAAATGACTCCTGACACATTCCTTGTAAGGGCTCAACACAGACCTACTGCTGCGGTCATGGCCGTCTAAAATTTTCCTCATGTAAAACTTTAACTGATAGGTCATCAAAGAGGAAAAAAGTTTAGTCTGAAGTGAGGTTCCCCAGGCTGAGCTTATTTTTAAGATGATGGGGGTGGGCACTGAAAGTGTTGCCCTACATGTGCTCATCCTGGGCCTGACAAGTCTGATCCGAACTGCTTCCTCTTTTTGGCAGGTAATTTCCAGTATCATTGTCTCCTAGAAATACATGGAAGATGGTAAAATACACTGGAGAAAGAAAGTTAGCAAGGTCTCAAATAGATAGAAATGGGAAAGGAGCAAGGTCACACCACTTGTTTGCTTAGGAGACAGAGTGAAAAAAATATCTTTGGTTTTCTTCTATTATTGTTAAAAATGATTGTGCTGTCCTTCCTTTAGCTCAAACTAATAGATAAATTATAACCCAAGATTGGTGAACACGCACAGAATTAGCATCCCAAGCTTTTGTCCATTTACCTTGATGACCTAGCTACATACATAGTTAGGATTATAAAACTTAAAAAGTGACTTCTTTTTTTTAATGTTTTTATTTTATATTGTAGTATAGTTGATTAACAATCTTCTGTTAGTTTCAGGTGTACAGCAGAGTGATTCAGTGATACTTTACATGTATCTATTCTTTTTCAATACATTTTTTTAACATCTTAATTGGAGTATCATTGCTTTACAATGGTGTGTTAGTTTCTGCTTTATAACAAAGTGAATCAGCCATACATATACATATATCCCCATATCCCCTCCCTCTTGCATCTCCCTCCCACCCTCCTTATCCCACCCCTCTAGGTGGTCAAAAAGCACTGAGCTGATCTCCCTGTGCTATGCGGCTGCTTCCCACTGACTATTTTACATTTGGTAGTGTATATATGTCCATGCCCCTCTCTCACTTCGTCCCAGCTTACCCTTCCCCTCCCTGGGTCCTCAAGTCCATTCTCTATGTCTGCATCTTTATTCCTGTCCTGCCCCTAGGTTCTTCATAACCATTTTTTTTTTAGGTTCCATATATATGTGTTAGCATAGGTATTTGTTTTTCTCATTTTGACTTACTTCACTCTGTATGACAGACTCTAGGTCCATCCACCTCATTACAAATAACTCAATTTTGTTTCTTTTTAGGGCTGAGTAATATTCCATTGTATATATCTGCCACATCTTCTTTATCTATTCATCTGTCGATGGACACTTAGATTGCTTCCATGTCCTGGCTATTGTAAATAGTGCTGCAATGAACATTGTGGTACATGACTCTTTTTGAATTACGGTTTTCTCAGTGTACATGCCCAGTAGTGGGATTTCTGGGTTGGATGGTAGTTCTATTAAAAAAAAAAAAGTGACTTCTTCCAATTAATAGTATTAATTCCAAATCGATCATTGAATTTCAGTTCCCAAATGAGATCTTTCCAATTGAGTCTAGATTATCTAATTCTTTCCAAGATATAAGTTAGGATATATTTTACCATGGTTTAGCAGGTTGTTCTTTGACGATACTTTAGGGCAGAGATGCTGTACTCTTTAAAGAATAAAATTATTATGGATGCTCACTAAACTTATTGTGGTAATTATTTCCTGAAGTATGCAAGTCAAATCATGATGCTATACTCCTAAAACTTATACAGTGCTGTATGTCAATTCTATCTCAACAAACTGGAAGAAAAAGAATTTAAAAATAAGATCTAATTTGCATTGATAAAATAAAATAATAGAATAACAAATGTAATGAATATTTGTTTAAAAATGATGTTGTGAGTTTTGTAAGCACTCTGGCCCTAAAAAACAACCACGTTCTGAGCAATGATACGCTTGTAGGAGAAGCTGAGTGACAAGAGTGGTAAAAGAATATGATTTGATTTAGACAGATCTGGTTTCAAATTCTAATGCCAGGTTCTCTACAGCAAATAAATGAATATCCCTGAATCTACAGTTCTTTATGTATTATGGTGAATGTTACTGCTTGCTTGAGGTTTCCTGTTGGGATTAAGGGAGATAATTTACATAGCATTTCTGGTCCACATTTCATAATTCAATAGCTGGTAACAATATCATGGCATATTTTCTGAAGGCAATAAGTGAGCAAGCTACAGGCAGGCTCCTAAAGAACCCACCCTGCACTGTGCATCTTCCCACAGTTTGGCATCAGTTGGGACCATCAAGATCTCTGCACATTGGGTGTCTCATTGCCTCAATTGCATGCTTAGATGTGGGTCAGCAGCAAAGTGCTTTGGCATTTAGGAGTATGTGGGGAGTTGGCTCAGCATCTGCCCGCACGTTACCAGAGTGCTGTTGTACTGTCACTAATATAAGCATTTGACATCAAAAATCTCTCCTTTTTCTCTTTTCACTGACCCCATTTCCTCTCTACCCTATAAAAACAAACAAAACAATAATAAACTAAAAATCAAAGTAAGTGCATGCGTGCATGTGCACACACAGACACACACATTGATAAGGTTCCTCCCATGGAATACTGCCATAGTTGAGGCATCTAATATAACACACCAAGCTGTCGATTGACTATTACTCACTGTGTAGCTCTACCCACATGTGCTTGTGCACACTCACCACCCTGAATCTAGCATATTATCATTTATTTCATTGTTCTATAAAGTGTTCAGAGATGCAGAGTATGGAAAGCACCATGGCACTCTGGTGCAATTCAATTTAGTCAAATATCAGACATCCACATAGTGTAAATGGAACATGAGTAAAGAATCTGATCCAACTGCCTACTGGTGTAATTGACTCGACAGAGCCAGCCTGTGTCATTAGTCCTATAAACAGTTGCATTTACAACAATAAAACTGAAAAGCATGGAAATTAAAAGCTGTTAGAATTTTCTCTGGTGTGCATTTATCTTTGAAGAAGTGTGTACACTCTCTAAACAAATTTTCTGATCTCTTTGGTAAACTGGCATAACAGCAACCTGTGTCAGCAATGCCTTATATATCAAATGGTGATCAAATTTGAAATAGGTGAAATGAGAGAAGGATGCAGTGGGTTGATGTACTAACTTAATTGTCCAGTGCATGAATTTTCAGTGTTAATTTAATGGCATGGCATCCAATTCCTGAACAGTAATCTAGGGTTATACCTGGCAGCTGGAAGTTATTCTGGGGATTACTGTAAATAATATATTCATTGTAATAGAGAATTATGCAACTTAAATAACTGTTAACCTGAAAGTTCAATCTGTGGTTTCTTGATAGTATTTATCCTTAGTGACCATACTATTTGATAGACAAGTGCCCCCCAATAATGTTCAGTTGATTAGTAGGACCCTGTCAAACAAGGAGAAAGCATTCCGTAGAAGTGACCTTTTTACTCCCAACTCTATCCCCATTAAAATGAAGCTTTGAGCATGTCTTCTGTTCATTCTGTGTTCTGTCAACAATAAAGAACTAGAGTTTCTTTCTATCTCTGGTGATATGCTACTGGACCACTTAACCAAAAATTGAGAGAGTATATTACAAGGTTAAAGAGCAGAGTTCAGAGGTCATTTATAATTCTCATTAAGGAATCTTTCTGTGTACTGACTATAGGTAAGTTAATCGATATTTCTGTCTGAAAATGAGCAGGCTTAGTAAAGATGGCTTTAATTGGAGAGATGCTATTCATAGAGAAGGAGCATTTATGGGTTTTCATGGCAGCAATCCTCACAGGTTACATGGTCTGTAGCAAGATGTGCTACGACAGTTGAGATGACATACATTTTGACATTTCAGATCTCCCTAGAGTAAGCAGCTTGGAAAATCTTTAGGGTTGGTTCTCAACTCCTCAAATCCCAAACTGTGACTTGTGGTTTGATATACACATAGATAGAGAGAAGGAAGGATGGCTCATGCAAGGTTTGTTTTTTCACGTTAATTCAACATTAGTCTCCTCAGCCTTGAAGGAGAGGGAACACTAAACTCATTGGTTTTCTGATATATCATAAATCTACCTCTAACACGGGCAACCATTTTCCCAGACACCTTCAAATACTAAATTGCAAAACAGAAAGAAAAAGAAAAAAAGTAAATAATAACAAACTTCCCCATTATCCAAAGAGGATCATGAAAGATTCTAACACACTTTGCTTTTCCTGGAATTTTCACTACCAAACATTATCTTAAATTAAATTTCTTTGAAGAGTGTGTCAATATATTTGAAGGGTAAACATACTATAATCTCTCACTTGTAATTGCATAAATCTATATTGACTAATACAAAATATAATTATTCTTTATAATTTCCTTATGCACTTTGTAATTTCTGGTTTACAACACTCTCCACTACATCCCTCATCTTATGGTTTAGTCTAGAAGTATTGTTGTTTTAGGTTTTATATTTAGGTCTATTATCCAGATTGTATTATTTATTTTTGCACATAGATATCCAGTTGCTCCAGAATCATTTGTTGAAAAATCTATATTTTCTTCACTGAATTGTCTTTGCATCTTTGTAAAAACCAGCTGTCCCTATATATGTATGGTATATTTCTGGATGATATTCTGTTCCATTGGTGTATCTGCTTATCTTTATACCTATACTACACTGTCTTAATTACCACTGCATTATAATAAGTCTTAAACCAGGTAGTGTTAATCTTCCAACTTCGTTTTTTTCAAAGTTTTTCAGATGTTTTATATCTTTTAAATTTCCCTGTAAATTTGGAACCACTTTGCCAATTACTATCAAAAAATAATCTGCTAGAATTTTGAATGAGGTTGTGTTGAATTTAAAGATCAATTCAGGGAGAAGTAGCATCTTAATAATTTTGAGTCTTCAGACCCATGAACAATTTTATGTGTCCCCATTTATTCTTTCTTTTATTGTATATATTTAAGGTGTACAACTTGATTTTCCATTTGTTCTTTAATTTCTCTTAGCAGAGTTTTGTATTTTTTAGTATTTAGATTTTGCATATCTTTGTCACATTTTATCCTTAAGGATTTTGCTTTGAGTTTTGCTATTGTAAATGGTGGTTTTTTTTAAATTTCAACTTTAAATAGAATAGCATATAGAAATAAAATTGATTTTTATATAACAATGTTGTATCTTGCAACTTTGCTAAACACAATTATTAGTTTTAGTACTTTATTTTATAGGTTCCATTGAATTTTCTACAGAGTTGTTCATCTAATTGCTTAGTAAAAGGAATTTTATTTCTTCCTTTTCAATCTGGATGTTCATTATTATTATTATTATTTTTTACATTACTACACGAGCAAGACCTTCTAGTCAAATGCTGAGTAGAAGTGGTAAGAATGAAAAACGTTTTGTTCCTGGTCTTAGTGAGAAGCATTTAGTATTTAATCATTGATAATTAATCATTAAACACTACATTAGGGATTTAGTGATACAAATTTCCTCATAAGTACTGATTTAGCAACATCTAAAAAAATGTTGTGTTTTTATTTTCATTTAATTAAAAATACTTTCTCATTTCCCCCTTTGATTTCTTTTTAACCATGAGTAACTTAGAAGTGCGTTATTTGGTTTCCAAATATTTAGTAGATTTTCCAGAGATCTTTGTGTTATCTATTTCTGATTTAATCCAGTAATGGTCAAAGAGAATAATTTGTTAGTGTTGAATTATTTTAAAGTTATTTAGATCTTTAAGACTCAAAATATAGCCTACCTTGACAAATGTTCCATGTGTTTGAAAATAATGTGCATTTTACTGTTAAAGTATCAAAAAGTGGGTTGATAATTTGGTTCTATTTCTATCCTTACTGGTTTCTCTCTACTTTTTTTTTTTTTTTTTTTTTTGGTTGGGGGGAGAGCTTCATTGGGAGGTGATTTTTTTTAACATCTTTATTGGAGTATAATTTTTTACAACAGTGTGTTAGTTTCTGCTTTATAACAAAGTGAATCAGCTATACATATACTTATATCCCCATATCCCCTATCTCTTGCATTTCCCTCCCTCCCTCCCTATCCCACCCCTCTAGGTGGTCACAAAGCATCAAGCTGATCTCCCTGTGCTCTGCGGCTGCTTCCCACTAGCTATCTATTTTAGGCCACAAGGGTATAGCTCAGGGATAGAGTGTTTGACTGCAAATCTACTTGTTCAATTAATAACTGAGAGAAGGCTATTGAGAGCTCTAGCTATTATTTTGGATGTCTATTTCTCCTTACAGTTTTATAATTTTTTGCTTTGATTATTTAAAATATCATTATTAGGTGCATAGATATTTATGATTGTAATGTTTTCCTGACAAATTAACCTCTTTATCATTATAGAATTGCTTTCTTTTCCCCTGGTAATACTCTTTGCTCTGAAGTCTACGTAATCTGATAGTAACATAATCACTGTAGATTTCTTTTTCTTAGTGTTACAATAGTATGCATTTTTTATTCTTTTAACTATTTGTGTCTTTATGTTTAAAGTATATTTCTTACAGTCAGCATATACTTGTCTTACTTTTTTTTATTGTAATCATCAAACCTGCGAAGAGACTTTTTTTTATTAGTTTCTGCTTTATAACAAAGTGAATCAGTCAAACATATACCTCTGTTCCCACATCCCTTCCCTCTTGCGTCTCCCTCGCTCCCACCCTCCCTATCCCACCCCTCCAGGTGGTCACAAAGCACCGAGCTGATCTCCCTGTGCTATGCTGCTGCTTCCCACTATCTATCTACCTTACATTTGGTACTGTATATATGTCCATGCCTCTATTTTGCTTTGTCACAGCTTACCCTTCCCCCTCCACATATCCTCAAGTCCATTCTCAAGTAGGTCTGTGTCTTTATTCTTGTTTTACCCCTAGGTTCTTCATGACATTTTTTTTTTAATTCCATATATATGTGTTAGCATATGGTATTTGTCTTTCTCTTTCTGACTTACTTCACTCTGTATGACAGACTCTAGGTCTATCCACCTCATTACAAATAGATCAATTTCGATTCTTTTTATGGCTGAGTAATATTCCATTGTATATATGTGCCACATCTTCTTTATCCATTCATCCAATGATGGACACTTAGGTTGTTTCCATCTCCGGTCTATTGTGAATAGAGCTGCAATGAACATTTTGGTACATGTCTCTCTTTGATTTATGCTTTTCTCAGGGTATATGTCTAGTAGTGGGATTGCTGGGTCATATGGTAGTTCTATTTGTAGTTTTTTAAGGAACCTCCATACTGTTCTCCATAGTGGCTGTACCAATTCACATTCCCACCAGCAGTGCAAGAGTGTTCCCTTTTCTCCACACCCTCTCCAGCATTTATTGTTTCTAGATATTTTGATGATGGCCATTCAGACTGGTGTGAGATGATATTTCATTGTAGTTTTGATTTGCATTTCTCTAATGATTAATGATGTTGAGCATTCTTTCATGTGTTTATTGGTAGTCTGTATATCTTCTTTGGATAAATGCCTATTTAAGTCTTCTGCCCATTTTTTGGATTGGGTTGTTTGTTTTTTTGCTATTGAGCTGCATGAGCTGCTTATAAATTTTGCAGATTAATCCTTTGTCAGTTGCTTCATTTGCAAATATTTTCTCCCATTCTGAAGATTATCTTTTGGTCTTGTTTTTGGTTTCCTTTGTTGTGCAAAAGTTTTAAAGTTTCATTAGGTCCCATTTATTTATCTTTGTTTTTATTTCCATTTCTCTAGGAGGTGGGTCTAAAAGGATCTTGCTGTGATTTATGTCATAGAGTGTTCTGCCTATGTTTTCCTCTAAGAGTTTGATAGTTTCTGGCCTTACTTTTAGGTCTTTAATCCATTTTGAGCTTATTTTTTTGTATGGTGTTAGGGAATGATCTAATCTCATACTTTTACATGTCCCTGTCCAGTTTTCCCAGCACCAATTATTGAAGAGGCTCTCCTTTCTCCACTGTACATTCCTGCCTCCTTTATCAAAGATAAGTTGACCATATGTGCATGGTTTTATCTCTGGGCTTTCTATCCTGTTCCACTGATCTATCTTTCTGTTTTTGTGCCAGTAGAACACTGTCTTGATTACTGTAGCTTTGTAGTATAGTCTGAAGTCAGGGAGGTGATTCCTCCAACTCCGTTTTTCGTTCTCAAGATTGCTTTGGCTATTAGGGGTCTTTTGTGTTTCCAAACAAATTTTGAAATTTTTTGTTCTAGTTCTGTGAAAAATGCCAGTGGTAGTTTGATAGGGATTGCATTGAATCTGTAGATTGCTTTGGGTAGTAGAGTCATTTTCAAAATATTGATTCTTCCAATCCAAGAACATGGTATATCTCTCCATCTATTTGTATCATCTTTAATTTCTTTCATCAGTGTCTTATAATTTTCTGCATACAGGTCTTTTGTCTCCTTAGGTAGGTTTATTCCTAGATATTTTATTCTTTTTGTTGCAATGGTAAATGGGAGTGTTTTCTTGATTTCACTTTCAGATTTTTCATCATTAGTGTACAGGAATGCCAGAGATTTTTGTGCATTAATTTTCTATCCTGCTATTTTACCAAATTCATTGATTAGCTCTAGTAGTTTTCTTGTAGCATCTTTAGGATTCTCTATGTATAGTATCATGTCATCTGTAAACAGTGACAACTTTACTTCTTTTCCAATTTGGATTCCTTTTATTTCCTTTTCTTCTCTGATTGCTGTGGCTAAAACTTCCAAAACTATGTTGAATAAGAGTGTTGAGAGTGGGCAGCCTTGTCTTTTTCCTGATCTTTGTGGAAATGGTTTCAGTTTTTCACCATTGAGGACGATGTTGGCTGTGGGTTTGTCATATATGGCCTTTATTATGTTGAGGAAAGTTCCCTCTATGCCTATTTTCTGCAGGGTTTTTATCATAAATGGGTGTTGAATTTTGTTGAAAGCTTTCTCTGCATCTATTGAGATGATCATATTTTCTATTTCTTCCTTATTCAGTCTTGGCAGGTTGTGCATTACTAAGAATTTGTCCATTTCTTCCAGGTTGTCCATTTTATTGGCGTAGAGTTGCTTGTAGTAATCTCTCATGATCTTTTGTATTTCTGCAGTGTCAGTTGTTACTTCTCCTTTTTCATTTCTAATTCTATTGATTTGATTCTTCTCCCTTTTTTTCTTGATGAGTCTGGCTAATGGTTTATCAATTTTGTTTATCTTCTCAAAGAACCAGCTTTTACTTTTATTGTTTTTTGTTATCGCTTCCTTCATTTCTTTTTCATTTATTTCTGCTCTGATCTTTATGATTTCTTTCCTTCTGCTAACTTTGGGGGTTTTTGTTCTTCTTTCTCTAATTGCTTTAGGTGCAGGGTCAGGTTGTTTACTTGAGATGTTTCCTGTTTCTTAAGGTGGGATTGTATTGCTATAAACTTCCCCCTTAGAACTGCTTTTGCTGCATCCCATAGGTTTTGGGTCGTCGTGTCTCCATTGTCATTTGTTTCTAGGTATTTTTTAATTTCCTCTTTGATTTCTTCAGTGATCACTTCTTTATTGAGTAGTGTATTGTTTAGCCTCCATGTGTTTGTATTTTTTACAGATCTTTTCCTGTAATTGATGTCTAGTCTCATAGCATTGTGGTCGGAAAAGATACTTGATACAATTTCAATTTTCTTAAATTTACCAAGGCTTGATTTGTGACCCAAGATATGATCTATCCTGGAGAATGTTCCATGAGCACCTGAGAAAAATGTGTATTCTCTTGTTTTTGGATGGAATGTCCTATAAATTTCAATTAAATCCATCTTGTTTAATGTATCATTTAAAGCTTGTGTTTATTTATTTTCATTTTGGATGATCTGTCCATTGGTGAAAGTGGGGTGTTAAAGTCCCCTACTATGAGTGTGTTTCTGTCGATTTCCCCTTTTATGGCTGTTAGTATTTGCCTTATGTATTGAGGTGCTCCTATGTTGGGTGCATAAATATTTACAATTGTTATATCTTCTTCTTGTATCGATCCCTTGATCATTATGTAGTGTCCTTCTTTGTCTCTTCTAATAGTCTTTATTTTAAAGTCTATTTTGTCTGATATGAGAATTGCTACTCCAGCTTTGTTTTGATTTCCATTTGCATGGAATATCTTTTTCCATCCCCTTACTTTCAATCTGTATGTGTCTCTAGGTCTGAAGTGGGTCTCTTGTAGACAGCATATATATGGGTCTTGTTTTTGTATCCATTCAGCCAATCTGTGTCTTTTGGTGGGAGCATTTAGTCCATTTACATTTAAGGTAATTATTGATATGTATGTTCCTATTCCCATTTCCTTAATCGTTTTGGGTTCATTATTGTAGGTATTTTCCTTCTGTTGTGTTTCTTGCCTAGAGAAGTTCCTTTAGCATTTGTTGTAAAGCTGGTTTGGTGGTGCTGAACTCTGTCAGCTTTTGCTTGTCTGTAAAGGTTTTATTTTCTCCCTCAAATCTAAATGAGATCCTTGCTGGGTAGAGTAATATTGGTTACAGGTTTTTCTCCTTCATCACTTTAATTATGTCCTGCCACTCCCTTCTGGCTTTTAAAGTTTCTGCTGAGAGATCAGCTGTTAAGCTGATGGGGATTCCCTTGTGTGTTATTTGTTGTTTTTCCCTTGCTGCTTTTAATATGATTTCTTTGTGTTTAATTTTTGACAGTTTGATTATTATGTGTCTTGGCATATTTCTCCTTGGATTTATTGTGTATGGGACTCTCTCTGCCTCCTGGACTTGATTAACTATTTCCTTTCCCATATTAGGGAAGTTTTCAACTATAATCTCTTCAAATAATTTCTCAGTCCCTTTCTTTTTCTCTTCTTCTTCTGGAACCCCTATAATTCGAATGTTGGTGCGTTTAATGTTGTCCCAGAGGTCTCTGAGACTGTCCTCTGTTCTTTTCATTCTTTTTTCTTTATTTTGCTCTGCAGCTGTTATTTCCACTATTTTATCTTCCACCTCATTTATCCGTTCTTCTGCCTCAGTTATTCTGCTATTGATCCCATCTAGAGTATTTTTCATTTCATGTATTGTGTTTTTAATCAATGTTTGATTCATCTTTAGTTCTTCTAGGTCCTTGTTAACTGTTTCTTGCATTTTGTCTATTCTATTTCCAAGATTTTGGATCTTGGAAATAGAGTCTTGGATCATCTTTACTATCATTATTCTGAATTCTTTTTCAGGTAGACTGCCTATTTCCTCTTCATTTGTTAGGTCTGGTGGGTTTTCATCTTGCTCCTTCTCCTGCTGTGTTTTTCTGTCTTCTCATTTTGCTTATATTACTGTGTTTGGGGTGTCCTTTTTGCAGGCTGCAGATTCGTAGTTCCCATTGCTTTTGGTGTCTGTCCCCAGTGGCTAAGGTTGTTTCAGTAGGTTGTGTAGGCTTCCTGGTGGGGGGGACTAGTGCCTGTGTTCTGGTGGTTGAGGTTCGATCTTGTCTTTCTGGTGGAGAGGTCCATGTCTGGTTGTGTGTTTTGGGGTGCCTGTGGCCTTATTATGTTTTTAGGCCACCTCTCTGCTAATGGGTGTGGTTGTGTTCCTGTCTTGCTAGTTGCTTGGCGTAGGGTGACCAGCACTGCAGTTTGCTGGTCGTTGACTGAACCTGCTGCTGGTGTTGAGATGGAGGTCTCTGGGAGATTTTCACCGCTTGATATTATGTGGAGCTGGGAGGTATCTTGTGGACCCGTGTCCTGAAGTTGTGTCTCCCACTTCAGAGGCACAGCACTGACTCCTGGCTGCAGCACCAAGAGCCTTTCATCTACCCAGCTCAGAATAAAAGGGAGAAAAAGTAGAAAGAAAGAATTAGTAGAAGAAAGAAAGAGAGAGAGAAAGAAAGGAAGATGGAAAGAAAGGAAGGAAGGAAGGGAGAAAGAAAGAAAGAAAGGAGGGAGGATGGAAAGAAAAAGAAAGTGTGAAAGGAAGAAGGGAGGGAGGGAGGGAGGAAGGAAAGAAAGAAAGAAGGAAAAGAAAGAGAAGGAAAGAAAGACAGGAGGGAGGAAGGGAGGGATGGAGGGAGGAAGGAAAGAAAGAGAGAAAGAAAGAAAGGAGGGGTGGAGGGAGGGAGGGAGGAAGGGAAGCTAGGTAAAAAAGAAAGAGAGCAGATAAAGTAAAATAGAATAAAGTATAAAATATAGTATCTTTATTAAAATTAAAAAGTAATTATTGAAAAAAAATGGACAGATAGAATCCTGGGACATATGGTGGAAGCAAAGCTATACAGAGAAAATCTCACACAGATGCATACACATACACATTCACAAAAAGTGAACAGGGTGAAAAAAATCAAAAATCTTGCTCTCAAAGTTCACCTCCTCAATTTGGGATAATTCGTTGTAAAAATAGGAAAAGGGAAAAAAGTCTGAAATCTTGCTCTCAAAGTCCACCTCCTTAATTTCGGATAATTCGTTGTAAAAAGAGGAAAAGGGGAAAAAATCTTAAATCTTGTCCTCAAAGTCCACCTCCTCAATTTGGGATGATTCGCTGTCTAGTCATGCACTCCACAGATGCAGGGCACATCAAGCGGATCATGGAGCTTTAATCCGCTGCCTCCTAGGCTGTACAGAGAGATTTCCCTGTCTCTGCTCTCACAGCTCCCGTGTCTCAGCCTTGGACCTGGCCCCGCCTCTGCACGTAGGTCGCCAGAGGGCGTCCGTTCTTCGCTCAAACAGGACGGGTTTAAAGGAGCCGCTGATTCGGGGGCTCTGGCTCACTCAGGCCGAGGGGAGTGAGGGGCACGCAGTGCGGGGCGTGCCTGCAGCGGCAGAGGCCAGCGTGACGTTGAACCAGCCCAAGGCACTCCTTGTGCTTTCCCAGGGAAGCTGTCCATGGGTCCCGGGACCCCGGCAGTGGCGGGCTGCACAGGCTCCCCGGAAGGAGGGGGCGGACAGTGACCTGCGCTCGCACACAGGCCTTGTGGCGGCAGCAGCAGCAGCCCCAGCGTGCCACGCCCATCTCCGGGGTCCGTGCCTTAAGCCGCGGCTCGTGCTGTCTCTGGATCTTCTTTAAGCGGCGCTCTTAATGCCCTCTCCTCGCGCACCAGGAAACAAAAGGGAAGAAAAAGTCTCATGCCTCTTCGGCAGCTCCAGACCCTTTCCCCGGACTCCCTCCGGGCTAGCCGTGGTGCACTAACCCCTTCAGGCTCTCTTCCCGCCGCCAGCCCCAGTCCTCTCCCTGCGCTCCGACTGAAACCCGATACCCGAGCCTCAGCTCCCAGCCCCGCCGGCCCTGGCGGCCGAGCAGACAAGCCTCTCGGGCTGGTGTGTGCCTGAGGGCACCGATCCTCTGTGCCGGAATCTCTCCGCTTTGCCCTCCACACCCCTGTTGCTGTGCTCTCCTCAGCTGCTACTCTGAAGCTTTCCCCCTCCACCACCCTCAGTCTCCGCCCGCGAAGGGGCTTCTAGTGTGTGGAAACCTTTCCTCCTTCATGGCTCCCTCCCACTGGTGCAGGTCCCGTCCCTATCCTTTTGTCTCTATTTATTCTTTTTTCTTTTGCCCTACCCAGGTATGTGGGGAATTTCTTGCCTTTTGGGGGGTCTGAGGTCTTCTGTCAGCGTTCAGTAGGTGTTCTGTAGGAGTTGTTCCACATGTAGATGAATTTCTGATGTATCTGGGGAGGAAAGTGATCTCCACGTCTTACTCTTCCGCCATCTTCCCTGCACCCCTTGTCTTACTTTTTGAACCATTCACACATTGTTTCTTTTAGTGGGATGGGTAAACCACTTATACTTATCTAATTATTGACATGTTTAGATTAAGTCTATTATCTCACTATATTTATATTGCTCTCTTTTAATTCTTTTTTTTTCTTTCATTGCCTTCTTGTGTGTGAATTGTGTGTTTTTCAATTCAACTTTATTTTCTCTATTGGTTTATTGTGTATAACTCTGAAAGGGCCTGAACTGGTCTTTTTCATTTATGTTATCTTTCTGTACTTTGATTCTCCACTATCTACATGCTTACGTTTTGCCTGAGGAGAAATCTGGTGTAATTCTTATCTATATGCTTATGAAGTTAAAGGGACATTTTCTCTAAATACTTTAAGATTTTCTTTCTTTACTGATTTTCAGCAATTTGAATATGACATGATTTGGTGTCATTTTCTTCATGTTTCCTGTGCTTGGTAATTTTTGTGTTTCTTGCATTTATGGGTTTATAACTTTTATCATATTTAGAAAAAATTCTGCCATTGTTTCTTTGGATATCTTTTTAGGCTCCCCTACTTCTCTTCTATAGAGGTTTCCAATTAGGTGTGTGTTAGGCTGCTTGAAGTTGACCCATAGCTAGGGATGCTATTTTTAAATTTATCATTGTATTTTTCTCTGAATTTTCTTTTGGGTTGTTTCTATTGTTCTACCTTCAAGTTCACTATTTTTTTTTCCTGCAGTGTCTAATCAGTTGTTAATACTATACAGCATATTTTTAATCTCACTTCCAGTTTTCACCACTAGATGTTTGATTTGGGTCTTTTATTTATATTTTAATGTTTCTACTTAACCTTCTGAGCATATGGAATACAGCTAAAATAGCTGTTTTTTGTTCTTGTACACTAATTCTAACATCTGCATCAGTTCTTGGTCAGTTTCAGTTGTTTTTTCTCTTTATTAGGCCATATTTTCCTATTTCTTTGTATGACTGGTAAACTTTGTTTGGATGCCAAGCATTAAAAACTTTACCTTTATTGGTACTTTATATATTTTTTTCTTTTTATAAACTTCTTGAACTTTACTGTGGGATGCAGTTATTTGGAAATCATTTGATCCTTTTGGTCTTAATTTTAACATTTGTTAGGTGGGATCAGAGTTTTATCAGATTTAATTATTTCCCATTACTGAGTAAAGACCTTTCTGAATACTCTACCCAATGCCCTGTGTAGCTGATGGAAATAGGAACTACTCCCAACCCTGTTTAGGCACCATGATCTATTCCTTATAATCTCTTTGGAGGGATCTTCTCCTGGTTTTATGGGCAGATCAGCACTTTGCTGAATATTCAGGATACTCCTTTAAGCACTTGATTCTCAAAATTCTAACTATACTGGTTTCCCTGAATTCTAAAGTCCTTCTCCTTAACTTAGGGAATCTACCACCCTTTGCCACAGCCTAGAAACTCTCTCAAGTCAGTGATCTTGAGCAACCATAGGGCTCACCTCTTTTGTTTACCATTTCTCAGGAGTAAATGTCCTTTGTTGTCTGATGTCCAATGTCTTGAAAACCATTGCTAAAAGTAGTTTGCATTTATTTATTTATTTATTTATTTATTATTTTTGGTTTATGGGGAGAGAGGATCATTCTGATCTGAGTTCCTTCCTCTTGACTGCAAACACAAGTCCCAAAATCATTTTATCAAGTAAATAATTACTAAGGAAGAAAACGTTCATAGAAAAGAACTTTGTAATTGAGGAGAAATAAACCATAGCAATGATGATGGTAATGATGATGATTGTATTTGTGTATCTCTTCACATTTTGCTTTGATCCGTTTTTCATTTTTACAAAGTAGCCCCACTTCTAAGTTAAAATTCCAAGGACTTGGATTTGGCTACTAGATTCTATGGAAAGAATGTAGAATGATTTGAAATACACCTTAATACTGGAGCCTCAATATGCATTAAGAATATTACTTTCAATACATACCTACTAGTACATGAAGACCTTAAAGAGATCCCATCCCACCTCCACTGCTGTAAGTAAAGCAAGTTTTTATAGACTCTTAGCTAAGTCTCACTTACATTCAGTCACTGAATAAGTTGGCATGTAAACCATATTTCTTTTTTATTTTATTTTATTTTAGTATTTATTTACTTATTTTTATTGGCATATAGTTGCTTTACAATGTTGTGCTAGTTTATACTGTACAGCAAAGTGAATCAGCTATACATATATACATATACCCCCCTCTTTTTATATTTCCTTCTCAGTCAGGTCACCACAGAGCATTGCGTAGAGTTCCCTGTGCTATACAGTAGGTTCTCATCAGTTAAACCATATTTCTTTTTAATGCTTATTTTTTGTTAAGAAAAGAGGACTACCAAAATTTTTTTTGTTTTTCATAAGGTATGAATGTAGTCACAATGTAAAGACAAAAGGCAAACTGCAAAATATAAGAATGTTCTTTAGTAATTCTTTGTTTGCTTCTGAATTCAGAATATTGTTTGCACCACAGTAATCTCTTAATAACCCTGCCTCTTCATTTAATAACCCTGTCTCTTCATTGGTTCCTTCCTTTGTCTTGTCTAGGTAAGTATGTCTCCATGTGGTCTGCCCACTATTTTACTTCCACTGATAACAGCACAGGTATTCACATATAAAGCAAATCTCAGGGATTCCTCCTCTCCCCAAGTGTCATGCTTTGAGGAAAGAACTTTGCTCAGAG
The DNA here is from genome assembly GCF_025265405.1 of Mesoplodon densirostris. Taxonomy (NCBI): domain Eukaryota; kingdom Metazoa; phylum Chordata; class Mammalia; order Artiodactyla; family Ziphiidae; genus Mesoplodon; species Mesoplodon densirostris. The sequence continues at coordinate 106,012,821 of NC_082664.1, forward strand.
TGTGTGTGTCATGATGAACAGGTTTAATATTTCCATTCTCAGTATATTTATTACCATAAAGAAAGAAATAATATGTATCAAAAACAAACAAACAAAAAAAGATTCTGGAGTATAGAGAAACACAGACATCTAACATTACTAGGAAATAGTCAAGAATCAGATGAAAAAAGCAGTGTGGGTACTAATCTGTACATACATACAAAATTGATTTTTAAAGCTGTTTTCATGCCTTCCACAATGAGGAGCAAGAACATTTCTCCAATACAACTACCTTCCTTTCACAGACTGCTCTACGGAGTCAGAGTCCTAATGTAAAATTTTCAGGTTTTAAAAAAACTTTCTTTCCAGTCACATCCCAACTATAAGGAGGCTTTAGCCCTAACTCTTAGAGAAAATAAAATGTACAATTTTGTTATGGAAATAAAAGTGAGAGAGAAATCCTCAGTATAAAGTATAAACTATATGGGAAATAAAATGCTTTGCTTTAACCACCAAGTAATAACCTGCTTTGACTACATAAACAGAATGAATACAAGACAGGTTTTCTGCTTTACCAGCCCCGGTTAACATGAAGACATGTTTTTAACACCTCCATAAAGTGACTGGGTTAGAAATAAGTACGGTGAAGATGCAACCTGGGGTGATCTTATGTGCAGTCAAACCTCTAGAAAAAGCATTTGGAGCTTACTTCCCACTCCTATGCCTGAGCCCTGATCACTCTCACATATCCTGTTGAAATACAGAGACACAAACAGATGCTAGACTTAATTCTCAGAAGAAATCCTATTTAGAAAAGAAAATGAATAAATACATATATACATACATACATAAATGAAAGAAGACAGGAAACCCAAACACAGGCCTGGGCTGCCTCTATCATGCACATTTATACATCAGGGCCATATTCACAAGAGGCCCAAGCTTACTTCTCTTCAGAATCTGAAGATAGTTAATACAGGAGAATAAAGGATCATTCCATACACTTTGTGTTGCCAGCTGCAAAGTGTTTCTCAAACAGCAATTAAGCACATACTGTGGGAACATCCCAGGGGCCAGAACCAGGGAACTGGTGCCACTGACATGGAGATTCTCAATCTCAGCGTCCTTGGGCTACAACTTATCAGGGTGAGGGGTGTCACAAGGCTGAAACCCATTCCCAGGCACTGACCTTCCTTCTGTTGAAGTGGATTTGTTCTGTCACTTGCAGTGAGGACCTCTTCATGTGCCAGGAGCACCCCATAACCTTTGTGCTAATTCCCATGACATACTCTGTGTCTCACTGTAGGATTCTGTGAACAGGTCTTTGGAGAAGCCAGGAGAACAAAAGATTCTTCGGCACATCTGAAGAGAGCTGCTTGTGTGTGCCTGAATGTGGGGTCATGGTTTGAAAAAGGCAGAGAACCCCCTACCTTGCACTAAAAGGTTTTCAATACACTGAGACACATTTTTTTAAATGCACTCCTATAGGCCATGTTAGGCCCAGTTCATTTGTGTATTCAGTTCAATTGCATCTGAATCAACTGGTTCCCAACTGAGTGAATGAAAAAAATTCGAAGATGTCATTTTCACTCTCTTGTTTTCTTCTCTTTTAGAAGCTATAAATTAGTCACCATGGATCAAAACATTTTATTGATCAGAGATTTCAGATGAGAAAAGAGTGCTATAATAAGTAAATTACAACCCCGGTATAATTCACATGTAAAACCTCCTGGGTGTTAAAAATAATTTCTTTAGCTATTTCTCAGGAACAAAAAATGCAGTAATACAGGAGTCATGTGAACGTTGGTTGGAAGAGTAAGTATTCTCTTCAGCTCACTTCATGTATATTTTAAATCTCTGTAAGAGCTGTTTAATTGGTATGTCAGTGAGGACGCCAAACAGAAGAAATGAAGTTGTGTGTGTGTGTGTGTGTGAGAGAGAGAGAGAGAGAGAGAGTATTGTGCCAATATTGCATTGTAGAGATTAAGGGCTTATTTGAATTAATGATTGCCTGACGAATTGAAGTTGTATAACATATAACTGTATCTAAATATAAAAATAACATAAAGGATCCAGGGAAAATCTATGATTTCAATAGTAGTATTTGAAAACATTATAAACTCACTTCCCTTTTTCATCTCCAGTAGTAAATACCTGATGTGGCATATTTACCCCTTTTCATTGATGGGGCTGAAAAATAGAACCCTATTAAAATGACAATCTCAAAAACGTTATTAGATAATTATTGCAATAATTTTGTTATGCAATTTTAAATACTTAAAACAGTCTAAATGACTTTAATTTACACAGTATAATTACTAATATTTTGTTGATAATCTCTATTATATACATATGTAATTGAGTACTGATAATTTAAATAATTTATCAAATTTAACCAATTTAAAATGAGTGTACTCATTTTTAACACCTAGGAAGTTAACTCATCTAATGACATGAGCAGCCATTGACTGAGCAATCTCTCATGTGTCCTGGCACCCTGGTAGGCACAGCTCAGATATCATTGCTAAACCTTGAAAAACTGTGTTCTACATGGATTATTAACCTTATTTGGTAGCAAATTAACTGAAACTCATAGAAGTTAAGTAACTTTCACAAGGATACACAACTCGAAATCAGAAGATTCAGGTCTTGACTTTTTTCTGATATGAAAAAGCTTATCTGATTTTATGTACTTCATAATGACAATTAAAAGTTATAGATCAGTGTTTAAATAATACTTAATCTGATACATATAGTACTCCAAATAGAAGCACTTGTGTTCATCTTTCTGCTTGGTAACCCCATCAGGAAGTAGCCACTGCAGTTGTACACTGCTTCTGGCTCTTCTAACACCCTCAGTGTGAAGGCGAGGTCTTCCGATGAGAATCTGAAAGTCATTGCAATTGTTAGCTGCCTCTGCCCATTGCAGATTACAATGATTATTGTGTCCCTACAGTCCTACTGGTGGTTCTTATTAGAGACAAGGAGATGTATCTATATAATGTCAGCAGTTGATTCTGATAAATATCATGCCGATTAGAAATATATGTTGAACAGAATTTGCCTACCATTAATGTGGTAGTGTGTTTCATAATCAAAATGGGCTTTTCCATTGTTGTCTAGTAATTAATGTTGCTGAACATATATCAAACTATTTTGCAAATATTTTGTGTTCGGCAAAACCAGTCTTGGGTTTTGCTAGACACTAGCACTCTTGAGCCCGTGTGAGCTTTGAGGAATATTCAATCCATATGTTTCTGATGTGTTTGCATTTAACTCACCAGTTGCCTTAAAGAAATTATATTGATGTCCAAAGGCCTTTAAATATATTTTACAAGTGTTTTGCCTTTTAAGATGCTATCTTCCAAGAAAAGTTAATTAATCAGAAGAAAACACTATTAAGTTGTAAGTGTATTTTACACTATCAAAACTTTGTAATGTACCTCAGACTTGGCCAGGATCTCCCCCCACTATCATACAGTGTTCTTACTATTGAAATTGGAATTGCTCTCATATATTGAAAATAAGGGAATGCCATTTAAAGCTTAATAAGAACCCCGGTGTTTCATTGCTTAAATATAAAAGTGTTAGCAGAACAGAAAACACATTGTACCTTTATAGAATCAACAAAGTGACAGTTCTTCAAATCAATTCATTCTCAGCAAAACTAGATCCATCAGAAAAAAAAAAAAAAAAAAAGGAAAATGTGGCCATATCCAATTCAGGAGCTTTGTCTACTCAACTGCCACTTCCAGACCTGTGCTGACTCCTATCTGCACCAAAGTCATGCTTATTCATACACAGTGCATAGTTTAACTATTCAGTTTTCAGAAAATGCCTTTAATCTGGTGCAAATTTGTAAAAAAACAACATGTTAAAATAAATAAAGCACTTTTCAAACCACAAAAAAACAATTAATCCCTGGCTTCATCAGTTCCAGGACAGCATTATGTCGTCCTTAGGATGGGAGAGAATTTTAGAAAATATATGATATATTAGAGAGTGAATGATTATTCACAGCCATGAGGCCAACCCATGTTTCAATAAGACAAATTGCCCTGAAGTGTTCCGGTGGCAAGCAGTGATAACTCATGATCCTGAGACAGAGTGGGTGAAAATTACAGAGAATTGATGAAAATCAGGAGCAAGAGGACAAATGGCTTTAAAGAGAAGAATCTATGATTATTATTTTCTAAGCCTTCAGTCTGATAGAGCTTGAATATATTTCCTTTGAAAAATCTATAGAGCTGTAGACACTATATGTCAGTGTGAAAATGGCTGCATTTGTTTCTTGCCAATGGCAAATGATTAACTCCTAAGTATGTATGTAGGAATCAGCCCCCAAGGGAAGATACATTTCCAAGGAGATGGCTCATATGGTTTACAATCTTCCCCTTAGTCAAGTGCACATTCAGATCTGTAGGGGCTATGGTCACTTCAGTCCCTCCTACACTGTTGTTGAAATAGCAATTGAGTTCCACATATTTTAAAGAAACACACACATTTATTTCATAGCTAGGGATGATTTACTAAATAATAGAACACTAATTAATATTTTATATGTATTTTATATTAGTTATTTTAATGAATTTATTTGGAAATGAGAAAAGCCACTGAAACCCAGGCAGGATTCACAGACTGGTGAGTACATTGTATATATGAGTGAGTCTTCAAAATTGATTGCAAATAGTGCTGAAGGCTTGGGAATCATAGATATTGTAAGTTATTCCCTTGTGTAATATGGGTATGCTTTCTGGAATTGCCTAAAAACAATATTATGTAGCAGGGTGTTTCCTGGGATATGTTATTAGGTCACTTCATTAATTTTGTCACCTCAAAATTAATCCTCAGTGTCACTGTCACATTATGTATTTTTCTACGCCTCCATTATTCTTCCTGAAAGAGTAGGAATGTCAAAAACCATTGCCTCCTTAACTCTAGAAAAATTAAAGGAAGTACTTAATCGAGCTCTAATTCACATTTGGATATTTACATATCATTAGACTCTGAATAACCCATGTTTCACCTGATGGTATATGACAGTCACATGTTGTCATTCTGAAATTTATTGTATATACTGTATTTTAAATCACATGGTAAAAAAATGTTTTTTGCCTAATTGGACTTAACAGTTTAAAGCCACATTCTTCATGATGTGTGTTCCTAATTTAGTCCTTCATCCAGGTGAATGTAAAATGATCTTACATAATTTATCATGGAGTTTCTCTTTAATTTAAGAATTTGAGTGCTCTGTTTGAAAATGTTAGCACTCCTTCAATGTCATTTGCCTAAACTTTTCAAAAAGTAACTAGTAAGCCATTCTGGAAATGTTTTGAGGAAATGGTGAAAATTTTTGGAAAATCAGAAACAATCATAATGCTGAAGCAATGTCCACTGCTCTTCTCTCCATATGATGGGGAAGACTAGTTCCTAGTCCAGCTGAGAGGCAGTGGGACACCCTTGCAGTTCTGGTCAAGCCCCATCAATGGAATCATCACCTAGAATATGCCTTCGAGTGGTTAACTGGTCCTTTCCAGAAACCCCAAATAATCCAGTGAGCAAATCTAATTTCAGGATAGATATATGCATGCCTGCAGAAGCAAGACTGCCATCATAGTCATATCCCAGTCCTCCAGAGAAGCCTGATTCAGGGAGAAGAGAGGTTTCCAAGAAGGAGTTGTTGCCCTTCAATTCCTCTGCACCACCAGAGAATAAGAGTCTAAACTCTTTAACACCTTGTCTGAACTCCACTCATCTCTAACCAGACCTGGAATCTTATAACTGCAGTAACTTTCTCTTCTGTGCCAACACTGTGCAATGAACACACTTCTGTTTCTGCATTTATCACTTTATTACAGTTATTTTGTTGGAAGTCTATATTTCTAGATTGTGAGCAATTTAAATTCTGATCTGTATTTTCTTTTATCTTCAAAATATTATAAAAACTTTAAATACAGAAAAGTTAAAATAATTTTACAGTAAATACTTATATAGCTCAATGTGATTCTACACTTAACACTTATGGTACTTGTTTTGCTACATATCTATACATCTATTCATTCCTCCTTCCATTCATTAACCCATCTGTCATTTTCATGCATTTTAAAGTAAGTTTTTGATCAATAAACTTCATCCTATACAATTCATCATGTGATAGCTACAGTTTAATTTTTCTTTAAGGTTCTTTGAGGTAAAAATTACATATATTAAAACCCATGAATCTTAAGCATACAATTTGATGAGTTCTGACTAGTACATTCACCTATGCAAACAAGACACCTATGATACAGGATATTATCACCAGAGAAATTTCATACATACCACTTCTATCTCCTTTAGAGGGAACTACTATTCTGCTTTTTTTTTCTACTCTGACAATATATTTTTTTCAGTTCCAGGATCTTTACCCAGTAGGAACTCTTCAGTGCCTCTCTGTTTTATTCTCTATTTTTGAGATATATGCATGTCATTGCATGTTGCAACATTTTTTTGTCCTTTTTTGTTTATGCATTACACTTTTGATGGACATCTGAACTGGTTTTTGTTGTTGCCAATAAAGCTGATATGAACCATCTTTTAAAAAAGTTTTTTTTCCATAGTTATATACTTTTTCCTTGGATGAATAATTAGAAAAGGGGTTCCTGGGAATAGGATAGATGAATGTTCAGCTTTAAAAGAAACTGACAAATTTTTTCAACGTGATTCTATCCTTTTACTCCTAATTGTCATGTTCAAGATATTCTTCATAATTTGGCATTGTCAGTGATTTTTACATTTTGGCAATATGCTGGTTGTGTACTGAAATCTTTATAGTTTTAATTTGAAATTCTCTGATGACTACCGATGTTGAAATCGTTTTCATTTTCTTGCAATCTAATTCATATACCTTCCTTTGTGTGGTATCTGCTAACATATTTTGTCTATTTTTATTTGAACGTTTGCTTTCTTATTAGTGACTTATAACAGTAACATATACACTCAAGACTTCTGTCAGATATTTGTTTCACAAATATTTTCTTCAAATTTGTCTTTCTGCTTCATTCTCTTTATGGTGTCTTTTGATGAACAGAATTTTTTAACTATAGTAAAGTCTAAATTGTTATTTTGTCCTAAGAAAACTTTGCCTTCCTCCAAATCACAGAGATAGTTTACAGAAGGAGTCTCCAATCCCCAGGCCATGGACTGGTACCAGTCCATGACCTGTTAGGAACCAGGCCACACAGCAAGAGGTGAGCTGTGGGCAAGTGAGCAAAACTTCATCTGTATTTACAGCCACTCCCTATCACTTGCATTACCACCTGAGCTCCATCTCCTGTCAGCATTATGGTGAGTTATATAATCATTTCATTATATATTACAATGTAATAATAATAGAAATAAAGTGCACAACAAATGTAATGTGGTTGAATCATCCTGAAACCATGCCCCCCAACCCCCACCCCAGTCTGTGGAAAAATTGTCTTCCACGAAACCGGTCCCTGGTGCCAAAAAAGTTGGGGACAGCTGGTCTATATTATCTATACTAATTGACAAAGTAGACTTTAAGAGAAAAATTGTGAATAGAAAACAAAGGACATTTTATAATGATAAATGGTCATTCCACTGGAAAGATATAACAATTATATATATATATATACATAAATAAAGAGAAACCCAAAATACATAAAGCAAAACTGATAGAATTTAAGGGATATATAGGCAATTCAACAATAATAGTTGGAGACTAAAATACCCCACTTTTAATGATGTACAGAACAATTATGCAGCAGATGAAACAGAAAATAGAAGACTTGAGAAGTATTATAAATCAACCAGACCTAGCAGTCATTTATAGCACATTCCACACATCAAAAACAGATTCTTCTCGGGTAGACCTGAAACATTATCCAGAATAGACCATATTTTAGGCCATAAAATATCTCAGTACATTTAAAAGACTGAAATCATACAAAGCATTTTGTTCTCTGGTTACAATGTAATAAAATTAGAAATCAATAACAAGGAAAATTGAAAATTTCTTAAATATGTGGAAATTAAACAACACTCTCCTGAATAACAAATGGGTCAAAGAAGAAATTAGAAGAGTAATTAGATAACATTTTGAGGTGAAAGAAAACAAGACAACATACCAAAACTTATGGGATTCAGCTAAAGCAGTGTTTAGAAGTGAATTTGCACCTGTAATCACCAAATATAAAAAGAAGAAAGGCCTCAAGCCATTAACTTAAACTTTTACCTTCTGAAATTAAAAAATAAAAGCAAACTACATGCAAAGCAAGCAGAAGGAAAAGAATAATAAAGAGTAAAATGAAAATTAACAGACGAAATAGAAAACTAACAAAAATTCAACAAAATCAAGTTATTTTTTGAAAACATTTGCAGAATTGACAAAAGTTTAGCTAGATTTACTAAGAAAAAAGAAAGTGATCTTAAATTACAAAATCAGGAATAAAAATGGGAAATCACTACCAACCTTATAGAAATAATAATAATTATAAAGGAATATGGTGAACCATTGTTTACAATAAATTAGATAGCCAGAAAAAATGGACAAGTTCCTAGAAAGACACAACTACTAAAATTGCCTGATGAAGAAAGAGAAGAACATAAGAATTTACCTCTAAAATTATTTCTGAATTAGGAATAAAAGAAAAAACTTCCGGGCTTCCCTGGTGGTGCAGTGGTTGAGAATCTGCCTGCCAATGCAGGGGACACGGGTTCGAGCCCTGGTCTGGGAAGATTCCACATGCCGCGGAGCAACTAGCCCCGTGAGCCACAATTACTGAGCCTGCGCGTCTGGAGCCTGTGTTCCGCAACAAGAGAGGCCGCGATAGTGAGAGGCCCGTGCACCGCGATGAGGAGTGGACCCCACTTGCCGCTACTAGAGAAAGCCCTCACACAGAAATGAAGACCCAACACAGCCATAAATAAATAAAAAAATAAAAATTAAAAAAAAAAATTCACAGCTTTAAAAAAAAAAAACTTCCCATGGAGAAAAGCGCATGCACAAATGTCTTCACTGTTGAATTCTAACAAATGTTTAAAGAATAGTTAATTCAAATCCTTCAGAATCTCTTCCAAAAATTAGAAGATGATGAAGCAATTTGAAACTCATTCTATGAGGCTACTCTTACCCCAGCTATGCTCTTTGTATAAACTAGTAAGTTGTTCCTAAAATTCATATGGAAATGAAAAGCACCAAGAATAGCCAAAATATATATTTTTTAAAAACTCATGCTTCTTGTTTTCAAAACTTACCACAAAAACTGTGGCAGTTGAGGCAGTATGATACTGGAATAAGGACACACACAGAGATAAATGGCATGAAAAAAAACACTTACATTTATTTTTCCATGGGTGCCTAGACAATTGAAGACAAAGTAATAAGTTTTTTCAACAAATGATGCTAGAACAATTGGGTATCAGTGTGACAAAATTTGAAACCAAACACCTACCTCACATTATATTTAAAAAAATCAACTCGAAATGTATCATAGACCTAAGTGTAAGGGCAAGATTTATGCAAATCATAGAAAAAATAGAGAAGTAAGTCTTTGGGCTTGGGGTAAACACTGGTTTCCTAGATCAGAAACACAAATGACAAAAGAAAAAACAGACAAATTGGACTTCAAAACTAAAAGCTTTTCTTCTTTAAAGGACATGATAAGAAAGTGAAAAGACAATGCATAGAATAGGAGAAAATATTTGGAGATCATATATCTCATAAAGGACTTGCATCCAGACTACTGGAAGTCTTACAACTCAAAAATAACCAGACAACCTAACTTTAAAATGGGCTAAATATTTAAAAAGACATTTCTTTGAAGAAGATAAATAAATGACTATAATTCATGAAAATATGTGTAGCATCATTAGTCATTAGGGAAGTGCAGATCAAGCCCACAGTGAGACACCACTTCACACATGCCCAATAGGATGGCTGTAATTAAAAAGACAAAAATTAACAAGTATTGGTAACGATGTGGAGTAATTAAAACCCTCATGTATTGCTGGTGAGAATGTAGATGGTGTAATTGCTTTAGAATACAGTTTGGCAATTCCTCAAAATATTAAACATATGACCAAGAAATTAACATATAAAGAGAATAAAAAGTGTAAGTCCACACAAAAATTCTGACTATTCAGAAGACCATTATTCTTAATAACCAAAAGATAGAAGCAATTCAAATATTTATCAACTGATGAATGGATAAATAAATTGTAGTATATCCATTCAATGTGTTGTTAAGCCCTAAAAAAGGAATAAAATACTGATATGTGTTACTACAGAGATAAACCCTGAAAACACAGTGCTAAGTGAAAAAAGCCACACACAAAAGACTACACATTCCATGATTCCATTTATATGAAATGTCTAGATTTGACAAATCTATAGAATCAAAATATAAATTTGTAGATTCCAGGGACTGAAGGAAAACCAGAATCAAGAAAGATACTAATTAGTTATGAAGATTTTTTATGGGCTGAATTGTGTCCCTCTCAAAATTCATAATGTTGATATCCTAACCCCCAGGACCTCAGAATGTGACCGTATTTGGAAATATAGTCTTTAAGAGGTGACTAAGTTAAAATGAGGCTGTTAGGGTGGCCCTAATTCTGTCCAACTGGTGTCCTTATAAGAGGAGGAAATTTGTACATACTGAGAGACATTAGGGATGCTTGCACACAGAGGAAAAGACCATGTGAAGACACAGTGAGAAAGTAACACCTGCAAGCCAAGGAGAGACACATCAGAGGACACCAAACCTGCTGACAACTTGGTCTTGCATTTCTAGTTTCTAGACTATGAGAAAATAAATTTCTGTTGCTTAAGCCGCCCAATGTGGTATTTTGTTATGGAAAACTTAGTAAACTAACACAAAGTTTCTTTCTGAAATTATGAGAACGTTCTAAAATTAGGTAGAGGTTATGGTTGCACACTTCTGTGAATGTACAAAATCCTCTGAATTACATAGTCTTTATGGTATAACTCTGAATGTTACACCAGACTCACACAATTTGTATAATCATGATGCATTATATTTATATACTCTTTTAAGAGTGAATTTTATGACATATAAATTATCTCAATAAACTTGTTATAAGAAAAGGATTAGGTAGAAATGTAAGTGAATGTTCTTGCCTTTTTCCAGAAGTTAGGGGGAAAGCATTTAATATTACACTATTATATATAATGTTACCTGTAGGGTTTTTTGTTGGTTGAGTCCTTTGTAATGCCAAGAACATTTTTATTCCTAATTTGAAGAGAATTTTTATCTTGAATTGGCATTAAATTTTGTTGTGTGTTCATCTAACTATTTAAAAGTTTATTGTGTTAATGTTTATATGTAAAGTTATGTTGATTGATTGCTGAATGTTACACCAGACTTGCACAACTTGTATATTCAGTGGTCATGATGCATTATCTTTATATACTCCTTATTTGATTTGCTAATGTTGTTAATTTTTAGACAATATAATATATGAGGTTTAATGAGTGTATTTTTTTGTAATATCTTTGTATAGTTTTGGGATTAGGGTTATATAGGCCTCATAAAACAATAAAGAAAATATTCTTTCCTCATCTACTTTCTGTAAGAGTTTGCATAAGATTGGTGTTTTTACTTCCTTAAATATATCATATACTTCACTAATGAAACCACCTGGGCCTGAATATTTCTTCATGTTGCAGTTATTGGAAAAGATTTTGATAACAAACTAATTTTAAATAGATTTAGAGATATTCACTTTATATATTTTATCATTTGTCACTATGATAATTTGCCCTGTTAATTTGTACATTTGTTGAATTTTATGGTATAAAATTTTTAACGTTTCCAATGTGTTCTATTGTTTGCATTGTTTTTTTCCTATTCTGTAAAATCTATTTTCTCTCTCACTGATTTCTGTTCTATTCTTCATTATTTCCTTTTTTTTACTTACTTGAGTTTTACCTTACTTTTTCTATTCTTTTAAGATGGAACATGAGATTATTGACTTTAAAACTGTCTCCTTTCGTAGCATAACCATTTATACATAAAGTTTTCTTGAGGTGCTGTTTTTGTTGCATCCCGTAAATTTTGACTTGTGTACTTTTATAAATTTAGTTCAAGATTTTTTATAACTTATTTTGCAATTTTGTGTTAACTTATGGGTTTATTTTGATATTTTATTTTGGTTATTTACTTATTTATTTATTTTCATTTTCAATACTAAGCATTTTCCTAGACTATGGTTGTAGAGCATATTTTGTATGATTTCAATTTGTTTAGAGCTGTTTTGTGTCCCAGTATATAAAATGTAGTCTATCTTGGGAATAATCCTTGTGAGTTTTAGATATGTATGTGTGTTTGTGTACATGTGTAGTAGTCTCGATGTATAGTATTCTTAAATTTTAAATGTGTTAAGGTAGTTGATATTATTCACATCTTTGTTTTTTACTGTATTGTAGTCCATTTGTTGTACTGAAAGGAAATTGTTAAATCTGAGTATGGAATTTTCTGTTTCTCCAATTAATTCTGTTAATTTTTATTTCAATATTTTGAAGTCTTGCTGCTATGTACATATACATTTGTGAAAATTGACCCTTTTCTCAATATGAACTGTACCACTCTATCTCTGATAACCCACTTATGTCTTGAAATCTAGCTTATTCGATATTTTACACAGCCACTTCAACCTGCTAATGCTTATTTTTTAGATTGTGTATTTTCCCAAGTGTTTACTTTCCATCATCTGTGTGCTTATGTTTATAATACATTTGTTGTAAAAAACCTCTAGTCAGGTCTTCATTTTCTACCCATTTTACTTAGATTGCTTTAGTCTGTTATTTTTAATGAATATTTAATTTTATTTTACCATTTTTTTCATTGTTTCCTGTTTTTTAAAAAGTTTTATTGTTTCGTTCCTCCTTTTTTGCTGTATTTTGGATTAATTACATATTTTTAAAAATTCCATTTTAATATCTGTATTGGATATGTCCTTAGGTATACATCTTGGCACTAATTTTTAGTAAATTTTCTATGGATTACATGATACATCTTTAAGATTTGATGTTATGCCACATCATAGAAAATGTGGAATCCTTGTAATGACATAGCTTCATTTACCACCCCTTTCTGTCCTTTATGCTATAGTTTTCATTTACCTGCATTGTAAATTCCAGAATACTGTATAAGAATATTTGTTTTTAACAGCCCTATGTATTTTAAAGAAATTCAGAGAAGAGAAAGGTTTTTTTTAATTTTTACCCAATTTTTTACCTTTTCAAAAATTTCATCCTTTTACAGAAGATCTGAGTTTTCATCTGGTGCTATTTTCCTTCAACTTTAACAAACTTCCTTTGTCATTTTTAGTAGTTCAGGTTTCTTGGCAATAATTCCTCTTAGTTTTTATTTTACTAAAAAATTTAATTTTGACTTTATTCTTGCCAGATATTTTTGCTGGATAAGGAATTCTGGATTGTTAGTTGTTGTTTTCAATGTTCTACTTTAACCCTCTATCCATTGTTTCTGCTGAGAAGGCAGTGGTAAATAGAATCACTGGTTTACATGCATTGTGCTGTTTCTCTGGCTGCTTTTCAGATTTTTTTTAAAAAAACAGTTTGACTATATTGTGCTTAGTAGGTTTTTCTTTTTATTCGACATGGTTGGGTTTCACTGAGATTCTTTTTTTTTTTTTTTTTTTTTCTTTTTGCGGTATGCGGGCCTCTCACTGTTGTGGCCTCTCCCGTTGCGGAGCACAGGCTCCGGATGCGCAGGCCCAGCGGCCATGGCTCACGGGCCCAGCCGCTCCGCGGCACATGGGATCCTCCCAGACCGGGGCACAAACCCGTATCCCCTGCATCGGCAGGCGGATTCTCAACCACTGCACCACCAGGGAGGCCCTCACTGAGATTCTTTTATCTGTAATTTTGTCTAATCAAAAATTGGAAATTTTTGGTCAACAGTTCTTTGATTTGGGGGAGGCTTCATTTTATTTTTCAACTCTGGTACATCAATATGATTGACCTTTCAATATGGTCTCATAGGTCCCTATCAATTTAGTAAATGTTTTTCTATCTTTTTCTTCTCTATCTTCTTTCATTTGAATAATTTCTATTGACCTAATGGCAAGTTCAGTGATTTCTTTTTTTTTTTTTTTTTTTTTTTTTGATTTTTTTGTCATCTCCATTCTGTTGTTAAGACCATCTGGTGTATAGATAGATAAATAAACAAATATACATAGCTATATAAATATATAGATATTTTAATATATAGTTCTAGAATTCCCATTTGGTTCTCTTTCATACACTGCATTGGTCTGTTGAAATAGCAAATCTTTTTCTTTACTGTGAGCATATTTGATTTTACCTCACTGAATATCATCATAAAAGCTGCTTTAAAATCCTTTCTGATATTCAAATGTCTGGTCCATTGCAGGGTTTTTCTCTATTTACTTAACAATAGGCTTCTTTTTCTTTCTTTCTTTCTTTTTTCTTTCTTTCTTTCTTTCTTTTAGTATATCTTGTATTTTTTTTATTTTATATTGTATACTAGACATTATGAAAACCATTTTGTAGAAGTTCCAAATTGTCTTATATTATTTTGAAGAGGACAACTTTTTAAAATGTAAGCAACCCATTAATTTGGCTGAACTCAGACTATAATTTCTGTTTTCCCTGAGAAGAATGGAAATTAAATCTCAGTTTAGTTCTTTAAGAATTAACGGGAGTGCTTGCATTCTACCCTATGCATGTATCATTCAAGGGTTAGCCAAAGATTTAAACAAAGTTTCTAAAGAGAATTTGGTGCTTATTCAAGATTCTCCAACACTCCTCATTGCCATTCATTCCTAGTGTTTACTATTGCTCCAATCTCTGTCCTCTTGTTTGTCAAGCCAGTAGGACTATAAGTTTCCCATTAGAGTTTTAGTTGCATCATGTAGTTTAGACAGCTCTGTTCTCTTTGGTGAAAAGTCATAATAATAAGAAAATCACCCTGTTTTGAACCTTCCTCCAAGTATCAACTCTTTTCACATTTCTGCCCTCTTTTTTCACTCATCAGTACCTACATATAATTGTTTTATTTTTAAATATTTTCTCCAGAGTTTATTGTTATCAGTTGGAGCTACTCAACAATATTGGCAAAAAAAAAAAAAACCCTGTATCTTCTTAAAGTTTGTATTTTTATTTATAAACACAGTACATATACAGAGAAAAGATATTTGGTGAATTGACAAATAAATGAAACAATGGATACATAAACAAATTATTAAAGAAATTAATGAACTGGAGAGTTTTATTTGTGCCCATTTGCACTGGAAATCATCCTTCAATAGCATGTATCATGATATTTTGTCCTTTTTAAATGTCTTGTTTGTCTCAACTCTAAGTGCATACCTCTGTTCATCTAATCTACAGAGAAGGGAAAATTATCCATATGATATGAGAACTGAAGGGAAAAAAAAGAGGTAACAAATTGGGAATAGGGTAAGTCTTCCCACATCCATGACATAGTCTTCAGTTTACAAAGCCCTCCTCATATCATAGCCTGCGTAATTTCCACAAGTTATGGAAGAGCTTGTATTCTGTTACACAAAATAGTAGAGCTAGTCAGATAGACTTTTGAAAACTAATAAAAATTGTGCAAGTTATCTCATAGTAAAACAAATCCTGAAATGTATTTTTTGAAACTTTTGGAGCTGCTTTGCAGTTGATTCTTCCTGCATAGAGTTGGGTGGGAGGACATTGATCCAGGATGGTCATTTGACTTTTTAGAATATATTCTTCACTCCTTGTCCAACTTCAGTCTTCTTCATTGTCACTAAACTAATTGTTTTAAAAAACAAACCATATAATATCTTGCCCCTTAGTAAGACTTGTAATGGTTCTCTGCTATGTAAAAAATACAATCTTAATGAATTAGGTTGATATGTACTATTATTCATAGTGTTATCCCAATTTACTTCTCCAGATGATCCTATCATATACATTATCTCAAATATCTCTGTTTTATATTTGCACATGCTTTTGATATTAAAACCCTCATGATATTGCAGTGAGGACTCTTTTGCATGATTTCTCACCCCCCAGTGGAGTGAGAGTTCTGTTGTTGCCATGTGTCTGTATGTTTGTTTGTTTTTTAATCCTCCTGACCTAACAATTGTTTAAAATATGCATTTTAGGATTTTTAAACTAGTGTTGAGATTTTTTAAATAGATATTTACATAATTATTAAATTTCACTTAAGCAATACTGAGTAAATATAGCACAATTATCAAAACTTAATTTCTTCTTTCAGAAGTATATATTATTTGAAACATGTCAATGGATATTTTTAGTCTTGCTATCTGTGATCTTGGTTGGGAGTTGAACCACAACAAAGAAATCTGACCAGAAAAAGACCTTAGAGTTATCTGGGGACCAGTAGGATTTGTGCAGTGTTGTTTATTAGAGACCCTGGTCATAGAATTTGCATCATAAAAGAATGAGTCTTTTAAGAGCACATGCCTTCCAGAAGTGGTAATTTTCTTTGTTAGTGTCTCAGTGATACAGAACTGAAAAAGATATAATTCTTCCTTCCAGGGATTTATCCAGGTTTTATGGAGTTTTCAACTTATAAGACTTGGAAAACTCTCTTTAAAAATAGAATCTAAAATTATTAATACAAAAATAGGTGTGAAAGTGAATACTTGTTTCACGTGAAAAAAGAAACTATAACAAATTATAAATTTTAGAAAGCTGAGAATTACCACAAACATTACAAAATCAAGCCAACAGCAGAACATTTTTATTAGCTTATCTTCTGACACGTCTATAATATGCTTTTCTCCATTTCTGACTGAATATTTTTTCTTGGTTTCTTTATATGCAATTTTTAAATATTATTTTCTGCAGTGAAAATAGAGAGATAATCCACACTTCCCTTTGGTATGTTTGATCAACAATTCTTTTCTTTCATGGGTTAGAAAATTCCTCTCAGATTTACATATTGTTTTTGGTTGTGTCATTTAATTTTAAGCCTGTGGTTAAAATGGGAAAAACTCTACCAAGTTCATCTCATGCATTGTTGTTACAGATTTCCCCATAATGGTACTCTTACAGGTCTATGTCCTACAAACACAGGGATTCTGATACATTTCATTTTGTGATGATCTCATTCCAAAAAAAAATCTTTACTGCATTTATAGTTATATACACTGTATTCTCAATTACATAACTGACAGAGTAGAAATTTTGTTCTGAGTATGCATTCATAAGAAAAAGTCTTTTGCTTACACTTTTAAATGTTTCCTGATTGGAAGAAGTTCTCATAGACTAATCTCTAACTTTGTATTCTTCAAACCTTGTGCCCTTGCTCTAGTTAAATATTTTAGGCGTTATAAGACATATTTGTACAAAGATAGCTCCTCTGGACTGAACTTTGTGTTACAAAACAGGATGAGTTGACAAAATGAGATATAATAATATCCTTGGAAGCCAGTCCTAGACAGGACACTGAGGCCTAGACAAGAAGAATATATATCCCATCAAATTCAATCTGAATGAATTCATGACTAAACTTTCCTTTAGTCAGATCTGCAAAGTGCCCAAGTTCTCCTTGGTGTTTCAATAGCTATGGGGAAACAACAGTGGGAGGATGTACTGAAGAATGATAACTAATTGCAATTTAAATTTCTTTCTCAATATTTACAAGCAGAAATGATCACACAAGCAATTTGGTCTGAGACCTAAATTTCTTTAGCTCCATGGTAAATCCACCTCTGCTTGTTTTATCTCTTTGTGCCAGTAAGTTTTCAATCTGATTAGGGAAACCAAAACAATACTTAGTATATGCTCATTGAAGTCTGTTTAAAAAATAATGAAATTAATCAATAATATGTATGTTTTATAGTTTTCATGCAATCAGATCCTATTGATTGTGATTTTACATTCAGCATGTTTTATTTTATTTTTTTCTCTACATGCTCTTAAGATAGGTTAAGAAAAATCTTTTTCTCATTTACTCTCCAAAATAATATTTAAGAAATTATTAGAATCACAAACAAAAATGTGAATATCCCATCATGAGGCTCTGAATGTCAACATGTTTCTGCTTTTTGACTAAGAACAATGAGAAAAGGCAGGAAAGAGAGCTTAGTTTTCTCTGTCTTTGTTTATCTTTTGTCTCACTCATCATTCTGTACTCATGTCTGTTTATAAGCTTTAGCTCAAATTGGGAAACAGCAAAGAGAAGGAATATTGATGGCAGCAACAGATGTGATTTAATCTAAACCCTCACCACAGTTCAGCATTTCAATGTATACCCACATCACATCTTGTGTAGAGTGTTGCCTGTTAGGTTGGGATAAGCTCTGTGTGTTTTACCCATTTCTTCAACTTAACTCCATGTTGAGCACATAAGCCTCCCTACTTAGATGTTTGATCAAAGCTCTTACTTACTAGAGAAAGGAATGACTCCCACTGGGGTACAGTAGCCACAAAGATTGCTGCTAAATTGCAACCATTTTCACCAAATCACCTTCCAGATACCATCTCTCCAGTCTGCCACCTAGAGAAGATATTAAGCAAGGAAGCAAAATGAGTCAATGTATCTCATTGGGGGCCAGGTCACCAGACCTGATGCAGTGAATGGAATTCATTTTCTGTCAAGTCGGGAGACCTTTGGAAGGCATTGCTTTGAAGGGAGCTGATATCATAAATCCAGGTTTGTCGAGTATAAAAATGCTTTCCCCTGTAGTGAATGATTCTGTCAGATGTGACCACTTCTATGAAATGACTCAAATTACACTTTATCTTTTTTCTGCACTTTTTAAAAGTGTAATTAATTGCAATTCAAAAAGTCTTAAAATACATATATTTGAGGGTGAAAGCTTAACTGTAATCAGCCAGCATGATTCTGAGGCCAATTTGTAAATGTAAAGGTTTAAGAACATTGTTAATAAAGTTTGGATTTTATATATCCATATTATAAAATATTGGATATATAATTAAAAATTAGGACACCATTCCAAAAATTTTTTTAAATGATATCGGTTTTGGAGACCAATATTATAGCTCACTCATGAAAATTTTGTTTTAGTAATCATCTGTGTTCAAATATTAAGAGATTACATGTCTTTTTCTGCCTTAGCAGATTAGTGACTATTCTCTCTGAATGAAAAGATGTTGTATGTTAAATGTATACTCACTTAGATATGTTATTCAGTACATAAATATGTTGTATTTAATATAAAGGCAATAAAACACAGGAATATGACCTTCTGATTGTGAACAGTCTAATATTAAAATTACTTTGACACTATAAGATTCTTAAAAGAGAAAGTGAAAAAAGACAGATTTTGGCATTAGATAAGATCAGATTTTCAATAAGGGCATGTTACTTACTCAGTATCTTATTTGAATCTTTCTGAGTCTCAGATCTCTCATCTTGAAATTGGCATAATACTTCCTTCACTGTATTAGTAGGAAAATTAGATGAGAATGCATGCAAAGTGCTTTGCACAGTATTTGGCAATAAGAAACACTCAACAGTTTTGACTTCTTTCTTCATAGCTTTGAAAAATTATTTTCTTAAGAATGGCTACTTCAATTTATTTTACTCAATAACTATAAAAGTTGTGTGTACATTTGTTACTTTCAAAGCATAAGGGAATAATATCCATTTTTCTTCCAAAGTGTGCATACACACATACACAAATATTGAAACATTTAAAACTCCTCCCCACTTTTACTGATACACTTTCTTGGGGTTATCATTGTCTTAATTTATTCTTACTTCCATATCTGCTTCAGTCATTTAAAACACATTTGCTTTGGTCTTCTCATTTTATTTGAAATGAAAGAAAAACACAACTGTGATGAGCTAGTAGTGAAAAACATAAACAGCATTCAAGAATCATATGTGGTTTAATGAGTGGGAAACCCCCTTCTAACACAGCAATTAAAAACATTTGTTATATAACAGGAAATACAGTAATAACATTTCAATAGGAAAATATTGCATGGAGGTGATAACTTATCTAGTTACATTTGCATCTATCAGGTTTTAAGCTCCTATAAGTTGAAACTGAGCACAGGGAATACCATGGGAAAAGAATAATGATTAAGAGTGTAAGCTTCACAGTCCAGATGTTTGTTTCCCACTCACTACCTGTTTGACTTTGGGATAATTTAAATAACTTCTCCTTGCTTTCGTTTCCTCTTCCCTTAAGGGGTTATCTGAAGATTAAACGAGATGGTGATGTAAAGACCTTAGAATAGGACCTGGACTTGACTAACTTAAATTTAGCTGTTTTTCTTCCAGTTATGACTATACCATGTCATATAAAAGAGTATTAATCTTCTCTCTCTGATACATCAGTACTCAGACAACAAACAAAATAGATGCAATAATTTGAAATTTAAAATTTGATTCTCCATGATTTTGTTTTATTAGAATAAATAGGTTGTTTTACTCTAAATTCAAGACAAAGAAGCAGAAAGTAGAAAAAGAGAGAGTTTAAAACTTAACCTTTTAAGTAGGTAAATGCAACTCTAATTTACTAAGAGATAATAAAGGGCAAAACTAACTTAGATTATTAAATAAGTGTTTAACTATGATTTAGATTTAATAAAACAATTATGTACATTAACTTATAATTGATCATTATTAAATGTATAATTAGTGAGATTGAATAACCAAGGAAAAGATAAAAGTCTATAATCTATTGTTCATTCTCAATGTGTATGATTCTAATAATCATTGGCATATAATATAATTATGAAGTTATAAATATAAATGAGATTACTTGAAAGATGGATTTAAAATCCTTATGCACTTTACCTAATTATTATAGATTTGATTATGGATAAATAGCTAAACTATAATATGGCATTTGAGTAAAGCTTTTCTGAATAAAAACTTGAATGTTAATCTCAAGCTGTTCAGTTTTACAATGCTTGAGCAGCTGATGGCAAAAATTAGAGAATAAGACAAAATTTTAAATAATAGATTATGACTAAATTTGAATTTACATGCACGAAGATAAAAACTTTGAAAAGATAAGATTTGTTGTAAGACTGAAATAGTCTTATGAAGTTAAATTATCTTTTGTTTTTATAAACGGTCCTGATGAATTACTCCTTTTATTATGAGCAACCTCTTCATTATAATTAAATTGATGATATTTCCTGTCATGATTATACCTACAAGTAAGGCAACATGACCCATGATGCAACCCACACCATAGCAAATGTAGAGACAATTTCAATATCTCCTGATCATCAAAGCATTTTCCCCTTTGGTACTGAAACCCTCACTTCTTCGTATCCAAAGAGAACTTTTAAGAAACTATAATTAAAGAGAAAATCTTCACACTAATTTGAGTTATTTGTATTTCAAATATTGGGTCTTTTTTTCCATGCATAGGAAGAAATTTTTTAATTGTTTTAGGTGGGTAATCTAATTCATAGTGAAAACCCATAATAAGATTAGGGATAATACATTGAGAAAGTTCCCACTCCAGACATAATAAATCTGTCAGTTACTCAAAGGAGAGTACATAGATCAGTTTCAGCCTGGTTGAGGAGTTCATTCAACTACACCAGTCAGTGCAATGACCTTCACTGGGATAAGTGGGAGAAACTTTGGAATACTACTTTCCCTGTCATGTTCCCTCAACTGGGGATATAATAGTAGCTATCACTTTTGATGTTGTCAGTAGCAAATGTGTCTAAAGATCCTAGCACAGTTATTGGCACATACTGTTATGCATTTAAAAGTAGGGAAACTACTATTGTGATTATCCCTTCTTCTATCCTTCACATCTTGAGAAGATATTTATTAAGAAGGATAATGTGGAAGGAAAAGAGACATCTGTTTTTCCTACTCCTAATCTATCAGTTTTAATACATTCTGTTTCCACTCTTATCTCTGCATGAGGCAGCCTTTACAGAACTGTTTGAGGCACTTGCCACCCTTATATACATTACATGTGAGTTACAGAGTTTATATTGTAGCCTTAAGACTATTTTTGGCAGGAAGGGATGATCATTCTGCATATTACTAAAATAGCCAACACTCAGGAAACATGGAAAACTAGTCAATGTCTCCTAACCTTAATAAGAGATTTTTAGTAGAAGGTGTATTTTCTGTATATGCTGACTATAGTTTTGCCTAATTTCTGAAATTTGTATAAATGAAATCATACAGTAAGTATTCTTTTCTGTTCAATTTATTTTACTCAATATTTATTTATTTCCAATACTGTACTATCTTAATTACTGCAATTTTATAATGTCTTGTTTTGTGGTAAAACACTTTATTATTGTTCTTCATTATTATCGTGTCTAATTTTGGTCTTCATTATAAATTTTTTAATCCATTTACAAGTTCTAACCCTGCCCCAACACACACACCTTCTTGGATTTAGAAAGTCTAAATCAGACATAGAACATCCCCAAATTGCATATAATTTTTATAATGAATGGATCCTAACTTTTATCAAATATTTTATTGCATTTTTCAGGGTGACCATATGATAAGATTTATTTCTTTATTTCTTTTAACCTCATGTTTAGGTCAATTGCAATGACTAGTTTTAAACTGTTAAACCAATCTTGCATTCCAAGAATAAACTCAGCTTGGTCTTATATGTTTATCTCCTATGTATTGCTGGGTTTATTTTACTAATATTTTGTTTTGTTTTAGTGAATCCATTTTTATGATGATTCATTAGGAGTTTTTCCATTTTGAAATGTCCTTGTCAGGTTTGGAATCAAGGTTATGATAATCTCATTACTTAAGTTAAAGAATGTTTCCTGGGGCTCCCCTGGTGGCGCAATGGTTGAGAGTCCCCCTGCCGATGCAGGGGACGTGGGTTCATGCCCCGGTCCAGGAGGATCCCACATGTCACAGAGCGGCTGGGCCCGTGAGCCATGGCTGCTAAGCCTGCGCATGTGGAGCCTGTGCTCCATGACAGGAGAGGCCACAACAGTGAGAGGCCTGCATACCACAAAAAAAAAAAAAAAAAAAAAGAATGTTTCCTCATTTTTACACTCTGAAAAAAGTTGTGAAAGACTGGTACTCTTTCTTAGAATGAATTTACATAGGTGCAATTACTGCATCAAAATAGTGCATACTTTCAGTGGTGATACATATTGCAAAATCGATCTCAATACACCTGGTAGCAATTTACTTTCTTAAAGTGGTCATTAGAATGCACATATTCAACTGGATGATAATAGTCTTCCTAGCC
Source organism: Mesoplodon densirostris (assembly GCF_025265405.1). NCBI lineage: Eukaryota > Metazoa > Chordata > Mammalia > Artiodactyla > Ziphiidae > Mesoplodon > Mesoplodon densirostris. Next base: position 106,036,017 of record NC_082664.1, read on the forward strand.
TTTAACTGAAGCATAAGATTTCAGCATCTTAATTTGCATTTAAAAATTACCAGTAACATTAAAATTCTATTTTAAATCAATTAGCCATTTCTGTATTTTATTTCTTATGTTGCATCTATGTTCTTTGCCCATTTTCTGCCATGTGGGAGAGTTTATTATTTATTGACTGGTTAATAAGTAAAATTTATATTTTATATAAATATATATTATATATATTTGTATTTATAAATAAATTTATTTTCCAATATTTTAAAAACTTAATACCAATTACTAGACTACATAAAATGCAAATAAAATTACTTGAAAGGAAAATAATATTTATTGATTAACCTAAATTTTTTCAGTTATCTTATATGTCCTTTTTATTATGCATTAGTTTCCCATATTTGACTGATCTACTTCAGGGCTGCCTCTTTTCACTGAGCAAAATGTCTACTCCTGAACTATTACCAAAGTGTAATGATTTGATGACATTTTAGTATGCTATAAGATATGTTAGTGCTAGTTTATCATTCTTACTATTCTTTTTCAGTACACTGCTGTATATTTTCCATTATATATTCATCTGAAAGAACTTTAGATTTATTTTGTCAAGGTAGCCAAAGTTTTCAGTTAGGATTTTAATTGTAATTGTATTGAAATGATTAGGTTTGTAGAGGCTTGTAATTTTAATGAACAAGTTCTCTTTTATGTGGAAATTTAAAGTTATTAATTTTTCCTTTATTCCCTTAATTAAAATATTCCTTTATCCTTATGTTTCTCTTGAAGATACTTTCTAAGTTCTTTAGTTAAATATTTCATTCATCTAAAATACTTCTTAATTATTAATATATTCAATATTATAAATTTATATTCTGTGTATAGTTTTGGTTCAATATACTTTTTGATCACTTTAACCCTCCTTTTACTTATTTTAAATCTGCAGATGTAGGTTTAATATCCTATTGATTTGTTAGATATTTAGGAAATTTTCTTTAAATGGTTAAATGTTTGTAATTTTTGGTTTAGAAAAAAGTTATCAGTGTTTAGTTTTCTTTTATTTCTAATGTGTTCATCTAAATTTTCCTGTATAATTTGTGCTTTGTGATCACAGCTGAGACCATGGCTTCTGGAATAGACAGATCCAAGTTTGAAGATAACTATTGAATTTATTAGTTACATGACCCAGGGAAAAATAACTGGTCTCCAGCCTGTTTGTTTTCTTTGGTTTTTGTTTTGGTTATTTATCTGTCAATCAAATATAATAGAAGTAATACTCTCAAGAGGTTATGAGGACTATCTTGCATAATCCATGTAAACACTCATTGAGTAGGCCTTCGGCAAATTTAGCCATTATTTTGATAGGGTAGTAAGAACAATAAATATATATTAAATCAACCTTATGTTTCTTATATTTTCCACATATCTATGTCATTATTTTTGGTACATTTTTTGAAATACCTAAAAACATGTTTCCACCTCTCCCACAATAAGTTTGTTTCAGATAATTTGCCTCATATTTCTTTTCTTTTTTAAAATTTATTTATTTTATTTGTTTATTTTTGGCTGCATTGAGTCTTCATTGTGATGCACGGGCTTTCTCTAGTTGTGGAGAGCAGGGGCTACTCTTCATTGCGGTTCCTGGGATTCTCATTGTAGTGGCTTCTCTTGTTGCAGAGCATGGGCTCTAGGCATGTGAGCTTCAGTAGGTGTGGCACATGGGCTCAGTAGTTGTGGCTCACAGGCTCTAGAGCATGAGGTCAGTAGTTATGTCACATGGGCTCAGTTGCTCTGTGGCATGTGGAATCTTCCCAGACCAGGGCTTGAACCTGTGTCCCCTTCACTGGCAGGTGGATTCTTAACCACTGTGCCACCAGGGAAGCCCTTCCTTGTATTTCTGATAGTAGACTTGTCGTTTTGTTGTGTGCTATTTGGCAGGTGATTGTCTATTGCTTTTATTGACATTGTGGACATCACCTTATATGTAAATATAGTAATAACTTGTTTCCTGGTTAATGACTTCTGAAGATATCATATTTATAATAATGCTATGGCTCTCCTTATTTTTTGTTTAAATTTTCTTGTAAAATTTGCAAATTAAAATTTTTTTTTAAAATTTTGTTTTCTGTGAGTCCTGTACATAGCATTTAGTTTTTCTTTCTTTCTTTTTGTTTGTTTATTTGGTTTTGTTTTGAATGGCTTATCAGAACTTTTCTTCATAGTACTAATATTTTATTTCTACTTCTGTAATATTCTCTTACATTTTTAAACTGTTTTCTTACTGTATTGTTAACTTTGCTTTTTAGTCTTCTGTGGAAAATAAGTTTTATTTTTATTTTTATTTTTTAATGGGCAATTTTTTCAACTTTTCTTTGATAACCACTCCCCCCTCAGTATTTTCAAGATAACTATCTTATGCTAAATTTATCTATGATTACTTTTAAGCTTTGCAAAGATATTTATTTATATCTTTTTAAACATAACAGTTAAAATATGTTCTTCTAATGAAAATGAAAAATTTGATGCATCCTTTTTCTCAACAACACTCTATGTTCTTTCATTGTTTTTTCTTCAAAATGTGTCTTTGGTTCCATTTTATGTTACTCAATTATCTTATGTTTTAAAGTCATAGACAAATTTTTTTTTAGAATTAAATATTATAATCAAATTTAACATTGTTCTCAATAATTAATTATATTTATATGAATTCTGTTCTGTCTTATTGTGAATTTCATACTAACTTCCTAATTTTGATTTATCTCTTGCTTTGACAGGGATATCTTCTTCATATATTATTTCAAAGAAGAGTACATGAGTTTTATCTTTTTTCATCTTTTAATACTTGAAATTCACAGTACAAAAGTGGGTTATTTAGAAATATACTCTATCAAAAAAATTCCTCCTTTTAAATTTACAGACATGTTTCCAGTGTCTTTCATCATTCAATACTTCAAAAATATCCAGTTCTACCTAATTTGCATTTTTAAGTATATCTGTAAGCCAGAGAATGTATTTCTTAACTTGTGACATTTTATTCTTTGATAAATAAAAATTTAATTGCTCTTTCACTGCATTTGTAAAGAATATGATATATTGCTTATATTTCAATATTCTTTTGTGTATTAAGAGGTTATATGAAAAATATTTTCCTTCATTCTATGGTGTTTTTATTTTTAGTTTTTGCTGCTGTTTCACTTTTCTGAGGAATGCCTAAAATTCTTATATAATTTTTCATTGTCTAATTCTTCCTCCATGTTTACCTTTTTGTGTTTACTTGCTGGTTTGAAGTTTATTCTCTCACAACAAGTTTAAAGAAAGATAGTGATGGGAAGAAGTAAGCCACACTCCAGCTCTCAAGAAACAGATGATGACAATTCTCCTGCTTGGTTGACAGTGTATTCCATGTCCAATTGTCAAACACTAAGGAGTGAATTGTAGTGACTTCTTGTACACTCTCAGGCTGAAGGTCTTCCTTAAGCAAAGTATCATGATACTAACAACTATATTTTTAATCTATTTTAGTATTCCTGATGTCCCATTTCCTTTCATATACAGTAATATTTGATAGAAGTTTGAATGCCTATATGATAAAAACAAGTCAATTAGTCAGAAGAGGGGTGAATATATCTGCTATTTAAAACAAAAATCAAAAAAAAAAATTCCTCCAAATCCTCAATTTCCAAAATGGCCTCCAATGAACTTAATATTATCCTCCAAATAAATGCTTAAAAGAAAATTTGTAAAAATGTTTATTATAATAATGTTTAGGCTTGCTACTCACTATCAGAATATAACCTCACTTGCTCTCCTGTTCCCACTAAACCTGAAGGCATACTTTAGATTACACAAAGCAGTCAATAGACAAAGTACCAATACCATGATATTATTCTCTAGGCATGGAACATATATTTTCATGTAATTTAGTTTTATATCCTTTATTTTTTCATATATTAATTTCTATGATCTTACATTTATGACAAGTTTTTATAAACTTTTTATATCTTTTCTCATCTTTTTAATTTTAAACAACAGTTCTATTTATATTTAAGCTGAATTTTTTAAAGTCAGCATATAGATGAGTCTTCTTTATAATCTGACATTCTCTTCATCTTAACTGGAGTGTTTAGACAATTTACATTTAATGTAATTTTTAATTTACATGGGTTTAAGCCTCTGTTCTTTCTATTTGTTTGTCCAATTTATTCTGTGTTACTCTTTCCTTCTTTTCTTCCCTTCTTTTGTGTTAAGTATATATTTGCTATCCCATTTAATATTCTCTATGGGCTTATTAGCTATACATCTTTTATTAGTAGTAGTATTTTTTAGTGATTGCTCAATGGCAATCACTCTGATTTTAAGATTGATTTATTTCTATCAATTTTCAAATCCTCTTACTCTCTATCATCTCTATTTCATTATTAAGCACATTCTGGGATATTTTTGCTTTAGTTACTGTACATTTTAGTTCTGTAATTTCCATTTTTATAGTTCCTATTGTTCTCCTGATATTCCATATTTTTAAATTCATTTATGCATATTTTAATGACCGCTAAAGTATAGTTATAATATTTCCTGTAAATTCTTATTTACTGGAAAGACTTCTGGCTATGGTCACATAGTAAGGTCATTCAATCCTCTTCCAAAACATCAAATATAATGACAGACAATGTTGACTCCCCCTCTCCCCCAGTGCCACCATTTTCAGCACTCCAAAATTAGCTGATAGCATGAAACAATATAAGAAGCATTTATGCTTGCAAAACTGCTGAACTTCAGATAAGAACAGTGTGAGCTTGGAGCTTGGGCATTTTTACCTGGAGCAGCTCCCATCCCAGGTTCATTTATCTGGTGAAAATCTTGGCCATAGTGGGGCAGACTGTGAGGCCTGACAGATCTTCTGCCATAGTTGAAACAGGCTCATTCAATTTCAAGCACCTGAAGCACACACTCAGCAGCATTGCCAGTGGCAACAACAATCTCTGGTGGGTGAGCAGGAGGAGATCAATGGTTCTACCAGTTTGGGGTTGCAGCTGTAGTAAGTGACTCCTTGGCTGACACTACATGGAGGTGAGAGAGTGCCCAAACTATGCACACACTTTCAACCAATTCTGAGATTGTGCATATGCACAGAGAAGAAGTGAAAGGGCTGTGTAGAAAATATAAGGTAAGCCAGACATGAAAATGGCTTAAACTTTGAAAATGCTCCCCTAGCCACATGTGAATTCACTGGCAATGGCTGACCACTAAGCTATGCCAACACAGGGGAAACTCCTAAGTGGAAAAAAATAAAATAAAAATGAACAGATATATAAGAAACTGCATACAACAGAGGACAGAGATTTCATGGATTTAGCCAAGGAAAGTTACTAAACAAAGAAGTAAATGAAGAAAAGTAACAACCTTAAGTAAATATGAGTGTTGGAATGACCATTGTAGTATTAAAAAAAAAAAGCATTGAGATAGGAACTATTGCTAGTGACAAAAGAGGATATTTTATTTTGGTAAAAGTTTGGTTCATCAGGAAAACATACCAGTTAAAACACATGAAACAAATCTGGCAAAATTGAAAAAAAATAATAGTTGGAGATTTGAATATCCCACTCAAAATAATTGACAGAATATTGAGGGATAAAAAAAAATATATAGAAGACTTGACCACAAGTTTCAGAGAATCTGACTTAACAAATACATAGAAATCTCAAAAATAGGACTATGGAACATATAAATTTTTTCATGTACCAGTGGAACATTTTCTAGGATATACCATATGATATACCACAAAACAAGTCTTAATAAATTTTAAAAGATTAAACTCACACAAAGTCTGTTTTCTGATCACAATGGAATTGAATTAGAAATAAGAAAAAGAAATCTGTAACATCTCCAAACATTTGGAAATTAAAAAACACCCTTCTAAATAACCCAATGGGTCAAAGAAGAAAACACAAAGAAGATTAGAAAACATTTTTAACTGAGTGAAGATGAAAATACAACATATGAAAAATTGGGGGATGCAGCCAAAACACCACTTAGATGGAAATTTTTAGTTTTAGGTTCTATATTAGACAACTAAAAAACCCAAGGAAAGCAAAATAAAAAGAAAAATTAAGACTAGAGTAGAAGTCAGTGAAATAGAAAAGGGGAAAATAAATACAATCAATGAACTCAGAATTTGATTTTTAAAGAGGTCAACAAAATTGATAATGCTTTAGCTAAACGTACACAAAAAAAAAGAGTAGATATAAATTATCAAAATCAGGAATGAAAAATAGGTATTAACATTAAAGCAACAAAATTAATAAAATTATAAAGAAATATAATGAAGAATTACATGTCAAAAATTAGACAACTAAGATGAAATAGACATATTCTTAAAATATCCAAATTACTAAAATTAAATTTTGAAGAAACAGAACATTTGAATAAATTGACCATAAGTAAAAAAATTGAGTATGTAATTTAAAACATTTCCAAATAGAAAATTCCAGGCTCAGAGGATTTCTTGATTGTATACTATAAAATACTTAAAGAATACTGATCTTTCAAAAGCTCTTTCAGAAAATAGAGAAAGAGGAAACATATCTTAACTCCTTCTATTGTACCAGGTCATTATTACTCTGAAACTGAGGCCTGAAGAAGACACCAAAAGAAAAGAAAACTGCAGACCAGTGTACCTCATAAAAAGGAACATGGATGGGGGCTTCCCTGGTGGTGTAGTGGTTGAGAGTCCACCTGCCAATGCAGGCGACATGGGTTCGTGCCCCAGTCCAGGAAGATCCCACATGCTGTGGAGCGGCTAGGCCCGTGAGCCATGGCCACTGAGCCTGCGTGTCTGGAGCCTATGCTCCGCAACGGGAGAGGCCACAACAGTGAGAGGCCCACGTACCGCAAAAAAAAAAAAAAAAAAAAGTAACATGGATGTCTTTAACTAAATATTATTAGTGGAACTAATCCAGCAACATATAAAAAGCATTAAACAACATGAGTAGTGAGGTTTACTCCAGGATTGCAAGCTTAGATTAGTATCTCCTCAAAAACCAGGTAATGCAATGTTCCATATTCCTAAAATAGATAACTAAAATCACAGCATCACCTCAAAAGATGCAGGAAAAGCACTTTACAAAATTCAACATATATTTGTGGTTAATTTTTTCAGCAAATTGAGAATAAATTTGTTTTATAATTCCAATTTTGTGAAAAACACCTATAAAAAACACACAGCTAACATCAAGCTTAAGGGTTAAAGATTGAATTCTTCATCCCTAACATCGAAAACATGAGAAGGGTGTTAACCCTAACCACTTCTATTCAACATGAATTAGTGGTAGGGCAGGAATAAAAACATAGACACAGACAATGGACCTGAGGACACAGGGTAAGAGGGGGAAGCTGGGGCAAAGTGAAAGTAGCATCAACATATATACACTACCAAATGTAAAATAGATAGCTAGTGAGAAGCAGCAGCATAGAGCAGTGAGATCAGCCCAGTGATTTGTGATGACCTAGAGGGGTGGGATGGAGCGGGGAGGAGTGGGAAGGAAGCTCAAGAGGGAGGGGATAGGGGGAATATATGTATGCATATGCCTGATTCACTTTGTTGTATAACAGAAACTAACAAAACATTGTGAAGCAATTATACTTTAATAAAGATGTATTTTAAAAAGTTTCATGGAGATTCAAGCAAGTGCAATAAGGAAAAAAATACAAAAAGGAAAGGGATATAGAATTTGGAAAAGATAAGTAAAACTGTCATTATTTGCACATGACTTCGTCCTGTACATAGAATATCATAAGGAATTCACCACAAAAGCTACTAAAACTAATAAGCATATTGAGCAAGGGCAGAGGATACAAGTTTCCTCTCCATAAATCAGTGGCATTTCTGTATACAATCAAGGAACAACTTAAAACTAATCAGGAAAGGATAATCTTTTTTTTTAAGTTGTATCTCATTTATTTTATTTTACTTTATTTTTTAACATCTTAATTGGTGTATAATTGCTTTACAAAGTTGTGTTTGTTTTTGCTGTATAACAAAGTGAATCAGCTATATGTATACATATATCCCCATATCCCCTTCCTCTTGCATCTCCCTCCCACCCTCCCTCTCCCCATCTAGGTGGTCACAATGCACCAGCTGATCTCCCTGTGCTATGCAGCTGCTTCCACTAGCTACCTATATTACATTTGGTAGTGTATGTATGTCAATGATAGTCGCTCACATCATCCCAGCTTACACTTCCCCCTCCCCATGTCCTCAAGTCCATTCTCTACATCTGCATCTTTATTCCTGTGCGGTTCTTCAGAACCATTTTTTTTAAAGATTCCCTATATATGTGTTAGCATATGGTACTTATTTTTCTCTTTCTGACTTACTTCACTCTGTATGACAGATTCTAGGTCCATCCTCCTCACTACAAATAACTCAAATTCACTTCCGTTTTATGTCTGAGTAATATTCCATTGTTTATATGTGCCACATCTTCTTTATCCATTCATCTGTTGATGGACACTTAGGTTGCTTCCATGTCCTGGCTATTGTAAATAGTGCTGCAATGAACATTGGAGTACATGTGTCTTTTGAATTATGATTTTCTCAGGGTATATACCAAGTAGTGGGATTGCTGGGTCATATGGTAGTTCTATTTTTAGGTTTTTAAGGAACATCCATACTGTCCTCCATAGTGGCTATGTCAATTTACATTCTAACAACAGAGCAAGAGGGTTCCCTTTTCTCCACACCTACTCCAGCATTTACTGTTTGTAGATTTTTTGATGATGGCCATTCTGACTGGTGTGAGCTGATACCTCATTGTGGGTTTGATTGGAATTTCTCTGATGATTGGTGATGTTGAGAAAACTTTCATGTGTTTGTTGGCAATATGTATATCTTCTTTGCAGAAATGTCTATTTAGGTCTTCTGCCCATTTTTGGATTAGGTTGTTTGTTTCTTTGATATTAGGCTGCATGAGCTGCTCGTATATTTTGGAGATTAATCCTTTGTCCATTGATTCATTTACAAATATTTTCTCTCATTCTGAGGGCTGTCATTTCGTCTTGTTTGTAGTTTCCTTTGCTTTGCAAAAGCTTTTACATTTCATTAGGTCCCATTGGTTTATTTTTTATTTCCATTACTCTAGGAGGTGGATGAAAGAAGATCTTGCTGTGATTTATGTCAAAGAGTGTTCTTCCTATGTTTTCCTCTAAGAGTTTTATAGTGTCTAGTCTTACATTTAGGTATCTAATCCATTTTGAGTTTATTTTTGTGTATGGTGTTAGGGAGTGTCCTAATTTCATTTTTTTTTACTTTTTTTTTTTTTTTTTTTTTTTTTTCGGTACGCGGGCCTCTCACTGTTGTGGCCTCTCCTGTTGCAGAGCACAGGCTCCGGACGTGCAGGCTCAGCGGCCATGGTTCATGGGCCCAGCCGCTCCATGGCATGCAGGATCTTCCTGGACCGGGGCACGAACCCGTGTCCCCTGCATCGGCAGGTGGACTCTCAACCACTGCACCACCAGGGAAGCCCCTAATTTCATTCTTTTACATGCAGCTGTCCAGTTTTCCCAGCACCATTTATTGAAGAGGCTGTCTTTTCTCTATTGTGTATTCTTGCCTCCTTTATCAAAGATAAAGTCACCATATGGGCATGGGTTTATATCCTGTTCTAATTTTCTATATTTCTCTTTTTATGCCAGTACCATACTTGATTACTGTAGCTTTGTAGTATAGTCTGAAGTCAGGGAGCCTGATTCCTCCAGCTCCGTTTTTCTTTCTCAAGATTGCTTTGGCTATCTGGTGTATTTTGTGTTTCCATACAAATTGTGAAATTTTTTGTTCTAGTTCTGTGAAAAATGCCATTGATAGTTTGATAAGGATTGCATTGAATCTGTAGATTGCTTTGGATAGTATAGTCATTTTCACAATGTTGGTTCTTCCATTCCAAGAACATGTTATATCTCTCCATCTGTTGTATCATTTAAATTTCTTTCATCAGTGTCTTATAATTTTTTGCATACAGGTCTTTTGTCTTCTTAGGTAGGTTTATTCCTAGGTATTTATTCATTTTGTTGCAATGGTAAATGGGAGTGTTTCCCTAATTTCTATTTCAGATATTTCATCATTAGTGTATAGGGATGCAAGACATTTATGTGCATTAATTTTGTATCCTGCTACATTAGTAAATTCATTGATTAGCTCTAGTAGCTTTTTGGTAGCATCTTTAGGATTCTGTATATATGGTATCATATCTTCTGCAAGAAGTGACAGTTTTACTTCTTCTTTTCCGGTTTGGATTCCTTTTATTTCTTTTTGTTCTCTGTCTGCTGTGGCTAAAACTTCCAAAACTATGTTGAATAATAGTGGTGAGAGTGGGCAACCTTGTTTTGTTCCTGATCTTAGGAACAAAAGTTTTTCACCATTGAGAATGATATTGGCTGTGGGTTTGGCATATATGACCCTTATTATGTTGGGTAGTTTCCCTCTATGCCTACTTTCTGGAGAGTTTTCATCATAAATGGGTGTTGAATTTTGTCAAAAGCTTTATTAGCATCTATTGAGATGATCATATGGATTTTATCCTTCAACTTGTTAATATGGTGTATCACATTGATTGATTTGCATATACTGAAAAATCTTTGCATTCCTGGGATAAACCACACCTGATCATATTGTATGATCCTTTTACCGTTCTGTTGGGTTCTGTTTGCTAGTGTTTTGTTGAGGATTTTTGTCCCTATGTTCATTAGTGATATTGGCCTGTAGTTTTCTTTTTTTGTGATCTTTTCTGGTTTTGGTATCAGGGTGATGATGGCCTCATAGACTGAGATTGGGAATGTTCCTCCCTCTGCTATATTTTGAAAGAGTTTGAGAATGATAAGTGTTAGCTATTCTCTAAACGTTTGATAGAATTTGCTTGTGAAGCCATCTGGTCCTGGGCTTTTGTTTGTTGGAAGACTTTTAATCAGAGTTTAAATTTTAGTGCTTGTGATTGGTCTGTTTATATTTTCTATTTCTTCCTGGTTCAGTCTCAGAAGGTTGTGCTTTTCTAAGAATTTGTCCATTTCTTCCAGGTTGTCCTTTTTATTGTCATATGGTTACTTGTATTAATCTCTCATGATCCTTTGTATTTCTGCAGTGTCAGTTGTTACTTCTCCTTTTTCATTTCTATTTCTATTGATTTGAGTCTTCTCCCTTTTTTCTTGATGAGTCTGGCTAATGCTTTATCAATTTTATCTTCTCAAAGAACAAGCTTTTAGTTTTACACATCTTTGCTATTGTTTCTTTCGTTTCTTTTTCATTTATTTCTGATCTGATCTTTACGATTTCTTTCCTTTTGCTAACTTTGGGGGGTTTTTTTGGTTGTTCTTCTTTCTGTAAAGGCTTTAGTTGTAAGGTTAGCTTGTTTATTTGTGATGTTTCTTGTTTCTTACAGTAGGATTGTATTGCTATAAACTTCCCTCTTAGCACTGTTTTTGCTGTATATCATAAGTTTGGGGCCATTTTGTTTTCACCGTCATTTGTTTCTAAGTATTTTTTAATTTCCTCTTTGATTTCTTCAGTGATCTCTTGGTTATTTAGTAGTGTATTGTTTAGCCTCCATTTGTTTGTATTTTTTATAGATTTTTTCCTGCAATTGATATCTAGTCTCATAGCATTGTGGTCAGAAAAGTTACTTGATATGATTTCAAGTTTCTTAAATTTGCTGAGACTTCATTGTGACCCAGGATATGATCTGTCTTGGAGTATGTTCCATTAGCACTTGAGAAGAATGTGTGTTCTATTGTTTTTGGATGGAATATCCCATAAATATCAATTAAGTCCATCGTGCTTTATGTATCATTTAAAGCTTGTGTTTCCTTATTTATTTTCATTTTGGATGATCTGTCCATTGGTGAAAGTGGGGTGTTAAAGCCCCCTACTATGATTGTGTTACTGTCGATTTCCCCTTTTATGGCTGTTAGCATTTGCCTTATGTATTGAGGTGCTTCTGTGTTGGGTGCATAAATATTTACAACTGTTCTATTTTCTTCTTGGATTGATCCCTTGATCATTATGTAGTGTCTTTCTTTGCCTCTTGTAATAATCTTTATTTTAAAGTCTATTTTGTCTGATATGAGAATAGCTACTCCAGCTTTCTTTTGATTTCCATTTGCATGGAATATTTTTTTCCATGCCCTCACTTTCAGTCTGTATGTATCCCTAGTTCTGAAGTGGGTCTCTTGTAGACAGCATATATACAGGTCTTGTTTTTATATCCATTCGGCCAGTGTATGTCTTTTGGTTGGAGCATTTAATCCATTTACATTTAAGGTAATTATTGATATGTATGTTCCTATTACTATTTTCTTAATTGTTTTGGGTTTGTTATTGTAGGTCTTTTTCTTCTCTTGTGTTTTCTGCCTAGAGAAGTTCCTTTAGCATTTGCTGTAAAGCTGGTTTTATGTTGCTGAATTCTCTTAGCTTTTGCTTATCTAGAGAGGTTTTAATTTCTCCATCAAATCTGAATGAGATCCTTGCTGGGTAGAGTAATCTTGGTTGTAGGTTTTTCCCTTTAATCACTTTAAATATGTCCTGCCACTCCCTTCTGACTTGCAGAGTTTCTGCTGAAAGATCTGCTGTTAACCTTATGGGGATTCCCTTGTATGTTATTTGTCATTTTTCCCTTGCTGCTTTCAATAATTTTTCTTTGCCTTTAATCTTTTCCAATTTGATTACTACATGTCTTGGTGTGTTTGTCCTTGGGTTTATCCTGTATGGGACTCTCTGCACTTCCTGGACTTGATTGACTATTTCCTTTCCCATGTTAGGGAGGTTTTTGACTATAATCTCTGCAAATATTTTCTCAGACCCTTTCTTTTTCTCTTCTTCTGGAACCCTTATAATTCGAATATTGGTGCATTTAATGTTGTCTCAGACGTCTCAGAGACTGTCCTCAATTCTTTTCATTCTTCATTCTTTATTCTGCTCTGTGGTAGTTATTTCCACTATTTTATCTTCCAAGTCATTTATCTGCTCTTCTGCCTCTGTTATTCTGCTATTGATTCCTTCTAGAGAATTTTTAATTTCATTTATTGTGTTGTTTGTCATTGTTTGTATGCTCTTTAGTTCTTCTAGGTCCTTGTTAAACGTTTCTTTTATTTCCTCCATTCTATTTCCAAGATTTTGGATCATGTTTACTATCATTACTCTAAATTGTTTTTTCAGGTAGACTGCTTATTTCCTCTTCATTTGTTTGTTCTGGTGGGTTTTTTCCTTGCTCCTTCATCTGCTGCATACTTCTCTATCTTCTCATTTTGTTTAACTTACTGTATTTGAGTTGTTCTTTTCACAGACTGAAGTTTTGTAGTTCCTGTTGTTTTTGGTGTCCACCCCCAGTGGGTGAAGTTGGTTCAGTGGTTTGTGTAGGCTTCTTGGTGGAGGGGACTGGTTCCTGTTTTCTGGTGGGTGGGGCTGGATCTTGTCCTTCTGGTGGGCAGGGTTGCATCCGATGGTGTGTCTGGGGGTGTCTATGATCTTATTATGACTTTAGGCAGCCTCTCTCCTAATGGGTGTGGCTGTGTTCCTGTGTTGCTAGTTGGTTGGCATGGGGCGTCCAGCACTGGAGCTTGCTGACCATTGGGTGGAGCTGGGTGTTAGCATTGAGATGGTGATCTCTGGGAGAGCTCTTGCCGATTGATATTACATGGGGCTGGGAGGTCGCTTTTGGTCCCATGTCCTGAATTTGGCTTTCCCACCTCAGAGGCTCAGGCCTGACACCAGAGCAGAGCACCAAGGACCTGTCAGCCACCTGGCTCAAAACAAGGGAGAAAAAAAAAAAGAAAGAAAAAGAAATAATAGTAAATTTAAAAAAAACATTTAAAAATAGATAATAAAAAATAAATTATTAAAGTAAAAATTATGAAATAATAAAAAAGAAGAGAACAATGAAACCAATAAAGAAATCCACCAATGATAATAAGAGCTAAAAACTAAACTAAGATTAACATAAAAATCAGAAACAAATCAGTCACAGAGAGCAAACTCCATGACTACAGGTGATACTAAAGTCCACCTCCTCAATTTTGGGATGATTCTTTGTCTATTCAGGTATTCCACAGATGCAGGGTACCTCAAGTTGATTGTGGGGATTTAATCCACTGCTCTTGAGGCTGCTCGGGGAAATTTCCCTTTCTCTTCTTTGTTCACACATTTCCTAGAGTTCAGCTTTGATTTTGACCCCACCTCTGTGTGTAGGTTGCCCTCAGGCATCTGTTCCCTGCCCAGACAGGAGGGGGTTAAAGCAGAGGCTGATTAGGGGCTCTTGCTCACTCATGCTTGGGGGAGGGAGGGTTATGGTAGTTATAACTGAAATGCGGGGTAAGCCTGCAGTGGCAGAGACCAGCATGATGTTTTAACAGCCTGAGGTGTGCCATGTGTTCACCTGGGGAAGTTGTCCCTGGATCACAGGACCCTGGCAGTGGCGGGCTGCACAGGATCCCGGTGTGGGGGGATGTGGATAGAGACCTGGGCTTGCACACTGGATTCTTGGTGGCAGCAGCAGCAGCATTAGCATTTCATGCCTGTCTCTGGGGTCTGAGCTGACAGCTGTGGCTTGCGCCTGTCTCTGGAGCTCATTTAGGCCGTGCTCTGAATCCCCTCTCCTCATGAACACTGAGAATGGTCTCTTGCCTCTTAGGCAGGTCCAGACTTTTTCCTGGACTCCTTCCTGGCTAGCTGTGGCTCACTAGCCCCCTTCAGGCTGTGTTCACACAGCCAATCCCAGTCATCTCCCTGGGATCTGACCTCCGAAGCCCAAGCCTCAGCTCCTAGCCCCCACCTGCCCCACCAGGTGACAGACAAGCCTCTCAGGCTGGTGAGTGCTGGTCGGCACTGATCCTTTGTTTGGGAATCTCTCCGCTTTGTCCTCTTCACCCCTGTTGCTGCACTCTCCTCTGTGGCTCTTAAGCCTCCCCCCCCATCTCCACCAGTGAAGGGGCTTACTAGTGTGTGGAAACTTTTCCTCCTTCACAGCTCCCTCCCACTGGTGCAGGTCCCATCCCTATTCTTTTGTCTTGGTGTTTTCTTTTTTCTTTTGCCCTACCCAAGTATGAAGGGATTTTCTTGCCTTTTGGGAAGTCTGAGGTCTTCTTCCTGTGCTCAGTAGGTGTTCTGTAAGAGTTGTTCCACATGTAGATGTATTTTTGATGTATTTGTGGGGAGGAAGGTGATCTCCACGTCTTACTCCTCTGCTATCTTCCCCATCTCTCCCAGATGATCTTTTTAAAAAATGGTTCTAGAGCAAGTAGATACTGCATGTAAAGAATATACTTAACTTTTACCTCACACCATACACAAAAATTAAATCAAAATGTATCATAGGCTTACATGGAAGAGTAAATAAACTTCTAAACTTAAGACATTTGAAAATATACTCTTGACCATCAATTACACAAAAAATTCTTAGATATAACCTCAAAATCTTTATACATAGAAGAATAATCAAATCAATTGAACTTAATCAAAATTCAAAAGTTCGGCTTCAAAAGACACTATTATGAGAATGAAGAAAAGAAACAATAGCCTGGAAGAAAATATTTTTGAATCATATATCTGATTAAAAAAATTGGATCCAAAATATATAAAGAACTCCTACAACTCTATAATGAGATAAACTATAATTTTAAAAATTAGCTAAGATTTTAATAAAAGTTTCACCAAAGGCCTAATGGACTCATGAAAAGATACTCAACATCATTAGTCATTAGGGAAATACAAGTTTAAACCACAATAAGATACCGCTACATACCCACTAAAATCATTATAATTAAAAAGTCACACAATAGCAAGTGATGGTGAGACTGTGGAGAAACTGGAACCATTATACACTGCTGATGGAAATGTAAAATAGCACAGCTACCTCTGAAAACTGTTTGGCAGTTTATTATAAAGGTAAACATAAACTAACCATATTATCCAGAAATGAAGCTTCTAGATATCTACCCACAACAAATGAAAGAATATATCCACATGATGACGTGCATGCAAATACTTACAGCAGCATAATCATAACAGCTGACAAACTGAGAAGACATTCTATAAGAATTTTTTAAATATATAGTGAGTTGAGAGGAAAAGTCATGTTTAGGGAATGCATATGGATTGCAATCCTTAGACTGGATAGTAAGGTTAACATTTTATAACAGGATCATGAAAAAAATATGTAATGAATTCAAAATAATTTGTTGAACACTTGGCAGATGCCAAGCTCAGTACTTGTTACTTAAGGCTGGTTTAATGAAATCATAAATAACCTGGTCTACAAAATCTACATACCCTTAGCAGTTGAAAAGCTGAATCTGTTTATACATGATAATAAAAATTAGCTAAATTTTATTGTTAACCATTTGCCATGTGTCTGGAGTTCAGTACTTTATATACATTCATTCCCTTAGTTTTTGCAAGCCTAGATAAGCAAGGTGTTATTATTATTGGCATATTGCAAAGGAGAAAAAAAAGAGACCTAAAGAAGTAAGTTACTTGACCAAGGTCACCTTAGAGTAAATGATGGAAGAAGAGATCATGTGCTGGCAGTATATTGCCAGGACCCATCTCTTAGCCATTAAATATACCTCTACTAGGACACCAATTAGTCAGTGTCTGCATTTACTTTACTACCTTACATGCTAGACTTGCATATGTCCAATCTAGTAGCTTCCAGACAAATGTGACTACCGAGCACTTGAAATGTAGTTAGTCCAAACTGAGATGTGCTACAAATGTAAAATACACAAGATTTTGAAGACTTAGAATAAAAAATGGAATTAAAACTAGCTAAAGGGCTTCCCTGGTGGTGCATTGGTTGAGAGTCCACCTGCCGATGCAGGGGACGCGAGTTCGTGCCCTGCTCCGGGAAGATCCCACATGCCGTGGAGCGGCTGGGCCCATAAGCCATGGCCGCTGAGCCTGTGCTCTGCAACAGGAGAGGCCATGACAGTGAGAGGCCTGCGTACCGCAAAAAAAAAAAAAAAAAGCTCAATAATCACATTCTGAGCTACAGCTTCAAATTATAATATGAAATATATAGGACTTCCCTGGTGGTGCAGTGGTTAAGAATCTACATTCCGATGCAAGAGACACAGGTTCGAGCCCTGGTCTGGGAAGATCCCACAAGCCACGGAGCAACTGAGCTCGTGAGCCACAACTACTGAACCCATAACTACTGAAGCCTAGAGCCTGTGCTCTGTAACAAGAGAAGCCACTTCAATGAGAACCCCATGCACTTCAAGGAAGAGTAGCCCCCGCTCGCCACAACTATAGAAAGCCCACATGCAGCAATGAAGACCCAATGCAGCCAAAAATAAATAACTAATTAATTAATTAAAAATTTATACTATGAAGTATATATCTGATTAAATAAATATATTGTTAAAATTGACTTCACCTGTTTCTACTTTTTTCTACTAGAAAATTTAAAATTACATTCACAGCTTACATTCATGGGCTCATCTCATATTTCTATTGCATAGCACTACAAGAGCATTTTTTAGTCACTACTATATTTTCAGTATCAAATGGTAAATACTCAACAAAAATAGCATAATGTATTCAGTGACTGTGTTAATTTGAATGTATTTTCGGAGCTAAAACAATGCCATGAGCAGTATTGCTCTTTGAAAGCAAACTATTTAATAATAATAATAATAACAGCAATAAAAATAGTTAAGTAGCAATTCAAACTAGAGGAATGACTGCACATTGCACATTAAACTATACTCAGGTATTTACGAATAGGTTTAAAATTGTGTTGAAGAAAAGGATTATCCAAATGTAAGTGTTTTGGATAATTATTTTGTCTAATTCAGCAATTAAATATATAACCCAGTTATTTGCAATTTCTTTAAACTTGAAGAAAGATGACCCTTAGAAGAATAAAAGTAACTGGTCTATGGACATTTGAGAAGGAAATCCTTTTCTTATCTCTTTTTCCCCCTTCTTTTCTTTTCTCCTTCCTTCCTTCCTTCTCCCCTCCTTCCCTTCTCTTTCTCACTTTTTCTGTCTTTCCTTTCTTTTTGCTTTTAAACTATGCACAGCTATGGACAATATATTTGGATATTTTAAAAGTTTTAACTTTCAAATTAATTCTTTAAAGCCAAGACACTTTTGTAATTTGCTACCATATCCCTAAAATATCTCATTAATTCAAAGATATCTACCTTTTAATTATCAAAGCATGGATAATACATAAGAACTTTGTAAAGTAGCAGTCAAGATGTATATTCTTTTTTACCAAGCTCTATAGACGTTTAGTAGTAAATTGCTCTTTAGAACCACATGGTATTGTTACGATTTTGCTGGTATGAAAATGGAGGCATCCGGAGAAGAAATATTTTTCTGTGTTTACCTGTATCAATGGACTCATCTCTGTGCATGCCATTACGGTGCAAGGCAAAATCATAGAAGTACAAAGGGCGGAGTGTTGAAGCTTCTGATATGACCATGCCACACACTAGCTGTTTGCCCACAAGCCCATCACACCCCCATTCTGCCCTAAGTCCTGAGCAAGTCAGCATAGCTGCTAAATGACCTATAAAATCCTCTTCAGGGTGTGCTTCATGAGAGACGTCTGACGCCTAAGGCACAGGTAACAATATGTCATAATTTGGATGTGTGTGACTTTACAAGTCTTATCATATAATTAATTGTTCAAACTGAGACCCTTTTGAAAGTGAAAGTAATGCTGTTATAATTATGCTGAAACAAGCATTTGCACAAGACAGTCTCATGCTAACTGGAACATATAGTCACCCTGGCCATCCATGATCACGTACTTCACACATGCAGTATGACTTCTAGGCTTACTATTAAACTAGTAGAATGGTAAAATATCAGCAGCAGCAAAAGCATTAATAATAGTAATAATAAGAGCTAGTTAGTAAAAAATTGCCAAGATTTCCTGTTTTGGTGGATGGGTTAATTTCAAAACTATGTAATTGCTTACAAAGCCTTTTTCCCCCTCATCTAGACACAGACCCTTGTATGGAGTGTGTGTGTATGTACATATGCATATATCTCAATGGGTGTAGCCATATATTTTTCATGGGTTCCAAGGGGAATCAATTTCTGGATATGTGCTGCATCCCAAGCCCAGCCCTGCCTGCTTTCCTGTGGGTGGCCCACAAAATCTTTTTTTAGGGAGTTTTTGTCTAGCTGATCTTTTACGGCTTTGTCTTCCTGGAGATTAGTGCAGGAGTACACTTCATTTCCTTAAATGGGATGTGTTGCTTGCCTCTTCATTCCACACACAACTCTGTGGGAGGCGTGGGGTTCATGGATCGGCTTGTCAGGTGCAACATTATCTCTACACCAGAAATCCAAATGTGTGACTTCGCCTAAGTACTTCACTTTCCTCGTCTGAGAAACAGTAATCTCCTGTCTCATGTAGCTGTCATGAGCTTCAGCTCATGCAAGCAATTATTTTTTTAAAAAAAGTGAATGTAAACTTGGTGAGACTGTTCCACACAGAGTGCTAATCTTGAATCTCAGCTCCAGCATCATTCACAGTGATACTTGGACATTTTCTGAATACTTTCCTGACTTTGGAATTATTACACCTAAATTTGGTGAAGATATTTTCTTCATGTGTGCCTTTAAGAATGAAAAACAAACCTAAGTATCCCTCCATGACAAAGCTTTGACTTTTATAATCTCATGCAATATAAAATCTGGCCTCTCAATTATTTTAGAGATGATTCTCCTAAAATGGATATAAATAGTAAGAAACAAAAAACTAAATAAGATCTAAATATATTTTATAAGCCTATTCTCTTAAGAAGGGAGAAAAGAAGAAATGATGAAAGAAAAGAAGGAAGGCATGGAGCGCACATTTGTTAATCATATGATAATGATAAAAATAAAATCATCACTGCTAAAAAGTGATGATTTTACATAGTTCTTTACATTGTTCCCTGTCAGACTGACAGACTTAAGCAATTGCCACAGAGACTATTTGTAGGGGATTCAACAGAGAGATCCTTTGGTCCAACAGAATTTCATCTGCTGCTTAAGTTCGATTCAGAAGTCTGAGTTCGGCAGATGATAACACACAGATGTTTCACTTTAAATGATATGAGATGGTCTCCTACAAACTGTTTCTCCTCCAGGAATCCCCTCTCAGATGCACATTTAAAAAGATGATGCCTAAGCAGCATTATTCCCCAATTTTATCTGCTTAAAATGAAATGCTGTGCACCTGCATACTGACAAAAAGTTCTTCCCTGCCTGCCTGGAATGATAAATAATTCATGTGGTGTGCTCCAGAGAGGACCAGGAATGAGTTTCCTATCTTATTGCAGTAAAGATATTTTTCTAATCTGGAGTCATCTAAAAAGGTTCTTGAAATATGGGTTTATGTATCATTTGGAAACAAAATGAGTATCTGTGTGAGCACATGTCTTGTATTATAAACATTTGGAGGATAGGAACCAAGTCTGTTTATTTTGCTTTTTAGGTTACACTACACATTTTGGATAGCTTTGACTGAAAAATCATAATTTTCTAAAGCTTATTGTAGCACAGTAAACTTGCAAATCTGTATTTTTCTTTCATCTCGATAAAGGGCATATGTAACATAAAATATAGGCTACTTCTGCCATAAGTCATCATATGATTGCCCTTTTATTAATTTGGGAGCTTCCTGCTCCTGGATACCTTGAAATCTGCCCTAAAGTCTGAATGCTGTTACTATTATCTTTGTGAAATAGCGTCCCATCGATCACGTCAAGGGAAACACTGAATTTTTCATATGTGAGTCATTTTCACCAACACAAATTTCCCTGCATTGAAAACAGTACTAATATAGCAATCGGAAAGTCCATGTGATGAAAGCATGTGTCACCATGTGCAAACCGTGAAATGTAATTGAAAGTAAAATGTTTAATTAAAATGGACATTTCTGAGCCTGCTTCTGGCAGCAGCCATCTTGCTGAAAAATTATATTTGTTACACCGGCAACCTGGGATAACAGTTCAAGAGACTGTGAGTGCCAGGTTCCATCCAAAAGTAAATGGGGTGAAAATCAGAAAGAGAGCTTGAATACTGCTCCTTCCGTGGCTGTGCATGTTCCCAACACATGTGCCCTCATACAGACCAGTCAGAACAAGACGACCTGACATATATAGCTGTTCCAAAGTCAATATTAATTAAAACAAAGATTCCCCCTCCCTCCAAATAATTGTCCCTTTCACTCATGTCAGCAAGTTTCCTTAGCAATTGTGCTTTCAGATGCTATGCTTTTTTTGTACAGCCTGAAATGCAAGGGTACTCATCGTCTCTTAAGTTATTTCTCCTTTGAGACCATGGGGATCTTTTTTCTCCCCTCATAAAAGCCACTGATCCCAGATAATCCTCAGACTTGAGTGGGGATGAGCTTCACTGACTTTTTCAGTTCAAATGTGAGAACAGAATTTGAAAACGAGGTTCTGTCCTGCATCCAAAGGGCAGTTTTCTTCCCTGAAATCTGGGTATATTCAACGGCCCATCTGGTTGTGGAGTGCCCAGACTGAACTGGGCAGGCTTGGCCATTCGATGAGTCACAGTCTCAGAAAATGTCCTTCTTGGAGAATTTCTTTGGCACTTTATAACGGGCTGGTGAAATAAAGTTCCTTTCTGTTGCATCTCTCACACTACCCTCTAAAAATCTTAATGGCCAATAGTGGAGACAAAGGTACAACAGAATTTGTGTATTCCTTCATAAAAGCAAAAATTCCAACATTTATCTATTTTTTCCCCAATGTTATTAGGTTTACTTGCACTTTTTGTGTGTCTACGTGCTCTGGAATCCAGTTACCATCCCTAACAGTGGAGGCACAAACCAACAAATAAATGCATAAGTAAGAAATCTGCAAATGCAAAGCTCTTTAAAAATGTCAATAGCAAAGCACTGTAGAAAAAATTCAGAAGACCTGATCATTATTCTGTAATCTATGATTTGGGTATAAAAAAACAACCTCCATCGTCTAGATCCAGCAACCATGACACCTGATCATTTTTTCCTACCTGACCTTGTTTAGTGAGCTCTTTCTCTATAATATGTTCTTTATTGCCCAAGGAATGCTCTTTGAATTTACTTTCTTTACAGTGTGATTATAAATCTTCATGACATCCCTAATGATTCATCTCTTTTGGCACAGGACAGAAGGATAACCATTTCTATAAGACACACATTTCATTTAAGGTGAAACCAGAAGGAGATTTATCAATCACCACAGGGGTTTTAGGCATAAGCTGAACTCCGCCACTGTAACCATTTTTCCCTGTCCATAAACACTTTTAATTTTGGTACACTTTCTGCCTTTAATGACCCATAATCCTTTCAATCAGAAGTTGTTCCTAATTTATTCATGATTAAGTCCATGTACTGTACTTTTCTGCTACTGAGGAACAGATGTAAATTGTATTTTTAGTCATAATATGGAAATATTTAGTTAATGTTAAAATATCCCCCAGATAATTTCACATACCTTAAACAGAATAGACTACTTAATTTGAACCCTGATTAGTGTCTATTTTCTGGGTTTTGCCCTTATCATTAAAAATAAAAAAGCTAAATAATTTTAGGGCTACTAAGATGAGAGTGATCCTCTTCTTCATTTGGGGGTTCACTGTGGTGAGACAAGGGCCTCATACTATAGGAGTTATTGGCCATGCCTTAGATCCCTCAATCTGAGATTTTGATTGTTCTAGCAAGGTGTTCTTTATGCATGGATAATCCCCGAATCCCGTGAATAAATACCTCTCCTAAGATATTTGTGGGATTGAAATCTTTCCCCTATGGTATATGCTTTTTGTAAATCAATGGTGTTTGTTGCAATCAAATGTTCCATCTCTCCTGAAAACAGAAAACTACATGAACAAATTACAAACCCATACAAGAGAAGCCAACAACAGGGGGGAAAAGCCTTCTGCAAAAATACTTTTGAACTTCAGAAGATGAGACACATGCTTGGTCCTCTAAGCTGGAAGACAGGGAAGATTTTTCTTTCTTTTTTTTATAGACATATGTAGAACATTTGTTTCCGTTTTATTTCTGCTGTCATAATATGATGGTTTTATTCAGTTTTTAAACATGCTTCAGCTGGAAACACTACATCTTTAAATCAGGCAACCCTGGCGTCTGTGTGAATTCCCTTGCTGCGCTCCCTCACCTTACCCAGGTGCATGTTAAATCAGTATTAATGACAATATCATTCTTGTGCAGTCATCTCCTGCCTGCAATTTGGTTTTAATTACCCGCCACGTTGTCTTTCTCCCTCACTGACAGCCATTAAATAGGGAATGACACCAGAGCCATAGCTGTGTGGAATATTTACTTCGTCAGATTTCGTCCCCCTCATAAAGCAGCCTGCAGTGCCTCCTAGTGGCGGAGATCAGAAAGGGCAGTAATTGAAATTGCAGGTTCTCCATGCACTTTTCAGGTTAATTTGGGGGATCTGGGGAGATCTGGAGCTGCGTTGACTATTTTTAAAGGAAAAAAAAAAAAAGAAGAAAGGGAAAAGAAAATTAAAACATTACTTATCAATTAAGGAAAAATTGTGATTTGATAAAATGTTTTTTTTCTTTGAAATATAACAGTAAATTTACACGCTACTGAAGCCTTGTCTGACCGTCTAAAATGGAGGCTCAGAAGCAACGAACTTGTCACATGAAATGCAACTGACCAAAGCTCTTGGAGCAAATTGTTCAGCCACGGTGAGCGGCAAGTCTTCCAGGAATTAGACCTTCATCTCTTCATCCTGACTTGCGCTATTTTCTCTTATGTCACAGAAAGGGTTTCACTTTCTTTCATTTTTCCCCCTTTCCCCCTCTTTCTGATTTTGTCTTTTTCCTTTGTTTTTTTCCCCCATTTTACAAATGACATTTATTTTTATGAGTTTAAAACATTCTTCTAAGCTATGCGTGCATAAATGCATATAAACAGTATCTTTCTGTACAATTATGCAGTTCCTAAGTGTTTTTTAAACAAAGTTCTCCCTTACACAGGAGTTTAAAATTGAAGTTTTTTGTCCAAATGTTCAAGTTAGACACTGTACAGATGCTTTGGATTGAAGATGTTCATATAATGGCTATCACATTTTGCATTAAAAAAATTGGTTAAAATACATCTGCAGGCATTTGTATTTCACAGGAAGGACATCAGACCTCTGGCACTATAAATTAAAAACATCGCTTAAAAACAATACATCACAGTGCACTTGGAGAGGGAGCTTCGGTAAGAAACCAGATTCAGGTTTTACTTTCTGCTTTTTCTCCCCACCAGCTTCTCCTTGGATGGAAGACTGAGGATCCATTTGTTGGTTGCTCTTTCACAGTCGTTCGCTAGCTTCTTTTAACAAGCGTAATTACTCATTTTACATGTTGCTAAATGAGAGTCATAGCTAACTGCTTTAATTAGAATGTTAAGCATACATAGTATATGCAATAACTTGTACATACGTTTAGTGTGTGTGTGTTTGTGTCTGTATGCCTGTGTTTCTAAAAACCCAAAAACCTAAGCATAAAATAGAGATACCGATAATTACAGTGCATCTCATGCATTCTCTGTTCTCCTAACCGGCACAGTCATGTTAAAAGTACATTCATTTGTGGTTATTGCTGCTTCTTTAAAGAAAAACACTTTATTTACATTTTTAAAATTAATATAAAACTCTGAGCGTTTTGTTGAAAATTGTTAAAATTTTATTGGTTAGAACTTGATCTCAAATTTTAAAAAAGACATTGGAATAAGCTACTTTTTGCTACATGAGAAACTTTAAATTGCCTCATAAACTGGTTTGTAGTAAGTCTGATAGCATCACCCAGAGAATAAAAAAATACTGTCATCAAAACTTAGGAAATTAACATATATTTTAAAGGGAAAATGTGCTCATTTGATTCATGCTTTTCTCAGACCATTTGATCTTTTTAATGTTGCCTGAATGGATTTATTATTTTAAGGAATATTTTGCATTATTAAATAATAGCTAGGAAAATGTTATTCCTTCTAGGCTGAAACGGGAAGCTTATAAATGCAATGATGAAGGCTTAATCTCTGATACGGCTTACATATATTGGTTTACAGCTATATTGAGTCCAGTTAGACTGATTTTTTCGTTACTAATATGAAACTTGATGCTGGGAAATCTGATAATTGAGTTTAATTTCCCTGGAAATTTATCGCTTCTATATCCAAGTGCAAAGAAATAGCACAAGTAAAAACAATGAGGAGTCTGTATGCAAGGCATTAATGAGGGTCACTATTTTCTCATAAAGATTCTGCATTGGGAAAAAGAGGTATCTGAGCTATTAAAATGATGAGGCATGCTATTCCTTTTAGGATCGACCATCATTCCCTTTTCTTGATGGGAGTAAGAGCAAATTGGCATGGTCTTCAGGCATTTCAGATCAAGAAGAAGAAACAGTGTGGAAGACAAGAGGGTGTTTGTATGTTATTTTCAAGACCCTTGGGCAGAGAAGCAACCAAGTGCACTGCAGAGTGGGGCAGGCGCTCAACTCTCAAAGTCCTGGGGAGGCCCAGACCCATGTCCTCTGGGCCCTCTTCCCGCACAGTTCCTGTCTGGTCCCTGTAACGTGTTTTGCAAATTCTGGTCTCCACAGTGCCTATGCCTATTGCTTGATACATTACATATGGGATGACAGGAGCTGAAGAACTTTTCAGAGAGCAAAC
This sequence comes from Mesoplodon densirostris, assembly GCF_025265405.1. Taxonomy (NCBI): domain Eukaryota; kingdom Metazoa; phylum Chordata; class Mammalia; order Artiodactyla; family Ziphiidae; genus Mesoplodon; species Mesoplodon densirostris. The sequence continues at coordinate 106,061,693 of NC_082664.1, forward strand.
AGTATCATTACATTAATTAAACCAACGACTAAAACTGCTCGGTGACTATAAAGGCCCAACACTGGACATCATGGAGGGAGACAGTCCTAATATTGATGATATTTGCTGAGTGTCCTCGCGATGCTGGATACTACACACAAAGTCTTACTTTGTACTGGTAGTCAATCCACAGGCACAGTTCCAAGGATGACACTGGAACTCAGAGGAAAGACTTGTCTGAAGCTCTACCACCAAGAACAGAATTGGGCTGTGAGGCCGCATCCATCTGCCTGACTATAAAGTTAATATATTTTTTTAATTATTTTTTTAAAATAAGCAGTAACTGCTGATTTTAAAAAACTTACACTCCCAACTTGGATTTATAAAAGATGACAATGTGATACCAGATGTAAATGGCAGGTAACATATATAAGCACGGGCCAAAGACATCTTCACCAGTGAGAGAGTCATTGTCAGCTTAGACATAACAGGGGTCTCCATGAGGAGATGGTAAAGCACAATTTTGTTGTTTTAAGATGTTGGAGATGAGAATTCCTGGAGGGGGGGAGGTGGTCAACTTGAGAAAACACACACACACAAGCATACACATGCACACACACAAACATACACATGCACACACACAAACACACACATGAACACACACAAACACACACATGCACACACACAAGCACACATACAGATAGAAAAAGGGGGGTAATTATGTGTCATTTGAAAGAATATAAATCAGTCTCATGAAGTAAATTTTTCTTTGAAGACAGTGTCTGTCCAATTGGTTGTGATTCAAAAGGTTTGGAAAGTTTGTGTTAAATAAAATCAAGCCAGTTTCTTTAATGCAGGACTTTTCAGAGCTTTCAACATGTTAAAAGCACTATATGGATAACAGAAGCTTAGAATATGTGTCTCCCAAACTAATTTGTCAAATGTTCATTTTTTTTACAGTCCCTTTGTCAGGAAAAGATTATAGACATTGAAGAAAATGTTGCTGCAGTGAGAAGGGGAAATTGAGCTAATAGACAGGAATTCTTAAGTACTTGATTAAGACAGACATTATCCTCTAGGCAATGAAAAGCTACCAAGGGTCTTTGTACAGGGAGCTGATTTCTACTATTACGTTAATGATAGTTCCAGTCTCCAGGGTTGAGACAGCAAGAGTAACATATTCTCAAACACCATGAGGCCAAGCTTGTCAAAACAAATACTATATGCTTTCTTCTTGGTTTACATCGTAAGCAAGCATGTACTTTGCGGTGCTGATTTACTGGAATTAGTCCAAACACTGTGGTTGGAAATAACCCACACTTTACAGGTTTTATGGAGTACTGGGTTGATATTTTAATCTTGCTGAGTATTAAGGATAGCAAAGAAAAGAAGCTGCTGTAGATCACTAAGCGAAGCCTCTCAAAGTTTTTTGAGTACATGTGGCATCTCATAAGAAGAAGAAAGCAGCAATTGTGAGCCCACATGAAAACTCAGGCAGCCTTGGGGGGCACTCAGACATTTGTTTTCCTTATTTACTACTTATAGTTCTGAATTCTGAAGGTTCCAGACTTCTCCCCAGAAGAAAATTTTTTAAACATAGACCATTTTCATGTCAATTTCTAAAATTATCCATGAGTATAGAAGTACAGCACAGGTATTTATTCTAATGATGTTATCAGATATTGAACCATAGTAAAGCATGTTGATGTTCAGTGAATAATAAAAGCTAATGTTTCATGTGCTGGATACTGTCATAAGCACGTTAAACATATTTACACATTTAATTCTTATAACCTCAAGACAAATATTATCATTGTCCTAGTTTTACTAGTTTTACTAATTAGAAAACTACATCAAAGAGGGGTTAGGTAGTTTGCCAAGATCATGCAACCAGATTAGAGTTAGCCGGAGTTAGGCTGAGTTGGGTTTGGATTGAGTTAGTGAGTGTAAAACTCAGACAGTCTGAATAGATTCCTTGCTCTTAACTACTCTTCTGTTATGCCACATTCTGGTTAAGAGTGTGGTTTATAAAGACCTCCCTGTCCTTTCTGATTCCATAATATAACAGTAATAATAGCTAACAAATTTAACTATGCACCAGGCACTATATTAAACCAATGACATTATCTCATTTAATTCTTGCAACTATTCTATCAGACAGGCAGACCTCTGAACCCCACTAGATATGTGAGAAAACTGAGGCACAGAGCGAGGAGTCCTATGTTCAAGGTCACACAGCTTGTAAGAGTCTGCAGTATGAAACCAGGTCCGACTGTTTTCATAAATACTTTTTACTTAACTATATCCTTTGGAAGTTTGCTGTGTTAAGTAAGTTACAGGTGAAATATCACAGATCAGATTTTGTGTTTGGTACTTTTTTCTCCCAATTAACAAAAGATGTGAAAAATATTTATGACTCCCAGATCCCAGTGTTTTTGTGAACTGTATTTATCTGACATAGGCTGGTGTATCTATTATGCATCCACAAAACACATTATGACCTTTTAAAATTATTCTTTTTCATTCTCTTCTTTCAAAAATGTTCTAAATGATCAAAAATCATACATAAGTATGAAAGTCAAACACTAATGAAACTCAACTGACCTACTTATAGTATTTTTTCCTGTATTGATCAAGGCAATTGGAAGAAAACGGATGTACAAGAATGGCAGGTTATATATAATAATATACTAGTTTACTACTTTAAAAACTGAGAGTTGGAAACACCACAATCAAAATGAAAGATTCGCACATGCAAAAGATTTCTTATCTTGCCATCTTTCTTTGAAGAAGTCAATTGATTATTTATGAATTCTTTCCTATAAAAATGAATTGCTTATAAGTAATTACTCTGTGTAATTTTTCTTTTGAATTAAAAATTTAAACAATTTATAACGAGTTCTCTGATGTTCTTTTGGTCCTTGACAACATTTTCTCCAAATCACTGGACATACTGATATGTTGTTCTCAGATTCCTACTCTCCTGCCTATGATAAAGGATACAGCTATAAGTTATTATTTCCCAATAAAACACTATCTTAATTCAAATATTAATAGAGTTTCCCCTCCACAAACTTTTTACTTTTAAGTATGTCTAGAAAGTGGTTGAATACTCATAGAGATCTTTCTCTATGGCAGACATCTCAGTCTTTTGTTAGTGATCCTTGTGGTTCTATAAAAGGGGGCTATAATGATCTTCAATTTGAAACTTGTTGCTGAAACATTTTTAATACAAAATATCTGTTAACATTCCTGTGTAAAACAGGTATGAAATACCTATGCTTTAGAACAACATCTGGAAACATCTATTCAGTTATTAGCTGATGACTATATGCAATTAGTTATGGATGTTTGAGGGTAATGGAGGTAAATACAATGTGTGTTCAGGTTTGACTCGTACTATAAAATGTCATTTCAGAAAAGAAAATTTGGGCTTCCCTGGTGGCGCAGTAGTTGAGAGTCCGCCTGCCGATGCTGGGGACACGGGTTTGTGCCCCGGTCCGGGAAGATCCCACATGCCGCGGAGCGGCTGGGCCCGTAAGCTATGGCCGCTGAGCCTGCGTGTCCAGAGCCTGTGCTCCGCAAAGGGAGAGGCCACAACAGTGAGAGGCCCACGTACCGAAAAAAAAAAAAAAATTCTATTCAACATATACAATTAACAACAGTTGTAATCTGTTATCTACACAAAGGTATATACCTACTCAATGGAAATAATCACTGTCCAAACTTTCAAATGATAGTGTCCATTTGGTCTTAAGAGTTTCAAGGTATGAAATTTCCACACATAAAATAAAACTCTAAGTATTTTAACGAGAAAAGGATTTATGATAGAGGATTAGGTACTTTTAAAACCAGAGATACAAGCTTTCAGCTGTGCCTTCAGGAATGATTCTAAGCAAGCTTGATATGCCAGGGAAGCTACAACTCTCTGAGTAATCAGGAAGATGGGAGTTCTGGATATTGCCATTGGAACGTTGGATGTGGCCAGGAACACACAGTGAGTTCTATGACCTAAGAGTCACAAAGAGGCCTTATTGATATTGTAACCACCACTGCTGCACCTACCACTGGACAACGTGGAAGCTGAACATGGAAGCTACACTGTGGTGGCAGGAGAAGCAACAACAACAAACAGTTCCCATTTTCCCGTAACCTTTTGTTGGCAGAAAGAGCCAAAAAAATCAAGGAATTGGCCTTCACCTGATAAGCTTCTTCAGAATTTTTTAAAAAGTGAATTTTTTTTGGTGGGACCTAATTCATATTTGGGAAGATAAGAAACACAGTTTTTAGCTTTTCAACCTCTTTAGTTTAGGAAGACACACTGAAGAGAGTTTGTAATGAATACTGAGGGCTGATCTACCACATTTAACACATTTTGAAACATAGAAGGTTAGATTCAGAAGACTGGATGGTTCTTATCCAAGCTAGAACTGAGTAGGCCACAGGTACTCTATAATGGTATGCTTCTAAGTTTAAAAGTAACACTGAAAATGAGACATGGGAAGGGGAAGTTTAAAGGGAATAATAAGTGTTGGATCAAGTTGATATCCTGCATGGCTGAAATGAATGCTAATGAGAGCACAAGGATGAAGCATACATGCCAGGTTGAAATACATGCCCGGTTAGGTCATGACATACAGGTCAGAGACAGCCTGGATTGGGCGTTCAGAGAGAGAGAGAGATGAAACTAAGTGATCCTGGGCTCAAATAAAATTTTGTTTTATTTGGTGGGGCCTTGATTACATCAAATTTCTGGATTCTGGTGTACATCTTGAGAAGATAATTTTAGAGATGTAGATTGTTACAAAATGTATGATGCTGTTTATCTTGTAGAAAATGGGAATTGTCAATGATTTGGGGGTAGAAGTTTACCATGATCATACTGTTGTTTTATAAAAACTATTCTACAGTATAAAGCAGGATAAATTTCATTGGGACAAAACTGGTTATTTAAGAAAGCCAATAATGAGATGTTCAGCATTTTAAAATGGTTTGTGAAAAGAAAAAGAACTGAATCAAAGACACTGAAACTAAAATCAATAGGACTTGATGACTTTGAAGTTCTTAAGGGCATTCAAATTTGGATGATTAGGAAAATGATAATGCTATCCATAGAAATGGAATCATGGTCTGTGGGGTTGAACATAGTAAAATAATTGCTTTAGAATTGAGATTGCATATTGTAAATATATCTTTGTCATAAATTTTCATTTTTCTAGTGTCTCTATAATTTACAAAGTTATATTCAAGATCATCATGAGCAAAATTATGCTGTGTTTGTATTTGCTATCTACTGTTGTCATAACCATGTTAGGTAAGAAATTACCCCAAAACTTAGTGGCCTAAGACAATAACCATTTATTATTTCTCATGAATTTGCTGGTTAGCTGGGTAGTTCTGTTGATCTGGGTTGTACTCACTTAATCTCATTTTGGCTTTGGCTCATTCATGAATCCAAGGTCAGCTGGTCAGCTGGGGCTGGCTAGTCTACACTGACCTCAACAGCAATGACTCTGAACTTTTCCACTTGTCTTTTACATCATTTCACTAAGGTAGCGAGCATGTTCTCATGACAGTTGTGGGAGACCAAAAGAAAGAATGGAGATGCAGAAGTTTTCTGAAGCCTCTGTTTACATGAAGTTTGCTATTGTCCCACTAGCACAAGACAAATAGCCAAGCTCAGAGTCAGTGTGGGAAGACACTACAAGAGAATATAACACAGGGAGATATTGTTGAGGAGAATACATTTAATATAAAGGCTTTCAGAATCCCCTCCCTGGTGTCACTAAAGAAGATGGGGCATCAAATGACTGTCATTATTTTAACATAGCAAGGGCCCTGGAGTAGGCTTGATGATTTTTTAGTCTGTGGCCACAACCTTATCCTTGAAATTTGTCCTAATCCTCTTGAGTTTCTTTCACTGATATCAAATCAACACCTTAGACAAATTGAAACAGAATGAAAATATTGTTACAGGTTTCCTTTGCTCATTTTCACTTCCTCAAGTCATTTAGATGGTCTTCTGAATCTAAGAGAGTTTATATTCCCATTAAAGATTATCTGTATGAGGGTTGATGTATGTATTTAAGATTTATTTTACTTATTTCAAATGGTCAGACTACTTTTTTTCCTCTGAAGATCTTTCTTCTTCTAATGTTAAGTAGCTAATGTTTAGAAAATGTATTATTTTAAAAGTGATGGCATTATCTTCATTTTTATTTGAATCTCAGGTTTTTTTAGAGCCCAAATTCATTTTTAATACTGACCATTGCTTTGCAAAATACTTTCCACAGCTACATTCAGTTGTGGGATACCATGTGGACAAAATACAAAATTTTATTCTGTATTTTTTGGTTTTCACTCAAATATTAATCTCAAATGAGCAAGCCCTCCGTCACGCCTTCCTCCTCCACAAATTGCAGGTCCACCAAGGTGTGAGAGTCAGGCTGATATTCTAGGGTTAGAAGAGCCTTCCAGAAGATGGGTAATATTAACTCATTTCCTATTCCTTCTCTTTTAGGTGTTGAGAGTTTGAATTCCTTCAAAATTTATATTTAAAATACTTGGTTAAATGATTTTACTTTCTGAATGTCATTTTTTTAAATGCTTACTTAATTAGACAGAATCATTTTTATTTTCCCTTTATGTTTTATAAGAAAAAAAAAAAAAAAACTACTACCCAGTCATGTTTCCTTACTTTTATTGGCTTGTCTCGCCAATGTATATGCACCAGTGTTGAAGACAAAATGAATGAAATTAAATAATAATAATAATAATGATAATGATAACAAAAGGACACTTAGGAAAATCCTAACAAAAGGGTATCTGTGAACTACTGGAGTAAAAATTGTCATCAGCATCCCAACACCTGATTTTATTATTCTTCCCCTTCCCATGTGGTTTCCATCTGTTGATTATGAAAAATTTCACTGAGGTCCAGTTCACAGTAGGGCTAACTGAGCTCTTTAGGAAAGGCCTGACCCTCAACAGAGCATTTGGGTCTAAGGTGTAAGTCTTGGATCTGATTACTTCTCCAATCCTGACCCAGTTCAGGAAATTAGAACCTGACCAGCTATGTTTCCTGATTTGTATGTTGGAGGCTGTTACCTCACCCAGCTTGCTGTCCTTTCCTTGGGAGTAGACACAGATGTATCCACTAAACAATTTTTCCCCAATGTTAAAACATGATTTTTCCATGTCAAGTACCACCTACATTCTTTTAAAAAATGTGTGTGTGTGATATTGGGTCACTTTTTAAAAAATATTTAAGTATATTTTAAATAAAATTTTGTGTGACTAATAAAATGAAAAATAACTACTATTATCTTAACTAAAAGGTAGGTGGCCATAAAAAATATAGTGAAATCAAAGTTTCTAAATGTGAACTATATCCTATGGCAGGCCATAGCTCTGAGCCTGAGGTCTCCATTTAGTAAAGAGAAAAATGATCAAATGTTCAAAAGACAAGCATCAAAGAGAGCCTTCCTCTCTGAGATAGCCAGAAAGATGCAAACATCTTTAAAAGGAGAATAGCTTTTTACCTAGTGATTTACCATTTATTTAAGGTCTTACTGAAGTACCATTTCTAATCACTTTATATAGGGGATTCCAACACTTTTGAAAGCACTATGTTAAACCAATTTCAGCCCAAGAAGGCAACACAGGCTTCAGCTGGTGATGCCTGAGGTCCTGTACGGAAGGGACACACCGTGAAATGAAGCTTCTGCACCTCCATGACCTCATTCCCCACCCTAGACTCTCCAGTCACAGATTCCAATGTCTTCTTTTCTTTCACTCTTTTTATTTAGAGCCCTTTCCATGACCTTGTTCCAAGCCAAATGATATTCCTTCCTTTATGAACTAGTTCAGGATGCTGGCTCCTCATATGTTCTTTAGGGTGATGCTATAGCCAAGTATTTTCAATTCCTTTGTGACTAATTTGGCTCTGAGAGTTTAGGAACTGGTGAGGCTGAAACAACTGTACACAGTATCTGGTGAGGAGAAAAGTGCAGATTAATTTGTGAGATAGAGAACTTCTACCCTTTTCCCTTTGGCTTTAAGGTTTATTTAGAATTCATGAAGTTGTGTCTGTACTAAAAAGCTTTGAACCATTAAAGAGAATTATTTAACAAAATTTCTAAAAATGCCAGTGCAAATTGGTTTGTCTTGAAATTCTGGTGCTTTGTTATTTTGCCACCAAGAAAAGAGCTTAATAAAAAGCTTGAGGGAGAATATGAATGTAATAAATATTTCATTTTTGTAGCACATAGTGCATTGTTCTTTAGTTTCAGACCTTGCCAGCAGTCAACACAGTAGTAAATTTCAGCACCTGTGGACCTGTTTCGGTAATTTATGATTTCCATTAGATTTCCATTAGAGATGGGCTGAAACAGTTCAGGCAAGTTCATGCACTCCAGCCATGAGCATGGTTGGCCTGAGGGATTGTTTGCATGTGAGTATTTGGCAGTATGTGTATTCATTGTTGCCTTTCTGCTATCGTTGTTATCATTTGAGGGCTGCTCAGAACACAGAAAGAAACTACAGACATCTACTACTTAGGATTCCTCTTCTGCCACAATCTGTACTTGTTGTATTCGTTCATTTAGCAAATATTTAGTGAGCACTTGTTCACTGCAGGGTCCTGTGTCTCTGGAGATACATGGATGAATAGGAGATGTCCCGTCATATCAAGGAGTTCCTATGGGAAGAAAAATTAATTCATCAAAAAATGCAATTAAGTATTATATCATAGTAGTAAATACAGCTAAACAATAGAATAAATGGCTAGTACCACTAGAGACTCTTGAAAGGAAAGAAGAGGCAGGGCTGAAGACAGGAGGAGGGCAGAGTATTCTTGGCAGGAGAACTGGTGTAAGTGAATACTCAGAGTCAGGAAGCATTGTTGATGGGTACAGAAGGCATGGAACTTCTGGAACATGGATTGGCAAGATAAGCCAGGAGCTTAGATATTCATGGGCTTTTTTTTTTTTTTTTTTTTTTGTGGTATGCGGGCCTCTCACTGCTGTGGCCTCTCCCGTTGCAGAGCACAGGCTCTGGATGTGCAGGCTCAGTGGCCATGGCTCACGGGCCCAGCTGCTCTGCGGCATGTGGGATCTTCCCGGACCGGGGCACGAACCCACATCCCCTGCATCGGCAGACGGACTCTCAACCACTGCGCCACCAGGGAAGCCCTCATGGGCTTTTTTACAGAGCACTTGAGGGGTTGACTATAATGGTGGTTAACAGTTTAAAGTATTGTAATGGGATTCTTCTCTCATGCAGTTTCCTGTATTTTTACCTTTTTTCTAATCATTTCAAGCTGTCAGTCTGATAGTAAAGAGAATTAGAATTGTTAGAGCATCGATGAGAAGAGAAAGAGTTTATGTTCATTCTTTGACATCCAATAGGGGATTTTTATCACCCTAACAAGACAATGTGCTTGAAATCCTGACTTTGTCAAAGGGGGAAAAATGATGTTTCATTCCCTCCACCCTGAGCAATGGACATCCTGACTCTTGATCTTAGAGTTTTACTGGGTGCTCAAAGTGGAATAATTAAAGGACATGGCAGAGGAAATGAAAGTCCTTAACCCATCATTTCTGAGCCAGAGGAATATGGGCAAAAGCAGAGAAACAATAGAAAGTGAGGACATGGAAAAACTGGTTCTTAATTCCCTCCTAAACCTCATTGTGTGGAGGGAAGAAGGATGGTACTTTGACTTTAAAACATTGGTAATTGTTATAGGAACACTAGAGAGAAGGCCACACATTTTCTTTTGGAGACTCTCCACATGCGGCCACTTCCTACCTGATATAGAAGTGGTGGCAGGAGATGGTGAAAGAAAGTAGGTAGCGAGCAGAGCAGAGGTCTGGGATTCAAGGAAAGAGGCCATAGGATGTGGTACTTAGCCACAAGAGCCAGATGACTGAGGCTGTAGACATCATCGTGGCTAAGAAAAGCTAAGCAGGATGAATGTCCTGGGAGTGCCGAGGTCAAGCAGGGGCCAGCCCTACCATATGGGGGAACCCAGCCAGAATCCACAGGGTTTAGCGTGACCCTCACTTTCCCCAACTCTGGCCATCTGGTGGCCACTTAAGCCTTATTCCCCTAAACACACTTTGTAGAGAGCAGGGGTAAAGAGAGAAAACCCAAGAAACGGAAAGTTTTACTTAAATAAATGAGCATGTGCCTAAAGGAATATTTAAGTATTTACATTGGTCTCTCTTTGCCAGCTTGAACTAAGATTTGCTAATTTTTGACTCTTCTCATTGGATCTATGTTTATTAGAAAAGAGAGTTCAATTATTTATAAAATACTACATCTTATGTGTATATCAACTTTGACGTGTAACTTTTAATCAGTATATGTGCTACAATTCACTAAAATGCTTAATATCGTTCGATCTTGTCTCTTTTTTATCCATAGTCTGACAAAGTCTAGGAGCCTGACCAAAAAAAAAAAAAAAAAAAAAAAAGGTGAACAAATAAAAAACCTAAAATGAAAACAACTCTTTCTGGAATAAAGGTATTCATTAAAGCATTATTTATAATGGCAAAATAAAAAGGAACAACTATATCTCTAACTTTAGCAAGTGAAGTATACACCATAGACAAACTGTAAAAGTCGTTATGTAGTTGTTAAAAGGTTTGTGAAGAATTTCTAATAGCATTAGAAAATCTGTAAAGTTTGTATTTACATCATTAATTTAAATATGTAAGATAAAGTGCACCTGGAAATAAGTTGTTTTTTTCTATCAATTTGTGTCTTTAGGTTAGTTATTATTTAATTAAAGAAAATTGCAGAAGATTGATAGGAAATACACCAAAATATCAAAAAAATTGCTCAGTATAAGTTTATGATTGGTTGTTTTACTTCTTCAATTTAAAAAATTTCCCTGTACTATATACTGCACATGTACTATTTTTTATAACTGGAGAATCTAAAGCAAGTTTACTTTGTATAAAAAAAAGTGAAGAAGGAGGAGACATGGTATAAGAGAAATCAGATAAGTACAGCTTTTATTCCTATCCTTTGATAAATGTTGATAAATGGAGATTTAAGGGGTAGAAATATTTATCCCTGATATATCTAAGCTAGTTCAGTAAACTGGGACCTCCCACAAAACACATGAATTGGGCAGTTTAATTGATACCTTTGAACTATCATTTTTGCTGTCTTTCAGATGTCTTCTGTCTATTCTTCTAAAATTTTAATTTAGCCTAAATCGAAATCATTTATTTATATTTTCAAATGTAGCTTTCCCACTAGTCCCAGAAAAAAAAGATAAAATTTCATCAATTCCTCTCAACTAACAACTATCAACCCTCCAGGAGTCAATGCTGTTATTTTCAGTAAGTTCATGGTCCCAGCAGCTTGGACATTAGACATCGCTGTCCAGCATTTCCAAGGTGTGTCCTCGGCCAGAGATTAATAAGTGTTCCTTGCACAAAATGCTTCATGGTCAAATGACTTTGGAAATTTTTAAACAAAATTTAACAGGTCTATTTATGGGACGATTTCTCAGTTTATTTCTTACTCCTGCATAAATCTTTTAGGGGGAATTAAACAAAGAGCATCTCCCAACTTTATTTGACCCAAAGCTCTTCCTATTCTTCAACAACAGGAATTAAAATTTACCAACTTTTTCTAGTACTTCCACACATTGACAAAACTGCTGCTTTCATTAGAATGTTGTGAAAGACCTAGCTCAGGTCAAACACCAGCAGGTAGGGAAGAGGACTGAAGATTCAAAACAGAGAAGAGACCCCTAAGAGATGGAATAGGAACATCTCAGAAGCCAGGTTGAGAGATGGGGGTTAACCAAGAGGCTGGAGGTGTGTGGGCTCCATGGCTCACAGAGGAACAGTAAGAGCAGGTGTGGCTACTTAATCTACTTCTGCAATCCATAGAGTTTCCAAGAATCACTAGGTTTCCTTACAGTTGTCTAGACACTGGTATAAGAAAGAGCAACAAGGTCTCGGAGCCAAGGTTTGGTAAGGTCTAGAAATCTCCCAGGATGCATCTCCTTCCTCAGAGCTTTGGTGTTGCTGAGTGTGTGGGACCAGGACTCCAGATCACAGCAGCTTCACATGTTTTCAAAGCTAACAGGCAACATGTATTACACTCTTTTCTGGTCAGCTAAGCTGAATCCAAGGCAGATTCTTCTCTGACGTGAATTCTGTAATAACACCAGTTCTAGCATCGACCACTTCTTAGAGACAGTTCATTATCTCCTTTAAATATCAATTTTCTCATTCCTAAAATAAAGAATAAATATATTCACATATATGCCACAGGGTTATTGTGAAGATTAAATGACATATTTATAAAGTGCTCAGAGTAGGGTCTGTGACTTTTCAAGGACTTAATAAATAGTAGTTATTATTATTGTTGTAGTTAATATACAGTAGTTATTTGTATTGGTGTTGTTATTCATTTTATATATCTATAGCACATTAAACCTGAGAGGGGAATTAGAAATTATCATAATATTGAATTGACCAAGAACAGATAGAATCATTTAAATAACAGAGCTTCTGGTATGAGTACTCATTTTCATCTTATTTTATTTTGGCTTCTTTATTCCTTAAACATAGAATAACATCATGTACAGTTGCAAGCAGTGGGAATAAGGCATATGTGAGTAATTCAATTCCTGTTGGCTACAGAATACATGGATTATTTTAGTAACTCCTCATGGGTCATTGTTTTGACATGGTCGAGAACCACTTATTGATTTTGGGTTCCAAATATTAAAGTTGCAGGTTGGCAATCCCATGTCAGGCAGAAGAAATATTGAATCTACAGTTCACTCAGTGCTATTCACCAGGCTGGAAACACAGAGATGAGCAAAATTAACCAAACACTTCGCTCAGAAAGCTCTTACTTAATTGCCATGTAATTTAAGCCTATGGTTATGAAAGTCAAGTGAGCAGTCAAAATAGCTGCCAATAAGAATTGATAAGCCTACATGAGTTTTGGTGTGATCAAGTTCCCAGAATTTGTAGCTGTCTTAGTTAAATGCTGCTCTAAACTTCCCAGATGTGGATTATGGAGGGTGAGGAACTCCTTCACGTTGCCCTTCTTAGATTCAAAATCTCCTTACCGTTGTTCACCATGACCGCTGTAATAACATTCTCACGGTTTGTCTGGGCTCTCTGCTCTCTTTAATCCGTCTGATATATTAGCAGAGTCATTGTCCTAGGAAAATGCTCTGACCAGGCCATTCTGTGGCTTCTGAAATTTCCAAACCTTTTTGGTACTGAATATAGTAATCATGACTTCAGTTTGCAGTCCCAGCCCCTGCCCCTTCCATGTCCTCTGCTCCAGCCAAATTGAATTCCTTCTGTTTACTATAAAGGCCCCTGATCTCCCCCTTACTCTCATGCCCGATGTGCCCTTTCCTTCATCTCCACGTGAGCAAATCCCACCTGCCTTTCAAGGCTCAGGTCAAATGTCTTCCCTGACTCCTCCCCTGTCAACAATAATTTATACTTCCTCGACTTCACACGGCTAAGAATCCCTTATGGCATCTCCCCAAAGTGGTAAGTATATATATATATATATAATTTTTATTTTTTATATTTATGCAAGAAGATAAGGTGAAAACAATGCAGAAGAGAAACTCAAAGATGTGTATGCATATGTGCGTGCACACACACACACACCATGTTTCAGTCTTTATGGTACTAATGAATAGAGCTATGTATTCCCTATCATCAGTGCAAGAAGGTGATTGAAACAAACACCCACATGAGATGGACTCATAGAGTCTTTAACTTATATGATTCAATTGATCCTTCTTTTTCTATTTGGGGTCAGTTGTGGCCCTTTATTTATAAAGAGACTTATAATGTTTCTGCCCCTCCCCCAAGCCCTCAGTAATTCTATTTCATAAAGTCATACTTTTGTACATAGGGTTTGCTTACAGAAAAAATATACTCTTGTTTCACTGAATCTTAGGTGTTCAGCAATAATGTAGGACTTCCTTTGCTTTTTTTTTTTATTTTTTAACCTTTCTACCACTTTCATGCATACAAATGTAAGAGTACTTAGGAATTTAATAATCCAGTCAGTATCCTATTATATTTGTGAGAATGAAAACTCCCAATATCATAGCAAGCTGTGAGTCACTGTATCTAAGTGCAAACATTCTGCTCCTCACACACTCCACTTGGGATGCTTCCTGGAATCTATCATTTAGGCTGTGGGTCACTCCAGGGCATGCGTCTTGCTGTCACAATGTCTTACTACAAGTGCATTTGACAGTGATTTTCAACAGCCTGAAAAGTGACATTATCACAGTGGGATTTCCGATAGTCACCTTCCAGAGGGGAACCTCGTCCAGCAGGTCAGTACACATGGAGTTTAAAGTAGTGATTAGCTACTGAAGCTGCAAATTCATGGATGCACAGAGTGAGAGCTACAATCCTCTGAAGGTATTATTCACATCAGATAAAAAGTTAGGTGCAGTGTGTGCTTGTGTGTGTTTCTGCCTCTGTGTTTAAAAAAATATGTCCAGGTTTCTTTGCATTAATTCCTATGTCACAAGATTGGAAAATAAAACAACAAATTGATATTTCATATATATCTTCAAATAAATTAAAGAACAAGAAGTAAAAAATAGGTTTGACAGATAAATTTAAAGCATATTATTTTTTGTGATTATTGCAAATATACATAATTTACTTTGAAGATTTTTCTGTTGACACTATCAATACAACCATAATGCATGTATATGTGTTCATGCATTCTTAAACTGGGAAAATATTAATTAATTTCACAAACATTTACGTGTTGTCAGTTATGTGTAAAGCACTCCCAGTACTGCGTGTTTTGTAGGTAAAATGATTAATTAGACAGTTTTCTATTAATTTGTATCTGAACGTTGGTATGAATGTTCCCAACTTCATTTGGTCCACCTTAGACAGGGTTTTGAGTCAGCACTGTCCTGGTTTATAAATTCTGAGCCTGTCCATTTTGACTCCATGCCTTCCGGGCTGCTCTGCCCCACCCCACCCACCAGCTCTTTGTTGATTCTCTTGTATGATTTAAGTATCTATGTAACCCTCCTCCCTTCCTCAAGCTGAAACTCCTTTGAAGGCTGGAAAACATACACAAAGAGACTCTTATCTTGTGGTAAGGCCTCCTCCTCCCTCCATCCAATAGCAACTACTACAGTTTTATTCTTACTTATTTAATCAAATACCAGATATGTCTACAACATCCTTTCAGATTTACTTATCATTATATCAAGTAAATAATTTGAGGATACTTAAAGAAGTTTGAAATTTTTATTCCTTCAAGGAATTTAAATGCAGAATAAAAGAGAAGATTTGCACAGTGCAACATTTAAAGGACAAGACAGTTATTGTGACTCATGTTTTAATTATATGAATATAACATGGGAACTATTAAAAATTCCAGTCAGTACTAAATGAGGCTCAAAGGAACCTTAAAATTAATATGTTCAAAAAAATTTCTGAAATTCTTTCCCTTTCTGAGACTGTTTTTCTCCTGTGTTCCCCATCTGCTTGCCCAAACCATACAATGAGGACTCCTAATCGATACTACTGCTTCCCCAACTTCTCACTTCTGATTTATTGTGGAGACCTCTCTGTGAATCCATTCTCTTTTTTTTCCCATCTTCACCACAGAGACTAAAGCCCAACCATCCATACTTGTCTAGTCCATGCAAACACTTCCTCCTTTGTCTATCTGCACTAACATTTTGCCCCTGCCAATCCCTTTTCCACAATACAAACAATTTTTTTTTCTAAAACTCAAATCTGATCATTGAAAACCCTTTGAGAATCTCTACTGGATAAAGATAAAATTCCTTAACATGATTTCTAAGACCCTGCATGATTTTCCTCCCTCCGCTTTTTTTCTTCTCCGACATCGATTAGTGCCTCCATTTACACTGGTTTTCTTTCTGTCCTTACTAAGCCTTTGTCCCTTGCCCCAGGACCTCTGTACATGCTATACTGCTTGGAGAACTCCCCATTCCTCCTTCTGACTGGGAAGTTCCTTCTCATTCCTTAAATATCAGACTAACCATCGCTTTCTCAATGCAACTTTCCTTAACCATCAAGACATGACTCTTTGTACCATGCTCATAATTTTACAGCTCTTACTAAAGTGGCAATTTTACTATATTTTTATTTTATTTTATTTTATTTCATTCTGTATTACTGCAATCTAAATTCTGTTAATACATATATGTTGAATGAGTAAACAAAGAGAATTCAATAAAAATGGAATCATGTACTAATTGTGATACAGGTAAGCTATCATATGAAGAGATCCAAATATAGACTGGCTTAAAAGAACTAGTTTGTTTTTTTCTCACTGGATAGTCTCTATGTCAGCAATGCATGTGTACAAGGGTAATTACTCTGCTCCAGAAGGTCCATCTTATTTCTCTGATGTCTCCCCTACCAGGTTGTTCTGGCGGTTACGATTGAAGCTTGGGTGCCTGCCACATCCACTCTCCAGCCTCTGGGAGGTGGAGAATTCCTGGGAAATAGTTCATCTTTAAAGAGATGATACAGAGCCTCATACAACACTTCCACTCACCTCTCATTGCTCCAAACTTGTCACACTACCATTGCTAGCTTCAAAGGATGCTTTAGATGAGTGGCTATGTGCCCAGATAAAACTAGGGTTCTCTAAGTAAAAGGAAAGAGGGAAAATGGATACCATGTCCTAATTAACAATGTCTGCTCTAAGTCTTTCCCTACACATGCTCTGTTTTATTTCCCAGAAATTCTCATTTTAACTAGTGTCAACAATTTCTTATATACAAAACGTTTTCATGTGCAAGCATGCCATGTGTTTGCCCACACACACACAGACACACACACACAATTCATTCACCCATATATATGGATGATTTTTGCTGTTTCTCTTTTTTTTTCTTTTCTCCCACACAAATCACCACATATTATAAAGATTATTGTGTTTTATTTCACTTGTTTTATCTCATTTCCTAATATGCCTTGGAATACCATCCATATCTTATCACCTTCTTTATTTTTTTAACCAGGTAGTGTTAAGTTTCATTAGTTTGGTAATTCATATGTCTCTGATTGATTGAGGTACAGATTGCTTCCAGTTGCTACGGTTTTTTGTGTGTATTTTTTTGTTTCTATTTTTTTATTTTTTTCTCTTACAGACATGGCCACAATGATATCCTAGCATGAGGGGCATTACAGGGTGGTGGTTATGAGAACTGGTTTTGAAGTGGACTCCCTGAATTTCAGACCTGCTTCTACCTTGTAACTATGGGAAACTTACTTAACATTTCTGTGCTTCAATTTCCTCAAAATGGACAAGATGATAATTCTTATCTCTTTAGGTTATAAAGATTAAGTGAGCTAATAAACTTAGGGTAATGCCTATATATAGAAAATCCTCATAAATATGAACTATAATTATTGGTTTTTAACTTTTTATTTTGAAATAGTTTTAGACTCACATTAAAGAAGCAAAAACAGTAGAGGATTCCCATGTGCCCATCATCCATCTTCCTTCAGAAATAACATATTACTCAATAGTACAATTATAAAAAGCAGAAAATAACTAAATGACTTACTTGGATTTCATTAGTTATTTTTTTTTTTTTTGTATTACGACTTTTTTAGAGAGGTTTAAAGTTCATAGTATATTTGAGGGGGAGGTACAGAGGTTTTCCATATATCCTCTGTCCCCAATGTGTGCATAGCCTTCTCAATTATCAACATTCCCCACCACAGTGGTACATTTGTTACAACTGATGAATCTATATTGGCACATCATAATCACCCCAAGTCCACAGGTTACATTAGGGTTCACTGTTGGTGTTGTATATTCTATGGCTTTGGACAAATGTATAATGACATGTATCCACCATGATAGCATCATACAGAACATCTACACTGCCCTAAAAACCCTGAGCTCCTCTTATTTATCCTTTTCCATCCAACCCTGGCAACCTGATCTTTTTACTGTCTCCTTAGTTTTGCCTTTTATAGAATGCCACCCAATTGAAATCACACAGCACGTAACCTTTTCAGATTGACTCCTTTCACTTAGAAATATCCATTTAAGGTTCCTCCATGTCTTTTCATGGCTTGATGTCTCATTTCTTTTCAGTGCTGCATAATATTCTATTTTCTAGAGGTACCACAGTTTATTTATCCACTTACCTACTGAAGAGCATCTTGGCCATTTCCAAGTTTTGGCAATTATGAATAAAGCTGTTATAAATATCTCTGTGCAAGTTTTTGAACAGACATATTTTGTATGGACATATGGATAAATGCCAAGGAATTTGATTGCTAGGTCTTATGGTAAGAGTATGTTTAGTTTTGTAAGAAATCTGTCTCCCAGAGTGACTGTAATAATTTGCATTCCCATCA
Source organism: Mesoplodon densirostris (assembly GCF_025265405.1). Lineage (NCBI taxonomy): Eukaryota > Metazoa > Chordata > Mammalia > Artiodactyla > Ziphiidae > Mesoplodon > Mesoplodon densirostris. The sequence goes on from NC_082664.1 coordinate 106,080,073, forward strand.
GCAATTGAATAAGAATTTCTGTTACTTTACAACCTTGCCAGCATTTGATGCTGTTGTTGTCCCAGATTTTGATCATTCTAATAGATGTGTAGTAGTATCTCAGTGTTGTTTTAATTTGCTTTATCCTGATGACATATGATGTGGCACATATTTTCCTATGCTTATTTCCCATCTGTATATCTTTGATAAGGTGTCTGTTAAAAGTCTTTGGCCCATTTTTTAATAGAGTTGCTTGATTTCTCATTATAGATTTTTAAGAGTATTTTTGTATATTTCAGATACCAGTCCTTCATCAGATGTGCTATTGTAAACATTTTTCTCCCAGTCTGTGACTTGTCTTATTCTCTTGACATTGTCTTTCTCAGAGTAAGCATTCCTAATTTTAATAAAGTCTAGTTTATGAATTATTTCTTTTCATCAGTTTTTAATGTACTTTTCTTAGTGAATACACCTATGTAATTCTATCTCATATATAGGTTTGTGTAACTACCACTTAAGTCAGGGTACAAAACTGTTACATCATACTAGTTACCCTCATACTAAAACTTTATAGTCACACAAGTCACAAAGCCCTAACCTCTGGCAGCAACTGATACCATTTCCATTCCTATAACTGTATCATTTACAGAGAGGTAAAGAAATGGATTCATACAGTGTGTAACATTTTGAGAAGGACATTTTCTATTTAGCATAATTCCCTCAAGATCCATGCAATTTACTGCACACTCCAATTGTTTGTTCCTTTTTATTGCTGAGTAACATTCCATTGAACAGATGTACCACTGTTTGTTATTCATTCACCCAGTGTATTATTTTCCTGTAGCTGCTATGACAATTTACCACAAACGTGGAGGCTTCACAAAATTTTTTTCTCTTACGGTTGGAGAGGCTGGAAGTGCAAAAATCAATATCACTGAAGAGAAAACAAGATGTCAGCAGGGCTATACTCTTTCACTTTTAACTTTATAAGAAACTACCAAAAATTTTCCACAGTGGCTTTACCATTTTACCTTCTCGCAAGCAACGGATATGAGATCTATTTGTTCTGCATCCTTGTCTGCAACAAATAGTATTGTTGGTTAATGTTGAGATTTTTCTATGTGCTTATTTGCCATCTTTATATTTTGTTCTGTGAAGTATCTAAGTATTTCACCATTTTTTTTTTTTTTTTTGGTGGTACGCGGGCCTCTCACTGTTGTGGCCTCTCCTGTTGTGGAGCACAGGCTCCAGACACGCAGGCTCAGTGGTCATGGCTCACAGGCCCAGCCACTCCGCAGCATGTAGGATCTTCCTGGACTGGGGCACAAACCCGTGTCCCGTGCATTGGCAGGTGGACCCTCAACCACTATGCCACCAGGGAAGCCCCAAATTTTTAAATTGAATCAATTTCTTACTACTAAACCCAGAAAGTTGTTTACTCTAGAAACAAGCCATTTGTCAGATATTATAAATATTGTTTCCAAGTATGTGGCTTATCCTTTCATTCTCTTAGAATGTCTTTTTACAACAAAAGTGTTATTTTCAATGCAGTCCCATTTAACTATATTATACTTTTAAGGATTCTGTTTTTGATATCATACCTAAGAATCTGTCACCTGTCCCTAAGTCACAAAGATTTTCTCTTAGTTTTCTTCTAAAAATTTTATAGTTTTATGTTTTAAATTTAAATTTTGATACAATCTGAATAAATTGTTGTATATGCTGTTAGGTTAAATCATTTTGCTGATGGATGTCCATTTTTTCCAACACTATATGTTAAAAAGACTATCCCTTCTACACTAAATTATTTTTTCCACTTTGTGAAAAATGAGAAGTTTGTCATTATGTGGTTCTAGTTCTACCTCTCTGTTCTTTTCCATTCATTGATCCATGTGTCTCTTCTTCCACTAATATCACACTTTCTTGAGAAATATATGTACTTTTTTGAAATCTTTATATCTTTTAATTCCTTTATCTCTCATATATATTTTAGAGTCAGCTTCACAATATCTACAAAAAATCATGCTGTGTTTTAGATAAGAATTGCATTAAACTGATTTCAGAAGAATTGACATTTTACTATATTGAATCTTCAAAACCATGAATACAATATGTCTCTCAATTTTTTTACATTTCCTTTTATTTCTTTCATCACCATTTGTAGTTTTAGCATACAGACACTATTTATGTTTAGTTAGAGTTATATCAAAGGGTTTAATCATTTTTTGGAGTTATTGTAAAAGATATACTGTTTTTCTATTTTTATTTCTACATGTTCATTGTTAGTATACAGAAATAAAATTGATTTTTTTGTGTGTGGTGATCTCATATCCTATGAACTTGCTGAACTTATTAGTTCTAGGAGTATTTTTTGATATATTCCTTGTTATTTTCTTCATAGAAAACATGTCATCAGCAAGAAGAGACAAATTTTATTTCTTCCATTCTAATCTGTACTTCTCTGATTTCCTTGCCTTGCCTTATTGCACTTGCTAGGATTCCCAGGAGTAGTGAGAGTGGACATCTTTGCTTTGTTCTTGATCTTTGGGGGAAAGCAGTTGATTTTTCATCATCAAGTACCATATTAGCTGTAGATTTTTTAGATCTTTGTGAGGTTGAGGAATTTCTCCCTCTATTCATTTATTTCTGCTCTGATCTTTATGGTTTCTTTCCCTCTATTCATAATGCATGAATCTTTTTATCATGTACGGTGGTTGAATTTTATCCAATGATCTCTGTGTATCAATTATGATGATCACATGATTTTTCCTCTTTAAACTGTTAATATGGTTTAATATTTTGTTTGATTTTCAAATACTGAACAACTCTTACATTTCTACAACAAACACCTCTTGGTTGACATGCATTATTCTTTTTATATATTGTATATTTAATTTGTTCAGATTTTGTTTTGGATTTTGTGTTTATATTTACATGGTATACTGGTTGATGTTTTATTTATTTTTTTCTCTTTTCTCTCTCTTTTTTTTTTTACTGTCTTTGGTTTGCATATCAAGGAAATGCTGACCCCATTAAATGAGATATATCTTCTATTTTCTGAAAGACATTGTATAGAATTTGTGCTTTTTATTATTTAAATTTTTGCTTGTATTTAAAAATGAAATAATCTAGACCAGAAGATTTCTTATTTGGAAGATTTCTAATAAGAAATTCAATTTCTTTATTAATCATGGAAGTATTCAGCCTATTTATTTCAGCTTAAATGAGTTATGATAACTTATAGTTTTCCAGGAATCTGTCTATTTCATATAAGTTATTGTATTTAAGTGCATAGAAGAGTTTGCCATGTTCTCGTATTATCCTGCTAATGTCTAGGTTCTGTAATGATAAGCCATCATTCATTCCTGAAATTACTGATTTGTGTATTCTCTTTCTTGTTGGTCATTCTTGATAGGATAATATTAATATATTATTGATATTTAAAAAGTACCAGATTTCAGTTTGATTAATTTTATTGTTTTTCTGTTTTAAATTCCATTGATTTCTATTATAAGCCTATTTCTCTTCTGGCTTGGGATTTACTTCACTTAGCATAATACCCTCTAGCTCCATCCATGTTGTTGCAAATGGCAAGATCATTCTTTTTTATGACTGATTTATAAATATTATATATACTTAATATATACATTATATATATGTATAGTCTTTATTCATTCCTCTTTTGATGGGCACTTAGGTTGCTTCCATATTTTGGCTACTGTTCATTGCATTCTTGGCTGCAAGGAACATAGGTGTGCATATATCTTTTTAATTTAGTGTTTCATTTTCTTCAGATAAATATGTGAGTAATATGAGTAATATTTATCTCTCAGTGTGCTTTTTTTTTTTTTTTTTTTTTTGCGGTATGCGGGCTTCTCACTCTTGTGGCCTCTCCCGTTGTGGAGCACAGGCTCTGGATGTGCAGGCTCCAGACGCGCAGGCTCAGCAGCCATGGCTCACCGGCCCAGCTGCTCCGCGGCATGTGGGATCTTCCCGGACCGGGGCATGAACCCGTGTCCCCTGCATCAGCAGGCGGACTCTCAACCACTGCGCTACCAGGGAAGCCCTCTCAGTGTGCTTTTAAGTATATTTTTAGTACCTTCTTTCAAGTATATATAGTTATTTTTAGGTTTCAGAAATTTGATTATATTTTACACAGGCATATATTCAGATTTATTCTGTTTGGAGTTCACTTGGCTTCTTGAATCTGCTAATATTTGTCTTTCATCAAATTTTAGAAGCTGATATTCTCTCTAATATTTTTCAGCTCTGTACTTCCTCCCTTCTCCTTTTGCGATTGTTTTGACACTGATGTCAGATCATTGTTCTTGCCTCCCTGGTCCTGGGACTCTGTTCTTTTTCTTTTATTTTGGTCCTTTTAAATCAATTTTCTTTTTTTTACAGAAGTTTTAGGTTTACAAAATAATTGATCTTTGATCAGAAAGTACAAAGAGCTCCCATACACTTCTTACCCACCCCCCCAGACAACCCTCCTTCGTTATTGACATCCCCCACCAAGCAGAGTGGTATGTTTTTTACAGTCAATGAACCTATGTGGACATGTCATTATCACTCAAAGTCCATAATTTACATTAGAGTTCACTCTTGGTGTTATACATTCTATAGTTTTTGACAAATGTATAATTATTTGTATCCACCAGTATAGTATCAGACAAAATAGTTTCAATGCCCTAAAAATCCTCTGTGCTTCTGTAGAACTTATCATAGGACTGTAATTCCAATACTCTAGGAACTGAATATGGCTATCTGACTTCCTTTGGCCAGAGAAATGTTAGCAAAAGTGAGATTGGTCACTTCTGAGTAAAACTTAAATACATAGTGAGAGCTCCCCTGCTTTCTCTATCATGGTTATTGGCTATCTCCAAATGTTGGATGTGACATCAACTTGTTTCCTGATAAGGATAACATTAAGTAATAGCCCAACCAACATGTAAACATGTGAAGTGCTTGTTAGAGTAAGTTAAAAATAACTTGTTTTAGGCCATTGCTTTTTTTTAATTTATTCATTACTATGACATAAAGTCATCTGAGCGATACAATGTATGTGTGTGTGTGTGTGTGTGTGTGTGCCCTCGTGTGGTAGACACCCAAGGAAGCAGACTTTAAAAAGCATGTCTCACTCTTCTTTGTCTGTTATCCTTTCCACTTCTGGTGACTTAACCCCTTTTCCTTCCCAAACTTATTCTTTTCCTTTCCAATATGGACCTGGTGATGGTGAAGATCAGGTTACTTGTGCATGCATCCCAGTCAGGTGCATGGGCACTTAGTCTAGATAGACTGGATCAATCACAGAAAATTATCTCACCTGGCAGAGTTTTGTGTTAAGGGTGGACATGTAACCCAAGCTAGGTCAATTAGACTGTCTTGCAAAAAAGTGAAACGTGCTGTGTTCAGGACATGGCTGAAGCAGAGCCACACTCCGGCAGCCCTCCTCAACTCCTGTCACTGTGATCACTCTTGCCCTCTTCTCTCCTACTCTTCCTAAGCCATATTCATTTGTCTTTAATTTTGTGGTTCTTCAGTGTCCATTCAAAAATTTTCCCTGCTTAACCTGCCTGAAATAACTAACGTTAGCTCTGTTGCTTGACTCTAAAGAACCTTATTTCATAAATATAGAGAGTGATGTTTCTTTTATTGATTTACTTAAAAATAAGTTCCTTGGACTTACTAATTTCTTCTAATGAATTAATTTAGGTACTTCTGCATACCAATTTTCCCTTGTACTTTCCTTAGGTTTATCTTACTACATTTTCTAACATTGAATTAAATATTTAGTTGGATTCTTTCTTTTGATTGCTTGTCTAGAAATTCACATCATAAAAGCTATAAAATACCCTCAAAACATTCTTTTAGATTTATCCTATGCTCTTAAATTTTAGCATTTTTATTTTAATTATATTCTGAATATTCCATAATTTTGAATTTTATTTCTTTTTCATCAAAACTCGAGAATTTAATTTAAGATCATTGTTTTTTTCCAATTTTGTTTTTAATTTTATTTTTAAATTTCATTTTGTTCTGAATCTTGTTTGCACTTTTTCCACATTTTATAATTTATTGAAATGTTCTTTGAAGTATACTAAAAAATCATTGTTTTTAATCTCATGAACACTTAAGAAGAATATATGTTTATAGTTTTAGGGTATAGATGTCATATATATCCTATTTCATCTATCTCATGAGTGACCTTTTATTTCCCTAAGCCTATACTTTTTGTGTTGTACTGGGTCCAAAATGGCCAGAGACAGATGAGTTACTTCTGTACTAAGACTCTTATTATTTATTTTGCAATGATTTTGCATTATAAACATTTGGTGATATAATTTCTAATGCAGAAAAATACATGACCTATATTTACTGTGTGTTGTACATTGTGTTATTCTAAAGTTCTCTTGCATGTCTTGATTTATGAATGTGGTTCCATTCTGTGAAAAAGTTGTTCAGTGTTCAATGACAAAATGAACAGATAGGTCTGAACAGCTAGTTCACATGAGAAAAAATACAAATAACCAATGAGCATGTAAAAAGAATGCCCAAGATTTTTTACTGAGGGCAGAGTCAAGATGGCCGTCTAGGAGGACATAGAGTTCGTCTCCACACAACTAAGAAACCTACCAGGCACTAGTGGGGAGCCATTGACACTTAAGGGGATGGGAGGAACCCCCGAGCTACAGGGTAAGAGATAGGGGAGAAAGAAGGGGGCAGAGAAGTGGTGGTAGGACGGGACTCACACCCCTGAGGGGCGGCTGGTGGGAGGGGAGGCATTTCCATGCCCAGAAGGGGCAGACCCATGGTTAGGGGATCAAGAGGGAAAGGGGAGACTCTGGAGAGTGGAGGATTGGAAGGGAATGAGACCAGCATTTTCCCTGGTCACTTGGGTCCCAGGGAACCTGCTGAAGCCTCAGGCCTAATCCTCTGCCCTCCAAGCCTCCCTCTGGGCCCTCTGAGCTTAAGCCCCACCCCAAAACTCCCACCCAGAACCTTATCACCAAACTCTGCACTCCAAGGCCCCCTCCAGCCATGCTGCCTTTCCCGGCTGCAGGGGTCCTGAGCCTAGGTGACGCCCCTGCCCTAAACCCAGCCCCTAGTCAAGCCCCACCCCCACCTAAGTTCCACCCCCCCTATAGCCAAGGTCTTTTCTGGCCTTTTTTTTTTTTTAATTTGTAGTTCTGTTTTACTTTGTTGTTGTTTCATTTATATATTTTTATTTTTTGTAATAATTTTTAAAATTTTTCTAATTTTATTTTATTCTTTATACTTTGTTACTGTTCTGCTCCTTTTGGCTTGTTCCCCCCTGTGTTTCTTTTTTTCTTTTTTCTGTTGTGGCTCTGTATTACCTTGCTGTAGTTGTTTCACTTATGTTTTTATTTCTCCTAATACATTTTTTATTTTTCTAATTTTACTTTATTTTGTATTCTTTGTTATTTTAGTGCTCCTTTTGTTTTCTTATATTCTCTTTTGCCAAACTGCACAGCTTGTGAGATCTTTGTTCCCAGGCCAGGAGTTGGGCCTGAGCTCCCATGGTGGGAGCACTGAGTCCAAACCGCTGGACTAACAGAGAACCTCAGACCCCAGGGAATATTAACCAGAGTGAGGTCTCCCAGGAGTCCTCATCTCAGCACCAGGACCCAGTTCTACCCAAAAACCTGCAAGCACCAGTGCTGGATGCTTTAAGCCAAACAACAAGTAAGACAGGAATACAGTATCACCCATCAAAAAATAAATGAGTTGACAAAAAATACAAAAAATACAGATCAAGGAGCAAGGTAAAAACCTACACAACCAAATAACTGAAGAGGAAATAGGCAACCTACCTGAAAAAACTCCAGATTAATGATAGTAAAGATGATCCAAAATCTCAGAAATAGAATGGAGGCATGGATCAAGAAAATACAAGAAATATTTAATAAAGACCTAGAAGAACTAAAGAACAAACAAACAGTGATGAATGACATAATAACTGAAATGAAAAATACACTAGAAGGAATAAATAATATAATAACTGAGGCAGAAGAATGAATAAGTGAGTTGGAAGACTTATGGAAATAACTGCCAAGGAGCAGAATAAAGAAAAAAGAATGAAAAGAATTGAGGACAGTCTCAGAGACCCATGGGACAACAGTAAGTGCACCACCATTTGAATTATAGGGGTCCCAGAAAGAGAAGAGAAAAAGAAAAGAAAGTTTGAGAAAACATTTGATGAGATTATAGTGGAAAACTTCCCTAACATGGGAAAGGAAATAGCCACCCAAGTCCAGGAAGCACAGAGAGTCCAATACAGGACAAACCCTAGGAGAAACACACCAAGGCACATATTAATCAAACTAACAAAAATTAAATTCAAAGAAAAAAAATATTAAAAGCAGCAAGGGAAAAGCAACAAATAACATACAAGGGAATTCTCATAAGGTTATCAGCTAATTGTTCAGCAGAAACTCTGCAGGTCAGATGGGAGCAACAGGATATATGTAAAGTGATGAATGAGAAAAACCTACAACCAAGATTACTCTACCCAGCAAGGATCTCATTCAGATTCAAAATAAATCAAAAGCTTTACAGGCAAACAAAAGCTAAGAGAATTCAGCACCACTAAACCAGCTTTACAACAAATGCTAAAGGAGCTTGTCTAGGCAAGGAACACAAGACAAGAAAAAACCCCACAAAAATAAACCCAAATCAATTAAGAAAATAGGAACATACATATCAATAAGCACCTTGAATGTAAATGGATTTAATGCTCCAACCAAAAGACACAGACTGGCTGAATAGGTTCAAAAACAAGACCCATATATATGCTGTCTACAAGAGACCCACTTCAGTCCTAGGGACACATGCAGACTGAAAGTGAGGGGTTGGAAAAAGATATATATGCAAACGGAAATCACATTTCCATTGGAAAGCTGGAGTAGCAATACTCATATCAGATAAAATAGACTTTAAAATAAAGATTATTACAAGAGATAAAGAAAGACACTACAAATGATTAAGGGACAAATCCAAAAAGAAAACATAACAATTATAAATATTTATGCACCCAAAATAGAAGCACCTCAATACATAAGGCAAATGCTAACAACCATAAAAGGGGAAATCGACAGTAACACAATAATAGTGGGGGACTCTAACACCCCACTTACACCAATAGATAGATCATCCAGACAGAAAATAAACAAGAAAACACAAGCTTTAAATGACACAATACACTAGATAGATTTAATTGATATTTATAGACCTGAATGTGGAAGAAAACACTTTCTTCTCAAGTGCACACAGAACATTTTCCAAGATAGATCACACATTGGGTCACAAATCAAGCCTCAAAAAATTTAAGAAAATTGAAATTGTATCAAGCATCTTTTCCAACCACAATGCTATGAGATCATAAACCAATTACAGGAAAAAAAAAACTAAGAAACACAAACACATGGAGGCTAAACAGTGTGATGCTAAATAACCAAGAGATCACTGAAGAAATCAAAGAAAAAAAAAAAAACAACCCAGGAACAAATGACAATGAAAACAGGATGACACATAACCTACAGGACACAGCAAAAGCATTTTTAATAAGGAAGTTTATAGCAATTCAATCTCACCTCAAGAAACAAGAAAAATCACAAATAATCTAACCTTACAAGTAAAGCAACTAGAAAAAGAAGAACAAAGAAAACCCAGAGTTAGTAGAAGGAAAGAAATCATAAACATCAGAGCAGAAAAAAATGAAATAGAAATTAAGAAAAAACAATAGCAAAGATCAATAAAACTAAAAGTTGGTTCCTTGAGAAGATAAATAAAATTGATAAACCTTTAGCCAGGCTCATCAAGAAAAAAAGGGACAGGACTCAAATCAATAAAATTAGAAATAAAAAAGGAGAAATTACTTCTGACACCACAGAAATATGAAGGATCATAAGAGACTACTACAAGCAACTCTATGCCAATAAGATGGACAACCTGGAAGAAATGGAGAAATTCTTGGAAATGCACAACTTTCCAAGACTGAAACAGGAAGAATTAGAAAATACAAACAGACCAATCACCAGTAATGAAATTGAAACTGTAATTAAAAATCTTCCAACAACAAAAAAAAGCCCAGGACCAGATGGCTTCATGGGCAATTTCTATCAAACATTTAGAGAAGAGTTAATGACTATCCTTCTCAAACTCTTCCAAAATATTGCAGAGGTAAGAACACTCCCAAACTTGTTCTATGAGGCCACAATCACCCTGATACCAAACCAGACAAAGTTATCACAAAAAAGAAAATTACAGACCAATATCACTGATGAAGATAGACACAAAAATCCTCAACAAAATACTAGCAAACAGAATCCAACAATACATTAAAAGGACCATACACCACGATCAAGTGGGATTTATCCCAGGGATGCAAAGATTCTTCAATATATGGAAATCAAACAATGTGATACATCATATTAATAAATTAAAGAATGAAAACCATATGATCAACTCAATAAATGCAGAAAAAGCTTTTGATGAATTTCAACACCAATTTACGTTAAAAACTCTCCAGAAAGTGGGCATAGAGGGAACCTACCTCAACATCATAAAGGCTATATATGGCAAACCCACAGCAACATTCACAATGGTGAAAAACTAAAAGCATTTCCTCTAAGATCAGGAACAAGACAAGGATGTCCACTCTCACCACTGTTATTCAACATAGTTTTGGAAGTTTTAGCCATAGCAATCAGAGAAGAAAAAGAAATAAAGGGAATACAAATTGGAAAAGAAGAAGTAAAACTGTCACTGCAGATGACATGGTAATATACACAGAAAATCCTAAAGATGTTACAGAAAAGTTCTAGAACTAATCAATGAATTTGGTAAGGTAGCAGGATACAAAATTAATGCACAGAAATCACTTGCATCCCTATACACTAATGATGAAAGATCAGAAAACAAAATTAAGGAAACAATCCCATTTACCATTGCAACAAAAAGAATAAAATACCTAGGAATAAACTTAACTAAGGAGGTAAAAGACCTGTACTCAGAAAACTATAAGACACTGATGAAAGAAATCAAAGATGACACAAACTGATGAAGAGATATATCATCCTCCTGAACTGAATGAATCAATATTGTAAAAATTACTATCCTACCCAAAGCAATCTACAGGTCCAATGCAGTCCCTATCAAATTATCAATGGCATTTTTTCACAGAATTAGAACAAAAAGTTTACAGTTTGCATGGAAACACAAGAGACCCCAAATAGCCAAAGCAATCTTGAGAAAGAAAAATGGAGCTGGAGGAATCAATCTCCCCAACTTCAGACTATACTACAGTTACAGTAATCAAGACAGTATGGTACTGGCACAAAAACAGAAATATAGATCAAGGTACAGGATAGAAAGCCCAGAGGTAAACCCACACACCTATGTTCACCTGATCTGTGACAAAGGAGGCAAGAATATACAAAGGAGAAAAGACAGCCTCTTCAATAAATGGTGCTGGGGAAACTAGACTGCTACATGTAAAAGAATAAAATTAGAACACTCCCTAACACCATACACAAAATAAACTCAAAATGGATTAAAGACCTAATAGTAAGACCGGACATTATAAAACTCTTAGAGGAAAACAGGAAAAACACTCTTTGATATAAATCACAGTAATATCTTTTTTGACCCACCTCCTAGAGTAAGGAAAATAAAAACAAAAATAAACAAATGGGACTTAATTAAACTTAAAAGCTTTTGCACAGCAAAGGAAACCATAAAAATGATGAAAGGACAACCCACAGAATGGGAGAAAATATTTGCCCGTGAAGCAACGGACAAAGGATTAATCTCCAAAATACACAAGCAGCTCATGCAGCTCAATATCAAAAAAACAAACAACCCAATCAAAACATGGGCAAAATACATAAATAGACATTTCACCAAAGACATACAGGTGGCCAAGAGGCACACAAAGATGCTCAACATCACTAATTATTAGAGAAATGCAAATCAAAAGTACAATGAAATATCACCTCACATGGTTAGATGGTTAGAATGGCCATCATCAAAAAAATCTACAAACAATAAATTCTGGAGAGGGTGCACAGAAAAGGGAAACCTCTTGCACTGTTGGTGGGAATGTAAATTAATACAGCCACTATGGAGAACAGTATGGAGGTTCCTTAAAAAAACTAAAACTAGAACTACCATATGACCCAGCAATCCCACTACTGGGCATATACCCTGAGAAAACCTTTAATTCAAAAAGACATGTGTACCCCAATGTTCACTGCAGCTCTATGTACAATAGCCAGGACATGGAAGCAACCTAAGTGTCCATCGACAGATGGATGGATAAAGCAGTTGTGGTATATATACAATGGAATATTACTCAGCCATAAAAATGAATGAAATTGGGTCATTTTTAGAGAGGTGGATGCACCTAGAGTCTGTCATACAGAGTGAGGTAAGTCAGAAAGTGAAAAACAAATATTGTGTATTAATGCATGTATGGGGAATCTAGAAAAAATGGTACAGATGAACCTATTTGCAGGGCAGGAGCACAAACACAGACATAGAGAATGAACAAATTGGGAGACTGATAAAAATACACTACCATGTGTAAAATAGATACCTAGTGGGAAACTGCTGTATACCACACGGAGCTCAGCTCAGTGCTCTGTGATGACCAGATGGTTGGGATGGGGGTGGAGGGAGGTCCATGAGCAAGGGGATATATGTATACATCTAGCTGATTCACTTCATTGTAGAAAGTAACATAACATTGTAAAGCAATTATACTCCAATAAAAAAAAGAAAAAGAATGCCCAAAATTATTAATAATAATGAAAATAGCAGTGTATAATATATTCTATAAAAATTCCTGTAATAATTTTACTCTGTAGTAAGAGAAGAGTGAGGTAATTGGCATTTTCCCTTGTTGATGACAGTGGATACATTAGTACAATTCTATTTTGAACAACCAAAATTTAAAATATGCATACCTTACCAAACCTAGGAATTTATCTTCATAAAAAAAGATCACAAAGATGTTCTTTTCAGGTTAGTAATAAAAACTCTTGGAAGATAACTAAAGAGCTCATCAAAAAGAGATTTGTTAAATTAAGGTACATTCATACAATGGACTATTAAAATATAATTATTTGAGAGGATATACGGTTAAGAATGATGACTTAAAGGGGAGTTTATTCCACAATTTCTCTGGAACCAATTAAAAAGTACAAAAACATAGAAAAATTGTTCATGGTCAATAAAACTAGGAAAGAGTTCCTACCAGCCAGAGTAAGAGAAATAGCTGCCAAATAGCCAAATATATTGAGGTCAGAATAGAAACAAGGGAAGACACAGCCACTTACATGATCAAATAAATACATAAATGGAGGAGAAGAGAAAAATCTTTCATGCAGAAATTTCAAATAATTTATGTAGATATTCCCCCTCCTCAAGGAGGTGAAGTGTAGCTCCCCAACCCTTAAGTGTGGGCTATGTATACCAACTTCCGTCCGAAGAGCAATGTATAGAAAGAGACAAAAGTAACTTACAATGGAAAAACCTGGCAAACCTCAGCCAGGTGACCAATGTCAACATCAATGGTTATAACTTATGTTGACAGCATGTACTCTTGATATGGTATGATGAAAATGTCCCTTTACGTCTGTAGTCTTTTTCCCAAAAACACCTAACTCCACTCTAACCATGAGAAAATCACCAGACAAACCCCAATTGAAGGGCATTCTTCAAAAGTACTTGATCAGTACTCCTCAAAACTGTTAAGGTCACCCAAAATAAGGAATGCCTGAGAAATCGTCATAGCTCAGAGGCTCAGAAGGCATGATGTCTACATGTAATGTAGTATCCTGGATGGGATACTGAAATAGAAAAGGGTCATTGGGGGTAAAAAAAAACCTAATATAATCTGAATGAAGTTTGGGCTTTAATTCATAATAATTAGTTATTATTATTATAATAATATAGTTGTATTATTGTAATAATTAGTTGTATAATTGTAATAATTAGTTGTAAAATATTATTTATTAGTTGTGACAAGTGTTCCATAGTTATATAAGATGTTAGTGACAGGAGAAACTGGGTGTACTGTATATGGAAACTCTGTAGTATCATTGCAACTTGTCTATGATTTTAAAACTACCATAAAATGTTTTAAATAAATTATTTTTTAAAAATCTTATGAAATATTACTAAATGCAAAATTATTTATTAGATTTGTTTCCTATGTTCCTTCAAAGGGAGGACATAGAAACAATTGGCAGAAGCTAAAAGGAAGCACATTTTAGTTCTATAAAACAACATCTTGGGCTTCCCTGGTGGCGCAGTGGTTGAGAGTCCGCCTGCCGATGCAGGGGACACGGGTTCATGCCCCGGTCCGGGAGGATCCCACATGCCGCAGAGCGGCTGGGCCTGTGGGCCGTGGCCACTGAGCCTGCATGTCCGGAGCCTGTGCTCCACGGCAGGAGAGGCCACAACAGTTAGAGGCCTGCGTACCATAAAAAATAAATAAATAAAAATAAATTTTAAAAAACAACATCTTTTTTAACAATTTGAACAGTCTAGGGCTGATTCAACAGTGGAGGTAATCCAGTTGTAGTTGGAGGAACACTTGCTAGAGATTTTGAAAAACTGATTACAGCATCTAATAAGGGTTAAAGTAGACAATAATAAAAATAACTTTTTGAACAATTTCATGTCCTTCATATAATTTAATCCTCACAACACCTCCACTTAACAGACAAGGAAAGTGAGTTCCTCTGAGAGCCTGAGACTATCAAGAAAGTACCCAGTCAAGGTAGAAGCCATCACGGTCTCAATGCAAAGCTCATGGCCTTTCCACCCACAAGCACCACAAGGGATGGGGCTATAACATGTGACTAAAAAGAGTGGTTGATTCAAGAATATTTTCATGAAAGAGACAGTGACAAAGTGGCAGTTTGAAGAACTAGAAAAAAATACTCAGAACCAGAAAAGAAACTAAGAAAGTGATTTATGGTAGTCTCCAAATGTAGGAAAAAAAGGAAAACAATATTCCTGTGCAGATAGTTAATCCATTTTAGATAGTTTTGCTTGTCCTCCATCATCAAATATCACTAGTCAGCAGGAGATACAGACATTTAACCAAATAAAATACCAATAACTTTAGATTTCAATCCCTATTTTTCATAGTATGGTCACAACCATGTAAGTTTAATGAACATTGGGAAATCCTCTGTCCCAGGAACAAACAAAAATCAGGCTCACATTGGAAGCATTCCATGCTGTGAAGAACTGAATTTATCACCAGGGAGCAAGAGAATGTGCTATGGTCAACCAATTCTGTGGAAAAGAATATACACAATAGACTTCATAAGATTTCACAGTGTATGTGTTGTCATTTGAGAAAATTGCCCAGGGCTATGGAACACACTTATCTTGATCTCCTCAACCACCATGTTTTCCTGCAAATTAATCAGTAAGCAGAAAAGAAATATAATCACCAGCATTACTGATTTAAAGATGTGAGCATTTTCTTTGTAAAGGGTCAGTTGTACTCAGAGACTTGAAGTCTGTTCTGGGGGACTGTGGGCTATTGATCTCCTATTGTGAAATGTGTCCTAGTTGAAGATTAGCCAGGGATACTCACAATTGTCTTTCTGCAGACGAGCACCTTTCCTCAGTTCATGATGAAACTGTTTAATTCATAAAGCTTTGATGCTTAAACTGCTTCTGACCTTCTGTGAGCAGTTCAAAGGGGAAAATTAGCTGCCTGGAAAAATATAATGACCTAAATCCAGCAATTTGGGACACACATGTTATAATCTGTTGAACTCATGTTGACTATTTATACTGTTTCTTTAGGAAACAGATTGTCCTGGAGGCCTATAATTGGAGAAGGGTGCTAATTTGAAGAGTTTGAAAATGAGTAGGTATCGATCCATTATGTAAGTGTCATTCCTGTCAGGTGCTTAGCTCAGAGGCCAGATATTAGAAGCTGTGCTAAAGGTTGTTTCTGTGTATTTGGCCTTTATTGTTGGCATTTGCTAAGGTGAAATGATACTGATAATAACATATACAAATCAACCTCCATGAAATTTTTTTTTCTTTTATTTTTCTTTTTGTTTTATTTTTTTCTTTTTAGTTAATAAACTTTATCTTTGGAGCAGTTTTCAGCTCACAGTAAAATTGAGAGGAAGGTACAAAGAGTTCCCATGTACCTCCTGTGGCTACATGTACACAATGTCCCCCACTATCAACATCCTGCACTACAGTGGTGCATTTGTTACAAGTGATAAACTTACAATTGACACATCATCGAAGGCCTTAGTTTACATTCAGGTTCACTCCTGGTTTTGTACATTCTGTGAGTTTTAACAAATGTTTAATAACATGTCTCACCATTGTAGCATCATACATAATAGTTTCACTGCCCTAAAAATTCTCTGTGCTCCACCTATTCATACCATCCTCCTCCCTAACCCTGCAACTACTAATCTTTTTACTGCTTCACAATTTTGTCTTTCTAAGAATGTCATATAGTCGGATATTACAGTATGTAGTCTCTTAAGGTTAGCTTCTTTCACTCAGTAACGTGCATTTAAGTTACCCCATGCCTTTTCATGGCTTGTTAGCTCATTTTTTAGTGCTGAATAATATTTGATAGTCAAGATGTACCACAGTTAACTTTTCCAATCACAACTAAAGAACACCTTGGTTGTCTTCATGTTTTGGCAATTATGACTAAACTTCCAAGTATATGTTTTTATGTGGACATAAGTTTTCAATTCATTTGGGTAAATGCCAAGGACTATGATTTCTGGATTGCATGGTAAGAATATGTTAGTTTTGTAAGAAACTGCCAAAATGTCTTCCAAAGTGGCTATATAATTTTGAATTCCCACCAGCAATGAACAAGAGTTCCTCTTTTCAGTGATTTGGATTTTGGCCATTATAACATGTATGTAGAGGCATCTCATTGTTTTAATTTGTAATGCTCTAATGACATATGAGGTTGCTCATATGCCATCTGTATATCTTGTTGGGTGAAATGTCTGTTCAAGTCTTTTGTCCATTTTTTAAATGGTTGTTCATTTTCTTATTGTTGAGTTTCAAGAGTTCTTTGTATGTTTTGTATAACAGTCTTTTATCAGATGTATGTTTTGAGAATATTTTCTCCCAGTCTGTTTCCTGTCTTCTAATTCTCTTGACACTGTACTTCACAAAGCAGAAGTTTTTAATTTTAATGAAGTCCAAATTATGAATTTTTTCCATGGATTGTGCTTTTGGTGCTGCATCTAAAAAGTCATTGCCATACCCAAAGTCACCTATATTTCCTCTTATGTTATCTTATAGGATTTTTTTCTTTTTAAAATTTTTATTGGGGTACAGTTGATTTACAATGTTGTGTTAGTTTCAGGTGCACAGCAAACTGTATCTGTTAGACATATACATATATCCACTCTTTTTTAGATTCTTTTCCCATATAGGCCATTACAGAGTATTGAGTAGAGTTCCCTGTGCTATACAGTAGGTCCTATTAGTTATCTATTTTATATATAGTAGTGTGTATGTGTCAGTCCCAATCTCTCAATTTTATGCCTCCCCCTCCTTACCCCCTGGAACCATAAGTTTATTTTCTATATCTGTAACTCTATTTCTGTTTGGTAGATAAGTTCATTTGTAGTCTTTTTTTAGATTCTACATATAAGCAATATCACATGGTATTTGTCTTTCTCTGACTTACTTCCCTCAGTATGACAATCTCCAGGTCCATCCATGTTGCTGCAAATGGCATGATTTCATTCTTTTTTATGGCTGAGTAATATTTCATTGTGTATATGCACCATCTTCTTTATCCATTCCTCTGCTGATGGACATTTAGGTTGTTTCCATGTCCTGGCTATTGTAAATAGTGCTGCAATGAACATTGGGGTACATGTATCTTTTAGATTTATGGGCTTCTCCAGATATATGCCCAGGAGTGGGATTGCTGAATCAAATGGTAGCTCTATTTTTAGTTTCTTAAGGAACCTCCATAGTGTTTTCCATAGTGGCTATACCAGTTTACATTCCCACCAACAGTGTAGGAGGATTCCCCTTTTTCTACACCCTCTCCAGCATTCATTGTTTGTAGATTTTTTAATGACTGACATTCTGACCTCTGTGAGGTGATACCTCATTGTATTTTTGATTTGCATTTCTCTAATAATTAGTAATGTTGAGCATCTTTTCATGTGCTTTTTAGCCTTCTGTATGTCTTCTTTGGAGAAGTGTCTATTTAGATTTTCTGCTATTTTTTATATATTTTTTTCTTTTTTGATATTGAGCTGCATGAGCTGTTCTTATATTTTGGAGATTAATTCCTTTTTAGTTGTTTCATTTGCAATATTTTCCCCCATTCTGAGGGTTGTCTTTTCATCTTGTTTATGGTTTCCTTTGCTGTGAAAAAGCTTTTAAGTTTAATTAGGTCCCATTTGTTTATTTTTGTTTTTATTTCCATTACTCTAGGAGGTGGATCGAAGAAGATCTTGCTGTGATTTAGGTCAGAGGGTATTCTGCCTATGTTTTCCTCTAAGAGTTTTATAGCATCCAGCCTTACATTTAGGTTGTTAATCCATTTTGAGTTTATTTTTGTGTATGGTGTTAGGTAGTGTTCTAATTTCATTCTTTTACATGTAGCTGTCCAGTTTTCCCAGCACCCCTTATTGAAGAGACTGTCTTTTCTCCACTGTATATTCTTGCTTCCTTTGTCATAGATTAGGTGACCATAGATGTGTGGGTTTATCTCTGGACTTTCTATCCTGTCCCATTGATCTATATTTCTTTTATGTGCATAGTTTTTCATTTTATATATGTCTGTGATCAAATTTGAGTTCGTTCTTGTGAAAGATATAAGATCTGTGTCTTTTTTTTTTTTTTTTTGCATATGGATGTCCAGTCATTCCAGCACCTTTTGCTTAAAAGATCATTTTGATCCATTGTATTGCATTTGTTCCTTTGTCAATGATCTGTTGATTGTATTTATATGGCCCTATTTCTGGGCTCTCTACTGTCTTCTATTAATCTATTCATCTGTTCTTTTGCCTATACGGTACTATCTCTATCACTGTAGTTTTTAGTGAGTATTGAAGTTAGGTATGTCAGTTCTCCAACTTTATTCTTCTTCAGTATTGGTATGGCTACTGTGGGTCTTTTGCCTCTCCAAAATAGACTTTAGACTCAGTTTGTTGAAATATACAAAGTAACTTGCTGGGATTTTAATTTTGATTTCATTGACACTATAGATCAATTTGGAAAGAACTGACATACTGACAGTATTGAGTCTTCCTATGCACAAACATGGACTATCTCTTCTTTTATTTACTTCTTTGATTTTGTTCATCAAAGTTTTGTAGTTTTTCTCATATAAATCATGTCCATATTTTGTATACATATATATTTATATGTAAGCATTTCATTTTGGATGTTGTTATTTAAATGGTAATGTATTTTAATTTTAAATTCCATTTGTTCATTGCTAATATATAGGAAAGTGATTTATTTTGTATTTAACCTTGCATCCTCTAGCCATTCTATAATCGCTTATTAGTTCCAGGTGCTTTTTGTCTGTGAACAAAGACAGCTTTATTTTTTTCTTTCCAACCTGTATACATTTTATTTACTTTTCTTGTCTTATTCCCCTAGATAGGACTTGTAGTATGACGGTGAAAAGCAGCTGTGAGAGGGGACAGCTTTATCTTTATCTGGATCTCAGCAGGAAGTATTTGAGTTTCTCACCATTAAGTATAACATTAATGGCAGGTTTTTCATAAGTGTTCAAGTTAAGGAAGTTCCCCTTATTCCTAGTTTGCTGAAAGTTTTTATCAGGAACAGGTGTTAAATTTTCTCAAACATTTTTTTTCTGCATCTATTGATATGATCATGTGTTTTTTCTTTAGCTTACTGATGTGGTGGTTTAAATCAATTTATTTTTTAATATTGAACATTATGGACCCAATCTGTTTCTATCATACACCTCCTGATCCCCCATCCCCAGCTCCAGTAACAGAGAACTGCAACATTCTCATGAAGAAGACATTCACATCTATAAGTCCATTCTTCCATGAATCCTAGATGTTCCCCTTTCTCCAACTTTCACATATTCATCTACCAAATATGACAACTTTCTCAACTACTGCAGGCTGCCTTTGTAATTTCCTTGTATATGTCCTGCTAGTACAGCATTCATAACTCTACCATAGCGGTTAGTTCATTGTACTGTATTTACTTCAGTTATCTTTCTCCCCAGTGAGAAAATCAGCTACATGAGTGATGTGCGGTTCATTTTTGTCTTCTGCAATTGACATAGTGTCTGACTATGAGCAGGCTCTCAATTAGAATTATTTTCTTTTAAAATTAAATTCCATTTTTATTTATTGTTTATTCTAATAAATTAGAATTGAAAGGATAGAACAGTTGTTGGAACAGTAAGGGGATATGCATAGTACCTTTAAAAAGTCTCACCCTGACCACCCCCTTTACAGGGAAGGAACAAGGAGAAAGTTCTAAGTTGTTGATAAGAAGCAGGAAATCAGGATTCTTGCTCTTCCTTGGATGGAGGTGAGGTTACAGATAGTTTGTGTAACATGATATCTAGGACATAAAATGCACTCACTCCACAGCAGCCAAGAGAATCTTTTAAAATGAGAACATAAGTTAAATCCTCGATTATTGACACAAATAATTTTCAAATTATCCTTTTAGGTAACAGATGCAGCTTATTAAAAATTTAATGCTGTAGCAAAGAACTATTGAAAGTGGATCAAACACAAAACTCCTTAGGGTAAAATTCTAGGGTTAGTGTATATTCAGCTCAGTGTGCTTTCTCTAACCACACAACCTTTAATATTTCTGTAATGTTATATGCTAACTGAAGTGCATGCACATTTATTTACAAATGTG
This sequence comes from Mesoplodon densirostris, assembly GCF_025265405.1. Classification (NCBI taxonomy): domain Eukaryota; kingdom Metazoa; phylum Chordata; class Mammalia; order Artiodactyla; family Ziphiidae; genus Mesoplodon; species Mesoplodon densirostris. Next base: position 106,100,986 of record NC_082664.1, read on the forward strand.
AACCTCTTGACAGCTCTGGAGGGTGGGCAGAACAAGTGTTACTCTCTCAGTTGTAGAGGGGGAACTGAGTTACAAGATGGGAAATGCTCAAGATACAGAGCAAGCCGATGACAAAGATGGGAAAAGCATGTGTCTTTTATTACTTTTCCTTTCCTCTACTTAATGTTATTTCATTCAGAATGAAAAATCAAGTTTTTACAAAAATGATCAATTATTTTAAAACTTTGCTTTTTGTCTGCACTATCTATGACAAGAAAAAGAATTAATATGTATAAGGTGGGTTTAAGCTACAGGTGTTAAAACAAGAAAGCATTTTGGAGGAGTCTCAGTTAAACTGAAAATTCAATTAAACTAACCTATTCTGGCTGATTGGGTTTTTATAATAAAAACAAGTATAATAAAACCCAACCTTGAATTTCCACAGTGCCTTTCCTTTTCCAGAGCTCTAAAGCCATCATGAAGATGATCCCACATGCTTGTGATGGGCCTGGGAAATTTGTCATAACAGCTATTCAGAGTGTGCTGGGCTTGCTATTGACTATTAAAATTAAGATAATTAATGAATCTGCACTGAGTCGTATTTGTTCTGTACTCAGTAGAAACCTTCATCTTAATGTATGTAATTCATTTAATATTCTAAACATATCATATGCTGTAGAGGCTATTTATAAAAGGAAATATAGAAACCCTACGCTGTCTCATATCCCCACCAATGTAGTATAAATATCAATAATATCCTTGATGTTTGTCATACAAAGTTAGTTCTAAATGCTTTATTTAGAAAATAATATTTAGAGAATAAAATCCTTAATTTATTAAGGTTACCTTTTCCCCTGAGATTCTAAATGCACATAAGCTTTTTTTTAACCCCTCAACTAACTTTCCTTGTCCCCAGTTCTGATGAGGGGAGCATATTAATTACTTTAATTCATCATAAGTTGATGCCTATGAATAAATAACAAACCTACTTTTCTCCAAAAAGTGTAACTTACTTTCAAGTCTTTCCAAGCAGGAGTTTCACATCCTCCCCTTAGTTGGAGACACAGACGCTTTGACTTCAATGGAAGATCCTAAAAGCACATTGTGCCCATCGACTTGCTCAAATCAAGTGAACAATCCTTCACATTCATGACGCAGGAAGGAACTCACCCCAAACTTGGCCCATGGCAGACTATGGGCACCAGGAAGCCTGGTTTCTGTGGGAGCTTTAAGGGTGTTTCAGATAGTTTTTACTTTGCTTCAATTTAATCTCCCTACTCTAGTTTGAAGGTCAAATTCTGAGTCAATTAAATTATTTTTGCAAAGTCACAGAAAGTGTAGGAATTTTTTCTCAAGATTCAAGATACTGTTGGCTATTGAGTAGCTAAATAGAAAATAAGTTGTATTAAATTGAAAGTTGGAGTTGGGGGGATGAGTGAGATATGCAACTGGATAATCAGGCATTCAAGCAACAATTAAAAATAAAACAGTATGGCCATTTTACATGCTCTTTCCATTCTATTTTATTGCTACCATTAAATATATTTTCATTACAATGAAATATGTGCCACATGGAAAACATGTATAGGCATTTAAATATATGACATGCTTGAAATAAAACTGAATGTGGTCCCATAGGCTATTTCATGATATTGGATTCTGAGGCTTTGGAAGTGTATCCAATGGGAAATGGAGATGTATAACACTTTTTGTTTAAACTTAAAATTCCAGAATTCCTTGAAGAAAAGAAAGCTAAAACTTTGAACAGAGCTTAGATTTCTTGGCAAGGATTTTTAACTGGAATATGCCTTGGACCTTCCCTTGATGGTGAAAATTGTAAAGATCTTATAACTGAGGGTTTTGAGACATATTTGCTGAGAGTTATTATTGCTAATAACAATAATATCAGGATATGGTGAGTTTATAACTAGGTTAACTTTTGGAAATAGAAAGACCTGGAAGTCATCAAAAATCCTTGTCCATGACCAATTTCAAGATGAGCTGGCTTAAAATTTCCCCCAGCTTTAATTATTAAACAGAAAAGCAGGCAAAGGGAAGAAAAGGGAAGGGAAGGGAAGAGAAATAAAAGAACCTAAGCCAGAACTTTACTCATAAGTGTGATTCACTCTTTCACAGCTTCCCTGAAATATTAAAGATCAGTTAGAAGTGAAGGAAATTCCTCTCATTGGGGTATAGTTCAATAGCTCAAATTTTTATCCCCCTAATTTAAATTTATTATTTTTCTTTAATTCAAATGGCTTATCTATAGTTCCAAGGATGAGAAATGTCGATTTATAAACAATGAATTTTTATCATCTCATTGTCATCATCATTTTGTAACTGTGAGATGGATTAGGTGATACTGCATATGAAGAGATCTCTTGATTTCTACTCCACCTAGGCAGATATGTAATAAACTGAACTGGCATATAGAAATAGGTATCGACGTCTTTTTGAAGACATCATTCCGAAATTTCTCATTAATCTATTTAGGCCAATTACTTCCTATAAAGTTACATATGAGACAATACTGTGTTTCCACCATTCAGATTTAACCATGGTTTTGGTTGACCCCTGCTCTGAACTTGCACAACAGGACATTGTCATGGTCTCTTTGTTATTGGTGTGATAAATCTCTTCTCTTTTCCTCACACTCCCCTTGAAAATAAATAAATATTTTATTAAATTATTTACTTATAATGTTAGTTATTTATTAATGATGGTATTTATTTTTATACATACACATATACACACTTCTATATTACAATAAAATGCATTTAATAGGTAATATATGTCAATATGGAATAAAATTCAAAAGACAAAAAAGACTATTTACTGAAAAATAAGTCTCTTTCTCCCCTTATCCACTAGGCTTCTAAGGTTTCTAGATTCAAGCACTGTTACAAATTTCTTTAGTAATTTTTTTTTTTTTTTTTTTTTTTTTGTGGTACGCGGGCCTCTCACTGTTGTAGCCCCTCCCATTGTGGAGCACAGGCTCCGGAGGTGCAGGCTCAGTGGCCATGGCTCACGGGCCCAGCTGCTCTGCGGCATGTGGGATCTTCCCGGACTGGGACACGAACCCATGTCCCCTGCATCGGCAGGCGGACTCTCAACCACTGCACCACCAGGGAAGCCCTCTTTAGTAATTTTTGAGGGACTTTCAATGCATTTGCAAGCATAAGTTGTCTGTAGGTATATCTGTTGTTATATGCATATCTTATACTGGCAAACATTTCACAGTTTTCAGTAATAATTCGTATATATTTGTATGCTTAACCATAAAAATATATCTTGGAGAGTTCTTTATAAGAATCAGGAGATCTGTCTCATCCTTCTCAAAGTTGGCATAGTATTCCATTGTATAAGATGATCTTTTTATTTTATAGTGCTTTTATTTATCCCATTTAATTACTTTTGCCCTAAATTCAACCTTTCTTAAATTAATATTATAATTGTTTTGTTTGATTTGAATTTATAAAAATTGTCCCCTAAAATTTAATAATGAACGAATATAGTTTTTTTCTTAGATCCAAACTTTACTGAGCAATATCCTTCATGCTGTTGAACACACCATTGATTATCTACTCAGTGACCACCTTCCTTTTCCTATGTCTCACTACAGAAGCAGACATTTCTAGCTACTCCTCTCCATCTTCCCTTGGTGAGAGGGTTAGTTATGTGAGCCAGTTCTTATACATGAATATCTGCCGGGGGTGTTCTAGAAAGTGTATCCTTCCAAAAAGAAGGGATGATGTGCATGAGGGAGCCCCATGATGATCTTCTTCTATTGGAACGTGGCTGTGTGAGGATGAAATGCTTGGAGCCACCTTGACATAATGAGGCTATGGACAACATGACTGGGGGTGTATAAGTAAAAGAGGGAAAAAGCTGTATTTGAGCCACAGTCCCACACCCAGTCCACTAACTTCCCGATTGCTTGCCATATGTGAAGAATAGCCTTTACCTTTACATGACTTTTTGTTAAGTATTTTGTCACTAGCGGTCACAGACATTGGAACTGACAGAGGCTCCAACATACTGCTAGGCACTGAGCATACAAAAGCAAGTAGATACTGTCTTTGGCTCCTGTATAAGACAGATATTATCTCTTTTTGTATCTGTTAGACTGTTAGCATAACTGATGCCATCTTGGCCCCTTACAGTTCCTCCTGTCCTTTTACTGACCCTACCCAGGAGTGTACTGTGCAGTGAAACAATTCTCTGTCATCAAGGGCTTTGTAGTTAATAGATATTGTTTAATAATCATTAAGACCAGGTAGCCTTTATGTTCTGTTAGTCTCCAAACAATGATGAAAATCTTCCCTATTGTACTCCTTGTGCCCATGATACTAATGACCCGTTCATAAATCTTAGAAATGCACACCTTATTTCCAAGTACCTACCCACAAACCCTAGGTTAACTATAAAATTATCCACCCCTCCAGGGTGCAGAGTGCAGCTGCTAATGCTTCCTGACCATTGTCCAGCCAATCCCAATCCCACCCTGTGAGTAAGTTACCCTGTAATAAATTGATCCATTGATCATATGGAGTTGCCTGCCTTGTTTCCTTGTTTTTTTGTCTCAAGATGCCTTCTCCATTCGATGGGCACTTTCTGTTCCCTCTGTCCTCTGTCCTCCAACAATATCAATGTTCTGGGTTTTTATTGTTGACTGACACAAATCTTCACCAGAATCTATGCTAAAAAGTGTTTTGTGTCATGTTGGATTGTAACCACTAGCAAACTGTATATATTTGTAGACTGTGATAAAATGGAGATAATGGTCAGTAGCAATAGTACAAATGACTTTTTCATAATGGATTTTAAAGTTCATAAATATATTTTTGGAAGGGGATATAAAATTACTATATAAACTGTCACTTTTACATAATATTTATTTCCTGGAAAAAATGCAAATTTCATTTATGAAATGAAAGTTGACTATAGAAAAAAATTAATGATGTATGATTTTTTAATTGTGTTTTTTGATGCTAATACAGTGCAATATAAAGTGAATTTATGGACTTTATTTTAATATTTTGGAGAAATGGCACTCATGAAAAGTCAATAACATCACTTGATCTATATACAGAAAAAATAGAATATATTTTATGTGAAATTTTTTCTCAAGAAATAGAATGAAGGTAATAAGAAAAATGTGCTTTCAGTAAAAGTATATCTGAATTCTGTCTCCTGCATACCCATAGATCCTGGAACAGATACTGAGTGGTGGCTTGGACCAAAAGTTTTGGCTAGATGCTCTCCAGCATAATAATTTAAAGCAAGGAATTGCTGACATGGAAAAACCCAAGCAAAGTTTTTGGGATAAAAGATTCAAGTCTCAACAACAAAAACTAGAAGGGAACATAAAGTGCAAGGACTTCTGGATTCCTTCAAGGAAGAGTAGCCAGCCTCAAACAAGATAGAAAGGAGGATAGGTCAAAAAGAAGAGAGTGGAGCCTAGATGTTAACTGTGAATGATTTTAGCTGCATATGAGTACATGGCAAATGAACAAGTGTGATGACCTTACTAACAGTACAGGATCTGTGCAGATAGGAAATCTATATTCAGAACTTGACTTTAAAAAAAATGTGCTTATTTATAATTCTTCAGACCCTGACTGTATATTATTGCCTCAAATGGCAAAGGTACTTAAAGAAATGAAACAAAGCAAACCACAAGAAACTTTGTACCAAATCATATATAATAAAAGTCAAAATGAATAAGACTTTCCATAAGATCCATTTCACTAAAAAAACAAAAACGGTGGTAGTCTTTTCATCTTAGTAAAAGGTCACAGGAAAAATTTAATTAGAAGAAGAGTTATGGGATTTAAGTACCATTGAAGATTTCTAAAGGAAAGAATTAGAAGAGACTAACACAGTCACTTTGTATTTATTTGATAGTCATGAAGTTATAAACTCCATTGAGAAAAAAAAGTTAATTATATGGCAATCCAATTAAAATAACTATTAAATTTTAGAATCATAAATATTTTTACTACCACAATTAGACAGTGGAAAAGAATTGTTACTTTTCCCTGACATCCTTCAAAGTTAATCTGCATGATCCTGTTTTATAATGCATTTATGACAGCGGATTTTCAACTCTGCTATATAAATTGAGTTGGATTCCTCTTTTCTTCTTTGGTTTGTGGCACATTTTGCTGGTGGTGGCTAGACAAATGTTTCGGTGAAAGATAATGTGGTTGCCCTCTAGCACTTGAATGTCTGCTATTGCACAATCAAGGAACTGGTGTCACATTAAGGCAATTCTTATAATATAATCAAAGTTTTCACGTTGTGTTCACCTTTAAATGAAACAAACTAATGAAATTTATTGACCCTCCTCACGCACTTGTGAAGCAAAATGACTAAGCAGTATTGAGACGACATGAAGTACACTGACATTGATTGTGAAGTAGGCATTTCCCAGTCACACTGGTGGATGATTAAAGTGTCACATTGACAATATAGACCCTTTTGAACAGGAAATTAATATCATCTTGGTGGCAAAAAGAACCTTCTTCCACAAGGAAATTTGCATCATCGCTATTCCTTCTTAGAAAAAAAGGTCACATTTTTTGCATTAGCACAGCCTTGAGTTTTCTTGTTATGAAAGAATAATCAGAAGTGTCATCACTGTAATTATTTTTAAAAAATAGGATGCCTATGTTATTTCATGATAACTTTGGTTATGAGTAACTCAAAAATAAGGAGACAATAAAGAAAGAGTAAGAAATTTTTGAACCTTTTATTAACTCATTTGAATGGACATTTGGTTTAAACATTAAAAGGTTAAATTATTATCAATATTAGATAAATATTTAACATCATTCATTTCCTATACATTAAATAAGAAAAGAAATGGCATATTTCTGAAATTCTAGCTGTTTGATATTACCCCCAAACATTTAATTCCATAGGCAGTACAATTTTCTTTGTAGAAGCTACCACCTGCCACTATTCTAGGATTCAGACTGGAAAAGACTCTACAAGATAAAGGATCAAAGTATGGACACACTTGATTTGCCATCCCCCTTACATCCTGTTCCCCCTTTTCATGGAAGAAGGAAATTATTGTTCTAAGTTTCAGGTTTTCCACTGCTTCATTAATTTCCCTTCCAATCTTGCTTAATAATTCACTCAATAGATAATACAATGTGGACATTCCTTACCTTAAAAGATGAGTAACTGCTGCTTGTTTAGGTTTCCTCCAGCAGAAGGGGTATAAGAGTTATGAGTTGGATTTAAAAAAAAAAAAGATGGGGAAAAGTGGTTATGTGACTAGTGCTGTCTTTTTTAAAGTTCAATCATGATAAGATCAAAGGTAAGATTATATGCAGATTTGAGTTCGTCTTGCTGAATGTAAAACCATGTGTCAGCATTGTTCTTACATTATTTACCATTCTCCTTATGCCAGCTTTCACTTCCACTGAGTTCCCCTCACTGCTGTCCTACAAAGTTGGGCAGTAATTTCCATCTGTGGCTGTTTTTCTCTTTCCCCCTCTCCTGAGAAAACCCCTTTGGTTATGATTTGACAGTCTTCAGTCACACTGTGTTGTCATGTAACCAGCAAGTGATTAGGATTCAACATTTCAGTCCCCACCACCCTCAACCTTACCACCACCAGTTACAATGACCCTATGGCTTGAGTAGCTTTTGCTTGGGCCTGCATGCTTTTCTTCTTTATTTTCTCTAAAAGCCCAATAACTTTTTGCTAATAACAAATGCCTGCTCTACTTCTGAATGCAGAGAGCTGTTTCATTTATCTGCTAATTTGTAACCCTGGAAAGAAAATGTGAAAAGAATAAAAACAAACTCAAAGGAAATACAGTTTCTTACTCTAGTCATGCCTTCAAATCTTCTGGCCTTTAAAGTTTAAATCTCACCAGTTCAGGCTTCCTAGCATGAGTTTAGTGGGAAAAAATTTTTTTAAAAATGATAGTTGCTATGAAGGATAATATTCAAATACCCTGATGATTACCCTTGGTCCAACATTTAAAACATTATTGTTGAGTTTTAAGAGTTCTCTATATGTTCTGGATATCAATCCTTTTTCAGATATGTGTTTTGCAAATATTTTCTCCCATTTTGTGGATACTCCTTTTAAAACTGTATTGATTGTGTCCTTTGATGCACAAAAGTTTTACGTTTTGATGAAGTCAAATTTGTCTACTTTTTCTTTTGTGGCTTGTGCCTTTGGTGTCATATCCAAAAACTGATTGCCAAATCTAATGTGATGAAGCTTTTCCTTTATGTTTTCTTCTAAGAGTATTATAGTTTTAGCTCTTACATTTAGGTCTTTGATCCATTTTAGGTTAATTTTTGTGAGCAAAGGACTTGGATAGACATTTCTCCAAAGAAGATATACAAATGGACAAAAAGCCTTAGGAAAAGATGTTCAACATCACTAATCATGAGGGAAATGCAAATTAAAATCAAAATGAGATACCACTTCACACTTAACCTATTAAACAAGCAAACAAACAAGCAAAAAATCCCAGATAATAACAAGCATTGGCAAGGATGTGGAGAAACTGGAACCACTGTGCATTTCTGGTGGTAATATAAAAAAGTGCAGCCACTATGGAAAACAATATGATGGTCCCTCAAAAATTAGAAATAAAATTACCCTATTATCCAGCAATTTCATTTCTGGGTATATAACTGAAAGAATTTAAAACGAGGAAACAAAGACATATATGGACACCAGTGTTAATAACAGCATTATTCACAGTAGCCTAATTGTGGAAGTAACCCAAGTGTCCATCAATGGATGAGTGGATAAACAAAAGGTAGTATATATACAACAAAATATTATTCAGCCTTAGAAAAGAAATTCTGACACATGTTGTAACATGGTTGAACCTTGCACACATTATGCTAAATGAAATAAGTCAGTCATAAAAGGTCAAATATTATATGATTCCACTCAAATTTTACTACTTGGAGTAGTGAAATTCATAGAGACTGAAAATTGAATGATAATGGCTGGGGACTAGTGAGGAGTGGAGAATGGGTATTTGTGTTTAATGGGTACAAAGATTCAGTTTTGCAAGCTGAAAAAAGTTATGTGGATGGCTGATGGTGATGGCTGAAGAACAATGTGAATACATTTAATGCCACTTATCTGTACAGTTAAATGTAGTTAAAATAGTAACCATTTTTGTAATATATATTTTACTGCAATAAAAATTAATAAATAATTTTAAAACACAATTTAGATTTTGACAAATTCTAGAGCAGGAAAAGGCTTAGTTATCTGATTAAATAACCAATTAATTCACTCCACACTCATTATGTACTTTTATTTCTAGATACTCTAAATCCAAGTAATTTAGAGAATAAGATAAAATTACTGTCCTTTAGGATCTTACAGTCTAAAGAAGAATCATGCAAAGAAGCAATTACTAAACGTGAAAGTTAAAAATTGGAGCATGCCTACACCAGGCATAAAATGATCTGTTGAAATACTGTAATATACTAGGAACACTAATTCTCTTAATTTATTTTTAATCTGACTGCTTTATTGAGATATAATTTGTGTATGATGCAATTCACCACTTAAAAGTACACAACACAATATTTTTTAGTATATTCAGAGAGTTGTGCAACCATCACCACAATCAATTTTAGAACATTTTCATCACCCCCAAAATAATTTCTTATTCGTTAAGTCACTCTGAATTTTCCCCAACCTCTCTATCCGCCTGAAACTTAGGTAATCTCAAATCTACTTTCTGTCTGTATCTACTTTCTGTCTTTATAGATTTGTTTGTGCTAGACATTTCATATGAATGGAATAATACAGTGTGTAGTATTTTTTATTGTTATTTTTCACTTATCATAAAGTTTTCAAGGTTCATCCATATTGCAGAATGAATCAGTACTTTGTCTCTTTTTGCTATCAATCTATTATATGGATATACCACATTTTGTTTATGAACATAAAGGTTCTTTCCATTTTGGCTATTATTTATAATACAGCTATGAACATTCATGCACAAGATTTTTTGCAGACTTATGTTTATATTATTTTCGTATGTATACATAGGAATGATAACTCTATATTTTACCTTTGAGGAACTGTCAGATTATTTTCCAAAATGGTGGCATTTTACACTCCCACCAGCGATCTATGAAGGTTCCAATTTTTCCATATCCTCAACAATACTTGTAATTATGTTGTTTTTATAGTTACCCAAATATGAATGAAGAGATATCTCATTATGGTTTTGATTTATATTTCCCTGATGACGATCTCTATTTATTTTTAACATCCTTTAACATTTATATTTTTGTGGGCATTTTTAATTAAATAGACTACTTTGAGGTAGTAATAAATGTGTTTGTATGTGTGTTTGCATGATAAGGGATGCATAACCAAATTTCTTCGTTGATGGTGTTCATAATCAGAAAATCTGTAGAAAGTAGAACTAAACAATAAATGCTCAATTAGAAGTAAGCAAAGGATTTAGTAAAAGCAGGAATAAAGAAGCTCTCAGATGAAGAGATACTGCAGTTGAATCTTTAGACCCAGTAGGTATGTACTTTGGGGCTTGCAGGGCAAGACAGGGAAGCATTACAGGACAAGAGGATAACATTTTAAAACATTAACAGAGGTGTGGGAGAACTTGCCAGCCTTGGTAAATCTCAAATATTCTGCAAACACTTGAAAGTGCAGAATGTCCTTGAGGGTGTGATAAAAGATGATTCTGTAAAGGAAGGCAAGGACCAATGTATAAAATTTCTTTCATGTTCTACTCATCTCATGTGTGAAGAGGGAGCCACTGAAGATTTTGAGGCTGATAATGACATTATGTAATATTTAAAAACAGTTATCCCCATACAAGTTAAAAATAATGTATGAGGGTTAGTCCAAAGCAGAGATATTAATTCAGTGAAAAATGATTAGGACCCACAGCTTGTGATTTATTAGTATTTATTAGTGATTTATTAGTATTTGGGGTTTACATTTATATCTATTAAAAATTTTCATCCTGGGCTTCCCTGGTGGAGCAGTGGTTGAGAGTCTGCCTGCCAATGCAGGGGACATGGGTTCGTGCCCTGTTCGGGAAGATCCCACATGCCGTGGAGCGGCTGGGACTGTGAGCCATGGCCGCTGAGCCTGTGCATCCGGAGCCTGTGCTCCGCAACGGGAGAGGCCACAACAGTGAGAGGCCCACATATCGCAAAACAAACAAACAAACAAAAATTTTCATTCTTAACTTGGCTCACTTCTCAGGTATTTCTCAATTGTTTTTAATATATTAATAGTAATAGTTTTTATTGTTAATTTATATACCAATATATCTCTTTCTGAAAAGTATATCCTAATTTGAAGCAAGGGGTTTTCCATGGTACTTATTCTATAGATAAGTATTTCTTAACCTGGGGAGTTAATGAATGGGCACTAGGGAGCCTATATACTCCCTGATATTGTATGAAAATGTATTTCTGTATGTGTGTACCTACATGGACATTTTCCTGAACAAAGGATCCATATATTCCATTTAACTCTCAAAGGGGTCCTTCAGCATTGATAAAGATAGGGGAGATTTATCGCCCTCACACAAACTAAGGAAAAGGGATCCAGCGTTAGGTAGATATATGAATGTTAAGCATTGGTCTGTGATTTAAAAGAGTTTATGACGTTATCATCCTTAGGTAACAAAAAATAAGAAAAGAAAAGAACAACTAACTCCATAAATATACTAGTTTACAGAATCTATGAATTAGCAAGGCACTAAGTAAGACACACAGTTTTCAGCCTGCTATGCAGATATCTGTGTGGACTTTGCATAAAGAGACTAAATCTTATGACCTTGCACAGACTCATGTGCTTTTGTTTCTGTAAAATGGACAAGCATCAAAATGATTTCCAGAGAGGTGTAATTGGAAGAGGGTAAAGGGTACTGGACTTTCTTAAAAAATAAACATCTGGACCTAAAAGAAGGATCTCTTCTCATTATTTTATATGAAATCAGATAGTAGATTATAGATTGCAAATAAGATATTGTACAACAAAAGATTAGGGAACCTCACAGATGATACTCTTTCCTTTTTTTCTTTTTTTCTGTTAGTGAGAGTAAAGAAAAGAAAGCATTCTTACAGTTGTTCTGTTAAGTCGTCCTTGTCATTACAACTGTAAAATATAATTTCTATCTAGAATTATTATTTTTCTGATGTTGGGTGTGGATGGGAGAGGTAGACTCATAACTTCTTAGAGGAAAGTTTTCAATGACCATTTTTTTAAAGACACAATTATTGCCTTTCACTATAGCACAAGGTTATTCAGTGGTCAAAGGCAATATTTGTGAAATATGCACTTTTGCATGTAATGTCAAACCCTGGGACTGGCATTACAATCATAGATCCAGGTGACTAAACTATGGCTTCTTGTTCTTTTCATCCAAATGAGCCTTCACTTGTTACAGTGTCCAAGTTTCATAGAAGGGGCCTGCTAACATTACCTGATAGCTCTTGTAAGCAATACTCAAATAAACTGATCTTTTGTAGTTCTCTTTAATGGAGTCTGGATGATGAATTTACATCTATATATCAGAAACATTGTCTTCTGCCCTACATTACTAATGTCAGAAAATTGCCTCTATATAATTCATCAAAGTATTTCTATACCCTCATTCCTTTATTATCTTTTCTCTTGCAAATTGTGTAATTCCCCTTCATACCTCATCAGGGAAGACCTTTAATCTTGTCTGGCTGCATTCTGTGTGCCTTTTTACATTAAAAACTTGAGCAGGTACCACTGCAGGCAGTAAGAATGGGAGAAAACAATAATGCGGATAGCGTTATGGAAGTGACTTAAAAATGACTAGATAGAAAACGTTCTTCAAAAGGATCACAGCCTAAAAAAGTGGTTTTAAATTTGTTTGACAAAAATTAATATATCACTCATATTTACACATCTCTTTATTTTTCCTTCAGAATTCTCACTCCATTATAATGACTTATCTTCTTGGCTTCATCTCCAACACACACATTTTAATTCTTTGTTATCTTTAATAACAGAGACTAAAGGGAGTGAAAGTCTGGCAACGTAGTGCCTTTCCATTCCAGTGTTACGATGGGACCCTTGGAAATGACAGACAAGCTTATGTGATTCACAACATGAAACCTTTGATGTCTCAGTGCTGATTTCACTCTTCCCTTGTAGTTTGCCCCAGTGATGTATTGTGGATGTAGGAAGTAGATTCTCTCTTCAAGAGCACACAAACCATTGACAGGTGTATTACAAATAGTGACTTAATACTGAGAAACACATTGAAAAGATAAAATCAATATTCTATCAATATCTTCTGATGAAATACAAACACATAGATTTTAAATATTACTTTAAAACCTCTACAACGTATGGGTTAGCCACACCACATGAAGTTTTATTTCTTGGTCTGGCAGATTCACTGTGCATAAGAAGGAAAGATCATTAGGTTATTTATGTCCGCAAACTCAGCAGGAATGAAGACTTTCTGACAATGGTACAGAAGATTTGCCTTTAGCTTTGAAGAGTAATGAAATAATTTGTCCAAAGAAGAACTGAGAAAAATACAGTACTTTAATAGAGACAGCTTTTTGTTCACCTTTGTCTCCCCAAAGACTCATCAAAATTCCTGATACATAGTAACTGCTCAATAAATGCCTTTGGGATTGAGAGGAGGCTTGCACAAGTTATTGGGTTTCTGTGAGTTTTAATTTCCTCATTTATAAATTGAGCATACAGTGGGGTCTAGGAACTTAGGCTGTGGAGTCATACCCTTGAATGTACTAATCCTAACTGCAGCATATCTCTAAAATACAAGGATAACGGGTAGGGGATTTTCCAGTATCTTCTTCCTATGTGGGCCTGGCTTAGTGTGGCTCTTAAGAGATTTCTGCATGAGATTTAGAAAGTGGAAGTGAAGCATCAGCCAATACATGTGGGAGCTAAATGCAGGCCCCCAGAGACCACTCCAGGACCAACCATTGTCCCCAGTCTACTATTAACCTCATTGCTGTGGGATAGTGATCAGGCTGCTTCAACTTCCTGGAACAGGCATTTTTTTTTCTATGGGAAAGGGGATGAGTACATCCTGCAGGTCATCTGCCTTGTCAGCTTTAGATGCAGTGAGCAATAGAAACAGGATCCAGTTTGCTTTCATGGGTTCTGCTTTGTTCTCACAGGTTCCAGATTGCTCTTGCTTGGCATCCAGCTTTTCCCCAATCTTCCAGTCTTCTCCCCTGATGAGCTTTAGTGACTTCAGGACCACCAGGTGTAGAGACAACAGTCTTCCTTAGATCTTTTTACCAGCCTCTCTTCATTATTTCTGATTAATGACTTTTCTCTCATTCTCCAACTATATTCTTTCAGAAATTTATACTTCTCCAGCTTCTTCCACAGTTGTATAAATTCTAATTTCTATAATAAATCCTATTCTCCAAATGACCATTATGATCTTAGTCTCCTGGTACCTGAAGAAGTTGCAGTATAGGTTTTCCAAATTGGTTCTGATATATCTGGAATTGGTTTTATGTTTTGATTCAGTTTAAAGAAATCAAAGACTCTTTTTACAACGCTAAAAGAACCACTGATTTTTCATGCCATGAAGTAGCAAATATCTTAAGTTATCATCTATGCACACATAAAAGTAAGTGGCTGTGGAAGGCACAACGTGGGGTTATCAAGAAGCTGCTGCCATTGCACCTTTCCTTTAAATTGAGTAGGGTGAGGGTTTGGGTGAGTACTTTTAAGTGCAGTAGAGAACCTGAGGATCCACAAAACCCAGATTTATGAAAACAAAGCCAAAGTCTCTTTCTGTGGGTTGCTGAATTACACTTCACATGGAATTCACACCCATGCAAAGTCTTTTATGTTATCATTAGGCCATTGATTAAATAAGAAGGAGTGAGTCCCTGAAAATTAGGATGGGGTCTTATGGATAGATTCCTAATGAAGTTGGAGTCCTTGAACCTCTAAAGTCTGAAAAATAGTTTTTTCCACTATAAGCAATCTTCTTCTCCTGTCTGAGACAATTCTCCTCTTTCCTGAAGAACTTGTAGTGTCCTCTTCTGTGGCAAATGCCTTATAGAAAACTACTGAACTCCTCAGAACCTAATCCAGTCACCTCTTATTGCCTCCAGTCTTATAACCAGACAAGGTTTAGAAGATACTAGGGGAGCAAAAAATTGCTTGATTTTCCAAGTTATACTGTCTGACACTGGGATACATACATGGAAATGGAACTTAAGGATATTGGATAAGAACAAAAGGAAAGTGTTGGATTTGGTCAAATTTGTAGATGTGGTTACACTAAGCAGCGTGGTTGGGAGTAGCTTAAGTTTGCTTCCTTGGTTGCTTGAAATATGGAATCACAGGCGACACTGAATGAAGTTGAAATATGAGTTAGTATGTGAGATTAGTATGCAAGACCTTCTTACTCATCCTAACTATGTCCTCCAAAAGAGGCCAGAAAATACTCCCCTCATCAAAGCTTTGAGAATTACATTTATGAGCATAACCCCATTATCTTTAAGAATTCTCTGGTAGTTATTCCCTGCAGGCCAAAAGTAAGAGTAGCAGATACTGCCATCAAACTGGGTTCCCTGAATTCTATGAAAATGATGGAAACATGAGGTTAAAGGGATCAAGTGGAAGCACTTAATCACAGAAACAAAATGGGTGTGGTAACCAGAGGGAGAGCAGAGCCATAGTAGTAATCAAAAGGATTTGAGGGCTTCCCTGGTGGCGCAGTGGTTGAGAGTCCGCCTGCCAATGCAGGGGACACGGGTTCGTGCCCCGGTCCGGGAAGATCCCACATGCCGCGGAGTGGCTGGGCCCGTGAACCATGGCCGCTGAGCCTGTGTGGCCAGAGCCTGTGCTCCACAACGGGAAAGGCCACAACAGTGAGAGGCCCACGTACCACAAAAAAAAAAAAAAAAAAAAGGATTTGAACCACAAAAATCCTTGACATTGGCTAATTAATCATGGTGTCCTTCTAAGTTAAATAGGTATGCATCCTACCAATGTATTATTTTATGTGTATGAATGGAAAATCTCTATGTCTAGAGAAAACACATATGAATGAATAATCACACTAAAGACATGAGTCCTCAACAAATTCCCAAAGTTGAGCCAGCGGACAGTCCCAGTGTAAACTTGTATAAAAGTGGGGAGGAGGGAATCAAGTCCACTTTAGGAAGGATCTTAATATACCACCAAAAAATTTATACCATAATTAATTCTCCTAGACTTATCCAGAGGGATCTGCAACTATTTATCTCAGTAACGTGAACCAAGAATAGATAAATAACCCACCCTTTTAGAGAATACTAGCCACTGGCTCTGAATCAACATTAATTACTGAAAACCAAAACACCACTGTGGTCTAGCAACCAGAATGGGAGCTTATTGAGATCAGGTGATCAGTGAAGTCTTGGCTTACATCCATGTCACAGTGAACTCTGTAGATACGTGGATCCACCCTGTGGTTATTTCCCCAAATTCAGAATGTATATTTGGAATAGACATACTTAGTAACTGGCAAAATTCTTATATTGGGTCTCTGACCTGTGGAGTGAAGTTTATAATAATGGGAAGGACCAAGTAGAAGGCAATAGAGCTGCCTTTACCTACCAAAGTAGCAAACATGAATAAATAAACATGTTTCTGGAGTGATTGCAGAGATTACTGACATGATCGAGAACTTGAAATGTGCAAGGTGGTGAAAAATAAATAAATAAAATAAATTATTTCATCACCCACTTCAACTCACATATTTAACCTGTGCTGAGACACTGTCTCAGTTCAGGGCTATATCAACTCTTCAGTCTTTTGTTCTAGTCTAATCATCAGGCATCTTGATCACCCCTGCATTCCACAGGACATCATATTGTCCTATTACACAGATATCATGCAGATTAGAGCTGATGACTGGGAAGTCACAAATATCTAGACAATTTGGTAAAACATAGGAATGCCAAAATCCCACAAGAATTCAAGGTCCTGGTGGATCAGTGAAGCTTGTAGCGTTCTATTGGTTTGAGACTGTTGAACTATCCCTTCAATGATAAAGGACAAGTATTTGCATCTGGCTATAACCACAAGAGACACAATACCTAGTAGACCTCTCTGAATTTTGGAAGCAACACGTATCTCATTTTGGTGTGCTATTCTAAACTTCTTACCAAGTAACCCAAAAGATGTTGAGTAGAGCCCAGGAAAAGAGAAGGTCTGCATCAGATCCAGGCTGCAATGAAAGCTGCTCTGAATGAAGATCAAATGACCAAGAAGATTTAATGGAGATTAATGTGTCTATAGCAGTTAAGGTTGCTATATGGAGAAGTTGTCAGGTACATATAGGTGAATACAAATACATACATTTTAAATACTGGAGTATAGTCATATTCTCTATTTGAGAAATACCTTCTGGCTTGCAGAGGACTAAATGCTTGACATGGGCCACCAAGCTACCATCCAACAGGAACCACCCACCATGAACTGGATGTTGTCTGACTCACAAGTCATAAATTTTAGCCTGTAAAGCAGCACACCATCAGCTAGCATATATAAGATTTGACTTGAGTAGACAACCATGACTCCTACTCCTTCTTCCTTGCCTTCTCTCTCTCAACCCATACATGCGATCTTATATGGAGATACCTATTTGCAGTTAAATTTTTAAAAGTCTTCATTTATATCTGGTACTTTCACAATATGCTAGCCCCACCTGAAAGCTGACAGCCTGTACAATACTACAGTCTCAGTCTAGGAGGGTCCTGAAGAATAGTGGTCGAGGAAAATTCTCCTAGTGGGTACAACTTCAAACAGTGCCCCCAATTTATTTAGTCTGTAAGGATAAATTGTCATGGGCAGTAACTAAGAATTTGCCTTAGAGTCCTGGAGAGAAAAAACTGGAGAATTAGGTTTAAGAAAGTCTGGGGAAACGTTTGAGGTTAGACTTTAACTGAGTGCAGAGAGTGCAGATCTTTGTATTTCATGTGAATGCCCACCAATAAGGGAGCTCAGCAGAGGAGCATCTTCATAATCAGTTGGACAAGATGATCTTTTTCCTGGATGTCTCTCAGTCTCTTTATGCAGTCATCCTTGCTTTTGCCTAGTGAACAAATTAACCAGGGTAGCAGGAATAGAGATTATACAGCGGCTCAGCAAGACAGACATTCACTCACCTAAGATGACTTGCTATGCTACTGCTAAGTGTCCAAACTGCTAACAGACATCAATACTGAGCTCATTATGTAACAACACTTCCCAGGAAGATCATCCAATAGCCTAGTAACAGGTTGATATTGAAGTTAATTGATCATGAAAGGAGGAGTGTTTTGTTCTTACTGAAGTACAAACTTACTTTAGATGCGGATTTGTCTTCCCTGTCCACAATGCTTCTGCCAAAACCACCATCTACGGATTTACAGAATGACCTATGAAACTTCACAGTATACTCCAAAGTGTTGGTTCTGACTGAGGAAGTCATTTTATAGCAAATAAATTTAGCAATGGACTTATGCTCATGGAACTCAACGGTCTTACCAATGTTTCTTATCACGCTGAAGCAGCTGGTCCAATAGAATGATGAAACAGCCTTTTTATGCCAGGTGGATGATCTCAGAGTGCCATCATTGCAGGGCTGGATAATGTACTCCATAATGTATTTTATATTCTGTATCAGGGATGAACATATGATGCTATTTCTTTCACAGCAAAGACTCATGAATTTGGGAATCAAGGGATGGAACTGAGAGTGGCTCTTCTCACTCTTACTGCCAATTATCCATAGTACAATACCTTCTTCTTTCTCCTATAACTTTAAACTACTGATTTAGAGGTCTTATTTTCCAAGGGAAGAATGTTTCTACCAGAGTTTACAGGACAGATTTCATTAAGATGGAATGTGGGACATCTACCTACCCACTTCCTTCTCTTCATGTTAGTGAACAGCAGGAAATGGTGATAATATTGTATAAACTATCATGATTAATCCAGTTATTAAGTAGATGAGTTGTTACTATAGTGGGCATAAAGTAAAGAATGGCTGGGATTTAGGATGTCCCTAGGATACCTCTTAGTAGTCTAGTCCTACATCTTCTGATTAAAGTTACTAGAAAACTACACATCTGAATACATGCAAGACTGCTAATGGACCAAACCTTTTCCTTAAGAATAAACGTCTAGATCACTCCAAATGACAAGGAACCACAACTACCCAAGGTTCTTGCTGAGAGAAAAAGGAATATAGAAGAAGTAGTGAAAGAAGGAATCTCTAAACATCAGCTACAGTCATGTGCTTATTGCAGAAACAAAGACTGTACAAGTGTCTCTACCTTATCATAGTATAGCTATATTTGCATATGTGTTAAGCAATCTCTTTTTTTTCCCTACTCAGTACTTTACAGGATACAAAATCGGGGGTGTGAGTCAGTTTGAATAGGCATAAGTGTCACCCAAAATGGATAAACTGAAATTTGGACTTTGTATTCTTTCTTGGGAAAGGTTTAGAGAGTTTTCAATTGTAAAGGGATGATTGCATCACAATAGGTAGAAGCATGATTTTGCCATTATCTCTATTTAGAAATTAATTATAGTTAAGAGCCCAAATGAATGTCAAGTTGACAAAGTGTGCACTGTGCTCTTTTGGACTTTGTCAGTTTAACTAAGCTGGAACTGCATACCCAAGAATCTCCTCCATATAGAGTTCTGCGTTCAGCGTGACGCAAGGGAAACTGGCCCAGAATTGGGAGGCAGAGTGAAGCAAAGGCCACTATGCTTAGAAGTTTAATAGAGGCCCCAGCTGCTGCTGCAGAGTTTGCACAGTGATCTGCTCCTCACTTGATTGGCGTGGGGTGGCCGCTGGGTCCAAACCTGACTCCAGCTGGAGCAGAGGGCTTCTCCTTCCACTTCTCTGAGTTCTGGGCCAGGTATGTGGGCCACTCTGTGTAGAAGGGAAACTGCCTCCTCTGAGAGTCACCAAGTATTGGAGTCAGACACAGTGAGGAGGTTCCAGTTTATCCTCATGAGTTCCGGTTTGTCCTTCCCTTTCCTCTTTGTGCATCTGTTTTTTCTGCCTGTCTGCCCACATTGTTGACCTCCAGAAAGATCAGTCACACCATCAGACTCCAAGGCCTCATCTCTTTGCTCTTTGTTTTTTGTTTTTTTTCCTGGTTCTCCAACTGACGTCTCATGGATCTTTATTTTCCTAGCTTCTTGCATAATTGTGTATGGTCAAATAATTATAATATTCCTTTAGTTAATGTTATTTCATAATTCCTGATTAAATATAACTGATACAGTCTTTGAGTCTGAACCCCTTATCAAGTGGGGTATCCCACGGTATCCAGCAAAACTATAACGTATTATTCAAGTTTAGATTCCTTGAACAGGTGTCATGATGACAAAGGGTGAGGACAATTCCTGGAGCACCGTTACTGATTAAGCCTGGGTGGGGACCAGTGGGCCTAGAGACAAAACTCACCTCCTTTGCTATTTCATCCATGTCTTATTTTGCATAAACCTATTTATCTTTCTATGTTTGCTTCCTCTGAATTTTACAGATTAAGAGGGGATTAAGTTATGAGAACTGTTGCAAGAAAAAAAGTGCCGTGGTAAAGCCAGCATTTAACAAAATGCTGCCTGGCATTATAAACAAGTAAGAATTTTTACCATCATTTTAATTTATGTTTTATATTATTCTGTATTAAACTCCATGTTCAAAACACTGAGATCTCATCAGCACAAGATGCTGTTGTACCTGCAGTGGGAGATCTCTTTGTTTTCTTAACTCTCTTTAACTGCCACTGATCATGGACTGTCAAGTCCAAATGGGAAGCCCAGAAGAGCTGGATTTACTCCCTTCTTCTTCATTTGTGTGGCTCTTATTTGTTCTCCAGGACTCAAGTCACATATTAGGAAGGATGGAAAAATTATCTTCTGGGACCAGCTGGAGATTGTTTCACTTCTTAATTGAAATCTATCAATGGTATTTAAGTATTCTAGGAGCCCTCTAAATAATAGATTAAAAATTACATGTGCACATACAACTTCTCTTCCTTTTTTGGGGAAAATATTCATATCATTTATCAGATATCATGTTTTTACATTATGGCTCCACCTGAATCTGTATTTAACTACAAAGAGCAGGTGGGTGAGTTGAATGACTTCTTAAGGGGTCATGGTTTTTATCCTAAAAGTGTGTCTTCCCTAAATAACTAATGCTCATGGCTCCAACTATAAATAATTTTAAACATTTCTACCAATTATTATTAAAATGAGTATGATTCTTATTTGTAACCAAAAACTATGTACATAATTTAATCTCATTAAAGAACTACTAGTATTAGTACAACATATAGAATAAAATGTATCAAGTCAAGTTTATCCTGGATCTGTAGAAAAATACAGATAAAATACAGGCAGAACTTATCTTGTCCTGATGCTCTCCTTAGGTGAGTTTATTCACCTCCGTGGCTTCAAACGCAGCTTAAATGTAAATGACCCCAACATATATGTCCAGGCTCATTAAAATTCTCCACTGAATGTCCCCGAACAGGTGAACTCCAGAGACTTGAGGTCTGTGCTGAAAAAGGTGGACTCTTCACAGGGAACCACAACCAGAAAACAAGCCACACTAGATATGTGCACATACACACATGAACAGTTGGTAGAAATTGTCTTCCCTGGGATGTCCAGTGAAGTTCTTCTGGCCTATGATGTATAGATGTGAGATGTACTGCATAGGGTACAATAGCCAGGTCCTCTTTTAGCATATAACTGCCCTTCAGTAACTTAGTGTAAGGAATACTATGTTCCTACTTTGCCTGTAGGAAAATAAGATTTTTTTTCTCTTTCAATAAACTATATAGGCTTTCTCATTCCACTCCCTGGTTTAATTCTGCCTTGTTGCTCTAATATTTCTGAACCACAAAGCAAGTATACCATTTAAAAAACACCAACAGGTAAGGATACATGTACTCTGGGCCCATGCACACAATGCATGAAAGTAAAAAAAAATAATTAAAAATGATAAGAGTTTTTCAATCAATTTGATAAAAAATTAAGTTAATTAAAAGAAGACTCTCTTTTTTCCCTAGAACGTGACACTGATCTTTATTATTAATGCATACCAGCATTCCGTAGCTGTGCATAATGATGGGCTGTAACATCACGAGCAGTTTCATCTGGAGCCTAATTTGTTATAAAATCTTTTCTAGTATTCTCGAAGTGTGGCCTCTGACACTGCCTCCCTCCTGCTTCTGGGCTAGTTCTGAACTCTGAGAGAATATCTTCCTTTTTATTTTTACCTGAGAGTTAATTTGCAAGATTGTCTTCAGCTTTAGTTTCCCAACCTTCCAAAAATAAGCATTTACAGGATTTTCACTTTGCTTTCATTTTTTTGCTTTATGTTCTATTAATAGAAACTATTGTGAAAACATCATACACAAGTTATCTCTTCTGTAAGTACAGTCTTATTAGAGAGAACAAAGAGAAAGGAGATTAAAGGGTGTCACTTAATTCAAATATTGGAGTTAGGGAAGATTAAAATAAATATTCCCGAAATATGGGTATGAAGCTTAATTGAGTCATTTATTCCTATATTCATTCATATAAGTTCATTCACATGAATGAATATTTATTGAGAATTCCCTATATTCGATACTGGAAAGAAGTAGATGTTTAAGACAGTTCTTGCAACCAAAGGGATTATGATATTTAATACCTTGTACTTGTTGTCCTAGGTATCACAAAGATAAAAGGAAAATTAAGTTACAGTACCTACTTTCAAGGGATTGCAATTTCTTACAAGTGTGTAAAATAGAGCCCAATATAGAACATTGTTCCAGCTCATGTGTGTAAAACACATCTAATGTGAAAGTCCACGTGGGCCAAAGGGTTTGAAGGAGACTCTGGGAAGGAGATAGTACTTAAATTGGATCAAGACAGATGGGCTGAATTTATGGTACATTAATACTGTATAATATTGTACATCTGGTTAAAACAATGAGCTAGATGAATCAGTACACATAATAAACTTATGTTTATTGAGCAAAAAAAGAAAGTTGTAGGTAAGAAAAAGAAAAAGAAGAAAATACACTGTGTGATTCATTATTTGTAAAATTAAAGTCAAAGGCTCTGAAAAGAAGAAAGGAAAGAATGATGGGCTGAATTTGGACAGATGGTGAATAGGGGAGAATATAGCAGACAGAAAAGTTTTCAAATGCCATATAGTGTTCAGAACAGAGAAAAGACTGGGTTATCCATAGTATATAACGAGTAACCCTCTCAGGAGAGAAATATAACAATGTGACATGAGATTTACACTCTATGTTATAATCTGCAAACCAAGAGCTGGATCAATGGAATATCTTCTCTTGAGTTAGGCAAAACCCGGCAGTGGTGCAGGACAGGATGTGAGTGTCTAGTGCCTGGAAGTCTGCTTACCTCTTTTGTAAAGAAAATTCTGGAGAAAATGTTCAGCTACCCAGAAAAAATCAATCCATGAGAGAGAGGGGTGTACTTATGGTCACATATAACAAAAAGTTATTCAGAGACTAAACAAATGTGTGCAGGTATAATATTCAAAGTTCTAGACAGGGAATTTATTCACATTCTACAGTATAAAGCAGAAGAGAGAGAGAGGGAAATATATAGAATTTGATTTAATACCCAAATAGAAGTAGAGGTGAGGAAAAAAGAAAGAAAGCTAGCCAACCGGTCTGGAGGGGCCCCACAAGCTGAAGCCGTGACTGTCCTTGGGACCGTGAGCCAGTTGTCTCAACAAGTAACTTAAAGACAAAATGGAAAAACAAGGAGGTTGGTGCCAGAGATCATGTTGATGTGAAATCAGGGATGGCCACCTTGTGCCAGTGAGTACAACTTGGAGGAGCTTCAATATGGTGGAAGAGTAAGATGTGGAGATCACCTTCCTCCCCACATATACATCAGAAATACATCTATACGTGGAACAACTCCTATAGAACACCCACTGAACTCTGGCAGAAGACCTCAGGCCTCCCAAAAGGCAAGAAACTCTGCACGTACCTGGGTAGGGCAAAAGAAAAAAGAATAGACAGAGACAAAAGGAGAGGGACGGGACCTGCACCAGTGGGAGGGAGCCGTGAAGGAGGAAAGGTTTCCACACACTAGGAAGCTCCTTCCTGGGTGGAGACTGCGGGTGGCAGAGGGGGAAGATTCAGAGCCATGGAGGAGAGCACAGCCAGAGGGGTGCAGAGGGCAAAGCGGAGAGATTCCCGTACAGAGGATAGGTGCTGACCAGCACTCACCAGGCCAAAAGGCTTCTCTGCTCACCCGCCGGGATGGGCAGGGCTGGGAGCTGAGGCTCGGGCTTCGGTCAGAGCACAGGGAGAGGACTGGGGCTGGCGGCGTGAACACAGCCTGAAGAGGCTAGTGTTCCACAGCTAGCAGGGAGGGAGTCCGGGAAAAAGTCTGGACCTGCCAAAGAGGCAAGAGACTTTTTCTTGCCTCTTTGTTTCCTGGTGCGCAAGGAGTGGGGATTAAGAGCACTGCTTAAAGGAGCTCCAGAGACAGGCGTGAGTCGCGGCTATCAGCGCGGACCCCAGAGATGGGCATGGGATTCTGGGGCTGCTGCTGCCACCACCAAGAAGCCTGTGTGCAAGCACAGGTCACTATCCACACCTCCCCTCCCAGGAGCCTGTGCAGCCCGCCACTGCCAGGGGCCAGTGATCCAGGGACAACTTCCCCGGGAGAACGCACGGAGTGCCTCAGGCTGGTGCAACGTCACGCTGGCCTCTGCCGCTGCAGGCTCGCCCTACACTCCGTGCCCCTCCCTCTCCGCAGCCTGAGTGAGCCAGAGACGCCAAATCAGCTGCTTCTTTAACCCTGTCCTGTCTGAGCAAAGAACAGACGTCTTCAGGTGACCTACAAGCACAGGCGGGGCCAAATCCAAAGTTGAACCCCCGGAGCTGTGTGAACAAAGAAGAGAAAGGGAAATTTTTCCCAGCAGCCTCAGGAGCAGCAGATTAAATCTCCATAATCAACTTGATGTACCCTGCATCTGTGGAATACCTGAATAGACAACGAATCATCCCAAAGTGAGGAGGTGGATTTTGGGAGCAAAGATATCTATCTATCTATCTATCTATCTATCTATCTATCTATCTATCTATCTATCTATATCTATATATATCTCTCTATATATATAGATAGATAGAGAGATAGATATAGATATATATATATTTCCCCTTTTTCTCTTTTTGTGAGTCTGTATGTGTATGCTTCTGTGTGTGATTTTGTCTGTATAGCTTTGCTTTTACCATTTGTCCTAGGGTTCTGTCTGTCCATTGTTTTTTTCCATTTTTTTATTACTTAAAATTTTTTTCTTAATAATTATTTTTATTTTAATAAATTTATTTTATTTTACTTTTATTTTATTTTACTTTTATTTTATTTTATCTTCTTTTTTCTTTCTTTTTTTTTCTCCCTCTTATTCTGAGCCATGTGGAGGACAGGCACTTGGTGCTCCAGCAGGTTTCAGGGCTGTGCCACTGAGGTGGGAGAGCCAAGTTCAGGACACTGGTCCACAAGAAACCTCCCAGGTCCATGTAATATCAAACAGCAAAAATCTCCCAGAGATCTCATCTCAATGGCAACATGCAGCTCCACTCAATGACAAGCAAGCTACAATGCAGGACACTCTATGACAAACAGTTAGCAAGACAGGAACACAACCCCTACCATTAACACAGAAGCTGCCTGAAATTATAATAAGGCTACAGACAACCCAAAACACACCACCAGACCTGTACATGCCCACCAGAAAGAAAAGATCTAGCCTCATCCACCAGAACACAGGCACTAGTCCCCTCTACCAGGAAGCCTACACAACCCACTGAACCTTAGCTACTGGGGACAAACACCAAAAACAATGGAAACAATGAAAATGCAGCCTGTGAAAAGGAGACCCCAAACACAGTAAGTTAAGCAAAATGAGAAGACAGAGAAACACACAGCGAATGAAGGAGCAAGGCATAAACCCAACAGACCTAACAAATGAAGAGGAAATAAGCAGTATACCTGAAAAACAATTCAGAATAATGATAGTAAAGATGATCCAAAATCTTGGGAATACAATGGAGAAAATACAAGAAAAGATTAATGAGGACCTAGAAGAACTAAAGAGCAAACAAATGATGATGAACAACACAATAAATGAAATTAAAAATTCTCTAGAAGAGATCAATAGCAGAATAACTGAGGCAGAAGAATGGATACGTGACCTGGAAGATAAAATAGTGGAAGAAGTTACTGCAGAGCAGAATAAAGAAAAAACAATGAAAATGATTGAGGACAGTATCAGAGACCTCTGGGACAACATTAAATGCACCAACATTTGAATTATAGGGGTCCCAGAAGAAGAGAAAAAGAGAGGGACTGAGAAAATATTTGAAGAGATTATAGTTGAAAAGTTCACTAATATGGGAAAGGAAAGAGTTAATCAAATCCAGGAGGCACAGAGAGTCCCATACTGGAAAATTCCAAGGAGAAACACGCCAAGACACATATTAATCAAACTATCAAAAATTAAATACAAAGATAAATATTAAAACCAGTAAGGGAAAAAAACAAGTAACATAAGGGAATCCCCATAAGATTAACAGCTGATCTTTCAGCTGAAATTCGGCAAGCCAGAAGGGAGTGGCAGGACATATTTAAACTGATGAAAGAGAAAAACCTACAAACAAGATTACTCTACCCAGCAAGGATCTCATTCAGATTTGAGGGAGAAATTAAAAGCATTACAGACAAACAAAAGCTAAGAGAACTCAACACCATCAAACCAGCTTTATAACAAATGCTAAAGGAACTTCTCTAGGCAGGAAACACAAGAGAAAGAAAAGACCTACAATAATAAACCCAAAACAATTAAGAAAATTGTAATACGAACATGCATATTGATACTTACCTTAAAGGTAAATGGATTAAATGCTCCCACCATAAGACACAGATTGGCTGAAAGGATACAAAAACAAGACCCATATATATGCTGTCTACAAGAGACCCACTTCAGACCTAGGGACACATACAGACTGAAAGTGAGGGCATGGAAAAAGATATTCAATGCAAAAGGAAATCAAAGAAATCTGGAGTAGCAATTCTCATATCAGACAAATTAGACTTTAAAAAAAGACTGGTACAAGAGACAAAGAAGAACACTACATAATGATCAAGGGATCAATCCAAGAAGAAGATATAGCAATTGTAAATATTTATGTACCCAACATAGGAGCACCTCAATACATAAGGCAAATACTAACAGACATAAAAGGGGAAATTGACAGTAACAGAATCATAGCAGGGGACTTTAACATCTCACTTTCACCAATGGACAGATCATCCAAAATGAAAATAAATAAGGGCACAAGCTTTAAATGACACTTTAGACAAGATGGACTTAATTGCTATTTATAGGACTTTCCAACCAAAACAAGAGAATACACATTCTTCTCAAGTTCTCATGGAACATTCTCCAGGAGAGATCATATGTTGGGTCACAAATCAAGCCTTGGTACATTTAAAAAATTGAAATTGTATCAAGTATCTTTTCCAACCACAATGCTATGAGACTAGATATCAATTACAGGGATAAATCTGTAAGAAATACACACACATGGAGGCTACACAGCACACAATTTACAAACAAAGAGAACACTGAAGAAATCAAAGAGGAAATAAAAATATACCTAGAAAAAAATAACAATGAAAACACAATGACCCAAAACCTATGGGATGCAGCAAAAGCAATTCTAAGAGGGAAGTTTATAGCTATACAAGCCTACCTTAAGAAACAAGAAACAACTCAAATAAACAAGCTAACCTTACACCTAAAATACTTGGGAAAAGAAGAATAAAAAAACTCAAAGTTAGCAGAAGGAAACAAATCATAAAGATCAGATCAGAAATAAATGAAAAGGAAATGAAGGAAATGATAGAAAAGATCAATAAAACTAAAAGCTGGTTCTTTGAAAAGACAAACAAAATTGATAAACCATTAGCCAGACTTATCAAGAAAAAAAGGGAGAAGGCTCAAATCAATAGAATTAGAAATGAAAAAGGAGAAGTAAAAACTGACACTGCAGAAATACAAAGGATCATGAGAGATTACTACAAGAAACTATATGCCAATAAAATGGACAACCTGGAAGAAATGGACAAATTCTTAGAAATGCACAACCTTCTGAGACTGCACCAGGAAGTAATAGAAAATATGAACCGACCAATCATGAGGACTGAAATTGGAACTGTGATTAAAAACCTTCCAACAAACAAAAGCCCAGGACCAGATGGCTTCATAAGTGAATTCTATCAAACATTTACAGAAGAGCTAACACCTATCCTTCTCAAACCCTTCTAAAATACAGCAGAGGGAGAAGCACTCCCAAACTCATTCTACGAGGCCACCATCACCCTGATACCAAAACCAGACAAAGATGTCACAAAGAAAGAAAACTACAGGCCAATATCATTAATGAACATAGATGCAAAAATCCCCAACAAAATACTAGGAAAGAGAATCTAACAGCACATTAAAAGGATCATACACCATGATCAAGTGGGGTTTAGCCCAGGAATGCAAGGATTCTTCAATATATGCAAATCAATCTATGTGATACACCATATTAACAAATGGAAGGAGAAAAAACATATGATCATCTCAATACATGCAGAGAAAGCTTTCAACAAAATTCAACACCCATTTATGATAAAACCCCCTCCAGAAAGTAGGCATAGAGGGAACTTCCCTCAACATAATAAAGGCCATATATGGCAAACCCACAGCCAACATCGTCCTCAATGGTGAAAACCTGAAACCATTTCCACTAAGATCAGGCACAAGACAAGGCTGCCAACTCTCAGCACTATTATTCAACATAGTTTTGGAAGTTTTAGCCACAGCAACCAAAGAAGAAAAAGAAATAAAAGGAATTCAAAATGGAAAAGAAGAAGTAAAGCTGTTTGCAGATGACATGATACTATACATAGAGAATCCTAAAGATTCTACCAGAAAACTACTAGAGCTAATCAATGAATTTGCTAAAGTAGCAGGATACAAAGTTAATGCACAGAAATCTCTTGCATTCCTATACACTAATGATGAAAAATCTGAAACTGTAATTCAGAGAACACTTCCATTTACCACTGCAACAAAAAGAATAAAATATCTAGGAATACACTTACCTAAGGAGACATAAGATCTGTATGCAGAAAATTATAAGACACTGATGAAAGAAATTAAAATGATACAAATAGATGGAGAAATATACCATGTTCTTGGATTGGAAGAATCAACATTGTGAAAATGACTCTACTACCCAAATCAATCTACAGATTCCATGCAATCCCTATCAAACTACCACTGACATTTTTCACAGAACTAGAAAAAACTGTATGGAAACACTAAAGACCCTGAATAGCCAAACAATCTTGAGAAAGAAAAACAGAGCTGGAGGAGTCAGGCTCCCTGACTTCAGACTATTCTCCAAAGCTACAGTAATCAAAAAGTATGGTACTGGCATGAAAACAGAAATATAGATCAATGGAACAGGATAGAAAGCCCAGTGATAAACTCACAAACATATGGTCACCTTATCTTTGATAAAGGTGGCAAGAATATACAGTGGAGAAAAGACAGCCCCTTCAATAATTGGTGCTGGGAAAACTGGACAGCTACATGTAAAAGAATGAAATTAGAACACTCCCTAGCACCATGCACAAAAATAAGCTCAAAATGGATTAAAGACCTAAATGTAAGGCCAGAAACTATCAAACTCTTAGAGGAAAACATAGGCAGAACACTCTATGACATAAATCACAGCAAGATCCTTTTGGACCCACCACCTAGAGAAATGGGAATAAAAACAGAAATAAACAAATGGGACCTAATGAAACTTAAAAGATTTTGCACAGCAAAGGAAACCATAAACAAGACAAAATGACAACCCTCAGAATGGGAGAAAATATTTGCTAATGAAGCAACTGACAAAGGAGTAATCTCCAAAACATACAAGCAACTCATGTAGCTCAATAACAGAAATACAAACAACCCAATCCAAAAATGGGCAGAAGACGTAAGTAGATATTTCTCCAAAGAATATATACAGATTGCCAACAAACACATGAAAGGATGCTCAACGTCATTAATCATTAGAGAAATGCAAATCAAAAGCACAATGAGATATCATCTCACACCAGTCAGAATGGCCATCATCAAAAAAATCTAGAAACAATAAATGCTGGAGAGGGTGTGGAGAAAAGGGAACCCTCTTGCACTGTTGGTGGGAATGTAAATTGATACAGCCACTATGGAGAACAGTATGGAGGTTCCTTAAAAAACTAAAAATTTAACTACCATATGACCCAGCAATCCCACTCCTGGGCATGCACCCTGAGATAACCATAATTCAAAAAGTGTCATGTACCAAAACGTTCATTGCAGGTCTATTTACAATAGCCAGGACATGGAAGCAACTTAAGTGTCCATCATCGGATGAATGGATAAAGAAGATGTGGCAAATATATACAATGGAATATTACTCAGCCATAAAAAGAATGAAACTGAGTTATTTGTAGTGAGGTGGGTGGACCTAGAGACTGTCATACAGACTGAAGTAAGTCAGAAGGAGAAAAACAAATACCGTATGCTAACACATATATATGGAATCTAAAAAAAAAAAAACAAGAAAATGGTCAGAAGAACCTAGGGTCAAGATGGGAATAAAGATGCAGACCTATTTGAGAATGGAGTTGAGGATACAGGGAATGGGAAGGGTAAGCTGGGACAAAGTGAAAGAGTGGCATGGACATATATACAGTACCAAATGCAAAATAGATAGATAGTAGGAAGTAGTCACAAAGCACAGGGAGATCATCTCGGTGCTTTGTGGCCACCTAGAATGGTGGGGTAGGAAAGGTGGGAGTGAGGGAGATGCAAGAGGGAAGAGATATGGGGATATACGTATATGTATAACTGATTCACTCTGTTATAATGCAGAAACTGACACACCATTGTAAAGCAATTATACTCTAATAAAGATGTTAAAAAAAAAGAAAGAAAGCTAACCAACCAAATCAGTTTAGATAAGTGTGAGAAAAAAGTGTAAAATGGAGACCAAATGAGAATGAAAGAAAGAAAACTTGCAGTTGCTGCCTCTTAAGGGGACAGGCCGCTTGTAGGAATGGGAGGGAAGAGTGCAAACCAGACCTCATCCCCTCTAGTTCTCTTATCCATTGAATCTTGTGGAAGGATGATCTAGTAAGAAAGGTGGTAATTAAATACCTTGAATCATTAAGTATTCCAGCACTGGCTCATTGGTAACATGACCCAGTATCTTTGAACTTGGCCAGTCCTCAGTAGTTCTCCTCTTAAGAAGTGCTGGGGTGGGGGTGTGTGGGTGATAAAGGGAAGTGGAAAGAGATGAAGTGTAAAGGTCATTTAGCCAACAAACTCTTGCTTAAGGCTCACAATACAGAGTCATTGCACTCTCTCTGTGGGTTAGTTCCTAAAGTAAGTGTCTAAGGTGAACACTGTGTGTAATCAAAGTGATTCCTTGTGTGGCTTAGCACGTACACTAAAACGTTGTTAAAAAGAAATCATAAAACACAATGGTTCTGTCAAACAACGTGTTTGGGTACAGGTAGAACAGGACAGCCTGGCAGCTTGGCTACAAGAGGTCACTCAGGGACCCAGGTTCTTTTCCTCTTGTGGCTCCTGTGTATGATCAATGCAGAATCAAAACATGTGGAAGAAAATCAATTTTTTTCAAGAAGTCATATGCGTTTAGTTCCATCACTTCCACTTAACATATTATTGATGAGAAATTGATCTCATGGCCACATTGATCTGCAAGGGATGACAGGAAATATAGCCTCTAGCTGACTGGCCATTGTCACCCTAAGGAGATAGTGGACCAAGGAGAGGGAAAGCCTCGATTATTGGCTTCTGTTTCTATGGAAGAAGAGGAGATGAATTTTGAGAGAAAAGCAGTCTTCTATCCTTGTCTGCCTTTCACAGACAACCCAATCGTGAATTACCCTCTCAAAACATATTCATCTTGACTCAAATGGAAAAACTCAGGGTCTCATCCACTTACTGTAACCAGTTAAAAGCCCCAAGCCTGTGAATGATATGGATTTCTCTTCATCAAGGCCAGCTGTGGTTCCTTGCAGTTTAGCAGCCTATAAACTCCTAGACAAGTTATCTGCCTTCCCTCAATCCCAGTATATCATGGCAATGATATACCTCAACTATACTCCTTTTGGGGAAATGAGAAAAATAGAAAAGACACAGAAGTCAGTTATTCATTGTCGTTACCAAATCCTTCTGGGCAGGCATGGCAAGTACTCCCAACTTGGCAGCAAAGTTCCTTGATTAGGCTTGACTTGTCTCTTGGAATGAGCTCACCTGTCTATTATGCTCCAAGAGTCCTGACTTCACTATCTGAGAGATTCTTCTTTTCCATTACGTCTGGGACCACAACAAAAGATGATGAGGGAAAGTATTCAACCCCTGGAATTGCATAGTTTTGTAACTGTTAGAGACACAGGACAAATATTGCATCAAGGATTGAAAAATTAGACATTTGTCAACTTGGCTTGCAATCTCTTTGGCAATACAACTCTCTCATCTGTAGTAGACAATTTATTTGATTCCAGTTAGTTCCACGTGCAAGAAACTAGACTTGAATCTCTCTTCTAGACAGAAATCTGAAGCCTCTACATTCAATTTTATTTTCTGACCCCTGTACTTGGTCTATCTCTCTCTCCTTCATTTTAGTGGTGATTTCTTGAGGTCCACTGAAGCAACAAGCTTGGGTGAAAAGGCACCATCATTTTGTCTTTATTTGGACTGATTTCTTTTTTCTGGATGAAAAATCGTAATGAGAAATACTGGAGGAAAGTCTGGAATACTAACACTTTCTGTTTTGGCTAAAGAAGTAGTAAAACTCTTCCATCTTAAAGCTCCCCAATATCTGGATCTCCATTTGGTTTAAATTTAAGGCATATCTTAGTCCCCAGAGCTCAGTTTCATTCCATTTTGCCTGCACTTGGGCTTGTTCTTGCTCAAGCTTTCCCTCTTATAAGATTTTGCCAGAAGCAGCAGGGAGCATTCGACACACAAACTCATTCTAAGTTTTTCAAACAAGTTTCTTTTGGAGTACAGAGTACAGTTTTGAAAAACTCATGGTCTTCCCTGAAAGTTATAACTTGCTTCCCAAGTTGTCGTATCTGTGTTTTTGCCACCCAACACCAAACCATTAAGAAACAACCAAATGTTTAAAAATTTTTGTTATGGCAGTGAACCACTTCCTGGTTAAATTTATGTATTAGTTATATCATGGCTAAAGTGCTGTAAAAAGAGATACAAAAATGTAGTGGCTACAACAAGATAACATTTATTTTTTTCCTCCCAGTACAGAACATTTATATTATATATATACATTTAATATATATATTTATATATGTGATAAAATTCAGTACACAGTAGAGTGCATAACCCATTGTATTTTTATTTATTTATTTTATAAAAGAGAAAGAGAGAGGGAGGATACAAACAACATAACAGAGTGTGTATTATAGAATTTACAAGAAGTTAAATGAAGGTATACTACATCTTTTCTAGACCATTGTCCTTCTGGGCAAACAAATTACAAATTGTCCTTTATATGCCTCACAATAATTTATTCATTGCCAAATTTTATTCTTTTTTCTTGGTTCTTGTCCGTTTTGACATCAAAAATGTTTTCTGACATCTGACATCATCAACATCTTTGGACCTTGGTTTCCTTTCTAAAAATAATAATTTAAACTATAATGTCTCTGAAATCTCTACCAACTATAAATCCTGTGTTTCATTGTCATTAACATGAGAGCTAGGCCTTGTTTTCTGAGACACTGGGGTGTGTTCTTGCCTGGTAGAACCTGTAGATCTGGTAATGGATGGTGTGTTTCTCTTCCCAACAGCAGCCTGTGCTTTGATGCTGCATTGTCTCCATTTGAGATTCTCAGAATGCCTTCCTTTAACAGCTTTACCAGCAAGTGCTGAAGATTTAAACGTGAACTAGGTCTTTAAGTCTTTCTTCCAATGAAGCTCAAATTTTATAGATGGATCACTGAGTGGCTTCTGACAAGTGTGTAAGACCTTACAGATATGCTATGTACAAACTGTATATTTGCTCCAACTTATCATACTGGCCTTATCTTCACTTATTTTTCATTTTCCAGGTATTTTATTATGCTATATAAGATGAATCTTTGAACTTTTCTTTGAATTTCCTTGGAACATTTCACAGATTAATTAATGAATTACAAGCTCACAGAGAAATTCAGACTCATACTCCAAGATCATCATTGATTTTCCACATTCCATATATTTTTCATTTCCATTTACACATTTCCAATGACTTTTCTCTTTTTCTCAATCTGAAATATTTAGTTTTTCTATTTGGCATCACTTCCCTTCTGACTGAAGATCTTAGCATTTCTTATAGCACAATTCTGCTGATGGCTAATCCCCTTACTTTTCTTTTATTAAAAATTCCTTTATTTTGCTTTTAATCTGAAGGAATATTTTCACTGACTATAGATTTCTCTTTGTGTGTGTACATTTTTTTTCTTTTAGAACTTTTAAGACATTATTTCACATTTTTTTCTGGCCTTCATTTTTTCTAATGGAAAGCCAGTAATAATTTGAATAATTTTTCTCATCCTTATTTAAAATTTTCTCTCTTTTTGTTTTTGGTTTTCTGTAGTTTGGTGCTAATATGAAGAAATATGGTAGTATATGTGTTTATTATACTTGGGGCTCACTGATCTTGTAGAACTTATAACTGTCTGACTTTGGGAAATTTTTGGTCACTATATTTAATATATTTTTTTCTGCTCAATTCTGCCTCTCTTTTCCTTCTGGGACTCCAATTATGCCTATGTTAGACATTTTTATATTGCCCCACGGGTTTCTGAGGTTCTGTTCATTTTTTTTCAATAATTGTCATCTCTATCCTTCAGATTAATTTCTATTGATATGTCCTCATAATGACTTCCTTCTGTTATCTCCATTTTCTCAGTCCATTCTTCTCCAGTGATTTTCCTTGTATATTTCAGATATCTATTTTACATTTATAGAATTTGTCTGCTGAGATTTACTAATTTTAGCTCCTTATGAGCATATTTTCCCCTACTTCCTTAAGCATAGTTATATATACAAAGTGCTTTAAAATTCTTGTCTGCATTGCAACATTAGGTCATCTCGAGGTTATTGTCTTTTCTCTTTAAAATGAGTATCATACTCCTTTCTTTGTATGTAAAAAAACAAACAAATAAATAGCTCTTATCCTAGCCATTTTGCATCAAGTTTTAGGATTATGGACTTTGTCATGTTCTTTTAAAGAGTATTGAGAATTTTTTTTAAGCTGGTGGTTAACTTGGCTGAACTCAACTGTAAACCGTCTCCTCTGTGGTTGGTAGTCTGTTCTCAGGCTTGTGTCTTTAGCTGCACTACTTGAAATACATTTTGTACATAGCTGGTTCAAGAGTCATCCAGAGATTTGGGCAGAGTTGTTTTATAGAACTGGGGGCTTTCCATCCTTGTTTTCTCCCTTCCAGGATTTGTCCCCCACTTTCTAATGGCTGAAGTTGCCTGAATTCAATCCTCTGGTTTTTCAGTCCAGTAATTCTGTAGGCTTCCTATTGAAGTTTTGTCTCCTTGACATAGCATGAAGACTGGGACTTACCCTCTTCAAATAAGCTATGGAAATAGAATATTCACCCAGAACTGTTCTAGAGTTCTTGAGGGAAAGAGAAACAAGTAAGTAGATAAGTAGATAGATACATATGAGAAATTGGTAGATAGATACATATGAGGAGTTGGTTCACAGGATTATGGAAGCAGAGAAGTCCCATGATCTGTCATCTACAAACTGGAGACCCAGGAAACATGGTGGAGTAATTGTAGTGCCAGTTCAAAGGCTTGAGAACCAGAAAAGCCAATGATGTAAATTCCAGTCAAAGAGCAGTAGAAGACTGATGTCCCAGCACACGTAGGCAGCTAGGAAGAAAAACCATTGAATTGCTTCTTACTCTTTCTATTGCTCTATTCAGGCCCACATCAGATTTGACGATGCCCATCCTCATTGCAAAAGGCAATCTACCTTAGTGAGTGCATGGATTCAAATGCTAATCTCATCTGGAAACACCCTCACAGAACCCACCCAGAGATAATCTTTAGTTGAGCACTCTATGGCTCAGTTGACTTGACACATAAAATTAACCATCACAAAAACCATGCCCTTCTTTGAAGTATCAATTCTTGTCCATTAACTGTCTCTTTTATTCACTTCCCAGTGCGTTTGGGTGGTTGAATTTTATATTTTGTCTAGAGTTTGTGGTTGATTTCTCTTAGAGGTTTGGTCCAATAGGAATTATTTGCTATTATTAGAAGCTATTCTCATCCATCCACCTCCATTTCTTGCATATAAGGTAATGGCTACACTGCTTAGTCTATCATTCAAGACTGTATTATCTGGCTCTGCTTCAGCTTTATCCACTGTCTTCTACTTCATCCTTATATAGGTTACCACCTCCTTTCCCCTTACACATTGCATCACATCCACTCATTGAGCAAGAGATTTTTGAGCACTTCCTATATATCAGGCAACTAGGAACAAAAGCAGTATTACCTTTGCCCTCTTGAAGCTGACAGCATGGAAGACTTGCAAATGTGCTTGATCATTACTGCCCTGAGTATTTGCTGATGCTCAGTTGCCTTCTCTATATTTTGATTTCCTCAAATATTCTCTTCTATCCTTTCTACTTATCAAATCCTACCCATCCCCAAATTCTGTTTCTTCACACCCTATATTTATTATTTTTTTATTACATTTTTTTTTCTTTTCTTGAGTAAACTAAATAGACACTGTCAGGGATTCAGTGCACTTTCTTTGTGTTGCAGTGTTCAGCCTGCTGTTGCTGTATGGAAAAGGTTAGTAAATGAATTAATGCTACTACTTTCCTCATTACTTGATTTATAATTCATCATAATATTTATTGAACTTATAAGTTAGTGGCTGATGAAGAAAGTGATTATGTTAAAGGCCATAAGATTTTCATCCAAAAATGAGAACCAGACTTTATAATAACTTTCAAAGTGTTTTGATGTTTTTATTCATTGATGATAGTTTACCCACATTCTTTCATACTAATCTGAATATCAGCATATCAAGAATAGAATCATCAGAATTCCATATTGATATTTTACTGTTAATTAACTTGTTTGGTTCCCTATATCATGATGATGTTTGAAATGCTTTTCAAGTAATTTTCATGCTCTTTCAATGGAGGGGTGAATCAAGAGAATCTGAAGGTCATAGAGACACATTCTCTTTATTTTGCCTACTTGCATTCATCAATTTATCTGGCCTCTCATCTGCCAGCCAAAAGAGTTCTCAGCAATTAGTGGTGCAATGGGAGCTATTCATGTCAAATAGACTGGTTCAAACCCATCAGAGATCCAGAGAATAGTTTTTAATACTTGAAACCATAAGTCTTTACTTAGAATTTATTGCATATGAATTAGTGCCTTTCTCTTAAAATAAAAGAAAGAAACACATATGTCCATGTTCAGATAAAACTTGATCACCGTAATCTATCCTATGAGAATCTATCTCCTGAACTACAAATCAAAATACTGACAAAGTTTTCAGTGACACTGCTAAGTGTAAAAGATGTATGTGAAGTATTGGTAACATAATGAAATGATGGAATTTCAGAATATTATGGTGGCTAAGACAGTAATAACTACAATCAGAACTGCCCTGAAAAACCCAACACATAGAGCCCTCATAGGTGATTAATTTTAATGTGGAAATGGTGACCTCTATTACATGCACTATCAAGATTTTGAGTTTCTTGATAGGAAGTCAGTATCTTATTTTGGATCCATCATTGTACACTGTGTAGTCCTGGGAACACATAGGCAGGGATGACATTCTGCAATGTGCCCCAATGTAGCTAAAACAAATGATTTAGCTACCATCCATTCTGACTATCAGTGCCCATACCATACTAGTTGGTAAATATTTTTATAATATCATGTCTCTCTCTATTTCTCTCCTCATCACAAAGGTGTTTTATTTTAGAGCACTGATTTTCCCAAGAGGGAATACAATACATTACAGAAGGGAGGTAAGAACATGTATTTTTGCATACTGACACAATGTGTTTCTTCTATATTTTATAGGAAGGTGATAAAATACATATACATATACATATACATATATATATATATACCCCCATATATTGGTATATGTATACATATATGTATGCTATGCATGTATATATACTCTCTAAAGCATATGTGTGTATATACACAACATGCACATGTGCATATATACATACATATACACATTAAGTATCACCTCCCTATAAAATATAGGAGAAACATATTGAGTAGTTGTGTAAAAATATATGGCATTATCTCACATCTGTAGTGTATTCTATTCCCTCTAGGTAAACTCTGTGCTCTAAAATAAAACATTCGCCCTTGTTTTTATAAGTATGTGCACCAATAACAAAACATAAAACTAGAAGCCCATCACACTTGAAGATATCATTCTGCACAACTTAAATCCTCTGTGCCAACTTGCACAGTTGTGACTTAGGAAATTTCCCAGTCATTTACTCAGAATTCTGGATTGTGTACTGAGATGTGGATGGGGCAGAGAATAGAGAGTTAAGGGCAGGGAATAGGAAGAGGAAATAGAAGTGAGAGCAAGCAGCAGCCGCTTTCAAGTGCCAGTGTAGGTGCCATGAAAGAAACCATCAGATATGGGAAGAAGGAAAGAAGACAAGCAGGCATCAGCTTCAGAATCAGACAAAGCTAAGTGAGTCTCAGTCCATCAGTTTATGAATCCCCTTGATCTTTGTACTGTGCCCACAATACTGCCTCACAATTTTACTATATTGTTTTTCTAGTAAGCAGATTTTCCTACCCTCAGCTAAGAATAGGCAATATCAAACATTTCCCATTCTTGTCAAGCCCTCAACTCATCCTCTCCTCAACCTATTCTATAATTTGTAGACAAAATGAAAGCCATTAGATGAGACCTTCCTCAAAACCCATAATCTTCCTGTAGCCATTCTGTTCTTCTATTGTGATGGAAGAGGTGTGTCTTCCCCTACTGAGGCCTGAGTTTCCCAAATAGGCTCTAGTTCCTGTCCCCTTCTGACTCCTCAATAATCTTCTCCAGAAATGTGGTGTGATCCTCTTTCATCCATTGATATTTACCATGGCTCTAAACAACACTGATAAGATATACACCGAGGAACTTTACCGCTGGGTGACAAAGCACATTAACTTTACTGGGTATTGATCAGTCTTTTTCAAATAGCTTAAATCAATTATATCACTGACAATGGATAAGAGTTCCTTTGCTTCACATCCTTGCCAACACAATATTTTCAAACTGCTTTATGTTTTCCAATCTGATGGGAGTAAAAATAGATATTATTTAATTTTTATTTTATTTTATTTCCCTAATTATT
This sequence comes from Mesoplodon densirostris, assembly GCF_025265405.1. NCBI lineage: Eukaryota > Metazoa > Chordata > Mammalia > Artiodactyla > Ziphiidae > Mesoplodon > Mesoplodon densirostris. Next base: position 106,140,548 of record NC_082664.1, read on the forward strand.
AATGGGATTGAGAATATTTTCATACATGTATTGTCCATTCATATCTCCTCCTCTATGAATTACTTTTACAAATATTTTGCCCAATTTTATATAAGATTTTGGTTTTCTTCTTTAACATATTATTTTCCCAAAGATCAAAATAGTTGAAAAGATGTCTTTTCAATGAATAAAATAGAATATATAATGTTAACCTAGACTTGACCACTGGATATTTTTGTTCTTTGAAAAGATAATAACAAAAAGACTAAAGTAAAGTTCATCACTGGACTATAATAATACTTGGGATCCCATTAAATTACAAGCTGAGCATTGAGAAGGGCTTCTCTTTTGACAGTAATTGCACTAGAAGGGTTGCATTTATCATGGTGGTCTTCTGGTCTGGAGAGAAACATGATATAACAATGGAGAGTGCCTTGGATGTGTCCAGGGAAGGCACTCTGAAGATCCTGAGTCCAACCCTTACTTATTTTGACTTATCTCTCTGATTATAGAATGAGGCTGCTGTCCAGACACTATTGGCTCTTCCAAACAGATGTGTGCAGGTGGCCTGCAATCTCAACTGCTCTTCTATAAATAAAGTTTATAGGGGATTAAGTGATCACTTGTCAGTCTTGAAAGGAGTAGATTGGACCCCTGAGCTTGACCACTGGAAGTTCTGAGGGATGTCCCTGGCATCTCCTAGTTCATGGAAGCTGTCTATTCTAGATCTGTCTTTGTACCTCTAGAGATTTCTGAATTTTTTTTTTTACAAAATACACAGCCCATAAGAAATGTAATGTATTAGATTATATAAAGCATAATAAAGTGTTCATGTCTTCCTCTCTCAACAAATAGAAAACAGATGTGTTTCTGAAGCAGCTCAGAAAGTGAAGGTGTAAGGAAGGAAAAACCATATTTTTCAGCCAAGAAAATGAAAGAACTATATTTCCAGACTAGGATCATGATGTGCATATGGGCTCACCTCCACACCTGGGTAAGGCTATTTGTCAACTTAAAAAGGGGAAAAAGTGAGTGGTTCATTTCAGTTTAAGTTATCTGTATGTAATATTTTCAGTCACATTGAGATGAACATACAAGTTAATGATAACAATTATGAAGCAAAAACTTCTTCAATAAATTGAAGTTTCATCTTAGTGAGTGCAGCTGAGATGACTGAGTCTTCTTCTGTGGATTTTATAGATCACATTACAGTGGGAAATTGAATTAATTTAAGTTTCAATCTCCTGGTGTGTAATATGGGAATGCTGCCTTTCTGTTTGAGCCCAAGTACTAATCTTAGAAATAAAGTAAGAAAAAGTACAATCTTATACTATCATTTTTGCAGTAAAAAAATCACCAAGACCCAATGTATTTTTCTGCCTTCCCCACGGTTATACAGCCAATAAGTGAAGTCAGATTCAACCTAACCTTAAACCTGGTGTTATTTCTGTTATTATACTTTACCTCTCCTCTTGGTACAGTGAAGTTTGATGATCCACTGAGGCAAGGGTATGAAAGTGTTTAAAAAAAACTAATCCTGCATTCAGTTATGTGACTTAGAGTATATATTCTTGAAGAGAGAGAGAAGGAGGGGTGGGGAGTGAAACAGAGGTATTCAGCCTATGTCAATCAATTAAAAATAAATTACCCATAAAATCATTATGATGGGTGCCCAGGGTCCAGAGTAGGTGCTCTCAACTTCAGCACTTTTGACATTTTGAGTCCAAAGAGTTTTTTTGTGGGGGTTCCTTGTGCATTGCAGGATGTTTAGCAACATCACTGGTTTTTGCCCACTAGCTGTTAGTAGCAATCCACTGATACCCCAGTTATGAAAACCAAGAATGTCTCCAGACATCGTAAAATGCTCCCTACCCCAACACTCAGTTGAGAACCGCTGGTGCAGTGATATGGAATGTGACAATTTTTCTCTAAAGAGTATGTGCAGGGTAGGATAGAGGGGTATGTTTAAACTTGTGGTAATTTTCTACATGGGTATAGTGAATACAAAAGCTGGGAAAGTTAGTATTGAGAACATCATGGAAGGCTTTATGTGGGACACCAAAGAGATTTGTTTGTGTTTTTGTCTTTAGATTTTTATTCCATAGGTATGAATAACAATTAATTAATTAGATTAATTGACCATAGGTGTGTGGGTTTATTTCTGGGCTCCCTATTCCAACCTACTGATCTATGAGCTTTGTAGTATAGTATGAAGTCTTGGAGGGTTATATCCCAAGCTTTGTTCTTTTTCCACGGAATTGCTTTGGCAGTTCTGGGTCTTTTGTGGTTCCATATAAAATTGAAGATTATTTTGTTCTAGTTCTGTGAAAAATGTTATGAGTGGGTTTTTTTTCTTTATATATTTTTTTGCTTTATAACAAATTTAATCAGTTATACATATACATATGTTCCCATATCCCCTCCCTTTTGCGTCTCCCTCCCACCCTCCCTATCCCACCCCTCCAGGCGGTCACAAAGCACCGAGCTGATCTCCCTGTGCTATGCGGCTGCTTCCCACTAGCTATCTACCTTACGTTTGGTAGTGTATATATGTCCATGCCGCTCTTTCGCTTTGTCACAGCTTACCCTTCCCCCTCCCCATATACTCAAGTGATTCTCTAGTAGGTCTGTATCTTTATTCCTGTCTTACCCCTATGTTCTTCATGACATTTTTTTCTTAAATTCCATATATATGTGTCAGCATATAGTATTTGTCTTTCTCTTTCTGACTTACTTCACTCTGTATGACAGGCTCTAGGTCCATGCACCTCATTGCAAATAGCTCAATTTCGTTTCTTTTTATGGCTGAGTAACATTCCATTATATATATGTGCCACATCTTCTTTACCCATCCATCCGATGATGGACACTTAGGTTGTTTCCATCTCCGGGCTATTGTAAATAGGGCTGCAATGAACATTTTGGTACATGTCTCTTTTTGAATTATGGTTTTCTCAGGGTATATGCCCAGTAGTGGGATTGCTGGGTCATATGGAAGCTCTAATTATTGTTTTTTAAGGAACCTCCATACCGTTCTCCATAGTGGCTGTACCAATTCACATTCCAACCAGCAGTGCAAGAGTGTTCCCTTTTTTCCACACCCTCTCCAGCATTTATTGTTTCTAGATTTTTTGATGATGGCCATTCTGACTGGTGTGAGATGATATCTCATTGTACTTTTGATTTGCATTTCTCTAATGAGTACAGATGTTGAGCATCCTTTCATGTGTTTGTTGGCAGTCTGTATATCTTCTGTGGAGAAATGTCTATTTAGGTCTTCTGCCCATTTTTGGATTGGGTTGTTTGTTTTTTTTTGTTATTGAGCTGCATGAGCTGCTTATACATTTTGGAGATTAATCCTTTGTCAGTTGCTTCATTTGCAAATATTTTCTCCCATTCTGAGGGTTGTCTTTTCGTCTTGTTTATGGTTTCCTTTGCTGTGCAAAAGCTTTGAAGTTTCATTAGGTCCCATGTGTTTATTTTTGTCTTTATTTCCATTTCTCTAGGAGGTGGGTCTAAAAGAATCTTGCTGTGATTTATGTCATAGAGTGACCTGCCTATGTTTTCCCCTAAGAGTTTGATAGTGTCTGGCCTTACATTTAGGTTTTTAATCCATTTTGAGCTTATTTTTGTGTATGGTGTTAGGGAATGATGTACTCTCATACTTTTACATGTCCCTATCCAGCTTTCCAAGCACCACTTATTGAAGAGACTGTCCTTTCTCCACTGTACATTCCTGCCTCCTTTATCCAAGATAAGTTGGCCATATGTTCGTGGGTTTATCTCTGGGCTTTCTATCCTGTTCCATTGATCTATCTTTCTTTTTTTGTGCCTGTACCATACTGTCTTGATTACTGTAGCTTTGTAGTATAGTCTGAAGTCAGGGAGCTTGATTCCTCCAACTCCATTTTTCGTTCTCAAGATTGCTTTGGCTATTCAGGGTCTTTTGTGTTTCCATACAAATTGTGAAATTTTTTGTTCTAGTTCTGTGAAAAATGCCAGTGGTGTTTTGATAGGGATTGCATTGAATCTGTAGATTGCTTTGGGTAGTAGAGTCATTTTCACAATATTGATTCTTCCAATCCAAGAACATGGCATATCTCTCCATCTATTTCTATCATCTTTAATTTCTTTCATCAGTGTCTTATAATTTTCTGCATACAGGTCTTTTGTCTCCATAGGTAAGTTTATTCCTAGATATTTTATTCTTTTTGTTGCAATGGTAAATGGGAGTGTTTTCTTGATTTCAGTTTCAGATTTTTCATCATTAGTATATAGGAATGCCAGAGATTTCTGTGCATTAATTTTGTATCCTGCAACTTTACTAAATTCATTGATTAGCTCTAGTAGTTTTCTGGTAGCATCTTTAGGATTCTCTATGTAGAGTATCATGTCATCTACCAACAGTGACAGTTTTACTTCTTCTTTTCTGATTTGGATTCCTTTTATTTCCTTTTCTTCTCTGATTGCTGTGGCTACAACTTCCAAAACTATGTTGAATAAGAGTGGTGAGAGTGGGCAGCCTTGTCTTCTTCCTGATCTTAGTGGAAATGGTTTCAGTTTTTAACCATTGAGGATGATGTTGGCTGTGGGTTTGTCATATACGGCCTTTATTATGTTGAGGAAAGTTCCCTCTTTGCCTACGTTCTGCAGGGTTTTTATCATAAATGGGTGTTGAATTTTGTCGAAAGCTTTCTCTGCATCTATTGAGATGATCATATGGTTTTTCTCCTTCAGTTTGTTAATATGGTGTATCACATTGATTGATTTGCATATATTGACGAATCCTTGCATTCCTGGAATAAACCCCACTTGATCATGGTGTATGATCCTTTTAATGTGTTGTTGGATTCTGTTTGCTAGTATTTTGTTGAGGATTTTTGCATCTATGTTCATCTGTGATATTGGCCTGTAGTTTTCTTTCTTTGTGACATCCTTGCCTGGTTTTGGTATCAAGGTGATGGTGGCCTCGTAGAATGAGTTTGGGAGTGCTCCACCCTCTGTTATATTTTGGAAGAGTTTGAGAAGTATAGGTGTTATCTCTTCTCTAAATGTTTGCTAGAATTCGCCTGTGAAGCCATCTGATCCTGGGCTTTTGTTTGTTGGAAGATTTTTAATCACTGTTTCAATTTCAGTGCTTGTGATTGGTCTGTTCATATTTTCTATTTCTTCCTGATTCAGTCTTGGCAGGTTGTGCATTTCTAAGAATTTGTCCATTTCTTCCAGGCTGTCTTTTTATTGGCATAGAGTTTCTTGTAGTAATCTCTCATGATCTTTTGTATTTCTGCAGTGTCAGTTGTTACTTCTCCATTTTCATTTCTAATTCTATTGATTTGAGGCACCTCCCTTTTTTCTTGATGAGTCTGGCTAATGGTTTATCAATTTTGTTTATCTTCTCAAAGAACCAGCTTTTAGTTTTATTGATTTTTGCTATCATTTCTTTCATTTCTTTTTCATTTATTTCTGAGCTGATTTTTATGATATCTTTCCTTCTGCTAACTTTGGGATGTTTTTGTTCTTCTTCCTCTAATTGCTTTAGGTGCAATGTTAAGTTGTTTACTTGAGATGTTTCCTGTTTCTTAAGGTGGGATTGTATTGCTATAAACTTCCCTCTTAGAACTGCTTTTGCTGCATCCCATAGGTTTTGGGTCGTCATGTCTCCACTGTCATTTGTTTCTAGGTATTTTTAAATTTCCTCTTTGATTTCTTCAGTGATCACTTTGTTATTAAGTAGTGTATTGTTTAGCCTCCATGTGTTTGTATTTTTTACAGCTCTTTTCCTGTAATTGATATCTAGTCTCATAGCATTATGGTCGGAAAAGATACTTGATACAATATCAATTTTCTTAAATTTACCAAGGCTTGATTTGTGACCCAAGATATGATCTATCCTGGATAACGTTCCTTGAGCACTTGAGAAAAATGTGTATTCACTTGTTTTTGGATGGAATGTCCTATTAATATCAGTTAAGTCCATCTTGTTTAATGTATCATTTAAAGCTTGTGTTTCCTTCTTTATTTTCATTTTAGATGATCTGTCCATTGGTGAAAGTGGGGTGTTAAAGTCCCCTACTATGATTGTGTTACTGTCGATTTCTCCTTTTATGGCTGTTAGTATTTGCCTTATGTATTGAGGTGCTCCTATGTTGGGTGCATAAATATTTACAATTGTTATATCTTCTTCTTGGATCAATCCCTTGATTATGTAGTGTCCTTCTTTGTCTCTTCTAGTAGTCTTTATTTTAAAGTCTGTTTTGTCTGATATGAGAATTGATACTCCAGCTTTCTTTTGGTTTCCATTTGCATGGAATATCTTTTTCCATCCCCTTACTTTCAGTCTGTATGTGTCTCTAGGTCTGAAGTGGGTCTCTTGTAGACAGCATATATATGGGTCTTGTTTTTGTATCCTTTCAGCCACTCTGTGTCTTTTGGTGGGAGCATTTACTCCATTTACATTTAAGGTAATTATTAATATGTATGTTCCTATTCCCATTTTCTTAATTGTTTTGGGTTTGTTATTGTAGGTCTTTTCCTTCTGTTGTGTTTCTTGCCTAGAGAAGTTCCTTTAGCATTTGTTGTAAAGCTGGTTTGGTGGTGCTGAATTCTCTCAGCTTTTGCTTGTTTATAAACGTTTTAATTTCTCCATCAAATCTGAATGAGATCCTTGCTGGGTAGAGAAATCTTGGTTACAAGTTTTTCTCCTTCATCACTTTAATTATGTCCTGCCACTCCCTTCTGGCTTGTAGAGTTTCTGCTGAGAGATCAGCTGTTAAGCTAATGTGGATTCCCTTGTGTGTTATTTGTTGTTTTTGCCTTGCTGCTTTTAATATGATTTCTTTGTGTTTAATTTTTGACAGTTTGATTAATATGTGTTTTGGAGTATTTCTCCTTGGATTTATTCTGTATGGTATCTCTGTGCCTCCTGGACTTGATTAACTATTTCCTTTCCCATATTAGGGAAGTTTTCAACTATAATCTCTTCAAATATTTTCTCAGTCCCTTTCTTTTTCTCCTCTTCTTCTACCCCTATAATTCGAATGTTGGTGTGTTTAATGTTGTCCCAGAGGTCTCTGAGACTGTCCTCTGTTCTTTTCATTCTTTTTTCTTTATTTTGCTCTGCATCATTTATTTCCACTATTTTATCTTCCACCTCACTTATCCGTTCTTCTGCCTCAGTTATTCTGCTATTGATCCCATCTAGAGTATTTTTTATTTCATTTATTGTGTTTTTAATCGATGCTTGATTCATCTTTATTTCTTCTAGGTCCTTGTTAACTGTTTCTTGCATTTTGTCTATTCTATTTCCAAGATTTTGGATCTTGGAAATAGAATCTCAGTTCATCTTTACTATCATTATTCTGAATTCTTTTTCAGGTAGACTGCCTATTACCTCTTCATTTGTTTGGTCTGGTGGGTTTTTATCTTGCTCCTTCTCCTGCTGTGTGTTTTTCTGTCTTCTCATTTTGCTTATGTTACTGTGTTTGGGGTCTCCTTTTTGCAGGCTGCCGGTTCGTAGTTCCCGTTGTTTTTGGTGTCTGTCCCCAGTGGCTAAGGTCGGTTTAGTGGGTTGTGTAGGCTTCCTGGTGGAGGGGAGTACTGCCTGTGTTCTGGTGGATGAGGCTGGATCTTGTCTTTCTGGTGGGCAGGTCCACGTCTGGTGGTGTGTTTTAGGCTGTCTGTGGACTTTTTATGATTTTAGGCAGCCTCTCTTCTAATGGGTGGCATTGTTTTCCTGTCTTGCTAGTTGTTTGGCATAGGTTGTCCAGCACTGTAGCTTGCTGGTCGTTGAGTGAAGCTGGGTGCCGGTGTTGAGATGGAGATCTCTGGAAGATTTTCGCCGTTTGATATTATGTGGAGCTGGGAGGTCTCTTGTGGACCAGTGTCCTGAAGTTGGCTCTCCCACCTCAGAGGCACAGCACTGACTCCTGGCTCCTCAATTTGGGATGATTTGTTGTCTATTCATGTATTCCACAGATGCAGGGTACATCAAGTTGATTGTGGAGCTTTAATCCGCTGCTTCTGAGGCTGCTGGGAGAGGTTTCCCTTTCTCTTCTTTGTTCTCACAGCTCCTGGGCCTCAGCTTTGGATTTGGCCCCACCTCTGCGTGTAGGTCGCCGGAGCGCATCTGTTCTTCACTCAGACAGGACAGGGTTAAAGGAGCAGCCTCTTTGGGGACACTGGCTCACTCAGGCCAGGCGGGTGGGAGGGGCACAGAGTGCGGGGCAAGCCTGCAGCGGTGGAGGCCAGCGTGACGTTGCACCAGCCTGAGGCATGCCATGCATTCTCCCAGGGAAGCCGCCCCTGGATCCTGGCAACCCGGCAGTGGCGGGCTGCACAGGCTTCCGGAAGGGCGGTGTGGACAGTGACCTGCACTCGAACACAGGCTTCTTGGCGGCAGCAGCAGCAGCCCCAGCGTCCCACGCCCGTCTCTGGGCTCCTCGCATTCAGCCATGACTCATGCCCGTCTGTGGAGCTCCTTTAAGCAGCGCTCTTAATCCCCTCTCCTCACGCACCAGGAAATCAAGAGGGAAGAAAAAGTCTCTTGCCTCTTCGGCAGCTCCAGATTTTTCCCGGACTCCCTCCCGGCTAGTTGTAGCACATTAGCCCCCTTCAGGGTGAGTTCTCGCCGCCAGCCCCAGTCCTCTCCCTGTGCTCTGACCGAAGCCCGAGCCTCAGCTTCCAGCGCCACCCGCCCCGGCGGGCGAGCAGACAAGCCTCTCAGGCTGGTGAGTGCTGCTCAGCACCGATCCTCTGTGCGGGAATCTCTCCGCTTTGCCCTACCCAGGTATGTGGGGAGTTTCTTGCCTTTTGGGATGTCTGGGGTCTTCTGCCAGCGTTCAGTAGGTGTTCTGTAGGAGTTGTTCCATGTGTAGCTGTATTTCTGTTATGAGTGTTTTGACAGGGATTACATTAACAGGGATTACAGGGATTACATTGACAGGGATTACATTATTACTTTGGGTAATAAAGACAGTTTAACAACATTAATTCTTCCAATACAATAATATGGGATGTCTTCATTTCTTTATATCACCTTCAAATTCCTTTATCAATATTTTATAGTTTTCAGAGCTTAGGTCTTTCACCTTCTTCATTAAATTTTTTCCTAGTTAGTTTATTTTTTTGGATATGATTGTAAATAGGATTGTTTCCTTAATTTCTCTTTCTGCTAGTTCTTTATTAGTGTAATGAAAAGCAACAGATTTCTGTATGTTGATCTTGTATCTTGCAACTTTACTGAATTCATTTATTTGTTCTAGTAGTTTTTTGGTGGAGACCTTTGGGTTTTCTACATACAGTATCATGTCATCTGCAAATAGTGACAATTTTACTTCTTCTCTTCTCATTTGGAGACATTTTCTTTCTTTTTCCTGTTTGATTGCTGTGGCTAAAACTTGCAGTGCCATGTTATGTAGAACTGGGAAGAGTGAAAATCCTTGTTTTGTTCCTGACTTTAGAGGAAGCGCTTTCAGCTTTTCACTGTTGAGAATGGTGGTAGCTGTGAGTTTGTCATAAATGTCCTTTATTATGTTGAGCTATGTCCCCTCTATATGAACATTGATGAGAGTTTTTATAATGAAAAGATGTTGAATTTTGTCAAATGCTTTTTCTGTGTCTATTGAAAGGATCATGCAATTTTTATTCTTCTTTTTGTTAATGTTGTGTATCACATTTATTGATTTTCATACATCAAACCATCCTTCCATTCTGGCAATAAATACCACCTGTTCAAGGTGTATGACCCTTTTCATATATTGTGGAAATCAGTTTGTTCAGGATTTTTGCATCTATATTCATCAGCAATCTTGGTCTGTAATTTTTTTTGTAGTGTCTTTTTCTCATGTTGGTAATGGTGGCCCTGTAAATTTAGGAGTATCTCCTCCTCTTCAGTTTTTTGGAATATTTTGAGAAGGCTAAGTAACAGCTCTTTATGTTTGATGGAATTTTCCTGTGAAGCCCTCCATTCCTGGATTTATTTATTTATTTATTTATTTTCTGGGAGGATTTTTTCTTATTTCTACTAATTCAATTTCATTACTAGTGATTGGTCTGTTCTGATTGTATATTTCTTCCTGATGCATTCTTAGAAGATTGTGTGGTTCAAATCCATTTCTTCCAGGTTGTCCCTTTTGTTGGCATATAACTCTTTTATTCTCTTATAATTTTTTGTATCTATAAATATTGGTTGTTATTTCTCTTTTTTATTTCTTATTTTGTTTATTTGGAACCTCTCTCTTTTTTTTCTTAATAAGCCTGGCTGAAGACTTATCAATTTCATTTATCTTTTCAAAAAGCCAGCTCTTGGCTTTGGTGATTTTTATATATTTTTTTGGTCTTTATTTGATTTATTTCCTCTCCAACTTTTATTATTTTCTTCCTTATGTTGAATTTGGTCTTTGTTTTTTCTTTTCCTAATTCCTTGTTGCTTGAGGTAGGTCTGTATCTCTATAAACTTCCCTCTTAGAAATGCTTTTACAGCATCTCATAGGTTTTGAAAAGTTGTGTTTTATTTTCATTTGTCTCATGGTATTTTCTGATTTTCTCTTTGATTTCTTCATTGATCCATTGGTTTTTCACTAGCATGTTGTTTATTCTCAATGTTTTTGTGTTTTCCCACTTTTCTTCATGTAACTAATTTTTAGTTTCATACTGTTTTGGTCAGAAAAAAAAGCTTGATATAATTTCTTTTCTGTTAAATTTGTTGAGGATTGTTTTGTAACTTAGTGTGTAATCAATCCCAGAGAACATTCTATGTGCACTTTAAAACAATATGTATTCTGCTTTATTTGTATAGAATGTCTTGTAGATATCTAGTAAATCCAACTGGTCTAATGTGTCATTTAAGACCACTATTTCCTTATTGATTATCTGTCTGCATGTTCTGTCCTTTACTATATGATGGTGTTAAAGTCCCCTAATATTATTGTGTTATTGATAATTTCTCCCTTTATGTATTTTAATATTTGCTTTATATACTTATTTTCTCCTCTATTAGTTGCATATACATTAATGAATATTATATCTTCTTGTATTGATCCCTTTATCATTATATAATGGCCTTCATTGTCTTTTGTTGTATCGTCTGTCTTAAAGTCTACTCCATCTGAATATTGCTACCACCACTTTCTTGCTGTTTCCATTTGCATGAAATATCTTTTTCCATATTTTTACTTTCAGTCTGTATATGTCTTTATATCTGAAATGAATGTCTTGTAAGCAGCATATATATGAGTCTTGTTCTTTTATTCAATCCGCCACCGTGTGTCTTTTGAATGGAGCATTTCATCCAGTGATATTTAAAGCAACTATTAATGGTTATGTACTTATTGTCCATTGTTACTTGTTTTCTGGTTGTGTTTGTGGTTCTTCTCTGTTCTTTTCTTCTTCTTTTAGTCTTTTCAACTGTGTTTTGATGGTTTTCTTTAGTAGTATGCTTGTGTTCCCTTTTTTCCTAGTTTTTGTGTATCTATTGTAGGTTTTTGATTTGAGTTTACCAGACAGTCATTTAAGTTCCAATACATTTTAAAGAATCTACATATTTTACCCCCTCACCCACACTTTTTGTTTTTTGATGCCATGTTTTGCATCTTCATGTTTATCCCTTAATTGTTTATTGTAGTTATAGTTTATTTTTACAATTTTGTCTTTTAATCTTTATACTTGCTTATTTAAGTGGTTGATCCACAGCTTTTACTATATATTTGCCTTTACTAGTGGGATTTTCCTTTTTATAAATTCTTACTTCTTGTTGTATTATTTTCTTTTCCACTTAGAGAAGAACCTTTAACACTTCATTTAATGGCCCGTTAGTATTGATGAAGTCTTTTAGATTTTACTTGTCTGAGATCTTTATCTTTCTTTAAATTCTGATTGACAAATTGCTGACTAGGGTATGCTACATTGTAGTTTTTTCTCTTTCAGCACATTAAATATATCATGCCATTCCCTTCTGGTCTGCAAAGTTTCTACAGAAAAATCAGCTGATATTCTTATGGGAGTTCCCTTGTGTGTGACTCGTTGTTTTTCTCTTGCAGCATTTGAATAATCTCTTTGTCTTTAATTTTGTTATTTTAATTATATGTCTTGGTGTGGTTCTTTCTTGGCTTAATCTTCTTTGGAGTTTCTTTGATTCTTGTACCTGGATTTCTGTTTCCTTCTTCAGGTTCTGGAAGTTTTCAGCAGTAATTTCATCAAATACATTTTTGAACAATTTCTCTCTCTCTTCTTCTGGAACCCCTATAATTTGAATGTTAATATAGTAGATGTTGTCTCGGAGGTCCTCTAAACTATCCTCATTTAAAAATTTTTCTTTACTTTTGCCTTCCTGATAGGGTGATTTCCATTATTCTATATTCCAGACCACTTATGCATTACTCTGTATCACCTAGTCAACTGTTAATACTTTCTAATGTACATTTCATTTCAGTTATTTCATTCTTCAGTACTGACTGGCTCTTTTTAGTTTTCAGTTTCTTGTTAAAATTCTCAGTGGAACTGCAATCCTGCAGCTTGTGCAACAAAAAGCACATTCACAGAAAGATAGACAAGATGAAAAAGCAGAGGGCTATGTACCAGACGAAGGAACAAGATAAAACCCCAGAAAAACAACTATATGAAGTGGAGATAGATAGGCAAACTTCCAGAAAAAGAATTCAGAATAATGATAGTGAAGATGATCCAGGACCTCAGAAAAAGAATAGAGGCAAAGATCGAGAAGCTGCAAGAAATGTTTAACAAAGAGCTAGAAGAATTAAAGAACAAAAAAACAGAGATGAACAATAAAATGACTGAAATGAAAAATACACTACGAGGAATCAATAGCAGAATAACTGAGGCAGAAGAACGGATAAGTGACCTGGAAGACAGAATGGTAGGATTAACTGCTGCATAACAGAATAAAGAAGAAAGAATGAAAAGAAATGAAGACAGCCTAAAAGAAATCTGGGACAACATTAAAAGCAACAACATTCACATTATAGGTGTCCCAGAAGGATAAGAGAGAGAGAGAAAGGACCCAAAAAAATATTTGAAGAGATTATAGTCGAAAACTTCCCTAATATGGGAAGGGAAATAGCCACCCAAGTCCAGGAAGCGCAGAGTTCCATACAGGGTAAATCCAAGGAGAAACACACCGAGACACATAGTAATCAAAAGGAAAAATGACAACATACGAGGGAACTCCTATAAGGTTAATAGTTGATTTCTCAGAAGAAACTCTACAAGCCAGAGAGGAGTGGCATGACATATTTAAAGTGATGAAAGGGAAGAACTTACAACCAAGATAACTCTACCCAGGAAGGATCTCATTCAGATTTGATGGAGACATCAAACGTTTTACAGACGAGCAAAAGCTAAGAGAATTCAGCACCACCAATCCAGCTCTACAACAAATGCTAAATGGGAAACACAAGAGAAGAAAAGGACCTACAAAAATATACCCAAAACAATTAAGAAAATGGTAATAGGAACATACATATAAACAATTACCTTAAACGTGAATGGATTAAATGCTCCAACCAAAAGAAACAGGTTTGCTGAATGGATAAAAAAACAAGACCCATATATATGCTGTCTACAAGAGACCCACTTCAGACCTAGGGACACATACATACTGAAAGTGCGGGGATGGAACAAGATACTCCATGCAAATAGAAATCAAAAGAAAGCTGGAGTAGCAATACTCATATCAGATAAAATAGACTTTAAATACAGAAAGTTACAAGAGACAAGGAAGGACATGACATAATGATCAAGCGATCAATCCAAGAAGAAGACACAATGATTATAAATATATATGCATCCAACATAGGAGCACCTCAATACATAAGGCAACTGCCAACTGCTATAAAAGAGGAAATTGACAATAATAGTGGGGGACGTTCACACCTCACTTACGCCAATGGGCAGATCATCCAAACAGAAAATTCATAAGGAAACAGAAGCTTTAAATGACACAATAGACCAGATAGTTTTAATTGATATTTATAGTACATTCCATCCAAAAACAGCAGATTACACTTTCTTCTCAAGTGCACACGGAGCTTTCTCCAGGATAGATCACGTCTTGGGTCATAAATCAAGCCTCAGTAAATTTAAGAAAACTAAAATCAGGGCCTCCCTGGTGGCGCAGTGGTTGAGAGTCCGCCTGCCGATGCAGGGGATACGGGTTCGTGCCCCGGTCTGGGAGGATCCCATATGCCGCGGAGCAGCTGGGCCCGTGAGCCATGGCCGCTGAGCCTGCGCGTCCGGAGCCTGTGCTCCGCAATGGGAGGGGCCACAACAGTGAGAGGCCCGCGTACCACAAAAAAAAAAAAAAAAACAAAAAACTAAAATCATATCAAGAATGTTTTCTGAACACAATGCGAGGAGATTAGAAATCAATTACAGGGGAAAAAACGTAAAAAACACAAACATATGGAGGCTAAAAAATATGTTACTAAATAACCAACAGATCACTGAAGAAGTCAAAGAGAAAATAAAAAAAAAATACCTAGAGATGAATGACAATGAAAACACGATGATCCTAAACCTATGGGATGCAGCAAAAGCAGTTTTAAGAAGGAAGTTTATACCAATAAAAGCCTACCTCAAGAAACAGGAAAAATCTCAAATAAACAATCTAACCTTACAACTAAAGGAACTAGAGAAAGAAGAACAAACAAAACCCAAAGTTAGCAGATGGAAAGAAATCATAAAGATCAGAGCAGAAATAAATGAAATAGAAACAAAGAAAACAAAAGCAAAGATCAATAAAACTAAAAACTGCTTCTTTGAGAGGATTAACAAAACTGATAAACCATTAGCCAAACTCATCAAGAAAAAAAGGGAGATGACACAACTCAATAGACTTAGAAATGAAAAAGGAGAAGTTACAACAGACACTGCAGAAATACAAAGAATCCTAAGAGACTACTACAAGCAACTCTATGTTTCTTACAGCCCTTCTATAAATCCCACCAGTTTTCAAACCAATTAAGGGACTCATTCATATTCCTGGTGTCATACCCCAGGATTGAGGTGCCCAATGTGTGGCTTGAGCCTATCACTCCCCAGGGAGGATCTCCAAGCCTGTGATATCCCCTTTCTCTTCTGTGTCACCTCCTAGGGGTTAAGCTGATTGCTTCTCCTCCCTTCCTACCAATTGGGGTGGATCTTTCTTTACAGCCTTGGTTGTAGAAGAGCTTTTCTGACAGTCTCCAGTTTGTTTTCAGTGAGATTGCTGTACATGTACATGTATTTTTGATGTGTTCATTGGGGGAGGTGAGCTCCACGTTTTCCTACTCTGCCATCTTGATCTCCTCTCTTCACTACCTCCTTTTAATAGACAAGAAACTGAGGCCTGGGAAGCAAGGAAGACCTGCCCCCAAATCAGCCCCTTCTGAGCCCAGTTTTGTTGAGGTGCAATGTGAGATGCACTCTTATCAGAGGAAGCCCCCTCTTGGATAATTTACCATTTTGCTGAACACTGAAGATGCAGTTGGACCACAACTCAAGTTGCTTTATGTAACAGGATTGTGTTTTGTTTGCCTGAGTTGGCAAAGTTTCTCTGTGAGGACTGGGAAATCTCTGCAGCTTCAGCAGGAGGCCTCCTGTCAGAAAGAGGGTGGTAGGTAGGAGTCACTGGCTGTCATCCTGTGAGAATGCCTTCAGGTGGCCACCACATCCTAAACACAGCCCAGGGAGAGCTGACATCTCCTGGAAGGGCTGCCAAAATATTCCCACACAAATATGGAAGCTTGAGCCTTTATTAAGTAGCTTACAGTTTCTGCTTCAGCAAATTCAGCCCACTGCTGCGAAGATACACACCATGCCTTGAAAGTGATGCAAAAAGTGTAGCCAAGGAAGAGAATGTTTTGGGGAATCTACATTCTAGTGGAGAAGTCACCTATCCTGCTACCATTATCTCAACTGGGAAACAAAACTGGGAAAAACAGGTATTTGTGAGTCACTCTCTCTCTTTCTTCCTCTCTCTCTCTCTCTCTCTCTCTCTCTCTCTCTCTCACCCCCCCCCCCCGTATTTGTGAATCCACATTTAACACATAATGCTATTTTTTAAAATATTAATTTCCTTGATTTAGGAAGGAAAATCTAAGTAGAATTAGTTTGTCAACATGAAAGCATTACTGGTTATAATTTATTTCAGAATGTTGGAAGTATTTGGGGTAAAGAGGCACACTTGGCCAATAATTTGTAATATTTTGTACCCTGTTAATGACCTTTTACATATGGATTTGAGCAGAGTCCATGAGTACAATATATTTCCAGAGTCCCAGTGGGTCAGGCCTAATTGATATCATTAGAGCCCCAGTCCTTTCGCACATGGCCTTGGAGATGTCTCTGTTACTAAGAAAGCTGCTTTTGATTTATTTTGCTTTTCTTCTTCATTCTTTTCCTCTTTCTTCCTTTCTCAAGTTCTGCTCAAAGGGCAAACTTGTGAAGGTTAAAAACCCACAATCCTACTGCAGGGTTGGAACATTCTGGCTTGCAAATCTGTTTCTAAAGTCGGGACATCTAACGAGATGCCCTTGGCATGTCTAACGGGTAGTGAGCCTTTTTTTTTTTTTTTAAAGGGGGCATTCTATGTGTAAGACACACTAAAACATTTCAGTCATTTCTCAGATGTTTCTTGTTCCTGTTGGAAGAAAAGTATCTTCTGACTCAAGCTGCAGCAAAAAACTTGAGGTCTCTAAATGATCTTATAAAACTTTTCTCTGTTCAGGTTCAAATTCTGTGTCCCCTTAACTCTGAGATACATTTTCATCCTCAGTCTTAAACTCACAATGGAACTTTTATAGTGATTGGTAAAATCTTTAGGTTTGACTTATTTTTATTTAAGCTAAAACAATCCAATAAATATGTTCAAATTGATTGTGGTAATTAAGCTTATGTGTTTTAGATTATTCTCAAATTTCTCCATCTGTCAAGAAGAGGGATTCTGAAAGCCATGAGCCAGAGATCATGAATTTCAGTGGATTCTGGCAGTAACCAATGTTCAAGCATATCATCTAATAGATTCAATTATTTATCATTTTATTTCTAACAATTGGATTGCATTAAAATATTAAATGCATCATTTTTTATGTTTAATTAAAATGGAGATGTGAAAAATATACCATTCATTGGAATTTTATCCTTGAGATTTTTTTGGTACTTCTTATATTTATAGAGTACAGGATAGACTACAGAACACTTTCACAAGCTCTTACTTAATTGATGTTCAAAACCATGTAAGGTATGCAGAGAATTCTTGTGTTATATATATGGAGACTGATAATTAAAGAGACAAAATTTCAGTAGTTAGCCTCAGTCCACACAGCTGAGAAAGAACGGAGACTAGTGCTCATTCCCAGTCATTTCTAGTTCAGGGTTATGTCTACTACCAAGAGCAGTCTGTTTTTGGAGGTATGCCAAACTCATAATGTAGCTTGCAAAGCTGTGCAGAGTCTGTACAGGTCAGTTTCCCATGCCCAGGCTTTGTTTATATCACTTCATGTTCTTCTAAATCAAACTTACTCTGACAATTTTTATTTGTTTGTTTGTTTTTTTGTGTGTTTCTTTTTTTTCTGGGTCTTCTCTGACATTCTTCTCTCTGCCAGAAATATTCTTCTTAGTATATTGCTATATATACTATGGGGTAAAACAAAGTTACATTCCCCAGTTAGCAAACAGTGTTCTTTATTGCAGGACTTCTCAAGGTCTTTAATAAGCTAATAAATGTTGCCAATCTCCCAGAAGCAGACAGAATATGAAGAGTTTGCCTAACAATCTTGGGAGGTAAGTGATTTGCCCAAGATCATGCAGCCTAATTAGTGATTCCACCAAGTCAGCCTCTGGGTTCTCAGCCCAAGGTCCATGTCATCATGTCATACTGACTCCATGATTTCTCTAGCAGTCATTTGTCTCTTCACTTTGGTCAGAATATTGTTTGAAAGTAAGGCAATCATAGAAAGAAGATGGCATTGAGAAGGAATTGAGATGGTATAAAGAGATAGAATCTTTTCCCAGCTTCCATACTGGCTGGTAATTGAAAGTGAGAGCCTTCTGAAGCAGTGAGGGCTTAAGAGCATATCTTCATCTTGATAGCAAGTTCTTCAGATGCAGGGGATTGTTTTAAGTGTTCTCCAAATCAGTGGCAATGACCAGATCTAATTTTTCACAAATAGATTGTTCCACATAAAATATTATCATCTACAAGATTAAAATTGAAATAGAAAAGCATACACCAATAACCTGCTCTCTCCTCTCTTATAGGGAACATATTTTTCTTTTACAACACATATTTTAGAGAACATTAGTACCTCCTAAGTCTTATAAATTGGAAGAGCCTGACCATTTGTACATTTTAGGAAGAGAAAATAAATGAGAAAAATATCTGACACAGCAAGAGGTCACAGGGAACACAAACTTTATCTTCAAACTCGATATCACTGATACTTCTGGGTTCCTTGGCTGCAGACTCTAGTCCATTCTACACCTTTATGCAAATTAGAAAAAGATATATCCCTTGGGCAGAAACAACCCCATAGCTAAGGCATCTCTTCTTCCAGGAGTACCCAGCCCTCTTCAGGGCTGAGAGCTTGGTGAGCTGAACTCAGGCTAGGTTCTATCCCCCACCTCCCCCTTAGCTGGGTGCCCTAGTGCAGTGAACTCCCTGAACAACTGCACAGGGAGCACTGGCTATAAGGACCCCACCCCTCCTCTTCTTTCTCCCGCTTCCCTCAAAATCCGATGTGTCATGCTCAGGCAGGGAACGTAACACTATTAGGGACCATTACCACCTAATACATTTTTATGGGCAAGGAGTATTCTATAGACTTCCCCCTTGGGTGCAGATCATATAACTATAAATTTCCCCAGGAGCTTTCAATTTCTTTTTATGATGATACATCCCCTCTCTACCCCATCGATCCCGTTCTCTGGAATTCTCTTTCTTATTCATCAGGTTTCCCTCTGTCCTAGCTCTCTTTTGGCATATGCGCTCTGACCCCCACAACCCTACACATATGTAAGGTACAAAGAGCTCCTCAGCCATGATCAACAATAAATAAATCCCAGAGGCAGCATTGAATTACCACAGTTTTATTTCCACCATCATTCTCCCCTGCCTTTGTCCTTTTTCTCAAAGTGTAAAGAACCTTAATGTTGTTGGGAAAACAGATGAGTGGCTTCAGTTAGCAGAGATATAATACTCGCACTGCTTCTTTGGGAGATCTGAGGGCTAAAGTGCACAGGAGCTTCTCTTTTAGGTCAGGGAAGGGCACGTGAGCTATTTACTTTAGAAAGTATTGTTGAGAATTAATCAAAATGAAACAAAGGTTTGCATTTTCTTGGGGAGAGGTTAGAGCCAGAAGTGAGGTCGACCTGAGACTAAATCTTGGTTTGGTTGCAAACTACATGGGAGTGGGCCAGATGCTTCATCCTGCAGCTGTTTCCTAATCTGCAAAATGGGATCTAAAGTGCCCACCGCTGGACTTGTGGGAAGAAATGGACACAGTGTCTCTTGGGATTCCTGACCCTGCTCTGTCCTGTCTCTAGCTTCTCTCTGGCATTTCTTCCCTTTTGACCTTCCCTCTTGCCAATGGCATCTCTCTTCTTTGCTTCTCCTCTATTCTCTTCTCTTCCTCTTCTCCCACCTTCCCAAAAGAAAGTGGTATTTTTTTCCACCTTATTCTTTAGAGGATTTTCTTTTGCAGGATGATGTCACAGCCTTTCCCCTCCTGTGAATAGAACCATTTTGATCAAGACAAAACCACCATAAGAGCCCAGAAAAGTCACCTGGATATGCCTTGTATACAGCAAGCCCCACAAAGGGACAGCCCATCATGAAGAACTTTTGAATTGAAAAGAATGTTTCTATTCACCAGGATATCTTTCCATCTTAACAAGGGGGAAGTTAAAAGACTCACACATGAACTTAAGGAGCATCACACTTTACATAACTTGCTTCATTGTAACCCTAGAACAGTAAACTACTACTGGAAAATGGCTTTTATGGCCATTGCAAGAGAAATACCCTGCAACTGATTAAGGACCTGACCCAGCTCTAAAGCAAGGGATAAGTTTTTGGGTGATTTTCCCCCTGGGGTTATTGTCACTGAGTCAGTGAGAAGCCACTTATGTCTAATAGCTTTATACTGATTAAAAGAAAATAACATTCTACCCCATCCACCCTCATTTCCAACCAAAACCCCTTTGGGGCCAACTCAAACCTTGCAAGTGAACAAATTCAATATTATTTCACAGCATTAAAAAAATTTTTCCTTTTCTTGCAATTAAAATATGTATATACCCCAGATTGACTATCTGGACATTATTATGTAGATCTGTTAGAGAAATGAGACATGCCAGCATTGAGTTGGAAAGGAATATTATTTATCATTCCTGTTTCTACCTCTGTCCTAGTTTCTTTTATCTTTCTTTTCTGGACTCTTCTTTCTTCTTAGCCTCACCAGATATGCTGAATTGTGGTAAACATGTCTGGCAAAGCCTCAGCAAAGCACAACTGCCTTTCCAAGAACCAAAATCTTCCTATGAATTTATATGTCAATTCAGTTAAATTGTTAAATCCCAACTGCTTTATTCAAAAGCTGCTTATTCAAATGTTTTTATGAAGCAAACACCAAAACCACCCACTGTCAGATGCTCACACGTATGCACACTTAGACACCTCAACAGCAGCCCACGTTAACCTGACAGTAGGCATGGCTGCTATATTTTACTAGTCTTCAATACATTAAACATGCTCTACACAAAGAAATATGACTGTAAGAATTATAATAATTAGCACCTATTAAAGGAGGTGGGGAAAAGCATCACTACCTTGTAACAACTTACTGAAATCAGTATGCCCAATTTTTCAAGACTCAGTGCTGAAAGGAAAAATCCCACTCTAAGTTAATATGACGTGGCTCTCATGGTGACTCTTGCCAGCACTATGATATCAACAAATGTCTTTTAGTCCTTCTATAACAGGGAGAGAATTTTCTTTGGGATTCCTGGAAGGAGGTGAGCTAGAAAGTAGGCTATCCCAGATTCTAACAATTTAATTCCTAGGTTTTGAGGTTTACACTTCCTTTTCTAGTTTAATTTGGTTGTTTGATTTTGTTTTTGAATGCAGAGTAAAATGCACTTATGTGTCAGAATTAAGCCATATTCTTTCTCTTTCTGCATAGATGCTCCTTTCAGTCCATCCCTGAAGACTATGCAAACTTTAATTCTCTGATATGTCTACTATGATGTTAAGTATCCTACTCTTATTTTTCACTTAAAAGAAACAGCATTCAGAGTGGCTGACATTTCCAAATACACAGAATGATTTAATGGAGAGGCCAGGCTTATTCCCTAGCCTCTCCCCCAATTCTCCCTTTGGGTTCACAGTGTGGTTTTATAAAAACAAAAAGTATTAAAATAATATACTTTTAGCAGACAGTGAACCCAATCATGGAGTCCTAACTGCACAATTTAAGTTGACAGCAATGGGATGTCTTTATACACAAGAGTCAATGAAAATTATGAAATCGGGCCCTGGGTAAGTTCAGGGCATTAACATTCAGAAACACTTTGACATTTGCAACAGAAATGGTCCAAGCATTCCGTTCAAGACACCTCTTAGTTCATCATGTAAATTCACCTCACTTTTCTCTTGATTTCAAAATAAGGAACTCAATGTCTTTGCTTCATCTTATGGGGCTGATTAGCTGGCTAATGGACCACTTTTCCATGGTTTCAGTTTTCTCATATTTCATTAAATACACAAGACTTCTGTATTGCCAGTTGCTCTCCAGAGAACACCTGTTCTGTACAAAAAAGTATTTACGTCTCTTCTCTGTTTTCCAGAAATTGCATAATTGTTTTAGTCCTCTAGTCACTGATAAATGTCTAGTCCATTAAAATAGGCCCTGAACTTGGCCTCCATTCCCCCCAGATTCTCAGCTAAGTGTCAAGGGTCAGTGGGACACTGTGTCCCTGAAGCCACAGGTATCCCTTGTCCCCAGTGATTGTCTACTCTGCCTTGCCAAAGCAAGGAACATCTTTCTGCCATCCCAATGGAAACCTTCACCTGTAACCTTCTCACCATCTCTTCCGAGCTTCATCATCCCCTGAAGTCATCCATATTTCATGGAACGTGTGTTTGAAGCAGTTGATTGGAGAGATAGATTGGTTTTCTTTCTCTTTTATAATCCTCTATGGTAATTGAGTTCATGATTATGATTTCACACACAGGGACCTGGAATCTTCTGAGAAGTTGTCAGAGAACCCATATAAATGAAAATGTCAAGACCAACCAAAAACCAGTGTGTGTGTGTGTGTGTGTGTGTGTGTGTGTGTGTGTGTGTGTGTGACCTAGTTATCAGCAGCCATTTCTGGGCACATATGATTTTGGCCAGTTGTGTTGGTAAGCATCACATGGAGATGTGTGAATCATGGCCCTGACCTCCAGGACTTTAGAATTAGGTTGTAGTTAGGAATCCTACCTACAATGGGTTATTTTCCTGGTTGCAAGGCAATGAGTAATATATCACCCAAATTCAGGAAAACTTAATTTTGTCACAGATGAAAATGAATGTATGGCTATTTCTTGGGAAATGACCCATTGCCCTCTCAAGGCAAATAGCAATAAGGCCAAAGTTAGAAAAAAAAATGGAGTAAATAAAACTCCAGTCTTAAAGGCATTGAATAGTAGAAAGATTACTGAGTTAGGTACCTGAGTTAGAAATTCTAATTTGTTCTTGACACTGAAGAGATATATTATTCAATGAGTAACAGAAGAAATGTTTCTCTCTCTCTCTCTCTCTCTCTCTCTCTATATATATATATATATATATATATATATCTGATATAATATATAAATTATAAATATTATATAAAATTATATATTATTTAAATAATTATATAAAATATATAGTTATTACCTGTTATAGAAATATTAAAAAGTAAAAAACTACTGTATCAGCTGGTCTTTTCACTACATATCGATAAGCCAACAAACAAAACAAAAGGCCCTGGAAACTAGTAGCTAATAGCTAGGCTGTGTACTCAACATACACATCCCACAGAATGTCAATAGTAATTAAACAAGGTCACTCTGAGATTGTGATGAAATTTGACAAAAAAAGGTCACTCTATACCTGAATATACAGCAAAGACAAGGACATCATACAACAAAAATAACCAAATATCTTTTTCTATTGGTTAATATCTTGACTAGGACAGCAATGGCAGCTTCATTTCTTCCATCTACTAATAAAAACTATTAAAATACCCAGTTCCCAAATGCCCCTATTTGAAGGGAGCACCCAAGATCAAGATCAAGCCTGACTTTCCTAAGCCGTTTCCAAAACTACCCAACAGAAGCCCAAACCTTATAACAACCCCAGCTAAACACCCCGTAACTGAGAAATACCTTGTGTGTGTTTTCCTGTGTTGCAAAGAGTTAATATAACTTCGACTACAGGTATACTCCCTGTGTCCTTTGCATGGGGCAATAAAAAAATACACAGTGTACATAACTTTTTTTTCTTAACAAAATAAGGATCATGGTTAAGGCCTATTTTTAAGCAATTCTCATTTTATTGGTCTTTGAAAAGATGCTTTTTTTATTATTATTACTTTCTGCTTTATAACAAAGTGAATCAATCATACATATACATCTGTTCCCACATCCCTTCCCTCTTGCGTCTCCCTCCCTCCCCCCCTCCCTATCCCACCCCTCCAGGTGGTCACAAAGCACCGAGCTGATCTCCCTGTGCTATGCGGCTGCTTCCCACTATCTATCTACCTTACGTTTCATCTGTATATATGTCCATGCCTCTCTCTCGCTTTGTCACAGATTACCCTTCGCCCTCCCCATATCCTCAAGTCCATTCTCAAGTAGGTCTGTCTTTATTGCTGTTTTACCCCTAGGTTCTTCATGACATTTTTTTCCCTTAAATTCCATTTATATGTGTTAGCATATGGTATTTATCTTTCTCTTTCTGATTTACTTCACGCTGTATGACAGACTCTAGGTCTATCCACCTCATTACAAATAGCTCAGTTTCATTTCTTTTTATGGATGAGTAACATTCCATTGTATATATGTGCCACATCTTCTTTACCCATCCATCCGATGATGGACACTTAGGTTGCTTCAATCTACGGGCTACTGTGAATAGAAATGCAATGAACATTTTGGTACATGTCTCTTTTTGAATTATGGTTTTCTCAGGGTATATGCCTAGTAGTGGGATTGCTGGGTCATATGGTAGTACTATTTGTAGTTTTTGGGGAACCTCCATACTGTTCTCCATAGTGGCTGTACCAATTCACATTCCCACCAGCAGTGCAAGAGTGTGCCCCTTTCTCCACACCCTCTCCAGCATTTATTGTTTCTAGATTTTTTGATGATGGCCATTCTGACTGGTGTGAGATGATATCTCATTGTAGTTTTGATTTGCATTTCTCAAATGATTAATGACGTTGAGCATTCTTTCATGTGTTTGTTGGCAGTCTGTATATCTTCTTTGGAAAATGCCTATTTAAGTCTTCTGCCCATTTTTGGATTGGGTTGTTTGTTTTTTTGTTATTGAACTGCATGAACTGCTTGTAAATTTTGGAGATTAATCCTTTGTCAGATGTTTCATTTGCAAATATTTTCTCCCATTCTGAGGGTTGTCTTTTGGTCTTGTTTATGGTTTCCTTTGCTGTGCAAAAGCTTTGAAGTTTCATTGGGTCCCATTTGTTTATCTTTGTTTTTATTTCCATTTCTCTAGGAGGTGGGTCTAAAAGGATCTTTCTGTGATTTATGTCATAGAGTGTTCTGCCTATGTTTTCCTCTAAGAGTTTGATAGTATCTGGCCTTACATTTAGATCTTTAATCCATGATGAGCTTATTTTTGAGTATGGTGTTAGGGAGTGATCTAATCTCATACTTTTACATGTCCCTGTCCAGTTTTCCGAGCACCACATATTGAAGAGGCTGTCCTTTCTCCACTGTACATTCCTGCCTCCTTTATCAAAGATAAGTTGACCATATGTCCGTGGGTTTATCTCTGGGCTTTCCATCCTGTTCCATTGATCTATCTTTCTGTTTTTGTGCCAGTACCACACTGTCTTGATCACTGTAGCTTTGTAGTACAGTCTGAAGTCAGGGAGCCTGATTCCTCCAGCTCCGTTTTCCGCTCTCAAGATTGCTTTGGCTATTTGGGGTCTTTTGCTTTTCCAAACAAATTTTGAAATTTTTTGTTCTAGTTCTGTGAAAAATGCCAGTGGTAGTTTGATAGGGATTGCACTCAATCTGTAGATTGCTTTGGGTAGTAGAGTCATTTTCACAATATTGATTCTTCCAATCCAGGAACATGGTATATCTCTCCATCTATTTGCATCATCTTTAGTTTCTTTCATCAGTGTCTTATAATTTTCTGCAACAGGTCTTTTGTCTCCTTAGGTAGGTTTATTCCTAGATATTTTATTCTTTTTGTTGCAATGGTAAATGGGAGTGTTTTCTTGATTTCACTTTCAGATTTTTCATCATTAGTGTACAGGAATGTCAGAGATTTCTGTGCCTTAATTTTGTATCCTGCTACTTCACTGAATTCATTGATTAGCTCTAGTAGTTTTCTGGTAGCATATTTAAGATTCTCTATGTAGAGTACCTTGTCACCTGCAAACAGTGACAGCTTTACTTCTTCTTTTCCAATTTGGATTCCTTTTATTTCCATTTCTTCTCTGATTGCTGTGGCTAAAACTTCCAAAATTATGTTGAATAAGAGTGGTGAGAGTGGGCAGCCTTGTCTTGTTCCTGATCTTAGTGGAAATGGTTTCAATTGCTCAGCATTGAGGACGATGTTGGCTGTGGGTTTGTCATATACAGCCTTTATTATGTTGAGAAAAGTTCCCTCTATGCCTACTTTCTGCAGGGTTTTTATCATAAATGGGTGTTGAATTTTGTCAAAAGCTTTCTCTGCATCTACTGAGAGGATCATATGGTTTTTCTCCTTCAATTTGTTAATATGGTGTATCACATTGATTGATTTGCGTATATTGAAGAATCCTTGCATTCTTGGAATAAAGCCTACTTGATCATGGTGTATGATCCTTTTAATGTGTTGTTGGATTCTGTTTGCTAGTATTTTGTTGAAGATTTTTGCATCTATGTTCATCAGTGATATTGGCCTGTAGTTTTCTTTCTTTGTGACATCCTTGTCTGGTTTTGGTATCAAGGCGATGGTGCCCTTGTAGAATGAGTTTGGGAGTGTTCCTCCCTCTGCTATATTTTGGAAAATTTTCAGAAGAATAGGTGTTAGCTCTTCTCTAAATGTTTGATAGAATTCGCCTGTGAAGCCATCTGGTCCTGGGCTTTTGTTTGTTGGAAGATTTTTAATCACAGTTTCAATTTCAGTGCTTGTGATTGGTCTGTTCATATTTTCTATTTCTTCCTGATTCAGTCTTGGCAGGTGTGCATTTCTAAGAATTTGTCCATTTCTCCAAGGTTGTCCATTTTATTGGCATAGAGTTTCTTGTAGTAATCTCTCATGATCTTTTGTATTTCTGCAGTGTCAGTTGTTACTTCTCCTTTTTCATTTCTAAGTCTATTGATTTGAGTTTTCTCCCTTTTTTTGTTGATGAGTCAGGCTAATGGTTTTTCAATTTTGTTTATCTTCTCAAAGAACCAGCTTTTAGTTTTATTGATCTTTGCTATCGTTTGCTTCATTTCTTTTTCATTTATTTCTGATCTGATCCTTATGATTTCTTTCCTTCTGCTAACTTCGGGATTTTTTTGTTCCTCTTTCTTTAATTGCTTTAGGTGCAGGGTCAGTTTGTTTACTTGAGATGTTTCCTCTTTCTTAAGGTGGGTTGTATTGCTATAAACTTCCCCCTTAGAACTGCTTTTGCTGTGTCTAATAGGATTTGGGTCGTCTATCTCCATTGTCATTTGTTTCTAGGTATTTTTTAATTTCCTCTTTGATTTCTTCAGTGATCACTTCGTTATTAAGTAGTGTATTGTTTAGCCTCCATGTGTTTGTATTTTTTACAGATCTTTTCCTGTAATTGATGTCTAGTCTCATAGCATTGTGGTCGGAAAAGATACTTGATACAATTTCAATTTTCTTAAATTTACCAAGGCTTGCGTTGTGACCCAAGATATGATCTATCCTGGAGAATGTTCCATGAGCAATTGAGAAAATGTGTATTCTGTTGTTTTTGGATGGAATGTCCTATAAATATCAATTAAATCCATCTTGTTTAATGTATCATTTAAAGCTTGTGTTTCCTTCTTTATTTTCATTTTGGATGATCTGTCCATTGGTGAAAGTGGGGTGTTGAAGTCCCCTACTATGAGTGTGTTACTGTCAATTTCCCCTTTTATGGCTGTTAGTATTTGCCTTATGTATTGAGGTGCTCCTTTGTTGGGTGCATAAATATTTAGAATTGTTATATCTTCTTCTTGGATTGATCCCTTGATCATTATGTAGTGTCCTTCTTTGTCTCTTCTAATAGTCTTTATTTTAAAGTCTATTTTGTCTGACATGAGAATTGCTACTCCAGCTTTCTTTTGGTTTCCATTTGCATGGAATATCTTTTTCCATCCCCTTACTTTCAATGTGTGTGTGTCTCTAGGTCTGAAGTGGGTCTCTTGTAGATAGCATATATATGGGTCTTGTTTTTGTATCCATTCAGCCACTCTGTGTCTTTTGGTGGGAGCATTTAGTCCATTTACATTTAAGGTAATTATCGATATGTATGTTCCTATTGCCATTTTCTTAATTGTTTTGGGTTCGTTATTGTAGGTCTTTTCCTTCTGTTGTGTTTCTTGCCTAGAGAAGTTCCCTTAGCATTTGTTGTAAAGCTGGTTTGGTGGTGCTGAACTCTCTCAGCTTTTGCTTGTCTGTAAACGTTTTAATTTCTCCATCAAATCTGAATGAGATCCTTGCTGGGTAGAGTAATCTTGGTTGCAGGTTTTTCTCCTTCATCACTTTAATTATGTCCTGCCACTCCCTTCTGGCTTGTAGAGTTTCTGCTGAGAGATCAGCTGTTAAGCTGATGGGGATTCCCTTGTGTGTTATTTGTTGTTTTTGCCTTGCTGCTTTTAATATGATTTCTTTGTGTTTAATTTTTGACAGTTTGATTAATATGTGTCTTGGTGTATTTCTCCTTGGATTTATTCTGTATGGGACTCTCTGTGCCTCCTGGACTTGATTAACTATTTCCTTTCCCATATTAGGGAAGTTTTCAACTATAATCTCTTCAAATATTTTATCAGTCCCTTTCTTTTTCTCTTCTTCTTCTGCAACACCTATAATTCAAATGTTGGTGCGTTTAATGTTGTCCCAGAGGTCTCTGAGACTGCCCCCAGTTCTTTTCATTCTTTTTTCTTTATTCTGCTCTGCAGCTGTTATTTCCACTATTTTATCTTCCACATCACTTATCCATTCTTCTGCCTCAGTTATTCTGCTGTTGATCCCATCTAGAGTATTTTTCATTTCATTTATTGTGTTTTTAATTGATGTTTGATTCATCTTTAGTTCTTCTAGGTCCTTGTTAACTGTTTCTTGCATTTTGTCCATTCTATTTCCAAGGTTTTGGATCATCTTTACTGTCATTATTCTGAATTCTTTTTCAGGTAGACTGCCTATTTCTTCTTCATTTGTTAGGTCTGGTGGGTTTTTATCTTGCTCCTTCACCTGCTGTGTGTTTTTCTGGCTTCTCATTTTGCTTATCTTACTGTGTTTGGGGTCTCCTTTTGGCAGGCTGCAGATTCGTAGTTCCCATTGTTTTTTGTGTCTGTCCCCAGTGGCTAAGGTTGTTTCAGTGGGTTGTGTATGCTTCCTGCTGGAGGGGACTAGTGCCTGTGTTCTGGTGGGTGAAGTTCGATCTTGTCTTTCTGCTGGACAGGTCCATGTCTGGTGGTGTGTTTTGGGCTGCCTGTGGCCTTATTATGTTTTTAAGCAGCCTCTCTTAATGGATGGGGCTGTGTTCCTCTCTTGCTATTTGCTTGGCATAGGGTGACCAGCACATTAGCTTGCTGGTCGTTGCGTGAAGCTGGGTGCTGGTGTTGTGATGGAGATCTCTGGGAGATTTTTGCCACTTGTTATTATGTGGAGCTGGGAGGTTTCTTGTGGACCCGTGTCCTGAAGTTGGCTCTCCCACTTCAGAGGCACAGCACTGACTTCTGGCTGCATCACCAAGAGCCCTTCATTTACCTGGCTATGAATAAAAGGGAGAAAATGTAGAAAGAATGATTTATTAGAAGAAAGAAAGAGAGAAATAAAGAAAGAAAGAAGGAAAGGAAGGAAGGAAGAAAGAAAGAAAGAAGGAAGGGAGGGAGGGAGGGAGGAAGGAAAGAAAGAAAGGAGGGAGGGAGGAAGGAAAGAAAGAAAGTAAGAGAGAAAGGAAGACAGGAGGGAGGGACGGAGGAAGGAAAGAAAGAAAGAAAGAAAGGAGGGAGGGAGGGAGGGAGGGAGGAAGGAAAGGTAGGAAAGAGAGAAAGAGAGAAGATAAAGTAAAATAGAATAAAGTATAATAGAATATAGTGGCATTATTAAAATAAAAAAGTAATTACTTTTAAAAAATGGACGATCGAACCCTCAGACAAATGGTGAAAGCAAAGCTATACAGAGAGAATCTCACACAGAAGCATACACATACACATTCACAAAAAGAGAACAAGGGGAAAAAATCGTAAATGTTGCTCTCAAAGTCCACCTCCTCAATTTGGGATAATTCGTTGTAAAAAGAAGAAAAGGGAAAAAGTCCTAAATCTTGCCCTCAAAGTCCACCTCCTCAATTTGGGATGATTTGTGGTCTATTCATGTATTCCACAGATGCAGTGTACATCAAGTTGATTGTGGAGCTTTAATCTGCTGCTTCTGAGGCTGCTGGGAGAGATTTCCCTTTCTCTTCTTTGTTCTCACAGCTCCCGGGTCTCAGCTTTGGATTTGGCCCCGCCTCTCCGAGTAGGTCGCCGGAGGGCATCTGTTCTTTGCTCAGACAGGACAGGTTTAAATGAGCCACTGATTCGGGGCCTCTGGCTCACTCAGGCCGAGGCGAGGGCGGGGTACAGAGTGCGGGGCGAGCCTGCAGCAGCAGAGGCCTGTGTGACGTTGCACCAACCTTAAGCACGCCGTGCGTTCTCCCGGGGAAGTTGTCCCTGGATTCCGGGACGCTGGCAGTGGCAGGCTGCACAGCCTCCCCAGAAAGGGGGCGTGGGACCTGCACTTGCACCCAGGCCTCTTGGCGGTGGCAGCAGCAGTCCCAGAGTCCCACGCCCATCTCCTGGGTCCGCGCCTTTAGCCGTGGCTCGCGCCCTTCTCTGGAGCTCCTTTAAGCGGCGCTCTGAATCCCCTCTCCTCGCGCACCAGGAAACATAGAGGGAAGAAAAAGTCTCTTGCCTCTTCGGCAGCTCCAGACTTTTTCCCGGACTCTCTCCGGGCTAGCCGTGGTGCACTAACCCCTTCAGGCTCTCTTCCTGCCGCCAGCCCCAGTCCGCTCCCTGCGCTCTGACTGAAACCCGATACCCGAGCCTCAGCTCCCAGCCCCGCCCGCCCCGGCGGCTGCGCAGACAAGCCTCTCAGGCTGGTGAGTGCCGGTCGGCACTGATCCTCTCTGCGGGAATCTCTCCTCTTTGCCGTCCACACCCCTGTTGCTGTGCTCTCCTCCGCTACTCCGAAGCTTTCCCCCTCCGCCACCCGCAGTCTCCGCCCACGAAGGGGCTACTAGTGTGTGGAAACCTTTCCTCCTTCACAGCTCCCTCCCACTGGTGCAGGTCCCATCCCTATCCTTTTGTCTCTGTTTATTCTTTTTTCTTTTGCCCTACCCAGGTATGTGGGGGAGTTTCTTGCCTTTTGGGGGGTCTGAGGTCTTTTGTCAGCATTCAGTAGGTGTTCTGTAGGAGTTGTTCCACGTGTAGATGAATTTCTGATGTATCTGTGGGGAGGAAGGTGATCTCCGTGTCTTACTCTTCCGCCATCTTCCCCCGGGATCCTGCAAAGATGCTTTTTAATGTCTGTTTAGTATCTTATCATATAGATGTTTATTCCCTTTGAAAATATACAAAATGTAAGAATTATACAAAAGTGTTATGCTTGCCAATTTATAAAGTATGCCACAAAATTGTCTACTTTTTCTCCCCAACTTTATTGAAATATTATTGATATAAAACATATGTAAGTTAAAGTGTATAATATGATGGTCTGATACACCTACAGGTGTCCCATGGTATTCTCAAGGGATAGGTTCCAGGACACCTTACAGACACCAAAATTCAAGGATACTCAATCCCTTATATAAAATGGCACAGTATTTGCATATACCTTAGACACATCCTTCCTTATACTCTAAATCATCTCTAGATTACTTATAATAACTAAAGCAATCTAAATGCTATGTAAATAGCTGCAAATGCAAAAGCTATGTAAATAGTTGTCTGTGTGTGGTATATTCAAGTTTTGCTTTTTGAACTTTTCTGGAATTTTTCTTTGAATATTTTTGATCTTTGGTTGGTTGAATCTGTGAATGCAGAACCACGGATATGAAAGGCCGACTGTATATATCTATTTTGCAAAATGATTACCACAATAATGTTAGTTAACACCTCCATCCCCTCACATTATTATCATTTGTGTGTGTGTGGTAATAATATTTAAGATCTATCCTTTTAAAGACTTTCAAGCATAATGCAGTACTGTTAATTATAGTCACCAAGCTGTGCATTAGTTCCCCAGAAATTATTCATCTTACAGCTGGAAGTTTGTAGCTTTCCACTAATATCTCTCCACTTACCCCACTCTCTCATCTCCTTGCAACCACAAATCTATTCTCTATTTCTATGAGTTTGGCTTTTTTAGATTCCACATGTAAGTGGGAACATACAGTATCACAAAATTTTCTCATAATTTTATCCAAGCAACAACTCTGTAAGGTAAGTATATAACTATATATGTACTTAGCTCTTTTTAAAGATGAGAAAATTAAAATTTAGTATAAAAAAAAGACAACATACCAGTAATTGACAAAGATTGGACTTCATTCCATGTAATTTAGTGCTGTTGACACCATATAATATAATATCTCTCCTAACTTAAAAATTCTTCCGGGTCTAGCTTGCCTTTTCTGTATATAATATGGTTTTTATATTATTATAATGTTA
This sequence comes from Mesoplodon densirostris, assembly GCF_025265405.1. Classification (NCBI taxonomy): domain Eukaryota; kingdom Metazoa; phylum Chordata; class Mammalia; order Artiodactyla; family Ziphiidae; genus Mesoplodon; species Mesoplodon densirostris. The sequence goes on from NC_082664.1 coordinate 106,172,655, forward strand.
GAGATGGCTCATAAATCTGATATTTCATAAACCTGATCATTCCCTTGCAATGGTTTAAGACCTCAAGTATGGCAAGATAATTTGTTGCATTAAGTGAACAGTGTAGAGGTTAAGGGAATAAACTTGTGTGAGACAGCGTGGGTTAGAATCCTGGCTCCACCAAGGCTTAGCTAGCCTTGGATGTTTATTTAAATGTATTTGTGCCTCAGTTTCTCTTATGCAAAAATAAAGATAGTGGTATTTTTCTCAAGATTGCTGCTATATTGATTTTCTTAAAAAATTCCTACCTGTTTAATAAAGTAAAACTTTCCTTTTGGGCAGAAAATTACATTTCTGAAGACATTGTAAATTGCTTCATAGCTAATAAGCAGTCCAGTCTAATAGTTCAAACATTGTCACTGGAATTCTACATCCCAAACATGTATGACCTTTAATGAATGACTTGGCTACCTCTCAGGTTCATGTCTCCATCCAAAGAAGGAACCCAGTTGCCACAGGGCAAGAGTCACATTATTTCTGAGACCTCAGATCCTACACAAGTCCTGAATGAAATTGTCTCAATGAAATACTCCAAGATGAGTTACAGTGGTCCTCCACTGTGGGTGTAGTACAGGAATGCACTCAAGAATTTGGATAGAGAGAGATAAATGACAACAAATAAGTTTTTAGGCTCAAGTAGTATTCTAGTGTTTGCTAGAGAAATACATTGGTACAAACATCAGGCTTACTTTAGATTTCAACATTTACTGTTTTTTAGTTAATGAAATTTAAACATATAAGAACTGTGTCACACAATGCAGGCCCTATTTTCAATGTCACATTAAAAGAAATATATGAAGAACATGAGCCGTAGGGAATAATAATAGAATAACACCTATGTATTTATCTAAAAGTTAATCCTCCCATGGAGGTAGGCTCATTAAATACAGTTCAGAGAATTAAAGAAAGTTTAGTGTTATTTGTAGTACCATGTATAATTGACCACCATTTGAGGGAAGCAAGGGAGGTTTTATGTTTGTTACTCCCTATAAAACATCCTATGTGGGATTTTGAAATAACATAGTAAAGGGAAAATCAAGGAAAAACATGTAAAAATAGGTTCATTTAAAGGGATGGTGACAAATTGTACAATTATGGTGGTACAATTCATTCATTTTGTTACCAGCCAGAATTTACCTCTGTCCTCCAAAGCCTACAGTGCCCTCACTTCCAATCTCCATGTCCAGGACAGGTGCACTCTGTGCAAGTGAAGGTCAGTTCTGATGCAGGGAGAGTTCACATAACACTGCAGTTGCTAATGCTGTATTTTTATGGTCATCATGTCCATATTATATATATGTGTACATATAATGTATTTTAGGTTGTGTATATAATATTAGCTTTATTTTATAAATTTTATAAATTTATAAATTGAAAATTGAAGCACTTAATGACTTGGCCAGTGTCATGTACTTAGAAAGTCATAGGACTTGACATTACAATGCCCAGAAACAGAAATTACTGACCTAAATTGAGTTTTATTTCCAATAATGTTAGAAAACTTGATTGTATTATTCATCCAAATGAAAGACTTTTATAACTAGAATAACTAGTTAAATAGTTTATTAAATTTCTATTGAGACTATTAAATAAAATTACCAGGGTGTTTATACAGAGAAGTTTTTATTTTTTTCCCTGTTGCATTGTCTGACAAAAAAGAAGAGATTTCCCTTTCGATAGGGCAAAGCCTTTTGCCTTGAAGACAATTTGCCTGAGAAGGCAGTCATCTGAGGCCAAAAACTTGGCTGAAGGCACTGAAAGAGTGAGGCCTCAGCCTTATTTTGTATTAAAGAAATTGTTATTATAAATGCATGTTACTAGTCCTCTATTTAACCCATTAGAGCTTTCCCTCATTTTACTCAAAGGAAGTAATTCCAGTCAGTAAAGTATTTTAGTGAATCCTTGTCTATTTGAAGAGTATTTTTCTTTATCAAGTCTACGGATTCTGAAAAGAAACCACTTTGTGAAGAGTAAATATTTTTAAAACTATGAAGTACAAGAATTGTGAGAAATGAAAGATTCTGATTAACTACATATTCTCTTTCACTGGGGAAATTGGGACATGTGTGCCATGCAAGGATGACAGCAGGTATAGATGAGCCAAGGAATGCCAAGGATTACTGGGGCTGCCAGAAACTAGGAGAGGGCTGGAACAGATTCTTCTCAGAGCCTCCAGAAGAAACCAACCTGCCCACAACTTGATCCTGAACTTCTAGCCTCCAAAACTGTAAGAGAATAAATTTCTGCTGTTTTAAGCCACCACACTTGTGATACTTTTGTACAGCGACCCTGGGAAATTAATACAGTAAATAAACTCATTTAAGATATATTTTTTCCTTATTCTTTATGAAAAAAAAACCCTTGAAAAGTGAAAATGTCAATTGTCCTCAATTTCTTATTTGTTCCTAATAAATAAAATCTAGTGGACTACATGTTACCATGTTTGATTCCATGTAATAATTTCTTTTATTAAATATATTAGAAGAGTAATTTGTGCACTTAGACAAGTCACTTTTCCATTTTCTAAGTCTAGATGTCACTTAGGAATTTGGTAATTATCAAGAAAGCAATTAAAGTAGAGGTTTATAAATTTGGAATGATAATTCATAGAGCAATGGAATTTAGAATGAAATATCCAACGCTCCAAATCTAACACTCTATCTTAAAGATAGTTAACCAACTCAGTTGTGGGGATTTCTACACTGTGTAGCTATTAAGACTGGGGGACTCTGGAGACTCCAGAGCACTTCTATGTGAATGGAAATCTCTGTTTCCCAGTTTTAGTCACGGAATTTGGACAAGTCAATTAACCTCTGTATGCTTCAATTCCCATTTTCATAAATATGGAAATGATAGCTGTCTCATTAGATGCTGTGGATTAAATGAGTAAGTACATGTAACATTATTAAGAACAGTGTCCAGCATGGATTAAGCTTTGATGTTTACTATTACTGGGGTGACTATGTAACTTATCCACTTTCAGTTGTGAAAGTGGGTGGAGATCTACTATAATTAACCTGGATGATGTAATCTAAGTGTCTGGGGGTACCTGAAGTATATGATAACAGAAAGTTTTAATAGCTCTATGGACTGAAAAAAATTCATCACAAAGGGCTTAATATGATTTTGAATAAAGTTTTCATAACTTCCTTAGAAAGTCCTTATGGATTTCCAAGTCTGCAGTCTGTTCTGTAATTCTGAAATCCAAACAACTCTGAACCCCAAAAGTTGAGAAAGCTTTTCTTCATTTGTTTTGCTTTTCATAAACTTGTGAAATTGTGAACTTAATTTGGACAACTTTTTGTCTTTATTTATTCCACTTAGAAAGAACGCCATTATAGTCCATGGCCTGAAATATTAATGTATTTAATACAAGGGACAGGTGAGCCTAGCTAGGTGCACCATTTTTCCTTTCTAAAATCAGAAATACTCTAAATTCAAAACACACCTTGCTGTAAAGTTTTCTGTTAAGGAAATGTGGACATGTGTTATTTAAATTCAAATGATTGTTAAAATTCTATTCTACAAGTTGGCCAATTTATTAGGCATTGTTATGTGCAATTAAGAGTAACCTAGACATAGTCCAAGGAGGTCAGAAAAAAAATTTTAATTACTGGAGGAGGGAGGCACATAAGCTTTCATCTGTGATACAAAGCACGTTGTCTAGTTGTTCAATGGAAATACACACACTGAAGTATGGACACGAGAACTTATCAGGGAGGGCTGCAAGAAAGAGGAGCCATTTGACCCAAGTTTTGAAAGATGATTAGGATTTTATTAAACAAAAAATAGGAGAGTGCTTTTGATCTCAGGGACCAAAACATATTTGATATGTTCAAGGTATGCCGAGTTTTGAATAGTATGACCGAAGCAAAGGATGATGACAGGAGGTAGTAAAATCTACTGAAAAGATTAATTTTTGATGCCTGAGAGAAAAATAATATTATTTTAACTCTTTTAAAAGATAGTTCTTTCCCCTGTTATTAAGAGAAGAAAAAAGACAATTTTGGGTAAATATTTTGTGTGAAATATTTCTTTTCTAATAAAATTGTGTATTTTGAATGGCAGAATGTGGCATTTTTGATTTGACATTTTGAGATTGCAGAGAGAGGTAACAAACAGAAACTTTAAATTCTATCGGCAATACCATTTCATGGAAGATATGGGATACTGGATATAGAGATTTGTTCCTCAGGAAGGTTAAGATTGTAGAATAACCAACTCATTTGCTATGGTGGCCAGTGTAAGCCAGTCTTTATGGACCAGGAGGAGTTTTCTGTTTCTGGAAGCATTAGAGTATCCTCGTTCCTGACTGGTAGGCACAATGTATAATATAGGAGGGTGATTTTTCTATTCTACCAGGGAAATACATACATGGGCAACCTAGGTAGCCTTACCATCACAGGGCTCCATGTCTTACAGATTGTAATCTGAGTGGATGAGGGAAAGTAAAGATGCTTTATGTATTAGTTGAGCTTCTTTGGGTTTCAAGAATTGGGAACCAACTTAAACCAGCATTAATAAAAGTGACAGTTGTGGGTATGATCTTTGAATATTCAGTATAGAAGTCAAGGGGTCTCAAAGAATCCCAATGTTGCATGCTATATGACCTCAGAAGGGATTGCCACACGGAATTAGCAAACACAGACAACCTGTTCTTCCTCTTGCTTGTCTCTTAGTTGTCTGCAACTACTTCTTTCTTTTGTCAAGGCAAACTGGTTGTCTCTGCTTCTTGTTTCTCAGCCTTCATGGTAGAAGATGACTATCCCACAATGTCCAAATTGCATGTTTCTCACCACCAGTCACGCACAGGACTAACTAATTTTCTCTGAATTCCATTCCCCAAATCCAGAGAGCTTAACTGATCAGTCCAGCCAGGTTGACCCTGGTGGAAATCACTGAGTTAGTCAGCACTGGCCTGGTACATGGAGAGCAGGGTGGTATCACACAAATATAGCTGCTAGTTCACACGCATGTAGGAGAGGCTGAGAGAGCAGAGCATTTGCAGTGGCTGGAGATCAAGTAAGACATCTTGAAGTACATCTACTCAATAATTTTACTAACTTCTTTGGTTCTTTGGATGATATTGGGGAAATAATATTAAAAGTGCAGTTTATCTTTTGCCAAATCCTCACCATGTATATATGTCAACCTGTTGTGCAATGCTGGTGCCACCACTGGTTTGGGTAGCAGACAGACCTGGGTGTCAGTCTGGCTTTACAATTTGGAGATGTATATTTTTGACCTAGCTCCTTAGTCCCTTCTACTCTCAGTTTCCTCATCTGTAAAACGAGGATGATCAGGCCAACCATACAGGGTTGTACTATGTGTAAAATACAAAGTGCAAAAATAATTAAAATAAAATACTCAGCATTGTATCTGACAAAAAGTAGGTGCTCAATAAATAATAATTGGTTTCCATACAAATTGTGAAACTTTTTGTTCTAGTTCTGTGAAAAATGCCAGTGGTAGTTTGATAGGGATTGCATTAAATCTGTACATTGCTTTGGTAGTAGAGTCATTTTCACAATGTTGATTCTTCCAATTCAAGAACATGGTATATCTCTCCATCTGTTTGTATCATCTTTAATTTCTTTCATCAGTGTCTTATAATTTTCTGCATACAGGTCTTTTTTCTCCTTAGGGAGGTTTATTCCTAGACATTTTATTCTTTTTGTTGCAGTGGTAAATGGGAGTGTTTTCTTGATTTCACTTTCAGATTTTTCATCATTAGTATACAGGAATGCCAGATATTTCTGTGCATTAATTTTGTATCCTGCTACTTTACCAAATTCATTGATTAGCTCTAGTAGTTTTCTGGTAACATCTTTAGGATTCTGTATGTATAGTATCAGGTCATCTGCAAACAGTGACAGCTTTACTTCTATTCCAATTTGTATTCCTTTTATTTCCTTTTCTTCTCTGATTGCTGTGGATAAAACTTCCAAAACTATGTTGAATAAGAGGAATAGCCAAAGCAATCTTGAGAACGAAAAAGAGAGCTGGAGGAATCAGGCTCTCTGACTTCAGACTATACTACAAAGCTACAGTAATCAAGACAGTATGGTACTGGCACAAAAACAGAAATATAGATCATTGGAACAAGATAGAAAGCCCAGAGATAAACCCACACACATATGGTCACCTTATATTTGATAAAGGAGGCAGGAATGTACAGTGGAGAAAGGACAGCCTCTTCAATAAGTGGTGCTGGGAAAACTGGGCTGATACATGTAAAAGTATGAGATTAGAACACTCCCTAACACCATACACAAAAATAAGCTCAAAATGGATTAAAGACCCAAATGTAAGGCCAGAAACTATCAAACTCTTAGAGGAAAACATAGGCAGAACACTCTATGACATAAATCACAGCAAGATCCTTTTGGACCCACCTCCTAGAGAAATGGAAATAAAAACAAAGATAAACAAATGGGACCTAATGAAACTTCAAAGCTTTTGCACAGCAAAGGAAACCATAAACAAGACCAAAAGACAACCCTCAGAATGGGAGAAAATATTTGCAAATGAAACAACTGACAAAGGATTAATCTCCTAAGATTTACAAGCAGGTCATGCAGCTCAATAACAAACAAACAAACAAAGCAAAACTCCAATCCAAAAATGGGCAGAAGACCTAAGTAGACATTTATCTAAAGAAGATATACAGATTGTCAACAAACACATGAAAGAATGTTCAACATCATTAATCATTAGAGAAATGCAAATCAAAACTACAATGAGATATCATTTCACACCAGTCAGAATGGCCATCATCAAAAAATCTAGAAACAATAAATGCTGGAGAGGGTGTGGAGAAAAGGGAACACTCTTGCATTGCTGGTAGGAATATGAATTGGTACAGCCACTATGGAGAACAGTATGGAGGTTCCTTAAAAAATTACAAATAGAGCTACCATATGACCCAGCAATCCCATTACTGGGTATATACCCTGAGAAAACCATAATTCTAAAAGAGTCATGTGTCAAAATGTTAAATGCAGCTCTATTTAAAATAGCCAGGAGATGGAAGCAATCTAAGTGTCCATCATCAGATGAATGGATAAAGAAGATGTGGCACATATATACAATGGAATATTACTTAGCCATAAGAAGAAACGAAATTGAGTTATTTGTAGTGAGGTGGGTGGACCTAGAGTCTGTCATACAGAGTGAAGTAAGTCAGAAAGAGAAAGACAAATACCATATGCTAAGACATATATATGGAATCTAAGCAAAAAAAAAAAATCATGAAGAACCTAAGGGTAAGACGGGAATAAAGACACAGACCTACTAGAGAATGAACTTGAGGATATGGGGCGGGGGGAAGGGTAAGCTGTGACAAAGTGAGAGAGTGGCATGGACATATATACACTACCAAACATAAAATAGATAGCTAGTGGGAAGCAGCCGCATAGCACAGGGAGATCAGCTCGGTGCTTTCTTACCACCTGGATGGGTGGGATAGGGAGGGTGGGCAGGAGGGAGACACAAGAGGGAGGAGATATGGGAACATATGTATATGTATAACTGATTCACTTTGTTATAAAGCAGAAACTAACACACCATTTTAAAGCAATTATACTCCAATAAAGATGTAAAAAATAAAAAAAAAATAATTGGTAAAAGTATTGTTTATTTGGCATATGCACCATTATTACAATAAGTTCTTGCACCAAACCGATTATTGGCATTGGCTTCACATTGATTGATATTTCCATGGTCAACCTGTCAGTTCCACATATTCTAATGAGATGTTGTGATGGGATCAATCAGCTAATTCTACTGCTCATTTACCCTTCTACAAACCTCTCCATACAAAAAGGAAAAACTGCAATGAAATGGAAGAGTCACCTTGGCAGGTAAACAGAGGATATCATCCATATTTTCTGGTTAAATGTTGTAAAAAAAAAGTCAAAAGCAGATTGTCAAAATTCAGCTAGAAACAAGAATCTCCAATTTATATATTGAGTCACTGACATTATCACAAAGGGATCAAGTGACGACCCTTCCCCAGATGAGTTCAACCCAGAGCAAGGAGATAACATTGAGTAAACATGTTTTAAAGGGAAACTGTCTTCTACACTCAATAAGATTTGTGCCATCACCCCCCATAAAATGGAGGAAGAAGGGAAGAAGAGTAAAAGATAACATACTGGCATAACTAGTGGTTTCCGTTTGCTTTGTGCTCCAGGATGTAGCCAAGACAAGTCATCAGGTCTCAGAGTGAATTTTCTAGTTACCATGGATGATGCATTCAGTCAGCTGTGGTGACGGATTGTTGGTATTAGTGGACCTGAGTGTGATTAATAAGGCTGCTCTGTCTCTGACAGAGTGGGAATGGCACCACTAAAATTGAATAGAGGCGATCCTACTAAAATCTGTTAGGGATGCTCCTTGGGGAAAAGAAAATGTTACAAGGGAAGTACTGGGAGTAGAAGCATCAGTTCACCAGCTGTAGCCCCATAGATCAAAGCAAGATGTCAAGGTCCCATTAAACAGAAGAACCCTGTGCTTCTCACTTGGTCTTCTTAACAATGAACAAACCTGGATTCCTTACCTCCTTCCACAGAGGCATACATTTATTTATAGCAGGGTCATGTATGTACCAGTGTATATATTTGTGTGAACTGTTACCTGTATGGATGGAAGAAGAAAATCAAAATGCTAATACATTTGCTATTGAGTATATTTTTGTTTTAAAATGTGTCAACTGTCAGGTTTGAAATAAAAAGAGAGAGAGGGAGAAAGAGAGTCAATCTTTGGTCTATTAACAGATGTGTTTAACATTTAGATACTAGAGCCAGGGTTTTATATGACACAAAATGAAAATTTATTCTCTTATGACAGTATACCTTTCATCACCATTAAAATACAATAAAACTGTACAATGGAAAAGAGGAAATATTTGAAAAGCTGGGTGAGGCTGTGTCATATATTGAGTTAATATCTGAGAGTTATGTTTCTGGTTAAGCCTGTATCAGGAGACTTAAAAGGAGTAAAATATACCTTTATCCATCTCTCAGAGTTTCAGAGATTGGAATGTGTGCTTCTAAAATCAAAGACAACTGTTTTTATTGATAGTCTATCTGGAAGAACTGATAGCAAAGAGCTTGCTACTTTGCTGGTGGGCAGAGTAGTGGGGGCTTACAAGATGCTATTACTGATCTATTGCCTTGTATGATCAATGTGGACTTTTGAGAAATGTCAGTACTATCTCAATACAATTGCCCCTCAAGGGTGGTGGAGTCTTATAGAGCAAAACCTTTAGTGACAACATTACCATTCATAATGAGGGTCTACAAGATGCTAGATGAGCTTCTATTTGTTCTACATAAAATAAACACAGCTCTGGGCTTCCTTGGTGGTGCAGTGGTTGAGAGTCTGCCTGCCGATGCAGGGGACACGGGTTCGTGGCCCGGTCCAGGAAGATCCCACATGCCACAGAGTGGCTGGGCCCGTGAGCCATGGCCGTTGAGCCTGTGGAGCCTGTGCTCCACAACGGGAGAGGCCACAACAGTGAGAGGCCCGCGTACCACAAAATAAATAAATAAATAAATAAATAAATAAATAAATAAAATAAAATAAAATAAACACAGTTCTAATGGTCTGGACCTTTAATTCTAAGCAGACACTCTGGAATATTTTACTTTTATAAATAATTATTATTTTATTATGTTTACTTAATCTCTTTTTCTTTTAGTTGCAGTTAGGACAATTTAGCAATGGAAATAATCTATATCTTTATGACACTTTACAACTTACTAAATACTTTGTACACGTAATTTTATTTGAGCATCACAATTTTTTGAAATATATTGGGCTTTTTTAATATATTCCCCCCCACAAGTTATTGAAGTCTGGGAGAAGGAATGGAGAAAAGTTGAAGACTTATATTCCCAGAAGATGAAGATGATCTGAGATTTGGAAGTTGTTCAAGGGTAAATTAAATAATGAGACAAGTAAGATGTTAATTCTATATGTTTTTCATCTTTCAACTGGTTATTTCAGCGTCATAAATGGAATTCATATTTTGCTTAAATGATGGAGATGTGATGCTCACTCATTGTACCTGGTGCAATACCCATTTTCTTGCAGATGTGGAGTGTGTTTAATAAATTTCTTATTATTTACTTGTTTGTTCATTTCTTTGTAAACACAGTTATAAACCTCATTCTTGTCACATACAACCTTTCCTAACTGTAAGATCACATCAAATCCTCAAGAGAGCAACATGAAGCAGGTGGCTTTTATTAAATACCAGTTTCTTGGGCTTCCCTGGTGGCGCAGTAGTTGAGAATCTGCCTGCCAATGCAGGGGACCCGGGTTCGAGCCCTGGTAGGAGGATCCCACATGCCGTGGAGCAATTAGGCCCGTGAGACACAACTCCTGAGGCTGCGCTTCTGGAGCCTGTGCTCCGCAACAAGAGAGGCCGTGATAATGAGAGGCCCACGAACCGCAATGAAGAGTGGCCCCTGCTTGCCACAACTAGAGAAAGCCCTCACACAGAAACGAAGACCAAACACAGCAAAAATAAATAAATTAATTAAAAAACTCCTACCCCCAACATCTTCTTAAAAAAAAAAAAAGTTTCTAAAGATATAAGCAGATTCTGTCAAACAGCTGTCCCGGTATGAACCTCGGGTATGCACTCAATTCTTATAAACATATTTATGTGCTTTATTTAGTCCGAAATATTTGATATATATTTAATGCTTCAAGTGATAGAAATATAAAGATTTATTTTAAAATTTTTAAATAAATACAGGTTAATAAATGCATGTGGTTAAAAAAATAGTACCCACCTACCATACACCAATTATCAATCAGTATCTATATTTATAAATTAAATTCTTGGTTTCCATGTCACCACTAAACTCTAATACATCCTCACATTAGAGTTATCACGAAAGCAACTAGTCCTTGTTAACCCTCAGGGATTTAATATACATTGAAGAAGAATCTAGAAGGTGGTTTGCAGGAGATGTCAGCCAATCTCACTCTGGTCCCCTTCCACACACCCAACACGGTGGCCCAGGCATGCTGAGGTGGAGGTACTGTTTGTGAGTGTGGAGGGTGACTTAGTCCAAGTGTCCAAGGTGGTCAGCATGTTTATTCCAATCTAGGTGGGTCTGCATGGAATGTGTAGGCTGGTCATAGTGTCACAGGGAAGAGACCCAATCCTGTACAGAGACTAACCTACGTTCTCTTTTTTTTCCTACATCACAATCCTTTAATCTATGCCCACAGCTGTGCTGGTTTAACAGAAACTAAGGCAGATGCCACAGAAACAAAATCACAGAACCAGTCTCAGTTAGAAAACCCCCAGATGGCAACAGCCAACTACCCTGAACCAGTTCCAGCCTGACAACGAGGACAGCGCTTGCGCAGATGAGACCCAGTATACAAAAGTTGCCTTTGCCACATTACCATGCTAGGATCTCCACCCAAAGTGGGGACTTGCACTATGCTAGGCATAATTAGTACCACGTGGAAAGGAGCACAAAGTGCTGTGCATGCTCTGGTTGTTTCTGGAAATTGCCACCCCCTTCCTGGAATTCTGGTGGCACACACACCTCTAACCACTTAAAAGTTTCCTGCATCCCTTCCTCAGGGAGAAGGGATCTTTAGAGCACTAGCTCTCCCTTCCCCATCTTTTATCTACAAATAAAGTTTCTGTTCTGCTTTGCTGAACCTGGTCTCATTCAATTGGCCTGAGGGGTACTGGGCAAGGAAAGGTCCCAGTTGTGGTCCCATCTGATCCGAGAAGGTCAGTAACAAGTAAATATTGGCCACCTATTTCTCTAAAAGCTTCCTTGGACAAAGTATTAATCCTCAAACAAGGAATAAGATTTCAGGGTTGCTTTGGCCCATGTGGAGGTGAGGCAGGTAGTAGAAGAGAGGTTCCTATGGAAACTCCCATTGCCTCGGCAGTTTGCCACCTTCAAGTAACTTGCACCTTAGAGGAGCCACCCCTAGCATTGGAAGAGTGCCACTGCCAAGGACCTGCCCAGGGTCCATGCCACCAGTTCTAACTCAGGTTATGCAAACACAGGAAATGGGAGCAGAGCCTAGTCTTAAAGGGCTCCTCCTCTTCCCTCAGGCATCCCTCTCTACCTCTGGCCCTTTGGGCAACAAGAGTCCCTGTGACATTGTTTAGGGGCTGGTAACCCATCAGCTTTATCAAAATTGCTTTTTTTTTTAGAGTTCTAGCACTGATTGACTGAAAACTCTTGGGCACAAGGCACCAAGACACTTTGAACTTTAATTTCCTCATCAGAAAATAAAACAGAGGTGGGCTTCCCTGGTGGCACAGTGGTTGAAAGTCCGCCTGCCGATGCAGGGGACACGGGTTCGTACCCCGGGCCGGGAAGATCCCACATACCGCGGATCGGCTGGGCCCGTGAGCCATGGCCGCTGAACCTGCATGTCCGGAGCCTGTGCTCTGCAACGGGAGAGGACACAACAGTGAGAGGCCTGCGTACCGAAAAAAAATAAAAATAAAAATAAAGAAGAAAATAAAACAGAGGTAGTAATAATACATACGCTGTTTTGTCAGAGGAAATAAGTATCATGTTTTAAAATGAGTAAACTCAATAAATGGAATTATTAACTTAAGTTGTCATTAGCATGAATGTGTAAAATCTTTATATATAATTGCTTCAAAGGTTAATCTGGTATTTTCCCCCACTTGATGTTTGTTTATCGCATGAACATACACTAAATATACATGCATAAATAAATGTTGGGAAAACAAAGAAAATTATCCTAGTGGGACCTAAGGAATACATAACAAAATATCCCATCAAAAGCATTTGTATTGGTTGTGATTCAGTCATCCTCTTTCAGAGTTTTATACTGTGCAATAAGTGGTCAAATTGATCGTTACTCTCTTTGCATCTCACTATGACCAAGTTTTTTTTATATATATATACTGATTATGATTATTGCTTATTGACTTTTTCTATTAATTATGCTTGATTTTATTTGGCATATAGCTGCCACTTGTTGGAGTTCTTTGCCTTATTTCTAGGCCTGTGGGCTGTATTTGCGAAGTTCCTCCAAGGAAAGGCTCATTTTGTTCAAAGAAAAGAGATCACTTTTTTTTTAAATTTAACATCTTTGTTGGAGTATAATTGCTTTACAATGTTGTGTTAGTTTCTGCTGTATAACAAAGTGAATCAGCTATATGTATACATATATCCCCATATCCTCTCCCTCTTTCATCTCCCTCCCACCCTCCCTATCCCACCCCTCTCGGTGGTCACAAAGCACCAAGCTGATCTCCCTGTGCTATGCAGCTGCTTCTCACTAGCTATCTGTTTTACATTTGTTAGTGTATATATGTCAGTGCTACTCTCTCACGTTGTCCCAGCTACCCTTCCCCCTCCTCGTGTCCTCAAGTCCATTCTCTACATCTGCGTCTTATTCCTGTCCTTCCCCTAGGTTCATCAAAGTCTTTTTTTCTTTTTTTTTTCTTTAGATTTCATATATATGTGTTAGCATACAGTATTTGTTTTTCTCTCGAAGAGATCAATCTTCTCTGAGATCAGGTCATCTCTCACTTTAAACCGATCCAGTTCATTTTTGATGTTACCCAGTATCAGAAATTTTCAGCAGACAGAAAAAAAAAAAAAAAAACTATTTAACACATACTAAAAAAAAAAAAAAAACTGTCAAAATGTCAAAATGGGCATGAATCATCCCTGAAGCATTAGCTAGGGTGAGACAAGAGCCAAAAGAAATTGAATTAAAAAGGGAAGGAGGGATCATTAAATATCCATGCTTAGGTTAAAACTAAAACATATAGGAAAAGGAGGGAAAATCTGTTGTATTCATGAGCTGCAGATAGTCCAACTGAGCAAGAAGAGAGTATTACTATTAAGCTTTCTTAAGTATGACCACAGATTGTCAAATGGAATAGTAGAATATCCACTGGGCAGGTGAACAATAAAAGACATTTTGGAAACTCTGCTACTGTGCAAGCTTCCTTTAAGAAAGCTGGTGCTAAATTGTCAAAACTGCACATAAAACAATTGTTTAACTGGATATACTGGACATACCAGGAGATAAATATAATACTTGTGTCTATGTCCAGAGCAGAAATATCGATAGTTGAGAGACCTTAGAATTTTTATCATCATATGCCTTAGAACACTGAGTTTAGATACAAGCATGTAAAAAAAATGTAAAGTAAAGCTTATAAAAAAGGTAAGAAAAAAAAACCCTCTCCTGGGCAAGGGATCAGGTGGTGACATCTCTCAGGACCAGTTTTATGTTTGTTTGTTTGTTTGTTTGTTTTGTTTTTTGTTTTTTTTTTGCAGTACACGGGCCTCTCAACTGTTGTGGCCTCTCCCATTGTGGAGCACAGGCTCCGGACACGCAGGCTCAGCAGCCATGGCTCACGGGCCCAGCCGCTCCGTGACATGTGGGATCTTCCCAGACTGGGGCACAAACCCATGTCCCCTGCATCGGCAGGCGGACTCTCAACCAGTGCGCCACCAGGGAAGCCCTCAGGACCAGTTTTAACAGGAAGTGTAAAGGCATAGTTAGGTTAGTGGACTAGACAAACCAAGTGGAATGTGCTGAAACAAGAAGAACAAGGCTGACCATTGAGTTGGACACCAGGTTTTATACCCCAGCAGATTTCAAAAACGTCTTTTAAACAGAGAGCAGACAGGGAAATATCAGCAACACAGAGTTGAGGTAGAAGGTAGAGAAGAATGAAACAGGTAAGACAAGGTGGGTCAAGAGTGAAGTGGGAAGGAAGGTGTGGTCTTGAGCAACTGCTTAGTACAGGCTCTGTTGTTTCTGATGCATTTGGAAAACAAGTAAACAAACACACAAAAAATTTGGTCCAAATCAAATGGGGCATGCTTTCTGTGTAACAAAATCATTTAGCTCACACTGGTCTTCAAACTTACATTCAATGAAGAGATTCCTTATTTCTCTTGAATTGCTCAGTTTTACCTGTATTAAGCACAAGACAATGAATCCTAGTGGATTACATCTCGCTTCTTATGGCATCTGAACATTTCAACAGAAGTTAGAATTAACGGAGATTCTGGGACTGGAATTAACATCTTATTAAGGTGTCTATAGATTCCATGACACAAAAAAGAACAGCAGACATTTTTTTCCCCCAAACAGTGCTGCTAAAGGATAGCAGGACTTTTTCCAGCCAACTTTTTTTTTTTTTTTTTTTTTATTAGTTTCTGCTTTATAACAAAGTGAATCAGTCATACATATACATCTGTTCCCACATCCCCTCCCTCATGCATCTCCCTCCCTCCCACCCTCCCTATCCCTCCCCTCCAGGCAGTCACAAAGCACCGAGCTGATCTCCCTGTGCTCTGCGGCTGCTTCCCACTGTCTATCTAGCCTACGTTTGGTAGTGTATATATGTCCATGCCTCTCTTTCGCTTTGTCACAGCTTACCCTTCCCCCTCCCCATATCCTCAAGTCCATTCTCAAGTAGGTCTGTGTCTTTATTCCCGTTTTACCCCTAGGTTCTTCATGACATTTTTTTTTCTTATATTCCATATATATGTGTTAGCATACGGTATTTGTCTTTCTCTTTCTGACTTACTTCACTCTGTATGACAGACTCTAGGTCTATCCACCTCATTACAAATAGCTCAGTTTCGTTTCTTTTTATGGCTGAGTAATATTCCATTGTATATATGTGCCACATCTTCTTTATCCATTCATCCGATGATGGACACTTAGGTTGTTTCCAGCTCCGGGCTATTGTGAATAGAGCTGCAATGAACATTTTGGTACATGTCTCTTTTTGAATTATGGTTTTCTCAGGGTATATGCCTAGTAGTGGGATTGCTGGATCATATGGTAGTTCTATTTTTAGTTTTTTAAGGAATCTCCATACTGTTCTCCATAGTGGCTGTACCAATTCACATTCCCACCAGCAGTGCAAGAGTGTTCCCTTTTCTCCACACCCTCTCCAGCATTTATTGTTTCTAGATTTCTTGATGA
Organism: Mesoplodon densirostris; assembly: GCF_025265405.1. Classification (NCBI taxonomy): domain Eukaryota; kingdom Metazoa; phylum Chordata; class Mammalia; order Artiodactyla; family Ziphiidae; genus Mesoplodon; species Mesoplodon densirostris. Next base: position 106,188,687 of record NC_082664.1, read on the forward strand.
TGGCCATTCTGACTGGTGTGAGATGATATCTCATTGTAGTTTTGATTTGCATTTCTCTAATGATTAATGATGTTGAGCATTCTTTCATGTGTTTGTTGGCAGTCTGTATATCTTCTTTGGAGAAATGCCTATTTAAGTCTTCTGCCCATTTTTGGATTGGGTTGTTTGTTTTTTTGCTATTGAGCTGCATGAGCTGTTTATAAATTTTGGAGATTAATCCTTTGTCAGTTGCTTCATTTGCAAATATTTTCTCCCATTCTGAGGGTTGTCTTTTGGTCTTGTTTATGGTTTCCTTTGCTGTGCAAAAGCTTTTCAGTTTCATTAGGTCCCATTTGTTTATCTTTGTTTTTATTTCCATTTCTCTAGGAGGTGGGTCCAAAAGGATCTTGCTGTGATTTATGTCATAGAGTGTTCTACCTATGTTTTCCTCTAAGAGTTTGATAGTTTCTGGCCTTACATTTAAGTCTTTAATCCATTTTGAGCTTATTTTTCTGTATGGTGTTAGGGAATGATCTAATCTCATACTTTTACATGTCCCTGTCCAGTTTTCCCAGCACCACTTATTGAAGAGGCTGTCCTTTCTCCACTGTACATTCCTGCCTCCTTTATCAAAGATAAGTTGGCCATATGTGCGTGGGTTTATCTCTGGGCTTTCTATCCTGATCCACTGATCTATCTTTCTGTTTTTATGCCAGTACCACACTGTCTTAATTACTGTAGCTTTGTAGTATAGTCTGAAGTCAGGGAGCCTGATTCCTCCAGCTCCTTTTTTCGTTCTCAAGATTGCTTTGGCTATTCGGGGTCTTTTGTTTTTCCAAACAAATTTTGAAATTTTTTGTTCTAGTTCTGTGAAAAATGCCAGTGGTAGTTTGATAGGGATTGCATTGAATCTGTAGATTGCTTTGGGTAGTAGAGTCATTTTCACAATATTGATTCTTCCAATCCAGGAGCATGGTATATCTCTCCATCTGTTTGTATCATCTTTAATTTCTTTCATCAGTGTCTTATAATTTTCTGCATACAGGTCTTTTGTCTCCTTAGGTAGGTTTATTCCTAGATATTTTATTCTTTTTGTTGCAATGGTAAATGGGAGTGTTTTCTTGATTTCATTTTCAGATTTTTCATCATTAGTGTACAGGAATGCCAGAGATTTCTGTACATTAATTTTGTAACCTGCTACTTTACCAAATTCATTGATTAGCTCTAGTAGTTTTTCGGTAGCAACTTTAGGATTCTCTATGTATAGTATCATGTCATCTGCAAACAATGACAGCTTTACTTCTTCTTTTCCGATTTGGATTCCTTTTATTTCCTTTTCTTCTCTGATTGCTGTGGCTAAAACTTCCAAAACTAGGTTGAATAAGAGTGGTGAGAGTGGGCAACCTTGTCTTGTTCCTGATCTTAGTGGAAATGGTTTCAGTTTTTCACCATTGAGGACAATGTTGGCTGTGGGTTTGTCATATATGGCCTTTATTATGTTGAGGAAAGTTCCCTCTATGCCTACTTTCTGCAGGGTTTTTATCATAAATGGGTGTTGAATTTTGTCAAAAGCTTTCTCTGCATCTATTGAGATGATCATATGGTTTTTCTCCTTCAACTTGTTAATATGGTGTATCACATTGATTGATTTGCGTATATTGAAGAATCCTTGCATTCCTGGAATAAACCCCACTTGATCATGGTGTATGATCCTTTTAATGTGCTGTTGGATTCTGTTTGCTAGTATTTTGTTGAGGATTTTTGCATCTATGTTCATCAGTGATATTGGCCTGTAGTTTTCTTTCTTTGTGACATCCTTGCCTGGTTTTGGTATCAAGGTGATGGTGGCCTCGTAGAATGAGTTTGGGAGTGTTCCTTCCTCTGAAATTGTTTGGAAGAGTTTGAGAAGGATGGGTGTTAGCTCTTCTCTAAATGTTTGATAGAATTCGCCTGTGAAGCCATCTGGTCCTGGGCTTTTGTTTGATGGAAGATTTTTAATCACAGTTTCAATTTCAGTGCTTGCGATTGGTCTATTCATATTTTCTATTTCTTCCTGAGTCAGTCTTGGCAGGTTGTGCATTTCTAAGAATTTGTCCATTTCTTCCAGGTTGTCCATTTTATTGGCATAGAGTTGCTTGTAGTAATCTCTCATGATCTTTTGTATTTCTGCAGTGTCAGTTGTTACTTCTCCTTTTTCATTTCTAATTCTATTGATTTGAGTCTTCTCCCTTCTTTTCTTGATGAGTCTGGCTAATGGTTTGTCAATTTTGTTTATCTTCTCAAAGAACCAGCTTTTAGTTTGGTTGATCTTTGCTATCGTTTCCTTCATTTCTTTTTCATTTATTTCTGATCTGATCTTTATGATTTCTTTCCTTCTGCTAGCTTTGGGGGTTTTTTGTTCTTCTTTCTCTAATTGCTTTAGGTGCAGGGTCAGGTTGTTTACTCGAAATGTTTCCTGTTTCTTAAGGTGGGATTGTATTGCTATAAACTTCCCCCTTAGAACTGCTTTTGCTGCATCCCATAGGTTTTGGGTTGTCGTGTCTCCATTGTCATTTGTTTCTAGGTATTTTTTAATTTCCTCTCTGATTTCTTCAGTGATCACTTCGTTATTGAGTAGTGTATTGTTTAGCCTCCATGTGTTTGTATTTTTTACAGATCTTTTCCTGTAATTGATGTCTAGTCTCATAGCATTGTGGTCGGAAAAGATACTTGATACAATTTCAATTTTCTTAAATTTACCAAGGCTTGATTTGTGACCCAAGATATGATCTATCCTGGAGAATGTTCCATGAGCACTTGAGAAAAATGTGTATTCTGTTGTTTTTGGATGAAATGTCCTATAAATATCAACTAAGTCCATCTTGTTTAATGTATCATTTAAAGCTTGTGTTTCCTTATTTATTTTCATTTTGGACGATCTGTCCATTGGTGAAAGTGGGGTGTTAAAGTCCCCTACTATGATTGTGTTACTGTCGATTTCCCCTTTTATGGCTGTTAGTATTTGCCTTATGTATTGAGGTGCTCCTATGTTGGGTGCATAAATATTTACAATTGTTATATCTTCTTCTTGGATCGATCCCTTGATCATTATGTAGTGTCCTTCTTTGTCTCTTCTAATAGTCTTTATTTTAAAGTCTATTTTGTCTGATATAAGAATTGCTACTCCAGCTTTCTTTTGATTTCCATTTGCATGGAATATCTTTTTCCATCCCCTTACTTTCAATCTGTATGTGTCTTTAGGTCTGAAGTGGGTCTCTTGTAGACAGCATATATATGGGTCTTGTTTTTGTATCCATTCAGCCACTCTGTGTCTTTTGGTGGGAGCATTTAGTCCATTTACATTTAAGGTAATTATTGATATGTATGTTCCTATTCCCATTTCCTTAATTGCTTTGGGTTCGTTATTGTAGGTATATTCCTTCTGTTGTGTTTCTTGCCTAGAGAAGTTCCTTTAGCATTTGTTGTAAAGCTGGTTTGGTGGTGCTGAACTCTTTCAGCTTTTGCTTGTCTGTAAAGGTTTTAATTTCTCCATCAAATCTGAATGAGATCCTTGCTGGGTAGAGTAATCTTGGCTGCAGGTTTCTCTCCTTCATCACTTTAATTATGTCCTGCCACTCCCTTCTGGCTTGTAGAGTTTCTGCTGAGAGATCAGCTGTTAACCTGATGGGGATTCCCTTGTGTGTTATTTGTTGTTTTTCCCTTGCTGCTTTTAATATGATTTCTTTGTGTTTAATTTTTGACAGTTTGATTAATATGTGTCTTGGTGTATTTCTCCTTGGATTTATTCTGTATGGGACTCTCTGTGCCTCCTGGACTTGATTAACTATTTCCTTTCCCATATTGGGGAAGTTTTCAACTATAATCTCTTCAAATATTTTCTCAGTCCCTTTCTTTTTCTCTTCTTCTTCTGGAACCCCTATAATTCGAATGTTGGTGCGTTTAATGTTGTCCCAGAGGTCTCTGAGACTGTCCTCTGTTCTTTTCAATCTTTTTTCTTTATTTTGCTCTGCATCAGTTATTTCCACTATTTTATCTTCCACCTCACTTATCCGTTCTTCTGCCTCAGTTATTCTGCTATTGATCCCATCTAGAGTATTTTTTATTTCATGTATTGTGTTTTTAATCGATGCTTGATTCATCTTTAGTTCTTCTAGGTCCTTGTTAACTGTTTCTTGCATTTTGTCTATTCTATTTCCAAGATTTTGGATCATCTTTACCATCATTATTCTGAATTCTTTTTCAGGTAGACTGCCTATTACCTCTTCATTTGTTAGGTCTGGTAGGTTTTTATCTTGCTCCTTCACCTGCTGTGTGTTTTTCTGTCTTCTCATTTTGCTTATGTTACTGTGTTTGGGGTCTCCTTTTTGCAGGCTGCAGATTCGTAGTTCCCGTTGTTTTTCGTGTCTGACCCCAGTGGCTAAGGTTGTTTCAGTAGGTTGTATAGACTTCCTGGTGGGGGGGACTAATGCCTGTGTTCTGGTGGTTGAGGCTCGATCTTGTCTTTCTGGTGGACAGGTCCACGTCTGGTGGTGTGTTTTGGGGTGCCTATGGCCTTATTATGTTTTTAGGTAGCTTCTCTGCTAATGGGTGGGGTTGTGTTCCTGCCTTGCTAGTTGCTTGGCATAGGGTGACCAGCACTGTAGCTTGCTGGTCGTTGCGTGAAGCTGGGTGCTGGTGTTGGGATGGAGATCTCTGGGAGATTTTCGCTGCTTGATATTATGTGGAGCTGGGAGGTCTCTTGTGGACCCGTGTCCTGAAGTTGGCTCTCCCACTTCAGAGGCACAGCACTGGCTCCTGGCTGCAGCACCAAGAGCCTTTCATCCACCCAGCTCAGAATAACAGGGAGAAAAAGCAGAAAGAAAGAATTAGTAGAAGAGAGAAAGAGAGAGGGAAAGAAAGGAAGAAGGGAAGAAAGGAAGGAAGGAAGGAAGAAAGAAAGAAAGGAGGGAGGGAGTGAGGAAGGATGGAAAGAAAGAAGGAAAGAAAGGAGGGAGGGAGGGGGCAATGAAAGCAAAAGGAAGAGTGAATGGAAGAAGGGAGGGAGGAAGGGAAGAAAGAAAGAAAGACAGGAGGGAGGGAGGGAGGAAGGAAAGAAAAAGAAAGTGGAAAGAAGAAGGGTGGGAGGGAGGGAGGAAAGAAAAAGAAAGAAGGAAAGGAAGAGCGGAGGGAGGGAGGGAGGAAGGGAAGGTAGGAAAAAAAGAAAGAGCAGGTAAAGTAAAATAGAATAAAGTATGAAATATAGTAGCGTTATTAAAATTAGAAAGTAATTATTAAAAAAAAAAAAAAAACGGACCGATAGAACCCTGGGACATATGGTGGAAGCAAAGCTATACAGAGAGAATCTTACACAGAAGATTACACATACACATTCACAAAAAGAGAGCAGGGGGAAAAATCAAAAATCTTGCTCTCCAAGCCCACCTCCTCAATTTGGGATAATTCGTTGTAAAAAGAGGAAAAGGGCAAGAAGTCTGAAATCTTGCTCTCTAAGTCCACCTCCTTACTTTGGAATAATTCGTTGTAAAAAGAGGAAAAGGGGGGAAAGTCTTAAATCTTGTCCTCAAAGTCCACTTCCTCAATTTGGGATGATTCGCTGTCCATTCATGCACTCCACAGACGCAGGGCACATCAAATGGACCGTGGAGCTTTAATCCGCTGCCTCCGAGGCTGCACAGAGAGATTTCCCTGACTCTGCTCTCACAGCTCCCGGGTCTCAGCCTTGGACCTGGCCCCGCCTCTGTGCGTAGGTCGCCGGAGGGCGTCCGTTCTTCGCTCAGACAGGACGGGTTTAAAGGAGCCGCTGATTCGGGGGCTCTGGCTCAGTCATGCAGAGGGGAGGGAGGGGCGCGCAGTGTGGGGCGGGCCTGCGGCGGCAGAGGCCGGCGTGACGTTGCAGCAGCCCGTGGCGCTCCGTGCGCTTTCCCGGGAAAGCCGTCCCCGGGTCTCGGGACCCCGGCAGTGGCGGGGTGCACAGGTCCCCCGGAAGGCGGGGTGGACAGTGACCCGCGCTCGCACACAGGCCCCGCGGCTGCGGCGGCGGCGGCGGGCGGCGGCAGGCGGCGGCGGTGGCGGGCGGCGGGGGGCGGCGGCGGCAGCGGGCCTCGGCGGCGGCGGCGGCGGGCGGCGGCAGGCGGCGGCGGTGGCGGGCCGCGGCGGCGGTGGCGGCGGGGGCGGGCCGCGGGGGCGGCGGCGGCGGGCCGCGGCGGGCGGCGGCGGCGGCGGCGGCGGCGGCGGGCCGCGTCGGGCGGCGGCGGCGGCGGCGGCGGGCCGCGGCGGCGGCGGGCGGCGGCGGGCGGTGGGCGGCGGCGGGCCGCGGCGGCGGCGGGCAGCGGCGGCCCACGCCCGTCTCCGAGGTCCACGCCTTACCCGCGGCTCGCGCCTGTCTCCGGCGCTTCCCTAAGCAGCCCTTTTAATGCCCTCTCCTCGCACACCAGGAAACGAAAGTGAAAGTGAAAAAAGACTCTTGCCTCTTCAGCAACTCCAGACCCTTTCCCCGGACTCCCTCCGGGCTAGCCGTGGTGCACTAACCCCTTCAGGCTCTCTTCCTGCCGCCAGCCCCAGTCCTCTCCCTGCGCTCCGACTGAAAGCCGATACCCAAGCCTCAGCTCCCAGCCCCGCCCGCCACGGCGGCCGAGCAGACAAGCCTCTCGGGCTGGTGTGTGCCTGAGGGCACCGATCCTCTGTGCCGGAATCTCTCCGCTTTGCCCTCCACACCCCTGTTGCTGTGCTCTCCTCCGCTACTCCGAAGCTTTCCCCCTCCGCCACCTGCAGTCTCCGCCCGCGAAGGGGCTTGCAGTGTGTAGAAACCTTCCCTCCTTCACGGCTCCCTCCCACTGGTGCAGGTCCCGTCCCTATCCTATTGTCTCTGTTTATTCTTTTTTTCTTTTGCCCTACCCAGGTATGTGGGGAGTTTCTTGCCTTTTAGGGTGTCTGAGGTCTTCTGTCGGCGTTCAGTAGGTGTTCTGTAGGAGTTGTTCCACGTGTAGATGAATTTCTGATGTATCTGTGGGGAGGAAGGTGATCTCCGCGTCTTACTCTTCCGCCATCTTCCTCCGGCCCCTCCAGCCAACTTTTGACAGGAATGAATTTTCTGAAACAAAATCAAAGAAAAATTTTGGCCTCCCATCTCGTTTTTTGAGGAGGATGCATGTACTATGGTTGTTTGACAGTGCAATCAAATGCCAAATGATGGACAGCTCAAAAAGCATTGTGAACCTACTAGGAATACTTGTTGGTGGAATCTGTTTTTGATGCTATTTGAATAGTTATGAATTTCAAAGATAAGAATAACTAATATTTATTGAGACAACTCTAGCTCATTACTTTTCTCATGCTAAGGATTTGTCATTGGATTGGTAAGGTCATTCTATCATCATAGCAACTCTATGAGTTTGTTCTTATCCTCACTTTACAGATTTTCCAAATTTATACAACTAGTAAGTACAGTACTATGAAGCTGTCTTCTACCAGATATCAAGAACTGCTTTTTTTTATTTTACTGAGGGGCTTTATGTTTAAAACGTTTATAGGTTTACAGAAAAATTGAGTAGAAAGTACAGAGAGTACTTATGTACTCCCTCCTCCTGTACACATAGTTTCCTCTGTTATTATTATCATGACTTAGTGTGGTACATTTGTTACAACTGATGCAGAAATGGTGAAACATCATTATTAACTGAAGTCCAAAGTTTATATTAGGGTTCACTCTTTGTCTGGTATATAGTTCTCTAGGTTTTCACAAATGTATCCACCATTACAGTTTTATACGGAATACTTTCACTGCCCTAAAAACACTCTGTACTCCACCTATTCATCCCTCCTGACCTCTCCTTTAGCTCTCAGCAACCTCTAATCATTGTATTATCTCCATAGTTTTGCCTTTTCCAGAATGTCATATAGTTAGAATCACTCAGTGTGTAGTTTCTTCAGTCTGTTATCTTACACTTAGTAAAATACATTTAAGTTTCTCCATGTCTTTTCAAGGCTGTATAACTCATTTCTTCTCAGTGTTGGATAATATTCCATTGTATGGATGTATCATAGTTTATCTATCCATCACGAATTGAAGGATATCTTGGTTGCTTCTGTGTTTGGGCAATTTATGAATTATAAAAGTACTGTTTTTCATCTATTTAATTCTGATTTGCATTATCAAGTTTTTATCATATCATCTTGAATCATGTACCTATGTGTGTATATATATATATATATATATATATATATACACATATATATAACTATTATACTATTCTATTAAATAATCTATTAAATACACAATTTCCAAATCTATAGTTTGATTTTCAGCATTTAAAACTTTCAGCTTAAGACATAAAGAATTGAATTGACAGGTGCAAAAAACTGGATGGCCAAATAAAAGTATCAACTAATTCTTACATTTTCAAAAAAATTCAAATTAAAGGTGAATGGACAATTATCATTTGATAATGAAGAAAACTGATGCTAATAGCGTTTAATATAGTAGTAAAAATGCTATAAATGAAAATTTTTCTAGTCATGAAAATTCATATTTAGAATAAAAACCAGAGGAAAAACCATCTATTTTTCAAGGGATACTTGATAATAATGTAAATTTAGCTTGACAAATTTAGGAAAAGATGAGGCAATTTGAAGAGGAAGGAAAGGATGTTATAAAAACATGAAATAATTTGTGTTTATAATGTCAGAATAATTCTGACAGTCATATTTCTTTGTGTAGAGTATCTTTAATGTATCAAAGACTTAGACACCTCACAAACTGTACCTTTCTAGGTGTGGAGGCAAGGATGTCATTTTCCTGATTAAAGATAAGCCAGTGCATAGGGGGAATATGTAGTTTGTTTTTGGAAAAAAAAATACCTTTATGATTGATGCTGCTTTTTATGAGGATCAAAAACCAAACCAAATAAACAAACAGAACAAAATAAAAGAAAAAATCTTCACAGACACAACAGGGAGGATACAAATCTAATGATTTCTGCATAATGGTAGCAGGTTACTCACAAAATATCTAAATATGTTTTCCTTTGGATTCTATACTTTCTATCATAGAAATAACTGGTTCCAAATGTTTTTACAAGTAAGATAAGAGCATATTGATACATATACCCCAAATATAGTGAGAAAGATAGATACATTAAACCAAATACAAAGTAAACTCAGTATTTTCTTCACATTCAAGTCAAATCACAGTGATTATTTGGAGATATCAGCCAAATCAAGTTCACATACAATTAGATTAAAATTGTGAAGTGAAGTCATCTTTTGGCATCCACTCCCCCTTTACTGGAAAAATAGTGAGTGCTCTCTGCTTTCCTCGTCACCATATTCCTTGTGCCTAGATGAGAGCTTGGCATGTAATAGGCTCTCACTCAGTAATTAGTTAATTAATTGTTTCTACACTAATACAATTCTCTGAATCGTGGAGACAGAGGGGAGAGGCAGTGTGTACTCCTCCTACAGGATACCCAGCAACGTGTCCTCACTGCTACCTTCAAATTCGGAGTGCTATATAGCTTCACAGAGTATTGGTTTGCAAAGTTATTGGTAAATATTCAACCTGTCCAAGCTATCTTCAATGTGAATAAAAGATGTGCAGTCTCTCTAAGCTGGTAAAAAAATAATCTGAAATTACAGACTAATGGGTATTTTCCTTGTCACTCACCGCTTTCCAAATGCAGATCTTGACTAAATCTCATGTGTATATATGATAATCATATGTCCACACATAAATGACATCCAATTTCTAGTATAAGCACTCACACAGTAGCATCTGTCATTAGAGGAGATAGCTTCAGGGGAGGGAGGAAACACAGTGTACCATGCTGGAGAGGATGGGGACCTTTGACCTAGTGTCCTATGGCTGTGTTATCATGCTCTCCCCATTTCTCTCTCTCTCTTACACTCACTGTCTCTGGGGATCAAGACCCATTCACAGAGTGGTACTGGCTTTAGGAAAAAAAAAATCAGTGACCTATTCTCTTGGTCAGAGCATGAAACGTTGTGATGGCAGTCAGCACAGCAGGAGATGGAGAGGAAAATGAAATAAAAGGATGTGATATTAAGGGATGGGGGATATAATTATGTTTGCAGAAAATTATGTTCAATAAGCAGATTGCTGGGGAGTGGCAGAGGCTAGCTTTTCATAAATATGAAATTAGAATTAGGTTGAAAAATTAGGACACTGAAGCTATTTCTCTGAGTAAGGAAGGCATGATAATAGAGGTTATTTCCACCTCCACTGCTACCTGCCATTTGTCAGTCACCTAATTACACTTTGTAGAGGGGGCTACGGCCAAAGTTCTCCATTGTGCTGAAAGCCTGGGTGAGACTTCTGTGGGAATCATTTGCTTTGTTTTAGTTTTGTTTTTTGAAGTCGAATAGTTTTTAGGGAACTGAGTAAGAAAAGAAGAGGAAGAGAGGCAGTGAGGAAAGGAGGAAGGAAGGAAGGAAAGAAGAACAAGAAGGAGAAAGAAGAAAGACAGGGAGAGACCAGAACAGGCTGTTCATGTCTGGGAGGAGACATGCATCTGGCTCATCATGAGCTTTGGGAACTCGGCCACTCCCCTTTAGTCATTACAGAAAGAGACCTGCCAAGATGAGAAATTACCACAGGAGGGGCTGGATATTAGGATTAATTGTCTTGAACCAGAGCAGTGGAGCAGGTACACAAGGCATATCCAGGTGGAGATAATGACACCAACGAGCAGCGCTTATAGCTTGTTTTGCCTAAAGAAAAGAAGAAATTTAAGTAGTGGTACTAACATTTTCTCCACAATTTCAGGAACTTGAAGTAAGACAAGTTGATCGCTTTTCAGTGTGTTAATGATTTGCATTAAGGGAAAGTGCATCCTTGAGCAGTTTGAAATGTCTGTAGTGTTAATTGTAGGTCATCATCTCTTTTTCCTCCCACCTTGCCCCTAAAAATATTGGTTTTGATATTTATATTGACCACTGAATGATGCCTTTACACATTTAGGTTCCTTTAAATTTTTCTAACCAACAGCTTCAGGAAATTACTTATGGACCAATTGATACTTTAGAGTCATGGATATCAAGGCTGAAAGATGAACCTGGATGTGCTGTCTGTAAAATGTTACTCAGTAGAAAATTGTTAGTTTACAAATGAAATAATGTTCCACGTAACTGAGCTGAAAAAGAAAGGGATGCAGGTAATATATGTATCCTGTTGTGTTATCTATTTTTATAAAGGCTAACCACAAAGTTTCATGTAGCCACTTATTAGTTAATGTGTGCTGCTCCCTAAGATCCCTTTGCTCTTTTTCCTGACTTTTTTTCACTTGGAGTCAAGAGTAATAACTGAGATGATCAAGTCATTATGCTCTTTTCCAGCTTTTTTATTAAGATGACTTGTGGATAACCTGGGTACTTCAAATTCAGATGAGCTGTAGATCTTCTTCTTTGTTTGACTTATCAGCAAGGTTTTCCAATTCCAATTTCTTCCTGGAATTCTCATGAAAATTAAATGATGAAACTCTCTGTATACCTGTATTGGTTTCCTATTGGTGCTATAAGAAATTAGTGGCTCAAAACAAAATAAGTTTACCACCTTACATTTCTGAAGATCTGAAGTCTAAAATGGGCTGAGAAGAGAATCAGTTCCTTGCCTTTTCTAGCTGCTAGAGGCTGTCCTCATTCCTTGGCTCATGGTTTCACACCAGGCAAACTTCTGCTGCCATCCTCTCTGACTCTGACCTTGACCCTCCTGCCTCCATCCATAAGGACCCTTGTGATTATATTTGGCCCACCCAGATAATCCAGGATAATAATCTCCTAATCTAAAAAAATATTTAATTTAATCATAGCTGCAAAATCCCCTTTTCCATGTAACACATTCGTGCTTTAATGTGTGGACATTTTTTGGGGGTCACTCTTTTGCCTAGCATAGCGCTCAACATTCAAATAAATAAATGAGTTTTTTTTTCTTATTTAAACACGTTCTGTTAAGAAGAAAAAGGGTCTCTGTTTTCCTTTCAAGTGCACACAAAAACATATTTTAGTTTAGTTTGGTTGAGTTTGTTAAAAATAATGTGACTTTCTGAAGATATAACTTTCAGTATATCAGAAGCCATGTATTCAGTTTCTCTGATGTACCCTGAGGCACTCAAGATTGTGCCTAGGCCTGTCTTGCTCCCCAAGTGTCTGTGGATGCAAAGCATTTTGATCTTTCATGCTTTTTTAAGGGCATATTAACACTTAAATAAATATAAGGGGAAATACAGCTTTATCTTATTCTAGGGGATCTCTAAAGAACTGAGTGCCTATCACTGCATTCCCAGTGTTTAGTGTAGTATCTGTTATGTAGTAGATTTGCAGCCAGTATTTTCATTAATACACTGATGATTAAATCATTGGTGATTTCACTCAGTTCCCTATTGTCACCCAAAATTCCATTTTAATGACTGGGTGAAGAGAAAGATGGAAAGGGATTAGAATTGTTGGTGTCCTTTGGTGAAGTAGAGCCCTGGGAAAGAAGGAGCCCAGGCTTTGTCAAAAGACAACTCTGATTACTGTCAACTCCCAAAGGCAGGTGGGCATTTCTACTTGAGGCCATAAGAGAAATTCCACTAGTACCTGGGACTGGAGCCCAAGAAGAAGGAGTTACCAAAATCAGGGCGGCAACCAAATACGATTGGTTTCAGATAAATGCTGAAAAGGAAAGCAAGACTGGAATTTAGTGGAGTCAATGGAAATGATTCTGGTAGGGAAAGGGAAGAGGATATCTCAGTGAGCAGTAGGTGACAAGCGGGCTCTTGCACACTCCCTGGAGGAAATGGAGGTCAAGGTAGGATTAAGTTTGCAGTTTGAATCACTCCATAAAGTTCAGATCAGCTGGGGAAGGTAAAAGTTATCTTGACTGCTTTAGGAAGTATTTGTAAATTGCAGCTATGACCTTCAAAGAAAATTTGCCTTTACCTCATTGGGAAAGACAATTTAGAAATGGAATAACCTGGAAACAACTGGTACAGCTAGCCGGGTATTCTGTCATCATCAATGAATAGACTATCAGAAAACAAGGGCTACCCTGAGTATATTCAATTTTTGCCAAAGCCTTTATTTCTTAAAGCAGAGATGAGGGCGGATGTTGGGAAAAGTGATTGTTAATATCCTCAAATTCAATTCTGTGCCCTGGATCTTAACTAAAGTTGCTGTCTCTTTAAACAGGCAGTGTAGGCTTAGGCTGTGTCCAACAGAGAGCAGAGGCCTTGTCTAATTTGGAAGGGTGCAGACATCCTTGTCAAAGCCAGGAGGAGCTCCAATCAGATTCTCTGTCAGAGCCTGACCCCATCAATCAGAGTGGCCTGTGGTCACAATTTTCTGGGAAATGTTGAAAATTACCATCTACAGTAAATCTGCTGCCTGCAATGTCTTTATATTGTCTATATTTTATTTAAAAAATGGGTTCAGATATTTTATCTCTTTTGTGTCTTTAAACTTTGGTGTAACAATATCTAGTTGAAGAGTAGCTCAACTGATGATGGTTGAAAATCCCTATAAAGAACAATGATTTTTAAATTTTTTATTTATTTTGAATAAAAATTCTTGGGATAAATCAACACTGTGTAATTATCAAAAGACTTTATATACAGTCCTTTGAGATATTAGCAGGCGTGAGACATGGTGCTGGTCTTCAGGGTCTCTTGATATTGCCAAAGAAACAACTATGTTCCTAAAAACACTGCTAGGGTTTGAGAAGAAGAGAGATTCTGAAGACCAATGGGGGAGAGGAAGTTTTGCAGGCCTAGGTTGCATGGATAGAGGTATGGAGAATAGAGAAGATATGGTCCCTTTTTATACGGACAAGTGGCCTGATGCGGTTACATCCAGGAATGCCTGTGAGTAGGAAGCAGAATATGAGACTGGGAAAGTAGATTGGAACAAGATTATGTGAGCCTAGACTGATTTGGTGATGGAAGAGCGAGTGTTAGGTGACAAATAGACCTTGGGGTAACTCGAGAATGAGATGATAATGTCTTGTGGCTACTATCTCTTTGCACTTGGTAGAACTCTATTTCTTGATGTGAAAACACAGTCATCATTTTAAGTTACATAATAATGCATGTGGTATTAAAACAGATTCTTAGGATCAGGCAGCACCTTAGTTATCAAATAATCCAATTTAATTTACTATTATTCAAGCCACTATCTGTCTAGTGTCCTGAACAAATAGTTAGCTAGCCTCTATTAGAACAGATGTACCCTAGTTCAGTTGTTGGAATTTGACTCTGTTCTCCCTTATATTGAGCTAAATCTGCCTGTGTAGTTTCTCCACCCCAGTCTCAGTCCTGCTCTCTGGGATCACATGAATAGTTCTAAATTTTCTCATGCATTATAGATCTGTAGTTATTTTTCAAACCTGCTTATCCTTTGGACATATTCTCTCCTCCATGTTGTTGTTCACAAGACATAATTTAGATTTCCTACTTGCTTCTCATGCATTTGTTCATCCATCAAAGTCATTTTCCTTAAAGAGTGGGCCCTAAAAATGAACAAAAAAACTCTAGGTGTGACCTGATGGAAGAGAGTAGAATATAACCAATATTTATCCCCATCTCCTGCTCCTCAGAGAGCTGTATATTTCTGTAAGAATGCAACACCTATAAATTATTGAGCAGACACCTCAGGACAGGAATAAAAGAGTTGTTTACAAGCATAATTATCTCTGTTTTACCAGTGAAGAAAGTGAGTGTCACAGTGAACATGTAACTGACCTAAGCTCATCCACATAGCAAGTGATGGAGTAAACTTTAAGTCTAAGCCAGCCTCACTTCAAGGTCTACCTCTTTTTACCATGCCATGCCATGTTACCTTTCATTTACTTGCCAAGCTCTATCAGCAGGTCTCTGTGCAATGAATGCAGACACATTTAACAGTACATTATTCAAATACAAAGGCAAAGGAATAATCAAAGCCTCTCAGTCTAGTTCATCTTCTAATTACAGTTTGAGTTTGTAAGTAATCCTTGGATGTAAGTAGTCATGGCAAGTGAAAATTACACTAATGGTTTTCAGGACATGGTAATGTCAAGAAAAGCATTGGGCTTAAACAGATTGAGTTGGGAGTTTATAAGAAGAAGTGGGGCAAAAGGAAGTATGTTATCACCAGTTAAGCAACTAAAGTGTTTTTATGTTTATTTCCAGAAATATGTAAAAAAAAAAAGGGGGCA
The DNA here is from genome assembly GCF_025265405.1 of Mesoplodon densirostris. Classification (NCBI taxonomy): domain Eukaryota; kingdom Metazoa; phylum Chordata; class Mammalia; order Artiodactyla; family Ziphiidae; genus Mesoplodon; species Mesoplodon densirostris. Next base: position 106,203,850 of record NC_082664.1, read on the forward strand.
ATTGTTGCTTCAGGCTATTTTCCTTGTGCTGCAAAAGTGGTCCCATGTAGTGGCTAGTGTCCTTTGGCAAGGCCATTGTGATTCACAATAGACCTGGGGATCCTTCAGCATCCTGCAATTTGTTGTTGAAAATTTGGCCTCAGAGGGTATCATTACATGACACTTCTATTATTCAATGGTGATACAAGGTAAACCTATTTCTTAATATACTAAGAAAAAAATTTTAAATAGAAAATTGTTTTAGCATTGGCATGAGGGAGCAGAGGCATCACCAGTTTTAAGCAAATTATGTGAATATTTTAAGGAACATGTTTGTTTAAGGCATTTTGGAGAACTTCCTTTGACCTGTGACCTATCCAAATCTTTAGGGTAATGAGTTGTGCTACAATGAATTCTACTCAACCAGTAAGCATTTTTCTTATCTACTTGACATATAAAGACCAACACAAACTGTAAATTTGTCTTTTTTTTCAACTTATATTTACTATTTCAGAAAACACTATTTTCCATATCCTCAGTATTACACATATTTTTTGTGGTAGCTGTTATTTTGATGAATATTCGTGGGAAAAATAATTATTTCCACTGACTTATCTTGACCTAAAAACACTAACATAATTGATTATAGCAGGAGAAAATTGAGTTATTGGAGAGCATGACCCTGTATTGTGTCTGGGATTCTAATATTCCTGTCAATTACTGCCAATGATACAAAGCTCAGTGTCAAATGAATTTTTTAAAATGCTAGAATTAACATGATTTTGATAGACATTCCAACTTCCACTCTGAAAAGTAATGTCTGAAAAATATGGTGTGTTTTTAGATCAAGCCATTAGAGGGAAACATAAGAGTTAGAACTTTTGCTAAGCTGATAATGAGTATTTTACTTAATTTTCAGCCTGTGTATAAAAAAATACAATTCTAAGCTAAGACTTTTTTTGTTATTTTATATTTTAAATAAATTTTTTTAATTTCAATAAATGCAAGCATTTAATGATAAAGCGGTGTTTATTGTGGTAGTATTTATTTGCTGCTTTTAATTGATGGTGTGCTGATAGTCAATAGCATCTTTATGTCATGAAAATACAGTGGCTCAAGTAAAGAACAGAAGTGTTAACTCCATTGTGGGTGAGGTAGCTTTGCAAATTGTGAGACCCTTTGGAATTATTTTTCTCCTTATGTATTTAAAGTGGATCCAAAAATTAATATTTACCCTTGTGACAAGTGTGTTTTTGTGTTTCTAACAGTTACTGATGGTGACTTGAAAGAATAAGGAGATGTATGCTCTTTCTGGTGAGAAGACCTTGAAGGAGTTGTGATTGGAGGTCCACTGTCACTGGACACTCTCAACTTTAGGAAAATGTACTGGTTGTGTTAGTTCAGTGATTTCTTGGGAAAGACCTAACCTGGGGAAGGACATATAACAAAAGTGTTTACCCAGGATGTAAAGTGAGAACAGCCAATGCTTGTGCTACATGTAGGGGTCATCTAAAGAAACAGTTAGCTAAGGGTGGATCCCAGCCCTTGCTTTTAAATAACTGCATGAGTCCAAGTGGCCCCACCCGGGATAGTTTTGGTCCTGAACATGGCCCTGTCACACAAGGACAAGGCTACGATTAAGCCTCCAGTAATGTCATCATTATACCCCCTGGGGAGATGCATTGTTCACGAATGGATGTTTCAGGCAGGAAGAATAAGGGAGGATGCCTAGGTAGTTACAGTTAGTTCACCAGAGTGTCCCAACACTAATAATGCCTGAGTAGTTTCTAGGAGAGGATTAACCTTGGGAAATAGTGTGCTCACCAACACCATCTGACACAAACTTTTGTAATTTTTTTTATTTTGTATTGAAGTATAATTGGTTTACAGTGTTGTGTGAGTTTCTGGTGTATAGCAAAGTGATTCAGTATTATATGTGTGTGTGTATTCTTTTTCAAATTATTTTCCATTATAGGTTATTATAAGATATTGAATATAGTCCCCTATGCTATACACTAGGACCTTGTTATTTATCTATTTTATATACAGTAGTGTGTATCTGTTAAACCCAAACTCCTAATTTATTCCTCCACTCTGACACCAACTTTTTTGAAGTTACTAACTTTTCAGAGAAAGAGAAAGATCTAGCTTATATCTCCCATAACTCCCTTAAAAGACACCCTGCATATCCATATAAGCCTTTCTGAACTACTTCTGGTTTTCTGATTTTCTCGTATTTCTCTTTTCTGTATTTTTACATGTAGCATTATCCAGAATACATTTTTGCTAATTTTTGTCTGGCGAACTTTTAATGATCCTTCAAGATTTTGCTCAAATACACCTACTGTATGATTCTTTCCCACACTTACTAAAAAAGAAACACTTTCTTCTGTGTATCTCCATAGCACAGAGGGAGATAGGAAAGAGTAAGCAAAACTATAAAGGTGAAAGACAAAAGTATCATGTGTATGCACAGAATAAAATAAGTTGCTTTCTGTGATGAAATATAGGAAGTGAGTCATGCAGTGGTAAAAGATAATGCTGGCAAGGTTGATAGAAACAGTATTATGAAGCATATTTTATGTCATATTGAAGACTTTGGTTTATTCATTATTCAATAACTTCTAAACAGTGACTTGACATAGTAAAATCATTTATGCTAAGTGAATGGCTAACATGATGTGTAGAACAGGAAATAGTTACAATCATTCATAAGAGAAATGAGGGTGTAAAGTAGAGTAGATGATTGTGGAATTACAATTCAGGTGAAAAAAATATTCAGAAAATAAATATTTGAGGACTAGTTATTTTATTAGGTAGACAGAGAAGCAAAGAGAAAAATCAAAGATGAGCCCTCAGGTTTTAGCTTGAATGATAGTAGCTGTTGATGTCCCATAATTAAGTTAGGGAAAGAAAGAAGAGCTGATTTTGACAAAGTGGCATGTTAAGTTTGGGAAACGCTGAAGATGAAGTCTATCTAATGAAGAAATAGAAGCAGGGAGATGCATAGGTCTGAAGACGGTGAGGGGAAGAATTTAGACTACAGTGATAGACTTGGAAGAAATCAGCATATAGATGGTAATTGAATATTTGAAAGTGGATAAAGTTAACTGGATAAATGCATGGGTATGAAAAGCAGTGTAATAAAGAACTCTAGAGAGTACTAATGTTTCAGGCTAATACCAAGGATGGAATGGAGAAAGGTTTTGTAAAAGTGATGCAAATAGTACAAGGAGAAACTCAAGAGGTCTAGAAAGTTTATTAAAATATTCATTACAGTTGACAATACCATAACATAAGATACAAAAGAGTTGCAATATTAGTCACTTCCTAAATGTTTTGTTCATTGCTGTATCCCAAGCGCCTAGATCAATGCCAGGCACACAGTAAGCTTTCAATATTTATTAGGAAGTCACTGATGGCCTTAGGAATGAAAATTTCAATATAGCAGTGAGGTCAAATGCCAAATGGCGAAGCAATAAAGACTCCAGTAGTATAGACTCTTTTTTCAAGAATTTTATATGGTAATTGAAAGAGAGAGACATTGAGAGGACTTGACATAAATTAAGCATTTTTATTTTAGAGAAGGAGAGCCATGAAATTATTTATAGTCTGAGATAAATTAAAGATTCTGGAGCAAAAGAGCTTGAGTACAGGAGGGCAGTTGCAGAATAAAAAGCAGAGAATAAAATCAAGAGCTCAAATAAGTGAATTTTTAACGGAGGGAAAAACACTTCATCATTTGAGAAGAAAAAGGGGAAGGACATGGCAAAGGACAAATTTGTTGGTGCACGATGGCAGTACAATATTGAGAATTTTTTTGAGAGCCTTTCTCTTTTCAATAAAGAGGTTGAGAGAAGGGGGAATGAAATCAAGGACAATGTTTCAGAGGATTGGAAAACTTTGTGTTAGAACTTGGAGTTGACCAAGAAGTGTGAATATTAGTGTGACCAGTTGACATCCGAGACCATATGTTTAGAGGGTTCCAAGCTGCAGAGTGGATGATTTGCTTAATAACCCATTACAGGCCAGGAAAAGTACATAAAGGCATATTTTAAGAACATGCCTTGCTTGAAGTTTGGCTAGTTGCATTGGACATCAAGGGAGGGATGGACAGAGGTAGAGGGTTCTGACCAGCTATGTGGACCCAACAGAGATATTTTACAAGGGTAAAAATACTGAGGCCAAAGAGAAAATTCAGTGGAAGTGAGGTTATGAGAAATGACATACATCTCTTATCATTCAATTAGTTATGTAAATTTAAAGGTCTGAGATGAATCTGCTGTGGGAGATAACGGAATTTAAGTGTGGACTAGACAGGAGCAGAGAAGAAGGGGAAGTGAGGTAAAATGGCAGTGAAGGTATTTGGAGTTCGGAAGCCCAATAAATAAACAAATCATCAGGCAAATGACAAATGCACCTACATGGACATGTTTTTCTAATTTGGTGGACTATTGAGATATATCAATCAATTTGAAAGACTACAGCTGGGAGGGTGAATAGAGAGCTAAATTTGGGTGAAGAGCAAAATAACTAGTTTTCTCTAGAAGACCAGGAGTGAGTTTCTAGCTCTTTTGTCCTCACATGTGAATATAAAACATTTAGCAGTTGGTCTGAGTATTATTAGCCAACATCTTGAGAGTGCTTGTCTCTAAGTAGATTTGTACCCAAAAAAAGGAGATCACATAACCTCATTAGTAACCTTCATGTCCATTTGTAGACATTGCACTGCACATGCATATTTTAGAGAATGGTGCCTCCCTTACATGAAGATATTATCCAATCCCTAGAGTCCTTAATACTTTTGCATGATGATAGGAGCTTCAGTTTTTCCTCTTGGTTATATCTTTCTGAAGCAACTTACATGGAACAGCCTCTTAGCTTTAGGAACCCTTCCAGGTTCCTTCTTCAGGCACTGGGGTCTAATAAGCATTCAAAATTAGTCTGTGTTGGGACCTATTTTAGCTGCATAAGATGTGCCCTCATATTATCCTCAACATTTTTTTCCCTTTGAAAAACACTGGCCATAGCTATGTTTAATTGGCCAGAAGTCTCTCTGGAGGCTCAGTGTTTCATTACTCAAGGAGACATCAGAGAAATTTTAAGAGATGAATCTGATGTGAGGAATGCTAACATTTTGTAAGATTAGAAGCCTAGACTGTAAAAGCAGTTTGCCAGGACATACATTTATAGCTTTTACTTGATGGACTTCTATCTTCTCCTACAGGTAAGTACTTTCCTACTCTCATATGAGCAATGAGAAAATGTAAATAATTAGGACTGGAGAGAAACCCCAGCCCATGTTTCCCAGAAATCAGTTGATGGAGTTTTGTGCTGCAGTTGCCATTTTATCTTAAGGATGGCCTGAAATCTAAAGCTATCTTTAAAGTCAGTTGCATGTGAGGGTCTCTGTAGAAAAGTGATCAAAAGGACTATCCTGGCTTAGGCGCCCTTTGTCTCCAAGGAAGGTGATCCACAGCATCTGGAGATGATGGGATGCATGATTAACATCACCACAGAGAATGATTAATATCTTCTTAAAGCACCTACTTCCAGATTATCCATCATTTCATTAGAGTGAAAAAAGTTCCCTGTGAAAAGGGGCTGGCCCTCTGAACCATGAATAACTCACCCACTCCTTGACATGTTTACTAATTGAGTAGCAGAGTGGGCTTAATACTTTAATATATTTATACTAAGCAAATTATGACTTTTTTTCAATGCTCAGGGTGAGTTCAGGATTGTAGTGAAATAACAAAGTGCTTTTGTTTGGCAATTAAAGGTCATTTTATGATTAATATCAAACTTAACCCTTATTCTTGACAGAAAGCATTAATTTTTTTGTCATAAACCATTGACCAGATTTTGCTATGCAATATTGGTTAATTTGCACTGTAGATGTGACATTTAAAAGATTCTTCATTAACCAGGGCCTTTGAAAACATCTAGTTTTTACGTGGGTCCTGAGTCTGTGAATTTATTTAGTGTTTTACTTAAAGAGAGATTATGTATTCAGGAGAAGAAAGTGCAGGAATGATGTCAGATTTTCTTTATTTTCTTCATCTCCAATATAGAATAAAATATCTCTTTAACATAATGGTGATGCCTCCAAATACTGAACCCCTCCCAGAGTCCTAAAAATATAATATTAAAACCATACTGAAAGCCACTTCAATACATGTGGGTTATTTAGACAGAGGATCGAGAAAATTATTTGTAAAAGTCAAATAATGGGTCCCTTTTTTATTAACGGGCCTTAAAGTATTTATTTCTGTTTCTGATTTAATAACTCAAATAATAGTAAGTCTTTTCCACTTCATTTAATTAGGGTAAAAATTATGGAAAAATGTCAACTTTGTATTTGTCTTTCGGAACCATCTCCATCTTGTTCCATTCCAAACACTACTGATTGATTTAAGATTTGACTTTTCAACCAGTACCTCTGGGTCATAAGAACACATCAAAGCAAATGGAGAATTGTCTTTAGAAATATGTCTTGAGAAGCTTCAGGAACCAGTGTGGACACCTTATGTTCTTGGTGCCTAAAGATAAGGTGAGAAGCTGAGGTATCTTTAGACATCAAAGTAAGGGTTTAAGCCAAAGTTGTTTCACTCATCAGCTGTGTAACTGTGAGTTTGTCACTTCTAGTCTGTTAGGACACATATAAAATAAATGCCCAGGCTAAATGATCACTTGGCTAATGACTCACTGAACAATATTGATAATTTTTCCATAATCTTCTCATATGAAATATTGTATTGTAACAAATAAATTCTCCCTACATGCCCAAAAGTGATCATGTTAAACAAATATTGTCTATATGTGTGTGATGTGCATGTGCATATATGGAACTCATAAAGCCTCAATGCCTAGAAACTAAGTTGACTTACCGTTTAATTAAAGTGCCTCAAACATTTTGGACTTTTTTGAAAGGAACCAACTGACTAGAAACACATTTATTTCAGGGGAGTTCCAAAAAAAAAAAGCAAAAGATGTTAGAGGACACAATTTATCTCACACTTCTATAAATAAAATGTTTTGTTGATGCAATAATCTAAAAGGTTAAGAATTATGAAAATCAAATTCAAGTGTGTCTCCTATACTGCATTATACCTGCCATAAGTTGAAACTAGACCCAATAATATAAGGCGTGTTTCCTAAGCAATGGTCTATAAAATGCTATTCTGTGGGTCTTCTAGAAGCATAAATTAAAAACAAACTCAAATGCCTGCTATAAATGCCAAGTTAAACAAAGTTAAATAAATTTGTTTATGACAGGAGTTTTCAGATCCTTGTAAATTTTCAAGAAGGCAGTAGGGTTCACAATACTTCTGAAACTAATTTGACAATGAAACTTATTTATCTATCTATTTATTTGTCAGAAAATATTAAGTGGATATAATTGTATTACACAAATATGTATAAATATATATGTATATATATATATATATATATATATATTACTTTATGTCTGTTTCTCTCCATATACATAACAATAGATAAAGACTGATAATATTTAAAGATTGTGACTTAGGATAGAGTCAGAAAATATGTTTTGTAAGCATGAAGAAATAACTGATATAAAATCCAACAAGAAGATTGTGATTCAAAATGTAAAACCTAAAAATAATTTAAGGCTGGCAGAATGACTCCCTACTGTATATAGCTATATCTTTGGCTATTTACTGTATACAGATATATCTGACTGAGTCCAAGATAAGAAAAGGATGTGGAATTTTAGCCATTGTTTTTACCTTTAGTAAGCATCTCTCAACTCCCTGAGTGGAGCAGTGGCTTTAGATTCATGTCAACACTGACTTCTTTTCATGATTTGGCCAAGCTTTAGAAGATAATGGGAGAAGGTACCCCAAAACCAACTTTAGTTGGGGAAAGTACAGAGAGCTCTACTATGGCCAAATTAGGTGGCTTTGGCACAATCCCCTTGATTGTGTCAACAAACACATTCACTCTAAACGTCTGTGCCTGTGGACAATGGAAACCTCCTTGCTATTTAGGTGGCTGGGTGCTACCTGGATGATTCTACCTATAGCCAGGTTATTTCCTTCCATCCTACAAGTTTTATAAAAGCCTCCTTTCCTTTCCTAATGTCTAAAATCAATATTCAGTAAACCAACAACTCTAGGTTTAGATAGCCCTTCCTTAATTATTCTTTTTTTCTAACAATATTACAATGCTATAGTATGCTAAAAAGACTTTTTGGTGGCCTTATGAACATTGCAATATCTTGACCATGAGAGAAGGAATCATCTAATAAAGAAAATGTAAGAGTTATATTTGCCCAAGGACAGAAAGTTCCCCTGTCTTCCACCAGTGAAATAAGAGATATTAGAACATAACAATGTGCTTTTCACTCTGGGTAATCATTGTGTGTGTGTGTAGGTCTGTAAGTAGCAATATTATAGCTGTGAATGTTTGAGAATCTTTTGTTGATATATTGAGTGGAAACTAGAGCAAATAGCCAAAGATGAATAACCTATCAAATGTTTTCTTTTTTAATTTCTGGGGAGTCAGTTCAGTTTGGTGAGGAGAAAGGAAGTTTGTGAGTCCTAGACCCTTGTGCCATCTGTTAACTATGTAACTTTGAGAAAGTCAATTAAATTCTCTGGCCCTCAGCCTTCCTATCTGAAGAAGAAGAAATTAACCCCATTACTTCATACTGACCTGTGAGAATTAAAAATTTCTGAAGGGAGTGTGTTACTCACACACTCGTTATACCATAAGTACCACAATTCTTCAAGATTTCTCACTGTTTGAGGAAAGACAAAAAATGTCCTCAAAGATTCAGCTTCGGCTTGTCTTTTCTCCTTGAGATCACAGCCATTGGGGCTTAGATCCACATGCCTAGAAGGCCTTAAGTATTACTTAAGCTGCAGGTTAAGAAGACCTCCAGCCAGTTCAGACCCCTCCCTGCTGTCAGGCCTCAGCACTCCCACTCTGGTGGCTATTTGTCCTCCTCTTTGCCCTCTCTGCTTGGTTGCGATCGTCCCGGATTTTCCCTCTATGCAACTGCTGTCCAGACCAGCTGCACCCACTACATCTTCAGCAGTGGACCGAGGAGGGTATTAATCATATTTTTGAGGAGGACACTCTGCTATTTATCTCCCTGACACCTCCAGTGCCGGGCCATCCGGGCCTGCCCACAGTCCATTGACTGGTGAGATTACACATTACCCTGCTCCATTGCCTTTCCCTGCCCTCTCCATTGACTATCTGTTCAACAGTGGAGTTGTGTTTGTTCAGTCAGACATAATTTATACCTTTTTTGTTCTTTCTGGAGAGTGCATGTTAATTTTTAGTGTAAATGCAGAATTTTCAGTCGAATTTCAAGTTAAACAACACTCATTGAGATGAAAGATGCTAAAAATTCTTTTGCCACTCCTCCCCTACTGCCAGCAGCTACCATGGGAATTATGGGGATGTGTGGGTTCCCTTCAGCAGCTGCACTCACTTAATGTATGATCAGGTTTCCAAGCTCCCATGCTTTGTTATAAATTGTGTATAGATGTGCATTTATACATAGCCTCTACCTCAAAGTTCAGAAGTTGCTTGCAGAGAGGTAGCCCATCTTTCACTCACTTCCTTGTAATTCCTTTCACCCTTTATGTGCAATCTCTGATTACATGTCCTTCTGGTTGGTTTGCCTTATGCATCTCATAGATTAATTTGCCACTTATCTTCTCACTTCTTAACCCTCTTACTTTAAAGTGCAAAGGAAGCAGGAGGAGAGCAGGGCTGCTTAATAGCTGCAATAATCCAAATATGTAAATAGTATTAATAATTAAATTAATTACTGATTAGCTAATCAGTAAGCTCAGTAATAAACTGGCTGCAGAGGGACCGAAGGCTGTGCCACTACACACCAAAGTGACTTGGTTCTTTGTTTTCAAAAGCATTGTTCTCTTGAACGAATTTCCATTTCCAACATTAATAATTGGCTCAAAGTCTGCCTGATTATGCTGAATATGCAAGTTAAAGAAAAGAAAGAAAAGATTCAATCAAGAGTTCTCTGACTTGTTCATACATTCACTCAGCAAATATGATGTCCCTACTGTGTGCCAAGTACTGTTCCAACAGCTGAATTTTTTTTGGGGGGGGAGGTGGTTTACACACACACACACACACACACACACACACAATTTTATTTACTTATTTACTTAGTTACTGTAGAACAGTGCTATGGCTTTCAATCTTAATATAAACCTCAAAATGAAAAACTACCAAACTGACTCCTCATTTCATTGTGTAGTTTCTAGGTTGAACATTAGGAGGTGGAAACTTTAATCATATGGTCAGTGCTTAGTAGCACTGAAAATAGTAAAGGAATAGTGGAAAGGGATTGGGAGTCTGATTTGATAATGCTGGAATCTTGACTGCTCATAATAGGTACGTGCTTTTGTTTCCCTGACCCCCACAAACCTCAGTTTTCACTTCTAAAAAATAGGGATAATACCAACAAGTTAGTGGCTTGTAGCAAGAGTAAATTAAGTGCTTAAAGAGTTAGGCATGTAGAAAACATCCAATCCTTGTCAATTTGGTCATTATAACTTTTATTAGTGAGTGGAAATAGACCTAGCTACCCTCAAATAAATATTTGGTTAAACATATACTTTCAAACATGCCCATTTTACAGAAAACTTAGGAAAATATACCATGTCATGTAGAAGTACTAAGCAAATTTTACATTAATCTCTGCTGTGCCTGTTGTCTCTGTATTGAAGCACCTTGGGGGTTCTGCTAGGTAGACTGGTTCCTTGTCTGCTGCAGTCCCCTCTGGGTGTCACTCATGGCTTCCTCCATCATTTCCTGATCAAAGCTTTTCAGTGTTTTCAGATTCCACAAATGTGTTGAAATTGTTTGTCTTCTAATGACCCCATCCAAACTTATATTTTATATGTAATTACATCTATATCATAACATAGCTGGGCACACATACATATATATCATTATGTATATCATTATCAATCATTATTGAGATATTAGGATGAAGAATCAGATAGGACTTAATGCAAATTCTTGAATCAAAATCCCCTCTTTTGAATCTGGATCTTCATATCTATGCTCTCCTTGATTTTCTACCTAATTATCAGCTAGAATTGCTCTGGTGTATGTGGTTCTCCAGGAAAAAAAAATAAAGGTTAGTGGAAGGTGATGTATTGGAGTCAATTTGACTCAGTATAAATCCTGGTTCCACTCCTTGCTGTGTGATTTTGGTGACTTTTCTAAGCTTCAGTTTTCTTGTGTATAAATATATACATATATACAAATATCAGTTCTGCTTTTCATTGTTGTGAAGACTGAATGAAGTGACATATAAAAGTGCCCAGCAGGTAGTAGAGACTCATTAAAGTGCTACTTTCTCTCCCTTCCTTCCTTCTTTTCTTCCTTCCTTCCTTCCTCCCTCCCTTCCTTTCTTTTGCATTGCCCTTGTTGTTATTATTGAAAAGACTATGGGATTTGGAACTGGAAAAATTTTTGTTTAAATCTTAGACTCCCAATTACTTTGGACAAATTATTTGACATTCCTGATCTCACTTTTCTTAGCTCTAAGATGGGTTTAATTACACCTACTTTCTGAGGTTGTATGGAAATTAAATTTGGTGATGGTAGTATGCATACCATGTTCCCAGTAGGAAATCAATAGGTTTCTCTCTATTTTCCTTCTGTATTTCTCAGGAGGAAATGTGGACAGGGCTTCCACTTCCATCGTGTTTCTTAGTGTCCAGTTAAATAATCAAATATTTTAAAAATAGAAGTTCACTTGGGCAAGCTCACATAAGAGGGGTAGAGTATTACAAGAGGTTCTTCTACATTGTTTCTGTAGAGGTTTTAGTAAATGGACGAATATGAAGAGCTGATGGGCCTGCTACGCAATGTAATTGGAAAGATGAGAGCTACTGCTCTCCTCTGGTCTCTCAGGGTCATTTGCGTGTCTGATATTCTTCCCTCAACTGTCCATTCTTTTGTCTCTCCTGGCCACCAGCCCTAGTTCTACATAGGGACCTCCCAGCTACCCCCAAATCTGGTTCCTTTTGCATTTTTTAATTCAACCTTTCAAGAAAACAAATCTGATTGACATTGCTCATCACCTCTAGGGAAGAACTCATATCCTGGGCCATTTTTCCAGTTTATTAATGAGCCTCCTCTTCGGACCTGTGATCTAATCAATGGCCATCTACTTGTAAAGACCGGACCAGAAGATTCTCTGTCTGGGAGTGAGTGTGGCAGTTTAAACCAGAAGTAAAAGCTGAGTTCAACACACAAATTGATACATAAAGCGAATGGAATGGTATATTTTTTACTAATGAAATAAATTGGTGTTCATTCTGTGTTGGTACTTTAAAAAAAATCTCATATAGGTGGGATTACTGTAAATAGACATAGGGAAAAAGAGAAGAGAGATAATTTTTAATTACTCCATTGTAATCCCAAAGAAAATCTTTTGACAGTGTCCCATAATTTTCTCTAGAATACCAGCAGATTCTCCATCAATTAACTTTAGTTTAGAAAAAAAATTGTCCAGGCTAAGTTGTAGAAAATTTCTCTGTGGCAGAGATAACATCTAAACAACCCAGTGAGGCTTTTCTACTCTAATTATAATAAGGTTTTGAACTCAACAAAAGAGCTTGACAGAGGTGAGAAGATACCACTGCCAGGATGCTCTGGGGTAACCATGTGGCCGAGGCAATCTCCGAAGAAGCTGGAAGGTCAGTGCCACCCTCATTAGAGACCTTCAGCTACCGTAGCAAGGCCTGGGCCATGGACTTCCAATGTGGAGGCAGGGACCTCAAAAGGACACATTAGCAAGGAGGAGAGAAGACCCAAAAAGGCAGTAGAGATATTTGAAGAAGCGGAGAGTAATTAAAGCCTTCTATAAAGTCAGGAGCTGAAAAATATTTATCCTGTGGTCCAGTTTAAAATGGGGATTTCAACCCTACTCCTAATTTCCCTGATTTAGCAGGTAGTTCCAAAAGTATGAGTTCTTTAGGTGCTATTAATTACCAACAGCATTCAAAAAATACTCATATTTAAAGAAGATGTTTCTCTCTAGTGTGTTTCTCAGTAGATTTCTCTTTTTTCAGGGCTTAATGATTAGGAGCTACAAACAGACTGGGGAAAATAACTCTTTAAGTTAAGGGTTTTAGGTTTTCAGTAGGAAACAAAAAGAGGAAAAAATAAAATTTTCATTGGCATGATGAAAATTTTGCCTGATTTAATTCAAAACTACTAACATCAAGCTCCCTAGGAGTGTATAGTATCTCTTAAATAAAGGGGATTTTCTTTTCATCTGTTTTCAAATTTGGCAATCAGAGATTGCCTGGCTCCAGTGAGCCAGTTGTAGATTAATGGCCTTAAAATGTTTCTACCACATGATTTTCTAATATCCTTTCTCTTGCAAGGCTTTCAGTTCCAGAATTATGCACTGTGATTGTAGGCCAACTGTTTGGGTATTCAATCTCTAGACTAGGTTAGTAGAACTATAGCAAAGCATTGATAACTTTCTCCTGGTTTGTTTGACAGTGTCTGTATCTATGATTAAAATCTCACTGCAGATCCAAAGCTTCTGCTTGTCCAGGGCATTAAGTTCAGGGTTTGCAGGCAGGCAATACAGAGAAAGATTAGAGCAAAATTTTTTACTTAACCCACTTGAATTGGAACATTTTATGTAAGGTATTGGGGTAAACCAACCTTGCTAAGAATGACTGTGTCTTCCTAAGGAAGATTTATCAAGTATAAAGTTGTGAGGCTACACTCAGGGACTTGATTTCAAAAACAGCACCTGAGATTTCATTTGAGAAAAGCATACATAAAACTTATGAACAGGACTGGCTACATAACTTGTGGGGCAAAATGACAAGGCAGAAACCCTGATTCAAAAAAATATTAAGAATTTCAAGATGGTGACAGTAGAACATTAGGTCGAGTGTAGGCTCTTTATGAACATGAGGCCCTGTGCTATTGCCCTGCTTCTAACACATCTATGATTTCATTAAATGTAGCCATTTCTCTTCAGTGTTTTCTGAAGACCCAACTAAGATTGACTATAAAACTGATTCATAAAAACAACTAGCAGAGAGATTTGCCTCTAGTCCACTTTTAAAATTTCAGAATCCACTAAATAAGTAGATCCTACCTTGCTGTTTGTTTGTGTACTCCCAGGCATTAGATAGATGTGTTAGTTGTATGTGGGCAATGCATGTGGCATTGTGCACTCTTTCTTTTACGAATAAGCCTGTGCTTATTCTCCATTGTAGGTGTAGCATCCCACATGGGACACTGCAATGTTACAGTATCACACAGTTGATGCCAGGAAGCATAGTGAAGGCACATCATTGAATAGTCATCTAGTCATCTGAACTGGGGCATTCAGTTCAAGGAAAGCAGGAAGAGCTCTACATGTACAGCATTGAATTAAATCTGGACCATCCCAAAGGCAAGAACATCAGAGGCACAATTGCAAATGGTTTTCTCATATAGGGGCAAAAATAGTATCTACCACACAGGTTTTTGAACAGCTCCCAAGAGCTAATCCATGGAAAGAGTTTAACACAGGCAACCATATAATAAGACCTCAGTGAATGTCAGCTCTTAAAATTTTAAAACAATACTGAATATCTAGTTTTATTTACATTTCCATTAAAAATTCAGAGGAGAATGTTAAAATGGTCTTGTTTGGACCATTCTGTTCCACCTGAAAAGTCCTAGAACAAGAAGTGATTATTTGCTTCTTTGGGATTTTGGCCATTCCGAGGTCCCCGGAAGTTGAGGTACTTTTCATAACCATGACTTTGGAGCAGAAAGGGGCAGTTTTTTAAAATAAACTTTTAAATTATAAAAGTTTCAGATTTACAGAAAAATTGTGAAAAGAGTAAAGGGAGTGCTCACATACCACACACCAAGTTTCCTCTACTATTAAAATCTTAAATTAGTATATCCACATTGTCAAAACTAATGAATCAATACTGACAAATTATTACTAACTAAATAAATCACTTAACCAAATGAAGTCTACAATTTATCCAGATTTCCTTAGTTTTTAATCCACTGTATTTTAAAACTTTTCTCTTTTTGTATCACATTTTAGGATGTGATTGTAACAGCATTCCTGAGTATAAGACTCCTGCTCATCTGTAGGCAGGTAAATCTGGTTTGCCTAACATGGAATCTAGCATATAGAAGGCACTCAATAAATGTTTGATTGGTCCATGAGGGAGAAGTGGTCTGGGAATGGAGCACTCTGAAATTAATTTTTACATTCATTTGACATAGTTATAATACAGTTTGCCAGAAACTGGTCTAGGTATTTACATTTAATATTTATTTAATCCTCATAACAACCAGCATAGGTGAGAAGTATTATCGTTTTTATTTTACAGATGAGGAAAATAAGACACAGAGAGGTTACATAAGTCACCCAAATTACAAAGCTAATAAGTGTTCAGGATTTAAACCCAGGCAATCTGGTCCCAGAGTCCAACCTCTTAAACACTGCAGCATCTCACTGCTCTTGTTGAAGGCAGGAATACCTGGCCTGAATTGATCTCTTTTGGAAAGGCTCCAAATTTTAAATCATTATTAAGAGAAGCCCCTCTACAGGAGTGTGTTTTCTACTGCACAAAAGACATGAAAACAGAATTAACATCTGGATTTTTTTGTAAGTGCTAATACTCTCTCAACTGCTGAAAATCATATAAATAAAATAGGTCTACACAAAGGACTTATCAAGGAGGTTTCCTGATTGAAGCCTAGGCTTCTATGTTCTTTTAAAAGATGCATTACTGTTGCCTCAGTGGATAAATCAGATTGGAATTTGACATATTTGGGATCAAGTAAGACTTAAAAAATTAGGAAAGATTCATAAGGAAGAACAATACTTAAGAAATATGATTTCAAGTCATATAAATCTATAGAAATTCAGCACTTTTCTAGTTCAAACCTTTACCTATAGGAATGTCATGTTAATTTTGTGAGGACACAGATAAATTTTTCATACTTTTTGAAATATGCTGTTCCTATAACATATTTGATACACTTTTGACCACAAATTTAAAATAATAATTTTTCAGCACAACACATATACAAACATCAAACAGTAAGAGTTTTTTCTAGGCCTTCTCCTTATAATTCAACAATTCTACAAGTAATTAGAGTATGAAGCACATTTTAAGTACATGCCACACCACACACAAACACATTCACACACACACATCCATTAAATATATCATGTATGTATGTGTACATGGTAGCAATATTCATGCAGTGATAAGCCCGAAATTGCCTTGGCTCCAGGTGATACTGATACTTCCCTCCATGGTATTGACAGCTTCTGTATATATTAGCACATTTTGGCATCCTCTTTCTTCAGCTTTATGAGTCAATCAAATTGTATAAAATCCTAATCAGAAATTACTCTTCCTTTTCAACCTTGTGAAGCTCAAATATAAGTATTGGTACTTACGTATCCTATTTGAAGAATAAATTTTGTTTTCAAAGATGGACTTGCAGTTATCATTTAATCACATGATAACTTGCAAGTACAAATTTTAACGCTATCAAAAAATGTCTTAGTCTTCAGATTTATACAAATGAATATGTGTATTATGTGTAGTATGAAATCTCATACAAACCTCTACCTTCTTTTCCACTTATTTATATATATATTTTTAATTGTATTTATTCAAGGTGTACAACATAATGATATAATATAAATATAGATAGTTAAATGATTGCTACAGTCAAGTAATTAACATATCACTTCCTTACACAGTTACAATTTTTGTATGTGACGAGTGCACTTGAAATCTACTCTCTTAGCATATTTCCAGTGTTCACTGGACATAACATTATTAAGTATAATCATCATGCCTGTACTCTAGATCTCTAGACGTTCATCCTAGGTAACTGTAACTTTGTACCCTTTGACCAACACCTCCCCATTTCTCCTACCTGCCCCCTAGGTCCTGGTAACAACCATTCTACTCTCTGCTTCTATAAGTTGAGTTATTTTGTTTATTTGTTTTTAGATTCCACGCATATGTGAGATCATATAATATTTGTCTTTCACTGAGTACAATGTCCTCAAGCTTCATATACATTGTCACAAAAGGCAGGGCTTCCTTCTTTCTCAAGATTGGAAAATATTCCATTTCAAAAATATATAATAAAATATTTAGTACAATGGAATTATAATGTAATATAGCTCTTCTTTAACCATTCTATTTCTTTTATTCCATTTA
Source organism: Mesoplodon densirostris (assembly GCF_025265405.1). Lineage (NCBI taxonomy): Eukaryota > Metazoa > Chordata > Mammalia > Artiodactyla > Ziphiidae > Mesoplodon > Mesoplodon densirostris. Next base: position 106,221,084 of record NC_082664.1, read on the forward strand.
TCCATCAACAGACACCTGCACTGTTTCCATATCTTGGCTGTTGGGAATAATACTGCAATGAATATGGGAGTACAGATGTCTCTTTGAAATAATGGTTTCATTTTTGTAATATATACCCAGAAGTAGATTGCTGTATTATGTGGTAGTTCTATTTTTAATATTTTGAGGACCCTCTATACTGTTTTCCATAATGGTTGTACCAATTTCTGTACTTACCAACAGTGTATATGAGTTCCCTTTACTCCACATCCTTGTCAACTCCAATTAACTTTGTCTTTTTGGTGATAGCCATTCTAACAGGTATGGGGTGATATTTCATTGTGTTTTTGTTTGCATTTCCCTGATGATTAATGATGTTGAGCATCATGTACTTGTTGGCCACTTGCATGTCTTCTTTGGAGAAATGTCTATTCAGATCTTTTACTCATTTTTAAATTGTTGTTTTATTGTTATTTAACTATTTGAGTTCCATATATATCTTGGATATTAACCCCTTATCATATATAAGGTTGGAAAGTATTTTCTCCTATTTCATAGGTTGTCTATTCACCCTGCTGGAGTTTGCCTTGCTGTGCAGAAGTCTTTTGGTATTATGCAATCTTATTTGTTTATTTTTTCTTCTATGGTTGTGCTTTTAGGATTATATCCAAAATTCTTTGCCAGAGCAATGTCAAACTTTTTTTTTCTGTTTTCTTCTAATAGTTTTTAATTTCAGAACTTACATTAGGTTTTTATTCCATTTTGAGTTGATTTTCTGTATGGAGTGAGATAAAGGTACTATTTCTTTAAAATAGAGGTTAGAAAACCAAAAGAAATGATTAATGAAACTAAGAGGTTTTTTTTTTTGAAAAGGTAAAAGTAAAGCAAAATTGACAAATTTTTAGCTTGACTAAGAAAAAAAGAGAAAAAATCTTAAATAAATAAAATTATAAAAAAGAGGAGATATTATGACTGATACCACAGAAATACAAATATCATAAGAGACTACTATTAGCAATTATATGCCAACAATTTGGACAATCTAGAGAAAAGGATGATTTTTTGAAACATACAATCTATCAAGACTGAATCATAAAGAAATAAAAAAATTGAACAGACCAATAACTAGTAAGGAGATTCAATCAGTAATCAAAAACCTCCCAATGAGGATCCCAAAGTCAAAGCCTGATGGTTTCACTGGTGACTTAAATCAAACATTCAAAGAAGAATTAACAAAAATCCTTCTCAAACTCTTCTAGAAATTTGAAGAGGAGGAAACACTTCCAAACTGACTTTATGAGGCCAGCACTATCCTCATACCAAAACCAGATAAGGACACTACAAGAAAAGAAAATTTGAGAACAATAGTCCTGATTAATCTAGATGCAAAAATCCTTAACAAAATACTAGCAAACGAAATTCAAAACACTTTAAAAGCATCATACACCATGACCAAGTGGGATTTATCCCTGAGATGCAAGGATGTTTCAATATACACAAATCAATATATGTGATACATTACATTAAAAAATGAAGGATAAAAATACTGTGATCATCTTAGTAGTTAGAGAAAAAGCATTTACAAAATTCAATATCCTTTCATGATAAAAACTCTCAACAAATTAGGTGTAGAAGGAATACACCTCAACATATTAAAGGCCATGTATGACAAACCCCCAGCTAAAATCAGACTCAATGGTAAAAAGCTAAAAGCTTTCTCTCTAAAATCAGAAACAAAACAATGATGCTCACTGTCCCCACTTTTACTCAGAGTAGTACCTGAAGTCCTAGCCAGAGCAATTAGACAAGAAAAAATAAATAAAAGGCATCCAGATCAAAAGGAAAATGTAAAATTGTCTCTGTTTAGAGATGACATGATCTTATGTACAGGGCACTCTAAAGACTCCACCAAAAAAACTGTTAGAACTAATAAGCTAGTTTAGCAAAGTTGCAAGATACAAAACAATATACAAAAATCAGTTGCATATTTATACACTAAAAATGAACTTTCCAAAAAAGCAATTAAGAAAACAATCCAATTTAAAATAACATCAAAAAGAATAAGATAATTAGAAATAAATTTATTCAAAGACGTGAAAGATCTGTACACTGAAAACTATAAAATATTGAGGAAAGAAATTGAAGAGGACACTAGTAAGTAGAAAGATATCCCATGCACATGGATTGGAAGAATTAATATTTTTTTAAAAGTGTACATTACACCAAACAATTTAAAGATTCCAAGCAATCCCTATCAAAACTCCAATGATATTTTTCATAGAAATAGAAAACAAAAAATCCTAAAATTCAGGTGGAACCACAAAAGACTGTGAGTAGTCCAAGAGACCTTGACCCCCCCAAAAAATTTGTACACATCACACCACTAATTTTAGTAGATTTCAAAATATACTAAAAATCTTCAGTAATCAAAAGAGCATGAAGGGCTTCCCTGGTGGTGCAATGGTTGAGAGTCGGCCTGCCGATGAGGGGGACACGGGTTCGTGCCCCCGTCCGGAAGGATCCCACATGCCGTGGAGCAGCTGAGCCTGTGAGCCATGGCGGCTGAGCCTGCGTGTCCTGAGCCTGTGCTCCGCAATGGGAGAGGCCACTACAGTGAGAGGTCCGTGTACTGCAAAAAAAAAAAAAAAAAAAAAAAAAAAGAGCATGGTACTGGCATAAAAACAGACATGTAGACCAATGGAGCAGAATAGATAGACAAAAAACAAGTCCATGCATTTATGATCAATTAGACCTTTGACCAAGGTGCCAAGAACATACAATGGGGAAAGGAGAGTATCTTCAATAAATGCTTTTGGGAAAACTGGTTTTCCATTTCCAAACTTCTCTCACGTGTGGGTACAAAAATGAGACAAGAAATACCAGTGTTCACCTGCCACCTCATATTTTCTTCTCAACTATTATCCTAACTTACTTAGTGGGAAAAACAAAGACAAATAAGTGAATGAGTCACCTTGCTTTAGTGAAATTTAGACCCCCAATGAGGTATTAATAGCCTGCAATTGCAGGGTCCCCCAGTGAGGTACTAATAGCCTGCAATTGCAGGATCCAAAGGTAAAGTTTTCTGGTTTCTTTCTGCAGAACACATGGTATGTTTTCTTTCCCTTGGTCAGTATTTCATGTTTGTCCTTTGATTATTTTAGCATTAATGTTTTGCAAATGTAAGCTACCATTTGGAACATCAACTATAAAAACAATACATCTGGAACAGGAATACTTGGCAACTGACAACAAATAATGTGTGACTTGGTATAGAACATTACAGCAGATGAAATGGTGTTTTCTCATCATATCTGATCTAGTGAAGACACATACTTTGATAAAAAATGTTCCAACATGATAAACTTTCTTTGATACGATTTTATTTTATTATTTTCTTTCTTGTTCTATTGAGGAATACATGTCATATAACATTATATTAGTTTTAGTTACAGAGCATAATTATGTGATGTTTGTATATATTGTGATAGGATCACCACAAGACTAGTTAACATGTATCACCTTACATAGTTACAATTTTTTTTTCTTGTGATGAGGACTTTTAAGATATGACAGACCTAGACAGACTTGGGTCAAATCTTGACTTTGCAATTAGTCATGTGCTCCCAGGAAAATTGTTCAACCTCTTCAAGTTTTACTTTTCTCATCTATAGAATGATGTAAGAGTATTTAGATAAGCACTAAGTAAAGTAACTAAGGGGATGTGAGCACTCAACAATTAATGGCAAGTTAACTATAAATTATTATTGCAATGGCAGACCTGTCAGGTAATCATAAGTTTACCAGGGTATGTTCTGCACAATGCTCCTGATACAATGTGTAAAGGAATCATTGACTCTGATCTTTAGGGGAAAAGCTAGGGCAGCCTCCTGATGATTTCCAATGTCATATAGTCTATATTATAGAAAGCTATTTAAAAATTTTGGAGTCCTTCCAAATGTATAGTTTATTGGTACATAATGATACTAATATTTCAACTAATTACTCTGATTATATAGTTTAGCATATTTAAGTAGAGTGTGTATACAGTCACACATTTCCTATATACCTGTGAATGTATGCATACATATATAAAGTGTGTATACATATACATGTAATACAGTATGTTACTGTGTTCTCAAATCCCACCATCATTCAATGTCTTGCCAAATAGCATTACAGGCAATGAGCCAGATCGTTTCACTTCCCCACTGAAGTCACTTGGAACATATCTGAACGTGGCAAAATACATTTGCCAAGTTATGTGCATAAAAGCATCCTTTTATCTTTCAGAATCATAAATATGTAATAAACTACATGATTGCCCTACTGATCTGTCCAACATAAATCTCACCTTCCCTTTTTTATGGGTTCATCAAAATAAGATATGAACAAGGTACAAAAGAGTTAAAGAAGCTATTTATTTTAATGTTTCCTTGGAGAGCATGCTTGTTATTGTGAGTACAGATTATATATAATATTTCATGAATGATATTGACGCATTAAAAAATCACCTCTGCTCTTGAAGTTAACACAATACTCTGGCTTTCTGCCAATACTCCCTTCGTCCCCTTATGGACTCCTACAAGATGCAGTGTCATTTTTCCAGGATAACACTGGAGTGCTTCTCAAAATTCTAAAAGTCATAGTCTAGATTCTTAATATAATCCAATTTTTAATGTCCAGATAATTGCACCCTAAGCAGCTATTTGGTTTGAGCTTAAGAGTGATAACCAAAATTAGGAATTATTCAGATTTTAGCAGATGTCAAAATATGGTTTATGGAAAGAAAAATAAGGAGAGTAGGGTAACAGGAAGTGATCATGTGAGCAAGACATTTTGTTGTCGTTTAATATTTAAAAGCGCATATCACTGGCTTCTATGTCCACTTGTGGTTTATCGAGTAGTTTTGTTTTTTTGTTTTTTTGTTTTTTTTTTAACATCAAGCTGCAAATATTGGTTACATAATGTGATGAGATCTCTAAATTGACTATTGTGAAATATTGTAGAAAAGCAGAAAAATTATGCAAGCTATAAACTGGGTGAGTGATGGAGTAGGTAGTAAAATCTACATTTTTTTTCCACAAGGGAAAAATAAGATTGAACTAAGTGTTTCAGTGTTAAAAGGATTTAAGTTTTACCTTATAGTGGAACAAAATAATGATTTGAGCTTATTCTGATATATTTAGGGCAGTGAAAAAGGATGATTTATGTCGATGGACACATTTTCACAGGTGTGAATTGTATACTTTCTTCATGGTAGCATCAAAAGGACCGGATGTTCGTGTATAATTAATAATAAAAGAGATAATTTTCTTCAATGTACACAATTATTCTATCAGGCAAGGAAGGAAAGACTCTAAAATTATACAATAGAATTCAATAATGTGGAAATACACCACAAGGTTTCAATCTCACTGTCAATTATGCAATAAGAATTTGGTTTAAAAATTTAGCAAACTCAGCAACACCTAAAACTATTGTATGCCATTGTTATATATATTTATATCATATTAATAAAATAAAGGATGAACAACATATTCTTTTTGTAGATGTAGAAAAAAGCATTTGACAAAATGCAACACATATTCATGATAATAAGTCTCAGGAAATTAAAAATAGAAATTTTCTCAACTTGATAAAAAGTCTATGAAAAACCTACAATTTATATCAAATTTAAGAGTGAAAGATTGAATGCTTTCCCCCTAAAATTGGGAACAAAGCAAGGATGTCTACTCTCACACTTTTATTCAACATTATAATGGAAGTTCTACCTCAAATAAAATTATTGAAAGGAATCCAGATAGGTAAGGACAGAGTAAAATGGTCTTTATTTACAAATAACATTATTTTATATTTAGAAAATCCTAAGGAATGCATGATTAAATTAGTAGAGGTAGTAAACAAATTTAACAAGGTCAGAAGACTAAAAAAAATATTGATAGACAAAACACAATTGTACTTTTATATATTATCAATAAACAATTTGAAGTTGGAATTAATGAATGATTCCATTACAAAAGCACCAAAAAATTAAAAGACAGGATAAATTTAACAAAATAATGCAATGTTGGGCTTCCCTGGTGGCACAGTGGTTGAGAGTCCACCTGCCGATGCAGGGGACATGGGTTTGTGCCCCGGTCCAGGAAGATCCCACATGCCGCAGAGAAGCTGGGCCCATGAGTCATGGCCACTGAGCCTGCGCATCCGGAGCCTGTGCTCCGCAATGGGAGAGGCCACAGCAGTGAGAGACCTGCGTACCACAAAAATAATAATAATAATAATAATAATAATAATTATGCAATGTTGCCTAGAGAAATTAAAGAGGATCAAGATAAAATGGAGAGCCATCCTATGTTCATAGATGGGAACAGTAAGTATTGGTTGGATGGCAATTCTTTCCAAATTGTTCTACAAATTCAGTACAGTCCCGAAAACAATACTAAAAAAAATTTTGGCAGAAATTGATAAGCTGATCCTAGCATTTATGTGGAAGTGGAAAAAACTCTAGAATCTACAAATTTTTGAAAGAGAAGAAAATATGGAAGGGCTGTTACATGATTTGAAAACCTACCATGAAGTTACAGTAAGCAGAGTGAAGTTTTGGCATAAAAATGGTGATATAAACAAATGGAAAACAATTGAGAGATTGCAAATTATCATTTATGTTTACAGTCAATAAATTTTGGAAAAGGTGCCCTGAAAATTAAACGATGAAAGGATACTCTTTTCATTAAATATTGCAGGAACATGAATATCCATATTCACACACAAAAAAAAATCAGCATAAATCTTTACCTCATACCATACACAAGTGTTAATTAACAGTGAACCATAGACATAAAGTTAAACCTATACAATATCTAAAAGCAAACATAAAAGAACATCAATGTGATCTTGCGTTCTTAGCCAACCAACATCAAAAGCACAAACCATAAAAATAAGAAACTAGATATCATTAAAATTAAACATTTTGTGCTTTGAAAACACCATTAGGAGAATGAAAAGGCAAGTCACAGACTAGGAGAAAATGTTTGCAAATCATGTATTTGACAAAAGACTTGTGTCTCTATGTATACAATTCTTAAAACAATAATATGAAAGCATCCCAATTTTTAAAATGGACAAATATTTAAATATTTTACCATATCTACAGAACATGTAGAAAGATACTCAATCCCATAATTATTAGTGAAATGCAAGTTAAAACCACAGTTTCCTATCCCTATTCATTCACTGAAATGCTATAATCCAAAAGAGTGAAAATACAAGGGTGGCAAGGATGCAGAGAAACTACAACCCTCATAAATTGCTGGTTGGAATGCTGTATTGTGAAGCCACTTTGGGAAACAATTTGGAAGTTTCTTTAAAAATGAAACACAAGCTTTTTATATGACTCAGCACTTCCATTTCTATGAATTTACACAAAGAAAACTAAAACATATGTTCATTAAAGACTTGTATATGTATGCTTATAGCAGTATTATTCATAACAAAAAAATGAAAATAGTTCTAAAGTACTTCAAATAATGAATGGATGAAAAAAATATATGTATGCAATGAAATTACTCTATAGAAAAACAATCCTGAAACATGCTGCAACATGAGTGAACCTCAAAAGCATTACACTGAATGAAAGAAACTAGACAAAAATGTCTACACGTGGTATGATCCCATTTATATTAAATATTCAGAAAAGACAAGTTTATGGAGATGTAGAAAAATAATTGATTTACTAGGCTTGAGTTTTGAAGGAGGAAATGACTTCACACGGGACTCTCAGAATTTATAAGATTATGAAAATGTTCTAAAGATGGATTGCTAGAGAAGATACTCTGATATGATTTAATTATTTTAATTTGTAAAGGATCATTTGATGGCTCAGGGCATGTTCCATGTTTACTTGAAAAGACTATGTGTTCCACTGTTCTTCAGTGGAAAGTCTATTAATGTCAGATCCAGTTCATTGATGATGGTGTTTAGTCCTTCAATATTTCTGCTTATTTTCTGTCTACTAGCTCTATCCGCTACTGAGAGATGAATGTTGAGGGTGCCAACTATACTTGTATAGTAGTCTATTTCTCCTTTAGTTCTATCAGATTTTGCTTTATGTATTTTAAAGCTGTGGAGATAGATACATAGACATTAAAGATGCTATATCTTCTTTAATTAACCCTCTTATTAATAGGTAATATCCTGGTATTTATTTTTACTACAAAGTCTATTTTACCTGATACCAATAAAGCTGTTACAACTTTTTTTGATTATGTTGACAAGGTACATATATTTCTATTCTTTTATTAATACTTTTTTAAATTGGCGTATAGTTGCTTTACACTGCTGTGTCAGTTTCTCCTGTACAGCAAAGTGAATCAGCCATATGTATGCATTTATTCCCTCTTTTTTGGATTTTCTTCCCATTTAGGTCACCACAGAACACCGAGTAGAGTTCCCTGTGTTATACAGTAGGTACTCATTAGTTATCTATTTTATACATCATAGTGTGTATATGTCAATCTCAATCTCCCAATTCATCCCATCCCTCCTTCCCCCCTTGGTATCCATACATTTGTTCTCTACATCTGTGCCTTTGTTTCTGCTTTGTAAATAAGATAATCTATACCATTTCTCTAGATTCCACAAACATGCATTAATAAACAATATTTGTTTTTCTCTTTCTGACTTATTTCACTCTGTATGACAGTCTCTAGGTCCATCCATGTCTTTAAAAATGACACAATTTAGTTCCTTTTTATGGCTGAGTAATATGCCATTGTATATATGTACCACATCTTCTTTATCCATTCTTTTGTTGATGGACATTTAGGTTGCTTCTATGTACTGGCTATTGTAAATAGTGCTGCAATGAACGCTGGGGTACATGTATCTTTTTGAAGTATGGTTTCTCTGGGTATATGCCCAGGAATATCTTTTTACTTTTAATCTACCTGTTTAATTATATTGGAATTAAGTTTCTTGTAGAAAGCACAGTAGGTTCACATTATTTTCCCCATTTTAACAATATTTGTGTTTTAAGTGGTGTGTTTAAACCATTTGCATTAAAAGTATTTATTGGTGTGTTTGGATTTAGGCCCATTTTCTCATGTATTTTATTGTCTCCGCTTTTGGTTACCGCATCCATTTTCCTGCCTGTCTTAGTGGAGCTGCAGTAACAAAATACCACAAATTGGGTGGTACATTTATTTCTTGCAATTTTGGAGGCTGGAAGACCAAGATCAGAGGGCTGGCAGGATCAGGATCTGATGATGGCCCTTTAAGGGATGAGAGAGCTATCTGTGGTCCCTTTTATAAAAGCACTAGTACTACTCCTGAGGTTTCTACTCTCATAAGCTAATCACCTTCAAAATCTCCATCTCCTTATGCCATCACTTTAGGCATTAGGTTTTCAACATATGTATTTGAGGGGGACACAAACATTCGAACCATAGTGCTTCCCTTTTTTGAATGGGGGGGTTGTTTGAACAATTTTTAGTATTTAACTCTATTTTATCTATTTTGATTATTACTTTGCATAGATTTTATTGGTTGGCCTATTGATTGCAATTTGTTTACTTTTCACAGTCTGCTTAGAATATAGAAAATTTACCATAATTGAAGTTCTTTCGCCCTCTCTTTTTATGTTTTGGGATGATAGAACTATTCTAATTCCTGATTGCAGTGATGGTTACACAACTCTATACACATATTGAAATAGATGAAAATGCACATCAAAATTAATCAGTTTTACTGTATGATAATTAAAAAGAAAGTAACGTCACTTAACAAATGAAAGAGTTTTAAAAAGATGTAAAGATGGTTGAACAACTCTAAAATCAATGAATTGTACACTTACAGTGGGTTAAGTTTATGGTATGTTATAACTCAGTTAAGTATTAAAAAGGTTTGCCATTCAGAGCTGTGGATACTTGAGTTATGCCTCCTGTACTATTCAGTTAATGGAGTAGGTCTACTGCATAGGCATGTGCAGCAAAATGGATCAAAAATGGATCACTGGAGTGAAAATGTGAAAACATAAAAGCACTGGAAGAAATATGGAAAAATTCTTTCACAAATATTTCCAACTGGGTAGGCATCTAATCCAGAATAAATTATAAATGGCTCAACATTTAAATGTAAAAAAAGAAACCATAAAGTACCCTAAGTAAACATGAAAAATTTGCATTACATCTCTAGAGTGTGGAATGACTTTCTTAAAAATGATTCAAAATTCAAAAGCCAGAAAATAAAATATCAATAAATTTGACTATGTAGAAACTAAATCTTCCATATATGAGTGGTTTTATTTTATATAGTAGACCAAAAGACTACTCCCTCTAATACATAAATAGTTTATAGATACTGATAAAAGATCCACAATCCAATAGAAAATGGTCAAAAGATTAAAAAAAATAAATAAATGTAAAGAAAGATACACAACAGGGTCAACCTTGTCATTATGAGGGAAATACTGATTGCTACTAGGATCCTGGGCAACTCTGTAGCTCCAAGTAGCAGGAGCTAGTGGAGAATTTCTCTAGGGCTACACTGCCAGAATGAATCCCTTTCAATGCACTTCAATTAAGCTTTAAAAGTAACAAAAAAGGGAAGGAAAGAACGAAGAGCATCAAGGAAATGATAAAGGTGATTTATGACTTCACTAAAGCATGGGGTAAATTTGTCTCTGATGTAAAAAAAAGAAAAAAAAGAAAAAAGAAAACAAAAGTAACAAACTCTCTGAAAAGCAGTTTGATATTACTGCACAAACTCATTTCAGGGAATCCATCCTAAAGAATAATAGTCAGCTTTATTTAGCAAGATAACTATGACATCAATGTTTGTTAACAGTGAGCCAGTTTGCATTTGGCTTAGGTACAGCGCTACTCCTTGGCCAAGGGAATAAGTAAGAGTCCCACAAAACTAGAATGCAAGGGAAAGACATCTATTTATTTAACAAATAATCTATAGTGTTTATTATGTGTCATACGCTGTTCTAATTGCTTTTGCAATTGGAGTAACTGAACAATTAATCCACATAACATACTTATAATGTTGGAACTATTATTATACCCGATTTACAGATGATTAGCTGTAAGCACAGAGATGTTAAGTAACTTGTCTAGGGTCACACAGGTAATAAGCAGCAGATTCAAGATTCAAACAAACCACTGTGACTCCAAAGCCCATGCATTACATAGTTCTCCTAAAGAGAATCAAGGTGCTATTTCCAGAAGAAGGGGAATGGTTTGTGTACCACAGTCAGCAGTATTTACTGCCAGAGTGGTTCCCCTATCAAAGATTCCCATAAGTCCTAGAGGCTATGATGTTCACATGACTTGGAGTACTGCATTCTAACTGCCTTTACTATATTTGTCTACTCTGAAGGACCCTATGTGATGTGGCCTCCACAGCACAATGTTCCCAGCACTTACTGAGAAATAAGTGGTGCTGTATGGTATTGAAGAGAATTAGGAGGAAAGATTCTTCCTTGAGTTTCACATTGAAGTTTATATAGACAGGGTCTTTGAAGGGAAATGGAAACCTGTGAATAAATGTGGTTCAAACAATATGCAGGGTTTCAACGTTGGGTTCCATTAGTTTCTATTCCATGATAATAACAAATTGTTCTGAACAAAGCTGGGAATTTACGACACAGTATAATATAATAGCAAAAGAGACTAAGGAATCTTAATACACTGGATGCACTTGTTTAAAAGTCAAAATAGTAAAAAAGAAAAATGTGATAAGTATTTGATATACATTAATAAATCCTTGAAATTTATTTATTCAATAGATAGCTGTGTGGACCTAGAATGAACTAGCTTCCAGGCTAGGCTCTGGGCACAATTCTAAGCCATATCACTTTCTGAAATTTGATTACCAAAGAAAAACAGTTACTTGTGGTGGTAACTGTTGATTTAGCCACTTAGTCAAATAGTTCACAATATATTTTGTAGAGAAATGTAGTAAATCTGTTGCTTGACTTAAACAGGAGTCAGTTCATTTAAAAATGTTCAAACTAGTGGCCCAGACATACCATTTACATGTAGATGTTCAGAGTGGTAAAGCTGCCTCTGGTGCCACAACATGCCTCTGGCTGTTATTACACAGGTGCAGTTAGTAAATAGAAATTACCAGATTTGATTCATGTTGGTCAACAATCAGTACACTTCTAATATCAAAACAAACATTTTGTTTGTTTCAGCTCTCAGTGAAGGAATTATTTTTATTTTTTCTTATTTTGGGAATATACAAGATAAGTAAATTTTATACCAAGTTTAAGAAATTGTGTAAACTTTAGAATTTTGATAAAGGCTTAAAGAAGAGAGCAAAGAACTGTTATCATTCTACATAAAATTCACACTCACAATTATTTAAGTGTATAACTAATTATTATTCTTTGAGTAGATTCTCTGAAATGAGATTGCCAGAAAAAAAGATATACAATTTTTAAAGATCTTGTAGACAGTGTCAAACTGCTTTTCAAACTGTTTCTGCTACTTTTAAAGTTTAACTGAAATGAAAGGAAATGCCAGATTTATGGCATTGTTCTGATTCTCATTGCCTCTTGCCTTTTAGGCCATTACTATGTTTCATTCAATAGGAAAAAAATGAAGCTTCCTCTTTTAATTTGCATGCTTTCAAAAAGTATTTGTGGCATCCCCAACATTAAAAATGTTGACAACGATGCTCATATCATAAAGAACATCAACATGTGAAATTAGGAAGCAGAGACCAGGAATGAGAGTTTCTCAAAAACAGAAAACATGGATTTTAAATAATGGGGTAGATATTATTATCTTAAGTGTAAGGAGATTTTGCATGCATTCAGCAGAAACTTAAGACACCAAACAAACAAAATCATTAACAAAAAGGCTTGTTCATGTTATTTTTTTTAAATTTTGAATTTCAAGTATTTGCAAAATGAACTTTTATCCCTGAATATGTTACCGAAATACATATTCTCAGGATACACCTGCCTAAATGCCCTGCAAAATAATTTAATAGTATACTGTATTGTGCCTTTACTTACACTGAGAGCCTTACATTTTTAACTGGAAGAATTATGAAGAAAAAAATGTGCCTTTCCAATTCACTTATTGTATTAATTTCCTATTGCTGTTGTGACAAAGTATCATAAACATAGGGCTTAAAGCAACACATGGATCTTATCTTAAACTTCTGGAGGTCAGAAGCCCGAAATTGGTTTTACTAGGTAAAAATTAAGGTGATGGGTAGGTTGTGTTCCTTCTGGAGGCTCAAAGGGAGAATTCACTCCCTTGCCTCTTCTAGCTTCCTGCTGTTCCTTGGCTTGTGACCAGTCCCTCCATCTCCAAAGGCAGCAGCTTCTTCACTTCTCTCTCTGACTCTGCGTCCATTGTCACACCTTCTCTGACTCTTCCAAGGACCCCTGTGTTACATTGGGTCCACCCAGACAATCCAGGACAATTGTCCCATCTCAATGTGCTTAATCATATTTGCAAAGTCCCTTCTGCCCTGGATGGTAACATATTCATAGGTGGCATGAATTAGAATCTGGACATCTCTGGGGGCCACTCTTCTGCTTGCATCACCTATATTCCACGAAAATATTAGATTTTGTGACAAATTGAATTTAAGGTGTCATAAATGCCAGTGTGCTCACTTTGTAAACATCCGTTGAATTCTGTTATGGTTTTCAATATAATCAAAATATACTATACGTTTTGTGATGAACTACAGGAGAATAGTATTTATTTTCCTTAGTCACTTCCTACTCTCATTTTTCTTATTTCAGACTAAGGTTAGTGCTTTAACAAAAACATACTTATTAGCTGATGAGAATAATAAAATCAGGCTATTTTGTATATTAATAACTGCAGTATGCTCAATACACATTGAAGAAATTAGATGGCTAGGATTTGCTATGTACAAGAAAAGATACATTTTAATTATCTCATTTTCTCTCCTTACTATGTGACTTTAATAGTAAAAGCAGGTCGTAATGGAAGGAGCTAAGAGCTTTAGAATGACACCAGTCAGAGTTCTAATTCCGGCTTTTCTACCTATCAGGTATTTGCATTTTAAAAAATTGTTTAATGTTTCTGAGCTTTTGTAATATACTGGGATATTGTAAAAACTAGGTAAAATTGGAAAAATTAGGTAAAATAATGTATAAAAATGATTTGACACATAATATGTCTGCAAAACTGTTAGCTTTCTTTTCCCTACTATCTTTGTTTTTAAAATTATATATTCCGTCTACCTATATAGATATTCCTTTATGTTAATGGCTAAAAGATTTGCAAATATTTTATTCTATTGACTGAAAAAAGATAGACAACTGGTTTCCCCCTTTACTAAGATCTGCTTTTCCTGCATTTGGAAAAATAAATGTGGCATTGCATTTGTTTGCAGGCAGGTAAAATACATCATTTGAATGTTAATATATGCCCATCTATGTCCTATTTGTCCCCAGGTACTTCTGAGGTAGAGTGATTAGTTTCAGATTATATTCTGAATAAGTGATGGAATTTATAGATTCTCATTCATAGGCGTTCAGCAATGAAGAGCTTATTGGGCAAACAGAGCAATAGATCATTAATAAAGGATGGACATTCTGCATAGAATTTTGTACTCTATGTACATCTGCAAGAGATGGTCCTACTTTTGAATGCCACGAGAACTTTCCAAAGCAAGAAAAGCTACTTGCTATAGGAAATCTTCCTGGGAAAGAAGAATTGCAACTTCAACTCAGTTTCCCTGCACTTCTCCCTTGTACATCTTCAGCAAGTATAAATCTTGCTGAACATGTTCTTCCAAAAGAATTTTCAGGACACAGTTATTATATAAACTGAACTATTACATACGTATTAAAAGTTTAAAGTATGTGTTAGCATTTTATTTTCTTTATTTTATAATACAAGATGGGTTTCCAGGAATATAACCCTTGCTCATAACACTGCATCTTTTGTATATTTGATTTATGTCACTAAATATATAACTATCATTCAGGTGGCAAGTATATACAAAGCTATGAATCACCTAAACTTTAGGAATTCATATGATATAGAGTTCATTACAGTTTGTGGATTAGAATAGGCAACAAGATAGTTAAATAAAAATTAAACTAATTATATAATTGCAGATTCTGAAATTTTTGAAAAAGCTGTGAAGTAACCTCACTTTAAACATGGAAAGCAGGTATGTTGTAAAATGGAACAGCCAATTAAAAACTGACCAGAACTGCAAAGCAATACACTGAAGCACATTTTAGCTTTTCCAGAATTCCATTTTGAGTTTTTGGCAGATGTCTGAATGAATATTTTATTTCCTCATTTAAATAAACCATAATTAGGAATCAATTGTCTATATTCCCAATGATTCAGTTTATTTCATCTGTATTTTAAATTTTGTTAAAAGAATAAAAAGAAATAGAAATCAATGACAAAGAAGGGAAATCACACTCTTAATACCATCAGCCATTCTTAAAATCAAGGGATAACCTGGGGTGCCAAGCAGACTACAGAGCCTTAGAGATTCTGCTGAGAGTAAAGGATGATTGCAGATTTGCACTCAATTCTTCATTTTTAAGGTTTGCCATCCAAATCTTGTTATATAAGTTTAAATTATGTTCATTGCAAGTTACTCTGGTGGTTTGTTTTCAAGAGATTTGTAAGAAAAGTATTGTACAGAATTATAGGAAAAGTTGAACAACCCAACTCCAGTACATTGAAGATCCAGAGTAAATCCAAGAACCTCAGTGGTAGGTCTTCATGGGTGTTTCTTCTGTCTGCCAGAGACATCTGGCTGATTCTCAGATCCCTGACACTGCTAGGTTCTGATTGGCTAAGATTAAGCTATATATCTTGGTGTCTAACCTGGGACCGATTTGCCTGGAGTTAAGGTCTTGCAACAGCAGATTGCTTCTAAAAGCCCACTTGGCTGGTGGAGCTAGAGATATCAGAGAAATTATGTTGGAAAGCCAACCCACTAGGTGTCTTCTAAATTGGTATTATTTGGAGTAGAGGTAATAGGACATTTTTCATATATCCTAAATATTTTCGTAGCCAAGAACTTACTACTGTATTTTCCATATTTTGAGGTACTAAGAGGATTATTTTCCCCAGGTTTTAATAAATTGGTGGCTGATTATGATATTTGCAATGGTAATAACTGATAGTTAATGTTCCAAATGATAACAGAGAAAAATTAACCTGCCTCTAACAAACAGAAAGAGAAATAGGAAAAAAAGAAAGAAAGAACAAAAGATAAAGTTTTTCTAAAAAAAATTGGGGGATGATTTTAAATATTGAGAATTCAAAGACTGACCTGGAAGATTATTGCATTCATTCCAATTAAACTTATTTGTAGGCTAGGCTGGAATGGCAAAAAATTAGGGATATGTAACAGTAGTTGTCTTTCTGTTGCATGCTAAGGATTCTCCTTAAATATCAAGAAGGACTTGAATATGTACATTTGATGTAAGGAAATTACGTGCATCATTCCAGCAACTTGTCTTAAGCCAAGGTCATTAATGAGTCTCATGCCAAGGAATACATCTTAGCATCTTTATGTGTCACTATATTAGAACCTCCTAACTTTACTAGAAGCAACAAAGGCTGGAAATGCTCTGTTAAAGGAAATATGTTTAAAACTTTACAAAACTTCCATGTCAAATCCTTTCAGTTTCTTCTTTCACAATGGGAAAATGTCTTTATTGGAACAGAACCTTCCAAAGTTACAGGATTGTCTTTGGTGCTCCACGTAACCCATCAGCAAGGCTGTCATTGAGAGAGACGATGCCGTCAGTACAAGCACTGGGAGAATCTGAAAGCCCAATAGTGGAGCATTCATCACCATGATTCCACCTGACACTTGACGGAAAGCATTTTGCACTAATTTACTTTGTGCCTGTCCAGACAATCTAAAAAGAAAGGATGAGAGGGCAATAGTTGTCTATTAAACAGAATAATCAGCTTCTGGAAAATGAATACATTTCACACACTTGTGGCTTTTGGAACATTGGGGGTGGTGAGGCTAAGGGGAAGGGAAACAGAGGAGGAGTGAAAGATTAGCCTTCTCTCCAGCAGTGAGGAAGACCTGTTTCAGGTCACAGGGGTCTGCATAGCCCACACCACCCCCACCTGGAGATACACAGCCGCAGTGCAGAAGGGGGCTGCAGCCAGTGCTTACTTCTAGATGTGCAACTTTTATTTTGAAAGGGTTTAAAACCTACCTGGCAATGACTTCCAAATCTCTGATGAAATAAATTTGGGTCTCTTTCCCTGGATTATATTTTTAAACTTAACCTCTACATACATATAACTGCTCTAGGGTGGTTTTAAGCCCTGCTAGTGGTTCAATTAAAAACAAACAAAAAAAAGCCTTGAGCTTGTTGTCGCAATTGTCTGATTTTGTTGAGAGCATGCAAGAAAGATTAGGGTAAAGGCAAAGGGAGCGAAAGGACTCACTCTGGGCCCTGTAATTGGCTTCTGTTTTGAACTGTGGAGAAGAGGGAAGAAAGCAAAGGAGAGAGAAGATGGTCTAACAAGAAACACATGGTCTTTTGAAAGTAACACAGCTTGGATCCAAACCGTGTTCTACTCATTGTCCTAGCCTTTGGCCTCTTCAGGATCACATTATCTTTGTGGTATTTATGATTATCTCTTTGGATTATCATTAAGAAATGTGGCAATATTCAAGAGAGGATAGATATGAATCTAATTTCTAGGGCTATGGTTAATCAGAAAAGTCAATCATATTTTTCAAAGACTAAAACAATGGACTTTATTAATAATCCTTAGTTTCTTTAGAGATTCTAAGTCATTAGATATTTTCTAAGCTGCTTGCAGTTTGACCTTTACTCACTGAATTTCTAAGTAAATAACCTGTGATTCAAGGATTCTTTAGGTCTCATGGAAAAATGGGAAGATTGTAATACTGGTTATTAAACTAGTAGCCCAACCTCTTCCCTTCATGTTGACAAAAAGGATGTGGAATTTGAGGAGCACCACAGAGTATTCATGTCCATAACTATTTTCTTCATTTTCTGTGTACCTTTATTCACTCCTTTGGATAGGGTTGTAACACAAGTGTTTTTGAGAAATAGTAAAATAATAGGATAATAAGGTAGATAGTAATGTCTCGGTGGAAATATCTTAGTTTATGAGCATAGGACAGATCAAGAAAGAAACACTTTTGTCCTGGGAAACATGTGGTAAACCACAGTGGGTAGTACCCAAGTGGGATTCTTACACTAATAGATTTTGAAAAAACTGTCTACTGTTCCTGGGTTCAGTGTCATAACATAAGAAGGAATGTATATGGGAGAGGTGGGCTTTGCCAGCTTTACAATTTTACCTAAGCCATATAAGTTTACTACATTTTGTTTTAAAATTATTTTGCTTCCTCTGGTTCAGAATTCTGTCTGTAAAAAAGATCCTGATTCAGGATTTTTAGATTTTCTCATAAATGCTTTTAGGGCTGTGAATAATGAGTTAATTCACATTTTTGTTTAATAATTTTACCTGTTCATTATTTTAACAAAGCAATAAAGAAACACATTAACAGGAAAAAAGATAAAGGAAACAAAGTTTTTTTAAATTTGTCTACATAGAAATAGCCATTGTTGACATTAGGGAAATGTTACTCCACTCATTTTAATTATTGTGTGAACATCTAACTAGAAATAGCAATAGAAAATATAAATATAAACCAACAAAGAGAAAGGAGAGAGAGACTAAATGGGTAGAAAATGGATGGGTGTGTATAGATAGTTGAATATTAAAAATGTCATAAATTGCATTTGTGCAATTTTTAAGTGTGAGAGTGTTTCATTTTATTTGAAGTTTATAAAGTATATAGAATTGTGATAAAAATGATTAATTCAGTCAATTTTAGATAAATGTTTTTATCACCATGAGAACTATTAGTTCCTAAAATATATTAAAGACTACACAAGTAGATAACCATAAAAATTAAATACACTGAAGTCATTCTGTTTTTCTGAAACAAAATATTTCAATTTTAGTCAATGTCTATTTACCGCAAACCAGGAAAAATTTTAAATTAGCGTGCCTTATTCCACAACTAATTCTCTTGTTTTAACATCTATTTTTACCCTTTCCAAGTTGATGATGTTTTCTACAACTCTATGTCACTTTTTTACTGATTGCCACAAATGCTATCACTAGTTATTTTTATTATGGCTAATATTTTTATTTATTTCTCTGTTGGTTCTTGACTGGCTAAATGTTGTTATTTTCTTCTTCCTTTAATTTTTAAAGTATTTATTTATTTATTTTTATTCCTGGGAAGGGTAGTTCCAAAATTCTTGTGTGCTTGAGAATGTGTGATGCCTATCTGCTCTAGGATAGCTAGTGTATAAAATGTGCATCACCCACATTTCCTTACCTCAGTGCACTATAGACACCACTCTGCTCTCCTCTGCCATGTAATGCTTCGCTCATCTTTTTGCTAGGATGTCTTTCTTCTTCTGAATTTCATTAAGATTTATATGTGTGTCTTTGTACATTCTTTCATGATACATTCAGACTGTTTATGTCACCCTCATTGGCAAAGGACAGCTTGGTTAGGAATCACACTGTTTGAGGTACCCTTCATCTCCTTAAGTATCTATCAATTATTGTTCCATTGTCTTCTGGCATTGGAAGTTGTTGTGGAAAATTTTGAGACTAACTCAAATTTTTCCTCATTATAAATGGCTTCAAATGATTTGCTTTTATTTATTTATTCTGAAAGTTTGATAACTTAATAAGACATCTGTTGTCTGTTTCAAGTTTTCCTTGAATGTGACAGACTCATTCAGCTGGAAATATTATTTCTTCCTTAATATCAAAAAGAAAAATTTTTAAGGGGAGGAACCAAGATGGAGGAATAGAAGGACATGCTCTCACTCCCTCCTGTGAGAACACAAGAATCACAACTAGCTGCTGGACAATCATCAACAGGAAGACACTGGAACTCACCAAAAAAGATACCCCACATCCAAAGACAAAGGAGAAGCCACAATGAGACAGTAAGAGGGGCGCAATCACAGTGAAACCAAATCCCATAACAACTGGGTGGGTGACTCACAGACTGGAGAACACTTATACCACAGAAGTCCACCGACTGGAGTAAAGGTTCTGAGCCCCACGTCAGGCATCCCGAACTGGGGGTCCAGCAATGGGAGAAGTAATTCCTAGAGAATCAGACATTGAAGCCTTGTGGGAATTGACTGCAGGACTTCAACAGGACTTCAGAAAAAAGAGACTCCACTCTTGGAGGGCACACAAAGTAGTGTGCACATCAGGACCCAGGGGAAGGAGCAGTGACCCTAGGGGAGACTGAACCAGAACTACCTGCTAGTGTTGGAAGGTCTCCTGCAGAGGCGGGGGAGGGGGGTTGTGACTCACTTTTGGGACAAGGACACAGGCAGAAGAATTCTGGGAAGGACTCCTTGGCATGAGCCCTCCCAGAGTCTGTCATTAGCCCCACCAAAGAGCCCAGGTAGGCTCCAGTGTTCGGTTGCCTCAGGCAAAACCACCAAGATGGAGGGAACCCAGCCCCACCCACCAACAGTCAAGCAGATTAAAGTTTTACTAAGCTCTGCTCACCAGAGCAACAGTCAGCTCTACCCACCACCAGTCCTTCCCATCAGGAAACTTACACAAGCCTCTTAGATAACCTCATCCACCAGAGGGCAGACAGCAGAAACTAGAACTATAATCCTGCAGCCTGTGGAACAAAAACCGCATTCATAGAAAGATAGACAAGATGAAAAGTCAGAGGGCTATGTACCAGATGAAGGAAAAAGATAAAACCCCAGAAAAACAACTAAATGAAGTGGAGATAGGTAACCTTCCAGAAAAAGAAATCAGAATAATGATAGTGAAGATGATCCAGGACCTCAGAAAAAGAATGGAGGCAAAGACTGAGAAGATGCAAGAAATGTTTAACAAAGACCTGGAAGAATTAAAGAACAAACAGAGATGAACACTACAATAACTGAAATGAAAACTACACTAGAAAGAATCAATAGCAGAATAACTGAGGCAGAAGAATGGATAACTGACCAGGAAGACAGAATGGAGGAATTCACAGCTGCGGAACAGAATAAAGAAAAAACAATGAAAACAAATGAAGACAGCCTAAGAGACCTCTGGGAAAACATTAAATGCAACAACATTCACATTATAGGGGTCCCAGAAGGAGAAGAGAGAGAGAAAGGACCTGGGAAAATATTTGAAGAGATTATAGTCGAAAACTTCCCTAACATGGGAAAGGAAATAGTCACCCAAGTCCAAGAAACACAGTGAATTCCATACAGGAAAAACCCAAGGAGAAACACACTGAGACACATAATAATCAAATTGGCAAAAATTAAAGACAAACAAAAATTATTGAAAGCAGCAAGGGAAAAATGACAAATAACATACAAGGGAACTCCCATAAGGTTAACAGCTGATTTCTCAGCAGAAATTCTAAAAGCCAGAAGGGAGTGGCATGATATACTTAAAGTGATGAAAGGGAAGAACTTACAACCAAGGTTATTCTAACCATCAAGGAACTCATTCAGATTTGATGGAGAAATCAAAAGCTTTACAGACAAGCAAAAGCTAAGAGAATTCAGCACCACCAAACCAGCTCTACACAAATGCTAAAGGAACTTCTTTAAGTGGGAAACACAAGAGAAGAAAAGGATCTACAAAAACAAAACAAGGGCTTCCCTGGTGGTGCAGTGGTTGAGAGTCCGCCTGCCGATGCAGGAGACACAGGTTCATAGCCTGCTCCAGGAAGATCCCAAATGCCACAGAGCGGCTGGGCCAGTGAGCCATGGCCACTAAGCCTGCATGCCCAGAGCCTGTGCTCTGCAAAGCGAGAGGCCACAAGAGTGAGAGGCCCGTATACCGCAAAAAAAACCAAAACAAAACAGAAAAAATGAACCCAAAACAATTAAGAAAATGGTCATAGGAACATACATATTTATAATTACCTTAAATGTGAATGGATTAAATGCTCCAACCAAAAGACACAGGCTTGCAGAATGGATACAAAAACAAGATCCATATATATGCTGTCTTGTTACGAGAGACCCACTTCAGACCTAGAGACACGTACAGAATGAAACTGAGGGGATGGAAAAAGATATTCCATGCAAATGGAAATCAAAAGAAAACTGGAGTAGCTATACTCATATCAGATAAAATAGACTTTAAAATAAAGAATGTTACAAGAGACAAGGAAGGACACTACATAATGATCAAGGGATCAATCCAAGAAAAAGATATAACAATTATAAATATATATGCACCTAACATAGGAGCACCTCAATAGATAAGGCAACTGCTAACAGCTGTAAAAGAGGAAATGGACAGTAACACAATAATAGTGGGGGAATTTAACATCTCACTTACACCAATGGACAGATCATCCAAACTGAAAATAAATAAGGAAACAGTAGCTTTAAATGAAACAATAGACCAGATATATTTAAGATATTTATAGGACATTCCATTCAAAACCAGCAAATTACACTTACTTCTCAAGTGCACATGGAGCATTCTCCAGGATAGATCACATCATGGGTCACAAATCAAGCCTCAGTAAATTTAAGAAAATTGAAATCATGTCAAGAATCTTTTCTGACCACAATGTTATGAGATTAGAAATGAATTACAGGGAAAAAATGTACAAAACACGAACACATGGAGGCTAAACAATACTTTATTAAAAAACCAAGAGATCACTGAAGAAATCAAAGAGGAAATCAAAAAATACCTAGAGACAAATGACAATGAAAACACGATGATCCAAAACCTATGAGATGCAAGAAAAGCAGTTCTAACAGAGAAGTTTATAGCTATACAAGCCTACCTCAAGAAACAAGAAAAATCTCAAGTAAACAACCTTACACCTAAAGGAACTAGAGAAAGAAGAACAAACAAGACCCAAAGTTAGCAGAAGGAAAGAAACCATAAAGATCAGAGCATAAATAAATGAAATAGAAACAAGGAAAACAATAGCAAAGATCAATAAAACTAAAAGCTGGTTCCTTGAAAAGATAAACAAAATAGATAAATCATTAGCTAGACTCATCAAGAAATAGAGGGAGAGGACTCAAATCAAAAAAATTAGAAATGAAAAAGGAGAAGTTACAACAGACACCACAGAAAAACAAAGCATCCTAGGAGACTACTACAAGCAACTCTAGGCCAATAAAATGGACAACCTGGAAGAAATGGACAAATTCTTAGAAAGGTATTACCTTCCAAGGCTGAACCAGGAAGAAACAGAAAATATCAACAGACCAATCACAAGTAATGAAATGGAAACTGCGATTAAAAATCTTCCAACAAACAAAAGTCCAGGACCAGATGGCTTCACAGGTGAATTCTATCAAACATTTAGGGAAGAGCTAACACCCGTACTTCTCAAACTCTTCCAAAAAATTGCAGAGGAAGAAACACTCCCAAACTCATTCTATGAGGCCACCATCACCCTGATACCAAAAGCAGACAAAGATTCTACAAAAAAAAAAAAATACAGACCAATATCACTGATGAACATAGATAAAAAACTCCTCAACAAAATACTAGCAAACAGAATCCAGCAGCACATTAAAAGGATCATACACCATGATCAAGTGGGATTTATCCCAGGGATGCAAGGATTCTTCAATGTACACAAATCAATCAATGTGAAACACCATATTAACAAATTGAAGAATAAAAACCATATGATCATCTCAATAGATGCAGAAAAAGCTTTTGACAAAATTCAACACCCATTTATGATAAAAACTCTCCAGAAAGTGGGCATAGAGGGAACATACCTCAACATAATAAAGGCCATATACGACAAACCCACAGCAAACATCATTCTCAATGGTGAAAAACTGAAAGCATTTCCTCTAAGATCAGGAAAGAGACAAGGATGTCCACTCTCACTCACCACTATTATTCAACATAGTTTTGGAAGTCCTAGCCACAGCAATCAGAGAAGAAAAAGAAATAAAAGGAATACAAATTGGAAAAGAAGAAGTAAAATTGTCACTGTTTGCAGATGACATGATACTATATATAGAGAATATACTATATAGAGAATCCTAAAGATGCCACCAGAAAACTACTAGAGCTAATCAATGAATTTGGTAAAGTTGCAGGATACAAAATTAATGCACAGAAATCTCTTGCATTCCTATACACTAATGATGAAAAATCTGAAAGAGAAATTAGGGAAACACTCCCATTTACCCTTGCAACAAAAAAAAATAAATACCTAGGAATAAACCTACCTAGGTAGACAAAAGACCTGTATGCAGAAAACTATGAGACAATGATGAAAGAAATTAAATATGATACCAACATATGGAGAGATACACCATGTTCTTGGATTGGAAGAATCAATATTGTGAAAATGACTATACTACCCAAAGCAATCTACAGATTCAATCAATCCCTATCAAATTACCAATGGTATTTTTTATGGAACTAGAACAAATCATCTTAAAATTTGTATGGAGATACAAAAGACCCAGAATAGCCAAAGCAGCCTTGAAGGAAAAAAATGAAGCTGGAGGAATCAGACTCCCTGACTTCAGACTCTACTACAAAGCTACAGTCATCAAGACAATATGGTACTGGCACAAAAACAGAAACATAGATCAATGGAACAAGATAGAAATCCCAGAGATAAACCCATGAACCTATGGTCAACTAATCTAATGACAAAGGAGGCAAAGATATACAATGGAGAAAAGACAGTCTCTTCAATAAGTGGTGCTGGGAAAACTGGACAGCTACATGTAAAAGAATGAAATTAGAACACTCCCTAACACCATACACAAAAATAAAATCAAAATGCATTTGAGACCTAAATGTAAGACTGGAAACTATAAAATTCTTAGAGGACAAAATAGGCAGAACACTCCATTACATAAATCACAGCAAGATCTTTTTTGATCCACCTCCTAGATTACTGGAAATAAAAACCAAAATAAACAAATTGGACCTAATGAAACTTAAAAGCTTTTGCACAGCTAAGGAAACCATAAATGACAAAAAGATAACCCTCAGAATGGGAGAAAATATTTGCAAATGAATCAACAGACAAAGGATTAATCTCCAAAATATATAAACAGCTCATGCAGCTCAATATTAAAGAAACAAACAACCAAATCCAAAAATGGGCAGAAGACCTAAATAGACATTTCTCCAAAGAAGACATGCAGATGGTCAAGAAGCTCATGGAAAGCTGCTCAACATCACTAATTATTAGAGAAATGCAAATCAAAACTACAATGAGGTATCACCTCACACCAGTTAGAATGGGCATCATCAGAAAATCTACAAACTACAAATGCTGGAGAGGGTGTGGAGAAAAGGGAACCCTCTTGCACTGTTGGTGGGAATATAAATTGATACAGCCACTATGGAGAACAGTATGGAGGTTCCTTAAAAAACTAAAAATAGAATTACCACATGATCCAGCAATCCCACTACTGGTCATATACCCAGAGAAAACCATAATTCAAAAAGACACATGCACCTTAGTGTTCATTGCAGCACTATTTACAATAGCCAGGTCATGGAAGCAACTTAAATGCCCATCGACAGACGAATAGATAAAGAAGTTGTGGTACACATATACAATGGAATATTACTCAGCCATAAAAAGGAATGAAATTGAGTCATTTGTTGAGACGTGGATGGACCTAGAGACTGTCATACAGAGTGAAGTAAGTCCAAAAGAGAAAAACTAATATCGTATATTAACGCATGTATGTGGAACCTAGAAAATGGTACAGATAAACTGGTTTGCAGGGCAGAAGTTGAGGCACAGATGGAGAGAACAAACATATGGACACCAAGGGGGTAAAACCACGGTGGGGTGGGGATGGTGGTGTGCTGAATTGGGTGATTGGGGTTGACATGTATACACTGATGTGTATAAAATTGATGACCAGTAAGAACCTGCAGTATAAACAAACAAACAAAAACAGCTATTACTAAACTTTCTTTGGGTTATTTGTATAGAAATATGTTAATATAAATATTTCAGACATTACATGAAATTTCTAAGAACTTTATATGTTGTGGTATAATGTTATATGTCATAATTCTAGTTATTACTTTAAAACGTATATCTCAGAAAAAAAATTTTTTGTACCCTCCATTTTGTTCTCTACTTTAAGAATAGTACATATACATGTCATCAGAACATCTGTGTATGCTTTCCATATTTGTTCACTCTTCTTTATTTTTTAAAATGCCTTTCCATTTTTTCTGTATTTATGATTATCTCATGCCTTTTAAGCCATGTAAGCAATTTGATTTTTAACCATATCCATCTTGTCCCTTGCTCTTTTGAATTTATTTAGTAATACTATAAAGATGAGTGCTGATTTTTTGTGTTTTGTTTTATAATCTTCAATCATTTCCTTAGCTGTGAAATGTTCATGTTCATCACTTTAAGTTGGTTTATCATCTTGTCTCTGAAATGTTAATTTAATTCATACTCTCATTAGTAAGTTTTGAGTATGAGGCTCCATTTCTATTTTGCCTTCAGTTATGTTTTATTTCATACTTTTTTATAGTTCTTTCCTTCTTTGTGTGTGTTTATGTATGTGTGTTGTGTGTGTATGTGTCTTATGTACATAGACATGACATTTTCTCTCATCTTATTTGTACTTAGTGTAGATGTCCTTATTTAGGGTGTCTGCATATTTTATAATGCAATTGGTAAAATTTCCTTGTCACTCTATTTCTTATCTGAGAATAATTTTCTTTTTGACAAGCCTGAATCCCCCACTTTTGTCTAAAACAAGGGTGGGCAAACTTTATCTGCAAAGAACCAAAGAGAAAACATTTTAAGTTTCATGAGCCTATGGTCTCTGTTGCAATTATTCAACTCTGCAATTATAGCAGGAAAGCAGCCATAGACAATACATAAACATATGGCTATAGCTTTGTTCCAACAAAACTTTACTCACAATGTCAGGTGGCAGGCCCACAAAATTTAGCTGACCTCTGTATCTAAGAGATTGTTTAATGCCTTCTGTCAGGTTCACTCTACCTTGTGTGGCTGTTACCTATTTAATGGAGGAATGATGGCATAATTAAGACCAATTCCCTAATTGACCACAGATATGGAAACACAGTAAATCCCTTCAGTCTCCACCAACATCTTGCCATAACTAGAATGAATCATTCCTTGCTTTTACCTACGATTAAGTGCTCATCCTTAATTTGACTGTCTCCAAGTTGTGGGATATTAATAATAACCTTAAGAATTTCATTGTCTCATTTATCTCTCTATTGATACTTCTTGGGAAGGGGGATATAATTAAGGGCTTTAATTAGTTCTTGCTGGCAAACATTTTCCATATTTGTCTTATTATTTTTGTGATATTCCAACTGAGAGACTCGGGGAATTGGTTTTGCTCTGCAATTTTACATGGCAGTAGTGATGTGTATTTCATCACTCTCTTCTCCTTAAATGTTTCCCAGCCACTTCTGAGAGTTTCCGAGAGGACTGTCAGTTCTACGTTCCCCAGGATGCATCCAAGTGGAGGTTTTGCAGGATGGTTCTTTACCATGCCATCCTGCAGCCAACACTGAGACTCCCAAAGTGTTGCTCCACTGAGCGGAGCTCTCTACACCTTTCCCTTGTCACCACCAATCTGGTGTGCAGGTGGAGGGTAGGCAGTGATGATGGTGTAGGAGAACTGTTCTACAAACTCTTTTGTATGGTAGGACAAGATCATCAAAAGATAAAGAGAGCCTGCAAATATTCTACTGGCAGTATCAGAACAATTCCAGATGTCATATGAGGCAAGGACCAGCTTATCCACCACCACTGGGAGAGCTTGGAGAGCCTCAGCACCTCAGAATACAGCACCAAATTCCTGATTTTCAGGAACAGGAGGAATTTTTTTCCCCTTAAACCTAACTAACGTCTATGCATCAAGTCCCAATAGATTTACACTAAGTTTTCTCACAACCTTCAGAGCAAACCCTATCAACCACAAGGAAAAATATTGCCTAAGGTAGTCCATAGTAAGTTGTCTAGGGTATACATTGTCAAATAACACCAAGAGTGGGACATCAATAGAAGGCGTGGTTATTCTACACCAGTCCCAACTCATTTCTTTTTTTCAGTTTCTACTGCTGTAGCACCTTGCTCAGAAGCTCCAGTCACAACCATTCAAATAATAACACACGTCCCAAGATACAAATATTGCTTAACTCTCAAAGAGCAAGTTCAAACTGTTATGGAAAAGCATACTTACAAATCATATTTTCACCAGAAACAATCTGCAGAAAGGTAGGTCTGCTAAAAGATGCACCCAGTTAACTTGACTATACAAAGCACTTTACTTTTATCCCAAGCACAAACATTTTAATTTCTTCTAGAAAAAAAAATCAAAGATATATTCAAGTGTGAAAGTCAGATGCTTGTGAAGGGTAAAAGGGCTTAATAGCTTCATGGAATAGGTCAGTGTTCGGTATATGCCAAATCATGTGCTTAAATGTAGTTCTTTCTCAAATTCTCACATTCAAGTACATGGATGCAAATAAAAATATCATTCAGCCAGTTCACTCACTTCTGCTTCACCAAAAAGCAGAACTTGTCTATGACTCTGTCCTAAAGAAGAAGGTATGGGGTTTTCAGTGTTGGAGAAAAATGACTCTGTGTATAATTTGACTGCATCTATGCACCTAATTTTACAAGCTTTAAAATTGCCTTCCTCTAAAGGAAAGTGTTGATTCTATAGGACATTTTTTCCTTTTTTAATTTTCAAGATAAATATACCACATATTTTACTTTTTTCCTCTCTAGCTATGGGACGAATTTATTTTAAGACATTTTATGTCTTTCATTAGTTGACTAGAAGTAGAATTTTTTATCTGGAATATTTGGAGCTTAATCTGTATCTTATGTCTGCACTGCTTTGAACAGACACATCTTTAAGTAATTCTTTTAAATCAGTTGTATAGAGTTCTAATCTCTATTAATTAATGTGGAATAAAGAAAAATTCAGTGATAGCCATTACTGCTTACTAAGCAAAGAGGTTAAGCTACATCTGTATATATAGGACCAGATGAATCAGTTATTTTTATCTTTAGGGCATAGTAGCAGAGTAGCAAAGTCCTACATGAAAGGTTCTCCCTCACTCTCCACCAACCCTGTCAGAAAATGGAGCTGAAATAGCTAATGGTGTTATTAAGAGGGTTGCAGCATCAAGAGGCAGGCAGAGGGAACTTCAAAAGCTGGAGCAGCCATGGTCCTAGAAGCATTTGATAAGAACTCTGGGCTCCAACTCTCATTTTCTCTCCTTTGAAGAGTTCTAATTGGAGAAGAAAAATATCAAGCATTTTTGACAAGACCTGTGCCAAAGAAAATTATGGGAGGCAAAGATGAAAAGGAATGTGTACTGATTGTCCTGTTTTTTAAAGTCCTCAAAGAGTAAGAGTGTCATTGTAGTCACTGATGCTGAAAAGCTTCATTGGGGAGGATGGGGGAGGATTCCTGTGTGTGACCAACCAAACTTGGAGGCTTCCTCAAGATAATGGACCAGATACTGATGGGAAATTACATTACAAATTTTAAAAAAGAAGAAGAAAGCATCAAAAGAAGAGAAGCTAAGTCTGCTGTCATCTAAACAGTTTTTTGATACTAGGAAATTAATACAGTGATACTAAGGTTTGTGAAATTCTTAAAGTTTAACACCTAGGAATGCATACCCTGTCTTTCCTGAAATCATTTTACCACCTCATATTTCACTTGATTAGTTTAGAAATGTGTTTAATGAACAACACAAACAGAAAACAAGAAAACAAATAACAAGAAAAGTTAAACTAATAATAACTAATAAAAGTAAAAACACAAGCCAGAACAATCACACACCCTTGTGATGAGTACAATATATTTTGAAAATCATTACACATGTCATTTGTAAATAAGTTCTTGGATGAAAGCCATTTTTGTAAATATGATACTTATTCTTATCTTCTGTTACAGCTAATAATGTCTATGAAATGGAGTCTATAGACATATACTGAATTCATTTGATCAGATATCTGTCCAAGAAAAGTCAATTAAGTACAAAATAATTTTTAATAATGCTATTAAATTAGAGTGTTATTTTCCAAAAATAGGCAGAAAATCATAACCAATTAAAATATAACTTTTTAAAACATTTTGTTTCATGTTTTTGACTAGTTTGACAAGGAGCATTTGAGAAATACTTCAGACTTGAAGTAACCTGAAGGTGGAAAGTGCTTCAAGAAAAAACAATAAAAGTGCTTAGGTTAAATATATATTTTTAAGAATACACCTGTTTTGAAAGAAGCCCCACCCTATTAGATCATGGTGCCTTGTTTGATAAATGTGTGTTCATTGACAGATTATCAGATATGACTTTCTGAAGAATATATTTTATAAGGGTAAAAAACAGAGCTTTCAGAAATCTTCCTCCTTCGGGGGGTCTAGACACCCACACCCCCAGTCTTTCTCATTTTACCCTCCAAGGACACTCTCCATTGGCATTTTCTAAGTAAGGCAGGCAACATACAGATGGGTAGTGTTGACAGAAGAGTGACCATAATATTATTTTTGCTTATCTGGAAATATAGGATTTTCTACTTCAAAATTTAACCAAACTTAGGTCATCTTTGGCCCCATGGCTTTGACCCCATAGCATACTGGATATCATACCTTGTTTCTTCAGGTGTTGGCCAGACTTAAAACTCAAAAATCACATAATTTTTCAGAACTATAAAGAAACATTTTAATTGAGCTTCAACTCCCTCCATTTCATCAGAAGACCCTTACTAAGGTCACTACTAACCTCCATGTTGTCAAACCCAATGGGAATTTTTGATCTCATTTTACTTTACCTCTCAGAGGCACTCAAGATTAGGAAAATGTGTAATGTTCTCTTCCTTTAGACTCTGTGACTCATCCTGTCCAGTTTTCCTTGCTAACTCTGACCAATCTTCTCCCCCAGCTTTGCTGGCATATTTAACCCTCCTCATCACTGAATTATGGTATCCCTCATGGCTCTGTTCTCAAACTTTCTCATATGCCTTTATACCCTCCATCTCGATTCTGTCACATGCTAAAATTGCTTAAACACTGTGTATGTATTGATGACTCCTAAATCTAAGCCTGTGACCTCATCCTAAGCTTCAGTCCCAATTGTCTAAGAGACATTAGGTCCTCCTGAAATAGAGGTCTCCACAGAGACCCATGTCCTTCATATTAAACATGTTCAAAATGATGTAACCTAGAAGCAGATCACCTGGATTCCAATCTTGGATCCCCAATTTGCTAGCTGTGGGCCATTGCTCATTCTCTCACATTCCTTTGCCTCAGGTTCTTTAGCTCTGAAAATGAAGAATATTAGCACCGCCTCCCCCATGCACTGTTGTGAAGATTAAATGAGCTATTGTATGAAAATTATTTCCAACATAATCTGATCAGATCATTCCCCTGCTAAACATCCCTTCAATGGCTTCCCTTAACTCTGGATAAAACCTTAAAACCTGAGTAGTCCTCAAGGCTATGTATGAACTGAGTTTATCCTCCATCATTGTTCCCCTGCTGACCACACTATAGTTAGGTAGGTCTACCTTTAGTTCTGACACTACACACCCCCCTTCTTACCTCAGATGCTTGCACAGCCTGTTTATTTTACTTGGGATGATCTTTCCCTACCATGTATCAAAATTACTGCCATTTATCATTTACTCCTTTAAAGTAATATAACTTCCTCTAGAAATCCTGCCTGACTCACCCAGATTGGATAAAATTCCCCTATTATATATGCAGATCATTCTTTATATTTCTTACTGTAAAAAATAGAAATCTTTCAACAGTTTCTGCAATATGTATTTATTTATGCTACTATATGACTACCAATTTGTCCTTTTGCTAAACCGTGTGACAAAAGACTAGAAGGTAGAGAACAGATCACAAGGGTAATTTAGGCCATGAGAAGGGCTTAAGAATTTATTTCAATATAAGGAACTTTAAGTGAGAAGTGACACGGTCCCTACTATGTCAAAAATGGAACTAAACTCTTGAACTCCCCATAAAACTGTTCCAACCTCAGTCTTTTCTATTTATATTAGTGACAACTATGCTTCTCTCATTGCTCAGGAGAAAATATCTGTAGTCATAATTCACTGTTTTTTCTTCCCCTAACCCATATTCCAATTGTCAGGAAATCTTGTTGGTTCTACCTTCCAAGTATCATCAAAGTCCAGTAATTTCTCTCCATTTCTATTGTTCTCATTTTGATCTTAGCTAACATCATTTTTGGCTTCATTACTCCTTCAGTCTTTTCCTAGAAGTTTCCTTCTTAGAATCTACTCCCAAAACAGCAGCCAAAGTGAACATTTAAAATCATAAAAGATAAGGACACTCCTCTATTGAAAACCTTTTATCACTCTCCATCTTAATCAGAAGAAAAGCCAACGATTATAGTGGCACTTCAGACCTGGTATCACAGTTCTCTACCTCCCGCTACCTCTCTCTGCTTTTGCTTTCCACCACATCTCCCTTCAGTCCTTCTGTTCCAGCCCCAGTGGCCTCCTTGCTGTTCTTCACTTCTTTGTCTCCTTAAGTTTTTGGTCAAATTCCACTTTTCTGACCAGGCCTACCCTGACTACCATATTTAAAATTGTAATATCTTCATTTAGAAATCCTGGTTTCTTCTTCATCACTCCTCTCTAGCTTTTTACTTGTGTGTGTGTGTGTTTGTTTTTAGCCATAGGATTCATGTCCTTCTAGTGTGATTCTTTATTATATTTAATTTTTTGTTAAAGTATAGTTGATGCACAATATTATATAAGTTATAGGTGTACAATATAGTCATTCACAATTTTTAAAGCTTATACTCCATACATAGTTATAATAAAATATTGGATATATTCCTTGTATTTTAGAATATATCCTTGTAACTTATTTTATACATAATAGTTTGTACCTCTTAATTTCCTATGCTTATATTATCTCTCACCCCTGGTAACCAATAGTTTGTTCTCTATATCTGTGAGTCTGTTTGCCTTTGGTTATATTCACTAGTTTGTTTTAATTTTTATTTTCTGCAAATAAGTGATATCATATAGTATTTACCTTTCTCAGTCTGACTTATTTCACCTAGCATAACACCCTACATATACTCCCACTAAAATGTAAGGTCTGTGAGGATAGGATTTATTTATTTATTTCCTTTTTTCTTCACTGATTATCCAAAGCCTCTAGAAGTGCTTTATATTGTCGGCTCTCAATAATTTCTGTTGAATGCATAAATAGTTGAGTGCAATCAAAAAAGTGGAGAGACCCACTAAAAGATTATTTTAGCCACTCATATAAAAGAGTAATTTGAATTATGGTAGTGCTAATAGAGATGGAGAGAAAGAGAAAGGATAAGAAATACATTTTGGCAGTGAAAACTGAAGGTATTTCTTGGATACAAAGACAGGAAGATGTAGGAAAGGGAAGAATTAATAATTATTCCCTGACTTCTGGCTTAAATAAATGCTTGGATGATGGTACTTATGGAGGATGTGGTGAAGCTGAGAGAAGGTGCATAATTGAGAGGTGGGATGGATGGGGAAATGTCTGTTTGTATGCATATTAATGACGACATTTCTGAAATGTTCAAGTGGGAATGGCACATGTGCACATACACATACAAGTTTGCAGCCCAGAGGAGAAATAGTAACTGTATATGTGGTCAAGAAAAGCTACTGTCAAGATAGGAACTGCTAGGGCATGTTTGGTTTCAATGGGACATTAAGTAGAGGAGAGATTGACCAACCATCAAAAAGTGAGAGGGGGGCTTCCCTGGTGGTGCAGTGGTTGAGAGTCCACTTGCCGATGAAGGGGACACGGGTTCGTGCCCCAGTCCGGGAAGATCCCACATGCCGTGGAACGGCTGGGCCCGTGAGCCATGGCCACTGAGTCTGTGAGTCCGGAGCCTGTGCTCTGCAATGGGAGAGGCCACAACAGTGAGAGGCCCACGTACCGCAAAACAAAACAAAACAAAAACAAAACAAAAAGTGAGAGGGGAGGGCTTCCCTGGTGGCGCAGTGGTTGAGGGTCCACCTGCCAATGCAGGGGACATGGGTTTGTGCCCTGGTCCAGGAAGATCCCACATGCCGCAGAGCGGCTAGGCCCATGAGCCATGGCCACTGAGCCTGCGCATCCGGAGCCTGTGCTCCGCAACGGGAGAGACCACAACAGTGAGAAGCCTGCGTACTGAAAAACATAAAAATAAAAAAAAAGTGAGAGGGGAAAGGCAGAGCTCCTCAGCATTTGAGAAGATCATGGAAATAAGTGAGGACAAGAGAGTGGGGTACATCATGTACTATTGCAGGAAAGAAGATGGAAACATATCATGTAGTATTGATTATAGGACTGAGTGATGGCGTCTTTTGATTTTGTATATGGTGCAATGTGAGGAGGGCTATGGAGACTTAAGAAGACAGAATAAGTTATGAAATAATCATATCAAAGTGTAAAAATGAGCTTACTAGGAGATCATAGTAGACATTCCATGCAGTATTGAGAGAGTTTTCAACATAGATTTAAAGTGAAGCCAATCTAATCAGAGATGGCATAGAAATAGTGAACAGGTGGGCTTACCTGAGCCACGGAGATTTTAATGGATGTGACCATGATCATATAGACAGGTTGAGTTGGAATCTGATCTTCTGAATTTCTTTCTATCATCCTTTGTACCCTTCCACATCTTCCAGGACATGTGTGCCCCAGATCATCACATATGGCTTCTTTGTCAAGGTACATTTTTTTTTTTTTGGCAGTATGCGGGCCTCTCACTGTTGTGACCTCTTCCATTGCAGAGCACAGGCTCTGGACACGCAGGCTCAGTGGCCATGGGTCATGGGCCCAGCCACTCTGCGGCACGTGGGATCTTCCCAGACCGGGGCACAAACCCGTGTCCCCTGCATCGGCAGGCGGACCCTCAACCACTGTGCCACCAGGGAAGCCCTGTCAAGGTACTTTTAATTGATTTCTTCAACAGATCTATTTATTGAGCTCATATAATACATTTGTGTTAGGAATACATAAACATAAGATTCTTTGTTAATATACGTTGATATGCTGTGGGCAAAACTATTTTTAAATTGGTTAATTTTGGTCCATAGGGAAATAGGGAGATAATATCCTTTGGAACTTTGAGATCAGATTTCAACTTTTTAAAATCATAATAATTAATAAAGATTCTACACATAGACAGAAAAATTCTTGTTACATCAACTCTGTTTAAATTTTAACATCCTTTTACTTGGTTGATACCTTATTTTATAGATCATATGAGTTATGTTAGCAATCTGAATTCTATAGTATATTAATGTTCCTACAAGTTTTTAACAACTATTTGAGACCTGTACTGATCCCCCTTTTCCTTTAAGAAACAACTAAAAACTGTTCACCTTTCTAAAACAGACATTGATGATCTCCTCCCATCATGAGGACTACCTGGAAAAGCTTTGAATCAATAGTAAGAATTCTTTGCTATTGAACGTCCAAAACTGTAAATTAAATAAACAAAGGTATGACCTAAAGTCCTTTTTACCAGAGTTAAATGTAGAAATATCACCCTGAAGTAACTTTGCTCTTGAGAAAAGTAAATCTCTTACATTCTGGTGTTAGTTGAGGTTTAAGAAAATCAAAAATGATTTCTGCAAATCAGAGCCAGAAATCTATTATGAGGTTGAGGAAAAGGGCTGTTTCTGGAATGATGTAGGATTTTCAGAAAATTCAAGCCAACTAAAGCTTGCAGGGATGGAGTCTTGAGTCACAGAACCCCCTCACACTGTCTGGAGAGTGTCTTTGATCTACTAGGTGACATCTGATGATAGTTATTCACCTCCTTTTTCCCCTTGCCAAAGTTAACTTCCCAGAAGTGAAAATGCCTTTTCTGTTCCTTGGAGCAATTTTTTACAGCAACACGTAAGGGAATCATCTTCTTTCTCTATGTTGCCTTCTCCTGTCTCCCCTGCAAGGATCTCCTTCCATACTTAACGCTCAGTGGAAGTTCCAGGTACCTGAGGGTGATTGTAGCTAGAATAAGACCATGCACTGTCAAAAGAGCAAACAAGTTTGCTTTTCAGATAGATGTAAAGAAAAATATGGATTTCACTAACTATTTTTGACTACTTGCAGAAGAAGTAAAAATATGCTCAATATTGAAGACATTTTGCATTGCAAAGGTTGTGAAGGTTGGCGCATGCTACAGGTCCTAGTGGCTTTGAACAAAGTAGATACAAAATAATCAAACATTGCAAAAATAATACAACAGGAAGACTTTCAAGATGGCAGAGGAGTAAGACATGGAGCCCACCTTCCTCCCCATAAATACATCAGAAATACATCCACATGTGGAACAACTCTTACAGAACACTTACTGAACACTGGCAGAAGACCTCAGACTTCCCAAAAGGCAAGAAACTCCTCATGTACCTGGGTAGGGCAAAAGAAAAAAGAAAAAACAGAGACAAAAGAATAGGGATGGGACCTGCAGCTCTGGGAGGGAGCTGTGAAGGAGGAAAAGTTTCCATACACTAGGAAGCCCCTTCACTGGCAAAGACAGGGGGTGGGCACCATGGTGGGGGAGCTTCAGAGCCATGGAGGAGAGCACAGCAACAGGGGTGCACAGGGCAAAGTGGAGAGATTCCTACAGAGAGGATTTGTGCCAACTGGCATTCACCAGCCTGAGAGGTTTGTCTGCTCACACACCAAGGCGGGTGGGGGCTGGAAGCTGAGGCTCAGGCTTCGGAGGTTAGATCCTAGGGAGAGGACTGGGGTTGGCTGCGTGAACACAGCCTGCAGGGGGCTAGTGTGCCATGGGTAGCCGGTAGGGAGTCCGGGAAATGTCTGAAACTACCTAAGAGGCAAGAGGACTTTCTTTCAGGGTGCATGAGGTGAGGGAATTCAGAGCACTGCCTAAACGAGCTCCAGAAATGGGTGCGATCTGTGGCTATCAGCGTGGACACCAGAGACAGGAATGAAAAGCTAAGACTTCTACTGCAGCCACCAAGAATCCTGTGTGCAAGCACAGGTCACTATCCACATCTCCCCTACCGGGAGCCTGTGAGGCCTGTCACTGCAGGGGTCCCGTGATCCAGGGGCAACTTCCCTGGGAGAACACACAGCGTGCCTCAGGCAGGGGAAACATCACGCCAGCCTCTGCCTCCACAGGCTTGGCCCGTACTCCATACACCTTCTTCCCCTCCAAGGCCTGAGTGATCCAGAGCTCCCTAATCAGCTGCTCCTTTAACCCTGTCCTGTCTGAGGGAAGAACAGATGCCCTCAGGCGACCTACATGCAGAGGCGGGTCCAAATCCAAAGCTAAACCCCAGGAGCTATGCGAACAAATAGGAGAAAGGGAAATCTCTCCCAGCAGCCTCAGGAGCAGTGGATTAAATCTCCACAATCAACCTGATGTAGCATGCATCTGTGGAATACCTGAATAGACAATGAATCATTCCATATTGAGGAGCTGGACATTGGAAGCAATGATATATATATATATATATATATATATATATATTTCCCTTTTACACCTTTTGTGAGTGTGTATGTGTTGCTTCTGAGTATGATTTTGTCTGTATAGGTTTGCTGTTACCATTTGTTCTAGGGTTCTGTCTGTCCGTTTTTGTTTTGTTTTGTGGGGTTTTTTTGCTTTATTTTTTAACTATAGTTTTTAGTGCTTGTTATCATTGGTGGATTTCTGTTTCTCTTCTCTCTTTCATTCTTCCTTTTTTTCTTAATTACTTAAAAATTTTTAATTATTTTTTTTATTTTAATAACTTTTATTATATTTTGTTTTATTTTATCTTCTTCTTAATTTCTATTTTTTATTTTCTCCATTTTATTCTGAGCTGTGTGGATGACAGCCCCTTGGTGCTCCAGCCAGGCATCAAGGCTGTGCCTCTGAGGTGGGAAAGCAAAGTTCAGGACATTGGTCCACAACAGACCTCCAAGCTCCCTGTAATATTAAACAGCAAAAATCTCCCAGAGATCTCCATCTCAATGCCAAGACCCAGCTACACTCAACGACCAGCAAGTTACAATACTGGACACCCTATGCCAAACAACTAACAAGACAGGAACATAACACCATCTGTTAGCAGAATGGCTGCTTAAAATCATAATAAGGCCACAGACACTCCAAAACACACCACCAGATGTGAACGTGCCCAACAGAAAGACAAAATTCAGCCTCATCCACCAGAACACAGGCACTAATCCCCTCCACCAGGAAGCCTACACAACACACTGAGCCAACTTTAGCCACTGGGGGCAGACAACAGAAACAACAGGAACTACGAACCTGCAGCCTGTGAAAAGGAGATCCCAAACACAGTAAGCTAAGCAAAATGAGAAGACAGAGAAACACACAGCAGATGAAGGAGCAAGGTAAAAACCCACCAGACCAAACAAATGAAGAGCAAATAGGCAGTCTACCTGAAAAATATATAATTCAGAATAATGATAGTAAACATGATCCAAAATCTTGGAAATAGAATGGAGAAAATACAAGAAACCTTTAACAAGAACCTAGAAGAACTAAAGAGCAAACAAACAATGAAGAACCACACAAAAAATGAAACTAAAAATTCTCTTGAAGGGATCAATAACAGAATAACTGAGGCAGAAGAATGAATAAGTGACCTGGAAGATAAAATAGTGGAAATTACTACTACAGAGCAGAATAAAGAAAAAAGAATGAAAAGAATTGAGGACAGTCTCAGAGACCTCTGGGTCATTAAAGGCACTAACATTCGAATTATAGACGTCCAGAAGAAGAAAAGAAAAAGAAAGGGATTGAGAAAATATTTGAAGAGATTTTAGTTGAAAACTTCCGTAATACGGGAAAGGAAATAGTTAATCAACTCCAGGAAGCACAGAGTCCCATACATGATAAATCCAAGGAGAAACATGCCAAGTCACATATTAATCAAACTCTCAAAAATTAAATACAAAGAAAAAATATTAACAGCATCAAGGGGAAAACAACAAATAACACACAAGGTAATCCCCATAAGGTTAACAACTGATCTTTCAGCAGAAACTCGGCAAGCCAGAAGGGAGTGGCAGGACATATTGTAAGTGATGAAGGAGAACAAACTACAACTAAGATTACTCTACCCAGCAAGGATCTCATGTAAATTTGAAGGAGAAATTAAAACCTTTACAGATGAGCAAAAGCTAAGAGAATTCAGCACCACCAAACCAACTTTACAACAAATGCTAAAGGAACTTCTCTAAGAAGGAAACACAAGAGAAGGAAAAGACCTACAATAACAAACCCAAAACAATTAAGAAAATGGTAATATGAACATGCATATCAAGAATTACCTTAAATGTAAATGGATTAAATGCTCCAACCAGAAGACATAGACTAGCTGAATGGATACAAAAACAAGAGCAGTATACTTGCTGGCTACAAGAGACTCACTTCAGACCTAGGGACACATACAGACTAAAAGTGAGGGGATGGAAAAAGATATTCCATGCAAATGGAAATCAAAAGAAATATGGAGCAACAATTCTCATATCAGACAAAATAGACTTTAAAACAAAGACTATTACAAGAGACAAAGAAGGACACTACATAATGATCAATGGATTAATCCAAGAAGAAGACATAACAATTGTAAATATTTATGCAACCAACATAGGAACACCTCAATACATAAGACAAATATGAACATCCATAAAAGGGGAAATCAATAGTAAAACCATCATAGCAGGGGAGTTTAACAACCCACTTTCACCAATGGACAGATCATCCAAAATGAAAATAAATAAGGAAACACAAGCTTTAAATGATATATTAAACAATATGGACTTAACTGATATTTACTGGACATTCCATCCAAAAACAACAGAATACACATTCTTCTCAAGTGCTCATGGAACATTCTCCAGGATAGATCATATCTTGGGTCACAAATCAAGCCTTGGTAAATGTAAGAAAATTGAAATCATATCAAGTATCTTTGCTGACCATGATTTGAGACCAGATATCCATTACAGGAAAAAACCTGTAAAACATACAAACACGTGGAGGCTAAGCAATACAGTACTTAATAACCAAGAGATCACTGAATAAATCAATGAGAAAATAAAAAAAAAAACCTAGGAACAAATGACAGTGAAAACATTATGACCCAAAACTTATGGGATTCAGCAAAAGCAGTTCTAAGAGGGAACTTTATAGATATACAAGCTTACCTTAAGAAAAAAGAAACATCTCAAATAAACAACCTAATCTTACACCTAAAGCAATTAGAGAAAGAAAAACAGAAAAACCTAAAGTTAGCAGAAGGAAAGAAATCATAAAGATCAGATAAGAAATAAATGAAAAAGAAATGAAGGAAATGATAACAAAGATCAATAAAACTAAAAGATTGTTCTTTGAGAAGAAAAACAAAATTGATACACCATTACCCAGACTCATCAAGAAAAAAAGGGAGAAGACAGAAGTCAATAGAACTAGAAATGAAAAAGGAGAAGTAACAACTGACAGTGCAGAAATACAAAAGATCATGAGAGATTACTACAAGCAACTCTATGCCAATAACATGGACAACCTGGCCAAAATAGACATTCTTAGAAGCACAGAACCTTCCGACACTGAAGCAGGAAGAAATAGAAAATATGAACAGACCATTCAGAAGCACTGAAATTGAAACTGTGATAAAAAATCTTCCAAAAAACAAAAGCCCAGGACCAGATGACTTCACAGGCTAATTCTATCAAACATTTAGAGAAGAGATAACACCTATCCTTCTCAAACCCTTTCAAAATATAGCAGAGGGAGGAACACTCCCAAACTTATTCTACATGGCCACCATCACCCTGATACCAAGGCCAGACAGAAATGTCACAAAGAAAGAAAACTACAGGCCAATATCACTGATGAACATAGATGCAAAAATCCTCAACAAAAGACTAGTAAACAGAATCTAATGGCACATTAAAAGGATCGTGCACCATGATCAAGTGGGGTTTATCTCAGTAATGCAAGGATTCTTCAATATACGCAAGTCAAATCAATGTGATACACCATATTAGCAAATTGAAAGAGAAAAACCATATGATCACCTCAGTAGATGCAGAGAAAGCTTTCGACAAATTTCAACACCCATTAATGAAAAGGACCCTCCATAAGGTAGGCATAGAGGGAAGTTTCCTCAACATAATAAAGGCCATATATGAAAAAGCCACAGCCAACATCGTCCTCAAAGGTGAAAACTGAAACCTTCTCCACTAAGGTCAGGAAAAAGACAAGGTTGCCCACTCTCACCATTATTATTCAACATAGTTTTGGAAGTTTTAGCCACAGCAATCAGAGAAGAAAAAGAAATAAAAGGAAGCCAAATCGGAAAAGAGTTAAAGCTGTTACTGTTTGCAGATGATATGATACTATACATAGAGAATCTTAAAGATGCTACCAGAAAACCACTAGAGCTAATCAACGAATATGGTAAAGTAGCAGGATACAAAATTAATACACAGAAATCTCTTTCATTCCTATACACTAATGATGGAAAATCTGAAAGTGAAATCAAGAAAACACTCCCATGTACCACTGCAACAAAAAGAATAGAATATCTAGGAATAAACCTACCTAAGGAGAAAAAAGACCTGTATGCAGAAAATTATAAGACACTGATGAAAGAAATTAAAGATGATACAATAAATGAAGAGATATAATATGTTCCTGGATTGGAAGAATCAACATTGTGAAAATGACTCTACTACCCAAAGCAATCTACAGATTCAAGGCAATCCCTATCAAACTACAACTGGCATTTTTCACCAAACTAAAACAAAAAATTTCAAAATATGTGTGGAACCAAAAAAGACCTTGAATAGGCAAAGCAATTTGAGAAAGAAAAATGGAGCTAGGGGCTTCCCTGGTGGTGCAGTGGTTGAGAGTCAGCCTGCCAATGCAGGGGACGTGGTTCCTGCCCCAGTCCTGGAAGATCACACATGTCGTGGAACGGCTAGGCCTGTGAGCCATGGCCGCTGAGCCTGTGTGTCCGGATCCTGTGCTCTGCAATGGGAGAGGCCACAAAAATGAGAGGCCTGCATATCACAAAAAACAAAAACAAAAACAAAAACAGCTGGAGGAGTCAGGCTCCTTTACTTCAGACTATACTACAAAGCTATAGTAATCAAGACAGTATGGTACTGGAACAAAAACAGAAATATAGATCAATAGAACAAGATAGAAGGCCCAGAGGTAAACCCACACACATATGGTCACCTTATATTTGATAAAGGAGTTAAGAATATAAAGTGGAGAAAAGACAGCTTCTTCAATAAATGATGCTGTGAAAACTGGACAGCTACATGTAAAAGAATGAAATTCAAACATTCCCTCACACCAAACACAAAAATAAACTCAAAATGGATTAAAGACCTAAATATAAGCCCAGACACTATCAAACTCATAGAGGACAAAATAGGCAGAACACTCCATTACATAAATCACAGCAAGATCCTTTTTGACCCACCTCCTAAAGAAATGGAAATAAAAACAAAAATAATCAAATGGGACCTATTGAAACTTAAAAGCTTTTGCACAACAAAGGAAACGATAAGCAAGAGGAAAAGAAAACCCTCAGAATGGGAGAAAATATTTGCAAATGAAGCAACTTACAAAGGATTAATCTCCAAAATTTACAAGCAGCTCATGCAGCTCAATATCAAAAAAACAAACAACCCAATCCAAAAATGGGGAGAAGACCTAAATAGACATTTCTCCAAAGAAGATATACAGATTGCCAACAAACACATTGAAGAAGGCTCAACATCATTAATCATTAGAGAAGTGCAAATCAAAACTACAGTGAGGTATCACCTCACACCAGTCAGAATGGCCATCATCAAAAAATCTAGAAACAATAAATGCTGGAGAGGG
This sequence comes from Mesoplodon densirostris, assembly GCF_025265405.1. Lineage (NCBI taxonomy): Eukaryota > Metazoa > Chordata > Mammalia > Artiodactyla > Ziphiidae > Mesoplodon > Mesoplodon densirostris. The sequence continues at coordinate 106,264,022 of NC_082664.1, forward strand.
TGTGGAGAAAAGGGAACCCTCTTGCACTGTTGGTCTGAATGTAAATTGATACAGCCTCTCTGGAGAACAGTATGGAGGTTCCTTAAAAAACTAAATATTTAACTATCATATGACCCAGCAATCCCACTACTGGGCATATACCCTGAGAAAACCATAATTCAGAAAGAGTCATGCACCAAAATATTCATTTCAGCTCTATTAACAATAGCCAGGACATGGAAGCAACCTAAGTGTCCATCAATAGATGAATGGATAAAGAAGATGTGGCACATATATAAAATGGAACATTACTCAGCCATAAAAAGGAAATGAAAATGAATTATTTGTAGTGAGGTGGATGGACCTAGAATCTGTCATACAAAGTGAAGTAAGTCAGAAAAAGAAAAACAAATACCATATGCTAACACGTATATAGGGAATCTTAAAAAAGAAAAAAATGGTTCTGAAGAACCTAGGGGCAAGATGGGAAAAAAGACACATACCTACTAGAGAATGGACTTGAGAATACACAGAGGTGGAAGGGTAAGCTGGGACAAAGTGAGAGAGTGGCATGGACATATATACACTACAAAATGTAAAATAGATAGCTAGTGGGAAGCAGCAGCATAGCCCAGGGAGATCAGCTCGGTGCTTTTTGACCACCTAGAGGGGTGGTATAGGGAGGGTGGGAGGGAGGGAGATGCAAGAAGGAAGAGATTTGGGGACATATGTATACGTATAACTGATTCACTTTTTTATAAAGCAGAAACTAAGACACCATTGTAAATCAATTATACTCCAATAAAGATGTAAAAAAAAAAAAAAAAAAAAGAACCACCATATGACCCAGCAATCCCACTGCTGCGCATATACCCTGAGAAAACCATAATTCAAAAGGAGTCATGTAGCACAATGTTCACTGCAGCTCTATTTACAGTAGCCAGGACATGGAAACAAACTAAGTGTCCATCAACAAATGAATGGATAAAGAATATGTGGCACATATATACAATGGAATATTACTCAGCCATAAAAATAAATGAAATTGAGTTATTTGTAGTGAGGTGGATGGACCTAGAGTCTGTCATACAGAATGAAGTAAGTCAGAAAGAGAAACAGATACCATATGCTAGCATATAAATATGGAATCTAAAAAAACAAACAAACAAACAAAATTGTTCTCAAGGACCTAGGGACAGGACAGGAATAAAGACCAGACTTAGAGAATGGACTTGAGGACACAGGGAGTGGGAAGGGTAAATTGTGATGAAGTGAGAGATTGGCATGGACATATATACCCTACCAAATGTAAAATAACTAGCTAGTGGGAAGCAGCCGCATAGCAAAGGGAGATCAGCTCGGTACTTTGTGACCACCTAGAGGGGTGGGAGAGGGAGGGTGGGAGGAAGATGCAAGGGGGTTGATATATGGGGACATATGTATATGTTTAGCAGATTCACTTTGTTATAAAGCAGAAACTACCACACTATTGTAAAGCAATTATACTTCAATAAAGATGTTCAAAAAATAATAATACAACAAAATATAACAAACTCGAAGGAAGTGAAAAATATTTGGCCTCACAGAAGAAAGTTTGAGAAACGTTGCAGTGAGACTGTAATTTCTCAGCTTCTAGAATCTAATGCTAGAGGCAGTTTCACCAGTTAAAAATTTAATGTCGGGGATTCCCTGGTGGTGCAGTCATTGGGAGTCCACCTGCCAATGCAGGGGACATGGGTTCGTGCCCCGGACCGGGAAGATCCCACATGCCGCAGAGTGGCTGGGCCCGTGAGGCATGGCCACTGTACCTGCATGTCCGGAGCCTGTGCTCCACAACGGGAGAGGCCACCACAGTGAGAGGCCCATGTACCACAAAAAAAAAAAAAAAAAAAAAAAAAAAAAATTTAGTGTCCATAAGTGCACAAAGCAACCTGTCCTTTGTATTTCTTTGACGTGGTAGATTATTTTGATTTAGCAGATTATTTACCTTTAGTGTTAGCACTCAAGTTAGTTCTCAAATCCTTTTACAAAAATTAAATAATAATATATTCTAAATGGAGTACCTATACCAGGTACACTGCAAAGTGTTTTACAGTTTCATGGTCGTTGCCATTAATCCTTAAAATTAATCTGAACTAGGATTTATGTCAGACAGAAAATAGGGGAGTGAAAAGCTACCTTTGTCTCCTCTTCAGTCTATAACTGGTAAAACATCCACAACACAGTAGGATGCAAGATAATTCCATGCATCTGTACAGCTAAAAGTGGGTGGATTAGAACAAACATAGGAGTTAGAACTGAGGAAAAAGCAGAGTCAGTGTCTGCAATTGTGGGCCTCTGGCAGTGGCAGCTGAACCCACAGCTTCAGAACCCATTAGCAGCCAGGGAAGCAGCCCACATATCTCTGGCTTCCCAACCTGAGTGGAACCCATGGCCACAGGTAATTAGGCAGCAGCATCAGTGGGGCCCAGGACCCTGTCCCTCTAACCATCAATGCAACAAACCCCCAGCCCCACTCTGGAGCCTTTGAAATTTACAACACTGGGCAGAGTAGAGGTGCTGTGGGACCTTGGATCCACCCCCCACCCCCACTGCCTCCCTCCACCCATAGAGGACCGTGTGTCTTAGGGGATCCCAGATGCAAGGAAAGAATCTACCATTCCAGTGATGACAGCAGCTCTGGCAGAAGCAAGGCAGAAAAGACCCCAAAAGCACAAGAAGCAACAATGAAAGCACTGAGATACATCTCTTAGAGAGACAGTGGAGGCTGGAAGTGCCAATTCTCAAATATAGGCAGAGGTTGCTCAGATAAGAGAAACCAAAATCTTATGTGATCTATCACACCCACTGGAAAACAAAAGAAAGGACTCTAACTTCTAACCTATCATTTAACTTCAAATGCACCAGCAGAGGAACAAGTCATCAAGTAACATGAAGAACCACAGTAACACTATATCACAAAAAGAAAATGACGATTGACCCAAAACTAAACTTAAAGTCACAGATTATTGTGACCTACTGATAAAGAATTGAAAATAGCTGTCATGAAGAAGGTCAACGTGATACAAACAAACTCAGAAAGACAGGTTAATGAGCTCAGGAATAAAATTAATGAACAAAAGGAATACTTTACCAAAGAGAATGAAACTCTAAAAAAGAACCAAACAGAAATTCTGGAGATGAAGAACTCAATAAATGAGATGAAGAAAGCAGTTGAAAACACTGGAAATAGAGAAGACCATATAGAAGAGAGAATTAGTGAACTTGAAGGTAGAAATCTAGAAATGATACAAGTAGAAGAGGAAAGATAGTAAAGAAAGAAGAAGAAAGAAGATATTTAAAAAATTAGAAATTTTATGAGAGCTATTTGACTCTTTTAGGAAGAGTAGCATTAGCTTAGTGGGTATCCCAGAAGGAGAAAAGAGGGAGAAGGGAACAGAGAGATTATTTAAAGAAATCATAGCTGAGAACTTCCCAAACCTACAGAAGGTACTGAACATACAAGTCCATGAAGCTATGAGAACACCTAATTACCTCAATGCAAAATGATCTTATCCAAGACATATTATATTAAAATTGTCAAAAGTCAATGACAGGGCTTCCCTGGTGGTGCAGTGGTTGAGAGTCCACCTGCCAATGCAGGGGACACGGGTTCGTGCCCCAGTCTGGGAAGACCCCACATGCCGTGGAGTGGACAGGCCTGTGAGCCCTGTCCACTGAGCCTGCGCATCTGGAGCCTGTACTCCGCAATGGGAGAGGCCACAACAGTGAGAGGTCCGTGTACAGCAAAAAAGAAAAAGTCAATGACAAAGAATTTTAAAGGCAGGCAGGAAAAATAAAAAAAAGGATGAAAATCTACAAAGGAATCCCCATAGGCTATCAACAAAAACACTACAGGCCAGGAGGGAGTGGAATGACATTCTCACAATACTGAAAGATAAAAACTGTCACAAAAGAACACTCTATCCTGCAAAGTTAGCATTAAGATGTGAAAGATAAATAAATATTTTCTCAGACAAACATAAGCTGAGAGAGTTAATCAGCATTAGACTTGCCTTACAAAAGACTCTGAAAAAACCTCTTCTACCTGAAACAAAATGACAAAAATACACAAAACTTTGAGTAAGGTGATAAGTAGAACCAGAAAATTGCAACTCTTTATCAGAATATGTTTTTAAACACTTGATTATAGTATAAAGTTTAAAGGGAGAGAATAAGAGATCAGAAAAATAACTATAGCTATCTCAGTTTGGTAATAAACTGACAACATAAAAGGGGATAATTTGAGACAACAAAAACATAAAAGGGGAAGAGGACAATAACAGAACTCATATAGGTAAATGTAAATAAGATGCTATCAGCAGAAAAGGGCTGTTTTATCTATGAGACATTATATACAAACCTCAGGGTTACCACATAACATAAATATAGAGCAGAGACATGAAACATAATAAACAGGAAACTGAGAAAAATATCAAAGAAAACCACCAAACAAAAAGAACAGACAGGGGCTTCCCTGGTGGCGCAGTGGTTGAGAGTCTTCCTGCTAATGCAGGGGACACGGGTTCGAGCCCTGGTCTGGGAGGATCCCACATGCCATGGAGCAACTAGGCCCGTGAGCCACAACTACTGAGCCTGTGCGACTGGAGCCTGTGCTCCGCAACAAGAGAGGCCGCGATAGTGAGAGGCCCGTGAACTGCGATGAAGAGTGGCCCCCACTTGCCACAACTAGAGAAAGCCCTCACACAGAAACGAAGACCCAACACAGCAAAAATAAATAAATTAATTAATAAACTCTTATCCCCAACATCTTCTTTAAAAAAAAAAAAAAAGGACAGAAACACAGGAATAAGGAGCAATGAAGATACAGAGCAACCAGAAAGCAAAAGATAAAATGGGAGTACTAAGTCCTCATGTATCATTAACCACTCTAAATGTAAATAGATTGAATTCACCACTGAAGACACAGAGTGGCTGGAGGTGTTTTTAAAAAAAACCCAACTATATGCTGCCTCCAGCGTATACACAACAGCTTTAAAGACAAACATAGGCTAAAAGTGAAGGATGAAAGATGATACTCCAAGAAAACAGCAGCCAAAAGAAAGCAAGTGGAATCATACTCATATCAGACAAAATAGACTCCAAGACACAAAAGGCAGCAAGAGACAAAAATGGACAGTATATAACAATGAAGTGAATAATTTATCAAGACATAAGGGTGATTAATATATATGCTCTAACAAAGGAGCACCAAAATACATAAAACAATTATTAACAGCCTAAAGGGAGAAATTGACAGCAACACAATAATAGTAGAGGACCTTAAATCCCACTTATATCAATGAATAGATCATCCAGACAGGTCAACGAGGAAACAGCAGCCTTCAGTGAAACACTAGGCCAGATGGATTTGATAGATTTGTACAGAATATTCCATCTAAATGAAGCAGAATACACATTCTTCTCAAGTACACATGGGACTTTCTCAAGAATATTCCAAATATTGGTATACAAAACAAGTTTTAGTAAATTTAGGGAGATCAAAATCATATCAAGAATCTTTTCCAACCACAATGGAAAGAAACTAAAAGTCAATTACAAGAAGAAAACTAGAAAAATCACAAATATGTGTAGACTGAACAATATGCTACTGAACAACTCATGGATAGATGAAGAAATCAAAGGAGAAATGAAAAATTACCAGAAGACAAATGAAAATGAAAACATGACATATCAAAATCTATGGAATACAGCAAAAGCAGGGCTAAGAGGGAAGTATGTAGCAATACAAGTCTACCTCAAGAGACAAGAAAAATATCAAATAATCTAACCCTACACCTAAAGGAACTAGAAAAAGAAGAACAAAACCCAAAGTTAGTGAAAGAAAGGAAATAAAGATCAGACCAGAAATAAATGAAATAGAGACTAAAAAGACAATAGAAATATCAATGAAATTAAGAGCTGATTATTTTATTTTTATTTTATTTTATTTTTTTTTGCGGTATGCGGGCCTCTCACTGTTGTGGCCTCCCCCGTTGCGGAGCACAGGCTCCGGACACGCAGGCTCCGGACGCGCAGGCTCAGCGGCCATGGCTCACGGGCCCAGCCGCTCCGCGGCATATGGGATCCTCCCAGACCGGGGCACGAACCCGTATCCCCTGCATCGGCAGGCGGACTCTCAACCACTTGTGCCACCAGGGAGGCCCAAGAGCTGATTCTTTTAAAAGATTAATAAAATTAATAAACTGTTAACTAGATTCACTAAGAAAAAAAAGAGAGAAAGCCCTGATAAATAAAATCAGAAATGAAACAGGAGAACAGATACCACAAAAAAAACACAAAGGATTATAAGAGAATATTATGAAAAGCTATACACCAAAAAGTTGGACAACCTAGAATGGACAAATCCTTAGAATCATGCAACCTTCCAAGACTGAGTCATGAGGAAATAGAAACTCTGAATAGACCTATTGCTAGTACAGATATTGAAAGGGTAATTAAAAAGTTACCAAAAGACAAAAATCCAGGACCAGATAGCATCACAGGTGAATTATATAAAACATTCAAAAATTAATTAATACCTATCCTTTTCAAACTATTCCCAAAAATTGAAGAGAAGGGAACCCTTCCTAACTCATTTTACAAGGCCAATATCACCCTGATACCAACAAAGGAACAAGGAACATACGACAGACAAAGGAGAGTCTCTTCAAAAAATGGTGTTGGGAAAAAAATGCAAAAGGAAAGGGAAGGGAAGGGAAGGAAAGGAAAGGGAAGGAAAGAAGAGGAAAGGAGAGGAGAGGAAAGGAAAGGGAAAAGAAGAGAAAAGAGAAAAGAAATGAAACTATATGACTGTCTCACTCTATACACAAAAATTAACTCAAAATATATTAAAGACTTGAATGTAAGACCTGAAACAATAAGACTTCTAGAAGAAAACAAACAGTACTCTCTTCTTCTTTGACATCAGTCTTAGCATTATCTTTCTAGATATGTCTCTTCAGGCAAAGGAAACAAAAGCAAAACTAAACAAATTGGATTACATCAAAATCAAAACTTTCTGCACAGCAAAGGAAACTACCAATCAAATGAAAAGATAACCTATTAAATGAGAAAAGACATTGGCAAATGATATATCCAATGAGGGGTTAAGATACAAAATATATAAAGAACACATACAACTCAACAATGAAAAAACAAGCAACCTGCTTTAAAAATGGGCAGAGGTGCTGAATAAACATTTTCCAAAGAAGACATACAGATGGTCAACAGGCATATAAAAAGATATTCAACATCACTAATTATTAGGGAAATGCAGATCAAAACTACAATGAGATATCACCACACATCTGTCAGAAGAGCTATTATCAAAAAGGTAAGATATAAAGAGCATTGGCAAGGATGTAGAGAAAAGGGAATGCTCATTCACTCTTAATGGGAATGAAAATTAGTGCAGCCACTATGGAAGATGGTATGGACACTCCTCAAAAAGTTAAGAATAGAATTACCATATAATGCAGCTACCCCACTTCTGGGTATCCAAAGAATATGAAAGCAGTAACCCCAAAAGACATCTCCACCCCCATGCTCATCATGGCATTATTTACAGTAGCAAAGACATGGAAACAACCTAAGTCCCCATCAATGGATAAATGGATAAAGAAGAGTGGTATGTATATACAACGGAATAATACTCAGCCATAAAAAGATGAAATCTTGCCAATTGCAGCAACATAGATAGACCTTGAGGGTATTATGCTAAGTGAAATAAATTAGGTGGAGAAAGACAAATACCATATGATTTCACTAATGTTTAATATAAAGAAACAATCAAAAACAAAATAAATGAATAAATCAAACTGAACAAAACAAACATATAGATACAGAGAACCGAGTAGTGGTCACTGGAGGGAAAGGGATGGGGGGAGGTAAAATGAGTAAAGGGGATCAACTGCTAATGGATAAAAAATAAATTTTTGGTGATGAGCATGTTATTAGTTATACAGAGGTAGAAATATAATGTTTGTACACACGAAACATATTATAAATCAATGTAACTCAATAACAACAATAAAATAAAATAAACAAAAAGAAATTAATCTGAAATAAAGTTATCATCATCTTGCTTTTAGAGGTGAAAAAAATAATTTTCAAGGAGAATGAGTAACTCGGCTAGAATTATTTATTTAGTGAGCTGTGCTTTAAATCTAAGACTAAGGCATCTCATGATCACTATTCCTATATTCCACATCCCCTTCTTGGTATGGAGTTGATGATGACACAAACTAGCTTCTCTGAAGAGATGTTGCTAGGAAAAAACTAAAAGCATATATTTTGAACTTTCTTTTCTTGCAGACTAACCTGTTCTCAGGGCTGTGTAGAAGGCTAATTGTTATTCCTCAGAAAATCTAGAATATAGTTGTGGCAGTCACTTCAGTTGCTATCTAACATCTATTTCTTATATTTCTATCAAACTCTAAAATTATATTGGTCTAAACATGGTAATCCCATTTCTCTTTACCTGTGATTGGGTTAGGCATAGGCATGTGACACAGTACTGACCAATAGGATTTCAAAAGCTGGGAAGAGGTGCTTTGGAGAATGATTTTGCTTCCTCATAGAAGCAGGTGCTAGTGAAGCATTTCATTCTAGCTCCCTTGAATGTGTGGAAATGTGATGCTTGGAGCTGCAACAGTCATCCTGCAGGCATAAGGAGAAAAGCCTGAGGGTGAAAGCACAGAGGATGGCAGAGTAGAAAGTCAGGAGGAGCCTAGGCCCTAAATTGACTAAGCCAGATTTCTTGCTATGTGTAGGGATCTATTGATTTATCACCCAAACCAGGGAACTTTTGAGAGTGGGAAGGGGCACTAGGAGGAAAAGTATAGGAGAAAAGTTGGCAAAGTGGGACATGTGATTATCCTAATTATGTTAACTAATTAATTAAGTGTCTTTATTGCTTACATGAGTATTCTACTACTTGCAATGCAATTCAGTCTTAGCTTATAAGTCATATATATATATAACATATTATATGTATAATACCCATCTATTAAACATATATGTATATATATGTATATATATATATATATATATATATATATATATAGAGAGAGAGAGAGAGAGAGAGAGAGAGAGAGAGAGAATATTCCCTGCTTACTTTACTTTCCTAACTCATTTTTTCCCTTCTCTCATTGTCCCACAAAAATAAACTATGCTGTCTCTGTTTTTGCACATATTGGTCCTTCTCTCTATTACATCTTTCTCATTGTCTTTACTCTTAATACTTAAGCTATTTCTTATCCCACAAGACATAACTGACTCATCCTTTCCTAAGAACTCTCTCAAATCTTGGCACAGTCCTTCTCTTCTTGCTCTGTTCATTCTTGCATCAATATTTTATACTTGTCTGGTTTTTCTGTCTTTCCTCACTGCCAGTCTATAAACTCTTAAGAACAAAGATCTGTATTCCCTTAGTATTAACACAATATTTGCTTTTTAATAGGTACTTGCCAATCATCTGCTGAAAAAATTAATGAATGACTAAATGACCAGAATATAATTATGAAGGACCACAATACCTAAAGGACAAATTGTCCTTTACTTTGCTCAAGAACAAAACATAAACATTGGTACATCTTAGAGGAGGGAGAATGCCTTCATACTTTCAGATGGTGGTGGATTATGAAGTTTTAAAACAGTTCAGTAAAGGAGGGTAGAAGGACCTCCCAAGCAAGAGGAACTGTATGAGTGGTAGAATGGAAAGAGAACACTCAGAATATAAAAGATGTAAAAGACCAGGGGAGAATGAATTTGGTTTGAAAGGTAAATGGGGTAAAGACATAAGCTTTAAAAATTAGATTGAGGATATTGGTATTTCTTTCATTCATTCAATAGAAATTTATTAGGTGCCCCCAATGTGCCAGGCACTTTTGTAAGAATGGGGCTTCAGCGATTGAAAAAAAAAAAAAAGACAGAGAGAGAACAGAACCCCTACTGCTACATGTTACTGGGGTAGTGAATACCATATATAAAGTAAATTGCATGATCTGCTAAAAGTGACAAGTGTTATGGGGAAAAACAGCAGGATAAGTGGGATTAGGTGAGTTGGTAGGGAGGGAGACAATATGCTATGTTAAGTAGGGTGGAAAGTGATACTGGAACACACAATTTGAAAAGGGGAAGGACACAGGCATCTAGAAAGCACATCAGGCTGAGGAAATAGCACATGCAAAGGTCCCAAGGCAGGGGCAAATGTGGCATGTTCCCACTGCAGCAAGGAGGCCAGGGCAGCTCAGTGGGCTGAATACAGAGAGAATAGTTGGTAGAAGATGAGAGCAGAAAGGTAACGGGAGGGGAAGATTAAGGACTGTGGCTCTTATGAGGACTTGGGCTTTTATTCTGAAATTATATTAATAATGGATAAATTTTTAGCAAGCGGATAAGTACCCGCTTGCTACATGTCTAATGGTATGCTAGAGGCTTCAGCTCATAAAGACCTGAGAATACAGAATCACACAATTAGTGCTAAGGATTTCCTACTTTTCCTTTACTTGTAGAACCTCTAAACTTTTTATTTAAGTGGCATTTATATGTATGTCCTTCATGTGTAAAATTGATGTAAGCAGAGACATCTTGGTGAATGTGGGATGCCACAACCCAGGTATAACAAAAGCCTCTTCAATGGAAGAAGATTATCAATGAAATCATCGTCATCATCATCATCATCATCTTCATCACTGACTAAGAGAATGACAGTAGATAATTAGGTGCTAATAATGTGATATGTTCTTTGTGAAACGCTTAGAGAAGTGAAGGAAGAAATTTTGATTAGAATCACAGAGAAGATGCTCAAAAGGAGGTGGGATTTTCCACGGATCCCCTGAATGATGAATCTGTGATGGGGGGATTATCAGCCAGGGAAATACCCATGAGCAAGTCAAATGAGCTGCATAATCTGCAAGAGCCCTTGTTGAATAAGAATGGGCTGGGTGGGATAGAGCAAGAAGTTGACAGAGTCATACAAATAGAGTGGATTGGATTTCATTCTACAATTAGAGCTAGAAGGATAACAAAGGAATGGTTTGCTTTAGTAGACAGGATTCATTTGGTTACAAACCCTGGCTTAAGCAACAAATGGATTTTTTTTTTTCCGGTACGTGGGCCTCTCACTGTTGTGGCCTCTCCCGTTGCAGAGCACAGGCTCTGGGCGCGCAGGCTCACCGCCCATGGCTCACAGGCCTAGCCGTTCCGCGGCATGTGAGATCTTCCTGGACAGGGGCACAGACCTGTGTCCCCTGAATCGGCAGGCGGACTCTCAACCACTGTGCGACCAGGGAAGCCCCAAAAGGATTTTTTTGAGTCATGGAACTGAAAAGCCCTAAGGAACATGTTTCAGATATGGCTGTTCTAGGAAATCAAGACAGTTAGGATTCCATTTCTAACACTAGATTGTTCTTTCTTTTATGCTAGCTTCATTCTTGGTCAAGGAATCCTCCCACTGGGCAAGACCAAGAGCATCAGACTGATATCCTACCAAATCTGTAATCCCATGTAAAGGGAGTCTGTCTTTTTCTCCTTACAGTTCTTTACTCAGAAGTCTGAGGATTGACTTTCACTGGACCAGTGATGGATGGTGTCCCAATCACTAATCACCATGTGGTGAGGCCAGGGTCAAAACCTAAGAGTCAGGTCAGATGAGTAATAAGACCAGCACCCCTACCTCCCCAGAACCACTGGACTGAGGAGGTGTGGTAGTTCTTTGAACAAAATATGAAGTGCTCTTGCCAGACACTGAGCATCAAATAAATTATTTTTCTGAACTTTCAAATGTCCATTACACATCATTTCAAAACAAGTTACTTTCTGGACTTTTTAACTTTCTTGGAAACTCATTCTGCCCATTCTTCCTAGTATAGTTTTTCAAAAACATAAAATTATAATAGCGTATGAATACATTTTCTTTCTAAGGACAGTAATATATACAAACGGCTTTAGTATCTCTAGGAATATACCATCCAGGGGTAGAGAAAAAAGTAATGTTTCATCTTTTGAATTATTTAAAAGGTGGACTTATCAAGGATCATGCTGCCATATTTTTAATTGTACATTCATGAACTTGAACTACCTTTTGCAAGCTCATCAGTAAAGTTCTACTAAGCTCCCCTGGCTCACCAAGTTCAAAGCTACAATCCAGGTCGATTTTATTTAAAGTCTACTGACAGCAGGCAGTGAGGAAACATTAAGTACCACTTAAATCTGTTACTGAATACCTCATCAGGAATATACTGGAAGAATAATCTAACTTTGACTTCATTGTAATCCATTACTACAAACTCCCCTTTGGTCCTATTTTCACACAGGTGACTCCAGCTGTCTCATGAAAAATCCTTAACTTTTAATATAATGAACAACTATTCTTTCTGATTCCTGTCAATTAGCATTCAAACCTAAACTCAACAGAATATTAGCACAGTAGGGCCACAGTATAAAGCTGACACTGCCTAGCTCCTTGGCATAAATATAGAAGACACAGCTCAAAAAAATCCAAGGGGACTTCTAACAGAATGTTCCTGAGAGAGTATATTCACATTGGAGGACTGACATTTGGTATGAAGTTGGTTTAAAGCAAAGATTTAAGTATGTGGTTTTTACTCCCAGAGTAAAAACTCTCATGTAAATGTCTGGTCTTAAATTCCAGCTGAACCAGGGAACTGTTTTTTTTTTTTTTTTCAACTCTCCAACTCTCAGTTTCTGGTCAGCTGAATGGGATGAAAATGATACTATCCTAAAGGATTACTGCAAGAATTGAATGGGAAAATGTAATTAATGCCTTCATCATGGAGCCTGATGTTGTTCAAGTTCTCAGTAAATCAAAGAGATACTAAAGAAAAGGGGGTGATTTAAGAGTAAACATAGGTTACAAGGTTGTTATACATGAAATGTTAGCAGGTCCATTCTTCCTTGGGAGATGTGTAGCTGACTGTATGTCTATTTGGGAGAAAGGAAATCTCACCTTTTCATGTATGGTGGCTCAAAAAAGCCAAAGTAATCTCTTTTGGGTGACTTTGTCCATTTTCTCCTTTCCTTTTTTCTGAGCTACACTTTTCTTGTTTTACTTGCCCTGAACTACTTCTGGTTGATTAAGTGCTATTTTATCTGAAGGTCTGTACATTTTTATTTCAATCACAGCTAAACACCATCCTTTATCATTTTAGTACCTATTTTTTCTCTGCACAAACCACAGCCACCCTCTTACTGGGACGAGCATATTGGTAGTGACTAATCTACAAATTATACCATAAAGTATTATTTTCTGTTATGACACTTGTGTGTGTAAACGCACTGATTAACCTAGGTCAGTCTATGTAACCCACATAAAACAAGACTGAAAAGAGCAAGCAGCAGGACAAGGAACTCTGGCGAATCAGGGATTAAAAAAACTAGTTCCGTGATGGGCAGCTAAGGAAGAAATGCATTTATTTTTTGTTTTATGTTAGTGTTTGTTTGTTTTTTTAATGTATAAGACTGAGCAATAGAATTTATGGGAGTCTTTTCAGGTTGGAGATATTTACTTGATCAATGTGCTTCAGACATTTTCATCAGTGCAATTACCAAAAGACATTCCATGGAGCCTGGAAAAATGGCAAAGGTTGCATTTCAAAATATATGGTAGCTTCTTCCCTAAATCATCATCTTATTTAGTGATATCACCTCTTTTTCATTTGAAGAGTATTTTATATATGGGAAACCAACACTGTTAATATTATCAAGAAATTGGAGAGTTATGGACTAAAGAAGTTTAAGTACGTTATGTTCCTTACCAAAAGGTATTGGGCCATTCTTATCAGAAAAGAAAAAAATACTGATTGTAATGAATATATGTAAATTACAAATCATTGATAATAATTTTAGAAGTTAATAGTTAGATATATCCTAAGATGAAACTAACAAAAAAGTAATGCCTAGTATATTTCACATTCTGGAGCCTGAGGACATATATGCATGGAAAAGCAATTCATACCAAATTGTTTTACAAGTGTGAAAATTCTGCTAGCCTAAAGCAATAGTGCTTCACAATCACACAGGAGAAGCAACACCCGAACATAAAACTTCTGCCCTGGAATTATTCTATAAACCTAATTCAGTTTGCTACTATGGTCTTCTTCACACATGGGTCTTTTCCTTAAATGGTTGATACTCAGAGGCTAGCATTTGAAATATGCTACATGTTTTTGGCTCAAACCCAAGCACTCTCTTTAGTTAATAGGCAGAATTCATTCAAATGAATTTTCCACATCCAAGAAAATAAAGGTGAGAGAACACAGAAAGGCCAGGGATTGAAATAAAAGAAACCCTATCCCAGAGAATGGATTCATAATTATAACAGCTCATTTTAATCACTGTGATTGTTTAATATATTATAATAATTGTCTTATCAGTCACAATCCCTTTGTTATAACCAGTGCTCATTTGGGATTTAACATTGTATAGCTCCAGTCTGTACACTTCCCTCACATATCAAGTGGCCTTAATTATGTGGGCAGTCAGACACTCTCTGGAGACAAAGATGAGGATGACTAAACATCAGGTAAGAAGGTGATGTTCGCTCCTTCCTTCTTTGTTTCTGCTCAATCCCGTATAGCCAAAGCCACATATGCAGCTTTCTCCATCTTTGAGATACTTTAAATGTGAAACAAGTAATTTAGCTGAAAATTTTCAGGTTTTTTTTTTTTGCATGCTTCACATGCTGGGTTAAAACCATTAGCATATAACAAAAATCTGAGCAGATGCAATGCAACAGATTCCTTAAGGGAATCCATATTTTTACATATTTTGTAATAAGGAAACTGTCACTCCCAGATGGTATCGAGCTAATACTGGTGGTTTGCTTGCTGATAACATACTAAAAAATAAAATTAATTGTATTCTATTTGATGACAATGAAGTCATTATCCTATGTACTATATATACTACACTCTTAAAGAAAATGGATCCAAAAGATCAGCTTCCTGAATGATTAGGTTTATTTAGTTTCTTGGCCTGGCCAGAAAAAAAACAAAAACAAAAATTCAACTTGGATCTTAGAGTTGGAATTCCCTCACACCTGGCACCAAAATGCACTATGGTTTATAAATATGGTGAAGTAGAAAAAAATGCTATTCTGAATTTTTAACAATATTAGAGAGAAGCCTGGTGGTATAAATACAACACATCAGATATTTCCAATTCTACTTCCCAAAAGAGATATGTGAACTCTTGAAATCATTCTTTACTAATTTATAGTGAAGCCATCTTTCACAATTCAAGTCCTGGTTGGAAGCCTTGACCAATTACTGCAAATCATACTTACCTGGAAATATGAATAATAGGCCTTAAATTAAAATCTAATGTTGATACATACTTTGCTGTATTTGCATAGTTATTTTCCCTAATAAAAGAGTGCATTTTCTTGATGTGTCTTTTTACCTGCAATCAACTTAACATAGTTCCTTTCACATGTAACTTCATTATTTGGGACTTACAATAATTATACAATAAAATGTATCTTTACTTAGCATTCTCCATAACTCTTTCTAGATACTACATTCAAAATTATTTTTACAGATAACATGTTCTTAACTTTTACTATAAGTTACCTCCTTTTATTTAAAAGCAAACAAACAAAAGGAAAAAGAAAACTCACATGACTCTATACACTGGTATCTATCTGTCTGTCTGTCTGTCTGTCTACCTACCTACCTACCTACCTATTTATCTATCTATAGACTTTGTTGTGCTCAAAATCAAAGTATTATCTTGGGATATTTTTGTTCGTAGGGAGCTGAGATTATAGTACTGCTTGCTATATTGGTTATGGTGTTTTCTTCCAAGTTAAGATTTATTTCTTGTGTAGTATCATAATGAGCATGTTCCCCCTATTGGACAGGACTCAAATCTAGCATAATATAGAAAAATAACCATAGTAAATATGGCCAATTCTTTGGGAGATTTGAAAGCCTGGGAGTCAACTGAATATGTCTTCAGAGATTATGAGCAAAATAAAATTTTTTTTACATTTATAAACAGTATAAAGTATATGAATAATAGAACAGATTCATATACATTAAATCTATATATCATAAATGTTTTAACAGAAAGACAATTTTTAACCCTGAATCAATATTTTTTTAATAGTCAGAATTTACTTAGTTAACAAACAGATATTTAGTTTGTCACAAGCTAAATTGTAGAAGATCATCATTTTTGTGTAAATATCTATGTGTCTATATGGCATAGATGCAGGTTAGAATTTATTGGAAAGTTATTTGCGATAACCTAAATAGAGCTGACTATATTCTTTCAAACCACATAGGCGTTAGATGTTGTCTCTTAAACAAAATTTCCAGAATAACTAATGCTTGGCATTACTGGACGATGTATACTAAGTTTTTTCATCTATAACATAGTACTCCATGGATAGTCTGTGTAGAGCAGTGGTGTCAGACAAAAGTCATAGGCATGTAAAGATTGGAGAGACCATAGAGATCATCGTGCAGTGTTTTCCTTTTGCAGATAAGAAACTCAAGGCAGAGTTGCATCATGATAACAGAACTGGGACAAAGAGAGTCTAAAGTTTTAGTTATTGTTGAAATTTATATACATGTGGGATAGTAAAGGTCAGATAAGATGTGATTCACAAAACAACCGATTAGCAAACAGATCACAGTAGATTTAAAAATTTCAACTGACTTTAATCTGCCTAACTCATAGCAAGGTGGCTACTTTAGGAGGAGTGATCATTTCAAGGATATTTCTCTCCATTCCAGGGCTACTGAAAGGCTTTTTGTTTTGTCAAAATCACCAACAGATACAAGAGGCAAAAAAAGAAGTTGATCAAAAGAAATATAATAATTATAATCACTAGTACCATAATTATCTTTTACATGATTATTTATTTATTTATTTATTTATTTATTTATTTTTGTGGTATGCGGGCCTCTCACTGTTGTGGCCTCTCCCATTGCAGAGCACAGGCTCCGGATGCGCAGGCTCAGCTGCCATGACTCACAGGCCCAGCCGCTCCACAGCATGTGGGATCTTCCCAGACCGGGGCATGAACCCGTGTCCCCTGCATCGGCAGGCGGACTCTCAACCACTGCGCCACCAGGGAAGCCCTATTATATGATTATATATATATAATTACATATATATATATATATATATATATATATATATATATATATATATATATATATATATATATATATATATATACTGTAGAGGCTGTTCTAACATGAAATGAGATCTGGAAATTTTTGTGATATAAGAGTGATTCAAATCACACTCTGAAGTCTTTTTATAGTCTTTGCACTCCATCTCAGGTCTCAAGGTATAATATAAAAGCTAACTTGAATTTAAAGGCAGAGGCTGTGTGGTATGATGGAACGGTCCTGGATTTGGATCCCAAAAAGAGGGCTTGAGTTTTAGCTCAGTTTTTTTTTTTTCTTTTAATTAATTAATTTATTTATTTTTGCCTGTGCTGGGTCTTCGCTTCTGTGAGAGGGCTTTCTCTAGTTGTGGCAAGCGGGGGCCACTCTTCATCGCGGTGCATGGGTCTCTTACTGTCGTGGCCTCTCTTGTTGCGGAGCGCAAGCTCCGAACACGCAGGCTCAGTAGTTGTGGCTCATGGGCCCAGTTGCTCTGTGGAATGTGGGATCTTCCCAGAACAGGGCTCAAACCCGTGTCCCCAGCATTAGCAGGCAGATTCTCAACCATTGTGCCACCAGGGAAGCCCTTTGGCTCAGTTTTAATGGGCAAACTGTTAATGTCCAGTAACCTCAGTTTTTTCAGCTGTTAAATGGATATAAAAATACCTGTTTTACTGACCTTTGCTTGACAGTCCAATGAGATAAGTTATGTGAAAGGGATTAGGCCACAGTTAAGATTCTATACATATGTTAGGATTTATGAAAGTTACAAGTAAGCAGGTCTGGTAGGAGGGCTTTAAGGTCCATGCAGACAACGTAAAATTCCAGCTAGGATACAGAAGGCAGCTCTTTCTCCTCAGCCATGAGGAGCAGCTGTTTACATTCCCCAGTTTGGAATGTGCAGGCTTATGAAGGATGATTTTAACAGACTGTTTGGCACTGAGTAGAATTCTCCCAAAGACCTGGCAGGGGAATTAGTTTAAGTAATAGTATGTCAAATACTTATCAAGACAAATATTAATTGAAGTTTCAAGCAAATTAGGCTTTGCCTGTGTAATACTAGAAAGGCAACAAGTTTGTCTTCTGCAATTGATTTGTGGGAGGTCTACCATGCCTTTCCAAAGCATAAATATTGTACCCCTTTTCAGAGTCTGCATCTGCGCACAGACTTGAAAAGCTCCTCCAATCCTCAAAGCGCTTTCTTAGGGTAGGAATGTATGATGTTAGAAGCAAAAAAGACACTTTGAAGGTCACTTTATGTCATAATTAAACTGAATTCAGTTGTGTTACATTCCAGAGCCACATTTTTATTGATACTCTTGGTTAGAGACACTATTTCATACTTACACATTTCTATTCATCTTTAAATCCCTTAAGACCTACTCCATAGCACTTAGTAGACACTCAGTATGTATTAAATCAACCATCAAGTCACTAAGTTCATTTGTTGCATAGTAAATATTCAGCACCCTTTATGTAGCAGGCACTGGGTGAATTCAGGAAGAACCCATTTTACACTTAATTATTTTATTAATTGTGTGAATAACAAGTTTCAAAAGTACCTTCATTCTTTCATTCCAGTCCCCCCTTTGTGAAGCTTGAGCTTCTTGTCGAAAAGTAATTTTGAAGAGTAGCCAGTGTATTGCAGAAAAGGAAAAGCTACAATTCTGAACTTGCTATTACAAAGCCATGGCACCCTGGCCCGGCAGGGAAACACCTGCTCTGTCACTGAGAAAGAACACCTATACCTCCTTTAATTCACAATACACAGGCATTCCTGGGAAGGAGAGGAAAGGGAAAACTGGGCTAAAAGTGAAAAATATTGGATTCCCATTGGATACCTCTGTCACCTAGCAATTGCTCTTGTCTAAGTACTTATCCTTATAAATGGGATTTTAGGACTGTAATCGGTGGGCTCTGTCTTTGGTAGTGTTTTTGTGCAAGGAAGTTTTAGTGTTCTTTACAAATTCAGTCCAGTGCTTTAGAGGTTTAAAAATATATACCTCATCCTAAGAAAACTTAATTTGAAAAGACATTTTCTTGTTCATGCCAGTGAGTTATGCAATTTGTCTAAGTCAAGAGGTCTCATGGATGTTTGGTTCAACAATTTTGAGTTGGCATTTAAATGGCTCTATGAGAATTTGCCAAGACCCCATAATAAACATTATACATGGGTTGTCTTATGTAACCACAATCCTCATGGCAGATTCCTTTTAAATATAAACGCACAGCTGGAGTTAAAAAGACACCACATCTTAAGAGAGTTCTTGATATAACTCATAAGTTAAAAAAATTAACTGCTTCTTTTATAAATCTTTTCTCTAATGAGTACAGTTATGTGCAGAGGCCATAGAGAAATTAAAGTATCAGACTGCAATAGGAAAAAGAGGGAGGAAGAAAGCTCACAGATTCAAAACAATGAAACCCCTTTGTGTATTACTTTATATTTTCAAGGTAATTTGATACATATTATCACACTTCAGGCTTCACAATAACCTTTCAAGTCAGACATTACTGTTCTCAGTTAATAAGCCAAGAGAAGTAAAGATGGGATATAATCTTCTGGCTTTAACACCACTGCTTTCTTAGCCTGTCATAGCACTAAGCCAAGCCCACATGGACAGTGGTTTGGATTTAAAAGATCTTTCTGCTTAACCCCTCTGATGTCCTGACTCTCCTCACTCATTCTGACAACTGAAGCATGAATAGTATTTTCAACCTAGGGTGTGGTTTTTCTCTTTGTGGGAAATCAACCTAATAAGTTGTGAGGAATTTTTTAAATTATTTTTATTAATATTTACTTAAAAAACATCATCACCGGTAGTTTCAGCAAGGTAGAGAACATGCTTTTACCTGACTGGTCCACTGCTGAATCCACAACACAGAAAGAATTCTCAGCACTTAGCTGTGTTCCTAGAAGAAAGGATAAGAGACTGAATCTGAACATGCTCGTAATTCAACTTGGAAACGATGGTTCTCTCAGCCATCAAGTTTGTTCCTTCAAATCTGGGCTTTTCTTTTCTGCTTATTTACAACATTGGCACTGAATCAAGATAGTTTATCAATAAATAATTTGCATTTATCTTGTTTTCTTTAGTTGACCTACTGCGTAAATCTTCTCCCCATTTGATGTTTTACTTTTGAGTGGTGATAATTCATTCTCAGTAGGATTCTGATTCTTCTAACATTTATAGCTACCCAAATATGTGGAAAAGATACAAGGTGCTTTACAACTGACAAGGCATTAATCTCCAAAATATAAAAACAGCTCATGCAGCTCAATATCAAAAAAACCAAACAACCCAATCAAAAAAATGGGCAAAAGATCTAAATAGACATTTTTCCAAAGAAGACATACAGATGGTTTAAAAGCACATGAAAAGATGCTCAACATCACTAATTGTTAGAGAAATGCAAATCAAAACTACAATGAGGTCAGAATGGTCATCATTAAAAAATCTACAAACAGTAAATGCTGGAGAGGGTGTGGAGAAAAGAGAACCCTCCTACACTGTTGGTGGGAATGAAAACTGGTACAGCCAATATGGAAAACAGTATGGAGCTTACTTAAACATTAAAAATAGAGCTGCTGTATGATCCAGCAATCCCACTCCTGGGCATATACCCAGAGAAAACCATAATTTGAAAAAATACACACACCCCAGTGTTCATTGCAGCACTATTTACAATAGTCAGGACATGGAAGCAACATAAAAGTCCATCAACAGAGGAATAGAGGAATGGATAAAGAAGATGTTGTACGTATATAAAATGGATTATTACTCATCCATAAAAAAGAACGAAATCATGCCATTTGCAGCAACATGGATGGACCTAGAGATTATCACAGTAAGTGAAGTAAGTCAGACAAAGAAAGACAAATACTATGTGCTATTGCTTATATGTGTAATCTCAAAAAAGGTTACAAATGAACTTATATACAAAACAGAAATAGAGTTACAGGTGTAGAAAATAAGCTTATGGTTACCAGGTGGTAAGGAGTGGTGAGGGGTAAATTGAGAAATTGGGACTGACATATATACACTACTATATACAAAATAAATAACTAATAAGGACCTACTGTATAGCACAGGGAACTCTATTCAATACTCTGTAATAGTCTATATGGGAAAAGAATCTTAAAAAGAGTAGATATATGTATATGTATAACAGATTCACTTTACTGTGCATGTGAAACAAACATAACATTGTAAATCAACCATACCCCCAATAAATTTTTTTTAAAAATTATAAAGATTTTTTTTTAAAGATACAAGGTGCTTTAGTGGACTTAACTCTCCCTGATGAGTTGCTTAGGTCACATTCAAAGTAGCACATTTCTTTTATTAGCTTTGAGTTTTCTCACCCCAAAATGTGAAGTGCAAATAAGGGCATCCTGAGTGGGAATATTGTACTGGCTGTCACAGTTTTAGTTTTGAGGAGCCAGTCCTCCTTTATTTAAAGCAGTACATTATTTGAAGCACTGTTTTTTTATTACAAGCTCACATAATATTGTCTGGTTTCCTTTTAAAATATACATTGTTTATTAATCCCATCACTTGGGTTTATTTGTATTCCTGTTAATAAAAATATATACTTCATTTTTCCACAAATAATATGTGAATATGGCCTCTTTGTAAAAAAATATATAAACAAATTACAAATAATGCCCAAGTACTCTTTATATAACTCCCACAATCACCTCCCCCCAGACACTGTTCCTTCAAGAGAAACACTGATGCTAGTGTGTATATCCTTCAAGCCTTTTTCTAGGTACTGGGTTGACCAAAAAGTTTATGGAAAAACCTGAACGAACTTTTTAGCCAACCTGATATATGCATACAATAAACCCAGACTCATGGGAAATATATAATATTGTCTTCTGACTTTTTTTCTAAATTTGTTTTTAGTTTAAGAATATCTGGGCCTCCCTGGTGGCGCAGTGGTTGAGAGTCCGCCTGCCGATGCAGGGGATACGGGTTCGTGCCCCGGTCTGGGAGGATCCCATATGCCGCGGAGCGGCTGGGCCCGTGAGCCATGGCCGCTGGGCCTGCGCATCCGGAGCCTGTGCTCCGCAACGGGAGAGGCCACAACAGTGAGAGGCCCGCATACCGCAAAAAAAAAAAAAAAGAATATCTTAGTGATTTTGTCCATGGTAGCGCCTGTGGTACAATTTCATCTTCTTAATTGCTTCATATTATTTCAAGGTATGGATATGCCATCTATGCCATATAATCATCCTGCTACTGACAAATGCTTAAATTAGTATCAATTATTTCCATTATTACCAATAACTCTGCAATGAATATTCATGGATACTATTTTTAGAGTTGCCAGCTTTAGCAAATAAAAATATAGAAAGTAACGTACTTATACTAAAACAATATTGTTGTATCCAAAATTCATGTTTAATGGGCACCCTGTAATTTATTTGTGACACTGCTCCTTATGCAGGTGAATGAGTGCATTTTGGACTAGGTATCAAAAAATGGAACGGTTAGGTAAATGACACTTGGTTTCTTCAATTTTATAAGTTTGGCCTTCTGTCTTCCTAAATCATAACACCAATTGATACTTTGTTGTATTTTTCCTAACCTCAAGAATTGAAAAGTAGTTAGATTTACAGTTTAATTGCTTTCTGGTGATATGTATGTCTACAAAGATATGTCAACATATATATATATATATCACTAAAAAAGTAATTTAAATATTTGTAATTAAACTATATATCATGAAGAGCATGCGTATTTTAAGTACACAGCCTGATCTTGCTTTAAAACTGAACATGTCTATACAACCAACCCACAGATGGAGAAATAGGATGTTACCCTTCCCTCTTCCAGTCACTAATAACCCTCTCTCCAATACACAAACACACCAGAGTGCAATCAGTATTCTGACTTCTAACAGCTTAGATTACTTTTGATGTTTTCTTTTTTGGGTTTACTTCTTGACATAAATGGAACCATAGCATATGTAGTCTTATGTGTCTGGCTTTTTCTTCTCAATATTGTGTTAGTGAGATTCATCCATATGTGTAGTTTTCATTCATTTTCATTGCTATATGGTATCCATCTAATTTTGATCTTTCTGTGAAAAACACATAAAAGATTATAACTTTTCCTCTGAGTACCACTTTTGCCTCTTTCCAAAGACTTGTGTCAGGTAGTGATTTCATTTGTTCCTAAAGCAATTCTAAATTATGTTTTAGATATTGTCTTTAATCCAATAATTATTTAGAATTGAATATTTTTTTCATGAATGGGCTTTAGACTCCCTTCTTTCTCCTTTTTATTGATCAGGATCTAATTTTTCTTGGTGCATATTTCTTTTTATCAATTTCAAAATATTACTCTTTCACACTTCCAAAATCTTAAATTCTAATTTTTATGAGGTAAATATTGCTATTCCTAGGCTGTGTATAGTTGGTGTATAGTTGGATTTTATTTTATTACCCAGTTTTAATCTCTCCCTCCAAGTAGGTGAATTTAGCCTATTCACTTATTTTATGAGTACTGATTTTGAAATATTTTAATTCTATTTTAGTAACTACAGAGAAAATTAAGAAACAAATATATTTTTACATAAATTTTAGAGTTAATCTAGCCAAATCTTCTCCCTGAATCAATCAAGACTCTTGGCCTAAATTTATATGCTAGATTTTTATTTCTACCCACCTATCTTCTTGATGTTCTCTTTTTAGTTCTGGGACATTATTATTTCTTCAACAATTACTATTTATTTACACTTAGATTTCTTTAATATCCATTGCTTCCTATATATACATCTTCTTTTGAGCTCCATTTATGTTCTTCTTGAGTGTATCTTCTACTGTTTCTTCAAAGAGTATCTATGAATATTACTTATGGATACATGTTTTCCTGGTATTGTTTCATTTTACTTTGCCTTCATATTTGAGAAATAATTTATCAGGATTTAAAATAATAAGCTCCAAATTATATTCCTTGTGGACTTTGAAGATATTTATCCATTCCCTTCTTGTATTTAATGATCTGATTAAAGTTTGATGTCAAGCAAATTCTTTTGCATTCTAAGATGTTTTATGTGCTTTTGCCTTTTTGAAATTTTTAGCTTTTGTCTTTTAGTTGGTACTCTAAAATTTCACCAAATGTATTTAAGTGCATGAACGTTTTTGTTTGTTTGGAAAGGAATTGCTTATTCATTTGGCTTGGCACTCAATGCCTTTTTTCAAACTGGAGATTCATATATTGCTTCTGCTCTGGGTCAATTTTTCTATCATTATCTTACCATTCCCTAACTTTAATTCTCTGTAAGTTCTCTTTCTGCAATTCCTATTATATGGAAGTCAGAAATACTAGAACTATCCTCATTAAATCCTAATTTGTTTTGTATTTTCCATCTTTCAAACCTTTGTTTGCTGCTTTTGAGAAGAATTAGTTCACTTCTATCTTTTAACTATAAAATAATCTGAGATTGTTGTGTTTATTTCAGTGCTCACTTTTTCATTTCTGAGATGTATTGTTGTGATATAATAGGAATACATTTTACATTTCTTGATGCATTTGTACTCTAAAGTCTTATTTCCTCTGCTTTCTGAGATGGTCAAGTGTAAGTTTTCCACTTGCATTTTTTCTATACCTGTGATTTTTGTTTTTAATTTAGCAATGTTTGATGTTTTTGTTTTGTCCTTATTTTGGTTTTTGCCAGGCTTTGAAGGCAAGTGGTAAGACATAGGACCTGCTGCACTTTTGCACTTCAAATTAATTATTTTCTTTTTATGATAAATCTATCATTGTGTTTGATGAGCTTAGAGTTTTAAGATCTGACACTTATTATGTAAAATGTTCACATTGGAATGATTAGCTTACCCATTTAAAGAGATGCCATGTTTTGGTTTTTAATATAAGGTTAAAGGCATTCCTTCTCATATTAACCTTCTTTTTTTTTTCCTACAATTTAATAATCATTTCTTCTTACTAGGATTAAATAAGAATTACAGTCATTCTGTATCTTCTAGTTAGGAATCCTTGGAAAATTATGTGTTGAGTTTTGGGTGGGGGGAGCAGTTTTCCCAAATGTGTCTTCTGAGACCATTGGAAAAGATACTGATTCCTGAGCCCATCATTTAGAAGTTCTCATATGGGTAGTCCAGAGAGATTATTTTTATTCATAGGTGTCCCACATAAATAATCTTACAACCTGGCAAATTTGGGATAAGCAATACTCTTAGAACAGGGGCAGAAATCTACAGAGCCTGAATACTCATTCTTTTGGGGCTGGGGCACATTTCATTTGGCCAGAGTGATGAGATTACATTGAAGTTTCATCTCAGGTAAACTTCTGGGTCCTTGTTGGACAAACACTTAGACATCTGCTGAATGTGTTATTTTAATCCCTAATTGGTGACGTTTACTGTGTTTTGTGACACTTGTGATTCAAAATCATGTTTCTGATGCTTGACAGAGAAGGTATGCGGTGCTAAACCACTTCCACCTGCTAAAGTAGGTTGTATTTTAAGCAGGGTTAACTGAAGTACACCATTTGGAAATAGTTTGCAAAAATGCTTCAGTTCTCTCAGGGTGGGGACGCAGCCTGTGTGCCTTGTAGTTTCTTGAGTGTTTCCAGGCTTAAACTTGATCTCTAAGTCAATCAACAAGGGAAAGTAGCCTGGATAGCAGTTTTACTAATCTGAACAATTTTGGAACATTGTAGAGTTTTGTTGCCATTTTGATATCACCCCAAACTAATTCTAGTGTAGAATTTTATAACATACTGCATAATATTGTGTCATTCTCAAAGGCTGATTGCCTTGACAGCAAGCAGAAGCTAATAGCTGATTTTGGCTAAAGCTGATAAAGATAGTGGTAGAAATGGCTTGAATCATGATAGTCAAATCCTGCAGTAAAAAGCTCACTTTCCACAGTTTATCCTCATCAAGATGGGAGATAGACAAATGTCAAATAGTTTGAAGCTTTAATTTGTTTAAAGCAGGAGTCAAAACTTGACTTCTGTGCAGGTTATTTATTTGCTTGTTTGTTTACATGTTGGTTGGGGATGAGAAGGGAAGGGGAGGAGAGGATATTCAAATTCCCTGGGATATGCATCCTGGCAATGGAAATATTGTAACTATGTCATGTTGTATTCAGCACATGTATTTACTTACCATTAATCAATTAATTTTCAGTCATGACACGAGTTATTATTTGTTAGTTGTTTGTGTAACATTTTCTATCTTTTATGGAAGTAAAGAAAAAAAAGGAGTAGTTATGGGGAGAAAGTGGAAATACTAGTTTTAAGGAAAAAGAAGTTTAATTTAAACTAACTTTAGGTTGAATCAAAGGTTTTCCCTCTCCCCAATGGAATGATATTATAATCTCTGCTGGTGTAGATCAGACCTGAAAACTGGAGAAGGGCTCATCAGGTAATCTTGGAACCCTGGTCCAGGTTTCAGAAACAAAGGTCCCAAGGTTGTGACTTTACAGGACTTTGATGTCTCTGATAAATTAAGTTTAATAATTATACCATCATTAATTATAGTGATAAATAATATCATTAACTACATTAAAAATTATAATAAGATATTCATGCTTATAGTAAGAAATTGAATAGCTAAGGAAAAATAGAAAAATATCATCCTAAGTAACTTTGGGGCTCAGGCTGGTATATTACCTTACAGTGTGTTTCCTATGCACATTTCTATTAGAATTATTTTCTTACTAATATCAGAAAAGCCATCACTAGCTTACATTGACTTAGGTGTCCCATGTCCTTGCCTAAGGAAAAACAAAACAAAGCAAAACGAGGAATGAGAGTGATAAGGCTTGATTCAGGACTCAGATGACTAGGACCCAGTCTTCTCTCCACTGTCCTCTGCTTGCCCAGAAATGCCCACATTCTCACACATGTCCCTCCCTTAATGAACCAACATGGCTGCTGAGTTCAAAGAGCTTTCCACCTTTAGGATGACTTTATAGTGGTGAAATGTTTATATTGAATAATGCTTAGAAAAGCCTCCTTTTTCTTTTTTTAAATTGGAGGGAGAAATGGATATGAATTCTGCTCTCTGAGTAAGAAGTATCTTCTCTCACCTGAAACACTCTTACAGGTGACAGTGCTCAATGAAACCTAAAGTCACAATTATTGGAATTACTTGTTTTTTTAATTTCAGTTGTCACATCAGGATGCTCATTTGCAGGAGGGATCCTTTACTTAGTGGCATTTACTCTTCCCTCTTTCTTTGAGGAATAATCATAGTAAACTGATGATGACAAAAGCAGTTAATCATTTCTATGGTTTTAAATAGTTTTTCTCACCCTGTAAAGACAAGAGAGCTCTGAGCTTCCAAAAATTGAGGGCTCAGGAACTCGATGTTAGACCTTATGTGTGTTAGTTTCTTGAAGCACAAGTGTGAATGATAAAACCACCACGCCAGGGCTGTGTTGGAGATTGAAATAACGCTAACATAGTGAAGATGTAAATGCTTTTTGCATTGTTCAAGTGCCATAAAAATTTATGAAATCATTTTAGATGGCACAGAGCACATCTACTAATCTTAGGTATAAAGACTTTTTTTCCTGAACATAGCAGGTAGTCACTTTTTAATATTGAAGTATTTTGGTCTATAACTTGCACAAAATTTCATTAAAATTCATTATAAATCATGAAATGTAATTTCACTGGGAAACTTGGGCTGCTGCTTATCTTTCTGGGTTCATGGTCAAGATCTCAATCACAATAAGTTTATGTGTCCTTTCTACAGTACAACACAATCTGGTGTTGTGGGAAAAATGTCAGACCAGATGTTATAAACCAGAGCTACTTGTATGAACTGGTACTTTATGAAACATCTCTGGAGCTCATTGTCCTCATTTGTAAAATGGGAGGGTGACACTACAGAGTCACTTATATCACTTTCTCTTTTAGGGTTCTATTACTCTATAGACAATCCTTGATTTACAATGGTTCTACTTAACAATTTTTTGACTTTACTATGATAAAAAAGCAATATGCATTCAGTAGAAACTGAACTTCGAATTTTGAATTTTGATCTTTTCCCAGGCTGCCATGATGTGATACGTTATATTTGAACTGGAATCACCAGATGATTCTTCCTAAACAAAATAAAAGTATTAAACTTTGAGGGAAATTATGATTACAATATCACTAATCCCTATTTAATTCCAAGCACAGGGTACTACTGCATTTTTAAAATCTTTTCCACTCTCATTATTACCACTACCTTTATTATTATTGTTCTTAGATAACATTTATTGAGCACTAACTGTGTGCTTTGCACCCTTCTAATTACCTTATCTCATCTAACCCTCACAGTAGCATTCCAAAGTAGATACTATTACTAGCCTCATTCCATGGTTTAGGAAACTGAGGATTAGGGAGTTTAGAAAACATACCCAAGATCATAGAGCCATTAAACTGCTCCAGGAGGAGTCAAATGCAGTGCTTATCGTCATCAGACTTGAGTTTATATTCCCAAGCTTTTAAAAGTTGAAAGAAACCAGTGTTCCTTGAGTGCTGCTATATACCAGTAATTTTATATTCAATGTCACTTACTGGATTAAAATTATATTACACTGTCTTAGTCTGTTTGGGCTGCTGTAACACAATTACCATAGACTGGATAGCTTATAAGCAACAGTAATTTATTTCTCACAGTTTGATGGCTAAGAACTCCAAAATCAAGGCGCCGGCAATTTCAGTGCCTTGTGAGGGTCCGCTCTCATTCATAGACGGTGTCTTGGCACTGTGTTCTCACATGGAGAGACGGAGGAGAGAGCTCTCTGGGGTCTCTTTTATAAGGGCACTAATCCCATTCATGAGGTCTCTATCCCCATGACCTAATCATCTCTCAAAGGCCCCTATCTCCTAATGCCAACATGCTGGAGATTATGTTTCAAAATTAATTTGGGGGGACATAAATATTTAGTCTACATCAAATACTAAATCAAGTTTGGAGAAAGGAAACACACAAAGTACCTACAATTTACCAAATGGTGGAAATTTTGTTTTCCTTTTATATACTCCCTTAGTCTTTATTAATATACATGTAAATTTATATAATTATAATTACATTGCCTATATCATATTTTGCTTTTGTTTCACTTAGTGTCACACTGTAAACATTTACTGTGGCAACATGGTTACTATATTTTTTTCCAGCTTTATTGAGAAATAATTGGCATACATCCTTAAATTTAAACTGTATAAGTTTAAGATTCACAGCATAATGGTTTGATTTATATATATTATGAAGTGATTGTCACAATAGGTTTAGTTAACATCCTCCATCTCACACAGATAGAATAAAAAGAAAAGAAAAAAAAATTCTCCCTGTGTTGAGAACTCTTAGGATCTATTCTCTGAACAAGTTCTGTATATATCATATAGCAGTGTTACCTATGGTCATCATGTATATTACACCCCTAGTACTCATTTATCTTATGAATGGAAATTTGTACCTTTCGACTGCCTTCATCTGATCCCCACTCCCTTCACTCCCTGCCTCTGGTAACTACAAATCTGATCTCTTTTTCTATAAGTTTCATGGTTTTGTTTTTGTTTTTGGAGATTCCACATATAAATGAGATTGTACAGTATTTGTCTTTCTCTAGTTGACATTTCACTCAGCATAATGCCTTCAGGGTCCATCCATGTTGTTGCAAATGGTAGGATTTTTTCTTTTATATGGCTGAGTTATATATATACATATACATATATATTTATATATCTCATAACTTCTTTAACCATTCATCCCCTGATGGACAATACGTTTTTAAAATTATTTTTAAAAGGTGAAAATAAGTTCATTAAAGAATTTGTGGAGCCATTCATTTATTGTTGGACATTTGATAACAAGTATAGTTTCAATATAAAATACACTGAAACTTTAATTGTAAGTTTATTCTCAAAGTTTAATATGTAACTGCTCTGTGAATTATTTTGATCTATATTTGCCTACATTATTTTCATAAAAATATAAACAAGTAATAAAAATACCCTCAAAGCCCATTACATATTTTTCTTTCTATTTTAAACATTTGACTTATGAATAATTTTTAAAATCCATAGTTTTAACAATTTTTTTTTAAATCCAAGATAATAGTCTCCAACCATTGACAGAATGTAGTTCTTTGATCTGTAATCCATGGACTGCATACTTTTGGGTTTAGTAAGAGAAGCCAATAACTTAGAAAATGACA
Source organism: Mesoplodon densirostris (assembly GCF_025265405.1). NCBI lineage: Eukaryota > Metazoa > Chordata > Mammalia > Artiodactyla > Ziphiidae > Mesoplodon > Mesoplodon densirostris. The sequence goes on from NC_082664.1 coordinate 106,294,386, forward strand.
AATGCTAAAAATTTTACTATTATATTTTGACCAAACTGAATTTATATTATATATTATTGTATATTATACATAATATAATCATAATAAAATATATTATTCAATAGTATTATATAATAATATACAATAATATATAATAACAATGGTATTATATAATAATGTATTACATATTATTATATAATGTATATTTTTATATATTATACATATAATATGAATGTATATACTAATCTTTTTCTTCATCGGTTCTAGATCTAAAGTCATAGCTATGAAAAATTCTCCATCATCCATGTTATAAAGTCATTCAACCATGTTTTCCTCAAGTATATCATTCATGTAGAATTTATCCTGTCATAAATTCTGAGGAATAGATCTAATCCTAAAGGCTATCCAGACATCCCAAGACATCTTTTAGATAAAATTCATTTCTTTCTTATTTAATTTTGATGTCACAGTTTTTTGTGCAATAAATTTCCATATACAATTAACTTTCTGTCTGAATTGTATATTATCTTACTTTGGTTGCCTATTAGTATAACAATTCCATATTACTTTAATATAAAGTGTGTATAATATACTTTGAAGCCTGGGAAAGCTTCCTCCTTTCCACTTTTTTGTTGTTTGTTTAGTCTTTAAATAAAATTTACAACAAATCTGTCATTGGAAAAAAGTGTGATATTTTTAATTGAAATAACATTAAATTTCCAACTTAACTTATAAGGAACTGACATCTTTATGAATATCCTATCCAACAGGCATAAAGCTTCAGTTAAGCAAGATAAATAAGCTCTAGAGGTCTGCTGTACAACATTGTACTATAGTCAGCAGTAATGTATCATACACTTAAAATTGTTAAGAGAGGAGATCTCATGTTAACTGTTCTTGCTAAATAATATATATATATGTACTTTATATCTTTAAAGGATTTTTGAAACTTTTCTTAGATTCTGAACGTAAAAACAGAAATTCTTTAAATGTAAGAATCAAATTGAAAACATCTCTAATGGATAATAACTTTGTTTATGGTGGTCTAAAACTATAAATAACTTTACTATGTCACATGATTAGATTTATCATCCACATACACTTTCAAAACAAACAGGCAACATCATCTGCCATTTTAGATCATGAATGTAGTCTCTGAAAGTTTTGTTTCTTTTGTGAATTTGTGGCTCTTCAAGCATTATTGGAACATAATTTAATAAACCCACTACATATAATATCCTCAGGTATGTAATGACTTTGTTAATTATTTATTTGTTGAACAGTCTAAAATGTCTCCCTCTTGTATAACCAATGTTAAGGCTGTAAATCAATCAACCAGTACAAGCAAACTTACTTTTAAACTTGATTTACCTGAGGAGAGTGGAGAAAGCACCTTAAAAGTGGACCTTCTAATAAGTTGTAATGTAAATCATCATTAGTTTATAAGCTAGCATCATTAATTATCTTTTTTTAACAATAGCAGGTTGGTAGGAGAATCATAGATCTTCATTTATAAGACAGAGTGATATAACAATATTATATGAAATAGCATGATTTATTGAACTTGGGAGTTTCAGTAAAAGGCTGAATGGCTTTCAAATCCAGTAAGAACTGTCTCTTTGATTGTCACATTTGATCTAGTGGGAACTGTCACTGTTTCCTGCCAAGAAAATATGTAATATAATTTCTGCAAAACCTCTATGGCTTCCTGTCTATCACTGAGCTTTGTGAATCATTTATTTCCACTCTCTCCTTAAAAATGTGTGTGAACCAGGATGCTTCCTATTCTTTCCTGACTGGCTGCCTTGTGGAGAAAAATATAGAAAGACTTAAACTTCACAATTGCCAATAATGAGTAATCATTACTCAAATTATTCCAAGCACTGATTAGGTTTAAGGTAATGAAGAAAGCACCATAATCAATCATCATCAACCCAAAGGAAGTCAGTCTGTGTGGAGAAACCCTAGGAACTAGCACAGGGCTCCACCTACAGGGTTCCAGGGGCAGAAGAATGGCAGGCCAACTTCAGGTCACATGTACCCTGCACAGCGTGCTGTTCCTCTATGCTGGTCACCCCCACTGCCTGCCCAGAACTCTGAAAAGAGGAAAACTAAATTCAAAGTCTCTTTCCAAACAAGCAGTCCTGATTGAATCACAGTGTGAACTGTGGTGTCATGTGCCATCATTAAAAAAATAATAATAAACACAAGTATTAAGGCAATCATACTACACACAGTAAAGATTAGATAATGGATTGACATAAAGGTAAATAATAAAATTTTCAACTATGCTACAGGGTGGCCAACCACCTTAGTTTACCAGAATTGAGGGGTTCCTAGGATACGAAATTCTCAGTTTTAGAAACAGCACAGTCCTGGCAAACAGGGTCAAATCGGTCACCCTACTGTGTTACCAGCTTTCCAAGGAAGTGATGTTTTAAAATTCAGTTTATATTAATTATGGGGAGGGCTTAGAAGATCATCAGTAGCAAATTCTTTTGCCTGCTTTTTACTGCAAAAGAGAACAATTTTATCAGTGAGCATAAAATCCTCTTGGTAAGGGCCTGTGTAATATTTGGTCTCCAACATTTAATCAGGAAAGCTGCATAGCCAGAAAATTCTTCCTTGCTATGTGAATTAAGTTTTGCCACACATGCAAATTTATTGGCATTCTGCATATCTGAGAAGCAATTTCAATGACCCCTTTAAGTATAAGCATAAGTCAGTTTAAGAGACCCCAATAAGGTCACACAAAAAGGGAATTAAAGTTACCAAACACACCTAAAAAATTTATGATCACAGATGGATATATATATATATACTGTTGGGGGGACCATACAACAAATAAGCATTTGTTGGTCCATAACTGATTGTATTCTGCCTAGTAATATTTTACTAAACAGATATTATCCAAAAGAGAAATCAACTGATTACCTAATTTAAATGCATATGTGAGTGTGTGTTTAGTTATGGTCTGATCCCTAGTGTATAATGAACGTAAGACAAAAATACGTGCAATCTTTTCCTAGTTTTTGCCATATTAAGTTAGTTAGAAAAGCAATAGAAAAGCTGGGGGTTTCAAAAAGATGGCTTATATTTTAAAATATTCTTGAAAATATTTACAAGATTTCATGCTAATGGTACCCATAATTGAACTGCAATGTCATGAACAGCTTCATAGAGCTAGGTTCTCAGAGACGATGACAGAACTAGTCTTTTTATATGAAAAGTTTCTATATTACCTTTATTTAAAATGTATGTGGACCGTCCATCTTTGACAACAATAATAAATTATTTCCATGGTAACCCAGGGATAGAACCAAATAGATGTCATCTCAGCATAGCGACAAAAGGGACTACAGAGGAAGTCCCTTTTCAATGTTTTGGTCAAGATACTGCATTGTAAATATTTTAAAACTAAATCATCATGACCGTGACTGAGGGTTATCTGGCTATTAGAAAATAAATTGTCTGAGGAGAGGTAAAAATTATTTTTTTTGGCAAAATGAGAAATAACAATAAAGAGAAAGAAAATATCATTTACATAGGGTTGGCATATAAGGATCAGAAACTTATTTGCATTCTTAACAGTAAATTAATAATAAAAACCAATATAACCCTTTGTCAACATGCCAAACCCCAATGAGGAGTCTGTGCTGAAAGAGGTTGCAAAGACATAGATTCAATTTCCATGTAAAACAATCAGCAATAATATTATGTCAACAATTTTTTCTGTCATTCTCTTTGGTAGTTTTTGTTAACCTTGAATATCAGAATATTGCATTATTTGGTAGATCCATTCTTGTTTATTTTCTCTCTATTGAATTAAGTATACCTACTCTTGACTGGACAATATCCAGATAATGGATCCGAATTACAGTTACTTGATGTTTATAACCACAACATTTATAGTAGCTATTCACACACACTCTTTCTCAGGTATAAACTAAATTATCTTTCAAGTTCAGGCACTTAATAATGCTAAATTTCAATAAGTCTGTGCTGGGGCTACCAAAAAGACAGCATAGGTTAGGAAAAGAACAATTTCACGGACTAACTAGTCTTCCCTTATTGATTGATTGTGTGGATTAACTGAATCCAAATCTTTGAACAACTAGGAAAGCAGGATGGTGAGAAAAGAAATCACATTTAACACAAAATTATAGTTACTATAACAATAACATTAATGATCATAAAATTATGACAATGATGCTGAACAAATTATTACATAGGCTGGTCACTCTTCATGGTACTTTGCATACATTTTCTCATTTACTCTTCACAAAACCACTTCAGTGTTACTCCTATTCTCTGTGTTTTCTAAGTAGGAATACTGAATAACTTAGCCAAGGTAAAAATAATGATTAAAATAAATTCAGAATAAAATTATCTCTTTCACAGTACCTGGATATAAGTGAATTGCTGCAGAGCTGCATCTGGGATTAGCCCACTTCTCACATATCTGGTGCCACTGATGAGTCAAGTAGGTCAGGGAGCCTCCGCCCAGGCCACCATGACATGTAAAGGAATGACCATTGGGCCATTTCTCTCTTTAAAGTGGGGGCTGGAAATTCTGACAACTCGGGGGATTTTACCTTACTGGGGGTCAGTCACAAATTGTTTATTCATCCCTACAACTGAGAGTTAACCAAAGCTTGAGAATCATAAGGTGATAGCACAAGTGCAGATTCACTTGGGAAAAGAAGGGACTGGGGCAGGAATAGAAGTAAACCTATACAGTGAATCTTGACTTTTGGTTTATTTCCTCAAATGTAATACTAACTCCCATAGCATCATAAAATTTTTAATTATTTCATGTAAATTTGGTTGCAGTTTCATATCATAAAAATTCTTTAAATCAGATGAATAGTACAGAATATGCAATAAAACAGAAAAAAAAATAATAGTTTCCAAAGTCATGGCAGGATTATTAAGGGGAGATCCCTCGAGCATGGGCCTCACATAGCCAAACCATGTGTGTCCTTCTCCCCAGTAATTGTCTTTTTTCACAACGTTGGTATGTTATAATATCTGATCTGCTGTATTAGTACCACTCTTGTGACACTTAGACCTGCTGTATACATTTATATCTATATTAATTGCATCAATGGAACATATAAATATAATTTAAAGACAATATTGAGAGCTAAACTTTAAAACTCCTTAGCAAGCCAAGTCGCCAAAGAGAGAAGAAAAAGTAATTAACCTTCATTTAACAATAGTAGAAAGTAAAATCATCTGCCATAAAATGCCTTAAATATAGATGTCGTGTTTTGAAACATAACATCTTTTTTGCAACATCAATGACCAGCTTTTTTTTACATTCCTTTCTCTTTGTGCCTGATTGTCCCATCCTTTTAATGGGAAGAGATTTATTAACTAAGCTAAGGGCCACTCTGTTTCTTGAGGGGCAAGAGAACCACCCTCATCACCAAATGATTCCAACAGAAAGTGGAAAGGAACAGATTGAATCTGGAGCTGAAATAAAAGCCTTACTAGACACTGGAGTATAAAATATCAAGGTTCTGGGCTTGGCCAAAGATATCGAGCTGGTGATTATTAAGTTTAAAAGGATTATAGAGTGTCTAAATCTAAGGTGCAAATTTCTTAAACCTAGGGAAGATCCTCAAAAGTATTTGTAAACAGATTACCAAAATGGGAGGCCACTGATCTAACTAAAGTAACCATAGCTGATATTCACAGCCGGGTAGGAATTTGGGGGGAAACCTTCTTACTTAAGCAAAATGAGCGAAAGTAAAACCTTACAACATAGAAGAATGGGTATACCAGTCCTTTGGTATCATTGAGGTGGCCACCCAATTCTTTGAGGAAAAAAAATAAAGAAGAAGGGCTTTCCTGGTGGCACAGTGGATGAGAGTCCGCCTGCCGATGCAGGGGACACAGGTTCGTGCCCCGGTCCGCGAAGATCCCACATGCCGTGGAGCGGCTATGGCTGCTGAGCCTGCGCGTCCGGAGCCTGTGCTCCGCAATGGGAGAGACCACAACAGTGAGAGGCCCGCGGACCGCAAAAAAAAAAAAAAAAAAAAAAAAAAGAAGAAGAAAAAGAAATGTTTTTCTGGCCTCAAGGAAACAAAATCATTCTAGGAGGAACTTATCTCCACCATCTTTTTAAAATGCAAATTTTAAAAAAGGGGGTAAAGTAATTTAAAACTTGACTTGTCAAGGATAAACAGAAATCCTAAGTGTCTTTTCTGTAAACATTAGTAAAAAGGGTTTAGTCATCTAGACCTTGATCTGTTCCTTCTGCCAGAATCCCAACTTGAATCCAGCCCCTTGTAACTGAGAGGTTTTACATTGTTGTACCGGACTCAGGGCTGAATTTTTGAAATGAAAACTGTGAGGTCCCTGTGTTTTTTTTGTGTGTGTTCAAATGTATCAATGTGTGTTGTAGATGTATGGTATTACCAAAATTAATTTGTGAAAGAGGTCTACTTAATTGACTTTAAAAAATTAAGCACTTATATAAATACTAAGGAATGTAAAACTGGCCAGAATGATTTTCGGGTTCACGTGACCTAGGAAATATTCAACATTAAATTAATATCTTGTATTGATGGTGGCTTAACCTTGTTGGTTTGATTAATATAGACGTTTCTTTAGAGTCATCAGTGTTAAATATAATACTTCTGTTGTAACTAGGTTTACTAGAGGTCAAATAAGACCTTATTATATCTGTTGCAAATTTGTCAACACAAAAAGTAACTTGATGTGAAAAAAAAACTTTTAAGGAGAGTAAAATGTATGTTTTCAGTAAAAGAAGGTGTGAGGATTTAAAAAAAGTACTAAAAATGGAGTTGTACATGATCAGGATTTTCTAAGATTGTATTAAATCTAGTTAGGTAAATGGATTTTGCTGGGAATGGGCTAGGACAAGACTGGATTTGGTTCTCCCTCCAAAGTTTTCTTGAAATGCTACTTTCGATAACAGGCTGTATAAATTTCTCTGCCTTTAAGTGATCTGTATTTGCTTCTGAGATCTCTTTTAACTTTAGTTAAGGAGTAAGTATGTCTTAAAATGACCTATGATCTTATTTGACCAAGTGTTTTAAAACTTTTTTTTTTTTTTTTTTTTTTGCACTACGCGGGCCTCTCACTGTTGTGGCCTCTCCAGTTGCGGAGCACAGGCTCCAGACGCGCAGGCTCAGCAGCCATGGCTCATGGGCCCAGCTGCTCTGCGGCATGTGGAATCTTCCCGGACCGGGGCACGAACCCATGTCTCTTGCATCGGCAGGCGGACTCTTAACCACTGTGTCACCAGGGAAGCCCTGTTTTAAAACTTTTTGACAAACTTTCCAAATATCAAATTTTAAAGTTCTTTTGATTTCCAGTTAACTTTGGTATGCTTTACAGGGCCCCTGAGGTACCTCAAAAAAAAAATTAACTAGGATTGTTTTGTATGTAAAATCAAATATAATCAGATGTTTAAAAAATATTCTTTTAAAAAATAATTCCAAATTCCATTTACATGTGGAAAGCTCATACAAATTAATAGGATTAAAAACAATTATAGCCCTCTCCTCCACACCATACCATAAAATGAAGGGCCAAGAACATGAAAAGGTAACTCACAGAAGTGGCTAATAAAAACAAAAATTGCTTGTTACCATTAGTGAAGGAAATAAATATATACTAAAGCCACTATAAGATAACAGCTTATTTGTTGTTTGCTTGTTTTACCTAACATATTAGCAAACATTTAGATGCAAGAGTATTCAACATTGGGACTTCCATGGTGGTCCAGTGGTTAAGACTTTGCACTTCCAATGCAAGGGGTGTGGGTTTGATCCCTGGCCAGGGAACTAAGATCTCACGTGCTGTGTGGCGCAGCCAAAAAATTTAAAAAATAATAATATTCAACATAGATGGAGTACAGTTAGGCAAATACAACTTTAAAAGAAAAAGAAATTTGGCTGATATATTAAAATTTCTGAAATGCACATATTCTCTTATCCACTAATTCCATTTCTAAGGATTAATCATCATAAACATTTTTATAAATTAGAACAAACTTTACAGCAAAGATGTTCATGTGGAATTATTTTAATAGTGAAAAAATGGAAAAAACAAACAGTAGGCAATAAATATTACTGTAGGTTAATGTAGTAACAATAACTATAATTTATTTATTAAGTGATTTTTAGGTGTTTGCAGATGTGCCAGATTTTTGGCCTACATGATCTCAAACCTCCTAAAAACCCTGTGAAATAGATAAAAATATTTTCCCCATTTTACAGATGAGGAAATGGAACTCAGAGAAATTATGTGACTTTCCCAAAATACCCAGTAAATAATGGCTGGTCAAGGATTCAAACCAGACTCATCTTATTCCAGAGCCTGTGTTCTTCTATATCGCCTGCCATATAGTGGAACACTGTAATCATAGTTAAAGTTATCACTATAAAAAGCCTTTAGTGACCTGTTGAGAGCATGATGGGACAGTAAGATGTAAACTACTACATGATATGCACTGAACCAATGATCATTGAACAAGTATTACATTCAAGGCACTTGTATCCTGAGTTCAAAATGAGAGAGAGCTCAACTATTAAAAAAAAATAAATGAAAATTCTGAAAAAGACCTGAAAATTTGTTAGTAAAAATTTGGGGTGGGGAGAGGTAGCAAAAATAATGGTAGTTTTAATATTCTTCCTTACTCTCTTTTATATTTTCCAAGGGTATGCAAAATGAGAAATAGCTTTGTGGAGTCCCAAGGACTGTGATTCCACTATGGCCACACTTCAGTTCCTTGGTTGTCTGGGCAGTTAAGGATGGTGAGTTTAGCTCTTGTTAACATAGATTGCACACCAAGTTTATTTTTTGTTTGGATATTAGCTGCCAACTTATTTATTTGTTTTTGACAACCAGTAACAGGGTCATCTCAGCCCAAATGGGCACTCATTATTTCCATGGCTTCCTGATCCATGACATTTTCACACCAAATCCCCACAATTCAGCTCCTTTAAATAATGTAGTTTCCACTTGGGTTCCTCTTTCTTACAGTTCCCTTGACATGTTCACTTGAGAAAGACAATGAGCTCCTATTAAAACCACCCAAAGCCTTTCCACACCAACCTCCCAGAAAATAAGCAATTAGAGGAACACCAAGAATTCCAAATTAGCAAAACTTAGTAAATATGCAAATACACATCTAATTCACTGGTTTTTAAATAATTAACACTGTGCATTGATTTGTGCATCCTCTATTCCCAATCAGAGTTATTCTTGCACATCTTAGATCATTTTATTAACTCAGTTAAAATTCTATATCATTATTTGTAATTTCTCTGCCACAAAATGTCAAATTTCTGTTGGTCCAAAAGACTCTGATCTGCCCCACCCCTTCAACCCCTGGCCACCCACCCCCAGCCCATCTCTTTCCCTAAGTTCCCCATTGCCCCTCACAACCCCAGCTGCACTGACTCCCCCAGTATCCTCCAACATGCCAAGTCCACTCATGGATAAAGTTTCCATCTGCCTGTTCCCTCTGCCCACCGTGCTTGTTTTCCAGCTTGGTTAACTTCTTCAAGCTTCCTAACTACCTTAACTATCATATTTAAATATGCCCCCCCCTCCCTCCACTCTGCACTCCTCATTCCCCTAACCATACTATCTATGATTTTTACTCTGGTTTCCAATAAAGGGTACTTATAACCTTGTAACATTATATATTTAACTCATTTCCTGTTTATTATTTGTTTCCCATCATTAGAAGGTAAGCTCCTGGTGGGTAGACATTCTTTCATCTCTATTGTTGACTGATGTATACATCAGCAGCCCAAATACCCATGTGTACCAGAACAGCCTCTGGCATGTAACAGGTACTCCATACATATTGGTTGCATGAATAAATATTACTGCTGGCTGATATATAAGTGAAAGTACAAATGGCTGCTTAGCCCAAATGCCTATATCATATCCAAGTCCAATACGAGGCCTTGATAGTAACTTCAAAGCTATAGCCCTATCATGCTCCAGCTATTTTTTAAGGAAATATACAATCATCCACATCCCTAATCCTGTACTGCCACCTCACAAATTATAAAGGTGAAATACTTGAGGTGGTTGACTTATAGTGTGTTCCTTAAAATGCACATTTTCATCCTGTATAAACTTCAGGTAAGACCAGAAATTTGAGGAAGCTGCCCCAGTTTCTTACCTTAGCCCAAAATGTAGTCTTTAGTCCATTCCACTCTCACACATGCTTTTTCTAAGCTCCAGTCCATTCTAGAAAAATTGTAATCAAAGTAAAGAAGTTCTTCATCCTCCTGCCCATTGTCAATTAATGATGCCTCATTAGACAAATCATTTGGAACGCTGATGAGGTTTTCCTGAACACAAAGGCCAGGCTGATCGATTGTTTTTCCACCTGTGGCTCTTAGGTGAATAGCCAAAAGTTAGCCCAGTTCTTGGGGGCCTCCACTGTGTCAGCAAAAATTAGCAAGAAAGTGGCCAAGTTGTCAATAGAGCACAGAGACAATTAGTTAATGATTAGGGAGCTAGCAGTTGGGAAATTGATAACAATATGAGCCATCTTGGTTACATTTGCATGCATTTAGAAAATCTATAGCACGGTAAAAAGTATAATACCACAGAGAGGGAAATGATGTGCTTTGAAACCAAATTAAACAAGAGAACTTAATCATGAGCAGAAATTTGCACAACTTGGTAGAAGGTCATGGCTATGTCAGAATGATGCAGTAACACTGATCAAATAGATTATTAACCCCAACTGTGAGATTTCTCTTACCTTTACATAAGGCCTTCCTTCTGAATTTGGATTGATTGATTAATTCATCGTATATTTATTGAGCACCCATATGGGCCAGATGATTTATGTTTTAGGCATCATGGAAAAGAAGGTCAAATGAGATAGACTTGGTCCCTGCCCTTAGAAAGATGAAATTCTGGTAGGGAAGTCAGATTTTAAAAAGAAAGAAACAAACTACTTATAATTGTTGTAAGTATGTTTAAAATATCCTAATTATATTCTGGGATGGTTGGAAGGGAGAGTCCCTTCAGATATTTAGGAATGGGGGCTTCCCTGGTGGCACAGTGGTTGAAAGTCCGCCTGCCGATGCAGGGGACACGGGTTTGTGCCCTGGTCCGGGAGGATCCCGCATGCCGCAGAGCGACTGGGCCCGTGAACCATCGCCGCTGAGCCTGCGCGTCCGGAACCTGTGCTCCGCAACGGGAGAGGCCACAACAGTGAGAGGCACGCATACCGCAAAAAAACAAAAAACAAACAAAAAAACCCGATATTTAGGAATGAAGATTAATAATCAAAATTTAAAGTCTATGTTTTAATATATTTTTCTCCTTAGAGGGTGGAAATTCTTAGGTGTTCCTCCGCAGGTCACGTGGCATTTCTAACAGAACAGCAACTAGAGTGAGGCTGATGGGACCTTAATTGTTGAAAGTGTCAGCAGTGAGGAAGTGGGTCAGCTTGGATTTATCTTGCAGTATTTAAAACTCTGCTGTGGCTTTAGCCTAAGGGTATATCTACAGCCACTGGAAATGATGGGGGTGTCCAAGGTCATTTTTCTTACAGTTTTCAAATAACTTGAACCTTCTGTTATCATTTAAATGGCAACAGTGGGAAATAGTGCAAATTCAAAATAACACTGCACATACAACAGGAAAAGATTTTCAAATGTTAGAAGGATTGTGCCAAGCAGAGGTGCCACAGCACTCCCTGTCACCTTGGACAAAAGTCTTCTATCCCACACCAAACAGTGGGTCAATTGTGAGGAAATTTAAGTCATGAAGTCACAGGGACGAAAAATCCTAGAGCTAGAAAGAGCTGTCTTGAAATCGTCTACTCTTTCATCATTTCACAGGGAAGTCTCCATGGCCAAGTTCCTTGGGGGAAGATCCAGCCTAGAACCTACTCCTGCTAACTCCAAGGCTGGTAAAGCCCAAGCCAGAAAGTCAAAGGCCAGGTATTGTACTGTCAAAGAAGATGAAATATCAAAGTTTCCAGCTAAATACAAACCTGTTACATCCGTACACTTAGGTAAGTGTAATTTCATTTCAAACCAACATTGTTCCTCTGACTCAACTTACCCAAACCCCTGAGTAAAATATATTCCTGCCAAATTTATTTTTACTTCCTTACAGGCCCATTTATATACAGTTAAATTAGTTATCCAGCCAATTCTCTTCCATATGAAAGCAGAAAACTGATTTAGCTGGTGGTTTTCATCTGTTAATTGGATTCTTACTGCAAAGATACTGTTACTTTTTCTTTTTCTTTCACTTTTATTTTTCATTTGGAAGAAATATGTGAAAAGGTGATGCTTTGTTTATTAAAATCTCAACTCATTCTCCTAAAAATAAAGCCTTTTATTATTATTATAAAGTTATCTCTAGATATGAATTTATAATGATGTCTCCACTATTTTCTCAGCTGACAGGACCAATGTAGACACAAAGAAAGTCATCAACTCCTTAGATTATTATAAAGTATACAATTCCATTTGAACTTACTCTGTATAATGCCAAATCAACTGATTCATTCAATCTTTCACTCCATTTACTACATTGCATGAAGGAATAATTTGGTTTTATAGAGATAAACTATGCTTTTCTTTGAAATGACCATTTGTTATAATTCCATTGAAATGTTTGACTCCATTCAGGTGGTGAATACGGAAGGTGGGAGAGAAATATATATGCTTAGAGTTTTCCATCTTATCTGTTCTCCATTTTTTTTATAATAATTTTTAAAATCTGTTAAAAAAAGCTCTATTTCTAGTTGAGCATATGACCAAATACATAAAAACTACATTCCCCAGGTTAGATAGATAGATAGATAGATAGAAAGATATAGATATGGATTGGAAATATAGATATAGATAGATTTTTATAAGGTTTTGGCTCACACAATTATGGAAGCTAAGAAGTCTCTTGCTCTGATGCTTGCAAGCTGGAGACCCATGAAAGCCAGTGGAAGGGTTATAGTCTGAGTCCTAAGTTCGGAGAACTGTTAAGCCAATGGCATTAGTCCCAGTCAAAAGGCAGAAGAAGACAGAGAGAGCGAATCCTCCCTTCCTCTGCCTTTTTGTTCTATTCAGGCCCTTAATGGATGGGATGAGGCTCACCCACACTGGGAACACAATCTGCCTATTTGGTCTACTGGGTCAAATGCTAATCCCATTCAGAAGCACTGTTGGATGTAAATTGATACAGCCACTATGGAGAACAGTATGGAGGTGCCTTATAAAACTAAAAATAGAACTACCATATGACCCAGCAATCTCACTAGTGGGCATATACCCTGAGAAAACCATAATTCAAAAAGAGTCATGTATCACTATGTTCATTGCAGCTCTATTTACAATAGCCAGGACATGGAAATGACCTAGGTGTCCATCATTGGATGAATGGATAAAGAAGATGTGGCACATATATATAATGGAATATTACTCAGCCATAAAAAGAAATAAAATTGAGATATTTGTAGTGAGGTAGATGGAACTAGTGTCTGTCATACAGAGTGAAGTAAGTCAGAATGAGAAAAACAAATACCATATGCTAACACACATATGTGGAATCTAAGAGAAAAAAAAAAAAGGTCATGAAGAACCTAGGGGTAAGATGGGAATAAAAACACAGACCTACTAGAACATGGACTTGAGGATATGGGGAGGGGGAAGGGTAAGCTGTGGCAAAGTGAGAGAGTGGCATGGACATATATACACTACCAAAGGTAAAATAGATAGCTAGTGGGAAGTAGCCACATAGCACAGGGAGATCAGCTTGCTGGTTTGTGACCACCTAGAGGGGTGGGATAAGGAGGTTGGGAGGGAGGGAGATGCAAGAGGGAAGAGATTTGGGAACATATGTATATGTATAACTGATTCACTTTGTTATAAAGAAGAAACTAACACCATTGTAAAGCAATTATACTCCAATAAAGATGTTTAAAAAAAGGGAAGCACCCTCAAAACATACCCAGAAATAATGTTTAACAAATTATCTAGACACCCCATGATCAGATCAAGTTGACATAAAATTAACCCTCACAGAGGCTTGTTAATAAAAGTCCTGTCCAGTGAGATTAAAGTAAAGACACTAACAGGTATTCTTGAATTTAAGTCATGCAGCCACCTCCACCCTTTTCCCTGTGATATTATCATGATAGATAGAGGTGGAGAGCTCTGTTGAGTCATGCTTTGGTGATCACAGAACAACCGTGGTAACCCTGGATTTGCCTACATTTTCAGAAGGGGAAGATAAACTGTCTACTTTAAGATACTGTTATTTTGGGTTTTCTGTCACTTGCAGTTGAGTCTAATATTAAATTGTTTGTGATGGAAAAAGAGAAAGGAGGGTGGCAGGAGAGAAAAAGACATGAATGTATACTGTGTATTTACTATTGCTTTAAATAGGTTATTGGAATTAATAACTACAGCAAATGACATAATAGCTATTGTGATCATCATTTCAGGAAGAAAGAGATTGATACTCAGAAAGGCTAAATATCCTTTCTGAATTTATATAACTAGGATGTGACGGAGCTTGGTTTTTCTACCAAGTTCACTGACTCCAAACCATGCTTTGTTTCCTCCAGATGGTACAGCAGTGTCTCCCAGAACTCTTTTAGAAGTTCATTTTATTACTAAGGTGAAGTGGTAGAATCATTTTTCAGTGTCCAGGGTCTGTAATGTTTCATACCAGACTTTAGTGTCATCAAAAGGCTGGAATGAAAATGAAGACTGTATTATCAAATATATTCATCCCTTGGGGGACTTCTTAAGTCAGACTATTGCACTACAGGCAAAATATATACAATATTAATTTTAAAATAATTGAAGTGTGTCAATAAGTGAATGAGCCTCTTATTTCAATATCTTTTGGAGAATAAACTTTGAGTGAAATTTAACAGTTTTTTTTCCTCTTCTGTGAGAGCTACACACAAAATTTTGTTATCTAATTACCACATCAAAGTGACTGGTTTGTACTTGTCCAATCATTATGTTCACCTTATTAGCCTAGAAAAGTTCCTTATGCTCCTTGTGGTTTAGGAATATTTTCAAATACTTTATAGTGTGGGGATTTGTCAAGGTTTGTTTCAGGTTTATTTTCATTCTCTGAGCCTTTACAGATGACTCCTTCCCATTCCAAGGGTCTTAGCTGAATTGTCCAGCATTATTAACATACTATAATAAGAGGCTTTAACTTCATTGGGTTACCAGAGAACACTATGAATTCCAAAGTGAGCCTTTAGAAGACAGACATAGAGAGATATAGAAGATACGGGTTATCTTCTGACCCACTTGCCTTTCCATTGATGTTCAGATACTTGACTTTCTGTGCCTCACTGCTTTGACCTACAAGCATCCAATTATTTTCAATTTAGATATACTTGTCAGCACCTTTGCTTTTCAACCCTGAGCATGGGTTTCCTAAGTTTCAAAAGGAAATTGATGTTGAAAAGAATAAGGGGAGGCTTGTAGATGTCTGACTCTTTTTCTTCTTCTTCCACAAATTATAGTAGCTTAAATTCTGACCAGGCAGGTTGATCTAACTAGAAAGAAAGTGTGCCATGAAAGCATCCCAAAGGTCGTATCGGTTCAAGGAGAATGACACAGGCAATGATGTCATCCTCAATTCTTTCTTCTCCTTGATATTCCACACCTATCGACCATCAAATTCAATTGGCTTCATCTCAGAAACACAATTCTAATTCCCTTTCTACTCTTCAACGCCACTGAATTTGTCCAGAAATTTCAAATATATATATATAGATAGATAGATAGATAGATAGATAGATAGATAATTTGTTTTTTTATAGGTACTTTGTGTTTAGATAGTTCATATCAGTTTGGCTTGACCAGACAAGTCAGTCATATCTGACCACTCAATACATGTTTATTGTCTGGCTGAATGAGTTGCTATGTTTAGCTCTGCAGAAATGGTATATAAAAAAGTGTTCAATTCTTGTTATCACACTTAAGCTTATTCAAGGAATAGTTCAAATTTTATCGAAACCTATTTTTTAATGGTCCAATTAGCAAAAATCACAATATTTTCTCATAAGTAGCTGACATACCATGGTGCAGCATCTTATGAGTCTTCCCCAAGGAGTATTGGAAAGTTCAAGTATGCTTAAGGGAGAGATTTAGTACCCTTCTATAGGATTGTGTTACCATCTCAAAAATGCTCTTTGATTTAAAACTGGCAGTTTATGTATGGTTATAAATTATAGAGTAAATCATGATAGGCAAGGGGAATAAATATTATATCTGAGGGTTTGCAAGACAGTCTCTAGACACTAAAGAGCTTTAAATCAGCTAGTCTTGCTTACTTTCTGTTCTCTATAGAATATTGGCCAAAACATGGGGTTTTGAAGGAACACTTCTAAATATTTGATACTATTATTTGTATTACTATGCAGGAAAACTGTTTACTGTAGTTATATAAAGTCTTGGATAAAGATTAGTTCCTATCACTCTTTCTACTAAAAATTACTTAATTTTAATAAGTTTAAAATACTTATGATTGTTTAAGATAAATTAATTTTCCAAGCCTTAGGAGGGTTAAAAGATGCAAATTAATATTTTCCAATCATTAACAGTGGAAAAATATTCTGTGCAAAAGAAAAAGACACAGTTTCAGTCAGAAAGCAGAAGAATAACAAGTGCTTATCGTTACTCTCTGTGGGCAAGTTAGAAACTCTACAGTAACTACAATTATATTGCTCTTGGTGAGTGGAAGCCCATGTAGATGAACCTATGGAAAATCACAAATACCTCTGTAATAGACATGAGACCATTGGACAAAGACAGGGGAAGAAAGCTGAATAACATACCTAAAATAGACCATCAATTTATTTATTTGTTTGTTTATTAAATGTTTAATTTTTTATTGTGTCTTTTTCTCTTCTCTCCAGCTTTATTGAGATATAATTGATATATAACATTGTATAAGCTTAAGGTATATAATATGTTGATTTGATACACATATATTGCAACATGATTACCACCATAGTGTTAGCTAACTCTTCCATCACATCACATAGTTGCCATTTCTTTTTGTGGTAAAAACATTTAAGAACTACTTTCATAGCAACTTTCATGTATACAACACCATGGTGTATATTAGATCACCAGAACTTACTCATCTTAAGCTGGAGTGTGTACCCTTTGACTAATATCGCTCCACTTCCTCCAACTACCAGTCCCAGTAACCAACATTCTACATTCTGTTTCTATGAGTTCAGCCTTTCTAGAATCCACATATAAATGATATCCTATAGTATTTGTCTCTCGTATGTCTGACTTATTTCACTTAGCATAATGCCTTCAAGTTTCATCCATGTTGTTGCAAATGTCAGTATTTCTTTTTTTTCTCATGACTGAATAATATTCCTGTGTGTGTGTGTGTGTATCACATCCTCTTTCATCATCTGTTAATGGATACTTAAGTTGTTTCCATATCTTGGCTATTGTGAATAATGCTGAAATGGACATGAGAGTGCATATAACTCTTTGAGATCCTATTTTCATTACCTTTGGATATATACACAGAAATGAGATTGCAAATCATAAAATAATTCTATTTTTAATTTTTTTAGAAACCTCCATATTGTTTTCCATAGTGGCTCTGGTAACTTAAATTCCTACCAACAGTACAAAAGGATTTTCTTTTCTCTGTATCCTTACCAACACTTGTCACCTCGTATTGTGTGTGTGTGTGTGTGTGTGTGTGTGTGTGTGTGTGTGTGTGTTTGATGATACCCATTTTAAAGGTGTATGGTGATATCTCATTGCAGTTCTTTTTTTTTTTTTTTTTTTTTTTTTTTGCGGTACGCGGGCCTCTCACTGTTGTGGCCTCTCCTGTTGCGGAGCACAGGCTCCGGATGCACAAGCTTAGCAGCCATGGCTCATGGGCCTAGCCGCTCCATGGAATGTGGGATCTTCCTGGACTGGGGCATGAACCTGTGTCCCCTGCATCAGCAGGCGGACTCTCAACCACTGCACCACCAGGGAAGCCCTCATTGCAGTTTTGACGTGCACTTCTCTGATGATGCCAAGCACCATTTCATGTACCTGTTGGCCATTGATATGTCTTCTTTGGAAAAATTTCTATTCAGTTCCTTTTCCCATTTTAAATAAGATTTTTTTTTTCTGTTGAGTTGTATGAGTTATTTATTTTAGATATTAGCTCTTTATCAAATATATGATTTGCACGCATTTTCTCTCATTTCATAGGTTTCATTTCATTGATTCTTTTACTATGCAGAAGCTTTTTAGTTTTCTGTTGTCCTGTGTATTTATTTTTGTTTCTATGGCTTGTGCTTTTGGTGTTATATCCAAAAAATCATCTCCAAGACCCATATCAAGGAACATTTTCCTTAAGTTTTCTTCTAGGGGTTTTACAGTTTCCATTTTTTTATGTGTAAGTCTTTAATCCATTTCGAGTTACCATTTGTCAGTGGTGTAAAACACAGGTCCAGTTTAACTGTTCTGCATGTGATTATCCAGTTTCCATTAAACCATTTATTGAAGAGATTATCCTTTCCCCATTTAATATTCTTGTCTTTCTTGACAAATATTAGTTAACTGTACATGCAGAGGTTTATTTCTAGGCTCTCAGTTCTGTTCCATTGGTATATATGTCTATTTTTATGCCAATACCATACAGTTTTTTTTTAAACATCTTTATTGGAGTATAATTGCTTTACAATGTTGTGTAAGTTTCTGCTATACAGCAAAGTGAATCAGCTATATGTATACGTATATCCCCATATCTTGCTGTTCTTGCATCTCCCTCCAAACTCGCTATCCCACCCCTCTAGGTGGTCACAAAGCTCCAAGATGACCTCACTGTGCTATGCAGCTGCTTCACACTAGCTATCTAATTTACATTTGGTAGTGTATATGTGTCCATGCCACTCTCTCACTTTGTCCCAGCTTACCCTTCCCCCTCCCTGTGTCCTCAAATCCATTCTCTAAATCTGTATTTTTATTCCTGTCCTGCCCTTAAGTTCTTAAGAATCTTTTTTTTTTTTAGATTCCATATATATGTGTTAGCATATGGTATTTTTTTTTCTCTTTCTGATTTACTTCACTCTGTATGACAGACTCTAGGTCCATCCACCTCACTACACTAACAGTTCTGTTTCCTTTTATGGCTAATAGTCCATTGTATATATGCACCACATCTTCATTATCCATTCATCTATCGATGGACACTTAAGTTGCTTCCATGTCCTGGCTATTGTAAATATGCTTCAATGAACATTGTGGCAGTTGACTCTTTTTGAATTATGATTTCCTCAAGGTATAACCCCAGGAGTCGGATTGCTGGGTCGTATGGTAGTTATTTTTTTTTCTTTTTAGAATTTTTTTTTGGATTTTATTTTATTTTTTTATACAGCAGGTTCTTATTAGTCATCCATTAGTCATCCAATTTATACACATCAATGTGCACATGTCAATACCAATCTCCCAATTAATCACACCCCCACCCCCTCTCCCCGCCTCTTTCCCCCCTTGGTGTCCATAAGTTTGTTCTCTACATCTGTGTCTCAATTTCTGCCCTGCAAACCGATTCATCTGTACCATTTTTCTAGGTTCCACATATATGAGATAATATATGATATTTGTTTTTTCCTTTCTGACTTACATCACTCTTTATGAGTCTCTAGATCCATCCACATCTCTAAAAATGACACAATTTTGTTCCTTTTTATGGCTGAATAATATTCCATTGTATATATGTATACATGTACCACATCTTCTTTATCCAGTCATCTGCCGATGGGCATTTATGTTGCTTCCATGACCTGGATATTGTAAATAGTGCTGAAATGAACATTAGGGTGCATGTGTCTTTTGGAATTATGGTTTTCTCATAGTATATGCCCATTAGTGGGATTGCTGGGTCATATGGTAGCTCTATTTTTAGTTTATTAAGGGACCTCCATACTGTTCTCCATAGTGGCTGTATCAATTTACATTCCCACCAACAGTGCAAGAGGGTTCCCTATTCTCCACACCCTCTCCAGCGTTTGTTGTTTGTAGATTTTCTGATGATGCCCATTCTAACTGGTGTGAAGTGATACCTCATTGTAGTTTTGATTTGCATTTCTCTAACAATTAGTGATGTTGAGCAGTTTTTCATGTGCTTCTTGGCCATCTGTATGTCTTCTTTGGAGAAATGTCTGTTTAGATCTTCTGCCCATTTTTGGATTGGATAGTTTGTTTTTTTAATATTTAACTGCATGAGCTGTTTATATATTTTGGAGATTAATCCTTTGTCTGTTACTTCATTTGCAAATATTTTCTCTGACTCTAAGTGTTGTCTTTTAATCTTGTTTATGGTTTCCTTTGCTGTGCAAAAGCTTTTAAGTTTCATTAGGTCCCATTTGTTTATTTTTGTTTTTATTTCCATTAATCTAGGAGGTGGACAAAAACCATCTTGCTGTGATTTATGTCAAAGAGTGTTCTTCCTGTGTTTTCCTCCTAGGAGTTTCAAAGTGTCTGGTCTTACATTTAGGTCTCTAATCCATTTTGAGTTTATTTTTCTGTATGGTGTTAGGGAGTGTTCTATTTTCATTCTTTCACATGTAGCTGTCCAGTTGTCCCATCATCATTTATTGAGGAGACAGTCTTTTCTCCATTGTATATCCTTGCCTCCTTTGTCATAGGCTAGTTCACCATAGGTGTGTGGGTTTATCTCTGGGCTGTCTATCTTGTTCCATTGATCTATATTTCTGTTTTTGTGCCAGTGCCATATTGTCTTGATGACTGTAGCTTTGTAGTATAGTCTGAAGTCAAGGAGCCTGATTCCTCTGTCTCTGCTTTTGTCCCTCAAGACTGCTTTGGCTAATCATTGCCTTTTGTGTCTACATAAAAATTTTAAGATATTTTTTGTTCTAGTTCTGTAAAAAAAATGCCATTGGTAATTTGATAGGGATTGCATTGAATCTTTAGATTGCTTTGTGTAGTATAGTCATTTCTACAATATTGAGTCTTCCAATTCAAGAACATGGTATATCTCTCCAACTGTTGGTATCGTCTTTAATTTATTTCATCAGTGTCTTATAGTTTTCTGCATACAGGTCTTTTCTCATCCTATGCAGGTTTATTCCTAGGTATTTTATTCTTTTTGTTGTAATGGTAACTGGGAGTGTTTCCTTAATTTCGCCTTCAGATTTTTCATCATTAGTATATAGGAATGCAAGAGATTTCTGTGTATTAATTTTGTATAATGCAACTTTACCAAATTCATTCATTAGCTCTAGTAGTTTTCTGGTGGCATCTTTAGGATTCTCTATGTATATTCTCATGTCATCTGCAAAGAGTAAGAGCTTTACTTCTTTTCCAATTTCTATTCCTTTTATTTCTTTTTCTTCTCTGATTGCCATGGCTAGGACTTCCAAAACTATGTTGAGTAATACTGGTGAGAGTGGACATCCTTGTCTTGTTTCTGATCTTCAAAGAAATGCTTTCAATTTTTCACCATTGAGAATGATGTTTGCTGTGGGTTTGTGGTATATGGCCTTTATTATGTTGAGGTAGTTTCCTTCTCTGCCTACTTTCTGGAGAGTTTTTATTATAAATGGGTGTTGAATTTTGTCAAAAGCTTTTCCTGCATCCTTTGTGATGATTGCATGGTTTTTATTCTATGACTTGTTAATATGGTGTATCACATTGATTGATTTGTGTATATTGAAGAATCCTTGCATTCCTGCGATAAGTCCCACTTGATCAGTGTGTATGATCCTTTTAATATATTGTTGGATCCTGTTTGCTAGTATTTTGTTGAGGATTTTTGCATCTGTTTTTATCAGTGATATTGGTCTCTAATTTTCTTTCTTTGTAGTATCTATGTCTGGTTTTGTTATCAGGGTGATGGTGACCTCATAGAATGAGTTTGGGAGTGTTGCTGCATCTGCAATTTTTTGGAAGTGTTTGAGAAGGATGGGTGTTAGCTCTTCTCTAAATGTTTCACAGAATTCACATGTGAAGCCATCTTGACCTGGACGTTTATTTGTTGGAAGATTTTTAATCACAGTTTCAATTTCATTACTTGTGATTGGTCTGTTCTTATTTTCTATTTCTTCCTGGTTCAGTCTTGGAAGGTTGTACCTTTCTAAGAATTTGTCCATTACTTCCAGGTTGTCCACTTTATTGGCATAGAGTTGCTTGTAGTAGTCTCATAGGATGCTTTGTATTTCTGCAGTGCCAGTTGTAACTTCTCCTTTTTCATTTTTGTTTTGTTGATTTGAATCCTCTCCCTCTTTTTCTTGATGAGTCTGGCTAATGGTTTATCAATTTTATCTTCTCAAAGAACCAGCTTTTATATTTATTGATCTTTACTATTGTTTTCTTTGATTCTATTTCATTTATTTCTGCTCTGATCTTTATGATTGCGTTCCTTCTGCTATCTTTGGGTTTTGTTTGTTCTTCTTTCTCTAGTTCCTTTAGGTGTAAGGTTAGGTTTTTTGAGACTTTTCTTGTTTCTTGAGGTAAGCTTGTATAGCTATACACTTCCTTCTTAGAACTGCTTTTGCTGCATCCTATAGGTTTTGGAACCTCGTGTTTTTATTGTCATTTTTCTCTAGGTATTTTTTAATTTCCTCTTTGATTTCCTCAGTGATCTCTTAGTTATTTAGTAGCATATTGTTTAGGCTCCATGTGTTTTTGTGTTTTTTACATGTTCTTCCCTGTAATTGACTTCTAATCTCATAGCATTGTGGTCAGAAAAGATGCTTGATGTGATTTCAGTTTTCTTAAATTTACTGAAGCTTTATGTATAACCCAAGATATGATCTGTCCTGGATAATGTTCTGTGTGCACTTGAGAAAAAAGTGTAATCTGCTGTTTTTTGATGGAATGTCCTATAAGTATCAGTGATAGCTTGTGTTTCCTTATTAATTTTCTGTTTGGGTGATCTTTCCATTGGTGTAAGTGAGGTGTTGAAGTCCCCCACTATTATTGTGTTACTGTCGATTTCCTCTTTTAAAGCTATTAACAGTTGCCTTATGTATTGGGGTGCTCCTATGTTGGGTGTATATATATTTATAATTGTTATATCTTCTTCTTGGATTGATCCCTTGATCATTATGTAGTGTCCTTCCTTGTCTCTTGTAACATTCTTTATTTTAATGTCTATTTTATCTGATATGAGTATTGCCACTACAGCTTTCTTTTGATTTCCATTTGCATGGAATACCTTTTTCTGTCCTCTTCCATCCCCTTCCATCCCCAGACAGCATATATATGGGTCTTGTCTTTGTATCCATGCAGCATGCCTGTGTCTTTTGGTTGGAGCATTTAATCCATTCACATTTAAGGTAATTATAGATATGTATGTTCGTATTACCATTTTCTTTTCTTTCTTTTTTTTTGGGGGGGGCGGTATGTGGGCCTCTCACTGCTGTGGCCTCTGCCATTGCAGAGCACATCCTCTGGACACGCAGGCTCAGCGGCCATGGCTCATGTTCCCAGCCACTCCGCGGCATGTGGGATCCTCCCAGACCGGGGCATGAACCCGTGTCCCCTGCATCAGCAGGCAGACTCTCAACCACTGTGCCACCAGGGAAGTCCTACCATTTTCTTAATTGTTTTGTAGGTCCTTTTCTTCTCTTGTGTGTCCCACTTAGAGACGTTCCTTTAGCATTTGTTGTAGAGCTGGTTTGGTGGTGCTGAATTCTCTTAGCTTTTGCTTGTCTCTAAAGCTTTTGAATTCTCCATCGAATCTGAATGATATCCTTGCCAGGTAGTGTACTATTGGTTGTAGGTTCTTCCCTTTCATCACTTTAAGTATATCATGCCACTCCCTTCTGGCCTGTAGGGTTTCTGCTGAGAAATCAGCTGTTAACCTTATGGGAGTTCCCTTGTATGTTATTTGTCATTTTTCCATTGTTGCCTTCAATAATTATTCTTTGTCTTTAATTTTTGCCAATTTGATTACTATGTGTCTTGGTATGTTTCTCCTTGGTTTTATCCTGGATAGGACTCTCTGAGCTTCCTGGACTTGGGTGGCTATTTCCTTTCCCGTGTTAGGGAAAATTTCAACTATAATCGCTTTAAATATATTTTTGAGTCCTTTCTCTCTCTTCTCTTTCTTGGACCCCTATAATGCGAATGTTGTAGCGTTTAATATTTTCCCAGAGGTCTCTTAGGCTGTCTTCATTTCCTTTCATTCTTTTTTCTTTATTCTGTTCCACAGCAGTGAATTCCACCATTCTGTCTTCCAGGTCACTCATCCTTTCTTCTGCCTCAGTTATTCTGTTACTGATTCCTTCTAGTGTGTTTTTCATTTCAGTAATTGCATTGTGCATCTCTGTTTGTTTATTCTTTAATTCTTCTAGGCCTTTGTTAAACATTTCTTTCATCTTCTCAATCTTTGCCTCCATTCTTTTTCCGAGGTCCTGGATCATCTTCACTATCATCATTCTGAATTCTTTTTCTGGAAGGTTGCCTATGTCCACTTCATTTAGTTCTTTTTCTTGGGTTTTATCCTGTTCCTTCATCTAATATGTAGTAATCTGCCTTTTCATTTAATGTGAATGTGGTTTTCATTCCACAGGCTGCAGGATTGTAGTTCTTCTTTCTTCTGCTGTCTGCCCTCTGGTGGATGAGGCTATCTAAGAGGCTTGTGCAAGTTTCCTGATGGGAGGGACTGATGGTGTGTAGAGCTGGCTGTTTTTCTGGTGGGCAGAGCTCAGTAAAACTTTAATCCACTTGACTGCTGATGGGTGGGGCATTTTTCCCTCCCTGTTGTTTGTTTGACCTGAGGCGACCCAACACTGAAGCTTACCCAGGCTCTTTTGTGGGGCTAATTGCAGACTCTGGGAGGGCCCACGCCATAGAGTACTTCCCAGAAATTCTGCTGCCAGTATCCTTGTCTGCACAGTGAGACAGAGCAATCCCCCCACCTTTGCAGGAGACCCTCCAACACTAGAAGGTAGGTCTTATTCAGTCTCCTATGGGGTCACTACTTCTTCCCCTAGGTCCCAATGCACACACTACTTTGTGTGTGCCCTCCAAGAGTGGAGCCTCTGTTTTCCCCAGTCCTGTCAAAGTCCTGCAATCAAATTCTGCTAGCCTTCAAAGTCTGATTTTCTAGGAATTTGTCCTCCTTTTGCTGGACCCCCAGGGTTGGAAGCCTGAAGTGTGGCTCAGAACCTTCACTCCAATGGGTGGACTTCTGTGGTATAAGTGTTCTTCAGTTTGTGAGTCACCTACCCACCACTTATGGAATTTGATTTTATTATGATTGTGCCACTCCTACCATCTCATTGTGGTTTCTCCTTTGTCTTTGGATTTGGGATAGCTTTTTTCGTGTGTTCCAGTGTCTTCCTGTCGATGATTGTTCAGCAGTTAGCTGTAATTCCAGTGTTCTCACAGGAGGGAATGAGAGCACATCCTTCTGGTAGTTCTGTTCTTAGTATTTTAAGGAACCTCCATACTGTTCTCCGTAGTGGCTGTATCAATTTACATTCCCACCAACAGTGCAAGAGGGTACTCTTTCCTCCACAACCTCTCCAGCATTTATTGTTTGTAGGTTTTTTGATGATGGCTATTCCGACTTGTTTGAGGTGATGCCTCACTGTAGTTATGATTTGCATTTTGCTAATCATTAATGATGTTGAGCATCCTTTCATGTGTTTGTGGGTAATCTGTATACCTTCTTTGGAAAAATGTCTATTTAGGTCTTCTGCCATTTTTGGATTGGGTTGTTTGTTGTTGTTTTGTTTTGTTTTTTGATACTGAGCTGCATGAGCTGCTTGTAAATTTGGAGATTAATCCTTTGTCAGTTGCTTCATTTGCAAATATTTTCTCCCCTTCTGAGGGTTGTCTTTTTGGCTTGTTTCTGGTTTCCTAGGCTGTGCAAAAGGTTTTAAGTTTCATTAGGTCTCATTTGTTTATTTTTGTTTTTATTTCCATATCTGGAGGAGGTGTGTCCAAAAGGATCTTGCTGTGATTTATATCATGGAGTGTTCTGCCTATGTTTTCCTCTAAGAGTTTTATAGTGCTGGCCTTACATTTAAGTCTTTAATCCATTTCAAGTTTATTTTTGTGTATGGTGTTAGGGAGTTTTCCCAGCACTACTTACTGAAGAGGTTGTCTTTTCACCATTGTATATTCTTGCCTCTTTCATCAAAAATAAGTTGACCATATGTGTGTGGGTTTACCTCTAGGCTTCCAATCCTGTTCCATTGATCTATATTTCTGTTTTTGTGCCAGTACCACACTGTCTTGATTACTGTAGCTTTGTAGTATACTCTGAAGTCTGGGAGCCTGATTCCTCCAGCTCCATTTTTCTTTCTCAACATTGCTTTGGCTATTCAGGTTTTTTTGTGTTTCCATACAAATTGTGAAATTTTTGGTGCTAGTTCTGTGAAAACTGCCATTGGTAATTTGATAGGGATTGCATTGAAACTGTATATTGCTATGGGTGGTAGAGTCATTTTTACAATGTTGATTCTACCAATCCATGAATATGGTATATCTCTCCATCTGTTTGGATCATCCTTAATTTCTTCATCAGTATCTTACAGTTTTCTGCATACAGCATACAGGTCTTTTGTCTCCTTGGGTAGGTTTATTCCTAGGTATCTTATTCTTTTTTGTTACAATGGTAAATAGGAGTGTTTTCTTAATTTCTCTTTCAGATTTTTAGTGTATAGTGTATAGGAATGCAAGAGATTTCTGTGCATGAATTTTGTATCCTGCTACTTTACCAAATTCATGGTTAGCTCTAGTAGTTTTCTGGTAGCATCTTTAGCATTCTCTATGTATAGTATTATGTCATCTGCATACAGTAACTGCTTTACTTATTCTTTCCGATTTGGATTAATTTTGTTTCTTTTTCTTCTCTGATGTTGTGGCTAAAACTTCCAAAACTATGTTGAATAATAGTGGTGAGAGAAGGCAACTTTACCTTGTTCCTGATCTTAGAGGCCATGGTATGAGTTTTTCACCATTGAGAACGATGTTGGCTGTGGGTTTGTCATGTATGGCCTTTATTATGTTGAGTTAGGTTCCCTTGATGCCTACCCTCTGGAGGCTTTTTATCATAAATGGGTGTTGAATTTTGTCGAAAGATTTTCCTGCATCTATTGAGATGATCATATGTTTTTTCTCCTTCCATTTGTTAATATGGTTTATCACATTATTGATTTGAGTTTATTGAGGAATCCTTGCATTCCTGGGATAAACCCCACTTTTTCATGGTGTATGATCCTTTTTATGTGCTGTTGGATTCTGTTTGCCAGTATTTTGTTGAGGATTTTTGCATTTATGTTCATCAGTGTTATTGGCCTGTAGCTTTGTTTCTTTGTGACATCTGTTTGTGGTTTTGGTATCAGGGTGATGGTGGCCTCATAGAATGATTTTGGGAGTGTTCCTTCCTCTGCTATATTTTGGAAGAATTTGAGAAGCATAGGTGTTAGCTCTTCTCTAAAGAAGATAGAATTCACCTGTTTGGTAGAATTCGCCTGTGAAGCCATCTGGTCCTGGGCTTTTGGTTGCTGGAAGATTTTTAATCAGTCTCAATTTCAGTGATCCTGATTGATGTGTCTTTATATTTTCTATTTCTTCCTGGTTCCATCTAGGAAGGTTGTGCTTTTCGAAAATGTGTCCATTTCTTCCAGGTTGTCCATTTTATTGGCATAGAGTTGCTTGTTGTAATCTCTTATGATCCTTTGTGTTTCTGCAGTGTCAGTTGTTACTTCTCCTTTTTCATTTCTAGTTCTGTTAATTTGAATCTTCTCCCTTTTTTCTTGATAAGTCTGGCTAATGGATTATCAATTTTGTTTATCTTCTCAAAGAAGCGGCTTTTAACTTTATTGATCTTTGCTATCATTTCCTTCATTTCTTTTTCATTTATTTCTGATCTGATCTTTATGCTTTCTTTCCTTCTGCTAACTTTGGGGGATTTTTGTTCTTCTTTCTCTAATTGCTTTAGTTGTAAATTTAGGTTGTTTATTTGAGATGTTTCTTGTTTCTTGAGGTAGGATTTTATTGCTATAAACTTCCCTCTTAGACCTTTTTTTGCTGCATCCCATAAATTTTGTGTCATTGTGTTTTCATTGTCATTTGTTCCCAGGTATCTTTTGCTTTCCTCTTTGATTTATTCATTGATCTCTTCTTTATATAGTAGTGTATGGTTTAACCTCCATGTTTGTATTTTTGCAGTATTTTTCCTGTAATTGATATCTAGTCTCATAACATTGTGGTCAGAAAAGTTACTTGATATGATTTCAATTTTCTTAAGTTTACCAAGGCTTGATTTGTGACCCAAGATATAATCTATCCTGCAGAATATTCCATGAGCACTTGAGAAGAATGTGTATTCTGTTGTTTTTGGATGGAATGCCCTATAAATATCAATTAAGTCCATCTTGTTTAATGTGTCACTTAAAGCTTGTGTTTCCTTACTTATTTTCATTTTGAATGATCTGTCAATTGGTGAAAGTGGACTGTTAACGTCCGCTACTATGATTGTCTTACTGTTGATTTCCCCTTTTATGTCTGTTAGCATTTGCCTTATGTATTGAGGTGCTTCTATTTTGGGTACACAAATACTTACTATTGTTATATCTTCTTGGATTGGTCATTTGATCATTATGTAGTGTCTTCTATGTCTCTTGTAATAGTCTTTATTTTAGAGACTATTTTGTCTTATATAAGAATTGCTGCTCCAGATTTCTTTTGATTTCCATTTGCATGCAATATGTTTTTTCATCCCCTCCTTTCAGTCTGTATGTGTCCCTAGGTCTGAAGTACGTCTCTTGTAGACAGCATATTTATGGGTCTTGTTTTTGTATCCATTCAGCCAGTCTATGTCTTTTGGTTAGAGCATTTAATCCATTTACATTTAAGGTAGTTATTGACATGTATGTTCATATTATCATTCTCTTAATTGTTTGGGGATTGTTTTTCTAAGTCTTTTTCTTCTCTTGTAGTTTCTGCCTAGAGAAGTTTCTTTAGCATTTATTGTAAAGCTGGTTTGGTGGTGCTGAATTCTCTTAGCTTTTGCTTGTCTGTAAAGGTTTTAAATTCTCCATCGAATCTGAATGAGATCCTTGCTAGGTAGTATAATCTTGGTTATAGTTTTCTCCCTTTCATCATTTTAAATATGTACTGCTACCCTCTTGCAGTGTTTCTGTTGAAATGTCAGCTATAAACTTATGGGGACTCCCATGTCTGTTATTTGTTGTTTTTCCATTGCTGCCTTTAATATTTTTTCTTTGGATGTAATTTTTGATAGTTTGATTAATATATGTCTTGTCATATTTCTCCTTGTCATGATTTATCCTGTGTGGGACTCTCTGTGCTTCCTGGACTTGATTGACTATTTCCTTTCCCATATTAGGGAAGTTTTCAACTATAATCTCTTCAAATACTTTCTCAGACCCTTTCTTTCTCCCTTCTTCTTCTGGGACCCCTATAATTTGAATGTTGGTACATTTAATGTTGTCCCAGAGATCTCCTAGACTGTCTTCAATTCTTTTCATTCTTTTTTCTTTATTCTGCTCTGTGATAGTTATTTCCACTATTTTATCTTCCAGGTCATGTATCCATTCTTCTGCCTCAATTATTCTGTTATTGATCCCTGGTAGAGAATTTTTACTTTCATTTATTGTGTTGTTCATCATTGTTTGTTTGCTCTTTAGTTCTTCTAGGTCCTTGTTAGACGTTAGTTGTATTTTCTCCATTCTACTTCCAAGATTTTGCCTCTTTACTATCATTACTCTGAATTCTTTTTCAGGTAGACTGCCTATTTGCTCTTCATTTGTTTCGTCTAGTGGGGTTTTACCTTGCTCCTACATCTGTTGTGTGTTTCTCTGTCTTCTCACTTTGCTTAACTTACTGTGTTTGGGGTCTCCTTTTCACAGGCTGGGGGTTCATAGTTTTCATTGATTTTGGTGTCTGCCCCCAGTGGCTAAGTTTGGTTCAGTGGGTTGTGTAGGCTTCCTGGTGGTGGGGACTTTTGTTCTGGTGCATGAGGTTGAATCTTTTCTTTCTGGTGGGCAGCACCACCTCCAGTGGTGTGTTTTGGGGTGCCTATGACCTTGTTATGTTTCTAGGCAGCCTCTCTGCTAATTTGTGGGGCTGTGTTCCTGTCTTGCTAGTTTTTTGGCATAGGGTGTCTAGCACTGTACGTTTCTGGTCATTGAGAGGCGCTGGGTCTTAGCATTGGGATGGAGATCTCTGGGAGATCTTTCACTGTTTGATATTACATGGAGCTGGGAGGTCTCTCATGGACAAATGTCCTGAACTCGGCTCTCCCACCTCAGAGGCACAGACCTGACACCTGATCAGGGCACCAAGACCTTGTCAGCCACACATCTCAGTAGAAAAGGGAGAAAAAATGAAAGAAAGTAAGAAAGAGAAGAAAAGAAAAGGAAGTTATTCAAATAAAAAATATTAAAAATAATATTAAAAGGTAATAAAGAAAGAAAGAAAGAAGAGAGCAACCAAAACAAAAAACTAATCCACCAATGAAAACAAGCACTAAAAGCTATAGTAAAAAAAAAAAACTGAACAAAAACAAACTGACAGACAGAACCCTAGGACAAATGGTAAAAGTAAACCTATACAGACAACATCACACAAAGAAGCATACACATACATACGCACAAAAAGAGAAAAAGGGAAAGAATATATATATATATAGCAAGAGAACAACCAAATCAATAAACAAATCTACCAGTGGTAATAAACTCTAAATACTAAACTAAGGTAAATATAAAACCAGAAACAGATTAGTTGTAGAAAGCCTACCCCCAGTCTACAGTAGATCCCAAAGTCCACCACCTCAATTTTGGGATGATTCATTGTCTATTCAGGTATTCCACAGATGCAGCATTCATCAAATTGATTGTGGAGATTTAATCCACTGCTCCTTAGGCGGCTGGGAGATATTTCCCTTTCTCCTCTTTGTTCTCACAGCTCCTGGCATTCAGCTTTGGATTTGGCCCTGCCTTTGCGTGTAGGTCACCTGAGGGCGTGTGTTCTTCACTTAGACAGTATGGGGTTAAACTAGCAGCTGATTAGGGGGCTTTGGTTCCCTCAGGCCAGGGGAAGGAAGTGTAGAGAATGTGGTGTGAGCCTGCAGTGACAGAGGCCAGCATTACTTTGCACCAGCCTCAGGCACATCATGTGTTCTCCTGGGGGAGTTGTCTTTGGATCATGGGACGCTGGCACTGGCGGGCTTCACAGTCTCCCGGGAGAGGAGGTGTGGATAGTGACCTGTGCTTGCACACAGGCTTCTTGGTGGCTGCAGCAGCAGCTGTAGCGTTTCTTGCCCATCTCTGGTGTCCGTGCTGGTAGCTGTGGCTCGCGCCATCTCTGGAGCTCGTTTAGGTGGTGCTCTGAATCCCCTCTCCTTGTGCACCCTGAAACAATGGTCTCTTGCCTCTTAGGCAGGTCCAGAGTTTTTTTCCGGACTTCCTCCCGGCTAGCTGTGGTGCATTAACCCCCCATTTAGACTGTGTTCAACCAGCCAACCCCAGTCCTGTCCCTTGGATCTGACCTCTGAATCCTGAGCCTCAGCTCCCAGCCCCTACCTGCCCCAGCACGTGAGCAGAGAAGCCTCTCAGGCTGGTGAGTGCTAGTCAGCACTGATCCTCTGTGTGGGAATCTCTCCACTTTGCCCTCTACACCCCTATTTTTGTGCTCTCCTCTGTGGCTCTGAAGCTTCCGCCCACCCCGCCCACACCCTGTCTCCACCAGTGAAGGGGCTTCCTAGTGTGTGGAAACTTTTCCTCTTTCACAGCTCCCTCCCAGATGTGCAGGTCCCATCCCTATTCTTTTGTCTCTGTTTTTTCTTTTTTCTTTTGCCCTACCCAAGATATGGGGAGTTTATTGCCTTTTCGGAAGTCTGTGGTCTTCTGCAAGCGTTCAGTATGTGTTCTGTAGGAGTTGTTCCACATGTAGATGTATTTCTGATGTATTTGTGGGGAGATAGGTGATCTCATTGTCTTATTCCTTTGCCATCTTGAAGGTCTCTCCTCCCATACAGCTTTTGATTACTATATTTGTGTAGTATAGTTTGAAATTAGTTAGTTTGATGCTTCCTGCTTTGGTCTTCTTTCTCAGGATTGCTTTGGCTATTCAGGGTCTTTTCCAGTTCCATACAAATTTTAGAATTATTTTTCTGCATCTGTGAAAAAATGCCATTGGAATTTTGATATAGAGCGCACTGAATAATGACTTTTGATTTTATAGACATTTTACCAATATTAACTCCTTCAATCCATGAACTCAGGATACCTTTCCATTATTTTGTGTCTTTTTAAATTTCTTTCCTCATGGCCATAATTTTCAGTGTACAAAACCTCCTTGGTTAAATTCACTCCTAAGTATTTTTGTTTGTTTGTTTTTGATGTTATTGTGAACAGGATTATGTTGTTTCTTTTTCAGATATTTTTTACTAGTGTATAGAAATGTGACTGATATCTCTGTGTTGATATTGTATCCTACAACTTTGTTGAATTAGTTTATCAGTTCTAATAAAGATTTTGTTGTTGTTGTTGTTGTTGTTGTTGTTTTGCAATACATGGGCCTCTCACTGTCATGGCCTCTCCCGTTGTGGAGCACAGGATCTGGATGTGCAGGCTCAGTGGCCATGGCCCACGGGCCCAGCCACTCCATGGCATGCGGGATCTTCCCAGGCCGGGTCATGAACCCGTGACCCCTGAATTGGCAGGCATACTCTCAACCACTGTGCCACCAGGGAAGCCCTCTAATAAAATTTTGGTGGAGTCCTTAGGATTTTCTATATATAAGATAATATTTTCTGCAAATAATGACAATTTTACTTCTTACTTTAAATTTGGACAACTTCTATTTCTTTTTCTTGCCTAGTTGCTCTGGTTAAGACTTACAGTACTATGTTGAATAGGAGTGGTATAGTGGGCACCCTTGTCTTATTCCTGATCTTAGCAGAAAAGCTTACAACTTTTTAACATGATGTTAGCTTGTCATATATGACCTTTATTAAGCTGAAGTATGTTCCTTTTATATCTTTTTTTTACACAAATTATCTGATGATTTTTATCATGGAAAGATGTATTTTGTCAAATATTTTCTGCATCTATTGAGATGGTTATATAAAATTTATCTTTCACTCTATTAACTTAATGTATCATATTTATTGATTTGTGGATGTTGAGTCATCCTTGCATGGCAGGGCTGAATCCCACTTGATCATGTAGGATGATCCTCATGTAAAAGTATCATGGATGATCCTCATTTAAAAGGATCATGTATCATCTTTTTAATGTGTTGTCAAATTCAATTTGCTAATACTTTGTTGAGAATTTTTTCACATATATTCATCAGGGGTGTTGGTCTATAGTTATTTTTTCTTGTAGTGTCCTTAACTGGCTTTAGTATCAGGGTCATGCTGGCTTTCTAAAATAAGTCTAGGTATGGTCCCTCCTCTTCCATTTTTTGGAAAAGTTTGGGAAGGATTGGCATTAGTCCTTCATGAATGTTTGGTAGAATTCACCAGTAAAATCATCTGTTCCTGGGATTTTCTGTGTTGGGAGGTTTTTTGATTACTGATTCCATCTCCTCACTCATTACTGGTCTGTTCAGATTACCTATTTCTTCCCAATTCAGTCTTTGTAGGTTGTGTATTTCTTGGAATTTATACATTTCATCTAAGTTACCCAATTTATTAGTGTATAATTCTTCATAGTAATCTCTTATGATACTTTGCATTTCTGTGGTATCAGTTGTAATGTCTTCACTTTCATTTCTGATTTTATTTATTTGAGTATTCTCTCTTAGTCTAGCTAAAGTTTTGCCAATTTTTTATATATCAAAATATGAGCTTTTAGCTTTGTTAAACTTTTCTTTTGTTTTCCTCATCTCTATTTTATTTATTTCTGCTCTTATATTAGTTAATTCCTTCCTTCTCCTCACATTGGGCTTAGTTTGTTCTTTGTGTTTTAGTTCCTTGAGGTATAAAGTTTAGTTGTTTATTTGATATTATTTTTTTCTTAATGTTGATATTAATCTCTCTAAACTTCCCTCTTATTCTAGCATCCCATGAATTTTGATACAGTTATCTCCATTTTTGTTTGTTTCAGGATTATTTTTTATTTCTCTTTTGATCATCTTTGACCCATTGATTGTTCAGCAGAGTGTTGTTTAATTTGTATATATTTGTGAGTTTTCCAGCTTTCCTCCTCATACATTGTTCTAGTTTATAACATTGTGGTCAGAAGAGATACTTGGTATGATTTAAATCTTCTAAATTTTTTAAGACTTGTTTAGTGACCTATCACATATTCCCTGTGCACCTGAAAAGAGTGTGCATTCTGTTACTGCTGGATGGAATTTTTTTTTTTAATATCTGTTAGACATTTGATCTAAATTAAGGTTCAAGTCCAATGTTTTCTGGTTGACTTTCTAATTTTAAGGGTCCAATTCTTCCCAGTAAGAGACACTGAAAAGTTGTGAATTCAGCTTGCAGTGTTATTCAGTCCCCTTCAGGATTTGGGGTTTGTTTTTCAGGAGTCTTAATCTGTGGCTACAGGAGACAAGGGTTTATTGTAAGTTAGTCATAAAAGTTTTTTGTTTCTTTATCCACATCTCAAGTTGGGAATTTAAAGCCTTGAAGTTAGAAATTTTTTATCCAAATTAGCCTTTGTAAACAACAAGTCCAAATGCCATTATACACTTTATTTTAATTAAAAAATGTTACTTGTTATTAGCTACTTGCCTTCTATGGGCACTTGACTCCAGATGATCATAGATGATAACCTATGTAATGTGTAGCCACTGCATGCCATAAGCCACCCTGTCCCACTTATAGGTAACATCAAAATCACCTACAATTTTTTTTATGTCTAGTCATCTCAGATAACAAATCTCATCTTTAAGGTTCTGTTCCTTTTCCTGTGGGATCATTTCTAGGAACAATAACTGTACTATTCAGAGTTTACTCAGGGAAGTAGAGCCACGGAAAATGTTAGAGGAGTAAGGGATTAATTATAGAAACTAGGCCTAGGGCAGAATGGGGGAAAAAATGTCTGGAAGGGATAGTCAGAGACCAAAGGGAACCTAACCAATTTGTCTGGAGAGTTGGCATGGGTGAAAATTGAATACTCAATTAGAATCATGCAGGGGGAGCTAACAAAAGGGTTATTGGGAAGTTGTTGCTGCTGTGTAGCTACTGTTTCTGTGGCTCTACAGTCAAACATCTGATGGTGGGTCTAGGGTTGCTGTTGGGGAGCAAAGACAATAGTCAAGATGAGCTGGGTGTGAAGTAGAGGGGAGCAAGGAAAGCTGGTATCCATACTGACAGGTCCCCTTTTTTCTTTATCACTGTATCTGATTATAATAACCTTTTACTTCACTTCTGTCTTCTAAGCTCAGCATGTTCTTCTTTTGGCCAACTCTAGCTCAGAACCATACAGAGAAAGTGATACTGCAATATGTATTTTCCACATTAACCAAGTAGAGGATAGCATAATCCAGCATTGGAGGTGCAATAGAAAGAGTAAAAAAGGCAAATATTATCACCAGGTCTGATAATTTCTAGTTGTATGCTCTTAGGCAAGGTGTATCATCTTCTTGGTCCTTGGTTTCTTCTTCAGTACGTGAGGAGCAGTATGACAGTTCTGTCTTACAATGTGGAAAATAAAATGAGATGATTTTGGGGGTACAACAAAATGAAAACTAAGTTAAACACATGAAGGAGAATATTTTTCTTTTCATTAATTGCCTTGTATTAATTTCTGCAGCATGCAAGATCCACCCAAACTACCTAACTCCTAAAAGATTTCATAGTGGTAGATCATATTATATTTAAAGAATAAGCAAAGAAAATAAATAGCCTTTGAAGCTGGATCTGGGTGTAAATGCTGACTATCAAACTTACTATTCATATAACCTTGAGCAAGTTACTAAATCTCTCTAAGTTACTAAACCTGGATAATACCACCTTCCTTTTTAGATTTATTCTAGGTATTAGAAATAATATATTGGATAGTTACCCACAGATAACACTTAATAAATGTTTATTATTTTTATTGTTATTATTATAATTCAGCCTGCAGATTACCAAGTGCAAGTATGAAACTCATCCCGAGACATTTACCTGAGCTCTTAGAAAGTAAATATACATGTGTCCACCACCAAGCACTCCCTCAGATGATTCATGACATATTCACCTAGATTTATTTTTTAAATCTCTAGTGCCTAGTACAGGACCTGAATAATAATAGGCCCTCAATAATAATCTATAAAACAGGACACTGAAGACTTGTCAAATATGAATGAGCTGCCATTTTGCCTACTCCAAAATAAACCCATTGGAGATCTCCTCCGATTGAATGCTTGAAATATCTGCATTTCCCCCTTTAGAGTTCTTATGTGAGGCCTGAGACAAAAATTTATAAAACTTAGAAGTATACAGGGCTTCCCTGGTGGCGCAGTGGTTGAGAGTCCGCCTGTCGATGCAGGGGACACGGGTTCGTGCCCCGGTCCGGGAAGATCCCACATGCCGCAGAGCGGCTGGGTCTGTGAGCCATGGCCACTGAGCCTGTGCGTCCGGAGCCTGTGCTCCACAACGGGAGAGGTCACAACAGTGAGAGGCCAGCGTACTGCAAAAAAAAAAAAAAAAAAAAAAAAAAAAAAAGAAGTATACGAAGAATGGTACAAAAAAATCAGTGCCAGGTAACTTAGTTCTCACAATGAAAAAAAATGAGTATTGGTTCATCAGTATGTTATATTGATGAATCAATACTCAAGGTATATATGTTTTATATACCTTAATTCTGAAAGCAGCATCCTCCTCCTAAAATATTAATATTTTAAGTTAGAAGTTTAGAAGCCTGAAGTTTGTCTTAAAACTAACTAATATAAAGTAAAACAGCCATTATGTCATGAATAGCTGACTCAGCTTGCCCATGAATAATACAAACTCTGTGTTGTGATGAGTCAAAAAGATATAATTTTAGATCAGAGTTATTGAACAGATTTTTTTTTTAATCAGAACAAGTTCCTGGAAATTGATACATACCACAAACAGTGAAAGACATGAAAATTGCTCTTTCTCACTTGTTCTTTTAAAGCTTATAAGAAACAATTTTTAAATGCATGGTATATTCCCCCAAAGTACCATTAGTCTATCAATGCATTTGCCCAAGATACCAAGATGCTGCCAATGAAGAGTCCAAAGAGCTGTGAAAATTTTTACTTGTAGGCTATGCCATGGTATTGATTGATTTCTACTAAAAGCTGTTCTTTTTAAGACATTTCAAACATTAAAGAACTTGCTAAGTATGAGGTTTATAAAGGTTACTCTTTATTTGCTTTGATGATTTGTTAAAGGTACTATTTATTATACTATACTATCCTCTTTAGAGGGCATATTTCATGGTCTCAGTACTCGTGATAGTTATTCTTTCTTGAATAAAGGGTTTATGTTTTCTTAGAGACAAAGCCCAAAATAAGAACATTAGAATTCTTTTTAAGGACATAAATACTAATATTTGAAAAACAATTATATTATATTTCTATAGAGTGTCCTGGTAATAAATCACTTTCACATTTACTCTCATTAATATATTTAATTTTTGGTAACATTTTAAGGACAATTTTATTTCTCTATTTTCTATAAGATAATGCCAGGACACAGAGAGGATAAATAAATTTCTCAAAAAAATTCAATTAGTGAAAGAGGTGAATGACCATCTAAATTTTCTGATCCTAAAAATACTTGGGGGACTTCCGGGTAAGATGGCGGAAGAGTAAGACGCAGAGATCACCTTCCTCCCCACGGATACACCAGAAATACAGCTACACGTGGAACAACTCCTACAGAACACCTACTGAATGATGGCAGAAGAACCCAGACCTCCCAAAAGGCAAGAAACTCCCCCACATACCTGGGTAGGGCAAAGCGGAGAGATTCCTGCACAGAGGATCGGTGCCGAGCAGCACTCACCAGCCCGAGAGGCTTGTCTGCTTGCCCGCTGGGGTGGGTGGCACTGGAAGCAGAGGCTCGGGCTTCGGTCAGAGCGCAGGGAGAGGACTGGGGCTGGCGGTGAGAACTCAGCCTGAAGGGGGCTAATGTGCCACAGCTAGCCGGGAGGGAGTCCGGGAAAGCTCTGGAGCTGCCGAAGAGGCAAGAGACTTTATCTTCCCTCTTGGTTTCCTGGTGCGTGAGGAGAGGGGATTAAGAGCGCTGCGTAAAGGGGCTCCACAGATGGGCGCAAGACACGACTGAAAGCGTGGAGACCAGTGATGGGCGTGGGACGCTGGGGCTGCTGCTGCCGCCGCCAAGAAGCCTGTGTGTGAGCACAGGTCACTGTCCACACCGCCCTTCCGGGAGCCTGTGCAGCCCGCCACTGCCGGGGTCCCAAGATCCAGGGGCGGCTTCCCTGGGAGAACGCACTGTGTGCCTCGGGCTGCTGCAATGTCACACCGACCTCTGCCACTGCAGGCTCGCCCCGCACTCCGGGCCCCTCCCTCCCGCCTGGCCTGAGTGAGCCAGAGTCCCCGAAGAGGTTGCTCCTTTAACCCTGTCCTATCTGAGCAAAGAACAGATGCCCTCCGGCGACCTACATGCATAGGCGGGGCCAAATCCAAAGCTGAGGCCCAGGAGCTGTGAGAACAAAGAAGAGAAAGGGAAACCTCTCCCAGCAGCCTCAGAAGCAGCGGATTAAAGCTCCACAATCAACTTGATGTACCCTGCATCTGTGGAATACATGAATAGACAACACATCATCCCAAATTGAGGAGCCAGGAGTCAGTGCTGTGCCTCTGAGGTGGGAGAGCCAACTTCAGGACACTGGTCCACAAGAGACCTCCCAGCTCCACATAATATCAAATGGCGAAAATCTTCCAGAGATCTCCATCTCAACACCGGCACCCAGCTTCACTCAACGACCAGCAAGCTACAGTGCTGGACACCCTATGCCAAACAACTAGCAAGACAGGAAAACAATGCCACCCATTAGAAGAGAGGCTGCCTAAAATCATAAAAAGTCCGCAGACAGCCTAAAACACACCACCAGACGTGGACCTGCCCACCAGAAAGACAAGATCCAGCCTCATCCACCAGAACACAGGCACTAGTCCCCTCCACCAGGAAGCCTACACCACCCACTAAACCAACCTTAGCCACTGGGGACAGACACCAAAAACAACGGGAACTACGAACCTGCAGCCTGCAAAAAGGAGACCCCAAACACAGTAACATAAGCAAAATGAGAAGACAGAAAAACACACAGCAGGAGAAGGAGCAAGATAAAAACCCACCAGAACTAAAAAATGAAGAGGTAATAGGCAGTCTACCTGAAAAAAAATTCAGAATAATGATAGTAAAGATGAACCGAGATTCTATTTCCAAGATCCAAAATCTTGGAAATAGAATAGACAAAATGCAAGAAACAGTTAACAAGGACCTAGAAGAAATAAAGATGAATCAAGCATCGATTAAAAACACAATAAATGAAATAAAAAATACTCTAGATGGGATCAATAGCAGAATAACTGAGGCAGAAGAACGGATAAGTGAGGTGGAAGATAGAATAGTGGAAATAAATGATGCAGAGCAAAATAAAGAAAAAAAGAATGAAAAGAACAGAGGACAGTCTCAGAGACCTCTGGGACAACATTAAATGCACGAATATTCGAATTATAGGGGTTCCAGAAGAAGAGGAGAAAAAGAAAGGGACTCAGAAAATATTTGAAGAGATTATAGTTGAAAACTTCCCTAATATGGGAAAGGAAATAGTTAATCAAGTCCAGGAGGCACAGAGAGTCCCATACAGCATAAATCCAAGGAGAAATACGCCAAGACACATATTAATCAAACTGTCAAAAATTAAACACAAAGAAATCATATTAAAAGCAGCAAGGGAAAAACAACAAATAACACACAAGGGAATCCCCATCAGGATAACAGCTGATCTCTCAGCAGAAACTCTACAAGCCAGAAGGGAGTGACAGGACATATTTAAAGTGATGAAGGAGAAAAACCTGCAACCAAGATTACTCTACCCAGCAAGGATCTCATTCAGATTTGATGGAGAAATTAAAACCTTTACAGACAAGCAAAAGCTGAGAGAGTTCAACACCACCAAACCAGCTTTACAACAAATGCTAAGGGAACTTCTCTAGGCAAGAAACACAACAGAAGGAAAATACCTACAATAACGAACCCAAAACAATTAAGAAAATTGGAATAGGAACATTCATATCGATAATTACCTTAAATGTAAATGGACTAAATGCTCCCACCAAAAGACACAGATTGGCTGAATGGATACAAAAACAAGATCCATATATATGCTGTCTACAAGAGACCCACTTCAGACCTAGAGACACATACAGACTGAAAGTAAGGGGATGGAAAAATATATTCCATGCAAATGGAAACCAAAAGAAAGCTGGAGTAGCAATTCTCATATCAGACAAAATAGACTTTAAAATAAAGACTACTAGAAGAGACAAAGAAGGACACTACATAATGTTCAAGGGATCGATCCAAGAAAAAGATATAACAATTGTAAATATTTATGCACCCAACATAGGAGCACCTCAATACATAAGGCAAATACTAACAGCCATAAAAGGAGAAATCGACAGTAACACAATCAGAGTAGGGGACTTTAACACCCCACTTTCACCAATGGACAGATCATCTAAAATGAAAATAAAGAAGGAAACACAAGCTTTAAATGATACATTAAACAAGATGGACTTAACTGATATTAATAGGACATTCCATCCAAAAACAAGAGAATACACATTTTTCTCAAGTGCTCATGGAACGTTATCCAGGATAGATCATATCTTGGGTCACAAATCAAGCCTTGGTAAATATAAGAAAATTGATATTGTATCAAGTATCTTTTCCGAACACAATGCTATGAGACTAGATATCAATTACAGGAAAAGAGCTGTAAAAAATACAAACACATGGAGGCTAAACAATACACTACTTAATAACGAAGTGATCACTGAAGAAATCAAAGAGGAAATTTAAAAATACCTAGAAACAAATGACAATGGAGACACGACGACCCAAAACCTATGGGATGCAGCAAAAGCAGTTCTAAGAGGGAAGTTTATAGCAATACAATCCCACCTTAAGAAACAGGAAATATCTCGAATAAACAACCTAACCTTGCACCTAAAGCAATTAGAGAAAGAAGAACAAAAACATCCCAAAGTTAGCAGGAGGAAAGAAATCATAAAAATCAGATCAGAAATAAATGAAAAATAAATGAAGGAAATGATAGCATAGATCAATAAAACTAAAAGCTGGTTCTTTGAGAAGATAAACAAAATTGATAAACCATTAGCCAGACTCATCAACAAAAAAAGGGAGAAGACTCAAATCAATAGAATTAGAAATGAAAAAGGAGAAGTAACAAGTGACACTGCAGAAATACAAAAGATCATGAGAGATTACTACAAGCAACTCTATGCCAATAAAATGGACAACCTGGAAGAAATGGAGAAATTCTTAGAAATGCACAACCTGCCAAGACTGAATCAGGAAGAAATAGAAAATATGAATAAACCAATCACAAGCACTGAAATTGAAACTGTGATTAAAAATCTTCCAACAAACAAAAGCCCAGGACCAGATGGCTTCACAGGCGAATTCTATCAAGCATGTAGAGAAGAGCTAACACCTATCCTTCTCAAACTCTTCCAAAATATAACAAAGGGAGGAACACTCCCAAACGCATTCTACGAGGCCACCATCACCTTGATACCAAAACCAGGCAAGGATGTCACAAAGAAAGAAAACTACAGGCCAATATCACTGATGAACATAGATGCAAAAATCCTCAACAAAATACTAGCAAACAGAATCCAACAGCACATTAAAAGGATCATACACCATGATCAAGTGGGGTTTATTCCAGGAATGCAAGGATTCTTCAATATACACAAATCAATCATCGTGATACACCATATTAACAAACTGAAGGAGAAAAACCATATGATCATCTCAATAGATGCAGAGAAAGCTTTCGACAGTATTCAACACCCATTTATGATAAAAACCCTGCAGAAAGTAGGCATAGAGGGAACTTTCCTCAACATAATAAAGGCCATATATGACAAACCCACAGACAGCATCATCCTCAATGGTGAAAAACTGAAACCATTTCCACTAAGATCAGGAACAAGACAAGGTTGCCCACTCTCACCACTCTTATTCAACATAGTTTTGGAAGTTTTAGCCACAGCAATCAGAGAAGAAAAGGAAATAAAAGGAATCCAAATGGGAAAAGAAGAAGTAAAGCTCTCACTGTTTGCAGATGACATGATACTATACATAGAGAATCCTAAAGATGCTACCAGAAAACTACTAGAGCTAAACAATGAATTTGGTAAAGTTGCAGGATACAAAATTAATGCACAGAAATCTCTGGCATTCCTATATACTAATGATGAAAAATCTGAAAGTGAAATCAAGGAAACACTCCCATTTACCATTGCAACAAAAAGAATAAATTATCTGGGAATAAACCTACCTAAGGAGACAAAAGACCTGTATGCAGAAAATTATAAGACACTGAAGAAAGAAATTACAGATGATACAAATAGATGGAGAGATGTACCATGTTCTTGGATTGGAAGAATCAACATTGTGAAAATGACTCTACTACCCAAAGCAATCTACAGATTCAATGCAATCCCTATCAAACTACCACTGGCATTTTTCACAGAACTAGAGCAAAAAATTTCACAATTTGTATGGAAACACAAAAGACCCCGAATAGCCAAAGCAATCTTGAGAACGAAAAATGGAGCTGGAGAAATCAGGCTCCCTGACTTCAGACTATACTACAAAGCTACAGTAATCAAGACAGTATGGTACTGGCACAAAAACAGAAAGATAGATCAATGGAACAGGATAGAAAGCCCAGAGATAAACCCAGGGACATATGGTCACCTTATCTTTGATAAAGGAGGCAGGAATGTACAGTGGAGAAAGGACAGTCTCTTCAATAAGTGGTGCTGGGAAAACTGGATAGGGACATGTAAAAATATGAGATTAGATCACTCCCTAACACCATACACAAAAATAAGCTCAAAATGGATTAAAGACGTAAATATAAGGCCAGACACTATCAAACTCTTAGAGGAAAACATAGGCAGAACACTCTATGACATACATCACAGCAAGATCCTTTTTGACACACCTCCTAGAGAAATGGAAATAAAGACAAAAATAAACACATGGGACCTAATGAAACTTCAAAGCTTTTGCACAGCAAAGGAAACCATAAAGAAGATGAAAAGACAACCCTCAGAATGGGAGAAAATATTTGCAAATGAAGCAACTGACAAAGGATTAATCTCCAAAATTTATAAGCAGCTCATGCAGCTCAATAGCAAAAAAACAAACAACCCAATCCAAAAATGGGCAGAAGACCTAAATAGACATTTCTCCACAGAAGATATACAGACTGCCAACAAACACATGATAGGATGCTCAACATCTTTACTCATTAGAGAAATGCAAATCAAAACTACAATGAGATATCATCTCACACCAGTCAGAATGGCCATCATCAAAAAATCTAGAAACAATAAATGCTGGAGAGGGTGTGGAAAAAAGGGAACACTCTTGCACTGCTGGTGGGAATGTGAATTGGTACAGCCTCTATGGAGAACAGTATGGAGGTTCCTTAAAAAACTACAAATAGAACTACCATATGACCCAGCAATCCCACTACTGGGCTTATACCCTGAGAAAACCATAATTCAAAAAGAGACATGTACCAAAATGTTCATAGCAGCCCTATTTACAATAGCCCGGAGATGGAAACAACCTAAGTGTCCATCATCGGATGAATGGGTAAAGAAGATGTGGCACATATATACAATGGAATATTACTCAGCCATAAAAAGAAATGAAATTGAGCTATTTGTATTGAGGTGGATGGACCTAGAGTCTGTCATACAGAGTGAAGCAAGTCAGAAAGAGAAAGACAAATACTGTATGCTGACACATATATATGGAATTTAAGAAAAAAAATGTCATGAAGAACATAGGGGTAAGACAGGAATAAAGACACAGACCTACTAGAGAATGGACTTGAGGATATGGGGAGGGGGAAGGGTAAGCTGTGACAAAGTGAAAGAGCGGCATGGACATATATACACTACCAAAGGTAAGGTAGATAGCTAGTGGGAAGCAGCCGCATAGCACAGGGAGATCAGCTCGGTACTTTGTGACTGCCTGGAGGGGTGGGATAGGGAGGGTGGGAGGGAGACTCAAAAGGGAGGGGATATGGGAACATATGTATATGTATAACTGATTAAATCTGTTATAAAGCAAAAAATAAAAAATAAAAAATAATAAATAATAAAAAAAT
Organism: Mesoplodon densirostris; assembly: GCF_025265405.1. Classification (NCBI taxonomy): domain Eukaryota; kingdom Metazoa; phylum Chordata; class Mammalia; order Artiodactyla; family Ziphiidae; genus Mesoplodon; species Mesoplodon densirostris. Next base: position 106,338,727 of record NC_082664.1, read on the forward strand.
AAAATACTTGGGGCCCTTCCTAGTTTTCCATTCTTTAAAACTAGTGAAGTCATTGCTTACAATGTAATTCTTTTGTCTTTTTTGACATTTAAATCAGAACCAAACTAAAACATGAAACTGTCATGTGAATTAAAGGTTGACCCTTGTTCATTCTATTGCCTTCTGCCTGGTCCCCAGTTCTCTGTTAGCATCCATTGTTCTGAATAGAGTGCTGGAAACTAATTTAAAAGTTTGTATTTCCAACAGAAAAAGTGTGTCCCCTCTTACTTATTAAACTAAATTATTTGACCTAGAGGCAACAAACAGGTTAAGTTATTGACTTACCAAAAATGTGGCCATGATTTTTCTTTCTATTAGGAATATTATGTGTTGCTGAAACTCTATGTAATGGATGTAAAAGTCAACAACAAAAAGGAAATACCTTAACTAGTAATGACTCTATTTTCTACCAACACAAACACTATCCCTAATGCAGCAATGAAAGATGCTCTTATCAGAAACAGGCCAGATAGATATGAAATCCAATTTACAGAAGGAATATATTCTAGAGAGAAGAAATTGCTATGCTTGTGAGTCAGTCTTATGATCTAGATGTGAAATGACAAAGTGACTCATAGCTGTTGGTACATCACGCTTCAAATTGGTTTTAGCATGACTGATCCCTACATTTGAAACATCTGTGCATCACTGGAAGTCTCAATCTGCTTGAATTTCAATACATGTGAAAACAAAACACACCCTGATTTTGTCTTCTGTCCCCACACTTAGTTCTTCATAGCACCCAGAAATTTCATTTAAAAATAAAAATAAGTTTATGTTACTCTTCTGCTTACAATCCTCCACTATCTTCCCATCATACTCAGAACACACTCCAGTCTCTAAAAAACTCAATACTGATTTGTCCCTGCCTTCTCTGACTTAATTTCACATGTTCCCCTTTAGCTCACTGGCCTACTCTCCGATCTGCAACATATCAAGCTTGTTCCCATCCATAGCCTGTGTGTTGAATATTTCCATCAGGAGTGATCCGCCACCTTCTCCCCACCCCTCTCTTTCTTCTTGTATCTCAGTCTCACATTAAATATTAACCCCTCAGAGAAATATTTTCTAACCACTCTACAAAAAATGTCCTCCAATTCTATTTCAGTTTACCCTGTATAATTTTCACAGTAGGATGTTACTCTATGAAATGATTTTATTTATGAATATATGTACTTGTTTACTTATTAATGTTTAATTCTCTATCACTACGGGTAAGTTCTATGAGAAGAGAACACATCCATCTGGTTTACGTCTGTACTCCCTGCCTCTAGAATAGTGCCTGATACTAGAATGAGGAGTAGTGGACAGTGACAGGTGGTAACATTGATATATTATGGAGGCTGTGGGTTATTAGAAGTGAGAAGGAAGGATTAGAGGCACTTCAGAACCTTGATGGCATTGGATAGGTCCTATGTCTCCCTCCCCAAGTGGGACAATTAACCTTGTACACCCATTAGAAGGAATCCTGTCATACTTTCTACCTCTGCTATGTTATTTATTAAGAAACCAAAACTCCCAGATCACTCATCAATCCCATACTCTAAATCCTGCAGAAATGGACATTATCCAATCTGATTCAAGCATTCACCTCTACCATTCCAGACCCTTCCTCTGAGTCTTTTGGAATATATGACCTATCATTTGTAAAACAACCTGGATCTACTCATATATTAATGTTTCCTTCACATATTCCTACTCTGACCAAAAATCTGCTTTCCCCTTGAGAATACTTTTCTCATCCCACTGACCCTTTCAAATGTTGACTATTTTCACTTTTGCATTCCTTTGACCATTTGATTTTAGGGGGTATATGTATAGAATTAGTGCTTCCATGGTTCACTGTCATTTTCTTAAACTTGACTTCTATCAAAATTCATGATAATATCAATATCTATATACAATGTTGATATCAGTATACCTTGGCCTCTCGGTTCCTTGACAGCTCACCTCCAAGAATCATGTTTTACATCCTATATCTGAGTCTTCCACTTATAAAGTTATACCATAGACCTTGTCATTAGCAACAATTTATACCACCTTCATCATCTCTATCTAAAACCTCTGATCCTTCCTTATTACTTCTAATAACAAAAAGTTTCCTACAATACATCAAACCTGAAACCCTCTACTGTCCATTCGACCTCGTCCCTCTCTTTCTTATTTATACAGCCTAGACTGTACAGACTAACACAGTGGTTCTCAAACTGTGGTCTTCTGACTAACAGCATAGATATCACCTGTGAGCTTATTAAGAATGCAAATCCATGGGCCCTACCAACATCTATTGATTCAGAATGTCCATAGATGGAAGCCAGGCCTGGGTTCTGCCTCTGACCTTATCTCCTACCAGTGCCACCCCACTCGTCGCCCTTGCTCACTGCCTTGAAACTAGGTTCCCTGCTACTCCTCAAACATGTCAAGCTCCCTTCTGCCTCTGGTATTTTGCATTCTTCCCTCAAATCATTTCATGGCTCTTTCCTTCACTTTTTTCACATCTTTGCCCACATGTGAAGAGAAATATCAGTAAGGACTTTCCTAACTACCCTATAAAAATGCTAATAGCCACATCATTTCCTACCTCAACACCACCATCTCTCTTACTACGCTTGATTTTTTACTTTGCATTTACCATCTGATATATATTTAGCAATTTATTTAATTACTTTTTATTGTCTATCTTTTCCCAACTAGAATATAAGTTCAATGAGGGCAAGGGCTTTGACTTTTTTATTCACTGCTACCTCGCTGGTGCCTAGAACAGTGTCTAGTACTCCAAGGGTACTTAAATATTTGTTGGATGAATATTGGATGACCGAGTCTTTTTCTCTTCATCACTTTAATCCTCCTCTAATCACTTATTGCAACTACACATCATCTAGTTTGCAAATTTCAAAAACTTATGATGAACTGTGACTCTTCTTTCCATTGCATTGAAAACTCTTCAGTCTCTAAAATCTTAGATTCCTCTCCCTTCACCATAATATCATTCAAAATTTTCCCTTGGCAATATTTGTTATTTACAGTTGTAGACTAGCTGGCCTTGAATACTGGCTCATTCAGTTTCTGTTACATGATTTTTCAGATACTCAGCCCTTCTATCAATCTGTCCTCTTCTATACTGTCACTGTATAATCATGTGATTTTTGGCTTGAAAAACTTACATGGTTCTCATGGCCAGACAGTGCTTCTCAAACCATTTATAGTAAAATACTAGTTTTATAAGAAAGCAGAAAGTAACACACCATTGTAAAGCAATTATACTCCAATAAATACATTTTAAAAATACTAGCTTTATTCCTCAATCTATTCCAGATAAATGTTTTTGTAAAACATAATTTAAAATAAATGAAAAACAAGAAACCTACAAAATATAAGCTCAATGTTTGCTGTTAAATTTAGCAGATATAAAATTAAAATTTAACTAATATAATTTGAATGAAATAATAGGAGAAAAAGAAATTTCAAAACTGTACACTTTGGAAAAACACCATACACTTTGGTCATTTAAAGTATAATTATGGAAAAAATATATAGAAAATATTTATTACACTTATAACTTTCAGTTGTTCTGCAGTCTGAAATAAACAAAATAATAAAGAAAATTGAAAACACCTATGTGTAATGCCTGTAAGTATACTTTGAACAATTACTCAAGTATGTCAATACCTAAAATTGTTAATGTGAAAAATGAACTTGCTTAACTCATCTAATCTATGTTACATTGATAGCAACCCTACCTGCAGAGGATAATGAATATATAAATGTTTTTTAAGTTTTTTGTTTTAACAGTATTCACAGGAGTATAAGCAATATTCAGTACTCATACAGCATGTTGATGGGAATGGAAGAAGAGATTTTAAAGCAATTTCAACAAGCTAAAAATATTTATTTTTTTTCCTTTTATTCAAAATGAACAAATCATGCTGTATTTTCAAAAGTGATTTTTAACTCTTGGTCAGTAGAAAGTTTCAATAATTTATCCTGGAATGTCATATCCTGGAATGTCAAATTTAAATTATATTTTGATGTAAAAGGTAAATTTTAGATCCATGAATTTCCTATGTATTAGTCTATTTTTGATGAAAAATAAAAAATTTAGAACTTTTTGTCAACTTATCATTGTTCTGTTATAACCTACAACCTCTTTGAGTGTGCAATAAGAAGGCTATCATGGCTTCATTAAAATCATTGCTACATATGAAACCTGATAAAACAATCTATAGAACTCTGTTCTTCCCATCTTCTAACTTTGTATCTGCCGTTTGATCTTACCTTCCATTTGCAGGGGAATATTATGATTAAATTAAAATACTAAAGATATATAAGAAATAAACAAGCCTGGTTGTTCATTGCACATCTTTAAAATAAAGTTGGGACTAAACTTGTTACTTCTCTTGCAGAAACCCTAAGAATGCACTCTAGAGTTCAAACTTTTGCAACACAACATTTTTCTCTCCATAAGCCATCATTCCTCAGCACACAATAAGTTGTTCATGACCAATTTCCATGTTATTACATAATAATGAGAATACTTCAAATTTAATAATTGTGTAATTCACATTTTTCACTATGTCACTAAGTCACAGTTTGATTCAGCTCAACATTTTTCAAAACATTGTCATCGAAGGAAGCAGTACATTGATTTATTTTCCGGTGTAAACTTAATCTAGGCAATACCTCATTGTTTTCTTTGCATAGCAACAGTGCCATCAAATGAATACACTCCTACACAAAATAAGCACAAAACCACATTTGCTGATATTTATCATGGGCTTGGATGTTAAGGCAACGTGGACGTACTATAAAACTTCATGAATAGTTATTCTCAATGGCTGCACTTATTTCATCACAGACTGCTGACCACATGTCCGGCCTGCATACACACTTGCAGTAGCACTGTTCTAAATGCTGATTTCACATCTTCTCTCCTTTTTCTCCCCGGTACCTGTTCTCCCTCCCTCCTCTCAATTGATTACTTGCTTTGTGTTTCACTGAGAAGACTGAAGCAATCAGAAGAGAATTTCAGTCTTCCACTATATGTCTACCACCTGCCAGCACTGGCCCCACACATTTTGCTTTTACACCACCTTGGTCTCAACCAATACTTGTACTTGCGTATTAGATCCCATCCTTCCTTGTCTACTCAAAGACATCACTCCAATAATTCTCCACTCTGTTATGCTCCTGTTTTCAATTGGATTTTCCCCATTATATACAGTCTGTTATTTTTTAATTTGAAAGATTATGCACGTGCATGCACGTGCACACGCACACACACACACACACACACACATCCTCACTTCCTTTTCCAGCTATTGGCTTCATTTCTTTGCTTCTCTTGGCAAATGAAAGCCCTTGAAAGCTTTCTGTATATGCATTGTCTTCAATTAATCTTTTCCTTCTCTTTTAAGCCCTCTTTAACCAAGCTTTCACCTCCATTTCTCCAGCAGAACTACCCTCCCTTAGGTCACCAACAACTTCCACATTGCTAGACGTGGTGGTCCATTCTCAGACTTCATCTTACTTGAGGCACAGCTTGCATTATTTTTTGACACTCCTGTATTCATTCTCATTGCCTTGATTGTCTCATTCAATTTCAAGGCTTTAAATACTCCCTATATGACAATGACTCGTGTTGTTACATGTTTAGCTCAGATCTCCTTTGGGATCCCAAGTTTGCACATTCCCACCCCACTGGCAACCTCCACCCTGATGTCTAACATGCAGAACTAGTATAAGTGGATAGTAACTACATTCACTAAGTGGCTGAGGCAAAAGTCTTCCTTGAGGTCTTTCCCTCAGATGTCACATCCAGTCCCTGAACAAATTCTTTTGGACCCATATCCAAAGAATATGAATTTAACTACTTCTCACTTCTGGAACTACCAGCTTGAACTAAACCACTATGATTGCTCACCTGGATTATTGCAATAACATCCTAACAAGTCTCCATGTTTGTATCTTTACCCTCCTCTTCAGTCTATTGTCAATGAGCAACGAGAATGAGCCTTTAAAAATACAGGTCAGTTCATATCACTCCTCTGTCCAAAACCCTGGATTATCTCCCTGTTTCACTCAAAGAGAAATTCCCAGTTCTTACAATAAACAGCCTACAAGATCCTAAATGATCTTTGCTCTCCTTGTTACTTCTCTGACCTTTTGTTTTCCTTCTACTCTCCTGCTGTCTCAAACCCTCGCAGTCCCCATGGACCCTTTACTTTTTTTGACCATACCAGCCACACATTCTTTCCTCTACGTGGAATGTTCCTCCTTCAGATATTTTCTTAGTTAATTCCCTCACTTTCTTCAAGTCTTACCTCAAATATTGATATTATCTTCTTAATAAATCCAATTTCAACCAACTTATTAAATACAGCAACTTCCCTTTCCTTCCCAGGCATCCCACTCACAGTTTAAAAGTATTATTTATTATTTATTGTTTGTCTTTCTCCCAAATAGAATTTAAGCTCCTCAAAGTAGGGATTATTTTTGTTTTCACTCACACATTTCAAGTGCCTAGAATAGTGCCCTTTGTATAATAGGAAAAATATTGGTTGAATGGATAAATTTTAGAATAATTAATGAAGAAGTAAATCTTCTACATGAGACTTAAAAGAGAAGGCCCACTAAATGCTCAGAAAAATAAATTAAATAAGGCCACATTTAGGAAATTATACAATTTCACAACACAAAGGATAGAGAGAAAAACATAATTTATGGGGAGAAAGCACATGTCACAAAGAAGGCAGGACAGTATGTCACCTACAAAGGAAATAGAGTCAAGCTGGTGTGGTTGCTAAGAACATGAATGAATGCCACCAGTGTCCTGAGGAGAAAATCATTGTCTCAAGCAGACTATTAATCAAATATGAGAAAAGTATGAAGAAGTTTTTAGAGGTAAAAATACTTAAACTTTGCTTCTATTGAACCATTCTTTGGAACTTAATGAAATATATGTCACAGTAAATGATGTTAGAACCAGATCTGTGTATCAAGATACAAAAGATCTTCAGGAGAAGGATGGAAGATCCCAATGTGATCCTCAGAGCTTCCAACCCAGGTCAGTGCATGAGGATGGATGGCTCCAGGGGAGAGGTTGATTTCTGGGTGGAGGTAGAGGGGAAACAGGGTTATATTATGCTTGACATATTGAAAGAAGACATGTTGCTATAAAGTCAGAAAAAGACAAATGGAATCTCCAAGAAATACAAATAGAAATACAAAAAAATTTTAATCACCACAAACTAAGAATAAGTTCATATTGTCAAAAAATCTTAATTACTATTTATTTTTTTTTAACTTTTAAAACCAACCTTTAGACTTCCGGGTAAGACGGCGGAAGAGTAAGACGCGGAGATCACCTTCCTCCCCACAGATACACCAGAAATACAGCTATACGTGGAACAACTCCTACAGAACACCTACTGAACGCTGGCAGAAGAACCCAGACCTCCCAAATAGCAAGAAACTCCCCACATACCTGGGTAGGGCAAAGCAAAGAGATTCCCGCAGAGAGGAGCAGTGCCGAGCGGCACTCACCAGCCCGAGAGGCATGTCTGCTCCTCCGCCGGGGTGGGCGGCGCTGGAGCTGAGGCTCGGGCTTCGGTCAGAGCGCAGCGAGAGGACTGGGGCTGGCGGCGAGAACTCAGCCTGAAGGGGGCTAATGTGCCATAGCTAGCCGGCAGGGAGTCCGGGAAAACTCTGGAGCTGCCGAAGAGGCAGGAGACTTTTCCTTCCCTCTTGGTTTCTTGGTGCGCGAGGAGAGGGGATTAAGAGCGCCGCGTAAAGGAGCTCCAGAGACGGGCGCGAGTCGCGGCTGAAAGCGCGGAGCCCAGAGACGGGCGTGGGACGCTGGGGCTGCTGCTGCCGCTGCCAAGAAGCCTGTGTGTGAGCGCAGGTCACTGTCCACACCGCCCTTCCGGGAGCCTGTGCAGCCTGCCACTGCCGGGGTCCCGGGATCCAGGGGCGGCTTCCCTGGGAGAATGCATGGCATGCTTCGGGCTGGTGCAACGTCACGCTGGCCTCCACCGCTGCAGGCTCGCCCCGCACTCTGTGCCCCTCCCACCCGCCTGGCCTCAGTGAGCCAGTGTCCCCAAAGAGGCTGCTCCTTTAACCCTGTCCTGTCTGAGCGAAGAACAGACGCCCTCCGGCGACCTACACACAGAGGCGGGGCCAAATCCAAAGCTGAGACCCAGGAGCTGTGAGAACAAAGAAGAGAAAGGGAAACCTCTCCCAGCAGCCTCAGAAGCAGCGGATTAAAGCTCCACAATCAACTTGATGTACCCTGCATCTGTGGAATACATGAATAGACAACAAATCATCCCAAATTGAGGAGCCAGGAGTCAGTGCTGTGCCTCTGAGGTGGGAGAGCCAACTTCAGGACACTGGTCCACAAGAGACCTCCCAGCTCCACATAATATCAAACGGCGAAAATCTTCCAGAGATCTCCATCTCAACACCAGCACCCAGCTTCACTCAACGACCAGCAAGCTACAGTGCTGGACACCCTATGCCAAACAACTAGCAAGACAAGAACACAATGCCACCCATTAGCAGAGAGGTGGCCTAAAATCATAAAAAGTCCGCAGACACCCCAAAACACACTACCAGACGTGGACCTGCTCACCAGAAAGACAAGATCCAGACTCATCCACCAGAACACAGGCAGTAGTCCCCTCCATCAAGAAGCCTACACAACCCACTAAACCAACCTGAGCCACTGGGGACAGACACCAAAAACAACGGGAACTACGAACCTGCAGCCTGCAAAAAGGAGACCCCAAACACAGTAACATAAGCAAAATGAGAAGACAGAAAAACACACAGCAGGAGAAGGAGCAAGATAAAAACCCACCAGACCTAACAAATGAAGAGGTAATAGGCAGTCTACCTGAAAAAGAATTCAGAATAATGACAGTAAAGATGATCCAAAATCTTGGAAATAGAATAGACAAAATGCAAGAAACAGTTAACAAGGACCTAGAATAAGTAAAGATGAACCAAGCATCAATTAAAAACACAATAAATGAAATAAAAAATACTCTAGATGGGATCAATAGCAGAATAACTGAGGCAGAAGAACGGATAAGTGAGGTGGAAGATAAAATAGTGGAAATAACTGCTACACAGCAAAATAAAGAAAAAAGAATGAAAAGAACAGAGAACAGTCTCAGAGACCTCTGGGACAACATTAAATGCACCAACATTCGAATTATAGGGGTTCCAGAAGAAGAAGAGAAAAAGAAAGGGACTGAGAAAATATTTGAAGAGATTATAGTTGAAAACTTCCCTAATATGGGAAAGGAAATAGTTAATCAAGTCCAGGAGGCACAGAGAGTCCCATACAGAATAAATCCAAGGAGAAATACACCAAGACACATATTAATCAAACTGTCAAAAATTAAACACAAAGAAATCATATTAAAAGCAGCAAGGCAAAAACAACAAATAACACACAAGGGAATCCCCATCAGGATAACAGCTGATCTCTCAGCAGAAACTCTACAAGCCAGAAGGGAGTGGCAGGACATACTTAAAGTGATGAAGGAGAAAAACCTGCAACCAAGATTACTCTACCCAGCAAGGATCTCATTCAGATTTGATGGAGAAATTAAAACCTTTACAGACAAGCAAAAGCTGAGAGAATTCAGCACCACCAAACCAGCTTTACAACAAATGCTAAAGGAACTTCTCTAGGCAAGAAACACAACAGAAGGAAAAGAACTACAATAACGAACCCAAAACAATTAAGAAAATGGAAATAGGAACATACATATCAATAATTACCTTAAATGTAAATGGACTAAATGCTCCCACCAAAAGACACAGACTGGCTGAATGGATACAAAAACAAGACCCATATATATGCTGTCTACAAGACACCCACTTCAGACCTAGAGACACATACAGACTGAAAGTAAGGGGATGGAAAAAGATATTCCATGCAAACGGAAACCAAAAGAAAGCTGGAGTAGCAATTCTCATATCAGACAAAATAGACTTTAAAATAAAGACTACTAGAAGAGACAAAGAAGGACACTACATAATGATCAAGGGATCAATCCAAGAAGAAGATATAACAATTGTAAATATTTATGCACCAAACATAGGAGCACCCCAATACATAAGGGAAATATTAAGAGCCATAAAAGGAGAAATCGACAGTAACACAATCATAGTAGGGGACTTTAACACCCCACTTTCACCAATGGACAGGTCATCCAAAATGAAAATAAATAAGGAAACATAAGCTTTAAATGATACATTAAACAAGATGGACTTAATAGATATTTATAGGACATTCCATCCAAAAACAAGAGAATACACATTTTTCTCAAGTGCTCATGGAACGTTATCCAGGATAGATCATATCTTGGGTCACAAATCAAGCCTTGGTAAATATAAGAAAATTGATATTGTATCAAGTATCTTTTCCGACCACAATGCTATGAGACTAGATATCAATTACAGGAAAAGAGCTGTAAAACATACAAACACATGGAGGCTAAACAATACACTACTTAATAACGAAGTGATCACTGAAGAAATCAAAGAGGAAATTTAAAAATACCTAGAAACAAATGACAGTGGAGACACGACGACCCAAAACCTATGGGATGCAGCAAAAGCAGTTCTAAGAGGGAAGTTTATGGCAATACAATCCCACCTTAAGAAACAGGAAACATCTCGAATAAACAACCTAACCTTGCACCTAAAGCAATTAGAGAAAGAAGAACAAAAACATCCCAAAGTTAGCAGAAGGAAAGAAATCATAAAAATCAGATCAGAAATAAATGAAAAAGCAATGAAGGAAATGATAGCAAAGATCAATAAAACTAAAAGCTGGTTCTTCAAGAAGATAAACAAAATTGATAAACCATTAGCCAGACTCATCAAGACAAAAAGGGAGAAGACTCAAATCAATAGAATTAGAAATGAAAAAGGAGAAGTAACAAGTGACACTGCAGAAATACAAAAGATCATGAGAGATTACTATAAGCAACTCTATGCCAATAAAATGGACAACCTGGAAGAAATGGACAAATTCTTAGAAATGCACAACCTGCCAAGACTGAATCAGGAAGAAATAGAAAATATGAACAGACCAATCACAAGCACTGAAATTGAAACTGTGATTAAAAATCTTCCGACAAACAAAAGCCCAGGACCAGATGGCTTCACAGGCGAATTCTATCAAGCAGTTAGAGAAGAGCTAACACCTATCCTTCTGAAACTCTTCCAAAATATAGCAGAGGGAGGAACACTCCCAAACTCATTCTATGAGGCCACCATCACCTTGATACCAAAACCAGACAAGGATGTCACAAAGAAAGAAAACTACAGGCCAATATCACTGATGAACATAGATGCAAAGATCCTCAACAAAATACTAGCAAACAGAATCCAACAGCACATTAAAAGGATCATACACCATGATCAAGTGGGGTTTATTCCAGGAATGCAAGGATTCTTCAATATACGCAAATCAATCAGCGTGATACACCATATTAACAAACTGAAGGAGAAAAACCATATGATCATCTCAATAGATGCAGAGAAAGCTTTTGACAAAATTCAACACCCATTTATGATAAAAACCCTGCAGAAAGTAGGCATAGAGGGAACTTTCCTCAACATAATAAAGGCCATATATGACAAACCCACAGACAGCATCGTCCTCAATGGTGAAAAACTGAAACCATTTCCACTAAGATCAGGAACAAGACAAGGTTGCCCACTCTCACCACTCTTATTCAACATAGTTTTGGAAGTTTTAGCCACAGCAATCAGAGAAGAAAAGGAAATAAAAGGAATCCAAATGGGAAAAGAAGAAGTAAAGCTCTCACTGTTTGCAGATGACATGATACTATACATAGAGAATCCTAAAGATGCTACCAGAAAACTACTAGAGCTAATCAATGAATTTGGTAAAGTTGCAGGATACAAAATTAATGCACAGAAATCTCTGGCATTCCTATGTACTAATGATGAAAAATCTGAAAGTGAAATCAAGGAAACACTCCCATTTACCATTGCAACAAAAAGAATAAATTATCTGGGAATAAACCTACCTAAGGAGACAAAAGACCTGTATGCAGAAAATTATAAGACACTGATGAAAGAAATTAAAGATGATACAAATAGATGGAGAGATGTACCATGTTCTTGGATTGGAAGAATCAACATTGTGAAAATGACTCTACTACCCAAAGCAATCTACAGATTCAATGCAATTCCTATCAAACTACCAATGGCATTTTTCACAGAACTAGAACAAAAAATTTCACAATTTGTATGGAAACACAAAAGACCCTGAATAGCCAAAGCAATCTTGAGAACGAAAAATGGAGCTGGAGGAATCAGGCTCCCTGACTTCAGACTATACTACAAAGCTACAGTAATCAAGACAGTATGGTACTGGCACAAAAACAGAAAGATAGATCAATGGAACAGGATAGAAAGCCCAGAGATAAACCCACGGACATATGGTCACCTTATCTTTGATAAAGGAGGCAGGAATGTACAGTGGAGAAAGGACAGTCTCTTCAATAAGTGGTGCTGGGAAAACTGGACAGGGACATGTAAAAGTATGAGATTAGATCACTCCCTAACACCATACACAAAAATAAGCTCAAAATGGATTAAAGACCTAAATGTAAGGCCAGACACTATCAAACTCCTAGAGGAAAACATAGGCAGAACACTCTATGACATAAATCACAGCAAGATCTTTTTTGACCCACCTCCTAGAGAAATGGAAATAAAGACAAAAATAAACACATGGGACCTAATGAAACTTCAAAGCTTTTGCACAGCAAAGGAAACCATAAAGAAGACGAAAAGACAACCCTCAGAATGGGAGAAAATATTTGCAAATGAAGCAACTGACAAAGGATTAATCTCCAAAATTTATAAGCAGCTCATGCAGCTCAATAGCAAAAAAACAAACAACCCAATCCAAAAATGGGCAGAAGACCTAAATAGACATTTCTCCACAGAAGATATACAGACTGCCAACAAACACATGAAAGGATGCTCAACATCTTTACTCATTAGAGAAATGCAAATCAGAACTACAATGAGATATCATCTCACACCAGTCAGAATGGCCATCATCAAAAAATCTACAAACAATAAATGCTGGAGAGGGTGTGGAGAAAAGGGAACACTCTTGCACTGCTGGTGGGAATGTGAATTGGTACAGCCACTATGGAGAACGGTATGGAGGTTCCTTAAAAAACTACAAATAGAACTACCATATGACCCAGCAATCCCACTACTGGGCATATACCCTGAGAAAACCATAATTCAAAAAGAGACATGTACCAAAATGTTCATAGCAGCCCTATTTACAATAGCCCGGAGATGGAAACAACCTAAGTGTCCATCATCGGATGAATGGATAAAGAAGATGTGGCACATATATACAATGGAATATTACTCAGCCATAAAAAGAAATGAAGTTGAGCTATTTGTAATGAGGTGGATGGACCTAGAGTCTGTCATACAGAGTGAAGTAAGTCAGAAAGAGACAGACAAATACTGTATGCTGACACATATATATGGAATTTAAGAAAAAAAATGTCATGAAGAACCTAGGGGTAAGACAGGAATAAAGACACAGACCTACTAGAGCATGGACTTGAGGATATGGGGAGGGGGAAGGGTAAGCTGTGACAAAGTGAAAGAGCGGCATGGACATATATACACTACCAAACGTAAGGTAGATAGCTAGTGGGAAGCAGCCGCATAGCACAGGGAGATCAGCTCGGTTCTTTGTGACCGCCTGGAGGGATGGGATAGGGAGGGTGGGAGGGAGACGCAAAAGGGAGGGGATATGGGAACATATGTATATGTATAACTGATTAAATTTGTAAAAAAAAAAAAAACAAACAAACAAATAAAACCAACCTTTAGTAACCATAGCAGATTTTATTGTGGAAATACACAAGGGACTAAAAAGCTCAACAATGCTGGCAATGTTAAAGTGAAAATAGATTATAGAGTATAGGCACTAAGGGGGGATGACAAGGAAAAGGTGGGAGTTACAAATTAGGGAGCCAGGAGTTACTCTAAAATTGATGGGAGAAGATAATAGGGAATCAGTACATAAGGGCTAAATATAACATGTCAAGAAATAACCACTAAAAATATAATTTAGAGATGTGTCAATGGCCCCTAAAGAACAACATGGTAAATGGTGAAAAAGAGCTGTCTGTGAGGAGCAGGGTCAGGAACAGTCTAGGGATGTTTTGTTTTAGACATGTGGCCTGCTAGGAACCCTCAAAGTATTAATATGCATTTAAACTACTCTTTAATAGTAGCTGCTATATGGAAGGGTCCTCTGACACTGCTATGACCAAAGGAAATGTGAAACTCCTTGACTTCTAAGACTTTCCAAACAACATGATTTAACTGCATGCCTGTGCTACTTCAATAGACATTTTTTTAAGATTAAGTTTAAAAAGACTATAAAACAGTGCTTTGATTATGGGCATTGTGCACTCATGGGTGCATACAACAACCATTAGTCTATTCTGTAGTCCCCCTAGATAATGGATTGTTAATTGTCATCCAGAACATGTTATCATCCTATGGGACTTGCACCATTACTGGAATTGCCTAGGTGCTTGACAAACATGTTCAATAAATTTAAAAGAAAGCAATGTCTCATTTTTTCCTTTTCAATGAAAAGCTTCAAGATTCTCAAAAACTTTGATTCCTCTAACAAAATTACATATATGTGTGTATATATTATATATTTATACACACACATACATATATATGTGTAATGTGTATAATCATATCTTTTAAAAGATCATTTCTCTATACTACAGACTCAATATTTGAGCATCCTCATTTCTATATATTGTCTTGCACATAATGAGCACTGAGTAAATATGTGCTGCATGAGGGAACGGTAAATAAATTGGTTGTGTTAGTACATGTCAACAGATCATTTTCTGTAGTTTCTCTAATAGAGATAAATCATTTGCTTAATGGAGACTGCAAATGATAAAGGCCAATTCCATCTTGATTTAGAAAGAGCATGCTCATAAATCGGAGAACATGGTATAACCAAGACAATCTTTCAAATCACTCTGCATGATGATAATAATAATGATAACAGCTAACTTTTAGTAAGTATATACTCTGTGCTCGGCATGGTCCTGAGCTCTTTATGTTTATGAAATCATTCAACTCTTACAATCACCCCATGAGGTGGACATTATGGCTGAGTTTTCATCCTTATTTTACAGAAGGAAAAATTGAGAAGTAACTTGATCAAAGTCATCACAGAGGATATGGTGGAGTCAGATATCAAACCTGGGAAATCTGACCATGCTGTGTGAAATAAAGGGTTTTGCATGAGATCATCCTGGGACAGTTATCACTTTACTAGGCAGGCTCACACTTCATTTTAGACACCCAGCCTGATAGGAAATTTCAAATTAATAATATCCAATTAGACTATTCTTTAATAGCTACTCTTTGAAAAGGTCCTTTGGAAAGCTATGACCAAAGGAAAGTGGGGATGTGTGTGTGTGAAACTCTGGACAATGAGGAAGCCCACTCAAAGGGCTGAGTCATCCTAAGAAAGGACACTGGTCTCCCTATGTGTCCCTAAATCAGCATCTTCATTTACACTCCCTGCAAATCGTTGTTTTGAAGAGTCTGCTGTCTCACATTTTCATAATACCACAAATCCTTGTTAGTGCAAATGAAATACCTATTTACTCATCTACCTCTGATATGCCTATGGAGATACCATCTACAAATCTACCCAAAGTTCTAGACAGCACCTCACAATTCAGAAGCTTCTCTCCAAATATATTAATATTTGAACAAATAAAGAATCAAATCCTAGTAGGAAAAACAACTAACTCAAACAGTTGATAGTTCAAAAAACTGTTTTCACATATACTACACAAGGGAAAATACACTGAACGATTCCAGAGGGTCAATACTTGTGAAAACAGAGAACTCAGTCAATTCTGTGGGAGCAAAAAAACACTCAACTGTGTATCTGTCAATCTTAGTCTCCCAATTTAATCCCTCCTCCCTCCCCACTTTCCCCC
The DNA here is from genome assembly GCF_025265405.1 of Mesoplodon densirostris. Taxonomy (NCBI): domain Eukaryota; kingdom Metazoa; phylum Chordata; class Mammalia; order Artiodactyla; family Ziphiidae; genus Mesoplodon; species Mesoplodon densirostris. The sequence continues at coordinate 106,354,848 of NC_082664.1, forward strand.
CCCGGTAACCATAAGTTTGTTTTCTACATCTGTGACTCTATTTGTTTTGTAAATAAGTTCATTTGTACCATTTTTTATTTTAGATTCCATATATAAGCAATATCATATGATATTTATCTTTCTCTGTCTGACTTATTTCACTTAGTATGATAACTAATAAGGGCTTACTGTATAGCACAGGGAACTCTTCTCAATAGTCTGTAATGACCTACATGGGAAAAGAATCTAAAAAGAGTGGATATATGTATATGTATAACTGATACACTTTGTTGTACAGCAGAAACTAACACAACATTGTAAACCAACTATACTCTAATAAAAATTTTTTTTAAAAAGAATTCAACTAAATGGGCAACCAGTACACAAATCAAGGTAAAATCATTAAATTCAAATGTTACAAATATTACAATGATAACCTTAGCTTTTCTTTTTTTTCCCTCTTCTTTCCTTTCCTTATGTGTATCCTTTCAATCAGTAGCCAGAGTTCTGAGATCACCAATAAATTCCCAACATTGGAAAAATAGCAATAGTGAAGATTTTTTCATACCTTGAGACTCATTATTAAAATTACCAAAATCCACAATTGGGCTCTTGAGCATAAGTAATCAAATGTTGTAGGTCTTCTTAAGGAGGTAAACATGTTCATTAACCACTAAACACCAATTTTATGATAGGTTAGGTCAAGTGTTACCAGTTCATACTAGTGAGACAGAAGCTGTTTCTCTTCTCTGAGCCTCTCACTGCACATGTTTGTTGAATTTCTGATGACCTTAGTGCTTGTATTAACACCTTTGAGTTATTGCAGGTGATAGAAACCCCAATTCCCTGTCAGCTCTCAAAACAAACCACCCCAGATTATCCACATCCCTTTCTTTCCAGCTGGTGGGATAAAATGAGTGAAGAGAAATACAGGGCTAAAACTTTCTTTAAGAAAGATAGAAATCTGATTAACATTAGTGAGGTGACCATCTGTTTTTTTCTGGAGGCTGAAAGAGTTAAGATCAGGGCCTTTCAACCTGTAAAATGACCCCATGAATGATGACTTCTTCAGAAATCAAGAGTTTGTCAGTGAATTAACTAGAACAGGCAATATATGTTTCCTAAATAAATGTTTACCTCACTACAAGCCAGAGGTCCCAGAAAGTTTGACATTTCAAAAATAAGCTTTGTGTTATGCCTAGTGAGCTCATATCTATACCAAATGCAAATCAATGCCCAGAAAGTGCTTGAAGCATTTTAATTGAAATAATCAAAGAATGTTTAAAGGTGTGTAAATGTTTTGCTAGCAGTGATATTGTCAGGCACACACATTTTAACAAATATCCAATCCAGTTTAAGAAGCACTACACCTTATTGTAGAGAAAAGATATTCCTGAAATGCTGGGTCTTAGCTGTCCAGGTATAGATAGCAGAGTCCTTGGTGTATACACATATGTATGTGGGGCTGGAGAAAAATGAACAGGGACTAAGGAAACATTCCTTTCAGTACACACAGCCACCCACTGGCTGCTGGACCCAAAACCCTAGGTTCCTCTGAACAATAATATGTCAGTTTACTCCCTTCCCTGCTCAAAGCGTGTGGGGAGAGCTGACTTGTACAGTTTGAAAAGATGGTTTATAGCTGAAGCTACTTGAATCTGACTTTTGGGGAGTGGGGGAGGGGACAACTGGCCAAAGAGTCTTTCATTTTTAACTCATCATTGTAAGGAGGGGCAACTCTGGTGCAGTCACTTTTGCACTTTGGGAGATCAGGACTGAAATTAATCAGAGGTGAGATATGGGCATGTTTTACTGGTGAAAAGCAATGCGGGGTGAAGACGTCCGCACACTTACATTTAAGGGAGCATATCACAGTGCGGATTGGGTTATCTCAGGAAATATAAAAGCATTATTCCTCTGAGATTTGAAAAAAAATTGTAATTACTTTTTCTACCAAGCATGATTCTTTCCAGTGACCTTCATTTTTGTTTTCTGGAAATGAAAAGAGGTTTACATTAAAAAGGCATTTCCTCTGACTCTGTGTCCTTGAGCTGCACAAAAATGTAAACCATTCCCCCCTTCCCTCTTTTGAAGAAAAAGGAGGCTTCAACCTTTCCTTCTGAACACGGTCTATCTAAATAAGGAGATGGAGTCCCATCTTTTCTATCAGCCCCATTGTTTGACTTGTCAGTAATAACACTTGAGCTGAAATTGTACAGGCGTCCTGCTAATTTAGTAATTATTGACATGGTGCTGAACAGGAAATGATAGCAAACAGAAGGAACTGTTAAGGAGAGATGAAATAAAAGATGTTCATATCATTGTTGAATAATGGTTGAGATCATTTTGTGCTTTAAGTAGGCCCAAGACACCTTTTTCCATTTTCCTGAAACATTTATAATTTATGCTTTGTAATAGTTCCAAATATTTTTAGGACACTGGACTTTGTTTGAGAATCTTGCCAAACTGAATGGGGATCACGAAGCACACACACAGATGAGTGGGTGATGTGACCTGCTGCAGCTTCCCATTTAAGCGACAGCCCCTTTCAATCTCAACCTGCCTCTCCTCCTAATGCTTTCTTTTCTGCCCTTCTTCTTTTTAAAATTTGCATTTCTATTTATTGTCATCTTAGCTCTAGCTAAGGTCTTTGTTGCTAGGATAGGTGATGCAACCCATGCAGTTACAGCTATAGATGGCATCTTTAATTATTTTTTAATTTATTTTAATTTGGAGCCTTTGCATAGCTATAGGAGCTCCCCTAAAGTTTGGTAAGCATGGGTTTGAATGGATCATTTTTTTAATTGCATATTTGTGCATTAATGTAATTGTACCAGAGTAATGCACACATATGTGTATTAATGTATGTGATGACAAAAGTCATAAAAATATTGAGACCAGAGTATACAAATTTGGAAATGATTTACTAGAAGAATATAAATATGGACTCAGAAAATGCAGTGTATATTTTCATAATGCTGATATTGGAGAACAAGAACGATACATTTTGTATGGGGCAATCCTGTTACATGGCATTTACTATTACATAATGATTTTGTATCAGAACATAATTTGCCAAAGCTAGAGGACTAAGCCCTATAGCATAATAAAATGTGTTAAATTTGTTTGTGCTACAACAAAGATGTATGGTATTACATTTTCCTCAATATATCCTGTAATCAAATCATCACAATTTTAATAAGAATTGGAAACTTTAATTTTTTAATGCAGCATTATTAGTTTTTAAAATGCTTCACCAAAAGGGGTACAGATATATGATATAATAAAAATATGTAAGGCAAATAAGAATAGAATAAAGGATGGGAAAGAAAGAAACTTAGATGTCTTGAAGAGCTGAGTGGTGGGAGAGTGTGATGAAAATGACAGTAGCAATGCTTATTTACAATAAGAAAGAAGCTAAGATGTGTCTACCACCCTCATGTGCCAGGTGCCATCTGTAGCACTTACCATGAAGTAACTTATTTACTCCTCTAAAAAAATATATTTTTCATATTTTACCAAGGAGTAATCTGACACTCAGAGGGGAGGTTCAAAATGTCCAAATTCATGATTATGGTTTTAGCAGTCATTGGCCTTTTACCTCTCTGATTTCTGAGCCAGAGCTCTCAAACACTACATTATTTTGCCACTTCTAACTTTCTTCTCTTCTTTATGTTCCTATTTTTCTATGGTTGACATTATTACTATAGGGATTAAACAAAACATAGACAATTTTAAAAGCACCCAGCATAACATGAATTTACAATAGATCACGTCACATCTCACTGCTCTTCTATTGTCTAGTTCCTTATACTACGAGTATCATATTTTTCCTGTGGCCTTCACATTTTTAAAAACTCCATTGTGTGTTTAAATATGATAATGTTGGAGAAATAGTTCAAGTGCTAAAGTACCAAATCAATGGGTAGGTGCCAGGGATAGATAAGCAAAAATTTTAACTAATATGTATCTGAGAAAAACACCTGCCCATTAGAAACAGAAAAGCATACTTAGCTAAATATATTTTGGAAGAATCATATCATACTTGTATACAGATAATCTTAAAGTGTTTTAATTCCATTGAAAAGTGACATACTTAAAAATTCCTCTTTGGTCCTGTCACAAAATAATCCCTTTCATGATATTCTGTTGAGTTGTCAGGCTGCACAGTCACAGTCAGCACAAATGGAGAGTTGTCAGTTTCATTTGTCTCTATTGCTATGTAGATAAATTTCTCAGCTCAGTTTCTGGGCTAGTTGTGGTCAGAACAGTCTTAATAAGTACAGAGACAGTCTATTTAGGAATTCAAAATACAATTGATTAGGGCTACCCAAGCTGTCTCGACATTCCTTTCTCCAGGAAGTGTATTATGTACTGTAGGCAAGCTGAAAAAACAAATTGTTAGATGTCATTGTGTGAACATCCATACATATACATATATGTATTCTTACCCTCTATGTAAAAAGTTATGTCAGCTTATTATTCTATCTCGAAATAGCTTGAATCTCAAGAGAGGTGATTTTACCTTCAGTGTACTGGAATCTATGTCCCAATCAATTGTTGACATGTGATATAAGGAAGTGACACAGAGAGCCCTAATAATGGCTGTTGTCAAAGCCATTCCATCAGTGCCAGAGCAAGCACCCTATAAGGTTACTTAAAGAATCTCAGGGATAAGTGTTTACAGTTCCTTGATCTGTGAGTTCCAACATATTCATATTAGACAAAGGCCTATCATACTCCTTGTATTTCATTAAAGGTGATTCAATTGAAGATGTCTTAAAATGATATTTATTTTAAGAGTAAATAAATACTTAAGCATGATTTTTTGAAGAAAAATAAAAACTTGATATTCCCGTTATCACTGAAGACCTAATATGTCTGATTTTTCCCTCTGTTTAAATGTTTTTAGGACATGTTCATCACACTGTATCCCTGTATCCTGGCATCTTCTCAGTTGTAAAGTCAAGTGAACTGAAATAATTTGTCTTCATGGCTGGTTCTGATCAGTTATAGCTATAGATGGGTGTCCCCTTGCCATATGATTCCATAGTATTTTGTACAGATTATAGAGTGTACGTCCTTGTAGGTTCCTGTCTTATGCAAAGATTTATGAATGGAAGCCCTAGCTTGTGTCACCCGTCTTTGTATCTCTAGCACCCAGCTCCAAATGCACTCTTCCTCACTATGAATATCTGCAGGACAGGACAACGATTATATTTCTTATGTAAATAAATGAGTAATCAGAAAAGACTATCTTCATTTAGAAGAGTCTGTTATTAGGAAGGGAAGTAATTTAGGATGACAGAAGTAATGCTCCATTTACAATTTGGGTGCATGCAAATTTAGCTCAGAATCCAGGCTGACAAAGTTGAATGCATGCAGTGATAGTGTTGAGTCCAATTTTTATACTCAGAGCTATGTAAGGCTGATTTCAGAAAGACTGATTTTTGCTTGAAGTTCATAACAAGGATGGACTACTGCTGGGCTTTCCACTATTCCTGCTGCATCTCCACCCAGGAACCATTCTCCTACCATGTGGCCCTTATATTATCCTTCCACAGGTGAAGCCCAGCAGCTTGTGACCTGCCCACAATAACTAGGGCTGATTGGACCAAGTGTGAACCAGCAACTGTAGTTGATGTATCAGCTGGTCAGAAACCTGTCATCCGTGAGGTCTGAATCAAAACCATGAGATGGTTAATTAGATTGATTCAAGTGGGAAATAGATGGGTTGGAGGAACTAGTGGCAGGTGACAAAGAAACTGTGTTATGAGGATCAGGATCATGGGTATTAGTTCACTTTGGACAGGATGCAACCACAACTGAGAAAACTGTTAATGCCTCAAACACAAGGAAAGCTTATTTTCACTCCTATAAGAATCCATGTTAGATGCATACAGTCAGTAGGTGGCTTTCCTCAAGCAATGGCACAAGGACTCAGGATTCTTCCACTTTGTAGCTTTATCATCCCCAAGAGACGTTGTGGCCTTGCCATCCCCTAGAGAGAAAGAGAATGTACACGAAGGACATAGGGTTTTTTTTTTTTTAATTTAGCTTTTTAAAATTTATTTATTTTTAATTTTCTTTTAATCTCCCAATTCATCACACCACAACCCCGACCCCCCACACTTCCTTCTTGGTGTCCATATGTTTTTTCTCTACATCTGTCTCAATTTCTGCTCTGCAAACTGGTTCATCTGTACCATTTTCTAGCGTCCACATATATGTGTTAATATATGATATTTGTTTTTCTCTTTCTGAGTTAGTTCACTCTGTATGACAGTCTCTAGATCCATCCACGTTTCCACAAATGACCCAGTTTCCTTCTTTTTTATGGCTGAGTAGTATTCCATTGTATATATGTACCATGTCTTCTTTATCCATTATCTGTCGATGGGCATTTAGGTTGCTTCCATGACCTGGTTATTGTAAATAATGCTGCAATGAACACTGGGGTGCATGTGTCTTTTGGAATTATGGTTTTCTCTGGGTATATGCCCAGTAGTGGGATTGCTGGGTCATATGGTAATTCTATTTTTAGTTCTTTAAGGAACCTCCATACTGTTCTCCATAGTGGCTGTACCAATTTACCTTCCCACCAACAGTGCAAGAAGGTTCCTTTTTCTCCACACCCTCTCCAGCATTTGTTCTTTGTAGATTTTCTGATGATGCCCATTCTAACTGGTGTGAGGTGATACCTCATTGTAGTTTTGATTTGCATTTCTCTAATAATTAGTGATGTTCAGCAGCTTTTAATGTGTTTCTTGGCCATCTGCATGTCTTCTTTGGAGAAAGGTCTATTTAAGTCTTCTGCTCATTTTTGGATTGGGTTGTTTGTTTTTTTTAATATTGAGCTTCATGAGCTGCTTGTAAAATTTGGAGATTAATCCTTTGTCTGATGATTCATTTGCAAATATTTTCTCCCATTCTGAGGGTTGTCTTTTCATCTTGTTTATGGTTTCCTTTGCTGTGCAAAAGCTTTTAAGTTTTATTAGGTCCCATTTGTTTATTTTTGTTTTATTTTGTTTTTACTTCCATTAGTCTAGGAGGTAGATCAAAAATATCTTGTTGTGATTTATGTCAAAGTGTGTTCTTTCTATATTTTCCTCTAAGAGTTTTATAGTACCTGGTCTTACATTAGGTCTCGAACCCATTTTGAGTTTATTTTTGTTAGGGAGTGTTCTAATTTCATTCTTTTACATGTAGCTGTCCAGTTTTCCCAGCACCACTTATTGAAGAGGCTGTTTTTTCTCCATTGTATATCCTTGCCTCCTTTGTCATAGATTAGTTGACCATAGGTGCATGGGTTTATCCATGGGCTTTCTATCCTGTTTCATTGATCTATATTTTTGTTTTTGTGCCAGTACCATATTGTCTTCATTACGATAGCTTTGTAGTATAGTCTGAAGTCAGGGAGTCTGATTGCTCCAGCTCTGTTTCTTTCCCTCAAGACTGCTTTGGCTATTTAGGGTCTCTTGTGTTTCCATACAAATTGGGAAATTTTTTGATCTAGTTCTGTGAAAAATGCCAGTGGTAGTTTGATAAGGATTGCATTGAATCTGTAGATTGCTTTGGGTAGTATAGTCGTGTTCACAATGTTGATTCTTCCAATCCAAGTACAAGGTATATCTCTCCATCTGTTTGTATCATCTTTAATTTCTTTCATCAGTGTCTTATAGTTTTCTGAGTACAGGTGTTTTTCCTCCTTCAGTAGGTTTATTTCTAGGTATTTTATTCTTTTTGTTGCAGTAGTAAATGGGAGTGTTCCCTTATTTTCTCTTTCAGATTTTTCATCATTAGTGTATAGGAATGCAAGAGATTTCTGTGCATTAACTTTGTATCTTGAAATTTTACCAGATTCATTGACTAGCTCTGGTAGTTTTGTGGTGGCATCTTTAGGATTCTCTATGTATAGTATCACGTTATCTGCAAACAGTGACAGTTTTACTCCTTTTTTTCCTATTTGTATTCCTTTTATTTCTTTTTCTTCTCTGATTGCCATGGCTAGGACTTCCAAAACTCTGTTGAATAATAGTGGTGAGAGTGGAAATCCTTGTCTTGTTCCTGATCTTAGAGGAAATGCTTTCAGGTTTTCACCATTGAGAATGATGTTTGCTGGGGGTTTGTCATATATGGCCTTTATTATGTTGAAGTAGGTTCCCTCTATGCCCACTTTCTGGAGAGTTTTTATCATAAATGGGTGTTGAATTTTGTCAAAAGCTCTTTCTGCATCTATTGAGATGATCATATAGTTTTTATTCTTCAATTTTTTAATATGGTGTATCACATAGATTGATTTGCATATACTGAAGAATCCTTGCATCTCTGGGATAAATCCCACTTGATCATAGTGTATGATCCTTTTAATGTGTTGTTGGATTCTGTTTGCCAGTATTTCATTGAGGATTTATGCATCTATATTTATCAGTGATATTTGTGTGTAATTTCCTTTTTTTATAGTATCTTTGTCTGGTTTTTTTATCAGGGAGAAGATGGCCTTATAGAATGAGTTTGGGACTGTTCCTTCCTCTGCAATTTTTTGGATGAGTTTGAGAAAGATGGGTGTTAGCTCTTCTCTAAATGTTTGATAGAATTCACCTGTGAAGCCATCTGTTCCTGTACTTTTGTTTGTTGGAAGATTTTTAATCACAGTTTCAATTTCATTACTTGTGATTAGTCTGTTCATATTTTCTATTTTTCCTGGTTCAGTCTCAGAAGTTTACAACTTTCTAAGAATTTTTCCATTTCTTCCAGGTTGTCCATTTTATTGGCATAGAGTTGCTTGTCTCTTAGGATGCTTTGTATTTCTGCAGTGTCTGTTGTAACTACTCCTTTTTCATTTCTAATTTTATTAGTTTGAGTCTTCTCCCACTTTTTCTTCATGAATCTGGCTAATGGTTTATCTATTTTGTTTATATTCTCAAAGAACCAGCTTTTAATTTTATTGACCTTTGCTATTGTTTTCTTTGTTTCTATTTCATTTATTTCTGCTCTGATCTCTATGATTTCTTTCCTCTGCTAACCTTGGGTTTTGTTTGTTCTTCATTCTCTAGTTCCTTTAGGTGTACGTTGAATTGTTTATTTGAGATTTCTCTTATTTCTTGAGGTAGGCTTGTATAGCTATAAACTTCCCTCTTAGAACTGCTTTTGCTGCATCCCATAGGTTGTGGATCATCGTGTTTTCATTGTCATTTATCTCTAGGTATTTTTTGTTTTCTTCTTTGATTTCTTCAGTGATCTCTTGGTTATTTAGTAACATATTTTTTAACCTCCATATGTTTGTGTTTTTTACATTTTTTCCCTGTAATTGATTTCTAATTTCATAGCATTGTGGTCAGAAAAGATGTTTGATATGGTTTCAATTTTCTTAAATTTATGCAGGTTTAGTCTGTGACACAAGATGTGATCTATCCTGGAGAATGTTCCATGAGCACTTGAGAAGAAAGTGTAATCTGCTGTTTTTGGATGGAATGTCCTATAAATATCAACTAAATCTATCTGGTCTATTGTGTCATTTAAAACTTGTGTTTCCTTATTAATTTTCTGTTTGGATGATCTGTCCATTGGTGTAAGTGAGGTGTTAAACTCTCCCACTATTAGTGTGTTACTGTCGATTTCCTCTTTTAGAGCTGTTAGCAGTTGCCTTATGTATTGAGGTGGTCCTATGTTGGGTGCATATATATTTATAATTGTTATATCTTCTTCTTGCATTGATCCCTTGATCATTATGTTGTGCCCTTCCTTGTCTCTTGTAACATTCTGTATTTTAAAGTCTATTTTATCTGATATGAGTATTGCTACTCCAGCTTTCTTTTGATTTCCATTTTCATGGAATATCTTTTTCCATCCCCTCACTTTCAATCTGTATGTGTCCCTAAGTCTGAAATGGGTCTCTTGTAGACAGCATATATATGGGTCTTGTTTTTGTATCCATTCTGCAAGCCTGTGTCTTTTGGTTGGAGCATTTAATCCATTCACGTTTAAGGTAATTATTGATATGTATGCTCCTATGACCATTTTCTTAATTGTTTTGGGTTTGTTTTTGTAAGTCTTTTTCTTCTCTGTGTTTCCCACTTAGAGAAGTTCCTTTAGCATTTGTTGTAGAGCTGGTTTGGTGGTGCTGAATTCTCTTAGCTTTTGCTTGTCTGTAAACCTTTTGATTTCTCCATCAAATCTGAAGGAGATCCTTGCCGGTTAGAGTAATCTTGTTTGTTGGTTCTTCCCTTTCATCACGTTAAGTATATCATGACACTCCCTTCTGGCTTGTAGTGTTTCTGCTGAGAAATCAGCTGTTAACTTTATGGGAGTTCCCTTGTATGTTATTTGCCATTTTTCAGTTGCTGCCTTCAATAATTTTTCTCTGTCTTTAATTTTTGCCCATATGATTACTATGTGTCTCAGCATGTTTCTCCTTGGGTTTATCCTGTCTGGGACTCTCTGAGCTTCCTGGAGTTGGGTGACTATTTCCTTTCCCATGTTAGGGAATTTTTTGACTATAATCACTTCAAATATTTTCTCGGGTCCCTTCTCTCTCTCTTCTCCTTCTGGGACCCCTATAATGTGAATGCTGTTGTGTTTAATGTTGTCCCAGAGGTTTCTTAGGCTGTCTTCATTTCTGTTCATTCTTTTTTCTTTATTCTATTCCATAGCAGTGAATTCCACCATTCTGTCTTCCAGGTCAGTTATCTGTTCTTCTGCCTCAGTTATTCTGGTATTGATTCCTTCTAGTATATTTTTCATTTCAGTTATTGTATTGTTCATTGTTGTTTGTTTGTTCTTTAATTCTTCTAGATCTTTGTTAAACATTTCTTGGATCATCTCGATCTTTGCCTCCATTCTTTTTCCAAGGTCCTGGATCATCTTCACTATCATTATTCTGAAATCTTTTTCTGGAAGGTTGCCTATCTCCATTTCATTTAGTTGTTTTTCTTGGGTTTTATTGTTCCTTCATCTGGTAGATAGCCCTCTGCATTTTCATCTTGTCTATCTTTCTGTGAATGTGTTTTTTGTTCCATAGGTTGCAGGATTGTAGTTCTTCTGCTGTCTGCCCTCTGGTGGATGAGGCTATCTAAGAGGCATGTGGAAGTTTCCTAATGGGAGGGACTGGTGATGGGTAGAGCTTGCTGTTGCTCTGGTGGGCAGAGCTCAGTAAAACTTTAATCCACTTGTCTGGTGATGGGTGGGGCTGGCTTCCCTCCCTGTTGGTTATTTGGCCTGAGGCAACCCAAAACTGGAGCCTACCAGGGCTCTTTGGTGAGGCTAATGGCAGACTCTGGGAGGGCTCATGCCAAGGTGTCCTACCCAGAACTTCTGCTGCCAGTTTCCTTGTCCCTTCATGAGCCACTGCTGCCCCCAGCCTCTGCAGGAGACCCTCCAACTCTAGCAGGTAAGTCTAGCTCAGTTCTCTATGGGGTCACTGCTCCTTTCCCTGCATCCTGATGCACACACTACTTTGTGTGTGCCCTCCAAGAGTGGAGTCTGTTTCCCCCAGTCCTGCCAAAGTCCTGCAATCAAATCCTGCTAGCCTTCAAAGTCTGATTTTCTAGAAATTCCTCTTCCCATTGCCAGACCCCTAAGTTGGGAAGCCTGACGTTTGGCTCAGAACCTTTACTCCAGTGGGTGGACTTCTGTGGTATAAGTGTTCTCCACTTTGTGCGTCACCCACCCAGCAGTTATGGGATTTGATTTATTGTGATAGATTCCCTCCTACTGTCTCATTGCAGGGTCTCCTTTGACTTTGCATATGGGGTATCATTTTTTGTGAGTTCCAGTGTCTTCCTGTCAATGATTGTTCAGCAGTTAGTTGTGCTTCAGGTGTTCTCAAAAGAGGGAGTGAGAGCATGTCCTTCTACTCCACCATCTTGAACCAATCTCAGACATAGGCTTCTTAAAAGCCTGGGCTTGAAGCTGTTGTTTCCCTTCAGATTCCATTAGTGAAGACCAGTCATGTAACCACCCTTAATTGCAGGGGATGCTGGGAACTTTGTAGCACTGTATGTAAAGAGAGACAAGGAAATAGATTGTTGGTGACCTGCTACAGACCCAAGCCAAGAGCCATAAGCAAGCCAGAGTTACAATGAGTCATAAAGGGTTGGCTGAGTTACTCAGGGAAGAAGAAAACAGAAGCAAAAGTCCTGAGAGAAAGAGAAACAGTTAAACTACCTTGATCCCATTTTTTTCCATTGTTCTTTTTCAGAAATCCTCACAATATTCTTAGCATATTCTTATGATATGACACCCTTTAACAGAGTTGGCATGAGAAGTTCTCATTTCCTTGCAACCAAAGAAAGGCACAGTGCACAGCAGTGTAGATTTAGAAGAGGAGAGAGGTTACATTAAAAGAGTATTAATATAATCAGATGATATTTTATAGACTTATTTTGTATGAATCTATTAACACAATCTGTACTTGTTTTCTGTGTATTCAACTAGAATTGAGAAAACTGAGACCAAGACACTATCAAAAATTAATTCTTTCCATGATTGTCTCAGTAGAAAGCAGTGACATGAAAAGCTAACTTGCAAGCTATGTTTAATAATTGATTTCAGTTATCTTTTTTACTTAAAACTAGGATTTCCCAACAGTGACTTCACTTGGAATCTTTCTGAGTTACAGAAATATTAGCAGTTTACTTTGGTCATATCCTGGGCCAATGCAGCAGCCCTATCTCATTGACATAAACCTAATTAAAATAAAAATAGAAAGGGAAAAGCTGAATTCTAAAGCACTTCTCTCCCTTTCTCAAGCTGGAGGGGAACATTTCCACACATAGAACAGCTCCACTCACCTTACTACATCTCACGCAGGCAATGTGAGCAGCACAGAGAACGCAATCACATTTTCCCCTGAGGCTGGTGGCAATTACAAACTAGCTGCCATAAGACAGTATTTACAGATCTTTACAACAAACATAAATTGGTACTTTTCATCAAGATAAGGCAATGTGTGCCACAGATACCATGGGACTCAAATATAACTGTTCCTTTCAATGTCTAACATCTTTGAAATGAGTGAAGCTATTAATAGGAGCAATGCCTTCAATGCCATTTTCAGTTCTACTATTCATAGTGTTTTTTTTTTTATTTTTATTTTTTGTTTTTTCTTTCCTTCAAAGCAGCACCAGTCAGCTGGCCTCTTGATCAATTTGGTAGAAGTTGGGAGATACACGATATTTGGAGAGAGAGAATATAATTTAAGGAAAAAATACTTGGAGGAATGAAATTTTGTAGATGCCTTGCCATTTGCAAATGCTCTCATGCTGTCTCCTTTTGGATAACTTTCCCTTCCCTCACCTTCCCAATATTGCTATAACATTGCATCCAATATTTAAGAATTATTTTGTTTTAATGTCACCTGATTTTATCCTTTTCTAAATCTGTTTTCTAACTGATATGGTATTTCAAGGCAACAAATAGAAAATGGCTTTGTTATTGAATTGGAAACAAAAGATACAGTGGAGAAGCATATTAAAATGTTCAGAAAATCCTAAACTGAAATCTGTTTACTAAGCTACCAGCTGTCACTTCCTCTCCTGGCTACCGTGCACTACCTATCCAGAGCTGTCACTTCACAATCATCCTTATTCTACGGTATAGCTGCTCAGATGTTTTCAGTTTTAGTTTTTAGTGTTTTTTTTTAAGTCTACAAAAAAAAAATTTCATATCTAACCATACTATATGTTTGCTTTCATTATCAACTAAATTCAATAAGCTCCCTTTCAAAATGACTTATAATGGACATTTGTAAGGGAGTGATGTAATGTTCAATGTATTTAATAGTAAAAGTCAAAGAATTAAACTAAATAACCAGTTTCAGATTTTCAGTTTAGCCAAAGACAACAGGAATCGTGAGAGTGGAACAGAGTATGTTGACTGGAGTATTTAAGAGTTCAATCATGAATTTAAAACAGTTAAAAAGTGGGGTTCAAAGTTATGAATTCTGTTCCAAATGATGAGAACCTATTTCTGGCACATTAGAATTATTTTCTAATCTTAATGAAATACTAAAGTTGAGATGTCTTTTCAAGAGACAAAAAAAAATGTGTTTCAGGACACCATTACTAGTCCTCATCTCCAACCCCACCCCCAGTCCTTCATCCCCCCTTCAACGTTGGCAACTTCTGATACCCTTTTCGGCAAACTCAGGAGAAGAGCCAAAGATTAAGTGCGCCATGGAAACCAATTCCCTTTCTCCACAACTCAGGGACCAGAAGGAAGGAAATGTGCTTTGTAAACTCCTGTCTGGTGAAGAGGGCCTAGAGGGTAGGGTGGGGCTGTTCATGGTTGAGCCGCCCTCACAGAATGGATAAAGACAAGTGTTTGTCTCCAAAACTTGCCACCTTGCTTCTTCCAGGGCCACTAGACTCCATCTTATTTAATCTGCTTGTGATTCCTTTTTATTAAAGTCCTGTTTTCTTAAAGAAGCAATGGTATCAGCATGGGGAATAGGATACCGAGCTTGGGAACCCCGGACCTCTCATGGCTACATATACTCACTGAAGCACCACCAGCAAACACGCCTTATTGGCAAAGGAGAGAAATGTGCAAACTTGATGAGGCATTAATCACACCTGAAACGTGATTTTTAAGGTGTCACGAAATCCACATTGACTGACTGGTCCTTTTAATCTTAATTTTGAACAGTTGCTACTCCAATTAAATTCTACCACCTAGCATTTTCAAACAGCTCCTGGTTGTTTCCACAAACTCCCTTAATGGACAGCTGTTTCTGACAGCCCCCCCGCCCCCGCGATTTGCCAGTGCTGTGTTGGCTGCCAGAGCAGGAGGCCCCATTCTGCATTCCGCTGCTGGCACCGGGGGATATGCAAATGAACACATGAATCAGTTGTCGCCACCACAGACACCGTGCAGTGAGAAGACGATCAGAATGTGTGGGGAGATTAGTTGGCTGCAAGTGAGGGGAAAAGAAAAAAAAAGCTTAGATTTCTTTGAGTTTTTTTTTTTTCCTTTTTTCAAGTGTCTCCAGTTTATTTTAACTTTGTGCTATTCATTAGATTTCAGTTCAAGACAGTGCAATCTGTTCCTCTCCAATCACCAACAGAAACCCCAAAGTTTGGGAATGATAGAAACTTTTCAGATAAATACTGTTAGAACATCCATAGCACAAGGAGAATAGTATATACACTTCAGTGCTTCAAATATTTTCCCATCTGTGAAGGTGGGGGAGGGGATGACAAAAAACTGTTCTTTCACATCAGGATGTGCATAAGAAAATTTTGCTCAGAGTCCAAAGCCTGGTTGTAAGTGTTCTGAATTATTTCCCACAAAGGATTCTCTGAATTGCTTCACCAGTTGGGTCAAACGCTCACACACACAGTGGAAATCGGTTAAAAAAATAATAAAGCAACATCAGCGCCAGGGTCTCCTGTTTTATTGCGCAGAACTTCCTGATATACCAAATATTGGAGGTATGTTTCTGCTATTGTATTCTTTAGGTTTCAATAAGGGAAACAGAACCACGATGAGCCACGTAGAGTAAGGGAATTGTTACGGGGATTGGACCTGACTGAATTGTGGGGTCTGATAGTGGGCCTGGGGTCACTGTAGGTCTTCAGGATTGGTGGTTGGGAAGAAAAACTGAACTTAGACTGGGAGAAGGCAAGGACACACTGAAATCCATGAGGACAAAGTGGAACCTATGAGGACAATTGGGAACCCATGACAAATTGATTCTGTTCCTCTCTCTCACTGTCTGCAATGTTGATGGCACAGGTGGTCTACAGAAGGAGCTGACACCCTTGGCCATAGATCATTCCATGAAGTTGGCCTAAGACTTGAAGAGACTGAAGGAAGAGACGTAGTGGGAGCAGAGGAGACGGGGCCCTGATGCTCCCTCACAGCAGTCAGGTGAGACAGCAGGACAGTGGCAACGTAACGAGCTACAGTGGTGCCAGGAGCCTAGCTCCAAATTCTGAGAATGACCGCTGTTTCACTTCACCTTCCGCATCATGACAAATTTCTGTATGGTCAACCCTAACTCAAACCATACAGGAAGGCAATTCTGCGAATCATCTTTCCAGATCTGCTGAGTTGATCCATAAAAATACCACCACAGATGGATACCCAATTCCACCCTGCCTTCAGAATCTGTTGTGATGTAGTTTACTCTAGCTCTCTGCATCAGGTCTTATACCAGACACATGAGCTGGAGGATGGAGGAAGTGGACAAGAAGAGCTAGAGTCAGGGATGGACTTGGATGATTAAATTATAGGAGGAGGTGGAGTGAAGATGGTTGGAAAATGTACCATTGTTCAGGGATTGGAAACAAATCAATAACATATATTGATTTTTTTTCAAGTACTGTTAGAAGTTCCACACTGTGGGGAATCCTGTCCAGATACTGCACAGGTACAAAACATGAGAAGGATGAAATACTATGATTTCAGTTATATATCGCTAACACATATTATCTAGGATTCCTTTTGCCTTCAGTCTAAAACAAAATGAATTTAGACTCCATTTTGAAGCTGATTTCACATCAGTATGTACAAGTTGATTTAAAGTTTCAAATTTTGAAAATGTCTTGATATAGAGGAGATCTTAAATATGATTTGACAAGAGAGTAATAGCCAGAAGAAATCCTATGCAGTCATCAGAGTTGATTCAAAACATTTCTGGGTCTGATGTTGTAACTTATTACCAGAAAGTAGTTTCCTTTAACTAAATATAAGTTGTGAATTCATAACAGTTCACTTATGATGTTATAACAGAACACCCAAATGTAAAATCATTTAATTATACAATTAACCAACAAATGACAGGCTCTAGTAGCTTTTTGGAAGCAGACCCCCCCACACACATACACACACACAGACATACACAAACACACACTGAGAAACTATAAAGTACAATACCCTGTCCACTAGAATTGTTCCTACCCTCCACTGCCAACCAAAATAGGTTTGGTGCTCCTGATTTGTCAACTGTTCTATACTTATAGACAAATATGTATCTATATTTTTCTTTTATAAAAGAGAATTATGTTGTACCCATTCATTTGCAATTTTACTGAATATTTTCCATATCAGTAAGAATAGAAATATCTTATTCTTTTTTTTTAAGTTGAAGTATAGTTGATTTGCAACATTGTGTTAATTTCTGCTGTACAACAAAATGATTCAGTTATACATACATATATATATATATACTTTCTTTAGATTCTTTTCCATTATGGTTGATCACAGGATACTGAATATAATTACCCATGCTATACAGTAGGACCTTTTTGTTTATCCATTCTATACATAATGGTTTTCATCTGCTCACCCCAAACTCCCAGTCCATCCTTTCCCCATCCTCCTCCCCGTTGGCAACCACAAGTTTGTACTCTATGTCTGTGAATCTGTTTCTGTTTCATAGAAAGGTTCATTTGTGTCAGAAATATCTCATCCTTTATATGCATTTCACTTTGTCTCTTTAATCTATTTAATCATTCTTTTATTGATGGAAATTAAGGTTACTTCCCTACCCCTCTTTTAAAAAATAACATTCTCTCATAAAAGCTCATGGCATCTCTTTCTTAGTTGGTCATTCACAACTAAGCTCACTGGATTTTGGGGCTTAATGAGGAAGAAGCTATGTCCTTTTACTCTTCTGAATACAAAGAGAACATTAATTCAGACTCTTCTCTCATACCACAAATGTTTGGTTTATTTGTTTCTTTTACTCCACTCAGAGCAAGCTAATATAGCATGTCAGGTCCTGCCTTCCTAGTCTTCATCCATTGCTGAGCCCACTATACCTGAAGAAGTCAAATAGGTCATTCTTCAGGTCTATATGGCATTGCCAAAGCAGATTTCCAGTTTCAAAAATATATTAGGGATTTTATTAATGGCCATAGTGAAGTTTTCAGAAATGACTAATTAGGTAAATGGCTTCGTAAGGACCTAATTAATATAGTTCCACAATGAAGAATGCTCATTTCTCCCTCTGTCTATAAGAAACACTGTTCTGTACTTCTCATGTCTAGATTCCTTAGAATCTCCCTTTACACTAAAAGGTCCCTATCTCCTGGTCGGAATACCCCTTCCTGGGAAACACCTTGTAGAACAAGATTAAAGCAGACATATTGCGGCTGCTAGTCAATGTGTCTCTTGCCTGAAGTGATTGTGTAGACTTGCACTTTCTCCCTTTTTAATCAATTAACAATTGATGTTAATGGCAGAATCATTTGTTTCTCATCAGCAAGTCTTCCTTCAGCTTTAGCACTTTATTGTGTCTTGGTTACGTTCTTTGTAAGGGGCTTGAGAAATCAGAACTTTAGATCAATAAGTTGCTTAGCATAATCCAGCCCAGCAACCAGTCAGTTCTGCTTGGAAAGCTAGAAATCTAATGTCGATCATCCTTCCCTCTGTTCTTGGAAACTGTGCTCCTTATCAGAACACATGGCTTACTGAATATAAAAATATGGTAGCCATCCGAGTATTGCCTACAGTATTCTTGTAAAAACAAGTCTATCAAATCTTAAGAACACTACTTTGTTTAGAGTGACATTCTCCTACCCCTTACCTTTATCTCATATTTTCATAAATTCTTATAATTCTGGAATAATAGCATTCATCAGATGAGTGTTGTAATTGTCTGTTTGCCACTCTACATTATAAGCTACTTGCTTATAATGTATATCTTAGACAATGATAAAGGGAAGGGAAGGAAAGAAGGAAGAAAGGAAGGAAAGGAGGAAGGGAGATAAGAAGGAGAAAGGAAAAAGGAATTGAGAAAGAAACACTCTTGAGGCAGTATGCTGTGGAAAGTTAGAATAAATCTAATGAGATACTTATAAACTTAAGTGTACCAATCACTCTCCCAACATGCTAGCTATTAATATTACTCATTCTATGCCAGATGCAATGGTTTCCCAGAGTACTAGGCATGACTCAGGAGATTGGATACTTGGTGATATTTAAAAATAAGGGCATTTCATCGGTTCACCTGGTGTATTCTTGAAGGGAACTGGTGAGCATAGCTGATCTTTGACAAGAAGCCTCAGACGTACTCAGCTAGAGGGATATCTCCTTAATCTAACACCTAATTTGGTGTCTTCACCTAGTAGGTTCTCAGTAAATATTTAGAGAATAAATGCTTAGATCAACAAATGCTTAAGTCAGGGCCTATAATTTATGCTTACTTATTTAAAAACAATATACTACACTAATCATAATAAAAGAAAAGAAAAAGCTACAGCAGGGAACAGTACCATTGAGAGAGATTAGAAGGGTCCACAGGGACCAGATAGTGCTGAGATTTGCATCATGGCAGTTTGAATTTATTGACTTTTTATTATTTAAGTTTATTTTTTTCTTTTTAGATTTATTTTCTTTATTTAAGAATCTTGTTTTTCCCATTTTCTTTTAATTTTCTTTAAAATATTAATATTTCATATAAAAAGAATCATGAATGACTTTATCTTTCTAGGTCCATCTACCACAGGACAAGATATACAGTAGACACTCAAAAAATGTGTTTGTTTATGAAAAAATGGCTAGCTAATATTATTATCTAACTTATATAAAAAGTTGGTGTTGGCAGAGCAATGTTTAGAAAATCTTCCAATTGATAACAACTAGTTATTTTCTTGTTAAGATGATATACATGTCACATATTGCTTTCTCATTATTAATGTGTTTTGCATTATGAATTAGAATGTTATAAGTACACCTTTATTTCTTGATAATTTGGAAAAACATGCTATAATAACATTATTTTCCATTATGTTAAAAGAAAAGGCCATGTGGTTTGGGTTTTTTTTTTGTGGTGGGAGGGCATGTTTCTATACTCTTTTATTAATCAATTTCCATATCAAACGTGACTGTTATTTTTCTGAAAGAGAAATTTGGAGACAGCCTGAGAACTTGGTTAATGGCAAGAGTAATGAAAAACACTATATTTTCCAAATCTCAAATTGCAGAGCTTCAGAGGCTCCAGAGATGAGTTTTGTTCTTCTATGTGAGATACAGAATAAAATAGAGCAATAAGCCCCAAACAGAGCGCTGATCCATGAGCACCTTTTAAACCACAATGAAGTAAACCAGTGGTGCCCTAGAGGGAAACAGAGATGTGAAAGGCAGTGGGATCTGATTGAAACTGGGGTTCCACTTCTTGGTACCTCCAAAGTCCTGGTCTTTGATTGAATATTCTGGAATTTAAGTTTCCAGTGTGTAAATGGTCATAATACTTTCCTCTTAGTGTTTTATGATGATTAAATGAAATAATATTTTTATAGAAACATATTAGTAGCATGATCATTAAGCACATATCATAAATGATGCCTGTTCTCCTTATGATGTCTGTTCTCCTAATACATCAAATATTAAAATTTAAATTATGCTTTTTTAAAAGCCAGTTGTGTGAGGTAGGATATTTAATGAGTATCTCTGTATGCCAGGCCAGGTATTTATTGACGAAGACCCAAAGCAGAAGAATAATTGCTGACCTTTCACACACAGAATAGTCCAGCATGGATGGGCCTGAGCCTTACAACATTTTAAAGCATCTCTTATTTTATCGAGCTATTTTTGTGTGTGTGTGTGTGTGGTACGCGGGCCTCTCACTGTTGTGGCCTCTCCGGTTGCGGAGCACAGGCTCCGGACGCGCAGGCTCAGCGGCCATGGCTCACGGGCCCAGCCGCTCCACGACATGTGAGATCCTCCCGGACCTGGGCGTGAACCCGTTCCCCTGCATCGGCAGGCGGACTCCCAACCACTGCGCCACCAGGGAAGCCCAATCGAGCTATTTTTTAGATGAAAATAAAATAGAAATAAGAGTGTTAAAATAAATAGGAATAAAATAGAAATAAAGTGTTCCGTAAAACACTGGGTATTTTACAGAAGTTATTTTTATTCTCATTTCATTTAGGGTATTATTATTCTCATTTTGCAGCATAGGAATCTAAAGCTTAGAATGTTTAATTAAGCCACCCTAATCACATGTGGAGAAAGTGGGGTGCTGATTGCTATCTCCCATTCTTCATGCTCTCACCTTCTCATTCTATAGATGAGAAAACCGAGGCCTGGGGCAGATAAGTGAGGACTAGAGGGATGAGGATTGACCTTTGAATCAGAATTCCCTGTGTTTTCAATCCTGCCTCTGCCCTTTTCTGGCTGCTTGAGCTCTGACAAAAACAATTAACCTCTCTAAACCTCCGGAGTTTTTAAACAGTATATTTTTAATTGGCTTGTTTAGCGTTTCCTAAATTATATCCCTTTGGAACACTTGTTCCATCAGATGTTTAAAAGTGTTAAATAAAAAAAAAATGTTTCAGTGGTCCAGTAAGTCTTGGAAACTCTGGTTTAAAACAAAGTTAAGCCAGTTGCTATACTGCAAAATCCTTAGAGCCTCTAAAATGCTAATTGCATCAAAATCTCTAAGGGAGGGAAAAGCAGACAGAAAGCATTGATTTTTTTCATAGAAAATAATACAGAAAGTCCAGTTCTTTATTCTCCATTCCATTGTACCACATCTTAATGTTTCTAAAAGTTCTTTATTTTTCAGTTATCATTTAAAAAAATTGTGCCAATTTTTATAACTATTATATAGATCAAGATATAGAACATTCTACCTTGAGAAGTTTCCCACCTGCTCATTCCCAGTCATTCCTCCCCCGCAATCCCCAACCGTCCCAAAGGAGGCACTATTTTGACTGCCATCGCCTTGGATTAGTTTTGCCAACTCACGAACTCCATTTAGGGGATTCCCTGGTAGTCCACTGGTTAGGATTCTGCGCTTTCACTGCCGAGGGCTTGGGTTCAATCCCTGGTCAGGGAACTGGCTACCTTAGCTCCATTTTCAGATTTAGTTTATTTTATTGCTTATTATCATTACTATTTTTGCTATTTTAACAGCTTTATTGAGAAGAATAACTGACATACAGTAAACTGCATGTATTGAAAGTGTATCACTTTAAGTTTTGACATACGTATACACCTGTGAAAGGATCACCACAGCCAAGACAATGAACATATCCATCAGCCAAGAGTTCCCTCCTGCCCCTTGCTCATCCCTCCCTCCTGTCCCCTGCTCCCACTGGGAAACCTCTGATCTGCATTCTGTCACTGTAAATTGGTTTGCATTTTCTAGAGTTTTATAGAAATTAAATGATACAACAGGTATTCTTCTGTCTGATTACTTTCACTCAGGAAAATTATTTTGAGATTCATCCTTGTCATTTCAAGTATCCATAGTCCATTCCATTTTATTGCCATGTAGTATTCCATTACAAGGATATACCATGATTTGTTTATCCATTCAGCTGTTAATGGACATATGACTTGTTTCTAGCTATTGACTATTACCAAAAAAATGCTGCTATGAACATCTGTGTAGAAGAGTTTGAATGGACAGATGTTTTCATTACTCTTGGGTAATCCCTAAGAGAAGAATGGTTGGATTACATGGTAAAACATATGCTGTTTTACTTTTTAAAAAATTTCTAATGTGTTTTTCAATTTATACCATTTTATATTCCTATCAGTAGCTTATGAGAATTCCCTCTCTCCACATCCTCTCCAAGACTAAGTTATGACAAATCTTTTAATTCAGTCATTCTAATTGATGTGCACTAGTACCTCATTATGAGTTTAATTTTCATTTCCTAAATGACTAATGATAGGCTGCAGCTTTTCCTCTGCCTACTGGCCATATTTAATTTGGCGAGGTGTCTACTCAAATTGTATGCCCATAGATTATTGCATTTTTTCCTGTTGTTGAATTTTGAAAGTTTTCTATGTATTCTGGATACAAGTCCTCTTTGAAATATATAATTGGTGATCATTTTCTTCCAGTCTGTGGCATGTCTTTTCAATCTCTTAACAGTGTCTTTTAAAGAGCAGAAGCTTTGAATTTTGCTGAAATCCTAATTATCAATTTATTTTTTATACATCATGCTTTTGATGTCATTGCTAAGAAATCTTTGCCTAACTCAAGGCCACAAAGATTGCTCCTATATTCTGGAAATGTCATAGTTTTAGGTGATACATTTAGGTCTATGATACATCTTTTCATACAGTGTGAGGTATCAGTAAGATTTCATATTTTGCTTATGGATATAGAATGTACTAGTACCATTTATTAAAAAGACTATCCTTTCTACACTGAATTGCCTTTCCACCTCTGTTGAAAATCAGTTGTCCATATATTGGGCAGATTATTTATGGACTCTATTATGTTCCATTGATTTATTTAGCTATCTTTATAACAATAACACAGGGCTTTGATTACTGTCACTTTATACATTGGAAATCAAGTAGTATTAGTTATTCAACTTTGATTTTCTTCAAGTTGTTTGGGTTCTTCTAAGTCCTTAGAATTTTTATGTGAATTTTAGAACATCTTGTCAAGGTTTACAAAAATCCTTTGTAATGTGGAATGGCATTGTGTTGAATCTATGGATAAATTTGGGGAATATTGGCACCTTAAAAAATATTGAGGTTTTCAAGATAATTACAGTATATCTTCCCACTTATGTATGTCTTCATTAATTTATCTTAGCCATGTTTTTTTAGTTTTTATTTATAGGTTTTACACATTTTTGTTAGATTTATACCTAAGTTTTTTATAATTTATGCTCTTCTAAAAGGTGTTGTATTTTATTTCAAATTCCAATTTTCCTTGCTAGTATATAGAAATACAATTGGCTCTGCACATTCTACAATCTTGTTAAATTCATTTTTTATGCTACTAGATTCCACCGAATCTTACACATCAATGATAATGTCCTTGTGAATAAAGACAGCTTTATTCTTCCCTTTCCAGTCTGGGAAGAAATGGACTACAATTACATACAACAATATGGATGAATCTCAAATAATTATATAGAGGTAAAAGAAGACAGGCCAAAAAAGAGAATGTATTGTATGATTCCATTTATATAAAGTACTAGAAAATAAGAAAATGAAAACTTACATACAGTGATAGAAATCAGGTTATGGGTTACCTGGGACCAGAATGAGTGTCCAGGAAGGAACAAGTCAGAAGAATTACAAAGGACTTGGGGAAACTTTGGGTGATGATGCATATGTTCTTTGCAAGGATGACTTCATAAGTGTATACATATGGCAAAACTTGACTAATTTGTATGTATTAAGTATATGCAACATATGTCAATTAAACCTTAATTTTTTTTTAAAAAGGGGCAAAAAATTAGTATAGAGAGGATTTACATGTTTCCTTCAGGCACTTCGGAACACTATCAGTCTGTATATAATTTACTTTAAAACAAATCTCCAGTTTGGGATGATGAATAGAATGACAGATATAAACCGAATTCTGTCTTAAAGGCACATGCTTGCAAATTTGTGTTTACAAACAGAGGAAACATTTTTCACATTGCTGTTCCACCCCGGCACTGTGTACACGCAGGCAAGTGCCACAACTTTGAGGTCCCAGGTTTAAAACAACCTTCCCCTCTTCCCCTGTCCCCCTCCCTGGCCCCTGTTTCTGAGTCACTGGCTTTGCAAGCCAAGCCTTATATGTATTGAGAAGATTACAATTGGAAGTGGATCTCAGTGACTGTGGAAACTTTCTATTCAACAAAGCATGTTTTGTTGTTTCTTTGGTTGGTTTCTTCTACATTTCATTGGTAAATTGGAAGCTGAGATATCATAAAAATCTGACCATATGTTCCCACCTTTTGATTAACAATTGACTTTGAGGCCTAGAGTACAAATGTAGGAAGAAAAAGTGGCACAACTTTGTAAAAACACTAAGTAGGGATTTAGGAAGGTAGGTATCCATGGTTCATATAGGAATTTTTTGTCTATCTTTTAAAATGTTCTTTGTAAATATTATTGCATCTTTAATGTCAGAACACTCATTACTTCCTAATTATTCCTACCTGTTAATATGTTTCAAGTCGAAACTATACTTTAAATCCCACTATTGGGCATGTATCCTGAGAAAAATATATTCAAAAAGAGTCATGTACCACAATGTTCATTGCAGCACCATTTACAATAGCCAGGACATGGAAGCAACCTAAGTGTCCATTGACAGATGAATGGATAAAGAAGATGTGGCACATATATATAATGGAATATTACTCAGCAATAAAAAAAATGAAATTGAGTTATTTGTAGTGAGGTGGATGGACCTAGAGCCTGTCATACAGAATGAAGTAAGTCAGAAAGAGAAAAAACATGGTTCTGAAGAACTTAGGGACAGGAGAGGAATAAAGACACAGATGTAGAGAATGGATTTGAGGACATGGAGAGGGGGAAGTATAAGCTGGCACAAAGTGAGAGAATGGCATGGACATATATACACTACCAAATGTAAAATAGATAGCTAGTGGGAAGCAACCGCATAGCACAGGGAGACCAGCTCGGTGCTTGGTGAGCACCAAGAGGGGTGGGATAGGGTGGGTGGGAGGGAGATGCAAGAGGGAGGGTATATGGGGACATATGTATAGTATACATATAGTATAGCTGATTCACTTTGTTATACAGCAGAAACTAACACAATAATGTAAAGCAATTATACTCCAATAAAGATGTTAAATAAAAAAAGAAAGCAGATAAAAATATTATGCTTTATTTTTCCATTTATTCTCTCTTATACTCAAAGAATCATCTTCATATGAATTACAAGAAGTTAAAAGCCAGAATAAAGAAATAGATGCTTGGCTCACACAAAATACTGAGAATTATCATCATCTTCTTCTTCCTCATTAGAAACAAATGACTTCAAGTGAAATTAAGAACATATTTTACTTCAAACCCTGAGACTTTCTTTTGTCATCCAAAAACATTTTAGTCATAGAATTACATTAAAATATAACTTTTGATCTCTGCCTGTAGAAAGATGCTTGGCAGTGATCAATAAATACTTTTGAAATGAATAAATGAATGAATGTATTTTTTAAAGACAATAGAAAGATTTGATGGTGGAATGGACACTCCCTGAGAGGTATTCAGCCTTCACAGGACTAGGTGAAGATTCCTGTTTCTGTCTTCATCTAGCCCTGTGTATGTTACTGGGGATAAACAGATGGGAGGGAGGTGGCCCCGAACCTGGAGATGTTCATTTGACACAGTAACTGATGGGCAAGGCATGTCTGTAAATCAAGGACTGGGTTGATGATTTAAGAAAACAGCTGTGAGTTCCCTATTCTATCCTCTTGTTCCCTGGATGGAAGGCAGGTTGGCAGTTGGATGAACAGGGATAGCCCAAAACCTACCTTTCTCCAGGTTGATGAATAGAGAACCAAACTTTACCCTGGGGATCTCCCAATGCCGGGGGAGAAAGTACTTGGGTTAACTCTGGGCCAACAAGTCTCTCACTGGAAGTCCAAGTTCTCCTGAGGTGGTACATTTAAATCCTTGGGTTTTTTTAAATTAGAGTATAGTTGATTTACAATGTTGTGTTACAGCAAAGTGAATCAGTTATATGTATACATATATCCACTCTTTTTTAAATTCTTTTCCCGTATAAGTCATTACAGAGTGTTGAGTAGAGTTCCCTGTGCTATACAGTAGGTCCTTATTAATTACCTATTTTATATATAGTAGTGTGTGCATGTGTCAATCCCAATGTCCCAATTTATACCTTCCCCCTTTCCCCACAGTAACTATAAGATTGCTTCTACATTTGTAACTCTATTTCTGTTTTGTAAATAAGTTCATTTGTACCATTTTTTTAGACTCCACATATAAGTGATATCATATGGTATTTGTTCTTCTCTCTGAATTACTTTACTCAGTATGAACATCTCTAGGTCCATCCTAGAGATCCTCTGGGTTCAGGTGAAAAAGATAGGTTCCATGCTCAGCCACAGGCTTTCTGCACAATTTCTAAGTCTCGGATTTCTCTGCAGACTTTATCCGTCTGCCTATGTCATCTGCTTTCCATCTTCCAGAAATCTGTTGAAATGTCTCACCTGCAGTAAATCCTTCCTCTGCTCATTCTTTTCATTGTTGGTCGACTTCCATTTGTACAACCCAGGATGGAGGAGATCACCATATTGAACTGGAATTCACATTTACCTTTGCCTTCTCTCACTAACCCTCTTTCTTTTTCTTTGCTATTTTAAGCCTTAAGCTTTGCTATCTGCACTTACAGTGTCTTTTATTCCTTGAAAAACCTTCATATTTCTAGATTTAATATCAAAATTTATATTTTTCCTGGAAATTTATAACCAAGTCACAATTTTGCATTGACCCATAAGGAGAAATAGCAGCAAATATTTAGACTGAGACTAACTGATCTTTTTAAAGTAGAAAAAAAAGTCTCTAAGTGGTACCACTGAGTAACCCCTGATTGATAAGTGAGAGGTAGCATTCTGTGTACCTTTATACAGAGATACTCTCTATACCTCTGCTATGTTTTTTTTTTTCTCTTTCCCTCACTCCTTCTTTGGCTGCTTTGCATGGTAATTTTTTTCATAAAATGTTATTTTTTATCTATGTATGCACTGTCTTGATTAAAAAGAAAAGTTCAGATATATAGACAGAGCAAACAGAGGATATGCATATAGGATGAGACCTTTGGAAACAAGTATAGAACTGGCATCAAGCAACTACTTCCTTCACTCTTAGCTGATCACTACCATGAAAGAAGGTAAGGAGGAGAAGCAGTTTCTTCTCTTCAAAACTTTCTTTTTCTACACAGGGCTGTTTTTAATATGTCAACTTGATTAAATGAAACTACAAGGATAGAAGGGAAGGTATCAGATTTGTCCCATGTCCATGTTTTTGGCCTGTTCATTACCTTATTTTACTGACTTCCTGTCTTATGAATTTCAGACCTGCTTAACCAGACCCCACAATCACAAGAGCTAATTTCATGAAATCTATATCTTCTCTCCTTCCT
This sequence comes from Mesoplodon densirostris, assembly GCF_025265405.1. Classification (NCBI taxonomy): domain Eukaryota; kingdom Metazoa; phylum Chordata; class Mammalia; order Artiodactyla; family Ziphiidae; genus Mesoplodon; species Mesoplodon densirostris. The sequence goes on from NC_082664.1 coordinate 106,382,653, forward strand.
TTCTTCCTCCCTCCTTTCTTTCTTTTCTTTCTTTCTCTTTCTTTCTTTTTCTCTTTCTTTTTTCTTTCTTTCTTTCTTTCCTTGTTTCTTTTTCTTTCTTTCCATCTTTCTCCCTCTGTCTCTCTCTCCCTATTCATCTAATTTCCTTGGAGTTCAAGCATAAACTGGGTAACTGGCAATTACCTTACTGAGCACCTACTAAATGTCAGATATTCTACAACAGTTCTTACATTTCCTGCCTTATATTTCCCATTTTCATAAAAGATCTAGTATTTTACAGACAAGCTTGATGAAGTTCAGGAAAACTAAATCACTTTCCAGTCCTCAGAGCAAATCAGTGGCAGAATATGATATGAATCTCACTTAGTACAAAGTTTTTTTTATTTTTTCTATGCACCTGGAAACTTCAGAATTAAAAATATTGCTATAAAGCCAGCTTCCAAAGTGATACTGAAACCATCCAGATGGTTAGTTTTTTTTTCTTTTTTTTTTACTCAAGTCTACCCTATCCATCAGTCTCTTTATCCATCATACATTTATACAGCATTTTAAGATATGCTTTGTGCTCAGAATTATCCTAGACTTTGAGGGGAATGCAGAAGAAACATAGAATGTAAGCCCATGATTCTCTTCTGCCAAAAGTGATCAACTTGAAGAACAAAGGTACTTGAAACACAATTTATTTGGAGAGATGGAGCTTAACCAACAAAGAAACCTAGGTAACCATGCCAGGCTACGGGTATCAAAATGCAAATTGGACCATTAAAATATTTTCTGACTTTGAGAAAAATAGATAAATTTTACTGTGCACTCACTCTGTGCCAGGCACTGGGCTACAAGCATTTCACATGCTTTTTCTATCTAGTCCTCTCATAAACTCTAAGAGATATTTCCTTTTACATCTTCGATTAGATAAAGAAACTGAGGTTCGAAAGCATGCGTTGGCATAAATTTAGATGACTTTCATAAGTGTTAATTTTGTGACAACTAATTTGGGTTAAATTTAATAGGAGGGAAGGAGGAAGCAAAACAGTTCAAGAAAGATTTACAGAAGCAACAAATTTCTAATCATTGGACTTCTGTTTGTAAACTGAACTCTTTATTTATGCCAATCTTAAAAATATACCTCTTTATCTGGAAGAGTTAGTGGTCATCTTAGAATTTCTTATTGTATCTAATATTTGTATGATTTTCAAGCTTACAAACTCTAATTTTATCATTATTGTGTGTATTAGTTTGCTAGGGCTGCCTTATCAAGGTACCACAAACTGAGTGACTTAACAGAAATTTATTTCCTCACAGCTCTGGAGGTCAGAAATACAAAATCAGGGTGTTGGCAGGACTGGTTTTCTCTAAGGACTGTGAAGCATAGCTTGTTCCAGGCCTCTTGTCTAGCTTCTGGTGGTTTTCTGGCAAGCTTTGGCATTCCATAGCATGTACGAGTATCACCCTGATTTCTGTCTACTTCTTCACATGGCTTTCTCCCTGTGTGCATGTCTGTGTTCAAATTTTCCCTTTTTTTTTAGGGTATCAGTCATATTGGATTAGCCCATCCTATTCCAATATGACCTCATCTTAATTGGTTACATCTGCAATGATTCTATTTCAAAGTAAGGTCACAGTCGGGGATAATGGGGATCAGGATTTAAGAATACAAATTTAGGGGGGCAGAATTCAGCTCATAATATTACGCTTTAGAAAAAAAGTTTTTTTTTTTTGTTTTTTTTGTTTTAAGTGAAAGCACAATGCTTAAATGAGAAACATCCTAAACTAGGTCCTTAGCAGTCTTACTAATTAACAACATAAATAACACAGATTTATTTCTGTCTGCATTCTTTTTTTTTTTTTTTTTTTTTTTTTTTTTTTGCGTACGCGGGCCTCTCACTGTTGTAGCCTCTCCTGTTGCAGAGCACAGGCTCCGGACGCGCAGGCTCAGCGGGCATGGCTCACGGACCCAGCCGCTCCACGGCATGTGAGATCCTCCCAGATGGGGCACGAACCCGTGTCCCCTGAATCGGCAGGCAGACTCTCAACCACTGCACCACCAGGGAAGCCCAGGTCTGCATTCTTGTCACTATTTTTATTGAATTATTAACAGTGAATCTGATGTACTATGTTTCTCTTCCTTCTGACAATCAGTTTTGCCTCCAGAAATTTATGTTCTATGGTTCTGGAGAATCACAGCATCACCAGATGTCAAAACTGGCAAAGGAATTCATGGATCATCACTTCATAAGGTACTAAGTGGCCTTGAGGAAAGCACATTTTTAAGCAGAAAGATCAGATAACTTTCTAGTCTAAGACACTATGAAGTTGCTTATATAAGGTAGGAAACAGGCATGAGAATTGGTCATCCATTGTTTTGACACTTATAGACCTACAACAATCCTCCTGTAAGAACTGACCTCTTTCTCCTGCCCCTGCCCATAGGAATAGACACTGAATCCATTTTTACTGACAGATAAAGCCCTTTCTGAGCCAAGCTGGACAATTCGAAGTTGGGGTAATCAGTTCCTCTTAACTGGGATTTTAGAGTGAAGATTAAATGCTTAACTCAGTCGTGTCTAGTAAATACCCAAATTAGAATGTAATACAAAGCTAGGTCTAGGCTGGGCTTAAGCAGATATAAACCAGAGCAGGTTGGAAAACTGGTCTGTAGAGGTAGAAAAGAGTGAAACAGATAGGCAGAGAAGTAGAAATGTGAATGCATGTAACCTTAAAGAGATGGAGGGAAGAGGCTCGATTCCCCCAGTGCTCACTGGCATTGGCCTTCATTGGACCAGCCAATCCATTCTCTTGGCTTCTATGATGCCTAAGTTTTCTCATAAGTAAATACTCTTTTATTATTCCATGATTTCTGGTTGGAAAGCAGAAAAGCCTATCAGAAATACATGTTTAGCCCAAATCCCTCATGTAACCTTCAAAAATATTTCTTGAGTGTCTACTATGTGGCAAACACTTTGCACTAGGAATTCAAAACTAACAGAACACTGGGAGCTTCCAGTATCAACTAAATCAATAATCAGAGAACTGTGGTCATTTCTATGAAAACCTAGCAAAGGCTGCTAGGAAAGCACAGAAAAGGAGCATTTAATTGCACTCAAGGGTCTAGGTAGGACTTCTAAGAAAGCAATATTTTATTAGAGATTGTGTTTTGTGCTTGATAGATTTATCATTTTTGTTTTTGTTATTGCTTTACTATAGAGAATAATAGGAAATTGCTCAGTGAAAAAGAGGAAGAGGAAGAGTACATGTGAAAGTTTAGAAGAGTAAAATATCAGAATGAATAAAGGAAATGCAGAGAGTTACTATTTTCACAGGAACATGTGCATGTGGGACGGGGGCTGGAGAAATGCTAGAGGGGTCCAGAGGAGAAATGGCAGTGTTGTGAGCAAATGACCCAAAACTAAGGCAGGCTTTCCAGGAGTTTGAGGAATACAGTGAGATGATCAGATTTGCAGTTGAGAAAGCTTTTTTTAGCCGAATGTGGGGGATCAAAGGCCATGCTGGAGGAAATGAGACAAGTTGCGAGGCTAACCCAGTCATCCTGATGAGAAATGATGCAAGCCTGGACCAAGATAATGGCAAAAATAATAGAAAAGGTGATGGATATGAGATGTTTAGGAAAGAGAACTTGTTAGATGTAGGGACTGATTATATTTGTGGGTTAAATAAGAGGGAGAAATGTAGAATCATAACACAGATATCACTTGAGTGATAATGATGAAAATCACCAATAAAAGGAGATGAGTCTCTGCCCTTCCACCTCCCTATCAGAACCCCACAGGTCCAGATATCTACTTGTCTTCCTTTGCATGCTACGGGGTCCTGGAGGTGAGGGGTGATTTATGATTGCTCCTAAGCCAATCATGATTGACTCACTCTCCAGAAAGCAATGATTTAGGAATGGCCCCTTAATTCAGGAAATCAAGATTTTACTTTGTTTTGCTATGACAGTGCAAAGAAATGCATGCATGGATGAACCAATACTGTTTCTTTTTTTCTCCCCCTGGATTATGTTTCAAAGATATTTTTTGAGTCTATAAGAATGAAGGAATGAAATATTGTGTTTAAGATGTAGACACCCATACCACTTGTGCTTAATATATGTATTGACAAAGTGTTGTAGTCTCTTAGCATGTGTTTGTTACTTTTTTGTGTGTGGGGAAGGGGGGTGGGAGAAGTTAGTATATATCACATTGCTTCCACCGCTTATTCAATATCTGGAAAAATCCCTTGCTGAATGTACCTATTCTCTCCAGGCATGGCTACCCCTTACAAATGCCAGTAGTCTGGGTGTGTGATAAACCAAGATGGGATTGTGGGGCTAATTATAAGAGAGAAGAGGAGAGGAAGAAGGAGCCAGGGGTCAGCATCTACTAGGAAGAGACAAGTAGATAAATTGAGTTTTATGGTCATATTTTCCATATTTCATGGAAATATTTTCATATTTTCCACTGCAATCAAGACAAAACAAAACAGAAAAATAGAATGCTTCCGTCAGCCAGAGAGATGCATCCACATTCATAAAAACATACTCTAAATGTGAAGAAGTGGCAAATGAGGGCTGCTAGTACCCCTACCCTCCTTACACAGAGAATCAGCTATTCCCACCTGGCCTTGGGAAAAGTAGCAGGCTTTTAGTTTTAAGGAATATGAAGAATGTGGTGCATAATGTCCCAATCAAAATGCATTCTTGTTCTTGTGGATGCTTGTTTTGGTTGTGCTTTTTAAACTGCAATTGTGAATACCATCGGCCTGTCTTCCCATTGCAGCTCAAAGAAGGGAGAAACTGCTGCCCCTGAAGATATCTGTGGCACCCAGAATGATGAAAAAAAAGTGAAATTCAAGGTATTGAAGTTGAAATTACAAAGAGATATAAAAGAATAGGCAGGCATTAAAAAGCTCACTGCGGGGGGTTGAAAGTAAGAAAGAGGGGGACAAAAATCTATTACAACAAAATAATAAAGTCTTTTTTAAAGTTTAAGGGGAAAATCATCTTGTTTTGTGAAAAGATGGCAAGACATGTTCATTGATCTTTTTAGGAGACAACAAAAATTTGGCCATCAACTGAATAAAAGAAAATGAAGTTCCATTAATACAATCTGCTGAAAGACAACTCAGATAAATTGATCAGTGCAGTACAAATCATTTCTAACCTTTCCCCCTATTTGGAGAGGATGTTTTTTCAAGAGAGTAAACAACATACAGCATCAACTTCAAGTGCTTTTTAGATGGCTTTTCCAGCAATAATGGAAATGGAGAATTTCTGGAACTAAGCATGTAATGCTTTTTTTTATTATTATCATTCTGAAGAATATCAATACATTTGGAGAGATTTGGGCATGATTATTTTTGTAGATTTCATGTTGTAGTTACTCCCTTGATTTCTTCTTTACACTGATTTTTCAAAAATGTTAATGTGTAAGCTGTTGTGACTTCTTTATTGAGTCCAGAACCTACCATCAAAGGTACTGTCAACTTGAAAAGATAAACACATTGTTTATAGATCTCTATACTAAAACTTTTTAAAGAAACTATTTTTCTTCTCAACAGTTTTGTTTCTCAATTTTAAGGAAGAGCAAAAGCAAAGGAAATATTTTTATTTGTTTCTCCTCTCTCTCTCCCACCAAATGAATAACTTAAACATATTGTCCAATTTAGAAATAACCTATGCAAGATATACATTGTAGAGTTTTTAAGATAACTTTCTAATACAATATAGTAGAATTGTTTGTTTTATTTTAACACATAGTATTGATTATATATAATTTATTGTAAACTAGAAAATTTCAGTAGTTCAGTAAATAAATGAAAGTGTATTTGGTACAAACATCCTACATGAGTGACAAGAAAAGCGGTTTCAGAGAATGTGGGCTAGTATTAACACTGTATTTACAAAATGCTAACTCATTTTTAAATGTGTATTTATTGACATATTTTCAGGTAAGCAGGAATTTAAAGTAGTTCTTATCATATTTCAATACTGAAATAATAACGTTGATGTTATTTCTGGGTGTTTGGCTTCATATAGATTGTAAAACGTGTGGAACACAACTTTTAAGTACCTTGTTTTCTAATGTCTTGGGTTATTTATGAAGAGCCTAAAAGATACATATTAAATATATAAAAATTTTATTCCCAGAGAGGGAACCTGAAACCACAGAGAATTATCAAAATAAATAAACATATCTGAACATAGACACATAAAGAGGGACAAAGAATAGGGACACATGTCAGCGGCTGATATGGAGGGAAATACTGCTCTTTAGGCTATAATAAAATCACACTCAGGGTACTCGGTAGTATCCTAAGGAAAGGGGAACAGGCACACTTCACAGACACTTCAGTGAATTCAGCATTTTGATCTCTTAAGCAAGAATTCCTCTGGGAATTGACCAGTTCCCTTCCTGGAGAAGATTCACCTTTAGGGTTAGGGAGACAGTTACTTGAAAATACAATGGAATATTACTCAGCCATAAAAAGAAACAAAATTGAGTTATTTGTAATGAGGTGGATGGACCTAGAGTCTGTCATACAGAATGAAGTAAGTCAGAAAGAGAAAAACAAATACTGTATGCTAACACATATATATGCAATCTAAGAAAAAAAAATGGTCATGAAGAACCTAAGGATAACACAGGAATAAAGACACAGACCTACTAGAACATGTACTTGGGATATGGGGAGGGGGAAGGGTAAGCTGTGACAAAGTGAGAGAGTGGCATGGACATATATACACTACCAAACGTAAAATAGATAGCTCATGGGAAGCAGCCGCATAGCACAGGGAAATCAGCTAGGTGGTTTGTGACCACCTAGAGGGGTGGGATAGGGAGGGTGGGAGGGAGGGGCACGCAAGAGGGAAGAGATATGGGAACATATGTATATGTATGGCTGATTCACTTTGTTGTGGGGCAGAAACTGACACACCATTGTAAAGCAATTATACTCCAATAAAGATGTTAAAAAAAAAGAAAATCAGTCAAAGAATAGGGGTGGATTATTTGTTCTGTTAGTAATCTTCTAAAGTGCATTTTAGCAACTTGCTAAACGCTTCCTCCACAGGTTTTTTGTTTTTTTGTTTTTTGTTTTTTTTGGCTGAGGCAGTGACAGAAAAAATAGAGAAGAGACACAAAGATGTAAAGACTCATAGATGAATCAGAGAAACACGTGATTTACAAAATCTGCTTGGAATTACAAGAAATATATTTTATGGAACTGTGAAGTGTCAGCCTCTTCATAGAAAGTCATTTTCTCAGGCCAGTAGGTCTTTTGAAGAAGGTTGTTGTTGAAGATCAAGCTTGGGCAATGTTTCAGTTCATGACATTGTTCTAATGGCCTTGCAGGAGACCCTTAGGATTTGTATTCTAGTTGTACCAGCATGTTGAAGCCCTGGCTGAAATACTGTCTTGTCTTTCCTTTGTGGAGGTGCTTTCTACCCAGGAAAAGCTTGAAAATTCTTCTATCCTACCTGTCTCAAGAAGGTGGAAATAACAGATCATTTTAATTTGGTCTATACTATTGAGAGTATTAGGCTAAACACATTTGAGACTTTTAGTAAGTGAATCAGAATGAAACAGTATGATAGAATAAATATTAAATTTAAGGAATTACCTGATTTTTTTTTCTCTGTAGACTATGGACTAAAGTTCTCTCCTGGCTAGCATCTGGATCCTAGTTAGCAGGCCACAATTCATGCTCTATCTGTCAGAGCCTTTCTGCCCTTCTCTGTCTACCTTCAGGTTTTACATTACTACAGCATCCTAAAGGCATTTCCGTATGGATAAAACTTAACATATTGTAACATATGTTTATCTGGTTACCTGAGAAACACACAAACTCCTGATATTGTTTTTAAATTTTGTTATAAAATCTAATAAAACATTTCCATTGAAAAAAGATGTGTAAGAATTTCTATATTTTATTCCATTTCCTTTTATTTATTTATTTATTTATTTATCTATTTATCTATTTATTTATTGTTCAGAGGGGCTAACTTACCAAATTTATGTATCTATCACATCTCAGGTAAATTTGTAGTACATATGAGAAATATATGAAAAAAAACATGACTCTGGAATATTCAGATTCAATGACTGTGTGTTTTATAAAGCTGAGGAGGATTTACATAGATAGGAACCTAAGCCCAGAAGGTTCTGCAGGGAAAATGAAGACTTATTACTTATCAAAAAGGCCTCCACTGTCCAAGGTACTCTGCCAGGCACTGAACGTTTACTGTTGCATTTAGCCTTTACACCATTCCTGTGAATTAGGCTTGATCCCTATTTTAAAGAAAAACCAATTCAGTCTCACTGAAGTTAAATAATTTTGTACCAGATGTATCTGACTCACTGTCAGAACTAAGAACTATAATACCATGTCTTCAACTGTGTTCAGAATATATACATAATATATAATATATGTGTTTGTGTATTTGTGTACATAGATAAATGAATATACATTTACACACACATATGTAATCTAATAAAACACCTTTTGTGGGTCTTTTTGTAGAATTTATTATTTTAGTTTTTTTGGTTTCTGTATTTCTCTGGAGTAAAAGCAATAATGAAATGGATTTGACTTCATAGTAAGGAGAACGCTACTCATTTTATGAAATTTCTCATTTCTCTACCAGAACCATTTCTTTGGGACTTTCTTAACCCCCAAAATCAATACTAGATCCATTTCCAAGAGATATTTTCTAATTTTGTGTCTCACTGATCTTAGGTTTTCATGTGATCCATTGAAAATATAGCTTGTCAAATCAAAGAAAAAAGAACAGTTAACCTCTTGATTCTTTGTTCATAGGCGATAGACTAGACAGAACCACAGATTAAAATTAAAATTTAATCCATTCATCAAATATTTATTGAGTATCTATTAGGTACCAGGCTCTTCTCTAGGTCTGAGGACTAGACAAAATAGAAATTATCCATGCCCTCAAAGAGACAACATTCTAGTGAAGAAGAGAGAATATAAATAAGCAAATAATTAAGTATATAAACACATATACAATATAATTTTAGGTAGTAGTAAGTGCTTTGAAGGGAAGGAAAGCAGGTCAAAGAGACAATAAGTGAGCGGAAGTGGGAGTTATTTCCAGTAGAGCATGGAGGACAGACAGGCATGTCTAAGCAAAGACCTTGATGACGTCAGAGAACCATGAGAAGGTCTTTACAAGGACCACTCCAGGGGTGGGAAAAAACATACCCAAGGAAAGAATAAGCTTGGTGAGTGCTAGCAACTGGGAGAAAGCCAGTGTGGCTGAACATACAGAACCTTTTTAGAAAAGAAGGGAATCCACAGTGGAAGCAGGGTCAGGTCGTACATGGCTTTAGAGTAGGAGTTTCATTTTTATTTGCAGTGGGATGAAAAGCCATTGGATGTTTGGAAGCAGAGGAGTAGCGAGACCTGACCTGATTTTTTTAAAGAAGTTATCTCTGGGCTTCCCTGGTGGCGCAGTGGTTGAGGGTCCGCCTGCCGATGCAGGGGACACAGGTTCGTGCCCCGGTCCAGGGAGATCCCACATGCCGTGGAGTGGCTGGGCCCATTAGCCATGGCCGCTGAGTCTGCTCGACCGCAGCCTGTGCTCCGCGGTGGGAGAGGCCGCAGTGGTGAGAGGCCCGTGTACCGCAAAAAAAAAAAAAAAAAAAAAAAAAAATCTCTCTGCCACAGTATACCAATCACTCTGATGAAGAGTTCTCCTTTATGAGTATAGGGTGAATTCTCAGTCACTCTATTTCCACTTGGGCATTAAATCTGGAACTTTTACAAACACTAAGACTTCTAAACAGGTACAAGCTGTGTTTTAACACATTGTTCTGTCAGATATGTGTGGAATGAATGGAATATAATGTATTTTTCAAATTCTTAACCCAAATTAGATCCTAACCCAAAGGATATACAGACTGATCTAAATTTCCAAAATCATATGCAAATTTTCCAGACATATTAGAGTAGCTATACTCGACCTCAGCATGAGTTTCTCATTTTCTCATTTAACATAATGAAAAACCAGGTGTGTGTGTGTGTGTGTGTGTGTGTGTGTGTATTTGAACATGTTATAATATTTTTGTAACTGTTATATATATAATATATATATATGTATATAACATTTACCGTTGACTTTCACGAGGACCTTGATATTTCTTTCCTAATAAGCATACTTTGTACAAATCGCTAATTCTTAGTTTCATTTTCAGAGTACTCACTGCAATTGTATGGAAATACAATTAATTTTTGTTTATTAATCATTTGTATTGCAACCTTGCTGACCTTATTAGTTCTAATAGTGTTGATTTTTTTTAATAGTTTTACTTCTTTCTTTCCAATCTGCGTGACTTTTAATATTTTTTTTCTTACCTGATGCCCTGGCTAGAACCTCCAGCACAGTATTGAATGGAAAAGGTGAGAGTGGATATCCTTGTTTTGTTTCTGATCTCAAAGGAAATGTGTTTGGTCTTTCACCATTAATTATCAATTTACTTAGGTTGGTCATAGATGTCCTTTAGCAGTGTAAGGAAGTTCCATTCTATTCCCATTTGTTGTGCATTTTTATCATAAAAGGCTGTTGGATCTTGCCAAGTGCTTTTTCTGCATCTATTAAATAATCATATAGCTTTTGGCCTTTATTCTGTTAATGTGATGTACTACATTGTATACATTGGTATACTACATTTTTTAGAGGTAGTTTTGTTGGATATATGACACTGGTTGACAATTATTTTCACTTTCAGCACTTTGAATATATCACTGCACTGTTTCTGACCTCCACTGTTTCTGATAGAAAGTCAGTCATTAATATTTGTATAATTTCCTTGTATATATGCCATTTGTCTTATAGTTTTCAAATTTTTATTTTTATTAATATTTTTGGCTTTTAACATTTTGACTATGATGTGTCTCAGTGTTAATATATATCCTTGCTTTTATCTTACTTAGAGTTCATTGACCTTTTGTGACTTTTAAAGCTTTCATCTAATTTTGGCAGTTTTCATTCATATTTCTTTGAATATTTCCCCTGCCTCTTTCAGTCCTTTACTTCTCATATTCCCATTATGTGAATATTAGTGCATTTATTGATGTCCCACATTTTTCTGAGGCTCTGCTTTTTGTTTTTGTTTTTCTTTTCATCCCTTTTTCTCTATTCTTCATATTGTAAGATCTCTATTGAATTAATATTCAGGTTTTCTCATTCTTTATTTCTGCTTTGTAGGGCCCTGCTAGTAAATTTTTGATTTGGTTATTGCACTTTTAATGTCAGAATTTCCATTTGATTATTATTTCCAATCATTTATATATCTTATATTGATATACATTATTTAATAAGATATTATCATTATACTTTCCTTTAATTATTGAAACATATTTCACTATAGTATTTGAACAGATTTATAATTATTGCTGTGAAGTGTTTGTCTGCTAAGTTCAACATTTGGACCTCTTCAAAAACTGTTTCCATTGTGTGCTTTTTTGCTGCATGATTCACACTTTCCTTTTTTCTTTGTAGGTCTCAATCTGTTGTTGTTGTTTGAAAACTGAAATTTTACTTTGTGTGTTTTAGCAACTCCATATAATGTTTCCTCTCACCCACACATGACAGAGGTTATTATTATTTTTTGCCTGGTTGTTTGCTTACTTGTTTAGTGACCTTGCTGAACTGATTTTGCCAAATCTATTTCCCCTACAATTTGAAACTTTGATGTCCCTGATCAGATTATAACTCTTGTTTTTATTTTGTTGACTGGCTAGTTAGGCATTGGCCCTGTATCAGCATAAACAACTTATTCATCAAAGGCTATATTTAAACCCACTTAGCCAGATCAATTTTAGCTTTTACCATTGGATGTACATGTGGCTTGAAGGTGGCTACCACAGTTTAGGGAGTTTATTTATTTGTTTGTCTGTTTGTTTATCTATTTATTTATTTAACATATGTTCAGCCAGTGACTACTCACTTAGAAATATCATCTTTGATTTCTCCTGAAAGGGCACAACGTTGAACATGCACACAGTTTTCCAGATTACCAGGGATGACTGTGATATGATTTTTATGTTTGGATTCCTGGGAGCTACACTTAGGTAAGAATAGGTTATTATAGAGTCATTGTTGGGTCAAAAGTTGTACTTCAGACTGTTGTTCCAGTGAAGCTCCATGCTGATGATTCTGTAGGTGGTTTGGGCAGTGCTTTCAAAGAATAGTTCATCTTCTTGGTCACACTGGTCCAAAGTAGAGCATTTGCAGTAACCCTTCTCCAATATTGAGCTTGGGGAGGGAAGAGGGGTTAAGGGAGCAGGTAGAGGTTTCAACAACACAGACTGTCACTGTTATTACTGAGTTTTAGCAGATTTCTTGAACAAGTATTTCTCAATCTATGTATGCCCTTAGGATACTTTTCATAAACTGCAAAAAATTGTTTTCTTATCATTTTCACCAGTTAAATTGCTGTTTTACTGGGGAGAGGGTCCTACAAGCTTCCACTCCACCATTCTGGAAGTCCTAATCACTAATCAATTTTTAGTATAGAATCGGTCTCTGAATTTAGCTTCAGGGGACATCTATGAGCTCCATTTGAAGACATACACACTGAATCCTTGCTTTGCGCACTCTTTTCCATTGCTAATTTATTGAACATGCTACAAGAAAATTCCAGGAGATCTGTATCAACCATGGCCATTGTTAATTTCTAAGAAGAGCCCAAACGAGTACTTCATTGAGTCAGTCATTAATTTCTTAAACTCCATGTATCAAGAGAAACCAAACCTTCCACCTAGAGACTGGTACATAAGTACCCTAAGGTGATTTCGTCTGAATTCTTGATGACAAGGGTACTCCTTTTGTCATAGTGTCAAAGTTATCAATCAAATTAGTCATTTGAAGAAGTAATAGTGTTGGGGAAAGGAAGAAAAGACAGATCATTTGAACTTAGTTTCTAATCTGAAAGATACTAAACTACTTTTTTACTGAGTCATTTTCCCACTTCATGATGCCTGCAGTATCCCTAGTTCTTTATAGTGTAATCCAGAGTACAAGACAGCACTACTTCTGAAATTACATTCTAATGTATCCTTGCAATAAATACCTATTAACAAAGGCAATCTGTGTGTGTCTCTTTCTTAGAACCTTAAAGAGCCAGGCTATATACCTTGCATTTTCTACAAAGAATTATCCCCGAACATCAACATTCGTTTACACAAAATGAAGTTTCCGTTCTAACCACAAATGAATTTGCTCTGTTCAGATTGTATAGCTAACTTATATTTCCCTGACTCTCGCTTTTGTGGGGTTCTCTGTTTAATCGGAAATCCAATTATTATGTAAATATAAACATACTATAATTGCCACAAACTAGTGAGCATAACAATGAACTGGTGAAGCTTCTGGAGTTAAAGGAACCCATGATTTATGAGTGTCTCTCAGGTATGATTAATACAGCCTCTTTTAACCATTTCCACCTAACATAATGTTAATGTTTTCACTTTCTAATCATCCAATTTGATGCATGTCAATGAATAAAAGTTGCTTTGGGGGATTCCCTGGTGGCTCAGTGGTTGAGAGTCCGCCTGCCGATGCAGGGGACACGGGTTCGTACCCCGGTCTGAGAGGATCCCACATGCCACGGAGCGGCTGGGCCCCCGAGCCATGGTCGCTGAGCCTGCGTGTCTGGAGCCTGCGCTCCGCAACGGGAGAGGCCACTACAGTGAGAGGCCCGCGTACCGAAAAAAAAAAAAAAAAAAAAAAAAAAGTTGCTTTGCGAGGGAATGTATCACAAATTCATCTCCCTTCTTTTTCAAACTTATTAAAGACAAGAAGCTACAAACGTCATTATTTAAAATACTTCCCTTTAAAATATTCCCAGCAGGGCCTCCCTGGTGGCGCAGTGGTTGAGAATCTGCCTGCCAATGCAGGGGACACGGGTTCGAGCCCTGGTCTGGAAGGATCCCACATGCCACGGAGCGGCTAGGCCCGTGAGCCACAGCTACTGAGCCTGCGCGTCTGGAGCCTGTGCTCTGCAACGAGAGGTCGCGATAGTGAGAGGCCCGCGCACCGCGATGAAGAGTGGCCCCCACTTGCCACAACTACAGAGGGCCCTCGCACAGAGACGAAGACCCAACACAGCCAAAATAAATAAATAAAATTAATAAACTCCTACCCCCAAACTCCTACCCCCAACATCTTAAAAAAAAAAATATTCCCAGCAGATGTTTATGTAGAAGAAATGCTGGATCTCTCTTGGCAAGACAGAGAAGTGACATTTCTTGAGGGTTCTAGTTGAAAAATTTGTCTTTGGCATCATGTCTTTAAACATCTGCAAAAACAAAATAATCTTTATTATCCTGCTAACTTGGAGAAAAGCAAAGTACACAGTCCCCTAATCTTTGAAACACTCTGATGGAGTGACAAATAAAAAGTTTCCAACATTATTTTTCCTTCAACAGAATTTCTTTGTGACTTCTGAATGCCAGAGTCAGAGTACCCTCTTCTTTAAACATTAATAACTTACTTGATTAATGAGAAAAAAGCTAGCAAACACAAACCTAAAATTTGTTTCCTCTCTAAGTTCTGATTTTCTACTTTTTTCCCTCTATGCATACTATAATTTTGAGTCCAACACCCATTGGAAGATTAAAATACAGTGAAAAAATTCTACTACACTAGTTGAGGGAAACTTGTACCATATTTTCTAATACTCAGGGTGTAATTTTGTTTTCATTTGAATTTTTTCTTCATTCCTTGTAACTTCAAAGACTTTTTTTTCTTTTTTTAAAGCAGTATCAATAAATAGTAAATCCAGTTTCTGAGAACACAGCTGAGTTAATTGAGTGCTAACTAAACAAGAACTAGTCACAGTGGTCAAAGCTCAAAATGATTTGTTGCTTCTTATAAAATAATCTTTTAAACAAATAATCCCAGCTATCAAGAAATTCTTTTCTATTTGTTTTTATTATTTTTCCCATTCTGGTGTTATATTCAAAGTTTGTCAAGGTTTCACTCTACACTCTCTCATTTCTCCTATATTTTTCCCGCCATGACTTCCTCTAGGAAGAGTTTTCTGCACTGACATCCACTAGTAGAATAATTCCCAACTGTGCAGTTTGACCCAAGGACTTCAAGGTGCTTCTTAGGTAAGGTAAAGTGAGATCCAAGGTTTCTTTATGAAACCTTGAATTTTCCTACACTTTTAAAGTCTTCCTATAGTCTCAAAGTCTGAATCAATTGCGAGGAACTATAAGCAGAGTAAACTTTACTAGAACTCATAAATAGATAGTACAAGGTTTAGTATGTAAATCCCTTTACTAACTATCCTATTTAATTCTATGTTTGGCATCAAAAGACAGAAGATAAATGCTTCATTTGTTTAATTGAAGTGTGCGGCAGTGTAAAATTTCTAAATTTTTGATTCATTATCTCAATGGGCAATATTAATAGTAAAAAATTTTTTTTCAGTGCTTTCATTTAGAAATCTGTGTGTCTCATTTGTACTCATTTTGGAAGACAGTTTGGCAATTTCTTACAAAGCTAAACATAGGCTTACCATGCAATCCAGCAATCATGTTCCTAGGTATCATCACAAATGAGTTGAAAACTCATGTCTAGTAGAAAACCTGTCCATTTAATGTTTATAGAAAAAGAGTCATGTACCAAAATGTTCATTGCAGTTCTATTTACAATAGCTAGGACATGGAAGCAACCTAAGTGTCCACCAACAGATGAATGGATAAAGAAGATGTGGCATGTATATACAGGGGAATATTACTCAGCCATAAAAAGAAATGAAATTGAGTTATTTGTAGTGAGATGGATGGACCTAGAGTCTGTCATACAGAGTGAAGTAAGTCAGAAACAAACAAATACCATATGCTAACATATATATATATATATATATATATATATATATATATATATAATCTAAAAAAAATGGTTCTGAAGAACCTGGGGGCAGGACAAGAATAAAGACACAGATGTAGAGAATGGACTTGAGGACAAGGGGAGGGGGAAGGGTAAGCTGGGACAAAGTGAGAGAGTGACATGGACATATATACACTACTAAATGTAAAATCCATAGCTAGTGGGAAGCAGCCACATAGCACAGGGAGATCAGCTTGGTGCTTTGTGACCACCTAGAGTGGTTGGATAGGGAGGGTGGGAGGGAGATGCAAGAGGGAGGAGATATGGGGATATATGTATATGTAAGGTTGATTCACTTTGTTATAAAGCAGAAACTAACACACCATCGTAGAGCAATTATACTCTAATAAAGATGTCTAAAAAAGTAAATTTAATAAAAAAGAAAACAAAATACAATAGAAAAATGAATAACTATTCAAACAATTTTTAAAAAATGGATGGGTTTGGCTTCTCAGATACTGGTAGATTTTGTTTGTTCTTTAGATGTATTTGTGTTTCCTAATATGAAACCTCCTATATATTCCTGGGGTACACACTATTTGGGAGTCAAGGATGATTATTTTAAGATATTATTATTTAATAGATTTAGAGTTTGACAAGTCTGTGGGAACATCTCACCCTGCCACTTGTTAGCTTTGTAACCCTGAATGATTTATTCAACTTTTCTAATCCTTTTCTAATCCTTTGTCATTGATAAAGTGGGACTTTTAAAGCTGCAAGGATTACCTGAGATGATGCTTATTAGCCCAGTGCCTGACATATAACAAGTGCACAATAAATAATGTAATAATGGTAGTGGTAATAGTTGTGGAATTAGCATTTTTCTTAGAACTTTTGTGGCTAAGATACAAGAATTTGTGGTTTTGTGTGTGTGTGTGTGTGTGTGTGTGTCATCTCCCTCAGGTTTTGATAGCAGGATTGGGCTAGCTTCAGAAAAAGGATTTGCAGCATTTTGAATTTTTCCATATCTAGTATGGAATAACTTATTTTTAAATTTATTTTATTGAAGTATAGTTGATTTACAATGCTGTGTTAATTTCTGCTGTACAGCAAAGTGATTCAGTTTACATATATATATACATTCTTTCTCATATTCTTTTCCATTATGGTTTATCACAGGATATTTAATACAGTTACCTGTGCTATACAGTAGGATCTTGTTGTTTATCCATTACATATATATAATAGTTTTCATCTACTAATCCCAAACTCCAAACTCCCTGTCCATCCCTTCCCTACCACACCCCTCCCCAACAACCACAAGTCTGTTCTCTATGTCTGTGAGTCAGTTTCTGTTTTGTAGATAATTTCATTTGTGTCATATTTTAGATTCCACATATAAGTGATATCATAAGGTATTTGTCTTTCTCTTTCTGACTTACTTCACTTAGTATGATAATCTCTCTGTCCATCCATGTTGCTGCAAATGGCATTATTTCATTCTTTTTTTATGGCTGAGTAATATTTCATTGTATATATGTACCACATTTTCTTTATCCATTCACCTGTTGATGGACAGTTAGGTTGTTTCCATGTCTTGGTTATTGTAAATAGTGCTGCAATGAACATTGGGGTGTTTGTATCTTTTTGAATTATAGTTTTTTCCAAATATATGCCCAGGAGTGGGATTGCTGGATCATATGGCAACTCTATTTTTAGTTTTTTTGAGGAACCTCCATACTGTTTTCCATAGTGGCTGCACAAATTTACATTCCCATAGTATGGAATAACTTACATGGTATGGAAATTATAGATGCCATGGAAGCTTGACAGAACTCACTGGTTCTGTCAAGAATCATGGTTCCAGGACTTGATTTAGGTCATATTTATTTTTAAAAAAATGTTTAATGCTGATCTTCCAATCCATCAATGCTGATCAAATTTTTCTTGTGATGCCATCTCTTTGGTTCTGCCTTTTCTGCCTCCCTTTTCCCTATCTAAGGACACTTCTGATTACATTGGGCCCACGCAGAAAAAACAGGATAATCTTTTCTTTTCTTTTTTCAGGATAATCTTATTTTTAGGTCAGCTGATTAGCAACCATAATTCCATCTGCTACCTTAATTCCCTTTTGCAATGTTATATAACATATTCACAGGTTCTGGAGAGTAGGGTGTGGATATCTTTGGAGAACTTGGGAGGGCATTATTCTGCCTACTCTACACAGGAAAAGTCAAGTATTCAAAAAGCAGCTGTTGGACACAGGAAGAACATGCAGAAGGATTACATGTGAAATAAGTCTAAGAATAAGCAGGAGCTTCTGAGATAAAGAAGGCATGGAAGAATATTTCTAACAAAGGGAAAATTATATGCAAAAGAATGAAGCAAAGTGAAGACAGCAAGTATGATTACTTGACTGAGCAGTGAATGATTCCACAGCTCTGAAATATTGTTTCTCTACTAGCAAGTTTCTCCAGAATTAAGCCTGTGAACATGTAGATTTTATCCTTGGTACTGCAAAGAAGTACCAGAGTTAACTCTAGAGTCTAAAGCACATCAATAGTTGAGGAAAGGGGAATTTTTTATTTATTTATTTATTTATTATTTATTTTTATTTTTTTATTTTTTTTGCGGTACGTGGGCCTCTCACTGCTGTGGCTTCTCCCGTTGCGGAGCACAGGCTCCGGACACACAGGCTCAGCGGCCATGGCTCACGGGCCCAGCCACTCTGCAGCATGTGGGATCTTCCCAGACCGGGACACGAACCCGTGTCCCCTGCATCAGCAGGCGGACTCTCAACCACTGCGCCAACAAGGAAGCCCCGAGGAAAGGGGATTTTTAAAAGTGTTTCCAAGTACTTCATATGTGGATCCCCTGTGAATGAAATAAGGAGTTTCTTTTTCATTAATTTGTACTTTTAAACTTTGCCTCTTGCACATGACTTTATAGATCTATAGAAGATATAACTAAAGTAAAAGTATCTGGATGGTCTATGACATATGCTATCTATTATACTTTAAAAGTCTTTTTGAACAAATATAGCAACAGCAAATAATATCACTTATCATCATTAATTGCTTGAAATATTTGTAGGGTCTAACTTCACTTATTTTTAACAAAATGCTTATAAATTTTGTTTGCCCTGTTGAACCTAATATGGACAAATGTATTTTTGAGATTTATTCTTCCCAACTTTGTGTGTGTGTGTATGTGTGTTTGAGATTATGGTCTCAGAATCAAGAAACAGCTTGAGTATTTAACCAACTCAGAATATAAGATTATATGGATTCAATTCTACTCATGTAGCTTTATGACAAAGTACTTTGCATCAGCCCATGATAGGTATGCATGTGTCAGCTCCCTTCTCAACAGACAGTAGTATTAAGATCCAAGTTTTCTCCCCTTGGCATTATTTTTCCTAAGGCTTACTTGAAAAAAAAACAAAATAAAATAAAACACAAACAAAAAACATCTGGCTTCACCTCAGCTGTCTATTTCTCTGCTTCTCCCATTTTCTATTACCAATTTTCATTTTCCTTTTTCTAGCTAACCAACAGGAATGGATATAAGGAGTGATATTCTTATGGGTAAAAGTGAGGTATACAAATACAAACCCACACGTGATGGGTGTCCAATATCCCTTGAACACAGGCAATAGGAATTTCCCCTGCCACACCATTTCTGCCTCCTCTGGGTGAAAAGGAACTACTGTTCATTTCAGGGAGTGTACTTCTGTCCTGCACCATTAAAGATGGAGTCTACTTGACCTAGATGGGACTCAACACAGTCTCAGAGGGTGGGCGAGATTTCCTGCACTGGGACAGCTCCACACAGAAAACTGACACCTCCCTTCCTGGGAGGAGGGGTAGGGAACACTTTCCTGAGAACAATTGTGCTTTTCAAAGGTACAAAGGTCTGGCAGGGGGAGAAAATGGGGGCACAGGGGCAGGCGATATTGAAAACAATGTATTTTTCCTTTCCTGTCAATCACTTTGCCCTGAGGTTTCTCACCCATTGGATCAATGGCATTAATTGTTTCAGGGGGACAGCAAATGCCATCTAGGACAAAGAAGTCATTGGTCAGCTTGAATTTCACACTAACTTTTTTTTTTTAAGTCCATGGTCTTAAAAGACTAGCTTTGTCGAGCAAATAAAAGATTTCTAAATTTCAAAAACTTCCTTCTACATATCCCTAGCAGAGCTTGAGGGTTTGATCACAGAGGTTCACTGTAAGCCATCAAAACCTGAAGGAAGTCCCGACAAACAGAAAGAGAGAGGCTCCCAGGCCTGAGGAACTTGGAGTAATTAAGGGAGCACAAAACTAAGGCTTGGATATTATTTGAGTCCTTTCAGAAACAGGATCCTACGTTCCAGGCGTTAGGTCCAGAGTCTGCAGAAGCAAGAAAATAGAAATTCCAGATACAACGATGAAGCAACTAAAACCAGAAGTGGCAGGTAACTCACTTCTCCTTTGGAGCTTAGGAGTTTGTCTCTGTTCCTCTAGTCCACGCAAAGGGTAAGGAGACCCTAAACTAGGATTGGGAGAGGAAAATGCCTTTGATGGCTAAATGTAGAGGATGAGGGAGAGACAGGAGTCTAAGGTATTGTATGCCAGGTTGGATACAACAATCACTCAGTGAATATAGGGGAGAAACCACCTTGGCTTGTGTTGCATGTGAAGAGTCTGAGTGACATCCAGACATAAACACTTAAGCAGTTAGACAGCCATGCCTGAGGCTGAAGGGACAGCTTAGAGTTGAAAACACAGATGACTTTTACAATCTTTGGCAGCCTATATGATGCTAATGGGTTACAACCTGGAGTCCCAGATCTAGCATCACCTGGAAAAGTTGTGAAAATACAGATTACTGGGCCCAACCTCTAGTGATTCTCTCTCAGCAGAGCAGTGTGATGACCAGGAATCTATATGGTTAGAAAGCACTGTGAGGAATTAGTCTGATGTGTGCCTAGTTTTGAAAAACAATGGATTGGATCACATTGGTGGGTGTGAAGAGAGAAAAATAAATGGCTAAACAATGATCTTGGTGGAACCCAGCACTGGAGAGAGAGAAAGAGCTTCCAGAGAGAGGAGCCTGTGAAGGAGACTATAAAAGAACAATCAGACAGGTTGATGAGGAAGCAACAGAGAGTGAGGCTTTTTATTCTCCTTTTGTACCACGAGTCCCCACTACATTATCATTTCCCCAGTATTATTTTCTCAAAGATAAAAATGTTCCTTTTCTATAGACTACTTCTCTATATACTATTTTTTTACGGTATCCTATTGAGTGAAAAAAAAGCATTTTATTAAAAGCAGTAATTTATTACTGCTCTAAATGATCTTTTAGAGTTTCTGAAACACAGTGTCTTCTTGATAAAGCTGGTCTAAGAGTGAATTATTAGGCTGCTGGAAGTCCTGGCCAATGAACAAAGACATAAAACATAATGTGCCTAAGTTGGCTAACGCAAAGTGCTGGGGTGTATTTGCTAATTATCATGCTGCTGTTAGCAATTTTCCATTTCTTTGTTTCTTTTGGTGGTTTCTGTTACAAAGAAAAAATTATGCATTACTTGCAAAAACATTTTTTGAGGCTCAAAACAAAGTACATACCTTTGTGCAGGCAGAATTTACACTATGATGTGCTGAGATATCTCTGTGCATCACCAGCAAGGTAATGTTCATTGAATGACCCCTAGGCGAAAGTCTCAGGCAGAATCAGAGTGCACGAATGGTGAGGCATTTTATTTTTACTCTTTCCCACTTTCTCAGGCCATGCCTAGGCTTTCCCAGCTAATGTGATCTGAAAGAGAGGAAATGAAGGCATTGGCCATAAACCCACAGCTGCCTCCACACCTGTGTTTGCACACACCAAAGTGAGGCTCTCACCTACCTCTGTCCTTCCTGTTAAAGACATCTGAGAGAAACCTTGGAGGACCACAGAAGCATCCAATATGTTATCATTGAAAAGCTGTTACAGATTTCACAGCTGACAGCGGTGCATTTAATTACTGAAATATTAAAAGGAAGGTCCCCCTCCTAAAAAAGCAAGGAGATATATTCATGTGAAAAGCAGAGGTACAATTAGGTCACCTTGCTCACTTCTGCAATTTGAAATATTCAAACTCAAGGGGCAAGGAAACTTAATTGCCTAGGGTACCTGCTTTAAGTTGAACCTGAAATATGAAGCCAACTGCGTTTTCTGTTCCTGCACTAGTTGCTGGGAACAACAGTCTCAGCCTTCTGTTATTTTGCATTTTTGTTTCAGGCCCAAAGGTTTTTTTCTGAAATTAGACTGTCAACCTACAAAAGCATATCTAAGAGATTTCTGAAGGGGAAATAAATATGGGGGTGGGTGGGCAGGGGACAGTTTAGATGACTAGGAGGGCTACATTTTGAGACCTGCAGTTTTCTGCATGATTTTTTTTAGTTTTGGAACCAGGTTGTAGAAATTTCCTCTCTTAGCTTGGTCAGAGAGAAGACCAGCAGCTGGCATATTTTCTGTTTTTGTGTTTATGTCCTCAAAAGGCATTTCCATTTGACCACAATAATAATAAAATAATAAATGCAACTTATAGAGCTTTCACTGTTTGTCAGGCATTATACTTAAAAACTTTATTTTTTTCCTATTTTATCTCCATAATATATCTATGAGATAGATACCACTTTAGAGAAGGGAAAACTGAGTCACAGATAAGTAATTCACATTCTCCAAATAACATGGCTAGAAAGTGGGTGAGCCAGGCTAAAAGCCAAGAAAAACACTCATCCTGCAACTATATACATATATATTTCTTAATTGGTCATTTCGCTCTTATAAAAGATTGTATAAAAGGAGATAAAAAGGTTGGTAACTTTATCTGCCTTTTTCTATTTTTATATTTATAGGATGTCCATATTTTGTTAATTGAACAGAATGAGAAAAATCAACTTTTGGCAACATCTCCCTGCCAAGCACTTTCACTTTCTTTTGCAGAGAACATCCTGCCTGAACCATGTTACCTGTCCATGCATTTGCTCCTTCTGCTAAAGGAGGCAGAGAAAGGGAAGGGGTCCTTTTTCGTTTGCCCTTGTATACTTAGTGTATTAATCAGGTTTCTCCAGAGACACAGAACCAATAGGATAGGGAGAAAATGCTGTAAATCTCAGTCTAAGGGCAAGAGAAGGTGAGGTGAGTTGTCCCATTCAAGCAGTGAGGCAGGAAAATGGAAGCAAAGTCCTCCTTCTGCTACCTTCTGTTCTACTCAGGCCCTCAACAGATTGTATGTGTCCACATTAGGGAGGGTGATTTATTTTACTGAGTCCACCAATTCAAATGCTCATCTCATCAGGAAACACTCTCACAATCACCCCCAGCTATAATATTTAATCTGGGCATCCTGTGGGCGATTCAAGTTGACACATAAAATTAACCCTCACACCCAGATTGGTAACTTTTTTTCAGTTTCTACTCAATAAATATTTCTGAAACTGAATCCAAATCCTTCAACTGCAAAGGATGGATTCTAATAATGTTTGACTTTGTTTTATGTTGCTTGTGATTGGCTGAACATATTTACCCATGTGGATACCAAGAACATGGCTCCAGGTCAGTCAGGAAGACTGATCCTGAGGAACGTTTATGATGGGGACCTGCTTCTACAGAATAAATTCGGAAGCACCCAGTTCTTTTATTCTTCCTGGATCTCTGTTATGGACAAAAATGATCTTGAAGGTAAGCTTCTCTAAAGAGGTGATAAAGACTTATTTGTTCAGATTAAGGCTATAGGACTCTTTCCATGTTTCCCATACACTGTTGAATTCTATGTATGTGTTATATACATACATATATAAAACATACGTCTATATATATAGAGAGAGATATAAAACATATATTGCCACATGGTCCCACTTCTTCAAAATGGCATTTAACATTCTTCCATGTATAAACCAAGCAATTAACTCAGGCTCTAGAACCAGAATGGCATAGTGGTTAGTAATAGTCTCTAGATTCAAATTTCCTAGGTCTAGATATCAGTCCTGCCATATACTAGCTGTGTGAGTTGTGCACCTCAGTTTCCCAGTCTACACACAGATAATATATCCAAAAGTCACATACTCACTAATCCATAGAGCTGAGATTTAAACCATGTGTCTTCACTAATTACATTAAGTGTCAATTTTTTTGTCAGTTCATCTACTTGAAGACCTGGACTTGATCTTATTTTTCTTTTAATTCTCAGAACCTAGCACATAGTAAATGCTCAGTAAATTTATGTTGAATAGATTTTGATTACTGTCAAAAGTTTGGCCTATCATGGGAAAAAATTCTAAAGAAATAGTATCATGGGAAAAAAATTCTAAAGAAATAGTATCTTATGGTCCAATAGGCCAAGATAGTTTCCAAGATAAAGCAACCATCAAAGTTTAGTTATTGAAAATTATATTTTCTTCCAATATAACTAAAGAAAAGTGTACAATGGTATGTTGAGGTTAGTTTGAAGGCCAGAAGACTACAAACATGTGAAAAATGTTAACATGACATTTTTAGGCTTATTAGAAACAGTCTAAATAATTACAGCAGTCAAATTACTGGTGGCTTTTGGCTCCTATCCAGGATAAAAGTCATGACCCAACATACCAGGACCCTGCATGATACAAGTGACTGACAGAAAGAGGAAATAGATTGATACCTTTCACGTGGGAATCACAGCTTGTTGCAAGTATAAGCAAAACACATATCTGGATTTTATGAGAAAAATTCATTGTGTCCTCATTCAGATTCTTTGTTTCCAAAGCTGTTTAATTGTGATTTATTTATGTGTGTGTGATAAAACAGCTGAGTACCATAATAAAATACAGGTCACTCACCGCTGTTTAAAATAGTCACTGGATCTGTCTTTGCGTTCTTTTCATTGAAGTATCTATTGGATATTTGGCTCCAGGCAAAGAGGAAGCTGTTTCTCAAATGGATTTTTTTTCCAAGCTCTACATAGGAAATTATTAATTTTTGAGTCCGTAGATAATTATTTACAGTCCATCCATGGGTCCACTGGTGTACCAATTACCCAACACGCAGGGAGTAAGAAAAGGGGTAGTTTTATTTACTGGGGTTTTATTCAGAGGCAGATGACATACTTCTCAGCTTCAATTCCATGACTCAGGAAAAAATTTAGGTATTCACAAGAAGCTAAGGACTCATTTATCAGCGAAGTTCACTTTGTTTTCAGGTGCCGTATATATAACATTTGGAGGCTATTTTGTTGTAAGGTAGAACTTAGTAACCTGCACATTAAATTCACCTGGAGAGCTTTTAAAAGCTCACCACTCCTCCAACCAGTTGGGTGGGGCCAAGGCATCAGTATTTTATCTGGCCCTCAGGTGATTCCAATGTCAGCCGGTGCTGAGCACCATTGTTAGGTCATAATCATTATACAGACATATTACGTACACTTTATGCTTTATTGATATTCTTTATCATCATAATCTTTAGACTTTTTGAAAACAAAATTTATGTTGCTCCACTTGCTATTAAAACTAAAGAGATTATTTTTAACTTGAAGTACATAATCTGAATCAATTTCCATTTCAAATTTCCTTTGAATACAGAAAAAAATCTGATCATATTCATATTCATATTTTGAAATATTTTCGTTCAATATATTCTCATACTAAATGAGAGAAAACTCTTTGAGGAGCCCATCAGAATATGAGATACGTGGTGTTCCTATTCACTTTTATCAAATAAATATTTTTTGAGTTCTTGTTACATTCCTAGTAATAAGATGCCTGAATAGTGCATCACAATCAGTGGGAAAACCAGTGTGTGTACAATAACTCTACTACTTTGAGATAATTGCATTATTCAAGTGCTATGAGGTATGATCAAAGGGTAATGACAAAGTCTCTAGGGAGGAATCAACCTTGTGCTAGAGCATGGAGGGTACTCAGAAGGATCCCATGTGGGCAAGCAGCTGAGCTTATGAACAAGAGCAAGTTCCTAGACAAGTGAAATTTATATTGTTTGGGGGCTTAGGACACTGTCTAGTAGGGCTAGATCACTAAGGTGTTTTACCACTAGCCCTACTGTGAAAGAAGGGCTTATCTTTCCAGCGGCTCAAAAGAAGTGGGCATGAGACACATGAATTTAATTTTTAAAAAAGATTTTCCAGTGAAAGTAATGAAGGCTGACCAAATTCAGAATTATTTCTGGCTATTTATATTAATATATTTTCTTTATTTTATAAAATATGGCAAAATTTTTTCAAATCATTGATCCTTCAGGGCATTTTTCTATAATTTTATGAACATGTAATGATACTTACTATAGTTAGATTTTCTTGAAATAATACATTACACAAAGGCTAATAGTTCCAGAGGACATGTACTAATGCAGTACTCATTAAACCATAAAGACCAAGTGGAAACATTTTTTTTCATAAGTTTATATTTTATTGCATCCACAGGCATTCTTGTTTTGAAGAGGAAACTTTAGGTAAAAATATGATTAATTTTCATGCCATCCCAGGATGCCAGATGAAGAGAAGTTTTCCCCAATTTTAACGGGAATGGAGCACACAGATGTTTAGGTCATGGTGATAGAAAGAAAGTATTCCTGACCTGCTCTAGGTTACTTTTCTCCAGATTGTCAAAACGGCTTCTCAAATGATTCCAGGGTGGCACCAGTCCAGAGCATTCTTCTCTATTTATATGTAGACCTGGTCCTGTAGACAGACTCCATATTCTCTTATTGTGTCACAGAAAACCCCATCCTAGCTATGTTACTGAGAAGACTTCTGGAATAATTTAGGAGTGTTTACTTGGAACCCAGAAGGGAGAGTCAGTGAATCTGCCAAACACAAATAATCTACAATGAAGTCTCCAAACAATAAGTTACACACTTCATACAAAGGAAAGAAACATCTTGGATGAGGGGAGTAAACTTCAAACTAGAAACCAAGAAGCAAGCATTGAGGTCCTGCCACATACTAGTTAGATGACCCAGGGAAGTCACTCGGTGTGAATGACACACTTGAAACTAATGCTCCTTAACTCAAGATAAAGAAAGTAATGCTTTATTTTTCATACTCACAGGATTAGGAGAACAAAGTCAAAGCAGAAGGATCTTAAAGCCTGAAATATGATGACAAAGGTGAACCACAGACATTCTGTTGCTATTGTTATTGTTTGGATTTTACAATTTGTCAAAGGAAACTCTCCTTAAGATGGAAATGTTGGAACCAGTAGAAAAATACAGGCAAGCAAAAAGAAATTCCTAGAGAGAAGTCATGTAAAATGTTAGGTGAGTCTCTCTGAATTACCTTTTATATAATGAACTGATGACTTACAAATAATTTTATATCTGGAGATTCTAGTTTTCAAACAATTTTGCTATGTTTTTAAAAAGTTTCCATAAATATAAAGACTGCATGTTATTTCAATTTATAGATGCCTCATTTATAATTTTTAGCTTTATACATAAAACTTTGTCTGGATTTCAAACAGACAAAGAATGACATTATTGGATCAAAATATGTAAGAACCATCAAAGCTTTTGATTCATAATTGATTCATAATTCCAAGCTAATTTCTTAAAAGCTGCACTAATTTATAACCCCATCATCAACGTGTGAGTGGATCTGTTTCAGCATTCCTTGTCAGCATTGCATATTTAGATGTTTAAAAATTAATGTTCTCATTTTTTTCCTTTGCAATTATTTAGTAACTTATGAATCTGGTTGTATTTTAGTTATTTCTATTCTTCTCCTTTGACTAGTCTCTTCATTCCATTTCCCATTTACTATTCATTCATTTCTAAAGATTTGTGTAGCTTATTAAAATATTAAGACATTAACTTTTCAGATATTTTACTTGCACAGAATAATTTCTTCCAGTTTTATAAGGTCTTTTAATTAGCTTTATGCTATTTTTCATTGTAGAGAAAAATTTTCTCTTAATTTTGTCAAAATGATAGTACTTTTCCTTTATGAGCTCTCCCATTGGAAAGCAATGTTATTACTCTTTGGAATTGAAATAAATCTTACACTATCCACACACACAATTCTGCCCAAACTTCATTCAATCAACAGATAGTCATTGAAAGACCCATATAGGCCAGGCAAATAAGTTAAATCCTGGTTGACCTAAACACAAATAATGTATTTTGAAGCAAATGTTACCTTCTGGGTGGAAAGGAAGCAGATTTAAGGCTGGAGTTGGATTTCTTCATTTATAAAGCCCTCATTATGTCCAGCACTCTCCAAGCAAAGATTTTCTTTCACTATGTAAAATAACAATTACAATTAGATGAGAAACTTAAAGTCAAACTGATAGATTCAAAATGAGTCTTACAAATAGATTTTTATTTTATTATTTCTGAAACATGTTGCAGAGATAATAATCATAAAACTGAAGCCACTGGATTTTCTAAATCTAGAATTTTAAGAATATAAAATAATTTTTTTAACCTAGGATTTTAAGAAACTAGGTGAGAATGTCTAATATGACAATATTTTATTTATCCAGAACCCATACCCCTCCTCTTTTTAATAAAAACACAAAGTATATTACTTTGGAATTGCAATTGCCCATACCCAAAAGATCAGGCATGGTTGACCAGAGCCAGTAATTACAATATCATTCTTTTTTGTCAAACAATGTTTATTTCTCAGTTTCCCTTGAAGTGAGGATTGAATATGCCACCATTTCTGGACTGTGAAGTATAAGAGAAGAAGATGTTTCTGGGAAGGAGAAACTTTTTTATTCCAATTCCATCCTTCCCTGATTAAGGTACTGGTGACAAGATGGAATACCTAGATTGTGGCATCCACATTGGCATCAAGAAAAAGAGGCCGAGAGAACAGCAGAAGCACATAAAGTCACTGGAGATCACATCAATGGTGGGATTGCCTACCGCCAAGGGTATGTCCATCTCTTCATGGTTTTAAGATGCTGAGTAGATTCATAAAAATCAATAAAGAAGATATAAACAAGATATATGAAATTAACTAATAAACTAGGTATGAAAAAAATGATAATACAAAAATTTGAAAAACAATGGAGAAATCACAGTGAGCACAAAGCTATGAGGCATCACATAAAGAAGAAAGTAGGCAACAAGCCATAGTGGGAAGCTAAGGTTTCTACATCAAGGGATATTGCCATTGATCAGGGAATATGCAGGAGAAGTCTGTCACAGAAGCTAAATACAGAATCAGAGTTCACGAAACATTTGAGAAAGGTTGTTTACATGAAAGAGAAAGAGCAAATCCAAAGATAAGAAAAATTTATTCTCAGGATAACAAAGGTAATGGAGCAAATACACCCCCAAAAAATCCTTAAATTAAGAGCTGTAAAGTGTGGGATGACTGTCATTAAAAGAAAAAAGTATATGATGAAGCAAGTGATGATAAAAAGAATAAAATAGAGATTTTGCAAATAAAAAATACGTTCTATAATGATTACTATCTATAATTGTATAAATAATCATGTCTAAATAATTATTTATATGTACTGAATAGCAAGTATAGTATTGAACAGCAAATCGAAAAGATCTAAAGCTAAACTGGGAAATGTTTGTGGATTACAGAACAAACAGACAAAATAGAAACAGACATGTGAAGTAAAATCTAAATGTTTTAAAGACAGATACAAAATTTCTAAAATCCTTCTAAAAATGTCTGTATGTTGAGTAAGGAGAGAATGAGGAAGAAGATTATTTGAAATATCCCAGAACTGTTACATAAATAATAATATATATACATACATAAATGACATATATTCTCAAACAGACTGAGTACACAGACTACTGAGCAGGATAAATTTAACCAAAAACAAACCAAAAACTCACACTGAAACACAATGAAATGAAACTTCATAATATTAATACTGAAGGAAAAATATTCTTAAAAGATGCCAGAAGAAAAAGAATGGTTATTTACAAGGGAATGGAAATCATTTTGACACCAGATTTCTCATCAGCAGTGCTGAATATGAGAACACAACAAAGTAACATCTTCCAAGTTCTGAGAAAAATATTTTGAACCCAGCATGCTATATTCAGCCAAACCAGCCAAACCACAATTTAAGAAGGAAGGGATAGCTTCCCTGGTGGCACAGTGGTTGAGAGTCCGCCTGCCGATACAGGGGACACGGGTTCATGTCCCGGTCTGCGAAGGTCCCACGTGCCGCGGAGCGGCTAGGCCTATGAGCCATGGCTGCTGAGCCTGCACGTCTGGAGCCTGTGCTCCGCAACAGGAGAGGCCACAACAGTGAGAGGCCCGCGTACTGGGAAAAAAAAAAAAAAAAAAGGAAGGAAATAATAAAGATATTTTTCAGACATAGAAACTTTATAATTTATGGACCTGAAAGAACTATAAGAAAATTTACTCCATGATAAAAATGGAAGAAGGGATATTCATGAATTATTTTAAATAAAAATATAAAACAATATCATGCTTTTCTCAATTACAAAATTTATTTCACAATGTTAATCTAAAGAGTGGAATACATATGAAAGGTGTGGGGTGAACAAAGAGAGGACAAGTTTACTCAGGTGTAAAATATAAATACTGATAAGTTCAAGACTAAAAATTATATTTAAGACACTAAAGGTACTTAAGTAGTTAGACAATATAAAGAAAAGGTTAGGAAGAATACTGTCCAAATCCACAATAGTGTTATATCTGAGGGAGGACACTAGAATATATTTTGATAGAGAATCGGGAATATTGATCAAATTAAATTTAACTACAATGCTTTAGTTATTAAAAGGGAGATGGATTCATGCATTTTAATAAAAATTAATAAAAATTGAAAGCAGGGTATATGCATGATAAGAAAGAAGAAGAAGAAAAAAAACTGCATCATCCATAATCCCTTTGTAACCAAGCAGGACCCTATGAGGCCTTCCCAGGCCTGACCCACCCCCCTATCGCCATGCCCTCCACCTTCCTCTTATCTGTAGAAAAGCTTTAGCCAAATAATAAATTTAATCAGAGAAATGAGAAACTGCAGAAACAAAAGAAAATAATCAAATAAGACAAAATTATAATAGTTTAGCCATGAAACAAAGTCAAGGACCTTTATTTCCTCCTCAAGGGCTACAGATAATATTCTGAGCCATGTCTTTTGAACTGTTTTACAGATACTGAAACTCCCTCCAGTTGGAAGAAGTTAACTATGTGATAACCAGACAGTAACCATGACAGAAGCTACTCCTGCTTGAAAAATTCTAAGAACTGGCCTCAAGAAAATGAGAACAAACCAACCCTGAAACTAAAGATTAACTGTACTTAAAACAATCAAGAAGATGCTAATCAGAAAATCCATGACTAATTTCAAGATGATTGTCAGACCTGACTTTGCTGTTCTGCACGTAGCTCTCTCCCTTCGCCTATACACCCCTGAAATTCCCCTTTGAAAGCTCTTGCCCCTGATAGGCAGTGAGGAGTTGATTCTTTGGGGCATGAGTCTACCTTCTCCCCAGGATGGCTGTATTTCTCAATAAAGCTACATTTCCTTTCATCCAACATTTATCTCTCAGTATTGGATTCTTGAGCGACGAGCTGCCGAATCTAAGTTCGGTAACACATCCATTAAATTAAAAAAAAAACACCCCTGATACTTGGGAAGTATTTTCTTCCAGGGTCTTTGTATAGTTTCGTCTAACTGTGATCAGAATGACTGAAAAAATGTTGCCAGGCTTTTCTCTTTATCATTATAATATTAAGTTGTATTTCCATACCACCTACTTTTAACATAGAAAATTTCTATTTTATTAGTGGGCATCATCCCTTGAATCTCAAAACTCATCAATTTAGCTAACCACACTAGTTGCAGAAACTCCACATTTTTTCTAGTACAAAATCCTGTTGGGCTGGTACCCTCCGCTTCAGTTCAAACATGTCTCAGTCACCAACAACTCAAGTTCTTAGCCTCAGTCTTACCAGATGGCTTCACAACATTTGATGTAGTGACTCCAGATTTTGTTCTCTAGCCCTATCTCTGAACTGAACTTGCATATATATAGCTTCCTCCTCTGAATCTCCACTTGAGCATCTGTTAATAATATCAAACATAATATATTTTAAAGTCAGCCTTTTGATTTCCAGCCCAATAAACCAATCTCCCTTAGATTCACCTACCTCAGTAAATGGCTCAACTCCATTCACCCATTTGCTCAGGACAAAAGCCTCATAGTTCTGACGATTCCTCTCTCTCACACCCCTATCCTGAATCACATGATCCAGGATGCCACAATAAACACCCAATCCAAGCCCCTGTCATCACTCGTCTGGTAGGCTGCAAGAGTGTCAACCTTGTCTCCCAGCTTCTATTTCTGTCTCCCATCAATCGTCAATCTATGTTCCATGCAACACAGTGTTCCTCTTAATATAAAAATGTTATCATGTCACCCCCCAACTTCTGCTAAAAATTCTCAAATGACTCTTAAGACCCCAATCCAAAACCTTTCTCTTGGCTCTAAGCTCATGTATGATATGTCCCTCTCACTGCTTTTGAGCCATACCCGTTGGTTTACTGTCCCTTGATCATACCAAGCAAGCTCTCCTTAGGGAAGTCACACACATATGTTATCCTGTGTGTCTGGAATGCTCTTTTCCCAGATAATTTCATGGCTCATTTCATCACTCTTTTTGACCTCTCCTCCAAATGTCACATCCTCACAGAGTCCTTTCCTAAGTCTAACACTAACCACCAATACTCTCTGTTCCCTTACTTTTATTTTTATTTATAATGACTATTACTCTGAACATTATGTTATTTCCCTATGTCTTCCCTCAAACCTAAACTGATATTTATTTTAGAGGTCAGGAAACTGAAGCTTTGCAGTGACAATGGAGACTATGAGGTCTGAGGCTGAAACCCAATGTTTTGAAGTCAACAGAGGCTCTTTTCATTGGACTATGAAGCTATGAGGTTGTGGGTAAGGAAGAGAGAGAGAGAGAAACAAAGGAAATAAAGAAGAGAGTAGAGAGTTTAGAAGTAATTTATTTTTAATATTTGAGAATGGAAGACAAAGAACTCTCTTAATTGTAAATCATGGTTCTGTCCAGTAAGGAAGGAAAGGTTTGAATGCTGCTTAGCAGCTGGTGCCAGGAATTGACCACAGCTTGGTGACACTGTTTTAAATGGCTGCAGGTGTGACTTAAAGGCACCAGAGAAGCCAGGACAGGGTGGAGGTCACCCTTTGGATGCCATAGGCTATTAAGGTAATTTGGGAGCTGAGTCAAGGAAGATGTGGTTTGTTGAACCACAAATCCAAAGGGAAAGGGAAAGCCTTTGAAAATGGGTGAGGGTAAGTATTCCTTTGTCCTATTCAGGGAAAGGGCAAAGTACACCCAGCTGGACACAATTAAGTCTTCAAAAGGTCCAGAGGGTCAGGGACAAGAAAGAGGAACAGGTAAAAACTGACCTCTACACCAACTCTGACACAAACCAGTGAGGGCAAAGAATGTGTTGTAAATTTGCATATTTCCAGAAGAGGAGAAGGTGGCTATACTATTCACACCAATGTTAACTGAGCCATATGCTGAGAGTATCACCTGAAATAAAATATAAACCTCATTGACGGCACTGTAAAAAGACTGTTATTACATACAGTAGGGAGACTTCAGTTCTTACCGGGCCCACCAAAGCTTACTCCAAAGTTTGAACTGAGTACCCCTCTTCTCTGCTTTCCAACCTCCTCCTCACATCTCCTTCATACCGATCATTTTGCTCTCTTTATCTCTGCTCATATTAATTTCTTCCCAACACTATTATGGACTTCTTCTCTCCAGGACAGAAATCTGACTCTTTTCTCCATATCCCTAGATGCTTGCATCAATTCTGGCATATAAAGTGTTCAAAAGATATTGGTCAAGTGACAGTGAATGAATGAAAAAATCCCACTTCTCATTCTTTGAATCAAATATTTGGCTCTGTTCATTTGAATGAGACCTAAATGCAGTCCATAGAGAACAGCACACCCAAGATTATGTGCATGACCATATTCCATCTGTTCATGACAAGGTCTCTATCAATCAGATGATTTGGATAACCATAACTCACATGCCCAAGACTGGATAATAGATGTGTTCATAAATGATGATATGCAAGAGGAAATGGGAGTCTCACCTTTGAAACCCAAAGAGCTCCTTTGCAGGTCTACAAATGAGATAGAAAAGCTTTGAGTTAGAGGATTAATAACAAAGAGATTTCTTTTTCAAATATATTATTTTAATTCCTTTATTAGATAATGCATATTCATGTGGGAAAAGTGGGGGGAGGAGAAAATTATAAAAAATATTAGAGTCACATCTAAAGATAAGAACTGTTAACAGGTTACTATGTTCCCCACAACTAACCTGAACAATAGGAAAATATTATATTTGCTGTGCACCTGCATGTGTGTATGTGGCTATACACAAAGCTCTACCTATCCATCTATCAGACAAAACCTGATTTGGAATCCATGAGTAATGAAACTTACTTTTACTCAATCACCATCTACCTGGGTGACCCCCAATTCTATAATGAAGATAATAATAGTAACCATTTTATTTTGTATTTATAATAATTAAACAAGATAATTGATTTAAAAGATTCAGCACAATGTTTGCAGATGCAGTCTCCAAAATATTAGGTATTTTCATGATAAAATCGGGAATATATTACAAATTGTTTTTTAACCTATATTTTTCCGTAAAATCTTGTCATTAAAAGTGTTTCAAAATATGACACTTTTTAAATCATTGCATAAGATTTCATAATCTGGATGTGCTAAAATACAGGTAACTATGTTCATATCTTTGAAAATTTACACTATCTTCAATGTTTTACTATTGTAAATAACACTATAATGGAAAACTTTCATTTGGCCCATGTTGGTGGAACAGTTATCATGTGTGGAGTGATATACTGGACCCTGGAATAAGTAATATAGATACAATCACTATTCTTATAGCATTTGTGGAAATAGGAGCATCTATTGAAAAATAGGGGTAAGGAAGTCTTTTGGGAAGAAGTAACATTTAAATAGAAACTTATAGGACGAATAGAAATCTTTCAAATGGACAGAGATGGAAGAGAAGAGCTTGTGGTGTTCCAAGCAAAGAGAATATCAGATGAGAGGGCCAAGAGATAGAAGAGTGTGTAGGCTAGTCCAGAACTGACAGGGTTCCTATGGGCAAAGAACACAGCAGAGTGAGCTGGTGGCAGGCAAGAGCAGCAGGAGGCAGGTGGTCAGGTTTCTTTAAATTCATCCTAAAAGGAATCCTTGAACAGGTTTTAAAAAATGAATCAATAGAATGGGTTCAATTCCTAGACCTAACTCTTGCTAGTTTGACTTAATTTGTCTGAGCCAGAGTTATGCCATTTGTAAAAGAAGTATGATTGCTGCATGCCAGGTTTGTGGTTGGATAAAAAGTGAGGACACAAAGTTCTCATGCAAAAAAAAAAAAAATGTCCTTCACTTCTTCCTTATTTCTCTAGTATATCTTAGAAAAACTAGAGAAGTGATCATGCTCAGCAGACATTTTCCATCTGCAAAAATTTAATTCAGAAAACATATTTGGAACACCTGCTGGGTCAAGGTGTTCTTTTCTACTAGGATGCTGTGACACTAGTGACACTAGGACACTATACCTGCCCTCATGGAAGGATGCAGGAAAGTAATATTAACTGATGTGTGTGAGTGTTGGATATTTTATTGGGCATTTTATGCACAATTTTCCAAATCAATTTATTCTTTACAAAATTTCTCATTTTATGACTGTGAAAGCTGACTCCAACAAGTTCTATGTCCACAGTGAAAGAGCTAGTGAGTGGCAGAACCAAGATTCAAGCCCAGGCTCTTTCTACAATGTTAAACAACCTATAATCTAGAATGTTTACTAGATTTTATTCTGTAAATGTTTAGAGGGCATGTTAAGGAAAAGCACTCAACAAAATTTTCTAAATAACAAAGAATGAATTGGTAGAATTTAGGGAAAAAATGTTTCAATTTTATAAGTAATTAAATTATAATGTATACTTATAAGTTACGCTTTCAATCGACTTTGTCCATCTGTATTTATACTGCCATGACTTTATAAAAATGACATTACAGGAAATAACCAATGCAACTAGATAAGAGAAAGCACTTAGAGACATAATAATTGGAAATAGAGAGGTAAATAATCTTTATTTAGGATGATTGTATATCTGTAAAAATTCAAGAAAATCAATACAAATATTATTATATACAATAATGGAATAAAATACCACATTTAAAAACAGACAAAAAACATGATAAATTTCGTTAGGGATACATTTATACAAAGGATATGCAAAACCTGTACAAAGAAAGTTTTATAACACTATGGAAAGACACAAAAGTTGACAAGAACAAATTGAGAAACATATCATGTTTTGGAATAGAAAGATGTCATGAACATAATATCCTCCAAGATAATTTGTTTATTTAACACAATCTCAATAATAATATCAAAAGATATCTTCTTCTTGGAGTTAAAACATTGCTAATAAATTTCTATTGAAAGCAGTAAATAAGCAAGAATAACCAGATTCACACTTAAAAAAGGGGAGTGTAAGGGCATAAAGCCACTTTAATCACATCAAAGAGTATTAGCACATGTATAGCCAGTCCAATGAAACAGATTAGAAAACCCAGAACTATATTCAAGTGTCAGGAAAATTTAGTATGTGATAAATATGGCACCTCAAATCAGCTACATTTTTAACAAATCATGCTGGGACAACTGCATAGTCATATAATAGCTATATATGTAAAGATATAATAGTCTACGACATATAGTAAACCAGGATAAAATCCAAATAAATCAGAGATCTAAATGTGAAAATGTGAAATCAGACGAGTAGAAGAAAGCATAGGTGGTTACATTTCTATTTTGTGAGTGGAGGAGAAAATGTCTTCCTAACAATTACTCAAAATCAAGAAACTATTATATTGAAAGGACTGTTAAGTTCAACTAATTTTTTTCCAAAAAGTATTTGCATGGAAAAACAAACAAACAAACAAAAACAAAGTCAAAGACAAATGACACAGGAAAAAAATATTTGCAATTTATATCAAAGAGAAAGTCAGAGAGAAGAGACCACAAAAATCCCAAAATAAGATCAACAAGCTGATAGAAAATTGGAAAGGTAATACGAAAAGTTATTTCAAAGTAGAAGAAATATAAATGGCCAGGAAACATATAATAAATGTTCATTCTCATTTATAATAAGAGAAATGCAAACTTAAAGTAGACTGCATCTCACCAAAGCTTTGACACCATCTCAACTGCAAGAATAGTGAGCCAAATTACACCTTCTTACATTGATGGCGGGAATGCAAAATGCTACATACACATACAGAAAAATATTGATCATATCTAGCAAAATCACATACACAATTTCTTTTTGACTGAATAACCCCAGTTTTAGAAATCTATCCCAATTTTACCTGGCAAAAGTAAGATATTACTTACAAGATTATTCTTTGTGAAATTATTTTTAAAAGCAAGATATACAAAACACTCCAAATAACCTTCAATAAAGCACTAATTGAATAAACTATGGTACATTAATATAATATCAACTAAAGTGATATTTTGGAGAAAATCTATATTATTTAAATATAATCTGGGTCCTAGATGATATCAATTATTTACTATAATAATAATACAACACATATTGTACAATAATAATACAACAAATGCAGTAATGAATTCTATAAGATTAGAACCATGGCATAATGGTTACCTAAGAAAAGTCCTTTTTTCAAAAAACACAGATGCATATTGATATAGGCAGGGATGAAATGACATGATGTCTGTGATTTGACGAAAAATCTTTTTATGGTGGACCAAAAATTTAATGACTTTTTTTTTTTTTTTTTTTTTTGCATTACGCGGGCCTCTCACTGTTGTGGCCTCTCCCGTTGCGGAGCACAGGCTCCGGGCGTGCAGGCTCAGCGGCCATGGCTCATGGGCCCAGCCGCTCCGCGGCATGTGGGATCTTCCTGGACCGGGGCACAAACCCGTGTCCCCCGCATCGGCAGGTGGACTCGCAACCACTGCGCCACCAGGGAAGCCCTAATGATGGTTTTATGTAAGAGTTGTGACAATCAGTGATCTACCTACTTGTGAGTCTTATATATGAATTTGTTTCAGAGTATACAATATGTCAACTAGTGAAAATATTATGGCTATTTGCAAAATATTAAAAGATTATGTACGAATATTGAATAAATTGTTAAGGAGCTATCAATTCAAACTAATACAACATTGTAAAGCAACTATACTCCAACAAAAATTTTAAAAAACAGAATATTCTGTCAATTCAAATTTTAAAAAGCTAAGGCATGAATCAATGCAGATAGCACAATGTTCGTTCATGTAACTAGAATCATGGAATTCTATCCTGGAAAGATCTTTAAGCATTAGTGTCCATGCTCCCTTCTGATGCCTGAGTCAAGTAATTATACAGCCTCTGTTTGCACACATCTAGCAACAGGGAATTCACTACATTATGAGATGGCTTATTCCACCCTTGAACAATTCTGTTGGATAGTATCTTCCTTTTAGTAGCCCAAAGAACGTTTCCATGAAAGTTTTAGGTTAACCTCTTCTCTCTCTAGAGTTGCAAGTATCATACACCTTGAAAGAGAGGAGAAAGTTTCAAGAAAGGAGTAAGGTGGGCACTGGTGAACCCAAATCAGGATCCCATCCCAGGGACTTAGTCCCCAACACATGGAGGTTAGTCACTTTCAGGTTCAGCAAAATGACTCTGATTCTGGCCATGAAATTCTGGTTCCCATGACATATTTCTGGTAACATACTATTGAATACTTGTCTTGCCTCCAATTCTAGATCAACTGCCTGGTTTCTGTTCCTCTCTGTTCTCACAGGCTCAGATAAGAGGGTGGGTGTGAGAGAGAGGGAGGGCATAAGGTGGAGAGTGACCATAACGAAAGAGTTAGTGTCGACTTCAAGGCAGATTAGGATTTTCTTTGGGTCCCTGCTCTGAGCTCCCACTCCATGCCAACATGGAAGTACTTGAGGAAACAATATTATTCTGAATCATACTTTCACTAACATTCATTGGGCATTTATTACGTGTAAATTTCTTTAATATACTTACAATACTCACAAGAACATTATGGGTGCTGTCTCCTTACCCTCATTTTTCAGACAAAGAAACAAAGAGGAATTGAGTGGTTTGCCCAAGAAAACATAGAAGTAAAGAATCAAGACTCAAGTCCTGGTCTATCAGACTCTAGAGTTTATAAATGTATAAAATAGATTCCAAATTCCAGATATGACAGAAATATTTCATAGGTCTAAGCAACTCTCTCATTACTTAAGATAGATTCTATACTTCTTTGAAACAGCTGAAGTCCAAATCAGAAGTCTGGCATGAAGATCACTGCCTTGCCTTCTCATGCATGAAGCTAGGGTCACCTAAGTAGGGTTCTACACAATCACTCCATCCCCCTACTGGGCTTGTGCTATGAATTTTGGGGGTCCAAGTTTTGGTCACTACCCTGATCCCCATTAAATTTTGTCTAATTTTACTCAGCCTAACAATTAGCTGGTCATGATCCTTCAAGGCCCTGAGTCTGTTATGATATGTTTGTGAACTCTGCAGTTTTGATTTCTCCAAATTTTTCAATGTTTCCATTTAATGTTGAATAGCACAGGTGCAGCTGAGGACAGATCCCTGTAACATACGACTGGAAATCACATTTCAGTTTGACCTCAAATTCATCATTCAACAACTCACGATGCAATAATTCAGTCTCCTAACTGCAACAATACCCATACATGTCCCCCTTTTTGTTTATAGGTTTTTCCAGAGAAGATGTGTATATACCTTACTGAAACACATCTGTATTATGGCTGCTATATTAACTTTGAGTGGGGAAAAAAGAAAAAAGGCAGACAGAGTCCTTATGTGACTGTACTTAGGGATTTATATTGAATCTCTTCAACAATTAGTTCCAGAGCCTTAGTCAGAATCAGTGTCAGTTTTCCCAGTCTCTCCTTTGTGGAGTTCTCCTCCACCCTTTTAAAGGGAGGAACAACTAGTGTGTGTTTGCCTTCCAACCTGTTTCCTGGTCCCCCAAAGACAAGGGAATAAGACACCCAACGCAGTATCATTTCAAACTTGTCTCAAAGACATTCACACCTTCAGCTATTTCATTTTAACCTCCTGGAAACATTCAAGTCATTTTCCCTTCAGTAAGGAGATTGTTCCCCTTCATCGTCATTCACTGTGCACAAGTTGACTCCAGAGCTCTTCATAGAGAGTACAGATGTGAAACAGGAGTTGACAATGTCTACATTTTCTTTACACTCGCTGAGGACATCACAGTGTAAACAGCGGCCCCATTTTCCAGCTCTGAATGGAACTAAATCAGGAAGCCAGGGGACAGACTGTTTTGATTATCTTTATCATTTACTCTTGTCCCTGAGCTCCTTTGGAGTTTCAGCTATCCAGGCATTAGCCTGTCAGATTTCTGTCACCCTCATTTTTTTGGTTATTCCACTACTGCATTTTCTTTTTTTTTTTTTTTTTTTTGAAGAAGAAGTCTGCTTGAAAACCTGCACTTTTCAGATTGATTCTTCTGTCACTCTTTTATTAGGTCTGTGCTCCCATCTTTCTTCCCTCACAAGATAGTGGACTTCTCAGCTTCTCCCTGTCAATAGGATAAAAACAAGTTATGTACTAACAGATAAAGGTCATATTTATGATATCTTTATTAAAATTCTGGTTTACCATGAAAAAGATAACATCCATATTCAGATACATTGATACCTTGATAACACTGGAGATGCGATAATAAATGCCAGGGGCTCTGTTCTCAATGAGTGACCCTCCTGGTCTCTGAGCGTACTGTTAAAAATTATAAGATGGACGAAGACTGAATATAAATGATACTAAACAGAAACAAGGGATTGAAAGTATCATATTAGACAATTTTTCTGTTAATCAGAAATGTACAGTTCCTTCCTGATATTTCAATTCTCTGTCAGAAAACCAGCATAGCAATTCAGATCATCAGCTTTGAAATTGTTTGCCATTCAAATGTTTCCACTTATTACCTCTGTGGTCATGGGGAAGTTCATAACCTGTCTGATCCTCAGTCGCTTTGCTGCTGAAGATCCCATAAGCATATTGTGAGGTTTTAACAGGATGAAGCTTCTGCAGTGCCTGCATAGGGAAACATCAACAATTGCATCTGCAATCCTGAGGTAGGAGATAGTCCCCAGGCTGAGCAGTTGCAACTGGTTTCCTGCTGACCCTTTGAGATGATTGCCTGGAGACAACCTGGAAAACTGCACTCATATAAGCAACCTAAGCCACCCCTATTGTGTGCAACTCACTCTGAGTTCACCCATGTGCTCTTCTACACATACTCTGCTTCCAATAAATGCTGTCTCTATTCCACAGTCCTGGTCTCTTTGCTGAATTCTTTCTTCAAAGAAGACAAGGACTGAGGTCCTTCTTCCAGCCATTCCACCACTGGAATCAATACTAGGTACCACACGATTGACTGAGTACTTACCTGCTACACATGCAACACTAATTCTACATGAGTGACAAGCTTTACATATACTTACTCATGTCTTCCTCACAACTACCTTTAAGTTAGTGCATTCCTGCTCCCCATGTTCCAGATTGCTGAGCTGAGATCACTATCAGGGTATGTGGTGATATCAGGGCACTAACTCAAACTGTCTGACTCCAGAGTCCTTGGATTAACCACATAGCTGTATAAAGAGTAGCTTTAATCAGTTATGGTGAAAGCAAAAAATAAAATGCAACATGAGTCTCCCTACTCCTCTCTCATCCATTCCTCTCATAAACAACTTTATCCCAGCAGCTAATGGGGATTTTCTGCCTCACAAGTAAGTGGTTTCAGTCCCTTTGGTGTATGATGCTGGTTCAAGGGACTCAGGTCCCCCGTGACCCCAAATAATCATTGTTCTGGTTGATGCTTGGAGCTCAGGACTATTGGAAGTAATAGAGCTTAGAAAGTACTTTTGCTTGTCATACCTCCTGCTGGAAGTTTGCACAGCCACTGTTGTCCAAAACCCAAGGCAGCTGACTAGCCTGCATGGACTCCTATGGTTTCATCAGAGAAGCTTGCTACAATGCCCTTGACTCCACCTTCACGAGTAACTTGACTCAGAAAGAAAAAATAAAAATTACCTATTCTCCTTGACCCTGATTCATAATCAACCTGAGCTGATGACAGCCACATATTTTGATGACAGTTCCCAAACACTCTAATGAGTGGACCACAGAATACCTATGCAACCATAGGTGTGATGGTTAGTTTTATGGGTCATCTTGGCTAGGCTACAGTACACAGTTAAGCAATTAAACACTAAACTAGGGTACTTTGTAGAAGTGATGAATATCTACAATCAACTAATTTTAAGCAAAGGAGATTATCCTCAATAATCAGAGTAGATCTCATCCAGTCAATTGAAATGTCTTAAGAACAAAACTGGGGTTTCCCTAAGAAAGAAGAAATGCAGCCTGTGAGCTGTAACATCAGCTCCTACCAGAGAATGTCCAACCTTCTGTCCTGTCCTACAGATGACAGATTTACCTCATCAGTCCCCACAATCAAGTATATCAACTTCTTGCACTAAAATCTCTGCCTCTGTCTCTCTGTCTCTCTCCTTATCTATCTATCTATCTATCTATCTACAGATATATAGGTTCTGTTTCTCTGGTAGAACCCTGGCTGATACAGTTGGTATCTATAAGCATCAAACACACTTTCTCACCAAGATTGCATGTCTGTAACCAGTTTGTAAAGACTTTTCACCCACTGTGATCTTCCACAGTTAATTCACACCACAGAATACAAGAGTGATAAGAACTTTCAAAAGAAAGTTCTGGAGTCTGAGGCACCCCATCACATTTCACTTGTGGATTAGTCAGTTGCCACAGAAACCTGCTGTAGGTCTCCCACAACCTGCAGCTGCAGGTCCCAAACCCTGACTTCATCACAACAGGCAGGGAGAAGGGAGCTTGCATTGTTAGTGCTATTGCTGATGTGGAGTTTCAGTGCTGGGGAAACTG
Organism: Mesoplodon densirostris; assembly: GCF_025265405.1. Lineage (NCBI taxonomy): Eukaryota > Metazoa > Chordata > Mammalia > Artiodactyla > Ziphiidae > Mesoplodon > Mesoplodon densirostris. Next base: position 106,425,594 of record NC_082664.1, read on the forward strand.
AAAAGAGGTGCTAAATAGAGGAAGGTGGTCAGGAACTAAGGAATTTAGGACACCATTTTTGTTATCAACCTTGTTTAATGTTGTTGTTTTCTGCTGGTTCCTAAGAGTGGATCAAAGGACAGAACTAAATAGTGACTAGGTACCCACTAGCATTGCCTGCTGTCAGCTAGCTGTGCTTCTGATGTCCTCCAGAGTGTTTATATCTCCTCAAGAGTATTCATTTTCATGCCTGTATATATGCACAGCAACATTTCAAATTTATAATCAGATTGAAATCCACTCTAAGAAATATGACCTGAGATGTTTTATTAATGATTGGACATAGTCCTTTTGTCCACTCCTTACTTTTCACAAGGAAATGAATTACCCAAATTGATCCCCACCTCCAAAAGAAAAATAAATTTCTGTCTCTGACTTTGTATAGAGAAAGTATTGTACAATAATTTCACAACTACAAATGTGTCTCACTATGTATAAAGTGTATATATCATTATAATGTATGTACATATATAGATTATATTCATGCTTAATTGTTTGACATTTAGGTAGTTTTTAATACATATTTATGCTAAGTGAAATTAGGTATTCATTTACAAATTTAATAAACAGTTGGGAGAGAGGCACAGGACTGAGAAAAGAAACTTCATCTATTCCTAAAATTTGTCTTGGTGTATGCCTGAATCTCAAGATGTATTAAGCATTGAAACCATTTTTATTCCTATGTATTTCATCAACTATGTTTGTTCAACTCCTTTTAATTTTATATTTTTAAAGACCAATGTTTTACATTTAATAGCTTACTACTATTTGAGAACTATACTTTTAAAACCTCACTTAAATGTTTTACTTTCTGGAAAATGAACATAGCTTTCTACAACTAAAACATAAATCTTCTTTCAAGTTTCAAAAGCATGTTTACTGGCATTGAAAACCATATAAGAAATGAAATTTGATACCATAGTCCTATAAACATGATTCAACCATTTCTAAAATTCTAAGCCATATCAAAATAAAAATGACCATATCTAGGTATATTTTAATTATGCTGTACATCATGCATATAACTTTTCACTTAAGGAAATAAAAATATAATATATATTATATATGTATATATATAAAACCAAAAGTCTCATGCATCTATTATGCACCAGATGCAGAATCAGATATTTTGCACATTGATCAGCTAAACCTTACAGTAGATATGGAAGTCCCTAATTATTTAATTAATATTAGACCTTTTCCATTGGAAGTACTCGAAGTTGCTTTCAGTGATATATAAAGATGCATCTAAATAGCCAATTAAGATGTTGGGACTTTTGTTTTCAGCACTGAGTGATTACTTATAAGCGGTCGTATGTTAAATCACAAATACTATCTCAATATTACTTAAGCCTTATAACAAATACCTGCAAGGTTTCTTTATCTAATTAATGTTTCACATTATCTCAGAAAGAATTTAATGTGGGTTATGGACTGTGTGACCTTAAGTTCCAGTTTGCCCAGCATATCCCAGTTTAGCTTGCTGTCTAGAGATAATTATTAACAGCCCCCCCTTTTACTCTCAGAAATGTATCCATTAGGATGATAAATTAACTGGCTTCCCTGCTTACAGGACTTCATAACATATAGCAAGATAACAAAAATAAGAAGGGTGGTAGGAAGGATTGTTTGAATTTCTATTGCTGTTGTAGTTAACTCAGTTGTTGCTTTCATAGAACCAGTAGATATTTACAAAAATTGTTACAGTCCAAAAATAAAATCTTAACAAATTGTCCAAAGTAGAATGTGCAGTAGTCACATTCACAGAACACAATAACAAACTAGAAACTAATATCAAAATTTTAAGTAAAAGCCCCATCCACGAGAAATTAGTAGGTAGTCTTTAAAAATATAATTTCTGGATCACAGTGGAAATCAAAATAGCAGTTAGAAAATAATAATAACATGCAGAGTAATAAACAGATATTTAAAGGCAGATGCAGTGCCATATCCTAAATGTTTTCATTAGTAAGCAAAAATAATAAATAAACAATCAAGCAGAGCATCTGGTTATAACATTTTACTGAGAGCAACTAGATGTCCAAGGAAAGCAAGAGGATATATATAAGGTTAAAAAATGAATTAGAAAAAAAATTTCAAATGACAAATTCAAGAGATATTTTGTCTTCTCCTTTTAAAATACCAATCAAAGGACATAGTTTGCCCAAGGAAAAGTAAGTAAAAAGAGATAATTTATAATATTAATGAGAAATGGAAAATCACCCCAGTTACTGAGATCATTTTACAATAAGAGACAACTGTGTGCAATTTTGTCCTAAAAAATAAAGAAATGTGAACATAACAAAATGTCTTGTGGAGAGAAATAAGTGTTAAGCTTTCACTAAAAAGAAAAAAAGAAACGTGAATAAGCCAATAACTATTAAAGAAATTGAAAATATCAAGGCTCCAAATCTAAAGCTTAGATTCAGATTTTTTTTTCACGCTTCAAACGTTTAAATTCTTAGACTTCAGATCATGGTCATGGTCATACCCCTATGAACTTGTCCAGAGCATAGAAAAAATTAAAAGTCCCCACTTCTTTTTCCAAAGCAAACACAATGCTGATCTCAAAGACAACACAAGCCTTCCACAAAAAATTCTAAAATAATTTAGTTCTTCTAATCAGTACACCCTAGTAAATACTAGTACCCTAGTAAATAAGGTTTACTAGATAAATGTGAAGATGGTTCAAAATTACAGATCCAAGTTAAATAATTCATTATGTCAGAGAAGAAATTCCATGGATCAATCTTGACAAATACCAAAAAGTTATTTTCTAAAATTCCACACTTTTTTAATTAAAAAAAGAAAAAACTATTAAATTAATTACTAACACTAAATACTGATATTCCAAAATAACTTACAGAATTTCTTTCTGAATCCAACCATGAAATTTATGTCTAATGGTAAAATATGAAGTGCCTTCCCATTAAAATCAAGAACATGTCAAAGATGTACACACCAAGAGAGGATCAGAGAAATGTACCAAGAAGTGGATGATGGTGATTGTTGAATGCTGAGGTTTATAGATGATTTCTTTTTTCTTGATTATCTCTATTCTCTAAATATGTCACAATGAACACTTTTCAGCCTTACAATGATCTAATAAGTAACCTTTAATAATAAAGTACAAATTTTTTAAATAAAATAAAATATGGTCAATGGAAGCTTATATAAATGTGCCTATTATAAAGTTTGAATTGGTCATATAGACAGGGCTGATCATCATCAGGTATGAACTGGTACAGCCAGACAGGTTGTAAAAATGTGAAATACCTCTGTATTAGGGGAGATGTCTGCTTCTCAATCTCCCAGGTGCTCCTGACAAGTGCTCAAGCTGCTGAGCCCCATTTCTAGACCACCAGCTTTCACCAGCAATTTAGGATTCTTGCCCAGTATAGCAGAAGACCTAGAAGACAGGGTTCCACCTACAAAGCCGGCATTCACTCTAAATGGACCATAGGCCCATGCATGACTGGTTGTTAAATATTTTGAATATCACTCTTGTCCATGCACCTACCACATAGTGGGCTATGAATTCTGCAGCAGTCATGCAGTTGCATGGCATGAGAAGTTAGGCAATGCACAGGAAATTTAAATAAAATACAAGCCAATGGCTGGGCAGAAACAGTATTCCTGATATGAAAGAAAAAGAAAAATCGTCATTGCTGCCTTGGTCCCAACTAAAGCTCCTAATACAGAGTCCTCTAGTCATATAATCATCAAGGACCCTGACAGCATTCTTGCTCTACAGTCACAGGAATTATCAGGGGACTGCTTTTTCAGAGCACCAAAGTCAAGGCTTTATTATTGTACCCCCATCTTGGTACTCTGCCTATGTCAAGGGCTGAAATATTTACACATGAGGAAATGAGACTCTAAGAAAATAAGCAGTATCTTATTTCTGGTTACATGCTACTATTTATCATATCATATCTACTGAGCCTTTACTCAAGCTCTTTATATACATCATCTCTGGATTCGCCAACCATACTACAAGACAGGTATTATCAGAAACTATTTTATCCTTTTATAGAAGAACTTAAGCCACAGAAAATAGGTAGCTTGTTCAAGGTCAGGCAACTACCAAAGGTCAAAAGCAACATTCATAATAAATTCTGTCTGACTGTCAAACTTTTAATTCTTTAATATTTTAAACTCCAATTATCTTGATCATTCTGTCACCTGACTGCTCTATGGTTTAATCTTGGTCTTGCTCCTTCACAAGCCCCAGCTGCCACCACCACACCCCTGCTCCCTTCTCATGTATGATGTGGGGATATGCATCGTTTAAAACAAGCCCCAGGTATAAGTGAAGATCTTAAGGCAGGATGGGTGGTACACAGAGCAGCCGGCTTTCATCTCTGTTATAAAACAGAGTTTCCATGCCAGCCTATTTCCCTTCAACTCTCTTCACCAATCGGACACTTTAACAAACTAATTCCAGGTCCCGGTACATGGAGATGTAAAATGGAAATGGTGAGACAGCTGTGAGGGCAGAGGCACCGGCATTCCACCATCATGAATTAGTAAAGCATCTTGGGGAGGGCATCCTCCGCCCATCTGACCTCAGCCATGCCAGCCGTGCCCCTGGCGCAGAGAACAAAACTTCGCCTTATGTTCTCCTTTTATCGACAATGTTTTCCTTTATTTTGACGTCAGCTCCCAGATTGCTTGCTGTGATGTGCTACACCTTTCATATTTTCTTTCCAGTCATAATATTGCTTCAGTCATAACCTCGGCACTTTGAGGAATAATTGTCCCTGACAAGAGGGTGAATCACTGACAGAGAGTTGATAAGCATTACATACAGATGACAGAAGTCAGGACATATCGGATTACTGCTGTGAATATAATAAAAGAGAGACTAAACACTTTGGCAGCTCAAAGACAAGCCATTTCATAACTCTCTAGTGGGGCTATTATCTTCCATTTACTGCCACTGATAACCAGGTTGTGACTGTCTCTCCACGATCTAGTTTCAATTCACTTAACACATTGCTGACCAGACACAGTAGAAGAGGCAGAGACGATAATCGGGATTTTTTTGCATTTATTTTTAAAGTTTATCTTCTGTACCCCCCTTCCAGCCTGATAAGATCCTACGTGAGGGGGCTTTAAGCCTTCTTGGAGAAGGCTGAGTGCAGCCTTTAATCTATGCCTCTCTGTTTCCTTTGAAGCCATCCTGTCCAGCCAGGAAAGTGACAATCCACTTTCCCCACTCCTCTGATATACCTGGGTCTAAAAGCCTGGTGCAATAAACGGCCAGGCTATTTTTACATTTCGAGGCTCTGAGGAGATAAGATTATGATTTTTTTCTTAGCTAGCCTGAGCCACCTGAAGGAACAGATCAAGAATCGTGTTGTCTGTCAGTATAGACAGCCAGCATGCACCTTCAGAATTGGAATGCAGATGGCATTTATAAGACCTGGGAGAGATTGTGTTTCTAAATATGTAGACAATAAATGTAATATGTCAGCAGTTTAGATAAAAAAGTTTGGACAAAGAAGAAAAACAATAAAGAGGGAAAGAGACCCTCGATTGGGAATTATTCTGTCTATGAAGGTAACTTTGCTGGTGTCAGAGCTGAATAGAAGGTTATAATCTGCAAAGTTCTCCTTTTTTATTTCTGATCTGAGAAGCTCCATTTGTTTTTTGTTCTTCTGGGTTTTTTTTTTTAGTATTTTAAAAAATTTTATTGGAGTATGGTTGATTTACAATGTGTTAATTTCTGCTGTACAGCATAGTGATTCAGTTATACGTATACATATTTTCATTCTTTTTCAGATTTTTTTCCCATATAGGTTATTACAGAATATTGAGCAGAATTCCCTGTGCTATACAGTAGGTCCTTGTTGGCTACCTATTTTAAATATAGCAGTGTGTACATGTCAATCTCAAATTCCCAATCTATTCCTCCCCCACACCATTCTCCCCTGGTAGCCATAAATTCATTCTCTAAATCTGTGAGTCTGTTTCTGTTTTGTAAATAAGTTCATTTGTATCATTTTTCTTTTAGATTCTACATATAAGCAATATCATATGACATTTGTCTTTGTCTGACTCACTTCACTTAGTATGATAATCTCCAGGTTTATCCATGTTGTTGCAAATGGCCTTATTTCATTCTTTTTAATGGCTGAGTAATATTCCATTTTATATGTGTACCACATCTTTATCCATTCCTCTGTCAATGGACATTTAGGTTGCTTCCATTTCTTGGTTATTGTAAATAGTGCTGCAATGAATACTGAGCTGCATGTATCTTTTCGAATTATGGTTTCCTCCTGATATATGCCAAGATTATAGTCTGCAAAGTGCTCCTTCTGAAATGATGCTGCTCAGATTGCTGCAGTTTTGTGTGCACAAATCATTTCTCAGATATGAGAAATCTCAGACCTCTTCTTTGAAAGGATGCCCAATTGAATGATACATTTATTGTCTTTATGTTGATGAAAATACAACTTTATTTGTAATCCACAGTGTCAGATCCACTAGATAAAGTCAAGAGTATGGGTCTCATGAGAGGAGCAGACTCAAGACTTAGGCAGGCTGGCATTACAGTAAGGCAGATCTGAAAAAAGCAGGAAACCACCTGGATGGAACAGATATGAGTGTGAGAAAATAGAGCTGGCACATGAAAAATGGACAGAGAATTTGAAAAAATTCAGGTAGAGTTTAAGAAAGTATTGGTATCAGGGAATAAATATGTGAGTCCTGATCAGGAAGTGGAGTGTCATTCAAAAAATCCTTGAAAACCACCACTTCTGTTGGGTACCAGACATTGGGTTAGAGCCCAGTAGCCCACCATGTACCATTGGGCAAGTTGTGCACTGCCCAATTCCAGGGAGCATCATTCACAAAAGAGTCACAAAAGATGTGAACATCATACACTTGTATATTGACCATCTATCTGAACAACTGTTCTCAGTGATTCTGGATGTGGATACAAAAGCAAAAAGCTGTGCTTTTGCACTCTATGTTCTCCAGGAATATTTTTAAGAATTCATATAGCAATGCAAACTATTATACATAGAATGGATAAACAACAAGGTCCTACTGTATAGCACAGAGAATTTCATTCACTATCCTGTAATAAACCTTTGTGGAAAAGAGTATGAAAAATAATATATATGTATGTATAACTGAATCACTTTGCTGTATACCAGAAACTAATACAACATTGTAAATCTATACTATACTTCAATAAAATAATTTTTAAATACTTATTAAAATGTAAAAAATAATTCACATAGCCTACAAGTTCAGAGAATTGAATCTAAAGCCCAGATGACAAGTGACCTCCAGGATATAGCAGGGTTAAACTGCAGCATGGAGGTTTCAGGTCAACCTTGGCATGGCATTCATAAGTTTGTATCTGAAATCCAAAAATGGTGATGCTGAGTTTGCTGATAAACTTCCTGCTCCAATTCTGATGGTTCAGAAATTGGAGGAAGTACTCCTACGCTGATGGGTGTGGTTTTCTCAGTTAGTACACCTGCAGGCAAGATAAATGAGACCAAGACTAACAACAATCAGATCCAGTTGACATGCGGTGGAAGATGTTCTGTTTTGTAACCACACAGCATCCTCTCTAAACTTGCTCACATGTTTCCTCGAAGGCTGAATCAATGGGAAGTGGACACTGCATAGTCAGCACAGAGTTTTTACCAACCAACACTTGGAGCTTCAGTTCAAGCCACAGAATTCTGAAAAGAAGAAGAAGAAATCTATGAATGATTTGCTTCTTTCATTTTGGCTTTCCATGTTGATAGTTGCATTCAGATGAGTCTTATGAACAAGTCATGTGGCATGAACTTTTACACCCTGTGCTTCTAGATTCCAAATCCCAGGGCTAGGCTACAGTTAGCTCAGAATAACTTATCTCCTTAGTGGAGGGGTTTTAATCTGTAACAGTGCCTGAGAGTTCAGTTGCCAGTGGGTGGCTTCAGACCATGAGATCCAGAAAACTGGAGGAAAAAGATGAGAAGCACCAGGATGGGGATATCCACCATGTGCTAATCACCAAACATGTCAACCTCAAAGCAGCCCTCAGAGGTAAGGATTATTATCTCCATTTTAAGGATGAAGTAACTCAGATCCAGAGTTTGCCAAGGTCCCTCAGAAAATAAGTGGCAGATCCAGGTTTGAACTCATGCGTCTGACCAAAGCCATGTTCCTTGGAGTCCTCTCAGCTTACCCTCATTATAAGAACTGGAGTCAATCAGCTCACTCTCACCCATCCCTCCATCTTCCAGAGAAAGATCCAGCTCTAAAACTAAAGAGAAAAATCCATGCAGAGCAGCAGGATATAGGACCAGGAACATAGCCAGATTACAAAGAGAAGTTATTATATTATCAACATCACCTTATCAGACAACATGCAAACATTTATGCAAGCAGTCCAGAAGCAGCAATTAGAGACATTTGGCAACAGGCAAGTTCTAGGCCTTAGACCCAAGAGCACAGTTCCATTTCTCTGGAAGAGAAAGCACAGTATGAGAGTGCAGAGTTGCAGTCTTGTATAAACAAAGTTCTGGGAAAGCCCTCTGGATAGAAACTCAGCACTTGGGATATATGAGTAGGATCCTTCTTTCCTGGGACTGAGGTTCATGATGGGGTGAGAGTGGGGGAGACAAAGAAGGTCTGAGTAAGATTGCCAGGAAGTGGATTTATTGCTGAACTTTCTGCACAATTGACTTTGTGTTTCTTCTGTCCCTCCCATGGACCATCAGCCCCAGCATTTGGGTTGTACCTGGAGGCAAAGGCCCTTTAAAAGTAAAAAGAAGTTTATAGACATAAGGTGTCAGGAAGGCTGATAGAATGTGTTTCTGGAGATCTTCCCCTAGCCTTCCATATGCTGTCTATGCATTCCACCTTTTATAGATAATCAATAGGCAAACTAGTATTTGAAGATGTTATGGATTTCCTGCTAAAAGTGTCACCTATGAAAGGTATTTCTGTTACCTTTAAGTATGATAACCTTATCTTTAAAGCCATTTACCCAAAGAATTGTGAAACAGCTTCTGTAACAGACAGCCAAGCAGTGTGATGTGTGGTCCAGCAACATCACCTCTAAATTGAAACAGTCTTACCTCATTAGTGACTCGGCCACCTACTGCCCAAGGACTTGGTGGAGTAATTTAGCATTCTCCTTAACAGTTTCTACTCACACACAATTGGGATAATGACAGCATTTTTAAGACATCAAATTAGTCATTTAAAGTCAGTTCAAAGTAAACTCAGTAAACATAGGTTATTATGACGATCGTTACCATTATTATAGTTAGTTTGAATACCCAAGCATGAAATTTCTGAGGCTTCCTCCATAGATTATAGAGTCAATGAGATGAATATTTGGAATGGACTCAAAAAAACACAGGATGAAGCTATAGGAACTGAATCTCAAGATTTCCCATCTATTTATAAATGTACTCTTAAACCATGCAAGAAACTAGTGTCCTATGAGGTCTGTGCTTTATGGATTAGCTTTTTAATCATGGCCTTGTGCACACACTGTGGAGCAAGTTGTTATCAGCTGATATACTCCTCATATAAGTTACAGTGAGTAAAGTCACCCAATAAAATTGTTTAATTTTTGATCATTAGAAAAACATTCTTTTTTGGTTGATTCCAGAAAGATACAATTTGTGGGACTAGTTTCTGAGCCATATAACCATTGAGCTAGGATTTTACAAAATAAAGTAATTTTATGGTCATACAAATAATCAGTTCTTCTGTCTTCAAAAATATTCCTTTGTATAAGTCAAAATAGAAATGGGTTCTGTTTGAAATAAAGAAAGCCAAGAGTGAATTATAAGACTTCAGAGGATTATTTTTAGAAATGCTTACTTACTAACTTTGGAATCAAGTTCTATCAATCAAACATAAATGGATTGGGGTGGAAATAGTTAATAGGCTGGTCATTATGCCCATAATTGTGATAGGGTTCTGCACTCTGAAAACCATTTTCTTAATTATTTTAGGTTAACGCTTGTGTCCAAAGCAGGGGGAGGGAAGGGACATGTGTAATCTGAAACTTCAGTTATGTGCCTGGCCTGAATTGAGATAACATTAAAGATTTTATTGCTGATACATTATAACTTATTTCTATTACTGTGGTCCTGCGGGTATTGCATTGTCAGTGCACTTTGCCTATTACCTCACTTAATGTTATTAACACACTTTGGGGTATAAAATTACAGTTTTATCATGGAAACCTTAAACACTTACATCCAAAGTACTGAATCAAGTTATTATCTTTACTGACCAGACCTGTTTTATTGTCATTTTATCACTAATAAAATCTGAGATTCAATTTGATTTAGCTATTAAGTAAAGCTTGGTCTACATGAGTTTAAATCCAACTGTAATATTAATATATTAATATATAAGATGACTTCATTTTATTAAAGGTGAGGTAACTTAGAAAACCTCTTTTAATGTCTTTCTGCGGTGAAGAAATTTAACCTGACCTGTCTCTACTTCTGTTTCACCAACATCGACAAAAATTTAAGATGATCTTCTTGGAGGATGTTGAGAACCATGCCTCACCTGTTTCTGGCCTTTATTAAATAGCTACAACACATTGATCAGCCACAAAATGGCATCACTCATCAAAGTGTCAGGAGGCATCATCCAATTTTAAAACAAAAAGCATTAAGAATGCATCATGTTAAAGAAACATGGTCCACACTTAAGAAATTTAAAGCAGAAACTGAGCACATCATGTCAATAGCTCCTAAAATAAGAGAATGGAGATAGGCTCCCCAAATCAATCCATCACTCAGAAAATAGAACACTACAGACAAGAGCACAGATTGTGTAAAAGTTTTTCTTACAGGGACCCTTTCTGGTCTTGGCTCTATGCCTACAGGTTAGAAAGAAATTGTTAGGCAGATTTCACTGAAAAAAAACAGTGCTTATCTTGTTATGTTAAATGCCATCTTGATATTGGTCAAAGAAATGTTTTAAGTGATATTCAAATTGTGCTACAGTCCATGGTAAGAAACCATACAAGAGAAAGTTGTTTATTTAAATCTAGAGCCTTGCTCTCTCCTAAGTGTTAAGAACAAGGGCTCCCCTACTGGGAATTATTATTTTGAGGACACACTGCAACTTTGTAGCTCTGAAGAGGGAGGATGGAGCAGAAATTTTGGTGAGCCAAATGCCTAGCATTCTGACCTTTAATTTCAGTACCTCTAAAGAAGAAATAATACCTACCTCCCCAAGCTGCCAAAGACTTTCATCATGAAAGTGTCTGGCACATAGAAGGTACTCAGTAAGCAATCACTCAATCATTTTCTCTATTCCTGTAGAATCATATCAACATGAAATATGACCTTAAAAGATAGCATGCCATTACACCTCTACACCTAGAATCATAAAGAGATGGAAAGATAGCCAAAGGGCGAGAGGGGCCCTAGTGCGTAGTTTAGCAGATGAGAAGCAATAGCGTTTAGTTTCTGAGCATTGGAAAAGCATCACGCACTGTTAGCTGTGTTTTTTATTAAACAGACATCTTCCATTGGAGAAATTCCCAAGTTACGTGAGGTAAAACTTTTTGTCAGCACAGAATCTTAAGGAAAATGCTTGACACTTATCTAAGAAGAGTCAGCCTTGAACAACATGGATTGTCTAGTAAAGTAAGAAAGAAAATCCCCTAAAATTGGAAGAAAGCATGCTGGGAGCCATATCAAAGCAGCTTCACAGGTGGGTAAAACTTTGTGAAAAATAACAGCTGGAGGAGCGGATGAGCTTCACTGGACATGGACGGAATAAAGCTAGAATGGACTTCAGAGATTGTCAAATTCAACTCCTATATTTATAGGCAAGGAAATGGGAGCTTAACAGGGGATAGAAATTTGCCCAAAGTCACACAGCTATTTGATGGGAAGACCAAACCCAACAGCCATGCTTCCTGACCCCCTGTAATGTATCTTCCCCTGTACTGTGATGGTCCCTCACTGGAAGGAGGCCACCAGTCCCACAGCAAGTTATGAATCAATGGAGGCTGTCTTCAGAGCTTCAGCCTTCTGGTTTTATGCACTCTTCCTGTAATAAGCATTGACTGATCCCCTGCTAGATGGCAGGTTTTATGCTGAGTGCCATGGTGAAGCACCAACAACTAAGACTTGTGCTTATCTGGTCTCATAGGAAAGACCAGGCACAAATAGTGGATTCCTTTTCTTTTGTGTATTATCTGTTGTGTGTTAAGAGTATGTATGTATATATATATTCTCCCTCCTGTTCTTTTTTTCTGGAATTGGGTGAGCCCCTAAAGTGGGCGGCTCTGTCTTTTCTTAACCATGGGGAATATTCCCTCACTGTTGCTTCAAGTACTTCCTCCCTCCATCCAATAGTTTCTACCTGCTCCTTTTGAACTCTTTGTTAAAGGAAGTGAAGATTTCCAAGGATTTCTTAAATTTTCTTCAATATTTTTTGCATTGCTTTATCCTTTTGCACTGTGTTCTCGTAGAAACACCTCAGAATGAACCTTGAGCTCATTAATTTCTCTTCATTTGTGTCCTTTTGCCATTTACCTATTTATTTACTTAATGTTTTAAGTAATAAGAAAATGTGAAATTTCTCAGGCTTTTGGATGGTTGTGTTTTTGTGGGTGTATCATTTTCCATGTCTCTCCAAGAATATTAGTTTAATATAAAATAATACATAATGCATATTTATACAAAGTTAATATAATATAATAATTATAATTAATGTTTATAGTATTCTAAATTATAATAATTAATTATATTAAAATCCTGTTTACTTAATTAGCTCTGCCTTCTCCTAGTTTCTCCCTTTCTCTTCTGTTCAATGATATTGTCCCTAGAGGTGATTCCATCCTTTTACAAGGCTGAAAAATAAATATGATTAAAGAAGACTAACTACCTCTCCTATCCCCTCACCTTGCTCTATTCCTCCTCTAGCTCTAAGTATATTTTTTCTTCTTTTTGGTTTTAATTTACCCTTCATCTTCTTTAAGTACTACGATGTCTAAGATATAAATGCTATAAACACTTTGCCCCAATTTTCTTTCTTTCCTTAACCACACAATGATGAACCACACAAGATCAGCCACACAAGGATTTGAAAATAATGTCTCCTTTCTTGTTATAGTTGTATAGCATTCCACTGTGTGTATATACTTCAGCCTATTTAATCAATCCCCTACAATTTAAATCCTGTCTGTGACCTTGGGTGAGTGATTGAACCTTTATGAACCCAGTTCATAGAACTGTGCCTGGTTGATAGTAGTTACTCAATAATCCTTAGTAAGTAGATGAAGAAATCCTGGCTGGAAAACTTTATCAGAATTAAAAAGGAAGGAAATGTAACTTCACATAAAGAGCTTAGAACGATCTCTGGAATATAATGAGTGTTCAATAAATGATAAGTTTTGGCATTATTTTATTTATTTTTTACCTATAATACTTAATCAATAGCAAAAGAGTGTTTGTAGTGAGTGAATCAACATGGTTTGTACATCGGTGTGATTATTTTTTCCTATTACTGGGAAATTTCCTTATTAATTTATAAGAAATCACTCAACTTGGCACAAGCACTTGTTTGGTTGGAAAAGTCTACCTGGTTATCAGCTATAAGATCTTAGAGGCTCTTACTCCCCAGAGGGGTAAATTTACCCCTAGGTGAGAGGTGACAGGAAATTTTAAAATAAATAGGTAAATGCAAACATCACACACACACACAAACACACACACACACATCTAGATATTATGTTTCCTGATGGTAATGCATGGTAGTACCTATGAAATATTTTTTGCTAAATAATTGAACCTGAATCTGATCATCCACTGATCCAACAACTTATGAACAGGAAATACAGACATGAGAGAACAAAGATAAAATTAGCAAACTTCTGAATGTGGAAAATTTTATAGGAAAAAAATAGCAGGCTCATCAAAGGTAAATTGCAAGGAAAAAATACATGGAGAGAAATCTATAGATTGAAATATACTGTACAATTCCCCTTTACTCCTCCCCCCCAGCCACTAGCAACCACCATTCTACTTTGCTTCTATATGTTTGACTATGTTCTATACCTCATATAAGTGGAATCATGCATGATTTGTTCTTCTGTGACTGGCTGATGTCACTTAGCCTAATATCCTTAAGGTTCATCCATGCTGTTGAATAGCTATGTAAGATGAATAAGTTCTAGAGAATCTGCTTCACCACATAGTACCTATGGTTAATAATATTGTATTGTACACTAAAAATTTTGTTAAGAAGATAGATCTCATGTTAAGTATTCTTACCACAACAACAAAAAAAAAAAAAAAAAAGAGGAGAGAGAGAGAGAGATTCCACAGCTGTATGTCTTTTGGGAGAATACTCTTTTGAACCAACCAACCTAAAAAAGAATTATGATACAATTAAGGTTATATGAACACTGAGAGATACTTGATAATAGTAAGAAATTATTATTGATTTCCTTAGGTTTTATAATAGTATTGTGTTAAGTTTTTTTGAAGAATTCTTAACTTTTAAAAATGTACACTAAATTTGGTTAATGATAAATTGAGTCAGTTGTTTCATTGAGGTGCTGATGGGCTTATTTCCAATTCTAACACTTTTTTTCCACAAATTTTGAGGCTTGTTTGCAGCTTTGCTGAAGTTGAATTCCCTGAGACAGGCCATCAGAATGGTAAGGAGAAGAGATTGTCATTTAATTGGCAGGTTCTGAGAATCCTCCTGAATCTAGCACAGCAGCAGAATTGTGGAGCTACTGACTGAACCATTCTCCAGTTGCTAAAATGGTAACTGTGCTCCTTTCAAAACTCAACAAATATTGTAAATAACCCACAAGTTCAATGAGGTTTTGAATTATATTTCCTCAGGAACAGGTATGCTAACCAGCTTTAGAATGACCTAGTAACTTCCAGCTAACTCATTCCTGAGTCTTAGGCTCCCTTGCTTTTTTGACACCACTGGTTTTACAGTCCTTTCTGGTAAAACTAGCTCAAACTCATAATTGTATCTCTCTGTTCAGGCACATGATAAAGTGAGTTACTGAAGAGAGCTAAAGCTAAATTTAAGCACCAATAACTTAGAAGGACCTTGACTTCTAGGAACCTCAGAATTAGATACATTACTTAGTCACAATAATCACACCCGCAGACTTTGCATTTGGCAAGTCTTGCTCCTTTCAATTTCCTTGACTGTAAGCCTTCTACTTCTGTTCAAATTATATGATCATACACATACATACCTTATCTTCTTTTTTTTTTTTTTTTTTTTTTTTCTTTTTGCAGTATGCAGGCCTCTCACTGTTGTGGCCTCTCCCGTTGCGGAGCACAGGCTCCGGATGCGCAGGCCCAGCGGCCATGGCTCACGGGCCCAGCCACTCCGCGGCATATGGGATCCTCTCAGACCGGGGCACGAACCCGTATCCCCTGCATCGGCAGGCGGACTCTTAACCACTGCGCCACCAGGGAGGCCCCATACATACCTTATCTTCTAAACTACCTCTACATTCTAATGGAAGCAGAGAGCTCAAATAATAAATAAATAATAATATTCCAACTTTACCCTTGTCTGGCTATGCAACCCTAAACAAGTCACTGATCTTTGGGTTTCAGCTTCCCATTTTTAAAAAGCAGGTTGTGGACTCCTGCTTGGTGAGTACAATAGCATTTGTATTAGGTCACTTTCCTCACTCTTGACTGACACTACTAATCAATCACCTCACTCTCCCAGCTGAGTCTGAATGCAATCTAACAACCTACAAGTTAGCACTACAGGAAGCCACCACTTATTCTGAGATGAAATTTATGTCCTTGTTGAAGGAGCAACTACCATCTGGACCACTGCTGCATACCATGGCAAATAAAAAGGACTAAAGAATCAATCACTGGGTTTTAAATCTTCTGCCCAGAAGTGGCATGTCTTGCTTTGGCTCTCATTCCATTGGCCATAGCAAGCTACAGGACCACCTTTAACTTCTCACTATGTGGCTGGAAGGAGAGAAGACAGGAAATATAAGATATGACATTATATTTATATAGGGCTTTACACTATACAGACAGTGTTTACATATATTCTTTCTTCTGATTTCCTAATTCCATAAAGTAAGGATACAATAGGATCATTCCCATTTTACAGAAGAGAAAACTTGAAACTTGGATATTTAGCTCATTATCACAGATTAATAAGTGGACCTGGGAACCAACCAAGTCCAACTTACCTCAAGCTATTGTTCCTGTTTCTATTATCTTCAAATGCACTCTAGTACTTTGAAGGAGAATAGGACAGAATTAAATTCATAAGTGAATTTAATATATTTAGAGATGATTACAATAGAGGGATTTTGGCTAATAACATCTGTTTACCTATAGTTATATCTCTAGTTAGGCAGAGATATTTTAAACTAATCACTTTTCTTAATGGTTATATACTTGGTAGGCAAGAACAGACATAAAGACACAGATGACATAGAACTAACTAAAGTACAAAAATATTATGAATAAATAACAAAATAGTGTGGTTGAGAAAAACTGTATTAGCCAGGAAAAACTATAGGTTATTCTTCTCTAACAAACAGGCACAGAAGCGGGCCTTATCACAGCAAAGTTTGATTTCTCACTCACAGTCCCATGTACATTCAGGAAACTTAGTCCTAGCCATGGTCTATCAAAAACCAGTGTAGGGAAAGCCATTTGTTCATAAAACACTTACAGACACAAGATTTGTTCCAGTGATAAAATTATATTATGTCTTCAAGTGCTTTTAAACCAAAAGGAAACTACAAAAAGCAAGAAGGCTGTTTTTAAATGGCCAAGGTAAAGGCTGAGAAGCCTGGAACAATGTTAGTGACTGTGGTCACAAAGAAAAGTAGGACAGTATGGGCGGTACCCCTACAACCTCTTCTCTAACTTCACACAATGAATGTTTACTAAGCATTTGTTTTATGCAAGACAACATAGGATGTATAAAGAAGCATAAGGCATAACTCCTGCTCTCAGTGAGTGGCAAGCCAGTCACAAAAAGATGTCAAGTATAAAGTCTATCACTTCTATCTCCCAGTATTTTATCTGAGGCTTTACCTTGGTTTCTTTGTTCAGCTGAAGGACAGAACAGACCAGCTCTTAGATACTAAATCTGCACCCTCAAAACCCAGTGAGACTCACTTTACTGTGGGATGGGAAAGAGATACCTTGTGTCAGTTTTGAAATGTGTTGGGGGACCTGGGGATTAAAAAAGCCCAGGCTAAAGGAAAAAGTCTATCCTTTCATGAATGTAGCAGTTTGCTACTTTCTGTATTTTACAAGTCTAGGTGAAGGGGCAAGAGCTTGAGGGTGAGGAAAGAATTACTCACCATTTCAAAGAAGCTAAAAGGCTGGGTTATAACACAAAGTTCATTCAACAAATTCATTCATTCAGCAAAGATCTTTTCTAACAGATCTTCTCTTATACCAGACTTTGTGCCAAGAGCTGGATCAATGAAGTTTAGCTCTTGAATTATATCTGTTCTCTGGGAGGTCCATTGCTGTAGGGTAACACTGCACACATAGAGTGAGGGCTGTCATCCACTGTGCTCTGAAAGATGTGTACTTGCTTTACTATAGGTACCTTTGAACTATGCTGTGCTCAGTTATACTAGGGAAGCCAAGACATCAGAGCAGACTCAGTGCATCTCAAAACACCAACAAGATTCTGAAGTCTTGGATTCTCTTTGTCCTGTAAGTCTCATCTGACACATGAGATCTTCTTCAGTTTCATATAAAGAAATCTTGAGCTTCCAACTATGAGCAGATTTAATAAAGAAGACAGAACCCCTTTCAGAACCCTACTAGGTTAACAATATTAACAGAGATTCTGTATAACAGCGCTAGCAATAGGATGAGTATATTAAAGTAACCAGTCCTACGCTGGCACAGACACACAACCCCCATAGCAACAGAGATGACAGCTTGGTAACAACAGCTGCTGCTTAATTGAAAACATTAGAAAAATATTACATTATATCTGTATTCCTTGTTTTTATGTTTATTTTCATCACAAGTGAGAAAATAACCCAGGAAAAATACAAAAGAAACAGGAAACAAAGTTTCAAGTCTAATAATGGTAATGGATGAGCTGTTGCTTGAAACGTAATTTTCTGGGGATTTCATTCCACTTTTCATGTGAATGAGCAGTCTTTTTTGTGTTCTTAGGGGCAGACATTTCTCCCATGATGTTGAATTTACCTCCTAGTCAACCCTTTAAATTTGATGAACTTGGAGGAGAAATGGCATACCTGTGGGTCTTTGTGTATGTCTGTGTTTGTGTGTTGGGGAAGAGGTATTCAGATGTAAAGTGCCTCTACATACACAGAGATAGATTTGAGACCCATAATCACATTACTGTAAAACTAGGAGTGCATGTTTTCGAATGACAATACAAGTTCAGATTAGCAGAGTGGCCTATTCACACCAAAACAAGCACCAATGTACGAGGCATAGCAGTAAGAATAAAGCAGTATGCCTGCAGTTTTATGCAAGCAAAATACATTAAACAATGGACAATTATGGGAGCATTCATATCTCAAAATACGAAGCAAGAAGGGACCCTGGAGTTCATCTGGTATCCCTATGCATTCAGATCAGACACTTAAAACTTTTCGTTAGTGACTCAGAAAGCCAGATAAAGGCAAGAAATGAGGTTTATTCTTGGGCAAGGACTTTTTCTTCCCCTAAAATCATGCCATAAGTAATAGTCCTAATGAATTTCATTGGCCCTAAACATTATTTGGCATGCAGTCAGGATCCATGTGGACACTGGAAATCAGGCGGCTACATCTGCAAATGAGATTTCCAAATGCAGGCAATGCATTGAAGATTTTCATTGCAAAATAAATATCAAATGTGCTATTTGATAACAATGGACTCACAAAAGAAACAGGTTGCAAACTCATGAGTCCAGAGACTCTACCCCACAGTTACAGCTGATATTTTTTGTGCAGTAGAATTCAGATTCTTTTCAAGATTGACTATACCCTATTAAAGAAAAATAAATGTTATTCTGTAAGCTCCTTGAGGTCAAGAACTGTGCTCATTTATTCTTATATCCACTCTGGCACATAAGGAAAAACCTTTCATGCAGTAGATGTTCTACAAATAAACATGGTCATGAATTGAAAGTAAAATTGATACAGTATTGAAAGATAAAATGAAATGGTACATAAGACATTTTCTAACTAATCAGGAATTCCAAAACATGCTTTGATTGATTAATTTATTTCTTTATTCAATTAATATGAAATGAAGGGCTATTCTGGGTCAACCAAAATGCTAAACTTACACTGTGATTTCTACCCAATTTTCATTGTTCTCTTAGCTGAAAGACGTGGGGAAAACATTCTTCCTATATCAGTGGCTTCAGTTGCTCAGCTTACTTCTCAATAAACAAGTTAATTATTATGTCAAAGGTTTTAGGTAAACTTGACTAACATTGGTAAACAGCATTTCAAAGAACCACTGAAAGCAGCTTTTTTTGCCCCTTTCCCATTTGCACATTTCCATTCCCTTCTAACGTTGAAAGAACCTAATTATAAGAATGAGATCACTAGGCAACTTAACGTAACTCCTGACTTGTGCTCTCCTGAATGAACACCATGACTTGTCTAACCTGTTTATTCTTTTCCTAATAAAAAGAAGTAAGAATGAAGAATTAAGCAGTTAAAAAAATGACTAGTTCCCCACACCCAACAGCGCCCTTAAGCAATCCTGCAGGCAGATCACTCAGGTAATATAACATCTGAAGAGAGAGTCAGGCAGCCTGCACACAACGGAGAATGAAGCAGAACCTAACCCCCTGCCTAGATGACTCACTGAGACTTTTCCTCCCCCCAGCCATTTTCCCTTTTGAAAACTGTCATGGCTGAGCAGAATCTTTGGAGTTGGTCTCATGACACAAGTTCAACTTCTCCCCAGGTTGCCAAATTTTCTGATTACAGCACCTTTCCTTTCTACTGACACTTGCCTTTCAAATTACTGGCTTATGAGTGGGAGCAGCCAAACCTGGGTTCAGTAACAACTTGAGGTTTTGTTTGTTTGTTTTGTTTGTTTGTTTGTTTTTCCTCTCCTAAAGTAACACTGCCTTTACTCCTTCAGTCTGTGAAGAGTGGAGACAAAAAGGCCTTTTAATGTTTGCTAGCTATCAACCCAGGCAAAATTATCGTAGTGGTCTCAACTTTTTAAATCAACTTCGAACTATCAGTCCAGAGATAGTGTCAGTCTAGTTGATGTGAAGTAACTTGCTAGAGAGACTATAGCCCTTCTTCCAATCATTAATGTCATCATATTAAATATTCTTAAATTACTTTGTCATATTTTTATGAGGTGATTTCTGAACAAGAAAATTGAAAGAGGTATTTTCCTCATTTGGCTTTTCACATTGAAGCAAAAATGCTCAAGTTTTAAAAAGTGGATTGAGTAACTTCCAAGAAAAATGAACAACAAAATTACAAAATGACTAATTAAAGTCCACTAATGAAGGCAGTTGATAAGCATGTATTATTAGGTTGATGATAGTTCAAGGGTATATTCAAAGGGTATATTCTAATACTCGCCTCATTGTTGGTGGAAATTCATCATTGAATTGACCTATGCCATTTCTATGATACACAGATAATTATTAAATAACAAATCTCAGAATTAAATTGAAAGAAATAAGGACAGACAAAAAAGGATCTCTTTAATGGGTTTATCATTGATTTACTGTAGGAGATGATTCACTGTAGGAGAAGTTTGTTCTGCCTTCATTCAGAGTCTTTTAGTGCTTCCAAGTCAGACAAATAAATGGAGACTAAAATTTTTAAGTATCTAAATTACTACTGGAAATTCAAGTCAGTAGCATAAAAATTCCACTGAATCATTGGGAAATGCTTTATGAAATATATAAATGCAAGTTTTATTAATGGATTAATGAAGGAAAATTATAAACGTACCTTCCTATAGACTTACAGTCATAGAGTTGGAAGGATCTCAGAAGCTATCTAAGTCTAAATTTGTCACCTCCTTTTTTGGTTCAGAAATCACTTCTCTGCTATTCCTGATAGGTGGTCATATAACTTCATCATATATGTCTAGAAACAATGAATAACTATCACTAGACCAGTTATTGCACATTGTAAACAGGTTATGTTCATGTCTTGCATCCTCAGGGGTTTAGCAAGAAAATGTGTATTAGAACCATCAAACTCTCAAAGACAAAATCCTGGAGGGATAAAAAATACACAGGCTTAATCTGAAAAAGCTACATACTATATGATTACAATTGTATGACATTATAGAAAAGGCAAAACTATGGAGACAGTAAAAAGATCAGTGATTGCCAGGGGTTGGGGAGTGGGGGAGGGATATAAAGGTGGAGCACAGAGAATTGTTAAGACAGTGAAAACATCCTGTATGATATTATAATGATGGAAATGTGTCGTTATATATTTTCCAAACCTATAGAATGTACAACACCAAGAGTGAACCCTAATGTAAACTACCAACTTTCGGTGATTGTGATGTATCAATGTAGGTCCATCAGTTGTAACAAACATACTGCTCTGGTAAGAGATGATGATAGTAGGGGAGGCAAGGCATGTGTAGGGACAGGGGAATATGGGAAATCTCTGTGCTTTCTGCTCAGTTTTGCTGTGAAACTAAGACTAATCTAAATAAATAAATAAAGCCTTAAAAATTGTACAGGCTTTAGAAAGCCTCAAATTTGATTAAAAGTAAATTAATATGTATACATAAAATTTAGAATTGCTAGAGCTCTAGATTTTTGTACTGTGCTGAGTTGGCACAGTAATGATGGCCAATTATTCCAAAGAAAATAAGAAAGGAATTATGTTGAGAAGTATGAAAACCTAAGTGTGGTGATCAGGAAGCCAGGTCTGTTGCCCACCTTTGCTAGCCAGCCATATGCATATTTTTTTTCATTGAAGGTAAGTTTCTTAAAGTCTCTGAAGTAGAGTTTAAATACTTACAAAATGGGATTTGTAGTACTTACTTTCCATGGGGAGTGATTGTGAAGAATACATGAGGTAAAATTTGTGACAGTGCTTAGAATGATCAATGACTGAAACTCCAAAATTTCTCAGTTAAATGTAACTTCTTAGTTAGAAATCTCGTTTTTGTTATCTAGTATGGATAGAATTAACCAAAAAGAAATTACCTGTTAATATGGAAATTTTAATTGGATATGATAAAATATCTCTATAAACAATGAGACATGGGAAAATTAATTAATGTTTATGAATGTTTCTTTTCCAGTGATATTCCTAATTTTTATCTGCAGAGCATGATTAAGTTATATTTCTGGGATCAAATGAAAGGTTCCTTAAGTTTCCATCAATTGCTCACTCTAAATCCATAATTGTTTAATGAGTCAAAAATATAATTAAAATATATCATAGTCCATAAAATAAATATCTACTCATATATGATAAAAATTGAAAAGCTTAAAAATAAATTTTAAAATGCATATTGTGGGTTTCCCTGGTGGCGCAGTGGTTGAGAGTCTGCCTGCCAATGCAGGGGACACGGGTTCGTGCCCCGGTCCGGGAAGATCCTACATGCTGCGGAGCGGCTGGGCTTGTGAGCCATGGCTGCTGAGCCTGCGTGTCCGGAGCCTGTGCTCCACAACGGGAGAGGCCACAACAGTGAGAGGCCCGCGTACCGAAAAAAAAAAAAAAAAAAGCATATTGTAAGACATATAAGCTTATATTAATTACTTGTTAATCACATTATATAAATAATTGTTATATAGCAAATGAGAAAATTCTAGTGGAAATCAAGCTAATTCCAGCATATACCTCATATTACTGTGCCATATTATAATGTAGTATAGTTAGTATAGTATACAGTATAGTATAATATTACATTCATCACATTGTTTTTGGCACAAATTTGCATTGAAAATCAAAACTGTAAGACACTACAACTTGGTACACTGACCAAAACTGTACTTTTGTTTTTATATCTTTTGATAACTGAGCAAAACTGTATTTTATAACTCTCTTATAACCTAGAGAGAAAACTGACTAATTAATTACTAGATTTAAAATAATTTTCAGTTGATAATAGATAGAAACACTGCAAAATTTTGCAGCAAAATAACGTTGTTAAAGGTTTTATATGCTAAATTATATTTTATGGGTTTTAAAAACCTACCAAGATTATACTGAAAATTAGAATTTCTCTTAATCTTCCTGATTAAAATTTCTCCTATCTAAATATATAAAAAAATAATAATCCTACATTAAGATATTAAACCTCTTTCAGATAAATTATGCATGGGAAATATGATCAGATATAATAGGAACGGAGAATGTTTGATTATCCTGTAATCTTTATATATTCATTTCTAATAAGGGGTAATTCCATTTAATGTAGTGATCCTTTTCCAGTTGGAGATCTGAGTTTGATGTGGTGGCAGGGTTGGCTGCTGCAGGGGGCTCTTACAACATTCCTAACAAAAACAGGCTACAGACATGATATTAAATATTGTCACTAACTTTGTCATTAAAGCATCCTGTTTTCCTTTCTGTTGGAGGTTAGAGACAAAAGGACATTTGTTATACAGCAGAAACTAACGCACCATTGTAAAGCAATTATACTCCAATAAAGATGTAAAAAAAAAAAAAAAGAAAAAAGAAAAAAGAAGACAAGACCCATTCCTGTAAACATATTAACATGCGGAGATCCCCCCTGAAGATTTTAGAGGATTGCATGTTAAGAGGAGGTTAAATTAACCTGAAAAGCTTTGATAAACTTTAGATTGTTTACAATTCACTGTAGTTTTGGCAAGTTGAACAAAAGTGTTTTTGGAGTTAACATCCTAACAATTCTGACCAATTTGCTGTCTTTAGCATTTTAGAGCTGTGACTCGAGCCTTTTCCAAAGGTGGTGGGAAGAAGACAAGAAAGGGGAAAGGTCAAGGAGGGGTGGGATGGGGGGTGGGGGAGAGAAGGCATAGGAACCAGGAGGAGGAAACATCTCTTTGCTAATCACATATCACAAGCAATGAAATTTCTCAGGCTAACAGCCCGCCAGGTGCATTTCAAAGAGAAGTGTTGGAGGGAGTAAGTGTCACTCAAGGCAGATATTTATGAAAGATGACAGTTTGCAAATATCTCAATCTTGGACAAGCCTGCACTGGTGACATGGAAGAATGCAGCAAAATTGGAAGAGTCAGCAGCCAACATTTATTTCATCAGGACCTGTCCAATCTCCACTGATGGTTTGATAGTCCAGGGAAAGCAGGCAGCAGTGGGGCTCATTCTGCTGGTTACTCTCAGCCAGTTTGCATGGAGCGGTCCAAAATGGTCTAATAAATATGTAAAGAAGGATTAAAAAGAAGAATTGAGAAAAACTTTGTTTGCAGAGCCAGCACAGGACTGGATTTTAGCTATGTCAAAGAGGAAGCATAGTAATTACAGAAATATTGATTGCTGCTCTTGCTGGTTGACAGTGAGATAGGAATGAGTCTTGCCAGTGTGGAGACCTGCATACTGGTACAAATATCCTGTTGGTCCAGAGGACTGAAGAAGTCATCCCATTAGATGCCCTTCCCCATGACAGCTGCCCCACAAACCCTGATATGCTGAGCGTAGTGAACTTTGTTAGAAATAGAAGTCTATATTTCTTCCCCAGGGGATGAAATACTAGACATGAGCCTGAACAAATGTAAAATAAATACCAAAGGGGAGTTTTCTATAGTATTTCTATCAAGCTGGCAGACAGCAGGGATGTCAGAAACAGACTGTTGGGGAAAGCAGACTGGTTTTGATGTTATAATGTATCAGAGGCTGCCACCTGGTCACACTCAGCCAGCAGATGTGTTTAGTTTGGTATTCAAAATACTTTGAATGTACATATTTTAAACATCAATGTTAAAAACCAGAAGACTTTATGTAAAATTTAATATTAGTCTTTTCTGGGAAAAACAAATCAGATCAGGCAAGATTAGGTGCAAAATACTTTTGACTACAATCTGGAAGAGTGGAGGAAAATTTAGAAGATACTGTCTTTAGAAGACGCATTGTTCCCCACACTCTCTAATTTTCCCCAAAATCAATGCTGAGGATCTGTTGCCTTTTCCATCACATTTGCACTTTTTGTCATTTACTGGTCTTTTTTCACTCATTTATATTACTTATCTGATTTCTTTAAGCATTTCAGTTTTGACCTCAGAATAGAAATGTACTAGCTCTGTATTTGGACAAGTTGAAATTGCTCAGGTTCCTGGTCTTAAAATAAAATTAAAGTTGATTGATTCATATGATTGTTGGTGAGGAGTAGAGATATTAAAGTGAGAATCCTTAGGACAAATTTGGGAACATACCAGACTTGAATAAATGCAAGTTTCATTCACCCTTCCCTTCCATTTCTCAATCCTCTTAGGAGAAAAAAAAGATAGCATCTTATTTTGAGAGGCAAGTGTAGATAAGCAGATATTTTACTGCCATAGGTATGATATTTTGAAAGCTGTCCATACATTCTAGTGAGTTTCATATCATCATAGCTTTTCTCCACTAAGCATTATGCAGCTGCAGTGGTTCTCAAAATCACTGAGAACCACTGTGTGCATCAGAATTAACTGGAGGCCTCTGCAGTGCAGAAATGCCCCCGGGGTTTCTGATTAAGTACATCCAAGCTGGAGCCCCTGAATGTGCATTTCTAATGGGTTCCCAGGTGATGCTAATGTGTTGAGAAGTACCATGCTACCTTATATGGACTGAAATCATGGAAGCTGGAGAGAAGTGTTGTGTTATATCCATCAGCACAAGCAAAAAGAAGTTCGGGACAGTTATTTTGTTGTTGGTTTGTTTTTAACATTTGTAACAAAATCAAATTACTTGATCCTAAAATTTTTTCTTTCTCAAAAAGAAAGTTCCTAAAGTCCATAACATGAGATTATGTGAACTAGATAAATGTACATCTAGGGAGAGTGACTACCAGAAGACAAGATATCAGACTCTACTAAGTTAATAGCATGATTATCAACATCCTCAAGAATGGGCACAGTGAACACACACTGTTTTCGTTTTTTTAATTGGGGTATAGTTGCCTTACAGTGTTGTGTTAGTTTCTGCTGTACAATGAAGTGAATCAGCTATATGTATACATATATCCCCTCCTTCTTGGACCTCCTTCCCCCTCCATCCCATCCATCTAGGTCACCACAGAGCACCGAGCTGAACTCTGTGTTATACAGCAGGTTCCAACTAGCTATCTGTTTTACACATGGTAGTGTGTATATGTCAATCCCAATCTCCCAATTTATCCCACCTCCCTTTCCCCCCACCGGCCATGTCCACACATCCATTCTCTGCATCGTCATCTCTATTCCTGCCCTGCAAATAGGTTCATCTGTACTATTTTTCTAGATTCCACATATATGCGTTAATACACGATATTTCTTTTTCTCTTTCGGACTTACTTCACTCTGTATGACAGATTCTAGGTCTATCCACACTCTTAAATGTCAGGTGATGAGTTCCTCTTGCTAGTGTCAGCATTTGTTATTGTTTTGATTGAGACGATCCATAGTTTCTTTCTGTTGGTAACTGTTTTTCTGCAGCTGTTAGCATGGGTCATCTGAACTGTGTTTTTCAGATTCCAGTGTGATTAGTTATTCAGCTCAACACAGTGTCAAAGCAACTCACTGCACCTATGGACAGACGGGCTACTGATGTCAGTCGTCTCTGCATGTCACTCGCAGCAAAGTCAGTTACAAATGGAGGTGGTTTACCTTTTTTTTTTTAACATCTTTATTGGAGTATAATTGCTTTACAATGGTGTGTTAGTTTCTGCTTTATAACAAAGTGAATCAGTTATACATATACATATGTTCCCATTACTTTTACAAAATACACAAAGCCCTGCTGTGACTTAGGCTTTCTGCAGTGCTATTCAAATAAATACTGAATTCAATTAAATACCATGTTCTTCCTTCATTTGTACTTTGGCATTTCTCAGAATCTTGAAAAATTAAAATTAAATGTTCTGCAGGGCAGTTCTTGTTTCAATTATGTAAAATTTGGTTTCATTTTTCATCCCTTTTGAACAACTTGTGGGCATCTCTGAATGCATGCGATTAAGCTAGATGTGGGTTGCAAGAGTTCTCCCAGGGGCTCCTAGGTGGAAGCACAGATGCAGACAGGTGTAAGAGATCCACAGCCCTTTTTCTCCTCAGCAGTCGTGGATGAGGAGGAATCTGGGCCTCTCTCTTTTTTTTAAATTGTTGCTTTCCACCTGGTGACCCTCTAGCACAAACCCCACCTCCCCCATGAAATAAATGTGGCCTCTGTGGCTTCTGGGTACCATGTTAGAGACAATAGTAAAATATGCATAAATCTGACTATATTACCAAAACTGAAATGTAATTATTTTGCATTAGTTGTTTAATGAGCAGAAAAATAACCCTGAAATGTTCAAAAGTCTGAAAAAGAGAGCATTGAATCTTAACATTGGACTAACAGACTTCTGGAGTGTCCTTAGGTCATATATTCTCTTTTCTTATCATTAATACAAATTTAACAAAACTTCCTTCTTCCTGCTCCTATAGCCAAGTCAAAAGAGTATAAGACAGGAAGAAGTTCTTTCTCCACTTAACGTTCAGTCTTCAAAATCAATTACTTAGCACTTGTGACCTTTGGTATAAGTAATTTTAATTCCCTAAAACTCAGTTTTCTAATATGTAAAATGGGGTACTACTCACATTACACCACTATCAGAAGAAATCCTTGAAATAGTGCAGGTGAAGTCTGACCCATCAGATAATCTTTACATGTAATAATATCAGTATAACAGTAGTGGTAATGATATTTCTTATAATATTAGTTGATCACAGTCTCTCTTGAAATTTTAGCTTCTCTTGCCTCTGTTAAACAATTATCACATCATGTAATAATCTGTCTTACCTCACTAGACCATAAGCTTCTTAAAGTCCAGGCCATGTCTCAGTCAGCTTCTCCAGTCCCATTTCCTAGCACACTTTCTGGAATATGCTAAATGTCCACTATGTACTTGTTGAATCAATTAATAATGCCAAAATAAGTCCTTTCTTACATAAAAATTTCAGAAATATCCTTTGCTTGGTCCCAGCTGATATCCTACTGCTCTGATGTACTCTGCTGATTTCTCATTTTCATACCTCATATGGTGGTTTTTGACATTTGGAGCCTGAAATTTTTATTGGCTGCTTCTGATAGTCCTTGAATTACCAGTACAGTTCCATAATTAATATGGGTGGTTATTTTCTTTTTTTTTTCACTAAATGAGATGGAATTTTGACTAATATTATCAACTAATGTATTGTTTTGGCTTCCTTGGATATGAAATCATTATTTCTACCAAAAACCTCACTTTATCTCTTTAAATCCAGTGAATTTCTATCCAGCATTAACTATTATTATCCCATTAAACTAACTTCTTTACCTAAGGAGTAAGGAATAAGGAAGAGAAGGAGAAAAGAGAGAGATGCCAAACTAGATTGTAATTTCCTAGAGGTAAACGAGACCATATAAATTGTCATCCAAACCTAAGCTCTTTTTTAGAATGAATGGGGCATTATTAATAACTACACAGGGAAAACAGGCCTAGGACAACCAGTATATATGTCCCACGCCCTATTTATAGTAAGGCAGAGGAAGGAAGAGAATGAAATTATAAGAATCTGACCTGAGTTACTGGTGAAAAAACTCCACTGTTGAATATGGAACATCCTTCTCTCAAGAAACTCCAAAAGAAAGGAAAATAGTTCCAAGGTCAACACATGTGGGAAACACTCTACAAGATCTCTTCCATAGGAATTCTTAATGCATGTTAGTAAAGACTCTGAAATGTTCACACAAAATGAATCTGAAATCCCCAAAGAGCACACATTACATATATTTACACACATCACACCTATTGGTGAGTCTTGCTTGCTTGGTTAAATGCTGGCAAGGGCTATTTAACCAGAATTTTTCCAAATGAGGTGAAATAACTAGATACAATTTTCTGTATATAATGTTCTCCCCATCAACCAGTTATATAAGTATCTATAACTCTCATTTTGTTCAGGGAGCTCCATTCCCTTTGTCATTAAAAGGCCATCTTCCGGGCTTCCCTGGTGGCGCAGTGGTTGAGAGTCCGCCTGCCGATGCAGGGGACACGGGTTCGTGCCCCGGTCCGGGAAGATCCCACATGCCGCGGAGCGGCTGGGCCCGTGAGCAATGGCCACTGAGCCTGTGCGTCCGGAGCCTGTGCTCTGCAAGGGGAGAGGCCACAACAGTGAGAGGCCCGCGAACCACAAAAAGAAAAAAAAAAAAAAAAAAAAAAAAGGCCATCTTCCTATATTAAAACAGGGTGGCATAATTCATTGGGATGAGGCCAGGCTAATGTAACAAAAAGAGCTCACACTAGTGCAGAGTATTCAGGAATTTATCTATCTCACATATCATTCCCAGGTGAGCATCTCAGGTAAGAAGGTGGTGCTGCTTCCTGTGAAGATCCAAGGTCTAAGGCCCCTTTTTCCCTATTGTTCCACTGTTGCTTAGGGACTTGCTGTCATCTTCATAGTTGAGACCAGTCACCATGGATTTACAATTGAAGGAAATCCCTCAGATGCCTTATGCCTTAGACCTTGAAGCAGTACAAATCTCTTCCACTCATTTTCCATGGGAAATAGCACAATCAGATGACACATCTAACTACAAGGGAGGCTCAAAAGTGTCAACAAACTAAGGAGTCATATACATGGCTAGAATGATACGCCTGCAGAAGGATGGAAAATGAATTTTGCCAACAGTTAGCTGTCTCTTCTTTTTTTTAACATCTTTATTGGAGTATAATTGCTTTACAATGGTGTGTTAGTTTCTGCTTTATAACAAAGTGAATCAGTCATGCATATACATATATTCCCATATCTCTTCCCTCTTGTGTCTCCCTCTCACCCACACTCCCTATCTCACCCCTCTAATTTGTCACAAAGCACTGAGCTGATCTCCCTGTGCTATGCAGCTGCTTCCCACTAGCTATCTATTTTACATTTGGTAGTGTACATATGTCAATGCCACTCTCTCATTTTGTCCCAGCTTACCCTTCCCCCTCCCCACATCCTCAAGTCCATTCTCTAGTAGGTCTGCATCTTTATTCCCATCTTACCCCTAGGTTCTTCATGACCATTTTTTTCTTAGATTCCACATATATGTGTTAGCATACAGCATTTGTTTTTCTCTTTCTGACTTACTTCACTCTGTATGACAGATTCTAGGTCCATCCACCTCACTACAAATAACTCAATTTCATTTCTTTTTATGGCTGAGTAATATTCCACTGTATATATGTGTCACATCTTCTTTATCCATTCATCTGTTGATGGACACTTAGGTTGCTTCCATGTCCTGGCTATTGTAAATAGAGCTGCAATGAACATTGTGGTACATGACTCTTTTAGAATTATGGTTTTCTCAGGGTATATGCCCAGTAGTGGGATTGCTGGGTTGTATGGTAGTTCTATCTTTAGGTTTTTAAAAAGGAACCTCCATACTGTTCTCCATAGTGGCTGTGTCAACCTACATTCCCACCAACAGTACAAGAGGGTTCCCCTTTCTCCACAACCTCTCCAGCATTTATTGTTTGTAGATTTTTGATGATGGCCATTCTGACAGGTGTGTGATGATATCTCATTGTAGTTTTGATTTGCATTTCTCTAATGATTAGTGATGTTGAGCCTTCTTCAAAGTGTTTGTTGGCAATCTGTATATCTTCTTTGGAGAAATGTCGATTTAGGTCTTCTACCCATTTTTAGATTGGGTTCTTTGTTTTTTTGATATTGAGCTGCATGAGTTGCTTGTATGTTTTGGAGATTAATCCTTTGTCAGTTGCTTCATTTGCAAATATTTTCTCTGATTCTGAGGGTTGTCTTTTGGTCTTGTTTATGGTTTCCTTTGCTGTGCAAAATCTTTTAAGTTTCATTAGGTCCCATTTGTTTATTTTTGTTTTTATTTCCATTTCTCTAGGAGGTGGGTCAAAAAGGATCTTGCTGTGATTTATGTCATGGAATGTTCTGCCTATGTTTTCCACTAAGAGTTTAATAGTGTCTGACTTTACATTTAGGTCTTTAATCCATTTTGAGTTTATTTTTGTGTATGGTGTTAGGGAGTGTTCTAATTTCATTCTTTTACATGTAGCTCTCCAGTTTTCCCAGCACCACTTATTGAAGAGGCTGTCTTTTCTCCACTGTATATTCTTGCCTCCTTTATCAGAGATAAGATGACCATTTGTGCATGGGTTTATCTCTGGGCTTTCTATCCTGTTCCATTGATGTATATTTCTGTTTTTGTGCCAGTACCATACTGTCTTGATTACTGTAGCTTTGTAGTGTAGTCTGAAGTCAAGGATCCTGATTCCTCCACCTCCGTTTTTCTTTCTCAAGATTTCTTTGGCTATTCGGGGTCTTTTGTGTTTCCATACAAATTGTGAGATGTTTTTGTTCTAGTTCTGTGAAAAATGCCATTGGTAGTTTGATAGGGATTGCATTGAACCTGTAGATTGCTTTGGGTAGTATAGTCTGTCTCTTCTTTACAGATGGTTAGGCTTGAGGATCAGTGACATGTTAACGAACAAACTGAGATGGGACAATGTTATAAAAATGACACTAGCCATGGCAGTGAGGCTGAGTCTATTGACATTTCCAGCCCCAAGATTTTTTTTTTACTCTTTAAGATCAACATCAGAATAAAGCAGCACTCCACGTGTTATGATGTAAGGCATTTTTTACTCTTTCTACTTCCTTTCCTGATTTTTTTTTTAGAATTCTGGCCATTCTCTTCTATTCTTACTGCCACCCAATTCTCTGGGGTCTGAATCCTTTGAGCATGGAATTTTCCAGTGTCCAGTATCCACAACACTATTTGCAATATTTTCTACACACCACCAGTGTGTAGGAAGGTGAAAACTAATGATTGGTGTCAGTATCCTCCTTTTAAAGTCTTGCTTTTCATCATGTCTACACCTTACTCAAACTGTCCCAATGAACTGGTGTTTATTAAAAAACAAGCCAAAATCTACATCTCTGCTTTTAAAGTCAAAAAAAAAATCTGTGTTCAGCAAACTTTTCAAGCTCAATTTTCAATCTTTCTATACTATGTTCCATTCACATTATAACATTACTCTAGGTCAAAGAAAGTTGTGCTCTGTGGGGGTCATTTATCACACGTGAAAAGCCAGCTTCTTGTTCTTCCTGCTCCTTAAGGCCTAATCCAAATATCATACCCTTAAATTCTTCCTTCATTACTCAAGCTAGGAATTACTTACTCCTTAATGTTTCCTTTCTATTTTATTTTATATCTATAACTTTCACTTATATTCATAGTTACCAATACATCAATAAATTTATCAACAAATTCTCAGTAAAGTGCAGTGATTCAGAGCTCTGAAGAAGATAGAATTAGAAGAGCCTGTGTTCAAATTCCAATTCCACCACTTATTAGCTGTGCATCCTTGGGCAATTTACACCTTTTCTTCATCTCATTCCCCCTATTGAGAAAGGAAGATAAAGATAATACCTATTTCATAGTGTAGCTGTAGGGATAGTTGAAATTATGCATGAATCCTTGATTAGCAGTAAATTCAATAAATTTGGTTAGTTTTTATATTGCACCTGTCATCCATTACTCTATCCTTACATATAATTATATATACAATTTTGTTTGATCACAGAAGTAGCTTGTTCTTTCATTTTTATCTTATTGAGTAGGATAAGATCTTAAAAATTATTGATCAAAATAACCAAAATTCTAGGATATCCTCTACAATGCCATCCAATGTCTATACACACCATCAAGATGAGGATGCTTCTTAAGAAAACCCATCTTTCCATTTTACTGTGTTGGGGGAAATATTTTTATATCACAGTTCACCTCTCCAAGACCTAATCCTTATCTCTGGAGTTACCCAGAAGAAATATGACATTGTTCTATGTTGTAGTAACTGAGGTCTTGAACTATGATCATGTCAACATTTCTTTTACTCAGGCTTGATTACCTTATATCTATTACACAAGGTATATTTTCCCAAGTCGATTCACCATGGTGAATGCACCCATTGGATAAATTCAAATTCATTGAAATTTCCCAAAATACAAAGACTATAACCCAACCCAACGTTTCAAGTGGACACAGGATTTTTGCTAAATAGAATGAATTGATTTGTTTCATTACTGTGAATGCTATTAGTTTTGATTTTAAGCAATCTCCACTTTTACATTTGCTATTGATTTCTGAGTTCATTCTATTATGGTTGGAGATGATACTTTGTGTGATATCTATTTTTGTGTGTGTGCAGCCTAACATATGGTTTATCCTGGAAAATATCACCTATTCATCACTTGAGAAGAATGTTTATGATGTTGTTTTGGGTAGAGTGTTCTCTATATGTCTTTTTGAGTTAGTTGGTTTATGGTGTTGAGTCCTCTACTTTCTTACTTATCTTCTGTCTGGTTTTTCTATACATTATTGAGAGTGCAATACTGCAGTCTCCAACTGTGATTGTAGAACTATCTATTCCTTCAATTCTCAGGTTTTTTCTTCATATATTTTTATGGTGTGTAATTAGGTGTGTAAATGTTTATAATTGTTATATCTTCTTGCTGTAGTAAGCCTTTTATTAATATATGATGTCTTTCTTTCTCTTTTGTAAATTTTTAAAATTTAAAGTCTAATTCATCTGATGTTAGTATAGTCATCCCTGTTCTCTACTGATTACTATTTGTAAGGAATATCTGTTTTCATCCTTTCACTTACAATCTACTTGTGCCTTTGGACCTAAAGTAAGTCTCTCCTTTTTTTATTCATTATGTCAAAATCTGTCTTTTAATTGGAGAGTTTAATCCAGATATATTATCCTTTTTATTTGATGCATACATGTTAAATTTAAATTTAATTTAAATTAGTTAATATTGTGTTTAAAATTTTTGTGTCTATGCTTCTGTGACATTTACATCCCTAGTTTTCTTTTATCTTTATTGTAATGTCTTTGTCTAGATATAGTATCAAGGATACATTGTTCTCATAGAACAAGTTGATAAATATTTCCTCATCTTTAATTTTCTGGAAGAATTTGTGTAGAATTGGTATTATTTCTTCCCTAAAAATTTAGTAGATTTTGCCATATTTCTGAAGTCACCTCAGCCTGAGCTTTCTTTTTAGGAAGTTTTATTTTTGCTACAAATTGTATTTCTTTGTCCAGTATAAGAAGATCTCAGGTATGTATTTCTGTTTGAATGAGCTTTGGGTTTTTTTTTTGTGTATTTCAAAGAATTGGTCCCTTTCATCTAAGTCTTTAATTTATGAGCATGAATTTATTCATAATAATCTCTTATTCATTTGCTATCTGCAAACTACATAGTATCTGTGACTTCTTTTTTTCTTAATAATGCTTAGTTGTGTCTTCTTGCTATTTTCTTGATCAGTCTAGGTAGATATTAATCAAACCAGTTTTTTTTATTACACTTAATTTTCCCTGTTGTTTTCTGTTCTATTTTATTGATTTATATTCTGATCTGTATTATTCTCTTCCCTCTTTTTTTTATTTCTTAAGGTTAAAGCTAATGTCATTAATTTGAGAACTTTCTTTTTTTTGTTTTTTAACAAAGGTGTTTAAGGCTATAAATTTTTTTTCTAAGCATTTTTTTAACATCAATCCAAAATTTTTATATTTTCTGTTTTTATTCTGATAAGAATATTTTCTAATTTCTCTTTTAATTTCTTCTTTAGAAGAATATTATTTAGCTTCCCAAAGCAAAATAATTTATTTGGCTTTTTCTTTTTAATTTATTCTTCTGTAAATGAGTTCGCATTTAATTCTATTGTGCTCAGACAATATATATGGTATGATATGAATCCATAGTATGATCTATCTTGACAACTGTTCCATGTGTTCTCCAAAAAAATGTGCATTCTGCTGTTGAATGGAGTAATCTATAAATATGAATTAGGTCTATTTGGTTGATTTTGTTGTTCAAATCTTCAGTATCATTACTGATGTCTTATCTACTTGTTACTGTGCTGACAATATTTGCAAATTTCTATACTTCTCTTTGTTGTTCTAACAGTATTCTTTCACTTATTTTGAAGCTCTGTTATTAGATACATAATTGTTTAGGAATGTTACATCCTCTTGATGAACTGACAGCATTTTTTATCATACAATTAACTTTTTTTATGTCTGGCAATAGTCTTTGCTCTGAAATCCACATCTCTTAATATTAATATAAACACTCCAGCTTTATTTTTAACCACACAGCACATTCTTTAAAAAATACAGCTTTATTGAGATGTAATTCACAAACCATAAAATGTACCATTTTAAAGTGTACCATTCAGTGGTTTTCACTCGTACTTGTGCAAACCTCATCACATCTAGTTTTAGATCATTTTTATCACCAAAAAAGAAACCCCATACCCATTAGCAGTCACTCGACCCCTTCTCCCTCCAGCCCTTGGCAACCACTGATCTCCCTGTGGGAGTGTTGGTAATTATTCACTCTAATCCTATCAGTTTTCTTTCCATAGCCTTGCTAATCAGTACTCAGCTGAATCAAATAGGAAGGAACCTCTGAGTGCATGAAGGAAAATACCTACCTCCAACCACAGTGGGACTAGATGAATCCAGTTTGTAATTACCCAGTAAGCAAGGACACAAGTGGAACATTCTACCTTGCTACTCAAATCCTGCTCTTTTCAACCACCCAGAAGTGACAAGTGTCACTTGTAACCTCGTAAGTTAGCAGGAGTCCTAGTTCCCTGGTACAGCATTCCAGAGGTACTGAAATTTATCACCTTTCTCTCCAAACCCCTAAGAATTCATCCAAGTCCACAGTTTCAGAAAGCCAGTAGTTTTGTCTCTTCAATCAGTCTACTCCTCTGGTTCCAGATCTTTCTTTCAAGGAAGGGGGGTCAAAATATTTCAAACAAGAACAAAACCACAGTGGAGCTTCCAGCTCAGGTTTCTAAGATGGACCAAAGGAAGAACCCCACTAACTCCAAAGAAATGGACATAGTTGAGATGGATTACTTCTTTACAGCCTGTGGAGAGGGAAAATAATGTCCTGCAGAACAAAACTGACTACAAAGATTTACAAATGAAGATCTATTTGACAGATGAGAATCCCTTGGTAAACGCAGGCTCCAGCTCCTAAAACTGGGAAGGGCCTGACTGGACAGCCTGGATCATAAAAGGAATCTGCCACATGTGAAGAAAAAAGTCTGAAGAATAGCTCCTCTATTTTGAGGCCTGATAAAATACTTGGGGAGATTGGGAAAAGCGAGGAACAAGCCCCAACAGATGGGAAAATGCTGACATTGGAGTGGTATAAAAAAATTTCAGTTGAGTTTTTAGTGGTGGTGGCTACTTTAGCCTCTTGCCTGTTCTGTTGTAGGGCCATAAACCTCAGCCAAGCAGAGAATAGTAGAAAAAGGCTAGAAAGAGGGGCTTGAAGACAATAGATTTTGACTCCTGATTTTACTATTCAATTTCTCTTTTCTATTTCAAGTAGTCTTCAGTGTCTGGGAAGCCTGGCCTCCCAAGACCAGAGTCAGTTGGAGCTGGTTGTTGTTGGAAGGGGGCTGGGTTTGGGGACTGGGGTGAGGACAGGGAGACCCCACTCTCCTGGCGGTCCTGGATGGAGAAGAGGAACTGCACTTCACAGAGCCTGGGCTGTGGTGGGAAGTGGATGAGACAGGAGTGGCAAGCTGGGGGGACCCACCTCAGTCACCAGCTTCATTCTCATCCATCAAAAATGTCTGGAATTTTAAATGTCACAATTTTAAAAAACAAAACAAACAAAAAACTGTCCAGATCTCATCAAAAAACAATTAATATGAGGCAAGGGAGACAGGAAGAAGAGAACAATTGTTTTCAACACAAGTGATTTCAAGAACTTGTTAGAGATCTTCATTCAAATAATCAGTACTTGTTTAGGTACAGAGAGACCCCTAGAATATCCAGTTTTCACACATGTTAGCTACCACCACCCCCATTCTGACTTTAAATGTTTAGATCTATGAAGGGATTTGTTGCCTGGCACATATGTGGCCCTTTGCCTCACTCCTACTTTGCCTCTCTTTTTCAATGATGACAAATCCATCTCTTAGAAAGTCACAGAGGTAAAATCAGATTTACTGGAAGGGAGGGTCTCACTTAACCACTATTTGGCTTTCCTTTCACCCATTTTTCTCAACTCCTTATTGAACTATCTTGGTCTATATGTAAATGTCCACAAGTCTTCATAAATTCCTTGTCATTTAATAACACCTGGGCTGTGTCATCTTATTTCCTCTTGTGCTCTCTTTGAAGCATATATCACAAACCTCTGCATTGAAATGTCCTAAATGACATGCAGTGATTGGTATCCCTTACCTATATCCACTTAATAAATCCATAATCAAAGACTTTTTGTCTCAACTTACTGGATCTGAAAATTACACTAGCCCATAATCAGAGACATTCCATGGTATCATGAAAGGCTTAGTTTCTCTGTAATTATACCCATATGTTGACTATTTGGTGTACCTTACCATTGTACTTTCAATTCATCTTCATTTTTAGCTCTCAATTCCTTTCAAGGGGTTCTTTTTAGAATGCCTCATTGGCATGCTGAGTTGAAAAAAAGAGTTTCATTTTAAATAGAGAGCATAATAGTTTAATCATTCCTGTGTATGCTATGCTGTAGCATTCTTAAGTGGTTGATTATTCTGCATTATATATACCATATTATCTGGTTGGTATATGTAAGACAACTGGAATGCTGATTGGTACCCAAGTAGCCACTTAAGACCCATTTTCTGGTCTTGGCTCCTCATGTGTTAATAAATTTTAAGCTATCTTTTTGTGTATATCAAATAAAAATATCTGAGATGTATGCAGATATTGGTGCCATTTGTGTTGTATTAATATGTAAGAAAACCTTTAAAAAATAAATAACTTTCCACTTAGTCACTTGGATTTAATTTAATCCAATTAAATGGATTTAATTATTACCAATGACAAATTAGTCATATATAAAAATTGGGTTGATTCTTGTATTTACATGCTTAGAGACTTATTTGAGATAGAAGAGACCCTAGTTGGGTTATTAAATGATTTTACTTTCCAGAAGAAATAAAAGACGTTGATAAAAGAGGTCCAAAGATATTGAGTAACTTGCCCAAGAGCACAAAGTTAGTTCATTTAAGAGCTAGGTATGTTTGAGCTCAAGGAACTAAAATGCAAGAATATATATCATCAGTATGTAATTTCAACTAGATATTTGAAAGTACTCATAAATATATGCACAAACTCACTGAAATATTTATTTTTAAGTGTTCATTAATATGTTAAACTATTTTAAAAGGAAAAGAAGTACCTGTAAATGATACATTGCCCTCAGAGTAATGTATTATTTCAAAGCTGAAGCAATCAACTCTCCAAAATATAAGTGAATCATCAGAAAGGGAGGGCCATTCATCAGGCAAAATGCTGGGAACTACAGTATTCAAGGACTCCTGAATTAATCCATAAAACAGCTGTACAGTCTCTCTGGAGCTAACGAAAAAAGGGCATACCCTAAAAGTAAACATGTGGCATATTCTGAAAAATTGTTCTAATTATCAGAAAACTAAATAACACAAAAGAAATGTTTGGAACCATAATAAATGTAACATTTTGCATGCTACTTCTTTTAGTTAACATTTTTTCCTGATTAAGCACAGAAGTGTTTGTTTGGCTGAATGGGGTCAACAAGTTTGGAAACTGAGCTGAATTGCTTGGGCAGACAAAAGAAGCTCAAATGGCAACCTTCTGGACTATTCATGTACAGAAGAGACAGCAACCAAATTTACAAGCCTAGTATGTACATATAGGCATTAATATTTGAGAAGGTAATGGAAAGTTAGTTGAGTGTCCAGTTATTGCTTAAACTGAATGATACAGCACTCTTTTCTCTGAGACATGTTTATTTTATTTTAAGATATGGCTTAGCTTATTTTTACATTAAAAATTTCCATATCTGCCTCATACTTTTTGTCAGCTGCAGGATATTCCACAATACTGTGTCATTGTTTATTGAAGAATTCTGCCATTGATGCTCTTCAGATTGCTTGCAAATTCTATTACAACTGCTGTATAATAAAGTGAATCATCTATACATATACATATATCCCCATATCCCCTCCCTCTTGCAACTCCATCCCATTCTCTCTATCCCATCCCTCTATACCTGTGCGTCTTTATTCTTGTCCTACCACTAGGTTCTTCAGAACCATTTTTTTTTAGATTCCATATATATGTGTTAGCATACAGCATTTGTTTTTACCTTTCTGACTTTCTTCGCTCTGTATGACAGACACTAGGTCCATCCACCTCACTACCAATAACTCAATTTCATTTCTTTTTATGGCAGAGTAATATTCCATTGTATATATGTACCACATCTTCTTTATCCATTCATTTGTCAGTGGACACTTAGGTTGCTTCCATGGCCTGGCGATCATAAATAGTGCTTCAATGAACATTGTGATACATGACTCTTTTTGAATTATGGTTTTCTCAGGGTATATGCCCAGTAGTGGGATTTCTGGGTTGTATGGTAGCTCTATTTTTGTTTTTTAAGGAACCTCTGTATGGTTCTCCATAGTGGCTGTATCAATTTACATTCCCAGCAACAGTGCAAGAGGGTTCCCTTTTCTCCACACCATCTCCAGCATTTATTGTTTTTAGATTTTTTAATGATGGCCATTCTGACCGGTGTGAGGTGATACCTCATTGTAGTTTTGATTTGCATTTCTCTAATGATTAGTGATGTTGAGCATCTTTTCATGTGTTTGTTGGCAATCTGTATATCTTCTTTGGAGACATGTCTATTTATGTCTTCTGCTGATTTTTGGATTGGACTGTTTGTATTTTTGATATTGAACTGCATGAGCTGCTTAAATATTTTGGTGATTAATCCTTTGTCTGTTGCTTCATTTGTAAATATTCACTCCCATTCTGAGAGTTGTCTTTTCATCATTTTTATAGTTTCCTGTGCTATGCAAAAGCTTTTAAGTTTCATTAGGTCCCATTTGTTTATTTTTGTTTTTATTTCCTTTTCTCTAGGAGGTGTGTCACAAAGGAACTTGCTGTGAATTATGTCATAGAGTGTTCTGCCTATGTTTTCCTCTAAGA
The DNA here is from genome assembly GCF_025265405.1 of Mesoplodon densirostris. Classification (NCBI taxonomy): domain Eukaryota; kingdom Metazoa; phylum Chordata; class Mammalia; order Artiodactyla; family Ziphiidae; genus Mesoplodon; species Mesoplodon densirostris. The sequence continues at coordinate 106,465,829 of NC_082664.1, forward strand.
GTTTGATAGTGTCTGACCTTACATTTAGGTCTTTAATCCATTTTGAGTTTATTTTTGTGTATGATGTTAGGAAGTGTTCTAATTTCATTCTTTTATAGGTAGCTGTCCAGTTTTCCCAGCATCACTTATTAAGGAGGCTGTCTTTTCACCATATTATACTCTTTCCTCCTTTATCAAAGATAAGGTGACCATATGTGCATAGGTTTATCTCTGGACTTTCTATCCTGTTCCATTGATCTATATTTCTGTTTTTGTGCCAGTACCATACTGTCTTGATTACTGTAGCTTTGTAGTATAGTCTGAAGTCTGAGAGCCTGTTTACACCAGCTCCATTTTTCTTTCTCAAGATTTCTTTGGCTATTCGGGGTCTTTTGTGTTTCCATGAAAATTATGAAATTTTTTGTTCTAGTTCTGTGAAAAATGCCATTGGTAGTTTGATAGGGATTGCATTGAATCTGTAGATTGCTTTGGGTATTATAGTCATTTTCACAATGTTGATACTTCCAGTCCAAGAACATGATATATTTGTATCATCTCTAATTTCTTTCATCAGTGTCTTATAGTTTTCTGCAAACAGGTCTTTTGTCTCCTTAGGTAGGTTTATTCCTAGGTATTTTATTCTTTTTGTTGCAATGGTAAATGGGAGTGTTTCCTTAAATTCTCTTTCAGATTTGTCATCTTTTGTGTATAGGAATGTAAGAGATTCTGTGCATTAATTTTGTATCCTGATACTATCCCAAATTTATTGTTTAGGTCTACTAGTTTTCTCATAGCATCTTTAGGATTCTCTATGTATAGTATCATGTCATCTGCAAACAGTCACAGTTTTACTTCTTTTTTTTCCAATTTGGATTCCTTTCATTTCTTTTTCTTCTCTGATATTGTTGCTAAAACTTCCAAAACTATGTTGAATAATAGTGGTGAGAGTGGGCAACCTTATCTTGTTCCTGATCTTAGAGGACGTGGTATCAGGTTTTCGCCATTGAGGAAGATTTTGGCTATGGGTCTGTCATGTATGGCTTTTACTATATTGAGGTAGGTTCCTTCTATGCCTACTTTCTCGAGAGTTTTTATCATAAATTGGTGTTGAATCTTGTCAAAAGATTTCTCTGCATTTATTGAGATTATCATATGGTTTTTATCCTTCAATTTGTTAATTTGGTTTATCACACTGATTGATTTGCATATATTGAAGAATGCTCGCATTCCTGGGATAAACCTCACTTAATCATGGTATATGATCCTTTTAATGTGCTGTTGGATTCTGTTTGCTAGTATTTTGTTGAGGGTTTTTGCATCTATGTTCATCAGTGATATTGGCCTGTAGTTTTCTTTTTTTGTGACATCTTTGTCTGGTTTTGGTATTAGGGTGATGGTGGCCTCATAGAATGATTTTGGGAGTGTTCCTCCCTCTGCTAAATTTTGGAAGAGTTTGAGAAGGATATGTGTTAGCTCTTCTCTAAATGTTTGATACAATTCACCTCTGAATCCATCTAGTCCTGGGCTTTTGTTTGTTGGAAGATTTTTAATCACAGTTTCAATTTCAGTGCTTGTGATTGGTCTGTTTATATTTTCTATTTCTTCCTGGTTCACTCTCGGAAGGTTGTGCTTTCCTAAGAACTTGTCCATTTATTCCAGGTTGGCATATATTTGCTTGTAGTAATCTCTCATTATCCTTTGTAACTCTGCAGTGTCTATTGTTACTTCTCCTTTTTCATTTCTAATTCTGTTGATTTGAGTCTTCTCCCTTTTTTTCTTGATGAGCCTGGCTAATGGCTTATCAATTTTGTTTATCTTCCCAAAGCACCAGCTTGTAGTTTATTGAACTTTGCTACTTTTTCCTTCAGTTTTTTCATTTATTTCTGAACTAATCTTTATGATTTATTTTCTTCGATAACTTTGGATATTTTTTGTTCTTCCTTCTCTAATTGCTTTAGGTGTAAGGTTAGGTTGTTTATTTGAGATGTTTCTTTTTTCTTGAGGTAGGATTGTATTGCTGTAAACTTCCCTCTTAGCTTTTGCTGCATCCAAAGGCTTTTGCTTCATGTGTTTTCTTTGTCATTTGTTTCTAGGTATTTTTTAATTTCCTCTTTGATTTATTTGGTGATCTCTTGGTTATTTAGTAGTGTATTTTTTCACCTCTATGTGTTTGTATTTTTTAGGTTTTTTTTTCCTGTAGTTGATATCTAGGCTCATAGCATTTTGGTTGGAAAAGATGCTTGATACGATTTCAAATTTTTAATTTACCAAGGCTTGATTTTTGACCCAGCATATGGTCTATCCTGGAGAATGTTGCATGAGCACTTGAGAGGAAAGTGTATTCTGTTGTTTTTGGATAGAATGTCCTATAAATATCAATTAAGTCCATCTTGTTTAATGTGTCATTTAAATCTTGTGTTTCCTTATTTTTTTTCATTTTGGATGATCTGTCCACTGGTGAAATTGAAGTGTTAAAGTCCACTACTATGATTGTGTTACTGTCAATTTCCCCCTTTATGGCTGTAAGCATTTGCCTCATGTATTGCGGTGCTCCAGTGTTGGGTGCATAAATATTTACAATTGTTCTATCTTCTTCTCGGATTGATCCCTTGATCATTATGTAGTGTCCTTCTTTGTCTCTTGTAATAGTCTTTATTTTAAAGTCTATTTTATCTGACATGAGAATTGCTACACCAGCTTTCTTTTGATTTCCATTTGCATGGAATATTTTTTTCCATCCCCTCTCTTTCAGTCTGTATGTGTCCCTAGGTCTGAAGTGGGTCTCTTGTAGACACCATATATATGCGTCTTGTTTTTGTATCCATTCAGCCACTCTATGACTTGGTTAGAGACATTAATCCATTTACATTTAAGGTAATTATCAATATGTATGTTCCTATTATCATTTTCTTAATTGTTTTGGGTTTATTTTTTTAGGTATTTTCCTTCTCTTTTTTTTCCTCCCTAGAGGAGCTCCTTTAGCATTTGTTGTAAAGCTGGTTTGGTGGTGCTGAATTCTCTTAACTTTTGCTTATTTGTAAAGGTTTTAATTTCTCTGTTGAATCTGAATGACATCCTTGCTGGATAGAGTAATCTTGGTTGTAGGTTTTTCCCTTTCATCACTTTAAATATGTCTTGCCACTCCCTTCTGGCTTGCACAGTTCCTGCTGAAAAATTAGCTGTTAACCTTATGGGGATTCACTTGTATGTTATTTGTTGCTTTTCCCTTCGTGTTTTAATACTTTTTCTTTCTATTTAATATTTGATAGTTTATTAATATGTGTTTCAGTGTGTTTCTCTTCGCTTTTATCCTGTTTGGTACTCTCTGTTTTTCCTGGACTTGATTGACTATTTCCTTTCCCATATTAGGGAAGTTTTCTACTATAATCTCTTCAAATATTTTCTCAGACTCTTTCTTTTGCTCTTCTTCTTCTGGAACCCCTATAATTCGAATGTTGGCGTGTTTAATGTTGTCCTACAGGCCTCTGAGACTGTTCTCAAATCTTTTCATTCTATTTTTTTTATTCTGCTCCCTAGCAGTTATTTCCACCATTTTATCTTCCAGCTCACTTATCCATTCTTCTGCCTCAGTTATTGTGTTATTGATTACTTCTAGAGCGTTTTTAATTTCAGTAATTGTGTTGTTCATCACTGTTTGCACTTTAGTTCTTCTAGATCCTTGTTAAATGTTTCTTTTATTTTTTTCCATTCTGTTTTTGAGATTTTGGATCATCTTTAGTATCATTACTGTGAATTATTTTTCAGGTAGGTTGCCTGTTTCATCTTCATTTATTTGGTCTTGTGGGTTTTTACCTTGCTCCTTCGTCTGTAACATATATTTTTGTCATTCCATTTTTTTTTTCCACGGGTGGTGCTGTACTCCTGTCTTACTGGTTGTTTGGCCTGAGTCGTCCAGCACTGGACTTTGCAGGGAGTTGGATAGAGCTGGGTTTTGGTGCTGAGATGAGGACCTCCAGGAGACCTCACTCCAATTGATATTCTCTGGGGTCTGAGGTTCTCTGTTAGTCCAGTGGTTTGGACTTGGAGCTCCCACCACATGAGCTCATGCATGACCTCCAGCCTGGGAACCAAGATTCTGCAAGCTTTTTTTCTTTATTTTCCTTTTTGCTTAATCTTGTTTCACTTGCTTACAGGGTACCATGTGGGGAGGCCTCAAACCAGGCACTTAGCAGTGTCCCTTGTGTGGAATGGCTGCGCCAACACCTCAGTTCAAAATGGCAGCAGCAGGCCACATGCAGAGATCCTGCACCCATAGATCTCAGGAATTTTTTACATATTTAGAATATGTTATCAAATTAATAGATGTCAAATATTTTCTCCATTTGTTGCTTGATTTTGAGCTTGAATTATCTTTTTCATGAAGTTTTTCATTGAATATCATCATAACTATGTGGGGGAGGATTTTAGATTTTATGTCCTTAGAAATATCTTTCTTATTATTGAACTATGTAACTATTTTATTCTAACACTATAATTATTCAGGTTTAGTTCTTTGATCTGTGTGGAATTTATTTTGCATACATTTTGTGGTATGGATCTGAGGTTATTTCCCAGAGATAGGAACTGTCACAATATCAATTATGAATAATCCATCTGTTCTTACTCTTGGGTAGCACCAAAAACTAAATTTCCTATTTTCTCCCTTTCAGAAAATTCTTTATTATATTCCTATATCACCTGTTTGACTAAATATAATTATTATTTTTTTAATTTTGTATTGATTTGCTTTTTGCTTCACAATTGTCCTATATATATTTGAGCAATTTTTTAAGATAAATATTAGGCCCAAAATTCTATATGATAGTCTATTGGGAGCTTGATTAAAAAACACAGATCATGCAGGTGAGTGACTTAGGTAACAGTGATTTCTCTCTCAGGTTTTATGTGTATAAAATGGTGGAATTAATGGTACAAGCCTCAGGCCAATATTATGAGGATAAAATGAGTATACCAGCACTTAATAGTGCCTAGTACTTAGTAAACTATTAGTATTTTTATCATTTATTATTATAAGTTTTTCCATCCAAAATATGGAATATATATCCATTTACTTGTCTATTAAGTAAATTTTTGACTGTTTTTTCAATTTAGGTCATATTTTAGTTTTATTTATAGATACTTTATTATTTTTATTATTCATGTGGATGGACTTGTCCTCTGTATTTCCTTATTGGATATTGCTACTTTATAGAACAGCTATTGGTGTGTTTATCATGTATAGAATTACCAAACTCTCTTCTTTATTTTTATCTTTTCTTTTTAAGACAATTTTTTAGAGCAGTTTTTGGCTCACAGAAAAATTAAGAGGAAGGTACTGAGATTTTCCATTCAAGCCCTTCCCCAAAACATACATAGCCTCCCCCATTAACAAGATCTCCCACCAGACTGGCACATTTGTTACAATTGACGAGCCTACATTGACACAACATAACCAAAGTCTATAGTTTACACTAGGGTTTACTCTTGATAGTGTACTTTCTATGGGTTTGGACAAATGTATAATGACATGTATTTTTAATCTTTTTTGTCTGTGTTATTGTATTAAATTTGGTTCCATTTTCTAAGTAGACATCAGATAATCTGCAAAGATTTTTCTCCTCTTTCTAATATGTTAACATCAACTCTTTTTTCCTTTACCTGTTTTATCATCTAAGGTATTCATAATTGTATTGAATAAGAGTGGAGGTAGCAAACATCCTCATCTTATTCCTGATTCTATGGACTGCCTTCATGTTTACATTGTCTTTAAAAATATATGGTTGAGTTACTGAAACAAAACATCACATAAAACTTAAAGATTACTTTCAAATTATAAATCTAATACATGTTTATTGTAGAAGAAAAAAAAGAATATTTCATAAATTACTGCTAATTCCAGTGTTCAAAATAGGCATTTTTGTGTCCTTTCATCCAGTTATTATCTATATATTATCTATACATGTTGCTTTTAAAATAGTTTATTTCATAGTCTTTATTTAAAATTTGTATTTTCTTGAAAGTTGAAGTATCAGGAATATATTACTCACTCTCAATAAAAATGACCAAAAACAGAGACCAATTCTGATATGATCCAAATGTTGGAATTGTCAGATAAAGGATTTAGAGCAGTTTTCATTACTATGCTCAATGAGATAAAGGAAAATGCACTCATGATAATGAAAAGCTAGGAAAAAAACAAAAGCAGAGAAAGAAAAAGAAAATGTAAGAAAGAACCACACTGATATTCTAGAAGTGAAAGATGAAATATCTAAAATTTAAAAATCACTGAAGGGGCTTAATAGCAGAATGGAGAAAATGGAGAAGAAAATCAATTGACCTGAAGATAAATCAATAGAAATGATAAAATCTGGAGAGAGAAAAGCACCAAAGTAATAAACTAAGCCTCAGAGACAGATAAGTTAAGATTAATTTATCTAAAATGCATGCAAGTAAAGTTGAACAAGGGACTGTGGGATGGGGGAGGGGAAAGGATAATGATATTTGAAAAAATAATTGCCAAAGTTTCTCAACTTTGATAGATGGTGTAGATGTATAAACTGAAGAATCTCAATAAACTCTAAAGATGACAAATATGATGAGGAGTATACCAAGGCACATCATTGCCAAAGGGCTGAAAACCAAAAACACAGATAAAATCTCAAAAGCAACCAGAGAAAAATGACACTTTATGACAGATGAACATGTCATAATGACATGTACTCCTCCTCAGAAGTAATAAGTCTGAATAATACAAAATCATGTTTGAGATGCTAAAAAGAAAAGCAAAACAAAACAAAAGCCTAATCCAGAATTCTATATGTGAAGAAAATATCCTTTGAGAAACATTTTTTTAATAAAAAAAATCTAAAGGGACTTCTGAGCTACACATGTCACTGTAAGGAATAGTAGATAAACTTATTTAAGCTGAAGGGTAATGACACCAGAGTGAAACTCATATCTTCTGAAGAAATAAGAATTAAACATGGTAAATATCTGAATAAATATAAATGACTGATATTTTCCTTTTGTCCTCCTCATTTCTTTTAAAAAAATATAACTGCTTAATATATATCTTTATCTTTATTTTATCTTTGTCTTATAGGATATATTATTCTGTTGGTGGACTTCACTTGAAGTTTACAGCATAAATGATACCTAGTGTTGATAAATAACAAAAACAAAAATTAGTTCTTTGAAAGGTAAATAAACTGGTAAACCCTTAACTAGACTGAGCAAGGAAAAAGAGAACAAGAATTCACCAATGTCAGGAGTGAAACGAGTGTTATCACCAGAGTCAGGCATTAATAAGATAATATAATAGCTCCATTATCCAATTTAGATGAAATGGACACATTCCTTGAAAAACACAAGATGAAACAGAAAATCTAAATAGCCCAAAACTTATAAATAAATTAAGTTTGATATCAAAATTTTTTCCATCAAGAAAATGTTTTCGGTGGTAAATTCTATCAAACACTCAAGTTAGATATAATTTATATTACACAAAAGCTTTCAGAAAACAGAAAAGGGTATCCTCCTCAAATCTGACAAGTACATTACCCAAATGAATAAAATCACTTATGAACACAGATGCAAAAATTGTAATGAACTATTAGTAAACTGAATCCAAAAGATATATATATTAGATAGATAATAGATCATAACCAAATAATGTTTATCCAGGCACACAAAATTGTTTTAACATTCAAAAATGAATCAATGTAATAACATAGCACTGGCTAATTTTGGTCAGTCTGCATTGACCACAGGCTTATAGCCAGAGCTACTGATTCTCAGCCAATGCTATGAAACCTATTAATTAAACATCAATAATATTCTGTAAACCTCTGTACATGAGTTGTTTCAGAGCAGACTTTATCAGCTTGCCAACATTGTTTATTAATAATTAGATTTATAAATTGCACCAGGTTTCAGTAGAGCCTACCTCGGTTGGGGGATGATGTAGGACCTCAAAGATTAAAGCTGGGCACATGGTTAGAATGTACCTATGTGATCAGGAGCAGCCCTGGGGACTTCCTGTTACTGAAATGCTTCACTTACATGCCAGTAGTGGTGTGAGAGCTGAAGGCAACACAGCAGTGGGAGAGCCAAGACCCTGTGCGTGAGATCCTGGACCTCTATCAACATGTATCCTTCTTCATCTGTTGCTTCATACTATCATTTATCTATAATAAATGTGGTCCATGAGTATAAAGTGTCTGAATCTCCGATTAGTGTCATAATTTACCATATTTATAGAATATAAGAGAAAAAACACATGATAATTTCAATTGATATAGAAAACATCATTTGACAGATCTCAACACAAATTACAATGATGAAAATTTTCATAAATTCTATAATTAGAAGGGATGTTTCTCAACCTGATAAAGATCATCTACAAACAACTTACAATAATGTCATACTTAAAGGTGAAATAGTTAATGCTTTAAAATAATGGGAAGAATAGAATAAGGATTCCCACACTTACCATTTTTGTTAAGCATTATATTAGAGATCCAAATTATTGAAATAAAGCCAAAACAAGAAATAAAGTGTATAAAGAGTAGAAAGGAAGAAATAAAACTCTCACTATTTGAAGATGACATGATTGTTTACATAATAAATTCTAAGAAATCTACAAAAAAACTACTGGAACTAAAAATGTGAATTCAGAAAGGTCTCAGATTCAAGGTAAATATACAAAATCAAATATATTTTTGTATACTAGCACCAAACAATTAGCTGAAATAAATCATCAAAAAACATAAAATACTTAGAAAAATTAAAAAGAGATATGTAACTCATTTACATTGAGAACTATAAATTATTGCTGGGGGATATTAAAGATGACCTAAATGAATATATTATTGAGGAATGTATTATTTTCTTGAAATAAAAACCTCAGTGTTGGGTTTCCCTGGTGACTCAGTGGTTAAGAATCTGCCTGCCAATGCAGGGGACACAGGTTCGAGCCCTGCTCTGGGAAGATCCCACATGCCGTGGAGCAACTAAGCCCGTAAACAACAACTACTGACCCTGCACTCTAGAGTCCGCGAGCCACAACTACTGAGCCCGAGTGCCACAACTACTGAAGCCCACACGCCTAGAGCCCATGCTCTGAAACAAGAGAAGCCACCCAATGAGAAGCCCATGCACCGCAATGAAGAATAGCCCCCACTCACCGCAACTAGAGAAAAGCCCGTGTGCGGCAACAAAGACCCAAGGCAGCCAAAAATAAAAATAAATAAATTTATTTTTTAAAAAAGCCTCAGTGTTTTTCCCCAAATTGAGCTAAATGTTCAATCTAATCCAAATCAAAATTGTATCAGATTTTTTTTCTAAGAAAAATTAAAAAGTTCAGACTTCAAAACTTGGTACTAAAATGTATATAGAAGTTCAAACCAGATAGAAGGGTTTTATTTTAAAAAGAAGAATTAAGGTGTAAAATTTATACTACCCAATTTGCAGGTTATGTGGCATTGGTGAGAGAACAGAAATTCAGATAAATAGATCAGAATAGAGTCTAGAAAGACACACATATATGACCAATTGATTCTTGACAATAGGGAATGAGAATTCTCTACCGCAAATCATGATGAAACAACTGGACATCTCTATGGGGAGAAAAGTGACTCTTATGTCACACAATAAACAGCATTTACTAGAAAAAAAAGCATAGATATAATTGTCAAAGGTGAAAATCTAAAAAGGTGGGGGAATATTTACAACTTTAGCTGAAGATTTCTTAGCTTGGACACAGCACACAAATCACTGAAAATGATAACTATAACTGCATTGAAATAAAAGTTGTTTGTGTTTATTTAAGAAAATAAAAAGCAAAGCACAAAATGATTAAAAAATCTTTGTAATGTATATTCTGATGAAGAATTTCTACCCGGAATATATACAGAACTCATATAATTCAATAACATAAAAAAGAAACAATGTTTTAAAAAACAAAAACTTAAACAGACTGTTCCCAAAAGAAGATACATCACCAAAAGGTACTAGTACATATTCATTATAATAGTCAAAATTAAAAAGACTGTCAATGCTGAGTGTTGGTGAAGATATGGAAAAATGGAACTCTGGTGGAATGTAAAATGGTACAGTTACTTTGGAAAACTCTTTGCAGTTTCTTAAAAAGTTCAACATACACCTCCTTCTAATTATTTATATAAGAAAATACTTATGCCTCCAAGTATTTACCTAAGAAAAGGGAAAGTATATGTCCACACAAACACTTGTCTGTTACAGTTTTAACCTGGAAGTCACCCAAAAGTCCATCAACAGGTGAATGGATAAATAAAATGTAGTTTATGGGTAATAAGAAATTATTATTATTATTATTATTATTATTATTATTATTATTATTATTATTATTATATTACCCATATGTTATCATGGGTAATATAAAAAAGAGCAAACTACTGACACATTATGTATCCTAAAATAATTATGTTAAGTAAAAGAAATGAGATATAAAAGAGAAACACAGCATGTTTCCATTTACACTAAATTCTAAAAAAAATACAAACAAATCTACATTGACAAAAAGCAGATCATTTGCTTTCTAGAAGCAGAGGAAGGAACAGACTGCAAAGGGGCAGCAGGAAATTTTCTGATGCTGGAAATTATTGGCATGATTGTAGCAGTGGTTTCACAACTGAATATGTTTGTCAAATGCATTGAATTATCTGTCTAAACGGATAAAGTTTATTGCATGTAAATTATATCTCAAAATTTGATTAAAAATATTCTTCTGCAGCAATAAGGGGGAATATGTCTTACCAGATATTAAAATGTTATAAATTATCTGTAAAGAAAACAGTGTTTTGATACGTGCATAGATTAACAGATGAATAAAATAATAACAAAATGCAGAAATAGTGCAATTGAAAATTTGGCATATATAAAAGTGACATCTCAAAAATCAGTGAAAATGTATAGAAATTTTAATAAATGATATTAGGATCATGGATCACCATATGGAATATGATAAAATTTGATCTTTTTTCACACTTTACAGCATGATACATTCCAAATGGATAACAGATTTTAAAAAGAAGTGGATACATTTTTCTATAATCTCAAAAGAGGAAATTTTTCTAACTATGGCTCAAATTCAATAAATAATAAGAGAAAGGATTGTGAATTTGACTATGATAAAGAAAATAATAAAAGAAAAACAAAAAGAATAATAAAAGAAATAATAAAAGAAAAACACCAAAAGTAAAGTAAAAAGACAGATGTCAAATGGGGAAATCTTTGCAATTTATATCACTGCTGAAAGATTTACATCATTCATATATATAGACTGTTGAAATAGATACAAAAAAGACCAAGAACCTGATTGAAATATGGGCAAGGGCTATGAATTACAAGTTCACTAAATAGAAAACCAAGTGATCCTGAAATATATGAAAAAATACCAAACTCATTCATAAAAAGAGAAATATAAATTAAAACTACCTGGAAATACAATTTTCTACTTATCAGAATGGTAAATATCCTAAAGTTTGGCAAACTGCTTTATTGAGGATGCTATAAAAAACACACATTTTTATAATTGCTAATGAGACATTCAATTTTTAAAAATTAAGTAAAAAAGTAAATTAATACAGCCATTTTGGAAGACAGTTTGGCAATTTCTTACAAAGCTAAACATAGGCTTACCATGCAATCCAGCAATCATGTTCCTAGGTATCATCACAAATGAGTTGAAAACTCATGTCTAGTAGAAAACCTGTCCATTTAATGTTTATAGAAAAAGAGTCATGTACCAAAATGTTCATTGCAGTTCTATTTACAATAGCTAGGACATGGAAGCAACCTAAGTGTCCACCAACAGATGAATGGATAAAGAAGATGTGGCATGTATATACAGGGGAATATTACTCAGCCATAAAAAGAAATGAAATTGAGTTATTTGTAGTGAGATGGATGGACCTACAGTCTGTCATACAGAGTGAAGTAAGTCAGAAAGAGAAAAACAAATACCGTATGCTAACACATATATATGGAATCTAAGAAAAAAAAAAAAGGTCATGAAGTACCTAGGGGTAAGACGGGAATAAAGACACAGACTTACTAGAGCATGGACTTGAGGATATGGGGAGGGGGAAGGGTAAGCTGTGATAAAGTGAGAGAGTGGCATGGAAACATATACACTACCAAACGTAAAATAGAGAGCTAGTGGGAAGCAGCCGCATAGCACAGGGAGATCAGCTCGGTGGTTTGTGACCACCTAGAGGGGTGGGATAGGGAGGGTGGGAGGGAGGGAGATGCAAGAGGGAAGAGATATGGGAACATATGTATATGTATAACTGATTCACTTTGTTATAAAGCAGAAACTAACACACCATTGTAAAGCAATTATACTCCAATAAAGATGTTAAAAAAATGAGATGATAAAAGTAAAAAAAAAAAGTATTCATAATTGCCAAAACTTGGAAGTAACTAAGATATCCTTCAGTAGGTAAATGGATAAACAAACTGTGATACATCCATACAATGGACTGCCATTCAGTCATAAAAAGAAATGGGCTATCAAGCCATGAAAAGACGTGAAGAAACCTTAAGTACACATTGCTAAGTGAAAAAAGCCAATCTGAAAAGTCTACATACAGTATGAATTCTACCTATATGGCATTCTGGAAAAATTAATAATTGGTTGCCAGGAGTTTGGCACAGGGAGAAATGGATGAATAGGCGGTGCATAGGGGATTTTTAGGGTAGTAGGTCTATTCTGTATTCTGTGCAATGGTAGATACATTTGTCAAAGCCCATAGAACTGTAGGACACAAAGAGTGCACCCTAATGTAACCTACAGACTTTAGTTAATAATCATGTATCAATTGTTCCATCAATTATAACAAATGTACCACACTAATGCAAGATATTTATAATAGGGTGAAGTGGGGAGGGCTCTACGAGTACTTTATTTTCTGTACAATTTTTATATAAATGTAAAAAATGCTTAAAAATATATTTTAAGTAAATTAGGCTAAACAATGATGGTGTTTGAGAATAAACAAAGGATAGAGTGGGGAATGGGAGATGGAGTGTCGTGAGGGGTGAGGAGGCAGGAAGGTCATGTGTGGTGAGAGAGCCATCAGGGTCAGCCTCCCAGAGGAGGAGATGAGATGGTGCAATTTGGAGGCCATAGCATGATGGGGAGAAGCAGCAGCTGGAGGCAAGGATCCAGGGCCAGGGGCTTAGCAAAAAGCGAGGAGACCAGGGTCACTGGAGCAGCTCATTCTGTGGATAAAAGACCTGAAACCAGAAAGATGAAGTGACTTGCCTGAGATGAAATAACTCAGGACTTTCAGGTTGGTCAGAGAGACACACAAAAGGTCTGTGGTCCAGCAGCCCTGTGACCTGCAAGAGAGACCCTCGGTGTCCTGGTGTCATGGGGACGGTCGAGACAGCTGTCAGAAGGGTGAGTGGAGCTGCATGTGGTCCTGGACAAGCTTTCCTTATACCAATGCGAGTACCTGCTCTCTTCCTTCAACCTGCAGACCATGTGGTTTCACTTTACTTCTTACTAAACCCAGGACTATAACCCCAACTCCCTGTTATTAAATAAAGGAGATAGATTCTTTTTTAACCAGAAACCCCTCATTAAGAAAAAAAGGGGTAGACATTTTAGCTCTTGGCTGAAACTCAGACAGAAGAAAAAATAATTGATTTCCTTTGCAATGTGGCTGGAGGCACAAGCAGATATAGAATAAAACAGAGTTAGGAGGACACATTTGTTTTGCTAGTCTTTTTTACTATTTCACTTAAAAGTCTCCTGAGTATTTTGGATGGCTTGTGTCAGAGGCCCTTCCCTAGTTACAGCAGGGCAGGTGCACCCTAGAAGGCAGTTGGATTGGCGAATGGCCTGGTATATGTCAAACATTTTCAATGTAAACAAAACACCAGAATAAGTCTGCCTGCTTGAAACTGGCATCAACCCAATTTCTATTTATATCCCAGCTCCACTGTTCTAGCAAAATAACTTAGGAGAGTTATCTAACCTCTTTTCCATGCTGAAAAATAAGCATTGCTTCCTAATAGGGTTTGGGGGAAGATTAAGCAAGTTGGTTCAAGTAAAATGCATAACATAATGCCTGGAATGGAGTAAGTGCTTACTAAAAGCCTAAAAATAAACCAATGGACAACGAACAATCTGGGCATACACTTCTCTTTACTGTCACCGGTGAAGTGATAGTGAAAGAGGGAGACAATGCTTCTACACAGCCAAGAAAAGCTTTATATAGCTTTTTAAAAAATGATACCCAGGGCGCCCCTGGTGGCGCAGTGGTTGAGAGTCCGCTTGCCAATGCAGGGGACACGGGTTCGTGACCCGGTCCGGGAAGATCTCACATGCCGCAGAGCGGCTGGGCTCGTGAGCCATGGCCGCTGAGCCTGTGCATCCGGAGCCTGTGCTCTGCAACGGGAGAGGCCACAACAGTGAGAGGCCCGCGTATCATGATACCCAAAGTGCTGTCCTTAACTCCTAGTGTCCCATAAATCATTAAAAATCTCTGGTACGTAATAGGAACTCAAGGCAACGAATCTGCCTCTTTCTCCACTTCCTTCCTCTTTCTCTTCATTACATTATTCCTTTCTCATGGTTTTTTATCTTGGATTTTAGCACCACATCCCAAGGAAAATGGAAACTGATTTCTCCCTTTCTTGCACCCCTGACATTTTACCTGGTACCAACTACTGTCTATTCTGCCTTTTCCAGTGTTGCTTATGTCCACACCATCACGTCCATCCCCATGGCCTGCATCATTTCTCATCCCTCTGTTCAGTCTCTTCACCTTCCAGCCATTTGTCCTAACCCTGCCAGAGTCGTCCTTCTGAAAGTCAGGCCAAGCCACGTCACCATTTTATATCTTCAATACTAATGTATTCAAACGCTCAAAAAGTAAAGAAGCCTCATTTTATTTTTTTGTTTTTTACTGACTTTTGCTCAAATATATTTGACCATTACATATCAGAGATTATTTCCAAAAGGTAGATATTTCTCATCTCCACTTTCTGCAAGAGAAAACTGAGCCTCCTTGAAATTAACAACATGCCTATGTCCTTGGAGCTGGTAAAGAGCAGAGCTGGCTTTCCTGACCACACCTTTCCTTCTACTGTACCTCTCTGCTCATGAGTTTGTTTATAACATGGCAGTTTCATCTCAGAACTACCAGAAAAACTCCAAAAAGTGTATACCTTTATTGAACCATTTTAACTTCAGAAAGTCAAAATGAAATGTTGTTCTGATTATTGTCAAATGTGTTTTTGAGTGTGGTTCCCTTTTTGGAGCAGCAGAAACAGCTCTGCTTATGAGCAGAAGTTATCCCCCAAATTGGCATGGGCACAGAAAAGGTGTTACACCCCCACCTGGATCTCTGCAGACATCCCTTCCCGAGAACATGTCATGTAGTTCCACAGGACTCAGAAGTAGCCAATCAAATAAATAGCCAGGTCAGACTGCTGGTCTTTGATGATCAAATTTGTAGAATTAAAACATACTGTGTTTGAAGGTATGCTATAGGTAATGTGTGATTTGTTGGACAAAAGACAGATTTTGAGCCTCTGGTTCAGATGGCCTACTCCACCCAAACCCACGTAAAGACTCTCAAGGACAAAGTAGGAACACTTTTCACCCCCTCTGTGACGTAGTTCTGAGGATCAGTTAATTAAAATGATACTAGTGAAGATACATCTGTACAGCACATGTGAATGTCTGCCAAACAACAGTACACAGATTTGACCCTTTGCTTTTCAAATGTCTCCCCAAATCCTATGATTCTGGGGGGAGACTCACGTTCAGGGCCAACACCCATTCTCTAAGGAAATGGCCTTGAGTGGTTTTGCTTCATAAAGACAGAGTGCCACTTTCCCTTTGGTAAAATGAGAACAAGACTGACACAGGGTTTCTGTAGAATTCATGCAAATCACCTATAGTGTTTAACCAACATGAGTTACCTCTCCCCAGAACAGGAAGAATGGACAAACTTAAATCACAATAGTGGACGGGAATGGTGCTACTAAGGACTCAGGACACCAAATAATAAGCGTGCCTTCACCAGGAATAAGATTGGTAGGACCTGAATCCATGCCCCTCACTCCTAGGGGTCTTGCCACACCTGCTGCTACCCTTTTTCCTGCAAGCACCATTAGAGGACAAAAAAACCAAAGCATAATGTCAAAATACATCTGGCTGTGTCATAACCCCTGTGCAATATGACACAATGTAAATTTAAATGACACAGTGTGCTTTAGTTGAGAAGACCAGAGGCATTGGGGGTACCCCTGAGTAAACAGCAGCTAATGCAATCCAGGCAAGCACACAGTAACTCTACCCTAGTCAGCATTTATGCCCACTTGGAGGGCAGCCCCTTTATGTAAATATAAAAAAGAGAATTACTACAAGAAAAAAAAAGAGCAGGTATTGTTTATTGCAGGGGTGAGGAGGAGTGGGGTCTTGAATGCACAAAGCAGCCGGGCAGCGTACAACTACTTCAAAGAGGATCAGAGTGTGAAACCGAGGCTCAGCCACTCCAGAATCCTTCCATGTCCAGGATGCGTCAGTCGTAAATGGACACATGTGGTGACGAAGTTGCTGGAGCTTCTTTACAGAAGCTTTCCCTCGTCTCATCTTTAAACACCAACGAAAGAATGGTCACAGCACTGATTGGCTTCATCAACAGCCTGTGGAATAAATGATGTTTAATGACAGGCTTTAAGCAGCTTGGTCACCCCTGGGTGCGGATGGGATGCTGCGCTGAGCGGAGTCTCCGGTTTGCCAGTCCAGCCGCTGGCTCTCCAAGTTCCTGCAGCTGCACGGATGAATGGGGGAGTGGAGAGAGCGAGGTTGACTAATTGAAAAGGGGGAGCACTTTACAAACACCATTACGTGAAATGTGAGAAGCGTAACGTGGCAGGAAGCAGGCGGCACCTGGTGTCAGTGGCTAATTGTGTTGTTCGGGTGACAGGTTAGCCCAGGGCGCTCCTGGGAACCCGAGCCGCTCACTTGCCTTGCAGGCACCACGTCCTCTGACTCGGGCTTGGATTACAGGATGGACCAGTTGGGTGGCAGCATCCCCCCCAGGAGTCACATTTCATTTCAATGAACGCGTGCACAGATGACATATCTTTATCTTACCCTTGCAAGGCTGGGGCAAGAGTCATTTTTGCCACTTACACAGGGATGTCTGGTGAGAAGGGGCAAGTGAATTCAAGGAGTGTATTGGGTTCTAGAACGTTGGGAAAAAAATTTAAATAGAAAGAAAAAGAAGAAGTAAAAGAAAGGAGAGTGGAATGGAGTGAAAGAATAAAGGAAAGAGGAAAGGACAAAAAAAGGAAATGAAGAGAGAAAAAATCAACAAAAAAAGAATGAATTTTTGTACACAGGAAGATTTTTTTTTAATTAAAGCCAGTTTTCCATAAGACATGATAATATCCATGAATGTCCCTCCTCCATTGTTACTATTTTTACACACAGGCATCATAAATAAAGGCAAACTTCCTCAGTAGGAATTAAGTATATTTTCAGGGAACACTGGCCCTTGGTTGCCCTAATATTCCATTTATTCCAATCTCTAATATAATATACATGGGATCCTGCTTGTTTAGGGTTCCTTACTGGAACATTAGCATTCAGTCAAAAATTTATATTTACAGAGAAAATTATCCAGTTCAGAAGGAAAATGAATGAAATGAAATATCTCATGTAGTCTTCAATTAGTAAGAGCTCATGGTCTGTGACAGACATACTGTAATAACGAAAGTCAAAATAATTTTCTAAAAAATCAAATATTAGATGGAGAATAACTTAGGCAATGTATTTTGGCTTGTCCTAATTTTCTAATAACTAGTATCCTGGAAATATTTTTGAAAAGCCCCAAAATTCTGGTGAGTTTATTTTTCGATTTAAGTCTAAGATATATAGACTAAAGCAGTTTCAATGGGTGTGATAAACCATGTTATTGAAAGATGAGGTGTTTGAGACTTCAAGTCTCAAGTCCCATTTGCAATACTTGTAAGCTGTGTGACTTTAATCATGTACCTTAACCTCTCTAAGATTCAATGCCTTCATCTGTACCTTATAAACAATAATGTCCATTTTGTAAGGTAGAATGAGCGGCAAAGAAAAGTCGTATAAAGGGCTAAGCACCAGTGCCTTTCATACAATCAACATTCAGTTTTTTGCTTCTTTAATTGGAAGTAGTATTTAGGACAAAACTGGTGGATATATTCTGCTTTTTAACTAGACATTTTTAAAATAACCCCAAAAAATACCCAATGCATTAATATATTCTTCTAAGCTTCGAGCAGCAAATATAAATGACAGACAATATCTCTTCTTTGCCTGAAGATAATGTAAATTCCGTAAGCAGACAGGAGACTTACCCCAAAGTGGATCTATATTGACTGCTTATCCCCAGGGATATATTGTATACGTAACTCGATGCATCTGTTACTGTTGTAATTGGGAACCAGGAAAGCCATCGTTGCGGAGAGAGAGAGCCAGGCTCTCTGCAATGTCAATGAGGTAGGATCAGAATGACATTTTCAGCATAATGTTAGCCAATTAAATGTTGGAAATATGTATGCACTGCTCCAAACCACCTGTCATGTGCCTGGGTTCCTAATGGGGAAAAGGAGGAGGTCACCAAAAAGAAAAGCAACAATCAGGAATAAAAAAATGTGAGTGTAAAGGAAAGACTGGCTAAAAACTGCAGCACTCGGGAAGAAAGTCCCAATGAAAATGGCTGTTGAATTGTTTTATGGAGAATTACAATGGTTGCCCAAGCTCCACTGCATGGGTCCCATATTTTGGAGAAAAATTTACAGATGCCCTACAGGCAGCTTAATGAAGGAATGCTCCAAATCATCTCAGAGAGACAACAAGAGGTACTAAAAGTAGCTCCTTCCGATGCTGACACCAAAAAAAAAAAAAAAAAAAAAAAAAACCTATGTACTCCCAATGAGGTTTTTCAAAAATGAATTACGCCATTAAGTGCCAAGAAGAAAATTAGCTATGAGCTTTTAAATTTAAAATGATCCCCTTTTTAATTGTAAAACAGTGGCACTTAACTGCTATTGATCCTGCTGAGACACATTAGGGAACAGGGTCACCATAACTGTTAATATTCACTGCTTAGTGAAAGAGCATCAAAGGACATTTTAATGTCACAGACTTTCTCAGGGAGTTTTTAAAGAAGGTTTGAATCAGCCAGCCTATGAATGAAAAGGACATGAGGTAGACAAATGTAGAAACAAATGTGATAGCAATTTTCTGCTAATCAAATCATAACTCAAGATTGATTTTTTGGCAAAAGTTTATGTCATATAGATTTCCAAGGCTGGTCGACATTTAAAAGTCAGAGTATATATTTTCTATAGACTGGGACTTTTTAGATGATCGTCCAATAGGGAATTTTTGTTTATTTTTGAACACAGAAGTGTAAGAGAGTTTCCCTTCTAGGGAAGACCATTCCACTTTTGCACACTTCAGACGTAAAGAATGTGAAATGTCAATGGTATTTTATTCAAAACTGAAAGTCTGTCCAACTTTTTTGAAACATTTATTGGGTGAGACAATAAACCACAGGTGAGTCTTCAGTTTTTAAAGGTAGAAACTACATTTTTAGAACACATTCAGAGGAGGTTTTCTTTCTCCTTTTGCCTGGATCCTGCAGTGAATTTGAAAATATTGAATTTGTGGCATCGTCGACTTCTAGAATGCTGAACTTTGCCAAAATAGAAAACTGAACAAAGGTTAAAATGAAAACTCCCTATTCCAAAGCCCTCTGTTACATAAAAGAGAAATGTTGAAAAGGTAAAGTTAACATTGTATTGGGTACTTCTAAAAATTTTTTAATCTTTTGTCAATCTTCATTACTGACCAAAACATGTCTTTGCCTCTTTGCAATGCCTGTTGCTCACTATGCTAAATAATTCTTGCTAAAATAGTATTAGCATTATTTTGGTCTCTAGTTCAAAAATATTTCTTAATAGCCTACAGAAACATTTTTTAAGGTGTAAATTTTGACAAATAAAATCTTACTGGAATTGCTAAGCAGAAACAAAATTAACCAAAGGAAATAAATGATTTCTTCAGGCAGCTTAAACCCTCACTGCTTAAAAGAAGTTAGTTCATTCTTTATGACATCACTGAGGTGTTCTCAGGAGTATCTGGGTACTGACTGAAAACCACTGACCTACAGAATGTATTCATTCTTAGATTCAGGTGCCAGATATTTACCAAATGCCTGTTTTCTGGGATATCACTCTGGGAACAAAGGAAACTTTCCAGGCACTAAGGAAGTCAGAAACGTAGGAAGAAACAGATAAGAAAACAAGAAATTCTGATGCAAAAAATGCCCTAATGGAGTTCAGATCAGAGCAGGAGAGGTGAAAGAAGCGTTCCCAAGAGTGTGATTCAGGAGCTGAAACTCTGAGGATAAACTGATGTTGGCAAGATGAAGACTTAGTCTTAGGGCCTTTCAGGCAGGAAAAAAAAATTAAATTAAAAATGCAAAGTTGTGGAGTTAAGAGTGAGCATGTGTATGGCAGGAAACACAACAAGGAAAACAGAAACCAAACCACACCATGCTAAGGGGTGTGAATTTTATTCTTTAAAACAATGGAGAAACAATGGAAGAATTCTCAGTAGGTAAATGATGTGATTGGATTTGTTTTTAAAGTTATTACTCTTCCAAGAACGTGGAGAATGAACTGGAAGGGACAAGCAAGGTTGGACGCAGGGACCGCAGTTGGGAGGTCGTTGTGGCAATCTAGGTGTGAAATGGTAAAACACTTAACGATGGAAGGAACACTCCAGATGGAAAGAAACGTTGTCTGGGTGGTTAACTGGAATTGGAAAGTAAGGAGGAGGTGGGTGCCAAGAAAGTCTACTGGATTTCTAACTTAGATACTCATGTGAATGATCTACTTTTCTACCATTTACTGTAGTTAGGTTTACTGAATGATTCATATGAGTCTCATTTGCTGCATGTTAAGATTATCATCAAAATGTAGGTGTCTACCAGGCAATTGAACATGTAGATCTGGAGCTCAGAAGAGAGATTGAAATTCTAGCTAGATTATCCGGGAAGATGTTCTAGCTCTACAGGTCCTCAGATGGCTTTCAGGGGCCTCTGAGCTCTCTAAAAGTCTTGTAAAATTGTGTGTTCTCATATGTACAGTAATGTGGGGAAATTCCTTATTTAAACTGATTTTCAAAGGGATCAGGAATCAAAGACCTATACAGACAGTAAAAGAGAGTCAAATGTGAAATTCTGAGCATTATCATTTATGAAATTGCAGTTAGCCTAAAATATGAAGCCTTCCATAATTTGTCCCCATTTCTGTTTTCAAATCCATACTGTTTTACCAAATCCCTCTTCTCTGAGCAAATAGCTTTACTGGTGTCCAAGGCACCCATGATCTTTCTTGCCTCCAAACGTCTACCTCTTGACCACCTGTCAATTTCTCACTGCATATCCTAGTATCACTCTACTTAAAGATCCAATTCATGAAGTTTGTGGTTATTTTCCTTTCACCAACCCAAATGCCCTCTTCCTTGTCTAAATTTCAGCCAAGCCTCTGGTCAGTAGGTTCCACTTGGAACCTAACAGTGTCTAACACTTAATAGTTTTTCAAAAGAAATATATAAGTCATACCTTGAAAAAGCTCTTGATATGCAATTTTGTGTGATTCTTTAATGATATGTGTATATACATGTATATATGTGTGTATTCACATATATATGCAAATAATTTGCTATATTCTGCCTTCCACCTAGACTATAAACTCATTGAAGGCAATGTCTATAGTACATTTCTAAGTATAATTTTGAGCACATAGTGAGTATTTACATACCAAGAGATCAGGAGGATGAAGAAAAGGATAAAGGGAAAGAGGTAGCACACCAAATTAAGTAGAAAGAGTTCTGAGCTGAAATTTGGAAATCTAAGCACCAGTTTTGTCTCACCCACTCTTAAGATATTTGACATCTAAAATGAAGAAAAATTTGCCTGCTCTATTTATATCATGAGACTGTTGTGAAGATTAAATGATATATTGAATATAAATTATTTATATAATATATAAATACATTTTATAAGGTGTACTTAAGTATAATTATATTTTATCATGTGGAATAAAGAATTCCTATTAATAAATATATATATAAATTAATCACAGGAGGAAATTTTAATGATAGTCCATAATATTTTTATTTTCTTTCCTAAGTACTAAACATAGTTTTAAATGATTATAATTATTTTCAATAATAAGATTAGTTGAATGATTTTTCAATTAATTCCAATTCCAATGGAAACAAATGCGATCACAGTAAAACATTTAGCAAAATCTATACTCTATGCTGCTAAATTTCTGTAACCGGTTAATCATTCTAGACAGAACAAGTTAAAAATTATCATTCCCTAATTCTGGTGATAATAAAACCAGTCATTTTTAAGTGAAGTGTAAATATACCACAATTTATACAGAAAGACTATTTCTAGAAATTGATCAGAAATAGACTTATGGTACATAAACATAATTTTTCAAAAGAATTAGGAGAACTAAATTTAGAGACTGCCAAATATCATTCTAGACTAAGAATAATTTACTTTTTTAAGAGATTTTTTTGATTTAGATTTCACATAAGAGTTTGTATTAGAATCAGTATTAAATACTCATAAACTAAGATATAACTTTATATATTTTTTGCACACCAGTGATTGGTGCTCTGTTCTTTAGTTAATAAACTCTCAGAATACATGAGCCTTTGCAGTAAGTGCATTAAAGGGATTGATCAAAATCTTTGTGTATTTTTTATACAAAATTCGAGTCTGTGAAAGCTTTCACCTGGATACCTTTTACAGAAACAAAGTAATTTTGGTTCACATATATGTGAATTAAATCACTGCAGTTTGGATGGTTAAAAAATGTGTTGGGAAGGGAGAGGGTATGAACAGTGTGCAGATTAGAGCAGAAAGAGGTGTTTTTGAATGATCCCTTCAGAAAGTTTATAGAAGAAGATTCTAAATATGTGCCATTCTCGGAGCTGTGGATTAGTAGAGACTGGCCTGATGGTTGTGAGACAGGTAGACAGACAGTGAGGCATGCTCCCACCATGTCTTGGAGCCATGAACCTGAATCCACACACATCCCCCCCATCCTTGCCCTCAAGGCTTTATGGAGTCTGAAGCACATACATTTTGAGGGACCCTCTCAAAGAAAGAAAAAAATGAATTACAAATACAAAATTAGTTATGAATGGAAATATTCATTTAGAATAAGAAAAGAAATTACGAGGTTTTGAGACTTGGAATTAAGGTCCATTTTTCTGTGGTTGCCTAAGGAGTTTGCTTAAATGCTTATGAACAATGGTTCCAATGGCAAGGTGGCTTCCTCCTCCCCTGGGTAGGTCTCACCCGGGCACTGCCCAGCACTCACAGGGACCCAGTCACAGGGGTTATGAAGCTTAAGCTACATGGTATTGTTACTGAGAATCCGTAAGAAGCCATTGGCTGGTTACCTGTTATGGCTTCACACTCAATCTATCCCACGTAAGAAGCTCAGACAATGTTCTGTGGAAAAGACAACATCTGTACTTTGAAATTCCAGTTTCCCAGTGAGGGAAATAAACATTACTATGGAATGAACAGTGGGCTTGTGATTCTTCCTGCACCTTGACTGCCTCACTTTGTACCTGTCCCAGTCTCTATGGAGAGAAATTCCAGGTCTCTCACTCTCATACGGTGCAGCTGAAATGCCTGTGTACAAGGTAGGGAAGGTGTATCCTCAGCAGCCTACAACTTGGTCCTCAGGCTGCCAACATCGCAGATTAAATTTCTCCAAACCTGGCAGCCTGGAACTGTTCAGTAATCATAGGACGGCTACAGGCCTGTCATGGAGTTTCAGGTGTGAGGATATGAGTTGACTGGCCTGAACCTAAGCCAACTGTTGATGAGAGTTAGGAAGTCACAACACCTCTCTGTTCTGACACTCCTACAGGTCAATAACATTGAATTTGTACTTCAGAAGGGGAACGTTGTTTAAAAAATAATCCAGTTGCTTCGGTAGCTGGCAGCCAGGAGAGTCAAAGAATGTGATGAGGGTGTGAACTGTCCGTTCCAGCCTCCCAGACAGGAAGAATGGAGCACCTCAGGGAGGAGAGGATCGTAAAGCTCACCCTTACAGATATAGAAAACAAACTACTGGTCACTAATAAGGAGAGCGAAGGGGGGAGGGAAAATTTAGGGTATGGGATTAAGAGATACAAACTACTATGTATAGAATAGATAAGCAACGAGGTATATTTTATATCACAAGGAATTATAGCCATTATCTTGTAATAACCTATAATGAAGTATAGTCTGTAAAAATACTGAATCACTATGGTCTACATTTGAAACTAATATAATATTGTAAATCAACAATACTTTAATTAAAAAGTTATTAGGAAAAAAAAAAAGAAAGCTCACCTTGCTGGTACGTGGGAGACCAGAACAGGCAGACAACAGGTGGTGATGGGAAGCCTAGATCAGAATCCAAGGAGTCCAGTGGGAATAGGGTCGTCAGATAAAATACAGGACACTTATTTATTCTCCAAATTCAGAAACACACTAATCATTTTTTAGTATAAGTACATCCCAAATATTGCATGGGACATATTTATACTAAAAAAAATTTCTTCTGTATCTGAAATTTAAATTGAACTCATAGTCCTATAGTTTTATTTGCTAAGTCTGGCAACACTAGTTGGAAATACAAATAAAAGGGAAACTCTAAATTAGCCAGGACCATTCAGTACCAGGAAATATAAAACCATGCCAACTACTTAAAGCAAAAATAAAAACAAATGTTGCACAAATATATGGTCAATTGACTTTTTACAATGGTGCAAATATATTTGGACAAGGAAAAGAGGAAAAATGACCAGAACACCTGGATATTTTTATGGAAAGAATAAAACCTGATCCCTATCTTACATCATGCACAATAATTAATTTGAAATAGATCATATACATAAATGTAAATGCTAAAACTATAAAGCCCCTAAAAGGCAAACATAGAAGAATATCTTTGCAACATGAGGGAGGCAGAGATTTCTTAGGATACAAAATAAAAAGAATTAAGCATAAAAGAAAAATTGATAAATTGGTGTCTTAGATTGAGTTCCCTAAATGCAGAGTTTGAGAGGGGGCCTCTTGTGTGAGTCATTTATTGAGTGAATGCTTGCAAGAGACATCTGTAACAAAGTAAGGGAAGCAGAATAGGGCAGTGGAGGAAGCTCAGCAAAGAAGTGGGGTCAGTTCCAGTCCAGCCTCTGTCTAATCCTACAAGAAGCCCCAGGACACAAATGGCCCCTCAGTGTTGTCCCACATGGAGGTCAAGGGACAGACCTTTTGTACTGCAATAACAGCCAGTCATTTTTCTAAGCCACTTCAGAAGAGAGCATGGCATCCCAGTTATTTCTAGATGAGATGGCTCTCTTTGGCTGAGAACAATTCTCCTGAGAAAGCTATTGCCATAAGCCTTTAGCAACCAATGTTCATATTAGCTGGGAATGGGTCTATTACCATTGGAGATCATCAAAATTAGAAACTTCCAATGATCAAAAGATGTCATTAAGAAAATGAAGAGTCAAGTCACATATTAGAAGAAAATATTTGCAACTCATGTGTCTGACAAAGGGCTTATATCCAGAATACACTGAAGAAAATCCTACAAACCCCTATAAACAACTCATGTTTTTTAAATGAGCAAAGATCTTATATGTAGAAAACCATGAAAAAAAGTTAGAATTAATAAATGTGGCAAATTAGCAGGATATAAAATCAACACACAAAAACCAGTTGCATTGTAATACACTAACAATGAACAATCTGAAAAGGAAATCATGAATACAATTTCATTTACAATAGCATGAAAAGAATAAAATACTTAAGGATTAACTTAACAAAAGAGGAGAAAGTTTGATTTGCACAATGAAAACTACAAAATATTGCTGAAAGAAATGAAAGAAGATACAAATAAATAGAAACACATACCATGTTTATGAGTTGGAAGACTTGATGTTGTTAAGATGTCAATACTATACAAAGCAATCTACAGATTCAGTGCAATCCCTAACAAAATCCCAAAGATGTTTTTGAAAACAGAAAAACCCATCCTAAAATGCATAAGGAATCTCAAAGAACCTCAGATAGCCAAAACAATCTTGAAAAAGAAAAACAAAGCTGGAGACTCACAGTTCTGGATTTCAAAACTTACTTTAAAGGTACTGTAATCAAAACAGTGTGGTACTGGCATAAAGACAGACGTATAGATCAATGGTATAGAATAGAAACTCCAAAAATAAACTCTTGCATACATTGTCAAATGATTTTTGACAAGGGTGCCAAGACGATTCAATGGGGAAAGGACAGTCTCTTCAACAAATGATACTGATAAAACTGGATATTCACACAGAAAAAATAAAGTTGAACCCTTACCTAAAAGGCAACTCAAAATGGATTATAGATGCAATGTAAGACCTAAAATTATAAAACTCTTAGAGGAAAACAGGGCAAAACTTCATAATATTAGATTTGGCAATGATTTCTCAAATTTGACACCAAAGGCACAGTCAACAGCACCACCAGCAACAACAGAAATCATGTTGTTGTTTGCAAATCATGTATCTGATAAGTGATTAATATCCAGAATATATAGAAAACTCCTAAAACTCAAAACCAAAAAACATATAACCCAATTCAAAAATGGACCAAGGATTTTAATAGAAATTTCTCCTAAGAAGATATATGAATGACCAATGAAATGAAATGAAATGGCACTCAACATCACTAATCATTAGGGAAATGCAAACCAAATTACAATGAGATATCATCTCATACTGATTAGTATGGTTAATGTCAAAAAAATAGAAAACAAAAAGTTTTGGAGATGATATGAAGAAATTGGAACCCTTTTTCATTATTGGTGGGAATATAAATGATACAGCAGTTGTGGTAAACAGTATGGTGGTTCCTCAAAAGAAAAAAAAATAGAATTACCATGTGACCCAGCAATTTCACTTCTAGATATAGACCTAAAAGAAATGAAAGCAAGAGCTCAAGGTGATATTTGTACACCCATATTTTTAACAGCATTATTCACAATAGCTAAACTATGGGAGCAACCCAAATGTCCATTGTCAAATAAATGAATTAGCAAAATGTGGTATATACATACAATAGGATATTATTCAGCCTTTGGAAGGAAGGATACTCTGACACATGCTGAAACATGACTAAAACTTGAGGATATTATGCTAAGTGAAATAAGCCAGTCACAAAAAGACAAGTGATTCCACTTAGATGCAGTACTTGAGTAGAACCATAGAGACATGAAGTGGAATGGTTGTTGCCAGAGGCTGGGAGGTGGGGGCAATGGGGAGTTAATGTTTAATGAGTATAGAGATTCAGTTTTATAAGATGAAAAGAGTTAAAGAGATGGATGGTAGTGATGGTTGCACATCATGAATGTATTAAAAACCACTGAACTGTACATGTTAATATGGTTAGATAGTAAATTTCATGTTATATGTATCAAAATAAAAAAATTGGGGGAAAAAAGGGTAACTGACTTTTATAGGCAAAATGGCTAAAATTAAAAAGACTAAGAAAACCAAATATTAGCAAGTATGTAAACCAAGTGAACAGTAATGCATTGCTGGTAGGAGTGTAAAATGGTACAACCCCTTTGGAGACTGGAAATTTCTAATAAACATAACTATATACTTAGCCCAGGAAACAGTAATTGTACTACTAGGTATTTACCCTCCCATTACCAAGTTAATATATATGTCCATAAACAAAACCTTATACAAGAATATTAAAATGTTCACATTAGCTTCATTCATAAAAGCCAAAATCCAGAAATAATCCAATACCAATCAACAGGTACTGGAGTATATTGATACTATAAATTAAAACCCAGCAATAAAAGGAACTAACTACTGTTTAAAACTCAGCAATAAAAGGAACTAACTATTGCCGTATGCAACAACACAGAAAACATATTGAACGAAAGAAAAGAAACACAAGAGAGAAATCATTCAATGATTCCATTATATGAAGTTCAAGAACAGTCAAAACTCATCTATAGACATAAAAATCAGAACAATGGTTGCTTCTAGGGTGAAAGATGGGAACTGATATGAAAGGGTCATGGAGGAACTTTATAGGGTGATGGGAATATTTTGTCTTGAAAGGAGTGGTGGGTTATAAGAATGTATACATTTGCTAAAATGTATCATGCTGTACACTTAATGTCTATACGTTTTATAATATAAGCTATACCTCAATATTTTCTATTAGTTTGTAATATAACTAAAATGCCAAGGGCTAAATGGGATTCAGGGATATCACAATACTGGCGTTCAGACAAGCTCATCAGCTACCTCTCTCTTTCTCTCTCTGTTTCTTTCTCTCTCTCTCCTTTCCCTCTCCCTCTCCCCTTTTCCTCTGCTCGCCTCTTCTTGCCTCTGGCTTTATTCTGGATCCACTTACCACAGAGCCATAAGAAAGTTTCCAGCATGCCCTTGGGGATCATGACAGAGTCCAGAATGCTGAAATCATCGTGGGACTAAAATTCTGTATTGGCTGAACTTATTCACATAAGAGAAGAAACTCGGCACATCGTGATTCTTATTTTAATCATGCTTCATA
Source organism: Mesoplodon densirostris (assembly GCF_025265405.1). NCBI lineage: Eukaryota > Metazoa > Chordata > Mammalia > Artiodactyla > Ziphiidae > Mesoplodon > Mesoplodon densirostris. The sequence goes on from NC_082664.1 coordinate 106,494,535, forward strand.
GCTAACTGGCTAGTCTGCTGAAGTCGTTCTGGGCAAACCAATCTTAGAGCGAATACTGGTCATGCTTCACTGATCCAGGGAGGTAAATTACTAATTTGGAGATTGCCTTCAGCCCCTTTAAAAGAATACTCACATATTACTTGGAACAGCTCATTTATCTGGGCATTTATTGCTGTTTTTATAAAAGTCATGATAGGCCTTAAACATATCACATCCAGGGGTCTAAGACAGACACATTATTGATTTTGCTCTCTGAAGAGATCACATTGAGAAAGGGGATGACTCTGAGCTTTATCATGATGGAACCGTGGTACCTAACCAAAAAGTAAACCTCTGTCACTCCACTCCATTTACAAATATGGTTGACTTCTATGTGCTTCTCTTCCTGCAAAAGTTCAACAAGACTTTCTAGAAACCGTTTGCCCTGCAGTTCCTAAATAAAATTGTCAGATAATTTTCTTCCTGGGCCTTTGGCCAGCTGGGGATTTTTTTTTCCTACATCCTTTTTTATAAACTAAAATCTAATTTCCTACTTTTGCTCCTTGTATTTCCTAACTCAGGAAAATTCACCCTCCTGAAGTTCCTTGTTTGACTTCTTTTCCTCCTGTCTTCCACAGTTCACTTAGGAGGTCCAATCTCAGGACTCAAGGGGGAATGATTTTGGATACAGTCGCCCACTAGGCTCTGTCTAACTACAGTCCACAGATTAGTTTTTGTAAATAAGGTTTTATTTGAGTATAGCCCCACCCTCTTCTTTACATTTTGCCCATGGCTCCTTTCATGCAACAGTGACAGAAATGAAAGGTTGGAATGGGACAGTACTACTCAAAATCCTAAAATATTTCCTATCTGGCCTTGCAAGGAATTTTGCACCTCCCTGACCTACACCCTCACCTTCTCATGCTTCCCTCCATGATGCTAGATCTCAAACATTCTCCTTGGAATGGAAGTGGTCTATCAGGAGCTTAACAGAAAAACTAAGTCATATGGGGCTGGCCATATCTATTATGAATGTTATTGATACAGAAAAGTGTTTTATGGGGAGGTTACTTCTCCCAACACTTGAATGACACTGGAGGACAAAGCATGCCAGCAATTCTCTCCAACTCACTTACCCAGCCATTCAACCTTTCTCCATCAGATCTCAATGGAAATTAAATTTTTATACAGATGTAAACATGTTCTAGTATATGAACATTTAACTCTAAGGAGCATTTTTTCTCTGAAATCTTTTGTTAAAGCTAGCAATAAGAATTATATAGAAAATTCTTTAAAAAAATACTACAAAATATTTTTTTGACCATGAAAACAACCTTGAAAAGTCAATAAACAGCTTGACAATGGAAGCCTGGTGTGGGAAGAAGTTTGGTCATGAAGAATCTAGCAGAAACTAGGGACTCACAATGGAGGCTAAGAGAATACAAGGGAGTTACTCCACCCTAGGTTCATGATGTGCTCAAGAGGAGGAAGGGCTGTTTTGAGATGAATTCCTGCCCAGCCATCTGTAATGAAGGTCCCAAGGAAGAGGTAGTAAACAGTAAGCACCACCATGTGAGTGCTCCCATGAGAACTGAAGTTTTAGGATTGCCCATCCTCTCTTCTCTGAGATAGATGACTGCAAACAGCTAATGGGCAGAGCTGGGCATGGCTCAGCACTGACACCAACAGTCCAACAAGCTTCTCACCATTATCACCTCCATCAAAGTCAAAGCACAGCAGAGGTCCCAGACATGTCCCCAGTCCTCTTTACCTCTCCCCAAAACGAGGTGGTGCTTATAATACCCATGCATCTTTCACAGTTTAATATTGATACATCTGGGTCCACAAACAGTGTTATGCAACTATATTAATTCAATAGAGAATTTAAGTATGTGCTTTTCTTCCTAGCTTCTGGGTAGACTTCCATTACTAAACTAGTCAGTTCTTTCAAGGTTGCATCCATCCAAGTGGCCTGACCCACCTTGGAAAGTACTCACAGAACCAGTATGAGTTCCACATCTTTAGGAATGATGAAAACATATGTGTCTGGGAAGTTTGGAAAACTGGTTATTTTTATTTAAAGTTTAAGATTACCTAACAGCTCTTTACAAACAGGGCTGTGGTTTGTAGGTCAGTTCCTCATCTCTGGGTCTGGGCCTTGTGCTCAGGTGATGTTTGTGGAAAACAATAAATATGTATATTATGGAATAAATAATAAATTTATTTAGATTTATCTAATCTAAATAAATTTACCACATTGTATGTTTCATTCTATATCTTGCTATTTCCACTACATTTTAAGTTGTTAATGTATTGTTTCATTTATTTAAGATGGTAACATTAGTACATATATTCATGGTCTGTTTGTTTTGATTGTTGTGTGTTATTCCATCCATTATGAGAGATATTCAGGTTACTTACAATTTTCCACAGTTACAAGCACTGCTCTGTGGACATCTTTGTCATCATATCCATCTGCCATGGGCAGGAGTTTCCCTAAAGCATATTTACATTTCAATTCCCTGTTTTCTATTAAGGTTAAACACTTTATCATATGATTGGCCATTCAGATTTCTTCTTCAGTAAACAATCTGTTCATATTCTTTGCTTCTTTCCTATTGTTTTTATTCTTGCTTAATACTAGGTATTCCACATGTAACCTGACTACTAATTGTTAACTTATGTTTTGGGTTACAAATATTTTTTGCCAATGCGAGGCTTATCTTTCAACTTTTATTAGTGGTTTTGCTATAGTGAAGTTTATAATTTTAGGAGTCAAATGTATCCTGATTTTTGTCTATTATTTGTAATTTGTATATCTTATGTAATAAAATGTTTTCTATGAAAAAATTATGAACAGATTATTCTATATTTTCTGAAGGTTTTAAAGTTTTAGTTTTCATTGTTTTATTTGTAATCCATTTGAAAGTATTGCTTCTAGTTACTGTTCCCATGTGTATATCCTGTGGTCCTCATGCCATGTATGACATAGTCTATCATTTCTGTATTAATTTGCAGTGCTACCTCTGTAATATAGCAAGTTCACATAGATTGCTGGGTCTGCTCCTGGAATCTCTATTATGTATATTTATTCCAATATTTTAGAATCAACTTGTCCAGTGTAACCAAAAAAAAAAATATCTTTTGGGGGTTTTAGCTGACATCTAATTTATTTTATAAACTTAATTTAACAAGATTCAAATATTTATACTGTTAAAACATCCCATCCAAGAACATAATAATTTTTCTTAATTTAGAATTTACCTTTTGTTAGATTCAGTACTAAGTATCTCATTGGTTTTTCTGGGTGTGTAACATCATTTTTGGTTTTTATATTATTATTTTTATGATGATCTTAAAGCTAGCAAACTTGTTGAACTTCCTTATTTTTTTTATTAGTTTCTGCTTTATAACAAAGTGAATCAGTCATACATATACATCTGTTCCCACATCCCTTCCCTCATGCATCTCCCTCCCTCCCACCCTCCCCATCCCACCCCTCCAGGGAGTCACAAAGCACCGCGCTGATCTCCCTGTGCTCTGCGGCTGCTTCCCACTATCTATCTACCTTACGTTTGGTAGTGTATATATGTCCATGCCTCTCTTTCGCTTTGTCACAGCTTACCCTTCCCCCTCCCCATATCCTCAAGTCCATTCTCAAGTAGGTCTGTGTCTTTATTCCCATTTTACCCCTAGGTTCTTCATGTCATTTTTTTAAAATTCCATATATATGTGTTAGCATACGGTATTTGTCTTTCTCTTTCTGACTTACTTCACTCTGTATGACACTCTAGGTCTATCCACCTCATTACAAATAGCTCAGTTTCATTTCTTTTTATGGCTGAGTAATATTCCATTGTATATATGTGCCACATCTTCTTTATCCATTCATCCGATGATGGACACTTAGGTTGTTTCCAGCTCTGGGCTATTGTGAATAGAGCTGCAATGAACATTTTGGTACATGTCTCTTTTTGAATTATGGTTTTCTCAGGGTATATGCCTAGTAGTGGGATTGCTGGGTCATATGGTAATTCTATTTTTAGTTTTTTAAGGAACCTCCATACTGTTCTCCATAGTGGCTGTACCAATTCACATTCCCACCAGCAGTGCAAGAGTGTTCCCTTTTCTCCACACCCTCTTCTTATTAATGCTAACAGTTGATCTAGATACTATGAATAATATCAGTTCTTCCTTTCAAATATTAATATATATTTCTTCTCCTAGTATTATTGTATTATCCAGAACCCTCAACACAATGATGAATGGTAGCATTAAAAGCAGATATCCTTGTCTTGTTCCTGATCTTAAATAGATGAATCTTAAGAATTTTCCTTGTTTCGTAGTATTAGTAGAAACCATTTAACCAAGTAAGGAATGCCCTTTCCATTTATAGTAGACTAAAAGTTTTTATCATATTATTGAATTTGATCTAATGATTTTTATATGTACTGAGATTTAAATGTTTTCCTTAATCTGACAAATCAGTAATCACATTAATAAATATGCTAATATTACAAATTTTTTCATCCCTGGGTTAAATTTTACTCTTTTGCCATACATTATTTTTAATACATTGTTGTATTTAGTTTTTTAATATTTTGTATGGAACATTTACCTTTACATCTATTAGTGACTTATGCTATCCTTATCTATACTTAATAGCAAGATTATATTGGCTTTGTAAATGAATTGAACAGGAGTAGTTTCCCTTCTTATTTAGTTTCTGAATTATTACAAATATAAGAATTATCTTTCTCCCGAAGCTTTGGTAAACTTACCTGTAAAATCATCCAAGCCTGATTATTTTAGGGATCGTATTGCTTGTTTACTATTTCATCTTTTTTTCTTTTTTAATTTTGTTTTTCATTTGCTCCTTCTTTTTCTTTTTAAGTTTATTCTTGAAGTAAGAAAGGTTCGACTTGTATTGGTTCATTCATTTTTAACCCTTTTTTCCTCCCAATATAAGCACTTAGCATTCAAATTTCACTCTAAAATACTCTTACAGCTGCATTTACAAGTTTTGCTATATAAAACCATTTTTGTTGCTTATTTCTAAATACTTTATCAATTTCCATATTGTTTTCTCCTGTAACTCATGAATTATTAAGAAGGGTGTTTTATGTTTTACATTAGCGTTTATGGTCGGCAGCCTCTAAGATGCCCTAGAGTGACACCACCTCCTGGTAAGAGTGCTTTTCTGCAGTCACCTCCCTATAAATGTGGCTGGAACTCCTAACCCTCCTCTAGAACTCCTTTCTGGTGAATTTATTATGGACAAAAATGATAGAATGAGCTTTCCAGGTTAGCTTGCAATAAGACCCTCTCATGCTCTCTTTCCCCCTCACTCCACAGGATGCCACCTACCATGTTGTGAGTTGCACTTCCACGAGGCCCACGTGGTAAGGAAAGGTTTCAAGCCAACATGGAAACAACTGAATCCTGCCAACATCCACGTGAATGAGTTTGGAAGTGACAAAAGATGTGTTTCTGATTTAAAATGAATTACATAGCTGTATCTGTCCTTCATGTTAATATTATACTCATATTAATAATTATATTGTCATAATTAAGTATGTATGTATAATTATATCATTATGTGTTATACCAGCAAGAAAATGAGTTTAGATGTTGGGAAAACTTACATCAAATTCCTGCTTCATCGCTTATTCAACCTATGAGCATTCATGGAAATAGTGTTACCTTCTCTGAGGGTTGTGGAGGTTACACTGATCAAGTAAGACAATACTAGGAAAGCCTAGCATATCGTACACTCAACACATTTCTGAAAAATATTTTTTAATTGTAGGCAAATAGAATATATGAACTAGAACCTAGAATTATTTTCTATCTTTGCCACAAATCAATCTAAGACTTTTGTTTGGATACATATTAAAAACTTAGAGACACTTCTTTTTGAGTAGACAAAATATATAACGTATTTAGGGATTCTCCAACTTTTAGACTTTTATTCTCTTATGACCTGTATATTTTTATTGCACTGCTTACCAAATTAAATTAGTGTTATTTACTAAAATATTGACAATATTTAGAAATTTTGAAGAACAATAAATGAAATTAGAAGTCCTTGGTAAACCATAACTACATGGTTGCACAATGTTCTGTTCCCCTAAGGTCTTACTCTTTCACTATAAGCACTAAAAGTCTGTATAGATTGAACACCTTAACTCTTCTTCATGTGTTTATTTATTTTTTAAACTTTATTGAAGTATAGTTGATTTACAATGTTGTGTTAATTTCTGCTATACAGCAAAGTGACTCAGTTATACATATGCATATTCTTTTTCTTTATGGTTTATCACAGGATGTTGAATATAGTTCCCTGTGCTATACAGTAAGAACTTGTTGTTTATCCATCTTATACATAATAGTTTGCATCTGCTAATCCAAAATTCCCAATACTTCCCTCTCCCACCTTGGCAACCATAAATCTTGAACACCTTAACTCTTTATTATGTTCAATTTCCCTTTAGCAATCACATATTTCATTTGCTGATGCAGAGCAGATAACTACCCAACTCAAATGTTCCTTGTTCATGACCAAGGCATGTTGAATTGTTCACAAGTGTCATTAAGAGATGGAAGGAGAGATATTTGCAAGCTAAAGAAAAGAGAAGGGCTTCCCTGGTGGCGCAGTGGTTGAGAGTCTGCCTGCCAATGCAGGGGACATGGGTTCGTGTCCCAGTCCGGGAAGATCCCACATGCCATGGAGTGGCTAGGCCCGTGAGCCATGGCCACTGAGCCTGCACGTCCAGAGCCTGTGCTCCACAACGGGAGAGGCCACAACAGTGAGAGGCCCACATACCGCAAAAAAAAAAAAAAAAAAGAAAAAGAGAAGAGGTAGGACAAAAGAAGGATACAGTTGATGTATGGCCATGGAGAATGAGATATCTCATCAGTTTTGAACAAACCAGGAACCTATTGGTTGGAACCAACTGGAATGTATCTCTGTCAGGGAACAGTAGGAAAAGGGAAAACTAGAAGGTGACTGCAAGACTTAGCCTAGTGGATAACATGATTCAAAACCCAGGAAGCCCAAATCAATCACAGATCCAGGAGGCAGCCACAGTCACTTAGCGAATGCGAATAGAGAAAAAGAGCTGGGAGCCAGGGGAAGGGGAAGGAAAAAGTTGGCACCTGGAACACAAGTGCAGCCAAGAGATCTGTCAAATTTACAGTCCTTTAATATGGATGCCTGTGTGGGTAACAGAGAACACTGTGGACAGGGAGGGGAGTGAGTCACGGAATTACAGATAACAGGGAGGCCAGAAAAGACTCTGAGCTAAAGCAGAAGTAATGGAAGTAGGGAAATTACCAGGTGACATTGTCATCCTACACAGCTAGTCTCCTGCCCAGGTAAGGAAGAGGGGCTGAGGCAGTGTACATTTTATCTGTTATTCAGATGGGTGATTCTTGAGTCAACAGATGATAACAGAAGATCTATAATGAATTTTTTATTTTATAATTGAGAATAAGCTTCAAGACGAGTTTAGGTTGGGAAAACACAAGCATGTGTTGGTTGAATTCAAACTATTTCTTAATTGAATTTGAATATTTACACATATAATCCCCATTTCTATTTTCAATCAAAATTCTTGGCAATATAATAAAAGGATGGGCATATTGAGCATCACTAGTTTATCGCTTTAGAGGAACTTCTTTAAACTAAACATCTTGTTTTGTAAGTTAGACATACAATGCACAGGCATTGTGCATTGTATGGATGTTACAATGCCTAATGTTACAATGCCTAACAGGCATTGTTAGGAGTTCCAGCCACATTCATAGGGAGGTGACTAAGCAGTATCTGTCAGGAAACTAGATTTGGAAACTTGAAGTTGTTTAGCCAGATTAGCCCAGGATTGTCTCAGTATAACAAAAGTGGTCTGCGGAAGCCCCATTATGGCCTCCTAGATGTTGGCACATCCCAAGAGGTGAGCCAGAAATAGGAGGGACTACAGGAATCAGAAGACTTGAGCTCTCATAGTCACTCTACCTTCATCAAGTTGTGTGACCTTGGATTACTCCCTGACCACTTCTGAGATTCTGCTTATGCTTTGATGAATGGGGAAAAAACACCACTGGCCGTTAGCCATCTCCCATCTCTCCACAAAAGTTGAATGTGAAGTTGCTATGAAAATTCTCAAGATCTCTGCAAATACAACTAATATTTTTATTAGTGGTCTAGGAAGTATAAGCACCTATGTAACAATTTGCAAAATTCTAAAAGCAGTATGTGTTTGGGAGTGTCCTGAGTTCTAGGAATTGTGTATGTCTTAACTCTTGCCATGTGTCCTCCATCCAAATATACCCTCTAAGAAAAATAACTATATATCACCTTTTAATGGCAATGAAAATATAGGAATATGCTGCAGAAGCCAATTGCTGAATATCAGAATTAAGTCCAAGGGAAATGCCAGGTTGGCTGGAATAGGATGTCCAAACCAAAGGCAGTTGATGAGATAATTAGAATAAAGAAATAGAGCCAAACAGAGGTTAGAGAATTAGAGAACTAACAGGGCAGAGAAGCAGAAAATAGAGGATGAAAAGGGAGGTGGTCCAGTTAAAGAATGGCTGAGTTTTTACGTAATTCTACCAAAGACTTGCATGGGCACTTAAGGTCCATTTGCAAATTCTGGCCCAGCTGAATCTCAGGACATGAGATCTATATTATAATTATTTCTATTCCATCAGGCTTTGACAATCTGTGTTTAAGTTCTCTAAAGCACCATTTACCTAACGGTATATCTACACTTGTGTAAGAAAGAGCTACATCATTAGAAATTTGTATTATATAAATTAAAGGTGCACATTTTAAAAAGAGGAGATATGCATACTTTCTGAGTAAGAAGCATGGTCATCAAGTGGTCCAACCTCTCAAAATGCTGGAGTAGGCACCTGGTAAAAGGCACAGGAAAAGCAGAATGAGGTGAGGAGGGTAGAATGAAGGACACCCTCTATGTTGGATTAAGGCCATTAGATTTGGAGCCCCTTGAAAACTGCCCACTTCTGACACTTACTATCAAGGTTCTAATTATAATGCTAGGGGCAGATTAAGGTAAAGAGGAGAAGGAAACCAGGACAATCTATGATTCAAGTGAGATTCTTCAAACTCAGGGTACAAAATTACTCTTCCTACATTCGACCCAAGTTAATAAATCTTATCATGGGGACTGGTCCCCAGGCTGTAATCAGAACCCCCCAAGGAGCTTTCCAAAGCCACAAGTTCCTGAGACCATGCTACCCTACTTTTACTAATCTGGATCTCCTCAAATAAATCTGTTAATCAATTAGCATACTACTGAATGAAAGTAGACGAAGACCTATCTCAGAATGGTTTAAATAAAATAACTGAGTATCTCATACAAGTAATTCAGAAGGAGAGCACCTCAGTAACATCATCAAAGACCCAGGAACTTTCCTCACTGCATCTTCAGTGTGCTGGCTTTTGTCTTTAGGCTGTCCCCTCATGTGACAATGATTGTCACAGCTCACATCTTTACACAACATGACCACTACCAGAAAAAAGAGTCCCTTTCTTGGTCCTCTGTCTCCCATTTGACTTACCTTCACTCCCCTTTGGCCAGAATTGCATCACAGGTCCATTCTCAAATAACCCCTGGTTAGAGAAATGGAATTAACACAATTGGTAACTGATTAAAATTCTCCAGCCTGGGCTTGGGACAGGTCAAGTCTCACCTGACATATATGACTGTCTTGCTACTGAAGGATACCATGGGGAAGAATTGGATGGATGGGCAACAAAAAGTGTGCACCAAGGTCTGCATTTGTTAAAGATCTGATACATTTTAGGCTATTATAGGCTGGTCTATAGAAATGCAATTTTCTGATTTCCATTAGGTTATATTTCACCTTGTAATTAAATACTTAATAGCACAGAGTTGTAGAGTGATCCTTTTTCCTACTTCTTTCTTACTTCCTTTTTCCACACTAATCCAGAATACGGGTGGCTTGGAAGGATCAAAGGGAATCTTTCTTGTCCTGACCAAGGTGACTACTGCCTTCAGTAATATTGACATGGCCTTCTCAAACAATGATGCAAAGAGAAAATACAAACAAAATATAGGTTAAATGTAGCTATTTCATTAGTATCCCAGAGAACATGCGCCATTCCCCAAAATATTGAATTGGGGGTGGTGACATTGCAGGACAACCAGAAGTCCTCAGTGGAAGATTGGGCCAAAAGCAGAAAATATAAGCTTTTATTAGTAAACATTTGCTTCAAAACCAAGAGGTCATCTGGGAGATTTTAGATAGATAGATAGACAGATAGATAGATAGATAGATGATAGATAATACATAGATGAACAGATTGTAGATTCTCATTATTCACAGATTTGACATTTGCCAATTTACCTACTTGCTCACTTACTCAAGGCACTTTTGTGTTCATTTGTGATATTATGTGCAGAGTAGCAAAAAATTTGAGTCACCTGACACCTGCCCAATTCCCGGCCAAGGCTGAACAAGGTGATGTTCTGTCTTCTTGTTTCTGCTCTTATACTGTAAACAAGTGTCCTTTTCACCGTACATCTCACTCGATTTTGCATTTTGTGTCTTTTGTTGGTGATTTCGTTGTTTAAGATGCCCCAAAAACATAGAGCTAAAGTGCATGCTAGTGATCTTAAGTGCAAGAAGGCTGTGGTGTGCTTTATGGAGAAAATATGTGTGCTAGATAAGCTTGATTCAGGCATGAGTAATGTTAGTCATGAGTGTAAATGTTAATGAGTAAACAATATATATTAAATAAGGTGTTTTAAACAGAAACACACATAAAAGTTTATGCATTGATTGGTTGACTAAAATGTTGAGACCAGAGGTTTACAGGAACTTAACCCTGTATTTCCTCTAGGAACAATGATTCAGCATTCATCAAGTGTTCAGTGTGAGTTTATAGAACATAATTACCACAAAAAATGAGACTCAAATACACACACACACACACACACACATATATATATACAATATTAATTATATATAATCAACTGTATATAATATCAATTAATAATAATTTATATATAACTATGTATACATATATGTGTATATGTATATATATATAATCTCTCTAGTAAAACTTTTTTCAGACAGCATCTTAATTTTTTTATATTTCCCTCTAGTACCTCTGCATCATCAGGAATAAGTAACCTTGTTGTATGCCAGGGTCCGGAATTTAAAACAAGGAATTGGCTCTACGGGTGCTAGAATGCTTAAAGAACAAAACAGGGCTTCCCTGGTGGCGCAGTGGTTGAGAGTCCGCCTGCTGATTCAGGGGACGCCAGTTTGTGCCCTGGCCCGGGAGGATCCCACGTGCCGCAGAGCAGCTGGGCCCGTGAGCCATGACCTGTTGGGCCTGCGCGTCCGGAGCCTGTGCTCCGCAGTGGGAGAGGCCACAACAGTGAGAGGCCCGCGTACCGCAGGAAAAAAAAAAGAACAAAACAAAACAAAGAAAAAAAAAAAACACTGAGTAAATTAACCCAAAGATAATAACTGTGGGAATAAAGGGAAGTGGTTATGGGACCTGGGAGATCAGAGGAGGATCTCCACGGTGTTCAGGCTCAGACCTTCAACGAAGGACCACCTCTGAGCTGCTGCTCAAACCTCTAGGAAGGCATAATGAGGCAGATTCTGTAAGTGGCAAATGAAGCAGGGGCAGGAAGCAACTGCATTGTTATAGCAACACTGAAAGCAACAGGAAGCAAAGGGGGAAGATCTAGTCCCTCCTTCATTCTCCAGTCTTGCCATCTCACCCTGTCACCCACCTTTGGCAGAACCTATAACAGATACTACCAGGGGCAGCTGGCAGAGCTGAAATGTGATTTCAGGGTCTCCCCCTCCATATCACAGAAGGGGGGCATTGAAGCTGGGAGACAATAAGTAAATGACTGGTATTGGAAACAATGGGTAAATGACTGGCATTGCATTAGCATCCTTCCTCTCAGTCTCCAGTAACATACATCCAGGGAAACAATGGTTTTAGTTAGAGTTCACTCAAGAAACATACTGGGAAAAATAAGTTATATAATTTTGAAACTGAGCAGGACCCTGTGGGGCTTCTGGGCACAAAAGCCTTGTTGTGTCCCCTTCCCTGAGTTCCAAAGGGCAGGTTCAAATAGTTGCTAATCAGGGAAGGGAGGAGATGTGGGAACTAGGGAGGAGCAGTCAAGAAAAAATAGTGCAGTGTTGGGGGCAGGGTCCTGGCTCCCCAGCAATAGATAGCCGTAACAATATATTTGAGCTCTTCTGCAGAAATAAAACCCCCAACAAATGGAAGATATTAACTACTTGATGAAACATTCTTCATTCCAGAGGTCACAGTTTTCCCATCACCACCTGATGCCAGATGATCTCTGCATTGCAGTACGGCTGGCCCTGCCCACACCCTAAACCTTATCAGTAACTCTGCCCCTGGGCAATGAGGCAAGGTCCTGGTTCCTCCTGAAGGGATAAACATAATAATATCTTTTAAGTTCTTCTGCAGGAACTAAGGCCCCCACCCAGGTGGAGGCTAGTAACTTTAGGCTGAGCACGATATTCCTGGAGCACCACCCTGTTACCTCAACACCAACCAATCAGAAGAAAATCACACACCCTGCAGCCCTCACCCCGAATTTTGCCTATTAAAAACTTCTCCCTGAAAACCATCTGAGAATTCAGGGTTACTGAGCCCAAGCCACCCATTCTTTTTTGCTTGGCCCTGCAGTAAAACGTTCTCTGCTGCAAACTCTGACGTTTCCATTTGTTTGGCCTCATTGTGCATTGGGCATAGGAATATTACTTATGTTCAGTAACATCACTAGAAAAATAAAATAAACATAAAAAGATCACAGTGTATCTTACCTTTTACTCTGTATGTTTCACACCAGCCTGTGGACAGAAACAATACAGATCTGACCTGAAACATGAGAAAATTGCATAAGTACACATCATATTTCAGAGAATTCTAGTCCTGAGTATACTGACTGCATTTTTTTAACACTGTTTTCTATATGTGGGCTTACAATTTTTGTATCAATGAAAATGTGAGTACTTTCTATTAAGTAAAAATATCTGCAAGAGTTCTTGTCATTAGGCAAGAAAATACACTTGGAAAATACACTTGTGAAAATACACTTGGACATAAGTGAAGAAATGTATTGCCAAAGCATATGATCTTTATTGGGATTTCATCACTGAGTAATAAAAAGATTGATTATGTTTTGTCAGCGGTTGAGACAAAGTTTGAATCTGAAGTGAATAGAGGATTTCATTTTCCAACTCTACTGCTTACTTATCAACTTTCATAGAGGAAATTTGCAAAATGATACTGAATACATTGCTGTGCATCAGATTCTTTGTGATTGGGAAGCTGACTCTCCTCTTTTAAGTGCCCATAAAGATCACCTTTCACAGGGACCACAATAGAAGGGAGATGCAAATAAGGAAAAGAGGAAATAACTGGATTGTGTCTTTCTATCCTATGAATTGATTTCCTACTCCTACTTATCACAATGCTATGAAAGAATAGGAGCCAGAGATATTAGCTGAAAAACAGAGAGGAAAAAACCTCATTTGTCAGCCTCTTTAGCAATGTTGAGGTTCTCATGCATTTTTCTCAAGTATTAAACTTTTAGTTTAATAAAATACCACTACTTGTGAACCACCTCCAACCCCATCTTCCAGCCCACCATAAAAATTCTTATAATGAACAGAGAGGATTTATTATCTCTCTCTCTTTCTCTCTTTCCCTCTCTCTCTCTCTTTCACACACACACACATACACACACACACACACACACAAACATACACATGTGCCCACACACATACACCCACCACACAGGAAGCAAATTATGTTGCATTGAATGTTATTTCCTGTCCTCCAGACTGGCTGGTAAAGAGGTTTTATCCACAAAGATATTAAAGAAATGGTTGAAATGAAGCTACTCTTGGCCAATGGGATGGGGTGTGTTAACTATGCCAACTAAAGGTTGGCACTTGCCATCTACCTCTATGAGGATTAAATCACAAGCTGCTGTGACTGCTGACCTTCAACACTCCCTGAAAGGAGTTCAGGGTGGAGAGCAGGAATAGGGCACCCTATGCTCTGGGAAAAACTGGCAGAACAGGTCTTCAGATAGTTAGGTATTTTCAGGAAAAGATTTTATGAGCCCAATTCTTGCATCTCCTCATACCTAAAAAAGCACTAAAATCTTTCATGGTTATGTCTGCTCCCCATGACTAACAGTAACCTTCATGAGACTAGTGGGAACATTCTGCAAAAACTATGTGCTTGATTGCATTTACTCCCCCTTCACCAAAATCACATATATACTGCCCTTCCCCCCTACCTCTCTGGGGCAAGTTCTCAAAGCTACCTGAAATGCTGTCTCCTGGGCTATAGTCCTCATTTTACTTCAAATAAAATTCAACTCACAACTCTCACATTGTGCTTTTTTTTTTTTTCAGTCAACAACTGAGTCCATCTCTCTCGTTTACAGTATTAGGTGTTTCTTCACTCTTAGAATCTGTAAAGTGTGTTGTATGTAAAGGGGCAGTTAGTTCTTGCCTCTTTTGTAATTACAACTTAATTAAATCTCTCCACAGAATGAACTAATGCCAAGGGAGGAAAGCCTAAGTTTATCCTGGAGATGGAACAGGGAAGCATATTTTTCAGTGAAAGTGTTGCTCATCATTGAGATATGGAAGGACAAAAGAAGTATTAGACCTGTGAAGGGTGAGGAGAATTTTCAAGTCTGCCTTTGTCACATACTATTACATTTCTCTTTCTCTCCCTCATTCTTGAAAAGTGCCATTCTAGGAGCCTAAAGTTAGGGATGAAGGAAGGAGAAAGCCCAGTGTGTGGGTTGAGGAGAGTCCTACAGTGTTTTTCCCAAAGGCCATTTGTAGTTTATTTCTAGAGAAGTCAAGTAGATAAGACTCCTCTGGAATCTGCAGGAAGATGCTCTCTTTTATTAGTTTTGTGTCTCAGGGTATGATGGTGAGCTGTGTGGACCTGTTAATACAAGGGATCTTACCACAATAGCAGCATGAAACCATTACACTGTTTCCTTGCTCCTTGAAGTACTTACTGCTATGGACCTGCCTTCCAAGGTCATTCTGGTTTCAGGGACAGAAGGCAAGTGTTCTGTTAGCCTACAGAGCAAAAAGGAAGCATGAGGTGCAATTCCAATGATCCTGTATCCCACCTAGAGTCCAGGAGGATATAATTGTCCTCTGACATGGGGTTCACAGTTCAGGGTGTCTTATCTTTCAAATATTTAAATGTATGGTATTGAAACTGCACAACTCAGATGGGATTTGAACCCAGCCAAAGTTCATATTGGGACTGCCTTTTAATTGAAATTCTCACCTGGTGTCAGGACTTAACTGAAACCCAGGTTCTTTATGTCTCATTGCAGAAACAATTCAGTGAGAGACAAAGTGATAGGTAAGTAGAGGATTTATTTAGAGAGATACACATTCCATAGGCAGAATGCAGCCCATCTCAAAAGGTGAGAGTGGCCCCAGGGCATGGGGTCAGCTTGGAAAGTGAGAGTGGCCCCATAATATGGGGTGGTTAGTTTCTAATGGGCTCGGTAATTTCATAGGCTAATAAGTGGGAGGATTATTCCAATTATTTCAGGGGAAGGGGAGGGAATCTAAAGGAACTGGGCTACCACCCAGTTTTTGACCTTTTATGGTCAGCCTCAGAACTGTCATGTCATCTGTGGGTGTGTCATTTAGCATGTTAATGTATTACAATGAGTGTATAATGAGGTTTAAGCTCTACTGAAAGTCGAATTTTCTGCCATCTTGGACCTAGTTAGTTCTGACCAGTTTATGTCATATCCTCAATGGCTGTGTCATTCTTTTAAGGTTGTGCACCCTGACCCCTTCCCTCATATTTCAGTGTGTGGTCTCCAGTTGTGCTCTTTCCCTGGACACGTAAATGTTAGGGCTGGGTATAGGAAAGCCCTTCATAAGCACTTCCGACACTGTTAATCAGAACTAACAGTAATTAAATCACAATCACTCATGGTCTCTGAATTGTCTGTAAACCCATAATTTAAAAGCATATGTTTTTAGTAATTTTCCAAGATGTATATGCAAAGGGTGTACCTGTATCTGGACGAAAAACACATCTAAACTGTTGAGGTGGGCAACCCCAATTTAACTGATCTCTAGTTGAGTGTCTTTAATCAACCCCAACACCGTGAGGTGCATTTTAGCCACAGTTGTGTTACATGATGGTAATGGTAATGACAATGATGAATAATAATATAATATTATTATTGTTTTAAAACTGCTACCATTTCTTTAGCATTTATTAGGCTCAAGTTCTAAGGACTTTACATGTTAACTAATTTAATATTCACCACTACTCTCTAATATCAATATTATTCATCACCATTTTATAAAAAAGGACACATAAGCACAGAGAGGTAAAGGAACTCACCCAATATCACACAACTAAGAACTGCAGAGCAAGGATTCAACTGCAGACAATTTAACTCCAGAACATGGGCTCTTAACTTACTAGCTGCTGTCAAGTAAGAGTCTGAAGAGGCGAATCCCCCATTTAAAAACATCTGAGGAATTTTGAAATGTCACTCTAAACGACGTCACCTAAGCTCAGTGTGGGTATACAGTCACAGGAAGAAAATAAACTTCAGCGAGCTGAGTCCTAGCAGTTCCTATCTAGATAATGTTTGGAAACATTGATCTCATGATGAAGTCATTCTATCCGTATTAGGTCAGGACTTTTATCCCATGAAAAAGAAAAGTTAAGGAAATGGGAGGGCACAGTATAGTCAACAGGTGAAATAGAGAAAAATAGATAATTTACTGGGAGATTGGGATCCCAGTTTGATGAAGAAATAAAGAACCACTGAGGCAAGGCATGTTTTGTTATTTTTAAATAGAGACATTTTTGGAATAAAAGGTCTACAAACTGAAGCATAATATCAGAATCATTCCTTCCCTGTTCTCACCAATCAGGAAGCCAAAGCTAAAACACGGAAGGGAATGGCTGAAAAATCCAAGCCAAATTAAGAACAAGCTCTCCATTTTATATTCCCCTTGGCTCTCTAAAGGAGAGCAGTGATGAAATTCTAGGGCACTGAAATCACACAGTCCCAGGTTCCCTCCCACCCCGGCTCTGTCACTGATTCTCTGACATGACCTTGGCAAGTTACTTTGACTCCGTAGCATGCGGGAGATCCTTACACCCAGCTCATGGTACTGTTTGATGATTAAATGAGTGAGATAATGCATACAAAGTGCTTGAGACAGAGTCTGGCACAGAGCAAGGATTCAGTAACCTTGGCTGACTCTGGGAGGGATGCTCGACTCTCTTTAACCCCTTCCTTCAGCTTCCTCAGCCTGTCCTTCAGTTCAACCTTCAACATGGGCACAGATTCAACCCTCCCACGTCCCTTACAAAATGACCATGACCATTTAAGCCACAGCATCTCCTGGTCACCTCCTAACTGGTCTCCTACTTCTTTTCTTGTCCCTTTCAGACAATTCTCAGAGCAGTGAACACATTCTGTTAAAATAAATGAACATAGCAGTCCACTTCACTGCCCAAAATCTCCAGTTGTTTTCCATCTACAAAGACTTTAGAGCATGCCCCATCCATTGTCACCCCCTTCTTCCTGCTTCAACTCCTACAACTCTCCATCCTACACCCAACAACGATTCTCTCCTTTACCAAACTCCAGTCAAGCTCCTCTGAGCCCTTTCTCAACCAGGCCTCGACTTTAGCCTATAAAGACTTGAACAAACACTAACATCGCTTCTAACAGCTCAAGGCCACACCTCCCTAAGATGACCCTAGCTCCCTTAAAGTGCCTGCCTGAGAAAACTCAGGGCTACCAAAAGAACATACTGTCTGTTCCAGCCAGCCCCTGAGGATAGGGCCCCTGTCTCCCTGCCTCTATGGGAGGCTAGGAACCTAACTTCCATAAGTGCCAGTTAACAAACCCAGATGGGTTTTATAGGGACCAACCCCTCCCCACTTTTTGTAATTTTTCACATCCTTGACTCTCCTGAGCCCCCATTTACCTTCTCCCTACTCCCTCAGTTTCCCTTTAAAATGCCCAGTCACCTCTGTCCAAATCAAAGTTGACTTCCATTCATACTGGCCCCTTTTCCCCATTGCCATGGTATATTACTGATTTAGATTTGTCCTTACAGTTTTAGCTGGTGTCCAGCTTCATTTATCTTTGACACCTACTGCCCTCCAGTCACCCTGGGTACCAAATGTTCTCCAACTCACCAAGCACAAGTTCTGTCTTAGGGCCTTTTCACCTGCTCTGCCCACTGGAAGACACCTCCTAGTCACAGCTGCATGGTTCCTGCCCTCCCTCCCTCAGGGCTTTGCTCAGATGTCAACCCTGCCTGACACCCCCAGAAGTGCCTTTTCCCCTCCTTGCTTTATTTTCCCTCCCTATCCCTCACCAACACTGGGCACACTCTATGGATTTTATTTGTGTATTTTGCATTTATCACCCCTCACTAGATTGCAGGCTCCATGAGGACAAGGATCTGGCACACAGTAGGTCCTTAATAAATGTTTGTCAGATAAGTAAATTAATAAGTATTAGCAATTTTTACTTTGCAACAAATATTATTTTTAAATGGTAGTAAGTACTTAAGTGGCCAATAAAGCAATTTAGTCAAAATGGAATAAATCTGAAGCGAGGGCAAGAGAACAGTATATATGTTAATGAGGAAGGCATACCCATTGCCCTCAAAAATCTACTTAAAGGAACATCTGAGGGGGGAAAAAGTAAAAAAAAAAACATTGATGTCTGCATTAAGAGAAAAATTAATCCTGCACAATAATAACTACAATGGGCTTCAAGATATTCAGAAAATATTTTTCAATTGTTACTTTCACTTTAACCATGGTTTTCAAAGCAGCCATTCTGACAAACTGCTATTTTGCTGTATTTATGAGAGGTGATTTTACTCTCCCCTTCAGTCCCTAAATTCCCAGAAAACAACGGTCATCACAATGACCTCAAGATTGGTGAAAAAAAATTCTGTCAACTGTTTAAGTTATTTAAAGAAAGAATTAAGTAAATGTCTCATACAGCAGGAGTTATTTATTATTCGTTTTATTCTTGTTATCACAGCAGACGGCTCAGCACAAGTGAATAATGATCAGGAGAAAACGTCAACATTCCCCACACCAGGAAGGCAGGTGACCTGGACAATGGAGACAAGAGCTCCTGTCCCAGAGCAGGTATTTCCTTGTGGAATTCGGAGATGAAATCAGGAACCAGGGTAACTGAGGATGAATCTAACAGCACCTCTATTTTCTTATTCCAATCTAAGAAATTTCTCAAAGAAACGAACCTTCATGTCTGGGCTGTCCCTCTGGCCTCAGGGGTTAGTGACACACTCAGTGCATAAAGCCCGCAGTGCACTCACACCTCTGGGATTACACATCCGCTCGCCAGCCCAGCCCAGACGCTCTGACACCACCTCTTTAATGCATGGGGGTGTTGTCAGGCATAATGACAAGCCATCTGAATAATGACACCCACCGTTGGTAGGGTGTAAAGGAGACAGCCGCCTGCCCCATCCCACAATGCAGAAGTTGAGGCAAAACAGTCTTTTGAAGCTACAGTCTCTGTCTTGTCATAGATCTCAGTGTCACGGATGAGAGAGCTCCCCTTTACCTTCCAGGTGGCACCTGACCTCTCACCTGTCACCAAGGCCCACTTGCAACAACCAAACCTTAGTCTATAAATTCCCTATCAAGGATGGCCCAGCCATTTGAGGTCCAGTGATGGAAACCCTCTCCCTCCAAATGTCAGCATCGTGCCTGCCAGAGGGAAGGCAGGGTCAGGTGCGGCTCGCTTTCTCCCATCAGGGCTGTGATTACTGTGGTTCCCTCAGCTTCAGAACCAGAGCACCAAGGCTGCGCAATACCCCATTCTCACTCTCCACACGCCAAGCTATTTATAATCAACGGGATGCCAGGCTTGCACTGAGAAGTGTTACACTTGCCGAAAGTTGTACTGCAATTTTAGCAATCTCTAACTGAAGACACCAGCTGACACAGATCGTCCTCGTCGGGCGTGGGGGGCGGAGGGGGGAGTGAAAGTGCTCAGGAAGAGGAAGGCTGTAATTTGGATGTGTGTTTTATTTATTTTATAATTTTTTTTTTTTTTTTTTTTTTTTTTTACCTGGGATGCCATTTAGAAATCTTAAAGGGACTCTTCCTCTCAGCATCCCCTGCCCCCAGCTGTCTTGATTAGTGGCTCTGCATATGCTGGTCAGATCCCGGGATTAATGATGGCTAATTTGCCCGAGGTTGGTGCAGCCCAGGCAGCAGACTCTGCACGACCAGCTTTTGCTGCCATATGGGCAGAAGCAGCTGTTTCAATTACTTTCAGTGCCCAGATGTGTCAGACGAGCCACCAGCCCTCTGCGGGGTACATCAGCCGCTCGGCAGCTAATTGCTTCAATCACTGTGGAAGTGCAATGCTGGGTACTGTGAAAGGGGGTTTTGGGGACAGCCGAGTGCCAGCTGTCGTCAGGGCTCACAAGGCCAGCAAGCAGAGAGGCTGTGACTAGACTTCAGCTTCCACTAGCCAGCCCTCAGCATGACACCTGGGCTGGCTGTGTCTTTGTCAGGTGCCCACCATGCAAGCGTGGACAGAGGCAGGTAACACGCCCTGGGCTTGGATGTGTCTCCCTTCCCATGAACCATAAATGCTGGGAGCACGTGGGGCTGTTCTCTATGACTACTAAAGAAATAAAAATTTACAAGATTTCAATTAATAAGCAATTCAGGTTGGTTATTTGAATCTGAAGCTTCAAGGCACATAGCATCCCATCCTGGCGTCCAGATAGTGATCAATGGATCAATGTGTGTGTTATGGTTTCTAGTGTATCCGACTGAGGCAAGAGGGGAAGGGAAATGAAAGGCCAGCCCTGCACCCTCCTTGGTTCTTGGGAAAAGAAATCAGAAAGAAATGTCAGGCAAAGATGTGTCCTCCCATTGTTTGGAGCAGGAGTGATGAGGAGAAAACCTGGGATAAATAGGAAACTGTTATCATCATAATAATACTTCTGTTTAGGAAAAGAATAAACATTTGTTTTGTGCTAATTCTATGGTAATCAGGGTGATTGTACTGTACTTAGCTGCTGGTGTTGCCATGGTTATTCCAAGCAGATTGTGGGTTATTAATGGCCTAGAATAATCCACAGTGTTCAGTTTGACACCCTTCATCAGCAACATGAGTATTAACTTCATGGCTACATCCCAGCGATTTTGGAGCCCAAAATAAGTTTGCTCGGTCTCAGCTTTGTATTATGTGGCCTTTCATCTGTACTATGAAATGTTTTTCTCCCTTTCTTCACATTGCTTCTCTTCAAACATGTTTTTACCACAGGTCTATAGTGTAATTAACAGAACTCAGCATTTTTCAAATTGATCTATTGATGAATATATATTAACATAACTTAGCAAAAAAAAAAAAAAAGAGTATTGAGGGAATAGATGTGTAATCTGTGTTGAGGAACCATTCTTGAGTAGCCAGGCCACGGAGCCTATGAACTACCCACCTCAGGCACAGTAAACCAGAGTTTAAACCAACATTTATATCTCTGAGTTGAGTCATCCCTGATTCTATAACATAATCACTGATTCTCACTCTCCAGCTGGACACTCAAAGCAAGTCACTACTTTTGTTATTATTGCTGGTGGTGGTGCTGGTGGTATGGGCAGTGCTGGTGGTTGGTGGTATATGTTCCTGTGTGTTTAAGTTGATAACATCAAGGACTATGTTTCTTAAGAAAAACATAACAGAATTCTTAGACACTGAGTACAAATGATCACTGATCAAAATATCTGTGACCATGAGTTGCATCAGCTCTTCCTAAAATCAGGAAGATGGTATGTGTTTATCAGCTATCTGTGGCTGCGTAACAAACAACTTTGAAACTCAGTGGCATAAAACCAGAATGACTTGCTATTTCTCATGCTTCTGAGGTCAGTCTGGACAGTCCTTCTCCCCACACCATTCACAGGAACCCCTCAGGAGGTGGCAGTCAGCTGGTGCTGGATTGGGCTGTAAGGTCACCAAGAAGGCCTCCCACACCCATGTGGGCTTTGGTTCTCACTTGGGGTGAGACCAGGCTTCCCTGCTCACAGCCTCTCCCTCTAGATGGTACTTCCTCTCAGAAGCCTCTCCACATGGCCTCTTTCCAGTGAAGGGGGGGCAAGCATCCTTGTTGACAATTCCAAAAAACAAAGTCGGAATCTTGTAAACTTAAGGGATAGACCTGGAGCTGTCACAGGCCATGCGGTCACAGCAAGTCTGAGGGCCAATCCAGGTTCGAGGTTGGAGAGGACACTTCAGCTCTTCATAGGAGTATGGCCTGCACGTACAGTGAAGGGGCTGGGAGAGGATTGTGGCACCTACTTTGAAGGTCCCCAGTGTGTGTGTGTTCAGGGTGAGGGTGGGCAGATGGGGAATGAAGAGGTTCTATATGAAATAAGTAAATAAGTTAGATTGTCTTTATATTAATTCCATGCCATTTTTTTAATAAAAGAAAGCAAAACAAAAAAAAATGCTTTTAATTCATAGTACTATCATCTGTTTTGTTAGAATACATAAAATATCAAAAAACTGAAAAACAGAAGTTTTCTTCTTTTTAAATCTCTCTTCTGAAAGCAGCCAAGTGGTATTGATTAGCATATTTCCCATGTCTTTTGTCTGCCTTTGACTAGTATGAATGGAAAAGCATAATTTGCTCTATAAGAGAGGCCCTGAATTGTCCTTCATAGGTGACTGTGGGAGAAATTCTCCTCTCAATGTTCTCATTCATGTCTGCTCAGTCTTAGCAGAACTGAGAGTCGATGCCCTGGTGGCTGATCCTTCCTTGAGGGGTGCCAGCATCCTCCCGGGAAAATGCTCCCTCAATCTGATTGAGGAGTAAGCTATGGATTAGGAATGACCCCATCATCAAAGCCACATGCATCCAGGGATAGTTACAATTATTTAGGTGAATATTCCTCTGAGAAACTGTGTCCTTAGCCACAGCAGGGAAAACAAAACTGGCAATGTCACCAAACTTGGGACTAATTCAACTTGAAACTTTTAAACCAACAAAATAAACACGTAACCATTATGCACACTTAGTGGGACTTAGCCAAGGCTGCACATTAGAATCATCTGGGAAGCATTAAAAAAAGAACAAACAAAAAGCCAATTGCTGGGGAACTCATCCCAAGCCAACTAAATTAGAATCTCTGGGGTGATGGCACCCAATATGGATAATGTTTAAAGGAAATTAGAGGAAAGAATAATCAGCATGTCCAACATTTTAACTATTAATAAAATAAAATTTTGTATTAGATTCACATTCAAATCTTAGCACTCTTTTTTACTATTTTAATAATAATAAATTTATTGATTGCTGACTCTGTGCTAGGCACTGTACTGAGTTCTGTACACATATTACCACCACTTGATCAATACTGTTATGACTTAAATACTACTGGGGCTATTCCCATCTTCCAGATGAGGAAACTGTAGCCATGAAAGCTTAGGTAAAATGCCCAGTGTCACTCACCAAATAAGCAGAGTCCCAGATGTGAACACAGAGTGTTTACTCTACAGTGTAGACTTATTTTTAAGAGTTTTGAATATCAGCATGCAGTTATACAGTGATAGTAAAGAGATTCCATGTACCCTTCACCCACTTTTCCCCACTGGTAAGATTTTATGTATTATAGTAAACTAACATGACCAAGAAATTGATACAACAAAGTGACATCAATAAACAACTGACCATATTCCGATTTCACTAGTTTTACATACACTTACTTGAGTATGTGTGTGTGTGTGTGTGTGTGTGCTAGCTTGATGAAATATTATCTCAGGCACAGGTACATGAGATGTACTGTTGAAGAACATCTGAGTTGTTTGCAGGTTTGAGCTATTATTAATCAAGCTGCTACGAGCATTCATGCATAGGTTTTCTTGTGATATATGTTTTCACTTTCGGGGATAAATGCCCAAAGTGCAGTGGATGAGTTATATGGTGAGCACATGTTGACTTTTTTAAAGAAACTGACAAACTCTTTCCCAGAATGACTGCACCATTTTACATTCCCAATGTATGAGTGATGCAGTTTCTCCATACTTTCACCAGCATTAGGTGTTACTTTTATTTGCTTAATTTTAGTTCTTCTGCTAGGTGTGTTTCATCATCTTACTGTAGTTTGAACTTGCATTTCCCTCCTGTCTAATGATACAAAACATCTTTTGCCCAACCTATTTGCCATATACATGTTTTTTCCATGAATTGTCTGTACATGTCTTTTGTGCATTTTCTAATTGGATTATTTGTTTCAATAGTTGAGTTTTGAGAGTTCTTTAAGTATTCTCAATAGAAGTCCTTTGTTGGATACATGATTTGGAAATACTCTTTTCGTCCTTTTCCCAGGGTATTTCATGGAACAGGGATTTTTAATTCGATGAGGAGTCCAATTTGTCAATGTCTTCTTTTATGTCTCATGATTTCCGTGTCACTGCCAGGCACGGACTTTAAGGTGAGACTTTACTCAGACTGCTCAAATTCTCTAGGCCTCAGATTATTTGTCTTTCGATTTTGGATAACAAGATCTAGGTTACAGAGTGAGAGTAAGATTAAATGAAATAAACAATTATATATGAAATGTATGGTATGGCTCTTGGCACATTTCATGCTGTGAGTAGCTGGTAGCTGTTGTTATAAAGAATTATTGGGCCTCCCTGGTGGCGCAGTGGTTGAGAGTCCGCCTGCCGATGCAGGGGATACGGGTTCGTGCCCCGGTCTGGGAGGATCCCATATGCCGCGGAGCGGCTGGGCCCGTGAGCCATGGCCGCTGAGCCTGCGCATCCGGAGCCTGTGCTCCGCAACGGGAGAGGCCACAACAGTGAGAGGCCCGCTTACGGCAAAAAAAAAAAAAAAAGAAAAGAATTATTCTGTGACGGAACATGCCAGAGGATAGCTCCCCTCATTTTGTTCAGCTTATATTCTCATTCATTGTATTTGTAGCATGAAGCTCATTCCTCAATTAACTTGAGCCTCAGGATAACCCTTAAGTAATCTTTCTTACTATATAGATGAGGACCCTGAGACCAGAGTGCTGAAGGGATTTGCCCAGGTTCACTCGAATAGCTCACCACAGACGTGTGGGCCACACCCAGCCCTCTGGCCCAAAGCTGACACTGTTATCATTGCCCCATTCCATCTTTTAATTCCCTTTAGAATTAAATTGTTAACTGCACCTTGACAGAGTCATTTTCTCAATTAAAAAATAGTCTCAATATCAAAGTGTAAGCAATGAGATATGATCTTCCTAACAATTTTTTTTTGTCACAAATGATTACTAGGAAACTAACAAATCCTGTGTTGAACATCTGACAACTCTCACCTCTAGGAGAGATTGCCTGATTTCAAAAGATTTCTTCTGAAATATTATTATTTATTTATTTTATTTTTATTTATTTATTTATTTATTTATTTATTTGTGTGGTACACGGGCCTCTCACTGTTGTGGCCTCTCCCATTGTGGAGCACAGGCTCCGGACACGCAGGCTCAGCGACCATGGTTCATGGGCCTAGCTGCTCCACGGCATGTGGGATCTTCCCGGACCGCGGCACGAACTTGTGTCCCCTGCATCGGCAGGCAGACTCTCAACCACTGCGCCACCAGGGAAGCCCCTGAAATATTATTTTTAAACAATCTTAGGGAAGACTTTTTTTGTTCGATTCTTTGTGCAGCTTTAATTGAACGCTTTCCCCTGGATCAGTTTACCATAACAGAAAAGCGCAGTCCTGTATATGTACAATGAGAACCACATCATTAGAATTGGGGGTTGTACAATCCCCAGAAGGAAAGAGATAATGTACCTGAAGAAGATGAGAACATAAATAAACTAATTAATCAGGTGATTAAGTTAAAATATTTCTACCACAGTCCACCCCTTGGATTCCTAGTAAACATGTATCCTTCTTCTCATATACATGATGTTGTTTACAATGCCCTGTACTGCTCTAGCATGGCTTCAATGTAACATGCAAGAGTATTTCCCTTCTTTTCAAGTATTGGATAATTTTTCTTAATATTATGTACAACAGCAAATGCATTTATCTCGAGCCCTTCCAAATAGGAATGATCTAAATGCAAAATAACTAGTTCATCTAGAGGCAATTTCCTAGGCCCACTCTTTTCTCTCAGAGGTATTTCTATCCCTTGTACAGTTTAATCTTAGTCAATCTACGTATAGCCCTTTATACATCTGAAATAGATGATCTAAATCTGAAATGTACTAAGCTCAGAATATTTGATGTACAATGGTGAAGGAAAAACCAGAAACAACTTCAGTAAAATTCTCACTTAGCAAAAGAGAAAAGTAGAAATAGAAAATTGTGTTCACTGTTATACTATATGTCATTTCTTTTCAATAAGGAGTGTAAAGAGAAAAGGTATGGTCAAAAAAGCCGCTGGATGCCCATTAGTTGATTTACTTTCTTAATAGTGAAATGAATTCTTACATCAGCCAACCTGGCTTCCCCATCCTTTGTCCAGTGTGATATTTTCCTCATTCACTGTCTTTAATAGGCAGATACCAAAGCGAGAATGGGGAGGACCATCCTGTGAGGAGTGTGCTCTCCTAGTGTTGCATTTACAGTGGTGTGAGTATTGTATCTAGTATAGACCTAAGGAATGGTTTAAAGTAGTATCCCACACCACAAGCCTCTGAATCCATGAAGATTAAAAATTATAAAAATGTAGATTAGTGGGCATTAACCTGTACCTACTAAATTTCTAGGTGTGGGGCTTAGCAATTGACCTTTTAACAGGATCCCTAATAATTCTGATATGCAGTACAATTTGAGTGCTACCACTATCAGGATTAATCAGTCAAAGTCCTTCTGATGAAAACTTAGTCCTCTGTGTATCAGTTTGAAAATGATGACCTTCCTAAGCTTGCCAACAATCAACAGCATTTGCATATGGCTTTGTCATACCTTTTGAATCTGGATTTTGCACTTTAGTTTCAGTTTCTTAGTCCCAGACTTAGATACTCTACTTTGGGGTACAATAGAGAAAAAATAATCCAGGATGCCCAAATGAGAGCTGATCCAGGCTGATGAAAGTCCCCAAGAGTTTCTGTAAGGAAGAGGGTAAATGGGAATAGGCACTTGTATGGACAAGGTGAATCTGATTTTCTGTGATGCTTCTGGTTCTTCTAGAATATCTCTATTCAAAATTAAAGATTCCAGGATTTCAAATCAGTGCTGTAGCATTAGCGTAAGGCAAAAATTTGCCGATCTTCTACAAAGACCCACACAGGATGTGCTTCATTTCATACAAATATTATGTTTTGATAACAAAAAAGTCTAATACTTGCGAGTAAAGCAAACAAATAAGAGAGACAGTGATCTTTGTTATCAACTTAGGGAATTGTTTAATAAGCTTATCTGAGGGTCATCTGGCCATTTATTATTTCTTAGCCCTCAGATATTTTGCAACCTTTTAAAGACTGATGTTTGATTGTAGAAAACTGATAAACTATAAGTGATTTTTGCCCAACTGCAATGCAAATGATTGCTCGATAGCAATGCAAATAGTTTCTGTCTTATAATGATGAAAATGCTTTCTGTCCAGTAAAAAGGTGACCCTTTTTAAAAAGGTTATAGCTTAATTGCCCTGAATGCTATCAACCACTGTTCATCGACTTTAGCAATATCGTGTCCAGCGTTTGTTTTTCTTTTGCTAGCTATATATGTAGTTAGCAAAAGAAAAGAAAAAGAAACTTTCTCATGTCTTTCTTAGAAGGCAAAATACTTTGATACATGATCACTATGTACTTGAATGAAAGTTATGTTCTTTTAAATCTTGAAAATTTTACTTTTTGAGTACATACACCAGTCTTGTTCTTTCCTATTTGCTTTCAAATAAGCCAGCTTCACTGGAGCTATCTTGCAGCACCTTATTGGAGGCACCTTATTGAAGGCAAGGAGTAGCTGGCAAACTCAATATCTCAACATTTTTATACCAACTTGCCTAAAGCTACAGACTTCATGGGCATATGGTCTGAGTCCCAAGGGACTACAGGCAATAGTTGAACCAACTGCTGAGCTGTGGCATAATGAAGACAAAGCTAACTTCCTAGCATGAAACAGAAGGATTCTCACTGCATCCCACCCCACCTGCACTTTGCTAATTCCACATTTTAGGGTCTGTCACATATAATACCTTACTTTGGTCTTAGGACTCTGAGGTTTATCAGTAAGAAAAACTCAATGACAGCTGTATTAAGGAGGTTGGCTCATGAAAATCAAATGTTGAATATATCATCAGTGGGATAGAGCTTCATTAGAAACAACTAGGAGGAAACACTGGTAATAACACTGTTCTTGATTTCTCTGTCTCTGTCTCTGTCTCTCTTTCTCTCCACACACACACACACACACACACACACACACCTCTTTCTTTCATACCTCTGCTCCTTTGGCTTGTCATCCCTGTTCTTATTTTCTATAAGGTGGTTGCCAGCAGTTCTGACTTTTTCTGTCTGAACATTTACTATCATCAGAAATGGATGTCTTTTACCTCAAATTTCCAGTTAAAATACATTTAAAAAAATTTTAAAAATCCCAAATGATGACTATATTTGGCCTGGGTAAGGCTCCCACCCCTGTCTTAGTCTAATGTGGTAAAGGTCATGGAGTCACACATGCAAATGTCAGCTCCTAAGTATCCCTCTGGCTGAGTGTGGGGACCAGTCATTCTCACAGAAACCAGAGGCAAGGCAGAGAAAACAAGAAATGCCCACTGTCAGAGGTGTTGGTGAGAACAACGATAATATAGGGTCTGGGAGATGAGGAGAAGGTTAAAGGAACTGAGGGTATTTAGCCATGGGGTCAAGCTGCATGAGGGCAACATCAGTTCTTTTTTTTTTTTTTTTTTTTTATTTTACAAATTTAATCAGTTATACATATACATATGTTCCCATATCCCCTCCCTTTTGCGTCTCCCTCCCACCCTCCCTATCCCACCCCTTCAGGCGGTCACAAAGAACCGAGCTGATCTCCCTGTGCTATGCGGCTGCTTCCCACTAGCTCTCTACCTTACATTTGGTAGTGTATATATGTCCATGCCGCTCTTTCACTTTGTCACAGCTTACCCTTCCCCCTCCCCATATCCTCAAGTCCATGCTCTAGTAGGTCTGTGTCTTTATTCCTGTCTTACCCCTATGTTCTTGATGACATTTTTTTCTTAAATTCCATATATATGTGTCAGCATACAGTATTTGTCTTTCTCTTTCTGACTTACTTCACTCTGTATGACAGACTCTAGGTCCATCCACCTCATTACAAATAGCTCAATTTCATTTCTTTTTATGGCTGAGTAATATTCCATTGTATATATGTGCCACATCTTCTTTATCCATTCATCCGATGATGGACACTTAGGTTGTTTCCATCTCCGGGCTATTGTAAATAGGGCTGCTATGAACATTTTGGTACATGTCTCTTTTTGAATTATGGTTTTCTCAGGGTATATGCCCAGTAGTGGGATTGCTGGGTCATATGGTAGTTCTATTTGTAGTTTTTTAAGGAACCTCCATACTGTTCTCCATAGTGGCTGTACCAATTCACATTCCCACCAGCAGTGCAAGAGTGTTCCCTTTTTTCCACACCCTCTCCAGCATTTATTGTTTCTAGATTTTTTGATGATGGCCATTCTGACTGGTGTGAGATGATATCTCATTGTAGTTTTGATTTGCATTTCTCTAATGAGTAAAGATGTTGAGCATCCTTTCATGTGTTTGTTGGCTGTCTGTATATCTTCTGTGGAGAAATGTCTATTTAGGTCTTCTGCCCATTTTTGGATTGGGTTGTTTGTTTTTTTGCTATTGAGCTGCATGAGCTGCTTATAAATTTTGGAGATTAATCCTTTGTCAGTTGCTTCATTTGCAAATATTTTCTCCCATTCTGAGGGTTGTCTTTTGGTCTTGTTTATGGCTTCCTTTGCTGTGCAAAAGCTTTGAAGTTTCATTAGGTCCCATGTGTTTATTTTTGTCTTTATTTCCATTTCTCTAGGAGATGGGTCAGAAAGGATCTTGCTGTGATTTATGTCATAGAGTGTTCTGCCTATGTTTTCCTCTAGGAGTTTGATAGTGTCTGGCCTTACATTTAGGTCTTTAATCCATTTTGAGCTAATTTTTGTGTATGGTGTTAGGGAATGATCTAATCTCATACTTTTACATGTCCCTGTCCAGTTTTCCCAGCACCACTTATTGAAGAGACTGTCCTTTCTCCACTGTACATTCCTGCCTCCTTTATCAAAGATAAGGTGACCATATGTCCGTGGGTTTATCTCTGGGCTTTCTATCCTGTTCCATTGATCTATATTTCTGTTTTTGTGCCAGTACCATACTGTCTTGATTACTGTAGCTTTGTAGTATAGTCTGAAGTCAGGGAGCCTGATTCCTCCAGCTCCATTTTTCGTTCTCAAGATTGCTTTGGCTATTCGGGGTCTTTTGTGTTTCCATACAAATTGTGAAATTTTTTGTTCTAGTTCTGTGAAAAATGCCAGTGGTAGTTTGATAGGGATTGCATTGAATCTGTAGATTGCTTTGGGTAGTAGAGTCATTTTCACAATGTTGATTCTTCCAATCCAAGAACATGGTACATCTCTCCATCTATTTGTATCATCTTTAATTTCTTTCATCAGTGTCTTATAATTTTCTGCATACAGGTCTTTTGTCTCCTTAGGTAGGTTTATTCCTAGATATTTTATTCTTTTTGTTACAATGGTAAATGGGAGTGTTTCCTTGATTTCACTTTCAGATTTTTCATCATTAGTATATAGGAATGCCAGAGATTTCTGTGCATTAATTTTGTATCCTGCAACTTTACCAAATTCATTGATTAGCTCTAGTAGTTTTCTGGTAGCATCTTTAGGATTCTCTATGTATAGTATCATGTCATCTGCAAACAGTGACAGCTTTACTTCTTCTTTTCCCATTTGGATTCCTTTTATTTCCTTTTCTTCTCTGATTGCTGTGGCTAAAACTTCCAAAACTATGTTGAATAAGAGTGGTGAGAGTGGGCAACCTTGTCTTGTTCCTGATCTTAGTGGAAATGGTTTCAGTTTTTCACCATTGAGGACGATGCTGGCTGTGGGTTTGTCATATATGGCCTTTATTATGTTGAGGAAAGTTCCCTCTATGCCTACTTTCTGCAGGGTTTTTATCATAAATGGGTGTTGAATTTTGTCAAAAGCTTTCTCTGCATCTATTGAGATGATCATATGGTTTTTCTCCTTCAACTTGCTAATATGGTGTATCACATTGATTGATTTGCGTATATTGAAGAATCCTTGCATTCCTGGAATAAACCCCACTTGATCATGGTGTATGATCCTTTTAATGTGCTGTTGGATTCTGTTTGCTAGTATTTTGTTGAGGATTTTTGCATCTATGTTCATCAGTCATATTGGCCTGTAGTTTTCTTTCTTTGTGACATCCTTGTCTGGTTTTGGTATCAAGGTGATGGTGGCCTCATAGAATGAGTTTGGGAGTGTTCCTACCTCTGCTATATTTTGGAAGAGTTTGAGAAGGATAGGTGTTAGCTCTTCTCTAAATGCTTGATAGAATTCGCCTGTGAAGCCATCTGGTCCTGGGCTTTTGTTTGTTGGAAGATTTTTAATCACAGTTTCAATTTCAGTGCTTGTGATTGGTCTATTCATATTTTCTATTTCTTCCTGAGTCAGTCTTGGCAGGTTGTGCATTTCTATGAATTTGTCCATTTCTTCCAGGTTGTCCATTTTATTGGCATAGAGTTGCTTATAGTAATCTCTCATGATCTTTTGTATTTCTGCAGTGTCAGTTGTTACTTCTCCTTTTTCATTTCTAATTCTATTGATTTGAGTCTTCTCCCTTTTTTTCTTGATGAGTCTGGCTAATGGTTTATCAATTTTGTTTATCTTCTCAAAGAACCAGCTTTTAGTTTTATTGATCTTTGCTATCGTTTCCTTCATTTCTTTTTCATTTATTTCTGATCTGATTTTTATGATTTCTTTCCTTCTGCTAACTTTGGGATGTTTTTGTTCTTCTTTCTCTAATTGCTTTAGGTGCAAGGTTAGGTTGTTTATTCGAGATATTTCCTGTTTCTTAAGGTGTGATTGTATTGCCATAAACTTCCCTCTTAGAACTGCTTTTGCTGCATCCCATAGGTTTTGGGTCGTCGTGTCTCCATTGTCATTTGTTTCTAGGTATTTTTTAATTTCCTCTTTGATTTCTTCAGTGATCACTTCGTTATTAAGTAGTGTATTGTTTAGCCTCCATGTGTTTGTATGTTTTACAGATCTTTTCCTGTAATTGATATCTAGTCTCATAGCATTGTGGTCGGAAAAGATACTTGATACAATTTCAATTTTCTTAAATTTACCAAGGCTTGATTTGTGACCCAAGATATGATCTATCCTGGAGAATGTTCCATGAGCACTTGAGAAAAATGTGTATTCTGTTGTTTTTGGATGGAATGTCCTATAAATATCAATTAAGTCCATCTTGTTTAATGTATCATTTAAAGCTTGTGTTTCCTTATTTATTTTCATTTTGGATGACCTGTCCATTGGTGAAAGTGGGGTGTTAAAGTCCCCTACTATGATTGTGTTACTGTCGATTTCTCCTTTTATGGCTGTTAATATTTCCCTTATGTATTGAGGTGCTCCTATGTTTGGTGCATAAATATTTACAATTGTTATATCTTCTTCTTGGATTGATCCCTTGATCATTATGTAGTGTCCTTCTTTGTCTCTTCTAGTAGTCTTTATTTTAAAGTCTATTTTATCTGATATGAGAATTGCTACTCCAGCTTTCTTTTGGTTTCCAATTGCATGGAATATCTTTTTCCATCCCCTTACTTTCAGTCTGTATGTATCTCTAGGTCTGAAGTGGGTCTCTTGTAGACAGCATATATATGGGTCTTGTTTTTGTATCCATTCAGCCAGTCTGTGTCTTTTGGTGGGAGCATTTAGTCCATTTACATTTAAGGTAATTATTGATATGTATGTTCCTATTCCCATTTTCTTAATTGTTTTGGGTTCGTTGTTGTAGTTCTTTTCCTTCTGTTGTGTTTCTTGCCTAGAGAAGTTCCTTTAGCATTTGTTGTAAAGCTGGTTTGGTGGTGCTGAACTCTCTCAGCTTTTGCTTGTCTGTAAAGGTTTTAATTTCTCCATCAAATCTGAATGAGATCCTTGCTGGGTAGAGTAATCTTGGTTGCAGGTTTTTCTCCTTCATCACTTTAAGTATGTCCTGCCACTCCCTTCTGGCTTGTAGAGTTTCTGCTGAGAGATCAGCTGTTATCCTGATGGGGATTCCCTTGTGTGTTATTTGTTGTTTTTGCCTTGCTGCTTTTAATATGATTTCTTTGTGTTTAATTTTTGACAGTTTGATTAATATGTGTCTTGGTGTATTTCTCCTTGGATTTATTCTGTATGGGACTCTCTGTGCCTCCTGGACTTGATTAACTATTTCCTTTCCCATATTAGGGAAGTTTTCAACTATAATCTCTTCAAATATTTTCTCAGTCCCTTTCTTTTTCTCTTCTTCTTCTGGAACCCCTATAATTCGAATGTTGGTGCGTTTAATGTTGTCCCAGAGGTCTCTGAGACTGTCCTCTGTTCTTTTCATTCTTTTTTCTTTATTTTGCTGTGCAGCAGTTATTTCCACTATTTTATCTTCCACCTCACTTATCCGTTCTTCTGCCTCAGTTATTCTGCTATTGATCCCATCTAGAGTATTTTTTATTTCATTTATTGTGTTTTTAATCGATGCTTGATTCGTCTTTAGTTCTTCTAGGTCCTTGTTAACTGTTTCTTGCATTTTGTCTATTCTATTTCCAAGATTTTGGATCATCTTTACCATCATTATTCTGAATTCTTTTTCAGATAGACTGCCTATTACCTCTTCATTTGTTAGGTCTGGTGGGTTTTTATCTTGCTCCTTCTCCTGCTGTGTGTTTTTCTGTCTTCTCATTTTGCTTATGTTACTGTGTTTGGGGTCTCCTCTTTGCAGGCTGCAGGTTCGTAGTTCCCGTTGTTTTTGGTGTCTGTCCCCAGTGGCTAAGGTTGGTTTAGTGGGTTGTGTAGGCTTCTTGGTGGAGGGGACTAGTGCCTGTGTTCTGGTGGATGAGGCTGGATCTTGTCTTTCTGGTGGGCAGGTCCACGTCTGGTGGTGTGTTTTGGGGTGTTTGCGGACTTTTTATGATTTGAGGCAGCCTCTCTGCTAATGGGTGGCGTTGTGTTCCTGTCTTGCTAGTTGTTTGGCATAGGGTGTCCAGCACTGTAGCTTGCTGGTCGTTGAGTGAAGCTGGGTGCTGGTGTTGAGATGGAGATCTCTGGAAGATTTTCGCCGTTTGATATTATGTGGAGCTGGGAGGTCTCTTGTGGACCAGTGTCCTGAAGTTGGCTCTCCCACCTCAGAGGCACAGCACTGACTCCTGGCTCCTCAATTTGGGATGATTTGTTGTCTATTCATGTATTCCACAGATGCAGGGTACATGAAGTTGAT
The DNA here is from genome assembly GCF_025265405.1 of Mesoplodon densirostris. Lineage (NCBI taxonomy): Eukaryota > Metazoa > Chordata > Mammalia > Artiodactyla > Ziphiidae > Mesoplodon > Mesoplodon densirostris. The sequence goes on from NC_082664.1 coordinate 106,529,139, forward strand.
TGTGGATCTTTAATCCGCTGCTTCTGAGGCTGCTGGGAGAGGTTTCCCTTTCTCTTCTTTGTTCTCACAGCTCCTGGGTCTCAGCTTTGGATTTGGCCCTGCCTCTGCGTGTAGGTCGCCGGAGGGCGTCTGTTCTTCGCTCAGACAGGACAGGGTAAAGGAGCAGCCTCTTCGGGGACTCTGGCTCACTCAGGCCGGGCGGGAGGGAGGGGCACAGAGTGCGGGGCGAGCCTGCAGCGGCAGAGGTCGGCGTGATGTTGCACCAGCCCGGGGCGCGCCGTGCGTTCTCCCAGGGAAGCCGCCCCTGGATCCCGGGACCCCGGCAGTGGCAGGCTGCACAGGCTCCCGGAAGGGCGGTGTGGACAGTGTCCTGCGCTCGCACACAGGCTTCTTGGCGGCGGCAGCAGCAGCCCCAGCGTCCCACGCCCGTCTCTGGGCTCCGCGCTTTCAGCCGCGACTCGCGCCCGTCTGCAACATCAGTTCTGCAGTAAGTAGTTGGTGGTTCTGGTCTCAGCCTTAACACAGCTGGGGGACCTGAGACCATAGACTCTCTGAACCTCAGTTTCCTCATCTTGAAGTGTCAATAATGATCTCTCCCAGGCAGTACTCTTGACAGGATTCAGGAGACAATTCAGGTAGCATATCAAGCATGTGCCTTGCACAGCTCACATTCACTAAATAGAAGCAGCTATTTCATCTAGCAAAGAAAAAGCTTGGGGAGGGAGACGCAAGAACTGCCTTCACATTTTTAAAAGCCTGTCATATGCACGTGGGTTTCAACTTTTTCTGAGTACTCTGGAGCATAGAGCTTCTGTCAAGAAGTTACAAGGCAGTGATTTTTACTTCAATAAAAGGAAAAAAAAAAAAAAAGCACAGATTGAAAGCATAAATGGACTGGGGAGAACTGAGTAAATTTCTCCAAAGATTTTTCAAGCAAATCTTGGCTTTCTCTTTCCCAAGGATAATGTAAAGAATTCATGAGTCATTTGAAGGTTATCTTAGAGGGCATTGTCAATGTCTCCCACCTCTGAGTGTCTGTGCTTCTATCCCCAGACAGTGAAGGGCATTCCAGCCCCAAAGCCAGAGGGGATGCCTCCAAATCTAGGGGATGGGGCACACCCACATGGGTCCTCATCCACATGCAGCCTGCTAAAGGAAGTCTAGCAGCTGCAATTCCATTGTACAGTGCTATTTTTAAGTATCACAATACTGAGTTATAATTTATATCTCTGTTGTTCCTGAGAATTATAGTCTACCTTACGATCTGAAAAAGAACAAAGGTGCACACTTTAGAAACAAATCTGCCACATCTGTTCTTGTTCAAGATCATTCCTCATTCCACAGTATTATATTTTTCATTTAAGTTTCCATTTTTCAGGTTATTAATAAAATTAAGCATCTTTGGTAATGTGCATTAATGAAAAGTATTTCCCAGAGAACACTCCAGAGGAGTGTTAGAAGACATGTTAAGGAAATCAGGAACAGAGTGTGGTGATGAGATCAGGGGCCACAGGCCTAGAAAGTGATGGGAGAGGGTCCCTGGCATGGCTCTTAGTCCTTCTAGTGGAACCTAATCACATGCCCTTTCCAGCACCAGATCCAATCTTTTGCAGCCTAATCTGCTCTCCCTGAGGATACTTTATTTGACCTCCAAACTTATTCCTCAATGATCCTTCCTGGGGGTATTCTAGCAGGAAGCACAAGGAACCACAGCCTCCATTGCTGGCTTCCTCTCAGTTGGTAGTGTAGAATATGAGGATGACCGCACCACACTTTCAATAATACAGCATTATCAAGACCAGTATTCCAGTAGGATGCTTTGGTATTCCATAGTGTTAGCATGGCTAATTTGCCCTCATTTGCAATCACTTTTTTTTGCAGTACACGGGCCTCTCACTGTTGTGGCCTCTCCCGTGTGGAGCACAGGCTCCGGACGCGCAGGCTTAGCGTCCATGGCTCATGGGCCCAGCCGCTCCATGGCATGTGGGATCTTCCCGGACCGGGGCACAACCCGTGTCCCCTGCATCGGCAGGCGGACTCTCAACAGCTGCGCCACCAGGGAAGCCCACTATTGACTTTTTAGTGGTGCCGAAAACTGAGGCTCTGTTCACCAGTGCTGAATCAAATCTCGGAGACAGAGTTTTGAGTAAAGTAGAAAAGAATAGCTTTATTGCTTTGTCAGGCAAAGCGGGACACAGTGGCCTCACGTCCTCAAAAACTGTGTGTCCCCACTTGGGGGGATCTGGTGAGGAGTTATATAGCAGTGCTTCAAGAGTGGGGTTGCTGATAAGGAACAGGGTGTGTGCAGGGCCTGCATTCTTTTAAATTGGCCTCAGGTGGTCTCCTGATGAGCTTCTATTGGTTCTCGAGGTTATCAAGCTGTGACTTTCTCTCTGGAATGAAGAATGCTTCATCAACTAGTTAACATCTTCCATTCGTTGGGGGTTTTAGTTCTGCAGAAGAGTTCAAAGATATTGCTATGTGTATCCTCTGAGGTGGAACAAGGACCCTGCCCCAAGGCTGCATCACCATTTGACTGCTCCTCTCTTGTCTCTGCATCTCCTCCCTTCCCTTATTAGCAACTGTTTGAACCTGCCCGCTGGAACTCAGGGAAGGTCATGGAGGCTGAATCCAGTTCCCTACAAACAAGAAACCAGGGACACAGAAAGCCTTCTGTGCCCAAGAGCCCCACAGTGTCCTGTTTCATTCCGCTAACTCCCATGTTCTTCTGATCCGAGGTAACAGTTGTGCATGTATTTTTCTTTTAGAAAAAACAAAACTAAATAGTACATTATTTCTAAGGTATTCCATTGTCCAGATGAGTTTTTTTTTTCTTTTTGTATTAACCATACAGTTATTCTATCTCCAGCCTCCAGCTCATTGTCCAGTGGCCAGGTATTTAATCTAGGGAGCTAAGTATCCACACATTTGTTCTATGAGTTGGGTGTTCAAATAAATTAATGGAGCCTCTTTCCAAGATCAACTCCATCTCGGGCATTCTGTACACACAGTCATCCAGCTTGAAACCATGTAAACCTGCTCTTTAGTGATTTTACTGTTGAAATAATAAAAAGCTTAACCAAATAGGCAATTGTATACCTAAGACTACTCAGTTACTCAGCAGTAGAACTTCTAATAACACCAATCCAATAAGGTCCCAATAGTTTGGGAATTGGGGATTGACATGTATACACTGCTATATTTTAAATGGATAACAAACAAGGAGCTACTGTATAGCACAGGTAACTCTGTTCAATACTCTGTAATAACCTAAATGGGAAAAGAATTTGAAAAAGAGTAGATACATGTTTATGTATTGAAAAAAAAAAAAAAAAAAACACCTCAACAGTAAGAAGCAAAATAATCCAATTAGAAACTAGGCCAAGGTCAGAGACAGACATTTCACTGACAGGGATACACAGAGGGCAAATAATATCATTTGCCATTAGGAGAATGCAAATTAAAACCACAGTGAGATATCATTACACACTACCAGAATGGATAAAATTTTTAAAAATGATAACATCACACTGCTGAGAGGAAATGCTCTAGAAAAAAGTTTGGCAATTTTTCATAAAACTAAACATGTACTTACCATATGACTTAGCAATTGAACTGGAGAAATAGAAACTTAGGTTACACAAATAGCTGTAGCTGAATATTTATAGGAGCTTTATACATAAATACCAAAAGCTAGGGGCTTCCCTGGTGGCGCAGTGGTTGAGAGTCCACCTGCCAATGCAGGGGACACGGGTTCGTGCCCCGGTCCGGGAAGATCCCACATGCCGCGGAGCAGCTGGGCCTGTGAGCCATGGCCGCTGAGCTTGCACGTCTGGAGCCTGTGCTCTGCAACGGGAGAGGCCACAACAGTGAGAGGCCCATGTACCACAAAAATAAATAAATAAATAACCAGCTCAAAATACCAAAAGCTAGAAACAACTTAAATAACTATTAATGAGTGAAAAGTTAAATGAACTGCAGTAATCAACACAACAGAATACTACTCAGCAATAAAAAAGGAATAAACTATTGATATGTGCAACAACTTGGATGAATCACAATGGAATTATGCTGAATGAAAACAGTCAATCCCCAAAAGTTACATACCAGATAATTCCATTTATAGAACATTGTTGAAATGACAAAAGTAGAGAGAGAACAAATTAGTGGTTGCCAGGATTAGGAGTAGATGGGATAGAGGAGCCTGTGACCATAAAACAGTAGAGAGAGGGATTCATGTGATGAAACTCTTCTGAATCTTGACAGGTAATTTACACAGGTAATAAAATTGTTTTAAAGTAAACACACACAAATGCACACACATGCACACAAATGAGTGTGTTTAAAACTGAGCAACTGTTGGTAGTAGATTGTATCTATGTCAATATCCTGGTTGTGATCTTGTACTGTAGTTATGCCAGCTGTAGCCCTTGGGGGAAACTGGGTGAAGGTACATGGAATCTCTCTGTATTGTGCCTTATAACTATATTTTTTCAAAATAAAACGTTTAAAAAATGCATCAAGATATGAGTACTGGTTGTGTGTGTGCCAGCATGTGCCTCATAAATATATTGAAAATACCTGGGCCTGCCATTTCTCTATTTTCTCCTGTGATCCAAACTCACCCCTTCATTGGGTTTTAGTGTGTGCTGTTTCCCCTGCCTCAGATCACTCTTCCCACAGGTCTTTCCTTCTAGTGTATTGTTGTTCCATGAGTCTCTCTCCTGCAGGAACTTCTCCAGGTGTAGAGTAGGGAATAGAGGCCCTCCTGGTGTTAAGCTCCATTCAGCCCAACATAAGGCTGGAAAAACAATGACAATATTGTAGATTTTATTTTTATTGCAGAGCCATGATTCTCAAAGCACAGTCCCCATGGCTTGGTTAGGAGAGGATTCTAATCTCAGCCACATTCTGTGTCCAGAAGCAGTATCTCCCCAAACAGTTTAGTTTTGGTATTGAGATTTGGTCACCCATTTTAGACTTCCTACTGGGAGGAGGGGGCCCATTGGCATTTCACATCGAGTATCACCATCCTGAGAGATGCTCTGTCAATGCTGATCTTCAAAAGGGCAAGATGCCTAAATATTTTCCCTTCTCTCCCAGAAGGTTCCTTACCCGCTTTGCACACTTGCCTCTCCTTTCCAACTGTCTTCAAGAGTATATGGGATTCATGGTATTGTTAAGACAAAGACATATTCTATTGTTCTAAATGAGATCACAAGAGCAGTGACATGGTTTATTCCAGACACAGAGAGCCTTGTGGGACCAAGTAGGGTTTGTTCTCAAACTACAGTAATAACTACAATAATCTGGAAGTGCCCAGAATAGCTGCCAGGTTCCTAGTTGAAATGCAAACTAAAGCTCCAACGTCAATTTGGATCTCCAACATCTCTTCCTGAGCAAAGTGTTTATTTTGCTAATATCCAAATTGACAAACAAAAGCTGCCATTTACCTGACTGCAATTATTCTATATTATTATAGTTCCAGTCTCTCTGAACTATTTGCCAAAGTCTGATCTGATGTTAGTAATTTTCTGGGCAAGACTCATGCCTTGCTTTTCACCTCCCTCCAATTTTCCAAGGATAGATCCCTCCAGAAAGGCTCTGGGTGTCTTCACAACTTGAAGTCTGGGTCAATTTGACACCATTCCAAGAGAAGTACCTCTTAAACTCTTCTTGTCCCTTGTCCTCATCCCAGGAGTAATTTCTTCCTCAAATGATTATCAATGGGAACATCTATTCCCTTCAAAGCAAACTCTCCACCTAGGAATTACTCTAAAATCTAAGTTGAATAGCTAAGCCATGGTGCTGTGCTTGCTGACTTTAAGAGTCATTTGTAGAGACATGGATGGACGTAGAAACTTTCGTACAGAGTGAAGTAGGTCAGAAAGAGAAAAACAAATATCGTATATTAACGCATATATGTGGAATCTAGAAAAATGGTGTAGATGATCTCACTTGCAAAGCAGAAATAGAGACACAGATGTAGAGAACAAATGTATGTATACCAAGGGGGGAAGGGGGGATGGGATTAATTGGGAGACAGGGATTGACATATATACACACTACTATGTATAAAATAGATAACTAAGGAGAACCTGCTATATAGCACAGGGAACTCTATTCAATGCTCTATGGTGACCTACATGGGAAGGAAATCCAAAAAAGAGGGAATATATGTATACATAAAGCTGATTCACTTTGCTGTACAGCAGAAAGTAACACAACATTGTAAAACAACTATACCCCAATAAAAAAAATTTTTTAACATAAAAAAAGAGTCAATGTAAATAAGTTCATTTGTATCATTTGTTTTCAGATTCCACATATAAGTGATATCGTATGATATTTGTCTTTCTCTGTCTGACTTCCTTACTTAGTATGATAATATCTAGGTCCATCCAGACTCACAGACATAGGAAAAAAAACTTGTGGTTACCAACAGGGAAGGGTTGGGGGGAGGAATAATTTAGGAGTTTGGGATTAAGAGATACACACTACTATATATAAAATAGCTCAACAAGGTCCTACTGTATAGCACAAGGAACTATATTTAATATCTTGTAAACAACCTATAATGGAAAAGAATCTGATAAAGAATATATATGTATATATATAACTGCATATATATATATATATAATATACATATATGTATGTATATTATATATATATATATATATAACTGAATCACTTTGCTCTACACCAGAAACTAACACAACATTGTAAATCAAGTATACTTTGATTTAAAAAAGTCAATATAATTTCAACATGTAGGTGGGAAAAATATGAACCAAGTTGCAGATGGGGAGAGTTGCCTGGCCCACATGCATCCAGTGTGTGCACAGGACTAAAAAAGATGAAACTTCTAAAAGTTAGTTTGGGGCCAGAAGTGGACAATTTCGAATGCCATGATAAGGAGCTGGGGCCTTATTTTGTAAGCTTTTCTGGGAAAGATGCAAAAGAAATGTGCCGAATTGTGAAGAGCCTTTTGCTGTATTTGTTGCTCCAGTGCTGTTCTCAGAGCCCAGCTCTTAGCACTGACACTCATCTTTTAATTAGTGGAGGTAAATGGGCCTTGATAATGCCTGCATGTCTGGATTTAGATATACTTGAGCCTGACTGTTGGAAGAGTGAAAGTGGCCTTGAGGAGAAACTTACACCCAGGACAGAATGATAAATAGGGGAAACACAATGCTCCAAGCTTAGGAATAAGATTTAACAACAACAAAAAATATCTATCAAGTTTCCTGAAAACCAGGTGGTAAAGGGAGATTGTCAGTAAAAAGGAATCAAATGGCAGTAGAACCTTTTCTAGTGCTGGTGCCTAAGGATGGGCAGAAACTGCCTTTGCTGGCAATGGAGAGCTTTGTCCATATTGGACCATAGCTCCCAGGGTTTCCAGACAGCTCATATAATGTGATTCTCTTTCTTAAAGGTCATCATCAAATACTCAACAGAATGTAATTTTATTTTAAATTTCTTTAGAAAAACTCTCAGATAAACAAACTCACAAACTAGAAGGGGGAGAACCTACCTTGTTGGATCACGTGTGGCAAAGGTGGGCTTGACAATCCCAGGCACCCTGCTGCCATCTCAGGGGGCACAGTGTTCTTGGAATGGTAAACAAGGTAACATAGGGGAACAAATTTTATCAACAGAACCCTCTGTAGAATAACAGGAGATTAGAATTAAATTATACATTTGTTTATTCATTCAAACACAGCCTGTTCAGTGTCTCTCATGTGTTATGCACTGGGGTTACAATGACAAACAGAACAGACACTGTCCCTGTGAACATGGAGTTTACAACCTGGGAAGAGTAGGACCAGAGGCACGCTTCAAAGAGCAGCCACAGTCATGTGGGTAAGTGTCACCATGGGAGGAAAGCATCCCAGAGGATCTCACGATGGCATCTACACCAACGCAGGCTTTCCAGGGGAGGTAGCCACTGGAATTTGAAATTGAGGTTAGTCTGTTAGGCATGTCCTAACAGTGTCCAGGGCATTTCTGGAGCTTTGAAGAATCTGAAATGAAAGGGAGGGAAGAAGATGATGGGTGAGCAAAGCCAGATCAGGCAGGCACTTGGGAGCCATGCTGGAGAATTTGAACTTGATAAGAATTAGGAAGAGGAATGGGAATAAGGTTTGTGCTTCTTTTCCTTTATTTGACAAAGGCTTTGAGGCAGGAAATCTTGCATATTACACAAATCTCCACTCTTCGCTTTATGTCAAGGGCATTTTTGTGTCTCCCATGAACTTATATGGCTTAAACTTTTTAGTCCTTAGTATTCACAAGTGAATTTCCTGTTGTCTGTAGTGGATCCCCAAAAGTGTTGAACCAGGGTCTCTTGATATTAACTCTTTTTTCTTTAAAATTTCTTTTTTTTATTGGAGTATAATTGCTTTACAATGTTGTGTTAGTTTCTGCTGTAGAACAAAGTGAATCAGCTATATGTATACATATATCCCCTCCTTCTTAAACCTTTGAAGAGGTAAAGCATGCATCCACAAGATTCCTAGTGTTTGGCCTCCCGTTTCCTTTTCTTATAGAAAATATTCACTTGGTTTCAAAGTGCTATTTCATTAAATCATTAATTTATGAAAGCTGACTCTGATGCCAAAATTATGCCTGATTATATATTGTACCATATAATAAGATGTATATTTACACTAAAATTCCATAAAATATATTTATTTTTGTTTTCTGGGTTTTCAGTAAAATTACATATTACTAATATTTTTATGCTACTTATGTTTTTCCCCCTTGGAACTCAGAGAGTGGAACCTTGGAATCTGGCTGCTCTGTGACCTCAGAGATGATATGGTATAGAGTTTATACCATGAGCATTTATATAGATTGGAGTTATACCTTCACTGTGTGATATTGAGCAAGATGTTTACCCTCTCTGTTCTTCAGTGTCCTCCTAAAAAAAGAAAAAAAAAACAAAAACAAAAACACTAGTGCCTCAGGGGTTATTGTAAGAATTACGTGAGACAATTATGTTAAGTCTTCCAAACAGAGCCTGGAAGGGAGTAAATTCTCAAGGAGGTTGATTATTAATTATTTTTATTAATTTTTTATTTTTTGCTATGCTTATGTAGAATTACTAGAGGATAACATATTTCTAATGAGAAAATTTTCCGGTGATTAAAACTTAATACTTTGAGCAGCCACACATACCCATTTTTGAATATTTGGGGGTTGAACCCTTGCTAACTGTGAAATCCCTTATTAACACATATCGATATAATTGCAGTTGCTTCTAGGAATCATTATACTAAATATTAAATTTAGCATTAAGCAGCCATAGGAGCATCACCAGGAAGACAGTTTACCCCCACACTAAATGGCCCTACAGAATTCCCTTTCTACAAGTGTTACTTTTAAAAATGTTGTTGTTCTTATTTGAATCTGCTCTTAATGCCAGGCTATCAGTTGGCCTGCCTCTAGTAACCCCTCAAAACTTCTGTTGTTATTGTCAATATGAATTAGAAAACAGGGAGATGATCTTGTTGTGTATTAAGAGAGTAATGAGGACCTCAGGAAAAATCTTTGCCATCAGTCAAATCTATACATTTTGTCCTCCAACTTTTATGATTTCTAATCCCCCCTGCTGAATTACCACCAGTACAATTTCTCTTTTAAAGCCATTATATTGAAAGGACACATTTAGTTTACAATAAGAGAAATGTGGTGCCTCTGTTCATGCTGCAAACACTTCATGCACTCAGAAGAATAATAAATGTGAAACTGTCAGCTACTTACCCCATTTCAATTAACCAGGACTTTAGGGAATGGCAACTTTTACAATGTTTAAGTTCAACTTTGAAGTCTCACTCACTTAGAGCTGGAATAGCCCTATCAGTATCATGACTTATTTAAGTGCATTTATAAAACAGAAACAGTTTTGTCTATTTAACCAGAAGTCAAATTAGTACATGCAAACACCAATGCAACACTAACAACTTTTTTTTAATTAAGTTTTCCTTCCGTTTGATCTTCTGCTGTTTGGGCTACATTTGATTCTTCAAATTGAATGATGAGAATAGTTACCTCTGAGAGAACAGAGGTAGAATTAATGTACATAACCACTCCCATCTCCAAGAAAAGATCTGTATTTCACTGAAAAACTGGTTTTTATGGCTAGTTTGATAAGGCATGACCAGGAGGTCATCCTGAGGGGTGTTGATGGTAACTCCAGGTTGCCTGTTTTGCTGTCTGCCCAAAGAACCGCTTGCTTGATGTCATGTATCCTTGCACCTGTCTTAATAGCAACAGAAGGCAAACAATGTGTTTTAGATGAGTTACTTTTTCCTACGGCTGGTCCAATAGCAATAACTGCCAAAGTAATAAATTGTCAAGTTGTGTGTTTAAAGGTTTGGTTTAGAGGTCAAACTTTCATGTTAACTCCACTGATTTAAAAGCAAGTCTTCTCAAATATTGTTCCTGCTTTCAGAAACCAAAAAGACAATTAAGTTCATGGAGGAACCAAAAAAATTCCAGAAGAAAGTTGGAGTCAGAAGGTATCATTTCAGCTGCAGGGGTTTCCTGTAACAAAGAAAAATCCGTTCAAATGAAAGTTTAGCAAAATGAGCTATAAGGAAGGACTGTGATGGTGTTAGGAAAACAAAACAAAACAAAACAACAACAACAAAAAAAAAACTGTGTACAGTTAAAGCAATAAAGAAATGGAGCAAAAAACCCAGATCAGAGCATGAAGGAGAGCCTTAAAGGATTGGGCAGGAAGTGAGGTCTGGACAGGACACGGGCTCAGAGCCCAGATGTCAGTTTGAGCTTAGAATAATTCAGTGATTCATTTTATTCTCTCATTCATTTGTTCATCATACATCTATCATGAGTGAGGCACTGTGCTTTGTGTTGAAGAAACAGAGACAACTTCAGTCTCTGTTCTGAAAAGATATACAGTTTATTAGTTTGGTAAACAAATTAGAAAAAAGAGAAAACAAAAGGAAAAATGGAGAGAACCATCAGCAGACCAGAAACTAAGGCAGTGAGACCCAGGGGCCACAGATACACCAGAAAAGGAGCAAGAAAAGTGAGAAGAGTTAGCAAAGATTTTTGATGGAGTTTGAAACCAAGCAGTGATAAGCAACCAAAAACCTATCAGCTTCTGGAAGGAAGGGAATATTTTAATTTATTTTTGATTTTATTTTGGTGTTTATATAGCAGTTACGTTACACCAGGCATTAAGAAGTTACAAATATAAGCTCATTAAATCTTTCAAACAACCTTATGAGGTAGGTACTATTATTTTCTCCCAGGCATCCTGGTATCCGTGTTCACCCCCTTACCTGGTTCACTACCCTGTAGGCAGTTGGACCTTCATGTCTGTGTCCCCATCTGTCTCCTGTGCCTGATGCAAAACAGGCATCAAGCCATGTCTGCTGTGTGAAAGCGGCATGACAGCAGAACAATTGAACATCAACTTCAGGGGCTTAGAAAGAGAACACTGGACAGATTGTTCCATTTTCTTTTAGAGCAGAAGCCAATCTCAACCTCTGCAGGTCCAAAGCCTGAAAGTCAAATCAAAAAGGAATAAATGGTATGAATAGAGTCAGGTTCCAAGAGAGTACATAAGTTCATGATTCTCCTCAGCTGCAATATTTAAAGGAACCAGGCTCATGCATCCACTTAATAGAAATTTATTCTGTAACTCCTTGGTGCAAGGCACTGTTCTCCATGCTGGAACTACAACAGAAAACTAACAGACAGGGCCTTTCAATGATAATCAAATGATCAAGTTAATTACAGATTTTTGTTAGGGCTATGAAGACAAGTTGGGACACAGAGTAATAAGGGGGACAATAAATAAGGCATTAGGGTCTTTTTGAGAAGTTGGCATTTGAGAGAGGACCTGAAGGTTAAGAAGGATCCAGCCATTCAGCAGAGCTGGGGAGGGATGGGCTTTCCCAGCAGAGGGAATATCAGGTATAAAAGCCCAAGTGTGGAAAAGGCTCTGGCACACTCACAGAACAGGCAAGTAGAGCCTTATGGGCAAAGGGCAAGGGATGTGGTGTACAAGCAGAGACCAGAAAGGGCCAGACAATTCAGGACCTTGTGCCCATAGCAGAGAGTTTGGAGATTGTTTTAAAACAAACAACCAGAAACAAAACAAAACTTGGGAGAGTTCAAATCAGGGAATCCTTGATGTTTGAAAAAGATTGCCATAGCTTCTGTTTGGAAGATGGATTGGTTAGGGCAAAATGGAAGCAGGAAGGATGTTGCCCTGGAATCTAGGAGGAAAGTGTTCTGGGGAAGCAGAGGTAAGGAGGTGATGAGAAGCTCATGGGTACTTTCAGTGAAGATGAGATTTGGTAGTGCATTGCATTTGGAGAATGAGGGAAAGGGAGGACTCAAGGATGATGCCTAGCATGGTGTTTTGAGTAACAGGGTGTAAAATGGCACCATGCATTAAGATGAGGAATATGAAGGAAAGATAAGGAGTAGGAAAACTAAAACTTGAACAACAAATAAATGCTTCACCTGATAGAAAACTGTCTTCCAAATCAGGACTTGAATGAAGGTGAATATGAAGTTAAGTCTAGCCATCAATAAATATAATACAGTAAATTAGGTATTTGATGATAATAAAAATATCTCTTCTAATAAAAAAATACTATAAATATCCCGAGGTCAGGCATTGTGACCGATTCATACTAGATGTTCAGTAAATCTGTGTTTGTTGAAATAAACCCAAATGAAAGTCAAGAGGCAGAAAATAAACTCAGGTCCAGAATAATAAGTTTCCTTTTAGGCTCTGCCACTTTCCAATTGAGTGACTTTGGAGAAGTTAAACTCTGAATTTCAATATTCTCATATGTGGAATGACGACTGCAACAGAAGATCACAATGGTTAAATAAAATATTATGTAAAACCAGCTGCACGTTACAGACCCTCAGACTCCTATAACCCTTCCTACAGCTTCAGCTATTGTTTACTCCCAAGTTTGGGTCTGTAAGCATTTTTTGTAATCTCTACATCTACTTCAATTAAATTTTGTCTTATCATCTAAGACAGCATTGTGCATAGAGAAGGAATTCAATTCATCTTTGCTGATTAACAGATTCCTTTAATTAAACGTAAACCCTCAAGAAGAACACATAAGTAGCACAATGGACCTTGGTCTCCAGGATTCTGTCACCTATCTTTGTCCTGAATATCCCCCTTCTGCCCTCTTCTCATTGACAGGCAGCCAAAGAATGAGAATTTGCCTTTCAATCTATTGTGAGCAAAGTGAAATGATTCTCTTTCAGCATAACAAAGCCTATAGGCAGCTGTAAAATATAATTTCCTTTCAGCTTCTTGACAGACTTGATATAAATTTCAGTGCACAGGGGGAAATAAAGCAGGGGCCGCTTTAAAAGATAAATTTCATCATGTATGTCTGACAATAGTGTATATGTTCAGAGGTCCTTTTTTTTAAGAGAGGAAAAACAGACTATGCTTTTAAACAATCAAAGGTTAAAGGTAGCTCCGTCATTCATGTGGTTTCATTCTCTTATGCATATTGAAATACCTCAGAAAGATTTATAACCCTGGTTCATACAGTCAGACTTCCAGTAAATGAGGCTCTTTTTGAAGGTTAAATATTTATGTTCCTATTTCCCTGCTTGATACAGACAATAAGAGTAAACCCCCATTAATCAAGGAGCCAGGGTGACAGGCAGGGTTAGGACAAGAAATGGTGGCTGGTCCAGCAACTTGAGCATCTTCTGCTCTCCTACATTAGTTCTCTGGAAATGAATGAATGAATGAATGAAACCTCCCAGAAAACCAGTCTCAGGAAGCAGAAGTAAATCTCTTTGGAAAATATGAGTCTAAGTTAGTTTAAAATTCCCCACATATCCAACCTAGTGAGACAGATCTTAGGAGATGATAATAATTGTCCTTTAGAAGAACAGCCAATTACAGTGAGTGAAATACTTTTATATACATACACTTGAGCTTTACAGAACTCTATGGAGTGGATAGGCAGACACTGTTATTTTACCTCATAGTTGAATAAGTTGATGTTTTAAGTGCATGAGTGACTTGATCTGTGTCACACAGGTGGTTCATGGCAGGACTAGGACAACAACTACGTTATCTTGATTCCTGTGAGGGTGATCTATCCATTGTGTGCTTCTAATTACGACAACAGTAATAGCAACAAATACTTATGTAGTGAATTATGGTTTAACAAAGTTATACCACTTTATCACATTTGACCTTTAGAGCAATCCCTTGAGTATTTCTTTATCTTATTTTATCTTATTTTAGTTTTCACCTGATATTTATTTGCATAAAAGTTTTGTAAAGTTCAATAAGATGAAAAATGGCTGTTCCTTGATCCTTCACCCCCAAGACCTACTCCCTGAGAATAAAGCATTTTCAGCTCTCTTATTGACTGCTTCTGGTATTTATCCCCATATTTATAAATGGCATTTTTGCATTGCTATTTCTCAACTGTTCAGCTGTAGACATTACATATTGACTCCTAGGATGGAAGACAAGAATCAAGTGCTGAACCCCCTCCCCCAACACACAGAAATACTTACAGGAGTTATAAAACAATTTTGGTTAAATCAATATCTAGTGCTTATATTACCGTGACCACTTAAATATTATTTACAGCTATGGCAGAAAGTACTAAATTTCCTTTATTTCTCTGTTTTCCTCAACACCTTGCTTTTATTTATTTTCCCCCTTAAGTTAATAAAAGCGATATTTTTTCTTAGTTTCCTGTGTACATATCAAATAATTTTATTCTGAACTTCTCTCAATATAATGATATATACTATCAGGTAAATGTATCATCATTTTTTAAAAAAACATATATTTCTTCTGAACCCTCAGGCCTCTTGTCCCAATCTGGACAGTTTTCCAGGCCACAGTACAGCCATCATCTGGGTAATTGCTGTCCATCTCCATATACTGGATCCTTGTTTAATGTTTTTCTTCTCCTGATTTATGTCCTGAGCAAATCCTGGAGCAAATCCTCTGATAACTTCCTGAGAAAGAAGCATGAACAATTACACCTTGAGAAATTTTAAAGCTAAAATTTATTTATTTTTTTCCTCTCACAATTCATTAATGGTTTATCCTTACCTTAGATTGAAAAACTTTCACCCAGAACCATGAAGACTTTTGTCCACTTTTTTCTCTTCAGTCTTTCTGTTGATAGAGCCAAAGACATCCAAATTATTTATTTTCTGTAGGCAATCTATTCTTTTTTATGAGAGCTTTAAAAAGTTTTATACTTAAAGTTCTGAAATATCACAGTATGGGGCCTGGATGCTGGTCTTTTCTTATTTATTATTCTGGTTCTTAATGGAGCCATTTCAATCTGGGAATTCTTATCCTTCGTTTCTTAAAAAAAAACACCTAATTTATAATTTTATTCAGTTGCTTTTCTTTAGAAATTCTATTAGTTCAATTGAATATCCTAGATTTAATGCCTTTTTCTTTTTATCAATTCTCTTCTACTTTTCTTTTTTCACATTAAAAAAAATAAGGTAAAATATATAGAGTGAAATGCAAAATTTTAGCTATACAATTGGTTGAGATTTGATGAATATATGTGCCCATATGACCATTTGACCACCCACAATGAAGATACAGAACATTTCCATCAATCTCTTCCTGACATCCTCACCCACACTCCATTTCCTCAGTTGTTTTCTGATTCTTGGCTGTCCATTTCTATTTAATGTGAAATAAACTTTGATCAAAGACATATATGGGGAAAGAGAGTTGTTGACTGATAAGACTCAGTTGTGGAACAGCTGAGGATAAGAAATTATGTTGGAGGGGCTTCCCTGGTGGCGCAGTGGTTGAGAGTCCGTCTGCCGATGCAGGGGACACGGGTTCGTGCCCTCGTCCGGGAGGATCCCACATGCCGCAGAGCGGCTGGGCCTGTGAGCCATGGCCGCTGGGCCTGCGTGTCTGGAGCCTGTGCTCCGCAACGGGAGAGCCTGCAGCAGTGAGAGGCCCGTGTATCGCAAAAAAAAAAAAGAAAAAAGAAAAAAGAAATTATGTTGGAGACACCCTTCTTCATCCAAGTGGCAGTACCAAGTATTCCTGTGGGCATCCTGGAAGCTAAATTAGAAGGATACTTATGGTTTGTGTAAGTCATGGTTTAACCAAAGAAGCAGAACCAGTAGGAGATATAAATGTATAGATTAAGATAGGTATATAGATTTGGATATAGATATAGGTCTATATCTATCTATATATGTATATATAAAGAGATTTATTACAAGGGATTGGCTTACACAGTTGTTGGGACTGGCTAAGCAAGTTCAAAGTTCATAGGTGAGGCAATCAGGAAGAGAAGATCACAGTCAGGCTGGAACCCTATAGGAACAGGTTGAATTTTTTGTCTATATGTTTCAGTCTAGAAGGAAGATCCAAGGGCAAAGAGAACAATTGAAAAGACAGCAGATGTTTAGAGTCTCTGCATCCATAAAGTCCTAAGCCTCTTTGAAAGGGCTTACCTTAATTAGGTAGAGCTACCAAAATCTTTTTTGATTAACTTAAAGTCAATGGATTAGGGACTTTATTTATATCTTCAAAATATCTTCACTGCAGCACTTAGATTACAGTTTGATTTTATAACTGGGAGAAGGTGTGTACATGCTACATCATAACTGTCCTCCAGCTGTCCCTGTAGCCCACCCTAACAAGGAACACTAGAAAAGGAATTCAGTTTAGTCAAGTTAAAACATCAAAACTCCGTCACATTGTCTCATGATTACAATGAAGACATCTGCTTAATTCCTTTGTATTGAGCACACCACCTAGCCTGCACTCTCAGCTATGCCAAGGGTTGAGTCACAAGCCTCTAATTCAGCTCCTTTAGAGAGAAAAACTCCTATTTCCTATTAAGGGAGGTAACTGGGGTATTCAACTACCCCCATACAGACTTTCAACAATTCTTCCATCTCACATTTTAAGAAACTTCCAGTTCCTGAGATTTTCTAGCCTTCTACAGCTCAAAGGGCTTGCTTTTGTTGGGAAACCACTTGGCTTTCATGTTTCATCAATCTTATGAAGCAGTTTCTACTCATTCACTTACCGTCTTAATTTTCTAAGACAGTAGATTGCAGGTGCTCTCACCACAAAAACAAAACAAACAAAATAAAACAACAAAACAAATAAAATAAAACAGGTAACTATGTGAGAAGATAGATATGTTAATCTGCTTGACTGTAGTCATTATTTAACTATATACAAATAACTATATACAAACTATGTATAGCAAAACATCATGTAGTATACCTTACATATACATAATTTTATAAAAATGTTTTTAAAATTAAAAACAAAAAAATTCTTGACTTCTCCAAGTTGACCTCTTCTCCCATTTTCTTGTTCCAACTTTCTGGAAAGTTTCTTACTGGACTTTTAGCTGTGTTTTGGCATATAAATGCTTGGGTTTAATCTGCAAAGGCCAAATAAGTTTGTTTCCATTTTGTGAATAAGGGAATAGGATCCTTCTGAAAACTTAAGTGACATAAAGTCACACAACCAACACATAGTCAGGGCCTCAAACACAGCTTCTAGTGAATTACCTAATTCTGATGAAATGTTAAGGGCGTTGCTGAAGGACACTAAGCAGTTTTTCAAGTGTGTTGAAAATATTCTCTTACTACACTTGCCTAGGAAAGTTGAAATTGTATTTCCTGGTCACACCATGCATTTATCATCCATAAGCCATTGCCCTAATATAATATTGGAATGCCTATAGATCCAATTGTTGACTTGCAAGGTTGTCTTATAAGATTAGCATATGATCCAAATATATAAGCAATAGGTAGTAATGTTTCTCCCATAGTCAAAATAAAAAACACGAGAGCAAAGTTGTCACCATGCACAACTACAAGACATGACTTACATTCCAGATGTTGGCTCTTCTGATAAAGACACTAACTCTGCATATCTAAAAGTTTTAAATCTAAAAATGAGATGCCTCCATCATGGTATCAAAGAATAGTTCCTCTAAATTGAAAGCTGGTACTGTCACATGGCCATTTTGGACTCCTTGGAGCTTCAGTACAACAGGCGAGGAATGGGTCATATTACTGGCTAGAGTCAATGATCCTGCTATCAAGAGGATAACAAAGAAGGAAGGATCATAGGTTAAATGACTTAGGTAATCCTTTCAAATTAAGCCTACAAAATCCTTGCAAAGAGCCTCAGAATAGCCTTAAATCTCACATCACCCTCCATGAAAACTGTAGTAGACTGGATTATGAGTCCCAATACTTTGATGAACAGTAAACATATATTCACACTCTTTGCCATGTAACTTTCAGTACCCTCCCCCTTTGTGTGGAATCTTCTTTTCTACCCCACTGATAATGGGCTTTGTGAATTACTTTGGCCAGTGAACTATTAGCAGACGTAATGGTAGCAGAAAGCATAAACACGCTTATGTTGACCCGTTGGCCTCTTATGCTGCAATGATCACCTTGAGATCTGGGTCCCAGAGTGAAATCTGTGAGAGGAACATAACTTAGTCCTCTGGTAGCCTAGAGTCCAGACTGGTCCAGTGGAGTTACAGCTTACTGACAGACCTGGGTGCAAGGAATAAATATTGTTTTAAACCACAGCAACTGGGACTGTTTGTTACACAGCACTATTGCAGGAATCACTGAAAAAGGTAGAGGCAACACTGTTATAATTCTACTTCTTGGATTTTCACAAGATTCCACTCATCCTCCCTTGTCATAAACCTCTCCACCTGAGCAGGCTTTAGTGAAACTTCTTTCCAACAAAATCACCTTAAATTAAAAGAGGATGAGATAGTATTTCTTCCTTACAAAGTTTATTGACCTACAAGAAACCAAATCATGAGTAATAACTAAGAAAACCAAATAAGTATCTAAATATACACAATGAAAAAATGATAAATATTGATTTCCATAAGATTAATTAACACTATTTTGGTAGGAAAATAAGTTTAAAATTTAGAACAAGTTTACCTCTGTGAATGGTAGACTTGTCATAAAACATCTAAAAATATAAATTAGAGAGAAAATCTGTGAGCTATCCTTTTTATTATTACGTCTTATCACCCTCTCTCTTCTCCCTTTCCAAATATGTGCTTTTTGCCTGGCACTCCTATTTTAGTCAGTGATACTTGTAACAAATGCCTCTATCTTTTGCTGCCAAAATAAAATTATCACATGGAGACACACTGGAGGTAGGCTGTAGAGATGACTACAAGTAAATAAAAGATACAGATTTTTTTAAACTTATTAAATTGATTATTCTAATTTGTGTTTATAAATCTAAAAATGTTTTGCAATTATGGAGCAGAAAATATAGTTAATTTTCTTCAAGAAAATGATGAGCCTTCAAATTTTTCAAAACTATTGATTTTGACAAAACAAGAAGGAGCTGAAATAATAATAAGCTAGAATTTTTTAGAGATGTTTTGAAATCTGGAATTAGTATTTACAAGCTGGATGATTATTTATGGTGATGAACAGTTAGTTACATTTGAAAATATTGCATGGTTAGGGTACAATATTTGTGTTTATAAATATACTTTCGTATATTTATATATTTTCAAAACCAGGAAAATCTGGAATAAAATTTTGTTTGCTATGTTAACTTCTTACCAAATTTTCTAATATGCTTGTTTTTCACTATCATTTTTCTTAAATTTGTAAATTATTTGTAAAATGATTAAAATATACAGGCATACCCTGTTTTATTATGCTTCACTTTATGGTGCTCCACAGATATTGCATTTTTTACAAATGAAGGCTTGTGGCAACCCTGCATCAAGCACATTTATCAGTACCTTTTCCCCAGCAGCATTTGCTCACTTTGTGGCTCTGTGCCACATTTTGGTAATGCTTGAAATATTTCAAACTTTTTCACGATTATTATATTTATTATGGTGATCTGTGATCAGTGACTTTGATATTACTCTTGTCATTGTTTGGGGAAGCCAGGAATCATACCATAAAAGACAGTGAACTTCATTGATAAACACTGTCTGTGTTCTGACTGCTTCACCAACTGTCCATTCCCCCTTCTCTCTCTCCCTCTCCTCCAGCCTCCCTATTCCCTGAGACAAAACAATATTGAAATTAGGCCAATTAATAACCCTACAATGGCCTGTCAGTGTTCAAATGAAATGAAGAGTTGTACATCTCTCACTTTAAAGGAAAAGTTAGAAATTATTAAACTTAGTGAGGAAAGCATGTTGAAAGCTGAAATAGGCTGAAAGCTAGGCATGTCAAGTTGTGAATGCCAAGGAAAAGTTCTTGAAGGAAATTGAAATATAGCAAGGATAAGAAAGTGAAACAGCCTTATTGCCAACATGGAGAAAGTTTTAATAGTCTGGATAGAAGACCAAGCCAGAAGATCAAACAACATTCCCTTAAGACAAAGCCTTATCCAGAGCAAGGTCTTAAATCTCCTCAATACTATGAAATGTTAGAGAGGTGAGGAAGCTGCAGAAGAAACGTTTGAAGCTCTCAGAGGTTGGTTCATGAGGTTTTGGAAAGAAGCTGTCTCTATAACCTAAAAGAACAAGGTGAAGCAACAAGTGTTGATGTAGAAGCTGCAGCAAGTTTTCCAGAAGATCTAGGTAAGATAATTAATGAACGTGGCTCCACTAAACAGTCGATTTTCTATGAAGATGATTAGCCTTATATTGGAAGAAAATGCCATCTAGGACTTTGATAGCTAGAGAGAAGAAGTCAATACCTGGCTTCAAATCTTCAAAGGATGGGCTGACTCTCTTGATAGGGGATAATGCAGCTGGTAACTTTAAGTTGAAGCCAGTGCTCATTTACCATTCTGAAAATCCTAGAGTTCTTTAGATTTATGCTGAACCCACTCTGCTCATGCTCTATAAATTCAACAACAAAGCCTGGATGACAGCACAGCTGTTGACAACATAGTTTACCTAATATTTTAAGCCCACTGTTGAGACCTGCTGCTCAGCAAAAATGATTCCTTTCAAAATATTACTGCTCACTGACAACACACCTGGTCACCCAAGAGATCTGATGGAGATGTACAAAAAGATTAATGTTGTTTTCATGTCCACTGACACAAAATCCATTCTGAGCCCATGTATTAAGGAACAATTTTGACTTTTAAGTGTTATTTAAAAAATACATTTTGTAAGGCTATGGCTTCCATAGATAGTGATTCCTCTGATTAATCAAGGCAAAATAAATTGAAAACCTTCTGGAAAGGATTCACCATTCTAGATGCCATTAAGAACATCATGATTCATGGGAAAAGATTAAAATAATAACATTAACAGGAGTTTGGAAGAAATTGATTCCAAACATCATGGATGACTTTGAAGGGTTCAAGACTTCAGTGGAGGAAGAAACTGCAGATATGGTGGAAATAGCAAAGAACTAGAATTGGAAGTGGAGCTTGAATATGTGACTGAATTGCTGCAGTCTCATAATAACACTATAACAGAGGGGGTTGCTTATAAAGATGAGCAAATACAGTGTTTTCTTCAGATAGAAATTAATCCTGGAGAAGATGCTATGAAGATTGTTGACATGACAACAAAGGATTTAGGATATTAAATAAACTTAGTAGATAAAGCAGAGGCAGAGTATGAGAGAATTGACTACAATTTTGAAAGAAGTTCAACTGTGGGTAAAATACTATCAAACAGCATTTCGTGCTACAGAGAAATCATTCATGAAAGGAAGAGTCAATCAATGTGGCAAACTTCACTGTTGTCTTATTTTAAGAAATTTCCACAGGCACTCCAACCTTAAGCAACCACCACCCTGATCAGTCAGCAGCCATCAACACTGAGGCAAGACACTCCACCAGCAAAAAAGATTACAGATCACCAAAGGCTCAGATAATGGTTAACATTTTTTAACAATATTTTTTAATTATTGTGTGTACATTTTGTTGTTGTTGTTGTTGTTTTAGGGTTAATAGACTGTAACTTAACTTTTATATGCACTGAGACACCAAAAGAAAAATACTGTGTGACTTGCTTTACTGCAATATTCACTTTATTGTTGTGGTCTGGATATGAACCTGTAACATCTCCAAGGTAAGCCTATATAAAAATAAAATTAGGAGAAGGGGAAGAGCCATCGGGGCAGCTTGCATCCCTCTGCAAAGAGTAAGAAAATCAGCTCTTCCCTCGCACGTGGCACTACACGTCATAGTCTTCTGCTTGTCTCCATGTTTCCAAGTGGCTCTCTGCAGGAGCCCAGTCCATGCCCAACTTGGACTGGGACTTCTCTTGCTAACTGTTTCCTACAGCTAGACACTGGATAAAGCATCGCCATGTCTTCATTTTCAACTAACCCTCTGGTTCATTTCAGAGAAGACAAAAATCTCATCTCATCACTGGTGACCTTTAAGCAGACAGAGCATATGCTGGACCTTGCAGAGATGGCTGCATGACTGACAGGGTCTTGGAGCTCCCGTGGGGTATCAGGCCTCTGCCTCTGAGGTGGGACAGCCGAGTTCAGGACATTGGTCCACCAGAGACCTCCTGGCTCCATGTAATATCAAATGGTGAAAGTGCTCCCAGACATCTCCATCTCAATGCTATGGCCTAGCTCCACTCAACAACCAGCAAGCTACAGTGCTGGACACTCTATGCCAAACAACTAGCAAGACAGGAACATAACCCCACCCATTAGCAGAGAGGCTGCCTAAAATCATAATAAGGTCACAGACGCTCCAAAACACACTACTGGACATGGTCCTCCTCACCAGAAAGACAAGATTCAGCCTCATGCACCAGAACAAATGCACAAGTCCCCTCCACCAGGAACCCTACACAACCCACTGAAACAACCTTAGCAACTGGGGGCAGACACCAAAAACAATAGGAACTATGAACCTGCAGCCTGTGAAAAGGAGACCCCAAACACAGTAAGTTAAGCAAAATGAGAAGACAGAGAAACAAACAGCAGATGAAAGAGCAAGGTAAAAACCCACCAGAATATGAAGAGGAAATAAGCAGTCTACCTGAAAAACAATTCAAAGTAATGATAGTAAAGATGATCTAAACTCTTGGAAATAGAAAAAAGAAAATACAAAGAAACATTTAACAGGGAACTAGAAGAATTAAATAGCAAACAAACAATGATGAACAACACAATAAATGAAATTTAAAACTCTCTAGAATAAATCAATAGCAGAATAGCTGAAGCAGAAGAACGGATAAGTTACCCAGAAGATAAAATAGTGGAAATAATGGCTACAGAGCAGAATAAAGAAAAAAGAATGAAAAGAATTGAGGACAGTCTCAGAGACCTCTGGGACAACATTAAACACACCAACATTCAAATTATAGGGGCACCAGAAGAAGAAGAGAAAAAGAAAGGGACTGAGAAAATATTTGAAGGGATTATAGTTGAAAACTTCCCTATTATGGGATAGGAAATAGTCAATCAAGTCCAGGAAGCACAGAGAGTCCCATACAGGATAAATCCAAGGAAAAACATGCCAAGACACATATTAATCAAACTATCAAAAATTAATAACAAATAAAAAAATATTAAAAGCATCAAGGGAAAACCAACAAATAACATACAAGAGAATCTCCAGAAGGTTAACAGCTGATCTTTCAGCAGTAACTCTGCAAGCCAGAAGGCAGTGGCAGGACAAATTTAAAGTGATGAAAGGGAAAAACCTACAACCAAGATTACTCTACCCAGCAAGGATCTCATTCAGATTCAATGGAGAAATTACAACTTTTACAGACAAACAAAAGCTAAGAGACTTCAGCACCACCAAACCAGTTTTACAACAAATGTTAAAGGACCTTCTCTAGGCAGGAAACACAAGAGAAGGAAAAGACCTACAAAAACAAACCCAAAACAATTAAGGAAATGGGAATAGGAACATACATATCAATAATTACCTTAAATGTAAATGAACTAAATGCTCCAACCAAAAGACATAGACTGGCTGAATGGATACAAAAACAAGACCCATATACATGCTGTCTACAAGAGACCCACTTCAGACCTAGGGACACATACAGACTGAAAGTGAGGGGATGGAAAAAGATATTCCATGCAAATGTAAATCAAAAGAAAGCTGGATTAGCAATTCTTAGATCAGACAAAATAGACTTTAAAATAAAGACTATTAGAAGAGACAAAGAAGGACACTACATAATGATCAAGGGATCGATCCAAGAAGAAGATATAACAATTGTAAATATTTATGCACCCCACATAGGAGCACCTCAATACATAAAGGCCATATATGACAAACACACAGCCAACATCGTTCTCAATGGTGAAAACCTGAAAACCTTTCCTCTAAGATCAGGAACTAGACACGGTTGTCCACTCTCACCACTATTATTCAGCATAGTTTTGGAAGTTTTAGCCACAGCAATCAGAGAAGAAAAAGAAATAACGGGAATCCAATTCAGAGAAGAAGAATTAAAGCTGTCACTGTTGGCAGATGACATGATACTATACATAGAGAATCCTAAAGATGCTACCAGAAAACTACTAGAGCTAATCAATGATTTGGTAAAGTAGCAGGATACAAAATTAATGCACAATTCCTATACACTAGTGATGAAATATCTGAAAGAGAAATTAAGGAAACACTCCGATTTATCATTGCAAAAAAAAGAATAAATACCTAGGAATAAACCTACCTAAGGGGACAACAGAGTTTTATGCAGAAAACTATAAGATACTGATGAAAGAAATTAAAGATGATACCAACAGATGGAGAGATATACCATGTTCCTGGATGAAAGAATCAACATTGTCAAAATGACTAAAGTACCCAAAGCAATCTACAGATTCAGTGCATTCCTTATCAAACTACCAATGGCATTTCTCAGAGAACTAGAACAAAAAATTTCACTATTTGTATGGAAACATAAAAGACCCCAAATATCCAAAGAAATTTTGAGAAAGAAAAATGGAGCTGGAGGAATCAGGCTCCTGGCCTTCAGACTATACTGCAAAGTCACAGTAAACAAGAGAGTATGGTACTGGCACAAAAACAGAAATATAGATCAATGGAAAAGGATAGATACCGCAGAGATAAACTCCCACACACGGTCACCTAATTTTTGATAAAGGAGGCAAGAATATACAATGGAGAAAAGACAGCCTCTTCAATAAGTGGTGCTAGGAAAACTGGACAGCTACATATAAAAGAATGAAATTAGAACACTCCCTAACATCATACACAAAAATAAACTCAAAATGGATTAAAGACCTAAATGTAAGGACAAACATTATAAAACTCTTAGAGGAAAATGTAGGCAGAACACTCTATGACATAAATCACAGAAGATCCTTTTGGACCCACTTCCTAGAGAAATGGAAATTAAAACAAAAATAAACAAATGAGACCTAATGAATCCTAAAAGCTTTTGCACAGCAAATGAAACCATAAACAAGATGAAAAGACAACCCTCAGAATGGGAGAAAATATTTTTAAATGAAGCAATTGACAAAGGATTAATCTCCAAAATTTACAAGCATATCATGCAGCTCAATATGAAAAAAACAAACAACCCAATCCAAAATTGGGCAGAAGACCTAAATAGATGTTTCTCAAAAAAGATATACAGATAGCCTATAAACACATGAAAGAATGCTCAACATCACTAACCATTAGAGAAATGCAAATCAAAACTACAGTGAGATATCACCTCACACCAGTCACAATGGCCATCATCAAAAAATCTATAAATAATAAATGCTGGAGAGGGTGTGGAGAAAAGGGAACCCTCTTGCACTGTTGGTCAGAATGTAAATTGATACAGCCTCTATGGAGAACGGTATGAATGTTCCTAAAGAAACCAAAAATAGAACTACCATATTACCCAGCAATCCCACTAGTAGGCATATACCCTAAGAAAACCATAATTCAAAAAGGATCATGTATCACAATGTTCATTGCAGCTCTATTTACAATAACCAAGACATGGAAGCAACCTAAGTGTCCATCGACAGATCAACGGATAAACAAGAAGTGGCACATATATACAATGGAATATTACTCAGCCATAAAAAGATATGAAATTAGTTATTTTTAGTGAGGTGCATGGACCTAGAGTCTGTCATACTTAGTGAAGTAAGTCAGAAAGACAAAAACAAATACCATATGCTAACACATATATTTAGAATCTAAAAGAAAAAAATGGTTATGAAGTACCTAGTGGCAGGACAAAAATAAAGATGCAGAGAATGGACTTGAGGACACAGGGAGGGGGAAAGGTAAGCTGGGATGAAGTGAGAGAGTGGCATGGACTTATATATACTACCATATGTAAAATAGATAACTAGTGAGAAGCAGCCACACTGAATAGGGAGATCAGCTCGGTCCTTTGTGACCACCTAGTGTGGTGGGATAGGGAGGGTGGGAGGGAGATGCAAGAGAGAGGAGATATGGGGATGTATGTATATGTATAGCTGATTCACTTTGTTATAAAGCAGAAACTAACACACCATTGTAAAGCAATTATCCTCCAATAAAGATGTTAAAAATAAATAAATAAATACAATTAAAATGATCAGTGTAACCTACATGATAAATGATAATGCCTATTTTTTCTTTTTTTTTTAAATATATTTTTACTGCACTGGAAGACCTCTTCTTTGCATTGTTGAATACAAATGGAGATAGACAAAAAAAAAAAGCACTAACTGCAAAAGATATATGCACCCCCTTGTTCATTGTAACACTATTTACAATAACCAAGATATGGAAACAACCTATGTATCCATCTGTGGATTAATAGATAAGGAAAATATGATATAAATAATGGAATACTCTTCTACCATATAAAGGAATGGAGTCTTGCCATTTGCAACAACATGAATGGAACTTGAGGGCATTATGCTAAGTGAAATGAGTCGGACTGCAAAAGACAAATACAGTGTGGTCTCACTTGCATGTGGGATCTAAAACACCAAAGTGAAACAAGTGATTTCATAGGTTCAGAGAACAGATCGGTGCTTGCCAGAGGCAGGGTGGGAAGTGGGGCAAAATGGGTGAAGGGAGTCATTAGGTACAAACTTCCAATTATAAAATAAATAAATCATGGGGATGTAATGTACAGATGGTGACTACAGTTAATAATAGTGTATTGCATATCTGAAAGCTGCTAAAAGCGTAGGTCTTAAAAACTCTTATCACAAGAAGAAATTTGTGTATCTATGTATGGTGACAGATGTTAACTAGACTTATTGTGATCATTTTGCAATATATATAAATATAGAATTTTTATTTTGTACAAGTGAAACAGGGTTATTTGTCAATTATACCTCAATATAGAAAAAGAAAGGATAAAGGTAACAAAATATTTAAGTGCCAGTTAAGGGATGCAACTGTCAAATGATCATGGAAAATCTTTTCACATTAAGAAGAAAACATATGTTTAAATATAAATGTTTAAAGCAAACCAAAATTCAGACAAACAGGATAATCTCTTGTTTAAAAATAGAGATAGAAAAAAATAGCAAATTAGGAAACTACAACATAGCAGAGGATAAACAAGCCAAAAGTTGTTTATTTGAAGAAAGAAAAAATAAAGTTCATGGCTCCAAGGGACATGTATAAGAATGTCCATGACATTAATGTCATAATAGCAAAAAAATAATAATAGTAATCATTAATATATAACCATTAAATAATAATAAAAATCAAATAATAATAACCATTATAACCATTTATAAGAAAATATATTGATGCATTGTAATATACATACATAACAAAATCCTTTTATAGCAATGGTGGAAAAAATTGATTTACAGCTCTAAGCCTCGACAGGGATTAATTTTACAAGTATGTTGTCATTATTGTCAGGATCTAGCACTGAGTTTGTGGGAGGGAAGATGAGTATACATCCAAACAAAGTCAGATCTCTGCCACAGAGGAAAGATGGGAATGGCTACTGAATAAGCAATACACAACGTCTACCTAAAATAGTCACTTGAAAAAAGCAATCACTCAAAGAATCACTAAATGTGCGTATAATAAATCTTACTTGCATAGTGTGATGATTTACAGATTTAGAAGCTGCTGTAAAATAAACATGGCCCTTTGGATTCCTTTATTCATTATGTATTTATAGAATCTTCTCTATGGGTATATGTGGAAGACAACAGTCATTTAATTTTCAAATTTTCTTCTTTCACTTTTGTTCTGTCATCACTATAAAGTATTAAATAAGGTTATATATCACAGGGGGAAACCCTTTTCCTTCCAAATGCCAACTATGTAATCATTAAAACAATCATTTAAACTGCTAGATATAAAACTTTGATATAATGGACTACAGCATGGATGTGGTGGTCAAATGAAATCTTTGACAATAAAATATTTTTTAAACAGGGGAGCTGAAGCTGTATACCAATGTGTTTGATTGCACTGTCTAACCTTTCACATGGGAATTAAAGGCTTCTGTAATTTCTTTTATTTTTATTGAAAAACTCTAAATGATCATTGCACCAATTTATATTTGCATAAAGCTTTACATTTTACAAAGAATTTAAAAATACAGAATTTTCCTCTGACTTGATAACATTTTGCCTTCTTATTATCCTCATTCTGTGGATGAGGAGTCCGAGTCTCAGGGATGTTAATGACTTAATTAAGGGACTTGGGTCATATGAAGTGAAGGTGAGTTTTCAAACTAGGTGTTCTGGCAATAATCAGCTTTCTTTCCTTAATACCATGCTAGGTGGTGCTCTGTAAAAGAGAAAAAAAGAATGGAATGAGCCTTAGGATGTCCCTAGTTTACAGCCTGGAGACACCTTCCAGGGGGCAATGTAGAGAAATGGAACCCAGTTAGAACCTAATGGTCTCCTTGAGACAAGCAGACAACACTAGATTTCCAGGGAGACCAAGATAGATGGAGGTCACATGTCAGAGTTCCAGAAAAGAAAGAACTGCACAGAGAGAGAACTCCAGAGAACAGCAAATGGTTACCCTTAAGTCTTCAGCTAAGTAATTCTGAGCACATGTGTGTGAACAAAGAAACAAAGATCAGGAAAAGAATCAACTGAAATCAGCCAAAGGAAGAACCCCTGGAACTTACACAAATCATACTCTTATTGCCAGTATTGAAAACTTTGCAATCCAAATGGAATCAGGCAGACAACTCAAAACAGTATTGCATCAGTAGTGGAGCAACATAGCCCTAAATTAAATGGTGCTCTGGACCCATCTAATAAATCTTAAAAGCAAGCTACAAAAGCATTAAAGTTTTTCCAAGTGACTAAGATGAGCAGCTATCACAGTTTGCCCTGAATGAAAAGATCCCTGGGATGAAGAATGTTTAATTTTAAACCTAGGACAATCCCAGTATATTGAATGAGTCATTTGCCCTATAAAGATCAAGGGTATTTATAGAAATAAAAAATATCTAGAACCGAATGAAGAAAATTTCACAGAATCTAGCATTCAATAAAAAAAATTACCAAGTATTCATAGAAGCAGGAAAATGTGACCCATATGAGGAGATAAATAAATCAATAGAAAAAGATCCAGGAATGACAGATTATAGAATCAGTAGTCAAGGACACATTACAAGTTAATATAACTATACTCTGTATATTCAAGAAGGTAAAGGGAAACTTTATCACACTGAGAGATGGAGATATAAAAAACATTTTGAAGTTCTAGAAAGGAAAAATATAGTGTGAAGGTGATAAAACCAATGGGTTAATTTAACCACAAACTAGATAATGAAGGAGAAAAGATTAGTGAACTAAGATAAAACACAAAAACAAAAAGACTGAATATAGTAACCAGAACTTCAGTGAGGTATAGGACAACTATAAACAGCTTGGGTTTACTGTACATGTAATTGCAATCCCTGAACAAGTGGAAGAAAACTGGGACAGGAAATTATTTGTGGAAACAATAGATGAAAATTTTCCAAATTTGATGAAACTATATCCCCATAGATCCAAGTTCAAAGAAGTCCAGGTTCAAGAAATAGGACTAAAATCATACCAAAATACATCATGAACAAATTTCTTTAAGAAATAAAAAAGAGAAAATCTTAAAAGCAGCCAGAGGATAAAAGATATATTACTTACAGAGAAACAAAGATATAAATGACATGGATTTTTCCAAAAAAAATTCAAGCCAAAGAACAGTGAAGAAATATCTTTAAAGTTTTGAAGGGGAAAAAAAAGTCGACCTAGAATTACATACCCAGCAAAAAAATCTTTCATAAATGAAGACAAAATAAAGGATTTTTTCAGACATATAGAAGCTGAAAAATTTAGCAAAAGCAGATTTGTGTTAAAATAAATATTAAAAGAAATTGTTCATGCAGAAGAAAAAATGATACCAGAGGAAAATGTGGACCCACACAAACTAATGAAGAGCACTGGAAATAGCAACTACTTGGGAAAATATAAAAGACTTTTTCTATTTTATTTAAATAAGAACTTGATTGTATTATCACTTTTATATATAGGAAGAAAATAACTGTTTAAAAAATAATGCTCTGGGGGTGGGTAACAAATGTAGAAGTAAAATATACAACAATATTAGAAGGCAAAGGGGAAATGAGACTATAATATAGCAAAGCTCCTGTGATGCATGCTAACTGGTATGATATTATTTGAAGGTAGATAAGTCTAAAATGCATGTTTATAACCCTAAAGCAACCACAAACAAAAACTGATGATGGAGATAAAAAGAAATCATAAAAACACTTTAATCCCAAAGAATACAGAAAAAGAGGGGAAGAGAACAAATAATAGATGTGACATATTAAAAAGTAGAAATATACATAAGTCCAATCATATCAATAAACATTCAATGTAAATAATTTAAAAAGCCAATGAAAAGCTTTAAATTATCATTTTGGATAAAATAGCAAGATCCAACAAGAAATAAATTTAAAATATAATGACACAAATAGGCTAAAATAAAAAGAATAGGGAAACACATTCTCTACAACAATAATCAAAAGAAAGCTGGAGTGACTATTTTCATATTAGATAAAGTAGATTTCACAGCAAAAATATTATTACAGAGAGACAATTTCTGATGATAAATATGTCAATGTATCAGCATAATAATCCTAAGTATTTATGTACCCAACAGCAGGACTTCAAAATACAAAAATCAAAAATTGATAGAACTGCAAGGAGAAATATTCAAAACCCCAATTATAGTTGGAGACTTAATTAACCTTCTTTAATAAGTGATAAAATAATTAGACAGAAAATCAGTAAGGATATAGAAGATATACGATGGTTTCAAAACATTTGACCTAATTGACACTTATAAAAACTCTACCCAGCAACTTGAAACTTCATTTCAAGTACACACAGAATATTTACCAGTATTTACCTATGTTCTAGGTCATAAAACAAAGGTAGATAAAATTTTAAGGATCAAATCAACAAGGCATAGTCTCTGACCACAGTAGATAGATAGATAGATAGGTAAATAGATAGATAGGTAGATAGATAGATAGATAGATAGATAGATAGATAGATAGATAGATAGATAAAATAAATAAAGAGATGGAAATTGCTTGCAAGAAGACATTTGGGTAATCCTCAAAGATCTATGAATGAAATAGCATATATAAAAATAACCCATCAAAAGCCAAAGAGGTGGTATTTTGAACTGGATTAAAACAAAGACACAACATATCAAAATTTGTTGGATGTTTCTAAAGCAATAATTACTTAATAAAGGAAAATTTTTAGCAATTAGCAGCTTATATTAGAAAAAGAAGAAAGGTATCAAAATAATGATCTCAGCTTTCACCTTAAAAAGAAGTAGAAAAATAACAAATTAACACAAAATTAGGAAGAAATAAATAATAAAGATCAAAGTGAAAATTAAAAACAGATAGCATAAAATAATAGAGACAATCAACAAACCAAACCTAGGTCTTATAGCAATCTATAAAATTGATAAAATTCTAGCTAGCCTTACCATCAGAGAAAAAGAGAGAGCACATAAATTGTAAATATCAGGAATGTGAGAGTTGGCATCATTTCAGATTCTGCAGGTATTATAGAGATAATATGGAAAAGTTATGAACAACATTACATCAATAAATTCAACAATCTAGATGTAATTGGTTAAGTCCTTGAAAGACACAAACTACCAAAGCTTATTTAAGAAGAAATAGGTACTCAGAATGGCTTTATATCAGTTGAAGAAATTAAATTTATAGTTGAAAATTTTCTGCAAAGAAAATTCCTGGAGTAAATGGCTTCATGGATGAATATCACCAAATATTTAAGAAAGATAAAATACTAATACTTCACAAGCTCTTCCATAAAATTGAAGAGGATATAATTCCTTCCAGTGTATTTTATGAGCCCAACATTTCATACTGATCAAATTCTGACAAATATATTACAAGAAAAGAATAAATGTACTTCTTGAATAAAGTAGCAAAAATTCTAGATAATGTTTTCACAAATTGAACCCAACAATTTATACAAATGATAACACATCATGATGACTTGGGATTAATTATAAGAAAGCAAGGTTAGTTTTACATTCAGAGATCAATCAATGTGATCCACTATGTGATCACAACGTAATAAAGTATTAATATTATGATTATTTAAATACATGTAAAAATATGCATTTAGAAAAGTCTATTTCAGATCAAAAATTTTCAGTGAACTAGAAATAGAAGGGCACTTCCTCAACCTGATAATGGACATTTACAAAAACCTATAGCTAACATCGTATTTATTGGTGAAAAACTAAATGTTTTTCCCCCAAGACCAGGAGTAAGACAAGCATGTCTACTCTCACAATCTTTATTCTACATTATATGAGGGATCTAGCCAATTGAATAAGACAAGAAAAAGAAATAAAAGGTATCCAGTTTGGAAAGGAGAAAACAAAACTTGATTTATTCACGGTTCATGTAATTGTCTGTGTAGAAATCCAATGTAAACTAGAAAAAAAAATACAATATCTAATGAGTGAGTTTGTAAAGGTTGCAGGGTATAAGATTAACACAGAAAATTCATATCTATAAATACATTAGCAACGAATAAGCACAAACTTAAATTTACCAAACAATATCATTATAATTATATGTGAAAGACATTACACTGAAAACAGCATTTACATGTGTATACATATGTCAAAATTGATCAACTAATTAAACATTTCATATGTTGAGCTTATTGTCTGCCATATAGGTCTCATTAAACTGTTAAAAACTGTTATGATAAAACCATCTTTTTTTATACTATTTCATCATATAATTTAGCCTTCACATGTTATAAACATATGATTTGTTTCTGTGTTAAATCCATTCTCGTTATGTGTTTTATTACCCCATAAAAATTAAAGAAGCATAAAATTTCAAAAAATAAGGGTACTTTATTTCTAGAGAAAATCTAATCATTCAACAAAATCAGCATTCTATCACTTCAGAGTGTTGGCATTTGTACTGGGGCTTCTTCCTTTGTGGTTATGACAAACTAGAGAAGGTTCAAGCATCATATTCTCATACAACAATGGCCAGAGGCAGAAAAGGGTAGCTTCTCCTAGTGTGCCTTTCTTTAAGAGTAAGAGAACTGCTCTAATCATCATCTTCTCACAAAACAAAGACCAGAGATTGCCTTCTTCTTTTGAATCACTGTTTAAAGCAAATAAAACTTAACAGACTGTTACTTAGGAAAGAGACTTTCCTGATCAGAATTGTTTCATATGCTTATTCCCAAAACATTGTCAGGGGAATAGATCCCATCACTGACATATATTAAAGAGGAATGCGCTTCCCTGCGAAAACTGGGGCAAATACTGATTTCCCCCTTAACAGGTAAATTCAAGGAAGACAAGACCACAGTGTCTGCTACACTAATGCTCCAAAAGAAAGATGACTTATTATCAATTACAACACAAAATAGATGTAAAACATGGCCCTCTAGTGTCCAGGATCTCAAGGAATGAAAGGATTCTTTAGATAATTCAGTGCAGGAATAGCAAAACCTAACATGCACACCTCTATCTCAGATGACACCCAATTACAGGCACACAAAAATGCACACACAGAGCAGATATCAATAATCTATCACAGCATGAGACCAGACATAACCTCAGAAGTCCATTCAACCTTGTACTCTGAGTAGCACTACCAATCAATCAGTGGTCACATGTCAGATGAAATATTTTTGCATTTCTCCTGCCTTCAAGAAAGAAGACATCTGAACTGTTGAGGATCAATGATGTAGGACTGTCCCTAGATTTAGATCTCCAGTGAAAATGTTCTCCAAGCTTGGCATCCTTATTCAGTTCTCTTTCTTACCTGTACACAACAGGCTACCACAGGTCTACATGGTTAAATCCCCCTGTTGTCTTCCTAAAGCTGTATCGTTGTGTAGTGTTCAAGCACATTCCTAAGACCCCGGAGTACTCAACTTAAGAAATGCTTCTAAGAATTTAGGAGGAAATGCCAGTAGGAGAGTAATCAAAAGGACTGTCTAAAATGAGACTAGACATACTCTAAGACCAACATCTGGGCTATCTTATCTCTCCCTAAAATATATTTTACCTCCAAAATGCAAAAGAGTTGTTCTTTCATAACAGAGTTCTACCTCACCTAATTTAAGAAAGACTCAGACATTATCCTAAGACAGCTCTCTCCCTACCATGTAGTCTTATCTGTCTTACATTTCTTCCCCTCCTTCATTTTTGAGAAACCAATAAACCTTCCAAATGGAGATTTGTGGAATTATTCAACAATAAAACATAGCCATCCTTTATCCTTTCCATGAAGCTCTTGATCTCTGGTGGCCTCGGCCTGCAGCAGCTTGAAGCAAGATTTTGGTCCCCTAACCGGGAATCAATCCCAGGCCACGGCAGTGACAGCACCAAATCCTAACCACCAGACCACCACCAGGGACCACCAGTGGCCAGTGACAAGGCCCTGGCCCTTCAGCTATGAAGAAATGAATTTCCACATAGAGACAGATAGTAGTGAAGCAAGTAAAGTATTTATTAGGAGGAAAAAGAGTACAGTATGTGTGGATAGACACATGGGTGGGCTCAGAGAGAGAGTCGTACCCTCGTGGCAGTTTGAATCACTTTTTTGGGGCATTTCTTACAGGTTTCCTTTGACCAATCATCTTGCTTTGCCTGGTTCTGAGTCTGTTTTTGGTTTATCTCAGGGTGTTCTCCTGTATGTGTGTGCATCTCTTAGCCAAGATGGATTCCAGTGAAGAGGTCTATGGGTAGTTTACATCACTTACTATGAGGTGGCTCCCCCTCCCTTTTGGACCTCCAAGGAACCTTTCTGTGCATGTGTAGTCTGGGAATTCTCCTTGACTTCGAGAATAAGGAATATGTGGTCTCTTATCTTCTATCTGGGCAGGGCCCAGCCTCCTCCCTCATCCTGCTTTTATGGAGTTTCTGCTGTTACAGAGTTTCTGTCAACAGTGGAGAAACTGTTCAGCCCATCTCCTGCCTCATGCCCATCCCTGTCCTTTTGATGCATTTGAGCTGATCACTTGCAAAACCTGATGACAGCACCTCTGGCCTGCACTGCAGCCAGTCAGGACCCAGGGACTTGGCATCTGTGATGGTTTTGCTAACCCAGAAGATTTCAAGAAACTCTCTGGAGTGTTCTATCCATCAGTGACCCTAATTGCATCCCCTCATATTGCCATAATACACAATTAAGGAAAAGGAGACATTTGATCACATACTACAAGGATTTGCTGCATTGCTTGGGAAGAAGCTGGTTAGGGAGAGTGACAAGGAGATCTACTGAATATTTTCATACAGTGAGTGCTCAAAACCAGTAATCCTTCATTTATTTATTTTTTTCAGTCTGAAAATTAAAGATGAATAATGATGTCACAATTGCCCTTCACAATCATGATTCAGCCTGAGAGCTAATAAGCCACCTTCAATACCCACCCCACCTTCTCTGAACAGATATTTTTTCCACATGGATGAACACAAAGAAGTAATCAGATAGGAGATTTTTCTTCTAAATTAGGCCTCTTGTTTGTAAACTGAAAGAGTGCTAATACAGTTCAAACTCGGCTATGCCCCACACAGGCCCATTTTGCCTTGGCTTATTACAAAGAGGGAGAAAATGGAAGGTTTTGTTCTATTCTTTGAGCTCCTTCTGTGTGAGAGGCCATTCAAACGATTGGTACTTCTCTCTCACCCGCTCTCTCTCTTGCCCACGCCCCCGTCCCCCCCACCCCTTGCTCACACACTCTCTCTGTTTCTCTCTGTTATGCCAGCATTAGAGGCGAGCCGCTGGCTGAGAACGTGCTTTGATGTCGACCCCTCGCTGCCACGGCCAGACCTGCCTTGGTGGGTGAGTAGCGCAGGAGTGAGGGCATGTGTGGGAGAGAGGAGGATGAAAGGAGGGCGACTGGGGCCGAGGATGAGGACAGATTCCTGCCTGTTCACTTCGATGCTTCAGGAAGGCAAATGCGGAGGCTTGTGATTACAGAGGTTATGAACCAGCTAAACTTCAGAAATGACCATTTAAAGTACTGCCTAACCTAAAGAATCAAATTATTTTTCAGGCTTTTGGCTTCAAAAAAAGAAAAGAAAGAGACAAGCCATGAGCATTACCAAAGAGAAAAAGACATTCAGATGACCTTCTAAGGAGGTTGGTTAGTCAAGGGTGCAGGAACCCCAGCACACAGATAGGGTCTGAGTGACAGCTTAGCACAACTTGCTGCCTTTCAAGTTTTGTTTTGATGACTTGCACCAGATGTCAGAAATAAATCTCTGGCCCCAGTGGTAAGGTTACATTTGTGACACAGGCAGGCAACACATGAAGTCATCACATGGGCAGTCTACTCTGATCTCCATGGACCAGCATGGCAAGGGACACCCTGAGAGGCTGAGCCCACAAAGGAGCTTATGCCTTTTGTAAATTCTTGTCATTCAAGGGCTACCTTCGGTTAGACTGTGGAGTTTCTGTGCCTCTGTCTAGATTAAGAGGCTTTTCATTGCCAGGTTGTCAGAACAGATCAGACCTTGCTCTCCTGCAACCAACACTTGTTTCCTCCTCCCTCAACCACCTGTTTTGTTCATCCCACTGCATAAAGGAATGAGAGTCTGTCCTTATCATTGATTTCCCAGAACATTCTGTCAGCTCTCTCCAGCAGGTTTGGGACAGTGGAAAGAAGCAGAGAAATTTAATACAAAATCCTTTCTCTTTTTTTTTCATATTTTATTGACTCCCAGAGTATATTATTTCAAAAAAATATTTTATCGTCAAGCAAGAATTTATTGAAGACTACTGTGTGCAAGATCCATAGGAAAGAAATCTACAATTCAGAAGTTGAAAGCAAAATCATTTCACTCTATATTCAACCTGAAACCACCCTTCAGTGCTAAAATGTCTCCTACTATTAAAACAGAGTAGTGAAGAAAGATCTTGTACAGGATGTATTGACTCACCACTGTTTCCTTCTTACTCCTTGATATTCATTTTTTTTTAATCTCAATTTTTAGGAGAATAAAATAATAAGAAGTTCTATGTTTTTCCCACTGCATCTTGTCCTTGACTTTTGGTTTGCATGAGTGTACCTTACCTGAGACAAGATGGTCAGTGAGTGTTCACATACTGGTCAGAGTATTCATGGGAGCTATTTGCTGGTGAACAATTCTGGATGTCATCAGGAGCTAAATAAGCTGTCTGCTGCTAGTCAAAATGCCATTCAGACAAGACCTCATTTTCCATTGAGATGGACTGACACATATCTTACTTCTAAGGTGTCTTCCAAGCTAAGTCCGCCTTCCACCATTCACAGTCTAGCAGAAAAATTCGCAGAGTCCTCTCAGCTCTACCCTTGGTCCCAAAGAAGAGGCAAGATGATGCTCTTTCTGGGAAGCCTCAGCTCAAAGGAAAACCTCCTTATGGAATGAGGGAGTGTCTCATTATTATCATACTTACCGCAACCCAAGGGCATCTGGGCTATACACTGGGTTCATGGTTGTAAAAATTGTTTGCCCTCCATTGCTTTTAAATAGCGAAACACAAAAATATCTAGGTTAAATGGAAGCATTTGTTTTAAAGGATATATACATCTCCAGTGATAGAGAATGTGTTAAGATTAACTATGCAGACTTTGCATGAGTGTTTTTGCTTTCTAAACCACACCCTGATGAGGATTCTTACTTTTGTGAAAATCATCGCCAAAAACATAAATAAAATCAAGCAGGAAACTTGCATGGGTGACGGAGAGCCCCGCTCCCACAGCCCGGGCAGATACTATGCCTGTCCCTCACACAGCAGGTCATCTTTGGTGACTTGCCTGGTCTTCACTCCACCCCTCAATTATGAAATCAGCGAAACTCTCGGGGGAAGAAGACCCAGAAAGAACAAATGTGGCAGCAAGAGACAGAGGGATCAATACCTTCAGAGTCTGAGACTGTAATGGGCCCCGTAGGTCTGTAAATTATCAAACAAAAATTCTTTTTCAAGAAGGGGAAAAAATGCATTTTAATAGCAGCTCTATAATTAGCCATTTCTGTTCAAGGTTTCTTAGTATTTTTTATGTTTGTCTGCTTTACCTTTATTTCCTTTAACAGTGTTCACATAAAATGGCTCAGAATTGCTCTCCCTGTAATTATTTACTGTAACAACAAACAAGCTGAGAGAAAGATGACAGAGTAGTGAAGAAAGATCTTGTACAGGATGTATTGACTCACCACTGTTTCCTTCTTACTCCTTGATATTCTTTTTTATTCTTTCCTAGCGTATAATTTGTATGTTTGCATAAAACACTCGCCTGAGTTGTTTGATTTTGTGATGATGTTAGACACTTGGTCTGTGAGTTTGCTTTTAATATAGATACACAGTTTGTTCAGTCTTTGGTAAAAAGCAGATTCATTCTATCCCCAAAGTCACGATTGGCCAAGATGGAGCTGGTGTGATTTGTGTGTGATGGGGTTGGGGGGCAGTTCGGAAATGTAAATGTGACAACCCAGGGAAAGTAGGAGTTTAGAAGCCAAGACTGAATTGTAAGGCAGGGAACAATTTGGGGGGGCGGGAATCAATGTTCAATTCTGAGAAAACAAATGAGAAATTAAATCCTCATTGGAGCAAAAACGAGAGGCAAAAATCCCAAGGATGAATCAGGGTCAAAGTCACTATAATCTGAAGAAGGCAGGAGATTCACAGTGATGGACGTAGTCACCCAGGTATCATGCCCTCAAAATTGAAATTGTTTGCATCCATCTTTCTGAAAGCCCATCTTAAAAAGGTGAGACTCTGAGCTCAGCACCAGAAACCATGAACATTGTGCTGTGAATAACAATGGCTTTATACTTGACCAATGCCTGATATACAGAAGAAGAATAAGTTCAGGGGTCAGAACATGGGCCTGGGAGGCAGCAGGTTCAACCACCATTCACCATTTTACTGTGAGTAACATGAAGTGATCATTATCAACAAGTTATCGTTACTAAGTGATCAAAATATTGTGAGAGAGATGGTAACGTGGAACTTAAAGAAATGAGAAGAGGCTAAAATTAAGCCTCTGAGGGGTGACCATTGCACCCCTTGTAAAGTAATACATCCACGTCGCTTCCAGGATGAAGGCCAGGAGACCACTGAAGCTATATAATACAATGTGTATATTAACCATCTCTCAAGTAGTTATCTTTAAAACCAATCATAGATATGACCCATGGCCTTTTCTGTATCGTCCTAATGTGAGTTTCCTTCAGAGATGAGTCCATTCCCACTTTGATGTGACACACATGAGATATTACAGGAAAAGCTCCCCCTCTCTAGGAGTCTGGGGCTTTCCTCTGCAATAAGCTTCCCTTCAACATGAAGCCAGGTTTAAAATCGCCTGTGTTATGTTAGAAATCTCTAGCAAGATTCAGAACAAAATAAATTTTGTTCTGTTCTCTGAGTAGTAATGGTTCTTGGTAATAGGCTCTTTCTGTAGTTTATTGGCCCATCTTGTAGTT
The DNA here is from genome assembly GCF_025265405.1 of Mesoplodon densirostris. Lineage (NCBI taxonomy): Eukaryota > Metazoa > Chordata > Mammalia > Artiodactyla > Ziphiidae > Mesoplodon > Mesoplodon densirostris. The sequence continues at coordinate 106,569,065 of NC_082664.1, forward strand.
TATTAGAGCCCAGCCTGTGTCAGGACTTCCACTATAAACCCATATTTTCTGGTTTGAGAGATCAATGATAAAATTGGGCTAGTACTGAACCTTAATCTTGATATTCAGTTCCTGCTTGAGAACGTTAAGAGGAGAAATTAAAGAGAGAAGGATAGAGATAGAGAGATGGAAAGAAACACCCATGAATGTGGTGTCATAATTCCGATATGTGTTTTAACTTAGTAGTTAATTGTAAGGCACACTTTTTTTCATTATGTTTCCATTTATCATGGGACATATATGACAGAAGAGAAGTTATTTGATAGAAAGAAAATTAAATGAAAAGTAAAATCAGTTTTCCCTCTGCACAGTTATCACACATATATGTCCACAAAGTAACCATGTCTTCTCATTTTAATTTGTTCCTCAAGTTACCTAAAGAACGTGGGGTTTAACAGTGTGCAAAAGCCAAGAGAGAAAAATGTAGTTGTGTTCTTAATTGTTGAATTTTTCATAGTTTTTTCTTTCCTTTGGGTGATTATGAGCCATTGGCAGATTTCTGTTAAGATGAGCTTTTATGCCTTTCTTCATTTAAACAAAAACCGAATAATACCAATATTTTTTTGTTTTACTCATGCCCCACTGAAGAAAATTATTAAAACGTGTTTAAAGTGCTTCCGACGGCAATGACGGCTAAGAAAAGATCATTTGTAAAGGATCCATTTCAAAATGCACTGTCTTGCTGTAATGTCCACTATAGAGAAAGACCTTAGCTTAAATTATACCACAGCTATTTTAAATGGATTTTTAAATTATCTACCTTTGCATTTCATCATGACTGTTTCAGGGAAATTATCCTGAGATAATGCCAACAAATGGCTGCAGACTTTAGGTTTATAATTGCTCTTGTTCATTTAAGGTTCCCAGCAGACCATATCAGGAAATTCAATGCCTGGCAAATCGGGGTTGATAATATACCGTAACTGGCATTTTCTTATTAGACGAGCACCCAAATCAGCCTTCATTGTAGCGATGACCCTAATTAAGAGAACCATGATTTAAAGCAGAGTCTGTGCATTTTAAGGATCGGATCTGGTTATGGTAGTGTTAGCCAAAGGTTTTTTTTAAACTCAGAAAATTGGCATTATCTAACCTTAATTTTAATTTTTCAAATGTATATCATATTTTTTCAATTCCCCTCTCAAAATGAGAGGCTTCCTTCTAGCTACTTAATATGTAAAAATGTCACAACATACAATCCCATAAACATAAGTACTCATCTCTTTCTCCAGTAGATGATTCAGTTTTAGAGCTATAAGAGATCTTAGAAAAATGATCACTTAATGCAGCCCTCACCAGCCCTACTATCTTAAGTGGAAGAAATGAGGGCTTTGAAGCTAATGCAGTTTGCTTTGGATCATCAGTTGGTGAGAAGTAAAGCCTGAATTGCATGAGCCTCTTGAAGACTGCACAAAAAAGAAGCCCCTCCCCCCACCCTCCACAAAAAAGAAAAGAACCTGTTAAAGATGTTACCTGTGGCATATGTTGATGTACGTGGCTTTTTTCTTTAACTCATCCTGTCAACAGAAAGTATTAATTGCTATGGACTCTAACACTATTTTATAGACTGAAATTTTATCCTAACATTGCTCTGAGGGACCATGACCATAAAATTATCTTGGACCATATTGGAAGGATCTTTGAGTACTACATCTAAATGTGTGTATAAAATTTGAAAACTTATTGGGTAGGATCCAAAGTAAATCCACCCTATCTTATATGTCAAGGATAATGAGAGGCAGCAAGAATGATAACCAATATTTGGAGATCATGTTACAATTCATAGAGAACATTTACCTATATTATTTCCTTAACTAAATTTATCTTCACCCTAACACTGTGAAGATGGAGGGTAAGAACAAGAACTTGAGATTTTCGAGTGCTATTATACCCATTTCCTCATTTAGAAATAGGAACATTTCCATAAGTGAAAAAAATCCAGGTTTCCAAACCATAGATCCATGTACTCTCCACTATGCTACCCTGTCTTGCTGATAGCAATAATTATTATTGATAATATAAATAGAAAAAGTTAATGTGATTTATCAATTACAGTTATAATTATAGTGGTAATTACAATAGCTATTATTATTGAGCTTCAGGTGCTCTTCTCTGCAGCATCTTGCACATAAACACAGATGCAAAGATCTATACAGTAGGTATTACCATACCAAATTCAGATTCTGAGCCAACAGAGGCTCAGGAAAGTCAGATGATTTGTCTAAATTAATGGAGCCTATAAAAGCAGAACCTTGAACCAGGTTATCTGGACCCCCAACGAAATGTTCTTTAACTCTTTGCTGAACTTCCTTCATGATAACACACATGCTTGACAAAATAGTGGTGTACTGGCAATAGGAACACAAAAAGAAATCAGTGCTAAGACATCCTCAAGGTTCAGTTAGTATAGGAGAAAAAATTGACAGAAAAAAGAAAAGTTTATAAGAGGAAAGGCTGTGTGTGTGAGGGGGTGGGGAGGATAGGTGTGTGTGGGAGGGGTAGGTCTGGGTGTGGGTGTGAAAGAGAGAGGTGTATATATACATATATATATATATATATATATAAATCACATCTATAAATGATACATGCATGTTTATAACTATACTTTCATTTATAGATATACATATATGTAAATACATGAAAAGTAAAAAAATTTTTTAATAAAACCAAGAGGAACAGTACAAAATATTATTAAGATCTTTCACAAAATCCTATACAATTCAAACAGTTATTAAGTAGAATTTTTTTATAAGTTTGGTACAGGAGAAAGGATTCCTACCAGTGTTATAGGCAACTTTTTATCAAGATTTAATTGTTAGAGTTGCTTCATTTCAAGGAAAATGATTTAGCCCCCAGGATATGCAGACCACTATTATAATAAGCCACATATATTTAAGGAGGGGAGGGCCTTCAGCTATTCTTGCAAGAGCAAAAATTTCCAGGAATTTTCCTTAGTGCTATTATAAATTAATAAATTTTAGTAATGCCGCACCACAAATCTTTGGCACTGACCTATATAGAAACATTAATATCTTATGATATTGATTTCAAAGACAAAGTCCAGAACCTTATGGTAAATCTAGAGGAAGTTTGTCTCTTATGATAGATGGTGCCATAAGATTCACCTAGTAATATCCAAGTATATCATAATCTCCCCTGGAGCTCAAGATGGGATCAGTAAGCACATACATCCTCTTCAGGGGTCTCTGGCCCCTCAGGCACCCTTGACATACTTCCTATAAGCGGCCACCTAAAGCATTGCTGGTTCCCGTGCTCTCTGTAACTGTCACTGATGAATTGAGTGATAACGTAGCTCAGGTTTGTGAGATTTGTATTGTCAGTACCACGTTGATGGGGTTTCAGATGTGTCCCTACCCGAGGCAAGGATATTTGCAACGGGACAAAATGAGTACTTCAGACCAATTAGAAAGAGATTGGAAGATATCCAGGTAGGACCATGGAACTAGCACGCTTTGGGCTTTGATAGCTCATCCATCTGGGCGCTGTTCTTTCCAGATACACTGTTCTTGTGTGATGGTGCAGTAATGCCCAGTTCTTTAAAAAAAATAGCTGTGCAGCACACCAGGTGTTAGAAAAAGCAATGCTTTTTCTGCCCTCTCCTCCCACCTTCCCCACCCCCGGTTCACCACCTTGAATTAGTACTATAATTCACCATCTGCTAAATATGTTTTCCAAGCATAGTCTAGTCTATGTGTTAACACCAGACAGCAGCACATGCAAATAATCAGAAGCATAAATAGGAACAGCCACTAAGTAATCCAGCCTCTACAAGTCCCCATAACATCTGGGGTAGGGAGGAGAGGGCAGGAACACTGCCTTCTAGCGTCTTAGCAATTAGCCCCATAAGCCATTCTTCCAAAATGGCCTGCCTGGGTAAACACTTGAGACAGATGTTTTCCAGTTTGTTTATCTCTTCCTGTCACTTTCACTGATATTCTCTGCTCTTCTTGGCGGCTGACCTTTCACAAATGTTGGCTTTGTTTTAGAAATGTCCTATTGTAAATAAGAGAGCAGGGTTCACAGAGCAAAGGCCAATGTAGCTAGGAGGCTCTGTGGGGGCCAGCGAGCCCTGTTTCATCTGCCAGAGGCGAGTGTTAACCTACCCCCAGCCCCAAGGAGGAACAGGGGGTCAGCCCCCACTTTTCAATGCTTCATCCAAGCTTAGTTCTTAATATTCCCCAGGAGAACATAAGTAACAGTATGGAGCAACACATTGGTTGGCTCATCTGTTTGCTGTAGGGTATTTTTGGAAATAAGGATCAGGAAATATCTGGGTAACTTTTATAGGGAGATGTTAGGAAACAAATCAAAGTTTAACAGTACGTGTGTTGATGATTGAAAAACATTCTATTCAAGATTCATATTTCCCATGTTGGTTAATTCTTTCAGCTCAGAATCCCTACAGGACAAGGACTGATTTGGCATGTAATGGAGTTTGTTTGAATGGAAATTATTGTCAGATATGCCCCAATTCCATTCCTATTAGACATGGAATTCTGGTTGAGTGAATCAAATAACTTCTCTGATCCACTGTTTCTTTAGCCATAAAATAAGCATAATATTCCCTCCCCACCTGCCTCAAAATGTGTTGAAACTCAAGTAAGACCATGCATATGAAAGCTCACTATAAACAGCAAAACACTTTCCAAGGGTACTTGGTACTTGGGCTAATATTATTCAATAATTGTTTTTTATAAAGTTTCAGATGACAAAAATATGGGGCATTCCAAGATTAAGACAGCTCAAATAATGATATGATTCTGGGGTCTGATGCAATAGTGATCAGATAGTAAGTTAACCAATACTTGTTGATTAGGAGATGGAGAACACAGTGTTTGAGGTATATTGAGTGAACTTAAAGTTACAGGACAGAAATTTCTTCTTCCTCCTATCTGAGAAAGGCAAATGGTCCTCAGGGGTAATGAGTTCAATACTCAACAGTGGCAGCCCTGATGATTTCCAAGGGTTTCCCTCTCAGGCATTGATCAACAGACAAGATACAAGGGTGCTGATGCTCACAGAATAGGAATTCAAGTTCAATTTTGTTTCTTGGCAACATCTCTGGATAAGAGCAAACAGTCAGCAAGTTCCTTCTATGCCATCAAAGACTGGACCAGAGAAAAGAATTTCTCACTACGCTGTGAAAACATCCATCTCATGCTTTGAGTTGGGTGTAGTTCAGAATGCTTCCTTCAGAGTAGGTAAGTACGACTGACTATTGCTTCTTAGAAGGGTCTCTGGCACAGAAAGCTTTCTAAAAACTCCCTCCAATGGCTCTTCTGTGCCTCCTGATTATTTTTCTTAACCACCTCTCATTGCTTTTCAATTACGGTTGTTGGGTTTGAGATCTTTGTCATCTCAGTCACATTTTAGCATGTGTTGCATTGTAATTTTTGCTTTGTAGTGCTTTTCATTTATAAAAGAACCTCTTTAAAGAACAGAATGGAAACAAACAGCTCTTCACACTGATTGAAATGAGACATTTTTGAGTATGTGTGAGTGCAGCACTGTGGGAAAGACTGGCAGTGGCTGTGGGGAGCTTATTCAGTCCATCAGTTACTCCCCTTGGATTTGCAAACCTCCATACTAGGTGCTGGCAATGTCGAGATAAATAAAATAACATTGGCTTCCTCCTAGAAGGATGTGGCCCAAGGAAAATGAGACTCTCTGCCATCCCATCAGCAGCATGGGCTCCATCAACATGTGTGACATTTTTATTCAGAGCTAACCCATTTAATATGAATTATTCAGGGCATAGACCATTTTTAACCCAGCTCTAAAACTTTTCTTTCACCTTCAACTGCCTTAAACACCTAGAACATAGTAGGTATTTAATAAGTACTTATGGAAAGGCAGCCTTGAGGAAAAAAAAAAAGGAATAGCTAAAATGGATTGATATCACTTCAACTAGAAGAGTGAGGGTGAGTGCACTTTTTGAAGGGCACTGAGAACAACTGAAGATTATGAAGTAATTAATTGTACATGACCCCAGGCTCTTTGCACTCACCAGATATTGGCTTCCTCCTGCTTCCTTAGTTGTTAGGCAGGTTTAGGTTTAACTGCTCTCCACTAAGCACCTACAGTGAACCAGGGACTATGTAGGTGTTCCTGTGTAGAATGAGAAAATCTCAAAAAGCAACGCCTTGAGTGAAGTCCCATTATGTGGCTCAAAGATTTTAAGTTGTCTACAGTCCCTATGTGAGACCTAGGATCCGATGAGCAGAACCCCCAACATAATCTGACTGAGATTGCATTAACCTTAGGAACCAGAAATGAATCTGGAAACATGGAATAATCGATGACAAAGACCCGCTTTGTTAAAACGCCTGTAATTTTTTAATCCATTTGGGTAATTGGAACTTAAAAGCATCCTTGAAAAGATCAGACCAAAAAGTAAAAATTAAAAAAAAAAGAAATCAAGGACACAAGATTGTCAATAAGCACTAAAGTTAATGGTACAAAAAAAAATCAAACCAGCCAGTCACCTCCCCTTTTCAAGGAAGAGGTAGTATAGGGTTGACTCATCCTTTTTACCAATGGAGATACTGTGAGTTTAGTTCATAACTAGTTCATCTTAGCGTGGCCCCTCTCTGTGGTCACAATGTAAATGACTGCCACAACCCAGGGTGACCTATAGATTTTTTTGTAATTCAGTAGTTATTTAAAGCTAGTGAACAACTTACTTAGCAGAGAAGATAAATTTCACTGGATAAAATGTGCAGGCATGAAAGTGTAAGCTATTTCCATGTGGCACACCATAGTCCAACATTGTGTGTTCCAAAATTCTCCAAAGTGCTACACATACCTTCACACTTTTCAATATTCCAAGATAAGATTGTGAAGATCTGATTTCCCTAAATTAAGTTCTCATGGCTGATGAGTCCTGAATTGAATGTGTAATGGTTTGAAATGAAGCAGCTCTCCTTCACCACGGGTTGGCTTATCTGGGAGATTGGGGGAATTCTCCATATCTTTACCAAAGAAGATGGATGCTTGTGGAGTAGAAGAGGATGATCAATAAAATTCTGACTGACATTAAATGATGCAAAAAAAAAAAATTCACTCGGGTATTTGCACAATTCCAGAGGATGTCGTTGGCATTGCAGCCTGTGTAAATAGCCCCTCCTGGACTTGGTAAACATGGTGGCCCTAGAGATCACTTGTCTTTCCTATCCTTTATATAGTGTCCCTTATTTTAAGATCTGAGATGGTGGGGCAGGAAGGGGAAGAGAAGCCACCATACACTGTCTTGTCCCCAAATCATGGCGACATTTCCACATTTCCACTCATCCTATGAGTGCCCACAAGAAAGAGGATGAGGAAGTGAGAAGTACGATGTGCTTTCCTCTCTCAATGTCTGTGTTTTATTGCTGTGTCAACCGTCCCTCCCCAGAGGCGAGGATCACTGAGCCCTGTCTGCACAGCCCGTGCCTTCTCTGCATAAAAGCCCCAGCAGAACAATTCCTCTTTACCATTCTAACTTTGCTTTTGTCAATAAGCACTGAAGACATAAAAAGAGAAGATGGGCTTTGCTCCTGAATGAGAGCTATTTGACTTTCAATATCAAGAGTGTGGCAAAAACCTTCAGATGTTGTGTCCCGCTGAGCCTTTTCAGAAGCAGGTTTTGTCTGCAGAAGGCTGTTTTCTCTTCACACTAGACCCAGAGAGGCGATCCTCTCTTAATTTGACCTCGTGGATGGCTCTTGGCATGCCAAACTGTGCCCTGGTAATTTGGTGGGAATGACAGGCACACTGTCTCTTTTTCATGAGATGTTGCTGGCCGTGCCATAGTGAGCAAGAGCTTGGCTGCATAAAGCTCGCCTGTCCCGTGTGTTTGGGCTGCTGCCCTTTCTCTCTCCACACAGCCCCAGAGTGGCAGCATCTTAAGGCAGAGCCTTAAAGTAGGCATAAAATTGCCACTTTGTGTAAGCTTTGAAGCACAAATAGAGAATCAAAATGCATCCCCAAATAGCACTTGATATCAAGAATGATACATTTAAGGTAGTCTGTGCCGAAAGTTGGAAGATAGGACAGGACCACAAACACACATATTGATGTATACAACTCCCAGGCTCCTCCCAAATCAGGATTAAAAACAGCAGTGGGGAGTAAAAGCACATACTCTTTTGACAATCTTCAGTGCAGTAAAAGGCATTTTATATTTATGCATAATGAGCTACTTCTGTATTTTACAGACCATTTTCCACATAGTTTGTACTTTGTATTAAATTTGATGATGTATATGAAAGTATTTTATAAACAGAAAGTTGTTATGCAGATTTTAACTATTATGAAAATAATGATGAGTAAATAACCTCAGTTAGTGAGGTTGTCATTGGGCCAGTTTGGAAGTCTCTCTCCCCCACCTCCTGACCCTACCACTGAATGCAGAAAAAAAGTTAATGAGATATTAGGAGATGTTTTTTTGAAGTTGTTGACATTCACTCTTAATCACAGAACTGTACATTAAACAATCAAATTCCATTTCTACCATAAATGACTGGCAAAATATAAAGAGATCAAAAACAATCAGCTGAAAATACTAGGGTGAAACAGACAGTATGAATGGTTAAAATACTTGAAGAAGGTGTTTTGCCAAGGTCCATTCAAATTTTGAAAACCCTAATATTTGGTACAATAATTCCATTCTTGTGAATCCAACCTACAAAATAAAAATGTCAGTCATTATATCCTTATATCAATAGGTGGACAGGTAGGTAGGCAAGTAGGTAGATGAATGACAGATAGATAGATAGATAGATAGATAGATGACAGAGTACCTTTTTTTCTGGTTGCAAAAAAACTGAAAACAGCAAGTAAACCATTCTTGAACAACACAATGTTATTGTCTTTGTACAAATGCTTTGTCCTCAAGATGTACTATAATTTACTGAGCCTTACGCTTATCTCCAAATGTTTAAGTTGATTCTTATTTTTTTGTCACTATAAAATAACACTGACATAAGCAACCCTGAACATAAATCTTTTCCCACAACTCTGATTATTCCTATAGTATTTATTCCCAGAAGAGGAAATGAAGAGTATTTCACATTGCGATCAGAACAAATTGATATGGGAGAAATATAATAGAGCACAGGGGTGGGGTGAGAGTGGGGTTTGACAGTATACTAGGATAGGAAGATCCTGGAATGAAGCCTTCTCTGGAAAATGGGTGTTTGATAAGAATGAGTGGGGTATGCAGAAGGCTGAGAGAACAGTAGTCATGGCATGTGCAGAGGCCCTGATGCATACAAAAGTTTCCAAGGTTTTCAGAGTTTGGGAGAGGAAGAAGAGGGCTACATCATGGCCTTAATAAAGGTCATAATAAAGGGCTTTGATTTTACTGCAAGGGTTATGGCAAGCTCTTGAGAAGTTTCTGACTGGGAAAATGGACTGGTATGGTATACAATTTTGAATTTCTCACTCTAGGGTGTACATGATTTGTAGAAGGATGAGGGGAGATGAGTTAGGTTAATTCATCAAGGAGACAGTGATGGACAGAAGTGGACAGTTGACAAAAAGGAAAAACTGTAGGACAACTGTTAAGTTTTCTATGCAAGTAAAAGGGTACCTGCTTGCTTCTTACTGAGATAGGATGAACTAGGTAGAAAAAACTCAGGAGAAGGACTGCATTGAGTATAGGGAGGATTGTAAGTCCCATTTGGTCATGTTGTGGCAGAGAGTCCTATCAGAATCCTGTCAATAAGTAATTGAATACCTTAGTTGGGTGTTCAGAGGGGTAGTCAGAGCTGGAGGTGTGAACTTGGGAGTCATTAGCATAAAAGTACTGTGTTGGAGGAAAAAGTATCTTTTTCCTTTTACCCTTCTAGGTTCTTGGTTGGGTCTCTATAACAAAAGACAGATTAACAAGAGAAAAACATATGAATACATTTGACAGAAGTTTTATGTGACACAGGAGCCTTCATAAGGAAAAGAAGACCAGAAAAGGCAGTTAAACCTAAGTGTCCTTATGCTCAGTTTGATGAAGAGTGGAAACTCATGGGAACTGTGATAGGACAGAGTATGAGATAAGTGTAGTAAACTGGGGGGAACTTAGCAAAGCCTGTTCCTTCAGATTCCTCTCCAAACCTCCCTTCTTCAGAGTTAAGGATGCTACTTTCCTTTGAGTATAGGGAAGTCACCTCTCACATGAGTGTCTAAAGGCCTGCTTCAGAGAAAGTCAAAAAGTCCTTCCTGAACCTGCCATTTCTCAAATTCTGTCAGCTTAAAACATTCAATATGCAAGGTGCCATATTTTAGAACATCATGTCTTGAACCCCATCAGCAGTTAAAGTCATGGGACTGGATGTGAGGGAACAAGGAGAAAGTGAAGCTGGAGGAGAAAAGAAAGTCAAAGACTCAGCCCTGAGTTAGGAGAGGAGAAGTTCCAGGGGCAAAGAAGTTAATTAGGGATGGCCAGTGCGACAGAAGAAAAATCAGGAATAAAAGAGAGTAGACCATTTTAAATGATACTCTAAAGTAAAGATGGAGAAATCCACTGAATTTGACAGGGTGGGGCTCACTTGGGTTTCTGAAAACCACTTCAATGAGGCAGTGGGGACAGATCCTGCCCTCTTTTGTGTATGAAAGTGTGGATGAAGGAGAGGAGCAGAGCTGGTGAGTGGAGAGCCTTCTGTAGAGAATTTGCACTGTAAATGGGTGCAGAGGAAAGAGGGGTGTCTGACACTAGAGAAGCTTAGGATTTACTTTTTCTTAATGATAGAAACCACAACATGTTCACATGCTAATAGACATGGTTCAGTAACCAGGAGGAAATCGATGATAAAGGAAAGGATGTAAATGAAAAAATAAAGACCTTGAGAAGGCAAGAGGAGGTGGAATCCAAAGAACAAGTGGATGGCTTTTCCTCTTTCCAATAAAATAAAGAGGGAAGAGGAGGGAAGAAAATGTAGCTAGAATTGTAGACAAGATGGGACAAAGACAGAGGTTTGAGGAGGAAAGAAATGGTATGAATAAAATTTTCTCCAATAGAGGATAAATGAACTTACCAGGGAATATACCAACAGGACTTCCAGAAACCTCTGGCTGTTCTTTGGAGGTGACTAATTTAAAGTGAAATCTGTCAGCTCAGCTGTGTTACTTTCTCTGGTGACTTTCAACTGTTGGCTGTAGGTAACAGGATGGCAAAATGAAAGAAGAGAAGCCATGAAAGGGGCTGAAGGATAGAGAGAAAATACTTCGCAGTATGATCAGGAATTACAGTGACTGGGTTCCAAGTAATTGAGCTGAGAAGATGAGGTGTGGTCAGAGTACTGTACGAAGAAGACTAAGATTTCAGAAGCAGAAAAGGTCCAGGGTGAGAACCTAGGGGTGTGAGGTTGAAGTGGAGCAAAAGTAAAATTCACCTGCTAAGAGGAGGTCAAGAAAACAAGTGACCATATGTTGGATGAGTCATCCATGAAGATGGTACATCACCAAAAACAGTAACAGAATCAAAGATGAAAAGTAAAACTAAGAGCTAGATTCTGCAGTGGATGAATGCCTAGCACATGGGACTGAGAGCTGATACCCTGCAGAATGGTACAGCTTTAAAAGGCTGTGGTTTTTAACCAAGAACAGGGGGAATGCTGTGGAATGGGCAATGAAAATACTCCATCTCCAGACCCTGAAATATGAGACTACGAGCAAAAAATGGCTTTCATTGAAGACCCACAGTGTTAGAGGTATAGAGGTGTCTTCTGGTAATAGCCAGGCTTCTAGTAGATCCACACCCTACAGAATGTGAAGGTGTAGGGGAGTTCTTGCTGATCACAGATCTGGAAATCAAGAAGACAAGATGAGAAAAATTTTGGAGGGAGGAAAAGTGGAGTGGTGGACTAGGTCCATATAGGTGTCTATAAGAATAGGCTTATCAGTCATTTAAAATGTGTAGTCCCAGTTTTATAGTATAATTGAGTTGAAATTGATTGTATGTATCCCTTTTGCATTCCTAGAGTAAGCCCTATATTGTATTCTATAAATATTGTTTGATTCCATTTGTCTGTCTTCTAGCCTTTTTTTCTTAATGTGTATTTGTTTCTGCTTTTTTATATTAGCACACCCAGGTTATTTATTCATCTAAAATTAATAGCAGTATTTTATATTTTCTGAAAAAGAAAATTTTTTATTGTACTGAGTGCTTCAATTTGTTTAACATAGATTTTTAGAGAAAGACCTTATAATTTTTATCTTCATATTTGTTGTTAGACCATTTATCAATTCTAATTTTGTTTATTTATACTATCTATTTTATTATCTTGTGGAGAATTCTAGAGGTATGTCAGGAATTGCTTTCCTCATGAAAATAGTCTCTTAGATTTAGTCACACATTTATTTATGGATTCTACTCTTTACTAATATTGTTTCTTTATAATTATAGTTTTATCTACTTTCTTGATTTGAATGATGGTCTAATTTCCTTTCATTTTATCTTATTAATAATGCTATGAATTTGCTTTTTACTACAGTTTTGGAAGCATCCAATGCTTTTATAAACAGTATTGAATTTTGGCTTTTTAAATGATGATATTTATAATTGTTTCCTGATTTAATTTTCTAAATAGATTGATTTAAATTTTTTCCACCCATGTAAGGTTTTTGGAATTTGGTGGGGAGGGTGGATCTTTTTTATGGCTTAGAATATGATTCTTTTATCCCCCTTAATTTCTCAACAGATGCCTAAAAAGGGAGTATTTTTATTAGCAGGGTAAAAATATTTGTGCTTGAGTATCTTTATAGTGTTACCCCTAATAGTACTGTAAGCTTGGCAGGGCTAAATGATTAGAAACTAAGACACTGGAAGTGGTTTGACTGGGCACTTTACATACCAAGAGGGCTTTATTTCATTTTGTCCTTCTCAAATTGTATTTCTCTTTAATTCCATGTATAAACACTAGTAATTAGAGGTTAATGGTATATTTGTACTGTTGCTTTCATGCACAGCTCTATTTTGTACATGGAAGCCATATTTGTACATGGAAGTCACAGAATCTCTAGACTCCCCTTAGTTTCATCTGATACCTCAACGACCCTCGTTAGCACTACTCCCACCTAGTGGCCATTCTCAAAATTACAAACAGAGTGTCAGCATGAAAATCAACCTCTGTAGGTTTCAGGTCTTTCAAATGCAACCTGATTCATAAATGGAAAGAATCACAATAACACATTAGGAAAATAATTCTCTACAATAGAAGGATTGAAGTTACTTAAGCCTATCACATTATGTTAGACTGAAGTACATTCTAACATTTAAATTCCAGACCACAGTTTATTTTATTTTTTCCCTGTTAGGTTGAGGGAAGTAAAATCATCTACCTGAGACTAGATGTGCCATATATTCTACATAGACAATAAAAACCCAGAAGTAACAAAAATTTGTATTAGAAATCCTTAGGAATAACCTCTTTTGTTTTTGTTTGTTTTTGTTATTGTTGTTTTTAGATCCATCTAAGTTTCAGTAAACTTTCCCGTCCAGTTTCTCCTGATCACCAGGTTATGTTTGATAACATGACACATCCAGTGAGGCATATGACAGCTGAAGTGGTTCCCATACATGGATATCATGTAAAAAATCATGAAGGGAAATGGCAGTTTTTATAACATTGTAGCAGCTATCAAAACAAAATAATAAATCCCATTTACAATACTGATGGTGATGATATGATGACATCAGTCAGAGACAACTGGAAAGGGATATTTTGATTTTAAAAAAGTGCTTTGGACACCACTGCAATGGATGTCCAATAGAAGTAGCTCAAGCATTTCTTCCTAGTTTGTTTGTATAATCAGCTTGACAACGTGCAAAGTCAATTTCATCCTTTCCCTCAGCCTCCTAACATCTGTCTACCAATAAATTAACTTTTTGGTTAACATCATTCCTTATACCTTAAAGCTTATAGAATAAAATCATCTAATGTTATAAATCCTCTTATGGATTCCTAAATAACCAGGTTTGTATTATAAGGCCCTCCAATGTAAGAAAAGTTTTTGCCAAGCTAATGCTTTACTTATTCTTCAAAAGAGCGTATTCTCATCTGGCCTGTGGCCTGCCTTCAGGATTCTCCTCAAAAGAAGTGCAATAGTCTGCCCCAATTGTACCTTAAATACCTAAATAAAGACAAGAATTTGAGGTTCCACTCATGGCAAAGTTATGGTCTTAAAATGGAAAGATTGAAACATAAACAATTTTTAAATTGTTTTGCATGTTATGTAAGAAAATATAGCGGAAATTTTAGTGTTTTTGTTGTTGTTTGTTTTTTATTTGTTTAGGTTTTTTTCTGTAGTAGGGGAAATCTAGGTTGGAGCTGAGCAAAGAAAAAATTAAATAAGACACATTCCCAAGGGATCAGTTTTAAAATGGGAATCAACAGACAGCAACAGAAATAAGAGAAAAAAGTACTGAGATGGTACATCAAGCAGATAAATGGTCAGAGTTGGTCCCATGGAAGAGGCTGCCCTCACCCAGCCACCCCTCACCACCAAATTCTAAGACATTCTCACAACTATCTAGATCCCAACTATAACAAATTGTTCTAAATAAAGATCTTCACTTAGCCATATAACTCTAGCAAATGAGAACCATCATATTAACTGTCTTTATAGAAGCATTTCATCGCATAAAAAGATGATAAAGGTTTTGATGCATGCAGATATATGCACACAATATACAAATTAATAAAGTGTTAACTAAATGTAAGAAGCTGCTGTTGGCATTTTTGGCTCAAAGCATCCCTCCTTAGAAGCCTGGGGAGGTGTTCACTTTCAGGCCACAGGCCCAGCAATTAGAGAAAGGGCAGGTCCTCTTCCCACACAGTGGGAGCCCAGGTGACCTCACGAGGATTGTGATAGGGCCTCTGATCTGTGGACACAGAGCCGTCTTGGCCTGGCAAAGTGCATGCAGGGGAAACAAACTGTACACCCAACTTTAAATGCATTCAAGGCTCTTGTGGAATGAACACAGAACTCCCTGGTGTGTTGTGACTATTTCATTGGGAAGGCAGGAAGGGAGCATCTTAAAGGCCCGAGCCAGACCCAGGAGGCACACCTACCCACCCTCACCTAAACTCCCAAGGAGAAATTGTTCCGGAGTCCTCTGCATCTTTTTGATTATTATTGTTCCTAGGATTATTACAATTTCTCTATTACCCCAAAGTATCCCATTTCAAACGTATGAACATTGCAAATAAATCAACATATGGAGAGAGGATTTTGTGGAATCTTCAACCCCTCTGAAGGAAAACACAGCAACCATTTCTTAAGGAGCCTGCCCCTTCTATTTTCCAGTTGAAGTAGTGAAGTCTTTCAAATAATTTAGTATGAGCGTTAGGTAATAGAATGGGAGCAGGGTAACAAACCAGGCATAATTTCCCCTTAGAATATTAAAGTTTTCAAGGAAAAAAAGGCCTTAAAGACGTGAGGCAGGATCCGGCTGGAAAAGGAGGAGGCCCTCGGCCCCTCCCCCTGCGGCTCTGCACACCCACAGCACTGTCCTGAAGAGCCCTCTCAGTGTCCTCGGGCCCCCCACCCTGCTGCATCCCTCCCCCTCCTCCCATGAATGAAAACAAATTGTTTTCAGCTACAATACCATAGGGCTTCGCTCTGACCTGCGTGGTACAGTGACACTGTGCGGCTTGAATTTTTACATACAGCTGCATAAAGCAATTTTCATGTAAATTTCTAGGTAAATCAGCCTGCAGTTGGTCTATTACATGGACACATACACAGAAACCATTAAGTTTGACAGAAGATTAGAAGTTGCCCTTGTTTCTTCGGATGCCTTTCCCTGCGCCTTCAACAGTGTCTGAATTCGAAAAACAGGAATGAGAAAAATCCCTTAGCTCCACAAATGAACAGGGCACTCATCAGTGCCCGTACATCCTAAGGCTTGGAGGCACTGAAGTCAGAAAGGGCCTCTCCAGGAAAGAAACTTGTATGAAAATCAACCCTCAAATGAGCAGAGAGAGTCAGGTAATTCTATCACCGTGCCAAGGAACTACTAGGCCACCTCCAGTACCCTGACTTTTTCTCCAAAAAGGCACAAGATGCAACTAAACAGCTCCCATGGCCCCCAGCAGCCCTGACACTCCCATCAGCGCACGCAGGCTGGCTCAATTAGCTAACAGCAGGTGGAGAAGTTTCCAGGGTCAGAGGAGAAAATCAGTTCTTCAGAGGCATCTTTCCCTGGGAGCTGGGAGCCAGGGCCCTCCCCGACCAGCCTGCAACAGGAGTTAGGCAGCCGACCCAGCCATCTGGCAGCAGTCTATCTGGGCCTTCCGTCTAAATGCATTCCTGCCCAAAGGAGGCATTTCTTGAACACTTTCTTTTAAGGCCACAGCATCCACAGAGCACAAAGGGAAAGATGTCACCAAAACCTTGCCCAGGATGTTTGTTTATGCAATCTTTAAATAATTCATCTTTATCCCTATTGAGCCCATCACAGCATGTCAAAAATAAATGTGTCGCCTTGGCCTATTGTTTGCAGCTCAGGATTGTCAAGCGAGAAGAAAATATTACAGAGACGGACGGAGATACACGCAGGAGTGTGACCTTTAACTGCACTACCTATAACCAATCTCATCAAATTAAAGCACTGTATATTTTCCTTAATAATCTCTGATTAGGCTGGAGCTATGAGTGGACACGAACACCCGCCATTGCTATGCAGCGGGATGTCTGCTTAGCACCAGCAAAGCGTTTGGGAATAAGTGAGCAAAATGCTTTAATTTGATAGGGTTAGAATCCTGCAGGCTCTAGGGTGAAAGGTCCCCAACAGCTCCGCTCACACTGAATATGCAGAAATAAAAAAGTAAATTGCTTACATCTGCTGCAGGCGGCAGGGAAAATGATCTGATTGGACAGTCCGAGGGCCCTCCATCTCTTTTGGGTTAGAGAGAGGTTTTCAGAGCATCAAAAGCTTGTAATTGGAGTAATTCTGAATTAATGGACACACACACACACATACACACACACACAACATTTTGAGGCAGCTGTTTGCAGAAGCCTGCCTGTTTAGGAATGCTTACAGATTACAAACAGGCAACTTTCAAAATAATCTTACCCTACCCGAACGAATCCTAACTACAGGTTTGAATTTGACAACAGGTAACAAGTATAACATTCTTATCTGGCTTGTCCTTCTGCCACGAAGCCTGGGAACTATCAGACCTACATATCTCCTCTCCCACTTTGCACATCTTCCTGAAATATGTGTGCACTCCAGTTCTCCTTCATGCATAAAAAGATGATTTGGAAAGGGCTTCACTGGGATTCCTAGAAGCTGACATAGAAAACTCAGGTTTTGCCTTGCTCTGTGACGTGGGATTTCATCTGTGCATTTGATCAATAAGAATCAAAGACAGGCCTCAAGGGCTTTGGGGCACAAGCCAGTTCAGTTTCATGCATGGTGTCAGAAGGCAGCCTGCCACGTCACCCTGATGTGTTCACAGGACCCTATTTGGGGCCCCGCTTCACTGATCCCATTAAACCTGGCTCAATATGCAGATTCATCTAGTGTTTTATGTTGAGTAGGCCGAGGTTGCATTTGAACTTTGTTTTCTTATTTTATTTTATTTTATTTTATTTTATTTTATTTTATTAGCTCCCACCAGCTTGCAGATCTAAATAACCTCTCTTAGTCCCATTGTCTGAGGGCTCCTGTCATGCACTGAAAGGAATTGTGGCCTCTCCTAGTAGAGAGTAAGCCCCCCAAAAGAGGGGAATTACTGAAACTGAACAGACTGAGGGAATGCAACCTGCGAGGCCAACTTTCAAGAGCTATTTCTCAGCCAGGCATTGATCTGGGAAGGCAGACAAGCACTGAAGCTGAGATGGAGGTTCCCGAATGCTCCTGGATGCCCTTGCGTTATAGGAACGGCTCCAGGCTCCTCTGGTATTCTAGTAGTAAATGGGGCTGATGTGCAAATGCAAAATTTTTTCCATATTCCTATCAGTGCCCAAGTCTCTTTGAAATCAGCGATAGCCTATTTTTTCCTGAGAACATCAGGTTGATAGGTTTTATAATGCCATTAAACAAGCTAAAAATATTCTAGATATCAAAATGTATATATGTGTATATGTGTATATATATTTTATATACATATATATGTACACACACACATAGTTTTTTAATGTAGGAAAATCAACAGATTTGTCACCAAGCTGCACAAAAAGAAGTCTGGGTTTATCCCTCCCCGGAAAACTCCGTGATACACAGAGACAATGAGTCTTTTTAATTTCTCGATTGAGGCAGGATTGCTCAGGGTCTGCGATGGGTATGCAGTGACCTGCTTTCTCTTAGAAGGATTCTCTATAAAGCTAAAGTCCTTTCCTCTGTGAGGCTCTGCCTTTACCAATGGCTGGCTCTGGTCTCTATCATCCTGAAATCTCCTTTGTCTGCTGGGCGCTGCCACAGTCTATTGGAAGGTATTTGTCAACAATTATATGTCTATTAAGGAGTAGTCAATCAGTGTGGGCCCAAACAGCCAGGCCTCCAGGGCCCAGCTATTGATAGGAAACTGTCAATATCCCATCCGTCCTTTTCTCAACAAAACACACCAGTCAACTCACCCAAATCATTGTCCGCGAAACATCACAGGCCTGGATTTCCTTGCCCATGTCTGATTTCTCTACTTTCTAAACTAATATTCAGTCTGAATGAATAAAAACCTTTTAAAAAATCCGAATAAATGATACTTATTAAAATGCTATTTCAACTGCGTGTGGGGTAGATATTTAATATAATTAAGAATAATATGGGAGGATTGTGCACGTAGGTGGCTGCAATTACTCCTGAAAATTGTAAAACCGGAAGAAAATTAATAAGGAATAGTTTAAATTAGTTTGACAGTAACTAATATCTATAAACACTTTCCATTCCAGCAACAAGTTTAGAGTTATTTACTTAATTTAGGACAAAAGGTTGTGAATCAGCCAATATATTTGTAAATTATATTCAATTTACAAATCTTACTGAGGATTTTGTAATTATTATCATGAAGGATTTGTCTTTTTTGAAAGAAGAAAGACTGGGAGTTCCATGTGAATGTTTTAGACTGAAGCCCACCCCAGGAAAAACCACAAAGTGGGGATGGGGGAGGGGAGAAGAAAAGAAAGAAAGAAAAGAAACCCTAAGTAAGGCTGTATCCTTTGAACAGGCAACCCTCCTGCATCACAGAATACACTAGTTGTCCTGCAACAAAAGCCGGCATCAAACCCTCTCCACAAAGACCTCAGACACCCAACAACATTTAAAGCAGATGTAATATTTAGAGCGGCTGCACTATGGAAGGTGCACTTTTAAGATATGTTACGGCCAAGTTTTGTTAAATTTACACAAACAAATATTTTCTTCCTTCATTCCAATATGTCCCTGTGATTCTTTGAGTCCTCAATCAGATGGAGAAATTAACATGAGGCAGGCATGATAGCTCAGGTTTCAGGTAACAGGCAAATGAATTCGGGGATAACACATGATTAGACTTGCCCCTCTAAATTGAGCCTTCTTTCTTTCTATCCCACCTATTTTCACCACGACCAAATAATTCAAATAGAGCAAAGAAAAGTCAAAAAGAAACACAAATGTCAAGTGAAAGTTTTTTTGGGGGGTTGGCGTAAAAATACTAATAAAAATTCAAAGTACTGAAATGAACCTAGATGTTTCAGGTCTCAGGTAGAGAGGAGTTTCTGCCTATTCCATTTCTTCTTTTCAGAGTCAAAACAGAGTTGATTAGAGGTACACTAATCAAATTACCTATCTCCAGTCTAAAGAGTGTTCCCCATAACAGAGGAGCCTTGGAAGCTTTTTTGCATTTTATGGCTACAAACTAATGGCTTTTAATACATATTTAGTTTTACAGGTGCTGTTGATGTTCAAATCCACTTACAGATATTCAAATCTCATTTGCCATATAGATTTAAAGGAGACCTGCAGTTCATTTCAGATGCTAGCTCCGGGAAATTATAGATGGCCTTAACAAAATGTTCCAAGAGCATAAATAGTAAAATGGACCAGGTCAGGAACCCACGTACTCAAAGGTCCCTGAGTCGTTACTTCCACAGCAGACAGTCATAGTTGCAAGGGGCAGCTGATCCCTCTTTTGAAAGCTCCATTATGCGTATTTACAAAATAAACAATGCATGCAAGTTCATGATTGTCATCATTAATAATATGCATTATAGCATGCCGTTAAATAAATATATGTGCCATAGATGTCTACCAGACCCATCACACTTTTTTTCCTATATCACATCCAAAGCTTTGTCTCTGTTGTGTTTTTAAAAAATCACTCTTCGTGAGACTGCAGCAACAACAAGAAGAAAGTATTATTTTAAATAACTCACCGATGTTCAGATGCTCCGATTTTAAATCAAAGAAGCGAGCAAGTGCAGAGTTAGGTCAAGAACTTGGTCTCATTGGACTCAGGTTTGCAAAGCACAACCACAAACCAGGATACAAAATGTTCTCCATGCTTCAATAATTAACTGCCTCTCACAGGAAAAGACAAACAAATAAACAAACAGATAACATTAGCTCTCATGAGTTCAAACTGAACAAGTTGTTTTGGTGTGAAATGTTCCTATCATGATACTCTCCTAAGAATTTTATTCTGTGAGCATGAAAATATTTGCTTACTGACAAATTCTTTCACATCAAGATATGGTTGAAAAATGATGGGACTTACCTTTTTGAGTTTCAACTCCACAACCTAGAAATCAGCGTACAAGTGCCCAGAGGTCTTAGCAAGATTCTTTAGTTGAAGCAAATCTCTAAAATTTTTAAATTACATATTTTTAGAGTATGTATTACTCCACCCTCTCATTAAGTAATATTCAGTTCAAAAACCTGAAAGCAAAAATAAAAGTATTACCTTCAAGCAACACTCTAATTATTGAAGAATTATATAATAAAAAATGAATGCTTATAAGAAAGAGCTTAAATTTTACTTAGTTAAAATTTTTAACATGCAGAAACACTGAAGCAGGAAAAATGTGAGGCATATTATTTATATATTGTATCTACACATGTAGGAGGAATGTATATATTTCATAGAAAAAGAACATTAGCACTATTTGCTAAAATAAAGAACATTTAGTCCCCTCTGATTTTTCTCCTTTAAAAGGGTGACACAAAGGCTTAATAGGGAAAATACATAGATGGCATTAATTATGCTTGTTTTATGGGCCAAAAAGAAACACTTCAGCAGTTGTAGATTAAGTGCATATTACTTTCTTTTTATGTAGAGCCTTAGAGCCTTTTGTTGAGAGATCCATAACAAAACTTTTCAGACATTTATTTCATAAATCTTTGTCAAATTTCAATCAGCAGGAGAGCAGCTATGTTGATAGGTAGGCTGGCTCAGAAAGTCGAGGGTCCTGGCAAAGGTCACACAGCCTTTCTGTGATGGGCGCCGATCTCCCGATCTCCCAGCTCCCACCCAGAGGACTACAACTTTGTCCGTGTTTCCCATCAATTAAAATAAAAATGAGAAACAGAAGAGAGAGAAAGAGAGACAGAGAGAGAGAGGAAACAGAATGAATGAGAAAGTGCATGTGTAAGTGGATCAGATGGGAAGCCTGTGCAGACATATATTTTTTGCTTGGTTTTTGTCTAGAAGAGTCATCTTAGAAAACGTCTGGCTAAGACTCTATCAGGGGCCTCTCTATACTTGGGAATTATCTCCCACAGTCCTGGAGAGTCCCAAAATGTTAACAAATTAAAACAATTTGTCTCCCTGGGAGTCCAGGTATGTTTCACTGCTTTGAACTGGAGAGGAATAAGGGAAACAAAGTGTGCTTTAGGACTAACCGTTCACCAACTTTTTTTGACATGGAACCATCCTAGAATATATAAAACTGACACATAGTGTAAATACGTTGCTCAAAGGCAGATGGTTATTAGGTGTTGCTATGTTACATACATGTGAACCTGACAGGCATGAAGGCTGTGCTTTTTGAACAACCAAAAATAAAAAAACAAAAACAAAAAAGGAGGGAGTGAAACGATGTTATCTTCCTCTTTCCAAATTAAAGACCAATATGCTTTTTTTTTCACATGCTTTGGACACATATCCATTTCTAAAGAATATTTCTCTAGGCTTGCATGCCTAAAAATTCAGGCCCTTCTCTTTATTACAAAGCTCCTAAAGGTGTCCAGAGGGGGAGCAAATCTCTTACAGATGAAAACCTCCCAAGCTGAGCAATCCATAACAAAATGTATTTTTAAAAATACTAGGAAAACGTCTTTGTTCGGTGCATTTATGAAGAACACATGCTTTTATTTTAAAATGTATAGATATCTAAGTACACAAAAAGGCTTGTAGAAGGAAGAGAATATTTTTCAATAAATGGCTTTGTAGAAACATTTTCTATTCAATTCAGTAAGGTGTTTTTTACAAAACTTTACATTAAATTTTTGAATTATTTAAAAACAAACCAGAACTTTCATCCTTTCATCCTTGCATTCACACACACACACACACACACACACACACACACACACACACACAAAATACCATGAATTTTTAGAGGCCAATAAAGAAACATTGGGCTATCACTAGTGTAAAATGAAAGTATTTCTAATTATTCTTGTCCATTTAATTAGAAACTATTATTTCCCATTTTTCAAATCAGCGATTTTTCTCTGAACAATGGATTAGGACACACCTTCAAACAATAATTAGAAAAAAAATCATCTACTTCCAGAATATTTAAGGGTGAAATTCCAGATGCTACTGGAAAAATCCATGGTATCCTACCGCCATCTACTGACCATAGTTTAAATGCACCGATTTAAAGGTACAGGTTTAAATTTATAGAATTAAAAGAATTTTAGAACCAAAACACTTTGAAAGCTCTACTGGAACCGCTCATTATTTTGAAGGTTGCTCCAAATGTTTGAAAATACTTTCTTAATCTGAGCTGAATTCTATCTACTTATAACTACCAACTCCTGGGCTTGGCTTTACCTTCTGTAGCTCTAATGAAATTGTCTATTCGATTCCTTCCTTAACCCTTCATAATTCTGACGGCAGCACTCAAGTCCTTTCTCCCCAAGACCATCCCAACACACACACCCAATCTCTTCTCCATGCTAAACAGTTTCTTCTCCTCCAAGCTTTTTTCCTTTACCAGCTGCACATCTGAACGGTTTCAAGTCCCCTTGCATGCCATACAACTGTCCTCTAAACATACTTCTCTTCATTTTAACTCTTCTCTTTAAATGTTGCATCTGAAAGAAAACACGTAGCAGAACAGGTTGCTCACCTCCCTTGCTCTGCATGTTCTACCTGTGCAAATGCCACCAAAGGTCATGGTAAGATATTTTGGCAGCCACAAACACCACGCAAGGGTAACCACTCAAGAAATCTCCCAGATCTTTTCTATCTGTGCTGCTTGCTGCTAAGCCATGCCTTCCTAATAGACTGCAATTGTTTTTTTAACTAAGAAAACATCCTTACATTCAGTCATGACATATATTCATCTAAAAATGTCCCATGGTTCCAGCCTACCATTTTTGTTACTAATTCTACTGTCTTTTCCAATGTTGTAGTGGTTATGCATTTGTTATTTAGCAATATTGTTATTTAATTAGCATAACATCAACTGTTCCCCCTCAATCACTTTTCTGTATTTCTATAGACACCTTCCAGTTTGATCAGGTACATGGAAAAGTTTCAAGGATGTCATCCATGTGCTTAGCACAGTGCGTAGCACATCATAAAACCACAGCAAGTGATAGCTATTCTTATCATTATTAAAAGTAATTAGAACATATGACATATGATATAAATGTAACCCTTGACATAAATAGCCATTATGTTAATAGCTATTACAATGATAAAGCCATTCAATCAGTCACAATTCCTAACTCGAAGCCCATCTTTTTCCTTTCCTATTCTTCACAGTTCCTCACAAACAGGCAAACGATCAGACCACCGTCTTCAGCAGGAGACTCAGCTCCTAGAGGATAATTCTTCTTAGCCAGGAGCCTCAGCACCTTGGGACAATTGGGAATACACTCTCAGAGCCCCCTTCCTACTGCACCCCAGCCTGGTGTTCCATTCTCTCCTAACATATATTCTTCCTACTGAGGAAAAAAAAAAAAAAGCATTCTGAATCAAAGAGAAGGTGAAGCAAAAAGCAAGGGGATGGCCTTCTCCCTTGGTTCTGTGCCAGTTGCTAGAGCCACCAGCACTGGGCCAGGACCACTGCCTCCCCATGGTTCCTGGTCTTTCTCTAACAGTAACCAGAGTGTGACAGTGAAACTCCGGTCCCTGAGCCTTGCGGTTTCAGGTCATTCCAGGACCTGTGTCAGGTCATGGACTGACACAGTACCCTTATCCATCCCCTGCTTTCTACTCTTTAGAATGACCCAGAATGGATCTATTTAGGCCAGGATTATTCCATTTTAACAGAGACCTGTATGTATTGGGGTCTAATAACCCACTTTTTAAATCCTGAAAATTGGGCCAAAATAGATAGTATTCATTTAATCCACAACATCTCTAAAGGGTTTATGGGGGAGGAGGCTTAAAACTGTAAAAAATATAAAAGCAAACCATTCACCAAAATTTCAATCTTGTATATTCTATAAATAAATAAACAAACCTAGTTTTTAAGTATTGAAAACAATTCAATTTTAAAAATTCATTAAGAACTGAAAACCTGAAAAATGACCCAGTGAGTAAAACAACCCTCTTATCCTGATAAATGTCACAGGGAACATCTAAATCTTTCAACTGCTTGACAAAAAAATGTTAGGTTCTGGAATGCCAAATTTTTATGGCAGTTACAAAATATGGTGGGGACAGAAATTAGCTAAACAGGCACCAATAAACGTTGATCTAAAGACCTTTCTTGCCTGTGGTTTGGAGTTCTGTTAGAACAATCATCCCTTCTCCTGATTACCAGGCTTTTAAACCATTGAAACTGGGAGTCTACACCGAGCTTCGGACTTCGACCAATCAGACAGCAGGACCCTGCAGAGGCACAGGAACTTGCTAACAGCGATGATGGCGCTGAAATTTGAATGAAAAGAGCAGTAGAGGCATCTTCACAGTCCCACTGTGTGCCCTTTCCTGCTCTGGTCTCCTACCACAAGTGCACACACTTAAATATAATCGTTACGCACTGTCCTCCTCGACCACTACTTCTCCTTTCCTCCTCTCGAAACTTCTCAAAACCACAGCCTCATCCACCGTCTCCACTCTCTCTCTCTCTCTTTTCCTGTCTCCGCCCCACTCTCTACCAGATTTCATTAAAGTTTTGTTTTTAAACAAATGTTTAATGCTATCAAATTACAAATTAAAATACATTTTAAGAAAGCAACTAGGATAAAGGGCTTACAATGTAATAAAGACCTGAGTGCCCTGCCTCACCCCAGCTCTGTTCCCCAGAACTCTTCTCACTCTTTTCTTTTTTCTTTTTGTGATTACTTCTATAACTTCTAAAAAGCTGCTTATACTGCTATTTTTTGATTTATCTACTTAATATATTATCTATTGAATTGTATATTGTTGTTTGTTTGTTTTTTTAATCTCCTGTCATCATTAAAACAGAAGCTTGGTGAGAGCAAGCGCTTTGTCTATTGTGTTCCTTGCTCTATCTGTGCATACATTTGGAACAACTGGAATTTCATTGTATCTCTTTTCCATTTTTTCCCCAAAGAAGTAGCAGAATGAAAACTTTACAGGCTTGTTGGCACTTCCTCATTAGAACATCTAATGAAATATGAATCTTTTGCTTATTAAACTAACCGTCTCCACTTCATCAGCCACCAGGATGGCCATACTTATTCTAGGGGAGAAAAACAGCACATGCCATTTTTTTTGTAGCATTATTTCAATCATAACTGAGATTACTCAATTTTTCTGGCTTCAAAATTCATTTTCTATGTCTTAATTTGTAAAAGAAAAATATATTACTATGACACCATATTTAAAGTTTCAAAAACATTAACTTGGATTAATGGAAATTAGCTAAACAGGCACCAATAAAGGCTGATCCAAAGACCTTCCTCGCTCAAGGAGGACCTTCCTTGTACAGAAAATATTTTTTAACAACTCCTTTTGAAACCAAAACCAGAAGGAGATTCCAGTCAACTCCAAATTGGGAGCCGCCGGCTTGCTCTCTCACCCTCTTGTTTCTGGCGGACTTACTCCTGCACATCCCAAAGATGAAGGACTCAGAAAAGGGACCAGAGCACTGTTTACCCTGCATGTCTCCCTAATCTTCTTCCCTCCAGGACATGCAGCATGCAGACCACACACCTGCACTCAGGTGTGACACACACACACACACACACACACACACACACCTATGTACAGATTATGACTCAGCAGAAATTGTGGCTTTAATGGGAGAAACTGTAATTTAGGGGATGTATTGTAAAAAATAAAGCACTTGAACTGTAATGGGTTTGTTTCCCTTATGAACATGCCTGGCCCAGTGAATGGCACATGACTGGCCTCCATGTATACTTGCCTTCCCTATATTTCTTTCCATAAAGGCCAGTTTCTTTAGTTCATGCATGCAGTTATCATACTTCTTGTTTAGGGTAAGAGATTAACCTATAGGGGGCCCAATACATTAAAATAAATCATGGCTTTAGGTATAACTATCTAAAGTTGAGAAGTTTCCAAAATACAATCTCCCTGACATGGATCTCAGCCTAGCCAGCAAGTGCCTTCAGTCCCTTGCAGAAGAGGAAGGAAACACACACAGCAAGTGTAGGAGCCCTGAGCACGTGGCAACGTGCTGGTGACCTGCCTCGGAGTACAAGAGGGAGGCAGCAAGGCCGGAGTTCAAGTTGTCCCTTTGCACAGTGTCTGTGTGTCCCGGGGTGCCCTCTCTCTCTCTAAGCCTTACTTGTGGCACCTCTGATAACATGGTGAGGATTAAATGAAATGTTGTGCATGAAGCACCTAACACAAAGCCTGGCACTTGGTAAGTTCACCAACAAGATTAACAATTATTGTCTTTTTAAGTCAACACCTCATTTCCGGATGTTGTCACTGATTGATGCTCTTATTTGTTGCTTGACATACTTGAATCTAGGGAACTGGCAAGAGGGGGAAAATTAAATACCATAAGATGTGCAAAGGTGTTATTTCCTCAGGTAGCAATGAGCAAACGTAAGGTCAAGCTGTTTGGGATTATCGGTAGATATTGTAAAGCAGATGTTGCCTGGTGTCCTTTATTTTCAAAACTACTTTGGGTCTGTGTTTTTACAGGGGAGGAAGCTAGGGGACACATTGCTGCTGTCTCATTGTGACTCAGACGCTAAGTCAGAGGAGGCCAGTAAGATGAGAAAGACGGAGATGATCTTGTTCAATCTCCTAATTTTCAATAACAAAGAAACGAAGCCCAAAGCTCTAAAAATCCATCCATTTGGCTTATGTGTTGAATGTTTGAAAAACTTTACATGCTAAATAAACTTCGATATCATTTTTCATTTTCAAAAATGATGACATCCAATGTTAATGAGGGTTCAGGAACTTTTCTAGAAAACCACTCATTCTCATAGAACCTTAGTGGAAGGGCAATTCCACAGTTTCTCCTAAAAGCAGTTTGGCAGTATGTTTCAAGGGTTCCAAAGTGTACTTCCCCTTGAATCATATAATTCCATTAATCTAAATGTATAGGAAAGAATTATCAGATGTACACAAGGATTTGTATTCAAAGATGTTTTCTATGGAATTAGTTACAATAATATAAAAAATAAGAAAGGCAACATACCTATCCAACACAACATAGAGGGTATTTATAGCACAATCCTTATGATGAAATACTCCACAGCCAAAATATAACATACACTATTTTTTTAAATAAGAGAATTCTATGGCATATTGTTAACACAGGAAAGGAAATTACAAAATAGTATATCCCATATGATTTCTGTTTTGTCAAAAAATAATATGTATAATATTTTTATAATCACCAAAATGTAATCCTTCATGGTAGGTTTTAAGGACTCGTTTCCTCTCATTTTGTGTAAGTTCCAGATCTTCTCTGATAAACTTATATAATTTTTAATCTGAAAAAATTACTAAAGAAAAATATAAATATACATGATAAAGGATAAGAAGTCAGCTGGGAATCAGCGTTAAGTGCTACATAAGGAAATATCAGAGTGATGGGGAAAAGTTGGGTGGAGGCTTCTCTGTAGATTTTTGGAATAAAGCCAGCAGAGTTCTCTACTTTAAATTATGGCCAAATTTTAAGAGCACTCTATTCTTTTCAATCTCTTTTCCTTCCTAGACTGCAGCTGTCTTCAAGCAACCTATGAGTAATTAAAAAGTGGCCTATGGACAAGTTTCCACATTTTGATAAATACATGTTGATAAAAGGCAGACAGAGAAATGAATGTCTTTCTTGTGAAAATAATCCTCTTCAAATATGCTGTATCATTTCCCTGTAACTACACATTTATGGTGAATTACTAATATACCTTTGATTAAGAACAATATTTGTATCATATATCATCCACTTAAAAAAAGAAGATCTGGCCCCAGAAGACAAGCCTACGTAGAAACGTTGGCCTTAGTTCGTTGTGAGTTAGAGCCCCTGTCCTCCAACGCTGGGTGGGAGCCATCAGTGCTCCAAAAGTTGAAGCAAGCACAGCAATTTCTAATACATCAGGAGTCCCAACACCTCCAAATGGGTCACTATTTTAGCCTAAGCCATCCCTGTGAAATCTCTGTCTCCAAATTATAAAAGTAAAGAAGTCTTTGATGAAATAGCTAAGTCAAACTTAGCCAAACATGTCTTAAAAGTATAGAGTTCCTGAGGCCTGGTAATGGTAGGGTGCTGAAAATGGTAAAAAAAAAGAGCGTTTTATTCAAAAGGTAACAGGATATTTCAATGAAATTTCAGCTGAAGCACTGAGATGATAAGTCTACCAAAGTGATGTCCAAAGTCATCTTCCAAAGTGATGACTCAGACTTGGGTGAAACATTTTCAAAAAGGTGGTTAAAAACTGGTTATAGGAGTATTGAACACCTCGCCTACAGGGAGTATATAAAAGAACCTGGAGCATTTCTGAATCTGACCAGCCCAGGGCTGGTGGATTAAATGCAAACTGCCCAATTAACTTTGAATTTCAGATAAATAGAGAATATTTTTAGCATAAGTATGTCCCAAATATTGCATAGGATATACTTAAACTAATTTTCCTTTGTTTATCTAATAAACATTCTAATAAAATTCAATGTGAATGGGCTTTTTTTTTTTCCCTCCAAATTTGGCAACTCTTTGTCAACACCTCATGCACAAAGGGATTCCAACAGCCCAACTCAGATCGCTTACGTGTGTCCAGATAGCTCAGATGCATGCTTTTTGTCGTTTGAGGGTACATAAGCTGCTTCTCTTGTGACAGATCGTGGGGGAGGCTGATGCTGCACTGGCCCAGGCTCCCACTCCCAGAGTTCATCTGGAGAATGAGGGTTTGGGTGTTTCCTGTGGTCCAGATGTGAACCGCACAGGAGAAAGAGCTGGGCTTGCCTTAGAGCCATCCTAGAGGATGGTCTGGGAAGACAGAACTTCAGCAGAAGGGAGCTGGAGGCTTTGAAGGAGTCACAAGTGACCAGCTGGAACTGGGAGGCATTTGCCCATCAAGAGAACTGCAGGTAAGAGATGCCCAGGATCCATGTGTGTGCACGCACACCCAAATGCACACAGAGGCAAGAAAGAGAGAAAGAAGGTGGAGGAGAGAGAGCAAAAGAGAAAGGGAGCAATCTCAGAATAGAAAAGGTTAGTTTTAAATAAATGTCAAAATAGAAAGTACAGAGCTCAAATTTGAGGACAACTCCAGTCTAGGAAGAGGTTTCCTGCTCTGCTGTTTCCCTTCAATATTTCCTTGCCTGGACTTCAATCTTGTCGGCTCTAAAACCATGCTGAGAAAGATGGGGGAGAAAGTGTGGAAGCATTGGGTGGGATGAAGAAGTCAGGCAGGCCCCACATTCATCTGCCCAGCAGCCAGATGGAGCTAAAAGACGGAAGCAATTCTGAAGGATATTTTCTTCTTATGAATAGGACTAGACATTTAAATTGTTCAATTGAAGCAGTGTTTTGTGACTCCAGTGATTGGAGAATCTAACAGTGATGAGAAAAGTCAGGGATGAGCCATGGATCAACTATTCAGAGTGGATTTAAAGGTAAATGAAAGACAAAAACATAGCTGCTTTACAATTGTACCCATGAGTTCTGCTTGTCAATGTGAGGTTTTCATTTATTTTTTATCAAGATTTACATGTATCAGGGCTTCCCTGGTGGCGCAGTGGTTGAGAGTACGCCTGCCGATGCAGGGGACACGGGTTCGTGCCCCGGTCCAGGAGGATCCCACATGCCGTGGAGCGGCTAGGCCCATGAGCCATGGCCGCTGAGCCTGCGCATCCGGGGCCTGCGCTCCACAACGGGAGAGGCCACAACAGTGAGAGGCCCGCGTACCGCAAAAAAAAAAAAAAAAGATTTACATGTATCATTAGAAAAGACTTATTATTTGTGTGTTACTTTCTCTTATTATTTTAAATTTCAAGCTCTAAGTAAGGTAACCAGTGATGTTTTGAAATATCCTGGGTTTGGATGATGCAGGTAATATACAGTGGGAAAAAAATGGTTGCCTAAATCTCAAATTGGTGAACACTGAGCTCTTTGCTGTTAGTGTAACTATTTGCAGAATAAATTGCATTTCACTTCAGGAAAGGTTTGCACTCTAATCTGCACCCAGGAATTTGAGGGGGAAAGAGCCAAATGCTCTCTGGCCCCACACTATGTGTGCTATATGTATCAACTATCCCCACAGCAACCCATGGAGCTGGCCATGATTCCCAATTTACAGAGGCAAAAACTGAGTCTCAGAGAAGCTTACCCAGCTAGTAGAGCATGAAGCCAAGATTCAAGACCAGGTGCAACTCTTTGAATGCTTTGTCCAACAGTCCTGCTAAGCTCATCTTTGGCCACAAGAATGAATCCCTATGGCCTGAGCACCTTTTCCCATGGACCAGCTGGAGAGGTTTCACCTGCACAACTTTCTGTCAGTCTCTGGCTTAGCGAGACTAACCCTCAGAAGTGTTACTGCATGAACCTTCTCTCTGGATCACCCAGTCCATGAATTTTCTGCACCTCACCCCACCCCACAAGGGGAGCCCTAAGATGCCATAGCACATAGCAGAGTGAAGTGCAGAATCTGTCCTGAGCTCTGGCCCCTGAGTCTTGGAAAGGCAGAGTGAAGACAAAGCAGTGGCCAAAGGCCAACTAGCTTTATCCCACTCACCTGCTAACCAAATGGTAAATGGTAGTGGCCAAGGCCCAAGTGCTTACCGTCACTAATTTGGTGGTAAGATTTTACCATTAATTTGGTGGTAAGGTCTTTTGGTAGCCAAAGAAACTAATCTGTCACAGTACATGTAAACCAATTTTTAAGCCATAGATCTGAAAAGGAGAGTGATTGGCACCCAAGTTGCTGAGAGGGATCAAGCAAAATCACAATCCTTTTCTAAACATAGTACTGAGAACTTAAAGAACATTCTTCATTCTAACTGAGGAAATAAAACAAATCACAAAATCCTTATCAGTCCTTCAGGAAATGATTCAGAACAAAGGAAACAGACTAGAAATAAAGCAGATCTCTGAAAATAATTTTCTATAAAATCAGGACAATAAAGCTCAAGCAACTTATCAGCAATCACAAATACAATTTAAAAACAAAATGGCCTTTAAAAAATTGAGCAGAAATCAAGGCAGAGATAGGAAGTCATGGGAGACAGATAAAATAAGAAAGGATTGCAGGGAAAGCAAGCATGCAAATGCATTAATAACAATTACATCACAGCAGTAAAGAGAAAAACAAATCCTTCATTTAGCACATATTTATTGAGTATATATTAGGTGCTAGGAAAACACAGAGAATAAAACTGAGAAGGTCCCTGTATTCGTGGAGCTCACTTTCTAAAGTGGGAGATAGACAGTGAGCAGTTAAGTCAATAGATGAAATAATGACATTTGTGATTACAATGAAAAATATGCTTCTTCAATAGAGAATGACAAGGGGGAGCTACTTTCCATAGGTTATTTGGAGAGGAGTTATTTAAAGATGAAAGGAGTCAATCATGCAAAGGGCCTGGAAAAGAACATTATAAGCAGAACGGAGAAATACACAATAAAACAAAAGTAGTTGGATCTTCAATATACCACTCTCAATAATTAATACAGGGTCTTCCCTGGTGGCGCAGTGGTTGAGAGACCGTCTGCAGATGCAGGGGACATGGGTTCGTGCCCCGGTCTGGGAGGATCCCACATGCTGCGGAGCGGCTAGGCCCGTGAGCCATGGCCGCTGAGCCTGCACTTCCGGAGCCTGTGCTCCGCAACGGGAGAGGCCACAACAGTGAGAGGCCCGCATACCGCAAAAAAAAAAAAAAATTAATTAATTAATTAATTAATAGAACATCTAGGAGAACAACAAGGAAATAGAAGCTTTGAACAACAAAATAAACCAACTAGGTCTAACAGACATCAATTAAACTTTTCACCCAACCATAATAAAATAAACATTCTTCTGAAGTACACATGGAACATTCTCCAGAATGAACCAAATGTTAGGTCATAAGCAGGCCTCAATCAATTCAAAGGAATTGAAATTGTACAAAGTATGTCCCCAACCACAATGAATAAAATTAGAAATCAATAGCAGAAAGAAATTTTTTTTATTAGTTTCTGCTATATAACAAAGTGAATCAGTCATACATATACATCTGTTCCCACATCCCTTCCCTCATGCATCTCCCTCCCTCCCACCCTCCCCATCCCACCCCTCCAGGGAGTCACAAAGCACCGAGCTGATCTCCCTGTGCTCTGCGGCTCCTTCCCACTATCTATCTACCTTACGTTTGGTAGTGTATATATGTCCATGCCTCTCTCTCGCTTTGTCACAGCTTACCCTTCCCCCTCCCCATATCCTCAAGTCCATTTTCAAGTAGGTCTGTGTCTTTATTCCCATTTTACCCCTAGGTTCTTCATGACATTTTTTTTTAATTCCATATATATGTGTTAGCATACGGTATTTGTCTTTCTCTTTCTGACTACTTCACTCTGTATGACAGACTCTAGGTCTATCCACTGCATTACAAATAGCTCAGTTTCGTTTCTTTTTATGGCTGAGTAATATTCCATTGTATATATGTGCCACATCTTCTTTATCCATTCATCCAATGATGGACACTTAGGTTGTTTCCATCTCTGGGCTATTGTGAATAGAGCTGCAATGAACATTTTGGTACATGTCTCTTTTTGAATTATGGTTTTCTCAGGGTATATGCCTAGTAGTGGGATTGCTGGGTCATATGGTAGTTCTATTTGTAGTTTTTTAAGGAACCTCCATACTGTTCTCCATAGTGGCTGTACCAATTCACATTCCCACCAGCAGTGCAAGAGTGTTCCCTTTTCTCCACACCTTCTCCAGCATTTATTGTTTCTAGATTTCTTGATGATGGCCATTCTGACTGGTGTGAGATGATATCTCATTGTAGTTTTGATTTGCATTTCTCTAATGAGTAAAGATGTTGAGCATCCTTTCATGTGTTTGTTGGCAGTCTGTATATCTTCTTTGGAGAAATGCCTATCCTGTACACTAATGATGAAAAATCTGAAAATGAAATCAAGAAAACACTCCCATTTACCATTGCAACAAAAAGAATAAAATATCTAGGAATAAACCTACCTAAGTAGACAGAAGACCTGTATGCAGAAAATTATAAGACACTGATGAAAGAAATTAAAGATGATACAAATAGATGGAGAGATATACCATGCTCCTGGATTGGAAGAATCGATATTGTGAAAATGACTCTACTACCCAAAGCAATCTGCAGATTCAATGCAATCCCTATCAAACTACCACTGGCATTTTTCACAGAACTAGAACAAAAAATTTCAAAACTTGTTTGGAAAAACAAAAGACCCCGAATAGCCAAAGCAATCTTGAGAACGAAAAACAGAGCTGGAGGAATCAGGCTCCCTGACTTCAGACTATACTACAAAGCTACAGTAATCAAGACAGTGTGGTACTGGCACAAAAATAGAAAGATAGATCAATAGAACAGGATAGAAAGCCCAGAGTTAAACCCACGCACATATGGTCATCTTATCTTTGATAAAGGAGGCAGGAATGTACAGTGGAGAAAGGACAGCCTCTTCAATAAGTGGTGCTGGGAAAACTGGACAGGGACATGTAAAAGTATGAGATTAGATCATTCCCTAACACCACACACAAAAATAAGCTCAAAATGGATTAAAGACCTAAATGTAAGGCCAGAAACTATCAAACTCTTAGAGGAAAACATAGGCAGAACACTCTATGACATAAATCACAGCAAGATCCTTTTGGACCCACCTCCTAGAAAAATGGAAATAAAAACAAAGATAAACAAATGGGACCTAATGAAACTTCAAAGCTTTTGCACAGCAAAGGAAACCATAAACAAGACCAAAAGACAACCCTCAGAATTGGAGAAAATATTTGCAAATGAAGCAACTGACAAAGGATTAATCTCCAAAATTTATAAACAGCTCATGCAGCTCAATAGCAAAAAAACAAACAACCCAATCCAAAAATGGGCAGAAATACATTTTTTAAATTCCAAAATAAGTGGGAAGTAAGAAGCACATTCTTTTTTTTTTAACATATTTTTGGAGTATAATTACTTTACAATGGTGTATTAGTTTCTGCTTTATAACAAAGTGAATCAGTTATACATATACATATGTTCCCATATCTCTTCCCTCTTGCATCTCCCTCCCTCCCACCCTCCCTATCCCACCCCTCTAGGTGGTCACAAAGCACCAAGCTGATCACCCTGTGCCATGTGGCTGCTTCCACTAGCTAGCTATTTTACGTTTGGTAATGTATATATGTCCATGCCACTCTCTCACTTTCTCACAGCTTACCCTCCTTCCCCTTCCCCATATCCTCAAGTCCATTCTCTAGCAGATCTGTGTCTTTATTCCTGTCTTACCCCTAGGTTCTCCGTGTCCTTTTTTTTTTTTAATTCCATATATATGTGTTAGCATACAGCATTTGTTTTTCTCTTTCTGATTACTTCACTCTGTATGACAGACTCTAGGTCCATCAACCTCACTACAAATAACTCAATTTCATTTCTTTTTATGACTGAATAATATTCCATTGTATATATGTGCCACATTTTCTTTATCCATTCATCCAATGATGGACGCTTAGGTTGCTTCCATCTCCTGGCTATTGTAAATAGAGCTGCAATGAACATTGTGGTACATGACTCTTTTTGAATTATGGTTTTCTCAGGGTATATGCCTAGTAGTGGGATTGCTGGGTCGTATGGTAGTTTTATTTTTAGTTTTTTAAGGAACCTCCATACTGTTTTCCATAGTGGCTGTATCAATTTACATTCCGACCAACAGTGCAAGAGTGTTCCCTTTTCTCCACACCCTCTCCAGCATTTATTGTTTCTAGATTTCTTGATGATGGCCATTCTGACTGGTGTGAGATGATATCTCATTGTAGTTTTGATTTGCATTTCTCTAATGATTAATGATGTTGAACATCCTTTCATGTGTTTGTTGGCAATCTGTATATCTTCTTTGGAGACATGTGTATTTAGGTTTTCTGTCTATTTTTGGATTGGGTTGTTTGTTTTTTAGTTATTGATCTGCATGAGCAGTTTGTAAATTTTGGAGATTAATCCTTTGTCAGTTGCTTCATTTGCAAATATTTTCTCCGATTCTGAGGGTTGTCTTTTGGTCTTGTTTATGGTTTCCTTTGCTGTGCAAAAGCTTTGAAGTTTCATTAGGTCCCATTTGTTTATTTTTGTTTTTATTTCCATTTCTTTAGGACGTGGGTCCAAAAGGATCTTGCTGTGATTTATGTCATAGATTGTTCTGCCTATGTTTTCCTCTAAGGGTTTGATAGTTTCTGGCCTTACATTTAGATCTTTAATCCATTTTGAGCTCATTTTTGTGTATGGTGTTAGGGAGTATTCTAATCTCATACTTTTACCTGTAGCTGTCCAGTTTTCCCAGCACCATTTATTGAAGGGGCTGTCTTTTCTCCACTGTATATTCTTGCCTCCTTTATCAAAGATAA
Organism: Mesoplodon densirostris; assembly: GCF_025265405.1. Classification (NCBI taxonomy): domain Eukaryota; kingdom Metazoa; phylum Chordata; class Mammalia; order Artiodactyla; family Ziphiidae; genus Mesoplodon; species Mesoplodon densirostris. The sequence goes on from NC_082664.1 coordinate 106,605,234, forward strand.
GGTGACCATATGTGCGTGGGTTTATCTCTGGGCTTTCTATCCTGTTCCATTGATCTATATTTCTGTTTTTGTGTCAGTACCATACTGTCTTGATTACTGTAGCTTTGTAGTATAATCTCAAGTCAGGGAGCCTGATTCCTCTAGCTCCATTTTTCGTTCTTAAGATTGCTTTGGCTATTCGGGGTCTTTTGTGTTTCCATACAAATTGTGAAATTTTTTGTTCTAGTTCTGTGAAAAATGCCAGTGGTAGTTTGATAAGGATTGCAGTGAATCTGTAGATTACTTTGGGTGGTAGAGTCATTTTCACAATGTTGATTCTTCCAATCCAAGAGCATGGTATATCTCCCTATCTGTTTGTATCATCTTTAATTTCTTTCATCAGTGTTCTATAGTTTTCTGCATAAAGGTCATTTTTCTCCTTAGGTAGGTTTATTCCTAGATATTTTATTCTTTTTGTTGCAATGGTAAATGGGAGTGTTTCCTTAATTTCTCTTTCAGATTTTTCATCATTAGTGTATAGGAATGCAAGAGATTTCTGTGCCTTAATTTTGTATCCTGCTACTTTACCAAATTGATTGATTAGCTCTAGTAGTTTTCTGATAGCATCTTTAGGATTCTCTATGTATAGTGTCATGTCATCTGCAAACAGTGACAGCTTTACTTCTTTTTTTCTGATTTGGATTCCTTTTATTTCTTTTTCTTCTCTGATTGCTGTGGCTAAAACTTCCAAAATTATGTTGAATAATAGTAGTGAGAGTGGACAGTTTTGTCTTGTTCCTGATCTTAGAGGAAATGGTTTCAGATTTTCACCATTGAGAACGATGTTGGCTGTGTGTTTGTCATATATGGCCTTTAATATATTGAATTAAGTTCCCTCTATGCCTCCTTTCTGGAGGGTTTTTTATCATAAATATGTGTTGAATACTGTCAAAATCTTTTTCTGCATCTACTGTGAAGATCATATGGTTTTTCTGCTTCTGTTTGCTAATATGGTTTATCTCATTGAGTAACTTGCATATATTGAAGAATCCTTCCGTTCCTGAGTTAAACCCCACTTGATCATGGTGTATGATCCTTTTAATGACGTTTGCATTCAGTTTTGCTAGTATTTTGTTGAGGATTTTTGCATCTATGTTCATCTGTGATATTGGCCTGTAGTTTTCTTTCTTTGTGACATCTTTGGAGTGTTCCTCCCTCTGCTATATTTTGGAAGAGTTTGAGAAGGAGAGGTGTTAGCTCTTCTCTAAATGTTTGATAGAATTCACCTGTGAAGCCATCTGGTCCTGGGCTTTTGTTTGTTTGAAGATTTTTAATCACAGTTTCCAATTTAGTGCTTGTGATTGGTCTGTTCATATTTTCTATTTCTTCCTGTTTCTGTCTTGGCACTTTGTGCATTTCTAAGAATTTGTCCATTTTTTCCAGGTTGTCCATTATATTGGCATAGAGTTTCTTGTAGTAAGCACTCATGATCCTTTGTATTTCTGCAAGTTTCAGTTGTTACTTCTCCTTTTTCATTTCTAAGTCTATTGATTTGAGTCTTCTCCCTCTTTTTCTTGATGAGTCTGGCTAATGGTGTATCAATTTTGTTTATCTTCTCAAGGAACTAACTTTTAGTTTTATTGATCTTAGCTATCATTTCCTTCATTTCTTTTTCATTTATTCCTGATCTGATGTTTATGATTTCTTTCCATTTGCTAACTTTGTGGGTTTTTTGTTCTTCTTTCTCTAATTTCTTTAGGTATAAAGTTAGTTTTTTTATTTGAGATGTTAATTGTTTCTTAAGGTAGGATTGTATTGCTATAAACTTCTCTCTTAGAACTGCTTTTGATGTATCCCATAGGTTGTGGGTTGTCGTGTTTTGATTGTCATTTTTTCTAGGTATTTTTTTAATTTCCTCTTTGATTTCCTCAGTGATCTCTTGGTTATTAATTAGTGTATTGTTTAGACTCCACGTGTTTGTATTTTTTACAGATTTTTTCCTGTAATTTGTATCTAGTCTCATAGCATTGTGGTCGGAAAATATACTTGATACAATTTCAATTTTCTTAAATTTTCCAAAGATTGATTTGTAACCCAAGATATGATCTGTCCTGGAGAATGTTCCATGAGCACTTGAGAAGAATGTGTATTCTGTTGTTTTTGGATGGAATGCCCTATAAATATCAATTAAGTCCATTTTGTTTAATGCATCATTTAAAGCTTCTGTTTCCTTATTTATTTCCATTTTGGATGATCTGTCCATTGCTGAAAGTGAAGTTTTAAAGTCCCTTACTATGATTGTGTTACTGTCAATTTCCCCTTTTATGGCTCCCTTATGTATTGAGGTGCTCCTATGTTGAGTGCATGAATATTTACAATTGTTATATATTTTTCTTGGATTTATCCTTTGATCATTATGCTGTGTCCTTCTTTGTCTCTTGTAATAGTCTTTATTTTAAAGTCTATTTTGTCTGATATGAGAATTGCTATGCCAGATTCTTTTGATTTCCATTTGCATGGAATATCTTTTTCCATCTTCTCACTGTTAGTCTGTATGTGTCCCTAGGTCTGAAATGTATCTCTTGCAGATACCATATATGGGTCTTATTTTTGTATCCATTCAGCTAGTATATATCTTTTGGTTGAAGCATTTAATCCATTTACCTTTAAGGTAATTATCTATATCTTTGTTCCTATTACCATTTTGTTAATTGTTTTGGGTTTGTTATTGTAAGTCTTTTTCTTCTCTTGTGTTTCCTGCCTAGAGTAGTTCCTTTAGCATTTCTTCTAAAGCTGGTGTGGTGGTGCTGAATTCTCTTAACTTTTGCTTGTCTGTAAATGTTTTAATTTCTCCATTGAATCTAAATGTTATCCTTGCTGTGTAGAGTAATCTTGGTTGTAGATTTTTCCCTTTCATTACTTTAAATATGTCTTTCCACTCCTTTCTGGCTTGTAGAGTTTCTGCTGAAAGATCAGCTGGTAACCTTCTGGGGATTCCCTTGTATGTTATTTGTTGGTTTTCCCTTGTTGCAATTAATATTTTTTCTTTGTATTTAATTTTTGATAATTTGATTAATATGTGTCTTGGCATGTTTCTCCTTGGATTTATCCTGTATGGGGCTCTCTGCACTTCTTGGACTTGATTGACTGTTTCCTTTCCCATATTAGGGAAGTTTTCAACTATAATCTCTTCAAATATTTTCTCAGTCCCTTTCTTTTTCTCTTGTTCTTCTGGGAACCCTATAATTAGAATGTTGGTGTGTTTAGTTTTGTCCCAGAGGTCTCTAAGGCTGTCCTCAGTTCTTTCCATTCCTTTTTGTTTATTCTGCTCTGCAGTAGTTATTTCCATTATCTTATCTTCCAGGTCACTTGTCCATTCTTCTGCCTCAGTTATTCTGCTATCATTTCCTTCTAGAGAATTTTTAATTTCATTTATTTTTGTTCATCATTGTTTGTTTGTTTTCTAGTTCTTCTAGGTCCTTGTTAAACATTTCTTGTATTTTCTCCATTCTATTTCCAAGATTTTAGATCATCTTTACTATCATTACTCTGAATTCTTTTTCAGGTAGACTGCCTCTTTCCTCTTCATTTGTTTGGTCTGGTGGATTTTTACCTTGCTCTTTCATCTGTTTTGTGTTTTTCTGTCTTCTCGTTTTGCTTAAGTTACTGTGTTTGGGGTCTCATTTTCCAGGCTGCAGGTGTGTAATTCCCATTGTTTTTGGTGTCTGCCTTCAGTGGCTAAGGTTGGTTCAGTGTGTTGTGTAGGCTTCTTTGTGTAGGGGACTAGTATCTGTGCTCTGGTGGATGAGTCCAGATCTTGTCTTTCTGGTGGGCAGGACTGTGTCCACCAGTGTGTTTTGGAGTAGCTGTGAATTTATTATGATTTTGGGCACCCTCTCTATTAATGTGTGGGGTTGTGTTCCTGTCTTGCCAGTTGTTTGGCATAGGGTGTCAAGCACTGTAGCTTGCTGACTGTTGAGTGGCACTGGGTCTTAGCATTGAGATGGAGATCTCTGTGAGAGCTTTCCCCATTTGATATTATGTGGAACTGGGAGGTCTCTGGTGGTCCAATATCCTGAACTCAGCTTTCGAACTTCAGAGACACAGGGCTGACACCCAGCGGGATTCCAAGACCCTGTCAGCCTCATGGCTCAGAAGAAAAAGGAGCAAAAAAGAAAGAAAGAAAGATAAAAATAAAATAAAAACAAATAATGTTGTTAAAATAAAAATATTAACATTTAAAACATTAAATAAAAGAAAAAAGAATGAAAGAATTCAGAGAGCAACCAAACCAAAAATCAAATGCACCGATGATAACAAGCACTAAAAACTATATTTAAAAAAAAATGGACAGGCAGAACCCTAGGAAAAATGGTAAAAGCAAAGCTATACAGACAAAATCACACAAAGAAGCATACACACACACACTCATAAAAGGAGAAAAAGGAAATATATATATGTATATATACATTTTTAAAAAAGGAAGAGAGCAACCAAATAAATAAACAAATCTAACAATGATAATAAACTCTGAACACTAAACTAAGATAAACATAAAACCAGAAACCAGTTAGTTGCATACAGCAAACCCCAAGTCTACTGTTACTCCCAAAGTCCATTGCCTAATTTTGGGATTATTCATTGTCTATTCAGGTATTCCACAGTCTCAGGGTACTTCAAGTTAATTTTGGAGATTTAATCCAATGCTCCTGAGGCTGCTGGGAGAGATTTCCCTTTCTCTTCTTTTTTCGCACAGCTCCTGGAGTTCAGCTTTTGATTGGCCCCACCTCTGCATGTAGGTCACCTGAGGGTGTCTGTTCCCACTCAGACAGGGCCGAGTTAAAGGAGCAGCTGATTAGGGGGCTCTGGCTCACTCAGGCAGGCAGGGAGGGAGGGTTACGGAATGCGGTGTGATCCTGAGGTGGCAGAGGTCAGCGTGACGTTGCAACATCCTGAGGCATGTTGCGGGTTCTCCCAGGGAAGTTATCCCGGGATCATGGGACCCTGGCAGTGGTGGGCTGCACAGGCTCCCAGGAGGGGAGGTGTGGATAGTGACCTGTGCTTGCACAGCTTCTTGGTGGCTGCGACAGCAGCCTTAGTGTTTCATGCCCATCTCTGGTGTCCACGCTTATAGCAATGGCTCGTGCTTGTCTCTGGAGCTCGTTTAGCCAGTGTTCTGAATCCTCTCTCCTTGCGCACCCCAAAGCAATGGTCTCTTGCTTCTTAGGCAGGTCCAGAATTTTTCCTGTACTCCCTCCTGGATAGCTGTGGTGCACTAGCCCCCTTCAGGCTGTGTTCATGCAGCCAACCCCAGTCCTCTCCCTGGGATCTGACCCCCAAAGTCAGCACCTCAGCTCCCAGCCCCCACCTGTCCAGGTGGGTGAGCAGACAAGCCTCTCGGGCTGGTGAGTGCTGGTCAGCACCAATCCTCTGTGCAGGAATCTCTCCACTTTTCCCTCTGCACCCCTGTTACTGCGCTCTCCTCCATGGCTCTCAAGCTTCCCCCTGTTGCTACATCCCATCTCCGCCAGTGAAGAGGCTTCCTAGTGTGTGGAAAATTTTCCTCCTTCACTGCTCCCTCCCTGAGGTGAAGGTCCCATCCCTGTTCTTTTGTCTCTGTTTTTCTTTTGCCCTACCCAGGTACATGGAGAGTTTCTTGCCTTTTGGGAAGTCTGACGTCTTCTGCCAGCGTTCACTAGGTGTTCTGTAGGAGTTGTTCCATTTGTAGATATATTTCTGATGTATTTGTGGGGAGGAAGGTGATCTCCATGTCTTACTCCTCCGCCATCTTGAAGGTTTCCCCTCTAAATTAGTATAATTTTGAAAGTCTACAGAAAGAAACCTTAGGACCATGTCTTGCCTTGATTCTAAAACTAGGCAAAGACATCACAAGATCAATGTCCCTTATGAATATAGACACAAAAATCCTCAACAAAATCTCGGCCATCCAAATCCAGCAACACATAAAGGATTATACATCATGACCAAGCAAGATTATCCAAGGAATGCAAAACTGGTTTAACATCAAAAAAAACAAATCAGTGTAATACAGCATATTAATAAAAAAACCCACATGATCATCTCAATAAATAATGTGAAAGTATTTGACAAAATCCACATACATTGGTGATAAAAAGAAACAAAAACCTAGGGATAGAAGAAAATTTACTAAACCTTATACAGAGCATATGCAAAAACCTTCAGGTAATAGGTTTGATTGAATTATTTTCCCTTAAGATCAAGGAGGGAAACAACCAGATAAGAATATCTGCTCTCCTCACTTCTATTCAACATTGTACTGCAGAATCTAGCCAGAGCAATTAGGAAAGAAAAGGAAATAAATGACATCCAGATGATAAATGAAGATGTAAAAATATGTCTATTCTCAGATGATATATTCTTGTATACAACAAATTCTAAGGAATCCAAATACATACATACATGCATGCATGTGTGCACATGTACACTATTAGAACTAATAAACAATTTCAGCAAAGCCATGGGACACAAGGTCAATATTCAAAAAAAAATCAATTGTATTTCTAAATGCTATCAGTAAACATTTAAATTAAATAAATAAAACAATTCCTTAGATTATCATAAAAACATTTGAATAGTTAAGAATAAATTTAATCATATAAGTTTGACTTATACACTGAAAACTACTAAATATTGCTAAAAGACATAAAAGAAGAACCTAAATGAATGGAAAAATACATGGATGCATTGGAAAACATTATGCTAAATGAAAGTAGCCAGTCACAAGAATACATACTCCATGATTCCAGATTCCATCTGGACTAAATATAAAATATCCAGAATAGGCAAATCATAGAAACAAAAAGTTTACTATTGTTGCCAGAGGCTAGAGAGAGGGGTGATAATGAGTAATTGCTAATGGATATAGAGTTTCTTTGGGAGGTAATGAAAACGTTCTAAAATTAAATGATGTCATAGTTCCACAATTATATGAATATACTAAAAAAACTGAATTGTACACTTTAGAACAGGTGAATTTTATGATAATTAAATGATATCTCAATAAATTTGTTACTTTTAAAATGTGCTATGGAGTTGTTTTTTTTTTTAAGCCAAAGAGGCTGTATTATATCAAAGTTTATTTCAATAAAGAGAATATTGCCAGGCATAAAAATGTGATTTCATTGTGTAAATCTGTCAGTTCATCAAGAGGACCTAACATGCCTAAATGATTATGTACTGTCTTAAATTTGTTAGGCTGCTATAACAAAGTATCATAGACTGGGTAGCTTACAAACAATAGAAATTTATTTCTCACTGTTCTGAGGGCTAGAAGTCCAAGATCAAGGCATCAGCAGATTCATTGCCTGCTGAGAACCTGCTTCCTTGTTCATAGACATCTAACATTTTTGTGTGCCTTTATATGGCAGAAGGGTCAGGAGACCTCTTTGGGGTCTCCTTTATAAGAGCACTAATCCCAGTCATAAGGGCTCTGCCCTCATGACCTAATCATCTCCCAAAGGCTCCACCTCCAAATACCTTCACATTGGGAATTAGGCTTCAACATATTAATTCTGGGGAGACACAAACATTCAGACCATAGCATATACTTAATAAGAGATCTTCAAGATACATGAAGAAAAACTGATAGCATGCCAAAGAAAAACAGACATTTACAGCTGTTGTCAGATATTACAGTACTGCACTCTCAATAATTTATAGAACAAGTAAATAAAACATCAGTAACATTATAGGTGTGAATAACACAATCAACCAACTAGACCTCATTGATATTTATAGAACACTCCACCCCAGAGCCCAGAATATACATTATTTTCAAGCACACAATGGAAGAGTTACCAAGATATACCATATTCTGCAACACAAAACAAGTTTCAATAAATTATAAAGGATTTAAATCACAGAGTATGTTCTCTGGCCAAAATGGAATTAACTTGGAAATCAATAAGATAAAGATCTCTGGAATATCCCCACATATTTAATAATAAATAACATACTTCTAAATAACATGTGGTTCAAAAAATTCAAAGAGAAGTTAGAGAATATTTTTGAACTGAATGAAAATTTAAACATAACATATATTAATCTGTAAGTCATCTTAAAACATTACTTGCAGTTAAACTTCTCACACTAAAGGCCTGTTTTAGAAAAGATGAAAGGTCTCAGTTAGTGACCTCAGCCTCCACCTTAAGGAACCAGACAAAAAAAGAGCAAAGAAACCATAAAGCAAATAGAAAAAAAATGAAATAATACTGATCAGGGTAGAAATCAATGAAACTGAAAATACAAACAAAGGAGAATCTATGAAGTCAATAATTGGTTATTTAAGAAAATCAATAGAATTGATAAACCTCTAACCATACTAATTAGGAAAAAAATTACTAAAATCAGGATTGAGAGAAGTGACATCTCTATAGATTATACAGTTATCAAAAGGAAAATAAATGTTTTTTAAAAAGTTTTATGGCTAAAAATTTGACAAGTTAGATGAAATGGAAAATTTCCTTTAAAGACACAAGTGATCAAAGTTCACTCAAGAAAAAACTGATAAATTGGAATAACTTAGTATGTATTAAAGAATTAACTATTGTAATTATAAATACTATAGATATCTTTACTTTCTGAATTCTATCAAACATTCAGGAAAGAAAGAATACCAATTCTAGAAGAGTTCTTCTGGAAAAACTGAAGAAGAGGAAATTAATCCCAAGTCATTCTATGAAGCCAGAATGGCCTGTTATCAAAATATAACAGAAATATTACAAGAAAACTATAGTATATCCCTCATTAACATAGATGCAAATTTTTAGCAAAATTACTAACAATATGTTAAAAATATGATATATCAAGAACGATTGGGATTTGTCCTCGGAATGCAAGGTTGATTTATATTAGAAAATCAATTTATGTAACTTACTATATTATCAAGTAAAAATAGAAAATCATGTAATCAACTCAATAGGTGCAGAAAAACATTTGACAAAATTGAACATGTCAAAAGATATTAATATATTAGGAATACAAGGGAACTTTCTCTACATGATAGAGAACATCTACAAAAACCTACAGTTAACAACATATTCAATGTGAAAAACTGAAGGTTTTCCCCCAGGATCAGGAAGAAGACAAGGATATCCACTCACACCACTTCTACCCAACATTGCACTGAAGGTTCTAGGCAGTGCAATAGACAAGAAAAAGAAATTTAAAATACTAATATTGGAAAGAAACAATTAAGAGTATCTTTATTTGTAGACAACATAATCCTTTACATTGGAAATCCCATGGAATCTGCCAAAAAGCTAACAGAACTATTTCATGAGTTTAGTAAATTTCTAGGATGTAAGCATAATAACAAAATCAGTTACAGGTCTATATTCCAATGATGAAAAATAAATTTGAAGTTTAAAAAAATCAATAACATTTACAATATTTTAAAATATGAAATAGTATGAGATAAATCTGACAAAAGATATGCAAGATCTGTGCACCAAAGTTTACAAAATAGTGATGGGAGAAATTAAAGAAGACCTAAATAAATGGAGGGATGCACCATATACATGGTTCACTAGACTGAATATTATCAAGCAGTCAGTTCTTCCCAAATTGTTCTGTAGAATAAATGCGAGCCCAATCAAAAGTCCAAGATAATTTATTTTACAAGTTGGCAAACTGATTCTAAAATCCATGCAGATATAAAACAGATACAGAATAGCCAAAACAGCTTTATGAAAGAACAAATTTGGAGGACTGACACTATTTGATTCTAAATTTTATTATGAGGCTACAGTAATGAAGATAGTGCAGTTTTGATGTCAGGACAAGCAAATAGGTCATGATACAAAACAGAGGGTCCAGAAATATACAGACATATATGTAGCCAACTATTTTTGGCAAATACACAAAAGCAATTCATTTGAAATACAATAGTCTTTTCAAGATATAGGGCTGGACAACAGGCACATGAAAAGATGCTCAACATTGCTAATTATTAGAGAAATGCAAATCAAAACTGCAGTGAGGTATCACCTCACACCAGTCAAAATGTCAATCATTAAAAAGCTTATAAATAATAACTGCTGGAGAGGATGTGGAGAAAAAGAAACTTCCTGCACTTTTGGTGGGAATGTAAGTTGGTGCAGCCACTCTGGAAAACAGTATATAGGTTCCTTAAACAACTAAAAATAGAGTTATCATATGATCCAGGAATCTCATTCCTGGACATATATCCAGAAAAGATGAAAACTCTAATTTGAAAAGATATATACACCCTAATGTTCATTGCAGCACTATTTACAATAGCCAAGACATGGAAGCAACCTAAATGTCCATCAACAGATGAATGGATAAAGATGTGGTATATATGCACAATGGAATATTAGTCATAAAAAAGAATGAAATAATGTCATTTGCAGCAACATGGATGGACCTAAAGATTATCATACTAAGTGAAGTAAGTCAGAGAAAAACAAATATCTTATGATTCCAATTATATGTGGAATTTAAAAAAATGATACAAATGACTTTATTTACAAAACAGAAATAGATTCACAGACATAGAAAACAAACTTATGGTTACCAAAAGGAAAAGGGGGAAGGGATAAATTAGGAGTTTGGGATTAACAGATACATACTACTATATATAAAACAGATAAACAGCAAGGACCTACAGTAATAATCTATAATGGAAAAGAATCTGAAAAAGAATATATATATATATATATATATATGTGTGTGTGTGTGTGTGTGTGTGTGTGTGTGTTGAATCAGTTTGTTGTGCATCTGAAACTAATACAGCATTGTAAATCAACTATACTTCAATTTTTAAAAAAGTTGCAGGGCTGGAATAATTTGATGTCCATGTATAAATAAATTTTGATCTATACCTTACACCATGTACAACAATTAACTTAGAATGGATCATAGAGCTAAATTTTTTTTACACCTTTATTGGAGTAAAATTGCTTTACAGTGGTGTGTTAGTTTCTTCTTTATAATAAAGTGAATCAGCTATACATATACATATATCCCCATATCTCCTCCTTCTTGCATCTCCCTCCCACCCTCCCTATCCCACCCCTCTAGGTGGTCAGAAAGTACAGAGCTGATCTCCCTGTGCTATGCTGCTGCTTCCCATTAGCTATCTATTTTACACTTGGTAGTGTATATATGTCCATGCCAGTCTCTCACTTCATCCCAGCTTAGCTTTCCCCCTCCCTGTGTCCTCAAGTCCATTCTCTATGTCTGTGTCTTTATTCCTGTCCTGCCCCTAGGTTCTTCAGAACCCTTTTTTTTTTTAGATTCCATATATATGTGTTAGCATATGGTATTTGTTTTTCTCTTTCTGACTTACTTCACTCTGTATGACAGACTCTAGGCCCATCCATCTCACTACATACAACTCAATTTTGTTTCTTTTTATGGTTGAGTAATATTCCATTGTGTATATGTGCCACACCTTCTTTATCCATTCATCTGTCAATGGACACTAAGGTTGCTTCCATGTCCTGGCTACTGTAAATAGAGCTGTAATGAACATTGTGGTACATGACTCTTTTTGAATTATGGTTTTCTCAGGGTATATACTCAGTAGTGGGATTGCTGGGTCGTATGGTAGTTTTATTTTTAGTTTTTTAAGGAACCTCCATACTGTTCTCCATAGTGGCTGTATCAATTTACATTCCCACCAACAGTGTAAGAGTGTTCCCTTTTCTCCACACTCTCTCCAGCATTTATTGTTTGTAGATTTTTTGATGATGGCCATGCTGACTGGTGTGAGGTGATACCTCAAGGTAGTTTTGATTTGCATTTCTTTAATGATTAGTGATGTTGAGCATCCTTTCTTGTGTTTGTTGACAATCTGTATATCTTCTTTGGAGAAATGTCTATTTAGGTCTTCTGTCCATTTTTGGATTGGGTTGTTTGTTTTTGTGATATTGAGCTGCATGAGCTGCTTGTAAATTTTGGAGATGAATCCTTTGTCAATTGCTTCATTTGAAAATATTTTCTCCCATTCTGTGAGTTGTCTTTTATCTTGTTTATGGTTTACTTTGCTGTGCAAAAGCTTTTAAGTTCCATTAGGTCCCATTTGTTTATTTTGTTTTTATTTCCATTTCTGTAGGAGGTGTGTCAAAAAGGATCTTGCCGAGATTTATGTCATAGAGTGTTCTGCCTATGTTTTCCTCTAAGGGTTTGATAGTTTCTGGCCTTACATTTAGGTCTTTAATCCATTTTGAGTTTATTATTGTGTATGGTGTTAAGGAGTGTTCTAATTTCATTCTTTTACATGTAGCTGTCCAGTTTTCCCAGCACCACTTATTGAAGAGGTGTCTTTTCTCCATTGTATATTCTTGCTTCCTTTATCAAAAATAAGGTGACCATATGTGCGTGGGTTTATCTCTGGGCTTTCTATCCTGTTCCATTGATCTATATTTCTGTTTTTGTGTCAGTACCATACTGTCTTGATTACTGTAGCTTTGTAGAATAGTCTGAAGCATAGGACTAAATTTAACTATAAAATGTCTAGGAAGAAATGAGGGAGAAAATATTTGTTAAAATTAGGTTAAGCAAAGATTTCTTTGATGTGATGCCAAAAGAATGTTAGTTTATCTCCTCATAAAATAAAAATTTTATAATTTTACTTCATCAAAATTAATAACTTATGCTCTTTTGAAAGACACAGGGGAATAAAACATTAGTTACACAATGGGGAGAAATTTTTCAAACCACATACTACTAAAGACTTCTATCCAGAATATATAAAGACTTTTCAAAACTTGATGAATAGGAAATAACCACATTTTAAAAATAGGCATAGGGCTTCCCTGGTGGCGCAGTGGTTGAGAGTCCGCCTGCCGATGCAGGGGATACGGGTTCGTGCCCCGGTCTGGGAAGATCCCACATGCCACGGAGAGGCTGGGCCCGTGAGCCATGGCCGCTGGGCCTGTGCGTCCGGAGCCTGTGCTCTGCAATGGGGGAGGCCACAACAGTGAGAGGCCCGTGTACAGCAAATAAATAAATAAATAAATAAATAAATAAATAAAAATAGGCATAATATTTGAAAAGACAGGTGGATGACAAGGCAAAAAAATTTGCACAACACCATTAGTTCTTAGGTAAATAAAAATTGAAACTACATTTAGAAACCACTTTTATACCTATTAGATTGGCTAAAATTAAGACTGGCCATTTCAAGTTTTGGCAATGATGTGGAGGATTGGAACTGTCCTACAACACTGGAGAGAATGTAGAATGGTGGAATCACTTTGGAAAAACAGTTTGGCAAGTTCTTAAATTGTTAAACATTGATTTACCACATGATTCAGCAATTTCATTTCCTTGATATTTTCCTGAAATAAATTATGTATTCATACAAAGGCCTGTATTGATAGTCAAAAACTGGAAACAACTCAAATGTTCAACAGATGAATATATAAACAAATGTGGTATATCCATAAAATGAATGAAATGGACATTTGGCATACACAACATGGATGAATCAAAAATATTATGCTGGGCTTCCCTGGTGGCGCAGTGGTTGGGAGTCCGCCTGCTGATGCAGGGGACGCGGGTTCGTGCTCCGGTCCGGGAGGATCCCACGTGCCGCAGAGCGGCTGGGCCCGTGAGCCGTGGCCGCTGGGCCTGTGCGTCCGGAGCCTGTGCTCCACGATGGGAGAGGCCGCAGCGGTGAGAGGCCTGCGTACAGCAAAAATATATATATATATATATATTATGCTGAGTGAATGAAGTGAGACCAAAAAATAGTTCCTACTACAGGATTTCATTTATATAAAATTCTAGAAAATATGAACAAACCTATAGTAAGAAAATAACTTGATGTTTACATGGGGGATGGAAGGTGGGAGAGGCAAGAAGAGAGGGATTTCAAAGGGGCATGAGGAAATTCTGGAAGTGATGGATGTGTTCATTCTCTTTACAGTGTAATAGTTCCACAAATGTATTTGTAGGTCAAAAATTAACAAATGGTACACTTTAAATAGATGCAATTTATTTTTTGTCAATTATTTCTCAGTAAAGCTGCTTAAATATCACAAAAAGTAGACATAAATATATAAAATAATTCTTCTCTATTAGAAATGATTTCTACTATATGTGGTTTCTTAATATATGATATGGAAAATATAAATAGGATATAAACATCAAGTAATGATTCAAAGTGAATGATATAAATGTGAAATTACAGGTGAACTATTTGCTTGCTTTTATTGTTAGAGTATACAAATTGCCTACAATGAAAATCATTGACTTTCCTAATGTAAAAAAATGATATTATGCCACTCCCCCGACCTTAGACAATAAACTCATGGGACTTTTGCTTTCAATCATGGAAGCTTTTCACTACTAAAAGGCCATGAATGGTGAAGATACCTTTTTAGGAAGATGAGTGATGGGTTCAGCCCAAAACTGAGAGACATTTTGGTACCATATTCCTGATTCTCTGAACTTGAAGCCTTGTCTTGTCTATGGCGTACTTAAATATGGTAGAGAGGCAGCATAACTTGACTCAGCCAGTGGGCAGCAGGGGCTGTATTATAAATCCTAATTTCCCCAAATTGGATATGATAAAAGATTCAAGAATAGCCAGATGGTGACAAAGTGGTACCCCTGGTGGGGGGCGAGGGGAGACGTTCTCTTTCCACTTTCCTCTGTATCTTAGAAAGAACTTGGTTTGGATATAAATATCTGGCTTCCATGGGAATGGCTACAGTCCAGTTGCATGACTATAGGCACTTCGCTTCACCTGTCAGAGCTCTAATTCTCTTGTAAGATGCAGACACCAACAGTCTATTGTAAAGAGTAGATGTGGTTGCATCCAGGAGAGCACTGTGCATCCTGTAAGAGAAAGTACAAGTTAGTTTACCAAGTCCCTGCAGTTCGCTAGCAAGCTAGATCTGAGCCTTTCACCATGATGTGGGCAATAGATTGTAAGAGCAGAGAAAGCAAGCTCCTACTAGGAACCCATAGTTCTGCATTCCTGGTATGCTTTACTCCCCGTATCACCATCCACACTTGTATCCCAAACAAGTTTGGTTTGTTCTCCTTATGTGTTCCAATGATCCCAGCTATTTTAAAAAGACGCTTCAGCATTGCAGTTTTCATTGCCAACAGAAACACTGATTTTTGACCATGAAGCAGAGCTTGATAGGGAAATATATAAAGAGAGAATGGTGTGATGAGATCTTCTTCCAATGTTTATTAATCCTATTTCTCTCCACTTTGATTTCAAGGTGATATGGAAGAGAGATTGGAGTTAACAAATGACCCAAGTGCTTTTAATCCTTCTACTGCTGATAATAAGGGAACTGTGGTCTTATGGAACCATCACATGTTGTCTGTAGGGCTTAATCCACCAGTGACAGAGAAAACTCCATTAATTTGTATATCCTTTTTGTTAGAGATGAAATCCTTAAATCTGAAAATAAAATCAATTGATCATAGTTAAAGAATCCTCTCCTTGATCTTCCAGAGTGTGGGTCACTCTGTTTCTCTATTACCAAAGCCCCCACCTCTCTTTCTCCAAGTCTGTAACTTGCTCATAAAAATTAATAAGCGGCTGAAGGCTGACCTGCATGTGGGATGGAGGCTGAGAGAAAGGAGGGCTTGTTTCTGCAACATCTGAAATATGTTCTTTAGGCAAATCCCCCATTGTAAGAGAAGCAAATTGTCTCTGCTGTGAATATTTTCTTTTGCTTTTTCTTAAACAATTGCTATTCAAAAAAAATTCACATTGAGCTATTTTGAGGGGTATTTATAAACATCACAACAGCTTCTAAACAGGAAAAACAACAACAACAAAACAATCAGAGTTGGGAAATGTGCTGGTTTTCTCTGTGAGTATAAAAATACTGCCACACTCTAAAGAGTGAACATATATTTTGTGCATATACTATACATAGAGAAACATGTTCTAAATTTCTTATTTTTCCTCCCAATCTTCAATGTTTCCAAGTGCAGTCAGCTTTATGGATCTATGAGAAGAAATAACTGCATTGCACATGTGCATCCTGATTCCTCACAAGAGGTAAAGGGGTTATTTGTTTCAGATCTATCCTAAAACCATCCTCAGAAGAAAAGCAACCCACCTCAGCACACAATTAACAAAGTCCTCTCTCATTGTCTGTGTCATTGGCTCAGGTGTAATAACTGCACATCAAGGCTACACCCAACACTCAGTTCATCATTCCTTATTGTTCTTCTTTATGGATGAAACCTTATGTATTATATGGCAAAAGAAAGGCTGGAAATTTGTTTTTAACAGAAATATAAATAAATCAATGCAGTCTTTAATTGGCCTCCGCTAAGGAGACTTAGATAAGAAGGAGCAACTGGCATGCTGGGAGGTTGCTATATTTGTAGACTATTTTCTTATTAGGTAAACTGACACTTAAGAAGAGTTCAAAAAGGCTCAAGTCCTCATGTGTAAGCTGAGTGGTCCCTAATCCAGAGACCCATGATGGAAGGTGTAATCTAAAGCTCAGTTTTAAAACTCTAGTATAAAATGATTTCATTTCTAATTTACTGTTTATAGACCAAGATAACTAAAAACTAAACCAAATACAACCAACTCTAGAGTATATCTTTATTAGTGGCTGTTATGCTGGGGAAGGTCCCAGAAAGTCCCCCAAAGCAAAGACCAGGTTCAAATTAACATTCCAAGGGCTTTCAAAATGGTTTTATCACTGACTGGTTTGTTCTAAAACAAATAGGCCCTCCTATATTCTATCTTCAAACACCAGAGAGAACACAAGACTGAAGATTCATTGTTGGAAAACCCCAGAAAGTATAGGAGAGCACTTTTCAACTCAGCTTCCTGTGGCCTTGTCACAATTTTGGTCCTCAACCTGTGAGTCGAGATCCCAACACACTATGCAATGGGACAGGAAAGTCATCTCTATGAACTTTTTCTTTCTCTCTGATCAGCCAGTTGACATACATTCAGCCTATGTTGATTGAGCATCACTGGGTTCAATGCCCATGTTAGATGCTGGCAAGATGTAATGACAAAAATGTCTTGATTCCTGCCAGTACTTAAGCTAAATAAGAAGGGAAATCAATTGTTCATTCTATGGTAACCTTTAAAGAAAGGGAGGTACATTATTATGGATGATGTACAATCCTCATGATCTTGTGAGATGCTTGTCATGTGACAAAAGAGAAGAAAAAAATAACTAGTCTTATGGAACAAAAAGATTTGGGGGAAACTCATGATTCAGTGTCTGAGGGTTACTGCAGTAGGCAATACTTTATAACCACTGATCGTATTGGTTATTTTCTGCATTCATATAATGAATGAAGACATGGTCTTTCCACCTTAAAGATAATTCACTTTTACCTAAGAAGAACAAAAACTCTCTAGAGCACTAACATGGAAAGAAAGTTAAAAGATTGAAATTTCTATTCAAGGCAGAAAGCATACACCCATTTAACTTTTTCAGTGTTTTTTGTTTTGAGTTGATTCTTTTCATTTGTTACATATGTCAACAATACCATAAGCAATTTGTAAATCACATTTAAAAATACACCGCTACTTTTCTTCATTTAATATGCAAAATGGTACCAGTTGTGAATTGATGATAAACTGCTAAGATTCACAATTTAAAATGAAATTCATGTTAGAGTAATGTTATTGTGATTGTCACTACAGAGTCATTTGGAAAGGGGATTCCACAAACAAAATTCTCAGAGGAATAATCTGAAGTAGAAATTCTACTACAAAAGCCACTGTTTTTTGAAGTTCTCAATGAAATGGCCTTTTCCTTAAGATTAGCCAGATACTCATGATGGAAAGGGAAAGCTAATAAATATTTAAGTTTAGAAAAATAGAAATATGTTTCTAAAATATATAAAGATGGTATTGTAAGGTAAAGAATTTGATTCCAAGTAACACAGCTGTAAAGAGTTTTATTGGAATTTTCCAAGTTCCTAGAATTAAAGGAAGTTTTCTTCTTATTTTATCTCTGGAAATGTTGTAAAACAGAGTTCTGGGGGAAATTTTTCATTGCTTTGAATGAACTGAAAATAGGTTAAATGAATGATTACTTCTTTAGAAGTGGGGCAAAATGTCATAGCTTTGCAGATATTAACACAGATGTGAGTTCTCGGGACCCTTAGCATCTCTTAGAATGTCTTCAAAGAAGGAAAATCATGATGGGTTATGGCTCTCATGTTGTCACTTATAACTGAATAAAGTTAGGAAAAGTGGGAATTATCTCTGTACTCTATTTTTTTCTACCCACTAAGAACATGATGTGTCCACCCCTAAGAATGGAGATGTAGAGTATAATTCATCAACAGCATGATTATACCATAGGTTTGTCTGAATTCAGCAAATTCCAAACATACTTATAAAGTCTTCTCAGTGAACACGCCTGTGCACAAAGTGAGAAAAGACATTTTTGAGTGTGGTTCTTACCTGTTGATAAACGTCTTCTCTAACAGTCAGCCAATTCCATTCATTCGAGGTATAGGTAGAACCTCTAGGCCAAGGAGTTCTTCATCAAAACCTAAAAGACTTTACCATAGTCAACACTCTCAGAATGAGACCTATTATTTGTGGAGAACACATGCCCTTAATCTCTCTAGCAACTAGGTTAACATCATGAGCTGCAATGGTAATCTATCATCAAGCTTGGGGGACCAGAAAAGAAACAAGCAAATAAACAGTTTTCCAGGATGACTTAAAGCCTGACACTTAGAAGTTCCTGTTTCCATTGCTCTTTTGATGTGGTTCTTGGCTCTTCCACTTCTAGAAGAAAGCTCTCATATATTCTGTCTCAAACTGCCTGCATGAGGGATTGTACAAAGTCAAAGCTAAAAGATGTTCTATTCGAGATGGCGATTACATACAGGTGATGAGCCATCTCTTAAGAACCATCAAGCATGATCCTTAAAAAGATGATACTGTAAGTTGGCAGGCAAAGGATCACAGTTCACCCAGATGGTGAGTGACAGCTCTGTCTTCATTATGGGAAATATGTGAACAAAATCATTTAAATAACTCGATATTTGGAATTCACTAATGGCAAATGGTTTAGAAAATTGATCCTTTTTTTACATGTTGTATCTTATGATATATAGACCCAAATTGAATCTAAATTTAATCTACAGAAGCTGATGAACTGAAAAATAATTTTGTAGCAGAGATTTTGGGACAGAGAAGTCCATTGTCATGGATGTCTTCATGCTTTACCTCAGAGAACACCCAGAGAAAGGAAGCCTTAGAGATTATATATATATCTACGCCCTTCCTTTACAGAGGAAAGGACTAAAGCCAGAGATTTCCTTCTACCTGTGACTGAGCTGGTCAGCAGCTGGTCTCGGACTAGAACCTAGACTTTCTGAGAGGCCCAGTGCATCCCTTAGTCCACCTTGCTACCTCCAAAGAGAGTGTGGCACTTACTTGCTGTCCAAGCAACTATGCTCCAGTATTATTCTGATAACCCTCAGACAACATGCATTTAGAGGCCATGTCTGCGTTATCTAACACTGAATCCCCAGTGCTTAGCATAGTACAGTGTAGCCAGTCAATAAGGTTTTAATCAAATGGAATTGAATTAATCTGGAGAACAGATTCAACAACCAATAATAATAACAAAACACCAGTGATACCATCACAAGCTTATAAAATGCCTACTGTGGGCAAGGCACTGTTTATGTACATGAACTCATATGATATTCATGAAGTCATGTTAACAGTAACTCCTGATGCAAGTGCTAGGAGGAGTCCCAAACATAGTGACATGGGAAGGGTGTCTATTTTTGCTAAGATCATGGCAAATGCATTGCACAATCACAAGCCTCAATTGTGAGAAGAACACTCTTGACCTTGAACATGACCATTGCTTCCAGGAAGCCAGGCTGGGCACCCTGGGCAGATTTGGCTTGACCCAGAGTAGAAGACTAACTGTGCCATGTTTGGAAAGTTAATTGGAAAAAAAACAGAATTTTAATAATATGTTTTTAAAAATTATTCAGACAAAGCTGGAAGCCCCCTAAGTTGTGAAAGCCCAACAGACTAGTAGGAGGCTCCATGGGACATTGCTGGGCTTGTTTGTTGGCATTTGCAGGTTCACAGTTGTTATGGACAGAATGTTTGTGCCCCTTCTAAAATCTGTATGTTGAAGCCTTAATACCCAATGTGTCTGTATTTGGTTAGGAGGCCTCTAAGGAAGCAATTAAGGTAAAATGAGGTCATAAAGGGTGGGTGCCTTATCTGGTCAGATTAGTGCCCTTATAAGAAGAGACAGCAGAGTGCTCTCTGTCTCTCTGTCTCTCTCTGCTTTTGAATGCACACACAGGAAAGGCCATATGATGACACAGTGAGTAGGCAGCTGTTTATAAGCCAGGAAGAGACTCTCACCAGAGCAGCAGAATTTGCCAGCACCTTGACCTTGGACTTCTCAACCACCAACACTGTGAGAAAATAAATGTCTGCTGTTTAAGCCACCCAGTCTGTGGTTTTTTGCTATGGCAAACTGAGCTATTAACAAGAGTTTTGTTTGTTTGTCGTTCTAAGAAGGGAGGGAAGAGAAAGGAAGTCTCTCTCTCTGGCATGCCGCCAAAGCCTGCATCATCATCCTCACATTGTGTCCAGAGGCACACAGAGGCTGGTGTCTGCAGCAAGATTAAGGCATCCAGACTTCAGCGTGGTCCCCAGCCAGAAAAGGCCAGATCAGGCTTTCATCTCTCTCTTGCCCCCTCTGCCCTCTGCCACTGCTTCAATCCTTACTTAATAGTGTGGCTTTGAGGATTATATTAAGTATCACCAACTTGTAGAGCTCTTAGCACAAATCCTGGCATATAACTGTAAATGGCAGTAGCCGTTATCATTTGTGGAAACTGTGGAACATTTGGGTAAAGAAACAAAGAGCTTTGACACAAGCTTGAGATGGAACACAGACCCTGTATCCCCACCACCCTCTCCTTAAGCAAGTAACCTCATCCCCCTGAACCTCAGTTTCTTCATCTGTAAAATGACCACATTATCTATCTCATGGTGCTCTTGGGACATTGCAACACTCCCTGGCTTCTTAAGATGGATGTGGTTGACTAGGCAAAGAGGAGTCTTACACTGTAGATGAGATGCTCAGTCTGAGGCTGATGGCCTATGTTTGAGGCCTTGGAGGGAGTTGTGAGGGAGGGTGCCAGACCTTCTGGACCCTGGGAAAGGCTTGACTCCAAAGCCTGTGCTGGGCAAAGGAGGGGGTAGATCTGAAGCTCAGCAGATTTCCTGGGCTTGGGAAACAGAGCATGGGCTGGGACTCTGGGGTCCTCAGGCAAGTCACTAGGCCCTCTGGGCCTCAGCTCCTTCCCCTTTAAAGAAGGTCAAAAACATTTCCCAGGGCTCCAGTATCTTGTGATTTTATAAATACTTCCTTGTCTTTTATTGGAGTTTACATTAGTAAAATGTGAACACAGGGCAAATTTATTCCGTGCACTTGGTCAGAATGATTTGTATTCCACAGCCTCAGTCCCTCACTGCAAGGTTGATGTGTGTTTGGACTGCAGTAACCAAGTGTTTTATATTTTATAAAAGCCAAATTAATGATGAAAACTCACTAAAGGTACTTCTCCTTTTTTCAATTCAGAGAAAATTGGATTCTTCATTTGTGTCAGAGTTCACAGCTCACCACTGTTAGGTAGCAAGGGGTTATTTGAAATCAAAAGAAAGTGTTCTAATCTGGGGAAATTTCTAATAGAACAGGCCAGAAGACCGCATTTCCAAAGTTTGCATATAATGCATATAGGCCAGCTTCCTTGGGCTGTAGTCTTCCTCCAAAGGGGCTGCTAAATCCAGAAAAGGCCCCCTGAAGTCCCAGTATGAGAAACCGGGCCAGGGGAGAAAACAGGCCCTGATGGGGTGTGCTGTGCTGTCCATGCAGACATCCCACACTCAGGGCAATAGCCCTTCCTGCAAAGTTGCTTTTATCCTGGCATGAGGGCCGCTCTCCTCAGCAAAATGGACCCAAGACCTCCATCACAGTAGGAATAAACTCTCTGAGTTTTGCCTGAAGCTCCCCAAGCTGTGAGAAGTGAAGAGGGAGGTGTAAGAGGGGAAGATATAAAGTGGACCCCCCAAATCCAAGCCTAACCAAATCCACAAGGAAATAATCCTTCACTGGAGTGAGTGAAATCAAATCCTCCCCAAAAGGAAAAGCAGTCTACCAGGAAAGGAAAAATAAATAGTAGGTTATGAAATAAACTCAATCACTGAATCCTATATTGTGTGCTTTCCATCTTTCTCAGAGATAGATGGATAGATAGATAGATGATAGATAGATAGATGATAGATAGATAGATAGATAGATAATAGAAAGATGATAGATTGAGTGATCTAATTCTTGAAGAATAGTCATGAAAATATAAATAGTTCCTATCTTTAGGTAGTGGAATTTCAGGTCATTTTCCATTCATTCAATGTGCCAATGATTCAGTCTTCTAGTTGTTTGGATTCAGCAGTGAACAAAAGAGAAAATATCCTGAACTCCAGACAGCTTACAGATTGGTGAGCAATTTTATTGAGTTAATGATTTTACTTGTTTTCTGCATTTAAAAATTTTCTACAATGTAATGTGTTATTTTATGGTCAGTCAAAAGTATTAGTTAAGAAAAATAAGAGTAAAACCTCCCAGCTTGTAATTCTGTTTTTGCTTTCTCTGTGGCCAAGCGCTTTCCTTCCTTTCCAGCCTTCATTTACAGAATCATAGTTTTGAGTTAAAAGGATCTAAATTTAAATTACTGTCCTGCCATTGGGCAGCTACTTGATCTCTGAAACTTAATGTCCTCATTTCAATGGGGTGTCTGTTGTTCCCCATAGGACTGTAGTACGGAAGTGATTCCCATAGAAGCCAAACAGAGACGTGAACACAAGGAAGGGGCTCAGAAATTACTAGGGTTATGCCTCCAAAGCCCTGGCTTTGTAGCTGACAGATGTAGCTGTTCTCCAATTACTGATGAGAGGGCCATGTGTGGGGAAAGATGAGCAACTGAAATGAAGAAGACCTTAGTTTTCATTTCAGCTCTGCCAATTTCAAGCTGCATGGTCCTCAGTTTCCTGACCTCCCTGAGCTGATTTCCTCACCTGTCAAGGAGGAAAAATGAAAATATCTTTCTGTTAGGAAGATCAAACCAGATGTTGAAAGTTCTCTGAGAACTGCATTGTCAACTGTGTCAACTGCATGGTCAACAGCTTTGCCAACCTCACTCACTGCCAGATCAGAGCTCCTGCCCTCTTACAAGATTCTGGAAGGAGAAGACAGAAAAGGACCTGAGTTGGCCACTCCCTCTTTCTTTGTCCATATCCTGGGGGCAGTTGAACTTGTCCTCATGTTTTAGTCTTCTGCTGCTATTTGTTCTTCTCCAAGGGATTTGAATGGAATGGTCATAGGAAATTTACACAGCAGACCACCAAACACCCTTCTCATGAGAATACATTTCTAGGACATGATTTATCGACCAAGCTCATGTCAACCTGTCCAACTCACTCCTTAATATTCATGTGCAAAATAAAACCAATCTTCTCCACTCCACCAGACTTATGCCAGCATATACCATCTCATCCAACAGCACCGTCCACCATGCAACAATTGTCTTGGACAGAAATAGAATCTCGTTATAACCTATCCTCTCACTCATTCATCAGTCAGTCCCAAGCCCTGTAGTCTGTCTCCTTTTGCACTATAACCCCATCCTTCTCCCTTCTTTGCAGTTCCTCCAATGCTGTCTCATTTCCCTGAGCTTTTGAAGATGTGACTACTGCCTAATCATACTTTTTCCTTCCTTTTCTGAACTCCTGAGCTCAAATTTTAAGTGAGCTCAAGTTTGTAAAGTTTCTCCCCTTCCAGAAAATTCTCACGGATCTGTGCCTCTCATTTTATTTTGAAGCCTGCCTGGCACCTGTGCTCACCACACTCATTTCAGTGTCTCCTCCAGGATGGGAGCCACGTCTTACTGTACATTATAGTCCTGGCACCCAGCACCATGTTTGCCCCATTAAGAAGCCAGTGCTTCATAAATTTCTGTTGAACAAATGAATGAGTGGATAGTGGCGGAGGTATGCCATGAGGGGTGGCTTCTCTCTGTTTCTCCTGCAATTTTACATCTCTGAGAACTTGTCCCTTCTCTAGCCAGAATGGAGTCTTCTCTGCTCGCTCCATGCTTCACCGGGCTCTTCTGGGCTGTTCCAGGGATGACACTGAGCCTCAGATGGAAGAAGTTTTTAAAAAAGGCAGTTTCAAACCTGGAAAACATCAGTGACAAAGTACAGTGGAAGTTTATAACCGTGTTGAGATGCTGTCTGGTTGCCAGGACTTGGAAAAGAAACTAGAAACAAAGGCACCAAATGAGGTGTGGTGTGAGGAGAGGCATGTCGTTCCTGAGAAAGATTGCTGGGGAGGAGAATGCTGAAAGCAGCAGCAGCTCCCAGCAGAGGCCCTTTCTGACCTGGGAGAAGAGACTTGGTCTTAAATCAAAAAGACATCCTGAAGAGATGGGGTAAGTTGAACAGACGGGGGAGGGTTGATCAGAAAAAAAAAAAAATCGATTAATCCAGGACAAGGAAGATGGAGAGGGACCAGGAGCCAGAAAGCCACAGGACAGGAGCTATGAGGCTGAAAGACCAGCAGGAGGCATTGCCTTCAGGGCAGCCCTGCTAAAGAGATGCAGCGCTCTCTCCTATATACAGCAAACACAGAGCTCTTTAATCTGAGTGACGGTCTGATCTACTATACAAACCAAGAGACTTAGCTAGAGAGGTCCATCCCTTCTTCTACAGAGGCAATGTGGAAAAGGGAATGAGTCAGGTTACTCTGTGTTTTCCTTCCTAATATAAATAGAAAGACCAGAGAAGGATTCTGAGGTCAAGGTTAGTTCAAACCCCAGCTCCACCACTTACCAGCTGCCGATCTTGGGCAAGTTGTTTGATCCCTCCGACCTCAGTTTCTTCATCTGTGAAATGACATGGCCTGTTCACCTTCCAGATAACGTAGGTGGTAGGAAAGTGAGCCAGTTTTCCAGACTGAACTAAAAGTATGTATAAAAACTGTACAGATGTATTGAAAAGACAAGTGTATATTCCTGATTTCGAGAAAAATCTCTTAAGTATTATGAATGCAGTGTTTCAATAAATGCATGATAGAGAAAAAGCCAGAAAAATAGGGTGGGTACAAGGCAATGATGGGCTGCGATGGACGTGGGGAGGGAAAATTTAGGTCTGGGATTGGGGGTGGATGTAGCAGCCCTGCTATTCTAAAGACTTTTGACCCAGGTCCATTAGAGCTGTCTGGCCCTAAGGCACTTGGAAACCATTCCAGCTGTGGTCAACATATCAACCTGCTCCTAACCCACTTGGCATTATTCTGCTACACCATTAAACTAGGGCCCCCACCTCAACAGCAACACCAGTAAATAACTTTGGAAGGGGTGATATATGGAGCAGATCAGAAAGGCCTTCAGGGCAACCCCAGTACTGTTGCTTTGTCCCTCTGAGCCAATGCTGAAGCCATGACTGACGAAGAGGTTGGGGACTCAAAAACTGCTTCTTTCTAATCCAAAACCTCTCTTCTTTCAGTCTCTCCTTTCTTACAAGCCTAGGTCCTAACCTGAAGGGTCATTAACAACCCCTTGGCACTTCTTACATAAGCAGAGATATTAACCCAAAGATCTTGGCTATACTTCAACCCAGGTAATTGCACTCTGCCTACCAAAGTCATTTCTTGCAAAGACAGTCATTACAGCAACTTGGACACTCATTCCCACCTCCAAGGAAAAGTAAGTATTGTCCCTGGGGTCCTGGCCAGTTGCCAGTTCTGGTTAATTTGATTCCACCCACCAGAATGAGAGCTTTTCCAGGAGACTAAGCAGTGGGGCTGCTTCAGGTTTCATAGGTCACAGGTTCAAATCCTGTTGAGGAGCTGCTTTCAATAAGACTTCTCTTAGGGTGGGAAATGGCCCCAAGAATGCTTTCCTCACTTTCCTTTCTTTGCCTCAATAACTATCCCACTGGGAAAGGTAACAGGAAGGTTATCTTTCATTTCCCTTATTCTAATATGAAGCCAGTATCCAGAGCCAAGTTGGCCCTCTACCGTCCCATAAGGCATCTGGCTTCATTTCCAAGATCTGCAGTGGAATCACTCTCTCAGCTGCCGGGGGAGAAAAAAAGACCTTCATTTCCTATTCAGACTTATGATTTATGCAAAAATATAAATTACTATGATTCAATATAGTGAAGTCATATAACAAGTACATTAAATTCAGGTGCTCAATATGAAATAATACAAAATGTCTGATCAACACATTTTTGACATAGCAGCTAATGCTTAAAAACGTTTATCGCATGTGTTCATGTACATGCCTGCTTACAGAGGGAGGAAGTCCTCGCACAAAAAATCACAGGGTGAAAGCTGCACATATCTGATACTTACTATGTGCCAGGCACAGGTCAGGGTTCCATCCCATTTGTTCCATTTAAAGGTTCAAAGTCATCATTAATATGATCCCCATAATACAGATGAGCACACTGCCCAAGGTCACACAGCCTGTAAATAGTGGTGCGTAAACTCACACTCCAAGCACCTGGGGTCAGAGTCTGCATTCTTGAACACTATACAGAGGCTAACAATACAGCAACCTCTGAGAGATGAGGTTGTGGATCTGTTGTATTTGCCTATTTATGCTTTCCTAAGTGGTCCACATTCTTTATAATGAATGGATATCATATTTCTAATGAGGAAAAAATGATAATTTTAAGTCTTCCCTTTGTCACATTGTCTGCATTTCAGACAAGGTAAAAAAATATCTCAGTACCAGGGAGCCTTTTTCATAAAGTTCTCTTTCGAGTTTCCAGAACTAGAGAAAAATGTAAGAATAAGGCAACTTGGCAAGCTTCTCCATAGAGATGGCATCTTTTTATAAACATACTTTCACTCCTTCTCAAGCACCATGTCTCCTTTCCCTCCCCCCAAATAACAGGGCCTCTTGACCCACAGACCAAAGAAGGCACAAGAAATTGAGGGGCAAAAAGTTATGCCTAAGTGTCCAATCCTTCCAAGCTTCACCAGGAGGAACTTGGCCTCTGGGTACTGCCATTGTAAGGACCTCTGAAACTTGGCAGCATTTTAAAACCATGAGATAATTCCCCATCTAAACAGTAAGAAATATGGACTTGAGATCAATACAGGGTGAATTAGTAGTCAACAGCAATCAAGTACGACAGAGAAAATATGATTCATTTCTTAGAAGGGCTAAGATCTCAAACAGTTTATAGAGAAGCATTTGAAGATTGGGAAACTGAGCTGGGAGGAATGTCTTAATTCAATCGACAAGTGGGTTTGTGGAGGAAGCGCAGACACTTGAAGGCTTTTGAGATTTTTTATTTATTTATTTATTTTTCTGCCTCTGCAGTAATCTTATGGCTGTACTTCTTCCTGCAGCTTCTTAAACCCCAAGTTCAGTTCCTGGCAAGAGAAGCAACCAACCTCGCACCTTACTTCATGAAAATGAAGTTTCTAGCTCAAAATTGTACCAAACAACAATTAATCTAATTAAAAATTACTTAGTAGAGATGAAGTTAAGAATGCCACATTTTGTGGCATATTTTTTCATTTCAGATGGGCTTTTGAATGTGATTGTTCCTGACATTTAACTCTCTTTCTTTGTGTCTTTCCTCTTGCAGAGAAATACAATTTATTCATCAAGGATGCAGTTTCGTGTTCCTTGGGTGCTGGAGATATGAACAAATGTGGATTACCTTAATATGAAAAGTGATGACCCTTGGTATCTGCCTGAAGATGAATGTTGAAAGGAATGGAGAAGTCATTTTCTTTGGTGTATTTTGCTATTATGTTTGAATGACTAAAGGGTTGGTTCTAAGCCTCAGTGACACTAGACAGCATTTTTGTAAATAAAAATTGATTTTTAAATAGTTTTAAACAGTGTTTAGCAAATACATTTCCCACTAAATATGTGTTCCTGTGCCTACATAGGAGAGCGTGGAGAGTTTATATCAGAAGCATTTATAAGTCCCCAGCCCACCCTTCCCTGCCATTGTGGGCATCCAGGGATGGAAGAAGGCATGCAGCGGCTGCAAAAGTTCTCCAGCAAGGCTTTTTAGATGATAGGTTCAGAAGAGAAATGGGAAAGTCCATGTGCCTCTCCCCAGTGAATATTTTGAGTCTGGTGCCTTTCAAATCAATGCCTAGGGGAGCCACAGAGCACAAAACTAAACTCTAATTCATTTTGAAACGTCATCCGCCAAACGCTACCAAGTCATAAAATGTTTCCTCAGGGCAGAGTGTTATTTTCTAAAGAGAGAAGCAGGATTTGGAGGTTACAGATGGAATTCTGGACTCACTTTGAGCATATAAAGGGAAGGACAGACTGATCCCAAACTAGCCAAGGAAGTGGTCCCAAACTCTACAGCCCTCAGAGAGTTCAGAGCCGACCCACATGTTGACTTACGGGAGGTTATACCGATGAACTCCCAGTAATGAATCGCAAATTCCAAAATCCCTGGGTGTTTTCCTATCCCACCCAAAGCTTAGGCTTTTCATCAAGAAACTATGGAAAGGGGCTTCCCTGGAGGCGCAGTGGCTGAGAGTCTGCCTACCGATGCAGGGGACACGGGTTCGTGCCCCGGTACGGGAAGATCCCACATGCCATGGAGCGGCTGGGCCCGTGAGCCACGGCCACTGAGCCTGTGCGTCCGGAGCCTGTGCTCCGCAACGGGAGGGCAGAGGCCGCAACAGTGAGAGGCCCGCGTACCGCAAAAAAAAAAAAAAAAAAAAAAAGAAAGAAAGAAACTATGGAAAGAACGGACAGTCAACAAGAGGTTCATGCTATGGCAAGTTACTTAGCATTAAAGTATCCAGGGACCAGGATCCTGACCCCTGACCTATTCAGTGCCTGGACAGTTTTCACCTGCACATGTGTCAGGGACAAGGACACTCTACCTCGGGGATGAAGCTAGGGGCAGGGAGCATTGAAACACACACATTCTATGAAGGAAACATTGTTTCCCTGTTAAAGAAATAAGAACTGCATTTTAGACAAGTTAAATGTCTTAGTAAAATCACTCAACCCATAAGCGGTAGAGACAGGATCCTAACCCAAGTGTGGCTGACTGGAGCACATCTTCCTACTTTACCAAGCTGCATGCAGTCAACATAAACTTTGCTTTGAGCATCATCTTGACCATTTTTGATCTTTGTGGTTGTTTCAGTGATAGCTCAATTATCCAAAATATTTAGGAAATGGGGTATTCTAGTAAACTGAAATTCTACCTTAGTCTAACGAAGATAGCCAGATTGTCATTCATCGCACAGCAAGTAGCTGCCCCTACTCCATCATCATTATGTGCCTTATTTGCAACTTTCATTTCCCTTGATCATAACAGCTAACACGCTTTCTTGTAATTGTTGGTGCATCTTGTCTTCCCTGTTCAATTGTAACCCAGTCCCCTAGGACAGGGTCTTTCTTGCCACATTTATCCCCAGTGCGTGGCATAGGGTAAGTCCTCAGTACATATATGTATAGGTATCTGTGTATGTGTATGTGTGCGTATTTGTACACACATACATGTATGTGCATGTACATGTATGCATGCATGGATATTATATAATATATAGTGCATATACTACATTTTGTAATATAGTATATGATAAAATTATATAGTAAATATATAATATGTATTATATGTAATGTAATACATGATACATAATATAAAATATATTTTTCCTTGTAATATATTATATAGTAATATATAACATTACTATATAATACAGTAGTGTATTATAAGATAAAATATATTTTATATTATGCATCATATTATATATGGAACATATTACATATTACCATATAATTTATTATATAATATACTGTATTACAATATACCATAATTTATGTATATACTATATTATATATTACATACTATAGATATATAACATAAATACATATATATAAAATATAATGCAATGAATGAACGAAAGCACAAAGGAGTCTGAAATGAAGGTGGTGAAGAGCTTATTCTGAATGTGCACAGCTCTGAGGATGTCCCCAGATACAGTTGGCATCCAGGGTTTGAGTCCAGGCTCTGTCCCTAACCAGATATGTACTTAAGGGAAAGTCTCTTAGTCATCTAAGCCAAGGAAAAATGAGGACAACTACACTAGGAGTTAGCATTTAGTGACACTCTCTATGTACCAGGCACAGGGCTAAGCACTTTGCAAGTCCAAACTCAATTAACCTCCCAATAACCCTATTAGTTGGGTACTATTACTGGCCCCATCAATAGGTGAGACAATTAAGGCACAGTGAGGATAAGTAATTTGCTCAAGGTCACACAGCATTCTGAATCCAGGGCCTGTTTGCTTAACTTCTTCATGAGAGATTAAATGACACAGCATACATAAACCATTTCACACAGCACCCAGCTCTAAGTGCTCAGTATATGCCAGCTAGCCTTCGCCTCTCCCTTTTAATGAAGACAATCTTTAGCTAACCACATATGCTGTTAAAATTTGACAATATATTTATTTGCCTTATAAAGAATGTAAGGAGAAATCAGCTTGCATAGATTTTATTTTCAAACTATCTATAAATAATAAGTTAAGGAAAAGTTGCCTTTCTTATTTAAAGGTCTAATTTAAATTCTTTATCAAAATGATTTAAAGTAACTTTCACTGGGAAACCATAATTCAAAGACTTTATTTATTAGATTTCTTGAAAGTGTGTTTTTAATGCACATTCTGACTTTTTGCCAAAACTCTTCTCTGAAACAGTAAAATTAGAGTATCCCCCTCTTTAAAGAGTTATATTTA
Source organism: Mesoplodon densirostris (assembly GCF_025265405.1). Classification (NCBI taxonomy): domain Eukaryota; kingdom Metazoa; phylum Chordata; class Mammalia; order Artiodactyla; family Ziphiidae; genus Mesoplodon; species Mesoplodon densirostris. Next base: position 106,636,046 of record NC_082664.1, read on the forward strand.
TTAGATTTTTACATATTGATACAGGACAATTTATCAAAATAAACCTGAGAATTGGCACATCAATCTTCCACTCTTCCAACATTCTTCATATCCAGAGTCTCTACCATAATTTCTTCTGATAAACATTTGGAGAAGTCTCACGGTGAGGAACTTCTTTTCAAAAGAGTTAGAGCTGTGTCTTCAAGCGTAGCTTTTCTGTGGCCAGCCTCACTCTCCACTTCACTGTGGTTCCACATGGGCCAGAGTAGCTGTGTGTATTTTATCTGACACTGATAATTAAATGCAATTACCTTTTAAACCTAAACAGCTGTGAACTCTGCAAAATGTGCAGGACCCATAAGCCAAGCCCTAAAACAATATTTAAACCTCTTGGGAAAACGCAGGAAGAAAAGTCACCATTTTTCATTTTTTTCGTGCTTAAAAACCCATTCTTTTTTTATTTCAATTAAAGACAATGACTTCAAAAGAAGATGCTTACTTCTAAAAATGCAGTGATCAGATTCTGAGTGATTTCAAGTAGCACGTGTGTTGCATAAATCACTAAAGTATTTTGAACATGAGTCTTTCTTTTCTAGAATTCTTGGGTCTCTATAGTGATATATAGTAGACACCAATATGGATACTGAGGAATGCTGACAGGTATAACATCTGATGGATGGGTTACCTGTTTAATGGTATAGCAGTAAGAAATTCTAGTGAAAAATAAGAACCCAAGACTCCTTTTCCAGGATAAAAACATTTTAATCTTCAAAATATTGCGGGTTATACATGCAGATATTATATCTTGTCTTTTCCCAAACCCACTAAATAGTCTGTGTTACATGGGGCTCCAACTGCACTTAACAAATGATAACAAATTTAAAAATTGACAACTTTTGTAGTCTAATTTGACCCTCTGTATTGAGGGGGAAAACACGAAGAGTCTGAGTCCATTTTTGTACCACCATTGTAATGGACCAAATATCTGTGTTCACCCAACATTTCTATCTTGAAGCCTTAACCCCTGATGTGATGGTGTTTGGAGCTGGGGCCTTTGAGAAGCTGTTTGTTAGGTTTAGATGAGGTCATGAGGGATTCCTCATAATGGTATTAGTGCCCTTATATGAAGAGGAAGAGAGAGATCTCTCTCTCCACATGCATGCACCCAAGAAAGGCTGTGTGAGGATACGGGGATAAGAGGCTATCTATAAATCACTAAGAGAGGTGTTACCAGAGCCCAACCATGCTCATACCCTGACCTTGGACTTCTCAGCCTCTAAAATTGTGAGAAATAATTGTTCACTATTTAAGCCACTCAGCCTATGCCATTTTGTTACAGCAGCCCAAGATAGATAACCATCAAATGTAGTGTTTTGTGAAAAATGAAAATATAGATGCACCAGCATCCATGCCTTGATGAATACCCATAGTCTCTCCTTCTTCTAGTCCAGTGTCCTCTCCCATTACCCCACCTCTGTCATCTCCAACAACTGAGCTCTACTGACTGCTGTGTGATAGAGTCCATACTTCCTAAAGCAGAACCCCAAACCCTTTCTAACTGGGCCCTACTGATTTCTCCAGCTGCTTCTAGAGGGGATCACACCTGTAACTGACATGCCTCCCTAGGCCAGCTCACCATCCATTTCTCTTTTCTAGCTAAAAAGCATCCTGGTTTACACTGTTTCCAGCCCCTCCTGTGCACCCTGATTTTGACCCTCCTCTCAATCCATACGTTTGGTTGATGCAGGCTCTTCTGCCAGTCCAGGGTGAAGTATGACCCTCAGGCTGGGTACATATAATCTGATATAATCAACTGGGTAGGAACCTTTGAGAGGAAGGCAGGCAGGAGGGACAGGGGAGAGAAGGAAGGAAAAATAGGGGAAGGTGGGTTTACAGGGCTGGCTCTTGTGCCTCATGTACATTTCATCTGCTGCCTTCACTCACATGCCCCTTGGCACTTAGAGGGACTATCTGAACAAGAGACATCATGAGGGCCATCAAGAACCTGAGCATAGCTGAGGGATTCTTGCCATAAAAGGAAGGAGGGAAACTAAAATTTCTTATGAACCTACTATATACCAGACACCATGCTAAGTACTTCAACATATTCATTTTCCATTGCAACCCTGAAAGGCAGATTTAAAAAAAAATTCTGGGGCTTCCCTGGTGGCGCAGTGGTTGAGAGTCCACCTGCCGATGCAGGGGACACGGGTTCGTGACCCGGTCCGGGAAGATCCCACATGCCGTGGAGTGGCTGGGCCCATGAGCCATGGCCACTGAGCCTGTGCGTCCAGAGCCTGTGCTCCACAATGGCAGAGGCCAGAACAGTGAGAGGCCCATGTACCACAAAAAAAAATAATAATAATCCTGTATAAGTGAGAAAAAGGAGGCCCAGAAGTATTAAACCTCTTGGTCACAGAGGAATTCAAAGCAGGATTTGAATGTAGACCTTCTTTCATTCAATCAACTCTTTTTTTGTTGTTTGTTTTTAATTTGAATAGGCACTGTGTAAACTACTCAACCAGGCACTGAGGTACCAGGAATGATGTGACACAAGAAGTGGCTTCCAGTCAGAGAGAAAGGAGCACTCCTACAAACACAATAAAGTCATAAAGTGTAAATCGTATGCAATGACGGGCACATGGAAAGATGCTCAACATCACTACTTATCAGGGAAACATAAATTAAAATCACAATGAGATATCACATCACACTCCTTAGAATGGCCATCATCAAAAAGAACACAAATAACAAGTGTTGGCGAGGGTGTGGAGAAAAGGGAACCCTTGTACACTGTTGGTAGGAATGTAAATTGGTGCACTCACTGTGGAAAACAGTATGGAAGTTTCTCAAAAAACTAAAAATAGAACTACCTACCACATGACCCAGCAATTCCACTCCTGGGTATATATCCTATAAATAACGAAAACACTAATTTGAAAAGATATATGCACCTCAATGTTCAGAACAGCATTATTTACAATTACCACTTAGGTATGGAAACAACCTAAGTGTCCATCAATAGATGAATGGATAAAGAAAAGGTGGTATCTCTGAGAAAACCATAATTCAAAAAGAGTCATGTACCACAATGTTCATTGCAGCTCTATTTACAATAGCCAGGACATGGAAGCCACCTAAGTGTCCATCCACAGATGACTGGATAAAGAAGATGTGGCACATATATACAATGGAATACTACTCAGCCATAAAAAGAAATGAAACTGAGTTGTTTGTAGTGAGGTGGATGGACCTAGAGTCTGTCATACAGAGTGAAGTAAGTCAGAAAGAGAAAAACAAATACCATATGCTAACATATATGGAATCTAAAAAAAAAGAAAAAAGAAAATGGTTCTGAAAAACCTAGGGGCAGGACAGGAGTAAAGATGCATACGTAGAGAATGGACTTGAGGACATGGGGAGGGGGAAGGGTAAGCTGGGACGAAGTGAGAGAGTGGCATGGACATATATACACTACCAAATGTAAAATAGATAGCTAGTGGGAAGCAGCCACATAGCACAGAGAGATCAGCTGGGTGTTTTGTGACCACCTAGTGGGGTGGGATATGGAGGGTTGGGAGGGAGATGCAAGAGGGAGGAGATTTGGGGATATATTTATATGTATAGCTGATTCACTTTGTTATACAGAAGAAACTAACACACCATTGTAAAGCAATTATACTCCAATAAAGATGTTTAAAAAAAAAAGAAGAGGTGGTATATATATATATATACATACAGTGGAATATTACTCAGCTATAAAAAAGAATGAAATTTTGCCATTTGCAGTAACATGGATGAACTTGGAGGGCATTATGCTAAGTGAAATAAGTCAGACAGAGAAAAACAAATACTGTATGATATCACTTATATGTGGAATCTAAAAAATACATCAAACTAGTGAATATAACAAAAAAGAAGCAGATTCACAGATATAGAGAACAAACTAGTGGTTACCAATGTGGATAGGGGAGAGAGGAGGGGGCAATATAGGGATAGGGGAAGTAAGAGACACAAATTATTGGTGTAAAATAGGCTACAAGGATGTTCTGTACAACACTGGGAATACAGCTAATATTTTGTAATAACTGTAAATGGAGTGCAACCTTTAAAAATTATATTAAAAAATAAACACAAATTTAATGTTAAAAAAGAAGTTGATATCATTCATTTGCTTACCATGTCTCAGGCACAAACATTTATTGAGCATCTACTGAATGCCAAGTAGTCTCTAGTGACTTTCCTGTGTTTATACTTTTAGACCCTACAGAACCAATACTACCAGTCTTATATGCACTGTATAGAAGGGAGTATAATTAATATGTCTATGTTTCCTCAGCTGGTACAAAGAGGAAACTTTAACCCACATGGCAGTAGCTCATTCAAAACCTGGCACAATGTTAGAATGTTTTATTCACAGATTCAGGTATACATAAATTCATTCAAAAAGCCCTATATAGGGCTTCCCTTGTGGCGCAGTGTTTGAGAGTCCGCCTGCCGATGCAGGGGACACGGGTTCATGCCCCGGTCTGGGAAGATCCCACATGCCACGGAGAGGCTGGGCCTGTGAGCCATGGCTGCTGAGCCTGCGCGTCCGGAGCCTGTGCTCCGCAAGGGGAGAGGCCACAACAGTGAAAGGCCTGCATACTGCAAAAAAAAATAAAATAAATAAAAATCCCTATATAGTCAGGGAGCTGGGACAAAACTTACATCAACAAGACACATCCAGTGTCTTCAAGGAGCTTTATAGTTATGGAGTCCTTGCCCATCAGGAGTGGAAGGACTCAGCAAATCCAGCCTCTTGTGAGTCCCACATCCCTGGGGCAGCACCCTGGCTAAATGTCGCCACCTGCTGCCTGAACAATCCTGGCACTTGACAGTTTGTTACCCTGGTCAGTCACACAGTCCAAGAGTTACCATTAGACATGTTTATTGTGTCTGTGTAAAATCTCATTTAGCACAATTCTTTCCTTCTGAAAAAAGAGAAAGAGATCATAGTTTTACAAATCTGTATTTTGAAGTCCTGAGAAACAGACCTGAAGAACAGGAGAACAAGCAGCACTCGTGAGGCAGGGATTTTGAAACTGGAAGCCCTGTGAGAACCCAACAAAATAAGAGGGACAGAACCCAAAAGGAAGTGTTCCCTCACTTGGCTAGGCATCAATGGGAGACATGCAGAGGAAATGTAAATGGTTGGACTCACAGGGAGAAAACTGCTCCTGGCTCAGTACCTGGCTTCATATAGCCTCTCATCTTTTTGCTGTTTCTAAGGGCTGGTAACTGCAGAATCCTAGTATATCAGTCAGGTTCTCTCTCTCTGTCTGTTTCTCTCATTCTCTAACTGATAGGCACTAGAATGGATTCTGTGCTGAAAAGTTATCATTAGCCTGGTAGCAGAATGTTCCTGATGTGTTACTGTTTTGTTTCAATTTTATTTTTCTCTCTCTGTGTTTGTACTGCAAATCAGAAATCTATCAATACTAGATTTTCATTTTTAAGTTCTATAGATGTCATTAAAGTGACTATTTCCCTGAGTGGATGATTTTAATCTGGGCAATCTGTGTCTTCCTTGACTCTTGAGAACAATCCTATCACTGTGGAAAGCATGCCTCAGACCACATTCCCAAGCCAAAGTGATGATTCTGGAGTCAACTTGAAGTGACTTAATGCTGGACCTGCCCAGGTTTAAGAAGCTCTGATGTAGAGATTATTCAGAAGACCTGGTTTGTTAGATCTTATGAATAATGACTCACATCAGACTTTGGACAGTGATCTCCACACATCATCCAGCAGATACTGTGATGTGACAAGGAATCAGGGCTTTGCTTCTTATTTTGATGTTTCCATAAAACACTATACCAAGGATATCTCTTCAGCAAATTCTCTCAATACTAGAGCAAGCCAATCTACAGAAGGAAAATTTGTCCTCATCCTTAAAATATAGTTTTGAAGCTAAATTGGTATTTGTGGTGGCCTACAGGGTAGCCTCCAGTGGTCCCCCAACTCATATATACACCCTTGTGTAAACCCTTCCTTTGAGTGTGGGCTGGCTCTAGTAAGTCACTTCTACTGAATAGCATATGGCAGAGGTGATTTATGTAACTTAGGAGATTATTGGCACTCACATGGCTATTGGCAGACATCAATTCCTCTCTGGCAGCTAGAGAGAGGGCAAGGGGCAACACACCCAAGATAGAAGCCACTGTCTTTTTATAACCTAACATTAGAAGTGACATCCATCACTTCTGCCACAGACTGTTCATTGGAAGTGAGGCACTCAAGAGGAAGGAAATAAACTGTACTTTTTGAAGGGAGAAATGTCAAAGAATTTGTGGACCTAAAAGTTATCCTCTCCCCTGTATAACTGGCTTACAAGGAAATTCTGCCACTATTGGGGCCATGTTCCCTCTCCTAGGTTCACTCCAGAATCCATGGAACTAACTTGGCTCCATGGAAAGAGGAGAAAAGCTTCTAATCTCTAAAACTATACTGAGCACAACTAATATCATCATGGCTGAAGCCTGCAAGGTGCCCCATGATCCACCTCTGGCTGCTCTCAGGAGCAGACCTTGGAGTGGTCACCAGGCAGGCAAGCCCAGAGTCTAGTCAGATGCTACCTTCATCCTTCTCTGAGCTCCATCTCTTTCCCAGAGGGCTACCACTGAGCAGTTCAAAGGTCTCAGCTGCTTCAACACCAGTTGCCCTGAATACCTATACCAGACTGGGAACCATCCTTCCCTCTCTCTCTGGGACACCAAGTACCATAGCTTTGATGAGCTTCTCTCTGCCCTGCCTCTCTAGAAATAAGAACATCCATGTCCTGCCTGGAAGAAAGAGAGAGAGACAGAGGAAGGACATGTACCTGTCTCAAGTATTCTGCCATGTTACTGATATTTTTAGGTTACAGTGTGAAAGTGACACTCAGAAGCACAGAATAGTATGTTGTAAGAGGTGAAAATGTTTAAAAGTGTTTATTATCCTTTAAGGAAGAAGAAGGCATATGGAAAGCTTGAAATATTTTGCTTTGAAAGAGAATATTTTAGCATTGAAACAGAAAAGGTTATGTGGTGGCCTTACCATGCCTCTTCTCAGCAGCTAAGGTTTCCTCTCACCCACAGTGCTCCACAAACGTTTTATACCCTGCACATGTATTCTAAGTTCACTCTGAGCTCTGGCTTGTTCACAGATACTGCCACCTCAATACCACTACAAATTGGTCCATAAAGCGACTTGTTGAGCATAGCTTTACTTTGGAGTAGGAAACCCATAAACCACAGAATCAGTTATACTCTGAATTATTTAGAATTTACTCGTTACCCCCTTTCCTCAGTGAGGTAAGAAATCAAAACCTCCTCCATCCTGTTAGATCTTGGAAGCCCCCCTCCCAAGGGGGACTTCCAAGATCCTCATGCTTCTTCAACCAAAGCCCAAACTCAAAAGTTCATGTTGCTTTTCATTCTCCACTCCTTTAAGCCCTCCCCAAGAGAAGTCAAGTCAGATAGATAGTATCTATTTCAAAGGGTTGAAATGATATTTTAAAGGGCAATTTGGCCAATTATTTTTTAAAGTACACTCTTTCTTGGAGAAATATCAGTCTTGTAGAGAATTTCCTCTGAGAAATGCAAGCATGAAGAAAGGCTTTTTCCTCAACCTTGAAAGTTTCAAATCATTTAAAAATAAAGAGCAGACATGTGGTTTGTGAATCAAGAGTTACTAGTCTTGGTTTGCTATGGCTCACATGAATTTGATGAACTTGAACGTTTCTACAGGCAGCCACTTCATTCAGACAGGATTGTGCCTGAGCCTCAAAGCTAGACTTCTACAGTTGACTCCTTGTAAACTAGTTTAGGACTCTTATTTGACCAGCTGAGAAAGGTAATTCAGAAATATAATGCTCAGGCTTTGAACGGAGGGAGGGTATTTTTTTAAGTATGGGTCATTGCATTAAAAGATCAGAAATGGACCTGAAAGTTAGCATACATGATGATATACTAATTTCAGTGATATATAAGTCAAGTCCTATTTCGTTGCTGTGTCAATATATCCCCTTGGCATCCCCTCTCTTACACAAATGTGCACACTGGCAGAGTACATCCTTGTTTTATTTTATTTTTTAATGTACAACTTACTAGTTTTAAACTGGTTAAAAGGAGCCCCCGAATTATACTCCAAACAACTGAGAAAAAGTGTTCAGGCTACTTAAAGCACATGAAAATAATACGTTACTAGATACTTTAAAGAATAACTGAAGCAAATGTACTAGAACTAGGCTTACCACTTTTTCATAATGGGATGGACTAAATTACCCATTATATAGGAATCACACATAAAAGCCTTTTTCCACATCAAGTGTTAGATCAAAGGAAGGGAAGATGAGTGGTCTACAGGCATGAACCACACCTCCCGAATTCTGAGACCAGGAGTGAGCAGTCTGCATTTTAACTACCTCTCCTTGACATGAAACAGGATTCATGTGTCTCCCACTGAGGAAAGTCAGGTAGGCTCAGTTACAAAGATTTCCTTCTGTTCGGCCCCCTCCCCTTTCCATTCCATCAGAAGGATGACAGTTCCCTGACTGGGCTCAGGTGAATCTAATTTAAAATCTGGACTTGGCAAGTCTCTCCCATCTGAACCTTGCAGGGAGGGCATCTGTCAGCATCACAGCGTGGGTCCATGGCATATTTACGGTTTCAGTGATGGCCTGTTCATCCCCACCGCAGCTGCACTTGCTTCTCGCCCCACCCCCATCTGCATGAAAACTTCCCAACCAGATATTCTGACTTCCAGTAACAGACGAAAGCACTCCGTGTCCTCTTGTCATCTCACTGCCTTCGTCCCCCTCTTTCAGAGTATTGAGGGGCCATCCGAGTGTCATTCCAACAATCATCTTGCAGTCGTGTTCCCAGTTTATCAGTATTCTTAAGAAGCCATTCATTCATTCCCTCACTCTTTCAGCAGACATTACCTAGGCTCTTCTATGGGGCAGTCACTCACTCAGTCATTGAAACCTAATCACAAGCACACAGCCTGATCCATGACATTATGGAGTTCACTTCTCTCACACTTTCCATATGAGTAGGTTCTTTACCTACAAGCAACCTCTGTGCCTATTAATTTCCTAGAAGTGGGTGGGAAATGACAGCTAAGTCTCTGCTGAAGATTTCTTTCTCAGAGATTCCCAAGGGCCAAAAGAAAGAGAGGGCAACCCAGAAGGACTTTTCCAGGGTACACACTCCACCCCTGAAATGGGGAGAGGTAGAGGAACCAACAGAACCTCTAGACTAGGAATCAAGAGAGGGATTGGACACATCACACATCACATCATTGGGCACTTCTCCATCAGGCCCAGTTCTGTGCCAGCACTGCCCACAACTCTGGGCACACAGAGATGAACCAGTCAGTCGGGTCCTGGCTCCCAGGGGGCTGACAGTCTGGGTAGTACTGGAGTGGGGTGTGAGGGTGGTGAGAGCAGATAAACAATAAAAAAATCCATAGATGAAATATTTGCAGGTGACAATAAATTCAGTTAAAATCATGAAGGTAGGGAAGAAAGTCTGGGAGCTAAGCCTAACCCTTCACCCTTCTGGCCTCAGTGTCCTCATCTATAAAATGGGCATGATTCTGGAAAATCTTTAAGGTCCCCTCCCCTGCACCTAGAACACATAGCTCAGTGCCAACTGCTTAAGTCTATCTGTCCACTTCCTTTCTGCTCTTTCTTGAAACACTCTGACCAGTCCACATGTTTGACCACTCATGACCCACCAGGAACATACAAATGATTGCTCACATTTGGGAAGCACTCACAAGTTACAAAGAGGTTTCAGAGACACTACCTCATTTAATCACATCATCTTTACACACACCAGGACCAGGTCAGATGTTGCTCTTTCCCTTTTATGGATAAAAACGTTCTAGGCTTAGGGAAGTGAAATATTTTGACAAAGATCTGAGAAGAAAAAATAGCAATTAAGCTGATTTTAAAACCAGGCTTTCTAACTCTAAATTCCATACCTATATAGATTACTGATCAGGAAGCGAGTGTGAAAGGAAAGCACTGAGGAGAGAGGAGGAAGGAAGCAAGAGCCCTGATGGTTAAGGAAATGTAGTCCATGGGTGACAGTGAGTGTCATCAACACAGAGCTGAATTCTGACCAATGTGGCAGAGGCAAGGGACCCCGGAAGCCACTGTCTGTCCCAGCACCCCAGCAAGCAGACCTGGACAAGTCTACTACTACCACGGACACCTGGACCCTTCCTCGGCTCTGTGTCCTGTGGAGTCCTTCTCCATCTCCTGTTTGTGAACCAACAAAGCGCCCCATGTGGTGGTGGGGCTATTTAGAGAGACAAAAGACAGTTTGCCAGCAAGTTTAAGAAACTTCTGAGGAACATCGCACAGACCAGAAGTGAAACCAAATGTAAAACTGAACCCTCCTCTCATCAGAGTGTGACTTTCTGCTCTGCTGAACACTTCTGTGCAAGGGACTCGGAGAAACCACACGCACATGTGGAGAGGAAAAGAGACCCAGGTGACCTTCCCAGGCAAGGGAAATGCAAACTAATGTCCTCTGGAAATTATCAAGCCAGTTGTTTTTCTTAGCTCTGAACCAAGTTCAGAGATGTGAGATTATCACAAGTTCTTCCATGGTGTTCACAAGCCAGCAGATGTTGTGTATTGAACATTTATTAATGAATAAAAGAAAAAGAGAGAATGTGTATAAATGAAAGGACTTAAGAGTTACATCTTAATAATGTAGATGACTATTAGATATCCAGCAAAAGGCACATTTTTTGTTTGTTTGTTTCATTTGAATCGACTTTACTTCAATACTTTTTATATACCCCCTGGGCAGGTCACCTTGATTTCACAATATCACACCTTCCTCTTCATCAATGTTATCCTCAAGTACACCTTGGAAGTTTAGCCTTATTCCCTGCATTTTACAGAGGAGGCAGCTTGTTACCCCCAAGTTCTCAGAGCTGCCATAAGTACAGAGCAAGAGTGTGGGTCCATCTTTCTGCAAAGCCCACACCCTTCAAAGCTGCATCTCCTTGGCCATAATCTGCTCTGAGCTTAGGCCACATATAGCAAAGCAGGAAATGGCCTTCGTGCAGAACTTGAAAAGTACCAGTAACCACCCTTGCCCTCATTCCATCAAAAATATTTTTCATACCTGGTTGTGAATTTGAATTAAAGCTTGAAGAGGCTGACTAAAAGGGACCTCTTCATGGAGGGAAATGAACCACCTAACCATTGTTATCTTTCATATACCTGTTTATTCTAATGGGCCGTGTTCCTTTCAGTCCACTCTGAGAAACATAACTACTAAGGCAGGGTCATGTGTGAGGTCACAGGGAAAATGCCTCCAGAAAAAGATAGTTCTGGGAGAAGTGAGGTCAGCAGGTGAGGTAGCTTGTGGTCAACCATTGCTCTAATGAGCCACGCTTCTTGGCTGGTGCCCACATGGAGACCCCTTGAGCACTGAATCTTGGCTGGACCTTTGATGTCCAACAACCAGAAGAATGGGGCAAAGGCCACCCTGGGCCAGTTCTGGGTCAAATGAAACCTGACAGCTCCCACTTCTTCTCTCAGAGTCTTGTTTTTGGGAGTTGTGGTGGGTGAATGATGCTTCCCTAAAAAGATGTCCATGTCTTAAACCCCAATATAACTTTATTTGAAAAAAGCTTTCTTGTAAATGTAATTCAGTTAATGGTTTGGGATGAGATCACCTGGGATTATCCAGGTGACCCCTAAATCCAATGGCAGTGTCTTTCTAAGAGCAGGGCAGAGGGAGATTCAAGACACAGAGGAGGAAAAGTCCATGTGGAGAAAGAAGCAGAGATTGGAGTGATGCTGCCACCAGCAAATGAACATTTGAAACCACCAGATCCTAGAAAGAGCTTCACCAGGATTCTCCCTTAGAGCCTCTGGAGGGAGTCTGGTCCTGCCTACACCTTGATTCCAACTTCTGCCCTCCAGAACTGTGAGAGAATAAATTGCTGTCATTTTAAGCCACCCAGTTTGTAGTAATGTGTTATGGCAGTCCCAGGAAACTTGTACAGGAGTCCTGAGAGTCCACATAAAAAGTACACCTGCCCTATTGGGAAGGCCACGTGGAAAGGAAAGGCCCTGAGACTAAACCTTGAGGGAGAGAGGCCCAGCTTCCTGGTCAAGGCTCCATGACCCTAGTCCCGGTTGCTATGTGACTACAACCCTACAAGAAGCCACTAGAAGACCTGCAACCTGCCCCACGAGATCACTGAGCCATGGGAAATAATAAAGTAATTGTTATTTCAAGCTACTAAGTTGGAGGCGGTGGTTTATGTAGCAATAGGTCACTGAAAAGGAGACCAGAGCGCATGTCAGAGAGAAATCCGAGGGCTCTGAGCACTAAAATTAAGCATCGTGATGGAAAGAAGAATGTCAACAGAGAATGAGAATGAGGAAAATCACTTTGGCTATCATGTCACAATCCTGACCTGGCCTGTGAAATAGAAATAAATCAATCCCCAGTACTCAAACATTGAGTCTCCACCCAGAGAGAGGCCAGAAGAGGTGTCTGGCCATGTTGGGAGTTGAAAAGGCAATAGTAACCTCAGTGTGTTGCTGATGGAAACAGGCCAAGTGACAAGTGAATGCATGGTGAGACCATGTGCGTTAGTTTCCTGTTGCCACCATAGCAAATTACCACCAACTATAACACTAATATATTATCATTCTGGAGGTCAGAATTCTGAAATGAGTCTTACAGGGTGAAAATTAAGGTGCTGGCAGGGCTGGTTTCTCTGGAGGCTTAGAGGATCTCCATTTCCTTGCCTTTTCCAGCTTCTGGATGCCACCTACATTCCTTCACTTGTGGCCTCTTCCTCTATCTTCAAAGCACATGGCTCCAACCTCTGGTTTTGTCCTTATATTTTCTCTCTCTAACTCTGATCCTCCAGCCTCCCTCTTATAAGACCCTTGTGATTATATTAGATCTACCCAGATAATCCACAATGATCTTCCCAGATCAAGATCCTTAATTTAATCACACATACAAGTCCCTTTTCGCCATAAGGTAACAGATTCACAGGTGCTAGGAATTCAAGTGTGGGCATCTTCAAGGGCCATCATTCAGTCTACCACACCACCTTATATCTAATGAGCACTGACTATGTGTGAAGCATTGAGCTCTTTTCTGTCTTAGTCCCGCAACATCCCTCTGAGAGAAGTACTATTTTTTTCCCCACTTTAAAACCGAAGCTCAGAAAAGTGAGAATCCATCCAGGTTTACACAGCATGCAAGAGGCTGAGGCAGGATTCCTAGCAGTGTCTAACCCCAGAGCCTGGGCTTTCACCCTCTGTGTGTCCTGTCCCTATGTGCTACACTCCCAAAGCACTAGCAGTAGAATAACTGGCAGCCAGTTCATTTCTAATTCTGCCATTGTACAGAGACCCAGAGAGGTAAAATGACCTGGTGTACCAGCAAGAGGCAAACAAAACCAATTTATTCATTCATTTGAAAAATATTTACTAAGGTTCTACTAAGTGCCCGACACTGGGGATTCCACAATGAATAAATCAGAGAACTTGCATTCCAGTAGGACAGACACAACATGTGTAATTACACAGTGAAAATGTATAACATGGGCCGTGGTTAAGTGTTGTAAAAAAAAATAATAAAGCTGGACAAGAGAGTGATTGGGAGTAATTTTAGAGGGAGTGGTCAGGGCCTTTCTGATGAAGTAAAATGTGAACAGAGATCAAATCCCAGTTCCAATGAGCAAAGCCCAAGCTTCCTCCAAGAAAAAAAATACCAAAAAAAAGAGAAAAGTGTCTCCCTGGAGGAATATTAATATGTACACATAGAGGTGATTCACTTTTTTATAAAGTAGAAACTAACACACCATTGTAAAGCAATTATACTCCAATAAGATGTTTAAAAAAAAAGAAAAAAGAAAAAAAAAAACTGAAGTATGTGCATTGGATTAAACAAAGACTCAGTGGTAACTGCATATATTACATCTAAGTCATGAGAGCTTGGTATGACCTTGTCACAACAGCCAGGGGATGGACACCACATCATTGCCCTGGGAAACAGAGCTCTGCTACCATGCAGTGAAACATCACATGTGGTTTTCTACTTGTGCATAATATGTCATATAAAATGCTATTTCTTTCACTATAAAGCTTGTAATTAGTTCCCACCAGGTTCCCAGTTCTGCAAGAGACTTCAAGGGGAATTTCCACCAGGTTCCCAGCTCTGCAAGAGACTTCAAGGGGAATTAAAATACCGCATTAGAGAGAGCCCCAGACCAAATGAGGAGCAATGTTTGTTGTGTCCCAGAAGCTGCCACAAGATCTGTGCTGCCTGGGCTTAGAGGGTCTTGAGAGAGAAGGTGGAACCTAAGTTGGGCTCTAAAGTGGCTAAATTATAGACAAAAGAGTCAAAGGAAAAGGGGGAATGAGGAGTGATTTCCTAGTGGGAACAATGCAAAAACAGACCAGGGTGCTTTGGGAAGAGAAAGGAGATCAATCTGGCCAACCCAAGCACTTAATAGGGTAGGAACAACTGTGCTCCCCTTAGCCAGAGGCTTTGGTGGCATCAGATTAGGAATGGTGGTGTGATAAAAGCAAAGTTCTTTGAAGAGCAATCTAGAAAGAGAATGGTTGGAAATGGGAGGAAAAAATTAAAAACTGAAGAACCACTTAGAGACCAATGCTCTAATGGAAACTGGAAGAGGAGGCCATGAAGACACATCTTGAAGGAAGGCTTGGTGCCTTCATAGTAGATCCACAAAGCCAGGAGGGTTTGTGTCTTCTGGATTCCTCTTCCTTTTTTTTTAAATTAATTTTTATTGGAGTATAGTTGCTTTACATTATTGTGTTAGTTTTTTGCTGTACAGCAAAGTGAATCAGCTTTACATATATACCCTAATTTTTGGATTTCCTTCCCATTTAGGTAACCACAGAGCATTGAGTAGAGTTTCCTGTGTTATACAGTAGGTTCTCATTAGTTATCTATTTTATACATAGTAGTGTGTATGTTGCAGTTCCACTTTCCCAATTCATCCCACCCCTCCTTTCCCTGTTTTGTATCCATATGTTTTTTCTCTACCTCTGTGTCTCTATTTATGCTTTGCAAATAAGTTCATCTGTATCATTTTTTCTAGATTCCACATATAAGCAATATTATATGATATTTGTTTTTCTCTTTCTGACTTCACTCTGTATGACAGTCTCTAGGTCCAGCCACATCTCTGCAAATGGCACAATTTCGTTCCTTTTAATGGCTGAGTAATATTCCATTGTGTATATGTACCACATATTTTTTCTTGTATGCTTCTGGTTTTGGTAGACCACAAAGGATATTCAGGGCAGATTTGGAGGGTGCAAAGGAAGAAGTAGATATTGTGTAGTTGATCTGCTGATTTGCCTCTTTTGTGTAAAGCAGCATCTGGACCCCAAACTGCTCCATCTTCCCCTAGATCTTCCCTCAGTTTCTCCAGCTCCTGGGCCAGTTTCTGTAGGATACTCCTACCACCAAAGACAGAGGCAATAAGAGCTGACAAAGACTTTATTTCATTTTTGTAGATTCCATCTTGCTCTTGTTGTCCTGCACTTTACATCCATCTTACCTTCCTCATCGCATGCCCTGTGGGCTGGAAACTCTAGCATCAGATATAACACAACAGCCTTACACTTACAGAACCTTTTAACCAGCTCCCACAATTACATAACATTAAATCCTTCTAAGGATATATATATACACACACACACACAATGGTTCTTCTTTTCTAGTTTAACCCTGACTGATACAGAAAGGTAATGAGATAGGATATTGAAGACTAGTAATAATCATAATCATTAATAATAGTAAAACCAATAACTGCCAATTTATTGAACACTTCCTATTTTTCCAGTGTTATGCAGGTATTTTATATAATCTCACTGATTCTTGAAATAACCCTATAAATGGCTCCTGCTATCCATAGTTTTCAGCTGGAAATCATCTTAGTACTCACAAATCTAGAAAGTTGTGGCATTTGATTCAAAGCTATGTTTGTCTAACTCTGGGTGATTGTCCACCACTAATACATTCTGTCTCCTCCATGGCAGTGAGGGAGGAGTAAAGGCCCACCTAGTTTAGAGTCTGGTGATGGATGAATCTTGGTGCCATGGGCAGAGATGGGAAACACCAAGAAACAGGGTTAGCTAAGCATTGGGTAAGAAAGGGAAAGGACAGATGGAGGTGAAGGTTATTTGGGGCATGTTGAAGTGGAGATGATGAGAATATTTTAAGGCTTTGATACTAACTTTCGGGTTAGAAATCATGTATTCATTTTGTTTCATGAAGAATGGTTGATTGGTTTTGGACTTAGAAGTAGGTGCCCTAGTCTCATAAACATGCACTAGTCTCATAAACAATCTACCTGTGGATGGGAAATCACATGGAAAGTTGCCAAGTGAGGCATCATTCAGAGTGGGAAGCAATGTTTCACTTCTCTAGTGGGAAGGAAAGAAAAAAAACATCTTCTTCAAGGAATCAAGGCCTCTAAGTAGTTGGTAGAAGAACAGACCCAGCGCTAGAGAAAGACTTTATGCCTGGGGATGGCAGGGGGAGTGGGGAGACAACAATTCCAGGGACAGAAAAGGATCAGAGGCAGCATGGCCAGTCTGTAAACTCTAGGTAACCTGGTGGAAACCAGAAACCAGACAGGATCCAGGGGCTGGAAGTTGCTTGATGGCCAGGTGATACGGCTTTTTTTTTTTTTTTTTTTTTTGCGGTACACAGGCCTCTCCCGTTGTGGAGCACAAGCTCCGGACGCGCAGGCTCAGTGGCCATGGCTCACGGGCCCAGCCGCTCCGCGGCATATGGGATCTTCCGGGACCGGGTCACGAACCCGTGTCCCCTGCATCGGCAAGCGGACTCTCAACCACTGCGCCACCAGGGAAGCCCGGTGATACGGCTTTTAAAGAAAGAGGCAAAGAGGCCAAGAGGCCAGACCATGGGAAATGAAATGGGCTAGTGATGGGTCAAGGAACAGGAAGGGTAGTAAAAGTTGAGTGATTTCTTATGTGATTAAGGGTTTATTTGGTGTTACCGGGAGTTAGAGGGAAATACGATAGGGAAACCAGTGTCTAAGATTCTACATCTGCCCACCCCAGTTTGAAAGAAAAAAGCAGCTCAGAACAAGTTGTAGGTGGAGATTATTATTTTAACCTCTTGATTTCCCCCTCCAAAAAATAAAATGCTTCCATTTGCAGTTACTTTCTGAAACTCATGGCAATTTGGGGAACTGTGTTTCCTAAATCTTCTCAGATATAGATCAGATAGGTGTTGCTGCCTTCATAAAAGCAAAAACCGTCATTTACCACTAAAATGTTCCCAGATAAAATTCCATATTTTTATAAAGACATCTGAGGAGGTCTTAGGCTTAAACTTCTTTCATGTTCTAATTTCCTTTTTTTCATAAACACAGCCATTTATTGCCAGTAATCACACACACACACACACACACACACACACACACACACACACACAATTCCAGAATCAACACACTCTCCCCGAACGTGTTTTGATCTTTAATTTCATTAACATAAAAAATATACTTAGTCTTAAAAATAGAGTAATGTGGGAGAATTATTTCATACAGGAAGGTAGAGTAATTTTAGCCACCTTTTCATACTGCAATAAGTTTAGCTATAACCCCCTCCCACTGGAAATAGGTATAGTTATTATTTTTCAATAGATTTGAAATTTTCCTGTGTTCTCAGATTTTTAACAAACTTAATCAAATCAAAAAGCCTTAACTGTGGCTCTTTAAAATTTTAGCTGTACTTTTTTTAGCTCGTTAACTAAATTTTTGAAAAGTTCATGCTTGGATGTTAGTGTTTATGCCAGAATTTCTAGAGAGCCACAGATTTTTTTAGCATCACAGAAAATATCAGAGTTAAGTTTATTATCACAAACTCATTTACATAAGTAGATAACTACAAGGATAGTTGGAATCTTTCCCCATTATCTCCCAAAATCAAGATGTGAAACCACAAGATTCACAGACTTCCAAGATCTTATGATCCAAGGACTTTTGTCTCCAAAACAACATCAACAAAACCTTGAGAGAAACCTAAGACAGAAATAAAATTCACAGTGGAATAGAAGCTAGTATCCTCTACTTCCGTGCAAAGGATGGCCTCAGGCTGAGCAAAGAAATGAAAACTGATAGTTTAAAATAAAATCTGAGTGCTTCTAATGCATTTGAGAGCAGGTGTCGAGGCAGCCAAATGGAACTTTGGGGTCACTGGGAAGGAATGTCAAAGCTGAGTTATTAAGTTTAAGCAGAAAATATGGCCTGAAAGTTTAGCTTCGAATGAATTAAGGATGTGCCAAGGAATGAGTGAAATATTTTCTCTGCAAGTCATGGGGTTGCAGGTTGGGATCCAGCATCTGGGGCTGATTACGTATGCTTTAGGTGACAGGTGGCTTTAGGAAATGGAGCCCTAGTAGAGCTTTTAAAATATTTTCCTGGGAAGGGTAAATAATTTGATGTCTTGCTGGTTTGGTTTCCCTTCTGCGGGCTGTTTGAAATACAAAAACACATCTTAAGCCACATCAAAGTTGTTTCATGTGCAGACAAAGACAGACATCCTCAACTCTGACACTTGGCCACATCAGTTTCACTTCCGGCATTTTGAAATCTGTTCCTCGCACAACTGGTAGAGATCAGTTACCAAACCCTATTGTTATACTTATAAAACTAATATTTATCGGTCATCTTTTTAATACTTTATTTTCATGAGCCTGAAAACTTTTATTGCCCAATTAGTTCCTAGGGGCAGCCACAGATGTTGAGCCAGAGAAAATAACCTCAGCTTTGACACCAACAATTACATGATGAGGAATCATTTCAACTTCTACAAATAAAAGAAATGTTCTTTAAGTGTTTGCCAAGTCAACGGTCATTTTGCTGAGATCAAAGATGATGGGTGATTTATTCATAAGAAATTTCCCTTGCCTTTATTTTTTAGTTTTCAACTGTTTTGTTGTTGTAGTTTTAGTTTTTTTTTCTCCTTGCATTTTGTTCAAAACTATGTTTATTTTGATGTTATGGATCACCTAGGGGTCCTACTGTGCCCTGTCAGATGCATCTCAATTAAAGAGAGTTATGCAGAACTTCTAATACTGAATATCGAATTCTAAATATTCATTCTGGATCTAGAAGTGTAGTATTATTAAGATGTTATATTTGGTATTGAAATGCAACTAAAAGCAATTTGATTGTTTTAATTTTAACATTAGAGTATAAAATACTCAATTCTTAAGTATACAACCAAATGGATTTTTACATACATACACACTCTGTAACCACCATCATTCCATTCAAGGTAGCGATTATTTCAAGCATCCTAAAAATTGAAGAGCCAAGAGTTTTTTAAACTGAATTTTTAACTGACTTTTTCTTTTTTAAAAAACTGACATTAAAAAAAGAGTTTTTAAAAGAAGCTTTTCCACGTGACTGGTCAACCAATTTTTTTCTCAATCACCTCATTCCTCCAAGATATTCTTTCTTTTTGGCAACACGAAATCATTCTTCTTCATTTCAGAATATACATAGAGAGAAAGATAGATGATAGAAAATAGGTAGGTATAATATTTGTATATATAAATTTCAGAATATATATAGAGAGATAGATGATAGAAAAAGTGTATATGTATAAATAGATAGATGTAAAATTTATATATCACCTAGTGAGTCCAGTGCCTCATTCTCCTGGCAAAGACTGGGATGGAATAAAGCCTCTGTACATCTGCTCAAGAGGAAAAGGAAGAGAATGTCTCCTTCAGTGCCACCTCCCAACAGTTCCCATGGAGTTCCCTGAACTGCAGCCCCAGTCGCTGAACTCCCATATTCTTAGATGCTTGTTACCAAACCTATAATTAACATTGGCCTCAAAACACATGTGCTCCAATGAATGTTTCCCCATTTCAACTAGGCACACACCCAGCTTTAAACAAAGACTAGAAAGAGTGATGGCATAAAAACAATTGAAATTTCACATGGCAGTTGAATCAAACGGAAATCATGTAAGAGAATGTGAGAATAGAGCAAGATAAGTTGTCTTTCTTCTGTAGTTCTGCAATAAGATCATTATTTGGTGTCCTAGAGTCACACCAGATAAGTTCATTGCCCTTGGTACTTATTCCCCATGGGTTTGTTGTTGTTGTTGTTGTTGTTGTTGTTTTTTGTCCTCTTTGACTATATCCAGCACATTCTAAATTTACAAGTTTTAAAATTGGGCTCTTGAGAAAATAACATGAATTTCATTTGGTTTGGTTTTTTTGTTTTGTTTTGTTGTTTTACCCCACTGAAGTTACTTTCCTGTTTTGTTAGAATGGCAAGGTTTTTAATTATACCTGTATAAAGAGCTTCATGATGGAGTGGATTTATTTATAATCTTTGTATAATATATGTACTTTTTTAAAATTAAGATTCTTGAGGACAAGTTGTCTTCATTTTAGTGCACTATCATTTGCATGCAGTTCTGGACAAGCAGTCGGTACTTTAATAAATATTGATGAGAGTCAGAGATGCTCAAAATTGTAGAGACCCTTGCAGATCACCTAAACCAGAGATTTTCAAACTCAAGTCCTTGAATCTGTTGCATCAAAATCACCTGAAGGAGTTTTAGGATACAGATTCCTAGACCTTTCCACCAGACAGCATAATTTAGAAGCTCTTAATTGGAGCTCAGAAATCTCAGTTTTTTAAAATTATCCAGATCATTTCCATTTGCAGCTATGTTTAAGAGTTACTGATTTAGGCCCATCTCTCCCTGATGACTTGATTTGATTTTCAGAAGAAAAAATCCTCAAAGTATCCACAAATTAGATTCTTTACATCTTAGAAGTGGATGTGACCTTAGAAAATATTGTATTAATTCCCCTTATTTTGCACCTAAAGAAAAAAATCTCAATTTCTCAAAGTTACAGAGCAGATTAGCAGCAAAGTCAAGAACAGAACTTAAGTCTCTTGAATAGCAAGTCCAGGTTCTCCACCATCATTTCTCCAGTGGATCTTATTCAAAACCAGCCCAGAGCCTCCAGCATTCTTGGAGGCTGGACCTCCAAGAGAGGAACCCCATTGCCCATGGCTTCTCCCAAATCATTTCTTTATTTTCTAAGTAACGTACACTGTGATTTCAGAGAATCTATAGTTATATAGCCAGGAACTTGATTATCATTGGAAATAGGTAAACATGAAATGTTAACTACTGGTATTGATAAGGGGTTTTATCAAATTCAAAAAAGCACTATGTGGGCTTCCCTGGTGGTGCAGTGGTTGAGAGTCTGCCTGCCAATGCAGGGGACACGGGTTCGTGCCCTGGTCCAGGAAGATCCCACATGCCACAGAGCGGCTGGGCCTGTGAGCCATGGCCGCTGAGCCTGCACGTCCGGAGCCTGTGCTCCACAACGCAAGAGGCCACAAGAGTGAGAGGCCTGCGTACTGCAAAAAAAAAAAAAAAAAAAAAAAAAAAAAAAAAAACCCACCATGTAACAAAATATACTACAGCTGAAGATATATTTAAATAAATGTTAAATAATATTCTTTTACAATTACTTGATCAACAAAGGAAATCTGTGCACTCATGAAAATTTTTAAAAAATGAATTGCATAGCTGAAGAAAAGCTTATTGGAAATTAGAAAGTTCAGAGAATTTCATAGCAATGTAAAAGAACCCCAGGGAGAGGATTCTCCTTTATGAAGAATTTGCAGAGTTTATAATTTATGTCTTTCCCACTTGCCTCTTTTTTTTCCCTACCTCTTGTCCCAGTTTTCAGGAGAATTCATTACGCAAATCACATTTGCACTGAGGTTACCTTGTGTATTTCCATTCTCTGTTAACAAACCACATGTCTTCTCTTGTAAATATAAGTAGACTTCAGAGTAATTTTAAGACTATGCTAATTTTCCTATTGAGCTACTTGAAGGAAAAGTAAATGATGAGGCTAAAGTGTAGGTAGATTTTCCTATCTGCTCCAGATTGGGTCCAGGCCTGAATTTTCAACATTCAATTTGACCTAGGGTTTGGCATATATACTTTCTCTTCATTAATAGGGGATTATTTTCTGATTCTGGATCTAAATTCAAAAATACTATTTCTAAATGCAGGGGTCTTTGTGATTAAAAAGATTACAGGAAAAGGAAAAAAATATTCTGGTTAAAATAATGGAGTGAATGATTAAAATAATAAGCATCAATATTCAATATTTATCTTGAAATAATAGCATCCAATTGCAATTGCGAGGTTCTGGGTCCAGGTAAGAGGGAATGAGTTATCTGTGGACTCTAGAAAGCAATCTAACAGGCAGATTGGGGAAGACAAAAAGTCTCCCCCTGTTTTCTCTCTTTTTTTCTTAATTTTATTTTATACTAGAGTATAGTTGATTTACAATGTTGCATTAGTTTCAAGTGTACAGCAAAGTGATTCATTTCTGCATATACATATATCCATTCTTTTTCAGATTCTTTTCCCATATAGGTTATTACAGAATATTGAGGAGAGTTCCTTGTGCTATATAGTAAGCCCTTGTTGGTTATCTACTTTATATATAGTAGTGTGTATATGTTAATCCCAAACTCCTAATTTATCCCTCCCCACCAGGTTTCAACTTTGGTAACCATAAGTTGTTTTCAAAGTCTGTAAGTCTGTTTCTGTTTTGTAAATAAGTTCATTTGTATCGTTTTTTAGATTCCACATATAAGTGATAGCATGTGGTATTTGTCTCTTCCTTACCTCTGTGTTTACACAGCCCAGCCACCATGGCTATAATAGAGATGATGACAAAAAGGGCAGCAGCAGAGACTCACAGGAGACAGAAGCTGTGAGACAGAAGCTAATCACAGGAGTCATGGTCCAAGAGGGTGACACAAACCACCCTGACCCTGTCCTCACCTGCCTCCATGACTGCAGGGTCCTCTCAGTTGGCTCTCTGCCCTCCAGGCACCAGCCATTCCAGCCCACCTTGGGCATGGCTCGCAATTAGGTTCTGTCCTATCCATCCAGTTTATGTCCCTCTCAGATATCATTCATGGGGCCTCAAAGACTGGAGCAACTAGGATATGGGAAGGGATTGGTCAGTTCTCTGATATTTGTTTGTATTTTTAATTTTGTTTTATAAGAGTAAAACCCAAATGAAAAGTTACTGGAAATCTAAGAAAAGGATGGTTTTCCAGAAAAACCTAAACACTTCTTTTATTCAGAAGCACAAAGTAAGACAGAGGCATAGAAATGACCAATTTGTGTCTCCTCAGCATGGAAACTATAAAGCTGCCAGAAAATGTCTCCTCTAGCTGAGCCATAGAAGTTCATCTCAGCCTTGCTTTCTCCCTTGGCCCACAGCTCAGAAGAGGGAAGATATTCATAATCCAGTTATTCCATTACAGCCTGAACTTGTGTTTTTCAGAGAGAGAACTAGAGGGACAAGCTAACAAAGACCACAGTTTGAGGATATAGAAAAAACTATAGCAAAAAGTAAAGAAGAGAAAAGGCTCACACTGAATCACCTTTTTTTACGGAGACAATAAAAACTCAAAGAATATTTGAAAGGGTCAGTCAGACTAGGTGTCATTCTATCTGGCTTGTAAACTGGGACTTCCCTGGAGAGGTCTTGAAACTTAATGATCACAGTCAGTCCCATCTGGTTATAGCACTTTCGTGGAGGACTTTGGCATCTTGCTATCCAACATTCTTTCACCACCACAGGCTAGATTTTGCCTTGGGTAACTCCAGACCCCACGTAGATGACCATCCAATACCCTGTCTTCACCAGTCCTTGACCTTCTCAGCTCCAGTGACCATGACCCAGATTCCTCCAAACTCCTCCACCTGTTTTATTCTCTTCCATCCAATGTTCACTTACTTCTAATCAACCTATCCAACTCCCCACCTTCTTTTTAGCACTTGACCCCAGGTCCTCTCAAACTACCATCCCCAAGTTTTTCTTTCTGTTTCAAACTTCCTCAAAGATGAATCTAAACATTCTATGTGCTTCCTTCACTACAAATTCACATCGCAACTGTGCAAGTCACAGGCACTGACTTCCTAAAGCCAAATGGGTGCATTTTTCAGTTTTCATTTGACCAGAGCTTTGCTTCATTTGACATTTTGCCTCACTCCCTCCTTTGTTTTACTTTAATGCCACAGCACTTATGTTAATGTTTACTATTTAACTTATAGTTAGGTAATTCCAAAAAATTCAAATATATATAAAAATTGAGAGACTGGTATAATGAACATCACCCAGCTTCAAGGACTCTCAATTCATTGTCAGTATTGTTTCATCTATTCCTTCTCCCACCACCCTCACCCCAGCTTATTTAGAAGCAAATCACATACATGGTATCATTTCATCAATAAATATTTCACTGTATATCTTGAAAGATAAAGAATGCCTTTGAAAATCATTTTTAAATACTGCTGTTAAATCTAAATATTAAGTCCTTAATAGCCTCAAATATCCAAGTAGTGCTCAAATTCTCATAATCACAGAGATATTTTGTAATAGCTTATGCAAGTCAGATCCAAACAGGGTCCATACATTGCAATTAATTAAATACATCTCCCTTTTTTTCTAATTTATTTAATAAAGAAACTGGATGATTTGTCTTGCAGTTTCCTACAATCCGAATTTTGTTGATTGTGAAATTGTGTCATTTAACTTATTTTTCTCTTTCTTATATTTTTTAACTTTGTAGTAAGATCTAGAGAGTTGATCAGCCTCATTTGATTTTACACACACACACACACACACACACACACACACACACACACACACACTCCATAACCTGTAATGTGCTCTCCATCAGGATGTATTGGGTTGGCCAAAAAGTTCATTCGGAAAAACCAAACGAAATTTTTGGCCAACCCAATACATAAACGCCAGATTGTCTCTAATTTTAGATGTTAGCAGATACTGTTGAACATTGCCTTGATCCATTATTTCATCTGAGCCTTCAAAATGATGATATTCTAGTTCGATCATTGCTTATCACCTGAAATACATCTTGCTCTCTTGAAACAGAACTCCCTCAACCTCCAACCAGAGACTGTTTTAGACACCAGGGATATACCAGTAAACTCTTTAGACAAAAAGTCCGTGCTTTCTTGGAGCTTATATTTCAGTGGTGCACAGTTTCTGCACATAGTAAATGTCAACTAATATCAGCTATTGGATTGATTCATGTTTCCCATTCTTCTGAGTGCCTCTTGAATGTTGATAAATATCCCCATAATTTTATCCAGAATATATGGCTCTTCTTACTAACTTTTCTTAGATGGTCTTATCCACTCTCATAATTTCAAAGATGACTGCTAATAATAGTAAATATTTAGTGAGGATTTATAATGTATCAGGTGATGCTCCAGGCACAGTATGTATACACGTATAAAATATATAATAATTTAATTCTCAAAACAATCAAATGAGGAAGATACCATTGGTCCCCATTAGGATTTTTGATGGCCATGAGAATTCTTCTCTCTGATCTCTGCTACTGACTGACAGCCCAACTTCTGGGTCCTGAAATCTGTCGTAGCTTTTGTTTCAGAGCCACACTTTTGAATTCTGATGGGATACCAGGGTAGATCTGATACTAGGAGATCTGAAGCTCCTCTGACAGGTGTCTTTGACTTGAAGACTCCCCAAAAACCTTGCTGAACTTTTATTAGAAATGCTCAGATCTGTCCAAACTTCCCTCTTCCTTCCCTTTCTCTTTCACTAGGGGCTAGACATGCACCATGGCCTGATGGTTCTCCACGTATCTCCTGGCTTCCTTTATACTTTCTCTTTCACATATTTCCTCTAATAAATATCTTGACATTTAATCCCTTCTCGGTGTCTGCTTCTCAGTTAGCCCAGACTGATGCACTACTGCTTTATAACAAAGTACCTCAAGTTTCTTGAGATAAACAATCATTTCATTATTCTGTGAATCCTGAACACAGTAAAGATGGCTTCTTTCTGCATCATGATATCTAGGACCTCAACTGGGAAGATGGACAGCAAGGGGCAACTCAACAGCTGGGGGCTAGAATCACCTGGAATCATCTTCACAAACACGTGTGACAATTGCTGCTGACCATGGTCTGGGACCTCAGTTAAGGCTATCAATCAGATCATCTACATGTGTTCAAAGTGCACTTGGTTTCCTCACAACACGGAAGCCTCAGAGTTGTCTGGCTTCTCCCATGGAGTCTCAGGGCTCCAAATGTGAGTGTCCCTGCAGACAAAAGAGATGCTGCATTGCCTTTTATGATGTAGCCTCTTAAGTCACATCCTGTCACTTGGGCCATACTCTATTGGTCAAAGCAGTCACAGACTTACCCAGATTCAAGGATAGAAGAAATATATCCAACTTGTCAATGAAAAGAGTGCCAAAGCATTAATTGGTCAATTTAAAAACCACCATCCTCTTTGGATATCAATTTTCCAAATGAAGAAACTGAGGCATAGAGAGAGGTTCTTCACCCAGGATCAAATAATGTAGTTCCAGACCTGATACTCTTAACTTCCAAACTACACTGCCTCTGGGATACTTGAATCCATTGTGTCCCTCATATTTAATGCTCTCAAACTGAACTTTCATCACTCACCGGTTTTGTTTTTTTTGGGGGGGGGTTATTCTCCAATGGCATATAATTTCACCTAACAATTGACTCAAGCTAAAAACCTGAAAGTAATCTTTGACTCATCCTCATTCATGAATCTAATCAATCACCCAGTCATGAACTGTTCACACAACATTTGAAACACTTGCACATTTGCATCTCTTCTGTTTCCATCGATGATGCTAAAACCAGCATACTTCTATTTGCTCCATGCGTAGGAAATCCACTATCACAACCCCTGCACTGCCCACCTTCTGGATCTTCTAGAACACTGAGAGGGGAAGTCTGTCCAAACAATGGCCAGGTCCATTCAAGGACAGGCCCTAGTGTCAGCCAGCCTGCTTATTTGGTCACTGCCTTTGCTACTCATTGTCAAATGATGGAACCAGGAACACCAGATCCCCTCCATCTAAGTGGTTCATGCCTTGATAAAATCTCCCTTGCTGAGACCCTGGAATAAGCCAACACTGTCCCTGGTCTCAAGTGCTGAGTTTTTTCAGTTACACACAGAAAGTCCTCTCTGAGACCCCTCTGCCAACAGGATCTTAGGAGTTTAACTCTGGGGTCATATGAAGTCATGGCCCCTCTTTCCAGCTTTGGGAAATAGTTTTCTTTATCAGCCTTCTAATCTCAAAGCATTTATTTCCCTCTCTTTCAAACCTGAGAGAGCCTGAGCTCTTCTAATAAGGGTTCAGAACTCAGGAAAGCTAAAAATTTCTTTACCATCTCTGGAAGGAAAATACCATGTCTTCCTTATTCAGTAAGTCTCCAACCCAGGGTCAAGCAGTAGGATACTTTTTTCTCAGTTGGTAAAGTAATAGAAGCAAATATAGGGAAAGTCTTTGTAAGGCTCCCTGCTGCACCTACCAGTTTTTCCTTCTAAATGTTTCTCAGATCATTCCCTCTCCCCGGTCCTGCTCTCACCACTCCAATCCAGGTCCTTATTACCTCTTCATACCCAAACACCTCTCAGGTCCCCAGACAGTGTCCCAGGACCTCAAGGGCTAGTGGAAAGGAAAAGACAACCTGGGCAGCTGACCACCAATAACTCTGCCTCATACCCAAAAGCTCCACTTCTATTTGCTACATGGGATAGATCTCCTAAGACTGCACCTGGAAAACAAAACAAAAAAGAAGTTATAGGAAACTCCAAATGAAAACAAAAATTTGACCCTGAAAGGCTACTCTTAAAACCTTGTAATAGTCCCCATAGGCTCACAATGAAGTCCAATGTCTTAATGTGATGCAAGGACCTGTGTGACCTGCCCCCTCAAAAGCCCCAGCATCTTCCTCTTGTACATCATCTCCCAGTCACACCCACAGTTCCCAGCAGATGTTGCTTGGTGTCACAGCCCTGGAATTTTGCTCATCCTCTCCCCTCCGCCTGGTCCTCTCCACCCCTCACAGCTCCCATTCAAGCTTTTACAATCACCTTGAGCACTATTCCCACCAGCCTCTGACTTAGGTGCCCATTCTGAGGGCTCCAAAAACACTCAGTGAATCATGATCACTATTTTACAACTACCAGGGCATAAGCCTGTTTCAACTCTATCCTGAGGGTCTCTTAAAGACAGGGCCTGAGTTTAATCCATCTCTGAATCTCTGGTGCCTAGCAGAGTGCCTGATAGTTCTACATACTCAGAAAGCATCTGCTGGATGCATTCATAAGGGATGGAGGATTGTTAGTGAACAAGGAGAACTTCTTCCCTCAGGCTGCAGGTTGCCCTACCAAACACGACTGTAACTGTCACACCACTGAACTCTTTCAGGACCCCAGACACTTCCTCACTCCCAATGCTACAAAATGGAATGTAATCCTGTATGATTCACAAGGCACCTGAATCGCTTCAGGGTCATTATTAGGAACACCAATTATCCCAATAGCAGCAAAGAACAGATGCAAAAGTTAATAGAGTTTTCTGGATGACAGAATGCTGGATAAATACCTTTTTGCTGCATTAAATGCAGAAAGATGCCAAAATGTGGAGGCATGAAGAAAGTTGGGTCTAAGCTGCAAGTGCCACAGTCAGAGGAGATAGAGAAGTCTGCCACGGTTCCTACTCTGATCCCAAAAATCAGGCAGAATTTGCCACTGAGAAGCTGCAAGTAAATTCAAATAAACACCCCACTAGATGGAGATCCAAATGCTCAATTAGCATCCCAGAACATACTCCGGGAGTTTCAAAGAGCCTAGCACTGTAATGTCATTACAAGGAGGCAAATCTCATCCCCACCAGCCTCTTTCTCGTGCGGTGGAAAGCCCTCCAGAAGGTGCTGGGAAATACTCCACCTCCCAACGCGTCAGCGTCTATTTCCAGCCAAGAGTCACCGTGCACCTCTCTGGGGTCTTTAAAAATCTCTCTTCCCAGAGCTCTTCTCTTTGCCCTTCAGTGAGATTTCATTGCCTCTTTGATATATAATTTTTCATTACAAGTGATTTGCTCATTTATATTTTTATTTTAAAAAAATAGGTTTTAGGGCTTCCCTGGTGGCGCAGAGGTTGAGAGCCCGCCTGCCAATGCAGGGGACACGGGTTCGTGCCCCGGTCCGGGAAGATCCCACACGCCGCGGAGTGACTGGGCCCGTGAGCCATGGCCGTTGAGCCTGCGCGTCCGGAGCCTGTGCTCCGCAACGGGAGAGGCCACAACAGCGCGAGGCCCCCATACCACAAAAAAAAAAAAAAAAAAAAAATAGGTTTTAGGGACAAGCCTGTGTCTAACGGCAGTGGGTTCGTCTTATGAATTCTGACGCATCTGTTGTCTTCAGTAACTATGCAAACACTGTGAATGAAATGCAGAGCCCAGAAATATATCTTTACTATGAGTTTAGGGAGCCTCGCCCCCTTCTGCTCTGACGAAGAGAATTCACCTGAAAATTTCTTGCTTATAATAGATACTTGGATATGGATGATAGGTACTCAGGCAGTAGATTTTGAAAAGCTTCTTAGTGCAATAAAAGTAAAACAATAAATCTAGCCACTAAAATAAATAAAGCGAGCCTTTCGGGGTTGTTGAAATTAAATTTAAAATGAGGAGAAAAACTGTGCACCCTGCGCACGCACGTTTGTGTGTGTGCGTCTATTTCTTCATGAGTTTCCAGACATCAGTGAAGAACCACGTTCATGCACAGCCCGAGTAGCCAGTACGAAACAAAGCCCTTCACGTGGGTTTGTAAACACAAGTGTAATTGGTATTTAAGGGGCTGTTCTAAATTGCCGACACCCCCTCCGTCTGAGCATGAGTAATCTAATTCTTCTGCAGAGCGTGTTGCCGTTTGACAGACAGGTCTAGGAGGACTGTCTCGCACGTCCACATCTGTGAAAATGAGTTCTGAAGGATAGTCCACACCTCTAAGCACGCGTGGAATCCCAATCACCCACGACTCATAGATCCATTTGCCCTGTGTCTGGCTGCTGATGGATAATATATTCATTTGCTTCTGGCTGAAAAAAAAAAAAAAAAAAAAGAGTGAGAAAGCGCTGGTGCATATTGATGGCATCCTAAAGGAGCTGTAATTGAGAGGAGTGATACGCGGCTGCTGCACATGCCTCTGTCCTTCTCCGTTACTCCTCAGCCAACTGGAAAAAATGAACCCCCAAACTGTCAGGTGATCGAACCATTCTTTCTTGTTAGAACTGGGAAATTAAAATCTATCTCCCTGACGAAAAGGGAATTCGTTTGCAAATGCCACTGAGTATTTTAGCTGAGCACTAAATATTATCTGATTAAAATTACTCCCTGAAGGAAAAGTGTTAGCTTTCATGTCTCATTCTAGTGTGTTTAAATAATATGCAATGCATACATGTTCTTCTATATTTAAATATTTAACATAGGAGTTGAAAAAGCAAAATCACATGATGAAACTTCAATGTGTAAAGGGTAGGATTAAGTCTACTTAATGGAGAAGTTAGCCATAAGCAAATCTGAACTCCAGCTTATAGAAAAGCATAAGCAATGTACCCAGAGGTTCCAGTCATTCCCTGCTGGTGAGATAACTTAAGGGGGTAGCCAGTCCTCCAGGATCTCAAGCAGCTACCTGCATTCAGTGCTGATAAGCCTTTTCCTGCTAATCCATAATTGTGTGTTTGGTATTGTGGTATCTGTGCAAAAAAAGCGAGGGATTTTATTATGACAATGTGAATTATGTTGGATAACATGTTTTCACTAGGATACATTGATTTTGTTTTCTATGAGTAAGAACAGTTCATATATTTGAGTAACTTTATTTTATATACAACAGCTATTTTTGTTGAATAATTCCAGCTTTCAGAAAGGAAAGGAAAAGCAATCCTCTAGGAAAGGATTGCTTTGTGTGATGAAGTGCACCTGCTCCATGTATAATGAAATTTTTATCCATTTTTTTTAAATCTCCCCAAAGTATCTAGTATATAATTGGTGCCCAATAAACTACCAGTTGAAATGGTGAATGAATCAAATTAGGTAAGGGAAATAAGATGCCTCACTACATGTACTACTTTAAGATGTCCCAGAATATACTTGAAACAACATGATTAAATTATAATTTACTGTACACTGACATTGAAATCATTAACAAGAACTCACATTCTGTACTATGTCCTCAAATGCCAAAGAACATACGTTCCAAGTGCCAAATGTTTTCCAAAAGAGGAAGGTCACCACATGTCTTATCTGCTCTCCCTAGGGGTCCAGTTTGCCTGCTCTCACCAAGTTGGTCAGTCACCCTCCTCCAAGGGACGCGTGAACCACTCTCCTCACTTAGCCACATGCTCCAGAGTGAGTCTCAGAAACCAGAGCCTAGAATCTGGAGCCACCAGTAGCATAACAGCATAGAAACATGTCTGTGACCCTGTAGGGATATAGCTGGGTGAGTGTGGTTCCTCCAGGAGAGGCCATTCACAAATCAATCCACACATGACTCTGAGTTTCCAATCTAATAACTCCCCCATTCCCATCATCACCTCCCCACCACACATACAGCCACAAAATATAAATGTTCAGGTTAAATAAGCATAAGTGCAGATATATTTGCACATATCCTAAAATGCTTCTTTTTGCAATTCAAAATTGCATAAGATCAACAAAATTGTGTAAAAATGTCACATCATTTTATTAAAAGGGCCCAAGTAC
Source organism: Mesoplodon densirostris (assembly GCF_025265405.1). NCBI lineage: Eukaryota > Metazoa > Chordata > Mammalia > Artiodactyla > Ziphiidae > Mesoplodon > Mesoplodon densirostris. The sequence continues at coordinate 106,667,783 of NC_082664.1, forward strand.
AATACAATGGCAGACATAATGGTTTAGCATAGAAATGATGGAAGAGTGAAAAAGAATTTATTTTATTGAAGGGAAATTCATTTTGTATTTTTTATTGAAGTGAAATTCACAAATGATTAACAAAATTAACCATTTTAGAGTGTACAGTTCAGTGACATATACAATAGTACATTCACAATGTTGCAAAAATCTATCTGGTTCTGAAATGTTTCCATTATTCCAAAGTAAAACCCAGAACCCATTAAACAGTCATTCCTCATTTTCCTTTCTCCTTTTCCTTTGGCAATCACTAATCTGCTTTCTGTCTCGATGAATTTGCCTCTTCTGGACATTTCATAGAAATGGAATCATATGGTATGTGGCCTTTTTTGTCTGGCTTCTTTCATTTAACATAATGTTTTCAAGGTCCATCCATGTTGTAGCATGTATCAGTACTTCATTCTTTTTTATGGTTGAATAATATTTCTTTGTAAAGATATACCACCATTTGCTTATTCATCCAACCATAAAAATCATGTGTTCTTAAGGACCCACAACTTGACAGTGGTTAAGAGACAGGGCTTTGAAATATCACATCTCTGATTTGAACTTCAGTTCTACAGACCACCAGCAGAAAAACCACTGGGCCCCAAAGGACAACAACGTTACAAGGATGGTCCAAGGACTAAATGAGATAGCATGTTCAAACCCCTATTAGAGTCCTTGAGGCACCATGCACTACTGTTATTATTTAAAACTGCCTAAAGCACAAAAATGGGATTTAAAAATTAATATTTGGGGAAAATAATATCCATTACTATTTCAACATTTACTTCCTTCATTTTAATTTTTTTTTTGTTTGCGGTATGAGGGCCTTTCACTGTTGTGGCCTCTCCCGTTGTGGAGCACAGGCTCCGGACGCGCAGGCTCAGCAGCCATGGCTCACGGGCCCAGCCGCTCCGCGGCATGTGGGATCTTCCCAGACCGGGGCACGAACCCGTGTCTCCTGCATCGGCAAGAGGACTCTCAACCACTGTGCCAACAGGGAAGCCCCATTTTAATTTTTAAAAACTGATTTAGTAGAAATTTATATTGGTGCAGCCACTATGGAAAACACAGAAGGTACTACCATATGGTTCAGCAATTCCACTTCTGGTATTTATCCGAAGGAAATTAAAGCACTAACTTTAACAGATATGTGACTCCCCATTTCATTGCAACATTATTTACAATAACCAAGACATAGACATTGGAACAACCTAAGTTTCCATCAATGAATGAGTGGATAAAGAAAATATGGCATATCTATCTATCTATGTAAATATAGATATATACATATGTAAAATGGAATATTATTCAGCCACAAAAAATAATGAAATCTTGCCATTTGTGACAACATGGATGAACCTTGAGGGCATTATGCTAAGTGAAATAAGTCATACCTATAAAGACTAATACCATAGGATCTCACTTCTACGTAGAATCTAAAACAAACAAACTAAAACTGAAATCATAGAAACAAAGACCAGATTGGTGCTGGCCAGAAGCAGGGAGTGAGGAATGGGTAAAATGGGTGAAGGTGATCCTAAGGTACAAATTTTCAGTTATAAAATTAACAAGTCCTGGGAATAAAATGTACAGCATGGTGACTATAGTTAGTTAATACTGTATTGTATATTTGAAATTTGCTAAAAGAATAAATCTTAAAAGTTCTCATTGCAAGAATAAAAGAGTGTGACTATTTGTGGTGATGGATGCTAATTAGGCTAGGTGATCATTTTGCAATGTATACACATATGGAATCATTATGTTTTATAACTGAAACTAATACATTGTATGTCAATTATATCTAAATTTTAAAAATAAATAAAAACAAAATGAGATACTACTAGAATGGCCATAATCAAAAAGACAGACAATAACAAATGTTGGTGAGGACATGGAGAAATTAGAACTCTCATACCCATGGGAATGGAAAATGATAGAGCCACTTTGGAAAACAGTTTGGTGGCTTCTTATAAAGTTAAGTGTGTATTTACAGCTCAGTTTTTCCACATCTAAGAGAAATACAAATGTACGTCCACAGAAAGACATACATTCAGGCTCATAGGAGAGTTATTCATAATAGCCCCAAAGTGGAAACAATCCATGTCCATCAACTGGTGAAAGGTTAAACAAATGTGGTATGCCCATGCAATGGAATATTATTCAGCAACAAAAACCAGCAAACTACCAATACATGCTACCAAAAAAAAAAAGTATTTTAATTTTCTTTTTTTGCATGGATAGCCTGTATGGAATGACCTAGAAAGACCACGACTTGTGCTCAAGACTTGTGACTCATTTTCCAAGATCTTTGGAAATCAAATAGGCTTAAATTTACTTATCTTACATTATTTTTAACAACACCACATTTAGACCCTGGCAAGAGGTGCCCCTACTTTGGGTACCATGTTTTAGGCCCACAAACACAAAGAAACACGTTTATTAAAGAACATGCAGGTGCCTCTGTTGCTTCAGATTGGGAACAGCATGACCTCTTCCCTAAATGTCCCTGCTGGTGACAAACATCTCTGGAGGCCGTACATCTTGAACCCTGTCCCATTACAAAAGGTGACTGGTCTCAAGGGGTACAGGTTTACAGGTTGTGAAGTGCATTTGGAGGACACACATGGCTTGGAAGTGAGGAAAGGGTTTGAATGGCAAGAAGTACTTGGGAAAGTAAATACACAAATTAATTAACTTGTCCATATTTTCAGGTAAAATGAATGTAATAGAATTTTGTCATTGTTTCCCCATAGTGCCCAGAGCCCAGTTTTCAACTTCTCATCCTATTCCAATTTGTGTTTCTAGAGTGAATCTGTGTACAAATTAACAACGTGTTCACAACAGTTGCCCTTGGTGCTGAGGACCATTTTGCAGCATTAAAAAAATGATATTAAGCTTAAATTTCAATAGCTGTGGATACAGGGTAACTATAGTGAAGTGTGAAGCCCTTTTCTATATTGGCAGAAAGGAGCATTGAGCACTAGAATTGAGAAAAGTTTTATTTTTATAAAAGTAATTAATAAGATTTAATTAATTTTTCAAAAAGTAATAAAATATTCCAGGTTTATTTATACAATTTTAGTCTTTGATATTATAATTTGTATTTTTTATTTCTAATAGAAATCTTAAGATATTTTAGAAGGAAAGAACTTTTTGATTTTTTAACTTTTTGTATTAGTTTTTAATTATGTTTTGATGAAAATATAAAAAAATTTTGTTCACTTTGAATATAATTACATTATATTTTTCAGTTTTGTGGTTCATTATTGCAAGAGAACAAAAATTATCTGACAAATTTTATTATACAAATAGAGATTTTGCTGAAAATATGCAAAAAATCATTTATAGAATAATAATTATTAATTTGTGAATTATGTAAGTGTTTTGTTACTTATATCCCAATATCACCATCTTATCATACTGAATACCTAGACATATGTAATTATAATTAGTTCCTGAAGGTAACTAAAGTCACCTTTAAAATTTTGCTGATTTTATGCATGTGAAAATGTTACTTTAGGGCTTCCCTGGTGGCGCAGTGGTTGAGAGTCCGCCTGCCGATGCAGGGGACACGGGTTCGTGCCCCAGTCCGGGAAGATCCCACATGGCGCAGAGCAGCTAGGCCCGTGAGCCATGGAAGGTGAGCCTGCACGTCCAGAGCCTGTGCTCCGCAACGGAAGAGGCCACAACAGTGAGAGGCCCACATACGGAAAAAAAAAAAAAAAAAAAAAAAGTTACTTTATTTGTCACTATGAATATGTACATACAATATATTTTATTTTGAAGTTTTTTTCAGCATGAGTTATAATTGTAAATATTTAGTCATTCAGTATGTGGATTCAGTGTGTACTGTCACCCAGGTTCCAGAAATATTAGGGCATAACTGTACATACTTCAAACATTTGGAACACTGAAAATGAAGATAAATTAAAATGGTAAGATTTTAGGGAGCATCTCTCATTCAATAAATTAAAATAAATAATCTCAAATCACTTTATGACTCTTTCAGTTAAAACTGAAGCATACCTTACTGATTTTTAAGCCAAGAAAATCTTAATTGGACTATTAAATTCCCATGTCTAATAACTTGATTTCTTTTTTATTTCAAATATACAGAAAAATAGAGAAAATAAACACTCAGCCCCCATCTCTCCGGCTTTACCAAACCTGTTTTACCATATATGTTTTAGATCTTTATTTCTTTGTATAAATAAAACATTACAGAGTTTTTTAAACAATTTTTTTTTCTCCCTATGTACCTCTATCCTATCCAGGTCTCCTTGCTTCATACTGTTTAGTATCCTGAATTGGTATTTATAATTTGTATGTATGTTTTTACATGTATTCATATTTTTACTATGTACCTATATATCCACATACAAGATATAGTATTATTTTGCATATTTTAAATTTGTATATAAAGATATAATAATAATCACAAGCTTTTACAAGTAGCTTTATTTTTCACTCAAGATTATGTTTTTGAGATTTATCAATGTTGACCTATATCATATTTATTAATTTTCAGACTTGTCTGACATTTTTTTAACTATACCATAATTTATTTATTAATTGTCCTATTAATAGATACACCAGTTTTCACTAGTTTAAACAACACTCCTATGAGCTTCATTGTATATTCTCCTTGGGTACATAAGAGAGAATTTCTCAAGGTCTGTATCTAGATGTAGAATTGCTGAATCCTTAGAAATGTTTGCCTGCAACTTTGCTAGTTATTACTACCTGATTTCCATTATAGTTGTATCAATTTACACTCCCTTCAGTAGGTAATGGGGGCTCAGTTACTCCAAATCCTCACTTACACTTGTTTTTTTCAGACTCTTAAAAATTCATTTTCTACTCTGTTTTTGTCCTGAGAATATTTCCTTTACATTCTTTTCTACTAAACCAAGCATTTAAAAAGAAGATTTTACATTTCATCCACACTGCTAGGTGCTTTGATAGGAGTATTTTTAGAAGTGCTCCTCAGTCATGTTGCATAAACCAAGTGTATCAGGCAGGGAAAAGTCAGGAAACAGAGACATATTGAATACAGGGAATTGATTACTAAAGAGACAGAAGAGGTGCAGAATCAAAGAAAGAAAGGAAATCCTCCAAAGAGAAGTAAGTATTATGCAGATGAGGAAGCTATCATCACCCCTGCTGGACGACCTGAGCCTGCACTGTCTCTGCATCACAGGAGGGACCACACAGTGTGTGGTGGGGCCATAAAGAGGTACTGCTGTGGCTATTTGCTTCCTCTCCTCTTTGAATCTCATGCCAGTGTTTTCTGTTGCAGAACATGATTAGAACCCCTGTCAAGAGTCTAAGAAATGTAGGCTTTTATCTCCCTAAGCACAGAAAAGTAGGACTGGATTTAAGGGCAAACAGATGTCCAACACACCAGATTACCTATTTTTTTTCCCTCTGGAAACTTTTAGGATCTCATATCTGGCATTCTAAAATGTCATAATGATGTGCCTTAGTGTAGTACTCATTGCAACAGCTATTTGGTGGGTTATTTTGATGTGAAAACTCATGTCCTTTCATTATAGGGAAAAAAGTAAGTGGAACTACATATGTCAGCACAAGTAAATATTATAAACATAATGAGAAAAAAAGCAAGTCTCAGAACATCATACATTATATTATTTATATAAAGTTTGAATACATGCAAATTAATACTATATATTGTGTATGGATGCATTATTAGATAATAAAAATTAAAAGGCATGGAACATTAAAACACCAATTAGGATTACCTTTGCAAAGAAAATAGGGAAATTAGATCGGGTAGTGATATATGTGGAATTTCAACTTGCACTCTGGGTTATATTGTTCTTTTTTTTTAAGCTAGGTAGTAAGAACATGGATATATTCATACTATTATCTGTAACATTTAGTATATCTGAAACATTTCATAGAAAAGAAAAAAAAATTAAAAAATCAAGCCAGCTTCAAAAAATTAGGAATCTAGAATGGCAACAGACTTGTTAAAATGAGCACTGGAAGCTAGAATACCATGGAACAATGCCTTCTGATATTATGAGAAACTGAATTCCAACCTAAAATTCTGGACCCAGAGAAGCCATTAATCAGGTGGGAGAGGAAAATACAGACATTCAACTGTTGTCTTAAAATATTACATCTTATGCAACTTTTATCTGAAATCTCCTGAAAGATAAGTTTCATTAAAACAAGAGAAGAAACCAAGAAATAGGAAGAAATGAGCTTCAGAAATGGAGACTCCCATATAGGAGGGACATGAATGGCCTTCCGAGATTGATGGTGAGAAGAGGTCTATGATGATAAATGGAAAGTGGAGTCAAATGGACTGGAGTCAAAAAACTCTGGTAACAGGATGACACTCTGATTAAATAAAGTTTTATTCAGACAAATCTATGCCCATTCATTCAATTATTGTCTGGAGCTGTTTTTTTTTTTTTTTTTTTGCTCTAATGATAGTATTGAACTATTACAACAAAGACCTAAAATATTTACCAACTGGTCCTTTACAGAAAAAGTTTGCAGATCATTGGCTTAGAGTGCAACCTTCCCAATTTGGAACAGGAATATGGAGGAAGGTCTTCAAGAGAAAAACAAACAAACAAACAAACAAAAAACTGGGGCTTCCCTGGTGGCACAGTGATTGAGAGTCCGCCTGCCGAAGCAGGGGACACGGGTTCGTGCCCTGGTCTGGGAAGATCCTACATGCTGCAGAGCGGCTGGGCCCATGAGCCATGGCCACTGGGCCTGCATGTCCGGAGCCTGTGCTCCGCAATGTGAGAGGCCACAACAGTGAGAGGCCCGCGAACCGAAAAAAAAAAAAAAAAAAAAAAAAAAAAAAAAAAAAAAACTGGAACTGATATATTACTGGATGTATTTTCTCTTATTAAGAGGAGCTTTACAGCTTTGTTAGAGAATTTAAGAACAAATAAATAATGAGTACATAGAAATTTAAGCAAACAATGCAATTTTTAACTCACAAGAAAACCAAAAGTTTCACAAGAGAGTATCCTAATTATGGAACTCTAGGTAGTTTGTCTGTGAACAGTATTTCATAGGCATAATAATGTAAACACTTAATATTGATTTAGCAATATTAGAAGCACTGGAGGAGATTAATGCAAGTGAGAGAGAGAGGGAAAGTGAAAGAGAACTAAATACTAATACTTCATAGAAGGATATTAATAGGTGATATATAAAAATTTGAAAAATCAATATATTAAATATTTTTAGAAATATGGAGGAAACTATCAGAATAAATAGCCATCTTTCATTCTAAGACTTGTAGAACTATTTGCCTTTGTTAAATGTATATGTTCGATTAATATAAAACCTAATTTACAACAAGATGACAATTATAACTCTATTAATTTGTTTAGGTCCGTTTAAAGTGAATAAGCCAAGAACAATGAATCACAATGCCTAAATTTTCTACATGCTATTCTCTGGTATCTACCTGCCTCCATTTTTAAACAATGTACAAATAAAGACCAAGTTAAGAAAAGGAGGAAAGAAAAGAGGGAGTGGGACAGAGGGAACAGAACAATGGAGGAAAGAAAGAACCTTTATTCAGATAAATTATTTTTTCAAACATATTTTCTTATAGATATAATTCTGTCAATTTTCTGTCCCCTCTCTTCATTACCAGCTGTTTTTGGGGTTTTTTTATGGCTAATATTTACCTACTATATACCAGGCACTGTTCTCTGAACTGAGAATACAGAATTTTAAAAGGCAGATTATGTCTGGGCTCCTAAGGAGCTTACCTTCTACTGAGAGCAGTGGCAAAACATTTCCAGGCAGAGGAATCTTTTGGGCAGATATTCTAGAGAGCCAATAAGCCTTGGGGGTTCAAGGAGTAGAAAGGAAAGTGTGCTAAGAGCATAGTTAATGAGGAAGGAAAGCACAGTAGGTGGTCGATCAACAATGTTCAGGGGTTGGCTAAGCATACAAGTATCACCTGAAGGGCTGTAACCGGAAGAGCCTAGATGGCACACCCTAGCCAAGAAGGACACTAGAGAGATGGACCACCTGCTCACAAAAAGAATCCCTGGTGTTTTCTGCATCAACAGTGTCTTCTTCACAGCCCCAAAACAGTGACAACCAGGGCCTTGGGACCTAATAACAAACTGATTCAATTCAGCACTTATCTATAGACAAAGGATCATGAACAGAACTGGTCCCTGCAGACTGACTAAGTCCCTGAGTTCTTAAACAAATGATTGGTGCCTGAATAAGCTGAAGATCTTGCTCATCTGAACTTAGAGGCTAACTAGGGGCTAATTTGAAAACTTTAAAACAAACTGACCTGTTACACTCTAAGCAGTTGAAGTGGGTTGTAGCATCACATAAGTGAAAGGACAAAGCAAGAACAATTACCCACCTCTGTACATTATGACTTCTTTCTCTGAAGAGGAGCAGGTGAGTGACAGATGGAAGTAGAGAATAATCGGGTAATGAAGAGGCTCTTTGAGAGAAAGATGGGAGATTAAAGAAACATGTTAGAAAAGAGGGAGAATATATATATATATATATATATATATATAAAATATAGATTTAGATGCAGATATAGACCTAGATATATGGACCCCAAAAGACCAAGAATGTGAGAACTTCTTCATTGGGTGTGGCATGAGGGAATATGTTAGTTCCATAAAATCAAAACTTGGTCCTTTATGATGTTTATCAGACACTGCTTTCATCTTGGTTGATCTCCAACAGGGCTCAATTTGGGTAAGATTTCAGGAACAGGATGACCTTTTTTCTGATCACCTATAGGATCTAGCTCCTTGAGGATCACTGGATGAAGAGGACAAAGGGCCAACAGATGACCTCCAAGTCATGAGACTTTAAAGCCTATTTCCCTCCCTATTTGTCTCCCACACCACCACCATGGATGTGAAGAGTATGCCCTGCAGCACAGAAAGGGGCAGCCATGCTCCAAGTGCAGGGACACATGCTAAATTCCATACTCACAGAACAAACCCATCAGAACAGTTACCGACACTGAAATACTATGCTTGATCACTTCCTATAGTTCAGCCTGTTTGTAAATATACAAACCTCTTAGTGTATTTAAAGTGATTCAGTTTACTTAAACATAGTAAACAACTCTTTCAGGTTCAGCCTAAGGTAGGGTTTCATGGTAGTTTTTTCAGTGATTCAGTATTCCTGGATCTAATGCTGAGTGATTAATTACCTCCACTGTTCTTCATATGGGTATTGTTGGTGCAAATCAATATGTAGAAGCAATTTTGAGTTCTTTTAAGAAGAGAAATGTCAAATACCTAAAAGAAGTATGAATAATTGCTACGATTTTTTTGTTTCATCTTGATTTGATTTTCATGAACATCCTGTTTCAAGGGATCAATGTTTAAAAAAAAAAAGTTAGAGGAATGGGAAGGCCCCAAAGGGGGGTTGTGGTGTGGTAGTAATTTGAGCAGGAAAAGGTCCTTCTACTCATGCTCACTGTCTTTGTTTTTATTTTCCATTTTTCTATCTTTATGAAAGATGATGGTCCTCTATTTTCCCAGAGGAAAAAAAAAAACGGAATTATGTGTCATAACGTATTTAAGAGTTTTCACATACATTTAACAATATGATTGCAATTTTAACAATTATACCTGTTTGTCCCTCTCTGGAATGTGGAAATTTAACACGGGTATGATGCTGGAGCACATGCCTACTGCCCCACTCTAATGAATGCTTAAAGTTTGCCAGTGAGGAAGGAAGTAAGAATTCACAACTTTCACAAAAAACAATGGGAATTTTACCAACGGAATAGAATTAGACTGACCTAATGCTTCTTAATAGCCTAGATTTTCCCTGAGGAGCTAAAACATTTGCAAGGATCATCTCACTGGATTCCACAAGGTTTCTCTGGAATTTTAGCCACATGTGTATTACTCTGTGGAATGTTCCCACCAAAAAGTGAAACAGTCAAACAAGTAGGGAAGCAGATTTAGAAAAGTGGGAAAGTAATGCATTAGGCTTTTAATTTAGGTAGAAATTTAGGACACTATATTAGGATGCTGTTCATATTAGGATGCAAATTATATTTAGGATGCCATTTATTTTAGGTTATTTTGGGTGACGAACTGACACAAAGTGAGAAAGAGAAGAACACTATGGAAAAACTGCCCTGTAAGTCTCTGGGTAGCTACATACCCAACTAAGGAAGTAAGTACTTAAAGGAAATTAGTAAAAGGAAAGTTCCAAGCATTGTGTCAACACTGACATTTGTTCACTCTCCAAGAGCCAGTGAATTGTACTTATTTCACAGAGCTGATTCTATCTCATGTTTCACATGTTAAAAAATACTGTTTTCACAAAATGACAAGTGTTTTCAAACCAAATCAGAGAAAGTGAAGAAAAAGTCATGACATTGAAATACATTGTCTGACAGATTTTGAAGGCCTATTCCAAAGATGTATATAACAGGCAGGCCTGTGCACCTGTGCTCTGCACACCTACAGGCCGTACACTTCAGGAGATGTCAGTAAAATACCAATAAGGAATAAGTAATCCATGTATATTCAAAGCCATGTTTTCCCTGTATTATAAAATTATTTGTAACCATCTGGAAGATTTCTTTGGGAGCTTGTTTTGTTATCAGTTGATACAAGAAGCTATTTCCCTCCCCCACAACTCCACCCCACCTCCAAACCTAGCAGGGAAGAACATCTGCATGGTTTTCTGTCATCCAAGAGACACTCCCTGTATCCAACTGACAATATAAATAGCTTGATTTTCACATAAATAGACATTACTAGAAGAAATGCCGTTTGTGGATAAAGAGCTGTGGATACCATACTGCGTGGTGTTCTGTGTTCTAGTGCTTCCCACCACTGTTAGCCCACACTCAGTGGCCTCCAAACACTTCTCATCAAACAACACAGAAATAGTTGCAAAACACATGTGATGAAAGACTTGTATCCAGAATTTACAAAGAATATCTACAACCTAATAGTAAGAAGACAAACAAAAAGTGGGCAAAAATTTGAACAGACATTTATCCAAAGATATACAAATGTCTAATAAGCACAAAAAAAGATGCTCAATATTATTAGTCATTAGAGAAATGCAAATTAAAATTACAGTGAAATACCATTTAATGCATACTAGCATGGCAATAATAAATCACAGGTAATAATGTATGTTGGAGAGGATGTGGAGAAATGAGAACTTGGCACATTGCTGGTGGAATTGTAAAATGGTGCAGCTAGGTTGTAAAACAATTTGGCAGTGTCTCCAAAATTAAACATAAAACTTTCACATGATCCAGCAATTCCACTTCTAGGTATACACCCAAAAGAAATGAAAACATGTGCACAACAAATACTTGTGCACAAGTGTTCACAGCAGCATGATTCCTAATAACCCAAACTGGAAACAATCCAAATGTCCGTTAACTGATGAATGGATAGGAGTAATGTAGTATAGCCATCCAATGGAACAGTATTCAATAATAAAAAGAAACAAACTACTGACACGTGCTATGTCATGGACAAACATCATCATCATCCAAGATGAAAGAAATTAGACACAAGAGACCACATATTGTAAAATTACATTTTGAATGCCCAAAAAAGGAAAATCTATGGAGATAGAAACTAGATTATTGGTTGTCTGGGACTGGAGGCAGGAAGTGGGTAGGTGTGGGGGAGGGGGTTAACTATAAATGGGTCTGAGCAATCACATTGGGGGAATGAAAATATTCTAAAACTTATTTATATTGATGATTGTACCCCATGTTAAAGTTACTAAAATTCACTGAATTGAACACTTGAAATGGATGAATACTATGATATAAAAATTACACTTCGATAAAGCTGTTAGAAGGTAGAGGAGGAGGGAAAGGAGGAGGAGGAATAAAAAAGAAGAGGAAGTGTACAACTCTTGTCATAAATTACATTTACAATGATATGCAACCATCACCCCCATCTATTTACAAAACTTGTTCATCATCCCAGACAGAAGCTCTGTACCCATCAAGCAATAAATCCTCATCCTCTCCTCCTTCAGCTCCTGGTAAACTCTAATGTACTTTATGTCTCTATGAATTTGCATATTTTAGATATTTCATATGAGTGAAATCATAAAATATTTGTACTTTTGTAACTGGCTTATTTCACTTAACATTGTGCTTTCAAAATTCATCCATGCTGTGACATGAATCAGCATTTTGTTCATTTTTCTGGCTGAATAATGTCCCATTGAATGTATATACCAGATTTTATTCATCCTTTCATCTGTCTATTCTTATGCCTGTACCACATTGTTTCAATTACTGTAGCTTTGTAGTAAGTTTTGAATTCAGAATGTCTAATTCTTCAAACTTTGTTCTTCTTTTTCAGGATTGTTTTGGCTAATAAGAACCCCTTAAAATTTCATGTGAGTTTGAAGACTGGCTTTTCCACTTATTAAAAAAAAGTGTCATAATTTTGTTTGGAATTACAATCTGTAGATCACTTTGGGTAGTATTGACAGAATTTTATCTTCCAATCCATGACATGGAGATGTATTTCCATTTATTAGGGCCTCTTCTTTCAGATATATTTTATAGTGTTCAGTGTATAAGTCCTTTACTTCCTTTGTTAAATTTATTCTCAGTTATTTCCTTCTTTCAGTTGCTACTGTAAATGGAATTGTTTTCTTAATTTCCATTCACATTGTTCATTACTGAAATATAGCAAAATAAGTGATTTTTGGCGTTTTACTCTTGTATCCAGCAGTTTTGCTGAGTTTATTATGTCTTGGAAATTTCTTGTGGATTCTTGGGACTTTCTATGTATAGGATCATGTCATCTTTGAAAAGGGATACTTTTACTTCCTCCTTTCCAATATGGACATCTTTTATTTCTTTTTCTTGCCTAATTTCTTTGGCTACAATTCCCAGGACAATATTGTATAGTAGAAGTGGAAATTGGCATCTTTGTCTTGTTCCTGACCTTAGGGAGAAAGGAAATTTTCCACCTTTAATCAATGAATATATGTTAGCTCTGGGCTTTTCATAGATGTCCTTTATCATGTTAAAGAAGTTCCCTTCTATGCCTAATTTGTTGAAAGAGCATTGAATTTTGTCAAATGCCTCTTCTGAATCAATTGAGATCATCATGTGAATTTTTTTCTTTTGTCCTATTAATGTGAGGTATTACATTTTTTTATTTTCTTATGTTGAACCACCCTTGAATTCCTGGAATAAACCCCACTTAGTCATAATGAATAATCATTTTAATATGATGTTGATTTTGTTTGCTAGTATTTTGTTGAGAATTTTTGCATCTATTTTCATAAGGCATTTTGGTATATAGTTTCCTTTTCTTGTTATGTTTTTATCTGGCTTAGTAATCAGAACAGTACTGGAATCATGAGTTAGGAAGTGTTCCATCCTCTTACATTTTTTTGGAAAAGATTGAGAAGGATTTATGTTCATTATTCTTTAAATGTTTGGTATAATTCACCAGTGAAGCCATCTGGTGTTGTACTTTTCTTTGTTGGCTGGTTTTTGATTACTTATTGAAATTCTTTACTTGTTCTAAGTCTGTTGAAATTTTCTATTTATACTTGAGTCAATTTAGGTAATTTCTGTCTTTCTAGAAATGTTTCCATTTCACCTAGGTCGTTTAATTTGTTGGCACACATAATAATAAAAAAACAGGAAAAAAATGGAAGAAATATTTGAAATAAAGTCTGAGATTTTTATAAAATTAATGCTACACAACAAACCACAGATAAGGAAGCTCAGAGAACACTAAGCAGAATAAATAGGAAAAACTCTAAACCTCAGCATATCATATTCAAACTGGAGAAAATCAAAGAGTCTCTAGAAAGAAACCAGAGGAAAAAATGACCTTACTTGTAGATGAACAAGGACAAGAATTACATCATAGTTTTCTTCAGAAACTGTCAACACACACAAAGAATGGAGTGAAATAAAATGTTGAATTTTTTTAAAAACCAAAAACAGAATTAAGAATCCAGGGAAATTATCCTTCAAATGTGGAAAAGAAATAAAGTCTTTCTCATAAGAACAAAACTTGAGGGAATTGGCTGTCAGACATTCCTTGCAAGAATGTTAAAAGAAGTTCTTCATAGAGAAGTAAAATGATATAGGTCATAAACTCAGATCTACACAAAGAAAGTAAGAGTGTTGGAGAAGGAATCTATAAAGCAAAATACATATGTAGGTAAAATCTTAGTTTTCTTATTCTAAATTAGTAGCTCAAACTGATTAAACACTTAAAACTCAACAATGAGAAAATGGACAATGTAGTTTAAAAAATGGGTAAATGATCTGAACAGACACCTCACTAAAGAAGATATACAGATTCCATTAGGGAATTTCACATTGAAACAACACTGGCATGGTACCACACACCTGCTAGAGGGCTAAAATCCCAAACACCAGCAATGTCAAATGCTTGTGAGGATGTGGAGCAACAGGAACTCTCATTCATTGCTGATGGGAATGTAAAATGGTACAGTCATTGGAAGACAGTTTGGCAGTTTCCTGCAAAAATAAATATAGATTTACCATGTGATCCAGTTATTTCACTCCTAGATATTTACCTAAATGAGCTGAAAACTTATATCCACACACAGACACACACACACATCTCTGCACATGAATGTTAATAGCAGCTTTCTTCAAAATTACCAAAAATTGCAATCAACCAAGAAGTCCTTCCTTATTGAATGAATCAATAAACAAATTGGAATATCCATTCAATTGAGTATTATTCAGCAATAAAATAAAATTAATTATCGAGCGACAAAAAGTCATGGAGGAACCTTAAATACATGTTTCTAAGTAAAAGAAGACAGCCTGTAAAGGTTACATACCACATGATTCCAAATATATGACATTCTGGAAAAGACAAGCTTATAGAGATAGTAAAAAGGTCAGTGGTTGTCAGGGTTTCTGGGGAGGGATGAATAGGTGGAACACAGGGGTTTTGTTAGGACAGTGAAACTACTCTGTATGAAACTGTAATGATGGATATACACCATTACACATTCTTCAAAACCCACAGGAGGTACAACACAAAGAGTGAATCCAATGTAAACTAGGAATTTAGTTAATAATAATGTATCCCAAAATAAATAAATAAATGAATAAATGTAATCTCATAGGTGTTCATTTTATTTTTGGTTAGTTTTATTCCAAGTAAATAATAATAATAATGTATCAATATTGAGTCATCAATTGTAACAAATGTACCACAATAATGCAAGCTGTCAATAATAGGAGAAATCGTCTGGGGGTGGTAAGAGGGTTTAAGGGAACTCTTTGTACTTTCTAAACAATTTTTCTATAAACCTAGAATACTCTAAAAATAAAGTTTATTTAAAATAATAGTCTTTTTATTCAAAAAAAATAACAACACTAATATTTACACCAGGAAAAGTGGACCTGTTGACCCAAAGCCTTGGCAATTTAACAACTTTGTCCCAAACTTCAACAGTCTGTAGCCTACCCTGTCCTACCCCTGGAACTAACAGTGAGAATTCTGGGACTCTATGTGCATAGTTTGAAGACTCCTGAATAGTGACCTCTTAGGGTCTTACCTATACAAATACCCCATGACTCTAGTTTTTTTCTTGCCTCATGATGAAATAGGAACCAAAAGAGAAATGTTAGCTTTATTAAATCTGAACTCGATAATAGTTGTATTTATAACCTAGACATGAGCCAGTCTAGCCCACTTTCTTCACTATGGGGATATTTCAGTGGTTCTATTGTTAATAGAGCCTTATAAAAATGCAAAATACTCATTTCAAAGCGATTTGATGAAATTGCAAATCCTTAACTTAAACAGCATCTTTCTTCCTTATCATCCATTTTCCTGAAATGCAGATGGCAGGTGTCCTCATTGTATGTGCTGCACCAACAACATCCTTTGAAGCGGGCGGTGGGGGGTGGTCTCACAAACATCAGTCTTGAAATAGATGTGGAATCTCCTGATGCAGCACACAGGAGACTGTCACAGGAAATCCTGATCAAAGGGGAATGTGAGCTCCAGAATTCCTGATTGTGTTCATTACAACCACTCAAGTCTGTCAAACTCTAAAGCAGAAAGTGAATGGTGTGTCTAGAGATATTTATGTTGACCAAATGGCGGGGGCTTCAGAGGCAGAACTGAGTCATCCCAATGATACTTTAAGACAGGTAAAGCTGTTTCTATCTAGTCATTGGGTCTGCACAGATTTGAGAATGGATTTTTAAGTTACATCTGGGTTTCTCTAATTAACGTATGGCTTACTTTCTGAGTAAGCCAGAAAATAAGTCTGGCCAGGCTTTCTGGTTGCCTGGCTAGGTGAGAAAGGTTAATTATAATAGGACAAGGTAGACCAAATTAAAACCTAAAAATGTATCTGCTTTGTAAGTAACATAGGGATAGATGTTGGGGGTATGAGCTTTAGAAGCTGGTAATAAGGGAACATCCAGCCAGATACAGAACCAAAAACTAAAATTTCCAGAAACAAGTCACATTCCAGGCAAACAATCATCACAGGGTTTAAAGTCCAGAAATAGGTCATTTGGGAGAGACCAGGCTGGGAGGCACCATAAAGCAAGCAAGAAGGAAGTCCATCAGCAGCCATCTGTGTTCTGTCCTCAGATGAGGTCCTGGGATGTGTGTGTGTGCCTGTGTCTGTCTGTCTGTGTGTGTGTGTGTGTGTGTGTGTGTGTGTGTTGGATGGTAGGAAAAAGAAGGGGGCTCAGTTTGAAAGAATAAGAGCCGACATTATTCTTGAAGGTATTATGCAGGCAAAGGACAGAAGCAGAGGATATAATAGCGGTGTCCAGAAACTCACGGAGAAGCTTTGTTCTAAGACCAGGGCTTTGACTGCGAAGAGCACAGTTCCTAGCACACAACCAGAGCAGAACTACACCAAGACTGACCAGCAGTGAAATTACCCTCAGGTGCAAGACTGACACTTGGACCTGGGTCAGAGCTGGTCTCACTGGTCAAATGAACCTCTCCCTCCTTGGAGAAAAGAAAGCTATAGGAGAAGAAAAGACAAACAGATGATACATTCCTTCATTCCTTCATTCATTCAACATGTAATTATTGAATACTTACCCAATGCATGTAAGTATACAGGGAAGAAAAGAGCTGAATATACAGAGGAAAAAACACATGTCTCCACCCTCAGGCAGCTTGCATCAGCATATCACTGGCCTTTAGGATAAAACGGTGAACTGCTTTTTTCCTAGGACATTTGCTTTATTCATCCAAGGTCCTAACTCATTCCTCCAGAACTAAGCATCATGTAAAAGCATCCTTAAGAAATCACCCTTGGTGAAGTGTGTGCCTTCGTTCACAAAGTAGTGAAATACAACAGTTTAAAAACATTTACCACTTTGAGTAGCAGCTGTTAGGATGTGCAGCAGGGAGTATCAATCCTTATTCAACTTTTTAGGGTCAATCCGATCATTATTTATTGAGGAACCTATTACATGTAAGGCACCATTATAGGTTCTTGGTCTGCATCAGTGAATAAAACAGACATCCTGGAGCTGACATGGCGTAGAAGAGACACCATAAACATAATAAACAACTACGCTATTATAGTGTATTATAAGATGGTAAATTCTACAGAAAAAAATAGATGAGTGAGAGGGATCAGGAAAACAATGGATCACATTCTTCAATCCCACTGCTGGGCATACATCCAGAGAAAACTATAATTTGAAAAGATACATGGGCCCTAACGTTCATTGCAACACTATTTACAACAGTCAAGACACGGAAGCAACCTAAACGTCCACTGACAGAGGAATGGATAAAGGTATGGTGTATATATATATATATATATATATATATATATATATATATATACACAATGGAATATTACTCAGTCATAAAAAATGAAATAATGCCATTTGCAGCAACATGGATGGACCTAGCGATCATCATACTAAGTGAAATAAGTCAAAGACAAATATCATATGATATTGCTTATATGTGGAATCTAAAACAAAGATACAAATGAACTTATTTACAAAACAGAAATAACCCACAGACATAGAAAACAAACTTATGGTTACCAAAGGGGAAGGGGGGAAGGGATAAATTAGGAGGTTGGGATTAACATATACACAATATTATATATAAAATAGAAAACCAACAAGGATCTACTGCATAGCACAGGTAACTATACTCTGTATTTTGTAATAAATTATAAGGGAAAAGAATCTGAAAAAGAATATATATGTGTGTGTATATATATATATGCATATATATATATAACTTAATCACTTTGCTGTACACCTGAAACTAACATTATAAATCTACTATACTTCAATTTAAAAAAAAGCAGTAGATCAGAGTGAAGGTAGATTACAGTTTTTTTTTTTTTGCTTTATAACAAATTTAATCAGTTATACATATACATATGTTCCCATATCCCCTCCCTTTTGCGTCTCCCTCCCACCGTCCCTATCCCACCCCTCCAGGCAGTCACAAAGCACCTAGCTGATCTCCCTGTGCTATGCGGCTGCTTCCCACTAGCTATCTACCTTACGTATGGTAGTGTATATATGTCCATGCCGCTCTTTCGCTTTGTCACAGCTTACTCTTCCCCCTCCCCATATCCTCAAGTCCATTCTCTAGTAGGTCTGTGTCTTTATTCCTGTCTTACCCCTATGTTCTTCATGACATTATTTTTTCTTAAATTCCATATATATGTGTCAGCATACAGTATTTGTCTTCCTCTTTCTGACTTACTTCACTCTGTATGACAGACTCTAGGTCCATCCACCTCATTACAAATAGCTCAATTTCATTTCTTTTTATGGCTGAGTAATATTCCATTGTATATATGTGCCACATCTTCTTTATCCATTCATCCGATGACGGACACTTAGGTTGTTTCCATCTCCGGGCTATTGTAGATAGGGCTGCTATGAACATTTTGGTACATGTCTCTTTTTGAATTATGGTTTTCTCAGGGTATATGCCCAGTAGTGGGATTGCTGGGTCATATGGTAGTTCTATTTGTAGATTTTTAAGGAACCTCCATACCGTTCTCCATAGTGGCTGTACCAATTCACATTCCCACCAGCAGTGCAAGAGTGTTCCTTTTTTTCCACACCCTCTCCAGCATTTATTGTTTCTAGATATTTTGATGATGGCCATTCTGACTGGTGTGAGATGATATCTCATTGTACTTTTGATTTGCATTTCTCTAATGAGTAAAGATGTTGAGCATCCTTTCATGTGTTTGTTGGCAGTCTGTATATCTTCTGTGGAGAAATGTCTATTTAGGTCTTCTGCCCATTTTTGGATTGGGTTGTTTGTTTTTTTTGTTATTGAGCTGCATGAGCTGCTTATAAATTTTGGAGATTAATCCTTTATCAGTTGCTTCATTTACAAATATTTTCTCCCATTCTGAGGTTGTCTTTTGGTCTTGTTTATGGTTTGCTTTGCTGTGCAAAAGCTTTTAAGTTTCATTAGGTCCTATGTGTTTATTTTTGTCTTTATATCCATTTCTCTAGGAGGTGGGTCAAAAAGGATCTTGCTGTGATTTATGTCATAGAGGGTTCTGCCTATGTTTTCCTCTAAGAGTTTGATAGTGTCTGGCCTTACATTTAGGTCTTTAATCCATTTTGAGCTTATTTTTGTGTATGGTGTTAGGGAGTGATCTAATCTCATACTTTTACATGTCCCTATCCAGTTTTCCCAGCACCACTTATTGAAGAGACTGTCCTTTCTCCACTGTACATTCCTGCCTCCTTTATCAAAGATAAGGTGACCATATGTGCGTGGGTTTATCTCTGGGCTTTCTATCCTGTTCCATTGATCTATCTTTCTGTTTTTGTGCCAGTACCATACTCTCTTGATTACTGTAGCTTTGTAGTATAGTCTGAAGTCAGGGAGCCTGATTCGTCCAGCTCCATTTTTCGTTCTCAAGATTGCTTTGGCTATTCGGGGTCTTTTGTGTTTCCATACAAATTGTGAAATTTTTTGCTCTAGTTCTGTGAAAAATGCAGTGGTAGTTTGATAGGGATTGCATTGAATCTGTAGATTGCTTTGGGTAGTAGAGTCATTTTCACGATGTTGATTCTTCCAGTCCAAGAACATGGTACATCTCTCCATCTATTTGTATCATCTTTAATTTCTTTCATCAGTGTCTTATAATTTTCTGCATACAGGTCTTTTGTCTCCTTAGGTAGGTTTATTCCTAGAAAATTTATTCTTTTTGTTGCAATGGTAAATGGGAGTGTTTTCTTGATTTCACTTTCAGATTTTTCATCATTAGTATATAGGAATGCCAGAGATTTCTGTGCATTAACTTTGTATCCTGCTACTTTACCAAATTCATTGAATAGCTCTAGTAGTTTTCTGGTAGCATCTTTAGGATTCTCTATGTATAGTATCATGTCATCTGCAAACAGTGACAGCTTTACTTCTTCTTTTCTGATTTGGATTCCTTTTATTTCCTTTTCTTCTCTGATTGTTGTGGCTATAACTTCCAAAACTATGTTGAATAAGGGTGGTGAGAGTGGGCAACCTTGTCTTGTTCCTGATCTTAGTGGAAATGGTTTCAGTTTTTCACCATTGAGGATGATGCTGGCTGTGGGTTTGTCATATATGGCCTTTATTATGTTGAGGAAAGTTCCCTCTATGCCTACTTTCTGCAGGGTTTTTATCATAAATGGGTGTTGAATTTTGTCAAAAGCTTTCTCTGCATCTATTGAGATGATCATATGGTTTTTCTCCTTCAATTTGTTAACATGGTGTATCACGTTGATTGATTTGCATATATTGAAGAATCCTTGCATTCCTGGAATAAACCCCACTTGATCATGGTGTGTGATCCTTTTAATGTGCTGTTGGATTCTGTTTGCTAGTATTTTGTTGAGGATTTTTGCATCTATGTTCATCAGTGATATTGGCCTGTAGTTTTCTTTCTTTGTGACATCCTTCTCAGGTTTTGGTATCAAGGTGATGGTGGCCTCGTAGAATGAGTTTGGGAGTGTTCCTCCCTCTGCTATATTTTGGAAGAGTTTGAGAAGGATAGGTGTTAGCTCTTCTCTAAATGCTTTATAGAATGCACCTGTGAAGCCATCTGGTCCTGGGCTTTTGTTTGTTGGAAGATTTTTTATCACAGTTTCAATTTCAGTGCTTGTGATTGGTCTGTTCATATTTTCTATTTCTTCCTGATTCAGTCTTGGCAGGTTGTGCATTTCTAAGAATTTGTCCATTTCTTCCAGGTTGTCCATTTTATTGGCATAGAGTTGCTTGTAGTCATCTCTCATGATCTTTTGTATTTCTGCAGTGTCAGTTGTTCCTTCTCCTTTTTCATTTCTAATTCTATTGATTTGAGTCTTCTCCCTTTTTTTCTTGATGAGTCTGGCTAATGGTTTATCAATTTTGTTTATCTTCTCAAAGAACCAGCTTTTAGTTTTATTGATCTTTGCTATCGTTTCCTTCATTTCTTTTTCATTTATTTCTGATCTGATTTTTATGATTTCTTTCCTTCTGCTAACTTTGGGATTTTTTTTTCTTCTTTCTCTAATTGCTTTAGGTGCAAGGTTAGGTTGTTTACTCGAGATGTTTCCTGTTTCTTAAGGTGGGATTGTATTGCTATAAACTTCCCTCTTAGAACTGCTTTTGCTGCATCCCATAGGTTTTGGGTCATCGTGTCTCCATTGTCATTTGTTTCTAGGTATTTTTTAATTTCCTCTTTGATTTCTTCAGTGATCACTTCGTTATTAAGTAATGTATTGTTTAGCCTCCATGTGTTTGTATTTTTTTACAGCTCTTTTCCTGTAATTGATATCTAGTCTCATAGCATTGTGGTCGGAAAAGATACTTGATACAATTTCAATTTTCTTAAATTTAGCAAGGCTTGATTTGTGACCCAAGATATGATCTATCCTGGAGAATATTCCATGAGCACTTGAGAAAAATGTGTATTCTGTTGTTTTTGAATGGAATGTCCTATAAATATCAATTAAGTCCATCTTGTTTAATGTATCATTTAAAGCTTGTGTTTCCTTATTTATTTTCATTTTGGATGATCTCTCCATTGGTGAAAGTGGGATGTTAAAGTCCCCTACTATGATTGTGTTACTGTCGATTTCTCCTTTTATGGCTGTTAGTATTTGCCTTATGTATTGAGGTGCTCCTATGTTGGGTGCATAAATATTTACAATTGTTATATCTTTTTCTTGGATCGATCCCTTGATCATTATGTAGTGTCCTTCTTTGTCTCTTCTAGTAATCTTTATTTTAAAGTCTATTTTGTCTGATATGAGAATTGCTACTGCAGCTTTCTTTTGGTTTCCATTTGCATGGAATATCTTTTTCCATCCCCTTACTTTCAGTCTGTATGTGTCTCTAGGTCTGAAGTGGGTCTCTTGTAGACAGCATATATATGGGTCTTGTTTTTGTATCCATTCAGCCAATCTGTGTCTTTTGGTGGGAGCATTTAGTCCATTTACATTTAAGGTAATTATCGATATGTATGTTCCTATTCCCATTTTCTTAATTGTTTTGGGTTCGTTATTGTAGGTCTTTTCCTTCTGTTGTGTTTCTTGCCTAGAGAAGTTCCTTTAGCATTTGTTGTAAAGCTGGTTTGGTGGTGCTGAACTCTCTCAGCTTTTGCTTGCCTGTAAAGGTTTTAATTTCTCCATCAAATCTGAATGAGATCCTTGCTGGTTAGAGTTATCTTGGTTGCAGGTTTTTCTCCTTCATCACTTTAAGTATGTCCTGCCACTCCCTTCTGGCTTGTAGAGTTTCTGCTGAGAGATCAGCTGTTATCCTGATGGGGATTCCCTTGTGTGTTATTTGTTGTTTTTGCCTTGCTGCTTTTAATATGATTTCTTTGTGTTTAATTTTTGACAGTTTGATTAATATGTGTCTTGGTGTATTTCTCCTTGGATTTATTCTGTATGGGACTCTCTGTGCCTCCTGGACTTGATTAACTATTTCCTTTCCCATATTAGGGAAGTTTTCAACTATAATCTCTTCAAATATTTTCTCAGTCCCTTTCTTTTTCTCTTCTTCTTCTGGAACCCCTATAATTCGAATGTTGGTGCGTTTAATGTTGTCCCAGAGGTCTCTGAGACTGTCCTCTGTTCTTTTCATTCTTTTTTCTTTATTTTGCTGTGCAGCAGTTATTTCCACTATTTTATCTTCCACCTCACTTATCCGTTCTTCTGCCTCAGTTATTCTGCTATTGATCCCATCTAGAGTATTTTTTATTTCATGTATTGTGTTTTTAATTGATGCTTGGTTCATCTTTAGTTCTTCTAGGTCCTTGTTAACTGTTTCTTGCATTTTGTCTATTCTATTTCCAAGATTTTGGATCTGGGAAATAGAATCTTGGATCATCTTTACCATCATTATTCTGAATTCTTTTTCAGGTAGAGTGCCTATTACCTCTTCATTTGTTAGGTCTGGTGGGTTTTTATCTTGCTCCTTCTCCTGCTGTGTGTTTTTCTGTCTTCTCATTTTGCTTATGTTACTGTGTTTGGGGTCTCCTTTTTGCAGGCTGCAGGTTCGTAGTTACCGTTGTTTTTGGTGTCTGTCCCCAGTGGCTCAGGTTGGTTTAGTGGGTTGTGTAGGCTTCCTGGTGGAGGGGACTAGTGCCTGTGTTCTGGTGGATGAGGCTCGATCTTGTCTTTCTGGTGGGCAGGTCCACGTCTGGTAGTGTGTTTTGGGGTGTCTGCGGACTTTTTATAATTTTAGACCACCTCTCTGCTAATGGGTGGCGTTGTGTTCCTGTCTTGCTAGTTGTTTGGCATAGGGTGTCCAGCACTGTAGCTTGCTGGTCGTTGAGTGAAGCTGGGTGCTGGTGTTGAGATGGAGATCTCTGGAAGATTTTCGCCGTTTGATATTATGTGGAGCTGGGAGGTCTCTTGTGGACCAGTGTCCTGAAGTTGGCTCTCCCACCTCAGAGGCACAGCACTGACTCCTGGCTCCTCAATTTGGGATGATTTGTTGTCCATTCATGTATTCCACAGATGCAGGGTACATCAAGTTGATTGTGGAGCTTTAATCCACTGCTTCTGAGGCTGCTGGGAGAGGTTTCCCTTTCTCTTCTTTGTTCTCACAGCTCCTGGGTCTCAGCTTTGGATTTGGCCCCACCTCTGCATGTAGGTCACCGGAGGGCGTCTGTTCTTCGCTCAGACAGGACAGGATTAAAGGAGCAGCCTCTTTGGGGACTCTGGCACACTCAGGCGGGGCGGGAGGGAGGGGCACGGAGTGCGTGGCGAGCCTGCAGTGGCAGAGGTCGGTGTGACGTTGCACCAGCCCGAGGCGCGCCGTGCGTTCTCCCAGGGAAGCTGCCCCTGGATCCCGGGACCCCGGCAGTGGCGGGCTGCACAGGCTCCCGGAAGGGCGATGTGGACAGTGACCTGCTCTCGCAGACAGGCTTCTTGGCGGCGGCAGCAGCAGCCCCAGCATCCCACGCCCTTCACTGGGCTCCGCGCTTTCAGTCGTGACTCGCGCTGGTCTGTGGAGTCCCTTTAAGCAGCGTTCTTAATCCCCTCTCCTCGCGCACCAGGAAACCAAGAGGGAAGAAAAAGTCTCTTGCCTCTTCGGCAGCTCCAGAGTTTTCCCGGACTCCCTGCCGGCTAACTGTGGCACATTAGCCCCCTCCAGGCTGAGTTCTCGCCGCCAGCCCCAGTCCTCTCCCTGCGCTCTGACCGAAGCCCGAGCCTCAGTTTTCAGTGCCGCCCACTCCGGCGGGCAAGCAGACAAGCCTCTCGGGCTGGTGAGTGCCCCTCGGCACCAATCCTCTGTGCGGGAATCTCTCCGCTTTGCCCTACCCAGGTATGTGGGGAGTTTCTTGCCTTTTGGGAGGTCTGGGGTCTTCTGCCAGCGTTCAGTAGGTGTTCTGTAGGAGTTGGTCCACGTGTAGCTGTATTTCTGGTGTATCCGTGGGGAGGACGGTGATCTCCGTGTCTTACTCTTCCGCCATCTTACCCGGAAGTCGATTACAGGTTTAATTAAGGGGCTCAAGAAATTGAGGAAATCTCACCTCATTGAAGAAGTGTCCTTTGGACAAAGATTTATATGAGCAGTGGAAGACATAATAATGTAGTTATCTAGAGAAAGAGCATTCCAGGGGAGGGAACAACCAGTTCAAAGGTCCTGTGGTGAGGAAGTGCCTGGAGTGTTAGAAATGTAGTGGGAGCCCAGTGTGGCCAGAGGGAGATGAGTGAGGGAGAGTAGCAGAGTAGCAGTGGATGAGAGTAGACAGGTAGTATGAGTGAGGTACAGAGCATGTCAGAACTTAACAGGCCAATGAAAAGACTTAAGCTTACTAGATGGGAAATGGGGAACCTTTGCAGGTTATGATCAAATAGGTGAAATAATCTGATATATGTTTTTACAGCAAACATTTATAGCTTTACCCAATCCTTTGGGCCCTCTGGTGCACCCCTCCCCTGACTTCTGAGTGTTTTTTCTTCTCACAAACTCACCTCTGGTTTTTCTCTGGAGAATTGTCCTTGGACTACTGAGGCCTTGACTCCGGGACAGAGGAAAAGAAGTGCCTGAGGATTTATATCTCCCTGGGTAGCCTGGAACCTATAATTAATTAGTTCTCAGTACCTTTCCTTCAAGATAGACAAACTCTAGGGGATAAATGAATTCCAGAGCACCCCTGCTCTGGATCAGGCCGTGGCTGAAACTTTGTCACAATCACACCCTTCCTTACCCTCTCTTCATTCCCTTATTTGTTTCTCTGGGGAGCTTTTCCTTACATAACCAAAGTGTTCCTGAATTGTTATCTTGTAGTCTGCTTTAGGGTAACTGACCTAAGACAGTTTCAAAGGATATTCAGGCTGAGTCAACTACAGAGGCAAGGGAAGAAGCAGGGAGTCCTGTTAGTGGGTACTGCCTGGACCTCGGTCCAGACAGTGGACAGGGAGAAATGTACAGAGTCTGGATATGGTTTGATCCAGCACATCAAAGACATGCTGATGGATTAGGGGTGGATCATGACAGAAAGAAAGAAGGTTCTTGGCTGAGTTTCTGGAGGATAAACTTGCTATCCCCTGAGATAAAGAAGGTTGCTATGGGGGCTTCCCTGGTGGCACAGTGGTTGGGAGTCCACCTGCCAATGCAGGGGACGGGGGCTCGTGCCCCGGTCCGGGAAGATCCTACATGCCGTGGAGCGGCTGGGCCTGTGAGCCATGGCTGCTGGGCCTGCACGTCCAGAGCCTGTGCTTTGCAGTGGGAGAGGCCACAACGGTGAGAGGCCCGTGTACCACAAAAAAAAAAAAAAAAAAAAAAAAAAAAAAAAGAAGGTTGCTATGGAGCAGGTTGAGTGAGGCAGAACAGGAGTTTGATTTTTGACATATTATGTTTCAGTGTCTAATAGACTATCTAGCAAATCTGTTGTAGGTAGTTGGCTATTTTCAGGTGGGGCTCTCCAGGATGCAGACAGTGAGACAGAGTTGGGAGTCCACAAAGTTTATTGGAAGCAACACTTGCTATAATTAAAGAGGGAAGAAGCAGGATTTAGCAAGGAGAGGTACAGATTACAAGGCAGATCTGACAAGTCCTGGCCAAGCCAGCAGAGTGCTCTGGAGTTGTTTGCCAGTTAGAGAATTCCCACGTTGGGCAGAAATGGCCAGGCCTACATAACCTTACTGTCTTTAGTCATTGGCTGAGGACTGGCTCTGGAGAGCATGGCTTCAGCTCAAATAATGCAGCAGATCTTGAAAAGGCAGAAGCTGGAGGCTAACGGCCGACTGTACTCCTTCAGGTTAAAGGGTAGTCCTTTCTTGAAGGGAGATGTGAGTGGTCCAGTGTGCAGTGTAAGATAAAGGCCTGGAATTCAGGAATGTGGTCTAGGATGGAGATGTAAATTTGCCTGTCACATGCATGTAGATAGTATAAAAGGCCATAAAATGAAATTCTGACCATAAGCAGAGTTTAGATAGAGAAGAGGACAAAGGACTGAGTTTGGTACAGGCAAAAGCAAGAGTTTAGAGAAAAGAAGAACCAGCATAGAAGACTGAAGAAAAGTAGCTCATGAGCCAGAAGAAAAGCCAAGGAAATGTTGACGTCTTAGAAGGCAAGTGAGGAGAGCATATCAAACGCTGCTCATGGTCACCTGAGATGAGGACTGAGAACTGGCCAAAGGAGGTCGCCCTTGACCTTGATAAGAGTCTTTCCTATAAGGAAGTAGAGGAGGCAAGAGGTTAGTGACACAGCATACAGACAACTATCTTGAGAAATATGGTCTAAGTGGGGCAGAGAAAAAGATTGGTAGTTAGCTGGGTAAATGGGTCAAGAAAAATTGACTTGGGTTGTTGGTTTTTTCAGGATGAGAGAGGTATCAGCATATTTTGATACTTGAAAGGTGGGGATTCTACTTCCTTCAGTAAATAATGTTTTCACTTAACAAGAAATGCTTGTGAATGGAAATGAAGTGTGTGTTGGCACCTACCACTGTGTTTAAACCTCTGGAGAAAAACTCAGTAGTTGTGTTGGTATCTTTCATAAGAGCTGTGGGTCCCCTTCCCACCCTGCCATTCAAAGCCTGTCTCCCAGTAGAATCACCCAGTTCTATATTTTCAAGCCTGCATCTATACATTTTGCATGCTAGAGTCAATCTCTTAGCTTACCCATTCTGAGAATGACATCTGGAGCCAAGGAACACTGGAGGCTCCCATGCTGTACATTTCCAATCAGACTGAGTGACACTGTACACTAGTTTAAGTGCCACTTGGTGCTGTAAATATCTGATAGAATGAAAGGCAGAAGGAGGACTATATCTGGTGATGTGGAAAATGAAAGAAAAAAAATTCCTTGATTAAAATTCAGCACTTTTCACCTTCCACTGAGCTACTAAGTACCTTTAGGTTTCAGCTCATCATGGAAATACAAAGTCCTTCAAACAAAGTCATTTAGCCTGGATGTTGGAAAGATTATTATCCACCCAAGAAACCGAGTGGCAGGAAGAACAAAATGCAAACAATGGGAAGAATTCAAAGGGCTCTGGAAGACCCATGTCTCCATGAGAGTGGATGCTCATCAGTGTCCTTGTGCTGTTATCAGCAGAAGGCAGTATCCTAACCCCAGAGGGCATGGCTCATGTACAGAAACAAAATATGCCCAGGAGTTCGAGACCAATGACTCAATAATCATCTTTCACAATTATTTCCTGTTCCAGAAGCACATGGATTTCCTTGCAGCCCAGTTAGTACCTACTAAACAGGTTGGGGCCTGTTCAGAGCCAGAGGGAAAAGGAGAAGGAAGGGAAGGAGAAGTGGGAGGGGAGGAGAAAATCTTCCCAATTTCTTCCTCTCCCTCACTGCTGTTCCCCCAATCCTGAGGACTTCGTGAATCAGGAATGACAAATATCTGACACTTTTGCTATCACCCTACTACTGGCCCCTTCATTATCACCATGTATGCACATAGACTGAAGACAAATACAATCAACCACCATCTTCTTCACTGAAACCTTGGAAATTTCCTTGGCACATCACTTCTAAAGGGTTTCTGCCATGTCTCCAAACCCTTTCCTCCTTTCTATGGTTACTATGGCTACCCTAGCCCAGGCCAACCTTGGCTTCTCTGCCTTGTCTCCTTCAAGTACTACCTCATGACCATAAAAGTATTTTATCTAAAAAGTCAGTACCACCATGTCACCTCCCTGTTGAACATCCTTTCATCCTACCATCTAATAGGATCAAGTTCCAGATCCCAAGCATGAAATACAAGACCCTCTACCCTAGTAAAGCCACAGCTAGTTCCCTTGCTGCTTCTACATCGAGTTACTGCCCTCACACACCTCTTCTCCACTCCATGCCTCTGCAGATACCTGAACATCTCCTCCCACCCCACCTCCCCTTTGCTACTTAGGTCACCCTGACTAATGCTTCCTAAACCCTACAACACAATGGGAGGTCACTATCTCTATCACAACACCTACCCCATTGTATGATTATCCTGCTTAGGACCTGTCTTTCCCTTAGACTCTGGTGTCCCTGAGGTCAGGAACTGACTCCTTACATTTATGGTTCCAGTTCCTAAATTAGTGTTTGGCACATTGTAGGAAATTAATAATAATGATAACAGTGGGAGATTAATGCTGACAACAAGTCTACCAGGTAGGTACTCTTAGTATTCTCATTACAAAGAAGAGGCAACTGAGTCCTTGAGAAATTGATAATTTGCTCAAGGTCAAGCTAGTGAGTTGGCTGCAGCAGTCAGATTCTTGAAAACAGGCTTTTTCTCTATAAAATGATTAGGATCTGCCTAAAGGCTGGGGTGTGGTGGTGCACAGGGTCTGCAGTAGGCTGGGTTCCCAGGGGAAACTCCTCCCCAGGCTCCTTCTATGCCCTCCCTGAATCCTTGATGGTGAGTCACACCTTATCACAGGTGAGGAAATGCAGAGGTTCAGGGCCTTTCTGCATCACCCGCTTGAAACTACAGCCTGCTGTTGGAAGTAGGTCATAGTTACGTAGAGACAAGACCCTTTGCTTTTCCCCTTCTACTGTGCTAGATTTAGGTGCCCAACTTGAGCACAATGTTAGATAGAACACATCTGAATTTTGGTAATATCCTTGGCACCCAGATGTCCATCAGCCATGGATCGATCCATCAGGTAACTTTAATCATGTTTCATGGAAGGTATTTCAGACCCCAAGACCTCATGAGGTCACACAGTAATGATACGGACACAAAAGGGTAACTCCAAAAGCCCTCCCCACTCACCTCTCTTGTCTCTTTTGATAATTCCCTCTCCTCCAGACCATGGAATTCACAGGAGCCACATACAAGTAAAGGAAAAACTAATTTTCTCCATAGATTAACAAGAAGATGAAGCTTCAGTTTAAAATAATTTAAAAGCTATATTGAAATATAATTTAAGTACAAAAATCTTCACATGTTTAAAGTGCAAAATTTGGTAGGTTGTGATATATGTATACACGTGAAAAAAATCACTGCAATCAAGATAATGAACAGATCTGTTGCCTCTAAAAGTTTTCTTGCTCCCTTTTGTAACCCCTTTTTCTCCTCTTCCCCTATCCTCCACACATTTTCTTCTTGCTACCTCTCTTCCTGCCTCCCACAAGAAACTGCCACACTGTTTTATAAAGTGGCTGCTTCATCTTAGATTGCAACCAACAGTGTATAAGAGGTCTAGTTGCTCCAATTCCCACCCATATTTGGTATGATTTGTTTCAATTTTTGCCATTCTATTAGTTGTGTAATAGTAGATCAATGTGTTTTTAATTCGTATTTTCTAAGGACTGATGATGTTGAGCATCTTTCATGTGCTTATTTGCCATTCATATATCTTTCTGAAGTATCTACTCAAATTTTTGGTCCATTTATTTTTTTAAATTTATTTATTTATTGTCTGCACTGGGTCTTAGTTATGTCATGAGGGCTCTCAGTTGTGGCATGTGGGATGTATTTCCCTGACCAGGGATTGAACCCAGGCCCCCTGCATTGGGAGCACGGAGTCTTAACCACTGGACCATGAGGGAAGTCCCAGTCCATTTATTTTTATTGATTTATTTGTTTTTATATTGAATTTCAAAAGTTCTTTATGTATTCTGGATACGAGTCCTTTATCAGATACATGACTTGCAAATAATTTTCCCAGTCTGTGACTTGTCTTTTCATTCTCTTAACAGAAGGCTTGCTTTAAACTGATAGTTAAATTCAAACACATTCTAAAAACTCTACATTTTTTATCCCTCTCCCTACAGTTTATGTTTCAGTGTCATATTTTACATCTTTATTTGTATCCCTTTACTGTTTATTGTAGTTATAGTTGATTTTACAATTTTTGTCTTTTAACCTTTGTAGTAGCTTAAGTGGTTGATACAATATCTTTACTATATATTTACCTTTACCTTTACTGAGATTCTTTCCTTCATGTATTTTCTTATTTCTTGTTATAGCCTTAGCTTTTTTGCTTGGAGAAGTTCCTTTAACATTTCTTGTAAAGCCAGTGTAGTGGTAATGAACTCTTTTAATTTTTGCTTGTCTTTAAAATTCTTTATCTTTCTTTCAATTCTGAATAATAATGTTGCTGGGTCGAGTATCCCTCTTTGTAGGTTTTTTCTTTTCAGTACTTCAAATATATCATGCCACTCCCTCCTGGATTGCAAAATTTCTACTGAAATTTCAGCTGATAGCCTTATGAGGTTCCCTTGTATGTGAATCTTTGTTTTTCTCTTGCTGCCTTTTAAATTCTCTCTTTATTTTTAATTTTCGCCATTTTATTTATGATATATCTTGGTGTGGGTGTCTTTGGGTTCATCTTATTTGGGACTTTTTGTGTTTCCTGAACCTGCGTATCTGTTTCCTACTTCATGTTAGGGAAATTTTCAGCCATAATTTTAGCAAATACGTTTTCTGTCCTTTTCTCTCTCTGTTCTCCTTCTGGGGCACCTTTATAGGAATGTTAATACACTTGATGTTGTCCCAGAGGTCCCTTGAACGATCCTCATTTTTAAATTCTTTTATTTATTATGTTGTTCTTATTCAGTGATTTTTACTATTCTGCCTTCTAGGCCACTTATGTGTTGTTCTGTACCACCTAATATGCTGTTAATTCCTTGTAGTGTATTTTTCATTTCAGTTATTATATTCTTCAGCTCTGACTGATTACTTTTTATATTCTCTAGTTCTTCATTGATGTGCTAACTGTGTTCTATTCTTTTCCCAATTTTAGTGAGCATTTTTATGACTATTGCTTTGAACTATTTACACGGTAAATAACTTATCTCCATTTCATTAGGAGTTTTTTCTGGAGCTTTATCTTGTTCTTCCATTTGGAACATATTCTTCTGTCTTCTCATTTTGTTTGACTTTCTTTGTCCCGATGAAATTAGGTGAAACAGTCATATATCCTGGTCTTGCTGGTGTGTCCTGTGTGGGAGCATCCCTATGCATTCTGTGTGTGCCTAGAGGATTTGGTGGGAGAGCCGGATCTAAAGTGAGCAGGGGCTGCATCTTCTCCTAGGGTGTACTGTCAGGCACTCCCTTGGTTGGGCGTAGGGCTGGAGCCAGATTGACTACAGCCAGAGTTAGGTGCAAGCTGGGGCTTCTCCTTCATGCAATGGCAGTCACCACACTCTCAGGGCAAAGCCAAGGTCTAAGTAGCTGGATCTGCAGCTCTGAGGGTAGGACAAGGGCCCAAGGGACTGAAGCAGGAGCCTGGTGCAAGCCTTGGCTTTTCCCAAGATTCACTCCACCTTGGTGGGGAGTGGGGCTGGAGCCAGAGCGTGGTGCAGACTGGGAGGCCAGACAAAGCACCTGGCAGTTTTCAGTTAGTTGCCTCTGGCTTGGGGTTGGAGCCAGCAAGTCTGTGCATGTGCTCTTCAAGAGCAGAGTCTCAGTTGCCTACAGAACTCTGGTAAGCCCCCCTGGTTTTCAGACCAGCTCATTTTCCTGGTGCCCAACTCCAGGGCTGAGGTTGCCCAATGTGGGGCTCAAATCCCTCACTCCTTGAGAAGATCCCTGAGCTTGTGAAATTCTTCTTTTCTGGGTCATCTGCCAGGGGTATGAGTCCCAATTAGATCATGTCTCCTCTCCTCTTGCCAGACTCTGTGTCATTCTTTCTTTATAACTTTGGTTGTTGGAAGAGCCATTCTGCTAGTCTTCGGTGATTCTCAGAGAGAAATACTCTATATGTTGTTACAGTTTTGATGTGTTTGTGGGGGGAAGTGGGATCAGAGTCTTACTACTCCTCCATCTTAATCCCACCTCCCTTTAACATTTCTTGTTAAGTCAATTTAGTGGTGATAAGCTCCTTTAGATTTTGCTTGTTTGTGAAACTCTTGAATTCTTCTTAAATTCTGAACCATCACCTTACCAGGTAGAGTATTCTTGGTTATAGGTGTTTTCCTTTCAGCACTTTGACTATATCAGGCAACTCCCTTCTGGTCTGCAGCATTTCTGCTGAAGTCAGCTGATAGTCTTATGGGAGTTCCCTTGCATGTAATTAGTTTCTTTTGTCTTGCTGCTTTTAAGATTCTCTCTTTACGTTTTGGCATTTTAATTATTATGTGTCTATTGAGGACTTCTTTGGGTTAATCTTGCTTAGAATTCTCTGTACCTCCTGGACCTGGATGCTTATATCCTTCCCCAGGTTAGGCAAGTTTTCAATTATTATTTCTTCAAATAAGCTAACTGCCCTTTCTCTCTCTCTTCTCCTTCTGAGAACCCCATAATGTGAATGTTAGTATGCTTGATATTATCCAAGATGTTCTTTAAACTATCTTCATTTTTCTCATTTTTTTTTCTATTCAGCTTGGGTGATTTCCACAACTCTGTCTTCCAGATTGCTGATCCATTCTTCTATATCATCTAATCTACAGTTGATTCCCTCTAATGTATTTTTCATTTCAGCTATTGTATTCGTCAGCACTGATTGGTTCTTTTGTATATTTTCTAACTCTTTGTTGAAATTCACAGTGTTCATTCAGTCATCTCCAAAGTTCCATGAGCATCTTTATGACAATCAACTTGAACTCTTTATCAGGTAGTTGCTTATCTCCACTTTGTTTAGTTTTTTTTTTTCTGAGGTTTTGTCTTGTTCTTTCATTTGGATTATATTCCTCTCTCTCTTCATTTTGCCTAATTCTCTGTGTTTGTTTCTTTTATTAGGTAGGTCACTTATGTCTCTTGATCTTAGAGAAGTGGTCCTATGTAGAAGATGTACTATGGGGCACAGCATGCTTCCCTCTGGCCAACAGAACCAGATGCTTCAGGAGTGTTCCCTATGTGGGCTGCATGTGCCTTTCTGTTTTGTGGGGCCAACTGCTGTAGGCACGCTGTTATGTGAGGCTGACACTTGGCTTAACTGGCTCAAGGCCTCCACCTCACACAGTTCCTACAGGTGTGTTGGCAGGCAGGGCATGTCGCAGCACAGCTGGTTGTGAGGCCCAGTTGCACATGACAGATGAGGGCAGACTGTTACGCAGGGCAGGCCCCCAGCATGGCTGGCTTTGAGGCCCAGTGGTGCAAGTCTGCTATGGACCCACTTGTTGGTGGGGTAGGCCTCCAGCATGGAATTTCTTTATGATCTCAATTTCCATTTGTTTGTTGCTAGTATATAGGAATACAATTATATTCTGTATATTGATCTTAACATCCTTTTCTTATTCCTAATCTTAGAGGGGGAACATTTAGTCTTTAAATATAAGAATAATGTTAGCCAGCGGTTTTTAGTGGATGTCCATTATCAGGTTTAGGAAGTTCCCCTCTATGCCTAATTTGCTGAGAGTTCTTATGAAGAATGGAGGTTGGATTTTTTTCACAATGCTTTATTTAATTTATTGAGATGATCATAAGGTTTTTCTTATTTATTTTGATAACATAATGAATGATATTCATTGATAATTTGCAATATTTAAACAACTCTGCCTTCCCAGATAAACCCTACTTTATCCTGTGTATTATCCTTCTTATAAATTTTTGTATTTGACTTGATCAAACTTTTTTTAGAATTCATCCATATATTTCCATGAGGTATATTAGTTTATGGGTTTTTTTGTTTTTTTGTTTTTTTGTAATATCTTTATGTGACTTTTGTAACAGTGTAGTGCTAACCTCAAAGAATTAGTTGAAAAATATTTCCTCCTCCTCAATTTTCTTTTAGAGTTTGTAAAGAATTGTTTCTTGGCTTCTTTTTCTTGAGTGCTTGGTAAAATTTACTAGTGAAATCCCCTGGCCTGTAATTCTCTTTTGAGAAGGTAAAAATTTATATTATAAACTACATTTCTTTAATAGATATAGAGCTATTCTTGAGTGGTCATTGTTAGTTTATGACTTTAAAGGAAGTTGTCCACTTTATCTAAGTTGTCTGATTTATTATCATGAAACTGCTCATAATGTTGTATTCACATGCTTTTAATATCTGTAGAACCTGTTGTGATGTCACCAACATAATTCTTGATATTAGTAATTTGTGTCTTGATTTCTTTCTGACCAGTTTGGCTAGAGATTTATCAATTTTATTGATCTTCCCAAAGAATCAGCTTTTATCTCAGTGACTAACTCAAAAGCTTTACTCTTTTCTATTTCACTGATTTCCGCTTTGATATTTATTAAATCCTTTATTCTTATTACTTTGGGTTTAATTTGCACATAGTTTTCCATTTTCTTAAGATAGAAGCTGATGACATTGGTTTGTCAAACATTATTCTCCTTGTCACAAACCTACAGTAAATTATTATTTTTGCTTAAATTGTCAATTAACTTTTAAAGTGATTTAAATAGTAAGAAAATGTCTTGTACAATATATTTACCCATTTAGTATCATTTTGATGCTCTTCATATTTTGTGTAGACCCATATTTCCAAGTGTTAAACTTTCCTTCTGTCAGAATAATTTCTTTTAGCTTTCTTGTAGGGCAGAAATGCTGGTGATTACTTCTTTTTGCTTTAGTACATCTGAAAAAAATCTTTATTTTGCCTTTATTTTTGAAAGGTATATTCAATATGCATGGAACTTTAGGCTGACAGTTTTTTCTTTCAGTTCTTTCAATGTTCTGTTCCACTATCTTCTCACTCACATTGTTTCTAACAAGGAATCCAGTGCCATCCTCATCCTTGTTCCTCTGTACATAAGGTATCTTTTTTCTCTGGCTGATTTTAAGATTTCTGTTTATCATGAGTTTTGAGAAACTTGATTATGGTGTGCCTTGTTGTAGTATTCTTCTTCTTATATCTTGTGGATTTACTGAGCTTCTTTATAGTTTTTATCAAATCTAGAACATATTTGTCTATTACTTATTCAAGTATTTTTGTGTCCCCTCATCCTCCTTCAGGGAGTCCATTGACACATATATTAGACTGGCTGAAGTAGTCCCACAGCTTATTAAGGCTCTGTTAATTTTTTTAAAAGAATTTCTATTTTTATTTTAGATAGTTTCCATTACTGTGTTTCAAATTCACTAATCTTTTCTTCAATACATCATCTGTCATTAATCCTACCCAATATGCTTCTTCTTAAACTTTGTAATTTTTATCTTTAGAATTTTGACTTGGGTCTTCTTTACATTCTTTCTGTACCTACTTAACATTTTGAACACATGAAATGAAGTCATAGTAAGTATTTCAATATTTTTCTCTGCTAATTCTGTGCCAGTTCTAGGTCATTTCTGATTGACTACTTTCCTCATTACAAATTCTGTTTTCCTGCTTCTTTGCATGCCTAGTAAACTTTCTTTGGATGATGGACTTTGAGTTTTACCTTGTTGAGTGCTGGATATTTTTGATTTCCCACAGATATTCTGAACTTTGATCTGAGATTTCGTTAAATTACCTGGAAGTATTTTCATCCTTTCTGGTCTTGTCTTATGATATATTATGCAGATTCTGCACATTGCTCAGTCTAAGGCCAATTATTCCCCATTACTAATGCAGGAACTTTCTGAGTTTTCTACCCAATGCCCTGTGAGTTATGGGCTTTTCCAACGAAATAATGGGAATAGGCAATATCCCCAGCCCTGTGTGAACACCAAGCACAATTTTCTAGTCTTTTCAGATGTTTTGTTTGTTTGTTTCTCCCTGGGACCAGGTAGTTTTCCGACACACATGTGCTGATCAGTATTCTACTGAATGCTCTAAGGAAACTTGAATCTGCAGATATTCTAGATTCTCGGGTGCTCTCTCCTCTCTGGTGCTCTGTCCTGCAAACCCTTGTCACTTTGGTCTCCTAGGACACTCAGCTACTTCTCTCTAGTCCAGGGTCAGCAAACTTTGCCCTAATTTCTCCCTCCTTGTCCCATGGCTTAGCTACTCTCCTAAAGCAAGAAGGTGGAGAAAATTATGGGCTGTCCATATTGGTTTCTGGCCTCTCAGTGATAACTGTCCTTCATTGTCTAATAGCCAGCGTCTTCAAAATAATTTCGCATATAGTTATCCATTTATTTTTCATTGTTCCAGGTAGAAGGGAAGAAACTGTTCCCTGTTACTCCATTTTAGGAGAAACTGAAGTCTGATTTCCCCCTTTTTATTCAGCTAATTCATAATCTAAAGTTTGACTTTTCTACTACATAGAAAAAGTTTCTTCCATTCAAATTCTTAGACCCTCTCAATTACATCTAAGGACCACTTTGGGGTCTGCAAACTCTAGTGTAAAAGGCGCTGCACAAGAAAAATCAAGCATCCTGTAGTAAAATTTCATCTTAGTTTTCATTAACCTCTAATTAAACCTTAGCATTTCCTTTCATTATAAATGTATGCCACAAACCACAGTAGTATTAATGCTCTGGTAACTTTGTCACAAATAAAAAATCAGAGATATTTTCGTATCATCTTATATTTTTACCCTGCTTTGGAAAGTGGAGACAGCCTGGAGATCATAAGCTATGGTCCCTGTCTCTCTCTCTTTCCTTGTCCCTTCCTCACATAGCAACATTGAAATATTCTAGAAGTGTCTTTCTGCCTTGTGCATTACCCAAATATTTGCTATATTTTGTCTAGTTCTATTCATGGATTGTACCATTGAAGCAATAGCATGAACACTCATTTCACATATGGGGAAAGCAAGACTCAGTGAGCTTAATCAAGGTCTCAGGACTGGTAACATGCAGAACACTTTCTAGTTCTGCCATCCAACCCAGCGGTTCCTCTACCCTACATTTGTCTGCTATTTCTGTACCAGGGTTTAGCTTACAAATTAAAGTTGCTGCAAAATAACAAACTCAACAATGAGCTTATGAGCATGAGAATGCTTTCCTACCACCAAGAGGTATCTGGAGTTAAGATCCTTTTGTTGTCTGTTTGCATAAAAACCTAAAATTATGACTTACTAGACAATAGAATATCATTTATTTGGGCTTATATTAAACTAAATGTATAATAAATACTGAATTAAGCTCACATGAGCAATCTTTACTAGCTGCTCAATGTCTGAGAGGACTGGGAGAAAGCCATCAGGATGGAAGATGAAAATGCATATAAATTTAATATTATGTAACACTCAGTACTCTGACAAATTTGTCATTTTTTAAAAAAAATAACTGGAAAAATCACATGTGCTTATAGAGACAAGAAGAGTGAGCATTTTCTAATTCTTTCAAAATGTACAATATTTCTTATTTCAGTTCTGATATCTTTAATGATGAGGGGAGGTCATATCATGCCATTGTCCCAATCAGCTTCTTAGAGTCAACATCAACACAAGAACATGCAGGTAATTTGAAAAGAAAAAGGCTTTGAACAGTTGCCCTCAGAGCTACAACATTTAAACAGCTTGTTAAATGTCGTTACATCAGCCTTTTTTGATCTGCGTGAGATTCTATGAAGAAGGAGAAAAAGCATTCTCTTTGAAAAAAAGGCTCTAGAGTGAATATCTGTTAGAGAAAATCTATTTTCCTATAGACCTCTATCATCGACTCAGTGATGTATTTCTCAGAAAGAAACCCTCAAGTGCATGTGTCTGAAAACATCAGTGGGGATGAGTCCAAAGAGGTGGTCAGACTCAGAGCTCCCTGCAGGATCACAGCTGATGACTGCCTTTCAGATCTTCAAAGCATCTGGTCTCAACAGGACTTTGCCAATCTAGGTTTTCTATGCTTCCCACTAGGCTTCCTGCTGCTCCATCACCCCTTCTAAAGCCATAGCAGTAGCTGCCAAGTCTGGTAACCCATGAGGCCAGGCTGCCAGCTCCCAGCACTTAGCTTCCCTCCAGCTCACTGGCTGGATTTATGATCCACTGCTGCTTACTAAGTTTGACCCACTCTGGAAGCTTCTAAGAAAGGGGCTTCTGGCTCAAATAAAGAAGGGAATGGCAAAGAGTTTTACTGAGCACCTACAGCAGATTTGGCAGTGGCTACAAGTGTTCATTACCTTTTCCATATTCACAGCACTGTGAAGTAGGTATCATTCCAGTGTTCCAGATAAGGAGCCTTTCTCTCAGGTAAGTTAAATAATTTGCCAAAGGCCACAGGGATAGAATGG
Source organism: Mesoplodon densirostris (assembly GCF_025265405.1). NCBI lineage: Eukaryota > Metazoa > Chordata > Mammalia > Artiodactyla > Ziphiidae > Mesoplodon > Mesoplodon densirostris. Next base: position 106,706,727 of record NC_082664.1, read on the forward strand.
TAAACTGGATCAAGTTCCGTCTTCCTCTAAAGACTATGTTCTTCCTGTGCCATGGGATAGTTACATTTGTAGCAGCATCCAAAATACCCAACAACTCCCATAGAAAGCAGGATCTTCATCTCCAGTGAGTGTCAGCAAGTAGTGTCTCCTACCATAGAAATTAAATCTTTGTTCTAGATCTGTGAAAAATGCCATTGGTAATTTGATAGGGATTGCATTGAATATAAATGATGCCATTTTCAGCAACTTGGATGGACCTAGAGATTATCATACTAAGTGAAGTAAGTCAGACAGAGAAAGACAAATATCATATATCACTCATATATGGAATCTAATTTTTTAAAATGATATAAATGAACTTATTTACAAAATAGAAACAGACTCACATATAGTTTGAAAACAAACTTATGATTACCAAAGGGGAAATGTGAGGAGGAGTGATAAATTAGGAGCTTCGGATTAACACACACACACTACTATATATAAAATAGATCATGGACCTACTGTATGGCACAGGGAACTCTACTCAATATTCTGTAATAACCTATGTGAGAAAAGAATCTGAAAAAGAATGAATATATGTATATTTATAACTGAATCACTTTGATATACACCTGAAACTAACAGAAAATTGTAAATCAACTATATTGCAATAAAATTTTAAATATGTACGCATTTGCTGAATGATTCTCTTTTTTTTCCTTTTCTTTTCTTTTTTTTTTTGTTTTTGGCCACCCTGCGAAGCTTGTGGGATCTTAGTTCCCGACCACAAATTGAACATGGACCCATGGCAGTGAGTGAAAGCATGGAGTCCTAACCACTGCACCGCCAGGGAATTCCCTGCTCCAATAAATTTTTTTTAAAAAAATTAAATCTGATCAACGAGTTAGAATGACTGAAGATATGAAAGGGTGAAAAACTTGCTGGCTGCACCTTTAAAAACTTCAAGAATTCTTAGAGAATAATTCTTAAAAAACACTATATAAATCAGAACACTTAAAACTACCCTCATGTGTCCATTAAGGAACACAGAAATCATGATTCCAAAATGTGATTTGATTCCATTTCAAAGCCTTCAATTAAAGGTAGAATTGATTCAAATGTTTGAGCTACATGGTGCCTCACTTGACAACAGAAGAAGATTAGGACAAAAGGCCATGATCCAAATTTCTGCCATATTTTATTGTAGTTTGCTGCTTGTCCTAACTCCTCCTGTTATTGCTAGTGCTGGCTGCACTGACCTTGACACCAGAGTGACCACTGTCCACAGGCTGAGTCCATGAGCCTGTCCAAATTAATAAGAAATTCATTTTAATGTATTTGTTATATTTGACTGGCAAAGGATGATCTCTATGTATGTGAGTTCTTCTGAAAAGCAAAATCCCTTTCAAATAGTAAAGTGGAGTGTCTTATGATGGAAAAGATAAGGCATATAATAATAACAATAATAATAATATTAATTTTATTATTATCCAATATAAAATTGAAAAAGGCAAAAAGCCAGTCTAAAAAATTGCTCTCATTCCCAGAGTATCTACCTTCTGGCCATTTCAAAACGGCACCAGATCCTATTACAGCCATGTCAAGCACAGGCCAAGCCCTGTCCCCACCTCATCCAATGCATTAGGAATTCTGCAAATGAGTGTTCTTGGTTCACAGGGGGTTTGATCACAGAACAGTAGCTGTTGATCTTTGGAGGCCTGCAGGCCTGCAATCTGTGCTACAAGTTTATCCCTCCTAGGAAAAAAAGGGGAGGAAGGACAAGACAACAGGATGAAACCAATACAAACAGCTGTAACAAGCTAATTGGACCCTTGTGGGCCACCAGCAGGCACAAAATTAAAACAGAGCCTTGCATTGTGCCCTTTCAGGACTGAACCCGTCCTGGGTCTAGCAGCCTTTCCCCTGCCTCCTCCCCTCATCCCCATTTTATTTTATTTTTTTTTATTATTATTTTTAATATCTTTATTGGAGTATAATTGTTTTACAATGGTGTGTTAGTTTCTGCTTTATAACAAAGTGAATCAGTTATACATATACATATGTTCCCATATCTCTTCCCTCTTGCATATCCCTCCCACCCTCCCTATCCCACTCCTCTAGGTGGTCTCAAAGCACCGAGCTGATCTCCCTGTGCTATGAGGCTGCTTCCCACTAGCTATCTATTTTACGTTTGGTAGTGTGTATATGTCCATGCCACTCTCTCACTTTGTCACAGTTTACCATTTTAAAAGGACCTAATTATGGGTCTGTCTGAAGGATCACAAGTCAGTTTTTATCTAAAAAGAATAAGGTATTTTGCCTCTAAACTTGAGACACTATTGGAAGTTGGTAATTAGTATGACTTGTTAATGGAGTTTGGCTGTGATTAAGTGGTGATTGAGTGTGAGTTTGGGGCCTGTCAGTGGCTAAGCCTGGGAGGGTGAGAGATGTTTAATGAGACACCTGTTGTGGGGGGACCACTGGGGTTTGTTGCAGCTGACTGGCACTTGGATGCGGTGCACTTGGTGGTGGGGGGCTGGGCTGAGCCTGGCAGGTGGTTGGCATCGCAGCAGAGCCTGCCGCTCCCAGCGAGTCAGGCTGGCTGCATTTCCCAAGCTGAGCTGTCTGTCCAGGGCTGCAGTCACATGTTCCCTTGTGATCTGGGCTGGCTGACTCTATATTCTGACTCCCAGGAGGTGCTGTAACCACCCTGCAGGAGGAAGATTCCCAGGTGCCCAGGGACCCCTGCTCCCCACCAAACACCAGACTAGGCATTGGGCATCCCTCCCCTCATCCAGCCTCTCCTGTCCCCTAGTGTACAGATGAGGAAACTGAGGCCAAGGCAGGTTAAAGAGTTTGCCCAAGTTCACACAGCCACCTCCAAGACCAGAAGCACTGTCCTCAGACACAGCCCCTCTCAAACTTTAAAAGGATCCCTGGGGAGCATGTTAAAATGCAGATCATGATTGAGTAGGTCCTGGGGGGACCGCTTTCCTAAGAGCTTCCAAGCAGGGCCTATACTCTGAATGCAAGCCTATAGGATACTTCCTTGTATTTGAGTCAAAGAGAACCCATAAAAGAGAAATGCATTACTGTGCTTTTCAATTTTATTATTAAGACTACATCATGCTTTTTAAGGAAGAGAGAGAAGGAGCACACATAGCACCACTTTACCTCTTCTCTGCCCCCAAACAGAGCCTGACATTAAAGGTGTTCAGGAACTCTCTACCTGAGTGGGCAGTGGGTGCAGCACAAAAATGTGGGGCATACCTGAAAAATTACAGGAGGCCCAAGCTCTACACTAACCCATCAGCAGAACATTTCTGGGAGGGAAAAAGAGTCTCACCTTGGGGATGCTGCTCTTTAAGGTGTTGGGGATCCAGCTGCAACCGTCCACCCTTACACCTGACCCTGCGCCCACTTGCAAGTGCCCTGTCCAAATCCACTTGACAAATATCACCCTTTCCAGGTCAGGGACCAGGGCTCTACGAGAAAACAGCCCTTTGTTCTTTCCTGACTGTTGTTTGGGGCTGAAGGTTGAGTCAAAATACATGTGGGAGGTCACGAAGGCACCACAGCCACCTGGGCCCGGTTCAGCTTGGGTTCAGCTGGGGAGGCGGGGAGACGCCAGGCCTCCACCAGACCTCCCCAGTGACTCAGATTACAATTCAGGTCACATTTTTCCAGACATTCAGATGAACCTTTTCTGAGCTCCACAAAAGACCCACAGCCTCCAGCTAAAGTTTGGGCTCAGCTGGATCAAGTTTGTTGAGTACAAAAATACTTTAAGAGCAGAACAATATCAGATGCCCCAGGTCCCAGCACTAATATTAAAAAACAGATAAAACTGCAGGGGTAATTCACAAAACAAAAATAAACAAACAAACACACAAAAAAATACTTTGTCTTAAATTTCATAGATGACTGAGGGTAAAAATGATTTTGTTCTGACCATCCAGATAACCATCTCATTGCTTGGTTTCACTTGACTGAGGGAGACCTGGCCTGAGGGAAGTACAATCTGATATTAAGTATACTTTCTTTGCATTCAAATGATCAGGATGTTAATTTATTTTTCTAAAGGAATAAAATATTTAGCTGATATGTGTGAATTTTATTTCAAATTTGATAGAAAAATGTGTCATATTAGCCACAATTTGATCTAATAAAAGGCAAGACTAAGAGAATAATTTATTTTAAAACTTTTGTATGTATTAATATTTGCTTTTTCTTTTTTACATTTATACCCACGACATCAGAATGTGAGGTGTTTATCGGGTTATTCACACATGACATTTCCAATAGAAAAGTATGCTTTAGACTTCTAGAAGGATATCAGAGCTTCAAATCAGTCTCTCACCAGGGATTCAGTACATTTTCTGGTGAACATGGGGATAAGGGATGGTCATATGCCAGAGACTTATAGGAGATGCAGATATGGCTTCTGGGAATCTTTTTTATAACTGTTAAAGTTTTCAAGTACCAAAAAAGTGCATTGCTGGGATGCAATGGTTCAACAGAACCTCTTGAGACCATCTAGCCAGAAGGGTGATATTCTGGACATTCCAGGATGCCTCTTCTGGTGTTTGCCCCATGTTAAGTTCCAAGTAGTAAGAGCCACGGGTCCTCAGGGGGCAGAGCCCAGAGCCCCCAAGTGATAGGACAAAGTTGCATGGAGCCCAGCCCAAATGGAGGGCAAATCCCCTGTATCCCCCACGGTAACTAAGCTCAGCCACTGGCAGAGTATGTGAAAGAGACAGGTCTCCTTAAGAATCCACCAAGCTTAATCACAGAACGAACTTGGAACCATGGCCAATGGGACCTGAAATCATCCACAGAGGTAGGATACAAGAAAGGAAGGACCCCCACAGGCAGGCGGGTTAAGAACTGCAGGAGGCCCCCAAAATAGGGTCAACAGAATGTGGACAATGCCACAGGATGAGTCATACAGATGAGCCCTAACCAGAGACAGTGCTATCTATCCACTTGTAGCCTTGACTTAAAAAGCCTGCCCATCAGAATTCCACTGCACATCACTAAGTGTTCAGGGATGTGGTATTATGTTTAGGTTAATGGTATTATAACAAATCAGGTCTCTCATTCACATTCCAGAGTGTGGGTTGGGTTTAGTCATTCTCAACTGATCATTCTGTTTTCATCCTAAAGTTCCCAACTGAAAAAACCTTCAGGCTATTATTTTCAAGGGCTCTGTGGGACTGATAGATATTTACTGATTTTACAATTAAGGTCCCAGTGCATTGTCTGGAACTGGTAAAAACAAGAGCTTTCAGGACATGGCCCTAAGCAAGCTTAGGTCTGTCAAGGTATATATACATTGTACTAAAGCACAGAACAAGGTACAGGCACACCTCATTTTCTTGAGCTTTGCTTTGTTGCTCTTTGCAAATATTGCATTTTTTACAAATTGAAGGTTTGCGGTAACCCTGCATTGAACAAGTCTATCAGTTCCATTTTTCCAACAGCATTTGCTCACTTCATGTCTCTGTGTCACATTTTTGGTAATTCTTGCAGTATTTCAAAATTTTCATTATTTTTTTATTTGTTATGGTGACCTGTGATTGGTTATCTTTGATGTTACTACTACAACTTGCTGAAGGCTCAGATGACGATTAGCATATTTTTGGCAAAAAATGTACCTATTAGTTATCTATTAATTAATGCACTTGTTTTTAGACATAATGTTATTGCATATTTAATAGACTACAGTTTAGTGTAAACATCAATTTTATATGCACTGGGAAACAAAAAAATTGGTGTGACTCACTTTATTACAAAATTTCTTTTATTGTGTGTATCTCTGAGGTGTGCCTATACTAAGCCTCATGTATATTATCTAATTTAACCCTGAATGGTAGACATGATTCTCTTGATTTTTACGGATAAGGAAAGTTGGAAAAAATCAGTGGCTGTATTCATCTGCTAGGGCTACCATAACAAATTACACCAGAGTGGGGGGCTTAAACAACAGAAATATATTTTCTCACAGTTCTGGTAGCTAAAAGTCCAAGATCAAGGTGTCGACAGATTTGGTTTCTTCTTAGGCCTCTCTCTTGGTGTGCAGACAGTCGCCTTCTTTCTGTGTCTGCACATGGACTTTCCTTTGTGTGTACCCATCTCTGGTGTCTCTTTGTGTGTCCAGAGTTCCTCTTCTTTTAAAGACACCAGTCAGATTGGGTTACAATCCACTCTAAAGGCCTCATTTTAACTTAATCACCTCTTTAAAAGCCCTATCTGCAAATAAACTCACATTCTCAGGCACTGATAGTTAGGCCTTCAACAGACGCATTTTGGGGGGGGACACAATTCAGACCACGACAGTGGCCATGTACTCTGGTTTGCCTGGGATACTCAGTGTAAGTTCATTGACCCTGTGCAATTATGACATAACACCTCTTTCCCTCTCATAATTGTCCATTTGAATGATCAACTCACTCAACTACAACAGCAGGATTCATAAAATATCTCAAGAAGAGAATAGAGTTTCAACTCTATTCTGCTCCCCAAATCTGCCTGTGCCCTCCTACCTCTTGAATATTTCCTTTGTACAATTCTGTGGCTGCCCCCAGGGAGCTGTGCTTATTGGGCACTTTGTAGGATCTGAGAGAGGCACAGTGACTCAGCAGGCAACAGGCAGTATGCATGGCTGGCCTCAGCACAGCATGGCTTCCCAACACCAATTTCAAAATGAAGCATAGTTTGTTTGGATGAACATGGAGAGATGGGTCCCCTTCTCCTTTCCCTCACTCCTCGCTTGGGTTTTGGCTGACCACGTTTTACTACCATTCTTCTCTTCCAAAATTAAAAACACTCTTTGATTCCAAAATTAAGAATGAAAGCAAGTGCCTATGTCCAGGAGGATGCCATGTGAGTATGTGAGGGATGTAGGTGGATGTTCCAGCCCAAGCCTTGCACCAGGCTTCTGCTGTTGTTTATTCCCCCCCTGCACCCCACCCTTAGAAGGACCCAGAAGCATATGGCACTTCCGCCATCTCTCCAGCATCTTCCATGTCACATGCAGCCAGACTCTTCTTTCCTGGGGTGCGTGTGCCAGGCCCCTCACTTGGACTTCTGCTCTATCATCTGACAGACTATGGGCTGCATATTGCTGGGCTCTGCCTCTCCTGGGAGCTAGTTTAGTCATTTAACAGTCCATTCAGTAGAGAAGGAAAGATGGCACCCTGTGACTGTGAACTTGATGGATTTGTCTGGAGAGGGAAGGAGGGGCAACTCTAGGAAACTCAACAAATCCCATGGGTGAGACAAACTTTGATTACTTGGCCCATGCTGTTCCAATTTATTCCCATAAAGTGAAAATAATGACAACAGTTTCCATAGAGAGCCTGCCGTGTGCTAGGCTTTGTGCCAAGATCTTTACATCCAAATTTTAATCAAACCATGCAAACCTGGAAGGCTTATCACAAAGGCAGTGAGCACAAATTTGAACTCAGGCCTGTCTCTCCCTCTGTAACTCTTGCTGCCCATGGTACCTCTTTTGATCTTTTTTGCAATCATTGTTAAGGCAAGATTCCTAAAATGCATTCCTAATGTCACTTTTGCCTTGAAAAGAAATCACCCCTCATTCATGTCTGTAGTAAAGCTTTCCAAAGAAAACTTCTACACAATATTAATAAATCTTCTGCCTTCCTGACTTGACCCCCTCCTCAAACAAAGGGAGTTTTGTGGCCTTTTGTGTTAGAAATGACGGGTTGCTCAATTTCATTATTGTAGGTCTTTGCCAAGACTGGAGTGTGTTGGTGCTAATTGTGAATTTCCATGCAGAGGAGGCAGCATGTAATGTTTCCCAGACTGAGTACCTTATGTAACCATGTCCCTTTCTGAGAACGTCATGGGCCTGGTCACCTGGACAACATCCTCCTGGAAATGCTGGCCTCTTAATGCCTCAAATTTCCATCTGGACTTCCAGGCCCCATATGATCATGTTTCCCCGTTATTATTTAGCATGAACATTTTCTCTTCTAATAGGTAGTGGGTTACTTTCTACCCATACTAGGATCTTCCTCAAACCCCTGCCCTGACTCAAGTTTTCTCTTCTTATCATGCCACTCTCCATCTTTCCCCTACTTCAAGGCCAATGTTAAACCCTACAGACCTTCTCCTTAGCTATTCAACATCCCTTCTGCTGTAATTCATTCTAGCTACCCAATTAGCACCTTGCCTACAATCTAATTGTGTGCAAAGTACAAATTAACACTAACCTGCTCCGCCTTGAATGCTCCTTTTTAATGCTGAAATGTTCTGTGCCTACTAGCCTTATTTTATCAGCTAGATTGAAAGCTTCACATGGGACTTTTTTCCCCCTTTATTTAAACCAACAGCACCTGTCTCTGAACTGTTGCCATGACTCCCCAGCCTGGCCATAACCTTCTTTTTTATTCCAGCTTTTTTGTAGAGTGAACAACTTGTCCCAATTTTCCTGGGATTTGGCTGGTTTTAGCACTGAAATCCCATAACCCAGAAACCCACCCAGTGCCAGCAAACCAGGGTAGTTGGTCACCTATCTACTTGCCCTAGCATGGATTAAGGTTTTGCATTCTATAAAATGCTCTCATCCCATGGTTGGCCTTTCAAGGCCAAGTTCAAATGCTTTTCTCTTATCAGACGTTCCCTTATCACATTCCTTGTCATATGCCTCTCTCTTGAGGAGTCCAGCCAAGTCCCCTGACCCAGCATCTTAGTTAATCACACACTGACTCATGGTCTAGTTCTCAGCATAGCTGTCTCCCCTCTGGGTGATTCTTAAGGGCAAAGCCCTGTGATGCACATCCACGCATCCCTCCTATACCCAGCATAGTTCTTTACACCAGGGGTTCATCAAATGGGCAGAGTTTGCTGATGGATTGATTGGTTCTGATCCCAGGGCAGGCCCAATCTAGGGAAGGCTGAAGGCCAGGAAGGAGAACAATGGGGAAATCTGGAGCTGACTGCACTCATTCCACTCCAGCTAAAAAAACTCAGTAAATGATCCTAAAGTCTTCCAGGGCAAAACACCCAGTTGTTCAGTGCAATGTAGAGGGCTGTCTATAACCCATTAGATGTGTGCTTGTTTTTTTCTGGAGACAGACCCCAGGCTTTGCAGATTTATGTAGGTAGGAGTTTGTAGCAGTGCAGAATGCCTCCCAGGGATGGGAGATGGTTACCGCACAACTCTGCTAGGTCATTCAGAATAGTGATCATTTCATACCTTGCTCAGGAAATTGCAGAGGTCACATTTTTTTAATGAATATGAAGTCGAAACGGAATTTTGACAAGTCAGATTCACCAAAGCCAAAGTAGGTCACCCTGATTTGAGCTGTCAATAAGGTGTTAGGGAAGACACTGGGAGATTAACACCCTTTCACGGTGACCCAGCTGTTCTCCTGAAGGTGATAACATGTAATCAGTCATAGGATGATGAACAAAAGTGAGGGGGGTGGGAGGAGTGCCATGGGAGGCTTTCAAATCTAAGGATCTGGCAGAGCTCCTACTTATTTCTCCAAAAAATAATGGTGTTTATTTTTTTTAAATCTAAGTAGCGTTGTTTTCCAACCAACAGGTACAAGAAAGGAAGGCTTTCATTGAGTATCTTCCTCTTATTATATTACATTACCCTGAGTTTTCAGAAAGCTGCTATACAAAAAGTAGCTCTCTCTAGGGAAAGAAACTCTCTCTCTCTCTCTCTCTCTGTCCCTATCTATTTCTCTCTCTAAATATATATATATATATATATATATATACACATATATATGTATATAGAAAATACATATTTATTTTAATTGCTTTTTATTATGTTATTTCTATTATATTTATTATGTATTATATGTTTATTATTTAACTATATATACATATATAGAGATAGAAAGAGAGGTAGAGACCAGTGCCATGCAATTACAACCTGTCCCCTTACCAAGAAAAGTGCATGTGCCATGTTGGGAAAAGTCCAGACAGTCACTGTACCCACCCTGCTCATCTAATGTCAGTATTCCTCTGAAGTCACCAGTGAATTGAACTAAAGTCAACATGTGGCCTGCCTTCTCATAGGCCAACTAAACAACTCATTAAGAGGAAGGACTTGTATTTCCAGGACGCTGCTGTATCTTCTGGTCAAATGGAAGTACAGTAAATACAATAGACTCAAATGTCACTCTTACTGTTTGCATGAAAATAGACCTGGGTTTGGGCATGGACTTTCCAAATATTTAGCAACTCTGTGTATTCCAGAATTCAGTATTGGTGTTTCTCCCATTTTTAACATCTCTATCAATTCTTTAAACAACTTGAAGTCTTCATGTATCTAGTGATGTCAGTGATGAAATCAGAGTTTCCCTGTTCGCACATCTGTCCTCCCAGAAAATAGTGATTTAACCCATCCCCATTCCCATTAAATTGTAGAGAGCTTATTCAGGCATTCTGAAGGCTTGAAATGGTCTAAAATGTCCTAAATGGACAACATAAAGCTTTTTTAAAAAAATTAATGTCAGGCAAAAAAGAATAGGGAAATACTGGAAAAGTAAAAAGAAAATAAGGCAAAAACTAGAATAAACAACATCAACAGTAAATATACAGTGGTCTGTCTTCTGATTCTTCCTTCATGTTCTTATAGCTCTTATCAATGTTTTACATGAACACATTAAATCAGATGGAATCTACATCTTCTCTTGAGCAAAGCTAAAAACTCTGCTCTGGATCTCTAAAAATATTGATATAGTGCTTTAGTAAGTTAAACATTAGCTAGTATGAATAATTCTATACTATAAAATGAAGTAAATATCAATAAAATTAAACTAGCATTTTTCAGTAGCAGGAGGAAGCATATACAGAAGTTTCAAAAAACAAGTAGTCAAGAATGTTCTTGGAGTCTAGCCACTGGTTTTGTCCCAGGCTAGCTCTGTTTATAAGCAATTCAGGCTGTCTCCTGGAGACTTGAATACCACAAAAGTACATTGATGGAATTAGACCAGGTGAACTTTAAGTTCCCTTATAACCCTAACAGTTCATCAGTCTATAAGGAAGAAAAGAAATAGGAATCAGTTAATTAGAATTAATTAGGATATTATCTTCTTTGATAGATATCCAGTCTTAAAACTATAAAATTGTTTTTAATTATGCAAGTAGTCAATGTTCATTGTAGAAAATAATATCAAGTTCACTCTGCCACAAAAAGAAAAAATCCCTAAAATCCTAGTACCCAGAAATATCCATTCTCAATATTGTGATGTTTATCTTTCCGAATATTTCCTATGCAAAATATAAATACACATATACATACACATGTAAATGAGATACTATATCTCAGTTTTGTGGTCTGTCACAAAGCTGGTGGCTATATTAATTGGTATAAATTTTCTAGGGACCAGCTTGTCATTATGTATCAAAAGTCTTAGAAATGTATGTATCTTTTGATCAAGTAATTATACTGCTAACAGAGTAATGAGAAAAGTGTACAAAAATGTATGTAAAAGGATGTTCACTACAGCATTGTTTAGAATCAGTTTTAAAAGATGAAAAAACTCAGGATTGTGTTAGGAAATTTTATGGTACATTCTCACAATGGAGTATGATGCAGCCTTTAATAATGATAGATATATATTTAGGACTATGGAAAACTACATAGGACCAGTATGTGAGGCATTTCTTCTGACAACCACAGGTAAGGGAGTTTACTGAAAGTCTTTCTTTAAAAAGCCACAATGAAGCTGCTGGGATGGCACAGCCCTGATCTGGGCTGCTGACAATGATTGCAGGCTCTCCATATGCTCCACAGCTTCTAGAAATGGCAGGCTAACATTTCCCTCCTGCCGGCACTGTGCTGGGCTTGCTGCAACTGTCCCTGTCCCCATCCTCATTCTCTGCTCTGTCTCCGAAGCCTTTGCCCACTCTCACCAAGGCCAGAGACACACATTCTTGAAGCTAAAAAATTAAAAACCTAGTAAGTGGTCCTCTTGTACTTTGCAGTGGCAGCAGCCTTCTTCCTCTGGGGACAAGAGGGGGTGAATGTGGCTGGAGAGGCAGCAGACAAGGGGAGGCGAGGCCTGGTAGTATGCAGGGCCATCCAGCAGAGAGAAGGAGGGTCACAAAGGGGAAAGAAACCAAAAGAGACAAGGCTCCAGGTCTACAGAAGAAAATGGGAAGTAGTAGTTTCCAAATAATCATAAAGAGCATGAAAATAAGGTGCTGTTGTGCTTTCTTTCCATTGATAATGCAACCAATGAATTAAGGAATGAAAATCAAAGTAGAGTCAATCCGATTCTGGACTGTTTACTGATAACTGGGAAAGGAAAGCTTTCTTCTTGCACCTACTCTCTTCCTTCTGCATCAGCCCTTTTTCATTCTCCTGATCCATTTATACCCTTTCCCATCTGTTTTCATAGTTAAGCTAAACGTTCCAATGGCTTGGATTAGTACTCACAAGGTGGGAGATGAGAGAAAGGATACTGGTCCACCTGTGCAGGGTAGGATATGTACAATGATTCAGCTGTTCTAACCCTAGTCATCGACTTATTCATCTCCAACAGGGTGAGTACAGACTAAGAGTCTGAAGGTACTGTTTGGTAACTTCCTCATCCTCTCCTGTCCATGCCAGGTGTTGTTTTGCTGTACCCATCTTCTGTTGGGCATTGTCTGGCTTTCCTTCATACCTTAATTTCTCTGGCAGGCCTTCACTAATGCCAAGTATTAAATCTGGACTCTCAGCCACCCCCTTTTTGTCTATGATTTGGAATAATACTCAATAGTAAGTTGAACTAACCCAACTCCTTCTCTAAGATGAAGCATACTTTTCCTCAACAACTCTATGAGGAGATTTCTATCTCAACACTTTCTTGTTAATGTGCAATGATGAACAATTAACTTACCTTCAACTTCACAGACACAATAAATCTGGGGTACAATCAAAACAATTAAAAGTCTGCCCCAGCAGCCTCCTCTGCCTCTTAGCAGTGCCAGTTGCCCTCATCTTCATACATTTTCTGTCCCCAACCACCATGAGGCCATGGGTAGGTGCAGCTTTTGCTGACCTGATGCTTGGTATTGTCCCTTGACTTCCAAGGATCCTGATTTCTTAACTAGAAGTGATTAAATGTAGAAGGAAAGTCCAGGTGCTGCATAAAACTAAGGGTGGATATAGATCACCACGTTTTCTAATTGAGGAGAAGCCCAGTGAGTCAGCAACACTGCTTCCAGGTGGAGGAAGGGAATTCAATTACCAGAAAACCTACTATGCACCAATACTATGCTACATGCTTCATGCTCAGCAGGAACCATTATCTCCCAGGTGCAGAAGACACAGTTCCCATCTTCAAACCAGATATGTGTAGACAAAGCATCTACATGATAATTGGCTTATAGACACTTACAAGGTGCATCTGCCAGGGTAAGTCAAAATTGATGATAATTAAAGCAATTTGTATTTATTAAGTGTTTACCAAGAGCCAGGCTTAGTGTCGGTCTCTTTAAAATTCAAAGTCTCAAATATCAGAATTGTCTTCATAGACGACAACAAAATTGGATTTAGAACAGTGATCCAACACACAGTAGCATGCCTCCTGCATCATCAGAGAGATGTTGATTAATTAAGGTATTAAATTAGAAGACTTTTTAAATTGGTGATCTATTGGCGTATATAGTGTCTACCTATTGACCTGAGTGAGGATTAAGTCTCCTTTTCTAAACGTTCTGGATGAAGTGGAGTTTATTAAAACCAAATGCAATAATTAGTCCTATTCGTTTAAAGGCTCCTAATTCCAGGACATAATTAGTACTAAATAATAGTTTAATGTGATTGATATTCAAAACAGCATGAATTATTACTAGTAATAATTTGTGATAATAATTTTTGAGCACTGTCCTAAGTACATTTTAGAAATCAACTCATGTTTTACTCCTGGTAACCTATATGAGAGGTTGTAGTATGGATCTCTTTTTACAGATGAGAAAACTGAGTCACAGAAAGGTGAAGAAATCTGTACCTGGCTTCAAACCTGGTGAGTGGCAGAGGTGGTGTTAGAACCCAGTTCTACTTGGTTCCAAGCCCACAGTGTCTTAACCCATGACCACACCAACTAGATTCAGTTACTATTTCTAATAGCGAAGAAGTCACAATTAGAAAAAAAAAACACTAAGGTATGTTTTACTATACTGCAATAGTTAAAATCTAGTTAAAATAGTAAAATAAATGTTTAAAAAATATTTCTGATAACCAATAAACGAGTAAACTGTTCCATTTCCAGAGGGTTTCTCTACAGGAATGTTCATCACTATTAAAATTCTTTCTTAACTTGAAAACTACCTGGCATGACTTTAAACCACCCAAGCTGCTTTTTAAAAGTGAGGGTTGGATCTTTTACAGGCAGTCCTTTGTTTGCAGTTCTAACGCCTGTGAAATACAAAATTTTTTTTATTTTGCAGTTTGTTGCTAGTGCAATGCCAGCTCTGGGGCCATCCATGGGCCTCGCTCAGAATAGGCTGCAAGGGCCCTTGCATGGGGTCAGCCCATGGTGCTTCTTGAAGAAGTCATGGAAACAGGGCCAGGCAGCCTCCTGGGGGAACTCCTGATCACCTAATGAAGACATCAGAGACCAAAGGAAACATTTAAACATTTGCATCCCTTAGAAGGCAAATCTCTGTTCTGCCTCCTGGTTTTACCTTGCCATGTGGGAACCCTAGGAACCGGGACCTGATTCCAAAGCCAGTTGACTTAGTTGGTCGTTGTGTCTTATTTCTAGGAATTGAGAAATGCTTCAGATGATCAAAATGTCTTAAGGTTCCCTAAATTTTTCCTCTGAATATTGCCACTTATTCTGCCATAGTGTCAGTCCTTTCCATGTTTAATGACCTTCCCATCTACCCTGTTGGTTTTCCCTATGTGTTGATGGGTGGTTTGAACTTGCTGAGTGTTACAAGCAGGGCTAAGCTTGTATTACATATTAGGTGAAGTAACTTCAACAACATGAAGAGACAGGGAGGAAAAAGGAATGCTAAGATTTTACTGAAGGAATTTTTGCCAAACACCATACAAAATAAGAAGAATCTCAATTTTTCCCACTAATTCCTCTCCTGAAGGATAAAGATGTTAGACCATATGGCTTATAACCTTCATGTCCACATGAATATTTTTATGCTTGAATACATTTTTCTTTTTCTTTTTGTAACATCTTTATTGGAGTATAATTGCTTTACAATGTTCTGTTAGTTTCTGCTGTATAACAAAGTGAATCAGCTATACGTATACATATATCCCCATATCTCCTCCCTCTTGCATCTCCCTCCCGCCCTCCCTATCCTACCCCTCTAGGTAGTCACAAAGCACCGAGCTGATCTCCCTGTGCTATGCAGCTGCTTCCCACTAGCTATCTATTTTACATTTTGTAGTGTATATATGTCCATGCCACTCTCTCACTTCATCCCAGGTTACCCTTCAGACTCCTCATAAACCTGAATCCTATTGTAAGATTCTGAAGGGGGATGATGCTTCAACTAAGGCTCCTGAATTTGAAGAGAAGCTTCCCTAATAAAATATTATCGAGATTGTAATTAAAAAAAGAAAAAAAATAGAAGTGCTCATTCTTAACCTCTGCTACACTAAAGACAAATATGTGATTTGCCAAAATGGCCTAGATTCAAAAAAAGGCTAGGTAGCTGAGCCCACACATATATGAAGCTGAAATCTAAAACGAGTTAGCCTTGAGCCAAAATAAAAATGTTTGTTTATTTCAAACATCGAGAAAAGATCTTTGAAACAAAAGTTCTTTCACTCTTAGATTATCTAGTGAACTGCAACAATTCTCCCCTTCACAAATAGAGAGATTTCCTAAAGGTTCAAAATGAATTATGCTCTCTAGACCTCTTTCAATAAACAAGTCACCTTCTGCATTCCCATGTTTCAACTCATTCATATTGATTGGCACAAGTGACTTTATTTGGAAATTCTCAATGCATTCCACTGAAACTCCCACCTCTAAGTAATTATTACTTCGCACAGGCTGGGTTAGGAAGTCAAGGTGTTTTTATCTTCTCATGGCGGTTCTTCTGCATTTTCTAAAGAGCACTGAACAATTTTCTATTTGAAATCGTTATTTGTATATATTTCTTACTACCTTAACTACAGGCTTCATGAGAGCAGGAACCACTTCTTTACCTCCAAAGATTGAATCTCATTATTTTATAGCCTTTCCAGCACTTTACACAGAGTAGTTACTCAATAAATATAAATGAAGGACCCAGAAATCCCCCTTGTAGGAATGCATCCTACAAATGTGTTGGCACAAGTGCAAAAAGAGATACTCATTGTAGCACTGTTTTCAACAATGAAAATCAGGGACTACATAAAATGCTCATCGACAGAGGAATGGTAAAATAAACATCCATACCATGCAAACTATGAATTGGATTGCTACATACACAAAAAATATATAAAATATATACACTTGGCCCCTCATAACAGGAGTAAATTAGATAAATAAGATATGGAAAAGTGTCCATGATATTATTATGTGAAAAGAGTTAAAAAGGAAATTTGCAGAAAAATATGTATTGCACGCTCACATTTTTAACAAGTGCCTACATATATATATGATATTATGTACTATAACATTTTTTTAGCATTAACAATATTGGAAAGGGTATACTGTAATGCTTGCATAAGCAAATACCTCTGGGAAGTGGAATGTGGTGGACAAAAAGGGAATTTTACTCCTTTACATGTTTCTTTAGTGCTGATATTCTTTACACTGAGTATGTATATCTTTACAATAAAAGGTTAAGGAATATAAATATTATCTAAATGATTGAATGAATGTTGAATGAATGAAGTCTATATAATCAAATGGTTAATTCTGTATACCTATCCTGGTTATAAGGAACAGCTGATAAAATCAGTCCTTTCTTAGGAATGAAGCATTACAGAACAAGACAGGTATTTACTGAAAGGCAACAACATAGCATCATCCGAATTATCCTATTCTAGGAGTCCATAGACTAAATTCCTGGATCACCTACTACCTACTGAGCTGTGTGACTACATAGCTTTCCTATGTTTTACTTTTCTGTTTTATAAAGTGAGGTTGTGTGGACTAAAGGATTCCAAAATTCCTTTGGGTTCTAAATTTCTTACCCACTTTTTTGAGAGGGAGAGAAAGAAAGAGAGAGAAATGATGAGGGTCATCAAATGGCCAAAGCATTAAAGAAAGATCTTTAGTTGCACTACTATTAGAAGACAGGCAGTTAACAGAATCTGACAGTGAAAAAAAAAGAGTACGTAGGAGGTTAATGTTCATTTTATACTTTGCTTCATGATATAAATTTAGGCTTTCATCTGCATTCAACCCTACATAACATCCTATAAGACAAGGGAACACTGTTTACAACATGGCATTTCAAGTATCCAGATGACAGTCCATTTGGAATAGATTACAACTCTGCTTTCTGTCATCAAACATTCATGTACTCATATTGCATCCATATGTAGCCAGGGACCATTTGTTGGTCCAGTTTTCTTTCATTGGGAGGAAAAGGGAAAATGAAGGAACATTTTAGCCCAGAAATCTTTCTTAAGATTTTCTTTTTTATTAACTTGTCTAGATTGGAAACTAAAAAATCATATGGGAGTTGATCAGCAAGTAACATCCATTAATAATGCTGCAGCGGAAGTGAACCTGAATCTCATCAACATGAAATGCAACCTCTCGTCTCAGAACCCATATCGATCCATGAATTTTACTCCAGCTATGTTACAGATATAAGACCAGGAGGGTCACCGAGATATAGTCTAATGGGAAGAGCTCCTTTTTTTATTTTCCAGCCTTGGTTTAAAAAAAATAATAGGTAATTTCTCTGAATCATGACATCCTATTAAATTCAAAAGGGGGCAACATTTTCCATTGTCCCCAGTGATATTATATGCAGTTCTTATTATAGTTTCTGACAGAGGATCTTAATTAGAACTTAGAAAGGACAAGTTCATTTTTTAGCCAACTTTGAAAGACCATCTCCCCCACCTAATTCTACTTGAAAATCAATACATACAGTTTTGCCTTTAGTAGCTCCCAGAATGAGATCTATAACATGCCATCTCCCACTCACCTGCATCTAGTTTTCATTACCCAAATATTTCTTTGTTCCTCTTTAAGAACTACAAAGAAAGATCTAGGCAGACTGCAATGAGAACACTGGGAAAGAGCTTCAGAGTGGGAAGAATGATGCAAAGGTTTGCCCTCCTCCAGGGCAATTCTCAGGGAAGCCTGAGAATTTGTTAGAAAAGGTAATGGAACCAGGGCTGGCAGAAGAATGGCCAGGTGTGTTCTTTATTGCACACCTGCCTCCTAGGAACTCTCCCTGCTTCTGCTCTTATGCTATTTCCTCCAGGTGCTTTCCTACCTCCCCACAGTTGGCCAGGCACCCCACCTTCCCCATTGCTGAACCTCAAACTGACCAGCCTTCCTCTCCTTCACAGTGTCCGGCAATGGAATCTTCTCTTCCAAGATCCACCTAGCCTGTGTAGACCCTACTCATCTGTAGATCCTACTCATCTGTAGATATTAAGAGAGTTAAACTGTGAAAGTAAGAGCTAAAGTATAAGCATTACACTCAGGCTTCTGAGAGGAAGTCAGGTCCAAGACAACTCTTCCCAGTTCCCGTATGACAGCCCCGGCCTGTACGTGTTCCCACAGTCTTACAAATCTAAATACCAGATTCCAAGCAGCCACTTCCAACAGATCAGAGTTGGCCCAAAAGATGGAAGCGGTTTACCATCATTGCCTTAGTCCCTAAAAGCAAAAAGTACTATTGCTAAAATAAGCACAGATAGCTGCCAAAGAAGGTGGGTAAGGTGATTACCTTATCATAGGTAAGGTGGATGTTTCAATAAAACTCTGAGGACACCACACCCCCTACCTGTGGAGCTGACCCTCCTTCTAACATACCCCTTCTGATTCTGGACTGTAAGGACAGAAGAGTCCATCCATCTGCCACATGCTCTGTGAGGACATAGCCAGCTTCTTTGTCCTTGACTGATTAATGATTTAAGGCTTAATTGCTCCTTTGCTATACATTTAAATGCAGTGGAAAAACAAAATAAATTGCCACTGTTCTTGAATGTCATACACATACGCATTTGGCTGTTTTCACCTAATTCTGAACTCGTAAGCATGTATTCAAGTGTATAGCAAAAGCGTGCAGTGTTCACATATAATGAAAAAACCAACCACCTAAAAATTCTAGTCAGCAAATTTTGTCAGCTTGAATTGGGAAAAGCTTTCCGATTTCGTAAAATCAAACTTGATTCCCAGATCAGTGAGCTGAAGTCACAGGTGTGTACACACATACTATGGTCCTATCATATAGAAAGTAGCTATGTGAATCAGTGTGGGATATAAGTTATCTGATTCTTGATAAACCAGCCCATTGTTTGACATCAAAATCGAAGCATTGTTTCATTTTAATGGCTTGGATTTGTGACTTTTCTCCCTGCAAGCACGCCCCCACCTACACATGCCCATTAATACAGGAATCAGATTATCCCCTTTTTATTCATTTCAGGGTATTTCACCACAGATGTCTTCTGAAAACCCATTCGATAACCAGAATCCATTGTTCATATTCACACTGTCTCAGTTCTTCCTACATGATTTCAACACATTTTCCTAAATTGTTCGGCACTCTTCTTCTCCAAAGTTTCCAAAGTTAGCCCCAGCTTTCTCTTGGATGAAAACTGCCTAAAATACTAACTTATCCTTATTAATAACGAAGTTTGATCTAACCAACCATTTCACGATCATTCACACAGTAAAAAACACGAGTTTGACTACTCACAAGGCAGCTGACAGTGTCTTGTTCAAGATCAAAACTTTTGCAGGTTGTCCTGTTTTTAGCTTACTTGCCTGTTAATCAAATTTTTGTTAATTTTTCTATAAACTGAATTTAATGCCAGAGGGACAAGGTAGTGAGACTTAGCAAATAGTTTGGGAATATGAGCATCCATGGATCTGTTAATGAAAGCCATGATTTCTCTACTCCTGATGCTACTTTTCCCTACTAGGAAATCTTAACACAATCTTAACTACCCCACCACATTTATAAGAGAGCCTCGTTAACATTGTGGAGTATTCATTTCCACTGTTCCTTCTATATACAGAATTTACAAAAATAAGATTGATCTGGGCGTAATAAATTGCAAACTCTTTCCTAAACCAGCTAAAAGCCAATAATCATGAACATGCCTTGCCATTTAGCAATTTTTCCTATCATCATTTTAATGATTATATTATTTTAGTGATTACATATATTAAGGGTCCCTGAAATATAGGCAGCTAGCTCTCTGCTAATTCGGGATCTTCATGGTATTTCTTACTTTTCGCTGTGATAAAAAAAAAAAAAAAAAGGTATTACACTGAACATTCTCACGGGTAACTCTTGCCACGCTGTTCTGAGCCAATGGATCCTCAAGAATAAATTAAAAAGCATTAGTGTGGGGCTTCCCTGGTGGCGCAGTGGTTGAGAGTCTGCCTGCTTGATGCAGGGGACACGGGTTCGTGCCCCGGTCCGGGAGGATGCCACGTGCCGCGGAGCAGCTGGGCCCGTGAGCCATGGCCGCTGAGCCTGCGCATCCGGAGCCTGTGCTCCGCGATGGGAGGGGCCGCAGCGGTGAGAGGCCCGCGTACGGCAAAAAAAAAAAAAAAAAAAAAAGCATTGGTGTGGAGAACTAGCCAAGAGGCAGCAGAACAGAGTGAGAAGACCCACGGAGCTCAGTAGGAGTCTTTAGGTTGTGCATGTTCCATCATCACCTCTTGTCCCTAAACCCCTCACTTCTCTTTCTGGACCTCAGGACCTCATCTGTGCAAGGAGAAAGGCCCATCCCAAGGATGCAGCAGCGACACCGTTCTGCAATCCTGCCATCCCTGCCTCCTGCCCTTCTTGAAAGAGGCAGCTCCTGCAGGAGCCTGGCTGAGCCCTGCAATCTGGAAGCCTGGGCATCTCGGTGGAGGTGGGAAGCTTGTACACTCATGCTGCCCTCTTTTGCCTGACAGGTGGATGCAAATGTCACAAAGCTCCCAGGAGCCCTGTTTCTGGGTCTGGTTAAAGCCAGAGAGTGGCATGGACATATATACACTACCAAACGTAAAATAGATAGCTAGTGGGAAGCAGCAGCATAGCACAGGGAGATCAGCTCGGTGCTTTGTGACCACCTAGAGGGGTGGGATAGGGAGGGGGGGAGGGAGGGAGACGCAAGAGGGAAGAGATATGGGAACATATGTATATGTATAACTGATTCACTTTGTTATAAAGCAGAAATTAACACACCATTGTAAAGCAATTATACTTCAATAAAGATGTAAAAAAAAAAAAAAAAAACTTCAAAGGGTGTCGGGCTGCAGCCTGCCTGTGAGGCTGCCCTGCAACAGGTGAGCTGAGCGTGGGAGGTGACGTTCCTTCTGTATAGACAAATCTCTCTCTCTGGTAAACCATATCATCGCGCTGTTTCTTGTCAAGTTCAAACATTTTAGAAATATCACAAAATTTGTGTAAAACACAAAGCCTCCCAGGCAGAAACTAGCCCTGCCTCCATCCTGGGGAAAAGAGCACATTTCAAAGTTGTGACGACGGGGTGGATCCAGACGGAGGTTCTGAGGCTTATACAACTTGGGGTGCCCTTTAAGAAAGACAGTATAAAGTTATTAGTATAAAATTAGCCACAGGGCTTTAAAGCGACCTTGCCTGGGAGGGTGTTGATGCTCAGATTTGCTGCTAAGTCTCCCTGGGGGCTTGGAAAGACACCAAACTCTGGGCCCTTCCCAGAGCTTCTAATTCAAGTAGATCTGGGATGGGGCTGAGAATGTGCATTTCTTACGAGTTCCCTTGTGATGTGAACGTTCCTGGCCCCCACTTTGAGAGGGTTCCCACTTTGAGAACCACTGGTTTATACAATTAGAGGTTGGGGACTCTTTGAGAAAAAGAACACAAAATTCTTTTTCACACTTTACAAATTTTATTTGCTTTTCCATATTTTACAAACAATGGGAGGATCCCTCCCAGGCTCTTGGAAGGGTTGCAGCAAGTGAGGGACACTGAGGTTTCACTTGGCTTGTGGTCAGGCCACCACACGGGGTGTCTGCTTTACTAGTCAGCAGAGAAAGAGGAGATCATGTCAGCTGTCTTCAAGACTCTCTTCCCTTCATCTAGAACACGGGACGATGGTTGTTTTTATTGCTACCACAAGGAGACAGCACAGTGTGTACAAGCTGTCACTGTAGAACTAAGCTAAGGAACTCAAATCTCGGTCTTGCCATGGACTGTGTGAACTTGGTCAATCACAGACCTCTCTGGGCATTCTTTTTCTCATCGCTAAAATGGAGGTGACAATGGTATCTCCTTCCCAGCATAGTGAGGAATCAGCAGCCGGTTAGGACTGGCCGCTATTAGCAGAAGCAGCAGCAGTGTGATGTGGCTTATGGCATTGACCCTGGAGGCTGATCGCCTGCGTTCAGACCCTGGCTCTACTACGTCACTGCTGTGCAAGCATAGACAAGTGAAGCAACCTCTCTGGGCCTTGTCTCCTCATCTGTGAAACAGGAATAATAGTAATAGCATCTCCCTCAGCGTTCTTTGAGGATGATAAAAGATAATGTATACAGACATGCATAGTGCCCAGTACATAGTAAGGCTCCAGAAATGCTGGCTGCTGCTGTTGTTGTTGCTATGATTTTCTCATTTAACGACCTTAGATTAATCCTCACTGGTTCGGGAAGCACAGAGGAAGTCCCCTGACTCTTCCCCATTGTCCATTGCTGAGCACATGGGAAAGAGTCCATAAAATTCTTTTGGATTGAAAACAAAACTGAGTTGAATCCCTTTGTCCCATCAACATCAATCATCAGAATTTATCATTCATTTTGGTATGAGTTAATAAAAGTAATTCTATGAAAATCAAAGTCCAACTGGCCTGTTCTTACCTTCCATTGTTTTTTTCCCAAAATTATATTCACACATTAGAGTTTTGGGGAGAGGGCAGGTCAGACAAATTTGCTCTCTAGGTTGAACAACTACTCATGTCTATTGGTGAGTAGAGCTTGGTGATTTTAGTAATTTTTTGTGTGGTTGATCTTAAATACATAGATCATTAAAGCTAGGAGCGGTAGGAGGAGGGGACAGTTCTAGGGGTTATTGTTATTTCATCAGCCACCAGCAAAATAGCTGTGGATGTGTTTTTGAGACCACCTAACAAGTGGCTGCCAATTGTCAGTGGGCCTGTTAGGGGCCATCTGTAAAGGGGGTTCAACTACAAAATGCAGAAGGTCAAGAGATAGCACAGAACCCCGGCCAAAAAGGCTAGGACAAGTATCAGGGGCCACCCCGTTGATAAAGAGTCTCATTCTGACCCATGCCTCAGCTTTCTTTCCCTACTTAACCTCCTCTAAGGGGAACTATTTAGAGGCCAACACCGAAATCTTCAGTTAACCAGGAGCTTCAGTTAAATGAAGCTGTGGTTATATTACACTATTAGATACTAGAAAATATCATTTATGCAGAAAAGGAGTAAAAATATGATGACTTTCTCTAAAGGATTTCAAATACTAATCCATTAATTCAAAAGCATGTGTAACACTTCTAATGGGCCATAAATGATTCCAACACCAGGATGGGAAGTAAAGTACTTCATTCAACATATTTGTGATCATGTCCATTGCAAACTGCTTTAAGACCTGTGTTCCCCATAGTGCAAGGCACACAGTAAATCTGGTGCCTCAGTTAAATCTGGTCAAATTTAAGTATGCTGGTAATACACTTTTGGTACCACAGACTAGAATTATATGGTCTGCTAACATCATGTTCACTAAGGAAGATATGCTATCTGTCATGTGTTTCTTTTATATGAACATGTCCTATCTTCGCAAGGAGACTGGGAATACCTCCAGGAAAGGGACAGCATGGAGCCAACACTGTGTCTGGCTGGTGCTGAGCACAGGGCCTGGTCTTTGCTAATGAAGATGGCATCAACAACCTCCACAAGGTGGACATAGTTCATCGTGCCCCACTCATTATCCCTCTAATCTATGCCCATCCTAAAGGAACAAAGTGCCATGGGAACACGGTATGGAGCCTGCTTTCTGCTGAGAATTTCCAGGAAGGTATTCCAAAGAGCAGATCTTAAAACTAGTCCTTGAAGCATGAATAGGATTGTGGTGGTGGTGAATAGGAGGAAGAATATTCCAAGCAGCAGAGTAAACATCATGAACAAACACTGTAGAGGCACAAAAATGCAAATCAGGTATATACCCAAAAGAATTGAAAACCGTGACTCAAAAGGATACTTGTACACCCATGTTCATAGCAATGTTATTCACAATCACCAAAAGGTGGAAACTCACAGATGAATGGATAAAGAAAGTGTAGTCTATACATACAATGCAATATTATTCAGCCTTAAAAAGGAAGGATATTCTGACACATACTGCAACATGCATGAATCTTGTGGACATTAAGCTGTGCAAAATCAGCCAATCACAAAAGGACAAATATTGTATGATTCCACTCACAAGAGGTACCTAGTGTAATCAAGTTCAGAGACAGAAAATAGAATGGTGGTTGCCAGGGCCGGTGGGAGTGGGGATTGGAGAATTTATTTAATATATACAGGGTTTCAGTTTTGCAAGATGAAAAGTGTTCTGAAGATGAATGGTGGTGATGGTTTCACACAATATGAGTTATTTAATGCCACTGAATCATACACTTAAAAGTGATTAAGATGGTGAATTTTACGTTCTTTGTAGTTGACCATAATAAAAATATTTTTTTAAATGCAAACCAAAAACCATCACAACTAAGCCCTAAATTAAAACATTACCTTCTAACTACTTAGACATTTACACTCTCAAAAATATTGGACAGTTATGTTTTAGGCAAATTTTCATTGTGCAAATTTGAAATATTAATATGACATTACACCAAAAATTGGAAATATGAGTCTCCCCCTAAAATTTTGTACTTAACTAAAACGCATGTAATTTTAGGTTTCAAACACCAAATGAATCGCAAACCATGTTAACGATAAGGTACATGGCAACATTACAGATAAACAAAAATTCCCATCATTCATCAGTGACCTGTCAACTGAATAGCTCATGATTTTAGTGAATATTGAGCTCTTATTTTTAAGTACAGCCATAAATTTAAATTTCTTCTTATGCTATATTCTTGGAATTCAAACTCTTACATGGGTGGTACCACCACTAATGCTGAAAAAAAACACAATTGAAAATAAATAAATTTGGAAAAGAAATTAGAAGGGGCACCATCTTAAGAAACAAGTTAATCATTTATTAATGATTTCTCTATCTTTTTAGGCTAAAAGATGTATTTTTTAAAAAAATTTAAGCCCTACCTTCTTCAATTTGTGTGTTCTGAGAACACATCCCCATGACTCTACATTGTTCTGGAAATAAGTGTGTCTATAAGAAATGCATCCTTATAGGAAATGCAACTATCTTGTGTTATGAAAGTCCAGTTTCCCCTTAGAAGTGCTATCACTGGACCCTCAGAAAATGTCTGGGGTCTGCTGGTCTGGAGCCCTTCTTTGCTATCCCCTTAACTAGAGCAATCCCATCACTATGCTCAGTGTCTGCAGAGTCTTCTCCCAGACACGGAGTCCCGTTTGCTCAGATGACCATGCACATGAGAAGCAGCCCCTGGGTGGACACTTGCTCCCAAGAGCAGGTCTGGGAAGGCTTCCTCCAAACTGGGATATGTGGATGGCTGGAGGCTGCCTCCAGAGGGTAAAAAATTACCTCAACTCCTGCACAGATTTTACCTCCTGAAAGCAGTCCTGAAAAATTATCATAGTATTGGACCTTGGATCATTGGAAGCTTCCAGAGGTGTCAGAACCATTTGATCACTGGCTCACTGGAGAATGGAATAACTTAACCCTGTAAGCATATATTGTCCAATCCAATGTACGAATATGAGAAGATACAGGTACAAAAGATGGACTATTCCAAGACACACGTGTCTGTCAAATAAAGAGGAGAAAATTGAAGGCTGGAAGAATATTACCAAACATACTGGAGCCACATAAAATATGAAGCCTCTTATCAAATACACATCTTTGCTCTTCGAACCTTTCCCACAGGGACACACAGTCTGTCTCGATGCCTGTGCAAAGGTTGGTCTGTGAAAACAGGACTGTGAGTAACAGAGGGAAGTTTCCTGCCACTCTCCCAAGTCCTGTACAGGGACCAACAGCAATGTGAGGAAGGAAGCACCCAGTGAGGCTGTCAGGTGCACTATTGCCTCCAAGTCCAGCTCCATGGCCCTTTGTCACAGTATTACCTGACTCCCTTTGCATGAATGTATGAGAAGTCTGAGCTTGGCAGGTGACTTCCTGTTTCCGACAGAGTTCTCTGGGGTAACAGAAGCACAGGCAGCTGCAGAGGGCCTTCTGAAGGCGTGGGACCCCTGGCATCCCTGTGGAATGACTTCCCCAAGCCAGTGCTCAAAAGTTTACCCCCAAAACACACACACACACTCTCTCCTTCTCTCTCCCAGGAAAGAATAGGATGGTAAGAATTAGAAGGAATCAAGTTAGCATACTAGAAGAAGCCCTGCCATAACAAAGATGCATCTGGAAATCAAACCAAAGAATCTACTTAGATTACTGCCTCCTGTAGAGGTTTTGGTGGGAGCTGAGCGGTGGCATAGCTGGGCTTCCATTCATCTCCAGACTGTAATTGACATAAAGAGAAAAAAAAGTGCATTGTGTTCCTAACTCAGTTCTTCTTGGATTCTATGTTTAATGCCAGTACTCCTTTTGTATTTTTCAGTCACACAAAATGGCACTTATTAATGAGCTCTCAAATTACATAAAGAGAGATCTAAAGGATAGAAACTAAATCATTTAAAGTAAGCCTGTAGCATTGTGGCTTTGAGTACAGAATAGCATCTGTGTGCAAGTGAGGAGGACCCGCCTGCTGCAGCTATGGAAACCACAGCCAGAGGAGAGGGGAGAAGAATAAGCAGAATAAGCAGTAGGGTGCTGTGAAAAGGAAAAATGCCCAGAAAGAAGACACTTAGCATCCCTAAACACACACACACACACACACACACACACACACACACACACACCTCTTGCTGGTACCTTAAATCATGCAACTCTCATCTCCCAATTATATTGTTGGGTTGTAAAATTGTAGGCTCCCACATTAACAAACGTGTATTTATTTGCATATACACACATAAATACAATATTATATATTTATAATATTGTATATATTATATATGTATATTAGCTTAACAAATAAAAACAAATAATTTTGCAACGTAAAAGTCCTGGGCATTCAATCCATTATGATGATCCTCTGAGCATTCCTCCTCCTTCCCGGATGGTACCAATTAAGAGTAAGACCCTCATCTTAATAGATGTTGAGCAAATAAACCCGATCTGAGGCTTTAATGAACAAAACCAGACACATTTACTATACCCAAGAGAAGCAAAAATAAATATAATGTTCACAGTGGGCCACTTGGGTTAACTTGCGATGACTGGGGCTTTGACCTGTGGCTGTGATTAGTTTTCCCACATATCTGTAATTAGCATACCAGAGGCTAAGACACTGTTGGACACAATCCTAACCATGGAATCCTTCCATTCCCTTTATTTTTCCTTAATATTGTTTGGAGAGGTGATTTCCATCTCTTAAATACATTTCATTGCTTCTATTGAAATGGAAAGCAGAGCTTTTTAAGATTCTAATCAATAATGAGTAGCACCTAAGTGTGCAGCTTGTTCTGTGTCAAGAAAATATGTCACTTGCCAGGTCTATGCTGGCTCTGGATGAGTACAGCTTACATCACCTGCATAGGCTGTGTCTCAAAGAGTTGCATTTGGAATGGCCCTGCAGAATGGAGACGCACCTCAGGCATTCAAACCATCTCCCAGGGCCCCCTTGGAGCCCTAATATTTTCCTGAACCACAGGTGGCAGTACAGACATTCTGCAGGAACTAATTAAAGAGGTTTCCTGTTTCAGGCGGGGTTGTACAAATGCGGCTTAAAAGAAAGGATGGGGTAGTTAAAAAAACACAACCTGATTCAAGTTTCTCTGCACACACTGTCCTGTTTCTACATATGTCGCACCTAGATATTCTCTCGCCACCACCTCCTTGTCTTATTTAAAGAACTCACCTTGCGATAAAAATAGTTTTCTTATTTACAATTTACAGCATTTACAATTAACAGGCTTCCAACTACAGATTCCCGCTGACACACACAGACACACACACACACACTAACACACTAACACATCTAAGAGAGCTTGAGCTTGTCAAAAGCACAGATTCCTAAGCAGCAAAGCCAAGGGTTGCTTTGTGAGAAAGCTGCCATATTATGGGAACATTTGGTTTCTGAACTGCCTTAAAATGGTGACCTTTTTTCTATTGCCAAATAAACATTCTGCAAGCTGCACTGGTGTAGAACAAAAGTATCATTCTATAGTTGATCATGCAGATCTAAGGGTTGTCTTTTAGATCCTTTCATCATTTTTGACCAGAAAAAGCATTTGTTTGAATTCTGGGCAGAAACCAGTCCACTTCACTTTTAATGCACATTTCACTTAAAAAAAATCTTTTAGGAGTGCACAGCACACAGCTCTCCTCTGGAAAGAGAGACAGAGAGACTTAATAAAACATCAAGTCCCAGGGAATCTACATGACTAATTTTGTATTAAAAATTATGGAAGATATCTGTTCCAGTGGGAACTGTCCCCAACTATTAGTAATTGAAAACATGAGTCATGAAGACATGGAAAATACAATCTGTAGCTCATCTAGTACATTTTGCCCAAAAATACAATCTATGGAGTTCCGTATCACCCATTTTGCTGCAGTGTGCCACTCAGTGATGCAGTCCAATTTTGAAGGCAAATATGTCGTGTTTTACTGATTCATCAAGTTCTCTGGGCAGCTCTTTGAAAGCGGCACCCTCTACACTGAGCAGGACCACATAGCCAGCCTTCCTTTTCCTCTATCTATTCTATTTAGCCTGCCATTGCATAGATATGCTCTACTTTTATTACTATGGATTCAAATGAAAGAAAAGGAAACCTTTAAGAGTGATCCAGGACATGTAAATAATCAACACCGAAGTCTGTCATTCTGCACTCCTGTGTCTTGGTCGCCAGAAAGTAGAGGTGACCTTTCCTGTGGATTAATGTGAAATCTCCCAAGCTCACAGAGAATGAACATTTTAAAGTTTTCCCAACATTCATCGTGGTCTAGTTACTCAGTTCTTCTAAAAGTGACTACTCTGAAGGTCCAAGAGTAATTCCCCAGCTGTGTTCACCTTCTGGCCATGTGCTAAGCCAGAAATGTAGGTGTCACCTTTAAGTCTTCCCCCCACCTTCCCCCAGAGTCTCTATCCAGAAAATGACCCATGAGTCCTGCCTCAACCTTCCAAATATAGCCCTTGACTAAGTAACTCCTATTCATCCTTACAGATTTACTAAGGCATCAGTTCCTCCTGAAAATTGGCTCTCCCTTCCTGTACCTAAATCAAATCCTGCATCTGGGTATTTCCATAATCCACTGTGCCCATCTCTAGCACAGCAAAGTCACAATTTATTATAATGGTCTAGTTACATGCCTCTCTTCTCTAAGAGATGGTGAGCTCCTTGAAGAATATAACTGTATTGTTTTTCTTTCTCTTCTCGATGTGCCCAGACCAGGTGTTTGGCAGATGGATGGAGAGATGGATGTGTGGATAGAGGGACAGTTAGCAACACTCCCAACAAGAGGACCCTGACTTCCGCTGTCCTGCAGACTTACCAAAGACATCGTCCAAATCACAGCTGTCATGAGGACGTCCTTCTTAGCCACATTGCTTGGACAATTATTAAAAACAAACTATACTTTTTTTTTTTTTTTTTTTTTTTTGCGGTACGCGGGCCACTCACTGCTGCGGCCTCTCCCGTTGCGGAGCACAGGCTCTGGACGCGCAGGCTCAGCGGCCATGGCTCACGGGCCCAGCCACTCCGCGGCATGTGGGATCCTCCCGGACCGGGGCACGAACCCGTTTCCCCTGCATCAGCAGGCGGACTCTCAACCACTGTGCCACCAGGGAAGCCCCAAACTATACTTTAAAGAAAGTTTAATTTACATTCAAAAACAGTTTCTGAACACTAACCCTTGGAGAAAGCCTCAAGGAAACAGCTCTAAATCATGAAAGACTTGTCTCTGAAGCCGGACCACATTTAGCTTCCAAATCAAACAGGCAGTTCTTCCGCCTCCATTTCTTTATGCCACCAACAAATGTAGCTCTGCTGTAGTCTAAAAATCCTGGTTTTAATTCTTCCAGGTGAAACATGCCTGCCTAAACAATTAGAGGCACTTGATCTACCAAGATTAATGGCCAGTTTTGGGACCTGGAATAATTTAAATCCCAAGAGAAGTGGGCTAAAACTTTCACCAGCAGAAACCCTTCATATCTCATCATACTATAGTGTGCACTTAAAATACCAGCAATCCGTCCAGGTCAGTACCTTACACATAATCCAGATAGAGTTGGCAGATAAAATATAGGATATTCAGTTACATTTGTCTCAGATAAACAATAAATAGTTTCTGTGTAAGTATGACCCATGCAACATTTTATGTAAGTATGACCCATACTTATACTAAAAAAAATTATTCATTACTTATCTAAGACTCAAATTTTACTGGGTGTCCTGTATTTTTATGCACTAAATCTTCAACCCAGATCAGAGGTGCAGGGTTAGGTGTCTCATCTGAAATTTCTGGGAGAGTAGATATTTCACTGAGAGTTAAAAGGAAAGTTCTGTCATCTGGTTTGGTCCTGCCATATGGAAGATAATTGTCCTTGGTGCGCTGGCCACTCTGGCCATCCCTGAGGGAGGCTGCAGCCCTTCCTGACCTCCTAGCATCGTTACAAAGTCAGTTTCAGTTCATGAAATCAGAACTCATTTGCCGATGTATTCTGCCTGAATTCTCCCCAAACCTTCATCTGAGAATCACCGAATATGAAAATCCTGACAGCAGTGCTGGGCACAGCCATGCAAATGGAAAAACCTCGGGAAAATGAAGGCATTGTGCAGGAGATTTTCTATCATCATTTTAGGTTTTGTGACCGCAGTTCCGGCAATTACATATCAGTTTCTAGACACCCGTTATACCTATTATTTTCTCTGGCTCCAAGTACAAATGCACAGGGTCTGGACTAGGGGAAGGCGAAGAAGGCATGTAGGGTGCATAGTTTAAGGGGGGCGCAGAGTCCCAGAGTAGGTGTGGAGTCAATACTTGAGAGCGGAACCTCCTTTAATTTTATGCCCCAGGTACCTCACTTCCCTCTCCTTAGTCCTGACCCTGCAAATATAGGTTATTTCTCTTCAATCTGAATGGTTTGGCAGACAAAAAAAATGAACATTTCTAATAGTGGCATCAGGGTCATTTCCAGGTGGGAACAATTCCAATGTATGAGGAAAGGGGTTGCAATCTTTAGCAAACGCATAACAGTTCCTCACGGATATAGAGGTGTAATAACCAGCACAAAGTCCTCCACACAAGAGCTAGTTGCTGTCTTCATCAACTCCTGGAATACAGTAGATTATGCATTCATTTCCTAGGGTTGTGGGAACAAAGTACTGCAGATTGGGGGACTTAAACAACAGAAATATATTGTCTTATGGTTCCGGAAGCTGGAAGTCTGAGATCAAGGTGTCGGCAGGCTTGGTTCCTTCTGGGGGCTGTGAGGGACAATCTGTTCCAGGCCTCTCTCCTTGCTTCTGGTGGCTTGCTGGCCACCTTTAGCATCGTGGTGTGTTGAAACATCACCTGACCTCTGCCTTCATCATCACGCGACGCTCTCCCTGAGTACCTGTCGGTCTGCAACTCCCCTCTTTTTAAAATACCAGTCATATTGGATTAAGACCCATCCTAATGACCTCCTTTTGACCTGATTTTCCCCTATAAGGACCCTATCCCCAAATAAGGTCACATTTTGAGGTGCTGGGGGTTGCATTTGAGGGGACACCAATGAATCCATAATAGAGTGTCTCTACACTGATTGGTCAAGGACACACCTGTTGACTCTCAAGGCCCCTTGGACAGGTGACTGTTTCCCTCAAATTTCTTTTTTGTCTGTGTGTATCTTGCTACCCTCCCTCCAACCCCAAACCAACACCTTCCTCCAATCATGTTATATATTGTACACCCCTTGTGGACAACCTGTGTGCCCCTCTTCGCACAGAGAGAGCCCCTGAGCAGCAGAGGACAAGGTAACCCATCCTGGCTCTGTTATCAGCATCACTAATCATGCTGCAAAAGCCCCGAAGACAAGCTCCTCCTCCCTCATTACTGCAGCACCAGAACTAAAGTGAATTTCAAGAACTCTTCCGGCTCTATTTTTTTTTTTTCTATTTGCTTCATCACAAGCATCACTTCCTGGGAGAATGGAGTTAAAGTACTAAAAAAGCATCTCAGGGCTTCCCTGGTGGCACAGTGGTTGAGAGTCCGCCTGCCGATGCAGGGGACACGGGTTCGTGCCCCAGTCTGGGAAGATCCCACATGCCGCGGAGCGGCTGGGCCCGTGAGCCATGGCTGCTGAGCCTGCATGTCCGGAGCCTGTGCTCCACAACGGGAGAGGCCACAACAGTGAGAGGCCCGCGTACCGCAAAAAGAAAAAAAAAAAGCATCTCAAATCCCAGAAAGTTTCTTTTTTTCATAAGCAAAGAGCCCTGGGTCACAGGGGAGATTGGCGGAAATCTGCGTATGCTCGCGATTGGGCGGGGCCTCTCAGGGATACCTAGGACAGCAGGCTAGGGGAACAGGCCATGGTCTGTAAGGGCCAGCTAGAGTTCCTTACAACCACGTGAAATGTGGCATCTGAAGGAGAAGAGTGGCAGTTTATGAGCATCCCAGGAGAGCAGGACAAGATGTGAAAGGGGGAGGGGGAGGAGAGAATAAATAAAGTAGGGGGAACACTGGACTGAAAAGTGCTATAATAGTACTGGGCAGAAAAGCCAGTGATGAGTTTGAGATATGGTTCTTTCCAGAACCGCTGTGTGACCTGGAAAAAAAGTACTTAACCTCTCTACATCCCACTTTCTCCATTTATAAAATGGGATATTAATAGCTGCCCCACAGGTTTGTTGGAACATTAAATATAAAACGCCTCACCAGGAGGCACACCTAATCCAAGAGATTCTCAGTAAGTGTCAGTTCCCTTTCTGGCTTCCCTGAAGGACTTTTAAAATGAGACCACCTTAGAAGAGATTTTCGGAGGATGGGGGAGGGACAGTGGAAGGACTGGGCCGGGAAGGAGGTGGGGTGGGTTGGGGGTGTGTGTGGAAGGGAACGTTCTGAGTTTTGCTCGGCTCTGGGTGCTGTCCATGGTGGCTATCCTCTTGGGGCTGCAGGGAGAAGAGGCTGAATAAAGGTACAGCGAAGACTGGGGGCCAAGGGCTCAACAGAGGCCTTTTCCAGAGGGGTCGGGAACTGTGCACGATTAAAGCCAAGGAGGCTGAAAGAGCTCTCTGGTTTTTGGCAAAATATGTCGCCAGGACGCTGGGTGATTTTCACAATCCAGGAGGAAAGGAGGCGCTGAGCATGCCCGGCACTGCGCCCGGCCGACGCTAGGTGGCGCCGCTCAGCAAGGCAGCCCGAGGCGGCGGCCTCAGCCGGGCGGTGGGAGGTTCCCGCAAGACTGCTCGTCTCCTCGGAGAAAGCAGGTTCTGCTCAATCCCTGGGTTATTTCTGCCTTCCCATTAGTATTTGCTGAGTAAACCAACATCTTTTATTTTTTTAACATTGAACTCTCAACAGAGATACACAGGCAAAACGTCATGTACACAAGACTGATGCGTTCATCAGTTTTTCCTTAGTTAAAATGAGATTTGAACTGATCAGGAGGAAATCAAAACGATATGAAATTACTCTAAATTTTGTGACTTTTGCCTGTGGGTAAAGTCTGAAGTGAACAATTAACATTTATAAGATGATGATTTAAAAAAAGAAAGAAAAGAAAAGAACTAGCTAAAAAAATCATATGGCAATGAAACGAATCATAGCCCACCCGGTGACCCAGGAATTCCACTCCTGCGGGAGAGTATTGATGTCCAAAAAACGTGTATGCAACAAGAATGCTCAAAGCAGATTCATTCATGATAGTCCAAAGCTGGAAATAATCCAAATGTCTGTCAACAGAATGGATGAACAAACTGTGGTATATTCATACCACAGAATCACTCTCAGCAATAAAAAGGGATGATCTGCTGATAGGGGCAACAGCATGGCTTTATGTTAAGTGAAAGGAACCAGATACCAAACACTAAATAATCTGTGGTTCCATTTTGATGAAGTCCTAGATCAGGCAAACTAACTTACAGTGATAGAAAGCAGATCACTGTAAAGCAGATCAGTGCCTCTGCAGGTGCCGATTACCTGGAAAGGGGCGCGACAGAACTTTCTGGAACAATGGAAAAGTTCTAGTTCTTGATTTCAGTGGTGGTTACACAGGTCTGTATATACGTGCACATATTCATGGAGCTGTACACCTTGGTAAAATGTGTGCATTTCACTACAGGAAATTATACCTCAATTAAAAGAAAGAGACAGAGGAAGGAACAAAAGAGGCAGATCATTTCCACTCCTGCATTTCCTGTGGATTCCTATATCCTTTTTAGAAATTGTCTCAGCATATTTTTTCCTCTAATGTGAAGAATATGGCCTATATCTGGCATCTGTCCCTCCTGTCCATGTTTTTTTGTTTTGTTTTGAATAATTTAGCTAAAGACTTCATTAGTTTTTTTTAATAGTGCTTATGCTTCCAACTAATGAATTGTCCAAATCCTCATCCTACGACTTCCATTTCACTCATTAGAACCTTAATTGTCAAGCAGCTGAAATGATTCTTATTGTTTATTCTAATCGCTATTAGGAAGGAGTGCTGGAATTATATGTAATTTATTAGACACATAACAATAATGAGGGACAAATAAAGTTTATTTTCCCTGAAATTATTTCTACGGTACAGGAAGGGGCATGGTTAAGCAAGGCTGCCCTGGGCATCTCTGGAAGGAGCAGAAGCTGTTTTCTCTGGGTGCCTCGACTTGCCTTTCTTATCTTCAGAGTCACTCTTTTCCCACCCCCTTCAGGCACTTGGGGCCTTCAGAGAGTGTTTTTCCTGTTGCCCCCATCATAACCCACTCTTGGAAGAATCTGGTGTTGGCCATTACTCCTCCATGCCAATGGGACCCCCACTTGCTGCTTCTCCCCAGTGTCAGAGATCCAAAAATAAGAGAGATGGGGTCACTGTATTCAGGGGCCAGGCACCAGGAACCTGGAGTTTATGACCAAGGACTCTGGATGGGCAGTGGTATGATGTGGGTGCACAAAACAAGATACCTAACAAGGGGCAAGTGGGAGCCAAGCCCAAAGCCAAAGAGCCTAGAGCAGGGGGAGTTAAGGTGTGAAATTTTCCTCCACCAAGAGGGAGGGAGATTTTTCCTTGTGGCTGACACCTATACCTAGAGATACTGTCTGTTTGTAATTTACACAAGTCATGCTGAGGCTAGCAATGCCCCAGATTTGGCTTCTGGAAGATTGTATTGTTATTATGGTCAACACACCTACTTTGAGTGTCTAGCTGTGAAGAATGTGAAGAGGATGTGGATGGCCCACTCATCCCCACAAGGAATTTACATTCTAGCCAAGGAGTGTACAACGATACCTGGAAGCTAAGCCCTTTCCATCCGACCATCTTCATGAAGCCCCTTCCTGTTTGGCCTTTCCTCTGAGAGGACATTTTTGATTCTCCTATTTTGAGTTGGGAGACCCTCCAAAGCCCTCCAAAACACCAGTCCTTAGATCAAGTCTCATCATAATTATCACGAATGGTGCTAGAATTTACATGCACACCTATGTATATTGCAGGTTTTAGAAAAAATCATCACAATAACTCATAAGGTTGTAGCCTCTGTTTCCTCATCTATAAAATGGGAATAACAAAGTGTCCACCTTCAAGGGTTGCCACAAAGACTAAACAGAAAACACTCATGTGTTTAATGCCCCTGTGAGAGTCTACTTTGCTAAGAAATTGAAGGTACAACTTGTCCACATTGATAACAGAGGTGGAGACAGAAAGAAGAAGCAGTGTGGCCGGTACCCAGATCTCAGGCTGGTTACCAGCCTCTCATCAGGCCCCTGGCAAACTGGCTTAAGGTCCCCCCACAGAAATCTACACAGGGCCAGCTTCATACTTGCCTTCCCTCCTGGCCCATCTCCCAGTCACCTGTCTACCTACTTCTCATGGGAGATACTAGTTATGTAAAAAGAGGAAGTCTATACAGAATTTTGTGGTGGATAAAAGTGGCAAGAATGAACATCCTTGTCTTGTTCCTGATCTTAGAGGAAATATTTTCAGCTTTTCCCCATTGAGTATGATGTTAGCTGTGTGTTTGTCATAAATGGCCTTTATTACGTTGAGGTATGTTTCCTCTATGCCCACATTCTGGAGAGTTTTTATCATAAATCGTTGTTGAATTTTGTCAAAAGGTTTGTCCACATCTATTGAGATGATCATATGGTTTTTATCCTACAATTTGTTGATGTGGTGTTATCACATTGATTGATTTTTGCAGATATTGAAAAATCATTACATCCCTGGGATAAATCCCACTCGATCATGGTGTATGAGCCTTTAATGTATTGTTGGATTTGGATTGCTAGTATTTTGTTGAGGATTTTGCATCTATGTTCATCAGTGCTATTGGCCTGTTACTTTATGGAATTCCCTGGTGGCCCAGTGATTATGACTCGGCATTTTCACTGCTGCGGCCTGGGTTCAGTCCCTGGTTGGGGGAAATAAGATTCCCCAAGCCGTGTGGTGCAGTGTATTGTTATGTGTCTATATGTACATAATTTTAAAGAGAAAAAACATTTTAAGACATCAAAATATTTGAAATGACTGCCTTTCAAAAATGAAATCATGAGGGGCTTGTTTGCTACTTTTTCTATTCCCCCAGCTTCACTTTTAAATAAGTACATATTGTTTTCATAATCAGAAAAATTGAGCATAATTTTAAAAATCAAGCCAGTGTTGTGACACTAGTGAAACAAAAATCCCTATTTCTGCCCTTCCTGCCTTGGCCCAGAAATGGTCTCAGAACATGGGGTCTGAGGCTGAGGTTGGGGCTCTATTGCATGTAATCTCCTTGCAAAAATTAAAGGGGGGAAAGCTGGACCATCCACACAAAGTCTTACCAAGGTTTTTATTGATTTGTTGGCAAACCAACCTGACTTTATATATTTTATTTGCTCTATCCACTTCATTTTTATATGAGTTTATTTTTAAGGTTTCCATTTATTTGAAGTGGAGGATTTTGCCACATAAAGGTTAAAAACTGACCTGGCCATCAGTGATGGTCTGGATACCACTTGGCCCAGCCAAGCAAAGACATGAAGGTCAAGGCCACAGTCCCAAAGCATGGAAAAAAGCTTCCCTAAGGGCCACCTGCGGGTCCGTGAGGACTGTGTGAACACGCTCATTAGAGGTCAAGAATAAGCTTGAGAAGTGAGGCTGATACAGTGCAGCTCTCCAGGTGGGAACAGAATCCGTGGACTGCTGGGGCTGAGACCTCACCTTGCTCATCCCACACCCTCCAGTTCCATCAGAGGGAGCTGGACCTGGAGCTTCAAAGGGCAGAGCACAAGACCTCACACCAGAACTACTGAATCAGATCTGCAAATTACCAGATCCCAGGTGATGCACAGACACATTAGAGTCTGAAAAGCACCGCTGTAAGCACCTGGCCCATGTGGGTGCTCACCCATTGATAATCAGGCCTGCATATCCATGTATCATCGTATTGGGTTCTCATACCCTCCCCCAACCCTACAGAAGATGAATAGAATTGATGCTACAGGCCCTATTTTACAAAGGAAGAAAATGATTCAGAAGGACAAGCGACTAGAGCAAAGCCATTTAGCTTGTTAGGTACAGAGCAGCCATGGGACCCCAGCCTTTGACTCCAAGTTCAGGAATCTCTGCATTACACATACCTGCTTCTTTGTGCTAGACTCAACAAAGGGCAGCTCTGTGAAACAGGCCATGTCAGGTACAGATGGGCCATGCTAGTCCTTATAAGGGAGATGGTTTCCATTGACTACAGTATGACATTTCTTACCCTAACTATTTTATCTCATTTACACTCTGTGTCCAGGGCTGTCCGTGCCTTTGGATGGAGTGAAGCAAGTTCGCTCTCTCACAAACATCTACTGAGAACCCAAATAGGTAGACTTTGAAATACTCTAATGAGAGAGTAGAGGCTCCTGGTTGTTTCAAAATACCCATTCTATCTTCTTTCCCAGTAACAGAACCCCAGCTTTAATTGGGGTGGTATTGTACCTAGGTAAAGACTACTTCCCAACTTACCTTTCAGCTAGATATAAGTACTAATGAAAGAGAAGAAGACATTGCTAGTGAGTATTATGAGAAATTTCTTTAAAGGGGAGACAAATGGCTGTGCAAACTCTTTTTACCCTTCTCTCCTGCTTCCTGTTTCCATCTGGATCACGGATGTAATGGCTGGAGCTCTAGCAGCTATTGGATCACAGAGCAACCTCACAGAACAGAGCCAAGGACTAGGGATGAGAGCAGCTCTTGCTGTTGGCTCTCCAGTGGGTGCCTGGAACCCCTATACCAGCTCTAGATACTGCTCTCTGGACTGAGATATGTGAGAAAAAATATCCTCTTATCTTAATCTGTTGAGTCTCTGCTGTAGCAGTCAAATACAATTTCTAACTGATACAGCAAACAGACCAAGATACCCTGACTTTTCAGAGCCTAGAGGCTCATCAGCTGGAATTAATGCAATGTGACAAACATGGGATAGAGGATTATAGGAACCATAAATCCAGGGAACCTGCAAGATGCAGGAAGATTTCTCCAGAGAAGTAAAATCTAAGGTTAGAATTAACATTGGACTGGATTTAGTCACACAGAGAGGGGAGAGGAGAACATTCCAGGAGAGGAAAGAGCATGTGTAAGGACCCACAGGCAGGACAGGGAGCATCCTCTGTCCTGCTAACGAATTCGAAATTTATCACAACAGTGATAGAGGCTGCTGAAGGCCTGTAAGTAAAAATATTCATGTTAGAAAAATCCCTCTGGTTGCTATGCTGAGAAGGGACTAAAAAGGCAAGTTTGAAAGCAGGAGGCCAGTTGGAGGCCAGTGCAGGGACATGGGTGGGATACCAGAGCAGCAGGGACCCGGCAGGATGCTGGCAGTGGGAGAGAGAGAAAGGGATGCATCTGAGTGACACTTGGCAGATAGAACTGACAGGACGTGAAGGGAAGGGGATAGGAAGAGTCATGAGAGGGGCTCAGTGTACTGGCTTTGTAGCTGAGCAGGACCCTATGAGGCTTTCCCAGAATAGACTCCCACCTGTGTCCTCCACCTGCCTCTTGTCTGTAGAAAAACTTTAGCCTCCTAGGCCTTCCCCAAGTTCTAAAGAATAAATTTAATCAAAGAAGTGAGAAAATGCAAAAAGCAAGGAAACAGTCAAGCAAGACAAAATAATAATACCTTAGCCATTAAACAAAGTCAAGGACTTTTAGTTCCTCCTCAAGAGCTATGGAGAATATTCTGAGCCAGGTCCTTTGAGCTGTTTTGCAGATACTGAATCCCCCACCAGGTGGAAGAAGTTAAATGTATGCTGCCCACAAGCATGTAGACCCCAGACCAGTTGGAACAAAGGTTGGGGATGCTGACTCCCTATTACCTCACCACCAGCCAATCAGAAAAGTGTCCACGAGCTGACCACGCCCTGCTCCTTGAACAGTATAACACTTCTCATTACCCTCTCCCGGTCGGGCACACAGTCTAGAGGGCATTAGCCTGCTGTGGCCCCCTTTACCTGGCAAAGCAAT
Organism: Mesoplodon densirostris; assembly: GCF_025265405.1. Lineage (NCBI taxonomy): Eukaryota > Metazoa > Chordata > Mammalia > Artiodactyla > Ziphiidae > Mesoplodon > Mesoplodon densirostris. Next base: position 106,746,648 of record NC_082664.1, read on the forward strand.
AAAGCTATTTCTTTCTACTTCACTCAAAACTCTACCTCTGAGATTTAATCCGGCACCTGTGAACAGAGGCTGAATTTCAGTAACAGCTTGAACCGATCTAGGGACATGAGAATCAGCTCATCTGGGCCACACTGCGTTCATCACCACTGCAGAAAAATCTTATTTCTTAGCAACAGATCGTTCTCTCACCTTGCTTGTTGGTGTATCAACGGGTCAGCTCCAGCCCAGTTACCCTTGATTACTGAAAAGAGGTAAGGAAAACCTTTTCTCATGCACCAAGGCAACATGTGATATATGAGGCTAACACCTGCCAGGGAGTAAAGAGAAATTTTTTCAAGTTTTTGTGTGAAAGTAAAAAGTGGTGAGTAGATATTTCTACAGATAAGTACATGGCAATTATCTTATAGAATAAATGATCCCAACTATTCTTAGAGTCCAGATTCTATGGTTCTCTTCAAGAAGTGTTGTCAGTCTCAACTCTCAGGGACCATTTAGGTAAAGGTTCCGAGATTCAGTACATGAAATATGCCGAACATCAAGAAAGAAGGTCCTGGAAATAAAGAGAAACCCACCTCACTACAAGGAGAGCTGTCTCTCACTGAATACCTGGTGCAGCTCTGGCTGCCAATGTTAATCAGATAGAAGTGAGCCAGAACTAATATGCAGTGCAGTTACAACGGCTGCCAAAGGAGGGCAGTCTAACACGGTTCCCGCAAGAGTCAGGACGCTCAAGACTGAGAGGTATAAACTACCTCAGGCTTCAAAAAGACCAACACTCATAGTCCCACTTAGTGGGCTCTCTTGTGAAAATAATGCAAAATGTGGGGTTGAGGATACATCCTTAAGACCAGTGATTACAGTATAACTTGCAAGAGAGAAAAACTGGAAGCAATCAGAATGTGCAATGATGAAGGAACGGCCAAGGAAATGATGACATATGTAGAATACTATGGTTTCTTTCTTTGGAAATGATAAAGAACAAAACTATCATGTTTAGTTTTAAATGTTGGATAAAAATGCTATGTATGAGCATTAAATTTATTTAAATATGGAATTAAAACCAAATTACTATGGGAAGTATGGCTAGAATAGATAGATGTTATAAACCTTGATAATATAAAATATGAAGATGTAACAATCATCAAACAGGAAATGCAAGGTAGGAACAAGAATAGTTGTACAAGACAAGAAGTGTAAATGTAAATTGGAAGGGAAAAAGCCAACCACCCAGAAAGTTTTAAACTATCTCTTAAATTATTCTTGGATATTTTAAGCAGAATATCTGAGGGAAAATGTGTTGTTCTAGATGTATGGCATTAAAAACTTACATAATTAAATAAGAAAAATGAATTATTTAAACATCCAATTTGAGAAGTTAAGAAAAATAACAATAAAAGATACTCAGAAGAGAATAATAAAGGTAAGAGCAGAACTGAAACAAATACTAAACAGAAAAGAAGGAAATGGAGCATTTTCTAGGAAAATATAAGGTACAAAATTGACCTCTGAAGAGGAAGAAAACATCAATAAAACAATACAAGTGAAAAAAGAACAAAGAAAGAAATAGAAAATGACTACAGCATTCATGAAAAGAGTTGCATCCCTACAATCGAAAACTCTGCAATACATAAAAGAATGAAGTTGCTTTGAATGAGCTAAAATTAAAGTAACATTTTTTAAAGGCAAAAAGCGAGGTACGGAGTAGCTGATATGGTGTGACCTCCTTTGTGTAAAATTTACAGACTGGAAGATGGTGGAAGAGTAAGACGCGGAGATCAACTTCCTCCCCACGGATACACCAGAAATACAGCTACACGTGGACCAACTCCTACAGAACACCTACTGAACGCTGGCAGAAGACCCCAGACCTCCCAAAAGGCAAGAAACTCCCCACATACCTCGGTAGGGTAAAGCGGAGAGATTCCCGCACAGAGGAGCGGTGCCGAGCGGCACTCACAAGCCCGAGAGGCTTGTCTGCTCGCCCGATGGGGCGGGCGGTGCTGGAAGATGAGGCTCGGGCTTCGGTCAGAGCACAGGGAGAGGACTGGGGCTGGCGGCGAGAACTCAGCCGGAAGGGGGCTAATGAGCCACAGCTAGCCGGCAGGGAGTCCGGGAAAACTCTGGAGCTGCCGAAGAGGCAAGAGACATTTTCTTCCCTCTTGGGTTTCCTGGAGCGCGAGGAGAGGGGATTAAGAGCGCTGCTTAAAGGGGCTCCACAGACAAGCGCGAGTCGCGGCTGAAAGCGCGGAACCCAGAGACTGGCATGGGATGCTGGGGCTGCTGCTGCCGCTGCCAAGAAGCCTGTATGCGACTGCAGGTCACTGTCCACACCGCCCTTCCGGGAGCCTGTGCAGCCCGCCACTGCCGGGGTCCCGGGATCCAGGGGCGGCTTCCCTGGGAGAACGCACGGCGCACCTCGGGCTGGTGCAACGTCACGCCGACCTCTGCCGCTGCAGGCTCGCCCCGCACTCCGTGCCCTTCCCTCCCGCCCGGCCTGAGTGAGCCAGAGTCCTCGAAGAGGCTGCTCCTTTAATCCTGTCCTGTCTGAGCGAAGAACAGACGCCCTCTGGCGACCTACACGCAGAGGCGGGGCCAAATCCAAAGCTGAGACCCAGGAGCTGTGAGAACAAAGAAGAGAAAGGGAAACCTCTCCCAGCAGCCTCAGAAGCAGTGGATTAAAGCTCCACAATCAACTTGATGTACCCTGCATCTGTGGAATACATGAATGGACAACAAATCATCCCAAATTGAGGAGCCAGGAGTCAGTGCTGTGCCTCTGAGGTGGGAGAGCCAACTTCAGGACACTGGTCCACAAGAGACCTCCCAGCTCCACATAATATCAAACGGCGAAAATCTTCCAGAGATCTCCATCTCAACACCAGCACCCAGCTTCACTCAACGACCAGCAAGCTACAGTGCTGGACACCCTATGCCAAACAACTAGCAAGACAGGAACACAACGCCACCCATTAGCAGAGAGGTGGTCTAAAATTATAAAAAGTCCGCAGACACCCCAAAACACACTACCAGACGTGGACCTGCCCACCAGAAAGACAAGATCGAGCCTCATCCACCAGAACACAGGCACTAGTCCCCTCCACCAGGAAGCCTACACAACCCACTAAACCAACCTGAGCCACTGGGGACAGACACCAAAAACAACGGTAACTACGAACCTGCAGCCTGCAAAAAGGAGACCCCAAACACAGTAACATAAGCAAAATGAGAAGACAGAAAAACACACAGCAGGAGAAGGAGCAAGATAAAAACCCACCAGACCTAACAAATGAAGAGGTAATAGGCACTCTACCTGAAAAAGAATTCAGAATAATGATGGTAAAGATGATCCAAGATTCTATTTCCCAGATCCAAAATCTTGGAAATAGAATAGACAAAATGCAAGAAACAGTTAACAAGGACCTAGAAGAACTAAAGATGAACCAAGCATCAATTAAAAACACAATACATGAAATAAAAAATACTCTAGATGGGATCAATAGCAGAATAACTGAGGCAGAAGAACGGATAAGTGAGGTGGAAGATAAAATAGTGGAAATAACTGCTGCACAGCAAAATAAAGAAAAAAGAATGAAAAGAACAGAGGACAGTCTCAGAGACCTCTGGGACAACATTAAACGCACCAACATTCGAATTATAGGGGTTCCAGAAGAAGAAGAGAAAAAGAAAGGGACTGAGAAAATATTTGAAGAGATTATAGTTGAAAACTTCCCTAATATGGGAAAGGAAATAGTTAATCAAGTCCAGGAGGCACAGAGAGTCCCATACAGAATAAATCCAAGGAGAAATACACCAAGACACATATTAATCAAACTGTCAAAAATTAAACACAAAGAAATCATATTAAAAGCAGCAAGGCAAAAACAACAAATAACACACAAGGGAATCCCCATCAGGATAACAGCTGATCTCTCAGCAGAAACTCTACAAGCCAGAAGGGAGTGGCAGGACATACTTAAAGTGATGAAGGAGAAAAACCTGCAACCAAGATAACTCTAACCAGCAAGGATCTCATTCAGATTTGATGGAGAAATTAAAACCTTTACAGGCAAGCAAAAGCTGAGAGAGTTCAGCACCACCAAACCAGCTTTACAACAAATGCTAAAGGAACTTCTCTAGGCAAGAAACACAACAGAAGGAAAAGACCTACAATAACGAACCCAAAACAATTAAGAAAATGGGAATAGGAACATACATATCGATAATTACCTTAAATGTAAATGGACTAAATGCTCCCACCAAAAGACACAGATTGGCTGAATGGATACAAAAACAAGACCCATATATATGCTGTCTACAAGAGACCCACTTCAGACCTAGAGACACATACAGATTGAAAGTAAGGGGATGGAAAAAGATATTCCATGCAAATGGAAATCAAAAGAAAGCTGGAGTAGCAATTCTTATATCAGACAAAATAGACTTTAAAATAAAGACTACTAGAAGAGACAAAGAAGGACACTACATAATGATCAAGGGATCGATCCAAGAAGAAGATATAACAATTGTAAATATTTATGCACCCAACATAGGAACACCTCAATACATAAGGCAAATACTAACAGCCATAAAAGGAGAAATCGACAGTAACACAATCATAGTAGGGGACTTTAACACCCCACTTTCACCAATGGACAGATCATCCAAAATGAAAATAAATAAGGAAACACAAGCTTTAAATGATACATTAAACAAGATGGACTTAATTGATATTTATAGTACATTCCATCCAAAAACAACAGAATACACATTTTTCTCAAGTGCTCATGGAACATTCTCCAGGATAGATCATATCTTGGGTCACAAATCAAGCCTTGCTAAATTTAAGAAAATTGAAATTGTATCAAGTATCTTTTCCGACCACAATGCTATGAGACTAGATATCAATTACAGGAAAAGAGCTGTAAAAAATACAAACACATGGAGGCTAAACAATACACTACTTAATAACGAAGTGATCACTGGAGATATCAAAGAGGAAATAAAAAATACCTAGAAACAAATGACAATGGAGACACGACGATCCAAAACCTATGGGACACAGCAAAAGCAGTTCTAAGAGGGAAGTTTATAGCAATACAATCCCACCTTAAGAAACAGGAAACGTCTCGAGTAAACAACCTGACCGTGCACCTAAAGCAATTAGAGAAAGAAGAACAAAAAACCCCCAAAGTTAGCAGAAGGAAAGAAATCATAAAGTTCAGATCAGAAATAAATGAAAAAGAAATGAAGGAAATGATAGCAAAGATCAATAAAAGTAAAAGCTGGTTCTTTGGGAAGATAAAAAAAATTGACAAACCTTAGGCAGACTCATCAAGAAAAAAAGGGAGAAGACTCAAATCAATAGAATTAGAAATGAAAAAGGAGAAGTAACAAATGACACTGCAGAAATACAAAAGATCATGAGAGATTACTACAAGCAACTCTATGCGAACAAAATGGACAACCTGGAAGAAATGGACAAATTCTTAGAAATGCACAACCTGCCAAGACTGAAGCAGGAAGAAATAGAAAATATGAATAGACCAATCACAAGCACTGAAATTGAAACTGTGATTAAAAATCTTCCAACAAACAAAAGCCCAGGACCAAATGGCTTCACAGGCGAATTCTATCAAACATTTAGAGAAGAGCTAACACCCATCTTTCTCAAACTCTTCCAAACAATTTCAGAGGAAGGAACACTCCCAAACTCATTCTACGAGGCGACCATCACCTTGATACCAAAACCAGACAAGGATGTCACAAAGAAAGAAAACTACAGGCCAATATCACTGATGAACATAGATGCAAAAATCTTCAACAAAATACTCGCAAACAGAATCAAACAGCACATTAAAAGGATCATACACAATGATAAAGTGGGGTTTATTCCAGGAATGCAAGGATTCTTCAATATATGCAAATCAATCAATGTGATACACTGCATCAACAAATTGAAGGAGAAAAACCATATGATCATCTCAATAGATGCAGAGAAAGCTTTCAACAAAATTCAACACCCATTTATGATAAAAACCCTGCAGAAAGTAGGCATAGAGGGAACTTTCCTCAACATAATAAAGGCCATATATGACAAACCCACAGCCAGCATCGTCCTCAATGGTGAAAATCTGAAAGCATTTCCACTAAGATCAGCAACAAGTCAAGGTTGCCCACTCTCACCACTCTTATTCAACATAGTTTTGGAAGTTTTAGCCACAGCAATCAGAGAAGAAAAGGAAATAAAAGGAATCCAAATGGGAAAAGAAGAAGTAAAGCTGTCACTGTTTACAGATGACATGATACTATACATAGAGAATCCTAAAGATGCTACCAGAAAACTACTAGAGCTAATCAATGAATTTGGTAAAGTAGCAGGATACAAAATTAATGCACAGAAATATCTGGCATTCCTATATACTAATGATGAAAAATCTGAAAGTGAAATCAAGGAAACACTCCCATTTACCATCGCAACAAAAAGAATAAAATATCTAGGAATAAACCTACCTAAGGAGACAAAAGACCTGTATGCAGAAAATTATAAGACACTGATGAAACAAATTAAAGATGATACAAATAGATGGAGAGGTGTACCATGTTCTTGGATTGGAAGAATCAACATTGTGAAAATGACTCTACTACCCAAAGCAATCTACAGATTCAATGCAATCCCTATCAAACTACCACTGGCATTTTTCACAGAACTAGAGCAAAAAATTTCACAATTTGTATGGAAACACAAAAGACCCCGAATAGCCAAAGCAATCTTGAGAACGAAAAATGGAGCTGGAGGAATCAGGCTCCCTGACTTCAGACTATACTACAAAGCTACAGTAATCAAGACAGTACGGTACTGGCACAAAAACAGAAAGATAGATCAATGGAACAGGATAGAAAACCCAGAGATAAACCCACGCACATACAGTCACCTTATCTTTGATAAAGGAGGCAGGAATGTACAGGGGAGAAAGGACAGTCTCTTCAATAAGTGGTGCTGGGAAAACTGGACAGGGACATTTAAAAGTATGAGATTAGATCACTCCCTAACACCATACACAAAAATAAGCTCAAAATGGATTAAAGACCTAAATGTAAGGCCAGACACTATCAAACTCTTAGAGGAATACATAGGCAGAACACTCTATGACATAAATCACAGCAAGATCCTTTTTGACCCACCTCCTAGAGAAATGGAAATAAAGACAAAAATAAACACATGGGACCTAATGAAACTTCAAAGCTTTTGCACAGCAAAGGAAACCATAAACAAGACCAAAAGACAACCCTCAGAATGGGAGAAAATATTTGCAAATGAAGCAACTGACAAAGGATTAATCTCCAAAATTTATAAGCAGCTCATGCAGCTCAATAACAAAAAAACAAACAACTCAATCCAAAAATGTGCAGAAGACCTAAACAGACATTTCTCCACAGAAGATATACAGACTGCCAACAAACACATGAAAGGATGCTCAACATCTTTACTCATTAGAGAAATGCAAATCAAAACTACAATGAGATATCATCTCACACCAGTCAGAATGGCCATCATCAAAAAATCTAGGAACAATAAATGCTGGAGAGGGTGTGGAAAAAAGGGAACACTCTTGCACTGCTGGTGGGAATGTGAATTGGTACAGCCACTATGGAGAACGGTATGGAGGTTCCTTAGAAAACTACAAATAGAACTACCATATGACCCAGCAATCCCACTACTAGGCATATACCCTGAGAAAACCATAATTCAAAAAGAGACATGTACCAAAATGTTCATAGCAGCCCTATTTACAATAGCCCGGAGATGGAAACAACCTAAGTGTCCATCATCGGTTGAATGGGTAAAGAAGATGTGGCACATATATACAATGGAATATTACTCAGCCATAAAAAGAAATGAAATTGAGCTATTTGTAAGGAGGTGGATGGACCTAGAGTCTGTCATACTGAGTGAAGTAAGTCAGAAAGAGAAAGACAAATACTGTATGCTGACACATATATATGGAATTTAAGAAAAAAAAATGTCATGAAGAACATAGGGGTAAGACAGGAATAAAGACACAGACCTACTAGAGAATGGACTTGAGGATATGGGGAGGGGGAAGGGTAAGCTGTGACAAAGCGAAAGAGCGGCATGGACATATATACACTACCAAACGTAAGGTAGATAGCTAGTGGGAAGCAGCCGCATAGCACAGGGAGATCAGCTCGGTACTTTGTGACTGCCTGGAGGGGTGGGATAGGGAGGGTGGGAGGGAGACGCAAAAGGGAGGGGATATGGGAACATATGTATATGTATAACTGATTAAATTTGTTATAAAGCAAAAAAAAAAGATAACATGATATTCTTTGTAAATTGAAAAGGCTTTTGCGAATGACAGATTCTATTTATCAATGGTATAAGTCTAAGAAAATAATAGGCTTATGATGGAAATAAAAAAATAAGGAATGAGGGTAAAAATAAAAAACAGAGCAATTGTTTTTAAGGAAATTTATGTAAATTAGATAGTTATTGCAGTAAATCTATGAAAAAGGTCAACCTTTCATACACTGAAATGCAGTCATCGATAGGACAAAAACTCATTCCACACCAGTATTTCACATATTACCATTTGTTTTTAATTAAATAAATGTCATCTTCGAACTAAGCTTAAAAAAAATTTTACAGACTCATATAGACACATAGTGTTATATGTTTATGGTTTTAAGGGTCTATGACCACTGGGGTGATGTAGTGTACTAGTTAATAATGAGATCCTGGAGCCAGATTCCCTGCATTTGGATCCCTTCTCCACCACTTTGTATTCTGTGATTGTCAGCAGTTTCCTTAGCTTCTCTGTGCCTCAGTCTCCTCATCAGTAAAATGGTAACAACAATAGAGCCTAACTCAGAGAACTATGGGGAGTAAATGGGTTAATTCATCCAAAGAGCTTTGGAACATTGTCTAACAGTCATATGATAAATGCTCACTAAACGTTGGCAATGGTGATTATTTTATACATGTTGGTACATACTTTTTTTCCTGAAAGAGAACATTATCAGTAATTGTTCTTTGGAAATTGGGGGAGAGACAGCGATGGGTGGAGTGTGCCCTTAGGCAAAGGGAGGGCAGCTTTCACTTCTGAGCTGCTTGCATGCCCTGAACTTCTACATAATCCATAGGACTGTGTGTGCAGACAGTGGATTTACAGGACACTTTGGTTTTCTTTTTCACCCTTTTCTGTATTTAAACAATGTTACACTTTCAAATGTTACGTTCACTCTTAGCATAAATATGTAAGATATATACAGATGAAAACAGATTAGAAGGAAAATCAACAATTCTGATAGCACTTTTGTTAGAGTAGGAAGATTCAGGATCTTTTTCCTCCTTCATTTTAAACCATTCTTTTATATTTATTTTCAAACATAAAATGATATAGTTTAAAATGAATATATTCTTGTAATCCTTCTCCCTCTCTCCAGGGCAGTGGGCATATTTCCAGACCTTTACCTGTGCAATGACATAGACACATGAATAATTATAGAAATGTATAATTGTGTGGTGTTTTTAACAATAGAAGTGTTATCACACTTCTTGTATTGTTCTGCAAGTGCATTTTTGCAATTAAAACTAGGTCTTGGACAAAGTTTCTATGGCAATACCTATATCAGACACAAATGCCTACCTTATTTGTTAATAACTAATTAATATGTTAATATTAATACATTAATATGTTAAAATTAAGATGTTATGTTAATAGCTAATTAATCAATATGTTCCCTAATATGTTCGTGACAACATTTATGGAACTGTTTCCTTATTGATGGACGTGTAGTTTCTTCTCCCACGCTCACTCTTGCCATCTACACTACAACGCACAACCTTCTGCACACCTGTTCATGCTCACGAAGGGTTCTTTATGATTTTTCCCTATCGTGTGTACTTTTGAAGATGTTGTATTGCTTTCATAATATGAAATAATTTTTAAACCAACCAGAGTAAGAATAAGAGGAACATAAACTTGCTTTCCAAACTCAAGAATTCTACATAGTTAATCCCTTAAAGTCCAACTTGTAAGCAAATATCAGGACACCTCAAGGTGAATAATGAAGCCAAAACACACACACACACACACACATAAAACAATAGTCATTTTCTTCAGGAGATTGTAGAAAGTACAAACATAAATCTGTAGTTTAGGCAAACGCATAGATGTCCCAGCATTAATTGTCCATTGGGTTGATTAGGGACAAACTGCATTTAATGGAAATATCATGAACAATCATTTTTCTTGGCACAGCTGCCAATGACGGGCCATTGAACTAGAAGAAACCAGAGCCAGCCAGGTGTGAGTAATCTATACCTTCCTACCATTATTACCACCAATGACAAAACTTTGCAAAGATCCCCCACCACTTATTATCTTGTCTCTTTTCTAGTATGTCTACTGTTTCATGAGAAAAGACCCCATGAATTAAGTACAAGTTTATTATTTTGGATAAGAAAAGGGAAATATTCTTTTTCTACCTCCATTTTTCTTTCTCTGAGTTTTCATAAAGGCCACAACAAGTCACATGTCATTCATCATTCATCATACCCAAGACTAGCTGAAGCTGCAGAAATCTCTGGGGAAAAGAAAAACTGTGGGTCTCCAGAGATTTCTATGAAGGAAACTGTTCCCTCAGTGAGCTCTCACGTCAGCGAAGCCAAGAGGTGGGAGGCTGAGGGTCTCCCCATTACATATCAGAGCAGAACCTGTTATTTTGTTTAATGGAACCACAAAGTGATCCTCTTCTGAATAAAGAGTTTGATTTAGGACAAAAAAAGAAAAGATGAGAAAGCAATCTGGCCATTTCTGTCCACACTGTCACACTCACTGAAGAAGAAAAAAAAAAAAGAATGTATCCTGCTTAACCCTGTGATTGTGGGGTAAAATACCTCAACGTGCATATTTGGGAAAGAAAAAAAACACAAGCACACAGCCTAAAACACAAGTTTGTGAGCTTCATATATGGCTATTTGGAGAAGTGTTCAATTTAAGACCAAAAGGCAAGGGTAGACTAAATGTCTAATAGTTATTAGATGTGTTGTCTTTATGTGAGTTTTCAGGTGGTCTGAGACAGAACTAAGTGCTCCTTTGCTCTGGCAGATTGATATTAAAATCACGTTTTAACATTTGATGTCTTTATCCAAATCCCACTGTTCACATCTGCTCTTCCGACTTTCTTTCTGCCTTCAAAGTCCTCCTGGCTCAGTAGGGCCTTCATTTCTGCCCCACACTTTTCTCCTCTGACTTCTGCACCTTCTCCTACAGATTCCTTTTATCGCATCCCTTCCCTGCACCATGAAGAATCAAAGCAAACAATGATAAGGACACATGAATCTTTAATAAACTCTTGTTTGAAAGCAACAGCCAAATTAAGGTCTAATTTATAGTTTCATGTCACACTTGAGGAATCTTCTTTGGTTAAGTGTTTGTGTTTGTTCCTCCTGTACCAAAGGCCATGGGATGAAGAGTTCCAGTCTGAGCAGAGTCTAACTTGCATTCATTCCACAAGCCCTTACAGTGTTGTTAGCCAGTGGAGGATGAGTAATTCGAAATCTATTCCAACCTTCTTTTCTTTGCCATTTTCTACTACAGACTATACAACTCCACTCCCTCACCTCTGCTACAGTCAGAAATTGCCGTGCAACTCAGCTCTGACCTACAAGATGTAAGGGAAGTCTGCTGGTCTCTTCAGAATCTTCCTCCCACCTCTGGAATGCACAGGTAAAGGCTGGCTGCATAGCTGCCATCTTGCAACCAAGAAGGAAATGCTAAGAGAACTTTGGAGATTTAACTTAGTTGTTGTTGAGCTGCTAAGCCAATGACTTTAGCTGTCTACTTATAATGTAAGGGGGGAAAGTTCCCTATTTAAGTTACTTGAAGCCAGATTTCTGTTACTCACAGTCAAATGCAATCCCTAAACTAGATGACAGGCCCAATAAGAGTAGCCTAGCGGCAAAGAGTATATAACATCTAAGGCAGGCAGATATCTAACCAATTAACTAAAATATCGAGCAGAATACAAAAAGTACTCATTTGAAATAAGTCCACAGCATGGAAGCAGAAAGAGAAATTTTGTGTTACTGGTGGGACCCAGGAAACTCTCACAGAAAACATGGAAAAGCCATTGGAGCTGTCCAGCCTCTTCATTTTGAAGACAATTTTTCCAAGCAAGGGAGGCTGGACCTCCACACCAAGGATCCATCATGAATAAAGTAATGATGTCTTGAGACAGCATGGTTAGCTTCCGAATAACCCTAGGTGGTTGGAGAACGGAACTGTGTTTAATGACAACAGGGCCAGTTGCTTTTCCTACATTACAAAGTGGGTCTCACAGCCCTAGCATCTCCTAAACCATCTCCCACTTTTTCTTTCTATGTTCAGTAGCAATTCCCATCACAAACTCATCTACTGCAAAAGCTAGGTACAAGTCATTGGCTATTACCCTGCCAAGAGAAAGAAAAAGAAAAGAAAATGTAATAGTGTTCGACAGTTGTTAATATGAACATTTGGTGGTTCCTTTCCTATGAGTGGTTCTCACTCAAAAGTGAATTTTCCCCTGGAGGACATACGGCAATTTCTGGAGACTTTTGTGGTTGTCAAAATTAGGGGAGTGGGGGCTTCCCTGGTGGCGTGGTGGTTGAGAGCCTGCCTGCTGATGCAGGGGACGCGGGTTCGTGCCCCGGTCCGAGAAGATCCTACATGCCGCGGAGCAGCTGGGCCCATGAGCCATGGCCGCTGAGCCTGTGCGTCCGGAGCCTGTGCTCCGCAATGGGAGAGGCCACAACAGTGAGAGGCCCACGTACCGGAAAAAATAAAAATAAAAAAATTAGGGGAGTGGGGTACTACTGGCATCTAGTGGGTAGAGGCCAGGGGTGCTGCTCAGCCTCCTACAGTGTACAGGACAGCCTCTCACAACAAAGAATTAGCCAGTCTAAAGTGTCAGTAATGGTGACACTTCTGTATTATATGATGGTGACTGGTAAAGCTGCCCATGTATGGCTTCATATCACCAGATGAGTTCATCAAAGGGCAGTGAGTAGATGGCAGCATCGTCCTAAGAAAAGACCAATAGTCACTGTGAAATGCACCATTGTGTTTTTTAATTAATACTGAATCAAACTACACTGACTGAGCAGCCTAATAATGCCATTTAACACTTCGGGATTCCTTTATACATGGAAACCCCTCCAACAAGATTCTCAGTAATAAATATTTGCTTAATCAATGTATAAAGAAACAAAATCCCATCACACAGGGTTCAAAATACATTTTATATAGTGAAGTTTGCTGGGGATAGGGTGATAGAAGAAGGAGGTGATTTTCAGAATTTTAAGCCCTTGCATACAACAACAACAAGAAATCCTCAAAACAGTTGTAAAGGCCATATTTATTATTTCATTCAAAAGAAACTCCATGCCAAGAATAATAGTGTCTTACAGAAGTAGTTTTCTTAGAAAAACTTTTTTAAAAATCATACTGAACAACAATGGATTCAGCCTTTGTGAAAAACGGCGTTTAGGCCACAGATGGGATATTAAGAACTGTGCTAAATCACAGATGGTATATTTTTTCCTATATTTCACAAAACAGGCAATTTCTACCACTTATTTTTTTCTTTTATATTTTGCTCTTGGTAATCCTGTAGATTGGGGAAAAAATGAAACTAAAAAGAAACGTGAAAACATTTACTTTAGTGCTGTTTATAATCTTACTCTTTATAAGAGTGGATGGAAACATCACTGAAGATTCTGTGGTGTAATTTATTTTTAAAAAAAAACTTGGAGTGTAATTCATTTTCGGTGAGCAATTTGTTTTATGAGCCGTGTATGTTTATTTGGGGTTGTGGTTTTTTTTAGTGAGTGCGATAAAGACACTTCATATCAATTGATTTGTTGTATCAGCAGTGGGCTTCTCTCCAGACTGAAACATGGCAGCTTTTCTGAGGACATTATCCAGCATATAATTTCACCACAGACATGAATCCAGGTTCATTAGGGCCCACTTCCACTGCTTGTTCTGACCTAATTTCTAGGATTCCTGCTTGATGGTGGCATTATTTTCCCCTGCACACAGTGTATCACATGGTTGTCAAATGGGTTCTCTCTCTTTGATGGTTCATCACATACACAACTTTAAATTGTGCCAACTTGTATACCAACTGATCAGATCAGAAGTTCAAAAGTTCACTTCCAATTCCATGTGACATCAAAACTTCAAATATCATAATGCTTACACCTTTGATAAATAATAAATTGCAATACAGGGTAGAAACTGGAGGTATTAGGTTACTATTTTGATGCTGTTAAAAACACTATCAGGAGATAATACTTAACCCAAGGGTGGATTAGTACATTTCAGATGTATATTACACAAGCCACCTGCCTTCTCTCTAGCCCTGGGTACAATGAATACTGTCCTTTCGGGCTCAGCTGACTTAAACATGACTCCGAGACCAGGGGGCCCTTGCAAGGTCTGATGTCAATGCCCTCAGGTTGATACACATATTTGTGCATTTCCAGCATGAGAAAATCATGCCGTGGGAACAAAATCACAACCAGTGTGTATCTAACAAAATTGCCTATCCCAATGTCCTGGGGAACATTTGTCTGTACTTCAGTAAAGTCATATATAAGGCAGCACATAAGTGATACACACCCACGGAGAGTGGCACGGTGTGATAGAACAGCTGTGCGAACGGGCTCAAGAACATAAAATCAGGAAGCTATGTCTTTAGAAAAGTATTCCTTTCAAATCCTCAAATATCACATCTGGTTGCATCAAGTTGTCATTATGACATAGTATTTAAGATGATTTAATGGGTTACTGCAGAATAAGAATATTGGAGTTTATTAACTACTGTGCATTAGGAGAATGTAGCTCTCTAAACGGTATTCTGACAAAGCTGATAAAAAGCTGTTCTTGTTGTTGGATGACTTTATTATATATATATATATATATATATTTATATATATATATATATTTTTTTTTTTTTTTTACTGCAGTCAGTATAAATAGAGCTTT
Organism: Mesoplodon densirostris; assembly: GCF_025265405.1. NCBI lineage: Eukaryota > Metazoa > Chordata > Mammalia > Artiodactyla > Ziphiidae > Mesoplodon > Mesoplodon densirostris. The sequence continues at coordinate 106,761,701 of NC_082664.1, forward strand.
CAAACATAAACAGAATATATAGAAACACGAGAGTAAAAGTGGGGCTTTGGGATAGAAATGTAAATTGAGCAGTGCATACCAAAATGTAGAAAGCTATTCACTGTGGAAATTTATGAGGTGCGTTACAATATGGGGATGTCACAATATGAGTATAATATGGGGATGTCACAATAACAAGTATCACTTACCTCCTATCCCTTGTTAGCAGATCCCCTGACTGGGCCTCTGCCAGCCAACAGGTCAGTCCCCAATCTGGGGGTGGGTTATCTCGGATTTGGAAAGGCCTTGCTCCCTCCTCAAACCCTCACCTCCCTCCCCCTCCCCCCATCAGCACAAACTTCTTACCACTTCCCCTCAGAGGTACACATCATTTTCAACAGAAAATTGAGGTTCTAGGTAGTTAGAACAATTTCAGACAACTGATCTAAGGCCAAAACCAAAATTCATCATCCCCATTTCCCAATCCATAGCTCTGTCTACCAAATCATCTCATACCTGCTGCCATTTATGGCAACTGTCCTCATGGACACAATATTACATGTTTCTCCAAACTGGAAAAGTGTACAAAAATCCTTCTCCACAGAAAGACTTTGTATGCTTTTCTATCCCTGCAGTGAATGTGTTTTGCCTTAACAACGTTTTAATGTGCTAAGAACTCTTTTGAGGGGGTTAAATAAACAAACCACTATAATGGACAGCAGACTTGCAGCAGATTGCAATGACTATTTAACAGAGTGTTAAACAAAATAGAAGTTTAGTCTGGGGCTGGTACAGAGGCCCTGCTAAGTAATGTCCTCAAGGACATAAGCTCCTCCAGCTTGTTGTTTTGTCATCCCTCCTCACGGTTCAGGCAGCAGGATACAGGAAGAGATCAAGAGAAAGAGGAACAAAAAGCTGACACCAACTGCCTCCAAAAAATGGTTCCCAGAAACTGCCACACCACACTGCAGCTCCCATCCCGTTGACCAAAACTTATCGTCCACAGCCACGTCCAGCTGCAAAGAACAGACCAGAACATTGCGTTTTTATTCTGAGGAACCATGTGCCCAGGCAAAATCCAACCATTATGCAAGAAAACAATGGAACAGCACAGTTGCTGTGGATGGTGAAATGTGCATTTGCCTGCAGACTTTTAATCATTAACAAGATTCTTCCTTACTCAATGTTTCTTTCATCAGTTACAGACTCTAGCATTAAAAATAGTGCATAGGTTTTATCTTGAGGCAACCCTGATTAATACTTTAACCTGATTGATGACTGTTTGATTAATCGTTAGCCCTGATTAATGACTGCTTGAGAGAGTCTGAAACAAAGTGTGGCCTCAATGACAAAGAGCTCTGCTATCCATTGGTGATACCTGTAATGGGTACCCACAGGAAGAGGGAGTGGGGGTGAAGATGCCTTCTCTTATATCCCTGTTCTAACACTCTCATTTGGCATTCACTTCCAAATTAAGGTAATGGTTCTACAAGTCCAGCAGTATGATAATAACTAATGATACAAACATTTCTATGGCACACTACCCAAAACAATATATGCCTATACGTACCATTTCCATCCTAACAGCTTTCTTGCAAGATAAAAAGTATTTTTATGATCCCTAATTTAGAGATGAAGAGGTTAAGTTTTAAGTTGAATAATGGGCTTCCATTAAAGTTACCTAATAATAAATGGCAGATACAGAATCTGAATTTTGTTTCTCAGCCTCAACAAGATATTCTTTTCACTCCCCTGCACAATAGTACTCTTGCAAAAAAAATGAAAAGAAAATTTCTCTTGATAACATTTCTTGGACCTTTAAAATATTTTGGTGCCATGTGCTAAAACAAAAGCAAAATAGGAAGAAGACAGAGTGATTGTATATTATTTACTGATAATTCTCTCTTCAAGTTTTTGAGACTTTCCTGCTAATAAATTTCCCATGGTACCCAAGCCCAAATGAAACATTCATTCAACGAACCTAAAATTCAACAAAAAACCTGACTGAGGGCTTCCCTGGTGGCGCAGTGGTTGAGAGTCCGCCTGCCCATGCAGGGGACACGGGTTTGTGCCCCGGTCTGGGAGGATCCCACATGCCGTGGAGTAGCTGGGCCCGTGAGCCATGGCCGCTGAGCCTGCGCGTCTGGAGCCTGTGCTCCGCAACGGGAGAGACCACAACAGTGAGATGCCTGCGTACCACAAAAAAAAAAAAAAAAAAAAGAAAGAAAGAAAGAAAAAAACCTGACTGAAAGGAAGCCTACTAGGAAGTAGTTTACAGATAGAAATAAAAAATTAGTTTCCAACTACAGTAAGATTACAAACATGTAAACAAATAAGCAAACTCCATTGTGCTCATAGAGACCAGTACAAGGACCCATGTGGTACAAAGGAGCCAAGAGCCACCATACTAGGTGTGAGTGGGCAGGGAAGGTGTCAGTGTGGCTTCACACGGGAAGAGATGGATGGGTCTCAGAGGGTGGATGCGTGATCACAAAACATACTCAGGTGGTAGCTAGCCAAGCAGAGAGCAGCAAATGCCAGGACCGGGCTCCAGAACAGCATGGCTGGTTCAGTAAAAGCTGGGCAGGATGTATGCATAAGGGCAAAAGAGTCAGGGTGTTCACATGACTAGAGCATACAGAGTGAGATGGGGTACAGCGGGGGAGGTAGACAAGAAGACGATCCCAGCAAGTATGCAGCACCTGGATGAGGCTGGGCTTTATGGATTTTAGCCTGTAAGTGCTGGGAGCCACTGGAAGGTTTTATAGCAGGTGTGCAAAATAACCATATTGGTCTTTGAGAAAGACCACCGTGGAATTGGGGCTGCAGTTTCCAAAGTCAGAGGCTGTGCAACCAGGTGAGAAATGAGCAGGGCCTCAGCTGAGAGTACTTCTTCTGGGACCCACACTTTTTGAAGGATTTATGGACGTCCTTGGACTACATGTCCCAAATGTGGGAATGAGCATGTCTCTGAGGAAAGACTCTGTACCTTTCCCCAGGTTCTCAATGAAGCCCAAAACATTCTAAAGTTGAAACAATAACATTCTGCAGTTGAAAATCATTTGACCTAAGCTCAGTTCACAAAAGTGGAATTTTTAAATAAATAGAGATATGTAAGAGTTGTATAGGAGTCATATATAAAACAAATAGGAATTTAAATGCAATATTTGCATTTAATTTAAAAAATGAGCAAAGGCCTTAACAATAGGGCAACTATATTTGGTTCATATTTCATACATAAAGTAGAGAAATTCATGTGTGTCTAGGAGCCTTGCAACAGATATTCCAAGATGGGCCAGACTTCAGTATCTCATCTTCTTGCATCTTCTTGAACTTACAAGTGTTCTCTTACTTGATGGACCATATACCCCAAAGTTTGGTTTGAAAAGTAAATTCCATATACATTCAAGTCTCTGAGAAGGTGGTCAAAGAAGATTTTTAATAACTTTTGGGGGGAGAAGAGGGTATTGAGAAACATTACGTCTCAAAACTCTAGCTATAGAAATGTAAGCAGAAAATGGAGCAGTTATCAGGTAACAAGGTAAATATGGAAAGAAAACTCTAGATTATTTGTTCTTAACCTTTATGGGGGTCACAGACCCATACCCCCCATAACTTTGAGAAGGTGCTGAACACTATAAGCCTCCTCCAAAAAGGTACCTTCCCACATAATTGTGCAGAATATTTCAAGAGATTCACAAAAGTCTGAGGACATCAACCTGACCCTGGATGTCAGCTTAAGAGCTCCCAGTCTCAATAATTCTCCTTTCCCTCAACAAAAATTCTGTTATCATAGTTTATCATCTAAATTAGCCCCGTTAATGTTTACATTATCTGTGTTTCATTCATCCCATTCACTCTGCAATTAACTTCACCTTTCCTGCATGCATGCAACCTCCATCAGTTCTAAAATCACAAAGTTAAAAAGGAGACTGATTCCAATTTCCACTAAATTGAACTATTGCCCAAATGGCATACAAACTTCCAGATGGATTTATAAACCTAAAATAGAAAACACTGTGCTATGTTTAGGCTTCCTAAAAAATGCCATACCCTCTCAGCATTGCTGTGTATTCTTACAACCAGGTGTTTGAATCCTGTTCTACTGTATGGATATATGTATAGTTCTTTAACATTCTCTCCACTATAAAGCAAATTATATAAACTCTCATAAAAAAGTCCAAATCCAGTAATGGTCTTGATCTCTTAATGGGTTAGGGAAAAAAATAATGTGAAGGGAAATAATTACGGCAATTTTTATATTGCTTCTTCTTTTTCCCACATTGCAGTTACTGAAAACCTTTGATTAGACCTCTGAAAAAGACCACACAGTCAATAATTTGAACCAAAAGGTTAATGGTGTTGTTACAACCACTATCCCTTTTAAAATCATTATCCTCTTGTTTTTTATGGCTATGTTACCGTTACCTTTCAATGAACCCACTTCACCAGCTGTTTCCCTCTGTCATAAAGCTTGCTGAACATCATCATAGGAATAGGATAAATGCCATGTTTTATCAATCAAGCCTAAGGGAATTTGAGGCTTCTTATAATCACAACTGTAAAGGGAGTTTATTGCAAGTTTCTGTTTTGATTTGTAAATTGTCCTTAAGTAAAATACATACTTAATGCCAAGGTGGAGAATGTAAAAATGCAAGACATTATACTACAAAAATCTGCATCATAAAATTTGATAGGTTGATAAATGAGAAAGCTGAAGATTATTGAAGAACAACAATACAGGCTTGCTTCCTTGGTAAGCCTACATCCACTCTGGAGCATCTCTGAACCTACCCATATGTGAATTCACTGATCCTTTATGCTTCACCACCCCAGCACGCCAAGGAAGGTAGGACAGATGTTTTTATCTTACACAGGGCTACATAGAAAGTCTCAACACAAATTTGATATAATGAAAATATTATTAAATCACCTGCAATGTAATTTTTAATTTACAATAAAATTCCCAAAATACCACCACACACTGGAGACTAAAAAAACACACTCCTAAATTATGACATAAAATATTTATAATTAGGTGTTAGCAAGTATCAAAATATGTAAGTTACAGCTAAATGTGTACTTTGAGGAAATTTTGAAGGCTTAATAAACCTTTTCTAAAATTAAAAATAAGTGAACCTCTCCGTGGCGCACCCCACCCCTGCCATGGTTCCTCATGCTTTCCAAACTTCAAATTCCAAACTTCAAAACCAACCAAAAACTGAAAGTATTTTTGTACCCTGTGTAACAAAATATTTATGCAACATGAAGGATTTTTCATGTGTGTGTGCAATTAATTATTGAAGAGACATTGTCCGCCCTGTAAGATAATTTTAACATTTTAGTTTGAGGCATGAAGAAGAAAAGAGTTTCCATTCTCCAGCAGTGAGCCTTAGCGTCATCCGTTAGTTTAAGAAAAATGAAGTAAAAATTGTGCAGTTTTTTGTTTCATGTGCACATCAGTGCATTGCCTTTGGCCGCAGCTGTGGCTGTCTTGCCGTTTTCAGACTTGGGAGACGAGGAGGCTGTTGTAATTGCTGATCCTGTGAGAATGTGAAACTGGATAATATATGAAATGCAAAATAAAAAATCATCCAAAAAAAGAAAAAAAGCGAACCAAATATTCAACTAAAGCACACATAAAAAGGGCCAAGAAAACAAATCCAAATAAAGTAGTGGAAAGGGAATAAGCATAAGAATAAAAATTCATACCTTATATATGTACATATATATATATATATAGAGAGAGAGATGAACAACAAAACCAAAATCTAGGTCCTTGAAAACATAAGTACTATTTATAAATCCCTAGCCAGACTGATGAAGAAAAAACAGAGAAGCCACGAATTAGCAAAATTAAGAATGGAAAAGAAATGTAATAGAAAACTTATACATAAATATAGATGTTATAAGTTAATACTAGGAACATTTTTGTATCAATAAATTTGAAAAGATACATTAAATGTAAATTTTTCTAAAAAATATTTTAATCAAAATATCTCAAAAACAAATAACTTTTGAATAAGCCCACACACATTAAATAATTTGAATCAACAGTCTGAAAACTCTCCCTCCCCAACCAATTTCATGGGAAATTTTTAACTCACAAAGCCCAAATCTCTCTCTCTCTCTCTTTTTTTTTTTTAACAAACTTTCCAGAAAAAATGAAATAGGGAAATTTCTCCAACTCATTTTTTTGATGTTGTTATAACCCTAGGTTGAGACCAGTCAAGGGCCATGTCACAGATGATTAGAAGCCCAAATCATTTATAAACATTAATGCCAGAATAAAAAAATAGTATCAAGTCAAATCAATAGCATCTAAAAATAACATATCATGAATGAGTTGAATTTATATTAGTAAGGCAAAGATATTTCAAAATTATAAAATAAATTAACACTAAGAGGAAAGGACAAAATGATATGATTATCTCAAAAGATGTAGAAAATTTTCAAATACAAAATTTATTTAATATAAAAATTTTGGCGAATTTATTGGGGAGAGACCTTCAAGATGATGGAAGAGTAAGACATGGAGATCACCTTCCTCCCCACAAATACATCAGAAATACATCTACATGTGGAACAACTCCTATAGAACACCTACTGAAAGCTGGCAGAAGACCCCAGACTTCCCAAAAGGCAAGAAACTCCCCACGTACCTGGGTAGGGCAAAAGAAAAAAGAAAAAACAGAGACAAAAGAATAGGGACAGGACCTGCACCAGTGGGAGGGACCTGTGAAGGAGGAAAGGTTTCCACACACTAGGAAGCCCGTTCACCGGCGGAGACTATGGGTGGCGGAGGGGGAAAGCTTCGGAGCCATGAAGGACAGCACAGCAACAGGGGTGCAGAGGACAAAACAGAGAGATTCCCGCACAGAGGATCGGTGCCAACCAGCACTCACCAGCCTGAGAGGCTTGTCCGCTCACCCACTGGGGCAGGTGGGGGCTAGGAGCTGAGGCTTAGGCTTTGGAGTTCAGATCCCAGGGAGAGGACTGGGGTTGGCTGCATGAACACAGCCTGAAGGAGGCTAGTGTGCCACAGCTAGCCAGGAGGGAGTCCGGGAAAAAGACTGGACCTGCCTAAGAGGCAAGAGACCATTGTTTCGGAGTGCGTGAGGAGAGGGGATTCAGAGCTCCGCCTAAACAAGCTCCAGAGACAGACGCGAGCCACAACTATCAGCACGGACACCAGAGATGGACATGAAATGCTAAGGCTACTGCTACATCCACCAAGAAGGCTGTGTGCAAGCACAGGTCACTATCCACACCTCTCCTCCTGGGAGCCTGTGCAGCCCGCCACTGCCAGGGTCCTGTGATCCAGGGACAACTTCCCTAGGAGAACACACAGCACATCTCAGGCTGGTGCAAGGTCATGCTAGCCTCTACTGCCGCAGGCTCGCCACACATCCCATACCCCTCCCTTCCCCCAGGCTGAGTGAGCCAGAGCCCCCTAATCAGCTGCTACTTTAACTCCATCCAGTCTGAGCTAAGAACAGACACCCTCAGGCACCCTACACATGAGACGGGGACAAATCCAAAGCTGAAACCCAGGAGCTGTGCAAACAAAGAAGAGAAAGGGAAATCTCTCCCAGCAACCTCAGGAGCAGTGGATTAAATGTCCACAGTCAACTTGATGTACCATGCGTCTGTGGAATACTTGAATAGAAAACAAATCATCCCAAATTGAGGTGGTGGACTTTGGAAGCAACATGTATATTTTTTTTCCTTTTTCTCTTTTTGTGAGTGTGTATGTGTATGCTTCTGTGTGTGATTTTGTCTGTATAGCTTTGCTTTTACCATTTGTCCTACGGTTCTGTCTGTCCACTTGTTTGTTTGTTTTCTTTGTTTGTTAGCTTGTAAGCATAGTTTTTAGCGCTGATTATCATTGGTGGATTTGTTTTTTGGTTTGGTTGCTCTCTTCTTTCTTTCTTTTTTTATTACTTCTTAAATTTTTTTAATAACAATTTTTTATCTTTTATTTTAATAACTTTATTTTATTTTTTCTTTCTTTCTTTCTTTCTTTTTTTCCTCCCTTTTACTGTGATCCATGTGGATGACAGTGTCCCAGTTCTCTGGATGGGCATCAGGCCTGTGCCTCTGAGGTGGGGAGAGCCGAGTTCAGGACATTGGTACACCAGAGACCTCCCAGCTCCATGTAATATCAAACAGCAAAAATCTCCCAGAGACCTCCATCTGAGCAACAAGTCCCAGCTCCAATCAACGACCAGCAAGCTACAGTGCTGGACGCCCTATGCCAAACAACTAGCAAGACAGGAACACAACCCCAACCATTAGCAGAGAGGCTGCCTAAAATCATAATAAGGTCACAGATACCCCAAAACACACCACCTGACGCGGACCTGCCCACCAGAAAGACAATATCCAGCCACATCCACCAGAACACAGACACTAGTCCCCTCCACCAGGAAGCCTACACAACCCACTGAACAAACCTTAGCCACTGGGGGTAGACACCAAAAACAACGGGAATTATTAACCTGAAGCTTGCAAAAAGGAGACCCCAAACACAGTAAGTTAAGCAAAATGAGAAGACAGAGAAACACACAGCAGATGAAGGAGCAAGGTAAAAACCCACCAGACCAACCAAATGAAGAGCAAATAGGCATTCGACCTGAAAAATAATTCATAATAATGACAGTAAAGATGATCCAAAATCTTAGACATAAAATGGAGAAAATACAAGAAACGTTAACAAGGACCTAGAAAAACTAAAGGGCAAACAAACAATGACGAACAACACAATAAATGAAATTAAAAATTCTTTAGAATGGATCAATAGCAGAATAACTGAGGCAGAAGAATGGATATGTTACCTGGAAGATAAAATAGTGGAAACAATTACTGCAGAGAAGAATAAAGAAAAAGGAATGAAAAGAATTAAGGATAGTCTCAGAGACCTCTGGGACAACATTAAATGCACCAACAATCGAATTATAAGTGTCCCAGAGAAGCAGAGAAAAAGAAAGGGACTGAGAAAATATTTGAAGAGATTATAGTTGAAAACTTCCCTAATATGGGAAAGGAAATAGTTAATCAAGTCCAGGAAAGGCAGAGAGTCCCATACCGGATAAATCCAAGGAGAAACATGTCAAGACACATACTAATCATGCTATCAAAAATTAAAAACAAAGAAAATATATTAAAAGCAACAAAAAACATACAAGGGAATCCCCATAAGGTTAAAAGCTGATCTTTCAGCAGAAACTCTGCAAGCCAGAAGGGAGTGGCAGGACATATTTAAAGTGATGAAAGGGAAAAACCTACAACCAAGATTACTCTACCCAGCAAGGATCTCATTCAGATTCGACAGAGAAATTAAAACCTTTACAGACAAGCAAAAGCTGTGAGAATTCAGCACCACCAAACCAGCTTTACAACAAATGCTAAAGGAACTTCTCTAGGCAGGAAACACAAGGGAAAGAAAAGACGTACAAAACAATCCCAAAACAATTAAGAAAATGGTAATAGGAACATTCATATCGATAATTACCTTAAATGTAAATGGATTAAATGTTCCAACCAGAAGACACAGACTGCTTGAATGGATACATACACAAGACTTTTATATATGCTGTCTACAAGAGACCCAGTTCAGATCTAGTGACAGATACAGACTCAAAGTGAGGGGATGGAAAAAGATATTCCATGAAATGGAAATCAAAAGAAAGCTGGAGTAGCAATTCTCATAACAGGCAAAATAGACTTTAAACAAAGTCTATTACAAGAGACAAAGAAGGGCACTACATAATAATCAAGGGATCAATCCAAGAAGAAGATATAACAATTGTAAACATTTATGCACCCAACCTAGGAACACCTCAATACATAAGGCAAATGCTAACAGCCATAAAAGGGGAAATCAACAGGAACACAATCATAGTATGGGACTTTAACACCCCACTTTCAACAATGGGCAGATCATCCAAAATGAAAATAAATAAGGAAACCAAGCTTTAAATGATACATTTAAAAAGATGGGGCCTCCCCGGTGGCGCAGTGGTTGAGAGTCCGCCTGCCGATGCAGGGGACATGGGTTCATGCCCCGATCCGGGAAGATCCCACATGCCATGGAGCGGCTGAGCCCGTGAGCCATGGCCACTGAGCCTGTGCATCCGGAGCCTGTGCTCCGCAATGGGAGAGGCCACAACAGTGAGAGGCCCGCGTACTGCAAAACAAAAAACAAAAAACAAACAAACAAAAAAAGATGGACTTAATTGATATTTATAGGACATTTCATCCTAAAACAACAGAATACATTTTCTTCTCAATTGCTGACTGAACATTCTCCAGGATAGATCATATCTTGGGTCACAAATCAAGCCTTGTTAAATTTAAGAAAATTGAAATCATATCAAGTACCTTTTCTGACAACAATTCTATGAGGCTAGATATCAATTACAGGAAAAAACCTGTAACACAGACAAACACATAGAGGTTAAATAGTATACTACTTAATAACCAAGAGATCACTGAAGACATCAGAGAGGAAATCAAAAAATACCTAGAAACAAATGACAATGAAAACACGACAACCCTATGGGGTTGCAGCAAAAGCAATTCTAAGAGGGAAGTTTATAGCAATACAATCCTACCTCAAGAAACAAGAAACATCTCAAATAAACAACCTAATCTTACACCTAAAGTAATTAGAGAAAGGAGAACAAAAAAAAAAACCCTCAAAGTTAGCAGGAGGAATGAAATCATAAAGATCAGATCAGAAATAAATAAAAAAGAAATGAAGGAAACAATAGGAAAGATCAATAAAACTAAAAGCTGGTTCTTTGAGAAGATAAACAAAATTGATAAACCATTAGCCAGACTCATCAAAAGGAAGAAGACCCAAATCAATAGAATTAGAAATGAAAAAGAAGAAGTAACAACTGACACTGTAAAAATACAAAGGATCATGAGAGACTACTACAAGCAACTGTATGCCAATAAAATGGACAACCTGGAAGAAATCGACAAAATCTTAGAAAAGCACAACCTTCTGAGACTGAACCAGGAAGAAACAGAAAATATAAACAGACCAATCTAAGCACTGAAATTGAGACTGTGATTAAAAATCTTCCAAAAAAAACCAAGGACCAGATGGCTTCACATGTGAATTCTATCAAACATTTAGAGAAGAGCTAACACCTAACTTCTCAAACTCATCCAAAATATAACAGAGGGAGGAACACTCTCAAGCTCATTCTTCGAGGCAACCATCACCCTGATACCAAAACCAGACAAGATGTCACAAAGAAAGGAAACCACAGGGACGTCCCTGGTGAAGGAGTGGTTAAGAGTCTTCCTGCCAATGCAGGGGACATGGGCTCAAACTCTGGTCCAGGAAGATCCCACATGCCGTGGCACCTGGGCCGGTGTGCCACAACTAATGAGCCTGGACTCTGGAGCACATGAGCCACAACTATTGAAGCCTGTGCACCTAGATCCTGTGCTCCACAACAGGAGAAGCCACCACAATGAGAAGCCCAAGAGGTGCAACAAAGGGTAGCCCACTCTCCGCAACTAGAGAGGGCCTGCATGCAGCAACGAAGATGTAACACAGTCCTAAATAAATAAATAAAACTACGGCCAATATCACTGATGAACATAGATGTAAAAATCCTCAACAAAATACTAGGAAACAGAACCCAACAGCACATTAAAAGGATCACACACTATGATCAAGTGGGGTTTACCCCAGGAATGCAAGGATTCTCCAATATATGCAAATCAATCAATGTGATAAACCATATTAAAAAACTGAATGAGAAAAAACATATGATCGTCTCAATAGATGAAGGATTAGCTTTTGACAAAATTCAACACTCATTTATGATAAAAAACCCTCCAGAAAGTAGGCATAGAGGGAACTTACCTCAACATAATAAAGACCATATATGACAAACCCACAGCCAACATCATTCTCAATGGTGAAAAACTGAAAGCATTTCCTCTAAGATCAGGAACAAGACAAGGTTGAACACTCTCACCACTATTTTTTTTTTTTTTTTTTTTTTTTTTTTTTTTTTTTTTTTTTTTTTTTTTTGCGGTATGCGGGCCTCTCACTGTTGTGGCCTCCCCCGTTGCGGAGCACAGGCTCCGGACGCGCAGGCTCCGGACGCGCAGGCTCAGCGGCCATGGCTCACGGGCCCAGCCGCTCCGCGGCATATGGGATCCTCCCAGACCGGGGCACGAACCCGTATCCCCTGCATCGGCAGGCGGACTCTCAACCACTTGCGCCACCAGGGAGGCCCTCTCACCACTATTGTTCAACATAGTTTTGAAAGTTTTAAGCACAGCAATCAGAGAAGAAAAGAGAAATAAAAGAAATCCAAGTCAGAAAAGAAGAAGTAAATTGTCACTGTTTGCAGATGACATGATACTATACATAGAGAATCCTAAAGTTGCTACCAGAAAACTACTAGAGCTAATCAATGAATTTGGTAAAGTAGCAGGATACAAAATTAAGGCACAGAAATCTCTTGCATTCCTATACACTAATGATGAAAAATCTGAAAGAGAAATTAAGGAAACACTCCCATTTACCATTGCAACAAAAAGAATAAAATACCTAGGAATTAACATACCTAAGGAGACAAAAGACCTGTATGCAGAAAACTATAAGACACTGATGAAAGAAATTAAAGATGATACAAACAGATGGAGAGATATACCATGTTCTTGGGTTGGAAGAATCAACATTGTGAAAATGACTCTACTACCCAAAGCAATCTACAGATTCAATGCAATCCCTATCAAACAACCAATGGCATTTTTCACAGAACTAGAACAAAAAATTTCACAATTTGTATGGAAACACAAAAGACCCCGAATAGCCAAAGCAATCTTGAGAAAGGAAAATGGAGCTGGAAGAATCAGACTCCCTGACTTCAAATTATACTACAAAGCTACAGTAATCAAGACAGTATGGTACTGGCACAAAAACAGAAATATAGATCAATGGAAGAGGATAGAAAGCCCAGAGATAAACCCATGAACATATGGTCACCTTATTTTTGATTAAGGAGGCAAGAATATACAATGGAGAAAAGACTGCCTCTTCAATAAGTGGTGTTGGGAAAACCTGACAGCTACATGTAAAAGAATGAAATTAGAACACTCCCTAACACCATACACAAAAATAAACTCAAAATGGATTAAAGACTTAAATGAAAGGCCAGATACTATAAAACTCTTAGAGGAAAACATAGGCAGGACACTCTATGACATAATTCACAGCAAGATCCTTTTTGACCCACTTCCTAGAGTAATGGAAATAAAAACAAAAATAAACAAATGGGACCTAAGGAAACTTAAAAGCTTTTGCACAGCAAAGGAAACCATAAACAAGACAAAAAGACAACCCTCAACATGGGGGAAAATATTTGCAAATGAAGCAACTGTCAAAGGATTAATCTCAAAATTTACAAGCAGCTCATGCAGCTCAATATCAAAACAACAACACAATCCAAAAATGGGCAGATGACCTAAACAGACATTTCTCCAAATAAGATACAGATTGCCAACAAACACATGAAAGAATCCTCAACATCACTAATCACCAGAGAAATGCAAATCAAAACTACACACCAGGGCTTCCCTGGTGGCGCAGTGGTTGAGAGTCCGCCTGCCGATGCAGGGGACATTGGTTCGTGCCTCAGTCTGGGAAGATCTCAAATGCCACAGAGCAGCGAGGCCCATGAGCCATGGCCACTGAGCCTGCAAGTCCAGAGCCTGTGCTCCGCAACAGGAGAGACCACAACAGTGAGAGGCTCACCTACAGAAGAAAAAAAAAAAAAAACCTACACACTAGTCAGAATGGCCATCATCAAAAATTCTACAAACAATAAATGCTGGAGAGGGTGTGGAGAAAAAGGAACACTCTTGTACTGTTGGTGGGAATGTAAATTGACACAGCCACTATGGAGAACAGTATGGAGGTTCCTTAAAAAACTAAAAATTGAGCTACCATATGACCCAGCAATCCCACTACTGGGCATATACCCTGAGAAAACCATAATTCAAAAGGATTTATGTACCCCAATGTTCATTGCAGCACCATTTACAATAGCCAGGACATGGAAACAACCTAAATGTCCAACGGTAGATGAATGGATAAAGAAGATGTGGTACATATATACAATGGAATATTACTTGGCCATAAAAAGGAACGAAATTGGGTCATTTGCAGAGTTGCGGATGGACCTAGGGTCTGTCATACAGAGTGAAGTAAGCCAGAAAGAGAAAAACAAATATCGTATATTAATGCATATATTTGGAATCTAGAAAAACGGTACAGATGAACCTGTTTGCAGGGCAGAAATTGAGACATAGACGTAGAGAACGGACATGTGGACACAGAGGTGGAAGGGGAGGGTGGGTCAAACTGGGAGATTAGGGTCGACATATATACACTACCATGCATAGAATAGATAGCTAGTGGGAACATGCTATAAAGTACAGGAAGCTCAGCTTGGTGCTCTGTGACAACCTAGATGGATGAGATTGGGTGGGTGGGAGGGAGGATCTAGAGAGAGGGGATATAGGTATACATATAGCTGATTCACTTCATTGTACAGCAGAAACTAACACAACATTGTAAAACAATTATACTCCAATTAAATAAATAAGTAAGTAAATAAATAAATAAACAAAATTTACCAATTTATCTTCCCCAAAAAAATCCCCCTGAGTGATAAAAGCAAAATAATAAATAGTAATTATCTGATAGAAGCAGTAAAGAGCCAAAACTTTTCCACTAGAAGACAAGAAACATTGGAAATTATCTACAGGGCACCAAAGAGTGGGACAGAACTGAGGTTGTGATCAAACTGAGTTGTAACCTAATCCAGGCAAACAAGGATGGAGCTGAAGGAATGAATAATAATTTTTGCAAGAAAGCCCCCAAAATCTTCAATTACAGAGTCAGCAGGTTCACGGAGCAAGAACAAAGTGTAGGTTCCTGGCATGGGTATTAAAGCCAAAAAGAAAAATGGAGTAGTTCCCAGGCAATTTCAGGCCATCACAGTAGATATGGGTCTGTACACCCTAACAGAAGTTGACCCACGTCTCTTCCACCCATTAAAACTGTAGATAATACTCCCATTTATGACTGGAGGAAGGGGAACCTACAGCTGCTGTATAGGAATTTCTTCATTGTGTTTTAGTATTTAGCATTTTATAATAAAGTCAACATATGTTAAGGTAGAGCTCTACATCAACTACTACTATTGACTATTCTAGATACTAATACATAGATATATATATATATACAGACAAGCAAGATTCACCAGGGATTTAAAGAAAAATAATGGCATGAAAGTGATGTGTTGCCCTGTAAAAGCAAAACAAATGGTTTCCCAAGAAAACAGCATTAATGTAGGGAAGAGAAGAAAATGTTGCCAAAAATCTGAATATTGCTTTTGATATTGAAAGCAATATTGCATCATATAATAAGAACAGGTTGATAAAGAGGTACAATTAGAATGTTTTTAATTCTTATACAAAAATATGATTAGCATAATATAAAACAGTGAAAGATGGAATAACAAAATGTACACACACTCAACAACCAAAGCATTAATTTAAAAGTCCAATTTGAGAATGTAAAGGAAAAGACAAGTGATATATATGTAAATTATATGAGAAAGACTTGAGTTTCCATGACTAAAGTGTCAGCTAAATATTAAAAAGAAATACTGAAAGTAGTCACATATTCCCAGATGGATCCTGCAATTGTTTCTGAATTCAGAGGTTCAGAGTAGTAAAAAATACTACTAAGAACTTCTAGAATGACAAAAAAAAGTTTTAAAAAAGGAAGAGAAATAAACATATACTGAATGTATCATAAAATGTTAAATACTAAAACACAATGAAGAAATGTCTATATTGTTCTGAAGAAAATTCTGCTATCCTTGAATTCGTTAACAACCTACTCTATCATTTGCACATGAAGACAAGCTAAACATTCTTAGGACTCAAAAAAAAATACCAACAAATTTGGGTTTTTTGAAAAGGAAAATTATTCAATTATATAGTCAAGCCAAATAAAAAAAGTATATATAATCCAAACTATATAATCCAATATAAATATATATAATATATAATCTAATATATATAATCCAAAAAAGAGAAAAATCTTGTATATGAAACACACTGGAGATAGAACAAACAATAAACCCTAGAGTTACTTCAAAACAAGGGTGACAGCGTACTTCTACCGTTTACTGCAACTGCTCAGAATAGATGCTTTTAAAAACAAGAAGCATAATGAAAATTTTTAAACCATTTTTTTAAAATCTGGAGCTAAAACATAGAGTTTTTTAAAATAACAGATATTATCAAAACCTGAGTCTTGGGGAGCAGGAGGACAAACAGAAATTTTTAGAAATGCTAAAGGTTTTATTTTCTTCAGAGATTATAAATATTGATGTGACAGAAAAACATAAACACAAAAAAGCTTACCAAAAATTAGGGGTAACTTTTTGGGGGGAAAAAGTGACTAAAAAAGAAGAAGGAATTTTCTGGGTTGCTGATTACACAGGCTGCTCACATTTTGAAAATTCATCTTGCTGTACACTTTTGATTTGAGCAATTATATACATATATATATATATATTACACTTTAATTAAAAGTTATTTTCAAAAGATTGATCTTAAACTCAGGAACTTAAAATTGATTACAACAAAGTTGCAGAATACAAGGTTAATATACAAAAATCAATTGCTTTCCTATACACCAGCAATCAACAAGTGGAATTTGAAATTAAAATTACAACACCATTTTATTAGTACACAAATAGAGAAATACCTAGGTATAACTCTAACAAAATATGTATAAGACCTATATAAAGAAAATCACAAAACTGTGATGAACAAAATCAAAGAAGACCTATAGAAGTAAGGAGATATTCCATGTTCATGGATAGGAAGACTCAATATTGCCACAATAATTAACTCAAAAGAGATCATAGACCTAAATATAAAACACAAAACTATAAAACCTCTAGAAGATAACAGGAGAAAACCTAAATGACCTTGGATATGGTGATGATTTTTAGATATAATACCAAAAGCACACTCCATGAAAGAAGTAAGTTAGAGCACATTAAAATTTAAAACTTCTGCTCTGTCAAAGACAGTGTCAAGTGAATGAGAAGACAACTCACATGCTGGAAAAAAATATTTGTAAAAGACATATCTGATAAAGATAGTTTTCCAAAATATACAAAGAACTCTTAAATCTCAACAATAAGAAAACAAACAACCTGATTAAAAAATGGGCCAAACACCTTAAGTCACCTCACCAAAGAAGATATACAGATGGCAAAAAGGTATATGGAAAGACATTCTACATCATATGTCATCAGGAAAATGTAAATCAAAACAGCAACTAATACCTCTACACACCTGTTAGAATGACCAAATTCCAGAACACTGACAACACCAAATGCTGGCAAGGATGTGGAAGCAACAGGAACTTTCATTCATTTCTGGTAGGAATGCAAAGTGGTACAGCCACTTTGGAAGACAGTTTGGTGGTTTCTTTAAAAACTAAACATAGTATACCATTCAGCAATGCACTCCTTGGTGTTTACCCAAAGGATTTGAAAACTTTGTCCAAAAACCCTACACTTAGATGTTTTTAGCAGCTTTACTCATAATTGCCCAAACTTGTAAGAAACCAAGATATTCTTCAGTAGATTAATGAATAAATAAACTGTTGTACTTTCAGACAATGGAATATTCAGCACTAAAAAGAAATGAGCTACTGAGCCATGAAAAGACTTGGAGGAACTTTAAATGTGTATTAGTAAATGAAAGAAGCCAATCCGAGAAGGATACATAGTGTATGATTTCAAATGTATGATATTCAAATATATGATATTTTGCCTTTGTAAAAGGCAAAATTATGAAGACAGTAAAAAAGATCAGTGGTAGAAGGAGAAGAATGAAAATTTTTAGGGTAGTGAACACTTTCTGCCTGATGCTATAATAGTAAATACATGTCATTATGCATTTGTCCTACAGCACCAAGAGGGAACCCTAATGTGAACTATGGACTTTGGGTGATTATGATGTGTCAATGTCAGTTCATCTTTTATAACAAATGTACCATTAGAGGGGGGTGTTGTAAATGGGGGAGACTATATGCATGTATGGGGGCATGAGAATATGGGAAATCTCTGTACCTTCCTCTCAATTTTGCTGTGAACATAGAACTGCTCTAAAAACTAAAGTCTGAAAAAAACTCAATGCCGAAACACAAGTTTAGAAATTTCAAACTGCTATAGTTAAAGAGAACAAAGAAAGTTTTATCCATCAGTCAAAAGTCAAGAAAGGGACTGGAAGAAAAACAGAAATATAATAATTAGAAGATTATAAAATAATATAACAAAAATCAGTGATCACAATAAATGCAAAAGGGCTAACTTCACCTTTTAACAGTAAATAATCCTTTCTAATTAAGTAAAGAAGTAAAACCCAGTCCATGCTGTTTAATAGAAAAGCACTAAAACAAGAGAGACATAACACAGGAATAGATGAAGATATGTCGGGTAAATACTAACAAAAAGAAAAAAAATGGCAGCGTCCATGTCAGACAAGTTAGAAGGCATGAAATGGCGTTTTCCTCCTGTCTAACCAGGAAAATGGAAACCACTGCAAGTATTTTCAATAGAGAGAATTTAATGGAGAGAACTATTCATAGGTGTGGAGTGGCTGAGATATCAAAAGGGGAGAGGGTGTGGTGGCACTAGGCTGAGGGACAAAGGAAGGAGGCAATGTTCCCAGTGTCTTGTCTCTAAAACCACTGTGAGCTGACTGGTGGAAGCTGGAGTCACCAGGAGAAGAAGCCTAGACAAGAGGCAAAAAAAGCAAAGGGGATAAGTACCCTAATTGTTCTCTTCCTGCACACTCGCATGTCCCTCCACAGCCTCGCACTGGCCAAACCCACCTGAAAGCCAGGTAGCCTGGGAAACACAGCCTCATACATCAGTGCCCCATAATACAGTGAAGAACATAGTTGGGTAAGGAATGGGTATAGGGACAAAAAGGTCTAGGATGAACAAAGAATGTTGAAAGGAATGTTTTTAATGTAGATAAAAGGTATAACCCACCAAAATCATAAAATAAGCATGAATCTCTACGCTGCGAACAAGATAGTTTTAAAATATATATATAAAGTGAAAACCTCCATTGATGAAACAAGTTAGAGGAAACTTTGGGGAACAGAAATCTTTAATACAAACTAGTGTAAACACTTCTTCCATCCCCATATGGAATATTGAGTGAAGTCTAATGCCCACCAGTGCTTTTGTGTGACTGCACTCTCTAAGGGGAGAGTGATTTTTGTACTTCACATGGGGTTAACATGGTACAGTATAGAGTCATGCAGCAAAGCCACAGCACACAGAGAAGAAAGATATATGAAAGAGAGGGTCCAAAGAATTAAAAAGAATCCTGGAGAGGTTTGGGCTTCCCTAAACATTATATGATAAAATATTCAAAGTTCTGTAGATTGCATGGTGTGTGTGTCTCTATGTGTGTGTGTGTGTGTGTTTGCATGTATGTATAATTCTAAAAGCAGGGTGAAATGTATAGAAGGATTCAGACCAACTTTTGATGGTTGTTACCTTGTAGACAAGAGTAAGAATGGATGAGAGATATCAGTCAGGAACCAGTCAGAAGACAGAATCATAAAACTTATTTTAAAGAATTTAATATGAAAAAAATGTTAACTAGGTATAAGGTTGTTAACTAGGTAACTGAAAGGGCAGAAAGAGAACTCTGAGGTATCACAAAGGAGAAATTGCAGGAGACCCTCAGAAGAGGGGTATTGCGGGCCTGGGGCTCATATCTCAGGAGGAGATGCTAGCCAGCTGGTGAATCTGAGGGGTGCTGTGAAGTCTGTTCTGCATATATGAGAAAATATGCAAACTTCAATCAACTGCTACAGGAGAAGGAACCAGATGCAAAACCCACAGGGACAGAAGTGAAGGAGCCTGTCAAGTCTCCCTCCATCAGCCCTGCAGGCTCTCTTCAGGGTCCTGATTGACAAAAACCTAACATGAAGGCAGCTGGCAGAAAAGGAATGTGTTTTGCAGAATCCCGGGCACATCCCGGCATCACAAAGCAGGAGTATAGGCAGGTAGATAGATACAATTAAACTTAAGAAGAGTTTTCTATTTGAATATAATCACACAAAATACAGTACTAGTTATCTTTAAAGATATTTATTTTATTTCCAATATCATTATTGACCCCTGCTTTCACAGAGGTAAGCTGTCTTATCTACAATTTACTTTTATTTGAATTGGCCAAATTATCACAATTTTTCCAGTGAAAGCCACCTTTCAAATGGTTTCTGAAAATTGTTTATACCACTTTTAAACCTTTAAAACACTCTTTGCTTTTTTGAACAACAAAAATCCCAACCCACTTTGAAAACTCCCTATTCCAAAACATGGATTCAACTTCTTTCCCAGCAGCCCAGATAACATATAGCAAGAAGAGTATTAGAGCCCAAACCTGAGGCTAGGGATATAAATCACATCATTTGTTGTGAGTACAGGTGATGTTTGCGTACATGGTGACAAAAGATAGAAATAATATGTAATTTTTAAATCAAGAGTTTAAACTAGTATTTTAAATTTACTGTTAACATTTTTGCATTATGTGCCCAATTGAATATTTAATCTTCTACCTAAACTATTCTAAATCAATAAGCCATGCAATACGCCTTTAAATAAAATCTTAATTAAAACAAATGTGAATATTTATTTATTGTTCCAACAACAAAATATGTCTAAAACTTACCAATGTAACACTGTGATATATAATTCTTACACTAAAGTCTTTTGTGACAATTTTTAAATATATCTCCTAATACTTTATGATAAAATTAGTTCATTTTGCATTATTTGTAACAATTTGGATTCCAGTGAACTTGCGGAAGATACATGTCTATGGTATACTTTAGCCCAGTTACTTAAGTTTATTTTAATCAAAGCTGTTCAACTTCTAATGATGGATAGTTCTTATTTCATAATGGCATTCACTCATATTTTGTTCATTTGACAAATATTTGATATATTTATTAAAATATTGGTGATACAGTGATTAGACAGATAGATAGATAGATAGAAAAGAAAATACAAATATCCCTGTCCTTGAGAAAGTTAAATTAAATTATGTTTTGGAGACAGATAGTGGGGAAAAAAAGTAAAATAAATAGCATGTTAGAAAACAATAAGTGTGATGGAGGAAAAATGAAGACAGATAAGGAGATATGAACTATTAAGGGATAAGTTAATATTTTAGATGGAATGACAAGGGACGATCTCTCTGAAAAGGTGAGTGGAGATCTGAATAAAGTGAGGATGGTAACCTTAAGGATACCTAGGGAAAGAGAACATTCTAGGCAAAGGCAACAACTCCTGCAAAGACCCTGAGGTCAGCATGCGTGATGTGAGAGAAGATTGAGTTCTTCCTGTCAATTCAAAATCATGACTTCTTGGACTCACAATGATAGTTATTTTCCCTTAAGATGTTAGCCTGTGGAGAATGTTACATGTAAAATACACGCTGAACACACACACTCACGCACTCACATCAAACTTGTTTAATTTTGTGTCTTATTATTGTATGAGTACACTTTTTGGTATTTTGTCAGTTCTAACAACATAGAAGTTATATTTCTTTTTTTAAAATTTATTTATTTAATTTATTTATTTTTGGCTGTGTTGGGTCTTCGTCGATGCACGCAGGCTTTCTCTAGTTGCGGCAAGCAGGGGCTACTCTTTGTTGCCATGTGCAGACTTCTCATTGTGGTGGCTTGTCTTGTTGTGGAGCACAGGCTCTAGGCGCACAGGTTTCAGTAGTTGTGGCATGTGGGCTCAGTAGTTGTGGCTTGCAAGCTCTAGAGCGCAGGCTCAGTAGTTGTGGTGCATGGGTTTAGTTGCTCTGCGGCATGTGGGATCTTCCCAGACCAGGGCTTGAACCTGTGTCCCCTGCACTGGCAGGCAGATTCTTAACCACTGTGCCACCAGGGAAGCCCATATTTCTTCTTTTTTAATGTAATGTTACAGTTAAAAACGAAATTAATGGTTAAAACACAGTTTGAATTATAATTGCATTTTAATATTACTGTTAGGAATTTATCTTTAAATGAATAAAAATTATAACTTTCATTTTCAAAAGACATGTTAATTATTTCAAACAGGGATTTTAAAAGAAGTTGATTGTGTTTACACATTCTGCCAATGTAAGGTTAATATTTTCAATTAAATATTTTAATTGGTTGCTCATAAGGTAACTTTTCAAAAGACAAAATTATTTTCAAGAACTTGAGACCTCCAAATATCATCTTAAAATTCAATTAGTTTATAACGCATTTGAATAAATTATAGTTTTAAGGACACGTCTTTTAGGAGACTGAGTAAGATTGATTTAAACAATTAAAATTCCATTACCTATACAGCTAGTATGAATGCAAAATTTATTTCATTTATTTTTATTATTATGAAATACTTTATATATCTGAAAAATAAATAATATAAAGGTATAAAAATAATTGTAAAATACTCATAAACCTTTCACAAAGGTTAATAGAGTTTTAACAATACTTTTGAAGCCCCCCATGGGTTGTACCCTCTTTCCTCTCTATACCAACTCCCCTCTCTCTCTCTCATCACCTCTTAAGAGTAACTAGTCTTCTAAAATTTATATGCATAAATATTCTCATTTACTGTCATAACGTATGAATCCCTCAATAATATATTATTTATACTTTATATGCCTTTGAGCTTCATATAAATGTCTGGTTTTACTGCAACATGATTTCTTCATTTAACACTATCATGAGACTTATTCCTATTGAGATATATAGAGCTGTATTCAACTCATTTTCATTGCTGCACAGGATTCTATTATGTGAATATACCACAGTCCATTCATCTTCCTATCAATGGACATTTTCTTGTTGTTAAAACTTTACTATTACAAATGATGTTGCTATGAACACTCTTGAACACACCTCAGTGCATTGCATATATCCCTAGGAATGGGTTGTAGATTATATGCATCTTCAATTTTTTTTAAATGACAAATTATTTTACAAAATGCTTGCATGAATTTACATTCTAACCAGCAAGGTGTATTATGGTTGCTTGATGGTTTTTAAAGCAACATTTTTGTCAGAATTTCCCTTATTTGTACTGATAAACTTTGTCTCTCTCATTGATTTTAGAAGGCCTTTCTAAAACCTGTTTTTCATACTGACCCTTTGAAAGTTATATACTATGAAAATAGCTTCTTCCCTGTTTAAACTTTATAATGAATAGACTTCTTCAATTTGAACTTCTCTGTTTAACTCCCCTATTTCCTTAGTTTTATTAATCCTTTCCTACACAGAGATTAGGGGTGTGTGTGTGTGTGTGTGTGTGTGTGTGTGTGTGTGTGTGTGTGTGATTTATACATTTTGTCTGGTCTGAGAATCCCAGTTATTCTAGCTTCATAAAATTAGTTTTTTAGTGTCCTATATTTTCTATTTTATGGGAGAATTTGTATAAGACTACAATTATTAGCTACTTGAAGGTTTGATAGTACTCACTGGGGAATTTTTTAATATTGATGTAATTTTTTATTGGTTATAGGGCTATTCATGTATTCTACTACTTCTTGAACATAGTCACTTACCAACTTGCTATTGTTATGACTCTAGTATAACTTTGATTCCAAAACTAGACACAGATCGAATACCCATGTGCTCACATGTGCATACACACATATGTTATCAGCCACTCCCACTTACATAGATTTTAAGATTGTATGTTATTGGCAAGTAAAATTTAATGATTTTTTTTTTGCGGTACGCGGGCCTCTCACTGTGTGGCCCCTCCTGTTGCAGAGCACAGGCTCTGGATGCACAGGCTCAGCGGCCATGGCTCACGGGCCCAGCTGCTCCGCGGCACGTGGGATCCTCCCGGACCGAGGCACGAACCCGTGTCTCCTGCATCGGCAGGCAGACTCTCAACAACTGTGCCACCAGGGAAGCCCAATGATTTTTTTTTTAAATACAGTTTGGCCACTGATGATTTGTTCAGGAATGCAACGTTGGTTCAACATTAGGAAATATGCTAATGGAATTAATTATATTGATATATTAAACAAGAAAAAAAATCACATGATCATCTGAATAGACTCTTAAAGCATTTAGAAAGATGTAATACTTGTATTTTCACAAAAACAAAAATATCTGATGCTATACATTGCATAGAAGAAAAATTCTTAACTTGTTTAGGAATGGATGATAAATTTTTTAAAATGTACAGCAAATACCATACTTAATTATGAAAGCTTAGAAGCATTCTCATTAAAGTTTGAGAAAAGACCAACTATCCTTTTACCTCTACTATTCATTACTGAACTAAAAGTATTACCTTCTAGAAGAAGATAAGAAAAAAACCAAAGTACTAAATTTAAAATGGAAAAAAAGGTATCTCTTTTTATACTGATATGATTCTTTCCTAGAAAATCTAAGAATATCATTCAGTAAATTTTAGAAACACAAAAGAGTCATTAAGGCACTAGGTTAGAAAATAAATAAATAAAAATCAATAGTTTTGCGGGTTTTTCAAGACAATGGACGTTAGGCAATGAAGAGCAGTGGTCCCTAACAGATGGAAAAATCACAAGGTAAGCCCTGTGATTTTTGACACTTACAGCGTGAAGAGATTTTCTAATTCAACAAGCAGGGAGAAGGGACCCACAAGAAAATAGGCAAACTTCCTAATTCAGAGATACAGCCAACAGTCTGGGGGACCAAGGTGGCTAGAGTCTGTAGAATAGAGTGACAGAGAGAAGAGAGCAGGACAGAGATGGCACTATGGGTCTGTAGAGGTTCTCCCTCAAGGATTCAGCTGAGTACCAATCAGTGCATGTGTGTGAAGAAACTACTTAAGGCTGGGGGCAGAATCACCTGGAAGTATTAGAGGTAACAGGGCTCTGTACTCACATAAGACTGGAAATAATGTTTGTCCCAAGTGGTCAAACTGGAAATGCTCACAATTCTCAAGGTGCTGGGTAGAGTCCAAAGAGGGCCTTGTAGTTGGAAATGATTAACCATAGACTGATCATTGCTTTAGTTCCTCTAAACAAACCCTAAAACTGTGAGATGTGAAACTGTCAAATTCTTTCCAATTAGCTTAACTTTATCCCAGAACAGAGCTCAAGAGGATCTATAGGAATACAAAAATATACAGCATCCAAAAAACATAAAATTCACATGGTCTGGCATCTAATTAAAATTACCAGGCATGCAAAGAAGCAGAAAAATACAACCCATAATAAAGAGAAAATTCAACAGAAACCAACCCAGAACTAACATGAATGTTAGACAGACAAATACATTAAAACATTTATTATAGCTGTATTCCATATGTGCAAAAAGTTACAGAGACAAAAGATATAAAGAAGACCCCGGGCTTCCCTGGTGGCGCGGTGGTTGGGAGTCCGCCTGCCGATGCAGGGGACGTGGGTTCGTGCCCCGGTCTGGGAGGATCCCACGTGCCGTGGAGCGGCTGGGCCCGTGGGCCATGGCCGCTGAGCCTGCGCATCCGGAGGCTGTGTTCCGCAGCGGGAGAGGCCACAGCAGTGAGAGGCCCGCATACCGCAAAAAAAAAAAAAAGAAGACCCAAATGGAAGATCAAGAGATTAAAAACTACAATGCATTGAGCTAAAAATAAAATAAAATAAAAATATTAAAATAAAAAAACACTAGATGGGATTAATGGCAAGTTAGACATTGAAGAAGAAAAGATTAGTGAGCTTAAAGAAATAACAAAAAAAACTAAAATGAAACATAGAAAAAAAGAAAGACTCAAAAATGAACAGAGCTTCAGAGGACTATAGGACAACTTCAATCAGCCTAATATACATGCAGTTGTAATGCCTGAGGGACAGGGGATAAGCAAAAAAAGAAAAAACGTTTGAAAAGAATAATGGTTGAAAGTCTTCCAAATTTGATGTATACTCTAAATTCACTTATCTAAGAACTCAGTAAACCCCACATCATAATCAACTCCTCAAAAACAGTGATAAAGAGAACATTTTTAAAGCCAGCAGAAGGAAAAAACATATTCTGTACAGAGGAACAAAGATAAGAATGTCAGCATATTTCTCCAAGTAAACAATGCTAGAAAGAAGGCAGTGGAGTAACATCTTTAAAGTAGTGAAAGAAAAAACTGCCAACCTAGAGTTCTATAACCTGTGAAAATGGCTCTAAAAACTGAAGATGATATGGGAATATATGTATACATATAGCTGATTCACTTTGTGATACAGCAGAAACTAACACACAACTGTAAAGCAATTATACTCCAATAAAGATGTTAAAAAAGAAACTAAAGATGACCGAAAGGGAAATGTGGGGAGGGATAAATCAAGAGTTTGAATGAACACACACACACACTACCATATATAAGATAGATAACCAACAAGGAGCTACTGTATAGCACAGGGAACTCTACTCAATATTCTGTGATAACCTATATGAGAAAAGAATCTAAAAAGAATTAATTATACGTATATGTATAACTGAATCATTTTGCTATACATCTGAAACTAACACAACATTGTAAATCAACTATACTCCAATAAAATTAATATTTTAAAAAAACTGAAGGTGAAATAGAAACCTTTTCTGGTTTACAAAAGCTAAAGGAATTTATTACCAGTGGCCCTAACTACAAAATATGCCAAAGGAAGTTCCTCCAAAGCAGGGAATGTGGATCTACACAAATAAATGAAGAGCACTATAAACTGTGACTGCATGGGTAAATAGAAAAGTGATTTCCACTGTTAAAATATAATTGATTATTTAAAACAAAACTAATAACAATGTAGTATAGTTTATAATATATAAAAAAGTAAAATGTATCACAATAATAATATAAAGGCTGCAGGGAGAGAAACTGGAGTATATTAGTGTAAGGTTCTTTAACTATTTATGAACTGGCATATTAGCACTTTGAAGTAGACTGTGGTCAGTAAAGATATACTCTATAAAACCATTAAGCCAGCAAAGAGGATTAAAAATAAAATCATACTGGATTACATTATATTTGCCCTTATCTCTTTATTTTCTGCTTTAATTTTACTTTGAAACTAAGGGAAGATGTATCAATCTAAATTTTTAAGATAAAACTTAAATAACTATGAGTGCAAAAATTATATAGGAACCTTATAGATGAGTAATAACCAAGGTAAAGAATCTGACCAAGGTAAAGAATTAAAATCTTGGAGACACTGAAGAGACTTTAAAATCTTTGATTTAAAGATGGACAACATCATCTAAATATATAACTAATTTATTTACTTGCATACATGAGAAAAATTATTTTCTATTCAGTAAGTGTGTTGAAATTCCTCCAACGTACTCAGAAGTATTGTTATAATCACTTAGTTGTCTATGTAATGCTGTCCTTTTGAGTTGAATCATAAATGTCAGAACTTCCAAAGCACCAAACACTAACTGAATTCTATTTTTAATAACTGGGGATCTGAAAGGAAGTGCATAAGCAATACCATTATTGACAGATAATGTAAATTCTCTTGTAGCTCATCACAAAACTGCTATTTTCTGAGTTAAAAATCTCTACTTGGAGTCCCTGGAGAGAGAGACTTAAAAGTTCTTTTCAGTCAGTGTAAAAATATTTTGGTTTTAGCCCATATGCCTACATGTGTTGTATGTAATGAAAAACTAGAGATAAGACATAAAGAAAAAAAGATAACTATTAAAAAATTCTGATTTTGGAACAATATAAATTTAGTGATTAATGGAAAACATTAACAACATGGTATATATTAATAAACTACTTTAAATTACACTAAAATTATCAACAACTTTCTTAAATAGCAGAGACAGCCAACAAGAAGATATGGTAGAAATAAGAGAAATGCTATTCACTATGGCAAAAAAAAGTCATCATATACCTAGGAATAAATAAAAGTGTGGAAGGCATACCTGAAATAAACAATAAAACATTAATGAAGGACATCAAAGGATACATGAACTAATGGAAGACACACCATGTTCCAGGATGCAAAGACTTGCCATTTTAAAGATGTCAATTCTCCACAAGTTAATCAGTGCAACCCCCCAACTAAAGTCCCAACAGGACTTTTTAAAATTAATAGACTTTATTTTTTAGGGCAGTTTTGGTTTACAGAAAAATTGAGCAGAAAGTGGAGAGTTCTCATATACTTCCTCTCCCCCTGCCCTCAGTGTCCCCTTTGTTACCATCTTGCATTAGTGTCAACTGTTGAACCAATATTGATGAATCACTATTAACTAAAATCCATAGTTTACTTTAAGGTTCACTCTTCATATAGTACAGGTTTTTTTCAGTGTTCATGAATGTATAATATCATAATTTGTAATGTCCACTATTACAGTATCATACAGAATAGTTTCACTGTCCTCAGAATCCCCTGTGCACAAGAGGAATTTTTAAAACTGGAACTTGATGACCTGATTGTAAAATTATTTGAAAGAAAAAAAAATGTGTGAAAAGCCAATAAGGAATTTTTGAGAAATAGAACGATAAGGGAGACTTTGTCCTATCAATGACCAAAACATAATAAAAAGCCATAGAAATTTAAACAGTGGTGTATAAATACAAAACTATATGTACTTAGATTAATGGGACACAACACAAGTCCCCAAACTAAACATACATTTATGAGAATAAAGGTAAGTATTTAAATTAGTGATTAAAATTGTCTAATGAAAAAAATTATAAAATTAGATTCCTACCTCATATCATATCCCAAGTTTACCTATATTTAAATGCTTAAATGAAATGAAATTATAAATAAAACTATAGAATATTTCAATAAAATATATGACAATATCTTGATAGCTTTGTGGGTAAGAAGGACCATTACCTAACTCAGAGGAGTTAATTGACAATCAGGAGGGAACTAAATAATAATTTTTACTGTAAACTTGTCTGCATCATTTGAGCCATCATTAGGAGCATACTCCTGTAACTAAATATTAATTAGAAAAATAAAAACAATGAAGTTTCTCCCATGACCATTTTCTCTGATCAGAGAAAAAAATGTAGTTATTTCATGCAACTTTTAAAAATAGTGGTGGTGTCATGACAGTTGTTCACTGGTGCATGTAGCAAATGAAAATTTTCAGTTCATATTAAAAATTGTTTGTATTTCTAACAGGAAGCTGTAGGGAAAAAATATAATCTTGTGAAAAATGTGAAAAACAGAGTTAAGGAGATTTTTTTTTTTTTTTTTTTTTTTTTTTGCAGTACACGGGCCTCTCACTGTTGTGGCCTCTCCCGGCTCCGGACGCGCAGGCTCAGCGGCCATGGCTCACGGGCCCAGCTGCTCCACGGCATGTGGGATCTTCCCGGACTGGGGCACGAACCTGTATCCCCTGCATCGGCAGGCAGACTCTCAACCACTGCGCCACCAGGGAAGCCCCAAGGAGATTTTTTTGAAAGTCTTGAATTGCCAATCTCTCACCAAAAATAACTTTCATAATTCTTAGTTTTCTCTCCAATTTACTCTCAACTCAAAAATAAAGTTATATTTTTTCATTGTTTCATTATAGACTGAAAAGCCCAGTCATTGATTAAACTTGAACACTGGTTCTTCTCATCATGGCATAGGACTGAGCTACCATATAACTTATTGTCTAAACCAGGACTTATTTTATACCAAAAGGGAGCCCTATTAATAGCATCACTAGGACTGCATGCCTCCACTAAGGCTGTCCTGGGAACCCTAAGATGAATGATCACCTGCACGGAAAGCTTTTGATGGTCTGCCCCTTTTCTACCTGCTTATGCTGCTTTTCCACCAGTATTTCCTTGGACCTCAAGTCCTAGGAATTCTGAACTACCTCTGGTTTCTAAACTATGCCATCCTGCTTTACACCATTAAGGCTTTGCGTATTCAAACCCTTTGAATAATTCAGTATTTAAAACTGAGTACTTCAGAAATTTCTATGGAGCTTTGAAACCCTGCTCAGATGGCACCTCTTAGGAAAGGCCAAGGCTAATGTCCCTCCAGGGATGACCAGTTTCTTCTTTTAATCAAGAGTCAGTCACTTGACATACAGATGGCTAACAGGCACATGAAAAGATGCTTAGCATTGCTAATTGTTAGAGAAATGTAAGTCAAAACTACAGTGAGGTACCACCTCACACCGGTCAGAATGGCCATCATTAAGAAGTCTACAAATAACAAATGCTGGAGAGGGTGTGAAAAAAAGGGAACCCGCTTACACTGTTGGTGGGAATGTAAATTGGCACAGCTACTATGGAAAACAGTATGGAGGTTCCTCAAAAAACTAAAAATAGAGTTGCCATATGATCCAGCAATCCCACTCCTGGGTATATATCTGGACAAAACTATAATTCAAAAAGAAACATGCAATCCAATGTTCATAGCAGCACTATTCACAGTAACCAAGACATGGAAACAACCTAAATGTCCATCAACAGATGAATGGTTAAAGAAGATGTGGTACATATATATACAATGGAATATTAGCCATTAAAAAAATGAGATAATGCCACTTGCAGCAACATGGATGGACCTAGAGATTATCATACTAAGTGAAGTAAGTCAGAAATACAAATACCATATGATATCACTTATATGTAGAATCTAAAATATGACACAAATGAACCTATCTACAAAAGAGAAACAGACTCACACGCATAGAGAACAGATCTGTGGTTGCCAAGAGGGAGGGGGATAGCGGAGGGATGGATTGGGAGTTTGGGGTTAGCAGATGCAAACTGTTACATTTAGAATGGATAAACAACAAGGTCCTGCTGGGAACTAAACTCAATATAGTTATATTCAACTATATTCAATATCCTGTGATAAACCATAATGGAAAAGAATATGAAAAAGAATGTATATACATGTAAAACTGAATCACTTTGCAGTATAGCAGAAATTAGCACAACATTGTAAATCAACTATACTTCAATAAAATAAATTTTAAGAAAGAGTCAATCACTTGGCATCCGCACTGTGATCTCCTTCACAGGGCTACTGAAGATAAACATGACAGTTGTGCTCTGGGAGCTTATAGTCTGACAGAAGTCTGGGCCTTGCAATGCTTCTACTCCTATGATTCTTTCACTGTATGACATCTACCTGTGCCATTCCTTCACAGAACTGCCTGCTCTGTGAAAACAGGTATGTTAGCAGATCTCTGTGTCTGACTTTCTTTTGGAGAACTAGCCCTCCCTCACAGCATGCAGTCTTAACAAGTGTACTAATTAACTATTGCTGTATAACAAACTATGCTAAAACCTTGTGGCTTAAACACACATTTTTTAACCTTATGTATCTGCAGGTTGGCTGGGACTTTCTGCTGATGTCGGCTGACCTGGCTGATCCCAGGGGCCTATGCCTCTGTGGTCAGCTGGAGCGGTGACTGGAAGCTGGCTTTTTCTAGTGGTTTCAAGATGTGTCTGGAAATTCTTTCACATTCTTCCTTTCAAAAGGTGGAGCATAATTCTCCTCCCCTTGAATATTGGCCAAAGGTAATGACTCATTTCTAATAGAATGTGGCAGAGTGAAAGTATGAAGTTTCTGAGGCGAGGTCACAAAAGGCATTGCTGCTTCCAACTTGCGCTCCTGGACTGCTTGCTCGGGGGTGGGAGGGTGGGGCTGGGGGCATCTTGTTGTTAGGACACAAGCAGCCTGTGGAGAGGGGCCCCTGTGAAGAGTAACGGAGGCCTCCAACCGCAAGCAATGCCAACTTGCCAGCCATGTAAGGCAGTCACCTTGGAAGAGAATCTTCCAGCCTCAGATGACTACAGGCACAGCCAACATTTGTCCAAAAACCTCATGAGAGACCCCAAGCCAGAACGCCCCATCTAAGCTGCAACTGGATTCCTGACCTTCAGAAACTGTGTGAGGTAATAAATGGGGATTGTTGAGTTGAGCTACTGAGTTTGGGGAGTAGTCTGAGGCACAGTGATAGATAATGGATACACTGGCTAAGATGACTCAACTGGGACAGCTCACCTCCACTCCACATGGCCTCTCATCCCCCATCATGCTGGTCTGGATTTGTTCTCATGGCTTGACAGTTGCCCAAGAGAGAAAGCAGAAGCTTATGAGGACCCCAAGGCCCAGCCTCAGAAATGGCATGCAACCTACTGTTGGCTAAAGCAAGTCACCAAGCCAGCCAGGTTCAAGGGTGAAGAAACAATCACCTCCCCTTGATGGAAAAAGCTGTAGTCACATTACAAGGGGCATGGGTAAAGGGAGGGGAATAATTGGGGCCATTGTGACAATCAAGCTACCATAACAGAATTATGTCAGTCAAGGTGTTTCCCCTCCTTGGTCCCAAGAGTGGGCTCTTGACTGCAGCAAGGAGAGTTTGCTCTCCACCCGAGGAATTTTTTTTTTTTTTTTTTTGTGGTACACGGGCCTCTCACTGTTGTGGCCTCTCCTGTTGCGGAGCACGGGCTCCAGACGCACAGGCTCAGCGGCCATGGCTCACGGGCCTAGCCGCTCCGCAGCATGTGGGATCTTCCTGGACCGGGGCACGAACCCGTGTCCCCTGCATCAGCAGGCGGACTCTCAACCACTGTACCACCAGAGAAGCCCCACCCCAGGAATTTTGACTGGATGACTCAAGAGGAAAAATGAATGGTTTCATCCTGACCAATGAGCAGTTTGAAAAGACAGAGCACTAGTTCTTGACACCTAGATTTCTGGAGATTTCCTACTTCCTGTCCCGTCTGGTTCTTCAGCTATTCCTTGTGTAAACTAGCACATGCTTTCTTATAAACGCCCATTCTTTCCTGCTTAAGTTAGTCAGAGTCCGCTTCTGCTGCTTACCATCAAAGAACCCAGCCAGAGAATCCAGTGACCTTGGAAGCACTCAGCTCATGTCCACACAAGCTCTGGTGTTCCTTCCAAAGGTAAGGACCAGAAGATGCCATAAACAAAGCACTGAGAGATCCCTCAGATGATGACTGGCTCTTAAAAAATAACTTTGAAAACTCTTTAAACATACTTAAGGACAAATGTAATAAAAATGCAAAGCAATCGCAATTAATGCTATAGAAACTACCCTAAAATGGTATTTTCTGCAAAGACTGCATTGTCTGGCAGCATTTCCATGTGGCAATGCTGCTGTATGCCAGGGATATCATATACTAGGAGAGGCCAAAGTTTCTGGCACTTGGACAAAATATTCATATTCAGGCTATGAAGGTGATGGCATCGCACCGCCTGCTTCCCGTGGACATATGGCAGCTTCAGGTCGCTGCTCCATTCGCTCATCTATTTCAGGCTATTTTTACAGTCACTCCGGGCCTGA
Organism: Mesoplodon densirostris; assembly: GCF_025265405.1. Taxonomy (NCBI): domain Eukaryota; kingdom Metazoa; phylum Chordata; class Mammalia; order Artiodactyla; family Ziphiidae; genus Mesoplodon; species Mesoplodon densirostris. Next base: position 106,795,077 of record NC_082664.1, read on the forward strand.
CATGGTTTCCACTTTCAGCTGGTCATGTTTCCTTCCTAATTCGTTATACCAATCGGGGATGACAGAAGGTATCAACTCCCTTCTCGGATATTTAAACTGCAAGCAGTCATCTGTATGCAAAAAGTGTGCCAGCCAGGTTCTTTTTTTTTTTTTTTTTGCAGTACGTGCACCTCTCACTGTTGTGGCCTCTCCCACTGCGGAGCACAGGCTCCAGATGCGCAGGCTCAGCAGCCATGGCTCACGGGCCCAGCTGCCCCATGGCATGTGGGATCTTCCCAGACCGGGGCACGAACCCATATCCCCTGCATCAGCAGGCGGACTCTCAACCACTGCACTACCAGGGAAGCCCGAGGACACTTCTATCGATTGGTGGGATTGAGAATGTGAGTTCAAACCTATCAATATTTGCCATCATTGCTTTGAAAACAGACTGAGATTGGGGGTGCTGAAGGCATGAAGATGTCCTTCATTTCAGAAATGATACCTGAGTCTCTAAGTGGCAATGATACCAGAGACTTTTGGCTCATGAGAAGGTTGCCGTGTAGCCAGAACTAAGACGGTCCCAGCCAAGTGAAGATGGCAGGTTCGAAAGCAGCCAGTAAAGATACCTGGGAAGTGGAACAGACATTTGGAGCTGGAGCATGGTAAGAATTAGAAGATGCTCCGTGTGACCCTTGAGTCTTATGATGTATCTTGTCATGATTTCCTTCGTGTTGGCTCATCTTGATTGTCTGTTCTACTTCATCGTTTGTAGTTTTGAGAAGGTCAGACCCACTCAGCTGTGCTGAGGTGTCCCAAGGAAAGATGACTTTCTCTGGGTCAGGACTGCAGATGGGAGCTGCTGCAGTCCCCTGGGAACCAGGAAATGATGACCAGACCAGAGCAATCAGGGAATACGGGAGAAACAGAAGAAAAGTGAACGTTTGGGGAAGCACTCAGGACCCTCCCACCTGTAGGGTGTTTTTCTTAAAAACTGTGCATCTTTGTGTGGGTATGATTTCAGGGAGGTGGTTTTTCCCTTTGTGGCTTCTTCTGAGAATCATCTGAAATGGATGAATCTTTACCCCTCTCTCCCCATCCCCCAAATGTAGAGATAAGCTCAAAACTTGGCACACAATTTCAGGGGCTTACAGAATCTGTATGTTCTCAGGGACCTAAGGTTAAGAACTCATGCCTGGCACTTCCCATATTTTTTTTCTTCTTTGAATCCATAACTTTAAGCCCTGACACCACCATTGTTTCTAAAAAATAAGGAATACCAGGTAGTTTTCCATTTCCAGTGAGAACTAACTCATCTTTCAGACAATGAATGTTCGGAGCAGTGGTCCTCACATCAGATGTGCTGCTTAAGCCGGAATTTCCAGGAGAGCTCACAATAAACACCAGTGTGCAGGCCAGAGGCTGTGATTCTATTTGTTTGGGTGGAACAAAAGCATCTATATTTTTAAAGCTCCCAGGCAATTCTAAAGTGCATCAGAACCACTGCTCTAGGGTGATTTTGCCTAAACTGGGTCTGCGATAAGCAGTAATCCAGCAGTACTGCGATAAGCACTACTCTGCCTTCCCTGCCCCTCTCAGCAAGCCCTCTGTATTGGAAGCAGATGTGCACAACCCAGGGTAAAGTGAGATGAAGAAAATCTTCTATTTGTATGCTTTTCCCTAGGGTACAATCCTGTTTACGTCCTAAACATGAAACCTGAAAAAATACTAATAAAAATAAATTTTTATTGAAGTGTAGTTGGTTTATAATATTGTGTTAGTTTCAGGTGTACAGCATAGTGATTCAGTATTTTTGCAGATTATATTCCATTATAGGTTATTACAAGAAAATGGGTATAATCCCCTGTGCTATACAGTGTATCTTTGTTGCTTATCTGTTTTATATGTAGTAGTTTGTATCTCTTAATTCCATACTCCTAAATTGTCCTTCCTCCCTTCCCCCTCCCCTTTGGTAACCACGTTTGTTTTCTATGTCTGTGAGTCTGTTTCTGTTTCATATAGATACTCAGTGATATAAAAACCCAAGTTTAACAAACACCTGTCGATAAGCCATGGATCTTCGACTCCACCCCCTCTACACCACGTACAAAAGTCTTTCACAAGCAGGGTGGGGACATGCCTCTGACTTCTCTCAGAATCACCACTTGTGGTTGTGAAATTTCAGGTGAGTCACTTGATGTTTGGTAAACAAACATCAGTATCCCAAAGATGCCTGCCTATAATTCTACCTCTGTCTGTATATGCATGTCATTTCCACATGCATTTGACCAGGACGTGGATTTTTCCAGTCAACCTTTGAAGTATGTTACTTCTCTGAAAATCACTGAGCAATAGATTTAAAGCTCAGGAGTATTGGCAACAAATGTGAAGAATTAATTGGCAGTCTTAAAGCTCAACTTGGAAAAAGTTCATTACTTCTAATGGCTTCTTTACAAAATTCTCTATTTGTTTCAAGGCTAGAATACATGGTTGCCACATCTTGGTGGATGGCTAGCATCTGGCTTCACCTCTAAAATTTCAGCCACTGCCTGGTTGCAGACTCTATCCAGATAGAATACTTTGAAAAAAACAGTGTCTCAGCAATAAGCTTTCCTTCAATCAAGTGTTAGTTCTTACACTGCAGCCCACTGTGCCCAGTTTTAAAGAACTTCTGACTCAGATGCAACATTTGTGATAATCAATTATTCCATTTTAATAACAGTAATTGAAATGCCTCTTATGTCAATGAATAAAAGAAAAGAATTATTTCTACTCTGATGGTAATAGGGGAAGAATACTGAACCCAAGCAACTGAGATGTCTTCATTCCCCCCCTCCCCCCCGTCAAGTAATCCATGATGGTGTGGCTTGGACATGAAACCAAGGCTGTACTCAGTGTCATTATGTCTTTGAAAAGCAGTGTCCTGTGAGGCTCAGCTTCAAGAGAGAAGTCAGACATGAGCTTTTTGAGCAAATGGCTTGGATGATTACCTTGGATCCCTATTACACATCTTTATGGGAAATGGCCTAGCTGAGAACATCTTTAAAACACACACAACTCCAGTCATCCAAAATCCTGAAATTCTTCACTGGTTACACATATTATTTGAAGTTCCCTTTAAATATTCTAATTACAAATGTGATTTTAATGTGAACTAGTAAAATATATTTCTTATCTACATCTCAACAAGAGCAGTTTTTTTCTTTCCTAGAGAAGGAAGACTGTCAGAAGTGACATGACTACCAGCTACTGTCACATGAAATATTACAGTTCACAAAGTACTAACACATACATTTTCTCACTGAATCTTTAAATTATGACCAGCCCGACTTTCTTAAAGAGTCCAAATAGCTCATCCAAGGTCATGCCTTCAGGAAGTGGTAGAGCTAGGGCTCAAAACCAGGACTGTCAGACTCAAAATTCATGTCCACTACCATCATCTTACCAAGGACAACAAGGGCCACCATTTTCGGGGCACTTATTGTATAGCTGGCACTTTTCATGCAGTATTTTATTTAACGTGACCCACAGTGAAGAAGGCGTTAACATCTGAAGCCCAGAGAGCTTAGTCCCTTCCTCAACTTTACACAGCAAATGCTAGAAGTAAGGTTTGAATCCTGATGTTTTCACTGCACCTGTGGCTTCACATGAGGTAGAGATCAGCTCTCCACGTGCCTTTGAACATCACACAACAAGCCCCACTCAGCAGCGAACAGCCTTGAAGCTGATGCTAAAGGCCAGGGGTCCCTCCATCCTGACATGTGACGTGGGCCACTGGAAACCTTCCCTGCCTAGCCTGATAGTGTTCCCAAGTGATCGAAAGGACTCAGGGAAGCTAACATTTGATGATGTGAAAGGATCTACCATTTTAATACCTCTATGTCTTATTTACCCCACTAGCCCGTGATCTACTTGACCCTTGAAAAAAACCTGCAAAGCTTCATGTCTGAGCCCTGTATTCTAACAGGTGGAGAGAGTCCACTGAGTGCAGAGGTGCAGGAGCCAGACATGAAAATAACAGTTTTCCTATGCACTATCAATAAGCAATCTGAAAATGTCCAGGAGGAAAAAAATCACATCACATCAAAATAGCAGAGAAAATATATATAACAAACCTCACCAGAAATATGCAAGACCCATATGAAGAAAATGATACAATTTTATTGAAGAATACATAAGTTCCTGAATGGGAAAACTCAGTGTTTAAAACTGCTCATTCTTGACAATTTAACTGATAAATTCAATATTCTCTCAATGCTATCCCTATCAAATATCCAGGTTTTTTTAATGAAAACCTGACAAGTTGGTCCTAAAATTTGTTCAGGAAGATAAAATGTATAAAAATAACCAAAATAAAATGTTTAAAGAATAGAAATGAACTGATACTTGTTTTACTAGCTATCAAAGCATACTGTAGAAAAACCTGAAATAAACAAAAGTGTTGATTTGGTGCAGGAATAGACAACAGAGCAGTGCTCAATCCTCTCAGAGGGAGAATTTTTTTTTTAAACAGACTGATGGATTTTTTTCAATTCAACTTTGTCAATTCATTGTGTGATAAAAAGGAATATTCTATTCAGTGGAGAATAATAATAAATCAATTACAATAAATTATGTTGGAGGAATTAGCTATCTTTGGGGGAAAAATAAGTATTTTTCCTGACAAGATACTCAGATTATTAAAGAGCTTAAGGTAAAAAATAATTAGAAAATTTTAGAAGAAAATATAGAGAAAGGCTTATAGTTATGGGAAAGGGAAGACCTTTTTATGATTAAAAAAATTGATCACATAATGTAAACGATTTATAAATCTGACTATAGTAAATGAATTTATATTAAGTTGAATTTAAATTAAAAGCATTTGTAATTAAAAGACTAAAAATGCACAAGATGAGAGAAAATGTTTGCAATATATAGCACCAAGTCTCAATACTCAAAATACAAAAAAAAAAAAAAAAAATAACTACAACTCAATGAGACAAAGGACAAGGTGAATTGCCATTCTGCAGAAACAACATGCCATACAATAATATCTCAATCTCACTCATATTCACTCATATGCATAAAAAGGTAAATTTAACCCCCAATGAAATACCATGTTTCACCCATCTGATTGGCAAATATTTCAGACTGGTTATGTCCAGTCTTGGCAAGATAAAAAATGATGCCATGCACTCCTTAAGAGGATATAATTTTTTTGGAGGACATTTTGGCAGTATCTATTTACATTAAAAATGACACATCCTTTGACCCAGCAATTACACTGTAAGGTTTCTATCCTAGGGGAAATAATTACACATATATACAAAGAGACTTACACAAGATGTTCAGCACTATTATTATTAATAACCCCAAATCTAAAGCTACCTAAACGCCTATTAGTGGGGCTATGATTATGCAAACAATGGCGCAGTCACGAAATGGAATCCTATGTTACATAAAGGCAGACCTTTATGTACTGATAAAAAGAGCTCCAGCATACTTTGAAGAAAAACAAGGTGTAGCACCCATAAGATAATTTTATGTTTGTGCGTGTAAGACAAACACATAAAACTAGGGCACATATGCTTGCAAACGTACATACTAAGCTGACAACAGTGGGTATGGTTTCAGACCAGGGAGAAAGTTTCTGGCAGTGGAAGGGTCTGAATGCAACAAAAACAGGGGCATGGGACTCACCCCCATTCACATGCTCTTGGCATAAGTCCATTGGAAAACAGTCTTGATTCTACGGACTCAGTTCATAAAGTGATTTTTAAAAGTTGTTAGAATTTACATTGCTTTTATGATAATTTTATTATTTAATTTAATTAGAACTCTTCCTGAGCCATCAAATATTTGCAAGGAGGTGTTTTGTGAAATCAATAATAGAGTCAGTTATCACGGGGCCATCTCCATCGGAGCAGACCCTGTGGGGAAAAGGGAGAGTAGTGGGCAATCATGTAGAGCGAATGATGTTTGGTCACAGATAAGCTTTTCCCACCGAGTCTGCATTCAATACAGACCTAATTATATTTATCTAAGACCCTTAATGGTTACTTATCTCACATGTCTTGACTTCACATCTACCTGTTCAGTTTTAGTAATGGAATGTAATCTGCTATTAGTTCATCAGCAGGAAACACTTTCCTTGCTCTGCCTCTTCTGTTGTCATCACAATACAACTACATTACGTGTGCGTAAACCATGCAAGAAGGCAGGACCCTTCTGCTGTTCAGAATAAGATACCTTTAGCAAAAGAGTCCTTGTGCCCTTATGTTGACTCCTGTCTCTCCATCAAAATGGAGAATCAAATAAAACTTGTCGGCAGTATTTCTTTATTGAGTTGTGTTTTGTTTTCTTTTGTTTCCCTGTTCTTAGTTACCTTTTTCCCTCATATGCTTTCTCCCTTCCAACTTTCCTTCAAGTAAAAAAAGCTCATTTCAGTTATTTCCTCTGCAGCTGCCACAAATCATTTTTGGAAGAAAGCAGAGGGTCAATTTAGGCCTGTGGATGGAAAGGGTGCTCCAGAACGGTGCTGTGTCCTAAAGAGCATCACTAACTCAGAGAGGAGCACAGCAGTGTAAATTGTGCATATACCATGATGGTAGGGAACCCACACCCTACCAGTGGTCAACATCTGATCTCATTACTTATCAAACTTCTTTCCTTCTTCCTTTCTTTTCCATCCTTCTTCTATTCCTTCCTTTCTCTTTTCTCCTTAACTTACACTGAAGGCAGTTTAATGAATATGGAAGGCCTTGGGTCTGACCTTGGCCCTGCCACTTGCTGGCTGTGGAATAAAGAAAGCTACTCCATCTTTCTGACCCTCAGGCTCCTGATCTGTAAAATTGGACCTTATCCCAAGATGCCCCTTCACCAGGTTATTGTGAGGCTGAATGGGACTGCATACACTGAGCATCTAGACTGGTGTTCAGTGGGTGTGCAATAAAGGTTAGGTCTTTCTCCCACTTCCTAGAGATCTTTGCTTTGTACACTTTATTTCCAACTGTCAAACAGGAATTCAGAAAGCAAACACATTTCAAATGTCAGCAACCGTACTAGTGCAACCCCCAAATTAAGATCCAGGTATGAGTGAGCATAAACTGACAAGATAAAACTGTCTAGGCAAAAACAAGATGAATGTGTGCACTATACAAGAATGAATGAGAGTTGGTACTTATGCAGTGATTTAACTACCTTTATAAGACCTGAAGGATCAGGAAAGATAAATTCTGGGCAACATGGAGTCAGCATACTATAACCTTTCTCCCAGTGACTACAATTAAAACTCCGATGATGATTCAAATAATAATAATAACAACAATAATAATAACAGTAATTATCTGAGCACCAATAACAGCAAGTAGCTTAGGGAGTGAAATCAAAACTTAAAAAGCAAACCATATTAGGACTTTGCTGGTGGTCCAGTGGTTAAGACTCCGAGATCCCAGTGCAGGGGGCCCGGGTTTGATCCCTGGTCAGGGAACTAGATCCCGCATGCTGCAACTAAAGAACCCACATGCCACAACTAAAAATCCCTCACACGGCAATGAAGATCCAGCATGCAGTAACTAAGACCCAGAGCAGCCAAATAAATTAATAAATATTTTTAAAAAGAAAAAAAGCAAACCAAGTAAGAGTGAGTTTTACAGAGGGTTTTCTTTTATCTCCTGACCTGAAACTAAGGGTGGCCCCAGGGTGGAACTACAAAAGGAGACACAGGCAGCAAAAAATCAGAAAGAACCCTTATCTTTTAGAGAACCAAGGAAAGGTGTTCCTACAAGCAGGAAAGTATGGGGAAAATCTCTGTTTTTGTGGTTGCTGTTTCGAATAAACTTTTACTGTGGAATAACTTTAGGTTTATAGAAAACCTGCAAAGATAGAATCAAGTTCCTGAGCCCCCCCTTACCCCGTTTCCCCAACTGTTAACATCTCATATTAATATGTTCCATTTTTGAAAACTAAGATACGAATATATTACTAAACTTCAGACTTTATTTAGATTCACTAGTATTTCCACTAACATCCTTTTACTGTCCTAGGATCCAATCCAGGACACCATATTACATCCAGTCATCATGCCTCCTTGGTCTTCTCTGGTCTGTGAGTTTCTCTGTCTTTCCTTGCTTTCATGGCCTTGAGAGTTTTGAGGTGCACTCATCAGGTGTATTGTAGAATGTCCTTCAAATTGGGCTTGCTGGATGCTTTGCTCACGTTTAGACTGGAGTTAAGGGTTTTAGGGAAGAATATCAAAGAGGTGAAGTGTCCTTTTCACACTATCCTATCAGGGGTAACTGCTGTCAACATAACTAATGACTGGTGATGTTAACCTAGCTGAAATATGTTTGCTGGGTTGCAAACAAGTGACTAAGTCTAGTGCACACTCAACGGGAGAGAGAAGAGAATCTACATCAATAATTGGGAATTCTGTAAGGAAGAGTTGGCTCTTCTCCTCCATTTTTTAATTTATGTAATCATTTACTGTATCAGTATGGATTCACATCGATTTGGGATTTTCTTTCTCTTTTTTTCCTCCTGGCCCTGCCCTAAGGGTGGCTCTGGTCCTAGAGCTGCACAGAGGAGTCCATGGTGGCACAGGAACCTAAAACCCAAGGAGAACACTTGTCTATGTGGCTGGAGGAAATGGGAAAAGATGACCCTGTGGCCCAGAGTGTGAAGATCCCCATTTTCTTCTCTCTTTTCCCTCACTGTTTTGCCTTGAGAGTAACCCCAGTAGCAGCAGCACTTGTAGCTATAATCCCTAGAAGAACAACAAATTTCTACACAGTGGGTTGGAGGAAGGGGCCCTTGGGAGCCACAGGGAATGAGGGAAATAATGAAGAGGAAAGAAATAGGGAAAGGTATCCCCTAATTCTGTGTATGAACTGATATAGTCCCAGGCTCACTCTGAGCTGCTCACCTGGGGTAAAGACCCATAGCAGGAGAGCAAAGCCTGTAAGAACTGAACTGCCACTGGAAACTCTGTCCACAGAAGGAGGGTTCAGAACAGTCTGAACATTCCCAGGTTCACTGCCTGTCAAAATAAAATAGCTGGCATTCTGCAGAGGATTTTAACAGGACTCAGAGTCTTATAATATTCAAAATGTCTATGGTATAATCTAAAATTATTCAACATACCAAAAAAAAGGAAAATGTAACTTCTCAAGGGAGAAGACAATCAGATTTCAAGCTGAAGATTACCCTGATATAGAATTTTTTCAAAGATCTTTAAACAGCTATTATCATCATGCTCAATGAGATAAAGGTAGACGTTCTTGAAATGTACAAAAAGATGTTCTTAGAAGGGGAATAAAAACTATTTTTTAAAGTGAGTATTTTAGAACTAAAAAATACAATATATTAAATTAAAAAGTCACTGGATGATCTCAATAACACAATGAAGGTGATAGAAGAAAAGGTCAGTGAACTTGCAAACAGATCAATAGAATTTATCCAATTTCTACAACAGAAAGAAAAAAGATTGAAAAAAATCTGTCTCGAGTTCCTGTGGGACAATATCAAAAATATCTAATATTCATGATATTTAAGTCCCAAAAGGAGGCGAGAAAAGAGATAGGTGCAGAAAAAAAGTGAAGACATTATCAAAGAAAACATAAATTTGGTGAAAGACATATACAGCTGTAAGAACCCCAAACAAAATAAACTGAAAGGAAACTAAACCCATCCACATTATGGTCAAACTGCTGACAACTAAAGATAAAGAAAAAATCTGGAAAGCAGACAGAAGAAGATTCCCTTTATGTTTATGAATATGGAAACAACAGTTTGAAGGACTGTTTGGTTTTTCATTAGAAACCAAGGTTATTAGAAGGCAATGGAATAACATCCATAAAGTACTAAAAGAAAGAACACGATGCTGTACACCTGAAACTAATATAACATTGTAAACCAGCTATATTCGAATTTTAAAAATGCTTTTATTATTTTAGTAAAAATAAAGTATATGACAATGTAAAAAGGGGGGGAAAAAAAGGAAAGAAAAGAACTGCCAGCCCAAAGGTCCATATTCAGAATATATATCCTTCAATAATGATGTCAAAATAAAACTTTCTCAAAGAAAAACTAAGGGAATTCACTGCAGCAGGCCTTCTCTAAAATGCTAAAGGGCATCCTTCAACATGAAATATTCCCTGAGGGAACTTGGAACTTCAGAATAAAGAAAGAGCAACAGAAATGATAAATATCTGGATAATTATAATAGACTATTTTCACTTAGATTCTTTAAAATACATATAAACTGGGCTTCCCTGGTGGCGAAGCAGTTAAGAATCTGCCTGTCAATGCAGGGGACATGGGTTCAAGCCCAGGTCTGGGAAGATCCCACATGCCGCGGAGCAACTAAGCCCATACACAACTACTGAGCCTGCACTCTAGAGCCCACGAGCCACAACTACTGAAGGCCGTGAATCTAGAGACCATGCTCCACAGCAAGAGAAGGCACAGCAATGAGAAGCCCGTGCACCCCAACAAAGAGTAGCCCCTGCTCGCTGCAACTAAAGAAAGCACACGCGCAGCAACAAAGACCCAACACAGCCAAAAATAAATAAATAAATAAATAAATAAATTTATTTTAAAAAATAATAATAAAATAAAATACATATAACTACCTGAGACAAGAATGTACATTGTCTGGTGGGGTTGTCAATACATGTGGACGTAATATACATGCCAATTATGGCATAAAGAAGGATACTGACCCCTAGGGCAAGTGCTTAAAAAAAAAAAACTACAAAGAGATATAGCTCAAAATCAGTGGATACATTTAAACAGATTACTAAAAGATATGCAGACAATCGAAAAGAAGGCAGGAAAGGTGGAATAGAGAAACAAACACCACATCCACAAACTAAGCAAATAATAAAATAATACACATAAAACCAACCATATCAATGATTGCATTATATGTAAATGGTCTAAACACACAAAGTTAAAAGACAGAGACTGTCAGATTGGACTTTTTAAAATGCTATATGCTGCTATATTAATGTTAGTGGAACTTAAATAGTCACAATAATATATGCACAATAAAAATGGAATTTTATCTGTGAACCAGGTGGGTCACTATATAAACTACATTCTGCCTAGTTGTACAATAGTTTTTGTTTGTTTAAATATCCTCCTTTTTTAAGGTTTGGCTGAGGCAACTCTGCTCTATAGCAAACATGTCCAGGCCCATGTAAGCCAGTCCAATGGCCCCAAGTTAACCACTCAACAGCCATGTGCCCTCTTCCTTGTTAACAGAGCTCTGATTTTGTTCAGCCTCCAGAGGAAGAAAAATCACTTGTCTGAATGAATTGTAAAAATCTTACTTCTTTTTGCCAGTTAATGACCTACTGGTGCACGTGTGACAGTTTTGGCCAAATCACATAATAAGTTTGTAGGGGGCATCTAGGAAATATATTTTCCTTCTGAAAAGAGAGAGACAGAGAAGAAAAAATTCCCCCTTTTTTGGTGGGTTTTTTCCCTTGCTTTAATTTTTGAATTCTGTTACATGAGAATGAGATACTTAGAGGTGTGGTAACCAATGGCACCAGGAAAAGTATTGAGTGTGGCAGAAGAGAAAAATAAAGGGAGTCTGGGAATCATCCCTAAGAGTGCCTACTACTGGGCTTCTTATTAAGTAAACAAGAAATATTCTTATCGTTTAAGCCCCTGTTGGTCATGCATTCTGCTACCTATGGTCAGAATAACATTAACTGATAAATGAGCAGATAGTCTGGTCGTTATCAGCACAGAATGCCATCTGGGCAATTCTGCCTTCTGGGCACTGTTAGGGCCATTGTCCTTCCCCCTTTCCCAGACACTTCATTTGGATGGAGAAGAACATCTGCCTCTAGAGGATTCATTTCAGAACCAATAATACTGCATAGGTTGGGACTCATAGATTCAATCAGCCAACAAACTCTTACCAAGTGCTTCAGCTAATTGTGTGCGAAACTCTGAGTTCAGTACTAGAGGGACAACAATAATGAGAAAAAGTTCTGTGTTTCAAGTGGGGGTGAGGACTATATGCAAATAAGTATACATGGTCAGGTTGTGACATAAAGAACAGTGGCAGAGTAAGAGCATGTTGGGGGCTAGTCTAGATAAAGTGAAAAACAGAATTGCAGCTATTTCGGAAATTTATGCAGAGCGAGATTTCTGGCCTTTTCCACTTTCTTTAGGGAGTAGTGAGAAAAAGTTGGACTTGAAAAGCCTTATTAAAGTGCCACAGTAATACTCTAAACTCAGAGCAGAAAAGCAACCTTTAGTTTGGAATTATTTTAAAAAATAAAAGAAACAACTACCTCAGGAAAGATTTTTAAATCTCGATATGACATTGATCAACCCGTGATCGCTCACAACGCTGGTATTTTTATAAGGGAAGAATTTATAAGGGTTAGAATACGATGGCTAGATAGTGGCAGTGATGTTAGATGATAAAAAGAAAAAAATAGAGAAGGAATGAAGGATTAAAGAAGAATATGAAACCGATGACAGGCGACAGGAGCTGTAGGCATGGAGAACAAGTCATCAAGGTAACTGGAAATTCTCGTAGACTATGACACCGAGGTCAGGAAATCCTTTTGGGTGGGGAAGAAACTTGGGTGGCAGATGTTTAGAAACAACGAGACTGATGACCTTATTTAGAGCAGGAAGAATGACCATTCCAGCCATTCTCAGTTTAAAGAAGTTGCAAGACGAGCCGGGTAGCAGAACTCCTTAGGGTTGTTCCAGGTTGAGAAGCACAGCCTTCATTCTTCCCGTCTGCAGCTCTTTCTTAGGCTGCGAACTCTGAAACCCGAGAGAGGCGGGGCTCAGGAACCTGGATGTTAGTAGATGCCAAGTTGTCCATTAAAGTTACGAGGCGGTCGGCCCCCAAATCTCACAAGGAAATAATGCTAAATTCCTTTTTCCAGGGCATCTACTTCCTCTCAAGTATTGCAGATGTAATCATAAACACAAGCTGGTTGCAGCCACAACCTCACATTCTAGTGTGAAGCCCCCTGACTCCCGCAAAACAGTTCCCAAGCTGCTAGAAACCCCGCCTCCGTCTGTAGCCATAGGAACGGCTGACACGCCGCGAGCCTGAGATTCCCGGTTCCGCCCCCTCCCTAACTAATATTGTTCCCCACTATCTGTCCACATGGGCGCACCGCCTCACTATTGGTCAGTGCCCCAGGACTGTGCCTTGCCCCAGCCAATAAACGGCCTGTGCACGTGTACACCCGCGAACTCTGATTGGTTACCACTCCCTGATCACGCACTGCCCTCCTGCGCTAGCCCGTGCGCGGCGGCGCCAATGAAATGACTCAGTAGCCATTTACAACCAATCAGCACGCCGCGCGGCTCACAGCCAGCCTATGGGCGCGCGCCGGGGGTGGGTTGTCCCGGCCCTTTTCCATTCCCAGCTGGGTTTGTTAAAGCGACAGGCCCTACGGCGCACCGGGGCTCCACCGGGCACCGCAAAGCGGCCGAGCGGGCCCTCGGCGTGAGCTGGCGCCCGTGACAGCGGCGCCGCTCCGCTCGCGACCCCGGCTCCGGGCCGCTGCCGACGTCCTTGGTGCGGCCGCGTCGGCCGGTAGGATGGGCGGTGAGGCGGGGTCCGCGGCGGTGGTGGGCTCCGAGGGCCGCGTGAAGAGTCTAGGTCTGGTGTTCGAGGACGAGCGCAAGGGCTGCTACTCGAGCGGCGATACGGTGGCAGGGCACGTGCTGCTGGAGGCTGCCGAGCCGGTGACCCTCCGCGCGCTGCGCCTGGAGGCCCAGGGTCGCGCCACCGCCGCCTGGGGCCCGAGCGCCGGCGCCGCTCCCCCGGCAGCCGCCTCGGAGGTGGAGTACTTGAACGTGCGCCTGAGCCTGCGCGAGCCCCCGGCCGGTGAGCGCGGGCCACGGCCCCGGAGAGGGGCTGGCGGGACTGGGAGAGGGCGCGCCGGCAGATGCCCACCGGCTGGGTGGGCGGGGGGTCCGCCCACGGGGTAGCCGGCCTCAGTTTGGTCGCCTTGACGGGCGGGCAACAATGCCTGCGCCCCCCACCTCACAGCACCGGGGAGATGGTGCTCACCTCTGCTGGCGCCCGACCCTGGCTCGCTGGGGTCTGACTGCCGCCAGGGTCCCAGGACCATCTAGGACAGCTCTGGGAGTGAGCCGTTGCCATGGGAACCTGTGATGAGCAGTCAGGAATCAAGGAACTGGGGATTTAGGTTCCTTCTCTTGTGGTCTAAGGAGTGGAGGGCGGAACCAGAGTTTACGAGGTTCCATTCTCGGGTGCCCAGTTTATGGGGGCCCCTTCTCCCCCGCCCCGTCTCTAGATGCTAGTTCTTGGTTCATGATGAGTTAGCAAAACCTCAGTCTTAGGAGGAGGGAAGTAGTTCCTGAGCGTTACGAGTTCAAAGGAAGTGCTTTTTGACTTGATCATCATACTTGGTTTCCCTCCTTTGGGGAGTGCGGTAACTTAAGAGTTCTACGTCTGTCTTACTTTCTTTGTATTTATTTTTCGCTTCTTTTTGTTTCCTTTGCATTCTCTTCCTCCCCTAGCCCACCCCCATAGACCTTTAGTGACAATGGGATCTGGGCACTGTAAGAGCTTCTGGAAGAACGATGACCCTTCTTGTGAAGTCCAGTTAATAGTGTAGGCTTTTACACTATTAAAAGTGCCCATGTAGAAGCTCACTACATGGGTATTCTATCAATATTAGGTGCAAAAAAATACTAGGAACGGTGAGTCTTAGTCTTCTTTCAGTTGGTAGGAGCTACTTTAAACTATTTTACTTTTCTGCCTCATCAGCTTCAGCATTTATCTGTAAAATAAATAATGGTATAGACTCTCGGCGCTTGAAGAATAAAATACAGCATATCCGTGTTTAACCCTTGCTATGTATTATACAAAAATCAGTAGTACGTGCAGTTTTTCCTTGTCCTGCTGTGGAGAAGTAGACTGTTCACAGTTAAATCCTCAAGGTATGTGAGAATCGAGTAATCCCAAAAACTGTGGTGAGGAAAACATGTATGAACCAAAGCCCTCTTTTGGATTAACAAGTGCAGTATGTTAGGTGACAGTTCTTACCTGCCTTATGCCCTTTCATCAATATGGTTTCCAGAATCAACCTATACATGCCTACCCCAAGGTAACAGACAACACAGATTTTCAAGATGGCTGACTGGAGTCAAGGGCAATGGAAGAGGGAATTGGTTTTTTGTCCAGGACTTTGGACTCTGTATCTCTGTGCCCATAACTACTCAGTAAATAGATGTAAGATTAATAGCAGTTGGACCTGGGATTCGAAGTAAAAAAAACGCTTTGGTAAAATCTGGGCTATCAAATAGTGTTTGATTCACAAGTCAGGTTTTGTCTTGTCATTCTAACGGAATAGAATGGCTAACCCTAGACAACCTGAAAATCTTAGCTTGTTTTAGAATGTATCATAACAAACCTCTGCAAAAAGTAAAATCATGGTCTGTTTTAGTTGATTTCATTGAGAAAAAAAATCACTCCTAATATCTGTAGCTTGGAAGAGGCTAGCAACTTTACATAGTTGTAGACTCTTAGGTTCATTTAATTCCAAAACCTAGCTGAATTTCAGCCACCTGAAGAGATTTTTAGAAATCCAGATATTCAGGAAGTATGGCTGTGGGATCTATTTTCAAAAAACCTACTGGATAATTTTTCGGCATTGTTAATCTAACTACTTGCTATCATGGTGATTGATTTTCTTCATATTTTTATTCAATAATTATGGTAGAAAGACAAGACACATCAGAGAGTTGGTTTCACATCTTGGTCGCACACCAGGAGTATGACCTTGTGCACGTTCCTAGCCCTTCCTGAGCCCCAATCTGCCTCTGTGGTGGTCTTCTAGCTCCCATGCTCACCAGTGCTCTGAATTATGAGTTTGGGCTGAAGCACCATGAGCGAATGAAACATCTTGTGACATTGTAGTTCTCATTGCATAAGACAAAGGTAATAAACTATGAGAGCAGAAATGGGCACATGATTCAGCTTGTGGACCTTCTTAATTAAAAATTAATAAATAAACAAGAGAAAGCAAGCAAGCAAAGATTTGATTCCAAATACCATAACCCAGGTTTATCAACTTTCTCAAAATTTTTTCCTGTTTATGTTTTGAGGTAGTTGAAAGTCTCATTTTAAATGTTCTAGTTCCTATGTTGATTTGTTTTTTCTCTGAAGAGGGAACTTCATCTCTCTCTCAACCTCTTCCAATGTGCTGTGCACCTCTGTTCTTCACACTTGCCTGTCATGCTCTGCCTCATTCCTTTCCCTTCATCTAAACCCCTTCTCACTTGTTTCCATGCCAACCCTTACTTCAACAGCAGAAGTGGTCCTCAAGATGCCCCCGCCACTGCCATGTACTCCAGCATGCTAGGGTCATTACTTGTGTACAAGTGTCTATAGCCTCCTTTCTTCCCTATGTCTATTTGGGGATTGAAGTTATTTAGCTTTGTATCCATTTTGTATCAGCTTTGTGCTTGACATTTAAGCACTGTAAATTTTGAACATAAATGAAATCCACATTTTTAAACATTTCAAGCACTTTGTCATATTCAGTAATCTAATGATTACAAATTAGAACTTTAGCCCAGCTCTAAGGAGTGTTGGGATTCCTTGAGCCTAGTATCTGATAGCTATAAAATGGAGAGGCTTCCCTGATTCCAGTGCTGTAGCACTGCTGGGGCTTATAGGGCGGCTCTGGACACACCTGAGCTCTGGGACTCACTCTGTCACTGTCATTTAACATGGTCTCACGTCCCTATGACTTATTCACTTAGCCTCCAAGTCACCCACCTGTTGAGTATTTCTATTTGAATGATCTTAAGTGGCAAATACTTGTAAGGCTTTTTTTTTCTAATATATTACACATTGAAAATTGGAGATAGATTCAGGAGACTTAATGGGCCAGTAATGCATTCCTGTTTTCTTAAAGTATAAGGTTGAAATGTTAACTGAGTTGATGACGGTCTTAGAACTCTAGTATCTAAATGAAAAATTATCCCATTTCACTAGTGATTTCTGGCCTTTAAATTTTTTTTAATGAATGGTTACAGTAGAAATCTCCATTTCGTATCTACTGAGCAGGCATATCTCAGAGAAAGTTCTCAGTCTGTTCTGTACTTTCTTCATCTTAATCATCCCACCCTTGATGAGGGAATTTAGTTCTAAACTTGAATCTATGCACATAAAATGAAGGGAACATTTGTAAGTATCTCTGGGGAGCCACCCAACCAACACTGATAGCCCTGGAGTTGGCTTCAGATCTGAACGATACAGTCTCTGCACTCAGCAGGGCTCCAGCAGAGCCTCTGGCCTTGCTAAGTCCATCCACACCCTGCCTACTGGCCTTCTCACAGTCAAGGATAAGCCTCTGCGTGAAATGAATGGGGCTGGCTGACCCCAGAGCAGGAGGAAGGAGTCGTGGCCATGCTTGGCCAGGCCCACTCCATATCCCAAGTTAAACAACATCTCCTATTAATCAGTAATGACTCCTGCCTAATAATTTGTCCTGTTGGTTTGGCTATTTAGTATTCAGTATTCATAATATTCCAAGTAAATTTTTCCTCTCCTTTTCCATCTCCGCCCAAAGAATATTTAGTCTGATTTTTGTGGTATACCCAAAATAAATAGATCTATTTTTTTCTAGATTAATTTTAGGTCCAGTTTAATATTGGTACCTCATGTTAGTATAATAGTATACTAACATTAGTATACTCATGCTAGTATACAAGTGGGGGAAATAAATGTTTATGTATATGTAGGTATGTATGTGTATATGGTTGTATACACATATATATGTATATGGGAGCTCTGGCATTTTATGGTGATTGTATAATTGGTCTATTTGCAGATAGAAGTTACATATGTATATACATACATATATATATGTGGTTTGAAATTGATTAAACTTGGTAAAAGTTGATTCAAAATTTAATTCTCTAAATCTCAGTTTAATGTACTTTTTGACGTATATTCAGTGTTATATATAGCTAGGAAAAACTTTTAAAAAAACTATGATTTACATTGTGAAAATTCTTGATGTAATGTGAACCTTAGTAAAAATAAAATGTATTCTCTTTTTCAGGTGAAGGCATCCTCTTACTACAGCCTGGAAAACATGAATTTCCATTTAGCTTCCAACTTCCATCTGAGTAAGTGAAATAACTGGGGCTTTCCTTTCCCTCCAACCTGTCTATCCAGTTGTATGGGCACCAAGTACCTTCTGACATTCAGGTGTGCATGTTTATCCTGAGTAACCCCTGAGTAGACCTAACCCCGCTCACCTTTTTTTTAAAAAACAAAAAAAGCAACAAAAATCCCCCCCCCCGACATTTTAAGGGCTTTTCCCAGTTTTGTTAAACTGAAAAACAAAGTTAAAAAGTCATCTCTTTGGTTTATTTCAGACCTTTGGTAACCTCATTCTCCGGGAAATATGGAAGTATTCAGTACTGTGTGAGAGCAGTTTTGGAACGACCCCAGGCACCTGATCAGAGCATTAAGCGGGAACTCCAGGTCGTCAGTCACATCGATGTCAACACACCAGCATTACTAGTAAGTTCTTCTTCCTTCTCTTCCTCCTTCCCCTTTTCCTCCTTCCCTTCCATCCTCCTTCCTTTCAACTGTGGTCTACATTTAGCAAGTCTGATAGCAGCCTGTCCTGTCACTTTCCGATACAATCTTATAACCCATAGGCATTCACTATAAATATGTGATTCTAAGTTGGGCAAATTACAAATTGTGGTGTTAGTACTATTGATTGTGTCCCTGTTGTTCAGGGCTTCTTTTGCCAGAAAGTTACATGGGCTTAAAATGCATTAATAAGGCTTAATAATAATAATGCACACACACAGAGTAGTTACTTTTCCCAGAGCAGCCACATTCACAGGGCTGTGGTATTCTAAACTCTTCGCTAATAGCAGGTTGAGGAACAGTAATTATGGAAGAGTATTAATCACGCCCAGCCTGTTATTGAAGCTCAGGCCATTATGCTGTGTCTCCTTGCATTTTGCATGTCATTTTCTAACATTAAGTAAGTGCATGCAGCTGCTCTGGAGACCCTTTCACTTATCATTTCCTTATGACAGATTTGGCCACATTAAAGCATTGAACTTCTAATAATCACCAGAAATACTGTAGGCTGATAAGAAAGATTAGGCTATAAGTAACAACAGAATAGGCAAGATGGGAGTTAATGAGCTAGATTCTTTTATCTAAACCCATATTATCAAAATAATATAAAATTATACCTTGTACTTTCATGATAGCTACTAGGACCTAATGGTTCTTCATTTAAATATGAATGAATGATTTTTTACTTCATAATTTAAACTTTCCATCATGATACTGAAGTTACAGAGATATATTTTTAGTATTGGAGGTTTCTCTTTCTAGCCAGTGTTTTTAAAGATCAGGAAAAGAAACAGGAGTTAAAAGTTGTTTAACTCTACTTCCACACAAAAATGAAATAGAATTTACTCTGATGTTCACCTTTAGATTATAAAAATGTAAGAGATATGCCCTAGTTGCATGGTCCCTTGTGGCCAAAATCGTACAATAGCCAGACCCAGCTGACCCGGCTTATAACTATGACTTACGACTTATCACCTGCTCAGCACCTATTTTGAAAATTGATGATGCTAATAACTGCTTTGTGTTTCTAAAAACTACTTAGGATTGGGTGGCTAACTAATTCTAAACTATTTATGGGGCCATTGTGGCAAATAATTTAAAGATATTTTATTTTTTGGCAAAAAGAGATACTATTTGTCCTTTACTATCCTTTTATAATTGAAAAAAATATTGCAACTTTGGGTTTTACAGTGAACTTTTGGTTTGTGCGTCTTGTAAACTGAGCATTTTAAACAGTATTTTATAATACTGTTTTATAAACAGTATTATTTATATAAGCATCTTGTGTCGCTTATCTTGCTACTGTAGAATAGAAAGTGGGGTGGTGAGTTCAATAACCTTTTAGATCCATTACACTAGGTGTGTTATTGCACTGCTGTTACACAAAACCCCAAAATCATTCTAAGTTAAGGACACTTGAAATTTCTGCCTAATAATGCATTTTGAAGTAAGGAAAAAAGGCTGTTAACTTATTCCACATTTTAAATGCCAAGACAAAAAGAACATTCTGATTATTGATTTTTATACCATTTCTCCTTTTCCTGATCTACACATAAAGTCTTTAAAAAAAAAAAAAAAGTAGTTCTGTCATATTACTAGGTACTACTACAGGTTTTTTTTCTTTTTTTTTTTTGTTTTGCGGTACACGGGCCTCTCACTGTTGTGGCCTCTCCCGTTGCAGAGCACAGGCTCTGGACGTGCAGGCTCAGCGGCCACGACTCACTGGCCCAGCCGCTACGCAGCATGTGGGATCTTCCCGGACCGGGGCATGAACCCGCGTCCCCTGCATCGGCAGGAGGACTCTCAACCACTGCGCCACGAGCGAAGCCCCGGGAATGATTTTTAATGCTTTGTCTTTAAGTATTTTATCTAGTTTGTCGCAGGAAGATAAGAAAGGTTGATTTGTTGTTTTTTGGAAGACATTGCTGTACAACTGTTTAATAAAAAATGACATAACTTTAAGTTCTATGAGTTTTCTAGACCAGTTTAATTATTTTTATTATTTGAACTTTTCAAGACCCCTGTATTAAAAACGCAAGAGAAAATGGTTGGCTGTTGGTTTTTCACTTCTGGTCCAGTCTCGCTGAGTGCCAAAATTGAAAGAAAGGGATACTGTAATGGTAAGCAAACTGTTTAAAAATCCAAATGCAATATTCACTCATTTTATTAGCTAATTGTAAGTGATTTTTAATAGTGTTTTGTAATTTACCAAGTATATACTATTTTAAAACATGAATAATACAGTTGTCTGGTTCTAGTATAAATAATTGATATTTAAATATTTTTAAATAGATGAGTGGATTCCAATAATCCTGGTATTTCTGACCTCAGTCCTGGTACTTTCGTAACAAAGACTAAAACCAGTAGAGTGGGAAAATGCCAGCATTTTATTTTAATGTTGCAAAAAACTGTTCCGAGCAGTGTTGCTCAGAAGAGAGCTGTTGTCATATGAAAATACTGTTAGGCATTCTGACTCCATGCTGGGAATTCAAATATATGGGAGGGTCTAGAATGTAGAACATTGACACTCTTAACAGTCAGACTGATATCAGAACAACAATCTGTGAAGGGCCCAATTCCATCCAGTGGATTTGGCCCCCACTCCAGGGTTCTGGCTTGTTGGAAATGAATACGGTATGGAATGGATGTATAATGTGGGTGTAAAACTTGCCTACTCCATCCATTGCTTTATTTGTATTTATCAATTCCTAAAATGGGAAGACTTTGTTCTTCTGTTGGGAAGATTTTAATTTGTTAGGCACTAATGAGTTTGTTAGTGATCTTCTGTACTTAACGTAGTACTGAATCATTTATTTGTATGTCTTCTCTTAACTTTTATAGATACTAGTCATTTACAGATCTTTAGAATTGGTAGCCTAATATTGCTACATTAGAAAAGTGAATCATGCAATAGTAAGAAAACACTATCTACCACAAACTGCCATAAATTTTCACTTCTCTGACTCAGATTTGCAATGTAGGTTTTCCGTGAGGCTTCTCAACTTGTTAAAGCAGCATTGCCACATTTCAGCTTTCATCAGTAACAGCTTTGTTCCACTGTGGAGAGAATTTCCTCAAGGGTCTCTGAAGGTGCTTTTGTTTTCTTTTTAGGAGAAGCTATTCCAATCTATGCAGAAATAGAGAATTGTTCCTCTCGTCTGATTGTTCCCAAAGCTGCCATTTTCCAGACGCAGACGTACCTGGCCAGCGGGAAAACGAAGACCGTGCGGCTCATGGTGGCCCACGTGCGCGGGAACCACATCGCCTCCGGGAGCACGGACACCTGGAACGGGAAGACCCTCAAGATCCCGCCCGTGACGCCGTCCATCCTGGACTGCTGCATCATCCGAGTGGACTACTCCTTAGCTGTGAGCACGGTGCTTGGTGAAATTAAAGATGTAGCATGGAGCCATACCTGGTGCCATGTTACTGAGAAGATGTACCTTTAATACCCAGGAAAATGTCATTTTATGTCAGCATTACAACAAATTGTGGAATATATGAAGATTGGCCTTTGTTTTTTAATCAAAAACTATCCCCCTGAGGTTTTTAATTAAATAACATGGAAGAATGAAGATGTAGTAGGGCTGCTATGTTGAAGACATAAGTAACTTTCTATGGTTCTGTGTAAGCTGTGCTCACTTACAATGAAGTGTATTAAGGCCACACTTCCCCATCACAGAGCATTCACTGTATTTCGTGGGCTCTTCATTTAGTTTGTTCTTCATTTTATTCATCAGGACAGTTTACAGTTGTGTTGGGGGTGATAGCAGACAACAAGCATTTTTTCTATGAAAAATTAATCTGGTTATTTATATGAGGTTAACTTATATTTGTGCCTTTCTCTCTCTCTCTTTGTTGTTTTGTTTTTTGGCGTATTAGGTGTATATTCACATTCCTGGTGCTAAAAAATTGATGCTTGAGCTGCCCTTAGTGATTGGCACGGTTCCATACAATGGTTTTGGCAGCAGAAACTCCAGCATTGCCAGCCAGTTTTTTATGGATATGAGCTGGTTGACGCTGACTCTGCCAGAACAGCCTGAAGGTAAAATGTTATGAGGTTCTTTCAGAATGCAGCTTTACACATAGAGTACTTAAGCACAGGACATATGAGATAGGAAATGCTCAAATGATAATTACTGCTGCCACTACAACTATCCTTACTCTTTTTATTACTTAATATCATAAAACATTATTCCCAGAAGGGACTTTGAGAGTTTAGCTTATCCAAGACAGAAAGCTCTTAATGGCAGATCCAGAAATACAATCTACATCTCCTGATTCCTATTTATAACAGTAGAAGAATGGGAGATAATCAGAATAAGAGTGTAGTGTGTTATGTTGGTATTTTCCATAGCCACATTTCAATGATTTTTTTTTAACCTAGACTAAAACACACATGTCTCAGAATATAAATCAATGTTAATAGTACTTCAATAAAAGCAGAGTCTACTGAATATTTTTTGGTTGTAATGGGCACAAAAACTTCCTGCTTAGAGGAAAAAATACCAATGTTTTATCTTCAAATTAAGCTAAGTTTCTTGTTCCTGTAAGAGTTCAGAAGAGAGTAATGTAATTAGTTTTTGCCTGGATTTCTTAGAGCCAACTCCTTTTTTGTTTCAGCACCACCAAATTATGCAGACGTGGTGTCGGAGGAAGAATTCTCTAGACACGTTCCTCCTTACCCTCAACCCCCTAACTGTGAGGGGGAGTCGTGCTGTCCTATGTTTGCCTGCATTCAGGAATTCAGATTTCAGCCTCCGCCTCTTTATTCAGAGGTAAACAAAGCAAAAGAAAATTAGACTTGTGTTGTGCTGTTTGTAAATAATCCTCTATGTCTGCTTTTGACTCCCAGTTAGTAGAGGATACATACAAAAAAATTTTTACGATGGTGATAGATAATCACTGATCCACTTACCACATTTTGCGGTGTTCTCTTGGTACTCTCTAGCATACATGTAGAGTACCGTGGATTGTTGCCTTTAAGGCCATGGAATACAGAGAACTTAAGTGGCCTACTGGGACTTCTTAATAATAGGCTTTAAGCAGTTTGGCTTATGACCATGTAATTAGAAATAGATACTAGAATCACGTTAAAGAATGCTGCAGTAGTAATCTTGGTCTGCTCATTTTTGCAGGTTGATCCACATCCTAGTGATGTAGAAGAGACCCAGCCTGTTTCCTTCATTCTCTGAACATATTTCAGAAATCACTGTGTTCATCACCAAATTAGAATGTTGGTTCTTTCCCCCTGCCTTTTTGGGGAAGAGGGAGGGAAGATTAGCTTAAGAACATAAATGAACATCAAGACTGAAGGTGATAGAAATTAAAGAATGCGTGAACTTTCCAGTGGGCCAACAGGATTGTTGCACAAGTTTGTGATGTGGTCTTGTATCCCTTTAGAACTATGGGACAAAGATGTGAAAAGTCACAGAATGTAATGGAAGTCCTGATGGTGATAGAGTAAGTGAAGAGTGCCTATGCCGACCCAAGAGAAAGGTGCCTGTGAACAGTGAAAGCACTATGCGTGCATATCTATACAAAGGTTTCTCAAAGTAGAACAGATGTATCCTCAGCTTTAAGGCAGTATGGACGCATTGGGAGGAGACTTGATTTTGGAGAACGTAGTAGCACAAGGGTGTGCATGAACAGGAAAGGGGCCCACTCTAAATTAAACATGAAGCGAGACCCTCTGGTGTCAGGGTGTTCATGATTTCTAACCATATTCCATAGGACTGAAGTCCTTAAAAGAATCATTTTCTGAGGTCATGGTCTTATGAGGGTCTAATGAAGTAATACAGTTTTCACTCTTAATGGTAGTTTAAGAGGTAGTTTGTAAGTCGGCTATACAGTATTATGAAACCAAGAAAGAGTTCCTTCCTTGAAAGGCTTGTCAGTTGAAAGGGGAAAGGTGTACTTCAATATGAAAACACATTTTGTTGAAAGTTGCACTTTTTATCCCCTTTAAGTACTTTAGCAGGGTACATGCTTGATTTTCCTCATGTCTTATTTACCTAGGAGCATATTAGAAAAAGACAGGGTTAAAAAAAGGAAAAAAAAAAAAAAAAAAAAAGCTTGCATCCTTAGGATGCCTTGATAACTGCACAGGGGGAAAAAAGGCCTTTTTTGCCTACCTCAGGTGGGGTTATCAGAATCAGATATGTTTTAAAACTTCAGGCCGGTGAAGTCTTCTTTGGAGTTTCTGCTCATTTGCAGTAGCAATCTCATCTCTCCTATCCCTAAACCTGAAACTGGACCAAGGGCAAAATCTATAAGGTTAACATCAGTTGAAAGTTAAGATGTGTATACCAAAGGGTATTTCAAAATAAATGCAAAATCAAGGCAGAAATAACATTTTCCATTTTTTTGAAAAGTCATATAAACTTAATTTCTGTCAAGAGACAAGTCTACTGATGGCAGTCACTGTGTTGTTCATTGTTATTCCAGTTCTTTAGTAATTCTGTTTAAACTGTGATTTTTTTATTGTTTTGGTGCAATATTTTATTATCCTTTAACCTCAGGATATTCAGACCAACAAGATTGTGTTGCTGCTAAAAGACTGAGCAGTGTTTTTCCTGTCCCCCGTCCCCTCCTAGTCACAGTCACATGTTCACTTGTTTTTACTTTAATCTGTTGGTTTTGTGAGCTGAGAGCATTTCTGTACACTAAGTAGAAGGGAGGTAGGGGTTCCCATGATAGAGATTTTGGACCAGCCCAGTACTTTGGTTTTCTCCATGTCCTGAGGGTTAGATCTGGAAACCCTGGTGCTTCCCATGCAGAATACTGTACTTCATTCAACTGAACGATTAGCTTTTCTTTCAGTCAGTATATTCCATTAGAAATAGAAAAGTTCTAAGGTTAAATTTTGTATGTAAAAATTAGTTGGACATTTGATCAGGGATTTTTATACAAACATTAGGTAAACGTACACTTTTCACCCTTGGGCATACCTCTCTTCTCTGTAATCACATAAGCATCTTAAGCCGTTCTTTCATCTTTTAAGCCACTGAATGAAAATCACAGTACAAACTGTTTTACCGATAATTGTGGTATTGAAATTGTCACAAATCTTTTTTCCCTGCTCTGGCTTTTTGGTGATCTTTTATTTTGCTTTGTTTTTGTGTGTTTGTTAGCTATGTGCTGTCTAAACAGTTTTATTTTTACTTTAAAAAAAGATCACCTTCAGCTATTTCTTGACCTCTGAGTTGTAGTTTACATGTTTTGTCAAGACATTTTCCATCTCCATGATACCAAAACAAGTAAAAGAAACAAAACAAAATGGTATGGAGGAAGAGAAAGTTTAATTATCTATCTGGCTGCAAGTAGAAAAGCAACTGCTTACTGGAATCCTTCACTAGGATCGTTCTGTCACCTTTTTTAAAGAACTCATGAAGTGCACCCACCAAATTAAAACAAAGCTGATTTTTTAGCACTTAAGAGAATAGCTAAAAGGTATGATTTGCCTTATTGAATTGATATTGGTATGTCTGACCTTAAGCAGTAGGTTGAAACTGCATACCTTTCTATAATCAAATTACTTGATGAAGGTAGAAGATTCTACATTGGAACAGAATACTTGGGAATGAAGGTAAAAATTTAGCTGCTATTTGCTTGTTTATTCTCCTCTTGCTTAGTTTGCAAAGAAAATGTGGCCTTAGAATTTTCTTTTTGATGCAAAAATTTTGAAATTGAGAAAGTGCATCTTTTGGCACACAAAATTCTTCCATGGGCAGAACTTTACTTTCATGTTTTTGTTTTGCACAATAAGAAACTCAATAGGCAGGGGTTATGTTTTTGATAAGTTAACTATGAAAGCTTTTTATTTTTATTATAAAAATGTAACAATTTAACCCGGGGGGAGGGGGGGAGATTGTATTTTGTACTCTTGTCTGAACCCCATGGGTTCCTTTTGTTAATAAAATGATTACACTGATGCTGTGAGTTGCTAGTTTTGTTTTTGTTTTGTTTTTGTAAGACTATGACTTAAATTGTTACAGACTTAAGGGAAGTCAATACCATGAGACAAAGTGTTACTGCTGTTAAGATCCTTTTGTAAATGTGTGCTATATCATCAGACCAGGCACAGCCCTGGTGGATTCTGAGCCTGTTTTTATGATGGCCTCAGTTTCCCCAAAGGTAATCGGTTTTTAGCATTCTATGAAAAAGAGTAGTTGAGATGAGTGATTAAGCTTAAGCTATATTGGTCATTGAGAGAACATTATCTCCATTTATTCTCAAATAATAATGACCACTTCTTTAAAGCTTTCTGAGTTTTCATGTTTGTTTGGCCAGAACCTTTCCAGCATTGATTCAGTAGGTCTGGTGGGCAGTCAGTGGACTCATACCGGGAAACACCTGTACGTAAGCCTCCCCTTTCCACACACATACTCAAACGGACAAAAGTCATATATTTTGTACAGATGACATATGTCATCTCAGGAAAACTGCCTTGACCCTCTGTCCTTGAAGATTTTAAACCTTAGCTAAGTGGTAAAAATTAACCCAGGTAATTTACTCTCCAGGTGTTTTTAATGTGTGAGATGTTAAATAAGTCTTCTGCATTCACATTTGCAATCAACATAAATCGAGATATTTGTCTCATGCAGTAAATATCGAGGCAAAATTTATAAGATTACCATTAAAGTTTCTGTAGTTTATATTGCAAAGTTTCAGGACATGGCAGTCTAGGACATAGCCCTTATATTACAAATGGGGATACCAAAACCCAGAGGTGTAACCTGAAAATTTGGCCTACAGTCTTTGTAAGATTCCTGCTCACTGTAAAATTTCCTGATTCTACAACTTTAATAGAAGTTGTGGAAACAGGAATTGCTTTAAATTATATACCTTAAGACTTGCAGAACCTGAATACTACTAGGCATATACTAAATCAAGTCTGCAGCATTTATATCTAAAAGCCCTGCCTCCTGAAAGGATACCAGTCTTTGACTAAATTGCTTCATAATATGTTTGATTGGTAGCTAGAATCCTTTCTTCAGCAGAGGCATTTGTTTCTAACTATAATTTGAAATAATTATAGGATCACAAAAAAGTTTCATTAACAGTACAGAGAGATCCAGTGTACCCATCACCCAGTCTCCCCCAACCATAACTATAACACATTATCAATATCCAGAAATTGACACTGACACAGTAAGAATTAACTAGAGTTCAAGCCTTCCTTGGATTTCACCTGTTTTTGAATAAACTCATCCTTCTCTTGCATGTTTTCCTATATAATTCTATGACATTTTATTACATGTCTAGGTTCACATCACCACCACAGTCAAGATAAAGAACTGTTGCATCACCACAAAGAAACTCCCTTGGGCTGCCCCTAGGCAATCACACCCTCCCCTAACCCCTGACTGTAATCTTGTCATTTTGAGAATGCTTAGATAAATGGGATCATTAGGTATGTACCTTTTGCAATTGCCTTTTTCACACTGCATAACACCGTTAAGATCCATGCAAGTTGTACATATTGATAGTTTTTTCCTTTGTGTTTCAGCTGCAACATTTCAAAAATATATCGGCTATTAAAATGCCTTCTTGCAATTTTCAGAGAAAATATGTAACAGGTGCACATGATACCTTTGTAAATATTGTGTATACATTTGAGAACTACCTTTTATGTAGAAAATATCTAAATGCAGGTTTCCACAAACTTAGGGGTCATTTTCAGTTTGCCAAAGTCCGTGAAGTCTTTGAAGATAAATACAAAAAAATGCAAGGGCATTTGCTGCGCTTAGTTTACTCATTTAATAATATTTCCCTAATACCTCTCTACTAGTACTGTCTAGGGGAAGACTTTTTCTTTAAAAAGTTACTTCCTGGTACTGTAGCCATTTCCCACTGGGACCCCAGCGCCATATCTATTTAATGACTAAAGGACATAAAGTGTTCCAAAACAAAATGCTAACTTTACATATAGGAACTCCTTATAATAACATAAAGATGTCCATGTTTTTTTATTTTGTCTTTTAGATGCCAAAATCCATCTGAGTCCATGAGATAAGCATTCTGTATATGATAGCTTATCTATATCAGCTTTCACTCCAAATATTCAGTTTTGACTGGACTGGTTTATTGAGTTGATTCAAGTAAAGTATAAAGGTTTATGATCTATACTTAATTAGCTTACTTCAAAATATGGTGCACGCATGCACACGCACACAGAACAGTTTCTTGCCTGGAAACTTCCCTCTGCAGGCAAGATGGGTATCAAAAATTATATTGTTTATGTATCTGGGAACTCAAAAAGAGGGCACATTACCATCACCAAGTATCCCACTACTAGAAGACAAAGGATGAGCCTTCTTTTTGGTAGCTGATATACTGGTGGGCAGTAAACAGATAAGGGTTAAGGAAGCTTTCAACTAAACAATTCTATGTTTCATAACACACCCTGAGTCACTACAGTTCAGGAAGTTGAAAGCAAAACCCTACTATTGAACCATAATAGTCCCTGGCATAATTCAGAAGGATCCAGGAGCCCATGTGAGAAAATGTAAGAAGCTATACTGAATATTCACTATCTGAGAGCTTCACTGCAGATTAATAGTTTCAAGAGAGTTAAGATTATGGAAAAACAGCTTAGGAACCTAAGCACTTTTACAATTTTTTTCTCTTGCGTAAATTAAAACATAAGTACATGTATGTGTATATATAGGAGGAGTATAATACCAAGCAAAATCTCTAGTTCATCTTCTTTAGGAGAGGACGAACTCAAAGATTCCTTGTAAATCTCTTAAGGGAACATACTTCTGCAGAGGTGGATTTCAAAGCAAATCTCAGTGTTTATTATTGCATCCTCAATTCAACATCTGGCTCTTTTAGATAAATGCAGAATTCTAGGTACTAAAGGAAACTGTAGCAACAAACACCTACTTTTATCTTATCTGACATAACAAAAAAACCTCTAACATGTCAAAAAGATAAACACATAGGACTGCAAACACCAACAGCTGCTCCTCTAAGAGAGTGGCAGGATCACATCTGATAAATGTGATGTTTTTATGAAAATTAATTGCATTGTACTTGAAACTATTTTAAAACAACCAGCTCCAGAATTGTCCTCCCAGAAATAAAACAAGAATAATCCCTGATGCCAATGGGAAGATGTTTTAAATGGTATCTGCATTGAACAGAGGGATTTCTTAAGGTCTCAGATTTGCTTCTGACCACAATACAGAAGTCTTACAGGGGAGAACTGAGTTGGTGGTAGCCAGGCAACCTGCATGTTAACCTTCTTTTTCCAGCCTTGCCCAGTCATAGATACCAGGTCTTTGACCCTTCAGCCTTAGCCTGGCTGGTTCCAAGATAAACTGTCCTTCAGCAGGCTCCAAGGCAGATGCTGGGAGCTGGGACGTGTCTCATTGCCTCAAGTCTGCTATGACCTGGCTCACCCACCTGGCTCAGCCATCGCCTCTTGCTGACTGTGTAACTCACACGTAGAACTTTACACGTGCTTGGAGGGAACACTTCCCCAGGCAGCAGCCTGCAGAGTTGAGACCCAGAACCTCAATTCCAACACCAGGACCCCCACAGAGAGAGGAAGGTACAAGAAATTCCTTACAACAAATAATCAAGAGTGGCTGCCATCAGCAAAAGTGAGGGCTCCCCATATCAAATAAGTTCACTGAGAGGAAATTGTCTCTTTTGGTCGTTGGTTTTGGTTTTGCACCTGATTTTTGTGAAGGAAGTTTA
Source organism: Mesoplodon densirostris (assembly GCF_025265405.1). Lineage (NCBI taxonomy): Eukaryota > Metazoa > Chordata > Mammalia > Artiodactyla > Ziphiidae > Mesoplodon > Mesoplodon densirostris. The sequence continues at coordinate 106,825,384 of NC_082664.1, forward strand.
TACCTCGGGAGCTTCTCCCACCTAGCCAGAGCCTCAGTGCCCTTGGGATTTGGACCGGGACCCCCTTTGAGGCCAGCCAGACAGCTGGTCCAGACTCCACCTCTCCCATCTCCTTCTTTCTGCTGCGGAGGCCCCAGCTAGCCCAGGGCCAGCCTCTGGGCTCCCAGGGACCAGGGCCTGGCTCTGGACCATAGGTCACACCTCTGCAAGGCAAGTCACTTCCTCGCAGGCTTTGAGCTCTGTGCACAGACCCACATGGTCAGAGGCCACAGAGGTGCCCCTCACACTGTCTTCTTATTTTCTCTCTCTCTCTCTCTCTCTCTCTCTCTCTCCCTCTCTCTCTCTTCAGAAAGGAGGACCTGATTTCCCAAGAGCTTTGGGTCCCTTTCTTCCCCTTGCAGCTCTCCTGACAGTGACCTGGGTCCGGGGCGACCTGGGGAAGCTGTTGCATAGGAGGAATGATCACTGAGTGCCATGGCATAATTATGCTCACAGGACGTTTGGAACTCCTCTCTGGAACTTGCTCTCAGAGCCTGTGACACAGTCTTCTTAATATCTTTATGGTGAAAAGTCTTTATCTTTTGAGATTTGAACTGATGTTGTGAGACTGTCCAAAGACCATCCAGAAACTAGCCTGGAGTGTGAAGCTGAGTGCTGGGCTTGTGGGGCACTGATTAAACTGGCTGGAGCAGAGGTGAGGGACAGCAGTGAGCAGGGTGTCCTTTTGGGGTTTGACCAGCCGACTCTGAAAAAAATGTCCAGATGTAATATCTTATTCATGTTTCACCTTACCTGGGTGTTCCCAGGTCCCATCAGCCTGTAGAGGAGAACTAAGTCTCATGAAAAATAATATTCCCGTGTCACTGACTCTTACCCCAACTGGCTCTTCCCAAACCTTAGATTCTTGCCAAGTCCCTCTCTTACTCTTAGGAATTTCCCAAAGTCCCCATGAGTAAGTCCATTCCCACAGCCCTGGTTACCTGTGATGCTCTGAAGGCTTCTGAGGTTGATTTTTACCGAGTGGAGAAGAACGATTTCTGCCATTTTGTAATTTGTTTTGTAAGAAGCCACCCCCAAAACAGCTTCTTGGGCCCCAACCTATGGCCAAGTTTCCATCAAAGCTGCAGTTTTAGTTTTTGATTGGCATATGTCCCTCTCTGTAACACCTGGATGTGCAATCTTGGGACCAGGCTGCTGGCACAGTCAGGAGCCCCATACGCCTCACGGTCTCGACTTCCTCTGAAGACTAAAACTCTGACATTGGGCCAAATCTCTCTTCCCTGGTGCCCTCTTAACCAAGGTTGGGTCTTTCTCCGCCCCCAGAAGTTCCCCAACCATCTCCCAGGCATCTGCTTCCACCAGTGAGCTCTGGCTTGGTGTCAAGCTGGGTCCCTCCATCTGCACCACGATAGGCAGACAGTCACAGAAAAGCAGGATGAGCCAGAGCATGGCTGCAGGAGGGACTTAACACCCAGCCCCCAGAGGTGCCACCTGCCCCAGAGCCACAGACAACCAGTGGCCCCTTTCAATGAGAGACTGGGCAGAGGGACACACCAGACTATCCATAGGTTCACTATCTGAAACACCTGGAGCCCACAGGTAAGCAGGGGACAGAGGACAGATGTATCTTTTGGAGGGGGAAGGGTTTCTGAACACGTAGGTGACTGCCCGGTGAGGGCAGATCCAGGGGTCCCCAGGCCACTAAGGGAAAGCACAGGGTCACTTGCCAAGTGGTGTCAACAGGAGGGAACCGGGTACTGACAGGCCCACAGGCTTGCTTTACACTTCATCTCAGTCCTCACTGCCCATCCCACAGTGATGTGGGCTCATCAGGAAGCCTCCAGTTCCCAGCTTGGACAGAACTGTGATAGAAATGTGGCACTTGTAATAAATCTCGCTGATGTAATTTTTTCCCTGTCTCCTTTTCACCTATTTGGTTGGGGTTGAGGGCCTTAATCTCTCCAATGAGCTTCTCCTATAAAAGAACTCCATTTGTGCTCGGCACAGACTCAGAAGCCCAGGGAATTTTTATATTTATTACAGAAGGAGGCTAGCATCCATTCTGCCTATTTCCATTAACACACACTGGCAATTAAGGTGTTTGGTTCAAAAGCCTTCAAACATTTTTACATCCATTTGCACATTTAAATGGCTCTATGTAACAGTCAAGCAGGTGGTTAACTATATGTATATTAAATTCATAGAGAAACTGGTAATTTTCAATTATAAATGTCAGTTCACAGTTTACATGATAAGAATTTTTTGAATAGACCCATTAGCTGATTTAGTTAGCCAGGGTTTTTATAAATCATGGTTTATTTGCTTATTCTACTTATAAAGGAGGAATTTTCAGTGCTCTCCCATGAATCAATAAATATTTACTTTGGCCTTTATTCTGCCCAAATGCCAAATTTCACAATGGATGAAATATCATTGGAGTTTCTTAAACAGCTGTTGGAATGCGGCTATTTTATTAGTTGTTTTGTTTAGTATTATTACACAGAAAATGGTTTAAAAGTTTTATTCATTTGCTATTAATTTGTTTTTTATGAAAAAAGTCAAAATAAGGCTGAATCGCAGTTCCTTGTAATTTTACAATGTATTGTATTTCCCTAGTAATATGTTTTGACGATAGAAATTTCCAAGCCCATGAAAAGCTGTCCCATTTCTCTAAATTATATCCTTTAAAGCAAAACTCTGAAATATATAGCACTGGCTTGCACATAATAAAATTTGATGATTTTGATACCAGGGATAATATTTCTCTTTTCTAAGCAACAGAAATAATTTAAAAGCCTCTCATTTGGCTTTTACAGCACAAAAGGTAATGTGAGACACCAGATCTGGGGGGCGGGTGGTGTGGGTAGATAATGAACTAGAGTTGAGATGCTGAAGGCCACACTGAGAAATACCCTCAACACTCTCTATCCTTGTGATTCCCTCAAGTCGTTCCTGGATTCCTCCTTTAAAAGCATGATCAGGCAGGAACTTTTCATCCCCAAAACAAGTAAAGGGGACTACTGGAGGACTTTCAGATAGTTTCCAAAAACTTGGAAACCCCAGTTTCCATGAACTCCCATCGAATCCCATGAACTCCTTAAACAATGTAAGAAATAGGAAAACCTCAACTTGCTTCCTGTGAGTCCAGCCCCACAAGACACAAGAAGGACTCTGTGACTGGACTTGGCCAGTCTCAACTCTGATGACTAATACCTTCAAGACAGGCAACTCAGAAACACAACTCGGAGAAGAATCTCTCTGAGTTACTTAGCTACGAATGAAAAGATAATGAGGACTTCCCTGATGGAGCCGTGGTTAAGAATCCCCCTGCCAATGCAGGGGACATGGGTTCGAGCCCTGGTCCGGGAAGATCCCACATGTCTCGGAGCAACTAAGCCTGTGCACCACAACTACTGAGCCTGTATGCCACAACTACCGAAGCCCACGTGCCTAGAGCCAGCCCATGCTCTGCAACAAGAGAAGCCACCGCAATGAGAAGCCCGTGCACCACAACAAAGAGTAGGCCCTGCTTGCCGCAACTAGAGAAAGCCCAGGTGCAGCAATGAAGACCCAATGTGACCAAAACTAAATTAATTAATTAATTTTTTTAAAAAGATAGTGAAAGAGAACATTAAAAAGAAGTATTTTATCTCAGACCCCTGGGAAAGATTACAAACTATTTTGCACCCCATAATAAGCTGCCTCATATTTTGAAGAAACATAAACTTGTTATTCTCCTTCAAAAGTTATCTTCTAAAGACTGTCTCCTGTTAGCTCTTGAATAAACATTCACTGAGGGTGACATAAACCTCAATTCTGACTTCAGGTAGGTTACAAAGGTTTGTAAAGTTAAGGAAAGAGGTTCTCTCTATGTTTGAGTCCAGTGAGGTTATCAGGTGGGATATTGTGGGCAAAAGTGAGACTCTATTCTTGAAACAAATGTTTACAGGTGACTGAAGGACATTTCCTGGAAAGAGAGATAAGAGATTGTTTTCCAAGAGAGAAAACAGATCAAGTCAGAGAATTATCTAAGAGAGAGACAACGCCAAACTGAATCTGGGACTGGGCTTTAACTCCTGGCTCCACAAGCATACAAACAAGTCAAGCAAGTCACTCAACTTCTCTGGGCCTCAGTCTCCTCATCTGAAGACAAGGAAAGCATAATACAGTCTCAGTGGTCATTTAGAGAAATAATGGGGTAGCATCTGCAAGGCATAGATCCCATAAAATATGAAGCCAAAATGGATGTTCAATAAGTGGTAGATGAATCCAGAAAAGTTATGTCATTCATTTGCTTCAGTGATGAGTTAAATTTGATTCCAGGGAGATTGAATATCTGGACTCCTCCTCTGCCCCTCCCTGAACTGCACTCCCTACTCTTGAATTCCAAAACAAACCCTCTTTTCCTCTCCTACAGCCGTTCTCCAGTGGCCAGTGTAGCCACCACTTAGGAACCTGGTGGCCAACTTCAACTTCTACCAAGCTCCCTTAGCATGCCACGTGGACAGAAGAAGGTGTCGATAGGATCTTGGGGAGAGTTTTTTTGTTTGTTTGCTTTAATTTCTATGAAAGACTCAGCACTCAGCATTGAATTATCAGCAGTTGATATGCTATCAGCCCTGGACAGAAAAGAAGAAAAAAAATAACACAGTGGTCACCTTACAGGAGAAAGTATTTCTGCAGCAAAAATTGAAGCTTTTTACATAGTGTTTTTAATAATGTATCTGGATTTTCAGAATCACTTTAGGTATGATTTGGTATAGGTCAACAAAACCCCTGCTCATTCCTTTTGAATGAGCAATAAGCTGGAACATTCTGGAAGTAAACATCTGGGACCTGGCCAATCCTTGGGGCAGGTTGGTGTCTGGCAAACCTGAATTTCCATTGAGTAACCCATTGAGTCCCCCAGTCATGAAAGTTTTACATTATATTTAACTTTTAAAACTTTTAAGTCTTTCTAGTTGAGAATATAAGAATAAAATAAAAACACTCCCAGTCACCACCCTTATTTTGCTATAAAGTTAAAGATACCGGTGTGGGTCTCCTGAGGGCTTGCTCCCTCTCTCCATCCTAGAGGAAACCAGGTCACCACTGTTGTGTGAATATCTTGTCTACATTTTCATAATCTTACTACATCTCCCCCTCCAAAAACAGAATAGGGAATGGCTGTGTGGATGTGTGTGTGTGGATGTTACACATAAATGCAGTCAAACTATTCTAGACCTCTGCAAGCAGCCTTTGTCAGTCTTTATCATTATCTGTTCTGTTTTCAGTATCTATGCTTGATGAAACATGTGGAGCAGGCTCATCGTTTTCACATGTTTCTATTTCACTGCAGGAATATGCCATGATCAAATTGAAGCATACATTTAAAAAAATTTTATTGAAATATAGTTGATTTACAGTGTTGTGTTAGTTTCAGGTGTACAGCAAAGTGATTCAGTTATACTGAATATATAAAATAATATATATATATTATATATATATACTCTTTTTAAGATTCTTTTCCATTATAGGTATTGCAAGATATTGAGTAGAGTTTCCTGTGCTATACAGTAGGTCCTTGTTGTTTATCTATTTTATATATAGTAGTGTGTATATTTTAATCCCAAACTCCTAATTTATCCCTTCCCCCTTTTCCCCTTTGGTAACCATAAGTTTGTTTTCTATGTCTATGAGTCTATTTCTGTTTTGTAAATAAGTTCATTTGTATCATTTTTTTAGATTCCACACATAAGTGATATCATATGATATTTGTCTTTCTCTCTGTCTGACTTACTTCACTTAGTATGATAATCTCTAGGTCCATCCATGTGTTGCTGCAAATGGCATTATTTCATTCTTTTCATTCTTTTTCATGGCTGACTAATATTCCATTATATATATATATATATCACATCTATATATATATATCACATCTTCTTTATCCATTCATCTGTTGATGGACATTTAGTTTGCTTCCATATCTTGGCTATTGTAAATACTGCTGCTATGAACATTGGGGCAAAACATGCATTTTTGAGACTCCACATTTTCTACAGCCTCACCAATACTTATTACTTCCAAAGTTTCCACTTTATGAAATGGTCCCTCATTATTTTAATTTTCATTTTTATAATTACTCATAAGGTCCAACAGCGTTTCATATGTTTATTGCTCATTTGGGTTTTTATCTTCTCTGACATCTCCTGTTCCTACCCTTTGTCCGCTTTTATAATTAGTTCTTTTTTCTTATTGAGTCATAGAATTCCTTATATATTTTAGATCCTAAACTTCTTATCAGTTATATATGCTCAAGTATTTTGCTGGAAGATCATTTTCAAAACTTTTATTTCAGATAGATACATCAGCTAAAATACCCCTTTGAGCTTCTTACAGTAGAAATTTCTCTTACTACCATATTCTTGTAATAATTCATTTTATGTTCACTTGCTAAGTCATTTTACAGGTTTTTTTGAGTACTATATCTCATGGGCAATCAACTGTGCCAGCTTTGGGGCAAAATAAGGATAAATAAGACGTTTACTTTCTAGTTGGGAATGTGACAACACCACAAATACCTAAAATACATGGTAAAATGTAATTTGAGCCATAAGAGAATCCAGCTGAGAGAGAAAGTACTTCTGGCATTTCATGGTAAAAGTGGCAGGAGAATCTAACTTTGAAATGTGGTAGAAATTGGATGTGCGAATATAGAGTTCAGGACATGGAGCTGGAGATTTCATGAGAAAATATCAATCCATTTTTTAAACAAATATTTTCCATATTTTATCTCATTATAGCTCTAAGGCAATTCTGCAAAGTAGTTATGGTCGTTGTCTTTTTCATGTGTGAGGAGCCAGGGTTCAGAGAGCTTAGGAAGGAAATTTGGCGAAGTTCTCAAACTAGTTCACGTTGGAATTTCATTCAAAACTCAGGTTTCCTTGACTTCATAGCCTTTGCTCTTGCCACACGACTATACTCAATGGCTTGAGGGGCAGCAAGCCAGCTGGTAGATTCCACAGGCCACTTGCCTCCTGGGCGTAGGGGGAGCTACAACTGGACAGGGGGAGGCAGGTGAAACAGCAAAGGGCTAGGCCACCCCAAGCGTGTGGACTGGTGGTATCCAGGGAGCTGTTCCTCAGCCCTCTGGAGAATGAGCAAAGGCTGGTCAGAGAAACGCCTGACAGAGTTTTAACAGTCCGTCCTTGTGAGATGCAGAGCAGAAACACAAGAACAATTGCTCTTTCGCCGGAGAAAATGAAAGTTTAGCAACAGGAAAACACAAAGCCTGGGTCCACGATTGCACAGACGAGAGAGCCAATAGAACCCCACCTTCTCAATCAATGATTGTTGAATGAGTGTAGAAATGAAAGAGGAAAAGAATAAAAATACATATACAACATGGGGAAGCAGCCCGGGTAAGGTCACTGTAGCAGAGAGAAGAAACAGATCAGGTCACTATTGTTTTCTTTCACAACATCTTCCTTTCTTAAGACTGCTTACCTCTCCATATTTGCACCATAGAAAGAGGTTAAAGGGCCATAACTTTCATTTTCTTTCTATTATTATACATGTGGGCCTCTTCCCATGTATCCTCCATGCATAGAACAGAGCTACCCTTCATCTCCTGGCAGGGGGTTTCCAAGCTGACACAGAAGGGACCAAACAGATGATGGAAACAGGTTACCCATTCTATAGGGGAGGGTACTAAGACCCAGAAAGGATGAAGAATTTGCCCACTCTAGACTGAGTGTCCATATATTGAGAAAAAGAAGCAAATATGCACCAGTGTCTCACAGATCTTGGGCACTGACTCTCAAAGATCTCCCTCTGGAAAATGAAACTGAGGGATAATGGTGGTGTCACATGGGGCAGAGAATTGGAGGCATTTAAGTAGAGGAAACATACAATGGTCCTTCACAACGGTTCAGGAGTTGGGTGGTAACAAAGCCCTTTGAGCCCATTGTCTCAACTGGCCCCCACCCAATGTCCTGGAGAAAGCCCTCCACTTTAACTATAAAGCTCAGAAAGCCCACAGATAGTGAATGTCTGTCCCACATAGAGTGAACTCAGAGTCAAAGTTTACTCTCCACTCTTTTGATTTCAGCTAAGCTCTTCCCAGCATCACACAGAGGGGAAGACAGAAATATACAGACAGGAGGAAGGAGCTCTGCCACAGTCACATTCATGGAATGAATGCAATGTTCAATCACTCATTCATTCATTCATCCACTTTCTTGTTTTATTGAGAGCCTACTGTGTGCCAGACACCATAAGAAGCATGTAGTTGTCCCTAATCTCATGAAGCTTAATTATTTTGATGAGTTCCAGGCAGTTTTTTTATACAAACAAGGGGAATAAACCTTGAACTTAAATCTCTCCCAAGGTGACTAAATTGCCACCAATGAAAGCTCATGCTCATAGCTTCAAGAGCACCAAAACATGTTTCATAAGACCTGGTTGAAGTCTGGGATATGTCAGCAACCAGCCTCCTTTCTTAATTTCCTATGCACAGCATTTTCTTTTCACTACATTAGGGCCACTCCATGCTGGTGAGATCATCCATACGGCTAACCATTCAGCAATATGGAGGCTGTTAGGATAAAAAAAAAAATGTACTTGAAGAAGTAAACGTAACTATTATCAACTCTTATCACTCCAACAAAAATCCAAGCTATTTCTCAAACTTGCTTTATCATAAGAATCCCCTAAAATACATGTTAAAGTGCAGATTTCTGGACATGCATGTATCACCTGATTTAGACCTGCCAAAGGGGAAATCTCTTCCACACCTTTCTTTCCATAAGTCCAGAAATTTGGGAAATCTCTGCTTTTGACTACTTCTGCCATTGTAGAAAGCAGAAAAAAAGAACTCTAGATATCTCACCTAGGCTTTACATTTTTGAAGAATACTAGAAAGCAGGAACACCAAAAGGTGTTCAAAATCTGTAAGTCAGGGGACTAGATGGGTTGTATATTCAAAGCGAGGCAAGCAAGAGATGAGCATGGAGGATCGGGGGCGGGAAGGGAAAAGGAGAACTCAGATGAGGACTCAGGGTACAGAAACGTTAACAGATCAACAGCTCTGCAGATAAGCAGCTCAGCTTGGCCAAATATATGTAACTGGCACAAACCCACCTGACTGAGCTGCTCATAAACAGAAGGACTTGCTTAATGCCTACTGCTGGCACCTCTGGGAACTGAGTCAGCCCTTGATAATCCATGGGAGGCCATTCAGTGCCTTTCAGCAAACCTAAGCCCCTCTGTGGCCCTTTTACACAAGCCTGTTCCTGTTTTGACAAGAGTGAGGAAATTGGTTGGAAGGTGTTTAAAAAGGCTTTTGTCCCTAATCCTGAAGCTCCCTTGCTTCTTGCTTGCTCCTTGCAAGGATGAAGTTATCAAAAATTCCCATTGTCTCAGGTCTGAAATGCCCTTTTAGGTCTAACCTAAAGGTTAGCACTAAATGTTTGGATGGTAAGCACTAAATGCTTATCATCCAAGATCTGTAACTGACATAAGGATTCCCAAGCTTGACAACCCTGAGAAATTAATAAAAATGGAGTTTGTATTATTTTAGCAACAGAAGCAGGAGATAACTTCAATTCATCAACTTTTTAAAAAAACACACCTGTTGCCTACAAGGCTGCTAAGTGAGATCTTAGAACACGGAAGGCAGAGGGAAATCTGTTCATAGAGCTCAAAAAATACACCCAATTTATTCCCTATCTTTTACATCCACTCACCTACAACTTACTTTCACACAAAGACTCTCAATCCTCAGGATGATACAATGAGGTAGAAACGATTATTCCCAATTCACAGAAGAGAAAACTGGGGTTCAAAGTGGTTATGTGACTAGAGTGGGAGAGGAGGCTCTTACTTGAACTCAATTTTGTTATTCTGATTCCAAAGAAAGAGATACATCATGTAACATCACTTGGATTTCCCAGGAAACCTAAGGAGAGTGTTCTGATAAGTAGTATCTCCCAACTAGATCATGAAAGTAGACAACTTCTCTTACTCATCTTTGCCTCCCTAGAGCCCAGCACAAAACTCAGAAAACATTTGATGACTGAATGAATGATTTAGCATAAGTTTGAACTTTTAATGATTGCAGTCCTTGCAGATCTCTAAGAGAGATTCCTTTTGTTTTAAGCCATTCCTTTGTTTTAAAGCTTGATTCTCCTAGAGAATCTCTTCTCGGTGTTTGTCTTCCACCTAATCATCTGCCATCGGGGCTGGGATCCAGAGAACGCCTTCCCAAATACAATCCAGTTCAGCACTACCTAATCTCTCAAAACACCTTACACTGCATCTCAGAGACATGTCCCTCGAGACATGAACAGACAACTAAATCAGACCACCAGAATGTTCGACTATGGCATTGACAGGCAGACAATTAGATGAGTCACTGGGCTATGGGGTGATGTCTAAGCACCTCTGTCAGATCACCAAATCCTGGGTAGGTGGTGGTTTTGTATAACTGAGAGTCAGCTGCAAGGTTACTCCTCAGCTTGCCTGCAAGAAATGCCGTCCTGTGGGACGGGTCCAGGAAGTTGCTTTTTCACATGAAACCTAGAGAGAGAGCCATTGCCTCAGTACCCGCTTCACGGGGCTCACAGAGACCGTTCTTGGAGGCAGGCAAGCTGCTCCTATGAGTCTCCCTCCCTAGGACACAACAGCTGCAGCCCAACACCTGGGTTTGAGCCTTAGTTCTGCCAATTTCCAGCTTGAGCACTTTTGGCTGGTGGTATCACTTTTCTGAGCCTCAGTTTCTATGGATGTGGAAAAATAGATCATAGTGCTACTTTTGCCATTGGGCTGTCATGAAATTTAAAGAAAGCCTCAATATGGAAAAGCTTAAAGCCCAGTGCCTGACACATTGTAAACTTTTGACATATATCAGTTATTATTAGTATGATATTCTTCCACTCTTACAACTATTTTTTTAAAAACTCAAATGGATTGTCTCGAAAATATCTGCTACTTATCACTCAAACAACATCAAATAGTGTGTGTGAGACATTTTTGTCCTTCACGGGCTCACAGACCTGGTAATCTCAGAGGACCCCCAGATAACACCTCTCACTTTAGACAAAGCAGAGGCTGGGAAAAGTGGACTATCCAGCCTCACATCAGAGTTCAGGTTTCCTCTTGTCTCATCCATGCTGGCTCTGCTGCACCATTTTCTCCTCTCACCGTTCACACCATCTCTTTAGTGTCCAAATAAATCCCTCTCTGGAGCCTGAAAATATTGTTGCTAGCGATGGGAACTGCCGAAGTATCATTTCTATGGCTCTTCAGTCCTTGCATTTAAAAATGTCTCTCACACTTATAATCTAAGATGTAAACTCTTTAAAAGTTCAGCATAAGTTTCCAGTAGACGAAGCATAAGACATCATAAAAGAGAGGCAGTTTCAGGAAGGTTTGATGCTAGAGCATGCTCCCATATCTTAACTGTCCATTGACAGATCTTGTTTCCTGAGATTCTAATCCAATGTTTCAGACCAAAGATCTTCATGACTTGATGACCTCCTGGAGGCAGGGGGAGGGGTGGGGAGTGGAATTCCTCTGTAGAGATCCTTTACTGAGATCAATGTAAGCACTGGAACTTTTAGAGGCTAGGCTCTCTTTTCTCATATTTCAGTGTAATCAGAAGCACCACTGTCCTCAATTTACAGACCTCAAGATTGGAGGTGCTCTGTCCTTGTATGGAGATGGTGTCTCCATGAAGACAGAACTAGGTATGGCTCCCGCTGCTGCATTTCCTCAGTCTACCGCAGCATCTATCAGATGATGGCCAGTCAAAAATACTTGGTGCTGCTGCTTAGAGGCAAGTTTTAGAATACAAGGTATTTATGAAACTTTTGATCTCTCCATAGAGTTGAACAAGTCAACAAGAACAAGAGTAACAATAGAACAAGCAGAAAACACTTAGTCTGCCAAGACTCAACTCTGTCCTCTACTCACCAAGCCACAGAGTTTGTTTTCCCATTGCCTTTGCAGATCTCTGGAGCGTGATTGTTTGGGTGTGCCACTTCTGTCTGGTTCTAGGAGCCACACTATCTTCCAGGAATTCACACAATACACAGGTTTTGGAGGAATGCCAGCTTGTACTCAGACTTCCTTTTCAGAACTCAAGTCAGTTTCTATCTCCAGATCTTTCTATCATCACCAGTTACTGTATTTCAGCTTTGGTTTTCTCCATGGGACACAGCACAAACATTGTAATTGGGTCACCCTCTGGCTTAGATCACTACTTGTCCCATTATCAAAGGTGATCAGCTTGACTTTCATTGCAGAAGAGATTGGTGTCCTCAGGAAACCTGAGAAAACTTCCCAAAGATCTGATCCTTGGGAAGAGGTTAAGTCTTTAATAAGGAAAACAAAGAAACAGCATTTAGTGGCAGGCACTAGAACAGTGCTTACATGAGAAATGGATTCCAGTATATATATAAAAAAAATATCTGTTGATGCCACCCTGTTCAGAGGAAAAATGTGATCCTAAGGTTAAGGTGACTGAGAGAAGCCTCCCATATTCAGATCTCAGATGGGATGGAAGAAAAGGTGTGGAAGAATGAAGGGGGATTTGTAGATATTTAAAAGATGACCTAGTTTCCCAGCTTTTTGATATGGAGTTTTGGTTTCCTTATCTCCCATCTCGCTGCCCCCATCCCACTGTCTCTGCCTGGAGACCACGTGTGTCAGTACAGAGTTATTCCCATCGGCCTTTGGAGTCCAGTTACTCATTCAAAAATATTGATTGGACTTTCCTGGTGGCACAGTGGTTAAGAATCGGCCTGCCAATGCAGGGGACACATGTTCTATCCCTGGTCCAGGAATATCTCACATGCCGTGGAGCACCTAAGCCCGTGTGCCACAACTACTGAAGCCCACCCACCTAGAGCCCATGCTCCACAACAAGAGAAGCCACCCAATGAGAAGCCCATGCACCACAATGAAGAGTAGCCCATGTTCTCCCCAACTAGAGAAAGCTAACGTGCAGCAACGAAAACCCAATGCAGCCAAAAATAAATAAATAAATAAATAAATTTATTTTAAAAAATATATTGATTGAGTGCCTTGTCCATGCCAGGTACTGTTCTGGTTGCTGTAGAGACTAAAACAACAAAGGAGCTCATATCCTCCTCGGGGAAAGACAGACAATAAACAAATGAACAACTAAATAAATGAGGTAATACAAACAGTGGTTGATAAGATGAAGAAAATACACAAGAGACAGAGTGGGGTGGTCTCCTCTAGAGGAGGTCCAGGGATAGCCTTTGGGAAGGAATGGCCTGAGAGCCAACATGGGAATGATGAGAAGTCAGCCACCGGTGGCTGGGAGAGTGTTCCTGGCCAGAAGAGCAGGTACAAAGTTCTGAGCTGGGAAAGAGCTTGGCAGAGCGCAGTGTGCAAAAGGAAACAAGGAGAGGAGCTCGGAGAGTAGCAGGAAGGCCATCGATCAGCCAGCTGTACCTCTGGACATAAGTAGGACCCCATGTTCCTGTAACTCAGATCAGCTTATTGAATTTCTGAATGGGAAAATAATCCCTAATATCTTATAGAATGTGACTGGCTGGTGAGGTCTTAATGAAAGAGAAATTTAAAAGAATAAACTATAGGAATTTATTAAGTCTGCTTTGCTGTCTTTGGGAATTAGAAATTGTTTGAATCAAGAATGGCAGCAATCCTCTTTAAATCTGATGACTCTTAAAACTCTGGAGAGTTCCTATGTCTGGATGTCTTACCAAAGTTAATGGAATACAAAGCTGGGTCTGGAATAAAAGAACTTGACTTTTTTTTATGCTTCTCTAAAGTGGCAGGATAATGTCATAGGTAAAGCAAGAATTTGGCCATGCTGGGCTCCTCTGTTGCTGTGTGACTTTGTACAAATTACTTAATCTCTCTGAGTTTGTTTCCCCTTCTGTAAAATCCTTACATGGTTATTGAGAGGGCTATATGAGATAATAGTGGAGGCTCAGCTGACATTAGTTTTATCTTCTCCCTCCTCCCTCACCAACAATGTAGCCTATGGGAGAGTGAACCTCAAAGAGGAGACAGATACTATTAATATTTAGTAAAGAGAGGAAAAGATAGGGCCTCCCTGGTGGCGCAAGTGGTTGAGAGTCCGCCTGCCGATGCAGGGGATGCGGGTTCGTGCCCCGGTCTGGGAGGATCCCATATGCCGCGGAGCGGCTGGGCCCGTGAGCCATGGCCGCTGAGCCTGCGCGTCCGGAGCCTGCGCGTCCGGAGCCTGTGCTCCGCAACGGGGGAGGCCACAACAGTGAGAGGCCCGCATACCGAAAAAAAAAAAAAAAAGAGAGGAAAAGATGAAAATGAGGGCAAGGATATTGTCCATACCCAGAGCTGTGTCTGGAATATAGCGCTTGCTCAAGAAATATTTGTGGGATGGGTGAGCTTTTAAAGGGCTGCACCCTCTACTGAAGGAGTTGGGAGGAGGCAACCGAAGAATGCCAGATGGTTCGGTGTGGGTTCTTCCAATCAGTTTGGTTTGTGGCTTGTGGATCTTTTTCTGATTCATGGTCTAGCTGGGGAGTGATCGGAGGGCAGGGGGCGGGGAGGAGGAAAGACACAAATCTTTGGGAAATCTAATCTCCAGAGGTCATCCACAAGGCCAGAGCATTCTTTGGTGCTTGGTTTGGAGGATCTGTTAATTTTCAAAAAATTAAATTACTTCCATTGTTTATATCTATTCAGAAAGGACAGAAAAAGACAGAAAAAGTTAACAATCCTACATTCAGATAAATTAATACCTTTGAATTTTGTTCATTTAAACTATGAGTTTAGATGTAATTGAGATCCCATTGGAGCCTGCCTTTTCAGTCACTATGCTGAAAGCTAGAAGCTTCTTCACCAACATAATTTTTATGGCAGTATAATAGTCCAGACTAAGAGTGTGCTGTAATTAACTTAGCTAGCACCCTACTGTCACGCATTCAGACTGTTTCCAATTTTCATACCATACACTCTTTGCTTCTTTCACTTCACCTTGTGACCGTGGGGGGAAGATATGGAACAGAGCAGATGCATGTGTTATCTAAGATCCCCTGCTCTGCCAGCCTCACTGAGCGCCAGGCCCCTCTTGGTCCTGATAGCCACCCACCAAGAGCTGCCTTCACCGGGGACTCTGCTGTTTGCCTTTCCTTCTCTGAGACCAAGCCAAGGACCATGCCCTGACTGGCACTGGGATTCTCAGACTCCTAGCAGGATAAAGGGCCAGAGGGTGGAAAAGGGGGTCCGGAGTAAGACTGGCTGGTTCAGGGTCTGCACAGGTCGAGGTGGGTGTTGAGACTGAGGCCTCCTTCCTCCAGTGCTGGACTCTGCAGCTGACCCACTTCTTCTCAGGCTCAACACTCTGGACAGTCTGGACACTTATCTCTCACCTGACAGCAGAATGCGCTCAGCCTTAGTTCTGAGGACTTGGAATCTCACAAGAGCAAAAAGTAAAAATATCTACAGAAGGGCTACTATCATTATCGGGCCAACAGTTAGTTTGGTGGAATAGTAATCTTTCTTCGCATCCACCTCTGTCCCGTTCCATAAAAAAGAATGAAATAATGCCATTTGCAGCAACATGGATGGACCTAGAGATGATCATACTAAGCAGAATAAGTCAGATATCAAATACCACATGACAGGCTTCCCTGGTGGCGCAGTGGTTGAGAGTCCACCTGCCGACGCAGGGGACACAGGTTCGTGCCCCGGTCTGGGAAGATCTCACATGCCGAGGAGCCATGGCCGCTAAGCCTGCGTGTCCGGAGCCTGTGCTCCGCAACGGGAGAGGCCACAACAGTGAGAGGCCCGCATACCGCAAAAAAAAAAAAAAAAAAAAAAATACCACATGACATCACTTACACATAGAATCTAAAATACAACCCAGATGAATTTATCTACGAAACAGAAAAAGACTCACAGACATAGAGAACAGACTTGTGGTTGCCAAGGGGGAGGCGGGGAAGGGAGGGAATGATTGGGAGTTTGGGATTAACAGATGCAAACTATTGTATATAAGATGGATAAACAATGGAAAAGAATATATATATGTATAACTGAGTCACTTTGCTGTACAGCAGAAATTAACATCGTAAATCAACTATACTTCAATAAAACTTGAAAAAAAGGTTTGTTACTCTTTATTGCTTAAAAGGAAAAAGAATTAAAGCTGATTTTTTTTCAAAAAGCTGAACACTGAATAAATACAGTGAATGCCATGACTTCAGAGGTGAAAGAGTTATTGCAGACCCATCGACATTGCTCAAACACAGTTTTGCAGCCCCTCTTTTGGAATCATCTTCAGAGCCAGATTATAAACTCTGTGAGAACCAGTGTGATGGTCCCAGCAGCACGTCTTTTGCAACCACTGCAGTGTTCCTCAGTGGGTCCCCTCACTCTTCACCCAGTTTGGCTCTGCGCAAGGACTAGAGTTTTTCAAAGCTAAAGTTGAAGAATTTGCAGTCGTGTAAGTCATTCTGCTCCAGGGCTTTCTGGGAATTCCCCAAATACTCCAAGCATGGGCCACAGGGCTGGATGAATGGGAAAGTTCCCCACAATGTGCTGGGAAAGAGGTCAGGTCCACATGCCTGGAACAGGTTGGAAGGATTGTTGATCGCCTCGGTCCCATAACACACACAATTTGCATAGTCTCTGAAAGACTTCTGCCACTGTCCAGTGGAGCTTCTGAAAGGCTCTGGGTGGCCCGTGCTGGGTACGTGCAGCCAGCTCACATCAATTCTCCTGCATGGCCAGAAGGCACAAGAGACCACAGAACACATGACTGGAACAACAGAAAACCATCCATCAATGGCCAGACAGCTAGAGGAAATGCAGTTCAAATATTTTGCTCACACTCTCAAAAGACCAGAAGGCTGGTCTCCCTTTGTTGTGCTCAGGACAGGTACTATGTTCTGAAAGGAAGTTGTTAATCGCCTTAAACCTAGACTCCAGGTCCTGTTCCACTTGACCCCAACATAAGATCAAGGGCTGCATAAGCTGAAGAAAGAGACTTGTTGACAAGGATCTGATCTGAATGTATGGCCAGAGCTATGGAAGTCAGGAACCAGGTCAGTTTAACCGACATTCATTGAGTGTCTACGAAACATCCTGTGTCAGATGCTAAATCTTCAGAAACAACTAAGACCAGGGTCCTGTCCAAGGGGATTTCACAGCATCATCCGGGAAGTGGGCACATAATCTTGAGATTAGTGTTAACATAGAGCAATGCCCACGGTGCCAAGGGATGAACCCAGGTGTTTAAGGAAGGCTTCCTGAAGAGCATCATGCCTGAGTCCATACCTGAAAGATGAGTAAGAACTGGCCTGGTGATGACAAGTGAGAGGAGCATTCCAGGAAGAGGCAGGATTGTAAATAAAACTGCGAAAACTGTAGAGAACTGCAGACAGCTTGGCCTTACAGGAGCACAGCACATGAGGATGAGAAATACTGGCCTAGGGAAGTAGTGGCAGACAGGTCAGAGCAGGAGAAGGCAAGGCCAGATGTGCAATTTAGAGTGCCACTGAGACTGAACTGAAGCAGGTATTTCAACAGAGGCAAAAAAGGAAAGTAGCCCAGACAGGGTACTAAGAGAACATCCTAGGTGATGAAGGTAGCAGATCTCCTCAGGTCCACCTGGATACCAACAATTTTCATTGGGGCTCTAGGGAGCAAGAATTGACTCATAAGTTTGGATGTTCTAGAACAAGGGATCAAGTGAGTGGGTGTGACCACTACCATGGGAAAGAAACTACCTGAGTGGCATAACGCACTGCATTCAGTAACCTATAATTGTACAGAATCCAGCTACCTCTGTTACTCACCCACAAAGGCTGGTTCAACTAGTGTGTCGGCGAAAATGGTCTGCTCACAAGGCCTATTGCTAATAAGGCATCATCCACCTTCAGGATAAACAGGGAGAAAAGTCCATTCTCCGAGGAAAGGCTGATACAGGAAGAGAATTAATTGGATTTCACAAACATAACAATATTTCCATAAAGTGAGGAGTCAATCAAAGAACTCTTTTTGATGGGGTGATTATCCATTATCTGAGCCATCCTTTTGGAAAAATTAGACTATAAGGTTTTCTCCTTTCTTTCTCCATCTGCCCGCCCTCCTCTCCTTTTTAGATGCCTGAGTATTGGCCCTGACGTTTAGAGTGATAAGTAATGAGGCCTGTCATTGAGCCAATGTGGTACTGTTACTCTGAGCCCTTCTTTTCCATTGATTTGCTTTATTTTAGGCTCCTGAAACTACTTCGAAACCCTGTACTGGAAAAATTCCCTGTGTGTTTCTCCTTTACTCTCATGCTACTACCACACTTAGAACATGTCACTTCTGACACTTCTGGTCACCCAATGTATGTGGGTTTTTCCATTCTTCAAGCAACTCTCTGCAATACCAGATGGGTGTCCTATAATTCAATTCAGTTCTGACACTATCTACCTGGAGATAGTATCAAATCCCCTGGGTTAAGGACTCAGTCCCACAAGACTGTCTCCACTTCAAATGCCAGTCGCAAGTCCCAAGTTGTCACCCGTACTTATGACCAACTGGCTACAAATCAGGGTTCCCAAGACCCCCTTCTCAGGTTTAATAATTTGCTAAAATGGCTCACAGAACTGAGAGAAACACTTATTTACATTTACTGGTTTATTATAAAGGGTGTAATAAAAGATACAAGTGAACAGCCAGATTGAAACTGAGCAGGATCCTGTGGGGCCTTCCTGGTGACAGACTGACCCCCATTGCATGTGACCCCCCTGCCTTTTATTTATAGAAAAGTTTTAGCCTTCTAGACCTTCCCTGAGTTCCAAAGAACAAATTTAATCAAAAAAGTGAGAAAACTCAGAAACAAAGAAAAACAGACAAACAAGACAAAATAATAAGAGTTTAGCCATAAAACAAAGTCAGGGACTTTTAATTCCTCCTCAAGGGCTATAGGTAATATCCTGGTCATATCTTTAAGTTGTTTTGCAGATACTAAACCCCTTGCTATGTGGAAGAAGTTGACTGCATGCTGACCACTAGCACATAGACCCCAGACTGGTTCAAACCAGAATATTGATAATTGAGATTCCCAAAATACCATCCTGTTACCTCACCATCAGCCAATTAGAAGTATGTCCACTAAGCTGACCACACACCCCTGACCCTCTCCCTCACCCTGCCTTTAAAAACCCTATCCTGAAAGCCACTGGGGAATTTGGGACTTTTGAACATTAGCTGCCCATACTCCTTGCTTGGTGCCTTGCAATAAACATTGTACTTTCACCACAACCCCGTGTCAGTAGATTGGCTTTGCCATTCATCAGGCACACATACCCAAGTTTGGCTCAGTAATAAGATGCAGAGATACAAAGGGCAAGGTCCAGAAGGGCCCCAAGCACAGAAACTCTGTCCCAGGGAGTTGGAATCCATCACTTTCCTGGCACATTCATCAACCCTGAAACTCTCCAAACCCCATACTTTTGGTAATTTTATGAAGGCTTCAACATGTAGGGAGAATAGATCATTAACTAAATTTCCAGCTCCTCTCCCCTTCCCAGAGGGAGCAGGAGGGGCTGAAAGTTCCAAGCTTCTAATCATGGCTCAGTCTTTCTGGTGATCATCCTGAAGCTATCCAGGAGTCCACCAAGGGTCACCTCCTTAGAACAGAAGACACTCCTATCACTCAGGAAATTCCAAGGGATTTAGGAGCTCCATAACAGGAGCTGGGAGGCAGAGGCCAATATATACATTTTCTATTATTTCATAAACCCCTTATAATTTTTTCACTCTGGAATATTGATCTTATCTTTCAGCCTCTATTCTTACCATTTAGTCAAAAGAAGACCAGTTTTCTTCCCAAAAACTGATTTCAGTGGAAAATGAACATGTAACAAGGAATAAGTGTTTATGGTCATATCAACCAGGTCAATAAGACACGAGAAAAACTCCAGCATTTGGTCAATTTGGTAAAGAAATAGGGACACCAACACAAAATGAAACATTCCTCTTTTACTCACAGAAAACAGCAACAAAAACAACCATCAGAGCAATTGTCTACCTGAACCAAAAAGTTGCTTGAGTCATCAATGTAGCTCATTGAAGAAGTATGATATACACAGGACCTGCACCTCCTGCTTAGTGAGAATGTTCCAGTTTGTCATAATTCCTTAGTGAACATCAACAGAAAACCAAATGTCTTGCTATGCAAAACAACTAGCACTGCAGAAGGAGAGCAGTCCCAGAGATCATGTCCATGACCATGTGGGAAAGAACCAAATTAGTCACCAAGAAGGCTGCCACTTGAAATCCTCTGGGGAGTCTCCTGTCATCACAGACAAGTTGCCATTTCCTGCTTGCCAGCCACATCCTTACTCTGAGCTTTGCCATTCATCATTTGGGTGTTGGAATCAGAGACTCGTAAGGAAGTTTTTCTGGTCATGTGGAATCCCGAATTTAGGGCCTTGTATAATTTTCAAAACCAGTATTTAATTTGCAAACTCAATCAAATTTTCTCTTTATTGATCAACCACTATCTTCTTGTTGCTGTGCAGAGAATAAAAGAAGCAAAGCATAAGAGGCACCATGAAAAATTATAATCACAATAACAATAGCTGACATTTTGGGGGCTTGTGCAGTGCATCATCTAGGGGGTTATATTTATTAACTCACTTAATCCTTATTAAAGCCAGGCCATGATGATACTATTATGTTGCCTATTTTAGGGACAAGGAAACTGAGTGATAGAAAAGTTAAGGCACTTGCTAAGGCCACACAGTTAGACATTGGTGGAGTAGAGATACAAAATTGTACAGTTAAGAGCACAGATGACATCCTTGGGCAGGTCTTGGTCTGTCCGTTGCCTCTGCCTTCATAGGTGTCACCTTGGGAAAAGTGGTCCATCGTTTAAAGCCTATTTTCTCATTGGGATAACTAGGTAATTATATTTACTTCATCGGTAGGTTGTCAGGATGGGATGTAGATGTATGCAACAGGGAGAAGGACCCCAAGGTTGACCCCTCAATATATGAGCTGTTACTATTAATATTATTGTTTCCAGCCAGCCTCCCCAGTGTGCCCAGTTCCATCATTAAGCAGCAAAATCCCAGCTACCACCTGCTGGGCCACCACCCAGTGCCTGCTATCTGTGGAGCCTGCCCTTGTGACTTCCCGTCTGGACTTGTATGTGAAACCACTGTGTGTTTCCTCTGTTCAAGGCAACATGACCCAGCTCAGCGGTCACAGGGTTCCTCTTACTATCCCTTAGTGTCAGCCTACCTAGAGGACAAACCAGTCCTTCAGAGGGGTTCCTTAAAAAAATCTAAAAGAAATTTTGTTTCTGTTCCAAAGTCTACATTTTAAATTATGTTGTCTCAAAACTCAACCTTCAAATTTGATAAACTCTATTCTTCAGTTTCAGCTGCTCTGAAATTAGTTCCATCTCCCACATAAATGTCATTTCCTGCTCACTAGATAGCCTGTATTTTGAGTAAATATATGCCCCAAATTTCTTGAGAAACCATCCAGCAACTTTCATAGGATGAAAATATATTTCACTTATATAAGTTTATTGTTTGTATAAATATATATGGTAAGATAAGTAAGCACATACTATAGACCTTTCTGGTGAAAGTTACTGATGTTTTAAAATCAAGAGTCATACACAGGACATATAAAGTGATAGTTTTCAACCAGGCCATTCTGATGAGACCCATAGACGTGGCCTAAGGCCAGACCCTTGACTACACTGATTCCCAGGTTCCTCATCTGTCAAGTGAAAACAACTCTAATAGTGCAGATTTACTGAAGGCATACTGTGTGCAAGGTACTACTGTGGGTTTTACACATATAAAATTATTTAATTCTTTCAATAACTCTTTGGTATAGCCACAACTATTGTTCCCCACTTTACAGACAGGGATACTAAAAGCTAGATTATAAAACTTTATTAGTAGGGTGGCTGTATCTTGCACCGATGATGCAGTCTGGCTCCAGGGCCTAAGCTCTTGGTCGCTGAATTCTTCTGCCTCCCATTTAATACTTAGCTAATTGAAGAGCTCATATACGCCTTTGTATAGAGTCAGCAGAGTCAGCCCTCCATAACCAAGGGTTCCACTCTGAGAATTCAACCAACCACTGATGGAAAATATTCAAGAAAGAAAAAATCCAGAAAGTTCCATGAAGCAAAACTTGAATTTGCCACATCTGGTAACTATTTACATAGCATTTATGTTGTATTAAGTATTATTACTAATCTAGAGATGATTGAAAGTATATGGGAGGATGTGTATAGGTTATGTGCAAATACTGTGCCATTTATATAAGGGACTTGAGAATCCTCCAAGTTTGATATCTGTGGGTGGTCTTGGAAACAATCCCCTGTGGAATACCGAGGGACCCTACCCAAAATATAACAGGTTTGAAAGTAATGCATTGCATTCACAATCTGAAGATATAAGATAATGCTAAATAAGAGCCCCCAAAACAGAAAAATCATGGACTAGTACTTAAAAAAAAATCAATAATTTGTGTTTTGGGCCATTAATTTTAGTCTGAGTACCATGTAAATTTTCTTGGTAGGATTAGTGGGAAGAACAAAGAGCTGGTGACAGAGCCTGTATAAAAATCCCATAGTGAAGTTTATAAATATTAGTTCTTCCAAATACAGTTATTTTAAAATAATATCTTTTCCCCCACAGGCATATTTTCCTTCCAATTCTATTTCACTGTAATTATCGGTACTCCACTCTTTAAACATAGCACTCCCATTGTTGATCAATACCAGAGCACTTTAAGAAAAAGCAGGAATCAGTGTATTTCCAAGCAATGACTTTGGCAGAAATTAATGGGCAAGGGATCAAATACCATAACATAAAAATTAAAAAGTAAGTTGAACCCATAGAAAAATAGCTGTTTGGCTTCTCTGCCTAAAAGGAAGTCAATCTCTCTTTGAATTTAAACACCGATATTTCTTCAATATTTAAAAAAAAAAGTTCAAATATAGGCAATTTAAAGAAGCAAAACATTTCTACCACCCAGTTTACATCTTTTCTTATATGAAACTCTTTACAAAAGTTTTAAAGAAAAGTTATTTTTTTTTTGCTTAAACTAATACACAGCATTGAAAAAATTCAAATAATATTGGAAAAACTATATACAAAGATAAAAGTAGAAAATAATTCCTTCTAGAATTAGCCACCATTAATCCTAGGGAGGCCTCTCAGCTTGGTGCTTTCAGGTGCCTCCTGGTCCATGCACGTGTGACCATGGGCAGGACAAAACTGTGCTTCAGTCTCCTCATCTGTAAATGAAGATGATGATGATAGAACCTTCACTAGAGTGTTGTGCTAAGCCACGTAAAACACCTAGAACTTTGCTTGACATACACTAAACATTAAATATTATTGCTCTTATTATTATTTTTATTATTATTATTTTATTTTTATGCATATGCAGAGCTGGAAAATAGCTAGCTGCTCAGAAATGCTGTAATAAGCATTGGACCATTCTATAGATTCTATATTTATTAAAATTATTATGTTTCATTATATTTGATTTGAATTGAATTTGAAAATGAAAGGACTAACTGAAGGGCCACTTCACTTTGAAATAACTGTTTATCAGAAGTAGTGTAATTTTTTTTTTTTTTTTTTTTTTTTTTTTTTTTGCGGTACGCGGGCCTCTCACCATTGTGGCCTCTCCCTTTGCAGAGCACAGGCTCCGGACGCGCAGGCTCGGCGGCCATGGCTCACAGGCCTAGCCGCTCCACGGCATGTGGGATCTTCCCAGACTGGGGCACGAACCCGTGTCCCCTGCATTGGCAGGAGGACTCTCAACCACTGCGCCACCAGGGAAGACCAATAATGAGTTTTATATTTAAATGAATTTAGTGCTTGCTGCAAAGTCATTTTATTTTATCCATTCTGATTTCTTTTCTTTCTTTTTAACCTCTTAGTTGGCTAACATCATTTTATATGATTCTATTTTCTCTCCTTTCTTAGCATAACAGTTATATTTTTTTTAAACTTTTTTAGTACTTGTTCTAGAGTTTGCAATATACATTTACAACTAATCCAAGTTTGCTTTCAAATAGCACCATACCATTTTATGGGTAGTGTGAGTGAGTACCTTATAATAAAATAATCCTAACTCCTTCCTTGTATCATAGTTATCATTCATTTCACTGGTAGATGCATACATAAGCATAATTTAAAATTTTATATTCACTTATTTCTTCTTCAGTGCTTTTTCTTACTTTACATAAATAGATCTGAATCTCTGGCCTGCATTATTTTCCTTCTCTCCAAAGAACTTATTTTAACATTTCTTTCAAAGCATGTCTACTGGCAACAAATTCCCTCAATTTCTCTCTGACAAAGTTTTTGTTTCTCTTTCATTCTTGAAGAATAATTTTGCAAGGCACAGAATTGTGAGTTGATGGGGTTTTTTCTTTCAACATATTACATATTTCACTTCCCACTCTTCTTGCTTGCACAGTTTCTGAGAAGTCAGATGTAATTTTTGTCTTTGCTCCTTTATAGGTAAGGTATGTTTTCTCTCTGGATTTTTTCTGGATTTTTTTTCTTTATCTTAGATTTTCTGTAGTTTGATTATAATATGCCTAGGTGTAGTGGGTAGTTTTATTTTTGACATTTATTATTCTTGGTGTTCTCTGAGGTTTCCGGATCTGCACTTAGGGTCTCATATTAATTTGGGGGAAATTCTCAGTCTTGATTGTTTCATATATTTCTCCTGGTCCTTGCTTTTCATCTCCTTTTGGTATTCTCATTACATAATGTTATACCTTTTGCAGTTGTCCTGCAGTTCTTGCATAATCTGTTCTTTTATTTTTCTGTCTTTGTTCTCTTTGCTTTTCAGTTTTGGGGGTTTCTATTGATATATCCTCAAGTTTAGTGATTCTTTCTTCAGGCAGTCTGTTAATAAGCTCATCAAAGCCATTCTTTGTTTCTCTTACAGTGAGTTTTTTTTTCTAGCATATCTCTTTTGTTCTTTCTAAGAATTTTCATCTTTCTGCTTACATTGCCCTACATTGTTCCTACACATGGTTTACTTTATCCATTTAAGCTCTTAACATATTGATCATAGCTGTTTTAAATTCTCTGTCTGATAATTCCAATACCCCTGCCACGTGTGGTTCTGATATTTGCTCTGTCTCTTCAAACTGTGTTTGTTTGTTTGCCTGTTAGTATGCCTTGTAATTTTTTCTTGATAGCCAGACATGGTGTACTGGGTAAAAGAAACTGCTGTAAATAGGCCTTTAGTAATGTGGCAGTGTGGTGTGTGTTGAGGGGGAGGTGTTCTGTAATCCTAGGCTTAGGTCTCAGGCTTCTAGAGAGCCTATGTCTCTGCACTGTGAACTTGTCCCTCCCTTAGTTGACACAGGATGACTAGAGAAGGCTGGAGTTGGCTATTTCTCTTCCCTGATGTCAGTTAGGCTCTGAAAAAAAAAACAGCATGTAAGGGTCTGGTTATAAAGTTTCTCTCAAGGTCAGGCATTGTTAAGAACAGAGTGCTCTGACAGGTTTTAAATGGTTCCTTTGCCCCACACCGCCCCACCCCCCGCCACCAGAAACACAAGGGGATTTTTTATCAGTATTCACTCTAAGAACCAAGCTGAGCTCCTGGAGGTAAAGCTTACAGAGGGTGGAGGCTGCCCTGTGACTGGGATCCCCCTGGAGTTTTTAACCCTCAGAGTCATCTACACTGTGCCTCCAATAATTCATCAAAACCTGTTCAGGATTTCCTACCGAAGCCCTGGTTCCCCAGAAGCTTCAGCTCATGATTTTTTGCTATGGTAAGTTGTGATTCTCACCTGTTGGTGTCTCCAGTTTAGGGGGCAGCAATTTGCCCTGCGACCTCACTTCTCATACAAAGTTTAGAAGAGTTATTGATTTTTCTGTTTGCTTAGCTTTTTTACTTGTAGTTAAGGCTGCGTGGAGACTTCCAAGCTCCTTGCATATGGAACTGGAAACTAGAAGTCTCTCCTAAAATTTAAATCTTTTTGCCTCTCTGATCTGCATTCTCTGCGATTATGTTAGGTCTTTTCTTTAGATCACTAATTTCATCTTCATACTCTGTTCTTTAGTGTCTCTAATTTATTTACTTTTTAAGTTTCTATTTTCTTATAAAAGTACAATTTATATACCATAAATTCACTCTTTTTAGTGTAGAGTTCTGCAAGTTAACAAACAGTAATGTAACCACGACCACAATCAAGATAAAGAACATCCCGTCATCCCTGAAATGTTCCCATGCCCCTTAGTAGTTAGCTTACCCCTCACCCACAGGCCTTGGCAACTACTAATCCACTTTTCACCTTTATAGTTTTGCCTTTTCCAGAATGTTATATAAATAGAATTATACAGTGCATAGACTTTGGTTTCTTTCATTTAGCATAATACATGTGAGATTCAGCTCAATTTTGCTAGTTCATTTTTATTGCTGAGCATTATTGCATTTTATGGATGTGCCATAGTTTATCTATTCTCCAGTTGAGGGACATCTGTGGCTTTCCAATTTCTGGCCACTATAAATAAATCTGCTATAAACATTCACGTGTAGATTTTTATGTGAGCATAGGTTTTCATCTTACTGGGGTAAATCTTTAGCCCATTTTAAACTTGAATTGTTTGTTTTCTTACCATTGACTTTTGAATATCCTTTACATATTCTGTGTAAAAGTTCTTTAACAGATAAGTGACTTGCAACTATTTCCTCCCAGTCTGTAGCTTATTTTTTCACTTTTTAAATCTAATTTATATTTGAGTTCAGGAATGACTTTGTGGTCTTATGTCCTTAGATCTGTAAGGTACCTTTTTTATTTAACTGTTTTATCAGTTCCTCTTGAGCTAACCCAAATTTTTATTTTTACTAAGTTGTTCTGTACAAAGCAGTTGCTAAGAATTGCCTTCTGTATTTTCTTCTAGTTTGGCATCCTCTTATTTCCATATCATGTTCCCCTTGCCCACCCCCAACCCCACACAAAGTACTTTTTCACCTGAAAAACCAGAAGTAGGTTGACTCTGTTGCCATAATGTGTTTTCCAAATGACTCAGGTTTGTCCACTTCTGATCAGGCTTTTGTTTGCTCGGATAACAATGTGTGGGTTGCTGTTTTCTCACTGAGCTATAGTTTACAGATGAATACGTATCTCCTGTTCCACCCACTTTTCTCCATCCTGAAAACTAGTTAAAAAGAGGTGCGGGGAATGCTCAACAGATGCTGCTCTTTCCTTTTCTTTTCTTTCTTCTTCTTTAAAAAATGCCCATGCTCTGCTCTCCCTTTAAATATTTGTGGAATATTATTTACTGGAGCTCATGTCGTCTGGGTGGGGTGGGAATAGGGAGGTGGTCCCACTTCCATTGAGAGTAACCCGAATTCCTTGTGTAACTGTCATGTCCCACATTTCCCAGTTCACCTCTTTTTTTCCAGCAGCTATTTCTATGTCTCTCTCAGATAAAGAAAATTTAAAGAGACCCTCTTCTTTAAAAATCTAGGTACACAGTGGGAATTTTCAGGACTCTCTGCTGTCTCTGGATCTTCCCTTTCTTGCCTTGGCCATCAGGCTTTGGATGTTGAAGTTCTAGCTCAATTACAATTACTTTGTAATTTTTTATTACTTTTTTTGTTGTTCCTTTTATTAGACTTGGGGCAGGAAAATTTAGAGATGTAGTTTCAATCCATTCACTACTTCCACGCATTTTATTTTCTGGTGAATTTCCTCCTCCAGGAAGTGTCCTCTGACTGTACTCAGCATAAATGTCTCTCCTCTGTGTTCCCACAGAGCTGGCACTAACTAGTAATATTTTAATCTAATGCTTAAAATATTAAAATACTTTTGTACCTGCTGAAAATAGCCACTGTACGAACCTCACTTAAGCAACCCCCAGAATCCTTCCCATAGCTCTGGCTACACTGGCCTCTCCCCTTGGATGCTCCCCATCTCATCTCCCCCTGATCCAACTGTGAAAGGTGTGATATCTGGACATCACTGGGCTTCCAGGCCCCTGTACCAGCGTTGCTGGTCACTGATGGATGTGCACCATTGGTTGGTACCCAAGCCGAACCACAGGCTAAACACGTTCAATGTTTATAAGCACTCCTACTTGCGCTTATCTCTTTCATGATGTTTTTCTTATACATTCCTGAAGTTACCTATTCACTTGTCTTCTCACTGTCTAGAATACGAGTTCCTCAATGATTGCACTTCAAGCAAACTTGTTGTTGGTTTTTTTTTTTTGGCCACACCATGCGACTAGTAGGATCTTAGTTCCCCGAACAGGGATTCAGTGATTTAACTTGGGCTCTCGGCAGTGAAAGCACAAGTCCCAACCACTGGACCACCAGGGAATTCCCTCAAAAAAACATTTATTTAGCCTCTTTTACATGCCATCTTCATCTCTCACTTAATCCTCCCCCAAATTTTGCAAAGTTGGTATCATCACTTTATTATACAGTGAAGAGCCTGAGGCTTAGCAAGTTTTAGCAACTGGTGCAAGGTTACACTGTTAATCTGGGTCAAAAATAGGATTTAGATTCAGCCACTTCACACCAATTGTCTAGGAAAGATATTTCCAGCGGAAACTTGTTTATAACTAGCATTGTGAAACAGAAGCATCCTCCACATGATAAATGATATGACATTAAGCTCTTAAAACATGCACCTGAAGCTATTTTGAGGGCAAGGACCACATTTTTAAAAAATCTAAATATCCCTTACAGCATAGCAGAATGCATGGTTCCTAGATGGCTCAAGTGAGTGATTATAAAGTAAGGCAAGAAAGGATAAATGAATGGATGAATTCATTAATTACTTTATTGAGTACTATTTCAGAAGAAGTTATTGGGCATATGTGAAGGCAGTATAGAATGAGAGGCAGTGTATGTTAAGAGCGTGCACTTTGGACTTGTCCATGGTGTACATGAAATATAATTTATTTAATCATTCTCTATTAATGGACATTTAATTTGTTTCTATTCTTTGTTATTCAAGTAATAAAACAATTAATATCTTGTATATACTTTGCAGAACATGTGTGAATGTGCATATAGTTTAATTTTCTAGAAATAGAATTACTTGGTTAACCAGCATAGGCATTTTGAACACACTTGGATACTTCAAATTTTCTTTCTAAGAGGTTCCTACCATTTTATACTGCTACTAATAATTTATAAAAGAGCCATTTACACACACCTTTACCAATGGTGGATATATTTAATCTGTAATTTTTTTAAAAATGCTAATGCCTTATTTTACATTTTTTGGGTTACGATGAGGCTTAAAAAATTTACCCACACCTTTAACAACGGTGGACATATTTAATCTGTAATTTTAAAAAAATGCTAGTGCCTTATTTTACATTTTCTAGGTTACCAATGAGGTTTAACAAAATTACTGCTTTTTAATATTTGTCTTTTTTCTATGGGACATGATATAACTGTTCTATACATCATGGTTTGTTTGCTTTCTATTAAAGTATACTTGCTTTACAATGGTGTGTTAGTTTCCGCTGTACAATTAAGTGAATCAGCTATATGTATACATATATCCTCTCCCTCTTGGACCTCCCTCCCACCCCACCCCCGGCATCCCACCCATCTAGGTCATCACAGAGCACCGAGCTGAGCTCCCTGTGCTATACCACAGGTTCCCACTAGCTATCTATTTTACACAAGGTAGTATATTTATGTCAAACCTAGTCTCCCAATTCATCCCACCCTCCTCTTCCCCCACTGTAACTGTTCTATACATCATGGTTTTTTGATCTAATAATGTATCTTAGAGATATAAAGGACAAAAGAGTTGCCGTGTTCTTTTTAATGGCTACATAGTAGTCCTGTATATAACTGTTTCATAATATATAACACTACTCTCCTACTGATAGACCACCTCTAGGTTTCCTCCAATATTTTGCTGATACAAAGAATCCTGCTGCAAATATCCCTGGTCAATATTTCACACACATAAAAGTTTATTTGCAGGAAAAAATGTCTATAATGGAATTTCCAAGACAAAGAGTATAGGCATTTTTTTACTTTTGAAAGCTATTGCCAGGCCACCTTACATATAAGTTATACCAATATATAACAAATGACCTTTCCTCATTTCCCCCATTTGTCTTTATTTTACTGATTTGTAAATAGTCCATACATTTTGGAAATTAGCTCTTTATTGGTCCTATGAATTACAAATATTTTCCCCTGTATTTTTTAATATTTTGGCTATTTTTAGCTACATGAAATATTTATATTTGTATAAGATTAAATTTATCAACATTTTCATTTTGGGGTTCTTATTTTTGAGGCATACTCAAAAAAAGCCTTCCATACCACAAGGTTACATTTAAAATTTCTTCTGTAGTTTCTTTTAATACTTTTATAATTTCATTCTTTGGCTTTTAAGATTTTAATACATCTGGAATCTGTTTTAAGGTAAAGTACAAAGTGTGAATCCAATATTTTTTTCATCCTCAGTGGGACACCTCGTTGTCCCAACACATTTATTTTATAATGTAAGCCATTCTAGCCAGCTCCTTCCTCATCCTGGAGACTAGATTCTGTCCATTTAATAGTTCTTAGGCAACCTCACCTCCTCTTTTCAATAAATGTAGTACCTGCTAGTTAGCTTGATGTATGCACAATCTAGTGTTTCACTCCTGTAGCATAAATTTGTCCTTTTCTCCAGTCTACGATAGATCCTATCAGCATTAAATATGCAGTAATATTGTCCATTAAAAAGAAGGAAACATTAACTCTACCTCCCCCCACCCCAGATACTTCTCCCATTGTCCACTCACCTTTATAACATGACTCCTTGAAATATTTGTCTGTGCTTGCAGTCTTCAATTTCCCTCTGCTCACTCTATGCTCTGTCACCACCACTCCATCAAAACAGCACTTGTCGATGTCACGGTCACCTCTATGGGCTAATGGTCTCCAGTGGCCAGGTCTCAGTCCCTACGTTACTTGACCTATAAATCAGCAGCATAATCTCATCAAGCTTCATGGTTTTAAGTAACATTTAAATGCTAATGACTCTCAATGTTTTATGTCCATCACAGACCTCAATGCTCAACACCAGACTCATGGATAATCACCTGTTCAATATTTCTACTTTATTGTCTAATGAACGTCTCATATTAGCATGTCCAAAATCAAATATCTCCCTCCAGCTACCAAGCCTGCTTGCTTCATTCTCCTCAGCCACCCCTCCCCCCTAAAATAGATGATAATTTCACGCTTGCAGTTCTTCAGGAAGAAGCCTTGGAGCCATTTTTGGCTTTTGTCTTTGTCTCACATCTCATTGCCAATCAACCAGCAAACCTGCCGTCTGTACACTCAGAATCTATCCAGAACCTGACAACCTCTCCCCACTCCCCAGCAGAGACCCCAGTCTGAGGCACCAGCCTTCTTCGTCTTCATTATTGTGATAGCGTCTGAACTGATCCCCTGGCTTCTGCCCTTTCCCTGCAGCCAGAATATGGTCCTTGGAAGAGGCAAGTCACATCATGTCTTTGCTCTGGGAGTGGCTTCCCCACAGTGGCTCCCTCCTGACTCAGGGCAGGAGCCAAGACCTTGCTTTGGTCTTTAAGGCTCTGAGACCTGATCACTCACTTCTTCTCTGATCTCACCTCCTACCATTCTCTCCCTGCTCCCTCTGCTTCAACCACATGGGTCTTCCCCAGTGCTCCTTGACTATGTCAAACACCTCCCCAGAGCAACACCTTTGCACTTGCAATTTCCTTATCCTGGACTACTCTCCCCAGGGATCCCCCTGACTTGCCTTTGATCTCTGCTCAACATCTCGTAATCCAAAAGTCCTTCCCTGACAACCCTCTAGGAAGGAGCAGTCTTCTATCCCCAACACCCCCACCCTCTCCCTGCTGCACTTCTCTCTGTAGCAGCTACCTCCCTCTGTATAATTGCTTGTGTCTGTAATAATCAGCTCCACCCCTTACATGTAATCTCAGTGAGAGGAAGACTTTCACAGCTGAACACCTAGGAGAATACCTGGCACAGAAGAGGTGCCCATAAATGTATGGGAATAAGTGAAGGAATGAATTTGGAAGGTAGTTTCTATTCCGCCTGAAGTGCTTCTGTTATATGTTCTGCCTTGTATGGA
Organism: Mesoplodon densirostris; assembly: GCF_025265405.1. NCBI lineage: Eukaryota > Metazoa > Chordata > Mammalia > Artiodactyla > Ziphiidae > Mesoplodon > Mesoplodon densirostris. The sequence continues at coordinate 106,857,509 of NC_082664.1, forward strand.
AAAGCAAGTAGATTCAGAGTCAGAGGGACATAACTTTCATAGTTCAGTTAAAGGAGCTCTGGGCCAGAGCAAATAAAACTCAGTACTGGTCCCTACTTGGTCCCAAGCAGGTGGAGAATTAGATCAGTTCATTTATCTTGAGTGTCTAAGATTCCTTGCCAGAAGATATACTTCATCATTCTATCATATCTAGCCCACTAGAATTTCATTAGAAAGTATGGGAAAATAAATATTCTAAGAGCATTCTTATCAAGCCTTTCCTGACCCTAATCCCCTTACTGTTTTCACTGCCTTGTGAATGGTGACCCCACTCATCCAGACACCAAAGCCAGCAACCTAGACTCCCGTCCACACATCTCTCCAACACCCAGCAACTCATCAAATTCTCTAGAAACTACTTCCTTTACTTCTCTCAATTGCATTCGCCTCTCCCTTTTCCTAGGACCTTTGTCTTAGAGCAGCCTCACTCCAGCAGATTGCTCAGATAGCTTCTTAAGTAGTCTCCCAACCTCCACTGTTGCCTCATTCCAATTGATTATTTATCCTGCAGTGCAAATATGTTCAAGTCCCCTCTTTGCTTAGAATCCATTGAATGTTCTTGCCTCCAGATCAGGTTTAGTTTCCATAGATAAGTACACGAGACCCTCCATTTGGCCATAGCTTTCACTATGCTCATGTCCTGCCCTCAATAACTTATGTTCCTCAAAACCCAAGGTACAATTCTATGCCTCGGTGCATTTGCACAGGCCATTTCCTCTTCCTAAAGTGGCCTTGCTCTCTTACACCTCTCCCACAGCTCCTGTGTTTCTTTCTCTCATGGCATTTTCCTTGCTTAATGGAAAGGAAACTTGACACTTAATGTTGGCTTAAGTGTCTGCATCCCTGAACTACACTCTGAGCTTCCTGTGGGAGAAAAAAATGGCTCTTTCTGTTCCAAACCCCATAGCCAACAATTGTGGGCACATGATAAATGTAAAATGGGCCAATGGCAATGTAGAAGTACTTTGAAATATTTATAAAACACCAAATGGGTATCATTAAGGTATTATTAATGCAGTGTGAGAAATTGCCCAGAGGAAACACACCTGGAGAAGGTTGGGGGTTGTGCCTTTACTGCCATGCCTTGCTATGTGTGCTTCCAGCCAAAGTTACATTAAGTGCTAAGACTAATCACCTTGTTTATTTTATGCCTGCCACTTTACCAAAATATTCCCAGGGTGCTGTCTGAACACCAGAAAAGTGATTTTTTTCAGCTTATTTTGGGAAACCAAATAGAGACCCATTTTCATTTCATGGTAGGAGTAAATACCCTACCTACCATGCTTTGCTTCCAGCTGGAAATGAACCAGGTAGCTATGTACTCTCTCATGTTTGCAAGAGAGGAAGTTGCTGGATTTGTCGTTTATCTCTTTAGGTCAGCCAGGGGCCAGGAAGTCAAAGTATCAGAGCAAATGTGTATTACATACTGAGTACATATCTAGAAAGTGGGAACAGCAAAAGACCGATGCTGAGACCATATGAGCAATCCACAGCACAGAGCCCTGAATAGTGCCTCACAATTTGGTTTTCTTCCAACAGAGCAACACATTTAGTTGGGCGATTAACCCAAATGAAAGGTTTCAGATTTATTTCATTGGCAGATAGAAATTAAGTTGCAGAAACTCAACAAGCACAAACTATAGTTAATTTCATTTATTTTTAATTACCCAAGCAATCCATGAATATATTGTCACTATAAAAATTGAAACAATTACAGATAAAGTTGAAGTCCCACTTGACAACTCACCACTGTACTCAATTCCCCTCCCTGGGATTACTAGTGCTATCAATTTGAAGTGTCATCAGACACATGCCTGTGCGTGCACACATGTGCACAACCCCACCACCACCACACACACACACACACACACACACACAAAGATGTTAAAATGAAGCTATTTAACCTTAGCTTTGGCTGAGGCTCCAAGATAATAGAAGCTCTATTCCGACATGAGATACAAGATCAGTATGGAGGACATCCGTGGTTTTCATCCATGGACCATGTTTAAGGTATAAAAATATTTTGAGAAGGACATTACATGGTGAGTAAGGGCTTTGGGTGAAAGCTGTTGGACCCCACATCCGTGGAGACAGGGAGAGTTGACATGTTTTTGCTCACCTCAAACCAAGAAAAAGGGCTTCATTGGGACCATTGAGAGTTGGATATGTGTCCCTGACATCATTTGATGTAGCTGTCTGTTTTCTGTATTGCTTTTGCATTTTGTGTCTTATAAAATCCCTTTCCTACTCTCAAGGTTAGAAATATATTCTACTTTTCTTCTAATGCTTTTGTGATGTTTCAGTTGTTTAGGAATTTGGTTTGTCTAGAATTTTGTTTTCATGGTGTAAGAAAGTGAACTAACTTTACTTTTTCCCAAATTCATTTGATTACTTTGATTTTGATAACAAATTATTTCAACACCATTAATTACACACTGGTTTGAAAGTCTACCTTTATCATATACTAAAGTTGTAAATATTCGCTGGTTGCCTTCTTAATTGTATTCTGCCGCATTGATCAACTTGTCCATTCTTTTTGAGTACATTTATTAGAATCCAATTGTGCTTCCATTTCACGAAGTTGAGAACCTCACACAAAGAATGGTATACCTACCATTGTGTGTTTTCCAGGCCACTATAGGCAGAGGTAAACTCAGGGTCATGATGGTGGTAGCACCAGGTATCTGACTCAGCCCCCACTCACTAAGGCAGGCCCTAAACTTGCACTTTTCCTGACCCCTCTTCTCAGAATTCTCAGCATCTCTGGAAAATACCTCCCCTCTGCTCCAGAGAGACTTCTTTGTCTAACAACTGACACTTTCCACTCCTGCTTCAACATCCCTAGGGAATGCTTGATGCTGTTTCTATGAAGCTAACACACTGCACCCACTCCTCCGTCTCTTACCTTCACACCTGGGTGCCACATTGTTGTCCCTTCCAAGAATACTTCCTTACTCACTGAATGTCTTCTGGAGGGCTCAGTGACTTGGCCCTTTCTGTTTTTTCTCACTTCTTTTGCAGCACTGTCTTCCTTGAATCAGGCATAAGATGATGGGACGCCAGTGCAAGACTCTTGGAGGGATGGACACAATGAGACACTCCTGTAATTCTTGTCCACTGTCCAGCAGACAATGCCTGGTGGTTCTACACCCCTCATCATCCAGACATGTCTAGGACTCTCATAAATGCACAGCTTCAGTTCTCATAGCTGAGACATCTGCTTTCTGCCACAAAGTTTACAGGGACAAAACCATGGGTTTACTCATCTCTACAATGGGGTAATGCTATGCTCTTTACAAGGCTTTTGTGAGAGTTAATGAGAGCTCATTGTAAGGGCTCAATAGTTGCCTCTTACCTTTCCTTCCCCACTAAATTAGGTCAACACCCAGATGAAGCGCCACCTCTTCTCTGAAGCTTTGTCCACTATGTCACTGTGCTAATACACAATGCTCTCTCCATATTGAATTTTATCGATGTCTGGCCTTTTATTTTTTCTTTAGGGAAAGATTTTTATTTTCAGACAATAGATATTTAAATCACAGTATCATGGACTCTGGCTTAGCTACACTCATCATCTCGTGAATGTCTATGGAAACTGAATTAGGAACACTCCAGAGGGCTGGCCCTGGATTATTCCACAACTTCATTTAATTATAACCATCAAAGTTAATGAGAGTCATAAACTGTTTCATAACATACCAATGGGCAGTGTGATTGGAGGGGAACCTGGACATTTCGTTATAAAGCTAGCATATCAGAAAAGATACAACTAAACAACACCTTTTCTCTTATGAAGAAAAGGACACAGAAACATAATTTGGTGACATTTTCACACTTGCTAAAATTAACTTTCGGTCAAAATAACAGTGGAGTTTTTAGCTTTATTTTCTGATAAAATTTTAATCTCAGGTTGGATAAGCAATTTTGTTTACCATTAAGTGTGAGACTACTTGAAGTAAAGTCATGTAGACAATAGGGCATTATATAGAAAGGATTAAAAGGTTAACAGAAAGAAAGCTCAGAAAGAAAATGAAAAGAGGAATAATTGTGTCAGAAACTTGGTAAATTGGTATATTAGGGTTCTCTGTATTGGTTCCAGAGAACCAATAGGAGAGATAGATAAGAAGGTAAATTATAGGTAGATAGATAGATAGAGATACAAATATAAAGAGATGTATTATATGGAATTGGCTCATGCATTTATGGAGACTGAGAAGTCCCAAGATCTATAGAGTGAGTCAGCAAGATGGTGACTCAGGAGAGTAGATTAAGTATTTCTAGTCTGAGAGCAAGTGAAGGTCAAGGTCCCAGCTTGAATGCAGTCAGGCAGAAGAAATTGTCTCTTACTCAGGACAATCAGCCTTTTTGCTCTATTCAGACCTTCGACTGATTGGTTGAGGCCCACCCACATCAGGGAGGAAATCTGCTTTAAGTAATCTACTGATTTAAACATTCATTTCATGGGAAACACTTTCACAGAAATACCCAGATTAATGTTTAACCAAATATCTGAGCATCCCCTGGCCCAATCAAGTTGACACATAAAATTAACCATCATACCTGGCCAATATATAACAGTCCCCGTATTGGGACTTCTGTATCTACATCTGTATGTGTCTCTATGTGCGTGTATAGCATTTAAGAAATGTATTCTTCTCACCTGTTTTTAAAGCTTTGCTCTTGGATTCTTGAAATCCCACCATCGATTTTTTAAACTGAGGTCAAATTCAGATAACATAAAATTAACTATTTTAAAGTATACAATTCAGTGGCATTTAGGATACTCCCAATGTTGTGCAAAAATGACCTCTATCTAGTTTCAAAACATTTGTTTCCCAAAGGGAAACCCTATGCGCATTAAGTAGTCATTCCCATGCTTACTTCAGCAGCACTTATACTAAAATTGGAACTACACAGAGAAGATTAGCATGACCCCTGTGCAAGGGTGACATGCAAATTTGCAAAACATATTTTTATTATCATACTAAGTGAAGTAAGTCAGAAATAGAAAGACAAATACCATATGATATCACTTATATTTGGAATCTAAAGTATGACATAAATGAACCTATCTATGAAAAGGAAACAGAGTCACAGACATAGAGAACAGACTTGTGGTTGCCAAGGGGGAGGGGGATGGGGGAGGGATGGAGTGGGAGGTTGGGGTTAGTAAATGCAAACTATTACATATAGGATTGATAAACAACAAGGTCCTACTGTATAGCACAGGGAACTCTATTCACTATCCTAAGATAAACCATAATGGAAAAGAATATAAAAAAGAATTTATATATATATGTAAAAAAATAGTAAATCTCTGATATTTATAGACTTAAAAAAAGGAGTCATTCCCCATTTCTCCCTTTACCCAGCCTCTGGCAATTATTAATATACTTCCTGTCTCTATAGATTTTCCTATTCTTGATACTTCATATAAATGGAATCATATAATATGTGACCCTTTATGTCTAAAATCTTTCACCTATCATAATGTTTTTCAGGTTCATTCTTTTGTAGCATGTATCAGTACTTCATTCCACTTTGTGGCTCAATATTCCTTTGTAGATAAACACATTTTGTTTATCTATTCATCTGTTGATGTGCATTTGGGTTGTTTCCACCTTTCGGCTATTGTGAATAATGTTACTATGAATAATAGTAGCATTACTGTGTACAATACCTTTTCGAGGGTGTACAAACAACAGTTCAAAACCTTGCTTTCAATTCTTCTGGTTATTTCCAAATAGTGAATTGCTGGGTAATATGGTAATTCTATGTTTAACTTTCTGAAAAACTGTTTTCCCCATCATAAATGTTTAACAGGAAATTACTCATGAAACAAAAGCGTGGGAAATCAGGACAATGTTTAACACACACACACACACACACACAGACAGACACTCACACCCTTAGAGGTTGCAATCTGCCATACTAAATGTTTGTGATGATGAAAAGTCCATCTGATATTGTAAGTACTGCAGAGGCCTTATTAAAAGTTAAAATGATAAAGATACTCTGTTCCACTGATGGTTTTCTTTTCTCTCCCCATCACATGTGATACCAAACTCAAGCTTTCAATGATAGAGGCCATGTACTGACTTTTCCTGTTGTCTCAATAGCAGCCAGCAGCTGACTCCAAAGTCCTTCATTGCTTCATAACATTCTTATATAGGAGACCGATATAGCCCTCAGGGTCATTACAAATGGCAGTCTTCTAGCTCTGCAGAAACTCAGAAACTCACCCAGAGAAAGAAATGACAGAGGTCTCTGGGGTCAAGGGTTCTAGACTGACATGTGACCTCACCCCCAGAGCTGAGTACCTTGTCCCAGCTACCCTCCAGGGCTGGGCTCAGACAGAGGTAGCTGTGAAGGAAGCAGAGAGGAATGGGCTGGGGAGTTCCTGAGAGCCCACAAAACCTCCACAATCAGGACTCCAACTTTGCTGACCCAGGAAGGATTTCCCTTCCAATAAGCATTGTTTCAGTTAAGATATTTAAGGGATTTTCTTTCAGTAGAACTATTAGAGGCAAAATGAAAATCAGACAGTCTTGAGAGAAGAAATTGGTCACATACAAAATTTTAGTCCTCATTCTTAAGCAGCTGTACCACAGATGAAGGCTTGAAACTTTGGCTTCAGACTCCTCCATAAGCCAGCATGGTACAGCAACTGGGTCTGCCCAGCAGCCAGAAAGCACTTAATGTATCCCTTTCCCCCCTATTTCCTCCTGTATGGCTCTCTCTCTAGTCAACAGACATCTTAAAAAAATAGACCCTCCCTTGAAAAAGATTGCTGACCCCTCATTAAGAAAGACTGAAGAGGGCCTCCCTGGTGGCGCAAGTGGTTGAGAGTCCGCCTGCCGATGCAGGGGATACGGGTTCGTGCCCCGGTCTGGGAGGATCCCATATGCCGCGGAGCGGCTGGGCCCGTGAGCCATGGCCGCTGAGCCTGCGCGTCCGGAGCCTGTGCTCCGCAACGGGGGAGGCCACAACAGTGAGAGGCCCGCATACCGCAAAAAAAAAAAAAAAAAGAAAGACTGAAGAAAGTTCAGTCATCTTAGAAGTTCTTCCTAAAATATAATAAAGAATCTTGACCTTACTTCCCCCAATATACATTGTTGTATATCAGAATATAAATTTTGAAATATAAATATAAAAAGAGAGGGGAGATATCATCCACTCTTTTTTACATAAATGCAAGCTCTTACATTTGTCAAAAAAAAAAGTACATGCACAGGGTGCTTCTGGATTTCAGAATTTGCCGCCAGAGAAGAATAATTAGAATTAAAGTTTGCTGCACTAGTTATTTAAATCAGGTTCCCTTCCTCTAACTACCAGGCACTATGTAGACTCACAGCCGAGAAGCTGGTCCTACAACTGTTACAACACCAGCCCACCCATTTCACAGGGCCCAGCCCCATTTTATAGGGAAATATGCAGGTGAATGACAAAGCTTGGGAGCCAAGATTCCATTGTTCTCCTCTGTTGGGGAAAGCCCAAAGCGTAGTCTAACGATGTGTAAAGTGAAATTTCTTTCTGACTGAGTCATCCCCTGCTGGATACAGAAGATAAAAGAGAACAGCATCATTCTGTGCTGAAAATGTACAGTGCATGGTGAGATTACATCATCCATCAAGAGGCTGTGAACCTGTTGATAATGTGAAAGCAATTGATAATCATACTAACATGACACAGTATAAGAAAGCATGATGGAGGGGGCTGAGGCTGTTTGGGACATACAGGTAAGCTCTGAAGACTCAGCAATGGACCTTAGAGACCTCACAGATCCCCCTAGGACAGCCAAAGACAGGAATCCTACCAGCTTGCCTGGGCTACTGCATGGGAAATCCATCTCCACCTTGGGTCTCCCATCATGCAATCCAGAATTTATTACTTCACCACATATACTTTTTCAAGAGAAGGTGATTGGTCTTATTTTTCACAGCTCTTAGGAAATTGGTGGAAACAAGTGATGGATTGAGTGCCTGATTGCCTGTAGTCTTCCCCTCCCTCCTACAACCCAATGGCATGGATTCCCCAGTTGCCAGTGCAGAACTCTAGTGCTTTTGATGTGGCAACGCTCCCACAAGGAGCAGTGTTGATTAGAGAAAAGAGCAGTAATAACAGTACCTCCACCTACTGAGGACCTACTGTGTGCCAGGCTAAATGTTTCCATTCATTCCGCACCAGAAGACAACTATAAAGATGAGTCCAAGGAAAACCAAATGTCATTAAATTCAGCATATAAAATTGCACCACTGAAAACTTTCTCATGAACCATGAACATACCACACTTAGGGATAGAGTGCTGTAATTGAAGCTTCTCATTCATAGATTGCCCTCTTTTTTCCAGAGATGTTTAAGCAAACCTACAAGTTCATTTATACTAATGCCTTAAGGACTGAATTATAAAGGATCATTTTTGCATTCTCAGAAGAGAGTCAGATCCGTTTCAGTGGGCCTGGGAGTTTTCATCGGGCTAGTGATCTCAGAGAACATCTTTCATGTGTGCTGATTTATCAGATACTGCATAATTTAATTTTCAAAACACACTGTTTTTCAGATGAAGAATCAGAGGCTCAGGGAGGTTAAGTGAATCAGCCTAGATAGCACATGGCAGGGTCGGTCTCTAAGCCCACGGTCTGGGGGCTGTCCTCCCCCACAAGTCTGGCTGAGCAGCCCTTCTCAGGAAGGATTGGTCTAGCTCTCACTGACCCCCCAGGCCAATTCCAAAGCCATCCTTTCACAGCCAACTGCAAACAGCATCAAGAGGTTGAGAAAACTGCACTGGGGCATCTGACCTCCCAAGGGCAGCCCTTGGTTCTCCCCAGCTAAAAGTCTCATTTTCCAAGTCTACTACTTTGAGTTGGATTGCAGAACTAGTTGAGGTTAAAACAAGAAAACTCATGCTCCACAATCAGATAAGATCAGATGATCCAGAAGACTTGAGAAATAAAGGGAGGAACCACACTTACTGGGTAACAATTGACAAAAACTTTTGAGCAAGGCTTTGGCCTGCATTTCCTAATAATTCAGGCAGAACTGAGTGACTCATGATGCAGGGAGAGAATCGTCTTCCTCAGAAAGCATTTCTAATTTTTGCAGAAGCATTTAACTAACTTACAATTTAAAAAAAATGTGCTCCAAAGCACGTCGTTCAAATTAATTTTTGAATGTTGAGATCAGCCTTCTTTTGGATCTGTGAGCGATGCTCCATATAGCACAGGATGTTAGAGTGGTACTTTCTTCTCAGGTCATGGGAAGACACTTCCCATGAGCTTCTAGATGATACACATGTCAGAAAGGGTGTTCATCAACTTGCCAGTGTTTCTTTATGGTCACTAGAGAGCTGCCTCTTTCTTTTGATCTGTGAGAAATATATTGTGAAATATTTCTGACATATAAAACTATGGAGAAAATAGTATAATAAATACAAGCGTATCCATCTCCCAGCTTAAAAAATAGAACTGTGCAAACATACTTGAATCAGTCTGTGTTCCCCATCCCATTCACTCTTGGAGATGTCCATCATACTTGGGCATGTCTTATACTTTTACCAAAATCCTGTACAACTAAGCAATACTGAGTATCATTTTACACAATTACACATTACTTAAACAGTGCAACGATGACATTGTTCCCAATGTATTCTTCTGAAACTCTTTTCACTCAACAATATGCATACAAGAATCATCCCTGTTGAATGAACCTTGAGATTATCATACTAAGCGATGTAAGTCAGACAAAGACAAATACCATATTATATCAGTTATATGTGAAATCTAAAAAATAGTACAAATGAACCAATTATATGTATATGTGAATCACTTTGCTGAAACTAACACAATATTGTAAATCAACTTTAATTTAAAATTTTTTTAAAATAAATTCACCCTCAAAGGAAAAAAAAAAAAGAATCTTCCATGTTGATGCATATAATTCCAGGTCATTTATTGTCACTGTTGTATAGTATTTCACTACACAAATATAATTCAGTGTAATGCACCATCCTCTTGTTAATACTTAAGATGTTTCTAATTTTTTACTATTATATATGAAGCTGATATGCATGTTCTTGCATTCCATTCTATCATTCTATCATTGAATACTTTCATGTGTTCTTAACACTTTCTGTATTCTCTGTGTCTCCTTGGGCACATATGTGAGATTTTCTTTGACACATTTCCTAGAAATAGAATTGCTGGGTCACAGGGTATGCTCATTTTCATCTTTATTGCATGTGGCTAAACTGCTGTCCAAATTGGTTGTACACATTTTCCTCTGTACCTGCAAAGTATGACTTCCTCTTTCTCCATATTCTCACCAACACTTAGTATTTTCAGTTTTCAATTTTTGCCAATCTGATGCCAATCTGACTGCCTTTTAGCTTTGCATTTCCTGATTATGTTGTGGTTGAATATTTTTTCTTAATGGGTCATTTGAGTATTTTCTTCTAAAATTATCTGTTTATATCATTTGCTTATTTCTCTAGTAGGATTATTTGTCTTCTTATCATCAAATTTCAAATGTTCTTTATATGTTTTGTGTATACATATTGCAAACATCTTTACATCTTATCCTTGTCTATGGTTTTCTCCCCCCACTTTTTTTCCTTTCCATATTTGAAACACAGAGTTTCTATCATTTTAATCAAGTTGAATTTATCAACTTGATTTTAATCAAGTTTTTAATTTAGTCAAGTGTTAATCAAGTTTTTATCAAGTTTTAATTTAGTCAAGTTTTAATTTTAATCAAGCTTTTAAAAGTGGTTTTCTCCCCCCACTTTTTTTCCTTTCCATATTTGAAACACAAGAGTTTCTATCATTTTAATCAAGTTGTCTTTATGTTTGTCCTCTTTGTATGTATGTACTTTGCATGTACTGCCCTACCACAAAAGTCACAAAGATGTTTTATTAAATGTTTTCATAAAAAAGAAAAATTATGGGTTTCCCTGGTGGTGCAGTTGTTGAGAGTCCTCCTGCCAATGCAGGGGACGTGGGTTCGTGCCCGGTCCGGAAAGATTCCACGTGCCATGGAGCGGCTGGGCCCGTGAGCCATGGCTGCTGAGCCTGTGTGTCCAGAACCTGTGCTCCGCAACGGGAGAGGCCACAACAGTGAGAGGCCCACGTACCGCAAATAAATAAATAAATAAATGATTAATTAATATTCTCATATTTTATGTCTTTATTCTCCTTAGGGTTGATTTTTACATATGGTGTGAGATAAAGATAAATTTCATTTCTTTCCTTAATAGATAACCAGTTGTTCCAAAAGCATTTGTTAGGTAGACTGTTCTTTTGATACTGATCTACAATACAATCCTCTCATATATTGTTTCTGTTTAAGCATTAGATAGTTTATGGGGTCATTTATTTCTTCCATTGGTCTATATATCTGATCTTTTGCTAATAGCACACTGGTCAAATTACCATAGTTTCAAAATAAGTCTTGTTTTCTGGGCAAACATGATCTCTCTACCCTAGTTCTCTTCAAAATTTTCTTCAAAAAAGAGCTATTATTTGTTGGCCTTGCAATTTTCGTATAATCTTCTCATATGTTGTTTGAAGTTACACTGGATTTTTAGATTATTTGGGAGAGAGTAAAAATTTTCATGATTTTGGGTTTCTCTATGCATAAATATAATCTATCTGTCTCATTGATTTGACTCTATTAAAATATATTTTGGCAATGATTTATATTTTCTCCAAAAATATCATTCTTAGCTCTTATTAAATTTATTCCTAGGAAACCTATATATTTTGTTATTATAAATTTTTTTTAGAGGAGCATATTTTGTTGTTGCTGATATGTACCATGGTGACTGATTTTATAAAAACTGATATCCTTTCCAGTGATATTTCTAAACCCTCATTAATACTAATAACTTGTCTGAAGAGTCTCTTAAGTTTTTATGGAGATAATCATGTCCTCTGTAAATAATAATAGCTTTTTTTTTCTTTCAAATTCATACAATTATTTCTTTTTCTTATCCTGATCTATGATCTGTAGAACAGTTTTGCACAGAAACAGTGATTCTGGGCATATGTTTCTGAAATCTATAGGTTTCATCATTAAACATGTTTGCTCTATGTTTTGCATGTTCCTTTCATTAAATTTACTAAATCTTATTAAAAATCATGAATAGGTGTTGAATTTTATCCCAAGCTTTTTTGGAATCTATTAAGATGATTATTTTTTTCCTCTTACAATTAGTGTCATAAATTACATCAGATTTTCTAATGTTCAACCATCTTCATATATGTGGGATGCACACAGCTTGGTCATGTGGACCACAGTTCAATACCTTACTTCTGTTGACTGTATGTGTGGCAGCTGTTGGTTGCCTACCAGATAGCCGTCTCCATCCCACTTCCAGAACCCTGGCTGGCCATGAACTTCAAGAGAACTTTTTCATTAGTCCAAGTCAATCATTACATTTCCTTTCCCTTACCACATGAGGGGAAATCTGCTTATGGGGGAAAGAGGGAAAGAATTTCTGGGGAAATTTCCTTTGACATACAAGAAAGAGAATTTTTTTTCTAATCTTTGGACCTTGTTATATATGGATGTGATGCCTGGAGCTGCTGCAACCTTCTTGCTGCCATATATAGCTCTCTTGCTACCTTTTCACAAAAATCAATATGCAAAGGATGGCAGAGGAGGACGATGGACTCCTTCAGAACACTGCTGAGACCCTGACTGGACCAACCCCTGGAACTGCCCCACCTTTGAACTTTTTTGTCAATAATACTTAAACCATTTTGAATTATATCTTCAGTAACCTAAGGCCAAAAGTGTTCTTACAAACATCCTGTTTTCTGATGACTCTAGAATTTTCTTCATTCATTGATTCACTTATGTCTTTGACAAATATGTATGGAGGGCTGACCACATGCCAGACACTGCCCTGAGAGCTGAAGATAGAGATGACTGGTCTCTGCCTTTTGGAGCACACAGCTTGGAAATGGAAACAGACTTATAAGCAAATAAAATTGAAATCCCATTCTGCACATTCAAAAGATGAGATAGCTCCACAATTCTATAGGAGTATGGGAGATGGCGGAGGCTTTAATTTTATCCTGGGAGAGACAGAGGAGGTATCCAAAAGACAGCTGACCCTTGGAGAATAATTAGTTTTATAATTAATCATGGAGACAGAATAATGGAATTTAAAGGGCAGGGGCTATGAGTTCATGATCTTGAAATAACTTGGGAATAGAAGCAGCTGGGCTCAGTTGGTCTTACAGAAGTGAGATGCAAGTTTTAAGAGAGATGAAGTTTCAGTTTCCCTTTAGGCAATGGGGGTGGAATGAGGAGCAGCCAGAGGGTGTTCAACACACTGCTCTGTTGTGGTCACGTTCCCAGGGGTTAGGAAAGTGTGAGTGGGGCAAGCTGAGGGGGAGTGGGGAACTGAAGGCAGGGCTCCCTTCTGAAGTCGAGCTTAAGAAATAAGGGACAATAGTGGACATCCCTGACAAAATGTCTGCACCAAGAATGGTCAGGTGTGGCTGGTGCGGTGCTGCAGTGGAGGTGGGGAGATTTCCTCAGGAACTGATGGCAAAGATAGGGAATCCTAACACATTTCTCCCCACCCACTCCATATCTGGATGAACTAAACAAAGCTCACACCAGCTATTAGAAGCCAACTGTGTGCAACTCTTCCCAGCTCTACGTCCATGACATCAGAAATGATTGCTTAAAATTGGCCACAGTGAGAATATTTATACCATGGAAACAGGCAAATGCTTCATATCAGTATTTTTTTGTTTTGGAGCCTATTATTAAGCATTTACCAGCATACTACTGCATGGACTAATGCAGGGCACAAATTTTCCAAAAATGTCTGACTCCTCACTCATGGATCTACTACAGTTCCCCTTCCAGAGAGCTGGACATATTATTGCAGGATGCATGTAACTGGAGTTTGAAACGAACCATTTCTTCCCAGGCACAGTATCACAATGTGAGCATCAGCTGCAAAGATTTGATGATAGCACTAAAAATTCGGGAGCAGCAGATTACAGAGCTCTCTTCTGCCCTGCCTCTGAGACTGGTTCACACTTAACACTTGGAGGAGTATCTGTGGTGATGGGAAATCAAGGTAGCCCTCCTGTAACCAACGTCAAGATCGTGGCAAATCTTCCCCCTCCCTTCCTACCCCAGCCTCCTCTCCCAACACTCAACAACAGCCCTGGGCTGCTCCAGCTCAGGGACATTAAGTCATCATTTGGCATTGGTGTGGAGAGCCTCTTGGGCATATTTTTTGGCATGGAGTGAAGGATTAATAGAGCCCCTTGGGGCCCAGCACCCAGTTTATTTCTTCTTTCCAATTTCTTAATTTCTTTTTTACCTCTGAGATTGTCAAACCACCCTGTTAAATGTTGTGACCTCTTAGATAACATGACTTGAACGTTCACAGAGCTGCTGTCTGTTCAGATTCTTAGAGGGAACTGGGAATCTGTTTAGTCTCATTTCCTAAATCTCAAATTCTCTTTACCTCCAATCTTAACAGAAGAGTAGGGACAGAACTGGCCATTCTTTGGGAATCACCAGAATAAGAAACTCCACCCCACAAATGATTGAAGACAGTTCACGCATTGCAAAGGTCTAGACAGTCAGGAACAGGAACAAGAATAAAACTCCCTCTTACTCATCAGCGCAAGTCCTTTACCACTGAATTGTTTGTCATAGCAATAAAATTAACACCATTAAAAAGAGAACAGGGGTTTCCCTGGTGGCGCAGTGGTTGAGAGTCTGCCTGCCGATGCAGGGGACACGGGTTCGTGCCCTCGTCCGGGAGGATCCCACATGCCGCGGAGAGGCTGGGCCCGTGAGCCATGGCTGCTGAGCCTGCATGTCCGGAGCCTGTGCTCCACAACGGGAGAGGCCACAGCAGTGGGAGGCCCGCGTACCGAAAACAAAACAAAACAAAACAAAAACATACCACCAGTCACCTTGCAAGAGAGTGTGGTGGCAGTTCAGCCCTGGGCCAGATGAGGGTGGAAGAACCTTTAGCCTAAGCTACCTTGTTTACCTGGGAATTATGTGGGAAATGAGCCTTGTGATCATGTGGAATGATGAGTTCCTTTACCAGAATTTTCCAGTTAGAATTTACCTTCTATCTTTAATCCCGATTTTAATTTCAAATTTTAAAAAAATTTGAGGGAAATCTTTCTAAAATCATTTTCACACTTTTCTGCCTTGGTAAGGAAAGCAAACAAAATCTTGTGAATTTATCTTGATGAATGTTAATTCTAATTAGGTTGTTCTGACCCATGTGACACTAATGTGGCATGCAGCCTTAAGTCATGCAGCCCCAAATGCTTTGTCTTTCACTTCCTTCCTAAGTCCATCTCCTTCCACTGTTAAGAAGACACTTCAGGGCTTCCCTGGTGGCGCAGTGGTTGAGAATCTGCCTGCCAATGCAGGGGACACGGATTTGAGCCCTGGTCTGGGAAGATCCCATATGCCGTGGAGCAACTAGGCCCGTGAGCCATAACTACTGAGACTGCGCGTCTGGAGCATGTGCTCTGCAATAAGAGAGGCCGCGATAGTGAGAGGCCCGCGCACCACGATGCAGAGTGGCCCCCGCTTGCTGCAACCAGAGAAAGCCCTCACACAGAAACAAAGACCCAACACAGCCAAAAATACATAAATAAATTTTTTAAAAAAAGAAGACACTTCACACTCCCTCCAAATATGAGATATTCACCTGTCTTTTTTTTTTTTTTGCGGTACGCGGGCTTCTCACTCTTGTGGCCTCTCGCGTTGCGGAGCACAGGCTCCGGACGCGCAGGCTCAGCGGCCATGGCTCACGGGCCCAGCCGCTCCGCAGCATGTGGGATCTTCCCAGACCGGGGCACAAACCCGTGTCCCCTGCATCGGCAGGTGGACTCTCAACCACTGCGCCACCAGGGAAGCCCTCACCTGTCTTTTAAATATAGTTTTTACTGATACTTTGCTCTTTTTTGTCATCTTCACTTAAATAAATATTCTTCCATGGAAAAAATTACATGCTATATTTAAATATGACCTGTTGTCCTACACACAGAGTAGATGCTTGATAAACCCTGATTAAGTGGTGATCCGTGGAACTCTAAGGCTCTCTGGAAGCCAGAGATTAAGTCACGAAGTAGTAAATCAAAGATACAGAGTACCTAACAGTGTGATGAAAAATCAAGTTACAAGGAGAAAAAATACTTACTAAAACAGTGGTTTTTAAATCTTTTTGTTTGGCAACTCTCTACAAAAAGCTCTGAAAAACTACATATTCAGTGGCACATTTATAATTTGACTTCCAAAATGTGTCATTGTAAGTCTGAAGAGTTACAAAGAACATATAATATAAATACTGATTTCCAAAAATAGAACGGTCTCTTCATTTTAAATGTATCCAGTGGAATCTAGATATTATGGTGATTAGATACTTCTAACATCCATTTTAAAAATATACAGACAAGTTCCTCTTTAACAGTCAGAAATTTCACATCCTTCCTTTTTCTCCTTGAACTCCTATTTGCATTCCACAAAACTGACAGGATTTTACTTCTTCTCAGTGGGCTTATCATTACCATTATTAATACTACATAATTGATTGGTAAATATTCCTCATAAGATTTGTATTGGAGATGTACATTTAATGAGATACATGAGGTCTTTTTCAACTTTTTCATGTATTCATGGGTGATCATTGCATATTGCTAGAAGGAGATAGGATATGACATCACTTATATTCCTATTTTTAATTTTGATAAATATAACTACTGAATAAATGTCATTTACATAAATAAGTAGATAGGAATGAAAGGAGTACTGTTATAGTAAGTAGTTGCTTATTAAAAATAGTTGCTTATTAAAAATAGTTGCTTATTTTTAAGAATGCCATCTGAGATATGCCAAAATCACATGGTAATCCATCTTTAAAAATTATTTTAATTTTAATTAATTTTAATTAAAAAAAATTTTTTTAATTTTAATTTAATTATTTTAATTTTAATTAAAGTTGGTTTAAATACCAACTCTCCACTCAAGGAGATCTTTCTTCAACATTGCTGAAAGCAAGGAACTAGAATCCACCTGCTTGCAAAAGGATGTGTTGCCCAGACATTTGCTTTCTCAACACCAATGTTCAAAGTTTACCTTGCTTGGTGCCCCAGAGCACCTTTTTTAGATGCTGAATCTAAAGGATTGTAGGATTTGAGGTGGGTGAAGGGTGGGAGAAGGTGATTGTGAAGGGGAAGTAGGAGAAGCAGCATGATACACACTTTCACAGGCAGACCACCTTGAAGAAAGCACAGGTATGAAGGCTGATAGCTTGAGAAAACTATTCCCACCCCCTTGAAAAGTCCAGATGTCATCCAGTGGGAGGATCAGTGAACTAGAAGACTTGGAAAAAGCTTCAGGGAAGACTCTTGAACTGAGCCTGGAGGGTGAGTGAGATTTAGATAAGCACAGAAGGCTTGGGAGCACCAGCTACCTGAGAGGCACAGCTGGAGCAAAAGCCCTGATTGGGGTGTCCCGATAGAAGACACTTGAGGAACAGTGGCCTGGAAATACCCAGGGATAAACTCTTTGGCTCTCTCATTCTTATTCCAGATTCTATAGGGAGAAACAGCATGAGCATTTGGTGGACAAGACTCTAGATCAGAGATTAAAAACTTAAACTCCTAGAGAAATTAGGCAGGTAACATAAGAGAGAGCAGATGCTATGACATAGCTCATGACATAAGTTGTATGGCATTGCACATGGTGGGGACTGGTGGGCACTGGAGAGTGTTGTCCCGTCCAAGGGGGTCAGCCTCTGCTCTGCTCAGCAGCAGTGGGATGGTGGACCAGTGTCACAGGTCTTCCAATTTTTCAAGAGAAACTAGAAATCTGGACTTGAAAGCAAAGCTCCCCAATGGGCAGGACAAAATGTGTTTGTGGGCTATGTCTGTCCCGTGGGCCACCAATTGCTACCTCTGCTCCAAAGACTAAACTTTAACTGTAGATCAAGTCAGAATACCAGAACCCATCAAAAGCTGGATTGTTCTTCCCTATAAGGGCAGATGCCTGGAACGAACTTAGATGATCAATCAATAGTTGTCAGCTGAATGGAAGAGTAAGCGATTTCTTTGAGGAAGTGGGTCTTTACAAGGACCCATTTTACCTCCTCACAGCAGAGGGGCTGAAGAGTCTTTACACCAAAGAGTAGATTCTTAAAGGCAAAGAGAAGATTTCTGTGAGGTCTCAGCACCAAGCATCTATTTCTGGAAGTGGATTCTGTTTTCCTCATTGTTTCCGTCAGTAGGAGGAACAATGGAAAATTTTACCTACTTCTGTAGGAGATTGCTGTGTGCATTTCCTGTGCTAACATTTCCAAATATCTGTTTCTTTCCTACTATAATTTGCCCCTGCTTTGGATTTCCTCCTGTGTTTATTTTATCCTGATGTACCCTGTGTATTTTGTAAGCTCCCTTGAGGCCTTTTTGGAATGAGGTAGGGTATAAATAAATAAAAGTACTATCTCTGGAGCCTTCTCTGCCCCTACCTGAGTTTACACTCTGTTGGTGCTTCAGACCCCAGGCCTATGGGGATTCCACTTAGTAAATGACTGCTTCCATGTATCCTGAAGGTAATGGGGCTTCCAAAGGTGCAGAACAAACCACCAGAGAGTTGTTTAAGTGCTAGGGAAATCTGGCCCAATACATTATTCCAAATCTATATTTATATTCATGGCTTATGAAGCACCTCAGGGTCCTTTGGGATAAGAAAAGCTGCACGAATCTAACAAAATATTATTAAATAGATTTATTTGAGGTTGCTAAAGAGTATGAGGCCCTTTGGAGAACTGCTGGAGGAGAATGAATTATTTTCTGCAATCTCCACCACTTGTCTTTTTAAGAGTCTCTCATTGAACCCCTGGCGCTGCCCTAATATTTCCAGCTAATCCTGTTGCTATGGTTACAACAATTAATTATATGCTTAACTAGCCTTACCAGTACATCGCAGCAGTTCAATTAAAATCTGATTTTATTCTTCCTATACTTTCAGGGCTTTTTTTCCAGCTTTCACCTCTAAAAACCGTCCATAATGTGGATTGAAAGTGTCCCAGAGGTTGGGGCTTCCCTGGTGGTGCAGTGGTTAAGAATCCGCCCCCCAATGCAGGGGACACAGGTTCAAGCCCTGGTCCGGGAAGATCCCACATGCTGCGGAGCATCTAAGCCCATGCACCACACCTACTGAGCCTGCACTCTAGAGCCCACAAGCCACAACTACTGAAGCCCGTGCACCTAGAGCCTGTGCTCCACAACAGGACAAGCCACCGCAGTGAGAAGCCCCTGCACTGCAACGAAGAGTAGTCCCCGCTCGCCACAACTAGAGAAAGCCTGCACGCAGCAACAAAGATCCAACAGAGACAAAAATAAATAAATAAAACAAATAAATTTTTTTAAAAAAAGAAGAAAGTGTCCCAGAGGTTGTTCAGTCCACTTCCCAGTGGTACCTTTGGCTAGAACTTGATGGGACAAAGCAAGGCACAGTTGCCCTGAAATAGACTTTGGTACAAGAGCCAAAACATTTGGGAGATTTGAACCCAATAGCTGAGCAAATCATAAAACTAATAGCCAATGGGTATAAGGCTGCTATGAAGAGATGTTTTCTTTTTCCCCTTAATTTTAATAATGTATTAAATGAGAAGGAGGACACACAGGATTCCTAAATTAGTGGCTGTGCCCAAGCACTGGTATGGCACCTGAAGCCACTCCACCTGGACCCAGCAGCTGAGTGGTAGCTGGGAAGGGCCTCTCCTGGCTGCCCTGGAGACCTGTGGGCACCAAGAGGCTGTGGGATCAATTGAAGCTCCAAAGTGCACTGAGATGGTCACTCTCCAGGTCCCTGATGGGGACGTGTTGACTGGAAATGCTGGATTATTCCCTTTTCTGCTGATTACTGGTGTCAGAGTCAGAGCCCAACACGTTCATTTCCTAGGAGGGAAACAGTTTTAGAGACATCTTGCCTGGCTTTGGAGGATTAAGCTGTAGGTAAAAACATTTTCCAGTAAAATTCTAGCACTTGCACCATTTTCTTTTCTATTTTTTTACATCACAAAGACAGTATCAGTGTAACTGATTTGTCTCCATATTTTTATTTTTTTCCTCTTCTTTCTCTGGCCCCCTAATAATGACAGCAAACATTGAGGCATTTCTAGGTACCAGGCACTGTGCTAAGTGATTTTCCTTCATTATTTGATTTTGCAGATGTGGAAACTGAGGAGGCCCTCAGCGCTTAAGGACTCACTCAAGAACACAGAGCTCAGAGCAGAGGCTGTCATCCCCAGACCTGCCTGGCTCCCAAACGCGCTCTTAGCTTTATATGCCCAGCTCCTCCAAATGCCTTTCCTGCTCTGACCCTCTTTCTTCAGTGACCTCATTTACTCCTGTGCTTCAGCCTTCACCTCTCTGAGAAGATCCCCAGTCCAATCTCAGTCCTGACCCTCCTTCACCTTCCTCCTACACACCCTGCCATGCCCTCCTGTGGCCGCTGCACACTTGGTGTTCACAGCAGAACAGCCATCCCTCCTCCCTAACCCGCTTCCATCCATCCTCTTGGCCTCTCCACCTCTGTAAAGGGACCCACTGTCTTTCTGGTCATGCAGCTCTGAAACCCCAGTTATCTTTGATTTTGGACACCCCATCTCCCTCGACTCCTACAAATGACCAGTCCCTGGGGTCTTAGCACCCCCGGCCGGCCTGCTTGCTTACCTCCTCCCATGCCCCCACCAGACCACTTCTGGGGCCAGCGCCGAGCCAAAGGGAGGAAACAGCCCTTTTCCATGAGCCAGAGCGTGGGTTTGACAAGAAACTACAAGGCACTCAAAGGTTCTCTCCAGCTTTCCACACTCTGTAGTTTTGAGGTGCCAGGTTTCCCTTGCCATCTATCTCTCCTGGGTGTTCAGGGTTCTGTGCTATCCTCAGCAAGGAAGGGGTTTGCCTCCTTCTCTGGACCATTGTGGCCCCCATCCCCACGATCAAATATAGTCTCTCTGTGACCCACACTTGGAGAAGATGTCCACCACGAACACTTATAGCTCCATCCCATTCTCAGCACAAATCAGTACATGGTAGCCCTTTCATCAAACTGAATTTCTAAATTTGAATTTGCTTTTTTTAAATAAGATTTTTCTGGAGACGTTACCCCATTTCAAAGGAATGATTCAAAAAAGTGTGTGTGTGTGTGTGTGTGTGTATAGATTGGAAGTAGGAAGAACATTTATATATACACACATGCAGAAAGGAGACTGTATTTCAGGCTATATTTGGATTTTTCAAGCAAATAAGTTTACAATATAATTTAAGAGATATTTATTGAGTGTCTTGCATCTGCAAGACACTGTGCTAGGTGCCAATATTAACTATCTCCAGAATAAATATTCATTAAATGATTAAATGAATGAGTGAAAGAAAGACTGGATTTATTTATTTATTCATTTATTTATCTAACTTGGGGACCACAGTGAGTTCTGTGAACAATGGAATATTTTTGTTATTCACTTATTCTGCAAATATTTAATAAATGTCTCCTATATGCCAGGTACCACGCTGGGCCCTAAGAAAACAAAGATGAACGATAGTGGACACAAAATCCCTACTGGTCGAGCTCAGGGCTCAATGATGGGGGCAGACAGGTGCTGCAGGGACCGGTCAATAAGTCTACAGCAGTCACTGGGCTGTGACCTTCCAGGACCTGTGCTGGGGCTGCCTGATTAAGGGGAAGCCCAAGCCTGGAGCTGGGGGATGTTTCCCTCCTGGGTTCTCCTGGAGCCAGCCAACTCCCACTGCAGCCCTCCACTATATTCATCTATAAAGCTATGATTTTCTGATTTTATCTTTAAACAACAACCTCCTTCCCTCCGGAGACAAAGACAGAAAGACACCTCCAGGAACCAATGGCATCGCTGAGTCTCTCCAGCATAATCCCTGGAAGTGGCGAGATCAGTCCCTCACCATCCAGGCTTCCCTGGGTGCCTAGTTGGCAGGCCCTGGGAAAGGGAGAGAAAGCATTTGCTTAGGTAAACTCTATGATGCTCATATGATGCTAATGATACCGATGGTTCTGTCCTCTGCCATTGCAGAGGACACAGAGGAGCTCCAGAATCCCACACTGACTTTTTACTCACTTATGCTCATATGTGAGCAGGCTTAATCTCACCAACTGCACTAAAGGAAAATAAAACCAGGAAAATGTTCCAGGGACAGCTATTGCTTAACACTATAACCATGACAATTCTGCCATCACAGGGTCTATCTCTCTAGGCCAAAGTAATGCAGAAAAGAAAACCACTGTGGTGTGTTTGTGTCTGTAATCCCCACCCAGAAGCGACCACAGCTACCTAGGGCATGAATGGGGTTGCAGAGACTAGAGCGCTTTCTGGCCTCTTCCCCAGCTGCTACTTCAGGACACATAGAAACTTCTGATCCCTGCCCAGCCAGTTCTCAGGGTGCCCAGGAGGCATCTCTGCAGAGGTGAACTAGGCTTCCAGACTTCCTCAGGCTGCTTGCTGTGATGGGTCCTGTATTGGCACTTCCTGAGGGCACCAGGACAGATAAGAGATGCCTCCAAGCAGCAGCCTCAGGCTGACACTGAGTCCAAGTTAGGAAATGGCCCTGATCTCTCTCTGGGACATGCACCACCAGCCAAGCACGCCTCTGCTCCTAGGGTTTTAGAAACTGAGTAAACCTTCCCTCCTTCAGCTTTCTCTCTCTCTTCATGACAGCCCCCACCCCCAAAATGCTGAAGGAGTCTCCCCAGCTCAAATCCCCTTCTCCCTGCCTATCTACCCTCTACTGTGTCCTGAGTCCATCAGCCTTATGCATCTCCACTCTTGCTTCCCATGTTGTGGGCTCTTTCTCCAGAGGTCCCCCCAGTTCTTCACATACTTAAACCCTTGAAGGGCTATCTCCTCATCCTCAGATCTCTTTAATCCCTACATAAACATATTCATGAAGTTTTGACTTACAGACAACTAATTGAAGCAAAGCCATGAGGTTGAATGATTTGAGGGAACTTCCATTGCTTACTCAACTACCTGCATGAGCTTCCTGGAAGGCTTGACCCCTTCACAAAGCTGTAGGTCAGAGGCACTTGCTGGATTGGAGAAAAGGTATTGCTATGGACTGAGTTGTGTCCCTCCAAAATTCATATGTTGAAGCTTAACCTCCAGTGTGACTATATTTGGAGTAAGGAAGTAATTAAGGTTAAATGAGGTCATAAGGGTGGAACCTTAATCCAATAGGATTAGTGCCCTTTTAAGAAGAGACAGCAGAGCTCTTTCTCTTTCTGTGCTAACTGAGGACACAGTGAGGATGTGGCTACCTGCAAACCAGGAACAGCTCTCACCAGGAACCCAATGGGCCAGTAACATGATCTTGGACTTAACTTCTGAGACTGTGAGAAATAAATGTCTGTTGTTTAAACCACCCAGTGTGTGGCATCCCCTACTACATCAAATACAGAGATATTTGGCTGAATGCCATGAAAGGAAAGAATAGGACAGCTTGGAGAGAATAGCAGAGATGTATATTTAGACTGAAACAATATCAGATTCATTGAATCTATAGATTAAGTTGGAGATAACTGACATCTTTACAATATTGAGTGGTCTATTCTACAAATATGGATGTATTGGTTTACTAAGGCTGACATAACAAAATACCATAGACTGGGTGACTTAAACAACAGAAATTTATTTTCTCATTAATCTGGAGTCTAGAAATCCAAGATCAGATGTTGGCAGGGTATTGGTTTGCTAAGGCTGACATAACAAAATACCACAGACTGGGTGACTTAAACAACAGAAATTAATTTTCTCATTAATCTGGAGTCTAGAAGTCCAAGATTGGGTGTTGGCAGGGTTGATTTAGGCCTCCTCCTTGGCTTATAGATGGCCAATCTTCTCCCTGTATCTTCATATGGTCTTTCTTCTGTATGCATTTGTACCCAAATTTACTCATTTTATAGGGACACTAGTCATACTGGATTAGGGCCCACCCTAATGACCTCATTTTAACAACCACTGAAAAGGCCCTCTTTCCAAATAATGTCATATTCTGAGGTACTGGGGGTTAGGACTTCAACATATGAGTTGGGGAGGGGATACAATTCAGCCCATAACAATGGAATAGCCCTGTCTTTATTCATGTCTTCTTGTTTACAATAATGTTTTATAGTGTCTAAGTCATGCACATCTTTTGTTAGATTAATTCTCACATATTTGGTGTTTTGGGATTTTCTCATAATTGGTATCATTTTAAATGTTATATTCTAAGTATTTGTTGTTGATATATTGAAATATCATTGATTTTTGTACTTTGAACTTTTATCCAGTGACCTTGTTAAATTCATTTCTTAATTGCAATAGTTTATTTGTAAATTCCTCTGTATTTCTCTACTTCAAAATCAATGTGGTCTGGAAATAATGTTACTTTATTTTTTCCATTTTAGTCTGTACTTTTTGTTTATTTTGTTTATTTTTTCTTGCCTTGTTGTACTGGCTAGGATAACTACTACAAAAATGAATGGAAATGATTATAGTAAATCTTGTCCTCTTTCTAAGCTTTGTGGAAATGTCATCTAAATTGCATCATAAAGTATAATTTTTGCTATGGATTTTTTGAGTTGTTAATTATCAGTTTAAGGAGATCATTTGCTATTTCTTATTTGCTGAGCCTTATCAGCAACAGGTAATAGATTGTAAATGTTGACTCTGTACCTGTTAAGATCATCATATCATCTTGCTCCTTCATTCTGTCAATGTGATAAAATACATTGATTGATTTTCCAAAGTTAAATGAATCTTACATTCCTGTAATAGACCCAAATTCAAAGCAACATATTGTCTTTTTAACAAGATTTTATTTAAATTTTTTGTATATATGTGCTTGAGATTGGTCCTTAATTTTCCTTTCTTATAAATGTTCATGTCATGTTTTGGTCTTAAGGAAATACTAGGCTTATAAAACAAAACACATGGGCTCTCTGTTTTGTTTTTTGAATTTTCTGAAGATATTTGTATAAAATTGGTGTTATTTCTTCTTTAAGTATCTGGAAGAATTTACCAGTGAAGTCAATTGGCCTGGAGATTTCTTGGTGGGAATTTTGTTAATTACAGTTTCAATTTACCTAATATAGAACTATTTAGATTTTAGAAATTTTCTTCTTGTTTCCATTTGGGTAAGTTGTGTTTTTCTAGGAAAATTCTCATTTCACTTATATGTTAAAATTTATTAAAATAAAATCATTCACAATGTCTTCTCATTATTTGATTTAAATATCTGTTGGATCTGTAGTAATTTCTTTTGTATTCCTGATATTGGTATTATGTGTCTTCTCTCTCTTAATCATTCTTTTTTTTTTTTTTTTTTTTTTTTGCTGTACGCGGGCCTCTCACTGCTGTGGCCTCTCCCGTTGCGGAGCACAGGCTCCGGACACACAGGCTCCGCGGCCATGGCTCGCGGGCCCAGCCGCTCCGCGGCACGTGGGATCCTCCGGGATCAGGGCACGAACCCGTGTCCCCTGCATCGGCAGGCGGACTCTCAACCACTGCGCCACCAGGGAAGCCCTCTCTTAATCATTCTTACTAAGGGTTTAGTTTTTCAAAGAACTGACTTTGAGCTTTGTAATTTTTTTTCTATTTTACATTTGTTCTATGTGTGACTAATGTCTGCTATCAGGATTATTATTATCCCCTTTCTTCTTTCTTTGGGTTTAACTTGATATTCTTTTTAACTTCCTGCTATGGGTACAATCAAGAAAATCAATAGATGATTAAGTTTCAGCATATTTTCTTTTCTGGTATATAAACTTATTCTTTTAAGCATGCTTTTAATTGACATTTTAGTGTGCCATATTTTCATTTTAATTAAAATTATTAAAAATTTTCATTGTGATTGAATCTTTGTTCATGGATTATTTAGACATATACTGTTTAATTTCCAAACATTTAGTGGTTTTCCAGTAACGTACTGTATAATTTTAATACCTGGTATTTTGTTAAGATTTTATTTACACCCCAGTATATGGTCAATTTTGCTAAATATTCTATGTACTCCTAAAAATAATGTGAATTCTGAAGTTGCGTGCACAGTTGGTAAACCTTTCTCAGATTTTACATATGTTAATTACTTTTTTTTGTTTGATCCATCAGCTATGGAGAACATGTTAAAATCAGCCAATATGGTTGTGAATTTATCTAGTTTTTCTGCATTTTTTGCTTTATATGTTTTGATGCTATATTATTGGGTGCATACAAATTGAGAAGTATTAAATCTTTCTGGCTGACTGATATTTTATCATTATAAAATGCCCCTCATTATCTCAAAGAATGCCTCTTGCCTCAAAGTCTATTTTGTCTTATATAATTATGCCATATTCCTTTTTATTAGTGTCTGTACTTTCAGTTCTTTTGTGTCCTTGTACACAAGGTATCTATTTGTTTTATTTATTCAGTTTGAGATGTTTTGTTTTTTAATTGATTTAGTTAATTTACATTTCATATAAGTGCTGATATATTTAGGGTTTTAGTTACTATCTATTACTTGTCATACCTGTTCTACATTATTTTATATGCCCTTCTTTCAACTTTTTGAACTAATAAAGCATTTTAAAATTATTTTCCAGTTCCTTCTCCCTTATCTTGGTAGTTACATCTTTTATTTTCCTTTAATGGTTACACAGTGATTACAACAAACATCCTTGATATGTTAGTGTCTAAACAAATCAGTACTTGGATCATTTCCCAGGTAATGCTAGAGCTTTACCAATTTCAATTCCATTACTTCACTTGTTTTATGTATCTGTTCCTCATGCATTTTAAATCATTATTATTATGTGTAGTCAATATTCATTTAGATTTACCTACATATTTACATTTCCCATTTATCTTTATTTCTTCTTACATTTCCATATTTCCTCCTCTTTAGGAAATGCTTTAGCACTTCTTTTAGTGTTGCCTAAAGGCAACAAATTGTTTCAGTTTCGGTTTTCCTGAAAATGTCTCTACTTTTCCTTCATTTTTAAAGAATGTTTTCCCTGAATAGAATTCTAAGCTGGCAGTTATATTCAGAAAATCTATTCCTCAGTATTTATCTGGAACCTAAAATTTATCCAAAACTTGCTTTGATCAAGTAATTCTACTTTTAGGAAATCAATAAGTTAAAATGAAAATAAAGCAGGAGGTACAAAGAAATGAATTGAATCATCACTTAAAAAAGTGAAAAACTGTAAACTACATAATATCCAACACTAAAAGGCTATGGTTAAGTAAATTATGGCAAATCCATACAGTACAATATTGTGGAAACATTAAAATGATGCTTATGAAGAATTTTTAGTGAGGAACAACATGTATATTATTACTGTATATGGAGGAAACAAGATACAAATTTTGATATATTATGTGATTTTAGCTAAATAACAGAACTATGTGCATAGAAAAAGCCTAAGTGGAAATGCATAATTCAGTTAAATTCTTTATCTACAGGTATATAGGTTATGGGTGTTTGGTTTTCTGTGATTGAAATAAATGATTTTCATATGTGACTCACTCTTCTTTTTCCATTTAAAATTATAAATAGAATGAATGATAAAATTTATAGCTCAGTTAAAGGACATTTAATTCCTTTAGGTTGCCATAATTGTCTTCCATGCACAGAATTTCCCCTGAAAGGAAATCATGGAAATATACAAAAGAGACCCGTCTACATTGTCATAAATTGTTCCGTCTCATATCTCTGAGAAAAACCTACCTCACACAAGTTGCCATAAAGACCTGATTCCTAAGGTAAATCTTGATGTTGAAAATTGCATCCCACACACATTTCATCTGGAGTTAAAAGAACAGTATCCGTCTTCCTTCATATACACTACTAGCCACTTCCTAAACCTCATTAGGGTGGGTAATAATGCTTCCCCAACAGGAATTAATTTTATGCTAATCATGTATGTCAGTGACTCACACAGCTGCTTCACAGAAGCAAGGGTTTTGCAAATTAGCTGCTTTCTTATTTGGAGAAGGTGTGGGATGGGCCAGAAGCAAAGGCATCATTGGAACTCACATAATGTTTTTAGACTCATTAATGAGACTAGCAGTCTCATTTTATCATTTCATCAGAAGATGGTTTGGGGCAGAAGCAGTCCTGAGGTCATCAGTTCTGACTCAGCTGATTAACACTGGGCTTGTAAGATAATTGGAAAGGTCAAAAAAGTGTCTAGTCTTTCTCCTAAAGCTAAAATTATTGTCAGAAAAATTTTCATGAGACTCTCCAGCCTTTGTGGGAAGGAATTTAGGAATTAGGCAGATCTGAACTTGAATCCTTGGTGCCGGCTCTCTTGCTGCGTGGCCTGGGGCAAAGGGCTTATCTTTGTAAATCTAAGTTTCCTTCTCTGTAATAATGGAAATACAAATGCCTCTCCCATAGAAAGGAACAAGACAAGATACACAAAACATAATGTCCAACACACAGAGGGGGCACAGTAAATTTTCATTTACTCAAATCTTCCTTCATCTTTTACTGGACAACTTTGCCTATTCAGGAGGACCAAGATTCAAAGGTCTAAACTGATGGGACACTTTTCACCCCAGGTAGTGCTGGTTAGACTGCTTTTAGCTTCTAAGTGGAATGTGGTATAGACACAGGGGTCAGGTGTGGGTGGGAATGGTAGCGGAAATAAGGCAGACTCAGTGAATATTTAGGATTCAGGTAAAGGACAAAAACCTGAAAAGAAGTCCAATGAAGAGATGGTAAGACTTAGTTTTATTCATTCAAGCAACCAATATTTATTGAGCACTTACTACAATGTGGGCAGAATTTGATGCAGAGGATACACTGGGGAACAAGATAAGTTCCTTCCTTTTCTTCAGAAAGTTTACACTCTACTGGGGACAACAGGTGTGGAGACAGGACCATAAGGGTTGTGGTGCAGAAAGATCCAGGATGACACAGCCTGGCCCCCCATGCTCCCCACCCCAGGACAGCCCTGGGTCAGCCGGCCTTCTTTCCACCAGCAGTGATTCTGCTTACAGGGTACAGAGCCACCTGAGAACAGGGGAGCGGCTGGCTGGGCTGGGAGGCATCAGAATGTCATTGAACAAGCCAACACCCTATATATGTTACCTGTCTTGACCCCAGTCTTTAGGGAAGGCTGCTCCCTTCTCCCAGGACCCAGGTAATCATCACAGACGTGCACAGCTGTAAAGAATCACCCCACACTTACTAGTCACTGGAGAGTCGTTGAGATGAGCAGCTCCTTTGGGGGAAGACTCCTTCCCTAGAGAAGGCTGGCTTCTTTTTCTGAGTGCATCTTCTCTTGCCTCCCCCATCCTCCCTGTGGAACTCTAACGTGACCATGCCTAGATGGTCCATTATCTGAGTGTCCTCTGACTGGTCAGGATCAACCAAGGGTGTGGGATGTACAAAGGATGCAACAGTGACTTCTTTCTGGGATGGCAGGTCAGTCAGAGCAGGGAGGAATGATTTAGCCTGGGTTTTGGAGACCTTGCTAGTTTGAGAGGGGAAAGGTGGCTAATCCTCCACATGCCTTCTTTCATTCACTCGACAAATACTTGGTGAGTGCCTACTACATGCCAGGTACCATTCTAGATGCTGGAGATACACTGGTGAGTCAAAACAGACCCAGTCCCCACATGCTTTGAGTTTACATACCAGTAAGGAAGGAAGACCTTAAGTAAAGCAAACTAGAAATTCAATGTGGCAAGCATGACTGGTCCTATGTGGCAAAGACCCAGGATACTACAAGAGGGCGATTTTACCTGGTCATATTAGGCATCCTAAGGAAGTGATCTAAAGGATGAGTAGGAGTCAAGCAAATGAAGAGGGAAGGAAGGCAGCAGGAACAGTTATGTACAAGTGTACTTTGCAGAAGAAAGCAAGGCATTTCAGGGGCAGAAAGAACCCAGTGCAACTGCAGTGGAGAGGAAGGCAGGAGAGAGAAAAAGGGGTTCCAGGTAAGCTGCAAGGTGAAGTTACTGATGGTGGTAAATTTAGGGATTTTTATGTAAGGCTAAACTCAACTTCAGGACTCATTGGTTTTATAAATGCTGATTATTGTGTCTCATATTCTTTTCCAATTTTTAATTAAGCTTTTTATTTTGAGGTAACTGTAGATTCACATATGCTTAAATACAAAGAAACTCTGTGTACCATTTATTCAGTTTCTCCCAATGGTCAGATGTTGTAAAACCCTAATCCAATATCACAAGATTGACATGGATACAGTTAAGACACGGAACAGATCCAACTCCACAAGCATCCCTCATGTTGCCCTTTTATATCCACACCTACTTCTCTCCAGCCCCCAACTACCCCTTAACTCACTAATCTATTCTCAGTTTCTATAATTTTGTTATTTAAGAATGCAATATGAATGGAACCCTATAGTATGTAAACGTTTGTTCATTTTATCCCTGTTGCTCAGATTATATAATTTTTATTGTCTTATTTTGCAGTTCACTTATGCCTCTGTCCCCTTGATTCTGCTGTTGAATCCATACATTGAGATTTTTGTTTCAATTATATTTTCAGCCTTATAATATCCATTTGGTTTTTCTCTATACCTTCTATTTCTTTGCTGAAACTTTCTATTTCTTTGGTGAGGCTTTCTATTTTTTTTATCTGTTTCAAGCATGTTCAAAATTGCTCATTGAAATCATGACCCCTTAAAAATCTTTGTCAAATAATTCTAACATCTCTGTTATCCCGGTGTTGGCATCTATGGATTGCTTTTTTTAAAATTCAATTTGAGATATTTCTGGTTCATGGTATGACAAGTGATTTTCCATTGAAACCTGAGCATTTGGTATTATGTTCTGAGACACGGGGTTTTATTGAACCCTCCACCACTCTGGAAAGAGCAGGATTGATGCCCCCTTGTTACTGATGAATGAGAGTACAAATTCAGGCTCTCCACTTGGCCTCCATTTGACACAGAAAGTGGGGAGGGCCCATCACTACTGCTGAGTGGGGAGTGGGAGTTCTAGTCCACCACATGGTATCCACTGACACTGTGCTGGGGCAGGAGATCATTACTAGAGGGGATGAAAGTCCTGGCTCTCTGCTTGGCCTCTTCTATCACCTGTTTGGGTGAGGGCTGGTGGGGCACCTCTTTACAGCCTTGTGAGGGTGAAAGGCTAAGCTTACCATGCAGCCTTTGCTGGCGTGATTAAGAGTAGAGCTGTCAGGGTTTCCCTGGTGGCGCAGTAGTTGAGAGTCTGCCTGCCAATGCAGGGGACACAGGTTTGTGCCCCGGTCCGGGAAGATCCCACATGCCGCAGAGCAGCTAGGCCCGTGAGCCATGGTTGCTGAGCCTGTGCGTCTGGAGCCTGTGCTCCGCAACAGGAGAGGCCACAACAGTGAGAGGCCCGCGTACCGAAAAAAAAGAGTAGATCTGTCATATTCCTATGGTGTTGGGTGTACTAGAATGTTTATTGTCTGAAAGTTTTCTGTCTTGCTAGGCTGCCTATTTCCTGGTCCTCCGGCTAGAGAGAGTAGGCTTTTCTGGAAGCTGTTTTTGTCCATGTTCATTGGCATTTCCAAGTTATTGCCTTCTTCAGCTCCAAGTATGGAATGCATGAGGCAAAAAGAAAACCCAGGGAGCTCACCACTGTCTCTTTCCTTGGGTCTCAAAGTCCTTAGCTGGTGTGTTTTCTCCACCTTTCAGAGTTATTGTGTGTTTGTTTTATATATAATGTCCAAAGTACTTAGTCTACTTTGTGAGCTTTGGGTGTTACTGGGAGGGTCTTGGGTCGGAAAAAATATGGAGAAAAAAAAAAAGGAATCAACCGTCTCTCTCTCTGGAACAAGAGAAAATGAGCTTCAGCTTG
Source organism: Mesoplodon densirostris (assembly GCF_025265405.1). Taxonomy (NCBI): domain Eukaryota; kingdom Metazoa; phylum Chordata; class Mammalia; order Artiodactyla; family Ziphiidae; genus Mesoplodon; species Mesoplodon densirostris. Next base: position 106,889,421 of record NC_082664.1, read on the forward strand.
CCCTGTGTCTCCTTACCAATCAGGGTCTGGCAGCTGGCGATCACTCAGAGGTCATGGCAGGGGGCAAAAGCAGAAAATCAGAAAGGCCTTCTTGACCCTGCCCAGAGATTAGATATGTTCTCATTCAATTTCTGTTCCTTCTGCCGTGGTCAGAGTTTTCAATATTCTAGTGAAACCCTCTTGGCTAATATTTAGGCTATCCACAAGCAGAAGATGTGGGAAACATTGCAGGGGTGTATTTCTCAATAGCCCTTCCTAAAATTACCATGACATTTAGTTGGAATATGCATGTAAAGTCATTTCTGCACTGGCAATGCCAAAACTTTTGATGATGCAAAGCTGCCATCTCCCAAAGTAGAGGCGTCTCGGGCAAAAGTTGGGATGCAACGATGGATCAGTTGTTCCTTTTTTACAGACTCAGAGAATCATGGAGCTGAGAGGATCAGGCGGGAATCTTTTAACTTCTAGTCCAGGATTGAGGGAAAAGCCGGGGCACTTTCCCTTATTCTGTGAGTCCTGACTCTCCACACTTAAGTGAAGATGAGTGAGGTTATGGTGAAGCAATTACAGTGAGGCGTTTATTTCCTCTTGCCTTTCCTGCCCCTCCCCTGGTCTTGCAGAAAACCAGCCTGTGCTCACAGGTCCCAGGGAGGAAGTGGGCAGGGAGCAAAGGCAGAACCTTCCTACGTGGCCTCCTGGCATTTGTTCCCCAAGGGAATCTGGGGAGAGTTCAGAAATAGCAGCATCTTGACCAGAAGCATAAAAAAAAGCATAAAAGGAGAATTTCCTCAAAGCTGGTGTGGGTCATGAGGGGACAGTGTAGGGGGGCTGGGAGAGCAGAGCTCCTTTTGTTCCCTAAACAGCATTGGCAAGAGGAAGAGTGACTGAGGGTTCAACCGGATACACAAGGCCCAGACACCTTGGAAAAGTTCCAGTGTTCCAAGGACGGCGTGGAATAGCAGAGGCTCTGAGCCACAGGCACTCTGCAGACCCGGGAGGTGGAAAGCTCCAAGTTATCCATGGGTTTCAAGGTCTTGGTGTAGCTTGGAAAGGGAGTTCCCTGAAAGGGATGCTTGGTTGAGGGATTAGCATAGAAACTGCTATTGTAGGAAATGCAGTGATATCTGTTGCTCCTTCCCTGGAGTTGTGGCCTGTGGTTCAGTGGGGACCACCCACTGAGGACCTTGCGGTGACTCCCACTGAGCCTGACAGCATCCTGTGATAAAGTCACACTGCTAAGAGGCAGAAGAGTAGGCTCTGAAGTCATGTGGGACTCCAACCCACACCTTTTTCTTCACCACAATATATGGCCCTTATTTTCTGCCAGGTGAATCTTTAATCAAACACTTCTTGGAGAGCTCCACAGAAGCAGAGATATGTTTGCAGGGGAGGTGAGCAAAGGAACTCCTCAGGTTTCTACCTTTCCTCCTTCAAGAGACTGCTGCTTCTCTCGAGCTCCTGGCTCCTTTGTCTTGGAAGACAAGGTGCCCAGTGTCTCTCTAACAGTCGGCTCATTGCCTCTGCTCATTTCAACTCAGACACATTTGCATGTGAAAATTACCTTCCTCAGCTCCCAAATCAATGCTCACATGTGCAAGGAGAGAAGCCCCTCTCTTTGAAACTGCAGAAGATATTGCTATAAAAAATAATTATTACTTCCATTCTGATGCTCACCCCGTGACCTCACACATCAGAGTGTGTCTGCAAGAAACCACACATGCATCTTATTTTTAGCCCGGGCCCAAAGCGAGAAGTGGGTATTGCTTACCTCTGACTTAGTCTGACAAAACCTATCCCCTGCAACTTAATTTCTCATGTTTTCCTGTTTCATGTCACTTTCTGATATCAGCGGTAATGTGATTTCATAGTTTACGAAACCAGTTTTCAGGTACTGGGATTCCTCTCTTTCTTTGTAGATTGAAATAAGAAGATAGCAGAGAAGATGCAGGAATAACTTTGCCAACATTAATGACAAGAGTGGTCTGTTGATTATATGCAGGTGCAGAAGGTTCCTTCCTCAGGAGCCGGAACATTCTCTCAAGAGAAGCCCTTCTGGACCCCAAAGGCCCCTCAGAGGTTTCACCCCTCTTGTTCCCCCACAGCAGGACCTTGGGCCCCATGCTTTGCCCGAAAGTTTGTTTTCCTCCTGGGTGATTAGTCAACCACTGGCAGCTTCCTTTCCAAGGGCTGCTTCTCAGACCCCAGCTCTTGTGACCCACATATCGCTCAGAAAGCTGGGGCTAATCCCGTCACACCCCCTGCCTATGACTGTGATGATGAACCGTGTTAAACCGAGCCTCACTTCAGAGTTTACAAAAATGGCTTTCAACTCCAACCACATACATCCTCAGACTTAATTCTAACAAGCACACTGGGTAGATACGGCTATCCAAGCTTGAAATGTGGGACACCAAGGATCAAAGAGTAATTTTCTCAAGTCTCACAGCCAATAAGGTGTGAAGACACACTTGGCAAACTGCCCCAGGAAGATGTGACCCCTGGGGGAGCAAGGCGTGTGCATGCACTCATGCCACTGCCCACAGCTTCCTAGCCAGGCCCAGTGGGCACCAGAGGACCCCCCCACCCCGTCTCCATTTCTGGCCAAGTCTCTGAAAATCACTTTACCAAAAAAGGAGTATGAGCACCTCTAGACATGCAGGCAGCACCAAGGCTAAACAAAAGGTAGTCTCTTTATCACATCACATGTGGATTCATCGTTTATCTTTTTTTTTCTTTTTACCTTTTAGAGCAGGGGTCCCCCCACCCCCATGCCGTGGACCAGTACCAGTCACGGCTTGTTAGGAACAGGGCCACCAAGCAGGAAGGGAGCAGCAGGTGAGCGAAGCTTCATCTGCCTCTCCCCAAGCGATGCTTCATCTGCCACTCCCCATCTCTCCCCATCTTATTTTGAGCCCGGGTTCACATTACCACCTGAACCATCCCTCGCCCTCCCCCCGCCATCCGTGGAAAAACTGTCTTCCATGAAAACAGTCCCTGGTGCTAAAAAGGTTGGGGACCACTCTTTTAGAGTACTCCTTAGTACCCTCAATACAATAAATATTTATTTCTTATCTGCAATGTGTTATGCACTCTGCTAGTCTCATTTGTTCCTGTCTTCAAGAAACTCTGATTTCCTTTTCTTTTGAACTGAAGTACAGCTGATTTCCAACGTTGTGTTAATTTCTGCTGTACAGCAAAGTGATTCAGTTATACATATATATACTTTTTTTTAATATTCTTTTCCATTATGGTTCATCTTTAACTCCTTCTTTGACCCACAAAGGGAAGGCTGGCAGTCACAGCCCAGATGTCCTAGTCTCAGGCCAGGCTCTTGGCATCCCTTAGCCACCAAGAGGAATTCAGAAAGAATCAGGCTCTGCAAGGTAGGTGACTCTGAGGCAAAACAACAGCAACTGCACAGACCAAAGCCCTGTGAGCTGCAAGGGATTTGGGAAATTCAGAACCACACAGAATGTGAGTGATGTTGTAGGCTCCCCTAAGATCACTTTCACAGGTGGACCTGGGATAAATGACTTCATCTTCTGCTGGGGAAATATGCTCAAGGGGAGGAAACCCATCACCAGCCAACTTCAGGGCCTTCAGAAGCCACTTACCTCCTTGGGTACCTGGGTGCACTGAACCAAACAGCAACCCCAAGAGGTGCTCCACATCCAAAAGGCTGCAGAGTTCAGTACATTTGAGATGCACTCCCAGCTCCAACCTCCTCCTGGAGATTCACAGTGCATAATAAAAGCTCTGAGAAGTTACAAAATAAGTAAATCCACTGTTCTGGCAAATTTCTTTTGACTTGAGCATCTCCCCACATATTTTGCAGAAGATGGAGAGAAAATTTATTGAGAGTGAGATATATTTTCATGGACATAAAAGGGACAAATAAAAGAGGGTTATGGTCCCCCATCCTAGGCCTTTGTGTTGGAGACTTGGGACTTTCCTTCTGCTGAAGGTCAAGTTCAATTTCTTTTGCATTAAAAAAATTAATTGATCCAAGAAGTGGAAGGGTCTCTGGGGTTTGGAGGAGTTAGCCTTGGGGAAAAGAGATTTTCCAAAGAGAAACTGTCAGTAGTTTGGAGTTTCTGTCCTGAGGAGGGTCAGGCCCCCACTGAGGGGACAGTGGATATACAGGGATGGGCCCTGTGCTTCTGCAGCTAAACTTCATGCAAGAGTCAAATGGCTGGAAACAGGCCCCTCCCCCACCTCCCACCACAGGGAGCCATGCTGGCTTGGCACCTGAGCACAGCAGCGGGATGCACCAGCCTTCGAGAGCCTTCGCCAAGTGTTCTGATATATGTGAGTCCCTGAAAACTTCACCTGGAGCGTGGGAAGGAGGAGGTTACCCCTAACATAAATATGCTTAAATTTCTTCCCTCACAGGCATAAGGGGTTTCAGAGTCACATATAGTTAGATGTGGGCAAAGAAAGTAACAAGACTTTCTTACACCTGAGTCTCACAGTGATGGCAAATTTGAGCTGCACTCCACGAGTAACACCTACCACAACTTTCTGGAACTCATTTGATGCAGAGTATTGATTAGGAAATGACCGTGTGGGTAAGACTTTGTACCTTGCCTAAGTTCTTTACCTCCTTTCCTTCCCATTATAAATAGGTGGATGAAAGGTGTTGTTTTAGTGACAAAATAAATATGACCGCAAATAGAGCTGACTGTCAGCATCCTAGCAAACATCTGGAGGAAACATGAAAACTTCACTTGGCTTCTTTCCCCCTCACACAGCTGGAATTTTCTCTAATTAATTTCCTCACTTGCTGGACCTGAAGTAAAAAATTTAAATCCACTCATCCCAGTCTTATGATGGTAAATTACCTCACGAATTAAGTTTTAGAAAATAATCTTAAAATTGTTAAATGTCCTGAAAAAATGTGGATGATATATTGATAAGCGAAAGGTATGTCACCAAACGGAATGTGCCACAGACCGAGTCACGGCTCATGATCTGTGGTAGTCACATTCTCTAAACAGGCCATGAACACTGAATTAGCAAATCTTGAACCATTGCTCAAGAGAAAATAAAAGATTAGATTCCTATGAACTTTTAGTCACAACAGTTCCATCAACCGATCAATGTACAACCTTGTTTTATGTGTGTTTCTGTTTAAAGACACCCCATATATGTAGTTGACTCATTAACATTGAACTCATGACCAGTGGCTCCATAGCTGCCTGAATGAAGCTCATCCAACACACGTATGTTCTCCATAAGGCACATCGCAGCCTTCTTGCACCCAGTATCACTAGCCAGCCCTTCAGCGCTATACTTGGGTGCTGTATAAAAAGCACAAAAATGTGACTAAATAGACCTCAAAAGGAGCTTATTTACAGAGTGAGAACTGAAACAGGAAGGCAGAGCGTCGCCTTGTTGGACCTCATCTGGGAACGTGTGCATCTCAATTTTTTGCCCCACTGTGCATGTCCATGAGTGACCTTGACAATGCGGCAAGTACTGATCTGGGTTACAAATAAAGTTTAGCGAGTAGGTGAATCCACAAATATGGAATTTGCTAATAATGAGAATCAACAGTATTACTTTTATTATCATTAAAAACTCTCAACATGAGGTGAGAAGGATAATTGTCATGTATCTAGCATGTCCTGAGCATTCAACGTGTTCTGGGCAGCATGACCAAAACTTCTCTCCCTTAATTAGGCACTATTTCTCCATTTCCCTGACTGCAGATAGTAAAAATAATTGGATTTTCCCTTATGATTCTACTCCTCTCTACAGAGCCTGTAAATGTTACTAGAAAAAAAAAAAAGTGCTCCATCTCCTTTCACTGTAGGTTTCTGAGCATAAGGGGACCCCCGTTTTCCCAATGTGATTTTAATTTAGCGTTCTTATCTAATGCAAATAAACTTGTAATAGTTCAGATTACACAGTCAAATAACTTAGTTGTACATAGGTAATGTAAATCTCACATATCACAGAATAAGGTAGTATTATTTTTTAATTGATTGCTTTTTTTTTTGCTTTTTAAATATCACATAACTTTATTCAAACTGCCCACATTCTTCAAAATCCATTTCTCCAGCATCCCTAGAATCTGCTTTTGAGTCATCATACACCATTTTCCAGAGATAACTTCCCTTCTGAGTTAAGATAATGAACATTTCTAAATCTGTAAATGATATGATCACTGCAATTTTTACTCCAAGCTATAAGTATCCAGTGGCACAACATCAGGAAGTGTTTTCCCCCAGTCCTCCTGTAGTGATCTGACAAAATATTTCTTTTTAAAGGATCTTTCAAAAGCTAATTTACAATTAACGAAACTTGGAAGAGTGAGGGTTTTTCCCTAAGGATAATTACTACTCTTGTACTAATAGTCTTTCCCTCTGCTGCTCTTTCTTTTGCTAATTTTTTCTGGTGACTTCTACAGGCGTTCCTAAACTAGAATTGACTGCGATCAGTTAAAGCTACTGTGTCTTCCCTACATCATACTTACTGTTCAGAATACAGTAATTAAGAGGCTGCCCTGTAATATAAGAGAATTCGTAAGGATTTCAGTAGAGAGCAATTCTCTCCTTTTAGAAAGATGATTTGGGGGAGGAAGGAGGGATCTTCACCTTACATTTGGGCATATATTGTAATTTTATTCCAAAGAACTTTGGCAAAGCCTCTCTATGGGCCATAGTCCCATTCTAGAAAAATCTGACCTTCTATTTCCTAAAGCATGATGAGCCATGCCTTTACCTGTATTTGGTGCTGAGGAAAAGCTAGCAGGGAATTAGTCACTGGCTATTTGGCACATGTGAGGGACACGTGGTCTACCCTGTCACTTGGCAAGACATGCTGATTTATGAGCCATGCTGACCATGCTCAAAGCACTTGGAAACTTTCAGAGTCTGAGACCCATTTAGAACAGAATCTGGTTCAGTCAGGGGAGGTAAATAATTTGTGTGGCAGGATTTGAGGAAAAACAATTTGCAATGGAGTTAAGGAAGAGAGGCTGATTTTCCATAAACTGGCTCTGAAGGCAGTTCCTAATGATGATGGCCTTGTCTATATGCTGAAGTTCTCTGTCTGGATTACCACTCTTGGAAAGAGGCCCACCTGGCTACCCCTCCTGACCAAATCCTCCACATGATGCCAGAGCCCATTCTGCTCCCAGCATGAGGCTCTCCTCACACCCACTGGTCAAGGAAATCTTTCCCCCCTGATGTCTGTCCCTGGGGTCTGCCCTGAGCTGTAGTCCACACTCACCACCTCCAACTGCTCATGGAGGGCAGGGATTGCTTGCTTGTGCCTCTTTCCAGTGACCTGCTCAGTGCCTGTGGCTTCCCTGAAGCCAAGCCAAGAGTTCTCAAACTTTTGCAGTAAAAGCCCACACCATGGATGTTGCTCCCTGCCCCAAATATTCCAAAGTGTGGAAATGCAAGCATCATGGACTGGCTGGATACCATTTTGTTCTCAGTCCAGTTTTCCCCAATTAAGGGAAGCACAGCCCTAAGAATCAATCACTCTATGTATGATCTTTAATCTCCTCAAAAGTTCAGACAGGAAGTCATCCATGTTTACCATGGTTTACCTACTCTATTATTAACACATTACTTGTGATACATGCTCAGTAGATGGAGATAGACCAGAGTGCCAAGACCAATCTCTTTAGGGATTTTTTCTGATCACTTTACTCTGTCATTTCACACATTTTAGCTGAGATTTTTTTAATGAACATTTTCTTCAAGAAAAAAAAAACCCACTATAAATGGGGTCACCAGAAAAACAACTAAGAATGTATTTTTTCAATTCATAATGCAAAGCACTAATTTCCTTAATCTCCAAAGAACTCTAAATCAATAAGGGAAAGGATAAAAACCCAATATAAATTGGGCAAAAGGTGTAAATAAACAGTTCACAGGCAAGGAACTACAATGGACATTGATATCTCATTAATAATAAGAGAAATGTAATTAAAACTAAAAACACATCTGCTGTCACCTGTTGTTTGGCAAAAATAAAAATATTTAAAACATACATTGACAAGGATGTGGAGAAACAGGTATTCTCATGTACTGCTGCTGGGAGTTTACATTGGTTCAACCTCTATGTTGGAAATGAAACAACTTCCAACATTAAAAATGCATATGCCCTGTAATTCAGTCATTCCAATGACAGTTATTACTGTACAAAGATATCCATTGCTGCACTGTTTGTAATAACAAAAGATTAGAAACCAACAGGGGGCAAATTAAACAAGTCATGGTACATACACACCATGGAAAACTAACCAGCCATTAAAAAGAATGAGATGCATTCTGTACACAGTGATATGGCAAGACTGATAAGATGAACTGATAAATGAAAAAAACAAGAGAGAACAGTGTGGATCTTATACTGTCATATATTGATGCAAAAAAAAACACTATTTGTACATTTTTGTAATTGTATAAAATGTTTCCCTCTTCTCCCTCCTTCTGAAAAAAAAAAAAGAAAAGAAACTAGTAAGAGTGATTTTTTTCTGGAGGAAGAATTGGATTGCTAGGATTCATGGGAAGGAGACTTCTTTTACACTGTGTATTTTCTCAAATCTTTTGAACTATGGACATGTAGTACTGATTATAAACAATGAAAATAAAATAATCAAAAAAATATATCCAACAAGGCACAGACTATGTGGAAATATTTATAAAACACGTATCTGATAAAGGATTTCCATCCAAAATATATAAAGACATCTCAAAACTCTATAGCAAAATAAACAAAAACAATTTTTTTTTTTTTTTTTTTTTTTTTGTGGTACATGGGCCTCTCACTGTTGTGACCTCTCCCATTGCAGAGCACAGGCTCCGGACGCAAGGCTCAGTGGCCATGGCTCATGGGCCCAGCCGCTCCGCGGCATGTGGGATCTTCCCAGACCGGGGCACGAACCCATGTCCCCTGCAACGGCAGGCGGACTCTCAACCACTGCGCCACCAGGGAAGCCCACAAAAACAATTTTTAAATGACTGAAAAAAATATTTTATGTAAACAGACATGCCAAAGAAGAGACATATGGCAAAAAACATATCAAAAGCTCCTCCACATCATAAGGGAAATGCAAAGTAAAACCACAGTAAGATGCCTTTACACACTTATTAGAATGAACTTTTTTTACGTGACAATACGTAGAGCTGGTAAGTACATGGAGTAACTGAAACTCTCCTGGACAATACCTAATGCTGATAGGTATGCAAAATGGTACACCTACTTTGGACAACATGTTTTCCTTCTAAAGTAAATCTATGCCTATCCCATGACCTAGCAATCTCACTTCTAGGTATTTACTATAGAGAAATGAAAACATATCCACACAAAGACCTGTATGTTCAAGTTCATAGAAGCTTGGTTGGAAATTGCCAAAATCAGAAATGACCCTCAACTGTTGAATGGCTAAGCAAACTGTGGTATATCCATACAAAAAAATACTACTCAAAAAAAATAAATAAATAAGAAAGAAAGAAAGTAAAAAACTCATGGTACTGAAACAACATAGGTGAATTTCAAGAGCATTATGCTAAGTAAAAGCCACCAGTTACCAAAGGTTATATACTGTATGATGCCACTTATACAACATTCTGAAAAAGGCAAAATAGGTCAGTGGTTACCAGGGACCAGGGAAGGAAGAAAGGAGCTGACTACAGACAGAGTCGTTTTGGGAGTAATGTGATTATTATACAACTGTGTACATTTGTCAGAATGCATAGAACTGAACACCAAAAAAGAGTGAATTTAACTGTGTGTAAATTACTACTCAATAAACGTGATATCTCAGGTTTGTTGTGGGCAGCATTGCTGGCTATCTAAACTATTTTCTGAAGAGGATGGAAAGTGTCATGAAAAACTCAGGCACCTCTGCCTGACTCCCTGGGAACGTGCCTAGCCAACTCCCTTCAGAGATGCTAAAGTCTCTACAAATTCAGTCAGGACACTTGTTCAACCATGTGGTCCACAGGGGAAAGCATTTAATATCATTATCCACCCCAAATGCTGAGTGACAATATTATCTTTCCCCATTGGGCAGGGAGATTTCAAGTTTGAATGTGATAATTAGATACTCCTCTTTGCAACATGGTTATGAAGACAGTTGCCCTGAGGTCAGAAGGAGATGGGAGAATTTGATTAAAGCCAGTCACTGGGAAAATAACATGAGTATAGATATAGACCCTAAGAAGGATATGACAGGTACACTTTCTATAACCTTGTCTATTGCATTGACAATTATGTTCTCACTGGGCATTCTATTTTGACTTTCCAGTATATTCATAATATTTTACAAAAAATCATTTTAAACAATTCATTTGAATGATGTTCAGTTTTAAAATATGAGCTTGAAAACACACACACACCTACTCAAATGCCCTGCTAAGATGCTGTGTCTTCAATAATCTTGAATTACCTGCACCTCCTGGCTATTGGTTTCACTACTCTGACAGCTGAAATAACATGTTCATGGCTTGCGCGAGTCTTGGATGTTTGGGGTTAGGAAAAGAATGGGCAGGTTATGCATGTATTTTCTAAATTAACTCGAGCTCTGCGTTTGTCTACAACACTGAAAGGTTCAATCACATGGATGGTACCTGGGGCGGTGGTGGGGTGTGGGGGGAGCAAGCACACTTGGAAGGTGCTACTTGACTGGGTGCCATTGTCATGAGAAGCCAGGTGTCACCCCTTGTAATGTAAAGGAATCAAATAATTTAATCTTTTAAGACAGATTTGATGAATCCATTCTACCTTGAAAGAGATAAATTTTTACATAAAGCAGCCACATAGCACAGGGAGATCAGCTCAGTGCTTTGTGTCCACCTAGAGAGGTGGGATAGGGAGGGTGGGAGGGAGGTGCAAGGGGGAGGGGATATGGGGATATATGTATATGTATAGCTGATTCACTTTGTTATAAAGCAGAAACTAACACACCATTGTAAAGCAATTATACTCCAATAAAGATGTTAAAAAAAAATTGGTACATAGAGCACAAAAAGTAATCCCTTGGATAAGAGTGTTTATACCTGCCTCATGACTGTGAAACCAAAGAGCAAATTTAACACTGATTATCAACATGTTAAAATTTAAAGCTGTAGGGGGAAAAAAGAAAGAAAGGAAGAAAAGGGGAAAAAAGGAGAAGGAGAAGCAGCAGTGGCAGTGGCAGCAGGAGTATTGGTGGGGGGCGGGGTGGGGCGGGGCGTGGTAAAAACCATGATGTCATGGCTATTTCAGAAATGCGTCTTCAGAACCCAGCAGTCTTCCTGGGAACTGCACAGGAAGGGCTGTGTCTGCCCAACTAGAAACTCTGACACTCCAAGGGGCCTTATGGTTTATTCCTTCCTAAACCTGGGCCAACAGAACTCAACCCCCTGGATGATCCAGGTGACAGGAACTTCTTTATTCCACTTAGAAAAGACAAATTCCGATAAAACAAGGTACTTTGATCTAGTGGGATTGGTGGATTGAATTTAGAGGGTTGACTTTCCCAAATGCCACTAAAATGTCAGAAAAGGAATTTTTAAGGAGGTCAAGTGACAAGGACAAAGAGAAGGAGAGGAAGCAATGGTTGAGGAGAGAGGGCTACCGCCCTCTTGGAAGCTGGAGGTTAATTGGTGGTGGACAAGCTGGCCCAGCAGAGCCTTGGGACCTTGGAGAGAAGTTCAGGCACCCAAGTTGGGGAGTGGGGAGAGAGAAGTACAGTGGCTCTCCTCTCTGACCCTGAAGTCAAGGGGCTGTGTACCCCAGTACCCCATCCAACCCCATCCAGCAACTGCTGCTCTCTGACTCCTGCAAAGACCGAGAGATCATTCCAGAAAAACAAAAACAAAGAAACCCAGGCTCAGGGAAATGGTCACAGCAGTGTGAGGCACAGGACTGGAAATAGGGGTCAGGCGAAAGTCTACATCTGAAGGGTTGGGAGATTTCCTTCCCACCCCTGCAGGTCACAGTGCCTCACCTACGCCATCGCACATGCGCAGCCAGGTAAGGGAAAAGACACAGAATTCCCTCCTCCAAAAGTTTTTCTCAGTATTTAACTTTTTTTTTCTGATTTGGTTAATATTTATGAAAAGTGTCATGTGTCAGGAACGGGGTGCATTGAGGATGTAGCTGTTCAGAATACACAATACAGGGACTTCCTTGGTGGCCCAGTGCATAAGATTCTGCGCTCCCAATGCAGGGTGCCTGGGTTTGATCCCTGGTCGGGGAACTAGATCTCGCATGCATGCTGCAACTAAGAGTTTGCATGCCACAACTAAGAAGTCTGCATGCCGCAACTAAAGATCACACGTGCCACAACTAAGACCCAGTGCAGCCAAATAAATAAATAGAATATGCAATACAGATAGGATTGTATCAAGGTTATGAAGCATAGTTAGGAAGCAAAGATATGAAGCATATCAGGGGTTGGTACCTTTGATTCCACCACCCAACTTCAGAAAATACAAATCTACGTGGAATCCTGACATGACCCCCTACCCCATGTCTTTGCCCCAGAAAGAGCCACTATTCCTAAGTCTGTGCTTAGCCTTCTCTTGCTTTTTTTAAAAATAATTTTGCCAATTGTGCATGTATTCCTGAACAATATACTTTTTGCCTTGTTTGGTAGTTAGCTCGATAAAAGTGATATCTTATATTACTGACTCTGAAGTTCTGAAAAACTCATTTTCACCATCATTACATGTTGGTGTGCAGCATTAGCTAGTTCATTTTCTTAACTGTGAAATATTCCACCAAACGGATATACTCTACCTTTATTTATACGCATTGGATATATAACCAAGCAGGATCCTATGGGGCCTTCTCGGGACAGGCCTTCCCTCATATCCTCTGCTTTAGTTCCTCTCTGAAGTACCTAGATAACAGTATTTGATGCACCTTTCCTGAGTTGTTTTACAAATGTGAAAACCCCCCACCAAATGGAAGATGTTAACTATTGGGTTGGCCAAAAATTTGTTAGGGTTTTTCCATAACAACTTATGAAAAACTGAACGAACTTTTTGGCCAACCCAATACTTGATGACCATGAGCACACAGCCCCCAGGCTTCCTGGAGCCTAAGGACTGACAATGTTAACCCCTGTGACACCACCCTGTTACCTCACCATCAGCCAATCAGAGAACTGTGCACGAGAGTATCACATACCCTGCAACCCCCCTCCCTCACCTGGCTTTTTTCTTCCTTTTTTTTTTTTAATGTTTCTGTAGTTTCTAATTGGAGTTTGCAATGATGTCAGCCACGCTGCATGACTTGTCATCAACACCCAGGTCCTAAGAACGAAATTGGGTCATTTGTAGAGACGTGGATGGATCTCACCTGGCTTTTAAAAAATTGCTGAAACCCTTTGGGGAGCTCGGGGCTTTTTAGGGCATGAGCCACCTGTCTCCTTGCATGGCCCTGCAATAAACCTTTCCCTGCTCCAGACTCCGACGTTTTGGTGTGTTTGGTCTCATGTGCATTGGGCACATGAACTTGTGCTAACAGATGTACATTTTGTTTATTCTCATTTTGGCCACTATCTACTAAGATAACTGCTAAAAATGTTCTGGTACATGCTTTTTTAGAGCCCAAGACAGGGGTTTGTCCATGGTATATAGACAATTGATGGGTCATAGTATTAACTTATGTACAAGTTTATAAGATATTGTTTTTCAAAGTATTTATATCAATTTACTCTTACTTCGACTGTGTATGTGTTCCTGTTCTTTGTATTTCAAACACTTGATCTTAACAGATTTCTCAATTTTTATAAGTCAATGGGCAAAGAAGTATTCCATGGTGGCCTTTTTATTTTCTTGACTATCCAGAAGATTGAACTTACCCTCATAGATTTATTGACTATTTATATTTCCATCTCTGTGAAATGCCTATTCATATCTTTTGTTAATTTTTTATGGGTTGATTGCTTTTTGGATTTATAGTAGTTGTTTGTATATGCTGAATACTAAGCATATTATCAGAGTGTGTGTTACAATGATATCTATGAGTTTTAGATTCATCTTTTCTTTTTACAGTGATCCCTAAAGAATACCTAAATTACCAAAGAAATCAACCATATTCAAGGATAGGAAGTCTCAATATCATAAAAAATACCAATTCTAGGGGCTTCCCTGGTGGCGCAGTGGTTGAGAATCTGCCTGCTAATGCAGGGGACACGGGTTCGAGCCCTGGTCTGGGAGGATCCCACATGCCGCAGAGCAACTAGGCCCGTGAGCCACAACTACTGAGCCTGCGCGTCTGGAGCTTGTGCTCTGCAACAAGAGAGGCCGCGATAGTGAGAGGCCTGCGCACCGCGATGAAGAGTGACCCCCGCTTGCCACAACTAGAGAAAGCCCTCGCACAGAAATGAAGACCCAACACAGCAAAAATAAATTAATTAATTAATAAACTCCTACCCCCAACATCTTAAAAAAAAAAAAAAACCAATTCTACCCCAAGCAGTCTATAGATTCAGTTCACTTCCAGTCAAAATCCCAACATTTTTTTTTTTTGAGGAAATTGATAGAGTAGGTTGCCATGACGTTCACTTCTTATTTGAGGCAATAATTACTTTGTGCAAAAATAAGCATGGGTTGGAATCAGCAACCTTTTCCATACCTGCAATAGTCCAGAGGGCATGGGCTGGGGAGTCAGAGACACAGGTTTAAGTCCTGGTTCTGTGCTCACCAGCTTTACACTTGAGCAAACTACTTCACTGAGTGTCCATTTTCTTGTTTGTACTGGAGGTTGAATACCTCATTTGTATTCAGTTGGAGACAAGAATACCTAATCATTTCTTTGCTAAACAAGATAACACATAAAGCCCCACAGAGTCAGTGTCTAGCACACAGCAAGCACTCAGTAAATGCAGGCTGCCTTCCTCTCTTTTCCCTCACCACCATCCCCAGAAGCACAGAGCTATAGGGACTTCCTGAGCTGGATGGCCCAGCCTCTGTTAAAAAAGAGAGGCCCCACCCACCCTTGGCTGGATGATTAAATGATGTTGCAGGGCCTGTCAAAAGTAGGAATGCCTTTCATCTTTGTGCGAGAACATAATTTAAATATATATTTTATCAAAAGAACTGGAAAGTGAAAGCTACAAAGACACAGAGAGCAGCCCAAAGCCTTGACTGTTTCTTTATTCCCTTTGAACTTGATAAAAGCAATACGTGCCCTACCTTGAGCCCAGAGGTAAAGCTAATGGGTGGCTGATGACATTGAAGCTTCAGGGCATCTCATTTGCACAGGTCCCTCTGAGGCCCTAGTAAGGGTTCCGATAGGGGTGTGTAACCATATGTTTTTGTCAAATTTTCAAAAATGAGATATTTTCACTGCCAATCAGTTAGGGCTGGGTCTTTCTATTGACATATCATTTACATGCTTCCCATCATGTCAGGTGGTAGGGGAGAGACCATGAGTACTTTTGGGGCCCAGCTAAGGGGAAGTTGAGTTGGGGATATACTTAGTTTGGCTTTCATGGAATATGTGCATGTGATTTGCAGTCACTTCCTTGTAGAGTTGAGTTAATGAGGACTGTCCTGGTGGCTTCCAGTGATACCTCTACCATCCAACCCATCCGCCATGTGGACTCACCCAGTGTCATGACATCCAGATGCAGGGCCAGAAGTCCTGATGCGGCCCTGTGCCACTGTGTCCAACACCAGAAGCACAAGGTGAGTGAAGGAGAAAAAAACACACAGAGCCAGAAGAAGCTAGTCTGTGGAATATCCTTCCAAATCTCACAGCACATATATTTATATGAAAGAAACTTGAGAAATTTTAAAATTTGACAACCTTAAACATTTCCATGACATCATCAGTGATTTATACCTGTGTTCCTAAAAGTAGCAGTTTGGGAAGCTAAAAGAAACTTCTCAAACTATCAAGAATACCAAAAAAAATTTTTCAAGTAACCATGCTAAAGTAAGGACTAAATTATCTTGCTATTCTATCTATAAAAAAATCACAAAATTGCCATTAAAGAGGATACAGCCAAAAGATCTAGGGAAACAAATTACTGAGTATGCCAGGCAGATAATTAATTTAAAATTGTGTGGTTTTTTTGGTGACGTTTGCAGTATTTGCCAGCTTTAAATTTTTGTAGCTTATAATTTATTTTCTATTCTATATATTCTCTTTCATACCTAATTTGATTAATTCATAATTATGTATTCTCATTCTCAAAGAAGATCCCCCAGGTGCATAAGATTCAGGGCCCATGAAACAGGGATCTACCCCTTGCCTTACCTGAAGAGAGAATCTTCAGTTTAATGAGTGGCCTTGGGTCCCAGAGCGGATGTTACTCACAGGGCACTGGAGGAGACTGCAGAGGGGTGGTCACCATGCAGTCAGTGCTAGGAATCAGCATGGGGTGGGGTGGGCCTGATCTGACCCCTTCTATTACTTTCATGAGAGCAGATATGGTGGGCCCAGGAGACACCTGCTCAGGACTCTCTTGCCTCATTTGGGGCAATTAATGGACACACCACCACACATACACACACACACACACACACACACACACCACCACCACACACAAACACACCAAGCCAGCAGTGTTCATTGAAAAGGCCTTGGGCAGGAGATCTTCAACAATCTCCTCCTCTGCAGCTTTGCGGCCCACCAGGACCCAGAGGCTTTTGGTCACAGTCCTTAAGAACAAGCAAGGAGAGTTAGAGAATCCCACTGCTTCCAGAAAGAAAGGGGTCAAACAAAACAGGTAGAATATCTGCCCCCTGGAATTAGAAGGAGGAAATGAGGTAGGAAACATGAGAGCAGTATATCTGTCATGCAGTCAGAAAGCATTTGTGCAGTCCAAACAAAGGATGTAACCAAAGTTTAGGCCCTGTAGCTAAGTTCTGTTTGAAGAGTAAAGTTTTATCTTTCAGTTTGAGCAAGACCCAGTTCTGCCCCCTGACCCTGGGCCAGCCAGGCTCTGCGAGTATTTGAAACTGCAAATGGGCCACCTGAATTGCCAAGGCCGTGGTATAATCCCGTCCTTATAGCTGAGCCTTCCTTGCCCTGCCCTCAGGCTCTCAGACCATTGCTTTGGTTTCCTGGACCCTCTAGAAGTCCTAAGGTCCCCTGGAAGTTGAACTTGAGGTTCCAGTGGCAGGCTAGGCCAGGCGCTCATGGCTGGCATGACCCCAAACAGTATCCATCAGCCATGCTCCAGCTAATGCCTCGGTAAAAGCACTCAAGAGTTGGTGAGGTGTTTCAGTGGGGGGGCTCAGTCAGCAGTGCCCCGCAGAACTGCCAGCCTTGACGGGAGGGATAAACAACTTGGTTAGAAAAGCCTGTCCATTCACTCCAGCTTTCCAGGAAAACAATCATTAAGGGCTCATTTGTGATAAAAGATCCATTTCTGTGCCTCGCTATTCAGTGGTACATCCCCTCCCCCCTCCCCACCCCCATCTATCAATCATCCTTACAGAAGTGATTACAGAGAAATGCACAGTGAAAATTAGAACTGCCCTGGGCATCTCTAAGTCGCTGGTGCTCTTTTCACTTGAACCTTACAGGGCCTGTATCTGCCGGCTGCTCCTGTCCCTCCCAGGCAGTGCCAGGAGTGGGCCTGCCTCCATTTTCCCCGAAATCTGTCCACATACAGGCGTTTAGTCTCACCACAAAGAATGCTGAACATTGTTTAAAAAAAAAAAAAAAAAATTCCGTGTCAAAAACATCAGCCTGGGGCTTCCCTGGTGGCATAGTGGTTGAGAGTCCGCCTGCCGATGCAGGGGACACGAGTTCGTGCCCCGGTCCGGGAAGATCCCACATGCCGCGGAGCGGCTGGGCCCGTGAGCTATGGCCGCTGAGCCTGCGCGTCCGGAGCCTGTGCTCCGCAACGGGAGAGGCCACAGCAGTGAGAGGCCCGCGTACCGCAAAAAAAAAAAAAAGAAAACCCAGCAGCCTGTCTCATAGCTATGTCAACTGGAAAAAAATCGTGCAACCTAAAAGTTGAAAGTTATGTTTTATTTGGTGGAAATTTTTAGGACTTCAAGCCCGGGAGGCAGCATCTCAAGTAACCCTGAGAGAACTGCTCGGAGGAGGTAAGGTTGGGAGCCAGGTTATATAGAAGTTTTACAACAAAGGGCAGGTAGTCTGAATGCCAAAAGATTATTGTAAATTAAAGAAAACCAGATATCTAACTTAAGGAGTTTAGCACTTTTCGAAGTATGGGAAGATGCAAGAGACTGGGCTCACTAAAATCATTCCTTTGATGTGCACCTCAGCTCTCTGGAGCCAGTATCCTGTGTTTTCACATCCTGAGTTTCCTCAGGGCTCACCGTAGGGAGCGGCTGCAGTCTGATGCCTGCTATATGGCAGGTGTTCTTTTCTTCCTGAGTTCCTTCAGGGCTCACCAGCTCACCACAGGCAGTGGCTGCAAAGGCTGATGACTGTGACATCTTTGTTTACTGATATGGCAGGAAATATTCCATTTCTCAGCTGATAGGCAAGGCTCTCCTCTGGCACCATAAACAGAGATTAATACCAAATCTCAGTTCCTGCTTCCTCTCATTTTTCCTGATTCTTGGAAAAGTTAGTGAGGAAAACAGAAGCAAAGAGAGACAAGATATTGCTTTGGGGCTTCTGCTGAAAACAATTATTTAATACATGTAAATTTTAAAAAACATTTCTTTTCCTACGTACATTGAGCACCTAGTATGTGCCAGGTTGTATGCTAAGTACCTTGCACATAGTATCCTCTTCCATCCTTGCCATAACCCTTGAAATAACAAGTGAGCTAGTAAGAGACAGGACAGGCCAGGGGCCCAGCTTTCTCAGATTCCAATTCTGTGCTCTGTTTTGGTATATAAGTTTAAGAATCATAGGAACCTCTCCCATAAGAGTTTCCCAGGAGTTCCAGGCTTGGGAAACAAGTCTTGGAAGGCAAAGGTGGGGGACAGAGCCAGAGGTCAGCTATGGGGAGGAGTGAGGGTGAGGGAATTTAGTAGTGTCCCTCAGCTCTTGGCAGGGATGATTAAAAAAGAAAATTAGAATTATAGGTGTGTATAGTCCTAGACTAAAAAGAAGAGAAGAAAACACAAAGTATATTATTATTAATCAGAAGATATAAAAATGTATACCTAGGGGCTTCCCTGGTGGCACAGTGGTTGAGAGTCCGCCTGCCAATGCAGGGGACACGGGTTCGTGCCCCAGTCCAGGAAGATCCCACATGCCGTGGAGCGGCTGGTCCTGTGAGCCATGGCCGCTAAGCCTGCGCGTCCGGAGCCTGTGCTCCGCAACGGGAGAGGCCACAGCAGTGAAAGGCCCGTGTACCGCAAAAAAAAAAAAAAAAAAATGTATACCTAAATCTGAGGTGTTTAGCTCAAACTTGCCCCTGAAGAATCTAACCAAGCTGAAGTTGTGTCTCTTGAGAAAAGGGGCTTTCATTATTTAAAACTAACACACACACACACACACACACACACACACACACACACGAGGATAAAATAATAAACAAGCAGTTACTCGCCATCTAAAAGTGAACAAATATTGTTTCCTCCTCTAAAAACAGCAGGTTTGCTAAATTGTCCCAAGTAATTGGAAAAGGGGGGCCTTTTAAGAAATGTTTTCGATGGTGCCATCTGGTGGATTCATCCTAAAAGTGCTATCTGTTCTCGCAATTAAATTGACTTGAGAGGACATACTCTAGTACATAATGAGACATTCGGTCCCTTAATTTTTCCCTGTGGCTTTCCATTATTTTCCCTCTGGGCATCCTCAGCCTCCTTTCCATTCCACTACAATCAACTAATCCTTGAAGTTCCCCCTTTCATTTCATAGCCTTTCTGCTGCAGAGCCATTTTATGGCAAGATTTATAGCAATGTCAAGAATAAAGAAAACTTGTAAAATAACCATGGACGACATTATAAACTGGCAATAAAATTGGCCATAATGCACAGCTGGTATTTATGTGGGCCACCTGTTCCATTTTTAGCCACTCCTGAATCAACTGCTTTCACCCCATTCACTGTGTTTTGAAAGCCGTTTCACTTGCCTCCTTCTCCTCGAAAGATCTTCAAAACTGATAATTATTTGCAGAATGTGCTGAGGCCTCACATCAAGCCATACTTGCTTGTCCATGTAGCCATGTAGAAGCCCATCATGGCTGATTCTTGCTTCTAAGTCTCCGAGCTCTGCCAAAACCCAGGTAATAGACAGAAGAAAAGTTTCACCAGAACTCATGCCAGCTACAAGATACACTTAATCCCAACACACATATGCATATCAAAAATTAGATGAAATGATCAAGGAGCTATGTACTTCTCCACAACTATGGGGAAGGTACTAGAGCCATAATTTGTAGGAGCAGTTCACATTTAATGAACACCTACCCAGTACAAATTGAAATTTTTACATATGTTATCATTAATCCTTGCAAAAACTCTGCAAGATTGGTTGAATCAATTATTCATTTCCTCTATTACTTCAGTAAATAATTCTACCAGCCTCAGTCTAGAAGTTGGCCTATCAACAGTGCAGTAATGTAGTGAGAATTCAGTAGTAATAGCTAAGAGTCACCATATCCTTATTCTGTGCTAAGCATCCTTATGAGAACTCTCCACATATTAACTCATTTTATTTAGCCACAACCCACCTATTATGTACTATTATTATGCCCAGTTCATAAAAGAATGCTGAGACCCAAAGAAATTAAGTAACTTGCCAAAGGCCACAAGCTAATAAGTGACAAAACCAGGATGTGAACCCAAGAAGTCATACCGCATAGCACAATGCTCTTTTGACAACTAATTGTGACTACTATTTAATGATTAATTTTTTTAAAAAATCAATGACTGAAGTCAGCATGAATATTGGAGTAAAGACTCCCAAAAGTTCTCTTCTCCCTAGAAGCAATGAGAAAGTTGGCAAAAATTACCAATATCAACTTTTTTAAGAACACCAGAAATGAACCAAAAGTTTGCAGCAATTGGAAAAGCATGTATTTAAAAAATAGCTGAATCTTGCTAATAACAGTGAGCTCTTTGGTTTTTAACTCACCTGAGTCCCATACCTCACTCTCTAGTTCTGCAGGAACCTTGATAAACCATTCCCAATGCAGCCTCGGAGCCACTGGAGAGAGCAAAATGGAACTGGAGATCTTTCAAAGCCTCATTCCCAAAGAATTATCATTATCTGACCTGTCTGGTCAGACCTGCCTAGGGTTTTCCTGGAAGACTTCACTTACAAATCTGTCTGTATTTGACCTGATTTGGAGATTTACTTGTTCCAGGAATTTAAAGAAATCCTTGTTCAGTCATTAGCTGATCACTAGCAAACGAAGTAGAGATTACAGTAGCCACAAATAATAAAGAATACAGACTTTATAGAACCAGTTCACAAAAGTCACTAAATAAACAAAAGCAACTTAAAAAAGCATCAACAACAATACACTCTGGGGAGGGGAGAGAATCTGATTTCTGGAGGTGCACATTATATTATTTTAAATTGCCAGTTTTCAACAGACGTTTCAAAGTATGCAAAGAAACAAGAAAGTATGGCTCTTTAAAAGGACATAAAGTGATCAATAGAAATTGTCCCTGAGGAAGCACAGACATGGACTGTGCTTTAAAAGACTTTAAATCAGTCATTTTAAATATACTCCAAAAGCTAAAGGAAATCATGTCTAAAGAATTGAAGGAGAGTATGAAAACAATGTCCCACCAAATATAGAAAAATCATAAAGATAGAAATTATATATTAAAAATATAGAAATTCTGGATTTGAAAAGTACAATAACTGAAATGAAAAATTCTCTATAGGGAACAGTATCAAATTAGAACAAGCAGAAGAAATTGTTGCAAATTTGAAACTGGATCAGCTGATATTATCCAGTCTGAAGAATAGAAAGAAAGTAGAATTAAAAAATTAACACAGCCTTAGAGGCCTGTGGGACACCATCGAGACACCAACATATGCAACACATCCCAGAAGAAGAGGAGAGAGAAAGGAGCAGAAAGAACACATGAAGAAATATGGCTTAAAACTTCCAAATTTGATGAAAAACATTAATCTACACATCTAAGAAGCTCAAAAAAGTCCAAGCAGGAAAAATAAACTCAAAGAGATACACAGCCAGACACATCATAATCAAACTACTGAAAGACACAGGTAAAGAGAGAATATTGAAAGCACAAGAGAGAGAATTATCATGTGCAAGGATCCTCAATCAGCTGATGTCTCATCATAAAGCATGGAGGCCAGAAGATGTTGGATGACACATTCAAAGTGCTGACTGACCAAAAAACCCCACACATACACACAATAAAAACCAATTGTCAACAAACAATTCTATATCCAGCAAAACATCCTTCACAAATGGAGAAGAAATTAGGGTACTCTCAGACAGACAAAAACTGAAATAATCTCTCACTAGACATGTCCTACAAAGAATCCTTCCTTCAGACTGAAATGAAAGGACATTAGAAAACAACTCAAATCCATATAAAGAAATAAAGAGCACCAGGAACAGTAACTACTGATACATAGGTAAATATAAAATACTGTATAAATGTATTTTTTAAAAATTTTATTGAAGGGCTTCCCTGGTGGCGCAGTGGTTGAGAGTCCGCCTGCCGATGCAGGGGATGCAGGTTCGTGCCCCGGTCTGGGATGATACCACATGCCGCGGAGCGGCTGGGCCCGTGACCCATGGCCGCTGAGCCTGCATGTCCGGAGCCCGTGCTCCGCAGCGGGAGAGGCCACAGCAGTGAGAGGCCTGTGTACCGCCAAAAAAAAAAAAAAAAAAAAAAAAAAAATTTTATTGAAGTATGGTTGATTTAAAATGTGTTAATTTCTGCTGGGCAGCAAAGTGATTCAGTTATATATATATTTATATATATTTAAATATATAATTAATTTATATATTATTTAATATATATACATATAATATATATATATTCTTTTTCATATTCTTTTCCATTACATTTTATGACAGGATATTGAATATAGTTCCCTGTGCTATACAGTAGGACCTTGTTGTTTATCCATTTTATATATAATAGTTTTCATCTGCTAACACCAAACTCCCAAAAACATGTATTTTTGATTATAATTCTTTGTTTCTCTGATCAGATTTAAAAGAAAGCTTCACTGTCATAAATCTATGTTGATGGGCATACTATATAAAATTTAATTTCTATGGTAATAAAAGCACAAAGAGGAGGGAGGGGGCATAGCTATGTAGGAGCAAAGTCTTTGTATACTATTGTAATTAAGTTGGTATTAATACAAACTAAATTCTAATAAGTTAGGATGTTAATTGTAATCCCCAGGGAAATCACAAAGAAGTCAATTAAAAATATATAGTAAGACAGTCTCTAGGTCCATCCACCTCACTACAAATAACTCAATTTCATTTCTTTTTATGGCTGAGTAATATTCCATTGTATATATGTGCCACATCTTCCTTATCCATTCATCTGTCGATGGTCGCTTAGGTTGCTTCCATGTCCTGGCTATTGTAAATAGGGCTGCTATGAACATTGTGGTACATGTCTCTTTTTCAATTATGGTTTTCTCCGGGTATATGCCCTGTAGTGGGATTGCTGGATCATATGGTAGTGAAGTAAGTCAGAAAGAGAAAAACAAATACTGTATGCTAACACATACATATGGAATCTAAAAAAAAAAAAAATGGTTCTGAAGAACCTAGGGGCAGGACAGGAATAAAGACGCAGACATAGAAAATGGACTTGAGGATACGGGGAGGGGGAAGGGTAAGCTGGGACGAAGTGAGAGAGTGGCATGGACACATATACACTACCAAATGTAAAATAGCTACTGGGAAGCAGTCACATAGCACAGGGAGATCAGCTCAGTGCTTTTTGTCCATCTAGAGGGGTGGGATAGGGAGGGTGGGAGGGAGATGCAAGAGGGAGGAGATATGGGGATATATGTACACATATGGCTGATTTACTTTGTTATACAGCAGAAAATAACACACCATTGTAAAGCATTATACTCCAATAAAGATGTTAAAAAAATACCAACAGAAATTTTCCTCACTAAAATATATATATATATATATATATATATATATATATATATATATATATATATATTAAAAACCATCAAGGAAATTAAAATAAAACAATAGAAAATATATGTATGTATATATATATATATATATATATATATATATATATATATATAAATCAGTAATGGGAACAAAAAAAGACATAGGATAAATAGAATACAAATAGCCAAATGGCAGATATAAATCTATATGACAGATATAAATATAAAATAATTAAACTCTCCAGCTAAAAGGCAGAGCTTGGCAGAATGGCTTTTTTAAAATTACGTGATCTAATTCAATAACCTATACTTCTGCTTTGAGAAACAAGAAAATAAATAGCAAACTAAACCCAAGGGGAGCAGAGGAAAGAAATAATAAAAATTAGAACAGAAAAAAATAGAGAATGGAAAAACATTTTTTTAAAAAGGTGAAACCAAAATTTAGTTCATTGTAAAGATCCACAAAATTGACAAAAAACTTTAGACTGGCCAAGGGGCATGGGGGACAAGTTTCAAATTACTGAAATCAAGAGAGAGAGAGAGGATATTTCTACCAACCTTTTAGAAATAAAAAGTATTACAGGGAATACTATGAACAGATGTATGCCAACAAATTAGACAACCTAGATAAAATGGATGAATTCCTAGAAATATAAAAACTACCTAAAATTACTCAGGAAGAAAGAGCAAATATGAATAGACTTAAAGCAAGCAAAGAAATTGAATTATTAACCAAAAATCCTCCCACAAAGAAAAGCATACGACCAGATGACTTCACTGGTAAATTCTATGAAATATTTAAAGAAAAATTAATACCAACCGTTCACAAACTCTTCCAAAAAAGAAAACAGAAGGGAAAATTTCTCAACTTATTATATGAAGCCAGTATTACCCTGATACCAAAACCAAACAAACACAACACAAGAAAAGAAAATTACAGAACAATATCTCTTACGAATATGGATGCAAAAATCCTCAATGAAATACTAGCAAACCAAATCCAGCAACATATACAAAGGATTACACTGTATGAACAAATAGAATTTATCCCACAAATGCAAGAGTAGTTCAATATATGAAAATCAGTCAATGTAATACACTACAGTAATAGAACAAATTTCAAATACCCATGATTATCTCAATAGAAAAAAAGAAAAAAATTGACAAAATACAATACCATTTCATAGCAAAATATTCAACAAACTTGGAATAAAAGAGAATGTTCTCAACCTGATGAAGTAGATATATGAAAAACCCACACTAATTTATCTTACTTAATAGTAAAAAGGTGAAACTTTTCCCCCCTAAGATCAGCAACAAGATAAGGATTCTGTTCTTACCACTCTGTTTAACATTGTACTAGAGATTCTAGCTGGAGAAATTTAGGAAAGCAAAAGAAATAAAAGGAATTCAGATTGAAAAGGAAGATGTAAAACTAACTCAATTAACAGATGACATGATCTTGAATATAGAAAATCCTAAAAAATCCACCAAAAAAAAAAAAACCTATTAGAGCTAATAAACATGTTTAGCAAGGTTGCAGGGTATCAGATCAAAATACAAAAGTCAATTGTACTTCTATATACTAGAAATGAACAATCCTAAATGAAATTAAGAAAACAGTTCTATAATAGCACCAAAAAGAACAAAATTTAACAAAAAATAAATAAATTTAACAAAAGAAGTATGAGACTTGTACAATGAAAACTACAAAACATTGTTGAAAGTAATTAAAGAGATCTACAAATGGAAACATATGCTATATTCATTGATTGGAAAACTAAATATTGTTAGGATGGCAATATTCCCCAAATTTCTCTATAGATTAAATGCAATCCCTATCAATATTCTAACTTCCTTTTCTGCATCAACTGACGAGATTATAAAATTCATATGGAAATGAAAGGGACTCAGAATAGTCAAACAATTTTGAAAAGAAAGACAACATTGGAGGACTCACACTCACCAATTTCAAAACCTACTGCAGAACTACAGTAAGTAAGATAGTGATACTGGCATAAGAATAGACATATAGATCAATGGAACAGAATTGAGAGTCTTTAAATAAACCCGTCAATTGATTTTTGCCAAGGTGTCAAGATCATTGAATGGGGAAAGAATAGTCTTTTCAACAGATAGCCTTGGGCAACTGGATATTCACACACAAGAGAATAAACTTGGACCCCTACTTCACACCACATGCAAAAACATACCTCAAAATTAAGAATCAAAGATCTAAATGCAACAACTAATACTATAAAAATCTTATATTTTAAAAACTCTTATAACTTATCAATAACAAGACAAATAAGCCAATTTAAAATGGGCAAGGATTGGAATAGATATTTGTCCAAAGAAGATATGCAAATGATTAATAGGCACATGAAAAGATGCTCAATATCATTGAAAATTAGGGTATTACAAATCAAAACCACAAGGAGATACCACTTCACACCTACTAGAATATCTATTGTAATTTTTTAAATAAAAAAGGACAAGAGCTAGTGTTGGTGAGGCTATGGAGAAATTTGAACCCTCACACATGTCTGTGAGTGTATAAAATGGGGTAGCCACTATGGAAAACACTCCAGCATTCCTCCAAATGTGACCCAGCAGTTCTACTCCTAGGTATAATCTGAAGAGAATGAAAATGTGACATGAATCATGAAATATAACACACAAAAAAACCTGTGTTATAAAAACATAACACAAAAACTTCTACATGAATATTCATAACAGCATTATCCATAACACCTAAGGGGTGGAAGCCACCATAGAGATCATAAGGCCCATATCCATCAACCGATAAATGGATAAACAAAAGATGGTATATCCATATAATGGACTATTACACAACCATAAACAGGAATGAAGTACTATTGACGCTACAACATGGATAAACCTTGAAAACATGCTAAGTGGAGGAAGTCAGACACTAAAGATCACATAAGTATGATTCAACTCATATGCCATTTCCAGAATAGGAAAATGAATAGAAACAGAAAGTAGATTAGTGGCTGTCAGGGGCTGGAGGGAGGAGCAAATAGGGAGTGACTGCTAAGGTAGCAGGTTTCTCTTTGGGATAATGAAAATGTTCTGGAACTAGGTAGTAGTGAGGGTTGCATAATCTTCTGAATATACTAAAAAACACTGAACTGTACATTTTAAAATGATGAGTTTGATGTTATGTGACTATCTCAATTTTCAAATATATTCTTAAAATCAAATAAACATTTTACATTTAGTAGTGATGTGTATCTTCCAAATTTCTGTTTTGTATGGTTTCTGGTCTGACATTCACGTTCTTGTCCTATGTGCAAGATGGACCCTATGACCTCCACGGTCGTTGGGGGTCCAGAGTCTTTCCTTTTTTTCTCTGCCAAATCTTAGGGCATTGTACTTGTCTGCATAGTCAAAACTCAGTCATGACCAAAGCCTGGAGTAGCATAGAACATTTCTGCTCAGATTCCACTGGAGAGAACTTTATCATATGGCAGATATCTACTTTGGATGGAGGCTCAGAAATAAAATCAAGCCATGTGCCTAGTATCAGAGAAAACAGATTTTGGTGAACAGGCTTCTCTCATTGCCACAGGTATTAAATTTTCTAGGCAAAACATGTCAGAGGACCAGCCTGTGAGTCACTAGCCATTCTGCAGAAGCACATCTGGAGATGAATGACCACCTGTCATTCATAAGAACACAACTCTGTCTCACCTTCAAGAACCTCCATACTCTAGCCCCAGCTCACCCAGGCTGCTCCGTGACCCCTAACACCCACCACATCACATGCTCTGTTTCAGCTGGTTTCATGAGCATGTGCTGATCATTCCAGTCCCACCATGTTGCTCACACGTTTGCCTCTCTCCCTTCACTAAATCTAAAATTTATCCTTCCTCCAAGTCCAATGTAACCTGTTCTGTAAAGCCATCCTTGACAAGTAGCCTATGCATGGCTGTGTCTCCCCAGCTCTTAGCACACATGTAGCTCTACCTTGCATTGTGCTGATCACTCTTTATCCAAATAAATGAATTGAAGCACCTTATGTGAAGGGTACCCTGATAGTCTGAATTTAGAGTGTATCTACTGGGGCATAAATAAGACGAAAGGTCTGCCCTCAATTATTTCATTCTCTAGTAGGGGAGATAACACAACTATCCACAGAAGACATTCACATAAATTGCCCCAGGAGTCCACATGTTGGGAGAAGGTTTCCCCTGAACAGAGAGATGGGAAAGTTGACTAGAGAAGGAAACGTTGGGTCAGGCCATGGAGGTATGTGACAAGCATGCGTTGGTGTCCTTTCCACCTAACTTAGTCCCCCTCTGTGCATCCTTCACACCAGCTACCAAAGTGACCTTTCTAAAACCTGGCCAGGCTAATCTGCTGCTGAAAACCCTTCCTGACTCTCCACAGCTCACAGCAGCATTTCCCATCATGTGTCACAACATCAAGCATTCCACAAACAGTGAGCTCTCGACCAGCACTGCATTAAACAACCCTTGGAAACTCAAAGTGCTCATCTACTCAGTAAAGGCTCTGAGTGTTCTCTGGTCAAAAAGCCCACCTGACTTTTTTAAAATGATTTTTTATTGAAGTTTAATTGATGTACAATATTATATTCATAGGTGTACAATATAGTGAGCCATAATTTTTAAAGGTTATACTCCATTTATAGTTATTATAAAACATTGGCTATATTCCCCACGTTGTACAATATATCCTTGTAGCTTATTTTATACATAATAGTTTTTACCTCTTAATCCCCTACCCCTGTTTTGCCCCTCCACCCCTGCCCTCTCCCCACTGGTAACAACTAGTTTGTTCTCTGTATCTGTGAGTCTGCTTTTTGTTACATTCACTAGTTTGTTGTATTTTTTAGACTCCACATAATAAATGAGATCATACAGTATTTGTCTTTCTCTGTCTGACTTATTTCACTTAGCATAATACTCTCCAAGTCCATCCATGTTGCTGCAAATGGCAAAATTTCATTTTTTTTATGGCTGAGTAGTATTCCATTGTCTAGATATACCATGTCTTCTTTATCCATTCATCTGTTGATTCCTTCTTTCCTCAAGTACATTTGACCCCAAGGTGCTTTTTTCCCTTAAATATCTTTTGTCCACCTCAAGGTGCTGGTGTGGTCTGTACGGGAAATGGCTGACCTGCCGGATGGTACCCAGCACCCCCTGGAGGCTGGTTCTGTGTAGTTGTACAGCATTATCTCCCACCCACTCCCATCTTGCTGTGAGCTTTAGCTACACTGAAATTCCCACACAGCATCCTGGGCATGTGTTTGTGCACTAGCTTTTCTTTGACCAAGCCCCTCTTTCCTCCCAGGTGAACCCCATGCCCACTCCTGATAGGTCCTCTTCTAAATCTCAGGCCAGTCCCCACAGGCAGAGCAGAGCTGCTTGAATGTCTGTACTGCACTTGAATGTCCTTGGAATTTTACGTGGTTCTGCAGTTACACTTATTCACTTGGTTTTAGTCATAGGTTTAAAGTCAGTTTCTCCCAGTCTAATGGGAGTTTTAAGGATGAAGACTATAACTTCCTCTTTTGTTACATCCCTGGTCTTGACACTGAGTTGCGCTCAGCAAAGGTTTGTGTGAATGGTAAAATGGGGTCCTTCCAGATATGACCTAATGCTTTACCCCAGTTGTCTTTGGTTATCAGAAATCCCAGAAAAAAATCAGATTCTTGATTGAGGCTGTGTGCTCTATTCCTTGGAGATTCAGGAAGCACACGAGCAGATTAAGCCTGAGAAGGGCTAAGCAAAGGACCTGGTCTAATCCAGCCTTTCCTAAACACATGGACCCTGGTTCCAGGGGATGCAAGCTGCACAGAGCAGGTGTTGTGCTGGGCCCACCTCTCTGCTCTGCACAGAAAGTGCACAGATTTCTCTTCTGATGAGACGGGTGTGAGGAGCTTCTCCCAGCCTCTCTGCCCCAATTTCTTCCCCACCCACCATCCTCTCCTCTCGTATTTCTTCCTTCCCCTCTGCAGGACAGTGAACACCGCACAGATCCTTCCAAATCTAGATCCCATGTACACACAATGACCCACCTCGCCCTCACTTGGATGTCATTTCTCACATGCCATAATGCCAGTGTCCACAGCTGCACCTCACTGCGTCATCTCATCCTTCCTGCTGTCACCCCATCGCCCCATCACTCTTCTTCCTCAGGAACACAGTGTTCTAACAGCCCTCACGTACACACAGGAGGAACCCCAGTGAGCTTTCCCCCTAGACCCTGACAGTAGGCATTGGGTCAGCTAAGCAGTCACACTAGTCCCCAAATTCAAATGACTCGTGGATCTGCCTCTAGGTTTACTGGTAGCTCAGGTTTTAACCAGCAGTAGACAGCCTAACCCAGGTGCTTTGGGACCCCTGCATTCTACTGAATTTGATGAGGACCAACAGCTACCTTTACTGTAAAAGATCAAGTGATTTCCCCCAGCATAAGTTAGCAGAACAGTTCACAGAAGATGAAATTTAAGAAAACTGTGTCCAAATAGACTCTCCCTAGGATCTTCCCCTGCTCCTGGGGCTCTTTGAAATGTACTATGAGAAAAACAGAGCCAGCTTCCTTTAGTCATTTCTCATCTTTACTCAGATTTCTTTCAAAGTTAGGAGACTTCTGTAAGTTCCAAGCGGGGGGGACGCTGTGGTGGACACTGTAGTATGGGGTCTTACCGCAACAATAGCAGCCACTGGGGCCTTCTGCCTTCAGAGGAAGCCCCCTAAACTTTACACTGGGACCTCTTCCCGCCCTTTAGGCCGCAACTCCGATGCAAAAGGATCATCCTGTTGGCACGGACCTCCCACACCTGCCCTCCTCGCCACCCTGGTCTGAGCTCAGGCCCCCACCTGTCCTCCGAAGGCATCAAATGTCATGTTAGGATAACCTCAAGGCATCAGCTTATCTCTGAACCTTACGACAACCCCAAAGACCTAGGTTCCCTTGGAAAATCCCTGAGGCTACACAGCAGTACTTGGACCCAATTCACTTGAGGGTACACCCCTGGAGAAAAATTTTTAAAAACTCTTAGTGTTGCCAAGTGTAAACTGGTACATAAGCTTTGTCTCCCTAGCGTAGAATCCACTGGCACGTACACAGCCCTATAACATCCACTGTCCTGCCTGATCCTCACAACAACCTTGAGAGGTGTGCTGGCAAAGTCCTTTTTTAAACATAGATGCAAAGACTGTAAGGCCCACAGCTGGCAGGAGGCCAGAGGTGTTGGTCAGGACTGGGTCGTCCGGCCCCAAGCCCAAGCTCAGTAGCCTGACTGCATCCAATAGCCCGACTTGGCAAGGCTCATCCTTGACCTGACTGTTCCCCAGCCCCTGAGACAGCTACTCAGGAAAGCCCCCACCTCAGCCAGTGTCTGCTTTCTCTAAGCAGCATCTTCAGCTTATGTTGCAGAGAAACCTGTTCAATATTAGATGAAGCAAATCCCCTGACCCACCCCCCACACACAGGCCTTCCCTTAGTCACAATTTAAAGCCACGCTTTCTGCTTTCATTCAGTGTTAAAATAAGAAAGTACCAGGTGCAGCATTTTACCATTCATTTTCCACAAATCCACAGCAGCTAGTTCCAGACCAGCCACGAGGTCATGGAGACGGCTGGGTTTTCCTGCCTGAAGTGGTGAAACATCACTCCTGCAGCAGCGCCTCAGGATATACGTGGGGTGAGGCTGCCTCGGGTGCACGTCCAGGTCAGCCCAATGACCGCACAGCCTGCTCAGAGCAAGCAACTCCCAGCAGTATGTGCTCTGTCTTCAGGCCACCATACCAGGCGTGGGGCTTCTGTGAGTATTTTCCCTGCTGGGTCTGATGAAGCAATGGGAAGTTTGCAGATTGTTAAGTGGGACTAAATTCCAGGCAAATCTCTAAAAAAATATCTTCACACAAAGCAGATGAATACAATACAAGGCAGCCTGATCAGGCGCAAAAGGAGGGCTGAGCTGCGGAAAGACGCAGGAGCAAAGCAGCAGTGAAAGCACTGCGGGTCATCGAGGACCACAGTCTGGATGCCAGGGAGCCTCCTGGATGTGACTTTAAAAGTTGAGATGAATGAGCAGCACATGGAGGGGCCAGGAATTAATCCTCTTAATGGACTCCACATTGCTTCCTTCCTCATTAGCGTTCTTTACCCAATTTGTGGCCTCTGCATTTTAAGAGAGATGTCAAGACCTGGAGATGGTCCAGGGAAAAGCAATAAAAATGATTAAAGGGCATGGAAGTATGTCTTAGAGAAGGTGAGTGGAGAATTAGAGGCTGGAGGAGATGAGGCCACCAGTGACTCTAACCATGATCGTTGTCTGAACAAAAGGTCAGAAGAAATGAAGCCCTGGAAAACTCGCTTATACCCTGGCTGCATCCAGTGGAATCGAATGTCTAGGTATTTTGAAATAACTTCTTTGACAGTTAAATTTTTTTTTCATCTCATCCAGCTGGTGTTGAGTTAACCCAGCCTGAGTCTAAATCAAGCAGACATCTGCCTCCTGAAAGTTATATCGCTACCATGTGTTGGTCCCTGGTTTTGGGTTTCATCAAATGAAATGAACACAGGGACTTGATGAGTCTAAAATTTTAAATAAGAGGAGGGCAAAAGAGATGTGGGAATTCTCAGACTGGTCAGGGAATGGGTTTCAGAGGGAGCACAAGAACGACGTGAGAAGAGAGAAGAAAAGCAAAGAGGTCAAAGGCTCTCTGGGTCAACTGTGATCGACCAGCTATCCTAGGTGGACATAGACAGCAGAGATGAGTAAGCCATGGTGCCTGCCCTGGAGGAGCTCTAGGTGAGTTCAACCTTGTGGTGTGAGAATTGTCCTGATGGGTTTAGAGGCAGGAGCTACAGACACAGACGATGAGCACCCACCTCCCTCTGAGCAAGGATACTCTCATCTAACCTGGGAGGTATTTTTCTCCTGACCCTGGGTTCTTTGAAATGATGTTTCATGTCCAACTTTGCAAAGTCAGTGAGTAGGGAGCAAAGTGCCACTTCCAGGGCCATGTGCCATAGTGAAACAGCCAGGATGAATTAAGAAAGCAGCTCTAAAATTATCCCATTTTACCCATTTAAAGGATCATCTCCTCTTAGCTACCTAAAGAGAAACTAGCAGTAATCAACCAATGTCCTCAGTGTTTACTGAGGACCCACTGCATGTGAGATGCTGTAGATGTTTGTGGGGAAAGTAATACATCCAACCTGGAATGATTAGGATCCTCTTAAGGAAAATCAGACATGGGTAGTTATGGATGCTAGGTTCCAAGACATCACAGAGAGTCCACATTGACCCACCTCCTTACCTCCACCCTGTTTTGCAGGGTGTGGGGACATAACTGTGGCCCAGAGAGGTGAAATGACATGGCTCATGAGGTCTTTTGATGCCCAGTCCATGGCTCTCTGCAGCAGCCAGCGTATCAGGTTACAAACGGAGGAACCCACTATGGATACCAGTCCTGAAGGTCTGTGACTTCAGACAGGGGAGGACTGCTTCTACCCAAGGGAGCAGGATGGCTCTGGGGAGAATTAAAACTGGAAGCAAAGAAGAAAAACGATTGCACTCATCTGGGGCAAGGAGGTAGGACAATCTCATCCACAAATATGCTTTTTTCCTGCCCAACATGTATTAGAGGAAATCATAACAGCATCAATATATGCCTTTCTAGTAATTAGCCATGATGAAATAAACTATGAAACTGATAAAACACCTACATACACATGCACAATCTCTCAGTATTGCTGCTGCTACTAAGAGATGATGAGAACTCAATAAGGCAATGTCCACTATTAAAGGATGTAATTAACACACTAATATAACATTGTGAATGACACAATATTAATTTTGGAAGTGGAGTCAGGAAGTTTGGAAGCAAGAGAAAAGGAGGGGAAACCTTCATAAGATAATTATCACCCATTCTTAAGAGTATCCCGTGAGCGCCTCTGCAACAGACCCTGGTACC
Organism: Mesoplodon densirostris; assembly: GCF_025265405.1. Lineage (NCBI taxonomy): Eukaryota > Metazoa > Chordata > Mammalia > Artiodactyla > Ziphiidae > Mesoplodon > Mesoplodon densirostris. Next base: position 106,923,398 of record NC_082664.1, read on the forward strand.
TGCCTGCCTAACAGCCATTCCCCCTTCACCTTGCTCTTTGTCACCTGAACCCTGGCTTTGTACTGGGGCTGTGTGCTCTACAAGGTCATGAGTCATGTTGGTCTAGGCTAGGATGGCAACACCATTCCGCTTTGTCAGACAACCAGGCTCTCAACCTCCACTGTAGTGAGGGATGCCCATATGATTCAGTTCTTACCAATGAAGCTTATGGAAAAATCCTCCAATTGGGAAGGAAGCTTCAGGGGCACCAGCCAAAACTTGCCCTCTGGATGGACTTCCCTCACTGCTGTCTTGCAGGGTCATCCCTGAGTGGGATATTTGCTATGTGAGTGCAACCGTTCTCACCTTGCACTCACATAGCAAGCCCACCTATCAGAGAACTGAGCCCAGCGTTCCGCCTCTTCTGGTAGCTGGTCTTAAGGAGCTCCCATGCAGCCATGGGTGTGAGCTGATGAAGATGCAGGGGTGTGGCAGTGCTGGTTGGTATGGAAATCTGGGCCACCTGTTCATGCAGCTTACTTGTGCCCAATGCCAGATGTACCTCTTCCACCTTATGACTCAGTGAGTCGGATGGAATCCAGCTCATTGTGGGAAGTTCTGGTCTCGTGGTGACTTGATGTCCAATGACAGCGGCTTCATCTCTAATAGGGCCAGTTGCATGTCAAGATCTGTGTTTCAAATGGTTGATAATTCTTGGTCAGGTGCCATGGCCTTGCCCTAGAACCCTAAGTGTCTACGTCACGGTTCTCATACTGGAACTTCACAAACTCGACATGGGGCTCTTCCCACCAGTTACCATAGGGCTGTGCAGTGGCTTAAACCGCAGCCTCAACCTGCTACAGCCCTTTCCTGCTCTGCAAGATGCAATAATTCGTTCTGTACTTTGGAGGAGCTGTCACGATATGCCTAAGACCAGTAGACCCCTACAAACGTTACTAATTTGGCAGCCTCCTGAATTTGTATAGTTTTGCTCTTACTCTCTGGAGTTCATGTGTCTTGCCAAGGCCTTCCGTGCATCTTCTTGCTCATCAGCTGCCAAGAAGGGCCCCGTGTTTTCACACTTTGCCTTACATTGGTGATTAATCACCCTCGGCCTCTCATTGTCTATCTCTAATGCATTGATAGCCCCACCAATAGCCTTATAATTTCTAACTTTTAAAGTTTTACCAAACTTCTAAATCCTTAGATACTGTGCCCATGGTGCCCACCTTCCTCTGGCATCCCTCCCAGCCCTCTACCTGTGACACTACAACACTGCCAAGGCCAGGGTCAATCAGACTCCACCTACCATGGGGGAGAGCACTTTCACTGCCCCCTGACCAGTAGTGACCCAGCCCCCAAATCCCATCTTTGAATCTGCTTCCTCAGCTCACTGCTGGCACCAACTGCTGTTGGTCAGGTTCCACAGGAAACAAGCTTCAATGGCCCTGAAGCTGGTTGTCCCCAGTTGAGGCAACTTTGCCAGGCCTTCAGGCCCCTCCATCGACTTGTCCTTGGATGCAAACTGCCCCAAGGGAAGGGGTGCAGCTGTGGGTGAGACACCTCCCTTTAGAGACAGAGAGGACAACGCCTGGAGAGGGACATGGCTGTGAGTGGCCAGCAGGCAGCACCCCTGACAGCTGGGGGAATGAGGATCTTGGTCTTGAAGAGAGATTCAGGAGCCATAGCCCAACATCCACTGCAGCATCTTAGTCTAAAGAATTTGAAGAAGCTTAGAAAACACCCATACCACACAGGAGGTGAGGAAAGAGGAATAAAAGAAAATCACATTTAGCACACAAAACGTAACCAAGCAGGAACCTATGGCGCCTTCTCGGGACAGAGCCCTCCCCAGTATCCTCTGCTGTCGCTCCTCTCTGAAGTACCTAGGTAACAGTATCTGATGCACATTTCCTGAGTTGTTTTACAGATGCTAAAACCACCACCACACACAAGAAATTAACTACTTGATGACCATGAGCACCTGTAACCCCCGGACCTATTGGCACCTAAGGATTGATAATGTTAAGCTCTGTGACACCACCCTGTTGCCTCACCATGAACCAATCAGAGAATTGTGCATGAGCTGATCACAAACTCTGCCACCTCTCTCCCTCACCTAGCCTTTAAAAAGGCTTTTCCAAAACCCATCAGGGAGTTCAGGCTTTTTGAGCAATGGTTGTCGCAGACTCCTTGTACAGAGCCCTACAATAAACACTGCACTTTCCTTCACCACAACTGGGTGTCAGTAGATTGGCTTTACTGTGTGTGGGCAAGGAGACCCAAGTTTGGATAGTAAAAAATTTGCCCCAAAGATCTTGCACATCTATTAAACAGGAACCAAACTTGATTGTCAGCTTCCCAGTGACAAGTAACAAGAGGAAAGGTGATCGTCTCCAAGATTCACAGAATCTACAAGATAAAAGCATCCCATGCCCTCAAGAGCATGAGTGCTTTTCCTGGGTGTGAAGTCTAAATTGTATTTCTCCTCTGAGTCCTGATAGATCACGGAAGTGGACAAGAACGCCAGCATCACCCCATGGGCAGTATAATAGCAAGTATTTCACGGCAACTTCTCAGCACCCTCCTCGAAGCTTATCTCAGGCACAGCACCGAAGAGCAGCAGGACAAGCAAATTGAAAGTCTGTACATGAAACTCTTCCCAGGCAATTGCATCTCAAGTTCCACCTTCTCAGAGAGAAATGTATGAAAACATTCTCAGAGCACCTGTCTATCTGTTGGTAAATGTTTTTTAAAGTAGGTACAATAATTGCAATCATCTGTTGCATTTTAAAAACATTTGTTCAGCAAACCGTCTTTAGAAAAGCAAATCATTTTCATTTGGTTGAGAGGTTGGTAATAAATTAAGCCTTTCATGCCCATAGAAAATGATTTTGTGTTTTAGTTCCAAATCTCCCCCTGTCGGCATTCAGAGAGACATACTTAGGGAAAAAAGCAAAACAGATGATCTGGCTGCAATGCTGAAGGAGGGCCACATCTGTCTCCAAGCCCCATGGGCCACTTACTGGGATAAATCTTCCTGTCCCAGAAATGTTAGGGCACCGGGCTTCTGGGCCTCCTCTCCGTAATGGCCTGTGTTTCCAGCTTCCTTTCCGACTCAGAGGCATTCACCGTGGTTCCAACCACCCCACTGGCCCCCAGCATCTTGGGACCCCTGCCCCCATTGTTCCTGGAAACTCACCCCTACTTCCTCTTCCCTTGGGTCATCGACACACCTACAGTCCTTTCCAATTTGGGGAGGTCAAGCACTATTCTTCCTATATTTTGCTGTTTTCCAAGTTTTTTTTTTTTTCCTTTTGAAGGACTCTGACCTCTCCCATGAGTTGGAGCATCAATGGTGAAATTGGAAACATATTCCACTCATCTGTCTTCCAACCTTAAAGTGGAGCCATATAGCCAGCACTGGAGAGAGAAACAGGCCCTCACTTGTCCCCCCGTGGTCTCTCCAGGAGACAAGACCAAGGCTTTCTTGATCCACTGAAGTTGACAGAAGAGCAATCCCCAGGCTGAGTTCTTGCTGTGGCCAGTCACAAGTTCCAAATCCAAAAGGAACAGAAAGTGTCGCTGAATGACATCAGCAGCAGGCTTTGTGGGGCGGAGCCAGGGGCAGTGTGGGAAAAAGCACGGGGGGTGAGATTTAGACAAAACTAAATGCAAAGTGTCCCTCCCCTTTATGTTTGTGGGCTTCACTTCACTAACCTGTTAACAAAGATGATAACTATAAAGCCTGCCCTCCAAATTTGTTGGGGAGGTGAAAGGACAGACGGTCTTCATGGTTTGGGTTCCTATCTTTGCAGACCGTGAGACCAAGATTCAAGGGCAAGAGATGGATTTGGAGATAAACCTGTGTTCGTTTTCTAGAGCTACCCTAACAAATTCCCACAGACTAGGGGGTTTAGACCCAGGAATGTATCGTCTCACAGTCCGGAGTCCAGAAGTCCAAGATCAAGGTGTTGGCATTGTCGGTTTCTTCTGAGGACCATGAGGAAAGGATCTGCTCCAGGCCTCTCTCCTTGGCTTGTACATGGCCATTGTCTCCCTGTCATCACATTTATTCTATTTCTGTCCCTGTCCTAGTCTCCTCTTCTTAAGGACACTGCCACACTGGATTAGGGCCCACATTCATGACCTCATTTTAACTTATGAAGGTGTGGATGGAAAAGGTCACCTGCCATATCATTAAACAAAACATGTTTCAGGCATCAAACCCTCAGCCACTGCAGCCCACTTGTGAACCCTGAGGAGACTCAGGATGGAGACAAAGAGGAAACTGGCCCTAGATAGCTAAGGTGCATATCAAAGAAATTATTTCAATGAGCCCAGAGTTTGTTCTTCCCCACAGTCGGGGGCTGGGGGGCTGCAGTGTCTGAGGGCTTGATGGCCACAACATCCTTGGCTTACTGAAGTCACAGGCGACATTCCATGTCCACAGTCTCTACGTAGTGTTCACAGCTGGATCTTTAATCCCTGGCAGAGGGCCTCTACCTCTTTGCGAAAGCCCATCCCCAGGGCCCAGGGCCACACAGGACCCAGCTGACATCTCAGCACCTTCTCCAGGTGATGCTTACTCCTTTGAAAGGACCTTTGGTGGAGGCACTCCCCACAGCAGGGGGACACATGCTTTTCCTGTGCGGAAAGATCCCCTTAGAAGGGCTCTCAAATGCAGATTCCTAGAGCACAGGCCCTAGGAATGCTGATTTAGAAGGTTTAGAACTTTTTAGCATTTTTACCCTACTGCACTGGCAGTTCCCTGGCATGTGGCCAGGAAGCCACAATGAGAGGAAGGTCCTCCGAGGGACCCAACCCTGGCAGTGCCTGTTTGCTTTTGGAGAAATCTGCAGCCCCACCCGCAGTGCCCCTCAGCCCTCCACCCCCCTCCCATTGCCAACTCAGTCCCTGAAGGACTTCTGCTTAGAGGCGACAGGCCTTTCCCCCTCATACAGATAACTGTACTCTCAACTTGCATCATCAAAGTCTTATCACAAGTATGTCTTAACTCTGAAACTCAAGGCACCAATCCGGGTCCAATCAGGAGACAGAAATCTGATGAGAGATGGCAAAATGGTGAAAGAACTGCTTGCCCCAGAACAGGATGTGAGTTAATAATATAAAGAATTGTTGTGCTATGAGAATAACTATAAATATATAACAAGCACTCAAAGGGCACCCAAAGGGAGCTCAAGGAAGGATACATCTACCCAAGGCTGGGGTTCAGACCTCAGTGGAGAAGGTATGGTTTCAGAAGACTGGATGATGGACAGGTTCACCTGGATGCTTGGGCAGAGCTGGTCCACAGGCAATGGGCAAGTGGGAAGCGGCCTTCCAGGGTGCAGGCTCATGATGCGCACAGAGGGGTCACAGTGCCTGAAGTCCACTCACAGGTGAGGTAATACCAGGCCTGGGTGTGTGTCTGCACTGGGATGGCTCCAGAAAGTTGGCCAACAGGCCGGGTTGTGTGCAGCCTGGGTGCAGGGCTGGGGCAGAGACCCACCAGATGTCCCCCTACAGCCTAATCTCTGACTAACCATGTAGTGGGAGCCAGAAAAAAAAAAGCAAAAATAGAGCAACTGGAACCAGGAAATGAAGCACCTTCCTCCTGCAATGACCCGCCAGCGCCCTCTACTGACAAAGTCTAACCTTGTGGTCGCGGTAAAGGAGAAAAGCCCTTGTGGCCAATTGGGGCCTGAAGGGTGAATTTGGAATTGAGAAGAAATAAGTTGATATAATTGGCATGGTCAAGAAAACATTGGAGGAATCCATTTCAGGGCACCGTGAAAGCTAACGACCCTATTCAACATTTGCTGAATTTTCTATCAGAAGTACCGCACAACACAAATCTATTATATAGGGGAAATAGGAGATGGAAGTGGATTCCTCTTCAAGGCAGGCACTGGCTTAAAATGGGTTCTTCGGCAGCTGTGACAAGTTCAGGAGATTATGTCCTGTGCTTAGAATTGTAAAAAAAAAAAAAAAATAGGAAAACATAATTTTTTTCTCTCAGGTGGAGATTATCATCTCTTTCTACTACACTCCTTTTCTCCCTCTCCGTGTGTGTGTGTGTGTGTGTGTGTGATGCACACACACTTATATACACATATATCAAAGGTAGGTCAGGAAAAGAGACTTGGGCTTACATTTAGGAAATATGCTATCCTCTCAGGGGAACCAGCAGCAAATCCAGGAGGCTCTGAGTCATATTGTTCTTTCATTTGAAATGCAAGCCAGCCAAGTGGCAAACACTGGATGGTTGGACCCCATGGTTGAACATACACATTAGGCAACATTTGATTTCAACTAACAGAATACCTGACTAAGAATGGCTTACAAACCAGAAGTCTGTTGTTTTGTTTTGTTTTGTTTTTCTGTGACTTAGCAGTGCCAGAGCGCTGGGTCAACATCTCTGGTATTTTCTTGCCTTTCTCTTCATGGTCACAAAATGGCTGCAGGAACTCAAAGCATCAGATCCCCACATAGTATTGCTTAAAACAGACAGGACAGGAGTCAAGAGTGCCTTCTCTCTTGTGCTGCTGTCTTTCTTTACGAGAGAGGATTTTACCCAGAAAACCCCAGCTGATATCCCATGACATCTCATTAGCCAGGACAGCGAGGTCATATGCTCACCTCTGCACCAATCACTGGCCAAGGGACTGGCATTGTCATGACTGACTGGCACTAATCATGATTCATGTCCAGGACATGAACACATTTACTCCAAACAGAAACAAATATCTAAATATTAAGGAGAGGGATAGGACCGGCTGGCTGGAAGCAGCCAACAGGCATGGTGAACATTTTATTACACCCTATCCTCGCTAGGTTGCAAACATGTTAAAAGAGAAAGTATATGTGGAAAGTAAATACCATATTTTAAAAGCAGAGTTTTTAAATGAATGAAAATATTGTTGTCAGAAATTAGAAAAGAAGCTCCTTTTTGGAATCCAGATAGAAGCCCCTAACAAGTTATAAAGAGCTGCTCATGGAAGGGCTATGAATTGGACGCTTTAGTCAGTTTTTAACAAGTAACCTGTAATTCTCCACCAAATTCCAAGAATTGTCCCCATAGGGAACAATGAAAGGCAGGAGAGATGGAAATAAATGGGCTCATAAGGTGTTATCTTGACTCCTTCTATATTGTCCTGAATTCCTCTGAGACAGGAGCCCCTGTCATCACCAGTCTGGCTGGTGAATAAAGAGTTCAGACGAACCAGGTCCTTGCTTTCCTGTTTCAACATGGCTTCTGGGATGTCTTCAGCCTTCCTGGATGAGATTGCAGCGGAAGACTTGGCCCCTCCTCCTCTCCTCCAGTTTACTTGATTCCTCTACCCTTTGCCTTGTTTCTTCTTTCTCGTTAGCATTGGTCATTAGCATTTTCCCTTCAGTTCTGAAATACTGCGTTCTCTCAAGCCCCAGGCCCCCTGCAGCATGAGGGATGACACTGGTGTCCCTTTTACCCAGTAGGACATTGGCCCTGGCCTTTCTCATTGTCCCGCACTGACACGTTGTGGGGCATCATCTCACAACCCTCTTGCAGCTATTTATCTATTTACATGGTGACCTGGGCCCTGCTCATAATTAGGAACCCTGTGGCCATCACACTGAGGATGCAGGCAGAAGCAAGGCAATTTAGGGGAAAAAAAACAAGGATTTTGAAGGTAAGCAAATCTGGGCTCCAAGTCCCAGCTCTGCCTCTTACTAAATATGGGTGTGGTAGATGAAAGAGGTGTAATTCTTTGCTACTCCTCCCATTGAGAGATGGAATCCAGTGCCCCTCCTCTTAAATCTAGGCTGGCTTCAGTGATTTGCTTGATCAACAGAATACGGCAGATGTGAAAATCTGTGACTTCTGAGGCCAGATTTTAAGAAGCCTTGCAGACTTTTGTAACCTCTGCCCTGGGGAAAACCAGTTGTCATGTGAGAAATCCAACTGCCCTGAGACCACCATGCTGTGAGGGAGCCCAAGCTAGAAACTACGTGGAGAAAGAGGATGGAAGGAGAGGGTGAGGTCAGGCCAGACCAGGTACAGGCAAGAGAGAAAAGTTCATGTGAACTTTCCAGCTGCAGCAAATGTGATATGAAGAACCAAGGAATCTAACAGAAATCAGAACCAAGCTGCCAGTCAGGTTGTCCCAGCCACTTCCAGTCATTTGGGCCAAACTAGCTGAGGGCTCACCACTGTGGAGCACAGAGTAGCCACCCCACTGTTTCTGAATTTAACAGCCCTGGTTAGCTATTCAACTGGGTTTGGGGTATAGATTTGCTGCAATACATAGTGCCAGAACAAGAGGCACTGGGCAAATCCTCAAGCTTTCTGAACCTCCATTTCCCCACTATAAAATGGGGCAAGGAGAGCATCTATTTTACCTATATTACCTGTCTCATGTGGCTTAAACAAAATGATATCCTCAAGGTGTAGTCCAGTGCTTTGTAGAGGGTAGGCAATGATTTACCATTGGGTCCCTTGATGTAAGCTAAAAATATATTCTAGGGCTTCCCTGGTGGTGCAGTGGTTGAGAGTCCGCCTGCCGATGCAGGGGACACAGGTTCGTGCCCCGGTCCGGGAAGATCCCACATGCCGCGGAGCGGCTGGGCCCGTGAGCCATGGCCACTGAGCCTGTGCGTCTGGAGCCTGTGCTCTGCGGCGGGAGAGGCCACAGCAGTGAGAGGCCCGCGTACCGCAAAAAAAAAAAAAAATATATATATATATATATATATATATATATATATATTCTAGGCAGCAACGTGTTAAACTCTAATTAGGAGGCTGTTAATCATTGCTGATAATGCCTCTTTTACATTGGGAGCTGGGCTGAAGTCAAGAAATTGTTCATGAGGGTCTTTTTTTTTTTTTTTGCAGTACGTGAGCCTCTCACTGTTGTGGCCTCTCTCTTTGCGGAGCACAGACTCCGGACGCGCAGGCTCAGCAGCCATGGCTCACGGGGCCAGCCGCTCCACGGCATGTGGGATCTTCCCGGACCGGGGCAAGAACCCGTGTCCCCTGCATCGGCAGGCGGACTCTCAACCACTGCACCACCAGGGAAGCCCTATGAGGGTCTCTTAAGTGTCAAGCAAAGCCCATAGAACCAGCCCCAGCTTATGCTTCCCAGGAAGATGGCTCAGCTTATAAAAGCTGTCTGTGCTGAACAGGAAAATGCAAGTAACTATGTGATTCAGGGCCGCTGCAGCAATTCTGGAGATACAGAAATTGTGCTGTATATTACATATGTATATTGTGTATATTATATATTTTTATTATATATATATCCTACTAGTTCTGTTTTTCTGGAGGACCCTGACTAACACAGTTATCAGCCCTAGACATTTAATTGCAAAGTGCATTTTGTCTCATCATGGATGAACCATATGAACTCATGAACATCTCCCTGATTTCAATTAGCTCCCAAAGTACACAGCTTAAGAGGTCTTTAGAGATCCTTGAGCCCAACCTTGCCATTCTCTCATTATTTGGTAGGAAAATTATGGATAACCATTATTTAGTTTTGTTTTTTATTGAAGTATAGTTGACATATAATATATAAATTACAGATGTACAATATAGTGATTCACAATTTTTAAAAGTCATACTCCATTTATAGTTATAAAATATTGGCTATATTCCCCATGTTGTACAATATATCCTTGTAGCTTATTTTATGCATAATAGTTTGTACCTCTTGATCCCTTGTATTTCCCCTCCCCGCTTCCCTCTCCCCACTAGTAACTACTAGTTTTTTCTCTATATCTGTGAGTCTGTTTCACTTTTGTTATATTCACTAGTTTGTTGTATTTTTTAGATTCCACATATAAGTGATATCATACAGTATTTGTCTTTGTCTGACTTATTTCACTTAGCATAATACCCTCCCAATCCATCCATGTTGCTGTAAATGGCAAAATTTCATTCTTTCTTATGGCTGAGTGGTATTCCATTGTATACATATATACCACATCTTCTTTATCCATTCCTCCGTTGATGGACACTTAGACACCATTTCATTTTGACAGGATTTTAAGCTTGTTGCCTCATAGATTGAGCAAGATTTGTTCTGTGGGGAGAGGAAAAGTCTTTTTTTATTTTTATTTTGTATTGGAGCATAGTTGATTAACAATGTTGTGTTAGTTTCGGCTATATAGCAAAGTGATTCAGTTATACATATACATGTATCTATTCATTTTCAAATTTTTTTCCCATTTAGGTTATTAAAGTATATTGAGCAGAGTTCCCTGTGCTATAGAGTGGGTCCTTGTTGGTTATCTATTTTAAATATAGTAGTGTGTACATGTCAGAATTCCCTGGCAGTCCAGTGGTTAGGACTCTGTGCTTTCACAAGGGCCCGGGTTCAATCTCTGGTCGGGGAACTAAGAGTCTTCTGACCGAGTGGCACAGCCAAAAAAAAAAAAATAAGAAAGGTCTTTAATTCACTCATTCTTTTTACAAAGATTGAAAGTACCTACTATGTGCCACTGGAAATATGGAGGTAATAAAGCAAGCATCCCAGCTCTATTGGAACTTACATTGGAGAAAACAAGGGCTGGATACAAGGGCAAATAGGTGGATTAAAAAACAGATGAACAGCTATACCCAGCCAGGAGTGATGGAGCCCAGGCCATGTCAAGGGAACTTTCCAGTAGTCCACTGTGGGGTTCCAGGATATTTGTACTTTTACTCTTATTTTTGTTACTTCATTTATTTTAATTTTTTTGCTTGTGACATATGCTCTTCATATGTGTAGATGACTAAAGCTGGAAGGAATTTGGAGGGTGGGGTGTGGATAACCACTGACAGATCCCCCACAGGCACTGACAGACTAAAATGATGGGGCGGGCCTCTTCAGATGAAATTTAACAAAGATAAATCCTGCACATAAGGAACCCCACCCCAAGAAATAAAGAAATACTAAAAGGGAGACAGGTGGCCTATGCACAACAATTTATAGGATAGTCAAAAATAAGTTTAATAGTGGAATGTGGTCCTCCCAAATTACCATCATGTTGGGGTTCATTGATAGAGGTATGTTCTCATTGGGGAGCTGGGTCCTATGGCATCATGCTGCCTTCTGGGTTTCTTTTTACCTCTCTGATGGTGAGGGGAGGGCTCTCTTTTCTTTGACTTTGTTGCTGTTCTCTAAAGTTCTGTCCCAGACTCAATTCTCCTTACTCTCCTCCATGTTCACCCTACACGACTTCAGGCTACTGTATAGCTGGCAATGGTTCCCACACTCCAGGGCACACCTATCCCTGAGCTCTCTCATGTACTTGGCTATTCCATGGGCAGATCGAAATCAACAGCTCAACAAACTGACAGGTATTTAATACAGGAAATTTGCTAAGCTAACAGATTTCAGGTGATTTCCCCAAAGGAAAAAACCAAAAATGGCAACTATGTGAGGAGATGAGCAGGTTAATTAGCTTGACTGTAGTCTTCATGTCACTATGTGTGTATATATACATATATATATATACCAAATCACCTTGTGGTACATCTTAACTATACACAATTTTTATTTAAAAAAATTAAAAAAACCAAGTCGACAAGTTCAAAACTAAACTTCTAGTCTTTGTCTGAAATCTGTTCCACCTTCTCTCATTTCTGTGGTTGTGCCATCACCAGTCACCAGCAGAAAAACTGGTATTTGTTCTTTTCACCACCTTAACCCTCGCCTTCCACAACCAATCAGTTATTCACTGGGTGAAAATTCCTCCTGCTGCAATCCCTTCCCCCCTGTCCTTCCCACTGTATGGGTCTTGCTTCAGACCCTCAGCATCTGCCACCAAGCTCATGGCAACAGAATCCTAACCTGTCTACCTGACTCTAGGCTAACTTTGCTTTAATGCAGCCTCCCCTTTTCCAGACGAGAAATGTTTAGAAAACACAAGTCTGACCATTTCACTCTCTTGTGAAAATCCTTCATGCAAAACTCATGATATTTCCATACTTGGCATAGCTGACAAGGTGCTCTATGCTTTGGTCCCTGCTGCCTTTCCTAATTTTACCTCCTCCCCATTCCATTCACACCCCTCATTCTAGCCTACTGCAGTGTGCCTGTGGAGGCCTTTTGGGCAAAGACTTGGATATCTTTATATTCACAATACCTCTCTCAGCACCTGATATCTCATGTGCAATACATTATAGAATGGATGGATGAATAAATGAATGAATGAATAATATACTGAGGACTCAAAGGCAAGAGTAGCCAATGCAATCTGGGGAGGTCAGAGAAACCTTGTCAAGTATGTGACATTTGAATGAGTCTGAAAACATAAGTGGAATAAGCACTTCAGGCATCAAGAATAGCATATGGAAAGGCTTGGAGGCATCAGAAAGATAGCATATTCCAGAACTTTCTGTGGTTTAATAGATGGATGGAAGTGGAAAAAGTGATGCAGGAAAAGTAAGCAGAAGGCAGAAAATATGAGCCCTGGTACCGCAGGGAGGCATTGCAATCTCAAATGCTAATAGGGGTTAGACAAGCAATCAAGACGTATGCAGAAAAAAGAAAAGAGAGGTGAGGCCTGGTCCTCCTTAGAGTTCCTGTCCCAATGAAGAGACTTCCAAAATTAATATTACAAATGAATATTGACCTGGTAAAATGAAAGACGGGACAACAGTTTAGATGATGGGATGTGTTGGAAGGACAACAGAACACCATTTTAGCTGATGGGAAGTGTTGGAATAGTTTTAAACAGGAGAATCATGTGATCAGTTGGGGTTTGGAGAATACCACCCTGGCAGGGGTTTCTAGTATGGAGGCAGAATGGGGTGGGGTCAAAGGTAAAAAGAGATGGCTGAAGAAGGGAGCTATTGAGCCATCAGGGTAAGAGGTAACAAAGTCTGACCTGGGGCAGTGGCGATGGTCGTGGAGGAAAAAAAGAGACAGATTTTACAGCTACCGAGAACTTAGAAACCATGACAATGGAAGATGAGATATGGTGATGCTCACAAAACAAAGGCATCCATCATGACCTAATTCGTGGTGTACACTTTCAAGGAGCCATGGTATGTATAGGTGCCCAAAGCATGAAGACGTTTAACCATTTCTGCAGTTCAGTATGAATAAAACATGTTGGCTTTAAAGACCCAATCTGAAAGGAAAAATATTTTACCTTTTGGTGAATTAAATCAGATTACAGTACAATAAGCTCTCTTCTCCATTTTCCAGCTTTCCTAAATGAAGCAGCTTTTTTCCATGTTAGACATCTCTATTAAGTCACACATTTCTCAGTCTGGGGATGTGAGAGGCAGGGGGTCATCAGGGTTGCATTACTGGTGGGTACTCTGTCAGAATGGGGAAGGGGTTCCATTAGCTGGGTCACCTCGATAGTATTCATCCCACCCAAGATCATGCTTCTCATCTCTTATTTATTAATGGGTTAATCTAAGCCCATCAACCTGTATTTTATCATTGTTTAGTAGCTTTCTGTGAGACATGGTTTCCTCACTTTCATTATTTCACAAAAGTTCTGCCAGGAGTAATAAACCTTTTCTGACACTGTCCTTGGATTTCTTTAAGTCAGTGAGCATTAGCAGACCCATGAGGCCAGGATTCCTAGAACCAGTGCAGATCTGGGTAGGACAAGCTCCAAGCAGGATACCCAACCTGCCATAGACGAGCCCCAAATAGAGACTACACTCAACTGCCATCCCAGGTGACCTTATTGTTCTGAGATGCTGTCATATGGCCAAATTTCCCCCATTATCTTACCTTAAAAGGAAAAATCGAGGGAGCTGTAGCATATACTGTTGATATCCATCCCTAGCCCCTTAGCACTCACCCTCTAGTATATGCCCAGGGATTCTTTCTGTGAGCACCTTCGGTCCCCTGCTTAGGGCTTTCTCTGGCCACAGGAGTTTGCCACCTGATTTCTCTCACTCTTCTATGTATTAACAGAGCCTGTTTTCTGCAGGGAGAAATGAATCCAGCTCTAGGGAAGGATGGAAAAGAGTTAATGTCTGTCCCTGTGAGCAGCTCTCAACAATGATGGATAGGAGCTGGAAGAAAAGTACCCCAGCTCTCACTCCTTGGGCAGGACGACTCGGAGGCATGTTCTACACAGACTCCCAGTGGACCACAGTAGGAGAAACCCCCAGTTGCCCACAGTGGTAATTTACTTATCAAGGCAGCCTGTATTAACTTCCTTCCCTTCCCTTGCTTTACTTACCATTAGGGGAGAACCTAAGTTCCTGTCCCAAGGAAATACCTTGTGCTTCCTGAGATCTCTTCCTAAATAAACAACTTACATCCAAATCCTTGTCTCAAGGTCTACTAGAAGAACTCAAATACTAGAGCTATGAAGAATTTCTAATTAATTTTAGATTATTCCCAGCCCTACAATTTTTGCTTCCCAATTATTTCACGACTATGTCCCCTTCTCTAACAATACATTGTTCAAAGCCTCATCTTTTCCCAATGTGACACGGAAATAGCTCTTTAACTCATCTTCCTCTCTTTTGCTATGGTCTCTTCACATTTATCTATTCCACTGTTGCAGAGTCATCTCTATAAACTTCAAATATTGTCATGTCACTGGTTTAATCCTTCAAAATTTCCCATTGACTACAGGAAGACTTTTAGACTACATAGCCTAACCTATAAGACCCCCGCACCCTCGATTTGGCCATATGGTCCATATCCAGCCCATCATACACTCATACACAGAGATATGGAGTCAGAGTTCCTCTGCTGAAACCTTTAGTTTCCACCTATGGATGCTTCTTCATGATCTCACCGGTCTTTATCCATTAAGAGCTAGCTGGGAACATGTCCTTTTGCGTTGTTTTAGAGAGCTTTGTCTTTCTTCTTGTCATGAAGGTTTTATGGAATGTAGAGCATTTATTTGATCTTTTGGTGCTAAACCTAGGGGAGAATTCAGCTCCAAAATGCAAGATGCTCAGAGTTCCCATGGAGAATATCAGAAAGGATGTCACAAGATAAGCCTTTCTCAACAGGGAGCAAAGTTCACAGCAGCAGGTTGTCAAGACTCACCCCTGATAATGTCAAAAGAGATCATGGTAGGAAGAGAAATCTGACCTTCAGAGAAAATTGTAAGTTAAATAGGTGAGGGTATTCTTTCCTATTATTTCTTTAAAATTATGGTAGGAAGGATCTATCCCTTGCTCTCTGAATGTGACAGACTTCATAATATCAACAAAAATAGTCTAAGACTTTGTAATCAGTCAAGTCTTATTTATTTTTGTTACCTCAGAATCCAATGAACCATGGTTTCTGAACAAAGAGTCTCGATAGTGGATTTTACTTGCAGATGTACACATGCACACACACACGTACATATTGCTTTTCATGGAATCATCTCAATAACTCATTGAGGTACTTGCCTCAGTTTTGTTGTCTCTAAAATGGAGGAAATAATAATACCTATTTCATTAAGGTATTTTAAGGACAAAATGATTTGATACATGTAAAACACTTACACCAGGCACTAAGGGCTATAGCTTACCTTTATTCTTTTTCATCATTATCATTGCCATTATCATCAATATCCTAGGCTTAAAAAGAAGGAAATTGATACATAGAGAATTAAATAATTTGCCCAAGATCAAAAAGCTGTGTCAGAACAGGAATCAATACCCATGCTCATACCTGTCTGCTGTGTTGTCCCTTCAGTCATAACTGAACTTGAAGCTCCCACAAGTGCAATAGCCTCCCAGGCCTATGTACCTTTGCATATGCTACTCCCTCTGTCTGGCAAACTTCTATTGATCCTTTAACATGCAGAACTATAGTCCCACAGAACTATGATATCTGATGGATTAATAGATTATGAACTCTTTCCAAGTCTTCTCTGCCCCTTCTTAATTATCTCTCTATTCCCAGCACATAAAAGAGTATCTAGCATGTGGTTAATCTCTAAATACACATTGAATGAATGGGTATATGAATATGTTTGGCCAAAAACTTCGTTCAGGTTTTTCCATAAGATGTTACAGAAAAACTTTTTGGCCAACCCAATATATGCATACGAAAATGTTGGCCTTCTCCAAGAAAATGAGATGAAAATGTTTCACTTAGGAACCTTGGTTGATACTTCCAAGAGCCTCTGGATTAAATTACTCCCCCTCCTACAATTTATTTCTTAACTGAGCTATAAGGTGTTCAGAGACAGAAGTAAGGTGGGTTGGTGGGAATGGAGGGGGAGGTTAGTCCAGTCCTTCTGGAAGGCACACTATAATACATGTTTTCTACAGAGGAAAAGAAGTCTTATATTTCATACATGCATCCATATATTCATTCACTCATTCATGTGTTCATTCAATAATATTTATATCTCCTTTATTCAACAAACATTCAATATAATATTTAAGTCCCCCAAGAACATCTCTACCCTTTTTAACTGCAGAAAAATGTTGGCAGAAAAATGAAAGAGACAGACTTGGGAGTCATTCAAGACATGGGGTCAAGTCCAGTCATTGGTAAGTTATTTAACCTCTCTAAACCCGTCCTTCTAAATAACAGCCCCCACCTATTGAGGGACAATGATGCATGAGAAATGGAGCCAGGGTCTTTGCACACCAACTTTTTAATCCTCACAAGCCTTCCAGCCTACTCATCCCTTAGAGGATATCTGTGGAAGGATTAGAGATAATGAACTGAGGGCACTTAGAACCAACCTGGCAGGTAGTGGGTATTAGTCTACTACAATTCAGAAGGGCTGTCAACTGGTGAACAAGCTGTGTTCTCAGCCCATCAGCAGCTGGCGCCCAGAGCTGGTCTGAGCCATCTCCCCACAGAGAGCTCTAAGCAGGATTGCACTGGCCCACACTCCTGCTCTACAGAGTGATCAGCGGCCCTCTTCTCACTCACTGGCTGCACTTCCATGGGATCTTGGAACATTTTGCTAAAACCTATGTTTCTCCTCACTCAAGCAAACAAAGAAGAGGATCTCAACATTTCAAGAGCTCAGAGTTGCTTGAGGTCACAGTCCATCCAGTTGGGGAGTATGGGGGACTCAACAAATCAGCAGAAATTCTCGCAAACCCAAGGTGGGCAACCCCACAGTGCCCATGGCCCTGGGAAAAGAGGAGTCCCAGACAATGACTTCAGATATGGGGTCGAGGATCCACCCCTGTTCCTTGCCCACGAGTCCAAGATGCCCAGAGAGATGTGTCCAGTGTGCATCAGGGGAAAGCAACTAAGCTTTGAGCAATGAATGATGTGCCAGGTACTGACTGAGGTGCAATCCATACATTAGATTTCATTCTCCTTAAGAATCCTATGAGCCTGAGTTGATCATTTTACAGAAGAGAATGCTGAAGTTCAGAAAAGTGAGGAACTGGCCTAAGTCACACAGCTAATAAGTGATAATGCTGGAAGTCAAACCCAGGTCTGTCTGATTCCATGGCACATGCTTTCCATTGTGCCATGTTGTCTCCCTAACAAGTTGGTTAGTATTTGGCTTCCATACCAAATAGGGCATTTATTGACTGTTGACTAGAACATGGTGGACATTCAATCAATGGTAGCTGCCATTGTTATTACTACTGTTCTTATATAATAATAATAATAATTACTACTATCTTACCAGTCACAGTAAGTAATGCAAAGTACTCAAGTTTCCACTTGCACCAGAACTTAATTAAAACTTATTTTCTACCCATGAAGACTAAGATAAGGAGAGAGATGATCTCAACACAAACAGCTGCCTGAGGCTAAGCCTTGTTGGAACATCTCCTCTCATGTGAAGAGACACAAGATTATTTTTTTACAAGTGAAACAGCAAGCCGTCACTCTGAAGTGACAGGACCACATATGTGAGTGAACACTCTTGTAGATCTCAGCTTTAGTTAAAAATCTTCAGATGACACAATTTTATAGACCCCTAGAGGCTCTGGTTACCAGCCCCTCCTTGACTGCAAACAAGCCACAGCACCCTGAATAAAGATGATTTATCTAGAGGCAGCCCTGCAGTGCCTTGAAGGTGGGGTGAGGCTCACATAAACCAACGGTGTCTTGTGTGGTATTTTCAGTGCTGACTTGTCTGGGGACCATCCACATCTAGGAGAATGTGAAGTCCAAGTCGACTTCACCAACTTGTTTACCTCTCTGCTCCTAGCATGGAGCCTGGTCCAAGACAAACAAACAGTGAATGTTGGTGGGATAAGTAAGTGAGTGATTGGGACCATTACTGATTGTCCCCATGTACTGAAGCACCAGGGAGCTAGATGAAGGACGGACTACTCCTATTCACCTGGAGGGCCCACTCAAGGAAGCTAGGAAAGAGCTGGACAGTTCTATGCTGTTATATCAGTACTGTGAGGAGAAGGAATCCCAGAGAGCAGCTCTGAAAGGTCAGAGGAGGGACTCCACAGGTCCAGGAGTCAAAGAATTCCCTGAAGAAGATGAAGCCTTACCATGGAGGGTAAGTATGAGTTGGGCCAAGAAGCAGGAGAAGACATTCCAAGCAGCAGCAAAGGAACAAAATAAATCCAGAGAGAACAGAAAAATGTGAGTGGCTCCAATGGGCTGGAGCATTGTGTGGAGAAGGAGGAGGCCTGGGAGAGGCTGGAAAGTAGAAGGCGGATGGTGTGTCCTACAGAGGAAGTCCGTTTTACCTACAGCTGCACTTCCTAGTGTGTTTCCTGGAAGTGTAGTTTTTTGAGATGCTTGGCAAGGAAAGGACTCTGTGGTCAAATAGACTTGGGGAACATTTTTCTACCACTCCCCCACAATGCATATTATTCACCAGAGGTCCTGATGAGGCCCTCGGTAAGAACCCTGAGTGAGGCTGTTTACACCATCATGTCCCAAACTCTTAGGAAAAAGGCATCTGACCACAGAAACCTTATATTTTCCCTGCAATCCTTATAGAGCAACCCAGAACCCTCACTGGAAAATGCTCTCCAAAAGTATTCAGAAGTGATTGAAATGTTTTAATCGAAGGAGTGAGATAATATTTCATTATTTACATTTTAGAAATGATCATTGAAAGCAATAAAGAAGAATGAATGGGATAGGTAGCTCTTTTGGATAATGGCGGACTACATCAACTGAATCAACCCTCTTTCTGAGGAGAAATAGAAACAGCTGGACAAAGTAAAGTAACAGCAACAAAATATCTTCTTGAAGACATCAGAACACTAAAAAGGTAGTGAAGAACTACGGGACAAGATGGAAAGCCAGAGAGGTGGGGGTCAACGTTTAGTAGCCTTTTTCCTCAGGGCTGGGGGAGGTGGACAAGGAGATACCTATTGATTTCAGAGGAGGCAGAAAATTTAAAAATTGCCTATTCATGTGGGAAAAAGGAAACTTGACTCCTACTTCACAGGGTATACAAAAATTCCCAGTGAATTATAGAGCTAAACATGAAAATCAACAGAGTAATTAATCTTAATGACTTCAGGGTAGGGAAATGTTTCTTAAAAAGATATAAAAGGCACTAGCCACTAAGGAGAAGTTTTGAGTTGTTAAATGGCTGCATTAAAATCAAGAACTTCTGTTCATCCAGAGACACCATTAAAAGAGTGAAAGGGAAAACAGCGAAAAATACTTACAACACATGTACCTGACAAAGGGCTTGTATCCAGGATATGTAAAGAACTTATACAAATCAATCCCCCCAAAAAGATAGTCAAACCAATAGAAAATAAATGTATAATAGGAACTTCAAAAGAAAGGATATGCAAATAGACAATAAACAAATGAAAATGTGCTTAATCTAATTAGTAATCAGAACTGCAAATTAAAACTACAGTAAAATGTCACATCACTAGAATGGCTAAAAGTGAGAAGATTGACAATAACAAGTGTTGACAAGGATAGGAGGTAATGGGAGGTCTTGTGTGCTACTGGTGGGATTTGAAATTGTTACAAGTTTGGAAAACTGGAATCACCTACTAAGGTTGAAGATATAATGCATGCCCTACAAATCATAAATTCCAATCCAAGAAATAGATCAACAAAAATACATGCACATGGACACCAAGAGATGTGTACAAAAATGTTCATACCAGCATCATTCACAGTGGCCCTAAGCCAGAAATAACCTGCATGTCCTTCCACAGAAAAATGGGCAAATAAAATTGTAGTTTATTTGTACAATGGAATGCTGAGCCACAATGTGTACAAAACATGGATGAAGCTCACAAACATGATCTTGAGCAAAAGAAGACAACACAAAAGAATACATACCACCTAACTCCATTTATATGATGTTAAATAAGAAGGCAAAACCTAATCACAGTGTCAAAACTCAGAATGGGGGAAGGGAGGGAGGGCACAGTGACTGGGAGGGCATGTGCCCAAAGGGCTTCTAGGGTGCTGGCAGGTTCTGTTTGTAGAACTACTTGTTTGGTGAAAACTTATGGTGCTGTACATTATGCTTTGTGCCCTTTTATGTATAGGTTAAACATCAAAATAAAATATAAGATTTTTGAAAAAAGAAGGACTGGAGGACAGGTGAGACTGTAATCAGAAAGAAGTTGTTATTCTCTAGACAAAAAACTGATAAAGCGGAGGCAGTGACAAAGTGGAGGAGGGGTTTGATTACAAGAAATTTTGACTTTGAAAGTTAACATTTGAGTGAATTGGCACAATTTCCAAGGATTTAACTAATCAAGTATCTTTAAATCCGTGAGTTCACAATGACTTTAAGGGAAAAACAAATCACCTTCAGAAGCTACAAGGAAAACAATCTATTATCTTGAAAACTGTTAAATAAAGGGAAAGAATCAAATATTTATCCTGCCTTTTTTCATGAACGAAACAACTGAGTAACCAAATGGTAAATGAGAAGAAGTAGCTCTTTATGAAAGAAGTCCAATGAATGTATGGCAAAGAAATTATAGAATTACAATATCACTACTTTTTAGTCCCCTATTAAGTAATGGACTTAGCCACTACCCACCCATGGCTCCTAACATTATAAAATGAGACAACCAGAAATCACGGGCCTCCTATGAAAGGACATGGTGTCACAAATTTATCTGTCCAAGGGGGTCTAATGTGAATCTGAGCAAGGTTCTGTATTCAGCTGACCATGTGCAAGAAATGCAGAGGAGAAAGGAGCATGTTGAGCCACACCATATGTGTGCCATCAGCAAAATCCTGACGGTGGGAAACTGCAGGTCTCGTGAACCTGGTCCTTCACTACATAAACTGCAAGAGAGGAACAAGGTAGGTTAAAAGAGCTTTAAAGATATATCAAAACTTGTTTAAGACAAGACTATATCATAATGTTTGTGGATGCACATCTGGGTAATAAAAGGAAATACAAGAAAATATTTTTAATAAGAGTCAGGATAGTGGGAAGAGAAGGGTCTGTGATAGGGATGGGACAAATGGAGCAGAGAGGATGCTTCCTAGGTGACAAAGATGACCTAGATGGCAAGGTTCTATGTCTTACCTGGGTAGAAGTTGCAGGATGTTTACCTTATGACTCATTAAGCCATACATTGATGTTGTATGGTTTTCTGTACCTATGTTTTCTTTTCAATAAAAATATTTTTGTGTGCTAACATTAACTTTCCATATGGTATAATAATCTACCTAAATAGAACTTAAACTCTTTGGAATTCCAAGAGGAATAAATATTAAACATACAGCATTTATACAGCACTTAGTAACTTTTATTTTTTTGGCCACCCTACATGGCTTGTGGTATGTTAATTCCCCAACCAGGGACTGAACCGGTGCCCTTGGCAGTGAGAGCAAAGAGGCCTAACCACTGGACTGCCAGGGAATTCCCAGCACTAAGTAACTTTAAAGAAACTTTCATCTACATTACTTCATATAATGATTACACCAGTCCTTGGTGGTAGGCAAGATTATACCCATTTCATAGATAAGGAATATGCTAGTTATGTTTTGCCCATGTTTCTTTTATCTGTATTTTTTCCAACTCCAAATTCCACACCTTTTCTTAGAACAGTTATTCGAACATTCATGGATTCTGTGACCTATCCAATTGCACCATTACCAATAGAAATTTCAATGGGGAAAAAACTATTATAATAACAGAAAAATAATTTAGTGAGAAAAAATACTTGGAGAAGAATATTACATTCCAAAACCTAATAGTCAGTTCATAGGATTACTACATAATTGCCTTTGCTTATATGCAAATGTTAAAATGTATGGAAGTGTGCATAATCTCATGGTAGGGACTCAAAAGAAAAATGTATAGTTTGGGATATGTTTCCAGCATGCCAGGAGCATTTTTCATAACAGCAAAATAACCTAAATGTGAGCAGAATAAATGGATATACAATTTGGCATATTTATATAATGTAATATTATTAAAAATGATAAATTAACTTCAAAAATATATTGTGAAAGAAAAGCATTCTCTGTGCAACACACCTCACCTTCCTGTTATTTCTGCCTCCTGAATATGTCTCAATCCCGTCCTCTTCTCCATGCCCACTCATCAGACACACCCTCTTCAGCTCCTGGCAGTATTGCCATATAAGCCCTCAATGCTCTCTCCACTTTCAGCTTTGCCCTGCTCTTCCACTGAGCAGTCTTTTTAAAGAAGACTCTAATTCAGGGGCACATAGAGCATGTTTTAACTAACAGGCTTCCATGGCACACAGACCTGCAACCAAACCCTTTCTCTACTACGTAGTAGTCATATGAACTT
This sequence comes from Mesoplodon densirostris, assembly GCF_025265405.1. Lineage (NCBI taxonomy): Eukaryota > Metazoa > Chordata > Mammalia > Artiodactyla > Ziphiidae > Mesoplodon > Mesoplodon densirostris. Next base: position 106,945,988 of record NC_082664.1, read on the forward strand.
GGTCAAATCACATACCTTATTTGGACCGTAGTTTTGTTGTCTGTAAATTAGGAATAATCATTGTTCTAAACCAGGGTCACTGTTCCGGCCATATAGTATTTTGAGGACAAGTAGGATAACCATAGATAGAAGTGCCCAGCAAAGAGGTTGGCAGGTTGCAAGCATTCAGCAAATGTTAACTATCATTACTACATCACTTCCCCTGCCTGGTGGACTCCAACTTGAGAATCGAGTTCAAAGTGCTGTGCATGGCCTATGAGGCCCTTCATGAACCAGTCCCTCCCCACTTATGTCCGCAGCCCACCCCCTGCCACTCTCCCTCCTGCTGTCTGAGCCACAGTCACTCTCACTTTCATTCTCTGAATGTCTCCTGTTCCCTCTTGTCTATACCACTGCCTGGAACATCCTCCAACTCCTTTACCAGGGCAACTTCTATCCATCCTCCAGTCCTCAGTTTACCTGTGACCTTTTGCTTTTTTTACCCTAGACCCCTGTGTTTTCCCTGTCATTATGCAATGGTTGACACTATAATGGTTGATAAACGACCATCTTTCCCTCCAAGTATGTAACTGCCTTGCTAATCATTGTATTCCCAGTGCCAGGTGCAATGTCTGGGGCATGGTAGGTCAGGAATCTTTGTTGAGTGAATAAATGAATAAATGCACAAAAGTGTTCATGGATAACAATCACCTTCCTTACCCCACATTTTCCTCCACCCTAAGCAAGAGACCTCCTCTCATGAATAGCCTTGGTTCCTTGGGAGTGGAAGTGGGGTGAGGGAGGGTTCTCTCCCCTTCTGAGTCCTGAACAATTTCTTATCAGCTTGCCCCTGGCTCATTACATTGTCTGCTTCTTCTTCTTCTTCTCTTTTTTTTTTTCTTTTTTATTGAAGTATGGTTGATTTACAATATTGTGTTAGTTTCAGGTGTATAACAAAGTGATTCAGTTATTTTTTTTCAGATTTTTTCCATTATAGATTATTACAAGATATTGAATATAATGCCCTGTGCTATATGGTAAATCCTTGTTGTTTATCTATTTTATGTATAATAGTTTGTATCTGTTAATCCCATACTTCTAATTTATCTCCCACCTCCCTTTCCACTCATACCTTGTTTTTAACTTTGGAAATCGTTAAAGTTATAGAACTTCCCTTATACCCTCCCCCCAAAGGTGTTTACAATCTCTTTTAAAAACCCTTGCCCATTTATACAAATATAAAAACTCAATCCCCCACCCACAGGATTCTCAAATGCCCTCATATTCCACCAATCAAGAAGCTTAAATTTACATTGATGTTATGAATAACTTCTGATTCAGAATATGTCTTTCTAAACTGTGCATGTGTTCTTCCCCACCCCATTCTGTGTCCCTGCAGAAAGAAAGCATGTTCCTTCCCCTTCCCCATTACCACCAGGGAGAGTCCTTTTTCTAACCCCAGCAAGATTGAAAGGGAATTCAGAGAGCAGTGGCCCCAAAAGATTTGATGTCCACCACAATAGGCTGGTTTTACATCTCTTCTTAAAAACATGCACTCCTTTCAGCCACATGTCCTATACCTCCACCCAGAGCATGATGGTTGCCTCTACAATCTGACCTAGTTAGGTGTCTGTGCTATTGCAGAGAACGTGTATTAATGACTTTCTGGGTCATAAATTCTCCTTCAGCCTGTGATGATTGCTGTAGATTCAAGGCCCTGACAATTGTGAGGGAATTTTAAACAGAGATTTGGCCATACTTCTGAAATCAGATTAGCTTTCCAATTTGTTATGGCCTTGATGACTTCAAAGAAAGCTGTGGTTTCTTAAAATAAAGGCTCCCTGCTGTAGGCGGGGCTAAGGAATGTGCCCCAAGGGGACAGGAGGCAATCTGGATCTCTTCCACCAGGTCGAGGAGTCATGTCACAGCTAGAATCTGCACCTGGGGCTGGACACCTGGGAAGGGAGGGGAATGTCAGTGAGCCAAGGTACAGGATATCTGCCTGGGATACTTCTCACTCATTTTTCCTGCACAAAGGCCTGGCCTTGCTTTTGCCCCTGTGGTTTTTTCTTCCCGCGGTGACGATGGGCCAGCCACTGACCAGACCTCCCTGCCTTCCTCACTTCCTTTCTGTTTCCTGGAGGTGAGGAGAGGGGCCTCCTGCCTTTGTTACGTAGGCAGCCAGTTCCATGCCAATCAGTAGTTCTCAGTGTTCTTTTTTTTAAGTATAGTTGATTTATAACGCTGTGTTATTTTCGGTGTACAGCAAAATGATTCAATTTTATATATGTATATATATGAATGTATATATGCACATTCTTTTTCATATTCTTTTCCATTATAGTTTATTACAAGATATTGAGTATAGTTCCCTGTGCTATACAGTAAGACCTTGTTGTTTATCTATTTTATACGTAGTAATTTGTATCTGTTAACCCAAACTCCTAACTTATCCCTCCCCCAATCAATAGTTCTAACGTAGAAAAAATTTTAAGGGCAAAGTGAAAGGAAACTTACTGTTTCCTTTGTGAGGAAAGTTCACTGAAAGGGTAGAGGTTGAAGCCAAATCTGGCCTCTGTACCCTAACACAGAATTAAATCTCGGAGACAAGAGTTTTGGGTGAAGTATAAAAGAATAGCTTTATTGCTTTGCCAGGCAAAGGGGGCCACAGCAGGCTGATGCCCTCAAAACTGTGTGTCCCAAGCTGGAGGGCGTAGTGAGAAGTTTTATAGTAATGATTCAAAGAGGGAGTGACCAGCTCATGGGCATTTTTCTGATTGGTTGGTGGTGAGGTAATCAGGAGTCAGCATCATCAACCTTCTTGTTCCAACCGGTCTTGGGTCTTTGTGCTTGTGGGCAGCATTCAGATAACTTCTCCCATCTGGTGGGGGTTTCAGCATCCACAAAACAGCTCAAAGATATTGTTGTGTATATCCCTTGAGGGGGCACCAAAGGACCCTATCCCAAGGGCTTCTTTTGTTTCTTTTGACTGTTCCTCTCTTGTCTCTGCATCCCCTACCTTGCTCTAAATTAGCAACTGTTTGAACCTGCTAGTTGGAACTCAGTGAACTGAATGAAGCCTATTTCCTGTAATAAAGAAATGGTGGGGCTTCCCTGGTGGCGCAGTGGTTGAGAATCTGCCTGCTAATGCAGGGGACACGGGTTCGAGCCCAGGTCTGGAAGGATCCCACATGCCGCGGAGCAACTAGGCCCGTGAGCCACAACTACTGAGCCTGTGCGTCTGGATCCTGTGCTCTGCAACAAGAGAGGCTGCGATACTGAGAGGCCCGCATGCCACGATGAAGAGTGGCCCCCGCTTGCCACAACTAGAGAAAACCCTCGCACAGAAACGAAGACCAACACAGCAAAAAAATAATTAATTAATTAATTAATTTTTTTTAAAAAAGAAGAAATGGTGGACACAGAAAGGCTTTTGTGCCCAGGAGCCCCACAGTGTCCTGTTTGGTGTCAAGGTCCCTGATGGGGCACATTTGCACAGGACCTCACTCTTCTGGGTCCCCAACACTGTTCACAACACCCAGATCCTCCCCAACATAGGAATCAGTCTTCTGTTGGATTTGGGGTTCTCCCAAAAGCAGACCCCGAAACAAGAATTGTGGAAGTGTTTTATGTAGAAGGTGATCCCAGGAGGATGTGGGGGAGTGAGACAGAGGAGGGAAGAGAGTGGATTGCCACTGTAGGCAATGGGGCTCAACCCACTCTCCACTGAGAGTCAGTGTAGCCAGGGAGCCTGGCATATAGTAATGATCAATAGGTTTAGGTTGAAATGAAGTGGGGCCATGGGCACTGCCACATGAAATGTAAAAGGTAGAGATACAGATAACATGAGCACAGATCCAGAGACAGTGTGGTTGCTTGGTAAGGGCTGCTGACTCAAAGGGGTTCTTGTGGGTTCTTTGGATAATAAGGCAAACTAAACAGAAGAAAATATGGCAGAAAGAGACAGAGGAAGTGGATGTGTTGCAGGAAAGGGGACCCCTTCCAGGGCCCAAGAGCGGACTCTTGTCTAACACTTGGAAATGAATTGTCCAAGAAGACACACATGCTGACAAAGCAAGAGACCTTATTGGGAAGGGGCACCTCGGTGGAGAACAGCAGGGTAAGGGAACCCAGGAGAACTGCTCTGCCTTGTGGCTTGCAATCTTGGGTTTTACGGTAATGGGATTAGTTTCTGGGTTGTCTCTGGCCAGTCATTCTGACTCTGGGTCCTTCCTGGTGACACACACATTGCTCAGCCAAAATGGATTCCAGCGAGAAGGATTCTGGGAGGTTGGTAGGATATATGGACTGGCATCTCCTCTCTCCTTTTGACCTTTCCGGAATTCTTCCGGTTGGTGGTAGCTTATTAGTTCTGTGTTCCTTACCAGGACCTCCTGTTGTAAGATAATTCATGCAAGAGGTTACTATCTTGCCTGGCCAGGACAGGTGGTTTTGGTCAGTGTTTCCCCTAACAACTCCCCCCGAGAGACTTCATACTCAAGATACTTCCTGGGAATTAGGGCAGAAGTCTCTTTCTTCTGTAACTACTTCCTGCTGAGAGTGGGTGTAGTCTTGCCTAGTAGAGTAGAAGTCTCTCCACACCTGACCTAAATCGAGGTATTTTCTATGCCCAAAACTGGCATTCACCCTCATAGTAACAACAGTTTAGCCTAAAACTGTTGGACTCTGTCAGAGATGAACCCTGTAAGCAGTTGAAACAGACAGAGGCCAAGCAGCAGGCCTAACAGGATGGTCATCGCTGGATCCAGACAAGTAAGGCAAAATTGAGGTGAGGGCTGAAGGGTGTGTGACTTTTCTCTGATTGGTTGGTGGTGAGGTAACAGGGCACTGTGCCAGGAATCTTGCCCTCAGCCTGAAGTTACCATCTTCCACCTGGCTGGGGCCCGCAGTTCTGTAGAAGAGCTCAAAGACATTGTTATGCATACTCCTTGGGGAGGAACCAGGACCCTGTGCCAAGGCTGCAGCACCACTTGACTTCTCCTCTCCTGTTTCTGCATCCCCTCCCTTCCCTGATTAGCAACTCTTTGAATCTGCCTTTTGGAACTCAGGAAAGATCAAGAAGGCTGAATGAAGCCTACAAATAAGAAACAGGGGACTCAGAAAGGATTTGTACTCCAGAGCCCCACAGAGTCCTGCTCAGTTTCAGTTCAAGGAAATAGGCATCAATGGCTCTTGGCCACTTCCTGCTAAAATGGGGCAGAGTCCTGCCTCAATTTGGAGAATAATCACTGAACTGGAAATATTTCTGAGTCAAGTCCTGGATCTGAGTCTTGTATGATTAAAATCTCAATTCCTTGGTCTGCCATTCTGGTGTAACAGACCCAATTAGAAGTAGTTGGAGGAGTGACAACTGGAATTTTAATAGACAAAATAAATCTCATTTCCTGAGAAATTCAGAAGAGTAAGGCTAAAACCCAGTCTGGACCTCACACCTTGAAGAAACATAACCAAATAACCAGTTGTTTACTTTTATCTAAGTAGGTTTTAACTTCCTATGTGGTATTGACATATACATAACAGGGGCTATTGGCCACTACACATCTCCTTTTTCTACTAATATCTGATCTAAAGCAATTTCAGTTTCTAAAAATTTAATAGTTACAAGAGAATACCTTGACACCATAAGGTTGCAGCTACCAGCTGCCAGCAGACATTGTTTTGAGAATGGCTGGTGGCATCCCAAGTCTGACACAGTTCAGAAAACTCAAGTTCTCAGCAATACAAAGACTTGTCTGAAATCATGTTCATAATGCCACCTAGTATTACCTTGGATGTCTGAACCATAGCTACTCCATTTTGACTTTCAATTGCATTTCTCTCCTTAATGGCCAAAGTATATGTCACCATTAATCATTTTAGTGCTTTTCTAAATATGAGAAAATGCAAGAATTTGGGTTCAAAAAATCTTCTCCTGAAAGTATCTATCTGAAGGCCTGTTCTGCCAGTTTTTCCCAGAGCACAGAATGCCTCATTCCTGATCTCCACCCTGAATTCCTTTCAGGGGGTGTTGAAGGTCAGTGGCCACAGTGGCCATTGACTTAATCCTTGCAGAGGCAGATGGCAAGTGCCAATTTTCAGTTGGCAGGGTCCCTTCAGGGTCAAAAATTCGACCATGGTTTGGGAGGCATTTCATGACCATTTCATCCCATGGTGCTAGGAATGCTCATACCCAGGTCTGGTGAAGATTTCACTGATAGGCCATTCAATGTGCTATTATTGGACTAGGCCTTATTAACAGTGCCAAAAGTCTCTGGACCACCTGTCTTACTAGTCTCTTATGGTCCAGGAAAATATTCCCTCTTGTTGCTTCTTCCCATATCTAGAGTTACATTATTACAATCATTGATCTCATATGGAACTATATATCATCATTTTATCAGAGGCTCAGTTACACATTTGGTAATGCAAGAAACAACAATTTTGTAAAACAGCCAATATAAAAACAATATAGCTAGCAGATTAGTAAGGTCATAAGTAAGAACATAAGTCAAGAACTTCCATTAGGTGCAGCCCAGTATATCCCAGGTCATTTGACTTGGTCTGTTCTGTACCAATCCGTATTTTTAAGGAAAATTATATATTGGCACTGTCCATAAAGCACCCAGTCCAGTTTCCTAGTGTTACTAGACTGATTATCCTTAGTATGATTTAATTGTTCCCAACATAGAGAAGCCTTTAAACTTAAATTACCATAGCCTGGTGTTAACTACATATATCCATCCCATAATTTGGGGAGGTTTTATTCCTTGGCTGAAATTTTGCTTGTTGCTCTGATTGAACTTGAGTAATAGAAGAAAATTCATACTTATGGCCAGGTCAGAACAGGCATTATTAATTGGTCAGATGAGGGGATCCCATCTAGTAATATCAATTGTGACCTGCACATGACTATAATTTTTTAAAATTAATTTCCTAAGGGCCAACCAATTAGAGTCTTGCAGTGGAGAAATCTAACAAGGTGACCTAGAAGTACTAGACACAGGTAATTGGCCACAAACCCAACAATTGGCTTGAGTTTTAAAACTAGCAAAGGATCATGCCTATGACAGAAAAACATCTGATTCCAAGAAGTCAAGAAAACATTATAAAGGATCATACAAGTCAAGTCCAGGATCTTGGACTAGCTTTCTACCTATGATGTTGTCTTCTTCTCATCCTGGTATGAGTGTAGTTTCTCCTTTGTTTGCGCAATGTTTTAAGGTGAGTTTGAGGTCAGCAGTTCTCTCTATAGACCAGTCCTGTGTAGGGGCCCTTTGTAAGTGGGAAGTAATCCAAGAGTCAATTCCCTTCAGTTTCTCTGTGCATTAGCTAGTTAAGAGTACCTAATAAGGGTCCTTCCATCTTAGGTTTGAGATAGTCCTCTAAATTATGTCTTTTTTAGTATGAATAATCCCCTGGTTGCAGGTCGTGGGGCATCTGATCTTCATCCAAAGATAGATTACTGGCTTCAGAAACAAACTTGGAGTGTCCATTTAATAATTCAGTTAAACTTTACATTAATATAACATAACAGCAAGGAACTACCTGGGAGGTGAGTCTTAGTAAATACAGACCTCCATTAACAAAACTGGAATTTAATATTCACTGAAACATAATCTTTTTCTCTCTAAAATTGCCCTCTGGCTGCTGAGCCTGTGCTCCGCAACGGGAGAGGCCACAGCAGTGAGAGGCCTGCGTACCACAAAAAAATAAATAAATAAATAAATAAAAATAAAATTGCCCTCATTTCTACCAAATATAACCAAATTAAGACTAGTTTGTTTGCAAAATAAGTCTGGTCACAACAAACTTGGCCTGATGATTTATATAACTATAATTGGTCATATAGGCTTTTTGCTTGCTGAAACTTTTATAAGGAGTCTCAGACTGAACTTTTAAAAAGACGTCTCAGGGTTAGGAAAGTCATGCCAAGGGCTTGTCACAGACTTTGCCTACCAGATCATGTGAATTCCTCCCTTTTCAAGGTCTCCCAAAATACCTTGAGATTTCTGAACCTGTTAGTGAGGTATCCTTCCTAATTTATCTGATAAATCTAGTGGGTACCTAAGAGTTTCCAATCTCTGGAGGGATCAGATAGAGAGCAAAGGTAAATGTTTCAACTCTGCTTACAAAGGTAAAATTTATCAAATTACTATAAGTCATAATTAGAGGGGAAGGTTTCCTTATACCTGGAAAACACGATTTAAACCAGTAAATTTTCAGATAAAAACCATATTCACCAGTTCACTCAGTTCTTTTAATTTTTATGAAATCAGGTTTTTCATTAGAATTTTTCAATTTCTTACCCAGTTAAACATTATGGTCTGATAGTCAGAAACTTGTGTTAATCCAAAAGTCCTTTCTATAGGTCTTCTTGAAGAGGAAGCATTTCTGTAAAGACATTAGGGTGAAACCGTAAGTGTCTATAATGACAAAAGACTTAAGAAGGCAAGTTTAAAGTCCGGTTACAATGCAATTGACAAAGTAACTTGGTTACTGCTGACATACAACACTTTAAGATAATAACTGGAATTATGACTGATAACATTTTACCAGGACATGTCAGATCTTTAGGAATTCCATATAATTTCTAGAATATCTATATTAGTAAACATTTACCACACAATATAACCTAAGAAGATTTATTACTCATTTGACAATACTTCCCATGTAATTTAACATACCAAATGAACCTAATTAGTTTAATACCTCTCTTTGGGATGTTTCAGGGTCCCTTTGAAGCATCCCAAAGTTAACTAGAGGTCAAAAGAACTCATTAGAATTTGAGTTAGGAACTTTTGTCAAAAAATATCAAAAGTGTTTAGAACACTAAGTCAGATAGGATCATAGGTCACTGTGAAACAATAGGTATTCACTTACCCAAAGTATCAATAAAAGATTTCTAAGCCAAATACAGAACAGATCATTTAAGAGGTAAAGAAATTTAAAATATGTTATCAAAGGCAGCTCAACATTTTAAGAAAACTTGTCTTCTTAACAGAGAGAAAAGCCAAATTCAAGTTTTTCACCAGCTTACTTTTAAAATTCATTTACTCAATTAAAGTTATTTTAAACGAAGTCAATCCTGACTATGCACAAATCTCTTTTCTCAGAGTCCACTTTCCACAAACCTCCATCACTTAACTTATTTTAGCACAACTCTAACTTCCAAGTTGTTGAATATCTGGAGAGATTATTTTTAACTAGACATTCTTAAAACATAATTATTTCTAAAAAGTTTACTCAAAGTTCTTATCTCATTTGCATTTTCTTTCCTTAAAAGTTTCTTCACATTGAGTTACTTTCCTTGATGACAAATTTGCAACAGATATAACAAGATCTTGTTTAGCTAATATTAAAACTAAGCACAATAAAAGTATTATACTTAATGTTGATGCCTCTAAAGATGCGTCCATATTAATTAGATCAACAAACTTAAACATTAATACCAGGTGTTAATTTAATACTGAATATTTCCCAGTTCACGTGAACCTGAAATTCTTTTAGCTTAATTTCTCTTGTATTTAGAATTATTTGATTTGTAAGCACTTACTTTTCTTTAAGCCAATTAAATAGAGCTCCTACAAATTAACCTCAGCAATATTATCCAAAGACAAAGACACATACTGAGACCTACATATATCCAGAGAAACACGAGAGATCTAGTTTCATTTTCTAAACTTAATTGTGAATCGGATATCACAATATAAAACTCATTAGTTTATAAATAACAGTTGGAATACGAAAAAATTTTAAAGGCTTCGTTCCCTGCTTTTTCCTCAGTTTCAGGAATTTGAGATGGTCTAGAGAATATAAGTGTTCTGAGACCCCTGGTCTCAAGGTACAGGGAGAAAAAATCAAGTTCTCCTAGTAGAACTTGTTCCCTCAGGGTCAGAATTCTGAAAAGACATTTTATCAAGTTTGCTTTTTCTAACTGTATATGCAAAAAGAACCAGTTTTGGAATTTTCAAGAGTTTTACCTAAACCAATTTTCTCTGGAGTCTAAAGAATATGGTGGCCACACAATGTTATAATTAAATATCATCTCTTTCTTAGTCATGGGCTCATAGCTAGAATCTTTCCAATCAGACAGAATTTGCTCAAGAGGTCTACACAGTGGAACAGAACCAGAATTTCCCATTTCACAAGGCAGAATGGCCATCACAAATCACAACACAAAACACAAAATATAAAGCACACACATGCCTGGCTGTCCTAATCAGACACTCCCTTAAATACAAGATTGTAGTCTCTCAGAAAACCTACATAGACATAGAACTTCAGATCCGAGTACTAACAGAATAAATGGAAATATCTCAGGTCTTCAAAGATTTCAAAGGGAGAAAATGAGGCCAGGCTGAAAGAAGACAGGAAGGAGGGGGGACAAAAGGATGGCCTTACAGACGTCTCCTGACACCTGAAGATGCCCAGGTGTTACGGAACTTTTCCCTGGGCTTCCAGAAAGGGAAGAGGGGAACTCGGCCCTACCAGAAACCAGAAACCAGATACCAGATACTAGACCAGAATTCGAGTTCTCTGCCCACCAGAGGTGCTCAGGCTCCAACCCTCAGATCAGGCTGAGGCCCTCCAACCACACTCCTGCGTCCAGGACCAGGACAGAAGGAAAAAAGGGTCGGATAGGAGGGGTTGAAAAGAGGAAAGAGAGAGGGAAGGGGAAAGAGGTCAATAAGGTCTTTTGTTCCTTATCTGGTTGGGGCACTCTGGCCAGTCATCCACGTCAAGAGGAGACCATGGACAAAAGGGTCCCAGTTGCGACAGCTGGTTCTGGTCTGTCGGTGGATGAGCTGGTCCCTGAGTACCCTGAGTGGTCAGGATGTCAATTGTAGAGAAGAAGAGGTCTCACCAGAGTTGCCATTTGTTGCAGGAAGGTGGACTCTTGTCTAACACTCGGAAATGAATTGTCCGAGGAGGCACACATGCTGACAAAGCAAGAGACCTTATTGGGAAGAGGTGCCTGGGCAGAGAGCAGCAGGGTGAGAGAACCAGGAGAAATGCTCTGCCACGTGGCTCACCGTCTTGGGTTTTATGGTAATGGAATTAGTTGCTGGGTTGTCTCTGGCCAATCATTCTGACTCAGTCCTTCCTGGTGGCACATGCATTGCTCAGCCGTGATGGATTCCAATAAGAAATATTCTGGGAGGTTGGTAGGACATATGGACTGGCGTTTCCTCTCTCCTTTTGACCTTTCCCCAATTCTTCTGGTTGATGGTAGCTTGTTAGTTTTGCGTTCCTTACTAGGACCTCCTGTTGTAAGATAAATCATGCACGTAGTTACTATCTTACCTGGCAAGAGTGGGTAGTTTTGGTCAGTGGTTCCCCTAACAGGTGGGGGAGGGGAGCTGAGGCAATGAAGGAAAGGAACTGTAGGTAAAAGAGAAGAAAGCAGATGAAAGATGAATGAGAGGAAGTAGTAAATGAGAAATGAGTAATTAACCCGGGAGGAAATGTGCAAATTCCACTCAGCATTTTAATTTTTTTGTCCTCTTCAAACACAGCAGGACACAAAAGATCTAGGGGAAGAGGCAGAATGAGCACCCCTGCACCCATTAAAGATGCCTACATCCTGGGCTTCCCTGGTGGCACAGTGGTTGAGAGTCCGCCTGCCGATGCAGGGGACACGGATTCGTGCCCCGGTCCGGGAGGATCCCACATGCCGCGGAGCGGCTGGGCCCCTGAGCCATGGTCGCTGAGCCTGCGCGTCCGGAGCCTGTGCTCCGCAACAGGAGAGGCCACAACAGTGAGAGGCCCGCGTACAGCAAAAAAAAAAAAAGATGCCTACATCCTAATCACAGAACATGTCCATTTTGTCAATATTTACATGGCAGAGGGGGCTTTGCAGATGTGACTAAAGTTAAGGACGTTGAGATGGGGAGATTACCTGGAATTATCCAGGTGGGCCATATCTAATCACATGTGTCCTTAAAAGTGGAGAATTTCTTTCCAAACTGTAATCAGAAAGAGATGGCAGCAGGAGAAGGATTTAACACCTCTTTCCAGTTCTGAAATGTGGAGCTGTGTGCAAGGCCAGAGAGCCCTCTAGAAGCTGGAAAAAGCAAGGAAATAGATTTACCCCCGAAGCCTCCAGAAAGGAACACAGCTCTGCAGACACCTTTATTTTAGCCCCAGGAGACCCAAGCGGGAATTCTGACCTTCAGAACTATAAAATAAATTTCTGTCTTAAGCCACAAATTTTATAACCATTTGTTACAGCAACAATAGAAAACAAATATACCTAGGGACATCAAAAATGGAAAGTTTTCAAAAATCACTGTCTGACTCTCTAGTATTCTGCCTGTAATCAGTTTCCCATTTAGGCTGGAACTGTTTTTCCTCTCTGCAGAACAGAGGATGGCTGCTCACAGATTCATTAATATGCATAAAGCATGGCATAATTAGTTGCCACAGGTAACCCCACTCTGGCTGCATGAACTGAGCTGATGTGCAGATGCCTAGTGCACCACAAGCAGGGCAGTGCAAGTGTGTAAGTCCCCGTCTCATAAAAGGAAATGTTTGAATAATATGGAAATGTGCTGGATGTTATTAGCAGGATGTCAAGTTTGACAGTCTGTGTTATTTTGAAAATAAATGAGTTTTGACACAAATAACTTATGTATGCATTGATTTTTTTAAGCAAATCTTGGAACAAGATGTTATGTATTGTGCTGTAGGTTTACAAAGATTTTGATGGCTATTAGGGGAAAATCATGGTGAAGGATCATTTATTAATGTATTCATTAAGCTGCTCTAAGGTGTAACAATCATTACTTTCCCCAAAAATGTATACTGTTCCTCTTGCATATTTAATTGACTCTGGCAAACCATATTTAAGATAATGAGGGGAGCTGTCAGCAATGTGAAGACAAAAATAAAGAGAAATCAAATCTCCATCATTGGTATCAAAAACCTCATGCTGCATCTTTTAACTCATGGGAATCTTTCCTCTGGACTGTCTTTAACTCTAAGCAATCTGAGATATGATATGAAATTTCTTTGGCTTATTTCATTTTCTTTCTTTCAGGTCTTGATCCTTTTGATTTTTTTCTTTCTTCAGAGGCGCTAGTTGAAAGACAGGATTCAGCGCCCATGTCAACATCCCTGGCACTGGTCAGGGGCCTGGGACTCTCCACGCAGATTCTCCTGGTATTTGTTCTTGAGAAGCAAAAGAGAGAGGTGTTCAGGGAACATCTCTGCCTAAGGACAAATGTCTGCTGAAAAAGCTCCGAAGCCAAGTTTCCAGGCTTGGTGGAGGCTGCCAGATGGCCCCAATCATCTATCGCCTCTGGGGTCTGGAGGGGAAAAGCTGACAGGTTGTCCCATCAGGGTGTGATCTCCTGGCTGAACCATTGGCTTACTTCCCAGCATTCCCTCTGCAAGAGGGGTGCAGACCATGTGAGGCCAAGCTCTGGGACAATTCTATCCCCACAGGGATGGTTTTGTTTGCCATCAGGCAGCTCTGAGCTCTGGAGTGTGGTCTAGAACTTTGGGAGTGGGAGGCAGACACCAGCATCCTGAGCCCAGATGTGATGGGTGTGTGGATATTTGGCACCCATAGAGCCTGCACTGCACAAAGGATTGGTTCTCAGTTCCCCTCCTATCCTCTGAGGAATATGTGGTCAAGTTCCTGAGGTCCATATAAAAACATAGCTTCACCCAGAACAGAAAAGACAAGATGCTCTTGACCTGCAGCATTCAGATCACTCAAATGCTCTCACCCGGGGCCTAGGAATAATGAAGTCAGGTAACTTGGAAGCCCTTGGAAAAGTCTGGAGGCCACTGCGGGAAGAGATCTTAAATATGGTGATGAATGGCTCCAAAGGACCACCAGACTTGGGCAAGTTTCCCTCACCCTCTGGACTAGTACTACAGATATGACAACATCACAACTCCTGTCCTAAGTAGACCTATGGGCTATGGGAGGAGATGGATGTACAGGAAGATATATATCTTTAATATGCAAGGCCTGGGTCAGCTATAGGCATAGGACATTCAAAGCACGGAAAAGGGCCATTCTGGGTCATCTGACAGCACACCAAAGATTTCCAGTTGTCCCCCTTTGGGATACATGGCAGGATTCTGCTTCTCTGTCTCCTAAGGTGGTAGTGATCTTATGACTTGCTTTGCAATGAAATGTCAGCAGAAGTGCCATGTGTCACTTGTAGCAGAAGCCATAAAAGTAGTGCCTGCCTTAGCAATCCTTAAGACACAGAGATGAAGCCCTGCCAGCTGGGCTGATCCAGAAAGATTCAGAGCAACACCTCCAACCTGCCGGCCATGGATGTGCACCATAAACTTGAGCAAGAAATAAGTCGTTTGAAGCCATTGAGATGTTGGGAATGTTTATTATCACAGCATAACTTAACCTATACTGGTTGATAAAGGCATTAAATCCAGACAAGGGGCAGAGTTTTGGGGTACTAGTGAGCAAAGGCATCCTGGAGGAAGGGTCCCTGAGCTGAGTCTCAGAGGATGAGGTAACTCAGTGATGCCAAGTGTTCCACAGATAACCTGTGAGGTCAGAGCATGGACAGCAAGTCAGCTCCAGAGAGAACAATTCCTTATCTAACACTTATTCAGCTAAAGTTATCTCTGAATCATTTAGGAGGGTGCTCCAGAATCCCTCCTGCCAATGGGCTTTAATGGGCTCTAGATGGATGGCTGGTGGATGGATGGATGGTTGGATGGAAGAGAAGAGGGAAGTTCATGTGTAAGTGAAGTCTTCTCTGACATTCCTCCCCTCCCCCACCCCACCCTCCTACTCCCCAAACCAAATCAGTCATTTCTTACTTAGAGTTCTCAGACCCTTAGCATGTGCTTCTGTGGTAGCAGATAAGAAACAACTAATTTACATTACGAGAGTTGGGACGACCACCCCAGAGGAGACTTTTGACCTTGAAAATATGTGTAAGCCACACAGAGTAGCTGTAAGGCCTGCAAAATTCCACTACTTCTCTTACCTCATTTATATTCATACATGGTTTTATTGCCCCATTTCACAAGCAAGAAAACAGTAGAAAGAAGAGGTAACTTTTCCAATAGCACATCAATTGTATAAGAGAATCAATGCTCAAAACCAGGACTCAATCTCATGTTATTCCTTATCCTATGCCATAACGCTGCATATAAGGGAAGCTCATTAGAGTTTTAAATTATGCTGTACAGATCTTGCTTGACTTACATGGAGTTATGTCCCAATAAACCCACTGTAAGTTGGAAATATCGATATGTCAAAAATACATTGAATATAACTAACCTACTGAACACCATAGTTTAGCCCAGCCTATCTTAAACGCGCTCAGTACGCTTACATTAGCCTCCAGTTTGGCAAAATCATCTAACACAAAGGCTAGTTTATAATAAATTGTGGAATATCTCATGTAATTTATTGAGTACTGTACTGAAAGTGAAAAACAGAATGATTGTCTGGGTACAGAATGGTTGTAAGTGTATTGTTTACCCTCATGATCGCATGGCTGCCTGGGAGCTGTGGCTGTCACTGTCCAGCATCCCGACAGATCGTACCACATATCACTAGCCAGGGACAAGATCAAAATTCAAAATGTAAAGCATGGTTTCTACTGAATGCATATCACTTTTGCATCATTGTAAAGTCGAAATGTAGTACATGGAACCATCATTAAGTTGGGAACCATCTATAGACAGAAAAAGATATGACCACATTATCAATAGAAGTGTTTAGTTTATTATATATGATGCCCTTATTTTACACAAATTGGAGGTTACTTAGGCTGAGCTTATAGTGTTGTTGTGAAGATTAAATGATAAAATATCTGTATTATGAGCTTAGCACTCTATCACTTGCAAGTCCCTTTGGTCTAAGTGCCAGTGTTATTATTTAAAGCACTCGTGTCCACCTTTGCCATTCTCTTTAGCCAGTCAGATTCTGAACTCACTTCCCATGTGTGGCAAATCTCCTCTCATGTCAAGCAGAGCCCATGTGCCACCCTAGAAGCCAGAGTGGCTGAAACTGGCTTTCCCAGCCTCGCTCGCAGGAAGGTGCAGGTCAGGACCTAGGTCCTGCCAATCACTTGCCTCTCCCTGGACTTGCCCAGGGAGGGAGAGCCATAAGCAGCCAACTCTTTTGCCACCAAAGTTGTCAAGGTGGTCAAGATGGCATCATCTCTGTCCAGTTTCCAAAGGCAACAGCATCCATGCCAGTTGTGGCATCTGAGCTGGGACCAGGAGGGACAACTTTCTGCTGTTTTGGGGCAGGGTTTCTGACGGTGGAGCCTGTGTGGTGGCAGAGGTGGAAACTCCAGCAGACACAGAAGAAAGTGTGGGTTGTGTTCAAAGTCAAAATCAGGTCTAGGGGGCTTCCCTGGTGGCACAGTGGTTGAGAATCTACCTGCTAATGCAGGGGACACGGGTTCGAGCCCTGGTCTGGGAGGATCCCACATGCCGCGGAGCAACTGGGCCCGTGCGCCACAACTGCTGAGCCTGTGCGTCTGGAGTTTGTGCTCCGCAACAAGAGAGGCCGCGATAGTGAGTGGCCCGCGCACTGCAACGAAGAGTGGCCCCCACTCGCCGCAACAGGAGAAAGCCCTCGCACAGAAATGAAGACCCAACACAGAAAAAATAAATTAATTAATTAATAAACTCCTACCCCCAACATCTTAAAAAAAAATCAGGTCTAGGATTCTTCAAAAATGGCATGAGAGAGAGGACTTGGAAGCAGAGAGGTGTATTGGGGAGTTGGCAAGTTGTGTGTTTTCTGTGAGTATCGTCTGTGAATGGGTCAGTGGTGGGAGATAACAACCAAAAAGTAAGTTGGTGCCAGATCTCAGGGGACCCTGAGTACTTGCTTGCTGTGTTAGTTGGGCATTGAAGAGTTAATTCAGCAAGGCTAAGGCAAGACAGCACTTTGTCAAGAAGCATAGACCAGATTTAGTGAGAACACTCTGAAGGTTACTGTGACCTTCCTGCTTCAGCCTGGTTAAGCCTGTAGGAGGCAGAATCTGACTGTATTTTCTTCACCCATGTAAGTCATTATATCACACACCTTTCCACTGAAGGAAAACAAAAACAAAGCATCAGTGTAAGCTGACCCATTACTCCTACCTAAGGGTCTGAGTAAAATCTGGTGGGTGTAAAAGATAGCTTTTTAATTTCTCTTCCACCCAAGGCAGTTAATACCTTGTTAGTGAGTCAGCCCAACACTTTCTTTTTTTTTATAGACATTTATTTATTTTATTTATTTATTTTTGGCTGCATTGGGTCTTCTTTACTGCATGCAGCCTTTCTCTACTTACGGCAAGCAGGGGCTGCTCTTTGTTGTGGTGCATGGGCTTCTCATTGCAGTGGCTTCTCTTGTCGCGGAGCACAGGCTCTAAGGCCCATGGGCTTCAGTAGTTGCTGCATGCAGGCTCAGTAGTTGTGGCTTGCGGTCTCTAGAGCACAGGCTCAGTAGTTGTGGCCCACTGGCTTAGTTGCTCTGCGGCATGTGGGATCTTCCCAAACCAAGGATGGAACCTGTGTACCCTGCATTGGCAGGAGGATTCTTAACCACTGTGCCACCAGGGAAGCCTCCAGCACTTTCTTATTAGAATGTAAGTTAGGAATCAAAGAACTTGAGGATAAAGTTCATTCTTCTGAAGTCAGAATATGTCAACTGTGGTACAATAAAAAAGAAATTAATATTTCGTCTTTATCCCCAGTTCCTGGTACAGAGCTCCTAAAAGCCTTGGAATATCCTGAACCATGAGTGTCTTTTGTCCTCTAAAGAGGTGACTCAGGTCCAAGTTGCATCAGGTTCTGACTCTACTGTGTGCAGCCTTGGACAACTAATTGATTCCCTCTGTGCCTCAGTTTCATCCACCTTAACAGAGTTATAATGCTTCATAGGGTTGCTCGTAAGGAGTAAAGGAGTTAGTGCAGGCTGAGCACCCAGCACACAACACATGTTGGCTGTAGTAATAGTCATTAATATTGTTATGGGCACATTCATCCTTAAACGGGGGGGAGAGAAAGTGCTGTTAATAGAGCATCTATTAGCTCCTCTGAATTGGGCTAGGAATGCTGTAATTAATTCACTCATCATTTAACTCATTCATCTAAGCATTCCTCTCCCACCCCCTGCCATGTGCCAAGTCCTGTTCTGTGTCTGGGTATAGGACAGTGACAAAACAAAGGAAAATCCCTGATTTCATAGGAATGGGAATCAGATATTGAATAACTTCCTTTCAGTCACATGTTAGTAAGGGACACAGTGTGAATTTCATTTCAGGTCTGTATTCCTACAAAGCCTTGGGGCTCTACCTACAGCCCCCCAACAACTACTGGAAAAACAATGTGACTGGGAGACTATATAAATTACAGAGATTTCCCCAAATCAACACACAAATTAAATTCAAGTTTTCTTGTTTTCAGAGCAGGAACCAGTCTTCAAAAGGCAGATTAACAGTCATCTCATTTGAATACTTTTCTTTGTAATAACCACCCTCAGTGGTCATCCTT
Organism: Mesoplodon densirostris; assembly: GCF_025265405.1. Taxonomy (NCBI): domain Eukaryota; kingdom Metazoa; phylum Chordata; class Mammalia; order Artiodactyla; family Ziphiidae; genus Mesoplodon; species Mesoplodon densirostris. The sequence continues at coordinate 106,964,459 of NC_082664.1, forward strand.
GACAAGCAGGGTCTTGGGACAAGCAATTTGAGTAACAGTGGGAGGGTGGGACCGACTGAACCCTGAACCCTAGCCAGGGGTTCGTGATCCATTCCAGCAAAGGAGCCAAAGCTCATAAGACAGCTTCAAACATCCTTCCAGTGACGCACTTTCTCCATCCTTTAAATACCAAGCAAAATTCAAAGGTTTATAACTCTAATCCACTAACCTAACCCATCCTTGGGTTTCTTATAAAAAAAAAAAAATCCCTTCCTTTATTCCTTCTTAGAAATTCAGCCTGTGCCTCTAAGGGAAAATGTTTGTAGTAGTACATTATAAAAATAGCTGAGATTTATTTTTAGGGAAATAATAATGGACAACCAGGTACCCATTGTTAGCTGTTGGCAACAATAATAAATGAAATAGATCACAGAGCATGAGCTGGAATTCTTTCTAAAAATAAAGAGAGATCAAATGATGTAGAGCTAAATTTTCATTAACCTTTTTGCCAATGGAGAGAGGCCCAAAGATTTTCTATTTTCTGCACTAAAATATAGTGGAAATTTTTCCACTGACAAGTTTAGATAAGGTATTTGTGATGTACTTCTTTTTTTAAACTTTTTATTTTATGCTGGAGTATAGTTGACTAACAATGTTGTGACAGTTGATAGTTCAGGCGTACAACAAAGTGATTCTGTTATACATATATATGTATCTATTCTTTTTCAAATTCTTTTCCCATTTAGGTTGTTACATGATACTGAGCAGAGTTTTCTGTGCTATACAGTAGGTCCTTGTTGGTTACCCATTTTATTTTTATTTTTATTTTTTGGCTGCACTGCGTGGCATGCAGGATCTTAGTTCCCTGACCAGGGATTGAACCTGTGCCCCTGCAGTGGAAGTGCAGAGTCTTAACCACTGGACTGCCAGGGAAGTCCCAGTTATCCATTTTAAATATAGCAGTGTGTACATGTCAATCCCAAACTCCCTAACTCACCCTTCCCCCCACCCTTCCCCCGGTAACCATAAGTTCTCTAAATCTGTGAGTCTGATTCTGTTTTGTAAATAAGTCCAGTTGTATCATTTATTTTTAGATTCTGCATCTTTTTCTCTGTCTGACTTACTTCACTCAGTATGGCAATCCCTAGGTCCATCCATGTTGCTGCAAATGTTATTATTTCATTATTTTTAATGGCTGAGTAATATCCCGTTGTATATATGTACCACATCTTCCTTATCCATACTGCTGTCGATGGACATTTAGGTGACTTCCATGTCTTGGCTATTGTAAACAGTGATGCAATGAACATTGGGGTGCATGTTCACTTTCAGACCATGTTTTTCTCTGGATATATGCCCAGGAGTGGGATTTCAGGTTCATATGGTAGCTCTATTTTTATTTTTTTAAGGAACCTCCATACTCTTCTCCATAGTGGCTGTACCAATTTACATTTCCACTAACAGTGTAGGAGGGTTCCCTTTTCTTCACACCCTCTCTAGCATTTATTGTTTGTAGACTTTTGGTGATGACCATTCTGACTGGTGTGAGGTAGTATCTCATAGTTTTGATTTATATTTCTCTAATAATTAGTGATGTGGAGCATCTTTTCATGTGCTTCTTGGCCATCTGTATGTCTTCTTTAGGTCTATTTAGGTCTTCTGCCCAATTTTTGATTGGTTTGTTTTGATGATATTAAGCTGCATGAGCTGTTTGTGATGTACTTCTGAAAAAGATGTACAATCACATGTCAAAAAGTACAGAAATTCCCAAGAGAAACACAATTCATCTTCTTGGAGAAGTTATTACAGTCAGTGGTTAATAATTGATTTTATTTTTTTATTGAAGTCTATTTGATTTATAATTTTATGTTAGTTTCAGGTATAGAGTAATTGATTTTGTATTTAAAGAAACATATATTATGGAGTACAATGCAAAATATGCCAAAGTTTCTTAATACCAGTGAGTGGCTCCTTGAACTATACACCAAAGCCCTCTGAGCTATGATTTCATGCTTCACACCTTTAGGAATGATCCTGGGGGAAAGCTGATTTGTGGTTGTCATGGACATTTAATCCTTAGCCATCACCCTAAACATCAGGCCACCAACAGATGAGAGCAATTGTGGTTGTGAGTTCATAAAACTGCCTTTTAAAGCAAAACAAAATACAAACAAAAGCTGAGGACACCAGCTCAACATAGACTGACTTCCAAAATGGTCAGGTTGAAAGTGTGAAACTCAATCATTTGGCTCTTTTCCACTGACTCCATCTAATGGGAAACATGTTTTGCCAGGATTACTTTGAATTGTTTGAATAAACTGACTACCTTGTTACTTTGCATGGATAGCCCCAGTCAGTGGAGAATCACAGTCGGTCCAAAGAATTAACTAGACAGATCTGTATTGCCTGTTTCTGATTTTAACAATTTATAATGTTTTCCAAGAAATATGTTTCAAATGAATATTAAAGACTTCTGATATTAAGAGGGAAATGGCAGATTAAATAGATAAATCTTAATATTTTCCCTTCTTGGGCCTCCCTGGTGGCGCAGTGGTTGAGAGTCCGCCTGCCGATGCAGGGGATACGGGTTCGTGCCCCGGTCTGGGAGGATCCCATGTGCCGCAGAGCGGCTGGGCCCGTGAGCCATGGCCGCTGGGCCTGCGCGTCCGGAGCCTGTGCTCCGCAACGGGGGAGGCCACAACAGTGAGAGGCCCGCATACCGCAAAAAAAAAAAAAAAAAAAAAAAAAAAAAAAAAATATTTTCCCTTCTTGAAACTATGTTAATTATTTTAAAAAACACTTAACACTGCAAGGAGAGCAACCACCAAATCCTATAATGAAAGGAAGATGGATGAGTGTCAACAGTCATAGTAAACCTGAGAAAGCCAAACTCTGAGGCAGCAGTGGGGAAAATGAAAGCTGATCCAAATACAATGCAGAATCTTCTCGCAAAATGCTCATTATGCAAAAGAATTGCAAAAGAATAGGGGCAGAGTCTAAAATAAGGAGCACTGGGCAAAAGATATTTGAGAAGCAGTTAATTCAAGTAGAATTCAAGATAGAATTCAAGGATAGGTTCCCCTATCCTCCACCTCAGCTGAAAACTGTGGATGCATTTTCTGAGACAGTAAAACAGAAGATCTGGCCTGGGGAAGGCCATGCATAATTGAGGGTTAGTGTGCGTTCTGAATGATGAATGCAGCCCTCCTTCCCCACAATCCCAGAGTATCTACCACCAACCTTTAACTCCCAGACAAACTATTGGAAGGGTCTTACCTAGGAAAGATGACTATCCCAAGAAGGAAGATATAGAGATGCTGAGATCAGATTAGTTCACCCAGATCTGAGCTCAAAGTCAACAAGCCCCACTCACGTGATCAAGCTTCTGAGTAGTTTTTTACTCAAGGATTACTGATAACTGAATATGGCCTCCTCAGTTGAAGACAGAGACCAAAAGTGTACAAAAAGTGAGGGGCTGCGGGAAGGGAGACTACAACAACTTTGGATAAAATGTATGCAAGGAAAGGAAGCTATCATTAATATCCTCAGATATATGAAAGAAGATACTGACTGAAACTAGAATAAGATTCTACTTAAATCCTGAAGAAGTAGAAGAGAGAAAGATACAGGAGAAAGAGAAAGGTAAAGAAGATATAGCAATTTAAACACATTCTTGAAAATTAAAACATTATAGTAAACATGAAACTCAGCAAAAGAGTTGGAAGGTAAAGTTCAGATTTCCAAGGAAGTAGAGCAGAAAGATCCATAGATAGAAAATAGAAGATGCCAGATAAGAATATTAGAGGAATGACCCAGAAGATCCAACATCCCAATAATAGGACTTAAAAAAAAAAAAGTAGAGGGGAGGGAAATCATCAATAAGTCAAGGAGTTTCCTAGAATGGAAGGACATGAGCTGTCAGAATGAAAGGACCACCAAGTGTGCATAATAATAGATGAAAATTGACCCCTACCCCATGGGCTTAGACAGAGAGGCAGTGCACAGAAAGGTCATATCCAGAGAATCAGAAGCAGAGTGTCTTAAAACTTCTCAAAGGGAACTCTGGGCGAAGGAAGATAAAACTATGTGGAAAATTGTTTCCAACATAAACTCCATTCAAAGCCAAACTATCAGTATGAGCAGAGAATAAAGAATTTCAGGAATGCAAAGTCTCAAAAACTGTATCCCCTCAAGATGCTAATAGACAATGAGCTTCACACAGAGTCAATAAAGAATGAGGAAAATAGAATGCTGAAAGAAGATTCCAGGAGAGAGGAGCTAAGAGAACTGCAGGAGAGTGATGAAGGACACAGAGTTCCACTTATTGCTGTGCGACTGAAGAGGTAGACAAGGTGATGGCTGTCATTAGTAAAATCACTGCTGTCACATTGCTTTGTAACCCTAAGACAAAAGAGCCTGGCTTAGGTTCTCACCTGTCATTTATGCATCCAAAGTACCTGATCTGCACTCGTTGCTCTGCTGCCTGGAGTTGCTGAAAATGTTCTTTCACTCCACTGAAGAGCCCAGAGCCGTCCACTATCCCATGGCTGTATTCCCACCAGATGCCCAGTGTGAGACACACACACCTGCTCTGCCAGATCCCCAGACCAATGAGCTCTGGTTCCCAGGACTCTCAAGGCCCTGCCTGTTGACTTTCTCAGGAGAGGCTCCTGCAAATCCCTAGAGGCGGTAAATCTGGACTGTGAATCAGCAGCTGTGTATCTTATCATCTCCTATCTTCCATCTTCTCCTAAAACAGCAATGCTGCCTTGTCCTTACATAACTTGTTTTGTGCTGGCCACATAGATAATCAAAACCAAACAGTACATTGTTTTTGGATACATTCTTAGGTAATTAAAATATAAAGGAACGATTGACACAAAAGTTGGGGATGAGGGGAGTAAAGGGAATGGCCAGGGAAAGGCAGTACCAGTGGGGCTCCCCAGGCACTGGTAAAGTTCTAGTTCTTTATCTTAACGGTGGGCTCGTGGGTGCTCATTTTATTACTATTCTTTCACCCATACATATACTTCTCTATATACATATACTTCTATTATATTTATAAAAATATAGAAATGTAAATTTTTAAAACTTCAAGGCATTATTATAGACTATGAAACAGAGAGAATAAAAGATTCATTGAAAAAATCCTGAGAAATGGGCAAGAGTATAGGGATGTACTTTTAAAGCATGATTTTTCAATGTAAAAAAAATTGTTTAATGCCAAATTATATACTATTTGGTTTGGAAGTCAAATGAATACAAGTTTTAAATTTATATCATAGCACCAAAATATACTTAAAAAAAGAAACTGCTTTTTATTTATTTTTGGCTGTGTTGGGTCTTTGTTTCTGTGCGAGGGCTTTCTCTAGTTGTGGCAAGCAGGGGCCACTCTTCATCGCGATGCGCGGGCCTTTCACTGTCGCGGCCTCTCTTGTTACGGGGCACAGGCTCCAGACGCGCAGGCTCAGTAGTTGTGGCTCACAGGCCTAGTTGGTCCGCGGCATGTGGAATCTTCCCAGACCAGGGCTCGAACCCATGTCCCCTGCATTGGCAGGCAGATTCTCAACCACTGTGCCACCAGGGAAGCCCAGAAACTGCTTTCATAACCTGATATGGAGTTCTTTCATTTTGCACTTTAAAAAAAAAAAATCAATGTTTTTTTTCCCCACTATTTTTGAATTTTGATTTTAAATGATGAGATAGAAGAAAACTTAAGCTGCTATTTTGAGAACCTCTCAAATATCACTTTGTAGGCATGTGTAGTAAATGGTATAAATGGCCTCAGTTTGTAGACTGGATGATTATCCTCAATTGTCATGTTTGTGTACCAATGAGAAAAATAATTACAATGAATTCAAATACTTCAAATATGTTTAAATTCATGAGTTCATAATGATATCCAGTTAAAAAAAAAAGTCTTATTGACTGCCTTTTGAGAATAGTAGGGAGCTAACTCATTATTTTGGAAACAGGCAAGTAAAGAGAAAGAATCAAACACCTTTCTTGCCTTTCTTATAAACTATACTGCTGGGTAAATAAGTGACTCATAAGAAGTTTTTCCATCCAGAAATATTCTAACTAATAAATTATAAAGAATGACAGAATGAAAATATCAGCATTTTACAGCCTAAAGAATAAAGAATCAAGACAATGATTGGCCATGGCAGGGGCTACTGACATTACAGAAAGGGCTGCCAGACACAAGGGGCCTCATGACAGAGGCACCAACATGACCTGTGAATTAGTCTTGCATAAATACAAACAAACAAACAAATAAAACCCGGATATTCTCAAATCTTTAGATATGACTATGAGTTTACAGGATACACATCTAGGACAACATACGAAGAATACTTTGAGGATGCAAGCAGAAAAATCCAGACAATGGAAAATTTTACAGGACAAACAACATGGTTTCTTCATTAAATAACTGCAAGAGAGAGAGAGGCCTACAGAGTAAAAGAGAATTAAAGGCATAAAATCAGTTGTAATGAGGGTATAATTCCAATCCTAATTCAGTGAAGACACTGTAAAAAACTTGAGGCCATCTGGAACATCTGAACACTGACTGGATATTTCATAATATTGTTAAGTTGTAGGTGAGATAATGGTACAGTAGTTACGTACATAAAAAAGAAGCTTTATCTTTTAGAGGCGTATGTTCAAATACTACAGGTGAAATGGGCTGATGTCTAGGACTTGCTTCAAAATAACTCAGGGAGCTGGAAATAGGTGAATATGTGGATAAGACTGAGCAAGACTGGCCATCTGTCAACAATTGTGGAAGCTGGTGATGGCTACATAGGATTTGAAAACTATTCTCTTCACATATATTTTTTGAAACTTTTCATAAGAGAAAATTTTTAATTTAAAAAAAATTTTAAATTAAAAAATTTCTCCCTCAAATAAGATGGGAAATTATGTGTGTGATATGTATGATTGACAAAGGGTTTCTGACATTAATACAAAAATAGCTTTTACCTATAAATGAGAAAAAGAACCTAATATGAACATGGACACACTTCACCAAAAAAGAAATATTGATACAAATGGCCAATAAATATATGAAAAAAAATCTTTGTATTCCTTAATATTAAAGAAATACAAGGAGTGAGCCCAATTCTGGAGAAGAAGGTGAAGGAGTGAGATTTCTCATACACCAGGAAGAAAATGGAAGGTCAGCATCCAAGCAAGGCTCTTGAGATATGCTGTATACTGTGCATGTGTGTGTGTCTGTGTGTGTTTGTGTGTTTGTATGTGTGTGTATATGTACACATGCACATATAAGATTTTTGGACAAAGCCAAGAGGATAACTTAAAACAGAAGTATACATTTATAGACATTCTTACTTCATTAAACACATAAGTGTGATAAAATTAGTCCAAAAATTTTAATCTAAAAAATTAAAAAGTGCTTCAAAATTATTTTAAATGAGACAGTACCTTGTATTCTGCCTAGGATTCCAGTTCTATATCTATAGGTTAAAATATTCTCAAAAAAAAATTTAAAGCCAACATAAAGAGTGTTGGCCCTGCCAAAGACAATTCCCCAACACATGGAAGATGACTGAGCAGAGTCTAAAGATCTTTGAAGCCCTCTTAAGTGGGAAAAATGCTGATAACCTCCTGACATTACCAAAACAATTTTCCAGTGAAAAATGCACTAGACTGTGTGTCACTAATAATATCATATCAAATTATATCGTGTCTTATCATTCTGCTTGAGCAACTGGGATACAGATTATTCAAACACAGTCAAATCACAGTGCAAGTGTTTTAAAGTCTAGTTATTGGCAAATTTTATCTGCAAAGTGCTATTGCTACAAATAAACATCAGTGTACAACATGGGGTTAAACAGAATGCACAACAAACTAAATTAATAGAGACAAAACAATAGCAAATTACCATTAAAAGTAAAAAGTAACAACAACTGAAAAATGAGACCAACTCAAACAACATTTATAATGTAAGTTTTTCCCAAATTGGGGCAATTTCAACTAACTGAGAATACATATCTAAGAGATCTGCAACCTGGCTAATATTGCATGTCAGAATATTTTTCCCAATACAAAAAAAGTTCAGGAATATTTACTTGCTTAAAAAAATTCAACTCAGACAGAAAAATGGAGAATGAATAGTCTGCCTTGACCTTTTCCCACAATACAACTGTAACAAAGAAGAACAAACCTGACTCCATATTGGATCTATTCCTTTAGCTCTAACCCTTGTGCTCTACTGCCTGTGCTTAGTCATGCTGGATCTGCACCTCTGTAAAAGAATGTTGCCTATAGCTTGAAATATACATGATAGCCCATTCTCAAGGCTCTGACCTTTAAAAGCACAACAATTTTCCATTCATGTAGAGATAAAGAGTTGCAGAACAGAAAAATAACAATTGTCTTGTTGGAGGTTTACAGGAACATTGTGACCAGACCTACATGGACAGCTGCAAGAACAAAGGATTCCGGCACCAAGAAGTTTGCAACAACCAGCCACACCTCCTCCCCTTTTAGTATAAAAGAAGCCTGAATTCTAACTTTGGAAAGATGGTTCTGTGGGACACTAGTCCACCATCTTCTCAGTCTGCTGGCTTTCTGCATGAAGTGGCTATTCCTTGCCTCAGCACCTCATCTCTCGATGTTTTATCCTGTCATGCAGCAAGCAGTATGAGCTTGGACTTGGTAATACAACTTGAAAGAGGAGAAATAGGTAGAGTGGAGGAGAAAAAGGCTCTGTTTGATATCCAAGGTATGGAAACAAGTAAAGTATCTGTCAGCAGAAGAATGGGTAAAGAAAATGTGGTGGGTGTATACATACAATGGAATATTATTCAGCCTTAATTTACTCATCAATAATCTCAAATATTTAACTTTGCTTTTTGGTGAGAACATTCAAATTCTACTCTGTTAACATATTTCAATCATAGTTGACCCTTGAGCAACGTAAGTTTGAACTGCACAGGCCCACTTATGCATGGAATTTTTTCAATACATATATACTACAGTACTACACGATCCAAGGTTGTTTGAATCTGTAGATGTGGAATCACAGATATGAAAGGCAGACTGTAAAGTTATAGGCAGATTGTTTACTTCAAGGAGAGTCAGCACCCCTAATCCCTGTGTTGTTCAAAGGTCAATAAAATATAGGGTTATCAACTATAATCACAATGTCATACATTAGATCCTCAGAACTTATTCATCTTATAACTGAAAGTGTGTACCCTTTTACCAACCTCTCCCCATTTCCCCCATTACTCAGTCCTTGGCAACCACCATTCTACTCTGTTTCTATGAGTTTGATGTTTCATTTTAGATTCCACATATAAGTGATACTGTGCAGTACTTGTCTGTCTTTGCCTGGACTATTGCACTTGGCGTAATGTCCTCCAGGTTCATCCTTGCTGTTGTATGTGACAGGATTTCCTTCTTTTAATTAACTTGATGCAGCAAATCCTTTCACAATATATATGTATATCAAGTCATCATACTGTACACTTTAACTATCTTACAATTTTATTTGTCAATTATACCTCAGTAAAACTAAAAAAAAAAAGAGTTCTCTTTGGGCTATTTCGCCTAAGATGACCATAAACATAGACCCAGTAGAGAGGTCTAGTAGACAGTTCAATACGAGTTTGGAGCTCCCAGGAGAAAGCAGACCTGGAGATATAAACGTATGAGTCACCAGCACCGAGGTCATATTTAAACAATGGGATTGAATAAGATTCTGTAGGGAGAGGATGTAGATTAAAAAGGGACAGGAGTGGGAACCAAGCAGTAGGCAATCCAGTTTTTATTGAATAAAGTCAGAACTAGAAATGAAAGTGATAGAAGTGAGTTTAATGTTTGTTCTTTGCTCTCTGAAAATTCATTGATGTTAATAATTTTAAAACAAAATAAACAAATCTAAGCAAAAATCCCTGCAGTGTGTTCTCCCGGGCTGGCAGCCCTCAGTCATCCTCCTGATTCTAGAAAATGAGCCTTGCCTTTTCTTCCAGGCACCTTGCCACACGCCTCTGCTATCATTGATGAGCCACCCAAGTCGTTTTTATTGTGGGATATTTGGTGCTTCCGAACTTTTGAGCATAACTTAATATTGAACACACAGGATATCTTTGACAGGACTATGGGTCCATCAGGAATGCTGCTCATGTGTATTATCTGCTCTAATTTAATTTCCCTGGTGTAAACAAAGACCTCAAATTGCAATTTGGGCAGAGTATGTGTAGGCAGCTACCAACAGTTAATGACAGATGCATTTCTCTAGTGATTGAGCTTCAACTTGAAGAAAAAGGCTGGAGATCTTCTGTGAACAACTTTCATGCAGTTTGGGCTGGATCCCATTCCCCTTTAGTTTTTCTTTTCTTTCTGTTTTCTTCTCTGCCAAAAGGGAGAAAAACTTAGTTGGGTAAAAGAAGAATTGCTGAGGTCCTTCACAGACCAGTATGGGAATTGTCCTGCCATAGTTATATTATGTGACAACTGGGCTAAGCTATGGCCCAGTTGTTTTGGTCAAACTCTAGTCTAGATGTTACTGTGAAGTTATTTGTTAGATGTGATTAATATTTAAATCAAATTACCGTCCATAATATGGATAGGCCTCATCCAATCAGTCATAAGCCTTAAGAACAAAGACTGAGGATTCCGGAAGAAGAAGCAATTCTGCTTCAAGACTGCAACCTAGAAACCCTGCCTGAGTTTCCAGACTGCAGATTTCAGAGTCAAGACTGCAGCATCAACTCTTCCCTGAACTTCCAGCTTACCCACCTGTGTGAACCAAGTCCTGAAAATTAGTCTCAACAGATAGATAGATAGATACATAGGTAGGTAGATAGATAGGTAGATAGAAAGAAATAGATCCATCTCCTATTGGTTCTGTTTCTCTGGGGAACCATGTCTAACAAACTTCCCTCCTCTCTTTCTCCAGCCTTTTCATCACATCTGCCCAGATAAATGCAAAGTGTCTTAATACACAACCCCTGTAGAAGGCTTGTACCGGAGGCTGAGGAGTAAAGGAGATGGACTCTGATCCTGGGTTTAGTATCTCAGTTCCAGTTTTGACTCCAGCACTTCAGAATCATGTGGACAAGTGACATGAACCTGGAGCCTCAGTGAAGTAGGAGCTGCACATGGACTCCACTTCTGAGCCTGATATGTTTTTCAAAATCAGTATGAAAATGCTCTTACAAGAATCCAAGAGCTTTGTCTCCAGTGCTATCTATAATATCAAGGAAATAGATTTAAGTAAATCATGCTGAGGAAGTGTCTAAGGGAGAATGAGAGGATGATCCTTCAATTCTGATGCCGTGTTTCCTTAACTGAGTATTTCCTGTCATCCAATTTCTAATACAATCAACGAAATGGCTCAGTTCTCACCATAGTCAAATTTTTACATGAAATTAACACACACACACCCACTCAGTAGAGGATTTTGAACTCTATTAGAATAAATAATAGTATAGCTGGATGATCTCTTTTGACTTTAGAAAGTAAGAAAGAAATAGTAAACACACAAAATTAAATAACTAATGCAGTCTTAAGCTTTTGTTCAATTTTCAAAGAGAATCACACCCCACCCAAAGCATATATTCAGGCTTCAGGGGATTTTTTACTTCGGGCCAAATTTGGAGGTAGATGGTCCCAGGTGTAAGGAAGTCTCTTTTGCCTAGGTAGGAGGTTGCTGAAGTACAAAAAGTCTGGTGACTTAAGTGGTAAGGCATGTGATTTAACAGAAAGGCCACTGAATTTGGGATCAGGAATCCTAGGTGACCCCTTCCACCTTTTAGCCATATGACTTCAAGAAAGGCAATCACCCCAACTGAGCCTCAATTTCCGTCTTTAAAATGGGATAACAACCTCTACATCACCTTCCACACAGTTTTGTTGTGAGAATCAAATGAGATAAGTGTAAGTGCTTTGTACTGCATTTTACTAATATGAGCTATTTATTACACAATGACACTGCACACAATATTTAGTGGTTTCGTTTTAGTAAAAAATTCAGAAAGGGATTCTTTGGTCCTTATTCTTCACACAGCATAAAGACTTTCAGAAAAGGCAATCCTCCTTCTGGTCGTGTCCTATCTGGTGGTTAAGACTGGCTCTTTCATCTTTGTACCCAGGGGAGTGTTACACAATCTGAGACGTTACCTAATTCAAGTATTAGACCATTTTTCATAATATCTAAAGCAGGGTACCTGGATGACAAGGGGGCTCAGGACTGACTCGGAGTCCAAGAGGTAATGGGTTTGTTTTTAAGAACAAATTTTGGGTTTCCTCTCTCTTCACCCTGGCTGTAGGAGGTGTGTGAACTCTCTGGGGACAGCTGGGTAACCGTGCATCCCAAGCGCAGCAAACCCTGCTCATTCTCAACTAGGCACAGAAATCTCAGAAGTCTCCCAAGCCTGATTTAATGTACTATTGCTAGAGTGTTGAACTGATACCATTTTCTCTGGGAATCTACTTAGGTTATCACAGTGACCTAGGTCTCCTGACAGGACCAGAAGCCATTAAAAGGGGGAAACTGAGCACGTGAAGAAGGTTCTCTTACAGGAATAGCAGCCATCTGTTAGAGACTGGCTGCTGACTAGGGATGAAGCCAGGGCCCAATACCGGGGCTCAAAGAGCAAACAGCTGAGCAGAAACGGTCCGAAAATGTGACTGGAACCAAATAACAAGTAACCGCTGACCTCCACCAGTACTTCGCGATACCAAGCTCCCTGACAGGCATTTAACATGCTCTATTTCATTTAACCCTCATTTAGACAGTGTGAGTTAGGTACTTTATGATGTCCAGTTTACAGATGAGGAAACTGAGGCTTAGGGTGGATGTATCTAATCCAAGGCGGCACCAATGGCAGCGGAGGATTTGAAACCAGGCTATCCGAGCCTCTACATTCTGCTGCCTTCCCAGGATACCGTTGCCCTATTACAAGGCTCATTTATTTTGATCATCTTAAGAGTTTCCTCAGTGACCCAAATAAATAACGTCTAATTTAAAATTGTTGATCGAGGATCAGTAAGTATGAGTGGCAATGGGAACCAAGGGAGCAGCTGGTAGAGAAGAACCTCTTGCTTCTACAAGATGGCACTTATTTGGCCTGGGGTTTATTTTAGCCACGTCTTGATCCTCAAAGCAGAAGCCAAGCACTGGATGGGGAGGATCAGTAGGCTATGTTCATTAGCTACCTGTGATAGGTAAGGTCCTAATAGGCTACTTTTTACCAGTATATACTGAAACGTATCTGGATATAGTAGCATCATTGCATCCATGTAAAGAAAAACACCAAGATTATAAAAGCAAAACATAGGCATTTCCACCAAATGAGAAAATAATAATAGCTTCCATCTTGTATGTAATTATAATTGCCAGCTGCATACCTAATGCCTTCAGCTTGGTAGATGTATGGCTCTCTGAAGTGAAAGTTAGCCTAAATGTCTCACTGATGGTTTTCAAGTGGGCTCTGGACTGTTGGATCTCTAAGAGGAGGTACCAGGGATCCAAGGCAAATGTAAACCTCAGGATTTACCCCCACTGAACGCATGGATGTCTCCAGTTAAAACCCACTAAGAAAGGAACAAAGGAGAGGAAGGAAAAGTGTTTGCCACCCCTTGTTCTCTGGTTTGGAGAGATTATACTCGATGCTATGGAAAGAAAAAAAAGATGCTGATAACATATGGCTATCAGCATGGCTTCTCCACGGCTTCTCAACATATGTCCTCACCCAGTCCTGTTCAAAAAGGAATCCACAGTCCTTTTCTGTCCACCCCTGCTCGGTTTTAGTCTCCCCACACGCCTGTGGGGTCAGAGCACATCAAGTTATGACAGGAGTTTCCACCAGAACCAAGAGGTGCAGCCCACGCGCAAAGCCATGTGAACCGCGGTGACAGGCTCATTTAGAAACAAATTAGAGGTTAAGTAAGAAGTGCATGACGGAGGCAAAACTGAGTTTCCCTTTCCCCCTTGCTGTCGGTTAGAATTAGAAAGTGCCTATGAGCAGCGTGTGTCAAGAATATGAACGTGAGATGTCATTTCAGCTGCCTCTAATTGAAGCCAGGATAAATGGAGTGGAAAGGCAGCGTCTAATCCAATCAAAACATGAAAAACGTATTTTGACATGTAAATTACAAACTTCCTGTGTATTTTGTCTCCCCAATTACACCCTCCCCTGTCATGTTTTTTAAAATTATATCTTAATCTCCCAGTCTCCTAATGATTATGTCATCATTCTTGGGCCCTGAACACTGTGTGATGGTATTTTATGGGATATGCCATTCATTATTAACTAAACTCACTTTCTGTCCCCAGTGATACCATATCTTACCATGTTCAAATATGCCTGGTGTCAGCTCCTGCTTTGTAAATGTTACGGCAGTTCCACTCTCTGATTCACAATTACACGGAAGTGAATTGGTGAAGCAGTTTTGGACAGTTAATCCGACTCATCAGTATTTTATGTGGGGATGCCTGACACCTTTTCCTTTTTTAAAAAAAAATTTAATTTTATTTATTTTTTTATACAGCAGGTTCTTGTTAGTTATCTATTTTATACATATTAGTGAATATATGTCAATCCCAATCTCCCAGTTCATCCCACCACCACCGCCCCCCATCCCTCCCCACCCTGCTTTTCCCCCTTGGTGTCCATATGTTTGTTCTCTACACCTGTGTCTCTATTTCTGCCTTGCAAACCAGTTCATCTGTACCATTTTTCTAGGTTCCACATATATGTGTTAATAAACGATATTTGTTTTTCTTTTTCTGACTTACTTCCCTCTCTGTGACAGTCTCTAGATCCATCCACATCTCTACAAATGACCCAATTTCGTTCCTTTTTATGGCTGAGTAATATTCCATTGTATATATGTACCACATCTTCTTTATCCATTCATCTGTCGATGGGCATTTATGTTGCTTCCATGACCTGGCTATTGTAAATAGTGCTGCAATGAACATTGGGGTGCATGTATCTTTTTATATTATGGTTTTCTCTGGGTATATGCCCAGTAGTGGGATTGCTCTGACACCTTTTTCTTTTTAAACAGGATGAGTGATTGGTTTAAAATGTAAATCTCTCATCATTGGGGCTCATTCAAATAGTGCCTCGCACATAGATTTTAGTGCTGCTCCTAAAGAAATAGCCAATATTGAGATCACACAATTGAGATCCCAAAAAGAACTCAGATAATAGAGAAAAATGGTAGTTTGATATGCAAAGAGTTGTTACACTGTGCTGGTAGGAGGCATTGGTAAATACTATTATAAATTGTCTCCAAGCAGGAAAAAAACCTTCAAAATCACAGACGAAGGTCCCTGGATTTACAGGTGAAAAAACAACAGCTACCAGTAAAAGAATTTCACCAGGTCTCTCTGTTCATTGCAGAAACAGAACTAAGATTCCCCAGGGCACCAACAGGGCCCTACCAAAATCCTGTCAACCATGCCCCAAAGGCCCCGGGGCTATATTTGAGAGCCAGTGCATCGCCTATGGGACAACCTATGATGCAGGAGTGAGGCATCTCTGAGAAACTCACCAAAGGCTTGGACCAGGAGCAGCACATAAACCTGAAAGTCACCATTGAATAATCCCAGCTTCTAAGAAGCCCTTGATTTCTTCAAACACTTTTCTTCAAAAGGCTATTTTTGATTACAGGGCTTATTCACACTTAGATTAGCAGAGCAGAGCAAGAAGAGGAATTGCATTCAGGAAGATGAACGTTCTCATCCAGGACATGCTCCATTCTAGTTCTTGACCTTGGGACTGTCAGTGGGCCTCCCTGGCCCAGCCTCAGGGCACTCACCTGCAGAACACAGATAATAATATCATACTTTCCACAGGGACAAATGCAAGCAGACTTCATTCCCTATACATGGTGTGCATTAAAAAATAAACAGCCAAAGCTAGAATATTAAATTTAAAGCCAAGAACCCTGGATCTGTGTCCCTGTTCTACCACTCATTAGCCCTCTGACCTTGGTTTCTCCTTTTTTAAACATGGGTATAGTAATGGACCTCCCAGAGTTAAAATGAGGTAATGATGACAAAAGCTCAGCCTCTGTGTACTGGTGCTAAATCAAATCTCGGAGACAGAGTTTTGAGTGAAGTAGAAAAGAATATTTTATTGCTTTGCCAGGCAAAGGGGAACACAGCAGGCACCTCGGAAAAACTGTCCCAACCCAGGAGGATTTGATGAGGAATTTTATAGCAATGGTTCAAGGGTGGGGCTGCTGATAAGATTAGGGTGTGCGCAGGGCCTGCACTCCTCTAATCTGATCTCAGGTAATCTTCTTGATACGCTTCTCTGGTAGAATGCTGACATCTTCCATTTGTTGAGTTTAAGTCTATAAAAAGTTTAAGGATATTGTTATGTATATCCCTTGAGGCGGAACCAGGACCCTGCCCCAAGGCTGCACTATTGTTTCTTGGCTGCCCCTCCCTTGTCTTTCCCTTCCCGGATTAGCAACTGTTTGAATCTGCCCTTTGGAACTCAGGGAAGGTCATGGAGGCTGGAGTCTCTTCCCTACAAGAAACAGGGCACAGAAAGGCTTCCATGCCCAGGAGCCCCACAGGGACTGGGTTTCAGGAATGTGTGCCTAAGTGTTTTACCAGGTGCCTGGCATGTGTCACATGTTGTGTGGCCATCAGAGCCATAAGCTTTTCTATTGGAAGCAAGTCTAAGTGAAAAGTTGAAAAGTGAGACTGGGAGGAGAGCGCCAAAGATGATCAGAATACGTGGACCCACTGCCTGCTTGCGGGCAGATTACTGAGACCACATCAGTTACCACATTGAATCCTTTGTCTGAATCCGGTGATAGCCGGAAACGACAGACATGCCTAGGAATGTACCATTTAAAGCATTCAATGAAGAAGAATGAAGTGCGTTGTTCTTTTTCATTGAAATCTGTGAGTACACAAGGGCTTCAGGGGCTGTCTTGCCCACCCACCTCCGCAGGTGTGGAAGGGAGGTTTTGGATACCGGCAAGCAACCAGCAGCTTCCCTCTTTACTTTTCTTCAAATAACATTGATGCCAGACCCTGTGGGAAGTCAGAAATAATGAAGTCACGGTGTCTGTCCTTAAGTCCAGAAGCAGAAATAAGAGCTGTAGGAAAATTATCCTTAATTCAAACTAGAAAGTGAGATACGTGCTACAGGAGTTGCCAGCAAAGTTCCAGGAAGAGATTTTAGTGTAATCCTACTCTTATTGTATTAGAAGGTTTTTTGAGAAGGTAAACAGAAGATTACCCTCATTAGGAAAATTATTCCTAATAGTAAAGAGTATTTTAAAATGTTTTTAAAAAGGACAGATATAAAAATTGAACCAGAAATAGTGATCTTGCTATATTGGAGGGTGTTGTATAAATGGGTCAGTGATAGTCCCTGGGTATCCTAAAATTGCCCCCAGATTGTTTACTTCTTTGAATCAGGTTAGAACTGATAGCCCAAAGCCCACGGGCACCAAATTCAAGATTGTACACATGCGATTGCTTTAAATATAGTCCAAATAAACATATCTTTAGCTATTTAGAGCCTACCTACTCTGCATACCCCGTGAAACTGTACCATGAGGAACCATCTTCCACCCACAGATAAGACAAGCTCTGTAGCTATAAAAGACCCCAAACCTCTGCTTCCTTTCAAAGCTCTCTGACCCATAGACTCCTTACCTCACTGCTAAGAAGCATCACCTGGACACATAAGGCCCCTCTCTTATTCGCCTCTCCCCTAGGAGGTTCTTTGTCCTATTCTCCTTCAGAGTGGTGACCTCACAATAGCCTCTGGAAGGTC
The DNA here is from genome assembly GCF_025265405.1 of Mesoplodon densirostris. Taxonomy (NCBI): domain Eukaryota; kingdom Metazoa; phylum Chordata; class Mammalia; order Artiodactyla; family Ziphiidae; genus Mesoplodon; species Mesoplodon densirostris. The sequence continues at coordinate 106,982,230 of NC_082664.1, forward strand.
TCCTGCTGGAAGAAATTTCCCCCTCTCATGCAACCCTGTCCAAGCATCACCCAGTGAAATGTGTTGTGTGTTCCTGCCCCTCCTGGTCCTGTCTCTTCCTTGATCAACACCGAAATCCTCAAACTTACCACAGAGGGTGTTCTCTTTGGGCTGCTATAACAGAATACCATAGACCAGGTGGCTTATAAACAGCAGACATTTATTTCTCACTGCTCTGGAGGCCAGAAGATTCAGTGTCTGGTGAGAGCTCACTTCCTGATTTACTTCTCCTATGCCCTCATATGGTGGAATGGAGGTCTCTGGGGTTTCTTTTATAAAGTCCCTAATTCCCACAAAAAGGCCCAATCTCCAAATACCAATGCAATGGGGATTAGTTTTCAACATATGAGTTTTGTGGGGACACAAACATTTGGTCTATAGCACAGGGAAACCACCATCTAATGGACTAAACACTGGACTTAGAATCACAGTCAGAGTGTGAATCCCAGTTCCAACCATATACCTGCTCTGTGGCCTCGAGTCAGTTACTCATCCTTTTGAGTGTCACATTCCCTGTCTGTGAAGAGAGGAAGTCTACCTCACAGTGTCACCTAGGCCAGGATACTGTTAGTACATGCGGAGGAGTCAGAAGAGGACCTCAACAGACCATAGACAAAGCACGAAGGATCTATCTGCATCCTAGCAGAATTCCAGTGTTGTACCTCTGGGGAAATAATGTGTGAGATAATAGTAAATGTTTAGCCCCCAAATAATGAGAGGCTCCATAGCAATTAGGAGGGAAGTACCTTAACAGCTTGGGAAACTCCTTGTTGGTACCTGCTCCCTCCAGTCCCATAAAGATGACCATCCACCAGTGAGCCTGCACCAATTATGCTGTTTTTCCCATTTCGCAAGGGGAGTCTCCTATTCCTAAGGCTAGTATATGTTTTTCTAAGGGCCTAAGTGAAACTGTGGCTTCTCAGGTGATAAACTAGCTCGCATGGTTTCTGGCTCCCATTTCAAGAGTCCAGCCTGGGTGATTAGAACAGTGATTTGCCTCTATCAAAAATGGACCTGAGTCTGGTGTTTGCCTGCTATTTACCATATTAATCACCTCATACCCCACTATGTCTTGATTCTGGTAACCTGGATAACCACTGCCTAGAAACCCCTGCCTGTAGGCATTTTCTATGCCATAGATGGAGACATAGAGAGTTTTAACCTTGTCACTTGATTCTAGGTCTGTGATGTCCAATAAGTCTTTCTACTATGATAGAAACTTTCTGTACCTGTGCTATCTAATATGGTAGCTACTAGCCACACTGAGGAATTGATATGTGATTAGTGTGATTGAGGGACTGAATTTATAATTGTATTTAATTCTGTTTGATTTAAATAGTCACATGTAGCCAATGACTACCAAATTGGACAACACAGCTCTGGAGTTTGTACACTTGGATGCTCCAGTTCAGTTCTCTAACCATAGTAGATACTTTTCCTTGCCTTCTCTTAACCCCAGCTAACTTACTCTCAAACATCAGAGCTCTTAGACTAGGAGTTTATCTAGCTTAATTCAGTCAGCAGTTTTCCTGTTAGACTTGCATTTCCCAAGGTCATTAGTGCACCTATCAGATACAAGCCTTGAGTGAGCATGTGCTATGCACATAGAACACCCTGTGTGCATAGCATGGGGAGTTTAAGGAACAGAGACACAGCCCTAAGGGAACTTGCTGCGGACAATGGAGAGTGGGTCTTAATGATGGTGATAGTGGTGGAGATGGGGAAGAGAAGCCAGATTCTGGATATATTTTAAAAGTAGAGTCAATTGGCCTTGAATTAGCTTGAATATGGTGAATATGAGAGATGATGATATAGAGGAATCAAAGAGTACTCTAGGAATTTGAGCCTACAAGAAAGAGTCAGTGCTACCAGAGATTGGGCAGTGGGGAGAAGTACAAAAAATGGCTCAAGCTCCTCTGTGTGGCTCCCAAGACCTTGAATCTCACCCAACGTTATCTCCCGCTTCTCCAGACATAACCATTCCACAGGCTGCTTTCCTAACAGCTCTGAGAACTTGCTCTGTTCATTATAATCTTAAGGCTTTTGCTTATGTCTACACCTCACAGGCACCCCAGAAGGCCCCCTAATTTCATTTTTATTCTGCATTATCCAAGATTAGACTTCAATGGATAACTTTGTCTTTAGTCTCAATTTCCTCTAATTCTCCCACCCATTGATATTGTTTTTTATCTTTTTACCTTACTGATGTCACTTTTCTGCTTAAAATCCTGTGATGCAGAATATATATTACAGTATGCCATATGTACAAAACAAGTCCCAAACTCATTATCATCCTCTGAGAAGCATTCCCTAGATACCCATTGAAAAATTAATGCCCCCCCATGACAATTTTGTAGCTTACCTCACTTACCACACTATATTATTTTCCTCTAAATCCCTATTATACTTAAACACAGAGCCTGACACATGGTAGATACTCAATAGATATTTATTAAATCATTAAATTGTCTATTTAGAATTTTACAGTTTTCAGCAGTTCTACTTGTCTTAGTCCCATCTCCTGGAACGTGTTGTCCAGAAGTTGCAAATGTACATACCTACAGAATGCAGTTTGGGAAGGCAAATAAATAAATATAGTTAAGGGTAGAACAATAGGGAATGGTGGGGCTTGTGGCAAAGCACAGAGTTTATGGCCTATCTAAAAGCATTCCAATGAGAAAATAATTAAATACTGTGTCAGCAAATGAAATATTCTGCAGCAAATTTGATCCACAGGCAATGTAGCCCACTGGACTGATAGATCACCACCGCTGATTTAAGTTTTAATGTAATAAAGAATCCTTTCTACTGGTATGGAATTTTTGTGTTTTGCAAAGTGATCTGTACCTTACAGGACAAATCAGTCGATGAGGATAAGTAAATAGAAAACCCCTTAGGGGCTGCATCCAGAGGAGAAATTACCATGAGATGACGTCTAAAAGAAGCAGTCTAGAGCTCTTAATCCCCTATCCCTGACCAACTCTTCCATCTGCCCTGTTGTTGCAGAAGCGACCCTGCTGTTGAATTCCTCCCTTTATCCCCAGCACAATGTCTGGTATCAGGTAGAGGTTCAATAAACACGTGTCAAATTAATGAATAAATAACTTTGGTGCAATTGATGCCTCTCCCTTTCCAGCTCATACACATTCTTGAAGCTACTCTTGTTGCCAAAACTGCAGGGGCAACAAAGACCCCCACACACACACCCAGTGCCATGGTGGGCTGCATGTGAGGGCAGCTACGGGGTGGGCAAGAGTCTGGGCTAAAACTGCATCACTTTGACAGAGAGAACCCAATGCCCATACCCAGCAATAAATTAAACAGGCACAGTCATTTTTTTCAGCATGCATGGCAGGCAGCTGTAACTTCAGGGATCCTCTGCAGTGAAGAGCACAGGATGGGTGGAGGAAGCAGTAAATGAGGCTGCTCAGTTAAAGCCTGAACCCTGAGTACTTACTGACCCATGGAGAGGTTGAACAATCTGCTGTTGGAAATGTACAGAGTGACGGTGGTAGGACACCTACAGGTGAGATGAGGAAATCCAGTCCGGACACAAAGGGACATGAGTCCTGGTTAAGCATTTCCCTAGTCCCTATGGAAGAAAGATTGAGAGCTGAGGCTAGAACTGCATTGTGTATTGATTATTGTTCATGTTGCTTAATTGGCTTACGTTAACTGAAAGGTAAACAGTACAGAAAGCACTCAGTACTTACATTTTGATTGACTGTCAAAACGATACCCTTAATCTTCTATGCAAATGGAACTCACAGTTTAACTGTGAATTCCAAAAGCTACAAGTTTCTCCATAATTTTTACCTGGACTCCTGAATGAACATAGGGCATTCATTCCATACTCCCACCTGCCCTGCCGTTTCTTAAAATCACTCTTCCTCTAGAAACATTGCTTTCAGTCTTTTTTTTTTTTTAATAAGCCTTGGGACATTTCATTCAAGTGAAATCTTTAAATAAAACAAAGTATGTAAAGCAGATGCAAGCTACAGTGCTCTGAGGAAGAAGTACCAGGGGCTATAAATCAACACACTCCATCCCCTCCCTCCTTCCCCACTCTCTACCCTCCCGCTCCCAACCCAGGCAACCCCAGGAGGCTCTGAGAGGCAACCCTCACAAGATTTGCAACTGAAGCTCCTCCATCCATAGCTGTACTGGGTATGCCTTGGGCTATCTCATCCATTCTCAGTGGCTCTCCAGGTATCTCTACCTAAGATGTCTGATTTCAGCAAATCAGAAGTAAAGTTGTTGAAGCTGACCTAATCCCTCCACCACTTGAGAGTTCCAGATCCTCCTTCCCTCTGCTCCCACTCTCAAAGCAAGCTAGCTGCTAATAAACCTCTTCAGTATTCAGAGCATTTCAGGAGCATCTTCCCATTCAAGCATGAGTCTCTCCTAGTGACTGTGAGAAAAAGAGAGCCAGCATCCCCATTCCCACATCACGGGAGCAGAGACCAGGCCCAGAGACCTGCCTGCCAGGAGCTGGTGCCCATTCCTCTGACTCATCTATAATTCAGGGAAGCCTTGGGCCCCAGGAAGCTGCGTGTCTGGGTTCCCTCGCACTACGCCTTGCTCTGAACTTTAAAGAAATAAATCTTTCCATACACCATCCCTCCAGTTGTGCACCTCCTCCCATTATGCAGCTCTACCTAACACGAGAAACAAGCTGTGACACCTTGGCTTGGCACAGAGCCCACGCCCTAAACTCTTTTCTTCCGCTATCCTACCTCAAGTCATTTTTCCTGACTTGTTTGTACCTGACACTGGCTTCCAAAAATCCCACCTTTTCCTACATCTTAGGATTCAGATTCTTCCCCTGGAACTCTGAATCCTAGATCCTCTCACATTGACCTTGATTTATCCCAGTGGTAATGGCTTGATGATCGGCATGCAACACTCAGGTTATGGATGAAGTTGCCATCCAGGCAGTCTGAGTGATCCCCAGTGAACACACCCTTCTCCTTGGGTTCTGGCTGTCTGGAACTTCCATCTGATGTCAGCCTCCTCCAGGGGGACAAACACACCTTCCAAAAGCCCACTTTAGCCTTATGCACTCAATATTTATCAAGGGCATAGGAATAAGTTCAGAAATATGTCTTCCACACTGTTGCTGCAAACGCCAGTCATTAGTAAATATATAACCAGCCCATGGGAGAAAAAGTTAGTCTCTCATTTGGTGCCTTCTTTTAATGGGCTAATAAAGCTTATTAGGTATTGACTCATATACTGCCTCAATTTTTTTTTAATTAGGGAAAGTTATGATGATGCATATGGTATAGCTAGATAAAAATAATTTTAAATGAATAAAAGCAATGAAGTAAAGGGAAAAAAAGAAAAGTTGAGGCTAAGCATGAGTATAGTTTGCAAAATATAAGCAATGAAATTCTATGCACTTGAAATGGTTGAGTTTCAAAATTCAGAAAAATCAGTATCAAGGAGGATAAAAAAAATATCTATCAAATTGATTTTTTAAATACTCTCTACTTCTTAGATTTTGAAAGAATTAAATGAAATAATACATGTAAATCACTAAAGGCAGTTCCTTTAAATATGTAAATAATATGTATTTAAGAGAGGCTGGGGGGCTTCCCTGGTGGCGCAGTGGTTGAGAGTCCGCCTGCCAATGCAGGGGACACAGGTTTGTGCCCCGGTCTGGGAAGATCCCACATGCCGCGGAGCGGCTGGGCCTGTGAGCCATGGCCGCTGAGCCTGTGCATCCGGACCTCTGCAACGGGAGAGGCCACAACAGTGAGAGCCCCGCGTACAGAAAAAAGAAAAAAAAAAAAAAAAGAACGGCTGGCTACTGTTATTTTTAAAAATACATGCATTTTCTGATATTGAGGCCGGAGAGAGCTTATTTTTCAGGTCCTCTCCAAAAGTATTAACTGTATGTTGGATAACGCACAAAGTTCTCGACAACATCCTTACAGGAACTCGACCAGTGAAGTTCAAGGAGTTGTCTCTCATGGTGCCCTAAGAGAATGCAAAGTTGTGCTGTGTCAGTGTGCAGGTCAGGGACGATGCTGTCCATAGCTCATGGAAGCAGTCCTCTGATGGTCTGTTCTTCACATATTCTGAAACTCTGTTATTAAGTACATATTTAGAAATGTTCTTTTGATGAATTAACTTCTTTATCATTATTATATGACCTTTTAACTCTGATAATTTTTTTTTGCTTTGTCTGATATTACTATAGTCACTCCACTGCTTTTGTTTAATTAGTGTTAGTATGATACATCTTTTTCCATCCTTATGCTTCACTAATAGTGTAAGAACTTTACAACAAAATAATTTCAATTGTAACATTTGTTATTATACATTATATTTCTACCTATGTTAAAACTCCAAAATATATTATTATTTTTCATCTAAACCATTAAGTTTTAAAGATATTTCTATAACAAGAAAAAGATGGTCTTTTATATTTGCCCATGTAGATACCATTTCTGAGTGTCTTCATTCCTTTGTATAGATTTAGACTTCCATCTAGTATCACTTTTCTTCTACCTGAGAGATATTCTTTAACATTTCTTGTAGTTAAGTTATGCTAGTGATAAATTGTTTTCACGTTTTATGTCTAAAAAAGTTTTTACCTCATCTTTGTTTTGAAAGCTATTTTGCTGGCTTGACAGTTTTTGTTTTTTCAGTACCTTGAAACATGTTGATACACTGTCTTCTGACTTGCATTGCTCCTGATGAGAAATCTACTGTCATTCAAACCTTTGTTTCCCTGTACGTAGTATGTCTTTTTTCTCTGAACATTTTTAGAATGTTCTCTTTATCACTGTTTTTGAACAATTTGATTATGACATACTTCAGTGTAATTTTCTTCATGTTTCTTTTGCTTGGGGTTTGCTAAGGTTCTTGGATCTGTGAATTTAGAATTTTCATCAGATTTGGAAAATTTGGAGTCATTTTTTCTTCCTATATCTTTTGTCTCACCCTCCTGCAATCACATTTATATTTTATATTTTTACATTTATATTTATATTTCACAGTTATATTTTGTCCCAAGGCTAAGTGATGTTCATTTTCTTTGGTTTTTTTTATATCTCTGTTTCATTTTGAACAGTTTACTATTGCTTTGTTCTCAAGTTCATGAATTTTTTCTTTGATGCCTATTCTGTTTTTTATTTCATCCAGTGTATTTCTTCATCTCATACACTGTAAGTCTTTCTATATATTCTGTATCTTTTAAAATATGTTTGTTTTTTCTTCTAGCTTCTTGAACATGTGGAATACAATTATAACTGTTTAAATACCCTTGTCTAGTAATTATATTGTCTATGCTATTTCTGCCACAGTTTTTATTGATTGACTTTATTTTTCCTCATTATGTTTATATTTTCCTGCTTCTTTTTATGGATGGTAATTTTTCAGGGGATTCCAGACATGAATTTTACTGTATTGTGTGCTGGATATATTTGTTTTTTAATAAATATTCTTGAGCTCTGTTCTAGTACGCAGTTAAGTTATTTAAAAATAATTTAAACCTTTTATGTCTTGATTTTCAGCTTTGTTAGTTCAAAAAAAGCATTTAATTTAGGACTAACTTTCCCCACTTACTTATGACATACTACATAAGACAAAATACTTATGAATACTGTGTACTAGGTTTAGTGAATTATGAGGTTTTCCACTCTGGCTGGTGTAAAAGGAACTGTTCTGTGCCCTTTGGGAGTCCTGGGGATTGTTCATACTAATCGTTTTTTGTTTCTCTTTCCAAAGCCTAGGGTAGATTCTTCCCACACATGTGCTGATCAATCACAACTGAAGACTCAACAGGGACTCACTAGAGATATCCAGGTCTCCCTCCCTCCCTCCCTCTCTCTCTCTCCATGAAGCTCTCTCCTGTCTGGCACTCTGCCCCATAAACTCTATGCACCTTGGCCTCTATGTCCCCTTCTCCATCTCCTCAACTCAGAAAGACCTCTGGGCAGTACCTGGATTTTTCCTCTGTGCACAGCAACCCAGAAACTCTCCAGGTAGTAAGCTGGGGGCGGCTATAGGATTCATATGGTTTGTTTCCCTCTCTCAGGGATCACTGTCCTTCATGCCTAAAGCCCAATGTCTTGAAAACCATTATTTCATATATTTTGTCTGTGTTTTTTTCCCAGTTATTTTAAGTGAGAGGGTAAATCCAGTCCATGTTACTCAATCTTGGTCAGAAGCAGAAATCCTGATATCCTGGTTTTGACTCATGGATGAAGTCAGACATGTGGTTTTAATTCCACCAGCCAGCAAGAAGTGCCTCATGAAACTCTGTGCTCAATTACAGTGGCCTTCTTATAGCCTGTGATTTTTGGTTAATTATGCCCCCTCTCTTGCTTGGGTCTTGCCCTTTTACTCTTTTTTCTCATTTTCTCTCTCTGTTCCTTCCTCCCTCTCTTTTATTTCCTTCTTTCTCTTTCCCTCTCTTCTCCTTCCTCTCAAACATCCAGCAAACATTCCCAGCCACTAGTGAGCAGGTTCTGAGCTAGGCTCTAGGGAGTCAAAGATGCATAAGACAAGATGCTGTCTCTCAGTGAGTATTTAATGTTTTATTCTATGTGTGTCTTTTTACAAACTGGTCTGAAACAAATTAGGAAAATAAAAAGCACCACTATCATTCAGCTTAGTGCAATAGAAAGAGTGTGCACGATGGAATCAGATTATGTGACACTTCATCATTGTTTGATTTAAAACAAGTCACTTGACTCTCAGTTTCCATACCCAGAAATGATAACTCATTCCTCACAAGATTTTGGTAAGGAATGAATGAGATAATACAAGAGAGATGCTTCTCACCGTGCCTGGCACATAGTAGGTGTTCAATAAACATTGGTTTTCCTTTGCCTCTTCTGTCTTTCCTAAGAACCCAGTGTTCTTTGTAAACCAATGCTCTTTCCATTGTTTTACCATGCTCCATAAACCATAAAAAGTCATATAAGCCAAAATTATGATGGATCCCATCACCATGAGTCTAAGTCATATGTATTCTGAGTCCTTGTACGAATAATTAAAGTAACATAGAGTTCAAAGGTAAATTCAGTTGTTTCATGTGAGAGGGTAAATCCAGTCCATGTTATTCCATCTTGGCAAAAGCAGAGTTCTCCCCCAGGGTTAACTCTTTTCCTGACCTTCACATGGTGTGACACCATCAACATGACACATGACTGTGGGTTTCTGGAATGCAACTGAAAAACAGCAGCCTGAGGATGTTAGAGTCCTGTGCCTTTAACAAATTTGTAACTTGAGGATCATAGTGGCATTTATTTACTTATGAGTTTTATTTAAGGCTACTATTGCAAGGGAATGCCTAAATAAGAGGTGATGAAGGAGGAAAGATTCTAACCTAAAACAAATGCCCCAAGTTTATAGACATAGTTTCACTCTGGAGAGATTGATCTTAAGCTAACCTGCTATAAAGACAGAAGCCAAGCAGGCAGACTCACAAGACAAGAAAGCTACCAGAGGCAAAGAGCATGCAAACATAGGGCTTAAAACAGTTCCATGGCTTCCCAAGGCAATGAGGATAACAGCTGACATTAAACTCATGGTCTGCCTGCTCCATCTTCCCCACACTCTCCTGCTTCCCATCTTTCTACCACGCCATTTCCCTCACTTCCCCACATGGGCCACCTGCCCTGGTACCTTTACATTTTTGTCCTTTCTATGCCCCTGCCTGAAACACCCTTCCCCCTCCTTCATTAGGCCAGCCTTGGTTCCTCTTTAAGACTCAGGTATAAAGCAACCTTTCCAGGAAGCCATTCCTGACGCCCCCAATTTTTGCCCTCCAGGGTACTTTAGGTCTTCCAAAGCTGCAGACATTGTAAAGTAGAAAAAGGGGGGGAAAGCACAGATCATTAAGGCAAATTGATCCAGTAGTTTAGTTCAGCTCATATGGAGATACAGGATGATAGTTGTTGAGATGCTAATCCCTAAAAGGATTCTGGACCACAGAGAGATTTTCCCATAGGATCAGAGTCTAGCTTATACTTAGCAGCCTCACAAGAGGGGAGTGGCTGAAACAAAATCAGTGTCTGAAATGTCGCGTTAGGAGACACACAGAGGCAAAATATTACAGTTATACATAATCAAGTGGCCCCTGCTGAGTGCAACACATACACCAACGGGCAGCAAAAGCTCTTTTAACGGTCCCCTTTAATGGGCATTGCCTCATCTTTGTCCCCTGCTTTTATGACAGGTCACGGAAAACAACCAGGAAACTGCATAGCAAAGTTACAAAGATCATCACAATTAAGAAGCCGTTTTTCTTTTTGTTCTGGGGTTACAGAGATCTCACTGCAGGAAAATAGAGCCTGTGAGATTTGGTGTGAATTCATATACACACACACGCTCACTGCATACAAATGCCGGAGAGAAGAGCCATGGGCACAAGCTCATTGTGCAGACAGATCATTCGCACATCCAATTAGGTGAGAAGAGAGAACAGAAAATCCAATTACTTCATCTCAGGTATCTTAAGTTGTTATTTCCTCCCAAACCTCTTTTCAGGATGAAGACCACCATGATCACCCACAACCCAACACTTCTGTGTGTGCATCCAGTTACTGTGCAGTTTGCATCTACAGCTCACAGCTCAAAGTTAGAATCTTTTTCAGGATGCATGCTTTTCCCCTTCAAGGACATAGTATATATTAAGCTGAAATATTTTCTCAGAAAAAAACAATTGGCCAAGAATGAGTTCTATTTTCATTGTTTCAATAAATTTCATTTGGGATTTTTTTAAACACTTGCTTTGCCAAGGGCTTGCTTATCATTCTTATTGGTTTATAACTGTGTCAAGGTGAATGAAGTAACTGAGCAATAAACAGAGATCACAGTATTTTTTAAGTCTTGATGAATCCAGCAAGTGGTCCATATACTGTCTATTGGCCTTGAACCTGGATGGAAGCCCAGCTCATATGCATAGTGGTTTCTTCAGCTCCTACTTCCCGGGCTACCTGCTTTCTATTTTAGCCCCCCTGCCTTCTTAAATGGCAGTCAGAAGTGACAACCTACCTTTTATGGCCAAGAAAAAAGTCAACAGAGGCTTTGTTTCTTCTCGTTCAATGGACTTGATAGCCAGTGGAAACTGCAGCTACTGTAGGGCCAAGTCACTCACTGAAAAGACTCAATGTTGATGAAATAAAAAGCATATCCCCAGTATCCAATCCAGGGCCTGATACAGAGAAAATCAAAAGTTATATTAACTGAATAAAGGCATAAATAAATAAATAAAAGTAATTTGCAAAATAAATTACCACAATATGTCAGAAATATTTACTGCTAAGAACTTCTTCTTAGAGTCATCCTGCTTTGCCATCACCAAAGCAACATCACTCCCCCAAATGTAAGAATATTTCAATATTTGAGAAATCTATCAATGCAATATACCACAGACAAAAAATCATATGATCATCTCAATACATACAGAAATGTATCTTACCCCACTAGAAACAGAAAGGAACTTCCTTAAATTGATAAAAAATGTATACTAAAAACCAAGAGCAAGCATTACAATTAATGAAAAAATTGCAAACATTGCCTTTAGACTGGAAACAAGACAAGAATTCCCATTATTATTGCTACTAAGCATAACACTAGAGGTCCTGGCCTATCCTTTAAGAAATGATGTGTGGGGCTCCCCTGATGGCGCAGTGGTTGAGAGTCCACCTGCCGATGCAGGGGACACGGGTTCGTGCCCCAGTCCAGGAAGATCCCACATGCCGCGGAGCGGCTGGGCCTGTGAGCCATGGCCGCTGAGCCTGCGTGTCCGGAGCCTGTGCTCCGCAATGGGAGAGGCCACAACAGTGAGAGGCCCGCATACTGCAAAAAAAAAGAAAGAAAGAAAGAAATGATGTGTAAGTAAAATGTGTAAGGATAAAGAAGCAAACAATTGTTATTTGCAGGCAATATGTTCCTTACCAATAAAATACAATAGAATCAACAGATAAGCTATTAGAATCACTAAGATTGTTCAGAAAACTTGCTAAATACAAAATTGCTTACAAATTAATAGCATTTTTTAACACCAGCAATAAACAACTAGAAAATACAACTTTAAGGAAAAGCCACAATAACTGCAAGAATTATAAAACATCTGGAAATTTACTCAGGAATATACAAAATTTCTATGAAGAATATTTTTAAAGTCTAACAAGGAATATAAAAGAATATCTGAATAAATAGAACTTCTCTGCTCTCTAGACAGCTCCAAGTCAGGGATATAGAGATATCAGATCAGGCGTTGCTGGTAAGAACATAAAATAGTGCAGCCATTCTGGGAGCCATCAAATTAACTGTAGTTATATCCAATGACACAGCAATACTGCTCTTTGGTATATGGTCCAGAGTCACACAAGTCCACAAGGAGGAGTGGGTAAGAATGTTCATCACACTCTTGTTTGGGACATGGAGAGTTATCAGCAATCTAGGTGTCCACTCATAGGGGAATGGAAATGCATAATTCCATAGCTAGAACCCTCTGCAGCAGCTAGATTAAGAGACTGAAAGTACACATGGCAACATGAACAGATTTTTAAAGCATAATACTGAGTGAAAAAAGAAAGAAAGAGAATGAGGTCAATAGCACAATGTCATTTCTGTAAATTAGAAAACATGATCACAAACAACAATACATATTTTCTAAGAACACATGTGAATAAATATATATATATATATATATATATAAAATACCTTAACATAGTTGCCTGTGAGGAAAGAAGGTTGGTAGCTGGGCATGAAAGCAAAGAATGAGGACAAAGAAAAAAAAAGAATTAATTAATTAATTAAAGAAAATCTTTATACTTGCTGATGTTGACAAATATGCCAGGAGTACAGGAGCATTTTCAAGTTTATATCTAAATTTATTATGTATTTTTATTGCTTCCATATATAATATCTATGCTAGGGTATGGTATTTTAACTAATACCAGAACAATACTTTAAATTCTACCTGATCTCTTTCCAAAGAAAATAGAAAAGTTGTACTAAAAATTTTATGACTTCACTTCCTTCCATACTTTAGAGAAGTTTCATAGTCAGACACGCCACAGGAACATTGGTAGCCATTTTTTAATTTTTAGGTATACTTCACTCCACTCCAAAAAGTATATGATGGCTACAAAAGGAATTGGAGCTACAAAGGGAAGAGGAAAAAAATAAGACAAGAAGAGCGGGAACAGAGAAAGAGAGGACACACAAGAAGATAGTGAGAAATAAACCTAAAAAGGATCATTTTAGCTCCTAGGCAAATTAAAGAAGTGCAAAATGAAATGCACAGCTTGGCAGGAAATACAGTTTCCTGAATTTGCCTGTGTTACTCCCGAGATTGCATAAGTCCTAGTGTGACAAGGCTTCAAAAGTCCCTCTTATCTGATTCACAGCCTTGGTTTGTCTTTGCTTCTACCCTGCAGTAACGCCAAAGGAGCAGGAGAGGCTGGGTTTGAGGACAGCGCTTCTAGCCTGGCTGCCTGGAGGTTACATCTGTGTTGCTCTACTTCCACCTACTGATAAGAGGCTGCTACTTCTCCAGGAATGCTCCTCACCAGCCCTCTCCAAGTCCAAGCAGACTAGAGCCTGAGGATCCACTGCTCTTGTAAGTCACCTCACCTCAGATTTTCAGGTCAATGATGTGTTTGTGTGTATTCTGAGAATAATTAAGAGTATCCTAGTTTATTGACTGGTGAGTCACTGTTTTGCTATTATTTCTATTTCACGTCTGACAATCAAAGAAAGCACAATTATCACTTGAAGCTGTCTCTTTTTTTTTTTTTTTTTGAAGAGGAGTATCAGTTTAATCAGGAAAAAAATAAAACCACACATTCTGTGGTAGTTTTTCAAAGCACATTGTTGCTCTACCTGTGCTGCTATACACCGAGGGTTTTGTTTTGGTTTGATTTAGGGGTTTTTTGTTTGTTTGTTGTTTTTGAATTACAAAAGATCATTTTCCCACTGGCTTAAGGAGTGAGGTGGGCATGGCAATAAATGGCAGCTCAAGAAGCTGTTAGAATCCATCATGAACAGGTTTCCCCAGCAGAGAGCAGCGTGCATGGATCTAAGTTGTTCTTGAGTGCTTCAGGGATGGGAGGGTAGGGTTTCTGTTAGGAGAAAAAGTTGGGAGGAATTGTAACTCCACGAAATCAACCCATGAGCCCATGTTCAATTGAATATCAGTGATTTAAGACAGAAATTATAACAGATTTTTTTCAATTATAGCAAATTTTTTACCATTTCCATCATGGATAACTGCCCCTGCCCCAAAAACCAAAAGAAAAGACAATTCACCTTTAAGTTTGGTCTACAAGATTAGTTTGTCCAAAAGAAATTAAATGTCAATTTTATCTCGATTCATCACAGCTCTTTAATCAAAGTCGATGCATCACCTTCCCTGATTGCCCCTCTATCAAAGGCTGACCTGGAAATCGGACACCAAGCTTCCCTGTGCAGGCTGGCTAATTAAGAACTTGGTTGTTCCACCTACTACAGCCTTGGAGAGAAGGGGATGGCAGAGCTGCCCCAAAGAGGTGGCCTCTTTATGGAGAAGGGTCCTGGAAAGAGGTCAGTGGTAATTACCAAGCAGCAGAATAGTCCATGTACACGTTGGACATTATTGGTCCATAAAACGTCTGGAGATTTATAGCAGAAAACAGAAGCCATGTGTGTTGAATGTCAAAACTGAACTAAATTAGCCCAGTGTGGTGAACTGGAGAGCAGGGGACCCTGTTGGGACCATAGGGAGGAGCCCATGAAAAGAGTTTGGACCTTGGAGGAGGGGTACAAATCCCCAAATCTCCCACCCACCAGCTGTGTGACTTGCTCGAATAGCTGTGGGGTTGCGTCCTACACTAGCTGAACTTCACAAGTTCAACTGCAGGAATCTGTGAAAGGGAAAGAGAGAATTTAAAGATGAGAGGGGATCCTATCCACTGTTTCACTCCGTAAGTGATTGTCTCGGAGAAAGAGGGACACAGACCACAGAACTCTGCCATCCTCAGCCCAGATCTCAGGCTCCTCTTCCATCCAGGAGATTCCTGTGATAAAGTTCACTTTTTTTCACATATCACACCCTGCTAATTGCAAGCCACTGCTTTATCTGATGTACAGTTGAAGAAATAATGGTTTAATCCAAGGCAGGATAGAAGAAGTGTTGTGTTGGATTTATGGGCAGTCTAATATATTGGTCTCCATTGTAGAAATTCGCTGCAGGAATTTCAGGATGACTTGAGTGTATGGAGTTTTCACTTTCCTTGCTGACTTTGAGACCCAGCTCCACATAAGCTGCTTCTTCACTACACTCAGTTTTCCCTCCATAAAATATAGAAATAGTGGAAGTAATTTTCTGTTGGGAGGGTTAAAGGAGAAGACCTGAACAATGCCTGGCAAACACTAGGTGTCCTTCACCCCTTTTCATGGAGAATTGGGAGACATGGATACAGACGATGGCTCTGTCACATGGTCACCGACTCCTACTTCTTGGGCCATGTTTTCTTCATTGGAGAAATGAGCTGGTTGCATATGACAGGCCTGATGCTCCCTTCCAGCCTTGTTCATGCTTAAGCTGTGGTTTGTCACCTATGACACCATTTTTCAGACCGGGTATGTATGATTCTTTGTTGAAGTAGAGATATAAACAATATTTATATCAGACTTAACCTTGCACATTTTCAACAAAAGTATTGCAGACCCGCACTGGAGAAGACACACTCATAGAGCAAGCGTTTGTTGAGGCTTTACTTTGTGTCGGGCGTGGGACCTTTTTTCAACACTTGCACCACCCCTTAAGCGAGGTACTGGTTTTATCCCTGATTCTATGGATGAAGAAAGAGAGACAGGGAGTCTTTAAGAAATGTGCCCCTAGGCCCCTCAGCTTAGGGAGTGGTTGGACCTGGAATTAAACCTGCTCTTTTAACCACTGTACAATAAGAATTTTCTCTGGATTAAAGTATTCAGTGAACCCCTCTTTCCATTTTCTTATTCATAGGCCAAGGAGAGTCATATGTTTTAGTCCCACCTGTAATATTAAGAATGAATTAAAAGTGTTTCTGGTTCCTTATGGTGGACTGAACACACTCATTTACATTTGCTTCCACCAAAAACTTCCATTGAGAATACAGTATCAATGTAGGAAAGGAAATAAATCCAGGACCATGTTAAAAAAAATAAGGGTGGAAATGGTAAGGCAATCAGTAAAACATAAACTTTAAAAAACGATTCTAAGACACAGAAATTAGATTGGTTAAAATTAGATATTGAGGGCCTCCCTGGTGGCGCAGTAGTTGAGAGCCCACCTGCCGATGCAGGGGACACGGGTTCGTGTCCCGGTCCGGGAAGATCCCACACGCTGTGGAGTAGCTGGGCCCGTGAGCCATGGCCGCTGAGCCTATGCATCTGGAGCCTGTGCTCCGCAGCGGGAGAGGCCACAACAGTGAGAGGCCCGCGTACTGCAAAAAAAAAAAAAAAAAAAATTAGATATTGATTAAAAAAATACACAGCGAAAGGTGCCATCTGCCATAATAAACACAAAAGTCAAGTGGAGGAGCGGTTAGAGCCAGTTTTCCTGAGATGAAGAAACTCAGGGAGCAAGAGGAAAAGGGGGCGTGGGAGAATGGGTCTGGGGGATCAGAGCCCTCCCTTAAACACTGTGACTTTCCGTCAGTTTCTAGGCCACTGGAAGCAATATTTGTTACCTGCAGGCTGAAACCTAGGGACTATATATACTCTAATAGCAAATGAATGCTTGGCCAGGAGAGAATGAGGGTTCCTTAGCAGTTGATGTGTCTCCACCATAAAGCCCCCAAATCGTAGCATGGAGTGTGCACAGAGAAGGGAGTGTCAGCCTGTCTGCTGACCTACCTGCTCCCAACCCACAGACCCACAAAAAGAAGCTAGGCTGTAGTCACACTGGCCTGTGTACAGAAACAGAAGTGATCAATATCCCAGGAAAACCAAGCCAGCTGACTACACTTACCAACATATTTTTTCATTCCCATATATGAACAGACAGCCAAGAATCAGTGGATATATGAACAAAACAAGTAGCATGAATGAGAAAAACCAACATGAAAAAATATAACTTTCAACTCCAGGGAAAAGAAGATGTCAGGAAATAGAAGAGAGCTGTCAGTATCCCAGGAAAAAAGTCCCAATTTATTGAATCCATAAAACAAAAGCAGGAATATTCAGAGATTGAGTTTTGGGAAATTAAAAGTATCATGAACTTAAAACAAGAAAAAAAATGACAAATATAAAGTCAAAGAAGTCTCTATAAAATTGCTCAAAAAGAAAAAGGAAAGGAAAATATGAGAGGAAAACAAAAGCAACACAGAAGATCAATCCATGAAGTTCAATAGACACAGTTTTATTAAATGGAGAGGAGAAAATTAATCAAAACAATTAAAAATTACCAAAGAAATATGAACCTTCTGATTAAAAGATTCCATTGAATGCTAAGCAGTAAATGAAAGACTATAAAGAAATCTCAGAATGCCAGGATAAAGAAATTGTCTTAAAAGCTATTAAAGGGATGGAAAAAATAGGTTATTTACAATGGAACAAGAATCACATTGGCATCAGACTTATCATCAGAAAAATTAACTGCTATGAGATAATGAAGAGATGCCTTAAGAGTTATAAAAGGAAATTATTTCAAACTTTGAATTCGATATCCAAACTATCAGTCAGGAGTGGGTAAAATGGACTTTTTTAGACAGGAAAAAAACATAAAAACTTTTAAAATTGCTTGAAAACATACTCCAGGAAAATGAAAAAGAGCAAAAACAAAAACAGAATGAAAGAAAACATAGGATCTAAAAAATAGAGGAATTAATTTAGAATGAAAAAAAATGACCCCCTGGCAACCATGCTGTGTAACAAGCTAGAAATTGATCCAAAGACAAGGGAAGTCATATTGTGCTTGGAAACACGTAAGAAAATTAAAGTGATTCTATTCAACAATATGATTCAGCAGCTGAAAGTTAATAGAAATGTGATAAAAAGGGTATATGTTTATCGTCTCAGTAAGAAAAAAAAATAATGAGAAACTCCAGTAAACTAAACATGATGCATGAAGGAAGTACTCAAATACGAATTATTTTGCAAGCACTCATGGTAGATAAGCAAAAGTCATGTTCAGTGTTTAATATATAAAACCACTACCTAGAGACAAATTCAAGAGTAGTTCTGTTGGCATTTTTGTCTGATCGCCAGATCTTACAATCATGCTGAAGTCCTGGCAGGCAATGAACAATACGGTATTTTGTTCCCAAATAAAAGGTGATAAAACATGGGCATTGCAAAACTCAGGCCCACAGCAGCCAAGTTTAGCATACATTCCTGACACCATCAAGAATGTAAACTAGGGACTTCCCTGGTGGCTCAGTGGTTAAGAATTCGCCTGCCAGTGCAGGGCACACGGGTTCAAGCCCTGGTCTGGGAAGATCCCACATGCCACGGAGCAACTAAGTCTGTGTGCCACAACTACTGAGCCTGCGCTCTAGAGCCCGTGAGTCACAACTACTGAGCCCACATGCCACAACCACTGAAACCCACGTGCCTAGAGCCCGTGTTCCGCAACAAGAGAAGCCACTGCAATGAGAAGCCTGTGCACCACAATGAAGAGTAGCCTCCACTTGCCACAGCTAGAGAAAGCCATGCACAGCAACAAAGACCCAACACAGCCAAAAATAAATAAATAAATAAATATTTAAAAAAAAAACTAGAATGTAAGTTAACTATTACGGCTAAGGTCTCTTCTGACTTTAAAATACTCTGTGTATAGGCCTGGGTTTGAAGCAGGCTATTTTGAAAGCACTAAAATGCTCATTTCTTATTTCCCATAAATTTTATTAGGCTATAGCTGAGATTCCACTTAATTATTATTTTCATTATAACGTTGTTGCAGGTATTTATTCATATTTATTCAAAGTCATTTTTTAAATTACTATATTGATAAAGTATTATTTTGAAAGGGCTTATGGGATGCAGCAAGGTGGAACTTCTGACCCCTGGGACAAACAGTCCTCAGCCCATGGCCAATAAAGCTACTGACTAAGGTTGTAGAAAGGCAACGGGTGTGTCTCAACTTTAGCCGCAAGAACAGAGTAGGCACAAATGGAAACCTTGTCTCCAAATCTCATTTTCCCGGTAGCTTTTTATGTTTCTCTTTTTCAGGTGGGATTTGGTATCTGAGCCTCTGCACTGTGCCTGGGGGGATTTCCAGTCTATAACCATCTCCTGCTCCTATTCCCACCATTTCTCTAGACATCACTTCATTTTCCAATCATTTTCCTTCTTTCTCCACATTCTCATTGCTTCCCCTAGATGGTCAAAGGTATATAATCAAGAGTTATATTTTCAACTCTTTATTCTTTGAATAGTTTTTGACTGTTTCTTTGGCCGCGCCGCACAGCTAGCTTCATCTTAATTCGCCAACCAGGGATTGAACCTGGGCCCTTGGCAGAGAAAGCGTGGAGTCCTAACCACTGGACCACCAGGTAATTCCCTATTCTTTGAATAGTTTTATATTTACAATTATGACTTTTAATTTTATTATCAAAAATAGATAAATGAATAAATAAATAAGTAAAGCAGAGCTCAAGGCTGAGTTGCCTAGTTTCAATGGATTTTTTTAAAATTTAGAATAACTTTAGATTTATACAAAAATTGCAAAGTATACAGAGTTGCTATATAACCACACCCAGTTTCTCCTATTGCTAACATCTTTCATGAGTATGGCACATTTGTCACAATTCATGAACTAATATTGATACAGTGTTAACCGAAGTCCATACTTTGTTCCAATTGCCTTAGTTTTTACCTAATGTCCATTTTTTGTCCCAGGATCTCACCCAGGATACTACGTTACATTTAATCATCATGTCTCTTTAAGCTTCTCTTAGCTGGGACAGTTTCTCAGACTCTTCTTATTTTTGATGACCTTGACAGTTTTGAGAAATACTGGCCAAGTATTTTTTAGAATGTCCCTGAATTGTGATTTGTCTGCTGTTTTCCTCATGATTAGACAACTGTTATGTGTTTTGGAAGGAAGACCACAGAGGGGAAGTGCCATTCTCATGATGTCATATCAAGGCTACATACTATCAACATGACTTATCATTGTTCATCTTGACCTTGATGTTGGCCTTGAGGTTGTGTTGGTCAGGTTTCTACACTGTAAAGTTATTTTTGCCCCTCTTAATACTGTGCTCTTTGGAGGAAAGCCACTCTGTGCAGCATGAGTTGCATTTTAATTAGGGTTTTGGTTGATTTGACTTTTCCAGTCGATTGGTAGATAGCAATACAAATTTCCCCATATAGGATTAAATAACACAGTGATCAAATTACGTAATAGAGTTGTAAAAATACACCCCACAATTGTATGCTGTGGGCAATGTTGGACAACTGGAAGAAAAGGATAACTCAAGGAAAAAGTAACATTAACTCATCCCCAATCACCAGTGATAACTATTCATTAACCCTCTGAGTCAACTTGTAGTTTTTTACCTCCCAAACACCCTCAGGTGACAATCTAAGTCTGAAGACTGTGGTACCTTCCCTGAAGAGCTGCTGCTTTGGTCCCTGGAGGAGTTTGGGCCAAGCAGTCTCTGTTCTGTGACAGTTCCCACCTTCTGGGGCAGCACAGGTCGGTCCTGGACGTGAAGAGCGCTGAATGAGACATCCTAGCTTCACCACTCAAACAGCCTGCAGTGAGCACCTTGGTTTACTGGAAGGCAATAAGTCAGGTAAGTGTCTATATCACAGGATTATTGTAAGCATCAATTCAAATAATATAATTTTCTTCACAAACATGAATATTTGTATTAAAAATAAAGTAGCAAAGCAGCGTTAACCAAAAAGTATCACAAGGCTTCTAGTGTAACTGAGGTATCTCAGGGTCCTCGGTCATCACCAATTCAGCATTTAGGACTTTTTATGTGCTGAACAATTTGGAAGCATTCTCTTATTTAAGCTTCATAACTGCCCTAAAAACTTATTATTATCATCATCACCATCATCATCATCATCACCATTGTCATCATCATACCCATTTTATAGATAAGCACACTGAGGCTTACAGAGGCCAAAGGTCACACTACTAGGTCTTGAATCCTGGTCTGACTCCGAATTTTATGCTCTGAAATTAATCTCTAATTTAACATTCCTAAGCATTTTTGCTCATCCAGAGAGTGTACATGAAAATGAATGAAGATAAGCAGCCATCCTAGGTGGGGATTTCCACAGTTTTAATGATCCCCATACTACTGCCATCTCATCAGACCAGTTGGACTTAATTTGGCTTTTAGAAGTATTCACATTCTTTACAGCAACTATTGGTTTTCCACATAATATCAAAAAGCTGACATAACTAATTTTTTTTTCTTTGCATTGTTACCAGCTGTTTGAGTTCAGAATGTAGCCAGCTTTCAGTACCAAGTGTTTAGCTGTTAATTTTGATTTCCAAGGCACCATATCAGCTGTGTCTGGGTAACAGAAGCAGAATTAATATGACCAAAAGAAAGGCTCCGTGGCTGGGAGGATCATGAACTTGGAAATACTAACCCCATCTGCCAGAAGGATGGTCTGATGGAACCACAGAAAACAAGGTCACCCAAATCCCAAGACTGCACACAACCTTGGCCGCTCTCACTGCAGCTCCACCTCCCTGCTGGATCTATGAGCCCAAAAAGGAATAAGGTTGGTCTAGAGTGTGCTGGAGGAGGCTCATATTGCATGCATCTCCTCCCAACTCTAAAGCCAGTGACAATCTTAGTAGCTTGAAGTCAGCCATGGTGAGAACATTCACACCACAGAAATCAGCAAATGCTACAAATCAGGGCTTCCTTCCACCCCCATACCCACAGGAAGCTTATTATTTAACACTTAACATCATACCACTGGCTAGAATCCATAGTCCTGGCAATTTTTATTGTGGTCTCCTGAAGCCCAAGTTTGCTATGCCTCATTCAGATTCACCGTGAGATACTGGTTTCCTGTACATTTTATCCAAGTGTGCTGAGCACTTAGTCATGCCTTGCTATGCACCAGACGCTGTTCCACTGAACAGCGGTCATATTGGTCAGAACCACCATAGAAAGTTCTAATGTCCTAGGAAAGGACTCAAAAATGTCTCCAAAGCACATATCACCCTAGTCTCCCTAGAGTGAAAGCTATACACTGAGATTTGCATGGGCTTCAGCACAGCCCACCAGTTAATTTGGGGCAAACTAACAATTGTATATGACTAAATGCTTCTCAGATACATTTTTAAGCTACTGCTAAGGGGACACACTGTACTGTGGGGGATTCAAGGGTAAATCAGTTGAGGACATACCCTTCAAGGGCTTCATACTCTACAGTAGGAAATACAACCAGGACACCCTCACCTATTATGTGAAATTAAAGGTGAGAGACTCCTGCAGAGGAACACTGATAAAATGCCCTGTGAGTCCTGAGAGTAAGACATTATCCTTCCACTTGGTGGGAGAGAGAAGTCAAGGAAGGCTTGCACCTGAAGCCCAAGGCAAATTCCTACAAGAAGGGGAAGGATGTGTCCTTTCATAGGGCCATTACAAAAAAAAAATGGCAAGGAGCGAATGAGGGACATTTGTTCTTGTCTCTCACGGTGAGAGTATCAGCCCAGATTATGACAGTTTCTACATCAAACATATTCAATTTTTACAGCCTCAGTTTCACACAAGAACACTCAGCATGAATTTTTCCTTCCTCCTGAAACCTACTGGCCCAAGAATTAAGAACATTCAATGCACTTGTGTCTCTTGATCAAAATCCCAGATCTAGTATGTTTATACATCTGGAAGGAACAAGGCAGCCTTGAGCAGAAGCAGATCACAAGGGCGAACTGGAAGGTCCGCAGGTCATCTCAGAAGGGCATCATCTCTCGGGTTCACCATCTCCCCAGAAGAGGAGTTTTGGAGCCCTGCCTCCCCGTCCTGACCCAACAACCAGATGGAAGAAGGCTCTCCAGTTCAGAATCAGCCTGCGTGGAGGCACTGTTCAGTATACTCTCAAGCTGGCCCCAGGGTCTTTGTCTGACTTCAGAGGGAAGGACTGAGAGAATCTGAATGGATGCCTATTTCCAAATTTGAATTTCTGTGACCTCTCTGGGCCCCCATCTTCTCAACTGGAAAATGAGAGGGTTGGACTCAACATCCTGAGAGGTATCACCCAGGGCTGATGATATAGCATAAGGTAATTCACTGAAGTGAGTTTGTATCTTCTGTTTTCTGTAATGCAGCAATTCAGAGTAGCTCTCCAGATTCACTGTCCAATTAACTAGGGAAGTTGTAAAACATCATATTCATCCAACAAAGCATTTCTAAAGGAAAGCACTATTTAAATCAACTTACATATTTTAAAAGTCAGAAAGTTGTTTGCCCCCTTCCTCTCTGTAGCATTCTCTTGACCCCATTGTAGTTTCTGCTTACCCACTGTTCTTGAATGCCTTTAGCCATTCTTCAAATAGCCACTGCTTTGCTAGATCATCATAACTCACAGGGAATAGCCAGATGTCCTCTGAGCCATTTGTCCAAAATGATGGTAATATTTTATGAAGGGCATTGACAAGCAACATGTTTCCGAATTTTGTTTAGCATACTGAGCTTCAGCAGTGAAAACTGGAGGTCTGGTTGCCCTCCAACGTTACCCAAGGGGAAGGGAGAAGAGTGACCGTATGTTGAGGACTTACTAAGTGCTAGAGACCTTGATAGACACTTTGTAGATGTCATCCACTCATTCATTCCAAAAGGCAAGGGTGGATATAATGGTATTCATACACAGCATCCGGTTCTTAAATTTGTAGGCAATGCCATGTGATAAATGCTACGATCTGGGAAAATGCAGGCCACTTTTGCCAGTGAACACTGAAGAGAAATTGAGACAGGAAGAATAATTCAGAGCAAAAGATAGTGAGAAGGATACAATCCAGGTCAGAAATTGGAAGTAGATAAAAGATTAAAGATAAAAACCCATCTATTTTTAAATAAATAAACGTCTGATATTATTGAACAACTTATAAATATTCATCTATGCCCCTGGACTTCAAAGACTTTCCATAGCCACTTCTGCTCAAATATTGGTATATTTTTAAATTGTGCTTATAGTCACTTAATTTTTTTTTACCATCTATAATTAGCAGAGCACTTTTAATATATTTTTATATTCAATCCCACAGTAGGAACAAGAGGAAGAGAACAACCTTTGTGTTTGATCGTGTGCCAAACATAGAGAGTCTTTATAGAACTTATTTCATTTCATTGAATCTTCAATTCAAATTTAAATGAAAGTAATATTCCCATTTTACAGAAGGGGAAACAGAGACTCAGCAAGATGAGCTGCATAGTCAGGGTCACACAGCCAGAGGACAGAGGATGAGACCAAGCTCCTGAGACTCAGGCTCTAAGAGGCTTTAACTCTACAAGGCCTGCCCCACAGCATGATGGGCTCCTTGAGCAGCAGTGAGTCCCCCTCACCACAGCTGCTTCAGCAGCGGCTAAGCACCAAGAGGCACTCAACGAATTGAAGAAAAGCTGTCTAACTTAGGAGGAAGTCTGGAGGAGATGGCCTCTCAGATCCTTTCCAACTTTCCAAGTTGTTGGATTGCCGACACCAGGGGTCGTTAAGGCTCTTCACAAACATTCCAGTTCTTTCCTCCTTCTGAGCATCTGGAAGGTAGGTGTGTCTTAAGCCTTGTTTTGGCCAATGAAATATAAACAGATGTGATGTGTGTCTCTTAAGGCAAAGCTTTAGGGGTGAGGTGCAACTCCCTCCAACCACCACCACTTCAGTGGTCACAAAAGCAAGTGTTGGGAGAGGGTCTCCTTCAGCTTGATCTCTGAACAATTCCAAGGAGCAGAAGCACTTACTGACTTGCAGTGGGTATGTGGTGTGAGCAGGAATTAAACTCTGTGATTTCAGGTAACTGAGGGTGGGGTTTTTTGTTACCTCTGCATAACCCAGCCTATCCTAACTGATGGCATTAGTGGAATTTTAGTTCTGAACTCTTCAGAGACAACCTCTAGAACTGATCTCCTACATGATGGGGTTGAGGGGGTGGGGCAGTCCTTAGAGAGCAGTTCTGCAGGGACAAGCAAGTGACCTGGACCAAAGGAAACCCTTTCTGGGTTGAGAGCGTGAGAAGTGAGAAGGAAGAAATATAGCAGAAGAGGGGTATTTCCATTCAAGGAGTAGAATTCTCCCCGGCAATCACTTGGGCACAAAATCTAGTAATTTACCACTGCCGCATTCTCTTGTCCCCCAAGAGGAAAACAGAGGGCTTTCTTTCTAGAAAAAAAAATTGACCTTTTCCATCATACAGACCAACTAGGAGCAATTTAACAATGATTCCTGTAGTTCATCCCCCAGAACATCAGCTGGGAAAGGGAAAATATTGATTTTTGTCTTTTTAAAAAAGAAACTTGCTAAAATAAGCACAGTAGCTGCGGTATTTTTTTTTAATGTAGAAGCAAGTTGAATTTTTTTAAAAATAAACAATGAATTACAGCATCCAGATTATACGAAAAGGACTGTTTGAGCTTTCAGACAACAAACCCACCAAGAATAATATCCCACCACTTTACCTGTGCATCCTGGGACACCCAGTGCTTTAAATATGGATGTTGTTCAGTCTCTCTTAATGAACTTCACATCTGCATCTCAGGGCAGTTCTGGCAGAACAAAAGCTTTACTGAGAAAAGAGGTTGTCTGGAGGCTGGGATGGACCTTATTGCTCTTCCCAGGTGTCTAGTCCAACAGCCCAGCTTTATTGGTGTGTGCTCCTGGGCACAGCCAGCTCCAAGGGCAGCAGAGTCAGACATCCTTGTGACACAGGAAGAGTTCAAGCAAAAAGTTGCATCCCGATGACAGAGCCGACAACACAGGTTTCTAAGAGAGACCGGCCCTCGCTTCTGTAATCCATGCATACAACTTCCAGTAGAAAAAAAAAGGGGGGGGCTCCAAAATAGCCAAAGTTCATTTCTGACCTTACTCCTTTCTTATGCCTCACTAGATTTTATACTGGCTCACTCCAGAAAAAAAAAAAATATATATATATATATATATGTACCACTTGACAGGCCGCAAAAACATTAATTGGAATGTTTTAGACATTTTAAGTGGTTACTTGCCTTTAATACCTATTCTTCAGAAAGGGCCTGCAAGCTTTGTGCAAGAGTGCCATCAGATAATCCCAGGCATTTCTTATGCATTTGGCTGATTACTGACAACACACATGAGAAGTGTTTGGCCGCCCCTATTTTCCATCACGGGTAACTTCAACTTGAAGAACTAAATGAGGTCTGTGGGTTTTATTGTTAAACACTCATCATTCCCCTCACCAGGCTAGAAATACTGCCTATAATGGATATAAAAATGTTTGCTCACTTATCCTGTTGCAGAATTCCTAAATCTACTCTCACATGAAAACCAAAAACTTTCCACTACTTAGACGAGGACAGATGGAAACACTGGGGACAAAGAGAAGGGGACAGCCACCCCAAAGCTGAACAAGTGCTTCACTGCAGCAAAATAGGATTTTGTCATTCCCAAACCTTACCCATGTGAATATAATCTTTTCTTAAAGTCCATCTGACTAAGTTTTCAGGCCCTGAAAGAGACCCATCAGTTAGTTCCCCTTCTTGAGAAGTTGATTAAGTCCACACACCAACCACTTCCCTGATTGGACCCTTACAGTCCAGGGGGCGGCCACTGTGCACCTGTCCTCCTGGGGAGACCCACGGCCAGGTACCAGATAGCTAGCAACAGCCTCTATACCCCAGAGCCCACAAAATTATTCAAATTAGCTAATCTACATGGAGCACAAGAAACCAAGCTAAACCCACCCCACTAGCCATATAACACCTGCCCCATCAGGTCCAGTTTGCTGTTACCCTCTCCTGTTACAACTCCCTGCATGGTCCTGCCTGGCAGCCTTCTCTGTCCTGCACTGTAAGTAACAAAGCGTTGTGCCTTGAATCTATGTGAGCATCCGTGTATTTTGTCCCACCATCAAAAAAACCTTTCTATCTTATAAAATACCCTGAAGTACTGAGTAGATCCATTTCTTCACACAAGAATATCAAACACACTGGCCTGTTCCAGCCCAACAGCCATCTTGACTGATCTGACCAATTAGATGCAGTGAAATTGCTTGCTGGGACCAGCCAAGACCATGAAGTAAACACTACCATTGACCGCCATTCAAACACTTCACGTTAGTGGCCTCAACTCCTGGTCTCAGGAAATGAAGACACTGTCTATTTCTACGGCCCTAATTAGATCTCTTTCCACTCACCTCGTTAACCCAGCATATAGCAGAGTTCCCACCATATAGCAGGTGCTCGATAAATGCATGTTGAATGAATGAAATACAGGACCAAAAATGCATAGAAAAATCTAGCCCGTTCATTCAGAAACTCAACACATATTTAATGACTGGCTATTATGTTCCAATCACCTGGGATTAAGAAGTGATCACATTGCATTTCCATACCTAAGGGGCTACAAGCAATCTGCCAGCATTAATTAGTTCTCCTTTAGGGGCGTGCCATTGAACGATTTAGATCAACACTTATTTGAGTTCCAGCCTCACCTCCTGAGTGAAACATTCCCTGACCTCCCCAGGAGAGTTGATCACTACCTTTCTCTTATCTCCATGCATCCATCATACAGTATCGTATCCACTTGCTGATCTTGAGCTCTCTAAGAGCGAGGACCATCTATAATGCATCTTCCTATCTCCAATGTTTAGCCCAGTGTCACCCAGGACTTAGCAGGTGCCCAGCAAGTATTGGTTGAGTGAATGAATAGTAAGTAAATGAATACATTTCTTACCAAGTGCTTTGCACTGTGTAGAAGCTGAGAAAGGTAGCGGGAGAGGAGAGTAGACTAAAACAGTAGTTTTCAAACTTGAGTGCCAGGCTCCAAACCCACTCCCTGGTTGTGTAGGTCTGGGGAGAGGTCTGGGAATGTGCATGTCTAACAAGTTCCCAGGTGATACTGATGCTGCAGATCTAGGGACCACACCTGCTGGTCTGAAGGAAAAATTTGATGTGGAGCTTACTGCGAACATATGCTTTTTCACGGAGAAAGAAACAGGAGAAAGAATGATGAGATGGTGGATAATAACAAGCTTACTGGAAACATACCACAAACAGTGGGGCAGACAGGGTATATCAAGGCTGACTTCATTAACCTATTTCAAAGAGAAGGAAACAGATCCTAAGAAGATGAATGATTTGTCAGAGGTCAACCCACAAGGTATAAGAGGAATGTTTGCCTGTGAGCCCCAAATGACATGTACCAAACAGTCCATTTCTTTATTCATAATGATCCCAAACTGGACATATTTCCATCAACAGTAAAATGATTAAATATATTGGGGTGTATATTCATGCAAAGAAATATTACATAGCAATTTTAAAAAGAGAACTACAGCCATATGCCACAACACTGATAAATCTCACAAATGTTGGTGAAAGAAGTTAGACGCAAAAGAGCACATTCTGTTAAAGTCTGTTTACACCAACTTCAAAGAGAGGCAAAATGAATCTCTCTTGGAGGTCAGAACAGTTACTTTGGGGAACAAGGAAGGAAAGTAATTGAGGCGACCTCAGGGGAGTTTCTGGGTGTGCTGTTGATATTCTACTTCTTGACCTAGGCGGGGGTTTCAGAGTATGCTCACTTTGATATTTTTGCATTTTTCTGCATGTGTACTGTACTTCAAAATACAGGACTTTTTTTTTTAAGTGGTTGAAAGGAAGAAAATAGATGTGGAGCTGAATCTATGAATCCTGTCCTGGGAGCTGGCCCAGAATCCCCTTCAAGAACAGACAGGAAGATGGTGGTGAGCTCTCCCAGCGGGCAGAAAGGAACAGGGTCACTCCAGATGCTTATTTCAGGCCAATTTCACAGGCCCGACCAGTGAAACCATGAGATAACCTTAAAAGTACAATATGTATATTAATCTTTTACATGAGAATTATAGAGCTGGCACATACCTGGGAGATCATTAAAGTTCAGAAGAAGATTTTAGAGCCTTTCCCATAAACCAGCTCAGTATTTATCTCAGCTGGGAGGTTGGCAAGGTGGGCGAGGGCAGCTGTCTTTTTTGGCTAAACTCCCTGCCCCTGTAAAAAATGTTCTCTCATTGGATCCTGTAAACTTTCTGAAACTTGAGGAAGACTTAAGTCTCAACTCAGTAGATAACAAATTCTTTTCCTAAACCAGATTGTTCGGATACCTTTCTCACAAACTGTGAAGGCTTCTGAGCGATCTGGAAGAGTTGATACCAAATCCTTTCTTGGGAGATGACACTGTGTTTGTCCAAAACATTTCTGTTAGCAAAGCAGCTAAGCAGCTCTGCAGGCATTGTAAACATCTGGCTAGTTAAGAAATACAGTCTCCTAACTGATCTATTACAGTAAATGGTCTAGACAGCGCGACTGGAACTCCTCACTTTTTTATACTTCATAAACCTGTATCTAAGTGCAGGTGAAGTCAGTCATAAATATAAAACCACCAGAGAGGAATGGCCTTTGATTTTTTGTTTATCACAGGCTAATTAAAACACAAGCTGAACATAACTCAGTTCTTTAATGGAGGTTACCAGATGTGTTATTACTTGACCCCGCTCAGTATGAAGTCCCAGTATAATAGCTATATTTTTTTTATTTAGTACAGTAGCCCTGCTATAGTTAAGGGTGTGTCTTTCTTTTGATTACAAGGCCCACATCTAAAGGAGAGGGAAGAGGATGGTTAACTCCTGAGAATATGTTCTCTGGGCATGGAAACTATGATTAATATAAGCCCTGTCCAGGAGTGAATTCTTGGGTGCCCTGCACACTATGGTTACGCACCGTGCCGAAGACACATTTTCACTGGAAGTATAATTACTGACTTTTAAAAGTCACCTTTCATCCCAACAAACCCAGCTCTTTCTAAAGTGTTAGAGAGCCATTACAAATTACAGTTAGAGTAATAGCTTCGACCATTCAGCCATCACTTAAGAAGTACTTCAGCAGCCTGGAGCAGGAAAGGTCAACCTGGCAGGGCCGCCCCTCCTTAGTCAGGAAGTCATGTGGATCTTTTTCCAGCCAGGTGGCCCTG
The DNA here is from genome assembly GCF_025265405.1 of Mesoplodon densirostris. Taxonomy (NCBI): domain Eukaryota; kingdom Metazoa; phylum Chordata; class Mammalia; order Artiodactyla; family Ziphiidae; genus Mesoplodon; species Mesoplodon densirostris. Next base: position 107,012,383 of record NC_082664.1, read on the forward strand.
CTGAATGGCCAGGAGCCCTGAACATCTGGAATTGGCCACACATTCCTATGTATAGGGCCCAGCAAACACCACAAACACTTGGGCATCCAAGATGCACCACTGCACAATGTTATTAGTGGAGTTGGGAGGAGTATAATAATGAAACATCAACCACCAACTATAGGACAGCAGCTCTCAAGTGCCATCCCCCAACTCAGAACCCTTGCAAGACTCACCTGAACCCTAGATAGACTCATCCCCATTGGATATTTACTTGGCTGTCCCTCAGGCACTTTAAATACAGCATTTCCAAAATGGAATTTATCGTGTTCTCTGAAAAAACACTCTTGGGTCCCACAATTCAGGAATCACACCACTCACCACTTATTTGCCAGATCCCCAAACCTGGGCTTCATCTTTTGGTTCTCCCTTCTTCTCCTTGTCAATGCATTCCCAAGATCTGCTGATGCTACCTGTTTCCTTCTGATCCACACTTCTGCCATGATCTTCCTTCCAGTTCAGATCATCATGGTATCTCAGTCCCTAAAACAAGGGTTCTCAGCCAGGGCAATTTCACGCTCCCCCCCCCACCACTACCCTTCCCACACACACACCAGGGGACATTTAGCAATGTCTGGAGACATTTTTGGTTGTCACAACTGGAGGCTGGGGTGATGCTACTGGCATCTAGTACGTAGAGGCCAGGGATGCTGCTAAACATCCTGCAATACACAGGACCACCCACACTGCAAAGAACAAGGAGTCTAAAATGTCAGCAGCAGTGAGATTGAGAAACCTGCCCTAAAACATCTCCCTGCCAAGGTGCCAGAGTATGCTCCATTAAACACAAATCTTAACACATAACTCTCCTGCTCAAACCCTTCAAATATCATTGTTCCTAGAACAAAGTCCCCAAGGTCCTTCCGCCTCTGTCCCCAGCCTCATCTATAATCACACCCCTCTACCTTCCCTGCAGCCTCCATGCTTCAAATGTCCACACCCAGGTTCTTTCAGTTCCTTGAACTTCTGGGTCTCTGGACAAAATTCTCTGTCCATGTCCACCAAGGAGTTCTCCTGTACTCAGCCTGCAGATTTCAGTCTCACCCAATCTCCTACACAGACTGTGGCCTGTGCCCTCCCAGGGCACACGTGTTTCTACCATCTTTCCACCTTGAGCCTGTGTTGTCACTGAGCCTTGTGTGTGCTCCCTGTGGGCAGGGACCTTGTCTGTCTGTCCACTCTATCCCCTGTCTGCCTCGCAGGAAGACACTCAATATGTGCTCATGGAATTAGTGAGCAAACAGCATATTACAGTAAAGCTGGTCTCTGGGGGTATTTAGATCTGAGCAACTCAGTCAAACAAAACCTTTTTTCTTAAGCAAATAATAAGTTTCTATGCTTTGGCTCATTCATTAAGTCAGTGTCTCAGATACTTAGAGAGGATTTTAAAGTCATCCAATTCAGCTTCTCATCTGTTACCCAAGTACCCTCTACACAACTGCCCTGTGTACACATACACACACACATACACACACACAAACACGTGACCAAAGACAACCAGCCTTGACTTGGACACATGTAGTAACAGCAATGTGACTTCCTTTGAGAAGGTTCAGTTCCACATTTGGAAACACCTTTAGAAAGTATTTATTTCTTCACAGATGGCCAATAAGCATATGAAAAGATGATCAACATCATTACTTATTAGAGAAATGTAAATCAAAACTACAATGAGGTACCACTTCATGACAGTCAGAATGGCCATTATTAAAAAGTCTACAAATGGGCTTCCCTGGTGGTGCAGTGGTTGGGAGTCCACCTGCCGGTGCGGGGCACACGGGTTCATGCTCCGGTCCGGGAGTATCCCGCGTGCCGTGGAGTGGCTGGGCTTGTGAGCCGTGGCCGCAGAGCCTGCGCATCCGGAGCCTGTGCTCCACAGTGGGAGAGGCCACAGCAGTGGGGAGCCCGTGTACCACAAAAAAAAAAAATAGTCTACAAATAACAAATACTGGAGAGGATGTGGAGAAAAGGGATCCCCCTATGCTTTTGGTGGGAGTGTAAGTTGGTGCAGTCACTGTGGAAAACAGTAAGGAGATTCCTCAAAAAACTAAAAATTGAGCTGCCAAATGATCCAGCAATCCCACTCTTGAGCATATATCTAGATAAAAGTAAAATTCAAAAAGATACATGCAGCCCTATATTCATAGCAGCACTGTTCACAATAGCCAAAACATGGAAACAACCTAAATGTCCATTGACAGATGAATGGATAAAGAAGGTGTGGTACATATATACAGTGGAATACTACTCAGCCATAAAAATGGAACAAAATAATGCCATTTGCAGCAACATGGATGCAACTAGAGATTATCACACTAAGTGAATTAAGTCAGAAAAAGAAAGACAAATACCATATGATATCACTTATATGTGGAATCTAAAATGACACAAATGAACCTATCTATGAAACAATATCAGGGACATAGAGAATAGACTGGTGGTTGCCAAGGAGAAGGGAGGTGAAAGAGGGTTGGATTGGGAGTTTGGGATTAGCAAATGCAAACTGGTATATATAGAATGGATAAAAAACAAGGTCCTACTATACAGCACAGGGAACTATATTCAATATCCTGTAATAAATCATAATGGAAAAGAATATGAAAAGAATGTATATATATATATATATATGTATGTATGTATAACTGAGTCACTGCTGTACAGCAGGAATTAACACATTGTAATTCAACTATATTTCAATAAAAAATAAATTTAAAAAAATTTTTACAAGAAATTTATTTCTTCATACTGAGCCTTAATGTATCTCATCCACTTATTAGTTTCAGTGCTTTTGGGTTCTAGAGAACAAGCCAAACTCCTCCCCCTTTCACCTGACAGACAGACCATCAGCCTCCCCTGGGCTTCCTCCTCCTATAGCCTCTAGTTCAGTGTTTCTCTCTCTTTTACTATATTCCTGTCTGAACAAATTCCACTTGGTCAAGTTCTGTCTCAAGGTGTCTTTAGAACAGTGGGTTAGCATCCCATGGCTAGTTAGCATCCCAAATCACTGCCAAATCTTTGGAGAGTAATGCGGTAATATCTACCAAAATTTTAAATACACATGCCCTTGACCCATAATGTACATTTCCAGTAATTTATCCTCATACGTGCTCGAAGGCACATGCACAAGCATGTTCACATTGCAGCACTATTTTCAAAGGTAGAAGATTGGAATCTTTAAGAAGATACCTATCTGTGGAGGACAGGTTCATAAACCATTGTCCATCCACACAGTAGGATGCTAGAAAGAATGAAGTGATCCTCCATATACTGAAATAGCCTACAAAGCTTGTTGAAAATTGTAAAAACAAAAGTGTAGAAACGTGCACAGTGTCATACTCCCCAGGGTAAGAAAAGAGAATGAAGGAAGGAGAAAAAGAGAACATGAGAGAGATATGTGTCCTAAGGAGGAGAAAATGCTCGACTTTGATTCTATTTTCCAGTCTTCCTCCTTTTGCTCTCATTTGAGCAAAATAAGACCTGGGAAGACAAGTGAGTCACTTCAATGCCACCATGACCATCAGGGAAGAAACACAATTTCAGAGAGAGCTGTTTGGTTCTCCTTTGAAAGTTGCAAATTTCTGGGCCCAATAAAGGATCACTATTCTTTTGTGTTATTTAACTGTGATATAATTAGCTAAGTTAACACAGATAAACCCACTTGAGGTGTGGAATGGGGGGAGGTAAAATATAGGAGATGAGAATTTATTCAAGTGCTTCTCTAGAAAAAGATTACTTCCTTGAATTAAAATAGTGATTCCTCCATGAGTTGACTTCCCAAAGATAATCTACTTTAGCAACTGATTAACTAAGACTCTGCTCACCAGTCTCTTTCTTAGATGGATCCAAAAAGCCACTCTGCTAACTTTTTAACCACTTTTTTAGCCACTCACCTAACTTACCAACTTCTTTTTGTAAGGTTTTAAGAATTAAGAGATTAAGAGAATATTCTGCGTAGTATTATTATTTATGCCTATATAACATTGGTTAGAAAAGCAAGTGTCCTGACACCAACTCACCATTGAAAATGGACCATCACTCAAACTTTAAAGAAATTTTATTTCTTAGCTAATGGGTAAATGAAAACGTGCTCAACATCATTCATCATCAGGGAAATGCAAATCAAAACCACAATGAGATATCACCTCACACCTGTTAGAATGGTGATTTGAGAAGACAAGAGATAACAACACTTGTGCATTGTTGATAGGAATATAAATCAGTGCAGCCACAGTGGAAAACATTATGGATGTTCCTCAAAACATTAAAAATAGAACTATCATATGATCCAGCAATTCTACTTCTGAATATATACCCGAAGGAAACGAAATCACTATTTTGGAGATAAACCTGCATCCCCATGTTCACTGCACCATTATTTGCAATAGCTGAGACATGGAAAAATCTGTTTCCATTGACAGATGAATGGATAAAGAGAATGTGATATTTATAAAATGATATAATGCAGCCATAAAAAGAATGAAATGCTACCATTTGCAACAACATGGATTAACCTTGAAGGCATTATGCTAAATGAAATAAGTCATACAGGGAAAGACAAATACTATATAATTTCATTTACATGTGGAATCTAACAAAATCAAACTCATAGAAACAGAGAACAGATTGGTGGTTGCCAAAGGCAGAGGATGGATTTGGGGAAAATGGGTGAAGGTGGTTAAAAGGTTCAAACTGGGCTTCCCTGGTGGTGTAGTGGTTGAGAGTCCTCCTGCCGATGCAGGGGACACAGGTTCGTGCCCTGGTCTGGGAGGATCCCACATGCCGCGGAGCAGCTGGGCCCGTGAGCCATGGCTGCTGAGCCTGCGCGTCCGGAGCCTGTGCTCTGCAGCGGGAGAGACCACAGCAGTGAGAGGCCCACGTACTGCAAAAAAAAAAAAAAAAAAAAAAAAAAAGGTACAGACTTCCAGAATAAAGAAAAAAGAAGAAAATGGACCATGACTTAAACTTTAAATAAATTAATGTTCAGATTTGGACTATCAGATGTCTTTGTGTAGCGGAGAAAAAAACCATATCAAATCCCAACCACTAGCAAAACTCCCAAGAATTCCTTTATGGAGAGACCTGTTACCAAGAAGTCATATCTGTCAGCATCAGTGATCAACAAAGACACTTCAAAGGGGTTTCAAGCTGAAGACAGTTTATAAAATGTGTTGGGCTTATTGAATTTTTAATCCTGACTCAGCCGTTCCCTTTGGAGAATCTGAAAGCACAAAAAGGTGAGATGGTGAAAAGGACTTTGACCAAAGTAAATGCAGAGATGGTATTCTGAGAGGTGTCTTTTTTTTTTTTCATAAGAATTGTTTTAGTAGAGAATGGTTCTTTCTCATTTTGTGTATTACTACCATATATCAAAGAATGACCACCATTTGTGGAGGGGATGGTTCAATTGTAGCTTCTACAGTCTGAAATATCCTTGTTCTTTATCTTCTTCAGGTCTCAGTTTCCTTGTCTATCAGAGCTAATATTCCCACTTAAGTAGCTTGGGGTATAAATTAAATGAAAAACAATTACATGGAGACTAAACAACATGCTAGTAAAAAGTCAGTGGGTCAACAATGAAAACAAAGATGAAATCAGACAATACCTCAATGACAATGAAAACACAACCACATTAATCTATGGGATGAAGCAAAAGCAGTCCTAAGAGGGAAGCTCATAGCAATACAGGCCTTTCTCAAAAAAAAGAAACATCTCAAACAACCTAACCTACCACCTAAAAGAATTAGAAGAACAAACAAAACCTAAAGTCATCAGAAGGAAGGAAATAAAGATCAGAGAAGCAATAAAATAGAGATTAAAAAACAAAGTAAATGAGCCCCAGACCCTACCTTACTTAGCACAAGAGAATCTTTCTCTCCTCCCTGGTATCCCCCCTCCTGTGATTTATCTCAGAAATCCAGAAGTGTTCTCTGGGTTTGCAAGGTCAATCCTAGCTACATTCCTGCAGAAGAGAGAGCTCTGATGATCAAGGAGTCCCGTTCTCTTTGGTCAGTGCTGCTCTTGTCTACTCTGGAGGCTAGGTGATGACCTGCCAAGTGCTGCCACCAAACTCTGTGGATGCACCCTATGAACCAGAGAAAGCATGTGGACAGCTCACCCACCAACATCCCTCACCAGCAAGAGGTAGAAGTGGATGGAAGAGGACATCTCTCTTTTCCAGGAGTAAGCTTGGTTCTAACTTGCTCTACCTTTACAGCTCTGGAATTATACTACTCTGTTGGTTGTTGATACAAACACACACAGACACACATGCACACTCATGCATATACATGTATACACACACACACACACACACACACAAAGCAGTTTTCCCCTGGCATGTCCTCAATGCCAGGGTGGTGAGCCCTAGGGAGATTTTCAGTCTCAGCCCCCTTCCATCTCCATCTTTGCATCATAGCCCTGAGTCACATCCCTCCCAGTCTAGGGCCCCCCATCCCAAGGCCTCAGGAAAACTCACTTTCTTACACATTAAAAAGGAACTCAACACAGAACACCTTGTGAATCTATGATCTTTGTCATCTCAACCGTATGCACTGGGGTGGGGGTGGGGGTCACATTATGTCTTTGGGGGAACAAGAGGGGACAAATAAAGCAGATCTGTATTTAACAGACAAATATTTACATCATAGAATTCAGTTTTTCAGTATTACTTTTGAGAAGTTAAAATATGATCTTAGTTGTCAAATAACCTGAGTTTCCAAAATGTAAACTCCGGTGAAACTGTCCATTATTTTTCTTTTTCTTTTCCAGATAAAAATGATTCATTCCTTCAGCAAAGCTCTTAGATCTGTCTGGTTCTTTGAATATAACACTGTCCCTGTGCTAGGGCTGTGGGAATGGCGGGAAAACAAAGCATGGCTATTGACTTTCTCAAGCTCACATTCTGACAATAAAAATAAAACTCTCTCAGAAACGCCTTTAGTACTGGCATATGGGCCAACCCTTCACACATCTTCTGACTCCACCAGGAAAGCACACTGATGTTTAAATGCCTATCTAATGATGTCTGTATCTCCCATCCCCTGCACACAGAGGTGCTCAAGACATGCCGGAAATCAATGAATGAATGAGTGAATGCATAAATGATACACATCACAGAGGCACCAGCATAGCCTCATCAATTCACACTGGTCATGAAAACACCTTCGTCAATTGAATCAGCCACTTGTTTCCCAGCAAGAATGCAATGAGAATAAAATATGGACCCTGAATCTTCTATTTTGATTCACACGTTAATGTGAGGGACCTGAGATTGAAAGATCACACATTCCATCTACAGAAAGTCTCATAATGGTAAAAAATTAAGTTTGACTTTTAAGCTTAAGCCTCAAATTTAGTTGGAACACAGCCCAACCCCAGATGTTTTAACTGGTGTGGATTTAAAGACGAGGTTTTCCTAAGAAATAATTAACACGTCTCTAATATTTCTTCTAAGTCTGCTTAGGTCGTCTGATGAATCCAGCTACTGGAAAGAAATTACTTAACTCCTAAGCTTTGAAAACCAGCCAACCACATCAACTTATGTATTCATTTGTCTCTTTGGGGAAAAACCTGCCAGCAGTCTGAGGGTTAAGCAGTAATCCTGTCATGTTTGCCCTGAATTTGCCCAGTTAAATTGCAACAGCATGGGTCTCCGTAATTATCTAATTGTTAGTGTTGTGCCTTTACGTAATTTATGATGTAGCATTAAAGTTTGACCCTGGGTTTGAAATGAACTGCAGTTCTGCTGACATCCAAGCTCAAATTAGTAGGTAAGCACCCAATTAACAATTATGCTTCTGAGCTTTCATTTCCATCTGACCACACTGCTACACTAATCAGTTTTCTAAGCATTTCACCTTCCCCATAACTAACAAGCATTTCTTCTGCTTTTTATGTCTATAGTTGCCCTGCATCCTCATAAAAAGCTCTCCATGACTGTTGTCTTTAAGAATGCTGCCCAAAATGGCTGTCCACGAGTGAGCTGGCCAGCTCCGAGGCCTTTGTTGGCAAAACCAAAGGTCAGCTTGATGGGATCCCATTTCCCTCTTCCTAAAAGGGTGATCTCTGCAGAAGGCCTAGGTTCCCTAGATGGCTTCCACTGGCTACTGGAATCACTCAAGTAAAGACTGGAGCTATTTGGATGTTTAAATCATGGAGTTAGCAGATACTCTCAGGCAATGGACCTCACCAAAACCCCACCATCTATCTGACTAGTGGTGAAAGAAAAAAAAAAAAGTAACAATAGGAGAGGAAAAATCAGGCAATGGTCCCTTTTCCAACTTCACGCCTCCTTCATTTTCTCTCCCCAGCTCCTGAACAACTCTCCCCACTCCCTCTGTCCACCTGCACTCCACCTAAACAGCAACAACTGAGCATAAAATATTAGAATCTTTTTAGAGACTCGTGATATCATTACTTTGACTTCAGTACCTATACAAAAAAGACACAATCTATGTGAATGCTCAAATGAGCATCTGCATGGAGAAGTGACTTGCTAATTACCACATGAGTACAATTGCTATACTAGACCCACATCTCCTGTCTTCCCATTCGTTGTTCCTTCTAGGACCTGTGTCACTTGGCATTTTGATTCCTAGTTAGCTGAGCCACTGCTAGCCCCTCCTCCTAAAGTCGGAGAAGAGTTGCATACAACACCCTGCCAAACACAAAATCAGAACTGAGTTTGGATTGCCCATAATTACTTTCCCTAATATATACCCTAATTATATACCTAGATTTGCCTTCTACTCCAGATTTATCAAATTTTGGACATGATATGGACATCTTCCTGTCCAACTCATGTTTGTTCTAACCACGAAGTCATCAAGAACTTTATCCAACATCAGTGGCTTTCAAACTTGAGTTCCAGAAGTTTGTTCCTACTTTTTTTATTTCTAATCAAACTTACTCATTACTCCAATATAAAAATCTCATTATGAGGAGTGGGGAGAGGGATGAACAGACAGAGCACAGAGGATTCTTAGGGCAGTGACAATAGACTGTACTATGATACTGTAATGATGGATACACGTGATTATACCAAAATCCATGGAATGTACAACACCAAGAGTAAACCTTAATGTAAACTATGGATTTGAGTGATTATGATGTGTCAATGTAGGTTCATCAGTTGTAAAAAATGTACCACTCCGGTGATGGATGTTGATTATGGTGGGAGCTGTATGTGCAGGGGACAGAGGGTTTATGGGAAATCTTTGTAACTTCCTCTCAACTTTGCTGTAAACCTTAAACTGCTCTAAAAAACTCTTAGGGCTTCCCTGGTGGCGCAGTGGTTGAGAGTCCGCCTGCCGATGCAGGGGACACGGGTTCGTGCCCCGGTCTGGGAAGATCCCACATGCCGTGGAGCGGCTGGGCCCATGAGCCATGGCCGCTGAGCCTGCACGTCCAGAGCCTGTGCTCTGCAACGGGAGAGGCCACAACAGTGAGAGGCCTGCGTACCGCAAAAATAAATAAATAAAATAAATAAATAATTCAAAAATCTTAATTTTTAAAAATCTCATTATTAAAAAGGACAAAAATAGAGCTCTTCTGATGAGAATGGAGCCGAATCCCCCCACCATAGGGTGCCATTCCCACACACTGGAGCACACTGTTTGAAAACCACTATCCTAAGATAAACTATGTATGGAAGCCCATAGAAATAAAGAAACCCAATAAAAATTAAGCTTTGATTTGATTAGTGCTTCCTTTCTTTTCTAGCTGTCCAAAGTGGTTTCATATTCACAAATTACAAAGTTTATTTTTACTACGATATGAGATAAGAAAAGATGAAAGAAGGCATCCTTGTTCTCATTTTATGGATGCTCCAAGACATAGAGCTGGCTAAGTTGAAAAGTTGGAATAAGAACTTGATCCCTTGACTCTGCCATTTCCCCTTCTTCTGCACCAGTGTCTCATCTTAAACATTCAGATCACGTAGATGAGTGTCACATCACACACAGACACTCAAGGCATAGTTTTGGTGGTGACAGTGAGGATGATAATGGTGAGAGCAAGGAAAACTGAGTTGAATGTGGATTGAAAAGATTACCCTAATAGCACAATATTTGAGAAGTGTATTGAATAGCAAACTTACTATGGAATAAGTCTCAAGGTTCGGACTTCTAGTTCAACTTGACTCTTCCCTATGTAAATTAGTAAGGAGAAGTTTTCAAGTCCAACTAGATAAGAGTGATGAGACAACTAGCCTATCTTTGTCTTCAATCAGAATTGTTCATAGCATGCAGATATTTAAAAGTGTGAAATAAGCAAATCAAGTTCCTTCCACATTTAGTGGTAAGTGGATGTAGATAACATGCAATCCTGAAAAAATAACTGCAGAGCAGTGGCCCCTGACCCTGGACATTGCCAAAAAGGATGGTGCTTATACAAGAAAACCACAGAAGTGTTTATGAGAGGGATGTTTCCTTCCCCGGAGCTTGGAGAGAGAAAACGAATTGAACGGAAGCCCCTGACAAGGGGGAAGGGAGGGGGCAGTGTTGGGTGAACTGCTATTTTCAGTGGAAATTCCATCTTGTCACTAGCTCTTGAGTTGGCTACATGCACACTTCAGGTTCTTTAGGGAAAAGTTTGTTTACATTACTTGTTAGACAAAGATCTGTGGAAGAAATAAACAAACTGAACCTCCCTATTAGCGATTACAGTTTCCCCCCACGATGCAAAAGGAGAGTGCTCCTATGAAACTTTTTGTAAGCCGCAATGGTGTGAAGCAAAGAAGCAATTATCTTAGGACACATCTTGCTAAAGGATGCAGGAAAGAAATCAAGATTAAGCCCAGATGCTCGGAGACACAGTTCAAAGCTATGGTGGCTTGATGCTAAGATGCCAAGTGTGGTTCCCAGGGAAGGAGGTTGGCGGGGGCTCTGTCATTGCTTGGGATGTGCGATGCCTCTAAAATTGCCGCTGTGAAACAAATGCTGAACGCCATTTTTTTTGTTTTTACCTCTTTATTTTTGTAAAAGTGAAAATCTTCTTCAAATTTCTTTCAGTTAGCATAAACAGGTACTAATATAGACTTTCATAAAGGTGAAGTGACATAAAGCAAACTTTTGAAAAGCAGGGGATACCTGTATTATGCAAATCGAGAGCTTTTGAACTAGAAAGCTCCAGATTCAAAACCCAACTACACTCATACTAACAGAACCTAGCCAAGTAATTTAACCTCTCCAAGACTCCATGTTCTCACCTGTGAGGTGGGAGTACTAATACCCATTTCCTCACATAATTTGAGGATTAAATGAGATAATGAAGAAAATGCACGTGAAGCTCAGAGGACATAACAAGAACTCAGCAAAGGCTAGTTCCTCTCATTTTACTCATATCAGATGCAATGATTTATGGCTCTCAGTCCCACAATTTAAAATAACTTATTAAAAAATAATCTCAAGCCTTGCACTCACTGAGTTTCCAACCTAGGAATTACAGCTAAATCTCCATAAAACTATAAAAGTAATCCCTGTTTTTCTGGATTAGGAAGGTGGCTACACTGCTAACTCTTGAAGGCAGAGGGAAAATAACACAGATCAACCCCCCAACTTTCATATGTTATGGGAGCCAAGACGCAATGATTGCATTTACCCTGGAGGATGCATGTCAAAGGCAGTGACAGGGAGACACAACAGGCAGGCTATATTCCATCACTACAAGGCAATTCTGCCAGAATCTTTCCATTTCAGCAGCCTTCATCACTGTATAGGAGATACAGAGAGCTCATCATAGTTTAACTGAGATTGTCCTAGAGCCTGAAGCTAAAAGGGAGGCTAGTACTTATGCGGACAGAGATCCCTCCCCAACAACTTTGCAATAATCCCCCTATAACCGAGCAGGACCCTATTGGGCCTTCTTGAGACAGATACCCCATGTCCTCCACCTGTTTCTTGTTTGCAGAAAAACTTTAGCTTCCTAGGCCTTCTCCAAGTTCTAAAGACAGATTTTTTTGTTTTGTTTTGTAATAACTTTATTTATATTTTTAACATCTTTATTGGAGTATAATTGCTTTACAATGGTGTGTTAGTTTCTGCTTTATAACAAAGTGAATCAGCTATACATATACATATATCCCCATATCACCTCCCTCTTGTGTCTCCCTCACACCCTCCCTATCCCACCCCTCTAGGTGGTCACAAAGCAGTGAGCTGATCTCCCTATGCTATGCGGCTGCTTCCCACTAGCTAGCTATTTTACATTTGGTAGTGTATATATGTCAATGCCACTCTCTCACTTCGTCCCAGCTTACCCATCCCCTTCTCCATGTCCTCAAGTCAATTCCTACGCCTTACATCTTTATCCTGTCCTACCCCTAGGTTCTTCAGAACCTTTTTTTTTTTTTTTTAGATTCCATATATATGCATTAGCATACGGTATTTGTTTTTCTCTTTCTAACTTACTTCACTCTGTATGACAGACTCTAGGTCCATCCACCTCACTACAAACAACTCAGTTTCATTTCTTTTTATGGCTGACTAATATTCCATTGTATATATGTGCCAATCTTCTTTATCCATCCATCTATGTCGACGGACACTTAGGTTGCTTCCATGTCCTGGCTATTGTAAATAGAGCTGCAATGAACATTGTGGTACATGACTCTTCTCGAATTACGGTTTTCTCAGGGTATATGCCCAGTAGTGGGATTTCTGGGTCATACGGTAGTTCTATTTTTAGTTTTTTAAGGAACCTCCATACTGTTCTTTTTAGTGGCTGTATCAATTTACATTTCCACCAACACTGCAAGAGGGTTCCCTTTGCTTCACACCCTCTCCAGCATTTATTGTTTGTAGATTTTTTGATGATGGCCATTCTGACTGGTGTGAGGTGATACCTCATTGCAGTTTTGATTTGCATTTCTCTAATGATTAGTGATGTTGAGCATCCTTTTATGTGTTTGTTGGCAATCTGTATCTCCTCTATGGAGAAATGTCTATTTAGGTCTTCTGCCCATTTTTGGATTGGGTTTTCTGTTTTTTTAATATTGAGCTGCATGAGCTGCTTGTAAAATTTGGAGATTAATCCTTTGTCAGTTGTTTCATTTGCAAATATTTTCTCCCTTTCTGAGGGTTGTCTCTTCATCTTGTTTATGGTTTCCTTTGCTGTGCAAAAGCTTTAAGTTTCATTAGGTCCCATTTGTTTATTCTTGTTTTTATTTCCATTTCTCTAGGAGGTGAGTCAAAAAGGGTCTTGCTGTGATTTATGTCATGAAGTGTTCTGCCACTGTTTTCCTCTAAGAGTTTGATAGTATCTGGCCTTACATTTAGGTCTTTAATCCATTTTGAGTTTATTTTTGAGTATGGTGTCAGGAAGTGTTCTAATTTCATTGTTTTACATGTAGCTGTCCAGTTTTCTCAGCACCACTTATTGAAGAGGCTGTCTTTTCTCCATTGTATATTCTTGCCTCCTTAATCAAAAATAAGGTGACCATATGTGCGTGGGTTTATCTCTGGGCTTTCTATTCTGTTCCATTGATCTATATTTCTGTTTTGTGCCAGTACCATACTGTCTTGATTACTGTAGCTTTGTAGTATAGTCTGAAGTCAGGGAGCCTGATTCCTCCAGCTCCTTTTTTCTTTCTCAAGGTTGCTTTGGCTATTCATGGTCTTTTGTGTTTCTATACAAATTGTGAAATTTTTTGTTCTAGTTCTGTGAAAAATGCCACTGGTAGTTTGATAGGGATTGCATTGAATCTGTAGATTGCTTTGGGTAGTATAATCATTTTCACAATGTTGATGCTTCCAATCCAAGAACATGGTATCTCTCTCCATCTGTTTGTATCATCTTTAATTTCTTTCATCAGCGTCTTATAATTTTCTGCATACAGGTCTTTTGTCTCCTTAGGTAGATTTATTCCTAGGTATCCTATTCTTTTTGTTGCGGTGGTAAATGGGAATGTTTCCTTAATTTCTCTTTCAGATTTTTCATCATTAGTGTATAAGAATGCAAGAGATTTCTGTGCATTAATTTTGTATCCTGCTACTTTACCAAATTCATTGATTAACTCTAGTAGGTCTCTGGTAGCATCTTTAGGATTCTCTATGTATAGTATCATGTCATCTGCAAACAGTGACAGCTTTACTTCTTCTTTTCTGATTTGGATTCCTTTTATTTCTTTTTCTTCTCTGATTGCTGTGGCTAAAATTTCTAAAACTATGTTGAGTAGTAGTGGTGACATTGGACAACCTTGTCTTGTTCCTGATCTTAGAGGAAATGGTTTCAGTGTTTCACCATTGAGAACAATGTTGGCTGTGGGTTTGTCATATATGGCCTTTATTATGTTGAGGTAAGTTCCCTGTATGCCTACTTTCTGGAGGGTTTTTACCATAAATGGGTGTTAAATTTTGTCGTAAATTAAAATAAAACAGTCAAACAAGACAAAATAATAATAGTTTAGCCATTAAAAAAAATCAAGGACTTTTAGTTTCTCCTCAAAAGCTATAGATAATATCCTGAGCCATATCCTTTGAGCTATTTTGTAGATACTAAAGCCCCCAACACCAGGTGGAAGAAGTTAACTGTATGTTGACCACAAGCACATAGACCCCAGAATAGTAGGAACTAGATGGTTGATGATGTTGATTCCCGATTGCTTTACCACCAACCAGTTAGAAGAATATCCATGAGCTGATCATATACCCCATAACCTTCTCCCCATCCTGTCTTTAAAAACCTTTCTTTGAAAGCTTGGTGACCTATAATAAACACTGCACTTTCCTTCACCACAACCCAGTTTCAACAGACTGGCTTTACTGTGTGCAGGTGAACAGACCCAAGTTTGCTTCGGTAACAACCCCAGAAGTTAATCCACTACATATCATCTGGGTATCAGTGGGGATTTGACCCAAGAAGCAGAACCACTATGAGGTGTTTAGAGTAAGAGGTGTGTTGATAAAATTAGACCTGGAGGTTGGAGGATAGTCTATGCAAGGTTATTGCCTCTCCATCTAGCATTGTTGCTGATGTCACCATTATTAAGTCAGTGCGTGGGTGGTCTTATACGTAAGATGTATGTGAAGTGGGGGAGGGCAATGAAGAGCTGGACCCCACACGCATAAGCTAGAATCCACAAATACAACCAGGATCCCCTACATCTGTCTCTCACTGCCTAAAATTCATGGTGGCACAAAGAAAGAGCTGGCATCCTCTACCACAGAGCTGCACATAGGAGATAATCTATGGGAGCCAGAGGAGCTGGAGGTCCAGGTGATGTGCTGAGCCAGCAAGATGAGACAGCACATCAGGGGCAGTGTGTGTTGGCTGCCACAGTATATGGAGCTCTAACTATCCCAACCCTCAGAGCATAAAATTGGCTGCTGCTTCACTTCCACCTTCCAAATTTCACACAAATTCCTCCTGTGACCAACCCTAACAAGGAACCAGACATAAAGGGAATCTAATAAATGTAGTTCCAGCTGAGCTAACTTCACACAGTACATAAGTACCACAGACAGTAAATGACAACTCAAAGATGAAAATGCACTTCACTAGTATACTGGCCGATGGACACCTGGTGGGCCCTTCATTTCCCACCCTCCAAGCTCCTCATGATTTCCAACTGCTGCTAATCCAAAATTCCAGCATCCCTTCCTCCTGCCTCTTGTTGGCCCCTGTTTGGTTAACCTGCCAGGACATAAAATCTAAGTGTGTCCTTTATTTCTATGGCCGCAAACCACAGGTTGAAGAAATGCCCACTGGTGGTCACGGCATCTCTTTGCCCCTCTCCTCCAGCTCAAGATTTACCAAGGAAAGGATGTCCTAATGGAGAGGGTAATTTAATCTGAATTGCTCTTTAATCCCTGGGCAGCTCTTGACTGCCTGGCTGTCAAAATAAAGTATGTTTTTTCAGCTGCATGGTCTATCGGGCTTTCATTAATCTACCATGTTTTAATATCCATTAGTGAGTATTAAACTAAAAGGATGGATTTGGGGCAGAGATCCCATTCCTCTTGTCTTTTCTAATTTTCTATCATCAGAGGAAGTTTTTTTTTCCCTATGAAACTCCAAAGAGGATTATAAAATGACCTGAAGACTGTTTGTTTCCCTGTCCACACTGACAGATGGCTATTTGCACCACCCCAGCTGGATTTGAAGTTTTTTCTCACCAAGTGCACAGCACATAACCTCATCTCATACTAGATCATGAGCCCCATCCTTCACCAATGACCACCAACATGCTCTTTGTTTGGGATACCTTCTTCTTATTTGTTCTTTTCGGTTCCTACCCTTTTGCTCAGCACTGCAGCACTGGCTCCTGGACAGGGCTATGGAATCTAGCTTGCAGAAGAGAAGTGTCTGAATCTGAAGTCATGGAAATTCAATGTAATGATCAAAAAAAGAGGGGAAAATGATTCTAAGAGGACAAAGAGACAAGGTTTCCCAGTACATCTAATCACAGTTGCAGTAAGATTATTTTGTGTGTCACCTGTATCTTTCCCAGCACAATATGGAGCCTTGTCATCTCTGAGAAGACTGTAGTCTTGAGCCAGTCTTTATGATTAAGGTTTATCTTCAGAGGTGAAATGCATTCAGAAAATGTGGACTCTTTTATGATTTGGAAATAGAAGTCCTCTGTCCAGTATGCATAAATTCACCCAGACAGAGAAATTTAGTGCTATGTACTCAAGCTTGAAGTCCTCATCTAAGAAGCCAACGGATTTTTTTCACTATGATGAGTTCCCCAAATTCACATTCCCTTCAGAGAAGATTTCATTTGGTCTTAAAGAGGCACAAGCACAGAGTATTCTGAACCTCCCATCTAATCTCTTAACTGATGTGAATCACAAATGTGTAAATTACCTTAATTCACTTTCTAGATCACCCCAAGATACACCCCTGGATGATGCATGGAGAATTTCTAATTCCTTGTTCCTGAACTTGGGGACCAGCAGGACAATGTTGGTGAGTGAATCTGGGTGGAAAACCAGGGCAAACTAAATAGCACAAGTTTCACTGGGGCCAGGAACGCTATTTACCTTGGTTGATGGGGCCAAATGGAATAACAGAATTTATAGCTTAAATTTATGGGGCTTTTTATTTTCAGGAGAATCCAGAAATCCACAATTTTATGCAAAATCTTCCAAACCTAAAAATAAGTTTAAAGTATGTTAAACCCTGTGTAGGTCAGTAAAATCTGTCTGCAGGCAAAGCCAGCACAAAGTCTCCCAGTTTTGTAATCTCATTCCCAATGCTTTGGCAGAGAGGCTGGCCACCTAGAAATGACTTGTCACTGGAAATACAAGTTCAGTCATCTCTGGTATTTTTAATCCATATTCATTTCTATTTGAAGGCACTGGAGAGAAGCAAAAGCCTATGGAAACTAGCGCCACCCTGGGTGAAATGCATGTATACACAGAATCACATCACAAGAAATGCCAGAGGAAGTTCTTTAGGCCAGAGTAAAATGACAGTAGTTGGAAACTTAGATCCACAGGGAAGAATAAAGAGTATTGTAAATGGTGAATGCAGACAAAAACAAAAAAAATATCTTTTTTTTCTTAATTTCTTTAAAAGGCAACTGACTGTTATATATTATATATATAAATACTTCAGAGTTTATAATATATGGACATATAAAATATATGATAAAAATTGCACAAAGGGTCAAAGGTTGAGGGAGGAAAATAAGTAAAATCAATCTGTCTCAAGGGTCTTATATTTTACATGAAGTGGAACAATAATAACACTAAATAGACTGTGATAAGTTAGTGATATATATATATATAACTCCTAGAGCAACAACTAAAAAAAAATACTGCAGGTATAGGTAAGATCTAATAGAGGAATGAAAATGAAATAATAAAAATAGATTCGAGGGCTTCGCTGGTGGTGCAGTGGTTAAGAATCTGCCTGCCAATGCAGGGGACACCGGTTCGAGCCCTGGTCCAGGAAGATCCCACATGCCACATAGCAACTAAGCCTGTGTGCCACAACTACAGAGCCTATGCTCTAGAGCCCGCGAGCTACAACTACTGAGCCCACGTGCCACAACTACTGAAGCAAGCACACCTAGAGCCCATGCTCCTCAGCAAGAGAAGCCACTGCAGTGAAAAGCCCATGCACCGCAACGAAGAGTAGTCCCTGCTCACCACAACTAGAGAAAGCCTGTGTGAAGCAACAAAGACCCAACACAGCCAAAAATAAATAAATTAAAAAAAAATAGATTCGATCACCTAAAGAAGTCAAGAAAAGAGGAACAAAGGAACAAGAAACTGATATACAAGTAGAAAACAAATAGCAAAATGCCAGACTAAACCCAGCCATACCCAAAAATCCATTAAATGTAAATAGATGAACAATTCTTACTAAAAGGCAAAGATTGTTAGACTGGATTTAAAAACAAACAAACAACAGCAACAAAAACCCAAGACTCACCTGCATGCCATTTACAAGAGAAGAACTTTTGATGTAAAGATACAGACAGGTTAAAAATAAAAGGCTGGGAAAAGACAGACCATGCAAACTCAGCTTAAGAAAGTAGATATGACTTTACTATTACCAGATAAAGTAAACATCAAGATAAAGAGTTAAAAAGGGACATTCCATGGTGATAAATGAGTCCATTCATCAGGAAGGTATAACAACTCTTAATGAATATGCACCTCATAACAGAGTCTCAAAATACATGAAGCAAAAACTGACAGAACTGAAAGGAGGCAGAGACATATCCACAATCCTCACTGGAGATTGTAACACTAAGGGTGAAGATCATCTGAATATAACTGGCACAGCATCACTTCTTTCAGGAAAGACATTCCAATCATTTAACAAGTGAAGCATGGTTTCTGAGCCATTAGAACAGCCACTGCCCATAGTGCTGGAGGAAGTTCTTGGAATCCCCTGTCTTGCCAGGTATTTACTGCTATAGTCGCTGGACCTAAGAAGAGGGACCAGCTATGCCAGGTGTGGGAGGCATTAGGAGAATGCATATTTACAAACTAGCATGAAAGTATTTCAATATTTTGTCAGTTAGTATGACTCCACAGGTATAGCAGCTGCAGATCAGCTCTGACTCCTTTAATAAGAAGGTCACCACCAGCTTTTTTTCAAGAAGGTATTTTATAAGACTCAAAGTTCCTTGAAAACAAGAACTGGGATTGATTCATCCATGTAGTTCTCACAAAGCTTGGTACACAGCCTTCCTCATAATAGAAACATCATAAAAATCAGTTCAATGAAAGAAACAATAAATAATTCCCTTCTTTTTTTCTTGGTGCATGAGGCACTCTTTGGCAACATCTCCGTATGATGACTCTCTTGCACTTGAATTCCTTCATCACAATAGTTAAAGCCAAAACTAAGCAAAACATATTGGGGTGCTGGCACCTTCTGCTGAACAAGTTGTATATTAAATGCTGTGGAAAAGGAGCATATGTTTTTGATAACTATAAAACACATTATATTTAAGAACCAGGAATGAATGTAAATGCTGAATATTAATACACCTGAAGTCTTATTTAAATTAAAAGTTGATATTTGACGTGATTTGATTCTTTCCAAAACATGAGAATCCCTTTCAGAGTCCCTTCTGCACAGGCTGTGCAGGGAGAGTCAGCTTTGCTCCTAGTGCCATTGTAACCTTGTCTTGGGTCTGGAGGTAAGGATCAAGATGCCAACACTTTGTTTTAAAAGTAAGATGGGTTAAAAAAGAAGTGAGGCTAAGATGCAAGGCAAGCAGTGCAGTGTGTTACTGGCCGGCCAGTGACTCACTATGAGCCACAGAAACACTGCCCATAACTCAGCAGACGTGTTCACTTAGCAAGTTGGACTTGTCTGTAGGGAAGCAAGGAGGAGCCACACCTCAGGGTGGTCCACAAAAGCAGGAAGGGAGGGCGTCTGTATTGGCTTGGGTCTTTCCCATCTGCCCTTGCACATGGGGCAAGGCTCGCCCCATGTGGGCTGCACCATGAAGCCCTCTAGTGGCCACTCCGGGATCTAGATGCCCAGGACCTTCGGGTGGTCATCCAAAGCTGAGAACAGAGGGGTGACTAAGATGAGTGGGAGACCCAGAGAGAAAGGAGGTGGTCAAGGCAATCTGGGAACGTGCCCTAGCTTTAGCCCCATCATACCCCATGCCTGCTGTTTCCATGGGTCCAGTGGAGACACAGCCCCATCAACGGTTCCGTCATGCAGCTCTGCGCCCCATCAAGGGTCTTTGCGTGTCTTTGCGTGTTAGAAAGACGAGGGTCAGAGGCCAGAACAGAGTGTGAAGGGAGGAAGAAGAAGGAGTAGGTACTTCAGAGAAATGACCTAGCATCCTGGAAAGAGCTCAAACCTTATAATCAGATAAAACTTGGTTCAAATCCCAACTCCACGCTTACTAGTTGTGCAACTTTGTGCAAATCACTTAACTCTCTGTGTTAAGTTTTCTCATCTTAAATGAGGATAAAAACAATTAGTCTAAAGAGATGTTATGCCAGTATAGGTCTTGGCATAGCAGATGGCTCTAGTCGGCTATGCCATCAAACATGAGTTTCTGCATGCACCAGAGAATGCATATCAAAATCCTGTGGACCTCACGTTGCTTAGTAAGTAATACTTGCTAGCAAGTCATTGCCTGATAAACTAAGAGTGTGAAAGAAAGTCTCGATAATCACAAGAGCCTGGCATTGCCTAGACATGGCCTGGAACCACACTTACAAGCACAAACAGATACGTTCCCAAGTGCCTTGGGTGCACCTCGTTAAGACCTGTGATTTTCTCCGGCAACACACATCAGCTGCCAAATTTTAGAGCTCAAAAATTCAGCTCGAGGACAAGTTGCCTTCTTTTTTTCGGTTTTGCAAGGACAAATCTGACAGAAATGTAGAACCTGTGTAGATATTTAAACAGCCCATGTGACAGGGAGCGCCTTCAGCCCGGCCATGAAGGATAGGCTTTCCGACAACATCCACTATACAGATGAGCCCTCAAATTAGTGCAGGAGCTGCGAGTCCTCGGACTCGGAGGAGAGAGGGATTCGACGCTCTGCCTCTGCCACGGGCCATGCCGCCAGGGGCATCCATCACAGTAAGTACCAGGGAACAACACCTCTGATACCTCTTCATTGGGCTGCCAGCAAATGAGGCACTAGATTAGGCCTGACACAGAAAGAGCACAAGCTGAGGTTTGCCGGGTGTAATTAATTGGAACCTCGCCAGCTTGACAAATTGGGATGATGAATCTATCTTGTATGAATAAGGAAAAAATGCATAATCAGTCAAAGATTTAGTTAAGACAGCTTTACTCTGACTCTCTGCCACAGCTAAATCCATTAAGGCAAGGAAACACCACTTTTTTTAAAAAGGCAATGTCCTTCATATGTTCAATTTATAACTTTTTGTTCTTGAATTTATGAGAGAAGTCAACTCAGATTTGTTTGACTTTTAAGGGGAAAAGAGATTTCTCCTGTGAGTTTAAAAAAATTTGTCTCCCATGTCTTTTAGTTCAGTTGGAAATGTGTGTAAGTAGACATTGGAGGGGATTTTACCTTTAATTTTTTAAGGTGTGTCAATACTAGTTGAGCCAAACAGGCCACTCTGCCTCGATAGAAATGGGTTTATGCTCAATGTAAAAAGAACAAAACTTTTGCAATGGGTTTGCCTCACCCCCACCCAAAACTTGTTTTCTAGATCACTATCTGTAAACTGTGATAGATCTAGCAATAGATGAGTAAGAACTGTTTTCTTTTAATTGGCAGGGGAAATCATTTTTTAATTTCTTCTACATTCAAGTTGGGTCTCAGGAAGTGAAAAGTATCAATTATGTGATTATCCAGCTAATTTGACAAACAATTAAAAAATCAAAGGTCAATCAGCCCTTCCATAAAAAAAATCATTTGGACTATTGACCAGATTAAACTAGATAATTATGCCCTGGGCGAGAAGATATTGCTTCAAAAAAGAAAGAGAGAACAGGTTCACACATTCCACGGCAAGAGTTGTGGGTATAAATTAGTTCATGGTTCTTAAATCTGTGGGGTTTTTTAAAATTTAATCTGTGTGTCAATACTGCATACCCATTCTACTAAATAATGAAGCAATTCTGTTTGCTTGTTTGTTCTTATCCTTTGGAAAACAGAAGCTGGCTACAGCTTTCAAAACCCAAGTCTTGCAACTATTAATGACCATGGTTTATATTTCAATTTGTATGTGGTTCCTTTTTACCCAACATAGAACAAAATGCTAAGACAATGCTTAAATTAAAATGGCGTAAATGCCAAGATGTCACATATGACCCCACAGACAGTTGAACCCAAACACCGTATTCTCCCTCTGAGGCAGGCCCTTTTGGGCATCCACCGATCCCAGTCACTTATACATGCCCAGGTGGGAGCCTAGGTAAGTGGCTATTCATGGAACAATGTACAGAGGTTGTTCAGTAAGCGATGAAGGAAAGGGATTGAGGGAAAGAGTGGAACAGGCTGCATGGTAAACAGACCTAGGGTTCAAGGTCAGTTACCCAGGAGCTTCTAAGTCTTTCACTCTTTCTGGCATTCTGCTCCAGAAGAAATGTCCTGTGAAAAAAGATATCTGTGAAACTCGCTAAACACCACTTTGGAAATAGACTCTGTTGTCCTGTAATTTGAATCACACCTTAACTTCAAGTGGCAAAATGCCTTTCCTCACAACCCATAAAAACTTTTAACGGTCAATGAAACTTGAAAAGTAGAAGGTGGGTAAAAAGTTGAAAGGTGCTTAATTTTTCTTTTGTGGGTCTCTTTTACAGTTTTTTTCAAAGGATGTAGAGATGCCACAGGCAAACTCACTGTTTTATGGGGTGGGGGTGGGGTGAAGGAGAGGAGGGGCCCCTCGGGAGACCACTCAAGTTACAATTAACAAAGAGCAGGATGTTTCCAGAGGCACAGAATTTACACTTATGAAGAGAATCCCTAAGCAAATTGGGGCTGCCATTAGCCAAAACTTTACTTCCCTTCGTTTTCAAAATCTTTATTTTTTTTAATGCGTTGCTAAAGCCTTGCAATCTTTTGATTATTCAACAGTATTTTCCCTTCAATTTTTGCCTAAACTAGTTCCATCTTCCCACCCATTATAGGATAGGAATTAATGTATTATCATGCATTATCTCAATTAATCCTTCCCATCTCCATAGAGCAAGAACTGACTTTTTAAAAGGGGTTGAGGGAAGTAAAGAGACACACAAATTGTTATAGAAGTATGTAGCTGGGATTTAAAACCAAGCACCCAGTGGGACCAAGCCTGAGAAAGCCTCCCCAGGTCCACCACACGCAGTCAGCTTGCTTGCTACCAGATGCCCCCGGACCACCGTCTCCCTTTACCTTGCTGGAAACAAGTGAGCTTTGTCCAGCTGACTCTCCAACTGCCCTGGCTATGACATGGCACCTGTCCCACCTGAAGCTGACTAGCTGGCAGTCAGAACCACAGCAACCCCGCTCCCTAGACAGGCCCAAGCTATATCAGTCTCCTATTAGAAACCTTTCCTTCTCCTTCTGGGCCCTCCTTCTCCCTGCATCCTCTTTACCAGACCTCAGGGGAGGCCCATTGCTCTCCTGACAGATGGCAGCCTCACTGCTGGTCCCCTCAACAGATAGAACACCAACAACTTGGAGGAGAGTATTTGGTTTTCACATTTTGATCATGGAAGGGCCATGAGGCTGAGAATGTGCCCTTGGGTCAAGAAGACCTCAGGTAAGTGCAGGGAATGTTGTATTTGGGTGATTATCTCTCCTTTCATCTCCCACTCAGCTTGCCTGTTTTGTCACTGGAAGGCAAATATGACTATGGGCAAGCCCTGACCTACTGCTCAGGCAGCTGGCAGCCAGTGGGGCAGGACAGGCATCCTAACTGGCCCACTTGAGTGAAACATACACTGAAGTCAAAGGTGAGATTTCAGAGGGGCTTCCAGAAGTACCAGACATGCAGGGTCAGTGAGGTCATGACTACCAGGCAATTTTGATCCCTGGATTTCTAATCCCATAGAAGGGTGGTGATGGAGATCCAAGTAGACTGGACATCGGGCAGCTGGCAGTGGTCTCTAGGTGATTTGCCTATAACCCGCAGAGGTCCAGGCCAGGGGGGTGTGCATGACAAAGCAGATGGCAGTCCCTGATGGGGAGCAGAAGGAGGGCAGGAGTGAAAGAGAAACATTCAAGATGTAAGTTGAAAGATAGCAAGAGCTGTTGCTTGATGACCACATGGCAGCCATGTAGTTGTGGGCAGACAATCCTAGGACCGAGACCCAGAAAATGATTAACCCTAAAGTTTTTCCCCCATCAGGATTGGCCATTTAACCAATACTGCAGAGCAGTGCAGGGGCTTAGCAGTGGGGAGCCCAAGAGAAGGGGCAACCACCACCTTCCCAGATGCAGTTCTCCAGAGGGAAGACATGTTAAACCAAAGAAGGAGATTTCTTAAAGGTAGCTGGTGGAGAGGAAACAAGTTGCAAGGTCCCTCAAATCATGAAGAGAATGGAAAGTTCTGGAGTGGGACATCAGAAAGACATGTGTGTGTAACAAATACACACTACTGTATATAAAGTAGATAAACAACAAGGACCTACCCTATAGCACATTCAATGTCTTGTAATAACTAAAAATGGAAAAGAATCTGAAAAAGAATATATATATATATATAACTGAATCACTGTGCTATACACCTGAAACATTATAAATCAACTGTACTTCAATTAAAAAAGAAAGAAAGAAAGACACGCATGTGAATCCCAGTTCAGCCACTTACGGCTAGGTGAGCTAGGAAATCTCAATCATCTGTTAAACAAGGAAAATAGTAATAAGGCCTACCTGCAGTAGACACATGCATCATGCCTCCCCACTAAAGCCACTTTTTGAGCCCTCAGTCCTGGCAGCCTCTGGTCCATAACATTCCACCTACATCCCTCTCTGGCATTGGACCCAGGCTGGACCCCAGACTGAATCTAGACCAATAGGCATGTGGGAATTTGGAATTGGGGCTTTAGAGGTGCAACCAGTTAGCTATGAGGGGCTGAATTTCTAGGTTATGTACAGTCAGTCACTAAGGCCACCACTCGTTGGCAGTCTCAATGTGCACAAAGTTGAATGAGCAGATGTTCAGCAGGAAGCAAAGATAGAGAAGTCGCTTTTTCTAGCTCCAGTCCCCATGAAGCTGTAATTAGGTCTAAGAGATTTGTCAGTATCATCCCATAAATTTTCTTTTTATTTGAAACTCTTTGAGTGAATTTCCCATGCTTGCCAGCATTTTGCCCTGGTTGAGAGCTTCATCAAATAGTGGCAATAACAATGATGACTTCCAAGATGAGTACAGTGACAAAGACAATGACTTCCATGGCCTCAAATGGTCTTGTGTAAGACTGGCCTTGGTCTGGGTAAAGCCACTTATAAATCACTGACCTAATCATGAGATCACTACCACAATAAGATAAATGCATACATATCCCAGGATCTTGCTACTCAAGGTGTGGTCCTTGGACCAACAATGGAAGCATCACTTGGGAACTTGTCAGAAATGAAGAAACTCAGGCCTCACTCCAGACTTGGTGAGTCAAAATCTGTACTTTTCAAGATCTCCAGGTGATTTTTATGCATGTGAAGTTAAAGAAGCACTACTCCAGTAATAATACCTGCCCAGTGAAGAGAGGTGCCCATCAGTCACTTCTTGATCACCAGAACTGGCTCAGGTGATGTGTCTGGCTGAGCACACCTCCCATTCCTCCTTATGGTTCCATAGATGTCCTCCCGATTTTGAATGCCAGATTTAAGTGCACAACATCCCTGCTGAAATGGGACCATTCTGCTGTCAAGAAGAAAAAAGCTTGACTAGGCATCTCAAGGGCCATTCGTTGGCCTTTTGATCCTGGACAAGTTGCATGGCCCCATTAATTTACAGGATTTAACATCCATTTCTCAGATTATAAATCCAGAAAGGGTTCTGCCCAGTAGCCAGCACACCAAATAAATATGTCTATCAAATATCTGCTGCAGGCTTTTTCAGCCCCCGCCTTTCAAAAGTCTAGTGGAGACAACTTGCAAAGCACAAGGAAAACTAAATCGAAATCACTAAGCTTTCATCTTCTAGCGACCTGATTTTCAGTAAAACAGGAAGAACCACCAATCCTAGGGTTTTAATGACACAATAGAAGGTTTAAATTATGGATTCCATAGAGTCAGAATGAGAATACACATGCTTCTTTTTCTTTTTCTTTCTTTCTTTCTTTCTTTCTCTCTTTCTCTCTTTCTTTTTGTTTTTGTCAATTACCCTGTTCAGACAGAGACAGGAAGTTTCATTCTTTCTGCTTGGATGAAGAGATGGGGATTGCCAAAGGGGCAACATATTGGATCTACCTGACTCCAGGAACAAATTCCTAGGTTTCATTTCAAGATTTTTAATTGATTTCAGGGAGAATAAAAAAGTGAAATGTGGGAATTAAAACAAAGAGAGCAGGTGTTACCGTCGGTCCATACAATGCAGCTCAAACTCTGGCTGTGACTTAGTACCATCTGAGCCTGCCTAAGCCACGTGTCTCTCAGAACCTGAATTAGGCCATCTGTAAGATGGGGACAGCACTTGCCTTGCAGCCTTGTTCTAAGGACTGGGGAAAATGTCATTTCGAATCATGGTTATTCCATAGAGGAAGACATCTCATGACTGTTAAACTCACCAGGAGCCTCCTGAGGATGGAGCACCCCAAACTTGGCACCCAGAAGGAGTGATGGTATTTAGCCTGCAGAGCTGTTGCAAAGATGAAATGAGCTAATAATTGTGAATATCTTGACATAGTGCCTGCATATTACCTGTATACATGGTGTCAGATACTGTAATTTTGGGGTCAAACAGACGTGCTCACATCCCAGTAACACACTAGCTCTGTGACCATGAACAAGTTTATTGATGGATATTTTATTTCAGAAAAGATTCAGTGTACCTTGTCAAGGTACCTCAGTTTCCTCAACCACACAATATGACTGTTTTGACTATTATATGAGAAGACATAGAAAAAGAGTTGGTAATATTTTTTTTCTTTTATTCCCCAAATCCATTCTCTGCTCTGTTCTACTCTGTGCCCCAGGAGGCTGACCCTGACAAGACACATCCCTGACTCCTTCGTTGGTTGACTTCCCTGTGAGTTTGGCCAATGGGAGGCCAGCAGGAAAGTGAGGATAGCAAGAGAGACAGGCAGGAGTATTTCTTCCTCTTGCCCTCCTTGCTTCAGTGCAACATCTCAAGAACCATCAGTGTCTTCCATAGCTGCAGCTTCCTGGGAAGTGGTCCTTCCTCCAGGGCTCTGTCTGTTACCAAGCTCTATAACACTCGTTCCCTCATCTTCCACTTCAGCCTCAGTGGTGACATCTCCCCACTATGGCCACTCTCTGGATGCCTCAACACCTCTTATTTGGTCTGTTAACACTGTCCATACCTCTGCAGGGAGTCCTTTCTTGAAAGTTGAAACAGTTGTTTCTTCTTCAACAATTGTTGTTTCTTGAAACAATTCTGACTGAATTGTTTCCTTCCAGAACCTTGTATGTATCAAAAAACTGGGCCCCCAAAAAGGTGCTCAATTGTAGAAGACATAGTGTTAGGCTACCTGTCCAAACATCTGCCCTTTCTTTAGAATTGCTTTTCAGCCCCTTTGGAAGGGCAGGACACAATCCTAACCTAAAAAGAATGAATCCATAGGCAGGATGGAGCCTGTTAAATATATCCCAGAGGACTTGAACTAAGAGAAACAAAGACTGAGTTGGTGAATGGTGGTGGGTGTCCCAGCCTGATAGGACAGAGGAAGAGAATTTGGGGACAGACCTTACAGTGTTGCTCATTAGTCGTAACCCATAGATCATGACACCGCCTGGAATGGGGACCACCCCCCAGCTGGTTTCCAGGGTAGAGACTTGGGTAATTCAGGAGGAAAAGGGACAGGAATGGAGGTGGGCCACCAGGGAGAACATCATTGTCAGTGACATGGTTGGAAGAGAAAGTGAGGGTGCACAGAATTACAAAAAGCTAAAGTGTGGCCTTGGTGCTGGAATCATCTAGCCATTGGACTTTGGGCATCTGTGGCGTCTTCGATTCTTCTAAACAAGACAAAGGGGTTATTTTACAGGCTAATCTCAAGACACTTGTTATCTCCAGTGGCCCCTATTTCAGGAGTTAGACTTTCCTTAGTTCATCCTACCTCCGTGAAACTTGCTCTCAAGTTTCTTCCTATCCTTTGCTTTCTGTTTCCCCGCCTACCCTAGAAAATCCCTCTTTTGAAAGGCAATTTGGACTTTAAAGCTATTGACTTAATTCTGTGGCTGATGAAAGTATTTCTGCTAATGGATGTAGCTAGAACCAGATTTGCTTTTTAAATGCTGACCTCTCAATAGTCACGTTTTGGCTTTCTACCTCCATTGTATTTATCTAGGTTGAGAATGAGTTTAATGTTTCAAGATGTTGGTTTCAGGGAAAATGTTTATAGAATTCTTTTATAGAGAGAAAATGACCCATGTATAAGGAATATTTACTTAATCACTAGTTCAATCATTGACTCAATTTGGGAAAATGAAGCCTTTGGGGAACTCGGGTCCTCCTTCTGTCTTTGTTTGTTTAAAGATGGCCTTAAACACCTTGTTGAAAATAAAGCACAGAAATGTGAAGTATGGATTTTCATTTGCATATATTTAATTCCTGAGTAGTAGGGGGGATACTGTGCATTGCTGCATATGCCCACAATTGAAACAAAAGATTCTGATTCTTCCTTAGAAGCATGACATTAATATTGCTATTTTTTTTAATAAATGTTTTGGCATCAGATATCTGCTATGTGTATTAGAGTTCCAATTTAAATTTGCAACTTCTATGACTATTTGGTTATCATCAGAGGTGCCAAATCTATTTTCTTGGTAGAGAAACCATAAAATATGATTGTTCCTCTGTTTCACAAAATAAACTGAAGAAAGACAAAGTCGTTGTCACAGCCATAAGTCTCTATTGCAAGTAAAAGGAGAATATATATATATATATATATAAACTGAGGCTCAATTTTAAAAAATGAAAAATATCATAAATCCAGTTTTAAAGATGAATACTTCCCCCATTTCCACTTAAGTTTGAAATGAGGTAGCTTATGTGTTGATTTCTTTTGGTTCAAATTCTGTTGTTTTTATTGTCAGTTCTAAGTACTCTTAAAAATTATATGGCAATACAAGTTATAAATTAAGAAGCATGACAAGGAACTTTGACTCAGAATCAGACTTCTGGGATGATAATTTTAAGAAATAACTAAAGAAACAAAACCCATGGAAATGAACATATTCATTTTAACATTATCTATTATATGGGAAAAATGGAGACAGTTTATAAGTCAAATAATGAGAGATTTAATAAGTAAAATACAGAACATAAAACTCGGTAGAATGACTTAGAGCCATTGAATGGAAATGGCTTTGGTAACAACATGGAAAATCTTTGGCATACAGAGTTCACCAGAAAGAACAGAATACAAAGTTATATGTTCACTATGCTTATGACTATGTAAAGCTATGATCAGATCTTATAAGGGAACATGTAAAAATGAAACCACTGTATTAGACTTATGGGATTAGAGGTAATATATTTTAAAAAGAAATCTTTTACCACTGTGGTAAAATTTCTCTTTACAATTTGAAATGGGAAACCTGAATCTAGAAGAAAGAATTCTCTGATAGGACTCTGAAGTTGGAAGGGAAAGAAATGAAGGTTTATTTCTGTCTTAGGGATTATTGGTTGCTAGAAGCAGAACACCACTCAACCCAGCTTAAGTAAAAGGGAATTTATTGCAAAGGGATAATATGAACACAGAAAGAGAATCCTAGCTGGGTTGCAGAACAGTGTGGGGCTAGAAGTAGAGACGGAGCCACTGGCCCATCATGGCCTCACCAGACACATGAATAAAACATTTTAAATGAAGACCAGATCCAACCCCAGACTTGCATGACCCTGAGAGTGCAAGCCTCCCTGCCTCACCCTAATCGTGCCCATGGGTTCTGTATTTACAACTTTGACATTTTGTTCACCGTGGATTTTGCATTAATTTTTATTTATTAAAATACTGTAATAAAATATTCTTTGGCTTACTCTTTGAGGGTTTTTTTTTTACTCCCCCTTCAATTTTGTGCCCACAGAGAGTGCCTAACTCACCTCCTGCCAATCCCTACAGTGGTGTTTGAAATTCCTCCCTCCAAGCCTGTCCCTGGATCACGGTATTGTTTCCCAATAGGCTCTTTGCAGTCTTAGTCCATTACCTGATAATAACACAGGAACCCATTAGTAGGTATTTTCATGCCAGACTGGTTGTGTTCATCAGATGAGCTGAGAGTGAGCACAAGGCATAAAACCTTTGATTAGGAAGAGCATAAAGACAGGAAAACCTGTCAGGGAAAGCTCTGGCCCCTGGAGGGAGAGAATGGGCCAGAGCAAATGCACACCATCTTTATAGACTTTCCAGGGATGAGTAAAACCCTTGCGCATCCTCTCACCTTCCTTTCTCTACCAGCTCCCTATTAGGGTGAAAACTAGTCATCTGTGATGGATATGCCCATGACCTAGATGGATTTCCCCTGTAAGAAGCAGTCCACCAAGGGGACCCTTGATGGTGGATTTCAATGTTGGCTTCCTTCACCTGCAGCCACACCTGGACACCCAGCTCTGTGCTCATGGAGCCCAGACAAGCCTTTCCTCTTGACTAAGGCTCTCACCCACAATCCCAGCATGAGTCCCACTTGCCCTCATGCACACTGATTGTTAAGGCATATCAGGAGGAAAGATGATGGATGATGCTTGCTTGCTTTTATTCAAAGTGTGCTTCCCATGAGAGAGAAATGTCACTTGTGCCCATTTTTTTTCATATTCATGAAAGTACTACATTTGCCGTCCTCTCCTCTTTTCTCTCTTTGTTTTCTAATCTTCTCCTCACACTTCTTCCTGCTCCCCCTCTTACCTCCCACTCCTCACCCTACCCCAATATTTCTTTCTAAAACGTGGCCCAGCAGCTAAGGGAGCTGTCATCTTTGGAAACTCTTACCACAAGGGATGTGAGGAAGAATCTATCTGATGGGAGAAGGCCAGATTTTCCCTGTGGGGTGAATCTCTCTACTCGGACCTGAAGGAGAGTCATTCGCCTTCTCTCTGTGCACACTTCTGAGTCTTCCCCTTGGGTTATTGGGTTAATCACCACTCCTTCTTCCTCTAGGAAGGACCTGAGACTGCTCCTATGTGTCACGTACTGCCCGATGGCAGATGAGAATAAGAAGTTACTGATAGGTCAGCCTTCCCTGGGACTGGATGCCAAGAAGAGAAAGCACTTGGATTGAATTACCAAGCCCATGGAGAGTTCCAGGAATGTCCAGTCTTGGTGCCATCTTAAGATTGTCTCCTTTATTTGGTGGTTTAATTACCATATCTGTCAACTACATTTTTTTAAATCAGTCATCACAATCTTGGATGCTTTTGGCTGATCTTTAAATGACTAAACTCTGTGGCCAAGATAATGGCATTCACCTTCCAATTTTCATTCTTTTATTTCATCTGCAAATCATTTGCCTTTGAAGACAGTAACTGAATAGTTCAAACTTTCTGATTCATCTGTATTAGCAGACCTTGTAGAGCCCCAGTAGAATGATCTTACAAATCTTTCTCACCCTTCTCCACACAAACACACACACACACACACACACACACAACCACACTTACAACCCCACACAGTGCCTATTTTGCAAGATAACACCAGAACCTAACAAAAAACTAGAGAAACAGAAAGACTTCAACTACAAGGTTTCCAACCTTAATTTCTCCCCCTCTTAATGCAGCAAGATCAGACACATTCAAGTGTGAAAGACATTGACCACTGTATCTAACAGTTTTTCTGTGTTTAAGCCCATGAATTCATACTTACATATACAATAATTATGCTTCTTTAATTATATAAGCAAAAGCTGTAAACATATTTCTTTTGAAAAAACTCTGGAGGTGATGGCACTTTGGCTAAGTGACACATTGGGCTCCTTCCTAAGGAATAAAACCAGGAGTTGAAACCAATGCCCCTCCCCCACTGCTTCTCCCAGTCTCATTTCCATCCACCTCTATGCAGCCTCCAAAATGGGGACACAGACTGTCTCAGCACATACTGCTGCCTTGCACTCTGCTGAGGGGCACTGTTTCCCTAGAACACAGTGTGTGTTTTATGCAACGCAGCAACCATGTTTCCACCACCCTCTAATGACACAAACTTCCAATAGCCCAAATCAAACTCAGGACCAAGACAACCTGCTATCTTTGTTTTGCTGTTGTGCCTTCAGATGGTCCTCCACAAAGCCAGAAGTAAAAAATGTATAACTCAATAGTGGAATCGCTTCAGTGTGGAGTCACACAGACCCAAGGCTGAACGCTGGCCATACCACTTAAAAGCTGTGACCTTGGGCAATTCATCCACATTTTCTAAACCTCAGTTTTCATGTTGCTAACCTTGGGTTGATAATGCACACCATAGTGACCTCTAGCAGATATAAATCACAAAGTACTGCTCCAGGAACATTTTAGGGGATCAATAAATGTGAATCTGCTCCATGTCACACACTTTTCCTTTCCTCTTTGAATCCTCCATTCTGAGCAAGGATGGCCAAGGATCATCTTGCTGTAAGAGAAACTGCTTAGTATTACTAGCAGTGTGTGCATTAAACATGAATGATACAGCTACCCTGGGGCCCAGGAGCTTACCATGTCCTTTACATTTGGGGGATTGTCTAGCTTCCTATTTTGGGTAGAAGAGGACACCAAAGCATCATGTAGGTTTGGCATAACACAAACAACAGAGATTTTAATGGCATCACCTCCCAAGGGAAGGACCAGCCAGCTTAAGGTAACCTGCTGTAGCCCTTTCT
Organism: Mesoplodon densirostris; assembly: GCF_025265405.1. Taxonomy (NCBI): domain Eukaryota; kingdom Metazoa; phylum Chordata; class Mammalia; order Artiodactyla; family Ziphiidae; genus Mesoplodon; species Mesoplodon densirostris. Next base: position 107,045,279 of record NC_082664.1, read on the forward strand.
ACACAATTTAACATCTGACAGTTTGCAGTGCCTAGCCAGCCATGGTGTTGTGTTTTATTACCAGCCATTGAAAATAATTAGTTGGTGACCCAGAAAACTGATATATAAAATCCTCTTAATCACCAATATGGCTTTCAATTATACAGCATAAACTTATTAACCTTTTTACTGCTGAGACTTGATTTATAGAATTTATCTACATGACCATTACGAGCAGAGATAAAAAGTATATTATCTGAGGTGTTGGCGTTAACAATAAAGAACTGCTTTTCCCCATCATGGAGCCTTAAGTGGTGATGGCAGCCTCCTATGAAGTCTCTAGGGATTCATTTGTCTCCTGCAATCATTCAGTAATGGTTGACTGAGGGCCTATTGTCTGTCTGTGTGGCTTTGTAACTTAACAGGGTAAAGTCCAAATACCTTAGCACAGCCCCAGCCTTATCTGGAGTTAGTTTCACCCCAACCCAAACTTTTCCAGCTTCCTCTCCTAAAAATTCACCATCCTCCAATGAGCTGTGCTTTTCACCACTGCATTCTCTGGCCATGTGTATTTTCTATCTTTAATGGATCCACCTATGTCTGCCAACAGCCCCCCCCACACACAACTCACATCCACACACCCACAACCCTATACACACTCACACAGCCCCTCCTACATAAAACCCCCCGTATGCAACCCCATACACACATACATACAACCCTTACACACTCACAACTCCCTCACAACCTCCCCCACGGCACTACACACCCAACCCATCACACACGCATATGATTCTCCCACACACACCCACAATCCCTCCATACATAGCACAATCCCTATACACATACCTACAACCCCATGACACACATATAACTTCCTAACAAACCCCCAAAACCCACACCAACCACTTCGCACACACCTACACACATCATCTCCGTCATACATACAACACACACACACAACCCTCCCACACTCACACACACTTGCGCAATCCCATGCCCACATACATACATTAAAACCCTCCCTTCCACACACACTGATACACAAACCCCTTCTCTAACTGAAGAGGTCCTTCTCGTTTGGGGTCTTGTGAAATTTCTCCAGTCTCCAGGGTAGAGTGTGTCACTGCCTCATTTCTGCTACCTCACTTTGCTCACAGAGCTCACCAGGGATCAGAGTACATGTCATCCCAAGGGACTACACACTCCTTGTCATTAGGCGAGTGTGCCTCATTCATTGGTCACGCCCAGCAGAGGGGACTGCATCTCCATGAGCTGAGGTCACAAAGGAAGCAAGCAACAGGGCTCTGCTCCCAAGAGCCTTTGTCTATTTAAGTGTGTGTATGTGTATGCACTTGAAGCAAATTCAAACCAACCAATAAGAAAACAAGTTTTAAATAACATTATACATGAGACAGAGAGAGAGGCTTCCCAAGAGTTATCAAAACACAAATTTTCTACTTCAGTAGTATGTGTGGTGATGGCCCAGAGCAGAGAAATTGCCCAAGGAAAGAACCAACAACAGAAGCACATGAGTGATGCTTCAGGAAGTAACCAGGCTGCTGGCTCACAGAAAGGGTCAACCGTGCATGAGAAGCTGGCAGGTGACAGGGTGAGCAAGTACTCAAAGGACATGCAAAGGCTTCAGCTTTGATCACCAGAGCCACTGCAGGCTCCAGAATTCCCAAAGTGCTTTGAACTCACGTTCACCATGGCCAGTGCCATGCACTCATGCCCATGCTCTGTGTTGTGTACCCACTGGGCACACCCAGCATGAGTGAAAGTCACTAGGAAAGCATGGGCCCCAAAGACATGTTATTGAGAACAGTATTCCAGAATAATATCACAATAGCCATCTCAGGGAAAATCAGAATTTTGTTGGCCTTCCTTACACTTATTTTATGGTTTAACACTGCTTTCATTCAGAATTCTTATAGGAAGGGACAGTGAGGGTGAAATCATAATTGCTTCACAGTTTAAGGACACTAAGGTCTTAATCTTGTTGGGATTAAGTTATATATTACACAACATTAATTTTATTAATATTTTTTGTCCCAAGCCAGATTTTATAAATTCACTAATGGTAAGAACAGTATCACTTTACAGTACAGCAATAATTAGCACAACATTGTAAATCAACTACACTTCAATAAAAAAATAAAAATAAAAGCTATTAAGCTTTATAAAATGTAAGTAACATTTCTCATTAATAAAATTTAAATGACAAAAAATAAAATGCAATTATTGGGCTATTAGAAAATTAATTAATTTAAAAAAGATTGGGGTGATAAAACTGGATTGAATAAGGGAAAAAAAAAAGAACAGGACCATATTTTTCTCTGTATTCCTATATCTAGCCCAGGGCTAGAATAAATGCATAAATTAGTCATTTATTAGTCATAAGTGAACTAGTCATAAAATGAATAAATAAATAAATAAATAAATAATTGGTATTCTTTAATCAGTCATTTCATTCTCCATTTCCTCCAATGGACTTCAACAGAACCCCAGTGAAATTGAGCCAAATTTTTCGACTTACCACGTTATATTGTAATTATCTATTTATTTGTGTCTCCTATATGGGACTATGCATTCTGCTGGGGAAATAACTATCATAATACTAAGAAACTAAAATTTGTGGAGGCTTACTATAAATAAGGCACTGAACTGAATGTTCTACATAAGTTTTCTTGTTATTTCATACACAAACCCTGTAGCATAGATACTTTTATCACTCCTATTTCACAGATGAAGGAACCTAACCTTAAAAGATTTAAGTGACTTATCCAAGAACACACAGTGAGTAATTGGTTGAGCCTGGATTTGAACCAAGTAGCCTGGCTCCAGAGCTTCACCATGAACAAATAACTATCTGATTAGACTGTCCCCAAACAAAGAATTGCAACATGGATTCATTGCATAAACATTTGGTGCACATCCTCCCCATGCCAGGAAATGTGTTGGTACTTAGGATACAATGGCCAACACCATGGGTATGCTCGCTGCCCTCGGAGAGCTTGCTGAATTACGTAATCACACAAGTTCATGATCATAAATTGTGTTAAGTGTGATCAAGGGAGCTCACAGATGTAATGAGGGTGACCACAGGGGCGGCTGAGGTGTGTAAGGATGAGAACCACCAGAGCAGCTTCCCTGAGAAAGTGGCAGTTGAGCTCCAAGCTACAGAATCTGTAGGAGTTTGTGACACATTGTGTGCATGGAATCTGAAAATATTTGAGGGAGATGTTATTGATTGGCTCATTTCCTAATCTACCTTGCTCAAAAAAAAATTCTTATTTGAAGTGGTTTGCAGAATTATGTAAAACACCCAATTACATGCACCAGAAGGAGAGGAGAAAGAAAAATGAAATGGTGGGAACATAAAATGCAGTTAATCCAAAATACATCACTTAGGGTCCCATACTCTTGCCCTAAGTAAACCATCAGCCTGGGAGCCACCGTGGCAAGGAAAACTCATCAGTGATCAATTCCCAGTGCTCACAGAATTAAAGACCAGTTTCTCTGGGCATGCTCTACGGGTATGAAAGTGTGACTTAACAGAAGCTTTCGGGAGCAGCTAGCCTAGAGGTTTCCTAGACTAGTCTTCAGACAGCCCATGGGATCTCAGGGGCTGTGGACCAGGACAAGGAGGCCCGAGAAGTTTCCAGCGTAGAAGGAGGAACAGTGCTCATTTCAACCAGATAGGTTCTACTCTCATCTGTTCTACATAGTTGAATTAATTCTGCATTCTTTTTCTTTTGAAGAAAGACTTACAATGCCAGATCCTAAATACATTTGGAAGTCTTGAATTCAACCCAATCCCTTCATTTTGCAGATGAAAGAGGTTGAGATGTTTTGCCAAGGTCATTTGCTGCTGAGTGTGAGAGCTGGGACAGCCCCTTCCCATGGGACCTCCCAGAACACTTAGCTGGGCAGCGTGAGGATTACAAGCCATAGAGCTTTCAACCTCAGCTCTAACAGCCACGTGTTCTAAACCTGGGATTAACTAGCCACTGTTGCATATCTGGTAAAACCACTTCCATGGAAATACAGTAGTGCAATTTATTTGGTTTACTTGTTATTCACTTCATGAAATCATTGTGTCTCCAGTTTTCAAGCAGATACTCCCCCTAAACATCAGCTCCCCGCCATCCCTGTGTCTTAACCATAGAGATAGTTTCTGAGTTATCTTAATAACTGTATCTGCTTGTGATAAAGAAACACAGGGGTTTCTCACTGGCCCAGGAATCCATAGTTTCCTCCATCTACTCACAGGGATTCCATTCCACAAGCCATCTGTTCTGGTGGATAAAAGCACAGACTCTGAAGTCTGAAGCCAGGAAGATGTGAATTGAATCCCAACTCTGCCTCTTTCTAGCTTATGACCTCCTACAAATTCTTTAACCTCTGATGTCCAACTTACTTGACTAAAATACAAATGGTAACCAGACCTATAGAATTGTTATGAGGTTCCAAATGAGATGATGAATGTAAAGCACTTACATTTACAGGGTGTTTAGAACACAGTAGGCACTCAATAAATGTTTGCTATCATTGTTGCTCTACAAGTCGTTCCCCTTATAAATCTACAGCCATTAGTAATGACACCAAACGGAGATGATTCAAATGGTTTTAAAAGAGATTTTTTGAAACAAGAGCAATAAAAAAAATCAACTGCACCACACAGTTCAGTCAGTGTCTTACTTCACTCACAAATCATCATCTGTTCAGCAGGGGAAACTATGAACTGTCTGGAAATAATATGGCAAAGACAGTCAATGACAATTAGAGCATAAAGGGTCTAATATAGACTTGGAGATGAATCTGGAATCTTCTATTCTACTAAAATCCATTTATTACAAAAAATTCTGGAACCACTTTATCATAAGTGGGCATCATTTAGTGCTCAATTACAATGAAATTCCACTGGAAATATATATTAAATGCAGAACATCTACATTAATACCAGCAGAATTTGGTAAGATTGATGTTACTGCAATGACTACCAGATGAATACTAAGTACCGTGCTTCAACCTTCCAGGTTCTTGGGCTCAGATACTGCCATCCCCTTACTCCTGTCATCTCCATTTCTGAGGGTCTTTTATGGAGGCAGAGGGCAAGTTCAAAGTCCGTTTTATTTTCTTGTAATCTTGCTTAGAGCTAGATGGCTCTCAAACACTGATTAATCAAGACACATTATATAATAAAGTTAAAATCACAAACATTCCAACACCTCCATGAAAAACAACTCATTTTCCAAAAGGCTATATATGTAATGGGAAAATTTGTAAAAGGTGGTAATTTCAGACTAAGCACTAAAAAGACATTTTTAATAGCCCCAACATGGATTGAACTTAGCTGAGCAAAGAAATCTCAGTTGAAGAATTAGGACCTGCCTCATTCAGACTCAGGGCTGTTAATGACTCAGAAGTGGGCTCTGCAGGGTAAAGGAGGTTTCTGTTAACATCCTATTTCAACACAGATTACTTGAGCTGAGACTGAACTTCTCCTGCAGTCATTTTTTTTTTCTAATCAAGAAAATAAAGCTCTTCCTATGCAGGAATATATGCAAATGTGAGGTCAGATTCCCATTATAAAATTTGGGGTCATAAAAAATAGATGAAAACCATGATTTTCTTGCCATTTGTCATGATATATTCCTGGGCAAGGAGACAGGGGTATTATCCTGAGTTCAGGGTGGTGGATCACTTGCTTTCCTATCAAATAATCCAGATTCAGGTCCCAGCTCAACCACTTACTGACTGCAAAAACTCTCAGACCTTCCATTTCATCTTCATCAAAATGGCAATAACAATCTCATCATGTTGTGTGTGGATTAAGTGAGATGCAGCATGTGAAAGCTCCTAGGACAGGTGTCCTCCACAAAGGGGATACAGCTAAGCCTTGCTCCTCCTGTTGTGGGTTGCAGGTACCTGCTCTATAGAAATCTACTGTTGCCCCAAAATAAACACAGAAATTGCTCCAGATCCAACCACGATGAAGGGCTAGAATCATTCTCTCTAGTTAATAATCAGTTTTATCCCATGTCACTTGTACATGGACCTCCCCCTAACTTTCTAGATGCTCGCTAGGGTATTGATCCTGCTTGTCCCCAGCCGGCCAGCCCCTGCCTTAGATTTTCACCACATGGACCCAGACAGGGAATGGGAACCCAAGTCCTCCACTGGACTAGGATGGGCAAGTGGAAAAGTTGGAGAAAACCCTACAGAAAGTCTATGCATGCTTCTATGCACCTATCCTGCTTTCTACTCTCTTTAAAAAAAAAAAAAAGCTGGTAGATTGGTTCATGTCAGAGGTTGCAAACTGGCAGCTGAGAGCCAGCTGGAGCTATCACCCAGAGGGTGGTTTGTTTCAGTTTACAGTGCCTCCATTTTGAAATAAGGAAATTTCACATATAAAAAATCTAGATTTGGGGTTCATTTCATAAAACCAGAAATTCTGGTTTCCATGTACCACAATCTGCTGTAAGTCAGTTGGGGCTGCCCCTTTAAATGGGTCCCATCACCCCGAAGATCTCTGTCATCCAGAGCACCCCTGAGGCCTCAGAGGTTGACCCGATAATCTCATCATGTATCAGTCCAATTCCTGCCATTATTACTATAAGCTTGGTTACTTCACAAATATTAATCCCTGCATAATCCTCCTAGTACAATGAAGCAAAACAAAGCCACATCCACAGAAATGTGACAAGGGAAAAACAACGGTGCTAAAAAATGAAATATGTGTTAAGTCCCCAAAGAAGTTCATTACCTGAAGGACGCATTATCCCCTTCCCTTCCCATGAGTCAGCACAGTCAGGAGTCATTCCTAATTGGTTTAAAGCTTAGTATGAAATATTAGGATGCCACCGTATGTGATGACACAGCTGTATTCCTGAGGGGATGGCTGAGACGAATCTGTGTACAGCAGAGACAGGTGGAGACAAAGGGAGCAGGTGGAAATGGGTTGTAAATATACTATAACTTAAAAAATAATGGGGTGCTTTTTCCCTACAGGTTTCTGGTGCTTCATCACTAATTAAATATTGAAACTACAAAAGGAGAAATAAAGTTTTATGGGTCTTTGGATTTGGGGCATAAATGTAAATATTTTGTACCATTAACTGCAATTTCATTTGAAAAATACACACCTGGCCTTGGGAGCATTGAATTGTAGGCATATGAGCTGAGAAGGGGGTAGCTTTAAGGAAAATATTAGCAACTAATGGTGACACCCTTTTTTTTAGGCTATAAGGGGGTCAGGGGCTGTGCATTCCAGAGCAGCATTTTTCAAGTTTAGAAAACTGATGAGCCTTTTAAACAAAAGAGGAGATTCTGATCCCACAGAGCAGATAGGCTGTTGCCAAATGCAGAAAATCAATAGGCAAATCACTGGGAATTCTTGGGAACAGTAGTTGAATCATTTATGATCTCCATCCTCCAAGTTTGCAATGGTGAGGCACTTGGAACACTCAGGCATTGATTCTCGATCTTGGAGTTAGGGTAGGATGATCTATAATTCTGTGAAAGGAAGCAAGAAACTTCTGGAACCACAAGAGTCATAGGTGCTTAGAGCTGGTTGGTCAACTTCCACCACGACTGATCGCACACTTAACCTCTTCACAGTTGCTCACAGGGCAGTGGCAGACCTCATGGTCAGCTCCCATTAGGGGTTCATTCTTCCTGTTTGTTCACCCCAAAATCTGTCTCTAACCCTTCCCCCTGGGTTCCACACTTCCTGCAGGATCACACGAGAAAGTGTCTTCCTCTTCTAGCTCTATGCAACAACTCCACTGGCTGGACTTAGAGTCAAAAGACTCAGTACCCTAGCCCATTCTCCCACTCACAGCCAAGGAGCATCCACTTCCTCATCTGTAAAATGCCTTCCATGACTCCCTCCTGAGGTTTGGTTTGGGGCAACATCCAAGTAGGATAAACTGTGTGAGTATTTTGTCAAATGGGAGATAGTGTGGGTTAGGGGGTAGACCCCATGACTTACAGCCAGGTGTCCTGAAAGGTGAATATGGAGCTTCAGTGTGTGATCTGGAGGAAACCACTAGGGATCCTAAAATAATCAAACTCACAGAAGCAGAGAGGAGAATGGTGGTTGCCAGCAGCTAAGAGAGGGATGAGTAACAATGTATAAAGTTTCAGTTATTCCAGATGACTGCATCCTAGAGATGTACTGCACAGACCTATAGTTAACAATGTTACACTGTGTGCTTAAAACTGTGCTGGAAGTGTATGTAGGTCTTATATTAAGTACTCTTATCATAAAAAAGAATAATAATAATAATAAGTAAAGAGGATGAGAACAAACTTTTGGATGTGATGGACTTGTCTTTGGCGTAGATTGCAGCAATGGTTTCAGGGATGTATATTTATGTTCAATGTCATCAAGTTATATACATTAAATACATACACATGTGTACATATATGTGTGCATTTAAATATGTACAGCCTTTTGTATGTCAATTGCATTTCAATAAAGTGGATTTTTTAAAGTTCAGGATATAATAGTTTGCACGAAGTGTTTATGTGGGAACTAAAAGAGATGACTCATAAAATCCTTGGCATGCATTGCTGCTCGGCAAGTTTTGGTCTTTCCTTTCCCCAAGCATTATTAGTAAATATATGAACTCAGTCCAGCTGAGTGAGTGTGTCTGCAAACAAGACCATGAAAGTCACAACATCCTCTGGCACCTGTGGCTGACACTCGTGCTCCTGTGATCTGAGTGTCTCCCCAGCTCTGGCCCCTGCCTCCTGTCTCCAGACTCGACTCACAGAAAGGGGCCAAAAGCATAGGCGGGAGGCATCCAGGATGAACACAACCCCACCTTCCTTCCTCTTTGGTAAAACACCATAGATCTGGTGGTGGGAGATACTTGCAGGAAGAGTGAAGGGGCTTCAGAGGGAGCCATTTGGGGTCCTTTAGAGAGAAGTAGCCTTTGGGCTGCCAAGCCTCTTGGAGTTGGACTATTTTCCAAGTAGGAAGACCCTTGCCCTTGGAAGAGGCAAGAGAGGCCAGGACAGAATCTTAAGAAAAAAAATCTGAGTGATTAGGACTGATGTCCCTCTGATGTCTCTGAAGGGAGAAACTGAAAGGGAACCTTGGGATTTCCTCCTGTGCTTTCTAGTCCAGGGCTGGAGAGAAAGCAGGAATCAGGGGCAGAAGCCCCATTCAGGAAAAGCATGTACAAGCGGTGACCCTTCATGGAGCAGGATAAACGGGGCCCTCGGCTGGACATCCTAGAGTGGGGAGGAGCAAGGATCTCTGTCACTGCACAGAATTACTGAGCAATTGTGCTGATTTAGTACGGCTCAGGAGGGGCTGTCATCATGATGTGCCCAGGTGAGAGAAACTTGATAGTGATGATTGGAACTGCCATGAAGAAAGCTTGGGCCCTTCCATTGAGCTCCACTGGGATGAGAGGTAATAGGGAGTGGGTGACATATAGTGGTTTATCATGAAGTTTTCAATATATCAATTTTGGATCCCAAATGCAATGGTCAAGTCCATAGGGAAATACCAAAAGTCATGATTAAAAAGCAAAGATCAGGAGACAGTCAAAAGTCAGCATGGGGGCTTCCCTGGTGGCGCAGTGGTTGAGAGTCCGCCTGCCGATGCAGGGGACACGGGTTCGTGCCCCGGTCCGGGAAGATCCCACATGCCGCGGAGCAGCTGGGCCCGTGAGCCATGGCCGCTGAGCCTGCGCGTCCGGAGCCTGTGCTCCACAACGGGAGAGGCCACAGCAGTGAGAGGCCCGCATACCGCAAAAGAAAAAAAAAAGTCAGCATGGTGTTATCCCACTTTTCAGAGAGGTAAAGTAACTTCTCTGAGGTCACACAGCTATGAATGTGGGAACCAGGACCTAACTCTCAGTGTGCCGGTCTCCAGAGCAGATCAGATGTTCCTTCTTCCAACACCACTGCTTCCCAAAACAGAGAGGGGTACCTGGTGGTGGTCCCCACCTCAAGTTGGCCATTTCTGAGACAGACCCCTTGTACACTTAACCCACCCCTAACAGTGCCTCGTTTTCCTTTTAAGTCACCAGCTTGGCATTAATTAATGTTAGGAAAAAAACAACCAAACATGGTAGACTGCACAGTACAAATACTTTTATTAACATTCCATCTGCATGCCAGACATACCACCTGCATTCAACAGAGGTGGTCAGGTTAATAGCTTAACTATGGGCCTGGCACCAAGCAAAGAAATAAAGTCCCACGCTTCACACTAGTCATTCACACAGAGCCGTGTTCACCATAATCCCATTCTCTTACAGTATATGCTACAGAACAGGGCTCATCTTCCTTACATCTCTTCATTGCTCCTTCCTGGGTCAGACTCCGTGTGCCGGCAGAGGGCCTGATCCCAACAACAACGTGGGGAGGTAGACACTTGTGTCCTCACTTTATAGATGTACCCACTGAACATTAGAGAGGAAGGGGAACTTGTCTACATCCCACAGCAGAGTGTGGCAGTGGCAGGTTTCAGCCTCACTGGGCGCCTCTCCCAGCCCCGCTCTCTCCACCACCCTATTCTGCCCCTCCTTCCCTCCCTGCTCCTCATTCATTTCCCCCTTTTTTCTGTCCTTCTTTCTATCATTTTCTTTGTTAGAGATCATTTTCCTTACTCCTTGCCTGACTCATAATTCCTTTGAGGAAAATTGCAGTCTTTGTAAACATCCAGTTCTAAAATCCTAACAGGAATACAAATTCAAACTATTCCCATAAGAGTTAAAATTTTCCCTCTGAGTTAAAAATGATGCTGTCAGTACCTAATGCTGACTTGTATTCTCTAGGAACGGATGCAACCAAACATCCATTGAGGCAATAAGTGAATCTTTTGGACCCCTTCTTCCCCCGACTCTTGGGTAACTGTTCCATGGTCTAATGGCTTTGAGGTGGAAATGTTGCTCTAAATTTTCAAAATAAATTCCTTAAACCAGCCCCCCCTCCCCATTTTTCCAATGAACCAAATGTTCTGTGTGGTCAGGCTGGAAAAAACATGCCCCTCCTTTGTAGTTTTCTTTGTATCTTTCAAAGTTTGGTAACTTATCAAATGTCCCATTAGTTACTTGACCAAGATAAACCTTTAATGTGTCCTAATATACAACAATTGCCTACAAATCATAATTTGATTCCTAAAATTCCTTATTATATGCAGATTAATGTCTATTGAAATAAACATTTCCTATCTAGTTTGGGAAAATCTGTAGGAAATATGCATTTTGTTTTTCCAAGCTTCTATTACCTAATTTTTTTTTTTTTTTTTTTTTTGCGGTACGCGGGCCTCTCCCTGTTGTGGCCTCTCCTGTTGCAGAGCACAGGCTCCGGACGCACAGGCTCAGTGGCCATGGCTCATGGGCCCAGCCGCTCTGCGGCATGTGGGATCTTCCCAGACCGGGTCACGAACCCATGTCCCTTGCATTGGCAGGCGGACTCTCAACCACTGCGCCACCAGGGAAGCCCTATTACCTAATATTTTAAAATAGAAAAGAACATATGTAATATATATACATATATATATACATATATAACTTTTTGCTGCTAAGAATAAGTCAGTTATTATAATTCTTGCACAGGTCTCCTGGTGCACCATGCACAGAATTTCTAAGGTAGATATTAGGAGTAGAAATGCTAAGCCATAGTATATATGAATATTCAACCCTCATAATAACAGCAGATTATTTTCCAAATCAGTTATACTTGATTATCCTTCAACCAGTTTATTAGAGAGACCTTTGTTCCACATCCCCTCCAAATTTGTATTATCTAAGTTTTTCAATTTTCCTCATCTAGTTGGTATGAAACAGTATCTCAGAGTGCTTTGTAATTTCCCTGACTACTCATGAAGTTGAGTATGTTTTCGTATGTTCATGAACTAATTGTGTTTCCTCTTCTGTGAAATGTGTGAGCTCAGCTTTTGCAAAAGGCACATGGAGTTTGCTTCTACCAACAAAACTTCATTTGGAGAAACACCAATTTCCCACTCCCGTGGCTCTAACTAGGTAGTCAGCCACAGGAACCTGCCCTTACATCTCCCTGGCCCACAGGAATCAGCACAGTAGGCAGGGAACCCAAGGAAAACCACTTCCCTGCTCCAAGGAGTCACCCAAACTGGGCCATTCCAAGTATACTTCCCTAGACCTAATGGATAGGGGGAAGCAGCTCTCTGTCTGTTGAGTTACATGGTGATGTCAATAGCCATCCTCCCTGGATACATGAAAGAAACTTAAGCCCAAAGGAAAGAACATGCCCACTGACAGAAGGAAGTGGAACCAGAGACTGAGTGAGAGTCTTGATGAGATTATTTGAGATCCTGGATCTCATTTTGCCTGAAGACAGCTTTGACTTCCCAGTAAGATGAGCCAGGTTCTCTTTTTCACTCAAGTTCTTGGAGCTGGATTTCTGTCAATTGTAACTAAAATAAAGCAAAGCTATTTGAGGAATAAGCAAAAAAATTATAAAAAAGTGAAGGTTACAACCTTTTTATTAGCTTGGGCCAGGAAACATAAGGAACACATTGGCATGAAGGTTGTGGTAACAAATGACATTTCTATAGTGTTTCATAATCTACAAAACACTCTCACATCCATTGTCTAAATGGCTACTCCCTGCAATTCTGGGAGGTGGGCAAGGTGAATATTATTACTATCATCCACATTTCACAAATGAGGGATTTGAGTCTTGAACCTGAGACTTCTGTCATAAGTCCTTTTTCGGCCATCTGGACTGCTCTTTAATCCCTGTCATCCACAAAACTCTCAGAACTCTTAAGATAAACAGTAACTTATTTACTTTACAGTTAGATAAAGAAAATACGTTTGGGGGGAGAAGTGGGTGCAAACAGCATGTATTGATCACACATGGTGTCCAATAGTCAGCAAATAACTCACCTAACAGTATTCTTTGATGGAAAACTTTTGCTCCAAGCCCATTTACCTGAAAAACTTTGGAAAATATGAAACATTTGGCTCTCAAACTTGAGAAAGAAATGCTTCCAGATGTCCCTGGATCTACTTTAGCAAACCAACTTCCAAGAATGTTCCAGAATCACTATTTTCAGCCAGATTACAGATTGTGTTTTATGGCAGAAACACATTCTATGTACATGATAACTTCTTAATAACTGAGCCATTGATTATCGAAAAGGGGCTTAGTGAGGGAGAAGAGAGGGCGTGGAACCCACAGAGCACAGGCAACCTTCCCCACAAGTTAATATGACATTTTTAAGGAGAGGTAGACTTAGTAAATTTCAGCATTGCATGGACCTGTATGCCACTGGAACTAAAAAATGTAACTGATAATCATTTTGAAGGAAACGGTGAATCTGAGCCATTGCTGGTGGCAATTCTGAGAAATCTCTGCAATTAATATTTTAAAATCCTTAAAGTCCTAATTAAAGAAGCAACACTCTAAAGCAAAGGCAGAAGAAATGAACAATCTAAACAGAGAGAAAAGAGATAGGTGAGTATAACAGAATCTAAACTGGAATGGGACTGGGGGATTTTCTTCAGCCACATCCGATGAAGAATTTCAGTAATTTCTTCAAGAGAACGGAGTAGCCATAATATATGTATGTGGGTACATATGTCTTTGATAGAATTTCAGTAATTTCTTCATGAGAAGAGAGTAGCCATAATATATGTATGTGGGTACATATGTCTTTGTTAAATTTAACTCTATAGTAAACTTTGCATTCTTTCTTCACTTTTTAACTCCTTTGTTGAATCTTTTAGCTCCAGATTAAATATTCCCTTCAGATTTTTCTTTAGATAGGTGTCTGGATCTGTGAACTTCAAGGAACCACTGCAGTCAGGATTCTGGTGGCCAGAGGGGTAGGCCAAGTAGGCTGCATCAATTTTCATATGATGCTTTGCTCAAGCTTGCCCTTCTTTTGGTGGATCACATGCCTTGAGATCCCATACAATTACCCAGCAAAGCAATATGGCCACAAAGGCAAATAAGCATGCAGAAATAAAAACACCTACCCACCTGCCAGTGTAAGGTTAATGATGGTACCCCCAAGGGGATTGGAATATGGTTGGGTTAAAAACTCAGATATCGGGCTTCCCTGGTGGCGCAATGGTTGAGAGTCTGCCTGCCAATGCAGGGGACGCGGGTTCATGCACCGGTCTGGGAAGACCCCACATGCCGCGGAGCGGCTGGGCCCATGAGCCATGGCCACTGAGCCTGCGCGTCCGGAGCCTGTGCTCTGCAATGGGAGAGGCCACAACAGTGAGAGGCCCGCGTACTGCAAAAAAAAAAAAAAAAAAAAAACTCAGATATCACCAGAGCCATTTATGCTCATTCCAAGCAGCATCTTAAGGACTTATATCCTGTTCTGTCACAGTGATGAATATCCAACACTTGTTGTTTTTAACATATATATATATAATATATATATAATATATTGATATATATAATATATATTATATATTGATATATAATATATATAAATATATTATATATATTAATATATATAATATATATATGTGTATATATTATATATATAATATATTGATATATATAATAGTATTAGCATATACTATATATATACTGATATATAATATATAATATATATTATATATATATATATAAAATATATATCAGTATGGGATATACAATTAGGACTTTAAAGAATTTACATACACAGAATTTTATATTGAATATATTCAACGTTGTGACAAAGACTTCAGTTTGCCACCCAATGACCATTTTCTCCTTCTTGTGAATACACCCCTCCAGAGTTAACTCCGTCAAAAGACTGCATTTCCCAGACTTCCTTGCAAAGAGCTGTGGCCATGTGACTAAGTTATGGTCAATGAGTGGTAAGTGGAAATGTTGTGTAATTCTTCCAGGAAGTCTCCTTAAAAAAGAGGGGTTTGGGTTATTTTTTCCTTCAAACTGCTGTGATGTGACATAGTATGATGTGATTAGATGATGATGTAATGTGACATGATAAGTGATGAGATTGTTTCCATTTGGAATAAGATGAAAGCTACAGTCTGAGAAGGCAGAATAGACAACTGGAAGTAAGCTGGGTCCCTGAAAAGTTTGTGTGGCTTCACATCATCCCTGGATTGCCCACCTCTGAACTTCCTTACCTGAGACAGAAACATCTAATTTTATTCTATTTTCTATTATATGAAGCTTAACCTACTCTTAACTTATACAAGGGATTAAATGTGCCAGGATTAAAGGAGAGAGGAGGAATAGAATTTAAAAATGAGTGAAAATATTTTGTTCCCTCTCCCTTTGTCCTGCATCTAAGGACAGCCATAAATGTCAAATGAAGGCCAGAGCCAGAATTACTTTCCAGAGGATTTTGTCTTCAAATATCTAGCAATTTCAATGGGAGCTAAAACATGCTTCATCTTCCTAATGTTGATAATCTTTCTCCATCTTTATGGTTTAAGCAAAAGCAGAAGACATCACAGGGACACCTCAGATTTCTAGCTGGTAATCACCCTTAGTCATAGCAATAGAGATCCCATATTTCATTTTTGATATCAAAATGCATTACAAAGCTACAGTAATCAAAAGAGTGTGGTACTGCCATAAAGATAGATATAAAGACCAATGGACTAGAACAGAGATCCCAGAAATAAGCCCTGGTCTATATCGTTAAATAATTTTTGACAAGGGTGCCAAGAATATTCAATAGGGAAAGGACAGTTTTTTCAACAAATGATACTGGGAAAACTAGATATCCACATGCAAGAGAATAAAGTTGGACACCTACCTAATGCCATATACAAAAATTAACTCAAAATGGATCAAAGACCTAATCACATGAGCTAAAACCATAAACTTTTAGAAAAAAATAGGGAAAAACTTCATGATGGTGGGTTTTGCAATGATTTTTTGGATTTAGCAATAATTTATCAGATATAACACTAAAAGAAAGGACAAATACCATATGATTCCACTTATAAGAGGTATATAGAGTAGTCAAATTCATACAGACAGAAATTAGAATGGTGGGTGCCAGGGGCTGAGGAGGGAGGATATGGAGTTATTATTAAGTGGATAAAAAGCTTCAGTTGGAGAAGATGAAAAAATTCTGGAGATGAACGGTGGTAATTGTTGTACAACAATGTGAATATACTTAATGCCATAGAACTGTATACTCAAAAATGGTTAAAATGGAAATTTTAGTCTATTTATATATTTTACTGCAATTTTAAGAAAAAATGAATTTGTTGTAAACTTAGTAATTTACCCTCCCAAAAATATCCATGCCCTAATCCCTGGAACATGTCAAATATGTTACTTTACATGGTAAAAATAACTTTGCAGATGTGATTAAAGTAAAATGGAGATATTACTCTGAATTATCTTGGTGGGCCTGATGTAATCATAAAGGTCCTTATTCAAAGGAGGCAGGAGAATCAGTGTCACTAGTAGATGTGACAAGGATAATAAGAGGTTCTATTGATACAAGGAAGGGTCCATGAGCCAAGGAATGAAGGACAGATGGCCTCTAGAAACTAGAAACTGCAAAAGACAAGGAAATAGACTCTTCCATGAAACCTCCAGATGGAACACAGCCCCACAGACACCTTGATTTTAGATCTCTCACTTCCAGAACTGTTAGAGAGCAATTTTTGTTGTTTTAAGCCATTAGGCTCGTGGTAATTTGTTATAACAGTGATAGGAAACCACTACATAAATAGTCTCTGCCCTTCAAACACTCATCACTTGGTTTCAGCTACCTCTTGTCAGCAGGTACTAAACTAGAAGAGCTCTGACTTTATCAAGAGCCAAGATAAACTTACAGAAATGCTGTTGATATTTGATCTGTTGCCCCTCTCAATTCCTATGACTATGTCTTGGTCAAAGACGCCTGGCTTTTCTCCCCTCTCAGGTCTTCCCCATCCCCTCCTGACCAAGGATGAACAATTAGGAGCTCAAAGATCACTATGGCATGTGCTGGGAGGACTAGCCAGTGTGGTCTGTAGCTCTGAGTGCCTTGTCCTGGCAAATGGTCTATGCCAGATCACTCCCCTCAGTCCAGGAAGTCCAGTGAAATAGAACATGGCATTACTGACATCCATCTGACTCTGGGCTCAGTGCCTGGCACCACCTTGTGCAGATATTACCAACAATCCTATTTTCCAGATGAAAGACACTGAGCCCCAAGGTTGCACAACCAGTAGTTGATGGAAGTGGTGTTTGGATTCAGTTAAGTCAGGCTTGAAGTCAGCCTCCTCATATCCAGATTCTCTGAACTGAGGGACTCCAAAAAAAACACCACATCTGATCCACCCAGTCCTTGGCCTGTTATTATGCCCACTTGCCTATAACCCCACATTCTGATCATCACATACTTGGATAAGACCAGAGGTGAAGTCCTCTGCCAGAGTTTCTTTTATGATACAACATGGAGCATCAAATGTGAAGATAAGAATGAAAGAGCATAGGGTTATCAAAGAGATGATCTTGTGGGAAAGATGTGTTTTTATCTCAGTCAACCAGATGGTCCACAATGTGGCTAAGGAAACCTCTAAGGAAAGAAGAAAACAATCACGGAGATGAGGCAGAGTCTTTGGGAAGTTGCGGGTGGGTGTATTGGTGGGTTTGCTTTATTTCTTTTAAGGATTTAGACCTCTAATATTTATTAAATCAGTTTACTTTATCTCCATTATCACCACCCTAATCCAGACTGTAATCACCACTCACAAGACACTGTAAGACCCTAAAAGCCTGTTAATTGTTCTTTCCATATCTTATCTAGCCACCTCTAGCCCCCAAAGTCTATTCTCCTTACTGGAAGTCATAGTAATCTTTTTAGAACTTTGAAGATATCATTCCACTGTCTTCTGGCTTCCATTGCTCCTGTTAAAAAGTCAGGTATCAAACTTATTATTGCTCCTTTGAAGGTAACATGCATTATTTTTCTTTTGTCTTTGGTTTTTACTACCTTTTATTATCTTATCTTAGTCTTACTATCATATTTACTTGAAATACAATACTGTGATATTGTATTTATACTTCTGGACATTACAGAGCTTCATGAACCTGTGGATTAATATCTTTCATCAGTGTTGGAAAATATTCAGCCATTACCTCTTTAAATATTGCTCCAGTTCTTTTGACTACAATTTCCTTCTGGGATTCCATTTATATGTTAGATCTACTGACTGAGTCCCACATGTTTATGTCTCTTTTCTGTATTTTGTATTTTTTATCCCTGTGTGCTGCAGCATGGAGATTTTCTGTTGGCCTGCCTTCCAGTTCACCAGTTCTACTTTCTATTATGTCCAGTAACTATTACTGTTACTAATATTGTTTATTCAGTTCTAGAATTTGACATTTGATTTGATCTTATAGATTCAAATCTCTGATACATCCTTTATATTTCCAGCCATTTTCTCCATGTTCTTACCATATATAACTGGTTACTTAAGTCTTATTAACTAACTCCTATAGCTGGATCATGTGTGGACCTATTCCCTTTAACCATTTTTCTCTTGGTTTTCAGTCATGTGATCCTGTGTTCTGGCATGTCTAGTAACTGTTGAATTCATGTGTATTGTTTATAAAACTTGTAGAGGGCTTCCCTGGTGGCGCAGTGGTTGAGAGTCCGCCTGCCGATGCGGGGGACACGGGTTTGTGCCCCGGTCTGGGAAGATCCCACATGCCGTGGAGCGGCTGGGCCCGTGAGCCATGGCCACTGAGCCTGCGCGTCCGGAGCCTGTGCTCCACAACGGGAGAGGCCACAGTAGTGAGAAGCCCGTGTACTGCACACAAAAAAAAAAAAAAAAAAAAAAAAAAAAAAAACTTGTAGAGACTCCAGGTGATGTTATTTTCCTCTATAGACCATTTACCCCTCCCTCATTTAGGTAGATAGAGTAGTTGATGATCTTAATGTAATCAGAGATTATGCTATTACAAGGTTGTGTTGCCATCAAGGTAAATCTCAATCTATTTCCTGTTGGCCTTTATTTAAGGCACAGCCTTCCAAGATTTTCACCTAAAGGACTGGCATACTCACTGCATCCCCTCCCCATAATGAGTTCTGAGCTCTAATCTTCATCTCTTGAAACTATGAAGATGGTTGAAATGAAAACTCTGCTGTGTTTTTTTTTTTTTCCAGAGGACTTGCACTTAGGTTTTTTGCCTCCACTCCATGCAGCCTCAGAATTCAACTGAGGGGAAAGCCGGCTGCAGGCATAAGGTCTCCCAAGTCTCTTCCACAAGCTCTACTGGTTTCCCTGTTCCCCAGGAACAGCCTTCCACTGGTGCAAATCTTGGATATTCAACCCCTTGCCTATACCCAGAACCAGCAAATGGGCCCAGGCTAAAAGAGGCTGCAGAAGTCAGTTTACTTTTCCAGAGTCTTAGCCACCCTTATCCTCTTTGCCTCAGCAGTTATGTGCTGCCTTCAAACTGATAATTTCTATACTTTATCCTTTTTTTTTTTTAGTTGTTCTCTACAGGATGAAACTTTGCCACCAGCTACTCCTGGTAGTCACTCAGTGTAAACTTTTTAAACTCACAGACTTACAAATCTAAGTATTCTTCTGCTTCACATCTCCAAATGTTCCTTACTAGTAATTAGAGTAAAAATCAAATTACTAGCCTTCTTTCTCCTGCATGTGTGCCTGCTACTTTCCCAGACTAACCTTGCATTCCTTGCACTCCTCACCCCTACTGCACTGCAGCCAAACTGCAGATTTTATCCTCAATCCAGGCCTTGACATACAAGCTGTTCCCTACCTTGGATGTGCTGCTCGAAAAGCCTCCCTAGAAGAAGAGTCTGGCTTGATAGTAGTGATCCTCAACCTGATCCCTTGGTTTGGGGGGTAAGAGGTGGTAGCGAGGAATATCCCTTTACTCCCCAGTACCCCTCAGGCAATTATTAGATGTACAACCTCAGAGAAAGTATTGCTCTCTCTGAGCCTCAATGCTCTCATCTGTAAAATGAGAAAAATATTCAAACCTCTTTGTGAGGACTAAATTAGGAGTTGCATTTTAAAGTGCCTGCCTTTACATGACTATGATCTTCCCTCTTTATTCCAAAGCACATCAACCAAGAAGGAACATTTCCATCAGTAAGACTGGCTTGCGTTTCCATGGCAATGGTACATTTTTCTTTTCTCAGCAGTCTGGCCTCAGCCATCAGATAAGTTTTGAGACATTGTAATAACATATAAACATTCCCATCTTAACAAGAACCATGCCCCCACTTAAAGCCAAGAAGATGCTCTTGTTACAAGTTATTATTTCTTGGAAAAACAAGAAAAAAATCCTTAGATGAAAGTATGTCTCATATTTTTAAAATATCCTAATCCTTGACTAACCTCAGTATGTCTGTAATTGCTTTTTACTCCTCATGTTTTACATCCATTATGTGGTTCTATTGTTCGAACATCGTTTCAAATGATATTGTGCCATTAAAAAGACATAGCGCCTTTGGATCCTTTTAGTCCAGCTGTGAACTTTAGACTTAATCCTTTAGGGCACTCTTGTCGGGTAGGGTTTAATTTATATTAAATTTTCTAAAAGGAAAGGCAGGATGGTCAAAGCAAGATAGCGAGAAAGACGAGAGTCTGTATTTCATAAATTAATAAGCATCACCGACCGCCTTTCTTGACCCTTTAAACCCTGTGAAATTAATATAAGTAGACAACCAAGGCCCAATTGTCCCCTCCAGAGCCTTGCAAGTTCACTTAAGCAATCCAAGTTTACTTAAAGTTTTATAAGCCAGCTTTTAGAGCAAGTCCTTTGTACTTATTACTAGTGACAGTGAGCATTACAGCAGCCAATGAACCTTACTGACTTGCGACCCCAATATGGTCGAGCACTGTTATCAAGGGAAATATCAGAATCAATGCTTGTATATTACATTGAGGTCCTGACTTCTGAAAAAGCCCCCTATAGACCTTTCAGAATATGTCAGTGAAATAAACAGCTAATACTGTGAGACAATCTACCAATGATGGTCAGAAAGTGCTGTTTATTTAACCACTTTTCAACCATCTTAACCCTTCTATAAGGTGTATGTTTCCAAAAGAAAGAAATAACTAATTTTCATGTCTCCAATTCTTTTGCAATGGAACCACATTTATGCCCACTTTTTCAGGCGAAAACTTGTGTGGTCTTGCCATAGGGAGCAGGGAACGCCATGTCGTCTTCTTCCTCGATTAGCAGGCTTGCATTATTAAACAGCTCTGGTGGAAGTGGTGAAGGTACCACGCCTTTTCTCCCATGGCATCCCCCATGTGAGCTTTCATTTACAGCCAGCATTTGCTGGAAGAAAGCTGGGCTCACCACTACGTTTTACTAATTGGAATTACTCATGTCACTGCTTCAATAGTACCCTCTCCTGCATGTAAAATCACCAATTCTGTGCATGGAATTTTTTATGTAACTTAAAAAGAATTATATTTCTGTCATACTCAGGTTTTTTTATTACTTAGTTGTCCTATCTGGCATAAAAGAAT
This sequence comes from Mesoplodon densirostris, assembly GCF_025265405.1. NCBI lineage: Eukaryota > Metazoa > Chordata > Mammalia > Artiodactyla > Ziphiidae > Mesoplodon > Mesoplodon densirostris. The sequence continues at coordinate 107,066,716 of NC_082664.1, forward strand.
AATCTATAATTATTGTGATTTTCAGAGCATAAGTTTTTTGGGCTTTTTTCCCACTATAGTTGGTCAAAGAACTAAAAAATCTTACTAGAATACCAAAAATGAATATGTAAGATACTTCATATATAAAAAATACACCCCTTCCTTTCCAGGTGATAAGAAAGTAAACCTAAATATTTCTGAAGTCCTTCTAATGTTGGGATTTTCTCTTCTATTTTTTGATCTTTTCTTTCCCCCCAGTCACAGTGCACTGAGCCATTCAAACGTCCCCATCTGCAGAGTGCTGTTTCCTGAGACTGGAAGTCTTCAAGAACACCACTTGTAAACTTCAGCCCCTGGCAGTGCATTCAATCTGAGCTAACCTGCCCAGAGTTCAATCCAGAAGTCAGAATTACCCAGAGGTGCTCAGCAGAAGATCAAAAGATCCTGCTTCTCCCTCTGCAAGTCCAATCATCTTGTTTTGGCAAAAAGGTAATACATATACATTTAAGCTTTTATTGAGAGGCAGGCACTGTTTAGTGTTCCTCAAAGGAACCTGTTTGGACCAATCCAACAGCTGACTTACCTTAAGCATTTTATAAAGAGATGGTGCCCTTTGGATGCCTGGGAGTGGGGTGTGTGCCAAGCCCAGGGGTAGGAGAGAAGTCTGCTGACAGGGCTGAGAAGGGCAGGTGTTCTGCCACAGCACAACAAGGTGATTCCTTCTGGGCAGCCACAAGGGTCATGGCTCAAAAGGCAGAGTTGCAATGCCCCTGGATGAGAAGTTGGGAAAAACTGGTAGAGATAGAGAGCAGAGAGAAAGACCAAGCGCAAAACAGCAGGTCCTATGCAGTCTCCAAAGGCGACATTTAAACGCCCAGAAATTATTCTTCTTGATATCCAAGCATGAGTTCCAAGGGGTGGATTGGATGAGCATATACAATTGGCTCAGATGAGCCAGAAGGGCCTTCCTGATATAACACATTTACTAAGAAGATGCTTTTCCCTGTGAAAGGTACTGTCCAGGAAAGGAAGCATCCTAGCACATTATCCCTGAGGCAGCTATACCTCTACATAGAAGCCCTAATGTCAGTAAGTAGAGTCAAGGTCATCCTAACCCACATCACCAATGAGCCTTGGACTCCCCAAGACATTGACTATAAAGTATTGACTGTACCTTAGGATGACTTGGGAAGGGGGTGGCTTTTGCAAAAAATTAGGGCCAGGGGCATCCCCCTAACCAAGTAAAATGGTGTGTCAAGGGGTACTTTTTTAAATTTTCTAGGTGATTCTAATGTACAACCATAGCTGAGAAAGACTGACCTAATACAAACCTGACTTAAAGGAAAGATAAGGAAAAGAGATTGCAGGTCAACTTCATTAGACTCCCATGAAGCCCACCAGCACCAGTGCCACGACCACAGTTTATGCCAGGCACGTGCCTGAAACTTTCTGACTCAACCAACATCTAGCCTGCCTGCTTCTCACCAGGAAAAAAATAATGCATCTATAAAACCAAATCAACTCTGACACCCACAATTAATCCACACTTCTTCAGCATACCCCTCCTGACAATGGGTCTAAAATAACTTGAACCACATCATCTTCTCTTTAATTTTTTAAATGCCCTTAGGGAGTATAACACCTCCCTAACCCACCCCTAAATACAAACCAAAATCAAAAAGGATCAAGCCCCTTGTCATAGAGCGAATTTTCTCCCTCCTGCCTTTATTTTTGGAGCTTCCATTAAGCCTGTTAAACTTTATTTCTCTGGATGACCAGTTCATCTGCCTTACCCCTTCTCTCTGTTTGACGGATTCCTACTTATCCTCTAACAAAAACAATAACAAAAACAAAAATAATATCCAGGGGCTTCCCTGGTGGTGCAGTGGTTGAGAGTCTGCCTGCCAATGCAGGGGACATGGGTTCGTGCCCCGGTCCGGGAAGATCCCACATGCCACGGAGTGGCTAGGCCCGTGAGCCATGGCTGCTGGGCCTGCACGTCCAGAGCCTGTGCTCCACAATGGGAGAGGCCACAACAGTGAGAGGCCCGTGTACCGCAAAAAATAATAATAATAATAATAATAATAATAGCCAGGATCATTATGACAGATCACATTTTTATGGGTGATTTGCTCTGTGGACAACTTACATTAAGCATTTTGTTTGCAGACATATCTCATTCAAAGCTCAAAACACCACTATGATGCTGTTATGCTCATTTACAAAAGTGGGAGTGGCCAAGGTCACAAAGCTAGGAGGTGAGAAAGCAAGTTTACAGACCCATGCAGCCCCATCTCAGCTGGGCTCCTCACTCTGCTGCTAAATGCCTCTGAAAATTCAGCCCAGATGTCACTGTCTTCATTTTTTTTATATAATTGTAATCATTGCTAAAGCCATACCAGTCACTAGAAAATTTATTACACTGGTATCAAAAATATGTGTACATTTGAAATTTTTCATAACAGAAAGCTTTTTACAGTATTATGTAAATAATACTATTTTTAGAAATTTAAAATCTAGAGTTCCTCAATAAAATATTAGCAAATTATTTTAAATGTCACTGTCTTTATAAGGCCCATCCTTTTCTCTTTAAACAGCCCAGAAAGGGGTCTTTCATTCCTGTAGTATTCCCACCTCCTCTACATTGTATCTCAAATGGCATTGCCACATTTTTTGTTTAGACATATGTATTTGCCACAAGATTGTGAACCACACATGGGGGGCCCTCAATTTTATTCACCTTGGTTTATTCCAAAGACAGCTCAGGGTCCAGCAGATAATAAGGTCTCAGTATCTGCTCAATGAGTGAATGAATGGCCAAACAATTCATTCTTAAAGAAGAGTTCCTTCACTGTTAAAACCTAAGCAGTCAGGGCACCTTCAAGATGGTGGAGGAGTAAGACGTGGAGATCACCTTCCTCCCCACAAATACATCAAAACTACATCTACATATGGAAAAACTCCTACAGAAAACCTACTGAATGCTGGCAGACGACCTCAGACTTCCCAAAAGGCAAGAAACTCCACACATACCTGGACGCCCTCAGACGACCTACATGCAGAGGCGGGGCCAAACCCAAAGCTGAACCCCAGGAGCTGTGTGAACAAAGAATAGAAAGGTAAATTTCTCTCAGCAGCCTCAGGAGCAGTGGATTAAATCACCACAGTCAACTTGATGTACCCTGAATCTGTGGAATATCTGAATAGACAACATATCATCCCAAAATTTAGGCAGTGGACTTTGGGAGCAATTGTAGACTTGGGGTTTGCTTTGCTGCATCTAATTTGTTTCTGGTTTTATGTTTATCTTAGTTTAGTATTTAGAGCTTATTATCACTGGTAGATTTGTTTATTGATTTGGTTGCTTGCTTCCTTTTTTTATTATTTTTTTTTATTTCTTTTTTCTCTTTTTGTGAGGGTGTATGTGTATGCTTCTTTGTGTGATTTTGTCTGTATAGCTTTGCTTTTGCCATTTGTCCTAGGGTTCTGACTGTCCATTTTTTATTTTTTGTTTCTTTTGTTTTTTAGAATAGATTTTAGTGCATGTTTTCATTGGTGGATTTGTTTTTTTGGTTTGCTGCTCTCTTCTTTCTTTCTCTCCTTTTTTTTAATTACTTTTTAAAATTTTTTAATATTTTTTCTATTTTAATTATTTTATTTTATATTATTTTATTTATTTATTTCCTCCTTCTTTCTTTCTTATTTTATCTCCCCATTCCTCTGAGCCATCTGGCTGACAGCGTCTTGGTTCTATGGCCGGGTGTCAGGCCTAAGCCTCTGAGGTGGGAAAGCCGAGTTCAGGACATTGGTTCACCAGAAACCTCCTGGCCCCATGTAATATCAAATGGTGAAAGCTCTCCCAGAGATCTCCATCTCAACACTAAGACCAAGCTCGACTCAACGACCAGCAAGCTACAGTGCTGGACACCCTATGCCAAACAACTAGGAATACAGGAACAAAAACCCACCCCTTAGCAGAGAGGCTGCCTAAAATCATAATAAGTTCACAGGCACCCCAAAACACACCACCAGACGTGGTCCTGCCCACCAGAAAGACAAGATCCAGCCTCATCCACCAGAACACAGGCACCAGTCCCCTCCACCAGGAAGGCTACACAATCCACTGAACCAACCTTACCTACTGGGAGCAAACACCAAAAACAACAGGAACTACAAACCTGCAGCCTGCAAAACACAGACCCCAAACACAGTAAGCTAAGCAAAATGAGAAAACAGAAATACACAGCAGATGAAGGAACAAGGTAAAAACCCACCAGTCCAAACAAATGAAGAGGATATAGGCAGTCTATCTGAAACAGAATTCAGAATAATGATATTAAAGATGACCCAAAATCTTAGAAAAAGAATGGAGAAAACACAAGAAACATTTAATAAGGAACTAGAAGAACTAAAGAGAAAACAAACAATGATGAACAACACAATAAATGAAATTAAAAATTCTCTAGAAGGAATCAATAGCAGAATAACTGAGGCAGAAGAACAGATAAGTGACCTGGAAGATAAAATAGTGGAAATAACTACCACAGAGCAGATTAAAAAAAAACAATGAAAAGAATTGAGGACAATCTCAGAGACCTCTGGGACAACATTAAACATACCAACATTTGAATTATAAGGGTCCCAAAAGAAGAAGGGGAAAAAAAGGGACTGAGAAAGTATTTGAAGAGACTATAGTTGAAAACTTCCCTAATATGGGTAAGGAAATAGTCAATCAAGTCCAGGAAGCACAGAGGGTCCCATACAGGATAAATCCAAGGAGAAACATTCCAAGACACATGTTAATCAAACTATAAAAATTTAAATACAAAGAAAAAATATTAAAAGCAGCAAGGGAAAAGCACCAATTAACATACAAGGGAATCACATTAGGTTAACAGCTGATCTTTCAGCAGAAACTCTGCAAGCCAGAAGGGAGTGACAGGACATATTTAAAGTGATGAAAGGGACAAACCTACAACAGAGATTACTCTATCCAGCAAGGATCTCATTCACATTAGACACAGAAATTAAAACCTTTACAGATAAGCAAAAGCTAACATAATTCAGCACCACCAAACCAGCTTTACAACAAATGCTAAACGAACTTCTCTAGGCAGGAGACACAAGAGGAGGAAAAGACTTACAGTAACAAACCCAAAACAATTAAGAAAATGGGAATAGGAACATACATATCTATAACTACCTTAAATGTAAATGGATTACATGCTCCAACCAAAAGACATAGACTGGCTGAATGGATACAAAGACAAGACCTGCATATATGCTGTCTACAAGAGACCAACCTCAGACCTAGGGACACATAGAGACTGAAAGTGAGGGGGTGGAAAAAGATATTCCATGCAAATGGAAATCAAAAGAAAGCTGGAGTAGCAATTCTCATATCAGAACAAATAGACTTTAAAATAAAAGTTATTACAAGAGACAAACAAGGACACTACATAATTATCAAGGGATCAATCCAAGAAGAAGATACAACAATTGTAAATATTTATGCACCCAATATAGGAGCACCTCAATGCATAAGACAAATGCTAACAGCCATAAAAGGGGAAATCGACAGTAACACAATAATAGTAGGGGACTTTATCACCCCACTTTCACCAATGGACAGATCATCCAAAATGAAAATAAATAAGGAAACACAAGCTTTAAATGATACATCAAACAAGATGAACTTAATTGATATTTATAGGACATTCCATCCAAAAACAGCAGATTACACTCTCTTCTCAATTGCTTATGGAACATTCTTGAGCATAGGTCATATCTTGGGTCATAAATCAAGTCTTGGTAAATGTAAGAAAATTGAAATTGTATCAAGTATCTTTTCCAACCACGTTATGAGACTAGATATCAATTACAGGAAAATATCTGTAAAAACTACAAACACATGGAGGCTAAACCATACACTGCTTAATAACCAAGAGATCACTGATGAAATCAAAGAGGAAATCAAAAAATACCTAGAAACAAATGACAATGAAAACACAATGATCCAAAACCTATGGGATGCAGCAAAAGCAGTTCTAAGAAGGAAGCTTATAGCAATATAATCCTACCTCAAGAAACAAGAAAAATCTCAATTAGACAACCTAACCTTACACCTAAAGCAATCAGAGAAAGAAGAACAACAACAACAAAAAAAAAAACCCCAAAGGTAGCAGAAGGAAAGAAATCATAAAGATCAGACCAGAAATAAATGAAAAAGAAATGAAGGAAACAATAGCAAAGATCAATAAACCTAAAAGCTGGTTCTCTGAGAAGATAAACAAAATTTATAAACCATTAGCCAGACTCATCAAGGAAAAAAGGGAGAAGACTCAAATCAATAGAATTAGAAATGAAAAAGGAGAAGTAACAATTGACACTGCAGAAATACAAAGGATCATGAGAAAATACTATGAGCAACTATATGCCAATAAAATGGACAACCTGGAAGAAATTGACAAATTCTTAGAAATGCACAACCTCCTGAGACTGAGCCAATAAGAAATAGACAATATAAACAAACCAATCACAAGCACTGAAATTGAGACTGTGATTAAAAATCTTCCAACAAACAAAAGCCCAGGACCAGATGGCTTCATGGGCAAATTCTATCAAACATTTAGAGAAGAGCTAACACCTATCCTTTTCAAACTCTTCCAAAATATAGCAGAGGGAGGAACACTCCCAAACTCATTCTACAAAGCCACCATCACCCTAATACCAAAAACAGACAAAGATGTCACAAAAAAAGAAAACTACAGGCCAATATCACTGATGAACGGATCACACACCATGATCAAGTGTGGTTTCTCCCAGGAATGCAAGGATTGTTCAATATATGCGAATCAATCAATGTGATACACAATATTAACAAACTGAAGTATAAAAACCATATGATCATCTCAATAGATGCAGAAAAAGCTTTTGACAAAATTCAACACCCATTCACGATAAAAACCCTCCAGAAAGTAGGCATACAGGGAACTTACCTCAACATAATAAAGGCCATATATGACAAACCCACAGCCAACATTGTTCTCAATCGTGAAAAAAAAACTGAAACCATTTCCACTAAGATCAGGAACAAGACAAAGTTGCCCACTCTCACAATTATTATTCAACATAGTTTTGGAAGTTTTAGCCACAGCAATCAGAGAAGAAAAAAATAAAAGGAATCCAAATCTGAAAAGAAGAAGTAAAGCTGTCACTCTTTGCAGATGACATGATACTATACATAGAGAATCCTAAAGGTGCTACCAGAAAACTACTAGAGCTAATCAATGAATTTGGTAAAGTAGCAGGATACAAATCTAATGCACAGAAATCTCTTGCATTCCTATACATTAATGAAGAAAAATCTGAAAGAGAAATTTAGGAAACACTCTCATTTACCCTTGCAACAAAAAGAATAAAATACCTAGAAATAAACCTACCTAAGGAGACAAACCTGTACTCAGAAAACTATAAGACACTGATGAAAGAAATTAAAGATGATACAAACAGATGGAGAGAGATACCATGTTCTTGGATTGGAAGAATCAACATTGTGAACATGACTATACTACCCAAAGCAATCTACAGATTCAATGCAATCCCTATCAAGCTACCACTGGCATTTTTCACAGAAGTAGAACAAAAAATTTCACAATTTGTATGGAAACACAAGAGACCCTGAATAGCAAAAGCAACCTTGAGAAAGAAAAACAGAGCTGGAGGAATCAGGCTACCAGACTTCAGACGATACTACAAAGCCACAGTAATCAAGACAGTATGGAACTGGCACAAAAACAGAAATATAGGTCAGTGGAACAGGATAGAAAGCTCAGAGGTAAACCCACCCACATATGGTCGTCTTATCTTTGATAAAGGAGGCAAGAATATACAATGGAGAAAAGACAGCCTCTTCAAAAAGTGGTGCTGGGAAAACTGGACAGCTACATGTAAAAGAATGAAATTAGAACACCTGCTAACACCATACTCAAAAATAAACTCAAAGTGGATTAAAGACCTAAATGTAAGGCCAGACACTATCAGACTCTTAGAGGAAAACATAGGCAGAACACTTCATGACATAAATCACACCAAGATCCTTTTTGACCTACCTCCTAGAGAAATGGAAATAAAAATAAAAATAAACAAATGGGACCTAATGAAACTTAAAAGCTTTTGCACAGCAAAGGAAACCATAAATAAGATGAAAAAACAACCCTCAGAATGGGAGAAAATATTTGCCAACAAAGCAACGGACAAAGGATTAACCTCCAAAATATACAAGCAGCTCATGCAGCTCAATATGGAAAAAACAAACAACCCAATCCTAAAAGGGCAGAAGACCTAAATAAACATTTCTCCAAAGAAGATATACAGATTGCCAACAAACACATGAAAGGATGCTCAACATCACTAATCATTAGAGAAATACTAATCAAAACTACAATGAGGTATCACCTCACACAGGTCAGAATGGCCATCATCATAAAGTCTACAAACAATAAATGCCAGAGAGGGTGTGGAGAAAAGGGAACCCTCTTGCACTGTTGGTCAGAACGTAAATTGATAGAGCCACTATGGAGAACAGTATGGAGGTTCCTCAAAAAACTAAAATTAGAACTACCATACGACCCAGCAATCCCACTACTGGGCATATACCCTGAGAAAACCATAATTCAAAAAGAGTCATGTACCACAATGCTCATTGCAGCACTACTTACAATAGCCAGGACATGGAAGCAACCTAAGTGTCCATCAACAGATGAATGGATAAAGAAGATGTGGCACATATATACAATGGAATATTAGCCATAAAAAGAAACAAAATTGAGTTATTTGTAGCCAGGTGGATGGACGTAGAGACTGTCATACAGAGTGAAGTAAGTCAGAAAGAGGAAAACAAATACCGTATGCTAACACATAGATATGGAATCAAAAAAAAAGAAAAAAAAAAAAAGGTTCTGAAGAACCTAGGGCCAGGACAGGAATTAAGATGCAGACATAGAGAATGAGCTTGAGGGCAGGGGGAGGTGGAAGGGTAAACTGGGACGAAGTGAGAGAATAGCATTGACATATATACACTACCAAACATAAAATAGATAGCTAGTGGGAAGCAGCTTCATAGCACAGGGAGATCACCTCGGTGCTTTGTGTCCACCTGGAGGGGTGGGATAGGGAGGGTGGGGGGAGACACAAGAGGGAGGAGATATGGGGATATATGTATATGTGTAACTGATTCACTTTGTTATAAAGCAGAAACTAACACACCATTGTAAAGCAATTATGCTCCAATAAAGTTGTTAAAAAAAAAAAAAGCTTAAGCAGTCTATTCATCACAGAAGCTCAGGATTTACTCCCACGTTTTTTCCCTTTCCCTGCTCCTCATTTGGATAAAATAAAGAAAAATGCATTTTTCACAAAATTCCCCACACACACTTGCAGTTTTTTTCTGCTTTGAAATGACGGCGTAGGCCTGCAGAAGCCAGTGGGATCTAGACGGACATCTGTCACTTTCACAGCTGGATTCATAACACTTTCCTTAGGGGAAACTTTCTGCGGCAAGCAGAACTTGCTTCATACTCACCAGGACAGGACAGGGGTCAGTGGTAAGAAGAGCCAGCATCCCACCCACCAGACTTTGATGCCACTCTTGGGCCTGGTGGAGCAGACTTAGTCTTCTACCCAAGAATGGTCTGTATGCCTCCATTTCCCTTCTGAATTCAAGGAGGAGTACAGAAAACGCCATGAAGCCAGCTCCGAACAGAACAAGGACTTAACTCCAATGTTATTCAAAAGTGGTCCCGGGGGAGAGTTCTCCAGTGGTCTCTCTGTCCTTCCTTCCTAGGTCCAAAATACTTGAGTTCACCTCTCAAAATGCAAAGAAAAGGAAATCCTGAGTGCAGACATCAGGTTCTAAATTACTGAACATCCCCAAAGAAGTATAGCCTTGCTTCAAGCTTTCCTTCAAATGGGAAGCGATTCACGAATCAGGAGGCCATTGGGAAGAGTTTGGGCAGACTATCACTTTCAAGCGTCAAAATCATCAATCCTATCTGAGAGCTATTTCATTCTCAACAAAGTCCTGTCAGCTCCCAAGATTACACCTAGAGACAATGAAGCCACCAGCCCTTTGGCAGATGGCAGAATCAACCTTTACGGGCCAGGCACTGAGTGCTGGGTTCTAGCCCTTCCTCCATGCACTACCCTCACTGACTGTTGGCCAGAGGCACATTCCACAGATGGGAAAAGCACCCACAGACCCATCAGAAGTCACATTTACATGGCCAAGAGAAGGGCCTTTGTGGACAAGTGGATTTTGATTCCAATCCCAGTTGCTTCTTTACCAGGTAAGTCTCAGTTTCAGCACATGGGTCTCTCATACATGGTTCATAGGAAGAAGATCAACTGGAATTGGAATATTTGTTTAATTATATGCCTAAATATAGTTTCTAATTACCTTATTGAATAAAGACCATTAAATCCAAAAGGAATCCTGCAAATACCCATTGGTGTTAATCAATAAACCTTAAAAATTCTGGTAGCCCACAGAATATTATTTTTAGAAGAATACCATTGCTGTCTTACACAACTTCTGCCTGTCTGAATTTAGAGCACCCTAACATTTTCAAATTCTATTTCTAACACCTTCAATAGAAATGTGTATAAAACAGGAGAAATCTGGAAGTACTGTGTGTTATCAGAGCCTGATTATTTCTGTTTATCCTTTTATTTGACACACTAGGGGTTTTCACATCCCAGCATAGGGCAATTCATCAAAGTGAGATTTGGAAGGGATGAGAGATGTATATTTCTATTGGAAAGTGGAGAAGGGTTATTGCACATATGGACCTCTCAAGCAGAATTATTCTAGGGAAACATATCTGAATGTGGGGGATTTGGAAATAGATTCCCTTAAAACTGTCCATATATGTGAACTTCCCAGAAAAACTTCAGCTACCAGGAGTACACACACACCCATTTAAAGATTGCAGCTTAAGATACCATGTGCTTTTACTAGTCTTATAGTTGCCATTAAATCTGTTTTGAATAGGTTTCTCCCACTTATATACTTAGCAAATTCATACTCACCTTTGGGGACACAGTTCAAATATTCCTCAGTGGATGGCCACAGTTTGTTGCTTTCCTTTTACTGTACTTTCCACCCACCTCCACTTTAGCATGTACTTCATTGCTGTTTCCATGCCTGTCTCCCCAGGGGTGGGGTGCCTTCTACACACAGCGTCTGGAATACAGCAGATGATCGAGAGAAAAGGCTGTGACATGGATTCAGACATCACTGCAGAAATCCTGGTGAAAGTAATTGTCGTTTGGACAACAGTGGGGATGGAGATGATAAGAAATAGCAGGATTTGCTCATCGGTCCTACGTGATTTGAGGAAGAAATAAGAGCTAATGATAACTACTAGATCTCTGGTTTCAACAACTTCTCTGGTTGAAGGTGGTACAATTTCTTGCTGCAGAGAAGACTAGAGTGGGGAAGATTTACCAGGTTGAGTAGACCATTGGCTATATTAGTGTGGAGGACAGGGATGACAGGTCAAGGCTAAAATACGTATTTCAGATTCAAAAGCATATAGAAGGTATTTAAAGTCAGAGGACTGGAAAATATCACTGAAGAAAAAAACTGTACAGTAGAAAGAAATGAGAACCAGGGCTGGGAAATTCCAACCAGTTGAAAGAGGGTATTGGTAGGAACGACACATTCAGGTATGAAAGGCATTCACTAAATAAAATATATCACATTTATCTGAGCTGCAGATATAGAATTTTTATTTTTTTAATGTTTACTCTTTACTTTTTATTATTATGTTATTTGTTTATTTTAACATTTTCCTCTTACAGTTAACAGTGGTTTTCACAATGTTTTTTGCAGAGAAAACAATACTTTCATTCCAGTAAAGTAAATATCATTTTTCTCACTTATTGTCATGGTTTAGCCACAGAAACATCTTTCTTCATGCAAATGTGCCAAACTCATACACAGGAATAGGCAGTCATGCAATTTTCTAACACCACCTGTGAACATTCATTATCAAATCATTACTCTGCCTACAACTACATTCACTCTCCCATTCCCAAAAAGCAACAGAAAATAGCCTTCTGGGGAATTCTACTTATACTGCCTCCTTTTTTAGTTTGTTGTTATGATCTGCTTGTGCATTTCACTTTGAAAGGCAAAACTTTGTCAAACGAATATTAGTCAGTTTTTCCCTTTGCCCACGGAAATGTCAAGGCTCCATGATTAATGGATGGTATTTACTTGACAACAATGTTTATTTAAGTCAGTGACAGATCCTAGTTTTGCTTCTTCAGATCAGGAAATATTATGAAATCTAGAAAACCCTTGGGACTTGGCTACAGAAGAATAGGTCTTCTGCAGATGATACTTCATCTTGGAAGCTGAAAAAGGAAAACTTATGTTATCAGTCCCCCAGTGGTTAATTCATATTGAGAAGAATCTATCCTTGTCCTCCTTTTTCAGATTCAGGTTTTGGAGTCTGAATTAGGACTACTGGATTGAGTTCCTTCCACATACCTCTCCCCACCCATTAAACAATTAACATTACCTGAGAGCTTACAAGAATCTCTGTGCTAGAATGGCCACTATTTGTTACTTTGCTGATTTCTTCCTTCTGATCTCACCAAGTTTGAAAGCAGACATTCAGCAACTAAGGGTTATGTGTAAAGACTTGAAGTTAAAAATTGAGAAGTAGTCATTATCCATCAGTTGGAAAGTGATTAACTTTCCATTAAAATTATTTTAGATCCCCTAACCATTATTATTTAGGTCACCTAGCACCCAGGTTGTGGTCTCTAAATACCACTTCCCATTAAAAAATAAACCAAGGTTCCTAATCCTAAGTCTGGAGCAGGAAATGGACAAAATGAATCTAGAACATTTTGTATCAGAAAGTTAAAAAACACTCAAACACCAATAGAATTGTGTCCAAAAGACACAGAAGCCAGTTTGAAGGACCTTCCACTGGCCAAGGAAGGTACAACTTGAGCATAAGAATAACTGCAATGGATTAAAAACTGCCAGATGCATTAATATAAGTTCATAGTGATAATTCTTTCTTTAAAACTTACTGGTCATCTTTGGAGGATGCTTGGTCATTAACTCATTGTTTTAAAAGTTAGGAAATAAAAGGAAAGAATCAAGTATTTATCCAACCTTTCCATATGAATGATACCTCAAGGTAATCTAATAACTGATAAGGGGAAGTATCCTTTTAAGAGGTATTCAAGCTGTTAAAAAAAAATTTTTAGGGCTTCCCTGGTGGCGCAGTGGCTGAGAGTTCGCCTGCCGATGCAGGGGACATGGGTTCATGCCCCGGTCCGGGAGGATCCCACCTGCCGCGGAGCGGCTGGGCCTGTGAGCCATGGCCGCTGAGCCTGCGCGTACAGAGCCTGTGCTCCACAACGGGAGAGGCCACAACAGTGAGAGGTCCGCTTACCGAAAAAAAAAAAAAAATTAATGATAACATTAGAACCACATAATTTTTCAAACTCTGATGAACTAATAGATCTAGGTAACAATCATCAGTGGGCTGCTAAAATCACAAAAAGAGAGACAACCAGTTTTTCTGTAACCCCTAATGGAAATACACACCACCACTGACAAAATACTTTTGAAAAACAAGTTTGAATTTGAAACAAATTAAGCCTCTAGAATTATCAGTTTATGGGAAAAAAGTGGATACAGTAGAATATGTTAAACGACACTAAAAAAAGTAATCAACAAAATCCAGACTTGAAATTCTACAGCAATGCTACTCAAAGTGTGAACTATTGACAGTGTAGTCCATAAACTGTTTATTACTGATCTATGATAAGTATAGAAATTGAAAGGAAGCATTTAGAAATGTTTATAGCAATTTAACATTATAATCTAACATCCAAGCCTCTGGACAGTGGACTCATCTTATAGAATAGAGTATAGCTATATTCAGGTCACCTGAAATCATATCTAACTTATATGATGAATCGCATGTACTGTGAACTATTTATTAGTCAGGAGCAATAGGACCATGTTACAGTTTATCTCAGTTTAAGTATAATTGGTCAACTGTGACCCCAAAATGTATAAAGTTCGGAATCTATTTCTTTCACCCAAAGATAATTTAATGTCAGAAAACAGACCAGTTGTTGCTAGGGTATGGGGTTAGGGGGAGGATAGGGAGAGATACCTTATAGAGGGTTCAAGGAAACTTGATTAATATGGTCATTATGTTGCCTATGAGGATTATTTCACAGGTGTACACATATGTCAAATTCATCAAATTGTATTCTTTAAATATGTGCATTTTATTGTACATAAATTATGTCTTAAAAACTGTAAACTTTTTAAAAAGAAAAAAAGTTTAGGGATATCTGCTTCTGTTTAGGATTTAGAAAACTGCAAAGAATATTACTCCAACATTAAAAACAAGAAAAAAGCTGAATAATCTACAAAGGCAGAACTTTTCATGAACCCATCATTAAGCTGTGGTCACTAGGGAACCAACTGATCCATTTTTCACGAGTGACTAGTCCTTCCAAGGGGCTATAAGACACTTGAACTGTTCATATTTGGCAGTGCCTAGAAGAAAGAAGTGGGCACCACACAAGCCTGAAAGAAAGAAAGAAATCGAATAAATTTTAATGAATTCTTAAAGGCAAGTATGGACAAGCAGGTCACTGTGGAATGGCTGGGGGGCCCCAGAAATAAAGAAAGTTTGCAAGTGTTCACAAGTGCTTCTCTACCAGCTTTTGATGAGAAAGATTGGGGGTTGGACAGGAGACTGGGGAAAGACCCCCTCAGTAGCATGCAGGCATGCAGGCAGCAGGAGGTGACCAATGGAAGAAGAAGACAGGTAGGAAACCTCACCTTCATTCCCACACCTTCCCCTCCTGTGAATCAAAAGCCTAAGCCACTGGGAAAGGGGCATAAGCCCTTTGACTCACAAGGGCACAGACAAAGATCCATAGTTCTGGGAGATAAATAGAAGCAAAATTTGTCTTCTTTGGGAGAAAAGATAGAAAACTCTTTCCAAAGTACAGGCAAAAATCCCTCACTGCTGGAGGCATGGTAGAATCAAATCCTCTACCCCTGGAAGGGCCAAGAAATAGTCACACTCAGGATCTTACACCGATACAAAGCAGAGGGTTTTGGTTTTTAGTTTTTTAGGTTTGTTTTTAGTTTTTTTTTTTTTTTTTTTTTTTGCTGTACGTGGGCCTCTCACTGCTGTGGCCTCTCCCGTTGCGGAGCACAGGCTCCGGACACACAGGCTCCGCGGCCATGGCTCGCGGGCCCAGCCGCTCCGAGGCATGTGGGATCTTCCGGGATCGGGGCACGAACCCGTGTCCCCTGCATCGGCAGGCGGACTCTCAACCACTGCGCCACCAGGGAAGCCCTGTTTTTAGTTTTTGTGTTTTGTTTTGTTTACCACTAAGGAAGGATTATCATACCTTCCCACTCAAGACTAATTCTAAATGTAAGAGGTAGTGTGTCAGTAAAGGTTTAAGTACCAGTGCTCCAGGCTAGAAAGTCCAGATTTGCAGTTTTGTGGGAAATTTGCCTGAGGATTTGTAGGAAATCTGGCCAATCTCCGTGATGCAAGTATGACCATAATCTCCTATTTCAAACTATGTCCTATGACATCACTGAACATGGAGTTAGACAGAGAGGTGCACAGCTGGCTTTCATGAGCCCATATGAGACAGCTCTAGCACATCATTGAAAACAAAGAAGAGTTTAGAAGACGGCCTTTCACCCTCCCACCATGCTTCAGGGGGACAGAGACAACTTATAGCTAATTCAGAAGCAGGAACACTGAGAACAAGCCTCCAACACTCAAGCCCCAACACTAAACACAAAGTAAGAGCAACCTACTGCTACAAAAAGTTGAAGCCTTAGATGCACGAAAGATAACAACAATGAAAAGAAAACCCACAGAACGGGAGGAAATATTTTCAAACAAAGCAACCAACAAGGGATTAATCTCCAAAATATACAATCAGCTCATGCAGCTCAATATCAATAAAACAAACAACCCAATCAGAAAAGGGGCAGAAGATCTAAATAAACATCAGATGGCCAAGAGGCACATGAAAAGAGGCTCAACATCACTAATTGTTAGATAAATGCAAATCAACACTACAAAGAGGTATTACCTCACACCGGTCAGAATGGCCATCATCAAAAAATCTACAAACAATAAATGCTGGAGAGGGTGTGGAGAAAAGGGAACACTCCTACTCTGTTGGTGGGAATGTAATGTGGTACAGCCACTACAGAGAACAGTATAGAGATTCCTTTAAAAGCTAAAAAGAAAGTTACCATATGATCCAGCAATCCCACTCCTAGACGTATATCCAGAGAAAACCATAATTCAAAAGGATACATGCATCCCAGTGCTCACTGTGTCACTATTTACCATAGCCAGGACATGGAAGCAACCTAAATGTCCATTGACAGAGGAATGGATAAAGAAGATATGGTACATATATACAGTGGACTATTACTCAGCAATAAAAATAAATAAAATAATGCCATTTGCAGCAACACGGGTGGACCTAGAGATTGTGTGAAGTAAGTCAGACAAAGACAAATGTCATGTGATATTGCTTATATGTGGAATCTTAAAAAATGGTACAAATGAAGCTATTTACAAAACAGAAATAGAGTCACAGATGTAGGAAACAAACTTATGGTTACCAAAGGGGAAAGGGAAGGAAGGATAAATTTGGAGATTGGGATTGACATATACACACTACTATATATAAAATATATAACAAATAAGAACCTACTGTATAGCACAGGTAACTCTATTCAGTACTCTGTAATGACCTACATATATGGGAATAGAATCTAAAAAAAGAGTGGATATATGTATATGTATAACTGATTCACTTTGCTCTACAGCAGAAACTAACACAACATTGTAAATCAACTATAGTCCAATAAAAATTAATTTTAAAAGAAGATAACAACAGCAACAACAAAACTCAACCCCAGATCGAGTTCTAACTATATTGGCTCAACTCCCCACACTAACAGCCTGAAAGCTTAGGTGTAACAATTTCCAGGCTACTATTACCTCAGAATCTACTGTTCTAGACATAATGTCTAGCATTCAGTCAAATTTACACAACATACAAATAAGTCAGGTAAATCAAACCATTGTCAAGAGGCACAGCAATCAATAGAACAGATGTTGGAACTACTGAACAGTGACTTTAAAATAAATATGATTAATATGGTAATAGGCCCATTTTTAATGGTGGACAAAATATTAAAACAGGTAGGAAATTTCTAATTCATTATCCTCTTTTCATTATAGAAAAGAAAAATATCCTTTGCCAACAGTAGTAAAATATATGTGTGTGTGTGTTTTCCCCCCTTTCCTTCTAATTTCTGGTATTATTATTTCTGATATTATAAAATCAGAAATTGGAAAGAAAGGGGGAAAACACACACACACACACAGACACACACACACTTTGGCTTTGGAGCCAGAGAGGAATTTGTCGCCACTAACTGTGTAACCTTAGGCAAATTCATTTAACCTCCGAGAATTTCTTTTCCTTATTTCTAAGTTGTGTATAATTCAGAGAGTTGTTGTGAAGTTAAAACAACATGTAACATGTAAAGTCTTTAGCATATATTAAATGCTAAAAAGAAAATGCACAGTAAACAGTGGTTGCTAATGCTGTCATCATTAGCAATTACTGAGTTTGAGTTCATTAAAAAGCAGAAATGGTATTGACTTGGTAGAATAAGTGCTATAGTTAAGAATATTAATATCACACATCCAGTTTGGAAAATACTGCTTTGTGTCCAATGCATTTGGTGAAAACAACACAATTTGAGGTAGTGAGAGAATGGGCTTTATGTCCAACAGATGTCAGGGGGAAACCCAGCCTTCCCACCAACCAGTGGTGTGGTTCCGGGAAGTCCCAAGGCCCCAAGGCCTCCAGGCCCTTTGAGGATGCTGCAGGAGCAGGCTCAGTGACACACGTAACCCATGGTAGTGCCTCTTCTTCTTGCCTCCCCACCACCATCGACTCACCTCTGACCTCTGACTTAGCATGAATTGTAAGGGACGCTCACCCTGACGGGTCCCCCTAAAAGACAAGGCTCTTCCTCCCTGAAGCTTATCAGAGGAGGACTAGATGAGAAAAAGGAATTTAGTCCCTCTGGTGAGCTGAAAAAAACACACACATAAATGACAACTCTCAATTTTCTTATTAAAAGCAAAATCTTGTGTTTTGAAGTTTGATGAAATATCCACATGCACCCTTAAAATAACTGTGTTCACCCAAGTGTTTCCAAATCCAAAGAAAACGTGAAGAGCAGTCACCTGGACGTTTTGATTTCTTTATTCCAAAGACTGAACTGATTCTCAACACTTCCGTTTTGAAATGAGCAACTGTAATCCACCTCTAGTGGGCTGGATGAAAGGGACAAGAAACAGTTCAGTCATCTCCAGATATTGCCATAATTTAAAAACAAAACAAAACAAAAACCTCGAGATGTTCAGCCATGTAGGAAGACACCTTCTTGATAATAGAATCTCTGTATTTTCCATATGACTAATTTATAATTATTATCATGCCAGAGTATTATACTTCATCAGTAATAACAATTATAACAACAATAATAATAATACCAAAAATTGGAAGGAAAGGGGGAAACACACACACACACACACACACAGCTGTAAACAGCTTTATTACCCGATTTTTTTGGTTGCCTTCAAAACATTAATGATTTTTTTAGATGTCATGCTTTTCTCTAGAAAATGTTCTTAAGCATTTGACATTTGCTAATGCTTGTTTGCTAACAAGCGCAGATAATAAAATGAAAGAATAAGCAGCCAATTAATTTAATAGAAAAACTCAGAAATATTAATTCTTAGAAAGTGTTGGGAGTTGCAGAGTATCTGTATGCACTTCTGGCTGACTTACTTTCTTCTAATACAATCGTTTCTAGTTGGTTGGAATTATATTTGTTAATGTTAAATGGCCCCTCGGCCCGAAGCAGTTGGAAATCTTTGGACCAGACCTGGAGCTCACTTATTCAGGGAGCATCTCTACCAGAAAACTCTGGGGAGAAGAGTCCTCCTCCCTCCCCACCTGGCCCCTTTGTGGCCGCAGGGAGAAGCTTAAGAGAGGGAGGAAATGGAAATGGTGCTGGGAGGAAGCAGAAGCCTTATCTTCTTTCCTGCCTATCCTCCCTTCTTTCCCCTACCTTCCCTCCCACCTGGGAGAGGACGGAGAAAGAGCCAAGGTGGATGGGCCCTAATGCTGGGCCGCCTGGGGCTACCCCTTCGTCCTGACTCCCGTGCAATGGAGCCTGGCCCAGGGGACACACCCAGCCCGGCCATATATCACCACATTTTTGTTGTAGTCCACTTTGGTGGAGACTTCTGCCCTCAACTTTATGCCAATGTCTCATAAAATTTAATTTATAACCTAAGAAAATGAACATCGATCACTAAATGGGAAACCTCACTTGACTAAACTATTCTAGTCTATTTAACTTAATGAGCAACATATTTTCATGAGAAAAACCAGACCATATATTAAAATGACCTTAGAAATTTAAAGAGCATTAAAATATAAGTGCTGAATTGGGTTTTTTATTTCTTTTAATTTCCTAATTGGAATCAATTTTTCACTGGAAAGGGAAGAAAATCATATATATATATGTATATATATATATATACATATATATATATTTTAGCATGCAGTATCTCAAAATTTATGAAAACTTTGAAGATCTACCAACAGTCTGGTCTACAACTGAGAAATGAGGAAGAAAGGAGGGTACACTGTCTAGAGTCGTGTCCAGGCCCTCCCACCCCCAGACACAGGCTGTTCACAGCACCTCTCAGAATCTGCATTCCTAAAACTAGAAGAGACAGCTTCTGTGCAAGACAGAAAACAGTGCTCCTGCTTGGGAGTCATCATACTGCTGTGGTGGGAAATACCTGCTCTAACAATCACTCGCTGTGCAACTCTGGACAAGACCATAACCTCTCTGAGCTGTTACTTCCTCATCTATAAAATGGGGAAAATAGTCACTACAACATGGTGCTGTAGAGAAGATTAAACAAAATACTGTAATGGGAGACATATGGTACAGATCCTGGCATCCTGCAGAAACTCCATCCGTGGTTATTAATGATCCCTCCCTGAATTAAATAGGCATGGTGAGAGCAGACATCTTTGCCATGTCACATCTCAATCTTAATTATGATGTCCACTGTCAATTTTTCTTCGTCAGCTAGATTTTGTTTTACAGTAAGGGAGCTGTCACCTCCCTATTTTACAAGACTATTGTGAGAATCAGTGAGAGCACTTTGTAATCTACAGGTTATTGTACTTTAGTTATGAGCATTCATTAACTCCCAGTAAGCAAAGGAACAAAACAAAGACGTATAGAATGGTCCATGAAAATACAATTGCCGAAATTATGTATCGCAAAAATACAAATCGAGAATAGATAGCGATTATTGTTTTTACTAATTAATAAAGTGGACCTATTATTTCTTCCATTGGTGGCTATTGGAAATTGATGATCCATTCAGAGCCAAATACTTTTTTTTCATCAAAGAATGTTGTAATTTTTAAAAGCCACTTTCTATCAACCCTCTGCTAAAGAATACAATTTAAGGCCAAGTCAGAGTTAATCATTTTGGGGTATCTGGCATGCCTTTTCTTGATTCGACATTTGATGAGAAGTCAGTGTCTGAGTGGACTCTGCACAGGAAGAAATGATCACCTAGTCCTGGACCTGATCTTAGCATGAGGCATGCTTTCCCTTTTTATCAGTCTCTATCTTAAGGCCATATTTTATCTCATTAGAGCAACATTCAAACTTGTCTACACACAGGAATTTGGTGTTTTCTACTCTCTCATTGCCTTGGTGAAAATTTACTTTCAAATCTATATATTTTTTCCCTTCTTACATAGTTGGTAACAAAAAGCTCTTCTTCCCTTAGAAGGAGGAAAATCTCTTTGATGTCCAAATTTTCATTTGTGATTCAGAAACCTCCATGGCCCCAAGAATACTTTTAAATTCAAACAGAAACTAGTTTGATAGGATTTTGCCTGCTTTTATGTGTTGGGGGGGAGGAAGAAACTTTTTAATAATGATCAAACACAGATATAAAACACTGTAATTAGCTAATTCAATACCATGCCATCCAAGTGGTGCTCGCTTTGAATTTTCAACCTTCATAAGGCCATGTCTTCATGGCTTTATAAAACTACCCATTCTCACTCAAATACGCTGCCTTGATAACTAATTCTACATGATCAGTGAAATCCGTTGTGTCATTACTATGGTTATTAACAGGAAAGCATGCTAATTGGCAGTTGCAATCCAGAAATGAGTAGCCTAATGAAAACAGGCACTAAAAGGTAAAAGAGCTAGCTACCTTTCTGATGCCGCCAGGACAAAGTCTGAGAAGGCAGTGGAGGGAGGTGACTGGAGCCGTGACATCTCAGCAACACAGGTGTTTCTGCTGGACCTGCCAAGGGGAACGTGGACTACCTGGGAGGGAGCCAGGGCTCAGTCTATGCAAAAGCTCTCCCAGTGCTATAGCGGGGCCTCAAGAGCAAGCCCTCCAAGCTGATGACGGGGGCCGGGGCAGGCATTGACAGGAAGTACACTCTGGAGGAAAGCAAGACGCTGTGTGTTTCAGGAAGGTCCCTCAGCACCTTGAGTCTGGGGACAGTTGCTATTAACTGTAGGTGGAGAGACTAAGGATTCCCCACACTGGGTACCGAAAGCACCAAGAAAGCAATTCATGCACACTCAGACTTGCACAGGAGGTGGGTGACGACACAGAAGACCAAAAGAGCCTCGGCAGAAGTATCCACCAGGCTGAGTTCTCAATGGGGCCAGGACAGTCCTGGAGCCACAGCAGGGACTGGAACTCAAGAGGGATCCATGGTTGATAACAGAAACAGTCCGCTAAGCACTTGGGGGCCCAATATTTGTTGAGTGGAATTTAGTCTGTTTTCTGAAGTAATAATTAGAAAGCTCCAAACTGCTCCAGGTGTTGACAAAAATAAGTGCTTGAGCCATGTGCCAACTGAGTCAGTCTGTTAACGTTCCCTTCTGAAAAATGTTCAGAAGGGACCTCAGGGCTTTCCCTGGTGGCGCAGTGGTGGAGAGTCTGCCTGCTGATGCAGGGGACGCGGGTTCGTGCCCCGGTCCGGGAAGATCCCACATGCCACGGAGCGGCTGGGCCCGTGAGCCATGGCCGCTGAGCCTGCGCATCTGGAGCCTGTGCTCCGCAATGGGAGAGGCCACAACAGTGAGAGGCCTGCGTACCGCAAAAAAAAAAAAAAAAAAAAAGAAGGGACCTCAAATCCCGGCCTCGCTGGATGTTTCGTGGGTTTCGAAGTCATTCCCACTGAAAGCTCCCTTCATGCTCCTGATGGTGGGACTGCGGGTGTCACCTGGCCCTTACTTTCTCAGCCAAGATTCAGACAGGATTCACGGAAATTAACCTTTCTCATAAGCCCCTCAGGGAAAGGTCCATGAGAGGGTCTAAGCAGTTCCAGGTGGAGACCCCACGCTGAAGGGGTCAGGGGGACAACCCTGAGGAGTTGCCCAGTGCACGGCCTGACAGCCACCACTCCCACTGCACCCTCGCAGATGCTGGAAAGCAGAAGGCTCCTAATTGTAATGTTAGTACAGTTTGGAGGATTCAAGGGAGGTTTCAATGTGGACCCAGCTTGTGCCCATGAATGAATCTAGATCAGCCCAGAAGACAGTGCAGTGTCACGGGGCTGTAACCAGTTCAAAACCCTCATTGGCCTGGAATCAGCCAAAGGAGGAGAGACGCTTAGCAAAATTGAACCGAGCTGGGAGGGAGAGGAAATATATAAGGGGAATAGAACCAAAATCCAAAAATGAATGTCCATATAGACTGTCATGATTGCATACAATGAGGTCTAAAATATGGACGAATACAAAGTTCTTCATGAGAATGTGAAAAACCAGGACACAATCATAGGAAGGGAAATGGGGGAAGGAATGGGGTCTCCAAGGAGGATGCGTGAAAAAGACTCAAGTGCTTCTGATATTAGTGAACTGCAAATCTAATCATGTGACTTCCTTCTTACAAGGGCCTCCCTGGCTTCAGCAGAAGGCAGAACCCTCATCTGAACTCACAGGCCTCCCAAGGCCATGCTGGCTCCAGTCTCGGGCCTCATCCTAACTCCTTCTCCCTTTGGTCCAGTTACTACTATCCAGGACCTCTAGCCTTTTGTTCGGCACTCTCCACCCTTCCTCACCTCTGGAGTTTTGCACGTGCTGTTCCCTCCCCAGGAACACACGCCACAGGTCACTTACCACCCCTGCTTCACCCAGTGAGCACCTGCACAGCCTGCAGGTCTCAGCTTGAACATTTATTCCTCAGGGGGTTTTCACACTCCACGGAACCTCATCTGAGCCCATGCTCTGTAATCCCATCAATGCCCAGACCTCTCCTTCCCTAATGCCAATGACCAATCCCTCCACCCATGTGGATCTTCCTCGCCACACTGTAAACTCCATGCAGGCAGGGGGCATGTTTGTCTTGCTTGTCTCATTATTTCCAGTGCCCAGCACTTCACAGGACTCAATTTAGAGGGAGTAGAAACTGATGATGTTGTTTAGTGCGATATACCTGGCAAAGAAATCAAGATGGTTGTGGGATACACTAAAAGAGGTATGTGTTCTATGACAAAGGAGATGATAGAAAGGCCGTTTTTGTGCCAGTCAGGTCACACACCAGGGTTCATGCTGGGTGCTACACCAAGATGATGGTTAAATTGAAGAGCTCAAAACCATGCCTTCCCTAGAACATTAAAGGAACTAAGCACGCTTAGGCTGGAAACAAGGCAGGGAAATTATGGCCAATGGATGCAGATATCTGAAGTGCTTTTATTTTATTTATTTATTTTTTTTTTTTTGCGTTATGCGGGCCTCTCACTGTTGTGGCCTCTCCCGTTGCAGAGCACAGGCTCCGGACGCGCAGGCTCAGCGGCCATGGCTCACGGGCCCAGCCGCTCCGCGGCACGTGGGATCCTCCCAGACCGGGGCACGAACCTGCGTCCCCTGCATTGGCAGGCGGACTCTCAACCACTGCGCCACCAGGGAAGCCCCTGAAGTGCTTTTACATGACAGTGCAGGTTGTCTACTCAGCAGAGAGAGGCATAGGTGTGGGATGATGCAGTAACACCTCCTGAGGCTCCCTGTTGCTAAAAGTGTTCAACCTGAGTCTTCCAGACACTTGACAAAGTTCCCAGTGTGGGCTGGTCTATGAGACAGTTTCTCTTTTCCAGTTTGTGGGGTCTATGCATTTCCAAGGAACTCCATTCTGGACCTCAAGATCTAATCAGCTAGATGAGAAATCTGGGCCAAATTCCCCCTGCAGTGTTCTCTGAGCTTATGCATCTGGTAGGCAGTGATTGGGGATTTATAATCTAGTAAACTGAAATAGGCACTGGCCACTCAAAACTATCCTCACATATAGAGGATCATTTCTTTAAATGGCCCATTTGTATCTGGTTTCTGGGAATTAATATTTGAGGAAGAAAATGATCAATAGGAATCCAAATCTCTGACCAAAAAAATGTGTCCCCACTCAACATTTGCAAAGCATGACAATGAGGGAAAGCGTTCTGTCTCTGTTACTTTCTGGACTATGAAGATTTGGACTCATCCTCCAAATCCCACATGGACCTCCAAACTTGGAGGGCATCCAACTGAGAAGCCTCAAGACAGAAGCCCAAGAATGCTCTCGTTTCCAAATCACAGGAAATTTCCCTGCAGCTTCCTTCACTTTTGCGCAAAAGATTGGAAGCACTTGAAATCATATTTTGATTTCAAAGCCATGTTCCCTACCAGAGATCCAGTATTTTCCTCTCCCCAAAATGTCAGCGTCCATTTAAACCCTGGAGATTTGCTGGTCGGTTTTCCTATCTGCTTTGTCTTCCAGCCTGCAAGCGAGGCAGCCCTTCCTAAAAGCCTGTACACCTGACCCAGGAGATTTCTTTACTCCCCCCACCCTTCCCTGTAGTGTTAAAAGGCTACACTCTACTCTGAGACCCATCTCTCTCTTTTCCCCCCTTCAAGTACTTTCATCCCCATTTGTAACAGCCGCTAATATGCACTTCTATTCGATTTTCCTCACCCAGCTTGAAATCCTCTCATTCTAATTACCGTTTCAGTTTTCTTATATTTCTCCCTTGAGATATCTCAATTAGTGTACTTTTTCATACCGCCTGTCACCTCTGAGCCACAAGGTGGGTCTAACTCCAACCAAAACCAGGCAGAAAATAAATGAGGAGCCGTTCTGGACGGCTGGGCCGAAGGTGGGGTTACTTTACAAACTAGTGCACTCTTAATTGATGATAAATGGACAGGAAAGTAGCCTTATTAATACGGCAGCCCAGATTCGGTTGGCATGTGATGTCCTTTCATTATTCAAAGGTACAGGAGATGCAGTCCACACTCAGTCCTGGGTGAGGAACTTCCATTCAGAGAAAGACAGAGCATGAGACTAATTAACATAGTTCTGGTCAAAGTCAGAAATTAACTCACCTCTTTAAGACCACAGCTCCAAACGCCATTTGTCTTCTCTGTAATTACACTTGCAGGTAATTATACCTGATTGTAGTACACAGCAAGTTAAATGAAGGGAGGGCTCTCCCACCCCACCCGCATCACATAACTCTTTTCATTCCAGCCCTGTCAAAAGACTAAACAAAAATAAAGGTGCCTGCCTTGGTATATTTCTTCCATTAATGAGTGCTTTTTTGTCTTTTTTTTTATGGACCATTTTTAAAGTCTTTATTGAATTTGTTACAATATTGCTTCTGCTCTATGTTTTGGTTTTTTGGCCTTGAGGTTCGGGGGATCTTAGCTCCCTGAACCAAGGGTTGAACCTGCACCCCCTGCATTGGAAGGTGAAGCCTTAACCACTGAACCGCCAGGGAAGTCCCTTGCTTTGTTGTCTTAAGGCTTCTTGAGGAAGCGGCAATTGTGCAGTGTTTATTCCTTCACTCCCCTGGGAGTCCAGAGTCCTTATCTGAACCTTTCAGAATTTAGAAACACACAGAAGGCAAGTTGAACTTGAAAGCGTTTTCCATCCACTAATACCCGCTGCAGTCTTTCAGGGAAGGTGGAAAGGACAAGGACCAGGAAGTTACCTTCCCTTCTGTCCGTGGCTGTGCAGTAATTAGGTCTTGCTGACACAGCATCTCTAACTGAAACAGGGGTACAACCCCTTCCCATCACCTTAACTCTCTTCTATTACTATTATCTTTCTAAGGATCTCCGAGGGGCCAAAGAAATGAGAATGTGCATACAGAGAGGAGTGGCATTTAGCCCCATTCCAGCTGGCTGTGTGCACGCAGCCCTTATATCTAAGACGCTAGTGTGGCGCTCATTAGCCGTGGCGGGGCTCAGCCCTCCGAGAAGCATGGCTGGCAGGGTCCCACTCCCCACATGCCGCTGGGCAGAGAGTGAGAGGCCCATTTAGAATTCCACAGCTCCCTAGAGGATGTGGTGGGATCCTCAACTAGTCCCACAAATTAGCCTCTCAAGAATTGAAAGGGTCCACTTTCCAGTGGTAAATCCTCAGAAGAGTTTAGGAATGGGCAAAGGTGACTTTGGGGGCTCCCACATGTGTCTGTTTCCTGCCTATTTCACCCTCTCTTGCCTTCTTGTTTGTTTCACACTGTCAGGATTTCTTTCTCTGCTTGCTTCCTCCTGATGACCCACCCCCAATCCCACCCAGGTCCTTTCTGGCCTCTTCTATACCTTTGCAGATTCTGCCAATTGACAGTGAAGTTTGGGCTGAAAGATCAACTTGGGCATGTCTAATCCCCACTTGCTTTAAATGTTGCCCTGAAGCCACTTGGCAGCCCAGAGGTAGCATTCTTCTTGCCTCTGACTTTCATCTCGCTGAGCTGAGTGATTCCCATGAAGAAATCCAGAATTAAAAAATAAACATCTCTAGTCACCCATTTGCTGGATAATTATATGTATGGCCCCCTCATGAAGGAATTTGGCACTATGTATTAAGAGCAATAAAAATATTGACTGTGAAACTTTCATGAGGAAATAATCTCTAATTCAGAAAAGCGTTCAATACATTGTAATAATATTACACAAAACAGCCGCGACAAAAAAGAAAATAACCTAAGTGTTCAAAATTGGAGTATGTTCACTTAAGAGGCACATTCACTTGATGGATTGTTATGTGACCATTAAAAAAGGATGATTATGGAGATCATGCAAAATCTGAACAATTGGTTGCAATATTAGGTTTCAAAATTCCAAATATAAATCAGAAAAAAAAATGATCACAAAAGTCATACCAAAATACAAATAACAACTGGTTTAAAAGAAGAGGATTTCCCTTTCCTTTATTGTCCAAATTTTCTGCACTGCATTTAATATTCCTTCTAATGGAAATATATATATTAATCTGGTATGAAAAGAAGAAAATCCATTACTCTCGTAAATGTGGCTCGTGCAAGCCTGTCAAATGAATCTAAATTGAGGGGTTGTTTGATGGATCCATCCTTGAACTGGGATTGCTGAGACCTGCCTCCTCTTCCACTGATAAGCTGGGTGGTCAGAGGGAATCATTTAACTCTCTGAGCTTCAATTTTGTTATTTTCTTTATTTAGTTCTTTTTTTTTTTTTGCGGTATGCGGGCCTCTCACTGTTGTGGCCTCTCCCATTGTGGAGCACAGTCTCCAGACGCGCAGGCTCAGTGGCCACGGATCACAGGACTAGCCGCTCCGTGGCATGTGGGATCTTCCTGGACGGGGGCACGAACCCGTGTCCCCTGCAATGGCAGGCGGACTCTCAACCACTGCGCCATCAGGAAGCCCCTGAGCTTCAATTTTGTCATGAAAAGGAACAAACTCTTCTCAAAGGTGGTTGCACCCTCTCTGACTCTCCCTCCACCACCTGGGCTGCCCCCTTCCCAATCACCTTCATGGAACTCTTTCCTCTGTCTGCCTGTTAAAAGTTGGGATCTGCCAGGATTCTGTCCTTTGCTTTCTCTCGCTCTTCCCATGTCCAAGGAGTCACCGACCCACCACCCACAACCCATCCACTCTGTCATCTCCTCTGTCACAGGCCTCCAGAACATCAGACCTGAATTTCCAGAGGCCATCTGGCAGTCTGCACCCAGCATCTTCAAAACCAAACTCCTGAACTTTCCCCAGCAAGCCTGTCTCTGACCTCACATTCATTATCTGATGACAGAACCACTATCCACTTTCTCATCCCACTTGGGTAAGCTGGGATTCCACTTGGTCCCGACCTCATCACCTCTGAGACAGCCTGCTGACAGTCACATCATGTCTGCCCCTCATCTAATCAGTCATCTTCTCAACTGTCTCCAGAGGAAAACTTTCTAAAGTACAAGTTGGCCTTGTCATTCACCACCCAACACCCTTGGGTATTTCCTGATCACATGCAGGCAGAAATCCAAGGTCTAGGACATGACATCACAAGGCTCTTCCTAGATTCCCAGCCCTCCCACCTCTCACCTCTCAACCCACTCACCTGGATGGTCTCTCACCTCTCTCACCTTGCTTGTCTCTCATCCAGCCGGTCCTCCTGGTGCCTCCACCAAAGGCAAGGCAGTCCTGGATATTGGAGATAGTGCTGTAACGGCCTGGCCTTCCAATAAAGCCCAAGTGAGTACCTAGCCACCTCCCCTCCCCAACCCAGTACTCTTTCCCATGAGAAGATACTCTGCCCAGTCTCGCCCCCTAGGAAATACCATGGCAGAGTGGGTCTGTGCCTTCTCAATGACGTCACATGTCTGTGACCCTGGGAATGCACCATCCCCCAAGGGTGGAATCTTCCCAGTGGTGCCTTAGTCAGAGAGAGAGCCTGAGTCTGGTGGGCTGCTCAGCAGGTCCCATCTTCAGGGTGGAGCTTCAGGGAGTCTTCGAGGGGCTGGTCGACACAAGCGTGGGCCCCTCTTCTCCAAAATGATCAGCACAGAAAATGGAGAAACAGGAGGACTAGCCCCTTCCCTGTGAGCTTTTCTGTGCCCCAGGTACCTTAGCAATGAAGATGGGGCTTTACTACCTAAAATGCTTGAGCCAGTGCCTGGGGCAGGAGAAGGGGAGAATCTAGTCCTGGAATTCTCAGGTCACATAACTGGTCATTTTGCCACTTGGGTCTTAAATGCAATTCCATCCCCCTTCTAATGCCCATGTCTCTCTTCCTCATGACCCTTTCTATTTTTTGTAGCACTCCACTAGGAGTGGCTCTGATAAAGTCTTACTTACTTGTCTCTGTTATTCATCACTATTCAGTGCCTAGTAGGGGCTCAAATATCTGTCTGTGAACAAATATTCACCGTCCCCTGAAAACAGGCCACTCTCTGGTCACAAGCCTTCACCCCTATTGCTTCTTCTGTCTGATGTGCCCTTATTACCCACTCAAGAAAGTTCTACTCATCCTAGAGCAAACCCAGATCAGCCCCTATTCCACAGGGAGGCTTTCCCTGTGCTTATTCCCCAAACTGGATTCCCACTATCCCCTCTGCAATCTCCAGTCACCTACAAAGTGATACCCCACGTCTCAACCCACGCCACAATGGTGACACTTCAAACAGGGTATCATAACTCTTTACTTTAGGTCTCACCTTAAGTAGACTATGAACCTTGCCGGGCCAGTGCATCTTATTAGGATGTCCCCAGGACCTCGGGCACATCAGCCACGAAGCAGGTGCTCAGTAAATGTGGGTTGAAGGGGTTAACAGCTGACTCAGTTGGGGCGGCCACCTCCCCCTGAATGCAGGGTGCTGGGAACACTTTCCAGCTAACACAACAGAATAACAGGGAAGCGGTTGCTATTTGAGGTCCTACTAAGCAACAATCACTACTTTAAAAATATCAGTCCCTAGAAGAGTCCACCATGGCCACCCTGCTGTCTACAGCATCTACACAGAGCCAATCTTTCCTTGGTAGGTGATGCCAAGGGAAACTTCGGCCTCAGCATGGTCAAATTCTCAGATTCCAGATTAATGAGGTCTTACAATGCACAAGAATATCCTGCCTCCTGAGGATATTCTGTTTCATCTAACACATGCTTTCTTAGGAAATGATCAAGGTCCCACCACCTGTAGGACACAGTGTGCCTCGTGGAAATGGTGTGGGCTCTGAAACAAGACAGATTTGTGTTCAGATGTGCTACCTGTATGAGTTTGGGAAAGTTACTTAACCTCTCTGAGCCTGAGTATTTCATCTGTAAAATGGGGATAATACCCACTTCAAAGGTTCATTGTGAAGCCTGAACATGGCATGCACTAATCTGTGAGGAGTCTAACACAGAGCAGGTCCATGGGTGATCAATACAAGTCAGTTCTCAACATTTTCCTCACTGTGCTAAATCTTTCTTTTATTCCTTCCAGAAGAGAGAAAGCCTAGAGCAGGGTTTCCTAACTCCAGCACTATTGGCATTTGGGGCCTGATCATTCTTTGTTGGGTGGGGGAGAGAG
Source organism: Mesoplodon densirostris (assembly GCF_025265405.1). NCBI lineage: Eukaryota > Metazoa > Chordata > Mammalia > Artiodactyla > Ziphiidae > Mesoplodon > Mesoplodon densirostris. The sequence continues at coordinate 107,097,243 of NC_082664.1, forward strand.
AGCCTGTCTTGTGCATTATAGGGCATTTAGCAGACTCACTGGCCTCAGTAGCACTCCTCTCCCCCACTGTGACAACCAAAAAATGTCTCCAGACTTTGCCAAATACCCTTTAGGGGGAAAATTTCCCCCAGCTGAGAACAACTGGTCTAGGGTTCTCTAACTCAACTGTCACCTAGAAAGAAAAGTTCCTTGATTTTCCTTTAGGACCTGTCCTGAAGGGTGCTGAAGGCACATGTGATGGAGTCCCCACCTGTCAACCTTCAGGACAAGAAAGGATGCATTCTTGATGTCACTGCAGTAGGATGCCACTGCTGTCAACAGCAACATCATTTGCTATGGACTGAATTGTGTCCCCTCAAAATTCATATTTGAAACTCTAAGCCCCAGTGTGATCATATTTTGAGATAGAGGCTTTAGGAGGTAATTAAGGTTAAAGGAGGTCATAAGGGTGGGACCCTGATCTGACAGAGTTAGTGTCTTTCTAAGAAGAGACAGCAAAGAGCTTGTTCTATTTCCATGCACACACCGAGATTATGCCATTTGAGGACACGGTGAGAAGGTGGCTGTCTGAAAACCAGAAAGAGAGCTTTCACCAGAAACCAAATTGGCCAGCACCTGATCTTGGATTTCTCAGTCTCCAGACGCTAAGAAGATAAATATCTGTTGGTTAAGCCATTCCATGTATGGTATTATGTTAGAGCAGCCCTGGCAGACTCAGACATCATCTTTTAAAACTGAAGATTGAATCACTCCATCCCATGTGTGCACCCCTAGAGATGGCTGTATTTTGGTCTTACCCAAAGGTTACTCCTACTCATAGTAACTAAGATAGTTACTAGAGAAAAGAGGGTCCATCAGAGAATGAAAAAGTCTGCATTGTCCCTGCACCCACCCTGCAACATGTTGGTGGTACCAAGCTGTCAAAATTATCTTAGGGAAAAAAAAACTGAAAAGCACACTGGGGTACATGGGTGCCAGTCCATCCTGGTTTATTCAATATAAAGACTATCATAACCATAGCTATGCTGTTTTTTAAAAAATAAAGTGGAATTAACAGTTGACCTGCTTTTGAGTGGTGGGATTATAGTTGAATTTTACAAATTCATTATATCTTCATTGTTTAAAATGTCTACAAGGAGCATTATTTCTTATAATTAAAAAATCTCATAAACTTTCTTAAAAGCAGGACGGGGTGGGGGGTTCTACCATGTCTGGTTTGATACTGATTCATAACCAGAGTTTCTCATCGATGGAGGAGGTTGCCACAGGAAGGAGGTGATTTACAACAGAGCTTTGTAATGTTTAAACATACAACATAGAAATGGAATTTCTAAAGCTTGAATTATTGGGTCCAACCCAGTGGAGCTATTCGAGACAGTAGTGGGAAAACAGAGGGCACTTTTTAAAGTCTTTTGATCTGAAAGATTCCAGTGTCTCCTTTTGAAACTATTGCAATGACAACTTAAAATGTAAACCCTTCTTAATTTGCAAATTATTGACCCCAGAGCGCCTCGGGGTTGCAGAGCAGTGTCACAGACAGCCCCCAGTGCAGGCTCGAGGCTGGGCTGGCAACCCCAGAGGGGTCCAATCCCACACATATCCCACTTCACTCCAGGAACAGGACAAGGGAAGGGCCTCACCAAGCCATCTCCAAGCTGAGAGCCGGTATGCTTTTTTTTCAGGAAACAGTGTCGCTCCATACATACAGTAGCCATTGGACTCAGAACAGCTTCATTTTCTGTCCTTCGTTTCAACTGCAGATAACATTCTACTTCACAGTGCAGACTAAAGGATAAAAATGCACCCTCTGAAATATAGAAGGCAGAGGACGGAGGGGAGCACCGTCTTTGACTTGTAACTTCTGCCAGTTTTTCTGTGCCTGGCTAAGGTGCTGTGCCTGTGGCCTGGGGCTGTAGGGCTCCTGATATCAGGCCTTTGGTGGTGGCCCCAGGGCCAGGGTCCCCATGGTGGGCTGGGGCATCCAGGCTGACTGTCTTTAGGTGTATACTCCTCTCCCCCCACCATGCAGTTCCAAGAACAGCTTCTGGGTTTACAGGCCACATGTGGACAGACCCTGACCTCTCCTCCTTCACCTGCTAGCATCTGCGAACCCCACTGCAGAAGCAGCTGCTCCCCTCCACCCGAGTGGGGCCCTTGGGGACATCAGCACCCAGAGGCTCTGTGCTCTGTTCTCTGATTCCTGTGCAGCATCCCAGCTTCTAGTCTGCATGGGACTGTTAAGAACATAATTATTTTAAGAATAATTATGCACTTCACAGGAAAATATCAGTACAAATTATGTCAAGCTTTGCGAATGTTGCTGGCATGAGAGAGAGAAAAAAATCAATTTTTTTTATTACTGTTTCCCATTTACCTCCTCATTTTCTCTTTTTCACTAATTGGCCAAAAAGAAACTAAAATGAGCCCCCTTTTTAAAGTTCTTCAGCTGTGATGTAAATTTCTTGCCAACCATTGCTCTTTTTCTCCCCCTGACTTGACCCTGATTATTCCTTTAGCTTGTTCTATAATAACACATTTCTGTTTACAACTCTCTAATATTTTTGGCTTTGGGCTTTTTTTTTTTTCAAAAAGCATCCTCCTCAGAAGCTTTCTTGCAATCGCTCTGAATCTGGTAGAGGTAATTTCTCTTAAGATCAACTGTCCCTTCCTCTCACACCCAGAGCATTTTGCCCCTAGAGCCACCGTCCAGTTCTGTGTGGCATATGAGTCATTTCCAAGCGTGTCTTTCCACTAAACCAGGAGATCCTTGAGGGAGAAGCTTCGTGGATTCTCCATGCCAAAAACAAGTTCTGACGAACAGAAAGGTCTCAAAAGCAGCCAAACGAACAAATGCTCAAAAGAGAGAGCCTTTGGATTTCCTTATTTGAAATTGACAATGTAGTGGATGCCATTTTGCTACAAACAGCAACGACAACAAAAGTCACCTTTTTAATTAGAAGAAGCAAGGTGAGATTATTGTCACCAGATGGAAAAGGCTAAAGTGCTACCAGAGGAAATCACTCTAAACACTCATCTCAGCCTGGTGGTTGCTGCAATCGCAGGGCTCCCTCCCCTCCACAAGGACATTGGATCCATTGCCTGAACTCGGAGGTTTGACCAGGAGCTCCAGTCCCAGCTCTCTGGGCAGCTCGGGATGGGGCCACACTGACTCTGTAGGAGTCCGGGCAAGTGCTGAATCCCAAGCTTAATCCCAACCATAATCACTAAAGTTCATTCCTAAAAGCCACAGAGTGAAAGTGAAAAGAATAGAGCCTTGGGGATTCAGCAGATACAGGTTCAAATCCCAAGTCTACCACTTACAGAAGTGGGCCCTCTTCTCCATGCCCCAGCTTCCTCATCTCTAAAATAGGATAACAATGCAGAATCCAACTTTCAAGAGGTTTCCAAGGGTTGGATAGACCATCACACTTGTCTGACGTAAGTGTCTATTTCCATCCCATGACAAGGCATCTGGGGTGAGGCTTGAAGGCTGAGTATGAGGACATCAGGTAAACCAGAGAGAGAGGGTGCTTGGCGTGGCCCTTTCTGGCCCAGAACATTTAGATCTGCACCAGTGCTGAGATGTAGGTGAGGACAGGGGCGCTGCCTCTGAGTAACTGGCCACAAGAGGATGTGCAGTGAGCACGTGGTCAGTAACTGACCCTCCTCCTGTTCACAGTTCAGAGGGAAAGACAGACAAGCGAGGGGGGTATAACACAGCACAGCGCGGTCAGGGGTCCAAGAACAGTCCATCACGGTGTCTGGGGGCCTTCGTTAAAGCCACAGTGTCATTTTCCAACCTGTCAAATGCATTCTTGTCATACAGCTGAGGGTAGATCTGCAATCACAGCCACAAACTTGAAACTGGTCCATTCATTTCATCATCATCTTGGTCAAAACGAATCACTAAACCTAATCTACGTAAACATCGAGATCATTAAAACTGCCCATATTTTTTTGCTCAATAATTTTTCTTGTGGAATTCACCTAGAGGAAATAAAGCGTTCATGCAGAGATGTGTGTATAAAACTGGGTTTCTTCTCATCATGATTTATAAAATGAACCAACACTTGGAAAGAGCATATAAATGCCTGAAGTTAGGAGACTGATTTTTAAAATATTCCTGTACACCTCCATAGGAAGGAATACTATGTAGTCATCAAAAACTTACTTATAATAACAATACATAAAGTTATATGGCAAAGCACACTGCAACCCAGCACATAGGATATGGTCCTGAATTTGTAAATATGTATTATGTTTATATTCACTTTCAGAGGAAGAAAACCACACACTGTCTGTAGTCTCCCGCAGAGATACTAGAGCTGTGTGGCTAAAAATGCAGGTTCCCAATCCAGATTGCCGGGGTTGAATCCTGACTCTATCACTTCTGAGTGAGACACCCTGAAGAAGTTGTTTAACTTCAGTGTCTCGGTTTCCCCATATTAAGAAAGTGGTTGCTAGTTGTTCCTACTTCATAGAGGGTTAGATTAATGTGCTAATAGAGCAATGGTTCTAGACAAAGCACAGCACCTACAGGCACTTGTAAATGTTATCTTTTGTTATAAATTATTATTCATGGTGAGATTACTGGTCATTTCAAGTCTCTACTCTTCTATATATTTTCTGCATGAAACTGTATGACTCTTACAATCATGGAAACGAAGGAACTTTTTAATCCATTTCAGTCAACAAGATGAATTCAGTGAAGAGATTAGTGAGAACTACTTTGCAGTAATTGACACAACAACTGCTATTTCTAGGGCTAAATCAAATAAAATAAAGTCAACTCTTGATTCTACGCAAGGCCTGTTCATTTATCTGCAGCTAATCTTGCTTTCCTGTTTTTACTGGCCTCATTAAACATTGGATAGAACATCATATGTTTCAGCTCTATCTAGCGTCTATTTACTTTCTCCCCCACAGCCAACAGCTCAGCAAGAGCCTTGTAAACCAATTCTCTTAATGATCTTTCCAGTTGCGGAAGGTATGAATCAATGAAACAGGGAACTCAGAGGCAGGGCCAGCGGCTCTAACTCAGAGAAGCGTTGCTGTGGCACCAGTTCATAGGGTTAGGACTGAAGGCTGAGTGTGGCACTTTGTAGGCACCTGTCAGAGCCATCCTGGTCACACCCACCTGGCCACACACAGCAGTGACTGGAGGTAAAGGGTCTTTAACTTCGTGCTCTATGGAGATAAAGATGGAGAGGAAATGATTGACCCCACAATCAGTAATGAAGGTCCACTCTATTTACAACACATGAATTTTTATAAAGCATGTGTTAAAATGAGCAATTTCTACTGAGTTTCTGATATCAGTGCTCCAGCCCTCTCTATTAAGTACACAGATCCCCTGCTCCTGGAGCAGACCTAGAGGGGGGCTGTTGCTTCTCATTTCAGAGCTCACGTTACTGGATTTTCCATCTTTGTGTCATCCACAATTAAGTTTCCCTGAAGAAAGAGTTCGCCTGGAGATTTACTTCCCTCCCGCCTCTCCGTCCATCTCTCCCTGATGGAAGAGGCCATCCCTGCATCTTGGCCCCCGTTGCTGTTCTGTGTGCTGTGGAGATAAGGGACTGAGTATCAGACACACCACACTCTCCTTGAAGTCGGTATACACCTCCCCCTGGCTGCAGCAGCCTCGCTAGATTAACTATCCTCCCCCACAGTGCTGGGCTGAGCATCTCCTCTTGACAAGCAATAGGACAAGGGCTCTGGAGACAGATAAAGCTCACTGGAGATTTGATTCTTATGTTAGTTAGAAGCTAGTCAGCTTCTCACCATAATGTTCCATTTGTTAAGAAATATTTGCCTACAAGTAACAGGTAACCTACTAGTGTTTTAAACAAATAGAGGCTTGCTTTTCCCCCATAATAACAAATCTAAAGGCAAGTCACTTCTGGGGTTGACTTGTTTAATCCATGGTCTCTCCTTTTCTCTTAGCCTTACCCTCAAGGTTGCAAGACAGCTGCATGAGTTCCAGGCATCGCATCTACATTCAAGGCTAGAAGAAAGGGAAGCAGTGATGGTCTCCCACATCTCTTTTAAGAGGAAAAAAAAGGCTTTCCCAGAAACACCCAACAGTGGACTCGTCCTTACATTATGTTGACCAGCTCCGTGTCACATGGCCACCCACTGCATCACACATTTATTTTGTTTCCTTAGTTTCTGTACTAGGAGGGGTCAAGGCGGGGAGTGGCTGTCAGGCTAGGCAACCTGCAGGGTCTTCCCAGAGGATTAGACATTTTCAGATTAGAATTACCCAGGTAAATGTTAAGTAAAGTAAAAATAAACACACAAATAATAAACATGTCAAAGCCAAAGTATATGGTTTACCACCTACCAAGTGTGGTCCTGTCCTTCCTTGTTCTCAGCTCAGGAAGTTCTCCAACCAGGATGCTCTTTATAATCACTCGTGGAACTTGTAAAACTCACTCACGTCTGGGTCTCCTCTCGGACCAACAAACCCTGCGGGCATGGGGCCCAGGGATTGTGACTCAACGTGAAAGCTCAGGACCATAGGTTAGGAGCCCACAGAGAGTGCGTAGGTGAACCACCAGAGGACGCAAGAGATAACTCAGCCCTGAGGAATCCTCTGTCAAGGAGACTGCAGAGCAGGGATTCAGGTCTCTTGCGGCTTCCCATTTCCCTAGGGACAGTATCAAAGACGCAAAAGGCATTCTAACCTACATAAATTCACGCATCTTCCAGAACCCCTCACTAAGTCTACTGAAGACTTACAGAAGACTGGCCACTGCGTTGCTATTTTGTACTTTTGGTAATTTGGTAAACTAAGCCCAGAAAGGCTCAGAAGCCTACCCCACATGAGCTGGAGCATCAGCAAGGACTCCAATTAGCAGGCATCCTCTCTTTGATGACTCCCCTCCATCCCACAGGGAGCAGCCTGTCCCCTAGGTGCACCCAGCCATGCCTGCTGTTCCTGGCTGCGTCCATCAGCTGCAGATTCAGCAGGGCAATGGGTGGCTTCCCTACACAAATCACCTTCATCTCCACCTCCCTCAGAGGCATCTAGTTTGCTAATGCTGCCTGGAAGCTCACCTACCAGTTTCTAGGTGTAGTTTTCTCGAACAGAGAGAAACGGGTGGTAAGAAGCCATGCCCAGCACACAGCACTATTTCTGATACGCAGGCAGCTCCCAACACCTACGGTTTCTGTGAAGCTGCAAAGCCAGCATGAGAAGACCTAACTACCACGTGAATGAGTCAAAAAACAGATGCGAGGTTTACAGAAATGTCTGCGAGTACTTAGTAAATGGCCACAATTAATAGAGATATTGCAAAGACACACTGGAAACAAAGGCTGGCTCAAGGCACAGTCACAACCTGAAATGTGCTGTCATCAGAGGTGCACTCTCAGCCCCCACCCCCACCTCCAGTTCTGTTAAGTGAAAGAACTGGAAAATCGTCTGCAGCAGCCATGAATAGTCTGGTCCATGTGAACTGCAACTACCAACAACAAGCGCCACCCACAGACTCTGCAGGAATGTGTTCATGGTTAATCGATTCGATTGATCATTGTTTATTAAGTAAAAACCTGCTTTCTAAACTGTTCCTCCCTGACTGGTGTTTTTACAGGCTGCTAGAAAACAGGAGACTAATTAGAGCTTTTAATTTAAATCCAAGCAGAGGGATGCAAGAATGTACAATAGTAAAAGCATTAGGAGGGGGGCATGGAGATGAGGACCACCCCCCAGCTCCCCAGAATAGCAAGGCTAAAGCTGACATGCTTCCATGAAGATCTCCCAAAGCTTCCTTTCATTCTTCAGATCAAGAAGCCACTGTGACCAGGTCAGATGAGGACATTAGGAAGGCAGCCCACTGATAATATAGATTATAGGAATGTTTGAGTTGCACCAGCGCTGTGAAATGGATCGGCTCCATTCAGCACCTTGCTAATCAAGATAGGAAATCAATGGTTGGCAGACGGGTAGGTGCCGAGATAAGTGCCTATAGAGCATTTTTGTTATCTCTTTACAGAGAATAATGATCTCAGCCTCCTTGAGCTCTAACTCTAAGCAAAATATACACACAAGTTCTATCCAGGCTTGGATGCAACACAGAGAGGTCAGGGCAATTATGTGACTGTGGCGCAATCCATAGATGGAGGGTCTGGCTTGCCCATGGTTAAGGTCTTTCTAACTTGGAAGTGCATGTCCTGTGCATTACCTGCCTCTCCTGCGAAGTCCTTACCTACAACTCACAAAGCTACCACAGAGTGACAAGCTTCCGCTGTTCCCATTTTTTCTCATGAAGTTTGGTATTGAGGTCTTCGATGCCTGCCCAGCTCGGAAACCCCACCCTCCCTGAATGAGGATGCTGCAAAGTCCCTCATATGTCCCATCCATCACAGATAGAACACCGATGAATAAGAGGCATTAATAAAAGGAAACACAAATTTTTGCCTGCAACTGTACATGAAAGTTCTGCAAGGACAAATACCCCAAACCTCAAGAAACCAAACCAGAAACAATGTTAGTTACTCTGAAAAGGCTCAAACCAAAGGAAATTGAAATTTTCTAGTGATGCTGACGTATTTTAATTTCCAACTGATAAGCCGTTTGGAGGTTCAGACCCCCAACTTCAGCCGCCTCAGATGCAAATAACACTATTCCTTGTTTGAGAATACTAGTAGTAGTGTACTAGTAGCTAGTCTTGTGTATCTCCAAAAACAGGAATGAGAAACCGAAATTTCTAGACCATTGTTTCCACACAGGTTGGTCCGCCTGGGGTCTTTGCTAGCCCATATCCAGAGTTGTATTAAATCCATCTCTACCTCAGTTTCATAAAGAAATATAAACCAAATTATCACCATTTGACATCAAAGTGACAGGTACTTTTCTCCAGCTGGAAAAATGAACATCAAAAAATCTGGAGGGTAAGGAGAGGAGCATCCTCAGTTAAACTGCCTGAAATGTGACATTGTCGCTAGGAAATTGTAGGGCTGGGGTTGAAATATACACGTCACACTAACCACAGTTCTGCCAGAAAGAGGGATACTTTCAATAGGAGAGAGTCTGCATCAAAGCAACTCATAATTAGGTACAAATCTGGCTCATGGTTCAGCAATTTATACAGATTAGCTGTGCTGACCTTCCCGGCCCCAGGGTGCTTACTTCACATCTGCGGTGGCACAGTGACCTCTAGTGTTAAAAGGGGAGGAATTTATTTTTAACATAACATCCAAAATCACCGTCTCTTACAAGCCTTACTGTGCCTAGGAAATCTTCATAATGTACTAAGATAAAGATGTGATCTTTTCGTTCAGTGTTGAAATCATCTTTAGTTAGAGAATGTTCTAAACCTTCTATCATGGAAATTTCCAAAGGGTTTGTATAGTTCTTAGAAGAACTATATAATTTTTTCTCTTCATGATGTGTTGAGGTTATGTGAATTGTTATGCTTATAAATACGCATGCCTCGAGTACTCTGTGACCTCCAGACAATTAGAGGCCTTATTATTTCTTCTTAAGGAGAATTGACACAGCTCTCACCCCAAACTAAATATGATGTTAGGGGAGTGTTTTGAAAATTCTCCTAACTCATTGAAAATAAGCGTGGAGTCGGGGTAGTCACAGGGGAAGCTCTCTGGGACAAGGGAGATTCCTCTATTGTCCTGTCCAGGCCTTTATTGGAAATCCCACATGAAACAAACACTACTGTTTTCATTTCACTCCCTGATATGTGTACATTCCACCCAGGCTCTCTGTCTTTGATGAGTAAGGCAGGCCTGGAAGAAAAATCTGGTTTCCTTCCATGCCATAACTCTCAGCACGAATGATTGGCAAATACAGCCAATCAACAGGGGTTAGAAAGTGTATGATGGGTTCCTTGGCAGTTGGTGGAGAACATTCACCTCCTTTCTGTGTTCAAAGCAAGTTCTGGTTCAAACAGAAAGTGTGGCCTCTTGGAGCTGTCAGTGCCCCATGCACTAGGTCACACGTAGCAGGCGAGGGAAACCATTCCTTCCTTTAGCGACCTTGTCTGACAGCAAACGGTGAGAGTGGTCCCAATCCCCACATCCCACCTGCACCTTGGTCCACCTGTTACTAAGCCAAAGAGAGAAGGCTGGAGTTACGTTCACCAGATAGACTAAATGACATTGCAGTGGATTCCAAATGAAGGGAAGGGACAAAAAAAGCATAAAAATACTGAGTGCCTCTGGGAACACCAAGGGCCTCTTGGGGAAAAGAGAGAGAAAGAAAAATCAAGAGTACTGGGGGCAGAGAAATGGCCAACTTCACCTGGGTGAGGTCCCTTTCACTTTCTGTTTTAGAATATACTTGGGATTTGTTTTAATCAAGTATGGTAAGACATTCAGACAAAGAAATGTTTGTCATGAAGAAGTTGTTACTCACAATTGCCTAGAAGGAGTGCTGGGTTTACTCACAACACACAGGGCCACAAGGGGAAGCACCAGGGTTGGTCAGGAGGCAGAAGGAACAAAAGGAAAACATGGGCGAGAGTCTTTACTGTGGTTTCTGCTGGAAGGAATGGGCGAGGCAGGGTAAGCAGTCTTAGGACTGGCTTGTTAAAATCATTTCAGGGCTCTGGGTATGAGCCTGTCCCTAGTTGTCTCGCACCTGGCCCTGGGATGCTAGGAAAGGTGGATAATGGCCCAGAGTATAAGAGCCTAATTGCGGGGCGGGGTGGGGGGTGTTCTGAATTGGTTGGTTTGCACATGAAAGATGCACTCACAGGTGAGCCCTCCACTATCTCTAGAAATGAGCTAGTCTTGGGAGAGTCAGGCTCTTCAGGGTCAGAAAGTCCCCAGATGTCAAAACATCAGAATAAAAAGACGTGCTTGATATACATTCAGGGTGCCCAGGTATTCCCCCTCACCTGGCTCCCACTAACAGGCCATCGGGTTCTGAAGAGCCGAGAGCCACTTAGCTCTGCCGGGGGTGAGCCCCTTTCTCTGGATCCCACTCCACCCTCTCTTTCCAGGTCCATGCGGTCCCTGGGCCCTGCAGACCCTCCTCTCTGGGACACCCGCCCTCCTACTGGACCCCACTGAGCTCTCCTTCAGCTCTTTAAACCCCTTCAAAATATCTCCAAAACAACATTTCTTCCCACTTCCAAGCAAGTACCCCCTGATGCTACCAATAAGAATAAGGAAGGTGGGTTTCCCTGGTGGCGCAGTGGTTGAGAGTCCACCTGCCGATGCAGGGGACACGGGTTCGTGCCCCGGTCCGGGAAGATCCCACATGCTGCGGAGCGGCTGGGCCCGCGAGCCATGGCCGCTGAGCCTGCGCGTCCGGAGCCTGTGCTCCGCAACGGGAGGGGCCGTGACAGTGAGAGGCCCGCGTACCGCAAAAAAAAAAAAAAAAAAAAAAAGAATAAGGAAGGTGCCATTTTATCTAAATATCTGTTCAGGAAAATGTCCTCCTTCTCCTCAGGTTTCCATTATCTGTTTTACAGATTCATGCTCTTCCCTTCTTCTGGGGTGGGGGGTAAAGTTGGGGGGCTGGAGGAAGTAGAGGGGTGGACCTTCCATCGAGGCTGCCCCCATCCCACTGCATCCCATCCAAACTCACTCCCCACATACACACAGCTTGCTCTGTGTCAGTGTGTGCTGCGTGTGTGTGTATGCATGTGTGTTACAGGAAGAATTCAAAAACAAAATTCTGTTCAAACAGTTTTGTCCAGCTGTCTCCACCACTGGCACCTTTTCTTATTTTAAGCAGTTCTACTATAAGGATGAGATTCTTCAGCCATACTTTCCATGAAGGCAGCAGAAGACAGGGCAGGGTCTGGTTCTTAGAGTCGTCTTCCTTGGGTGTCTGGAGGGAAATGCAGGTTCATAGATGAATGGTGACCATACTGCTTTTTCTAGACAAGCCCTGATTTCAAATACACTGACCTATAGTCTACATAGGTGTTCTGAGACCCCAAAGACCATATGCCCAACCTATGGACTCAGGAAATACCATCACTTTAGACCTGAGTGGGTCATTAATCTCTGTTTCTCACTGGAAGAGCAAGGACAAAGTGAATTAAGATCTGTGCACTATGAAAAAGTAAAAAATGCTACAAAGCTATGAGACCTCAACCAGCTTTCTGTTTCTGTTAGAAAAAAACATGGGAAGTAACCATTCTCTATCCTGTAAGTTTAAAATGCTGGCTACAACACCACCAGTATTCTAATCATAGATTTGCCCAGGCATTCTTTATGGGGCATTGCTAAACACAGTAACTGAAAACCTATCCCCAAAATAAGAATAGAATGGCACCAAAAAGAGGGAAAAAATTCCTCCAGCCATTTCCAACTAATGCAAACACACTGGTGTGTGTCCATCGATTGCATATATATAACAGAATTGTATCAAATTGTACTTGTTGTTCTGTCTTCTGTTTTTTCCCCTCAGCATTAGATTCTGAACATTTCCCCAGGTACATTCATGATTATTCATGGTTATCCTGGCTTACCATGATTTTCTTGATCCCCTTTAGTTGTACATCTTAGTTGTTTCCTTTTATTTTTTTCTCTTCCTCTCCATAACAGTATTACAGTACTACAATGAACATCCTTGAAAATGCTTATTTGGCAATCTCTAATTAATTCCTTTATAATAGATTCCTGAAGTGCTGGAACAAAGGGTATCAGAAATTTTGAAATGCCTTCTTTTTTATAGTTGATGAGGCCATCTTGGTAACACACACCTGACCTTCAAATATGGGTGATAAATACAAAACACATCTGGACTCTGACAAATGGACCCAACAACCATGTGGCCCCTCCTTCTTGACCCCAAAGTGCCCAGCCAAGTCCCCTTTGTAATTGGAGAGCTTGGCTCCAAACCATCACTGTTCCTTGCTCAGATTTGCACCACTGACTTGGAAACTTTAAAACCCAAACTGCAGGGGCAAGTGCCCCCAGTGCCATGCAAGGAGCCCCTACTGGGTCCGATGGACGCTGAGATTGTCTCCCAGTGCCAGGGTGTGTGTGGTCAACTGGATTTGGTTTTGGAAATGGGTAGAAGCATTTATAATTATATGTATATGTATAGCTGATTCACATTGTTATAAAGCAGAAGCTAACACACCATTGTAAGGAAATTATACTTCAATAAGGATGTTAAAAAAGAAGAAGAAGAAGAAGAAGAAGAAGAAGACAGGTACACATGTATAGGGAAGTCCCCATCTCCTGAAGAGATGGTCTACCTTTCACCTAGGAAACCCTAAAGAGAATACCCATCACCCACAATGGCGGTCACTCGGCTTCTGCTTGGGTTATCAAAGCCTGTAGAGCTGAGAGGCCAGGGTCACAGAGCAAAGAAAGAACAATGGATACTACCAAATGATTCCCTCCCTTAACACTCTAAGAGAAGGGATGGCAATGAGAACGCAGAGTATCCTCAGCCTTGAACTTAGGTCACAGGTTAGAAAGGGGATTCAGTTAGAGCAAGCAAAAGACGCATCACAAGCCAAGTGCCACCCATGCAAGGATGGAGAACCTTGGCTGGTGTGGATCTGCTCCCTGTTCCAGGAAACAAATTTGATGCTCCTCCCACCTCCCCACTCCCGTGCGAGGAGGCATCACTGAGAAGGGAAAGTGCAGCCCTTGAAGGGGAGCTGGAAAGGGAGAAGCAGGACACCTCTGAGCTGTGGCAACAGTGAGGAAGATGCTTCCTGGTACCAGGGAACAGCAGGACATCATCACTTCTGCCTCATGGGAAATCTGTCTTCAGCTCAGACTTAAGCTCACCAGAAAGACATTAGATACAGCCTTTCCATAATCAAGGATGGGGCGAACAGGTAGCCGCAGGGTGTTCACCCCAATATTGTTGGAAATATCAAAAGTTTGGAACCAACCTATATTGTCCAACAGAAGTCAGCTATGTACAGACCTTCCATACAATGACGTACTAAAAAATACAAGAGAGAAAAAAGATATCGCTACTTAAATAATAACTCCCCAAAATACAATGGCTTAAATTTTAAATAAACACATTTTTTAAGTAGAGAATGACCTTACAATAGGCTCAAGATGCCACTTAAGTGGAGAGGGCAGATTACCAGATGGCAGAATCAGCACGTGATGGAGACCAAAATGTTGATGCTTCTGTTTCTGGGATGAGACCACAGAAGATACCCCTCTCCTGTCAGCTCATCTGTATTTTCTAACTTGTATAAGTGCTTGTATTTATTACATGTATGTTAGTGTATTTTTTAGAACTGCGTAATTGCATTATCCTTTCAATGAGTGAAGGAAGTGGCTGGTTCTGTATGTTTGCTTTTCCCTCATCCTCCCTTCACCCCAGTGCCACAGAGAATTCCACGGGCCACAACGCTGACCCGGCAGACGGCCCGGGTCAGAGCCCAGAACTGAAGTGTCAGGCAGGTTATTAATAAGCAATCAGTGGCTGGCACTTCTCAGGGCACTTTGGAAGAAAGTAATGCCTCCTTGTAAGCCTCACACAAAAGACTGCAGACTTGGAACTTTGAGCAAGTTTGAGCACAGACGTCCACAGGGAACCATCCAGCCTGCGAGAATTTGCTTCAATCCAGAACAGCATGAAACCCGGGAAAAGAACCCAGGTAAGGGCAAACAGAGGGACCAGGACAAGTCTTGCTCCTCTGAGAAGATTTCAGCCGTGTCTTAGAGGGAGCTGGATGCTTCCATCAGGACCTGACTGCATGACATATATGGTCTGTGGCGTGGGCACCAAATGGATCAATAGACCTGCCTGATTTGGGCAGTCATGGCTTTGGAACCCAGAATAAGTAAAGCAGGCCCTTACAGTCTGTTGCTTAAGCAAGAATTATTTCTCTCTGGGTATACTATGCTTTACAAGAACAGTTTGTTAAAGTGTGGTTTCTACATAAGTACAGTTCTCATTCTACCTTTATTTTCAATTTTTGGAAAAGTATACATTTCACCATTGATTCTGTGTTCATTTGAATAGCAGTGTAGGAAGAGAGGGGTCCCCAAGCACCAGTCCAGTTTGGTAGAGGTTGGTCCCCAGGGACTTGGACCCTAAACTGCAGGGGGCCACAGGGCCCTGTGACATTGCAGCAGCTCCTTGCTGCTTCAGAAGGTATCAAAGCCTCAACTCAGAATGCAGCCCACCCCAGAGAGATGAACAGCCCTGCAAAGTGATTGCAGTGAAATAAAATAAAGTAAAATAAAAGAAATGCAAAAGGAAAGTGTGGAGCAAGGAAGTGGGGGTATCATTACAATGAAAGTAGTCTTCCTGGTTATGTTATTCAAAACAAAATGGAAAAAGATTTTTTTTTTTTTTTTTTTTTTTGCGGAACGCGGGCCTCTCACTGTTGTGGCCTCTCCCATCGCAGAGCACAGGCTCCGGACGCGCAGGCTCAGTGGCCATGGCTCACGGGCCCAGCCGCTCCGTGGCATGTGGGATCTTCCTGGACCGGAGCACGAACCCATGTCCCCTGCATCAGCAGGCGGACTCTCAACCACTGCGCCACCAGGGAAGCCCGGAAAAAGATTTCCTTAGCTATGCTTAAACCTCCCCAGAATTCTCCAAACCTCAGGGGAAAACTGATGTCCATGAATCCTCCACTCAACGATGTTATGATGGTCTGACTCTTCCCAGGATGGGAGGGACATCATTATCGTGGCTTTACAAATGGGAACTGGAACTCCCAGTTCCTTAACTGGAGGGGTTAAGGAACCCTCTCTGAGCCAAGGGCTAGGCTGGGACCCAGACCCTAACGCCTGGATGCCCAGGAGCTCGGAAACTAAGTTTCCAGAAAGAGCACCAGGTGCTCTCTGGCGGCGCAGTGGTTAAGAATCTGCCTGCCAATGCAGGGGACACGGGTTTGAGCCCTGGTCCAGGAAGATCCCACATGCTGCGGAGCAACTAAGCCTGTGCACCACAACTACTGAGCCTGTACTCTAGAACCTGCAAGCCACAACTACTGAGCCCATGTGCCACAACTACTGAAGCCTGCGCCCCTAGAGCCCGTGCTATGCAACAAGAGAAGCCATTGCAATGAGAAGCCCGCACACAGCAATGAAGAGTAGTCCCCACTCGCCGCAACTAGAGAACGCTCACGCACAGCAGCGAAGACCCAACGTGGCCAAAAATAAATAAATAAAATAAATAAATTTATTTTTAAAAAAAAGAAATAAAGAGCACTAGGTTTTCCACCCCATTCAAAAAAATTTTGAGTGAGAACAGTATCACATTTTATTAAGTGATTTTTTTAATGAGTTGTAAATAGTAGGCACTTGACCTGAAGCCTCAGAGAGACGCACAGATTCAAATCGCTTTATCATTCAACTCCTTGGGTTTTGTATGTTACAACCACCTGTTAAGGGATTCTGTGACCTTCCACAGACCATTTAACCTACTCTGTGGAGTTTCTTCATATATAACAAAATCCCTCTCCATCCAATAATGCAGAAGCCTTGCGACCTAGACTCTCAGTGCTCCGGAGCGTTGGTGTTTCAAAGCTCCTCTGAGATTCCTGCCAAAAATGCAGACTCCACCTCCCAGAATTTCTGATTCTGTAGGTCTAGGTAAGGCCTGGAGAAATGCATTTTTAGAAGAAATGTCTCTGAAAGTATGGATGCATGTGGTCAGAGAACTTTGCATGAAAAAACAATTCATGCCTTTTTCTCATCCAACATTCTGTGGATCAACAAATTTGTAAACTATGGAGAAGAGAAAGTAACACAAGCAGTAATAACAAATCAACAGTTTCTGCATAACTCTTTCATAGGAATGGTGAAAATGTATTTTGACAGTAAGTCATGAGCCTGGCAAACAGTAGGAGTTCAATAACTGCTGAATAGACGAGTCTTCCTTTTTTAGTGCTTTTTAAAAAATTTTCCACAATCTCCTCCTCTAAAATACTAAATTATTTATCACCAGCAAAAGCAAGTTGAGGAAAGATTATGCAGGTCCAAGAAAGACTGGGTTTCACACACAAAAGCTCTCAAAGAGAATTTTGACCCAACACCAATGACCTAACCGCAAGCTGCAATCTTCCAGCTCACAGGTGACAAAACTGAATGACAATGTACATTTCATGCACTGCCAGCAGTGAGACCCAGGTTGAAGTGACATGTATTTTATATCTCATGAAAACACTCTTTTATTTTGTTATTATCAATTACATTGGGGAAATGCCACAAAACAGGATTTGAAAGGATAGGAATGGGAAGGGCCAGGATGAGGGTCCTTTGCTCTCCCAGATATCCCTGGCTTCTGACTTTTTTGCTAGAACCCTCAGTGGCCTTGAGGAAGGCAGGGGAAGATGGGGCCCAGTGTTCTAGTTTTCTTCCTGGTATGACAGCTGTGTGGAAATAAAGGAAGACCAACCAAAGGAGAAGAGGCAAAGGCATTTCAGAGCTTGCTGTAGACAGTGAATCAGCCACTGTCACTTTCATTTTGGCAGAGGAGTGGGGAAGCTTTATGGTGGATAAAGGGAAGCTTTCAGGTGTGCCCTGACTAGAGGCTGTTGATGGGGAAGCTGGAGGCAGCTAACTAGAAGGGGGGCGTCCTACGTGATAGGTTATGGGGGCATATCTGCCTTTCCCTGCTAAGTCCTAAATTGGAAGCATCATTAAAGTTAAGGGAAGCTGTAAGTTATTAATCAACTCCAGGCTATTTGGGGCCAGTTGTTCTGGATTGTCACTAGACATCGTTGTATGGCTTCCTGAAAATCTGACTTGTAGCAGGCTGGCTTCCTGGGCTGGTTACTATAGATGATAGGGTGGTTTCCTGGGTAGATTGCTACAGGTGGTGGGTCAGAGTTTTATTTTTATAGATGGTCTGGCCATTGTCTATTTGTATTTTAAATGGCTCAGCTATACCAAACAATCCTATCTGTAGCAATGGCCTCTGGATAAAGTCCCAGCAGAGGGGACAGCCACCCCTAGACTCTATTCTGCAAACTACACCTGTCACCCAGGCAGGAAGTGAGATGTGGGGGAACGTTAAACCTGGGAGGAGACAGGGGTCAGCTTGCCATAGCCTCGTGTCATAGATGAAGTTCCTGGTCACCAGCTGGGGATGGCTGTGCAGGACTAGAACTCCAGCCTCCTGACTCCCAGCTCAGTGCTCCCCAGATCATGAAGTGGAGCCCGTGATTCTAACAAGAGAGGCCACTATTTATTCTGAGTATGTGTGGGTTATCTTTGAGTTCAGAAAGGTGCTTCTAGTGTTCCAGAACTCCAAATGAGCCACGTTCTGGAGAGCAAGCTAGGGAGTATTATGTTACAAACATTCGACCACTCCAACCCCTCATTTCCTTCTCTGGAAAGCTACATGGCTGAAAGAATACATTTCTAGGGAGCTTCCCAGGCTAACCTACCTATTCTATGATCTAAATGTGTCTACTGTGAGTGTTTCAAAGGCAATTCCTTCTGTCAGGAGCAACTAAAGGAGTTGCCAGTAGGACTAAAACATTCTACTCACCAGTTGCCTCAGCTCATCTGAGTAGCTGTCCACTTCAAAATGAGGCCATAAAAATACAATTCCCATTTGCCTTCCACTACTGAAGCAACTTCCAAAAACAGAGCAATTTAATATTCCATCCTAACAAGCCACACCTGTGGTCATGCAAAGACGAAGTCTTTCCCAAAAGAGCAAACAACAGACAACGTAAGATAAAAAGATAAAATAAAATAATAAAGGGCATCTCGAAATATCACATAAAACTTTGACTCCATCTCTTCATCTACCAGCTTATCAAAATGAGTAAATTTGACCTAGTATCCTGTTCCATCATATCAGATAGTCAAGGAGAGAGAAGGTAGGTGTAGTTCAAGTTTAAGAGATTATCTCTGTATTTCATCCAATTGTTTTCCAATACCAGGACTGTAGCTTTTACTAACAGATATTCACTGCATATGAACGGAGAGCAGCTCAGGGGTTACCTGATCACACAGTCAGAGCAAGTTTTTATATCTTTTTCACATGTTTATATCTTGGAGTTCATGAATGTTCCTTTCATAGTTGAGATGGCAACAGGGAATAAACCCACTTATTGCTTTAAGCAAATTCTCTGCTGGTCTTGGACCTTTACATCTTCTTATTCTTTAGGTTCTTGTTTCCTTCTCCCTTTCAGTTTTTACCACATCTGCATTTACATCCTGTTGTTATCCTTTCATCTTTTCATTCTTTTATCCTTTCCAAAAAAGAATATCCTCCCCCCAAAATTGCTACAGTACAGAACACAAGCATTAAAATCTAAAATAAGTCACACATAAAAAATATTTAACAAGTGGCTGTGTGGATAAATCTAAGTAAGTGTAGATTGATTGACAATGATGGTGACAATGATGATGGTGATATGGCTAATGTGGGAGATCTAAAATAAGGAGTTAAATCCTAGAAAGTGTAACATGGAAGATGAAGAAATGTGAAAGGAATTTAAAACATTCCAAGGTCTTTGTAGTCTTCAGGAGAAGGGAAGCAATGACTATTACCTTTAGACTTGTTAAGTCAAATAGGCATGGTACAAAATTAAGGGTAGAAAAAAAGAAAATACATAACTTCAAGACAGGTAGATGAGGAAAAAGAATTTTTAAAAATACTCAGCCTCTAATAGAAAATAAAAAGATGTTCAAAACAAAGCATGATAAATAGATAATCAAAAAATTGTGGTAGAAATACATCTAAAGATATTCACACTAAATGTAAATGGATTAAACTCTTCAGTTAAAGATCAATTTTTCCAGATTGGATATTTTAATTCAGCTACATGTAAAAATGAATCTACTAGATTTACTTATAAAGACATTAATAAATATCATAAATGCAATGTTCAGTGAAAACAGCAAATTGAAAAAAGAATAGAGCCCAATTGTGTGCAATTTTAAATATATTAAACAATACTGATAGGTTGTTTATAGATGCATGGAGAGGAATTTGATAGTGAGAGTAGGGACAGATGTGAATTTTATCTGTACCTGTAAAGTTGTATTTTTTTTAATTCTAGAGCAAACATGCAGCAAAATGTTAAAGTGGATTATATCTGGATGATGGGTTCATGGGTAACTGTTATATTCTATATTGGGGTGTATGTTTAAAATATTTCTTGATTAAAAAAAGAAAATTTTTCAATAACTGAATAAAACAAAGTTATATATACATATATATACATATATATATGTATATATATACACATCACAATCCCAATTTGAGGTTTTATTTTCAAAGTGTTTTCTTGTTAAGAAAATATGAGAACATGGATGTTAGCTGAACCTATTGTGGTAATCATTTCACAATATATGTAATTCAAACCATCATGCTGTACGTCTTAAACATATACAGTGATGTGTGTCAATTATTTCTCAGTAAAGCTGGAAAGAAAGAATGTATATGACATGATCCTTATACTTTTCTGTATTTTCTCAATTTTCCACAATGACAATGTTTTTTATACATTTTAAACATATCAGTTTTAAAATATAAAACATTTTCTAGGAAGAAAAAAGTTTTAACATATTTTTCAAACGTTTTCACATTTTTACATTTTATGTATAAAGACCCTTTATACTTAAAAATAACCATGGGAAGAAATTCATTCACTTTACCTCATCAAAACCAGACCCTTTACTGATGGTGCCTTGACCTAATACCTTTACTGGCCAGCAGGTGGCGGCGGCGCAATGGTCATTTTAAACCAAGAATTTAATATCCAGACCTCATTCCTAATGTGAAATAGTCTTTAGATCACACCCGATTTTTGTACCAAAGTTCTATGTGGCTTATATGTGTTCTCCCCACATACATTTGTTTCTCTATATTCGCTAAGAATGAGTGTTCCAGAGCTCTGACTCCTGCCACTCCAGTTGCAGAAAAATCTCCTGGAGAAGAAAGTTTTAAAAAGCCACAGGTAATGCATCGTGGAGCTCCGCCCACTTGGTTCCTTTAGTCCAGTGAAATGTTTCATCATTATTCTACATAAACCTGACCCAAAATAGTGTTGTCGTTTTCAATTCAACATTTACCAGCTCGCTGAGAAAAATATATGAAACCAAATCCAAAAATTGGTCCTATCCTTCCAGCATTCTATGAAAAAAATAACTCTTTTCACCGTCTAAACATCACCTCTGTACAGCATGAAGTGCCCAGATCAAGAATTTTATAGACCATTAAGTTGCTTAGTGTGTGTTGGACGTGGGAACCTCTCAGTCTACACTTGTCTTGTGAATATTGCTAACTCAGATCCCACATTAGCAGAGCTAACATGCAGAAATGCAGCATTTATGTCAACCCAGAAACCGGCAGCAGAAGATGATGGTTCTCTGCTCTGCTCTCCCTGATGGGCTTCCTGACTGTGCAAACAAGGTGCTTCCCCGTAAATTCTCTGTCCGCCTTCCTAGGGTCCTCCCAGAGACCTCTTCCACCTCCTGTCTCCCTGGCTCTTAAAGACACAGAGCATTTTAGGCTCTATCCAGGCCTCTTTGCATACTAACAGACCTAGAGGCCCAAGGCAGCATCCACCCAGCTTCCTCAAAAGAATGGATTTTATGTTTGTTCTCATCATTCTCTCTCTACCTCTTTTCTTTTATCTCCCGTTAGCCACGTCCAAGCTCCCTTGGGTCCTTTCTTTCTAACAAGCTTCCTTGAGCTTCCTCCAATGGTAGTTTCCCATCCATAGAATGAGAATAACAGAAGTGAACCTTATTTGCAACCACTGAAGCTGTTTTGAGCACGGTTGTGTGTAGGAGAAGCAGGTTATAGAAGCAGTTTGCAACTGACGACCCACATGACTGGGCGACTGGACGACTGGGCTCCAAGGCTCAGAGACCCGACGCGATGTCATTGCAGCCCATGGATATGGCCCCCATACAACCTCTTGCCCTTGGGTTCCATATTCATCCTCCTAGCTGCTCTATGAGGCGGGTACTACAAGTATGGCCTACCTGAATCTCACTAGTAGAATATGTGTTAGAAAGCTTTGCAAAAAGGTTTACCCAAAAGTCACTGTTTGATGCTCCTGC
Organism: Mesoplodon densirostris; assembly: GCF_025265405.1. Taxonomy (NCBI): domain Eukaryota; kingdom Metazoa; phylum Chordata; class Mammalia; order Artiodactyla; family Ziphiidae; genus Mesoplodon; species Mesoplodon densirostris. The sequence goes on from NC_082664.1 coordinate 107,119,191, forward strand.
ATCTAATGAGAGGATATATGAAGCTGCTGGCAGTCATAGGACCAAGTCATGGTCACTCACTGATTTAATTTAAACATTGTTTAAATACGATGTGCCTTATTACTATCATCTTCCTTACATTATGGAGCAAAAGTGCCTGCTAAGAAAGTAAACAATTCTGTGAGACTAAGAGGCCTAGAAAAGCACATACATTGGACAAAAAACGTGGAAGTGAAAGAAATGGACACATAAAGATATATCTCTGATCACATGCAAGCCCACAATGGCTTTATTTTTCTATGCACAGAAAAATAAAGAAAACTATAAAAGTGTGGTTGGTTGTGGAGAGCTTCACTATGTTACTCAGGAAATCATGATATTTTTGAGAAACTGGAAAAAAACAGGTGAGGGGCTTGCTGGCCACCATGGGATGCCAGAATATTCTGTGGGAAGAACAGAAGAGGCTAAGCGTCTTCAAAGGTCAGAAGAAGGAGAAAGAGCATTCTGTGAAGAAGCTGAGTTCCAAACCAAGGCCTGGATAGTTGGAAAGATTAAAGAATAGATGAAATGTGAAAGAAAGGGTATTTTCGAGATCACAGGTGGCAGAAGCTGCTGCGGTGGTGCAGCTGCAGGCACCCTCCCCTGAGAACAGCAGACAACCTTGAAGAAAAGTAGTTTACTGCAAAACAAAATTTTTATGTGGATGAAACTAGGTACTTTTTTTAAATGGTTGACATTTTATATGTGCATTTCAGAAGACAAGAAAATGTGCCAGCTCATAAGGCCTCTAAAGAGAGGCTAACACTAATTTTTGGAGGAAAATGTAAGGCTTAAGCTCTGATTGGTGTATTCTTCCAACAACTCCAGTGTCCTTTAGAGCCATGTTGAAGAGAACGAATGCATTGTCTGCCGTGAGGCATCTGAATCCTAAGGCCTTTAGCAGTAATGATGTTAGGAGCTTTCTGTCACCATCCACTAAAGACTGTTCGAAGAATGAATTTCTGCAATCGGCACTCTTTTATTGAAGGAGGTCACTCCTAATGCTGCTTATTATGAAGATAATGTCCAAGTCACTTTCCAGTCTATGGACCAAAGAGTCATTATATCTTCCACACATTTCACACCCAAAAGAGATCACAACCTCTATCTCCCTCCTCTCACCTTCAAACCTTACTCACCTTCAATCTGTATGACTTCAATCTGTAAGGAATCATTTTTTTATTTGCCTCATTGTTTGTTTTTTTCACTATGTGTTTTTGGAATTTTTATGTGTTTTACCGTATTATTTCATTGTTCATTTATATCAGCATAAACGTATGATGAAGTAATAGAGAGGAAATAATTCCTATAGCTGCTGGACAACAAACATACCCACCAATGATTTAAGTGATTAAAAAGTGAGATAATTTTTAAAACACCTTTGTGTTGTGCAAAAATCATTAGTGCATTGTTATAAAGTGTTTGATTTTAGTGATTTGAGGGAGTCAGCTGGGATCCTCGGATGAGCTCGAAATGTACTCATTATTTTTCCTATTTTAAATAATGTGGTATAGGTTTCTGCTCTGTGAATATTCACTGTCTTATATGATTTCAGGAACAAATTTGTTTTAGATAATAAGGCATGCTTGCACTATTGTCCTCTTTATGAAGTCAATGCTCTACCCTGAGCTATACCCCCTCTGCTCTTATCCTGTTTTTTATAGTAGAAGAAACTAAAACGCAGAGAATTTTGTAACTTGTCCCAGATCACCCACATGTGAGCAAGTGGTAAAGCCAGGATTTGAGGCCCACTCAACTGCTTCTACGGCCCAGGCTATTACCTCTACACAATACTCGCTCCTGGGTAACGGAACATTTGCCAGGGTAAGAAAAAAAAATCAGACTGATGGCCCAATCCCTCAGGACTCACCAGGTTAAGGATAGGGTCCATCTAGTTTAAAAGTTTTCAGTAGTTGAAAAACCAAAGTGACAAGCTCCTTTGCATTGGGCAGAAGGGATTTTTTTTAAATCATTGTTTGCCCAAAGGATTTATTTTAAAGTGCCTTGCCCAAGCATTCCTGGTTTGTTTAAACAGTAAATTGGTTATTAAATAGCACTATAATTTACCACAATCTAACTACACAGAATTTTAAAATTTAAAATTTAGGTGAAAGTCATAACTAGGAAAAAAAATTAATTCCTATCATGGAGTTATCAAAAAGTCCAAACTTCAGAAAATGTCATGGAGTCAACATAGATGGGTTCTAACTTTACCTTACAAATCTAAAGGAGACAGCATTCATAGCTAAGACACCAGGTTCACCGAAGAAAAAAATAAAACATGCTTTGTATGCTTTAATTAGTATATCACTGGAGAAAGACCATGTTATTTTACATTTTCTACTTGATGTTAAATGTCACAGACCTCTCGTCCAGAGCCAACAGACACAGTGCCCGGGGCTCATAATACTTCTAAGGGCCATGAAAATATTTTTTTTCTTTTAAAATCAGAAGAAAACCAACACAAACCTTTAGGCAGAAGAAAAAGCTTTATTATATAATATTAATAATGTCATCTGTATAACAACATGTAGTGAAATACACTTTTTCATATTTTTTTAATGGAAAAAGAGTTCCATGAAGGCAAAAGTGCATAGAGCCCACAGAGTTCACACTGGACCCCTCCTCTTCTCCCCACATCATCTGTTCCACATTCCAAGCATTTGGGGTCAGTCTCCATCTTACTGTTCTGGGCAGGAGGGAGTCATCTGGTGAACACTGATGCCCACGGGCCAGTGCCTTATAGTCAGCATCCTACGTGGGAGGACTGGGGAATTCTCCAAGAAGATGAGTCTAGTGGGCCACGCTGCAACTGGATCATCAGTCTAAAGAAAAATTAGCCTTTTATATCCAGAAAAGACAAAAACTAATTCCATAAGATACACACACCCCAATATTCATAGCAGCAATGTTTACAGTAGCGAAGATACGGAAGCAATCTAAGTGTCCATTGACAGATGAATGGATAAAGAAGATGTGGTACATATATACAGTGGAATATTACTCAGCAGTAAAAAAAAAAAAAAAAAGAATGAAATGGGGATCAGGGTGGTGGTTGTGGGATGAATTGGGAGATTGGGACTGACATATATACACTAATATGTGTAAAATAGATAACTAATAAGAATCTGCTGTATAAAAAAATAAATAAAATAAAATTCAATAAATAAATAAAATTCCAAAAAAATTAAATTAAATTAAAATTAAAAACGAATGGAATAATTCCATTGCAGCAATATGGATGGACCTAGAGATTATCATACTAAGTGAAGTAAGTCTGACAAAGACAAATATCATATGATATCATTTATATGTGGAATCTAAAAAAATGATACAAATGAATTTATTTACAAAACAGAAACAGACTCACAGACATAGAAAACAAATTTATGGTTACCAAAGGGGAAAGCCTGGGGGATCAATAAATTAGGAGCTTGGGATTAACAGATACACATTACTATATATAAAATAGATAAACAACAAGGTCCTACTGCATAGCACAGGGAACTGTATTCAGTATCTTGTAATAACCTACAATGGAAAAGAATCTGAAAAAGAATATATATATTTATAATTTATATATTTATATTTATATTTTATATATATTATATATATATATGTAAATCACTTTGCTGTACACCAGAAACTAACACAACATTGTAAATCAACTATCCTTCAATAAAGATGATTAAAAATTTTAAAATTAGCCTGAGAGCAGAATGTCTGTCAGTGGGAAATGATATAGATATTGATGGGTACCTTGATTTGGGTGTAAGTGGGGGTATACACCGAAAAGCCAAGTCAAGTGGTCATGGATACCCCACCATAACCAGCCACTGCACAGTCAAACCCTTGGACACAAGGCAGGCAATGTGGACAAAAGAAATCCAGAGACTCATCAGAAACCATATGAGTCTTACACACCGTCTCCTCTCCTCACACACAGTTTTACTTTCTTCTTGGAGAGAAAGGTCTCGCGGGGCCCTCACTGTTTTTTCCGCCCAACGTGACCCACCCTGACTTGAAGCTCCATTTCTGCAATGTCACAGTTGACCGACTGAACATCAAACCTGGTCCCCACGTGGGTGTCAGCTGTAGGAAAAGCGTCACCCTGACATGGACCCCCACCCATCGGCTGTGTGTGTCACCAGCCAGATCAATCCCACTCTGCTCCACATGCTTAGAAACCAAGACTAATAAATCATTTGCCCGCTCTCAACCCACAGATGGTAAGTGTGGTTCAATGCAGGTAATTATTTTAAAAAATGACTTTGGGAGCAAAAAATCAAAACTTGGGAGTCTGTGTCTAATAGAAAAGGCCTGCAAAGAGATTTGGGAGTTCTAACAACGCCAAGGAGCAGGTGAAAGGTCTCGGAGCCTGACAGTAGCTGGGCAGCCTGATTGACAGAATCGATCCTTCTCTCCAGCATCACCAAGCCCTGGATCTGTTCGCCTCTGGGACCCCGTGCCAGGCGGCAGGAGTCGGAGCGAGAGTATTCCCTCCTGCTTCAATGCATCTGCAGAAAACAGCCCCACCAACCGAACAATTACCAAGACTGTCAGCGCGAGAAGGTGTTGGGACAGTGACAGGGTTACGTAAAAGCCTCAGGGGCTAAGTTGAAATGTTCCAAGGAGCCACATTAAACCACTCTTTATGTTTCCACCCCCATCTTCCCTCCAACACCCCCCTTTTCAAAACACGTATTTTTCTTGTCCCTTTAACTTTCACAAGGATGTTACGGTTTCTGCAAAAAAAAGTAGCATGAATGACATGTCTTTATTATCTCAGCGGTCACTCACTATTATGATCGGTCCTCCCCTAAGCTGGAAGCTCCCTCTCTGTTTCCCAACGTGAGCCATTGGCTGATGCTTTGGCCTGCCACTATTTCATAATGAAAGCATCCTCTCCTAAGAGACTTCAAGGATTCCCTTGCTCTGTGCGAGGTAAAAGACTCAGCCTCTTCTCAGATTCCCTCTGAACGTTTTGTTTGTTTCCTGCAGAAGGAGATTTTCTGGATGTCGTTCAGAGCTGAAATTTTCATATCAATTATCAGAGAGCTGTAATCCATTGTCTAGTAGAAAATGGCATTATGCCGAAGCAGAATTCAACCATGGTTCTTTGGGCCCCTCGCAATCGAATGCCTCCAACAAACATTGTTAACCAAGGTGATTGTATTTTCTCCAGAAATGGATGAATATCCCCGATGCCCAAAGCAGCCCTCAAGTAGGTTAATTCAGTCAACCAATGAATTATGTGAGTAAAATTAATTCAATTGATTGTTTGACAGAACTGTTCCATCTTTACATCATTCAATAACTGTCTTTAATTTTCAAATTGTATATATTTAAGGTATAAAATATGATGATTTGATATACATACACATAGTGAAATGATTACTACCATCAGGCTAATTAACATCTTCATCTCCTCACATAGTTACCATTCTTTCTTTCTCTTTTTTTTTTTGTGGCGAAAGCTCCTGAAATCTACTCTTAGCAAATTTACAGTATTCAAAAGAGTATTATTAATTATAGTTATCATTGCTGTACGTTAGATCTTAGACTTAGCCACCCTACATAAATTCAGCTTTGTACACTTTGACCAACACTCTCCCATTCCCCCCACCTCCCTGCCCCCGGTGACCACTCTTCAACTCTCTGCTTCTCAATAACTGTTGAGTGTCTGCTTGGTTGTGGGCAATGGGATAGGCATTCAGGATACAAGGATTAAAACATCCCGGTCCCACCTAACTTCAAGGAAATCACAATCAAAAGTTTCACATCTATGTGGAGAACTTTGGCAACTTCTTTTTTTTTATTATTAGTTTCTGCTTTATAACAAAGTGAATCAGTCATACATATAGATCTGTTCCCACATCCCTTCCCTCTTGCGTCTCCCTCCCTCCCACCCTCCCTATCCCACCCCTCCAGGCAGTCACAAAGCACCGAGCTGATCTCCCTGTGGCAACTTCTTTTAACCACAGCAAGAAAAATGGGATTCATGTAAACGGATGAATGGGATCTCAGAAAAATAGTGCTAGAACAAGGTACATTCTTACCCCAAGTGAAAGAAAAGAAATCCTATAAATTAATGGTATAGAATTTACCTTGAGCTGTGAAAGATATAGAGTGGTATGCTTTAGAAACTTGCTGACACTACAAGTTATATTCAAAGGCATGGAAGCAAACCTAAGTACTTAGCTTCAGAAGAAATGCAGTCAGTGCTTGGGAACCAATTCCGGGGAGAACATCATGGTTATCACCACCCAGGGGTGAGCGCACAGGGCCAGGCAGGGGCGTGAATTTACATCATGTTTTAGACACTGATGAAATAGCACTCTCTTCATTACCATTCCCAACATTAACAGGGCAAGGTGAGGAAGGAAGTTAACACCTGTTTTCAGAATGCACATACTTCTCTAGATTCAGAAGATATTCAGCCTTAGTGGACGTGGAATTATGACTACCACAAACTGCACAGCATGTAATTAACTGCCAAATTCCCTTTGAGTTGCTTCAGAGTCAACCCCATAGGTTGATTGAAGAACTTGTTGTGTTGATAAGCTCTAAACTAATTCTCACTGGTAACAATTCCTCAAAAAGCTGAAAACCAAACACACACACACACACGCACATACAAGCTAACCCGGGTCTTGTACGTCCTGGAGCCACACCAATGACAGGGTCAATAATTGTAGCTTAATTAGCACCTTTTCATAGCAAAGCCTGTCAAGGCGAGGAGCAGAAGATGCAGTAATCATGAAATCACTCAGCAGTGCCAAGGCAACAGATGAGAAGGAACAAAGGAGAAAGAGAGAGAGGCTGCATCTTAAATGTGCCAAAAGAAGATGGCAGCAAACAAGCTCGAGTGTTTTTCAGGTGTATTATATGAATGGCATCCCAGCAAGAAAAAAAAACTGTATTAAACGGCAACAACAACAAAACAAGATCACATATAGACCAATCAAAACATTCTTAGGAAACAGCTCTCTGAAAACTTTTGAGATTTTCTTCTTGGCCACCATCTGGACTTACCTGGGAGAGAACCAACCGTGGGAATGCAGTTGGGATTGAGCACAAATCATTAGGAGGCTGTGTAATTCACTCATATTGCACATCTCACCTCCGGGGTGAAAGGTTGCCTGGTTCAAGACCTGGAGTGCAACTCAAGGTCACTCCCAGTGAGGTCATTCTCTCCCCTCCCTGACCATCCAGGTGGAAATTAAAGATCCCAGGATACTTTTCAAAATAGCACAGAGGATCACTTAGCTGCCTGGCTTCAGTCTCAATAAAACCCAACTTAATGTTCCTGGCTGGGAATGAGTCCTTCTTGAATACGGGAAAGTCTGTGTTCTAGTCCACAATTATTAAGCTGTCCTTCGAGCACTGTAATTACTTTATAATCCACAGAGGACTTTAAGATACTTGGAGAGTGAGGGATGTTATGACAGCATTCAATTCTATTGTAATTTATAATTGAATTTATCCACAGAGAAATAGTTGGTCACTAAATGACAGTGTCGTCTAGGGAGAAAATTTACAGGTATAGGCTTTACAACTATCAGAAGGCTTAGCGCCAAGAAAATTCAAACTCCAAAATAAGAACTTTCAAGAAAAACGTAGTTTTGGGTTGAGTGTTCATATTTTCAAAAACATATTCTCCAAAAGTAACATTTTAATAACTCAATCCCCTATTAGTTTGATATATACTCAAATTTGGGGAAAATAGACCTGATGCGTAATGAAGATAAATCTAAACAGTTTCCATTAATTTCTCCTATTGAGGAGAAGTTTATCCTTTGAATAACATTGGGTAGATGTATGTGCTTTGTTTTAAAAGAATTAAGAAAATTAAAAACCTACAAAATGCATTAATTTTATACTGACTTTTTGCAAGGAAAATAATGAGGTAAGTAAGTATGTCTTAAAGTAAAGTAACCTCATTCTATACATCAGAGTTCATATGAACAGCCATAAAGGACATGTTTAAACTTAAATATTGCATCTGTAATCCATCTTTCAACCTGCTGATCTGAAAGATATTTCCATAGTTGGAAATTAGCAGATTTCTAAGAGAAAAGAGCAAAGGATAGGATAAAGTGGTATTTTATCTGTTGATTCATGAAAAAATTATCCCAACACTTAGAAGCTTTAAACAGCAAGCATTTATGTTCTCATAGTTTCTGTGGGTCAGGAATGCAGGTGTGGCTTAGCTGCGTGTCTTGAGGGAGCCCAGGGTCTCTCACAAGATTCAATCAAGATGCTGGTCAAGACGTTGGTGTGGGTCTCATCTCAAGGCTCAGCTGGGGAGGGTTCTACTCTCAAACTTGCTCATGGTTGTTGCCAGGACTCAGTTCCTCACAGGCTGTTGGATTGACTAAAGTCCTCAGTGCTTTGTTGGCTGTTGGCGAGAGGTCTGCCTCACTTCCCACCCCACGCCCCCACCATGGGTCTCTCCATAGGGCAGCCCACAACATGGCAGCTGGCTTCATCAATGCAAGAAGGGAGGCAGCAGGAGGGAAGCCGGAGTCTTTCTATAATCTAATCCCAGAAGTGACATCCATCACTTTCCAAAATTCTATGTACTAGAAATGTGTCACTGGGTCCAGCCCACATTCAAAGGAAGGGGATCACACAAGGAGGGGGGGATCATTGGGGGCCATCTAAGAGGTTGCCTGCTGCAGGCATGTACCTATGTAGTGAAGAATGAACTTTACCTGAAGAGAGGTCTGGCTCTGTCCCAGCTCTGTCAGAGTTCATATGAACAGCCATAAAGGAGGTAACCTCTACACCTGGGAATTTCCTGAGTGACAGCAGTGTATTTGTTATTCATGGTAGGTCCCTGGATAGTTTATTCTAAGAAGGTGATTCAGGATGGGGGACTGACTATGAGAAGGACCAACCATGTGATTAGAGAGTTTAGGCTTTGAGCAACCTGATACCAGCAGGCCTTCCAACGAGAGAAGGGGGCCTAGAGATTGAGTCACATGGTCAAGGATTCAATCAATCATGACTACATAATGAAACCCTAAAAAACACTCTGGACTCTGAAACTTGGTGAGCTTCCCAGGTTGGCCATACTCCATGCATATTGTCACATGTGTTATCCTCCTGTAGGAGGATAACACATCCCTGAGGACACTGAAGCTTTACATGTGAGACATTCCTGGTCTCAGATTCTGCCCTATGTGTCTCTTCCTTTGGCTGGTTCTGATTGGAATCCTTTTGTTATAATAAGACTTTAATTGCAAGTATAGTGCTTGTAAGTATAGAGTTCTGTGAGTTACTCTAGCAAATTACCAAACCAGAGGAAGCCCATGAAGACCCCCAAATTTATAACTAAATGGTTTCATGTGAGGGTGGGCCTGAGGACACTCACTCTTATAGCTGGTGTCAGAAATCTTGGGCAGACTTGGCAGTGTTGGAGGACCGTGCCCTGCACCTTGAGTTTGGCTAACTGCAGGTAGTACCTAAGAGACTTTTGCCGTTCTATTATTCCAAAAGGAATTGTCTATTTTGTTTGTGGGTTCATTCGTTTGGGATTTGGCTCTATTTCTGTTTTTTAGGACAATCTCCTCCAAAGATGTCTTAGGTAAGAAAGTGGGGAAACTATTGCTATCCTTTAAAAGAACCCAGTCCCATCGAGTGAGCACTTCCAGTCTAAGGGAACCTCCAGGACACTGGTGACCACTGTGTCAGAGCAGGAGAGCTGGAAAGTGAACATGACAATGATATGAGTTTATCAATCCCACCAAATAAAATGGCAGCCAAATTATTGAAATGTTTGTCAGTTCAATAGCATAGTAAATATTTTGAGATTTCTATCTCAGTATATTTTACTGAATACATTTTAGACAATTTGAAGTTTAGATTATTCCTTCATCGTAATCCCCCACGAAATAAATATTTACTGAGAGTCTTCTATGTGCCAAGCACTGACATAGTGCTTTTCCAGCATGCCTCCATTTAATCCACAAAAATTATGCCATGAGTTAGTTACTATTACTGTATCTTACATTGTATTTTACGTATGAGGAAACTGAGGAACAGAGAGATTAAGCTGGCAAGAAAAATAACGTTCTAAATTCATACTGAAAAGCAAGTTAGCAGATCCTATACCAATTCTTAGTAAGATCATTTTTACTTAGGATGTAAAACTGATTGATAAACATTAGACTTTGACTTTTCATTGCTGTGGACAGATCGCTGTAAAATTAATTGGTTTTTACAGGCAATTGAAATTATGCATAAAATTTAAAAAAAAAAATTTAAACTATCTTCTTATAACAAAGATTGCAAACTCAGAAGATGCAAGTGCTGGACAGATGATGTAAATGAGTGAGTGGTGCCTTGGTGAACCCAGGAATGCCAGCCCCATCTATAGGGAGCAAAGACCACATGGACCCCCATTGCAGCCTGTAAGAACTGGGTCCAGCATTTCCTGACTACAGGCTTTTCAAGAAAGTCCCAAAAACCTGGAGTTTCCTGTGAAGACTTCTGATTTTTAAATGTTGCCAACAAATTCTTTTTTTTTTAATTCTGTAAGCTAAGCAAAGCACATTGGTGGTCCAGAATTTTGACCTAGAAAAATTAGCAAAGAGAAAAGAAAGTTAGTTTTTGTTCATTTGATCCCTGTGAAGAATCAAATCAGACATCCTAGTCCAGGATTGGTGCCATAATAGCTTGACTCCATGGAGTGGATCACTTCATAGAGTAACTCTCCACCTCTCAAACGTTGCAGACACAGCACTGACAAGGGAAAGACAGCTACGGAAGGTCCCATGAAGTCATGAGCTCTTGAGGTTGGGAGAAATCTTAGAAGATGAGCTAGTCCACTGAAGGAATCCCTTCTACAAGTATTTCTGACACATAATTACCCAGCTTCTTGAATCTCCTAGGGGACTAATTTGAAGGTAGCCCATCTCACATATAAAGACCTGCAAATGTTATAAAAATTCTTCCTAATACTGGCTTGAAATGTGCCCTCTGCACACTGGTCCTAGTTCAGTTTTCTGGAGCCACATGACAGATCTGATATTCATAGACATCTGGTATACCCCAAGTCTTCTCTTATCTTGACTTATCAACTCTCAGCCTTTCCTCATACAAATGCTCTGGGAATTTCTCAGTACTCTGGTCACCCTATTCTGGGCCAACTTCATGATGTAAGTCTCCCTTTTAAAACAAAGTACCTAGAAATAAACAGGCAGATGAGCTCAAACTGCCCCTTGAAATAACATGACACTCCATACAAAGCCAGGCTACAGTCCCAATGAGAAAAGCCTACAGCACACCATGTGACCATTGTGGATATATAACTGAGGGGTCAAGATGAAATAGTCAAACATCTACCTCAAATTTTTAATTTTAATTTTGTAATTTAAGAATTAAATGCCATGCTTATTCTGAATCCCATAGTTTATTATAATAGATTCATTTAGAACTGTGGCTTCTAAGAATTCCTACCCACTTGTCTTCACAAAAATTATTCACTCTCCATTTGCATCTTTGACATCATCTTTGCTACCACTAGAGCCTCTTTTGGAATCATGTAAAAAAGTTTTCCAGAGAACACCAACTTCTGTTTTAAGTTGTTCAAAATGAAGTCTTTTAAAAATGTTTCACTGACATACAACATGCAAATACAGAAAAATACACAAATTTGTGTATGGCTTGTTGGTTTTGCACATAGTGCACTGACCCTTGCACCCATCACATGGCCATCACCCCAGCAACCTCTCCCTTTCCCTCTTTCAGAAGGTGATCACTATCCTGACTTCTAACACAGTCGATCAGAGCTGCCTGGTTTGGAATTTTATATAAGTGCTTTTTTGTGTTTAGCTCCTTTGGTCAATGTTCATCTATAGTGTTTCATTTTGTAGTTGTAGTTCAAGGAATATGGCACTGTTTAAATCTGTGTGTGATGCATTTACTAAAACTTTTCACCCAAGCCACAAAAGTCCACTTGCATAAAATTAGGCAATTAGGCTTTTTAAATTCATCTCATAGGTTTGGGTGTGTGATTTCCACAATATAACCCCTTACGGGTTGGGTTTTGTAGAGTGATCCCTAAAACATCAGTGAAAGACTTGTTTAAACTAACATTCAGCTTTTAAAATTGTGAGGTCATACACCTGGGAATAATCACTAAATTGATGTTAAATCTCTTTGCCTCCTTTTTAAACTGATTCTATCAAGGGGCTCTGAAAGCATAAAAACTAGCATTAACTGAGGTATTTTTAGGGTAATATGTCTTCTTAATAATATTTTCTTCGTATAATATGAGAGACTTTGTTAGAACCTGAATATAAGGTGACTTTTTTTCTGATGGATACCTTTGGTAAGAAAAAAAAAAACATGCATTCAGGCATAAATAGTGTCTCATATTGACCTCTTATCACTTGGGTCCCCCTATTGTCTCTTACTGAGTTTGTGATCAGTTAAAGTACCCAGATGTTTTGCATATGAATTCCTATCAAGCTATTATCCCCAAAGTATGTACATTTATACTTATACTCACACTTTTAGCTAAATATAAATTTTTACATTAAAATTTTATATTGAGATCATCTTGCATGTATATAATGCTTAGGATTTTTCAAAGCACTTTCAGATGCATTATCACAAAAATTTGATGCAATAGCTCAGGGAATGAATTATTACACACATTTTATAGATATGAACATAATTATCACTGCTAGGCTTCACTTTGTTTAAAGGGATAATTCTCATGTTTTATAAAAGGCTCATTCAAATGGAAAAAAATACTATATAGCAAAATCAGCAAAAAGTCACGGTATTTGAATATTCACCAAAAAACCACAAAGAGTAAGCAAGCACATGGGAAAATACCATTGCTATAAATAAAAGAAAAGCAAATTGAAATAATGAGTGCCATTTCAGACCTAGTACATGAACAAAAGAATGAGGCAAAATCCAACACTGATAAAATTGCAGTGAAACTGTTAAGCTTATTACTTGCTGGTGACAATATAAATTAGAATAAGTCTCCTGAAAAAGTGAGTTGACAATATATTTTTAATGTCAAAAAAAGTCATATCCTTTAATCAGTTATTTCCATGTGTAAAATTTATACTTTAGGTCATAATTTAGAAGAAGTAAACAAGTTATTTGCAGGAAGATGTTCACTGAAGAATTATTTACAATAATAAGAAAAGGAAACAATAATATTGTTTAAAATATTTTATTTTAAAAATAAACAATATTTATTTCAAATAAATAAAACAAAAAGCTTTGCTCAAATGACCTGATCACCCTATCTCTCTCTTACCCATCTAATTCTATACTTTGGAAATATAGGAGAAAAAAATTGCTGTGTCTCCATCCTACCACAATTGCTTGTGCCCAATATTCCCAAAGAGGAATGCATTGCGTTTCATACAAATACCTTCTCATCAAACTTCCTCATCTAATTATGCAGTTAAGTTTGCATTTGTCTCAGAACAGTCTCTGTTCAACTCCTGGCCAGAGAAGGCTAATGGGCTTCAAACGCACATGAGAATGGTGCTCCTCAAAGCAGAGAGTGGGCAGGGATGTCTGCCCACAGACAAATGAATTGTGTGATGAAAATACATTGGCATGAGCCTCCAGACACCCTGAGCAATTGCTTATCCGATGACTGTGCCCTCTAAACACTTCAGAGGCTCACCATGTGAGCATGCACCCAGAAGGTACCTCTCTCGTGGTGTAAAATGCACAGTAGCTTCCCAACACCTCACTCTTGGGGGAGAGAGGGCTCCATCTATACCATTCATAACAAGCACAGACCAAAGAAACATCATTTAGACTCTAACATGACATTTGATTTTCTCCTAGAAGGGAAAATGTTTGGTTGTTTGGTATGTTAGCTGGGATGTACAGGGACTACCTGGAGGAGGAAAGCAGTGTATTCGAGGGAGTTTTGCAACTCAAACAATCTAGTGCCTTAACTTCCCTTCCTAGGGCACAGCAGAATCTGCTTAGACCACGGAAACACTGTGCTCAAAGTCCCAACTGCACAGGTCTCTGGTCACTTCATGACGTGTTGATTGTTCTTGACAGGCAAGGAATAGAGCAGGAAACTGCAACCTTGCACCCATCTGACTTGACTCTGGGCAGACGAGCCTCGGTTTGGGCTTCGTTGAGCTCTACACGATGGCTGGAGCCCCTCCTTCTGTTAACCCCCCTCACATCCGATTCACTGTAAAACTCAGACCAAGTCTAGGGCAGTTAAATATACAGCTTGGGTAATTAAATGGGTTACAGATGAATATTATTTAGTCGGCAAACTACCCTGCAAAAGGTTCCAGAGGGTTGTGTCTTGAGGGTTGTAGCTCATTTGTGGGGTTGTGCCAGGAAATGGCTAACACCTGCAAGCGTTTCTGTGCAGTTGGGCCCCCGGGACTGGCTACCTTGTATATACAAATCAGCCTCGCCTCTAGGCCGGGGAGTCACGATAGTCTCACATGGCAGAGGATGGCAGTCAAACAGGGCCTTTTAGCAATGCCTTTGGAGAAAACAACTCAGCTCACTGTGTGTGGAACTAACATTTTCCACCCATGTATGTCTTCAGGCAACCAATCTTAGGGACACTGGCACTAAAATAAGCCCTTTGCATGCTCCCTATCCACCCCAGGCCTTCTGAAAGCGCACAAGTTTTTCATGAAAAAGCTACCTCACAGACTGGACCATTTTCAGAGAACAATTTCTCTGTCCGTCTAGATCAGGGTTTCTGCCTACAGCATCTGGGAATGCTCCCTAAACCTGCAGGTAGAACTGGCAACAGGTATAATGATGGGGAGAGGTTCTATAGCTTTTGTTTCCCAAAGACTGTCACTTTGCTCTGCCTGGTGTAAATTCTCCAGTCTCTCAGAGCAGCAGGAATCTAATGAAAGACTTTAAGGGAGTGTGAGCCATCTCCTCCTCTTTCTGGGCATGCAGCAGACCCTGCTTCCCAGCATCCCTTGCTGGCAGGTGTGGCCACATGACTGGGTCCCAGCCAGTGTGATGTGGGAAGGAAGATGGCGTCTGACTTGGCCAAGGCTTTTAAGAAGTGGCTGACCCTCTTTCACATCCTTTCTCCTTCTACCAGTGCTTGCAGAGGATGGCAGGTGTGTAGGGCATGTGGAACCAGAAGGCAAAAGGAACTGGATTCCTGAATCACTGTGTGGAAGAAAGCTTCCTGCCAGCCAGGAACAGCTGCCTCAAACTATGGAGCAAAAAATAAAGTTCTAAGGTGTTGAGTCATTATACATGTTTGTATAGAGTAGGCTGATCTACTTGAACACAGAAAGTGAGCAACATGGTCAGATTTGCATTTTAGGATGGGCCTCACATTTCAAATATAGTTTTTGTGGTGAAGAGAGACATCAGGCTTTCATTTTACTATAATACTTTTTGTATTATCACTTTTCAAAGTGCCTGATACATCCCATCATTCCCAAAGTGCCAAAATCTTAGACAACAACAAAAAAGCATTTTATTTATGGATTAGCTGCTGGGTCATCACCTTCAGATATCGAACACAAGGGCAGAGTCTTCCCATGCTATTTCCCTAAGTGTTACATCCAATTTTCCCTTGAATATCTCTAGTTCTAGTGTCTTGACAGCTTCCTGAGCAAAATTATCCTACTGCCTGATTGACCTTCGTGGTTCAGAATGTTCTCTTTCCTCCATGTCAGACTTTAGTTTTCCTTCTTCTAACTTAAGACTGGCCAGACTCCAGTGAATGAATTAGCTCTATAGTAAAACTCAGAAATATGGTTTTAAATGACTTAAATTAGTCTTGATTAAGTTCTCCCTGGATGAGATCTCATTTAATCATCCTAACAAGGGTATGAACACAATCTCCATTTGACTGGCTCTGGGATTTCAAATAACTCGGCCATGGCTACAACACAAGGAGTGAGATCATGCCAGAGATGAGGGCTGATGAACACAAGCACAGACCCATCCCGACCCACTTGGCTTCCTCCCATGCAAGTGATAGAAGGACTTTGGCCACTGACTCATGTTCAAGTTCCTCAACAGTCTGGGGAGATAAAGCTTTGAATTCATTGAGTATTTTAAGAAGGGTCCATTTCCCAGGTCTGGAATGACCTTGTTTTCACAAGCACTGTAATTCTTTTGAGAGTGGACCAGGGAGAACCTTTTGTAAGCAGGAGGTATATGAGGCAGTAGATTGAAAAAAAATTACTCTCATGGCTCAAACCGAGCTTCCAGAACTGATCTGAAAAGGAGTTGGGAAATTTGGAAATTTTATATTGGTCTTGATCAGGTCTCTCTGTTTATGAGTTAAGAATCTGAGACTGGGGACCTGGGTGTCTCTCGTCTTCTCCTCCTTCCGTTCCTTGCTCTCCCATGAGGAAGAGGAATGGTCCCCCCAGCCTCCAGCACACCCTCACACTCCAGCAGTCCTTGTTCGGTGACCACAGCTGGTCTCTGCTGTGGGCAGGATCAGCCTTCTTAAGTCAGGAGAGAGGCATTCACACCCACCATGCTCCCCTCCCAGGACAGAGACGCCAGGACTTGGGGGCCAGGCAGCCCTGAGCAGCCGGTAGCTGTTAACGAGGCTGTTCCAAGCTCGTCGCCAGAGCTGGGTAATGAGGTCAATATGAAAACAATTGGGAGACACGTTCACCAGGAAACACAGGCAGAGTGGAAACAGCCCAAACTTATGTCGTAGAATCCAAACCCATGGAATCAATTACCAGGAAACATGACATAACCTTTCAAACTCAGGGAACATCGCTCGGAGAGCAGGCTGTCCTGCTCTTTTCCATTTCACTGCTGCCCCCGAGGCTGCAAGTCACTGTAAATAACAGTCCAGTCTCCAAATCTGTGCTCCTTTAATGAAACACGCCCACGCAGCATCGAGTTTGACACTGGGGCATGCACACGCACACACACACACACAAGCACACATGTGTGTATATATGCATACAAACATACATGTATATACATGTCCTGTGTATATACATTTTAAAATTTATTTCAATCCCTTCCAACTTAATATTTTATATCCTTTATTCGAATATTTATCCTAGCTTATATTTTGAACAGAAATCTTTGGGAGCCAGTGCATGTTTTCAAATGAGAAAATAACCTTTACATCTTTGTACAGAGTAGGCTGATCTACTCCAATGCATATCATTCTCAGCAGAAGCCAGTGATCCCCGTATTGAGATCAGCAACAACGCCATTTTCCAGACCAACACTGACCCAGCCCAGAAAGTCTACTCAGCCCTGCACTTCCCTTTTCTATCATCTTTCTTCCTTCCACCTTCTCCACACCCCGTTAGAATCCAGACCCAGAGCATTTTCTTCACAACCAGCAGTGTCATGTGTTCTCTCTTCAGAAAAGCTGTTAACTCTTGTGGTTGGGGTCGAAACCTCTAGCCAGGAATGCTTGCCTTGGAAACCTAAACAGGTTATACAAAGAAGCAGGAAAAAGAGCTAAAGCATTTCTGATCAGGAAACTGCTTTTATGAATAATGTGAAGTCAAGGCCCACTACACATTACTGTAAACCCTTTGAAAGATTTTCAAAGAATTTATAGCTCTAAACGTTTTAACAGAAAAATAGTTTCTCATAAGAAAATGGAAAATGCTAGCACTTCACTTGGAGTCTGAAAAGTATGATCCTATTTTTTTAAAAAGAAATTGGGGGGGCTTACCTGGTGGCGCAGTGGTTGAGAGTCCACCTGCCGATGAAGGGGACATGGGTTGGTGCCCCGGTCTGGGAAGATCCCACATGCCGCGGAGCGGCTGGGCCCGTGAGCCACGGCCGCTGAGCCTGCGCGTCCGGAGCCTGTGCTCCACAACGGGAGAGGCGACAACAGTTAGAGGCCCAGGTACCGCAAAAAAAAAAGAAAAGAAAAGAAAGAAACTTCAGGGGGCTTCCCTTGTGGCACAGTGGTTCGGAGTCCGCCTGCCGATGCAGGGGACACGGGTTCGTGCCCCGGTCCAGGAAGATTCCACATGCCATGGAGCGACTGGGCCCGTGAGCCATGGCCACTGAGCCTGCACGTCCGGAGCCTGTGCTCCGCAGCGGGAGAGGCCGCAGTGGTGAGAGGCCCGTGTACCGAAAAAAAAAAAAAAAAGAAAGAAACTTGGGGTGGGGTAGGGGGGTCCAATATGCAATTCACACAATATATTCCCTATAGATTACAAAATACTTTGAGCAATCATTAGAAAATGTAATCACTATTTTATCATATAAAGCTGTTTCTCACTGTTGGCAGTTGATTTTTGTAGGTTTAATATAGCTCTAGGTCATGCTTTATGGATTGCTCTGCAGAAAGGCTTTGCTGGAACTTTCTATCAAGGTTAGCTCAGCAACGAGGAGGGAAGGGGCCCTGCGCAGGGATGTGGCCTTCCTTCCCACCAAGCTGGAAGAAGATCATAATTCTTGGGCTCCCTGAGAGGACTTAGCTTTGGAGATACGCCTAGCAGAGGAGCCCTGCTTTTTGTAGGTTAGCCCCGTGAAATTTATAAAATCAGCAAGTAAAGGAAAGATCATGTGGAGTCAGATTTGCCCTTGAAAATCCCTTAAGTAGCTTAATGAGTTGAGTAAGAATAATTGTGATAATACCTAGCACCCAGTGAGAGCCATGTGCCAGCACTATTCTATTCTATCCTTAAGAAGTAGGTATGATTATGAGTTCCATTTTATAGCTGTGGGAAACTGAGGCACAGAGCAATTCAACTACACTCACGCAAGGTCACAGAGCCACCAAGTGGTGTAGTCAGGATTCGAATACTGGGAGTCTGGCTCCAGAGCACTCTCCCTAATCCCTCACTTTATTGCTTCTTAGTACACGTGGTTGGGTGTTTACTGCCCAGTACATTATTGTGTTTGCATAACAATTGAATATCTGATCAACTGTGTGAATGCAGATGAATCCTGTGTATCTTCCAGGGATGAGTCTTTCTCCTCCCAAAAATGCCATCTTGGAAGGAGCTCATCGAGTTGAATTTGAGTAAGTTAGGTGTTCATCCAACAGGATTCCAGTGTGCATGTTGTGATTTTATCCAGCCAGAGATGAATAAAACTGTAGACTGCCTGGGAGACAGCTACATCCTGCCCAAACTGGGGCCATAAAGTCAAGGGCACAAGGCAGCACATGTGGTCTGAAAATGCATGATGGCTGTGACAGGGACTCTCACTCCTCCTCTGAAAAACATCCGGACCAAATTGTGACTTACATAGGCATCCTTCTGGCTCAGGGTGCTGTTTGTTACACACCTAATGACAGCAGTGTGCTTCATAAGCCCTTCTGTTTTGCAGAGGCCACAGTTAATAGTGTTACCCTCATTTAACCAGGAAGGACCCCTGGGGAGCTTACAGGATATTGTGTAATTATTGCTCTTGTCTTAAGACACCAGGCATGAGTAAAAGCAAAACTCATGCCTACTTAAAAAAAAAAGAAGGAAAGAAATTAGGCCTATCCAGGACAACAAAAGAAATATTTAAGTACTTTATCCTTCATAGACTAACATAATTAATTAAATCTACAAAATCTTTTGCTTAATAGGAAAGATATGTTGTTCATTTGGAACACTTCCAGGAGAAAATGGAGTGGCATATCTCTTGAGGAATTCACCAGAGAGCTGTGTCATAACCTTCAGTCTTAAAGGCTCAGAGTCCTGGTCTTGTCAACCCTTAGAAAGATTTGTCACCCAATGGTAGACTCACCATAGTCAAATTAACCAAGACTGATGAATAAACTCAATGTCTGTGGGTTAATGGCCTTGGCATGGTTAGACTGTTTTCTTGGGCATGGTCAGGAGAAAATATAGAATAGAAAATCAAATTACAATAAGAAACAGACTTGAAGAACATGAAATTAGAACCAAGACGTGAACCAGATCTATAGAGTGTAGCTCAGCTGAAGTGATGGAGGCACTCTTCCCCATGATGAGAAGAACCTTGCCAAAGTCATCAGCCTAAACTCCTGCTGCCCAGTCCACAGCCTCACCACCCTGGGAACTGATTCCCTCCCTGCTGTACACATCATCCTTCAGTTACTCTCTTACCTTTACAGGAAATTCCTCCTTGTTTCAGTAGATTTCTGTCACTTGCAACCAAATAAATTATAATGATGTCAGATGGGACCAGCCATCAGCTGCCGCTATAAGCAGTGCTTTTCTCTGAACCTCTGAACTGACTGGTCCCCCTTAATATAAGTAAACACATTCAAAACAACTTCTGGTCCAGTCTGACTACACTTAGAGATACTTTCTTTAAGGTAACTGTGGGTCTCTGTCTCAGCTGCTATGTGTTGGATTAATCCTTTTAACTCTTGGAGTACTGATTATTAAACTACTGCCACTCAGCTCCAAACTCACCCCTCTATACTCTGCCCTGTGATGCTGGGTCTAGCATTCCTCCTTTGCTTGCTGCCCCTGTTAGGCTCTGCCAATGGGGGGGGGGCGAAAGTGGGAGATTGCAGGGTTGGAGACAGAATAAAGGACTGGCTTCTTCACTGTTCCCATTAATGATGCCCAAGCCCTGACACTTCACTCTGGCAGCAAGCAATGGTTCCAACCTCCAGCTTTTTTGACATTCCCAGAACTAGCAGCATGCAATCCCTCTTTGGAGATCTGAGTCCCAACTCCATGGTACCTGTTTGCACTCTCCTGAAGTTCCATCAGCAGCCAGCTGTGCCTCCTCCTCCAAGATCTGAATCCCAGCTCTGCAGGGACCCACCTCTGAGCTCCTAGTTTTGATAACCCAAGGTTCTGGTAGTTGGTATCTCTGTGCTACTTCAGAATTCATGTTTCACTATTTCAATCTTTCTGCATTTATTTAACTCCATATTAAATTATCCCTACTGAAGTATCTACTGTGATTTCTGTTTCTCTCTTTTCTTGACTGGGCCCCAACTATTACACAACTATCTTTATTTCATTTATAAGTTCTATAATGGACCTCCTTGGTTCTCCAATGTTGTTCCCAGACAATGTGATGCAATTTGCTTGGGGATGGTGGGAGACTGAAAAAGGGGAAAAAAGCCAAAATCTTGCCCTATTTCTCCATGAGATGTGTTGGATTTATGGCCATCATCCAGAGTCTTCTGCAGTGGACCTATCAGAATCACCTTGGGAGTTTATTTAAACACACAGATGCCTGGGTCTCACATCAGATCCACTCACTGAGAATCTTCAGGAGTCAGACAAGGCAGCTACAGATTTTTAAAACTCCACAAATGACTAAGCTTAGTGACCGAGACTGAAAACCACCAAATGGACTGAGTTGTGCATGGTGACCGCAGGCTACTCTAGACAGCATGGTGACGGACCCATCTCTGGACTTCAGCAGCTCACAACTGAAGACAGCTTAGACCAAACAGACTTCCAGTTTCAGCCCTGACATGTAAAGAGCTAGGAAGCTGTCTCTCTCCTTCTTACAAGAAAAGGCTGAACAAACTAAAAATCAACATCTTTTCTTGGAACCATCAGAGAACTGAGTTCTAGAAAGACAGGTGTATCCAGAGTCACAGTTGAGATCTGCTCATCTGGAGTAGAAGCCCCTGCAGCCATAGACTGGCTGCATCACTTAAATGGCAATTTTGAGGAATTGCTGGAGGCTGGGTGTAGTAGTTAAGAGTGAGGAATTCCTGTGGCTACAGCTTAGGGGGCCTCCATGCTTTTGTGCATTGTGCCATCAAATTCTTCATATGGATCTGAGAAAGATCCCCTCATGGCTTGGCAGTAGCAAGGGAAGAGTCATCATTGTAAAATACCCCCAAGGGTTCTGAAGGCCAACTCTCCAAGGGGAAAGAGCCTCATCCCAGCTGGGGGAAGGGCATTCCTCCCACTCCAGCCCCTCAAGACTTCCAGTTCCACCCCAGTGGGTGGGAAGTGGGGGTGAATAATGTACACCACTGGAGAGACACTTGTGAAGGTCACAGCCCAGACACAGAAGCCCACTAAAATACTGAGATTTAATCATAAGATTAGAGACCACTCCCCATCCCCAACCAACTGGGCTCCAAAGGAACATGAGGGGATTACAGCTGAAAGAGCTGCAAGTTTCAGACCACTGGGCTTCCCTGGTGGCGCAGTGGTTGAGAGTCTGCTTGCCGATGCAGGGGACATGGGTTCGTGCCCCGGTCCAGGAAGACCCCACATGCCACGGAGCAGCTGGGCCCGTGAGCCATGGCTGCTGAGCCTGCGTGTCCGGAGCCTGTGCTCCACAATGGGAGAGGCCACAACAGTGAGAGACCTGCATACCGCAAAAAAAGAAAAAAAAAAAAAGAACCAGACCAGTACTTATGGAAGCCCAAAGTCAACAGGAGACACAAAAATAAGGCCACTGGGGGAATTTGAGGCCTCTGTTTTTTTTTAAACTAAAAACAATTTAAAAAATAATATTATATACTATTCAAATGTAAACAAAATAAAGCCTCTGGTACCTACAACTATAGCAAACATTAAACACAGCCCAATTCCTAGCCAGATTAACATAAAATCTCACACCAAAAGCCTATTACCCAATATGACATGTCCAACTTTCAACAATTACTAAATATGCCAAAAGACAAGAAAAACACATAATGAAGAAATAAAGCAAGAATCAGAACCAGACTCAGATATGGCAGACTTATCACACCAGTAATTTAAAATAACTACAATTAGTATGCTAAGGACTCTAATGGATAAAGTATACAACATGGCTAACATGAGCAAAGAGATTGAAACTCTAATAAAAAAATCCAAAGGAAATGTTAAAAATAAAAAACACCATAACAAAAGTGAATGTTTTGATAAGCTTATCATTAGACTGAAAGGAATGATAGGAATCAGAGAGACTGAAGAAATGTCAAAAGAAATTTCTCAAAATGAAATGCAAAGAGAAAAAGGAATTAAAAAAAAAACAGAACATTGAAGGGGACAATTTCAAAAAGTGTAACATATGAAAATTCAGAATACCAGAAAGACACAAAAAACAGAACAGAGCAGAAGTATTTGACATAATAATGGCTGAGAACTTTGCAAAATTAATGACAAACACCAAGCCACAGACCCAGGAAGCTCGGAGAACACCAAGCTGGATAAATACCAAAATAACTACACCTAAGCATATTGTATTCAAACTGCAGAAAACAAAAGACAAAGAGAAAATCTTTAAAGATTCATAGGCAACCTGTGACATGTGGACACAAACATTTTTAGAAATCACAACAGTAGCATGAGAACTAAAGAGAAACTCAAAATTCCACTGAAGTGAATTAAATCTAACATAGCTCTTAATTAAAGTTATACAAGTAATGTTTTGCATGCCATGCTTTAATAACTAGTGTGTTTCCAAATTTATTCACACTACTCAGATGCACATTGAAAATTCACTTAATATATTTTCTCCCTGGTAGCAGAAGAATTTTAACATGCCAATTAACCATTCTCCTGTCTTTCCAGGTTTGAATAATCCCCTCTTGGTTTAAATAGCCACTCTCTGCAAAGTTTAACCTCAGGGCAGGGGCCTTTCTGTTGATTCCTTCTCATCAGGCAGAAACTTGTCCTCTTCCCTAAGGTGGGCCTGCAGATGTGACAGAAGCTCACTGTGTCTTCATGGGCATGGGCTAGAGAAGGAGAAAATGTCCTTGGACCTACAGTGTCTTCTGGATCCTCCTTGGTCTCTGCTACCAAAGTATCAATGGTCTCATGTGGCTTTTTGTCCTCAACGTGATGGAGCCTCCCTCTAGAGTCATGGCTAGGGTCAGTTCCTACCAGTCTCAAAGGCCCAGCCCTTGGCCCCATCGCACCTGCACATCCCATTGTTAGGGCACAGGAACCTCTGCATACCAGCCTCTGCCATGTTCAGGCCAATCTCAAGCTCACTGATCAAGCCCCCTCCTTCCAGTACTGCTACGGTATCAGCCTGTGTCTTGTTGGAAGTGATAGAGAACAGGCAGCTCCCTAGAGGATAAGTCAGGCAGGCATGCCATTAGCCCCATCTCCTGTGAGCCCCCCAAACCTATCTGGGTGTTTCTAATGCACCACTCATGCACCTCAAGGTGCAGGCCTCCATTCTATGACTCTGTTCCTTCTTTATCCCACACTCCACTGCCAGAGAAGCAGGCTTAACCTTTCTACTTCTACATGATATCCTCCTTCCTACTGGCCAGTGAGCCTCAAGGTCTAGCCTTCATTACATGAAGGAGGACATTCTCCACATTACAGAAAACCTATGTGATCTGACGCCTCCACTTTGTTCTAGTTCCACTAAAGAATTTGGAAATCCTTTTTCCTTTGATGATGCCAATAACATCAAACCAAAATCTAATTTGAAGGGCAAAGTTGAGCAATGATTCATTCTAGTAAATACTCACGCATCCCTAGAACACCTAGCACCCATTCTTTTGCCAGCATGAAGCCGAAAATCACAGAATAAGAAATTACGGAATACAGAAAAAGAGAACTATTCCACATAAAACAATGTCATGCTTGGGTAGTGCCTGCAGTTTGGATCTTTAGAAGTCTAGCATGATTACAGACTATATAATATGAGGTAAGGAAATTAACATCTTATTGAGCCCTTGCCATAAGCCAGGTACTAAACAAGGCACTTTATATCATGTTATTTAACTCACCAACAATCTTGAAAGGTAGATACTGTATTACTATCCCCCATTTTACAGATAAAATGACTGAGATCTCGTCCCAGGTCTTACCTTTTATAAAAGGGTGGAGCTGAATCTTGAACCCAGGTCTGTCTGGCTCTGATGCACTACATGAAGTTGCATTTTCTTTCCTGTCATCCCCTCCTCCCTTCACAGTAATCAAACAAGTAATAAGTGAAACAAGGCTGATGATATTTGAACTTCTGACCATTTCCAACAAATCTGGTAGAGAACCAATTTCAACACAACACTCCCTGGACAAATTTTTCAGATCAGAACAGATAATTTGCTGATTCTGTGTCTTGCACATCAGTCTTAGATGCTGTGTTAATGGGCTGGGGATGCCCAGGCAGGGCTGACAGGTTGGCACCACCCAGCACCCCCCAGTTAAATTGCTAGAAAGAGTAAAACTCATCTAGTTACTTTTGTGTCCTGCTTTCCGCATGGGGCAGTGCACAAAGCATAATTTTCAGAAGCCCATAATTAACACCTTCATTTGAAAGAACAAATTCTATAAATGGAGAACAGGGAGCTCCCTCAACACAGACCATTAATCCTACTCTGGAAGCCTCACCCTAATGAATGAGGAAAATGAAGTGGCGTTTCCTGCAGGCTGAAATGGGAATGCCCCTCCACATGGCAAACACAGTTTCCTATTGATTATAATGAGGCACAGTCAGCCCAAACGCTTCTTTTCAGAGCATTTGGAGCATAATGCATATCTTAGGGGAAAGTGGAAGGAAAACGCACCAGTACAAAACCAAAGAAAATGCCCACCCTGTGATTTTTCTTGTTACAAGACTTTACGTTTCAATTGTCCTTTTTTCTCCTCACCCTTCTGGAATGCGAGTGTTGAACGATGCAAAATATACAGGCTGAGATCAAAAGTGCTCAGGCTGGAGAGTTCTGACTGACACCAGAGCCACGGAGACCCCCACATTAGAGCAGACGATGTCACAGAGACCAGGGAGAAGGGGAGTGAAGGTCCAGGACATGCAGGGAACCTGGTGGGACCCAAGAGTATGGGGAGCAGGTAAGCGCCAAAATACCAGCAGGTGAGGCTGGCTTGGTGTATCAGGACCTGGCAGAGGAAACCAAGAAGAATAAAGGCAGGGATCTATCCGAGGGGTGCAGCCTTGGGACACACACACACACACACACACACACACACACACACACACACACACACAGAAAGGCCTGCAGCCTGCAGGCACAGGCAGAAGTTTGAGTGCCCCGGGGAAAGAGGTGAAGTGTTGGCTCTCGCTGTCAGCCATGGGGCAGAATCTGGCGAAGTTCCCTTCCCCCAATGCCAGGGTCTCCCCCACTGTCCCGGGATCCAGGACCTGCAAAGGGAGTCCACACTCGATAACAGGCAGGACAGAGGGGCCATAGAACTGGGCTCAGGTGTCCTCTACAGCACAGCTTTGGGTTCCGTGTCTGGGAAAATGGCTCCAGCACATCCTTTCTGGAACCCTGTAATCAGCTCACTTGTATAAAGGAGTCAGAGAATAAGTCACAGACAATGAGATGAACAGCAGCTCTGCGTTAATTCCCCATAGCCACAACTACAGTCACAAAGAACCACAAGCCTTGTGGCTTAAAACAACACACATTCATTCCCTTATAGTTCTAGAGGTCAGAAGTGCAAAAGAAGTCTTACAGGGCTGACCTCAATGAGTCAGCAGGGTAGCAATCTTTTTTGGATATTCTAGGGAAGAATCTGTTTCCTTGATTTTTCCAACTTCCAGGGGCCACCTACTTTCCTTGGCTTGTGGTCCCTTCCTCCATCTCCAAAACCAGCTTCCTGTCTCCCTCTTACAATGACCTTTTCATTACACTGGACCCACCTGATAGTCCAAAATAATCTCCCCATGTCAAGGTTCCTTAACTTAATTGCACCTTCAGCATCTCTTTTACCATATAAGGTAATATGTTCACAGATTCCAGGAACTAGGAAGTGGATGTCTTTTTGGAGCCATTATTCATCCTACCATTTGTTCTTACATTTTTTGCATGTATTATTTTGCTAATTTTTTTCAGTACAGCATATACAGTCAAGCACACAAGTCTTTATTAAATAGCTCTGTCACAGGTCAGGTTTTCCTGTAGGAAGCAGCCTCTGACATGGAGATTTGTGTTCTGGTAGTTTACAGGGAGTGATCCCAGATCCACACCTGAGGCAGAGCGAGGTAATGACTAGATTAATGTTATGTGAGGGGAAACGTCCAGCAGATCACCTTGATGATAATACAGCAAAAGCCCAGAGGTAAACAGAAATGGCATCCAAGGAGACAACATACCTGTCATAATGTACAAAGACTAAAGACTCATAAATGTTAAGACTGGAGCTCTTATAACCTAACTCTGTCATTTTCCAGGAGGGAAAACTGAGGTCCTGAGAGACATACACCAGCAGCTCTCAGGGCAGAGTTTGGGTCCGCACACTTGAGTTCCCACACAGAGCCTAGTGCCTTATTCCTAGCTCACTGACTCTTTATTTACCTTACAATACCAACAATATTAATTATCTATTTTTCAATCTCAAAGTTTACATTATGACTGGAGGGTGGAAGAGAGGGGAACATTAGACAGAAACAGCAGCAAAGAGAGAAAAATGAACAGCCTGGCAATGCAGGAGACAAAAACAATGAATTAGAAGTTCTAGAAAGCAGCCTGGGAATGTTTAGTTTGAGAACATTTTGAAAACTCTTGAAGACATTGCTATGCTCCACAATTTAGGTTTATAACAACTCTGAGTCATGAAGGAAAGATCAAATTATATTCATTTTATGACATGGTGAGAAATGTGTCATTCTTATTAAAATATTTTCCAACCAATACATTTTGTATAAGGTTTAGAGTAAAAAAAAAAAAAAAAAAATCCCTCTCCCAATCACCCCAAAATGGACAATAAGAGGTTCAAATGCAGTACCTTTACTGAATATAATGTAACTTGAAAAGTCTGTTGCTGTGGCATAAACATTTCATCACCCAAATACAACACTAAATAAAACCAGTTCTGGGAATGCAGCCCAGATTATGTAGGCCTCTAATCACATTTTATATTATTTCCCAAAGTGATAAAGAATAAACTGATCAAAATTTTTTCAAGTGAGAAAAATACAGACAAAATGAGTCTAATCATATTCAGAGCTTCATTCACTTCTTGTATTATTTACTGAGGCATAAATTTATTATGTATTTTATGTTGTTATCTGAACTCTTGGAATTTAAAAAGAAAAGAATTTGAAGCTTGGGAATATGAAGGAGACAAAAAAACAGACACAGTAATAACCATAAATCCTGAAGCATGCAGATAAATGGAATGCTGATGCACTGAAATAAAAAGCCACAATAATGTGGTGTTAAAACAAATACAGGGCTTCCCTGATGGTGCAGTGGTTGAGAGTCCGCCTGCTGATGCAGGGGACACGGGTTCATGCCCCAGTCCGGGAAGATCCCACATGCTGCGGAGCAGCTGGGCCCCGTGAGCCATGGCCGCTGAGCCTGCGCGTCCGGAGCCTGTGCTCCACAACGGGAGAGGCCACAACAGTGAGAGGCCCACGTACTGCAAAAAATAAATAAATAAATACAGACTCCTACATAATAGAAAAGAGGTCTCAAGTGAAAGGAGATCCATTCATGTGAAAGGATCAGCAGATTTCTGCTCCATAATAATAACTGTTATTATTATTTATTAAGCACCTATCATATAATGGATGCCTGAGGCACTGTCCATAAATGAAAGAGAAAATAATTTTTTTAAAAAATCAGTACTAAAGGCTTTATGAAATAAGAAGATTCTACATCCAATTTAGCAAAGATAGTAATCAGAGCAATGTGCTTTTCCCTTAAGCTCAATTTAATGGTTCCAATCAACACCAAAGTAAGCTTCTTGTCTTTCCTGGCCTTGGGGAAAAAAATCAATTATGAGTGCCTACAGTAACATGGGCAGTTATCAAGGATCCATTGGATCTTCAAATATCACAAAAGTTCTACCTTTATTAATAACATGTACCTATTTTTATATATTAAGAATGAATGAGGAATTCCCTGGTGGTCCAGTGGTTCCTGGGTTCCATCCCTGGTTGGGGAACTAAGGTCCCAAGGCCATGTGGCATAGCCAAAAAAATAATTTAAATTAAATTTAAAAAAAAATTTTTGGGGCTTCCCTGGTGGCACAGTGGTTGAGAGTCCACCTGCCGATGCAGGGGACACGGGTTCGTGCCCCCGTCCGGGAAGATCCCACATGCTGTGGAGTGGCTGGGCCCGTGAGCCATGGCTGCTGAGCCTGCGCGTCCGGAGCCTGTGCTCCGCAACGGGAGAGGCCACAACAGTGAGAGGCCCGCGTACAGCAAAAAAAAAAAAAAAAAAAAAATTTTTGAAGAATGAATGACATGACAAAAATGGAACTGAAGATAAAGACAGATCCCACTCAATATTTTTTAAATTGGGACTATGTGCTAATATTTTAGCTGGTTCTATATAACCAAAATAATTGATTTCATTGAATAACCAACGAAGTTAACAAATGAGTCAACTCTAACTTGTTTTGCAGAAGAAAAAGTTCTGACAGCATGCAAGAAGGATGGATGGATAGATGGATGGATGGATGGATATAAGAACAGAGAACAAGAGAGAGAGGGAGAGAGAGAATTTCTAGCTGCTAAAATCTCATCCAAACCCGTTCCTAATCCCAGGCTTCAGATTTGGGGCATCTTCATGTACCATGGGGGAGGTGACAGGAAGAAAAGCCAGACAGCTGTGGGCAGGGCCAGCTTATGGAGCATGTCAAGTGTCATGAACAGAGAACATAAAACCAAAGCAGAGACTGAGAAGGATGAGCAACTTGACCTCAGAAGTTATTAGGGAGGAGGAGATGGGTTCCCATAGGGTTAATCCGGGGAAGCCTCTTAGAAGGCAAGATGGGACTCAGAAGGAGCAATAAACTGCTCAGTTTTAGAGAAGATGAGAAACTGTAAGCAAGGATCTCTTCCCAGCAAGAATACGTTTAGCACCCATGGGACCACAAAGACACAGGGAGGGACTCCTCATCTGAGAGCCCACCTCAGGGAGTGGGGCAAGGACATGGCATCATGCCATGACCTTCTGGCCCCGGATCTCTTCATCTCGTGACCAGATGAGACTCATGCATCCCCCAAGGCAGAGCTATGGCATGAAATAGGTCAGGGCCCCCAAACGTTGTCTGAGTCTTAACTCTTACACCAAGACAGAAGAGGGACCAGAAGATAGGGATAATAAAAAGTCCTGGCATCTTTAGATAACAGGAGGCAGTACTATCCACGGGAAGCTAATTTGCTACCATGAGAGTAGAAGGCAATTGTCAAACAGACTTCTAGCACCTCTGAGCTGGCTCAGCTCTGCCCTGGACAAGAGCAGCCATGAATCCCACGCCCCTACTCTGCCCACCACGGCATCCTGCTCACCTCTTACCTACCCGGTCTGCATCAAAGTCCAACAAAGAACACACACACGTACAAAGGAATATCAGTTCAGAGAGTGTTTAAACTCTTCATTCCTAATGAAGAACCCCTAAAGCATTTTAAGGTTACCTGCAGAGGCAGGAGAGAAAGTCTTTGACCCAGCTTCCTGGAGTCTTTCTTGGTGAAAAAGGCATTTAAATCTCACCTCCTCAACTCTCTATTTACATATACACAACAAATTTTTTCTTCTTTCTGTCCTTACCATTTCACAAAGCTCATTATCGGGTCTGTTTTCCACACAGACTGAGGAGATATGGTTGCAGGCTCGGACAGACTGAGGAGAAATGTGGCTGCAGGCTCGGACACCCCGGGGTTGGAGTCCCAGCTCTGCTCCAAAGTAGCTCTCATGTGGGCCAGATATTTGACTTCTCCAAGCCCCAGAGCCTCATCTGCGAAATGGGAGCCCTGACACCTACCTTTAGCGTTAGTGCGGGGTGTGTACAAAGTGTTGTATTCACTTACTCTTGTTGTGTAACAAGTCACCACAAACCTAGAGGATTAAAACAGTGCACACTTATTATCTCACAGTGTGCCTGGGTCAAGAGTCCAGGCACAGCTAGCAGGGTCCTCTGCTCGGAGTCTGAAATCAAGGCTGAGGCTGTGGTCCCCTACAAAGCTCAGGGTCTTCTTCCAAGCTCACGTGGTTGTTTGGCAGAAGTCGGTCCTCGTAGGGTTGAGGCCCTCGGCTCTTGAAGGCTGCCTGCAGGGTCACATCACAGCAAACTTCCCCCACAGCTTCATGCAGGCCAGCAGGGGCACCACTCGCTCCAGTCTGCTGGCACAGTTTTATATAATGCAAACAGTCACAAGAGTGACAGCCCATCACCTCTGAAGTCTATGGGTTAGAAACAAGTCCCAAGTCCTGCCCATGTGCAAGGGGAGAGAATCACACAAAATCATGGACACGAAGAGGCAGGAATTTTTAGGGGCCACACTAGGGTCTGTATGCCCCAGTGCCTACCACAGTCCCTGGATCTAATGTGTGTCCAAAAGTAGGTTCTGTTTGCGTGCGTGATGATTAATTTTATGTGACATCTTGGCTAGGTTACAGAGCCCAGTTGTTTGGTTAAACACCAGTCTAGATGTTTCTATGAAGGTATTTTTTTTTAAGATTTAAGATAATTTCTCCAATCAGTAGACTTTGAGTAAAGTAGATTACTCTCCACAATGTGGGTGGGCCTTGTCTAATCAGTTGAAAGCCTTAGGAGCAAAGACTGGGGTATCCTGAAGAAGAAGCAATTCTGTCTCAAAACTGTGACATGGAAATCCTGCCTGAGTTTGCAGCCTGCTGCTCTGTGGAGTTCAGACTCAAGACTGCAATATCAATTCTTACCTAAATTTCCAACATGCTGGTCTGCCCTATATATTTTGTACTTGCCACACACCAAAATCATGCAATCCAATTTCTTAAAAATAAATAAATAAATAAATAAAAATATGTATGTATATGTTTCTCTTGGTGAATCCTGACTAATACAATGTCATTGTTTTCTTGTTGCTGCTGTTAATGTTTTATAAAAATCCAGTCAATAACTAAAAACCTATTCATTCAGTCATTTCAAAATATATGTACAAATTATATATACATTTATATATTATATATTCACATATATATCACATACATATATACACATAACTTTAAGCACCTACTATGTGGTAGGCATAGTGCTAGATGCTAGAAACTGGAATACTTGACTGAATTAAAAGGCATATTCCATTTGTTGAGATAAGGAAGACTCAATATTAAAAAGATATCCAGCCTTCCTAAATTAATACATAAATTTAATGCAATCTCAATATAAATACCAATCAAAAATTATAGAACACAATCTGATTCTAAAGTTCATATGGAAATACACAAAAAGCCAGAAAAAAATTGGAAATAAAAAGTTGAGGAAATACTTGTCCTTCTAGGTATTAAAATATATTGTAAAACTACAGTTAAGATATTGTGGCACATGAATAATTAGATCAATGCAACCAGATAGAAATCCCAGAAATAGACCAAAATAACTATTAAAATCTAGCAGATTATTAAAATGGCATTGAATATCAGGTAGGGGTGGAGAATTCAATACATTAATGGTTTTGAGCAACTGCGTAGGTATTTGGGGAAAATTAAGTTAGATCTCTATCTCAATCCTTAGACCAAATGAAATTAATTCCAAATGATGGAATATTTTTAATATAAAAATGAAACTGAAATCATACTAGAAAGAACATGGAGTCTTTTCTTTTAAGTTCTTAAAATGAGAAAGGGCAGTTAGAAATTGTATTCTAGGAATATAGAGACTTAATCACAAAAGGATAGACCTGTGCTGCAGTTGGTTCAGGATATCAATGATGCCAAGTATCAGGTCTCTGAAATTCTTTTGTCCCTTCCTTCACAGACCAAAGATGGCTGCTGAAGTTCCAGCCATGTTTTCTGCTTCCAAGGCAGCTGGAAGAGAAAGGTAAATTGACTTTCACTGAAGCTCCACGGTCTGCTTTAACTACTCTACTCTGCAAAGAAGCTGGAACATTGCCCAGGGTTCTGTTAATAAGGAAGGAGGGTAAAATAAATATCAGTTAGACGGTTGGCATCCTCTGCTAAAATTGCAAATTTTTAACTTTAAAACGTCTAGAAAGTTATAGAGAGTTTTTACATATCCCCCCACCCAGCTTCCACTAATGTTAATGTCTTACATAACCATAATATAATTATCAGAACGAGAAAATTCATATTGGCACAATACTAAAGACCTTATTTCAATTTCACCAGTTTTTCCATCAATGTCCTTTTTCAGTTCCAGGTCCTATTCAGGATACCATGTTTCAGTTAGTTGTTATTTCTCCTTAGTATGAAAAGTATTACATTATTTTACATTACATGTCAAATGTTCCTCAATTTTGATTTGCCTGATGTTTTCTCATAAGTAGACTAAGGCTATATACAATTGCCAGATTTGATTAGATAAAAATTGAAATTTTCTGCATGAAAGAAACACTATAAACAAAGTCAAAAGATAAACCTCAAACGGAAGAAAATAATCTGAAAGACAAAACCCAACACAAAGCCCATTTCCTTAAAACATTGTGTCAACAAATCAATAGAACATACAATCCAATAGAAGAATTGGCAAAATACACTATTAGATATTATAAATGGCTCTTAAATAAATGCAAACTTATCCATGTAAGGGAAATGCAAAATAAAACTATAATCATATCTCATTGTAGTTCTTTGTCAATTTGGCAAAGAAGAAATAAGTTAGCGATATTCTATGCCGGCAAAAGGCTGGAGAGAGTTATGTTGATAGAAATGTAAACTGGTACAGCCCCCTTAAGGAACTTCATCATCTCATCCAAACTTAAAATGCCCATGTTGCTTTACCCAGAAATTCCACATATAGGAATTTATCTTTTAGGTAGATAATAAACGCACACATAAAACGACATGTGTATAGTATATGCATTCCATATCTGATGATAACCTAAATTTTCATCAGTAGAGCACTAGTTAAATAAATTTCGGTGTATTCATATGACTGAAGACTATGCAGCCATTATAAAGAACAAAGCATGTCTATGTAGAACAGTTCCTAAGACGTATTATTTTTTTTCAAGTGAGGGATAGTGTGTATAATATGCTGCTATTTCTTGGGGGAAGGAAAAAATAAACATACATGTTTGCATGTGTGTAATTTTCTCTAGAAGATAAGAAGTGCATATTATGCTGTAATGGGAATTGGATTGCTAGGAGATAACCATGGTAAAAAAGACATGTTTTACTGGAAACACAAAAAATAACCTATATAATCAAAGAAATGCAATCATAGTATGATATTTGGCTCTCCAGGAAACCGTAGTCATATAGACATAATGATATGGACAGTTTTCATTGATTTAACTAACAGTTGTGATAGCATATAATCATAAAGGGAAGAGGAGAGGAGAGGCCTGGTGGGGTGTGGTGGGGAGGTGCCAGGGAAATATAGCTCATCCATATCACCAGAAAGACGTGGACAAGACCTAAAGTGGGAAAAATCAAGAAGTAGCAGCATGAGCATATTATTTAGAAATCTGGGAGTAACAACCAAAAGAGACAGCTGAAATAATTAAAAGTGATTGCCGGTAAGAAAGAGCAAGGCAGTGCCTGTTTTCTTCATTACAAATCTATTTGGCACTACTAGATTTTTAACAATGGGCATGTTTTACTTTGATAAAATTAAAATGTTAATGAATAAATAATTTGTGGTAATAGGAACACAATCCAGTGTTGTAAAATAATATTAATAATTGATATGCAGGTAAACTGTCCCCTTGTTCTCACCCCCCCCACAGATAACCACACTCTCATGAAGGTACTTACCTTTTGGGTTTTGGGGGTTTTTTTGTTTGTTTTTTGCGGTATGCGAGCCTCTCACTGTTGTGGCCTCTCCCATTGCGGAGCACAGGCTCCAGACGTGCAGGCTCAGCGGCCATGGCTCACGGGCCCAGCCGCTCTGCGGCATGTGGGATCTTCCCGGACCGGAGCACAAACCCGTGTCCCCTGCATCGGCCAGTGTCCTCTCAACCACTGCACCACCAGGGAAGCCCAAATGTACTTATCTTTGCATGCATTTCTCCATGTCTATGAGAACATAAACACAGACACAAACATATACACTATTTGTAACATATGTACCTGTCCATGTGTTTATTCCTGTTTATATACAAATTATTTACATATTTTTGTATATGTATATATTTATATACAACATACAAATACACATTACATAGGAACAAATACATATTACATAGGAATATAAATATAGAAAATATTTGAAATTGAAAATTTTGTTTTTAAATTCTAGAAAATCTTCTTTTGCTCTACTGCATGCCATTGAATTGACCTATATAGATATACAGATTTAAATATAGATGATATAGCTATAGATATATGAAAAACAGAGGGAAGATTATATACCATATATATATATTACATATATATATGGTATATATCTCCATCTTCATCTCTCTTGCTCATTGTCTCCTGTCTCTGTTCCTTCATTTAATTCCAGTTTGCAAACTGATATTCCTCCCTCAAGTTATGGAGCCCACTTGCACAGTTATGCCATGCTGGCCTTTTCATGGTTGTATGGAGAATAGGCACAGTTCAGGTTGTTTGGGTCTTTCCAGCAGCACAAGCCAGAAAGCAGGAAGGCAAGGCAGACCTTGCTCTTCTGCTCTGGTAGCAAATGAGGGGCTCAAGCTGTACCCCTTGTAGCAGCCGTACAGTAGCTGTTCAGATGTCCCTGCAAAAACCTTCCACCAGGAGTGCAAGTAGCAGCCTTCAGCTGCAGTATATTTAGGATTTGCCACAGTGTTCAAGCCGAGGCCGTGTTCTCCTCAGGCAGCTCACAGCCAGTGACTGAGCCTGGCCGAGGTACTAGGACTGGCCATTTCTGCCCTGCGACACTGTGAGAAATCTTTGCGCTGCAGCTCCATACTGGTATGACTCACTTTCTCCAAGTTGCTTCTCCACCCTTCTTCCCTCCCCTCTTCTGAACAGATATAGCCCCACATCATGGTCTGAAGGTTTTCCTTGCCTAGTCCTCCTCCTTCTCTTTGCCTTTCACAAACATTAACTCCCAGAATATCTTGCACTTCTCACCATGTCTTGCCAGCTGCTTCCTGGAGGACCCAAAACCCACTTATTTCTCAGCTGAGAAATACCAAAGAAGCCTCACTACTCAGGTTTAGTCTAATTCAACCATCAGGTTATCTCTCAAACAGAAGCCCACAAATGGTTTCCAGCCTCTTTGTGGGGTTGCTCCAGCTTTCTGGGGTAAGTACTATGGGCAACCCCAGAGCAGAAGGTTCAGGAAGATCCCTAGGGAGGGCCCAGGCCTCTGCTGGCCGGGCTGTCTCAAGGAACACCGTGTCTGCAGTCTTCCCTCTAGGCCACCAGGGGAGGCAGGCCTTCTCCTCTGTGCTGGTCCTTCCCAGTTCACCCTATGCCCCAGGCCCTGGAGAATGCCTTGCCTGTCTTCCTCAGAGAGTGCAGACAAACTCACAGGCAGGCCTGCATTTGTCATGGGTCATTGTGTTACTCCAAAGAGGAAGAGGGCTCAGAGATATGCATTCTAGCTGCTATCTTCCCAGAGTTCCTTAGGCATGACACAGGAAGTGAATAAGGAGAGCCCCAGGTGCCTAGACGGTCAACAACCAGGAAGGACTGTGGGGAGAGTGTCAGGGGTCACCAGGACAAATGTGACCCACCACACAATGTGCCAAAGAACTGGCCTCTTGGACAGATCTCAGGCCAGCCTTCATGCCAAACAGTATGACACAGATCTTGGTCTAACAAGACAAATCTCACCAACTGATTACTTTCCTTCTGTGGGTCTCCACATTCTCAAACCATCACAAGAGAACCAAGACTACACAGGATTTCCAAACTGACTTCCATTCCCTCAGAAGTTCTGAATCCTTTAAATTAGTATCTGTCAACAAGTCTTGTCAAATAATGGGGAAAAAAATAGGTGGAAAGGGAATAAAGAAATAAAAGAAGCCCAACAGCAGTACTATGTTCTTTCTATTGAGTATTGATTGTACGTCATTAGCTGTTGGACTGTTTTCCACCTTTTCACTTCAAACTTATTCCAGGAAGAAATGAATATTTTTCAGCAGCTGACGGAGATCATCAAACTTCTGAACTCATCTAATGAAAGACAATTACTTTACGTTGCCGTAGGCTCTTTCCAACCAACAGAATGTCAATGTCAATTTCTCCAATTAAAAGGGACATTCTTGAAAAAGACTAATAAAAGTTTTAAAGAATAAAGTTGGGTTAGCAGCCTTGTTAGCGATCAGAACTAGCATGGCTGCTACTGCTGTGTAGTGGAAAATACACTGAGATCTCCCAAGATCCTGGGTTTGAATCCTAAATCTGCCACATAAGCTCTATAAGTTGAACAAAACACCTATCCCCACTAGGCCTTAGTTTCCTCACTTTTCAGATAACAAATTTTCAAAATACTTAAAAAACTTCAACAACAAGTCTTATCCAAAGCTCCAATGTATTATAGACATCTGCTATGAGTTAAATAGTGTCCCCCCTAAAAAAGATATATTGGATTCCTAACCCCCAGTACCTCAGAATGTGACCTTATTTAGAGAGAGTGTCAGTACAGAGGTAATCAAGTTAAAATGAGGTCATGTGGATGGGTCCTAATCCAAAAAGATTGATGTCCTTATAAGAAGGGAAATTTGGACACAGAGACAGGCACAAAGGAAAGATGATGTGAAGAGACACAGGGAGAACATGATCTTCTACAAGCCTGAGGCTACCAGAAGCGAGAAGAGAGGCAAAGAACAGATCCTTTCCCCTGGACCCCCGCCCCCCCCCCCCACATCACCTAGCACCTGAGAGGGAGTATGGCCCTACCATTGACTTTGAATTTCTGGACTCCAGAACTGTGAGACAATAAACTTCTATTGTTCTAAGTCACTCACGGTGGTACTTTGCTACGGCAGCCCTAGCAAGCTAATCAGCATAAATGCCCAGGTTAAAACTTCCATTGTTTATCGAGTCCCACAGAGCACAACCCAAGATCCCCTGAATGAGACGTTGGCTAAGAGCCCTGTACCTCTCCTTGTCCATGATGGCTAGTGTTCTTACATGACCCTGAGGCCCTAAGACCTCTGAGTACTCATCCACAGAAGGACCTTTCCTTCTATAATATTCAAATGTGAAGTGTATGCTTGGGGTGCCACTGTCCTTAAAAATTATGAAGTGTGTCTAGTTTACTTGCTATTCTTTATTACAAAATTTAATTGACCTCAATATACTATGCCCTACTCAGGACAGATAAAAGAGAAACCAATTTGGACCTGTTATTTAAATAACTGGTGACAGAGAGAGAGAGATTAATATTATATGTGTAGGAAATAGTTAATCAACTCCAGGAAGCTCAGAGAGTCCCATACAGGATAAATCCAAGGAGAAACATGTCAAGACATATATTAATCAAGCAATCAAAAATTAAATACAAAGAAAAAATATTAAAAGCACCAAGGGAAAAACAACAAATAACATACAAGGGAATCCTCATAAGGTTAACAGCTGATCTTTCAGCAGAAACTCTGCAAGCCGAAGTGAGTGGCAGGACATATTTAAAGTGATGAAAGGGGAGAACCTACAACCAAGATTACTCTACCCAGCAAGGATCTCATTCAGATTAGACAGAGAAATTAAAACCTTTACAGACAAGCAAAAGCTAAGAGAATTCAGCACCACAAAACCAGCTTTACAACAAATGCAAAAGGAACTTCTCTAGGCAGGAAACACAACAGAAGGAAAAGACCTACAATAACAAACCCAAAACAATTAAGAAACTGGTAATAGGGAAATACATATCTATAATTACCTTAAATGTAAATGGATTAAATGCTCCAACCAAAAGACATAGACTGGCTGAATGGATCGAAAACCAAACCTGTATATATGCTGTCTACAAGAGACCCACTTCAGACCTAGGGACACATACAGACTGAAAGTGAGGGGATGGAAAAAGATATTCCATGCAAATGGAAATCAGAAGACAGCTGGAGTAGCAATTCTCATATCAGACAAAATAAACTATAAATAAAGACTATTACAAGAGACAAAGAAGGACACTACATAGTGATCAAGGGATCGATCCAAGGAGAAGATATAACAATTGTAAATATTTATGCACTGAACATAGGAGCACCTCAATACATAAGGCAAATGCTAACACCATAAAATGGGATATTGACAGTAACACAATCGTAATAGGCAACTTTAACACCCAACTTTCACCAATGGACAGATCATCCAAAATGAGAATAAATAAGGAGATACAATCTTTAAGTTATACATTAAACAAGATGGACTTAATTGATATTTGTAGGACATTCCATCCAAAAACAACAGAATACACTTTCTTCTCAAATGCTCATGGAACATTCTGCAGGATAGATCACACCTTGGGTCACAAATCAAGCCTTGGTAAATTTTAAAAAATTGAAATCTTATCAAGTATCTTTTCTGACCACAACACTATGAGACAGGAAAAAATCTGTAAAAAATACAAACACATGGAGGCTAAACAATACACTACTTAATAACCAAGAGATCACTGAAAAAATCAAAGATGAAATTTAAAAATGCCTAAAACAAATGACAATGAAAACATGATGACCCAAAACCTATGGGATACAGCAAAAGCATTTCTAAGAGAGAAGTTTACAGCAATACAATCCTACCTCAAGAAAGAAGAAACATCTCAAATAAAAAACATAACCTTACACCTAAAGCAATTAGAGGAGGAAAAACAAACAAAAAAAAAACCCAAAGTTAGCAGAAGAAAAGAAATCATAAAGATCATATCAGAAATAAATGAAAAAGAAATGAAGGAAACAATAGCAAAGATCAATAAACCTAAAAGCTGGTTCTTTGAGAAGATAAACAAAATTAATAAACCATTAGCCAGACTCATCAAGGAAAAAAGGGAGAAGACTCAAATCAATAGAGTTAGAAATGGAAAAGGAGAAGTAACAACTGACCCTGCAGAAATACAAAGGATCATGAGAGAATACTACAGGCAACTATATGCCAATAAAATGGACAACATGAAAGAAATGGACAAATTCTTAGAAGTCAGTCCAATTTCCAAGACTGAACCAGGAAGAAATAGACAATATAAACAAACAAATCACAAGCACTGAAATTGACTCTGTGATTAAAAATCTTCCAACAAACAAAAGCCCAGGACCTGATGGCTTCACAGGAGAATTCTCTCAAATATTTAGGGAAGAGCTAATACCTATCCTTCTCAAACTCTTCCAAAATATAGCAGAGGGAGGAACACTCCCAAACTCATTCTATGAAGACACCATCACCCTGGTACCAAACCAGACAAAGATGTCACAAAGAAAGAAAACTACAGGCCAATATCACTGATGAACATAGATGCAAAAAGTCCACAACAAAATACGAGCAAACAGAATCCAACAGCACATTAAAAGGATCATACACCATGATCACGTGGGGTCTATTCCAGGAATGCAAGGATTCTTCAATATATGCAAATCAATCTATATGATACACCATATTAACAAATTAAAGGAAAAAAATCACATGATCATCTCAATAGATGCAGAAAACCCTTCTGACAAAATTCAACACCAATTTATGATAAAAAAAAAACTTCTAGAAAGTAGGCAGAGAGGGAACTTACCTCAACATAATAAAGACCATATATGACAAACCCACAGCCAACATCTCCCTCAATGGTGAAAAACTGAAACCATTTCCACCAATATCAGGAAGAAGACAAGGTTGCCCACTCTCACCACTACTATTCAACATAGTTTTGGAAGTTTTAGCCACAGCAATCAGAGAAGAAAAAGAAATAAAAGGAATCCAAATCGGAAAAGAAGAAGTAAAGCTGTCATTGTTTGCAGATGACATGATACTATACATGGAAAATCCTAAAGATGCTACCAGAAAACTACTAAAGCTAATCAAGAATTTGGTAAAGTAGCAGGATCTGAAATTAA
Source organism: Mesoplodon densirostris (assembly GCF_025265405.1). Lineage (NCBI taxonomy): Eukaryota > Metazoa > Chordata > Mammalia > Artiodactyla > Ziphiidae > Mesoplodon > Mesoplodon densirostris. The sequence continues at coordinate 107,159,889 of NC_082664.1, forward strand.
TGCAAAGAAATCTCTTGCATTCCTATACACCAATGATGAAAAAATCTGAAAGGAAAATTAAGGAAACACTCCCATTTACCATTGCAACAAAAAGAATAAAATACCTAGGAATAAACCTACCTAAGGAGACAAAAGACCTGTACTCAGAAAACTATAAGGCACTGATGAAAGAAATTAAAGATGATACAAAGAGATGGAGAGATATATCATGTTCTTGGATTGGAAGAATCAACATTGTGAAAATGACTATACTACCCAAAGCAATCTACACATTCAGTGCAATCTCTATCAAACTACCAATGGCATTTTTCACAGAACTGGAACAAAAAATTTCACAATTTGTATGGAAACAAAAAAGACCCCAGATAGACAAAGCAATCTTGAGAAAGAAATACAGAGTTGGAGGAATCAGGCTTCCTGATTTCAGACTATACTACAAAGCTACAGTAATCAAGACAGTATGGTACTGGCACAAAAACAGAAATATAGATCAATGGAACAGGATAGAAAGCCCAGAGATAAACCCACGCACATATGATCACCTTATTTTTGATAAAGGAGGCAAGAATATACAATGGAGAAAATACAGCCTCTTCAATAAGTGGTGCTGGGAAAACTGGACAGCTACATGTAGAAGAATGAAAGTAGAACACCTGCTAACATCATACACAAAAATAAACTCAAAACGGATTAAAGACCTAAATGTAAGGCCAGACACTATAAAGCTCTTCGAGGAAAACATAGGCAGAACACTCTATGACATAAATCACAGCAAGATCCTTTTTGGCCCACCTCATAGAGAAATGGAAATAAAAATAAACAAAGGGGGCCTAATGAAACTTAAAAGCTTTTGCACAGCAAGGGAAACCATAAACAAGATGAAAAGACAACCCTCAGAATTGGAGAAAATATTTGCAAATGAAACAACTGACAAATGATTAATCTCCAAAATTTACAAGCAGCTCATGCAGCTCAATATCAAAAAAAAAAAACAACCCAATCCAAAAATGGGTAGAAGACCTAAATAGACATTTCTCCAAAGAAGATATACAGATTACCAGCAAACAGATGAAAGAATGCTCAACATCACAATCATTAGAGAAATGCAAATCAAAACTACAATGAGGTATCACCTCACACCAGTCAGAATGGCCATCATCAAAAAATCTACAAACAATAATTGCTGGAGAGGGTTTGGAGAGAAGGGAACACTCATACACTGTTGGTGGGAATGTAAATGGACACAGCCACTATGGAGAACAGTATGGAGGTTCCTTAAAAAACTAAAAATAGAACTACCATGCGACCCAGCAATCCCACTACTGGGCATATACCCTGAGAAAACCATAATTCAAAAATAGTCATGTACCACAATGTTCATGGCAGCTCTATTTACAATAGCCAGGACATGCAAGCAACCTAATTGACCAACGACAGTGAATAGATAAAGAAGATGTGGCACATATATACAATGGAATATTACTCAGCCATAAAAAGAAATGAAATTGAGGGCTTCCTTGGTGGCGCAGTGGTTGAGAGTCCGCCTGCCGATACAGGAGACGCGGGTTCGTGCCCCGGTCTGGGAAGATCCCACATGCCACGGAGCGGCTAGGCCCGCGAGCCATGGCTGCTGAGCCTGCACGTCCAGAGCCTGTGCTCCACAACAGGAAAGACCACAACAGTGAGAGGCCTGCATACCGCAAAAAAAAAAAAAAAAACATGAAACTGAGTTATTTGTAGTGAGGTGGATGGACCTAGATTCTGTCATACAGAGTTGCAGTAAGTCAGAATGAGAAAAACAAATACCGTATGCTAACACGTATATATGCAATCTAAACAACAACAAAAAAATGGTTATGAAGACCCTAGGGGCAGGACAGGAATAAAGACGCAGATGTAGAGAATGGACTTGAGGACATGGGGAGTGGGGGAAGGGTAAGCTGGGATGAAGTGAGAGAGTGCCATGGACTAGATACACTATCAAATGTAAAATAGGCAGCTAGTGGGAAGCAGTCGCACAGCACAGGGAGATCAGCTCACTGCTTTGTGACCACATAGAGGGGTGGGTTAGGGAGGGTGGGAGTGAGATGCAAGTGGGACGAGATACGGGGATATATGTATATGTATAGCTGATTCACTTTGTTGTAAAGCAGAAACTAACACAGCATTTTAAAGCAATTATACTCCAATAAAGATATTAACAACAACAAAAAACGATCATATGTGTAAACTCTTAGTTGTGTGAGCAAAGTCTAAAAGTGCTTGAAGGTACAATCCCCTGCTGGAAAGAAATCTCACCATTAGATGATTATGGTCACACACAATGTTCAGTTCTTTACCTTTCCCATCCCTGCTTGACAGACCCCCAGCTCCCAGTCCACCAGATGGGAGGACTCACGAAAGATTCTTAAGAGACATCCTCTACGTCCTTCAGAATGAAACACCTGCAGGACCATCAATCATTGGTCACCTCTTACAGCACAGCTTAGACAAAGTATAGTGTTAACAGACTCTTTCTAATTCTTGTCACCAAAAAAATATTTTAGGAAAGAAAACAAGGCAGAGAAAAGAAGGGGATAGAAAAGGCCCATCCTGCCATCTATTTTATCTATGTTATATCTATATGGATATAGGTCTAGATAAATTTTTCCATACTTACACTCATGTCAGTACAAAGATAGGATATAAAACCCCAAGGGGGAAAAAAGTTGCTGAATTTAAAACTTGGTGATCAACTAAAAGAGAGAGACTGTTTCTGATGACAATAACTCCAAGTCATGGTTGAAAGACATACATAGTGACATTAAATTTAAGCCATTGGACACTGTCGTTGAGACTCTCATTTCTCCCAAGTGCCCTCTCTTGGGGAGGTCAGTGGTTCTCCAGTGAAATGGAGCCTTGAGTGCTACACATCCTTGGCTCAGATAGTCACCAACTCAATGAATATAAAGCATGATGGCTGCCATGTTTTTAAAGCCTCCATTTTTGCAGCATTTGGTATTCATTGTTTCATTTCATCCACAGCATGCCTAGGGCATTATTTATCCTCATATATGGTCAAGAAGAAAACTAAGGATTGAGCCAGTGTCCCGAATTGCCTGAACAGAAGGACACTCTAGTTCTCAAGAGCCTTGGATGAGGACAAAGGCCGGCCACCCTCAACTTCCCACAGGAATTAGAACAACCCTCGATGTAATTGTCATATCTTCAAGTCCAAGCCCGGGACCCTTCTCAGACCTGGAGCTTCTGTTCTTACGGCGCCCAAGCTCTTATTCAAGAGACAGTTCAAGAAGCACCAGGAGTCAGATAGCCCTGGTGGAATCTCTCAGCCACTCATTTTCTTGTAGATGGTGGAAAATGTTTTGTACTCCTTCTGAGCCTCAGATCCCTCATCGGCAAAGTGAAGATAAATTCTGCTCACCGTGTGGCATGTTCTGAAAATTAAATGGGATAGGAAATACTGGGCACAAAAAATGGAGGCATGACAACACAGCAAAAACAACAATGATGCGGGATTTGTATTTATTTTGTGGGGATCTTTACCCAACCCAAAGATCTGCAACCCCGCAGACTCCATTTCACAGCAGAACCTCTCCAAGGAAGGACATATAAGAAGCCTGCAAGCTTCTTTTCCAAAATTTCAGAGTACCTTCAAGTATCATTGAAATCCTTACTGAGTTGTATTAGCAGTGAAAAGAAGAGTACCTCTCACTGAGTCAGTTACCAAATTCAAATCCCTTAATGTCTATTGAGGGATTTTTTTTTTTTGGAGTTTTCTGAACCTAACTTTATTGACATATCCTTCACTTTGAGACAAAATAGAAATCCTGCTTGGTTTATATGAGTTTGAATCTTATTTTAATCATTTGGAGAGGTGATTTACAATTCTTGAGGGATGCCCCATAGTATAAAACTAGAAGAGAAAACATAATTCTAAACTCTTTTCTTCTATCCCATCTTTCTTAAGAGACAGCGAGAGAGAGAGAGAGAGAGAATCTGTCTGTCTATGGAGAAAGAGGTTGTCAGTGCAAAGAGATAAGAAGATAAAAGAGCAATTAAACTCTCCATTTAGAAAATGTTTATCAAGCACATACATGTAGCCAGGGACTGAGCATAGAAAACAGTGACACATGTCTCTGCAGCCACAGTATAGCAGCAGAAGCAGCCCAGAAAGTTTATAAAGACAAAACAGTGTGGTAGAAATGAAGATGCTAGGAACCCCAGGGGCTAAGGAAAGTCAAAGAAGTAATGTTTAAATCCAAGGGTGGAGAGAGAAAACTGCTTCCCGTCCTTTCTCAGAGGTAGTTATGTGCACAGTTCTGTGTTTCTCAGGCTTATTCCTGCTTTGGGGTATGAGGTCCGTCTAATTCCTTGAAAGCTCATTCCAGCCTCTAATTCTTCTGCTGCCTCCATTAAAAAAATAAATAAATAAATTTAAAAAAAAAGCAGAGAGGGAATCTCCTTGCCAGAGAGCATTTCTCACATAGGACAGTCTCTAACAGGTTGTGATAGTCATGTTTGTTTGTTCTGGTTAATCCAGATAATGTGTTGCTACTGACCCCTGCCAACTCTCAAAATCTTTGATTTAGTGACACTCCCAAGCAGAGCCCTCCCTGTGCTGCTCCAGCATCATGTGCCATCATGAAATGAAGCCCTGCATGCCTGGCTCTAGAGCACCCAGCACTGGGGTGTCATTGTGAAAAGCAGCCTAGTCTTGAACCAGACCGTGGAATTTGGAGACTCTGTACAAGGGCTCACTTCTCCATTTACAACCTGAGCACCATAAGCCCCCACTTCAGTGGGTAGATACAAGTGGTATTCTGGCTTCCAGGAATTAGCAACAATTCAGAGTCAGAAAATCCTGAAGCATCTATGTATTTATTTTTCCTCAGTGTGGCATCATCCTTGTTAATGACCCCATGACATTAGAGCATTGGAGGAAGATTTACAGTCTATACTTATGACAGTGCAGCAGTCCTCAAGGGCACCCCGCCTGCTCGCAATCAAGGGGCTCCCCCTCTGAGAACTGGCTTAGGCCTGGGATTGGAATGAGAGGTCGGAACTCTCCACTGTGGTACCTCTGTCCACAAGACCTGAAGTTTCCCCCATTATACAGATGTATTTTAGTAGGCTGCCCAGCTGTTTCATTCCTGAAGACACCAGGATTTTTACCAAACCCAGGTTCATCTGCTCATTGCTCATAAGCCAATACTTCAAGAGGCAAGTGTTAGTAGGAAGGAAAGGTGCTTTAATCAGAAAAGTCGGCAATCTGGGGAGAAGGAGGACTTGCGTCCAGAGACCAACTCTGAAGATTCTACTCAGCCATGACAATTTTTAATGGGGGAGGGGAAGAATCTCAGTGAATCATCGAGGCACGAGGCTGGGTTCTGCATCATGCTCCATTGCATGCAGACTGACTGACTCTCTCTTCAGATGTTATCTTGCCCATGTGATCTGCCTGCAGGATTGCTTAGGGGGCACTGTTGGGGTTAGAAAGCTATTCATCATTTTTTTTATCTGCTTAATTCTTCATTCTTACTTCTTTTTATCTAGGAAAAGGATCAACAGGTTAGACAAGGCATGGTGTGCGTTCAGGAGAGAAGAAGTCAGGAGTTAGGTTAAATTGCCTAGTGATCTGATTCCTATAATTAGGTTCTCTTAAGGCTAGAGGGGAACAGAAATGGGCAAACAGGAAAGGGGCAAAAGAGCTGCTTTCAGAATCATTAGCCACTGCCAAAGTCCCTGTGGGGACAGCCATCTCTTCCTGCACAGCCCCCCTTGTCTCTGGTGTTAAGAGCAACATTTGACCTCTGCTGCTCCGGGATCCCATCGTCCCCACTGGAGCCACAGAGTGCACCTGAGCTACAGCATGGCCCACAGTGAAGACCAATCAGCAAAACTTTTCAAGAATGCTAGCATTCCCCTCACACCTGCATTTCTCAGACCCTTAACAAAGGGGAGACACTCAGGGCTCTCATGAGAGCTGTAGTGGGGAGAGGAAAGTGAAACTTCCACAAAATAAATCCACTTCAACTTCCCCACATCCCTACTCCTTTGGGTGCCTTCCTCTATATTATGCCAAGGAACTTCTGGCATCTCACTATCATTAAATGTGGGACACCACACCAATCCAAGCTTGAGTCATCCAACCAAATAAACCACTAGATCCAATTTCAGGGGCACTTGAAATCCTGGATCTCTGGTAAGTGCAACTGTGTAGAAAAATTTCTCCTCCAAGGTTTTATCTAATCTTCTTTGTCTAAAACCCTTAAAATACATGACTACACATATTCCCCAGGTTTCTGGTAATATAAATTAGCAAACTCTTGCAAATCTTTTGAAATATAGGCTGTTTCCTCCTGTGTAGACTTTTTACTTGTTCTCTGGAGCATGCTGAGCCATGAGATGTGGTTGGTTAGGTGTTGGGGAGGGTGGGTCTACCTTGCAAGGCAACTTTCCTGCATGAGATTCTGACAGTGGCTTCAAGCAATAAAACCCTGGTCTTCTCAGACACAGATGGCAAGTTGCTTCCACTGGAAAGGAAGGGTCAATGTGTCTCAGGGTTTCACAAGTATCAGCCTCATCTGAATCCATCTAGATGTCTCTATACCTGGCCTCGAGGTTCCAGTCCTTCCCAAACAACACCTTAAATTTCATGTGAGAGAATTGTCATAGCTTTGAATTCACTGTAGGTTGTAATTCTGCATCCCGCACAATTAAATATGTTATCTGATTTTCAGCAAGCTCAGCCCTGGTTCTACAAGAAAAAGAGATTTGGGGTGGGTGGGTGGAGAGTGGGGGTCACTCTAGAGGCTCTCTGGTTCTGTGTAAGACTTGAACTTCGAGTTTAAAGACCTGAACATGTTGCTTTTCTTTCTGTAAATGCCCCAGCACCCTGAGAAAAAGCCCTCCCATCTCACAGTCCTTGATGTCATCATGACTGCCTGACAATCACAGGAAGTAGCCTATGATTGAGCTGCATGTTCTTTGCTTCAGTAAGCATTGCACTACATGCCAACACAAGGGGTATGTAGATTACTCATGACACAACCACATACCACAAGGGCTCAGCACTTAGTCAAGTCCACGGACATATCAACTCATGCCTCAACTTTAAGGATCTTTCTCTTGGGGTCACTCCTGGAACCATTTTCTGTATCATCAATTGTTCAATCATGAGGCAGGAGCCACACCAATTATTTTAACCGAGAAAATTTGTTTCATTATTTAAGTTTCGGGTGCACAGCATCATAGTTTGACATCTGTCTATACTTCAAAGCGATTGCCACCACATCTAGTTACCATTCATAACCATGAAGTCCACCCCTTTCACACATTTCACCCATCCCCCAACTCCCTCCCCCTCTGATAACCACTAATCTGATCTCTTTAACTATGAGTTTGCTTTTGTTTTGTTTTGTTAATTTTTATTGGAGTATAGTTGCTTTACAATGTTGTGTTAGTTTCTACTGTACAGCAAAGTGAATCAGCTATATCTATACATATATCCCCTCTTTTGGGTGTTTCCTTCCCCTTTAGCTCACCACAGAGCATTGCGTAGAGTTCCCTGTGCTATACAGTAGGTTATCATTAATTATCTATTTTACACATAGTAACAATAGTGTATATATGTCAATCCCAATATGAGTAAGATCATATGGCATTTGTCTTTCTTCTTCTGACTTATTTCACTTAGCATAATACCTTCAAGGTTCACCCATGTTGTTGCAAATGACAGGATTTCATTCTCCTTTATGGCTGAGTATAATGCCATTGTGTATATATACCACATCTTTTTTTATTCATTCATCCATCCAAGGACAATTAGGTTGTTTCCGTATCTTGATGATTGTGAATAATGCTGCAATAAACCTAGGGGTGTATATATCTTTTCCAATTAGTGTTTTCGTGTTCTTCAGATAAATACCCAGAGGTGGAATACCTGGATCATATGGTGGTTCTGTTCTTAATATTTTGAGGAATCTCCATACTGTTTTTCATAGTGGCTGCACCAATTTATAGTCCCACCAACAAGTGTATGAGCTTTCCCTTCTCTCCACATCCTTTCCAATTCTTGTTATCTGTTGTCTTTTTGATAATAGCTATCCTAACAGGTGTGAGATGATATCTCATTGTGGTTATGATTTTCATTTCCCTAATAATTAGTGATGTTGAACATCTTTCCATATGCCTTTGGCCATCTGTATGTCTTCTTTGGAAGAATGTCTATTCAGATTCTCTGCTCATTTTTCAATCAGGTTGTTTTGCTGTTGTTGTTGTTGTTGAGTTAATGAGTTCTTTATATTTTTTGAATATTAAAACCTTATTGAATATGTGATTTGGAAATAACTTCTCCCACTCAGTAGGTTGCCTTTATGTTTTGATGACAGTTTACTTCACTATACCGAAACTTTTTACTTTAATGTAGCCTCATTTGTTTACTTTTGCATTTGTTATCCTTGCCTTTAGAGTCAGATCCACAAAGACTGATGTCAATAAGGTTACTGCCCATGTTTTCTTCTAGGAATTTTATGGTTTCAGGTCTTGCATTCAAGTCTTTAATCCATTTTGAGTTAATCTTCGTGTATGGTGTAAGATAGTTGTCTAATTTCATTCTTTTGTATGTGGCTGTCCAGTTTTCCCAACTGCATTTATTGAAGAGACTATCATATGTTCTTTGCTCCTTAGTAGTGAATTAATTGTCCACATATGTGTGGATTTATTTCTGGGCAATCATTTCTGTTCCATTGATCTGTGTGTCTGTGTTTGCACCAGTTGCTATATTGTTTTGATTACTATAGCTTTGTAGTATGGTTTGAAATCAGGGCATGTGTTACCTCCAGTTCTTCTTTCTCAATATTGTATTGGCTATTTGGGATTTTTCTGTGGTTCCATAAAACTTTTAGATGTACTTGTCCTAGTTCTGTGAAATATGCTATTGGAATCCTGATAGGGATTGAATTGTATCTGTAGATTATTTTGGTTAGTATGGATATTTTAACAATATTAATTCTTCCAATCCGTGAGCATGAAAAATCTCTTCATTTACTTGTGTCTTCTTCAGTTTCTTTCATCAGAGTCTTACAGTCTCAGTGTACAGTTCTTTCACCTCCTTGGTTAAACTTATGCCTAGGAGGGAATTCCCTGGTGGTTCAGTAGTTGGGACTCTGTGCTTTCACTGCTGAGGCTGCAGGTTCAATCCCTGGTCAGGGAACTAAGATCCCACAAGTCGTGTAGCATGGCCAAAAAAAAAAACTTATTCCTAGGACTTTCATTATTTTTAATGCAATTGTAAATGAGATTGTTTTCTTGATTTCTCTTTCTGATATTTCATTATTAGTGTATAGAAATGCCACAGATTTCTGTATATTGATTTTGTATCCTGTCACTTTACTGAATTAATTTATTAGTTCTAACAGTTTTTTGTGGGGTCTTTAGGGTTTTTATACGCAGTATCATGTCATCTGCAAATAGTGACAGTTTCACTTCCTCCTTTCTGACCTGGATGTATTTTACTTCTTTTTCTTGCCTAATTGCTGTGGTTAGAACTTCCAGTGCTAAGTTGAATAACAGTGGCAGGAATGGGCATCCTTGTCTTGTTCCAGATCTTACAGGAAAAGCTTTCAGCTTTCCACCATTGAGTATGATGTTAGCGGTGGGTTTGTCATACGCAAACTTTATTACATTGAGGTACATTCCTTCTATACCCACTTTGTTGAGAGTTTTTATCATAAATAAATGTGGAATTTTGTCAAATGCTTTTTCTGCATCTATTGTGATGATCATATGATTTTTATTCTTCATTTTGTTAATGTGATGTATCACATCAACTGATTTGTGGATGTTGAAACATCCTTGCATCCCTGGAGTAAATCCCACTTGATCATGGTGTATGACCCTTTTAATGTATTGTTGGACTAGGTTTGCTAACATTTTGTTGATGATTTTTGCATCTATGTTCATCAAGAATATAGGCTTATAATTTTCTTTTGTGTGCGTGTGTGTGTGTGTGTGTGTGGTGTCCTGGTTTTAGTATTAGGGTAATGCTGGCTTCATAAAATGTGTTTGGAAGCTTTTCCTCCTGTTCAATTTTTTGGAAGCATTTAAGAAGGATAGGTATTAAACATTCTTTGAATATTTTGTAGAATTTGTCATGAAGCTGTCTTCTTCTGGGCTCTTGTTTGTCAGGAGATATTTTTATGACTCTTTTGATCTCTTTACTAGTAATCAGTCTATTCAGATTTTCTATTTCTTCATGATTTAGTTTTGGAACACTGTATATTTCTAGGAATTTATCCATTTCTTCTAGGTTGTCCAAATTGTTAGCATATAGTGGTTCATAGTAAGCTCTTATGATCCTTTGTATTTCTGTGGTATCAGTTGAACTTCTCTTTCATTTCTGATTTTATTTGAGTCTTCAGGAGCACCTCTATACTTCCTTTATATTTTTACCACCTGTGTAGGCATCCCTAAACACTATAGTTTATTTTTTACCAGTTTTTAAACCTACAATATGTATGCTCTTATGCCTGAATTCTTTCACTCAACATGTAATTGTGTGTAGCTATAATTTATTCACATTCATTGCTGTATAGTATTCCATTGTATGAATAGATCATCATTTATTATCCATTATAGTTAATGGACATTTAGGATGTGTCTTAAAAACCACTGATTTTTAAGGCACAAAAATATACATCAGTGCACTGGAAGAGACAACTAGGATAGTTATTCTCAAAACTCCTTTACACATTTAAAACTTACTGAGGACCCCAAAGCAATTTTGTTTATGTAGGTTTTATCTATCAATATTTACTATATTAAAAATTAAAACTAAGAAATGCTTAAATATTTATTAGTTCATTTAAAAATAACCACAATCAAACCCATTACATGTTAATATAAAAATATGTTTATATTTTTGAAAGAAAAACTATATTTCCAAAAAAAAAAATAGTGAGAAGAGGGGCATCATTTTACATTTTGCAAATCTCTTTAAAATCTAGTTTCATAGAAGACAGCTGTATCATTGGGTCTGCTTCTGTATTTAGTCCGTTGCTACATGTTGTTTGGTTGAAGTATGTGAAGAAAATCCAGCCTCACACAGATATATAAATGGGAAAAGGAGGATCTTGCAGAATCTCTGAGAGTCTTGGGAATTTCCAAGGGCCCTCGGATCATCCTTCACAAAAGGCTGATTTAGAAGATGCTCTAGGAAGGTAAATGCAATTCTTAAAGATTGTATGGAGGAAGGCCAGATGCATTTTGGCAGTCCTTATGATTGAAATGCTCTGGCTTAAGTTATCTCTTCTCCCTTAGCAAGCCTCCTACTTTGTACCTCTGCAAAAAGAAAATGAATAGTAAATTCACACAGATAGGCAGGGGCAGCAGGGAGGGATGTACATCATCTCACTTGTTGATCAGGCTCTGTCATATCTCAATCCCAGTTTAAACTCAGAGCATCTTCTCCAAGGGCATTTTGTTCCGTTTCTACAGAAAACACGTAATACTTTTGTAATAAGAAAATGTGTTATTTTCTAGAAGAAAATAAAAGGAGGAGGGGGAGAGACAGAATATCCAGAAACTTCCCCCACTTTTCTCCTGGACGGTGGGATTCCCCAAGGCAGAGAACAAGAGGGTGGCTGGGAGGGAAGAGCAGATTAGAAAAGAACAACAGAGCAGCCAAGAAGCCCAAGGCTCTGCTCACAGATGAGAAATGCACATGATACATGTCAGAATTGATTTCCTGTTCTGAAAGAAAGAGGAAGGTATTTTTCTGAGTTCATATGTCCGCATTCATGGGACTGAAATGCAAACCTAGAGTGCCAGGAATAGAAACAATGGGCAAGAAGCACGCATTAAGACCCTTCAACAGAGACCCCCAGTGCTGCCTCCCTTTACACACGACTCAGTGTCTCAGTTCCTGCTTGAGTGAGTCTAGTAATAACCCCCAAGATCCCAAAGCCATCCAGGAACTCAGAGAAAGAAACCAGCCGCAGAGTAGAACCACATCAAAGCACAAAAGGTGGGTCCTCGCTAATGAATAGCAGCCGGGTTTGACAGCCTGGGCTGCTTGCCAAGCTCATTTGTTTCCAGGCCTTCACTTGCCAACTGAAGTGGTTGAAAATTAATAGGTCCCCAAAATATTTCTTTGGATACATAATGTAAGAGCTGCCAACTCTGGCCACTTCGACTGATGTTAGAAGAAGCAAAGTTAAAATGGTAATGAAAAGGAAGTACCAGGTACCATAAAGCAGCGTTTCAAATGGAAGGCATCCCAAAAGGACAGCAAGTGTAGTTGCTGCATTCACCGACAGGAACGTACATTCTAAATTCAGCTTCTGATCTCAAGTGTCAGCAGGCTGCTGCTGAGAGCGTGAGAAGGGAAGCCTTCTTCTACCACCATAAATAATAAATAAGTGCTCAAATTTACGAGACTTTTCACTTAAAACAAGCCCCATAGTATATACTAACCTGCCTTGAGGGGAATGATAGAAAGTCAATTTTAACTGAAACAGAGGATAAAGGGTGAAACGCAATAATGGAAAAAGAGTCCTGAAACCCTGAGAAAATGTAATTCTTTTCAAAGCATTCAAAACCTCTTTTTAAAAATAGACTGGGGGCTTCCCTGGTAGCGCAGTGGTTGAGAGTCCGCCTGCCGATGCAGGGGACGCAGGTTCGTGACCTGGTGCGGGAAGATCCCACATGCCATGGAGTGGCTGGTCCCGTGAGCCACGGTCGCTGAGCCTGTGCGTCCGGAGCCTGTGCTCCACAACAGGAGAGGCCACAACAGTGAGAGGCCCGCATACAGCAGAAAAAAAAAAAAAAAGACTGTTTGAAGCAAATCAGTAGCTGCACTTCCTCTCAGATTAGATATCTTCTCATTGCACACCTACTATCAAACTGCTATTTAACAACTTAAGAATCTTTGGATTTGCCCCACCCTGTGATTCAACCCTGGAGACAAGTCTGTGCAGTTAATAAGCATCAGATCCCCAGGTGGTGGAGCCCAGGAAGCTCAGTGCCCATGCTTTACCTACATGATCACATTCTGTTCTCACAACAACCCAGAGACATGGGTATCTTTATCTCCATTTTCCCCATGAAGAAACTGAATTTCAGAAGTGAAGTAACTTGCACTGCACTCATATATATAAACACAGTCTCAAACACACAGCTTTTGGGAATCAAAACTCAATATGACTTTAAATTCTGTGAGTGTGAGTGTGTGTGTTTGTGTATGTGTGTGTGTGATGGGGAGTGTGACAGAAGGTGATGAAGATGTCTAGACCTACTTCTACAACTTGAGAATTCTCTATAAGCTAAGTTCAGGAAGTGGTTGCAAAAATATCACTTTTATGTTTACAGAAAAACCCCAAAGAGGAATTCAGTTTGGGGACTAAGTTATCATTAAGGGAAAACTCTAAGAGCCTAAAGACAGGCAGAACTGATAACTGGGGGCTGCAGGCTATATTCACACTTCAGTGGTTCCATCCCTAAAAACACTGTGCATGTCAGCCATCTTCAGAGACATGTGGTCACAGGAATCTCAAATTGTAAGAGAATGTCTCCACAAAATAATTATACCCATCTCAGAATATCTGGGACGTGGTTTCTTCCCACTAACCAGTCATGACTTACAAGATCCAACACAAACATTTGTGTGTCAGCAACACCAGCCGCCTGTATTGGTCAAGGTTAGTAACACTAGCTGATGTAACAAACAGGCCCTAAATCTCTCACTGGTGTGACAGACCAGTATAAGTTAGGCGGCTCCATTCTAAGACACGTCTTGGATACCTTTTACCTTGTGGCTCTGCCATTGATAAAGGGACTTCTTAAAGTCCCTCTAAGACTTTAGATCCTCCACAGTCTGGGTTCTCATCACACAGGAATTTTTATGGGCCAGAACTGAAAGTAGCAGGAATCATTTCTGCCCACATCCTTGGACTGAACCCACTGTGCCATCCAATACAAGGGAGGCCTGGGAAAGCGCAGTTTAGTTGTGTGTCCAGGAAGGAGTAGAAAACTAGATGTGTGAATGCAAGCAGCTCAGGCAACAGTCCCTGTGATTCCTGGGGTTGCAGCACAGGAATGTGTGCAGGGTGGGGGTGGGGAGGGCAGGGAGCCAGTGTGGAGGCAGAGGTGGGAGAAGGAAAAAGGTTCCACGGAATTCAGGCCCAGCTCTGCCTCAAAGGAGTAACTTTGAGACCCAGATGTCAAGCTTTTGCAGCCTCAGTTTCCCCATATGTGACTTGAGGCTAAAAATAACTAGCTCAAGTTGTTATGAGGACCGATTAAAGTGATGCATGGAAATGCAGGCTTTAAATGATGAAAGACCAAATACCGGACCCTTCAGCCAGGAAAGGACCTTGATGTCACCCAGCAAGTGTCAGGGAGCTGAAGGTTCCTGCTGCGGGGAGAACGGTTTTCAGGAAGCACCGGCCTGAGAGCTGTTCCCTGACCAAATCCAGGAAGGCCTGGTCAGCACACACCCCTGCACCCCAGTCCTCCTGCAGAGCCAGCCCATCACAAAGAGAGTCAAGGCAGAGGCATGGCGCCCTGAGAAGGAAACCCAGATAATAAGCAACTACAGTGGATCTTTCACAGAGATGTCTGGAAGGTGGGCAACATCCTCTGGCTCAGCTTTGCCTGCATCCAAACAGCAGCATCCTAGGAACAAGAGAATTGGCCATGCAGAAATCCAGTCCTCTCTATCTAGACAGTGACCTTTGGATATTGACAGGGAGAAGGATTGAGGGTTTCTTTTCTATTAGTCCTAAAAGTATTTATACAACTATACTTCCTGTTCAACTCAGAATCCAGAGTGAAGGGAACTGATCAGGGCCCTGGAGGCAGCTGTGATATACCAAGCGTGACTGGAGAGACCCGGAGGGGACAAAAAGAGCCACATCCCTCAGCCGCACACCAGAGGAAGCCATCAGCACCTCCTCCATTCTTCCTGTGCCCAGAGAATGCACCCCTGCAGGCCCAGCTCTTCCTCTCAGGGAAGATTCACACTGAGTCATCCCAAATGGCATCACCATGCTGCCCATGATTGGATTTCTTTTGGCTCTATGCCTGAAATCAGCAAAATGATTTTATTCTAAATCAAAAGTTCATGACTTGGGGCTTGATCAGTTAAGATGCCTGATGGCAGGGCCTTCTCCTTCCCATTTGCCCAAGGAAATCACAAAGGAGCCAGGCTCCTTCTAGTTCCACCACCCTTAGGACAGAAACTTCATCTCTATGGTGACAAAATGGCTACCAACTTCCAGCCCTTCCACTGCTATTCCAGACAGGGAAAAGAGTAGAAGGGGAGGGCAAAAGGCACATGCCAGCCAACTAACTGACTTTGTCCCTTTTTATCAAGAAAAACAACTTTCCCAGAAGCCCCATCCAGTATATTTCCTTTTTTTTTTTCTAATTTTTATTGGAGTATAGTTGATTTACAGTGTTGTGTTCAGTATATTTCCTCTTGAGTTTCTTTAGCCAGAAGCATGCACACAGCCACCCCCAACTGCCAGACAGCCTGGCAATTACCTTCTTTGGTCTGTACACTGTCCACCTGAAAAAAAAATCTGTTAGTAAAGAAGTAGGGAAATAGGTAAGCAGCCAGTAGTACTGACTGCAGGTTGTATCCAAAAGGCCCACAGAACCTCATTTTGGGAAAAAAAATTAAATCTAGAGTTGGGACTAAAGTGGGTACAATGCCCTTTTCAGCATCCTCTGACGGTTCATCTCCACCAAGGCCCAAATACCCGGGACAAGACTATTGACTCATCAGCCACCTGACTCCCTCAAATAGCACAAAATGTGTGCATTTCCACATAATTACTGACTTCCTCAACAGATTTAGTGTCTAAGTTTATCTTCACTTTAATCCAATTTCATGCTTGGAGCAGAGGGATTCCAGCAGCAGGTCTTTCTTAACCTTCTGATATCATTAATTATTGCTACACTGGGAGTTACTGCATGGAACAAGCAGGTTTTTAAATAGAAATCATTTGTCTCTCAGCAGGGAGACTCACAGATTTATTTCCGAATCCTCAAACTGCTGCCCTTGAGTAATCAGTTTCATGGTGATCTCCCTGTACTCACCTCTGTGCAGGGTAAACGCTTCCTCTTTGGCTTCCAGATCAGCCCAATTTGCCACCTGTAGCGGGAGGCGTCCATTTCCTCGTTTAATTGTTGAATAGGGTTTTCTAGAAGGAAAGACCAGCCTTTCCCTGAGCTCTGGGCATTTGGTCATGCTTCCTGGTGATTTTCTGCGGAAGGAAATCCCCTAACTCATTAAAAAACAAAAAGATAGATTAATTGACCAGTTCAGTAACAAGTCGCTCCAGGACCCAATAAACCTGGCAAAGAATACATTCCAGTTACAACTGTGCTCAGCGGGAAACCCAGTGGGTAAGCCGGCGTAATCTTTCTCCAGCACAGAGGAATTTTTACATTTTCTTCTCCATTCATGTCACTCTCTTGCCTACGTGTGGGCTTCGGGTCCATCTGTGGTTCTCCCATCCTGTCACTCTACCTGCTGCTGTGACCCAGAGTGGCTGCAAATGACTCTGAAAATAAAGGGGGTCTCCGAAAGGGTCACTGCAGGCCTGAGTTTGCAGGAGCCCTTGCGGTGGGGCATTGGGGCTGAGGAGGGACCGTCGCCCCTGGAGCACAGACATCTGGGAAGCTGTCGGGGTCCTGGCTGGCGGCGCAGCTGCAGCACACCCTCCCCAGCAGGAGAAGGTCAGCAGGAAACAGGGACTTTGGTAACTAGCCTGATTGAGAAAGCAGGCAGAGTGGGAGCTAATGGCCTTGCTGGGAGCATCCGCGGAGGCTGCTTCTTCATGGCGTTGCTCCCTTTAGGATGTGCTCCCAATCACTTGGGAACCTTGGACACCGTAAAAAGATTGCCCCTGAAAGCGCACCAAGTAAAGAGTGTAAGAGATTTCACGCAAGACCAGGTTTTAAATCAAGTCAACAAATGTTTATTAAGCATCTCTTACGTGTCAGCTCTGAACCTAGAACTCATGGGTTGCCAGCAACTCAGTAAGGCCCTTGCCTGCCTCTACAAATAAAATATGATGTAGAAATAAAATTTAAAGGACAGCTAGGCATTCTAAATTCAGTCTATCTTTTCTTAGCTGTTTTCCCTCAACCTTTTTTTCCCATTCCAACTTCCCTGCACTAGTCTCACTTACTTCTCATGTAGGCCAAGAAAAGAGCTGGCCCAGCAGTGAAGGAAGGAAATGGCTTGATTTTTAACATGAGAAAGGGCAGAGCAAACATCTTGGTCCATACATGGACTTGGGCATAGGTGCTCCTGTTTCTGGAAACACACAGCTCGCAGCCCTTCCTTGGCCCCCAGCTATGTGTCTCTACGTCTGCCCTTGCTGGAGCTCACAAGTTCCTCAAGGCCACTGAGCAATTCTAATTTATGTCAATATTTCCAGGGACTGGCACAATGTCCAGAGCTGGTAGGTACTAAATCAGGGTTTCTCAACCTCAGCACTGTAGACATTTGGGGCCAGGTAATTCTCTGCTGTGGGCTGTCCTGTGCACTGTAGGCTGTTTAGCAGCAGCCCTGGCCTCTAGCCAGTAGATGCCACGCCAGGAGTACCCTCACAGTGGTTATGACAAGAAAAATGTCTCCCTCTGGACATCTTGTCTGGTTGGGAAACCACTGAATGAAATGAATGTTTGTTAAATCAACTAAATAAACGGGTGCTGCAGTGTCTGAGACTGTAGCTGCACCAATATTGCTTTTGAATTCTAATTTCCAATAATGTTTAGCCTCACAATCTTCGTAGAAGTAAGACCCCAGGGTTGGTAGGTGGGGGTGATTTACTCCTTGTGGTCTATGGATCACAGAGTATTCAAGAGTTAAATGAAGTTCCCCTGCCACAGTGTTGACGCTACAGCCCATGAGGTGCTTATCTCAGAGTGGCACTAGTGCACTGCCCCTAAGGAAGATACCTTGGGCTGAAGTCCACAGTCCTCAGTCCTTGCAAATTCTTCCATGATCTCGGGTCCCTGTGTCCTCGCCAGCCTCATGCCAGCCTCCCATGGGCCCCTCACCTGCCAGACGCCGAGCCAATGCGCCAGCGTTCCCCAAGTCGGCTCTGTCCTTCCTCCTTCTGCCTGGACCATCTGGGCTCCTCACACCCTGCAGGATGCCTCCGTGGACATTCAGCCATGGACTCGGAGCTCACTACCGCTCCCCTCAGGCAGGGCAAATACCTCTCCCAAACCCCCGCCTGCTGCTTTGCTGCAAATGCTGGCTGCCCTGCAGAGCCAGAAACACACGTGCTCCATGAAGGACTTCATTCATGGGTTAAAGCCTGAACCGCAGCTGCTGTGTCCTCTTCGACACGACGTTGCACTGAGTGATGGACTCTCCCCGTGCTCCGAGGCAGTAACACAAAGTTAACTCGGTTTTTTGGCACCATTTGGGGGGGCAAAAAAAAAAGTTGATTAACTGAATTTCGGGGGTTTTTTTCTACTGGTTATTTGGGCACTGTGGATACACCATCAGAATTCTTGGTTCTTGGGACCTTACAATGGTATTCTAAGCATGCTATAGAGATTCAAAAATTACACACTGCAGTGGGAGGTGTTTAAAAAAACACGCACACATTAGTAAAATTGGATCTGCAGCACCAAGTGTTAGCAATGGTTTAAAATATTAATGCGTGTTGGATGCCAAGTTATTTTGAAGGCTCAACCAGACTTCTATTTGGCAGGAATAATTTCGCATAGGCAATTAGATACACGTGCAAATATTTAACTATAAATTGCTGCTTATACCATTGAAATATAGTGGTTCATCAGCTGGCCACCTGGTTAGCAGGGACAGTTAAGGATTTGCCCAGATGACAACGAAATTCTCCCCACCTTCTAAAATCCTGCCACCTTTGCAGCATGCTAGGAATACAAACAGTTGCGCTCGTTGTAGGGGGAAGGTGAGAAAGGTTAAAAGATACCTCGAATTCTAAATTCTCAGCAGAGTCCAAAGGGCTGGAGATATGCCAGCTGTATATGTGTATCTCTAAGTCACATGTCATGTCTCCTAAAAGATCATGAATCACCGAGTTGGCTAAACACACTCAAACTCATTCTTCGGTTTGGGTGGATTTTAAACAATTGCACATATTCAAAAAACTAATTAGCATATGGAAGATCAACTTCCATCATCATATATATTAAACAGTAAGTGTTAACGTGTATATAAACACACACACGAATGTGGAAGACATATCTGTGGAAGATACTTCTATGGAAATGTGTAAGGAAACTGGAATTTTCTCTGACTTTACCACTTATCCTGAAGAACCAAATGACAGGAAATCCAGCGTAGCACACAGGAACAAGAGCTGGACTCGGGCTCAGAATGTGGGACCACGTCTGGCTGTTTTGTTTACTAGCGTCTGACCCTCAGTGAGCTGACCCTTCTGATCCTCAGTTTCCTCCATGGGAAAATGGACAAAACAATATCTATGTTAGAAGGTAGTGGTGAGGATTGAAATAGACAAAGCCAAATGCTCATTTCCTTCCTTTCTTCTTTCCAGAATGAAGGAACCCAGGTTTGGTCAGGGCCCCTGGTCTTCTGAGAGGCTCATTTACAGGGCAGGGTGCTTTCTCTGTGGTCCTTGAGCATGCTGTTGAGAGTGGTCCCTCAAAAGCCACACATGTCTCCTGGGACACATTTCTAAATTAATATGACATTTTATTCCAAATCAGCCTGATGTAGGATGAATGCTTTAACGAGTGTGATCTACAGGGAGATAGCACTCACTTTCATGAACTATTCCGGAGTGAAGACACAGGCATTCCAGCAATTCCAAGACCAACAGTTTCCAAGAAAGTGATGGCCCATGTTAGCCATGATGCCCATATGCCATGCTTCTAGTTTTAAAATATACAAGCCCTTCAAATTCCCTACCCCAAGTCCATCCAAAGAATTTTCAGATACATATATTTTTTCTCAGGAAGCCCAAAGCAGCCAACTTACAAAGCATTTTGTTTAAATGCTTCTGTGTCTTGCAAAGATGAATCTCAATGTTAGAATGTCTCTAATCTTTTTATCACTCGGCCATTTTGCATTCACAGTTGCATAGTTCACAATAGATAAAAGGTGAAAGCCATCCAAATGTCCATTGATGGATGACTGGTTAAACAAAAGGTTGTCCATCCATACAATGAAATGTTATTCAGCCTTAAAAAGGAAGGATATTCTGATGTCTGTTACAACATGGATGAACCTGAGGACATCGTGCTAAGTGAAATAAGCCAGTCACAAAAGGACAAATACTGTATGATTCCACTTATATGAGATACCAAGAGTAGTCCAATTCATAGAGACAGAAAATAGAAAGGTGGTTGCCAAGGTTTGGGGGCGGGTGGAGGAATGAGGAGTTATGGTTTAACGTCTTCAGGGGTTCCGTTTTGCAAAATGAAAAGAGCTCTGGAGGTTGGTTTACAACAATGTGAATATACTTAGCGCTACTGAACTGTACACCTAAAAATGGTCAAGATGGTAAATTTTACGTTATGTGTATCTTCACCATGATTCAAAATTAAAAAAGATAAAAATGCAAATAAAATTGATTATGATCATGTAGCCTGCACATTCTGGATAAACTTTGGTGTCATCCCGAGGAGGAGAACGTATGAAAGGGCGGTTAAGCACACAGCCCCTGGAATCAGGAAGACCTGGGTTCAGATCCCAGACTGGGATATTTACCACCTATGTGGCTTCCGCCGGGCCCTTAACTATTCTGTGCCTCCATTTCCCCATCTGAAAATGGCAATAATTACAGAACATATCTCACTGGGTTTTAGGAAGATTAAATAACATAATGCTTTTAAAAGGTGCTTAGCCTGTGTTTCGTGCTCAGTGAATGCAAGACCTTGGCTTGTAAGACCATTGCCCTCCTTGTGGGCACTCCAAGACCTTCCTGCAAGATGGGACCTGGGGGTGGTACTAAAAGGGGCCGATCACCAAGCAGAGCAGGACCCCCATTCCCAGGTCAGTGCCTGCCCACTGAAGGACCTGGGAACTCCAACTCACCCCAGGAGTGCTCTGACTACCCACCCACCCCACTGCAGTTTTATCACATTTCTACTGATTTTAAGTCCAGACAGTTTTGTGGGTTTGTGCCATTTGAGTCCTAAATCCCACTTGCCCTGCATTGGTAGCTTAAAAAATGTGAGAGGTCAAGGAAAATATAGGCCAATGAAAATAACATTGCAGCAAGAAATTAATTGCAAAGCCTGTTTAATATGACAGGGGACTCCCTAAAATCCTATTATATCGTCCCCTGCTTCCCTTTGTCGTGTGCACTGATTCTGTGCACAAAGGCCAGGGCAGGCTCCCCAGTGCATTGCTGCATTAATTTGACATTTCTGGCTCCAATTAACCTTACATTTCAGCTATTTTCTAAAGATTGTTCTTTTAATTTGCGATAAGGTTATTTTTTTTTCTATTGGTGTTCACTGGCTTGTGCACAAAGGCCTGTTGTAGAAAAGTCAGCCAGTTTCTACATGTTTCAAGGTAACGTGCTGTCATCTGTACTGGGCCTATTGGTAAGCAGAAGAGTTGAGTCAGTTTCCTGCCATGTATGAGCATGGGACAGGTTTCCATTCTAGGAGAGCCAGGTGGGGTGACCCTACACTGCACAGTGGCATTTTGAGCCTGTAGCCCACACTCCAAGGCAAGACCAAGGAAATCATAGTGTAAAAAGAACACTGGACTCTTACTCAGTAGATCTGCACTTAGATTGCACCTGCATCTCCTACCAGCTCTGTTGCCATGGGCAACTGGGCTGATGCTATGGAGCTTCGGTGTCCTCATCCACCAAATGGGGCAAGGCCGCCTCCCTCCTTGACTATTAAATGAGAGATCAGGAGGAAGGTTTCCTTTCAGAAGAGACCTTCAAGAATCTGTTCCCTATATGCCTCTCCTATTGGCACAAACAGTTTTAGAGCAGCAGTCAGCAAACTATGGCCCATTGGCCATACCGGCCTACCACTTGGCTTTGTAAATAGTTTTATTGGAACACAGCCACGCTCACTCATTTATTGTCTATGGCTGCTGGCTCACTAGAATGGCAGAGTTGAGAAGCTGTTAACAGAGAACTTCTGGCCCTCAAAAACTAAAATATTTACTATCTGGCCCTTCATAGACAAAGTTTGCCAACTTATGTTCTAAAGGAACAAAAGAGAGCAAGGAAGCCATGGATGCACATGGCACCTCTCTTACCACTGTCTAGTGTTGGATGGTGGCTGGACCCTAGAGGTCTGAGAACTGGGGAAGACGCCTATGAGGTTCCCCATCTCTGCTGTACCACAGCCTTGAAACAAGGCTTCAGCCGATACTGTGCATAATTCC
This sequence comes from Mesoplodon densirostris, assembly GCF_025265405.1. NCBI lineage: Eukaryota > Metazoa > Chordata > Mammalia > Artiodactyla > Ziphiidae > Mesoplodon > Mesoplodon densirostris. The sequence goes on from NC_082664.1 coordinate 107,182,276, forward strand.
CCCCCACTCAGTTGGGACGCTAGGATTTAGAATTCTTAGTTTCCATCATTTATTTTCTGAGCTACCCTAATTTTTAAAAAATCATCTTTAGAGTTGAAGCCCATTACGGGACCAGGTTTAATTTTTGCAAACACAGAATGTATTTCCCATGAGATACTTTGAGTGAGGGAGTCTTCCTCCAACTTCCTCCGATAAACTGTTACCTTTCAGCTGAGAGTTGGATCTGGGAAAAGCACTATGATATGAAGGACATGTGGAGGGGAACAAAAATGAACCAGACAGGGTTCCTTTTCTCCTTGACGGCTACACTCTAGCAGGGAATATACACATAAAGTAAAACTTGTGATACAAAGTGCCACCCAGGTGGCAAACAAGGGCTCACTGTACTCAGTGTGTGGTCCAGGGACCAGCAGCCACACCTGGGAGCTGGTGAGAAATTGGGAATCACAGGCAGGTGATTGATGAGCACACGTGTCAAGAGATTTGTAAAGGGAACAGGGATCTCAGGAGCAGGATGGGAGCCTTCAGTTTGTGATGCTGGTCTGACAGCTGGGAGAGAAGATGGGAAGGAAGGAGGGAGAACTGGGAAGGAAGAGCCTCCAATCCAGAAAGTCGTGGCCAGCCCCGCAGAAGGCTCGAATGAGCTAGAGGGTGTAGTGATCACTGCAGCGAAATAACGTGCCCTCCGTCTTTCTAATTGTGCTGACCTTACTTCCTCTAGCCCTGATTTCCTCACCTGCTTCTTGTATATTTTTGTTTTGTTTTGTAAGCTTCAAAATCTGTGTGTAATCACATAATTTTTTAAGTCAGATAAATCTATTTTAATTTATCAAATTTGAGTAACCTTTTCTCAAAAGATTACCCCTGTCACTGAACATTTGGATCTTTTTTCTACCAAACCAATATTTATTGAAACAGTTTTATGGCTGAAATGTCAGGGATTATTCCTAAATTCTTCTTGGAACAACAGAGAAGTTACCCTCACAACACTGACATTTTCTGTCAGTGCTTTAGGTTCCCTGGCAAGTTAAGAAAAACTTTCCCAGTTTTTGGTATGCACATAAAGGATGGAAAATGTTTCTTTCACACCTCAGGCATCAGATTCTGGGTTTTTAAATACCCCGCCTGGTGTGAACTTAGCTTTCAACATCAAATGCAGCTTTTCCAAGTCTGAAACCAAGTGGCTGAGAAATCAGGATGTTGGACAGCAAAATGCACACCGCAGAGAGAGCATCACGGTACTACATCGACATAAGCATGGGCTAGTGTGGCCTTTCACACCCAAACAGACATCTGGAGGTCCTTACGTGATCCTTAATCATCCCCCTCAGTGGGCATACAGACACACACACACACACACACTCACACACCCCATATCAGTTACCAGATAAGCCAGCTGAAGTGTCGTGTGTCTTCTGCATTAATATGCGATTCCATATGTGTATCCAACATCCGTATGGAATTGGGGCGGGGGTTCTGCTGTGGAAAAACCTGATGAAACAGAGTCGCTCTTCTTCCTCTTTCAAAAAGAAATCACCCCATACACTTTGGAAATCACTATGATTATGTATCATCCTGATTTGTTACATTCAAACAACCCAGAGTATCTAGGAATAAAATTTTTTTCAATAAAAAGCCTCAGCTGAGCATCTATTGGATGTGGGCCCTGTTGGCTGCCTGGAGGAGCACCCAAAGGTGACATTGCTGGTGACGTGTGTCCCTGGACCCTACGCTCATTCCACATTCCCGAGTTTAGCCTCTGTGACGGGGCATGCACCTGTGGTCATCCTGCGTTCTAAGCCTCAAAGAAGGCAGGTGGGCAATGCAACAAAAAGAAACCCAACTTCGTGTCATAAGATCTGGCACCAGTTCTATCTCTCCCTGGGACTTCATCTGTTTACCAAGTGAACCTCAATATCTTCATCCGGAAAATGGGCCCACGTCACTTCCTCACATGGCTTAAGTAAGGATACAAGGAATGCAGGCAAATGGGCTTCATACAGGAGCTCGCAAACCAAGGTATCCTTGGTGGCTGTCACCAAGGAAAGCACAGACCCAGGCCTGTCCAGATCTGAGAAAATTCAGGAAGCCAAAGGCCTTTCCTAGACTCACCTTCCAAAGTGCTTCTTCCTAGAGAATAACCAGTTTAATATTTAATAAAGTATGACAAAACCTTTTCAATGTGTTTCCTTCCAACCTTATCTAGCCCTTGCAAAGCTCAATCTTTGGGGAAGTCAGACTCCTAGTTTTTGTTGTTTTTGAAGATGATCAAATCCATCATTTTAAAGCTTTTAATAATAATACCATAATAGCTACAGTGATTGAGTGCTCACTATATACTATGAAGCACTAACAAATGTTGTTTTAGGTTCTTTAACCTTCATAACAATCCCTATTTTACAGATGAGGAAAATTGAGGCACACGAGGTGAAATAAGTCACTTTAGGTCACAGAGTTAATAAGGGGTGATGCCAGGACGTGTCTCCTTAACTATTGAGCTCTTCTGCTTTCCAAGCACTGCTTCGGGGGGACTCAGCACTACTGCTTTACACATTTTAGACCCATAGGAGTATCTTGGTGGAGAACCTGAAGCAAATATCAGGATGGTAAAGGTAGAGACAAAGAAAGAAGAGACCATGATTACACTGGTGTCCAGTTTCCTGAGAAACCGCTTCTGACAGTCCTGGTTAATGTCTGATGTCCCCACTTAATTACTAATAGCTTCCCCTTTCACACTAAAAGTGGCAAGGCTAGGAGAGTGAACTACATAGTCATGCTAGGGTTAATATTTTTGCAAAGATATATAGACTTTAAGTGAATAATAAAAGGAATTCCAAGAGACAGCCGTTATGGAAACTACTTTTTCCATGCAAAAAACCCCGGGCAGACTTGACCTCATGCTGTGAGATTCTTAGGTACCAAGTCCTTGAACCTAATCTGTATTATAAATTAGAGTTATTTCTCTGTAATTGAAATGTTCAGTGTCTTAGTATGCAACACCACAAATTCAGGGTCCTGGCGATTGGAGGATCATTCCAAAATTGTTTTAAAACCTTGTCACTTCCTTTCTTTTTCTCTCACTGTTGTGGCCTCTCCCGTTGCGGAGCACAGGCTCCAGACTCGCAGGCCCAGCGGCCATGGGGCACGGGCCCGCCCGTGTCCCCTGCATCGGCAGACGGACTCTCAACCACTGCGCCACCAGGGAAGCCCTGTCACTTCCTATTTTGAAACGTAAGTTTGTGCGTGTGGCTCTGTTTTGTTTTGCTTGTAAGTTACGTTCCAACTTCAGTTTACCTATTCCTTCCTAATGTATTGCATGAGTGCAGCTAGTAAATAAAGGAGCGAATTATCAAACCTTATTCTAATTGCATAGTTTAAGACAATGTTTACACTAAAACTGGTTAATGTTTATATTTAATTTGCGTTAATAAAGAGTTCTGTTTTATAGAATTCTTTCCAGTTACCTCTGGACACTATAGCTAGTCCATAAGGAAAGTTGAACACAGAAGCATAATTCTCTAAATCTTTCCTACGTAAGATTTAAATGTAGTATTTGGGTTAGTAATTAGCTCATTGGTGTCAGGAAGATTTCTCTCTGTGTCAAAGGTGTACTTTGGTGGGAAGAACTTCCTGGAAAACCACCCCTTGGGGATCTTAGCACAAGGGACCACAGAGTCAATTCTACTGGCAAGAGGTGCCAGGGAGAATAAAGAATCTTCTGCATACAAACCTCACAATGCGAACTGGAGCCCCCAGAGGCCAGAATTCTCTCCAGAAACCTACAGATTTGCTCCCTGAGACCTGGGAGGCAACCGATGCCTGCCCATTCCTGGTGATTAGCCCAGGACACTTGCAAACACGGCAGGGCCCCGCCTTGGGAAAATCGCTCTGCACGGTTCCTTGGCGGGAATGTCCACTCATCTAGGTTGGGGAAATTGCAGACCGGTAAAGAGTTCCAACTTCATCGACCTTAAATAAAGCATCTATTATCCAGGAACAAGAATTTTCCTAAGCTGTCTTTTACATAATGAAATTATCCACATTTGAAACTCTTTTCTCAGAGCCCCAGAGCTGGAACATTAGTTTCCTCTGAAATTGGGACCTTTGCCCCTTCGACGTTGAAGTGCATCCCAGGTTGGGGCTACTGATTATCTCGTTTCTTTTTAGCTAGTTTCACTCAAAGGACAAAACATACTGGGCCTTGGGCGCTTGACCCCCCAGAAAATATTTAACATCTGAATTAAACCGACAGGCTTTGCCAGAAGTGCTCTTCGAATCTTATGTCTGAGGCTATTTTCCCCCAGCACCGAATCACTAAAACCTAAGTAGATAAAGACAGCTCTGATAAAGTGTGTTCCCTGAAGTAAATGCCATCAAGCAAATTCTTGATTTCCCCTTTTTCACAGCGAGTGTTATAAAGTATTCTACACCCTTTGTATCCCCACTGAATTCAATTATTCTGGAAACAAACATCATTGTTTAAAATGAAGATCCAGGGGCTATTAGCGTGATACAACAGCTGTACTAAGGGTGAACCCAGACGCAATGAGGCAGAACTGTGGATGGAAGCAAGGAAGCCAGCTCTGATGGAGGATGAGAGACGATAAAATTATACAGCCATCTTTGTTTACTGCCCTTCTGGGATTAATGCCAAAAGGCCCATTCCATGACAATCGACTGCAAAAAGGAATAATGGGGCTTACTGGACGTTTCCAGAAGGCATGCCTGGACCACCTTTTTCCCAGTGAATCCGTCAGAAATATTTATTAAGCACTTCTGTCGTATAAAACGTGCTGCAAGGTGCTGTGGGGGTTAGGAAAGCAAGCAAGCACAGTGCCTTTCTCAACAAAGATGTGCACTCTTCTCACTGGTAAACCAAGTACCTATCCCATGCAAAGTGATGGGCTGGACGCCAGGGACTGTGAAGAAAAATACCATCCAGCCCCAGGCTGCAGGAGGCATGTTCCAGAGGGCCTGCCCAGCTCTCGTCCCGCCTGTGGCTTCAGTGGCCATGTTTGGGCTGGTGGTCTTCTGGCCCCGGCCACAGCTGGGCTCAACAGGGCGAAATCCAGATCCGTATGAAATTAACCCTTCTGAGGTCTGGCAGAAACCAGCGGTAGTCTTTCTTAGGAAGCTGCACCACAAGACAGAGCAGGTAGATGTGGTCCAGGCAGCAGCAGTAAAACCCCACGGAATCAGGCTTGCAGAGGAGAAGTAGGTAAACATGGACATGAGCAAGGTCACATGCAGCCTGCACGGCCGGAGCTGGGGGCCACCGTGCGGTCCCTGAGAAATGGGACAGGACTCCAGGTGTTGACCTCACCTGAGGCTTCAGCTGGCATGGCTCTCTTAAAGGGGGGGCTTCAAGCAGATGATTGGCGAGCTAAGCAACAGCCCTGGAGTGGGGGATGCAGGGGGATGAGTCTGGCCCGTGCCTAAGGGATCAGAAAGAGAGAGGCTGGAGCCGAGGTAGAGGGTCTTCCCTCCGCAGGTGAGTCAAGGACCCAGATCGGAATCCACAGGTGGGCGCTTGTCCTGGGAACGTTATTAAAGGGATCATACCACAAAGAGGTCTGTGCAGGGAGACAGGTGTAGAAACTGGGGCTGAGGAGGGGCAAGAGCTGGAGGTGAGTACCAACTCTTCACAAGGGCCATAGCCTCTGAAAGACCCACATCTGCATGATGAAGGAGAGGCAGGTTTGAAGGTAGGCTAGATTCAGAGAGCTGCTAACATCTCCCAGTGGCATGAGTCAAATGCTATGGACTGAATCATGCCCACCCAAATCCACATGTGGAAGCCCTACCCCCAATGTGATGGTATTTGGAAAAGGGACCTTTGGGAGATAATTAGGTTTAGATGAGGTCATGAGGGTGGAGCCCTCATGATGGGATTAGGGCCCTTATAAGAAGGGACACCAGAGGGCTAGCTTCCTCTCTCTGCCGTGTGAGAACGCAGTGAGAAGGCAGCTGTCTGCAAGTCAGGGAGAGAGCTCTCAGCAGAAACAGACCCTGATGGCACCTTGATCTTGGACTTGCAGCCTTCAGAACTGTGAGGAAACCAATTTCTAATGTTTAAGCCCCCCAGTCTGCAGGTTATGCAGCTCACACTGACCAAAACATCAGGTAAAGCTGTTCTTAGCTCCTTCCCACTCTCTCTCCATGCTCTAGCAGAACCAGCAAGCAGGGGACAGAGCAGCAGGGAGGGCAAGCGAGGTACCCGTGTACACCGCCACCCCCGCCAGGGGGCAGGCAGCTGGCCCTGGTGTGCAGAGGAGAGGTTTTTAACTTCAATCAGATTCAGAGCATTGAATATTACTCAAGACCGAGCGTCTTCAGTCCTGGATGGAAACTCTGTTTGCTGTCAACACTGCAGGACCTTCTATTGCTTTAGAGTGGCTGGTGAGGTCATGGAGTCCAGCTGAGGCAGGAAATGGGGATAAAATCATTGCATTTTGATCATATCCCCAAGCCATGCATGTTCAAAAGAAACCGTGAGAGATTTTGGAAAAGCCTCCACTGGAGAGGTGGCCTTTGAGTGAGGTCGTGAGGAATGAACAAAGTCATGTAAGTCAGTGGTGGGGAAGCGAGATCAGGACAGGAAATTGTAAGGGTAATTTGTGGCCAGAATGTGAACTGATCTAAGCAGGGAAGTGGCATGAGGTGAGCCGTGTTTGGGGACAGTGTCTCTGCAGAGAATGAGAGGGTTAAGTTGGAAGTTAAACAGTTAAACAGCTTTAAAAATTCTATAGCCAAGAAATTATTAAGGCCTGAGGAACAGAAGTACAAACAGAGGAGAGTGGGCACAGCTGAGGCATTCAGAGGTGGACTCGGCAGAACCTAGTGACTGATGAGGGGTTGGGGGAGCGGAGGTGACAGAGAAAAAACGGCCACCGGCTTTCCAGGCTTGAGGACTGGAAGGATGGGACACCATTGAATGGAGAGAGAAAAGAGCAGATTTGAGAAAAAGATCTGCATTAGTCAGGGTTCTCCAGAGAAACAGAACCAATAGGAGGTGTATAGGTATAGACAGAGATTTATTACACAGATTTTGCTCACACACTTATGGAGGCTGGGAAGTCCACATCTGCATTGTGGGCAGGTAGGCAGGGACCTAGGAGAGCCAATGGTGCATTCCAGGCTGAAGACAGTCTGCTGGAGAATTTTATTTTATTTTTTTGGCTTGGAGAGGCCAGTCTTTCTGTTCTATCCTGGCCTTCAACTGATTGGACGAGGCCCACCCACATCATGGATGGCAACATATTTTACTCAAAATACACCAATTTAAAAGGTAATCTCATCCAAAAACACCAAGTTTGATACATTAAATTAACCATCACAAAGATCATCAAAGCATCCATTGGGCTCACTGTCCCTGAGCACAGTAAGAGCCGACAGTTCCCCTCAGGGCAGAATGTTAAAGTTCTCAGCCTCCAAGGGCTGGAGACACATTTCCTTGAAGAACCAGGTGAGAGACTGCTGCTGACACCAACAGAAGTGGCACCCAGCACTGCTGAGGTCCAACCTGCTGCACAAAAGTCACAGTCTTTCAGTGGAGTCTTTGGAAACTTTCCCTCTGTATCCATGAGCCGACCACAACTCCACTATTAATTTAAGAGGGAAGTGTGTCCAGAGTTCACAGTCACTATGGTGAAGGAATGTGGAAGGTGATATAGATTTGTGCAAATGATGGGGACTTCCCTGAAAAAGGAATGATGTCTTACCTAGCAAATACGATATTTCTGTAGTACTCCGAGTTATCTAAACCCCTCTAGCCAACCTGCACAGTTCACTTACTGGGTAATCTAAAGGAGACTCAGACAATTGTATAATCTTGCATCCGTTGGATGGTTTATAACAGGTGAAATGTATGCAGGCCCCTCCTCTCACTCAAGCCTTAAAACAGCTCTGACAGTTGGATCATTATTCCCCATTTGGAAATTAGGAAAGGCAGCCAGGTTGCTAAATGAGAGCAAGTGAGGTCTTCAGTCCACGGACTCTGGCTCCAACCTCAGGGCACCCCAGGCATCAGAGCCACTTCCAGAGGGGAAACCAGGTGAGCACCAAACTATGGGGCACCAGGGTCGATCACAGCAAAGACCGTTGCTTACCATGGTACGGTAACCCCTAAAAGGAGGAAGAAGGGGGGATAAAATCAATCGGGGGGAAAGGGGCTGGGAATAAAAATGGAGAACAATGAGGACCCCCTCCCAGTAGGTCAGTAGAAAGTGCACAGAAATGACTCAAGAGGGCCTCCCTGGTGGCGCAGTGGTTGAGAGTCCGCCTGCCGATGCAGGGGATACGGGTTCGTGCCCCGATCTGGGAGGATCCCATATGCCGCGGAGCGGCTGGGCCCGTGAGCCATGGCCGCTGGGCCTGCGCATCCGGAGCCTGTGCTCCGCAACGGGAGAGGCCACGACAGTGAGAGGCCCGCATACCGCAAAAAGAAAAAAAAAAAAAAAAAAGAAATGACTCAAGAAAATAATGCATTCTTCACATCACTGCAGCCCTATCTGCAGGCGACACTTTTAGAGGCAAGCAAACCCAGATTAGCTCCCCAAACAGAGCTGGAATGATACACTTTTCTTTGTTTTGTTTTGTTTATGAGATTTTTAAATGTTTTTATTGGAGTATAATTGTTTTACAATGGTGTCAGTTTCTGCTTTATAACAAAGTGAATCAGTTACACATATACATATATCCCCATATCTCCTCCCTCTTGCGTCTCCCTCCCTCCCACCCTCCCTATCCCACCCCTCCAGGCGGTCACAAAGCACTGAGCTAATGACCCTGTGCTATGCGACTGCTTCCCACTAGCTATCTATTTTACATTTGTTAGTGTTTATATGTCCATATATACACTACCACTCTCTCACTTTGTCCCAGCTTACCCTTCCCCCTCCCCGTGTCCTCAAGTCCATTCTCTAGTAGGTCTGCATCTTTATTCCCATCTTGCCCCTAGGTTCTTCATGACCACTTTTTTTTTTTTTTAGATTCCATATATATGTGTTAGCATACGGTATTTGTTTTTCTCTTTCTGACTTACTTCACTCTGTATGACAGACTCAAGGTCCATCCAACTCACTACAAATCACTCAATTTCGTATCTTTTTATGGCTGAGTAATATTCCATTGTATATATGCGCCACATCTTCTTTATCCATTCATCTGTCAATGGACACTTAGGTTGCTTCCATGTCCTGGCTATTGTAAATAGAGCTACCATGAACATTGTGGTACATGACTCTTTTTGAATTATGGTTTTCTCAGGGTATATGCCCAGTAGTGGGATTGCTGGGTTGTATGGTCGTTCTATTTTTAGTTTTTTAAGGAACCTCCATACTGTTCTCCATAGTGGCTGTATCAATTTACATTCCCACCAATAGTGTATGAGGGTTCCCTTTTCTCCATACCCTCTCCAGCAATTATTGCTTGTAGATTTTTTCATGATGGCCATTCTGACTGGTGTGAGGTGATACCTCATTGTAGTTTTGATTTGCATTTCTCTAATGATTGTGATGTTGAGCATTCTTTCATCTGTTTGTTGGTAATCTGTATATCTTCTTTGGAGAAATGTCTATTTAGGTCTTCTGCCCATTTTAGGAGTGGGTTGTTTGTTTTTTTTGATATTGAGCTACATGAGCTGCTTGTAAATTCTGGAGATTAATCATTGGTCAGTTGCTTCATTTGCAAATATTTTCTCCCATTCTGAGGGTTGGCTTTTCGTCTTGTTTATGGTTTCCCTTGCTGTGCAAAAGCTTTTAAGTTTCATTAGGTCCCATTTGTTTATTTTTGTTTTTATTTCCATTTCTCTAGGAGGTGGGTCTCTAGGAGGTGCTGTGATTTATGTCATAGGGTGTTCTGCCCATGTTTTCCTCTAAGAGTTTGATAGTGTCTGGCCTTACATTTAGGTCTTTAATCCATTTTGAGTTTATTTTTGTGTATGGTGTTAGGGAGTGTTCTAATTTCATTCTTTAACATGTAGCTGTCCAGTTTTCCCAGCACCACTTATTGAAGATGGTGTCTTTTCTCCATTGTATATTCTTGCCTCCTTTATCAAAGATAAGGTGACCAGGGCTTCCCTGGTGGCACAGTGGTTAAGAATCCACCTGCCAATGCAGGGGACACAGGTTCGAGCCCTGGTCCAGGAAGATCCCACATGCCATGGGGCAACTAAGCCCATGTGCTACAACCACTGAGCCTGCGCTCTAGAGCCCGCGAGCCACAATTACTGAAGCCCACGTGCCTAGAGCCTGTGCTCCGCAACAAGAGAAGACACCACAATGAGAAGCCTGTGCACCGCAATGAAGAGCAGCCCCCACTCGCTGCAGCTAGAAAAAAACCCGTGCACAGCAATTAAGACCCAACTCAGGGGCTTCCCTGGTGGCGCAGTGGTTGAGAGTCCGCCTGCCGACGCAGGGGATGCGGGTTCGTGCCCCGGTCCGGGAAGATCCCACATGCCGCGGAGCGGCTGGGCCCGTGAGCCGTGGCCGCTGTGCCTGAGTGTCCGGAGCCTGTGCTCCATAACGGGAGAGGCCACAGCAGTGAGAGGCCCGCGTACCGCAAAAAAAAAAAAAAAAAAGACCCAACTCAGCCAAAAATAAAATAAATTAATTAAAAAAAAAAAGATAAGGTGACCATATGTGCGTGGGTTTATCTCTGGGCTTTCTATCCTGTTCCATTGAGCTATATTTCTGTTTTTGTGCCAGTACCATACTGTCTTCATTACTATAGCTTTGTAGTATAATCTGAAGTCAGGGAGCCTGATTCCTCCAGCTCCGTTTTTTGTTCTCAAGATTGTTTTGGCTATTCGGTGTCTTTTGTGTTTCCTTACAAATTGTGAAAATTTTTGTTCTAGTTCTGTGAAAAATGCCAGTGGTAGTTTGATAGGGATTGCATTGAATCTGTAGATTGCTTTGGGTAGTATACTCATTTTCACAATGTTGATGCTTCCAATCCAAGAACGTGGTATATCTCTCCATCTATTTGTATCATCTTTAATTTCTTTCATCAGTGCCTTATAGTTTTCTGAGTACAGGTCTTTTGTCTCCTTAGGTAGGTTTATTCCTAGGTATTTTATTTTTTCTGTTGCAATGGTAAATGGGAGTGTTTTCTTAATTTCACTTTCAGATTTTTCATCATTAGTGTATAGGAATGCAAGAGATTTCTGTGATTAATTTTGTATCCTGCTACTTTACCAAATTCATTGATTAGCTCTAGTAGTTTTCTGGTAGCATCTTTAGGATTCTCCATGTATAGTATCATGTCATCTGCAAACAGTGACAGCTTTACTTCTTCTTTTCCAATTTGGATTCCTTTTAATTCCTTTTATTCTCTGGAATGATACACTTATAATAACAAGGATTGCTGTGGCTGACAGAATTCTGGGATGGTATACTCGTACGTTCTCCCAGATGTTCAATCAAACACTAATCTAGGTACCCCTGTGAAGGGATGTCACAGATGTAATTAAGGTCCCAAATCAGTTGACCCTAAGAAAGGGCAATTACACTGGGTAAGTCAGACCTAATCAGGTGATGCCTTAGAAGGGATGGGGTTCCTCCTGACTAAGGAGAGTCAAAGCCTGACAGGGATTCGATGCAAGGGCAGATCTCTCTGGCTGGCTCTGAAGATGGAGGAGACCATGTGGCGAGGCATATGGGTGACGCCTAGGAGCTGAGAGCAGCCCCTGGCTGAAAGGCTAGGCTAAAGAAACAGGGGCCTCATTCCTACAGTGGTAAAGAAGTGAATTTGATCAACAGTCTGACTGAGCATAGAGGCTGATTCTTGCCCAGAGCCTCCGTAAAGGAACACAGCCTGGCCAAGACCTTGATTCTACCTGTCAGACCCTGAGCAGAGAACCCAGCCATGACATGCCCGGTCTTCTAACCTACAGAACTGTGAGTGAATACATGGGCATCATGTGAACCCAGTAAATATGTGCTCATTTATTACACAGCAACAGAAAACTAATACAATTGCTAACATTTAGTCAATGTTCCCTATTTGCAGGCCAGTTCTAAGTGTAAATAATTCAATTAAGTTTCAGGACCCTGTGAGGTGAACACTTACCATCCCCATTTTACAGGTGAGGAAACCAGGACACTGAACATTTAGCCAGTTCTTACCCATTTCTTTTGGTTTTTTTTAAATAAAAATTGTATATTTTTAAGATGTACAACCTGATGTTTGGATTCACATACACACAGTGAAATGATGACTACAGTCAAGCTAATTAACCTGGCCATCTCCTCACATAGTTACCATCTTCTTGTTGTTGTTCTCAGTCATCTGACACACCTGAAGCTTTATACTTTTTGACCAACATCTCCCCATTTCCCCCACCTTCCCAGCCCCTGGGAACCCCTGTCCTACTCTCTGCTTCTATGAATTCGACTTTTTTAGATTCCACATGTAAGTGATATCATGCAGTATTTTTCTTTCTGCAACTGGGTTATTTCACTCGGTATAATGTCCTCCAGTTTCATCCATATTGTTGCAAATGGAAGGAACTTCTTTTCTAAGGCTGAATAATTTTTCATTGTACTCATATATTTTATATATATGTATATATATGTGTATATGTATACATATATGTGTGTATATATATATATATATATATATAAATTTCTTTATCTCTTCATCCATTGATGGACACTTAGGTTGTTTCATATCTTGGCTACTGTGAATAATACTGCCATGAACATGAGAGTGGAAACACCTCTTCAAGATCCTGATTTCATTTCCTTGGGATAAATACCCAGAAGTGGAATTGCTGGATCATAGGTTAGTTCTATTTTTAATTTTTTGAGGAAGCTCCATACTGTCCTCCATAGTGGATGCACCAAGAGTGCACACGGGTTCTCTTTTCTCCACGTCCTCGCCAACATTTGTCATCTCCTGTCTTTATGAAAACAGCCACCCTAACAGGTATGAGGTGACATCTCTTTGTAGTTTTGATTTGCATTTCTTTGCCCATTAGTGATGTTGAGCCCCTTTTCATGTGCCTATTGACCATTTATGTGTCTTCTTACCCTGTTCTCCTAACATTTAGTCAGCATTGAAAGTCCAGGTGGCTGCTGGCCTCCCTCCTGAAAGGCTCTGGATCACATTCCCAACTCTTCATCTTTCTACTCATAATTAATTTGAGGGGTGCCTGCCTCCTGCCTCTGCCATCAGGGCTCCAGTCACCTTCTTAAGGCTAACAGGGTGCCTCATCCAGTGAGGTGACTTTCTGGCCCCCAAAACAGTGTTGGGTGGGAGACGGTTTGCCCAAATCGAGCAGAGTAAAGGGCCCTGTTCATCTGTTCAAGTGGCCATAACAAAATACCACACACTGCGGGGCTTACACACACAACAGTTCTGGAGGCTGGAAGTCCAAGATCAAGGCATAAGCAGGGCTGGTTTCTACTGAGGCCACTCCTCGGCTTGCAGACTGCCATCTTGCTGTGATCTCATGGGTCTTCCTTCAGTGCATGTCTGTGTCCTAACCTCTTCTTATAAGGACATCAATCCAATTGGATTAGAGTCCACCCTAATGACCTCATTTTAACTTAATTACCTTTTAAAATATCCTATCTCTAAATACAGTCAAATATATTCTGAGATACTGGTGTCAGGCCTCCAACATATGAACTGGGGGCAGGGGGACACAATTCGGCCTATAACAGGCATCAAGTGCAAAGTCAAAGGTTTGAACAAACTTGTCAGAGCCCAAGGGAAAGGACCCCTCAGGGTTCCCAGCCAGCAATTCATCATCTAATACCCAGCAGAGCTGCAGTTGCCCCCAATTTCATCTCCTCTGTTCCCGAAACTTCCCCACCACTTGCTCTAGGACCCTCGGTGCAGTCACCACTTCCTGCCCCACACTCAGAGACATGGGTGCCGCAGTGAGTACCAGGTACCAGAGCAGAACCAGCTCATATCTTCAGAATTTCAAAAGAGAGCAATATTCAGCAGTTCAAGCGGGGCCAAGGGCTGACATTAAGCAAATTTCAAGGGTTATTTGAAGTTAATTGAGTTTAATCATATAATGATTTTATAATTAGTCATAGTGCTCTTGTTTCTACATGGGTAGACCCAGGCTCTGAAGGAAATGACTGTATCAGGCAGGGAAGGGGCCAGGGCAGCAGAGGAAGGATGGCGGGGCCAGGGAGAAGGAGGTGGTGACTGAACCCACGGAAACACTCCACTTCACTCCCTGGGCCCCCACCCGCACCAGCCACAAGCTGGGGTCCCAGCGGGGGCTCCCATACCCTGCCGGGTCTGCTGGTGCTTTCCACACATTTGTCCTGCTTACTTGAGGGCATGTTCCATTTGTGCTGAGATGGAGCTTTGTCACCAAGGGGTCAGCATCAGGGAACTTCTAAGGTGACCAGACTCATTGCAAGCTCCACAAATGCTACTGCAGACTTGACTGTGTAGTGAGGTTTTTCGTCCAAAACCCGACTTAATCTAATCAACCAACAGCATTCACCTCCTGGGCAGTCATCAGAGCTATCAGGTTGCAGCAATTAAATCTCTGCACGTCTCTAAGGGGCGCAGTGTGGGTCCTCCCAGTCCTCTCACCCAACCAGACCGAGGTTTAAGTTTTGCTTCCAATGCCACGCCATTAAGCCCCTTGGGACTTCACTGTGCCCCTGAATAATGGAATTAGGGTGACCCCTAGGGTGTCCTAGGAAGGCTTCTTCTCAGAGACAGCTCAACTCTCTGGGGGGCATAAGTGGGGCCTGACTGACCCGTGTGACAGCATAAAATGTATGTGATTCACACAAACAGCCAGGTACTATTTTCTCTTAATTGGGTGACCACACAGAGAGGGGAGTGGAGAAGGGAACCACCGTTTCTTGAGCACTCACCATTGGTCAGACCTGTGCTGTAGCACTTGTTTCTCACCTTCCAGGTAATAGTGTACAGAGGCTCAGAGAGGTGGTGACACACAGTGCCAGGTGTATCTGACTCCAGTGCCCAGGGACAGTCCACAGTAACACCTCAGGCATCAGGTAGAAAGAAGGCACAGGGGGAAACCAGGGTGCATTAGCACAGAAGCCCTCTACCCCTGGGCAAACAGATAAGATGCCATGAGCAGGGTCCAGCCTCCTGTCCTCCCTAAGAGAAGCCCCGGATGCCAGCTCATGGAGGATTCCATGAGAGACACATGAACACTTTTCTTTGCCTCCCAAGCCCTTTCCTCACAGAGGTCAAATTAACTATGAGTAGGATGCCAGGGAAATAATTCAATGTAGGTAAATGAGAGTGTGGACTCTGACCTCATGGTTTTAATTACTGGATGATGGAAACACTTTTAAAAGGTACCATGCAACTGTTCATCAAGGGATGAATGGATGAGCAAGATGTGGTAGATCCTTACAATGGAATATTACTCGGCCTTGAAAAAGGCAACTCTGACACCTGCTACAACATGGATGAACCTTGAAGACATCCTGCTTCGAGTGAAATAAGCCAGTCACAAAGGGACAAATACTGTATAATTCCACTCACATGAGTTACCTAGAGTAGTCAGGTTCACAGAGACAGAAAATAGTATGGTGGTGGCCAGGGGCTGGGAGAGGGGGGCATAAGATGGGCAGTGGTGACGGTTGCACAACAGTATGAAGGGACTTAGTAACACTGAAATGTTCACTTAAAATGATGGAGATAGTCAAGTTAATGTTATGTGTATTTCACCACCATTTTTTTTAATTGGAAGGGATAAAAGGGTATATGCAAGTCAGGGCCTGTGCTGTTTCCCAGACCTCCTGGGCAGCCGCCCAAGTCCAAGAATCCCCAGTGGAACTTACATTTCTGGAACAAGTCAGGTGAGGCTGAAGAACCTGAGGGCAGATGCCAGCCTGTCTGAATTTCTTCCTCACCCTACAGAAATGCATCCTTAAGGAATGCTGAGCCCTCCATTTGGGCTTTACCTGGGACAGCTTATCCTGTACAAGCTCAGGGCCACAGGGTCAAGGGCAGATTCCCAACTAGTGGAACCACCACTGTGGGGACTGTGCTTGGCTGCCCCTGATTTCACTGTCCCCGCCCACCCCCCACCCCCACCTTCCCCAGGCTCCTGTCACTACTGGTCAGTTGCCCTTCTCATTTTTAGAGACAGACTCAAGTTTGATGCACATTGTACATGGCACTGTGACTACACAAATCACATACGTACGTCACGCTGTGGAATAACGTAGGCTGTCTCCTCCTCTCTCACACACACACAGTTAACCCCTCAGTCAACTTCATTAGTCCCTTCCTTCCGGACAGAACCCTGTCATCTTCAGCTTCCCTGCTGCCCCCATCACTGCTAGTCCTCAAAGTAATCATCCAAAGGCTTTATCTACAAAAAAAAAAAAAAAAAAAATCTCCTGGGAGCACTTGTTGAAAATACAGAATCCTGAGCCTCATCCCAGGAGACTGTACTTTTCTGTAAGCCTGGGGCCAGGAGTCTGCTGTCCCCACTGACAGTTTACAGAGGGTGAGTGAGTAGCACTGGGATCACCGCCTTCCTCGCCCCTGACCCTGAGAAACTGTTCTCTCCGTGCGCTCCAAGTGTGGAGTTGTTCTTGATACCTGAAGGTGCTGGAAAGTTGGTCTCTGACTATCTGAGTTTCTGCTCTTCTTTAAAGTACTATTACACATGATTTCCATGAGTCATGGGACGACAAATCATAAAAGAGTGTCACCATGTGGAACTGCTATTGTAGACCACTTTCGACTTAATGACTCGCCCAGCCAGTTCTGTGGCATCCTACACCCACACTCCCTCCCTGCAGGATGTCACCCAGGAAGACCCTCCATCAAGAGATCTGTTATTAACCCCACTGGCTTCCTATGGGCAACACATGCCCTTTTTTCAGACCTTCTGTAATTCAAACTCCCTTCCCATATCCAGTGGCCCAGATTGTGTTTTTTTATGTTAACCAGCATTATTTGACCACAATCCAGGATCACAGCTGTACCACAATATCTGCCCAGTTTAGATGTTTTCAACTCCAAGTAACAGACAACCCAGATTCAAACTGGTTTTAAAATATGAACACTGATTACTTCCTATAATAGGGTTCCCAAGTTGGGCACTGGTTTCTCAATTCAATGGTGTCTTCAAGGATTGTGCTCTGCTGTCCACAGTCAATTTCATTATAACACTGGTCTCCAGGAAGTTGAAAGATGGTGGCCAGCAGCAGCTGTTCATCAAACAGGTGGGCTGGAAGGTAGACTCCTTATCTTGCAAGAGAGAGAACCCCTCCTCCCTCTGTGGACTCTGGAACTTTCCTCATATTGGCCAGCACAGTTCGTATGCTCCCCCCTCAACTCACCTCAGCCACAAGGGGACGCTACACACAGATTCCCCTGTCACACTTCCTGCTTCCCACAGCTGTCCCTGGGGCGTGGAGGAAGAGGGACTGGATGCTGGGTAGACAGCCCTAAGAGCCACTGCAGCTGCTATGTCATTGGCTCTTTTCAACACAAATGCTGGACCAGACCCTCCTGACAGACACGTGATAAGAAGCCAGCACCTGCTCTGGGTGACATTTCTCTCCAGAAAGAAAGCGTGGGGAGTGTCATAAGCTGACCAAGGCAAAGCCAGTCTCCTCCATCACAGGACCCTTCATCAGTCTTATGGATTTGCAGGAGTTTTTAAAGTGCTTTGCTCTAAGCACCTGATTAAACATTAATAAAAGGTTAAGGTTATGGTCCTAGGGACCTCCTGACAAAATCACTCTTCATTTCTCTTCCTCATGAATCCTCCTGCTGCAATACTTATCTCTTCCCTACCTCCCTGCAAACCCCATGACTATTTAAGGGCTGAGGGACCCAGAGAACAAACTACTTTTGGTTCATTCAGAGGGGGCATTTCTAAAGGCTTGGCTTGAAGGAACATTGTCAGGACTGGGGGTGTTTGTGGCTCTAGTTTGGAGAGTTTTGCTTCCCTGCAAAGCACTTACAGAACAGAAGAAACAGTGGGTCAACATGATGGGATTTCTGCATTCAAGGCTATCTTTCCTATAGGTTAGTGTCATTGATTACCTGCACCTCAGGCCCTGACAGGTAATCAATAGACCCTCTGACCCAGATATGTGAGTTGGCCTGTGGGGGGTTTAAAAACAAGAAGTGAACATGGCAACTCTGGTTCATGCTTTGCATACATGAGAATTACATTTTTTTCCCCAGAGTAGCAAAGCCATTTCTGCTCAAATTACCCCAGCCATCTCAGGAGCACATAATCAGAGGGTCCTGTTCATTTTTCCTGCTGGAGAAGAGTTCTGCAACCAACCCCAAGCCATTAAGAGCAAAAGTTTGAAAAAATCTTTTTATGCCTCCAAAGAGCTAGGACTCTTTAGGAAGGGCCACCTAACCTTCTCGGTAAGGGATATAGGGAAATGGTGACTCTTACGGGGTCAGGAGAACAGGAAGGGGGTCAAGCACCTGCCAGGGGAAGAGGATGGACTCTAGGAGCAACTGATGTTGCAACCTTCAAAAACAGAAGGATCTTGGCTGATGATAATGACACTGATCCTCAGGATATGGATTTAATGGGATGGGGTCCAGGGGTGCAAACAGTGAAAGACTCTCAAAGACACATAGAAGACAAAAAATAGTCTACAACTATTTCTGGTGTCACTTCCTCCAGGAAGTCAGCCCTGACACAACTTTGTACCCCATCTAGATCAGGAGCCGCCTCTGCAGTGTGCCCAGACTTTCCTGGACATGTCTGTAACACTTTCTGTGGGTCTATATGCATATTGCCATGCCCTCAAGGTTGTGAGTCAATTGAGGTTGGGGGTAAGAATCATAACCTGGTCACATCTCAATCTCAGCCCCAAGCAAAACCCAGCACCTAACAGCGTCTCAACAAAGCCTATTGAATAGGTGAATGAATGAATGAGTGAATAAATTTATAAATGAGTGTGTGTGTGAGTGAGGGAGTGAACTAATGAAAATATAGCATCCAACCAAAGAAAGAACATCAAGGTACTAAGTCCCCAAGGATAATAGCCCTAAGGAAAGGGGCACTTTTCATCCCTTTCCTGGAAATTTTGCAAAGGAGAAGTGGCTAGATACAATAAAAAGAAGATTGACTTTTACATCCAGAGTTGGGTCCAAATCTTGGTTCCACTAGCAAAGTGAGTTCAAGCAAGGTATTTAGTCTCTTTGTCCTTCAAAGTTATAATTGAGAATAAGACCTGCCTTATGGAGCTGTGCTGAGAATCAGAGAAAAGATATGCTCAGTGCCTGGTACATGGTTAGCACTCACTAAGTTGTAGTCACTACCAACATTAATCAAGCCCTGCCATGGAGTGGCATGGCCAAAGCTGGGGCATCTGTTATCAAGCCAGAAAGGTTAACCGCACAAAGTAGGCCAAGGTCATTCTAAGATATCAGACCACTGGGCTGAGTGGCCAAAACAGATCACAACTTCTCTCTTCCAAATCTTGCAAAGGACAATAAATTCTGACCATCCAATAGGCCATCAGTAAAAATTCTCTCAAAGAATGTAAATTGATAAACCAGGAAAGGCAAAGACATTGCCTCTGTGTAAGTGAAGTTATGCCAAATATTAAGTTGCCAAAAATTCCAACACTATGCATCAGTCACGGAATGCTAGGTTGCGCTGCAGTAACAAACAGCTCCAAAATCTCAATGAGTTAAAAATCATGTCACATATCTTTTGCAGGTCAGCAAGGGGACTCTTCTTGGAGATCCAGGCTTACTGAACAATCAGTATCTCAAATGGTGCTGATCACCAATGCCAGGAAGAAAGTGAGCTCTGGAGGGTCTCATACTGGCAATGAAATGTCCCCTTTGTGGGTGACATGGTCCATGAACAACCATTAGCCTGAACTAATCACTTGGTACCACCCAACCACGGGGGGGCGGGCCAGGAGGTGCAATCCCAGCACGTGCCCAGACTAGGAAGAAAGGGAAATATTTTGTGGATCACGCTAATGAGCACAATACACTGCAAGAGAAGGAGATGCCTAGGAAGCTCCATCCAAACCAGCCCTGGACAGTGGTGACAAAGATGACTGGAAGGCAAAAGCATCAAGTCCTTCCCAATATCTATAGGTTCAGAGTGGAAGGGGATAATTGCAGAAGACAGCTTGATTTTCCATTTAGCATGGCCATCATCAAAAAGTGTACAAATAATAAATGCTGGAAAGGGTGTGGAGAAAAGGGAACCCTCCTGCCCTGTTGGTGGGAATGTAAATTGGTGCAGTCACTATGAAGAAAAATATGGAGATTCCTTAAAAAACTAAAAATAGAGTTATCATATGATCCAGCAATCCCACTCTCGGGTATATACCTGGAAGAAAATGAAAATTCTAATTCAAAAAGATATATGCACCCCAATGTTCCATAGCAGCACTATTTACAATAGCTAAGACATGAAAATAACCCAAGTGCACATCAACAGACAACTGGCTTAAGAAGATGTGAGATAGATAGATAGATAGATAGATAGATAGATAGATAGATATACACATATATACACACATATAATGGAATACTACTCAGCCATAAAAAATGAAATTTTGCCATTTGCAGTAACCTGGATGGACCTAGAGATTATCCTACTAAGTGAAGTAAGTCAGATACAGAAAGACAAATATTATATGATAACACGTATCTGGAATCTAAAAAATAATACAACTGAATCTATATACAAAACAGACTCACAGACATAGAAAACAGACTCATGGTTACCAAAGGGAAAAGAGATGGGGGGAGGGATAAATTAGGAGTATGGGATTAACAGATACATACTACTATACATAAAATAGATAAGCAACAAGATTTACTATATAGCACAGGGAACTATATTCAATATCTTGTAATAACTTATAATGGTAACTAATCTGAAATATATATGTATACACTGAATCATTTTGCTGTACATCTGAAACTAACACAATATTGTAAATCAACTATACTTCAATTTGAAAAAAAGGCTGCTATTTTGCATTTAGGAAAGTGTGGGGAGCTCCGGATTTGCTCACTGCTCTCTTTAAAAATCAACTGTATTCATATTTTAAAGAATGTATATATACGTATAACTGAATCACTGTGTTGTACAGCATAAATTAACACAACATTGTAAATCAACTATACTTCAATAAAAAAAATTGAAAAAGGAATCAACTGTACTCATACTAGTGAGCGTGCACACCGTACCACAACACCGCCTGTGTCGGGCAAGAAGAGGACCAAACGCCTCAGAGAATTTGGATTCTTGCACAGGGGTGACAAAGTGTTTCTTTCCCTAATTTGGAAGTGAGTTTAAAATGTGCAAAGAAGCAGAAATTCCTCTCGGCACATTCCTCTGCTGGGTATGGCTGTGAGTTCCCAGTAGCAACAAGAGTCCCAGCGCTGCCAGGCTCACACAGGACTCAGGAAAGGCCCTCACTTTCCAGGTCAAGATCATTAGGGAGTTTAATTAGCACCTTGGTTCCAGAATCTATACGTAGATTCAGAATATATATGTCTTCTGAGGCCCACATAAAATTGGCTGGGGACCCCTGTTCCTTGCCAACTGGAAAGTTCAGAGTTCCCCAAATGTCTTTGGACTCTTGGGGCTTACATTCACAGGGGCCCCCATTGTCCTGCTTCCTCTCTCCCCTGTTCTTCATCCCACCTGCTAAAGGGAAATAGAAACAGGGTGCCAAGGTGGGGAAGTTCCTGGTGTGATGGTAACAGCAAGGGTCGTGGTGCCATAGAACAAGACATAGCATGAGAAGAACGCAGGGAGCGGGCTGGGGACTGTGTCCCAGAGTCTCAGAACCAGAGATGGAGGCTGGATGTTATACAGCCCTTGGTGGGAAGGCAGGCAGGGATTTAAGTAAGGAGGGAATGTGATCAGACATGCACTTTAGATGGATCACGGGCAACTGTGTCTCTAGAAATTGGTGAGGAAGTAAACAAAAACAGAGAGCTAGTCCAGAGGGGAGGCTCCTGCAGGAGTCCTGGGGAGAGAGAGGTAGGCATCTGACATGGAAGATGAATGATAAAGTGAAGGAAATAAGGAGACCTGTTAGACAGCCCTTGCCAAAGTTTAGGGAAGACATGTGAGGGGCTGGACGAGGGTGGAGGGAACAGAAAAGACGGGAATGCCCATGACTGCTGAAAGATGGAAACACTATGGATCTCGGTAACTGGTTGATGATGAGAAGTGTAGAAAAGAAAGATCAAGAAGATTATTCCAAGGTTTGGAGCCCGAATGACTGAGAGGGACCTAAAAGCCTTTGGAAATGGAAATTATGTGGATCTGTCATTGTCATCATAAGCATCATCACCATTGTTAGTTTGGGTATTTAGTACAGGTTTCATTTTTTAAAATATCTTCTCAAAAATGGTGTCTTATGATTTCACTTAAAGGGGTTTCCAAACTTGTCATTTCAATGATTGAAACAGCCAAAGCATGTCTTGTTACACTAAAAAGTTTCCATTTTCGTGTCTTGCTTTCTAAAATGCTTGTAATCATCCTTGAGCATTTGAGGAACTTGAAGCAGGCATGGCCTCTTTCAAAGGTCAAATGAGCAAGATAAAATCCTTTCCAGCAGCATCTTGTAGCACTTCAACAGAGTATGTGTTGACCAAGGAGGTAGCTCACACGCACGCATGCACACAAGCGCACAGGCGCCCACTAGAACTCCCAGCTGAGATAAAATTGCAAGCGTGGCATTGATTGACCCATCAACACTTTGGAGCTGAGCAGAGAGAAAGAAACCCAGCTGGACACGGGGAGGAACATGCAGGGTGTGTTGACCGAGTCTCCTGTAGAGGATTCTTTAATCAGATGGTCCTCTTCTGTTGGACATCACAGGCAGCATATGTATATGCCTTTGCCAATCTCAAGATGCAGCCAAACACTTGGCAAAAGCTGAGTTTGGCCCCCTGGATCAGGCACAAAGAAATCCATTTGCACACTCTCTTTGCCTCCCCTTCAAGGGGCCACGGAAACACAGAAGGAATTCGAGGTTTACTCGAAAAGTAGGCAAAATTCAGATTGTAGGTCTGCCATCAAATGAATGCACTCTCCTACACACAGTTATTTCAAGGTGAAGGAAAGGCCAAAACAGAATAACAGGGCAGGTCATTTTGCTCCTTATCTTATTCACTGGTACCTCCACCTACCTTTTTTGGGCGGTACCAATTGAGAGCTTCCATGATGATCCCCCCATGTTATTAAGACACGTCCTCTCTTGCACTGGAGTTTTATTTGGGGACCTGAGGTCAATCACTTTCTCAACAGGCACATACTAAGTGCCATCTGCCAGCTCCACTGGCCTGTGAGCAGGAGGTGACCCTGGACAGACGCCATCGAGGCCCTTCATGCTCCATAAGCTGGGCTGCCCGGGCACATTTAGTCGTCTGTCTTTCCCACTGGATCAGTGGTTCTCAAGCAGGGCAACCAGGTCACCCAGGGACACTGGGGAAAGTCTGAAGATATTTCTTCATTGTCACAACTGTGGGGATAAGGGAGTTGCTACTGGCCTCTATCAGATAGAGGACAGGGATGCCGCTAAACACCTTCCAGGGCACAGGAGGCCCCATCACAAAGACTCATCCAGCCCCAAGCTTGAGTAATGCCGAGACTGAGAAACCCTGGTCCAGGTTATCACTCCATCCAGGCAGGCACTGGGCCTTTCCTTGTTCACTGTTTTGTGCCCAGTGCCTAAGACACAGTGACAGGTTCACAGATGGTGTAGAAGGTGGGAAGGAAGCAGGCAAGGAAAGAAGAGAGGCAGGGAGGGAAGCGGGGAGAGAAGGAGGCATCGCACATTCTCTGGAGAAACTTAAAGGTTGGTTAAAGGGCCATTACTAATTTTGGCTCAACCAACGTGCTGTAGTTTTCTATCCAAGAGTTTGAACTCTTCCACAATTTCACTAATCCAAGCCCACTGATGCTATCAGACCAGATGCCTCCCCCGCCCCAGCCCCAGTACATTGAGCAGTATCACTCCTAACTGGGAGCCCCTTCTCCCCAGTCAGAGAGCTGAGCAAGAGGAATCTGTCTTCTCCGCACCGGGTGCACACTCACGGGGGCCCAGGAGAGACCTTCACCCTCATCCCTAGAACCCACACAGCTCTGACCGCCCCACAGCCTATGCGCACACACATACACATGCACACACACGTGTGTGCACACACGGAAACTAATGTACAAGGCCACTTGACTCTAGTGGCCTGCCCTGGAGCTGGTGACCTAGAATGGTCTCATTCCCAGTTGCAAACAAAACCTGGTAAGTTCTGAACTCTCACATTCCAGAGTGTGTACAATTTTTTCTTCTCCTCCCAAGTTGCCATCAGAAAGAACAGAAACTCCAGTGAGACACAACGCAATGCACAGTCACCATGCCACCCTCTTCTGGAGGGGTAATCGTTTCCTGGGCATCACCAGCCCATCCGAGGCTGGCATCCTTGGTGGCCACCCTGCTGATGAGTGAGCAAGAAAATGATGAACGAGGGGCTCTCCAGGAGGTATCTGTGAGCACTGCTCTGCCTGCCGAGATTTGTGCAATGCTGGAAGCATCTCTATTCGAATGAAAAGTCCAGCCTTTCTGCAGTCACCCAGGAAGTTTTTATTTGTGGCTGTGAAATATGCATTCTAGAAGATCACAAACACATGCCATGGCCTTGAGGGACCAGAGCACAGCCTGGCTGGGTGGGATCCCCAAAGTCAGACCTTCCTCCTTCCTGGGGATGGAAGATGCCTGTATTGACTGTGTCAT
Source organism: Mesoplodon densirostris (assembly GCF_025265405.1). Lineage (NCBI taxonomy): Eukaryota > Metazoa > Chordata > Mammalia > Artiodactyla > Ziphiidae > Mesoplodon > Mesoplodon densirostris. Next base: position 107,207,004 of record NC_082664.1, read on the forward strand.
TTATCTTCTGTTTCCTGATGCCCTGACATCTTGGGCCTTGCTGACCCTGGAAGGACTGCCCCTTCCAGGGTTAACCATTTCCTACAGATAGTTAAGCAATTCCATGACACGGAGAATGCCTTTCTCATGCAGGCCGGCCAATCCAGAGCCCACACTCCCAACCACCTCCTGTATCAGGCTCTACACTCAGACCCACTCTCTGCTTGCCCTGCTCACCCCAGGGCCAGGCATCAGACAACCAGGGACAGCCCCATGTGCCCCAGAGCTCTGAAAGTACTCAAACCAGCCCATCCCAAGGCTGCATAACCTGCCTCAATCATTCCTTCCTTGGAAACCACAGTAAAGGCTCGTATCCACATTTCCCCCGCTCCCTCTGCCTCCTGACCCAGCCGGTGCTTCCTCTTTGGCCCAGGGTGGAGTCTTATGCCTTCTGTTTCTAGAAAACTGTGAGTCTGATCAAATTCTTCTTCAGGACAGCCATCACATCCGTTTCTGTATGTCTTACTACACCACATCCATAACAAGTCCTGGGTACCCCGCAAACAACGCCAAACAGCAAAAGTCAACAATGCCAGGGCAGTGGGAGTCTATAGACACCTGTGCCCACTCAGGCCTGGGTCCAGGCGGTACACCCAGCATCTGGGCCTTCTGTTAGGTCTCTCCCTGTCCCCCTGCCAGGGGAGTGAGCAGAAAAGGCAGCCAGGAGGCGGGAGGGGGGAAAGGGCACCGCACTTTGGAGGCACCAACTGTGGGCAGACACGATGCCCATTACACTCATTCTCTGTCATTGCTACAAACTTTGAACAGTGAAGAGGCTCGGGAGTACTTAAAGCCCTACATTAGGCAGATGTAGAACCAAAATTTGAACTCAAGACTCAAACGTGGGCTCTCCTTCCACGTCCCCAGGCCACCTTCCCAGTGGACACTTTAAGGCATCAGAACAGATGTCTTTTTTTCTTTCCTGGGACTGGCAAGGACCACGCAGAAAAGGTTGCCCACAAGGATGTCACTGCTGCAGCCCAGAGCCCCTGTGCCCCTGTGCCCCAGCACTCCACGGACGCTCAGGTACCGGGTCATCCCTGGTAGCCCATGGCCAGTAATAGCTTCTTGGGGTGTGAGCATTTTAGCCGCTCTCCAAGTGTTCCCACCAAACCCCTGCCATTTGTGGCATAACACACACTGGAGTGTTTGCAGACCTATGCAGTGACACCAGCAAGGAGGGAAACGGTAGATGGTTCCCAGCCTGGATCTGCTCCTTGGGAAGGACTTCATACTGAGGCCCTGGCAGTAAGTCCAGAGGAAACAGCGTTTGGGAAGCGTGGGAGCCGCCAGCATCGCTCACACCTGAAGCCGAGCCTTCCTGTCAGAAGCCAGGAGGCTCATTCAGGTCTGACAACCACAGCTGAGAAGAAGAATGTTCTTTTCAGAGCCCACACTGGAAAAGAGCCAGCTCCTGAAGCAAAAGCATTTGCACAGATCCCGTGGAAGCAAAGAGAAACAGAAGAAGGCGCTAAGAGAAGGCATTCGGGGAAGGTCCTGACTTTAAATTTGCCTCCAGATGTTACACCTGAGAAGGAACAGCAACGGTACTACATGCTTCAAACATGTCAATGTAATTTTAAAAAAGAAATGTGGAAACACTCAGGGTTAAAAGGCCATGCCATGTGTAACAACCTCAAATGGCTCAGAAAAAAAATTACACACAGAACAAATCTGGGCAAAGGACACAGGGGTGCTCCTTGTACTATTTGCATTTTTGCAACTCTTGTAAATTTTCTAATTAATTCCAAATAAAAAGTTGATGTTTAAATCTGATCTTGAGCCTCTGCAGGCTCAAGTCATTAGAGTGTTAGTTGGCAACAAGGTGTGATCGGGCAGGGGTGGGACCAGTGCGGGGCCCAGGAGAGGACCAATTCCAATCTTCTCCAGTACCCACTGGGTTCCAGAATCTTCCTTAGGCCCGAGCACAGTGGGGATCGAAACGGACAGTGTCATGGAGCTTACGGGGTAAAGAGGAGGCGAATGGCAAACCAGAGAGCACACAAGTAGATTCATCATCACGAACTGTTGAAAGCTCTAAGGGAGAAGTCCATAAAGATATAAGAAAGTAAAATTGGGACCCTGTGAGGAAGTAAAATCGGAAACCTAAATGTGCTCATGTCTCAGTCTTCCCAGGGACAGACCCCCTGCCCCATGTCCTCCACCTGCCTCTTGTCTGTAGAAAAACTTTAGCCTCCTAGGCCTTCCCCAAATTCCAAAGAATAAATTTAATCAGAGAAGTGAGAAAATGCAGAAAAAAAAGAAAACAGTCGAGCAAGACAAAACAATAATAGTTCAGCCATTAAACAAAGTCAAGGACTTTAATTCCTCCTCAAGGGCTATAGAGAATATTCTGAGCCAGGTCCTTTGAGCAGTTATGCAGATACCGAATCCCCCACCAGGTGGAAGAAGTTAACTGTATGCTGCCCATAAGCATGTAGACCACAGACCGGTTGGAACCAGAAGGTTGACGATGTTGACTCCCAATTACCTCACAACCAACCAATCAGGAGAATGTCCACGAGCTGATCACACACCTCATAATCCCCCTCCCTCACCCTGTCTTTAGAAACCTTTCCCTGAAAGCCTTTGGGGAGTTCAGGCCTTTTGAGCACTAGCTGCCTGGACTCCTTGCTTGATGACTACAATAAACACTGCACTTTCCTTCACTACAACCCGGTGTCAGTAGATTGGCTTTACTACACAAGGGCGAACAGACCCAACTTCGGTTCAGTAACCCTCAGGAGGCGTGAGGAGCTAGGCATTTGGGGGTGGTCCTGACAGTCTCATAGTTGTGTTTGCTCTGAGGCAGAAGCCAGGGTGGGGCACGGGCTTGAGCAGTTAGGTGAAGGGGTGCCACCCACCAAGCTGAGACCTCCTTGGGCTCCTGTGGACATGCCTGGCTCTGGCGGACTGCTTGCCCTGATCTGGGGGTTTCCACTTGCCCTCACCTTGTCTTGCCCCTGCACCTGGGGACCAGGTTCTCTTCTTGAGAACCTTTTTTTTTTTTTTTTTTTGGCGGTACACGGGCCTCTCACTGTTGTGGCCTCTCCCGTTGCGGAGCACAGGCTCCAGACGCACAGGCTCAGCGGCCATGGCTCACAGGCCTAGCCGCTCCGCGGCATGTGGGATCCTCCGGGACCGGGGCACGAACCTGTGTCCCCTGCATTGGCAGGCGGACTCTCAACCACTGCGCCACCAGGGAAGCCCGAGAAGAAGCCTCATTCTAAAGCGGCAGCTTCATCAATGCCTCTTCAGCACAGCCTTTCAGGGCCCTGAGCCTAAAAGAAGCTCCCTGGTAGAACCAAAGCTGCGCCTTTTGGGAGCTGATATGGCTCCTCAGGCAACCTCAGGACCTTGGAGCTGATCTGGGGGAGAAGGTGGAGCCTCCAGCAGAGCAATGTGACCCCACAGTGCTGGGGCCCTCTGGCTCCTCTTTGGCCCTGATGCCAGTGAGAAGAGGTGAATCCCAAGAGGTCCCAATAGGGGCAGCCCCTCCCTCAGTCAGGAGGCAGCTTCCAGGGACCACTCCTAGAGGCCAAGGGCCACCAGCCTTGTGACCAGGAGGCTCTGGAATCGGAGAGCCTAGTGGTGAATCCTGCCTCTGCTCTTCTTTGTGGTGTGGCCTGACTCACCTCTCTGTGCCTCTATCTCCCCACCTGTAAATTGGGACACAGCACTTTCTCCTTCATGGGGTGGGGTGGGAAAACCACAGGCGGTAGTTCTTTTTGAACAGCACCCTGCACGTGTTAAGCATTTTATTGTCACTGCTGCTGTTGTGTTTATTACCGTTACAGCCTCATCCTCCAAGGAGACCACCACGTCCTGGGGGGGTGGGGGGCGGTGCGGGGGCGTCGCTGGACGTGGCCCCTCTGCCACCCTGCAATTGCGTGCAGTTCTCGGGCGTTTAGGCTGTCCTGGGCTCTGACCGCCCCACCCCCACCCTGCGCGCCCAATTGGCCCTAAACCGGTCCCAGCCTGGCCTTGCCTGCCCTCCCTCGGCCCTGCATCCACCACAGGCCCACTCATGCACGTGCCCGGGCCCCATATCCTCACATCCGGCAGGTCCTTCTGTGTGGGGCCTTCCGCAGGGCCCCTGCCAACCTACGGTGTTTTTGCTTTTACTCCCTGTCATAGTTGAATTGATGCACAGACACACAAAAGAACAAGAGGAATGCGCTCAGATTAGAGGTCTCCCCAGAGAAGAAAATAGCCTGTCGCCGCTTTTATGAGCGCTCCTCCACCCGACTGATATTAGGGCCTGTGACCGGAGCTCTACCAGCGCAGGGCCTGGGGGAGCCGTGCCGTGCGTGGGGATAGAGACCAGTAAAGTCCTAAAGGGATTTGCAGCTCCAGTCCCACAGTCCGCGTTCCCTCTGGTCAAAGCCTCCTGGCTGCATATCATGTCCTGGACATCTTAGTGAAACAGGCCTTGGCTCACAGAGGATCGCTGTTATTTCACTTCGGGGGCCCTGGTGGGAACCAAGGAAGCCGGGAGGGAGCCCGCAGGAAAGTGCAACAGCGCCATCTAGTGGCCGCGTGGGGAGGCCGCGGAGACCCGCGCGCTGTGAGCCGGGATCTTCCTTTCCAGGGAAAATGTGACTCCGTCGTAGCATTTCACCGAGAAGTGATACCTCCTCCGGAGCTTCTTAGACAACACGAGTGGCTACCAATGCCACATCATTAAGAGAATTAAAGGCCAAAATGTACACAAGGATGGACCTATTCGGTTTGGGTGCTGATGAAGGACCTAAAGGGGTCTTTGGAGTGGGATTCCCCGGACTCCCCAGCACCTGGAACCTCGTGCAAGACCTCTCAGGGCCTGCTTCCCTAGGCTAGAGCCGGCCAGCCTGGGGCCTGTATGCTGGGTCTGCAGGTAGGTTAGCAAAGCTGTCATGGGAAGGCCTCCTCCAAATAAAACTGTTCTTTCAAGAAGAGATCATAGCAAGGCACAGGTTCTCAACCTGAGCGTGCATCAATGTCACCTGGAGGGCTTGTTAAAACAAGGATTCCTGGGCCACATCTGGAGTCTCTGAGAACCTGCATTTCTATCATGTTCTCTTGGTGACCGTCGATGTTGCTGGTCTAGGGCCCCACTCTGGGACCCACTGTTTAAGCTTAATAGTTATTTACGCTGGACCGCTTCCTCCTAACATTTGGAAAGCTCCCGTGGTCTGCACTTATCTCGCTCCAGTTATACTGACAGAGTTCCAGGGCCTTGGTATGGGAACTCTTTTAGGAAAAGCCGAGGAGGAGCTGGGGGGACATGGGAGAGGAGATAAGATAGAGCAGAACATCAGGACTGTCTTTCCCACCCCCATGCCCTTGCAGGCTGGAATCCGCTGGGAGACAAAATTGGTCCCAGCCCCAGACCTGCCATGCCACGAAGGCCCTTGGTTCTAATCACAGCATCCAGACAATTCATGAAGTTAGGATACCTACAGCCAACATTCGGGGACAAATTTAGGTAATCTCTGCATAATGAATGTTCCTGGGTTTTCCATAACCTTTACAGAAAGACTTGTATTGGGGACATTTCAAGCTAGAGATTTATTGACACAGATGGGGAGCTTCTGTGCTGGTACAACCAGCATGATGCCATGACAGTGTGGTTTTTTTCAGCCTGCAGTCTTGAGCCACTATTTGCATTCAGCCAATCAGAAGTGAGCAGTGCTCTTAGTACCAGCCTATCACATTCTAGTAAATCGGACCACAAGTGTATTCAGCCAATCAGAAGTGAGCATTACCCTGAGCCCCGCCCCATCACATTCAAGCCAATCACACCACAAATGCATTCAGCCAATCAGAAGTGAGCCAGAGATGTGTGTCACCACAACACCCCCCTCCCCGTTGCAGTAAATCTGACCACAAATGAATTGACCCAATCAGAAGTGGTCAATGGTCTGAGCCCCTACCCTCCAGAATCCACAACATTGCTTATACCTGTAAATCAAGAACTGGATCTCAGTTGATGTGGCTCTTAATTGCATCATACATCAATTGAAAAAGCAACTTGCCTGTAACTAGAAACTATCTGTTCATTACAAACGTATGCCCACAACAAAAATGTATACAAGCAGGAGAAAAGCTAACCCCCTTAGAGGTGACTTATCCATCAGCACAGTAGGCACCATGCCTAGTGCCCAAGGAAATGTTTTGATTTATTTTTAACTAAGAAAAAAAAATGAATACAATCTGTCCTGGTTTAGATTCATCTTTATGCTAACACAGTAGCAAAATGGGTTTTTTGGTTTTGTTTTTTATGGAAGAAGGGGCCCACGGAGGCGAAAGTGACAGGTCCCATGACAGTCATGTGTGAGGCAAATGGGCAGAATTAGATGGTCCTGAAGGCCTGTAGAGAACTAACCATCTGTAGTTCCGTGTAACCTTTCTTTTCCTTCCATTATTACAAAAGACAGAAAATTGGAGAAAAAGAATGTATCAGTCTGGACTCTTGGAAGGAAGGAAGGAAAGCAAAGAAAGGAAAGAAAGAAGGAAGGGAGGGAGGGAGGGAAGGAAGGAGGGAGGAAAAAACTCAAACTGGATTAGGCAAAAGAGGGGGATTTTTAACTCTTGCAACTGAACACTCTAAGGATAGAGCTGGCTGGATTGAGGGACTCAGTCACTGGGATCTGGTGTGTCTCCCACTCTTAGCTCCAATTCCATCTTCGGGCCTTCCTCTGTGGCCACAGTATGGCAGCAGTCTTCCCACACACTTCCCACCAGCCTCTTTTCAGTCTGCTTAGACTGAGTCTATCTCAACCAGCTCCTGATCTGACTGGCTTAGGTCTGGGTCACCCACCACACTCAAACTTCATGGGGCGTCCTGCACTCAGAACAGCCAGCGTGGCAACCCAGCTGCACACGCCTTACAGCTGAGAAGCCTCTGCATGCATCAGCTTATCCGACGGCCCAACAAACCCTGGTAACCAGGATCTCATTATCCCCATTTCCCAGATGAGGAGACTGAGGCCCAGAGAGGCTAAACTCACCCAAGACCACCTGCATGCAGAATGGCACAGTCAGAACACAAAGCCAAATCTCCAGACTCCAGGGGCGTGTCCTGCCATTTTACTTCTACCTCCTTGCAGTATAAGAATTGAGGAGAGAAAATTATTACAGACCCAAGAGAGATGTAAGGGAGAAAAACAGGAAGGATGGAAAATCCCTACCAAAGTTGTACCATGGCCCTTGCTGGTCAGTTCACTGCTAGGAGTTTAAGAAACTTCCTTCCAGGGTGAGCCTTTCTGATGTTTTCCAACTGTATTCATATCCATATCACCCTTGCAGTTTTGCCACTTGTATTATTGCTTACTTATTTTTCTTAAGTCAACTCACCTAATATACATAGATTTTAAACATCACCTTCATATCACAATTGTAAATCAAAACAGTATCACTTGCCTCAAATAAAAATCAACTCAGAACTATTAAACTTAAAAATGGTCATCAGCACACCAATCCAAACATCTCACATCCCAAGCAGGGTCTACAGGATCTCTTGGGGGAATCAGAGCCGGCTGGTCACACCAGAACGCAGGCAACCACTGGGCTATATTCTGCTACAGCTCTTTCCAGTATGCCCGCAATCTCCCAAACACCCTGGGATCCAGGTGAGGGAAGTCAGCATCCCCTGGAGCAGGAGGCATGGACAACCTACCCCAAATTGCCAGCTTATAGCTTGGTCCACTTCCCTCATCACAAGGCTGCTGGTTCTGCCACAGCATCTGGGAGAGCTAATTTTATGTGTCAACTTGACTGAATCATGGGGTGCCCAGATATTTGGCTAAACATTATTTTTGGGTGTGTTTGTGGGGGTGTTTCCAGGTGAGATTAGCGTCGGAATCAGTGGTCTGAGTAGAGCAGATTGCCCTCCCCAGTGGTAGGGCATCATCCAATCCACTGAGGGGGAAGGGAGGATATTCTTTCTCTCCTCACCCCCACCCCCAGCCCCCTGCCTAACTGCCTGAGCTGGGTCCTCACTGTTCTGCCCTTGCACTGGGACTTACACCATCTTTACTCCTGGTTCTCAGGGTTTCAGACTCAGACTGCAATATACACCATCAACTTCCCTGGGTCTCCAGCTTGCAGATGGCAGATCTCGGGATTTTCAGCCTCCAGAACTGCAGGAGCCAATTCCTTACAGTAAATCTCTTTCTAGAGATAGAAAGGTAAGTAAGCAAGTATCAATAGATAGGGTAGGTAGATAAATATCCCAGTGGTCTGTTTCTCTGGAGAACCCTGACTCATACAGCACCCTTAGTCTCCTGCCCTCACTGATACAAGATCTTATTTAGGAGCCACTAGGCCCCCAGTGGCTTCCAGCATCTTCTTTCCTGGCCATTTAGTCATTAGATCCCTAACTTCTTCCATGACTATCGCTGGTTTGGTGCCTTGGGCAGAGGAAGGTAAGCTTGCACGTGGGCCCGGGCAGCCAGGCAGCCCTGGGGTGAGCCACAGTCCCACCCGCATCTTTGCCCACTGTCACTCTGGCCAGCTGTTTCTCAGGTGTATGCTGGTGGCCAGTCTCCATGGGGAGATGGGAGCCACTAACTCCAAGAACTGGAAGTGCCTTAAGAGCACCCAGAGGGAGTCCCTCACTGCTAGGACAAGAAAGCCAGTCCAAGGAGCCGTGTCTTCTCATCTCACTCGCCAGCTCAGGGCAGAGATGGGCTAGGTCACAGCCCCCCAGCTCTTGGTACAATTTTCCCTCTTACTTGACCAAGAATATTCCCACTCCAAATTAAACTGGGTCAATTAAGGTTCCCACCTCCAAGGAACCTCAGTGTGCCTCAGCGGAAGAATCTAGAGTCTCTGTGGTACAGCCATGTAGCCACGAGGACATTTTCTCATCTAGGAGGGTACCGTGGACCACACGCTGGTCACCCTGTAGGAAGAGAAACCAGGGGCTGGGCCATCAATGCAGCCCGAAGAGTCCCCACGCCACCCTCACCCCAAAGCTCCAAGATTCCCCATCCTGTGGATGGGGATGCCCTTGCGGGACTGCATGGTTAGAACCATATTTATGGGCTAAATTTCATCTTTCATGGGCAGCAATACAGAAACGGCATGTCTGCCAGGAAGCAGGCATGGCCTGTGCCCTCCTGTCTTGCAACTGGACGTCTCTGCTCCACGGTTCTGAGCGCTGCCTCACAGCTGAGCATCAGTCCAGCCCGTGCCCCTCCTCTCCCTGTGCTTCCCATCCACCCAGGAGGAGAGCTCAGAGCTGGGGGTCCCAGGCAGAGAGAGGCTGACGGGGGAAGGGGGTAGACTCTTAAAGCCAAAGCTTGTGCCAAGGAAACAGAATCCCCAGGCAGGGTGGCCTTGTGAGGGAAGGGTCTCAGAGATATCGGAAATCCTCCCCAACCAAATATATTTCCCCTATCTCCATGCTTTGCTTTTATTCCTTTGGAAAAGATCTCTACATTTGGCAGATAGTTCTTTATAATAGCTAAAACCAGGAAGCAGCCTAAATATCCAAGAGGAGGAATGTGGTCATGTAAATTATGGTATTCCAGGAGATCTTGGGCAGTCTTAAGTATGATGGTTAAAACACTGGGGTAAAACAACTCAGGTAATTTAAAAAGCAAGAAGCAAATTGCATGTACAATATGATCACTACTATAGCCTTTTAAAGAAAAAGATCTAGAAGTATAAACACCAAGAAATTGCAGTGTACCTCTGGGCCAGGTAGAAACGTAGCAGGATATGACTCCCTTAAAGGCAAGGGCACCTGTTCCCATGCAGAGCCTCAGGGCTGCTGGGTCACCCAGCCCTGCCCTGCAGGCCCCACAGAGCTGTCACCTGGAGCACAGCCCTCCTAACCTGGGTGTGTGCCCCCCCACCCAGCCCCAGGGCTTCTCTACAAGGCACACCCACCAGATTTGACAGCAACCAAGTTCTCTGGGCTTTCTTTCCATCTATTCGGGCTGTCAATTGATAGTCACAGACCACAGCCGACTGCCTCAATGCTGTAGGGTCAGGAGCCTCCACCCTGAATTCAGGGAGCTGGTAATCAAGGTGAACATCCAAGTGGACTTTCGCTTCCAGGCTGCTCCTTTAGCGTCAAAACAGAAAGTCCAGGGTGGCCAAACAATGCCACCAGCCACTGCCACAGATCTTATCCACCACGCCCCAAATCCTCCTCCTCCCCCTCCCTCCTTCCCTCCCTTTCTGTCCCTCCCTCCTCCCCTTCCCCTCCCCTTCTCCCCTCCCTCCCCCTTCCCTTTCTCTGTCCCTGCCCCTCCCTCCTCCCCCTCTCCTCCCTCTCTTTCTCTCTTTCTCTCCCTCCTCCCCATCCCCACCCCACCAGTAGCACCCTCTTCAGAAATCCCCCCCCACCTCTCCACATTCACCTCACTGGCTGTACTTATGTCTGGTCCTTGAAGCCCAGAGCAGTGGGAGGACGATTCCCCCCTCCCCCTTCTGTCTTCATCTGCGACAGGCTCTGTGCTTATTCTCCCAAAGGAGTTCTTTTACCAGCACTTTTTAATGTCATATGTCACATGCTGATTGTTAAGGCCAAGAGGAAACCAGAACCCCTGTCCCCATTACCATCATTGCTTTTTGCAATAGTAGCAGCTGCTACTCACACTGGCCAGAACGTTCCAGGAGGGGAGGGAACACGGCTCCACGTGCGTGAGGCTGTCCCGGCCTCAGCCCAGTGCCTGGCCCACGGAGGGGATGAACCCACACACACTGTTTCATCCCAGGAACAAGGGCCCCAAGAGGTGGAAAGCATGCTGTCCCCGTGTGGAACGCTGGCGCTGAGCGGGCTCGGCTCCTCTGGGAGCTGGCCCAGCTTGGCTTAACTTGGGGGTGGGTGTCAGCCAGAAGGGTGTCCCAACCCATCCCACCAGACCTGAGGGCCAGACTTGCTCACCATCTCAGCCCCACACAGCTCGCCCTCCATGGGGCAGGCAGCCAGGCAGCAGCTCTGCTTGCTGTTGTGCCCTCCCCTCTTCTCACCCCCAAGTCCATTTTTCTCAGCATTACAGCCACGGTCACCAGGACCTGGGCATCCCTATATATAGGGCATTTAACCTTAAGCCTCTCAGTGAATCCTGCAAGGGGGACATTATTCCCATTTTATAAATGAGCAAAACTGGCCCCAAAATGTTTTAGATGCTGCTGCTGAGAAAAGGCCGAGTAGCATATCAGAAAAACTAAAGGTGAAAATGGGGCCACACTGATGACACAGAAGAGAAGGGAGTCCAGATCACAGCTGGATGGTGACCTGCCTCTAGGAGCATGGGCCCCAGGGCTTCCTGAACCCCTCCCCCAGGGAGGATGCTGAAGGGCCAGGGAGCTGAGAGCAGGGACGGGCAGGGGCTGCACAGGAGCACCAAGGGCCCCACATGTGTTCCTCCCCAGAACCCTGCTCTGGGGGGGGTCCATGCACATTTCCCCAGAGGTGGGGGTCACACCACCCCCACCCCCACCTCCCTGCAATGCAGTGGTGCACAAAAGGAAGGGAACAGGTTGCATAAGAAAAATAAAATGGGGACTTCCCTGGTGGTGCAGTAATTAGGAGTCCTCCTGCCAACGCAGGGGACACAGATTCGATCCCTGGCCCAGGAAGATCCCACATGCCGTAGAGCAACTGAGCCCAAGCACCACAATTACTGAGCCTCTGCTCTGGAGCCCGTGCTCGGCAACAAGAGAAGCCACCGCAATGAGAAGAACGCGCACCACAACGAAGAGTAACCCCCGCTCGCCGCAACTAGAGAAAGCCTGAGCGTAGCAACGAAGATCCAATGCAGCCAAAAATAAATAAAATTCAAAATAAATAAATAGTCATTTTTTTTTAAAAAAAGAAAGAAAAAAATAAAATGCCATCAAATGCAAAAAATGAGTCTGACTGAAACAGTCCTGCTCTGGCAGGTACCATTAAAGAGAAAGAATCGAAATCAGGATTTTTTTAAAATTTATTTTATTGAAGTATAGTTGATTTACAATGTTGTGGATCTCTGCACCCCATGTTCACTACAGCATTTCTCACAATAGCCAAGACATTGAAACAACCTAAGTGTCCAATGACAGATGAATAGATTTTTTTTAAAGTGATATATATATGCAAAGGAATTTTTAAAATATCTTTATTGGAGTATAATTGCTTTACAATGGTTTGTTAGTTTCTGCTTTATAACAAAGTGAATCAGCTACACATATACATATATCCCCGTATCTCCTCCCTCTTGTGTCTCCCTCTCCGCCTCCCTATCCCACCCCTCTAGGTGGTCACAAACCACCGAGCTTATCTCCCTGTGCTATGCGGCTGCTTCCCACTAGCTATCTATTTTACATTTGGTAGTATATATAAGTCCATGCCACTCTCTCACTTCATCCCAGCTTAACCTTCCCCCTCCCCATATCCTCAAGTCCATTCTCTACATCTGCGTCTTTATTCCTGTCTTGCCCCTGGGTTCTTCAAAATCGTTTTTTTTTAGATTGCATATATATGTGTTAGCATACGGTATTTGTTTTTCTCATTCTGACTTACTTCACTCTGTATGACAGACTCTAGGTCCATCCACCTCACTACAAATAACTCAGTTTCGTTTCTTTTTATGGCTGAGTAATATTCCATTGTGCCACATCTTCTTTATCCATTCATCCGATGATAGACACTTAGGTTGTTTCCATCTCTGGGCTATTGTAAATAGGGCTGCTATGAACATTTTGGTACATGACTCTTTTTGAATCATGGTTTTCTCAGGGTACATGCCCAGTAGTGGGATTGCTGGGTCATATGGTAGCTCTATTTTTAGTTTTTTAAGGAACCTCCATACTGTTCTCCATAGTGGCTATATCAATTCACATACCCACCAACACTGCAAGAAGGTTCCCTTTTCTCCACACCCTCTCCAGCATTTATTGTTCGTAGATTTTTTGATGATGGCCATTCTGACTGGTGTGAGGTGATACCTCATTGTAGTTTTGATTTGCATTTCTCTAATGATTAGTGATGTTGAGCATCCTTTCATGTGTTTGTTGGCAATCTGTATATTTTCTTTGGAGAAATGTCTCTTTAGGTCTTCTGCCTATTTTTGGATTGGGTTGTTTGTTTTGTTGATATTGAGCTACATAAGCTTCTTGTAAATTTTGGAGATTAATCATTTGTCAGTTGCTTCATTTGCAAATATTTTCTCCCATTCTGAGTGTTGTCTTTTTGTCTTGTTTATGGTTTCCTTTGCTGTGCAAAAGCTTTTAAGTTTCATTAGATGCCATTTGTTTATTCTTATTTCCATTTCTCTAAGAGGTGGGTCAAAAAGGATCTTGGTGTGATTTATGTCATGAAGTGTTCTGCCTATGTTTTCCTCTATGAGTTTTATAGTGTCTGGCCTTACATTTAGGTCTTCAATCCATTTTGAGTTTATTTTTGTGTATGGTGTTAGGGAGTGTTCTAATTTCATTCTTCTACGTGTAGCTGTCCAGTTTTCCCAGCACCACTTATTGAAGAGGCTCTCTTTTCTCCATTGTATATTCTTGCCTCCTTTATCAAAAATAAGGTGACCATATATGCGTGGGTTTATCTCTGAGCTTTCTATCCTGTTCCATTGATCTATATTTCTGTTTTTGTGCCAGTACTATACTGTCTTGATTACTGTAGCTTTGTAATATAGTCTGAAGTCAGGGAGCATGACTCCTCCAGCTCCATTTTTCTTTCTCAGGATTGTTTTGACTATTTGGAGACCTTGGTGTTTTCATACAAATTGTGAAATTTTTTGTTCTAGCTCTGTGAAAAATGCCATTGGTAATTTGATAGGGATTGCATTGAATCTGTAGATTGCTTTGGCTAGTACAGTCATGTTCACAATGTTGATTCTTGCAATCCAAGAACATGGTATATCTCTCCATCTGTTTGTATCATCCTTAATTTCTTTCATCAGTGTCTTATAGTTTTTGGAGTACAGGTCTTTTGTCTCCTCAGGTAGGTTTATTCCTAGGTATTTTATTCTTTCTGTTGCAATGGTAAATGGGAGTGTTTCCTTAATTTCTCTTTCACATTTTTCATCATTGCTGTATAGGAATGCCAGAGATTTCTGTGCATTAATTTTGTATCTTGCTACTTTACCAAATTCACTAATTAGCTCTAGTAGTTTTCCGGTAGCATCTTTAGGATTCTCTGTGTATAGTATCATGTCATCTGCAAACAGTGACAGCTTTACTTCTTCTTTTCCGATTTGGATTCCTTTTATTTCTTTTTCTTCTCTGATTGCTGTGGCTAAAACTTCCAAAACTATGTTGAATAATAGTGCTGAGAGTGGGCAACCTTGTCTGCTTCCTGATCTTAGTGGATATGGTTTCAGTTTTTCACCTCTGAGTACGATGTTGGCTGTGGGTTTGTCATAGATGGCCTTTATTATGTTGAGGTAAGTTCCCTCTATGCCTACTTTCTGCAGGGTTTTTATCATAAATGGGTGTTGAATTTTGTCAAAAGCTTTTTCTGCATCTATTGAGATGATCATATGGTTTTTATCCTTCAGTTTGTTAATATGTTGTATCACATTGATTGATTTGTGTATATTGAACAATCCGTGCATTCCTGGGATAAACCCCACATGATCATGGTGTATGATCCTTTTAATGCGCTGTTGGATTCTGTTTGCTAGTATTTTGTTGAGGATTCTTGCATCTATGTTTTCAGTGATATTGCCTGTAGTTTTCTCTCTTTGTGACATCCTTGTCTGCTTTTGGTATCAGGGTGATGGTGGTCTCATAGAATGAGTTTGGGAGTGTTCCTCCCTCTGCTATATTTTGGAAGAGTTTGAGAAGGATAGGTGTTAGCTCTTTTCTAAATATTTGATAGAATTTGCCTGTGAAGCCATCTGGTCCTGGGTTTTTGTTTGTTGGAAGATTTTTAATCACAGTCTCAATTTCAGTGCTTGTGCTTGGTCGGTTTATATTTTCTATTTCTTCCTGGTTCAGTGTCAGAAGTTTGCATTTTTCTAAGAATTTTTCCATTACTTCCAGGTTGTCCATTTTACTGGCATATAGTTGCTTGTAGTAATCTCTCATGATCCTTTGTATTTCTCCAGTGTCAATTGTCACTGTTCCTTTTTCATTTCTAATTCTATTGATTTGAGTCTTCTCCCTTTTTTTCTTGATGAGTTTGGCTAATGGTTTATCAATTTTATCTTTTCAAAGAACCAGCTTTGGGTGTTTCCATGATGGCACAGTGGTTGAAAGTCTGCCTGCTGATGCAGGGGACACGGGTTCGTGCCCCGGTCCGGGAGGATCCCACATGCCGCGGAGCGGCTGGGCCCATGAGCCATGGCCGCTGAGCCTGCGCGTCCGGAGCCTGTGCTTCTCAACAGGAGAGGCCACAGCAGTGAGAGGCCCTGCATACCGCAAAAGAAAAATAAAGAACCAGCTTTTAGTTTTATGGATCTTTGCTATTGTTTCCTTCATTTCTTTTTCATTTATTTCTGATCTGATCTTTATGATTTCTTTCCTTCTGCTAACTTTGGGGGTTTTTTGTTCTTCTTTCTCTAATTATTTAAGTGTAAGGTTAGGTTGTTTATTTGAGATGTTTTCTGTTTCTTGAGGTACGATTGTATTGCTATAAACTTCCCTCTTAGAACTGCTTTGCTGCATCCCATATGTTTCAGGTCATTGTGTTTTCATTGTCATTTGTTTCTAGGTTTTTCTTTATTTCGTCTTTGATTTCTTGAGTTATCTCTTGGTTATTACATAGTGTATTGTTTAGCCTCCGTGTGTTTTAATTTTTTACAGATCTTTTCCTGTAATTGATATCGTCTCATAGCATTGTAGTCGTAAAAGATACTTGATATGATTTGTTTTCTTAAATTTACCAAGACTTGATTTGTGACCCAAGATATGATCCTGGAGAATGTTCCATGAGCACTTGAGAAGGAAGTGTATTCTGTTGTTTTTGGATGGAATGTCCTACAAATATCAATTAAATATATCTGGTCTATTGTGTAATTTAAATCTTGTGTTTCCTTATTTATTTTCATTTTGGATGATCTGTCCATTGGTGAAAGTGGGGTGTTAAAGTCCCCTACTATTATTGTGTTACTGTTGATTTCCCCTTTTATGGCTGTTAGCATTCGCCTTATGTATTGAGGTGCTCCTATGTTGGGTGCATAAATATTTACAATTGTTATATCTTCTTCTTGGATTGATCCCTTGATCATTATGTAGTGTCCTTTTTGTCTCCTGTAATAGTCTTTATTTTAAAGTCTATTTTGTCTGATATGAGAATTGCTACTCCAGCTTTATTTTGATTTCCATTTGCATGGAATATCTTTTTCCATCCCCTCACTTTCAGTCTGTATGTGTCCCTAGATCTGAAGTGGGTCTCTTGTAGACAGAAAATATATGGGTCTTGTTTCTGTATCCATTCAGCCAGTCTATGTCTTTTGGTTGGAGCATTTAATCCATTTACATTTAAGGTAATTATCAATATGTATGTTCCTATTACCATTTTCTCAATTGTTTTGGGTTTGTTATTGTAGGTCTTTCCCTTCTCTTGTGTTTCCTGCCTAGAGAAGTTCCTTTAGCATTTGTTGTATAGCTGGTTTGGTGGTGCTGAATTCTCTTTGCTTTTGCTTGTCTGTAAAGGTTTTGATTTCTCTGTCAAATCTGAATGAGATCCTTCCTGGGTGCAGTAATCTTGGTTGTAGGTTTTTCCCTTTCATCACTTTAAATATGTCTTGCCACTCCCTTCTGGCTTGCAGAGTTTCTGCTGAAAGATCAGCTGTTAACCTTATGGGGATTCCCTTGTATGTTATTTGTTGTTTTTCCCTTGGTGCTTTTAATATATTTTCTTTGTATTTAATTTTTGATAGTTTGATTAATATGTGTCTTGGCATGTTTCTCCTTGGATTTATCCTGTATGGGACTCTCTGTGCTTCCTGGACTTGACTATTTCCTTTCCCCTATTAGGGAAGTTTTCAATTATAATGTCCTAAAATATTTTCTCAGTCCCTTTCTTTTTCTCTTCTTCTTCTGGGACCCCTATCATTTGAATGTTGGTATGTTTAATGTTGTCCCAGAGGTCTCTGAGACTGTCCTCAATTCTTTTCATTGTTTTTTCTTAATCTTCTCTGTGGTAGTTATTTCCACTATTTTATCTTCCAAGTCACTTCTCCATCCTTCTGCCTCAGTTATTCTGCTATTGATTCTTTCTAGATAGTTTTTAGTTTCATTTATTGTGCTGTTCATCTTTGTTTGCTCTTTAGTTCTTCTAGGTCCTTTTTAAATGTTTCTTGTATTTTCTCCATTCTAGTTCCAAGATTTGGCATCATCTTTACTATCCTTACTCTGAATTCTTTTTCAGGTAGCCTAATTCCTCTTCATTTGTTTGTTCTGGTGGGTTTTTACCTTGTTCCTTCATCTGCTGTGTGTTTATCTGTCTTCTCATTTTGCTTAACTTGCTGTGTTTGGGGTCTCCTTTTCGCAGGCTGCAGGTTCATAGTTCCTGTTGTTTTTGGTGTCTGCCCCCAGTGGCTAAGGTTGGTTCAGTGGGTTGTGTAGGCTTCCTGGTGGAGGGGACTAGTGCCTGTGTTCTGGTGGATGTGGCTGGATATTGTCTTTCTGGTGAGCAGGACCGCGTCCGGTGGTATGTTTTGGGGTGTCTGTGACCTTATTATGATTTTAGGTAGCCTCTCTGCTAATGGGTGGGGTTGTGTTCCTGTCTTCCTAATTGTTTGGCATAGGCTGTCCAGTGCTGTAGCTTGCTGGTCGTTGAGTGGAGCTGGGTCTTAGTGTTGAGATGGAGGTCTATGGGAGAGCTTTCACCATTTGATATGATGTGGAGCCAGAAGGTCTCTGGTGGACCAGTGTCCTGAACTCAGCTCTCCCACCTCAGAAGCACAGGCCTGACATCCGGCCAGAGGACCAAGACCCTGTCAGCCACACGGCTCAGAAGAAAAGGGAGAAAGAAAGAAAGAAACAAGGAAATAAAGTTATTAAAATAAAAATAATTTTTAAAAATTAAAAAATAATTTAAAAAGAGAAAAAAAGACAGGAAGAAGAGAGCAACCAAACCAAAAAACAAATCCACCAATGATAACAAATGCTAAAAACTATTCTAAAAAAAAAAAAAAGACAGAACCCTTCGACAAATGATAAAAGCAAAGCTATACAGACAAAATCACACACAGACGCATACACATACACACTCACAAAAAGAGAAAAAGGAAAAATATATATATATCATTGCTCCCAAAGTCCACTGCCTCAACTTTGGGATGATTCATTGTCTATTCAGGTATTCCACAGATGCAGGGTACATCAAGTTGATTGTGGAGATTTAATCCGCTGCTCCTGAGGCTGCTGGGAGAGATTTCCCTTTCTCTTCTTTGTTTGCACAGCTCCCAGGGTTCAGCTTTGGATTGGCCCCGCCTCTGTGTGTAGGTTGCCTGAGGGCGTCTGTTCCCACCCAGACAGAATGGGGTTAAAGGAGCAGCTGATTCGGGGGTTCTGGCTCACTCATGCTGGGGGTAGGGAGGGGTACGTTGTGCAGGACGAGCCTGCAGTGGCAGAGGCTGGCATGACATTGCAACAGCCTGAGGTGCTACATGTGTTCTCCTGGGGAAGTTGTCCCTGGATCACGGGACCCTGGCAGTGGTGGGCTGCACAGGCTCCTGGGAGGGGAGGGGAGGACAGTGACCTGTGCTTACACACAGGCTTCTTGGTGGCTGCAGCAGCAGCCTTAGCATTTCATTCCCATGTCTGTTGTCCACGCTGATAGCCGCAGCTCGCGCCCATCTCTGGAGATCATTTAGGCGGTGCTCTGAATCCCCTCTCCTGGCGCACCCCAAAACAATGGCCTCTTGCCTCTTAGGCAGCTCCAGACTTTTTCCCGGACTCCCTCCCGGCTAGCTGTGGTGCACTAGCCACCTTCAGGCTGTGTTCACGGAGCCATCCCCAGTCCTCTCCCTGGGATCTGACCTCTGAAGCCCGAGCCTCAGCTCCAGCCCCCACCCATCCCCGCAGGTGAGCAGACAAGCCTCTCAGGCTGGTGAGTGCCGGTCGGCACCGATCCTTTGTGCAGGAATCTCTGCTTTGCCCTCTGCACCCCTGTTGCTGTGCTCTCCATGGCTCCGAAGCTTCCCTCCACCCCGCCATCCCCCCCGCCACCATCTCCGCCAGTGAAGGGGCTTCCTAGTGTGTGGGAACCTTTCCTCCTTCACAGCTCCCTCCTGCTAGTGCAGGTCCCATCCCTACCCTTTGGCTCTGTTTTTTCTTTTTTCTTTTGCCCTACCCAGGTACGTGGGGAGTTTCTTCCCTTTTGGGGGGTCTGAGGTCTTCTGCCAGCGTTCAGTAGGTGTTCTGTAGGAGTTGTTCCACATGTAGATGTATTTCTGAGGTATTTGTGGGGAGGAAGGGGATCTCCACGTCTTACTCTTCCGCCATCTTGCAGGTCTCTCCGTGCAATGGAATATTCTTCAGCCTTGAAAAAGAAGGAAATCCTGCCATTGGTGACAACACGGATGAAACTGGAGAACATTAAGCTGAGTGAAATAAGCCGGACACAGAATGAAAAATACTGCATGATTCCACTTACATGAGGTACCTAAAATAGTCAAACTCATAGAAGTAGAAAATTGAATGGTGGTTACCAGGGGCCAGGGGAGTGGGGATGCAGGAGCTGTTGTTCAATTGATATAAAGTTTCAGTTACGTAAGATGAACACATTCCAGAGAGCTAATGTGCAGCAGCACCTGCAGTCACGACTAGCGTATTATGCACTTAAAAAATGATGAAGAGGGCAGATCTCCTGTTAAATCTTCTTACCCCCCCCCCTAAAAAAAAGGGACTCAGGAAATGTTTGGAGGTGATGGACATGTCCATTACCTTGATATGGTTGGTGGTGACGGCTTCACGGGTGTGTGCATATGTCCAAACTCACCAAATTATATACAGCAAGTATGTGCAGTTTACTGTATATCAATTATATCTCAGTAAGCTGTTTTTAAAAAGAGAGCTTAATGGAATGATCTCCCTGTTTCTCTGCACCCCAGTGCTGATGGGGAAAGTGTGAATCCCACATGCGGGTGCATGGAAATCAAGAGGGAACAATTCTCTTTGCCGGGAGCACACCAGACCTCCACAGATGGTTCAGTGTTCACCCAACATTTTTCATTCTCTCCCTTTCACCGCAGCATCGCCCAAGCGCTCACCCTGTGAGCGACCCGGGGAGCAGACAAGCCTCACGGCCTCCTCTTTCAACCTGTGGCGGAGGGAGGTAGGGTGAATTTTAGTGTGTTGGCAGCTCCAGGTCCTATTTTTTTTGCTGGCAAGCCTACCGGGTGAGTGAAGAAATTAGGAAACTTTGAAATCTGTCTGCACTCCTGGACTCACAATGAAAGATAAACATTTTTTCCTTAAAAGAAAGAAAGGAATAGAGAGAGATTTGAGCTCTCTCAAGAATACGTCTAACTTATTATTCGTCTTGTTGCACACTGAAATGCCAGAGAGGCGGAGTGGGGTGGGAGGGGAGAAACTAGTTCCATATTGAAACAGATCAACAGAGGCAGGCACGAGCAGTCTGCACGGCTGTTTCTTTCCCTTGTAAAGCACCTAGTTTCCAGCTGCGATTAAAGATGCCCACCCAGGCTGGGCCTCCGCGGATTCTGCAGGAGGCAGGCTGGGTCCCTGCCTGGGGACACACACTAAGGGCTGCCTGCCGCCTGGGCTGAGCGGGCTTTGGGCTGTGCAAGGCTGCCATCGTGTGGCCACCCTGGGTATCTCCCTGGGAAAACTGCCCACGCTCTTTGCAAATCTAAGATCACCGTTTTCTGCCACCAGCCAGAAGGAGGGCTCAAGATACCGATTACGAGGAAAATCAAGTTCTAGGGTTCCCATCCAGGTCTGAATCTTCTCAAAAATACCCGATGCTGGGGTAGCCTAAAACTCTGAGGGAAAATCTGTCTGAGGTCCAATGCATAGCAATGAGTGTCACCACCGCTGCCAGACACTGAACCCCTAAGGCAAGCTTCTGCAAGACCCTGTGTCCCCAACATCCTCTGCCCACTTTGCGTCTGGTTTTCTTTACTGAGCCGGATTTTAAGGTTCATCCATGTTGTAGCAGGTATTAGTACTTCATTCCATTTTATAGCTGAAGAATATTCCATTGTATGGATATACCACATTTTGTCTATCCCCACTGCCAATTGATGGATTTTTTAGTTGATTTCAGTTTTGGGTTATTATCAACAATGCTGCTATGAACATAGGTGTACAAGTTTTTATGTGGACATATGCCTTCAGTTCTCTTGCATATATACCCAAGAGTGGGCTTTCTGGATCTTATGCTAAGTTTGGGGTGGAGCAGCCCACAGGGCACGGGCCCAGGATCTGGGCATAGCTTTCTTCCAAGTAATGACTTCCCTGTGAATTTTTCTATATATATTCATTGTAGAGTCAAATAACTTCCTCCCCGTTAACTCCCTTTAGATGGGAATAAAAGGACATGCATTTATAAAACACAACTATTACTACTGCAACACAGAAAGCCACCAAAGGAAAAGCAGATAAACTGGACTTGATCAAATTCAAAATGTCACACTTCAAATTACATCACCAAGAAAGTGAAAAGACAACCCATGGAATGGGAGAAAATATCAATATTTGCAAAAGATGTATGTGATAAGAGACTTGTATCCAGAATATATAAAGAACTATTACAACTCAAAAATAAAAAGACAATCCAATTAAGAAATGGGCAAAGGAACTAAATAAACATTCCTCCAAGGAAGACATAAAAAGGGCTGACAAGCACATAGAAAGTTGCTCTATGTCACTAGTCATCAAGGAAATGCACGTGAAAACCATTACGAGATACTAGTTCTCAAGCATTAAAATGGGGCCATAATCACAAAGATAAAAAGCAAAGAGTGCTGGCTGGGATGGGGAGAAACTGGAACACTCCCCTATTGCTGGAGAAAATGTAACATGGTGTATCACTTTGAAAAATAATTTGGCAGCTCCTTAAAATGTTAAAAATAGAGTTACCATATGACCTGAAATTCCACACTTGGGTATATACCCAAGAGAACTGAAGGCATATGTCCACATAAAAACACACTATTCATAGTAGCATTATTTGTGGTTGCCAAAAACTGACACCAACCCAAAAGTCCATCAGTCAAGAAATGGATTTTTAAAAAGTGGTATATCCATATAGTGGAATATTCTTCAGTTATTCTGATACATGCTACGACATGGATGAACCTTAAAAACGTTATGCTAAATGAAAAAAAGAAAAAGATGCAAATGACCACACGTTGTATGATCCCACTTGTATGACATGTCCACGACAGGCAATTCTAGAGAGACAAAGTAGAATTTGTGGTTGCCTAGGGCTGGGCGGTAGGTGGAAAGGGAGAGACTGCTAATGGGTACAGGGTTTCTTTTTGAGGTACTGACTGTGGTGTCGGTTGCACAACTCTGTAAACATACTAGAAACCACAACAGTATATACTTTAAAAGAAATAAACTTGACGGATTGTAAATTATATCTCAACAGAGCTGTTATATAATAACAGGCAAGAACATGGGGGAACGGAATAATAAATTTTAAAACGGTAATTTAATAAAACAACACACCAGAGAAGCAGAGTCAAGGTGGCGGAGTGGGAGGACGCAGAGTTCACGTCTCCCCACAACCAGAGCATCTACCAGACACGGGTGAGGACTCCGACGCCCAAGGAAAAGGAAGGCACCCCCGAGTGACCAGGTAGGACGTGGTGGGGAGTGAGGGGGGAGAAGTGGAGATCAGAAAGGACCGGCACCCCTGAGGGGTGGCTGGGAGAAGGGAGGGGTTCCCACACCTGGAGAGACCCTCGGAGGCTCAGAGGATCAGGGGGGAGTGTGGCTAGCGTTTCTCCTGCCCACTCGGGCCCCAAGAAGCCTGCAGGGGTCCCGGGCCTGGTCCTCCACCCTCCCGAGACCCCCTCTGGCAGCATGGGTCCAAGGGGCATAGGAGGGACAGAGGAGGGGGAAGAGGAGGAGAGGCAGATGGGGTGGGGGTAATCACCAGGACCAGAGGATCAGGGAAAGTGCAGCTAGTGTTTCCCCTGCCCACTCAGGCCCTGGGAAGCTTGCTGGGCTCCCAGGCCAGGTCCTCCACCCTCCAAGGCACCCTACAGCCATGTGGGTCCTAGGGTTGTGGGGGTGTGCAGGGAGAAGAGAAGCGGCGACTGGGGAGGGACCCTCCAGGATCGGAGGATCAAGGGAGATGCAACTAGTTTCCCCTGCCCACTCATGCCCTGGGAAGCTTGCTGGGGTCCCAGGCTGGGTCCTCTGCCTTCCAGGGCCCCCTCCAGCCCCACGTCCTAGGGGCGTGGGGGGTGGGGAGGAAGAAGAGGAGAGGCAGATGGGGAGGAGTCCTCTGGGATTGGAGGATCAGGGGGGAACGCGCCTAGCATTTCCCTTGGCCACTCAGGGGTCCGGGACCTGATCCTCAGTCCTCTGAGGCCAGAGGCACTTGTGGGCCACACTGGCTGCGCTGAGCCTAAGCCCCGCCCCTCACCCCCACCCCCAGGGCCTTTTCCTGCATGTGGGTCCTAAGCTTAGACCTCGTCCACCGCCAAAGCCCTGCCCCCCACAGCCAAGGCCTTTTCCAGCTTTTTTTTTCCTCTTTGTTGCTATTGTGGTTCTGTTTTACATTCTGGTTGTTGTTTCATCTATATTTATTTTTTCTAATATATCTGTTAGTCTTCTAATCTTATTTTATTTTTTACTCTGTTATTGTTCTGCTTTTTTTTTTTTTTTTTTTTTTTTTGCCGCCTTATGCGGCTCGCAGGATCTTGGTTCATAAGATGGGAGTCAGGCCTGAGCTCCGGCAGTGGGAGCTCTGAGTCCGAACCACTGGACTAAAAGAGAACCACAGACCCCATGGAATATTCATCACAGTGAGGTCTCCTGGAGGTCCTCATCTCGGCACCAAGACCCAGCTCTACCCAACAGCCTACAAATTCCAGTGCTGGAAGCCTCAGGCCAAACAAACAGTAAGATAGGAACACAATCTCACCCATCAAAAAAAAAAAAATGAGATGACAAAAAAATATGTTACAGATGAAGAAGCAAGGTAAAAACCTACAAGACCAAGTAAAAGAAGAGGAAATAGGCAACTTACCTGAAAAACAATACAGAGTAATGATAGTAAAGATGATCCAGAATCTCAGAAATAGAATGGAGGCACAGATTGAGAAAATACAAGAAATGTTTAACAAAGATCTAGAAGAACTAAAGAACAAACAGATATGAACAACACAATAACTGAAATGAAAAATACACTAGAAGGAATCAATAACAGAATAACTGAGTCAAAAGAACGAATGAGTGAGCTGCAAGACAGAATGGTGGAAATAACTGCCAAGGAGCAGAATAAAGAAAAAAGAGTGAAAAGAACTGAAGACAATCTCAGAAACCACTGGGAAAACACTAAATGCACCAACATTTGAATTATAGGGGTCCAGAAGAAGAATAGAAAAAAAAAAAGTGTCTGAGAAAACATTCAAAGAGATTATAGTAGAAAACTTCCCTAACGTGGGAAAGGAAACAGCCACCAAAGTCCAGGAAGCACAGAGAGTCCCAGGCAGGATAAGCCCTAGGAGCAACACACCAAGACACATATTAATCAAACTAACATTATATTCAAAGCAAAAACATTAAAAGCAGCAAAGGAAAAGCAAAAAATAACATACAAGGGAATCCCCCTAAGGTTATCAGCTGATTTTTCAGCAGAAACTCTGCAGGCCAGAAGAGAGTGGCAGGATATACTTAAAGTGATGAAAAAGAAAAACCTACAACCAAGGTTACTCTGCCCAGAAAGGATCTCATTCAGATTTGACATAAAAATCAAAAGCTTTACAGACAAGCAAAAGCTAAGAGAATTCAGCACCACCAAACCAGCTTTACAACAAATGCTAAACGAACTTCTCTAAGCCGGAAACACAAGAGAAGGAAAAGACCCACAAAAACAAACCCAAAACAATTGAGAAAATGGTAATAGGAACATATTGATAATCACCTTGAATGTAAATGGATTAAATGCTCCAACATAAAGACACAGACAGGCTGAATGGATACAAAAACAAGACCCATATATATGCTGTCTACAAGAGACCCACTTCAGACCTAGGGACACATACAGACTGAAAGTGAGGGGATGGAAAAAGATATTCCATGCAAATGGAAATCAAAAGAAAGCTGGAGTAGCAATACTCGTATCAGATAAAATAGACTTTAAAATAAAGAATGTTACAAGAGACAAGGAAGGACACTACATAATGATCAAGGGATCAATCCAAGAAGAAGATATAACAATTATAAATATTTATGCGCCCAACATAGGAGCAACTTAATACATAAGGCAAATGCTAACAACCATAAAAGGGGAAATCAACAGTAACACAATAGTAAGGGACTTTAACACCCCAATTACACCAATGGACAGATCATCCAAACAGAAAATAAATAAGAAAACACAAGCTTTAAATGACACAACAGACCAGATAGGTTTAATTGATATTTATAGGACATTCCACCCAGAAGTGGCAGAATACACTTTCTTCTCAAGTGCATACGGAATATTCTCCAGGATAGATCACATCTTCAGTCACAAATCAAGCCTCAGAAAATTTACGAAAGTTGAAATTGTATCAAGCATCTTTTCTGACCACAACACTATAAGATTAGAAAGCAATTACAGGAAAAAAACTGTAAAAAACACAAATTCATGGAAGCTAAACAGTGTGCTACTAAATAATCAAGAGATCACTGAAGAAATCAAAGAGGAAATTAAAAAATACATAGAAACAAATGACAATGAAAACATGACAACCCAAAACCTAAGGGATGCAGCAAAACCAGTTCTAAGAGGGAATTTTATAGCAATTCAATCTCACCTCAAGAACAAGAAAAATCTCAAATAAACAATCAAATCTTACACCTAAGGCAACTAGAGAAAGAAGAACAAAGAAAACCCAAAGTCAGTAGAAGGAAAGAAATCATAAAGATCAGAGTAGAAATAAATGAAATAGAAAACAAGAAAGCAATAGCAAAGATCAACAAAACTAAAAGTTGGTTCCTTGAGAAGATGAACAAAATTGATAAACATTTAGCCAGACTCATCAAGAAAAAAAGGAGGAGGACACAAATCAATAAAATTAGAAATGAAAAAGGAGAAATCACAACTGACACCGCAGAAATACAAAGGATTATAAGTGTTTACTACAGACAACTGTATGCCAATAAAATGGACAACCTGGAAGAAATGGACAAATTCTTGAAAAGGTACAATCTCTCAAGACTGAACCAGGAAGAATTAGAAAATATAAACAGACCTATCACAAGTAATGAAATTGAAACTGTAATTAAAAATCTTCCAGCAGGGCTTCCCTGGTGGTGCAGTGGTTGAGAGTCCGCCTGCCGATGCAGGGGACACGGGTTCGTGCCCCAGTCTGGGAAGATCCCACATGCCACAGAGCAGCTGGGCCCGTAAGCCATGGCCGCTGAGCCTGCGCGTCCAGAGCCTGTGCTCCACAACGGGAGAGGCCACAACAGTGAGAGGGCCGCGTACCACAAAAAAAAAAAAAAAAAAAAAAATTCCAACAAACAAAAGTCCAGGACCAGATGGTTTCACAGGCAAATTCTATCCAACATTTAGAGGAGAGCTAACACCTGTCCTTCTCAAGCTTCTCCAAAAAATTGCAGAGAAAGGAACACTCCCAAATTCGTTCTACAAGGCCACCATCACCCTGATACCAAAACCAGACAAAGATATCACAAAAAAAGAATATTCCAGACCAATATCACTGATGAACATAGACGCAAAAATCCTCAACAAAATACTAGCAAACGGAATCCAACAACACATTAAAAGGATCATACACCATGATCAAGTGGGATTTATCCCAGGGACGCAAGGATTCTTCCATATATGCAAATCAATCAATGTGACCACCATATAAACAAATTAAGGAATAAAAAACATATGATCATCTCAATAGATGCAGAAAAAGCTTTTGACAAAATTCAACCCCGATTCATGATAAAAACTCTCCAGAAAATGGGCATAGAGGGAACCTACCTCAATATAATAAAGGTCATATATGACAAACCCACAGCAAACATCATTCTCAATGCTGAAAAACTGAAAGCATTTCCACTAAGATCAGGAAGAAGACAAGGATGTCCACTCTCACCACTCTTATTAAACATAGTTTTGGAAGTCTTAGCCATGGCAATCATAGAAGAAAAAGAAATAAAAGGAATACAAATTGGAAAAGAAATAGTAAAACTGTCACTGTTTGCAGATGACATGATACTATTCATAGAAAATCCTAAAGATGCCACCAGAAAACTACTAGAACTAATCAATGAATTTGGTAAGGTTGCAGGATACAAAATTAATGCACAGAAATCTCTTGCATTCCTATACATTAACAATGAAAAATCAGAAAGAGAAATTAAGGAAATAATCCCATTTACCATCACAACAAAAAGAATAAAATACTTAGGAATAAACCTACCTAAGGAGGCAAAAGATCTCTACTCAGAAAACTATAAAACACTGATGAAAGAAATCAAACATGACATGAACAGATGGACTGAAAGTATCAATACTGTGAAAATGAAAATACTACCCAAAGCAATCTATAGATTCAATGCAATCCCTATCAAATTACCAATGGAATTATTCACAGAATTAGAACAAAAAATTTTACAATTTGTATGGAAACACAAAAGACCCCGAATAGCCAAAGCAATCTTGAGAAAGAAACACAGAGCTGGAGGAATCAGACTCCCTGACTTCAAACTATACTACAAAGCTACAGTAATCAAGACTGTATGGTACTGGCACAAAAACAGAAATATAGATCAATGGTACAGGATAGAAAGCCCAGAGATAAACCCACACACATATGGTCACCTAATTTATGACAAAGGAGGCAAGAACATACAATGGAGAAAAGACAGCCTCTTCAATAAGTGGTGCTGGGAAAACTGGACAGCTACATATAAAAGAATAAAATTAGAGCACTACCTAACACCGTACACAAAAATAAACTCAAAATGGATTAAAGACCTAAATGTAAGACTGGACACTATAAAACTCTTAGAGGAAAACATAGGAAAAACACTCTTTGACATAAACCACAGCAAGATCTTTTTGACCCACCTCCTAGAGTAATGGAAATAAAGACAAAAATAAACAAATGGGACCTAATTAAACTTAAAAACTCTTGCACAGCAAAGGAAACCATAAACAAGACGAAAAGACAATCCTCAGAATAGGAGAAAATATTTGCAAATGAAGCAACAGACAAAGGATTAATCTCCAAAATATACAAACAGTTCATGGATCTCAATATCAAAAAATCAAACACCCCAATTAAAAGATGGGCAGAAGACCTAAGTAGACATGTCACCAAAGAAGACATACAGATGGCCAAGAGGCACATGAAAAGATGCTCAACATCACTAATTATTAGAGAAATGCAAATCAAAACTACAATGAGTAGTTTTGACACCAGTAGTTTTTGACACCAGTCAGATTGGCCATCATCAAAAAATCTACAAACAGTAGGGCTTCCCTGGTGGTGCAGTGGTTGAGAGTCCGCCTGCTGATGCAGGGGATGCGGGTTCGTGTCCCGGTCCAGGAGGATCCCACATGCTGCAGGGTGGCTGGGCCCGTGAGCCATGGCCGCTGGGCCTGCACGTCCAGAGCCTGTGCTCCGCAACGGGAGAGGCCACAGTGGTGAGAGGCCTGCGTACCGCAAAAAGAAAAAAAAAAATCTACACACAATAAATGCTAGAGAGGGTGTGGAGAAAAGGGAACCCTCTTGCACTGTTGGTGGGAATGTAAATTGATACAGCCACTATGGAGAACAGTATGGAGGTTCCTTAAAAAACTAAAAACAGAACTACCATATGACCCAGCAACTCACTACTGGGCATATACCCTGAGAAAACTATAATTCAAAATTCAAAAGGACATATGTACCCCAATGTTCATTGTAGCACTGTTTACAATAGCCAGGACATGAAAACAACCTAAGTGCCCATCAACATATGAATGGATAAAGAAGATGTGGTACATATATACAATGGAATATTACTTAGCCATAAAAAGGAACGAAATTGGGTCATTTGTAGAGATGTTGATGGACCTAGAGTCTGTCATACAGAGCAAAGTAAGCCAGAAAGAGAAAAACAAATATTGTATATTAACGCATATATGTGGAATCTAGAAAAATGGTACAGATGAACCTATTTGCAGGGCAGAAATAGAGACACAGACCTAGAGAACGGACATGTGGACACAGGGTGGGAAGGTGAGGGTGGGACAAATTGGGAGATTAGGATTGACATATATACACTACCATGTGTAAAACTGATAGCTAGCAAGAACATGCTATAAAGCACAGGAAGCTCAGCTTGGTTCTCTGTGACAATCTAGATGGGTGGGATGGGGGAGGGAGGGGAGGTCCAAGAAGGAGAGGATATATGTATACATATAGCTGATTCACTTCATTGTATAGCAGAAACTAAAACAACATTGTAAAGTGATTATACTCCAACAAAAAAATAATAAATTTTTTAAAAATAAAAATAAAACACACGACGCACACAGCCTCTCTGACAGTCCTCATGCACGCCTGCCACTTGGAAGGAACCCTGCACAGAGCCCCACACCGACAGGGCTGTGTGCTGCCAGGGAGCAGCTGCTCTGAGCTCCACCATGTTTCCCTCTAACACCACGTGGTTTGTTCGTACATCTTTAAATGAATTACATCAACACATCAGTTTTTCTTCCTTGGGAGGATTCTCTTATTGATAGTAACTTCATCAAACCCCTGAGCCACTTTGATCAATTCATTTCCTCGTAAATGGAAAGCACCAGTGATTTATCTCAAACAGTGAAATGTTCACAACTCACGTCTATACCACGTGTGAAAGGTTACGTCTGACGTCACACACAGCAGCCCCTCGGCTACAGACTTGAGACCACTGTGCCTCCTTCCCAGAGAGCCTACATGCACTGGGGGACTTCACGTCTCTGTATGGAGCTCTCAACTGTTTCTATTCAGTTGGACTCATCCCTCTTTCTAATGAATGTAAGAGAGACAAGCGTATTGGAAGATTCCAGGAGGGACCCTTCCAGAAAACAGTTTCCTTGAGTCCAGGGACCATGCTTCACTTATCTGTATGTCCCCTGTGCCCAGCACAGGGCTTGGCCCTGAGCAAGCACACCGAATGTCTGTTGTACAGCAGGATGGATGGATGGATGGATGGATGGATGGATGGATGTGAACAAATGGGTAAATGCGTGGGTGGGAAGATGAGCAGAGAGATGGAGGGAGAGAGCAAGAGAGGGACAGGGAGATGGATAGGTGGGAGGATGGATGGATGGATGCACACATGGGTGAGTAAATAACAGAGGTCCCACCCCATGTACCCTTTAACCACTCAGGGAAGAAGCAAGTAAGTATCTTGCCAGCGCTCGGCACCGGTCGTCTTCTTCCCACCCCCAGCCTCCAGGACGGACTTCACTAAATCCCTAAAAGGTTGAAACTGTCCTTCCACCCACCTCTCCAGGGTCTAGCAGCAGAGGAACAGAAGGAAGGTGTCACCCCTCACTCCTAAGGTGACCTGTTACCATCCACCCCCCACCAGTTACCAAGGGCCAGGTCGGAGCTGACACTCAGCCACCCCAGGCTGAGGCTGGTGGAGGCTCAGGGAGGCCCAGAGAGTGACCAGTGCTTAGAGGCCACGTGGGAAGGAGGGGACACCTGAGCTGAAACCAGATGTGTAAGCAGGAATGAGCCTGACTGACGTGTGTGTGTGTGTGTGTGTGTGTGCGTGTGCAGGAGGGAGTGGGGAGGGAGGGGAAGGCACAGACCCCAAGCAGACCCTAAGTGAGACCCTGGTGTGTCTGAGAATGGGGAGGCCCAGGCAGCCAGGAAACAGAAGACAGGGCGGGCGAGCCCAGAGGCGGGTGCGGCGTCAGCGGGGCCCTCTGTGACAGGCCCTGGGTGCTGCAAAGACAGTGTCAAGCCACAGAGGGGGTGGGGTGTCCTTGGTGATACAATCAGGTTTGCATTCCCCAGAAGTCAAGGCGGCACTTGGGTTGCCCGCCCCAAGACGACCTGGCCAGCCTTCCCTGGAAAGAATCCTACTGACCCTGCGAGAGCCCAAGCTGACTGCGGAGAAAGCCCACCCCGATCTCAGGAGACAGGCTCTGAGACCTCGTGAAGCTGCCTGGACTGTGCCTTACCCTGTGAACAGGCAGCAGCACTGGCCACGGCCAGCCTCGCCCGTCCTCACTGAGGTCTGGGGGGCAGGAACCCTGACGGCAGCTGGGCACGTGCCGGAGCAGGGCTGTGTAGGTGTGTAGAAAGGGGGCTGCTGTCACGTGCAGGCCAGGCTGTCACCTTTACAGTCACCTTTATTAGCACAAGCCTGTCTGCTGAAGGCACCAATACTATAGAAGGGCCATCAGCCCAAAGTCCCCTCCGGCAGTTCCCTTGGGAAGTAGGTGCTGCTACGATCCTGGCACCCGCCTGGAGCCCACTCTGAGCGCCTCCTGCACCAGCCACACATGAGCCAGAGGCCTGGGTGTGCACCAGGCAGCCTGGCCCTGACCTCAGGGAGCTTCCGACGTGGCTGAAGCTTCTCCAGAAAGAAACGTGTCTCCTTGGAAACCCCTCTGGTGTCTGGGGTCTCACAGTTACAGCAGAGCTGTCGTGGGCAAACCCCAGAGGGATTTCTGCAGTGTGGAGGGGGCAGCCCTGAGCTTTCTTGTGCTGAAGAAAGAGGCGTAGTCATGTGGTTCCAGTGCAGTCTTTACAAATTCACCCTGAGCAAGAGAAACCATGTTAGGTTTAACGAATGGGCTTCTGAAATCTGAGCGTGGGAAAATGATTACGTGCCCCTGTACAGCACCTTCGGATTAAATGAGGGGCTTCTCAGGCTTCCCATCACCTGAGCCCACACATCAAGCCTGAGGTAGGAAGGTCTGTGTGGTCATTTGCTCCTCAAATGAATGCACAGCAAGGACGGAGGCCAGCTCCCAGCGACAGGAGCATGGAGTGGCAGGTAGCTCTCAAATCCACGTCCCCTGGAGCCTAGGCAAGCCTCTCAGTGGACTCAGCTCAGCCTCTGCGAGTTAGGGGTTAGGAGCTGGGACGCATGTGCTTCCGCCACGACCCTGGGGGCAGCCTGGCATCCACCGCCGTCCTCTTGGCTTCCTTCCCCTCCCGCTCAGCCCAGCATGTTCTCCCAAGCCACCCAGCTGCCTCTGTCACTGCGTAATCTCGATCATTCTTCTCCAGTTCTTCTCCACTGATTCTCTCCTGAAACCAGAAAAGAATCAACAGAGCATCCTAATTAACGCTGGCCTGGCTGCGCCCCGCACCACGAGCTCAGAGTCAGAGCAAGCGAGCCAGGTTCACACACCAGGCCGGCCGCAGGGACACCGTGTTCTGTATATAAGATGCTCTGAGCACAGATTTACTGATGGGAACATATATTTAGTGGTGGGACATGAAGTCCTGGTCCAGGGAGACCCAAGAGAGAACAAGGCAAGGAGGCACTACT
Source organism: Mesoplodon densirostris (assembly GCF_025265405.1). NCBI lineage: Eukaryota > Metazoa > Chordata > Mammalia > Artiodactyla > Ziphiidae > Mesoplodon > Mesoplodon densirostris. The sequence goes on from NC_082664.1 coordinate 107,239,629, forward strand.
ATAAAAGTGGGGAAGCGCAGACTTCCCCAGACACACGCCCGCAGGCATCAGGTCACACTGGACACCTCCTGCTTCCTCTAACGGCCTTCAACGTTTAAAAGGAGAGTCCGAGATTAGCACAGAGGCAAAGCACACACTCGGTTTAGTAGCCTGACAGCCCATCTTTCCACTGTGACCCAAGGAACAGGAAGGCCCTCCTCTGCCAGATGGCTAGAACTGATGTCAGACACTAGTCAGCTTTTCTAAGATAATCCAGCACTTTCTGAGATGTTTTATGCCTTTGATGTTGAGTCTTCTATCCCAGAACCATCTGTTTTCCAAGATAAGCAGCATTCCCCACAAAATGCATTTGTAAGTTTTGGAGTTTAATGTCATTATCGATTCTTTAGGAATTCCAGAGCAAAGGCCCTTCCATGCCAGCAAGTGGATGTCAGCACAATCACCTTGTGTGGACAAGTGTCTGGCTTGGCCTCAGGAAAATACTCGTGGAATCATATCACTCCAAAATCTTATAAACTACTGAACAACAACAGGCCAGCAAGGAATATTCAGGAACCATCCTTACCCACGGTTCTATCTACCATTGCTTTGAACCATCTCATAACCTAATGCCCTATTCCATTTTCTGGCATCTGGGCTTGAGGGGCGGGGAAGGAAAGAAAGATAAATTTGTCCACACATTAGTTCTGCTTGAAAGATACTGGTCCGTCACAGAATCTGAAATTCAGATTTTTCAGTATTTCCTTAACGATGCAAAATTACAGCTCATTCCCATGTGTTCTCTGTTTAGTTTTGGCTTCGTCAGAGCTTGTCTAGCTTAGAGAAGAGGACCGTGAAAAGTCTAATTGCAATGGCCTCTCCTCCCACTGCAGCTCGGAGATTCCGAGCATAAATCAAGGGTCTACTGCCCCAGAGGAGCCCAGAGCAGAGGTGTTTAGGAAACTGCATGAGCATGACACAATGACTAGTCCTAGAATGACACACATTTGTCACTGTACCTTGTTGTCTTCTCCATTATGGGATATTCCGGTTCCACTGTCCTGAGAAGTGCACCCAACAGCAGTCACTTCCTCCTTGGAATTTCCTGGGTGAGCTGCCGTCCCCAAGCAAGAGAGTGGGGTGAGCAAATGGGGTGACTCCCAAGGGACTGGACAGTCAAAAGATTAATAATACAATGGGGACACTTCCAAAAGCCTGGAACCCCATGACCCAGTTCTATCCTTTTGACCTTCACCCTGACACCTGCTACATGCCCTCCAAGGACAGGAAAACCTTCCAGGTATTGGGAGAGTGGTTCTATTCAAGCATTTCTGAGCTGGAATTTTGATCTATTCTCCCAACTATTCAGGCATTAAATGCAGTCAGATTTCCCATTCTGTTCCTTGGCCCTCCTCTTTGCTCACTGGAATTCTTACTCACAAGAGAGACCATAATCACACATGTTAATTCAGCCTCTCTCCCCGCTCCTACCAAATCAGTACCAACTTGGAAGGGGGTGAATTTCTTATCCTACTGTGCACCTCCCCACACCCCAAATTCCATATGTGGAGGTGTGGTGAGGGATTCAGATCCTTTAGGAAAAAAATATGCAGTTTTCCATTTGAGCTGAAAATACAAATGAAACACATTTTTCGAATAAAGAATATTACTTGTTACCTATGTAAGTAAATGTTTAAAGTTTATTTCCAGACTCTATAAATGAGCAAAATTTGGTTTGGCGAAATTGAATCATAAGCATCTAAAAATACCAGCCCTCTTTAGCCTTCTCTGATATGTAAGATTTTATATAATACCATGGTAGCTGCCCATGTACTTTCCTTCAGAAAAACCATAAGCTCATAAATGAGCTCAGACACTTCTCAGCCAGCCTCATTGACTACTGTATCCGGATCACCTGGACACTTCCCAGTGCTGAGAAATGCACCGTTAACAGTAATCAACTGAATGAGTGAGTGAATGAATGAATGAGACAATGAAGTAGATAATCCATTATCAATTTGCTTCCTTTCCTGATGTGTGAAACTTTGGTTTTATGTGTTATGGATGGAAGTATGTTAACAGCTATCAAACTTTCCCTTGTACTTTATTCCTAAGCAATGAAGATGCAATACTTTTTTTAAATTAATGATAATTTGGACTCACAAGCATGAGAATCTGAGAAGCAGCCACACAGGTAGGTCAAAGGCAGATGCCTACGAGTTACCGTCCGATGCTGCAGCAGATAACAGTGGCCACTAGAGGGAGCCACACAACCTTTCAAAGAGCAGCATTAGACCAAAAAGCCCATCCAGCGTGGTGGTTCTGTTCTCTGCCCTTCCCAGCCTGGCTCACCCCCGTATGCTTGCTCTTGCTACTGCTCTGTGTAATACCCGACGCCCCAGAACAAGCTGAAACAAGTTAGAGCTGCGGTCTGCTCAGCATCAGGCTTTTAGAAAAATGACCCCACTTCCTCAGCTCAAATATTTCACATCTCTTTATGTACATTCCCTCTAGCTTTAAAAATTAAATACAAACAGAAGAAAAGTATTTTCCCTGTGGATGACAGTTGAATCTATTAAAACTTCACCTGGAAAGAAAGCAAAAATATAACCTAAAAATGAAAAAAATATATTTTTTAATCTGTGTGCAATTACTTCCTGCCTCCAGCAACTTTATCCGTTAAAAAAAAAAAAAATCAACAGTTGACGTATTCAATTTCATCCCCCACAGTAAAGAAACTTAGGCATGTGCAAGCTAATAGGCAAGTCACATCAGACAGAATTCTGATCCTATTGGTCAAGTTTCAAAGGCTTCACATGTAACTGAGTAAAGGAAGAAAAAAGTTTCCCACAAACTCCTTCTCTCAAAAGGTCTGAATAACCCTGTAAATATTTTCAGGGCCTTTATAAGCCACAGATGTTATCAACACTCAGGACCGTGCAAACTTTAAAATCCCCAGTCCACAGATGACACTGCTTCAAAAACAGATTTTAAAACATTTGAAAGGGGCTTCCCTGGTGGCGCAGTGGTTGAGAGTCCGCCTGCCGATGCAGGGGACACGGGTTCGTGCCCCGGTCCGGGGGAATCCCACATGACACAAAGCGGCTGGGCCTGTGAGCCATGGCTGCTGAGCCTGCGCGTCTGGAGCCTGTGCTCCGCAACGGGAGAGGCCACAACAGTGAGAGGCCCACGTACAGAAAAAAAAAAAAAAAAAAAAAATTGAAAGGAGAAGTTAATTTCCCTCTGGAATGTTGTGGAATGTTGTAATATGTCCACACCTTAGTTAGAATGTGAAAAGCAACGGGCCCCACCGGGCTTCTGGCTTATAGTTCTATTTCTGTGGCCCATGAAACTGTAGGAAACCTCCTAAATAACAGTCAGAAATAAAGGGACAAAAGGTAGAATTTGAAACGGAACAATTCAAGAAAGCAACTCTAAGAATAACTGATTAAAACTAAAATAAGTGGCCTCGTGACATTTCCAGGGAAGAGAAGATTCCAGAATCTGCATTGTTTGGTGATGGGTGGGAAAACCCAGTGGGCTAACATTTGCTGATTTCCGTGAGGAGAGAAACAGACAAAAAACAGACAAACTGCCGAGGATCTGGGCTAATCTGTGATTGCATCTGTGGCCCCCACTCCCCGGCTGGCCTGGAAAAAACCTGAGTGTCAGCTCCGACTGACAAAATTGTTACAAAATGAAGCTGGCTGGCGGAAAACCTTCACAAGCGCATTAAAATCCTGACTGCTGGCCCTGGGGGGAGACAGGAGGTGTGGGTGAAACTGGGAACTAGCCATGATTTACACAGGGAGTGAAAAGACCACAACTTAGAATTTTTCAAAAACTTATAGTTTCAGTAATCTAATTATATCCCTAATTATAATGATGACCCTTCTTCCTTCAAGGGACTCAAGCATGCTTCTGGAATCTTCTCTGTGAAAGTCCCCTCATTTGCCGTTTTAAGGAGAGAGTTGGTGCTTCTCAGAGTGAGTTAAAGTGACAGGGCTGGCATCTGAATTCCAGCTCATTTCCTCTGACCAGACCACACCAACTCTCTCAGCTCTTGAAATAACCCCCAGTGGAATTCTCCTCAGAGAAAGCCATCTCCCCAATTATGCAAAAACGTCCTCCCCTGCAAACCCCCTCCAGCCCATGCAATTTCCACATGATTTCCACATTCTGATGGGCAAGCCATTTTTTTTCCATTTCCAGCCAAGGAAGTGCAACGTCCAAGCCACAAAGGCCAGGAGGCATGGGGGCTGCAGGCTCCTTTGTGAAGCCCAGCGACAAACCCACACGGCTGGTCGGCCAAGGGCCTGGGACCCTGGCTGGCTTCCCATCATTTCCGACTTTCTACGCCACAGGGCAAGTCACTTAACTGCCTCATTAGGATCACAGTCACAGCCCTGCCACAGCCTCCTTCCCAGGTGCCCGGTCACCCCATTAATATCTGTAAAGACCCATTAAGCCTCCTAGCTGAAAGGCACCAGAGGAGCAAAACCTATCACCATCATCATCAATCAACTCCCAGGCAGTCTCCCCTGTCGCCACCTCAGGGGAATCAGTCACCATGGGAAGAGAAAGCCTGGCACCTCAGCCTGCCCATCCATCCCCTAATGAGTTACCTGCAGCCTCGGAAGTGGCACTCGACCCTGAAGGGAGCTCAGCCATGCTTTCGCCGTGGCCGGTGAATTTAAAGAGACCCTCCCTCGCCCCCATCCCCCCTGCAGCCCTGCCCCCGGCTGCACCTCCAGCTGCAGCTGAGGCTGGGCCGTCCTCCCGTACCTGGGAGAGGTGGAAGGAATGCGGACAGAAAGCAGCCTGGAGACCGAAAGACAATTATGTGTCTGCCGCCCTGCTTGCCCCTCCGGCCCTCAGACCCACCACCTGGGCAAGGACGCCATCCATCAAAAACCCGCCACGGACTTGCTGAAGACGACCTGTGTGTCTGTAACAGGGCTGCCCACACAACCAAAAGCTCACCCACCGGGCTTATCCTGCGCTGCCGTCAAACACATCAAACAGGACAAGAAGGACAAGGCAGGCCCTCGCAGACACAGAACAGGGGGCGCTGCCTCACACCCACGTGAACCCTCCCCGAGGAGAAGGGACAGAGCTCGCTCTTCCAGCAAACCCTCGTGTGTCTTAGAATTTCTACCAGATGCACACATTGCCTACGGGAAACAATGCTTTCCAGGGACCGTCTGCTAGACAGGGGCAATTAATCCTGTTGCATGTTTCAATGATCCTTTCCGACTGGAAACGGGGAACCCTTAGTCCCAGGGAGTCTCTGATTTGGCTAAAGTGGGGGAGATCTATTTGAGCAAGAGGGTCTGGAAGGTGTGGTTCGTTCAGGATGGGAGGTGGAGGAAGGCCAGGATGCCACCGCCCGGGTTTCACTCCTTCCTCTATTCCTGCAACAGCAACAAACAGAACGTCTGCGCAGCCTGACTCGATCCGCACCAGTGAATCTGTGCTTCCGTTACCGACACTGGAAATAACCAGACCAAAGGGCATGCTTTCACCCCGACTCACAATCTGGACGCCTTGCCTGTTGAAGCTGAACCTTCAGCCAGATGTTGACTCGCTGGCCCCAGGCTCCTGGGGGCTCCGCCTCCCACAGGCGCCCCCGCTCCTCTGGATGCACCGCCAGGAACTTCCTACAGACTGAGGGGAAGTTGCACACAGGAGTCAAGGAGGCCCACGCAGCCCTGGTGCACACGCTCCGGCCCTCGTCTGCGTCCTCAGGCACGGCCACTTCCGTCCCTCCTGCAGCCTGGCCCGGCCCACCCCCAGCTCTCTGTTCTGCTGCTGCCCTGTGCCAACCCCACCCCCGCCCGCCATCCTCCTCACCTGCCTCCCACTTTCATCCATCCCATTTAGCCTGCTCAGGCGGCCACAACAAAACACCACACACCCAGGGCCTTAAACAACAGACATTTGTCTCGCAGCTCTGGAGGCTGGAAGTCTGAGATCAAGGTGTTGGCAGGCTTGCCTTCTCCTGAGACCTCTCTCCTTGGCTTGGAGATGGCACCTTCTTACTGTGTCTTCACACCGTCTTCCTTCTGTACCCATCTGTGTCCTAGTCTCCTCTTCTTACTGGGACCTCCTCTTACCAGTCCTATTGGGTCAGGGCCCACCCTTATGACCTCACCTAACCTCAGTTACCTCCTTATAGACCCCATCTCCATGTACAGTCCCCTTGGGGGTTAGAATTGGGGGGGACCCAATTCAGCCCATAATGGCACCCCACCCGGTCCTCTCCACAGGCACTGTCCTTCCTCTTTCTGAGCCTCCACAGCCCTCTTCTCCCAGGGAGCCTTTCAGCTCATCCACAGACGCCTTGACTCCAGAACCCCCTCAAGGTTGTAGACTTTTATGCTACGTTCACAGGGTGAGCATTTCCACATGGCAGGGCCCCGAATCCAGCCGAATGGGAAGCAGCTCCTGGTCCTGCAGGTGCTGGGGGCTCCATCAGGCCCAGGGCAAGAGCACAGATGGAAACCCACAGAGCATGATGCTAAGTACTCAAAAGGTGTAAACCAAGCTAGCCGAGTGCTAGATAGAATGTTCTGCTCTCCTGTCTTGACAAATATAACTTCTTAACAGCAGGAAAAGCCAGTTTCAAATTTAGAATTCTTAGACTCCTTGGAGTTTTGCACCTGAATGTGGCGATGCCAAGAGAGCTGGCCCCCAGCTGGCAGCCCACCCCCTCCTCCCACCCCAGCTCCCAGCCCGTGGCAAGGGGCCTGTGCATACAAATGTGGACACCATGCCCACGCTCCACCTACACCCCACCAGCAGCTGTCCCAGGGCCTAAGGATGTGCAAATTGGTGGCATCCTCTGCTCTTGGGGGCACAGATCCAGGATGGAGTCCACTTGGGCCCTTGGCAGCCCCTGACAGGAACCCTGGGGTCTGGTAGCCTGACCTGGTTTAGGAGTGGCCTGCACCCAGGCAAGAACATCCTCTTGGACCTGCAGATTCCTCATCCCGTGGAGAGAGGTGCAGCTTCAAGAGGGTGCTAAAGCATGGGGCCCTGGGCGGGAGGCCCTCTGGGCCATTCCAAGGGCAGGACTGTACTGGATAAAAGGCGGTCAGTGAAGCATGAAGCAGCCACATCCGGCCCGGCCTTGAGCCTCCAGCTGCTGCTTTGTCCTGCTCTGTCCACACTCTGCCTGCTCACCCATGAGCCCAGGCACAATCAGGGTGACATAGAAGCTCAAGGCCCCAGCACCCTTGGCTGGGCCACTGAGACCCCAAGTGTGATTCAGAATCAGTACCTTCAGATCTTTCTCTACCAGGTGGAGATACAGGCCCCTGTGAGGGTCTCTGCAGTGCTGGCCTGGGGGTGGTCCCCACCCTTTGGAGCCTGCTCCTCCCCAGGGGAGACCTAGGTGGCTGCCCTGGGGGCCAACACACTCAAACAAAGTCTCAGAGCTGAAATGAGAATGAGGGGAGGGATAGAGAACCAGTGCCGGAGTTCCAGAACTTTCCAAGACCTCCAAGTGAGCAAACCAGTGCAGCAAGCCTCCAGCATTCTTTGCACAAATTCAGGATCTTCAGAGTTTCGTGAGAGATGGAGAGTTTGAAAATACAAAGAAATGACCAAACCCACTTGAGGAAAATATGTTTTCGCCTGGTTTTCTTATGACTTCCGAGCAACAGAAGTTACCTTGCCTTTCGCAGCTTTTCTCTCCTATCTGCGGTTCTCACACCACAAGGACACTGGAAACTCAATAGTAAGGGTCCAAAAGTATCTGTACAACAAGAAGTGAGGCAGGGCCCAGTGTGGGGTGGATGTGCTTCACGAGGGACCAGTGGATCCTGGGAGATGCTCCACAGTATCTCCCACCCTTGCTGATCTGGAGTGAAACATTTAACATCAGGGCTTTCTGAATTTCTTCTGGCAAATACATATTAAGATTTCTTTTCCAGAACCTGGAGGATTGTGGTAGTTCATGTTATATGCCAACTTGAGTGGGCCAGGGGTATCCAGACATTTCATCAAACATTATTCTGGGTGTGTCTGTGAGGGTGTTTTTGGATGAGATTCACATTTTTAATTATTTATTTATTTATTTATGGCTGCGTTGGGTCTTTGTTGCTGTGTGAGGGCCTCCTCTAGTTGTGGCGAGCGGGGGCTACTCTTCGTTGCGGTGTGCGGGCTTCTCATTGTGGTGGCTTCTCTTTGTTGCAGAGCATGGGCTCTAGGCGTGCAGGCTTCAGCAGTTGTGGCACATGGGCTCAGTAGTTGTGGCATGTGGGCTTAGTAGTTGTGGCTCATGGACTATAGAGCGTAGGCTCAGTAGTTGTGGCACACGGGCTTAATTGCTCTGCAGCATGTGGAATCTTCCCAGACCAGGGGTTGAACCCGTGTCCCCTGCATTGGCAGGCAGATCCTTAACCACTGCACCACCAGGGAAGCCCCGGGATTCACGTTTGAATCCTTAGATGGAGTAAAGCAGACTGCCCTCCCCATTGTGGGTGGACCTCAGCCAATCATTTGAGGGCCTGACTACAAAACAGAAAGTCTGACCCTCCCACAAGTGAGAAGAACTCCTCCTGCCTGAGTGACTGAGCTGGGACATTGGTCTTTTCCTATCTTTGGACTTGAACACTGGCTCTTCTTGGGTCTCAAGCCTGTTGGCATTTGGACTGGAACCACACCATCAGTCCTACTGAGCCTCCAGCTTGCTGACTGTAATCTTAGGATATCTCAATCTCCACGTTGTCTGAGTCAATTTCTTATAATAAATCTCTTCTCTCTCTCTTTCTCTCTCTCTCTCTCTCTCTCTCTCTCTCTATATATATATATATATATATATATATATATATATATATCTCCTACCGGTTCTGTTTCTCTGGAGAACCCTGACTAATACACGGACTCGGTAGGACAAGAGCAGATGGGGGGAGCCATCTTCTGCAGTAAGAGCTACACAGGTGCCCAGGGCTCAGTGCATTTGGAGCTTGCCTTTCCTCAGCTCCTGGTCCCCCTGGGGCTCCGAGTTGGAAAGTCAAAGTGATGACTACCATCTTCCCGTGAAAGAGCAAAGGCCCTCTGAGGCCCAGCAACAACCAGCAACACAGTGGGTTCCCTGGATTCTGCTTCTCTCTGACGCTGTGTTGACTTGATTGTTATTATTTCTAAATCCAATTCTTTCTCAGGGACTGGGAAAGGTTCGCCCCTTGTGATCAAGCTTAAAGTCTCAGTGCTGAAGCAACAGGAGATTTCTCAGAGGAAGGAGACAACTCACAGGTGCGTCATGGTGCCGGCGGCTCTGAGGGACCTCCCACCCCAGAGTCATCTGGAACCCCCATGAGTTACCCATCCCCATTACCCAAGTGCTCCTCCCAATGCAGTGATTACCTTGGTACATGGCAGGGGAGATGGGCCAGCTGATGCCCAGGGCCTCGTCCTCTCGGAACATCTGGCAGAAGTCCCTCAGCATGGCCAGGCCCAGGTCCTGGCGGCGATGGCTCCTCCGGACAAACACGGTGTCTAAGACAGGCAGCAGGTAGCACACACCCGTGCCATCACCACACAGGCTGCCTGAGGGGAAAGCAAGAGACACGTGCTGTCCCCTGGGCTGGACTAGCCTGCCAGGACTCGGCGGGACTCCCACTTGCCTGGTCACTGGTACCATCCGGAAGCAGTGCAGCCTCACAAACTAAACCACTGAAGACCAAACAGCAGATCACCCTAAACCACCAGCTCTCCAGCTTACTGGGCAGCCCACACATTGTCAATTACTGTGAGCAAGGCCACTAGGCTATTGCCCTGAAATGAAATGCAAACCCAGGTGACCGAGCAGAGCGAGGCCGTCGTGCACCCAGACTCCTCACACCCCTCCCTCACTGTGCACAGTTCAGAGACCCCCAAAGCCAAGGAGGAGCATCTAAGCAACGTCAAAGTTCTCCGTGATGTGGGCTGGGAGACCCAGCCAACACATCTCCATGGCATGGACTTGTTCAGAGTTCACCATGGCCAATTATGGCAAAGTACACTTGACCCAAACAGACTAAGTCCTGTTTCCCATAGAACATCAATGACCCTGCTATTGCAGAGCAAGAGAGGCTACAGCTGGCACCTCTCCCACTTTTCTACCCTGAATTTAACTTTACTGCAACCAGCACTAACACCAGCAAAGTTGCTGTTTCTGCAACAGGAACCTACCCTTGCAGTCAGTCACCTCTGTTGTCACCCTAGCTAGAAATACCACACACACCCAACTATATCACCTTCCTCACTTCCCAGCTGCACAGTTGCCTGTGCTCTAGATGCACTGGAATCCAGCAAAAGAAATATGTCGCATAGTCAGCTCCCACTGGAAGAGGTGGTATTTGTGCCTGCAAAGATTCAAAGGTGAGTAATTTCCCAAACAAACAAAAAAATGATTCTGAGTCTAATTAGCCAGGCTGAATTGCAGAGCTACATGCTACTGTAGTGAACTGTTTGAAAAATGGCCACAATTATTCCCCTTCCTATATCCACACACCTTTGCATGTGATTTTGAAGGTCCTCCCATCGAAATATGGGGTCTATTTCCTCTCCCCTTCAATCTTGCTGGCCTGGTGTCACTTTGAGCAACAGAATGAAGCTGGCAACAGCACACCAGTTCCGAGCCTAGGCCTCTTGGGGTCCAGGGCCCCTCCATTCTTTCACAGATCCCTATCACTCACCACAAGAACAAACCCAGGCTAGCCTGCCACCAGGAGAGAAACATGGCCCAGGCACCCTCGTGGTCCCAGCCAACATCTAGCTGGTCTTAAGAAACAGGTGGGCAGGTGACCACAGACACATAGGCCAGCCCAGCCTAGGGCAGAAAACCACCCAGCTGAGCCTCAGCAAAATCGCCAACCAAAAGAATGGTGAGCTAAATAAATAGTTGGTTTTGTGCCCAATATGAATGAATAAATAAATAATCTGTGACCAACGAGCAACCCCAATTCACTTGAGATGGTAATTGTAAAGAATTTGGACTTTACCCTCAATGTGCCTGAAATGACCGCGCCAACTGGGTTGCAATTATATAACTTCCAATTTTATAGACAACAAGAACAATCGTCCCCAAACAGTGAAGTCCTTCAAAGCTAAGAATGTTTAAAATTAAATAAAGATACAATTCCACTCACAACAGCATTAAAAAGTAAATACTCAGGAATATATTTAACAAAAGAAGCATAAGCCTTAAATACTGAAAAGCACAAGACATTGTTGAGGGAAATTAAAGAAGATCTAAATAAATGAAGAGAAATTCCATGTTCATGGATTGGATCAGGGTCCCCAACCTCCAAGCCACAGACCAGTACCGGTCCGTGGCCTGTTAGGAACCAGGCCACACAGCAGGAGGTGAGCAGCGGGCAAGCCAGCGAAGCTTCATCTGTATTTACAGCCGCTCCCCATGACTCGTATTACCACCAGAGTTCCACCTCCTATCAGATAAGTGGCGGCAATTAGATTCTCATAGGAGCACAACGCTCCTGTGAACTGTGCGTGCGAGGGATCTAGGTTGCGCGCTCCTTATGAGAATCTAATGCCTGATGATCTGAGGTGGAGCTGAGGCAGTGATGCTAGCGCTGGGGAGCGGCTGCAAATACAGATTATCATTAGCAGAGAGGTTTGACTGCACAGAGAACATAATAAATCAATTGCTTGCAGACTCATATCAAAACCCTATCAGTGAGTGGCAAGTGACAATTAAGCTGCATCTTACAGAATAGACTGGACATAAGCAACACACTTCAGGTGTCACTGTCTCCCATCACCCGCAGATGGGACCATCTAGTTGCAGGAAAACAAGCTCAGGGCTCCCACTGATTCTGCACTATGGTGAGTTGTATAATTATTTCATTATATATTAAAATGTAATAATAATAGAAATAAAGTGCACAATAAATGTAATGCACTTGAATCATCCCAAAACCATACCCCACCCCCCGGTCCATGGAAAAACCGTCTTCCACGAAACCAGTCCCTGGTGCCAAAAAGGTTGGGGACTGCTGGATTGGATGACTCAATACTGTTAAGTTGCCAATTCTTCCCAAACTGACCTGTAAGTTTAACAACAGTCCTATCAAAATCCCAGCAGGCCCTTTTGTGGAAATTGACAAGCTGACAGTAAAATTCCTGTGAAATGCAAAGTCTCTAGGATAAACAAAACAGAAAAAAAAAGAAGAAGAAGAACAAAGTTGGAGGTTTTATATTAACCAATTTCAAAGCTTCTTATAAAATCAAGGTAATCAGACAGTGCGATAATGGTGCAACGGTGGGCATATAGATCAATGGAGCAGAAGTGAGAGTCCAGAAGTAAACTCTTACACTCTGAATTTCTACAAAATGCCATGGTAACTCAGTGGGGGAAAAGACAGACTTTTCAACAAACTGTGGTGGAATGATTGGACATCCATAAGCCAAAAAATAACTAATTAATTAAAAATGAACAAATTAATGAATGAAGCTGAAACAGAACAGAGCCCAGAATGAGACTCACACAAACACAGTCAACTGATCTCTGACAAAGGAGCAAAGCAAAGTGAATAGAGGAAGGACAGTCTTTTCAACAAGCGATGCTGGGACACTTGGACATCCACATGCAAACCATAAATCTAGACACAGACCTTAAACCCTTCACAAAATGTAGCTCAAAATGGATCACAGACACAAATGTACAATGCAAAACTACAGAACTAGACAATAACATAGGAGAAAATCTAGATGACCTTGGGTTTGGCAATAAACTTGTACATACGGCATCAAAGGCACGATCCATGAAAGAAAAATTTGAGAGTTGAATTTCATTAAAATAAAATTTTTCTGCTCTGTGAAGGACACTGTCAAGAGAATGAGAAGCCACAAACTGGGGGGAAAAATATATTCAAAAGACATATCTGATAAAGAACTATTATCCAAAATACACAAAGAGCTCATAAAACTCAACAATAAAAAAACAAACAACTTGATTAAAAAGTGGGCCAAAGGGCCTCCCTGGTGGCGCAGTGGTTGAGAGTCCGCCTGCCGATGCAGGGGATACGGGTTCGTGCCCCGGTCTGGGAGGATCCCATATGCCACGGAGCGGCTGGGCCCGTGAGCCATGGCCGCTGGGCCTGCGCATCCGGAGCCTGTGCTCCGCAACGGGGGAGACCACAACAGTGAGAGGCCCGCATACCACCAAAAAAAAAAAAAAAAAAAAGTGGGCCAAAGACCTTAATAGACACCTCACCAAAGAAGCTGTACAGATGGCAAGTAACATATAAGAAGATGTGCCACATCATATATCATCAGGGAAATAAAAAGTTTTCAAAAGTGAGATACTACCATACACCTATTAGAATGGCCAAAATCCAGAACACTGTAAACACCAAAATGCTGTTGAAGATGTGGAGCAAAAGGCACTCTCCTTTATTGTTGGTGGGAATGCAAAATGGTACAGCCACTCTGGATGACAGCTTGGTGGTTTCTTTTCTTTTTTTTTTTTTTTTTTAATTTTTGGCTGCATTGAGCCTTCGTTGCTGCATGCAGGCTTTCTCTAGTTGTGACGAGTGGGGGCTACTCTTTGTTGTGGTGCTCGGGGCTTCTCATTGCAGTGGCTTCTCTTGTTGTGGAGCACGGGCTCTAGGCGCATGGGCTTCAGCAGTTGTGGCACACAGGCTAAGAAGCTGTGGCTCACAGGCTCTAGAGAGCAGGCTCAGTAGCTGTGGCTCATGGGCTCAGCTGCTCCGCAGCATGTGGGATCTCCCCGGACCAAGGATCGAACTCGTGTCCCCTGAATTGGCAGGCGGATTCTTAACCACTGCGCCACCAGGGAAGTCCCAGTTTGGTGGTTTCTTACAAAACTAAACCTACTCTTATCATAGGATCCAGCTATTGTGCTCATTTATATTTACCTGAAGGAGTTGAAAACTTATGTCTACTCAAAAACCAGCACAAAAATGTTTATAATGCCTATATTCATAATTACCAAAACTTGGAAGCAACCAATATATGCTTCAATGGGAGAGTGGATAAATAAATTATGGTACATCCAGATAATGGAATACTAGTCAGTGCTAAAAGGAAATGAGCTATCGTGCCATAAAAAGATATAGAGAAACCTTACAGCATATTACTAAGTTAAAGAAGCCAATCCACAAAGGCTACATAGCATACAATTACAATTATATCTTCTGGAAAAGGCAAAACTACGAAGGCAGTAAAAATATTAGTGGTTGCCAAGGTGTAGGGGAGAGCAAGGGATGAATAGGTGGAACACAGGATTTTTAGGGCAGTGAAGCTACTCTGTATGATGGTACAATGATAGAACATGTCTTTATACATTTGTCAAAACCCACAGAACGTACAACACAAAGAATGAACCCTAATGTAAACTATAGACTTTAGTTAATAATAATGTATTCTTATGGATTGAATTGTGTCTCCCCAAACCTCCAGTACATCAGAATGTGTCTGTATTTGGAGTCAGGGCCTTTAAGAGGTGATGAACTCAAAATGAGGTCTTTAGATGGGCTCTAATCCAATCCAGTTGGTGTCCTTATAAGAAGAGGAAATTTGGACACACAGAGGGACATCAAGAATGCACACACACACAGGAAAACCGTGAGAGGACACACCAAGAAGATGGCCATCACAAGCCAAGACATAGGCCTCGGAAGAAAGCAAACTTGCCTACACCTTGACCTTGGACTTCCAGCCTCCAGAACCGTGTGAAAATTAATTTCTGCTGTTTAAGCCACCCAATGTGTGGTGCTCTGTTACGGGAGCCCTAGTCGACTAATACATGCATCAATATTGGTTTATGAATTATAATAAATGTACCACACTAATGCAATATGTTAATAATAGAGGAAACTCTGTGTGTGTGGAGGGGGATGAGAACTCCCTGCACTTTCTGCTCAATTTTTCTATAAACCTAAAACAGCTTTAAAAAGTAAAATCTGCTAATTTTTTAATGTATAAGGTATTTTTAAAAATGAAGCTGGACCCTTACTTCCCATCATATAAAAAATTAATTCAAGATGTATCTAGACATAAATATGAGAGTTAAAACTGTAAAGCTTTCAGAAGAAAACACAGAAGGAAATCTTCACAACCTTGGGTTAGGCAAAGAGTTCTTAGCTTTGACATCAATGGACACAACCAACTGGTAAATCTGACTTCATCAAAATTAACTTGGTACTTCAAAAGACACCACAAAGAAAATAAAAAGACAAGCCACAGACTGTAAGAAAATGTTGCAAATCACATTCCTGATAAAAGACATATCCAGACTATATAAAGAACTCTTATAATTCAACAAAAAGAAAATCAACAACCAATTAAAAATGGACAGATGATCTGAACAGACACTTCTTCAAAGAAGACATACAAATGGTTAATAATCAGTGAAAAGATACTCAACATCATTGGTCATTTAAAAATGCAAATTAAAACCACAATGAAATGCCACTTTTGACCTACTAAATGGCTATAATCAAAAAGACAAGCGTTGACAAGATGTGGAGAAATTGGAACCCTCATATATTGCTGCTGGGAATACATAATGGTACAGAAACTTTGTCAAATAATTCGGCAGTTTCTTAAAAAGTTAAAACATATGCTAACCAAAGACCCACCAATTCTGCTCCTAGGAACCCACTTAAGAGAAACAAAAACATGTCCATACAAAGACATGTATGCAAGTATTTATACCAGCATTATTCATAATAGCCAAAAACTGGAAACCATACTGGTAAATGCATAAACAAAATGTGGTACAGTCATACCATGGAACATTACTCAGCAATAAAAAGGAATAAAATACTAATATATGCTGTAATTTGGATGAACCTCAAAAACACCAAGCTGAGTGAAAGAAGCCAGACACAGAAGACCACATACTGTATCTTTCCATTTATATGAAACATCCAGGAAAGGCAAATTGATGGAGACAGAGAGCAGAGCAGTCATTCCCTAGAGCTGAGATGGAAAGGGACTGACACCAAAAAGGCAACTTTTGGGGGTGATGGAAATATCTAAAATCTGGATTGTGGTGCCGGTTATACAACTCTCTAAATTTGCTGAAAAACAAGTCACTGAATGGTACACTTAAAATTGGCAACTTTTATGGGATGTAAAATTATACTTCAAAAAAACTGATTTGGGGCTTCCCTGGTGGCGCACTGGTTGAGAGTCCACCTGCCGATGCAGGGGACATGGGTTCGTGCCCCGGTCCGGGAGGATCCCACATGCTGCAGAGAGGCTAGGCCCGTGAGCCATGGCCGCTGAGCCTGCGCATCCGGAGCCTGTGCTCTGCAACGGGAGAGGCCACAACAGTGAGAGGCCCGTGTACTGAAAAAAAAAAAAAAAAAAAAAAAAAAAAACCTGATTTGAAAAGATACAATGAATTGTGTTAAGTTGTATTAGAAAGATACAATTAAGTAAGGAAAGGGAAAAATAATAACTTTACAGTATAGAAAGGGGGTAGACATCCCCTTGAGTGATCAGGGTGAATATTACCAGTAGTAACGTTGGCATCTTATACCCCACACCTGATGTGACCACATGAGGAGAAGCATGCTTCACTGCGCCCTAAACCCATAACCCTGGTCAAATCATGAGATAATATCATACAAACCTAAATTAATGGACATTCCATAAATCTCCTGACAAGTACTCCTCAAAAGTGTCCAGGTCATGAAAGACAAGGAAAACCAAGAAATGGTCCCAAATTGGTAGGGGAGGCTAAGAAGACCTGAAGATTAAAGACAACAAAGACTCCTGATCAGATCCTACAAGAGAAGGACATTGCTGGAAGATCAGCCCATGTTAGTTTCTCAGTTTTGACCATTGTGCCATGGTTATGTAAGATGCTAACATTAGGGCAAGGTGAGTGAGGATATAACAGGAACTCTCTGTCCTATCTTTGCAACTCTTCTGTAAAACTAAAATTATTTCAAAATAACAATCTGGGGTGGGGCAGAGGAACACTGCACCAGTCCTTCCTAAAGGCTCATCATACTTTCAAGTTGGTCAAATAACACCCATCTCAATTCACAAAGCAACAAATTGGCCTCTTAATAAGAATATTAATGAACTGTAATAAGAATATTACAGCCTGATTGTGAACAGGGCTGAGAGAGTAAGCTGGTTGCACACAAATGGACTCCCCATTCATAATCAGAACATAAAATCCTAGGAAACCTTCCCACATACAATAGCACAGAACAGTTGGTAGGAACCCTAGCCATGATCTAATCTACTCTACCCATTTTAGAGACATGGCAGCTGACAGGGGCAAGAAAGGTTCAAAACATAGGACTTGGCTCATTTTTGTCAGTAACAGCTGCCCAACTGGCTCTCATTAGCTCATGGGGAGTGTTGATACCACAGCAAAGAAATTAAAGGGAAGGAGACAAAAAGGATAGAAATGAATTAAAACGAAAACAAAGATACAACATAAAGTATTTTTTAAAAAATTAAAGAGTTGCTAAAGCCAGAAGGAAGACAATTCATAAAGCACATTAGGAATTAAAATAGATACATCACTATAGATGTGGCAGAAATTTAAAAGGTAAGAGAATACTGCAAATAACTGTAGGCCAATAGATTTGAACAGATGAAAAGGACAAATTCCTAAAATACAACCCACCAAAACTGACTCACAGAAAAACAGAAAAACTAAAGTATCCTATGACCATGGAAATCTGAACGCAGTAGTTTAAATCCCTCCCACACTGAACACACAAGGTCAGGTGACTTTAGAGATAAGTTCTGCCAACTTTCCCAGGAAAGCCTTCCAGAGCACAGAAAAAGAGACATTAGTCCCTGACTCAGCCTATGAGCACAGTGTAACCTTTTCAGAGAAAAAGATAAAAAGCAGATGAAGATCAGATAATTAAGCAAATAACAGTAGTTCCTGAACATAAGACAAAAAACTTAAACCAACAGTAGCAAACCGAACTCAACAAAGTTACTCCACTGGTAACTGGTTTCTCTGCTCATGCCCCAGGTTGTTCTGCGGGAGATACAAATGATCAATAAGGTATCCAGGGTGAAACTACCACCCCCAGGCATGAACTAACACCACACAGAGGGCTTTTCCATCAACAGCCTGGGAGGACCTGAAGAAGGAACCTCTGTGAGGATAAGACGAAGCCCACCAAAGAGTAAAGGAGGGGGTACCAGCAGGCTATCCCCCTAACAATACATACCCCAACAGATCAAAGACAAAGAGGAAGACAGTTACTCTAGGAAGAGAGGAATATATTCTTAGGATACCTAAGACAGACGGTGCACCATAGGGAAGTGATAGCAGCAGCCAGCCAGGAAGTAGCAGAAAAAACTGTATCTGCTTCAAAAAGATTTGTCAGGAAGGAAGAAGACATAAAAGACAAGTGGCAAGACAAATGCCATAGTGTATTTCCACTGCCCGGATGTCTTGACACCCAAGACCTGGGCACCAGGAAAGTTAAGGTGTGGGTCCATAGAACGCAAAAGAGCCAAGTGCCCGGCCAAAGCTCTCTTCACACTTCCTTTTGCAAAGCTGCATTTGTGCGGCTGTGAGCACCCGTCCGGGTTTGTACTGCTAATCCCCAAAGGCAATACGCTGACAGTAGCTGCTTCAGACACTCGGCTCTGTGGAGCATTTTAAGAATAACTGCTCTAAAAATCCAAATGCAGGCCAAATAGTCACAGTTGCTAGTCCAAGACATTAAGTGCAAACAATAAAGGTATCTGGGATACTCTTAAACCTGGGAAACTCAAAACAGTAGTAGCTAAAAGTGTTAACTTTTGCTAACCGTTGACACTCTCTTTTCGTGACAATCATACTGCATGTCTGTCGTGGGCCCGCTTCACAGGGTTAGAGCCACACTCCCTGGGCACCTGGGGCAGCTGAGCAACTACTGACGATACCAGTAAATGGTCTGCATGTTCCCGAATTCTCCCCACCGAGGAGCATTACTAACATCAATTTGGATAAAATCTTTTTTTTTTTAATATGAGACATTTAAACTGTATTCTCTAGAACAGGGGCTGGCAAACTTTTTCTGTAAGGGTCAGGTAGAAAATACTTTAGGCTTTGGGGACAACCACTCACCCCTGCAGTTGTAGAGCAAAATCAGCCACACACAATACGAATGCACGAAGCTGTGTTTCAATACAATTTTATTTACAAAAACGGACGACAGGCAGAATCTGGTCTACAGGCCATAGCTGCCAACACCTGCTCCAGAAAAACATCACTTTTAACAAGCAAGAATGTTCAGAATCCTATTTGTATAATAATCGTCTTTTCTCAGAAACAACTGAAAATAATGCAATAACATGAACCACCCCAAAACAAGATATACTTGGAGATAAGCTTTAGTTATATTGTTTCCTCTTTGAAAAGTATCATTTCTTTCTATATGTTTGACTATTATAACAGGAATTTATTTATAAGGTGCCGTAAAATTAGATTCGTTTTTAAAATATTGAAGAAAAACTTATTTGCTTAAAGGAAATAACCTTGGCCAAGTTGGATTTATCCCGGGTGGTTTAACATAAGAAAATTTGTATCAGTAATTCATCTCATTTGTCAATTACAGGAGAAAGAACTGCTTGTTTAATGTAACACTGGACTCTGCACATTATCCAGTTCATATGACACAGAACATAGAAAAAAAATTTTAAAGCAAAAGAAACTACCACTGAAAATGCATGCCTTAGGTGAGTGGGTCTCAAACTCTAGAATGAAACATGAGAGTCACCTGGAGGGCTTGTTAAATCAGAGATTCTTGGGCCCCATTCCAGTACCGGGTGTCTGGGGCAGAGCCTAAGAACTCCTGTGGCCCAGGACAGAGAAGCAGCACAGAGTGTGCTGCTGGAACATTCTATCCATTAGGCATTATCCATTATGCAGCAACGAAGGGCTGCCTGGTGGTCCTGACTGGAGGTATTCCAGCCCAGGCTGAGACCTTATCAACTGGATCCTCCCATGGATGATTATGGGGTGTCTGCTCAGCCACGGTTTTTCTTTAAAACTGCCCCTACCACAGCCCCAGTTAAAGAGCTGAGGCTAGGTGGCCATATCGGAAGCATGAAAGCCTGCCCACCAAGGTGGACCCATGATCCACAAGAACTCAATCCGCGGGCCAGCTGGACCAACCTGATTCTTTCAAGAGGTTTTGAATGAAGTGAAACTGGGACTATAATAGGTCTCAGCCCTTTAAGGCAGTACAGGTAGACCTGGGTGGACATCACGGCAAACTACAGTCAAGGTTATGAGGAAGCAGGAAACATAAGTGAGCAAAGGAAGCTGGCTTGCAAAGATGAGAATGGAGCAGCAGCTGGGTGCCCATCCCAGCATAGGAAGCCAGTCTGCGCCCCATGAACTTCCCCTGCACCCTTCCAATACCCCATCTTGCAAGCCCTTCTCTTCCTCGCGACAGCAACCCCTTTCTCATCGGACAGCGGAGCTGGTACCTGAACCTACACCACATTCCCACTACTCCACTTTTGCAGCTTATGTCTCCACTAAAGTCCAGAACATGGCATGAAGGCCCCCTGCTTGAGGGGACAACAGGGTAGGAGTGGCCTGTGACATGGAGTATCAGGGGGAGGGGAGAGCAGAAGGCCCTGGTGACCAGCAGGGCAGCTGAGGCCACTTCAAGGCATCACAGCCATCTCACAGGTCACACGCTTGTCTAGATGGCAAATCACTTAAGTGAACACTTTTAAGTGCCATTCCTGTTTTTACGATTTGCTTTAGTGTTGGGCTTTCAGGAATCTGAAACACAAAGCTGTTCGTTATATATTTTTATATAAAAGCAAAATACTTACTAGCCCTGCCTTAAATCGGCCGACTCTTCACTTACCAGTCCAGTGTTTTTTTTCCTTGAATGCTGTCTTGTGGACTAATGGTTTGAGGGCAAAAGTTAAAGTAAAACCCCACTAATTTTGGTTATCTAGGGAGAATTTCAGCATAAAATAATGAAATGACTAAAGTTGCAATATTTTGTAAGAAAGGCAATTATGGAACTATCAAACGAAGGGAGAAACTCAAACTGGCCCATTAACAAATGTTCCCAAAGAGAGCTCTGCCTGAAAAGATCTCATTCATTCTATACCAAGGCACCCACTTGTTTCAAAACTGAATGTTCTCCTCACACTAAAGAGGCACATACTACTGACAGACACAATGATTTGGGTGAGTCGCAAAAGCATCATGAAAAAGTGAAACAAGTCAGTCTCACAAGGCTACATACGGTCTGGTTCCACTACATGACATTCCAGAAAAGATAACAAACACTACAGTGATAGAGAACAGATCAGTGGTTTCCAGGGGTTATGGGTGGGGGGTGAAGGGGTGGAAAAGATTAGAACAAGAAAGAGTTTCAGAGGGGGGTGGAGAACTATCCTGTATTTTAATTATGGTTGTGATTATAAAATTCACGGAACTGAAAAGCCAAAAAAGAGATCAATTTTACTGTCCGATAATTTTTTTAATAATACTTAAAGTCACACACATACAAAAATGAATATGCTTAGAAACAATGTATACTCTTAAAAAGGTGCAACCTGCCCCCGCCCCATGATCCAGTTTATGCAATGAATCTGCATATTTTCTTTTCCTCACAGAATGAAATTATAAGCTGCAGCCTAGCTGAAACTAAATTAACAGATATTCTGAATCATGTGGATCTAAGCTAATGAAGAGAAATTGTACTGCTGCAAAGTTGGGAAGCATGCCATGTGCTACGCCCATAACCTAGGTATCAACACAACACTACATGAAGCTGTGACAAGCACCAAGGACAATGCCACGACTGAAGAAACACCATTAACTGTTCTGAACTTTTGAACTATAAACTCCTCCTATAGTCAATTAAGCCACAAGTACTCGCCAGTGATTTTTTTCACAAATCATATGTTTAAAATAATAAAACATTGTAAATAATATCTATTCACTATCTAATTTATTTTTTGCTTAATTTACCGGCATGTTGCTAGTATCAACCGTTTTTTAATTCATCAAAGCAAATCCCTCTCTCAACTTATAGAAAGGGATGGGAAAGCAAGGAATAAAATTCTATGATTCATCCCTGGACAGAGTCCCCATCAGATGATGATGGTAAATTAAGTGGTCATGCAGAGTCTCAGATATAATAACTATTTTAAAAACAAATTTTTAAAAATCACTCACAGATACCATAAGGCATTCAAAAGCACATAGAAACCAGAAGAAATTTTAATTTCAGAAAATTGCAAATGAAATAGGTTAATAAAACCTGTGAGTTTGCAGCTTACTGGCCACAGGGTATAACTCAACCCCCAAGGCTACAGAAAATATTGGTGGGAAACGCTGCAGCCTTGCCAGCTAAAGGCATCAAAGATCAAATTTTAGGACTAGGAAAGTAGCTGGAAATTTAAAGCCTCAGTGGCAATATGGAAACCACAGAATGAATGAAACCTTAATTCAGAGCAACCGCCCAAATCCCTGGCTCATAAATAATCTACACATGAGTGAAGGAGAACCCAGAGGACTCAACCAAAAGAAGTCAGAAACCAGAGAGATATCCACCCTTGAAAGATGGAACTACACATGATCAGATCTGTGACTCTGGTGCTTTTCTTAACCAAGTACATTCCTCAACTTGGGCAGCTCAACTGGCAGGAAGCTGAAACCAAATGGGTTTGATGGGTAAGGGTACAGAGCCCAAAACCAGCAGACACAAGGAAACCACAGGGATCAGCAACATCCATACCCAAATCTTTGTCTGGCCATCAACTTTGCAGGCACAGGGAAGACCTCTACAGAGCGAGGCTACAGAAGCAGCCATGAGACATCGTACTAACACATGTCAGCAGCTACATATCAAAGGAGACAGAGTTTGTGATTTGAATCCAGGCAAGCCAAATACCTCCCAGATCAAAAATCCTCAAAAACACACATAAAAAGTCAGAGTTGCTGCAATATATCTGCAACATCTAGCCTTCAACCAACACATGCAAAGAAACAGGAAACTGTGACCCACACTCAGGAAAAAAAAAAAAAAAACAGATATAGTCAATATAACTGATTTTATCTTTTTTCTTTAGATTTATTTTTTATTGAGGTAACATTGGTTTATAACATTATATACGTTTCACATGTACAATATATTTATACTTTTGAATACCCTACACTGTGCTCATCACCAAAAATTTAGTTTTCATTTGTCACCATACAGTTGATCCCCTTTACCCATTTCACCCTCCCCCTTCCACTCCCTCCCCTGTGGTAACCACTACTCTGTTCTCCATATCTAGGTGCTTGTTTTATTAGGTTTGGTTTGTTCATTTAATTTGAGGTTTTTTTGTTTTTATATCTCACATATGAGAAATCATGCAGTATTTGTCTTTCTCCATCTGACTTATTTCATTTAGCATAATGCCCTCAAGGTCTATCCATGTTGTCAGAAACAGCAAGTTTTCATCTTTTTTATGGCTGCATAGTATTCCATGGTGTATGTATGCCACATGTTCTTCATCCATTCATCTGCTGATGGGTATTTAAGTTGTTTGCATGTCTTGGCTGTTGCAAATAATGCTGTGATGAACATATATCTTTTTGAATTAGTGTTTTCATATTCTTTAGAAACTCAGATGTAGGATAGCTGGATCATATAATAGTTCTATTCTTAATTTTTTGAGGAATCTCCATACTGTTTTCCATAGTGGCTGCACCAGTTTACATTCCTACCAACAGTGTATGGGACCATACAAAGGTTACCTTTTCTCCACATCCTCGCCAACACTTGTTATTTCTTGCCTTTTTGATAACAGCTATTCCAACAGGCATGAGGTGATATCTCACTGTGGTTCTGATTTGCATTTCCCCAATAATGAGTGATGTCAAACATCTTTTCATGTGCCTGTTGGCCATCTGTATGTCTTCTTTGGGAAAATGTCTACTCAGATCCTCTGCTCATTTTTTTTAATCAAGTTGTTTATTTTTCTGTTGTTGATTTGTATGAGTTCTTTAAATATTTTATATATTAACATTTTATAAGATGTACATTTACAAATATCTTCTCCCATTTGGTAGTTTATCTTTTCATTTTGTTGATGGTCTCCTTTGTTGCATGGAAGCTTTTAAGTTTGATGTAGTTTATTTTTGCTTTTGTTTCCTTTGCCTGAGGAGACAGATACAGAGAGATATTGCTAAGACCAATGTCAAAGAGTATACTGCCTATGTTTCCTTCTAGGAGTTTTATGGTTTCAGATCTTTCATTCAAGTCTTTAATCCATTTTGACTTAATTTTTGTGTATGTTGTGAGATAGTGTCTAGTTTCATTTGTTTGCATGTGGCTGTCCAGATTCCTCAACACCATTTATTGGAGAGACCATCCTTTTTCCCCATTGTATGTTCTTTGCTCCTTTGTTGTAAGTTAATAGTTCGTATATGTGTGAGTTTATGCCTGGGTTCTCAATCCCATTCCATTGATCTATGTATGCTTTTCTACAAATACCATGCTGTTTTAATTGCTATAGCTTTGTAAAAGAGTGTGAAATTAGGGAGTGTGATACCTCCAGCTTTGCCCTTTTGCTCAGCATTGCTTTGGCTATTTGAAGTCTTTTATGGTTCCACATAAATTCTAGAATTTCTTTGTTTAATTTCTATGAAAAATATCCTTGGCATTTTGATAGGGATTGCATTAAATCTGTAGATTGCTTTAGGTAATATGGATGTTTTAACAATTTTAATTCTTCCGATCCATGAGCACAGAATATCTTTCCATTTATTTTTGTCTTCTTCCATTTCAGGTCTTTCACCTCCTTGTTAAATTTATTCCTAGGTATTTGATTCCCTTTGTTGCGATTGTAAATGGTATTATTTTCTTAATTTCTCTTTCTGCTAGCTCATCATTAGCATATAGAAACATAACACATTTTTGTATGTTGATTTTATACCTTGCAACTTCACTGTATTTGCTTGTTATTGCTAACAGTTCTTTGGTAGAGTCTTTAAGCTTTCCTATATATAAAATCATATCATCTGCAAATAGTTTTACTTCTTCCTTTCTAATTCGGATGCCTTTTATTTCTTGCCTAATTGCCCTGGCTAGGACTTCCAATATTATATTAAATAAGAGTGGCAGGGCCTCCCTGGTGGCGCAAGTGGTTGAGAGTCCGCCTGCCGATGCAGGGGATACGGGTTCGTGCCCCGGTCTGGGAGGATCCCATATGCCGCGGAGCGGCTGGGCCCGTGAGCCATGGCCGCTGAGCCTGCGCGTCCGGAGCCTGCGCGTCCGGAGCCTGTGCTCCGCAACGGGGGAGGCCACAGCAGTGAGAGGCCCGCATACCGCAAAAAAATAAAAATAAAAAAAATAATAATAATAAGAGTGGCAAGAGTCAGTACCCTTATCTTGTTCCTGATTTTAGAGGGAGAGCTTTCAGTTTTTCATGACTGAGTATGATGTTAGCTGTGGGTTTATTATATATGGCCTTTTTATGTTGAAGTATGTCCCTTCTACCACTTTATTAAGAATTTTTATCATAAGTGGGCGTTTAATTTTGTCAACTGCTTTTTCTAGATCTACTGAGATAATCATATGTTTTTTACCCTTCATTTTGTTCATGTGCTGTATCATGCTGACTGACTTGTATATGTTGAACCATCCTTGCATCTCTGGAATAAATCCCACTTCATCATGGTGTATGAACCTTTTAATGTACTGTTGGATTTTATCTGCTAATATTTTGTTGAGGATTTTTACAACTATGTTTAACAGAGATATTGAACTATGTTCATCATAGACATATAACTATTTTCATCACTGGGTGTGTGTGTATGTGTGTGTGTGCCATCTTTGTCTGATTTTTGTATCAGGATGATGCTGTCCTCGCAAAACAAGTTAGGAAGCATTCCCTTCTATTACATTTTTTGGAAGAGTTTGGGAAGGACAGGCATTAAAGCTTTGAATATTTGGTAGAATTCACCTGTGAAGCTGTCTGGTTCTGAACCTCTGTTTGGGGGGGAGCTTCTTGACTACTGTTTCAATCTCTGTACTAGTGATCAGTCTAGTCAGATTTTCTGTTTCTTCATGATTCAGTCTTGGACAGTTATATGATTCTAAGAATGTGTCCATTTCTTCTAAGTTGTCCAATTTGTTGCATATAGCTGTTCATAATATTCTCTGGTAATCCTTGGTATTTCTGTGGTATCTGTTGTTATTTCTCCTCTTCTGATTTTATTATTTCTTTCCTCCTACTGACTTTGGGCTTTGTTTGTTCTTCTTTTTCTAGTTCCTTTCAGTGTAAGTTTAAATTGTTCGAGATTTTTCTTGTATCTTGAGGTAGGCCTGTTTACTATAAACTTCCCTCTTAGTACCACTTTTGCTGCATCCTATAAATTTTGGTATGTCATCTTTTCATCTTAATTTATCTTCAGGTAATTTTTTTATTTCTCCTTTGATTTTTTCATCAACCCAATAGTTGTTCAGTAGCACTTTGTTCAGTCTCCATATATCTGTGATTTTTTCCAGACTTCTTCTTGTAGTTGGTTTCTAGTTTCATACCATTGTGATCAGAAAAGATGCTTGATGTGATTTCAATCTTCTTAAATTTACTGAGACTTGTTTTGTGTCCCAACATATGGCCTACCCTTGAGAAAGTTCCATGTGCACTTGAGAAGACTGTGTATTCCACTGCATTTGGATGGAATGTTCTGTACAAATCTATCCAATATATTTGGTCTAATGTTTCATTTAACACCTCAGTTTCCTTGTTGATTTTTTTGTCTGGACAATCTATCCATTAATGTAAGTGGGGTGTTAAAGTCCCCTACTATTATTATGTTCCTGTCAATTTCTCCCTTTAGGTCTGTTAATAATTGTTTTATATATTTTGGTGCTCCTATGTTAAATGCATATATATATGCATTATATATACATATATATATCAATCACTTAGTTTCCTTGATAAATTGTCCCCTTTATTATTATATACTGTCCATCTTTGTCTCTTGTTACCTTTTTTGGGCTTTAAGTCCATTTTGTCTGCTGAGTATGGCTACACCCACTTTCTTTTGACTGGCATTTGCTTGGACTGTTATCTTCCATCCCTTCACTTTTAGCATATGTTTGTCTTTTAGAGCTGAGGTGAGCCTCCTGTAATGTATGGTTGTTTCTTGCTTTTTAATCCATCCAGACACTCTGTGTCTTTTGATTGGTGAATTCACCCCATTTACATTTAGGGTAATTATTGGTAAATGAGGACTTATTACTGCCATTTTATCTTTTGTTTTCTGGTTTCTCTATATCACTGTTGTTGCTTTTTCCTTGTGTTTCAGCCTGCCATCTTGGTTTGGTGGTTTTCAATGATTTTTTTTCAGTTTCCTCATTTTTTATGTTTACTGTCTCTGCTCTAGATTTATGTTTTGTGGTTACCACGAAGTCTGTATAAAATGCCTCATAGATAAAATAGTCCTTTGTCTGCTGATCGCATCTTTTCTTCATTTACCTATAGGGTTTCTGACCTTTTCCCCTTCCCTTTCTGCATTTTTGTTGTCTCAAATTATCCCTTTTCATGTTGTGAGTTTGTTGCCAAATTGAGGTAGCAATAAATATTTTTTCTGATTTTCCCCTTTTAACCTTTATGCTATAATAAAATGTTTAATACCTATTCTGATAAAAAGTTACAATTTTCTGGTTCTATGTATCACCTTACTCAAAGTTTTGTGTCCTTTTACCTTCTTGTTTCTGGTAGAAGAGCTCCTTTCAACATTTCTTGTAAGGCACATCTAGTGTTGATGAACTCCCTCAGTTTTTAGTTACCTGGAGAAGTCTTTATTCCTCCTTTATATCTGAGTGATATTATTGCTGGATAAAGTATTCTTGGGTGATGGTTTTTATCTTTCAGTATCTTAAGGATGTCATTCTACTCCCTCCTGGCCTGTCGACTTTCTGCTGAGAAATCTTCTGATAGCCTCTGTGGGTTCCCTTGTAGGTTACCATCCTTTTTTTTCCCTGGTTGCCTTTAAAAATTCTTTTTTTGTCATTGACTTTTGACAATTTTAATACGATATGTCTTTAAGAAGGTCTTTTTGCATTGAGGCAATTAGATGTTCTCTTAGCTTCATGGACATGTATATCAAGTTTCTTCTCCAGGTTTGAGAATTTCTCAGCTATGATTTCTTTAAATAATCTCTCTGCTCCCTTTTCCCACTCTTCTCCTTCTGGGATACCCATAACCCTAATATGCACCCTTCTTAAAGAGCTGGATAGCTCTCGTAGAATTTCCTCATTTTTTATATTTTAATTCTCTTCCCTCTTCTACTTGCATCATTTCTTTTTTTTTTTTTTTTTTTTTTTTTTTTGCGGTACGCGGGCCTCTCACTGCTGTGGCCCCTCCCGTTGCGGAGCACAGGCTCCGGACGCGCAGGCTCAGCGGCCATGGCTCACGGGCCCAGCCGCTCCACGGCATGTGGGATCTTCCCAGACCAGGGCACGAACCCGTATCCCCTGCATCGGCAGGCGGACTCTCAACCACTTGCGCCACCAGGGAGGCCCTACTTGCATCATTTCTAAATTTCTGTCCTCGAGCTCACTAATTCTCTCTTCCATGTGGTCTGATATATTTCCAGTGCTTTCTAATGCATTCTTTATGTTGTTTATTGAGTTCTTCAGCTCCAGAATTTCTTCTTGGTTCTTTCTTAGAGTTTCAGTATCTTCAGTAAAGTATTCCTTCTGATCATTAATTTTATTCCTGAGCTCACTGAACTGTCTTTCTGAGTTTTCTCATAGCTCAATGAATTTCTTCATGACACCTATTTTGAATTCTTTGTCAGTTAAATTGCAATATTCTGTGACTTTAAGTTTGGCTTCTGGAGAACTGTCATTTTCTTTTCGTGGCATGGCGTTACTTTGGCTCTTCATGGCACTTGAGTTGTTCCTCTGCCCATGCATTTGAAGTAGCAAATACCTTTCTGCTTGATTCTAATGATTCAACAGGTCAGAAATTAGAGGTCTTTCTTCTGTTTTCCAGTAGGTGGCGCTATAGCACAAGTTTATGGTTTTCCTTACCTGAGCTGCCTCCAGTTATGTTTGAGAGTTGGCACATTCTACCCTCCACCACCTCTGTCAGAGGTGTGGCCCGTGTCCTCATTATTGCTTCTTGTGGCTCCAGGGGTCAATGATGCCTTCCTGCTGCTAATGTCACTGGGATGATGGGCTCTTCCCTGGCATCCAGGATCCCCTGAGTTGTAGACTCTGCTGCCACAGGGGGAGGATGAGGGTGGGCAGAGCAGGGGTTGCACAGGCACCTGTGCTATGCCCAGTGTTCTAAGGTTCACAGACTCCATCACTGGGTGTGGAGGAGTAGGGGGCCTGAGTTGTGAGCACATCAGTGGCTGGAGGAGCGGGGTCTCAGGCCCCATTGCTGCTGCTGCCCAGTTACCTGTGGCTGCAGGCACCACTGCGGCTGTGAGGCCAGAGCTGTGCTCACTGCCTCCCCTGATGTTATGTGTTCTCTGGGGCTATGGGCTCAGCTTCCATGGCCAGAGAGCTGGGCTTCTGTTCCCTCAGTTCTGCCTCCCCTATGTGTTCCAGTCCACCCACCTTTAAATGTGAAGATATGTGGAAATCTCTGGCATCCTAGTGGGTTGAGCAGAGGCACCTTTGTTGAGCTGTGGATGCTTTACTGGTTGTTGACTGAAAGGGAGCTTTTCACTCTGTCATGTTGCTGATGTCACTCTAATATAACTGATTTTAAATAGGCCCAGATGTTGGATTTGGTAGACAAAGAACTTAAAATAGCTTTACAAATATGTTCAAAGAATTAATTTTTCAAATTAAAGGGAAATATATGCTCAATGAATAAATAGAGAATCTCAACAGAGAAATAGAAACTATACAAAACAAATTATACAGCTCAAAAGTACAGTAACTGAAAATTTTAAATAGGTTCAATAACATTTTGGAGATGGCAGATAAAGTTGAATATGGTTCAACAGAAATTATCCAGCCAAAAAAGAGAAAAATGTTTGAAGAAAAATGAACAAAATTTCAGAGACCTGCAAGACAATGTGAAGCACCCCAAGGTACATATAACTGGAATCCTAGAAAAAGAGAAAATAGCACAAAAATTTGAAGAAATAATGGCCAAGAACTTCCCGAATTTGTAGAAAACTTTAAAGATTCAGAAAGCTCAACAAACTCCCAAAAATATAAACAAAAATAAAATCACTCCTAGACAAATCACAGTTAAACTGCAAAAAAAAAAAGCTAAAGAGAAAGTCTTAAAAGCATTCAGAGAAAAGTGCATGTCATATATGATGAACAATAGATTAACTGCTGACTTCTCACCCAAGACTATGAAAGTCGGAGGATACTGGAATCAATGTATTCAAAATTCTGAGGGAAAAAAGCTAACACTAATTATTCTACATCCAGCTAAACAACCCTTCAAATATGAAAGCGAAATAAAGGCATTTTCAGTAAACAAAACCTGAGAGAATTTACTGCCAGCAACTCCACTACAAGAAATGCTAAAGGAAGTACTTTAGCCTGAAGGGCAACTGGGACCTATACAAAAAAATTGTAATGGTAAATACGTGGGTAAATATTTTTAAACTATATATTTTTTCTTAAAATCTTTAAAAGATATAACTACTTAAATTAAAACTTATAAGTCAGTAGCAACAGATTTATAACAAACAGATCTAACATATAACAATAGCACTATGTAAATAAAATGATGGGTACATAAAAATACACTATTGCAAAGTTTCTATATTTTACCTTAAGTAATTCAATATTCAC
Organism: Mesoplodon densirostris; assembly: GCF_025265405.1. Taxonomy (NCBI): domain Eukaryota; kingdom Metazoa; phylum Chordata; class Mammalia; order Artiodactyla; family Ziphiidae; genus Mesoplodon; species Mesoplodon densirostris. Next base: position 107,270,372 of record NC_082664.1, read on the forward strand.
TCTAAGTTAATATAAGTTTAAGTTTAAGATGCATATGTAATCTCTAGAGCAACAACTTTAAAAAGTACAAAAATATAAAGCTAGAAAGCCAAGAGAGAAATTAAAATGGAATAGTAAAAAATATCTGATTAAGGGCTTCCCTGGTGGCGCAGCGGTTGAGAGTCCGCCTGCCGATGCAGGGAACACGGGTTCATGCCCCGGTCCGGAAGGATCCCACATGCTGCGGAGTGGCTGGGCCCGTGAGCCATGGCCGCTGAGCCCGCACGTCTGAAGCCTGTGCTCTGCAATGGGAGAGGCCATAACAGTGAGAGGCCCACGTACCGCAAAAAAAAAAAAAAAAATCTGATTAAAACAAAAGGAGACAGGAAAGGAGGAACAGAGAAAACCAAAAAGAAACAGAAGACACAAAACAAATTGCAGCAGAGAAGATCTAAGTACAATCATATCAATAATTAAATGTAGGGGACTTCCCTGGTGGCGCAGTCATTAAGAATCCGCCTGCCAGTGCAGAGGACATGGGTTCAATCCCTGTTCTGGGAAGATCCTACATGTTGCAGAGCAACTAAGCCCACACACCATAACTATTGAGCCTGCACTCTAGAGCCCATGAACCACAACTACTGAGCCCACGTGTCACAACTACTGGAGCCGCATGCCTAGAGCCCATACTCCACAACAAGAGAAGCCACCGCAATGAGAAGCCTGCACACCGCAATGAATAGTAGCCCCCACTCGCCACAACTAGAGAAGCCCGTGAGGAACAACATAGACCCAACGCTACCAAAAATAAATAAATCTTAAAAAATTAAATGTAGGGCTTCGTGGTGGCGCAGTGGTTGAGGGTCCGCCTGCCAATGCAGGGGACACGGGTTTGTGCCCCGGTCTGGGAGGATCCCACATGCCGCAGAGCAGCTGGGCCTGTGAGCCATGGCTGCTGGGCCTGCGCGTCCGGAGCCTGTGCTCCGTGACGGGAGAGGCCACAACAGTGAGAGGCCCGCGTACCGCAAAAAAAATTAAAAAATAAAAATAAATGTAAATAGACTAATGTTCCAATCAAAAGGCAGAGATTATTAAAACTAGATTTAAAATCCAAGACCCAGTTGTATGCTGTCAACAATACACAAGGTTTAAATATAAAGACATAGACTAAAAGTAAAAAGCTAGAAAGAATATATTCTGTGCAAACAGTGAGCATAAGAAGATGAGGTGGTTGTATTAATAACAGACAAAATAGACTTCTTAACAAGAGATATTACTGGAGACAAGTGGAAGGACACTTCATAATAACAAAATGGTCAATACATCAGGCAAATATAGCAATTATAAATTAGATGTGACTAATAACAAAGCTCCAAAATACACAAAGTAAAAACTGACAACTAAAAGAAGAGATGAATCCACAATCATAAAGACTTTAACATACTTCCCTCATAAATTCATAGACTTAGACAAAAATATTAATTAAGAATATAGAAGATCTGAATGACACCATCAATCACTTTAACCTAACCAACATTTCCAAAACATGAAACCAAATACCTACAAAATACACTCTTTCAAGTCCATAGGGAGTGTCTACCAAGATAAACCATATACAGGGCCGTAAAACAACTCTCAATAGTTTTCAAAATATTAAAATGTTACAGACTATATTATCTTATTGCAACAGAATTAAGTTAGAAATCAACAAAAAATAAAACATCTGGAACAGCTCACAAATATCTGGAAATTTAAAACTCACTTTTAAAGGAACCATAGAAATCACAAAGTAAATTGGAAAATATTTTGAACTGAATTATAATGAAAATTGGTAAATGACAGATTAGACCACTAAAATTTAACACTTCTGCTCTTTGAAAAAATTATTAAACCAAAATGAAAATGTTTTCAAAATATATCTGATTAAGAACCAATATCTAAAACACATAAAGAATGCTCAAAGCTCAATAATAAGAAAACAAATAACCCAATAAAAATAGGCAAAAATATCTGAACAGACACTTACCAAAGAAGATATATGACCATAACAAAAGCACATGAAAACACGATCAATATCATTAGTAAAATGTAAATTAAAACCAAAATTAGACATCACTTCCCATCTTGCAGAACGACTAAAATTAAAAATACAACACCAGGGCCTCCCTGGTGGTGCAAGTGGTTAAGAGTCCGCCTGCCGATGCAGGGGATACGGGTTCGTGCCCCGGTCTGGGAGGATCCCATATGCCGCGGAGCGGCTGGGCCCGTGAGCCATGGCCGCTGGGCCTGCGCATCCGGAGCCTGTGCTCCGCAACGGGAGAGGCCACAACAGTGAGAGGCCCACATACCGCAAAAAGGAAAAAAAAAAAAAAAAAAAATACAACACCAAGTACCAGCAAGGATGTAGAGTGATTGGAACTCTCAAACATTGCTGGTGGCAAGGTCTATATAATTATTCCATGGAAATGCTTTTATTCTCTCTCTCCAAAAATAAGCTAGCTCAGAAACAGGCAGTAAAAAAATGTTTTTAATTGGCAATGTATACCTGAAAAATATATTTTATTTACTTAACTTTCTACTCATTTGATACTTTTTAATATATAAATTTATTTATTTATTTATTTATTTATTTTTGGCTGTGTTGGGTCCTCATTGCTGCGTGCGGGCTTTCTCTAGTTGCAGCGAGCGGGGGCTACTCTTCGTTGTGGTGCAAGGGCTTCTCATTGCAGTGGCTTCTCTTTGTTGTGGAGCATGGGCTCTAGGCACGAGGGCTTCAGCAGTTGTGGCACGCGGGCTCGGTAGTTGTGGCGCACAGGCTTAGTTCCTCCACGGCAATGTGGGATCTTCCCAGACCAGGGATCGAACCCATGTCCCTTCATTGGCAGGCGGATTCTTAACCATTGCACCACCAGAGAAGCCCCTCATTTGATACTTTTTAAACTAACTCAATTGTTGAGTAACTAACAGTCAACTGCCACTTAAAAAAATCAGTTCATGGATGAAAACAACAATACCTAGTAAGCAGCTTCAGAGAACTTTCCATCAAATTCGTGGAATTCATCAGAAATGAAGAGGAGGCAGAAATCCAAGCACCTAGACTGATCTGCCCCAACTCAACACCATAATATCCTCCTTCCACTGCAAGGTTCTGGGTCTGCCTTGGGAAGAATGAGGCAGCCACATCCAGCCTCTGCTTAATTCTCACAGAACAAAGTCTGGCGTATCACTGCAACCAGGAGCAACAGCAGCAGTGGGCAAGACCAAGGTCAAGCTCTTTCTGCCCCTTAGCTGTGGTTCTCACACATCGGGTTGGAATCTGTTGACAGTTTTTGTTTCTATTAGTAGGACGTCTACAGCAGAAATGATTTAGCTACAGATTTAAGACAAGCCATGTGGTAGAAAATGACAACAAATGGGTCTCCCAAGAAAGAGGAATTACAAAATACTTCCATTTCAAGTATTCTCCAGATCCTTGGTCTATCTAAATAATGACTAAAGAATACAGCCACCCCAAAAAGTGAAACAGTACATCAAAACAAAGGACAGGGCTTCCCTGGTGGTGCAGTGGTTGAGAGTCCGCCTGCCGATGCAGGGGACACGGGTTCGTGCCCTGGTCCGGGAGGATCCCACATGCCGCAGAGCAGCTGGGCCTGTGAGCCATGGCCGCTGAGCCTGCGCTTCCGGAGCCTGTGCTCCGCAATGGGAGAGGCCACAGCAGTGAGAGGCCCGCGTACCGCAAAAAAAAGCAAGAAAAAAAAAAAAAAGGACAAAGGGCTTTCATGACCCAAGGAGCTGAAAGACACAGGCACTTCAGCCTCTATGACTGACCTTGACGAATAATTAATTACATGACTTGCTTGCGTGGGAAACTGGTCATCTCACACCACACCGAGGGAAAAAATTGAAATGCAGATTTTACTCCATCCTGGACAGGTGGAACACATACACAATGTGAACACAGCTCAAAACCATAATCAGAGCCTTTTTATCCCCAGAGAAAAACACTCAACTCAGACAACAGCATATCTATGGTGGTGTACCTGGAAATTTTATTTTTGCTAAAATTCAGAACTTTGTAAGAATTAAATGATGGGGCTTGGACCAGTTGGGTCAGAGATGTTGACAGCCTTTCAAAATCAAAGAAACTATTAAAGAAAGCAACGTTAAAGAAGAGACTGGGGGCTTCACTGGTGGCACAGTGGTTGAGAGTCCGCCTGCCGATGCAGGGGACATGGGTTTGTGCCCAGGTCCGGGAAGATCCCACATGCCGTGGAGCGGCTGGGCCCGTGAGCCATGGCTGCTGTGCCTGCGCATCCGGAGCCTGTGCTCCGCAATGGGAGAGGCCACAACAGTGAGAGGCCCGCGTACCGCAAAAAAAAAAAAAAAAAGAAGAGACTGATCTCTTAGACAAAATAGTACAAGTTCCACACTCCCTGCTCATCACAGCCCCTAAAAATAAGTCCCAGGATTTTACCCTAACCTCGTTATCGCAGCCGACCTCCCTCTCTTCTGAGGTAATGTCTATAAATCTTGGCATCCAGTGTGCCTTTGCACCACATGTCAGCTATTAGCAATGGCATTTTTCCTGACAGCTAATTGGTAACATTAAAGAAAAGAAACGAAAAGCATTGTGCTTGCAAAGTCATTTTACAACCATTAACAGCAACAAGTATTTTACGGGGGACATGGCACTGCCTGGGAATCCAAGGACCATGATGAATTTTCACTCTGCCAGTAAAACGAGAAATGTGGTGAAAATGAAATCCATACCTTCGGCTTATTTACATGACAGCTGAATTAGTGATACTTCTCGTGCCAGAAGAGTCTCTCCAAGTAACGTTTGGGCTCAGGGAGTCCTCCAAGGCAGGCAGACACCCAGAAGCCTCCCCCGAGAGCCTGAAGTGGCAGTGACCCCACACGGCCGCGTGGCCCTTACCTTTCCTTTTGGTTGTGTAAAATCCAACAGCTGCTCCGTCTCTCCACAGAATTTTAGCCTCCTCCTTCACAGAGTGAGGTAAAAAAAACATGTCATCATCATCCAAATTCCTCTCCAGTCTTCCAAAAATAACGACGTTTAGAATAAAAAGCACAATCCTTTCCCCAAATGACTGAACCTTTGAAGGAAAAACAAAAAGAACATCTAAGTGAGACAAGAGGGGAAAATCAGACACAATAAATTCTATGCTTGGAATCAACCCACACCCTGGGGCCAGGTGTGGGCTCCCCCACCATACAGTTCCTCTCATGCTCAAGATCCAAAATGCGGATCATAGTTTCTCACAGAGGTTTTCCCACCCCTGACCTTTCACACGTGCATTGGCCTCCAGGAGCAAGGAGCATGGCCAGAGGGGCCTCCTGGGTCTCCAAGACCACAGACATGGAATGTGAAGAGACAGAGAACAATCAGTCACATGCCAGTGAAACCGGAGGTTACACAGAGGCAAGAATTTCAGCAGAAACCCTGGGTGTGTCCAGAGATAAACCCAGTCTGCCATTTTTAACAACAGCCCCAGAATTCTGACCCTCAGAAGGAGGGTAATAATTGGGGATTATTATTGGTGTCCAGTTGCTACACCAAGAGCAACTGATTTTCAATGGCTTGTGACAGATTTTGAGCACATACTAGAGTCCCAACCCCAGAGAGTTACTGGGACCCAAGGCCTAGCCCATCCTAAGGCTACAAAATGGAACTGTCTCTCACGCACTGCAATGTCATAACAATTGAGGAAACTGTATTGTGGTCAAGGTCAGGCCCACAAAAGAGCTTGACCATTAACAAGTCAAAATGATTTCCTGCTCCTGCCTGTTCATATTCTCTGCATTTGTATAGCCCACGGATGGCACAGGTGTGGCATAAATGAAGGCCTTCCACTCCTGCACTCACAGCAGACATAACTAATCAATCCCCACTCTATGTGGCTGAGCCTGGATATGGTCTCAGGATCCTCCTAAATGCAGTCTCCCAGACAACTACAAGCAACCGCTAAAATGTGGCACTTGAGATGAAATCAATCAGCTAGTGACAAAGTGACGGTATTGTTTTATTAGCTTTTGTTTCAACAACATTGCTGTGTGACAGCCTAAGGGTGTGGGTGTTTGTCACCCCTTCCTATGCAGCACCATGAAATCAGCAAGAGTATTACCTGGGCTGAGACTGCCACCCCCCTGCTACCATTCGATTCTCACCACCCGCCAGAGAGGTCCTGGTTTATAGGTGAGGAAATTGAAGCTCAAAGAGGCTAAGCAATTACATGTACTGATTTCCCTGCCTTGTTCCAAAGAGGCCTTAAGACAGCTGGACAAGGCAGGTTGTCCAGTCAAAGGCAGGCAGGTTTGCAACACCAGACCAGGACTTCTGAGTCCCGGGCCAGGGCACCTGCTGCAGCCCAGCCAGTGGCTCCCTTCTGCACTTTCATCCATTAGAGCTTTGGGAAAGGGAAGTTTGATATAAATATGAATGTTTGGTTTTGTATTTAATACTGGACCCTTAAATGTTTATTATCATCACCATCATCACTGTGGTCATGGCTTCTTGGCCTAGATTTTCTGGGAGATCTTCAGCAACTCACAACGCCTTTCAGTTTCCTCCACTAATCAAGGGAGAAGACTGCTTAAGTGGTCTCTCAGACACTTGTATGTTTTTCAAATGCTCCAATAATAAAACTAAGTCAGCTTGCAGCCCTCTAGCAAATGGCACAAAGTGTTTAGTGCCAATAAACTTATTAATTGGCCCAGAATGCAAAATATTTCACCTTCATCTGGAGCCAAATCTTAGATGAGAAAAAGATTTGCAAAAGCCACACCAGCTTAACTCTGAGAAGCCACTTCAATTTTGTATCTCAGACAGTAGCAGCCAAATCAAGTTCAGACTTTAAGAATAACTAGTTCATCACAAAACCCAAGGGGTGTAATGTGGGAGGCTATATTTTTCAACTTATAAAACCAAAAAGTTCAGAGGAAAGCCAGAAGAGAAAAACAGATTGCATCTGGCAGAAGGGAAATATCCAATCAAAAACTGGCAGGAGAAAAAAGGAGAAAAAGAAAATGCACTTAATTTGTCCAATTTCATTACAGGGGGAAAAAAATGTGTGACATGTGATTCTGACTTAGAAACGTTTCTGAAAACACAAAACTAAGAACCAGTTCTAATCCCTCAATTAGGACCACTAATTATGTTAACAGAAAGAACACTAAAAAAGTTGGTTTTTTGTTTGGTTTGGTTTGGTTTGGTAATTTGTAAAGAAGAGCTGGCTAAGAAACAGAATGTAATTAAAAGAAAAAAAAGCTAAGACACCAAGTTCTGTAAATGGAGAGGGAAACTATCCCTACATACAGCTGGGGCAGACAGATCTTTACAACCTGCTTCATTAACTGGAATTAACATCCAAGTATCTATCTGTTCACAACGTAAGCCACATTTTCAGAAAATGTGAGGGTTTTCCTCATCTAAATTTAGAAGAATTGATACACAAGGGAAGTGACCACTCCTGTTCTGAAAAATATATATATATTTAAAAAGCAAATCAAACTCTTCCTGGGATTCAGAACACCCAACCGCTCATACCACCTGCTTCATGCACAGACAATGACACACACAGAGAGATGTGTGTGTGTGTATGCCCGGCAGCACCCATTTGCTGAATCTCCAGCCATCGTTAACTTACCGGAAGAAAACCCTTTCAAAGTAGTATCTATCGGGCTTCTCTGGTGGCGCAGTGGTTAAGAATCTGCCTGCCAATACAGGGGACACAGGTTCGAGCCCTGGTCCGGGAAGATCCCACGTGCCGCGGAGCAACTAAGCCTATGAGCCACAACTACTGAGCCTGTGCTCTAGAGCCTGCGAGCCACAACTACTGAGACCACGTGCCACAACTACCGCAGCCTGCGTGCCTAGAGTCCATGCTCCGCAACAGGAGAAGCCACCACAATGAGAAGCCCTCGCTCTGCAATGAAGAGTAGACCCTGCTCGCCGCAGCTAGAGAAAGCCCACGCACAGCAACGAAGACCAAACGCAGCGTAAAATAAAATAAAATAAATAATAATAATAATGTCTATCGAGTCAATTAAAACCAGACCAGAAAACATCCTGCAATTTGTGACAACATTGATGGAAGTTGAGGGTATTATGCTGAGTGAAATAAGGGGAAAGACAAACACTGCATGATCTCATACATGTAACATAAAGGAGCCAAACTCATAGCAACAGCGACTAGAGTGGTGGTTGCCAGGAGCTGGAGGTGGGGGAGAGGGAAAGATGGTCAGAAGGTTCAAACTTCCAGTTATAAGATGAACAAGTTCTGGGGATCTAATATACAGCATACTGATTGTAGCTAATGATACTGTATTACATACTTGAAAGTTGCTAAGAGAGTAGGTCTTAAATGTTCTCACCACAAAAAAGAAACGGCAATTATGTGATGTGATGCAGGTGTTAACTAACACTGGTCGTAATCATTTTGCAGTGTATCAAATCAACGCATTTTGCACCTTAAACTTACACAGTGTTATATGTCAGTTATATCTCAACAAAGCTGGGGGAAAAACAGACTTGAAAAAGACAACCCATAATCTAGGGAGAAATATTTGTTAATCGTATATGCAATAAGAACTTGCATCTAGAATATAGAAAAACTCTTACAATTCAACAGGAAAAAGTCAATCCAATTAAAAAGTGGGCCAAGGGGGCTTCCCTGGTGGCACAGTGGTTAAGAATTCGCCTGCCAATGCAGGGGACATGGGTTCAAGCCCCGGTCTGGGAAGATCCCACATGCCATGGAGCAACTAAGCCTGTGTGCCACAACTACTGAGCCTGCGCTCTAGAGCCCATGTGCCACAACTACTGAAGCCCATGTGCCTAGAGCCCGTGCCCTGCAATGAGAAGCCTGCACACTGCAACAAAGAGTAAGCTCACCATAACTAGAGAAAGCCCGCGCACAGCAACAAAGACCCAACACAGCCAAAAATAAATAAAATAAATAAAAATTTTTAAAAAGTGGGCCAAGGATTTTAATAGATATTTTCCCCAAAAGGACATACAAATGGCCAATAAGTACATGAAAAGATATTGAACATCTTAGCCACAAGGAACCCTCACCCTTGCCATCCTAGGTCTCTATAAAGCCACAGTGCTTCAAAGACCACCAGGCCTGCTGTCAGAGAGACTAGCATTTGTGTCCAGTTAAATCACTTACAAGCTGTGTGGCTCAGCTTCAATTTCTTTGTCTGCAAAACAAATACCTTAAAGATTCTGAAGTCAGATAATCCCTGTAAAAAGTCTGGGTAATACACAGGCTAGCATCTAACGTAATATCTACCTCATAGTAAGTACCAATAAACATTACTGGAATGCAATAAACAGAACTTCCCTATACCCTAGAGAGATGATGTGGATTAATGTTTCAAAATTAAGATGTGAGAGGCCACTCAGGAAGGTAAGAGAGATTTACCAATAGCCAGGTATCTGTTGCATATAGCCATTTACTACTATTTTCCTTTCTGGCAGGGTGTTATAGATTGAACTGTGTCCCCCAAAAAGATGTTAAAGTCCTAACCCCCAGTACCTATGAATGTGATTTATTTGGAAATAGAGTCTTTGCAGATGATCACGTCAAGATGAGGTCATTCGGGTGGGCCCTAATCCAACATGACTGCTGTCCACATGGAAAAGGGGAATTTGGACAAAGACAGACAGACACAGAGGGAGAAGGATGGGCAGACACAGGGAGAATGCCATTGATAAGCCAAGGAAAGCTGAGGCCACCATAAGTTAGGAGAGAGGCCTGGAACAGATTCTCCCTCACAGCCCTCGGAAGAAACCAACCCTGCCAACACCTGGATTTTGGACTTCTAGCCCCTGGGACTGGGAAATGATATATTTCTGTTGTTTCAACCACCCAGTTTGTTGGCATTTTGTTACAGCAGTCCTAGAAAATGAATACACAGGGGTAGACTGCTTTAAATTATTAACATGATAATAAGCACACTGACCTTTAACACCTGTTTTGCAATGTCCACTTAAATTTGCAATACCTCACCTTCATCAGACCTTCTCTTGCAGGATCAGAGGTTCTTAGTACATCTTCAGTGGTCCACCAGGACTTCTTCACGCAAACAGCCACAACTAAAGAGGAAGCCAAGAGAAAACAATGATGTACACATGGCCAACTGGCCACCAAAGGGGCAGTTTTAGCAACATGCAGCCACTGTGAAGGTGCAAAGGAAAGTTATGTGTGGCAAAAGCAGGCGATGTTTCTAGAGCTGAGTTGTCTGAGAGCACTGACCAGGACAGAGTGACCACTGTCACCTGAAAGGACTTCACAGGTGTCTGCAGAGATGGCCTGTTGTTGACCCCAACACAGGATGCACCCCAATGCTATTGGGTGCAAGAGGCTACACACCAATATTGACAAATTCAATGGGTAAGAATTATATTTTTTTTCAAAGTCCAACTATGTGACACAACTTGGAACTCTGCAAATTTAGTCAAACCCAACATTATCTAACCATGGAACAAACCATCTTCTTATCACCCTAGGTGCTGGGTTTGGCGCTGGCTTCTTTTACATGCTTTTCTTTCATTCTCACGATGAAATTATCATTTGCATTTTTCTGAGGACGCTAACATTCTGAGAGGGGAAGGCAAACAGCTAGGAGGGCTGAGGTCGGGTCCAGCCCTCGGCCACTGGACTCCAAGTTCAGTGCTCTTTCCAAGAGGCCAGAGATGGGTCAGCTGTTGATGGGGCAAATCATGCAGGGGAGGTGGGGGGGCTTTGGATAAGAAGACTCTGGGGTGGGGACCTGCAAGAGAGGAAGGGTAGAGACATCTCTCCTACCCCACTCATGCCCCGCCCTTGTCTAGACAGTCACTGAGGCCTGTTGATTCCACCCACTCTGAGTTTAGACATGGGTCCTGCTGCTTAGTAGAGGTGATCCTGGAACACTCTCAACCTCACCAAGGTTGATGAGATTCCTCATCGGAGCTGCCCAAACTGATCACCCAAGGTGGCTAACAAATTCCAATGAGGATCAGGTGTGAAACACCCAACACAGGGCCAGGCAGGTAGGATGCCCTCAGCACCTGCTAATGAATGCGTCAGTTCTACCCTGCTCATGCTGCAGTTGCCAGGTCCCATCATTCCACCTGCTGCCCCAGGACAGGATCCACTCCCTCCCCAACCCTGAATGCCACTGGTCCATCTCTCCAGGTGAGCACTCCACTTGGTCCCCTGTCCCCCCAGTCTCCCCTGCCAATCTATCCCTCCTGAGGGGCCACTCCAAAGGCAAATGCAATCATGGCCTCTGCCTCTTGTCTCTCCTTTCCTTGCTTAAAAATTACATTTTAAAACACTAAAGTCACTTTGGTTATTTTCTGGTGTCTTTTTTATTTTTTTTTTAAGACTGTTTTCAAGAGAAGTTTTAGGTTCATGGCAAAATTGAGAGGAAGGTACAGAGATTTCCCATATTCCCCCTCCCCCCCACACACATCCCCCACTATCATCATCCCCCACCAGAGTGGTACACTTGTTACAATTGATGGACCTACACTGATACATCATATCACCCAAAGTTCTAGTTTACATTAGGGTTCACTCTATGGGTTTGAACAAATGTATCATCACATGTATCCATCACTATGATATCATACAGAGTATTTTCATTGCCCTAAAAACTCTGTGTTCTGCCTGTTCATCCCTCCTCACCACCCCTTACCCCTGGCAACCACTGATCTTTTTTCTGTCTCTACAGTTTTGCCTTTTCCAGAATGTCATATAATTGGAGTCATCAGATTAGTTTCTTTCCCCTAGTGAAATGCATCTAAGGTTACTCGATGTCTTTTCATGGCTTGATAGCTCAAAATTCTTCTCAGCACTGTATTTGGTGCTAAAATATTCCATTGTCTGAAGGTACCATAGTTTAGTTCTCCTCCACTATCTTTTTATACCCCTTTAATTGCCATTTTTATACCTGTTTCTCAAGCCATGTATCTGAGCCCAAGGGGTCCAAAAGCCACAGATAAAAAGATACATCTTCCCAGTCAAATATTTTTGGCTGAAGAGTTGAAGGAAAATAACACAGAGTAGAAAACAAAAGTCCCTTGAGGGCCTCCCTGGTGGCGCAAGTGGTTAAGAGTCCGCCTGCCGATGCAGGGGATACGGGTTCGTGCCCCGGTCTGGGAGGATCCCATATGCCGCGGAGCGGCTGGGCCCGTGAGCCATGGCCGCTGAGCCTGCGCATCCGGAGCCTGTGCTCCGCAACGGGAGAGGCCACAACAGTGAGAGGCCCACATACCGCAAAAAGAAAAAAAAAAAAAAAAAAAAAAAAAAAAGTCCCTTGAACATTTAATATAAGGCTCAAGACTTTAAAACAAATTTTGTGGGGCAATCAAGTTAAGCTGCCACCACCTTCTTCCCTATTCCTCTCTGCTCTTTGAAGAACTTTCGTAGAAAACCCTGTGAAGACCAGGTGATGATATTAGCTATCGTCAAGCACTAACTCTGCACAGTCCCTCCCTCCTCTCCAAAGGCCAACAGCATCTAATTCACTGTCAGTTTCATACCATTGGTGAATTTTGTCTTCTCCAACAATAGTTCCAAAATTGATACAGCCGACTGAGAGAGAAGTGCCAATTAAATGCCTGACATCTGCCTTCACTTATTCAACTAAATTCATTGTCCAAATGGCATCTACTAGAACTTGCAAGAGGCTTATAAAACCATAAGGTTTATTTCCCTGCTTAACAAGGTGAATCAATAAAAGATGTTCAATTTACTAATACAGTGTATTACTGCAATACAGATGTTCAATTTACTAAGACAGTTTCAAACAGGAAATGTGTTATGATTTGGTGTTTGTGTGGTGCCTTGCAAGTTTCACGGTGCACTGCAGAGCATTAATTAACCACACAAGTTGTCACAAAATAGACTGAATTTTTTTCAAAACGAATCTTAAGCTGTTAAGTGTACATAACAATGAAGGTGAAGTCTGATCAAATGTAATAGGCTTAAAATGAATTGTCCTCAAAAACAACTCTTGAAAAAGAGTCAGCCTTCCAAAGAATAGCAGCTTTTGATCAGAAAAGCCTGCTACCTAGTCAAGAGGAAACAGGCAAGAGGAATGGGGCCAAAGTCCTCGGAGAGAGGCTGTTTCCAGCTCAGCAAGGACAAAAGATGGACCTGGGGGACTGGCAGGCACTGCAGAGCCAGCCTTGGAGCATCGTTTCTGAGACCCTGGAGCCAGCAGGTTCCAAGAGTTAGAAAGTGGAAACTGGGGCCTTCCCTGGTGGTCCAGTGGTAAAGAATCTGCCTTCCAATGCAGGGGATGCAGGTTTGATCCCTGGTCGGGGAACTAAGATTCCCACATGCAGGAGAGCAACTAAGCCCACGCACCACAACTACGGTGCTCACATGCCTCAACTAGAGAGCCTATGTGCCGCAAACTACAGAGTCCACGCGCCCTGGAGCCCGCATGCCACAACGAGAAAGAGAAAATCCCATACGCCACAACTAGAGAGAAGCCCGTGCTCCACAACGGAAGATCCCACATGCCGCAATGAAGATCCCATGTGCTGGCAACTAAGACAGCCTAAATAAATAAAATAATAAAATAAAATAAAATAAAAGTGGAAACCACACATCCATACTTTTAAAAGAAAAATACAATCCTGATCAGTACCCTCTGGCTCTCCACCATCTAGGACCTGGGAGACTGGACCCCTGCAAAAGGCTGAGCAGTGGTGACAGCAGTCGATGGGGCATTGTGGGTCACAGGCCAGTCTTGCTTCACTGATTTAATTCCCCTCTCCCCCTGAGTGACATGTAACCACAAAGAAGATGCCAGTAATGGATTTTATTCTATGACACCCCAAGGTTTTCCAAACAAGTTAAGACAGTGAGGTCCCTAAGGCTGACTCCCAGTGGCCTGGCGTCATCAAGGCTCAGCAGGATGAACTGAGTTCAACTACCTGGGGCTGAGTTCCCGAATGCACGAATGGCCCTGTCCCAGGTCCCCAAAGGCTGATGAGTAAGTCTCCATCCTTGCCCCTGGGAGTTGGTAGCCTGCAGAGAAGAGAGAGCTAAACAAGCTGACGTGATATAGGGCAGGACATGATAGGTGGTAGAATCGAGCTGGGAGCCAGAGTCCAGAGGACCCAGAGGAGGGGGTCAGTTCTGCTGAGGGGTTTGGGAAAGCATCCCTGGGGAATTCACCAGCTCGGGCTCTGGATCACTGTGTAAGGCTTCAAAACAGGCAGAGATGACATGCGAGGACAGAGTAACCCATGAGCAGAGGCACAGAGCCCTACAGGTCCAAGGCCACACCCAGGGCACCCCAAGCATTGGGGGTAGCTGGGCAAGGCTTAAACAAGGGAGAGGCAAAGCTGCAAACATCGATTATAGCAAGGTTGCAGGATATACAGCTAATATGCAAAAGCCCACCACTTCCCTGTATGCCAGCAATGAACAAGTAGAATTTGAAATTAAAAACAATACCATTTACATTAGCACCCCTCAAAAATGAGATACTTAGGCTTATACAAAATGAAATACTTAGATTTATGCAATCTAACAAAAATATGTGTAAGAGCTATACAAGGAAAATTACAAAACTCTGATTAACAAAATCAAATAAAAACTAAATAAAGAGATATTCTATGTTCTCGAATAGGAAACCTCGATATTATCAAGATGTCAGTTCTTCCCAACTTGACCTATATAGGTTCAATGCAATCCCAATCAAAATCCCAAGAAGTTATTTTGTGGATTTCACCAAAATGATTCTAAAGTTTACATAGAGAGGCCAAAGACAACACTGAAGGAGAACAAACTTGGAGGACTGACACTACTCAACTTCAAGACTTACTATAAGGCTACAGTAACCCAGACAGTGTGGTATCAGTGGAAGACAGATCAATGGAACAGAATGTAGAGCCCAGAAATAGGCCCACGTAAATGTCGTCAACTTCTATTTGGTCAACTTTGACAGAGAAGCAAAGGCAACACAATGGAACAAAGACAGTCCTTCCAACAAATAGTGCTGGAACAACCGGACATCCACACACATAAAAATAAATCTCAACACAGACCTTTCACTCTACTCTTCACAGCCATCTCAACAAACATAAACCAGTGCTGACGGAGAGCAAGACAACATAAGGCATTTTGGATACATCCCTATGGACCTGGTGTAGGGAGAACACAGACTTCAGAGACAGGTGGGGTTCACATTCCAGCTTCTTCAAGGCATGATCTTCACCCTTCCCCCACCTCGAGCCCCCCACCTGTCACATGGAGCCCACGACATCCTCTCACCTGGCCGTTATGCAGATTTGGTGAAAGAGCTCATTTCACCAAACTGCTTTCCCCAAAGGGAAGCTTGTCAGTGGTGTCCAAAAGCTTCCTCCACCTGCTTCAAGTGTTGCTCTGGGATTCCAAAGAAGTATGAAAAGCCCTTTGTTATTTGCTGGCTTTTGTCAGTGACACAATGGAAACTGCTTGCTAACACTGGGTTTCTTCCTGGGAGCTCCCTCTCCAAACTTTCTGCTCTGGTTTGCAGGGAAATGTCTGTCTCTCTTCCCCAGCTTGATTGCTGCCATCCTATCTGCTGCCTCCCAACGTGAGTGGGGACACATTCCTACTCACCACGTTTGCTCACGAATGGTCCTTTTCCATCAGGGTGCATTAAGCCAACCATCAGGTCCCTCACTTCCTCCTTCCAGGGCTGTGGGGACGCATCACGCCTGATCAAGGCACACACTTTCACCTGCCCAGAACCTCCCAACAAGATTTTTTTTTTTTTTTTTTTTTTTTTGCGGTACGCAGGCCTCTCACTGTTGTGGCCTCTCCCGTTGCGGAGCACAGGCTCCGGACGCGCAGGCTCAGTGGCCATGGCTCACGGGCTCAGCCGCTCCGCAGCATGTGGGATCTTCCCAGACTGGGGCACGAACCCGTGTCCCCTGCATCGGCAGGCGGACTCTCAACCACTGCGCCACCAGGGAAGCCCCCAACAAGATTTTTAAACCTTTCATCTTGCCTAAGATTTCTTAATGGAGCTAAGTCCTTTTTTATTTAAATATTTTTAAATCAATCAATACAACAAACATTTTTTTAAAGTTACTGTGATTTTTCCACAGTACAGGTCAGGGAGAGCTGATTGTCACCCATCACCTTGGACGGGTGGGCTGTGGCAGTGGGGAGCTGTCCTGAGAAGGACTTTGAGGCCACCATCCAGCTCAGCAAGGAGGAGCACTGTAAAGATCCACACCCAGCGGGGGGCAGTGGCTCGTGTGGCCGTGCTTGCTGTCCCTCCTCACCTGCCCAGCACCAAGGATGGGGGAGGCAGCACAGTGGCTCAGGACCCTGCAGAGATCACAATTCTGAAGCACATGGTGCTCATCCAACCCACATGTTGAGCAGCTATTATGTACAGAGCACATAATACATCCACTGGAGGAATTAAATTTAGACTCTGGCTTAAGACACTTACAGCTTGGAGGGGGAGACAGTGCCTGGGATGCGAAGTACCTCTGGCCAGGGAGAGGTTGGGGGCCGTACCCTGCAGACCACCAGCGGCCACCATGCTTCAGAGGAGAGGGACATGACCTGATTACTGTTTTAAAGTAATGATCTTCACCAGAACCACATGTCCAAGCATCCACCAAGCATCTGGCTGACTTTTTTTCAGGTGAGGCTCAGAAGGGTTGAGAAACTCAAGATCAAGTGCCTGTAAACAGCAGTGTTGGGACTGGATGTGAACCGGCTCTCACTGACTCCAGAGCCCCCGCTCTAACCTCTATACTCCGGGTGAAGAATGGACAAAGAGACAAGGGGACAGAGCTGAGCCCAGACTCCAAGAAGGCCGACAGAGTAGGAAAGACGAAGATGAGAGGAGAGAAAAGGAGGCGACAAGCCAAGACAGCGATGAGAAAGGAGAGGCCAGCACGGAGAGACCTGAACAGAGGGGACCTCGTTTTGCACATCAAGATGGGGAGGAGGGCTGCCATTTATTCAGCAAACACTGACAAGTTCAGGCACTGAACTTGGCACCAGGGATCTAGGGCAGAAGACGCTGCCCAGCAGGAGTGAGACAGGCCACCAGGCCAGGACCACACAGACCATGACCAGCACCCAAGACGTAAGCAGCATCAGGCACCTACTCAAGGGCTATGTCTTCATCCATTCATGCTGCTGTGACAAAATACCACAGTCTGGGTGGCTTATAACAACACAAATTTACTTCTCACATTTCTGGACACTGGAAGTCTGAGATCAGGGTGCCAGCACGGTCAGGTTCTGATGAGAGCCCTCCTGGGTTGCAGACAGCTGACTTCCCACGGTG
This sequence comes from Mesoplodon densirostris, assembly GCF_025265405.1. Lineage (NCBI taxonomy): Eukaryota > Metazoa > Chordata > Mammalia > Artiodactyla > Ziphiidae > Mesoplodon > Mesoplodon densirostris. The sequence goes on from NC_082664.1 coordinate 107,287,682, forward strand.
TCCTTATTCGAGGGGACTCCACCCTCATGACCTAAGCACCTCCCAAAGGCCCCACATCCCAACCCCATTACATGGGCTTAGGATTTCAACATATAAATTTGGTGGGTGACACAAATATTCAGACCATAGCAAGCTGTCTGGAAGGGCTAGGCAGAGTTCCAAGAATAGGCCTGAGCCAGACTGGGCTCCGGTGCTGGGGTCTCTGGGGACCAGGTTGAGGTACTGGCTTTGTCAGTCTCTGGAGGAGTCCAATCAATGTGAGACATGATCAGAGTGGTGGTTTAGAACGAGAACAGTTGGGTTATGCCCAGGTGGGAAGAATTAGTCCTTTTGAAATTAAGAAGAAAAAAGAGAAAAAGGTTATTTGAGAAGGATCACACTGGATTCGGATGCAGGTAAGGCTGGAGACAAGGAGGGCAATGGGAGCCTGTGGTCATCCAGCCAAGAAGTGAGGAGGGGCTGAGTGCAGCACTCATGCTGGCAGGGAGGGAGATGCTCGGGTGGCAGAAAAGACCACCTGGGAATCAAACTGGTCCTAAGGCAGAAGAGAGAGGGAAGGCAGGACAGCAGCCAGCTCCCAAGCTTGAGAAGGACGAGGTGTCTTCACCAGGAGGAGGTGAGGACGAGGAAGAGGTGTGAGGGTTTCAGTTTTGAAATGCCTGTTAGAAACAGCAAGGTCAGGGTGGCCAGCAGGTGGCTGGATACACAGCCCGAGGTGAGCAGAGACAGAGAAGGCCCATTCCCCACACCATCATAGCAACCAAGGAGGGAGGAGCTCTCATGCGCACGCTTGCACGCGCGCACACACCCCCACCACACACACACACACACACACTGCCTACCTCCCCACAATAACTGCAAGCTGTTCACATACTGGCCCATGGTTTATACTTCTTCAGTCACAACCGAAGGAGCTTCAGGTCTGCCTGTTACCCCCCACCAGCCTCCCCCAGTTGCTCCCCTGGAGTCTAAGCCGCCACTGCCCTGTTACAAATCTAAGAAATATGTACTTCCCCCAAAAAAGAGCACAGTTAAACCAAAGTGACAGGCCATCTTCCCAAAAGCAAAATACACGTAGGAAAAAAATGCTGAAAAGTTCTGGCAGAGGACAGCACATAAACACATTCCAAGGCATTGCATGACTTTTATGCAACATTGACTGAGCCGGTCAATAATTTAAGGGGAGGGGAAAAATAGGCAAGTTGACATAGCAACTGTCATATCGCATTACTCGGGCTACCATTTCCATACAGATGTCTTCCTTAGAGGAAAACGCTTCCCCAGATGCCCTGTGAACGTGGGCACCTCTTTGCCAGGGAGAAGGAGACATCTGGTTTGTAGTATATCTGCATCAACTTCCCTGTGGTTCTCAGGTCCTTCTTGCCTTCGGCGACTTTGTTTCCATGAGTGGAGATTTTAACTCCAGGAAGACCAGGTGAGATGAGGTGCCTGGATCCTGAGGCACAGCTGGACAGCAAGGTGTTGGAGGCAGAAAGAAGCCCACACCAGAGCTAGTCTACCTAGGAAAGGCATCTTAAAATCACAGGCCGCACCAAGGTAAGTACAGCAAGTTTCTCAGGGTTGGGGGAAGCAGAGAGAGGTGCAGACAGCCCAAGCTGCAGTGGTAAAACCCTAGGATGCCTCAAAGAAGCACCCCCATCCCCGCACATCTGTGACGCTCGGAATATTTTCCTTGGAGCTTCTCTGTTTTCCAAATACCAATAGTCCCTTGGTGAGAGTGACATGTCTTTGCTTGTGGGATGCTTTTTTCCCCTACGTTGACATCCAACTCACAGTAAGTGCCATAAATTAATAGGAAATAAAGAAGGAAATCCCAAACAATAGCCAACATGTGCTCCCAAACACACAGTGCTGTCACTGCAAATAGCTCTTCAATCTGCATCCGTCATGGCCCACGGCAAACAGAACTCTCTTGGTTTCTAGCATGGAGCTCTCTTAGCTTATGTGAAGTCAGGTCCCACTCAACCTGGGGGCCACCTGACACCGGCTGAGCTTGCACAGCCACACGGGCACCTTAGCCACCAGGAGAAGCGGGTATTTAAATCGAGCCTGAATTTCTGGCCAGAACTCTTTTCCCCCAAACTGTCAAACCCACTTAAGCGGGACTCCCCCATGTAGAAGGTTGGGAGGATGGGATCCATTTCAGGCTAATGTCTACCTCTCCTTTATTCAAAACGCAAGCACAGACTTAAACGTACAGATTCAACGTCCATGGGATCACGGGAGGCTGCACCAACGAGGCTGCTAATCAGGCGGTTCCTGAACCCTTGGGGTTCGTGAGTCCGCGGGGGTTATCACACTTCAAAGCCAGGAAAACTGTAATTACTTCTCCACATGCTGAAACTCAGACTTCACCAGGGCAACAAACCTCTCCTCCACTCCTGCCATATTAGCTTGGTTTTTACCGGAGATACAAAAACCACTTCACTGACTCAGGTCCACAGGTTCATCCTGCTAAACAGAGCTGGGTTTTAGCCCCATCCATCCTACTCACCGGGAGGCCTGACCTCTCCCTTCAAGGCAAACTGGGGACCAGGAGCTGCTCTAGCTGGTGCCCCCTTCCTGAGGGTCAGAAATTCACAGCGCCTCCCCCTACCCCATCTTCTGGCCTTTCCCCCAACCCCTCCCCCAAATCTGGGCAGCCTTCTCAGGGGTGAGGAACGTCCCAGAAAGGGCCTTCCAGTTCTGCAGAAGTTCTCTGGGCATCTCGGGGCATCTCGTTTTCCACCCACCCGCCCCTCCTGAACCACCACCCACCTGCCCCAAACGCAGCCCGGAGAAGGCCTGGCCCCGGGCCCGCTGCGTCACAATCACCTCTCAGCCCACGACAGCCACCAGGAAGGCGGCTACACAGCGGCTCTGGTTTCAACTGAATGTTTGCCTTGGCTCTTGCTGTCACTGCAGGCCTAGAATGGGCACGCTTTTCCAGGAAAAAATCATCATTTTTTGATTCCCTGCTTGTTTTTCTCAGGGTGCACATGACACGCAATCACCAAAAAGCCATAAATAAATTAGCAGCAATTTGAAGGATGAGTGTTATGCTTGGTCACAAAACGTCCTGGAAGCAAGCTGGGGGGATAGATGTTCCAATCAGGGAAGCCAGCGTGTGGTAACAAACACAAACAGCCGCCCCTCTGTCCTCTCTCTCCGCAAGGACCCTGCTTTCTGGTTCTCAGCCTCGCCACTTCCCCTGCACAGGGAATTCACAACACACCCTCCAGGAAGAAAGAGCCAAGAACGGCGGCAAAGTGATGTACACCTGGGGTCCAGGTCCCTGCCCGGACCCCTCCTTCAATTTGACAGCCCACAGACCCTGCAGAGGAACTCAGGTTGCCCTCGCCCCAAGCTTTTCCTTCCAGATCACCCAGCACTGTTGCCCCAGCCGGAACCCCAGTCATTCCCAGGCCTCCCTCCTTGGCCCCTCCAATTCATCCCAAATCCTGTCGTTTCCACTATTTCACCAATCCGAGTTCTCCCCACCAGGCGAAGCCTCAGCATCTCTCCTGTGGGCGCTCCCAGACTCCTGGACACTCAACACTTGTCCTCCCTTCTCTCCATCCTTCCTTCCGATCATGACTAAGGCATTCTTCGAAGGGCTGAGATCCAAAGGCGGACCCCTCTCCAGCCCCAGTCCCCACCCATCCTCCATAACGTCACCAGGCATCTGGCCAGCTCCCCTCAGCATGGCCTCCCCACCAGGCAGGGGCCAGGAGTGTAGAGAAGGCTTTATGAAAGGAAACTGCAAAACGTTCCGAGAAGGGGTCAGTAAGACTCAGGGCCAGAGTCTGTAAGGTGGGGCGCTGCCTGGGATGAGGGGGCCTACTTTCCAGGTTCCCTGTGCCTCCACGGGTACTGCTTCATGTCCAGAGCACCCAGCCCTGCAGGGCAGAGGAGCAGCTGTGTGACCAGTGTGTGACCACCAGTCAGCGTGGACAGTGGGAGAGGAGACCAGAGGTCCCGGTGAGCGGGTAGTGGAGAACTTCTCAGGCCTCCTACCCCGTATGCCAGCCAGACGGGCACTTCCCTGCCAAGAACTTGTGCTCCTCCTACACCCAACAATACCCAAGAGTCCCCTTATTCTGGAAACTTCCATAGCACTGTGGCATTAGGTCTCTTTCATTTGACTCAATTATAAATAGACTTTTTTTTTTTTTTTTTTTTTTTTTTTTTTGCGGTACGCGGGCCTCTCACTGTTGTGGCCTCTCCCGTTGCGGAGCACAGGCTCCGGACACGCAGGCTCAGCGGCCATGGCTCACGGGCCTAGCTGCTCCGCGGCATGTGGGATCTTCCCGGACCGGGGCACGAACCCGTGTCCCCTGCATCGGCAGGCGGACTCTCAACCACTGCACCACCAGGGAAGCCCTAAATAGACATTTTTAATCAGCCTCTGGACACTCATTGCTCTGCCCTCTGATCATCAACCACTAGGTTTTATGGAAGAAAAAAAAAATCAAACAGATATTGTCATAAGGAGAGCTGAAAAAAACCTGACAAGTTTCCTGACAAGGAAAGCAGGAAGAGATCATCTAGGAACAGTATCCACGTGGCCTAGGAGCTTGCCGAGAGGGCTTCCATCAGAAAGGGTCAGATGTTAAAAGGACGAGTGCAAGGGTGGAAGAGGCCTCCCCACAGCCAAGGTCCCCAGGCCCAGCACCATCCTGTAAGACCAAGTAGGGCACTGAGGAAGTTCAGGCAGGCTGGGAAGACGTTCAAGGAAACAGTACAGCTGCCAGGGTAGGCTGGCAGGACTCGGAGGGGAGAACCCGAGGAAGAAATACAACTTAGCCAGAGGATCTACTGGCCACAGAGAAGGCAAAGGGCCTCCAAATTAGGAGCAAGCAGCTGGAAACAGTGGAAAAGCAAAGGAGTGCATTAGCTACATTTAGAGAGGCATAAGCTTCAGTGAATGTACATCCCAGGGGCCAGAAGTCCTGCAAATGTGATCCTGAAGTTGTAGCCTTTAGTCACTGAGATCACGAGATGCCAGAAGGGGCCAGAAAGACACACGAGCCAGTACCATCCTGATGTGTGTGGGGAAGGTGCAGGTCTTGGAACTAATGCCTGGTTCCCTGAACATCTCTTCCTAATGGTGGTCTAGAGTGAACTATGAAAGATGATCTGTAAGTACCCTAGAAAAGAAAGACTGGACTTAAAATCAGCATGAATTCACCAAGACCAGAAGAGACAAATTGGCCTCACTCCCTTTTCTGACGAGTGTTCTAGGCTAGTGTTAGGAGAATAATTAAACATAAGTCATCTTAATTTCAGCAGCCAGATTTCCCTCCATTCTTAACTGCAGGCATGCATTTCATAAAGTCTCTTGACTTGCATTTTATGAAAGTCTCTTGAAATCTCCAGAAATGTATGCTAAATAATGGGTTAAGTGTGTGTTTTGTGGTATAATAATTGCATGAATTTTTTAATAAGCATTTTTAAATACTTGTATTAAAAATAAAGAATGCACACCTTCAGAACTTCAAATGATATTAACTACACAGCCAGAAGGAAGAGTTAATATAACTGGATGAAAGGACCTACTCTTCAAAACAGGCAAAGTTTTCTTAGATTTAACACCAAAAGCACAAGCAACAAAACAACAACAAAAAACAGATAAACAGGACATGATAAAAATTTTAAACTTTTGTGTTTCTAAGGACATGATCAAGAAAGTAAAAAGATAACCCACAGAATAGGAAAAAATTTTTATAAGTCTGGTAAGGGATAGTATCTAGAACATATAAAGAATGCTTACAACTCAAGAAGATAAATAACCCAATGCAAAAATGTGTAAAGGATCTCAATAGATAGTTCTCCAAAGAAGATATTAAAATGACCAATAGACTACTTGAAAGGATTTTCAACATCATTAGTCACCAGGGATATGCAAATCAAAACCACAAGGACCCCTTGACATTGGTCTTGGCGATGATTTTTTGGACTTGACACCAAAAGCAAAGGCAGCAAAAGCAAAAATAAACAAGTGGGACTACATCAAACTAAAAAACTATACAGCAAAGGAAACTGTCAACAAAATGAAAAGGTAACCTACTGAATAGGAGAAAATGTTTGCAAATCATATATTTGATAAAAGGTCCAAAACATATAAAAACCCATACAACTCAACAGCAAAAAAACAAACAATGTAGTTAAAAAATGGGCAGAGGATCTGTGTGATACTGTGATTTACATTAAGAAATATATATATTTGGTCTTCTTCCCATTTCTGGCATAGTACTCCTAAAACCCTTGGAATTTCTTAAGTGATGAGAGCAGGGAAGGTATCTCTTGTTATGTTCCTGAGGTGATTTTCGGACCCACCTAAGGATGGGGGCTGGTTGCCAGGAGAACCAACCACGTGATTAGAGGGTTGGAATGTTCAGTCCCATCCCCCTGACCTCTGGGGAGGGGCGAGAGCCTGGAGGTTGCATCAGCTGCCAATGGTCAGTGATTTAATCAATCATGCCTTTGTAATGAAGCCTCCATAAAAATCCAAAAGGACTGGGTTCAGAGAACTTCTGGGCTAGTGAACATGTGGAGGTACTGAGAGAGTGGTGAGCCTGAAGGGGGCACAGAGTCATGGGAACCTCTGATTTATAGCCAGTTGGTCAGAAGTACAGGTAAAGCATGGGCTTGAGACTGGCATCTGAAGTGGGGGGCAAGGGAGTCTGGTAGGACTAAACCCCTAACCTGTAGAATCTGATGGTATCTCCAGGTAGTGTCAGAATTGAGGTGAATGGAAGGACAACCAGCTGGTGTCTAGAGAACTACTTGGTGCTATGGGAAACCACCCACTTCCACACATTGGAAATTGAATCTCAGAATACATTTAATCTGAATAGACATTTTCCAAAGACATACGGATGGCCAACAGCTACATTAAAAAAAGTGTTCAACATCACTAATCATCAGGGAAATGGAAACCAAAACCACAATGAAATATCACTTCACACCTGTTAGAATGGTTATTATCAAAAAGACAAGAGATAGCAAGTGTTGGTGAGGATGTAGAGAAAAGGGAACCTTTATGCACTATTGGTGGAAATGTAAGGTGGTGCAACCATTATGAAAAACAGTATGGAGGTCCCTTAAATTTTTTTAAATAGAACTACCCCATGATTCAGCAATCCCACTTCTGGGTATTTATCTGAAGAAAACAAGAAAAAAAAACACTGACTTAAAAAGATATATGCATATATATCTACACAAAAACCTGTACAAGAATTTTCACAGCAGCATTACTCAAAATAGCCAAAAGGTGGAAACAACCCAAATGTCCATCAATCGGTAAATCGATAAACAAAATGTGGCAAATCCATACAATGGAATAGTATTCAGCCATAAAAATAAATGAAGTACTGAAACATGCTTCAGAATGGATGATTCTTGAAGGCATTATGCAATGAAGGAAGCCAGACACACAAGTCCACATACTCCATGATTCCATTCATAGGAAATGTCCAGAACAGGCAAATCTATAGAAATGGAAGAGATTGCCTAAGGCTGAGGAGGATAGGGAAGTGGGGTTGTTTTCTTTTAGGGGTAATGAAAATTAAGTGTGGTGACAGACACACAACTCTGTGAATATACTAAAAATCACTGAATTGTACGCTTTAAATGGGTAATTGTATGTGTGAATTACAGCTCCATAAAACTGTTTGTTTATATATATATAATGGGAAGAATAGTAGTCCTTCCTGTGGGTTCAAAACATTGGAGGACAGAGCCATGTCTTGATAACAAGTTTGTGAAAAAAGCCCAGGGGCCGGGCATGCATGGTAATGAGCTGTCAGCTAGAGGTGAGTCAGCCTTGGGCTGGTTCTAAGGAAATGCCAAGGTAAACTGAGGCTAACTTTGTGGAAACAGAATGTCCAAGAAAAGTGAGGAATGCTCTCACCAGCCACCACTCTCCTCTCACGGTTCTCTAGAGCGCATTTCTCAGATGGCTTCTGGAGATCTTGTTAAGGACAGATTCTGACTCAGCGGGTCTGGGTGGGGCGCAAGTGCCCGCATTTCTAACAAGCTTCCCGGTGCGGTGCCATCTCACTGCTGGGCCACAGGCCACACCCCTGAGTAGGAAGACAGGAAACTGAAGCTCAGAGGTGCTAAATAACTTAACCCAGGCCACCCACTCATAAAGGGCAGAAGATTTGAACTCAGGTCTACTTGACTCCAAAACCCAGCTTCTTTCAACCAGACCATCCATGACGTGGTATCTGCATGCCATGTTCCAAGAGAAGCCAGATCTGAAAGAAGGATCCGAGATGTGATGGGCTCTGGAGTCCACAACAAAGGAGGAACAGCTAAAGAATGAGAAACGTGTGAGTGATCTTAAAAGAAGACTCAAGAAACATGGCAGCTGGCCTCAAGCCTAGGAAGATGTGCCCTGTGGAGCAGCCATGCCCACCTACCTGGATGGCCCCTGTTGGGGCACTAGGCCAATGAGGAGACACACGAGCATATCAGTTTGGGCTCCTTAAGAAGAACGTTCTAATAGAGCTGTCCCGGAACAGACCAGGCTCTCCCAGACTTCAAGCCGGTGCCCAGACAACACCTTCATGATTCTGATATATCTCTATACTACCTTCTTAGCCCTACCATAAAAGAGGCATCATTTGCTATGATTATAAAAATAAATCTTACTATGATAAATCTTTAAAGTCTAGCTAAGGGTGCTCAGCTGGGAGACCTATTTTCTTTTTTTTTTTTTTAAAGGAGATTAACAAGTGTTAGCTAAGTGTTAAAGCCATATTAGTAGGAAACAGAATCTCTTTGCTTGATATATATATATATATATATATATTTTTTTTTTTTTTTTTTTTTTTTTTGCTGTACGCGGGCCTCTCACTGCTGTGGCCTCTCCCGTTGCGGAGCACAGGCTCCGGACACACAGGCTCCGCGGCCATGGCTCGCGGGCCCAGCCGCTCCGCGGCATGTGGGATCTTCCGGGATAGGGGCACGAACCCGTGTCCCCTGCATCGGCAGGTGGACTCTCAACCACTGCGCCACCAGGGAAGCCCTTGATATATTTAAAATTGAAATAAAATTCAAAAGATCATCCTTTTTCTCCTTCTGAAATTCAGCTGTACCACCTAAAATCATCTTGGAAAGCACTGGACCTAATGATCTAAACACCCTTTCAACTGTGAGCTTCTGGAACCTTGTCTCCCTTCTCTAAAGCTAAGTAGCCCTAGTTTCCTCGAGCCTTGTTCAAATGGTTTCAAGCCCTCTCAACCCCCTGGTTGCTCTCCACAGATAAGCACCAGTTTGTTTCAGCTGCATCCTGAGCAGCAACCAAAGAGAATGGGGCTGTAATTGAGCTGGAACATTATGCTTCCATTAAGGCAGCCCCAGGTTCCATCTGCTTTCCAGCAGCCCACTGCAATGTCCAGGCTCACTGCGCTTCCAAGGATGAGAACTGCCACCTGTTTCTTTTTATCCAGGTGGTGTAGAGGTACATCCTCCCCAGTCCATCCTTGATCTCTGGCTGCTTTTGGATGGACTGCATGACATTATCCAACGAGGCAGTTTGGGATTAGTAGAAAGAACAATGGTCTTAACCATTAGAGTGGTTCAAAAACAGATTAGATTGCCCTAGTGCGGTGTTACCTTCCTCTCCATGAGGTTTGCAAGCAGAATCCATCAGGGAGGTAATTCAGTTGCCAAAGTTTGGCCAGCAGTTGACAAGAAGGCCTCCCATTCTAAAACCCTGTGCTTCTATAACACAACACTCAAAGACAGAGAAGAACATGCAGAAGTGCACCATGATGGAAGAATACTTCTAATTTCACGCCTACTCTCTGCCCTAGGTGGTCCAAGGCATCAGATATTCTGCCACAAATCATTTCATCCTCACAACTACCTTGTGAAGTAGCTAAGATGCCCCCATTTTGCAAATGACCAAACTGAGACTCGGAGAGGCCAAATCACTTATCCGGGTCACTCAGTCAGTTGTCAGAGCCAGGAATGCCAAGTCTGTTGAATCTGATGCCAAAGTCCAGGTTCATCAATTCTATTCTGCAGGTCCCAGGAAGAAATGAGAGAAGCAAAAGGCCATCAGTTGATGCGAGTCTGGAATGCCAGGATAAGCAGTTTTGATTTAATACAGGAGGTAAGAAAAGACTACTTTTTTGATGAGGGGAGTTATATTTTTAATCTTTGTAAACACTTGAGTTCAGTTAATAATTTAAAAATAAGAGGAATAGTAAAACAAGGGGAAATAAATGAAAGATAGGGCCGTGGGGAGGTACAAAACAACTAAGGAAGGGAGGTTCTTGGCAGCCTTCGGCTATGTGCCTTCGGCTGTGTCCCCTCGGTGACAGAAACCAGCCACTGATTAGAGAAACAGTCAAGCGTGAGCCCCGCAGGGAACAGCCAGACAGAACGAGGGCACGTACTTCACAAACCACCTTCACGGAAGGCACATCCCCCGTTTCCTACAGGGGAAAGCTGGACAGCTGCATTGCAGGCAGACCTCATTTTACTGTGCTTCACTTTACTGTGCTGCACTTTATTGCATTTTTTTTACAAATCGAAGGTTTGTGGCAACCCTACGTCGGCGTCATTTTCCCAACAGCAATTGCTCACTTTACATTTTTGTGTCACATTTTGGTCATTCTCGCAATATTTCAAACTCTTTCATTATTATTACGTTTGTTATGATGATCAGTGATCAGTGATTTTTGATGTTACTGTTACAAAAAGATTACTATGACTTGCTGAAGGCTCAGATGATGGTCAGCTTTTTTAGCAATAAAGTGTTTTTTGTTTGTTTGGTTGGTTGGTTTTTTGTGGTACGCGGGTCTCTCACTGTTGTGGCCTCTCCCGTTGCGGAGCACAGGCTCCGGACGCGCAGGCTCAGCGGCCATGGCTCACGGGCCCAGCCGCTCCACAGCATGTGGGATCTTCCCGGACCGGGGCACGAACCCGTGTCCCCTGCATCGGCAGGCGGACTCTCAACCACTGCGCCACCAGGGAAGCCCCAATATAAGTGTTTTTAATTAAGGTGTGTACATTGTTTTCTTAGACATAATGCTACTGCACACTTAACAGACTACAGTATAGGGTAAATATAACTTTTCTATGCACTGAGAAACCAAAGAATTCGTGTGACTCTATTGCGATATTCGTTTTACTGCAGTGGTCTGGAACCTGCGCAACGTCTCTGAGGTCTGCCTGCACTCACATCCTCACAGTAGCCCGCCAGGAATATTAACTACTTGCCACCAGGGAATTCACAACTCCAGGATGTTTTTCATTTGCTCGCAGGGTTATTGGAAGTTACTATGATGGATTCAATCAGCTTACCAATAATTAACTCATACACGGGCTTATCAAACAGCTCTGATCCCTTTAGCTTCCATCTAACCACACAAACACAAGGCCTTCACAAATATAATTGGAAAATTATAAAGGAACCAGGGACAGCCTTCTCGATGGTCACGGCTAAGCACATGTGTCAAAGCTGTGAAGAGGCTCTATGGTACCATCGGCTGCTTCAGAGTCCACATGTTTCAAGCCACAAGAGGTGCATTTACATATCGTGCCTGCTTCAAGATACCAGACTAAAGAGCATGAGGTGTGGACAACACCTGAGCGCTTTTTGGAAATCACGCAAAATTGCAGCAACCATCATAGAGCCCCAGCAGCAGGAAAACATTTGGAAACTTTATTTAAAGCTCTATGAAATATAAAGAAAGGTCCAGAGTGAGATTTCTTGGAGCTTATGAATATTTATTATAATACATTCTTGAAAACAATCAAAAAATTAAGTACACTAGAAATAGGAAACAGATTTATAAGGGTCAGTCATATATTTATATTTTGCAAATTGCAGTTAAAGACCTATAACCAGAATATTGTTAAATGCCAAAAAAACGGCAGAGGAGAGGGCTGCTGATATTTGGACATTTTCTTAAAACTGGCAAATGATATTTTCAGAGTTTTTTGACAATCTGTTTCCCAAGGAGTGCACATCCTGTTACTTTCACTAACCTGGTGCCAGCTGGAGTCACAAATTCAAGGCAATGTCAAAGGCCTGGGGTTATCATAGTCCCTTTGTTCAACCAGGGCTTGACCTGACAGGAACAGGAGATGTCCTGAACCTTGACCAGAAAGCTCTCACACACAGCTCAGCCACCCCCAGCCCTGGAGCAAGGAGGAGGCTTCGCCAACATGCCAAAAACTCCCAGACAGCTAGCTAAGCACACTCGTGTCTCAGATTAGTAACAAGAGAAGCGTTAACAACAGTCTACATGGTGAATAACGTTCCCCAGTCAAGGAGGTCACCTTGGGCTTTGTGACACCCATCGAACAGGGCATCCTCTGACTACAAACCCCAGATGGATATGAGGTGTTTAAGGCAAAAGTCCACCTCCAGGGGAGCTGGAGAGCTGAAAGAGGCCCCTTTGCAAATTGTAGTTAAAGACCCATAACCCCAAACTTTCACCAGACACCATGACACTGAAAGAGGGCTAACTCACTAAGGGTTTGTTTTTTTTTTAATTTCTTATTAGGAAAGCAATATATGGGAATTGTAGGAAATCTGTAAAACACATTAAAGTGTAATAAAGGAGTAAATTTCTAAATAGGATTGAATTTGAATTGGGACTCCCTTGAGGTCAGAGACGAGGAGTTTGCTTCCAGCTCACTGGTGGCCTGGGCTCCAGGTGGACTGATAGGCTGGAACCCTCTCCAACCTCACACTGCTCACTGCCAACAGCCCCAGACCCCTGCCCTATATGCAACTGAGCACAGCCATCCACGTGTGCTCAGAGCACTCACTCCAAGAAGCTGAAATTGGTCAAAAACAGGCTCTTCATAATACAGAGGGAGAATAAATGAGTTACAGATTACATAAATTTCACCACCAGAAACAAAACCCCACTGGATAATCACCTTGCAAAAATCCCCTACCCTACACCAGCTGACCATCAGAGGCTTCATTTCCTCATCTGTCTGGCAGGGATAAGAATGGTCCCTGTGCTTCGCAGGGCTACGGTGACACTCCAACAAAAGGGCTCCACCCTGTGCACACGATGTTATTAATAAGAACAGTAAGTGCTACCCTTAAAAGCAGCTCTGAATACTGCCACTATGGGCAAGAAGGTGTCTGGTGTCTTCAATACAAAAATCATTGTGTGTCAATAAACAGAAATCATAATGCCTTACCAGACCTCTGAGAGCTGAAAGTAAATCAGTTCTGCCTTGATGTCCTTCTAAGGCCAGCCGAAGAGTACAACCATCATTTCTGAGGTGTTTGATTCCATGTGTTGTAAACAAATCAGAATCCTTGTTTATTAAATTGATTAATAACTACCAACCTGTCTTTGTGTCCTGGGGATTAACCAAGGCCAAGATTTTATGTTGAGGTTCATCACAGTGCACAGTGCAAAAGCAAACAGACGAAGCTTCAAGTTTAACCTGAAAAAATAGTAAAATCACCATTTTGTTCTGTCACCACAGTAAGGGCACAAGAAACTGCTTAACAATTAAATTAGCACAATATTCACTGAAAGAACACTGTTGCACAGAAGTAAATTTGACAGGACGGGGCTTCCCTGGTGGCACAGTGGTTAAGAATCTGCCTGGCAATGCAGGGAATACGGGTTCAAGCCCTGGTCCAAGAAGATCTCACGTGCCGCAGAGCAACTAAGCCCGTGTGCCACAACTACTGAGCCTGTGCTCTAGAGCCCACGAGCCACAACTACTAAAGCCCGCGTGCCTAGAGCCCGTGGTCCGCAACAAGAGAAGCCACCACGATGAGAAGCCTGAGCACTACAATGGAAACCCAACACAGCCAAAAATAAAGTAAATAAAAATAAATAAATTTTTAAAAAAATTGACAGGATGGAGGCAACATGAAAATGGAAACCTTACCCACTCTGAGCTAAACACTAGGGCAATCTGACAACGGCCCTTCCTCTATCTCCCACCCAGCAAACCTGCTCTTCCCCTTGCTCACCTGTCTGTCCATCCAAGTAATGACTGAACATTTCCTCAGCTGACCCCCTTGCAGTCTCTCCTTCCATTCACTTCCTGCCCCAGCAGCCTTCCCCACCCGAATCCCCGTCGGGCCTCCGCCTGTCAAAGCAGAAGGCCACATCCCAACCTCAGGCTGCACCTGCCAAGCCAGCCTCAACTGTCCCCCTGCAGCCACTCTATGCAAACAGCCTAGACAAGCCTGCGTCCACCCGCAATGCCACTCAGGCTGCCTGCTGCCCTGGCTCGGATCCCTGCAAGCAGCCTCAAGAAACCCACACCCTCTCTGGGCCCTGCAGTCTCAGCTCTGGCTCTGAGGCAGCCCCGGGGGGAAGACCTCAGTGCCCAGCACCTGTTTGCTCATGACCACAAGGAATACCAAGCAGCACATGCAGCGTCTCTGATGCTGGGCTGCCCCAGAGCCTTCTCTCAAGCACCCACTTGCCAAGTTCTGTTCCCGGCCATCGAACCCACTGGCCTCAGCTCCCAAAGCAAAAGGACAACACGCTCCACTCCAAAGTCTGTTTCGAAAACCGAGGAGAGTGTAAGAAAATGAGAAAAGGACGTGTCGGCTGAGTGAGGCAGGCAGGCTGCTTGTAAAAGTTTACAGCAGGCCTCCTTGGTTTCAGAGAATTGTTTCTTAACAAATCCTGAGACCCATAAACATCTTGGTGGCTCCCAGTCTTCAAGTCACCTTAACGAAGAGTCCCCCAGCTGGCTCCCCGTGGTGGCTATATGAAGCACAATTCACCCATCAGACGGCCGTTACAAGGCCATTAAAAACAATATGTACAAAGCATTGTATCAACATAGAAAGATGCTTATTATAGACAATATTATACTCTGAGTGTGATCTGAATGTTAAAAAAGCATGCCCAGAAATAAAATCCAATGGAAACACAGCAAAATGTTCATAGCAATTAACATGGGTGATTTTATTTTCTCTGTCCTTGGCTATAGTTCCCAAATAGTATACACTGAGCATATACTGTTCTATAACCAAGAAAAATCAGTAAGTATTATTGTATTTTAAATATGATAAGACAATTTCAAAACTGAAAACAGAGTTAATTATGAAAAGAAAAGACTTTGAGGAGGACCAGAGTGATGTGGTGTGGTACATCCTTGTCTTTTTTGTTTGTTTGTTTAAAAAAAATTCTCTGGTTTCAAAAAGAAAAGTTAAATTTGCTAAAAACAATGAGGAGGTCCATCATCATTGCAAATCAGACTATTTCAAAACCTGCTAAATGGTCGGAAACCGCTACCATTTCTTAATTAATTGCTAAAATGGTAGGAAACCAAATGATTATTTTCAGGACTCATTTTTTAGAAGGGGGAGAAGTAAATAGGTAGAAAGATATTTCAGCATTTCTATCACATTAAAACAACTTGGGCTTCCCTGGTGGCGCAGTGGTTGAGAGTCCGCCTGCCGATGCAGGGGACGCAGGTTCGTGCCCCGGTCCGCGAAGATCCCACATGCCGCGGAGCGGCTGGACCCGTGAGCCATGGCCACTGAGCCTGTGCGTCCAGAGCCTGTGCTCCGCAACGGGAGAGGCCCGCATACAAAAAAAACAAAAAAAAAAAAACTTAATTTTAGTAACTGTCTTATTTTATTATGTTTTTGCTAATAACACTAAAATTATTCTCTCTGTGAGCATACTACATATTGGGAGGTTTTGTTGTTAAGTGACGTAATCCATAAATAAATGTGAAATAAAATCAGATAGATGACTGAAACTGCACCCTAAAGTACTTCAGCGCTAACTCTTGTATTTTGCCACACTTCTCAGATTACCTAGCATTCTCCCCGTCCCCGACTCCATCCAACAACCCTGCAGCCCACCAGCCCCGCAGTTCCCCAAGAGTAAGTCCCTAGCCTTGACTGAGAGCTTGCTTGCTTTCTGGTTTAGCTGTCACTAGGGGGCGCTGAAAGC
The DNA here is from genome assembly GCF_025265405.1 of Mesoplodon densirostris. Taxonomy (NCBI): domain Eukaryota; kingdom Metazoa; phylum Chordata; class Mammalia; order Artiodactyla; family Ziphiidae; genus Mesoplodon; species Mesoplodon densirostris. The sequence continues at coordinate 107,303,614 of NC_082664.1, forward strand.
GTGTGAGTACAGCCACCTCCCTCGGACGCAGATCAACAATAAGGAATCACCCATGGGAGCTGGATTCTTCCAGGAGTTAATTACAAACTAGCATCTCCAAAATCTCAAGGAAGCCACACTATATGAACTGTACAAGCCATTGTTTTAATTAACTCTGGAACAACTTCAATACAGCAAAATAAAACCCTGTCTTCCTCAACCAACTTTGCCTGCCAGAGAGCAACGATTTCTGTTATGAGTGAAATCTTATTCGTATAAAACAAGAAAATTTTGCCTCTTTCAACAGATCAGCCTCAAATCTGAAAATAAGGTAACCAATTTAGGTACAGTCCAAGATGCACATATTCTTTTTATTTACTTCAGGGGATGGGGGAAGGCCTTAAAAATAACACAATTATTAAATTTCACCCACAATCCCACTGTCCTAACAAATAGTTTTCATTTCTGTTTTCTTCCAGTCCATATTCAAAATTCAATCTTATCATTGCTAAAAATCGTAATTGATATAACTTCATTCCAAGTCAGAAACTTTTAGGACTAAGTCAAACCTTAGAGACTAAAGGCCAGTCAATCCCCTCATTTACAAATGGGAAAACTGAGGCCAGTCAGGCAACACACACAGCATCTCATTTAATCCTCATAACAACAATATGAAGTAAGCACTGTTATTGTCCCAACTTCTGAGATGAGAATAGCAAGAGCAGAGAGGTAAAGACACTTGCTCAAGGTCACACAGCTATTAAGTGGTAGGCATGGGATTCACAGTAGGCTATTTGGCTGACTGCTTTATAGAACTGGACTTATCCTCAAGACCTCAGAATCCCAATCCAGGATTCCTTTTGCTTCTCAAAGTGGAATTATTCTAGTATTCACTCCAGAAGGATTTTTTTTTAATCTGTAATGCTCTTTCACTAACATTCGCCTTTTTAATAACTTAGATTGTACAGAACTCTCCACCAATGAGGAAGATCACACATACCTGCTCCCCAGTGGGAAGAGAGAAAACCTCTGGTGAGGGCCATGCTCCCTCCCCAAGAGTGTCACAGTAAGCCAGAGCCGCTTCCTGATGCCCGGCAGGGTCATCTTCCAAAATATCCACTGGGTAAATGCCTGCTAGGGGAAAAAGAAGGCAAGAAATGACATGAGCTTTCCTCTCTCATTGAAATAAAAGTCACTTATTTCTTGAATATGAAAAGAAAAAAGCAGCCAATTGAAACTTGCTTTAAAAATTCTGTTCACCTGTTTTTTTTTTAAGTGAAAAAGAAAAGAGCAGTGTAGCAGCAGGAACCAAAAGAAAATAGAAGACATTCCTGATGGTGGGGTTGGCACCAACCCCAAGGAGACATGAGGTCTCCTTGTGAGACATGAGGTTCAATGTGAACCCTCTTAGACCACTGCAGAAACTTCCTTTCATACCCCCTAACTATCAAATGGTTTCCCAAGTATTTTCTAGTAGTGTTCTCCACCACGGCCACATGTACAAACAGGTACCCTGAGAGCTGACCCCAGCTGCTTAGAACCTTGCTAACTTTGACAAAATCCAGCCTGAGTTTTTAGTTTGCCAGCTTACATTTGCCACGAAGTTAAGATTTGTCAATTCTTCTCCTTTAATTAGACTGCTTTATTGTAAGAGAGTTTAAACGTACTAGTTAGTATGAACTATAAAACTACATGTGTAAACCGACATGGCCATTCACAGATAGACTATTGTACAGATTAATTTGCAAGTTATCTCCCAGCTCTACTCAGCGTCTCTTTCTTATCACCACACTTTTAGAGGAAAATTATATCCTCGAATAATCATACAAATTTAGAGCATCCAATTCAGCTTGGAAATGGCAGTTAGTTTTCCCTTGAGATGCTGGCTCATCTCTGGCTGGCACATCCCTGAGTGGGAGGGGGCTCTGTAGCTTCTGCCCTTCCATGGTCCCCTCCTCTGATGCATTTCTGGGCCTCTTATGGTGGGAAGGGTGCCAAAGCAGCTGTCTTCTTCTTCTTCTTCCTCTCCTCCTCCTCCTCCTCCCCCTCCCCCCTCCTCCCCTCCTCCCCCTCCTCCCCTCCTCCCCTCCTCCCCCTCCTCCCCTCCTCCCACCTCCTTCCCCCTCCTCCTCCCCCTCCCCCTCCCCTCCTCCTCCCCCCTCCTCCTCCTCCTCCTCTGCCTCCTCAAGGAAGATAAGCCTGCGCATAAACACCCACTGAAATAACAGCTTCCTACTTTTTCTCAGAATCTCCATTCCTTCTGCAGCCACTTTTGAGGGAACAGAGACTGCTCTTAGCAGCAAAAAGTTTCATGTCTCCAGTTCACCAAGCTTGCCTATGACGAATTTTACTGCTGTTGATTGGGGGCAGTGCCCATAGAAAACAGAGGATGTCAAGAGCAGGGGTGGACTAGGCCTCAGTCCTGCATGAGCCCCTCCCCCTGCCCCTGACTTTTCACGGTGAAAACGTCACCAGCACACACAGAGTGGCAAAGAGACGAGTAAATACACTCTCCCGCTATTCAATTTTTTAAGTATTTGAATGTGAAATGCATACCAAAAAATTACAACTATAAATGCACTGATTAAAATGTTTCAAATAAAGACATGAAAAATTAACAGTCCATTCAGTGACAATGAACAGTCAATGATGAACTCGGGGGTCTCTTTCTAAACAAGGTTGTGCCTCTAGGTAGCAGGGATATTCTGCTGTTCAAGGCACACACTTATGGTGTGTGTGTGCATGGGTGTTTTCTCTCTATACACACACATTCAAGGAAGCCCAGGCTCCTTCTCACTGTGATGGGCCAGGAAGCCCCCAGCAACTGATCAGACACAGCCCTCAAGCTGAACCTCTATGCCCTCCCTACTCCTTACTGGGCCCTCCAGGCATACAGCTCAAAGCCGATGGATCCAAGCCAAGCCAGATTGTTCCTTGCTCAGGAACCACTTCAAACCTGCCACCAAACCCTCAGCCTGCATCACCTATCTCCAATCGTCCTGACGCTCTCAGTTCAAGGCCTCAGCATCTCACAATAACCTCTGGCCTCACCCCTTTCCACCCATCCTTCCTCCATCTGCCACCAATAAAAATACTGTAGCTATACCCTGGCCCCAGGTGCCAGCAGGTTGCTGAGCGCTCCACACCTTGTATTTCACTGAGTCCAGCCTAACTCCAATTTACAGAGGAGAAAACTGAGGCCTGAAGAGGAGACCATTTGGCTAGTCAATGGCAACACCAGGGCATGAAGGTCCGTCTGATTTCAGAACGTGTAAAACACTCAGATGATGTTAGTGACCCCATCCAGACAGTCTCCTCTACCAAGCCTCGAAGGTCCTTTACAATCCCCTGCCCCCTTCCTCTGCAGCACCCCTACTGTCCAGCTCCTTCTGCCTTGCCATCTTCAAGGCCCATCTCAAACTCTAGCACACCCAACGGCCTTCCTGGAGCCCCAAAAGGCAAGGGCTCTGTGGGTTATTGAGTCCCGTGTTCGAATCCAGCTTGGCTTAGGATGGGGATTGATACACCTTGGCCACTTCCCCTGGGCTGCAGGGCCTCACACACCTGAACTAGGCCTTTCACATTGGTCAGCAGGTGAGGCAGCCTCACCCCACCAGGAATGTGAAGACTCCCTCCAGGCACACTGGGTGCTTGTTCTCTCCTCTCCTGGCCCCAACACCCCTCGCCAACAAAGGCCTCTCCCTATGCCCTTCTCATCCTGAGCACTTCGGAAATGTGGGTGGTTGTTTAGCTGAGCTCTCTGTTCAAACTGCTATTCATCCAGTTGGTCTAGTGGCTTCCCACAGGTATGAAAAAAGATTCAGTGCACGTTCAAATAAATTAAGAAAAACATACTGGGAAGTGGGCTGCTTCAGCCCTAGGGCACCTGACTCATGCTGCTTGATTCTCCCATGAAAGCAACTTCAATAGCTACCTTTCTCCAGATGCCCCCAGGAATGCAGTCTTACGGAGCAAGTAAAGATCCCACCTGGACTTTTACTCTCTGGCGCTGGCCCTGTGTCTTGGGAGAGATGTTTGCCAGAGGCAAGCCTTCAGTCCGCTCCAGTGAGGTTGAGGGCTGACTGACAAGCCTTATCAATGACCGCCCCACCACCACACACACACAAGCTGAGACCTCTGCTGACAGGGGACTGGGAGGACAGCGTAATCGTCCACGTTTTGCGGAGGGGCACAGGGTGGGGTACCTCACCCAAGACCACTGGGCCTAGGGGCCTCTGCCTGGTTCCCCCAGAGGCTGCCACAGCTTGCCTGGCATTGGCTCTGGCTGAGTGTGGTCAGGAGAAATGCAGTGAATGTATTTTGCTTCTTGTACACCATGAAATCATTTCCCTGGCCGGGTATGCTGCTGGGGCTGTGAGAGCCCCTCAAAGAACCTGACAGACAGTATTCCCAGGGCACCCTGGCCCCTCAGGGCTCTCCTGCCTTGCAGCCCAGGGGCGGGTCCCTGGGGGTCTTCTCAACAGAAGCCCAGCAGAATCCATCAGCCCGATAGCGTGAGCATGGGGGCTGCATCGGGCCTGCCTCTGGGGATAAATTAACCCTCCACGAAAAGGAATTTCCAAAGATCTCTTAAAGGTTCCCTTTTAAAACCTTTCAGCTGGGCCAGACCCCTGCACCCCAGGGAAAGGGCCCCCCAAGCTGGCCGGAGACAGGAGGAGGCTGCTCCAGCCTTTGGGGTTTTAATTCCCTCTGGGGAAACTGCCCCATCAGAAAAGTTCGGGCAGACTCCTCCTTACACGGAAAATGTTTGGGTTAGCTTTCTGGAAAACTGGGTGGGAGTGAAAAAAAAAAAAGGGAGCTGCTTAAGGCAGGAGAGGGGAGGCGGCATCCAATGCTGGCTGGCAAGGGAGACCCCTTCCCCAACCCAGGACGGACACACACACACACACACACACACACACACCCGCCTCCATTGCAGGGAGGAAGGAAGCCCCGCCCCCGCCCACCCGCCAACCACAAGGGCACATTTGGGCCTTGCAGAGGGGCCCTCGGGAAGTAAACAAGTCTGGGGCGTCTTCTGCACGCGCCGGAGACCAGCCTGGCCGCCGAGCTGCTGATGGAAGGCAGACTCGGGCAGGAGCTTCCAGATGTGAAATGTTAACAGGCTTTAATGGTTTGAACCCAACAGGAAATATTTTTCCAAAGCCAAAAGAATGTAATCTTTTCAGTACAATGCAAAATGCTTTTATGAGAAACGGCACACAGTTGAAATGATAATTCATTGCAGACAGTAAAGAAATTGAAATCCCCCAACGAACCCCGATTTTAAGAATTCACTTTAAGCATAAGTTGGTTGTGGTCACCCGAAAAACAAAAGCAGAGGTCTATCTTAAAGCATTGTTCCAGGGAAAATGCTGAAATCATTCAGGATCTTTGTACCAAATCTTGAGTTTCCAGCGTACAGAATTTTTTTATTTTTGCTTTTCTTTTTCACATAAGCTATCTGGTTGTTTTCTTCACAAAATAATTTGCTTCTAAAAGGAAATTATTAGAAGAAGGAATTCTTATTATATAAGAAATATGCTGAGGGGGGTTAAGTGCCTAATTCTGAGCTTAGCAGAGAGCTTGGAGCCTAGTTTCTAACCGGAGAGAGGGCATCAAACAAGAAGTGTCTGAACCCAGGTGTTTTGCACACCCACGGTGGTAGGGTAGTGCTTAAAGGGAGAAGATTTCCAAATGCCACCTCAATGGCTCAGAATTCAGCACCAGGAATTCATCAGGGTCCCTGACTTCCAGAGAGGCACGCACTTCAAAGCTGCCTGCTTTAAGAAAATTCAGTACTCACAAATGCAAACTTCATCCTGACCCTCCAAAAGCATTCACCACAGGATGCCTTAAAACTGAGAACTACTCTTAAAGTATGATTACATTTAGTTTTTTTTAAGAGGGCCAAAGAATCCTACGTTCCTGACTTCCCTTGTTTCATGCATTTTCACACATATATTCTGTGGAACACTAGCTTCACAAGATATGCTGTGGAAGGAGCTTTCTGAGGCCAGCAAGTTTGGAAAAGGGGACCTGCTGTGATGCTCAGAGCTCACTGCTGGGGGTTGTGTGTGCCTATCAGCAATCTGGACATTTAGAAACCCTGCAGCAATGAGATTTGATTAATCCAGCATTTACTTCCCAAACTTATTTAACTAGGGACCCCCGTCCGAGAACACTGATGGACAGATGACAAACAATATCTTAGAGAAGAGTGCTTTGACATAATATCAGGGTAAGAGGACCCATCACTATCAGACAGATAGCAAATATGCAAATACATGGAGCTCAAGGACCACAGGCAAGGGGGCCGTGGTGTCAGCAGAACAATCCTCCACATAGAGGAGAAGAGAACAGAAGGTGAAGCAAATACACACTTGGATATTTTTGTTGGTTTCTGAAGAGCATCTGATTGCCAAAATATTCTTAGCAAAGAATTGAAAAAAATGTTGGAAGACAGAATGTAGAAAATGTTAGAATTTCTGAGCAGATGAGCAAAGTTGTCAGGGAACGGAGGAAGCGCTAGGAGAGGTCTGCAGGTGGTGGCAGGGTAGGTTTCATTACTGGTAACTGACAGGGAGCCTGTTGCTCTGTTATCACAGATTTAGTACTGGCCAACTTGCAGCTTGTCATTGCCTTGGCTGAGAATAAATCACTTGTCCCAAATCTAAGATGGTAAAATATGCAGATGACTTTGTGTGCCACCCACACAAAGATTTATGTAATCCTAATTGCTTTTAATATGAAGGTCTCATAATCTGAGCATTGGTGCATCTTACCCTTAGGCAAATGATACAAAGATTAAACTATTTTTCCCCCTGAATCATTCAAAAGGATATGAAGTGGGTCTGAAACATACTGTTCCTTTTGCATTCAAAGAGGTGTCACATTTGGGGACAAATGTGGAGCCCTATTTGGGGCAGACAGGAGGAAATAGCATCTCAAATGTCTGCTTCCTCATGAATGGTAACAGAAGAGGGGTCCTCATCTGATACAGCTGCAGGAAGCTCAGGCCTGCCTTGCCCCTGAACTTGAGCTCCTCCATCCCATGTGGTCATCATTACGGTGCCCTATTTGTCTAACCTTTACCAGAAGGAAGAGAGCTTTGGCACATACTCAGAGGAACATGGAGAGCCTGACTCTTTGCATCCTGAATTTAACTGACCAGGAACTTGTAAAAATATCAAATCCCAGTGTCAGTAACACCACCGCAAGATGTGGTGGTCCTGAAGCTGGTGGGAAAAGGCTGGGCGGGGTGGGGGTGGGGGGGCAGTTGGCCAGCAAGGAAGCAGAGCCCTAAACCACACAGCACACGAGAGGAAGAAAAATAACTCATCACCATAATGTTTTACCCATTAGTCACAGAATAACGTTTCTCAGAACTTACCCCAAAACTGTGGTTGTTAATGGACTTTATAAACTTTCATCCAGAAATCACATCCCTATATGTCCATCTATGACACTGCTAACAATAATATTTCTAAAGAGGACAAAAAGTAGGTCTCTATCTGGCATGCTCAGCCCTGTGCAAAGCAACAAGGAGAGCTGAAAGTAGACTAGTCCTCAGTCTCCATGACCCAATTCTAGATTAAGCTGGTGCCCCCTGTTTAAGCACTCAGCCTCATCACCCGGAACACCCCACGTGGAGAATGAATGGAGAAGAATGGGATTACCTTAAACCTAGACAATGAGTCGCTTAGGGAAAGTGTAGTTACTTCCCAATATCTGGAAATGTGTTGAGAAAGCTACATTTTATAAGGGCACTGGTCTCTTCTGTGTAAAACTGAAAAGTAGATGAAGAAGTACCTGCCGAATAGAAATATTTGCATCCACGTTAGTACCAGCCCAGTTTTAAATTGAAGACATATAAAAGGAAGTTAACATTCTGCCTTCTGTGGATAAACAAAGTTTCTCAAGTACTAGTTGGGAGAGAAAGCATTAGAAAAATAGTGATATGTTCTCACATTAAAATGTACCCTTTTATACCTTACATTTGTACAGTATTTTGCAGATAACAAAAGGGCTGTCACACTTCCTCAACCCTTTGAAGTCAAGAAAGAACAAAGAACTGACCCCATTTTTCAGAAGTGGAAACATTCTCAAAAATGGAAACTTAGTAATGGGGCTGAGATTCAAACCCAGATTTTGAGATTTCCAGAAGTACTTTCACCAATTTGTGTACTTACTAATTTATATTGTGTCAAGGAGCACACATTGTGTACCAGCACCAAAAGGCAGCTAGTGCTCAGTATAGTACTGTTTAAAATACCTGCCTTTTTAAGGCTGAATAATACTCCGTTATATATATACATACACCCCATTTTGCTTATCCATTCATCTGTTGATGTTCACTTGGATTGCTTCCACCTTTTGGCTATTGTGAATAATGCTGCCATGAATATAGATCTAGAAATATCTCTTCTAGTCCCCGCTTTCACATCTTTTGGGGATATACCCAGAAGTGGAATTGCTGGATCATACGGTAGTTCTATGTTTTATTTTCTGAAGAATTGCCATACCCCACAGTGGCTGCACCATTTTACACCAGCAATGCACAAAGGTTCCCATTTCTCCACATTCTCACCCAACACTTGTCATTTTCTGCTTTTTCTGATAACAGCCATCCAAATGGATGTGAAGTGGTATCTCACTGTGGTTTTGATTTGTATTTCCCTAATGGTTAGTGATGTTCAGCATCTTTTCACGTGCTTACTGGCCATTTGTGTGTCTTTGGAGAAATGTCTATTAACTCTTTTGCCCACATATTAATAACTTGTAACAACTAGTTTAAAAGCTTGTAAGAATTAGAATGACATGAATTCACAAAGAGGTAAGTGGCGAGGCTGATGTGGTCTAAATGGGCTACCTACACAGGACTCAGCACAGCACCTGCATCACAGGGCAATGATGCCACCTCTGCCCACTGTCCATCTGAGCCACACTCCCAAGAAAGAGGCAGAAGCTGGGAGGCGGCAGCAGTGAAAAGAGGACAGACTGAGTGTGCATTGTCATTTAAGGCTCGGGGGAAAAAAACTACTTTTTAAAAAATATAATATATATATTTTTAAATATAATAATAGTAGTAATAGTAAAATATAATAATAGTAGTAATAGTACTGTAGTAGTGGCGGTGGTAGTAGTAGTAGTAGTAGTAGTAGTAGTAGTAGTAATACCCTGAGGTTTCTATGATACCTGCTCCCAGGGTCCCTGCCCAAGGGTGACCTTAGCTTAGACAAAGGTCTTCCTGATACCCTACGGTCCTGGAAAGAGGTCTAATCAGACCCTGATCACATTCAATACCAACACCACAGCAAAGGCTTGAAAAAACTTTCTGCTATAAAGCTATTTTATAAATGTATAATATAAAACAATCATGGTCATCATTTAGGAACTTTCCTACTATTGCCAGACACTGTGCTAAGTGCTAGTCGATACAGTGGTGAAAAAGCAGAAGTGGCCTCTGCTCTTATAGAACTTACCACCTGGGCGGGAGACATAAAAACAGTTAATACCCCCATGGCATGGAGGGAGGCGAGTGACAAGGGAGGTGGGAGACAGGACAGGATGACCAGCGAAGGTCTCTCTAAGGAGGTAACCTTTAAGCAGAAGGACTGAAGAATAAAATGTTCGCCTCATGCAGAGCAAGATCAAGAGCCACCCAGACTGAAGGAACAGCCCCTGCAGGAGGAAGAAAGGAGCGGAGGGAGTCCAAGCGCTCAAGGGTGGCCAGTGTGCCTGCAGCATGGCTGGCCAAGGGGAGAAGAGCAAGGTCACAGGAAGCAGGCAGACAGGGGCTAGAGTAATAGGACGCTGGCCAAGTTCCGACTTCAGGTTTCAAGAAGAATGCAGTAGGAGGATGCTGAAGGGTCCCCAGTGGGGCATGAAAACTGGAGTGTGTGTTTGCTGCCTCCTCCAGATCACACTGCAGCAGGAATCCGAACCAGGGGCAGTGCAGGTTGAGTCAAGTGATGATGATGGCTTAGACTAATGATGGCAGTTTAGATGATGAGAAGGAGATGGCAGGCTTGAGCTGGATGTTAGCAGTGGACATGGCAGAACCTGCTGCTAGATGGATGTGTGAGGTGAGGGGCCAAGCTGACTTTCTACTTTAACCCCTCCACTTCATGTAAGTCAATGAAATTCAACTAGTAGCTTTCATATTGTGACATTTATAAACTAACATTGGAAACAGTCTAATTTCTGTTAAGATCCTAGCTCTTTCCAAAGGGGGAAGTTGATGAACCTGCCAACAGAAGAATAAGATGTACATTAGTCAAAAATACTATTTTCCTTGAGGTATTACAAACTGAACCAGTATAAAAACACAGATGAAGCACCCACAAAATGATGCCACCTCATCGGACCTCCCCAACATCAGGCCACATAGAGAGTGAGGTTTGGGCACGAGGGAAAGAGCTTTGGGGTCATTCAGACCTGATTTCAAAAATCTCTAACATATGATGAAATAAACTGCCACAAAAGGGCATAAACTATAGACTCAGACCCATAAAGACTGCAGATATTGAAATTATCTAATACAGAAGATAGAGATAGGAAATATGTTTAAAGAACTTTAAATAGGGAATATAAAGGGCCAAGATTTTCTAAATTGTCCCATAACATTCTAGAGGGAAAGAAAGTAGAGCTTCTAGAAATTTATGTCTGAAATAGCCAATGAACAGAAAATAGATCTGAAGAAATTACCCAGAAATGCAGCACAGAAAGACAGAACAAGTGTAAAACATGAAAGGCAGGTTAAGAGAGATGGAGAATAGAATGATAAGGTCTACCAACAATGTAATTGAAGTTCCAGAAGGAGAAAAAATAGTAAGGGAGAGTCAAGATTTGATGAAATTTGTTTGAAATTTTTCCTGGATTAATGAAAGATACCTGCCCTCTGACTTTGGGATCCCAACCAACCCCAAAGGAAGAAAAATAAAGAAAACTCCCCTCCTAAACACACTGTGGTCAAGCTGCAAAACAACAAACATTGGGTTGGCCAAAAAGTTCCTTCAGTTTTTAAGTAAAAATAAAAGACACATTTTTCATTTTCACCAAGAAATATATTGAACAACCTAAACACTGTTTTGTTCCACTACCTTCTGCCATTTTTCAGGCGACTTCATAATTCCATCTTCCCAAAATTTTTTATCTTTTTGAGCAAAGAACTGTTCCAGGTGCCTTTTACAGTCTTCCAGGGAATTGAAACTTTCCATTAAGAGAATTTTGTAAAAACCGAAATAAATGGAAATCTAAAGGCGCAGTGTCTGGTGAACACAGCAGATGAATCAGAACTTCCCAGCCAAGCAGTAACAGTTTTTGCCTGGTCATCAGAGAAACATGTGGTCTTGCGTTATCCTGATGGAAGATTATGCATTTTCTTTTGACTAATTCCATATGCTTTTCATCGAGTGCTGATTTCAGTTGGTCTACTTGGGAGCAGTACTTGTTGGAATCCATCATTTGGTTTTCCAGAAGGAGCTCATAATAGAGGACTCCCTTCCAATCCCACCATATACACAACATCATCTTCTTTGGATGAAGACCGACCTTTGGTGTGGTTGATGGTGGTTCATTTCGCTTGCCCCACAGTCTCTTCCATTCCACGTTATTGTACAGTATCCACTTTTCATCGCCCGTCACAATTTGTTTTAAAAACCGGAATGCTTTCGTTACATTTAAGTAGAGAATCACATGTGGAAATACTGTCAAGAAGGTTTTTTTCCGCTTAACTTATGTGGAACCCAAACATCAAAGCCATTAACATAACCAGGCTGGTGCAAATAATTTTCAATGCTTGATTTGGATATTTTGAGTATGTAAGCTAACTCCCAGCATGGTATAATGTTGATTGTTCTTAATTAGTGGCTCGATTTGATCACTATTGACTTCAATTGATCTACCCGACTGTGGAGCATCATCCAGTGAGAAATTTCCAGCACGAAACTTCACCAACCACTTTTGACACGTTCAATCAGTCACAGCACCTTCTCCATACATTGCACAAATATTTTTTTGTGTTTCAGTTGCTTTTTTACCTTTCTTGAAATAATAAAGCATAATATGCTGAAAATGTTGCTTTTTTCTTCCATCTTCGATATTAAAATGGCTATACAAAAATTCACCAATTTTGATAAGTTTTTTTAAATGCATGCTGATATGACAGCTGTCACAATACAATCTAACAAAATTGTTTCAAATGAAGTTAAAGCCAACTAAGCGCTACTAGAGCCATTGTACGGAAAACACTGAATGACCCTTTTCACCAACCCAATACAAAAAGATGACCATGAAAGCAGCCAGAAGGGAAAGGCACATCCTCCCAATAGAAGGACAGCTTCATTGACAGCTGCCTTCTCAACAGCAACTATGGAAGCCAGGAGACAATGGAAGAACATTTTTAAAGTGCGAAAGGAAAATAACTTTCACCCTCCATCCAGCAGAACTAATTTCCAACAATGAGGGTGAAATAAAAAACATTTTAGAAAAACAAAACCTGAGTTTACTACTAGCAGATCCTCCCTAAAGTTATTTCTAAAGGATGCCTATTATCAAGGGAAAGGAAATTGACCTCAAGCAGAAATCAGTCAAGAAGGAATGGGAGGGACTTCCCTCAAGGCTCAGTCGTTAAGAATCCGCCTGCCAATGCAGGGGACATGGGTTCGAGCCCTGGTCTGGGAAGATCCCACATGCCACGGAGCAACTAAGCCCGTGTGCCACAACTACTGAGCCTGCGCTCTAGAGCCCATGAGCCACAACTACTGAGCCTGCGTGCCACAACTACTGCAGTCCACGTACCTAGAGCCTGTGCTCCACAACAAAGAGAAGCCACCGTAAATGAGAAGCCCACACACTGCAACAAAGAGTAGCCCCCGCTTGCCGCAACTAAAGAAAGCCCACACACAGCAATGAAGACCCAACACAGCCAAAAATTAAATAACTAAATGTATTTTAAAGAAAAAAAGAAGAAGAAGGAATGGGAGCAAAGAAAATGAGAAACATGTGTATAAAACCCAAGCCAATGCCGACCATACAAAACAAAAACTTCTAATTTAAGGAGATGTAAAAAAAAAATCATAACAGAACTAAGGTGCTACATAACACACAGCACAGAAATTGGGAAGGAAGTAATTTGAGTGAAGGCATTTCAAGGCCCATATATGATTCCAGAGAAAGTTTAAAACTGATTAATTTCAGAATTAATTAGAATTAACATGCACATTAAAATGTCTAAGTTAGCCCCTAAAAGAATAGAAACATAGATATTAAATTTCAAAATAGGAGAGAGAAAAAAATGGAATTAGGGCCAGGGTGGGGGAAATCTCAATTTAAAAAAAGGCAAGAAATGAAAACAAGATGATCTGTCAATATTCATATTTAATTCTTATGATTAAAAACATATTTGTCAAATTTCACAATTTGTTTGGAACCACAAAAGACCCCGAATAGCCAAACCCATCTTGAGACAGAAAAACAGAGCAGGAGGAATCAGGATCCCTGACTTCAGACTATATTACAAAGCTACAGTAATCGAGACAGTATGGTACTGGCACAAAAACAGAAATATAGATCAATGGAACAGGATAGAAAGCTCAGAGATAAACCCACACACATATGGTCACCTTATCTTTGATGAAGGAGGCAAGAATATACAATGGAGAAAAGACAGCTTCTTCAATAAGTGGTGCTGGGAAAACTAGACAGCTACATGTAAAAGAACGAAATTAGAACACCTGCTAACACCATACACAAAAATAAACTCAAAATGGATTAAAGACCTAAATGTAAGTCCAGAAACTATAAAACTCTTAGAAGAAACCATAGGCAGAACACTCCATGACATAAATCACAGTAAAATCCTTTTTGACCCACCTCCTAGACAAATGGAAATAAAAACAAAAATAAAGAAATGGGACCTAATGAAACTTAAAATCTTTTGCACAGCAAAGGAAACCATAAACAAGATGAAAAGAATGGGAAAAACCTCAGAATGAGAGAAAATATTTGCCAAAGAAGCAACGGACAAAGGATTAATCTCCAAAATATACAAGCAGCTCATGCAGCTCAATATCAAAAAAGCAAACAACCCAATCCAAAAATGGGCAGAAGACCTAAATAGACATTTCTCCAAAGAAGATATACAGATTGCCAACAAACACCTGAAAGGATGCTCAACATCACAAATCAGTAGAGAAATGCAAGTCAAAACTACAATGAGGTATCACCTCACACCAGTCAGGATGGCCATCATCAAAAAATCTACAAACAATAAATGCTGGAGAGGGTGTGGAGAAAGGGAACCCTCTCGCACTGTTGGTGGGAATGTAAATTGATAGAGCCACTATAGAGAACAGTATGGAGGTTCCTTAAAAAACTAAAAATAGAGCTACCATATGACCCAGCAATCCCACTACTGGGCATATACCCTGAGAAAACTATAATTCAAAAAGAGTCATGTTCCAAAATGTTCATTGCAGCTCTATTTACAATAGCCAGGAGATGGAAGCAACCTAAGTGTCCATTGATAGATGAATGGATAAAGAAGATGTGGCACATATATACAATGGAATATTACTCAGCCATAAAAAGAAATGAAGCTGAGTTATTTGTAGTGAGGTGGATGGACCTAGAGTCTGTCATACAGAGTGAAGTAAGTCAGAAAGAGAAAAACAAATACCGTATGCTAACACATATATATGCAATCTAAAAAAACAAAAAAAAACAAAAAAAACAAACATGGCTCTGAAGAAGCTAGGGGCAGGACAGGAATAAAAATGCAGACATAGAGAACGGGATTGAGGACGGGGGGGAGGCAGAAGGGTAAACTGGGACAAAGTGAGAGAGAGGCATGGACATATATACACTACCAAATGTAAAATATATAGCTAGTGGGACGCATAACACAGGGAGATCAGCTCAGTGCTTTGTGTCCACCTAGAGGGGTGGGATAGGGAGCGTGGGAGGGAGACGCAAGAGGGAGGAGATATGGAGATATATGTATATATATAGCTGATTCACTTTGTTATACAGCAGAAACTAACACACCATTGTAAAGCAATTATACTCCAGTAAAGATGTTTTAAAAAAAAATATTCGCCAACAAGTAACTAGACTATGCTTTTGCACAAGGACAGATTTTTATTAGTGTTTTTACCAAGCATTTTTGAATATTTTAATAATATTTTTACTCAGTTATCATGTATTCTGAAGAAACACAGAGCAATTCTTTTCCTTCTGCATAGCTTACAAAAATGTTTTTCCAGGACGTTCTTAATAGCCCAAACGTGGGCAACACACATGCATTAAAGAAATCACTTGCTGGAAAACATAGGTCAAAATGAACAACCGAGTATAATTCACTGTTTGAGCCTATATGCCTCTCTCCACATACATACACTCACCAAGCCTGGTCCACTAAGCAGCATTTCACAGAGCACAGTGGGCGGGGAAACAGCACTGTGAGCAGAAGTCTCTGCAATGATGGCGTCCCCACAGCTTTGACTTCTCAAGCACTTACCACTGAATGAAACACTCAGGGACTCCAATTAGGGGTTATTTCAGCAAAATGCACTGAGTAAATGAATACAGCTTTCTCTCTGTCAGTGGAACTTGCGAGTAGTGGTTAGAGACTCGGTTTCCAAGAAAAACACATTTGTCTTAATTTCTGCAAGACAAGGAAACCAAGCAATCTAGGAGGGTTTGGGCCTTGGGAGCCCCCAACACACACATGGTCAGAAGCTTCCCCTCTGCCCTCCCCAGGAGCCCCCAGCCCTCAGCCTCAGGCCATTCCCAGTGGCCCCCGTGGCTGCCCAGATTCAGAGGAGCAAAGAAGCATCAAAATGAGTCTGTGCCTCAACAGATAATAGGCACTGGTTTAAGCAGGAAGCGAAGCCACTGCCTGGGCACAGGGAATGCAAAGGGTCTGCCGTGAAAGGGTTCCGAGTGGTCCAGAGAGGCAGGGAGAGAGACATGCCTGGATTTCGACAGACAGTGGCCTTTGGATACACATGCTGTGTGTCCCACCCCCACTGAAGGTTGCTGATCGTTGGCCTTGGAAAAGGAAACACCCACAACAGAGGATGGGTGCACTAAAAGGCATGGAATTTGTAAACCACAGCTGTTACATCCTAACAAACGTTATTCAAAGGCCCCGGATCTTCAGTTGCTACTGACAGTCACTGAACCCCCACAATAACCCTGACTTTAAAAGTCACGTGACACCAGGGGCATCTGACCAACAAGTATGCTTGAATTTTGCCCTAAAATTGCTTTCTATACCACACAACACAGCAGAAAACACAGCCCTTTTCTATAATCCTCTGTTTGGAATTTCCCAGAGCTGAGCTACAAATAAGAATGTCATCAGAGGAGCCAGGAGCCAGCTGCTGTCAGGAACCCAGCTAAGGCCAGTCAGCCGGTCACCAGACTAGGGTTTCAAAGGTCAGAAAGACAACACCTCAGTGCCCACTCCCTTCCCACTGCCCAGCCCGAGTCCTGGACGCCTGGTCATTCACTCCATCCTGCCAGGCCACGGCAGGAGCCGGAGGTCAGGACACCAGCCATCTCTGGCCTGGCCTAGTATAGCAGAGATCCCTGTTTAATACAGACATAATACACCCCTTGATGTCTAGAGGTGGGGGTGAACAACGACCATCTATAGGATGGATTCCATTATATGGCAAAGAATCACAACCAACACACAGGGGACATACAAAATGCCCAAGCCATTAGGAGGACCCACTGAGGACCAGGCCTTCCCAAGAAGAGTGGGACCCCTAGAAAGACATTTCCCAGGGGATGCGCTGACCAGTGGCACTCAACCCCAGGGGTGGCAAGCCAGCTTGAATCACCCCACATCCTAAAACACACAATCTGCAAAATCCTCCCAGCAACCCTTCCTGTAGCCAGGGAACCAACAAAGGTCTTCACCAGCACCTGAAAGGAAATGATTCCTCCATCCAAAGGTCACAGGTCTCCGACCATGTGCCAGCGGCGAGCAGGGCACTAGGATAGAAAGATCAGTAAGGGTCCTGCCCTCAGTAGGATTACAGTCTGGTTACAGTGACAGGAAGTAACTGACAAACTTCATGGCCGAGTGGAGTTTTAGAGACCATCTTATCCTTTCCCCTCCCTCCTGATGAAGGAATGGAGACTCACCTGGGGCACAAAAGCACTTAGTGACAGGAGTCCCAGTGCCCAGCCCAGCCCTCTGTCATAACCCCAGTGAGGCCCTGCCCCTCAGGAACTGAGATTCCTCCAAGTTGCCAGGTCCCTGTTCCTCTAAGAGGACACTTCTACACCTTGAACTAGAGAAGATCCAAAATGGCTGATGAATATTTGATTTTTTTTTGAAGTGTTATGTTAACATGAGGTCGTCTCTGAGGAGCTAGCTCATGGATTATCACCTTCCTGAGCCTCCACTTCGGTTTGGGGCAGGGGGAAGGGGGGCGCACATCACCCTCATTTTAAGTCCCTTTCTCTGGGGAGTCAGACCACCACCACCACCAATCACCCCCCAATTGAAATCCCAGCACTACCACTTACTAGCCAGGTGACCTTAGGCAAGTGACTATATCTCTGTGCCTCAGCTTCTTCATCAGTAAAATGGGATAATAATAGTATCTACATTTACTATTTACTATGAGGATCAATTAAGGTAACGCTTAGAAGGGGTTTAAGAGCAATACTCGGCAGGCAGAAAAGTGCTCCTAAGGGTTAGTTTACTAAAAGTGTCTTCAAGTCTCCTCCACCAAAAACGCAAGGGAAAAGCCACCTCCCCACACTCATACCACCATCTCAAGCTCAGCCTTCTCCCTCTTCTTGTCCCTGAAACATCAGCTATGCTTGACCCCCTTCAGGGTCATGTGACATGCCGACCCCCTTCTCTTCTGGCCTCTCCCTCTCCCTGACCCTCCTTCTGAGCCCATGCAGTCAGCACCTGCCTAGGCCTCCCTCAACCCCAGGCCCTGCCCCCATGCGCTTCTTTTCTTTTCAGTCTCTCCTCCTTGGGTCTCAACATCAGGTTCTCAGAGCTTCTCCCTCCCTGAGCCTCCCACCCTGAGGGCTGTGCCCTCAGCTCCTCCCCACCTCCCATCTCCCAGGAGATGCCCGCGCCATGCCTCCAACTGCTGTGCTCCTTCCACTCAGCAACAGGGGTCCCCAACAGGGCCCCAAAAGGGCCAGCACTGGCCTTTCTAGATTCCTCCTCTGCTCCAGCGTCAGTCTTCCAGTGTCTCCAACGGGAAGCTACTGAAACATTCTGAAGTCACTGTGTTTAGACTGCATCATAGTTTCCCCCTCCCAGAGTCAGTTTCTTTAGTGGCATCACCACTGTCCCAACCCAAGCTTTGGAGTCATCTGGATTTTCCTCCTTGCTTGCTAGCTTTCCTGTCTATAAAGTTCTGCTTGTATTACCACTGCAAACTGTCTGGCACCTAACTTTTCAATATTGGAACACTAAACTGACTTCCTAAATGGAGATCATAAAACAAGTAATTCTCACAGACGCTTTCATTTGCTGTGTAAACAGAAGGGGGGGGCAAAATAAAGGGCCTTCTCTGAGTCTACTCAAAATTTCACAAGGGGCCCAGCAGTCCGCTCTGATGAACACAAGGTCTCATCTAATCCTTATGAGGCAGGTCAAGACCTTATTTTATAGATGAGGGAACTTCAAGGTAAAGGATGAGAGGAGTAACAGAACTGGGTCGTGTCTGACTTTCTTCTTCCTTTCTCCTATACTCCAAGCTGAAATGACAGCAACTGATGGTCTGGTGGAACCTAAGACGGTCTTCAGTATCAGGGAAATTAAAAATACATACAGACTCAGAGAGAGAGAGAGAGAGAACGTGTGTGTAGCCCTGGGGTATGTTTTGAATTATTGAGGGTACCCCCGCCCAGACACACCAATATTGAGGAACCTCATCTAGATACAGAAGCAACTCCCACAGGAACGCCATATGCCCTTTCCCTACCTTTTAGTGCTAGAACTAAGTGGGGACCGGGACACAGCCTTACCTGAAAGCACAATGCTCAGTTTCACGCTTCCTTGCTAAAAGAAAAAGGATTCCCACGTAGGCATGGTTGGCTGAAACCCTTTTTGGAAATGGGCTATCAAAGCTCAGGCATCGATTCAGCTATGTAAAACTCCCATCCATTAGAATCTAGCACATGTGGAAATGATTAATGTGCAACTGCTGTGTGTCATCTGGGCCATCAGCAACCATGAAAGCCACAGCAAACGCCGACATAAATACAGGAAAATCCTGAAACCGTTTAGGCCAACTACACTTTTCCAGAAGATGAAATTACCATTACTTTTCCCATTAAAACAGTAAAGCTGGGTAGAATAAGCACAGCTCTAAGGCACTAGTTGGGAGGAACTTTCTGACTCATGGTACCACTCTGAGGGGGAGGGGAATGGAGGAAGCTAAACTGAGCAGCTTTGTGTGCAGACCAGCTAAGTGTTTAAAATATATGAGGTATTTCTGTACAGTAAGTCCCGAGGTGGGCAAAGTCTTCTCCGTTTTGCAGGTGAGGAAGGTGATAGCAAAAGAGCAAGTCACTTTTTCTTCTTGCCCCAGTTCTCAAACAATAAACTGGCAACAGCACTCACTATTAACCAACTTTCCAGAAAGGACCACAGAAAAATAAAAAACGAAATAGTACTTCTCCCTCTAAAACTAGAGACAAAACCCTTTCTCAATCTCTAGACCAATGAAAACTTTGACGAGGAATGTAAGTAATTCATACAAGTGGCAGTGGCCACCTTCTCTCCTTAACTCCCTCACTTGAAATCGGGAAAAACAACTCAAAGTCACAGTTTTTGAATGCAGGTCACAATAACAAGTAATCCGCCGCCGTTGGCTTCTAATAAAAGGCAGAGGAGCCTCTGTAAGACTGAATTTTTCCTTAGAGATGAGTGGTGGGAGAAAGTGGCCAATCTGCTGTTTGACTGCACGTGGGCGCAGGGCTGTAGCGAGGCCCGGACTGGACGTGAGCACCCAGCCAAGGGGCCCTACGTGCCTCGGGTCCCCGGGGGAACAAAGGAAAGATGCAGGTGGGAAAGAGGCACTTTCTCAGCATCAAAGGCCCCTATGCCTGCTCCCATCCAAATACTCCTTCCTTTGCAGGACTGCTGGAAACTCTTTCAGGGATCTGTCCCACGTGCTTTCAAATTCAGAAGTCTCACGGTTTCGCCCGGTTCTCCGGAGAGGGGGCAGGCATGGGACGCGAGGGAGGTGGCGGGCTCCCGGGCGGGCCCGCAAACCCAGGCTCCCCTGCTGGCCTGCAGGGCCCGGGGCGGCACGCCCGCCGCGCACCAGGCCGGGGGCCAGAACTGGCAGTCCCCGAACAGGGGCAACAGGGGCACCCGCCGTCCCCCGAGCTGCTTTACCGAACCCTCCCCACCGTGCGCTTCCCATTTCACAGACAAGACCACCAAGGCTAAGGGAAGGCAGGGAGCTCGCCAGGCCAGGCCATCGGGTCCCGGCTGCCGGGGGCCCTATGGACGGCAGGGAGGGCGGTGACCGAGACCCCTAGGGGGTTGCCCCTCCCGGGGGTGGTCTCGCCCCTGACATCTCGGGCCGCCCACTATCTCGTTCCCTGGCGGCAACAGGTGCGCGGCTCGCGGCGCCCTGGCGCCGATTCCGGGGAAAGTTTCCCTGGCCGCGGCGCGCTGTTTACAGTCTCGTTTTGCAGCGCGGGGGCCCGGAGCGTTCAGGCCAGCCCAGCCATTGAAACCCGACACGTGGGGTGGGGCCCGCGCGGCAGACCGCGAGGGAAGCGGGCAGGCTCCGGGCCGGCCTGGCCCCAGCTCCCCTTACCTGCAGTACTGCCCGCAGCCTCCGCCTCCATGCTCCCGCTTTCTGGGCGCCCAGCCCCGCCCCGCCCCTCTGCCCCGCCCGCTGCCCCGCCCCGCCCCGGCCCCCTCCTCCAGGAACGCCCCCGCACCAGCACCGAGGCTGCCCAGCCCGCGCCCCGGTGTTTTCCCTGCCCCCCCTCCCCCCGCCACCAGCGCCGGGCCACCGCCCTGCGGTCGTCGCTAGCGACCCCTGCTCCCTGTAGACAGTTTCCAAAGCGAGCTCACCACTTCCGATGAGTAGTGAGTAGTTAGTATTTCTCTAACTACTCCTGTTGGAAGAGAAACCATTCGCAGCCCCACGCCCTCGCCAGCGCCCCTCGGCCTGGCACCCCACTCTCTACGCCCCTTCCCACTTCCTTCTATTATTTCTGTTTCTATGGGCAAGAATCGCTTGTATAATCCCTTTCCGAAAACGTATACAGTTGAAAACTAGCTCAAAGACAATGAATGGTCCCCATAATGCAGCGCCCCCAGTAATCTATTCTGCCCATTTTTTCAGTCTTTTCCGTTTTTTTCCTAACAACTGTAAAGTGCTTTTTCTGATAACTAATACCTTTTTTTTATGAAATGTTCAAGCTTTTACTCACTTGAAGTAGCAAAATTCAATGAGAAGCAATTGTTTCTCTACTATTTCTTTTTGGCCTGTTTCAAGGTGGTTTTTACAGGGGAGGGGGGAGCAGGGGTAGTTTTAAAATGCCAATGTCCTTGGAACCCAAAGGCCTGTCAGCTGGCACCTACCCTCTTTGGTTGGCAGCTCTGAAGTTTGCCCTTCTGGACCGGCTCCCTCAGAGCTGCATCCTCAGCCCTTCTGATTCTCTGCCCCCAGGATGGGTGTAGAATTCATTTGCCTGCTCTCTCCCTGTACCCCAGGACACAGTGGCTCAGGGGAGCCTCTCAGCTACTCCCCACCATGCAACCTCACCTTTGAAGCAACCCACCTGAGGAAGACCAGGACACCCCCAAGCAGAGGAAGAAAAATGGTCCCAGTTTCACTTCCATGGCACATTGCTGCAGTATTTACTGTGTCCGGAGCTGGAGGCTCCCCTTAGAGCTGAAACAGGAGGGAAGCGGGCAGGGCACAGCATTTGAAAGAATGACATAGCCTGAGGACATGACATAAACTGATTAGAACCAAATGGGCCCAAGATGGCAGACAGGTCCACTTCCACCAGAACCTGAGGCTCAGTATACACTCACTGTAACACATCTGCAAGCTAAATGACACATCCACAGGTGCCATGACAGTTCCAAGGCCTACCATGGAGTGTGTTTGCCTATGGAGTGTGTTTCTCTCTAAATAAGTCCACTTCTTACCTATCACTTTGTCTCTCACTGAATTCTTTCCACGATGAGACATTAAGAACCTGAGCTTCATTAAGTACTGAAACCAGGGGTGTGATCTCAGTTGGAAGACCATGGGTTTCGGCCGGGTTTGAGTCCTGGCCACGTGGGTTCAAGTTCCAATCTGAGGTGCATGTTTTCAGAGCCACCCTTAGTCATCTCTTGGAAGTGTGAGATTTCATTTTCTACAGTGATAAAAACACAAAGCTCCTTGGGTAATAGCATTCCAGACACTTAACTCCTCCAAACACCTTATTTTCATTCAACACATATTTGTTAGCTTCCTACTATGTGCCCTATATGTTCTAGATTCTAGGGATTCAGCAGTGAACAAAATGGACAAAACCTTGCCTTCATGGAGGTTACTTTCTGGGCAGGAGTGGGCAGGAGATAAAGAGAACATAATAGTATGTTAAATAACAGCTAAGGAAAAAAATAAAACAGAGAAACGGGATGGGAGGAGGCTTTTATAATTTTAAATAAAGTGTTCATTGTAAGCCTTGTTGAAAGGATGACATTTGAGGAAAAACATGAAGAAAATGAAAAGGCTAAACATGTGGGAAGGGAAAATGGCCAAGGCTACAGCAAGTACAAAGGTCCTGAGGTGGAAGGAAATCTCTTTTTTGTGCCTTTTTGGAGCCCCTGATAATCGAGGGTGCTACTTAAGCTGTTGGCACATAGGGCTAAAGATTTATTAATCTCTGCTGCAAAACATAATTGTTCAAAGGCCTTGATACATTTTTTTTAAATTACTCACACGGTACATGAATACATACATGTTCCTTTTAAAAAAAGAAAGAGACAGCAATATACTGAAAAGTTCCTTGCTTCTCAGCTGCTTATTCAATTCCTGTCCCAAAGTCAGAACTTAGTCAAATACTTCCTCTTTTCCTTTATAGTTTCTGAGCTTTCTTTCTTACTTGGGTAGGCTGAAACCACCCCCAAATTAGAAATAAACCCTTCTACTTTTGCTTTCAGTGTTTATACTGTTCTGGTCTTTAGATTTGGACTTAAATCCAACTAGATGGACTTCCCTGGGGGTCCAGTGGTTAAGACTCTTCGTTTCCATTGAAGGGGGTGCGGGCTTGATCCCTGGCCGGGGAACAAAAATCCCACATGCCACATGGCGTGGCCAACAAATAAAAATAAATCCAAATAGAATTTATTTATGTATACTGCATAAGGAATAGATCTCACTATAGCCAATTATCCCCACACCATCAAATGGTCCATTCTTTCCTCCATTAATTTGAGTTACTTCCTTAACCATATTTTAAATCCTTATATACATTATGGCTCTTGTTTTATTGCCCTATTCCTACAATACCACACTATTTGAATGACCACAGCTTCATCATATAGTTGGAAATATAGGAGGACATACCACCCTCATCAAATATTGGAACCAACTAATTAAGGATATTGAGGTTTCACTGAGATTGTTTCTAGTTTTAAACATTAATTTGCAGAATATTAACATCTTTAAAGTTTTGAGTCCCCTCCCATCAAAGAACATAGCACACCTTGGTTTAGTCAGGTCTTTTCTTTTTTTCTTTTTTCTTTTTTTTTAAACATCTTTATTGGGGTACAATTGCTTTACAATGTTGTGTTAGTTTCTGCTGTATAACAAAGTGTATCAGCTATATGCACACATATATCCCCATATTCCCTCCGTCTTGCACCACCCTCCCACCCTCCCTGTCCCATCCTTCTAGGTGGTCACAAAGCACCGAGCTGCTCTCCCTGTGCTATGCTGCTGCTTCCCACTAGCTATCTATTTTACGTTTGGTAGTGTATATATGTCAGTGCTACTCTCTCACTTCGTCCCAGCTTACCCTTCCCCCTGCCACCATGTCCTCAATTCCATTTTGTACATCTGCATCTTTATTCCTGTCCTAACCCTAGGTTCATCACAACCATTTTTTTCAGATTCCATATATATGTGTTAGCATACGGTATTTGTTTTTCTCTTTCTGACTTACTTCACTCTGTGTGACAGACTCTAGGTCCATTCACCTCATTACAAATAACTCAATATCATTTCTTTTTATGGCTGAGTAAATATTCCATTGCATATATGTGCCATCTCTTCTTTATCCATTCGTCTGTCGATGGACATTTAGGCTGTGTCCATGTCCTGGCTATTGTAAATAGAGCTGCAATGAACATTGTGGTACATGTCTCTTTTTGAATTATGGTTCTGTCAGGGTATATGAACAGTAGTAGGATTGCTGGGTCATATGGTACTTCTATTTTTAGTTTTTTAAGGAACCTCCATACTGTTCTCCATAGTGGCTGTATCAGTTTACATTCCCACCACAGCACAGAGGGTTCCCTTTTCTCCACACCCTCTCCAGCATTTATTGTTTGTAGTTTTTTTTTCAGGGTGTCCACCTTTAATTTAATTTAATTTTATTTTTTTAACATCTTTATTGGAGTATAATTGCTTTACAATGGTGTGTTAGTTTCTGTTTTATAGCATAGTGAATCAGCTATACATATACATATATCCCCATATCTCCTCCCTCTTGAGTCTCTCTCCCACCCTCCCTATCCCACCCATCTAGGTGGTCACAAAGCACTGAGGTGATCTCCCTGTGCTATGCGGCTCCTTCCCACTAGCTATCTATTTTACATTTGGTAGTGTATGTATGTTCATGCCACTCTCTCACTTCATCCCAACTTACCCTTCCCACTCCCCATGTCCTCAAGGCCATTCTCTACGTCTGCATATTTATTCCTGTCTGCCCCTAGGTTTATCAGAACCATTTTTTTTAGGTTGCATATATATGTGTTAGCATACGGTATTTGTTTTTCTTTTTCTGACTTACTTCACTCTGTATGACAGAATCTATGTCCATCCACCTCACTACAAATAACTCAATTTCGTTTCTTTTTATGGCTGAGTAATATTCCATTGTATATATGTGCCACATCTTTTCTTTCTTTTTTTTTTTTTTAATGGCTGCATTGGGTCTTCGCTGCTGCATGTGGGCTTTCTCTAATTGCAGCAAGTGGGGGATACTCTTTGTTGTGGTGCGCAGGCTTCTCGTTGCAGTGGCTTTTCTTGTTGTGGAGCATGGGCGCTAGGTGTGCGGGCTTCAGTAGTTGTAGCTTGTGGGCTCTAGAGCACAGGCTCAGGAGTTGTGGTGCATGGGCTTAGCTGCTCCGCAGCATGTGGTATCTTCCCGGACCAGGGCTCGAACCTGTGTTCCCTGCATTGGCAGATGGATTCTTAACCATTATGCCACATCTTCTTCATCCATTCATCTGTCGATGGACACTTTACAGATTTTTTTATGATGGCCACACTGACCAGTGTGAGGTGATACCTCATTGTGGTTTTGATTTGCATTTCTCTAATAATTAGTGATGTTGAGCATCCTTTCATCTGTTTGTTGGCAATCTGTATATCTTCTTTGGAGAAATGTCTATTTAGGTCTTCCACCCATTTTTGGATTGGGTTGTTGGTTTTTTTGATATTGAGCTGCATGAGCTGCTTGTATATTTTGGACATTAATCCTTTGTCCGTTGTTTCATTTGCAGATATTTTCTCCCACTCTGAGGGTTGTCTTTTCGTCTTGTTTATAGTTTCCTTTGCTGTGCAAAAGCTTTTAAGTTTCATTAGTTACCATTTCTTTATTTTTGTTTTTATTTCCATTTCTCTAGGAGGTGGGTCAAAAAGGATCTTGCTGTGATTTATGTCACAGAGTGTTCTGCCTATGTTTTCCTCTAAGAGTTTGATAGTGTCTGGCCTTACATTTAGGTCTTTAATCCATTTTGAGTTTATTTTTGTGTATGGTGTTAGGGAGTGTTCTAATTTCATTCTTTTACATGTAGCTGTCCTGGTTTCCCAGCATGACTTATTGAAGAGGCTGTCTTTTCTCCATTGTATACTCTTGCCTCCTTTATCAAATATATGGTGACCATATGTGTGTGGGTTTATCTCTGGGCTTTCTATCCTGTTCCATTGATCTATGTTTCTGTTTTTGTGCCAGTACCATACTGTCTTGATTACTGTAGCTTTGTAGTATAGTCTGAAGTCCAGGAGCCTGAGTCCTCCAGCTCCGTTTTTCTTTTTCAAGATTGCTTTGGCTCTTCGGGGTCTTTTGTGTTTCCATACAAATTGTGCAATTTTTTGTTCTAATTCTGTGAAAAATTCTACTGGTAATTTGATAGGCATTGCATTGAATCTGTAGATTGCTTTGGGTAGTACAGTCATTTTCACAATGTTGATTCTTCCAATCCAAGGACATGGTATATCTCTCCATCTGTTTGTATCATCTTTAATTTCTTTCATCAGTGTCTTATAGTTTTCTGCATTCAGGTCTTTTGTCTCCTTAGGTAGGTTTATTCCTATTTATTTTATTCTTTTTCTTGCAATGGTAAATAGGAGCGTTCCCTCAATTTATCTTTCAGATTATTCATCATTACTGTATAGGAATGCAAGAGATTTCTGTGCATCAATTTTGTAACCTGCAACTTTACCAAAATCATTGATTAGTTCTAGTAGTTTTCTGGTAGCATCTTTAGGATTCTCTATGTATAGTATCATGTCACCTGCAAACAGTGACAATTTTACTTCTTTTCCGATTTGGATTCCTTTTATTTCTTTTTCTTCTCTGATTGCCATGGCTTAAAACTTTCAAAACTATGTTGAATAATAGTAGTGAGAGTGGGCCACCTTGTCTTGTTCCTGATCTTAGTGGAAATGTTTCAGTTTTTCATCATTGAGAATGAGGTTGGCTGTGGGTTTGTCATATATGGCCTTTATTATGTTGAAGTAGGTCCCCTCTAAGCCCACTTTCTGGAGAGTTTTTATCATAAATGGGTGTTGAATTTTGTCACAAGCTTTTTCTGCATCTATTGAGATGATCATATGGTTTTTATCCTTCAGTTTATTAATATGGTGTATCACATTGATTGATTTGCATATATTGAAGAATCTTCGCATTCCTGGGATAAACCCCACTTGATCACGGTGTATGATCCTTTTTATGTACTGTTGGATTCTGTTTGCTAGTATTTTGTTGGGGATTTTTGCATCGATGTTCATCAGTGATATTGTCCTGTAGTTTTCTTTTTTTGTGATATCTTTATCTGGTTTTGGTATCAGCGTGATCATGGTCTCGTAGAATGAGTTTGGGAGTGTTCCTCCCTCTCTATATTTTGGAAGAGTTTGAGAAGGATAGGTGTTAGCTCTTCTCTAAATGTTTGATAGAATTCAACTGTGAAGCCATCTGGTCCTGGGTTTTTGTTTGTTGGAAGATTTTTAATCACAGTCTCAATTTCAGTGCTTGCGATTGTTCTGTTTATATTTTCCATTTCTCCCTGGTTCAGTCTTGGAAGATTGTACTTTTCTAAGAATTTGTCCATTTCTTCCAGGTTGTCCATTTTATTGGCATATAGTTGCCTGTAGTAGTCTCTCATGATCCTCTGTGTTTCTGCAGTGTCAGCTGTTACTTCTCCTTTTTCATTTCTAATTCTGTTGATTTGAGTCTTCTCCCTTTTTTTCTTGATGCGTCTGGCTAATGGTTTATCAATTTGTTTATCATCTCAAAGAACCAGCTCTTAGTTTTATTGATCTTTGCTATTGTTTCCTTCATTTTTTTTCATTTATTTCTGATCTGATCTTTGCGATTTCCTTCTTTCTGCTAACTTTGGGGGTTTTTTTTATTCTTCATTCTCTAATTGCTTTACGTGTAAGGTTAAGTTGTTTATTTGAGAGTTTTCTTGTTTCTTGAGGTAGGATTGTATTGCTATAGACTTCCTTCTTAGAACAGCTTTTGCTGCATCCCATAGGTTTTGGGTCATTGTGTTTTCATTGTCATTTGTTTCTAGGTATTTTTTGATTTCATCTTTGATTTCTTCAGTTCTCTCCTGATTATTTAGTAGCGTATTGTTTAGCCTCCATGTATTTGTGTTTTTTACAGTTTTTTTCCTGTAATTGATATCTAGTTGCATAGCGCTGTGGTCAGAAAAGATACTTGATACAATTTCAATTTTCTTAAATTTACCGAGGCTTGACCCAAGACATGATCTATCCTGGAGAATGTTCCATGAGCACTTGAGAAGAAAGTGTATTCTGTTGTTTTTGGATGGAATGTTCTATAAATATCATTTAAGTCTGTATTCTGTTGTTTTTGGATGGAATATCCTATAAATATCAATTAAGTCCATCTTGCTTAATGTATCATTTAAACCTTGTGTTTCCTTATTTATTTTCATTTGGACGATCTGTCCATTGGTGAAAGTGGGGTGTTAAAGTCCCCTACTACTTTTGTGTTACTGTCAATTTCCCCTTTTATAGTTGTTAGCATTTGCCTAATGTATTAAGGTGCTCCTATGTGGCCTGCATAAATATTAACAATTCTTATATCTTCTTCTTGGATTGATCCTTTGATCATTATGTAGTGTCCTTCTTTGTATCTTGTAATAGTCTTTATTATAAAGTCTAGTCTGATATAAGTATTCCTACTCCAGCTTTCTTTTGATTTCCATTTGCATGGAATATCTTTTTCCATCCCCTCACTTTTAGTCTGTATGTGTCCCTAGGTCTGAAGTGGGTCTCTTGTAGACAACATATATATTGGTCTTGTTTTTGTACCCATTCACCCAGTCTGCGTCTTTTGGTGGGAGCATTTAATCCATTTACATTTAAGGTAATTATCAATATTTATGTTCCGATTACCATTTTCTTAATTGTGGGTTTGTTTTTGTATGTTTTTTCCTTCTTTTGTGTTTCCTGACTAGAGAAGTTCCTTTAGCATTTGTTGTAAAGCTGGTTTGTTCGTGCTGAATTCTCTTATTGTTTGCTTGTCTGTAAAGGTTTTAATTTCTCTGTCGAATCTAAATGAGATCCTTGCTGGGTAGAGTAATCTTGGTTGTAGGTCTTTCCCTTTCATCACTTTATTTATTTATTTGTTTGTTTGTTTAACATCTTTATTGGAGTATAATTGCTTTACAATGGTGTGTTATTTTCTGCTTTATAACAAAGTGAATCAGCTATCCTTTCATCACTTTAAATATGTCCTGCCACTCCCTCTGGCTTGTAGAGTTTCTGCTGAAAGATCAGCTGTTAACCTTACAGGGGTTTCCTTGTATGTTATTTGTTTCTTTTCCCTTGCCTGCTTTTAATACTTTTTTCTTCATATTTAATTTTTTATAGTTTGATTAATGTGTGTTTTGGCGTGTTTCTCCTTAGATTTATCCTGTATGGGACTCTCTGTGCTTCCTGGACTTGATTGACTATTTCATTTCCCATGTTAGGGAAGTTTTTGACTATAATCTCTTCAAATATGTTCTCAGACCCTTTCTTTTTTTCTTCTTCTTCTGGGACCCCTATAATTTGAATGTTGGTGTGTTTAATGTTGTCCCAGAGGTCTCTGAGACTGTCCTCAATTCTTTTCATTCTTTTTTCTTTATTTTGTTCTGCAGTAATTATTTCCACTATTTTATCTTCCAGGTCACTTATCCATTCTTCTGCCTCTGTTATTCTGCTATTGATACCTTCTAGAGAATTTTTAATTTCATTTATTGTGTTGTTCATCATTGTTTGTTTGCTGTTTAGTTCCTCTAGGTTCTTGTTAAACCTTTCTTGTATTTTCTCCATTCTATTCCCAAGATTTTGGATCATCTTTACTATAATTACTCTGAATTCTTTTTCAGGTAGACTGCCTATTTCCTCTTCATTTGTTTGTTCTGGTGGGTTTTTACCTTGCTCCTTCATCTGCTGCATATTTCTCTGTCTTCTCATTTTAACTTACTTAGTGTGTTTGGGGTCTCCTTTCCGCATGCTTCAAGTTCATAGTTCTTGTTATTTTTGGTGTCTGCCCCCGGTGGGTGAGGTTTTTTCAGTGGCTTGTGTAGGCTTCCTGGTAGTGGGGACTGGTGCCTGTGTTCTGGTGGGTGGGGCTGTATCTTGTTCTTCTGGTGGGCAAGTCCACTTCTGGTGGTGGGTTTTGGGGTGTCTGTGAACTTGATATGACTTTAGGCAGCTTCTCTGCTAATGGGTGTGGTTGTGCTCTTGTCTTGCTAGTTGTTTGGCAGGGGGTATCCAGCACTGGTTCTTGCTGGCCGTTGGGTGGAGCTGGGTCTTAGCGTTGAGATAGAGATCTCTGGGAGAGCTCCCGCTGATTGATATTACGTGGGGATGGGAGGTCTCTGGTGTCCAATGTCCTGTCCTCTCCCACCTCAGAGGCTGAGGCCTGACAGCCAGCCAAAGCACCAAGAACCCCTTTTAAGTAGAGATGAATTGGAGTCTTTCTTTGATAGTAGGTAGTCTTCCCTTGCAGTCTCATCAGTGAAGCTTTTTTTTCACTTTTCCTTCCTGCTTTGTCTAGTTTCATAGGGTGTAACATAGAGGCCTCTTACCTGGCACTTCAGACCAGAGTTCCTAGTGCAAAATGGCTGCACCTGGCACCTCAGGTCAGCAGATATGTGAGTTACTTTTATCTTTTTTATTTTGCCAAAGTTCTACAGTTCTTACAAATGGATCTCATATATTCCTTGCTAGGTTTATTCCTCTATATTTCTGATATTTGTCAGCTATTTTGAATGGCTCTTTCTTTTCTTCAATTACATTTACCTATCGGTTATTGCTGGTATATAAGAAAACCGTTAGCTTGGGTCAATGCCAGTCTTACATTCAGCCACTTTTATGAGGTCCAGTAATTTCTAAAGTCAATTATCACAGAATTTCTAGGTAGACTATCAGATGGTCTGTAAGTCAGTTGTTGGTTTTCTAAATCTTGCTCAAACTTACTCAGGCACATGGCACTCATTTTTGACACCAAAATTGCCCTTAACTCTAACAAGAAAAAATGAAAAATACTGTTTATATATATAAACTGGAAAATAGGGGTTTGGAGCATGTTTTCAGTATGGTCCTCCCTTCATTCCAGGAGGTTGTTAAGCACTCTGATGTGTCCTCCATCTGGCCTCATTTATCTACACAGGAATTTCCTCAGTGTTAAGAACACAACTGTTCTAGCCATTCCCAAGATATTTGTGAAATTCGAAAGAAAAATCCAGTATTTAAACAATAGGGCTAGCAAGCTACTGGATTTTAATAAATAAACCAATTCCTGTAACTGCAGTTGTTACTTTTCAGTCAAGGAAATGTAGTCCTTAGGGGGGAAAAAATCAAGACAGCAAAAGTCAAAGGGAAAAATACAAGACAGAAGAAAAATATAGGCAAAACTTTCTCCTATAAAATGTAAGGAAACCATTACCTATGATGTATCACAGCAGACTGCCAGAAATTTTAAAACACTAATTTTTCAAGCTATTAATTCATATTGCGTAGGTGAAGTTATAAAGACTTGTAGCTTCTATATCGGTTTCCCATGGAATGCTAAAGATAATCCCAGCATTATTATATGGTCTCTCACATAGCAATTCCCTCATTGTTTTAAACCAGTTTTAAATGGTTGTTTCAGAATGTTATAAAAGTCTCAAATTTTTTATATTTAAATAAGTAAATGTCATAAGCATTTGAGAGCGAGGCTTTAGTAGGAAGATGAATATATGGCATGAATAAGGAATGAATACATGGCACCTGAAACCTCCAAAAAAATGCAGTACAGCTTCAGGATCCTTCCTTACCTGGGTGTTGGAGCCTAATCTCACCTAGGACAACTAGCAATTACACATAGATGGGTGAGAAAAAATATTAATTGATAACTGCTTCAGTGAGCTAATTCCACAGTGGTAAAAATCATAAATACTATCATTTTGAACACAAAACTGTCTACCACATTTATTCAGAATGCTTTTCTAATTTAACACCAGGTGAACCTAATGAAAAAAAGGAAAGCAATGAGGTTTTTGATGGAACATTCTGAATTACTTAATCCTTGTTTTTATTTTAATTAAGATCTACTCATTTAATTGAAAATTTGTTCATGTATACCACAAGGTCACTTTATCACCAGCTCTATCATGTTCCATACCAGAGAAAAATTATATTCTAGTGCAGGGTTTGTCAAACTACAACCCACAGCCCCAACCCAGCCCACTGCCTATTTTTGTGCAGCCTGTGGACTAGAATAATTTTCACATGTGTAGATAGTTGAAAAAAAATTAGAAGAAGAAGAATAGTTTATGACACATGGACATTCAAATTTCAGAGTCCATAGATAATTATTGTTACACTGCCACGCCTGCTTATTTGCATATTATCTATGGCTGCTGGAAAATCCACATGGCCCACAAAGCTTAAAATATTTACCATCTACTTCTTTACAGAAACTGTGTATCCACCCCTGTTGGACTATTAAGCTGAAAAGGCAAAGTAATAGGAGAGGGTGATTCCCAAAGTCTACCTTAGAAGACTGACATTTTTGGAGAACTTGTTAGTGCTTTGGCAAGAGGCAGTTTGGCTAGGAGTTCTATGTTTTATGGTAGAGTAAGTAGCTGATTTGGAAGCAGTGATGTTTGACAGAGGAGTGTTGCTGTTGTTGTTATTATTATCATTTTAACCACCAGTACTTCTTGCTGATTTATATTCTCCACCTCCCAAGAGGAATTTGACCAGTTTGATTACATCTCATTTATGTGAAGTGTACAAAATATGTTGCAAGAATTGGTTGCGTCAAAGACAATAAACAAACTTTTTAATCCTTCTTCCTTAAGCAGGAAGTCACAACTTGCCAATAAGCAATTTAAAACAAACCCCACAACGTTATATGTTTGGTTTAAAACAAGAAATATTTTCGGCCTTGGGATACTGTCATCTTGGCAACCCCATTTGTCCTCCCTGGTGAGAACACGTGCACACTGCTGCTTGCTTTCCGGTTCAGTGAGAGAAGGTCACACCTTGCCCTCTTAATCCCAGAGTCAAATATGATTACAAATTTTTCCTCCCGGGAATCTAACTTGTAAGGAAGATCACTGTGCTTTTTGTTAAACAAGACATCTCTCTTTAGTTGCCCTATTTATTCTCAGGCTTACTATATTTCATCGGCCTAAAGATTATGTTTGACATCGGCAATTGTTAGAGACCATTTGTTTTTACAGTGGAAAAAGAAATAAAAGTGCAAATGTCAGACCTCAAAATCCATACTTCTCTGAATTGTTCTCATTTTCGAGAATGAGAACGTGTGTGTGTCTTTCCCCCAAGTGGGGAAAATGTCACTGTGGCTAAGTCGAAATAGTTTATGTCTCTCATTTTCTTTTTCATTAACTGCAAAATTAGAGGAAATTTTAGGACATAATAAGTGAATTATGGGAAAGTGAAAATTCTAGGACACATCCCAGTTGCAGTTAAAATAGGAATGGCTCATGTCAAATCCTGAAAAAAATAAAAATGTAAAAATTGCAGCTTCATTATCAGAAAAGTAGCACTGTTAAAAACGGACAGTCTTAGCAGTTGAGGAGTCTGTTTTGAGGCCTGATAAGTTAACATTAGTAAACTAGTAAGTAACATTAGTAAACAAGTTAGATACCCAGACCTCGTTAGTTATGTTGATATCAGAACTTGACCTTAGCAGCAACCAACTTAACAAACGTGGGCATTTCTAGTGATCTAATATCCTCGTTTATAACTGTGATGAACAAGCAAAGCCCTCTTGATAGAAGGACTAGGTGAGTGACATGAACTAGGGGAGCCATTTACCAGAGGTGGTGGTGGGGAACGTCAACCGTGAGAATATGAGAAACCGGTTAATTGCTCTCAATCTTGTAATTTTGTATTGGCTAATCTCAAAATAGGGTGAAATGCAAAGCTCTCTATATGCTCTGCAAAACAAGCTGGCCCCATCTTCCCAGAGCAGGCACGGGAAGGCCACTGGGGGCAAATGCCACTTCCCACCTGTTCTCTGCTGTAAATAAGCCTGCAGCCCACACCAGGGGCCAATTAAGAGGAATGGCTGTTGGTTCAGTAGCCCAGGAAGGCATCAGGTGGACTCTAGGTCCTTGGCAGCGATCCCAATTAAGGTGTATTGTTTATCAGGGGGCCAATTAAGAAGATGGAATTAAGAAGAGGTCACGCCCTCTATTAAGGAGTAGTCTGAACCTGGGGAAGCAGTATGATGCTGGGGGTGGTGGGGTTCCCCTGGCCGCCCCTGGATGGAGTCTCTCATGGCCATGCCCAGATGGGGAAAGAGAATGATGGTTTTTGTACCTCTTATTAGACAGCTTTTGTAAAAAGGATTTTTAATTTTAAAAAGGTGTTTGTTTTAAGTAGTATAGTCTGAAAGGTCAAGATGTCACATAACTAGCCCCAAATATTAGCTCTTTTGGTTACTCTGACACAAAAAGGAGGAGGAATGGGCTATAGAGCCAGGTGACATGCCAAAGCATTTAGTGGTGCGTGTAGCTAGTCAAGGGCCCTATTCAGCACTGATGCAGGCAGAATTGGGTACGGTGAGAGCACAGCCAGGGAAGCCCAAGCAGACACTGCTGGCCAAGTGAGCCTCTGCCCCCAGGGCTGTGGGAGGTACGGGGACAGTGGGCTGGGGTAAGACTCCACCCAGGAAGCGGTGCTGCGATCATCCCCATTTCCCTGCAAGGAGAAGTGGGTGGGGCACAGGTTAACTTGCCTGCGGAGCCACAGTTTACAGGCAGCAGGTGCTTTCAACCATCACTTTTAGCTATAAGCTTCATCTGTGGTTTTGGTTTCTTTTTCCTTTTTTTTTTTTAAACATATTTTGCAAAATCGGTTTCAAGAGCTACCAAATTTAATCAAGCCAAGGTCTAAACAAAACAACTTGTAAGTTCCGCACCATCCTGACTCGCTGAGGCTGTACGGGTTTCAGCACCTTTTAGCCCCCGTCCAATCCCAGTCCCAGGCAAACTGGGTCAGTTGGTCGCCAGACTCGTTGTCTCACGTCCGAACACACCGACCAACAAAATGACCCCGCCCCCAAGTGGCCAGAAAGACCCTGATGGCGCTCCGACCCTCTACTTTTCTGTTGCCGCAGCCTGTGCGTCCTGAGCTGGCTATTTCTGCTTTCGGAGGGGGGGTTGTCTTACACCCTCCCCCCCACCCCAGAGTCTTCAGTCTTTCAGGGCCCCCAAAATGCTGCGGGGCGGGGTGGTTGGTCCCCCCCCCAGCGGGAGGCCCGCGACCAGCCGGGAGGGGCGCGCGGCGCTCAGAGCGCCCAGGGCCGGGCCTCTGACCCGCGCAGGCGCAGAAGCGCGCTCCCAACTCCGGTTTCATGGATTCCCAGTCCAGCTGCGTGGTGGTGACTGGTAAGACGACTTTTCTGCTTTCCCACTTGCTGCTGCTTTTAGCCTGACCATGGAATGCGCACTTGCCTGATCCTGGTCATAAACAGTTCCCTCATGGGGTAAAAAGAGTGGCAACTGGTGGTTCCAATAATTCCAGATGGAGCTAACTTCCTGCTATGCCCTATTAAAAAAAAAACAGGGGACAGAGAGGCTTTTCTGTTTCTGTCCTGTGATTCACTTCAAATAACTCTTGAGTGGCATACACAGTAGGTGCCCACATGTGGCTTAGGCTCAGACCTTGTCCTTCAGCCCATCAGGGGGGAGGCAGAGGCTGGCGCCGGCTGTCCGAGTCTGGGGCCCATGTGGCATCCTCTGGGGTACAGCTGCATAGCAAGGAAGGGGGAGCAGGGGACTCAGAAAGAACGGAGCCTAATAAGGCTGAGACAGTCCATCTACAGTGCCCACCCTGACAGGGGCACATAGCTCCCCCCCCCAAAACTAGAGGGCTTTTAGCCACCCAGGGAACTCTAAGCACCCTCTGAGAGCCACCAGTTAGAGACTTTGAACCCCAGAAGGTCAACTCAGAAGGAATGGTAGCCACCCACTCCTGCCTTTCACCACATTCAAAATCAACCCCAGACACCCCCAGTCGTTGTCACAGCTGGTCCCTGGAGGGCTTGATTTCTTCACAAAGCTCTTTATTTTTAGTCAGACACATTTGGCATATTTTAAGTTTTTTGAATTGTGTTGGATGAAGGAAACGTTGAAGAGAGAAGGGTTCCTGTGTGTGTGGAAAATTGAAAGTTACCTATCTTAATATTTTCAGACTATAATCAAACTCCTGTTAACCTTCTGAGAAAAAGAAAGTTCTTTTGAAAACCTTTTATCTCCCTTGTTCTCATTTGTGTTATTTTGGGTATTAGAGATTGGTTCAGATTACCCTTGAATTCCTAAGGAAACTGTACCCCTGATAAATGTGACACTTGCCACAAATGAAATATGAATATTGAAGCACCAGGGCAAGCCTTAGACTCACATCAACCCCTGCCTCTGTCCTGTCAACTTGTGGTTTGCTGGCAAACTCTGGATTGTTTGATGAAGTACCTGATAATCAGCTGCGATTTGGGAATGCTCACTGGCTTCCAGAGTGTGGCCTTCCTTTACTAAAAATGCTCTGAGCTGCTAAGGACAGTCTTTTCGTTTAATTGGATTTGCTTCACGTGTAAATCTCACCAAGTCAATTGGCACATAGACAGATGGTGGGGGAACAAGGACTCTGACAAACTGCCTTAAGATCAAGACATTTGGACTGGCACCAAACAATGACGATGGGAGAGTGAGAAAACCTGCCTCCCTCCAGAGGGCCCCTTTTGATTCCAAGAGAAGATTTCTCCAGCCCCTTTTCACAAGTTCCACTCGAGGGCCTGCCAAGTTTAAAGTGTAAGGTTTGACCCTGCAAAACAAGAGCTTCGAACCTTCATTTGCTGAGTTGTTTTGCCTAATTGAAAACAGATAAGAAATGATCTGCATACACTGATCTGAATATGATTCTAAAGCAGCATGTGATTTTTTTCTGGTGTCACTGCATTTTTAGTATTCCTACAGTCATCCCAGGAGGTACCTGATTTCTCAGTGATTTTTCCTTAATCTCAGTATTTTCCTTTTTTTTTCTTTTTCTTTTTCTTTTTTGCTCGGCAACTCCAGTCTTATTTAATTCTATAAGATTCAGTCAAAGTCAGAAAACACCACTAGCTTCCTGGGACATCGTGTCCCAAACTTTTCTATTCCCTGAGAAAGTTTTACCCTTTGTGAGTCAAACTTCCTAGTGCTCTAGACCCAGAGGTTCCAGAATTTCACAGGCACAGCCCTCTCCAGAACTGACTCCTGCTCTAAAGACCTGAGGTCTGGGGGTTGGGGTGGAGGTGAGGTTTCAGAGGTAGGTATTTAATCATAGCTCCTCCCCATCTCAGAATCTGATGATTTGAGAAATACATCACGGGAATCAGATAGATGGAACTCAAAACCTCAGCTGGGTTCCAGGTAAAGCTGAGCTGGAGAATGCCACCTCTAGCTGCAGCCCAGTGCCCACCCTGAAGTGAGCCCACCAGTCACAGGCCCACCTGACAGCGGCTGACCTCCCCTACAGGGGCCGGGCAGGAACTGTTGAGCTCTGCGCATGGGCCACACTGAAGGAGAGATGAAGCAAGAGGCCCCCAGGGTCCTGGTCCCTCCTCCTAGCCACACCATCCTAAAGGGCTTGTGATGGTTAATTTCATGTGCCAACTTGACTGGGCCACGGAGTGCCCAGATATCTGGTTAAACATTATCTGGATGTGTCTGTGACGGTGTTTTTGGAAGAGCTTGGCATTTGAATCAGTTGGCTCAGTAAAGCAGTGCCCTCTCCAGTGTGGGTGGGCGTCATCTAATCCATTAAGGGTCTGAATAGAATAAAAAAGCAGAGGAGGGTTGAATTCTCTGTCTGAAGGCATGATCTGGCACATTAGTCTTCTCCTGCCCTCAAACTGGTGCTGCTGGTTCTCGGGCCTTCAGCCTTGGACTGGAATTTACTCCACTGGCTTTCCTGGGTCTCCAGCCTGTAGATGGCAGACAGATCTGAGGACTTCTCAGCCTTCATAATCACATGAGCCAATACCTTATAATAAATCTCTTTCTATATATATGCAGATATATATATACACACATACATACCAGTACAGACCTCTCAATTTCTGGAGAGAGAAATAGAGGCCTAAAGTACACATGAAATCTCAACATGCAAAAGTAAGGACAGGGCCCCTGACTAATAGGCACGGTGCCCAGGCAGGGGGTTTGGGGCTGAGAAATGGTGGCATCAAATGATCAGAGAGCATCAGGGCAGGGTGAGGGTCTAGCTGGAGCCCATCCCACACTGCCCAGAGAGACAGTAAAAAAGGATTTAGCATTTGTTTAGCATCTACCAGCTTCTGGAAACAATACGTGCTGTACATGGCATTGTTTAATCTGTCCAGAGGTCCCAGGAGGTATGTAACTATAACAACAATGAAGGAGAACGCTGACACTGCTTCCTGTGTTTGAGGCAGTATTGCAAATGCTCCGCTTTATTCATTTAATCTGCACAACAACCCTATTAGATTATTATAATTGGTGTGCATTTTACAGATGAGAAAATCAAGGCACTGAAGCTAAGTAACTTGCTCAACGTCACCCAGCTGCTTAAATGGTGGGGCTGAGATGCAACAACAGAAGCCTGAACCCAAACACTGAGGTCTCTGACCACTCTTGGCTGTCGTTGGGCCACGGCCTGAGCTTTGGCGGGGTCACTGCATGGTGTGGGTGCCGTAAAAATAAGCAGCTGCAACACTGAGAGGGTGATGGTGTCCTTCTCCCCAGGCAGCAGGAAACACTTCCTAAGCTAGTCCCAGAGGAGGTTTGCTGTCCTCCCCAAAGCAAAATTCTGTTTAACTGCCTTTTATTAGAAATCTTCATTGCAATTAAATTACATAATAGTACACAGTGTAAATAAGTGTTCCCAGTTCTAGGAACAAGCCCTTCCGTCCACACACCTCATCCAGAAGCTCCTTCCCAGCGTGAGGCCTCTCCTGGGTCTCACCTTGCCCAGGCTCACCCCCTCCAACCGCTCTGCCTCCTCCTCTGCCAGGAAGTCCTGGGTCACCACCACCTCCTCCAGGAGACTTCCCTAACCACCCCCACCCATCTTCTCTCTCCCCTCTGTATTCTGATCCTGGTTGTTGTTCAAAGCCTTGCTATTCCAAGTGTGGTCCAAGGGCCAGTAGCATCAGTACCACTGGGGAGCTTGTTAGGAATTCAGAATCTCCAGCATCACCCCGGACCTGCCCAATCAGATTCTACATTTTAATAAGATATACATGTGTATTAGCATTTGAGAAATGCTGGACCAAATCTCACACTTTTTTAAACTTTTCATTTTGAAATAATTATCGATTCACAAGAATTTGCAAAGAAAATGTATAGACTGGTCCTCTGCATCTTTCACCCAGCCTCCTCCAAGGTTAACATCTTCAATATCAAAGCTAAGATACTGACATTGGTATAACTCAGTGTGTATGCGTGTGTGTGTGTGTGTGTGCACATGCATGCATAACTCTGTGTGGTATTATCACATGTGTAGCTTTGTATAACCACCACCGTCAAGATAAATAACTGTACCAACATCACAAGGCTCCTTCGAACTACCCCTTTATAGCCACACCTCCCCTTTTCCCCCATCTCTAACTCCTGGTAACCATTAATCTGTTCTTCATCTCTATAATTATGTTTATAGATGTAAATTATAATTTACAAATATTGTATTGGGTTGGCCAAAAAATCCGTTCAGGTTTTCCCATAAGAGCTTATGGAAAAACCCGAATGAACTTTTTGGCCAGCCCAATGTAAATGGAATCATGCAGTATGTATCCTTTTTTTTTTTTTTTTTTTTTTTTTTTTTTTTTTTTGTGGTATGCGGGCCTCTCACTGTTGTGGCCTCCCCCGTTGCGGAGCACAGGCTCCGGACGCGCAGGCTCCGGACGCGCAGGCTCAGCGGCCATGGCTCACGGGCCCAGCCGCTCCGCGGCATATGGGATCCTCCCAGACCGGGGCACGAACCCGTATCCCCTGCATCGGCAGGCGGACTCTCAACCACTTGCGCCACCAGGGAGGCCCCCAGTATGTATCCTTTTGAGATTGGCTTTTTTTCACTCAGCATAATTCCCTTGAGGTTCTTCCAAGTTGTTCATACCAATAATTCCTTCACTTTTAAAGCAATTTTTAACAGCTTTATTGAGATATAATTCTCATGCTATACAATTCACTCATTTAAAGCATACAGTTCAATGGCTTTTAGTAGTCACAGAGTTATGCGTTTCTCAACACAGTCAACTGAGAATATTTACATTACCCCAAAAAGAAACTCGACTCCCTAATCCTCATCCCCACACCCCCACTACACACACACACACACACACACACACACACACACACACACAGAGTCAAGCTCTAGGCAACCACTAATCTACTTTCTGTCTTTATAGGTTGCCAATTCTGGACATTTCACATAAATGGAATCATACAGTTTTGTGACTGGCCTCATTCACTGAGCATGTTTTCAAGGTTCATCCATGTTGTAACATAACACTTCTTTTTATTGCCAAATAATATGCCATTGTATGGGTAATACCATATTTTGTTTATTCATCAGCTGATGGACACTTGGGTTGTTTCTACTTTTTTCTTTTCACTGCTGAGTAGTATTCTGTGATTTAGATGAACCACAGTTTATTTAACCATTCACTCATTGAAGGACATTGAGTTGGTTTCTAGCTATGGGCTATTACAAATAAAGCTGCAGTGAACATTTGTGTACAAGTTTCTGTGTGAAAATAAGTTTTCATTTCTCTGGGGTAATGTCCAGCAGTGCAAGTGCTTGGAAGTCCACTTTCAGTTTTAAAAGAAACTGTCAAACCATTTCCCAGAGTGGCAGTACCACTACATTCCCACCAACAATGTGTGTGTGACCTTGTTCCTCTTCATCCTTGTCAGCTTTGGGTGTTACCAGTATTTCTATTTTAGCCACCCTGATAGAAGTGTAATGACATCTCATTGTGATTTTATGGCTTTTTTTTAATTTTTTTAAAATTTTTGGCTGTGTTGGGTCTTCGTTTCTGGCGAGGGCTTTCTCTAGTTGTGGCAAGCGGGGGCCACCCTTCATTGCGGTGCATGGGCCTCTCACTATCGCGGCCTCTCTTGTTGCGGAGCAGAGGCTCCAGATGCGCAGTCTCAGTAGTTGTGGCTCACGGGCCCAGTTGCTCCGCAGCATGTGGGATCCTCCCAGACCAGGGCTCGAACCCATGTCCCCTGCATTGGCAGGCAGACTCTCAACCACTGCACCACCAGGGAAGAAGCCCTCATTGTGATTTTAATTTGCATTTCCCTGATGGCTAATGATGTTGAAAAGTTTTTCATGTGCTTATTTGCCACCTGTATATCCTCTTCGGTGAAATGTTTCTTCATGTCTTTTGCCCATTTTCTAACTGGACTGTCTTTTTTTTTCTTTTTAA
This sequence comes from Mesoplodon densirostris, assembly GCF_025265405.1. Taxonomy (NCBI): domain Eukaryota; kingdom Metazoa; phylum Chordata; class Mammalia; order Artiodactyla; family Ziphiidae; genus Mesoplodon; species Mesoplodon densirostris. The sequence goes on from NC_082664.1 coordinate 107,345,050, forward strand.
TTAATTAATTTTTTATTTTTGGCTGCGTTGGGTCTTCATTGCTGCATGCAGGCTTTCTCTAGTTGTGGCAAGCGGGGGCTACTCTTCGTTGTGATGCACAGGCTTCTCACTGCAGTGGCTTCTCTTGTTGCGGAGCACAGGCTCTAGGCGCGCGGGCTTCAGTAGTTGTGGCATGCAGGCTCAGTAGTTGTGGCTCGTGGGCTCTAGAGTGCAGGCTCAGTAGTTGTGGCACATGGGCTTAATTGCTCTGTGACATGCGGGATCTTCCCAGACCAGGGCTCCAACCCGTGTCCCCTGCATTGGCAGGTGGATTCTTAACCACTGCACCACCAGAAAAATCCCTAGACTGTCTTTTTTTTTTTTTTGCGGTACGTGGGTCTCTCACTGTTGTGGTCCCTCCCGTTGTGGAGCACAGGCTCCGGACGCGCAGGCTCAGCGGCCATGGCTCACGGGCCCAGCCGCTCCGCGGCATGTGGGATCCTCCCAGACCGGGGCACGAACCGGCGTCCCCTACATCGGCAGGCAGACTCTCAACCACTGCGCCACCAGGGAAGCCCTAGACTGTCTTTTAAAGTTGAGTTTTGAGAGTTTTCTTATACATTTTACATACAATGCCTTTGTCAGATATGTGATTTACAACGGTCTGCAGAGTATCTTTTCACCCTCTCAGCAGGGTCTTTTGCAGAACAAAAGGTTTTCATTTTGATGAGGTCCACTTTATCAGTTTTTACTTTTATGGATCACACACTTGGTGTCAAGTCTAAGAACTCTTTGCCTAACACTAGGTCCCAAAATTTTCTCCCTTTTTTTTTTTTTCCCAAAAAGTTTTATAAATTTACTTTTTACATTTAAGTCCATGATCAATTTTGAATTAATTTTTGTATACAGTGCAGGCTGAGGGATCCATTTTTTTTGCCTATAGGTGTCTGATTTTTCCAGCCCCATTTGTTAAAAGGCTGACCCTCTCCATTGACTTGCTTTTGCACCTTTGTTAACAAACAACTGGGCATATTCACATGGGTGTGTTTCTGGTCCCTCTACACAGCATGCATTTTAACTGGACATGTGTGCTCACACCTTCTCGAGCCCTCCTACTTGGCGGTGGATCAGCCCCACATTCCTTTAGGGCCCCCCTACAATGCCTCACACAAGAGGACTTGGAAAATGCTTCCAGACGGACAGAGTTGCAAGCCTTCACAAGAAAGGGGGTGTGTGGAGTCCTTGATGGCCCAGGGAATCACAAGAGGTCCCCAAGGAGGTGCGGGGAGCAGCACAGAAGCAGAGACACCTCGGCCCAAGGCATGGCCTGAGGAAACCAGGCTTTCTTTGGTTTCAGGTTTCGGGCCCTTCCGGCAGCACCTGGTGAATTCCAGCTGGGAAGCAGTAAAGGTAAAAACCCTCTAAGCCCAGACCCAGGAGCGCAGGACCCAGTTGGTTCCTTCTGTGGTTCTGAGAAAATCCAGCACGTAGGCTCCTTGGTGTCCAGATCCACACGGGAGCGGGGGGGGGGAACACACACTGGGTGCCCTGGGACACGAGCTAGCTTTTTGTCCTTGGGTTGTGACTCACCTGCCCATAGGGGGCCCATCTGGCTCAGTGGTAAAGAAAACAGGCTGAAGGGACACCCCTGGGAAGGATGGGGAGTGGCCCAGGAAGGCTGTGCTGCCCTGAGAGCTGGGGACCCCTTCTGGCTGTGGAGTGTCGGGAAAGTCAGTGCCCCCAGCCGTGGTGTTCTCATTCATGACATGGGGGAATAATAGTGCTGATGTTACGGGGTCGTTCTGAGGAGTAAAAGAGGTATGTGTGTGAAGCAAGTAAGTCTGTAAAAGCAGCTTTTTTAAAGCATAGCGCCTGGCACAGGGTAAGAGCTTAATACGTGGTTATAATTATAAACAGCATGGCTTCATTTTTAAGAAAGCAGCCAGGAGAGAGCATGTCCTCAGACAGGGCATGAAGAGAGGTCTCATCCGTAGAACAGAGCTCTCCTCCCTGAAGCAATTGCCCCACTCCTACCAGTCCTCACACGGTGTCATTTAGAGACTCAGAGCACAGCTGGCTATTTATTCACACTTGACCATCAATTTCATGCTTCTGTTGGATCAAGCCAAAGGTAGGATCTTGAGTCTGTTCTCAGAGTTACCCAGTCAAGCTGAAAATGCAGCAAAACCACTTGAATCGTGCGTTTGCAGCCACCGTAGCATTCATTTTTTAGCCTGTCCACACAGACACAGTCAAGGAAACTCTCCACTCTTGAGTTAGAACTTGGGTTTTTTTCAACCAGCAAAAAAACTCAGAGAACCCCAGACTCACTGCCAAGCCTCACTGCTGCACACAACATGCCAGAAAGGCCAGGTCAGGGCTTTATGAGTTCCTGGGTATTTGCAGCCAGTTCCTTGAAAAACAGGACTTTTTCTGCTGAATCCCAAATGGGCCCTGAGCCCTTCTTTTTGTGCCTCAGTTTTCTTATCTGTCAAATGGGGAGGTTGTGATGACTACAGGAATTAACACACATAAAGCCCTCAGAGCATGGCAGGGCAACTGCTGGTTCTCACAAATTTCATTCTTATTACTAAGAAGCTATTCTACCAGTCAGTTTTCTCAGTTGTGGGCAAATAGAACTGGACTTTGGAGAGCCACACAGGAAATAGAATGAGGGAGGGGATTATTTTGTAGACTCAAGATTCACCAATAAAGCTGGAGAATCAGGGCAGAAGGGCAGAAACAGAAGCAGGCTGGGGGTTTCCAGGAAGAGGTAGTAGAATGGCAAACTAGGTGCTCTGAGTGGCCCTTCCCCTGTAGATAAACTAGATAAGATAGAACTTCTGTGCACTGCTGGACACATAGTAGTAAAGGAAAGCCCATATACGTCATGCCATGCACAGAAATACATCACACATCCTCAGGGCTGCAGCCTGAAGGGGTGAGGGTCAGCACCCCCACCCTAACACACAAAAGGCAGGGGGGCACATGCCATTATCAACATTGTTTTTAGCAAAGGGGATAGAATGAAACCAAGGCTCTTACTGTAAGCCAGACCCTTGAAAGGAGATCCTGTGGTCTCTAGCACCCCTGACTCCCAGCAAAGCATATGCAATTTCTCTTGAGGATTTAAAACCTTAGATTTTCCACAAACTAAGATAAACTAAACATTTATTTCCAATCAAAGATCACCAAATATTCAAAGAAACAAACTACCCTCAGTAAGAATGAGCAGAAGCAGATATAGAACCTCAAAAACTTGAGGTTCTAAATCATTCTGCTAGATACTATCAGAAAATAACATAATTATATATGGAATGTTTGAAGAAGTAATGATAGAATCACAAAAACTAAGCAAAAACTATCAAAAGATTAGGCAAATTGAAAAAGGGAGTAATAGAGCTTATAGAAATTTAAAACACAATTGTTGAAGTGAAGAATTTAACAGATGACTTAAAAGACAGTTTAGAATTATACTAAGTGAAAGATGCCACTCACCAAAGACCACATATTGTATGATTACATTTAGATGAATGTCCAGATGAAGCAAATCTATTGAGACATAAAGTAGATTAGTGGTTGCCTAGGGCAGGTGAGTGGGGGATTGGGAGAAATAGGGAGTGACTGTTAATGGGTATGGGGTTTTTTTAGGGTTGATGAAAAGGTTCAAAATTGTGGTGATGGTTGCACAACTCTGTGAATATACTAGAAGGCAATGAATTATAGACTTTAAATGAGTAAATTGTATGGTATGTGAAATACATGTAAATGGCAGTTTAGAAACAGATAAGCAAAATTAATGAACTAGAAGATAGCTCTGATGATATTGTTTAAAGGGCAGCATAAAGAGATGGACAAGGAAGTGAAAAAAGAAATTAAGAAACATGGATAATAAAATGAGATATTTGAACATATGTTTATTTGGAGTTCCATGAAGAGAGAATGAATGAAATAAAGCACTAGCCAAGGAGATAATGGTTGAGACTATTGCAGAATTGGATGAAAGACATAAATCCACAGAGATAAGAAGTATAAAATATACCAAGCAAAAACAAACAAAATCAATACATATACACATCATAGTAAAACTGCAGAAAACCAAAGATAAGGAGATTTGAAAGTAGTCGGGGGAAAAGACAGGTCACCTACAAAAGACAATACAATTAGACTGAGAGTAAATTTTTCAAAAACAACAATAAAAGCTAGAAAACAATGGAGTAACATCATCAAAATGCTGGAAAAATATTGTCAACCTGAAATTGTGTACCCAGCAAAATTATTTTTCAAAACAAGGATGAAATGACATTTTCATTAAAGCAAGCATCAAGAGTTTACTACCAACAGGCACAACCCTAAAGGAACATGTAAAGGATATCGTTCAGAAGGAAGGAAAATTATCCCAGAAAGATGGTGTGAGATGCAAAGAGGAATTGTGAGCCCAAAGGTAAAATCTAAACTAGCATTATTTGTTAATAATGATAATAATAATAAATGGCTAATTTTAAGTTTAAAAATAAAGGATTGAACTAAAATATAGGACAATGAAAGCATAGAAGTTAAGAGGAGTGATTGAAGTTTAAGACTTCTAAGGCCCTTGTATAGACAGGCATCCTGATATCAAATTCAGACTTTGTTAAATTATGTATATTTATGTATAATATATATATTAATTTGAAGTATAGTTGATTTACAATGTTGTATTAGTTTCAGGTGTACAGCAAAGTGATTCAGTTGTACATATGTATATATATAGCTGAATATATATATATATATATATATATATATATATATATTCCTTTTTAGATTCTTTTCCATTATAGGTTATTACAAGATATTGAATATAGTTCCCTTTGCTATATACAGTAGGCTATTTTTGTTTATCTATTTTATATATATAGTGAAATGTATCTTAATCCCAAGCTCCTAATTTATCCCTCCCCACCTTTCCCCTTTAGTAACTGTAAATTTGTTTTCTATGTCTATGAGTCCATTTCTATTTTATAAATAAGTTCATTTGTATCATTTTTTTAGTTTCCACATATAAGTGACATCATGATATTTGTCTTTCTCTGTCTGACATACTTCACTTGGTATGATAATCTCTAGGTCCATCCATGTTGCTGCAAATGGCATTATTTTATTCTTTTTTATGGCTGAGTAATATTCCATTGTGTATACGTACCATATCTTCTTTAACCATTCATCTGTTGGTGGACACTTACGTTGTTTCCATGTCTTGGCAACTGTGAATAGTGCTGCTGTGAACATTAGGGTGCATGTATCTTTTTGAATTAGAGTTTTCGTCTCTTCTGGATATAGGCCCAGGAGTGGGATTGCTGTCTCATATGGTAACTCTATTTTTAGTTTTTTAAGAAACCTCTGTACTGTTCTCCATAGTGACTGTACCAATTTATTCCCACCAACAGTGTAAGAAGCTTCCCTTTCTCTTTCTGATAATGGCCATTCTGACTGGTGTGAGGTGGTACCTCATTTTAGTTTTGATTTGCATTTCTCTAATAATTAGTGATGTTGAGCATCTTTTCATGTTCCTGTTGGGCATTTGTATGTCTTCTTTGGAGAAATGTCTATTTAGGTCTTCTGCCCATTTTTTGATAGGGTTGTTTGTTTTTTTGATATTGAGCTGTATGAGCTGTTCATATATTTTGGAAATTAATCATTTGCAAATATTTTCCTCTAGTCTGTAGGCTGTCTTTTCATTTTGTTTATGGTTTCATTTTCTGTGCAAAAACTTTTAAGTTTAATTAGCCATTTGTTTCTTTTTGCTTTTATTAACATTAGGAGATGGATTCAAAAAATATATTGGTGCAATTTATGTCAGAGAGCAATTTACCTATGTTTTCCTCTAGGAGTTTTATAGTATCTGGTCTTACAATTTTATAGTGTCTGGTCTTATATGGTCTTTAATCCATTTTCAGTTTATTTTTTTATATGGTATTAGAGAATGTTCTTTTTTTCTTTTCTTTATTTTTTCAGCCACACCGCACAGGCGGCATGTGGAACTTCCCCAGCCAGAGATCAAACCCACGCTCCCTACAGTGGAAGCATGGAGTCTTAACCCATGGACCACCAGGGAAGTCCCAGGAGAATGTTTTAATTTCATTATTTTACATGGAGCTGTCAAGTTTTCCCAGCACCACTTATTGAAGAGACTGTCTTTTCTCCATTGTATATTTTTGCCTCCTTTGTTGTAGATTAATGGACCATAAGTGCAGGGGTTTATTTCTGGGCTTTCTATCCTGTTCCATTGATCTATGTGTCTGTTTTTGTACCAGTACCATACTGTTTTGATTAATGTAGCTTTATAGTATAGTGTGAAGTCAGAGAATATGATTCTTCCAGCTCCATTCTTCTTTTTCAAGATTGTTTTGGCTATTCAGGGTCTTTTGTGTTTCCATACAAATTAAGAAAAATATTTTGTTCTAGTTCTGTGAAAAATACCATTGTAATTTGATAGGGATTGCACTGAATCTAGATTGCCTTGGGTAGTATGGTCATTTTAACAATATTGTTTCTTCCAGTTCAAGAACATGTTATATCTGTCCATCTGTTTGTGTCATCTTCCATTTCTTTCATCAGTGTCTTATAGTTTTCTGAGTACAGGTTTTGTTTCCTTAGGTAGGTTTATTCCTAGATATTTTATTCTTTTTGATGCAATGGTAAATGGAATTGTTTCCTTAATTTCTCTTTCTGATGTTTCCTTGTTGGTGTATAGAAATGCAACAGATTTCTGTATATTAATTTTGTATCCTGCAACTTTACTGAATTCATTGATGAGCTCTAGTAGTTTTCTGGTGGTATCTTTAGGATTTTCAATGTATAGTCATTGCAAACAGTGAAGTTTCACTTCTTCCTTTCCAGATTGGATTCCTTTTATTTGTTTTTCTTCTCTGATTGCTGTGGCTAGGACTTCCAAAACAATATTGAATAAAAGTGGGAAAGAGGGGCATCCTTATCTTGTTCCTGATCTTAGAGGGAATGCTTTTAGATTTTCACCATTGAGTATGATGTTTGCTGTGGGTTTGTCATGTATGGCATTTATTATGCTGAGGTATGTTCCTTCTATGCCCACGTTTTGGAGAGCTTATCATAAATGGATGTTGAATTTTATCAAAAGCTTTTTCTGCATCTATTGAGATGATCATATGGTTTTTATTCTTCAGTTTGTTAATGTGGTGTATCACATTGATTGATGTGCAGATATTGAAAAAATCCCTGGGATAAATCCCAATTATATATGTGTGGCAAAATTTCAAGAGTAACTATGAAAGAGTAGAAATAAGAGTATATGGTTTCCAAGAGAGCAGGGAAACAAAACAGAATAAGAAAAAAATGAACAAAACTTTAATCAAAGGGACCAAAAAATCACCCCATAGGAAACAAGGTAGATGAATACACTGTTGCTGTCCAGCTGAATACTAGTTATTGTAGCTTGTCCCAATGGCACTGGCTGCTGCATACTCCCAGTGGCATTATTGTTACCCTGGGAAGATGGATGTTTCTTCTATCAGAGAGACTTGCTCCTGATTCAGAGTCAAAGATGAGTGCACGTGATTGGTTGATCCTGACCTGGCCACAGTGAGACTGACCTTTTCAGCATTTGTGGGGGGAGCCAGGCTCTATCTTCCACCAAGACCCCAGTATTAGGGGTTGCCCCAAATCAGAGGAAGGCCAAAGAAATAACAATGTTGATATGGATGTAAAATATTAAGTGAACTCTTCTTAGTTCAACCTATGTTTATTCAGTTCCTGATTTGGAAGACAGTCTACTAACACATGAATCTCCTCCTGTTCCTATTCCACCCCAGCCAGGTGTACTGCAGTACAATTCTGACACTAACCCCCTGGAGCACACACAGATTTCACAGATTAAGGGCAAAGTTCTCCACAAGACTGCCCCCGCTTCAGACACCAGCTGCATTTCAGGGGTCCTCAGGTCACCTGTGCTTTGAGAAAATTCTGGAATTTTCATGGCCCCCACAGTTTTGATAATTTGCTAGAATGACACACAGAGCTCAGAAAAGCACTAAACTTACAATTTTTTAAAATAAAGGTTACATATAGGTTGAATTCTGGATGGGTCCCAAATGCAGAAGTTTCATGCCCTCTCCCCATGGAGTCAGGGCACATCACCATTCTGGCACCTCAGTGCATTCACCAACCAGGAAATGCCATGGAACCTCCACATGCAGAGTTTTTATTGGAGTTTCATTGTGTAGACAAGGTTGGTTAAATCACTGGCCATGTGATTGAACTCAGTCTCCATCCCCTCCCTGAAGGTCAGGCAGCTGAAAGTCCCCACCCTCTAATCACGTGGCTGGTTTTTCTGGTGACCAGATCCCATCCTGCAGCTATCAAGGGACCACCATGAGTCACCCCACCAGCATAACAAAGATACTCCTGTTGCTCCAGAAATTCCAAGAATTTTGAAGCTCTCTGCCTGGAACTGGGGACAAAGACCAGATATACTCTTTTTCATATCACAGTTCCCTAGAAGGGTTCCTGTGTAGGGAGAGGAGATGGCTCATGAATAAGATAATTATAACCCAAAGCAGATTCTGAGAAGTGCTACATTATGAGACTCTGAGGAGGAAAAGATTAATTTCATTCTGGAGATCGTATGAAAGAAGGGAACCTAAAGCAAAGTGAGAAAAAGCTGCACCCCTGGGAGGTCACTGGGAAAGCCATCTGTTGGAAGCAGCAGTGAAGGACAGGATAAATTCTGGCAAGAGGGAATAAATTCTCTAAACCACCATGCACTGGGTGCTCCAGACACTTCATGCAGAGTGGTTTGCTGAATTCTTCCTACAGTCCAAAGAGGTTGATACTGTTATTCCCATTTTTCAGGTGAGGAAATGGGTGCTCAGAGGTTGGCTATCTGGCCTGGGGACATATGCCATGAAATGGCCATGCCTAGATTCCAATCTCAGGTGGTCCTGCTGAGTGAAGTCCAGGTTCAGCCCACTTGCCTCGCTCTTCCCCTGGGGGAAAATAACACTTGGTTCAGAAGAAGAGGACCTCTTCAAGCACAAGAATGGCTTTTAGAGAATTCCAGTGGTTAGGACTTGGTGCTTTCACTGCTGGAGCCCAGGTTCAATCCCTGGTTGGGAAACTGAGATCCTGCAAGCTGTGTGGCATGGCCAAAAAAAAAAAAAAAAAAAGGAATGGCTTTTAAACTTCCTAGAACTCAAGAAATATCAAGACCCACTACCCAGTGACCCAAGGGTGAGCAAAGTGAGGCTATTCACCCAAATGCCTCAGCCCTACATCCACGTCATCATGGCTGGCTTTCTGCCATGAGTTCATCTTTACCGTCTTTGAAGCTCTCCCACCAGTGCCTGAGACACAGACAAGATGATCTGCTGCTTGGTCTTCTTGCTCACAATGTGACCAGAACAGAAACCTTCTTACCAGCTGATGAGGAAGCAAACCCAAGCCCAGCTTCAGTGCCCTCTGCCACCCATTTGCCTTCTCCACGGGTCCCTGCTATCCGTCTCTAACTTCTGCTTTCTCCTTCTTTCTGGTGTTTTGCTCCAGGGCAGAGGCACTGGCAGTCTCTTTAAAGGCTGCTTCACTCTTAATCCTCAGACCAGGCTCTCTTCCTGCACCATCTACGGTTATTCAGTGTCCTCCACTAATGTGTGTGTAGACTCCGCTCAGTGTTAGACCTTCTGATCCTGGTTTGGGACCTCCCTGGGAGTATCCACTGAAAGTGCCAGCATATGGCCAACAGAGCATTGTAAGGCTAATCATCTAAGTGGGGTATTAAGACAAAGGTCCAAGCTAGTTCAGATATATACATTGGACCCATTATACAGATATAGGAACAGGCTTAGATGGACTAAATAATGCACAAGAGGGCACACACCTCCTAGAGTCAGTATAAGCAGCACACTGTCTGTGGGGGCCAGCATCAACATACCCCCATCCCCATAGAGGGCCTGGCCTGAAGCAGGCCTTCCAGTGGCTGTGTGTTGACTGGATACATGAATGATTGTCATCCTTTTCTATCCTCCTGCATCCTCCCACTGGAAGTCAACCTTGTGAATACCATGGCAACGTCTCATGAGTACCTACTCCATGCCAGGCATTGTAAGTGGGGATGTATGAAATGATAGAGAGGGAAAAGAGTGCAGTTCTACACTCAACAGCATTTCACCTCTGAGATTATTTCACCTCTAACTAATAACTTGAATGCATTTTTGTTGTGGTTGCTCTTAAATAGGAGAAGATTGTTTTAGAAAGAAGGAAAATACAGAAAAATAATATAAATGCTAAAAGTTCCCAATGAACAAAGGCATCTCCTATAAACTCCCAGAAGGGTGACTTAGTGCTGTTTACCAACAGCATGTACCAAAGACTTTAACACTAGGCTGGCCTGTGCTGGGCACCCTGCCCTCCCCAGTCGTAAGCCTCATCCCCTGACTGATGCAATGGCTGAGCATTATCTCCTGGTTCCTGAACACTTTTATTTTGGAGCCAGTACCACCTCATATTCTTTCAAAAGAAATTATGTCCTGAACTCTTTTAGAAGCGCCTGAGCCTGGAAAGGCAGCAAATAAAACAAGGGTTTTGTAAAAACACACCCTGGGTCAGTTGGGCTAGGATATTATATAACCGCACTTAAAATAAACCCAGGCTGGGGGGCCAAGAGGTCAGAGCTCTTGCCAGATTTGATCAACTTGATATGCAGAATAACTTCTCTATACTCCAGAGATGAGGTGGCTTTGTGCCTTTGTTACGTGTTGCTTTAAAAAAGCATAATAATAAAGAACAAAAGGCAGTGAATCAGAAGAGAAAAAGAAGCACCAAGCTGAAGAATGCTTTAGAATGAAAGATGAGTTGTGCAGACCACACTCAGGGACAGGCAGGTAACTGCTTGCCTTTCCAAGTAGAAGTAAATTGTTTCTTTTGATTCTGCTTTATTTTCTTTCCTAAAATCCCATGATAAAACTTTTTCCAACCTAGGGGAAAACGGACCATATGTATGACAGACAGTTTTGGACATTTTTCCAATCTGGCCCGCAGTGGGGTTTGTTTTGTTTTCTTGATTAATATGGGAAGGCCTGGGATAAAAGTCACCAGCATGAGGATACAAGGAGACCCCAACATCTCCCTGTAATGCGCAGGGACCTCACCTGTGATAGCAACCAGCTCAGTGCCAATCACTTCCGGGGCAACCACTTGGATGGGTTGTGTGGAATTTGACCTCAAAGGCTGGATAACCCCCACTCACTTGAACCCTTTTTCATGATTTCTTACACCTTATTTCTTTAATCTGGTGACTGTGTAGTGTGAACCCATCTTATGGGTTGGAAGAGAAGTAGCCATATTACTGTCCCCAGTTCATGCTGGCCCCTGTACAGCCTGAAGTAAGACTGTCCTTGCATCCTCATTTTGAAATGGCACAAGGATATGGGGAATATGTGAGCCCATGATGAAGAGCCTGTCCCTGGGCAGAAGGCTTGCTCCCATAGCAGTGGGAGCCCACCCAAGCAGCCTGGCCGCAGGGGGCCCCCGAGGATGAGGAGGAAACCCACACCTCGGTGGAGGAAGCCCCTCCCAGTCCGTGTTCATGAGGAGTGTCTTCTGTAGCTTCACAGCCCTCCCTGTAAACTGTGCTTTTATTAAGCACTCAGGCAAATGCATTTGGTCTGCTTATCTGGAGGAAAACCTGCCATTTACAGACAAGTGAGTCAAATGTTTACTTCTCATTACACCCTAAATCCATCCCCACATTGACAGGACGACAAATCAGAAGAAGCAGAGTAAGATCTTTTAAAAGTGACACCAGCACCTTTCCAGGGTCTTACTGGGGGTCCCCTTACGCCCACCCCTGCCCCCAGCAAACGTGGAGTTCTCAGTTCCCTCCTGGTGCCAAAGTAGAGCAGACTCTCTGACTGGTGTCCTGTGTGTTTGTTTTAAATTATGTTTTTATTTAAAAATACATTGAGATGTACAGAAAAGTTGTGGAGATAGTACAGAGAGTTCCCATATACACACTCCCCCCTCACCAGTTTCCCCTATCATTAACATCTTACACATCATACATTAGTATGGTACATTTGTCACAATGAATGAACCAGTATTAATATATTATTATTAACTGAAGTCCATAGTTTATTCCGATTTCCTTAGTTTTCACCCAGCATCCTTTTCCTGTCCAAGGGTCCCCTCCAGGATGGCACGTTACACTTAGTCCTCATGTGTCCTTAGGCTCCTCTGGTCTTTGACAGTTTCTTAGAGTTTCCTTGTTTTTGGTGGCTTTGACAGTTTTGAGGAGAACTGGTCCGGTATTTTATAGACCGTCCTTCAATTGGGATCTGTCTGATGCTTTTCTCATGATTAGCCAAGTAGGTTTGGGGAGGAGGAGTACAGAGGTCAAGTACCATTCTTTTTTTTATTTTTTATTTTTTTTTTCTTTTTGCGGTATGCGGGCCTCTCACTGTTGTGGCCTCTCCCGTTGCGGAGCACAGGCTCTGGACGTGCAGGCCCAGCGGCCATGGCTCACGGGCCCAGCCGCTCCGCGGCATATGGGATCCTCCCAGACCGGGGCACGAACCCGTATCCCCTGCATCGGCAGGCGGACTCCCAACCACTGCGCCACCAGGGAGGCCCTCAAGTACCATTCTTATCCCATAATATCAGGGGCACATACTGTTGATGTGACTGATCACCATTGACACTGATCTTGATCACCTGGCTGAGGGAGTCCTTCCCCGTTTCTCACTGTAAAGTTGCTTTCTCCCCCTCTTTATACTTCACTCTTTGGAAGGAGATCACTCTGTGCCCCTCACACTCAAGGAGTGAGGAGTTATGCCCCCTTGAGGACAGGGTATCTCCATAAATTGTTTGGGATGCATCTGCATGGAAGATTTGGCTCTTCCTGCCTCACCTGTTTATGTATTTATGTATTGATGTAATCATTTCTTTATGTCAGTATGGACTCATGGATAATTATTTTATACTTTGGGTTATGGCTTGCTTCCTTATCAAAGTCCATCTTCTCCTGAAACCTTTCCCACCTCCTATACTATCCCTGCTTACTAACATACCTCTTCCAAGGGAAACACAAGATCCCACATTTCATTTTCCACCATAGAAAGTTAGACTAAGGTGGGCACTTTTTTTAATTAACTGCATTCCTTTTATATATAAATCTGCTTGGGACTTCCCTGGTGGCACAGTGGTTAAGAATCTGCCTGCCAATGCAGGGGAGATGGCTTCAATCCCTGGTCTGGGAACATCCCACATACCGCGGAGCAACTAAGCCTGTGCACTACAACTACTGAGCCTGCACTCTAGAGCCCGTGTGCCACAACTACTGAGCCCATGTGCTGCAACTCCCGAAGTCCACGTACCTAGAGCCCATGCTCCATAACAAGAGAAGCCACCGCAATGAGAAGCCCGTGCACCGCAATGAAGAGTAGTCCCCATTTGCCACAACTCGAGAAAGCCCGTGCACAGCAATGAAGACCCAGTGTAGTCAAAAAAAAACCAAAACAAAACTGCTTGTACTCCTGTCCTTATCACATCACTTATCATATTTCATTGATGCAAAGAGCCATTTCTTTCTTTTTTTTTTTTTTTGCGGTACGCAGGCCTCTCACTGTTGTGGCCTCTCCTGTTGTGGAGCACAGGCTCCGGATGCGCAGGCTCAGCGGTCATGGCTCACGGGCCCAGCCGCTCCGCGGCATGTGGGATCTTCCCGGACCGGGGCACAAACCCGTGTCCCCTGCATCGGCAGGCGGACTCTCAACCACTGCACCACCAGGGAAGCCCAACTTCCATTTTTTTAAACAACACTTTGGCATCCTGAAATCAGATGAATCTTACAGTCAATTCTATCTTACACTTTGTTACAGTTGAGCAGAGCTTTTGCTTTCTTGGTGGTTTATACAATAATGCTTTGCGTTCACTCTCTGGGCTCAGATTTGATGAAATACATCATGTCCTTTCTGGATTACACACTCTGTCAGCATAGGAAACACTCTGGCCTATTTATCTTGCTCTGTGGAATCCACACCAGAATCTTGAGGGCATTAGGGTTGTATTTGTGTTGCCATAAATATGATGAAAATATATCCTGCAACACACACAGTCTAACACCAGAGAAAAGTACACAAACAATTGTGACCCTGGAGATCAGGCAGCAGAATGTCAGCTTGAACTGGGATTCAAAGGCAACCCTTAGCTCCTCTGGGGAGGGACAGAGCTTTTGGAGAAACAAACAAAAAAAAAAGAGGCTATTAGCAATGGTTTGTCTCATCTTCATCCTCACATCCACATTAGAAGCACATTTCACATTTTGAAAAAACGTTGGCATTACATTAGGGATGCTACACCTGGGATTCCAAAACCCATGGAGGCCCTGGTGGGCCTGAAGGCTGCAAGCCAATTTGAGACACCATTGATGGGTCCCAGGCCTCTGAACTAACATCTAAGCACAGGTAATTACGCTGCACCCCCGAACAGCCTTGGTAAGGTTGCACTTCTCTGAGATGCTCCTGACTCTCCCAGCTTTGGGTCCCACCCCCCTCACAAGCTGCACCTTCTCTCTGGGCAGGAAGATGTGCTGATGCAGTGTTTCCTCTCTCTCAGGCATTTGCAAAAATATCTAGACAGGGACTGTTGAACCCAAAGCATCTATGGAGGTGAAATTTCAGGCCCTGGGTTCCCCAGAGATGGGGATATGGCTGGGGAGCCATAAGATGCATTCGGGGTAGCAGTCCTCAGGCAGCATCCTGGCTGGGGTCATCCTCTCTTTTGCCCATTGTAAGATCATTCCTATCCTTTATCCGTCTTGGTAACTATGTTCTAAGAGCTCATAATTTGGAGACAATTACATAGTAAGCAGCCAGTTAATCAAGACGACATAGCCCTAAACATTTTTGTTGTTGTTGTTGTTGTATCTATTTATTTATTTATTTTTGGTTGCATTGGGTCTTCGTTGCCGCACGTGGGCTTTCTCTTGTTGCAGCAAGCGGGGTCTACTCTTCGTTGCAGTGCATAGGCTTCTCATTGCGGTAGCTTCTCTTGTTGTGGAGCACAGGCTCTAGGTGTGTGGGCTTCAGTAGTTGTGGCACAAGGGCTCAGTAGTTGTGGCTCATGGGCTTAGTTGCTCCACGGCATGTGGGATCTTCCCTGACCAGAGCTCGAACCCGTGTCCCCTGCATTGGCCGGTGGATTCTTAACCACTGCGCCACCAGGGAAGCCCAACCCTAAACGTTTATGCCACTAATAACAGTGCCTCCAAAATACCCAAAGCAAAAACTAATAGAACTGTAAGTCCTATTATTCCACAGTTATAGAGATTTTAATATTTCCCTTTCAATAATGGATAGAACACATAGATAGAAAGTCAGCAAAGATACAGAAGACTTAAACAAACTATCAACCAACTATCAACTGACTTAAACAAACTATCAACCAACTTGACCTAATTGACATTACAGAACTCTCCACCCCAAGCAGAATACAACTCTTTTAAGTGCATGTAGAACATTTACCAAGATAGACCATATCCTGAGTCATACGACAAGTCTGAATAAATTCAAAAGAATTCAAGATATACAAAGTATGTTCTCTGACTGCAGTGGATTTAAATTAGAAATCAACTACAGAAAGATATCTGAAAAATCTGCATATATTTGGAAATTAAATAATACCCTTCTAAATAAGCAATGGATCAAAGAAAAAATCAGAAGCAATAGTATAAAGTCTTTTGAAATAAGTGAAAGTGAAAACACAACATATTAAAATTTGTGGCATATTGCTAATGCAGAACTTAGGGGGACATTTGTAGCACTGAATGACAATATTAGAAAAGAAGAAAGGTCCCAAGTCAGTGAACTCAGTTTCTACCTTAAGAAACTAGAAAAAGAGCAAATTAAATCCAAACCAAGGAGAAAAAACGAAATAATAAAGATCAAAGCAGAAATCAATGAACTAGAGAACAGAAAGATAATAATGAGAATCAAAGAAACCAAGAGCTGGTTCTTTGAGAAAATCAATAAAATTGATAAACCTCTAGCCAGAGGATCAAGAAAAGAGAGAGAGAGAGAGAGAGCATAATTCTTGTTAATTTTTAAATTCATTTACCACTGCCTGGCTTCTAGCCCTGGTTCCACACTCAAGCTACTCCCATCAAAGTCATTAAAGACCTCTTTTTCTTTGCCATTTTACTTGACCTCCCTGGCGTCCTAATAATCTTTATGGTAGACACAGTATTGTTATTGTTCCCATCATACAGGTGAGGAGACTGAGGCCCAAGCTGACCAGATCCTCCTTTCTTCTCCCCTTCTTGGCTCAAAAGGTTGCTGTTAGGATTTAATCAAATGAAATAATAACCTGTAAAGTTTTAGCTCAGCTCATATCCTTACTAGTTCCTCAAAGATACATCAAATAAACACCATTTAATCGCAAGCTTCCCTTTCCAAGACCATACCCTCTTCCAAGCAGCTCATATCCTCAGACCCCGGCCACCAGAAAAGTCTGTACTCACCACTGTCCCTGCCTCTTCCCTAGTTCCTGGTAAAATAACCACATTTAGATTTTTCTAGATTTGCAATACAGAATTTTTGTGGGAATAATTGCCATCCAAAATTCTTCTCTTTAGAAGAAAAGAACTTCTCAAATCCTGAGACTCCTTCAGTAGACCAGAAGCTCAGACACTGTCACCTTTCAGATTCCCTTGCTGTCATCTCAAAGACAACTTCTAGATCTTGATGCCACAGAACTCCAGAAGGCTTTTGGATATGGAAAATGGGAGGGACTTCCCTGGTGGCGCAGTGGTTAAGAATCCGCCTGCCAGTGCAGGGGACACAGGTTCAATCCCTGGTCTGGGAAGATCCCACATGCTGTGGAGCAGCTAAGCCCATGCACCACAACTACTGAGCCTGCACTCTAGAGCCTGTGTGCCGCAGCTACTGAACACACGTGCTGCAACTACTGAAGCCCATGCACCTAGAGCCCGTGCTCCACAGCAAGAGAAGCCACTGCAATGAGAAGCCCACGCACTGCAATGAAGAGTAGCCCCCACTCACCACAACTAGAGAAAACCCGCACACAGCAACAAAGACCCAATGCAGCCAAAAATAAATAAATTTTTTTAAAAAAGAAAATGGGAGACTGTTAAAATCCCTACCTAGTTATTAACCCTGTCTGAAAGATGGAGATGTCAGCCTGACCTAAGTGATTTACTGTGAATTTAGTCTTCCTTCAGACTGTACTTTTTAGTCAGGTTAAAAAATATTGGTGGAAAAGAGTGATGGGGAATCTACACATATTTTTTAACTGTGGTAAAATATACATAACATATAACTTAACCATTTTAAACATAAAATTCAGTGGCATTTAACACATTCACATTCTTTTTTTTTTTTTTTTTGAAGAAGGACATCAGCTCAGCTTTTATTTATTTATTTATTTTTGGCCGTGTTGGGTCTTCCTTTCTGTGCAAGGGCTTTCTCTAGTTGCGGCAAGTGGGGGCCAGTCTTCATCGCGGTGCGTGGGCCTCTCACTATCGCGGCCTCTCTTGTTGCAGAGCACAGGCTCCAGATGCACAGGCTCAGTAGTAACACATTCACATTCTTGTGCAACCAGCACCACCATTCATCTCCAGAACTTTCCACCATCCCAAACAGAAACTCTGTACCCATTAAACTCTAACTCCCCATTCCCTCCTCCCTGGTAGTTACCATTATACTTTCTTTCTCCATGGATTTGACTATTCTAGCAACCTCATGTAAGTGGAATCATGCAATATTTGTCCATCGTGTCTCGCTTATTTCACCATAAATCTTTATTTCTGTCCACACTTGCCACTGAACCTGGCCACCTTCCCTCCCCCATTACATTCTTCTCTGTATCTGTTGCTTCTCTCTTTTCTGTCCTGGTCTCCAGTTTGTCTCCAGGACCCAGCACAGGCCTAGAACTTGACAGGGACAATTAACATTCATGAAGGAATATCATTGTTAATGAAACTACATTCCCAAGGAAGCGAAAAAACATACATCTCACTTTTAACAATGTGCTTTGTTCTATTTTCCAGTTATTAAGGAACGATTACATAAGACCTCCAAAGATCACAAAGAAACACAGAAAAATAGATTGTAATTCCCCATCTAAAAAGAACCCCAAGTATAGTGCATGTCCTCTCAATCCTTACTGTCATGTTCTGGGTTGGGTATCTGTTGCTGCAATCAAGCCAGCCCAGAACTTAATGGCGTTCATTTTATTATCCTTCCTGGCTGTGTGGGTCAGCTAGGCTCAGCTGGGCAGCTCTTCTGCTGGTCTTGCCTGGGTCTCTCTTGTGGTTGTAGTAGGAAGGAGGCTGGGACAGGATCACGGAGCTTGGCTGGGGTGCTAGGACAGCAGACCTTGCCACAGGAGGTCTCCCCATGGGGTAGCCTAGGGGAGAAGTTGCTAAGCCCTCTTATGGCTTAGGCCCTGAACTGGCTGAATTATGGTGGTAAAATGAGTTCAGGCCAGCTCGGGTGCACTGTGGGAGGAGATGACACCAGGCTGTGAATACCAGAGGCATGCTCCACTGGGGACTGTCTTAGCTCCAGCTGCTATAACAGAATACCATAGACTGGTGGCTTAAACAATAAATGTCTATTTTTCACAGTTCTGGAGGCTGAAAGTCTGAGATCAGGGTGCCAACATGGTTCTGCCAACATGGTTGGCCCACTTCCTGGTTATGGCCCACTTCCTGGTTATTACCTCACAGAGTCTTTCCTTGGTGCGTGTATGCAGCATGCAGACAGAGTTCTAGTCTCATCATGCCCTTATAAGGATGCTAATCCCATTGTGGTGGCCCCACCTTCATGACCTTATCTAGACCTAATTATCTCCCAAAGGCCCTATCTCTAAATACTATCACGCTGGGAATAAGGACTTCAACATATGAATTTTGGGGGGACACAAACATTCATTCCGTAACTGAAGCCACTGAAATCGAGTAGGACCCTGCTGGGCCCTCTCCAGTACAAAAGCCCCTCCATGTTCCGTGTTTCTTGTTTGTAGAAAAAGGCTTTCATCTCCTAGGCCTTCCCAGAGTTCCAAAGAGCAGATTCAAGCAGTTACTAATTAGGAAAGTGAGGGAACAGAAACAAAGGAAACAGGAGGAAAAGCAGTCAAGCACAAAAACTGATAATAGCTTAAACAATAGTTCAGCGATAACACAGAGTCCTAGTTCCTCCTCAAGGGGTGTACGCAACAATCTAATGCAAATCTTTGTGCTGTTCTGCAGAAACTAAGACTCCCCACCCAGGTGGAGGATGGTGACTACACACTGACCACAAGCCCGTAGACCCAGACTGGCTGGAACCAGAAAGTTAATAATTAAGACTCCTGAAACACCACCCTGTTACCTCACCACCAATCAGAAGAAACTCATGCCCCCTGCACCCCTCACCCCAAATGTTGCCTTTAAAAATCCTTCCCTGAAAGCCATCAGGGAGCTCGGGTCTTTTCTTTTCTTTCTTTCTTTTTTTTTTTTTGAAGGAATTATATAAAGATCTTGTTTATTTTTTAAAAATTAATTAATTAATTTTTGGCTATGTTGGGTCTCTGTTGCTGCACGCGGGCTTTCTCTAGTTGTGGCAAGTGGGGGCTACTGTTTGTTGCAGTGTGTGGGCTTCTCACTGTGGTGGTTTCTCTCTTTGTTTTTTTAAATTTATTTTATTATTGTTGGCTGCATTGGGTCTTCATTGCTGCACGTGGGCTTTCTCTAGTTGCAGTGGCTTCTCTTGTTGTGGAGCATGGGCTCTAGGCACACGGGCTTCAGTAGTTGTGGCATGAGGGCTCAGTAGTTGCGGCTCATGGGCTCTAGAGTGCAGGCTCAGTAGTTGTGGTGCACAGGCCTAGTTGCTCCGTGGCATGTGGGATATTCCTGGGCTGAAACCTGTGTCCCCTGCATTGGCAGGCTGATTCTTAACCATTGCACCACAAGGGAAGTCCAAGTTTGGATCTTTTGAGCATGAGCTGCCCATTCTCCTTGCTTGGCCCTGCAGTAAATGCTGTACTTCTCTTCACTACAACCTCGTGTCAGTACCAAACTGCCAAGTTCGGTTTGGTAACACCATCTTGGAGATATGTTACCACATGAGCTAATATTACCCTTCTGAAGGGTTATACCAATTCCCCTTTGCAGTAGCAGTGAATGAGAGTACATGTTGCTTCATTACACACCCCAACACTAGGGTGTTATGGTTTCTAAAATCTTTGCCAGTTTGATTAGTACCACAGTGTTAATATAAATCCTATTAAACCAGCACCTTTAAATCAAGACAAAGGTCATTGAAAGGAGTGGAGAGGTATCATTAACTCAATTCCTTTGAATTTCCTGACTGGTCATTTTTTTTTAGGAACTGAAAATAACCTTAATAATGATACATTACATCTGTATATTTGAACTTTTTTCCCCAAGATTTTTACAGATGTCAATCAAGTGGTCTGGCTTGACTAGAATTAATGACCAATGTAACATACAGGCAAAAATATCTCCCACATTCGATTTTGAAAAATAAACTGAAAATGAAATTAAACACCCCACTCCCTCATTTGGACAACAAAGACTCCTGCTTCTCTATTTAGTACGTACCCCACAAGGCACTTTTTTTGTCAGTCAAATATTCAAATCTAGGTGATTGGAAAATTTGTTTGATAAAATTCTGGAAGTCTAAGTAGACAGAGTTATTATTATGTTTTGTTTGGGATAATCCTGGAATCCCAGTGAAGAATGCAATCATGCAGGATTTGTGGGACAGATCATTCCATGTCATTCCACAACAGCTGGAGCACACCACTCCGGTGGTGCTGGTCCTCCGTGGTGGCAAAACTGACAAGAAACGAAAAACTGAGCAAGAGAATGTCAGCAAGTCCTATGGGCCATGAAGATTATAGGGCACAGTGATGTGTTGGATGGTGACTTGGGAACTCCTTTAGCAGATGTGGGCCAGGAAGGCCTCTCTGAGGATGTGACATTTTGACTGGGACCTGAGTGACCAGGACCAGCTTCCCTGGGAAGTGGTCCAGGCGGAGGGAGTAGCCACTGTAAAGGCCATGGGTAGCATCACAGGACCACGGGTATCAGAGCTGGAAGAGGCGGAGAGGAAATGGAGGCAACAGGCTTGTACCTTGACTTTCCAGACCCAAGTTCCTTTGACTACATGCCTCTGGGTAATTAGAAACCAGACCAGCAGGAGGAATGTTCTTTTGGGCTGAGATAATTTTTTTTTTTTTCTTTTTTTTTGCGGTATGTGGGCCTCTCACTGTTGTGGCCTCTCCCGTTGCGGAGCACAGGCTCCGGATGCGCAGGCCCAGCGGCCATGGCTCACGGGCCCAGCCGCTCCGCGGCATATGGGATCCTCCCAGACCGGGGCACGAACCCGTATCCCCTGCATCGGCAGGCGGACTCTTAACCACTGCGCCACCAGGGAGGCCCTGGGTTGAGATAATTTTGGTTAATTGTTCCATCTGTAGTTCACTGGGAAAAAGTCAGATGTGCTGAATGGATGAGGGTGCATTTCCACCCAGTTGCAGAGACAGGGTAAGCTGAACAGACCTAAGGTTGAGGTCCTCTATGGCTCGTAAAGTCTGGGGGGATTGACACTCGGAGAACACTTTATTTTGTAAAGTGTCTCCCTTGCAAGAAAGATCATGTGACTAATGACTCTGCAGTCCTCAGGTACCCAGCCCCTATCAAGAGCATGAACTGCTGATCTTATAGCCTAAACAGTACCTCCCCTCCAACACCCTTGATTTTGCTTGTTATGGATCAGGTAGCTGTTCTGGTTAAGCTTCTGCTCCTGGCTGCACAGAAGACCTGGGGCCTCCATAGGTCTGGGAGCCACAAGCAGAAGCCTGAACCTGCCCAGGCTCCCAGACAGGGACTCACTGGAGCTGAGGGCACCGTCGACAGACAATGAAAGTGTAGTGTTGTTCTTGGGACAAAACCACTGGAGATCAATTCAGAGATGAATAACATCCAACCGTGTCCCTCTGAAAATCAAGTTCCAGTGGCAGTCTCTACCTACCTTCCTTTCTAGCCAGGTCCCTGGACATGGCAGACTCCTTATTGCTATTTCATAGCTAGGCGGGTGATTCCTTTCCGTACTTTCTCTTCCCCACTCAGTCCTGTCCAGTCCTCGCAGGGCAAATACAGCTGATAAACTTCTAAGTTGAAAGGCAGTATCCCTGATATATAAAGAGCTTCTATAAATAGAAAAAAAAAAAGGTGACTGACCCTAAAGAAAAGTAAGCCTAGGGCTTCCCTGGTGGCGCAGTGGTTGAGAGTCCGCCTGCCGATGCAGGGGACACGGGTTCGTGCCCCTATCCCGGAAGATCCCACATGCCGCGGAGCGGCTGGGCCCGCGAGCCATGGCCGCGGAGCCTGTGTGTCCGGAGCCTGTGCTCCGCAACGGGAGAGGTCACAGCAGTGAGAGGCCCGCGTACAGCAAAAAAAAAAAAAAAAAAAAGAAAAAAAAGAAAAGTAAGCCTAAGATATGGAGAGTCACTTTATAGAGAAAGGAATGCAAATGACTTACCCACGTGAAAATATGTCCAAACTTGCTCAGAAGAGGAAAGCAAATTAAAGCCATGCTAAGATCAGATTGGCAAAAATCCAAAACTTTGACAACTAGTGTGCAAGGCTGTGAGGCTGATGGGCACTGTCATACTTTGCTGGAGAGAATGCAATGTGGTACAGCCCCAATGGAGAGGAATTTGGCAATCTCAGCAAGATAATATATGTGTTGCTCCAGCAATCCAGAAAATTTCTAGAAGCTCTCCCAAAGGTACACTGGCAAAAATAAGGCAAGACAGCTGCACAAAGATGGGGAAAGTGTGTATAAGAAGGGAGGGGTGCCTAAATATATGTCACATATTTGTTTTTGAAAATTAAAAATGAAGGATAAATCATAAAACGAAAAGATAGTTTCTTATGGAGGGGAAAAACAAAGGAACTAGACTTCTTTGAGTAAAGTTTGTTCTGTAGATTTAACTATGGAACCATGTAGCATATTTTACATACTAACAAAGCAACGTTAAATTTTTTAAAAAGGAATCCATAGAAATTATGAGTAAATTGAGTTTATGAACCTAACAGTGTGTCCAGTTAGTGACACAACCACACAGAGAGGAACTCTGATGAGTAGTTTTGAAACCCAGCAATTTACTTTAAGGACAAAAAACCCAATAGAAAATAAAAATATCTCAGACTTTTCAGTCATCATATTGTTAAAAGTGGAGTTAGTATTGTTATTCCGAGACTGTTGTGTGTAGAGTGTGGGTTAAAGTGAAATGTGCATTGAAGGATATTTAGCATCTCAGCCTCTGAGGCACTGTCAGTAGCTTTCCCTTAAACACTAAGAGCACTCCACATATGTTCAAACACCCTCTGTGGGGACAGTATCACCATGGAGAGCCACTGCAAGGGCTCTCAGTTTTACAGATGAGACATCGAGGCTCTTAAAGTCTAAGTCATTTTCCCAAAGTCAAATGCCTGAGGTGGTGCCCAAGGGGCAAATCTGGAATTGAACTGCACCCACTAGACTCCAAGCCTGTTCTCCTGACTCCTACAATGAGTTGTGACCTCCAAGTTGACCCTAGTACTACCATCTCTCCTGCCCACCCTCTACCTGCTCTGAGGACGTTTACTTTCCACAGGCATTTCCCACCCATGGTAGGAACAGGGCAGCACAGTGCTTGGAAAAAGGAAGGACTTGAAAAATGTTGAAAAAAGAATGAATGAATGAATGAATGAAAACAGAGAAAATTGCCTTCTTTTCTGCTTGGAAAAAAAGCTAGTAGGAGAAAATAAAGAAGAAATGATTCTTAAGGAGAGGCCAGGATTCAAGAGCCATTGAGATACCTCTGTGTCAGGGGGTTTCCAAGGCCACCCTCAGGCTCCAAAATTCACCTGAATCAGGACTCAGAAAAGCTGTTATACTCACGGTTGCAGTGTACTGCAACAAAAGGATCCATATTGAAATCACCAAAGGGAAAGGTGCATGGAGCAAAGACCAGGAGAGACCAGGTACAAGCTTCCAAGTGTCCTCTCCCAGTGGAGTTGCATGGATACATGTAACTCTCCCAGCAATGCCATGTGACAACAGGTGTGAAGTGTTGTCAACCTGGGAAGCTTATCTGAGCTTTGGTGTCTAGGGTTTTTATTGGGGTCATTCACGTAGGTATGCAGTGCCTGCCTGCCTGACCTCAGCTACTCAGACTCTGGAGCAAAAACAGGCATCCACCATAAATCACACTGTTGGCATAGACTCTAGTCAAACTAGCACAATGTGACCCAAGGCCACAGGCATACAAAACTGTTCTAATCAAGCAGAACATCCCAAGGGCTCAGAGCTCTTTCTCCCAGGAGCCAGCTAAGGGCCAGTCCTGAAGACAGGTGTTTCTTGGAAATGTGCAGAGTTTGAGCAACCACAGCCTGCTGGGTTAACCCTTTCCTGCCCAACCTCCTAAGCAGATGTGAGAGGTGTGCAGGCCCACCCACCCCGTGTCCTCCAATACTTCCTACATCAGCACCTTCTTGAGGATCCAAAATCATTTCCAAAATGGGGTTTGCAAGTTGATCCATTGGAGGACAGGATGAAAATATCAGGATTTCCATTTCTATGTTTTTTTCAAAAAAGCTGTGATTAAAAACACATAAAATTTACCATCTCAACCATTTTTAGGTGTACATTTCAGTAGTGTTAAGTACATTCACGTTGTTGTGCAACAGATATTCAGAACTTTTCATCTTGCAAAACTAAAACTCTGTATCTGTTGAACAACAACTCCCCATTTCCCCCTCCCCCAAACCCCTGATGACTATTATTCTACTTTCTGTCTCTATGAATTTGACCACTTTAGATCCATCATATAGGTGGAATCATACAATATTTGTCTTTTTGTGACTGGCTTATTTCACTTAGCATAGAATGTCTTCCAGACTCATCTATATTGTAGCATGTGCCAGAATTTTCTTCCTTTTAAGGCTGAATAATACTTCATTGATTGTATAGATCACATTTTGTTTATTCATCCATCAATGGACATTTGGGTTGCTTCCATCTCTTGGCTATTGTGAATAATGTTGCAATGAACATGAATGTGCAAATATCTCTTTGAGCTCTTGCTTTCAATTCTTTTGGATATGTACCCAGACATAGGATTGCTAGATCACATGATGATTCTATTTTTAATATTTTGAGGAGTGTCCATACTGTTTTCCATAGCAGCTGCACCATTTTACATTCCCACCAACAGTGCACAAGGGTTGCAGTTTCTCCATATCTTTGCCAACACTTGCTATCTTTTTTTTTTTTTTCATAGTGGCCATCCTAATGGGTGTGAATCTCTATGTTTTTAGTCTATAAAGCTAAATTTCATAGCTGGACCAAAGCTGACCTGGCTTTGTACATCTGCAGGTCCCTGGACAGGCTTGGTTTCCTGAGGGAAGAGGGAACGTGTCACCCTTGGAGCAAAGGACACCATGGTGATAGGCCCTCCATCTTTGAATCATTTTTATTTTATTACAGAGTATTTCAGCCCAGTTAATGGGTTTCAGAATTATATTATCCAGTTTTAATTAAACTAAGCCTCAAATTATGATCAAGGAATCTTTACAAAAATGATCTTCAAAAACCCCACAGATATAAGATAACATGATGCAAACCTGAACAAACATGTGAAAACAGCCAAGTGACCCTTTCCCTAACCTCATCTGAGTTCTCTCCCAGACACATTTTGATGTAAAAACAAGAACAATCTAATAATAAATTGGCCAAAAAAGGGGAAGAATTAAGAAAACCACTGAAAATATAGATATACATCCACATATTAACAGTGAAGCCCACATGCAGTGTGTATCATGCCTTAAGACACGAAGACATCAGCTAATGATAGTGTGTGCACACTAAAATCTTTTATCAATAGGGGCATACAATCAAAAATATTTGGAGACAACTGCTCTAGTTAGAGGATTAGGAATTACGGGGTCACTGTTTTTCATACTGGATTTTTCAGGCAAGAGACCCACTAGTGTGGAGGAATAACCAAAAGATATTGGGCTCAGGCTGGGACAGTCGTCACATATAGAGAAGAGAACTTGGCTTTGTTAAGGAAAGGAGAGTGACCTGGGAGCTATCCCAAGCCCTAAACAGTTGACCCCAATGTTGTGGTAACATCTCCTTTGTGACTACTCCCTGGAACTCCTCCCTTCTTTTAAACTTATCCTCGGTTTTGTCATCTGTAAAATGGTGACATCATCGGGGGACTGGGGTGAGGTGCTGGGCGTAGTGCCTGCACACAGGGAGGATGCTCCAGGGGCAGCTAGTCTGATTACTGGACTCTTTGTTAAGCTTTCAGAGCCAGAAAAATATTACATACAAAAATATTCCATTGTGAAAACGTTATGACCAGTATAGAAAGAAATAGGAATCTCCCCTAATTCTCCCCTTAAGGGATGACCATTTTCAGTATGTTTCCATTTCCATAAATGGCTGCAGGAAACAGTCTGAGATCCTGATTTTTAAACTTACTTCTTTTCATGGGTTTTCCTATGTCAAGAAATTCTTTGTAAAATCATTTCGAATGGCTACATTATGCTCCACCGGTAGCTGTCCTATACTTAGTATGCTAGGCCTCCTGTCACCTCTGTGGGCTTCTTCCTGTGCCTGGTGAGCCCCTCCCCAGCTCTGGCCTTAGTTTCTCTCTCCCCGGAGCACCTCCAGCCTGATGGGGTCGGAGGGAGCCCAGGCCTGGGTCTCAGCACCCGATGGTTCCCAGGTCCCTTCCAGCCCTGCAGGTCAAGAAGAAGTAGCTGTCATTTCCTCTTCCATGGTCAGCCCCCGGACATGCACACACAGGCACTCCAAGACCCTCAGCCAGAGCCCAGCACAGAGGCTGCACGCAGGAGTGCCTAGTCCACATCTGATGACTGATGGATAAGTGAACGAGAGAAGAATAGAAGGAAGAGGGAAGGAGGGAGAGAGGGAGGGAGGGTGGGGGTTTGCACATACCTCCAAGCTCCGCTATTCCTTTCCCTCAAACACTCTTAATCCTCCAAGCCCCAGTCAGAGCCGCCTCTGTGCAGCCCTCTTAGGCTGCAACTCCATGTGCACAGTCTTGCTTAACCTTCACAGCAACCCTTGTGAGGGAGGTCCTGTTATTACTATGTTTTGCAGATCAAGAAACTGAGGCTCAGCAAGTTTTAATAATTTGCCCAAACCCACACAGTAGGGAGAGAAAAAAGCGGGGTCTGGGCCCCTTCCTAATGCCCTAGTCGGGGGTCCTCACCCTCAGGCTTCCGCAGCTGGGTGGGGGCGGCAAACACAGCCCTTGGAACCGGAACCAGGACTCTTGTGATCACGTCCGTTCCTGGTCTGTGTCTCCTCTGAGAATGTGACCCTCCAGGACACGCCAAGCCCTAGCAGAGGACCGCATTGCAAGCACTCGGGGAGTTTTTCTTGAACGCCTGAGTGAAGAAATGCTTTCCTGTTTCCTGGTACTAGCCCCAGACTCTCACTTGATAAGGGAAGA
Organism: Mesoplodon densirostris; assembly: GCF_025265405.1. Classification (NCBI taxonomy): domain Eukaryota; kingdom Metazoa; phylum Chordata; class Mammalia; order Artiodactyla; family Ziphiidae; genus Mesoplodon; species Mesoplodon densirostris. The sequence goes on from NC_082664.1 coordinate 107,372,596, forward strand.
ATCAGATTTTGGAAAAACAACAACCGCTTTGCAACACCAGTTGGTGCCACAGTCTCGGTGGATTTTGAAAAAAATTCAGAGAGCAACTGGTGTCTTTTCTCTTTCTCTCGGTTCCCTTTGTTAAACTGCCGTGTGTTCCTGGTGACCAGATCTCGGATGACATGGAGGCAAGGAGAAGTGGGAGAAAGGCAGAAGGCGGGACTCTCTGATTCCTGAGGACCTTTGTGACTGGTGGGGTTCAGGCTTTTTGCTTGATTATGGGCCTGGCATGGGCACTCAGCTCCCTGCGGAGCCTGGTGGCTCCTGTGGCTAGAACAGTACCCTGGATTCCACTTTGGTGACGGTTATACCAGGCTTTGTCCCTGCCCCCTTGAGCACAAAACACTCTGCAGTTCTAGCTGAGAAAGTGTGCCAGTCTGAAAAGCACAAACCCCTGGCTCTCTCTGTTCTGCACAGAACGGATACTCTCTTTGCTAAAACAACCAACCCTCCTTGGCAGAAAGGGTGGTGGCAGCCAGTGGCCTGCCGACTGCTTATGCAGAATGTTCTACTCACTGCATCTGACAGGCCCAAGCTCATCAAATTCTAATAAATATCACTTTCAATAAATCCCTCTTGCACGACTTTCTCAAATTAATATGGATTAATTATAAACATCGATCCCTCATATAAAGTCCCGATTGTGCCAGATGCTGTGCTGGGCACTTTTTGTGAATCATTTAACATTTGTGAAAACCCCTCCGGCTTTTAATTATGCCCATTTCACAGATGAGAAAACTGAGATGCACCAAGCCTAAATAACATGCCCAAGGTTGCCCAGTGAAAGGTGGCAGAGCCAGATCTCAAACCTTTGTCTTTCTGACTCCAAAGCCCATGCCTTTCCCTGCAGCACTGTAGTCGGGGTCTCGCTTTGCATGTGCCCCCTTCTGCCCTGTTCCCTCCTCATTCCAGGCTTGGCTGCTGATGACCACTAGCTTGGCCTATTTTTTGTAAAATGCTATTGTCTGCCATGGGTCACAGTGTAGATGGCCCAGGGCACCAAGTGTGTGTCTGTGAGACAGAGAGGGAGAGAGAGAGAGAGAGAGGGAGAACACATGCTTGAGGGAGCCGAGTGTCCACATAAGTCAGTGCCTGGAGACTCTTTCCATGATTGCAGGTTGGAAGGAGTTCCTCAATATCCCAAATCAGATTCTGACTTCAGTCCCAGGTTGGCTGTGTCACTTTCAAGAGTTATAATGAGTTGGATGGATGAACTGGCATGTATCTGAAACTCAACCAGGCCTCATCTCATTACCCACTGGAAGCTCACCTGTATGAGTCAGCTTGGGCTGCTATAACAAAATACCATAGGCTGAGTGGCTTAAACAACACACATGTATTTCTCACAGTTCTGGAGGCTGGGAAGTCCAAGATCAAGGTGCCCGCAGATTTGGTTCCTGGTGAGAACTTTCTTTCTGGCTTGCAGATGACTGCCTTCTGGTTATGTCCTCCCTCACATTGCAGAGATAGAAAGGCTCTGGTCTCTATTCCTCTTCTTATAAGGGCCCTAATCCCATCATGGGGGCCCCACCCTCATGACCTCATCTAAACCTAATTACCTCCCAAAGACTTCATCTCCAAACACCATCACATTGGGGGTTAGGGTTTCAACATATGAATTTGTGGGGGGGAGGCATCTTTTCAGTCCATAGTTCCCCCTCCCAACACCAGTACAGCTTACCACACATACTGGTGACCTCAGGATGGCTGCAGACTTCCCATAGCCATCCAGGCAGCTTGGCCAAGGCCCTGGGAGGCCTGCAGCCAGTGGAGGTGCAGTTACCCTCCTGTCTGCCCTCTGTCCTCAGTGGTGGATGTCTATTGGCTCCAGTTGTTCCTCCCGTTGCTCAAAGTACTCCAGGGGAATCAGCAGGCCCCAGGACTTCCAGCCCCACAGTGTGGGCGACGGTGGTCACCTCTTTCCAGGGAAGGCTGGCTGCCCCTTAGCAGAGTCCCTAGAGCTGGTGGTACAGGGCAGATCTCCCAAGCTGCCAGCTCTCCCTGTAAGGACAGCTGGGAGGGAAAGAGGAAGAGGGAGACATTCTAGTTAGGAAGAGAAAATATGCCAGGAAGATACTGGAGAATAATTCCATGGTAATACTCGAACAAGTTCAAGTTTATACTGGTCCACAATCCCTTATCTGCAATTCTGACATCCAGAGATTTCTAAATATTAAAAGTTTTCCTTCATCTATTTGATGGCAAAACATGACCTGAGCTGAGGCGAGGCAATGTGTGACATCTGTATGTATTCCACCTAGAGTGCCTATTCCTATTTCCTGCACTGAAATGTCAAGGTGGCTGGTTGTGGAGTACAGCCCTAGACCAGGAGCTCCACTAGAATCCAACAGTGGAGGGATTCTAATGTCAACCTCTAGTCAAGGCTGTTTGAGCATCAGATTAGAGGCTTGAAAGGAAACAGCTGATAAGCAGAAGCAGGGCCTTTCAGTCTCCTGGGCATCGTCTTTCAGATAAGTAAAATACACAGAGGTGTCAAGTCCAATGTCAAATGTGCTCCATTCCACACCTATTGCTCTATAAAGGCCACAGAGGACTACAGTTTGGCCTCCCTGCACTTTCTACTTCGGCAAGAGTAACGCCATCAACCTTCTGGAAAGCACCACCTTATAGAGTGTAATGGGTGAAGTGTTCTTATAAAGCGGGGAATCTGGACACAAAAACAAGCATGCACAAAGGGGAGGTGATGTGAAGACTGCAGTTATGCTGCCACAAGCCAAGGACTATTGGGGGCTACCAGAAGCTGGAAGAGGCAAGGTAGGATCCTTCTCCTACCAGGTTCAGAGGGAGGATGGTCCTGCTGACACCTTGACTTTGGACCTCTGTCCTGCTAGACTGTGAGGTGATAAAGTCCTGTTCTAAGCTCCCTGTGCCTCCGCGACTCCCTCTGCCCGGCACACTCTTCTCCAGCTTCTTCATCTGGCTCACCCCCATCTGTCCCCTAGAACTCCCCTGCATCCCCTCTGTGAACTATGTCCTAACCTGCAGACTGGGTCAGGCATGCCTCTGGGGTACGTGCACCTTGACAGAAGCAGCTATGTGGGGCCTTGTGCGTGGGGCAGGAACCATGGCCCCCCTGTTGGCCCCTCGCCACTCCTTGAGGGCAGGCCCACCGAAGGCCCTGAGAATGGACTGGATGACCCCGATGATGGCTTTTCAGGAACTCCCCTTGGCCCTCCATAAAGCAAGGTGAGTCCACCCGTTTCCTTCTGCAGGAACTCTCCAAGCTGGGTCTGGGGCGTGACATGGAGGTGGAGCTGCGGATTCTTCAACTGCCAGTGGATTACAGAGAGGTGAAGCAGAGGGTCACCAGAATCTGGGAGGATCTTCAACCGCAAGTAAATGACAGCTGGGGAGGCAGTCGGGCTGGGGGACAGGGGGCTGATTATGTGGTGGAGACCCAGAACCTGTGAACCCCAGGACACTGTTTCTAGGGTGGATGGCTGAAGTGTACCCTGCCCCCGCATGCCACCAGTAAGGGCCCAGATGATTTCATAAGGGTCTACTTGTAAAAGTTTAAGATGAAAGACAGAGTAGATCTTGGAATAAGACTCTGGAGAGAGAGAAGGAGGAAAAGAAATGGAAGCTTTATTCCCAGCCTGGACCCAAAGGTAGTTTCCACCTAACAGAGAGGCCCTTGGGTTAGGTCCCCGCCAGGCCCTTGCAGGGCAGGTGGGTTGTGAGGTGGGCTGAGAGGCAAGGACCTCTTGGACCTAGGAGAGCAGTTTGAGGGCAGCCCCCACTGGGAGACGGGAGAGTGGCCCACCTGGGGAGGCCCATCTTCATCACTCCCAGCCTATCTTACCACAACAGAGTTACTATATAGGAAGCTGGTGCAAATATCCCCCAAATTCGACGACCAGATAATATTAATAAAACACAGACCACCAAACCATTAAGACAACACCCCAAATATGTTGATAAGACAATCAGCTATTTTTTCAAAGAGGAAAAATAATCGGCTCAAAAAATTCTAACAATATTTTATTAGACTGTTACTAACTTCCTCTATTAAAGAGTTTCATAAAAGAGATGGAAGCCTCCACAGAAAGGCTAAGCTTCTCCTGGGACACGCTTAGATACCAGCTGGATCCCCCAGGGAAAAGGGGAATACACTACCCTGTAAGACTATTTTAAAATATAAAAGTATTTAAATTAGATGCCACATGGGTTTCTATCCAGCTGTTTTTCGTTCCAGCACATTCATCAGGGGAAGCAGGCAGGGGATGGGGGTGACGCTGGCACATTTGGGATGTTGAGGTGTCTTGCACCCCGGAGCTCTCCCTCTGTGTGGTCTGGGGGCAGCGCAGACCTCAGTTTCCCTAATCTCCTGCCGCCACGTGTGTTCACACAGCTCGTTGTGCATGTGGGCGTGGACCCCGCCGCCAAGGCCATCTTTCTGGAACAGTGCGGCAAGAACTGCGGCTACAGGGACGCCGACATCCGGGGCTTCCACCCTGAGTGTGGCGTGTGCCTTCCGGATGGCCCGGAAGTGATCGCTTCGGGAGTCAGCATGAGGGCAGTCAGCAGGCGCGCGGTGGTCGAGGGCGTGGAGGTGGCCTTTTCCCGTGACGCAGGCAGGTGCGTTTTGTTCCTGGGCACGTAGGGGAGGAGGAAGGGCTGAAGTGGCCTCTGACCAGCCTTCCTCCTGGGATATGCCATCCAGCTGGGTGCTTGGCGGCGGGGAAGAGCCCAGAGTCACCCTGCACCCTGGCCCATTGCTCATTCACGCCCAGGGCTGGTTCCGAGGCCCCCTCCCACTCACCGGCCTGGTGGCTGGCAGAGGAGAAGGGGTGGGATGGGGATGTTGAGAGCCACTAACATTTTGTGGATGTTTTATTTTTATTTATTGCTGGCAAAGTTGTGAATTAACTTCTGGTTTAGCCCAGATGAAGATTAATTTACCTTTTTTTCTCCAGACTCTGACCACCTAGGAGATAGTTACTCCTCCCTGCAAAGAATGAATGAACAAATTGTTACCAAATTAAGTCCTATGAACCCTGCTCAGGTCCTAGCCTGGCCTCTGAGTGTTCTTTTTCCCTTTGGCTTTGAGCTTTATTCAGTGGCCAAATAATGGGGGAGTGGGAACTAAGTTCACAGATCAACTTCTCACCTACCTGGTGAGAGAGATTTAATTTTAAAGATAAAGACAAAGGGAAGCAGAGTGAGGCTAATGATGGGGAGGCATATGCATTAGTCTGCCTGGGATGGGGCGGGGCTTTTCTGAGGGAGTGAGGTGCCACCCCCTTTTTATCCTTTTTATGGTCCTTAATCGCTGGTCCTGCACACCAGTAGGTGGTCTTATTAAGCATATTAAGCTAGTTTAGTAAAATCAACATATAATAAGACTCAGGGTCTGTTGGAGGTCAGGTTCCTGGCCATCTTGGTCCCAGCTAGTACCACCTGTTTTTTTTGTTTGTTTGTAGCTTTCTTTCTTATCTCTGGATCCTTTAACTTAAAGATTTAGGTTAACTCCTGCTAAAGGTGGGGGTTGGCAGGTTTTGAGAAAGACCTGGAGCAGCTCTGGTAGTAAAATCCCCCTTTCCTTGTTATTGCTCCTCATTCTTGAGGGGCATTGAAGGGCAAAGGTTTGACTTCTGAACTGCTTCCTGCTGAACATGAGCATGATTTTTCCCTGCATTAGAGGAGCAGAACTGTTCCTGACTAGCCTAAAATAAGTCTGATTGTCGCCAAGCTGCAGTCCCAGTTGCTTGTACCCTTGTGTTAGTATCATCTAAAATTTGATGGCTTCAAGCTGTTTACTAAGGAAGTTGACAAGGCAGTTAAGGAGGCAAGGCCCAAAGATAAGCAGGAGGATAATAGCAATTAGGCCTGGGTGAGATTTTGTAGTGTGATTTCATGGTATGCGAAGCCTCCCCAGGGAGCTGCTAGTCTGGAGCAGTCCCTATTCCTGCCAGAATGAGTCCTATTGCTCTTTTATCTCAGGGCAGGGTGATATTATGAATGGTTATACCTAGGTTTTTGAGAATTTTAGCTGGCCTAGCATGCAATGTCCCCCCAACTGGGCATTATCTAAACAAGGAAGGGCTAGAACCCACCCCAGAGAGGGAAGGAGGAGTTGGGGTCGGTCTGATGGAGCAGTTGGTTTATTCTTGGGCCACAAAGGAACAGGTACCCAGGGGGAGCTTATGTTCTGGGGAGTTGAACCACCTCCATAAGTGGCTAGCCCAAGAGGGGGTGCCCTTCCAGTGTGGGGAGAGAGGCCCACCCCCATAGCAGGGGTTACTGAGGGATTCTTGACTAGTGGCTTTTCCCCAGGCCTTAGGAGGGCCATATACTAAATGCCAGACAACTGGCATTTTCCCTCTGCAATAAGTACATCTCCCTTCCGGTCCCTGTGTGTATTCATCAGGTTGGTTCAGAGGGCACCAACAGGTGAGATTTCCACAGGAGTCCATCCCGGGGTACTTAAATTGTGGGATAATGGAAGAAGCATTGATCAGAGTCCAGAGCAGCCCTAAGGTGTTATTGCAAGTTCCTCCCTTTGGTAGGGGCGTTTAATAGGGGCAGTGGCAGCAAGACGATCAGAGCAATGGCACTTTAGAGTGAGTGCTTTGTATTCGTTAGAGGGAATCCAAGCAGGGAAGCTGCGTTAGGGATGGGCTATGAACTTCAAGAGGGGTAGGTTTAGCCAAGGTGAGAGTGAGGTTATCTTTCTTAGGGGTGAAATGTAATACCTTTAATCCATAGGTGACACTTGGAGAGTGGGGGTGACAGATCCAGCACTGGGATAGATTTTGTCCACAGGCTATAATTCTCGAGAAATTTACTATTGCATTGAATTTCCATTCTTTGTGGACAGTTGTAAGAGATGGATAGAGCAGAGAAGAAAGAATAGACAATAATGGCCACTCATCCTGCTTCCAGTGTTAGTATCCCATATGTCCAGCATGGACAGAGGAGGTGTTTGCCAGAGGGAGGGGGCTTGGCAGAACAGCAGAAGCCAAGTAAGGCAATAGTAAGGACAAGGCCAACTAATAAGCCTGTCCACCACAATACTTATCTATTGGTAAGTTAGTCCTTTTCAAAAGTAACTTAAGGTGTGTGACAGGTTCACAGGTGTATTGAGTGCATGGCCCAGTAACTTCTTCCTCAGCTGTAGGTGCCGTCTTCACTCTGGTATAGTGGGCCTACGGAGTTATGCCCTGCAATTGTCAGGCTGAATGAGTGGTCAAGATAACAAGATAAGGTCCTGTCCACTTGGGGTCTAACTGGTCTTGTGGATTTCCAGCCTTCCAGGTTTTCAAATAAACCCAATCCCCAGGGTACAAAGGATGTAAAACCATGTCAGAAGGGGAAGGCAGTTCCTGATTCCCTTAGGCGTGTAAAGCTTTGATTATTTCCCCTCTCTGTAAGGCATATTTCATTTGGTCCATATCCCTAAGGTTGGCTTTGTAGCCGGGTCCTTCAGGAATAGGCCTCCTGTACATGATCTCTTACGGACTTAACCTGAGCTTTCCTTTAGGGGCTAATTGCATTCTCCAAAATGCTGTGGGGCGAAGGGAGATCCGAGGTTGATGAGTCTCTTGACATAGTTTGGCTAAATTTCTTTTGAGAGTTTCATTTGTTCTTTTTACTTTTCCTGAAGACTGTGGTCTCCAAGAAGAGTGTAAACTCCATTTAATTCCTAGGGCTCTAGAGACTTCCTTAGTAATTTGAGAAACAAAGGCGGGCCCACTGTCACTTTGAATGGATTTAGGGAGCCCAAACCGAGGGATTATTTTTTTGAGCAGGGCCTTAGAGATCTCCGAGGTAGTCTTGGTTTGGGTCGGGAATGTCTCCATCCAGCCAGAGGTGTCAGTCAAAACCAGCAAATATCTAAAAATTTCCTTGTGCCTGGGGCATTACTGTAAAATCAGTTTGCCAGTCTTGACCTGGATGTGTGCCTCTATACTGGGTGGGGGTCACTCCCTTGACCTTGGTGGGCGGTAAGTGTTGGGGTTATTCTGGAGACAGGGCGAGCTTCAACCACCTGTTTAAGGAGACTTCAGAAGTTGGGATTAGTCATGGATTTGGTGAGCCATTGACACAGGGCCTCCTGCCCATAACGAGTGCTCTGGTGAGCTTCCCGGATGGCTTGGAGTGCAGTAGCTGATGGGAAGAACAGCTGCCCATGATTGTTAACCGTCCATTCCTGATATGCTGGGCTTTTAAAATAGCCTCATCTCGAAGGCTTTTCTCTTTCTTCTGGGGTGTATATGGGAGTGTAAGAGTTAGGATCTGGGGGTACCAGTAGGAGTGACGCTTGAAGTCTGTCCCCACCCTCTGCTGCTTGTTTAGCGGCCATATCTGCTCTGTTATTTCCTCTTATTATTTCTGCTTCTCCCTTTTGATGGCCTCTACAGTGAATACAGGTTATACTCTTTGGCAGGAGTATAGCCTCCAGCAGCCTCATAATTCACCCCCCCCCCCCGCCATTTTTAATCTGTTTATTCCCTGAGGTCAGCATTCCTCTCTCCTTCCAGATGGCCCCATGGGCCTGTAGGATTGAATAGGAATATTTAGAGTCAGTGTAGATATTGACAACTTTCCCTTTCCCCAGTTCTAGTGCTCTAATTAGGGTAATTAACTCAGCCCTCTGAGCAGAGCAGCCAGAGGGCAAGGCTTTAGCTTCCACCACTTCAGTGACAGAAACCACTGTGTGGCCTGCCTTTTGTTTTCCATCTTTCATAAAGCAACTCCCATCAGTGAACCATTCCAATCCTGCCTTCTCTCTAGGGAAGCTCTTTAAATCAGCCCTGCTGGAATAAACCTGTTCCATAACTTCCTCACAATCATGAGTTAATTTTGGACCTGTCTGATGTAGCAAGGAGGGAGGGTTAAGGACATTACAGTGCCTCAGAGTCACAGACAGGTTGTCTAGAAGCATGGCTTGGACTTGGAGGGTTTGACCAGAGGATAACCAGTCTGCCCCCCTTACCTTTATGAGGTGGTGTGGGGTCCAGATGGTCAGGGGCTGTCCAAAAGTTAATTTGTTAGCTTCTTTGAGAAGCTGAGAAGTAGCAGCTACAGCCTGTAAACATGGGGGCTATCCTTTAGCAGTTTGGTCCAATTGTTTAGAAAAACAGGCTACAACCTGAGTCAGAGGTCCAAGTTTTTGTTTAAGCAAGCCCAGGGCAGTTTCTCCTCTCTCATGTACATGAAGATTGGAAGGGGAGACTCAGGTAGGGTAACACGGGGATTCTCATGAGATGGTTTTTGAGTTCTAGGAATGCCCAGTCACAATTGGGGGTCTGCTCAAAAGGGTCAAGGTCCTTCCTTTTTAATTGTTCATACGAGAGCTTAGCAATTAAGGCAGATTTGGGGATCCATATGTGGCAGAACTCAGGCATTCCCAGGAAACCCTGGAGCTGTTTTCTCGTACTAGGGGTGCCATCTGGCAAATATGTTCTCTCCTCTCCTTAGATAGTGCCCTGTGCCCCTTTTCTATTATTAAACCCTAAGTGTTCTACCTGCTGGAGGGAGATTTGGGCTTTTTCCTTTGAAACTTTATATCCTCTCTCGGCCAGATGATTTAAGGCATTAACTGTGTTATGGTCAAAAAGCTCTTTGGTGGGGTGGCGATTAGAATGTCATCCACATATTGAAGTATAGTACCCTTTTTTAAAAATTAATTAATCAATTTATATTTTATTTTTGGCTGCGGTGGGTCTTGGTTAATGCGTGTGGGCTTTCTCTGGTTGCAGCGAGCAGGGGCTACTCTTCATTGCTGTGCACGGGCTGCTCACTGTGGTGGCTTCTCTTGTTGTGGAGCATGGGCTCTAGGTGCACGGGCTCAGTAGTTGTGGCATGTGGGCTCACTTGCTCTGTGGCATGTGGGATCTTCCCGGACCAGGGCTCAAACTGGTGTCCCCTGCATTGCATTCTTAACCACTGTGCCACCAGGGAAGTCCTAGTCCCTTGTTCTAACTCAAGGTCACTAAGAGCCTCAGCTAAAACCTTTCCGTAAAGGGTGGGAGAGTTTTTAAATCCCTGGAGCAGAATCATCCAGCAAAAATGTTGTTTTCTCATGCTGCCACCTGCCATTCAAATGCAAAAATGTACTGAGATTACAGGGCTAAGGGCACACAAGAGAAGGTATCTTTTAAATCTAGCACTGAATACCAAATCCTTTCGCAGTTTAGGGTAGAGAGTAAGGTGTAGGGATTTGGCATCACTGGGTGAATTTCCTCCATGGCTTCATTTACAGCTTGAAGGTCCTGAACAAGCCAGTATCTCTTGGGTTTTTTTTTTTTTTTTACTGGCAGATTAAGAGTGTTGCAAGGAAAGTGGCAGGGTCTAAGAAGCCCTTGTCTGAGTAGACTTTCTACTTAATGCCCGCTAGGGCTTCTTTGCTTAATGGGTATTGTTTTTCATTTGGGTGATTGTAGGCGGGTCGCAGCTTGACCACGACTGGTGGCGCCCTCCTGGCTCTGCCCACAGTGTCGTGGGCCCATACTGAGGGATTAATCCCCTCAAGGTTAATTGAGCCCTTATTCTTGGCAGAGGGTGGTAGCATGCGTGCTACGGAGTGAAAGGGAGTCTTAGGTATCTTGATGTTAAGTTTTGTGTCTCTGAGATAAATTGTAGCTCCCAATTTATATAGTAAATCTCTTCCTATTAGAGGAATTAGGCATTCCGGGACATACAGGAAAGAGTGAGACAACGTTTTTCCTTCCAAATCACACTCAAGGTGCTCTATAATATTGCGTTCCTGCGGCTTCCCTTTCACTCCCGTTATCTTACGTTTATATTTGGTCATTTTGCCTTGTTGGGTGTTCAAGACCCAGAAGGTGGCCCCTGTGTTGACTAAAAAGTCAGCCTTTTTACCACCTAGAGTCAGGGTCAGCCAAGGCTTCTTGGGGATAATTTCCGGGGCGCTCCTAGGAGCCCCTGGGCCCCTTCAGTCCTCTTCTTTTATGTGTGTGACCAATGAGGGTGGGCCAGGACATGGTGGTCCACTTAGTCTCCTTCGGAGACATTTGGGGCAGTCCCCCTTCCCGTGGCCCTCCTCTATGCAGTTAGCACACTGATTGGCTTTAAGCCCTTCTCTCCACTGCGGGCATGGTCTTCGAAATCCCAGGCGACTCACTGATGTTACAGGGTCCCTTGTGTGTGTGTGTGTGTGTGGGGTCATCCCTTGGAGGTCGATGAACCCTGAATTGCTAAAGCCAGAAAACTGGCAGTTTGTTCTGCTCGTTTATCTTCCTTTGTATCGGCTTCCAGATCCTGGCTGTTAAACATCCAAAATGCTGATTCCACCAGCCTGGAAGTAGGTGTGGTGGGCCCTCTCTCCAACTTTTGTAATTTTCTCCTAATGTCTGGGAAATGCTAGGAAATAAAATGGTACTTAGTAATGACCTGCCCTTCCAATGACACCAGGTTTATGTTTGTATATACTCGGAGGCACTCCCTTAGGTGCTCAAGGAAGGCTGAGGGATTTTCCTTCAGTCCTTGGATGACTCCTTGAAACTACTCCAATTTATGAGTTTCTTCCCCGCTGACTGAATGCCCTTCAGAATCAAATTCCTGAAATGTGTGAGGTGCTGATGACCATTTTCCTCTAGATGGCCCCACCCAGGGTCCGTGTTGCGGAACAGCCTGGGCTCCAGGCTGGTGTACAGCATGACCCACGTTATTTTGATTGGTCTTAGCAGCTTCCTCCCTTGCATTAATTATAATCAGTACCTTTTCTTCCCCAGACAATAAGATGTTTAGGAGGGTTTGGGTATCCACTCAAATGAGTGTGCAGTATTCCCCAGACTAAATTAAGGACTCCCTCGGTGTCTTCCCTTAAACCCTTGGATCAATCCTTCCAGTTATAGAGGTCCAAGGAAGAGAAGAGTACCTACACAGTGGTCAGTTCGCCCTTTGCATTGGGAACCTCCTGAAGGGGAAATAGCTTCTTGATTCCAGAGGGCTGGTACTAGTGCATTGGACTAGTCCGCAAGGAAGGTGTACTGAGAGATGGAGATGAAAGAGTCGGGGAGGGGGACCACCCATTGGGCGGAAGAAGGGGCACCAGGTAGGGAGGTGGTGAATTTGAGGGAGTAGAGAGCGTCGGGGATTCAGGAGAGGTAGGGGTAGATGTCGATGACTCAGGAGTCTCAGGTGAACTGTTGGAAGCGGGGGCAGCTACCCTTAGCAGAGGGAGGAAGTCAAGAGGATCCTCAGGCTGAGATTCCAATCCCAGGAAAGAGAAATTTGAACTAGCCTCGTATTTTTTCCAGAAGCCCTTTATTTGGCTAAGGGCCATGAAAAATTGGACATAGGAGATCTCATCCCATTTTTTTTTTTAACGCTGGCAATAGAGGTCAAATTAAAAAATAGTATTAGAATTTAGAGAGTCGTTAGTTGGCTGACTTTCTCCATCCGCCAGTTTATTGGGGCCATGCAGTGTTACAAAAGAAAATAAGCTGTCTCCCTGTTAGTGGGCGCTACTCAAAGAATTTCCAGTTATGGAGGATGCACCTTGACGTTCACTGGGATAGAGGCTTGATTACCCATACTGGGGAGTCCTTATTTAGTCTGTTTCCAACTTCCCAGTGGCCTCTTCTTAGGGCTGGTGGCTATGCAGATCCCACAAGATTGACCCACACCAAGTGGTTTAGGAGCTCTAACTGAAACCTGAACCAATCTTCGCAGGGGCTGGAAGGGGAGACACTGTCCAAGAGGGCCTTAGTTATAAAGTCCCCCCCCCCTTTTTTTTAACGTTTATTCATTTTATTTATTTGGTTATGTAGGGTCTTAGTTGCGGCAGGCAGTCTCCTTAGTTGTGGCTCTCCAGCTTCTTAGTTTTGGCACGTGGCCTGCTTAGTTGTGGCTTGCAAACTCTTAGTTGCAGCATGCATGTGGGATCTAGTTCCCTGAGTAGGGATCGAACCCGGGCCCCCAACATTGGGAGCACGGAGTCTTAACCACTGCGCCACCAGGGAAGTTCCTATAAAGCCCCTCTTAAGTCAGTGACTGGATGTTCCCAGACCCGCTGTGGGGCTGTAGGAGATATCTTTCAGCAAGCAGTCCCCAGAGACAGGGTGAAGGGGGAGTGGGAAATAAGGGTTCTCTAATCAGATAAATTGCTCAGATAAAGAGCCTCTCCGGTAGTCAAGGAGGCTTGTTCACAAAAGGTGTGTCCCTGCTCCGTTACAGGTAATCACGCAGGGAGGCCAAATGCCCGTTTGGTATGTGTCCAGTTTTCTATACTCTCAGCTATGAGGACCCAAGGACTTTGGACAGTTTGGGGGTCCTCTTCTTCCTTCCCCAACTAGACAAAGTGATTTTCCTGAAATCTGATGAAAACAAGATTTTTAAAGTGTTCATGTCTCAGAGGAGGGATCCCTAGGGATCTGTGGTGGAGGGTAGTGGGGAGGGACCGACCCAACAGAGACGTATACCTTGCCCCGGGATGGCAAGTTAGGGCAAGAGGAACCAACACAAAAGGTGTGCTCTTGCATTTTTGACTATACCCTAGAGGTGGGAACGCTGTAGAGGTTGGGACTGTGAATGTTTTACAGTGTGCCTGCTTACACGGACATTTGCTTCTGGTTGGCAGGGTACCCAGTGCTCATCTACCCTGGTGCATGAGCAGCTTATCCTTTATGGTGGCAAACGCCATAGTGGCCTTCAAGTGCTCAACCCGTGCCCACAGTTGTGGCACGTATTTCCAAGAGCATTAAGGACAAACAAAACCACATAGAACAGAGATTGAAGCTTCACTCTTAACAAGAACAGAGACTAGGGCTTACGTCACACACGTGAAACAAAGAGATGTTCTCTACCTGAGGAGCGCTCCACTTGATCCTTGGCTGCTTTTCAACCTCAGGCTTAATTTAGTAGCCCTTACTGGCCCAGCGGTTGAGAATTGGGGCAAACAGCTCAGTTATTTAGCCGGCTTTGTTGGCCCTGGGTCAGTGAGTAACCCCGAGTTAACCGACAGAATGCGCCCCTTGTTGGATGCCAGAATTTGTTACCAAATTAAGTTGTATGGACCCTGCTCGGGCCCTAGCCGAGCCGATGCGCCCTGCCTCAGCGGGAGAGGGTTCTTTTTCCTGCTTGGATTAAGCCTTATTCAGCGGTCAGGGATTGGAGAAGCAGGGACTAAGTTTACAGATCAACTTATCACCCACTTGGTGAGAGGGATTTAATTTTAAAGATAGGAGTGAGGCTAATGATGGGGAGGCATATGCATTAGTCTACCTGGGAAGGGGCAGGGCTTTTGCAGGGGAGTGGAGTGCCACCCCCTTTTTAACGCTTTTTTTGGTCCTTAATGTCCCGTTAGGGCAGCCGGTAGATGTGTCATTTAATATGCGAATTTAGAAAAATCAACATATAATGAGACCCAGGGTCTGTTGGAGGTCAGGTTTGTGGCCATCTCTTCCCAGCTAGTTCCATTTAGTATTTTTTGTTTGTTTCTTATCTTCTTTTTTTTGTTTCTTCCTGTCTTATCTCTGGATCCGTTAACTTAAAGATTTATGTTAACTCCTGCTAAAGGTGGAGTTGGCAGGGTTGTGAGCAAAGACCTGGAGCATCTGTGACAGCAAAATGACTCAATGCAGACATGAATGAGAAAGGTCCCCGGGGTTGGGGGGAGAACGTTCTGGACTAGTTGGTTGAAAATCTGGTCCCTTCCGGGGTTCAGCCACTCGCTGGACATGAGGCCAAGAGCCGGTCTCTCCATGGCTCATTCCCAGCAGCATGTTCTTTGGCAGAAGAACAAAACCTGGGTCTCCCTGGTGGCAGTCTTCCCTCATGCTTTGCGGATGCTGCATTGCTGCTTCTGCTTACATTTCACTGAGGTTAGAGGTTGGTCCAAGGAGTAACTTGGCATTTCGTGTGGTTGTAGGTATGTCTGCGATTACACCTACTACCTGTCTTTGCATCATGGAGATGGGTGCGCGGCGCTCGTCCATGTCCCTCCATTATCTCCTTCGCTTCCGGCTAGCCTGCTGGGAAAAGCCCTGCAAGTTATCATCCAGGAAATGCTGGAGGAGACTGAGAAAGCCAGGTCTCAACGCTTGGTTCACAGGAAACTCAGCCTTTGCGATTCCAGACAGGGGGAACCAACTGGGAGACTGCTCCTTTAGAGAAAATTAAATGTTTCAGTCCTGTATGCAGAGTTCAACTGTGCTTTGAGAGGCTTTTAAAAATTTGCTTGTAAAACAGTTTACACAGAGGAAAAAAGTTCTGAATTAGCCCAATGAAATCACAAAGGGTTATTTTATTGTCAGAAGAAAGAACACTCTGAAAGGCAGACATTTCACAAGGGCTTAACTAGCTTCAGTTATGGTTTTCCGGACAATAAAGTGAAATGCTAGTAATTTTTTTCCTCTTAAAAGTCTATGCAGCAGGCCTGTGTGATCCTGCCCAGATTTCTGGGACCCCAGACCTGTTCTGCAAGCCCCGTGTGGTGGGATGACCTGCGACTGGCCAACCATGGGAAACGCAGGTGCAGCTGCTACTCGGGCACCCCACTCTGGGCCTCCAAGCTTGTGCATCCAGGTGCTGTGGGCAGCCTCTGAGCCACTGAGTCTTTAGTGTTTGGTTTCTTCTGTTTTAACTTTATTGAAAAATTATTGTAAAATACACATAACATAAAATTTACCATTGTAACCATTTTTAAGTGTTCAGTGGCATTATGTACATTCACTTGTTGTGCAACCATCACCACCATCCATCTCCAGAATTTTCGCATCATCCCAAACGGAAACTCTGTACCCCTTAAACAGTGTCTCCACCCTTCCCCCGCCGCTGGCCCTTGGCACCTATTATTCTACCCTCCATCTCTGAATTTAACTACTCTAGGGACCTCATACAAATGGAATCCTTGTCCTTTTGTGACTGGCTTATTTCACTTAGCATAATGTCTTCAAGGTTCATCCATGTTGTGGCATGCATCAGAATTTCCTTCCTTTGAGGCTGAATAATATTCCATTGTATGTATAGACTACATTTTGTTTATCCATTCACCTTTTGTGTTCTTTTTGCGGTACGTGAGCCTCTCACTGTTGTGGCCTCTCCTGTTGCGGAGCACAGGCTCCGGACGCGCAGGCTCAGCAGCCATGGCTCACGGGCCCAGCCGCTCCACGGTATGTGGGATCTTCCTGGACCGGGGCACGAACCCACGTCCCCTGCATTGGCAGGCGGACTCTCAACCACTGCGCCACCAGGGAAGCCCCATTCATCTTTTGATGGACACTGGGTTGCTTTTACCTTTTGGTTATTTTGAATACTACTACTATGAACACTGGTGTGCAAGTATCTGTTAGAATCCTGGTGTGTGTGTGTATGTGTGTCTATTGCTGGATCATAAGGTAATTCTATGTTTACTTTTTTGGAGGAGCTGCTATACTGCTTTCCATGGCAGCTGTATCACTTTACACTCCCCCAGTAGTGTTTGGTCCTAAAGCAAAGGTTAATAGCTGGGTTTAGCTTCTCTGCCATGGTCAGTGTTATCCCTACCTTTTAAGAAATAGAACCTCCCCTTTTCATCTTTCATTTTGCCTTTATGACACAGTTCCAAGCTGTTCACAACGAGGTTTTACTTGTCCAGTGTTTTCTGGGGGCAAATTTCCATTGGGAACCCCATTAGCAACACTGTATTTTGGAGAAAGAGCTTGAAGGTGGCTAACCTCTGGGAAATTTCTTCTTATGTTGGTATGCTCACAGCTATCATTTTCCACTTAATTCCATTAAAAAAAATCATCATCACTTAGTACCCAGATTTATTCACTGTAAGAAAAAGCAGCTGCACCTTATAACAAAGGAACTGGGCAAAGGAACTCACTTTACCATTAGCCCTCCAGCACACTTGTGCATTTGTAATAGACTTTACAGGACCCCCTTGCAAATGAAACTGGCTCACTTGCCATAAAACAGATCAAAGTCCTACTGTAGCAGATCAAAGGCAGCAAGTGGGGTGGGATGGTCTGGCCAGCAAGCATAGGTCCTGCTGCACGGCTGTTAATGTGGAGAGCCTTCTGTAGTTGTAGGCGAACACCTGCTACCCAGAGCCCTGGACACCCCCTTATTTTAGCTTCTGTCTCAGGACGGTGGCAAGCAGGCATCCTCTGGGACCCGGCTCCAGTGTTATTTCAGATTGTAAAATGCGTATGGCTTGGCGCCAAGCAAACTCTTAGATGTCATCCAGTTGGAGGCCCAGAGCTCCCTCTTGATGAACGTCCCTGTCATCTCCCCTCTGTGGCCTCCAAGGTTTTTTAAGGAGAACCCCAGAGGTCCAGTTCACATCCTGGTCTAAGTGGCCTGCCATCCCCCGCAGATGCACACTGGGGTCTGTTTAGTTATGGCTGATACGCAGCAGTTCTGAGACAGTTTGAAAGCTGACACAGCTTCAAAAGGCTGAGCCCTGGGTTGGTCATTTAATAGCTGGGGGTCTTGGACATATCTGCGTGTTTACTCATCTGTAAAACAGAGTAATAAAAATCCTTCCTTTGCAGAGTTGTTGTGAAGATCTGGTGAGAGAATGGATGTGAAAGTCCATCAGTGATGAGAGGAAACTTAACTGAATGTGGGCTTGTTGCTGGACCTGTGAGAGTAAATATGGAAATAGCCCTGTTGGATTGTGGGCTTAAGCAGTGGCATGGTGGGGAGAGGGTCTAACACTTATAAAGACCCAGCACCTTCATCCTCAGAAGAAACTGCTGCTCCTCTGGCTGAGGACAGGTGCAGACTGCGCCTCCACAGCCTGGAAGCACGGCATCACCCACCGGGGAACGTGGGAATCCTTCTGGGCTCCTGTGTCCTCCCCACTAGAGCCCAGATACCCACCCAAGCCTCAGAAATGAGCCTGCTATCAGTCATCAGTCATCTAGTAAGGGTCCCCTGAGTGCCAGGCACTTCGTGACAATGGTAAGCAAAACCCCGGGGGCAATGCCAAGCTTGAGAGTCCCCTCTTTTTTGTTTTTAGGTCCAAGTATTTGAGACTCACCAGGTCTTTAGTAAGCATGGCCTTTCACTTAATTCTGCTGCCTACACCTTGCTAATTAGCGCTTTGTCCAGTAGCCTGATTTTATTACTGGAGTATAATTTCCCATGATCTAAGTTTAGTGAATGATGAGCTTGTCTTCCTGATGTGTCTCAGGTTTGATTCTAGAACATGTACAGCTTGTTTCCTTAGAACATGTATTCACACTTCCTACCATAACCATTTCCCCTGGCAAAGATAACGATGCCCAGATTGTAGAGTCCCTGGGGCAGGCCAAGCTCGCTGGCTGGAAAGTAACTTAACATTTCTGAGCAGCGCCAGGGAGCCACATCCTGTGTGCGTGTCTATGGCCTCACCTGCACCCTCTGAGGAGGTGTGCTGGCTGTGAGAGACCAACAAGGACATGAAAATGTGCAGAAAGTCCTTTGCCCCAGAGTGACCCAGATCAAACCCGCCCTGACTTTTGTCAGCAGAAGAGTCTACACATCATTCAAAAATCAAGTACAGATTTCTATATTTTATGTATTCAAATGTTCCTCTGGCTGATTTAATGGAGTGAGAAACAGAATAGCTTCCCTGTTCACCAGCAATTTGCATGCCGAGAAGGTTCAGCTGTCAGAAATAGAGCGAAGCCTTCATGCAGAACACCTCCCAGCGACATGTGTGAACACACATGCCACACGTAGCTCAGCTTCCCTGCTCAGAAGTGTGGTGATTCTCAGAAGGGGTGGAGGGCGGGGCAAAATCAGAGACCACAAATGCATACGGAATTCTTTTATTTAACTTAAACCATGTAGTACTTTAACTACTAGAAAAAAGCAGAGTAAGAGAAACTAAAGTTGCCTTAGCTTCAGCCATTCAAAATAGACAGTTTCTTTTTTTCCATAAAGAATCCAGAGTATATCGCAATAACAGGAATAAATTCTTACAACAGAATATACAAAAAAACCTTTTGAAATTTTTTTCATCTACTGATTTTTTATATAAACAGAGGAATTTTTTTAGGAATAATTTATACACAGAAAGTCATTTTATGTAACAAATTGGCCATGTTATTACCTTTTTTTTTACCTTTTTTTTAAAAACTTTTTTTTTTTATTTAAACAAGAAAACTCAGAAAATGCATTATTTGCGATGCATCCATTCCATCGCGCCTTCTGGTTTGATTTTTTTTTTTTTTTTTTTTTTGTCCCAGAGGTAGACAAACTCTGGCAAACCTCTCACCTCAACCTCACTGGCTTAGAAAGCAGACAGGTGTTTTTGCCAAGCATCTACTCCACCTGTGGATGTGTCTGTGCAACGCCAAACATCCAAATGAAAAGTTGCAAACAAAACCCAAATTGTTTCTGGATCTTTCTCCCATGTAGAGCAAAACACCCAAATGTTGCCAATGATGGGGATTTTGTGGGGTTGTGTTGACATGGCCAATAACCCATTGGGAGCTAGAGGAAATGGAGTCAAACTTAAAAAAATCTGGTGTGTGTATAGTTTTTATTAAAAAGAATTTGTTTTGTACTGAAAAAAAAAATCCATGTTCGGTGTTCTGCCTTAAATAAAAATAAATAGGGTCTCTTCCTTGTTATAGCAAAGCATTAATCATGATATGAGGCATGTAAGCAAATGGCCTGCGTGCACCAGAATTACCATCTTTCGTGTGATAAGTCTGTATGCTGTGCTCACTGTGAAAACCATTAGCTGCTCAATGGAGTCCTTCCATCTCAAGGCATTGTATAACAGTACAGCTACCAAACCGACCCAACCAGATGCCGAAGGTGCCGTGGCACCACTGGGCTGCAACACCTCTGCTGTTTCCTTGGCCAGTGAGGTTCTTTCAGTCTCTTAAAGTCGCTACACTCCAAAGGGAAATGACCAGTAAAAGATGATCCCCTGCCCAACCAGAGGGTTCTGGAAGACCAAGATACTGAAGATACAGAACTACTTCTTAAATCATCATCATTCCTTTGTTATAAACTAGGGCACAAAACATGGGGGGAAAGAGGGTGAACTACGGCTTGGGTCAGGGAAAAATCCTTTTTTGGCATATTGTAAAGCTAGCTAGTAAACAGGTGTCCTAAAAAAATGGATCACAAACACACATTTGCACACACAGAGAAAAAAAGTGTCTTTAAATTATTCTCAGCAATTATAAACTACAAACATTTTATAAAATTATTCTATGTTCTTACAAAAATGCAATGAAACATTTAATTAGTTCTTGTAAACCAGATCTTCGTCAACTGACTACCCGTAATCTACTGGACTTAAGAGCCCTATTGAAAACGCTAATGAGTGACTAATTACAACGATGTTTACCAGAAAGATGTGGACACACACAAACATGGACATACAGATGAGTGATCATTATGTTCTTGCAGAAACAAAATAAAACAAAACCCTAAAGTCATGCCCCAGAACTGACACCTGACGGGTGAGATGCAGTTTGCGTTCTTGGAACAATTTGACTGAACTCCGCAGTTAACAGTTTCCAAAGTAGGATGTTAGGTTTGTCTGTTGAAACCAAATGCCCATGGATGACTGTTGAGCCTTGATGTGGTCTGATACCTTCAGAAACCATCAAGTTCCAAGCACAGCCCACACTTCTTCCAAGCCCTGTACCTTCTGCTCGTGCTTCCTCTCTCCACGTCATTCACGATCCCTGTTAGAATGGTTTCCTGCTGCCTTATCATTCCACCATCAAGGAGTGTTCATCTGCTTTTTCTCTAAATGACCAACTAGTCATCTAAGCTGGAGGCCAAAAACGAAACCCTCTGGCCTCTCCAAGGTCTGTATCTTCAGCATCTCTGGCAACAGAGGTTCAATCTAAACAACATCCTCTCTTGAAGTTCTCATTGGTACCACCAACTATGTCAGAGTGGAGTAAGAAAGTTTGATTTTCATCACTGGTGCTTAAAGAGTGGATCTCTGGTCCATATCTCCCAATGCTGCTTAGCCCAGGAAATGAAAAGACAGCCAACAAACACAGAAGTACCATTAACAAAAGAACAAACCCCAAACCTTAGATGCATTACTGGGACTGCTGGAATGGGCCAAGGCATACCACGGAGCTTTACTGTCAACTGGAGGGCGCCTGTGTTTTGAAAAGGAGTTGCCTTTGACACTGTCTGGCTGGAGGACCCAACAGTGACAGCTGAGGACCTTGGACGAAGCATCCTAGCCTTCTCACTGATCTAAGTGTGACCTTGCCATAACAGCGGCCTGCATCCCATGCAGCCACCTGCCAGCAGAGGTGGGCTGCTGAGAAAGAGGTTTTGGTGGAACAAACTGGCCTAGAGTTTGGCGTCATACTTGGCTCTGTTATCCCAACTGAAACACACCATTCATGCCAAGCATTTTGCCATTTAGTTCCACAATAACCATTTTTTCTATCATTGAAATGTTGTTCCAAGTCATAAGAAACAGGCTGGAAGGAAAGGCCAGTGTCGGCCACGAACACGGTCTTCTATCTTCCAAGGGGGAAGCACATTCCAACTGTGTCAAAAGTCAGGACATCCTCTAAGGGAGTCCTGGGGTGGTCTGGGTCTCACCCAGCTGAAGTTCAACAGCGTCTCCAGAATACACCAGCTCCTGCTGCCTCAGGGAAGGGCTGTGTGTGATCATGTTTTAATGCTCACATCAGTTCAATGATGTGCCTCAGTGGTTCACGTCACTTCAAGCAGTGTGAGCTGCTGTCAGGAGGCTGCATGGAGAATGCCACAACTCAGCTTAAGTTCTTTGGAGCATACAAAGGAGGAAACCAAGAAGAGGTGGGAAAATCAGCATAAAATTAGGCTAGAACTGTGGATAGATGATGCCTTGGTATAGTTAAGGTGGGTGGTTTGGTCCAGTAAAATGACTGCACCATCACACAAGCAAAATTTTCTTTTATTGAAGTGTTTCTGAAGCATTTGTTATGATGGGCACTATACTGTTAGTGTTTTCTTTCTACTTAAAAAAGGAAAACCACTTACATAAAACAAAAAGTGACACCAACAACTCGGACAGTTTAAACAAAACCCTTATAACCAGCTGAATGATCTGTAGAAATCCAGTTGTGGAAACCGGTGGGTATGTGCAAAAGAGAGGAGAGGCCACTATTCCAAGGGGTCACCTACAGTGTGGAAGCGGGAAACCCTGATCAAACATTATTTCTCAATGACCTTAAGATCCCAGGGGACTTGGGAAAGGGGAGGGGTGTTCTAGCAGGAGGGAAGAGCTCCTGAGTGTAACTGCAGTCCTGGGACCGTAAAGGAGCCGCCACACTTTGGGAGACGCCCACTGACTGCGTTTCCCAGAAAAAACGCTAGTGCCTGTGAAAGCAGCTGCTGGAGGGGGTGCGCCGTCCACCCCGTGAACTGCGGGATGAGGGGATGAGGCACAGCCCCAGCGGGGGCACGGCGCCCACCGCTGGCCCCTTCCAGCCCGAAGGTTTGGTACGTCTTTGTTTGCCCCTGGGGAGGAGGTGAGGGTGAGGTTGAGAGAACTGCCCGGAGAGGGAGAAGGGGGCTCTTCTCCATACATTCCACGTGAGACTGGCCGTCAGGTCAGGAACCCGGAGCGGGCTTTTGGCGCCCAAGCGGCTGCACGAGGGGCTGAGCCGGCCTAGCCGGAAGCCCAGCACCCACCCCGCGGCCACAGGGACAACGGGGGCCCTAAGGAGACACCACCTGACCCCGGCCCCAGCACTGCCTGTCCTCAAGACCTGGAAACCACTGCTGTTCCCTGTCCACCACCCAATCTGCACCAAGTAGCTGGTTTCCAAGACAACCGGGCCGGGCCCCTCTCCGCCTCTTGGGATACCGAGTCAGGGGAACAACAGAAGCGACGCAAAATGAGACGTCGCAGAAAAAGGCGAGCTGTTCGAAATGAGTGGAGAGGTGAGCTAGTGTTGCTTTGACCCCGGAATACAGCCTGGCCTCTCCCTGCATCACCTGGTGTGTACGGCCTGTGGTGTGGATGAGGTTACCAGTATCAACGGCATATTGTCAGGTGCTGAGAAATGTGAGATGTATTCTTTTTATATATACACATATAAAAAATAAGAGTGAGGTAGATAAATGTTTGGGAAAAAAAACCAACAAAGACCCAAAAACTGTCCCGTCTTACACACACACACACACACACACACACACACACACACAACCCTTTTCTCAGTATTTAAATTCATAAGGGGGCTTCTCTACAGTGATTGAAACTGGTATCACAAAATAAATTAAAAGAAAACTACATATAATACCTTCTTAATTAATTTTTTCTTTTTTTCATTTTTTTTTAAGGGAAAAACTATGGGACAGAGACTAGAGAAAATAGTGGGACTGAAACTACTGACAAGCAAAAAAGCACTACAAACTTTCTTTTTTGTGTTTAATCTCCAGTCACAACTAGCAATCATTATGTTGTAGCTTTGTTCTTACTCATAATTTAAAACGTTTCCATCCCAGAAGCAACTCTTGTGCTGTCATCACTCTGGTGAGAAGTGCTAAAAACTAAACAAAACAAGACCCCCGGGCCCCGAGGACACGGCTTCCTGGCCGAGGAACAGCGCGCTTGCGCCAGGGCTCCTGTCCCCTGGAGGGGAGCACCGGGCTTCGGCCCCGCGGCGCCTGCGCTGTCCCGCGCTGGCAGCGGGCTGGCTGGCACCCCGAGGATACTGCCCCTGCGCCCTACTCCCCGCCGGTGCCAGGGGTTCCCTGGGGAGTCCCTAGTTCTAAGGACAGGGAGGTCGGTCTGGAGGGTGGTGGCGGGAAGCCGCAGACGGGCCCACTGGAGCGCGCTCGGCTGCACCCCTGGACTCAGCAGCTGTTTTCCGTGGGATGGAAGGGTTAAATATCCATTAAAAGCAAAATAGTAATCCAAATGCCTAGTGTCTGCAGTTAAAACTGCTGTTGTACCCAAGAATTAAAAAAATAGATATATGTGTGTCACAACCAAAACAAAGGCAAGGGAAAGAGAAGGTGAGACTTTTCAACAGTGATGAATATAAACACTGAACAAGGATGTGCGAAATATTTAACCTTTTTTTCTGACCTGAGTTTGTATCATGTCTTGCACTGTAACAGACTCAAATGCTCTGTGAGAGCAGGCTGGGGAGAGAGGGTCCAGGGCAGGCGCCCGCCTTCTCTCCAGCTGCTCCCCTCACCAGCCTCGTGCCCACAGAGCCTATGGGGCAGAATAGAACTAACGGGGCAGGGGGAGCGGGGAGGGGTATGTATTTATAAAAAGGCATCAAACAGTTCATGGCAAATTATGTTATATAAGTATCAATTACTGGGAAAAGAGGAAGAAAGTCACGCACTCTAGTACAAAGCATAAGAAGTTTCTTGGAGTGAGCAGAGAGGGAAGAGGGTAGACCTGAAGGTTTTCATAGATTAAATCCACAAAGATAAAGAACAAAAAAAATAGCAGCTTTTTTTTTTTTCTGTACAGACGTATAGATGAATATCTGAACCGTAAAAAAGTTATAAAAGTGACATTAAAGACGATGTGTATGCAAATGTTTCATGGTCTAACATAGAACTGTAAGACCCATGAAGAAGTCCTATAACAGAGAAAATGTCAACAAAGCTTAGAATGCTTGAATCCATTTACTGCTTTTCTTCGTACTGTTGTTGTGGTATTTGAATTTCTTTCCTTGCAAACTTGCATAAACAGTTGGGCTGAGTCCCTGGATACCCCTTCCCATCTGTGTTCCTGGGGGCCAGGTGGGGAGCTGGGGCGGGGACAGGAGACTGGCACGTGGACGACCTTTACTCAAAGCCTGTCTTCCAGGCTCCCGACAGGGCCTGTTTCCTCCAGAATTCCTGGGGGCTAGAAGGTGTGGGTACAGAAGGGGGAGCGGGGAAGCCATCTTCACTGAGAGGAAGTCTCATTCTGTCCAGTTCCCCCAAACAATAACCTCGTCAAAAGCAATCAGACCTGTGTGAATGTGAGACTTGAAAAGAACACCAGGGGACGATTGGATGGAGGGCATCACCAGCGTGGCTCTTAACGAGTGACTAGCTACCATGCTCGCTCAGGCCTCTGGAAACAAAAGAACAGTGCGGGGACGGTGAGGGAGAAAGTTCGGGGTTTTGGCAGAATTTGGCAGCGTTAACATGGTAACAACCTTGGATGAACGATGGCCCTTTGTAAATTTCGTATGTCCCTAAAAATGTTAAAGGTACGGTTAAAAAATCCTGTCTCAACGTGTTTTATAAAGACCTATGGTGACGGGCAGGTGTGTTCAAGGGGGCCGTGGAGGGACAGACGTTGCCTCAATCCAATACAAAGGGCGTCCCGGCTGGGCTTGCAGCAAATGTGTTTCCATCATGAAGCAGAAAGAAAGAGAAAGGTGAGAGAGAGGGAGAGAGAGACAGGGAGAGAGAGGAGACTTGATTCTCAAGTGTTCTGTTGCTATTAAGTGTTGTCATTAAGGTTCTTAAAGGCCCATGTCAGTTAAGGGTTTGGGTAGGGAAATAAAAAGCTGCTTGCATATTGAAAAAAGGAACATCCCAAATGTGTTTACTGCAGAGAAGCCGTCTCCCGTGGGCAGCAATGGCAGTTCTGAAGATCCACTGAGGTACAGGAGGCTGTGAATAGATTGTTAAAACTCTCCCCCCCACCCGCCGCCGTGTGCGCACGTTACTGTTTGCACGGATCGGGATCCAGGATCAGCAGGTCGAGGACTGGGGCAGAGGCAAGGCCCGCTCCTTCTTGCGGCCCCCGTTCATGTGCGCGTAAGGCTGTCTCTCGTCGAAGCTGGCTCGAAGGACCAGCACGCCAGGGCCCGGACCGTTCTCGGCCTTGTGTCCTGAGTGTCTGTCGGGCAGCGGCAGGGAGGACGAGGAGGCCGAGGGGTCCAAGGGGACACTCTCCATGTTCTCCGGCTCTAGGTCCAGCTCCTCTGGCTCAGGCGGCTTGTTCTCCTCGCTGTAGTAGAAGGAGACCTCCCGGAAGCCGGGCTCCATCTCGTCCTTGATGCTGCTGATGATCTCCAGGAAGGAAGGCCTCATCTTGGGGTTGTACTGCCAGCACATGCGCATCAGTTCAAACCTGAGGGGAAGACAGACAGAGGTGGGCCCAGCCTGGAAGGGGGCCGTGGCCGAACAGCCCTGTGGCTACTTGCTGTGGCTTCCCCACCTACACGTGTATAGCAAGTGTGCCCGAGCAGTTCTGCTGCCTGTCTGGGCCTCTGGCTTTCTATCTTGATGGCGCAAGTTGCCTTCAGCTTCTCCTGACTTAACGTCCACCAGTGCAGTCACTCCATCCAGACCCAGGACCCAGGACCCTCCACGATACAAAACCCAAACTTTCACTTCCTGAGAAGGACAAATACAGGTTCCACACAAGTCTGCTATTACAGGTATTATTGACATAAAAAACAAACCAGCTTTCTATTTGAAGCATCTCTTGCAGCCACTGATTAAACATTATTTCCAGAATTAGAATGCAAGAAACCTCTGGTTTCTCACTAATAAGGCTGAGCAGTGATCACAGCTTTCCCCACGGTGATCTCTCCTTCAGTTCCACCCATGCTATTTCTACGCTTCCTCCTGGTGGCAGGGGACCACGGGCAGAGAACTGAGGACAGGCAGTGCCAGGCAGCATGGCTGCAAGACAGAAGGGGTGCACGACCCATGTCTGGCGCCAGGGCTCACGCTGCTCACTGCATGCCCTGGGGCGGTAGAGCCGGCCTGGGAGCCCGGCTGCCCTGAACCCAATGAGAGGCCCAGTGGGGCCCTGAGCCAGATGCCAACAAGCCAGCAAGGAGAGCCTGGTGGCAGAGTCCCTGCACAGGCCTGGGGCAGGCAGAGAGGGCACCTGGGCTGCAGCCCCTGGGAAGCCCTCAGAGTCACGTGGCCACAAGGAGCAACCCGGCATCGGGCCCGAGCTCCCAGAACAGGAGGCTGCACCGGAAAAGCAGGGTGCTGCCGGGACAGCCAGGAAAGGCCCAGGCTCTGACAAGATTCAGAATGGCCGCAGGAGGAGGGGTGCTTCTTATTAACCTGGAATGCAGAGTGGTCCAGCCAAGTAGACCCGCTGGCGCACAAAGGAGGTGGCTGAACAAAGGTCCATGCTAGCCAGAGTGTGGAGAAAGTTCCGAGAAGGGACCGGCCAGCAGTTCTTTCTCAAAAAGACCAAAGTGCCTTCCCTTCCACTTCTGTTCTCGCTAGAAAATTCCATTCTATGTTTTGTTTTAAAACTTCTGGCTAATGAGATAGTTTTCAATAAAAATGGCCAATGGAACTCCCCACATCTAGGAAGCTCAAAGCACCCCAAACTGGCTTCCAGCCTCTGTCAGGCTGACACTTGACAGACAGAGCAACTGCCTAAGTCTGGCCCCAGGGAAAGTTCCAAGGAGAGAAAGCCTGTGGGGACAGGAAAACTCCCATGTCGATCCACCAGCTACCTCGAAAGATGTGGGAAAACGGTGTCAGGTCAAGTCAGAGGGAGGAGGATGTGACCCTGAGGGAAGGTGGGAATGGGAGAGAGGCCTGCTGCCTGCTTTTGTAAATCAAGTTTTATTGGAACAGAAACACTGTTTGTTTACATATGATCTATGGCTGCTTTCAAACCACAACTATGAGTTGAACAGTTGAGATGGTTTGGCCTACAAGCCAAATATTTACCGTGTGGGCCTTTACAGAAAAAGCTTGTCACCCCTGCTCTAGTGGAAAAAGAATTAGACAGAACATGAAGACTGACTAGTTCTTTCCCCTCCCAACTGAATCACCTACACTAGGTCACAGCACTAACCACACGGTAGTTAATTAATGCTCTCGGTAGTGTTACGGGTGTAAATGGCTTTACTCTTCACGAGCCTGGGAAGGTGTGTATCATAATATAGCCCCATTTTATAGATGAGGAAGTGGAAGTACCAAGAGATTAAATAATTTGTCCAAGGTCCCCAAACGAGTGAGGGTGGAGCAGGGATGGAGTTCTCGTGAATCGTGTTTTTACACTTTGAACGCCACCGACCTCAGAGGAATTTTCTCTCAACCTAAACAAGAGAAACCACAGTCCTGTCTGGGGCTCTCCCTCTCCTGGCTGTCCACCCGACAGTCACAGGTGTCGTGCGGGCTTTGCAGATAAACTGGCAGCTTGTCCTTGGGTCACATGGCAAACAAGCCTCCTTCCATATCCGCCCCCCCCGACCAAAAGAAAAAGGGCCATAAATACATGAAATCCCTCTCCACGGCTCGGCTGCAATTTCCTCTCTGGCCGACTGACTTATCCCTGAATAGAAGCACAGCCAGGGCCAAGGACACGTGATGTGCCCTGGCTCCGTGCCCCTTGGCCTGGGGCTGAGAAGGTGCCACCAGCAGGGGAGGCATGTGAGTGACATCAGCACAAACCAACCACGTGACACCACTTTTAAACCATTCCAGAGTCACGGCCCTTCCACTGCTGCCCATAAAAGGAAGTCTTTTTACTCTGTGGGATTCAAGACCTTGTTTACACTATCTCCACAAGAAAACTTTCCAGTAGACTTTAGAAGGATTTATGAGCTGATAAAACTCCTCTTTAAAAAAGCACGTTTTTTTACAACTGGTCAGCTCTGGGGAGCTGGAGTCGTCCTTTACTGAATGCCTGCATTGGAGGCGTGCATGCACGCAGCCTTCACCTGGGGCAGGGGCAGGACCAGACGGAGCTGCTGTCCTGGTGTGACCCCGGAGGCCAGGTGATGGTCTCATCCTGCTCACTGTCCCCTCCCCATCCCTGGCCCTGCTGTGTGCAGGCAGAGGCTGCAAGCACGGGCCAAGCGGCCTAGGGTGGCCCAGCACCTAAGTGCTGGCACAGCCTCAGTCCAGGTGACAAAGAGCCCATGTTCCAGAGAGGACCTGCAGGGCTCATTTGTGCCCGTTCCTCCCCTCCTGGCAGCCCTGAACAGCCAGGACTGTCTTATGACCACTTCTCAGCCAGGAGGGGCAGTGGGACAGGGGCCTGCCTGACCGCTCACCCCACGCTACTCTGTTTTGGGGCAGAGATCTAAGGTAGGGCCCATGCACCAGGGAAAAGCCCACTGCAGGCTAACTGGGCATGAGTGCCATTCCTGACTGTTTGGATCACACTCAAGCACTGGATTCCCACAAAACAGGCCCAGGATTCCCGACAATGTGGGGGCTTTAATCAGCAACAGGGAAAACCATGTTTGAAAACTGCAAAACAACCAAAGTCTACTGAGTTTGTTTCAGACTCATCCGTGAGTTGATGACTCTCTGGGCTAAAAAGTTCAAATTCCTTTCTGAACGCTGCACACTGAAGGCCTCCCTGGCAGAGGCTCTTGATGCGTCACACTGTCAAAGTCCCACCCGCAGAGAACACGGTCCACGCTCAGCGCACACCTCTGCTCCAGCCCGGGTCCCAGCATCAGAGTCCAGTCCTTCCAGTCACCGGACTTGCTGAGGGTGCGGACCACTCCCCACAGTCCCAGCTCTGGGCTGGAGCAGTCAGCACTCACTCAGAGGGGCTCAAGGACATTGGTGGTGTGAGTATGGAGACCTGTGTGCAAGAGGAGGTTAAGGACAAGCTTTGTTGTCAATTTAAAATACGGATCCACCATTGAACCACAAGCCGAATCTGTCTCATGCCACTTGCTGATCGATTCACACTGAATCTCAGGGTTGAGACCCATGGGCCTAGACACTCCGCAGCCTGGACCATGGTACCTTTCCTCTAAAGCTGTGCACCCTGTTCCATTGAGGGGATCAGGGCTGTTGGCTACTTGGGAAGAGCCAGTTTCATCTGCTCCCGGGCATCGCTGAGCAATGATGCTGAGCTGAGGTCCACCAGCAGCCACTGCATACCCGCCCCCTGTTACCCTATGGGTGCCATTCACACCTCTGGAACTGAAGCACACGACCTCTCTCCCATATGGAGGCCCAGCATGGCTTTCAGGCAACTCCCGAGGGCTCAGTGACTCTCCTCTCCTCTGAGAGAAACAACAGTCCATTCTTTCAGTTTTTGTAATAAAAGAACCCCTCTCCCAGAACACATCTTCCTTACCTAAGCTCACCAATAAATTCACAAGGACAATACAGACACTCCTTATGAAACTGACTTGCCTCCTTTCACTTTGTTCTTTTCTTAGAAGGGAAAAAATTTGCTAAGGGGGTTCTAGATGGCGAGGCAGAAATGCCTCCTGAATTATACACTTAATATGCCAGAGTAACCTCTCCATGTAAATTTCCTTGTCACTCTATGCTGGGAACAGGAAGTATGCTGCCTTTGCCATGGCAGGGGGGTTGTTTCCCAGGCATATTAAATTAATATTAAAACTCCAGTCACCTGGGTGCAGATCAAGTTCAAGAGTCCCACAAATTTCTCAGAGACAATGTTTATTCAAGTCAAAGAGAAAGCTCAAAAACAGTACCTCTCCTCCCACCACCCCCAAACCACACGAACAAAGCTCACACCTGCTTTCTTGGACTGTTTCTACACCTGCTAAAACACCACCACTTCTAGTGTTAGACTCTCTTCTGGCACTGGACACGCTCAGGCCAATTCAGTGGGCATTACTCCTCAAACTCTGTTACTTATATTTTTGCTCAGAAGGAAGGTTGTTCTTCTAATGGGCTGACATGAATACAGTGGCTGCACTGTTCAAAGTGGAGGACAGTCACCCGTGAGGGGGGCAGTCATCAGTAGGGTGTGGTGGCTGGCCTCTGACACCCCAGTGGTCCTCACTTCCTGGTGTCCACGCCTCACATAATCTCCTTTCACATCAAATAAGGCTGCCCGTGTAGCCCATATGAGGTTGTGGACACCGTGGAGCGTGACTTCGAGGCCACGAAGAACACTGTGGCTTCTGCTCTGCTGTGGGAGCAATTGCTCTGGGGTAGGGGAGGCAAGCTCTAGGCCCGTGGGCCAAATCTGGCCAGCTGTCTAATTTTGTAAGGCCTATGAGCTAAGGATGGCTTTTATATTTGTAAATGGTTGAAAAAAAATCAAAGAAGAATAATATTTTGTGACAAAATGAAAGCTATGTGAAATTCAAATTTCAGTATCCAGAAATAAAGTTTTCTTGGAGCATGGCCACACTTGTTCCTGTGATGTCTCTGGCTGCTCTTGTACAACAGCAGAGTTGAGTAGCTGCAGTTGAGATCGTAGGGGCCCACAGAGCTGAAAATATTTACTATCTATCCTTTTGGAGAAAAGGTTTTCTGAGCCCTGCTCTAGAAGAAGCCAGCTGCATGGCACGACGACACTCAAGCAGCATCACAGAGGGACTAAGGCCTCACGTGGCAACTGGTGGCATGAGTTCTGCATCTTGGAAGTGGATCCCAGCCCTGGTCAAGCCTTCAGATGACTGCAGCCCCGGCTGCCAGCCAGACTGTGACCTCAGGAGACCCCCGGCCAGAGCCAGCCAGCTAAGCTGCTCCTGGATCCCTGACCTCCAGAAACTCTGTGAGATAATAAATGCTTATTGTTGTCTTAAACTGTTAGGTTTCGGGTAATGTTATACTGCAATAAAAAAAGCTAACACAGGTGGAGAGAGGGAGAGTTTCCGCCAGGGACAAGAAAATGCACTAAGTGGCCATGTGCACCTCTTCCATCTTTGGGTCCTGAAGTCTGAAGAGGCTGTACTAGGGAGTCTGTTGGTGAGGGATCCAGGACGCCCACTGCGCCCTTATGCACAGCCCTCTGAGGAGTGGAGCTTCCTGTCATGTGTGGGTGTATCCTGTGCCCCACGTCCAGGACACATGCAGGTTTCCTAGTCCCGGCCCATGCCAGATGATCAGTGGGTACCCCCCCAACACACACACACACTCTCTCTCACACAGACACTCACACAGACACTCACACACTCTCACACACACTCACTCATACACTCACACACACTCTCTCACACACACACACATACACACACTCTCTCTCTCTCTCACACTCACACATACACACACACTCTGAGGCAA
Source organism: Mesoplodon densirostris (assembly GCF_025265405.1). Lineage (NCBI taxonomy): Eukaryota > Metazoa > Chordata > Mammalia > Artiodactyla > Ziphiidae > Mesoplodon > Mesoplodon densirostris. The sequence continues at coordinate 107,404,486 of NC_082664.1, forward strand.
AGATATTCCCTTTCCTGCAGCATTCTCTGGCCTCTTTCCTAATTCCATGCAAGCTGTCCCTGGGATAGAACAGGCTTTGGCTGAGCAAATGCTCAGAGGCAGCAGTTAAAGAGCAGGAAACCCAGCTAATGTACCCCTGAAGCAGCAGTGCAGTCAGAGTCAGGAGCACAAGTTCCACCCCCACTCCCCACCCTCGCCCTCTATCTGGAGCTTAGGGATTCAGTCTTGGAAGCTACACTAAAAGTGCTTTAAAAAAACCCCGAAAACCTTGGTTTATTGACAGGACAATGGTTTCTGCTTCCCAGGCTAAGGCAGTCAGATTCTAAGACAGTCCCCAAGATTCCCACCCCTGGTGTAAACGCCCTGTATGATCCCCTCACCTGAGTGGGAGGGACTTGTGAATGTGATGAGATTTCACTCCTCCATTTAGGTTTCTAATAATTGACTCTAAGTTAATCAGAAGGGAGATTATCCTGGGTGGATGTGACTTAATCAGGTAAAAAAAAAAAAAGTCAAAAAGTCAAAAAGCAGCAGAGAGATTCTCTTGCTGGCCCTGAAGAAGAAAGCTGCTTTGTTGTGAGAAGGTCAATGGAGGGGAAGTGTGGCAAGGACTGGGAGCTGAGAGCTAGCAAGACCCTGCTACAGCCACAAGGGGCTGACTCCTGCCAACAACCTGAAGGGGCCTGGGAGAGGGAGGCTCCTGAGCCTCAGATGTTCGCAGCTCGGGCTGACATCTTGATCTCAACCTCGTCAGACTGAGCAGAGGAACCAGCACTCCCATTTCCTGATCCATGGAAACCTTGGGAGACCAAATGAACAGAGCTTTCCTGGCTGTTGGGGCCGATTTCCCTGGTACCCACTCGACATGGCATCTGACTCACATCTGTAAATCAGCCCACCACGACGGGGCCCTGCCCAAGTCAGTGCTCACTCAAGGCTGGTGCGCGGGTAGGTGGCAGATCTGGGTAGAGCCTTCCACACAGACACGGAGACAGCCCAACAGCTCCTCTGGGGCCCTTTCCAATGTGAGGCCAAATCTGTCCTGAAAAGCACTTCTGGAAAATTCCTGCATTGGTCTTGAAGTATTAGTGGTAGCCTACCTTCTACCTATTGGGATCCAGAAGAATCTTGAGCCCTGCCTTAATGTGCATGTCGAAAGCAAGTCCACTGCTCCCCATCTGTACCTGTCTGCACCTGACGACCCAACCACAGCACACCTGCACATCCTCACACCTGCACACCCTCACACCTTCAGCAGCTCTGACCTCCACTGACAGAGGGGCTTCTCCTAAGAACACTGAGCGGGGAGGCCCACGAGGCGTCACGGACTGTTTCCCGTTATCTGACAGATCTCAGGAACAGAAAGCTACATGCCAGGGCTGTGCCTGCCGGGAGGCCCCATGACCGCCTCTAGGTCGGCACAGCCGCTGAAGGAGGCTGCTGAGAGCCTGCCACTCACAGGCCTTTTATGACTTTTGTAAACACTTAACAGGAAAGAAACATGGGGGGACCGCAAGTGGTGGCAGCATCCTGGAACCGCCTGCAAAAGGAGGTCTGAGGTCACCCCCACAGGCCTGGAGGAGCCCTGCTGATGGCTGGGGAGCAGCCTGGGACTGTGGCTTAAGAGTAATCAGTGTCATGTTGCTGCATTTAAAAAAAAAAAAACTCTGCCTGGAGCAGACCAGCAGGGATTGCTTTGGTCAAGTATTTCACAAAGACGTTTGGCCTGAGAAACCACAATGCAAACTGCAAATCCGAACCCCAGGATTAAGGAAGATGGGGCAGGATTAAGGCACTTGCCCAAAGGGACAGGTTCTTTCCATAGGATAAACCCTCTTCTTAACTGCTCTGGTCATCCAAGCACCCACCGGGGCCAGAGGGACCCAGCATATACATACAGCATGTCAGGACAGTTGTCCGGCTTGTCCAGAAGGCCGCCCTCCATGACGAAGCGAAGGACTTGCTCATTGGACAGGCCCTGGTATGGCTGCTCGGCCAGCGTGGCGATCTCCCAGAGGACGACCCCGAAGGACCTATAGGGAGAAAAGAAACGTGAGGTGCTCGGAAAGGGGTGGACAGAGCCACACAGCCCTCTCCCTTTGGGCGACTGAGCGCATGTCGGGCAGCGAGCCAGGCCCTGGGCTAAGTGTGAAACATCCATCCTCATGTGTCGTAGAGTCGATGCAGCCCTGGTGGCACAGCTCTGCCAGCTGAGGGGAGGGAGTGTTCAGGGCCCTTGAACAGCCAGCGAGCACGTGATCTCCAATGGGAGCCCCAGGCAAGCTGAGTTCAGGGCCCAGCCCAGCCAGGACCCTGCAGGGCAGTGTCTCCCTGATGTGCTTTTATACCACCAATAATCAAATGCTGGTCCCCAGGCCCGGCTGGGACAGTGATTTAGTGCAAATCCCTGGGACTAAATGCAGCCTGGGACAAGCAAGCTGTTCAACAAGCTCCCCGTTTTGGAAACTTCTACCTAAGTGGTTCTCTACACAGGAACCCCTGGTTGAGTTTTTAACGCCTACGGATGCCTGGGCCCCCGACTGATTTCACTGGTCTGGGGTGGGGGCCTGGGCCTTGGGGTGTCAAAAAGCTCAGTGGGGATCTTACAGGTCCAGGAGGGCCTGGGGAGATGAGGGGCTCAGCCTCACAGGTGGGGGACAGAGAAGGGCGGCACTGGCTGGGGTGGGGCTCGCACACTAGGAAGAATCCTTAGGCCCAGAGTTTAGCCGAGAGTGGGGGAAGGGGGTGGCCGAGGAACCAAGTCAGCAAGGGGAGCAGGGAGCGATTCTGCCTCGCACGCGCTTCTGCCTGTAGGTTAGAAGATCCTACTAGTGGAAAACAAACTAAAATAGGTATACACATACACAGAAATTTCAGACTGAGGATGTTAAAAAAGGCAGTGCTGTAATCTGCAAAATAAAGGTGACTTCCCAGCATGCATCAGCGTCTTTCACAAATTCTCCACGGTCTATTTGCCTTTCCATTCGGTTCATTTCCGCAGATTAAAGCCTGCCGCTTGGCCAACCCGAGGGGCTTCCTGGACCTTCCGCAGGCCAGGGGTGTGGGCAAAGCCGCACTGAAAATTCTGGGGCGGCGCTTCCCGCCCAGAGCTCTGCGGATCCTGGCCAAGCCGAGCCAGGAGGGCCGCGGACTTTGTATCAGAATGTTTTACTCGATGCTTCAGCTCCTTTCCACGAACAAAAGAGTTTTGTACAAATTGATGCTGAGAGCAGATGTCAGACATAAATATTTAGAATCTTAGCCCTCAGAGGACCGACCCACCCAAGATCCTTTTGAAACTCAGTGACCAAGAAATAGTCTTGGTATTGCACGAGAGACCTAGGAAAGCTGAAAGCCCGGAGGCCCAAATTTGGTGTTCGCAGGCCCAGCCGAGGGCAGCGGGCTCCCCCTGGGCTGGGGGATCTCCGCAGACTGAATTGGCCCGGTCACCTAGGTCTCTGCCTCAGAAGCCATGGCTCCCCAACTCCACCTCTGAAATGCAGTACCCAACTGACGGCAGGCCTGGCCTGAGAAATAACCTGAAAATGCGGTTTCTCCCAGCCCCACGTCCCCCTCCTGCCCCACACGTTCCTCGGCTGTGCCAGCTGCTGTCAGGCGGCCAGTGCCCACCGGACGGCGCCCATGCTGACCTCTCAGCACCTACCGCTGGGTGCTGGGTTCCTGTGGACCCTTGACCTTCATGCGTCTCAGCTCTGTCTCGCCACCCTGATATTGCCAGATGTCTCCTAGGAGACGCCATCAACCCAGTGGAGAACGACTGCTAGTGTAACATCACTTAAATGAGAACCACAACTCTACTATAAAGTCAGAAGCTCGTGCGTTTAGCTTCTCTCCTAAGTGAATCAAATAAACTCTTCAGAAATTAAAAAGTGTCTCCCAACGGGTTTGGGGCAGTCGAGGAAAAAAAATATTAACTTTCTTAGAGAATGCCACTTTCCTTTGTAGAGGAGGGGGAAAAAAATCCTTTTCTTCTGGCCTGCTCAGTTCTCGGCTGGGGCTCTGTATCAAAAGACAGATTAACAAGAGAAAGGGTACAGGTTTTTTTACTATAAGTTTTACACGACACAGGAGCCTTCATAAGGAAATGAAGACCCAACAACGTAGTAAAACCTAAGCATTTTTTATATTAGTTTTGATGAAGAGCACAAAGTCATGGAAAAAGGTGACCGGACAGAAGGATACGAGCAAAGGGTACAGTGAGCTGGGGAAACCCAGCAAGACTTGTTAGTTCAGATTCCTCTTGGTGGCTTAGGAAATCAGGATGCTTCTTCCCTCCAGGGCATATAAGGGTCATAAGCCTGCTTCAGGGGAAGGTCAGAGAGTCCTTCCTGCAAATTCCACTTCTCGACTCCTTCAGCTTAGAAGAGTCAACATGCCAACAACAGACTCCTACAGTATAGCACAGGGAACGATATTCAATAGCACCCTGAGGTCATCCTTCCCACACCTCCTCAGATAACCCCCACAGCTTGCCCGTGCAGGCTCAGACCTGCCCAAAGGTCTGCTCCCCTCCTTTCGTCCCCCAAGCACATCCTCAGTGCAGATGGTCCCCCTTGCCTGGCCTGCAGGACGCCTCCTTTTTGGCACCAACATCTTACTCAGCAGAGCTTCACACTCCAGCTAACATGAACTTCTTAAAACACGGCTCTCGGGGCTTCCCTGGTGGCACAGTGGTTGAGAGTCCGCCTGCCGATGCAGGGGACACGGGTTCGTGCCCCGATCCGGGAGGATCCCACATGCCGTGGAGCGGTTGGGCCCGTGAGCCATGGCAGCTGAGCCTGTGCATCTGGAGCCTGTGCTCTGCAACGGGAGAGGCCACAACAGTGAGAGGCCCGTGGCTCTAGGTCACTCTCCGGCTCAGAAGCCTCTCCTCACAGAGCCTGCAGAATTAGTCCCAACCCCCTAACACAACAGCCAAGGCCTCACTTGAGCTCTCTTCGGCCTAACTCCCTTGAGGAAGTCCCACCATCCTCCACATGCACTAAGCGCTTCCCACCACCGTGGTTTCCCCCAGTGTTCCCACCGCCAAGAGCCCACTTCCTCACTGTTCAGAAGGTGACAGTCCATACTTCAGGGTGCCCCACGACTCCCGCTCTTTGGAGAAGGGGTCTGTGATCCCAGCCTGTCAGGGTCGCTTCCTGTTCTCTACAAGACTTCATCCCTCAGGGACAAGGACCATGTCTCTAGGCACCCTGGTTCTTGTACATGCTGAGCACTGTGCCTGGGCCATGCCAGGTCCTCATGATCACACACATGAAAGAACACAGAAGGTGACAGAGCCGGCTCTCCACAAAGGCTTTCCCTGGAGTGACTCTGGTTTGATGTCAGTGTCACCTGTCTGTGAGGGCCACTTAGTGCTGGCATCCGGGCGTCCTTCACAGGACATGACTAGCTGAGTTCAACCATTTTTCTGCCCCAAGGTATGGAGGTTAAAGCACCTCTACCCAACACCAACGTGCCTCCCTGTCACCACCAGTTGTCACAGGGGCCATTTAAACATCTACTGAGGGGCTTCCCTGGTGGCGCAGTGGTTGAGAGCCCGCCTGCCGAAGCAGGGGACACGGGTTCGTGCCCTGGTCTGGGAAGATCCCACGTGCTGCGGAGTGGCTGGGCCCGTGAGCCATGGCCGCTGAGCCTGCGCGTCCGGAGCCTGGGCTCCGCAACGGGAGAGGCCACAACAGTGAGAGGCCCGCGTACCGCAAAAAAAAAAAATCTACTGAGGTTCTGGAGACATCCCCAAACAGACCTTACCTCACAGATGGAGTATCTAAAGTCCACAGATACCCAACGGTTTGACCAAGGCCACACAGCCAGAGACACTGAGAAATATGCAACACCTGCATGTTTTTCAGAGCAGGTCATTTACAATGTGGCACTGGCATTTAATGCCTCATACAAAACCAAGCTTTGAATTTTATGGATTTAATCTTTAAACATTAGATAAATGCCTTTGTGTGAAGTCTTTTCTAATTAAGAGCATTGGGGCTGTTTTCTCAAGTAAGGGACAACTTGGTGTGAGACTCACTTCAATTCCAGTGCTGGTTAAAGTCAGCATTCAATAATTACACCTCCTCATACCAGGACGGGATCTGTCAATGTCCCACCCACCAGCAAATCGAAACCTACAGAGATATCCACATTACCAGCTGATGTGAATTCGCCACTGAAGATCCAAATAACTCTAGGAGGGAGCAACCAGCCTTGGGTATTTGTGGCCATTTGGAAAGCTTCTCAGTAAGTCAAGAAATGAAGACTGTTGTAGGGTGATTCAGTTGCCCAGGAAGGAAATACACCTTCAAGCCATGGATTTCCCCCTCCCCAGTCCTGTGCCTGGTTCCCTCCATGCCTGGAGGGCACACCTGTGTCTTCTAACCCAAAGGAACCATTTGCAGGGACACAGTGCTACAAGAGAGCTATAGAGGAGGAACAAGGACAGTGCCCAAGGGCCTGGGAATAATGTCTCCAAGGATAGCAGGAAAACCTAAAGATGTTCCACCTAGAGAGAAAAGAGACCACTTCCTTGTGACTCTAAGGCCTGTCTTATCAAAAACAGAGCAGGGTGTGCAACCGTGCTACAGAGAAGGGCCAACGGGGTATCAGCAAGAGGCCAACTTAAGCATAGCATGAGAAAGACCTGCAAAACCGAAGGATGTCTTAAGGATTAGGGCTGCCTGTCTTTATGAGAGAGGAATTAGCAGTCCCTGGAAATATGTGAGTAGAAGCTCAAAAACCAGCTGTCGAAGACGCTGTAAATGGGGTTTGGGGACTGGTCCCAACCTCAGAATACCTTCTGATCCTAAAATTCTAGGGTATCTTCTGCAAAGTCAAATACAATTCTTTGTATTTCTTTCTAGACTTTAACTATTTAGGGATGACTGTTTTGTACCACTGAATACACTCAAAAATGATGTTCATTCTTTCAAGAGGGAGCACTTTAGATCCTGGGGAGCTAAGAAGCCTTCCATATTCTCCATCGTCCTAGCCTACCCACCTTACCAGTGTTATCCTCAAAGGCTATGTTAAAAAAAAAAAAAAAAAAACTAAAGCACTGTCAAAGCCTGAGCACGGAATGGAATGAATATGAAATCCCTACTCTTGTTTATATATATTTTTTCTTACTGGTTCATAATGTCTATGTCATCAAATGGGAGAAAAATAGCAATGAACACCCTTTACTGCTGCTTGGTGCAATTGCTGCCAACCAGAATTTGGTAAACTTAGCCTATGAGATATTAACAACTCTAGTTTTATCTTCCTGCCCTGCCTCTGTTTTCCCTGGCTCTCGTGGTTTTCTATTTTACTGCACTGTAAGCTGACCTCAAAGTTGTTGGAAGCATGGATCCTCGAATAAACAGATGTGGGTGTGGGCCCAGGCCTGTCCTCTCCCCATCATCTCTATATCTAAAAATGGTGTTGAACACTTTGATTTGACTGTGAAGAGGGAACCGTCTTGAATAGGCTGATTGCAAAACAGATCTCACACTCGAGCTCAAGAAGAAATCATGCTTTGCTGGGTCATATTCAAATGCTATTTCCAATTCGCACCTGTCTTCAAAATAGGATCCAAGGCCCTTGATCCCAAGGTTCACGAGGTTAAAAAAAAAAAAGTGATGTCGGTCACTACTTAAATAGCTCCTCTATGTCGTCATCCCTACAGCTGGAGTAAACAACTACCATTTCTGTAACACACCAGCAACGGGATCTCCTGAGAGGACAGCCAAGAAACTAGCTGACGTTCTAGAAGGTAGACGCGCCAGGGCCTTCGCCTGCCAAGAACCTCAATCGTATTTCAGAACCTGCCTACCTCTCCACAATGTTGCTGAGGAGCCGCAATAAACAATACTATCAAAAGGCCTCTGCATCCGCAGCTGATTGCACCTTCTACCCCAAGATACGTCCATGACTAAGGGAGACATTTTGCTTTCCACACCATCCCTGGGTCAACACGATAGGTGCCCACTGGAAGAGGACAGACAGCAGATGGAACCAATAGGAAAACACATCAAGACTCATAAGCTTTGGGTCTAAAATAAGCAGTGTCTGCAATCTGAAGGTTTAATTAGGTGAAGCAACCCCCTCCCCAAACACACACATACGCACACGCATGCACACACACACGTCGCATCTATTTATTGCGAAAGAAAATGAGAGAAGGCAGGCGGGGGAGAAGCAGAAAGAGGTAAAATTTTCTGGCTTGTCCCCATACCCTAGCCCCTGGTGGTGTGTCTCCAGGCCTCCCAACCACTCGGTGAGCAGCTAAGCATTGAAAGAAATGTTGGTCCCACAAATTCTTTAGATCCCACAAGTGCCCACCGACAACAGGAACACGTCAGTGATGAGGGGGTGGCTCCCATCACACTTAGTCAAAGCTGGAAATGGGTAACAATGAACAGAAAACAGGAGGAAAGGAAAGGACTCGTGGGGGCCGGGGGCTGGCGTTACAGGAAGGGTCTCTCGTACCAGACGTCAGAGTGCGTGGTGAAGACTCCATCCTTGAGGGACTCGGGGGACATCCAGCGCACAGGCAGCAGCCCCTTCCCTCCCTTCCGGTAATAGTCGGTCTCATAGATGTCTCTCGTCATCCCAAAATCTGTGAGGAGGAGAGAAAGCACGAAAGTTACCCCGTGTGAGTAATGTCGGGGGAGAAGCAAAGAGGCACAGTGACGTCTCAGAGGAGGGTCCTGTGCCCACAGCCAAGTCCAAGGGGAAACTGGCTTTAGGTAGGCCGATATCCATGCTGCCACCTGATGAGGCAGAAACTGTAGGGGAGGACCGGTGAGTCACATGACAAGCAAATGCCCAGAAATCTCTGCCTTTAAATATATTTACAATGTGATTCTTTTAAGAAGGTAGCTCCCTCATTGCATTTGAAATGAGAGGCATCTTACAACTTATCAGGACCCATAGTTTATCAGGAAAATATGTACTGAGTAGAGCAAAGGTCATTTGTATGTGGTTTAAAAACATGATCAAATAGCCAGGAGCATGTTGACTTTTATTTACTTGGTAACACTGCCTCATTATCAGAGGAAAGAAAGTAGTTTCACCATCTAATAAGGGGGAAAATATTGAGAGTACCAATTCACGATGAAAAAAGTACACAGTAAGATGCCTAAGAGATGGTATTTACTAGGCCCCTGAAGCTATTACTCAATAATGTTTTTCAACATAATACTCCCACTCGTTTTTGAAAATGTCTTCCATTTTCCATGTCTCTAGAAGATGTCACATAATTATGTTTGATGGCAGGCTTGCTTTATAATCCTAAATTATTGCTTCTTTGTCAGATTTTGATTTTCCACTCAATCATGTAACCTTTTCTTACAGGGACTCTTCCGTTCTCCTTCCCAGGAGAAAGGGCTGCTCTCCTTTTTAAAATGTTCATTTATGTCTCTAACTCTGCCGCAAAGAGGTAAGGCTACAAAGCAAACACAGAGAACAAAGTTCCTTGGACGTTAATCAACATAATTTCCTTGTACTATGCTAACGGCCATCGAATTGCCTCTGGTAAAATTGCTTGTCATATCTGTAATCCATGGGACACGGGGCATTAGAAAAACATTTTTGAATCCTGGCAAAGAATAAAAACGAAGTGCTAAAGTCTTATCTGCGAATTATCCAGTGACATGCAAATAGAGGATCTGCTTTTCCTTGCACAAAAAGGAAAGACAGAAATCCCAGAAAAAAAGCACAGACTATTTCTTCCTTAACCCAAAAGAAAAATTTCAAATTTTAAGAAGAAAAAACACAGTACAAAGAAAACATCACTATAAATATGCCACATGGTTAAATAGCAAATAGAGTCCTTGCTGATTTGGACTTCCAATGGCAAGTGGCACAAAAACGGCTCTCCCACAGTGAGGGCAAGCAGGGAAGTAAAGGAGAAGGAACTGAGTTAGGCCACAGACACTAACGTTTCCATTTCCGAGGACCTGCCCCACACCCAGCACGTATGTGCCTGGTGCTTTCCTGCACCGAGTCTTTCCCAGCATCTCATGGCTCTCTTACAGCATCATCCCCATTTCAGAGGTCAAGAAATTGGGGCTCACAGAACTTAAAGACACTTGCCGCAAGCCTCACATCTGTTAGTGGCAGAACCGGGATTTAGTTTAGTTAGTGACTGCCTGGCTCTGCAGCTGGGGAAGGGGAGCTGGTTGGCATCTCTGTGGGAACAGTCTGGGTCCTCGCTGAGAAGGGAAGGGCAGAGAGCAGGGTACACAGAGGAAGCCCAGGCAGCAGCCATAGGGGCTCTTCCCTGAGAGCCCCAGGGCAAGACAGCCTCAGACTTTCAGGGGTGTCAAATGTGTGGATGCCTCAAAGGGCCAATCCAGGGACACACGGAATAACTGATGGCCAAGGATATTTGCTATACGATATGGCTCCATCCATTACCTCTAGCTCCTACAAATGAAAGATAAAGACACCTATCCCCACTTGGGAAACCATCCTAGCGGGGATACTCATTGTTCACCAAAGGGCCAAAATATTGATTCAAAACCATTGTTAAAAAAACCCCCAAAACACTGCTAAAGGAAGGCGGGCACTTCCAGAACAGACAGTTCAAGAGCTAGACAAAGAGGTTTAAATAGTTTTTGGATGTAAAGTCTTCCTGTAGCTTCTCAGGATAAATGTTTAGCATTTTTCTGAAACATCATCATCTCATAGTGGGAAGAGCAGGTGGTTCCCATGCAGCCCTGATGTTTTATGTGTTTTATCAGGCAGATCCAAGGACCAAAGTAAAACCCAAACCTAGAGTCCGAAGTAAATTCCTAACCAGTGACCACCCCCCTTTTTTGGTGTTACAGTGGGTGGTGGCAACAAGGGGTCTAAGGAGGAGTTTAGTTAGCTAATAAGTAAGGGTTGCAACAAAGATCAAGAGCTCCGAGGTTGACCAGCTCGGGTGTGAACCCCAGAAAGCAGCGGTCTTCCCTCATCCTGTAACCACTCCTGCTCTGTGCATGGGCTTCACCCTCGGGGACCTCACCTCTTAGAAAACGCCATGGACCCCTGGTTGTTGTGAGGCAGACAATGTTCCTTGTAAGCTGGAAAACTGGAAGACATACTGGTAGTATGGAGGGCAACTTTTAGGCACAAGTCAAAATCACCTGAGGACACTGTCTCAACTGTTTTTGGAAACAATGCTTAGAACTGTTCTGCCAAGAAATGCCTCAAGTGCCAGTAGAGGCAACCTCAGAGACCATGGCCTCAGCTCACCCTTGGCCACTGCCTGGACAACTGCGCCCATGCACTATCAGGATTAGAGCCAGGCTGGCTGGGTTTGTGACTACTGACTGGACACAATCACATTATTCCCAAGAGTAAGACTCTGCAGTCACGGGATGCATTGGAAAACCTCTCCACAGGCAGGCTAATGCCCACTTGGCCCCTAAAACATGTGCGAGTTTAGTTCTTGCTCAGATCTGGAAAGCTAAGGACACACCTCCGATTTTGACTGTGAAATCTTCGGCCACCATGCAGTTCCGGGCAGCGAGGTCTCTGTGGACAAACTTATTGGCGTTGAGGTATGCCATGCCATCTGCAATCTCTCCAGCCATCTGGATCATTTTGCTTAGGCTGGGAGGTGCTAGGACTGGATTATTCTGTTGGAGATTAAAAAAAAAAAAAATCCACGTGAGAATTTAGGAATTTTTCCCTCCCCGTGTTCTTTCACGGTTTGCAAATCCACCTTTGTTCAATCTGAGCACCACAGGTCATTCTGCTAAGAAACCAGGAGTGGCTCAGAAGGAGGCCATGGCAGTTGCCCTCTGACCACATCACAAAGCTGCAGAGAGAAGCACCTATTAGCGCAACTTGGGACCAGCATCTGCGATCTTGGGTGGGGCCAACATCATTTAAAGTGAAACCAGCAATTTTTGATATTAAAAATTCTGGATACTCAAATTCCAATTAGTGTATGTGTTCCTTTTATTTCTACAATCCAACTCCATACAGGGAAAAGGAGGGAGAGGACATTACAAAGGCCATGTGGAAATAAGCAAACGGGTTTCTTGAATGGACACTGGATGTGTTATTTCCTACATTAAATTATTTAATCCTTTTCTTTCTCTTCAACTTTCTTCTAAAGTACAAAACCATCAAGATTAATTTGTTCACCTTACAGAGTGGCGTTCCTTGGATTATTATTTTCTGTGGGTGCTGAGGAAAGCAAGCCCTTGACAGTTCATTTAAGTCCAACAGAAGCTTATTCTGGAGGGGACCAATGTCCAACAGTGACAGGTAGCACAGATAAACGTTTCCTCTTTGCAGAGAAGGGCAACATAACGACTTCAGAATTGAGAAGAACTCCCCCAAATAATAAATCCATTTGGAAAAGTTTTATATAAAATGTGTGTCCAAGCCTCTTTATCCTAAAAGAAAGTGTAGAAACCAATCAGCACCCCCAGTTTAGATGCTGACCACCTCTTGTTTGTGTGAGTTCAACAGACTTTACCTCAGTTTCCCTGACTACAGAGCATCTGTCACAACACGGCAAAGCCATCCTGCTCTGACAGGTCCAACACGTCCCCTTCCCAGCTCAAACCCTGCGCCACAGGAAGAACATGTCTGGGCTTTAGGATCAGACAGTCTGGCCTCCTGCCTGGGGTCTTTCACATGGGGTCGAGGCGGGGTCACTGCGGGGAGGATGACCTGGGACCATGCATGGCAAGTGTCCGCCAGTGCCTGGCCAAGGTCCATGCCCAGGGAATGCTGGTTTTCGCCCAGTGACGTGCTAGTTTCTGCCCCAAAGCTGGCTTCTAGGAGCAGTATAACAACTCTCCAAGTACTTGGGGGTTGGTTCTCTACACTTGAATTCTGAAGCTACTATCAGGACTGTCTGTGGTGATTTAAAATCCTCATTACTGAGTTGCCTGGGGAAGTGATGTGATGACCCGAAGGGTAAGCCAAAACTACCCCCTTCCTTTACAAAGGGGCCTTGTTTAGAGGAGCCTTTTCCCCTCAGGACCTAACATTCCCTTTAACCTTTTCAGGGCTTTAGATATGCATGGTACACCAGGAAATCGGCAGGTAAAATGTTAACTTTATGCTCATAATACTTAAGTCGTGGAATATTAAGTTAGGCGCTTATTAGAAGTGGCGCTTCATAATATTAATATGAAAAATAGAATCAAAAAAAGGAAGCTGATTTTAAGTATTGAAGGAGAGGGCTGACATTCTGTCAGTTCATGGTGCTAATACTGCCATTCTTTCAGACGTCTTAGAAAACAGAAATATTTAACTCGCTTAGAACTACTTAAGACGCGTATACACAAGCATCCACATTTAGTGAGGGAACTGAATGAATCTTTACTGGGGGAAGATGCTAAGTAGAATATAATGAAACCACAGGATAAGCATACGTATTTTTATACGTGACATGGGTTAGAAAGAACAACTTTAAATCTAAAAGTGAATTTTTTGGGGGGCTTCCCTGGTGGCACAGTGGTTAAGAATCCGCCTGCCAATGCAGGGGACATGGGTTCGAGCCCTGGTCCAGGAGGATCCCACATGCCGCGGAGCAACTAAGCGCGTGCGCCACAACTACTGAGCATGTGCTCTAGAGCCTACGTGCCACAACTCCTGAAGCCCGGGTGCCTAGAGCCTGTGCTCTGCAACAAGAGAAGCCACCGCAATGAGAAGCCGGCGCACCGCAACAAAGAGTAGCCCCCGCTCACCGCAACTAGGGAAAGCCCGTGCGCAGCAACAAAGACCCAATGCAGCCAAAAATAAATAAATAAAATCAATAGTTTTTTTTAAAAAAGTTAATTTTTGATCTGAAAAGGACTTCAGTAGTCATATTGTCCAACCCTCTTATTTTACACATAAGGAAACCAAGGCCCAGAGCCTGAAGCAGCCACCTGAGGACGCAGACGGGTAGTGGCAGAGCCAGGACTAGGGCTATGTGTTGCAAATTTTTATTCTGTGCCTGAAACTGGGTACGAAGGAAGTAAATGCTTCAGACTTCTCAGAGGTGCCTTAAATGAATCTGATAAGAAACATACTGCCACGTCTCCAGTCACCCAGCTGAGGAAGCTTTTCCCCTTCGTGCTGGCTTGTGTATTACAAAGTGAGCTGGGAAAAAGCACTAAGATCCAGGGGAGCTGGGGACCCACGCTGGGCAGAGCAGAGGGTGGGTGTGTTGCAAACCGCCCTGATCGGGGCCTCAGTCCACACTGGGCCTCGCGGCCCTTGCAGAGCCACACGCATCATCTGCTGTGAGTAAAGGAAGCCATGTGTGAACAAGTGCTTGGAACAAAAATTAAGGAGCTACTACTTGGGAGATGATGAAGTTGCCAATTAAAAGAAGAAAATAAAAGATTAAGCTCAAACAGAGAAAGGCTACAGACACTCAAGAAGGGGAGAGAAAGGGGAGGGTCCAAGGCACAAAAGCAGACCCAAAGCTTCCTCAACAGGCAGCCAAGTCAGGGTCCAAGTGAGGACCTGAGACCCACCAAGGCAGCCAAGTGAAAGGCAGATGTTGCTGGTATCACTTCTAAGTGTTTATCTCCCAGTTTACTCTTAAAGGTCGTTCCTCCAAATGTGACAAAGCTGGGTTCATGGGGAGACACCAGGGTAACACAAATTGATATTTTTTTGATACTAAGTAGAGATCATTGTGCAGCTGAGGTGATGATCATTCAGAAGCTCAAGCAAGACACTGATTCCGGATAAAGGCTGAAATGTGGATGCAGGGCTTGAGAAATGGGGCTCCCCCGGCTCAAAGGCTCAGACTGCCCACAGGAGGGGAAGGGGCACACGTCGGGTGGGGGCCTGTGAGTGAGTGGGTGTCTGCGCACAGAGCTGGGAGGAAACCACCCAGCACAAGAATCAAGTCAGCCTGACAGTGAACTCTGACAAGCACGACACTGAGCTACGCTGGGTCTGGGATGGACAGGAAACATAATGGGCTATAGATGGGGATCCACTAAGAACCAAACAAAAGAAAGCCGGTCCAGGAGAGAAGGCAGTGGAGGAGACAGGCACTCCCGGCTGGGGTGGGGGGCAGGAAAGGTTCCAGGGAGGGAGCAGCGTGGACATGGTCTGTGGGTGGGAGTCAGGGAGAGACGGTGGTAGAGGAGGTGACTGGGGGTGGAGGGAATGACGTAGCAGCAAAAGCACACAGGGGTTTGAGTAATAGGGTACCTGCGGACTGGCAAGTGCCTCTCACAAAAGAGCCAGGTCTCTCTAGTCAGGGAACTCCTTCATATACAGGACCAAGAACCAAGCACGGGGCAAGAAAAGTGAATGGATTTAAAGACGCAGTATCTTCTGGGGGAAGGTTCTAAAGGAAAGGGAACAGTTAACATGGGATGTCAGTGGAAATCAAAACTGACCTCCATTTCTGGCCTCAGAGACCGGAGATAACTTTTGAGGTCCCCCCGGGTCATCAGTTCCATGATGACCAGCGTCGGCTGGCCCTGGGACACCACGCCCAGCAAGCGCACCTGTGAGGAAGGACAGAGAGAAGGGCTCAGAGGGTGAGGGCTGCCCACGACTGCGGCTCTCCCACCGCTGGGACCATCTGGCCCAGAGCGGAGCCCGTATGATGGGCCACTGGGGCTCACGGGCCAGCCCTGCATCACATCCAGAACCTTTGTGTACACAGTGTCTAAAGGAACAGTGGGGTGATGGGGGGGATCCCTACAGAAGACAGGGCGAGACAGCAAACCCACAAGTGTGCTCCCCAACACATGGGGGCCCTTCTCTTACCACGTGGTGACAGTTGAACTCCTTCATCACCGAGGCCTCGTTGAGAAACTCAATTCTCTCGCGCATACTGGCGGCCTCGTTCACCGTCTTAATGGCCACCCTGGTCTCAGGCTCATCCTTGACCACGCCCTTGGCGACACCTTCGTAAACCATCCCGAAGGAGCCCTGCCCCAGCTCCCGGCTCATGGTGATCTTCTCCCGGGCCACCTCCCACTCGTCAGGCACGTACACTGGGGAAGAAGAGGCCAGAACTGAAACAACGTGCTTTGGGCAAACTCCAGGCCAAAGAGGGCGAGATGCCACT
The DNA here is from genome assembly GCF_025265405.1 of Mesoplodon densirostris. Lineage (NCBI taxonomy): Eukaryota > Metazoa > Chordata > Mammalia > Artiodactyla > Ziphiidae > Mesoplodon > Mesoplodon densirostris. The sequence continues at coordinate 107,420,519 of NC_082664.1, forward strand.
TCCTAGAGCCCACAGAGGAGAACATCAGGAGACAAGATATGGCTTGTTCTGGAATCTCCCACAGGCTGTGGATTTCAGCAAGGCCACTGTACAGTCAAACACTAAAATTTCAAGTCCTCAAGGAGTTCTAGATAATTCAAAGATACCAACAGCATATAAGAACCAGAAAGTCGTCCAATTTGAGATGTTGCTATAAGTATAAAATTCATGCTGGATTTCAAAAAATAATGTAAATATTTCAATAACTTTTTTACTGGCTGCATATTAAAACTGATAATATTTTGGATATATTGAGTTAAAGAAACCCTTATCAACATGTATTTCACCTGTTTCTTTTTCCTATTTTATATGTGGCTACTAAAAAAATTTCAGGTTTCTTATCGGACTGGCACTATATTTCCATTGGTAGCTCTGCTCTAGTCTGGACAGTTTCTCTGGCCTTGCCAGAGACCCTGGGGTGATGAATGAGGTACGGAAGGAACTGAGCTCTGGCACCGAGGGGCATTCAGTGGTGACCAGCATGGAGGGACAGCTGATGAGCAGAAGGACCTCCCCAGGGCTTAGGCCTGGGGCCTGTGAACTCAGGGACCTCCCACCACTGGGGTGAGGGGCTGGGGGGTGGGGCTTGGTAATGACTAAGCCTGAATATGATTTCCTGTCCAGCCTATGCTTCTGGTCAGATTCAATTTGGTTTAAGAAAATAAATATATAATTTTAGGCAGGAGGAAGGAGAAAGAAAGAGAGAAAGAAAGAAGGGAGGAAAGAAAGAAAACAAAACTGAAGATCCATCCTACCACTCTGATGGGTAGGTGAGAACTAAAATAAAATCAACAGCTGTTCTACAGTTCCATAAGAAATTTCAATTATTATCATATTCTTCTAATGCTGTGTGCTTACATCCTTGCCTGAGAGGGGAACCCTTGGCATCCTCCACTGGTAGGAAAGAGGTGGTCCTGGCTTAGAAATGCAGAAGGACTGAGAACCTGGGATGGCATCTGTTTGCCTTTAGGCTTTCAGATGTTAACCGTGGGCCTGTGGCTGGATGTAAGAGAAGCAGTGGATTGACAGCTATATTCCGACACCCCCAAGTCCCAGGTATCTACCTTTAACTGATATCTTAAAGCAAAGATGTCTATAAATTAGGCCCAGGAGATACCACCAATTTACACCTCTAAGGAATTTCCAATATGGACTATGTTAGTCAATCTAGAATTTTCTTTCACATACATTTTTGTATTTCATAGTACGTATGTATGTGTTCAGGAATTTCACAAATGGAATTACAACCTCCATATGGCTTAGACAGTTTATAGCCCTGAAGAAGGGGCTGATGCTCACTTAGGAGAGTAAGTATGCAAGACAACCCAGTAGATAAGACTCTTCCCGATACCCCTCAGAAAGTATAAAGAGACACTGTATATATCCATTTATCTCTGAAAATCCAGGCTTGCTTTTAATCAGAATTAACGATGTAACACACCATGAAACATGGAGTTAAAACCAATCACATTCATCCCCTGGGAGGTAGCTGATTCAACCCAATAGCTCTGACTTTAGCCAGCAGTCCTAAGCCCTGCCAGGCAGGAGAGGTTTACGTGCACAATGTTATCAGTGTTTCCCTGGAGGGGATTTTCAGTGTACTCTGGAGAATGGTGACATGCAGATTAGCTTTTGGAGAGAGAAGTTTTTAAAGCATTTTTGAACTGCAATGTCATTTTGTTGCCCCTTGAGGAAACTAGCTATAAGATGCTTGTCAAAAGGCTGAATAAGTTCAAATAAGGTGACAGTCTTCCTACCTGTTGGCCTGGGAGACAATAAGTTTTGTTTGTTTGTTTTGTTTTTAAAGAATCAAGAAATATTATGAAGGCACTCTGGAAAGACACAAAATTTTAATTCAAATCGCCGTTAGAGTCTGATATGATTGTATTTGTGCTCTCTCTAAACTTCCTGGATCCTTCACAGTCAAAGCTACAAATGCCAATCTTCTATGCTTTATTTCGAAACCGAGCAGATTTTTGCAGTAGTCTTACTCCACACTGATAGAGGGGGAAGTGGCCTTGCATTTTCCTTATAAATTCCATTAAGTGTGTGATGACTCCTCATCTTACTTGATTAAAAAAAAACTATTATTTATTCAAACAACGCATAAAAATCATCTTGCCTTTTTTTTTTTTTTTAAAGAAAAAGAGCCTCTCCACAAGTAACTACTCTTTTAAGTTTGGTGTGTATCCTTCCAGAACATTCTCTGTGCCTTATATGTACACACACACACATACATACAGACATGTAGGTGTGTGTGTACATAAAGATGTCTTTTAAAAATACAACTTTGTGAGGCCTTTATGTAAAGAAGAATAATGTCCTCATTATTCTACGCTTGATTCACATTCAGAGGAGTCTGCTTTTGACTGGCTTTATTGTAAACACAATTTGAATTAGAAATTATTAAAGAAATCACAGTAATAAAACTTTACACAATTATATAGTGCTTTTAAACTGTTTTCTCATTTGATCAGGATGAGCATTAGAATAATCATGACTCTTTATTTCACGCCTCCTGCACACACACTTCCACTTCTGAAGCATGAGCGAGGCAAACGTGTTTTCTAAATACATCCAGCCGATTCCATGCACTTACTTATTCACTTGACAAACCCTGGTCAGCTGCTCCTGTGGGCCAGCTTGCCGGTCTCCCCAGCCCCCAGGACCTCACAGTCCATCCCCACAGCGACTGCATCACGTGTCAACAAGATGCCAGGGGCTACCTCATCCTGATTTCTCAACTGCCTAGTTCTGTGACCAGGGCAAGTTTCTCCTCTGAGCCTCGTTACCCCACTGACAGACAGATGAGCATCAGACAACCCATCCTATAGGGATGCAGGGATCAAATGGGATGGCATTTGTGAACGTCTCTAGCAAAGTGCCAGTTAGTGGTACCCAGTGACCAATGTCTCACCCTGACTTACTTTGAAAAGTTAGGATTTTGCCAAACTTGGAAGACAAGACAGCAAATAAGGAAAAAAACCTTCCAAGTCAGACCATCTCAGACGTTTAACTAAATGGCTCTCATGAGTTACTACCAGAGGGAAGGTGAACAGGTCATGAGGGTAAGAATCATTAAGACCCCAGTCAGGAGGGAATGAACAGGAAATCTCCAAGATACAAAAATCAGAGAAGCCGTAGTGATCAAAGACAATTATAGTGACATGAAACTCAAGCTGAAACTAGTTTAAAAGGACTGTTTTGTCAGCTGCAGCATATCTTCCAACTAGATGTTGACAATTATACAGCTTTTTTCATTCTAGCATAAAATTTCAAGCAATTAAATAAATGGATTACTGTGCTGGCCACATTCATCTCTGAAGCCCATTTTTCCTTGGGGCAGCCCAGACAGTCCCAGAATTTTTGACATATTCAGTGAACTGCTCAAAACATTGGTTTTAAAAAAAAGTGTTAATGAAGATGGATCTGAGGCCAAAGGTCCCTCAAAATAATGCAAACCTCTTCCCCTGAATTCGTAACACTCCCCAAAGCTCCTGAGCTGGGACCCCAGACAGTGACTGTAGTTTAGAAGCTTACCATCGGCTGCACTGAAGTACTCCGGGTTCACAGAGGCATACAGCACTCCGTTCCCCAGCCTGCTGTTATTTCTGTCAAAAAGGACGAAATTCAGGTTAGAAAAAAGATCCCCACATACTTTTATATGTACTTTCATCTTTGTTACCTCAGTTTTATTTGTTCTGATTCATTAAGGACCGGGAAGGGGTGGTGGAGGTACTGTCAGGACAGCTCCACCACACTTGCTAACGCCTCTTTTGGCTTCTTCAACAGCCTCAAATTAGAGCTTTTTAAGAAACATTTGTTTCTTTACTTTGTTGGAAATTGAAAGGCTTATTTGATGTACAGGGTTAAAATATCATGTTTGAAAAAGCTTTGCACAAGCAGCGGTATCTGTGATGGGACAACCAGTGTGGGGATGATCCAGACTCCAAAGAAAAAGTCTTTTTCTGTTGTTGAATCATTAGAAAATATTCTCTTTTTTCTGTACATTTGATTGGAAAATCAGGTTTTCTGATCCATAAGATAATTCCTCAAACTTCTCAAAAAGTTCATCTTAACTTGGGTTCAAATCATCAAACCAGTCAGACACAGAAAGTATCTGAACTTTTCACCAAATCACTCACCTTTTTCTATGGAAGACGTACAGCATTATAACCAACCCTCCTACTATCAGCAGAACGGCAATGGGCAGAGCGATGATCAGATGGATGAAGTTTTCATACGTTGCTGCAGAAACAAATGGGAAACAAGAAAATGTCACGAGGTGAACAAACTGCTCGTGTCCTTTGTTTATATTTAGCTGGAAGTATGGAAAAAAAATCCCTGAGAATTCCTTTATTGCCTATCATGAACTAGGAGTTCTGAAGGTAAACAGTATTGTACATAAAAGAAAAAAAAAAACAAACCCTGAGTTATTTGTAAAAAGATTAAATAAGTGCTGATGGAGGAGTAAAGTCATTTTTATTTTCAAAGTACAGTGTATTCTGAAATAATAGTTCAAATGATGGATTCAAGTAAAATAATCTTTGTATACAGTTTGATAACTATTAGTGGAATTGCATACATTTGCTAAAAAAAAGAATAGATTCTTATGTATTATAGTGCTCAAGCTGTACTGACTTTTATCTGTCTTAAGACAGTTCCACAGACAATTAAAAAAAACAAAAAGTAACTGGATGGCACCCCTTGCCAAAGCTGCTCTGAATACGCCCCAAACATCAGCGTCTATAGTTACAAGTCTGAGACCACAGAGCTCCTGCCTGATCATCACCATCCTCAGCTCTTAGATGACAGATGCCAGCCTGGACGCTGATCCACACCCTTGAAAATTCTGTCAGATGCTGGTAATCAACACATCCATAGGTAGCATAACAACCGGACAAGTGGACCACACATGCTGCAAGGATGCAGGGAGGAAGGGAGAGGGGAAGGGAGTCAGGGGAAGCTCGCCAAGCACAGAGGATGGTTGGAAATGATACTGGAGAGAAATCAGGGCCAGCTCCTAAGGGGCCTTGTCCAAGCTAAGCACTTTGAACTTCATTCTGCAGATTAAGCGGAACCAGTGAGAGCTCTCCACCCTACAGTGAACTGGTGGGATTTGTGTGGGAGAGATGGCTGTGCCTGAGGACAGCCTGGAAGGGCTGGCAGCGGGGAGGAGACCCTGCCCTGTCTGGGGCAGCGGGTGGGGGGGTGCCCTGGGCATGTTCTGCATCACCCAGCTCAGACCTCACCAAGGAATCACTGCTCCTTGTCTATGAATGAGAAAGACTCACAGAGATGAACTGTCCTCCCCAGGGTCACACATGCAGCTGGCTGGCCATGACCTAGGGACTGGAACCCAGGCTTCTGGCGCCCCTGGCTCATATTTTCCCTACGAAGCAAGCGCCCTGGAGGCTCTGAGCTGAGGCGGTGGTGGTGGCTACAGAGGCTGGATTCCAGAGGTATTTCAGAGGCAGAATCAATGAGATGTGGGTTTGAATGAGAAGCGGGTGGCAGGAGTGAAGGAAGGGGAGGGGTGGCTGTGAGGTTCCTGGCTTGGGTGGTGGGTGGATTACGGGGTCACGGACTGAGCTGAGGGACGAAGGATGGAGAGAGGTTTTGAAGGTAGCAACTGTGAGTCTGGTTTTGTGCACGAGGCGTCTGAATTGCCTGTGGGACACCCACGTATGTGGAAATGAAGTTGGAACTCACTGGGGACCAAGTTACATCTATTGTAGAGCACCATCAATGATTATTCTGCCATAAACACTACTATTATTATTACTCTGTGAGGACTGTTAAAGCTATTTTAATTTTTTTAATGAAAGATATTTTTATCAAATAGCTCTAAAAATGGATACAGACTCCTGCATTTCCTAATTCTTGAAAATACTTGCAAATTAACACGGACTTTGGGAAGCTAGTGGGGTTTCTTTTTTGCCCCCGAGGGCTATTTCTTCTATCTCTATCACTTATACTACTGGTCAGGTTGTACCCTTCTTTTTGAGTTTCACATTTCAACGGGGACATGGGAAAAATGGAACACATCCAGAGAAGAACAAAATGACTGAATGGCTAGAAAATTGTTCTATGAGACTGGGCTACAAGAAAAGGCCCCAAACCTGAGATTATTTAGTCTGGAGAAGAAAAGCCTAAGGAGTAATTTAATAGTATTCAAGCACATGAAGGGTTCCTAAAAGGAGGGCAGTTGCCAGAAAGCTTCCAAAGCTTCCATCTCCTCTGAGGATTGAACAGGAGGAAGGGAGACTCAACCACAGCAGGAGAGAATCTTGTCTGACACAAGGAAAAACTGCCCAATGGTAAAGCAGGCATGCAGATTTAATTTCCGTATGGTGTATGCCAAGTCCCGCTGGAAAGATGCCATCAGAGCGGCTCTTGGGTTTCCCACTGGCTCCCGGCACTGACGGGGTTAAAAATGGGGGCGTAATGGCAGAGAGGAACCTGTCATCTCTGCAGATAAGCCAAGGTCACTGAACCCCAGAAGCCAATGCTGCTGTTTCAAAGAACAGAGCATCACGCTAGACCTCTAAACCTAGGCTCTGTTCCTAAGGGATGGATGTGGAGAGGGGAGGAGAGGAGAGAGAAAACAAGCCACTTCTTCAGGGAGGACTCTGGGAATATTGCGAAAGTTCCAGCGCTGGAGTGTGTGGCACCAGCCAACTGGAAAAGTAGGTAAAACGGACCACATGGAGAATTCAGACTATTTTAGATGATGGAATTATCTTCTTAAGCATCTGTTTACCCCTCACACAGCGCCAGGCTCATCAAATGCTACCTCAAGGTCTGCAATTCTATCCCCACACATCCTCCTTTTGGTATCTGTCACTGTGTAGACTTCCAAATACCATGCATGTCTTTGACTAGGCGCTAACCAGGTGGACTGCTGGATCGACTGAATCCTGAATTTAAGAACTCAGACTCCAGACCAGAGTAGCACAGATGTGGACACCAGGAGAAACCAGGGCAGTGGGAATTGCCCACCTGACCCAAAAGTAGCACCACTAAGCAAGGCGGGACTGCTTTTTCTTGCGGAAGCAGTCAGGAATAGTGCTATGCCAGATTTGATCCCATTATCTGAACATGAAATAATCTTAAAAATTTGGTTTCTAATACAAAATAACAGAAAAGTCAAAATGTAAATAATAAGGGATATTTATGTCACCAGATGAAAATACTGAATTTTCTTGGCCAAGCAAGTAGAGTGCCCTTGTGCTCATACATTTTACAAAACTCACTTGTAAAATCTAAAATCTTCGCCTAGAATGGCCTTCTAAGAATTCCGTCTTGTCGATGGTTTGAGCATAAACTCACCACATGGCCCAGTCTCTGTGCCAAACAGGGAGCACTGTGCGCTTTCAAAGTGTGTTGCTGCTTTAAAAGTGCATCTGTTATTTTACCGCTGAGGAGTGACAGGGGTGGTGCCTCAGCCTGGGATGCTGTCACAGCGACTCCTGCCCTGGAGCAGGCTGGAGCAGAAGGTCCCCAGGTTTCTGTCACCACTTAGGATTCTAAGCCCTGAGTCGGAGCCCCAATCAGCATCCCTGACGAGGCAGGAGGCAGAATGGCCAATTCAATGCTTTGTAAAATGCTTTGGACATAAGCCAAGTTGAGAGCACGGGCCCCTTGCTGTCTCCCTCAAAAGAGGGGCTCAGACCATCTCCCTGCCCATCAGATGAGGTAGGGACTCTAGGTGTGGCAGCTCCCCAGCCTGAGCTCCTAGATGAAGTGCTGGCAAAAGTGTGACTCTTCTGAAAGGTGGCCGACAGAAATCAGAAAAGCAGAGAGCCAGGATGACGACCCAGGTTTCCCCAGTCCCAGCACCACCTGCTTTCTGTTTTCCCAGCGACTCCCTCCACAAGCCTTACTTTTGGCCTGGACATAGAAGAACACAGGATCAGTCCACGACCCGTTCCCAGAGAGAGAGGTGGCCTGGATCCGGGCCGTGTAGTTCCCCGGGTTGAGCCGGTTTAGCTTGGCCCCTCCATACTTCCTGTACTCCTGTCTGGACACACATTCCCGCTGATCCTGGAGGAAATAAAACATACGTGTCAATTTCCCACAAACACGCTGCCTCGTCTCTCGCCTCTCGCTTCCCACCCAACACTGACCCCAATTTGCAATAAAAGGGAAAACACCCAGGCTTACATTATGGCAGTCCTCCAGTAACTCTAAGCACACCCGACCTTTAACCAAACCTTCTTTCTTTAACCAAAAAGAGTTCCAGAAAGATTAAGTTATTAAGACCAATCTCTAGGCTGAAAGATCGTTTTCTGCAAAGAAACAGTTTCTTGAGGGTGAGGATAAGCCAGCTCCTCGCACACCGTGAGAATTCCCCAAAGAGCATGGAGTTGGTAAAAAGACCTGAATCCTCACTGACTTACTTCCTTATTTTACTGTTCAAAGTCTTCAGCTAACCAGGAGGTACCCTGTGTTGAAGTGTAACACATGCTACACCTGCAACAGAAATGCACCCACACACGGCCGGTGCCCCAGTCTTACCTCGACTTGTGACCCATATTTGATCTCATACATTAAAATCAATCCATTGGGACTCTCAGGTTCTGGCCATTTTAAAAAGATGGAGTTCTCAGGCCTTGGCTCCCAGGTCACCGGTCCAGGAATGTCATCTGCTCCTTCTGTGCAGCAATTGAAATAGGCGATAAAGTTAGATTCGAGTCCTCAGGGAGGGAGAAAAACACTGGACTAGCCTAAGAACACCCTCCCCAACCCCTCGTGCAGGACTGCGGACAGCGGCCGCAGCAACTCCTCCTGACCTGGCCTCGCACACACAGCAGGGGTTTTGGAACTGGAGCAACCTAAGGACCTGTAAGTCTCAAGATGCCACCGTACCCTCCCTTCCCCTCAGTCTCCCAACAAAAAAGCCTACTCTCGGGCTTCCCTGGTGGCACAGTGGTTGAGAGTCCACCTGCTGATGCAGGGGACGCGGGTTCGTGCCCCGGTCCGGGAGGATCCCACGTGCCGTGGAGCGGCTGGGCCCGTGAGCCATGGCCACTGAGCCTGTGCGTCCGGAGCCTGTGCTCCGCAATGGGAGAGGCCACAGCAGTGAGAGGCCCGCGTACCGCAAAAAAAAAAAAGCCTACTCTCAAGTGCAGGAGGAAAATCTTGGCAAACTAAGTCACTTAGGTCTGGTACTCGGCTTCTATGCAATGCCATCAAACACAAGCATCATCGAAAAGGTGCTGAGTGAGCAGAAGCAGCGGCATCCAGCCTCCAAGCCAGGACCCAGATCCTTCATGCTCTGCGTCTGCATGCAGCAGATGCAATTTCTGCGCAGGTGTAAAGGATGGTCCCCGAGCCTGCCTGGGAGGAAGCTGATGCTGAGCGCAAGCTCGCTGCCTTCATCAGCGATTCCTGAAGCTGCCGGGTGAGGCTGGGGTGCCTGCTCTCTTGCTTTTGCTTCTTAAAGCAGTAAGCCAAGTGGTGAGCAATGTCACTGCAAGTTCCAGCTGGGAAACACTGAGAAATCAGCTGGGCTTTCTCTCCTGGGAGGGTGAGGAGACTAAGGCCGGGTAGGCTGGCAGCAGCACGTCGGTGCCAGAACTGCGCCCAGGGGGCCCCGCTCGCAGACTGCAGACACTGGGCTCTGTGCTACCTGCCAGCTCTGCAAGGAAGTGAACCGGGCAGTTCACCCATCCTGAAAGATGGATGTATGGTATGGCTGTCTAAGCCACAGGCAGCTTCTAACTTACAAGGGGAAGGTGAAGACCAAACAACCAGGACCAAAGGCTGCTTGGAAGCGGACCTTGAGGAGCAACACTCAGTCTGAATCAAGGAAGCTAAATGGGGATTTCACTGAAACTTGAGAACTCAGGAGGGACCTGGCAAGAAAGGGCCATGGGAATGCACAATGCAAACCAAGGAGAAGGAAAAGAGTGGACCCTGCATCGAACTCCCTGCTCTCGAGTACTTTGTATGGAGAGACTGGGGTGGGAGTGGGGTCACGATGCATGAATTCCATTCCCTAGGCTGCTGGGCTACCAAGCTGCCTGCAAATGACCACCCGTTCTTTACTAAGCAGGACTGAGACTAAGGGTCATTGCCCTGGGTGTCGGCCTCCGTGCCTACAAATCATAGTCTCCGCTAGGCTGTGAGTCGGGCGTTGGGTGAGCTGGATGACATCGTACCTGCAGGCATGGTTCTTGCAAAGACAAAGTTGGAGGCGCTGCAGCCGAGCTTCTCAGCTTCGTGGTTACAGCTGTGGATATCAATTCGGTACAGAGTAAAAGGCCGGAGGCTGGAGATGACAGTTCTCTCCTTGTTATCCACTCTGCTCTCGAAGAAAGGGTACTCGGTCTCGAGCTCTTCTGGGTCTGTGATGTTGTAGGTATCCACCACTGTGGTGTTCCTGCTCCGGCTGGACATGGTGGTGTTGGCGACCTGCATGACCTCCCTCCGCTTCCGTTCAGGTCTGCAAGGAAGAGAGAGAGAAATGTGGCTTGTGAGTGAGGGCTTCCACCTCTTTTGTCTTTTCTGTGACTCGAGTCAGAGAAAGAGAAGAAAAATCTTCACCTTGGAATAAAAGGAGCTACTCAGCCCCCTTGCATAAGAACCAACAAATAATACAGGGATTTCCTTCCTCATTATTTATTTTGCTTTCTCTACGCTGCAAACCTCAGCCTCAACGTGCAACCTGCCCCCTGGCTCCCCGAGTGGTTACTCAGTGGTAACTAGAGGCAAACTTAACACCTCAGCCCCCACAGTGGGGAGGCTCAGGGGCACCTAGGCTGTTTCCTCAGAGCTGTTACAGTGGACAGGGACTGGGGAAGGGAGGCCACCCGGGACGCTGTCAGGAAGGCAGGGGGCCAGCAGAATGGCATGTCCCGATTCTCTGTAAACAGCCGCACTTCCACACAGTGTGACCAGCAGCTAATATCATGGCCAGCTTTTCCCACACCCACCGATGGGACAACTCACTCCTGTCAGAAAACCTTGTTTACTCTTCAACATCTGTTGATATTTCAGTCACTTAAACCAAACTTTGTGACTTAAACTATAAAGGCAGTGATCAATGAAAGGCACTCGGCACCAGATACTGACTCCAGAAAGGAACTCATGACATCAGGCTGCCATCCTAGTTCAAGACACATGGACACAGACGGCGAATAGCTTCATACTCAACCTGACTTGACTTGCTTTAAGCTCTAAATAAACTGTTCTTAGAATGAATTAAAAGAAATCAAAATCGTCTTTGGAGAATTTAGTTGTAAAACAGAAAAGCTTCCTTTATGATTTATTCAGCCGTTCTGTTACCCAGACACTCCTTTTACCCGAATTCTGTTGGAAATTGTGTGGACATCAGATGTACGCCTCAGTAGGAGGCATGAAAAACCCCAAACGTGAGGTTTTCATCAACTGTGGCCCCTCACCATGGGCAAACTAGGGTATTATGTCTGTCCTGTGAAAAGTAAGGACAGCAAGTGCGACTAGACTTCAGACAGAGGCCATCAAGACCGCAGGGTGGATGCACGCGTTCATCAGGGGAATGTGGTGTAGAGGAAACTTATTTTGAACTCAACAATGCAAACACAAGGCATTCGTGAAATCTGTGTCACCCACAGCTCTGCCTTCCTATCACCTGATCCTGTGTTCTTGGACTGATGAGGAAAACAGGCACTGCCTTGTAACTATCAACAGAAAGCTAGGGGCTCTTCAGTGAAACCTTTCCAAAGCCTGGACTCAACAGCCTCAACCTCGGACAGGTCTTTGGGAAAAGTCGGCAACGTAGCCGGCAGCCTCTGCTGGAGAATAAACAGATGGCTCCTGCTGGCCTGTCTGGGATGCTCTAAATCCATCCTCTTCTGTGTCCAAAGGAAGTAACACCGGCCAAGCCCCTGCTGGCACGGGGGGCGATGGACTGTGTTGAGAAGCAATGCCATGAAGGGAAAGAGCCCCGGTGTGCGGGGAGGAAGGGCCAAGCCCCAAATCCACAGTTGGTCAATCAGGGTGGTGGAGAAGCCACTGAACCTAGGTTCTAGTTTTAAAACTTCTTTGAGCTCTTTTCCATCCTCAAACTTTTTGATTCTTGAGACCACACATGATATACAGGATATCTGGACTAACATGTGAACTGCAGCTATATCAATCACCCGTGAACAGGAGATGTCACCGGCGGGGCAGGTTGGGAGGTTCCATGGTTTTAACCGCAGGAGGGGAGGGGGCATAAAGCTGCTAAGTGACTGATAGCTTCATTCTGAAAAGGAAATAGTGCCTCCACTTCCAAAAGGTCTTGATTTCCTGTTTTAATGATTTTTCAAAGTAAGATGTCTATCTTTGACTAGTATACAAATATCAGGAAGGTCACGTGACAGAAAAGAAAAGTCTCTTTCAAAAACCATTTGTTGCTACAACCTAAGAGAGCTTTTAAGGGCAAAGCAACTGCAGGATAAACAGAAGCTCGGGACTGCTGGTGCCCCTCTGGGTCAGGAGCTGGAAGAAGAGTGACCCCCAGGACAACGTACTGGCAGTGGGCTGGCAGCTGGGGCGCCACGGGGGTCAGGAAACGGGCTCGTAGGTATAATGCTGGCCTGAATCTTGCTCCTTTGCCCAGATTTCAGGCATGAGGTTGTTTTTAAACCCTGTGCTACAATTTTTCAGGAAGGAAAAGGAGCCATCAGTCACCACTCTGTTTCCATCTCCTTCCCCAGACATCACAAGGCTGCCCCGCTGAATGTCCCTCCACTTTTCTTTTCTTTCTTTCTTCTTTTTTTTTGTTGTGGTAAAACAAACTTTTAAAGTTAAAAAACTAACAAAATTTTGTCATTTTAACCACTTCTAGGTGCACATTTCAGTGTCATTAATTACCTTCATAATTCTGTGTAACCATCACCATTTCCAAAATCTTTCATTACCCCAAACAGAAGTTCTACACGCGTTAAGGAATAACACCCTATTTCCCCTCCCCACATCCCCTGGTAACCTCTAATCTACTTTCTGTTGCCATGAATCTATCTGTTCAAGATATTTCAAACACATGGAATCATACAATATCTCCTTCTGCGTCTGGATGCTTTCACTCAGCATAATGTTTTCAAGGTTCATGCATGTGGTAGCCCATGCTTCAGAATCTCATTCCTTTACAGGGTTGAATAATATTCCATCGCAGGGCAAGACCACATTGGTTCATCCATTCATCTCCTGGTGGACACATGGGATGGTCTCAGCTTTTGGTTATGTGAATAATTCTGCTCTAGACATTTATTTTCCTCCGCTTTTGTCTCCACTAGGCAGAAGCAGAGGCTGGAGCAGCGGAGCAGACAGATGCCCTGGCGTCGGGCTGCTCGGCTTGGAACGGCTGTCGTTGGCGTGGCTTCACAAACTGCTTGTCAAGGGTACCAGTGGCTCTCGGTTATGCTTTGAAGTTGGGCCCCTTTCAAAACTGACTCTGAGTCTCTCCCTCTCCCTTCGCTCCGCCTTGGCCAGGCTGGGAGGCCGCAGGGAGGCGTGGGAAGGGCAACCGAGGGCCCAAACCCGGCTCCTCCGCTTGCTGGTGTGTGCTTGGCCAGGTGATTGCTGCTCTCTGCGCCCACGTGCCCCCCGCAGGGGCTGGGCGGCCACAGGGCAGCTGCCCCTGTCACCTGTCAAGCCGACAGCCCCCCACAGCCCAGGCCGTAAGCTCCGGCCCCTTCCACGAGGGCTGAGTGGCTTGGGTAGTAACCCCACTCGCCAAGCTGGCCGCCTATACTGTTGTCCCTCCTCGACAGCCGCTGGGTCTCACTTTGAGGCTGTCGACCTACACACCACAGGGTGGAGAGAAGGCATCAGGACCTGCCCAAGGACCCTCTCAGAGGACACGGTACCTGGGCACAAAGATGGCGTTGTGCAGGAAATTCTCGAAGACCTTGCGGTACTCGGCCTCCTCCTTCTCGGCCTGCTTCTCGGCTTCTGTTTTGGGGCAAGCGCAGCACGGCCCTTTCTCCCCACCACACACTTCAGTCTTGGGATTCTCCGTCACCTCCTCAACGTCGATGGTGCCATCGGCGTACTTCCTGATGGGGATTTTGTCTGCTTGGGAAAGAGTAGCCCAACGAGAACCAAGTTACACAGGCTGGTGAGGAAAGGAAGAGCCATCAGCACCTGGGCTCACGACCACAGCTGCTTCCCGACAGACGGCTGACGCTGGCCCCGGTGTGTGTGGCCTCGGGGTTTGGGAGTCACAGCCACAGGTGTCCCCTGCCTCTCCCACCCTCACCTTTGGAGCAGTAATTGTGCCGGTAAAGGTAGCTGTCCTGGGGCTGGCGCTGCCACCTTACGATGTAGTAGCTCAGGTTGCCGTTGGGCAGGGAAGGAGGGTTCCACTTCACGATCAGCTGAGAAGAGGAGTTTGATGCTGAGAGTACATCCAGGGGGATGGAAGGAACTGGAAAGGGGGACAAAGGACATTTCAGAAAAGGGAACGAACCCAAGATCCTGGCTGTCAGATACTCAGCGCAAACCCACAAGAAGCCAAAAGTCTGATCCCCACAGGAAAATGGCGGTGAACGCTGAAACACAAAATGAAAACCGAACCTTGTCTTGAAATTGTATTACTTTCCCTTTATAATATCTGTTCTCTGTGATAACGAACATGACTGAGCTGCAGATGGAAAAGGGTGGTGGAAGCACAGCCAGGGTTGGAATGGATGACTTAAAACCCACAGTTAACGCAAACACTGGACTGTCCTCAGTTACTACAGCTGCCATCCTCCAAAACATTTAACGCCAGCAGTTTTAGCAAATGGTAAAACTGACTGACGTGCACTTCATCTGAGATTTTGAATCTCTGATAAAAAGCCAAAATGAAAGAGGGAAGTAAAAAGGGTGCTGGGGAGAGAGAGTGTGTGTGTGGGGGTGGCTTGGAGGAAAAAGTGGTGCAAAGGGCCAGTAAATCTACTGATTGTATAATCATGATTCAATGGCATTATGGAGTCATAACTATGAGAAGCAGTCTAAAAACACCTCGAACACCCATAAAGCCCCGATTTCAAGTAACGGACTCTGTTACCAGCAAAAGAACATTGATTTACAGGCAAAGCATAAGAATCTGGTCAATATTTACTCACTATTGCCCCTAAACCCAAACCTGGAGCTGAACTGTGTATAAAGGGCAAATGCATCCAGGGACCACTGAAATCTTCTTATTCTCTTTGGGTTCAGAAAAAAGCATCAATTTTGGTAGATTTTCCAAAGTGCAAAAGACACCTTTGTTGTATGTCACTTAAGCATAACGGTCATGTAAGCTGCTTTTAAAATTTGAAAGCTTAAGGTACAAAATCTCATACACAAGGGTCTGAACACTTGTAAGGAAGGACACTTTAAGAAAAAGTTATGACTAATACTAACTTTTTCTGGGAAAACATTTTACTGAATGCTAGGCCACTTTAGTGCTTCCTAGAATAAGTACTTTAGAAACACACAGCTCACCCCTAGATGTTTCAATAACAGTTGTCACAAAAAAGCCTAGGCCATGGACCAAGTCATTCTCTGTCCCTACCACTTGTGAGGACAGATGCCAAAATAGAGCAAACTGACTCAATTTGTACAGTGCTTTGTTTTCCATCTTTGGGGAAAGGAAACAAGTTTCTTAAGAATTGGCCTTAACAAAGAAAGACTTTTATTTTCCCCAAATTAGCTACAATGAATTACTTGCAAATTTTTAGGCTGAACAACTTGTTCTGTTGCCTTTGAGCCTCTGCTACAACATCCCAGGCCTAGAATCAGAAGCCTGTGTCACATTTACTGATACAAACATTGTGCCATCAGTGACATGATCGTAGCCACTTAGAGGATCATAGAGAGGGAATAGGGGAGGGGAGGGGAAGGGAGGAGGGGGCAGGAGAACACGAGCAAAAGGATTTCCCCACCAACATTTTTCCCTCACCCTCTTTGCCACTTAAATTCATTTCGTGCCAGTTTATGCGTATTTTAAAGCAGCCTATGTATTGTAACACTGGCTATCATCAAAGAATGTTTATCAGTGCCTTTTAAAATGATGTGCATTTCCCTACTTCTAACCTGTTTTTTTTTTTTTTTTTTTTGCAGTACACGGGCCTCTCATGATTGTGGCCTCTCCCGTTGTGGAGCACAGGCTCCGGACGTGCAGGCTCAGCGGCCACGGCTCACGGGCCCAGCCGCTCCGCGGCACGTGGGATTTTCCCGGACCGGGGCACGAACCCGTGTCCCCTGCATTGGCAGGTGGACTCTCAACCACTGCGCCACCAGGGAAGCCCTAACCTGGTTTTTATGTACTTGGAAAATATACACAAATGTTTGCTCTCCTTAGTTCCAGATTCTGGAGTTGAGAAATGAGTTGGTTTAGAGAACGGAGATCAAGGGAGAAGGAGGCCCATTTTCATCAGTGAACACTTGGAATGTCCACAACATGGTTCATCTCATGTTTTTCAACTTTTGTCTGCTTTCTTGGAACCCTAGGCACTACAGGACGAAGGTGAGAAACCAGGGAGCCACCTGAGGTAACTGGAACAACAACCAGGGTTTCAGTCCCCAGAGGTCCAACTGTCCAAATAAACAAGAAGGGCAGCCTTAGAGGACCGTATCCAGTCTGGGCCTCCCAATGAGACCAACCCAGCACCCTGGAGGACCTGAGCTCACTGGTCCAGGACAGTCAGAATGATAATGGAAGGTGGTACTAAGTCCAGAAGATGGCCTGGAAGAGGCTAGGGTATTGGGAGTGGGAAAGAAATATGATACAGTATTATATATTGACAAGACAGACAAATAAAAGACAGACTGGCCCAGGACAGGGAGAGACAACAGGCACAGCTCAGTGTCAGCCCTCTGACTACATCTTGTCATGAGAGAGGACCCTGAGCTGACGAGGCGCGGGACGGCGGGGATGGTGCGTGAATACCTGAAGCATTGGTGCGAATGTACAAGATCTCGCTCTTGGCTCCACGGATGTGGTCATTCTCCACCATGGTGAGGGTCACAGCCTTGACGTAAACGGCATACTGTGTCCAGGGCTTCAGTCCATGCAGTAAAATGCCGGGCTCCACGTCCTTGTTGGGTGGGAGGTCCACATCTACCATGTTCCAGCTGTTGGAGCCGCAGGCATCCTGCCCGTCATACTCTGTGACGTTTTTAAAGGGTCTGAAACACAATCGATGAAGCTCAGAGAATGTTTTAGGCCGCTGACATCAAAGCTCTCAGAAACCTCCCCCCAGGGCCTCCCACGTGACACTTTCTATAATGGGAATTCTAGATAAAACGAATCATCAATTAGATCTTTATAGAAGAATAAAACTAAGCCACCGGACTCCAGGTTTCACAGTTCTGTACACACTATAGAATCGAACCCTCTGCCTCAGGAAGAGGAAGTTCCATAATTACTGGGATTGGAAATGCTGCTCCTTAAGAATATACGCAAATGCTCTTTCCCTCTCTTCCCCATTTTTTCACCATTAAGAAAAAACAAGCGTAGTCATTTAAAGCAAACATCATTATTGATAAAGAATAACTTCTGGAGAAAAATGCCTTTGCTACAGAAAAACAGCTTCTCAAATACAGCTTCTAAAATCTAATACGTTCACAAACAATTCTGATTGCTTAAGTATCTGATAACATTCAAATATTTAGTTTCCAGATTATCTCAGGCGCTAACGTCACTGTCAGAGCACTGGTAGACTGTTAAAGAGGATGATGGTTCTGCACAGATGCGGAGTTGGGCAGGGATTCCACGCCTCTCAGATGAAAGGGCCAGACAGACACTGGCTTCTGAAACAGACATTCACACACCCCTCCCTGTCGCTGTGATGGAAGATGAGTGACTCCCATGTGCAGGGACAATGAATGCCTGATAATCCCGCATCCTGCTTTTCTCATGGCAAGGGCACTCCCAGGGCCCCGGCTCCAGCAGGGGCAAAGGGTACCAGATGCTGCCACTGGTGGCTCTGGTTCCAGCTCCGGGGAAGCCAAGCACCTGGGAAAGGGACCTATGGCATCAAGGTGGGACCTGAGTGAGGAGGGTGACTAAGAGGCCTGGGGGAACCACCTGGATACAGGAGGCACAGGAAGGAAGGGGGAGACCAAGAAGAGCTGCCAGCTGGAGGGATGTCCTGGCTGCCCAGGCAGGCAAACGTCCTCTGAAAGCACAAGAAAAGCCCCCAGTAGATTTTGGGAGAAATTCTGAAAGGTTTGAGACGTGAAGGTCAGTCTTTCTCCATTCTCCGTCCCTTCTTTGGAGGGCTTATGACCTAGAGCAGAAGGCCACACCTTGGGAGGGGCCACAGATAGAGTGACCAGAATAGATGATGGACCCACCTGGAGGTCACCTCAAGGGGAGCCGAGCATCCTGAGGGGTGTTCCCAGACTATGGATTAGGGGGACCAAGGCTGCAATGATATTGCAACCAGGCCTTCCATCCCCATTCATGAATGTTTGGACTGACCTAATTCTCCACAAAACAAGTTTTCCCCTTTGGACTTATTTTATTCAAGCACCTCTAATCACCCACTGAAGAATGAAAGGCCTCAAGCTAACACTTTTTTGTTTGTAGCTGTCACTGGTGGTGACGGATGTCACATGACAGACAGGAGGGTGGCGAGGATGAAGTCCTGCCAACACGTCGCCAAGCACAGACACTCACGCTTCCTTGTAGTAGACGGTGAAGCTGATGAGGTCCCTGTAGTCAGGGGGCCGGTACCGGTGCCAGGTGATGATGATGCGGTTCTTCCACGTGGTGGTGGAGGTGAAGTGCAGGACGTCACTTTCACCTGGGGCAGAGGCACATCCATGAGTGACACCCATCTATGTCCTTTCCCTCCACGTGTCTGAGAGGTCCCCTGCCCTGTACTATGGCCCTCTCCCCCGAAGCTGTCTGTACTTGCAAAGCCCCTTTTTGGACTTCTCAGTGGCTCTCTTGTTTCTACTAAGGATCCAAACATTGTGCTACGTGGCCTCCAAGGGGCTCGGTCCTTTGCTCTAGTACACTTGGTGGCCCTGGAGTGATTCCTAACCTGGAAGAGAAGGACCTCTGGATGGAGCAAGGTGGCCTTGTCTCTCTGCTCTTCCCTAAGATGCAGGCCACCCAAGGGGCTGGGGAAGGTGAGAGTGGACCTTGATGCTGGGTGGACTCTTCTTAGACATGACGACACCTGTCTTGCACTTGTGGATATCTGCCCGCTTGCGTCAAATCACCAAAGACAGGTAACAGAGCAGCTGTGCCACAGAGGGGAACTTTTCTTAGCGGTATCGACACCTTCCTGTGCAAGGACACAAGAACGCCTTGGCGGCTCCAGCTAGCGCTGACGCGCCGCGGGGAATGGATTGAGCGCTGATCGGACCCATTTCACTTGGAACAGCCTTCTGCGCTCTGTGGGAAGGAAGCCTCTGCTGGTGAGGCATGACGGGGATGCTGCCCCGAGCCCCCTCGTGCTCCCGGACCTGATTCAAACTGTGGTGAGAACCCGGGAAGAACTGATGACTGCCTCCCTCGTGAAGACACAAAGCTCTCCTACGAATTGTCCTTCCCCCCGTGTCTGCCCGACTCCCACTGCACCCTCAGCAGGTGAAGAAGAGGCTAAAGGCAGTTAAAAACTGAGAAGTCTCTGGGGCAAAACGTGATGGATTGAGATGGGAAAAACACTGCAGTTCCTGCTAAAGTGTTATTTAGAGAGGAAACATTTTCAAGGGAAAATAAATGGCTACTGTATTCATGACCTGACAGGTCAGACTGGCCCACTCTAAGGAAAACACTTCGACAGCACTCTGCGCATCCGCTTCTGCTATGGTCTGAACGGGGAATGTGGTGAGGGCTGTGGCGGGGCATGTGAGGGAGAAAGGCCTTCAGCTCTGCGTCTGGTTTCTCGACTCTAAAAACTCTTCCTGAGCAACTCGAGTGTCTACCAGGTAAATCCAGAGCCAGCAAAACGAAGTCCAATGCTGATGGTTTCGTAGATTCTCTTGCGCCCGTAAGCGCACGTGCAAATCTCCCTGGATCACGTAGATTATTCTTTTCTAATACCTGTCCCTTATCAAAAGCCGATGGTGGAGAGACTATTTTTATAACTTGATCCAGCCACACAGAACCACACCATTTTTAAAAGCAGTTTTACATACAGGGTTAGGTGAGAAACTCACCGCTTAGAGGCAAAACCTTAAAGCAGAAGTCGCATAACCAGTGTAACATTATAATTATATTGTTCTAAATTTAAAAAGCAGTATCAATCCAGGGAGGCAGGCTCCCTCCACCTTTCATGTTGTGGTAGGAACCAGGTGGAGGCCAGGTCAGGGACAGGGGCCCCTGGCCTCCCCTCCACTCTGTGTGGAGACGGAGGGCCGGGCTTGCTCCCTCCCGGGGCTGGACAGGACCAACTCTCCCCTAGAAAATAATCCAACGGTGTGCCTGAGCATAAAAGACACTTAACTCTGTGTATTCTGTAAGCACCTCTTTAAAATCTGAGTGAGAACACATTTATAAATGTTTAGCACACACAAATAGATGCTATGGAAAATTTACAAATATGAATCTGCCCCACTACTGCCTTTGAAGATATCCACGTGTGAGCAAAGTGCTCGTTAAGGAGGCCTCATGTGAAACAAGGAGGGGGCCACGAACGGAAGCTGCTGTGTAGATAGGAGGAGGGTCCACTCACAGGAGGCTCTCTCTCCGTTGTTCCTGGTGTTTATGTCCCCTTTGCTCTGGCGCCCTTTAGTCCCCGTCACTTCCTCCATGCGGTAAATCTCGGAGACACACAATTTGGGATTGAAAGCAAAGTACATTTTCCCGGCTTTGATGGTCAGGTTGCGGTGGTCCCAGTCCCACAGCTGTTGCAAGTTCTGGTTGTCGAGGACGTAGAAGGAGTAATTCCTAGAAGCACAGAAATCAGCATCAGCACCCTTGCCCTTTGCCACCAGACACCCCATGCTGTGCCTCTTCGCCACAAAGCTCCAGAAAACACTGCCTTTGCGGGTAAGAGATGTAGTTATTAATGGTATCTAAGAAAGAATAGTCACTGTTAATAGCAACGATATGATTCAAGGACAATATCAAATAGATAAAACACTAATTAATTTGATGACCCCTATTACCAACAATAATGCTTCTCACACTGGAGGATGCTACTCAAATCATTCCCTAGAAATGCCTCTGGTTATTTCTCTGAAGCAGAGTATGTACAATAAGCTTGAAATCAGTCCATGGGAGAACGGATATGCTCTGCTACTCAACCGGAACAGCTTACAAATTTGCTGTAGAAAGTCTGCCATTATCCTTGGGGGTAAATCCCATCCCATCCGTGCTGTCAGCAGCATATGACGGGGTAGGAGAGAGAATGGGACAGGGAGACAGACTCGGGGGTGGACCAATCCTGGGTCAGCTCCCTCCTCCAGATTCACCCCACCCTGAAAAGCCTCAGCCGAAGTCCCCCGGGAAGGTGGGGGAAGATAAATGGCCCCCAATGGGCATTCCCCCAGGCCACCCATCCAGGCAACAGTAACTCAGTGTCCAACAAGTTTAGGGTGCACAAAGCTTATTTTCAGAGGGCTGAGCCCCACCCCAGGAGTTTCTCATTAGGAAGTCTGGGTGGGCTGAGAATCTGCATTTTTAACCAGCGCCCAGGTGATGCTGGGACCACACTTGGAGAAGCACTGGTCTAACAGACGCTGGGCACCACCGAGGGGCTGGAGGTCCAAAGCCGACCACGTCAGACATCGGTCCTGCTCCCAGTGGGTGGACACAGAAGCAGCAGACCCAGCTGCTTCTGAAGGAGAGGTGGGGGGACAGCCAGCATCGGCAACCACTAGCACTGGCCACCCAGAGACAAACCCATACCTGGGGAGGCAAGAGAGCAGACAGTTCCAGCTTGGGGTCTGGAGAAAGAGCCTTGCAGGTCCTTTCTGTCTGGGTCCATTGGTAAACCAGGCAGGCAGGGTCACAGATGCCATCTGAGTCCTCAGTGCTGACAGGTCTGCTCCCCACAGAACTCAGACCCTTCTCCCCCTCCTATCCCCCAGCCTGTTTCCTTCTGGGGCTCACTCAAGCACCTTCTACAAAACTGAGTCTAAGAACTGGTGCCACATTTTGAGCTATTTCTAGGACCCACTCAGGGATCCAACACATAAATAGTAGAGAAGGAAAGGATCCCAACCTTCTTCCCAGAGCTGGGACAGCCCAGACAGAAGCCCAGAGACCTCCTCTGCCCCGGGTGGTGTTCACTGGGCACCTCTGTGCATCTGGTGAGGTTCACTTACACCCGGACCAGGACCTCTACCAGGACTCTACCCGCCGGTCAGTCCACAGCCTGAGTCTCACTCATTGAGAGCAAAGCAAAAGCTATGGTTCCAGTGCTGTGAAGCCCACCTGTACATTTCCCTGGGAATTCATGAGGCATTCAGAGACAGGGGTCCAGGACTATCAATGCCATTTATGAGCTGCACAGCCTCAGGCAGGTCACTCAGTGCTTTCTGTAGCTCCGTTTACTCACTTATTGGACAACAAGGGGCACAAACGGTGTCATATGAGCTCCCTGTCGGTTTTAAGGGCCCAGGAGGAGTTACTGAGCTGAGGTGGATCTCTCCCTCAGCCTGAAGCCCAGTCCCTCCACGAGCACCGGGTCACGTCCGCGCAGGTGCTGGGGGTAGGGGTGAGGATCCTGCCCACAAAGGGGCACAATGAGCCAATGAGTCCAGAGGCAGCACCTCAGAAACCAAGCCAGGCTCCTCACAAACCCGCCTGAGGCCTCGACACATTCACGGCCACCAAGCCAGGTGACAAAAACTGGCAAGTCAACAAATCCTTTCCTTTCAGCAAGAGCTCACTCCCCAGCATCTGCTGGAAAAGGAACGTAAGACATTGTCCAAAGGAATCTAGACTTGGGCTACGTACCACAAGAGTGGTACGTAGGGTGGCGTGGCACTTCGTGTGTGCGCAAGGGTGGCGTGGCATGTGGAAGGTGGGGTCCACAGTGCCCCCCCGCATCTGCTCCCTCATTGCCAGGCTGCAGGTGATGCTGCCGGGAGAAGGGGTGTCCGCAGAGTTATACAACCGGAGGAGGGGTTCAAGGTGGAGGCAGATGCCTCCTATCATAGGCCACTCTTGCCCTCGGAATACTCCCAGCTCTGAAGGCCACTCTGCAGCATCAACACGAACCCCGTGGGTCTGGCTGCTCCCAGGTTCCCAAGTAGGCCACAAGGGACAAAATCTCCTTGTTGGTGCAGAAAGCTCTGGGCCGGGAGTAAAGGCCAATTACCCAGGTCAAATTGCTGACTCAACCTAGGATGAGGCTTTTATTTTAGTAAACTAATTTCACTAACAGAGAACATAACCGCACCGAAAATACCTTCTGAACAAAACATGCTTCTCCCCAGGGGAGGGAGCATGAATTATAAATCAGGAATTTGACAGATGAATGGCAGGCACACTGAAATTCTGTGTATGTGACTAATCACTTTGAAAAGCAAGATTATCTTTTTACAGTAAACATAAACATTTTTTTACAACACTGAGAAGCCCTGGAGCCAGGATACCAATATCAATAAAACCCGGGCGTTATGGAACTTGTGTAAGTGACAGAAAAATAAAAGTAAAACCCTCAACACAATGATAATCAAGCCATTCACGAGGTGTCTGTCAATACTGCTCTTGTTTTCCCAACCCCAGCTGGAAGCCCGGCTGCCCACACATTCCTTCCAGGATCAGGTGAGGATTAAGAGCCGGTAAAAGGCAGAAACTTGTCTGCATATCTTCAACACACACATAGACACACTTAGATTTTATTATTCCCTAAAGGAAATGCCTGTTTAAGTCAATTATTCTGTAATGTGATTTCCTAATTGTTTCTAAGCTGACTGCCTTTACATTCAAAACATATTAAAAAAAATCTGTTTATTCTTCTGTCCCTTACACAGGCTCCCTGGTGCCTGGGTTTTATCTATATTGGTATCCTGGCCCCAGCTCTCTTCAAGGTTGCAAAAAATGTTTGTTTCTACGCTTGGGTGGGCCCCATCTGCCAAAATGTAGACCAATGTGGGAGGTTATCTCCTCGAGGACATCTATATATTATCTGCATCAATATTCTAAACGCCCAGCACATACTATACACCTAACTGTTTTATTTATGGCTCCAGTCTCAGGGCTGTCCTACTTCTGAGTTTTCAACAACACCACCTCCCTGCCTGCTCGAATGAAGGGCAGGAAGGATGGGGATGCAAACGAAGGCGAAGTGCTGGGGATTCGAGTGGTACTTAGAAGACAGCCCCGGGTCCAGGGCTCGGACCACTGCACGTGGGAATCCAAAGATCGGGGTGGAGCGTCATCTCCACTCTCACTAAGCAATAACTCTAGGCAAGGTATTTCTTTGGCTTCTCCCCACCTGGGACAGATGGGGCTGAGGGTGGGGTCTCCAGCACATGGGGGCAGGAAGGGACATTCCCCCCTTTCCAAACTTTGCTGACAAATTGGAAAAAAAAATCATTAGTCCTTTTCATTTCTCAAAGAAAAAACCATGGCCTCTTTCGGGCGGTCCCTCGGGGGCATCAGAACCCAGCACATGGGGGCTTGTCTCCAGCAGCCGAGCCAACTGATGCAGGATTTGGTCTTTTCACGTATGCTGCCTCCAACGTGTCTGCAACGGATTGCTTTATACCACGTCCAATCTCCCCCAAAGTTCAATATTTACACCAGCCTCGGAGGTTCAGCAAGGGTGGGAATTTATATTCAAGTGGCACCAGGCACCAAACAGATACTCCGAAAACGTTTCCTCTTTGAGGGTTTTAAAAACAGCTTTACTGAGGTATAATTTATCTACCAAAAAAATTCACTCATTATAAGTGTACAGTTCCAGAAGCTTCAGTAAATTCATACAGGTGTCCAACCATCACCACGATGCAGCTTCAGAACATTTCCGTCATGCCAAAGTTCTTCATTCCCGATGGTGGTCAATCTCCAATTCCATCCCCAGCTCTTCACTGATCTGCTTTCTGCCTCCATAGTTTTGCCTTTTCTACAAAGCACATATTAATGGAATCACAAAATGTGTAGCCTTTTGTGTCTGACTTTTTTTCACTTAGCCTAATGTTTTTGAGGTTCACTCATGTTGTTACATTATTGTTGGGCAGTAATTGTGCCACATTTTATTTATCCATTTACCTGCTGATGGACATTTGGATTGTTTCCAGTGGGGTATTTTGGTGGTGTGGGGGGGTTGGTATCATGAATAACACTGCTATGAGCAATCACATACAAGTCTTGTGTGGACACATTTTCATTTCTCTTGGGTAGATACTGGGGTAGAACCTGGAACTGCTGAGTCACATGTCTGAGTGTATATTTTTTGGAAGTCTGGAAGAAGTGTTAAAGTATAGCCATGTTGCAACCTAATCTTAGAGTTGCAAGAAGGCAGAATAAAGCACAAAGTGCTGCAGTCAAGTGGTGGGAACATGAGCAGAGATGCCTATAACTGCATCCAAGAATTCCAATTCTTATAACCCATCACCTCCATCTACTTTTATTCTTTTCAGGGCAACAATCCTTGGTGGCACCAACTAATTTGAAATTTTAATTCATTTATCTGATGTATCACAAAATACGGTTGTTCAAATAAGGAAATTTTCAGAGAACAGAAATATTATCTTTCTTATTCAAGTGCTAAAAAATTAGCCATTTCATAGGAATCTTGTACATGTGTATTCCAAAATCCATTTCCTTCCAAAATAGCACGACCTTGATCTTCTTTTTTTTTTTTTTTTTTTGAAGTACGTGGGCCTCTCACTGTTGTGGCCTCTCCCGTTGCAAAGCACAGGCCCCGGACGCGCAGGCTCAGCGGCCATGGCTCACGGGCCCAGCCGCTCCACAGCATGTGGGATCTTCCCGGACCGGGGCAAGACCCTGTGTCCCCTGCATCGGCAGGCGGACTCTCAACCACTGCGCCACCAGGGAAGCCCAACCTTGATCTTCTTAATGTCTAAGGTTATTACTCCAGAAACACATCACCTTAAACAGAGTAATGTCCTCAAGGAAGCCTTGGCCATCTGAATTCTTCTGGACAAACTGAAGGCTGCCTATGTTGTCCGGCCCCTTTCTCCAGAGACCAGCAGCCCTGCTGTCTGTTCCGATGTGATTTTGCCTATGTCTGTCACCAGCCTGGACATCAAATTCCAGAATCAGCTCACTCTGAGTGAGGACTAAGAGGTCTAATCCAGGTAACGCTCTTGAATTTCATACTCTGGACTTGACTCCGTGGTCTGGGCTACTCAGGAGACATTTGGAGATGGGTTTCAGTTCCAGTTTGGAAAGCTAAGGGTGACACATACAAAGGATCTCTGTACTACAAATTTGTCTGTTCTCCACCAAAACAAAAGGCTACAAAACTTTCTTCCCGCTGAACAAAATGGAAGCACTTACTTATATTCTCATTGGTTATGAGAGGTACAAGAAAAATCATACTTTAAGGAATAGTGTGACAAGAAAATATTTAGGCAAAAAAATCAAAGGGTTTTGGGGATATGCTTCAGAGAAGAAGGAATAAAGGGGTAAAGTAGTGGTTTCCAGTCTTTGCTGCATATTGAAATTACCTGGGAATCTTTTGAAAAGCAATGATGCTTGGATCCCACCCCCAAACATTTTTTTTTTTTTTTTTGGTATGCGGGCCTCTCACTGTTGTGGCCTCTCCCATTGCGGAGCACAGGCTCTGGACGCGCAGGCTCAGCGGCCATGGCTCACAGGCCCAGCCGCTCCGCGGCATGTGGGATCTTCCCAGACCGGGGCACGAACCCGTGTCCCCTGCATCGGCAGGCGGACTCTCAACCACTGCGCCACCAGGGAAGCCCCACCCCAAACATTTTGATTGAATTAGGACAGAGTGCATCTTGGGCATCAGGATTTCTTAAAAGCCCCCAGATGATTCTAATGTACAGCAAAGTGTGGGAACCCGTGGGGTAAAAGTCATCTTGGCTTACACCAAAAGCACACTCAAGTGAAATGTTCTACTGACACTCTGGTAACTCAAAAGCCCTGAAAAGGTTCCACTGCCTATCCAAATTATAACCTCCACACCTGGGTGCATAACAGCTTACGTAATTCTCATACCACCTACCTCTCCAGTATTATTTGCCAAACAGGTCCCAGGATGCCCCAACTCATTGCCTTTGCTGCTGCCGCCTGTCCTGAAATGCCTTTCTTTACCCTCTGCTTACTGTTTCTGGAAACCCTCCAAGGCCTATCTCAAAAGCCACCTCTTCTCAGAAGCCTGTCTGATCTTCTTCTTCTTTTGTTTTTGTTTTTTTCTTTTTTAAGGTTTTTTTGATGTGGACCATTTTTAAAGTCTTTATTGAATCTGTTACAATATTGCTTCTGTTTTATGTTTTGGTTTCTTGGCCAGGAGGCATGTGGGATCTTGGCTCCCCGACAAGGGATCGAAGCCGCACCCCCTGCATTGGAAGGCAAAGTCTTAACCACTGGACTGCCAGGGAAGTCCCCTGTCTGATCTTCTTAATCAGATACCTGACTCTTTTTCATGCCCATGGCATGTGTCTTTTCTTTCCCTGTAGCACTCTGCAAGTTCTGCTCGGCACTGCTGGCATTTATCTATTTATCATCTACCTTTCTTCTCTTCCTCCCTCTGACTCTTCCCTTTTTTTCCCTTTTTTTTCAGGTTTGAGCAGAAGACTGTCTCTTTTTACAGCTCATTTTGCATTCTTTTTAAAAATTTATTTATTTTTATTGAAGTATAGTTGACGTACAATATTATATAAGTTGCATGTGTACACACAGTGATTCACAATTTTTAAAGGTTATATTCCATTTATAGTTATAAAATATCGGCTATGTTCCCTGTGTTGTACAATATGTCCTTGTAGCTTATTTATTTTATATGTAATAGTTTGTACCTCTTAATCCCCTACTCTTAAATTCCCCCTCCCTCCTTCCCTCTCCCCACTGGTAACCACTAGTTTGTTCTCTGTATCTGTGTGACTCTTCACTTCTTACAGGAGTGAGGGGAGTAGGCAAAGGGGCTGGACCTAACCCTCTTCCTAAATCTGAGAAATACAGAATTGAGTTGTTGCTACTGGTCACACCTGATACAAAGCCAGCAGGGGTATTCATCACAAGCGAGGATGACCCATACATTTTTGGTCATGGGTGAGGAAGGCAGCTGAGAGAACACAGCTCCCATCAAGAGAGGCAAGGTTCTCAAGCTCTATCTAAAGAGAGAGCCTCCAAACAATGGCAGGCAGGAATCCAAGGCTAGAAGCCCAGCATCCTCAGAGCTACAAGGGCTACTAACCAGCAGCAGGTTCACCATTGCCCTTCCCTGACATCTAAAGTACTATCAGCAGGGCAGGGGCCTGAAGCTTAGCTGAGCTTGGAAGTGGCCCAAACACCTAAGCAATGACATACATCTGTAAGAAGACCCCACTGGGACTTTGGGTTTTACACGTGATTCAGATAATGAGAAATACATCATAAATATTCTTGCAAATAAAAATCACACTTTAATTTTCAGCTACACTCAAGTGCATAATACTTTTAGTTAACACACAACTGAAAGGTAATCACATCATGTAATAATTCCTAATAAAAATTAATGAAACTCTCCTGTTAGCTTTCCCCTCTATGTATATCACTTGCTCAGCCTGGAAAAAAAAAAAAGAATGTGTATCCTCAAGCAGCAGGAAAACTTGCAGGTACCAATACGCCAAAGCAAAAGTGCTTACCAACACCAGGGTTTCCAGAAACACAAACCTACTTGGAGGAAAAAAAATAAAAGAACTGTGCTAAAATTTTAAAATTTAACACAACCAACAGTAACACCATCACCTCAAATTGGCAGAGCCTCGGTTTGCCATGTCGGTGACCTGGGACACTTGGTCTGGGCACAGTGGCAGCCTACTAGGATTCACCAAAAGAAAGACATTTTTCTAAAGAATCAGTGTTCCCAGCGGGGAGGACAGTGTGCTTTTCAAGGATGGAATGAAGAGCTGCCCTCTCTCTTTAGCTATATCAGATGATGGAATTTTAAGAATTTAAGACTGACCAAGAGTGAGTCTGAGAAAAAGCAGGAAGGCTGTAAGGAAACCCTTATGCGGTAACTTTATCCAGTCGGGGCACATAAATCAGCAAGGACAACCTTTCTCATGACCTTCCCACCTCTTGCTCTCCTAAATTATTTCCCCAAATTCTCTTTAGAAGGAATTAACTCATTAATGGACGTCTCCTTTTATTTCAAAGCATTAGCTTAAAACCAGGCAAGAGCTGTATTTAAAGGGGGGGGGGGTCGGTGAAGAGAAGCATGTATGCAAAGGAACACCTGGGCTAAGTGCTGGAGAGAAATTGCGCGTGCAGGAAGCACCCGCTTTTATTCCTCCTCTGGTGAAAGGCCTCCGGCTAGTTTAAAACCCTTATCACAAAGCAGGTCTCTGCAGAAGGCAAAAATTCTCTCAGTAGCACAAATCCTACAAGCTGATCAATAGAAACAATTCTGTGAATCAAGATTTCTTTGTAACAAAATGAACTGTTCATATGCCTCCAAATCTCTGATGTTCTAATACATCTGAAAAGATGGAATGGCTTTTACGTAGCGGACTACAGCACCCTGAGGCAGATAAGGGACCCATAAATGATTATTTCATGGAGAGGTAAGCACTTTAGACCCACTCCCAGTGCTTTTGGCAGCCCCTACTGCAGCCCCATCTGCTGCTTTGCTGGCCACAGTCAGACACGTAACCCTGGATGGGTCACAATCCAGTCCTGAGGATGGAGAATTGTGACTACACGAGACCCTATGTGAGGAGGTGCCCGCACTGCTGTCATTTTCACTTTTTCTTTTTAATGAGAAAGGGCTCTTC
Source organism: Mesoplodon densirostris (assembly GCF_025265405.1). Taxonomy (NCBI): domain Eukaryota; kingdom Metazoa; phylum Chordata; class Mammalia; order Artiodactyla; family Ziphiidae; genus Mesoplodon; species Mesoplodon densirostris. The sequence goes on from NC_082664.1 coordinate 107,450,378, forward strand.
CCTTAGAAACACAGAACTTTAAAATGCAGGCTGCTTACTCTGTGGTGGGAGAATGTCAGCTTGTGAAATTTGGAGCACTTACCCCTCTAGCTGCTCCTCTCCTAGGATCTGGCGAAGGTTCTTCAGGAAGGACAAGGAGACCAAGGCATGGGAGTGGCGGATCTTCACGTAGCCCGTCACGACCTCGATGAGTCCCATGAAGTTCTCCAGTTCCGAAGCGATGTTGTCTACAGTAAGGGGGACCGTGTTACTGAGCATTCACTAAGCGTGAGCGGGGCGGACACACTTGGTTTCTCGCGAACACATGTGGAGAGCAATTCAGTGCGGGTCTTGTTTTCATGGTGCCACTGAGGTGCTCGGGCTTCACGGGACCCTTGTCCCTTGTCAAAAATGCGTTTCCCTAAGCTTGGCTTTCAACACCCTCGCCTTAGATGGGGCCCCTCAGGCCAGGGAACGGGAGTTTCTAGAAGGCTGGGTACTGCAGCTCCCAGGCTGATTAACGGAATGTAATATCATAAACACCAGACTGCCAATTAGCCAAGGCGGGCACATCTAGGGAACTTCTTTAATATGCTCTGTCAACAGACAGTGCTGCCGCCGAAGTACAAGGGATGATGAAATAAACAACATTCCCTCAGTCTCATTAGGAACTGCCTTTGCCACAGTTCTAGTTCCTAAGATACAGGGATCTATATTTAAAGCTTCCATCTTACTAAGACTGGAAGAAAATGCACCAAAACGTTAACAGTGGTTATCGGCAGGTAATTTTTAAAAATTCATTTCTATGCTTCTACGTTTCCTATAATGCACAGTCATAATTCTCACAGATATAAAATAGTTGGGAACATCGTTGCTAATAGATGTGTAAAAATGACAAGATGTATAAACAGTGTATTTCCTTTAGTTTTGTAGCCTATTTTTTTCTCATAGTAAATAAAAGACATAAACTTCAGTTCAACTTATGCCAAAATTGTAACACATACTATAATGAATTGGGTGTGGTTCAACTAACAGAATTTTACTGTGCATGATTTGTGAAGGCTTAGTTAATAAAAGGTTCTATCTTGCTTTCAATTGATAAACATCAAAGACTAAGTGTACTGTCCTCCAGGGTAACACCCTACATTTATGTACAGCTTGATGGTTTTCCAAGAGAAATGAAGGAGAAATTCAAGTTGTAAAGACTAGCGGTTGCCTGCAGTTGATGTTTCAAGGAAAAGATCCTGAATTTTAAATGTGGGGCGGGGGACTTCCCTGGTGGTGCAGTGGTTAAGAATCCACCTGCCAATGCAGGGGACACGGGTTCAAGCCCTGGTCCGGGAAGATCCCACGTGCCACAGAGCAACTAAGCCCGTGCACCACAACTACTGAGCCTGCACTCTAGAGCCCGCGAGCCACAACTACTGAGGCTGCGTGCCATGACTACTGAAGCCCATGTGCCTAGAGCCCACACTCCGCAACAAGAGAAGCCACTGCAATGAGAGAAGCCTGCGCACCACAACAAAGGCCCAACGCAGCCAAAACATAAATAAATAAATAAACAAACAAATAAATAAATAAAGTTAAAAAAATCCTCACGGTCAAAATCTGAAAGATTTATTTATAAAAATAATAATAAATAAATGTGGGGCAGGACTCATGCCTTCTAGTCAAGGCTGAGGAAGGACCTTTCCAATGAGATGTCTAACCGATTTCCTGTGGTGGCTATAAACTGGAAGGCACATTTCATCATCATGCACAAATATGTACCAATTCCTTCTCAAATTATACTTCTCCATGGATTTAATTCATGGATTAAATTTTTATCTTGAAGATAGGAATATAAGAAAAAAAGAAGGGTTAGCCATTTAAAGGATATGTTCTAGGGAATGAGGAAATCTTTTTTAAAAATTAAGAAATCTAGTAAGTGCAAAAAGAATAAAACTTCAGAATACCATGAAAGTAAGAAAATTCTAGGTGTGTGGAAACAAAGTTATCTCTGTTGTAGAGGAGTGAAAGGTGTTGTGAAAATCAAGGGCTATCCAAAAATTCAAAAGAACTAAGCAGAAAACTTGTTGCTGCCATCTCTAAACCATAAGAATAGAGCTCACTCATTGTACAAATAGTATTAAGGAAAAGTAAATGCACAGAATAAATAGGTCATTTTTGCCCCTCAAGCTATAAAAAAAAAAGAAACAAACTTCTTCACAAAAGGATTTAGAAAAAAATTCCTTTCAACCTCAACTCCTTCTTATTATATTTCTCCTAGCTTACAAAATTATCAGTACCTTCACCAAGTGGTTCCAGTGGTGGAGAATTTAAGGCACCGTTACTAGAAGCCTCTGTCAATTACAGATCAGAACTGAAAGTATCACCAAATAAGTCAACAGGAAATGCTTCACACAAATGCAATTACCAGGAACGCCATCTACTGCAAATAATGGGGATTCTGTAGAGGGTGAGATTGAAGCTTTAAATGCATGATGACATACATATACTTTTATCTCTTTTGGTTCTCAGAAATAAATTTGGAGATCGGCCACTTTTGGACTGAATACAATTTTAAAGTGATATCATTAAACTCTTCCCTTGCTCAGGATCTTCAATATATCCAAGTAACCAAGACTCTTTGGACTTAAAGCTCTGAGGACTTGGCTCCAGCTGGAGACTGCTGAGTCATACCTTTGATCCATCAGTCTCTTCTGGGGTTTGTACGTGTTAGGATGTGTGTATTCTGCGTAAGATGTGACTTAAGAAAGATGAGGGATGACCCTCTGAAGAAATAAACGCTGTGCCAATGGCTAAAAGTCAGACGGCCTTTCAATCTGTTTTTTATCTTTGAGGGAAACTCAAAGGAGGGGCATTGAGCATGAGGCTTACGCACCATGTTGTTTTTCTAGGCCCATATTTCAGCTGTGAGTCATGGATGAGTAGGAAAAGCATCGACAAAAGAAAACCAAGAGATCTGACCCTCTCTTCCAGGGAGATGGAATACTTACTGCCGCGTCGGATATTAATGAGTAGATTGCCCTTGAAGATGGTGCATCCTTGGAGCATCTGAGCAGAAGTGACAGAATCAATGGTCTTTGTCTTTTTTTCTTCCTCACACACTTTGGGACAAGGGCCTTCGCAAGGGATGCAGTACATGCTGTTGAAAATAAACCAACCCAAAACACAGAGAGCTGAGTCTGTCTTCTTGCGTTTAAAAAAATCATAAAGATATGCTTTTATTCTAGGTGTCTTTACAGTCCACATTACAAAAAGCAACTGGTGGAAGCATTCAAGTGGTCACACTGTTTCTCATCCCCAAGCCTACCCAGGATAAGCCACTCAAATTGCAACCAAAAGGAGAAACTGCCCACAAAGGAAAAGCATGCTGCCTGTTTCCAGACAAAACACATGATACACCCTTGAGGCATGTGTGTATCATAGGCTGGGAGTGGTGAGCCAGCTGGTCCCATGTGGGAGAAACAGCCTTGCAGAAAGAAAGCACCAGGGGCTCCCAAGAAGAACAGAACTGTTCTCTGATGTTGTAGCCCCTGCTGGCACACCCTGGAGGAGCCACGGGGAGAGTGGACAGGGACAGCAAAGGGACGGCAGAGTCTCTGCCTGCCACTAACGGGAATCTAACTCCTGCAGCCAGCGGTCCAGCAAAGTCCAATGAGGGATTCCAAAAGGCATGTGCTATAGCACAGATCCATTATTTTCTTGCTAAAGCACAACTGAAATAATTTCTTGACAGTGTTTAGCAGAAACTTGTAAATTGATCCAAATGTTGTTTTCGCTGCATACACAATAAAAACAAGGAACTTCCATTACTTTGTAATGAGCTCCTATTTCACATGCAATCTTGAACATGCCACAAACCACCAACAGTCAGGGACCAGTGAGTGACACTGGCACTTTTCCTGCTTACCTACCCTTATTTAGTAAACAGTGGACAAAACACTAATCCAGCTGCTGAACCACAGAAAGTTGGGTCAATTTCCAAACAAATAAATGATACAACATTATGGGATGTATGTGTAATAGGACAGTGAATTGGAGAGCCACTATATTTACAAGATGGTTCTTGAATGATCGTTCAAACTTCATGAAGTGAAAAACAGTCAGGAAAACAGTGTGAGTTATAGCTCTTAGCATTAAGTACCCCCCACCCTGAACCTTACTGCATATTTAAGGCAAAGATGAAGGGTTTTGTTTAAAAGCTTACAGATAAATAAAATTTCCCTACTGTTTTCTTATTTCATGTTGGGAGAACAGGAGGCAAGGTTTCCAAAGGAACTGGGCCAACCATAGCAACGGAGGTTTCTCCCTTCTCTAACATCACACTCAACATGCTCACTTCTAGAGTAGGTAGCAGCTTTTCTTCAGTACTCTTTGTTGGTCTTTTATTGCTTCTAATTTACCTACAAACCAGATGATGCCCCACCTCCCTTTTCAAAAACTCTTTATTTTGAAATAATTATAGACACACAGAAAGTTGCAAAAGTAGTACAGAAAGGTTCTGCGTACCCTCCACCTGGTTCCCCCAATGGTTGCATCTTACATAATGATAATGCAATATCAACACCAGGAGACTAACACAGGTACAATGCCTGCATATACTTCCATGTCATCTTATCACCTGTGTAATCACCACAACCAGCTAGCCCATCACCACAAACATCTCCCTTGTGCTACCTGTACAGTCACCCTGCCCCCACATCTCTAACTCATGGCAACCACTGATCTATTCTCCATCTCTATTATGTTGCTATTTTGAGAATGTTATATAAATGCAATCATATGGTGTGTGACCTTGTGAGATTGGCTTTTTTCACACAGCATAATGTCCTTGAGATCCATCCATGCTGTGTGTGTTTGAATGGTTTGTTTCTTTATATTGTTGATTGATATTCCATGGTGTGATGGATCACGGTTTACTTAGCCGTTTACCTATTGTGGAGCATCTGTGCTGTTTCCAGTTTTTGGCTGTTACAAATGAAGCTGCTACAAATAACTGTGTACCTAACTGTGTTCCTTTGTGGGAACCTAAGTTTTCATTTCTCTGTGATAATTGTTCAGGAGTGTAACTTCTGGGTTGTAGGTTAAGTGTATGTTTAGTTCCCCCTGACATTTTATTCAAATAGCAATTTCTGAACCAAACACCTTTCTTAAAATGTCTAGGAATCATCCAGCACTTAAAAAAAAAGTCTTTCTAAGAAAGTTGTCTGATTACATGTTGATAGTTTAAGCGTCCTCAAATCCATTCTGGTACAGAGAGGGTATACACAGTATTAAAAAATAAATATTTTAAAGTAAGGGTCAAATAGGCCTTAAAGGCTGAGAGGGGGATTTATTAGTTCTTGATGGCATTTTATTTTAAAGTGTAAAAGGGAGATCTGTAGATTTGAACAGACTGTAAGCATTGGTAGGAAAAATAACAGCTCAATTCTTTGAAGAATGAATTACAGTAGAAGAAACTGTCACAGTGCACAGCACATCCCACTTTGCCTGCTACTCTGGCAGCTGCAGATGCCTGAATGCCTCCAGACACCACAGGAAACACACCCGAAAGGCAAAGAAGTTATGACCCAAGGCCATGCACCAGCTGCCTCATCTTGGCCCCCACCCCTGGGGAGGAACTGTGGCTGAGCCTTAACTGGATTCCAGGCACTGCCCAGGGTACTGGCAAAGCCTTTTTAAGTTCTAGGACGGTCAATAAAATGTGAGTAAAATGTGGCAGACTTATTTTGGGTGGAATATGTATACTCTCCAGTTCACTGGCACCCTTGGCACATTTGAAATTTTAAAGTATTTAAAGTAACTTTTACTATAATAACGGTTACAGAAATGATGACAGGTAGAATGCTCTACATTTAATTTTATGAAATAATGTGAGCTTTACCTCTGATTTGAAGTTAAGCCTATGGAAGGAGCAACATCTCCAAATATTACACCAGAAACAGATTCCCCTTTACCAAGACTTGCTTGATGACGTTTGCAGAAACAGAAGGCAGCAAACAGAAGGGAAGTTACACGTTATACTCAAAATGAATGTTTCCTTTTCCAATGGTATTTTATATTTGTAGAATAGTTTTATTTTGAAGAACCTCGAAACGTAAGGATCCTCTGGTACTAATCATGAAGTAGGCATTTAGTCCATTACAATAGCACTACTCTCTCCTAAGAGTTCTCTGCTGTGCTCCAGAGGAGGAAACAGCATCCCCAAATCTCTAGCCCTCTCTTGCTTCCAGGGTTATAGTCCTGTATTTTATAACAATTCTGGCATTGCTTTTTCAAAAACTTAAAACCAATGACAAATTCACAGAAGTCCAGTTGGCATGCACGAGAAGGATGCTGTTTGCCGTACGAAACTTCTTCGTTTCCCAAGAGAAGTCTCAATGTTCAGGAAGCAAAATGAGAGAGACAGAGAAAACTGAGGGAGGGTGAAAGGTGCGTGTGTGTGTAGGAGGTGCTGATGGAACAAACTGCTTGCTCTTAGCGGCAGCTAGTTCAGGCAGGACGGGAGCCAGTGCTAAGAGATTTTGGAGGCCTGCTCACTGCCTTAAGGATGCTGGTGGGCTTGCCGTGTCTCCCTTCCCGCACTCCCAAAGCCTTCACTGGTCTAGTGTTGAGTAGCATTGAGGGTGAGAAAACCTCAACCTACGGTCTCCCCCACCGGCCTGCTGCTGGGGGTGGCAGCCCTGCATGTGCACAGGGGGTCAGTGACCTCCGGGGACCTGAGCCCGCAAATCAGGTACTTAATTCCAAACGGCCAGGCACTAGCCTTTCCAGCCAAAAAAACTCCCCGCTGCTCTTAGAGTCATCAGAAGCTGAAGTTATACCAGCCCTCTGCGGTGGCCCCTCTCCCTTAACCTCCCCAGGGTCCCACCCGGATGGAGCCACTGGCGGCTCCAACCTTTCTGCCCACCCCCAGGCCCCAACACTGACCTCTGGCTGCCGTTGCGGATGAAGCCCGACGGGCACTCCTGCATGCACTCGCCGTCGTGGATCACGAAGCCCTCGGAATCGCTGCTCTCAGCGTTGGGGATGTTGGCGCAGAAGTCACGGTCCACACAGCGCCAGCCCTCGAAGCGGTAGGTATTGGGCGGGCAGCTGGGCACACAGACACCGGCATAGTAGTAGTGGCGGCAGGCCACGCAGGCCGTGTCGTTGTCGGGTGCGCTGCAGCTGCCCAGGCACTCGGGGTGGCAGCACTCGTGGTTCTCCGTGCACGCCCGCTTCCCGCACGCGCTCGGGCACACTGTGGGTGACAGGCAAGGGTGTGAGGCTGGCTGAGAGCCAGATCGCTCCACCTGGCACAATCCAACCCACCAACCACAACGCGATCCCCAAATGGAACGTCGCTGGGCGTTGGACTTGAATCAACAGTATTACATACTGAGAATTGCATTAAGGCAGGGAGCAAATACTCTGAGTTTGGTGTCAGGTGAGCAGGGTTTAATATCTAGCCTCTCCTATTTGACTATGTTTGGTCTTGGAGGAGTCCTTACCATCTCTGACCTTGATCCTCTCTTTTCTCATCTACAGAATGGGGTAATAATACCCATCTTGGAAGGTTACCTGTGGCATGTGTGACACCGTGGAAGCCCTATGTGGACAATACAGTTTATTATTACCTTAGAAGGCATTATATGTGCTACTTAATCTGCATTTTACATATGTGCCTTATTGAAATATCTTGAAAAGCCTTAGTGTGCAGAAATGCTCATTTATTTTTGAAATGGATAAACTAGAATATGCTAAAGATGATACCATTCAGGCTGACAAAATAGCTTTAGAAAAGTTTGTGCATGCCTGTGTCATATCAAAGGTCTTACCCCAAATAAGCAATGATATCTCAACCTAATATATCACAGAGAAGTCCCCATGTCTGATGGTAATTCTCAAATATAAGAAAGTGCGTGGGTGGGCAGTGTCTCGAGCCCAGAGGATCATAGGATATTACAAACTATCTACTCTGACCCCCCTATGCTAAAGTTAAGTGAAAGCAGTGTCTAAAAACAAGAGATCCACAATTTTTGTCCCAAATAGATGAGCTGGCATTTATTTCCATTAACAATGCTGTAAGGATCACACTCTAGGGGCTGTTTGCCTTACTAGCCAGTAAAGTATAAGTCAACAAAATATGAAATCTGGTTTGCATTATATGCTTCCTACTTTTTCCTTGAGTTGGAAAACAACACAAAATTATTTAAATATGTATATTATTGACTCTGACATGCATTATTTAGTGAAGATTCTATTATTTTCTTTATAATAAAAAAAGATGAAAAAATCAGAGATCATAGATAAGAAAATACATAGAACATCTAGTTCGCTTGACCACAACGTCATCTTATCAGTACCTCCATGGAGACCCTCCCAGATCATTTCCTACGCATGTGCATGCACATATAAATATAAATATCTATAAAAAAGGATCAAGTCATTCTGAAAGCATTTTTTGGCATAACATACTGTGAATTTGACAATAATTTAACAGCTGCGTTGCATGCCATAACACAGTGTATCGTAAGTTATAATCAGTCTCCTACTATTAGACATTTCATTTATTGCCAACATTTTATTAGTACAATGAGCACTCAATCTTCATGAGAATTCTTAATTATTTCAGTAGAATCAATTTCCAGAGTTAGCCTTGCCGGGTCAAACTGTCCTCTGGGAAGTTGGTACCAATTTACACATCCACTAGCTGCATGGAGGAGTACCCTATTTTACTGCCAAGAGGTGCATTTAAAAACAGGTATCAGAACCTGGACAAGTTCTCATGATACTGTCAGGCTTAAAATAATTTTGCAAGTTTCTTCTCTGATCATCATTTTTGGCTGAGACAAATAGGTGGCCTTCCATTATTTATTCTTATCTATTTTGGTAATAAAACCATGATTTTTAATTGGGCATTTTGCCACCCAGCTACATATTATATCTCCCAGCCTCTCTTTGTAGCTAGAAGTGACCTAAGTTCTAGCCAGTGAGACGCTAGAAAACTTTTGGGGTGGAACTTTCCAGAAGAGTCCTTAAAACAGAGCGGGTACATCTTTCCTCCTCATTGCTGGCTGGAATGCAGGTGTAATGCCTGAAGCTCAAGCAGCCATCTTGGGCCATGAGGTGACACATTAAGAACAGTGGAGGGCTTCCCTGATGGTGCAGTGGTTGAGAGTCTGCCTGCTGATGCAGGGGACAGGGGTTCCTGCCCTGGTGCGGGAGGATCCCACATGCCGCAGAGCGGCTGGGCCCGTGAGCCATGGCAGCAGACCCTGCATGTCCGAAGCCTGTGTTCCGCAACGGGAGAGGCCACAACAGTGAGAGGTCCGCGTACCGCAAAAAAAAAAAAAAAAAAGGAGGGGCTTCCCTGGTGGTGCAGTGGTTAAGAATCCGCCTGCCAATGCAGGGGACACGGGTTCGAGCCCTGGTCCGGGAAGATCCCACATGCCGCGGAGCAACAAAGCCCGTGCGCCACAACTACCGAGCCTGCGAGCCACAACGACTGAGCCCGCGTACCACAACTACTGAAGCTCACGCGCCTAGAGCCCATGCTCCGCAATGAGAAGCCACCACAATGATAAGCCCACGCACCACAACAAAGAGTAGCCCCCACTTGCTGAAACTAGAGAAAGCCCACATGCAGCAACGAAGACCCAAAGCAGCCATAAATAAATAAATAAATAAATAAATAAACAAATACAATAAAATAAAACAACTCATTAAAATCTCTTAAAAAAGAACAGTGGAGCATGATAAAAGGAACTTGGTCCTTCATGACTGTGTAGCCAGTAGGCTAACCCTGGATTGCTTACCTCTAGATTTCTTTACATGAATAAGAAATAAACTTGTGTCTTGTTTAAGCACCTGCTATTTGTTAGATGCAACTGAACGAATCCCAACTGAGAAGTGTCTTCAGAGCCAATGTATAATATAAGCAAAGCAGAAGACTGTTCCTGTTGGTCTACGTAATTTTGGTTTACCAGAACTGCCTCTCAAGGACTTCTGCCTGTTTCCAGAAACTAATCTACCCAACAGATTACAAGGAGTAAAGATCTCTAGTCACACCAGAAAGGTACGTTGCTGTAGGGGCTCCTAAAATGGTGGGATACATATACAGGCTACCAAGGGGATCATCTTGAAGTTGATAACACCAATTTGAATGTACAAGCTTAGTGTATTTGCAGTAAATGCACACACAAACACCACACACACTTTACTCTCAAATCTCACACTTAATCTAATAATCACATAGATTAAATGACTATTTAAGTTCAAATATATCCATTACAGAAGTAACTTCAATGCCCAAGATCTAAAGAAACAATAAAATTGCAAACCCTAAGTTCAAGTTTTTAAACTAAAAACAAGAGAACTTAAGTCTGCCTATCCTTCATTCAATCATCCACTTAGCAACTATTTATTGAATGTGCGCTGCACCTGTATGCCAGACCCTGTTCTTAAGAGATGGACAATACAGCAGGTAAGAACAGGAGTGTGTACAGCCTGCCCTGGGCACCTGGGTTCCCGGGAAGGCTTCACAGAGGTGTGGAGGCTGGAACTGAAAACTGAAAGCTGAGGAGGATAAGAATAACACAGATGAAATTGCATGTAAATGTGTGTAAAAGCAACTGAGTTGCTGTGGTGGGAGAACTGGGTGCTCGTGAAGATGGCAGGGGTCCAGTAACAGGTGATGCTGGGAGAGAGGAGGGGGGCAGCTCAAAGAAGCATTGTAGGCCTGTCTGAGGGGTTTCGGCTCTTTGGTGGACAATGGGCATCACTGAAGCTTTTGGGCAGGAGAGCAATGTGGTCTAATTTTCATATTAGAAAGGTCATCTGGCAGCAACACAGAGGGTTATGATGACCAGAGGCGGCAGAGCTAAAAGAAGAGGGATGAGGCCAGAGGAGAAATGTTATGTTGTCCCTACAAAGTTCATGTTATATAATAGATCTGTGAGGTTCACATAGTTAAAATGAAACTAGCTGTAGAAACCATGCTCACGGTGTCACAGCACAAACCTGCCGACTGAGCACACACCCCATTCAGAGCACTGAAGTCCCGGGAGCTGCTCATCAGCCATCAGCCGCCACCAGGCTTTGTGTTTAGAGGAAGGAAAATTGATTAAGAATCTTACGATCATCATCAGAGACTAACTGGGAACAATACCTACTTGTAAAACCCTTCTTTCCTTGCTTACAATTTAAATAAAATGCTATATAAAATGACGAGTAGCAGACATCAATATTAAAAAGCTATTAATGTAGTATGAAAAACTAAGAGCATTTAAAAGAATAGAAAAATGCCTGTGTGCGCTTGCTTAGACTCAAACATAAATGTTGGGCATTTCCAGTAGGAGAAAGAAAAAAAAAAAAAAACCTGACAAAGTATCTGTAGATATGTTTTGCATTCCATTCCCCATTCCACTGATACAGCATCTCTGGGCAGTGGTCCATTGCAAACCGCCCCCCCCCGCCCCCTCCCGAGGTGCATTACTAGAACTGCACCGTCAGTCAGTTCTTGCAACAAGCAGCACACAGGTTAGGGAATTAGGGTTTTGTTTCAGCAATGGGAGCTACTTCAGAAGGAATTTCAGTAAAGCTTAAATTAGGTAAAATCCTATTCTTTAAAGATGGAACAATTCCTCTTAAAGGGATCACAAATCAAGATCACAAATCTTCTACATCACATGATGCAACTGTGCACAAACATGTATCAAATGCTTTTGGGGAATAAAAAAAGGGGTGTGATGGGAAGAGGGAGAGAAAGGTGACTATTTGCTGGAGGACAAACCCCAGGAATGGAAGCCAGTGTTCCCCTGGCTGCAGCACCACCTGAGAGGAGTCTGGGAGGGAAGCAGGGGAGCCGGCGGAAGTTCAGGATTAGAGAGTCCTGGAGCCAGCCCCAGAAGCCCGCTGTAAATTTTGCCTCATCTCAATGTATATAAATATTATTAGTGTTCAGGACTATTAAGGGATTTCTTGAAAAGCCCCGGGCAGTGTGTCTCGCCAGCAGATGGATGGCTGCTTCACACGAGTGCCAAAACTTAAAATTTAGTACAGTTACCAAATTTCCAATTACAGAGCTAAGGGAGAAAGGAAGGGAACTTCTTCCCTGGCTTCCGTGAATAAGGAGCACACCTAGCATGATGAAAGGCATTTCTACTTTTAAAAATAAAAGGAAAATGGAAGGTGCTATAAATGAACAAATACACAGCGGGGAAAGCAAATTGATTTTGCCCATGAGATCTTTCTATTCATTGGAATTTTTACAATGACCAACAATAACAACAAACGCCTATGTAAACTGTTGGAAAAGCTAATGACAGGTCCCACATCTACAGTAAAAGGATTCGTTCAGGGCCACAATCCCATAAAAATGAGGCACTGCATTTAAAAGCTCATTTTCTTCATTTTGGGGGACAGCAAAAAAAGTCACATACATCAACCTTTAACTCTCTTCCTCCTTCCCTGAGTTCTTATATTTATTAAATTCTTTCTAGGGATTTTAAAAACCTTTCTTTCTGTACTTGCCAATAAGCTCTTTAACAATCTTTACCTCAGAGAAACTATTTTTAAAAGCATATTTTGGAAGAGAAGATGGAGAACTCATCCTCTTCACATGGAACTAAAAATTGAAAAGGGGCCACCTAGCCACACAACTTCAAAGAACACATTCTATACCAAATAATTTCTTTTTTAAAAAAAAATCTTTATTGGAGTACAATTGCTTTACATTGTTTTGTTAGTTTCTGCTGTATAACAAAGTGAATCAGCTATACGTATACATATATCCCCATATCTCCTCCCTCTTGCATCTCCCTCCCACCCTCCCTTACCCCACCCCTCTAGGTGGTCACAAAGCACTGAGCTGATCTCTCTGTGCTATGCGGCTGCTTCCCACTAGCTATCTATTTTACATATCCCAAATAATTTCTAAAGGATAGAACCAGTTCATGGATGTTGAAATAAGGTCAAGTTTCGGAATCAAAATACAGACTGGTATAGGGTCCCCTCAGGTATTTCTGGGTACCCTAAGGGACACACCACTGTTCCATATAAAAAGAGGGTGCCTTTCCTAAGAGAGAGGCGTCACTATGCATTAAGGTCAACTGCTGCTAACTCCAGGAAAGCACACTTTGACTTCCCAAGTACATCAGAGAGACACGTGGTCCAGAGAGATTTTGTGGTTTTCTTGCCCAGCCAGGAGAGAAACTGATTCCATCAGACACTGTGGGGTGTGGGGAAGGAGAGGGGAGGGAAACCCCAGCTGGGTCAACTGAACTCACAGCAGCCCCCCCAACTCCCCAAGCACAGCCAGAAATCTACCCAAGGCTGTCGCCATTCTCCTCCAGAGAGCACTGAGCCACAGCTAAGGATGAGAAAGCCTCCTTTGACTATTAAATACATCAGCCAGGCCCTAGGCCCAGTGCTGCAGGCTCAGCAGGTAAGACAGCCCAGCCCCTGAGGATAAGCAGTGGGAATATGAGAGGGGCAAGCAAAGGGCCAGTAAGGAGGGCTTCCCAGGGGAAGGGACCACCAGGACCCGGCTTGAAAGGCCAGTAGGAGCTAGCAGGTGCATGGGGGTGATGGCAGGGCTGACGGGGAGCGAGGGTCAGAGAACCAGACTCGGCATGACTGCAGGACCCAGGCTTTGGGACCTGGATGGGTGGGGGAGATTGGGAGGAAAGATGGGGAGACGGAGGCAGAGAGCCACAAGAAGGGCCTTTCAACCCATGGATAGGAGTTTGGCACATTCTTAATAGAAAAGAGATGCTGTTTGAGGATTTTAAACAGGGAGTCACGTGAGCAGATATGCATTTTAGAAGGCTCACTCCGGCTGCTAAGTGGAAAAGAGAATGGAAGGACGACCCGCAGGGCCACCCCGGTCGCCATCTCTGCGAGCACCGACAGCGGCCCAGACTAGGGGGAAAGCAGCAGCACAGATGGGGAAAAGCAGGCGGATTCCTGTGGTGAATTACTTTTCTTTCTCCCCCAGCAGGGGTAGAGAGAGATCGCTTCTGTTCGGGACGTGCTGTTTTCTGCACACGTCCAGGTGGAAATGCCTGGCATGCGGCTGCATGGATGTAACATCATGGGGTGTGGTCAGCAGAAAGATGCAGAGGAGACCGGGAGGGAGGGACGTCTGAGGAGCGCCAACAGGACCCAGGACAGAATCCCCAGGCTACCACCACCCATGGGGGCCCGGCAGCACCCACTAGAGTCTCTGCTCCTTTCATATACCTCCACTCTTTTAAAATAACCCACTCAAGTGCATTTCCATATATTCACCTGTGAATTCTGGGTCCCAGGTTGCTACCCCTCCCTGCCGCCCTCCTTGACAGACAAAGTTCAGGTTTAAGTAATGATAATAATATATTTATGGAATTCTTCTTATAAGCCACACAAACATCAGACCAAGGACCTAAAGAGGAGGTTGGCTCCCACTGCTTTCTCTTTGGTAATCAAATCAACCAGTGCTGAAAGAGAGCCTTACCTTCAGGGCTGCTTCTGAAGCCTGCAGGCCCTGCTCCTTTTGGAGCTCCATGCTGGTCCTTTTGGCAAAGAAGGTGGGTGAACCACCTTGGTTGGATGTTCCGTTTGGACAGAAAGGGTATCCCATCTCCAGGAGCCATGATGGACTGCAGAGAGGTCAGGGAAAACCCACCTCAGGCCAGGGAGCCCATGGCCTTTCATCCTGTGAAATAATCTTCGATCTCTCCTGCCTTTTGACCTCATGCACACACATTCCTCCTGACCCATCACTCCAAGCGCAGACACCCATCAAAGGGGCAGACAGGTGAGGAGCAGCGAGGCTTCTCAGGCTCAGGGAGAAGTTACATTTCACCCCAGTGTATTAGTCTGTAGTTCTCTAAATATGTCAGCTAGGATGGAAAAGCAAGGTTACACGAAAATGCTTAGACCCATGAAATAAAAGGAGAATAAACCTGGCACAACTGTGTGTGAACTCCACTCACACGCATATGTATGAATGTGTATATATATTTATAAAACGTACATATATATAATGAATAAAGCACAATTTTCTCAAAAAGAAGACAAGAAGAATCTGTCAAATTTCTTGACATCTTGAGAAACCACTACTGTAAAACTCCAGAGAACCACTGCCTAGAAATCCAGGTGGAGTTTCCAATGACTTCAAGTGGCTTCTGCCTGTAAAACTATAGCCATTAAGCCGAATTTAGTGGTAACCCTGGTGTCTTAAACATTCAGAAAGGAAAGTTGCATCTGCAACAACATTTCTCTTTTCAAAGCCAAAAGAAACCACCTCCTGTGTAGGAGAAAACATTCTATTAATACCACAGTAGTGGCCAGACTAAGCGACAATGTAACGGTTAGAACCTGAAGATACTTTCAGTTTCTCTGTTCAAAGCAGAAAGGGTTAGCGCCAGCAACAGAGTTTGGAGAAGGCACCCAGGGGCACGCAGAAAGGTCCCAGAACAGAGCTCTCGGTGAGCCTGGAGAGGCTGGTTAGTAAAAGGCGGGCCACGGTTCCTGAACCTATTAATGTAGTGAGCCTGAAAGCGCTCATTTTCTCCCAAGACTAGAGTATACGGACGAGTTCCTCCTTGCAATCTTTGAAGGGGTTTCCAAGACTCAGTTTTGAGTCAGCTTCCTTCCTAAGAGGAAGGGTCCTGACACAAGAATGTGTCAGCAGATGGACTTTCTGCAATACTGGGGTACGTAGAGGGGGCAGGAGTGAGATACTTTCCCTCCTCATCACTCGCCTCCCGTCACCTGTCTTCTCCAACCTTCACATTCTTTCGAGGGGCTGTGGGGTGGCAGGGACACTTCAGAACTTGCAGGAGCAGAGACCCTCTTGCAAGAAGCTCCCAGGGCCCTTAGATCTGCCCCAGTTCAAATGCAACCAGGACTTCTGCAGCCATGTTCTGCCTTTCATCGAACCCTGGATCCTTAGAGTTGAAAGGAAGTTAAGAGGTCATTATCCCATGCCTGTCTGAGGTGCTGCTCTTCAAAAACCTAGGTGAGCCTTAAAGCAATGTTGAAGGGAGCTCTTTCTCTTAGAGAAAGTGCTACTGCCGGATGGCATCCATCTTGACCAAGTTCCTCCTTACCCCCACTCAGAATGGTGCTCTCCCCAGGCCTCGTTCAGGTGTCTGATACTCAGGGGAGGTGGATGGTTTCTTGCACACGTCAGACTTCCAACTGCTCAGACTCAAAATTCCAAGATGGTGGGCTTCCCTGGTGGCGCAGTGGTTGAGAGTCCACCTGCCGATGCAGGGGACACGGGTTCGTGCCCCGGTCCGCGAGGATCCCACATGCCGCGGAGCGGCTGGGCCCGTGAGCCATGGCCGCTGAGCCTGCGCGTCCAGAGCCTGTGCTCCGCCACGGGAGAGGCCACAACAGTGAGAGGCCCGCGTACCGCAAAAAAAAAAAAAAAAAAAAATCCAAGACGGTGATTCCTGCCTCCTTCTTAAGGCAATACTCAAGCCACCGCTCATGCAACGTATATGAACATCACTGCTCCTTACCTGTCCCCAATCTACCGTAACACTGCAGAAGTAGTCTCCACGGTGTGGAATACGAGGATACTGAGACCAGTGGCGGTCTTCCATGACCAAGGCAGCACGCTCAGGGGCTCTCTGTATGACCTTCGAGATAATTCCCACTGTCACACTGAGCTAGCTCATTCCGACCTTCTAATCACCTAACATTCCTGTCCTCCTTTCACAATAACTGCTGGAGTCTCTCCTTCTGGAATGCAATTTGAGTCTAAATACAGGACTCAATCTTATATCTATTGTTTAACTTAATGTTAACAATTATATGGGGTCAGTATCATTATCCTCATTTGTAGATGCCCACATGGAGGCACAGAGATTTAATAACTGTCCAGGGCTATTAATTGTTCAAGTGAATAACTGTTAAGCTGTAAACCTGGGCTTCAAACCCAGATCTATCTGACTGGGTCACAGGCTCTTCCCCTGCTCTGCTCATGGTGGCATGATGTTTTAGCCAGGCTCTGCTGCCCAAAAGCAAAGGGCTAGGGAGTTCTTCTCATGCCACTTTTCTCTGTAAGCCTGTATCCATCAGGAAAAAATAAATCACCAGTTCCAACATCCTTTTCTTCTCCCTGAGGTAAACCACTTAGTCTGGAGGATGGACAAAACTCATAAAACATGATGCTCTGGAAAAGGGTAAAGCGTCAAGGTGATATTAAGGAGATCGCATGTACCCACTAAGCTTTCTTTATTTATTGAGTTACAGCAAATAGAACCCTCAAGGACATTCTTCCAGCAAGGCTGGGCCCTGTCAAGTTTATCAGCAATGGTCACGGCTTAGTTGCAATAGTGAAGCAGCAGCTCGTGTCGTGGAAGACACTTAGGGTGCATTCTGTGGGGCAAAGGCAACTATATATAAGTGACTGTGCTATCAGGAGCCAGACCAGCCAGACCCAGGGAGACTCAATGACCCACAGAACCCTTTTCACCCAAACAAGTCTTACTCATGAGATTAGATAAACCAGAGTTCATTCTCTTCACCAATTCCTATGTCTCAGCAAGACTGCAACCTTGGTCATGAAGGAGAAGAAAAAACAGTTCTCTGCCTTTCCCTTGGTTCAGCACATAAACAAATATAACCTAGGCTCACAGAAATAGCCAAGTTCCAAGTAGATCCCTACTGACTTGTATACAAGGTGCACAAGATAAGCTACGACGTTTGGGAAAACGTTTCATACTGGCTACTAAAGGCATCTGTGAAGATTTCATTAATGAGCAAAAGAAATGATCGCCTACCGAAAGTACCCATTGGGTCACTGAAGTCTCCAGGATCTAATAAGCAGTGCTGGACAGACTATTGAGAAAACAGAAGAAAAAGAAAAAAGGCAACTAAGAAACCAGGAGGAAAGTTATACAGGACACCATTATTAAATAAAAATGTCAATAGCTAATTAGTAAGAGTAAAGAAAGAGCAGCCATCAATGCCAAGACTCAGTGCAGGATTACAATTAACACCAAAAACTAAGTGAAAAGCAGAGGGCAGTCCAGGAACCTTCCTTTGGCTAAGCTGCTGGTTTTGGTTACTGTGGGTGTTGTGATTTTTTTCTTCCTTCACAATTTTTATAGCAGCTTTACTGAGATATAACTCATACACAATTTCACCCATTTAAAGTGTACAAATTGAAGGCTTTTAACATATTCACCAAGTTGTGCAAACATCACCCCAAAGAGAAACTGTTTACCCATTAGCCACTTCCCTCACGCCCCTTCCCCTCTCAGCCCCAGGCAATCAGTAATCTACTTTCTGTCTCTACAGATTTGCCTCTTCTGGACATGTCATACAAATGGAATCATACACGACGTGACCCTTCCTTCACTTGGCATAACGTTTTCAAGGTTCATCCGTGTTGTGGCATGTGTCAGTACTTCATTCTCCTTTATTTTCTTCCATAAATTTAGACTTTATGTTCCACAAGTGGCCACATTAGCCCTGAAGTCCTTCTATTCACGTGTAGTGACAAAATCACAGGCACATCAGTCAGAAGTTGATGCAAAGGTCCATTTGGACTCCCAAATCTATTCATGGTCTGGATTTATTTTAAAGGAAGAAAGACTTGAACTGTCAAACTGACTAAATTGTGTCATCCTCTGGTACTAGGAAAAAAGAGGAAAAGCCACCTAGTCTGTGGAGGAAAGTTCCCCAAGTTGGTGACCCTCCTACCTGCTATGCCTGATGGAGTATGAAATATTCTAATGATCTTAATCTCTACAGAAGGGCCTGGCAAATGAAGTTGATGCTGCATCGCAGAAGGGCCTCTGTAGATGGGGGTGAGGGAAAAGGAAAGGAATAAAGTCAGATATTAAGAGGGGAGGGAGGACTTGACTTCCCACTCCTTTTATGTTTATAAAACAGAATATTCTTTTTAGAAAATCAAACCATCCTAATGTACTTTAAAATCAACGAGATTCTTTCTTCTAAACTCATATTCAAAGCCTATATAAAATTTTTAGAAATACAGACTTCTAATGGGAGGAAAATCAAAGAAAGAGGGTGGGGGGCACTCCAGGTGTCCAGGCAGGACCCACCCCTGCTCTGGGAGCTGTGCCCGCTTCTCCACATAGGAGCACACAGAGTGTCTCCCACACACAACTCACATCCCCTCCTCCACCTTTTTTTGAATCTTTCTCAAAAAAGAAGAAGAGAGACATCACCGCACAATGGGTGATTCTTCTGAAACTCTTCCCCAGTTCTGTGACCACCGGGCATGAGCACATAAGGACAGCAATCACTTACTACTGGCTGTCACAGATGCTTAAATGGACAGGGTGGAAAAAATATTCTTTTCACACACTTAAAAATTACTCCAAGTTATTTTAAATTTGGAACTGTTTGTATATTCCTTATAAGTTTATAAAACTCACACTGTCCCTTCATGACTAACTGAAGAGGAATTGAGAGAGTATTCTATATTTATAACTTGTCTGCTTGTTCATGCTCACAGCCCTATTTCCACTCTCTGTTACTGTACACAGAGTTATGAGAGGTATTGTGGGCTCCTAAACTTTGCTGATTTCCAAACAAGGCAGGCCTGTGTCCCGTAGGGACAAATTGGGGGCTGTTTCGTCCAAGTGGAGACCAAGCTCAGAGGGAGAGGCCTCCAGCTTTGTGGTTTTGGCTGCATCTCTTAAAACCGGTGTTAGGGCCCATTTCTGGGCAATTACATGCCTTGCTGGTGTTGACCAGTATCATTGCTACTGATAGTCTGCCTACCACCCATGGCCGTGAGGAGCTCCATGCTATATGGCTGTGGCTACACACTTCCCTTCTGCCTATTTATTTTGGTAGATATTGTTAGTCCAAAAGGTGCAATGCTTCAACAACACATGCAAAAGCCCCTTTCCACATACATAAATATTTATGTCAACATAATTTAAATGTATCAAATGAAGGCAGCCACTCGCAGGGAAACTACTATTTAGAAACCAGCAATGTTATGGATAAAATTTTGTCGAAAACAACAGAACCATTTACCAGGAGACAGTGATAAAAGAATGAGCTCTCTACGGAGGTGGATTTCTACAGTATGTGTGGAATCTAGATTTGTACATGCACACCTGTACACGTAGATGAATTGTGGTGCAGTCTCTTCACAAGTGTTGAACAAACTCCTCCAAAGCTGCCTCCTTGGGAGGATACACACCTGGCCAATGACCTCACAATTTTGCAAAGCCCCTTCAGAAACCTCTTCTGAAAAAAAAAAAAAAAAGCTTCTGGAGACCATAGTACTTTCTTTGCTACAGCCTCTATGGGGGTACACCTTCGTAAAAAGAGGGGAAAATGGCCCCTGATTGCATTTTTTTCTTTCTTTCTTAATGTCAGAAGGGGAAATAGGTATCTCATCTCAGTTCTGTGGCTGCTAGTAAAGTTGGGTCCCTTGGGTCACCTGGATTCCCGCCCCCCCAACCCCCACCCCCACCCGCTGCCATTTCCCTGCCATTGCAGTACCTCTTGAATGAACTGTCTCTTGATGTCTTTGGTCCATTTTCTTCTTGGGAGCTTAAGTTTTGACCATATATTTACATTTGTTTGAGCCCTTAAAGATGTCTATGCTTTTTAAACATAGCATTGTGCCTTGCAAAATTTTTTTAGGTGACTAGAGAGAAAAATGCCTGCCCAGCCCTCCCCCGCTCCTTCTGTAATTAAATCTACCCAAGGAGCATGAATAGCAACCACTACAGATCACAACCTTCGAGTGATTTATTACCCTCCAGCCTCTCTGGTCATTTTTCCTTTGATCTTGTTACTTCCTGATGGCACACTTTTGGACTTGTAAACATATATTTCAGAGTATATGCTATGCTAGAATGCCACATTATTCTTTTCCGTTATCTAATCTGATTGCTGGCCCCATTTCCTGAAGTTAAATTATTTTTACTACTGTGGAGAAACCACAAAAGATCCACTAGACTTTCAAAGTACAGTAGACTCTGTTATAGGGAGAGAAGGGGGAACAAGGTATCCCAGATAATCGTACATTCTGGTTAACAGAATTACCACACGAACCTTATGAGAATCAGTTTTTGGAGAACTGGACCATAGAACCCCTACACCCCCAAATTCACAGAACTTACATTTAATCTATTTCAGGATTCCAAAGTGCCTCGGAAAAGCACACAAATGTAAAATGTTGGAATGTCCTTGCAAAGATTACTATTGAACAGAACAAAACAAAACTTGCCGTTCTCACAGAATTCTGTTGGTTCGTATTTATATTTTGTTTAGTTTTTATTTTGTGGGTGGTGGAGACAGTGGTGGGGCAGCACATTTGATAAAAATGTTATGAACCTTGCCAGAGTGCATGCAAAGTGCTAAAATTCCATCTTCACAATCAATCATGTTGGAAACTATCATTTCCTCCATTTCAACTAAGAAAAACCTGGATTCAATACTTCAGAAAGGGTGACTGAAGCAGTCCAAAGTTTAAGACTCCTCCCAATTTTTTAAACGCTGAGAGTTGAATTTTTTGGTTTTTGGTCTTTTTTGTAAATAACGGGTAAAACTGAGTTCAACTTAAGTGCCAACACAGGTATCTCCTGCGTAAAATGCTAGCTGAAAGAGTATTTCAGTATTTCAGCCCACTAGAGTTGGGCTCACAGGTAGGTACCTTCTGCCTGTTCCAGTTAATGAGAAAACATCTGAGAGTGAATTTTTATTTGCTCTCTGAACTATTAAATATCTAGTATCAAAGACAACCCTCAGAATGGGAGAAAATATTTGCAAATGAAGCAACTGACAAAGGATTAATCTCCAAAATATACAAGCAGCTCATGCAGCTCAATATCAAAAAAACAAACATCCCAATCCAAAAATGGGCAGAAGACCTAAACAGACATTTCTCCAAAGAAGATATACACATTGCCAACAAACACATGAAAGGATGCTCAACATCACTAATCATTAGAGAAATGCAAATCAAAACTACAATGAGGTATCACCTCACACCAGTCAGAATGGCCATCATCAAAAAATCTACAAATAATAAATGCTGGAGAGGGTGTGGAGAAAAGGGAACCCTCTTGCACCGTTGGTGGGAATGTAAATTGATATAGCCACTATGGAGAATAGTATGGAGCTTCCTTAAAAAACTAAAAATAGAACTACCGTATGACCCAGAAATCCCACTACTGGGCATATACCCTGAGAAAACCATAATTCAAAAAGAGTCACGTACCACAACGTTCATTGCAGCTCTATTTACAATAGCCAGGACATGGAAGCAACCTAAGTGTCCATCGACAGATGAATGGATAAAGAAGATGTGGTACATATTTACAATGGAATATTACTCAGCCATAAAAGGAAATGAAATTGAGTTATTTGTAGTGAGGTGGATGGACCTAGAGTCTGTCATACAGAGTGAAGTAAGTCAGAAAGAGAAAAACAAATACCGTATGCTAACACATATATATGGAATCTAAAAAAAAAAAAAAAAAGTTCTGAAGAACCTAGGGGCCAGACAGGAATAAAAGACGCAGACGTAGAGAATGGACTTGAAGACACGGGGAGGGGGAAGGGTAAGCTGGGACGAAGTGAGAGAGTGGCATGGACTTAGATATACTACCAAATGCAAAATACATAGCTAGCAGGAAGCAGCTGCATAGCATAGGGGGATCAGCTTGTTGCTTTGTAACCACCTAGAGGGGTGGGATAGGGAGGGTGGGAGGGAGATGCAAGAGGGAGGAGATATGGGGATATATGTTTATGTATAGCTGATTCACTTTGTTATAAAGCAGAAACTAACACACCATTGTAAAGCAATTATACTCCAATGAAGATGTTAAAAAATATATATCTAGTATCATTTCTGATCTTAGGTATTTGTTTTTTTCCAGAGCATTATCCAGATTATAAAGTGAATTGTATTGCTGTAGGCCCAGCCAACATCACTCAGGGCTCTAAGAAAGCTGAAACGTGAAGCAAAATATGACAGAGCTTACTGTGAGCTCTGACACGCTGCGTGGAAATTTCAGGGCTTTCCCTTCAGACACTGCCACTCATTCGCCCTGAAATCATGGCAAGCGACCTGACCACCAAGGGCCAGGCTGAAGGAGATGATGTACAGCAAGCCCGGCTTGTGCTGGGAGGTGGGTGGCTCTGTCTCCCCTTCCTGCTTGAGCAGCCTTTCCCCCATCCCACATCTTCATTTTTTTTTTTTTTTTTTTTTTTTTTTTTTTTTTTGCGGTACGCGGGCCTCTCACTGCTGTGGCCTCTCCCGTTGCGGAGCACAGGCTCTGGACGTGCAGGCTCAGCGGCCATGGCTCACGGGCCTAGCCGCTCCGCGGCATGTGGGATCTTCCCGGACTGGGGCATGAACCCGTGTCCCCTGCATCGGCAGGTGGACTCTCAACCACTGCGCCACCAGGGAAGCCCCCACATTTTCATCTTTTAATTGCCTCCTGAACATTATTTGTTGTATCCTATAGCCTGATTTTCAGGGTTCAAAGGAATCTGCTTTGAAAGATAAAAGAACTTAACACTCAGGGCTAGCTTTATTTTAAAGAAACAAGCAGGGCAGCTCTACAATGCAAAACATAAATGAGGCCCAAAACTTGGAAACTACGTCCGAGGATCATTCTTTCATTCTGCCCTTGGCTTGAAGACTGAAGCAATTTGCACAAAACGTCCATAAACATAAAGGGGTCCAACTGCACTCAAGCTCCAATGAGTGTGCCTGTGACGCACATGCTTGGCACACCACCGGAGTGTGCAAGGTTTGTCTGCTGTCGGAGGGGTCAGCAGGCAGCAACTTTCAGAACACAGGACTCTCCTTCCCCAAGTAAACTTCTTAACCCTTTCCCTAAATACTGTAAAACCCCAAACTGGCCGAGTCACTTTAAAAAAAAAAAAGGAAGGATCTCAAGCATAAATCTCTTCTTCCAAAATCTTACCCCAAATCCTGGACTTGAATAAACTGAAAACAGATCTGAAAATGTTAAAGAGTTATCTGTTATTTCCGTCAGAGGAATAAGCTCTGTAGCAACTTCTTCGAACTTCATGTCAAAACAACCGTTGGCTCCTGAGTTCCCGGTGCATCCTCATCCCCGAGCAGAGGGCCCGGCAGGCCAGGGTGCGGAAGCCGTGCAGCCCTGGCTGAAAACTGGCACACGACAACCCTCAGGACGTTTGTGTTTTACTCACAGAGAGAACAAGTGCTGGCAAGTGACAAAAAAAGAACATGTTTTGCAAACAATCGGAGTGACCTGAAACCCAGGGTAAAGACTGAAGTCAGCGTTTGTTCATCGAGGCCTGAGCCAGGCTCTGTGCAGTGCTTATTAAGTGGATGGCTTGGAGGAAGGCAAAGACCTCTCAGTTTCCCATTCACCCAGGAGGACCCATCACCTAAGGCTCACACCCCACTCCCAGTCTGCGCCTCAGGACTTTGTTTTGCTTCCCAACTGAGCTGGGAGCATCTTTGAAAAGA
This sequence comes from Mesoplodon densirostris, assembly GCF_025265405.1. Lineage (NCBI taxonomy): Eukaryota > Metazoa > Chordata > Mammalia > Artiodactyla > Ziphiidae > Mesoplodon > Mesoplodon densirostris. Next base: position 107,474,811 of record NC_082664.1, read on the forward strand.
GACGAACGCCCAAAGGAAGGAGTCATCATCGTTTGCTGGAGCAGAAAGCAGCCCAAGAATTCGGAGCACAGATCAATGTCTCCGGCTTCATCTGGCTTCACCCCAAAGAACTGATGCCAGTACCTGGGTCCCAGAACTCCAAACCCAGGGCTCCAGCCTCCCTGTGATGTGATATTCCCCCCCACACAACCGAACACACACACTCCCCAGAAAAGAGAAGCATCTCTCAACCTTAAAAGCACAGGATCCCTTGCCATAAACCACCCACAAATCCCCTTCAATACTACCAGAAATGTTGAAGTGGATTTGTTCCTCATTTTCCAGTTCTGAACCTGCCTATTCAGGTACTTTCCTCCTAATTGCACAGGTCTCCCACTGCACAAACATATCTCTCCCAGTCTAAGTAAAGCCTATTAAATGTATTTTCACCCAACCCTGCACGCCCCCCACCCCCACCTAAACAAAAACATCTAAACTTTCCCCCAAATCCACTTTCTCTTGCTCCACAGATGGTAAGACCTTATCTTCCTGAATTCCCATCCTCAGCCCACGCCGGAGCCCCGCAGGAGCACAGAAGATAAATTTTGAACCTGTTGCTTCCATCCTCCTGCCAGCTCTACATCACATGCTCATAATTCCTCTCTCCCCAACCCCCATCCTTTGAAATTTCTAAACCCCTGGTAAAGGAAGTGCCTCAGGCTCTTAATAAGCTCAGTCATGCTCGAAATATCCGTTTCACCCACGAGGTACTGTAGACAGCAATTCCAACTGGAGCACATATTCAGGGGGGAAAGATGATCTTTCTTCAAGACTCAGTATTTGGAATTCCTAAAAAGGCCATTCCAATAATTTTCATTAACATACCTATGAACTTGCAACAGTCCAGGGGTTGAAAGGACACCTTCTGCAATAGCCCATATCCACCTATGCCCGTGGTAATGACAGTGGATTAAGAAATCCCCTTCATGTCGCTGTGACCACAGAGGGCACACATGCAACTCTCCTCCCCTGGAACTTACAAAACTTAAAAGGAAATCTTCCACCACCTACATAGAAAACCCACTGCCAGAAAAGTGAAGTGTAAACACTTCATATTAAATTAGCCAGGTGTTTTTAAAAAATAACATTATCCCAATCCAGTACTTTCAAATCCTGGCTGGCTTTCAAGTCTCACGGTGCACATGGGAGCAGAGATGCAGCAGCCACGTGGCTCTGCCCCGTCGTAAGGGGCATGTTTTGCTTTTTGATTAATACAAACAATCTGCAAATTAGCATACATCTACAGCAGCCAGGAGAAAGCAGCCAGTGATCCTATTTCCCTTATCTGGGGCTTCTTTCCTATATCTTTATACTGGACAATGATGGACATCAAGAATATAAATCTGCCTAAGATAAATCTTTAACTTGGTCCTAAACTTATTGGAGATATTTTGATACTTGAAAGAAGTATCAGTGAAAATGAAAAAACAGAAAGAACAGGAAGAAGTGAGAAAACTTCAATGTGTCTCAGTTTATAGATGAACGCATGTCACTACATATTTGTGAGAGATTCTGTGTATAAAGTCCACCAGCCCTCAAACATTGTCATTTACCCCAATCCCTCCCAGTGGGCAGTTTCCAGGTCTGGGCGCATATCCCCTGATGTGGCCCCAGGACACCCTCGGTTTGCCCTCAGGGTGGAGCAACACGATGGCATGTGGTAGCATTTCTCTGCACATAAATCGTGTCAAAAATATATTACAAAGCAAACAGAACTACCAGCCAAGAAGCTATGCTGACAAAATTTAAAGCAAAAATTTAGCAACAGCCTATGCCCATTTATTGCCAGGTTGGCCACATTTTTAAGCGCCGAAGGAATGTCTGTCTGTCTACCTCCTTTTTCAACAAACTGGTTTTAGGGAGAGTCAGTGTTTAAAACTGTGAGATGCAGATTGTGGGATGTTCACCCTGTTTTGGAGACATGGCACGGAGAGCAAGTGGTGTTCAGATTAGAGAAGAACGTGGACGATGGGGTTAGGAGTCAGTTTATATCCCGGCTTTGTCATTTATTGGCTGCTGCATGACAAAGGGACTCAGTTTCCTCAATATACATCTACGACAAATAATACCACCTTGTGCGATGGGTGCAAGATTAAATGTGGTAAACCACACAACTGTATTGAGTATTTTTCCTAGTACGTCATAGGTCCTCTGTAAATATTAGCCACGACTATTTGATCCCTAGACTAGATTTTAAGGTCCTAGGGTTCTAGTTTTGGCTCTGCCAACCATCTGCCCGCTCAGCTGAAGTGTGCATGGGGTACGAGAGATAAATGGTCTCATGCTGTGACCCACTGGTCTCTATCTAATCTCCTGTAGGTGACTTATGGACCGTGATACACCGGCAAGGGCAGAGAGAGAGACCAAGAGCCATGTGTCTGATCAGTTTCAGATATTAGGGACCACGCAAGATTTTGTTTCAGAGGGAGAGTTATGTGGCTAAGAAAGAAAAAGAAAAGAAAACCAAGAGACAGGATTCTAAAAGACTTCAAATTTCATCTCTGCTCAAACAAATTAAAATATAATAAATTTCAGATTAGCTTAGCATTCCAAGTTAGTGCTGTTCTTAAATCCGTTTGCTCCAAAATAATCTTCATCCAGCACAAGGTAGATAATGACTCACCCAAGACAACATTGTTTGAGGGTTCACTGTAGCTTCAGTTACTATTTTAAAGGGTCATCAAGATGCAGGTCGACGAGGGGTGGGTAGGGTGAAGAGGTTTGCTGAGAGCCATGGGCAGATAAAAATTTCTTAAGACTGCCAAGAAGGCTTTCACAAGCATGGAAGTTAAACCTTCAACTTTTATCAAGCAAGGGCTTCCCTGGTGGCACAGTGGTTGCGAATCCGCCTGCCAGTGCAGGGGGGACATGGGTTTGAGCCCTGGTCTGGGAAGATCTCACATGCCACAGAGCAACTAAGCCCGTGCGCCACAACTACTGAGCCTGTGCTCTAGAGCCCGTGAGCCACAACTACTGAGCCCACGTGCCGCAACTACGGAAGCCCACGCGCCTACAGCCCGTGTTCCACAACGAGAGAAGCCACTGCAATGAGAAGCCCGCGCACTGCAATGAAGAGTAGCCCCCGCTCTCCGCAACTAGAGAAAGCCCGTGCGCTGCAACGAACACCCAACACAGCCAAAAATAAATAATTTATTTTAAAAAACCAAAAAACTTTTATCAAGCAGTAAGCTCTGTTTAGACAAGAAAAAGAAATTTTCTATGTTCCAAAAGACTTCATTTGACTCTTCAAAAAGAAAAAAACTCCCAACACAAACTGCTCCTAAAATAACTTAATCTGACTTTACTCCAGGTTAGATGAAGACTCTTGGGGAGTAACAAAGAGATACATCGATACAAGCTCCTTCCTCTGTGGGAAGGAAAAACCTCCGATCAAGCAATAAAGAAAGAGGTGAGGAAGCATCTCCCTTGTTAATTGCTGGGCTAAGGTGTGGGAGGGAGAGGAAGAGAGAAATAATTTGAGATAGGGCACCACAAAGCATCATCAATGCTCGAATAAACGGGCAGTGCTAAATACTGTTCAAAAGGGCTCTGCAACTAGTTTCTGCTGTCAGTTATTGAGGTTCCTCAAATTTATGGGTTCTACAGGAACCACTTGGAGGCTTGCTTGAAAGCTGAGTAAAAATATCTGCTGCTGCGATTTTCCAGGTCAAAGGAATCTCTTCCAGGATCTTCAGGCTAGACCTCTGAGCTGCAACTGAGAACATGTGCAGGCTGTTTGAAAAAAAAAAAAAATCACTGGCTTTGTGCACAGGCATCCCAGGCTGGCTCGTCCATGCAGAGGTGGGAAGGACAGCCAGCTGGCCAGAGCACCCGTCAGACTGTCCAGTTCTCATGCCACCTGCACCTCCCTATCTAGAACCCACTGCTCCTACTTCACACAAATAATCCAGGGTGCCAGTGCCACGGGGATATTCCTGCATCCTGACCCCATCACTCCAGGCCACTGTGCTGGGAAGGGGGAAGCCAGGAGTATGACAACCACCTGCTCCTCTCATATCTCCCTGTTCTGGCCTGTATTAAGGAAGATGCACTCATTCGTACATTCAGTAAGGATTTCTGTGATTTCCTGGTGCAGGTACTGCCTGGAGTTCTGGGATGCAGGTGGGAGTTTGGGCTCCAGGTTACTGAAAAGCTGCACACGGCTCATTTTAGTTTCGTGCCAGGGTAGGGGTGATTTTACTAAATCATGACAGAGATACACGAAAACACACAGACACACTAAACTGAAACCTTTCATCCTCCTGGACCCTGCTCTAAACACGCTGCCTCCTTTCTCTTCCTTGAAAAAGGCAGACCCTTTGGTGACTCTGGGCCTTCATACAGGCTGTTCCTTCTCCCTGCTTCTGCTTCTTCCTACTCACAACCTGCCTCCCCAGTCTGCAGTGCTGGGCCTGGCTGTCTTCACCCCAAAAAGCGTCTCATGGGTGGGTACCATTCCTGCTGCCCCATCGTGTTATGTCACAGCACCCTATTCATCTCCTTCAAAGCACTGACCACATTTATAATCAAAGACTTTTTTTTTTTTTTTTTTTGGTTAGGGGCTACAGGGAAGCGGAAATGGGGACTTATTGTTTAATGGATACAGAGCTTTAGTTGTGCGAGATGAAAAGAGTTCTGCAGATAGGTAGTGGCCATGGGTGCACAACAATGTGAATGTACTTCATGCTGCTGAACTGTACACTTAAAAATGGTTAAGGTGGTAAATTTTGTTATATGTATTTTACCACAGTTCAAAAAATGGGCTTAATTTTTTGTTTAATGCCACTCTCTTTTTCTTCCGCCAGTATACACTGCACCAGGGTGGGAATCCTTTTTTTTTTTAATTTAATTTTTATTTTGTATTGGAATATAGTTGATTTAAAATGTTGCGGGCTTCCCTGGTGGCGCAGTGGTTGAGAGTCCGCCTGCCGACGCAGGGGACACGGGTTCGTGCCCCGGTCCGGGAAGATCCCACATGCCACGGAGCGGCTGGGTCCGTGAGCCATGGCCGCTGGGCCTGCGCTCCGCAACGGGAGAGGCCACAGCAGTGAGAGGCCCGCGTACCGCAAAAAAAAAAAAAAAAAAAAATGTTGTGTTAGTTTCAGGTGTACAGCAAAGTGATTCAGTTATACATATACATATACCCATTCTTCTTCAGATTCTTTTCCCATATCGTTTATTACAGAATACTGAGTAGAGTTCCCTGTGCTATACAGTAGGTCCTTGTTGATTACCTATTTTATATATAGTAGTGTGTATATGTTAATCTCAAACTCCTAATTTATCCCTCCTAGCCACCCGCACCCCCAGGGTGGGAATTCTGTTTTTGCATCACTGTGTTCCCAGGGCCATGCCTAGAACCTGGCTCACAGCAGATGCTCAGGGTACACTAGTTGGATGACTCATGACATACTCACACATTTCCTACTCAACTATAAGCCCCCTGAGGGCAGGGACGCCATTCCCTAACTTTATTTGCCTCACAGCTCTTTCCAGAGGGCCTCACACACAGGTAGAGTCAGGTGCTAATTTAAACCTGGACTGTTACTTATGCAAACTTTCCAAAAGCAAAGCCCTTGGATTTTATACACAATATGTGTACCGGGTGGGGTATATGTGTATACATACACAGATTTTATTGTATTTCCTCTCTTGCCTTGGTTGCCAAGAATCCCAGAAGAACCAGATTCCAGGAAGACGAACTGTCCCTCTGGTGTGTTATGGGTAGCTTGCTGACTCAGCCATTCAGGTCTCCCCAGGTTTTTTTTTTCTTTAATTGAAATCTGCCTCAAATTCTAATTCTCTTGGGCTTTAGACAAAGTATAAATTGAAAGCAAATAAGTAACAGAAGAGAGTTTCCTGCAGGGTAAGTACTTTTCTATGCTTTGATAGTGAATTGTTAATAAATAACAATAATGACAAGAGTAATATGAAAAACTACTCTCCTTGCACCCACCTAAAAAGGGAAAAAAATGACAAAAATCAGAGAAGCCACTTTTTGGTAATGAGGAATAAAATGAACCATAGTCCCCTAGTTTATTTCTCGGCTGGTTTTCCCCTGAGAATAACCAAAGAAATCACCTGCCGTAACACCAAGCCTTCTTTCAGGTCACACTTGCTTCTGGGCAGACTAAAAATTTTTTAATGAAAACAATTCTCTCTCTCTCTCAAAGGCCTGATGTAAGTAAAAGCTGAAGGTACCAGGTGGGGAGGGAAGAAATGAATGTTTCTTATCATTACAGTGAGGCAACTTCCATTTATGGGGCACTCACTGCTCAATGTGCTAAGAGACTGCTTATTTAATCTCCACAGCTTCGAAAGGGACAGCCTGCTACTTCCCTATCCTCCGAAGCAGAGCCTGAGGCACGTAGAGAGCAGCTTGCCTAGAGTCACACAGCCTGAAAGAGGCAGAGAGGTAGAAATTTCAACCCAGGCGACCTGACTCCACGGTCCCTGCTTTCTACCAGTATCTACAGCACACCTTCCAGTATAATTCTCATAACCCACTCTCATAACTCATAGAAAGGAAGCAGCATTATTTCACTGATGAGGAGACTGAGGACCAAAGAGGCTGTGACTTGACAAGGAGACAATGCTGATAAGCAGAAAAGTACTCAATGCCAGCAGCTCAGCACAAAGACCACACGAGGCTCAGTTATGTGCCTTAAAGATTTATTTTTTTATTTTATTTTTATTTATTTTTTACATCTTTATTGGAGTATAATTGCTTTACAATGGTGTGTTAGTTCCTGCTTTATAACAAAGTGAATCAGTTATACATATACATATGTTCCCATATCTCTTCCCTCTTGCGTCTCCCTCCCTTCCACCATCCCTATCCCACCCCTCTAGGTGGTCATAAAGCACCGAGCTGATCTCCCTGTGCTATGCGGCTGCTTCCCACTAGCTATCTATTTTACGTTTGGTAGTGAATATATGTCCATGCCACTCTCTCACTTTGTCACAGCTTACCCTTCCCCCTCCCCATATCCTCAAGTCCATTCTCTAGTAGGTCTGTGTCTTTATTCCCGTCTTACCCCTAGGTTCTTCATGACATTTTTTTTTCTTAGATTCCATATATATGTGTTAGCATACAGTATTTGTCTTTCTCTTTCTGACTTACTTCACTCTGTATGACAGACTCTAGGTCTATCCACCTCACTACAAATAACTCAATTTTGTTTCTTTTTATGGCTGAGTAATATTCCATTGTATATATGTGCCACATCTTCTTTATCCATTCATCCGATGATGGACATCCGATGATGCTTCCATCTCCGGGCTATTGTAAATAGAGCTGCAATGAACATTTTGGTACATGTCTCTTTTTGAATTATGGTTTTCTCAGGGTGTATGCCCAGTAGTGGGATTGCTGGGTCATACGGTAGTTCTATTTGTAGTTTTTTAAGGAACCTCCATACTGTTCTCCATAGTTCTCCATTCCCACCAGCAGTGCAAGACTGTTCCCTTTTCTCCACACCCTCTCCAGCATTTATTGTTTCTAGATATTTTGATGATGGCCATTCTGACCGGTGTGAGATGATATCTCATTGTAGTTTTTATTTGCATTTCTCTAATGATTAATGACGTTGAGCATTCTTTCATGTGTTTGTTGGCCATCTGTATATCTTCTTTGGAGAAATGTCTATTTAGGTCTTCCACCTATTTTTGGATTGGGTTGTTTGTTTTTTTGTTATTGTGCTGCATGAGCTGCTTGTAAATTTTGGAGATTAATCCTTTGTCAGTTGCTTCATTTACAAATATTTTCTCCCATTCTGAGGGTTGTCTTTTAATCTTGTTTATGGTTTCCTTTGCTGTGCAAAAGCTTTGAAGTTTCATTAGGTCCCATTTGTTTATTATTGTTTTTATTTCCATTTCTCTAGGAGGTGGGTCCAAAAGGATCTTGCTGTGATTTATGTCATAGAGTGTTCTGACTGTGTTTTCCTCTAAGAGTTTTATAGTGTCTGGCCTTACATTTAGGTCTTTAATCCATTTTGAGCTTATTTTTGTGTATGGTGTTAGGGAGTGTTCTAATCTCATACTTTTACATGTACCTGTCCAGTTTTCCCAGCACCACTTATTAAAGAGGCTGTCCTTTCTCCACTGTACATTCCTGCCTCCTTTATCAAAGATAAGGTGACCATATGTGCATGGGTTTATCTCTGGGCTTTCTATCCTGTTCCATTGATCTATCTTTCTGTTTTTGTGCCAGTACCATACTGTCTTGATTACTGTAGCTTTGTAGTATAGTCTCAAGTCAGGGAGCCTGATTCCTCCAGCTCCATTTTTCGTTCTCAAGATTGCTTTGGCTATTCGGGGTCTTTTGTGTTTCCATACAAATTGTGAAATTTTTTGTTCTAGTTCTGTGAAAAAGGCCATTGGCAGTTTGATAGGGATTGCACTGAATCTATAGATTGCTTTGGGTAGTAGAGTCATTTTCACAACGTTGATTCTTCCAATCCAAGAACATGCTATATCTCTCCATCTAATTGTATCATCTTTAATTTCTTTCATCAGTGTCTTATAATTTTCTGCATACAGGTCTTTTGTCTCCTTAGGTAGGTTTATTCCTAGATATTTTATTCTTTTTGTTGCAATGGTAAATGGGAGTGTTTTCTTAATTTCACTTTCAGATTTTTCATCATTAGTGTACAGGAATGCCAGAGATTTCTGTGCGTTAATTTTATATCCTGCTACTTTACCAAATTCATTGATTAGCTCTAGTAGTTTTCTGGTAGCATCTTTAGGATTCTCTATGTATAGTATCATGTCATCTGCAAACAGTGACAGCTTTACTTCTTCTTTTCCAATTTGGATTCCTTTTATTTCCTTTTCTTCTCTGATTGCTGTGGCTAAAACTTCCAAAACTATGTTGAATAAGAGTGGTGAGAGTGGGCAGCCTTGTCTTGTTCCTGATCTTAGTGGAAATGGTTTCAGTGTTTCACCATTGAGGACGATGTTGGCTGTGGGTTTGTCATATATGGCCTTTATTATGTTGAGGAAAGTTCCCTCTATGCCTACTGCCTTAAAGATTTGTCAGAGCCATTTTGGGCCATCCCAAAGGACCAAAAAGCAATGAATTTGGCTATCTAAAAAACTGACAACTTTACTGCCGTGCTTAACCTAATTTCAAAATTTTTCTCAGTTATTTCTACTTTACGTGCTGTAATTCACACAAATTGGTAGAGCACAGAATTAGTACCACTCCAAACACAGTGTTTAGTAACAGTGGCTTTTAAAAAAAGATACACAGAGCTCTTCTTCTGTAAGTTCTTATGGATTAAATATTTGTTTACTTAACACCTGAGTGCACCTGTCTGGAAGACACACTAGGAGCTGTGAGGGCTGATAGAAATGCACAAAGCCTTCTGTAGCCAGGCTCTAAAGATGAGATGTACACACAGATAATAATTTCAAGGTAAACATTCATGTCATAAAAATACACATCAGAAGGACAAGCATACTTCCAGGTGTGAGGACCATGGAATGGAAGGCAGAAGCACCTGAGCAGGAACTCTTAAAGTAGGCAAGGGAGCCTTGGGGTTTCAGGGACTGGGGGTGGGGGCAGGGTCAGGGTTTCTCATATATTTCAACAGAAAATTACAAATTGCCATCTTTACTAATATATAACTTAAAGTTCTTAAAAATGACTTCGGTGCATTTTTGCCTTTAAGAAAAATTTCAATTAACAAATCAAATTTGTTTAACACATCACAGGATGAGGCCCAGAAAGAAGCTTCTGTTGCTTTCCGAAGTTAATGCCTATGGATTATCTATTGCTGAAGTTGTTTAGAATAGACTAATTTTTCCTTTTTTCACCCCCTCCTCTTTCTCTGTCCCGGCACAAGGAAATTTTAAGCTAGCTACAATCCCTCCATTAAATTAAAAAATAAATAAACAAACCTCCATTGTGAGAGGCGCCATTGGTGTCTGCCTCCTTGTCTTCCCATCACAAAAGGAGAGGAGGGCTAAAGAACAGGCTCATTGGTCACTATTTCATGAATTTAAAAAAGTGTAGCAATGCTGCCTGGCCAGACAGAGCGGAAAAACAAAAACCTCAGTCATTTGTTTAAACAAACTCACAAAAACAAAACCACTTCCTCAATATACCCCGTGAATTCTAAAAAGGATCAAACATTTAACATGACTTTTAAAACTTCAAATTTCACAAATTAAAAGCAGGATGATGGGACCAAACCAACGGACATCACCCCTCTTCTCTGCTTATCTGTTTCTGGTTTCATTCAGCTGCCAAAACCATCGACAGCACTTCCTGTCATCCCAACAGGAGAATTTCACGGCTCCTGAAGGTCTGAGACAGACCAGAAAGCTCATGAATATTCTGATTTTCTGGAGCTGATGCAAGGAAATCACGGTAATTGATGATCAGACATAGAGTTACCTATCAAATGTTTGGTCCCCAGAACTACTACTCTGAAATAATTCATCAAAAGTTGTATTTCCATTTTCAAAGTTATTAATTATGAGTCTGTTTCCGATTTTTAAGATGAGGTTTACTCTTTCGAGCCTTTCTTTCTCTCTCTAAATTGTCTCTATACACTGGATCTCCATTAATAAACTCTTTTGCTTTATTGCATTTTAATGAAGGTGAACAGAAAGCAAACTGAAGAAAACCTTAAATTCCCACGCGAAATGGAAAGAAATGAGTGTGCCGAGAATATTTAAATTAGGATCTGCATTTACTGGATGCCAGGAAATTAAGAGGGTACGTGTGTGTCTGTGGTGGCGGTGGGGGATGGAGGCACCAGCGTCTTCCTGTGGAAGGAGTGAGCATCTCACGCACTTCGGACATGGTTCCGTACCTGGCCGGAGCGCATGGGTAATTAACCGGGCGCTAACGCAGAACAGTAAGACTTCAGTTCAATTTGAGAACGAATACTCTTCTTCCGTATCAATTTTTCTCTTCCGCAATCACATTTACATCTTTTATTTTCATTAAAAATTTTCCCCTGCTTGGAAGTACTGTGGCAACGAACCTGGGCGACCTCGGCAAGTTATCTACCCTGCGAGGCTTGTCCCGCAGGAAAGCAGCTTAACTGCTGCCAGAGCTGCAGATCGGAGCATTATCTTCTTAAAAGTTTAGGACAGCTGGTTTTCTATGAAAACTCAATTATCCTTAAGAAGAAACTAGGGTTTGTAGTTAAATTCTTCAGAACGATTTACTTTTCCACCGTAACATGGATCACCAACACTGGGCAAACCCCAGCCATCCCCCTTCGTACACATCCGCGGGGAGGCAATATGGCTCCGCATTGAACCAGCGACCCCCACGACTCAAACCATATTTTCGTGGAGAAACTTGAACCAGCAAGGGGTTTAGGGGTTTAGATGACGTGATCAGAGATAAATGAGAACCCCTTTATGTGTTTTCAGCTATTGGGATTTAAAAATTAGAAAACATCAACAGGGAGCTGTTGAAGTCTTCCAAAATCCCAACGCCACAGCGGACCACTCGCTTTTTCATGCACTCTCTGCACGCGGTGTCCGGAAACCACGTGAGGTGGCGGTGGGCGTGGCGGGAGCATAGTCACCTGGTCCAGCCCGCCCTCTGGACCTGACGTGCACTCGCTGAGTCCTGCCTCCGGCCAGCCCCGGCAGAGGCTGACGCAACTGGCATGCACGGCAGCGGTCTGCACGTCCCTGTGCAATAATTTAACTGATTCCTTGGGATTTATTCCAACATCCGGATTGGGGTCTAGAAATAACAAATGTTAGCTATCTCCTTCTGCTCTGAGGCCAAGTTTAAAACATTCAACAAGAAATTGCAAACATAGAAGAATCTTAGTACCAGGTATTCTGAATTCTGTGCAGCCACACCTTTAAAAGACATGCCTTTAGCATCCAAACTAATTCAGAATCATCAGTTCTAGTGTCAAAATTCCTACTTGGTACTGCAAATGTGAGCCTATCCCATTGAGCATCTAAGGCTCAGAGTGGGTAAGTTTCTTTTTTCTTTTCCTACTATAGCCGTTACATTTCAAACTCCTAAAATTTAATTTGCGAGAAGTTACAAACATCAGTGAGGAAAAATGAGGGCCACAGGAAGCTCCGTGTACCTAGTATGATCTTGTCTGAGTGTGATAATAAAATTACAAACTGGTGTGGATTGCAGGATATTAAAAAAACGTAGCTATTCACAGTTCTTTCAAGTAGATGCATGAGCTTTAATAAAATATTACAGTTGAGTATAGATACTTTTTTACTCTTTTAAGGCATAAGTAAAGAGAATATAAAAGATCATATAGGCAGGATTAAAATCAAAGAATAAAATAGCCCAATATATTTTTTAAACCCTCTGTTTGAGATTAAAAAGTAATTTTAATCTTTTAGTGATGGAGAACTCAAAATAATGATTTCCTCATATGAATTTGACGTTGGGCTGCTGAAATTTAATTAAATGGGGGGGCCTCCTCCAAATTGTTCGCCATGTCAGTCATAGTGTATATTCTAAAAGAAGAAAACAGTATCTGGAGCATCCCTTTCAATTACAGCTTAAAAAGCTCAGAGATAAAATTTCATACTATTAATTAAATTTCTTACGGTGGCATAAGCCTTCCTAACCCATCCAAAACATTCAGGGCTGTGCTTCAGAGTCAGCCCTCTAATTGTGTCCTCTCTTTGAGTCCTCAAAAGCAACAGACACTTGCAGCCAGGACCAAAATTAATGGGACTTTTTTTTGGCAGTTGAGATCTCCTCCCTTCTCCTTCACCTACTCTGAAGGGAAAAATGGCAACGATGTTTCAAATAACATTCATATTTGAGATTGCTTAGCCTTCTGCATATTTTTCTGCTTCATGTCATTCATAATTACCCTCCCAGAAAAAGGGGAGCTGCTACTGCTATTTAAAAAGTTGTATGTCCCTCATTTTAAAAATACGTACGTCCTCAGAGTAAAATTCCAATTACTAAGTGTAGAAAACAGAAATAGAAAAATATCACCATTTGGCAAACACCACAGTAATGGATGTTAAAATTAGTGGGTGAAATAATGAGGAATAGTATGAACAGGATAGTCTCAATTATCTACCCCTAAAAGATGCCTCTTAATTACAAAGGGAGAAATAGTAATGATAATGGAGGAACCTGCAGAGACCACTTTAACCAAGTGATCAAAGTTATCATAGTCAGAAATGATACACGTGCGCATCATGTGTCTCCTAAAAATGTATAACCTGAGTTTAATCAGGTGGAAACACATTCAGATTGAAGGAGATTCTACAAAATAACTGGTCCCTGTATGTATACGTATAGATGATTCACTTTGCTATACAGCAGAAACTAACACAACATTGTAAAGCAACTATACTCCAATAAAAATTGAAAAACAAAAACTGGTCCATGCTCTTCAAATGTGTGAAGAGAGTGAGTGTCTAAGGAAGGCTGATGAAAATGTCCCAGATTCAATGAAACTGAAGAGATATGACACATATGAGGTGGGATCCTCTACTAGATCTAGGACCAGAAAAAGGACATCAGTGGAAAACTGTAGAAATCTGAATCCAATCTAGAGGTTCGTGGTACTGCATCAGTGTTAAAGTCCTGTTTTTGATAACTGACAATATTACAGTCATATAAGATGTTAGTATAGGGAGAAGTTGGATGAAGGGTGTTTGGGAACTCTTGGTACTTTTTGTAACTCTTTTTCAAGTCTGAAATTATTTTAAATTTAAAAGTTACAAAATGATCTTATTAAAAAGTTCATAAAGGAAAAGAAAGCAACTTATAATGTTATCATCAGCTAAACTGAGGGACTCTTGAGCTGTCAGGATACATGCCAATCGATCATTGGTAAACTCCAAAATTTCACAGTGTGTGCTTCCCACTTGAACCGGTTACTAACAACCCCACCCTCCAAGACAGAGTTTCTTAAGTAAGGTAAACCCCTAATTTGGAGATAAGGCAAATCTCGACTCCCAGAGAAATATTGTTGCTAGAGGCTGACAAGGCTGGTGGAGAACTGAGCGTGCATGCTGCAGGCCCTTTCCATCCTGCCATACTGCAGAACTTTTAATTCCTCCAAGTAGGAAGTAAATGGTTGAGGGACGCAAAGAAAAACAATCAAAAAAACGAGTGGGAGAAAACTGCGTGACTCTCCTGGATCCTTATAACAACTCTTTGTCTTTTTGTTTTAAATGTAGTGAGAATTTTTCTGATTTGAACATATACTCTGTCTGTCATCTGCTACAGATGATATAGGCTTCTGCTCTCTTTGTGTTATGCAGAAAAGAGACCAAATTCTTTCAACAGCAAAAATCTCCACTGCATTAGCAGCAATTTCCTAGCATGGCAGTCCTACAGTTTCCTGATCCACCACTATGTGGTAGCGAAGGCAATAAAAAGAGTTTGTTAGGGTTGCACTAAAATCTCATTGGAAAAGCTTGATCTACTTTTTTTTCCCAGGTACTGGCCTCAAATGAAATGATCCTCATTGGGGAATAATAGAAGATTGAGGCCAAAAACGAATGTGCAAAAGCTATCATTTTTAACTTTGGCGATCCCAGCATTACGGGGTGTGCAAGAAAAGGTGAGAATTCTGTTATCAAGAAATGCACGACCCTTTTAAGTACACGAGCCCCATCTATGCAAGGTAATCGAAAGGCAGGAGTGAGATGCACTCCTGCAGCCATATTTATCTGACAGTGAGGGACACGGGGACCCTCCTAAAACACTGTGTCATTAAACAAGGTATGAGGGCTGGTCTAGGATCCAACAGTGGGGACAGCATGCCTTTCGAAGATGGTTTTTGATCACCGTGTTAGGCTTCAACATGGATTAATGTGTCCCAGTCATCTTAATTATTCCAGCAATTGTCACACTGTGTGAGAGACAGAGACAGAGATGGAAGGAAGAAGGGAAGTAAAAGAAGAAAATTATCACGTGAAGGAAAAAACTGCTCACAGACTAACACCTCACCTTCCCAGAACTCAGCTATCCAGCAAGTCCACATTTGCGGGGTATATAGCCACGGACCAGAAAGAAGCTGCATTGCACTTACTGCCTGTTTACTCTTACACACAATTCTGACGAGTTTGCCAATCTATGTTTGAAGTACTCGCAGCAAAGAGGAAGCTGCCACAAATCACCTGCAGAGGAGCTGATAGACAGAGCTTTCTTGCCTTACTGCAGAAAGTCTATTAAAACAGAAATGGAGACATAAAAATGATAAAACCAGACCATAAGAACACAACAAGCACGAGAAATCGTCCGTATAGCGCAAGCTGCCTCCTACTAGGCCTTGAGGCTATCACTGAATTATGCATAATATTACAGCAACTTCTGCTCACTGATGTCCCCGAGTCAGCCAGAAATAACTAAATCATATTCATAAGCGTAAGAAGCAAAGAAGGACATAATCTACGTTGGAAAGATTTTCAGATTGAGTGTACAAAAACTGGTGCCATAGTCTCAGCTTTGTTCACTGGACGGATATTTACTGAGCACACCGAAGAGACCGCTGTGAGAGGCAAGGCCCCTGCTCACGTGGAGTTCACCATCTAGTAAGAACCTGAGATACCCAAGACCCCAACTTCTACCAGGAGAGACAGCACAAGTGTCTGTACTCTTGTACTCAGTGCTAAGTACTGAGACCAAAAGAAGCTTTGACTTATTTTCAGATATGAGCAACCAAAATTGGTCTAAGACTTTGATCAGACAGGAATCAAAGAGTCAATACTTCAAGGACCAGTACCCATGACCAAGTTATACAGCTACACCTGCACAAAAACGTAACAACGTGAAAAGCCCAAGGAACTACAATTCCTGAATTTGCCAGCTGTTTCTCCTTGTTGAGGAAAAGGATCCTAACACCTATGCATTCTTATATTTCAGCTGTAATACCCCGTAACTGAACCACTGTGCATGTAATCAGTACATTTAAGAATGTGACATGGAGCTTCCCTGGTGGCGCAGCAGTTAAGAATCCGCCTGCCAATGTAGGGGACACGGGTTTGAGCCCTGGTCCAGGAAGATCCCACATGCTGCGGAGCAACTAAGCCTGTGCACCACAATTACTGAGCCTGCGCTCTAGAACCCGCGAGCCACAACTGCTGAGCCCGTGTGCCACAAATATTGAAGCTTGCACACCTAGAGCCCGTGCTCCACAACAAGAGAAGCCACCACAATGAGAAGCCTGTGCACCATAACAAAGAGTAGCCCCCACTCGCCGCAACCAGAGAAAAGTCCGCGAACGGCAACGAAGACCCAAAGCAGCCACAAATAAATAAATAAAGTAAAATAAATAAATTTATTTAAAAAAGAATGTGACGTATGTTTTAAGTAGTGACTCAATTTTTAAAGGAAACATCCTAGATCTCCTGATATTGTTTGAAAAATTTCCACGATCATCAAAATATAACTTAATCAAAAAACCCAGATACAATAAAATTACTTTTCATCTTCTTATTGCTTTAGAAACCCAAGGGTTTTCTTTCCTTCCCCTCTTGAGAGAAAAGCTTACAAACTGGAAATTTTCGTTTAAGGGGCTCTTACTTGGGGGAAAACATGAAACAGAAAATTTCCTCTAATGTCTGAGGGCAAAGATTGTAGATGCAGTAGAGCACGTGAAAGCATACATTTAAAAGCTGGGTAGATCTTGGTTCCAATCCCATCTCTCCCACCTACCAGATGTGTGAACATGGACAATTTATTTTTTCTGGGCCTTCCTCTGCTCATCGGTAAAACAATGTTGGTAGACTCTACCTCACAGGCTGTTGCAAAAAACTAACTGAAATGTGCCTGACCACTGTGCTGTAAGCTCTCATCATTATGCAGGTGTGTGCTGAATTTTTACACAGACCCCAATATTCATGGGCTTTGCACAGTGGAGCTCAAACTGGATGCGTCTGTGTGTTGGACAATTTTTTTCTTTGAGTTTTTACTTTTTCCTTGGAAGAGAGGCTCACCTTCCCGAGGCTGGGCTTCCTAGTAAGCTGAAGTCACTAAGGAACAAAAACAAAATAAAGAGGTACAGTGAAGGCACAAGTCCACCCTTGAGAGGGGCTTGCCTGTCTGCCACTCCTTAAGAAAGCGGTGAGCCATTCTGTGGCCTATTCGAACACTTTCTAGAAAAGCTGGTCCCAGATGTCAGATGGGGTTTGGAAACAGGAAGTTTCAACATCAACTGGCCTTGGCAAACACTCAGAAATTGTTCAAAATAAAACGATGATGATGGTTTAAGATGGAGTGAGATTTCTCGGTGGCAGGCCCAGAGCTCAGTGCTGTGTTGGTCTGCTGTGCTACTGGGGGGAGAACCAAGGGTCTAGGTGGGGGCCTCGCCCATGTTTATTAGCATCCTGAAAGGCAGTCTGTGCCTCTATACCCCACCATTCTCTGCTCTTTATATCTCCATTAAATGGCTGAGATTGTTCTTGTGTACTTGGGTGGATTGATGTTATTTCTAAAGCATGCAATTCATTTCAAGAGGGGAAAGGGAGGATTAAGTTGGAAATATTTTTCTATTGAGAAGAAAAATTAAATATAAGTGGAAATGTTTTCATGAAAACGTTTTTATATTTCAGTGTTTCCTGGGAGCACTTGATCTCAATATATCACAGAACTGTGCTCTATTAGAAGGAATGAAGACAAAATGAATTTAAATAAAATTGAAACTGACCAGCCAGGCTTTATTCTCACAACCTGATGAAACAACAAAGCAGGAGGGGGAAAAAACACAGATGAGCCAGAAGAAGAAATAAAAATCAACTCCACTAAAAATTTAAACTTAAATGAGAGTTTCAATTTTGTTTCAAAATTTCTAAAATCCAGCTTATTTTCATAGCCACAAAAGTGCTGGAATGTCTAGGAATCAACAGCCACTTCATAGAACCTTGAAGACATTCTGGGTTGTTGTCTCTCAACAAAGAAACCCACTGGTATTCCATTACAGAAGATGACTTGCTTGCTTTATAGTTCTCAGGTAACTAGGAGTATTTAGCACTTGCCAATAATCAACATCAATGGCTCCAGAAAATGTGTGCAATTAGACAGCTGGTCTAATTGACTGCGCTGCATTTAAAAAATTTTGTACACCCCCTTTATTAACCTGAAATATGACAGGAAAAATGAAATACACAGGTCTTAGTTATCCTTGTGAGAATTAACACATACTTTTTAAGGGGAAAGAATTTTGTCAGTTAATCTTGTGTCTAGAACTGTACGGCCTTATGGCCACAAACCTCAGCCACATGTGGCTATTTAAATTTAAATTAATTAAAAATTAAATAAAATTTGAAGTTCATCTCTCAGTCCCAGTAGCCACAGTTCAGGTGCTCCACTGTCACATGTGGCTAGCGGCTCCCTTATTGGACAGGGCAAATGTAGAACATTTCAATCACCATATAAAGTTCCATAGGACAGCTCTGGTCTAGATCAAAGAACAGACCTGTGAGCTTTGGGTATTTCCTTTTATTTTTAAAAGTGTACACAAAATGGTTTACCTGAACTTGGGAGTCACTTTGGGGTAGCTCCTTTAAACTTCTTTTTTGTTGTTGTTTTTTTTTTGCGGTACGTGGGCCTCTCACTGTTGTGGCCTCCCCCGTTGCGGAGCACAGGCTCAGGACGCACAGGCTCAGCGGCCATGGCTCACGGGCCCAGCCGCTCCGCGGCATGTGGGATCTTCCCGGACCGGGGCATGAACCCGTGTCCCCTGCATTGGCAGGCGGACTCTCAACCACTGCGCCACCAGGGAAGCCAGGGGTAGCTCCTTTAAAGCAACACTTTTCCACTTGCACACAACTGCTTTCCCTAAGCAACGCCAAAGCACGAGCCAAGGAAAACCCAATATATAGTCTCTCCTCCACATCATCTCTAGTTTACTTTCAATTGTAAAACCCCTTATTCCCTCACCCAAAACTTGAATAAGGATTCCTGTTGCCTACAGAGAATGGAGGCATTTGCAGGCAAAAGGGTAAATCATTATTTTCAGATGGAAAGACTTTCCTAAGATTTAAATATTAAACACATAGCAGGTGTTACATATTAGAACACATACCAGGCTTCCCCCTATATGGCCATCATGATACTTCTCTTTATTTAATGTCTACACTCCCTGTCCAACTGTCAGCTTGATATGAGCAGAAAGCAAGTGTTCTGTTTGCTGTTGTAAACCCATTACAAGCACAGTGCCTGGGACAAAACAGATGCTCAGATTTTTGTGGAATGATTGAATGAAACTTAAGAAGAATGGTATTTTGCTGAAGAACAGCAAACATCCTTTTAGAGACTGGATCCAATTCTTTTATATTTGGAGAGCAATCCACCCTTTATTTTCAGATGCAAACTGAAAATAACTCAGCAGACTGATTCATGCAAGTATGCAGGCTACAGTTCAGTATCTTCCATACTCAGCAATGACTCCTTCCAAAAGGCATAGCACTAAGCATTTTATACGTGCTATCTCATCTGCCCCTCGCTCTGATATTTTCTCTGCCAGCAGGAGAGGGGAATCAAGGCTTAGGGAAATAAAGTGACTTGCCCAAGGTCACAGAGCTGTAGTCATACAGTTGGAAAATCTCCCCTGGTGATGATTATGGACCAGGCCCATCATAATGCCAGGTTATACAATTCCTGCTTGGGTCAGGAAGGCTACAATGGTCCTGGGCACTCTTTCAAGGAAAGAGCTGGGCATGGCTCTGCATCTTTGTACCCCAAGTTTAGCTAAGCGCTTGCCCTCAGGCATTTCACAAATGTTTGCTAAATAGAACTCAATAGTCCGGAAGGCTCAGGGCTACCCAGCATCGGGGAAGGTGCCTACTCGGGTCACAGCAGTGGGCAGAGCTCAGCACACCCCACCTCCCTCCAAAGGGGCCGGCGGGGAATCACAGTGACCCTGTCCCCTGCCCATTATACAGCAGATTCATGCTTTGGCCACCCATGGCCATCCCACGTCAGGGGCCAGCCTGCCACTGCAATCTAACCAGCTGTCTAACACTGGGAGGGGTTGGTAGCACCTCAAGTGTTATCATTTTTTCACTACTCAGAACTCCCCATTTATTTTAAAAACATACTTGACAATGGTTTAGTAAGGACCCATGGGGCCCCAGGTGTTTACCAGACAACTCTGTCTTCAAGGGGCTCAGACTTTCCTGTTTGGCCCAATTCCTTCAGATTAGGGGTTCTAGTCTGACCTGTAAGTATTCATTTTCATAAAAAAATCACTATTGACAGAGCAACAGATTTTAAATTTCTACATATGAAAAGCTAATTTTTTGTTTAATAAATATTTATCAAGGGCTGGCCAAGTAGAACACAAAAGGGCATAAGTATAGTAAAGGGCACCTGTCCTCATGGAGGAAAGGTAGCAAACATTAACAGGTTCTCTAGTAAGTGATTTTGCATAATTCTTAGTTATTCTCTTGGAGGTCCTTTAAGGTTGGTAACATCTCCATCTACGGTTGATAAAAAAAAAACACTTACAATAAGGTACACCTCCTGAATGCCTACTAGGAGCAAACTCAGTGCCAAGTACAGTTAATCCTCACGGCTCGCCCAAGGGACAGGTATTACCACCTCTTTTTACAGATGAGGAAAGAAGGGCTCAGAGAGAGGGTCAGTCATGTGTCCAAGGTACTGGCGTGTCTGGCTCTATAGCCCAGGGTGCCATTATATGACACTGCCTTTCACCCAG
The DNA here is from genome assembly GCF_025265405.1 of Mesoplodon densirostris. Lineage (NCBI taxonomy): Eukaryota > Metazoa > Chordata > Mammalia > Artiodactyla > Ziphiidae > Mesoplodon > Mesoplodon densirostris. Next base: position 107,495,495 of record NC_082664.1, read on the forward strand.
GCTGGGATATGTACAGAAAGTAAAAGATGAACCCGAGCCCATGGAGGACACAGCACAGGACAGCGTCGAAGTCCCACAAGTGGTGAGGACAAGACTCTCAAGAAAAGAGGGTGAGGAGTCAGTGCAGTGGGGAGGGCTTCGTGGAGGGGCAGTCTGAAGTTGGTTCTGGAAGACGGAGTGGGTGGGCCTATGGGGGGGGCATCCAGAACTGGGGAGGCCAGTCAGGAACGGAGACAGGAGCCCCACATACCCAGGAACACTGAGTAGTCTGGAGGCTGACAGACTCTCTGGCGGGTGGGGGGAGGGCAAATGTCAAGGCCAAGGCCAAGGCAAGCTAAAGTCAGATCACCAAAAGCTCACGGCCTAGTCATGTGGGAAAGAACAGGGGAACCTGACACTGGGGCGAGGATTAAAGGTGATTGAAAACTGGCCTCAAGTCACTAAGGAGCAGCGCAGCCAAGGCTCTCCTGCTTCCCCCACTTACTTGAACAGGAGAAAGCAGCTTGGCTCCCAGACCGGCCTGCCCTGGCATCCTCCAGCAGGGAAACATGCTTTGGTTATTCAGACGTGACTTACTGGCACGTAGAGGCTGTTGGCATGGAAAAATGAACAGGCTGACCTGGCCAAGGAAGAGCAGGTGACGCAGAAACCCAGCGAAAGATGAGCTCAGCATGCCACCCTGAATCAGTAGGAGGCCCACGGGAAGGGCCCCAGAAGAAGGAAGATTTAGCAGAGAGGGCAAGTGGGGCACATCCGTGGGCCCCTCAGAGAGCCAGACACACTTCCTAAGGTGTTTCCTTTAGTCCTCACGACACTGCATAGGACATCACACTTTCCATCTCATGCAGGGGGGTGTGAGGCTCACAGAGGTGAAAGGAGTTGCCCCTGATGAGCTCAGAAGGGCCAGGAGCTGGAAGACGACCATGACAGCACACTTCCTTATACTGCACTGTCTTTCTGTCTTCAAGCAATCACCCTGTTTGTATACAGTTTCACAAGGTGGTGTGATGATGCCACCAAGAACTTCAGGGCCCGGAGGCAGAACTCTGCCCTGTCCCCTCCCTCATCTCATGGTGCCCTAGAACCACTTTTCTCAAATCATGAAGTGAAAGTTGAACCTATCCTAACAATAATACCATGATACACATTAGTTTGATCACCTAGGAAAATTATCCTAGTTGGGTAGAGTACAAAGGGACAACTAGAGCAGGAAGAGAGAGAGAGAGAGAGAGAGAGAGAGAGAGAGAGAGAGAGAGAGAGAGAGAGAGAGAAATCCAAATCAGATGTGGCGGCTAAGTTGAAATAGGACATGTTTCCTGGGGCTTAAGCGGTCTGAAAGCTGCTCTTGCAAATCATGACCAACATGTGCCATTCTTTACATTTAGGAATGTACATTTACATTTGCAATGTATCTTTCCCCCTTTTCATTACGTATAAGCACCTCAAATGCCCCACTGCTGAAAAAGTACACAGGCTGCAGGGCTGAGATGTGCGGAAGGCTCCATCCGGCCCCCACGGCTGCAGCTCCGCATATGTTCCTGCAATTCCTATAAACCAAGAAGCAGAGGCCTTCTCTCTCTGTGACTGTGATTCAGAACACGAAGGAGGCCTAACCTCTATTCAGCAAACCAGAACCTCAAAATCATCATTTTTCTGTTGACGGAGCTTCTCACAAAATATCCCAAACAAGCTATCTTTATAGAGAACTTTTCCTTTCTTTTGAAAAGAAGAGCTAAACAAGACTGGATGTCCTCTGGAGCAGCAGCTCCTAAAAAGGGGGGCATTTTTGAACCGAATGCCACATGCTGTATTTTGCCATTTTGCCTGCGTTTCCTGCTGGGAGCTTCTGTAGCGTAACAGAGAAGCCTCAGACATTGGAGCTGCTCCGGGCCACGCAAACTCCACTCCGCATTTTCCAGGCAGCCCTGTCGCAAATAATTCCTGTCCACAACGCCCCTATCACACTGAATACAACCACATTGTGCAGCTTGAAATGGGAAACCTGATTCAGATCACAGAAGAAGGTACAAAAACATTTAGTTCAACACAATGCTGTCTTTTTTTGGGGGGTGGGGGGCACATATCTCAAACCTACGAGTGGGTGAAAGATTCAAGACCCATCTTGGAAGGAAACGCAGAATTGAAACAGCATTCCAAGCGTCCCCAAGCAGCAACAACAAAAAACCACCGAGTTCTTCCAGAGCTGCGCCCGTTTCGGCTACAGGGTTCTTAACCAAAATCAGTCTAGCCCAAGCACGCAATTTAAAAAGCAAGCACGATCTCCGTAGAAAATGGTGCATGTTGACAAAGCGTGACTTGTCCCACATGGACAGGAATAAAAGGAAAACAATCCTGATCGCAACGCAGCCTCCTTTAGTCTGCAGACCAGAGGGACGAAAAGAAAAAAAGCCAGAATGAGGGCAGCGAGGCGCGGGCAATGGAGGACGGGGCCAGGAGGACGTTTGTGCCCTACGAGATTTTGGTAAACAGCAGCCTGTAATGGCCACTGTTAGAGAGAAGGAAAACAGACATGGAGGGAAACGTGTTTACAACTGCAGCGGTGGGCGGGAGGCTGACAGAGGAGGGAGGGAGGGATTCCCCGACTCTGCGCTCAGCCCGCTCGGCTCCGGTGGGGCCCGAGGGCTGGGTTGTGCTTTGCGCCCCCACCCCCCGCTTTACTGGGTGGGGGGGCCCACATCTTGTTTATAGAGAAGGTTACTCCTCCTCCGCTCTGGTGATCGCGTCCCCAATACTCTTGCTGCATCCTTGCGGGATGCCCGCTTGACTGACAGCTGCCCCAGCCAGTCGCCGCCCGGGCACCGCGGAAAGGTGGACTTTCCCAACGAGCCGATTGGACAGGGGGGAGGGCGGGTCCTCGTGATTGGCGTGCTACTCGGAGTAGAAAGTAGTAAACAACCTTGGTCCACCGAGGCGGGGAGGGCGCGGGATGCCCGCCGCAGGTCCTCGCCCTGAGCTGGGGCAGCACCGAGACAAAAGGAACCCACAGCGGGAAGACGACCAAGGGTCCCCCAGAAAAGCAAACACGAGTGAGCGTCCTTTAGAGCCCCTGGGCGAGAACTGCTGACTTGCAGTTTCACATCATTTTTGTTCTGTGGAAAACCAAAAAGGTTTTGCTTCTAAATACAATTCTTACTCTCCTTCTTAGGGTTTAAAAACTCTCTAAAGGGAGCGAAAGCCAATTTAGTTGCTCCTCCCTCCTGCCCCCTTTCTCTAAGTTTTACAGTTCTGTCTTTTCGTAAGTGGATTTTTAAACCCTTGTACTAAAAATTGTTTTCTTACACAACGCGCCCTCATGGCACATAGGTGAATCAGATACCTTGTTAGACCTTCTCATCGCAAGTTTACGGACCTGTGATCTCACTCAGAGCTGACTGTGTTTGGAAGCACATATATAAAAAGAAACCGAGATGATGGTATTAAGCTCAGTTGACAAGAAATAATAAGCAGTTAACTTGCATTTTCCATAAAGGGAGTAGTTCACCCAGGACACGGCATCCCATGGTAACTCCCCATCTGGTTTGACTTGAATCACAATCCACTCCTCGTTCTGACCTCACCATCCTCGTGGGACCTGCAGCTTCCTGCATGGAGGCGCTGCTCCCTCAAGCTAGACAGTCCCTGGGGCTGCCTCCAGGAGTGGCATAATCATCAGAGGTCCCCCCACACCAGCTCCGAGAGAGGTTCCAGAGAGGGCCCTCCCTGTACCGACGGAGAAGGGAAACAGGAGGCTGGGCTCAGGAGGGGTCTCCACTACAGTTGTTTGTCTGTTGACTCTACACTCTGATGGTAAGCCATGCTGCCACCCGTGGCCAGCCAGCCAGACTGTGCAAGCTTTAAACATAAAGAAAGATACAAAGGACTCCTTGCAGGACGCGACTTAGGGCGAACTGACCACCTGGGGGTCCTCTTCATCACCCCCAGGCCCCACTGTCCACCAGCCTCTGTTGTCTGCCCGCTCCAATAGCGCCTCGCCCCCAGCTGTCCCGGGGAGCCCCATCATGCACCCCTTGAGTCGCCCCCTTCTGTAAAAAGCCTCCACTGCCTGCGGCATGGAGTTAGTGCCCCTTGGCCCTTCCAGCCTGGCCCCAGCCCCCGGGTCTACAGCCTCCTTCCTTCCAAGCACCGTCCCTCCCTCCGGCCACTCTGTTCCTGTCACTGGCCCCTGTGCTGGCCACACACACCCTTCACTCACTGCCCCTTCTGCTTTCTGTGCTATCCCCTGCCAGCCCGGGAGAGGCCACTGTTCTCCACAACTTCCCCTGCCCCTGCAGACCGCTCCTGTCAGTGTCCCTGACAGCACGTCCAACACCGTATCTGGACTCTGCTTGCAGCTCTGGCCACCTCATTAGACCCTGAACTTCCTGAGGGCAAAAGTGGTGTCATCTTCTGACGTATATATCTACTGAGACGCAGGCCCACAATAAGCATGCTCCGGACTTGCCAAACCTGCACGCAGTCCTCATCCTCTCCCCGCCCAGAGCTGACTCCTCATGTTCTCTGAACTGGCTCCTTGCAGATACGTGCCCCCAGCCAGCCCCCGGCAGAGGCCCTGACAGCTCTGCCCCTGCTCCTCTAAGTGGTTCCCTGCACACACGCAGCTGCTCCTGCTCATGCTGTTTCCTCCGCCACTTAGGCCCTTAGCTGCCCACCCTACTTAGCAAATTCCTCTTCTGCCTAAAAATTACTTCCTACCTTGGGCAGCAGACCTTTCACAAGCTCCCGCCTCCCCATCCCCCAGAGCATCTCAGAGAGAGAGGCCTCCGGGTATCTGCTCCTCTCTCCGCCTGGCCAGGACAGGGCATAATGACAGTCCCACAGCTGGCATGGTTTGCTGGAAGAACCAAGAGCTGAAAGGCAAATCCACAAAGTGGTGCCCTGCCCCCAGGTGTCTACAGACCAGTATATTCTGGTCTCCAGACCTGACAGTGCACCCACTTTAAAGCTGGGCTCTGCCACGGGGTCCTTCCCCCTCCCTCTTCCTGAAGGCCTCCTCTGGGACTACAGGCTCCTTCTCACCTTTCCGCTCTGGCTCAAATGTCACCTCCACCCCCACCACGCCCACCAGCCGGCCACTATCATGCAGATCTGTTTGGTTTTCGTCATGAGATTTAACTATCATCCTTCTGATCTGATTATCCACTTGCAGGCTTTATAGTCTGTCTTCCTTTTCATCTGTTGTACTCACCACCACATCTCCAGTGTACCTAGAGGATGCCTAGTCCAAATGAACTTTGGGCACCGTAAGGGATAGCACAGAACAAATCACTCAGCAACACATTCAGGCAAAGGGAAGACGAATTTTCTGGGAGGGTTTGCTTCAGAACCCTCAATCTGACACTCACAGAAACATACAAGGGGGGGGGGGGGACAGGACTAAGCTCTGTGACCGCACTTGACCCAAGGAGTCCCAGTCATCCTGAGAATCCCAGGTTCCACAGCTAGAACCTGGGGTCCCTCGTTTGCACTCCATGATGCACATGATACACATGTTATATGTATCATCCTTTATATACTTTTCCCAAACAGACACAGATTAATGGTGGGAAAGGATAAATTATTATTGACAAACTTTGTACTTTCAATAATAAAAACTGAAATTTTTGGTATAGGTAATAACTATGTAGCTCAGAAATGAAAAAAATATATATATATAGGAGATACAACACAGAATCTTCCTTCCCATACTTTGCTTTCAGTATGTGGCAAATACAAATGTTTTTATTTCTCCCTTTTCATACCAGTAATAACCTTTTGTACACACTGTTCTGCTTATTTTGTTCACTTAATATAGGTTGAAGATACCTACTTCAACAGCTAAATAATATTCCACTGTATGGATAAACCCTAATTCAGTGGTTCCCAAACTTGTCTGTACATTGGAATCACTTGGGGGGACTTCAAAAAAACATGAAATCTGTGTCCCACCTTCCAGAGATTGATTTAATTGGTCTGGGGTATGACCTGAACTTTGAAATTAAAAAAAAAAAAAAATCCCCAGCTAATTCTAATGAGCCAACAAGTTTAGGAGCCATTGCCCTTAACCTAATTATCTATTCCATTACTGATGGATATTTGAGTTATTTCCCATCTATTGCTATTTCAAACAATGGTATAATGAATAACTTTGCACAACTGTTACTTTGCATGTGTACAAGAATATCTGTGGGGTAAATGCCCTCCCCAAAGTTGCTGAGTCAAGGGTACATGGATTTATAACTTGAGAGATATTGCCAAATTCCCCTCCACAGATGTGGTACCATTTTGCAGAGCTTCCAGCAGCTTGGGGCTGTTTTCCTGCAGGTTTGCCAATAGAGCGTGTTATCAAACATTTTGAATTTTCTCCAATATGAGAGGTGAAAATATGGTATCTCTGTGTAGTTTTAATTTCCATTTCTTTTATGAGTGAGATTAAAACATTTTTTTCATATGCTTAATAGTTATGTGTATTTCCTTTTCTGTGAATTATGTGTTCAATATTTCACCCCAAATCCTTTGGAATTGGTAGTCTTTTTTCCTTATCAATTTCCAGGAGCTGTTTTTTTCACTAGGAAGATTAGCTCTTTGTCTATGACAGAAGTTGCATATATTTTTCCTAGTTTGGCATTAGTCTTTGTTTATGGTTTCTGGCTATGCAGGAGTTTTTTAAAATTTTAAATAATTTATTCAATTCTTATGAATTGAATATGAATTGAAAGCATTCTTATGAACGCTTTCTTTTCTGGCTTCTGGATTTTGTGTTGAAACTACAAAGGCCTTACCCACTCTAGGGTTATAAAGGAGTTTCCCTCATGTGTTCTTTTAGGACTTTTATAGTTTTGCTGTTTACATTTTTACCTTGGATCCATTTGGAATTCAACACAGTGCAGGGTATGATGTATGGACCCAACTTTAATTCTTTTCCAGATGGTTACCCATGCCCCAATGCCAGTAAGTGAAGAATTCATCTTTATCCCACTGATTTCAGAGGCTGCCTTTATCAAATACTAAATTTCCTTATGTACTTGTGTCTACATTTGGACTGTCTAGTCTGTTTTATTGGCCTGTTCATGCACCAGTACTTCACAGTTTTAATTATTTAGACTCTATGGACTATTTTAATATCTGATAACACTAGGGCTCCTCATTGCTCTTATACAGTCTTCTTGGTTATCTTGTTTGTTTGTTTTCATGATAGCTTTAGAATTAGTCTAATTGCCATTTGGATCACATTAAATTTACAAGTTAACTTGAAAAGAACTGATGTCTTGATAACGTTGATCATTCCTGTTTGATGATATGTCTTTCTATTTATTCGAGTTGTCTTTGTATTTTTTAATAGCGTTAAGTTTTGTTGTTAATTCTTAGGTGTTTTATTTTCATTGACAATAGACTCTATTCTTCTATAATTTCTTCTAACAAGTTATTTGCATATTGTAGGGTTGAATTATGACAAATCTGTTTATGCTGTTTCTAGCAGAGGACATTCTATTCTCTGCCCTTAGAAGAATACAGTGGGATGGAAAAATTCAAAGGCTGAATACTCTTTAACAATAAATAAGGGTTAAGATCCTAATCAAGCATCAAAGTTACACATTTTGAGTTGGCATCCATAAAACAAATGTCAAATGGTGTGGGGCATATTGCTGGAGAGGCCAAGGCAGGATGCTGGCAGAGAGAAAAGATGGTATCCTTAAGCTTTGGACCCAACCAATTCAGAGGTTAGGGGAAATACACAGGAAAAAAAATTAAGGACTGATTCTAACAATTATGAGCAGCTGACTTCATACCTTCCTCGGGGCTTGAGGAAGATGGTACTGTCTTGGCCAGGCTGACTATATTAGCAATGCATATGTCTAAACCAGCTAATATCCAAGGAGACTGGCACTTAAGTGTGAACATGTGGGTGATGGCCTGTATTTCCCATGAGGTGATTACTGCAAGGCTCTGCTGGTATAAGTCAAGAAATAGTTTCCTCTCCCATAGCCATATGTTTTAAAGATATGTCCCCTTAAGAATAATCAAACTCTCACTGAAAACATGTATTTTTCAAATCTAGAGACCCCAACTTTAAACATTAGGGCTGTGTGGGCAAAGAGTTGCACAGTGTGGGTCCTCTTCCACAAGGGACTAGACAGTGATGTCTAGCTGCAGAGTGTCACTCACGCACGGCCTCCAGCTGCTAGATCTTCTAGGGTCACATTCTTTTAGCGCAGCCCCTGGCCAGGAACTGAGCATGGCAGTGGTCCTCCATCCAACAAGGACTCCTCAAATGGGCACTCTTTGCTCTGAGCTCCCCAAGGGCTGGCACAGCCTTTGTCAGATCAGAATCCCTGTCAGATGCACACATGTCCTGCCCCTCCCCCCCATCATCTTCCTCCTCTCTCTCTTTCACAGTGTTCCTCCTTAGTAAATCTTTTGCATTCCTGACATCACCTTTGAGTCTGTTGGAGAACCCAAACTGCAACAAAGGTGTTTAGCAAATATTTGGGGGGAAAAGAAAGGGATAAAAATCCCCACATAATGTAGGGTGAGACAATTCTGAGACCAGAAATAGAAAAGCCTCAAATCACATGAGTCAAATGAACGTACTTCAAAGGTTAGTGTCATTAGATTTTAGACATCCTCCAACCTCCACGGCTATCAGTGAGCATTTACTACAGGCTGGGCAGTTATACTCTTTGTCCATCTAAATTTATCCTCACTTCCATCTGGGCAGCAGGTCTGATCATTTCCATTTTACAGACAGGGAACAGCTGATGCAAATAAGTGGTGGAACCTGGATTCAGATGCAGGCAGGTCTGTTCCGTTCCAAAGGCTTTTCTTTCCTGATAGTACACTATCCAACACTCTTAGTTTATTAGCACAGTCAAGGAGCTGGTGTGATTTAGGGCTGGCAAGGCATCTCCAAGTGCTTCTGCACCTATACTGAGACATTTCCCCGTAAACAATGGTGTGTTGTGCCTTTGTCTCACAAGCTGATATAATAATTGGTAGCCATGTAACATATTCCTGAGTCAAGGCTATACTTCATTTATGCCAAGCCAAAAACTGAGCATTCACACATCTGTTTAAACACATCCTGAGAAAGTGTTTCTGTAGTTTCCCTTAATCATACTAATTCACTGAATTGTTAATCTTGGGTGGGGGGCAAAGGGCTTTATCCAGTGGCTTTCAAACATTTTTTAAGGCAGACCCTTGCTGCATTGGGTCACTGAGTCCATCAGTACCAGCCTCTTCTCCACTGTGTGTTTCCCACACAGAGACCTCTGGGGAGCCCTGGATGCCCCAACCAGAGACTGGACAGTGCCTCTGGTATCAGCACCTTGCAGTAGTGCTAAAGGACAGACCAACATATCAGACCAAAGGCAGCCAACTTGCTAGTGGTGCTACTGGAAGCGGATCTTAACTTTTCCTGTCCTTATATTCCTCCCACTGTAGTTTAAGCTATAGGCACAAAAGTAAAGATTAATTACACTCAGCTAAATTACCCTTAAATTCTCTCCTAACTCATTTACTATTTCCAAATTTAGTAAAGCCACACTGTTGTGCCTTCATGTATCCCATGGTACCCTTGATAACTTTATCAGAGCCAGCTAGGAGAAGCACTAAGGAATCAACAGAAGATGTTACAACTGCTAAACAACACAAGATACGAATGGATCCTTGGCAACTGTACAAACCTGCTTTTTATGCATGGCTTATGCAACTGCTGTAATTTTAAATTTTTATAAGCCATTTGAAAGAGCAAACATTGATTTTAAGGTCAATGAATGGAGGGGAGAAAAGTATATATAATCAAAAGAAAGTTTCTTTCCTTTGGTTGATATCAAAGAAGTTATAGGAAAATGAATATATCTTTTAGAAAAACAAAGACTGAACGAAAACAGCCACTTACAGTAGTCATACGACAATAAGATAGTCAAGGCAACCTAAGGATGCTGTCAGAAATTGTGAGCCTTCACCAACCCCATACCTCTAACCTTTTACTCTGTAAAGCTGCCAATTCAATTTTATAGTACAGGAATTTCAGTCAATTAGGGGACATTTAATATTCACTGTAGCTACTATGAAAGAAGAAAATATCTTAGAAGAGTTTTTAAAAGTACTACTTTGGAACACTTATGGGCAAACAAGAGTTGGAACACTAATCACTGTAATTTCCCCACCTTGATCACTAGGTGAGGCATTCAGAAAATTGACAGAGGCAAGTGATGATTCAGCTGCAGCAGCAGAAGGGGAACAGAACGTTGCAAATCAATTACAAATAGGGAACTTCACAGACTCACCTCAACTGACAGCAAAGGCTGCAAATCAGGGGGTCCGGGGTAGGATATACTTTTTTTTTTTTTTTTTTTTTTTTGCGGTGCGCGGGCCTCTCACCACTGTGGCCCCTCCCGCTGCGGAGCACAGGCTCCGGACGTGCAGGCTCAGCGGCCGTGGCCCACGGGCCCAGCCGCTCCGCGGCATGTGGGATCCTCCCAGACCAGGGCACGAACCCATGTCCCCCTCATCGGCAGGCAGACTCCCAACCACTGCGCCACCAGGGAAGCCCGGTAGGATATACTTGATAGGGAGTGGGGGTGGGAAGAGAAAAGAAGAGGGGATATATGTGAATGGGGGAGAGGAAGCCAGAGGAACTAACTCAATTTCCATACTGCACACACACAAAGCTCCTCTGAGGTTTTCATGCCAGCTTTGATCCTGAATCAGGGTAAAAGAAAAATAAATTCTAAGGCACAATTCACAGGGAAAGTCAGAATGTCTAGTCTGTTAACAGCACACCCTGAATAAAGTATTAGAAGAGTATTTGTTATTCTTTTCCCTACCCTCAGAGTTACTGAGTATCTACTGATATATGAGATACAAGAAGAGTTTGCAAAGTTTTGGGCACTTCCCAGATCCTTCCAGGTTTAATCAGGCAAAAATATTCATGGGAACTTCACTTTAAGTGAGGTGATGGATCTGGTCATGAGTTTAATTGTGGTGAGCATTTCACAGTGTATATATGCATATCAGAAACTCAAGTTGTATGCCTCAGTCAAGGTGGTCAATTTTCATTTGTCAATTATACCTCAATAAAGCTGGGGTAAAAAAAGCCTCGGGCTTCCCTGGTGGCGCAGTGGTGGAGAGTCCGCCTGCCGATGCAGGGGACACGGGTTCGTGCCCCGGTCCGGGAAGATCCCGCATGCCGCGGAGCGGCTGGGCCCGTGCGCCACGGCTGCTGAGCCTGCGCGTCCGGAGCCTGTGCTCCGCAACGGGAGAGGCCACAACAGTGAGAGGCCCGCGTACCGCAAAAAAAAAAAAAAAACTCATAAGAAATCCTTTGGTGGATCAGCATGTGGTGTGAGGAAAGGGTCTCCAGGGTGCCTGATGATGTCTTCAAGCTTTTACTTTTACACTTCTCAGCTATCTCAGAGGTCTGGCTGTAGAATTACTAATATTTTAAACAATGCAAATGTAATTATAGTTGAAGCATATTCTCTCACAGAAGGAAGGAAAGATTGGCATTTAGAAGCTTCATTAAACTTTTGGCCTTTTCAAGGCTAAATGAATCTTAGGGAAGAAATAAAAAGTTCCCGCTGATTAATTTAAAAACAGACTTCTTACAATTAACAGATCTACATCTATGAAAAAGGGAGCATTAATCGTAATTTGAATAATCTCTCACTTTCTCTGGATATTTCAACGAAGGTATATCTCTCTACATATAAAATATGGGTGTTCTATATGTAGTTACTCAGCTAAACTTAATTTTCTAATATCAGGGAAATGTCAGTTACCTTTGCACAAACATGACTAGCCCAAGCAACTTATTTACAAATGCAGACATGCCTGCTAGAAGATTAGGAAAAAATGTATAAATGTATTTGTCTGTATGATACCACTCCGGTCCCCAGATACATTTTATTTTATTTTTTTTTGGTCAGCACAAGAGTTATAAAAGCATCTTTGGAGTATATTAAAATGTTCAGCACTTAGAATATTCTTTTTCTCATGGTTCTTATCCCAACATAGAAATGGGGATGATTTGTTAAATAGACATAACTAAATTATCATATTCTCTTCATCCTCCAAATTTATTTAGACTTGCTACCCTGTTCTTTCTCTGGAATTTCCTTTGCTTTTCCTTTTGTCAGTAAGCTAAATTACTTCTCCTCCCACATGCATAAAAGCATTAATTTATAAAACACATAGCCATATGTCATAGCTCATGTAATTCTATTTTACATTTCACCGCCCCCCAAACTTATCTAACATGAACAAATAGATATTATTTACTGGAGTCAGAATGAGAATTATCTAATGCCACTTACATAGCCATAAATTGATTTTTGATTAATGTTTAAGCAAAAAGCAAACAAGCCCATCTGCTCTGAAAACAAACAAACAAAAGCAGCACACACAGTTCACAGGAATTTCTTCAGTATTAGTACGTTTCAGCTGCTGGTAAGAATTTGTTTTTTCCATTGCTATTATGAAAATGTACTGCTGACAGGAATGTAATTCTGTATCTATATGTAGTTTCTCTTCTAGCAACTGTTAATTTGATAGACTTACTTATGGTAAAATAAAAAAAAAAACCAATCCCACTCTGAACAAAGCCCAGAAGACCTGTAACCAGCAACAAATGTTTTCTGGATTGCTCAGTGACAGCAAAGGGAATCTTCCATGGACTCGTTTTTCTTCTTTAAGGGCTACTCTCTGGTTGGATTAAGAATGAAGAGGCGTCATATGGCAGAGCAGCATCCTGGGTGCTGAGCAGGGGGCCACCAGGCATGGACCCCTGGCTTTGTCCCAGCTGATCACTCCGGTCAGGAGAGAGAGACTAAGAAGGCCAGGGATCAACTCACTAGTGGAGCACAGAGCATCCCTCATGATAGTCCTACCCGTGGTGATGGCACCCATTCTGAAGAGGAAGGCTTTGCTGTGGATGATGACGATTCTGATGGGGAACCGAATACCTGGGAGCTGTCAGAAGAGGTGTCCGGCTGTCCACCTGAGGAACAGGCTGCTGACCTTTTTAATGAGGATTGGGACCTGGAGTTGAAGGCAGGTTAAGGGAATCCATAGGATGCTGACATTCAGGGTTGCCTTTCTCCAGAGGTCAGACCTTGGGTGTGCTGTGCCCCACAAGGAGACATGACCTATAACCCAGCTCCATCCACCTCCACTCGTATCCCATTATTCCAATATCTCCTTTGAAACGGGACAGTTTGAGGGTACAGAAGACTGAGGGTGCAGCTTTTGCCTGGCAGGTGGGTGGGTGGACCCTTCAGACCCAGGGTAGCATGGGTCTTCTTTCTTTGAGGTGAGACGTCACATCTGAGGAAACATTCCCAGTGATCCCAAGTTGGGCACACAGACTGGTGTTAAATAAGATCCACTATCCCCAGTTCTGTTGTCGTTGTTGTGAATGGGCTCCTCCTTAGAATGTCTGTGTTTATGTCTGTGTCAGGAGAAGTTGTGTTCTTTATAAAGGTAGAAAAAATATTTAAAAAGAAAAGAATGAAGAAAAGCTAGGTATCCACCTGCACAGGGAAAGTGAGTGAGTGCCAAAGAGGAAGACTAACAATATTTATACTGGCCATCTATTGGGCGCATATGAAATTTCCTTTTAGATGCCACCCAGAAGCGGCAAGACTCTAAACCAACAAGAAAGTAAACAAGAAAAGGCTCCATCCTGTTTATTTCTGTCATCTCCAGGGCTCCTTCAGTGTCTGGCACACAGTACATCACACCCGGGTCGGGGATGACGGACAGCTCTAATCTACTGAGAGTGAATTTACCCGACCTCTTTACAGAGATAAGAGAACGCACAGCCACATAGGTGGGAATCTCACTAATACCAATGAGTTGCCAATACTCTAACTTTCAGGGGGGAAGAAAAGATGAGATAAAGAAAAAGAAATCTGAGAAAACTGAACAAAACCCCCCAGCTACTTAGTGGAAATGGAGCACATGCTAGTGAGTGAACAAAAGACACACCTTAATAACTACAAGAAGACATGTAACTTTCTGAGTTAGATCTCAGACCGCATAACAAAAAGAAAACTTTAAATCTCACCCACCATGTTACATATATACTGTCTTTTGTTAATAAAGACAAAAGAGCACTATTGAGTTTCTACAGAGTTTCTATAAATGTTCACTCCCAGACTAAGAGAGATACTGTCAAAGTGAACAAGTCCTGTTATGACTGTATTTCCACTTTGCTTGCACAAATCCTGTCACACCTCTGGAACAGGGTTTTGTCCTAAGAGTTCATTTCAAAATTGTTCTTTAAAACGTTCCACACATACACGCACTGGCCTGGAGAACAAGGACCTTTGTCTTTCTTTGCCAAAAGACAGTGTTTCTTGAGGCCCGTTTTTGCCTTTGATGGACAGTTCTGATGTTGGCTTCAGAAAAATAAGTGCATGACTGTCCTAAGTGGGAGAGAGAAAAACCTCAAACAGAGATTGTTAACATATCAATTACATCAACCTTTTCTAATTACAACTCTGCACTTCATTATTCTTCAGGCAAAATGAGTCCCTTAAGTTTAGAGTGCCAGGTAAACAAAGCCTTGCACTGTCCTTGCTTCAAAAGTTTGTTTTTATAAACATTCCCCCTGTCCCCCAACCCACAGGGCAGCAGCACAATGGTCCCGTTGTTGAGCATGGCCTTGACCTCTACAGGACAATAGGTTGTTTTTCTCTTAGCCCCCTCAGAGCAAAATCTGTTTTAATAAGGAAGTCTCTTCCTTTGCAAAGGAAGTTAAGGAGTGAAAACCAGAAAATGAACGTACGTAATGTAGATTTCTCAGCTTACATTGTGCAGCAGTGGTGGGTACCTGGCTTGCCAGGAAAGCACATCACCTGCTTCTGCTCCTGTCTAGGGGCAGAGATTAAGGGATCTGTTCTGGAAGTTTCCAAGGAGGCCATTTTAGGTATCATAACTGGGAACTTTCTATGCAGGATGTTACTCCTATCTATGGGGAAAACATAACAAAAGCAAAACAAAGCACTCAGAAAGTCGCTTATTGAAGGCATCCTAGGAAGGAGTTTATCTGGAAAGAAGATACCAAGAGTCACCCCTTTCCAGGAAGACAGGAAGGGCAACAGTTCTGCTCAGGAAGCCACCCATGTAGAAGCAAACATGCTGCAGTGTCGGTGGAGAAACCCCTTTTCCAGAACCTTCCAAGGCTGAACTTCTTGTTAGATGTACAAGCACAGCAGAGGGGGACCCCCACGGGCTGAGGAGAAGCACCCCGCAGCAGCTGACCAGAATGACATGGGAGGAAACGGACTTCCCCCCTGCCCCCAACCAAGGCCAGGCAGCTTGTCTCTCAAATACTCTTCGCCAAGGCTTCCACACTATATCTGGGTCTGTACTGTGAAGGCATTCGATCCGCAGAGGATCAGCCACACACAGGCAGGGTGACCAGTCAAGTATCCCAATGGGGATATGGTAAGACTGAGGAAATAGCTTTCTTGGTAGCCTGTAGAATGCACTAGATAACTTCATTATGATGGCAGTAAGGCTGATTTCCAACACACACACACACACACACACACACACACACACTTTTTAAAACAACTTATTGGTAAAACAAGACCTTCAGTACATTTTCTCCCTCTACCTTCTTTTTTTTGCTAAAGGTTACTACTTACTTACTTTTCCCCCACTAGTTTAGATGATACCAGAAGAAACAGTACACTGTAAAAAGCTTATTTTGCTACCACAGAAAGCAATGTTTTAAGGGCAGTCGGGTTTGATAACAGCACACACTGTTTTTGCAATATCTTTCATCAACACCAGCTCTCACATCATGTGCTTTGGGCTCATTTAACACCCCTCCCCCTGGAATGCCCCCATTCAGGGGTGGGGGGGGATCCCTGACAGCCTGCCGGCCCCAACTGAGCTAGCAATAACGTCCAGGAAGACAGCAAAGACTGGAACGTGTAGTTAAAACTACAAAGGAGAGTGATTTAAGTATAAAGTTAAGCACAAGGGCCACGTCAAAGTTTTGTGGAACAACTAAGCTTTTGGAAGGGACTTGAAAAGAGTAACTGACAAATAAATAATATGGTAAAAAGTCTGGATTGTAATTTTTTTTTTAATTACAGATAAAATAACAGCAGGCAAATGATTTTCTTTCCAAAATGAAATGAAGACCCAGGGGCCATTTGAGCAGAGACATCCATGCAAGATGGGGGTCCCTGGACCTGTCATTCATGGGGGCAAAGCAGAATCAGGGGGCTGTTATATCTCATCTACCACTAGCATCTCCACCATCCAGGGGAATGATCTTGCCACTAAGTCTAGGAAGAAGGGGAACACAACACAGAAAGGCCCTCTTTCCTCCACACAAAGCCACCAGAATATCTGAAGTCTCAGTGGCATTTGAATCTAACATTTTCATATCTTACGCATATAGAGCTGAGATACCACTTCCAGCCATCTGAACATCTGAACCATCCAGCTAGAGTCAGTGTGTGTGTTTGGCAGTGGGCTGGGGGTGGGTGGGTAGGTGGTGGGACTTGTAATAAAAGGCAGCAGAGAGTAGAGTCTAGGAGTATGTCTCTAGGGCCAGATCGACTGGGTTCAAAGCCCAGGCCTGCCATTTACTAGCTGTGCTTCCTTGGTCAATTCACTTACCCCTTCTGTGCCTCAGTTTTCTCACCTCTAAAGTAGGGATAGTAATTCTATGTGAAAACTGAGTCAGTTTGTGCAAAGTGCTTAGAGCAGTACCTGGCATAGGTTAAATGCTGAATCAGTGTCAGCTGTTGTTGTAATCTAAGTGTAAGCTCCCCTACAGGAGGAACGAGAGTCCTGAAGGGCTAACAAGCTACAGCTTGGCTGGCAGTGCTGCTGTGAAAGCCAGTGGCCTCTTCACCCTTTAATTGCCCTCTGGTCCTCCCCCTGACCTCGGTGGCCTTGGTAGGAGTTTGGGGTTGAGTGAGCATTGAGACAACAGGAACTCTCCCAGCACAAGCAGGAGCCCATCTCTCCAACAGACACTAAGAAACAAATTCTTGTATTTTTCCAAGGTCTGCTGAGTGGTCAGGAGAAGAAAGCCGAGGGACGGGAGGGCAGAGCTTCAGGCAATGACAAAGGAGCCTGAGCAGCTCCCCCAGGACTACAGCCAGCCGCCTCTGGCTGGAAGCTGATTTAAGTTGTTCTAAGTCCCATTCGAAAGGGATGCTCTGGGCACTGGGACCTACCGATAAACAAGGATGAGTGAGTCAAGGGTAACACTATGCTCAGATCAGCACACTGCCCAGCCCTTTGACCTTGGGAGTGCTGGGAAGGTCTCGATGGGCAAGAACATGAGAAGGTCGAGTGCTGCAGGAGCACAGGCTCCCAGTGGCCATTCTGGAGCCTTGCCCAGCTGTAGACAGGCTGCCATCTATCTTCTGAACAATAAGTTTGGAATTCAAGAAAGCAAAGTAGGCATCCCTACCATTCCCATCTCCTAAATATTCATACTCCAAGAAGTCCTAGAATTGTCCTAGTTCTTAACATTCCAGACATCGTTTTTAACTGCAAAATCTAAAATGAGGGGCAGAGAATTTTCGGGGTCATGTGTCAGTTTTCATTGCTTTATATACAAATATAGAGGGCATTTTAGTCTTCCTGTAAGTATAGTTAGTTTGGATACCACCTCTGCTGAGGACTCTATCTTGATCCCACAATTCAAGTTGCTGTACATCAATAACATATTATCATCATTTGGTTGAATTTATGACAACCTATCTCTCTTATCTCCTTGCCGGATGGCCAGCTTTTGATAATCTGTGGTAAGCACGGCCAAAGAGCATGGTTAATTGAAATCTACGTAATCTTAGAAATTCCTTTTAGTCAATAATGTCAACTTCTTTTTTTCTAACCTATAGCTTGTATTTCTGATACAGCTCCAAAGAGATATATTTCATTTTATTCACTGACCTTTCAATATTTGGTGAGGACACTAAGAAGCAATGAGATGATCAAATGCAGACAGATGATAAACTAAAGGGTCTGGATAATATCTTTAAATGCTTGTAGAAAAAGAAAAGGCTTAATTAGAAAAATCTAAATTCTTTCCAATAAAGGTGGGCCCAAAACATGCTCTATAAAATCCTGCTAAATGAATGCTGTTTGTAAAGAAACACTAAAAAAACAAAAAACAGTATCAGAAGGACTCTCAAGGCATGGAAACTATTTTGCAAATGCTCTAACGGGTTTGGCAATCCAATGGATCCAAGTCAGAATGGCGGTCAAGGCAGTTTGTATTCTCAACGGCAGGTGAAGAAGACATTCTTGGGACCCAGTACACTGCTGTCCTTTCAACATTTAAGAGACATTTCCATTCTTTGTAAATCACTTTCAGCCACCCAGAAAGTTACCTGGAGAAAAATATGGTTAAAGAGCCTGTTCAGGGGAAAAGGGACAGCTCATCCTTACAGAAAAATCCCAATGAATACATATAGAAGGAAACAGAAACTCGCCGTTAGAACATCATAGTAATAATTGTTGTAGGTAAGCTCCACCAAGGGATGCCAACATCAGTGAGTGATGAGAAACAGGACATTTGTACAGTCTCCAAGTATCATCCTTCCACCCCCAAGATATTAGGTTACAAAGGGGAAACTCTACAGTGAAGAAACTTGCCCTTGACCATGTCTCAGTAGTAAACATACTGACATGACCCTGACATGATGCGCTGAGAGGAACACAACCTCACTCCTGTGGTCTTCTTCCCCCACATGCAGAAACTGTGTCTAATTAGGAGAAAACATGAGAGAAACTCAAGTGGAGGAGCATTCTCTAACATAACTGATCAATAATCTCCAAAAGTATCAAGGTCATAAAAAACAAGGAAAGACAGAGGAACTGTCACAATTGGAGACCATGTAGATATAGTAAACTAACGCAATGAAGGATCCTGGGCCTGAAAAAAAGGACATTCATGGAAAAACTGGTCAAATCCAAATAAAGCCTGTAATTAATAGTATTGTGCCAATGTTCATTTCTTGGTTTCGATAATTGGATTATGGTTATGTAAGATGTTAACGTTAGGGAAAACTGGGTGACATTTCAGGAACTCTCTGTGCTGTTTTTCAACTTTTTGGTTAAGTCTAAGATTATTACAAAATACAAAGTTATTTTAAAAAAAAAGAAAAGAAAAGAAAAGAAAGAGAGAGATTGTTCGGTTTAGCCCTGGTGAGTGGGGTCATCCTCACTACAAAGGTGCTGGCTTTGGTTCTAGCTCTCCAGATTCTTCTCCCTTAACGGAATTTATAATCTTCAGTACCACTGATATTACATAGTTGAAATTCAAATTCAACAGACTGAAGAAAGAAGGTGAATAAAGAAGTCACACTGACATTGAGGAAAGTATAATTATTGAGAAAGCACTTCATACCATCCTCACAATTCATTTAACCCCCACCCCTTCATGGGCACATCTCCCTCAACAATACTGCAGTAATTGGGCTAAATTCCAAAGCAAACACTCCTTATTCAGAACTTGGCTGTGTAGAAAATGCAGTCCCGACTAACTTTTAGTAAGTTACTTAAGGATGCAGAGGCTTCATTATACAGAAGTTAGAGGATTTGGAGACCAGTGTTCTTCCCAGACGGCCACTGCGTTGAGTTGCTGCGGGGATGGCTCTGGCTTTCCACTCCTTCCCACTCCCTTACAGACTAAGTCAACTTCACATGTTTCTAGGACGTGTAACTCCCCCCTCCCCACTTCACCCCCTTTTGACTGGTTGTGCCTAAAATTTAACTAAAATTAACTTAACTGAAGAGGGTCTACCCTGCTTGCCTGTGTCAACCTGTGGGGTGAACACAGTCTTAAACAACTATGGAAGCCTACCTCCTACTGAGAGGAACAATTATTCCTGGAGGAAATCTCCACTTTAAAGCCACAATTAAAATTGCATCCCTCTTCTGCAACTTTCACTGAAAGGGTAAGAATGGAAAATAGATGAGTGCTTCCACCTTGTTGGTAAGAGTTGGTCAGAGATAATGGTAGGTAGTCCTATTGTATTCCTTCTCACCAGTTACCTACACAAAAGAACAACGGTTGTATTAATTGTATTCTCTCAGCAGAGCCCTCAAATCCTGTGTGTGTTGTGTTTTCTCTTGCCCTGGCCACCTAAAAAGCCTGAGTTACTTTTGACAAAGATCACATTGGTTTGGCTCAATATAGCCTATGAGACAGCTCAATACTTTCCTACTTACAAACACAGGCAAGCATTTAGGTGTGTCCCACTGGCCCCCCCAAAAACCCCCAACCAAAACTGTTGTAACAGTGACAACAGTCTAAGTGCAAGTAATAGTACGTACCCTAGTATTCTGTGTTTATGTCTGCTAGTTTATGAGTACACCCTAAATGTCCTTTCTCAATTAATACCCTTCCAAGTCCACGGGCAAAGGGTCCCCTTGATCCCCAATGCCTGAGTCAGCTGAACCATCCAGGACTGCTTTGCCCGGCTCATCTAGCAATGCTGTCTTTCAGAGCTGTTATAAGGGTTTGCAAAGTTAAGAATGCTCGGAGATCCCCACCTAACAGTAATTGTTCTGTTTTCTGATATTTCTGGTAACCCCCAGAGTTCAGTGTCTTTTCCAGCTCTATTTGTGCCAATAGGGCTGGGGCCTTATTGACCCATGCATCAATTCTGGTGGCTAAATGGTGAATAAGGCAGAAAAAAGCAGAAACAAGCATGAAGCCAAGAGTTTTCATCAGAATCTGATCCTTTAGTGAAATAAACAAAGAAGCACATAGATTATATTGTTGAAGCTAGAGGGTTTTAATGGCCTCCATTTTCTTAAGAGTATTTCCCCCCTGCCAAACAGATAGATGGTGACTACCATGGCCAGAGGAAGTGACTCTTCCTGATATTTCTATCGTGAACATTTTGTGTTTCTGCCATAAGTGTAAATCCTACTGTGTGCCAGGCATATGGTGATGTTGGAGATACAAAGATAAATCAGAATTAGCTTAAAAGTCTTAAAAACCCTTTAAAAAGCCACAGTCTAGCCAAAGATCAAGCTGTAAACATATAACAACACAAACTGTTACATGCTATGAAGATAGAATGGATTCATTTCCTGGGGGTAGGGGAGAAGGGTAGCAGGGCAAAGGGGGTTTTAATTAGGAGATGCCATTTACCAAGTCCTCATAAACCCAGCAGAGTAGACATCTGGCCATAATAAATCAAACCCTGTATTCAGGGTCCATACTATTACTCAACAAGGATAATTCAAGCAATTACCAGATATCATGATCCAAGACATAAGTTCACTTGAGGACCCCGACTATGTGAGCATGAATATTTTTTTGGCTGCCTCCAGCTAGCACGTTTATGAAAAACAGGTTAAGTTACTGGCTCCAAATTACTTTTTAATAAAAAAAGCAAACAAAAAAAGCTTAAGCTTTTAAGATTTCTTTTTTAAAAAAACTGGAAAATAATCTCCCTGTCAGGAGCATGCATGATTAATGATTTGTGTGATATAAGCTTGCGTATCTGTGTTTCTATTACATGTACTTCCTAACAGCGTAAAATTGCCCTAAAGACTCTTGTGGAACTGATATGCCCCCTCCTCACACCCAGCCCATTTTAAAAAATCCTTTGTAATTTCTGGAAAATTTTAGACTACAACTATCAATGGGCCATTCAATAATGGGAACTATTGTCAAGTCATTCATATGAAGTTCTGAAGGTATTACCATCAATAAAGGATCACTCACTTCCACAAAACAGTTGATGCAAATACTGTACTCCAGCTGCTTACTTGCAACAAACATTAGAAAGCTGTCTACTTGTAAATCCATTCTGAGGCTGGACCAAACCAGGTTGACCAGGTCAACAACTAAGATTGAATCAATCAGTCAAGTCCGTAGAACACTAAAAACTGATTTATATCACTTTATAGGACTCATTGATACTACAGGCAAAGGTCTAGAATGGAGAGTACGGTACAACTGGCAACTCCAAAACGGCGGTTCTTAAACTTTCCACATGGGGAGCATTGAGGTTAACTATTCAAAACTTTTTGTTTGACAGATGAGGAAATTGATGTTGACGGCGATCAAATGAGTTAATACAAGAACCTAAGTTTGTTCGTTTGCTTTTCTGGTATGGTCCAACACAACATGTCATTCTACTGAGTTTCAGGAGAGGGTACCAGTAGACACTTCAACCCAAAGTGACTTGTCTTTGAAGTTATGAATTGGAGGGAGGGTCCATAATGTAGTCCCCACCAACTCCTCCCCACCAAATAATGGCTAGCATCATTTAGCCAATCCAAGCCCATCACACTAGGTCAAAATTCAGATCCCAGTCAAGGCCACAAATGAATGCAATCACTATCACAGATACAGACTGTTTAGGATCTGAAGCAATTAAACAGATAACAGTACTATTTGCAATAAGAAACTGGTTTTACAAATCTGTGAGTAATAGGGACCAGATGAATGTGCCAGAAATTCTATAAGCCCTGGCTCACATTACATCCATTTTTTTTGTAGACATATAGCAAGTAAACAGAGTTGAGGAAGCCAATTTCCATTTAGCATAAGGTAATTAATTGTGTCTTAAAAGAGAGAAGAGAAAGATGCCTAAATCTTCATGAGGCAACCCACCTAACTTAAGTTTGCTTTTCGAGAGAAAACTGTGCACCCACGAAAGGCAATCAAGATTTACATAGCTAATTCATATTCACAGAGACATGTCAACATATATCTGTAAAAGGATTATCCTTAATCTTTCGGCTGCTTGAGTAGGAATAAAATGCCTAGACTGTGGCTCAAAACATCTAGCTTGTGAGGAGGTTAAACACCTCAGTGATAACCTAATAATGTAAAATATAAAAAATTTCCTTCCTGGCCTCTCTCCCTCATTCAGTCATTCATTTAAATATGTAATGAGCACCCAGAATGTGCCTGTGTCTGCGCCAGGTGCCAGGGACCCATTATGGTATAAGACGTGTGATTCCTACACCTCTGAGTGCAACAGGGGCTGTAAGAGTGTATTAAGACGTCTGTCTACTCTGCAGTGCTATAAAACCTAATCCCTGCCCTCCAGAAGTTTACAATCTCCTTGGGCACACAGAAGCTGTACATAGTGATAAAATTAAACAGACGTAAACCACCAGAGGGTAAAAGCAATGTGAGGTCTGCGAGTTGAGAGGAAAAATTTCCTGCAATACAAAGAAAAGGACCCAGACACACAGGCAAATAGAAGAGGACACGATGTCATCAAGACACGATAGAGGTATGGACAGCACACACCAGTGTAAGTGGGGGGAAGAGGTCATGTGAGGTAGAAAGCGGGGTGTGGGTTCTAGATCCGGTAACAGTGAGCGACTTTCTGGCCTGAGCAGGATCCATGCAAAAGAGTGTTAAGCTGGCAGGTGGGAAGGCAAGATGGATTCAGATGTGCAGAAAGTGGGTGCAGGAAATTCACTCAGGATGCTAGAAATCCTGGGGTGGGATGAGGGTGGAACAAATGGAAAGGTGAACTTTTAAGTAGAAAGGAAGGGGCAGGATTCGGTGCCTGATGACAGATTTCAAGGTTTTTGTTTGTTTGTTTGTTTCTTTGTTTTGCGGTACGTGGGCCTCCCACTGCTGTGGCCTCCCCTGCTGTGGAGCACAGGCTCCGGACGCGCAGGCCCAGCGGCCATGGCTCACGGGCCCAGCCGCTCCACGGCATGTGGGATCCTCCCGGACCGGGGCACGAACCCGCGTCCCCTGCATCGGTAGGCGGACTCTCAACCACTGCGCCACCAGGGAAGCCCGATTTCAAGGTTTTGAGCCGAGGCCAGTACATCACTGGTAGAGTCCAGAAGGCAGGCTGGCTTTGAAGAAGCAAGGCATGTGGTGTTTCACAGGCTGAGTGTGAGGTGATGGGAGGCTTTCCCAATGCATGAGTCTGGTGGATATGGGAGACACGGAGCAAAAAAAAAAAAAAAAAAAAACAACTCAGGGGAAAGGCAGGTCCAGGCAGAACGCACCTTGCAGCCATGTTAGATAAAGCCATGAAGGTGATGAGCTCCCGGGGACTCCCACCCAGGCAGAAAGGAGGAAGACGGGAACATTACTCCAAAAGCTCAGATGAGGGTCCAGGAGTCAGTAGTGATTCCATATGGGACTGAAGCTGGAGCTGAGCCCAAAGGGTGGGTCAGCTTTGCTGAAGGGAGGGGAAAGGACATTCCAGGCCAGGACACAGTGGGGACAAGTGAACAAACAAGACTTCAAAGGATGGGCTACCTGCCCCTGTTGTCTCAGTACTGAAAAACCACCTTTAACATATTTTATAGTAGACATCTGATTAAGTCAATTAGTTACAACTCTATGGAACTGCCCCTTAACTTCAATTATACTTTGCTTTTCATAATCAGTCATTTTCATAAATAAATTTTTTTCCAATAAAATACAAGGTACATAGAGAAAAGCGAGGGCATCAGATTTCACCAAACCACTGTGGTCCAAACACAGCAGTGGTCAATTCTGGTCCATCCGAGACGATCTGGTCTCTGGCACTGGTGCATTAAAAATTTTTCAAGTCGACGAATACCAACATTAGAGTCACCCACTTTCAAGGTCATAATTGCTGCATATAAAAAGACGTAGAACCACAGACTGTCCCCAAACAGCAGGAGCTCTCGTGGCCTGCCTCTCCCGGGATCCAAGAACTACAGTGTTCTCCTGCTTCTATTTAGAGCATCATGAATGCTAAATAGAAATGTGAAAAATTATCCCATAAAATGAAGCAAAGTAGACATTATCCCCCGGTAGACCCACACCCCGGAGTGGTTCACCACTTAATTTTGGCTTGCAAATGCGTTCTTAAACGCGGACTTGTTGTTTGCCATCTGTAACCCCCAAACAGCCTAAATATATATTTGTGTAACACCTTGATACAGGGGCAAAAGAACTCAAGTTATTTTTTTTTTTTTTTTTTTTTTTCTTTTTGCGGTATGCGGGCCTCTCACTGTTGTGGCCTCTCCCGTTGCGGAGCACAGGCTCCGGATGCGCAGGCCCAGCGGCCATGGCTCACGGGCCCAGCCGCTCCGCGGCATATGGGATCCTCCCAGACTGGGGCACGAACCCGTATCCCCTGCATCGGCAGGCGGACTCTCAACCACTGCGCCACCAGGGAGGCCCTCAAGTTATTTTTTAAGGTAATAGCAGTTATTGCTGTGGAAAAGTCATGGAGCAATTCCATCAAATGAGTGCTACGGTTACTTAGCATCACATAATCTCAGACATGGATAATGCTAGAGATGTGGAGGGAACTGATCTCAGGAAAAACAGGGAATCTAGCAAAAATAGTCTTCTCTTACTAAACACATCAAATGTGGTTAAAAAAAATTTCTTTGAGCTGGACTTGCTGGTAAAATGACTTGTTTGAATACAAGCCTAAATTGTAGATTATTTTCAAATTAATGAAGTTTTTCTACTGGTAAGGACTTATAACAAGAAGGACTTATAATAACAAGGCGCAGTATCCTAAGAAGCCCTCAGGAACTTGTTTCACTGAATAAGAATAATGTGCAATTAGGCCAACAATTGTAACTAAGTGTTTCTGAGGGCTTGAAAGTAGTTGTTCTCAAGCAGTTCAAATATCATCAAGTTCATATAAAGGACTGTATGGCATTTAACTGAATTGGTCAACTTTGTCATGCACTGTGATATTAAGATGAGCAAATGTACTAAATAGCACACAGTAGGCCTTCCCTAGGTTAAAAAAAGAGAACTTCAAAATAGAAAAAAAAATTCTCAGTAAATACATTAGGACAAATATGAATTAAGAAATACTCACTTCAGGATTCCTTTGAATAGTAGGTCCCATTCATGCCTGTAACTGTTTCTTTGCAAATTATAAATTACTTCGCAGAGGAGGTAGGGTACAGCGACCACCCGGCCAGCAGGGGCACAGGAACTGAACATCAGTGTGATTAGATGGGTTTCGGAAAATGTGTGTGCTCTTTCCAAAATGGATCAACTACCCTTGCTCTCCCCAACATTTCCAGAGGCCGTTCTGTCTCCCTGTTAGAATCCAACGAGTCAGAAGTACAAGATGTCAGGTACAGGTGAGTCCTTTCGCCCGTCCTGTCTCCCAGCCGACCCCGTGGCAGGGACCCAACCAAAGCACCATGTCTAACATGACTGGGTGAGAGAGCTCTTTTTAGGATTCTGGTTGAAGCCTGACTCCCTAGGAGTCAAAGGAAAGTTCCCAACAGCCTCCCTTGAGGCTGAAGGAAGGACTGTGAAAATTTTAGGCCAAGCATCTAGAGCGCTGGGAGGAACGTGAGAACTCACTCCTTTCTAAGTCAATAAAGAGTTAAACTGGGCAGTCTTGTTCATGCGAGAGGGACCACTCTAAAGGGCACACTTGTGCAGCGTGGAATGCTCTGGGTGACGTGTCTCCTGACTGCCTTTCTTTCTCAGATCATCCCCCACTCCATACCCGCAACCTCTGCCACCAAATTTTGGAGGCCAATTTACCACCAGTAGGGAAAACTTGATACCTGGCTGATGCATCAGCTTTCAGCAGGAGAGATGGGGATGCGAGGAAAAATTTCTTTTCAAGCCTCCCTCTCCACTGCGGAATGCCACAATGAGAACCTCTTTTTCCTTCTGATTGTTGCTAGCAGTTTAAATGACCACATTTAATCAGCTAAGCGAGAGTTGGTTTAAAAGGCCATTTACAAAAGGAGGAGTAAATGGCCTTTTAAACCAATTCACACTACCTTCAAGTGCCCAGTTCACCAAGTCAGAGGGTTTCCTCCAACTCTCCTCATAAGCATTAGAATGACACCTAGTCCAGCAGTTTTCCCATAACTGCTTCCTCTTCAGTTCATTAAGGATGTTAATAGCACTTAAATGCAACAAAGCAATCTAGACTAGGGGTCTGAACGGAATTGTGTCCTGAGATATATATTCAGACACCCACTGCCATGTATTCTGCATGTTTTCCAAGAGCTATTCGCTCTCAAACTCCTGAACACAGGTATGAAAATGCCAACGTGAGACTCCACTGTCATGTTCATTTGTTATTTCTCCTTTTTTCTTGGGCGGGGGGGGGGGGGGGTGCTTGCAGACTGAACATTTTTAGCCAATCAGCTTCTATAACAGATAATGCTTTATTCTCAGTACTAAATTCAAATCTTAGTAACATAGCAATTGCTTTTTTTTTTTTTTTTTTTTGGCGGCACGCGGGCCTCTCACTGCTGTGGCCTCTCCCGTTGCGGAGCACAGGCTCCGGACACGCAGGTTCAGCGGCCATGGCCCATGGGCCCAGCCGCTCTGCGGCACGTGAGATCCTCCCGGACCAGGGCACGAACCCGTGTCCCCTGCATCGGCAGGCAGACTCTCAACCACTGTGCCACCAGGGAAGCCCAGCAATTGCATTTTAAAATAAACTATCTCCTTGTTCTTTCTTCTAAGGAGAGTGTTTAGTGTGATATAAAGAGAGGGTAATCGTAGGCAGCTGTATGGTCTCCCATTATAAACCCCATAGACACCTCACAGTGAGCAAGTTGTTCGGGGTGTGGTTCTCAATGTTTTATTGCCTATTCAGGTGCTCCAGCACTTTCAAGACATCCTTGTCAGCAACAAAATAGAGCACTTCCTTCTATCTTTATCACATAGGTTGCCAGACAACTACACAGAGCTAGGGTGGGGAATGTTACAGTAAACATTTCCCTAAAATGGTTATATGTGTCACTGATAAACAACAGAAAATTTAAAAGAGATACAACTGTACTCCTGGAAACTTAAATCTTCCTCCCACCGAGGCCCAAGAACTTAAGATCTTCATATACCTGGCAGAGAAGAAGGAAAACAAATTCCCCAAAAAGTCTATAGATTTATAGTCTAAATGTCTTCCTCTAGAATGTTTAATACATACACTTAAGCTTTAGTCATTCCGTACACTTTGAAAATACTCCTCGGTGATAAATTACAGTAGTTGCGTCTTTCATTGCAGCTCACATAAATATCATTTTGCTTTCAGGAAACCAACTATAGAAGAGTAAATCATTTTTACATTGCTTTCCAAAAATCTTTAAGTTGCAACATGGATAGTACGTAGAATCACAAGAAAAATACAGCTTACCTATTCTATCATTCTTCTACATTTAGCAAGTTAAATCCCTGAAGGAAATGTACAGTTGGGCTGGTTTTAAGATACTCAGCTAATTTCAGTGTATGTATACAAGTAACGGAAGAAATAAATATTTATTGAACTTCTGCAACATGCAGGTGTCCGGACGTGGGAGAAGGATTGGGGATCTCCATGTTTCCAGGAGTCCATCACTATCACAACGACCAGTGCTTTATGGGCACTTAACACACCGGGCACTGCCAGAAGCACTTTACACACAGAGGCCATACCATTTCATCACCACAACATCCCTGAGAGGTAGAGATGATCATTCTACTTGAAAGATATGGAAAGTGACGGTGAGGGCCACAAAGGTCACACAACTGATAACACCAGGGGATCCACCGGGCTCCCAAATCCAGGGAGTTGACCGTTATGACGTCCTCCAGGTTATACCAAGTTTGTGAAGTTAAAGAAAAAAACAGCTCAGTGCATGATCAAGTCTTAGGGGAGGGACTGAAAATTACAACTTAGGGAGAAAAGAGACCTTAGTTAGGGAATGATGGTCAAGGAAAGAATGTGGGAAGGAAGTCCAATCACGTGGGAGAAAGCATGAATGGAGGATTGAGGGTGGGAGACATCTTAGCAGGAATTTCCGGAAAGCTGCAAAAAATAAGCCTAGGCATGGAGCAGGGAGAGCTCAGTCTAGCAGTTAGGACTTCACATCAGAGACAATAGGGAGCCTTTATGAATGATTTTGAGTGGGCGAGTGTCTTAACCAAAGCAGTGCTTTAGCTAAAACAGTTTGGCTACTTTACAGGATGGATCGGAGGGAAGGAAAGGCTGATGGTGAGGACTCTAACCAGGAGACCACATTAGGGGAGAGGCAGGCGGACCTAAAGAGGGAGGGAAACGGGGGGCATCTGCCTAAAAGAATGAAGGAGGAACAGAGAGGGAAATTCCTTCCAAGTCCAGCCTAATTATGATGAGCCACTTGATACACATAGGAAAGTAAGAAGAGACAGGTGGGTGTGCACACAGGCGGTGAACTTGCTCTTTCCTACCTGGGGAGAAGCAGCGCCACCTGGGTGGCACAGACTAGTGCGCTCTCCTGTTACCTCCGCTCTCCTGTTACCTCCGCTAGTTAGTTCCATCCGAACACAACAAACATATTTTCGGTGAGAAAGACTATTCTCATTTCAGTTCTGTTTGAACCACATCATTCACAAACGACTGAATGAAAAAAGATGAGTACAGTCCTTATGCTTGATTTTAAGATGTCTAGTCCCTTCTCTGAGAATATGCCTGAAAGTAGTAGTTCAACCAAGTTGCTTTTGTTTTTTTGTCATGGTTGTTATGTTTTTTTAAACCAGGGTGGTCCAAGTGAGAAGCATGTCCTTGGAGAGTTTTAACTATTAGGTCACAAACAGAAAATTGTGGAGGCTGTGCACAATCTCCCATGCTAATGAAACCAAGAGGTTATTGCTCTAAGTTCAGGAAAAGTAATGTTAGCTTAAAGCCCCAGGGGTCTGTCACCTGAAAAGGTGCCACAGGGCTCACAGATCAGCCCTGCTCAGCTCCCAAAGGTCAACTGGAATCAAAGCTGACCCTATCCCAGTTCTCACTCAATAAGAAATGATTTTGCCCATATCGGTAGGGCAAAAACAGAAAATAAGCTTTGAATTAGTCTTGATGCTTTGTGAGAGCCTACTATCTTGCTAAGATGGAAGCTCCACGGGAGGGGGAAGGGTAAGCTGGGACGAAGTGAGAGCGGCATGGACGTATATACACTACCAAATGTAAAACAGATAGCTAGTGGGAAGCAGCCACATAGCACAGGGAGATCAGCTCAGTGCTTTGTGACCACCTAGAGGAGTGGGATAGGGAGGGTGGGAGGGAGATGCAAGAGGGAGGGGATATGGGGATATATGTATACGTATAGCTGATTCACTTTGTTATACAGCAGAAACTAACACACCATTGTAAAGCAATTATACTCCAATAAAGATGTTAAAAAAAAAAAAAAAAAGATGGAAGCTCCATGAACTGCTCAGCCTGGCTTAGTAACTGCCCTGCCTCTGTTCTTTGGAAGAGTCTGCCGCTGACCGGACGCATGGGGGCGGGGAGGGGGTCTGAAGCCCTTACTCTTGTGTGATGGGCATTTGAAGTTGCTGCCAGGCACGTGATGTCAACTGTCCCAACTGGCTCCTGGTGACATCACTTTGTTATTCAACTTTGTATTTCAGCTTCCCCCTTGTCGGGGACTTCAGGACCTCACCAGGCCAAGTCATTTAGAAGAGAAAGAGAGAGGAAGAAGCATGTCTTATGGAGTCATGAAGTGTCAAACATCCTCTGTTTAACTTCACCCAGTTTATAACAGAACTGGTGAGATGGATGTTTCAACCAGCACAAACACCGTGTTAAGACTTTCCTCCTGGCACAAGGAGGGGGATGGGAAGAGGAGCAAAGATTGCTGCTGAGCCCTGAATGAGTTAAATCAGATCAACTTAAATAAAAATCCTGACAGTTTGTTTTCAAGCAGGAAAACTGTAAAATGGAAACCACATGCAATCCTGTGCTGGAGCCGCATTTAAATCATTCACACGTCGAAAACTCGGAGAATGTTTCTAATTTAGTCAAACACTACCTCTCTTTCTCCACAATAAGTCATCTTAATTTATTTCACCTAACTCTACTGTTTTTGTGTTAACAATGTGACCACCAGAAGTTGGAACAACTCCTTTCTGATTTGGAAAATAAAGCAGTTTGTTCTGTTTTTTTCCCATCTTCTATACAGTGAGTGACCACACAAGACCCAAAACAGTACAAAGAGTTCAAGGATCTGGTGCAACATTATTAACTTTTTATGTTCAACTCCAAGAAAAACGCTTCCTTTTAGGATAATGTGTTTAAAAAAAATTTAACAGGTTTTACAAACCCAAACCAATGAGAAGCCCAATGACTCACCAGCTTCCAATACCCACAGGTCAAAATGCATTTTAAATTTTAAGTTAGGCTCACTGGGCTCTTGTAAGACAGGAATTCCTATCACTCTAGAGCTTGATCATAGTGTGGGAAATGTAGCCACATTAACCAAACATACAAAGGCCTCAAGACTAAAACATGCCTATGACCCCAATCTCGTACTTACTTGCTCCCTGCCGGAAACATCACCAAGAGATGCGTGAACACACTCAGGAGAACTTGGCCCTGGCCTGCAGGCCAGGGGTAGGACCAAGCCCCATACTCCATCACTGCCCTGGGTGCAAATCTCAGGAAGGCAGGGCCTCAGGAAGGGTTTCTCTCAGGGGCATCTTTGCTGTGGAACACTCACTATAGAAAACTATTTGAGGGTGGCTCAACTGCTTTACCACAGTTCTTGCAGAGATGAAGGGAATTTTCCACCTTTCTGAAGGCCTGACATCTCTCTCTTTATTTTTTTAATCTGTTTTATTTATTTATTTTTGGCTGCGTTGGGTCTTCGTTGCTGCACCCGTGCTTTCTCTAGTTGGCGGTGAGCGGGAGCTACTCTTCGTTGCGGTGCGCAGGCTTCTCATTGCAGTGACTTCTCTTGTTGTGGAGCATGGGCTCTAGGTGCGCGGGCTTCAGTACTTGTGGCGCATGGGCTTAGCTGCTCCGCAGCATGTGGGATCTTCCTGGACCAGGGCTCGAACCCGTGTCCCCTGCATTGTCAGGTGGCTTCCAGGGAAGCCCTCTCTTTTTTGTGATTGCACTGATCTGCTCTACCCAGACTTTCCCATCAATTATTACTTATCATTTATAGAGTAGTTCATATTTGCAACATACTCTGCAAATATTTTTAGCACTTCATACACCCTTTGCAGGTTCATGACTACCTGTGGTGGGGAAGGGAACTGAGCTGGTCTGGAGTTGGAATTCAGAAGCCACTGTGAATGTAAACGTGTGTGTGTGTGTGTGTGTGTGTGTGTGTGTGCGCGCGCGCGCAAGCACATCTCTCCATGTGCTAGGCCAGTAACTAATTCCCTTCCACCCTATGACACTTCAAATCTCGGCCTATTGGTCCCAGGCATCCTATTCCTAAAGCTCCTTGCAGGTATCAAAGCAAGCAAATTTAGTAGTTTGAGACTGAATAAATCAGTAGCACTCCCATCACTAATGAAGGTCAGAGAGCTACATCTCATTTCTCTGCCTTGGCTTCATCATCTGTGGAAAAGAAGTCATACTAGGTGTCAAAATATTTGAGGCATGTTAGAGTACTACGCACATCTAACACCTACCTTACCCATAACTCAATTAGCTAGCAAGCCACCCTTTCCCCTTCCACTCCCTTCCAAAATGGTTACATATCCAAAATCCAGCAAGGAAGGGACCATGATGACTATGTATTCACGGTTCTGTTTTATTCATCTAAATTCATGGTCTACTGAACATTAACTTGCATATACTTTTAGCAAAATTAAATATTTAAGTTCTAAGCCTATAGTAGATCAGAAGCAGCCAATTTTAGGGAGTAAGGCTAGAGGCAGTGATAAAATCAGTTAGAACAAAAGCAACATGAAGAATGCAAAAAAAGGCAACTATACAAAAAGCCAACCCAGGATCTCAAAAACCAGGCACACACAGGCCATTTACACAGTGCAATGCTTCTCACACCAAAAGTTGCCAAGCACACTCTTGGGGGCTTGAGATTCTCTTTAATAATTTTCATTTTGTTTGTTTTCATTTTGAGTATGATCTATTTTTCTAACTTCTAGTTCATTTATTTAACCTTCTTAGAATTTAGTGCTACAATTTTAGCATCAGCATTTACATCAAAAACACACTGGAAGCAGACTGTGTTATTCTAGTTCCTGTACACCGAGAGGAAGAGAAAAGGTGCATTTAATATATGAACATGTGTTTACATACCCATGTGAAGACCAAATTATGTCATGGTGTTGTGTGTGAACTGAGGCTCTTTGATACTTAAAAAGAAAAGCTACCTGAAATGCCAAAGAGAGGCATCCCACAACTCAAAGGTACTCATGCCTTTGAGGTCAGTTATTTATTCACATTCTAAGTGCTGATCTGGTTTCAGTAAAGTATCACCATGTCACGAAACTGATGTTTGGGTTTGAATTTTGGGGTCTTATCTGCATCTAATGTGTACATTTATTTAATTTATAGCTATAAAAAATCCAGAATCATAAGACATTTATGCCTAGTTTAGTGATTGTAGTATTTAGGTATCTTTATAGCAGAGTAATTTATAAATGACACTGAGGGGCAGTGAATATCTTTTACCTTTAAAGGGGGTTTCAATTGCCACAGATGAAAAACTCTACTCTGCCCACCTGGGAACTTCACTTTATTATCTCATCAGAGAATGAAGCTACTTTCACAGTGATGACCTTGCATACTGAGAAAAGTGAGATTGTGTTCATTATATTCTCTTCAATGCAAGCAATTAAAAATGTCCTTTAGAAATATTTCCTTTAAAAATAATTATTTTATATGTTGCTTAAAAAGGATGACTCTTTCACTACCCAGGTAACTCAGTTATTAATTATATAATTAAAACTTTTCTTCATATTCTTGGAACGTTCTGCTGTTTAGGACATATTTCTGTGATATGAAGGTACCCATGTATATGTCTTTTGATGAGCAGAGAGTAAAGTTAAATTTATACATATATGGAAATGGCTTCAGCAAGTCCCCAGTTAAACAGGGCCAAACTGAAATATCAGCTTGGGGTATGGAACTCATCATCTAAAAGGGAGTGTTGATGAGCCTCAGCCACACTCTGAACAGCATAAAAATCAGGGAATTGAATCTCTGGATCGATGGCATTGAGAGAATTTTACAGTAAATACCCAAATACCAACCACATGGATTCTACATTTTATTCTACATGTTTTATTACTTATCCATCCATGTTACTTTTATGATGCTTTTCAAAATAAATTGCAGACATCAGTACATATCCCCCTAATACTTCAAAAGGCATATCATTAAGTAGGGTTTAGTATGGTTTCATTTTTTTTAATTTTTAAGGTACATTCACATGCAGTGTAATGCACAAGTGTTAAGTATAAATTTGCTGATTTTTCCCAAATCCATACACCTGTGTAGCCCAAACCCTTTTCAAAATTTAGAACATTGCAATCATGCCAGAAAGTTTCCTCACGTCCCTTCCCAGTCATTCCCTATCCCAACTCTCAGATGTAACTACTGTTCTGATTATTTTGCCTCACAGATTAAATTTTTTCTATTCTAAAACTTCATATAAATGAAATCATGCAAAGCATAATGCCTCTTTCACTCAGCATGTTTTTGAGATTAATTCATGTTGCCTGTATCAGTGGTTCATTCCTTTTTATTGCTGAGTATTCTCTTGTATGAATATGTCAGTTTGTTTTTTCCATTTTCGTGTTGGTGGACACCTGGGCTGTTTCCACTTTTTCTTTTTTTTTTTTTCTTTTTTGCTGTTATGAATAAAGCTGCTATGAACATTCTTATAAAAAAAAAAAGAAAAACTTCAGTGTGGTCTGTGGACCCCTGGGGGTTCTGCAGCCCTTTTGCCCAGGTCTGGGGAGGCAAGGAGCAGGGGGTATGAGATTAGCCAATTTTCATAACACTGCGAAGATATTACTTGCCTTTTTCACTCGCACCGTCTCACGAGTGTACAGTGGACTTTTTCAGCGTGTGATATTGATAGCAGATTGAATGCGGAAACAGATATCAGAATCCAAATGAATTCTATTATGCCAGACATTAAAGAGATTTTGAAACACATCACCTCTCTCCTCACTACTTTGATGGAGGGGGATAAGGTCCCCCCCACAAAAATATGTTTACATGTAATGGGTTTATTATTTTTTAGATGAATTAATAAATATTTTTTACCTGTTCAATATTACTTTTTCATATGGTAAACATCAATAGATATAACTCACATAAACAAAAGCTCTTTGGGGTTCTCTCAATAATATTTAACCAGGTAAAGGAGTCCCAAGACTAAAGAGTTTGAAAACTCTTAGGTCATTTCATCCTTCCTACAAAGGCGGCAACAGTAGATGATCCCAAATGCTTCCTTCATCCCTGACTGCTGAACCCCACACTCCGATATTCAGCTCCCTCTTAGCTCTTCCCCTGGATGTCTAAGAGGCATTGCAGACTCAGCAAATGCAAAACAGACCTGCTCCTTCTACACGCTTCCCAAACAGACCTGCTCCTCCCCCACTCCCCTTCCAGCTCAGGAACCAACACCTCCATCCCCCGTTCTATCCAAGCCAAGAAGTCTCTGTTATCTTTATTTTTCTCCCTCCATTCTTCATATTCTATACATTTCACAAATCCCCAGATATTCCTAGATCAATTCACTATCAGTTGCTATCACTCTGATCCCAAGGGGATCAGGGGACAATTTTGCCCCACCCCACTGACCCCCATCCCCTTCCCAGGCACATCTGGCAATTGATTGTCATAGGGAGGGAGTGCTGGTATCTAGTAGGTATAGACTAGGGATGCTGCTGAACTCGCCACAATGCACAGGACAGCCCCCCCAGCCAAGACTTATCTGACCCCCAATGTCACTAATCCCAAGGTCGACACCCAGCTTAGTCCAAGCCACCTGGATCTCTCCACTGGGTTATCCCAACAGCTTCCTCACTGGTCTTACTGCCCTCCCCTGGCTCTGGTCCATTCTCCACACAACAGCCAGAGTGACTGTTATAAGATATAAATCAGAGCGTGTCTGTTTCTAACCCATCACTGGCTCCCTGCTGCAGGTCAAGTAACTTGTCACCCTTGCCACAGCCTACGGGCCCCACCTGCTCTGGCTCTGGCCTACCACTCTGGTCCATCTCATAACTCAGTGCTATGGACTCACTTGCATGCGTGTCCCCCACCCCCATTACTATGTTGATGCCCTAACCCCTGCATGACTGTATTGGAGTGGCCTTTGAGAAGGTAATCAGGGTTAAATGAGGTCATCGGGGTAAGGGCCTGATACAACAGGATTTAGTGTCCTTATATGAAACACCAGATCTCCCTCTGCCATGTGTGAACACAGCGAGTAGGCAGCCATCTACAAGCCAGAAGAGATCCTTCCCCAGCACCCAACCATGCCGGCACCCTGATCTCAGACTTCCAGCCTCCCGAAGTGTGAGAAATAAATGGCTCTAGTTTAAGCCACCTAGGCGCTGGTATTTTGGTATCACAGCCCAAGCTGTTTAACACACCGTCTCCCTCCTCTGCCAAGTTCCAGCCTCCCGGGCACCAGTCTGCATCCGCTTCACGGCTTTTTCTTCTTGCCCTTCTCCCTTAACGTCCCATGGCTGACCCTGGCAACCACCTTCTCAGAGAGGCTTCCCTGACTCCTCAGCCTAACACAGTACCGCCCCACCCCCAACCCAGTAGAAACCGATTCCATCTCATTCACTGCTATATCGGGACAGGACACAGAGTAGATGCTAAGTATCAGTTAAATCGATAAGTAAGTGAATGAACCTGCCTTTGCAGGTTTCAAACTTAAACTGGGCATTTCCAGCCACTCTCTGAGCCCAGCCCACTCCCACCTCCCAAAGAAAGCCATCGTGTTTGTGCCAATCTCAGAGTCCTCTGGGGACCAAGTGGGACAGGAGAGAATAATTAATGGTAATATCTACAGTGAGTAGTTATTCGTATTTGTTCACTCTGGGGAGCATCAAGTCTCAGTGTTATGTTAAAGCACAGGCCTGGGAAAAAAAGCACCCAGGCCCAAGGAGACGCAAAGTTAGTCCCCAGTGTGCACGCAACTTCTCAAGGGCCCAGGCTTGAGCTGCCCCAGAAACCTAAGGCAACTCGTGGAGGCCAAAGAAGAAGGGGAGGGCAGATGGGGAGAGACCCGCCAACCAGGATCGATGTCTTTTCTTTCTACCCTACTCCATACACACAGGTGCTTCTGAATTACTGGATCTTGGAAAAGGGCGGTCTGCACACAAATGCAGTATGAAGAATGATGATTCTGTAAAGGAAAATGTATAATGGAACAGTAAACACACAAATTCCTGATGGCCTGCTATGGGCAAGGTACCAATCAGCTCTTGGAGTTGCTGATCGGAATTTGAGGGAGAGTCCTGAGGAAGGCTGGGCGCTCAGATCACAGATGGTCAGGGAAATCAGTGAAAGACCCCTGATTAGGGTCAGGGAAGCTTCAGAGGGAGAAGGGCATGATGAACGCCACAGGAGAGGAAGGCAGATGTTTCAGAGGGGAGATGAAGTGGGCACAGGCAGGAGGGCTGTAATTGTTAGAACATGAATTCCAATCGGAAAGGCCTGGGAATGTGGCCGGGGGGGTCAGAAACAGCGTCTCAAGCAATGCCCGCTGTGCAGGAGTGCGGGACACCCCTTTGGAGGAGGGGAGAGCAGCCAGCTTCAGGATGCACACTGAGGGTGAGTGGTGATGCTGCAAACATGTTCTCATTTTCACTAACATTTAGTTAACAATCAACACAACAGGTCCAGACTTCAGCCAGCGTGGAGGGAGTGTGGGCAATAGTACAAGAAAGCATCAAGAAGTCAGAGGGACTGGAAGGCTCAAAGGGAACAGAGCTGCCTCCCATCAGCCTTACGTAGAGGAAGGTGAACCCCTCTCTCATTCCTGTGACCAAAGCTGGGGATGCTTTGAATTTCACTGCCCCAACACGTGGGATCACGTAACACTCTCTCCTACACACTGAGAGATCCAGCATGGATGGCACAAGAGGTGAGTCTCCCTCCCTCCCACATCCCCACACACCAACCTCTTCCAAAAACATCAAATCTTTTCTTCCGTAAATAATTGCAATAGGATGCTGTAGCTTTTCCCAAACAAACAATAGCTGGATTGTGCCCTGTTTGCCACGGGCCCAGCCCAGCGCACACAAAGGCCTGCTTTGACGGGCTGGGCCTCTCTCCGCTGCAGAAGGATGGGTGTGATTCCCCCTCCTCATTTATTCAGTAATTTCACTGCAGTGATTCCTTTAGGAAAGGAAGAGGCTGTTACCAGGAGGAAAAGGGACAGC
Organism: Mesoplodon densirostris; assembly: GCF_025265405.1. Lineage (NCBI taxonomy): Eukaryota > Metazoa > Chordata > Mammalia > Artiodactyla > Ziphiidae > Mesoplodon > Mesoplodon densirostris. The sequence continues at coordinate 107,533,587 of NC_082664.1, forward strand.
ACCCATTAAAGACAATGGCCATTGTTCCCCAGGTTTTCCCTTGCCTTTGACTTCATCCAGGAAGCTCTCCTTTCACCAGAAGAGAGCTGTCTGCTCTAAAATTCCAATCACACAATTTTTTGCTGGTGATTTCTTTTAAACTTTCTATGAAATGTCATCCATGATTTTAAATTGTAATAAGCTGAAACTTTCAAAATGCTCCTGTTTTTACATCTTATACCTTCATACTCTTTCGGAATTAAATAGTATTTAAGTGAGCGCCTATATTTTTGTACTAATTCCTATTCCTGGTTTAAAAAAAAGCGTGAACTAAAGAATAAAACTCATTACTTTATAGGTGCTGCTTGAAAAATACATCATTTGTGTTTACAAATATAAAGCATTATGATTCCCTTTCAGAATTTAAGTTTGATTTGCCCCACAGGTACAAGAAAGTGCCTCAGCCAGAATGCCCTTATTTACCACTTAGAATATTTCCACTAAAAAGCTTAAAAATCATCTTTCTATTTCCAGTAATTCAGAATGGCCACTCTCCCAGTCTGAGCCACTGACATTTGACAGAAAGAGGTTTCTTCTCCTCCTATTTTAATGGTCTTTCTCCTACTCACCTCTTTCACTCTCCCAATTTAGATGAAATGGAGTTTCAAATGGCCAAGATACTAATAAACCCTCTGAAAGCCATCTGGAGAGCTTATACATTTTTGTTTTTCAAACCATGTCAACAAATCATATAAGGCTACAGCAATCAATGCGACATCGGGGCAGAAAAAGGACCTTTAGCTGCATGGTAAAGTGTTCTTCTGAAGGGATTTATCATTCATGCCACTAACTTAAACTAAAATGTATTTTAAAGTTGCATCTTGGTTTCTCGATAGGACCTAGTGAGGCGAGCAGTCCACAATCATGTGCTTCATTTGTTATGAGGCTCAAGTAGGAGACTCTGGTTTATTCAGCATTGCACCGACTTTGCTTATCTCACGATTGACACAACACTTGAGAGATGTTTTCGCATTTGCCTGGGCTTCAGCACTGAAAGTAAAAAACCTCGACTATGCCAGACCAGAGTCTATTAGGGACCTTTTCCCATTGGATGGGGCTAGGTTGTCAAAACTCATTGTGATTTTCAACAGATGGAGTCATAATGATGGAGTTGGGTTGGGTATCTCCAACCTACTTCACCAGAAGAGGAAATTCTCAGTACTCAGGCTCCGCTACACCTTTTCTCCAGTCTCAGAGCTCAGACATAAGGAATTGATGGGTCCACTCTGTATCCACTAAATTACCCTAATCTTCATCCATTTCTCAGCATATGACAATCTCAACATGTTTTATAAGGGTGGGTTTATTGTTACTCACGTATGGTGAGACCAGCAGATCAGGAGACGACTGCCACTGAAAAGACAGTTTGTTACATGCAGTTCCCAAGAGGAGTGCTGCACCAGGCCGCACAGAGCCACACAGGGAAGCACCAGGTCAGTCAGGAGGCAGAGAGAAACATGAACAAGAGCTTTAATTGTGGCTTCTGCAGGAAGCAATGGGTGAGGCAGGGTAAGCAGGCTTAGGATTGGCTGGAGTTGAATACTGCAGTGGGCTCTGGGGTGTAGGGGCTGTCCCTAGTTGGCTGGTACCTGGTCCTGGGGTGAGGAGGGGAGGTGGATAATGGACCTGAGTGTGAGAGCCCTATATGGGAGCTGAAAGGACGGAGGAGGGCATGGGCTCTGGATTGCTTAGTTTACACATGAAAGGTGTACTCACTTACTGTCTCTAGATATTAACTAGTTCTGGGAGGGACAGTCTCTCCAGAGTGAGAAAGGCCTCAAGATATCCAAGCACCAGAATTGCAGAACACAAAAAGGCATGATTAATAGAGAAAGGTAGCACAAATCAACTGAGTCAAAACTTTCATGGCCCCAGGTAGTAACCTTCGTTCAAGTCAAAGAGGATGATGAGAACATCTGAAGAGGAGCTCCCAATTCATCAGCACTGCCAGCAAAGCCACTTAAACCACTGCTTTTCAGCTGAAGATTAGAACAGCGTAAGAGAAAGGAAGTGGGTCTATGGACTTAAGATAATGGGCTGATGGTTGCTTGCCAACAGTAGTACATTTCATGACACTTGTGAAGGCAGCTCATCTGGAGTCAAGTCCACGGGGATGGTCCAGGGGTAAGCCCAAGGACAAGGCCTCAAAGAGGGACCTGGACAACATACATATGAAATTCGAAGATAAAGTTGAGAGCAAGGGCAAATAGATAAAACAGGATATAAAAAGATCAGGTTGGAAAGAGGGTCCAAATCTTATACAACCAAGTTTTTAAAAGTTCTATGAAAAATAACAACAATGTAAGCATAATACACTGGTGACGTGGCTAACAGCTGAAAGGGTCAGAGAGTCCAAGGTGCTTTGCTGGCCCATGTCAATGAGTTCCAAAAAGATGACACGGTCTTCAGCTGCATCCCAGGGGCCACGGCATCCAAAATAAGGATAGTCAACAGTCTGGGTCTGATTTCTATTGGCTACAACCCTCAAAGATGGCATTTTAATTCTCCGGGACATGGTTTAGAGGGTTGTTAAACTAGAATTTATCAAATGGAGTAAAGAACAGGTAAAGGAACAGGAAATGTTGAATCTGGAGAAGGAAATATTCAGAGGGTACAGATTAGCTGTCCTCACGTATTCAAAAGGGCAACTATCTTGAAGGGATATTTGACTTATTTTTTATGGTTCATAAGATACAAACAGAACCAATACAAAGGAATCAGGTTATAAGGAAGTAGGGTTTTGTTTGTTTCTAAAAAGGAAGAATCTTCTAGCATTCTTAAGTTGTCTGAAAATGAAACAAGTTGCGTCATAAGATGAAGAGGTTCTTGGACATGGAGGTGTTCAAGGAAGAGACTGGTTATTCCTCTACCAAATACACTGGTGCTCAGTAAACTTTTTCTGTAAAGAAATTTGAAAGCTGTGCTGTTTGTGTCACATAGCAAGAAAGCAGCCACAGAGGTAAGCAAAGGAGTATGAATGTGTTCCAATAAAACTTTATTTACAAAAACAGGTATGATGGGCTTGCTTTGGTGGCATGGGCTATCGTTTTTCAAACCTTGAGTCAAACTTAAGAAAATTATTTGGAATCTTGGATTTACAAGAGAATTGCTCACTCATAAATAAGATATAAAGGGATAGGCATATACATACATCAATGCTCGATAAATATTGCTCTTCTCAAGATTAATTTATCCCAGAAGACTACAATAAAACATTTTAACTTTTCGTTTTTAAATGGCAGAGTGTTGGTTTGGGGGTGAGGTGGGGAATCTTATCTAAAATATGTCACACTGTAATTCAGCAATAGTTAGGTTCTAACACACCAGATTGATATAATGCAGATACTAAGCAAACAGCATGGCCACTGACCACTAGGAAGCAGACAGCAGGGCGCTGGTCAGCTTACTCAGAGAGGCAAGGAAAAAACTGCCCCCCCGCCCCCTACGCCTTCCACCATAAAGTTCAATACCCTGGGCCCCATTTCTAAGGTTGGCCTTCACTCAAACCATAAAACTGACTTTCATGACCTCTCCTGACCTCTTTTTTGCTTAGTGCACCCAAAATCCCCAAAGTGAGGACCAGTTTGGATCCCCCTCAGGATGGAGCGCACCTACAGAGCCCATGCCAAGCCCTGTGTTAGTCCTGGATGTCCCAGTCTTCTCCCACCTAGACCCCACAGTAGGGGTAGTAGGTTCTCATTACATTAACAAAACGGAACACAATTTTAGCAACAAAGATGGAGGATGGGAAACCCATTGGAACTATTTCCCTCCAAAGCAGTTGAGTCCACTGCAGACACTCCCCGAGGGCTGTGTGGACACGCCTGGCTGTCACGGCAGAGTCCTTACGCAGCACTTTACGTGGGAAAATGGAACCGACCAACGTTTTCTTTAAGTATTCCTCAAAACCAAATGAGTCTTCTCTGGGGTTGAATCCAGAAACTCTGAGACTATGTGCACAGGATTTATAATCTGGTGTCTACGCAGCAGAGTTATAAAAACACAGAATGGAGAAAAAATGGCAGTTTAAGAGCCTGCTAATTCACTGCCAGTTCACTGCGGTGGTTCACATCTCTTGGCTGGCAGGCAGGCAGCACTCCCAACGCCCAGAGCCTTGGTGCTGGGCAAGCCTCTTGAGCCGGCAGGACCTGGGAGGCACGGAGCTCACGCTGACAGCTCTTCTCTGGGATCTACCTGAGCGTAAGCCAGCACTTCCAGCTCCTGACCGTGAGGTGGTGGAGCCCAATCTCAGCTGCTCTGGAAAAGACCAATCCAAGTTTACAACAGGAGGTCGGTAAGCCTCCCAGCACCCTAAAGTGCCGCTAGCCGTGCCCCGAATCCCTGTGCCACCCTGAGGCTGCCTCCAGTACATGCCCGGGCAGAGTCAGGGTCAGGGCCCTGTGGAATGTCAAAGGGGCTCAGCCAGAACCTTGCGACATGTGCCCTGCTCAGAGTTTCATTATCCATACCAGAGCAACCCTGCAGTCACCTCACCTAGCACCTGGAGGACCTGGAACATTCAGAGTAGGTCCGCATCTAAAAAGCCTCTGATCTTAACTGATAGGAATCTTTTAAGAACATACTTCCCCTATACCTGCACAGACTCTAAGTGAAGTTCACGTCATATTCATCATCATGACTCCAGTACAAAAACCCATAAGGGCCTATAGTGTTCCCAGTGGATGGATATTAAACTCACCTGCCTTTTAAGTTCCCATGTGTTGTTGGCAACACAGGTATTCATAGTAGTCCTGGAGGGCTAAATAGTCATTCCTATAGCCACTGTTCTTTCATTGCAAAATTGCTGCATTGGTAATATTAAAAATCAAAGTGAAAGAATTCTTCATAATTTATCCCACAGCTGGAAACATTTTTGAGGGAGATAAACATATTGATGAGGAAAATGGAAACCTTGCAACTTCAGGTTTCAGAATTAACGAAAGGCTATTTAGTTGTAGTTATCTAATTTGGTGCTAATTGATATCCCAATACCTTATTATTATTTTTAAATTCTTTCCAATATTAATAGCTCTTACGCCAACAAATGTGACTTTCCCTTGGGTTGATCTAAGCTCCTCGTGGGGATACCCAACATCACTCTGTCCCATGCTGTGCTGCACAAATGCCTGTCCTGAACAACATGTATTTGGTGTCTTTGTATCACAGCTTATTTACCACACAAAAGTGACACCTCAACCAACAAAAAGGAATGTTCACTGGAGCTGCTCTTAGAGAATTTTCCAATTACAAGACAATATCTATAACGAAAACTTGTAGATCAAACATTCTGACTAAATTTACAAGTAATGACTCTGCAAGGAACGTTACTATTTTCATACAGCTGCTGTTGTTTCCTCTGAACGTACACTGTGTGAAACATAGAGGCTTTCTTTGGTTTGACAGAAAATCCTAACTGCTGGATGAAAGAAAAAAAAGCCAGGGGACAGTGCACGCGTTAATGACTGGTGATGTTGACAAAAGTGACGATGGCTTACACGTCCACGGACAGCGTTCTACTGTGGTCCAGGCACCACTGTAAAGTCCTCACGGTCACTGGTTCACTTAAACCTCACAAACCCTCGAGGGGGCACCACTGTTCATGCCATCTGACAGAGGGGGAAACAGAGGTACAGGTGTCACACCCAGTAAGCAACAGAGCCAGGATGGAACCCCATCTGGCAGCCGTGGATGGCTTTAGCCCCGTACCCCTTCTCTGAGCATACATCCACATCTGAAACTATGCCGGGAATCGAAATTTAACAAGCTCCGTACAACCAAAATGCCTCAGACGGCACAAAGGAGTCATTTCTTGTACAGGTACACGTTGCATAAGGAAAGTCTCTAGAAAGCTGCCTAGACCGTATATGGTTCGGGGAGGCAAAGGGAAGCTCCAAGGGACAAAGAATCCATCACACTATGTGGTTCCTCTGTTAATACATCCAGGATGCAGCCTGTGTTCAACACCCTACTTGGGAGAATCTAAGCTTTATGATTAGCATGTTTTTAGCTGTTAAAAATGTGAAACTACCTCCAACTTATTTGAATCTATAAAAATCCCACCATGCTACAATGAACAAAGCATCGTATTGAGGAGCTGTGAGCCAGGCACAGGGGGATGATCTGAGAGCGCTGGGGATGAGCAAGGCAGCTCTGACTTCAATGCCCACGGGACACATCACATCAGAACTTATGAAACTTTCAACTTGCATGATATTAACTGTCGTGTCAGGTTTAGGGCCAGTTGTACCCTAAAACACTTATGTCAATATTTTGTGCATGCCTGATGTTGGTAAATACACCCTTGTCTATCACTTACTAACACCAGAGAATGGACTTTTCCAGGCACAGGGCCACTCCTGGCTTTCAGCACATGTCCACAAGAAGGACTAGGCAAGAGACATCCTTAGCTTTTCTTCTCTCAATGCTGAAAAAACACTGTGAAAGAATTCCCATGGGAGTTCTGGTAACACCTATTAGAAGGTGTTTATTTAATATATATTCCCACACATGCCAATTATAGAGAGAGGCTCCTATTATTCAACCAGAATTAAAAAAAAATTTTTTTTTTAGCTCTTATCAAGAAAAAATGAAGGGAAGGGAGGGGCAGAACTTTCAGCTGGGAGACACTAGCATAGGCACTGCAAGATGGGCTGGGCCCACACTGGCCTCACAGTGTCAGCGTGGCACACGGAGCTGAGCCCACTTCAAGGGGGCTTAGCAGGGGCTTCCCTGGTGGCGCAGTGGTTGAGAGTCTGCCTGCCGATGCAGGGGACACGGGTTCGTGCCCCGGTCCGGGAAGATCCCACATGCCGCAGAGCGGCTGGGCCCGTGAGCCATGGCCGCTGAGCCTGCGCGTCTGGAGCCTGTGCTCCGCGGCAGGAGAGGCCACAACAGTGAGAGGCCCATGTACCACCAAAAAAAAAAAAAAAAAGGCGGGGGGGTCTTAGCAAATGGACAAGGCATTGCGGTTACATTCTCACCTTCTTAGAGACCCGCACGCCTCTGACAGAAGCATCATTCATTTGCTCCCAGTTCTTCCTCCTGCACCCTGTCTCCCACTTTCTTGCCAGGCTAGCCCCAGACTTTCCAAATATAAGAAGGAAGAGGAGAGGGGATGGGGGGATAGAGACTACGTTTTGTCCTGAGGTGCTTGTGGACTAGCTGTATGAGTGGAGTGACAACCACAGGAAGGAGGCCTCCTTGGAGAGTTCCCAGAGCCACTGCTGCGCTCAAGAAATGGCTGGTCAGGGGCAGCAGGGAGGCCTTCTTCCCTGGAGCCCAGAGGTGAGGAGGGGCGTTGGTGGGAGGGGGCAGGAAGGGCTGACAAGAGGACATGTGACAACTCTTTCTGCATCTTTCTCTGATACATAAGACAGTCCTGGACCGTTGGCCTACTCCTGGGCCTCACCAAGATCACTGTGCCGACCCATCCCGGCCCTCCCCACAACTTTCCTAAGTAGCTCACCAAAAGCACAGAAAAGATTAAGACAAAGACAGAATCTAACAGAAACTTGAAACAGGTAAGGAACCAGAGACTGGACAGGAACGTGTGTGGGTCCACGTTGATTCTGGCCCTTTGCAGACACACACCTGCATCTGCCTCCTGCCCGGTCCCCTAACAAATTCTGTCCAATACTCACCCTGCAGAAGGGCCGTGGGAAGTGCATGGCCAGTGCTTTCCTAGTTCAAAGGACCAAAAATGCATTTGTCTTCTCTAACAAGCTGACAAAACTATTAGAAATGGTTTTGGTCGTAAAGCCCACCAACCAGAAAGCAAAGGGTATTTGAGTCCTTTATGTTAGCTAACAAAAAATAATTTATGATAATAACTTATCAGAGCTACTTTAGGATTTTAGAGGTTCTTTAAAGGGCCACAGTTAAAGGGTTTATTGGTTAAGCAAGACAAGAAAAACAAATCCTTCTTCCTGACCCTCCTGGAGTTATCACAGGTCACCACTTACAGGGCAACAAAGAGAGACAAGAGGGGCTGCATTTCAGGGGTGCTGGAGGTGAGGGTGGGCAGATGCAAAGTGCCTTGAATCACCCCCCCACACAAAGATACCATATAAACACACCGACACCTTCTGGAAAGGATGAGCACAAAAGCACATTAACATGCAGCCTGCCATTTGGAAGACTGGTCTTGTTGCTCTGCCCAATTTTAGGGTCTAGGAGTGCCCACTTCGGGGAAAACAATCTCGAGGAATATTAGCCCTGTAAAAAATGAGAAACATTCCACCCAAAGTGAGTATCAGCTTTGGAAGGGGGTGGGGAACAGGACCTATCCAAATTTCTTTTAACTTTTCACTTGCCTGCCAATTCTGGCAGCAGGAAGTTTAAACAGGAGTATCCTCAAATGCAATTTCCCTGTACCTTAGATACTCCACTAATACCCCAAGATTTTGAATAATGCATCATCTAAATGCAAACCTTAGATATAAAACCACCCCAAAAGAAAATGTCCTTGAATATAGTGATGATTTCAAACTCTGGTGAATAATTATCCTGGATTTCTTACCTGCAAGGATCTCCCATTTTTGTTTATCCTCTCCAGTTCACTGTATCTTCAAACAAATGGATTAGCGAGTATTTTCTGAGTGGCTGTGACTCAGAAAATACTCTTAGCACTCTCCTTCCCAACTCACAGTCACAGTACTGTGTGTGCACAGTCCACCACCCCGTAACCTCCCCTTCAGGGTCTCCCCCTACATTACTTACCCTGCAGTGCAGGCTTCATCCTCCACAGTCTCGAAGCTAAATCAACAAGCCAACTACTACCCTTCTTTTAAGAAGAAAAGGCATGCGTTTATTTCTTCCCTTTCACTTGTGCCTCCTAAATCCTTTGCCTTAGTCCCAAACCAGCCCTTGGGATACTGGCAACATGTAACACCATTCAGAAGAGGAAGATCACCCTGTAAAAATGGCACGATAATGCCTCAAACAGACATTTCAAGGCATTCTAGAACTACAGAGAAAAGATTTTTTTATCCCTCTAAATAAATAATAACATAATAAATATATAAAACAGGCTACTCATTACCTCAGTGTTCGTACATCCCATCCAGCTATTATACATGAGCACTACTTGGTTAACCCATGACTATGGAACATAAATACATTCCTGAGGTCTGTACATTTTTAATTACCTTCAAGTTACTGAACCAGCTTAAGGGAAAAAAGAGAAAGAAGCAGTAGGAAACCACTTTTTCATTGTATTTCAAGCCAGGTACAATTAAAAAATCATTAGTTCAGTGTCAGCCTAAAAGTAGAAACAAACAATTACCAATAGAACATTACGTATTACATTTACTTTTCAATTCAAGTAGCACAATTCCTGTCTGGGAAAACATAAAGAGCTATGTGTAAAAAAAAAATAAGATAAATGAACCAAAAATTCTTAGGGGATCTGACTCGCTGAAGACCATGAACATGAGAGAGAAAAATATAGCGATATAAACAGAAGTGGCTCAAAATCTAAAATCATTAAATAAAAATCTTTCCCATTTGGAGTTCATAGTCGAGTATGTGTTTATATGAGTATGTGTTTAACGCTCCATGGACCTGATGAACAGAATTCTAGTATCTCAACCACGAAACACTTGGAACCTGATGCCGACATAAAAGCAAAGCAAAAGTCCTCTGAGCTTCAGGGAAAATCATTTATAAATATTCACAGTTATCTACTTTACCGAGACATAGATAGACTAAGATCAGAATTCGCAATCCCTGCATACAAGGAGAATACACCAAATGCATAAAATATAAACATGCATAGATGTCCAAGGTCATTTAATTTAAGGAAAAATTGGAGCCCCACAGAGCAACAGATTCGGAGGCACCAGGTTTCACAATCGTGCCCTGGAATGCCAAGAAAATGATCCACATTAAAGACAGTAAAGTGCTGTTAATCAACAACAATTAAGAGAAAAATGTAAATATCCTGCACTCTGAGAAGGGAGCTTTGATTACTTGGGAAATCAACTCAAGCAAAAAACTTCTGTTCCAATGATGCCAGACAAATACAATGCATACAGAAGATGTCTGCATGTAGACAAGACCATGGCCATGATGGGATCCATTCTTTCAATGTGAATTTGTCTAGTCTTTCAAGGAGGTAAGTTCAAAGCCTGTATACACTTTGCTCTCCAAAGTTGCTGTTGGTCAAAACATCTGAGATGCTTCTTGAATTTGACAGTTCTGGCTTCCTTGACCTCACCAGTGCAATCCTCCACCCCCAAGCCAAACAAAACAAAACCCCAAACATTCCTCAGTCCTGCTCTATCTCCCCTCTTCCATTTTCTACCCATCTTTCAGAAGGAGGAGGCTACAGTCCCTGCCTCCGCTGACAACTTAACCACTGGGCCATCCAAGGTGTGCTCCTTCAACTAAAATGGTTTTGCCGCCAGTGGTACAGTCATCCACTATAATACCTCAATCTCCTAAATAAGAAAATACCCCCTTTGGAAGTGTTTTGCTCCCTCTCCTTCTATGGCAGCTCTCTTTTGTTCCTTCTTTTATTTCTTATTGCAATCCTTCTCCATCCCTTCTCCTTCCTTAAGTCCTGAAGTCCTCCAAGGGCCTAGCCTGTGGACTTAAGTGATCTACCACTGTTAGTAGCAAGGATCAGGCCAGAATCACATCTTAGAACCAGCCAGCCATGCCCTGGGTCAGCTTACCCCAACTTCTTTCTAATCAGGACCCCAACTGAACTTCAAAGCCAAAGTCATCGCTGTACCCAGAGCTGGCCAATGCAGTGTGCCTTTAATTCAGACCCTCAGGACGCAGACACAGTGACATCATGTTGGCTGCTGGCCAAAAAGAGAAACTGGACAATTAGGACCCAAGACTAGCTGTTTATATCAAGTCTTTAATGCATTCCTTCTCATCCCTTCCTTTGGTATAATTGCAACGAAAGACTTTCCTTTTACAGTTAAAAAAAAAAAAGAAACCGAACTCATATCACCCATGCCTAAAACAGCCCAGATGTGGCATTCAAGGCTGGGGAGGGGCATGTGGTGTTAACGGGACACACGACACCCACACAGGAGACAAACCAGGGCAACCAGGAAAGTGAGTCAGGCATGCAATGGTGAGCTTCCACACTGGTGCTGGGCAATGGGCATTAGGGGCATTGCCAGTTGTGTTTATGCAACATCAAAACATGGAGAGCTAAAGAAAGACGCTTGGCACATCTGGAGAGTTTGCGACATCAGGCATTAGGTGCCTTAAAGCACCTGGTTGCCACTAGCAATGGGGAGGGAAGGGTCCTATTTAAAAGCTGGAGTAAAAAAAACAGCCTAATCTTCTCTATCTCTGTTCTCAGTGTCCACGCTGGAGAAGGGTGTGCTTAACCTCTCTGGCAGAACAACTTTACAACAGCATTATCCTTCATATACAGCCATGATGCCTCAGGGTAATTCTCTTCCCCCAACCACGCTCAAGGACACAAATCCGGCATTTCTGATATGGGGAATCATTTTGAGGGTGGTGTGGATGGCCAGTCGGTTTGGGGTTCGCTCTTTGCACACAGGACAGTCAGCGAGGACACTCCTCATGCAGGCTTAAAGCGCTCTTTGCGAGGACGGCAGCCCTCTGCTGGGACTCACAGGGGCAGCTGTAACCCAGCCGCCCCTCTCTCTGGTGTTTGTTTTGATAGAGGTTCATTTATGCCCAAGACAATGCTGCCCTCTTCTCTCTGCTCCCAGCAGGAAGCGGTGGCAGGGAGGGGGGCCAGCATTGTCACACAGCTTCCAATTCACACAACCCTGTGACCACAACAATGAGGCTTCAAGTGCCACAAATAATGAGCTGCCCACTGGGAACAGGAGAGGGGGACAGGGCAAAGGAGCCAGCACGTGCAGACCTGGGGCACCAGGTAGTAGGTGGCCCATAATCAGCACTCCACTCTCAAGGCTGGGCACAGGGACCCCACCTGCCTCCTCTTGGGTGGCTTGGGGACAGAGATGTAACCAAGGCCCCCAGGGATGACAAAGCCTTTTTTTCCCTTTTCCTAGTTCACATCTCTTACCATTTCCTCCAACTAAATGAGCAAACACTCAGAAAAAACAAAACAAACAAACAAACAAACAAAAAAATGAACGCACACAACATGCTTAGTGTTCTGATTTACACACAGTTGCACAAGGGGCAGAAAAGTCTAATTTGAATCGACAAAAAATGAACAATATCCTTTAAAATACAGCCGGGGCTAGATGGCTGGGAGTGAATGAAATGCATTACCCAACCAATTGCTGCTGTAACACAAGCCCTCTCCTCCCCCTCCTGGGCCTCATTCATAAAAAGCCTGCTTTGCCTCAGCAGCTGCAGGAGCCGGACTGGATTTGCGTCCGTGTTTTCCAAGACAGAGGGAAAACAAATGAAACAAAGAGAATCCCTCAGATTCCACCACCGAGTCTGCCTCCTCTAGGGAAGTTTGGGCTGCCTCTCTCGGTCGCCAGGTCTGTTCCCCAAACAGGCTGAGGGCATTCTGCAGAGCTGCTTGTGGGGAGCAGGGCTAATGCTCACACACCCAGTGTGTTATTAAAGAAATTCCCATCTGCTGGGTCACACGCTGTATCTTTCACCACCCTGCTATTTAAAAGATAATAATAAAAAACAAAAATCGAAGGTTCTTCCTTGTTGGTAAATGGGGGCTGTCAGTTTATCTAAAGACTGCCGAATTGGGGTAGAGGTGGCAACAAATTTCCAAAAGAGGTGGAATTTCTTAATCGCCCACTTTTAAATTGATAGCACCATGCTCAAACTTTATACAGCCATGGTAGAAATCTTAGGAGGTTTTGTACAACTTTAATTCTTAATATTACTTTTCAAATTTCCAAACACACCAACAGTTGATATGCTGCATCCTGGCAGAAGTCCCCCGAAGTCCAACCCTTTGCTATGGCTCCCCTCCCAGCAGAGCATCTTTCACCACTTCCCAGGCCCAGGGAGGCTGGTTCTTACAAAAGAACAAGCCTCGCTCAAGTACACAGTCCCTTAGGAAAGTCAGAAATCACCATGATAGATGGGAGGCTATCAAATTTTTTAGACGCAAAACCCTTCTTCAAAACAAGGCCTGAACACAAGAGTATATTCTAATTTACCAGGAATGTTTTTTTTTTAAACATCTTTATTGGAGTATAACTGCTTTACAATGGTGTGTTAGTTTCTGCTTTATAACAAAGTGAATCAGCTATACATATACATATATCCCAATATCTCCTCCCACTTGCATCTTCCTCCCCCCCTCCCTATCCCACCCCTCTAGGTGGTCACAAAGCACTGAGCTGATCTCCCTGTGCTGTGCGGCTGCTTCCAACTAGCTATCTGTTTTACATTTGGTAGTGTATATATATGTCCATGCCACTCTCTCACTTCGTCCCAGTTTACCCTTCCCCCTCCTCGTGTCCTCAAGTCCATTCTCTACATCTGCGTCTTTATTCCTGTCCTGCCCCTAGGTTCTTCAAACCATTTTTTTTTTAGATTCCATATATATGTGTTAGCACACAGTATTTGTTTTTCAAAAGTATGGAATGCTTCACGAATTTGCGTATCATCCTTGTTCAGGGGCCATGCTAATCTTCTCTGTAACATTCCAATTTTAGTATACGTGCTGCCGAAGCAAGCACACCAGGAATGGTTTTAATGCAAGAATTAAATAGGAACAGACTGCAGGAAGAGGAAACAGGAATAAAACCATTCTTGTTGCCCTAATACCAGAGCTGTCTTCTGGTAAATTGAGATATAAATTCTCTCCAGAGACAAGATGATCAGAGCTATTAACTGGTCCCTTCTCGGCTCTTGCAAAACAGAAGTAGGGTTTCAAAATCTCAAATGGCAAGGGGTGCGGGGGAGTCTGCTACATTTCCAGAAAATCCTAACTTTAACACTACAGTCCCTCTGTAATCCCGCCCTGCTCATCAGGGCTGGGGCCCAGGAGGTCACATTCCTGCGTGCTCCCCGCCACTCCCTCCCCCACCCCCAGACTATAATAGAAGCCCTGAGTGCTCTTGTGCAGTAAACATTCATTGCTACCACATTCTCTCCCCCCACGAAGGCCTCCCCCTCCCACCTTCACCCAGGGACTGACAGCCAAAGAAATGAGAAAAGGATGTGGAGATAGCAAATGATTCTTGTAAGATACCTGGTCTGTAATTAAATCACAATAATTCTATAACCTCTTCAAAGGCAACAATGTCAAGGTAACAAACTGAGAGCAAAATAAACAAGTCTTACAGAAATTACACAAACCTTTATAAAGAGATTACCTAGTGGCTGCTGCCCGGATTCCACAACCATTTTTTTTAAACTAGTCTCAGACCTTCTGACCATAGTGTGAGAGTCCCCATGAAGAAACCTGCAGACCTGTGGTTCTCTATGTATTTTCTGTGACCATGAACATGCTTTACAGGTAAGGGGAATGTACCCATGATCATTTTTTGAGGGGGCCCATGGAAGAAGGAGATAGACGAGTCATACAATGGATACAGATTTAGTGAGATTTTAATACCTAAATTGTCTCTGGCCCCGTTCGCAAACAACTGGTAAACATCAAAATGTTTCTTAAGCCCTTGGGTGTGGGCATGGTTACCCAAAGACATGGTAACTTCCCTAAAGGAACATTAAAATACATCCTAGGGCGCACATCAATTAATCAAGTTTGGCCCTAACTAAATGTGTGGTATAGGGCAAGATACCTTATAAGCTCTCTGTCCATCAGCGTCCTCATCTATAGAATGGATATAACAATGAAGCTGACTCTTGCAGGGTTGTCATAAGGGCTGATACAGAATAAGTGCTCAATAAATATTAGTTGCTGCTGCTAAGTTGTCACTATGTCACTTCACCCCCCATCTAAACTCTCTGCTGACTTTCCAACAGAGAACAAAATCCTTTTTTTTTTTTCTGTCCCACGTGGTGATTTGGCTGTGCCCACCCTCTGCCCCTCCCTCATGGGCTCCAGACCCATGACTGTCTCTTCCTCTTTCTCTGCCATCCCATACGCATCCCATATGCATCTGTCAGTCCTGTTGGCGCTTTGGGATTCCAACTGCATCTCCCAACAACCTTCACCATTATCCTGGTCTAAGATGCACATTCTCTGCCGTGGATCATGGCAACTGCCACCTCCTACTGGTCCCTCTGCTTCTGTCCCGGCCCTAGAGTCTGCTGTCAACACAAAAGCCAGTGTCACCCCTCTGCTCAGAATCCCGCCATCTCCTGTCCCAGTCAAAGTCAAGTTCCTCACCATGGCCCCCTGCCCTCCAGCCTCCTGGCTCTCCTGCAACCCTTCCTTACGGTCTCTGCCCGAATGCCATCTCACTAGAGACCCCCTCTGAGTACCCTACAGAAAACAGGACCCTACCCAGCAGAGCCCCCAGTCCGCCCTGATTTAACAAAAGCTCCATGAAGGCAGAGACTCATCCATGGCTCTATTCCTGTACTGAGAACAGCACCTGGCACAGGGCAGGTGCCCAGAGAGTGTGGGGTGAATAAACAGCCCTGCTCCCCACATGCACACACCCCAAGATCGTCCCCACCTTGGGGCCTTTCCACCTATGGTTCCCTGCCACCACGTCCCCATGTCTCCTCCAGACTGACTCATACTCTCAGGGCAAACGTCCCCTCCTCCGAAAGCCCTTCTCTGAGAGCCCAACCCCCAACCCCACCCCCACCCCGCCACCAGTTATTCATCTATGCTTGCTCACAGCACTCATCACTGTCTGACACTGTGACTTGATTATGGTCTGTTTCTGCCACTAGAATGCTTCCATCACTGGGCCCTCAAGTGGCTACAACAGTGCACCCGAGCACCTGGCCTGTGTTTCTGAAGAATGGTGGTGCTTATATTGATGTTCTTTACAAAGGAAATCTGGGGGCGGGGCAGGAGGGCCTGTCTTTCCCTGTGCCACCCACTCCGAAAGTTCTCTTTCAATGCAACACCTCTGGAGCCTGCAAACGCCTGCCGGCTGATGGGCTCTGTGGTCGCCCGCAGAAGCACTCAGCAGCTAAGAGGTTATTTGTGTGCAAAGGAAAACAAACCTAAGTTACTAAATAACAGCTCAACATCTGTCACCACAGATGAGCAACTCTACGCAGAGCCAATGATCCTGCACGGCATGACCTGTCCAAACACCAGGTGTCAGCTCCGCTTCTCCCTGAGAGGGCTTGAGCGCGGTCATCACAGCTGCCTGGGGACACTGCTCAAAACCAGCGCCCCGACCCCAGCGCCCAGCCCCCTGGCCTCTGAGGCACTCACTGCCTGCGCGGCAGAGACATCAGGTGACTTCCTTGAACAAGAAAAATCGCCCGCAAGGCCGCAGGTGGGACTTTAATGGTGCTGCTGTCGTGACCTCGGGGAAACCAGGACCACAAAACGTGACTGTGGGCACTGCACACATAGGGCGGGGCGAAAGCCGTGGAAGATGTGGGGGACCCACCCCAACACGAGCACCCCGCAAACGAGGTGGAAGCAAGCTCACCCACCCCAAGAGACCCCGGGCCCCCGGCCTTGAGAGTTAGATGAACCGTCAGAATTCCAACAGGATTCATTAGCGAGAGTGTTCAAACAAACCCAGTGTGAACACGCACTCAGCAAACATTGACTGGAGCTTTGGTAACGGAGGCTCTGTCTAGGTGCTTGGGAGACGTGGGGAAGAAAAACAAAATGATAAGATCCTTGCCCTTGTAAAGCTTGTGTGGGTCTAAGGGAGACACAGACAGAGAAAATATACTAAAGACTTAATTATTAAGTAAGTTAAAATCATATATTAGAAAATAATAAATGGAGAAATCCAGATTAAAATCACCAATTACTAGTCACGAGACCTCAGCAGCTCAGACTGTGGATGTGGGGTTCAGAGACATCTGAGAAGGTATGCTATTTGCCAGACAAATGTGTTCCCATTGTAATGTAAACTGCAGGACTAAGCTATCTGTGTTGCGCTTGTTCCCTGCAGGATTCTCAGCTCAAGAAGAACACCAGGCACAGGTCAGAGGCTCAGCAGCATTTGCTGAAGAAATGAAATGTTCACCACCAAGTTCTCACTTCTGTGACAGAACCTCCCAAAGGTGAGGGAGGGCCTGGGCTTTTACAACAGATTCCAAACAAAACCAAACACACACACACACACACACACACACACACACACACACACACGCATGCACCTTTACCTCTCCTCCACCCCCATCCTCCCAGGGGGGCACAGGAAGGTCCACTACAACCTGCCAGCACAGTGTCCAACACAACACCTGGGCCCCCACAGTCCACGTCCCCTGCTGGCCACCTCTTCCTGGGCTGGGGTGCTCATGGACCCTGTCCAAGCTGAGACCTGGGCCGCCTGCAGGGCTACACGGTGGAGCAAAATCCATCCACGAGGCAGAGATGGATGAGCGCGCAAGCACTGTCCTTCAATACCTCCAGTATTTCAGATATCCAAAAAGTACATTATAAACCTCAGTGGTGATCTCGTTAGCTTGTTTGCAAAAGATAATTTAAATAGGTGTTTCAGATTACTAGGAAGAAAGCATGACCAACACAAAGGCATGTTCCATCTAAAAGCAGCGGTTCTCAGGAAATAGCATTTGTAAAATATGCTTATTAAAGTTAGATCATTTCTTCAAGAAACATAATTCTAACATAATAATTTGTGTTTTGTTAAATTATAACTTACTAATACATGTGGATATGTTTTTTAAGACCTAAAGTACATGACTATTTAACCAAGCCTAGAGGGCAAAGTTAAAATAACACAGCATACAGGTTAAAGTGAGCTTTCTTAATGTCTCTTTCCTTTCCCACCCTCTTTCATCCCACTTTTAGAAACTTCAGTTAAATAAAAACTTACCTTTTAGCTATTTCCTAGATAACTTACAACTGCTATAAAACATTCAATTCTTTTCCCACTACTTTATTACTTAAGGAGTTGCGGGTTAAATGTTATTAATTTTCACATAATTTAGTGCTTATACATCAGCAGATCCAGATTCTTCTTTTAAGCCAACCCACAGTGAGGTTAAGGTCAGGGAAAGATTCAGGACTTCTGGTCCAAACTGATAGCAACACTAAGGTATAAACAATCAGGCCATAGCTTAGAAGAGAGCAGAGAAGGTCACAGATTACACGGTGCTGACGTCTGCACAACAAGGTTGAAGACTCAAGCCCAAAATGATGAGGGTCAAGAGGTGAGGGATTCTTGCTTCAGGGAGACACTAGGCACATTTTCCAGTTGAGTTCGCAGTGAATCAAGGTCACTTGGAATTGTGTTTCCCGAACTACTGTAGAGGAAAGGCTCTGAAATGATTCCACTTTGAAGTTCACGACTGATTTCGTTACAACCAAATGACAGCAAACATTGGCACAGCGGTTGCACATAAAAGTGCTTCAGAGGGACGTCAGCTAGGAAACAGAACTTTTTACAGACAAATCAGAATGTCACTTATCTAAAGGAGATGGTTTGTTAACTAACTGATTTTCAAGTCCATTTTGTGAATAAAAACAGTAGTTGGCCTATCCTGGAGAACCACTCAGTTGTTAACAGAGCTGTGTGTGGGACATCCAGGCTTCTTCCTCTACCTCTGCTCCTTTCCTTCTCCCACACAATCCACCTGAGCCCCACCGTGGGCATCTGCTCTCCACTGCAGACTGTAGCCTATACACCCACCCATATTTAGGGAAAACCATCTCAGACAGCTGGCATGAAATCAATGTCCACCTGAAACGTACCTCTGAGAGCCATCTAATAAAGTCCAAAACCATGGCCATGAATACCAAACTGTGGAAGTCTAGACTGGTTTTTCTAAATGAGACAAGGAAAGTACTCCGTGTGCAACATCTTGTAAACCCACAGCTGTTGAACAACGTCTTTCAGTCACAGAGCTGAATGCAGAGGAGACAGCCATTTTCACAACAGCATTTCTTTTCTGGATGGGAATGCATAGGGCGCTTGTCATGGCCGTTACATAAGCACTGAGATCAGGTAACTTACCATCGTGCACCTTGCTTCATCTCAAAAACTAAAATTGTGCACTAAGTCACCCTCATTTTGTGCCTTTCTGCAAAAGTGAAGCTATTAAAATCTGAGCAAAAGAATAAATACAAATATTTCAGAACACTCTACCTTTAAGGGTCCCAAAGATTCAAGGGTGTTCCCTCTTAGAATAGCTTTATCTTCGTTGAAATAAAAGGGTCTTAATATAGTCTTTTTTTTTTTTTTTTTTTTTTTTTTTTTTGTGGTACGCGGGCCTCTCCCTGCTGTGGCCTCTCCCGCTGCGGAGCACAGGCTCCGGACGCGCAGGCTCAGCGGCCATGGCTCACAAGCCCAGCCGCTCCGCGGCATGTGGGATCTTCCCGGACCGGGGCACGAACCCATGTCCCCTGCATCGGCAGGCGGACTCTCAACCACTGCGCCACCAGGGAAGCCCCTTAATATAGTCTTTTTCCTACAGATCTCTGGGTGTAAATTGCAGATTGATGTCAATGAAGTGGAAGAAAATTGAGGAAAAGGATGTTTCTTTCATAAAATATTATGCATCAGAGTATACATTCTAAGCTATAAATATTTAGCAAGGGATAATATGACATATTTACTAATATTTCTGTCAAAATAACAACATCTAAACTTTCACTTTAACAAGCTACCTTCTCCTTGTGTTTTAGTATAGAGAAGTGTTGGGATACAATCTCTTTTTAAAGAGAAACATACTGTGATTGCAGCTAAAACTGGGAGTAACCTGAGTCCGTGACTTAAAAGGGCAGAACTAAGCCCTATTACTACAGTGATAACAGTAACAGGAGCATTTGATTACGTATGGCTCTCCCTAAGCCCTGAAACATTAGAAGGCCTCCATTTTCATTACAAATGTTTGAAAATGCTTTTAAAACGGATTCATTTATTGACAATATAAGTTTTTTTTTTAAGTACTTGCGTTCCTTTCCTAAAAGGGAGACATTTTGCTGTTTGTTAATTTTCACATCTGTCAGCAACTGACAACTGGATCTGTTGAGCAACCATTTATTCTTTTTGACAAAGAAACTTCATATAAAATTGGAATGGAATTTTATGATCAAGTGCAAGAGAATCTGGAGAAACTTCACAGATGGTAACATCTAACAGTGCACAGACCCCAGAGGTTCTCGTGCAGTGGCCCTGGGGAACAGGCCAGCCTTTGTATTGGTATAGAACAGACAGGCCTGGAGCTTTTCAGGAGGAAAAAAAAAAATCAATACAGCAATATACAATGGCAGACAAAGCTACAAGTGTTTACAGAGTTTTAGCACATAGAAACATCCGGTTCAAAAGCTTGTTGAACTCAAATCTGTATTTGGTCTGTCACAAGCAACCCACCACCACCTCTCAAAACATCAACTCTTATTGAACACACAAAAAATTCTGTGTTTAGGCACAGAATATTGGTACAAAATATCCAAAAATGAAAGTGAACTTTTCCAAAAGTAAAACCCAGTAAATTCAAGGAAACATCCAATAATTAAGAGGAATAATCATTGCTTAAAATTTGGGGTTTGGGAAGTTGGCCTCCCACCTGTCCCCATCTAGGGATGTAAATAAAAAACATTGAAGTTATAATGTAAAAAATATATACGAAAAGATCTTATAACGTGCGCCAGCCATAATCATCTTAATATGGTAACCTGGGTAATAACTTCCCGCCAGGATTTAGCCTTTGATGGTAATGGTCACACATCAATAGCTTTTACTTTAAAAGCCTCTTTCCAAACAAATAGACATCAAATCAAAAAGCACATTTTAAAATTAGAAAGATTTTGCTAATTTGTCTTCTATATTTCCAAAGATGAATCTCACTCAGAAATCTCACTTGTGGGTGCTCTTATCTCTCAAGATACATGAAAATGCCTCAGAAATGCTTAGTTCATATAATGATGGGTATGTGTGTGGGTGTCAGTCATTTTCCCTTCTCCTGAGACTAAGCAGCTACCATTTGAAGTCTCCAATTCCACCCCCCCTACATTTACAATATTCTACCAATTAACACTCATTTGGATCAGCAAATAAACACTGGTGGTGGTGTGTGTGGGGGTTACTGTCAGCCCTTCATACCTTAAACCTGAAAGTCAGAAGGCAATCTGACTCAAGAATTCTACAGGAAGTGAATTGGGGATTTTTAAGGTAATAGGGAGGACAAAAAAATTTTTCTCTGAACTGCCTGGTTGGCCCTACCAAGGGGGAGAATTATATAAACCATACCCAGCCTCTTCCACCGAACCCCTTGCCAGGTGAGGAGTTATGACTAGAGTATGTACAGAAGTTATTCGAGCAGATTTCCACTCTGCCAACGTCTCTCCTTCCACCTTCTGCTTCCCCAGCAAACCACACCACTGAGACCCTTCATTTGTGTTTGTGTAAAATAACAGGCACCTTAAATGTGCTACCTTCCATTTGTGCATCATCGCTGTGCATCAACAAAATACTGACTGTGCATACCATTAACTACGTCACGCATGCCTGGGCATTTTAACGCATTCTAGCACCACAACTCTGTTTACTAAAACACACTCAGCATTTATTGGTCACACAGCCTTTCATCAACTTACAACTTAAAAATGGGATCAGACAATAGGTGGTCTTTTGTGACTGGCTTCTTTCACTTGGACATTGTCTCCAAGATCCATCTATCCATTTTACTTTTTATCAGGTGGCAAAATGGTTTGTCAATCTATGATATCAATGGTTTAGGTGGGAAAACTGTCCTCTTTCACAGCCCACAAGTCACACGTTACGTGGTAGGTGGTCATAGATAAGGACTTTAATGTTTGAACATCGATCGCCACTCTTTTTGGCTTCATTCTTATAAATAAAAAGCAAACTGCTTACTAGGTTTAATAATAAGTTACAAATAAGTTAAAGTAAATTATTAGAGGAAAAGATACAAAGTAAGTTGGTTGTTGCTTTTTTAAGTCTTTTGAGATACCAGAGTAATATGTGCTGCATTTGACAAAGGCATAGCAGCCTATATTAAGGGCAACCACACACATAAGGCTTTCCTGGCACCACAAAGATGTGATTTAGGCACTAAAAGAATATGTGTTAATATTTATTAGTCAGTAGTTCATTAGGCATTATTAAGTAATTTCTAATCAAGAATCCATCATCATGGAGCCATCTGAGCAGGCACCAACAGCTATGAAAACTTTAAAGGAAATTTTGAGACAAGCTTCAGTCTCATGAAGGCTTGCACATGGTTTTGTATGTGACTATAATTACCTGGCTAGGAGGCATCAAGAATATAAAAAAGGAAATGATCTTTTCTTTATGTTTACCCTATTATTTTCTGCTTTTGTTTTAAGCATTACAAGGTAAATGAATGCACATACCAGGGGTAGTAAAAACTCTATAATTTGATTAGCTTGACTATATGATTCAACATGAAGTGAAATAAAAATAGGTTTTATAAGATGGCAGAAGTTTTATACTTTGTTTTCACGTTGTTAAATACTGTTTCCTCTTACCTCTGTGAGGGGAAGACTCTGATCAGCCCCTTCTCTGTTTTCCCCTCAGGGCATAAAGAGAGGTCCTACAGAGGGAAGAGACCAGGGAGGCCAGGGGGCTTTGCTGAGCCAATCAAAACTGCAAGGCCCAGGGCTCCAGGCTCCCGGGCCAGCGTTCTTGCCAGGCCCCTGGACAATGGTTCCCTGTTCCACCCGCTGCACCACAGCACCTGTGCACGGGGCAAACTGCATTTGAGATAAGCTTCCCCAGATGTGCTTCCATGTGGAAGTTAAGGTTTTCTGTGCAGGTCTGTCACAGCCCTATCGAGGGACAGGCCGCCTGGAAAAACAAGGGGGAGAAGTGATCCCTGATGGCTCCGTCACATGCTTCGTTTAAACGAAAGAAGTGATGATCTTTCTAGGCAAGGATACGGGTCACCCAGGTGCCCCCTTCACTCTGCACCCCACTTCCCCTGTGCACTCTGACCCGCAGCATCACAGCACACGCCGCACCCCAACGTGCACACTGAGATGACCGAGCAGGACGCCTCCGGTGCTGCCAAGACTCCTCCTCCAGTCACCTGCCCAGCCCTTCCCAAACCCCAGTGGCACAGAGCCTCCTGCTCCTTCACAGAGTACCCTCATGGGGGCAAAGTCCCAGAACACAAGCCATGGAAACTCAGCGGCTAATATGCATTTCCTCTGGCTAAGTCACAGATACTAAATGTCGGCAGATGAAGTGTACCCAGAGCAACTCAGGGCTATTTTCAGGGTATGGACTTTCCTTTTTTAAATTAATTTTTTATTTTTGACTGTGCTGGGTCTCCGTTTCTGCGCGAGGGCTTTCTCCTGTTGCGGCGAGTGGGGGCCACTCTTCATTGCAGTGCGCGGGGCACTCACTATCGCGGCCTCTCTTGTTGCGGAGCACAAACTCCAGACGCACAGGCTCAGCAGTTGTGGCGCACGGGCCCAGTTGCTCCGCGGCATGTGGGATCCTCCCAGACCAGGGCTCGAACCCGTGTCCCCTGAATTGGCAGGCAGACTCTCAACCACTGCACCACCAGGGAAGCCCTGGACTTTCCTTTTTCTCTGAGCTCCAGAAGCAACGCCCCATGTACCATCCTCCCTCCAATGGTGCTTCCCCCGGGACTCCCCTCCTCATCAAAGTGGGAAGACCCTCCCAAGGCCACAAAAGAGCCCCTGGGTTACATTATGGGTCTTGGTTACAGGATTTAAGAATGTATCCCTGTACAGCCTGTTCCCCCCCGCCTTATTAAACTGTAAGACCATTCAATGAAAAAGCCCCTTCCCCAAAGAAAAAGTTCAATGGCATAAACTTAAATGTCCACTTCAAGTCACAGTTGCATTTAATTACATTGAAGAAATGGCATGTCGCTTTCTTTGTAAGGTATGGAATTTTCACTTTTCAAATGAAAGACAACCCATCCTCCAAGGAGAAGGACTAGATGAGGAGCAGGGAGGTGGTAGGCAGAGGAAGGACAAACCGGAGGCTTCAACCACAGAGACTGAAACCGCGACGTTTGCTTTTCTGAGAAACATACTACAAACATAATGAAAATGATTACAGTATAAATTAAGACTATGGATTTTTGCCTTAAAAAAAAAAAAAGGCTAGCCAGCTGACACCAACTTTATCGCCCCCGTGGTTCCAAATGGAAAAAGCGTCACAGATGCAATTGTACAGCCTAGAACAAAGAGTTCTTGTAAACAGTGTAAAGGTTTTTTTTTTTTCTTTCAAAGATAAAGAAGGCATAACCTAGAAATAATATAACTACACAAAGAAAATATTATGTACAAAGAAAGAAGTTGGCAATCATGATCTGAGTTGGATTTAAGGGTTTGCTTGTTTGTCTTTCCATTTTACAGAAAGGTAAATGACCAGAAAAGTCAACTGGGAAAAGTAAGCTATGAGCTCACGTGTTCTCTTCTGTTATGAGCAGGGTCTGCCTTCAGAAACTTTAAAAAAAGTGGGGGGAGGGGGTTAGAAAAGAAAAAGAAAAAAGCCACTGTAAAACTCGTTTCTAAGTTAAAAGAGAAAATAATATTTAACCGACTCCTGAGCACAAAAATTCTTTAACCACTTTAATCGATTGAAATTGATGCTAGAAATAACTGCTGAGAAACCACAAGGAATAAACATGAAGCCCACTGCTTTGCTGAAAACCAGGGAGATGTCAGGCAAAGAGGAAAAAGGAAAAGGACAGAGAAAATGTGTTTTGCACAAGGATGAACAGAGCTGCTTCTGCACAGCCTCCACACTGAGTGGAATCACCTGATGGTGCCCAGGGGACACCACCACCCCTCACCACCCTCCCGCGGCTGTCAGGGCTCTGCATGGGCAAAGCATCCTCAGGGAGTCCCGATCAAGGCCAAGCAGTAAACAGTTTGAGAAATGACACAAAGTGCAAAGTTGACATCATTATTTACATGCAATCAGGAAAAAGATCCCCTGACAGAGGGAGACTTGCATTAGATAAATGCCTTAAAAATCCTTTAATGGAAGAGATGCACATACTATGTAAACAGACACTGGCACCTCTGACTAAAAAGCACCCTGGGTAAGTGACTGGGCTCAGAGCACAGGAAGAGAGTTTGTAATGTAGAGGACAGCAGGACAACTCTTTCCTTTGACCTTTCACTAGTCCTACCTCATGACTCAGAGATGGTGGCTGCCCTCCCCACCAGGGGAGGTGCCTGCATCTCCTCCTCCAACGTCGTCCGTGTCCAAGAGGCTCACCTGAACCCTGGGATGAGGGCAACTGTAGCCCCTATGCAGGTTGCTTTCTAACTTTGGAAGTGGCACAGAATCTGATGCTTTCAGACTAAAATCTATCCATTCAGAGGGCATATCAAACATCTGCTCCTGCACAAAGCCTCTCAGTCCAGCATCAGCACATGCAGGTCAACCCAGAGATCTTCACCAACCTAGAGCAGTCACTAAACCAGTTACCAAAACTAAAAAAACGGCAAAAGAAAAAGAAAATCCCTAGCCATCGCTGGAACATGAGCCAAGGCTCCAGAGGTTCCGTATGCAAACTGAGGACCCCATTGTCCCTCACAAAGAGGCAGCCTCGAGAATCATTCCTGTGGCCCTTCTGCCTCCTTTGCCCTCTTCAAAGGAAAGGTTCTCATGCCACAAACGGCCTCCAGGCACATGTGCAAAATACTTGTAACCCATTCAAGAAGCAGACACATACCCTTTCCAGAAACTACCATCTGATAATGCCAATTTTTTCCTTCTGAGTTGAGGATTCTAAAAGTTTCTGCAGGGCGTTTCCAATGTAGAACTGATTTTAGTTAGAAATACACCTGGGTTGAGGATGAGAGGTTGCCTTTTTCAGGCTCAATAAAAACAGGACAGTCGATGCCCATTTTCTACAGGTTCGGGGTTCTAGTAAAGGTGGGGGAGTGGGCTGGGTAACGTTTAACTTGGATGATGAAAGGCAATGTCTCCTTAACCATTTCTACGTGCTCAAGGCCCTACACCTTCTCCTGGATTTAGTCAACCTGACAGTGTCACAGTTTTGAGGTGGGTGTTGTAACAGTGTTCGAAGTTGTCTGAAGGTATTTATTTGGAGGGCTACAGGGGCGCCTTCCACCCAATCCCCAAATGCAGAAAACTCTGGTTGGCCAGGAGTGGCACAGATGGTGACTTTCTTCTACTCTACAGGCCAGACAGATTCAGGCAAGGACAGAAAACGGGCACCACACTGGAGTCTCCTGCCATGCAGTGACTCCTTCCCAGGAACCAGGACAGGAGGCTCTACCTGACTCCCTCCCACCAGGTCTCATGACCCAGGACTCACTGGCACATACGGATCCAGGGCACTCCTGAGGATATTTAAACTGCACTGCGGGTTTCGTGTATGTCATCAACAACCAGAAATAGTGCCATTTTCATCCTGAACACAGGTCCTGCGCAATCCTCAAGTGGGTGAGAGAGGTAAGGAATGCCCACGTCAGGATCAGTTCTCCACAACTGAGGAAAAGGTTAGGATGGCAACAAGCTGGGAGGGTGTTCACATTTCAGAGGGCAGCTCTGAACGGCCCAGCGCACAGTCTACCTGCTGGGTCATCTTGTACCAGCTGGTCCCAAACCATGCCAAGTAAGCCCTATGAGTGAAAAATACATACACGAACCTGGACTTTTTTTTCCCAACATGGTCAAAAGGGGATGGGTGTTTTCACTGTAACATGCAACCTATAAAGAGGCAGCATGGAGGTCCCCACACTGTGAGACCTGGGCCCTCTCCTGAAGCTAGCAGCTTTCTTTCAAGTGGGAGATCTGTTCAAAAAGGTCAAGATGTTAGTCGTCCTCCTGGTCACTGTTGTTGTTGTTTTAACTCCCTGCTTAACAATTAGACCACAAAGTAAGGATCTTTTGCGACAATGATAATTATTCTGAGTCTCCATTAGATGAGCCAAGGAAACCATGTTACACCTTCAAGTTTCCCTCCCCTTGTTCTGAGTCTCCTGGCCTCACAAGGGTGCCAGCCCTGAATGGCTGGAATGAATAAGACCTGTACTGAAGTCACTTGCTGGGAAATCTAACGCTCAACCATAGACCTCAGCAACTTGCTTTCGACACCTGTGATTAAGGAGACTGTACTTGGCGAAGCTTACAAGTACAGTCTGGGGCAGCCATGGACCAAGCATGGAAAGGGAAGGGTGAGAGAGGGCAGAGCCTGCAGGGGAGATGGGCTGGGCACAACTAGAAGGCTGGGCGTGGAGAAACCATCCGTAATTGGATTAGACAGCCGCCAGCAACCCATGCTTTCATCACATCAGCCCAGTTAGTGTGCTGTGCCTCAGCTAGTGGCCATGCAGGTGTGCTTTGCTTAAGGAAACCCAAAAGATATCCATGTTCTAGATTTACAATATGGATCCCGTATTGGGCATCCCACATGGTCCAACCTCCTGCCTCTCTTTCCCTTATTGCCTGGGGAGGGAATAGTGCCATTAGGAGCTCCAAGCGGAAAATGACACAGGCTACTGAGTGTTAACATTAATAGTATAAAAACAGCAAGCCAGACTGCTTTATGCACTTATCTATTTCAATCCTCAAAATACCTCTAAAGGTGTGTCTATTCCCAATGTACTGATGAGGTCTCCAGACATGCTCCATAAAACCCCTGGGAGATACCAGCTCACAACTGTCAGAATGGCTATTATCAAAAAGACAAGCAATAAAAAGTGTTGCTGAGGATGTAAAGAAAAGGGAACCCTTGGGTGCCGTTGGTGGGAGTGTAAATTGGTACAGCCACTATGAAAAACAGTATGAAATTTCCTCAAAAAATTAAAAATAGAAAATATGACATAATCCAGCAATTCCATTCCTGGGTATTTTTACAAAGAAAACAAAAACACTAATTTGAAAAGACACATGCACCTCTACGTTCATTGCAGCATTATCCACAATAGCCAAGACATGGAAGCAACCTAAGTGCCCATAGATAGATGGATAAAGAAGATGTGGTATATATATACAATGCAGTATTACTCAGCCATAGAAAAGAATGAAACCTTGCCATTTGTGACAACATGGATAGACATAGAGAGTATTACACTAAGTGAAACAAGTCAAAGAAAGACAAATACCATGTGATTTCACTTATATGTGGACTTAAAAAAAATAAACATGTACAAACATAAAACAGAAACAGTCAGATACAGAGAAGAAACAGGTGGCTGTCAGAGGGGAGGGAGTGGGAGGACGAATGAACTAGGTGAGGGAGATTAAGAGGTACAAACTTTCAGTTACAAAATAAATGAGTCACGAGGATAAAATGTACAATGTGGGGAATATAGTCAATAATAATGTAATATCTTTGTATGGTGACAGATGGTAACTAGACTTATCGTGGTGATTATTTTGAAATGTATAGAAATATCGAATTACTGTGTTGTGCACCAGAAACTAACATAGTATTGTAGGTCAATTATACATCAAAAACAAACAAACTCATAGAAGAAGAGATCAGATTTGTGGTTCCCACGGGCGGGGGTGGGGAGAGGGGCAACTGGATGATGGTGGTCACAAGGTACAAACTTCTCATTAGAGTATAAATAAGCACTAGGGATGTAATGTACAACATGGTTAATATAACTAACACTGCTGTATGTTATATATGAAAATTGTTGAGAGTAAATCGTGAGAGTTCTTATGACCAGGAAAAATATTTTTCTTTTTCCTTTCATATTATACCTACATGAGATGATGGATGTTCACTAACTTGTTGTGGTAATCATTTCATGATGTATGTAAGTCAAATCACTATGTTGTATACCTTAAACTTATACAGTGCTGTGTATCAATTATATCTCAATACAACTGGAAGAAAAACAAAACCCTAGAAGCCACAAAGTCTGTTGGATCTCAAAGCCCATGGCCCTAGGACTGATCAATACCACCTCTTATAATTAGTATTTACATGTAAATTTTGCTACTCCTCCCCAATAAGGACACTGTTTTAAACCCTGGATTACCTAGCACAGAAATCAGTGAATATTTTCTATGGATGCTATTACTTGATATTCCCAAATTCAGTGCACACACCCTACTTTCATAAGTTATAGTGAAACAGGGAATTGTAGCATCTGAGAGAAAGAAGGATGAAGAAACTCACATGTCAAAAGGAATCTGCAAGTACCTGACTGGGTACATTCAATTCTTGGTACAAACAAGATATACACTGTATTGTTTCTAAAAACATCCTTTATATAAGAAAATTAGATTCAATTCCCTGTAACAAGATGTCATGCTGATGAATTGGAGGTTAATTACTACAAGACACTAACCAATCAAGACAAATTTCAGTTGCAAACTGAATTGTAACCATAAAATTACGAACTACTAGGAACTGGGAACTATTTCCCATGTTTAACTGCTCGCCCCCTTTTAAATGTACACACACACACATACACATACACAGTGTATGCGTGTTCATATTCTTTCTAGTTTAATAAGTTGTCGAAAAACTAGGCATGTTATAAACATGCAGTTTTAAACGACAAGTGATTAGAATTATAATAACTCAGGTAAAGGATTACCATAAACTAGGACATGTTGTCAGGTATGAGTTAGCCTGGCCTAAAGGGCTCAGCAGGATAGTCTGTGTTTTGGCCAGCCCCGTCCACAGAGGTTCATGCCTCATCCTGTACGAATAGGTTCATACACTATTCTCTCTAGCAGTAAAAGCAAAGGAAAAAAAAAAAAGAATTCTCAGACATTTTGTATTTACAAATGGGAAAAGATTCCCCTAGGCCTCCTCTGTTTACTGCCATTGAGGAGGAGAATGCCAGCTCTCTGAACCATATATCAACTAATCCCAAGGTGGAGAAAAACTTATACTTAAAAACTGGACTTAAATGCCATTTCATATGTGACAGACCAATCAGAAACTGTGCATGCACATAGTACCTAAATAACTTCTAATCTTTCCCAGGAAGAAGGAAGGAATTTTACAAAACGAGTTGTTTTAAACATATATAAACTCACTTTATGACAAAAGTGCTTTTTCTGGGAAATAGCATCAGTATGCTCCACAAAATTTATGAGGTGGTTCCTAATAAAAATAATATATTGAGCATAAACTAACTCCTCTAGATTAAATTAAAGTTAAAAGCCATGGTATGGTGATAAGGCAGCTGTTAGTACTATCTAGTACAAGAACATGTTTTGAAATAGAAAAATATTCTACTCTATCTTTAAGAAAAGTAAGATTTTATTTTAGCTTAAGATTTAAAAGAAAAAATATGGAAATCCTTCTAAGATCATAAATAAGGCAAGGAATTCTCCTCTCATCATCCTTATTCACATACTGCAATAAGATAAGAAAAAGAAATAAAAGGCATACAGACTGGAAAGAAAGAAAGAAAACTGTTCCTATTAGCAGATGACATGACTGTCTATGTAGAAAATTCCAAGAAATTCTAAAACAAAGCAAAACAAACAAAAAAACAAACAAACAAAAAAAACCCCAACCCACCTCCTAAAACTATTACGAGAGTTCAGCAAATTGTATTTCAATATACTAGGAATGGAAAAAAAAAATACTTAGGTACAACTCTAACAAAACATGCACAGGAATCGTATGTTGAAAACTGTAAACTGCTAATGAAAGAAATCAAATAGAAACTAAAATACATGGGGAGACACACTGTGCTCAAGGAGTGAAAGACTCAACATCATACAGATGTCAGTTCTCCGCCAAACTGATATACAGGTTTAGTGCAATTCCTGGCAAAATGCCAGCAAGATATTTTAAATTGTAGACATGCTTATTCCAAAATTTATATCAAAGGCAAAGGACTAGAATAGCTAAAACAATTTTGAAAAAGAACAATGAAGTGAAAGGAATCAGTTTACCTGATTTCAAAATTTACTATAGAGCTACACCAATCAAAACTGTGTGATACTGGCAGAGGAAGAGACACAGATCAATGGAACAGAATAGGGAACCCAGAAATAAACCCACACAAATATGCATGACTGACTTTTGACAAAGGAGCAAAAGCAAGTCAGTGGAGGAATGACAGCTTTTTCTACAAATGAGGATGAACTAGATATCCTTTGGGGTGAAAAAAAACTGAACCTAAGTCTCATAAGTTATACAAAAATTAACTCAAAATGGGCCATGAACCATTTAAAATATAAAACTATAAATCTTTTAGAAAAAAGATAGAAGAGAATCTTTTGGAGTCTAGCACTAGCCAGAGTTCTTAGACACCAAAATCACAAACCATGAAAGAAAAAATTGATAAATTAGACTTCAGCAAAATTTAAAACTTCTGCTTAGCAAAGACCCTATCAAGTAGATAAAAAGATATGCTACAGACTTGGAGAAAATATTTACAAACCATAATCCGGCAAAGGACTCGTCTCTGGAGTACAGAAAGAACCCTGAAAACTCAACATTTAAAAACAATCCAGTTAGATAATCAGCAAAACACATGAACAGATGTTTTACCGAAAAGGATATATGGATTGCAAATAAAGGCATGAAAAGGTGGCTAAACATCATTAGCCATCAGGAAAATGCAAATTAAAACCACAATAACAGGGGGACCTTCAAAATGGCAGATGAGTAAGACGTGGAGATCACCTTCCTTCTGATAAATAGATCAAAAATACTTCTACAAGTGGAACAACTCCTACACAACACCTACTGAACGCTGGCAGAAGACCTCAGACTTCCCAAAAGGCAAGAAAATACCCATGTACCTGGCTGTGTGACTGATGGGGTCTTGGTGCACTGACCTGGTGTCAGGCCTGAGCCTCTGAGGTGGGAGAGCCAAGTTCAGGACATTGGACCACCAAAGACCTCTCTGCCCCACATAATATCAATTGGTGAGAGCTCTTCCAGAGATCTCCATCTCAGTGCTAAGACCGAGCTCCACCCAATGGTCAGCAAGCTCCAGTGCTGGACGCCCCATGCCAAGCATCTAGTAAGATAGGAACACAACCCCACACAAGAGCAGAAAGGCTGCCTAAAATCATACTAAGTTCACAGACACCTCAAAACACACCACCAGAAGTGGCCCTCCCTACGAGAAACACAAGATCTAGCTCCACCCACCAGAACACAGACACCAGTCCCCTCCACCAGGAAGCCTACACAAGCCACTGAACCAACCTCACCCACTGGGGGCAGACAGCAAAAACAATGGGAACTACGAATCTGCAGGCTGCAAAAAGGAGACCCCAAACACAGTAAGTTAAACAAAATGAGAAGACAGAGAAATATGCAGCAGATGAAGGAGCAAGGTAAAAACCCACCAGACCAAACAAATGAAGAGGAAATAGGCAGTCTACCTGAAAAAGAATTCAGAATAATGATAGTAAAGATGATCCAAAATCTTGGAAATAGAATGGAGAAAATACAAGAAACGTTTAACAAGGACCTAGAAGAACAAAAGAGCAAACAAACAATGATGAACAACACAATAAATGAAATCAAAAATTCTCTAAAAGGAATCAATAGCAGAATAACTGAGGCAGAAGAACGGATAAGTGACCCGGATGATAAAATACTGGAAGTAACTACTGCAGAGCAGAACAACAAAAAAAGAATGAAAAGAATTGAGGGCAGTCTCAAAGACCTCTGGGACAACATTAAATGCACCAAAATTAGAATTATAGGGGTCCTAGAAGAAGAAAAGAAAAAGAAAGGGACTGAGAAAATATTTGAAGACATTATAGTTGAAAACTGCCCTAACATGGGAAAGGAAAAAGTCAATCAAGTCCAGGAAGTGTAGAGAGTCCCAGGATAAATCCAAAAAGAAACATGCCAAGACACATATTAATCAAACTAACAAAAATTAAATATAAAGAAAAAATATTAAGAGCAGCAAGGGAAAAGCAACAAATAACCTACAAGGGAATCCCCATAAGGTTAACAGCTGATCTTTCAGCAGAAACTCTGCAAGCCAGAAGGGAGTGGCAGGACATATTTAAACTGATGAAAAGGAAAAACCTACAACCAAGATAACTCTACTCAGCAAGGATCTCATTCAGATTTGATGGAGAAATTAAAACCTTTACAGAGAAGCAAGAGCTAAGAGAATTCAACACCACCAAACCAGCTTTACAACAAATGCTAAAGGAACTTCTCTAGGCAGGAAACTAAAGAGAAAGAAAAGACGTACAAAAAAAACCCCAAAACAATTAAGAAAATGGTAATAGGGACATGCGTATCGATAATTACCTTAAATGTAAATGAATTAAATGCTCCAACCAAAAGACACAGACTGGCTGAATGGATACAAAAACAAGACCCGTATATATCCTGTCTACAAGAGACCCACTTCAGACCTAGGGACACGTACAGACTGAAAGTGAGGGGATGGAAAAAAATATTCCATGCAAATGGAAACAAAAAGAAAGCTGGAGTAACAATTCTCATATCAGACAAAATAGACTTTAAAATAAAGACTATTACAAGACACGAAGAAGGACACTACATAAAGATGAAGGGATCGGGCTTCCCTGGTGGCGCAGTGGTTGAGAGTCCGCCTGCCGATGCAGAGGACGTGGGTTCGTGCCCCGGTCCGGGAAGATCCCATGTGCCGCGGAGCGGCTGGGCTCGTGGGCCATGGCCGCTGAGCCTGCGCGTCCGGAGCCTGTGCTCTGCAACGGGAGAGGCCGCAGCGGTGACAGGCCTGCGTACCGCAAAAAAAAAAAAAAAAAAGATGAAGGGATCAATCCAAGAAGAACATATAACAATTGAAAATATTCATGCACCCAACACAGGAGCACCTCAATACATAAGGCAAAGGCTAACAGCCATAAAAGGGGAAACTGACAGAGAATCATAGTACGGTACTTCAACACCCCACTTTCACCAATGGACAGATCATCCAAAATGAAAATAAATAAGGAAACACAAGCTTTAAATGACACATTAGACAAGATGGATTTAATTGATATTTATAGGACATTCCATCCAAAAACAATAGAATACACTTTCTTCTCAAGTGCTCACGGAACATTCTCCAGAATCGATCATATCTTGGGTCACAAATCAAGCCTTAGTAAATTTAAGGAAACTGATATCGTCTCAGGTATCTTTTCTGACCACAATGCTATGGGACTAGATATCAATTACAGGAAGAGAATCTGTAAAACATACAAACACATGGAGGCTAAACAATACACTACTAAATAACCAAGAGCACTGAAGAAATCAAAGAGAAAATCAAAAAATACCTAGAAACAAATGACAATGGAAACACAACGACCCAAAACCTATGGGATGCAGCAAAAGCGGTTCTAAGAGGGAAGTTTATAGCAACACAATCCTACCTCAAGGTACAAAAAAAATCTCCAATAAACAACCTAACCTTACACCTAAAGCAATTAGAGAAAGAAAACAAAAAACCCGCAAAGTTAGCAGAAGGAAAGAAATCATAAAGATTAGATAAGAAATAAATGAAAAAGAAATGAAGGAAACAATAGCAAAGATCAATAAAACTAAAAGCTGGTTCTTTGAGAACATAAACAAAATTGATAAACCATTAGCCAGACTCATCAAGAGAAAAAGGGAGGAGACTCAAATCAACACAATTAGAAATGAAAAAGGGGAAGTAATAACTGATACTGCAGAAATACCAAGGATCATGAGAGACTACTACAAGCAACTCTATGCCAATAAAATGGACAACGTGGAAGAAATGGACAAATTCTTAGAAAAGCTCAACCTCTGAGACTAAACCAGGAAGAAATAGAAAATATAAACAGACCAATCACAAGCACTGAAATTGAAACTCTGATTTAAAATCTTCCAACAAACAAAAGCCCAGGACCAGATGGCTTCACAGATGAATTCCACCAAACATTCAGAGAAGAGTTAACACCTATCCTTCTCAAACTCTTCCAAAATATAGCAGAGGGAGCAACACCCCCAAACTCATTCTACGAGGTCACCATCACCCTGATACCAAAAGCAGACAAAGATGTCACAAAGAAAGACAACTACAGGTCAATATCACTGATAAACATAGATGCAAAAATCCTCAACAAAATACTAGCAAACAGAATCCAACAGCAGATTAAAAGGATCATACATCATGATCAAGTGGGGTTTATCCCAGGAATGCAAGGATTCTTCAATATACGCAAACCAATCAATGAGATAAACCATATTAACATACTGAAGGATAAAAACCATATGATAATCTCAACAGATGCAGAAAAAGCTTTTGACAAAATTCAACACCCATTTATGATAAAAACCTTCCAGAAAGTAGGCACAGAGAGAACCTATCTCAACATAATAAAGGCCATATATGACAAACCCACAGCCAACATCATTCTCAACGGTGAAAAACTGAAACCATTTCCATTAAGATCAGGAACAAGACAAGGTTGCCCACTCTCATCACTATTATTCAACATAGTTTTAGAAGTTTTAGCCACAGCAGTCAGAGAAGAAAAAGAAATAAAAGGAATCCAACTCGGAAAAGAAGTAAAACTGTCACTGTTTGCAGATGACATGATACTATACATAGAGAATCCTGAAGATGTTACCAGAAAACTACTATAGCTAATTAGTGAATCTGGTAAAGTAACAGGATACAAAATTAATGCACAGAAATCTCTTCCACTCCTATATACTAATGATGAAAAATCTGAAAGAGAAACTAAGGAAACACTCCCATTTACCACTGCAACAAAAAGAATAAAACACTGGGGAATAAACCTACCTAAGGAGACAAAAGACCTGTATGCAGAAAACTGTAAGACACTGATGAAAGAAATTAAAGATGATACAAACAGATGGAGAGATATACCACGTTCTTGGATTGGAAGAATCAACACTGTGAAAATGACTATACTACCCAAAGCAATCTACAGATTCAATGCAATCCCTAACAAACTGCCAATGGCATTTTTCACAGAACTAGAACAAAATATCGCACAATTTGTATGGAAACACAAAAGACCCCGAATAGCCAAAGCAATCGTGAGAATGAAAAACGGAGCTGTGGGGCCTCCCTGGTGGCGCAAGTGGTTGAGAGTCCGCCTGCCGATGCAGGGGATACGGGTTCGTGCCCCGGTCTGGGAGGATCCCATATGCCGCGGAGCGGCTGGGCCCGTGAGCCATGGCCGCTGAGCCTGCGCGTCCGGAGCCTGCGCGTCCGGAGCCTGTGCTCCGCAACGGGGGAGGCCACAACAGTGAGAGGCCCGCATACTGCAAAAAAAAAAAAAAAAAAAAGAAAAAAAGAAAAACGGAGCTGTGGGAATCAGGCTCCCTGAGTTCTAACTGTACTACAAAGCTACAGTAATCAAGACAGTATGGTACTGGGCTTCCCTGGTGGCGCAGTGGTTGAGAGTCCGCCTGCTGATGCAGGGGACACGGGTTCGTGCTCTGGTCTGGGAAGATACCACATGCCGCGGAGCGGCTGGGCCCGTGAGCCAAGGCCGCTGAGCCTGCACGTCCGGAGCCTGTGCTCCGCAACGGGAGAGGCCACAACAGTGAGAGGCCCGCGTACCGCAAAAAAAAAAAAAAAAAAAAAAAAAAGACTGTACGGTACTGGCACAAAAACAGAAATATAGATCAATGGAACAGGATAGAAAGCCCAGAGATAAACCCATGCACATATGGTCATCTTATCTTTGATAAAGGAGGCAAGGGTATACAATGGAGAAAAGACAGCCTCTTCAACAAGTGGTGCTGGGAAAACTGGGCAGCTACATGTAAAAGAATGAAATTAGAACCCTTCCCAACAGCATACACAAAAATAAACTCAAAATGGATTAAAGACCTAAATGCAAGGCCAGACACTATAAAACTCTTAGAGGAAAACATAGGCAGAACACTCTATGACATAAATCACAGCAAGATCCTTTTTGACCCACATCCTAGAGAAATGGAAATAAAAACAAAAATAAACAAATGGGACCTAATGAAACTTCAAAGCTTTTGCACAGCAAAGCAAACCATAAACAAGACGAAAAGACAACCCTCAGAATGGGAAAAAATATTTGCCAAGGAAGCAACTGACAAAGGATTAATCTCCAAAATATACAAGCAGCTCATGCAGCTCAATATCAAAAAAACAAACAACCCAATCCAAAAATGGGCAGAAGACCTAAACAGACATTTCTCCAAAGAAGATATACAGATTGCCAACAAACACATGAAAGGATGCTCAACATCACTAATCATTAGACAAATGCAAATCAAAACTACAATAAGGTATCACCTCACACCAGTCAGAATGGTTATCATCAAAAAATCTACACACACGGGCTTCCCTGGTGACGCAGTGGTTGAGAGTCCGCCTGCCGATGCAGGGGACACGGGTTTGTGCCTGGTCCGGTAAGATCCCACATGCCGCGGAGTGGCTGGGTCCATGAGCCATGGCCGCTGAGCCTGTGTGTCCGGAGCCTGTGCTCCGCAACGGTAGAGGCCACAACAGTGAGAGGCCTGCGTACCGGAAAAAAAAAAAATCTACACACAGTAAATGCTGGAGAGGGTGTGAAGAAAAGGGAACCCTCATGCACTGTTGGTGGGAATGTAAAATGATACAGCCACTATAGTGAAGAGTATGGAGGTTCCTTTAAAAACTAAAACTAGAACTGCCATATGACCCAGTGATCCCACTACTGGGCATATATCCTGAGAAAACCATAATTCAAAAAGAGTTATGTACCACAATGTTCATTGCAGCTCTATTCACAATAGCCAGGACATAGAAGCAACCTAAGTGTCTATCGACAGATGAATGGATAAAGAAGATGTGGTACATATATATAATGGAATATTATTCAGCCATAAAAAGAAACGAAATTGAGTTATCTGTAGTGAAGTAGATGGACCTAGAGTCTCTCACACAGAGTGAAGTAAGTCAGAAAGAGAAAAACAAATACTGTATGCTAACACATATATATGGAATCTAAAAAAATAAAGGTTCTGAAGAACCTAGGGGCAGGACAGGAATAAAGACGCAGACGTAGAGAATGGACTTGAGGACACGAGGAGGGGGAAGGGTAAGGTCAGACAAAGTGAGAGAGTGGCATGGACATATATACACTACCAAATGTAAAACAGATAGCTAGTGAGAAGCCGCCACATAGCACAGGGAGATCAGTTTGGTGCTTTGTGAACACCTAGAGGGGTGGGATAGGGAGGGTGGGAGGGAGACGCAAGAGGGAAGGGATATGGGGATATATGTGTACATATAACTGATTCACTTTGTTATACAGCAGAAACTAAGACAACATTGTAAAGCAATTATACTCCAATAAAGATGTTAAAGCAATAAATAAGTAAATAAATAAGAATAATGACAACACCAAATGCTCACAAGGATGTGAAGGACCTGGGTCATTGATATGACATTGCTGGTGGTTATGTAGAATGGCACAACCATTCTGGAAAACAGTCTGGCAGTTTCTTAAAAAACTAAATATGCCTCTCGTATACAACCTAGCAATTGTACTCCTGGGCATTTAACCCAGAGAAATGAAAACACATTCACTCAAAAACATATATATGAATGTTTATAGTAGCTTTTTTAAAAAAAATAGCCCCAAACTGGAAACAAATCCAGATGTCCTTCAAGAGTAAATGGTTAAATTAACAGTGATGTACATCCCTGACATGGAATACTGGTCAGCAATAACACGGGACACACAGAAACCTGGATGACTCTATAGAGAATTATGCTAAGTGGGAAAAAAACTAATCCCCAAATGTTACATATTGTATGATTCTACCTAACCTTCTTAAAATGACATTTCAGAGATGGAGGACAGACTAGTTGTAACCAGGGGTTAAAAAGATTACAGAGGTAAGGGCAAGTGGGTGTGGCTATAAAAGGGCAACAGGAGATACCCTTGTGTTGATGAAAATGTTCTGTATATTGACTATGTTAATATTAATGTCAATATCCCTACTGTGATATTGTAATATAGTTTTACCAAATATTACTATGGGGGGAAACTAGTGTATAGGATTGCTCTGTATTATTTCTTATAACTACATGTGAATGTACAATTATCTCAAAAAATTTTTTTTAATTTAATGGAAAAAAAGCTTTCAACAACAATACGTTCACTTGCCATCCTGAGGCAGCCTAAGCAGACAAATGGCTTCTTGCAAATCACATCATTTCCCAATATAGGCTGTCCAGATGTAGAACATATCCTGTCCATGTGTTACCACTTCATCAGGAAGTCACAGCTCCAAAGAGGTTAATTTTTAGGTCTTTATTTAGAAATCCCATCTTTAAGCTAAACTGCATTCTTAGCAGAAGGACCACTTCAGTTATAATAGTTTAGGATTATATACTACAAAAATAATAAACTAAGGGAAGAATTCAAAAGTAAGCAATCACAATAATTCGCACAAAAGAATTCCTAAGCCAATTGTTGAGCAACTTTCTGAAGGAACAAGACTATTTTAAACTAAAAGAATGCATATCCAAGACATGTTTATTGCAGGGTTATTTGTAATACTAAAAAATTGGAAACAACCTAAATGCCTAATTTGGAGTGATTAAACAAATTGTGCCCATCATTCTAGCATTATGCAATGGTTAAAAATAACAAGGTAGATCCACATGTACTGCCAGTAAATGATAATCAAGCTAAGTTATTAAGCTGAAAAAAGGTACAGAACAATGCAAAAGAATGATCCCATTTCAGTCTTCAAAACTATATTAGAATATGTGCCTATAAATAATAATAAGATGTCAATACATGAGATAGAGTAAATAAATGAGATAGAGTATTTTCAAAGTTGTTTGTAATGATTCGGGGGAAAGGGATGATGACTTGGATGGATGAAGGAGGAATGACTTTATGCTACAGACATTTTAAAAATGTATCTTCACCATAAAAAAAAAAAAGTCAATCGGAATGCAAATTCAGATTCCTATCAATCAACTGTGATTAAAACAACGTGTGTTTTCCACTTAATTCAACTTGGTAAAAAAAAAAAAACGTTACTTCTTTTCATATCATCTCATATCTCAGATTCAGGTATTTATCCAAATCTGTCACCGACTTGTTCCTTCTTAAAAAGTGACTAGAACAGGGACTCACAAACTCATGTCTTTCAAGGAACTCTACATATTAATAGGGAAGTTATTTGTTCACACAGATTCGAGAAATGCTGTTTAAAACATAAACAGGAAGGGGATAAGATAATCAGCCTTTTACTTGGCCAGTGTATGAAAAGATGCTTAGTGGATTTCAAAGTTTGAGAAACACTGAATTTGACCCCCTTGCTTTTGCAATATCCCAATGTTCTCTATATTATCCATCAAGTAGACAAAGACAGGAAATGGACTCAGTACGACCTCAGCACCTGGCACTATGATAGCACAGGGCATCATATATAAGGAGTACGTGATGTGCATATGCAAATAGGAGTTATAAAATCTGCAAGGTAGTTATAAAATCTCCAAGTAGTTTACATATTTGCCTTACAATTTTGTTTATACTATCATATTTACCAAGACAGAATAAATGTGATAACTCATTATTTCTATTCAAAAATCATTTGATAAACAGTAAAAATAAAGCCAAGTACTACTTTACAAAAAGTTCAGTTAAATAAATCTAACAAAACTGAGAAATTGGGTTCCACAAATGATAAGCAGAGTCTTCCCCAGTTATTTGGTAGTTCCCCTTAAAAAGCAAAAATCTTGTAATGGACTAAAATAGGATCTGAGGTGAGAGGACACTTAATTCTAGCAGAAGTGATCAGACAAGTCCCCTCCACATCCCAACCCCAATTTATTCCTCTTTTTTTGCCAAAAAATTTTAAATTTGTCGCACTTACTGAATATTCCAGATAAACTTTAGAATCACTTTGTTAAGCTCCAAATAAAGTGCAGAAGCAGTGGAATTGTTTTTAAATTATAAATCAATTTGGGGAGGAGTGACGTTGGTAATAGTCCAGCTTCCCACCTAGGAAAAATGACGTTTCACTATATTCAAATCGTTTTTCTATATCGTTCAGTAAGATTGGGTAGATTTTCCATAAATACGTCCTGCAATTTCTTATTAGAGTTATTCTTTGTCATCTGGATTATATTATTAAAAAGAAATGCAATGTTATTAATTTCAAATATATTACGCAATTCAATTAAGTTGTCCATCTAAACCTTAAGGGGATCCTTCAGGAGCCAGCCTGCTTGAATGAACAGTGAAGGATGATTTGTAATTAGTATGTTAATTTCACCTGTAAATAAAAAATTGTAAAACTCTTCAAGGTACTTAAAAGAGTTCTATCAAGTAGGCTACATATTCACCTTACAGTCTTATTTACTGTATTAATTTACAATACTGAGAATTATTAAATTACTAAAGTTAATTATTAAATCAGATAATATATTGCAAAGCACTTAGAATAGTGTCTGACACAGAGATATATTTTTAATAAATATGAATGACTGTTGTTATTAGATAAAAATGTCCACCTGGCTCCATTCTTGGCCACTAAGTTTGAATAGGTGGCATTAAAGTGTATGAGGTATGTATTTTGAGTAGACCCCGCTGCACCAGCTGTCTGGAGGCTGCCCTCTGGTGCAGGGCTCTCTAGATGACAGCCCCAAAAAGCTGCATACAGGTCGCTACAACAGCTAAACATCCCCAAGCCAGAGAACTCCGTGAGTGTTTTAATGATCACAAAAGAACAGGGAACTCCAGCTTTGCCCTCAGACTTGCCCAACCAAGGCCTGGTAGGAAAACTCCACTGCTAGTGAAAGCATCTCTGACCCTTCTTTGCTTGGGTTCCCTCTGGCCATCTTAATCTCTGTTCCACCGGGACATCCTGAGACTGGCAGAGCTCCTGGAGGGCTGTGGTCCCAGAGGTGCTGCAGCCCTTGCCTCAGCTCCCGGGGATGCATCCTCCTCCAGGGACAAGCCCAAGCCATGTGCTACTATGTTATTACCATGTTTGACTCCAGAGAAAGAGACAGTATTGTTTAAATGGTTGGTCTGCATCAGAAACGATTCTGAAATGTGTAGCTCAAGATAAGAAAATTTCACAGTGGTTATCTGAAACTTAAGAAGTAATCAAAACCTCCAACTAGCCGTATCACTTGAGTAACTTACTTTAACCTCTCTGTGGCTCAGTTTCCTTATCTGTAAAGTGGGCACAGCAGTACTTACCTAATGAGGTTGAGATTAAATAAACTGATATTTGTAAAGCACTTAGGATGGTACCTAGCACAGAGCAGTGCTCTCTAACTATTTCTTGAACAAATGAAAAAAAAAATAAACAAAATTCTACCTTAAACCTTAAGAGAATTTTTTTTAAAAAGTTAAAATTTTTAAAAGCTAAATTTTAGAAGCAATTGCATTTTTAAAGTCATTAATAAACATGAGGTACTGCATTCACTTGTGTTGGATTATATAACAGACAAAAAACTTATTCTCTTGGGAATTTCCAGAACCCTGCAGCACAGCCAAAATACACTGACCTTGAATACATTGTTCTTGAACAAAGTGGCTGTACTGAACATGGAATTGATGTTACTACTTCGTACCTAGCACACGGTGCCTAATGCTCTCATGCTCAATTATCTGACAGTGATGCCAGGATGGAAGAATAATACATAATTTTTAATCTTATTTAAAAGGTATTATGTACTCCCAGAGCACTTACAAGGAACCACTCTTCTGTTCTTCATGGTTTGCTCTCTGTTCATCAGCAGAAAGACAGCTGGTTTGGGAGCTGGTAATGGGTTTTTCCATTGTTTTCAAAAGGCAGAGAACTACCCACACGCTAACTTCCAGAGACACTACAGTGATCAGTCACCGGAAATCACACAGCAAAGGTCACCGTCTGAGATCCGACACATGGCTCCAGTGGCTCCCACTGCAAGGCCACTACCAGGCTGTGGCTCCAGACAGGACAGATGTGAAAGGGAATCTGTCAGTCAGAAGGGAGCAGCCTCACCTCCTACTCCATCAAAGGGAACAGACTCAGGGGTCAGGGAGGGGACCTGCTCAGTCACTGGGCCAGTCAGAGACCGGCCTTTGCACACCTAGCCCAGAGCCATCTCCACTCCCTACTCTGTTCCTCTGGAAGGCATCCTTCCTACTGTCAAGGAGCCTGCAGACTAGAGAGAGACAGAGGCTGAGCCCCTGTGCCCACTGGGCTTCTGCACCATGTGACAAACTGTAAATCACAGCCCCAGTCCAGGTCTCTGTTTTCTCACCTGTGAAGCGGAGGGGTGGGACCGGATGACTTCCAATAGGGATGCAGGTCATGAATAATGAATAATAAAATGAGGGATTATGAACCAATAAACGAAGTCTATCTATACCTTAGCACCAAGGATTGTGAGAAAGGAGCCAAAGGAGTGAGACACTCTTAATTTTTCAAAGAACAAAACTGTCAATACAGGCAGATTGAACAGACCTTACAAATTCTCCATTCCCCACCACTAGTTAAGACAACCAGATGTCATGCACCACAGTGGTGACGGAGCCCTTGATCAGATGCCCCTGCTCTGTGAAGCCTTCAGCAGCCCACAGGCAGAGCTGGTCATGATGCCCCTCTTGTGTTCTCAGAACAGGGGTATAACTGCCCATTTCTGCTCTCTTTTCCCCCACAGACTGGTCCAGAGCTGCTTTTGCCGAGTTCTGCAGTGTCCCTATGGAAAATACGCCACCTGGCATGCAGTAGGTGCTCAATAAATGACAATATCCCCCACGCTCACCAAAACCACAATAGCGTGCATGGGTCTTTGTACTGTCAGGTTCTCCTCTCCTCTCCTCTACTTCCCCACTGTCAGTCCTCATGTGGGATCCTGACAGTGAATACCCTACTTTTCTGAAAAACAACACAGCCACTCCAAGCTGCTCCTCTCCAAGTCTAGGGTGAGTGTCTGTGGACTCTATGATGCATCTGTGTCCTCCTTAAGCTAAAATGCCACTCTCCCCATGAGCTGTCAGGGTGTGCCTGCCTAACCCTCCCGCCCGCCACAGCATCCCCCGACGCTGGGTGGCCCCTGCAGTGTACATCATTGCTTGGCTGCTCTTCTCATCACTGACATGTGCAGCCTGAGATGCCACAGCTACCTGCACCCTTGAGATCCCTTTCTTGCTTAGGACACTAAAGACTTCTGACGTAGGCCACGAGG
Organism: Mesoplodon densirostris; assembly: GCF_025265405.1. Lineage (NCBI taxonomy): Eukaryota > Metazoa > Chordata > Mammalia > Artiodactyla > Ziphiidae > Mesoplodon > Mesoplodon densirostris. The sequence continues at coordinate 107,577,718 of NC_082664.1, forward strand.
CTGGCCCCTTGACTTCCTAAGAGCCTCCCTTGCCCGCTTCACTACCTTCCTCAAACTTCCAAACGCTGAAATTGAATTCAAGGCAAGTTCTTCTCTCTTTGAAAGGTTACAGCTAACAGCTTCTAAACTTTAAACGTGGAAAAGCATGGGGACCTACCCTACCCAGCTCCAGGGTCACGTGAATTAAGAGATGGCCCATTTCAAACAAGTCACACTGAGCAGCTCAAAGGAATGTCTCCCTCTGTGACAAGTGCAAAATTCAAACAAAGGCCATGATCAGGAATCGAGTGCGCTTCGCGACCCTGCCCCCCCAGGCCCCCTGCCGCCACGGCAACACACGTGGGCTGACACGGCATGTGAGCGCACCCCAGGAAGCAGACCGCAGCCCTTCCAGGCGCCCAGTGATTACAGGGCCAGGCTGAGTGCAGCCACGAGAACCCAGAAACAAAGCCTTCTGTGAAACCAGACACCGCACAAGGTCACAGAAACAGCAAGAGCTTGTCAAGCCAGAAAGCCCTTTGGTGAGGAATTTTCCTAAGCACCTGTGTCCAGCGTCGAAACAACAGCAGTCTGGACGCATACCTGAGGTGACAGGAGCACATATCCGGCCACCTCTTGGGAAAGACCGTTCAAGGTCATGGGCATTTAAGATGTGAGTCTCTTTCGGGCTTTTCTGTGGACTAACACCCAGGCACAGACCAAACAATCAGTTTGAAAACACTTGCGACAAGACAGACCCCCATCCTCGCTCACTGACGTGGCCTCAGGTGAGTTGAGAGGCAAGGGCAGATCAGCATCCCGACCAGGTGCCCTGCGGGGTGGCCCCCACATGTGCCTCAGCTACACAGAGCCCCTAACTCAACCCAGGGGGGCCTGAAGGGGCTCCTGAAAGTAACGCTTCTAAAGTCAAGTACTTAGAAGGCAACTCTGCTAGTAACTAATATGCCTTTTGTTTTGTTTTTAAAGAAATACAATCTCTCTTACCCTACCTGCCCTCCCTTCAGGAGTTTAAGGAAAATCACCATAAAGAGAAAACCAAAGTCAGTCAAAAGCTGCTTAAAGGATGTGTAATTACGTGCGATTTAGAAACTCTATGTATGATTAAAGCCAGAAAGAAGGCTGTGTTCTTGGCAAATGCTCAGCAACGTATTCAAGCAAATACTCTTTCAACTCTCGATACACTTCCTCCCATAACACACCTCCCTAATTTGCAAAGTTTGTTCAACAGGCCAGTGGTTCTCCAAGTGCACTCTAGGTCTAGCAGCAGCAGGGTCACCGCAGAACTTGTAAGAGACGTGCTGAGTCAGAAAGCCCTCGGGGGGCGGGGGGGAGGCAGCCAGGTGAAACTTCACAAGCCCCCCAGGGTTCCTGTTCCCAGAACCACAGCACAGGGAGATGGTCCTTCCCTGGCCACCCCTGCCCAGCTTCAGCCGGGGCTCACGGGCGTCACTCTCACATCTCAGAGGGGGCAGAGGACCTTCCCCAGGGTTTCCCCACAAGCGGGACCTTGGGACAGTCCATAGGTGGCATAACTGTGGTGGTAGCAGTGACGGGACACCAGGCTGAGACATGAGAAGAACACTGTCCAGGGCAGCAACCCTCAGCTTGTCTGCACACAGTACTCACCTGGGATGTCCTCACCACAGCTGACCGTCAGGGAAATGCAAGCAGAACCACAGTGAGATGTCACCTCACACCTGCGGGGATGGCTATCATCAAAAAGACAAGGGACAACAAGCATTGGCGAGGATGTGGAAAAAAGAGAGCCTTTATGTACTATTGGTGGGAATGTAAATTGGTGCAGCCACCATGGAAAATAGTATGGAGCTTCCTGAAAACATTAACAGTGGAACTACCATATGATCCAAGAATCTCACTTCTGGGTATAGACCCAAAGGAAACAAAATCATTATCTCAAAGAAGTGTCTGCACTCCCATGTTCACGGAAGCATTATTCACAATAGACAAGATATAGAAACAGCCTAATGTCCATCTACAGATGAATGGATAAAGAAAATGTGGTGTGTCTATATACACAATGGAATACTTTTCAGCAGTAAAAAAGAAGGAAATCCTGCATTTACGACAACATGGATAAACCTAGAGGTCATTACACGAAGTAAAACAATCTAGGCAAAGCTTAGAGAAAGGCAAATACTGCAGGGAATCACTAACATGTGGAATCTAAAAGAAAATGTTGAATTGAGAAAAACTTTCACTCTCAAGATAGTAGAATGAGGGTTGTCAAGGGCTGGGGGCATGGCGGAAATGAGGAGTGGCTGGTAACAGGGTTTCAAACTTTCAGTTTTAAGATGAATAAAGTCTGAGGATCTAATGTATAACATGGTGACTATATTGTATAAATGGAATGTGTTAAGCGAGCAGATCCTAAGCATTCTTATCAAAAAGAAGAGTAACTGTCAGATGATGGATGTTAATTAACTTGATGGTGGGAATCCTTTCACAATGTATAGGAACATCAAATCATCACCTTGTACACTTTAAAGAGCTATAATTTTATTTGCCAACTATACCTCAATAAAACGGGGGGGAAATACCGATGCCCTGTCCCACCTCAAGTGGTAATTCGACTGGTCTTGGGGGAGGGCAGCCTGGCTCTAGATTTAAAACGCTCCCCGGTGATTACAATGAACAAACAAGTTAGGGCTTCCTGCTGATCCATGACTGATAAAATAGAGACATGGCAGCACGAGAGATACCTGACACAGGGCTGTAGAGGGGCCGTGGCATGAGGGGGCCAGTAAATCTGAAGTCTGGCCTAGGACAAGTCAGGTGTCACCTATGCTGAGGGCTCCCAGGGACCTGGCACCACCAAAGGCTTGATGAAAATGCCTCAGATATTATCTACCTGTTTTCCTTATAAGGCATCTGGGGCTAAGGCATGTTAGTAATCACATGGCCCCCAACCCGAGTCAGAACTCACACCCAGGACCATCCGGCAGGCATGTGAGCTCAGCCCCAGGTCTCCCTGAGCTACAAAATGAGCAAGTGAGACCCCACCTCCTGTTTTCTGATCTAATATCCAATGACCAGCTCAATTAATTTTTTCTTTTTTAAAAAAAATTAAGTTATTTTAATTGTGGTAAAAATATAACATAAAAGTTACCATTTAAACCAATTTTTTTTTTTTTTTTTTTTTTTTTGCAGTACGCGGGCCTCTCACTGTTGTGGCCTCTCCCGTTGTGGAGCACAGGCTCCAGACACGCAGGCTCAGCGTCCATGGCTCACAGGCCCAGCCGCTCCGCGGCATGTGGGATCTTCCCGGACTGGGGCACGAACCCGTGTCCGCTGCATCAGCAGGCGGACTCTCAACCACTGCACCACCAGGGAAGCCCTAAACCAGTTTTAAATGCACAGTTCAGTGTTGTTAAATACATTCATATTGTTGAGCAACCATCATCAATCATCATCCATTTGCAGAATGCTATTCCTCTCAAAAACCTGAAACTCTGTACCCATTAAACACTAACTCCCCATCCCCCCCTTCCCCCAGGCCCTGGCAGCCACCCCTCTACTTTCTGTCTCTATGAATTTGACTACTCTAGGGACCTCATACAAGTGGAATCAAACACTATTTTTCTTTTTGCGACTGGCTTACTTCACTCAGCACAATGTCCTCAAGGTTCATCCACATTGTAGCATGTAGTGGAATTTTCCTTTTGAAGGCTGAATAATATTCTACATTTCTCCTTAAAGAAACAATTATCAGTCAAAAAAAAACTATACTCTATAGTCAAGCTCTGTATTTCCCATGCCTGAAAACCCAGACATTGCTCTCATGCAACAGACAGTTCTCACGCGATTTGTGGTAAACAAATCCTTCAATCCTTTGTGGGAAAATGTGCATGACATTCTCCATGTTTCAATCTCTGCCTGGTATCTTGGCCCCACATTTGGACCAATGGATCCAACCTGAATCATGAGGGATCCACGATGGCACTGTGGCCAATGTGACTTAAGACACAACATTCCTAAGCACAGAAGACTTGGAGGGGAAAGAACTGAAATCTGATGTGAAGGGACAGAGGGCGGGCTCATAAAGCCTCAGTGCATGGCCCTCCTCTTGTTAAGATCCTCTCTGTTTTGTCATAGTGTTAACTCTAACCCATAGCCTAATTCTTCAGCTATTTCCAAATTGGCAATTGACCAACAGTCAACTCCAAAGGAATAAAAATAATTGATTAAAATGGATTATACAATAAAGAAGATTTGCTCAAAACTGAAACATACAGAAACAGGGTGGATTTCTACTCAACCCAGTTTGCTCTGGGCTATAGCTCTATGTTTCAGTGATTCTCCCTGTCCTGCCCCCATCTCCCCACTGGCTTCGTCTTCAAGTTGGCTCCCCTTGTGGTCAAAAGATGGCTCCAGCACAACTGCAATGTGCAACCTTATTCACACTGCTTCCCAGAACCACCAAACCAAAGTCCTGAGTAGTGTTGTAATGAATCAACCCAAATTGTACTGTTAATGGTGGCCAGGAAATGCCTCCCCCTGATTATAATGTGGGCCTGTGTGACAGTCCATCCTTTGGGGATTGGGGGATGCTCTGATCCCCTTATGCCAAGTTTGAGATTAATGTCATCCAAAATGTGTGACTACTACATAGTGCAGATAGGGTCCTCAAAGGAAAACCTGGGTGTTGTGAGCAAAAGGAAATGGTTGCTGGCCCATGTCCCCCAAGGCACCTCACAGCTTAAGCAACACACCATGGGAACCCTTGTGTCAATATTTCACATACTTCTTACGAACTTTTTGATTAGAATATTAAGCTATCTAGCATTACAGCTTCCCCCTCTCCCCACTCAAGGAATTGATTCATCCCTATGAGCAAGTTAGAGTTCACAGGTACCTTGATCCTCCCTAATTATGTGTATGTTTATAAAGCTGCACTTCCAGGCCAAGAGCAGCCACGTGTACCTTTTATTTATTTATTTATTTTTATTTTTTTTAAATAAATTTATTTATTTATTTTTGGCTGTGTTGGGTCTTTGTTTCTGTGCGAGGGCTTTCTCCAGTTGCAGCAAGCGGAGGCCACTCTTCATCGCGGTGCGCGGGCCTCTCACTGTCATGGCCTCTCCCGTTCTGGAGCACAGGCTCCAGACGCGCAGGCTCAGTAGTTGTGGCTCACGGGCTTAGTTGCTCCGCGGCATGTGGGATCTTCCCAGACCAGGGCTCGAACCTGTGTCCCCTGCATTGGCAGGCAGATTCTTAACCACTGCGCCACCAGGGAAGCCCCACGTGTACCTTTTAGAAAACAACAGTCACTTCGAGCCTCAAGTTTTGCACAGCCCCCAACATTCTGGATGGGAACGTGTGATTGGGGGTTGGGCTGAAATCTTCTGAAACACCAGCTACTTACCTAGTATGGCAAAAACAATGACACAAAAGTATCTGAGTACTGTAGCCAGGGGAGATGATGATAAAAGTTCCCCTACTGGAAACAATTTTCTGACTTTCTTATCTATATTTGACCCTGATCCTAACCAGTACTTATTCAGAAAGAGAGGCACGCAAATGTGAGGCAAACTCTTTAATTCTGAGCTTAGAACATAAATCCATGTATTTATAATGTAAAGAGCACTTTGAATCAAGGAGTAGCAATGGCTCTACCCAAAGGGGAAGGAGAATGATTCTAACTATCGGCCTTCAACATCCCCCTCGCTCACAATCCTGAGATCAGCACGCACTGTGTATGATCTTTACTTACCTGCGGTGGAAAGAATAACAACAAATCACGACCGCTGCTCCTGGTCCACATTCCTCCTCCCCTTACCTACCATAAAAAGGACCTTTTGAAGCCTTCTTCCATTCTAATTCTTCACAAGCCTTTGTGTTCAGAATAGCCTGTTCAATATTAATTCCATGGAACAGAGCCTACTATTACTCCATGAGGAGTCAAAAAAAAGAAAAAGCATAGCAAAAATACCAGCCACTTTCAAAAAGTTCCTCTTTTTCCAGAGGCTAGAAAGTATTAATAAAATCAACTGCAAGAAAATATTTACACATGTAAAACAGCAATTTTTGATACGGTTTATTTCACAAATTTGTAAGTCAGAAAACTGATCATCAAACACCTGTTTCATGTTTTTTTAGAAATTTTCAAATTATTCCACAATTGCCATGGGGTTCTATCTTAAAGAAAAAAATTCATGCTTTGAGTTCAACTAAAATTCTATGTTTATTCACAGTCTGGGGGTCTCAGTGGAGAAGCACTTGATGCATGCGTGTAAAGAACATGAGCAGCGTGTTCATTTGAGAACTCAGCTGTGCAAACTGGTCTTTCCACACCTAAGCTGCTATTAATACACCACTAGAAGGGAGGATGTTTAAGCAATTCCCATGCTGTTAAAAAATTAAAAGACTTCCTGCCTACTTAAAAAAATTGTAGGCAGAGCAGGAGAAGGAAGGAGGAAGGGCAGGAGGGAAAGTCAGCCTGAACGGTTTGTAACCTGATCAGCACGCTGCTGGTAAACAAAGAACACCCTGGGCTTTACAATAATTGCCAAAAACTAAACAAACAAGCAAACAATCCAAACCTAACTGTGCCCTGAAATTTTTTCCTCTCCCTTATCATTGAACACGTCTCTTGCATAAGTCATTGCTTGTTTGTAGATGAACTTCAGTGAGCAGCCCGAGCCCTGGCCTGAGAGCTATTCTTTCCAGGATGCATTTGGGCCCCACCAGAGTTCACTCTGGGGGCACGTTCTGGCCCAGACCAACTGCCTCACCTTCCACTGCACCGTTTTCTTGTCCCTTTTTCTCATCAAATACACATGCACATGTAAGCACACACATCTGCAGGTGGGTCTGCTCCATTTGGGGGAATCTGGGAGCCCCAGGCAACAGCGGTGAGGACAGAGAAAGAGAGGGAAGGATGGGCGAATAGAGGGGTGGAGAATAGGAGGGTAGCATGCAGGGAAAATACTCACGAATCCTACTTAGTCTTGTTCTCCAGCCTGAATATCAACTGCCCCGCCACATGTTAGGAAAGCAGAGCAGCAGCAGGGTCTATAGATCAGTCCCTTCCTGATCTCCATGTCAGGGACTTGGACAGAAGGATGCACAACGGATGGATGGAGCCGACAGAAACAGCAGGGCCACCACCGTTCTGTTCCACGCCCCCCACCCGCTGCACGCTGAGGACCCCATTAGATGGAGAGTTGTGCTTCTTTACACAACAGGGGCCCAACTCTCATCAACAACCCCCACTCAAAGCTTCATCAATGGGATGAAGCCAGATGGAGCCATTCTCCAACTTTTAACGGTCCAAGAGACTGCCATGGGGACTAATAAGACACAACTGGAAACTTCTTATTGACTGGTGGTTTCTAAAGGTTTAGGGGTCAGAAATATCTTTGAGAATCTGATGACTGTAGGCGTCCCTCCAGCCCAGAACAAGGCACATAGACAAACTGTTGACACAATATTTCACAGTTTCATGGACTCCCACACCCTGAACCTACCCCTCCACTCCCCGGTTCAAAGGTCCTCAGGATAAAAATCTGCCCAACCTCTCTTCCCCTAACTCCTAATTAAAGCAGAAGGACATTTAGTCAGTCTATGGTGACTCACCATCACCTCCAAACTAGGAAGTCCGCCGACGTGGTGGAGACCCCAAATTCCATATCCGAGAGGAGTTACAGAGAGCTGGGGTACAGCTGGGAGGGGAAGGGACTTGAGAGGCAGCTAATGGCCCACTGGCACCCAGAGAGCCACAGAGGACAGGGAAGACCACAGAAAGGCTAAGACAATGTGCCCCAGGACAGAAGGGGCAAGTACCTCAAATCCTGCTTCAGAGGAACTGTGCCTGGGAAAACCTTTGAGCGTGTGCCGTGATGTGTAAGTTCAAAAACAAAACAAAACAAAATGGCCATGGTTAATGAATGTAAAAGCTGTGCTGCTGGCACACTCATCAGAATGTGGTAGAGACTCATAAGTTCCCAAGCAAAATGAGATACAGAAAATACCCATGTCAGTGCTGGCAGATAAAAGTACCATTAAGCCCCCTTAGTATCCTGGTCTAATTAAACCTTTCCACAAACGCCAGCAATCAATAAAAAATTATTCCTCCTTCAATGTGGGCTCCAGTTTTAATTACTAGTAGTGTAACACGCTGAGATTCTGAGAGCATCTGATATGCTGGGACACATTTCTTACCAAGTTTAAAAGAAAGGGATGACGGGAGAGCATCTTCCTACTTTCCCCGCACGCAGGCAGCTCTGCTGCTAGATTGAGGGTTTAGGAGGCTCCTGGGAGTAGGCCTAGGAGTGGAGCTCTAGGAATTTTTACAGAAACAGAACAGAAGGGAGCCAGCAGAAAAGGGAGAATATGGGGCTTCCCTGGTGGCGCAGTGGTTGAGAGTCCGCCTGCCGATGCAGGGGACGTGGGTTCGTGCCCCGGTCTGGGAGGATCCCATGTGCCGCGTGAGCCACGGCCGCTGAGCCTGCACGTCCGGAGCCTGTGCTCCACGGCAGGAGAGGCCACAACGGTGAAAGGCCTGCGTACCGCCAAAAAAAAAAAAAAAGAAAAAGAAAAAAAGAAAAGGGAGAAGATGAGTTAACTTCCATTCATTTTCTGATGCCTTATACTTGTTAAAGCAAAGATGAGTGAGTTTGGCAACGTTTTAAAGGGTTTAAGTGATTTAAACCATATCACACAAAACATATCCCTTCATGGACAAATCAGCCACAAGATGCAGCCTAGAAAGGCAGAGAAATGTTATTTTTTGATGCTGTTTGCTTACAAAGAAAATATTAAGTCTTTCTGTTTAAAAGTTTTCACAAAACAGAGCAAAACATTTATTCACACACTTAAAACTCTTGCTGACTCTTTTGATATATTCTGTGCCAAAAAGAGTTAAAATAAGAGATTAGGTAAACTATTTTTTTTGCAACAAACATAAAATGGGCTTATATTTCACATTGGCTAAAGGTATTAATATGTAAGCTCTGATCGGCCAGAATGGTGCACTTGTACTTTAAAACCTGATACCTCTTGCACAATGCCACGCTGTAGAAAGGGCATCTGATCAATATTTTCTTTGGAGAGACTACATATCAACTGAAATCAAAGCTACGGGAGGAAAAAAAATCTCAGTGCAGCTGAAGATATCAGGAGACCTCAGTCCAATTTCCTGGGAAAATGAGCTCATCCAAGGTCCTGAAGGGTGGCCTGTGTGGGAAAAGGACCTGTGGATTTCCAAAGAGTCCACCCCCTCCTCCAGGAGGATAGTTTTCTAACTCTAAGTCCGGCTGTCTCCCCAACAATATGAATTTTACCTCATTGCTAGAAGAAACACACACCACTGGGCTGCAGGCTGAGGAACTCTTGGAATTCCTGTTATTTAGCAGCATTCTCAGGAAAACATCACCCCCACACAAACACACAAATATTCAAGCAATGCTAAGGATCTGAGCTGGGAGATAAGACAAGCACAGTGCTCCCCACCTCTCCCTATCCTAGCAGTACCAGCAGGAAGTGTGGCCCCCACCAGCCAGGATGCTGGCTGCCTGGAATGAAACAAGCTGGGTGCAAGTATGAAGTTCTGTTCATGCGCAACATCCCGTGACAACCTATTTTAACTAAGAGCCACACATTTTAATATATTCAATACCATCATTTCTAAAAACATATCAAAGTAAAACCTACCTATGAGACCATTATACTTGCAAATTATTGAATACCAACAATAAAAAATATTTTCTGGGTTATTCAAAACAGTCATAAAGCTTTTTCATTACATTTTTTATTTTAAAACAGCTTTTAGAGGGGAAAAAGGAACGTCGCTTTTGGTTTCAGTTTTTCAAAATTTCATAAAGAGTCAGGAAAAAATACAAGCCACGCCCAACCAGGTAATTACGGTTATGCCTTGTGCACTGACATACCCTTTCTTACTTCACAGTGGTAGCAACCTTGATAAAAACACCACTTCCAAACAAAACCGCAGCACAGAATTACAGCCTACCTGGAAAAGAAAGATGGAACAGAAAAATCCATGCTCAGAAAAGATATTTCCTCTGAACTATTAAAAATAATACTACTGAGATGGTTCTTCCCCTAGCGTACTTATTAAGAGGTCACATAAAGAATCTAATACAGGCATGCAAAAATGAACGATTTACAACTAATAATCCAGAGAACACAAATATGGATGGGAAAATTAATGATTCCCATTGACCAATGCAAAACACCTATCTGGGTTTTCCAATAGCTCAAAAGGCATCCTGGGAGGGTAGGGGTCAAGGGCACACCTGGAGGAAGCGCACTCATACAACATGCAGCCCTGGAATAAAGTGGCTGGCTAGCTGAAATGGAGTCTTTCTACAAATAAAATGATCAATTTCTCACTTGCTTAAGTAACCTCCTGTTGAGTAACTTAAATTAACAAAATAACTAACTTAGTACAGAACTGTAGGTACAATATGATCATGACAAAACATTTTAAAGTGGTGCTGCTTCTGATGCCTGCAAGAATAAATCAACAGGTGTGCTTCCTACCACCCACAGTAACTGCACCCACTTTGGCAGAGGTTAACATTGTGAAATTTTTAAGAAGAGGACTTAAACAGGGATAAAAAGACAGATCCCTGTAGACCCGCAGAGAGTGAAATAATCAAGAAGTGAGTTATTCAATCACCAACTCAACTACTCAGATACATGAAGATATATTAAGAATAATGCCCCCCCAAAAAAATGAGAGAGAGAAAACCACACCACCACCTCCACAACTACCACAAAAAGAATGACCCTTGAAGCACGGAATGTAATGATTAGTTTTTCTCTGTCAATGGATGAAAGTTATTGTTAACCATTCATTAAATTGGAATTTTCAGAATACCTACTTCATCCTCATTTTGTTAAGATACAAATCCATTAAGCAGAAAACCAAGGAAAAGTAGGGGTAGGAATCAGAAGAAAGAGAACCAAAGTGTGGACTTGTACTCAGCAAAGCCAAGTGGGAGGGGATGAGGACTTCCGGGGGTTAGGAAAGCCTTGTGGGACTCAATTCATCACTTGGGTGATGAACGGTTTATCAGTATTGAATTATTTAAACCTTAGAATGAATGAACTAGGGGAATTCTGGTGCAATGGAAAACCCTCCCGGGATACTCTGATGACTTAAGAATGAAGAACACCTGCTTGGCCCTGAGAGTGCTCTGTGCCTGCCTGTGGCCCAGCCTCACTCCCGTCCCTGCTCCCTCCCTCCACATCTCCACATGTTGCTTCCGGCCCTGGACTCAACATCTAACACCTTTCTTCCTCCTGCCCCAGCCAGCCAATGCGCAGGACTGGGAGCCCTCTCCCATGTGTGCCATTGGCACGCCCACCATGGGACACTCAGCACTAGCAAAGCAACATTTACCCACCTGTCTTCTCCCTGCTGGACCATGAACTTGAGGATAGTTCTTGAGGGTGGTGCCCGGTACACCGCTGACTCACAACACAGGCTGGCTGAGGAGTGAGCTGTCAAATTATGGGGGAAATTTCTGCAGTGCTAGAGTACTATAAAGAACGTGGCCACTCTAAATTAAGGTAAGATTAGTCTGAACTATAGAAACACAAGTTATCTAGCAACTGTATAATGTTTTCTTTTTAAAGTCCTTTCACTTCTATTGCTCAGATGCATTCTCACCATATTTCTAAATAAGAAATGCTGGCATGATTGTTTGGTTCCAGAAAGAGAGAAAGAATACACTAAGTTTGTATCCATCCCAGAACAAAGATTGAGATTTTAAGTCCGGGGTTTATGCAATAAAGAGCAAATCTTCTGGAAAAAAACAAACTGTGGTATATCCATCCAACAGAACACTATTCAGCCATTAAAAAGTAATGCACAGCATGGCGACGACCACAGTTAACAACACTGTTCTGCATATTTGAAAGTTTCTAAGAGAGTAAATCTTCAAAGTTCTCACCATGAGAAAAAATTCTGTAACTAGGTGAGGTGATGGGTGTTAACCAGACTTATTGTGTGATCACTTTGTAAATATATACAAATAATCAAATTAGTATGCTGTACAACTGAAACTAATATAATGTTACATGTCGATTATACCTTAATAAAAAATGAACTAACAAGACCAAAAAAAGAGATTACAATAAATTACAATTTAAAACCTTAAGATTATAATGTCAAATTTTTTAAAAAAGGAATGAAGGGGCTTCCCTGGTGGTTCAGTGGTTAAGAATCTGCCTGCCAGTACAGGTGATACATGTTTGAGCCCTGGTCCGGGAGGATTCCACATGCCGTGGAGCAACTAGGCCCATGCGCCACAACTACTGAGCCTGCGCTCTAGAGCCCGTGAGCCACAAGTATCGAGCCCACGTGCCACAACTGCTGCAGCCCACGTGCCTAGAGCCCATGCTCTGCAACAGGAGAAGCCATCACTATGAGAAGCCTGCGCAACGCAAGGAAGAGTAGCCCCCGCTTGCTGCAACTAGGGAAAGCCCACGTGCAGCAACAAAGACCCAACACAGGCAAAAATAATTGAAAAAAAAAAAGAATGAAGGATTGATATATGCTACAACATGGATGAACCTTAAAAATATAATAAGTGAAAGAAGCCAGAAACAAAAGGTCACATAGTGTATGATTTCACTCATATGAAATGTTCAGAGTAGGTAAATACATAGCGACAGATCAGGGGTTGTGAGGGGCTGGTGGGAAAGGGGACCAGAGAAAACTGCTCAATGGGTATAGAATTTCCTGTTGGGCTGATGAAAATGTTCTGGAACTAGATAGTTAGAGATAGGGGTTGCAAAACATTGTGATGAACTAAATGTCACTGAATTGTTCACTTTTCAACGGCTAATTTTATGTAATGTGAATTTTACCTCAATAAAAAATAATAATAAACTTTTTTAAAAAAAAGCAAATGTCCCACCACATACATCAGAAAGGAAGTCTTAAAACAGACTCTCAATGACTCTGAAAACACACGGCACCTTAGTGGAGCTGTGGATTCGAAGCCAACGTAAAGCATTATCACTGAAACAGTGTTGTTAAAAAATACACTAGAGAGCTACACGTGGAACAACTCCTACAGAACACCTACTGAACGCTGGCAGAAGACCCCAGACCTCCCAAAAGGCAAGAAACTCCCCACATACCTGGGTAGGGCAAAGCGGAGAGATTCCCGCACAGAGGATCGGTGCCGAGCGGCACTCACCAGCCCGAGGGGCTTGTCTGCTCGCCCGCCGGGGCGGGCGGCGCTGGAAGCTGAGGCTCGGGCTTCGGTCAGAGCGCAGGGAGAGGACTGGGGCTGGCGGCGAGAACTCAGCCTGAAGGGGGCTAATGTGCCACAGCTAGCCGGCAGGGAGTCCGGGAAAACTCTGGAGCTGCTGAAGAGGCAAGAGACTTTTTCTTCCCTCTTGGTTTCCTGGTGCGCGAGGAGAGGGGATTAAGAGCGCTGCTTAAAGGGGCTCCACAGACGGGCGCGAGTCACGACTAAAAGCGCGGAGCCCAGTGACGGGCGTGGGACGCTGGGGCTGCTGCTGCCGCCGCCAAGAAGCCTGTGTGCGAGCGCAGGTCACTGTCCACACCGCCCTTCCGGGAGCCTGTGCAGCCCGCCACTGCCGGGGTCCCGGGATCCAGGGGCGGCTTCCCTGGGAGAACGCACGGCGCGCCTCGGGCTGGTGCAACGTCACGCCGACCTCTGCCGCTGCAGGCTCGCCCCGCACTCCGTGCCCCTCCCTCCCGCCCGGCCTGAGTGAGCCAGAGTCCCCGAAGAGGCTGCTCCTTTAACCCTGTCCTGTCTGAGCGAAGAACAGACGCCCTCCGGCGACCTACACGCAGAGGAGGGGCCCAATCCAAAGCTGAGACCCAGGAGCTGTGAGAACAAAGAAGAGAAAGGGAAACCTCTCCCAGCAGCCTCAGAAGCAGCGGATTAAAGCTCCACAATCAACTTGATGTACCCTGCATCTGTGGAGTACATGAATAGACAACAAATCATCCCAAATTGAGGAGCCAGGAGTCAGTGCTGTGCCTCTGAGGTGGGAGAGCCAACTTCAGGACACTGGTCCACAAGAGACCTCCCAGCTCCACATAATATCAAACGGCGAAAATCTTCCAGAGATCTCCATCTCAACACCAGCACCCAGCTTCACTCAACGACCAGCAAGCTACAGTGCTGGACACCCTATGCCAAACAACTAGCAAGACAGGAACACAACGCCACCCATTAGCAGAGAGGTGGCCTAAAATCATAAAAAGTCCATAGACACCCCAAAACACACCACCAGACGTGGACCTGCCCACCAGAAAGACAAGATCCAGCCTCATCCACCAGAACACAGGCACTAGTCCCCTCCACCAGGAAGCCTACACAACCCACTAAACCAACCTTAGCCACTGGGGACAGACACCAAAAACAACAGGAACTACGAACCTGCAGCCTGCAAAAAGGAGACCCCAAACACAGTAAGATAAGCAAAATGAGAAGACAGAAAAACACACAGCAGGAGAAGGAGCAAGATAAAAACCCACCAGACCTAACAAATGAAGAGGTAATAGGCAGTCTACCTGAAAAAGAATTCAGAATAATGATGGTAAAGATGATCCAAGATTCTATTTCCCAGATCCAAAATCTTGGAAATAGAAGAGACAAAATGCAAGAAACAGTTAACAAGGACCTAGAAGAACTAAAGATGAATCAAGCATCGATTAAAAACACAATAAATGAAATAAAAAATACTCTAGATGGGATCAATAGCAGAATAACTGAGGCAGAAGAACGGATAAGTGAGGTGGAAGATAAAATAGTGGAAATAACTGCTGCAGAGCAAAATAAAGAAAAAAGAATGAAAAGAACAGAGGACAGTCTCAGAGACCTCTGGGACAACATTAAACGCAACAACATTCGAATTATAGGGGTTCCAGAAGAAGAAGAGAAAAAGAAAGGGACTGAGAAAATATTTGAAGAGATTATAGTTGAAAACTTCCCTAATATGGGAAAGGAAATAGTTAATCAAGTCCAGGAGGCACAGAGAGTCCCATACAGAATAAATCCAAGGAGAAATACGCCAAGACACATATTAATCAAACTGTCAAAAATTAAATACAAAGAAATCATATTAAAAGCAGCAAGGCAAAAACAACAAATAACACACAAGGGAATCCCCATCAGGATAACAGCTGATCTCTCAGCAGAAACTCTGCAAGCCAGAAGGGAGTGGCAGGACATAATTAAAGTGATGAAGGAGAAAAACCTGCAACCAAGATTACTCTACCCAGCAAGGATCTCATTCAGATTTGATGGAGAAATTAAAACGTTTACAGACAAGCAAAAGCTGAGAGAGTTCAGCACCACCAAACCAGCTTTACAACAAATGCTAAAGGAACTTCTCTAGGCAAGAAACAAAACAGAAGGAAAAGACCTACAATAACGAACCCAAAACAATTAAGAAAATGGCAATAGGAACATACATATCGATAATTACCTTAAATGTAAATGGACTAAATGCTCCCACCAAAAGACACAGATTGGCTGAATGGATACAAAAACAAGACCCATATATATGCTGTCTACAAGAGACCCACTTCAGACCTAGAGACACATACAGACTGAAAGTAAGGGGATGGAAAAAGATATTCCATGCAAATGGAAACCAACAGAAAGCTGGAGTAGCAATTCTCATATCAGACAAAATAGACTTTAAAATAAAGACTACTAGAAGAGACAAAGAAGGACACTACATAATGATCAAGGGATCGATCCAAGAAGAAGATATAACAATTGTAAATATTTATGCACCAAACATAGGAGCACCTCAATACATAAGGCAAATACTAACAGCCATAAAAGGAGAAATCGACAGTAACACAATCATAGTAGGGGACTTTAACACCCCACTTTCACCAATGGACAGATCATCCAAAATAAAAATAAATAAGGAAACACAAGCTTTAAATGATACATTAAACAAGATGGACTTAATTGATATTTATAGGACATTCCATCCAAAAACAACAGAATACACATTTTTCTCAAGTGCTCATGGAACATTCTCCAGGATAGATCATATCTTGGGTCACAAATCAAGCCTTGGTAAATTTAAGAAAATTGAAATTGTATCAAGTATCTTTTCCGACCACAATGCTATGAGACTTGATATCAATTACAGGAAAAGAGCTGTAAAAAATACAAACACATGGAGGCTAAACAATACACTACTTAATAACGAAGTGATCACTGAATAAATCAAAGAGGAAATTAAAAAATACCTAGAAACAAATGACAATGGAGACACGACGACCCAAAACCTATGGGATGCAGCAAAAGCAGTTCTAAGAGGGAAGTTTATGGCAATACAATCCCACCTTAAGAAACAGGAAACATCTCGAATAAACAACCTAACCTTGCACCTAAAGCAATTAGAGAAAGAAGAACAAAAACATCCCAAAGTTAGCAGAAGGAAAGAAATCATAAAAATCAGATCAGAAATAAATGAAAAAGAAATGAAGGAAACGATAGCAAAGATCAATAAAACTAAAAGCTGGTTCTTTGAGAAGATAAACAAAATTGATAAACCATTACCCAGACTCATCAAGAAAAAAAGGGAAAAGACTCAAATCAATAGAATTAGAAATGAAAAAGGAGAAGTAACAACTGACACTGCAGAAATACAAAAGATCATGAGAGATTACTACAAGTAACTCTATGCCAATAAAATGGACAACCTGGAAGAAATGGACAAATTCTTAGAAATGCACAACCTGCCAAGACTGAATCAGGAAGAAATAGAAAATATGAACAGACCCATCACAAGCACTGAAATTGAAACTGTGATAAAAAATCTTCCAACAAACAAAAGTCCAGGACCAGATGGCTTCACAGGCGAATTCTATCAAGCATTTAGAGAAGAGCTAACACCTATCCTTCTCAAACTCTTCCAAAATATAGCAGAGGGAGGAACACTCCCAAACTCATTCTACGAGACCACCATCACCTTGATACCAAAACCAGACAAGGATGTCACAAAGAAAGAAAACTACAGGCCAATATCACTGATGAACATAGATGCAAAAATCCTCAACAAAATACTAGCAAACAGAATCCAACAGCACATTAAAAGGATCATACACCATGATCAAGTGGGGTTTATTCCAGGAATGCAAGGATTCTTCAATATACGCAAATCAATCAACGTGATACACCATATTAACAAACTGAAGGAGAAAAACCATATGATCATCTCAATAGATGCAGAGAAAGCTTTCGACAAAATTCAACACCCATTCATGATAAAAACCCTGCAGAAAGTAGGCATAGAGGGAACTTTCCTCAACGTAATAAGGGCCATATATGACAAACCCACAGCCAGCATCGTCCTCAATGGTGAAAAACTGAAACCATTTCCACTAAAATCAGGAACAAGACAAGGTTGCCCACTCTCACCACTCTTATTCAACATAGTTTTGGAAGTTCTAGCCACAGCAATCAGAGAAGAAAAGGAAATAAAAGGAATCCAAATCGGAAAAGAAGAAGTAAAGCTGTCACTGTTTGCAGATGACATGATACTATACATAGAGAATCCTAAAGATGCTACCAGAAAACTACTAGAGCTAATCAATGAATTTGGTAAAGTTGCAGGATACAAAATTAATGCACAGAAATCTCTGGCATTCCTATATACTAATGATGAAAAATCTGAAAGTGAAATCAAGGAAACACTCCCATTTACCATTGCAACAAAAAGAATAAAATATCTAGGAATAAACCTACCTAAGGAGACAAAAGACCTGTATGCAGAAAATTATAAGACACTGATGAAACAAATTAAAGATGATACAAATAGATGGAGAGATGTACCATGTTCCTGGATTGGAAGAATCAACATTGTGAAAATGACTCTACTACCCAAAGCAATCTACAGATTCAATGCAATCCCTATCAAACTGCCACTGGCATTTTTCACAGAACTAGAACAAAAAATTTCACAATTTGTATGGAAACACAAAAGACCCCGAATAGCCAAAGCAATCTTGAGAACGAAAAATGGAGCTGGAGGTATCAGGCTCCCTGACTTGAGACTATACTACAAAGCTACAGTAATCAAGACAGTATGGTACTGGCACAAAAACAGAAAGATAGATCAATGGAACAGGATAGAAAGCCCAGAGATAAACCCATGCACATATGGTCACCTTATCTTTGATAAAGGAGGCAGGAATGTACAGTGGAGAAAGGACAGTCTCTTCAATAAGTGGTGCTGGGAAAACTGGATAGGGACATGTGAAAAGTATGAGATTAGATCACTCCCTAACACCATACACAAAAATAAGCTCAAAATGGATTAAAGACCTAAATGTAAGGCCAGACACTATCAAACTCTTAGAGGAAAACATAGGCAGAACACTCTATGACATAAATCACAGCAAGATCCTTTTGGACCCACCTCCTAGAGAAATGGAAATAAAAACAAAAATAAACAAATGGGACCTAATGAAACTTCAAAGCTTTTGCACAGCAAAGGAAACCATAAACAAGACCAAAAGACAACCCTCAGAATGGGAGAAAATATTTGCAAATGAAGCAATGGACAAAGGATTAATCTCCAAAATTTATAAGCAGCTCATGCAGCTCAATAACAAAAAAACAAACAACCCAATCCAAAAATGGGCAGAAGACCTAAATAGACATTTCTCCACAGAAGATATACAGACTGCCAACAAACACATGAAAGGATGCTCAACATCTTTACTCATTAGAGAAATGCAAATCAAAACTACAATGAGATATCATCTCACACCAGTCAGAATGGCCATCATCAAAAAATCTAGAAACAATAAATGCTGGAGAGGGTGTGGGAAAAAGGGAACACTCTTGCACTGCTGGTGGGAATGTGAATTGGTACAGCCACTATGGAGAATGGTATGGAGGTTCCTTAAAAAACTACAAATAGAACTACCATATGACCCAGCAATCCCACTACTGGGCATATACCCTGAGAAAACCATAATTCAAAAAGAGATATGTACCAAAATGTTCACAGCAGCCCTATTTACAATAGCCCGGAGATGGAAACAACCTAAGTGTCCATCATCGGATGAATGGGTAAAGAAGATGTGGCACATATATACAATGGAATATTACTCAGCCATAAAAAGAAACAAAATTGAGCTATTTGTAATGAGGTGGATGGACCTAGAGCCTGTCATACAGAGTGAAGTAAGTCAGAAAGAGAAAGACAAATACTGTATGCTAACACATATATATAGAATTTAAGAAAAAAAATGTCATGAAGAACATAGGGGTAAGACAGGAATAAAGACACAGACCTACTAGAGAATGGACTTGAGGATATGGGGAGGGGGAAGGGTAAGCTGTGACAAAGTGAAAGAGCGGCATGGACATATATACACTACCAAAGGTAAGGCAGATAGCTAGTGGGAAGCAGCTGCATAGCACAGGGAGATCAGCTCGGTGCTTTGTGACCGCCTGGAGGGGTGGGATAGGGAGGGTGGGAGGGAGACGCAAAAGGGAGGGGATATGGGAACATATGTATATGTATAACTGATTAAATTTGTTATAAAGCAAAAAATAAAATAAAATATAAAATGGAAAAAAAATACACTAGAATTTGGTTGAACTGGTTTAGTACTCTCTATTATTCTATTACCTCTAAAAACTCTTCACAATATTTATAAAGTGTACCCTTTCTCTGTGTTGAAAGCCTTTATTTGTAATGAAATCTAATTTCTCTTATTCAGTAAGTCCCCAGCAGTCTCCTGTATGTAATTCCTTGTTGTAAACACTAAACCAACTGTATTACTCATGAAGGTTGATGATTTTAGCAAATGAATAACTTATTTTTACTTCCAAAAGTCCTCTTTTTTTCTTCTGATAAAAGTAGTGTAACCAAAAAAAAAAAAAGGGAAGAAAAAGAAAAAGAAAAAAAAATAAGCTTATTTGTGAATATTCCTCCCCATTATACATTGTAACATTCTTGGTGACTTTTTCTGATTAATAAGGAGAAAAGTTATATCCCAGTTAAGACAGAAAAGCCCCATGTAATTAAAAGCTCTACCAAGCAATGAAAAGCTGATCCTGTAGTGAGAAGGTGTGGGCTGAAGGAAGATGGGGTGTTAAATACGCAAACTGAGTACCTATTTATTACTAATACAGCAGCAGCAAAAACAAATCAGATGCAATGCCAAGCGTTCTCATTAGCAACAATTATGTTTTCCAGAAGAATAAAAAACTGAAACACGTACCCATACCTGGCACATGCACACAGCAAGGACCACTCCTAAGGGACCCATGAGGGGAAAAAATGCTTTAAAAACAAGACACTCTCTCTCACTAAAGGCCACTCATGTTAACAGGGTCACACTGGGCAGCACAGCCTCACTGCTGGGGAGCACTGCTAGAAGTGTATGGCCATTATTGAAAGTGTATCCATGTTCATTGCAGCATTATTCACAATAGTCAAGGTATCCACATCTAACCTAAATATCCGTTGACAGATGAATGGAAAAGAAAACGTGAGATATCTCTATATCACATACATATATATATATACATGTGTGTGCATGTATGTGTGCATGTACATACATATATATATACACATATATGTATATATACAATATATATACACATATAATATTATTGTCATAAAAATGAAGGAAATCCTGTCATTTGTGGTAACGTGGATGAACCTGGTAGACATTACGCTGCGTGAAATGAGCCAGACAGAGAAACACAAATATTGCACAATCTCACTTATATATAGAATCTACAAATTCAAACCCATAGAACCAGACACATCTGCCAAGCGTTGTAGAGTGGGGGAAATGAGGAGATGCTGGTCAAAATTTACAAACCTTCCATTATAAGATGAATAAGTTCTGAGGTTCTAATGCACAGCACAGTGACTATCCTTAGTAACACTGTACTGTATAGTATCAACACTTGAAATTTGCTAGGAGAGTAGAACTGAAGTGTTCTTACCACCAAAAACAAACAAACAAACAAAAAAACCCCACATAACTATGTGAGGTGGTAGATGTGCTCATTACGTTGGTTGTAGTAATCATTTCACAATGTATACATATATTAAATCATAATATATACTCTTAAAAAAAACTAATTGTGGTGATGGCTGTATAACTCTGAAGGTACTAAAAGCCACTGAATTGTACACTTTAAATGGGTGAACTCTATGGTATGTGAATAGTATCTCAGTAAAGCTGTTACCAAAAAAAGAAAAAACCCCAAAAACTTGTATGTCATTTGCAAGCACATGTGGATGACCAGTCAGGTGGTCTCCAAGGGACTCTCCAGCCCAAGCATTCAAAATGAAGGCACAAAAGAGGTTAAAACCACTTAGACCAGTTTTAACAAGCAAGTGTGCACCAGAATTTAAGGTTATAACTTGGATGAGACTAAGACCCAGGGATTTCCAAAGAAACCCTGCACCCTTCCCAGGGTGGGAGGACGCTGTGCATTAACACAGTCACAAGGCCTCACAGACAAGGGAAAGGTGGGAGGGGGGGCACCTGCTCCACATAAGGATGACAATGACACAGTGCTTTGTTGTAAACACACAAAACATAAGTCCCAGCCGTGTCAGTTGTACAATGTCAACTGTTGCTAAAAACAAACAAGCAAACAAACTATGGCCCTCAGGATGTTTGCTTGCTTTCAAAGATCATTTGTGACCCCTAATTCACATCTGAAAACACAACACTGAAAATTAACACAACAGGATGGAGAAAGATTTAAAAACATTGAGAAAAACAAAGTTGGAAGGAAAAAAAATGAAAAGATTTTCCCTAGCTAAACTATATCAGATGAACAGCAGAAAATGTCAATATTAAATAACAAGAGATGGTCAAAGCTGCATTTCTACACATTACGTTGGTTTTCATTTTCTCTCAAATGTCTACTTTTTCTTTTAAATTTAATTTACATATTTGAATGAATATGATCTCCATAACAGAAAAATTAACTTTTGGAATGTGTGCATTTTTGAAAGATGCATTTTTTAAATTCAAAACATTTTTGTAATAGGTGATACAATCACATGGTTCAAACATTAAAATAATACGAAAAGGTACATATTTAGGAGGTAACAACGTTCCTGAGTTTCTTGGATATTCTTCAACATTTCTATATGCAAATGTAACGGTCACTGTACACATGCAAGAATTATTGTCATCGTCAGACAGGTAAGTGGGATCATTACAAGAGGTGGGGAAACCCACAGTGCAGTCTCTGTATGGAAGTGCCACATGCCTCAGACACACTCCAAACAGGGAATACATGATAGGAAGGCAAGACTGGCTGATAAAACAGGTGAGGAATAAAAGGCTGTGTAGTTAAGATGTAAGTTTTCTCTGTGTCTCCCACTAGACCATGAGCACCCTGAAAGCAGGACCAAAGGCGAGTTCACTATCATCACCCCACCACCCCATGCCTAGCACAGTGCCTGGCAGTTATAGGTGGCAAATACATGTTTGTTGAAAAGATGCATTCATGATCGTCATCATAGAGGAGTTAGGACTGAATGGGACCTACAGAATACCCCCAGGAGTAAAGGCTTGTCTGGCAGGGGCAAGAGCTCAAGCCCACTAGACTACCAGGTGGGAATGCGATTAGAGGGTCCACCTCAAACCTCAGTGGGAAAGGGCAGGGTCCCACAGAGCTGGAGGCTCACGTGGGCTCTCCTTGCCTAGGACGGGGAGCACATCTAGCCTGTACCCCTGGCTCTGGCCAACTATGAAGTCAAATCACGAGGGCGTCACCCTTGGCTGGGCCCCTCTCTGTGAACTGTGGGATGACATCACTTCCCTACCTGCTCTGAATGCTACCCCTTCCACCCCATCCTCCCATGACCTTTTAGACCCTTTTCTCTTCCCCAGTTTGGCTCTGGATTGTGTTCCTTCTCCCTCTCTGCCTCTGTGAAATTCACTTGGTACCCAGCAAGACCTGGAAAGCTGTGCGCTGACAGACTGCAGGGAGTGACAATGGCATGTCTCCCTGAGACCCCAAGCTATCAAAGCCAGTGACAGCCAATAACAGATGTACAAACAACTCAAGAGCTAGGCCTCGCCCTTGCAGGCTTTCCCACAGGAGAACACTCTGGAACTCAAGAGCGAGGGGCACCTTCCACGTAGAGCTGCAGAATCCCCACTGTAGGGTGGGTCACCTGTCCACCGGCCACATGGCACCTAGGCCCAGACTCTCCCAAGAGGGTGACCGTCCGTACAGCTCTGTGCTAAACTCATCTCTAGTTCACTTTGCACTTGGCACAAAGAGACTGTTCAGAATATATGTCCCTTTAAAATGTCGAAATAACTTAGACATCAAGAAGCAAATGATACCCGCAAGAAAAGAGATGAGCAACAGTTCCCTTCCCCTTTCATCACTGAAGTGTTCTTTGTTTGGTCTGTATCAAATGATGGGCAATCAGAAAACAGAATAACTCCTTACATAACACTCTCCAAACCAGGCAGTGCCTTAGAGTTCCCAAAACAGAAGCTCTCTTCTTCCAGAAAAGAAGATATCCTAAAACCTCCTCCATGGCAACAGGGAGTTGGACTAGCCACAGCCCAGGCAACACAAGATGGTGGCAGGCCAGCCTCATTCCACTGGCGGAGGGCCACCCTGGCAAACACCCATCACAGGAGCCAGCACACACGCGTCTGCAGTGATGTTCCCTCAGCTCAGCTGGAGATGCACGAGGACCCATGGAAATGGTCAGAGTGTTCAAGCCTCCCAGTAAATAATGGCAGTTGTATTACAGCTATCGTTATAAAAATCTGTGACACTTCAAGAGACCCTTATGGAGCTATTAAAAAGATTTTGCATTCAGTTTTCGAGATGACTTAGGCAGAATGCCATCGCTGCAGTAATTACTTTATTTATCACTATGTAAACGGACCTTAATGCTTCATTAAAAAAGAGAAAAATGATGGTGCTCTCTTGCAGAAAACAAGTAAAAGTGGCAGCAAAGGCACTGGCCCTGTCTGCAAATACTGGTCAACTTAGATAAGAAGTAAGTCTCAAAGTGCTTTGGGACAGGAAGGCAGATAAAGCGTTTGAGGAATAAAAAGCTAGCAACATTCAGTAACCCTGCAATTCGTACTGTGGTTTAACCTCAGCTGGCCAGAGCAGACATCTATTTTATTAGCAGGTTACAGGCACTTTAACTTTGAGACCTGATACACAGAGATATTTTAAACAGAATATGTACCCAGGGGTCTAAAAATGCCTTGAAAATAGTCAACTTTGTCTGACATACTGCCCCAGATGCCTACAAAACTTGAAAATTAAAAAAAAATCTTTTAGAAAATTCAGTATGGAAGTGGTTAAGAAACCTGATATACATGCATAGCAACAATTTCCAGGTTCTTACTTGTCTTGGCAATTTTGCAAGGACATGAAGCTATTTCTATAGCACCTCGCTGCAATAATCCGTGTGTTCATCAAATGGACCACACAAGGGGCCCTTCTGTGATGCAAGGGAAGGCCTTTCCCACGTTGGACCAAATCCTGGAGGTACTTGGGCACTTACATTCTAAGATAGTGGAAAGGAGGAAAACACACTAACTAATTCCAAAGATATGACTCATTAAAATGAAGCATACGTGGCCTTAACCTAATGCTGCAGTCCCTTCTGGGACACCCCAGTGCTACTTTATATAACTAGCCTGCTAATATAAGCCACAAACACCTAACCTAAGATGCAGATGCTATCACTCCCCAATTTGGGCCGAGCAGGTTAGGTATCTTGCTTCAAGTTTTCCACCTGTGAAGAGAGGAAATTCCACCTTTCTCTCAGGGTGGGGGGTGGGGGGGGTGTATGTGTGTGTGTACACTTATAGGTGTATAATTGATGTTGACTGCTCCATTGGTAGGATGTCTTACTCTCTGTACTGAGTGATGTGGGGGCAAAGGTGCTGGGGATGAGGGTAAGAAACACAGTCCTTTCCAAAAGACAAACATACTGTGCAAGTCTCCTTCACAGAAGTATCCTAATTTCAAACAGTTACATTAAAGCCAGTCCTGCCCCATTGATGTATCATCACTCTTAAGAGCTGCTTCCCAATGCAGGTATGCACTTTTTTTTTTCTACTTCCATCTCACAATACACAGAGCAAATAAATTTCTACTCTGACACATTCTCTATGGGGAAGATGGTGGCCTGAGCAAACAGACTTGATCCTGCCTCCCTGCCAGGTCCTTTCCTAAACAAGGACATCTATAAAGCTTGCTGGCATTGCCTGGGGTTGAGGGACTTCTAAGGGGTGGGTAGGGCAGGGAATAGCTCCAGAAGAGAGAGCAGGTGTGATTCTCCACAGTCAGTGTAGCTGAGGGTCCACGTGAAGGGAAGAAGGCTTTGGACCCCGCTGAAACCCCAGGGAAGGGGGCTTCAATGGGAGGTGGCACAGTTCCCAAGCCTTGTGGCCAGGAGACGCTGGGGACAGAGAACGCAGCAGTAGGCTATCTGTTCCCTCGGTTCCAGCATCTACCACTTGCTACTTTGCCACCAGTTGCGTGACACAACCTTGGACCTGCATGGCTGGTGAGGGCAGCTGGAAGCAGGCAAAGGGACAAGGGGCTGACGGAGGGTGAACGAGCTGAACTGCAAGTGCTACTCACGGCAGTAAAATTAATGAAGCAGAGGAAAATTTTAACAAAAAAGTAATGAGAACACATACGGAGATGTGACTGTAGCTTAAAAACTTTCTGAATTAAAAAAAAAAAAACAATGGAGGCTTCCCTGGTGGCGCAGTGGTTGGGAGTCAGCCTGCCGATGCAGGGGACACGGGTTCATGCCTCAGTCTGGGAGGATCCCACGTGCCGCGGAGCAGCTGGGCCTGTGAGCCATGGCCGCTGAGCCTGTGCTCCGCAACGGGAGAGGCCACAGCAGTGAGAGGCCCGCGTACCACAAAAAATAAAAATTAAAAAAAAAAAAAAAAACAATGAAAAACTTAACAGGAAAGCATAAAGTCTCAGTTAAACAAAATGACTAAATTCTAAACACCTGCTGTACAACATTATACCTATAGTCACAATACCATACTGTACACTTCAAAATGTAAGAGGATAAATCTCATGTCAAGTGTTCTTACCATAATAAAATAAAATTTAAAAAATAAAAAATTAAATTAAATGAAGATAAAATACCTATTGCTCTAGAGTATCAAATTAATGTTCCGGAGGATTAAGGAGAAGAAATGTAGGCATTAAGAAGCAAAGGATAGGGCTTCCCTGGTGGCACAGTGGTTGAGAGTCCGCCTGCCGATGCAGGGGACACGGGTTTGTGCCCCGGTCCGGGAAGATCCCACATGCCGCGGAGCGGCTGGGCCCGTGAGCCATGGCCGTTGAGCTTGCGCGTCCGGAGCCTGTGCTCCGCAACGGGAGAGGCCACAACAGTGAGAGGCCCGCGTACCGCAAAAAAAAAAAAAAAAAAAAAGCAAAGGATAAGAACACGGAATTGGAATTCATGAGTGAAAGGATAAGAGATTTGGAGGATAGACCCATGAGATACAGAGTTACAGGGACAACACGAGTTCAGCAAATGTACATCCAGGTGGACAAAAGAGTGATTAATGCTGGTATGTTACGAGAGTTTTACTTTCAACTGTTAGGCACCGGCAGGATTAAAAATAATGCAACTTTTTTTTTTTTTTTTTTTTTTTTGCGGTATGTGGGCCTCTCACTGTTGTGGCCTCTCCCATTGCAGAGCACAGGCTCCGGACGCGCAGGCTCAGCGGCCATGGCTCACGGGCCTAGCAGCTCCGCGGCATGTGGGATCTTCCCGGACAGGGGCACGAACCCGTGTCCCCTGCATCGGCAGGCGGACTCTCAACCACTGCGCCACCAGGGAAGCCCAGTGCAACTTTTAAATTAACAATTCCAGAAGAACTGAGAAGAACAAAACAAAGTAAAATAAGGGACAACCACTGAATAAGATGAAAGTAATAAAGCAAAATTTATCAGTTATCACAACAGAGACAAGGCAGAATTTCCCTGTTAAAGGACAAGACTGTCATCTTGGATTTTAAAAGTCCACCTCTATTTAAAACAAAAACAAAACATGGAACCTGCCCAAAACAAAGTGATAAAGAGTTTAAAAATGAAGAGTTGAACAAAGGTATACAAAGCAAATACAAAGAAAACAAGGGTGGCAATATTAAAATCAAATAAAGAAGAATTCAAGGCCGTAAGTATTAAACTGAACAAAATGGGATATTACATAATGATAAATATGTAGTCTGAGGCAAAAATAAGAATTATACATCTTTATGCATCAAACAAAATGGGAGGTGAATACATTAAGCAAAAGCTCTTAGAAATATGACAGCTTAAAAATTATAAAAGACACTTTAGCATACCTCTCAATTTGACACTAAAAACAAACACAAATTTGGATGCTCTGAATATAATGCAATCAATAAGTTTGATTTACTAAATATAGAAAATGAAAGCTTTGTACTTTATCAAGGATATAATTTTTTTCCGTCCCTGGAACAATTAAAAATTGATCATGTACTTGGACATGAGTAAAGTTTAATAAATCCCCTAGATAGATATTTCAGAGCCACTTTCATAGATGGTAATAAGATATCAAAAGATACCCCAAAGAAAATTTAGTGACATGCTTCTAAATAATCTCAGAATCAAAGTGAAAGTAAATATTTTAATTATAAACCATCTAGAAAATAACAAAAAGGAGATGGAGCTTAAAACCAAAGGTACATAACTAAAGCTGTTGTTAAAGAAAATTTATAGCCTTAAATGCCATTATTTTAAGAGACTAAAAGTAAAATGAGACAGGCATTAAACTTAAGTCAAAAGGAATAGTAAAAGTGAATTAATAAAGATTACATACTGAAATTAAATTATAAAGTAATATTGAATATAAAATTAATATACCTAGTTCTTTGAAGAGAATAAACTATATAAACCTCTAAAAAGCCTGATTAAGGAGGAAAAAGGACAAAAGCAAAAATATGCATTAGTAATAAGGAAGGGGTTATTACCATGAATATCAAAAAAAAATTTTAACAATATTATATACAATTCTGTGCAATAAACTTAAATTTAGGCAAACTAATTTCCTAGCAAGTAGGAAATATCAAGATCCAGAGAAAATGTAAAGAGATGAATAGAACAACTGTAATATATTCTAAAAAATTAAAGAATGTGCTTTTAAAAGACTTTGGGGTAGGGTTGGGGGAGATACCAAGCCCAGGTGGTTTTCCAGCTGATTTCCCCTTAATATTTAAAAACTAGGTATTTCCTGTATTATGCAAATGCTTTCAGACTTTAGAAAAGGATGAATTCTTCTTAAATCATTTTTAAAACATAATCCTAATATCAATACCTGATAGAGTGCAAATAAGGAAGAAACTCCAGACCCATCTCAAGACTGCAGTCATAAAAATTAAATAAAGTATTAGCAAATCAAATTTAGCAACATATGAAAGGAATACCACACCATAACAAATCAGGGTTATTCTAGGAATCCAAAGATGATTCAGTATTGGGAAATCTAATCAACGTAATTTATTACACCACAAAATAGAGGCAAAAGCTTACAATTATCGATATATCATGCCAAAAAGGCATTTAATAAAATTCATCAACTTCTTTCAATAAAAACTAAAACATGAATGGATATACGCTACTTAAATATGATCAGTTATATTTACCAAAACTTAACAAAGGCATATTCAATGCTTAAAACACTGAATTTTTTTTTTTTTTTTTTTTTTTTTTTTTGCCGTACACGGGCCTCTCACTGTTGTGGCCTCTCCCGTTGCAGAGTACAGGCTCCGGACGCGCAGGCTCAGCAGCCATGGCTCACGGGCCCAGCCACTCCACGGCATGTGGGATCTTCCCGGACCGGGGCACAAACCCGCGTCCCCTGCATCGGCAGGTGGACTCTCAACCACTGTGCCACCAGGGAAGCCCTGAAATATTTTTATTAAAATCAGGAGCAAGGTAATAATGCCCTTTCCCACAGAAACAAAAGTAGCAGCAAACAAGGATATATACATATATATAAGTGAATTTACTGTAATCCTGTTTTAGTAGCATAACAAAACACAGAAAGAAAAACAAACAAACAAGAAGCAACATGTTGTCCATCAGTATAATATGGCTGATTAAATTACAGTACATGCATATTGGAAATTGCCATCTTAATTCATTTCAATACATGCAATTGACCTAAAGTGACATCCATATTTTAAGAAAAATCAACAAAAATGCTACAGAATACTATTTATAGAATACTCTTTATATTAATAGATGATCCCATTTTTATGAAAACCCAAATTATACTGTACATTAAATGTGCATATTTTCATATTCCTAGAGAAAGAACATATTGAGATGTGTTTTATATATATATATATTATCTTTCATGTGCATCACTTTTTAATTATCTTTATTCTGTTAAAGAAAATTTAAAGGGACCCCCCAAAAAAAATCTGTTTTGATGGCACAAAGCACCTTCCAGGCACAGACAATTTAGAAAGGAAGGTAGGAAGGGAATGCCTTGCAGCAGCTGGCCTCAGATCAACTGTTTGAATCCTGACTTCACATAGTAGCAAGTTCATTAGCCTCCCAGAGCCTCTGTTTCCTCATCTGTAAAATGGGGATAGCTTCTCCCACCCCTCTTTGGCTTGTTAAGAGGGTTAACTGTCTAACCTCACCTACGAAGCTTGTCATTACTAGTGTCTTTTTATTAGCTCATTCCTCTCAAAAACGAACAGAAACAAGGAACTAAACTTCCCCCTGTGGGTCTCCAAGGGCTGCCTGGCAGTACCTAAATCCACAGCTTTTGCTGCTTCCAACTATAGCCAAGGTTCTGTTCGGATTTCCTTTCAATGTTACGACTGCTGCCAGTTTGAGTCAAAGGTGACCTGAAAACGTTTGCAGTCCTCAGTCACATTGGGAGTTGATCACAACCACAACACCAGCCTTGAACTTCTTCACTGCTATTTAAAAAGCAGACACTTCTCTCAAATATTCACAGGCAGACTGCTGGCAGCAGCTAGGGATTTCCTGGAGAAGATCTCTTAAGACTCTTCTGGACAATAAGAAAAAGACAAAGGAAGCACTGGTAGAACCCTCTATATACAAATCCCAGATGGAAATGTAGAAAGAAAACATCAGGAAGAGTCACTGCTACTGCTTCCAAGCTGCCTGGATTAATTAGGGATCATTAAAAGCAGAAAAGAGGGCTTCCCTGGTGGTGCAGTGGTTGAGAGTCTGCCTGCCGTTGCAGGGGACACGGGTTCGTGCCCCGGTCCAGGAAGATCCCACATGCCGCGGAGCGGCTAGGCCCGTGAGCCATGGCCGCTGAGCCTGCGCGTCCGGAGCCTGTACTCCGCAATGGGAGAGGCCACAACAGTGAGAGGCCCGTGTACCGCAAGAAAAAAAAAAAAAAGCGAAAAAGGAAAAGGGCAATGTTGAGACCTGGTCCCCTCCCCGTCTTGATACTGGTCCCATTCTGTAAGATAGTATTCATTAAGAACAAAATATGGAGAAGGAAAAAGTAACAACAGGAAAGAGAGTTTAATCGGGTGTTAAAATACGTTTAAATTTTTCCAAAAAAGAAAAACTGGACTTCCCTGGGAAAGGAGCTGGCCAAGAGGGTGGGGGGAACACTATAATGTCTAGAAGCAGACACCGTCCTCAAGGAGAAAGGCACAGAAGCTCCTCTCAACAAAGTCACAGCCAAGAGTGAAAACGAGAAACATCTCAGCTTAAACTAAAAGTAGCCTTTCTCTATTACAGAAAGAGCTTACATGCAAGAGCGATCACTCAACTCACATCTTTGTATCTCATATTTTCCAAGATATTTGTTTCATGATCCAAGCAATATCACAAAAAGGAAATAAAACCATCTGTAAGAAACATAATTCACCATGGTTTCACTAACAGGGAATTCCTCACAGTCCCCTTCCAGATGATAAGTTAAAAACTAAATGAAGTGATTCAAAAGCTACTTTTATGTAAAATCCTATTAACTTTATAAATATACTTAGAAAAAGAAACTCTGCTTTCCTCTAAGAATTTATATCAAAGTTTATCTAATTTTCCAGTCCCAAACATATTCCTCAACTCATCTGAGTAACTGTTTTATTTATTATGATCACAGGTTTTTCTTTTTGGAGGTTTGATATTGATTGAAATAATAGATTTTAATTAAAATATAGTTATGTATCATTTATAACTCAAAGTAAATTTTATTGTTTTTCACTAGTTTGAGCTATATTATTCACATGTAAATATATTTAGGGGATAAAATTTAAGTATGGTTTCATAAACACTCCATTCCTTAAACATGGATTTAAAGCAAGACAATTCCACAGACAGCAGAACCCATTGGCTAAGACTGCCCCATGCCCTGAGTTTTCACAGTTGTGTGTCCTGATTTATACAAAATGACCTGGTTTGGGGTTCAGAAAATAGTCATAAATGTCAAAAGTCCACAAATGCCAAAAGAAAAAAAACAGCAACTATACTTCGATAAAAAAAGAAAAACTAACAAAAAAGTCCACTAGTGAATGTTTAATTGAAAGCTCCGACTTATCGTTGACTAATACTTGGGGCAGGGAGATGTGAAAGAGCCAACGATGAGGCCAGGTGTGTGGGGAGATGTGTAAATGGGTTTAGGGACACCCCAACTCAGTCCCCAAAGAACTAAGACTGTACACACCTGGGCATGGAAGACCTCCTGAAGGACACAGCCCAATGCTCTGATTCCCATGTAAACAAACACTGACGGGGGGTTAAAAAATAAATGTATAATACAAACAGTAAAGAGTGTACATTGTGTATCTTGATTATCTAGAATGAGATTG
The DNA here is from genome assembly GCF_025265405.1 of Mesoplodon densirostris. Lineage (NCBI taxonomy): Eukaryota > Metazoa > Chordata > Mammalia > Artiodactyla > Ziphiidae > Mesoplodon > Mesoplodon densirostris. The sequence goes on from NC_082664.1 coordinate 107,609,573, forward strand.
ACTTAGGCTGGAGGGGGAAAGAGGTAGGAGGAATCCACGTGAAGCACAGCATATACCCAAACAGTGGTGCTAGTCTGTCTTCTCGTGGTTTTCTTATTTGTGGGGTACTTCTCACAAAGTGAACGTCACCATCTCACACACGGGATTTAGGAGCAGGAATCAGAGTTTAAACTGGCAATAGCTTTTCTGGGAAGCAACAGGGCAACAGCCTTAAGTTCATACCTTTCCTCAGAAACCCTATTTCAGAGGATGTATCCTAAGGAGTTCATTTGAAGTAAAGGACAAAGATTAAGGAATGGCAGTGTTCACTGCAGTTTTATTTATAATCATGAAAAATTATGAAAAACTGGAACCAGTACAAATGGCCAACACTGGGGAATGATTAAATACATTGTGACACCTTCATCCCATGCAATGTTACATCGTCATTAAAAAATAAGGCTTAGAATGACTTCATGGCACTGAAAGACTTTAAAATTCCAGGAAATAAACATGTTACTAGAAGAGGCTTGACTATGGTAAAATATGCTTTAAAAACCTAGAAGAAAATATACTCAACTGCTCTCAGTGATGAACTTATGGGGCTTGACTTTTCTGGAGTTTTTCCAAATTCTTCAGCTTAGAGACGAACTTTTATCCTTAGATACTGAGTAGTTTTAAGCAATTTTAAAAAACAGAACAAAGTAGAAACAAGGTGTGATAGAAAGAATACCATCCTAGGCTCAGAAGACTTGGGTTGTGTTCCCAGCTCTACCCTTAGACAAATCATTAAATACCCGAGTACGGCAGTTTTTAATACCTGGAAGATGAGAAGCTGGACTAGATAATGTCAGGGTTCCTCTCAGGCAAAGTGCACCTGACCTGAGAGACCATTCACCTTGCCTGAGACCCACAAAGCCTCAGGGGACAGTGAGGGCTGCACGACAAGCCAGCCTGGGACCCCAGGAGAGGCATGGTCAGGTGCTCCAGAGTCACCTGAGGACCCCTTAGCCTGTCCAGTCCCTGCCTGCACCTTGGACTTGCAACTGCTCCATGTGCTGGAGGAAGGGGTGCCTTAGGTAGGAGGTAAAGTAAGAACTTTCTCTGGAGTCAAAGTGGTATCGCTGTATGCAGACAATTCACTCTCACAGCTCATGTCCCTAATAGGTAAGGAAAGAGGAGAAGAAACGATGGCCCCTCTTGGATAAAAATCCAGCAAATACCCTTATGCACTAAAAAAACAGGAAGAATAAACCACCCAAGTAAAAGCGGTCCTCTCTCCCTCTCCCTCTCTCCCTTTAAGCAGAAAATCAAAAGCCTGAAAATATTTCTTTTAAAAATCTAAATCAAATGGTTTTCCCGGGTCATACAGTGAACATGACGGTAGACTAGCCTATCCAGAAAAATGAGAAGTGTTACACCACACTGTCACCTGCCTAGCCCAGCCTAGTCACAGCCAAATCTAATCTCCTAGGTGAAATAGGGTATGATAGGATTACATAATTAATTTTCCTGTTAGGCATAATTGTTACTGACTTTATGTCATTACAGTGTCAGCTCATCTGATAGATGATTGCTATCACATTCTAATTACAAAAACACACAAACAATTTGTAACCATTCATTATTAAATAATGAGTGAGGCCACAGTTGCTAATGGAAACTTAGAAAAAATGAAAATTAAAGGCAAACTGGACAAGAGGTGCTTAAGAAATTAATAAATTAATCCTGATAAAATTTCTCAGCTGTTTACTAGTTATCAAGCTCTCAGATTACCTGCTAGACATATTTTCTACAAGCCACACTGTTTAACTTGATTAAATGTCAGAGTGACTCAAATCACTTTATGTCACCAAGAACAAACAGAAATACAAATAAATATTTAAGACAGTTTAGACTATTACCTCTGCACTTGAAAAGATAGCATTCCCCCTTTGTTACGTATAAGGCGAGTACAAAAAACCCAAGTTTTTAAAATAGGTAAATTAGAAGCTATTCATTTAATAAAAGGACTTATTCTGTGGTTCCTGGTGAGTACTAGTATAAGTCTCTAAAGCATTAATAACAAGGAGGGTGTCACAAGGAGGAGAGCATCACAAACTGAAGTGTCCATATCTCCTGCAGGTTGCAAAGCAACCTCAAATTGAAACTAAAGCATCTCTGAAATCAACCTCTAGGTCATTAGCTCCCAACGTTGCCTATGTTGACCTATAGGTGTTGACCTGTAGGATCTGAGCCAGTTGGGTAGGTGGTATCAGTCCCATCTTACAGTTGAAGAAGAGTTTCAGAGAGGTGGTCAATAACCTATTAAATTATACTGCTTCAACATGAATCCTACCTAAACTCAATTTTTTTAACCAACTGGAAAAAAAAAAAAAAAAAGAGGCAATGTTATCCTCCAGGAACAACAAATACTTGTTGAATAATGGGTCAACAGGAAGCACTTCACTAATGCAGGTTTGGGGTCTCACTGAAAGAAAAGAGATGCATCCAAAGGGCCTTCTTCCCAGCCTGACCCTGCAGCACAGAGCCCCTTAGACAGCCCACACGGAAGACGTGAGCATACCCACCCAGCCTAAATGGAACTTAAACAGCATCTCCCTCAGGCTCTTAATTCTAATAACTCCTGGAGTAACCACTGTAGCTGCCGAAAATCAGGTCCTAGAGTACAGCAAGGACGGCTCAAGAATAAAAGCAATTAACAAAATGTTTGTAGCGAAGACACCAAAACATAGATTAATCGCCAGCGGACTAACTCTACCTACATAGCAAAAGGTTTTAAAACACTCTGAATGCTGAAAAAGGCAATCACTTGTAAGTGAATATTAGGAGTCATAAATAGGATTTGTTTTAGATCCTACAGTTTTCAGATTTTACAATGAAAGTCAATAGAAAAAGATGATTTGCATACACATTTGGATTTTACATATAATTGCTGAGGAATGCACCTAAATGGATAAAGAAAGGACATGCAGAAGTATATATGTGAAAGCATACTTTGATCATGTAAGAATCATTCTCTGGTAGCAATAAGCAAATCAAATCAAATCAAAATTAAGGGGGGTGGTATTTTTAGTTTTAGAATTATTCAATAGGCAAACATTTATCTCCTACAAATATATTCCAAACATCCTTGGCCTAACTCATCCCCTCCCCACAACACCGTACAACACCCACACACACCCACGCACACACACACATACACACCACGAGTGAAACATTCTGCTGCTAAAGCAAATATTATAGGTGATATTTTTCAGAGTCGGTAAGGAGCCATTTTCCCAACAAACTAGTGATACCCACTACCATGGGCTGCAACACAGCTGACCCAAATTTATCATAGCATCGTTTCTCTCTTGCTCTGGAGAGATGCAGCAGAACTTATGGACTCCTCCGAAAGTCCCAACCACAGAGTGGCAATCCACCAGTCGATTCATTGTCCAAGGGCTGCAGTTTGGGGTAGTTTTTTTTAAAATCTCAAAATCCCCTTCTAATCACTACCAAGCCCCCACATGCCCTCCAGGACCACACAACACGGTTCTCATGCTCACACACCTCTTCTTATAAGATTGACTTGTCAGAGGGAATCTAAGATGCAAACTAAGCCATATTCAACTTAGCACCCAAAGTGACATACTCTGATTACAAACTGAGTGGTTAAAGGGTGGCTATAAATGGGAACCAATAGAGCTATAATTCAAAGGGTAAGTTGCTGGAGTCAACAGCTTGGATTTACATTACACTGAATTTATATTATCTCCTGAACATTTGGCATTAGACAGCTAAATAGCTGATAGCTTGAAAAAGTAATCATAGTGATCCATGAACCTGGTGAATTACATATTCATCCATCAAGAGAACTTAGGATCAGGGAATTCCCTTGCGGTCCAGTGGTTAGGACTCAGCACTGTCACTGCTGGGGCCTGGGGTTCAGTCCCTAGTTGGGGAACTAAAATCCCACAGGCCGAGACGTGCGTGGGGGGTGGGGGATGGGGAAGAGACAGCAAGAGAGAGCTTAGGATCAACTCAAGAGATTTAGAATAACACTGCTCCAAACCAGCGTTCAAAGCGTTTCTTCACCAACGCTTATTAGTGAAAAAATCAACACCATTCAAGTGCCCAAAGAGGGTCAAAGAAACAAGTAACGAGACACATCCATGTGGCCCTTTGAATTCCTTACCACATGCACGTAGGGGCCTCAACCCTCTATTAAAAGCAGAACAATCAGAAAGTAAGTTCTTTTTAAAAATGGGAGTATATTTGATCAGCAGACCTTGTGACTTGAATGATGAGAAGGATAAGGAAGCCAAAAGAGGACAAACATGTCTAGAAATACCCCTTTCTACAAACTAAGAAAATGCACAAGTTTCCCCTCTACTGGTATAGGTGATGTTAGAAGGGTGTGGACTGTGGGACAAACACCCATGCAACAAGGAGTGCCAAGGTGATTTCTGAGAAATGGCATGGGGCAACCACCCAAATGATGTGTAAGTTACAGAATAAGGAAATCTATCCAAGGGACATGGACTGGCCTCTTTCACTCGGTCTTCCTGCAAGAGGGAATGCCATCCAAGATCAACAGAGAGGGAGTTCCAGAGCACACTGCTACCCGAGCAGGAGAAAGCACAGCAGTATTTTTTTTTAACTTTTAATACATAATATAAGCACAAGACAAAACTGAAAATGATACAAAAATGTACACTGAGGTGTGTCACTTCCACCCTGTCCCTACCTGGTTTGTTCCCCACCTGCCCCCAGGTGTCCTCACATTACTCACTTTCTTGGTTTTCCTTCTGGTGTCAGTCTATATAAACACCATCAAATGCAAAGATATAGTTTTATTTTCCACTCCTTAATTTTACAAAAAAGAAGTAAACCTTGCCTTTTTTCAGTTAATATCCTGGAGATCTATTCACACAGAGAATAGAGTGTCTTTGTGCTTCTTTAAGCTACAGAGTATTCCATTCTGTGCCTATATCTTAGTTTATTAACCAGTCCCTGTTGAAGGACACGTGGATTGTTCCCAGGCTACTACAATCACAAACAATGCTGCAGTTTTGATGTGTGCAGGTGTATCATACGACAAATTCCCAGAAGTAGGACTTCCGGCTCAAAGGTTACCTGCATTTACATAACTTTCATAGATACCACCGCCAAACTGTCGCAACCGCAATGTGTTAAGTGTTGTTGTTTTTCCAAAGTCTTGACAATAGAGACTGTTGGACAAACGTTTAGATTTTAGAGCAGCTTTAACCTTCAAACAGGAAAGGAAGAGAAAAGAGAAGTTTCTCCAAAGAAGAATTTGAACAGCTTCCAGGATTTTCAGCCTGACATCTCTCACACAGCATCTGCAATTCCTCAAAGACTTTTTTTTTTTTCCTCCTTTATCCTCAGGACACCATAACAGGACCAAAGAGAAGCACAGCCCTCTTGCCCCACCAGGGCCCCCACACAGGCCAGTTTCCAAGTCCCCTCTCATTTCAAGGGAAACGAGAGAGGAGAGAGAAGAGAGAAGAACCCGGGAGGGAGAGACACTGAGCCACTGAGGAGCTCCTGATGGGTCACTGCCTCTAGGTCTCTGTGCCTCCCAGCTTCCTCACCTGCAACAGGTGTCAGTGGCAACACACAAACCAAATGGGGGTGCCAGGAGCATCAAGTGGGGGTCATGTAGGCAAATGCGTAGTGCAGCCAGTGGCCCAGTGCATGTATTCCAAAAAAGAGTAACTGGTACCATTTTATAATAAATGCATGGCCATCATTTCATAACACCAAGAATATAAAAAAGTGTAAATTAACGCCAGTAATTGAGTAGAAAGCTCAGGTGAGTAAATCAATACACAGATACTGCTGTTTTACTCCAAGAGTACTTAGCTTTCCTCTCCCTACACTAGTTAATATTACTAGGAGAAGAACTAACCATTAAAATAAATGCAATCATCCCCAGAATCATTACGTTCATGCTAACTTTTACTGGGGAAGAATGTCACGACACGGTTGCCATTACACCCAGGCCTTTGGGTCAGAGTGCAAGGCCACCATTCCAGCCCAGCTCCTCGCCGAGGCTACGGGCTCATGGAAAGGAAGTGCCGGGGTCGCGTCCTGCACTGGGTTGTGTCCCTCCTGGGGGACTATGGGCACGGTCCTGAAGCCTCTCCAGGACTCAGCATCCTCCTCTATGAGCCGGTAATGGCAGCTTCTACTCATAGGGTTCTGTCAGGATGAAATGAGAAAACATACACGAAGTCCATAGTAAATGTCATAATATGGCATAAAACAGGGAACAGTCAGCATTCCTGTCACCTCTAAGGGACCATCTGCCCCCTCTCTTATCTGAAACGAATCCCTGCATCTGCACTTTGGAGCCATCCTCGCCTCCGGATCCTTGCTGGGCTTTCCCCTCTTCTCTCATTAACCGCCCCCACCCCGCCTTCCCTCTCAGCAGGGTCCCTCCCATGGACTCCAGGCTCTGTTAAAGAAAACAAAGTCCATGGGGAATTCCCTGGCGGTCCAGTGGTTAGGACTCCACACTTCCACTGCAGGGGGCCCGGGTTCGACCCCCAGTCAAGGAACTAAGATTCCACAAGCCACGTGGCATGGCCAAAAAAAAAAAAGTAAAGAAAACAAACTCCATCCTCAAAGTCTCCAGTTGCCATCCCTTCTGCCTCAGGCACGGCCACCCATCTCCATGTCCTCGCCTCCCACCATCCACTTCCCCTCCAACCACACCCCTGCATCAGCTCTCAGGCGACATACTCAAAGCCTCCCTGTGGCAAGACCCAGTGGCCCTCTTCCTTTCTCTTCCTCAGTGGTGGCTTTGGGCACTTTGGACCAACCACACCCTCCTAGAAACCTCTCCCCTGGATCCTTGACACCACACTCCCTTGCCTTCCTCCCTGTGCTTGGACCACTCAGTCTCCTTGACAGGTTCCTGTTCCCCATCCCGGCCCCTGACTGTCGACGTGCCTCCAAGCTCCATCCCTGGCACAGCCTCTTCACCCCAAACCACCTCCCCGGATGCTGGACTAGGAACTTCCCAAATAAGCTGCCATCCCAGACCCCGCTCTGAGCACCAGTCCACATTCCACAGGCCTGTCTGCCTCAGAGGTGCCTCAGACTCACTACCTCCAAAGTCAGACTCACACTTGTGATCCTTGCCACCTGATTGCTCCGGCATCGCCTGGCTCAGGGACAGGCACTGCCACAGCTGCCATCCAGGCCAGAACCCTGCACACTATCCTTGAGTCCTGTTCAGCCACCCGCTCAGCACAGTCTGGGGCACGTGCTCTCCTAACCTCTCCACAGCTCACCTCTTCTTATCGCTGCCACTAGTCCAACTTCGCTGCATGCTTTGCCTTGGCTCCTCCAATAGCTTACTAATAGGCCTGCTCTCGAATCTATTCTGCACAAGGGGACCAGGGGGATTCTTTTTTTTTTTTCTTTTCTTTTTTTTTTTAAATTAGTTTCTGCTTTATAACAAGTGAATCAGTCATACATATACATCTGTTCCCCCATCCCTTCCCTCTTGCATGTCCCTCCCTCCCAGCCTCCCTATCCCACCCCTCCAGGCGGTCACAAAGCACCGAGCTGATCTCCCTGTGCTCTGCGGCTGCTTCCCACTATCTATCTACCTTACGTTTGGTAGTGTATATATGTCCATGCCTCTCTTTCGCTTTGTCACAGCTTACCCTTCCCCCTCCCCATATCCTCAAGTCCATTCTCAAGTAGGTCTGTGTCTTTATTCCTGTTTTACCCCTAGGTTCTTCATGACATTTTTTTTTCTTAAATTCCATATATATGTATTAGCATACGGTATTTGTCTTTCTCTTTCTGACTTACTTCACTCTGTATGACAGACGCTAGGTCTATCCACCTCATTACAAATAGCTCAGTTTCGTTTCTTTTTATGGCTGAGTAATATTCCATTGTATATATGTGCCACATCTTCTTTATCCATTCATCCGATGATGGACACTTAGGTTGTTTCCATCTCCGGGCTATTGTGAATAGAGCTGCAATGAACATTTTGGTACATGTCTCTTTTTGAATTATGGTTTTCTCAGGGTATATGCCCAGTAGTGGGATTGCTGGGTCATATGGTAGTTCTATTTTTAGTTTTTTAAGGAACCTCCATACTGTTCTCCATAGTGGCTGTACCAATGCACATTCCCACCAGCAGTGCAAGAGTGTTCCCTTTTCTCCACACCCTCTCCAGCATTTATTGTTTCTAGATTTCTTGATGATGGCCATTCTGACTGGTGTAAGATGATATCTCATTGTAGTTTTGATTTGCATTTCTCTAATGATTAATGATGTTGAGCATTCTTTCATGTGTTTGTTGGCAGTCTGTAGATCTTCTGTGGAGAAATGTCTATTTAGGTCTTCTGCCCATTTTTGGATTGGGTTGTTTGTTTTTTTGCTATTGAGCTGCATGAGCTGCTTATAAATTTTGGAGATTAATCCTTTGTCCGTTGCTTCATTTGCAAATATTTTCTCCCATTCTGAGGGTTGTCTTTTGGTCTTGTTTATGGTTTCCTTTGCTGTGCAAAAGCTTTGAAGTTTCATTAGGTCCCATTTGTTTATTTTTGTTTTTATTTCCATTTCTCTAGGAGGTGGGTCCAAAAGGATCTTGCTGTGATTTATGTCATAGAGTGTTCTGCCTATGGTTTCCTCTAAGAGTTTGACAGTTTCTGGCCTTACATTTAGGTCTTTAATCCATTTTGAGCTTATTTTTGTGTATGGTGTTAGGGAGTGTTCTAATCTCATACTTTTACATGTCCCTATCCAGTTTTCCCAGCACCACTTATTGAAGAGGCTGTCCTTTCTCCACTGTACATTCCTGCCTCCTTTATCAAAGATAAGGTGACCATATGTGCGTGGGTTTATCTCTGGGCTTTCTATCCTGTTCCATTGATCTATGTTTCTGTTTTTGTGCCAGTACCACACTGTCTTGATTACTGTAGCTTTGTAGTATAGTCTCAAGTCAGGGAGCCTGATTCCTCCAGCTCCGTTTTTCGTTCTCAAGATTGCTTTGGCTATTCGGGGTCTGTTGTTTTTCCAAACAAATTTTGAAATTTTTTGTTCTAGTTCTGTGAAAAATGCCAGTGGTAGTTTGATAGGGATTGCATTGAATCTGTAGATTGCTTTGGGTAGTAGAGTCATTTTCACAATATTGATTCTTCCAACCCAGGAGCATGGTATGTCTCTCCATCTATTTGTATCATCTTTAATTTCTTTCATCAGTGTCTTATAATTTTCTGCATACAGGTCTTTTGTCTCCTTAGGTAGGTTTATTCCTAGATATTTTATTCTTTTTGTTGCAATGGTAAATGGAAGTGTTTTCTTGATTTCACTTTCAGATTTTTCATCATTAGTGTACAGGAATGCCAGAGATTTCTGTGCATTAAATTTGTATCCTGCTACTTTACCAAATTCATTGATTAGCTCTAGTAGTTTTCTGGTAACATCTTTAGGATTCTCTATGTATAGTATCATGTCATCTGCAAACAGTGACAGCTTTACTTCTTCTTTTCCAATTTGGATTCCTTTTATTTCCTTTTCTTCTCTGATTGCTGTGGCTCAATCTTCCAAAACTATGTTGAATAAGAGTGGTGAGAGTGGGCAGCCTTGTCTTGTTCCTGATTTTAGTGGAAATGGTTTCAGTTTTTCACCATTGAGGACGACGTTGGCTGTGGGTTTGTCATATATGGCCTTTATTATGTTGAGGAAAGTTCCCTCTATGACTACTTTCTGCAGGGTTTTATCATAAATGGGTGTTGAATTTTGTCGAAAGCTTTCTCTGCATCCATTGAGATGATCATATGGTTTTTCTCCTTCAATTTGTTAATATGGTGTATCACATTGATTGATTTGTGTATATTGAAGAATCCTTGCATTCCTGGGATAAACCCCACTTGATCATGGTGTATGATCCTTTTAATGTGCTGTTGGATTCTGTTTGCTAGTATTTTGTTGAGGATTTTTGCATCTATGTTCATCAGTGATATTGGCCTGTAGTTGTCTTTCTTTGTGACATCCTTGCCTGGTTTTGGTATCAAGGTGTTGGTGGCCTCATAGAATGAGTTTGGGAGTGTTCCTCCCTCTGCTATATTTTGGAAGAGTTTGAGAAGGATAGGTGTTAGCTCTTCTCTAAATGTTTGATAGAATTCGCCTGTGAAGCCATCTGGTCCTGGGCTTTTGTTTGTTGGAAGATTTTTAATCACAGTTTCAATTTCAGTGCTTGTGATTGGTCTATTCATATTTTCTATTTCTTCCTGATTCACTCTTGGCAGGTTGTGCATTTCTAAGAATTTGTCCATTTCTTCCAGGTTGTCCATTTTATTGGCATAGAGTTGCTTGTAGTAATCTCTCATGATCTTTTGTATTTCTGCAGTGTCAGTTGTTACTTCTCCTTTTTCATTTCTAATTCTATTGATTTGAGCCTTCTCCCTTTTTTTCTTGATGAATCTGGCTAATGGTTTATCAATTTTGTTTATCTTCTCAAAGAACCAGCTTTTAGTTTTATTGATCTTTGCTATCATTTCCTTCATTTCTTTTTCATTTATTTCTGATCTGATCTTTATGATTTCTTTCCTTCTGCTACCTTTGGGATGTTTTTGTTCTTCTTTCTCTAATTGCTTTAGGTGCAGGGTCAGGTTGTTTACTCGAGATGTTTCCTGTTTCTTAAGGCGGGATTGTATTGCTATAAACTTCCCCCTTAGAACTGCTTTTGCTGCGTCCCATAGGTTTTGGGTCGTCCTGTCTCCATTGTCATTTGTTTCTAGGTATTTTTTTATTTCCTCTTTGATTTATTCAGTGATCACTTCGTTATTGAGTAGTGTATTATTTAGCCTCCATGTGTTTGTATTTTTTACAGATCTTTTCCTGTAATTGATGTCGAGTCTCATAGCATTGTGGTCGGAAAAGATACTTGATACAATTTCAATTTTCTTAAATTTATCAAGGCTTGATTTGTGACCCAAGATATGATCTATCCTGGAGAATGTTCCATGAGCACTTGAGAAAAATGTGTATTCTGTTGTTTTTGGATGGAATGTCCTATAAATATCAATTAAGTCCATCTTGTTTAATGTATCATTTAAAGCTTGTGTTTCCTTATTTATTTTCATTTTGGATGATCTGTCCATTGGTGAAAGTGGGGTGTTAAAGTCCCCTACTATGAGTGTGTTACTGTCGATTTCCCCTTTTATGGCTGTTAGTATTTGCCTTATGTATTGAGGTGCTACTATGTTGGGTGCATAAATATTTACAATTGTTATATCTTCTTCTTGGATTGATCCCTTGATCAGTATGTAGTGTCCTTCTTTGTCTCTTCTAATAGTCTTTATTTTAAAGTCTATTTTGTCTGATATAAGAATTGCTACTCCAGCTTTCTTTTGATTTCCATTTGCATGGAATATCTTTTTCCATCCCCTTACTTTCAATCTGTATGTGTCTCTAGGTCTGAAGTGGGTCTCTTGTAGACAGCATATATATGGGTCTTGTTTTTGTATCCATTCAGCCAATCTGTGTCTTTTGGTGGGAGCATTTAGTCCATTTACATTTAAGGTAATTATTGATATGTATGTTCCTATTCCCATTTCCTTAATTGTTTTGGGTTCGTTATTGTAGGTATATTCCTTCTGTTGTGTTTCTTGCCTAGAGAAGTTCCTTTAGCATTTGTTGTCAAGCTGGTTTGGTGGTGCTGAACTCTCTCAGCTTTTGCTTGTCTGTAAACGTTTTAATTTCTCCATCAAATCTGAATGATATCTTTGCCGGGTAGAGTAGTCTTGGTTGCAGGTTTTTCTCCTTCATCATTTTAATTATGTCCTGCCACTCCCTTCTGGCGTGTAGAGTTTCTGCTGAGAGATCAGCTGTTAACCTGATGGGGATTCCCTTGTGTGTTATTTGTTGTTTTTGCCTTGCTGCTTTTAATATGATTTCTTTGTGTTTAATTTTTGACAGTTTGATTAATATGTGTCTTGGCGTATTCCTCCTTGGATTTATTCTGTATGGGACTCTCTGTGCCTCCTGGACTTGATTAACTATTTCCTTTCCCATATTAGGGAAGTTTTCAACTATAATCTCTTCAAATATTTTCTCAGTCCCTTTCTTTTTCTCTTCTTCTTCTGGACCCTCTATAATTCGAATGTTGGTGAGTTTAATGTTGTCCCAGAGGTCTCTGAGACTGTCCTCTGTTCTTTTCATTCTTTTTTCTTTATTTTGCTCTGCAGCAGTTATTTCCACTCTTTTATCTTCCACCTCACTTATCTGTTCTTCTGCCTCAGTTATTCTGCTATTGATCCCATCTAGAGTATTTTTCATTTCATTTATTGTGTTTTTAATCAATGCTTGATTCATCTTTAGTTCTTCTAGGTCCTTGTTAACTGTTTCTTGCATTTTGTCTATTCTATTTCCAAGATTTTGGATCTTGGAAATAGAATCTTGGATCATATTTACTCTCATTATTCTGAATTCTTTTTCAGGTAGACTGCCTATTTCCTCTTCATTTATTAGGTCTGGTGGGTTTTTATCTTGCTCCTTCTCCTGCTGTGTGTTTTTCTGTCTTCTCATCTTGCTTATGTTACTGTGTTTGGGGTCTCCTTTTTGCAGGCTGCACGTTCGTAGTTCCCGTTGTTTTTGGTGTCTGTCCCCAGTGGCTAAGGTTGGTTCAGTGGGTTGTGTAGGCTTCCTGGTGGAGGGGACTAGTGCCTGTGTTCTGGTGGATGAGGCTGGATCTTGTCTTTCTGGGGGACAGGTCCACGTCTGGTGGTGTGTTTTGGGGTGTCTGCGGACTTTTTATGATTTTAGGCAGCCTCTCTGCTAATGGGTGGCGTTGTGTTCCTGTCTTGCTAGTTGTTTGGCATAGGGTGTCCAGCACTGTAGCTTGCTGGTCGTTGAGTGAAGCTGGGTGCTGGTGTTGAGATGGAGATCTCTGGAAGATTTTCGCCGTTTGATATTATGTGGAGCTGGGAGGTCTCTTGTGGACCAGTGTCCTGAAGTTGGCTCTCCCACCTCAGAGGCACAGCACTGACTCCTGGCTCCTCAATTTGGGATGATTTGTTATCTATTCATGTATTCCCCAGATGCAGGGTACATCAAGTTGATTGTGGAGCTTTAATCCGCTGCTTCTGAGGCTGCTGGGAGAGGTTTCCCTTTCTCTTCTTTGTTCTCACAGCTCCTGGGTCTCAGCTTTGGATTTGGCCCCGCCTCTGCGTGTAGGTCGCTGGAGGGCGTCTGTTCTTCGCTCAGACAGGACAGGGTTAAAGGAGCAGCCTCTTCGGGGACTCTGGCTCACTCAGGCCGGGCGGGAGGGAAGGGCACGGAGTGCGGGGCGAGCCTGCAGCGGCAGAGGCCGGCGTGACGTTGCACCAGCCTGAGGCGCGCCGTGTGTTCTCCCAGGGAAGCCGTCCCTGGATCCCGGGACCCCGGCAGTGACGGGCTGCACAGGCTCCCCGGAAGGGGGGCGTGGACAGTGACCTGCGCTCGCACACAGGCCTCGCCGCGGTGGCAGCAACCCCAGCGTCCCACGCCCGTCTCTGGGGTTCGCGCTGTCAGCCGCGGCTCGCGCCCGTCTCTGGAGCTCCTCCAAGCAGCGCTCTTAATCCCCTCTCCTCGCACACCAGGAAACAAAGAGGGAAGAAAAATTCTCTTGCCTCTTCGGCAGGTCCAAACTTTTTCCTGGATTCCCTCCCGGCTAGCTGTGGCGCATTAGCCCCTTCAGGCTGTGTTCACGCCGCCAACCCCAGTCCTCTCCCTGCACTCCGCCTGAAGCCCGAGCCTCAGCTCCCAGCGCCGCCCGCCCCGGCGGGCGAGCAGACAAGTCTCTCGGGCTGGTGAGTGCCGGTCGGCACCGATCCTCTGTGCGGGAATCTCTCCGCTTTGCCCTACCCAGGTACGTGGGGAGTTTCTTGCCTTTTGGGAGGTCTGAGGTCTTTTGCCAGTGTACAGTAGGTGTTCTGTAGGAGTTGTTCCACGTGTAGCTGTATTTCTGGTGTATCTCTGGGGAGGAAGGTGATCTCCGCATCTTACTCTTCCGCCATCTTCCCCGGAAGTCCAGGGTGATTCTTTATACGACATTCTCAATACTATATCCTCTCTCTCTCACACATGCGCACCCCACATCTGATTTCCCTTCGTGACATGGTGAACACAAAGCCCTCGACCTGGCCTCTGGGACCCTCCCGTGGCCTGGCCCCGTCCCTGCCCTCCTCCATTCCCACCATGGGCCCTGGACACAGGCTTTCCTCTTCTTCTCAGTTTCACAGCACCGCAGCTGTCCTTGGTGGCCCTTGTTACAGATGCCATGTTCTACAGTAGCCCTCTCTTATCTGCGGTTTCACTGTCCACAGTTTTGGTCACCTTCAGTCAACCACAGTCCGAAAATATTAAATGGAAAACTCCAGAAATTAACAATTCATAAGTATTAAATTGCATGCTGTTCTCTGTAGCCCAATAAAAAAGCAGACCTTCCTGCCCTGTCCAGCCCAGGACATGAGTCCCCCCTTTGTCCAGCGTATCTGCCCATTAGTCACCTAGTAGCCATCTCAGTTATCAGATCAATGGTATCACAGGACTTGTGTTCAAGTGACCCTTATTTTACCTAATATTTTACCCCGAAGCCCAAAAGTAGTGATGCTGCTGGCAACTTGGATGTGCCAAAGAGAAGCTGTAAAGTGCTTCTTTTAAGTGAAAAAGTGAAAGCTCTAGACTTAAAAAAGAAAGGGAAAAAAAATCATATGCTGAGGTTGCTAAGATCTATGGTAAGAATGAATCTTCCATTTATAAAATTGTGAAGAAGGAAAAAAGAAATTTGTGCTAGTTTTGCTGTCACACCTCAAACCGCTCAAGTTATGGCCACGGTGTATGGCAAACGCTTAGTTAAGATGGAAAAGGCACTAAATTTGTACCATAAGATATTTCGAGAGAGAGAGAAAGACCACATTTACATAAATTTTATTACAGTATATTGTTATAATCATTCTATTTTATCATTAATTTTTGTTGTTAATCTCTTATGATGTGCCTCATTTATAAATTAAACTCTATCACAGGTATATATGTAGAGGAAAAAACATAGTACATATAGGGTTCAGTACCACCCACAGTTTCAGGCATCCACTGGGGGTCTTGGGACGTATGTATCCCCCTCAAATAAGGGGGAACTAGTGTATATGTTTGTGGCTGGTGTGATTAATGCATTTCCCAACAGTCCACATGGGCAGGCACCAATGTATGCAAATGACTCTTGGTGCCCAATGAGCATCTAATATGTATTTACATAATGAATGAACCAATGAAAGAAGAGATGAATGACTCACTGGCCTGCCCTCCTCCAAATGACATGAAAATCCCAGTTACCTCAAGGTACACTGTAAGAACTTGATGATACATCTGCGTCATGGAAACACTGTTTTGTTTGTTTCTAACTCCTATCAGCAGCAAATTATAAAAACAGAAATGCATTTCCATCTTACCTCCCTTAGGTTTACAACCTTCTAATTTGTACTTTATTTTCAAAAGGCAGAAGTGCTAGTTACTGGAAGAAGGGGCAATAAAAAAAAATCTAAAAATAACCTATTTACCATGAATCATAATTAACACGTGTTTCCTTAAGGGATTCGTTATGAGAGCAATTATTATACAGGTGAACTTAATTTTTGTAACAAGTGAAAATAATATTATTTTGAAACAATCCCAATGATCACTACGTCTTTTTTAAAAAAATAATAAAATTACATTGAAATTTTGAACTTCAGAAAATCTTATGCTAATTATATATCCCAGGAGTTGTGACTGGGACTGGTTCAGATCAAGCCACATTAGCCTAGAGGTAATGCTACAAAATTATCTTAATCCCTTCAGAAATGTTTACGACACCTCCACAGTGTCAGAGCGCACAGATGCCCCATGAGCGGGCCCACTCGTCCCCTCAAGCATCTCACCTCTCAGGCAGACCAAGCTACCCTCTGCTCCTGCCTGCTTTAACAATGACCAGCACTAGTTCTGGTGGGTTTGTTTTCAAATGTTACTAAATTCCTCAATTATCCACAAACTGATGTGTTTTAGACCTAACTCCGTGTTGTCCACACTCCAGGGGTGGGCTAATTTTAAATGGATATTTCACAGGATACACAAGCAGGACAGCTGGACACACTCCTCAGGAAGATCTGATCTTTGCAGAGAATGTTTCCCACCCAGACGAGAGTAGGGTGAACCATTTCAGGACCCAGCTCTGGAAGGGAATGCTTATAGCCTTAGCTTTCCAGGGACAGACTGGTTCTTAAAGCACTAAGTTCCCCACCTCACACCAGCTCACCTTCTGCCCCCATCACTTGACTTCTCAGAGGCTTCTGTAAACTAGGCATCTCAACCCTTTCAAACACGCTGGAAGTCTGTCTGAACACAAGTGTGTATATATTAATATGTATCCACACGAACATGAACAAATAACAGAAATTTAGATAAATAAATGTATACAATTGTATTACTAACCACATGAAAATCCACATGTAGGAAGAGAACGACAGGACTACGCCTTTAAACCTACTTACTGAAAGCTTTAGACACAAGACCTGATTTTGCTTCTTTATGACGATCCTTCACAGTATCTCCTGGGAAAATCCAACAACTCTGAGAGTCCCTCTAGTCCAAGAAGAGCTACTCTACAGAAAGTGAGGAAATACAGGACTAGGATGCAGTGATGGACTGGTGTCAGCCAGCAGGTACACAAGTGTGTCTGTTTTCCAACACGGGGTGATGTGACACCTGAAGAACCCTTCGGCGGCCTGGAAAGGACTTGGCAGTTTCTTCTCCATGAGGGGATGCTTTTGCTAAGAGTCTACTATTTTCTGGCATGACACTCTGGGTACCTGATAAAAGGCAATACAGAGCCTCCTGTTGCTGAAGAAGGGAATGAGCAAACCAGGCAGAAAGGCTGGACAGCAAACCTCATCCAGGAAGGAAGTCTTTTTTTCCTGCTCTCAAAACAGATTTATTTATTTATTTGTTTGTTTGTTTGTTTACACCTGTACAATCACATTTATTTATTTCCAAAAGATTAACTCTAATTCTTTTTAAAATTATTTTTAATTTTAAAATTTTATATAATTTTTAAAGGTTACTTTCCATTTATAGTTACTACAAAATATCAGCTATATTCCCTGTGTTGTACAATGCATCCTTGTAGCCTATCTTACACCTAATAGTTCATACCTCCCACTCCCCAGCCCCTATATTGTCCTTCCCCTCCCACTGGTAACCACTAGTTTGTTGTGTGTATCTGTGAGTCTGCTTCTTTTTGTTATATTTACTAGTTTGTTGTATTTTTTAGATTCCACATATAAGTGATATCATACTGTATTTGTCTTTCTTTCTTTTACCTTACCCTAGAAGAAAGTCACTTCTCTATGTAGTGTCTAAAAGTTTTAGGAAGTGATATGAACAGAGAAGCCAAAAGTTTTTTCAGAGTGCACAGATTCCTGGATACCCCCAATGCTCAGGAAAACCACAGTGAAGCTCTAGCAAAAGTCCTACAATGGAGGCAGCTTAATGGAAAGCAAAATGGACAGGTCAACACAACAGTTGAGGGTTATTCTAAAATATGGAGTCTAGAAATGTGAAGTCAGACTGGGAACTACAGAGCATATAAAACTTTTTTAAAAACAAAAGTTGAAGCAATATTAAATACCATCCTTTGAATATTTCTACCCAGGAAGGATTTTTTTGGACTATAGATATTCTGAGATGTGCCCACCAGAAAGACTATTCCTGTGGAATACAAAAGTGGAGGTTTCCCTAGATAATTAAATTTTACTCAGTCTCTTTAAAGAGCCAATTCAGATTCCTAACAGGGAAGTGGGGGAGAGGCACTTGGGGGGGCCAAGGAGCAGGAAGGAGTAATTCCTAAATCAACCACTTTGTCTAAGCTGTGTGAATTTTAGAATGTTTTCACACATGCAGCCCTAATGGGAGCTCCGCAGCACAGACATTTTAATATCCTCCCTTCTCCTGCCTCCCAAACACTGGCAACCAAGCTCTGCCCTACAGAGACACATGCCGTGTATTTACTGTAAATAAAACATTTCCCTCTGTTGTCCTTTTCTCCTCAGGAAGAGAACCACTCCTTCTCCCAGACACATCGATTTCTTATGTCACACATAACCAACCACAAAAGCCTTTTCGGCTCTTAGTGTGAGTTGGCAGCAAGGCTACGGTTAATGCTGAAACCCTGGTTTTGATGGGTTGTGCTTCAGGACTGTGTTTTGGCTTTGTTTGGGTTTCTTGTTTATTGTTTTTTTCTTCTCAAAAGCTTCAGATTCTTGACCTGTTAAATGCTTTTTTTAGCCTTCATTTACTCTTGGCCTCATTTATCATCTTCCTAACTGCCGCCCTGACATTCTCTAAAGGAAAAACTGGAAAGAAGAGTTCATAAAACCACAGGCATCCCACAGTGAATTCATCACCTGCACCAGGTACGTAAATTAGGGCAAAACTACATCGCAAGCCCAACCAACACAGGAATGCTAAGACATTTTCAAACATCAAGATAACTAACCCAAAGCTTAATAGAACATTGAGCCATAATGCTTTTACTCTCTGAAATACATAATGAAGACAAAATATTTCAAGTAGAACGTGACACTATGTAAGCATGCTCTCAGGTTTGTTCTCTAGGCTTGAGTTCTTCATAGAACTGTTAAACCTCGTCCCCCATAAACGTACATAGCAGAGGGGACAGGATGAATGTCAGATACAGTCACAAGAATCCCGTCCTCTCCTTCAGATCAAGTTTCCAGTCATGAGGTTAATATTTTCTTTTAGCAAAGATACCCTTTTCCGGACTATTTTCATAATAATCTCATGTCGGTCATATAGGTTCAAGAGACAAATTTTTAACAGAGGGTCTGATGAAGCACCAAGCAAATGCCATTTGGTATCAAAAGACATCATGTCTTATCAATTTATAATTTTGTTTATGATGAATACCCCCAGTTACGCTTCGACTCTGGAAAAGTCCCAAAGTGCCATTTTGAGGAAAATGATGGAAAAATAATATGTGTGCATAAGATTCGCTGACAGGGCTGTTGACAAACACAAGAGCAGCAGATTCTCTCACACTAGACCTTCACCAGGTCACCCAGATAACACAGCACGTGAGCCTTAATTTCACAAAACCAGGAATGGCCAAGATCAGCCACCACCATTTCCTGGATGTTCTGCATAGTTCCTGAGTCAAGCATTAATCAAGGTCAGTTCTGTCTAAAATGCAAAGAGTACAGCCCCCAGATGGTACAGCTACAGCATAAAAGCAGCGAGCATGTCGTTTCCACACTCAAAGTTATAACTAATTTTTTTAAAGCAGTATAAACTCTGAATTTTTAAGTAGAACTAAAGGTCATCTAGATCTGGTTCTTATTTAGTTTTGTTCTGTTTGTGTTTCAGGATATAAGAGTATACATCCTGGCATTGGAAGGGTATGAGGGTTCACTTAAGAAGCTTGGGCAACGACACTGCACAACATTCAATCATCCAGAATGTAGACTGCAGTTAATTACACCCACATAAATGGCCCTTGGGAGGATCAAGTGAGTATGCTGGGCAAACTGTAAAACAGGATTCAAGAGAATGTTGGACATGATTAGGTATTCAAGTACAAGTCTGAATTTCCAGTCATTTTGGTCTTTTATAACCTTAACAGAGAAATTCACCTGAAAATGAAACTGAGATTTACGCACCTAAGTCCTGAATAGGGGGGTGGGGAATGGGGGTAGGAAGAGGGGATGGATTGTGACTTGGCCTCAAAAAGGCAAAACTGCCTAATAACGAACAAGTCAGGACTAAAGTTCTGTGGGGCAATTTTCTAGCTCAGATACAATACCTGGAACATAAAGAAAATGACCACACACGTTCATAAATAGCCTCTCTGATATTTATCAGGCCTGAGCCATGTGCCAGGCATGGTATCCAGCAGCCAGGGTGGGCACTCAGCCACGTCCAGCAGGACATCACCACGGACAGACAGCATCTGAGACAAGGGCCTCGGGCACGGGCACCGGCAACTTGGACAAACCTAAGTCTGAATAGGATATCCCATCCCACCGGTCATTTTAAAGCTCTTCAACAGCCGGTCCCTCCCCTGGCCTTACAACAGTACCAAACTGAGGAATAAACCATGGTTTACTCAGGTGGAGGGTAACTGCTGCCTCCGTCATCGTTTTCTATCGTCAGGCTCCCTGACCAAATTTCGGTATGAACCGGATGGACTGTCATAGGATTTCAGTCCAGACGCACGAGCGTGACCAAGCACCACAGAAACACCTGAATGACAAGGGCAGCCAGAGGAACTGGAATGACAGCCCTCATCAACAAGACTGGAGGAGCTCAGATCAGGACCGGGAAACACTTCTGCGCCCACAACAGACATCAAGGGCCTGGGCGGGCCTTTCCCTGTCAGCGCCACACAAATGGCACAAATCCTGAAGGGCTGGCCTGAGACTCTTTGAGAGCCAGAGAGAAGGCCAGAGGAGGTTACAGGACCTGCCACCCCTCCCCACCCACACGCCCCCGAGACCTCCCCTCCTCTTCTAACTCCATCCCTCTGCTCCACAGTGGATCTCAGGTCACATGGATCTCAACAGGCTCAGAATGATGAAAAATACATGATGAAAAAAAGGTATTTCTAAAACCTGCTTCTCTTCATCTTAGTATACTGGCGAGGAGGGGAGAGGAAGGAAGGAGGCAAGATCATTTTTTTAATTCTTCTAAAAATGAACTTTTGGGGAAAATTCCAATTGAAAAACTTAGCCGAGGACCATTTGGAATTTATCTGACAGACCTCACCCTCAGATCTTGCCAGATTTCCAGCCATCAACTTACTCTACCATCCCTCTCAGGCCAGAGAGAGACAGTCATGTTCTCAGCAGAACAGATCCACTCTGGGCTCCTAATCTCAACACTGAATGACACCGAGGAACCAACTGGTCACCAAAGTGTCACCAGCCAAAAACTTCAACACACTGCCCCGGAGAGAAAGCCACTTGACGGTTCCCAAGACACAGATCGCGTAGAACAGCCGAGGGCTCTGCCAATTCTCATTGTTCACCACTGAGTCAGTCACAGGAAAGCAGGAAACAGTTACACATAAGGGAGCATTGCAGGGACCACGTGTGTGGGCAAGAGGCTGGGCCATGTAAGTCCCTGAAGGTGAGGTGCCCCTCCCAGAACACCTTGCTCTCCAAAATGCTGTCTTTTAGGGTCTGGCTGGTTCCAGAGAAACGACTGACATTTAAAGTATTGATACATTGTGCTGTAAGTCCTGGTAATTCATAGATGCTTTTAAAACAGGAAGTCTGTTAGCACTGGGGGGTGAGGTGATTTGTTTTTCTCTTTTAAAATATCCCCACTACGAAGTGAGAGAGTGTCATGGACATATATACACTACCAAATGTAAAATAGCTAGCTAGCGGGAAGCAGCTGCATTGCATGGGGAGATCAGCTAGGTGCTTTGTGACCACCTAGAGGGGTGGGATAGGGAGGGTGGGAGGGAGACACAAGAGGGAGGGGGTCTGGGGATATATGTATACATATAGCCGATTCACTTTGTTGTACAGCAGAAACTAACACAACATTGTAAAGCAATTATACTCCAATAAGGATGTTAAAAAATAAAATAAAATAAAATAAAATACGCCCACTGATCAGGAAGACATATGCAGCCCCCTCGCCACGCTTTTAAAAGGAGGAAGCACCTTTTGTCACGTGGTCTGCTATGTCACATGCCAGATTGCCCCGTAAACAGACAGCATCTAGCACTGCCTGCCTAGCACCCCATCAGACTTAAAGAGAAGAAAGTATGAACCATCTCTCACCAATAGCTGTTTATTCAGTGAGTTACAAAAGAAGCCACTGGGTTTTTATTAGCCAAGCTTTTAGGACAGTTCAAGTTCAATACACACAATGTTTCATTCATGCTGTTAAATTGATAATATTAACCTTTCTTGCTGAGACACATTAAAAATTCTGGCTTTTCAGAGCAAATGTAATTAGTTCACATTAGTAACTTCACCAGTGGCAGTGACAGAAGCAAAGGGAACTAACAGGATATGGATTAATGTAATCAAAATATCATCTCCCATCATCTCTACTCTTTAGGCAGCTGGCTACACTTCCTCTGTTGGTTGGATTTTTTTTCTTTTTAATAAAAACAACAGATCAATGAAATGGATAAATGACTACTTGCAATCCCCCCTCAGGGGAATATTGTACAGGAAACCATTTTGGTGAGTGAGCCCAAAAGTTTTTAATTTGATGTGCCTGTTCAATGCAATTTTGACAACAGAGCAATGGCACCAGGCCCTCCTCCTCCAGGGCAGACAGCTTTGGGTAGAGTGGGCAGGAGAGTTAGGAGGGAGAAGCTAGAGGCCGTCTGGGCCTCACAATAAGCATCTCATGAAGAAAGAGTATCTCCCTCTAAACTCACTAAGAGAAAGAAACCAAAGCCCTGTTTGCCCTTGGAAGTACCTCCAACCTGTTCACATGCTGAAATGTATTTCTGTAAACCCTGTGCTGCCTATCTACAGTGGGTGGGTGTTGTTTCTCAACTTTCTTTCTTCTGATCAGAACATCCACATTTTCCTCAGGGAGATCACCTTGCCCTCTTCCTCCCTGAGGCTCAGGGACCACGTGGCCTGGGCTGGCCCATCAAAGCATCATTTCCCTGGAACACACTGGTGGAGTGCAGGGACCAGGGCCGAGCTCAGCCAACAGAGATGTAAGGAAATGAGTCTGTGCCATTAGAACAGACCACTGGCTCTTAGGCACCAATCCCAAAGCTGGGCGGATGCAGGGTTGAAGTTGCTAACAACCCTCTCACCACCACATGTATCTTAAGAATGGAGACAACGTGCAAGCGGGTGAGTCGGGGGAGGGGGGGAAGGCAGTGCCCAGGGGCTCTCCTGAAGCTTGATCGTTCCCAAACTTTCCCATTGAGATGAAAATGGCTTTTTTTTTTTTTTTTTTTTTTTTGCATTAACCAGTTGAAATGGGTTTATCCCCCCTTGGAAATGAAACTACATTTTCATTTCCATACAACACATTTCCCGTGAGGTCAAGAAGCCCTCCCTGAATTGGAAGAAGTGGGAAGTGGCCGCTGCAGGAGCCCCTGGCATGAGAGCACTTCAGTAAACAGCACCCCCATCTCCCCCAACCTTGGAAACCACAGTGAACAGAGCCACAGTCCAATCAGCACGGCCACAAGGACATGCCGGCGTCTCACATGTCACCAGGAAGCAGAGACAAGAAGAAAGGATACTGCTACCAATGCATTTTTTTAAATGCAGGAAATCGGGTGTAGAGTTATAGAGTCCTTCCCCCAGGCTGGTTTTCACATTTAGGTTGTACAGATTTTTTTTAAGTCTAACCTATAAATTTGTCTTAGCATAGATGGGAAATGCCAAATTCAGAACAACAACCGTAAAAACTAAACAATGCAAAAATTGCCCTTAGAAGAAAGTGATTCATGGCCCCCCAGAGTCCTTTAAAATACAAAGGCACCATATGAATTTAGTTCTTGTCCAAACTCAGGGAGGTACTCAAAGGTTACACACAATCAGCCTCCTGGAATCCAAGGGCAGTTAATGTTCAGAATGGTGGTCACCAATTAGTCCAAAACACACACTGATTTATCAAGCTCACACCTCTGTTTAAGTTTTAAGGTGCTCGGTTAGCGCTTGACCAAGTCTGAAGTGACACAGGTCTGGGGTCACTTACTTTACTGCAAAGTTAATGCCACCTTTACAAAGCCTCCATGGATGCAAACTCTGTATGCCATTCTGGGCAGTACCAGGTGAGCCAGAGGATAGAAACACGTGACTTTCTCTCCATGTGTTTCCACTTCAAGGAAAAAAGCATGATGAGAAATATTGAGACTTGATTAAGGCTAACCTACTTTGAAATAAAAAAGGATGCATTTATAGCCAAGTATTTTAAACATTAAAAAAAAATGTTGAATGAAAAACGTCATGTCCTGTGACTGTAGGTTAACAGGACAGGAAAATTGCTAAAGGAGAATGAATACCTGTTATTATGCCCAGCCACGAAGCCTGAGTGATCTTTACATTAAGTGATACCATTATGGAAAATACAAAATCTCAAGAAATTACAGTACAGCAAAAACCTCAAATGGAAACAGCAGTATAGTTTACATGAATTGAATGCACACGCTTCCATCTAAGAATGGCAACATGCATGGCCAGCATCCGAGGGTCCCATGAGGCAGGCTAATGTTACCTGCTGCTCGGGAAACTATTGTATCACCACCATGGCATGTTTGTAAAGGACTTTCAGGGTGTGTAATATCAGCCCCATTATGGTCCCACCCGCTAGTAGATCAAATGTACTAAATTATCTGGACATAAGACTTGTAAGAAAGGAAGAGGTGATCAGAGGTAAACCAGATAAACCCCTAGGCTTTGCCTCCCAAAGACCCGTTTCTGGTCATTGTTTAGGGGTCCCTAGCATGGTGATTCTGGAAGCAGAAGTAGCTCACAAGCAGCCCTGTGTTACATCCACATCTTGTGAAGATCTTACTGGGTAGGGTGGAGGGGGTTCCATCCCTTCTCACCTTTATCAGGTAGTTATGCTCACACTGCTTATACTGAGAATAAGCTTAAAGCTTCTGGAGGATTATTCTCTCAAGTGATAGCGCTGGGGGAAAGGCAACAGTAGGGGAGGCCTGGCTCCTCCAAAGGGTAAGTGGCCTTGGATGAACTTCCCTTTCTGAGATACTGTGGCCTCCTCTGAACCACATGGGGCTTAACCTAAACTTTCTCTGTGGTTCCTCTATCTTTGTTTGAAACCTGACAGGAAGAACCTGGGCCCTTCAAAACAGCCTCCTCCCTTGGAGACTCAGAGCTGCCATTGGACCCAGTCCCCAGGTCACTGGGGGCTCGGGGTTCCTGCTGCTACAGGGGCTCACTGAGCTCTCCTCCAGGGAATATGCCAGGTGCTTGATGATGCACAGACATCCTTCTGTGTATCAGCTACTCTTTCTTATATAGAATATTTAAAAGATGAAGCTTTATCCTGAAAAATGGGCCTGGGGACTCTCTTCTTCCCACTCCACACACCCCTCCAAAGTCCTGGGATGATTTCCAGAACAGCATCCACTGCTTTCTCTCTCTCCAGCCATGTTGGTGTTTCCAGAAATCTCCTAGACTGGTCCACCTGCTCACACCAAGCACCCCAAACTTAACACGCTGAAACTGTAAACACTCTCCCTCCCTCCCCACCAAATTTCTATCCTGTTTTCCTCTATCCTGGTCAATGGCACCAGCGATCACTCAGTTTCTCCAACTGGTCATCCTTAGGCTCTTTGCTTTTCTTCTGCTGTCCCCATCACCCTCATCCTTCACCAGGTCCTGCTAAATCTTTCTCCAAAGGTCTCTGGCACCCTTTTCTATGCTCGCTTTCCACCCACCGAGTCTGCCAGCTTCTCTTCCTCCCTCCCCCAATGACTGTCAGAGAACCCTTATAGAACACAAACCTGCTCTTAGCATTCTCCTGCTTCTCAGCCACCGCCTGCCTGTAAAGTCAGGTCCAATCTCCTCAGGCAGGCAGACAAACTGACCCAGCACAACCTGGTTTCTGCCAGCCTCCCTGCCCCCATTCTTTGAGGCAATCTGCCTATCCAATTTATTCCTGTACTGCCTTTATTCACTTCACCCCTCAATCTTTGGTACCTAGCAAACTCCTCTGCATCTGCTGAGGCCCTGGTCATGTGTGACCCATCCCTGACCCCTCCACGCCAACCAGCCCCCCCCAGGCTCCCATGACACTTCACACACAGCCCTGATAAAATCCACGCCACACTGCTGCGTAGTTTATTAACACCTCAGTCTCTGCCACTAGGTGAGTCTCCTCCAGGACAGCAGCTATGCGCCCTCATCTTCACGTCCCCAGAGCTGAGCTCAGTGCCCGGCAGAGGCAGCAACCAGCCAGTGTGTGCTGAACCTCAGTGCTGCACGTGTGGTACTGAGAGCTTGGAGGTGAGGACCATGCCTGTGAAATACACACAGTCGGTCTAACGCTACCCACTTGGTGGAGTGAAGCTGGTCTCCCCCCCCAACCCCCGCCCCCAGTGACAGTAACTCCAGTCAACACATAGAACCAACAGCACAACTGTGTGTAAACATGCTGTCAACTGTCCCTGCCGACCACATTCTCCAGCGGTTTGCCTCATGTCCCAGACCATTGGGTTAATCGCTATTTATGACTCGCCAACCTGTATTCCTCTAACGAGAGAAGGGACTAATATAGACTCTTTTAATTATTACCCTGGGGTTCAGAAGTGAAAGGGGCAGCACGAAGCTGAAAGCGTGCTCTGTCCACTGAGGTGCCCACAGCACATTCCAGGAAACAGGACATAATTGGTGCCAACTCCCAAGCCTCCTCGAAGAGGCGCCACGACTGGCGGGGTAAGAGGCCAAAGTCCCAGCCACAGGACCAAGGAGCACCAGACACGGTTAAACAAACCAATCTATGGAAGCAATATCAATAGTCATTAATCTTTTGTCATAACCCAACTTTTGAAAAATTCACCGGGAGAAGGGAGCAAGGGACAAAATAACTGAAGTCAGATGAGGGAAAAATTGAACAATTTTTTAAACGCCATTCATTCCAACAGGTTAATGATTATGTGGATCGATGACCTGCGTCACAAAGAAAAAAAGGTAGCAGAGCAACAAGCCCCTAATAAGTATTCTAGGCTCAACTAAAATATTCCTTCAGTTGGTATAGACTATAATCTTGAGAAAAGGATTCACACATTCCATGACACCTATTTTTATAGCACACAGCCCAGAGTTAGCCACATCACTTTTAATGGCTTGAGATTCCAGAAGAATTATCACTATGGTAACATTTCAAAATGGCCGTCAAAGTTACCAGGGACTGGTCCACAGGGTTTGGATCACATAGAGCCTTTCAGAACAGACCAAGTTATTTTCAAATTCGTCTAATGATTTCACATGCCCAACAAAGCTTGGCTAGAACTTAGCTAATGGGGTTATTTGCAAGTGTGAGTTAACAGAAAGAGCACCCAGTACATAATAAGCACTCATACATTATCAGATGTCACTCTGAATCAAGCTCCTTTCTAATAAAAAGCCTCCAATATAAAATAATACACTGGTGGTTACAATGATGTGATAAATTCTTTAGTTTTTTGGTATGTATTAAAGTAGTATGAGGAAAAACAGGAAGGTATAAAAGTCAGTTATTTCAGTAACAAAAATAATGGCAAATTTAAGTTATTTTACAATGTAGGAAGTGATATAAAGTATATAAGATACAACTGATCACAATATTCAAAAATGCTTGTGGATGGACAACAAAATACACCCTCCCACTAGGAACATACATTCAAATTCTTATAACCCTCCCATCCTTGGGGGTAGCCATTAAGAAACAAGTAATGCTCTTCCTTCCTCATTTTCATAAGAAAACAGAAAGCTGACCTCAAAGGCCAATTCCATGTGTACTAAGTTCAGGATTCTCGACTCGGAGCCAACAAACTCAAAATCAGAGCTAGAAAATACCTTAATAATGTGTTTTTCAAACCCCAAGTTGCCACCCAGTAATAGTTCTCAAAATCAGTTGAATGCATCTCTTACCAGCGTTAGAATCAAATAAGAAAATATTATGGTACTTCTTGGGTAGGAAGGGTGAGCACTGTATCAGATAAGAAGTGTTTTGGAAACACTTATCTTAGTTATATCCTTATTTTATCCTGGGGCTAAGATGTAAATCTATGTCTTACTGTGGGTCTGGTCAAAAAACCTGCAAACCACTGATGGGGTACAATGCCTTTTCGTGTTTCCAAGAGAGGCAAGGTGACCTGCCCAAGGTAACACCCGAGAAGCAGTGATGCACTCAGACATTAGAATGTGAGGCCACCTGGTTTTTAAACATTCTTTCCCTTAGGTAATCTTGCCTCTTTCATCAATAAAACATTCAGCACAAGCATCCAGTAGGAGGCACTTACAAATAACCATATTTGAGAAATTAAAGGAACCAATGACACAAATTCTGTTTTTACCTAGTCTGTTAAGACCAGACACCCTTTAAATGGGCCCTTGGGATCCCATAAATTTTTAATTACAAAGTCATGGAATTGCAAAAACAGGGTGTTACAAGTGAGAATTGTTCTTTTCAAGGGTTACACAGGGAAAACCTTATCCAAGCCTGCCAAAAGTACACGGCATTTTCAAGGCCATTTACCAAAGAAACACACACACACACAGTCCCAAGGGCATTCTGGACCAAGGCCCCTGCCAGCACCTACTGTTTGGGCTCTTATAGAGGATGAAGGTGAATCCCAGGCTTCTATTCCTGAGAAAGCCTGATTCTCAATAGGAACAGCAAGGAGCTTCCCAGCTACTGTCTCCAGGGAGCTGAGGATTTCACTAAGTCCTCACACAGAGCCTGCTCTCACAGAAGGACAATCAGATGAGAAAAAAATAAAACAAAACAAAAAACTACCTTAAAAAAAACCACATTACAGTTTTTTTAAGGCAAAGAAGTATAGCAAAGAAAATTAAAAAACGGACCATAACCCTATTGTCCAGATAATACCCACTGACCTTCGAAAAGAATAAAAGCACTAAATGCACATGGTCAGAAAATCCACACAGTGCTAAAAGAGCACAAGGTGAACAGTGGGGGTCACCCAGCATCTCGAGCCTCTTCCCACAGAGTATAAGTGCTTATCACTGTCTGGGAGTCCTTTTGGAAAACTATCTCATGGTTGTACAAGCATTTACCAGCATATGTGCTCTTTCTAAAGGCAGACCTGAAGGCTCACACTACCTACAATGGTCTGCACCTTTTTACACTTAATTTATATCAGCATATGAAGATCTAACTTCTAAAAACACAGCCGTGTGGCGAGAATCTCACTCTTTGGAAATGTATGAACCCAAAGCATTCAATATGCAATATTTTTGTGCCTACTTTGTAATCCTCTCATTCTGTAACATTTCCACCCATGGGAGTAAAAGCATCACGACGGCGTCTGCTGGTATTACACTGAGGAAGGGTCCTGTGCCAGGCCCTGTGCTGAGCCCTGTCCTTTACCCCCTACAGCCTGGGAAGGAAGCCAGCACCCGGCTCACAGAAGAGCCACAGAAAGGGAAGCTCTGGACCAAGGTGTCAGAGCCAGGAGCTAACAGAGCCAAGACTCTCAGCTGGATCTGTCTGATTCTACTACCTCCTTCTAGAAGGAGCTTTCTGGACACAGGGTAAAGATGTGGCTTCCCCACTAGAGTAAAGGAAGCCACTTAAAAAGCTGTTCAGAGAAAGAACCCTGGGGTTTCGCCCAGCAGCTGACTTTGGGGGAACAGGCAGGATGGGTTCAACAAGCTGGCACAGGTAAGACTGGGGGCCAACCCTCATCCTTGTTCTGCTGTCCCCTGAACAGGGGTCTCGAGGGAAGCCCTGGATGAGGAGACTACCCAGGCTGAAGAAGCCAACCTGACCATTCCCACCCCCACCAAAGCTGGCCAGCCTTTCCCAGAGTGACAAAAGGACAGGTGATCCAATGGGGAGAATTTCTTGCCGGAAACATCGCTTTTCACTAACATGCCTAGCTTGAATAGCCATGGGTGTGTTTATAGACCCAGGAATGTGCAAAACAAAAATACGCATTTAAAAAGTGAGTTGAAGGGTCATATCCAGTGAGCAGAGTGCTAGCTCTGGCTCCTTTTTCCTTTGATGGGAAAGAAGAGGAGGGGGCTTCTCTTGGCCTCAGCGGGGCTGCCTGCAGGAGACCTTTTCCAGCCCAGCCGTCAGGCAGCGGGCATTCCTTTGGGGTGACAGCAGCCGCAGCGGTCTCACCATCGTCCCGCGGCTGCACGCCTGGTGACTAAGTGCACAGGAATCCGCCGGTGCCCAGCCCACCCAGAGGACAGGAGGACAGGCGGGTGGAGGAAGCAGCCCAGGGCCCCTTCCCCAGAAAGAAAACCTGAGCTCTGCCCTCTAGCCCGGTGCAGCGCAGGAGGGGCAGGACAGTCACTTCTGCAGAGGGTGGGGCCACCTGAGCTCCGGTGACAGCCCTCTGCCCGCCCCCCCACCACGGGGCTCGCAGAGCATCTGGGCTCTGGACTCAGGCCTAACTTTGCTAACGGATCGTAGAGCAGAGTTTCATGGTGCACCTTTATCTCTTTGAGTAAAACTGAGTAAATGATGGTTGCCTGAGGGAAGCAGAATTAAACACCGGACAGGCAACAAGTTTGGTTTGCCCAATAAATAAAAGAAAACTGAAAAAAAAAAAAAAGGGCTACGTGGCCAACTCATCACTCAGGAGTCTAATTCATGGTGAAATCAGCAATCCAAGATTTGATTTCAAGAAATCATTTCCTAACACTTCATATTACTCCCTGCATGACTGTTACTTCTTTTTTTAAATAAAAGAATAAAAAGTTTCCTGTAAATCACATCCCTTTATCACAACCTGCCCTTCACCAGAGCTAAAGCATCCATTCATTTAAGGATGTTTTTACAAGATTAAAGAAGGGTTTTAAAAAGAAAAAAAAAAGTCTCCCAGTTACAAATCAGCCAAACGAAGGTACCTGATGACTGATCAGCTCAAAGTTTTGCTCCCCACATGAAAATAATCCATCAATGTAAAAATAAATCCACCCTAAGTGGAGGGGAGGGGAGGGGGGAGTAAAGTCTGAGACACAAGTATTTAAAATTCAGAAACAAGTCGTTTCATAATTAAGCATCTGTAATTTGACTATGCTTATGTCACTCTTTCATTTTCATCTTTCCTTTATCCTTAGAGTCATATATTTTCTGACCATGTAAAGAAGGCGGGTTGGGGGGAGGGGGAGGAGGAAGAGGGAGGACGTGGGGAGGCCGCACTAACAGAACCCTCACCACCTTTACTAGGTGGCTGTGCACCGAAGTCCCTTGGCTAGAGCAGGATATCAAGAATCGGTCAACCGTGGGGCCTAGCCTTCTCCAGCGCAAGACAGGCCAGCCGGTCACTGTTGGGTGTATGTTCACTGGACAGCACATGGCGGCTCCCTGGAAAGTAGCATGGTGTGATGGGGAGAATCACAGGCTACGGAATCAAAGAAAAGCAGGTCTGATTCCAGGCTGGCAGCTTAGCTGCATGAAAACTTACACGTTATGTCATTCTCTGTGCCTAAGTTTCCTCATCCATAAAACTGGGGGGAAGGGGAATGGCCGCATACACCCTACAGGCTTTGACAAAGATTGAAGGAGACCACTCGAGAGGCGCCTGGCACGTAGTAATTGCTCCATGAAGGCTGGCTGTGGTCATAAACACAGTCCTTTCTAACTGCCACAGGGATCTGGAGGGTGCAGGGGTCAGTTCACCTGTACAGAGATCTCACGCAGAAGCACTCCCCTCCGAGCTAATCCCGCTAGACCCCAGGGTCCACACCCCAGGGTCCACCACGGTTAGATCAACAGGCTCCTTGGAGGCCCAGCTCATTTCGGGATTTGCAGAAGCATGGTGGGGTTCTAATCTGCAAAACCTCCAAATGTAGGGGGATCTTCTAACAGGTTTTGAAGAGCTTTAACCAGAGATTAGCAAAAATGCCCTTTTGTCAATATTGTTAGATGCCTGGGATTTAGATGTGGATTTTTTTCCTATCCCACAGAAAACACTGAATCACGTAAAGATACTGAACAAGGAGACAACGATCCAGACCTAATAAGATGCTGCAGCTATGTTTCTACCATCAGGCGAATATCTTTCTCTTGGCACTGTTCACAATGTTATCGGTATGGCCTAGCGCACTCACCCACCCTCTCATCAGGTCCAGAGCCCTTGAGAGTGGACAAGGGAGCAGGGCGGATGATGGCAGGGGAAGGAGGGAGTGTGCCCAGCTGGAGACGGTGGACAGGGGAGTGTTCCAGGTTCTAAAACAGCTTGACCCTCAAGAGCCGTGGGTGTGGCCTTGGCTCAATCTTCCAGACCTTTTTCAAGTCAAAGGTTCCCTCTAATTCACTGTGACTTTTCAGGGGGATTAAGCAGGGCATGTGAAGCTAGTTCCTACAAAGTGCACATGGAACACAAAGTTCTAACTGAACTTCTATATATTTCAGGGTCCATGACTTTTCTTTTCTTCTAATGGCACCACACCCTTGAATAACTAAATCCATAGATACCTGGGCAGGGCTGAAGGATCCTGCTGTGAGGACAAGGGGTGAGACCAGGGGTCTCAGCCTCCTGTTGCCTCCTTTCTCCACTGAAGGAAAAGCTCTCTTCTCACTTCCTAAACCAGAACATGTTCTACAAGGGCAAAGCGCTCTGGAGCCATCACAGCCTGTTCGCTCTAACCCAGGCCCCTTCTCAGCTAGAAAGCCCACCCCCAGTCAAGCATACGTTTAGATACAAGGAAAAATGTCAAGGGTGCGTCTACTACAGAGGTCTTAGCTTAATGGGAAAATGAAGCTGTGGGCCCAGGAGAGGTTCACCATGACAGCTGTAACTTAGAGTGAAAATGGCCAGACACGTGAGAGCACATGCTGAGGTCCTTGGAGACGGGATTTCTGAACCAAGTCAGGGGTCAGACTAGATGATCTCTAAAGCTTTCTTTCCACTGTGAGATCCACACAGACATACAGCAGCTTCCTGAACCGGCTTTTTCATCCTGCACTAGTAGCCCCTGCTTCAGAACTGCCAGTGCCCAGAAGACAACGCACAACAGTCCCTCACTGACCCATCTGGAGAAATGGTCCCTACCTCCCAGGAAGCTCTCATTTCTGGGGCCCACACCAAAAACTTCCTTACCATGGAAATCCAGAAAGCTGAGCCTCCTTAAAAATTAATCTTGTAAGCTCATAGGTTCTTGGTTCACAGGTGATGCTCTTGGAATAATCTGGGGTGTGCTGGAGGGTGATGCATAACATGAACAGTTAGTGGTTACCTGCTATAGTTTGCTTTAGTCTATTAGTTCAAAAATTAACTCATTTAGTACAACCTTAAATAACAAAATAAAATCCTAGAAGAAATGTAAATTTGTTTAATTCTTCACATTTTCTCAAAATATTAATCACTGAGTCAATTAACTGTGGACGGGCCTAAACTGTTCCAAAGCTTTTCAAACCTACTAATTAAATGTGCTCTCACTACCACAATAAAAATTCTGGGAAACCTTGGGCTTCTGAGCATACGACACAGGATGAGAGAATCAAATCCATTCAGTTCCAATCTACTGCTCCACTTAATAAACAAAAAATGTTAACAACATGCATTTTTAAAAAATCTAAGTGGTTTCATAATGTAGATATTGTGAGTCTTCCCACGACGCTAAATGAAGGCTTATGACAAGAGTTTAATGAGCTGTTATCCAATATCTTCCAGGCCTGGGGATTTCTGCTTCTTCCCCTCTGAACAGAGGTTGCTCAGAAAGCAGGGAGTGTCATGATCCGTACTAAATGCAACTGCCCTCCTCAAACATCTTCACTTTTATAGTCTGTAATCCAAGTCACTCTATTAGCAGGCAGGAAAATCCCAGCCAGCTTCAAAATTCCCTCATCTTTCTATTACTTCAAGTGACAACCTTTTCCCACTACTTTATCTTTGCATTAAGTACCAGGAGCTGAAAGATGCAATCAATTTCACATTTCTTTCTGCCTATTTACATGACTTATTTGTTTCAGCAGATCCTCAGTGCCACAAATCCTTCCTTTGCCCATTCATGTCTGCATACTTAACATAGATTTAATATTTCTCTAGGCCAAAGATCATAGGCTGAGTTTTTCTCTGACTGGAGGACAGAGACAGGAGAGAGGGAGGAGGCTGTCTGCGATCCCTTTGTTGTCACAATTTACAAAGAACAGTTCACAATAAGAAAAGTGATAAAAAGCTTAAATCAGTCCCCCTAACACATCAGATCCAAAGTGGGAAAAAGAGGAGGAACTAAAATGTCCTGAGACCGTTCTGGCTCCAGAGACTGTCAGATACTTTACTGACCTTATGTAATAAAACTTGCTTGGTGGCCCTGGTGGTGGAGCAAGGAATCTAACCCAGACATAGGTCACAAATCCGCACTTCATAAACATCATGACATGAGTAATGAACCAAAAGTCCACAACCACGGAAACCAACTTGAGTCCTTCAAGGGCAAAAACTGCAGCTTCTGGTGGACGTGTTCTGGATTCAACTTAGCATCCTCCCACCCAGCCAAGTGGGACGCCAGAATGCTGAGTCCCAGCTCCTGTTCCCACTGCACACTCCAGCCTCGTCCCCCAGGCCTGCCTGACCATCTGGGAAGGGCTGAGCCCTCAGGGAGGGATTCTTTTTTTTTTTTAATCAGATATAAAGTGGAAACCACCAGCTTCCCATCACCACTCCTGCCTCATCCATCAGTCAGCAAAGGCACCACCTTCTGGGATAAAGCTCAACAAGTCTCTTCTACAAGCTGTCGGTAGGAGTTACACACAAATGATATCTCAGCTGAACAGGCTTGGGGCAAGGCTGCCGGCTGGGACCTCAACCACCACTCAGGCTTCTGTTTTTGTGAAATAATACCCTCCACATTCCATACGCCTTGCAAAGTTCTGAAGTGCAACCCATTCATGAGTTGAGGGCCGTGTATACAGTGCTAGGCAAACAGTACTGAGCAAGTCGGAACGTTCTACATGAAAGCCTTCCATTTCACTTGAGGCAAATGCTCTTTCCATGCAAAGCTCCAAATACAGAACTCTCCCCGCTTGGAGCTCTTAGCACTTGCTGCCTCTCCTTCTCTTTAGGCAAAAAATGTGGAGTGCCTCATCACATGGCATACACGTGTGTGTGTCTCTCTCTGCAATGCCATGTTTTTATCTTCTCTCTTAACAAAGTACTAAGTTTCTATCATCTCATTGCCTGTCATGGGACTTGCACACAACAGGCTGACCGAAGGAAACAATGGGAATTCTGGCCAGGTAACAAGTGTCAAAACCCGCACAGACACATCAAGACCTAAATTAGATGTTACTTACAATTCATACCTCTTTGTCATTCTCCCTTACCACAGGAATGAGATGCACATAATATATTCTCTTTCACCTCGTTAATGAGACTGGATGTGTGTTAACAAGAATGGTAGGGAGGAGAAAGAGACCCCCAAATAACTTACAACTCAGCAGAGGTTAAGAACCCCCCAAAGCTTGTGTGTCCACATCCTCTCACACCCCGACACTCACTCAGTTGCTCTTAAACTCTACTGCTATTTAGTTGGTTTATTCACTCCAACTAGAACCACATTTGTCATCCAAAAACATTTTATAAATCCCTTTATAAAATTCCTGTACCTATCAGGGCCGAGCCTAGAGTGAGCCAAGATTGGTGCCCAGGACCCAGAATTCCAACAGGGGCTCGCTCTGACCCTTGCACAACCCCGAGAGTGAGGACCCCTTAGTCTTCAGGTCACAGGCACCTCCATTCCTCATGCCCAGCCGCAGAGTCTTCATGAGAACCAACCCACTCAGATGCAGATGCTCTGCACGGGTCAGGCCCACGGGGGAGATGGATTTCTACAGAATATGTCCTCCATGACCCTCTCTCTCTCTGGCTGTGAGGTTGGAGAACCAAGATTTATAAACAGAGCACAAGTCCAAACCCACGGTGGTTCATCATCTATTTGGAGGAGGACACAAATGATGAGTAAACAAGGCCTTCTGGAACCACCAGTAGAGCTCAGAGAGGAATCGTCACTGACCGGGAACAGGGCAAAGCCAGCACGTGACCCTTGCAGGCCTGTGAGCCCTCCACAGGGGAGATCCAGGGAGGTTTCATGGAAGAGCAGAGCCAAGCCATGAAGAACAAGTGGATGATGGTTCAGGAGGGACCATGAAGAGCGTGGCCTCAGCAGACAATGTTCGCCCAGCTGAAACTCACCGTGCACACGCACCACGGCCAGACTGCTGAGGACCAGAGTGCACAGCAAAATACACCCAGCTCCCAAACTACTCGGCAAGTATTGCAATTCCACTCTGATCACTCCAAAAGTGCTTCTAAGCTCAAGGCACCTCAGCAGTAGCATGGTAGACATCAGCCACTGGCCATGAGAGCAGGAAATGCTCACTGGGCTACCAGCTTGCTCTGGTTCTGGATGAGGGAAAGCTTACTTTAGTTGAAAAGAATGATTTAAATGAATTTAAATTCATTCAGCATAACGGCATTGCATCGGTGTTTCTCAAAGTACTTGTGAATAATTCACTTTGGTAACAGCAAAAGCCAGACCAGAAAAAGTCACTTCAAAGACACAAGACAACATATATTGTACTGAACTTCCTCGTCTCAGCACCCTAACTGCTTTTCTCTCCTTCTACCCTTTCACTGAGATGCTTCGCCAGCCTATGCTCTATCTGCTACCCCTCAGTGAGCTTGTCGGAGCCCACTAATCGCAGCCCACTCTCCAAGGACCACTCTCGGAGCCTATCCCTAAGGGTAGGGCCCATCCCAAAAGAGGTCAACTGCTTCACACCACGGCGAGTCTAGAACACCTGTTTTCATTCTCCAGCAGTGGTTCCTGAAGGCCAGGGCCAGCAGCTCCATCTCAGGTCCCCAACACCTTACTCTGCAACAGGAAAAGATGAGGAAACCAAGGAGCAGGGAGGGGAAGGGCTGGCATTGGGCCGCTCAGCTAAGCCGTAGCAGAGGAGTCTGGTTAGTGCTTTCTGCAATAAACAATGATGCTTGTGTGTTCACAATTTCCATGCAAATTCCATCTGATCGTGAGGCAGGGCAGCCCCCTACTCCTCCTTGCCTTTTGATTACCCACCACCTGCCTCTCCATCCTAGCTTCAGAGATGAGAAGATGCTGACGAGAGGTCTGCATTTATTTTGATAATGGTGGAAGAGTTTGAGACTGGCGGTTGAAGAGTTGGCATATGAAAGTCCACCCTTTACACTTTTAAAACTGCATGATGTACACCAGGCTTGTTTACGAAAAGAGAATCTGCACTGGCTCAGGCTAAACCAGTCACCAAAACCACTCAGCTTTTATTTACTAGTGGAAAGGGGGTCTGAACA
Source organism: Mesoplodon densirostris (assembly GCF_025265405.1). Taxonomy (NCBI): domain Eukaryota; kingdom Metazoa; phylum Chordata; class Mammalia; order Artiodactyla; family Ziphiidae; genus Mesoplodon; species Mesoplodon densirostris. The sequence goes on from NC_082664.1 coordinate 107,646,603, forward strand.
CCATCCCGATCACCATTTCCCTCTCACAACCACTTAATCCCTCTTCACACATCTTCAGTGGCTCCTCTCTAACCTCTGAGGCTTTCCATGTTAGGACAACAGTGCCCAACAAGACAGAGTTGCAGTTACCCAAACAAACAGTATAAACCTTCCCATGGGACCAAGTCAAGTTGAGGGTCTTAAGTCCCCCGACCCCACAGCGTTAGCATGAAATTCAGTGAATCTGTGACCACAGCCTAACCATTTCCTCTGCCTGGTAACAGGCAGAAGTAACAGTGGGGCCCAGAGAGCTGTTGTCTCTAAAATGTAAAATCAAATTAATCCTGCAAAACAAATTCATCTTAAAATGACAGTCTGTTAAGTTGGCTTTGGCTGTTTTATCAATTGCCTCTCAATAAAATACTGCTTTATTTAAGCAGACCCCGAAGTTCACCCCCCCCTCCTAGTCGCCCATCTTGGGCATCCAATGACTTTTCCAAGGATTTTTTTCTTAGCAAACAAGAAATATTTGTTGAGCTAAAAAAGCATTCTTCTGAGAAAATGATACATTCTCAGAATTCTATTCATAAGCAACGATGGTGTCAAGATCCTTCGAGCCTTGACTCCCACAGTGAATGTGAAACGATGGCCACAAGGCGGGGGCGGCTGGGGTCAGAGGGGCAGGAAACCCACTGATCTCAGAAGATGATACCATGTCACCTAGACTGTACCACCTGGACGGTGCACCCGGATCATGAGTGAAGTTACAAAGAGGGAGCATGAAATGCCCCATCCTGCATCTGGGCTGCTCTGTCTTCCCTCGTGAGTGGAGGAGAGCACGAGGGACATTTCCTGCAACCCTGCTTAAAAACCTGTTCCAAAGCTTCTTTGACACAGTTATGCAAATGCTTCTAAAAGAAGTATCAACATATTACAAAATAATCCAATCATTTCAAGTCCCCTGAGGAAGGGAACAAAAATACATCCTATAACCTATCTGAAGAACAGTCTAAGACCCTAATAACATCGTCGATTTAGCAAAGCATAAGGGGCCATTCGGAGGTCAAGAAATCAGGACAGAAACATCACACTGGGAACCACAGGAATAAAGCTTGCATTTTCTGGACCTAGGGAATCTGACTAGTTTCCATTTGTCTCCATATTACCACTAATACCTTCTGGGGTTAAAATAAATAAATGAAAAAATCCTAATTCGAACACTTCAGCTGCCCAGGAAGTGTTTCTAATAATATCAACCTTCCTCTTGCCTTTTTTTGTATTGCAGGCTCTGTGCTTCCTAATTTTCTTTTATTTTTTCACCCCTTTTTACTACTAAGCCCTACTCCCCGGTCTTGGCAGCTGCTAAAAACCATCCAAGCACTTTGTATCTATCCAGAAACCCAGAACGGCAGCCTCGGTTCATAGATCTGCTGCTAAGGGCAGATGGAGGTGCGTCACAGCTGGACCCTGCTTCCCAGCGGCCCCGGGCACAGACGGCTCAGGGCCCAGGGGCTGCCCAGCCTCAGTCCCGCACTCAGCGGCCTGCCTGCCTGCACCAGCTCCAGTAACCTCACAGCCTTCACCCAAGTCCCTTCATTAGGACTTGCAAAAACAAATGGGAGGCAGCTACACATGGGCCGGGTTTGTCTGTACAGTCTTAATGCAGAGTCCCCAAACACACTGCCTCTGTTCCCATCCCACGTGGATGCCGTGAAAAATGGCACAAAGAAAGGAAAGAGGACCCGGTGGTTGCTTGTGACCACGGCAGAGAAACAAAAAGCAACTTCTGTCGGATAATGAGCTGAAATAGAAGTTGGGCTTCCGGGAGAGGGCCTGACATTCCTGCACAGCATTTTCCCACCCACCTGATCCCCTTGAACGGAAGGAAGATCTAAGGGAGGACAGAGAGGCCCAGTGTTTGTTTCCTGCACTGGGGGTGAGAGGATGGAAATAAAACAAAACAGACAAAGCAGGAGAAGAGGCTGGGTGGGAGAATAAAGTGGTATGCACGCACACACGTGCACGCACACACACAAAGTTAGTATTACCCAAAGAAGAGAATAAACAGGCACAGGCTTCAGCAGGGAGCAGGCAGTTAGCTACCTTTACTCTGTGAGACCTGCAGTTGTCACAAATAAAAATGTACATCCTTGTTATCTTTACCCCAAATTGTGCCCACTCTAACCACTTTGCTGCTCTCTGCGAAAAACACATTTTAAAAAGATAATATTTAATGTTAGTATCAAACAAGAATCTTGTTGTTGATATTCTTAATTCTTCCCAACACCAAGCCTGCAAGCGGAATAAATTCATATGGTTTGATAACCAAATAAATAAGAGTTTACATGTAACTATAGAGGCCCCACTGGCATCCCCATATAGACATATGTACCTCACCGAATGTTCTTTAAAGATATGGCTTATCTGGACAGACATAGCAATTTGAACAATCTGGATTAAACTAGCAAGAACCACTCCTACACTATGCCATGTTATTTATGATAATTGAATTTTTGCAATTTAGAAAAAGCAATAGAGAAAGACCATATAAGACATGGCAGTAAACATACAGTCAATCCAGTTTAATGCTCAGAATTTTAAATAACCTCAGAATGCAGCTCTTAGGTATTAAGTTTAATTTTTAAAAATAATAGCAGCTGCTACCATTTCCCAAGAACTTACTATGTGCTGTACCCTCTGTCCAGTGCTTTACAAATTCCAAACCTGCTCATTCCTATTTCAGAGATGGAAGATGGGGCCTGGAAGCCTCACCCCAGCACCTGGGAACACAGAAGGCTAACGTATGGAATCCTCTCAATTCACAGACTGTTCTTTTTTTTTTTTTTTTTTCAATTTTTATTTATTTATTTATTTACTTTTGGCTGTGTTGGGTCTTTGTTTCTGTGCGTGGGCTTTCTCTAGTTGTGGCGAGCAGGGGCCACTCTTCATCACGGTGCGCGGGCCTCTCACTGTCGCGGCCTCTCTTGTTGCGGAGCACAAGCTCCAGACGCGCAGGCTCAGTAGTTGTGGCTCAAGGGTCCAGTTGCTCCGCGGCATGTGGGATCTTCCCAGACCAGGGCTCAAACCCGTGTCCCCTGAATTGGCAGGCAGATTCTCAACCACTGCGCCACCAGGGAAGCCTCACAGACTGTTCTTAAACCTTTGCCATATGATGTCATTTGTCCATACTGGAATGTAGGTTTGTTTTTTTTTTAAATCCTATTTTGCACAAAATTATATATTCTTGCAAATCTCAATCTTAAATACCATAATGGTCCGCAGGGGAAACCCACACCTTCCAGGCATGAGGCCACCTAAACATGCCTGAAGACCAATCAAGTAGAGGCTGGCAGGCACGTGATGGTAGCTGCTGCCTCCACCGTGTTGTCAGGGATACATACGCTGGGAAAACCAGGAGTGAGGTCCTGGCCAGCAACAAGACACCCTGAGAACTGCAGAAGAGTGGCCATGCTGACCCTGAAGGAGCACAATCTTCCCTGGACACTCTTCCCTGCCCACACAGGCCCCAGAAGCCCCCATCACTCCCTGACCTGAGATGGCAGCTGTTTCCCCCGAGCTCTAAGAAGCGCTCAGCCCTTGCCTCCTCCTGCAGGGCAGCTCACACAGCTACAAGGGCTCTGCAGAGGGCTATTCCTCCAGAGACCGAGAAGACAGCCCTGTCAGGAACTAGACAAAACCCCAGCTCTCATGACAACGTCCAGCTCATACATGTTAGCCAGTGGCACAACCCAGAATGGTCTAGATTTTGGATTTCCACCTGGGGTTCCTTCTTCCACATAAAAGATCTGTACATGTCTTAAGTCCAGATTCCCAAGTTAGGCACAGTGATAAACAGATGCCTATTCTGTTATCCTGTGTGTTGCAGACAGAGATTCCATCTCCTGCCCCCAGCGTTCCTGGAACACCTTGGCTGTCTCTTGCTTCCTCCAAGTCAGGGGGGCGCTCCATCCCAGGATGGTGTCAGAGACCCCACCTCATGCTGCCTGAGTCCCGGAGTCACACCACGTGCTAGAAGGAGGCGTGTTTCCAAGTCATGGCTCCCAGCTCCACTGTGAGCCAAACCTAAGTCCCAAACCACCCTATGCACTCAAGTTGAGCAACGCAGTCCAGGACAGGATTAGCCACGGGCCCACACGTTCCACGTCATCCCCACTCTAGCAGAGAATGTCACGCTGGCACACACACAAGGAAAGCAAGATAGAAATATTAACGCAACAAAAGAAAGAGGCTTTTTAGGAGTAGGAAGAAACCAGAATGGTCTTACAAGTAGGCTTAACTGATGAGATAGGAAGGGACTCCAGAATATTTTCCAAACACCTAGAATTGCAAACATCACCCTAGGAGACTTATTCTGAAAGCTTTTTCATCTCTAAGATGAGATCCCTATTAAAAAACAAACTTCTGAAGGGAGCGCAGGAGAGTGACACCTTAATTAGGTGACACTGAGCCAAGAATGAAGCCTTTCAATGACAAGGCACAAGGCACGGGGACTAAGAGGCGGGGTCAGCTAAGAGGGTCCCGGGGACACAGGGGCACAAAGTGCCTCTCCATCTTGGTAACAGGGTCGCCAGTCAGGGAGAAGAGAATGCCATCTTCATGCGTGACTATAGAAGGCAGAGAAGTGAGGCCCAGGGGCATGTGACCCCCTTCTAAATAAAAAAAACCCACGCTGGGAGCAGCCGACCAGAGCAGGGGCCTTCCAGGGGGAGAGAGACCAGCTCTGAGCTACACACAGGCCGGAGCCCGCTGGACGGTCTGCCCCTTCCTCCCGGATGCTCAGGCCTCCCTCTGCCCCACGCGGACACGCAGACCCCTATCCTGGTCCACAGTGGCTAGAGACTACATGGTATCTCACAGAGAAAAATCTCCCTCACAAGAAGCTTAAAAAAAGAAAAAGAAAAAAAGAAGAAGAATTAGCCAGAAGTGTTAGGATGAAATAATGCATGGGGTCTCAGGTCAGAGAAACTGTCTCCCCACCTCATCTCAATGCAGCAGGTGATTTACAAACACTTAAACACGCCCCCCACTTTTACCTGGCGGGCCTGACACATCAATATGTAAGCAAATGAGGAAGGGGTGCAATTCTGCCCCACACACCAATACCAAACCACCCTTGTGAGGAGTGTCCGATAAACAAAAACAGAAGAACATGTTCAGTGGGGGAAACATGTAGAATTACCTTTTTTACACCACCTGCCTTCATCTGAAGTCCCTGACCCCATCAGTGAGACGGCAGTATAATGTGTTCCTTTTGTCAATAAAGGGAGCCATTTCCTGCCTTGTCACTCGAAGGCTCCACTCTGCTATTTTCCTGGTTTCTCATCTCGAAGGCAGTAGGAAATGCAACAAGCTCCGGGACAGCTGTTCCCAGTCAATGCCTTTTTAATTGCAGTAAGGCTGCACCACCAGCAAAGCCAACTTCCAACTCGGCCAGGCTTGCAGGCGTGGTGGATTGCCTGGCAAAGACCAGGCCTGCTCACAGGCAACACAGGGATCCGAGTGGACCACAAGCTGTTCACCCTGACAGGTTAAAAAGTACTTGGAGACTAAGTTCAGCAGTAAGTTTTTGGATTTTTTTTTTTTTTTTTTGATGAGGGGGGTGTAATACCTGAAATCAGGTACCAGAAAGCCCCAAGGCAAGCAAACACCACACACAGTTAGGCAACGCACTGGGCGGGGAAAGAAGCACAGGTGCCCAGAGAAGGTTCACCCCATTCCCTCCTTGGACATGGCTGACCTCCAGCGAATAAACGAACAGCACCCCAGGCCAAGCTTCAACTTTCAAGATGGTTCCCACCCTTCTCCATCATCTTTGGCTTTGAATCATTCTGACCAGGGCAGGGGAGAGAAGAGCTCCCACCCATGGTTGACCCTCCCAGCCAGTTATGAGCTGGGGACGGTCTGGGTGACTCCCTGGGAGCAACGACCATGAAAATTACACAGGAAACATCCGCATTTCATAATCCTCGAGGCTTTTGGCTCGCTGAGGACTGTTACTCCACACCCTTCTCTGCGCAAGGGGGAAAATGTATTTTCCTGACAATCAATCTTTCACAAAGCAGGTGCGTGCTCAACCCTGGGGGGACAGCCACGCTGACCAAGCGTTGGAAGATATGCCCAGAATTTACTCAGCACCACAGACAGGCTTCTTCTCCTCGGGAAGGGCTCACCAGAGTCCACAAAGCCCTGCAGTCCTCCAGCAGCGGGCGGCCAGCTGTTCAGTGGGGGAGAACAGCACCGCAGTCAAGGACCTGCAGGCACAAGGCCAGGTGCACAGCCCGCTTCATGGGGTTTCACAGGCTCCTCTACAGAATTTTAGGGAAAGGAGGCTCTCGGTCAGCATGTGTGTGGGGAAGATCACTGGGCCGAGACAGAGAGGCAGGAAGGCTGGGGAGAGGCCGTGTCACCGAACACGGGGAGATTAGAGGAAGGCAGACTAGGGAAACATTTCAGATGGAAAGGGCTTGGTGTCCGGTTGGAGAAGTAAGCATCCAAATGGTACCCAAGTGTCTGACATGGGAGCTCGGAGAACAAGAACACTACCCACGGGAGTGGAAACCAGGAAAGCCCTGGGCTATAAGTGAGGAGCCAGAGAAGACCACCAGAGGCTGAAACGCCCATGGGGGTCCAGTCATGACGGCAGACGGGGTCGAGAGCTCACACAGAGGTCAGAGCTGGAGATAGTATTTGGAAGCCAGATGCAGACGGGAGGATGCTGAAGCAGTGGGTGAGATATTCTGGGGGAACAGGACAGTGGAGAGAGGGCCCAGGATGTTACTCCGGAAAACAGCTATTAAAGAGTGGACGAGGAGCCAGAAAAGAGACAGCTGCACAGGTAGGAGGAGAATCAGTGATGCTGGCAGGCAGGGATGAAGGAGTTAACGGTGTCGCATCTCAGGGGGCACCAGTTACACTGTCGTGGAAAGGAAAAAGCCATACTCCGTTTTTCTAAGGGTCAATCACTTTCAAGGAATGAATAACTCAAGCCTGCATAAAACCACCCCTCAAAATTGTAAGACAACAGAGAAATACAGAAGCGGGCAGAGAACCCACAGCGTAGTAATTTCCTTAAGGGGGCTGTCAACGAAGTTGCCTGCCACTGCAGAGTCAGGATCTACAGAGGGAGTTTAAAGGAGAGCGTCAGGTGAAAACTGCCTATGGGCACCGCATAATTGAGTGTTTCTCCGCTATGTCAAAAATGTCACACGTCCTTGACTGGACGTATCTCTCCAGATGCTCCCCCTCCGTCTGTAGCCAGCCCTGGGAAGAATAACAGAATGGGATTCTTCTATGCTTAATCTTTTTAATTGGCCATCTTAAGACTAATGTGGACCCCAAGGCAGACATTCTGTTTGGACTCAATGCCCTCCACCCGGCTCCTTGAATCATCCCTAAGCACTCTGGCTGGAGAGCTGTGGAGCACCACAGCACTGCAGTGCTCAGTCAGAGAGATGACGCGGGCAAGAACCCAGAGCCTCTGACGGCATGCTCTAAAGTGGCATTCTCCAAAAGAATTAGAATGCGAACTACATCTGCAATTTCAACTTTTCTAGGAGCCATATTAAAAAGTAAAAAGAAACAGGTGAAATTATAGGAATATATTTTACTTCATCTCATATGTCTAAAGCATCATTTTTAACATGTAATCAATATACAAAATATTAAGGAAATATCTTACTTTCTTTCCCCCATACTACACTTTGAAATCCAGTGTGTATTTTACACTTAAAAATATCTCAATTTGGATAGGCCACAGTTCAAGTACTCGACAAGACATGGGGTTAGTGGCTACTCCACAGGACAGAGCAGATCAGAAGGGAATCTATGCAAAGGGAAAGAGTTCTGATTCAACTAGAAAATCTCCAAGAAACCTGCCAACGCTTGAGTTTTCAGGACAAGCTGAAGGGAAGACGATTTCCCTGAATGCTGTTATTAATTTTAAATAAATACTCCATTGTGAAATCACAGAAAAACATCAGGAGGCCTGAGACACTGGCCTGGGAGAAGGCAGCAGGGTGTGGCCTTGGAGAAGAGGGTGTCTGGCCAGCAGGCCCATCAGCATCAGTTGTAGAAGCACCAAGGCCCATTTTCCATCTCCTGGTCCTTTCTCATGGAGCTCTTCCTCTTTCTCTTTCTCTTTCTAATCTTCCAACAGCCCTATGAGGAAGGCAAGGGGCTATCCCATTTTGCAGATGAAGAAACTGAGGGCCAGGCCAAGTTTAAATTACTTGCTCATTTCTAGTCACGGCTACTAGACTTGGGCCCAGAACTCATGCCTCGCCCCTGCTCCAGGCTTCTTCAACAAGCAGCTGGCCAGAAACTGCCCAAAGTCCACAGTGAGACCTAAATAAATACCGACTGAATCACTGAACAAGCGCCCACCTAACGACTTTTTAAGTAACACCTCCCTTTTGTACAGACCTTACGAGTTTTTAAATCAGTTTTGCACACGCACATGATCACCACTAAGGAATAATATGGGGCTGCCCAATGGAACATTCTAAACACGTTCAACTACAGCCCAGAAGGGCTGGCTGGTCCAAGGTCACCCAGGCCTCTTATACCACATCCAACATCTTTCCACGACACATGACACCTCCTTTGATGATGGCTTTTTCTTTTAAAATAAAATTTTTAAATGTCAAGACTACTTGAAAACATTTTTTGTTGTTTTCTCAGAACTAGCAGGTAACCTAATGATAGGGTACTATTTTAATCAATCACAAATATGACTTGAGCACAGTATTTCCCCCAACCTTAGCCAAAAGGGATTCTCCAAGTGGCCCAATGGTGTTCTCAGCTCTTCAAGGTCCTGGTTTCAGCCAGTGGGATCCTTCCCTTACTGACCCAGTGTTTACCTACCCGCTGATCCAATGACAGAGGGCAGGAAAGTGTGTGCTCTTCAAAGCAAGCATCCTTTCTCTGCTCCCACCCTGGCTGGCAGGGAACTGAAACAACGTTACCTGTGGGGTCTGGCCTTTGGTCTGTTTATTGTACACACATCACGGTTTAGGCAAGCCTACCAATTTGGGATTTCCTGGCTCTCCGTGACTAGCTACAGCACATGGGCTCCTTGGGTCTCTAACTGGGCCAACCATTAAATAGCCATTTATAGCTACCACACTGCCTTCCAACCAGTGAGGGGAACCCTCCTGGCCAACAGACCTAAATATTGCTGAAAGCAAGAAGACAAAGGCCCAGAGTCACATTTCAATACCCAACAACCCGGCGCTCAAGGTATCGATCACAGGCAAGAGTTCAGTTATACTCAAAGGAAAATAAACACACAGCAGATGAATAAACGAGAATCTTCCAAATACCACCACCTGACCCCCAAGACCAGTAAACACATCGCAAAGTTCTTTCACTAAGCGATTCACAAGATTTGCACAATTCTTCAAGAAAGAGGTAGGAAAAAAAGGAAGCAGAAGCCTGGGGTGTACAAATGAGCTCGCTGTATAGCTACCTGCAAGGTCGGCCTGAACCTGGGACTCCTGGAAATTGGTCCAGGGTTCCCCTGCCCCCACCGCCTTGGCTATGCTCCATCATAAACCAGGACGCCCAAGCACTGTAACGTCATCATTAAGGACCGAGAACAGGGTGCGGGTCACCACTTTCACAGGATGTGAGTTAGCCTTTACCTTTCCTTTATTCCACAATATTCCAGGTGTACTCACGCTAAGGAAGCCCTGCGTTACCAAAAAACATCCTTTCACGCAAAGGATGGAAGAGCTGATACATATGCAGCCTCTGACTGCCAGGGCTTAGGCACTTTCAAGCACACCAGGTCATCCTTCTCATCAGAAATTCAAAGCAGAAGTTCCTCAAGCCTCTAGCCCAGGAGTGCGGTGATGGTTTCTAGTGCGTGACTGGAATGGTCTGACAGCAGCCGGGATGCTGCTGACACAGTCCTGCACCTACCAGTTCCCAGATGCAAAAGGAAGCCCCTCAAGACGCCACATCCTAATTGCAATACAGCCATACCCACCCGTCGGAACCACGCATTCAGAAGAGGAGGGAGGGCGGGGGAGGGGGGGTAGAGAGAAGCAGGAGGGGAGCCACGGTCACATCCTCATCTTACTTTTCTGACAGCGGTTCGTGGTCCAGCAGCGGTAGTTGTACTCGTTGTTGATGGTGGTCTTCTCGCACAGCGGCTTCTCCTCCATCGTCCCCGGGCACAGGTCCCCACACTCCTTTGGGGGTTTATTCCCCACGATGTAGTTATTGGACACGGCATCCAGGATTAGGGACCAGTCCACCGTGGAGAGGTAGCAGAGGTCAGCATTCTTCTCGATCCGGATGGCCCCACGGGTAATGTTTCGCAGGTTGTAGAGCCCAATATCCTTGAGGTTGGTCATCTCGAAGATGACCAGGGCGTAGTTGTAGAAGAGCTTCCAGCCACGGATGACTGTGAGGTTGGGGAAGAGGTCGCCGAGGCTCTCGAGGCCGGCCACGCGGAACAGCAGCAGGTACTCAGTGATGACCGTGAGCTTGGGGAAGCGGTAGCTGCGGTAGTCCTCAGCCTTGGAAATGAGCAGGATGTGGAGGTAGCCCTCGATCACCGTGCAGTTCTCCAGTCGCTTCAGCTGCTGGTAGTCGTTGCGGATGTCGATGCCTGGCCCACAGACTGCAGGGAGACAAGAGGGGAGGGCGGGACAGGTCTCAGTTACAAGGAAACCACTTTTTAAAAACTATTTCCCAACCCACAACATGACCAGTTTCCAAGAAACCTGTATTATTATTAAAGAAATAAGACCCCATTCTTTACTGCTGACTGCCTTAGGAGAGGCTGCAGGTGGGCTATCTGGGGAGCTCAGCAGCCAGCTGTCCTTTGGGAAGTGCCCAGTCTGGGCCAGATGCCGTGCAACAAGCTCAATGCCGCGGGAGATGCCATCCCCATCCCACCGATGTGCAAACCACAGCTTAAAGCCCAGGGCCGCACAGGAGCACAGGGAAGGGTCAAGGTTGCAACCCAGTCCTGACTGCACAGCTGCCAGGCCGCACATTCCCCGCCCCTGCTGCAGAGCGCCAGTGCCCTGCACCTGAACACAGAGCTCAGCAGCCAAGGGACAACAACTCACTCCTGCAGCCAGCCTCAAGGACACCATGCAGTATACACTGGAGAACAGTCACTGTGACCTGGAAGGTAGGGACCCTAAGAAGCACACTCCCATGTTTCCTACCACATTTGACGTGGGCAGGTGGCCTTGGGCTCTCCCCAACACTGCATGAGTGTAGATAGAAAGGCTAACTTAGCAGCAAGATAAGAATATGTGATTTATATGAATAAAAGAGGTATCCAATTCCAACTTTAATGAAGTGTTTTCTTAATCAAGAAAGTATGCTTCCTGCAGAAAGGTTAGGTAACAGGTAGCAAAAAGATAGTAAAAATCATCAGTAATCCCAACATCCAAAGATATCACTACCTATGCCAATTATCCTTTCTCTATAATTTAAGGTAAAGGAAATCAGACAATAATATAATGTTTTCAAACATACTTCCTTCATTTCATATGAACGTTTTACCAAGTCATTGCCTTACTACATCATCATTTTAAGAAGGAGACAGTAATTCTAGGATATGAATATGTACCACGAGTTCTTTTCTTTTTAAACCAATCCCCTATTGTTGGATATTTAGGTTATCTCCATATTTTCACATCATAAACAACACTGCAGTGGACATTCTCTGCAGATATTCAAAACTGTTTTCTTAGGATAAATCCCTAGAAGTAGAATTGCTGGGCCAAGGCATTTGCAGATTTTAAAGGCTTTTGATAAAACAGCCTCAATACTGGAAACTTTTTTTTATAATTCTAGACATACACACAAAGAAAAACCCTTGGTTACCACCCTCTCTTAAAACTTAATCATTCCCAAACCTTCCATTACAGCTTCTCAAACTGATGTTTTCTGATTGATATAATTTGTTAATTTGCGAAGCACCCAACATGCATGGCACTGCAGGAGATGCAAAGAATCCGCAGAGGAGGCTCGTGGTGGAGGCGGGAGCTGAGACCTGTGATAAACAACTGTCAGGCGAAGCAGGAGGTGGTTGGTGTGTGCAGACTGCAGGCCCACTCTAGATGTGAGTGGAACTAAGCAAGGCAGACGGGAGTAGCCTTGGAGCTTCCTGCAGAGAGATGGTCCTTTGTATCACAGCACCAAGGGGCAGTGCACACACACCAGCTCCTGAGGGATAGGTGGGATTTAAAACTGGGTGTAACATTCCAAAGGCCAGAGAAAAGGCAGAACAAGATACATTCAAGCGGCCACTCTGATGGCCAGGGGTGCAGAGGAGAGCAGAAGTGAGTCCAGCAGAGCTCAAGTCATAAAGGATCACAGGTGGGGACGGGTACGTTCATCTCAGGAATGAGGCCCCTCTCAAGACTCTTGGGTGAGAGAGAAGGCTAAGCAAGGTGTTTTGTTTTTGTTTTTGTTTTTTTGGAGAAGTAATCTGGTGATCAAGGACAAGACAGAATCAGAGCAGAGTAGATGTGGGAAAAGGGAAGAGAGTCCAGTGGGGGTTACAGCCACAGGCAGAAACCAGACAGAGGCAGTGGGAGAGGGGGAAGTGGGGAGACCCTGGGCTGAGAAGCAGGCAACGTGTGAGCACCTAGAACTGGAAACTTCATTTGGCCTAATTTCCTCCTTTTACTGATGAGAAAATGAAGCCTCTCAGACAGAGAAGAGCACGGGAGAAACGAGTATTATGAGAACATCCACAGTCAGCCAAGAGGTTGTGCTGGAAGCTCTGGATGCATCAGTGTGCTTCATTTCCTGTGATGCTCTCAACAGTACCTCACATTATGTAATCCCATCACCAGCTGGAAGGTGAGGAATTCGATTTGAGGAGTCAAGTAGTTCACATAAGGTCACATACACAACACACCAGCCCCTTCACAGCCAAACCTGACATAGTTTTTGGACAGTCCCATCTCTTAACATCTTCACCAACTGGTTACCTCCAACCTACTCCAACTAACCTTCTGCCCTGGTCATGATACCAAATAGCTTAGCAAAGCCTCCAATGTCATTATCAAAACCAAGGACAAGGCTTCCCTGGTGGCACAGTGGTTGAGAGTCCGCCTGCCAATGCAGGGGACACGGGTTCGTGCCCCGGTCCAGGAAGATCCCACATGCCGCGGAGCAGCTGGGCCCGTGAGCCATGGCCGCTGAGCCTGCGCGTCCAGAGCCTGTGCTCCGCGATGGGAGAGGCCACAACAGTGAATGGCCTGTGTACCGCAAAAAAAAAAGAAAAGAAAGAAAAGAAAAAGAAAAGAAAAAACCAAGGACAGGGATTCTGCCGGCAACCTTCGTTTGGGCTGCAACTCTTCCCAGAGCCTCCGGCCTGCTGGCCTACTACATCACATTTTGGATTCACCAAGCCTCCACAATCACAGTCTTGGTGCTCCAGCCGGCTGTTAGGCCTGAGCCTCTGAGGAGGTAGAGCCGAGTTCAGGACATTGTTCCACCAGAGACCTCCCAGCCCCACGTAATAACAAACGGTGAAAGCTCTCTCACAGATCTCCATCTCAAAGCGAAGACCCAGCTGCATTCAATGACCAGCAAGCTACAGTGCTGGACACCCTATGCCAAACAACTAGCAAGACAGGAACACAACCCCACCCATTAGCAGAGAGGCTGCCTAAAATCATAATAAGTTCATAGACACCCCAAAACACACCACTGGACACGGTCCCACCCACCAGAAAGACAAGATACAGCCTCATCCACCAGAACACAGGCACCAGTCTCCTCCACCAGGAAGCCTACACAACCCACTGAGCCAACCTTAGCCACTGGGAGCAGACACCAAAAACAACGGGAACTATGAACCTGCAGCCTGCAGACAGGAGACCCCAAACACAGTAAGTTAAGCAAAATGAGAAGACAAAGAAATACACAGCAGATGAAGGAGCAAGGTAAAAACTCACCAGACCAAACAAATGAAAAGAAATAGGCAGTCTATCTGAAAAAGAATTCAGAGTAATGATAGTAAACGTGATCCAAAATCTTGGAAATAGAATGGAGAAAATACAAAAAACGTTTAACAAGGACTAGAAGAACTAAAGAGCAAACAATGATGAACAACACAATAAATGAAATTAAAATTCTCTAGAAGGAATCAATAGCAGAATAACTGATGCAGAAAAATGGATACGTGACCTGGAAGATAAAATAGTGGAAATAACTACTGCAGAACAGAATAAAGAAAAAAGAATGAAAAGAATTGAGGACATTCTCAGAGACCTCTAGGACAACATTAAACGCACCAACATTCAAATTATAGGGGTCCCAAAGAAGAAGAGAAAAAGAAAGGGACTGAGAAAACACTTGAAGAGATTATAGTTGAAAACTTCCCTAATATGGGAAAGGAAATAGTCAATCAAGTCCAGGAAGCACAGAGAGTCCCATACAGAATAAATCCAGGAGAAACACGCCAAGACACATATTAATCAAACTATCAAAAATTAAATACAAAGAAAACATATTAAAAGCAGCAAGGGAAAAGCAACGCATAACATACAAGAGAATCCCCATAAGGTTAACAGCTAAACTTGCAGCAGAAACTCTGCAAGCCAGAAGGGAGTGGCAGGACATATTTAAAGTGATGAAAGGGTAAAACCTACAACCAAGATTACTCTACCCAGCAAAGATGTCATTCAGATTCGACAGAGAAATTAAAACATTTACAAATAAGCAAAAGCTAAGAGAATTCAGCACCACCAAACCAGCTTTACAGAAAATTCCAAAGGAAGTTCTCTAGGCAGGAAGCACAGAGACCTACAATAACAAACCCAAAACAATTAAGAAAATGGTAACAGGAACATACATATCGATAACTACCTTAAATGTAAATGGATTAAATGTTCCAACCAAAAGACACAGACTGGCTGAATGGATACAAAAACAAGACCTGTATATATGCTGTCTACAAGACACCCACTTCAGACCTAGGGACACATACAGACTGAAAGTGAGGGGATGGAAAAAGATATTGCATGCAAATGGAAATCAAAATAAAGCTGGAGTAGCAATTATCAGACAAAATAGACTTTAAAATAAAGATTATTAGAAGAGACAAAGAAGGACACTACATAATGATCAAGGGATCAATCCAAGAAGAACATATAACAATTGTAAATTTTTATGCACCCAACATAGGAGCACCTTAATACTTAAGGCAAATGCTAACAGCCATAAAAGGGGAAATCAACAGTAACACAATCATAGTAGGGGACTTTAACACCCCACTTTCACCAATGGACAGATCATACAAAATGAAAATAAATAAGGAAACACAAGCTTTAAATGATACATTAAACAAGACAGATTTAATTGACATTTATAGGACATTCTATCCAAAAACAACAGAATACACTTTCTTCTCCAGTGCTCATGGAACATTCTCCAGGATAGATCATACCTTGGGTCGCAAATCAAGCCTTGGTAAATTTAAGAAAACTGAAATCGTATGAAGTATCTTTCTGACTACAACGCTATGAGACTACATATCAGTAACAGGAAAAAAATCTGTAAAAAATACAAACACATGGAGGCTAAACAATACACTACTAAATAACCAAGACATCACTGAAGAAATCAAAGAGGAAATCAAAAAATACCTCGACAAATGACAATGAAAACACAACGACTCAAAACCTATGGGATGCAGCAAAAGCAGTTCTAAGAGGGAAGTTTATAGCAATACAATCCTACCTCAAGAAACAAGAAACATGAAACATCTCAAATAAACAACCTAACCTTACACCTAAAGCAATTAAAGAAAGAAGAACCAAAAAACCCCAAAGTTAGCATAAGGAAAGAAATCATAAAGATCAGATCAGAAATAAATGAAAAAGAAATGAAGGAAACAGTAGCTAAGATCAATAAAACTAAAAGTTGCTTCTTTGAGAAAATAAACAAAATTGATAAACCACTAGCCAGACTCATCAAGAAAAAAAGGGAGAAGACTCACATCAATAGAATTAGAAATGAAAAAGGAGAAGTAACGACTGATACTGCACAAATACAATGGATCATGAGAGACTACTACAAGCAACTCTATGCCATTAAAATGGACAACCTGGAAGAAATGGACAAATTCGTACAAAAGCTCAACCTTCCAAGACTGAAGCAGGAAAAAATAGAAAATATATACAGATCAATCACAAACACTGAAATTGAAACTGTGATTTAAAATCTTCAAACAAACAAAAGCCCAGGACCATATGGTTTCACGGGCAAATTCTATCAAACATTTAGAGAAGAGCTAACCACCTATCCTTCTCAAACTCTTCCAAAATATAGCAGAGGGAGGAACACTCCCAAACTCATTCTATGAGGCCACCATCACCCTGATACCAAAACCAGACAAAGATGTCACAAAGAAAGAAAACTACAGGCCAATATCACTGATGAACACATGCAAAAATCCTCAACAAAATACTAGCAAACAGAATCCAGCAGCGCATTAAAAGGATCATACACCACGATCAAGTGGGGTTTATCCCAGGAATGCAAGGATTCTTCAATATATGCAAATCAATCAATGTGATAAACCATATTAACAAATTGAAGGAGAAAAACCATATGGTCATCTCAATAGATGCAGAAAAAGCTTTCGACAAAATTCAACACCCATTTATGATAAAAACTCTCCAGACAAGTAGGCATAGAGGGAACCTACCTCAACATAATAAAGGCCATATATGACAAACCCACAGCCAACATGGTTCTCAACGGTGAAAAACTGAAACCATTTCCATTAAGATCAGGAACAAGACAAGGTTGCCCACTCTCACCACTATTATTCAACACAGTTTTGGAAGTTTTAGCTACAGCAATCAGAGAAGAAAAAGAAATGAAAGGAATCCAAATGGAAAAGAAGAAGTAAAACTGTCACTGTTTGCAGATGACATGATACTATACATAGAGAATCCCAAAGATGCTACCAGAAAACTACTAGAACTAATCAATGAATTTGGTAAAGTAGCAGGATATAAAATCAATGCACAGAAATCTCTTGCATTCCTATACACTAATGATGAAAAATCTGAAAGAGAAATTAAGGAAACACTCCCATTTACCACTGCAACAAAAAGAATAAAATACCTAGGATTAACCTACCTAAGGAGAGAAAAGACCTGTATGTAGAAAATTATGACACTGATGAAAGAAATTAAAGATGATACAAACAGATGGAGAGATATACCATGTTCTTGGATTGGAAGAATCAACATTGTGAAAATGACTATACTACCCAAAGCAATCTATAGATTCAATGCAATCCCTATCAAACTACCAATGGCATTTTTCACAGAACTAGAACAAAAAATTTCACAATTTGTATGGAAACACAAAAGACCCCAAATAGCCAAAGCAATCTTGAGAAAGAAAAACGGAGCTGGAGGACTCAGGCTCCTGGACTTCAGACTATACTACAAAGCTACAGTAATCAAGACAGTATGGTACTGGCACAAAAACAGAAACATAGATCAATGGAACAGGATAGAAAGCCCAGAGATAAACCCACACACATATGGTCACCATATATTTGATAAAGGAGGCAAGAGTATACAATGGAGAAAAGACAGCCTCTTCAATAAGTAATGCTGGGAAACCAGGACAGCTACATGTAAAAGAATGAAATTAGAACACTTCCTAACACCATACACAAAAATAAACTCAAAATGGATTAAAGACCTAAATGTAAGGCCAGACACTATCAAACTCTTAGAGGAAAACATAGGCAGAACACTCTATGACATACACCACAGCAAGATCCTTTTTGACCCACCTCCTAGAGAAATGGAAATAAAAACAAAAATAAACAAATGGGACCTAATGAAACTTCAAAGCTTTTGCACAGCAAAGGAAACCATAAACAAGACAAAAAGACAACCTTCAGAATGGGAGAAAATATTTGCAAACAAAGCAACTGACAAAGGATTAATCTCCAAAATATACAGGCAGCTCATGCAGCACAATACCAAAACAACAAACAACCCAATCCAAAAATGAGCAGAGATCTAAATAGACATTTCTCCAAAGAAGGTATACAGACTGCCAACAAACACATGAAAGGATGCTCAATATCACTAATCATTAGACAAATGCAAATCAAATCTACAGTGAGGTATCACCTCACACCGGTCAGAATGGCCATCATCAAAAAGTCTACAAACAGGGCTTCCCTGGTGGCACAGTGGTTGAGAGTCTGCCTGCCGATGCAGGGGGCACGGGTTCGTGCCCCGGTCCAGGAAGATCCCACATGCTGTGGAGTGGCTAGGCCCGTGAGCCATGGCCACTGAGCCTGCACACCCGGAGCCTGTGCTCCGCAACGGGAGAGGCCACAACAGTGAGAGGCCCACGTACTGCAAAAAAAAAAAAAAAAAAAAAAAGTCTACAAACAATAAATGCTGGAGAGGGTGTGGAGAAAAGGGAACCCTCATGCACTGTTGGTGGGAATGTAAATTGATACAGCCACTATGGAAAACAGTACAGAGCTTCCTTAAAAAATTAAGACTAGAACTACCATACGACCCAGCGATCCCACTACTGGGCATATACCCTGAGAAAACCATAATTCAAAAAGAGTCATGTACCAAAATGTTCATTGCAGCTCTATTTACAATAGCCAGGACATGGAAGCAACTAGGTGTCCATCGACAGATGAATGGATAAAGAAGATGGGGCACATATATACAATGGAATGTTACTCAGCCATAAAAAGAAACGAAACTATATTTTGAGCTATTTGTAATGAGGTGGATGGACCCAGAGACTGTCATACAGAGTGAAGTAGGTCAGAAAGAGAAAAACAAATACCATATACTAACATATATTTGGAATCTAAAAAAAAAAAAAAAAAAAAAAGATGGTTCTGAAGAACCCATGGGCAGGACAGGAATAAAGAGGCAGACGTAGAGAATGGGCTTGAGGACACGGGGAGGGGGAAGGGTAAGGTTGGACGAAGTGAGATAGTGGCATGGACATATATACACTATGAAATGTAAAATAGATAGCTAGTGGGAAGCAGCCACATAGCACAGGGAGATCAGCTCTGTACTTTGTGTCCACCTAGAGGGGTGGGATAGGGAGGGTGGAAGGAAGATGCAAGAAGGAGGAGATATGGGGATATATGTTTATGTATAGCTGATTCACTTTGTGGTACAGCAGAAACTAACACACTATTGTAAAGCAATTATACTCCAATAATGATGTTAAAAAAAACAAGGGGGCTTCCCTGGTGGCGCAGTGGTTGAGAGTCCGCCTGCCGACGCAGGGGACACGGGTTCGTGCCCCGGTCCGGGAAGATCCCACATGCCACGGAGCAGCTGGGACCATGAGCCATGGCCGCTGAGCCTGCGCATCCGGAGCTTGTGCTCCGCAACGGGAGAGGCCACAACGGTGAGAGGCCCGAGTATCGCAAAACAAACAAACAAACAAACAAAAAAACAAGGACAGTTCCAGTCCTCATCTTACTTGACCTCTTCAGAGTCTTCTGGCCTTGCCTCCTCCTCTAGGCCCCTCTGATCCCACATACCCACTGTCCACCCTTCCTCTTCAACTTGACCTCTAAATGTCGGCCTCTGTCATTTCACGTGGGCAACAGGCTTCGTGTGCCGCCCCTACACTTGTTCATTCTCTGTGGTGTGTCATGGTCCCAGAGCTCTGAGCTCTGCAGTTGACAATCCACCTGCCTACTCCATGGCTCCACTTAGGAATCTAATAACTCATGTCCCCCACCCCCACCGCAGTCCACCTCCCAAGCTTCCATATTTGGTCACTGACACTCCCATTCCCTGAACTGCTCATATCAAAAACCAAGGAGTCATTCCTGGTTCTCCTCTCCCCCCACACCACATGGTATCCAGTGCAGCCACACATCCTCTTGGGCCTCATGCTTATTGAAATGTCAAACAGAGAAAGGCAAACACTATGTTCTCACTTATATGTGGAATCTAAAAAAGCCAAACCCATAGAAATAGACTAGAATGGTGGTTGCCAGGGGCCAGGGGAGATGTTGGTCCAAGGGTATCAACTCCCCAATAGGACTGGAGGAGCGAATACACAGCTTGGTGACCATAATGAACAATACTGAATTATATACTTGAAAGCTGTTAAGAGAGTAGATCTTAAGCGTTAAAACCACAGATGTGCAGAAATCGTATTTTTGTGAGGGGATGGAGGTGTTAACTGACCTTATATTGGTGATCATTTTGTCATGTATACATGTATCTAATCACCAAACCATACACCGTAAACTTACGTTTATGTCATATTTTAATGTCAATATCATCTCCGTAAAGCTGAGAAAAATGGTCCTCCTGGCTCCAGCTCCCAAGCCTGTGGGAATCTCAGATATTCTTCCCACCACAGCTCTTCGACCACGCCATCCACTCCCCCCCAGGGCATGTCCACCCTCCTCAGGACCAAGCCCTGGCCTGTCTTCTCATGCTGACCACTCCCACTGCGACATCAGCTCCAGGAGGACAGGAAGTGATTTTCTATTTAGCTCACAATTCTATCTCCGGTGCCTGAAACAGCAGCTGTGCGCGGTCCACACATCATTAACACACACGCACAGCGAGTGCCTTTCTCCACGTCCCCCTGTCTTCATCTACTGCTCTCACTCTGACCTGAGCCACCATCATCTCCAGCCTGGACAACAGCGACAGCCTCCCCAGAATCCAGCCCGCACCACCCAGGCCTCCTTCTACCTCTTCTCTAGTATGTTCTCACTCAGTGCACTTAGGCCCCCAAGCGCCTTCCTTCATCCCCTGCTGTCTGGGGTCTACCGCCCACCCCTCCTGTCACATGTCTGCCTCATTCCCATCATGGGGCTCTGCATTCAAATGTCACCTCCTCAGAGCTTTGCCCAAACACCCTAGCTTCACCAGCACTCCCCCACTGCCTCTCCCTCCCTCATTTCTCCATTTCATTGATTTCAGAGCACTTTTCATGTCTGAAAAATGTCAATACCTGAAAGGATGTGTTTAGCTGAGCGATCACTGTCTATTACCCCCACTGAAAGCACAGGCTCTGCCCTGTTTGTTTACTGCTTTGTCTCCCAGGCCTAACGTCGGGCACACAGCAGCTGCAGTAAAGATGTGCTGCCCGACTGGGGCCAAGGAAGCCTTGTATCCTGCTTCCCACTCCTGCTCCCCTTTCCTGAGGTGAAATGGAGAGAACAAGGTCTCCATCAGGTATTTGCCCCCAGAGGACTCTCCAAATCAAGACATACGACCCAGCTTCAGGCCAATGACTCAATGAGAAAGTCTTTTTTTTTCTTTTGTACTATTTATTCCTTCCTATGCCCAGTCTAAACATTCATATTCCTTCCATGCTATTATAAAGTAAGTATATTAGTTTGCTCCTAAATAGTAAACAGAAGTTTTTATAGAGGAGTACTTGGATGCTATCTATTATTGTTGTATTCATATTGATATTCATATATTGATGACACTAGCAAGTATCAGCATCAATAAATGTTTGCTATCATTTCCAAGAGACCAGAAAATTCAGTACCCAGGAAAAGAGCATAAAGACACAAAACTAAAGTTTGCTGAAGTTTTCTATGGCCACCAAAACAGACGCTAGGGAAGAATCCCTTTTACTCTGCCTCCTGGCTCCCCTCCATAGCCAGTATAGACCATTCCATTCACAGAGGCCATACTACAAGGCCAGAACCAACAGCTTCTTCAAACGAAAGAGGTGCCTCCACACTGGACACTTTTTCCCCATTTATAGAAGAAAAGTAGGAAGAAACTACCCACTTATTCCTGAAGAAAAGACAAGCCCAAGCCACAAAGTGTAAGGCAGGACCCGACCACCAGCCATTTTGGATTCCATCAGTAACACTGTCAGTCTTCGGGGTGTTTTGTGATAGGAACTGAAGAGGGAAAACCTAGTTGGACCATTAATGATAGCACAGTTCTCGGAAGGCACAAGCCACAAACAGGAAAGAGCATACAGGATGCTTCATTTGTGCCGCGAAATAATACAAGCTTTGAGGGAGGGAGTATTCCACACAGTGTAGGAAGGAAAGGCATACCCTTGCTACTACTCATTGGTGATTAAAAGGAAATTGTAATACACCGCTTCTCCCTTTTCAAAGCAACAGAGAGCCAAAGAACTCGCAAACCTTAGAAAAGGCACTGGCATGTGAGATCGCAGGCTGGCCTGTAAAGAATCATCGAAGCTCATGGAATTGAAGGCAAGCAGGAAGCAGAGGGAAAGAGCGCAGCTGGAAGGTAAGGATGGGGGCCTGGGCAGCAGCCCTGAAGCCAGTGAACAGCAACAGCAGAACCGAAACAGATGGAGGACCATCAACGAGGGAGCAGGGCGCAGGCAAGGGAGAGGACTGGAGGGGCAGTGGTGGCCTGGGACCCAAGCCTGGCCACCTCGCAGGGAAGAAGGCAGGCAGGCAGGCAGGCCGGCCAGGGCCGGCAAGGGGGTGGGGTAGAAATCACTTCCCCCCAAATACCATTTTAAATAGTCTTTCCATTGAAAGAAATACTATTCCCCCCAAATTCCTAGGTATTTTTAAAACATCAAAAAGGCAGAATTTCTGCTCTAGGGACTTGAGTGAATGGCATAAACAAACTATACATCTTTGGAAAATAAATCCCTAAGAACTGCTAATATAAGAAGCGCTAATGAAAAGCATTTGTTGAGAACCCCCCCAAAAGTTGTGTATCTAAGTATTTGGAAGAGCTACACAAGAAATTCAATTACAACTCTATCATATGCTCAATATTAAACACAATCCTGGGTCCTAGAAAAAGAAAAATGGGGTGACTCATGTCCAAGCACTGGAGTGCTATTGCTTGGCTCCTGACCTCAACGGGTCACACATCCCTCCCGTCTCTAAGCCTCATTTTCCACACCTGCAAAATGGGCTGTTCATACCTACCACACAGAGGCTGTCACAGAATTAGATAAGGGCTTTTGTGTTCCTATCGATGGTAAGAAGCTTGAGGCAATATTACTACATAAATTAAACATTAATAAAAACATTCATCCATTGTGTTGTCCCCATCTAAATACTACTAATATATAAAAAAGGGGGGAAATGAGCAAAATTGTGGATTAGCCTTCTGACACCAATTCCATTAAAGAATAGCAGAGGTAGTTATCTAATTAAAATGTTCTCCACTTTGATCAACTCTTCTTTAAAAATATGGGACATGGGACAGTCTTCGCTGTACTTGGAAATAAAAGACATCGGGAAGCATAATTAGCATCACTTTCCTGCAGGTCTACAGGCAAATAATGAAAGCAAAACATATTTGTGAACCAGTTGTCATCTCTGGTTCCAACATAACAAAACCAAAGTCTTGGCCATTGGCCCAGGATAAGTGTTCCTTATTTCCCTTAAAATTAACTCTTTGGAACCAATCACTTAGTACTGCAAAACTCCCTCTAGATGCTATCACTCTGTGAAAGCCACACCGATTTAAGAGATTAGGAGAGGATTCATGTATAGCTGAGTTTTGTGCAAGGAGACATAGCAACCACCTCTCAAGCCAGTGGCAAGTAAAACAAAAGTTTTAATAGTCAATAAACAGGGCTCAGGAGCCACAAAGAACGGGGCCCATGACTCCCCACCTCTGGGGAGATCAGGAAGCCTTCTCAGAGGAGGGGATCCCTGAGGGGATCCCTGAAAGATGAGCAGGGTCTTGCCAGGAAAGGTAGGCAGGCAGGGGGAAGGGGGGCACATACCTGGAGGTGGCTGGTGGAAGTTCAGGGGAACCCCAGGGGTATAGCCTGTGTGACAGGGAAAGAACAAGGGTAACAGCAGGGCAGATGCTAGAAGGCAGACTGAGACAAGTGCTCAGTAGGTCAATTTCATTTTGCAGGTTGAAGGACAGTCTTCAAAATCGTGAGCGTGCATCAGAACCACCTGGAGGACTTGGTAAAACACAGAATGCAGGGGCCTGAGAACTTGCATTTGTAGTAAGTGCCTGGATGATGCTGATCCTGCTGACCTGGGTACCACCCCTTCGAAAACTGCTGCCCCAGAAAATAATCCTTTAACCGCCCCCCTTACCTGTCACTACCCTCCCTGCCCACTGCATTTGCTATGTGGTGCAGGAAAAGCCTGTGTACCTGTAGTTCTTAATGGGATCTTCACCAGAAAATCCTCAAGCATCCCACAGACACAGTGTAGGAAGCACAGCAAAGCAGAAGGAAAAGGGGGTGGAGTTGGGGTGTCCCCAGTGCCCCCCAGTCCACCCGTGGCTGTTCAGTCTGCGGCCCCTTCCCTGAGACAAGGTCTCAGCACACCCTCTATTGTGCTCAGGGAAGGCAGGGCATGGGTTTCTTTCTACCAGCTTCTCCTCAGTAGACTACAACTAACCAAAAAATCAAAGATGGGGCTTCCCTGGTGGTGCAGTGGTTGAGAGTCCGCCTGCCGATGCAGGGGACACGGGTTCGTGCCCCGGTCTGGGAAGATCCCACATGCCGCGGAGCGGCTGGGCCCCGTGAGCCATGGCCGCTGAGCCTGCGCGTCCGGAGCCTGTGCTCCGCAGCGGGAGAGGGCACAACAATGAGCGGCCCTCGAACCGCAAAAAAAAATCAGAGATGGGCAAAAAAAGACAATGTTGTGATAACAAACACTACTGATACTCCAAAGTTTGTTAAAGTAGATTTTCTGTGTAAATGTAAACAGACACAATTCATGTTAAGCCTTTTTATCTTTCTGTATCAATGAGGATGTATTTACATTGTGTATGTACATTTATATTTTACAGACTGCCGTCCAGCCACCTGACACATTCAGTAACTAAAGGCCATCTTAAGAATGTAAGGGATTGCATTACACAGGTGACTCTGGGGACAGAAATTAAAAATCAAGTGTAATTTTAAATGTGCAGTGAACAAGTTCACTGCCCCACATAAGAGCCATGTCTACTATACACAACCTAAAAACCCATGCACATATAATATGTAGTCCTGAAGGCTCTGAACTTGAAAACAGAGTGCTACAATGTGGCACAGAACTTACAAAGACAAGTGAGATGTTTACATCCTGTCTGCCAATGAAGAAATGGAAACTTACCGGGAATTAATTCAAAGGCTGTAGGGAACACAAGCCCCAGCGTCCCCATCACATACAGCATCTGGGGCCAAACAGATTGGTAAAGAAGGAAGCTGTATTTGCTTCAACGGAGGCGCACCAACTGTTTTCCTGGGTCTTCATTAAAAACAACTTTGCCTGCTCTGACGGTTACTCCAAATCCCTTTCTGATCTTAAAATATCTAAAGTCCAATATTCTTTCTAAGTCTCTGTATTTCAAAAGCACCTTTATGAAAGCCTCCCATCCTTTCTACTTATTTCCAGTTCTGACGGCTGGTTGCCTTTTTGATGAAGCAGTACACGGGGACTAGACTCCCTTGGTTATAGCCACCTGCTCAGGCCCCCACGGGCCCTGTGGGAGCCTCACCGCTACCCAGGCACACCACAGTGCAGGTGTGACAGCGCCCCAGCCTCCAAACCCTGAATCTGTGCAGCCAGTGGATGGCGCTATGGGGCTCAGGCCCTGCGGGAGGTATACAGTAGGACCAAACAGAGGCAAGAAGACATGCTGCAGCCTGACCTGAAAAATGTGTTTCGTCTGCCTTCTCTTCCCTCTTCCTTATGATTTCGGATTTTCTACTCAGAAACAGGCAAGGCTTCTAAAATAAAAGTCGCCCCTGTGGCCCCCATTCTATCTCACTGGCTTTTGTAGAACACGTATCATTGCACTTAGAATTCACATACTCATTTTAAAAGTATTTTACTTGGCTCTACGATGTTCCAGTTCCCTTAAGTGACCTGTACTCTTTCAATTAGCCAGTTATCTAAACAAGCTGATAATCAGTGCGGAAACCCCACGTATCTGTTCCCCCCTGTACATTCAGGCGATTCTTCATGGATGTGGTGTTAAAGGTCAGCCCCTTGAATCGCTGAGGCTTTGCATATGATTGGGGGCCTTTGATGGAGGGGAGGGGCACCAGGTCGGTCTTCAGGGACCAGATAACTCCTGGTTCCATCTCCAACTACCCACCACTTGGCCTGAGGTTGGTCCTTCACTGCCATGCCTCGGTTTCCTCCTGATTCAGATGAGGGTATGGGACTAGATGTATTCATTCTTCCAACAAATACGTATAAAACATCTCCCAAGTGCTAACGTGTACTTTCCAGGTTCTGGGAAGTCGGTAGCAAACAAAACCAACACACTCCTGCCTTCACGGAGTAGCCAGTCCTGATGGTCTCTAAAACCACACACTCTGTGCCCCCCAGGACAGAGCCCAGGGCTCGCCTGCAGTGACCCTCACATAGCCAGCACCGCGGGCTGGATGCACACTCAGACAAATATATAACACCCCTGTGGATACCCCAGGAGCCAACGCATACCTGCTACAGAGAACCATCACACAAAACATAACAGGACACCCAGCTCAGATGCCCAGAGAGGGAGTTATCCCATGACAAGCAAGCAAGCGCTCACCGCAAGCTACACACAGCAGGGGCTCCAAGAAAGAAGTGTGCTCGGCCTGTTGACTTCAGCAGGGACCACATGGAGCTGGGCCCAGGGCCGGGGTGGGGGGAGGGGGGGGCGCGGGGTGCAGAGATTTAAACAGAGGAGAAAGGGGAGGGAAGGGTCTGAGGGAGAGCAGGGGGGCAAAGGGAAGCCTAGAACAGAAGGCACTAAAGAAGCCAAGGGAAACCCCAGCGGGAGCCAGCGTCCCAGCACTCATAAGGCAATGGAAAAGTGCAACCACTGAGGGGTCTGGGCGTATCATAAAAATATGGAGTTTGGGAATGGTCATTCTGGCAGTGGTCAGTAACCAAACCAAACTATAGAGGATTATATGCCCATGTCCAAAGCGGCATTATTCCCAACAGCCAAAAGGTGGAAGCAACCCAAGTGTCCATTAACAGATGGATGGATAAATAAAATGTGGTCTGTCCATACAATGAAACAGCATTCAGTCTTAAAAAGAAAGAAAATTCTGACACCTGCTACAACATGGATGAACCCTAAGGGCATGATGCCGAGTGGAAATTAGCCAGTCACAAAAGAACAAATATTGTATGATTCCACCACATACACTAGTCAAGTTCAAAGAGGCAGAAAATAGAATGGTGGGGGGAGGGGGGAATGGAGAGTTGTTTAATGGGTACAGTTTCAGCTTTTCAAGATGAAGAAAGTTCTGGAGATTGGTTGTACAACCCTAACGTGACTGTACACTTAAAAACGGTTAAGATGGTAAATTCTATGTTATGTGTATTTTACCACAATTTTTTAAAAGCACAGGGGAGAATTTTCACTGTTTTTATTCTGCCCCTCATGGGTCACGCAAGTGTAAATGAACAGCTAAAAGCAGGCCACACAGCCCATCCACCACCCATGACCAAAGAGAACCCAGTGGGAAGAAAAGCAGCTCTGCCACAGATGGGTGGGGCATTTAGAAATAAGCTGCCAGGCCAGGCATAACTGGGGGGCTGCACCCAGGACAACCAGAGACCTCAGGGCACAAATCAGGGGCCTCATAAGAGTCCGGCACAGACTCTCCATGAAAATGGGCTCTGAGCACACAAGGCAGGTATTAAGTGGTCAGACAGGTGGACACCTGCAGACATCTCTATACAAAGTGGGCAGAGGCTAAAAACCCCACTTGCAAGGCCTCACCCCTGCAAACTAGACTGTGGCTGACCTCTCCGTCAGATGTGATTCAAGGGCAGAATTCTCACACTAGTTTATCAATTTTCTAACTTTTGCTGTTCCCAGGTCATTTCCTATAGCCAGATACAGCCGTACCTCCACGCAGCTCTTGCCTTGTAAAATGTGGGCGGGGGGGGTGAGCACAAGAAAATTTCGTCACGCTCCAGCCTGTCCCCTTGCCGCAGCTCCTGCCCTTACGTCCTCACTCCCACTTTTGCCAAGGCCTTTGTATTTTCTACAGCTTCAACATTTATTATGCTGCCCTAACACCTCCAGATTCACCTCTTCTCCAAGGGACAGGTATTTCTTCCACTGTGTGCTTATCCAAGCATCTGGAGGCCAATCGCATCCTTGACTCCTTCACTGAGCGATGCTGCAACTTTACCGAGGCCTGGTACCCTCTGCATTCAGAGTATCTCTATCCATGCCATGGCTGCCTAGACAGCAGCCTCCAGGAAGACACTCCCAGCATCCTACCAGGAGTGGACATCCTAAACCAGAGCCCTCCCAGACCTTGGCTCCCCAAAAGATCAGTTAAATGCCTTTCTCCCAAGCAGTTCAATCCCACTCTGCTCCAGATAACAGCCCAACACCCAAGCCACCATAGTAACATTCCCTCCCTGTACTCTCATATTATCAACCAAAGGCAGAAACAGAAGAAAAACACTGCTGCAAAGTGAAGCCATGGATCATAAACCATAAACCATCATAAACCACAATGACTTGGAAATTTGGATTTTTTTTTCCTTCTTGGCCTGAGGACTTTTTAAATTGGTAGACTGCGGGGGCATAAGACTTCATCTACAGTGCCGAGTTAAAATTTCATCATACACTTGTCAACAAGGTGAAACAACACGAAGTACGTTTGAATAGCTTCGTAAATGCACAATTCACCCTCCGATGTGCTGATTCATGAATGGCACAAAGAAGGTCTCTAGTGGAAGGCCACGAGGCTCTTTCTGTATGTTTCAACATCTTTATCAATTACTTGAACGATGGCACAGATAAAATGTTTATCAAATTCAAGGATGACAAGTTTCTTGGAGAGATGGCAAATACATTGGATGACAGAGTCATGAGATAAAAAGATCAACAGATTGGAATTGCAATAGAGGAAATAATGTTATTTGGACACTTGGATGCAAAAAAAGAAATGCACAAATGTAGGAGGTGTGAAAAAGACTTAGGAGATTTAACTGGATACAATTTCTGTATGTGACGATGGGGCGTTTTGGCTGCCAAAAAAAAAGTCAGCCAGTCTTAGACTATACTCGGGGAGGTTTTGTAAAGTAAGAGGAGAGGAGAGGTCCCCAAAACTAGGTTTCTGTCTCCACACTTTAAAAGAGAAGAGAGAAAATGGGAGAGCATCCAAGTGACAGCCAGGAGGAAGAGGGACCTGAAATCCATCTCATAGGTAACAGCTGCAGAAAACAAGCACTCGCAGGTCCACAGGAAGGAGGGCTGGCTGGGTTCTATGTGAAGCTGATGGGGAATGGGAACACAGAACGTAGAACCAACACAGGGCAAAGGCTTTGGGTTCCATATAAGAACACACAATAGGATTTATCTGAAGTCAGAATGGGCTGCCTAAAGAGGTGATAAAGATTTCTGTGGACCTGCACATTTCAGAGATTTTATAAGCTTGATTTCACCGACTGCTGGTAACTCTGTGGGGGTGATATCTGCCCTGTTTACAGCTGAGGACACTGACCAACAAATGACCCACCTGGGATCAGTCCGTCACTATAGGGGCCAGAGCTGGGGCTTACATATGGATTCCCTCACATGATTCTGAGCAGAAAATTCCTTTTTAGAGATACTGCAAGGCTGGCAAGGATGCTACCACCCGGGGCCTGAGACCAGAAGAGAGGCCCTTCCACAGCCCGTGCACCTCGAGAGCCATCTGACCAAGCTCGGAGGGTGGACACCCGTCAACCCCAAAGCTCTGACCCCTCACTTAAGAGCCTTACAGATACCTCAACCCACATGTAAAGGGATGAAACCCTGCCTTGGGGGGAAACTTCTATTGTTTCTGACCTCTTATGCCATGGAAAAGCATATACTGTTGCCACAAGCTAATTCCACTGCAGAACGTCAAATTCTTGTTTTTGTTCACAAACCATGGGGAAAAAATAAAGATAGAAAATACACTTTCATCCAACTCCGAGAACTCTTCCTGCACCGGCAAAGTTTTCCTTGGAGGATATAGGCAGAGCTCACAGATTCGGAACGCAGGATTTCAACTCCATCAGACAACTGCCACTCATCACCCGCTGTGTTCCCATGAAATCACATACCCACTTTTATCTCAGTTCTCAAATAGATTTCCTTCCACGTATCCGTTGTTCTTTATAACAATTCTACTCAGAAATGGGTCAAACTTTCCTCTGCAAGTCACAGAGAAGTCGGCCCCCTCAACCTTAGCGTACACAGTCTTTATTTGGTGCTGAAATTCAGATCACACCAAGATGCCCTAATGTTAAGAGAGTTACCACCCAATCAAAAAATCTATATGCTCTTTCACAGCAGTTGAGAAGCTTTTTTTTTTTCTTTACAAGTTCAGGTTTTTAACAATATAATTCTCAAGTATCTGGAGAACTCTGAGAAACTGAGCGACACTTGCCTTTAAAGCAAACTACTGGGCTTCCCTGGTGGCGCAGTGGTTGAGAGTCCGCTTGCCAATGCAGGGGACACGGGTTTGTGCCCCGGTCCGGGAAGATCCCACATGCCGCGGAGCGGCTGGGCCGGTGAGCCATGGCCGCTGAGCCTGCGCGTCCGGAGCCTGTGCTCCGCAACGGGAGAGGCCACAACAGTGAGAGGCCCGCGTACCACACACACAAAAAAAAGCAAACTACTTAGTGAGGTGCAAGGGGCCTAATGCAGCCACGGCACCTGCATCCCTCTCACCCTTCAGGTGAGTGGGCTCAGGGGTGATGGGGCCAGGGAAGAGGGGAACGCCAGGCTGCCACCACCCCTCACTCCAGGAAAGTGGCAGATATTTTCACAAAGCCATCCAGCAGCACAGCTGAGAGCCTGGAAACTGCCCAAGGCTCCTTCTCATTGGTGAAGGGGTGACAGGCATGCCCACTTGCTAGGCTGTCACAGAGGATTAAAGAGCCTGCCATGGAATGGGTGGACGTGAACAAATGATGCAGTGGGTAACCCCTTGAACAACCCTCCAATTCAGTCTCCCTGCATCCTTACCCAGCCTGTACTATGTTAATTTGCTTAGAAGTCAGCAGCATGGTATAGATATGAATAATTATGCTTTAAAACAAAAACAAAACCTGGAGACATAAAAGTATGGCAATTAAGTGCAATGGGATTCCTTCAAGTGCTCCTTGGTACTGGATAATGGACATGTTTCCAAATGGAAACCAGAAACGAGACAGGTGCTGCTGGGTGGTCCCACCGTAGGCACTCTGAGAGGGTCCAAACTTTCTCCCATGTCTCCTCTTTAGGAGAATGTACTATGCCGCATTTAAGAATTCTACCCTGGACAGCAGGGAAACACGGAAAACAGATGACCCTCTCTCAGGGGACAAACAAACCCCTGGGAGGGGGAGTCCTCTGCAGCCGTGTTCCCCGCGTCGCACAGCTGGAGGGAGAGCCAGCTGGACGGCAGCCACACTCAGGGGCTTCACAGAACCGAGCTACGAGTATGAGATTGAAATGAAGTTGTTCTGCAAGGGAGAAAAAGGCTAGACGAACGTCTCAAGTCCCCACAGTCGGCAAATCCTGTCTCCCCACATGTGGGTGGCACCACTCACAGGCAGGGTCAGCGTCTGCCCGTGGCCATCCCCACCCCTGTGCCCGCTGCGTTCTGCTCAGCCCAGACCCAGCCTCTGAGGCTTAACATGTCTCCCAGTCACAGCCAGCACTGTGGCTGGAGCTGATGGGCAGCAATTAGGCAGGGCAGTAAGAACAGGGTGTTCGCATGGGACCAGGCCTGCTGGTCCACCGGGCTCCAGGTTAGGGAACACCACTGCGCCTACATGCTCCAGGGTCAATGCCTTGAGAGAGGAGACACAGGTCAAAGGAACCTGGGCCAAAGCCTGGGCAAAATGTAATGACCTTGAAGACCGAGGATCCAGGGTCCTCCCACTGCTTGAGCACTCCTGCATCCACCAGGCCTCCCTCACCCCGGGTCCCCTGGTGCTCGAGGCAAGATGTACTTCTTCCCATCAAAACACGCACACCATCAGGCAGCAGCTCTCACCGATGTATCAGATGGAAAACAACAAACTTGGTGTAACACGTATTGAGTGCTTCCCACTTTTCAATGCTGGGGCCTGTGGGAAAGATTTCAGATAAAGGCTCTGATTCCTGCAGAAGAAATCTCTATTTTGTTTATATTTCTAGCAGAGCTTGGTTTCTCAAATGCTCCTGGAGAGTCCAGTATTGGTGGTCATCCATCTACAGTAAGACTTCCAGGGTATCATGATTAGACAAATGAGAACTAAAACATTTTTAACTTACCAGAATAGCAAAAAGTATAAATCTCCTAACACCAAGCATGAGTGAGGACAGAGGCACAGAGACTCTCCTACTTTTGGTAGGAATGCAAGCATGTAGCCATTTTGGAGGGCAACATCCAGACAAACATTCAAATGCCCGAAACTCGTTGACCCAGTAACTCCTTTTCTGGGGACCCACCCCTCACATAAGGTGGGGCAGAGAGATAAACGTGAAAGCATCCCCTGGAATCTTATTTATAAAGTCAAAAACCAGGAAACTACCTAAATGTCCATCTTTTAAACAAACTGCAAGGTCTTCTTACAGTGATCAATACAGAGCAATTAAAAAGAACAGAGAGGGCTTCCCTGGTGGCGCAGTGGTTGAGAGTCCGCCTGCCGATGCAGAGGACACGGGTTCGTGCCCCGGTCCGGGAGGATCCCACATGCCGCGGAGCGGCTGGGCCCGGGAGCCATGGCCGCTTGAGCCTGCGTGTCTGGAGCCTGTGCTCCGCAACGGGAGAGGCCACAGCAGTGAGAGGCCCCCGTACCGCAAAAAAAAAAAAAAAAAAAAAAAAGAACAGAGAGTATCAATATGTTGCTGATTTTTTAAACCCCTTTACAGTAGAGAAGTCCAATAAACATCACCTCAACCAAGCATCACTGGGGGGTAGGTAATGTTGATAGTGTGTTCCCTGGATACACTGACAGAGGGCAATTCACCTCTAGGGTCTCCCCCACCACCCAAACCCAGGATTCCAGTCTAACCACAGGAGAACCATCAGATGAACCCAAATTGAGGGACACTCTGCATAAAACCTGACCAGTGGTCCTCAAAACTGTCACAGCTACCAAGAACGAGGAACGTCTGAGAAACTGTCACAGACCAGAGGAGGTGACAGACACACAACTAAATGAATGAATGTGGGATCCTGCCTGGGATCCTGGGACAGAAAAGGCACACGGGGCAAAAACTGGTGAAATATTTAAGAAGTGTTGAGTTTCATTAATGAATAGTGATGTGCTAATGCTGGTTCCTTAGTTGTGGCACACACACCATGGCAACATAGGATGTTAACAGGGAAGCTGTTAAGGGGTATATATGGACTCTGTACTGTCACAGCAACTTCTGTGTAACCTAAAACTATTCTAACAGAACAGGTTCACTTAAAAAAGAGACAGACAGAGACAGAGAGAGGGAGGATAACACTCATGACAATAGGGATCGTATTTACGTTTTCTGTTGTTGTTGTTAAACTATCGGTATTGCTCTGTGGCTGCTTCCCTCACCTGCCGACAGGTGTATAAACACACAGGAGAGAATGCCTGGAAGAGACATACGGAGTTGTTAGCAGTGGTTACTTCTAGGGGCAGGGGGAGTGGATTCAGAGATACCAGGGAGAGGAGAGAGAAAGCTATCACCTCTACTCTGTGACTCTGGGCTGTTTTAATTTTTACAAGGAGCACACATTCATATATTACATGTACATGCAAAACCATTTTAAAAACAAAGTACCAAAAAAAAACAACCAAAAAAACCCAAAGTAGATCTCTCTGCTACAGGAAGCTATCCAAGATACGTTACCTTGAAAAACCACAAATTGCACATTTACGTTTAAAAAACGCCCAGGACACGACGTGTTCACTCCATGTAGTCAGTATCTGCAAAGCTTACCTTTGGGAAGTAGGATGGAAGAAGGAAGAGCCTGAGAAGAGTGGAGACAGGAGAGCTCGGCGTTTTAGCTCCTCACCTTCTGTTTAAGTGTTTTACCAGAAGCACGTATTTTTTAATAATCATCATCATCAAAATGACAATAAATCCTCGCAGTTCATTCCGTACTTGCTCCATCTCCTTGGCCCCAAACCACACCCAAAGGAGCCGACAAACATTTTGTGATTCTGATCTAGGGCCAGACACGCACACACCTCTGACCACAGCCTAGAGGTTGTGGGAGGTGGGGGGAGCACCATCAAGGAGCACCCTGGCCGTGGCCCTCAGCCCTCACTCACCCGTTAGCTGGACCGCTGGTAACAGAATCTCTCTGTCCAACAGGGTCCATGAGTATGGACACTGCTCTCCCTGGAGCATCCTGGCAGAGCTAGGAGAACGTGGTAACTGATACCCGTAACAGCAGGAAAGTATGGCAAGATCTTAACCTGCCTTCTGAATCACCTTTAAACTATGCAAGGTCTCCTCCTAAGTAAATAATTTCTAATATTTTGGATTAATACCTTCTGATTCATCAACCTAGGACAAACCACCGGGTACCCAACTGGAGTATCCAAAAACCTACTGCAACTGTCCAAAGCTGCTGCTCCTTGAAAGGACTCAAAAGCAAACGAACAGAAAGAACTGTAAGATATCTAGAGGGGGGAATAACGCAATAAAGATGAAAAATTGTTATTCCAAGTTGCTTTTAAGATCAAGTGACTTAATTTCACTAACTGATTTTTTTTTTTGGAGTGATTTAATTTTGCTAACACTGGCTGAGGTTCTGCTTACTTGACACTGACAACTGGGCAAGGCAAAGTCACACCCACCACACAGAGGAGGGGAGGAGGAAGGAAAGGCCAGACCATGGAGGAACCATCCAAATACAGAGGCTTATGCATGGAAGCACGAGGGCTAAAAGGGAGCCTCTGAGATTAATCATGGTTTCTTTTTTAGTACCTGGGTCTCAGAAAGTCTGATAAAAACCAAAAAACTACAGAGTTTGCATGAAATTTCAAAAAGAGCTCTGAACCTCATCTTCGGGCCTCCTGAGTCACGGATAACTAACCAAGTACTCTTGAGCCTTAAGCATCTATAAACGACTTCACAGATGAATAAACCAAGATCTAGGGAGATTAGATGACTTTCTCAAAATTCCCCCACTAGCTGGTGGCAGGGTAGAAATGAAGCCCTCACTGCATGCTGCCAAGCAGAGATGTTTCTAGAGAACATGCAGCACACCCAGCAGAGGTAAGCCTTGCCCCCCCCACAAAAAGGGTTATAAAGTCATCCCCATATGTGCCAATTCCACACAATGGTACATACGTGAAATAGTAGCGTCATAACACCCCCAGGTAACAATCTGCATAGTAAGCCAGAGTGAGAGCTCTGCACAGCTGCCCACTATGAACTCAGGCCAGGGCTAGAGTCACAATCCAAACCCTGCACTCTACTCACGAAACAAGAATCCACGTTTAGATCACCAGAGAACACACTGGCAGCCCAGCCAGCAGCCTCCTCGTCCTCCTCTAAATACCAAGCAGGCACGCAGGGCCCTCAACCAGTTGGACCTACGCCCTGTCCAGCAGCCCCCGTTTCATGCTGGAACCACAGAGCACATGGCACCTGCTGCGGCTCCACAAGCAAACATCTCCAGGTGAGCCCACTGTGCCATCCACATCCACATACGCTCAAGTCACATCACCAAACCAGGGCCACGGATCATGAGGAACTTTAACTCCAGATGAGAGATGAGTAGCTTCCACCATCCCCATGAAGCCAGAGAGAGCAAAGCCACAATGTGAAAGCTAAATGAGACAGAGTTCTGCAGCTGTAACTGTTAAGAGCTTTATTTCTTTGTCCGAATTTAACCATTACACACTGACAGTTCTGGAGCCCGACGGCATCGATGCCAAGTCCCGGCTGCTGCTGCTGCCACCTCTTCCCTGATGACAACACAGCACCTGTCTGGGGGCTGGGTCCCCAGCCTAACCATCTACAACGCACCCCCTATCCTGCTACCACAGCGGTCTTCCTAAAACGCAAATCTGATGGTGCCCATTCTTCTATTTCAAGTCCTTCAAAGACCCTGTGCCTTCCAGATAAAACCCAACCTCCTTAGAATGCCCTGTGAGGGCTGTAGTCTGACCATGCCAATACCTCCAGCCTCAGCTCCTGGACTCTCCCTCCAAGGACAATACATGGAGCCACCTTGGGTTCGCAAACTCCAGCACATCAGGTACACAGGTTTCCCGGGCGCTCCTTCTAACAAAACACTCATCTTCTCGACACCAGTCTTCAACACTCACCTTGGTGCCAACTTGTCCCTTCCCTCTCTGCTCGGCCATGGGACACTGGCAGCACTTATCTCCCTAAACCTGTGGGTTCAGGCGCTCACTTGCTACTGGACTATGAGCCCTTGGGTGGCAGAGACTGTATTTATTCTCTGTCTTTCACAAGGGGTCACCCAGCCCAAGTCTAAGGAACAGCGGGTCTCAGTAAACACCGGGCAAATGAATGACAAGTACAAAATCAGCTAACTGTGGTTCACACACTCTCTCCCCTCTCCTCCTACCCAAACCGTCATCTTTAAGTCCGTGTGTGTCCATAAAAAGTCCAAATACTTCACCGAACTTTGCTCAAACTTTAAAGTGTCCTCAATCAAATCCACAATAAGATAGCACCTCATACCCATTAGGATGGCTACTACCAACCAATAAACAAGTAAGCAAACAAAATAACAAATGTTAGGCTTCCCTGGTGGCGCAGTAGTTGAGAGTCCGCCTGCCGATGCAGGGGACACGGGTTCGTGCCCCGGTTCGGGAAGATCCCACATGACACGGAGCAGCTGGGCCCGTGAGCCATGGCCGCTGAGCCTGTGCGTCCGGAGCCTGTGCTCCACGACGGGAGAGGCCACAACAGTGAGAGGCCCGCATACCGCAAAAAAAATAATAATAATAACAAATGGTGACAAGGATGCTAAGAAACTGGAACCCTTGTGCACTGATGCAGCCTTTATAGAAGCAGTACTGTGGTTCCTCAAAAATTAATCATAGAATTACCATATGATCCAGCAATTCCAGCTCTGGGTGTACACCCAAAAGAGTTGAAAGAAGGGTCTCCAAGAGATATTTATAAACCCATGTTCATAGCAGCATTATTCACAATAGCCCAAAGGTAGACGCAACCCCAGTATCCATTGAGAGATGATAAACAAAATATGTCGTATACATATAATGGAATATTTTTCTGACTTTAGAAATTCTGATACACGCTACAACATGAATCAACCTTGAAAACATTATTCTAAGTGAATAAGCCAGCCACAAAAGGACAGTGTTTGATCCTACTTATATGAGGTTCCTGAGAGCAGTCATGTTCTTAGAGACAGAAAGTAGAATGGCATTTACCAGGGGCTGAGGGGATGCAGAAATGGGGAGTTAGTGTTTAACGAGTACAGAGTTTCAGTGTGGGAAGACGAAAAGCTCTGGAGATGGATGGTAGTGATGGTTCCACAACAATGTGAATATATTTAATGTCAATGAAATGTACGCTTAAGAATGGTTAGGATCATAAATTTTGTTATGTGTAGGTAATTTTGTGTTTTGTATACAATTAAAATTAGAATAAAGAAGTGCCATCAATTGCTCCTGACACTGCTCTAAGTTCAAACTATTATGTTGGCCAAAAGGTTCGTTTGGTTTTTTTCGTAAGATGGCTCTAGTAGCACTTAGCTGTCTTTAACTTCATTCAAAACAATTTTGTTAGATTGTATGTGACAGCTATCATATCAGTGTGCATTAAAAAAAAAAAAGACATCAAAATTGGTGAATTTTTGTGTAGCCGTTTTAATATTGAAGATGGAAGGAAAAAAAGCAACATTTTCGGCATACTATGCTTTATTATTTCAAGAAAGGTAAAATCTCAACCAAAACGCAAGAAAAGATTTGTGCAGTGTATGGAGAAGGTGCTGTGACTGATGGAACGTGTCAAAAGTGGTTTGAGAAGTTTCATGCCAGAGATTTCTCGCTGGACACTACTCCACAGTCAGGTACACCAGTTGAAGTTGATAGCGATCAAATCAAGACATTA
This sequence comes from Mesoplodon densirostris, assembly GCF_025265405.1. Classification (NCBI taxonomy): domain Eukaryota; kingdom Metazoa; phylum Chordata; class Mammalia; order Artiodactyla; family Ziphiidae; genus Mesoplodon; species Mesoplodon densirostris. Next base: position 107,684,582 of record NC_082664.1, read on the forward strand.
ATTGAGATCAACATTATACCACGCAGGAGACAGCCAATATACTCAAAATATCCAAATCAAGCACTGAAAATCATTTGCACCAGCTTGGTTATGGTAATCGCTTTGATGTTTGGGTTCCACATAAGCGGAAAAAAGACCTTCTTAACCGTATTTCCGCATGGGATTCTCTACTTAAATGTAATTGAAATTGTTCCGTTTTTAAAACAAATTGTGACGGGTGATGAAAAGTGGATACTGTACAACAATGTGGAATGGAAGAGATCACGAAACAAGCGAAATGAACCACCACCAACCACACCAAAGGCCGGTCTTCATCCAGAGAAAGAGATGTTGTGTATATGGTGGGATTGGAAGGGAGTCCTCCATTGTGAGCTCCTTCTGGAAAACCAAAGGATTAATTCCAACAGGTACTGCCCCCAATTAGGCCAACTGAAAGCAGCACTCAATGAAAAGCATCCAGAATTAGTCAACAGAAAATGCAAAAACTTCCGTAAGAATAATGCAAGACCGCATGTTTCTTTGATAACCTGGCAAAAACTGCTACAGCTTGGCTAGGAAGTTCTGATTCATCCATCGTACTCACCAGACATTGCACCTCCAGATTTCCATTTATTTAGGTCTAAAATTCTCTTAATGGAAAAAATTTCAATTCCCTAGAAGACTGTAAAAGGCACCCAGAACAGTCTTTTGCTCAAAAAGACAAAAAGTTTTGGGAAGATGGAATTATGAAATTGCCTGAAAACTGGCAGAAGGTAGTGGAACAAAAGGGTGAATACGCTGTTCAATAAAGTTCTTGGTGAAAATGAAAAATGTGTCTTCTATTTTTACTTAAAAACCGAAGGCATTTTTTGGCCAACCCAATAGTTTTCAACACTGGTAGCTGCCCCACCATGCAAAAAGGCTGCAACCCCAAGGTTTGGTGATCAGGGGCAAAGGGTGCAGGAGAGGGTAGCTGCTGACCACTGGGACCCACTGCCAGCCCTGAACAGATTTGCACACCAGGAGCACGCTGGTCTCTTGCACACTCTTCTCCCATCTTCCACAGTCTTCTGGAGGCACCACCCAGGGGCCCAGCTCTCAAAAGGCATTTTCAGAGAGACTCCGGGCAGACAGTCTGCAAATACAGACACTGTTCGAGCCAGACAAGGCTACTCCTGGAGGCCCAGGAAAGAGGTTGTGCCTGGCCACTGGGAAGATGCCAAAGGGCAGGCACAGAGCAGGTCAGAGGAGGAGAGGGCCAGGAGGGTATCTGGAAGCAGAGTCCAGCAGAAAGCCAAGGATGGAAAACCCCAGAGGAGCAAGAGTCTGGGTTCTCTTTAACCCCCTGCACTAATCAGCTCAAGGAGGAAGTTGGGGGTCTGTGACCTTGTAAGTTGCAGCCTCAGCGAGGACCCACAGGGCCAATTCCCGGTGGTCTAAAGACCACAATGCACCATTGCTGGGCTCATGTGCCCGCCAGCCAAGTTTCCATTCACTTCCCGGAAATCATGGTGAGGTTAACCATGAATTCAAACACAGCATCATTCTTTTTTTTTTTTTTTTTTTGCGGTACGCGGGCCTCTCACTGTTGTGGCCTCTCCCGTTGCGGAGCACAGGCTCCGGACGCGCAGGCTCAGTGGCCATGGCTCACGGGCCCAGCCACTCCGCAGCATGTGGGATCCTCCCGAACCGGGGCACGAACCCGTGTCCCCTGCATCGGCAGGCGGACTCTCAACCACTGCGCCACCAGGGAAGCCCCACAGTATCATTCTTAAAAGCCAAGAGTTCCTGCTGAAAAGTTAAATGGAATTCTGAAATGCCAGGCGCCAATCAATCTTCAGATTTTCAATCTAGTGAAATTCGATCCTCCAGTATACATCGGGTGGAATGGCAAAGAAACAGATCAATTAAAATAATCTAAAGCTGGTTTCTATTTAGCTTTCTAGTATGATTTGGGGCCATAAAACTGACTTTCCTCTTTACACTTGACCTAAGATATTATTAAAATGAATTTGCAATTTTCAAATTATGTTAACAAATGGCACCCAGTTATCTGCAGAGTGGCAGGGCAAAAATCAAGGCTATGAAAAATCATGTAGGAAAGAAGAGGAAGAAAAAATGTATACGTGGAATGCATACTGTGGGACCTAACTCTTCACAGGGTTTCCCAAACATCTAGAAGCTCAGGGGTTGAGGGTGGGAGGCGCTACATAATTTGCCCCAAATCAGTCACTAAACGGTGGAATGAAAGCCCAGATTTACCAAGACCAAAGCCCACGCACGCTCTCGGCACACGGAGGGGCTCCTCCAACTGCAATTCTCCTTCTATTCACTAAACGGTAGCATCCCAGTGGCCAAACTTGCTCCTATTAAAAAGGAAAATAAAGAAAGTTCCCTGCCCTCACCTGAATAAGCTTTAGTTATGTTTGTAAAACATTCAGAAAAGGCCATAAAAAGATCTTCACTGAGGACTGTGCTAAGTATTAAGTATTATTCAATAAACCACAGCTTGGAGGCTGCCAGCTGACGTCTAGCTATAACCTGGAAAGAGCTTTGGATGAATACATTGTGTTTCTTTTTTTCCTGTTTCAATTCTTAGGTATCGTTGACATTCATCTGCACCCCTTCTATTAAAAAACATAAAACAAAGGAGCAGCGCTACAGTAAGACACAACCAGATAGGTGGCATATTATGATAAACAAAGATGACAATAAAACATTTTTCCAGCTGTGATAAACATATTTAAGATCTATCGCAGAGGCTGTTGGAGCCACAACTAAAAACGATCAAAATTACAAGTTGTTTATAACATAGAATTTATGTCTTTAAAGCTTTCATTTTTTAGGCACAGGCTGTCTCCCTAGGAGATCATTCCCTTACATTTTTTTCAAATTTGAACTTTTTTTTTTAAACTTTGGTTGCTTTTTTAATATATAAATTTATTTATTATTTTTGGCTGTGTTGGGTCTTAGTTGCTGCGCATGGCCTTTCTCTAGTTGCGGTGGGTGGGCTTCTCATTGCGGTGGCTTCTCTTGTCGCGGAGCGCAGGCTCTAGGTGCACGGGCTTCAGTAGTTGTGGCACGTGGGCTCAGCAGTTGTGGCTCACAGGCTCTAGAGCATAAGCTCAGTAGTTGTGGCGCACGGGCTTTATTGCTCCGCAGCATGTGGGATCTTCCCGGACCAGGGCTCGAACCCGTGTCCCTTGCATTGGCAGGCAGATTCTTAACCAATGCACCACCAGGGAAGTCCCAAACTTTTTTTTTTTTTAAGTTGTGACTTTTTTGAGGCTGTCAACACATCCAAAGTGATTTAACAACTGGTTAAGGGGTGGGCAGCACCGTTGGCTCAGCTCAGAGGCTGAGTTGGTAAAGATGCTGCTCGGAGTGGCCTCATCAGCCTCCAGGGCTCTTCTAGGGATCCATACCCACCAGGTGGTCACAACACTTGCATTTCATTAGACCTTGATATTTTGAACAAGGAGTTCAAGTAACAGGTGTCTCAGTGTCCCAGAGATCAAGAAGGAAGAAAGTAAGACGAATGAGGAATTATGTCCAGATTTCTAAACATCCATGCCTTTGTGCCATTTCTTGGCCTCTAAAACCATTTGGTTTCTATATAGAGGCTTCCCTCCCCTACTTAAAACACACACACACACACAACAAAAAACTTTAAACAATAAACCTTACCATCCAACTGTGACTGATGAGATGTGCTTGTGAAATTGGCTTGTCAGATGCACTTACATAAGAGGATACCCACTTGATTGCAGTTCATAACATCCCTGACATCTTAAAAACTTCAATAGACAGCAATTTCCTCAACAAACAAAACTACTGTATATGGAACTAAGCTGAGCTAAGACTACCTCATCCTTTAAAAACCGACGGCAATAAACAAGCTGCAACCCAGCTGGTCAGTGCCCAGGGAAGACACATCCCTTTGCAGAATCCAGGGGACTTGCCAGCCACCTCCCTGCCTTGTAAGCAGCAACAGCCCCCAAATCTGGGACAACAGAGGAGATTCAACAGAACTGGATAACATCAGATTGTGAAAGACTTAGACTACTAAACGGAACACTTTACTTTTTGAATCCTAAAGTAAACATCCAGATCACTTGAGGAATCACTGAGGTGTACCTTTGAAAAGGCACTTTATCTCCCTTTGAAGTCAAACTAGTCAGATCCTCTAAAACCTAGTAATGCCAACCCAATTCCACCTGTCTTAATGAACACCTACTATGTGCCAGGCACTTTGTCAGACCCTAGGGAAATAAAGAACATTTTCCCTGCTTTAAAGAACCCCTGTAACAATGACAGGAGAGAAAAATAAACCAATCACCCCAGTACTGTGTAGTGCATACAAGATGCACTGGCAGGTAAAGAGGTCACTGACACAAGAGGTTAATCGACTCTAGGGAGGGAAGGGCTGCCCAAGAGCCCACTTGGAGCAAAATGCACAGCAAGAAAAGTTCACTATTACCATCCACTGCATCTGAGACCCCAAAACAAGCCATTAAATATACATTTTAAAAGCAACCCAGAGAAAGATATTAGTTTTATGTCCCTAAGGAAAATGTAAAAATGCAGACAAGTTCAATTAAACCTCTAACATTTCTGAATCAACTATTTAAAGAAAAAGACTCCTCTTATATTTGACACTTTTCCCCACAATAAAATAATCCAAGAGCACAGACATGCTTTTTCAATGTTAAGGTTGGTCCCCTTGGGCCCTAAATGGAACACCAGCTCACCCAGCAGAATACCCTCAGCAAACATATCTCCTAGAATATTCCCAGCCCTTCCTGGAAAACAACTCAGATCACCTTTGTAAATGCAAGATCCCTGGTATCAACTGGGAGATGGAAGTTACTCAAAATCATGTCAAACCAGATCACCACTGAATACTCTGTGTGACCAGATGGCAATGGCAGGCCGCTTGCATGTTTCCAGGGTGCAGGCTGCTCACGTATCCACCCTGTCGTTCATTCATCAATCCTGCCCCCCGCCAGATGATCCTGTGACTGAGGGCATCCTCAAGGGCAGCCAACTCCCTTCCTAATCACTCTCCACCCTACATGGAGAATCACCCAGCTCAAAAGAAACAGTACAAGGGCTCCATCAAAATTCCAGATGGATTTTACATGACCCAGCAGAAATCATAGCATTTATCCTCCCTCACCTCACCCATGCTGAATAATGATAATCCCCCTTGTGGTCACGTGTACCAGACAATAATCAAGATGACATCAGAGAAATCCTAAATTCAAGGATCTTGGCTTGATGCAGGTCTAAATCAGAGACACGAGCAGAATTTTCAAATTAAACTGAGCCAGACTTACATAGGACAAGATTCTCCACTGAGGTGAAGGGCGTGTCACAGCACCTGTAAGAATAGCTCCGAGGCTGGAGCATGAGCCCAAGAGGATCCAAGCCGTACCTCACACAGAACATCACCTAGGGTGATGGTGTCCCAACTCTGCTCCCACCTCTGCAGCCAGGAACCACATGAGGTTATCTAAGCCAGCCTCTGGAGTTCCCCAACTACCCAGCAAATTACAATGCTACATCAACCTGGAGGTTTATCCAGGGGATAGCTACCCCTTGGGATGAACCCAAATATGCAAGCATCTTCCTCTCCATAAAGCCTGCGAGGTCAATGCAACTCCACTGCACAGATTACAATCAATGAAAACCTCCCTTATAACAACAGCAACAGTCGATGGTGGATGCAAAGCAAGAATTAAACAAGCAGGTGTGTGTCATGTACCAGGTAGACAGACGTGTGTAAGAAATAGAGTGCAGAGAAAGGAGACAGAGTGCTTGGCCTCAAGGAGCTCCTGATAAGCAAGGTAGATGTGTAAAGAGACAAAATCCTAACACAAGCAAAATACTAAGGAAGCTTAAAGAAGGAAGTAATTAATTCTGGTTCTTTGGGGGAGGGAAGGAGCCCCAAAACAAAGAAAGCACTGGCCTAACCAAGAATAAAAGAGAAAAGTAACTAAAAATAGAAATGAGAAAACACATACTGAAGAAATAACACCAGAAAGAATATTCTACAGACAACTAAGCTGTAATTTTTGCATGTGATCAGATTGATTTGTTGGAAATCTTTAATCTACCAAAATTGATTTAAAAAAAAACCCAGAAATCTGGAACAGACCAATAGCCATGGAAGAATTTTTTAAAGTTGTCACAGAAAAATCCATTTTTTAAAGTATCAGTCTCCAACTGTTTAACAAGTGAGCTCTTTCAAGCCTTCGAAGGACACTGTATTGCCGCTATATCAACTGTTGCAGAGAAGGTAAAAAGGTAATCACTGGTAATTGATTTTACAAAGCTAGCATAATCCTGGTAGCAAAATCAGGAAAAGACAGCATACAAAGAGAACCGCAGAGTTATCTCACTTAAATATAGAGATGAAAAAATTTTAATGCAATGTAAGCAAACCAAATTATGAATCTAACCAGTCACCCACCACAACCAAAAACAGTCTATCCCAGGAATTTGAGGAATGACTACCAGGTAATCTATTCCCACATCACCTTAATGGGTATAACAACAACAACATCTGAATCTAAATGGATACCAAAACAACATCTGATGACAGTCAACACCCATCCCTAATTAGTCACCTACGAAAACTAGACAGGTAATTCTTCAACATGATGAAAACCTCTCTTAAACCAAAAGATATCATACATATTGAGGAATACCAGGAACATTAGCATTAATATAAGCCAAAAAGGACAAACATCCCCATAAACAGCATTTAATACTATTCAGATGAACCAGCCAATGCAATAAGACCCTGCAGCCAGTGAACGCTGCTTGACTGACCCACCCCCCAACCTCACCCCCACAGCAGGCCCACTAACCACCTCCCACCTTCTAGCCAGGGGTGGCCATTGAGGAAGCGACAGTTGGCTAAGCAGGACTTGCTGGCAAGTCATTCTGCCCTTCTGCCCTTTGCCTTTATACCTTCCTCTTCCTGCCTGCCTGAAACACAGATGTGATGCTTGGAGGCACAGGGGCCATATTGTGACATGAGGACCAAAGACACAGTGATGGATGGAGAAACAGAAGCCTGGACTGTGGTCCTCCATGCCCTCTTTGAGCACACTGCAGTGGCCACAGACTGCTTCCCTCTAGACTTCTTAAACTGGAAAAAAAGCAGCCCTGACTGCTTAAGCCTTTATCAGGCAGATTTCCTGTTATTTGCAGCCACTTATCTTCCTAAATGATACATACCTGAAACAAAGAACTGAAAACCTGGAGACAAAGTAATCCTTATTGGTCATCAGCGACTCTCTGCATAGAAAAATCAGGAGAATTAACTGAAAGAAACTATAACTAACAAGAGCAATCAATGAATTGCATAAATACAAGATAAATATACAAAATTCCATAGCTTTCCTCACACACAAGCAATAATCAGTTAAAAGATATAAAGGGGATAAAGATTCCTTCCACAATAGCAACAGAAGAGTGTTAATTACCTAGGAATAACCCAAAGGGAAAAGTATAAACCTCTATGACTTTCTATGATTTCTTAATAGATAAATAAAAGTTGAATAGAGAGCCATGAAATGTCCTTGACTGAGAAGTCCAAGTATCTGGAAATGTTATCTTCTCCTTAATTGATTTATTAACAATCACAACCAAAATCCAATGGATTTTTTCTTTTTTAGGAGGGTGGTGGAGAAGATGACTTGCAAAACAAAACAACACACACACACACATACACACACGCAAAACTTCAGGTGGAAGAATGCTTCTCCAAAAATATTTCACTGAGTGGAGATTCTTCCTAGAAGATATTAATATATATAATGAAGCTACCATGTGTAAGATAGTATGATTTTACCACAAACAGCACACAGATCAGAGGGAAAAGATAGTTTTAAAATAGATCCTATAATATAAAATATATTAGATAATCCAGTGAAGATAAAAATAAAACATCACCATGTTGAGAAAACTGAATAATCAACGGGGGAGGTATTTCAATTTACTGAAATACAAAATAAATCCTCAAAGCATTAAAGAACTAAAAGAAAAAGATGAAACATAAACTAAAACGGTGAGATTAAATTTTTTAAATGCTAAAACTGCGAGGCTCAATTTAGCATTCAATACTGGTGAAGAACATGGGTGACAGGTACTGTTGCTGGGAGCTTAAATTAGGAGTTTTCTGGAAAGCAATTTGGCAGGATCTAGGATCAAAAGTATGCACACTTAAAGAAGTCCTAGTATTCCATACTTTCAACTTTTAGGAGTCTAACCCAAAGAAATAATAAGAGTAGCACATGAACAATAGTACACAAGATTTTATCACAGTATTTTTAATGGCAAAAATTGTAAAATGCTTAAATTTAGCAATTATACAATTATAATTTTAATTATTTAACTAAAGACCATATTCCAGATGATAAAAATATAATGCAAGAGAAAAAAATTCACAATGTGATGCTAAGCGGGGAAAATGAGGATAAAAATCTGTGCAGAGTGAACACCCATTTTTTTGGGGGGGGGGGGGTGGTTCACGGGTCTCTCACTGTTGTGGCCTCTCCCGTTGCGGAGCACAGGCTCCAGACGCACAGGCTCAGTGGCCATGGCTCACAGGCCCAGCCGCTCTGCGGCATGTGGGATCTTCCCGGACTGGGGCACGAACCTGTGGCCCCTGCAGCAGCAGGAGGATTCTCAACCACTGCACCACCAGGGAAGCCCCCATTTTGTTTTTAAAATATACAGGTACACACATAAGTTGAGGGGGAATAAAAGACTTTAGGAAATAACAACAAACTACTCCTTTTTTCCCAATGATAGTTTCCAATTTTCCCCTAATAACCATTTATTACTATTATAATTGGAAAAAAGCAACAAATGTAATAATTGTAGCATAGGTGGCAGGCATATTTGCCCCTAATTAAAGGTTCATTGTTCATCACAGTGGCACATTATCTTTAAACAGGTCAAATATGTGAAATGGTTGTACTGCCATATGCACACGTGATTGTTGAATCAATTCTCACAGCTATATGAACCCTGTCGACTGCAGGGCTCATCTACAAGAGGCAATGGGCTCTATCGGGAGTGCAGTAAGTGGAAGAGGGCAGGAAGCTTTGCTTTCGTTGTGATCTTAGAACTCTCTGGTCTCCGTTCCTTTGCATTTCATAAAACCCACCACGTGCCAAGTAGCATGGACCCAACAGTGAACACAATTCTTGCATTCATGGAGCCTTCAGTTTCTCTTTCCAAAATTTTAGGTTAAAGCAATCATGATCACTGTTTTGTCCTTCTGGCATGTGTAATTATGATTTGATAACAATTGCTGTCTCAATACAAGAATTAGATTCTGTAGTAATTATCTTAAAGCATGACTAAAATCCACTCGCCCCCAAAAGCTGAAAATTTATCATTATTACTTCTAAACATACAGGTTTGCTATAGATAGCATTAACATTTTGACCATTCAGAGACCACCACCAACTCATTCTGCCAATTAAACTTGTCTATGGCCCCCAAGACAGCATTCACTAGATGAGAGAAACATGGTTCCACAGTTGTACAAATATTTTTTAGAGAAACTGCAATGACAATGGGAAGTTCACTGCATGAGGAGAAAAGGGAGCTCTCTAGATTTCCAGAGAGAAGAACATGCTGCCCTCAAACACGCAAAATTCAAAACTAATTAGCAGAGCCTGACACAGGGGGGTGCTTATTAGGTATTTGCACATCAACTATTTCACAGAATGAACAGCAATTTTAAAAAGCAGTTGCTCCGTCTGCTAATTCGGAGCACCCTGCTCCCAAGAGCTCTCTCTACACCATCAGCAGAAACTGGAAAGATTTCTTCATCAGCCAGAGGTGAGGCAGGTGTGTCTAACTGTAACCTAGAGCTTGTACCCCGTGTGGGAGAATCCAGCAGTTACCACCTATTTCGTTATAAACGTGGTGTTTCCAAAGATGATGTGTAAGGCTACGGAGAGTCAAAGGTCTTTGTGCTTTAAAAAAAAAAAAAAAAAAATCACTAAAAACTAAAAGTTATACCCAGGGATTGAGTATTTTTTCCCCAATTTTTATTGTTGAGAGAGCCCCCAAAAACTAGAGATGAGAGCTGTTATTCCCCCACTGGATGGGCAGTTGAGGAAAGACAAAACAGAAAGACATGTCTCCTGTTTATGACCTCTAGGAAGAGTCCCCCAGAAGATGGGCTGTTCCACCAATATATCAATTAACCAGATTGTGTAAAACCACCTGCCCTCCAAACAGATGCTACCATAACCCCAGAGAAGGCAGGCAACAGCACTTTAACATGCTCCTAGATGAAAACACAGCCCAGCATCTGCACAGAACAGGTACTGAGCTACACAATGGGAGCTGGACATTAGGAATTCTACCCAGAAACATTTTCATTAATCTTCATGAAAGCCCAGATCAAGTATCAGTAGATATCTGCTTCAACTTTTTAGGCCCCTGGATTTGGGGGTGGCAGGGGGAAACCATTCACCACAGATGAAATGATTCTGGGGCCAGAATTAGTTAACACAATGAGAACCACTTCAGTGGCTAAGATATCATCCCTTAAAGCCGAAAAGATTCTTCTATTTCTCAAAATGTTGACTTTTATCACAAATTACATCAGAACTTTCAAATAGAAGGAATAAAATTCATAGCACAGAAGCATTTGAACTTGAGACACTTTTGCTGATCCGTGCTTTTATTTAATGAAAAGCGTTGGTGGGAAAAAAAATGTGAAGCCTGACATTCCATCATTTTGTTTATTACTTTGGATCTTTCTCCCTTATTGCAGGAATTATAAATATTCCCACTTCTTTTATATTCACAAAGTGTAATTTGTACCTGAACAAGTCTTTCAAAAATAAACATTAACATTATAAGGGAAACAAGTGGCATTGTTGCCAATGTCTGTGTGCCCTAGAGAACTCACTATTGCTTGGGTTATATTCACACATACACCATAAAGCTAAGAAAGAACCTAAAGTTTCGCCTGTGCACTTCTGTGCTGATTAAACTGAAGTTCTTTTAACTTATCACCTTCATACTGCCTGTCCAAACAAAAAGATCTCAAGAATTCCTTTGAAATAGCCCGAACAAGAGCCTAAACTTGCGAAGCTATTTTTCAGAGCTCAATAGTACAACAACAGGAAGTAGAACTTCTGGGATGGAGATTTTGCTATTTATTTTTTCTTTCAATGGCTGCTTTTAAACGAGAGAGAGAAAAAAAATGTCTACAGACATTACAAATCCTGGAAGCTATGAATCAGGAAGTGGGAAATGGTTGATGCTGAAATGGCCAGCCTGAAAACCCTGGCTCTTTCATGTCGTCAAGTCTCCAGGGCCAGGAATTTCAGAAATCTCAGGCATTTTGCATTATTTTCTGAATCTTAAAAGAGCCGAGACTTGAGAGAGAAAGGCCAGGGAAAATTAACCAGTGGGTAAGCCCCTAACCTCTGGCTTCATGCCCCTACCACCACACATACCTTGCCCCCATAATTAAAGGTTCAGTGGGGACTTACTGTCTACAAATGGGGTTTTGTTTAAGACGTTGCTCAAAAGAAGGGGGTGAAAGGTCCTGGTGGGCACAGACAGAGCCGGCCCCATGCTTCAGCCTCCTTGTTCCCTCCCAATGTGGAACGTGCAATAGACTCAGGACCCTAAATATTACACATCTCAAAACACCCTACAATTGATGGATAATGATGCTCACTTTTGTTTTCGGGAAAGACTCTACCTGATAGATTCTACTAAATCTGAGTAAAGTTCAAAGGCCCACAGAACAAAACTGCGTGAACGCTTTCAGACATGCAGATTTGAGGGGGACATCGCTCCCTCACCTGTTTCAAATGGAGCTCGAGCAACAGTGCAGGGCTCGCTCTCTGCAAAGACACCCAACAAACGTCTGCATAGGAGTTTATCATGCTGAGCGAGGGCAAAGAACGCACCATCATCCTGCTTCCAAAAGTAATGACAACTCAATCAGAAATGCCTTTCCATTCCAAAGCCCTCACAGTCCAAACACCAGAAAGCTACCAATTATTTTCTATAGGGAGCAGACATATCACCTCCACTAGCAGGTTGTATGCAATGACATGTTTAAGAAAATGTTGATCTATGGTGGAAAGCAAAGGAAAAAAGAATGGAAATGAAGTCATTTCTACTTATTCCTATCAGATGTGATAATTTGGGAGGCCTTTGTCTGGCATCACAATAAATCTGCCATAATCAAATACAGGCAAATACACCCGGAATGTACAATGCGATGGCATGCTCACATACAGGAGGGACTGGCCTCCTCCATTTCTCCAAAAAAGGGTTATTTCACAAAGACCAGTGGCCGCTAGTGTGTTTCTTTAACTTACACGAATAAGAGAACCAGTCTTTTTTTTTTTTTTTTTTTTAAAGAAGATGTTGGGGGTAGGAGTTCATTAATTTATTTATTTACTTTTGCTGTGTTGGGTCTTCATTTCCGTGCGAGGGCTTTCCCTAGTTGGGGCAAGCGGGGGCCACTCTTAATCGCGGAGCGCGGGCCTCTCACTCTCGCGGCCTCTCATTGCGGAGCACAAGCTCCAGACGCGCAGGCTCAGCAGTTGTGGCTCATGGGCCTAGTTGGTCCGTGGCATGTGGGATCCTCCCAGACCAGGGCTCGAACCCGTGTCCCCTGCATTGGCAGGCAGGTTCTCAACCACTGCGCCACCAGGGAAGCCCGAGTACCAGTCTTTAATGAACTGTTTTTGCCCTTGAGACTCAACCACATCCCTCAGCCTGGCTGGCCTCTGAGGACCCCCAAAACCACTCCCAATCTGCCTCCAGCCTCATTCTCCGCTACCACCTCCACAAACCCTCCTCTCCAGCCTTTTCTTCAAGCCCCACCGCACGCTGTTAAGGTCCTAACCTCAGCTCACCCCACACCTAGTGAAATCCTGGTCCTCCAAGCACTTCTTCCAGGGGGCCTCAGGATCTCCCCCTCAACTTCCACCGCCCTTTCCCACTCTGCTCACCCTGTTCTCATTCATTGCAGTGCCCAGGCCTCTCCCAGCAGCTGTGCACGCCGGATCTTCTCAGCCACACAGTAAGCTCTTTTTAAGGCTGGAGCTGCATCTGTGACACCTTCCTGCCACTGGCAGGTCCCTGAACATCCAGACACTCCAATTTGTCTCTCTTCAACTCCTACAAAACCAGATTCTCTCTATCGAGCTCAGCTCAACATCTCTTAGGCCCCGGATCGACTTGTTCGCCTCCTCGGCTCTGCAGTAAAAGCATCACCAAACCCTCCCACTCTGCTGCTCACTGTAGCCACATCCAAGTGGTGCCCTCAGCCTCTGCTCTCACAGGCGCCTGGGGTGGGCCTGGCATCAGAGAGAAAGACGAAGTGAGTGAACAGGACCCACTGCCCCTCCAGGAGTCAGATTACCCTCCAGGCCCCACGCAGCTTGGTCAGCCTCTGGGACCACGCTCAGGACTCAAAGCTGGGACACCAAGCCGGCTGCACGGCCCAGCGCAGGCAGCCTTCGGCTTCCACACCTACCTGGCAGGGCTGCTGAGAGGACAGAGGGAAGGTGGGTGTGAGCTCTTCGGCCACTGCCCTTGTGGGAGTCGGGGCCTGAATTCCCAGGGTCGAGAAAAGGCTGGTCCCTGTGGTCCTGCTGCTGTCCTGCTCCCACCACTCTGCCCATACATCTAACCCTCGACCTTTCTCTGTCCTTTCATCTGTAAGGATCCACAGCTGCCACGCACACATGACCCTCAGGGCAACTTTCTGATCAAGACAAGAAAAAGGTGGCAAATCGGCCTTCAATTAGGAGCCCAGGGCGGCAAGAAAAGGATCATAAATCCCCCGCAAATAACTGGCACACACTCACTGAACATTCAAACAGGTGGTCAGGGTGGAGTTCGGGACGGGGGAGAAAACTTCACATGGGCTTCTATCCCCTTCATTTAAACACGCCCCATTTTCAGGCAGCGGAGGATCCAAGAAGCATGGTAAACGTCTCTTGCAGGTTTCAGATCAGCAAATTAAAGGGGCTAACCAAGTCCTCAGGAAGCCCAAAGGAAGCCCAACCCGCAGGCACCAACCCGCACGCAGGGATCCTCCTAGCAGAAGTCTTAAGACGGTCTCATCCGCCTCTAAACTGCTCACAGGATAAATGGGAAGGTAATGGGAAGGCTTGATCGATACTGATTTTACTGTCATGGGAGTGACTCATCCTTAAATCCTACCCAGCTTAAAACTCAGCTGTGAACAGAAACAAAACAACATAATAGCAAGGTCAGATTGAAAATAGCAAGTATGACTTGTAAACAGTTCATGCTTACAAACAATTAACAGTCACCTCCCCAGTCATCCAGCCTTCTGGATGTGCTGAGAGGAAGTACCGCTCAGACTCCCAAGTGGGCCAGAGGCAGGACTGTCCTCAGTACAGCCCGCATCAACCCCTCCCACCATGCTGGAGTCAGGTTTACAAAATAGACCCTGAGGAAGTTAAGATGAGTGCCTCTGAACTGCATTCCATGCATTTGAAAGATGAGTGCTCACCAAGGAACCGAGCTTTCGAAAACTCAAAGTTAAGCTGTCCTGGAGTACAATTCCCCCCAGGAGCTACTGCAGAGTTTAAAGGCAGCAACTTCTTTGTCCAAAAATGGCAGAAATGGGGTCATGGGAGATTTCCCAATAACTGTGTTCCTCTCAAGAAGCATTCACTTTAAGAGAAGCAATCAGGTACCCAGAAGACAAACTATACATTTTAAGCATTTGGCCAAAGCACCAGAAGACAATGGGCTTAGTGCCATCTTGAAAGTATATACTTTTAGGTACTGAATTTCACTTAGTTTTTCAAACCTAACCTGTAACCAACTCTCAAAACTGGCCAAGGGCTTCCCTGGTGGCGCAGTGGTTGAGAGTCCGCCTGCCGATGCCGGGGACACGGGTTCGTGCCCCGGTTCGGGAAGATCCCACATGCTGCCGAGCAGCTGGGCCCATGAGCCATGGCTGCTGAGCCTGTGCGTCTGGAGCCTGTGCTCCGCAACGGGAGAGGCCACAACAGTGAGAAGCCCGCGTACCGCAAAAAAAAAAAAAAACAAAAACTGGCCAAGAACAAATATATATATGTATTATATTATAATAATATAATATATATATATTACTCCATCGTTATGGGATGCATGTTTGGGTCCCCTGAAAATTCATATGCTGAAGCCCTAACCCCCAGTGGGATGGTATTAGGATGTGGGGCCTTGAGGGTCATTAGGTTTAACGAGGTCATGAGGGTGGGGCCCCTTGGTGGGATGAGTGTCCTTAAAAGAAACCAGAGCACGCTGCGCTCTCTCCCTCCCTCTCTCTCCACCACATGAAGATATCACGTGAAGATGGCTATCTGCAAACCAGGAAGTAGGCCCACATCAGACACTCGACAGACTTCCAGCACCCTGATCTTGGACTTCCAGCCTCCAGAACCGTGGGAAATAAAATGTCTGTTGTTTAACCCCCCAGTCTATGGTAATTTGTCATAAAAGCCTGAGTCAATGCAGACATCCCTCCAGCTCCCTAAGAGCACATCACCAACTTGGGAAAGGGGTACACCACCCTCTTGTCACGTGGCAATACCTCCTGCCCAGGGGAAGACAAGAGTGGTCCCTCAGGCTTGCTTCCAAGATGCAGGGAAAATACCAGTCCAACTTCCAAACCTGGCTAAGCTGCCAGTAGTGAGATTCTTCCCACAGGGCCCACACCTAGAGACTGCTCAACTGAGCAGGGTGGAGAAAAGTCCTTTCACAGCCAAACAGGCTTGCCTACCTCCCGGTCTTGTTGGAATCCAGCAGGTCCAGGCCTGAATCCTGACTCCTGGTTAAACTAGAGGGTGACAACTTAGGACAAAGAACCAGGCCCAGAGAGCATCTGCTGGAATGGTGGGCAGGCGGGCCTGGCCTTGGACATGCAGCACATGCCCTGTGCCCTCAAGCAACACACCCCTTGGGGCCTCCATTTTCTCTTCGGTACAGGAAGGCGCTGGCTCTTTTCTACTCCGGAGATGCTCCCATTCTTGCTTGCAGAGGTCAAGCCCTTTCCTTCAGGGCTCCCTATGCGGTGGGGGGGAGAGTGTGCAGGAAGAAATCGAGCTGTCAAAGCAAATGAAAAACTTCCAGTCTAATCAGTGAGGAAACCAAATATCTAAACAAATCTCTCTTCTGGAAAAATAAGAAAATGAAAAAGCAATTACACGTCACATGGCTGATTAGTAATAAATTTCATTTGTGAGTAGATGGCATGAGAGTCTGACTCCTGACTTGCTTTCCCTGAAAAGGAAAACATGATCTGCGATCCTCTCTCATTATGGAAAACGAACCCATCCCTGGTGACTCAGCTCAAATCTACATGTGTTGGTGAGGCCTCCCTTGACCTCACACACCCTCCACTGTGCTCCCATGGCACCTGTAACACCCTTGGCTTGCCTTCTCCACCGGGGCCACCACGGGCAGGGGCTGGCCTTCTTCAGTTTGTCTCCCCCCCTCTCCCACGTGGCATATACTCATAGTTGAACCAATCAAGAAATAAGATTTTTTGAAATTGTGGTAAAATAAACACAACATAAAATGTACCACTTTATCCATATTTAAGCGCACAGTTCAGTGTCGTTAAATACATTCACACTGTCGCACAACCACTGCCACCATCCATCCACAGAACACTTTCCATCTTGCAAAACTGAACCTCCAAACCCATCAGACGCTAACTCCCCATCCTCCCCCCTCCCCCAGCCCCTGGTACCCACCATTCTACTTTCTGTCACTATAAAGGTGACAGCTCTAGGTACCTCATGTAACTGGAATCACATGGTATTTGTGTATTTGTGTCTGGCTTACTTCACTTCACATGATATCCTCAAGCTTCATTCCCGTGGTAGCATGTGTCAGAACCTCTTTCCTTTTTAAGGCTGCATAATATTTCATTGCTTGTATGGGCCACATTTTGTTTAACCATTCATCCACTGATGGACACTTGGGTTGCTTCCACCTTTTGGCTACTGCAAACAATTATTTGCTGCTCTGAACAGGGGTGTGCAAGTATCTCTGACTCCCTGCTGTCGATTCTTTTGGGTATATACTAACACAGGACTGCTGGATCAGACTGCGATTCTACGTTTAATTTTTCAAGGGACCACCACACTTTTCCACAGTGACTGAACAATTTACTTTCCCACCAGCAATGCGCAAGGGCTACGATTTCTTCACATCCTTGCCAACAGTTGTTGTTTTCAACTTTTTGATAATTGCCATCCTCATGGGTGTGAACTGGTATCTCATTGTCATTTTGATTTGCATTTCCCTAATGACTAGTGATGTGGAGCATCTTTTCATGTGCTTATTGGCCTCAAGGAATAAGTTTGAAACCAAAGGAATTAACTCCTCCCCCTAAGAAAAGCACCATCTCTTACTGTGAGTTGTTTCATCAAGTTGGTTGAGTAAGTGGTTTGGATTCAAGACACATTTCCCTTAGAAACACCACCAAAGGTGATGGCCCCCTAGTGAGACCACCCAAGCCCACCTGACAAGCTCTTGAAGCAGGACTAAACCTGGATCCCCATTCTGGTAAGCAGAGACCCCGTTCAACCCCAGAGAGCAGAGCAAGAGGGCAATTCCTTCTCTCTGTCCTAGGGGAAGCTCTCCAGCAAAGCATTTACTAACCAGGCACCATTTCTGTGGCTGGCTTTCCACCCCCTTGCTGAGACCTTCTCTGGCAGCTGGGGACCCAGGCTCTGGGACTCTCATTCCTGCAAACAGCCCTTGACCTACAAGGGCCACGGGTTCTCAATTTTTCCACACTCTCAATTTTAAATATTTTAGTTTTTCTGGATAAGTAGATTCATGTGTTTCAGATCCTGTGTCCTAAATTTGGGCAGGGGCTATGACTCCCACCCTCATTTCTCATGCAGATCTGCTTCTTCCACAGAAGGCTGCCTGACCCCTAATTACCTGAGCTATTCCTGAGGAAGGAAGAGAGTGCAGGGCTGTACACGCCTCACACTACTGTGGGAATGACTCATTTCTGTCCTGTAGTGCTGACACCTGGGCTTTCTTGGGATTCAAATAACTGCCTCTCCTGGAGGAGAATGTTTCACGCCTTTCCCCGGAGGCAGAAGGGATAACAGTAAGAGAGAGCAACAGAAGGGAGGGAAGTGTCTTCTATCCCCAAAGACGAAGGCTGGACCAAGCACTCGTGAAACTCCTCTAAGTAAAATGAAGCTCAAGTCTTAATGTAAAGGTCAGAGAAGGCAAATGATGCTAAAAGCGGAACATCAGCATCCATAAACACCAGGAGGGTACCGATTATTTTTTAAGGAAATAAACAACTTTTCGTGTGTATTTCCTCCATCCTTAGCAAAAATAAGAAGAGCTAACCCCTAGTGCAGATGACAGGAATGTCATCCATTCAAAGGAATGTACGTGTGTTTGCTCATGAAATACTTAGTCTTGTCCTCTGAAATGGGTGACGTTATCAACTCCCATTTTACAGATGAGAAAACTGGGGCAGAGAAGGAAAACAAGGTGTCCCAGGAACAGCCCATCAGTAGACTTCTCATTTTGAGACACTCCAGGCTCTAACTCAAATCTCTAAAGGGAACCTGGACCATCAAACATGACCGGGGAGAAAAGCAGTCTGTGGCTCAGCAGAAGGGCCTGCTTTCCAACTGAGGAAAACGGACACTCTGAGACGCTTAGGCTCTGCTTGCTCCAACAGGTGAAAAGGGATTTAAAATTCAGAATACACTATGCTGATAGCAGGCAAGTAGCACCAGAGTCCCCAGGCCCTTCAGGAAGCCTCTGAAACTGGAGTGTTTTTAAGGTTATTTGTCCAGTGAAAACAGCTGCAGAACAGGCAGCAGAAATCTTCCAGCACCAACCCCCAGCTAAGGACCAGCAACTGCTTCTCAGGAGAACTACAACGTGCCTGGTCGAGTTAAAAGCATAAATCAATACGCGTTAAAAAGCACCAGTAGCAAAGCCCAGACCTGGACACAGAGCTGGCATCCCCTTTCAAACAAATCATTCCTCACTGCTCCGGGTGGTGCGGTGAGGCCTGGAAACAGCCCTGCGAGGTCTGCCAGCACTGCAGGGGGCCAGGCCCTGCCCACCCCAATTGCAGCAGGCCAAGGCCACGGCCAGCCTGGCCCACGACCTAGCTCAGAGGGGAACCAGGGTCATCGCTCGACTGGATTCCCTTGGAAAGCTGGAAAGCAGCGTCCGGCAATGACCGCACAAGCTCACCTGAAGAGGTTTCACTTTTATTTTTAGAGGAGAGTAAGTCTGGAGGCCGTGCTGGCTCCCTCAGTTTCAGCCTGGTCCTCACTCTTACCAGGCACCCCTGATGCCCCCAACAAAGATGAAGTGTATGTGTGTGTGCATTTCTAAAGGCCAGGGCAGCTGTTTCTGAAGGGCTCTGCTGTGTGAGCCGCCTCCTCCTGGGCCTCCCTCACCTACACCTTCACTGGTTCATGCCAGGGACCCCATCAAGAGGCCAGAGAGGCCTCCCTTGCACACTCTCTCCCAGGGAACACGCTGACGCTCAAAAGGCTTGAGTCCCCTCCCAGAGCGCTTGGCTCTCCTGCCCTCCCCACCTCCACGGGCCCTGCCCCACCAGGAGCCTTGCCCCTGGGACCCTGAGAGCCAATACATTCAAGGAGCACTGAAGTCAGACGTCCCCCTACAGCCTCTCGTGCTCTTCAGCAGCTCGACGACCCCACCCCTGCAG
The DNA here is from genome assembly GCF_025265405.1 of Mesoplodon densirostris. NCBI lineage: Eukaryota > Metazoa > Chordata > Mammalia > Artiodactyla > Ziphiidae > Mesoplodon > Mesoplodon densirostris. Next base: position 107,704,329 of record NC_082664.1, read on the forward strand.
CCCACACACTTCATGAGTTCAAAACTTCACTGTAGATATAGGAAAGGAGGTCAGTCCTCCAGTGGTTAGCATGGGGGGAAGGCCGGGGCCTGGAGCCCTGGGGAAAGGCCGGCAGGGCCACCACAGCATGTGGAGAAAAGACAGACAAAAACACGCATCTGTCGGATGCTTTCTACAAGCTGGTTCTGCTGAGCACCTGAGACACAGTATTGCTAATCCTCGCATCATCCCAAACGACAGATGGGGACACTGAGGCCTGGAGCTCCTGCTCCAATACCTGCCTACACCTGAGAAAGGGAGGTAGAGGGGTACGTGCAGGGACAGGGGCTTCAAAGCAGGCAGTGCTGAGCATAGGCAGCCCCACGACAAGGACAGGTGAAAGGCAGGCACTGTGCTGGCTTGTCCTAGTGAGTTCACATCCACCCTGTTCAACATTCGCATGGAGATTTTACAAGACTCTCTTACAATCTATGCTTGACATTAATGTGCCAGGTTCAAATGATTATGTTTACATTTTCTGTAAGAAATATTCCGTCTTACGAGTCTCCTCAGGGGTATGAAGCTTTTTTTTTTTTTTTTTTTTTTTTTTGCGGTACGCGGGCCTCTCACTGTTGTGGCCTCTCCCGTTGCGGAGCACAGGCTCCTGATGCGCAGGCTCAGCGGCCATGGCTCACGGGCCCAGCCGCTCTGCGGCACGTGGGATCTTCCCGGACCAGGGCACGAACCCGTGTCCCCTGCATCGGCAGGCGTACTCTCAACCACTGCGCCACCAGGGAAGCCCGGTATGAAGCTTTTAACGATAATCTCTTAGGTGTTAATTATATTCAGAAGCCCTCGTCACACCTAGACAAGTAAACTTCCGGGGAAGGGGAGGTGTGCAGGGAGCAGGCTTCACCTCCAATGGCCCTACGATGAGGCCGTCAAAGGCCTTATCCAAAGCCCTAAAGGAGAGGGAGCACTTAAGTGACAGAGAGAGGTCTTTAAGATTAGCTACTGTCCCTGCCAGGATCCAATGCAAAAGTCTACTGGCCTCAACAAGAAAACAATGCAAGAAACAGAAGCAAATGTCTGCTCCCAGTGATGCGGCTGCTTCCAACCAGACCTTCCTAAGAACTCCATCTCTCTCTACATTGTCTCAGGATCTGAGGACTGGAAAAGCCATAAGAAACAGCCTAGAGGGTCCCTGTCATTCAGAGGGAAGAATGTGAGTGGTCAGCAGCTGCAGAGGAGGCAGTGCCCACCGGACGCCCTGAGGCTCCCCCCTGCTCCCCTGCATCAGGCACACCACACAGCAGAGCCCAGCCCGACTGCTTGCCTCCAATCAGGCGCCCAGCTCCATGTAGTTTGAAGCCTGCCACCGACATAATTGGTGCTGATGAGTGATTCATTAAACCCTATCTATAGGGAACTTCTGGAACAAGGCTTCCCTCCAGAGGGATGAGGAAGCCTTGACACAGGGCTAGAATCACAAGTGACCTTTCCAGGGGTTCTAAGATTTTTATTCACCTCAGTGTACAAAAAGCCTGATGAAACAATGATTTTAAAGACTGCTTTCAAGTTCTATGTAGTAGTAACTGGCCTGATAAAATGTTTCAGCTGGCAGAGTTATCATGACAAGATGAAAATAAATTTGTTGTGAATAGTGTTGTAAAGAGTGCTTCAAAGTGAATGGGGGGATGGGGAGAGGAACGGAATTTGTCCCTTTAAGAAGTCTTCTGTTTCTTGAGGTCTTCCTAGGTGCCAGGCGCTGGGCCGCGTCCTGGGAATTCAAGGATGACCAAGGTACCATTTCCTTCCCTGACCAGTGGGATAAAACAATTTGGGGGTGATGCACTAATAGGGGTATAAGGAGAGAGCCGTGAGACCATCCAGCATGCAGGATCAAGACGGGGAACTGTAGCTAATTCTGAAAAGAGTTTGCCAGAGGGCAAATTGGTAATACAGTTGTTCCAAGCAGAGAGGCTCCCACCTGCCAAGGCAGAGAGACTTGAATGGGTACAGCCTGTTTCAGAAACAGCCGGAGCTGCTGTTCAAAATGTCTTAGATGATGGCAGGTTGCAGTCCTCTATCAGACAGCCAAACCAATGACTTCCAAATTAAGAATAATAAAAAGCAATCACGGAGAGACCAATCTAAAACTTTCAAAATGTAAAACTGAAGAGCTACCTATACACTAACTTAGTGTAGCCTCAACTAAGGAAGTGACAAAGTGGATTCTGAAAATACCCAAGTATGAAGCCAAATATAGAAAAATATCTAACAAAATACAACCAATGTGAGACCCAATGCCAGCAATAACAGTGTTTGTTACTGTTCTCTATTAGGATTTCTGGCTGGTAAACACCTGAACTACATAAAAACTGCCCAAGGGCACACATTTAAGAATAATAATGAAAGTTTTACCACATATTTTAAGTAGAACAATGGGAAGTAAATCTTGCTTATTTTTAAAAATGAATCAATAGGTTTTTTAAATCTCTAACCTCAAAAGAAATATTTTAGAAGTTGTCATTTTCTAAAGTCCTGTAAAAACATCTTAAATCCCAAATTGTAAAAGGCACACTAGGTATAACAACTTTGCCAAAGTTGCTTACATCACTTAGGAAGACCCTAATTCTCTCATGCTAGCTCACTGTTGCAGTAGAACAATCTTAATTCAAAACCATTTCCCAACGGTTCCTACAGAAGCCTGCAGTCTCCACATTTTCCTGCAAACCGGATTCCCAGGAACCAAGCCAAACAGCAAAATCTAAGAAGGGCAGTGGGGTAATTGCTATCTTCATCCATAGGGCACTGTTAATTCAGGACCCAAGAGGCTAAATTTCCTTTCTGGCCACTAGATGGCGCCTATGCATTAGTGAGGTGGGCAAAGTGCACACTGGACACTCTTGGGCACCAGCAGAAATTGACAAATGAAAGAATTAAGAGAGAAAGCATAATAAACAGATCTCTGAAATGGATGCTGCACTGCAGGCACTGGCCACTGTTTACTGAAAAAAGGCAAAATCACACAACTGTGTTTAACAAGCAAATTGCAATCTTGTTAATAAGCACCTTAGCAAAATAAAGCTTTATTACAGAACATTTATTGAGCACCTACTATGTGCCAGGCTCTGACAATGGCAGTCAAATGTCAAGTGCGTCCTATATTTCTGGCACTACCCAAATAACATCTCTGTTCAAGGATGTCATGTCATGAGCAGTAGCAAGCTAAAGTCTGAGGGCTCAGTATATGCCAGCCTCTGTTCTAAGCACTTGACATATGTATCAGTTCACTTCGTTTTTATGAGTAAATGTCTGGAATAGGTTCTATTAAAATATAATATTACAGGGCTTCCCTGGTGGCGCAGTGGTTGAGAATCCGCCTGCCAGTGCAGGGGACACGGGTTCGATCCCTGGTCCGGGAGGATCCCACATGCCATGGAGCAACTGGGCCTGTGTGCCACAACTACTGAGCCTATGCTCTAGAGTGTGCGAGCCACAACTACTGAAGCCCATGTGCCTAGAGCCCGTGCTCCGCCACAAGAGAAGCCACCACAGTGAGAAGCCCACACGCAGCAACGAAGACCCAACGCAGCCAAAAATAAATTAATTAATTAATTTAAAAATAAATTATAATATTACAGATGAGGGAACTGAGGCACAGGAAGATTAAACAGTTTGCTTGAGACCTTAGCTATTGAGCAGCTGAGATTCAAACCCAAGCCCTTTGGCTGCACTGCTCTCTACAGCCTCATAAAATGACAACAGCTCAGGTACCAGACAAAACAAATCACTGTTAACCGGCAGAGCAGGGGGTATGACATCAAAAGGAATAAGGGGGAAGTCAGGTCTATAGAAATGAGGGTAATCAAGAAAAGCTTCAGGAAGCAGAAGGAATCTGAGTTCGAAATTAAAGGATGGCATCTCAGATGTACTATAACCACAGGAAGGTATTCGAGGGACAGGAATTAACTGACTTAGTGTCCCATCTTTAGACAGTTACAGTATTGTCCCTATTTCACAGATCTGAAACCTAGAGATTTTTTTAAGTGAAAAAAAATTCCTCTCCCCCCCAATTTTTCTGACCTTAATTTTTTAAATATATTAGAAGATGGTTTTATTTTGTTGTTTAATGAGAAAAGGAGAAAACTCTCCCCCAACTATTTCAAGTCTCTACATTTCTGTTGAGACTCAGAAAAGTTAACTTGTTCAGGGCCTGGGAACTAACTGGCAGCAAAGGAGAAACGAGAACCAGGTGACCTTGCTGTGCTCTAGAGTAGCACTTTCCACTACTCAGTTTGGAGTGGGGGAGGGGGACAGGGAGCAGTAAAGAGGAAAAACATGCCAAGCCATGAACACAGCAGGAGCAAAACCATGGAGACAGGAATGGGCTTACTTACCGCACAGCTAGAGCCCATTGCCGGAGAGTGCTGGGAATTCACACAGGATCCCTACAGCAAAGTCTCAGTAGGACGGATTACAGCCCAAGATGGGGGCCCTTGAACTTGATTCCTGGACCATGATGCGGCACCACAAAAGGTACATGCTGAGTATCTGGGTCTGGCAAGTCCATCAGAGCAGAAGGAGGGCGCAGGAGTCAGAGTGCCCCGCCCAGAGGCCAACCAAGCATCTCCTCTAAGAGTCCATGCAGGTCTGGACTGGACCAGGGTGGAGCCAGAAATGCACAAATCTGAACAATTTCAAGTGACTCAGTGAGGGAGAAAGGAAACATTCAATGAATGAGTCTCCCCCCAGAAAAGGGCTGATGAACTGAAATTTAACTAGGAATTCCATCCTGATCCAACATTTGTTGTTGAAATTCTTACTGAGGTAATGTTAGACAGAAAATCCCAAATATATCGCTTGACAAAGTAAAGCAGCAATACAAAAGAATTTCCTGTGATTAAACTATACCATGCTGTGACCTCACATGTGCCATGAACTCATTATCCACAGAAATCAGACAACAGAACTAAGGAAGCTGAACAGCAGATCTTCCTCTGTCGCTGGTCTCTGTTCATTTGTTTTCATGACAATCTGAGTTCCTCTTTCAAATTCGGAGTCTGTGAGCTATTGGTAGGTATTACCCCACTACTATGAGACCCCAGAAAATTAGGTGGGGAGAATAAACACAGGATGACACTGATAATCTGAGCACAACTGCTGAGGATTTTGCAACCTAAATATAATTAATAGCTGATGACTTAAAACTATTGCCAGCTGATAGAGAAAGGTAGATCATGGACCTCTCACCTGGGCTTTCTTTCTATGCTTACTACTTTTCTCCAGGAGGTTATTAAGGGTCACTAGTATGCTTCCAATTTTGGAAAAACTGTTATAAACTCACCTCTCTCTAATCATCATCAGACTTTTCTCCCTTAAAGTGTTATTAACTAAAATTTGCCTAACTCAAATTGGAACTGTCTCACGTACTTAGTCTAACATGTATTTCCAATAATCAATTTTATAGAGACAAACCACTGACTGTATTTTATGTGAGAGGATAAGCTGAAAGTAGCCATCCAAAATATCTAAGGAAAATTTTAAAGTTCTGCTCTATAAAACATTTATGCTTTAAGACTGTCAACATATATTTGTTCTCTCACGTCAAGAGTAATTCAGAAAGCAGTATGCATACACCTGAATTACCAACCTGACAAATAATTCCAAAGCCAGTTTAAAGAAAGCTAGTGACAGGTTTAAAAAAAAAAAAAAAAAAAAGTAGCCATACAAAAGTATACAAAAAACAGCAACAATAATGTACTTGAAACTGTCAGAACTCGGATGAATGGATGGAAATACACACACACAATTCTGAACAAGTGGCATTTTTTATTATATAACTATTACTAAGGTAGATGCTTGTCTTGTTAAGGGGACTAAGAGGCTAAGGAGTGATACAAAAAATAAACTTTCAAACCTCCCTCCCCCAAGAACTTTCTGGACTAGGAATAGAATACTTTCTCAAGTCTTTAAAATATAAATGCTTAAATTTAAAAAAAAAATTTTAAGGCTTCCAGACTATCACAATGTGAACAATTTAAAGCAGGTATAGCTATCTCTGCAGCATTTGGTGGTACCTGTCTTATGCATGCACATTTTCCCTATGTGGCTAGCCTCCAATCTATTTCAAATAAGAAACCATCAGCAATCATACGTGGGTCACTCAGCTCCATCGACACATCCCCAGCAACTGACCAAGTAGCCATCACCAGCACTAACCAAGGAGACGACCAATATGAGAATAAAGGCAGTCCCTGCATCCCTACCTACCTTTCCCCTTCATAAATAGTAGCAACAATACACCGTAAAAGTTATTGCAATCATAGGCATTCATCCCTCATCATAAAAGAAACTTTCTGTTGTGTTCCAGTAAAATCTGAATAGCAACCTGTAAGTTTAAAAATTCTTCTAGTCCAGGGCAGAAAAAAGAAAGAAAAATGAAAGCCTTATTTACTAGTTTGTTTCTTTAGTGTTTTAAACAAACATAGCAAGTAATTTCTATGTTTTGACTCATATATTTAAAATCATATGTAGGATAGTTTATGATATCAGAACAAATTGTTAAACTTAAAGAATTGAGTCCAATAAGTACTCAACATGTATTTATTGAGGAAAAGAGGAAAGAGAAAAAAACATTTAATTCAAGTAAAGAAATATCAATATTTCCTTCAGATTTTGAAATTAATCAATTTCATAAGCCGTAAGTGAAGCTGGCATAAGTGGAAAAGTAGAGAAATCTTCTAAACGTATTATTTGGGATTTTACAACATGAGTAAAACTGATGATTTAAAAATGGAAAAAAAAATAGAAAACAATTTAGTCTTCAAACTTCAAAAGTCTCAAAATCAAAGACTGTTAATATTTTGAGTCGAATATAACCAAAACAATTTATCAAAAGAAACGAACTTCACCATGCCCAGGGAATGTGCATCTATTGAGATAACAACCTAACTTGTTTTTAAGGACCTTCTGTTTACCAACCGTTTTACACCAAATGTATGCCCCTTCCTCAGAAGAAATCAGTTCTTTCCAGATCCTTGGGGGTTGGTATAAGTGTGGTACTTATTTCAAAGTTTTAATCTTTCCAAATACTGAAAATCCTCCCCAAATGTCAACAAGTCTCAATGTGCAAAAACATTGGGACTGTTGTTCCCCCACCCCCACCCCCCCCACCCCCCCACCTTAGTTTAAGCCAAATCATTTCTTTACAAATAACTGGAAAAGTTCCTCTTGATAATCGGATCCCAAACACCATTTTCAAGGAGAGGTCAGAGTGCTTCATTCATAATTCAACTTGTCTTTAAAGTGTTCAGAATTTTCCTTTGGAACATCTCAGACAGAGAAATCAAGAAACTATATCCCAAGCACGCGTGCAACTATTATATATTTAGTACAATTGAGAGGCATGCATCTCTTGGACTCAGATAGCACCTGTCATAAGTTGGCTAAGAACAGCAGTTCAAAGCAAGTTGGCCTGTGGGCATAAATACCTCTTCTATAAACTAGGGTTGATTTTTAAGTGAGTTTTGAAAACAAATCGAAAAAAATCACAACCCAGAGAGAAACATGGCTTGGACATTTTACAATTAAAAAACATGTCAAGATTTAATTGCCTCCTCAGTCTCTTTCTTACCCCCTCACACTTTTAAAAGCAGTCAAGTATTTTAAATTAAATAAGGCCTTACAATTAAGAAAGTTCTCTAAAGATTTCCAGAAAGCTAACTAAGCAATGTGTAAATCCAAAAAATTTAAACCAAGTAAGTCCCATCTTCCTTATAACTCAAAACGTGCTGTGAAACATTCATGTACACACCTGTAACTCCTACTAAAGTTTTGGCAAATGGTAACTACGACACTGTCCATTTTTAATCACAATTGTCATAACCAACGTTAAAAAGAAGGTAGCGCAGCTGATCGAGATGGGTGACTGTCTCATGGATGTCACAGCCTGCCAGCGAGAATGCAATAGTAGGGAAGGTATTAATAAGGCAAGCGGTGCCACACAGGCCTTCAGAAGATCAACAACACTGATTTGCTTCCTGTCTTAAGTCTACAGAAATGTTTTTAAAGGGCCTTTAAAATGTTATTCGAGAACTGTGAACCCTGTGCTGAGTCTGAAAAAGATCTGAATTTTCAAGAAACTTTGTTTCATGCACGATTATACAAAATGCCCCATGGACAAAAGTGAAGTTCTCTTTCTGGGCAGGCTCGGGCATCACTTAACAAAGGATCCAGCTTCCATACAGCAGGTGCTCAATAAGTGCTGGCTGGATTCAGTTGCTTCTTACAGCTCATTCTTACAAAACAAATGAAACCAGATTTAAAAGGAAGCTACTGTCCCTGGAGGGCTCTCCTTGGCAAAACTCTAAGGCAACAAGTGAAAACGATACAGTTGATATTCATTACTGCCCTGATCTTGCAACAATAAGAAGAACAGGAAACATTTTTATTAGTAAACTGAGCCTCAGATGAAGACCAAAAACAAATATAAACAACAATTATTCTTTACGGTCTTTTCCTATTAGAAGGCCAAGGTAAAACAGTTTGAAAACAAAAATGCCTTTGCTATGTTTTTTAATCTTTTGTTCAATAAGAAATTTTAATTAAAAAAAATAATCACTGTATACCTGAAAAGGCTGCTGTATCCTAAAAAGATTCTCTTTCCTGCTCAGATTCTGGAGCTATTTAAGAAATAAAACAAGCAACAAAGAAGAAAAAGAAAGCCCACTGCATTAAAACGAACAGTTCTTCCTCAGTTTTTACTACCAGGTTGGTTAATATGAGATATCAAAAAAAGACAGTGGAAATTCTTTATCATCTTAAACATTACATTCTTTCTTGTTCGAAAACATATGTAAGGAAACTGGAATAGAAAATGCCATCCAGACTCGGCTCCTAAACTCTCATCTTGGAAAGACCAACATCGTTTCAGATTCAGTTAAGGATTTTACTGTCACAAATCGGACTTTCACTACTAGCACTTGCGTTTTTTTTTAACCCAACCCCTTAATCCTTAATGTGAGCTATGTCTAACCAAGATTCTTTTTTCCTGTCTGTCCTTTTCTCCTATGGCATTGAATCTCTGCTGTTAGAGCTTCAACGATCAGTTTGTAGGTCATGGATCTGAAAAACTCCATAAATTAAAAAAAGAGAGACATCAACCTGCTGGACAAATTTACTTAATAATTTTAATCTAGATTCTATGTTCAAAGTAACACAACGCATTCTTTTCAACCTTAGCATATTTCTTTTTTTAAAAAGCCCATATTACATTTGGGATATAATTCACATACCATAAAAATCACTCATTTAAAGTGTACAATTCAATGGTTTTTAGTATTTTCAGAAGGTTGTGCAACCATCGCCACAAACTAATTTTAGAATATTTTCATCACCCCAAAAAGAAACCCTGCATCCATTAGCAGCCACTCCCCACCCCCTCCTCCCCCAGCCCTATGCAACCACTAATCTACTTTCTGTCTCTATGGATTTGCTTATTCTGGACTTCATATAAATGGAATCATACAATGCGTGGTCTTTTGTGACTGACTTCTTTCACTTAGCATGTTTTTAATGTTCTTCCAGTCAACCTTAGCATATTTCTTAACGTTGGACTTTTCTAATCCTTCTGACAAATCAAACATATAACCTTTTAAACTTCAAACCCACGCCCCACCCCTCCACAAAAGTACCGTTTACTTGCTATTTCCCTCTAGAGAGGCTAAACTATAATTTGCTATTTAGGTTCTTTCCAAACTTCTTATTCTGGATTCTTCTCCTGGTAATAAAACAGGAACTTCTTTTAACACCAACCTTTCACATACCTACATTTCCCTGACAATAAGATATGACTGTGCCTGGGGCAGAAAGATGACAGATCTTTTTAATGAGATGGCCACAATACATTTAAAGTGCACATTAACTTTTTATATATTAAAAAAAGCATCATATTATTTGGCTATCACTCCTAACTCCCAAACCTCCCTTCTTCAGATGCACTGTTCACAGTACATTGATACAAAAGTCTGTATGACTTCATCTGCTTCGAAACTTCTAGATTTTCTAAGTTAAAGATTTCAAAAATCATCCCTATTGCTATCACACTCTGAGAGAAAACACTAATCCTTAAACAGGCCAACACAATATTAATCAACAGCACCCCAGTCCTTATTATATTATACTAGACAGTCAAAAGAATGTTGGTCTCTGATAGGACTCAGTGGTTTAATTCTATCAGAAGTAAGCGTTCCAGCACCTTTTGGACTAAGAACTGAACACACGCTGACACTGAGCATATCATTTACTCCTGAAAACTTCCAAGCTGTAGGGAGGAGCAGGTAGTGAGTTAGAACTTCAACAAACCATAATGAGGATTGGGGTGCTTTCTGGCCATCCATCAAGTTTTCAGAAACCAACCATTTTCAAGGGATCCTTGAGCAAAGCTTTAGTATCTAGGACTACAAAGGTATGTTAAAATGCCCCTACCCCTCCTGACTGCTTTCTCAGGGAAAAAAACCACCTTTCACAAAGAATATTTTTCACGAAGAACTCCAAACATGATATCCTATTTTAAAATGCCGGAGTCCTGCATGGGAGAAGCAAGGCCATTCCTGCTGTTGTGAATTTCAGAACTTACTAACATTAAACAATAAAACTAGAGACACGACACAGTTCAACCACATGCTGTAGTAAAATGGATTAACTCTCCTGTGTCTCCTAAGCTATATTTAGCTTTTAAAGGCTAGAAACCCTCCTCTGTCCCCCCAAACACCATCTGCGAGCCTTAGAAGGGAGCCGAAAGCCCTTCGCCCAATCCAGCCAGAGGAAAGTTTAGAAAACAAAGAACAGGAGAGTTCAGACTTGTAGAAGGTCCGGACTCAATCAGCGTCTTACTCCATGAAGTAAACACGCTAATTCTATAAAAATCTGCTCTTACTCCATCATGGACTCATTTCTTACAAAACGTTTAAGAAGGGTTTGTTTACAGGAACAGCCTTTCCGAATTGCCCCTATGATGAGGACAGACAGCCCCCGCTGCCTCCCGATTCCCCCCCTCACTCTTCGAGGCTCCGTCGTGATTTTTCAAAGTTAATTGGCACCACCTGCATACCCTCGGCAAGCATTACTCACCAACACGCCCTCGTCCTTCCTAGCCCCAGTTCTGTGGCTGCATTTAAACTTTAATCGTGTTCAAGTTACCCTGCCATCGCGAATGTACCAGTAAGCCTCGCTTTAATGTTTTGAGAAGAACAGGACTCCCTCCTTTCCTCCCTCCACACACCGCGGGGCCCTAAGTTCTCACTCCCTCCCTCCCTCCCCGCACTTCCCTACCCCTACCCGACACTACCAAAACAAAAGCTATCAGATTGCAGGCGAGAGCGTGTGGAGCGATATTGCTTATTAACTATGTACAAAGGAAATGCGGGGCAGCGGGGGAGGGAGTGCAACAAAACTCTGGCCACGAAACCCAGCCCAAGGTTGCGCGCTCGCAAAACAAAACACCCTCCTCCGCACCCCCGCCGCCGCAGATCCTGGCGCCCCTTAAACGACGACGCACGACACCTCTCGCCAGGGCCCGGCGTCTCGGTGTCCCGGAGCGGCCGTGTGGCTGCAGCTACAGCCCCGCGTTGCGAGCACGTGTATGGAGATGCAAGTCGGCTCCGACCACACACCCACTCCCGCACACTCGGATGCAGCCCTACCACCCCTAGCCCTGCCAGGAGGAGGAGAGCGTCCACCCGCCGGTAGAAACTGGGAGAAGCTCCCAGCACCCTCTGAACTGGGGGTCCGGACGCGCTCCCCGGAAGAGCCCAACTGACGCAGGGCCCCTGACCTCGCACTTTTCCAGGGGCTTCATGGAGGGGTGGGGGGCCTAGGCGGGAACGCTCCCCGCACCCCCGAGCAGCACTGAGCAGCCCCGGGAAGCCGGGGACTGGCGACCCGCCGCGGGTCCGGCGAAAGCGACAGGGAAGGCCAGGAACCCAAAGAGCCCAAGGGACAAAGCGCGTTGGGCGACAGGAGGCCGCGCTGGAATGTTTGGAAACCTATCCTGGGGCTGCGAAGCCTCTCCTCCAGGCACCTCCTCCAGGGCACCTTGCACCCCCAAGGCCAGTAAGCTGCCCGCTCCCGCCACCGGGCACCGAGTCTGCCCCAGCCGCGAGGTGGCCGCGCGAGCTGTCACCGCCGCCTGCGCGGTGCGCGGCCCCGCGCGCCGGGAGGGGCGCGAGGTGCGGGAAGCCGGGCGCGAACTTCCCCGCTGGAGCCCGCGGGCCGCCCGGGAGTGAGCGCTGCGGAGACAGCCGACCCCCGGGGCAGGGCTCTAGGGACAGCGAAAGAGAAAGCCACCGAGGTCCTTCCCGCGTGGGGATGCGCTGAGCTGGGGCCCGCGGGGCTCCAAACTAACGAGCCTGGGCCCCGGGGCCCCTCCGGCCTTCCGGCCGAGCCCCTCGGCGCCCCGCCCCGCGGCTCCCGAGACCGGGAGCCCGACAGCTGCGACGGTGGCAACTCGTGTTTCGCAAACAGGGCGCAGCCCCTCAGAGGAAAAGTTCCCGCAGTGGCCGCGGGCGGCGGGCACATACTCACTTTCTCCACTCGTCGGCCAGAGCGAGAGCGCGGCGGAGAAAAATAGGAGCCCCCACAGCGAGGTCGGGGACCCTCCTCCGGAGCCAGACTTCATTCCTTTTATTTGGGACGAAATTCCCCTTTCTCAAAAAAAAAGGGGGGTGGGAAGGAAAAGAAAAAGTCTCAAACTCAGTCTTCGCCCCCCCTCCAAAAACAAGGGCGAAGGCAACAATACTCCAAAGGCGGCGCCGGCCGGGGGTCCGCGGGGCTGCGCGGACGGGGCGGGCGGCGGCGCTGGGCGGCCCCTCAGCGCCGGCAGCCGCGGCCAAGGACTCGGCGGAGTCGGGAACCCGATGCGCGCCGGGGCGGGCTGTCGGCGTCGTCGGCCTCCATTTTCAAACCCAAAGAGACAGGAGGGAGGAAAAACTGCAAAGAAAGGGGGCAAAGCCCAAATCCGTCTCGGCGAGGAAGGACAAATCCGACCCCAGACAGAGGAGGAGGCTGTCCGACGCCCGAGCCTCCGCGGCGGGAGGGCGCGACGCAGTTCGCAAGATTGCCCCGAAGTCCGGGTCGCGGGCGAGGCCGACCGGGGGCAGAAATACGGAGTAAAAATGAATGAGCGGCTCCCCCTCCTCCTCCTCCTCCGGGCTCCGCTCGCCGCCGCCTCCTCCCTCAGCTCCGCCGCCGCCGCCGCCGCGAGCTCCTTCCCAAATCCAGGACACACACAAAGCGGCGGGCCGACCGCGCCGCGCTCAGCACTCCCGCCGCGCCGCCCGGGCTCCGCGCCGCCGCCGCCCGGCCCGCGCCGGCCCCCGCCCGCCGCCGCCGCCGCCGCCGGCTCCGCGCGGGGGCTCCGGCTCGCTGAAGGTCAAAGCCGAGGCGCGCGGCGCGCCGTGGAGCTCCCCTCGCGCGGGAGGGGCGTGGAGGGCCCGGGGAGCGGGGCCGAGGGTCTGCAACCTCCAGGCACGGGCGCGCCGGGGGCAGGCTCGCTGGCGGCGTCCCTCTCCCTCGCTCGCCTCTCGAGTTCGCCTGGTGCGCTCGCTCCTCCTCGGGTTTTTTTCCTTTTTTTTTTTTTTTTTTTTTTTTCCGCTCAGCAGAGTTAATGCTGGTAAACAAGAACCTCAGCCTCGCCGCGCCGCTGCCGCCGCCGCTGCCACACACTGGGGGCTCGCGCGCGCGCGCTCTCGGGGCCGCGCACACTCGCCCGCGCGCACACTCGCCCGCGCGCACACTGGAGCGGCCACAGCCGCAGCCGCGGCGCGCGGAGGGCCCGGCCCAGGCCGGCGCGCGCCAAGAGCCGGAGCCTGGGATCTCGGGGCAGTGCGGAGCGGAGCCCGGGCGTGGGATGCGAAGCTGCGAAGCACCGCCCCCGCCCCCTGCCCGCGCGGGCACACGCGCGCGCGCCCACACGCTCTCGCCCCCACCCGCACTGCGCCGGCCACCCTGCACGCGCCCTCCCCTCCCGCAAGACTCCAAAAACAATGCCCCCGGCGCCAGTCCCAGCAAGGCGGAGGAGCTAGCAGGGGAGGGGAGGAGGGGCTGGGGTGGGGGGTGGGGGCGGGCGGGGAGTGCGGGGCCCGAGAGGTTCATTGAAAACAACAACAGCAAGGCTGGAAAACGCGTTTCCCCAGTTCTTGAAAAGCTTCATTGTTTCTTGCAGCTGTTGCAAAAGAAATAAATAAGTGCGTGCATGCGGCATTTTTTCGCAGCCTGCTGGAAAGCTCGAACGTGGCGGGAGGGGCATACCTGGGAGAAAGGAGACCCCCAGTCTACTAAGTGGGCACATTCGCGCAAGGCTGGGGCAGCCACGGCGTCGCCATCGGGGAGCCTACAGTTCCAGGGCTCACGGGCAGCTAGGGCGAAGGGCGCGGCTCGCGTGGCTCGGCCCCGGGAGCAAGGGGAGACGGCCCGCTGGGGCCCGGAGCAAGGGAAGGGGAGCCCAGATAGGCTGCCCCGCGTGCCCAGCGCGCGTCCCCGCGGCGGCCGCCAGGGGGCGCGGCAGGAACCCGGGAGGGCTGGCCCGCGGAGTGTCGCCTCCCTCCCTCCGGGAGAGGAAATATGGGGGCCCGGACTGGGGGCCGGCCGGGCTGGGTAGCGCTGGCCCGGCCTCCGAGACCCGCGGCGGGTCCAGAGAGATCCTCGCGGATTCGCGCTTCTCCTGGCTCCACCACGTGGGCGGCTGAGGGGAGCGGCCAGGGCGCGTGCACGGTGCGGGGCTCCGGGGGCCCCGAGGCTAGGGGGCGTGTCCGAGGGGTTCCCCGAGGAAGGGGTGGGGGGACCGGGGCCGAGACGGGTCTCCCGGTTGGGTTCGCGACAGACGAACACGCCTCACGCAAGCACGATGAGTGGTCACTGCGGAAACCCACCCGCACCTGCCTCGGGTCCTCCCGGGCACGTCTCTCTTGCCTCCTTCGCTCTGTAAGTGACTAGAAACTACCAGCCCAGTCTCCTCTGTGGTTTTCTTGAATGTGCCCAAGGAGAGGTTTCCCCAAAGAGAGACTGCCCTAGCACTGACATCTAATGAATAACGCTGCGGAGACCAGGTCCTCAAAGCGGGAAACAGCCCAGCAATGGCTAGAGAGAGGAGTTTGAAATACGTGGACTTTTAAAAATAGTGATTGGACCACGTGTCGCCTTTAATGTGGTCCGGTTTCATGACTCAGGCTAATTGCTATCAGTAATAAGTAAAAAGAAGATGGCTAACAAAAGAGTTGTGAATGTCGAGATTGAGTAGAAGTGTTAGTCTCATAAACAATCAGGCTGTCTGGTAAGAGGGGATCTGTTCTAAAGGAAAGTAGGTTTCTTTTTTTTACTCTAATTGTAAAAGATTTCCGCGTTACATTATGCATCCCATCATTCGTAAAGAATTTTTTAAATTAAAAGCTGAAAACAAGTCAAAAGCTATTATAATGGAAACCTAGCCCTTTTCCCCCTATATTTATTCCCTAGATCATTTTTCCCCTTGGAAATTTTTAGCTCAATTCAGTGAGTCAGTTGGATAGAAGGGAAATAAATCTTTTTTTACTTAAGAAAGTCATTCATATGGGATTGTTTTGTTTAACTGAAATTCAGCTGAATTTTTAAATAAAATGTTCCAGTTTTAGATATTCCTGGACATTAACAAAGAAAGAAATATATTTGAATCTTTAAAAAGAAATTTAAATTTAGCATGTATCATTTTAAAAGTAGGCACTACGATATGAATAATTAAAATTTGGTCTACTAATTTTTAAATATTTTTTCAGACAATTCCCTATATGAGGTTGGTTTCAATGCCTACAGATCCATTCTGCAATTAAGTGTAAAAGAATATCGATATTATATTTTCATTATATTTAATATTCAGAATTTTGTAATACATACTTGTAAATTAAGACAAAAGTTTAGAGCTGATTTTTTAAAAGAATGATGCTAATATAAGATCTTTAAATACTACACAATATATATTTTAGTATTAGTAAATTCATTCAGTTGTCCCTGAGAACATAAGGGGGTATATGGAATAAAGAGAAATGCATACAGTTATTTAAATTGTAGGGCGTTTTTTTAACCAAAATGAGCTTTCATTTGTGATTTTTTTAATGTTTTTTTTCCTAAAGTGCTAGGACGTCAATAAGGTTAAATTATTTTAGACAGTGAAGTTAAATGTTTATCATATAGCTTAATATTTAGAAAAAAAATCAAAATTTAGGTTGCCTTTCAGCTCTACCTTGATTACACAGACAAAGAAGGTGATTTGCATTTTCTTCAATTATTACATTCTACATACCAAAGTCAAGCTTATTTTTTCAACCTTGGAAATAAAATCAGGTAGTAAAACATTAATTGGAGTATTTGCTTTACAACTGCATTGCCAATGCGTCACACATTTTGTTTTTTGCAATTTTCCCCAGGTATCTTATAAATTTCCCTTACTTTGGAACTAAAACTGGTTGCTCATTTTCACTTTATAAAAACTGTTTACTTGAAAAGAGTTATATCTCAAATTACTGTGCTAAATGTACCAGATCCCCCCCCCGCCAAATGTAATATATACCAAGTGAAAAATATGAGAAACAGCACAAATGACAGTTGACAAGTAATACAATATATTGTGATATATTCCCAGAAAGGAATGTCATTCAACAGCGAGTGAATAAACTACAGCCACATACAACATGAGCAGATCTTTGAAACAATATGTTAAGTAAAGAAATGCAAGTTCCGAAAAACTATACACATAATACCATTTTGATAAAGCTCTTAAAAGCAGGGAAAACAAAAACTATGAGGCAAATTTTAAAGCAAGACAGTCAAATACATGATAAAACATTTTTGTTTTGTGTTGTTTTGCTTTTGTTTTTGTCTTAGCAAGAGGATTCATAAAGAGCACAAAATCCAGATCTTGGTTACTTCAGGGAGGAAGTGGGGAGAACCCCAAAGGCACATGCAATGTTCTTGGAAATATGTTCATCCTCAGATGGGGTGGTAGATTTACGGATTTCCATTTTATAATTATGCTTTATAACTAACACATATGTTACACATATTTTTGCATGTATAAAATATTAAAGTAGATAAGAAAGAAAAATATGGGAGAAATTCATGAAAGAGATCATCCCAGGTTTCCAATATGATTCTTCCAGATTCCAAGCTGTTTGTATAAACAAATCAGAAACATTAAAGAACCACTAAAATTGTATAGTTAATCAAGGTCTTACCCTTAAGGATATATTTCAAGGAATATGTACCCGTATCCTATCAATGCAATTCAAGACAAAAACAAATCATGAAACAAAAAATGTCAAAGAATTCACTTCATAGGTAATCAGGTTCATTAAGAGTGCATTCTGTAAATTGTCTGGCAGTTTCCTATAAGGTTAAGTAAATATACACCTAACTCATGATCCAGCAATTCTACCCCTAGCTATTTAACCAAAAGAAATGAAAATATATCCACAAAGAGACCTGTATAGGAATGTTGATAGTTGCTTTATTCATAATAGTAAAAAACTGGAAACAACCGAAATGTACCTCAAAAGGGAAAAGGACAAACAAATCGTGATATAGCCATTCAACACACTACTGCTTACCAATAAAAAGGAACAAACTATTAATACATACAAAAACATAGATAAGCCTCAAAAGCATGGTAGTGTATGTATTCATCAAAAACACATTGAACTGTACATTTAAGATGGATGCACTTCATTGTGTGTAATCATATCTGAATTTTAAGTTTTAAAGAGTGCATTATGTAATTTAGAAATTTTGCAGCTGTTCTAAAAAAGCTTAGCAAAATGCTTTCCATTTTTGCTATTATGTGAGTTAGTAGAGCTCGTCTCCAACCTCCATGCCCACAGCTGTCTCTACAAATCAATACACTTTCAGAGATACATCTGCCTAAGTTCTCCTGCGAAGGGCTTTAGCTGGAGAAGCCAACAAGGGGGTCTCCACAAAGCAATCCGGGGGCAGGAAAGAGACAAGGGATCTCTAGATGGTTCCGGTCTCTGCACGGCCACAGCGAGGTGAGTCCCAGTCTCCTTGAGATCTGTTTACACGCAGTTTGAAAAGATTTTTCTATTTTAGATGTGCACAGATAGCCAGCTCACGGGGCTGCAAGTGCTACATTCCTCCGTAATACTTTAAAAGCAATGTGGAGTTTTCAGAAACCTCCACATTGGACAGGGACAGTGGGACATCTTTTTGTGACTACTTCCAGAACCATGTTCCGGTGTAACATCAGTAAGGGAAGTTCCTGGAAAACCCAGGCCTGGGCCAGGAGTGACAGGCACCCTTGTGCTCTCCATGGATCCAAGGTGGAAGCTGGAAGTCTTCTGTTGCTGCACAGCCTTCCACAAACTGTCACTAGCCTGAGGGTGAGGCATGTTCAACTCCCCTCACAGTAATTTGTGGGAAAGTAAGCAATACCAGGAGTGCTGTACTAGCTCCATCTTTTTCACTTGTCTATTTCACTTGGGTCTCTGAGATGGCTGTGCCGTCTTTACTCTTTCACGTAGTTAACTTTCAATCTTAAGGATCCTTGGCTGGTAGAAAGCACAAAAGATGCTTCTTCATCTTTGAAATGCATCTTAGAAGTACCTGAAAAGTGGGGTTAAATCAAAATTTCTCTTCACTCTGATTAATGCCACCAGCTCTGAGATGTTTTATCAGCAACGTGCCAAAAGGAGACAAGCGGCTCTGCCCCACTCTGCAAAGCTGTGTGACTCTGTGAAGGTAGCTTTACCTGTTTTCTCCTCTGTGAAATGATCATATTGGAGTAGACCTTTCTGCTTCTTAAGATACCATGATTTCTTCGGTTTTTAATTGAGAGTGGTACCTTGGTATCCCATACTACAGCTCCTACCTTTAATTTCTTTGTCAATAATTATTAGCCTGTAAATCAATGCACAGGCAACAGAAGCCAGACTCAAGGAATAATTGTTTCCTAACTTGTTTTATTAATGCAGATATTTCACACATTTGGGTTTCTTAGAGCAGAACACTTTTTTTCCAGCAGTTCTTAATTCCCATATGTATTCCAAGAATGTAAGTATGGAAAGACAAGCAAAAATATCACCACAGCAGGGGCTACGCCAAGTGGCCACGGGTGACACACAAAAGGGATAATTCCCTCATTGATCATTGAGAAGGTTCCCGCAAAGTGTTCTCTTCTGGATACTAAGTTCTAGTGGAGCCTTATTCTATAGAATATATTGGTACATTTCTTCAGCAAAAAAAAATCCATGTGTCAGGCTCCTTAATAGTTCCAAACTCTGTTGCTGACCTCATGGACACACTACAAATAAGTGAGATCTTAAAGTTATGTAGATGTCTGCTGCTCTGCAGTGTGGAGACCACATGTGGAGAATCAGGTTGTTTACATTTGTCCGTGGAGGACCACTGATCAACAAGAGAACTCCATACTGATACAGGGGCAAGAATGGGAAAGGGATGCTTCCTGTATCCCTTGGGGAATGATTAAGACATCCAGACATGAAGTCTTATGTGACTTCTGTTTTCATATGCCCGGAAAATGACTATTAGACTTGACCCAGGTAATTCCAATGGGCAGAGCTAGCCCAATGGGAAGGAAAGCAGATATCAGTTACTTTTAAGAATGTTTCTTCTTTTCCAGTAAAAACAAATAAGTAGCATTATCTTTCAGGCTCTGCTTGCAGCACTGCCTTGTGTGGGAAAGAGCTCATCATCGTAGGCATGCAGAGACTGGATCCACACCTGCTGGGGAAACTGTCCAAAGAAGCACTGGATTGACTGAGAGGCCGGCAGGGTAACATCTGAGGTCCCTTCCAATTCCATGATAACTGGATATTTGAAGTCTACTTCTGGGCTTGGATAGCTGTGTGTGATGGCCACTGAAGGAGCCTGCCTTTGCTTTAAACGAATAGTGAACAGCTTCAAAGTTGAAGATGTATTAGTTTAATAGGATATTGCATGTATCATATTATAGAAACTCTGATGAAATCGCTCCTGAAAGAGGTCCAAGGCCCAGTTCCAATAGGCAGAAAAGTCAAGTTAGAAGGTCAGGGATTGCTTTCACACCAACCATATTGTGGGAGATGGTTGAAGCAAGTGGGAGTCAGGTGGAGGTTAAGATAACTGGTGTGCTTGTGTGTCCAACAATAGGCTACGTGGGGTGGGTACTGGGAGCCCTGGCTTGTAGAGCTTGCCAATTTTCCTTGTGTAAATATTTCACCATGGCTAATTTAAGCAACCAATGTGAGGTCACTGAGCACAGAGTTCTGAAGAGATATACAACTGGCTTTTGCGAGACCCTATGAGCCTGCTTCAGTACATCATTGGGTTAAGATATCTGAGAACCTTGTATTACCTTTGTAACAAATTAAATATGTATTCAGTAAGAAATTTATGAGCAACTCAGTACAAAAAAGGCAATGGCTATAAGTAGGCAATTCACAGAAGAAACCAGAATGGCCAATAAGCATGAAAATATACTCAGCAACCTGGTTGGCAAAATTAAGAATTAAACTGTACCAGCTGTTCACAGGGATGAATGGCGGAATTGAATTCTTAGTCACTGCTACTGGGAAGATGAATTAGTACGTCCACTTTGGAGAGCAACTTGGCAATATCCATAAGGCACCTACCGTAAAACCCAATGATGCCACTCATAGAGAGTATATCCTAAAAACTGTTGACATACCCACGGAAGACACATACAAGAGTGTTCATTGGAACACTATTTTCAACAGTCAAAAAACTTTCCCTAATTGTCCCTCAGGGGAAGGATGAAAAATGGTGTATTAGACTTACAATAGGATACTATACAGAGGTCAAAATAAATGAACTAGATATAAGTGATCAACATAGATGAATTTAACAACCAATATCGTGTGAAGGAGCAATTTGCAAAAGTTAAACAACCACATGCTACTGTTTATGTAACTATTAACACAAAAACAATAGCATATCTTGTTAATGGAAATGTACATATGTAGCCTAAGTACAAAATATGCATGGAAATGATAAACAACAACTTCAGACATTATCTCTGGGAATGAGGAGAGAGGAAAGAGATAGAGAGTAACTTTAACTACATTGGTAACATTATATTTCTTGAAAAGACAAAAGAGATCTGAGGCAAACGGGGCAAAATGTTAGAATCCGTTAAACCAAGAGAATAGGTACATCATGTGTGTCTATTCAATTATTTTCTGAACTTTTCTTTACACTTGAACTATTTTATAATTTTCATTTACCTTTTCTTAAATACACTTTTAATTTTAGAACAGCTTAAATTTACAGAATTTTTGCAAAGAGTACAGAGGGTTCCTCTATACCCCAAACCCAATTTCTTCTATTATTAACATCTTGTATTATTATTGTACATTTGTCACAAGTAATGAACCAATACTGATATATCATTTTTAACTAAAGTTCATACTTTATTTAGGTTTCCCCAGTTTTCCCCTAATGTCTATTTCCTGTTCCGGGATCCCAGCTAGGATCCCACATCACAAGGGATGTTATGTCTCCTTGGACTTCTCTTGGCTGTGAGAGCTTCTCAGACCTT
The DNA here is from genome assembly GCF_025265405.1 of Mesoplodon densirostris. Taxonomy (NCBI): domain Eukaryota; kingdom Metazoa; phylum Chordata; class Mammalia; order Artiodactyla; family Ziphiidae; genus Mesoplodon; species Mesoplodon densirostris. Next base: position 107,725,909 of record NC_082664.1, read on the forward strand.
CCTTGTTTCTGATGACCTTGACAGCTTTGAAAAGTACTGGTCAGGTATTTCGTAGACTGTCCCTCAACTGGAATTTGGTGTTTTTCTCATGATCAGACTGGGATAATGCATTTTGGGGAGGAAGATCACAAAGATCAAGTGGCACTCTTGTCACATCATATCAAGGATACATACAGTCATCCTGACATCACTGTTGATGTTGACCTTGATCACTTGGTTGAGGGAGAATTTATCAATTTTCTCCACTGCTACTCTTTCCCCCCCCCCTTTCCATACTGTCCTTTTTGAAAACAAGTCACTATGCTTAAGGAGTGGGAAGTTATGCTCCCCCTCCTTCATGGTAGAGTTTCTTCATAAATTATTTGGAGTTCTTCTGCATGGGAGTTTTGTCTATTCTCCTCATTTATTCCTTTCTTTAGTCATTATTTGTATCAGTATGAACTCACGTATATTTATTTCATATTTTGGGTTATAATCCATACAACTTTATTTTGTTTTGCTCAGTTTTTTTCCAGCTTTGGCTATTGGGAGTTCTTTCGGTTGGCTCCCGAGTCCCTTTGACATACCCCCATCATTGCATTTTGTTGGTTCTTGGAGGGGTTTTTTCAGCTCCTTTTTATTTTCTGGCATTCCAAGATACTCCATTGTCATCTTCTATATCTCCTCCCTAGTCCTAGAAGCAATCATTTCTCCAAGTGATCTGGTTCCTTCTGTTGGAGAATTCTATTAGAAACCAAAATCTGGGTACTGGGTGTGCTTGCTGATACTGAGGTGTCATTGCTTCCAGGCCCCCTCAGCTGAGAGAACAAGGAAATATGTGTGTGTATACTGATGTGTATTTACACATATCTGTGTCTAGACTAAACTAAACATGAAATAATATTAGAGTCTCATACTGAGTCTCCAACTCTAATCCATTAGCACATGGGTCATTCTGACCTCCTCCCCTTGCTGCCACTCCAATAGTGAGAAACCTGGCTCTCACCATCTGCCATCCATTTATTTATTGCTCCATTTATAATTTTTTAAAGAAGAAAAGCTGTAGGGAAATGCTTCAACTTATTACAGCATCCAGAGCAAAGGTACAGATTAATTACAGAGCAGACATCTGAAGGAGAAGATATATCCATTCAGAGCACAGATCTCCCTTTTGGTGCCTTGTACCCTTCTGGGGGCAGTCTTGGAAACACGAACAAAATGTCCTTTCAAAACGAGTCCCACACAGAAAGGATGAAGACCGCCAAAACACACCTGGAGGGATTCTTGACGATTGGGCAAGAGGGAGAGTCATGGGATGGGAGCTAAAGAGAAAAACAAGATTGGAAACATTCATTCCCAACAGCAGTTCTTACCTTCTTTTGAATAACGGATTCCTTTGAGACCTGTGAGGGCCAAGGACCCTCAATCCAGGAAAACATTGACATAGCTCAAGCAGCATGAAAAAATTGTCCCATGGTGGAGAAATCTCACCTCTGAGCCCATACTTGCACCTCAAGTTAAGAAAACCTTATGTGTATGATATGAGTGTCAAGTTTATTTGCCTGTTTGTCAGTAGGGAGGGGTGAGCATGTGGGCTAGTGTGGATGCTGCATTGTTTTAGCCCGGCTGTTTTCAGGATGGGCAAAGCTCCTGCCTTCCAGGTGTGGGCCCAGGATCTGCGACTTTTATAGTAAACTCCCATTTATAGCAAGTAGCAAATGACATTGGATTTCTTTTTATGGAAATAAACATTTTTTTCTTTAAAAATAAATCTAAATTTTATTTTTAATAAAATCACTTTAAAGAAACATATGAAGTGACATTTGGGACAATAGGGGACTAGAGTTTTGGAAACAGGTACAGAGAGACAATATCTTGAGTATAATGAAAAGTGTACATACTTTGAAGCCATAAGGGTTTGGGTTCAAATCCCCTCTTTGCCAGGTGCCAGGGGTGTGATCTCAGGTAAGTGAGACTTTTCCCATCTGTAAAATGGCAAAAATAAAATTTGGCACATCCACCAGTGTTTCTCCAAGTATGTTTTCTGTGCCACCCCACATCAGGATCAGCTAAAGTTCTTGTAAAATGGAACTTTCCAGGCTGCCACCCAGAACTTTTATTATCAGATTGAATCCCAGGGGGCAAAGCCTAGAATTCTGCATTTTAACAAGGGCCCCCAATGATTTCTATGATGTCTGCGGGCTGTGGAGAGGATGAAATAAGCTGAAATAGGTAAAGTACTTGGCACACAGGAGCAAGAAGGACACTGTTGTTCTAGACTGCTTACCATATGAATATCACTTCCCAAGGGATCCCAAGGACCCTGCTTAGGATTGTCACGGATGGCAGGTTATACACTGCACAAGTCTAGCGATTGGCACCCTGGATTTGTGTGGTATATAAACTGTATGTTCATGCATGACCTTCTCAGAATCTCAGCTGATCTAGACCCTACTGGTTCTTTTTTGGAGCCTGGTTCTCCCAGCCTTCCTTATAATTCTCAGCTATGCAGCAGCCTTCCAATGAATTCCTTCACTGATCAGGGGGCCTGGAACTGGATTTTGCTGTTTGCGATCAAGAAACATGACAGGGTGAGTGACCAGTGACTGCTCTATTCCCTTCTATCAAGTATTTCTCAGCGGTGTTCCTGGGATTTGTGGGGTGCTGTAGAGCCCCTCTCTGGCTGAGTTCAGTCAGTAAAGATATGACCAGTTCCTCATCCAAACTCTGTTTTCTGCTTCAAGCTGTTTTATAGGTTGGATTTTGGCTCAATAGTTCATTTGGAAAGAATAATTCCACTACTTAAAAAAAAAAAGTTTGAAAATCACTGCCTGTTACCAGATACCCCCGAAGAGACTGTGCCGTGTGGATGGCAATGAGGCGGAGAGTGAGGGCGGGGGAGGGAGGAGCCTCAGGTTGATGAAGGCAGAGGCCGAGCCTGGAGTCTGTAGGGCTCCCTAGAGGCGAAGCAGCCAAGGCCCTCGTTTCAGAAGTAAACACTGCTGCTAGGTAAAATCCCATTACCAGAGTAGGAAACTTTTGAGGCCCCTCTAATGCCGCCCTCCCCTGCCCATGGGAAAATTGACCATGTCCAAGAAGAAAAGGGGGTGTTGATGTGACTGGATGACCTTGTCAGTCAGAAGCCTCCTGACCTCAGGAGGAGGGAATAGGTGAGAACTTCTGAAGAATCTCCAAAGACCACAGCCAAGAAAAGGCACCAAAGTCATCACTGAGGGACCAAGGGAGAAGGGCATCACTGAGGGACCAAGGGAGAAGGGCACAGGACACTTTCTTTTGGTCTGAGTATACCAGCCTATGGGAGTGAGAGTGAAGAAAGATAGAGGGGTCTGGACATTTTCCATGGGAACCAGACCTCCCTCCTCTCCCTCCTGGATCTGCAGCACTTGGAGTGCAGAGACATTTCCTTGCTCTCCAAAATTTGACGTTTGCAATAGAGATATTAAATTTTCATGAAACATTTCCTGTTGGTTCATGACTATGACAATAAAAAAATGTATACAACAACAACAGCAGAAAAGATGATATGTTGAATATTCTTATAAATATCATCCCTTTCATTTGTTTATCATGGATCCACTGCCACTGGGCTGCTGCTTCTGCTTGCTTCTTGCTTTTCAATGGGCCACAGATGAGGGAGTGGGGCTGTTCATCCCACTTTTGTTGTTCTGCACCAGGCTCTTCTCTTGATTTACTGATTTATTCTCTTTTATCACCATACCCCACTCCCATCCCCCTCCTTAGCCATTTTTATTATCATAAAGGTAGGCAGGAAATTTTACATTTTGTATATAATTGAAAAGCTGGGTTATAGTGGAAGACACACAATATAAAATTACAGGGGTGGCTGGGGCAGGGGGGTCATGTGATAAAAGCTGTGGACATTCTCCCTGGAATAATCTACCTTTTTCGAGCATACAATTTTGCAATTTCTGGCCTTCAAGGATCCCTAAGGCCCTCTGTGGGCATTCTCTGAACTGCAAGTTCATTTACCTCTGTGATATAAGAAAATTGTGAGAATTAGGAAAGTATTTGAAATGCAGACATTTTTAAATGGACTGTATCTTTTATTCTTTTCAAAATTATAAAAATAAGTTTTATTGGAGTAAGAAATTGCAATGAAAGAAATTTTACATTAATGAACAGATAATGACCATTTGTAATTAGTGTAACATACACATCTCTTGTATAGAAGTAGATTCTTCTAAAAGAGGAGGAAGAGGACTTACCTTTGTTGAGAGCTTACTCGGGGCCAGCATTGCACCTGATGTACCATCTCCCTTTCCTCAACCCACAGAGGTGGTCATTACCACGGCCACTTTCGCAGATGGGGAAACTGAAGTGCGAGGAGAGGGTAAGAGGTGTTCCCAAAGTGATAATGTTATAGTGTTAGAAGTTCTGTCTTAAACAGACACAGAACCCTTTTTTATACACTACTTACAAAATGAATTTATCTAGCAAAGGAGAATTAACATTTTTCCATGGATGGACTCGAATTCTGCCTCATTACAATAACATTTTAAATTAGTAGAATTAGGGTTTCCTGTGCCATTTCTGATTACACCACTGGGTTCCTTTGTCTCATGTAATTGGGTTTTCATTTGGAAAGGGGTTAAAAAACAAAAACAAAGCAACCCCCCCCCAAAACTTGCATTTCTACAATAGGTCATACCTTAAAGAGAGAACTTCCCCTTGAGCACTACTCAGTCCAGAGCCTCACATCTCTCAGGAACAAGCCACCCTGGGTCCCAGAGATGAAATCAGCTGTTCGCCTCCACACCCTGACACTCTTCTTACCATCGCACATTGCAAAGGATTTGCAGGCAGAGTTTGTGTCACTCCTTTCATCAGTGTTACTCAGGGATGTATGTGCACATATGAAGCATTCAGTAAAACATCTGCTAAACTGTGTTAAATTCCTACTTTTTAAATTGGGGAAATTTTTAATGCAGAAAAATAAGGAGAAGAGTTTTGAAGAGACGCATTACCCACGAACCAGGATTTGCAGCAAATGATAACATTTTCTCACTTTTGTTTGAGATCTTTGTTTGCTTAAAATAAATAAAACTTGCAAATGTTTTTTTCTGGTTTCATTCTCTTCCTGCCTACTTCAGAGAAAGCGATGATCATTATTTTGGTATGTATCTTTCCGATCTATACTTTTACACTTTTACTACATGTAATCCTTAGTATTATTTTACATGATTTAAAACATTTTACTTATCCCGCAGCTTGCTTTTTAAACTTAATATATGTTTTCAAGATCTATTCATGTTGGCACATGTAGATCTAGTTTATTTGCCTTAGTTATTATGTAACATCCCATGATTTGTATACACCATGTTTTCCTTATTCATTCCCACGTGAGAGGCATTTAGGGATCCCCTGCCCAGCTCTTCACTAACAAACAATGCTGTAATGAACATACGTATTACAACTCACGTTACATTTTGTACAGATTACTTAATACACCATTGGTGAATAGGGGAAGGGTATTGGTAGAACATGGAGGTCATGCTGGCTTATATGTGATTTTTCCCAACATGTTACTGTTTCAAAGCACTTAAAAGAGAAAGTCTTAACAATGAATACAGACCTGAGCTGAAAATCTACAGAAATATCTTCCTTCAGAGCAGATAGTGACAGGAGTGCAGATGAAGAAATCAGAAGCATTCCCCCCTGTATTAAAAAAATAGAATAGAAGGCTATCCCCAGAGCCATATTTTAAATTTTTATGAAGATGCCCTCTGCGCAGGCCATCTACACTTACCTGTGCAGAAAGGAACGAGCCTGGAAGGACAGACATCTAGGACTCCAGGGGTGAATGTCAGCAGTGGATTAACTGTATTGTATTTTTGTCATGATTTTTAAAAATTTTGTTTTTGTTAGTTCTTGCATGACAAATTCCACAGGTTTTGAGTGGTCTTCCCCAACCCTGTTTTCCCCATAAAACTTGCTATTTTTAGTGGAGGAATTTGTACTTATTTCCTTAAGCACATGTATATACCTAGCAGTGGAATTGCTGGGTCACAGGAGATGTACATTTTCAACTATTCTAGATTTTCCCAAATTACTCTTTAGAGTGGCATCACCAATTTACACTCCTATCAGGAGAGGAGAGTCCTGATTTCCCTGCTTCCATGCTGTTACCTGATGTTGTTAAACTTTACTTTTAGCAATATCATGGGTATAAAATGCTTTCTTATGGTTGTTTTAATTTGCATTTCCCCAGTTGCTAGTGAAGCCGAGCATATTTTTATATGCTTATTGGCCATTCCATTTTCCTCTCCTGGGTATTACCAGCTCAACACTTTGTCAATTTTTAAGCTGAATTGTTTGTCTTTTTCTTATTAGCTTATAGGAATTCTTTATGCATTCTAGATATGAATCCTTTGCCTATTAAATTGCTACTTTTATGTTCCCCTCCCAACGTCCCCACTCTCTGTATAAGTCTATTTTTTACATGTCTGCTCCACCATAAAAACACTGGATTTTTTTTTTTTTCTGAAATACATCCTAGGTAACTGTGGTTTTAGATTATGCAGTTAGGTTGTACAACTAGAAAAATTTGAAATTCAGATGTTTGTAAAGATTCTTGTTCTCCTCTTCATACGTTATCCATTCTCCTATTTCTAGAACCTTCTCTATGTACATAAGAGTTTTCAAAGCAGACAAAAAGAGATAACCCCTGTCCTGAAAACCGTGGACCAGATTTACTTCATTTGCCAGGTTAATTAGAAAAGATTTCTGTGGAAAAAATTCAGGAAGGTTAAACGTCATATTTGAATTGGATCCTTTCTAGATGTCTTAAGCCCGTGAGAAAACAACATACTTTATTAAATTCCACGATTCTCATTGTTAAACTATTCAAGCCATAAGCAATCAATCATGCTTTTCTGACAAGTTACCTAAGAGAAATTTCCTTAAACAGAATTGCATTTCAGACTAAATTTAAAAAGTGACATTCTGACTTTTTTTTTTTAATTAGGTACCTAACTCCAAAAAAAAAAAAAAAAATACTTGGAGTTTGCCTGGAACTGAAAATCTAGTGTGTGGAAATGTGAGGAAAAGACCTAAGTGTTGGCAAAAGATTGCAATAAAGTAAATGATGTGGTTTTCTCAGGGGTGATTTTGCAACTTGAAACATTCCAAAAAGAGTTAGTGATCACAAAGTTTCTTTTAGCTTCTAGCCTTGAAATACTTGGCATACATAGAGCTCTTAGGGATATTTGGATAAATTAAATTTATATTGACATTTTCTAAAGTTGGCATAGGTTTTTAGCTGGTGTGGGCACGTGTCAAACCCAGAACATTTTGAGGCATTCAATTTTACACCCAATAGGTATCAACATCAAACTGTCCCTTCCTACACTATATTCCTAAAATCTGAATCACATTGAGATTTAAAATATGTTGTTTTTCCTGATAAAAAAGCAGCAGCTTCCTCAAAAATTAATCACAGAATTACCAGATGAGCCAGCAACTCCACTGCTAAAGCAGGGGCTTGAACAAATATTTGTACTCCAGCATTATTCACAATAGCCAAAAAGTGGAAACAATCCAAGTGTCCATCAACAGATGAATGGATAAACAAATGTGGTATATCCTTACAACAGAATATTATTTAGCCTTCAAAAGGAAGGAAATTCTGACACATGATACAACATGAATGAACCTTGAAAACATTATGCTAAGGGAAATAAACCAGATACAAAAGGAAATTCACAGAGACAGAAAAGAGATTATAGGTTATCAGAGGCTGGGAAGAGAGGAGAAGGAGGAGTTTCTGTTTGGAGAAGATGAAAAGTTTTCGGAAATAGTGGTGATAATTAACTAACATGTGGATGTAATTAATGTCACTAAACTGTACATTTAAAATAGTTAAAATGGCAAAATTTATGTTATGTGTATTTTACCATAATAAAAGAAAGTTTTAAAAAGCGATTTCTTCAAGACCCTCCCCCAATAAAGCAACAATTACTTATTAAAGAAAGGTTGGAAAACCTATAAAGTAAAATAAAATTAAAGTCACCTGTTATCTCAGCATGCAGTGATAATGAACGTGAACAATAGGCTGTGTACTTTTTTTTTCTGGTCATAGGTATATGTATGCAGATACATACCCAGGATCACCCAGTACAGGAGCAGGTTTTTCTCACTGAATGTTATAACAATCAATAGAATCCATTCTTATCCGTGAACCTTAACTTATTTAAACCAATCAGCTGTTGTTGGATATGTAAAGTGTTTTCAATACTTTCTCAATTTTAAATAATTTTGTAGTGGACATCCTTGTCATACCTTTTATGAACATTTCATTATTTCCTTAGGATAAATTCTTCAAAGCAAAATTACTGGGTCAAAGAATGTGATTTTTTTTTTAATCTCCTAATGTACATATACTATTAATTTGCTTTGGAGGAAGTTTTGTGACTTACATTTTCATAGCTGAGTGTGAGATTTTATTGCATCTTCACCAACAGTGAGTGTCCCATTTTATAAAAGTCTCTTTGAAATTATTAAGAATAAATTCCATAGAAATGATGGAATTCCAAAAATATTGGGCTAGTGATAGTATTGGTACAGAAAAGAAAAAAGGTAACTTTTATAGGTTAAAAAAAGGGATGGAAGAAATCAGTAGAGATCTGGTACGTTAGAACGATTAGCCATTCTCTGCCACTCTTCTCTGGATGGAGACACCCTTAGGGCTTTCCCCGGGAAGTTACATCTGATGTTGCCTACCCACCGTCCAAGACCCCTCCAGCCACACCTAGGAGCTCAGTTTCCAGCTTCTTTACCTTTGCTCCTGCCTTTCCTTTGGCCGTAAAATGTTCTTCCTCACCCATTTCCTCAAGTACAGACCCATTCATTCTTTGAGCGCCATCTCTACTGAGCCTCTGAGGGCCAGAGGTGGAGCAGTCTGGAACACGAGGAAGAAGAAACACCAACGGTGCAAATGCAACTCACAAATGGGCAGGAAGAGGTGAGGTCCTTCTAAAGTAGGATTGCCCACGCCACAGAATTCCATCTGAAACAAGTGGTGGTGGAGTGGGGCGGTGAGGATTCTGGGATCTGGGTAGGAGGCGAGCTGGCAGTAAAGGGGAGTGGGCTGCTGGTTAGCATTTTGTGCCTTCTCTCAGTGAGTGTGCCTTCTCTCTTAGGAGTGCGGACTGCGAGACAGGACAGGATGGGCAGACAGCCCTATTGCCTGGAACATGGTAACTTTAGCCTGAGTGCTCAATTCTTGAACTATACTCAGATTTTAAAATACAAGAAATATTGTCTTCAGGTATTAATAAAGCAGTAACGTGGGTTTGTGTAGCACCTTAGTCTTTACATATGTTATCTAGTTTTAAAAAGTTTGTTTTGAGCCTCAGAACTAACGTGTGAAGTTGGTAGTGCATGCATTGTCATCGTTTTCACTCCGTTTTATATGTGCAGACTCTGAGGTTCCAGGAAAGCTGGACAAAATACCAGTTCACACCAAGGATTTCTGGCCCCAGGTCCTGAGCATTCTCCAAGACAGCCCAAGCTGCTCTTCCAAAAATGTGGCCGCTGTGTCAGACCTGTGACTTTTCTGATGTGAAAGTGTCGTGGCAAAGGGCAAAGTGGAGAAAGAACTAACTGCGGAGAGGGTTTCCATTCAAATGACTCTTCTGAAAAGAACATAAGAAAGGACTTCATATTCCCTTTCTGAAAGTAAGGGGTTAAAATGCACAGAGATGCTGTATGGCAATGTTGTAGGTGCTCTAAGAATGAAAGGTGTGAATGGTATTTGTTATTAAAAATACCATTTATCCTAAACAATTTGTTATTAAAAATATAAAAATATTTAAAATGTATTTTTATAACACGAACACACCATTAATAAGAGAGTGGAAGAATGGTGATGTTTTTGATTGAAATATTTTTGCTTTACTTTTTAAACAAAATATGACAAAGGTATTTAACTAAATATCATGTTAATTGATACCAGAAATAACAATATAGACACTGGCTCATTATAAACATCAATAAGTCAAAAGAGATTTGGTTTCAGATTGCTTGAATAACCCATAATTCTTCTTTGAGCAATTTTTGGTAAAGGAAAAAACTCCCCAGGAAATGAATGAGAGAAGCGGAAAAGATCCCTGATCCGAAATAATTTTCTTTTGCTTTGTTTCCCCAAGTGGGGTAAATGTACTTCTGATTTCAGTAGTGGTCTTGCTAAGGTGTGATCCGAGAAATGCATAACAAAAAGCACATGATTTCTGTATGAGTCGGGGTTTAAGAATACAACCTTTTCTATTTTTCAGCCTAAGATTTTAATTTTATTAATAAAACATTTTTAAACAATATCCACATCATTTGATTAAATCTTCAATTATTTATATTATTTTATTCCTTTTTCTGATTTTTTTCCATATGTTAATGGATTTTACACTGCCTTTATCCATAGTTTTATACATTTTTATACACTTTTATGTTCTGTTTTTTTCACTTTTGTTTTTTACACATTTTTCAATGTACCTGCAATCACCTTAAAATTTTGCTGTTTCTTGGAAAGGAGTAATTTTCAAACTTTCTTTAGCAGAATAATTATTTTATCAAACAAAATCCTGTATGTTTTAGTGGGATACCCACTTAGTCCAGAACTAACCACCATGATAGTTCATTTCAACATTTACAATTTCCCTTTCCTATGCAATTAAATTGTTTTCAGTATTTGAAAATTTAAACAATGCTATTATAAGTATCTTTGTACATGACTTTTTAAAAAATTAATTTTACTTGGATAAATTCTGAAAGGTAAATTTTTCTGAGTGGAACATTTTTTTGTTTGTTTGTGATATGCATTGTCAGATTTCTTTCCAGAAGCAGCAAACCAAATTTTACTGTCATCCACAAACAAGAGTTCTCTGTTTCCCCAAAGCCTGGCTAGCAATGAGTTTTGTCATTCACTTTACTTTAATTTAATTTAGTGGGTGTGAAATGATGACACATTGATTCAATTTGAATTTCTTTAAATTTTAGAAAAGGTGGTTGGTTCATCAGATGTTGATTTCCTATTGTTGTTTTATTTCATTTAAACCATCCATTTTCTTCTAACATTTGTCTCTTGAGCACTGGTGCTTGGTTCTATCCTAATAAATTTTTCATCTATTTTAGATAATAAGCATTTGCCAACCATTTATTTCAAATATTTTATTATCTATAGAATATTTTTAGAAATTGAATTATATCAGTCTACTTTCTCTGTTGCTTGAATCATCACAATTATTTTCATACATATTTCTATTCTGTTTTCTCCTAGTTTTCTTGTTGTTATTATCATTATTAATTTACCATTTACTCCATTCACTATTTATTATGAAGGCTAGGTCTAAGTTAATTTTTTCTTCATTTTGATTTCTAATTATCCCCAAAGCAACCATTAAATAATCATTACCTCTCCATTTGCTTTGTTAATATTTATCATTTACCAAGTTCTTATATGTAAGCCCGCTCCTGCATTCTCTCTTGTGTTTAAATTTGTTTCTGTTTTTAAACCAAAACCATAATGATTTTTATTTTCTAATTTATACTATTGTGGGCTTTCTAAAATTTTTCAATAAGCATGCATTTTATTTTATTTGTTTTTCGTATTTTATAATGAGGACAAATCTTTTAAAATTGTAGTTACCAATCGTGCATATTTATTTTTGAGACAAAGCATTGGAATAATTTTTGTCATATTTTGGTAAGTATTTTTATAGGTTTCATTGAAAGTAAATCGGATCTAAAAATTAACATGTAGGAAAATATATTCTTTTTTATATTCAGTCATCCAAGAGAGCAGTTTTTTTCCTTCACATCTTTTAAAAATCAGCATTTTCTAGTTTTGTTGGTATGCCTTGAGTGAGGGTGATTCTGGAATATTATATATTTTTGCTAATACTGTGAATGGGACTGCCTCAAACCAAATTACCAGTTAGTTGCTGGTTTTTACTAGAAATGCTTTGGAGATTTGTGGAGTTTGTCTTTATTGGGACACTTTCATGAACTTTTTTTAATTCTAATACTTTTAGTTGGAATCCTTCATTTCTTCAGGTTCAACTTAAAATTCTGTTTTTCATTTTATAATATTGATTCTTTAGTGCATTTTTGAAGCATTGTTAGGATAACAAGAATCTCCAAAGATATGCTAAATAATTTTAATAAAAAACATCTTTGTTTTTGCCTGTTTTTAAATAGAATGCTTCAAAAATTTCTCTTCTACAGACTGGTAGGTTTTAGAAATATGGTTTATTAAAGAAGTATTTTCTGATTTCTATTCTTAAGTTTTTACCAAAAAGAGCATTGAATTTTATCAAACTGGACATATTATTATGATAAACTTTACCTGTTCATGCTAAAAATACTTTAAAAATAGGGTCATATTCTATTTACAGAGATTTTCACATTTGTAAGAACTTCGTCTAAAGAGAGATTTCCCTTGTAGTGTTAACCAGGTTTAAGAACAGGATCTTTTTTTTTTCCTGCTAGAATAAGCTAAGAAATATTGAACCTAATTTTTTTTTATGAGTTGTTCTTAGTTTTATTTGAAAATTTGAAAAAATTTCCAGTTAACTCATTGTGTCATTGTAGCAAGGAAAGCAGTTTCTTGGCTAATGGTCTTCATTTCTTCACCAGCAATTGGTCTGTTCACATTCTCAGCCCCTTACTGTATCATTTAAAATTCTGTAACTTTGGTAAAATCATCTATTTTACTTTAGTGTCCAAATGCATCACCATTATAAATGGGCAACATATTCCCAAATGATTTTTGGTCTCTTTTAATTGTTTTTTAAATGTTTCTGGTTTAACTTTTTTCCTTGTTGAATTTACTAGTGAATTAAAAAAAATTTTTTTTTCTCTTCAAAGTGAGAAATCTCTGCTGTAGTATTTCAGAGAATATTTCTTATCACATTTGCTTACTTCTGCATGTATTTTTCCCCTAGAGGTATTTGCTTGGTTCTTCTTCTAGAAGTATATTTCTAGTGTTTGAAAATTTGCTTTTCTTATTAATAAAGACCTTTAAAGAAGTGAGTTTTCTCTAAACATATCTTATCTTTCAGTTCAAGGATCTGATGGGTACTACCTTTGTTTTCCATATTTTACAATGATTTGTTATTGTATTTCAAATTTATTCCCTGACCAGGTGATAGTTAAAATCTTTCTTTCATTGGTATTGTCATTTTTTTAAATTTAAAATAAAATATTAACTTTTTGGGTATTTTTCCTTTATTGAAATTTCCTGTTAATTTTTTTGCTGTGGAAGTTTTCCATATTCTTTCTGTGTTTGCCCTTTAAATTCACACCATAAAATTTCTCATTCAATTATTCAGTTATTAATTGTAGTTTTGCAAATTCGTATTTCCTTTTCCCCCTACTTTGTCTATTGTTATGACGAAATAAGGATTTCTGCTACAATTTTTATTTCAACTTCATCTTGTAATTCTAAGTTTCTTTCATGTTCTTTGTTGCAATGTGTTTTAGTTCATATAAAGTTTAACACCTTTTGTTCTCATTGATTATTTTGCCTTATCGTATAATAAACTCACTTTTTGCTTCATTCTGTTTGCTTTGTATTCTGCTCTGATATCATAATATGTTTGATATTTTCTGACTCAACCAATTAGTTTTACTCTTTCCACATCTACTTGTCTTTATCTTTTATGTAGAATATTCTTGGATTTTTTTTCCTTAACTACAACCTAAAGGTTTTTTTAAATAGGGAAATGTAAACCATTGGCATATCCTCTTATAATCGTTATACTTAAAACCATTGTGACCATATTTTATTTTTCTTACTATCTATTATTTGGCTATATTTCTTTTTTGTCTCTTCACTTCGGAAACAGTCATATTTAAGCTTCTTTTATGTCACTCAATTCTAAAAAGAAAACAAATATTTTTATATACTAGTAACTGTTGAGAAAAATCTGACACTTAGAATTTTTTCACTCTCCTCTTTTCCTTTTTCCATTCCTCATAGCTTATATCTGACAGAAATCATTTTTTAAAATTTTTTTGTACTTTTCTGTCATTGACACTGATTGCTTATTGCCATGACGCTGGAAATGCTATTTGAAGATGAGGTGCATGGTTAGGGAGTTTATGAACAGTTTTCTGCTATCAAATCTAGTAGATAATCTGTGAGAATTTCCTTTTTTTTTCTTTTCTTTTCTTTTTAGGAACATTCTAGATAGTTTTCCACTGCCTTTGGGAAGGTTACCATCTCTACAACTGCTACATTTGATCTCATCCTAATCTAAAGCACTTTTTCAAAGCAGAAAATCACCACTCTTAATTACATTTTAAATAAGAACATGAATAGAATAGTGGCTTGTATTCATCTCACACTTAACACTGAGACAACATGGTTGCATTCTCTGTCCTGGGAAGTTTAGACTTAGTAGCCTTTCTGTGTTTGTCAGACTCCGTGGGCCCTTTCCTGCTAGGAGAAGCGTGGACTTTAGAATTCAAACTACATCTCTGCCACTGACTGCAGGCTTTTCTAAAAACTGAGACTCTGGAAGAGTTGCTGAGGGTAGTCAAAGGGCCAATGTCTGATGATGGTTCCATTATCCCAGAGCTCCGTTCATTTATTTATACATCGATTGAACTAATTCTTTCTTTATATATAGCTTGTCTATTATGCAACTGCCCCATACAGTGGAGATTCTTTTTTGGAATGAGATGTGGAATACTTTAAATACCTATGAAATCAAGTGTACACTCAACACTGTTTCAGCTTCCAGTCTCAGCTGTTTAATCAGTTCTGGAAATTCTGTTCGCTCACAGTTGAAAGGATGGTCTGGGGCACAAATTGTTTCCTTAGGAGTTAATAGCATTAGCAATGGCTCACATTTACTAACCTTTTGCCACGAGCAGCCTCACTGTCAGTTTTGGAAAACCATACTTTCAACTCCGAGTCCCATGCATTTTTTTCATTCATAATATTCCTGGAGGGTTTAATCTTTCTTTATTATTTTCCAGCTTATCCTTTGTTTTAACGATTCAATATTCTGTAGTGCTCTCTGTCCACTCCACCCCCCACTACTCAGCTCCTAGTCTGTTCTAGATTATTCTGTTGAAAGCAATCACAACTTTTCTGTTTTTAAAACCCCAACCAGATTCAGTGGTCATTCTCTCCCATTCTTCTTCATCTGAGAATGAAGGTCGGCTATATCCTGACTGTGATTCTCGGCATCGTTCTTTACTAGAGAGACAGAGGCTTTAATGGTTTTCCTGCTATTAACCGAGTGCATTGAATAAGGTCTTCACATACTTTTAAAGTGTTTACTCTTCTTCCTTTTTACATAGCTCCTAAGAAGTTTCGTCTCTTTCTCTCTCAAGCTTTTATACACTCACTTAAGAGTTTCTAGATTTCTGATGTTTTAATTGGTGTCTCAATGGTCTTAACAGAAAGGAGTTACCCGACAGAACACTCTATCATCTACTCCATCATCCACTCAGAACATTGTTCTTCCCATATGACTGACTTCATCAGTGGAACCCGGGGAAAATGCAAACTACCTTGTCCATTACTGTAAGTGACCTTGATCACAAAACATAATGAAATGTTCTCAACTGTTGGAAAGGGAGACAAACATGAGAACACATTTCATTCTTTGAATCCTGTGAGCTCAGAGTTAAAAAGCTCTCTTTGACATCTTTTGATTTCTTGAAGTTTGACCTTTCATTACTAATCATTTAAATATAATTCTGCTTCTCAGCAACCTCCTTCCATCTGGGTATGTAATTCCCTCTCTTACAGAGCTTCTTAGAATTTGTCAATGCAGTTATATTTTCTTGCGAGAAAAACAAACCCTCTGAATAACAACAACAACAAAATCTTTCTTAAACAGAGACGGGGAGTGCTTTCACCACCACTACCACCTGCCTGTTGCCCAGATCTTTCACTTGTTCATCCCTGTGTTTCTTAATCTCTATCCCAGGAGTTCATCTTGTGAGTAAATCAAAACAACACATGCCCAGGGAGGAGCGGTTCCCACCCCTGTGTGTCATTGTGAGAAAGAGCGGCATCCACCGCCGCCCATACAACAAAAGTGCCCACAAATCTGAGTACTATCTTTGTGCGTTTTTCTTTTAAAAGCCTGAGATAAACATGCCAGGGATGGCAAAGAGAGTAAGGGCTTCTCTCATTCTTGTGCACAGAAAGGAAACCGGCCCCTTCAGGAGAGCTGTAATTGAAAATTTGCAGTTGACACACAAAACACCGCTTTAGCTTGCTCTGGAAACAGGAAGCTGGATGCCACGGCTAAATATTGCTAGCATTCCTATTTGTATCCCTGCAGTAAATAGTGTTATTACTGTAAAGCTGAGCAAGCATGACATTTCTGACTGCCTCTCCTTTTCAACAGAGAATCTATAAATAGTGCCTGTGTAGCATTTAAACATTTCAAAGCATCACGTTTTTGTTCATACAAATGTGTGATCGGAGCCATTCATGCCCATAAATATTTTTCCTCACAATCTGAGCTCAAAACAGCCACAAGCCGCTCCCATCACCCACAGACTATGGGACACTTTGTAAAATGTTGACCATTCCCAGGGGGAGAACATGGTAACTGGCTGAGGAGCCAGGCATGTACAATGTACCATTTCAACACCTCCCTCCACACCTTCCCGAAGACTCAGCAAAAAAGAAATCAGTATTTCCCAAAGTGAACAACCCTTTACCAAAAGATGTTTTTTGAAAAAGGGTTTTTTTAAATAAATAAGTTTGGGAAGCACCACAAATTATTGCCCTCCTCTTGGAGGTTCATGAACATCCAACATTTATTCCACAAATATTTATTGAGCGTGTACCAAGGCCCAGGATTATTCAGGGACTAGACATTAAACAGGGAACAAATCAGACAGAGTCCCAAACCTTCAGGAAGCTTGTAATTTGGTCTTAAATGAACACATCATACTGTTTTCCCATGGCTGCTGTGACCACAAGCTTGGTGGCTAAAACAACAGAAATGTACTCTCTTGCAGTTCTGGAGGTCAAAACCTGAAATCAGTACCTCTGGGTCACGATCAAGGTGTCCAGAGGCCATGTTCCCTCTGGAGGCTCTAAAGGAGAATCTGTCCCTATGTCTTCCTGATGCTGCTGGCATTCGTTGTCTCCTGGCCGTATCACAGTGTCTTCCATACGTGTCAAATCTCCTTCAGCTCCCACTTCTAAGGACTATTGTGATTGCATTTAGGGCCCACCTGGATGATCTATTGCCTCAAAATCCTTAATTTAATCACATCTGCAAAACTCTTTTACTGTGCAAGTTTCCAGCGATTAAGACTGTACATCTTTGGGGACCATTATTCAGCCTATTACATGGAGAAATGGCTCTAGGATGTCCTGTGGTAGCAACTGCTTTTCTGCTTTCATCTTGAACCCTCTATCTGAGAAATGCCTGCCTCACCCAGAGAATCCTGGCTGTCTTTTCCCACTGTGGAAAATGTTGGTCCACAGGCTGTCTGCTTGCATAGGAGGGGAGAGCTGTCCTGGTGGGTTCCCTTTGAGCGTTTTCCTCCCCGTTGGGTTCAATAAACTCTCCGTAGCTGACCCTGACTACATAGCAGGTTTGTTTTAAGGAGAAAAGACAGAGGACAGGACTCCCTGGACACGGAAGGCTGGGTGGTCACAGCCCTTCCTGGGCAGGGTTCCTGCCTTTCCTTTGCCTCTGGCTCATCACAGCTCCCAGACCTTTCCCTCTATTCCCTTAGAAAAGACCACAGGATAGAGGCATTTTCACAAGGATCTTTCTTAAAAATTACAAGAAGACAAAAGGGACGCAGACAAGGGACACAAAAAGAGCTAGTTCACCAGCCCTGGTTCTTGGTTGGTCAACACCTGGCTCTGCCCCAGCTCCTTGTTGTCTCCTGTGATTTCCAGCAGGTAGCCTCCTTGCTCCTCTTACTACAGGCCAAACCTCAACTTCATTTTTCCTATTTCAAGTTTCTGACACTCTCTATCACCTTCCTATTGAGCTCCAGGTTCTGGAAAGAAAAAATCTCATTTACTATGTGTTCATTCATCCAACTAAAACGTGATAGGCACTTACTGTATGCCAGGCAGGCACAGTGTCTCCCAGTTTCATGCCAGGTCCCTTGGATCTGTCTCCCAGACCTTCGGACAGAAAGAAAGAAACACTGAGATAAGTTTGAGGGCAGAGCTTGAACTAAAGGAAGAGTTTATGGAACTCCTAGCCCCTCCAAGTGTCGCCAGCAGGAGAGCTCATCCGATGACGTGAATGGGATCAAGATCAGTACAGGTTTAAAAAATAAGGTTTTGGACAATTCTTGTAGAGTAGAAAGTTTCTCTAGTGTTCATCAAAAAATTATTAAGAGAGAAGGAAAGGCTCCTGGGGACGCTCTGGAAGCTTCGAAGAGACTTCCATGAGAAGTAAAGTGTGGCATCCTAGCTCAGTCAGATGGTGAGGGGAGGGCAAGACCAGTGATTGACAAGGCTGTGCACCACTAGGACGCTGTAAAGCAGGAAAATCTGAAATCCGAGGGTTCCAGTGACAAGTAGCAAAGGGCAGCAACCCTTCAAGCATAGCTGATGTAAAGTTCTGGGCCCAGGAACTCCTCCCCGACGGGGGGGCTTATCATTTATAAAAGTGATAATATATTGTTATGTAATCGGTATCATTATATCATTGAAATTATTTTCTATGATATATAATTGATAATATATTGATTATAAATGTCACTGATAATATTGATATAATATTGATAATTTGTAATGTTGGTAAGGGGGTCTAGGCACCATCCTAGCTGCTGAGTTACAGCAATGGACACATGGTCTCCTGCCTTCATGAAGCTGACATGCTAATATGACGAGACCAATAATAAGCATATAAACAAATAATCTGGCACTTTCTCTCTCCTCCTCCAGCCCAGTAAATCCTCACCCTGGGCACCCCTAAGTCAGGAGGAGTACCACAAAACTGGCAGCCAGGGTTGTGTGGAGAATAGAAGACGGGGTAGAACAGGGAGTAAGCATGTCGTTAGATCAAAACCATCTTCGACTGCGCGGCGATTTACCAGCTGCAAGGCACTTCCACTTGACCCAGCTCATGGAATCCTCCCACCGACCCCAAGAGAAAACTATCCTCCCATGTTATCCCCATTGCAGAGATAAAGGCTCGAGACCCAAGCTTGCTCAAGGTTACACAGAGTCTGTACTCTCTTAATGTGGTGCTGCCCCACTGCACTCACCCAGAATGAAAGAGACGGTATGATCCCAGTTGGGTTAAAAAGCTCAGCCACAGAAACCAAATGCCAGCATAAAAAAAAAGCTACTTCTGCACAGAATTCCTTTCCTCAATGCTCACTTTGCTGGGGCAAGGAGACGGGGATCGCGTCTTGCAGACTCTGCGCTCTGTCCGCCTTGTACAAACTTCACAGTAGGTGTGGGTAAAATAGGAGCTCGGACCATCGCCACCTGATTTGATTCTGACTCTGAAGGAGGCAGGAGAAACCCATAGCCACTCTCGGACTGGAGGGTAGGGATTTTTACATATATTTCTCAAGCTGTCTTGGGCAGTCACACTAGTGGGTAGGGAACATAAAACCTCTGTTGACACAGCTGTAGACAATCCTCCTTGAAATGGAGCCCTTGGTCATTGTTTACAGGGCAACGGTCAATAGTGTATTTAAAAAAAATTTTTTTTTTAGTTTATAGGATATACTGACAGATAATAACAAAGCTACTGTACTTTCGCCTCCATCAACCAATCAATCACAAAAGAGTCAGCAATAATAATCAAATAAAGTTATTTCAGGGCACTTTCTCTACAGTGGGGTGATCATTGCTACTTTTTCACGTTATCAGATTACATGGTGGGTTGATAGCACCTGCTCCTTCCCGGCCTCTGGCTAGCAGGGGCAATTTTGAGGGGGCATTAGGGAATTCAAGCATGCACCCAGTGGAGACCTCCCTCCAACAGAGAAGAGTGTGTGCCTGGACTTCCCCCGTCCCTCTCCCAACGCCCAGGAGAGATGCCTGGTGCCCCATGCGAGCCATCTATGCTCCAGCTTAACGTAGAATGAGGCCTTCGCCTCGGCCAAGTTCAGGAAAGGTAGCCACTGTTTCAGGAAGGCTGGGAGCAGAGGTCAGCGTCCCAGGACTTGGGAAGGACACTCAAGCTGAGGATTGAAGGCTATTACCAGGGACCAGGCTGGACGACTTGCTAGGGAACTGCCGTTCCATAAGAAGCAAATAATCCGTTTGCTTTGTAATGAATGTGAGACACCAGCAGAGCTATCCTGATGAATGATAAACGGCCTCTTCTCCCTTCCTCTCTCCTTCTGTGCCCTGTCTTTCTTCTCCATTGACTTTCTTTTTAAAATTTTATTATTTTTGTAAAGGAATACCTACTCACAGTAAAATATTCGAACGATGTAAAGTACAAAGGAAAAAACCCAAAGAGCTCAAAATCTCACCACCTAAGAGATGACTACTGTTAACCTTTTTGTGGCAATCTGTGTGAGTGTGTGTGTGTGTGTGTGTGTGTGTGTAATTTCTAGTGCTTCTATCAGAGTACAACTCACTTGGGGTAAAATGCTCAAATCATCAGTTTACAGCAAGTTTAATGTCCCTCTGTCACCAGCACCCAGCTGGTGCCCCTTCCAGCCAAAGTTTCAACACTTTGGGTTCAAACTTTTATTAAACACCCATGATCCTAAACACAAACCTTGTGACAACCATGTATCCCTAAACTGGAATTTCAAAAATAGCCTACGCACTACTATTTAATCACCACCCCTGTCTATACGAACTCCTCTACAAACTGCCAAGGGCCAGTGTGCTCCTGAGCCCTGGCCCACAGCCCGGCTGCCTGCTGGAACCACCTGGACAGCTTTATAACTGCTGATGCTGGGCTCCTCCTCCAGCAAAGTTGATTTAAGTGGTCCAGGTGAGGAATCAAGGTGTGTGTGTGTGTGTATGTGTGTGTGTGTGTATACATGAAATATATAATCTCCCCAGGTGACCCTAATATGCCACCAAGGGGGCGACCTCTGGTCTAGGACTATTTTCTGCCACACAAATGCACTGCAAGTAGAACTCTGTCCCAACCCACCTGACCCCACAATGATCTTCGTGAGACCAGGCAGAGTGCCACGCACTCATCACCAAAAAGAAAACTGGGGCTCAAAGAGGTGGTGGTCTGTGCCCAGACTGCACGATGGTGGCCGGAGGTGCTCATGCTGGTCTTCTCAGCCTTGGGCCAGGTCATGGGCACTGGCCAAGTTCTCATGGAGCAGAGGGGGCACAGCCCTGAGGAAGGGCTCCCCCTGTCCCCTCCACCCAAATCATCTGCGGTGGGGCAGTGGGGCGGGGCTCAGCTGGCAGGTCACGTCCAGAGGGCCAACATCTTAGGATTCACAGGTAGGAAACGAGGCAGGCACAGAAATATGCTTGCACATCTGCAGACTCACTCTGGAAGGAAAGGAAGGAGGCAGGGAGGGGAAACTGTCTTCCTCTGGAGAATAGGCAGAGGTGGAGAGGACCCAGCTACCTGTATTACTTATTCAAAGTTTTTTTATTATTAAAAATTTTCAAATATACAGAAAAGTAGAGAGACTGGAATATATTACCTTTTTTAATAATTAAGGTTTTAAAATGAAGACATTAAAAAAAAGACACTTGAAGGATATTTCTAAACCATTAGCAGTTGAAATTAAGAGTGATGTTTCCATTAATTTCATGTCCCCTGAATTTTTGTTGTCCCGTGTAGTGTTTGAAGAATAGAAGCTTAGTGAGGGCAGGGATTTTTGTCCTTTAAACTCACTGCCGCTCCTCCAGTGCCTAGAACAGGGCTTGGCACACAATGGACAACAGCTGAATCTGTTGGTGAAGGAGTAAATGCGTGAACTGAGCACACGTGGCTTCTGCATTTGGGGGGAAACAGTTATAAATGGTTATATAAAAAATAGATGCAAGGAGAACAGTGTCCTTTTTTGTTCTGTCAGCAGGTGCTAAGCCAGGGATGAGATGGCAGTCTTCATTCTCTGGGGTCATGTCTAATTTTTTCCATGATGTAAAATTAAAGAGCATATGAGTCAAAGAAAGGAAATTGTAAGAATACTTGAAGGTTAGGATATAAACCCAGAAAACTCACCGAACATCTCAGCCACTGAATCTGTTAACTTATAAACGATGCAAGCTTGAGAATAATGGGCAGATGATTCATGACGGAAAAGAAAAACTCAGGTGCCAAGAAGCAGGGCCTGGGTCCTCTGAGTTCATATATTCTCCCAGTGGGGGGAAGGTGGGAGTAAGAGTGGCTCGTTGGCCTCCCGGGGCCATGACCTCATTCATAACCACTCTTGTTTTCTCTCCTGGTTGTCACCCACAGTAGTGACAGAGGGGGACCTTGCTGTCCAGCAGAGTAGAAAAAGCTGGCCATGGGAATGTGAATGGGAGACACAGTTGACCTCGGCCCCAGACACTTGACCCAGAGTGTTCTCGTCCTGGAGGGATGAGCTAAAATGGACTTCAGATGAACTGCAAGGGCCCGTGTTACTGGAAGGAATCATTTTTGCAGCCTTCCAAGGCACTCTAAACTCGCCTGACTTTCTTCATTCTATTCACATATGCAGTCCTGATTTGTAGAATTCATCCTTGAAAAGCTTCTGCTAATGTTCGAGAACCTAGGGAGATGGTGTCCTATGCTCCCTAAGGATATAAACATACCCAAGTCCATCCTTGCAGGTGGGCATTGAGGCAACGGATACATCTCTCCCCTCTGGATGAGGAAGAGGTCTGGACCTGGGCCAGGAAGACATGCTTGGTATTACTCAGGTGGCCCCAGAGTTTCAGAACCCCTTGCTTTGGGCTTCTATGCAACCAGATCAGCCACCACCTGGCAACTTCCAAGTGGGTGTGAATCCAGCCACACTCTCAAGAAGTCTTTGCAAATCAAATGATCCTAGGCATCCTCCGAGTTCCCATCCTTATAATCTTTCCACATTTATAAAAGTCACTGCCAAACTGTAAGATGTATTCTCCCTTCTCAGACAGCCTTGGACCTACTGAGAACAAGAACAAAAATAACAATAACTAACATTTATAAGACGTTTACATATTTCAAAGAGCCTTCAGATAAAATGTCTCACAATAGTTCTGTGATGAAGACATTATAATAATTATAATAATAATGATCATTCTTGTCCATTTTCTAAATGAACGGACTGCAGTTGGAAATTTTCCTGAGTTGTTCAAAGCTGCAGAGGGGCTGGGACTCAAACCAAGGCCTCCTGCTTCTAGAGGTGATCATCCTTATGTCACCCAGGCAGTTGGAGAAATCCATTCCTATCCAATATCTTATCTACTCCTATATATAAAAAGATCTCACTAAAAGACCTGGGCAGGAATCAGGAGGAGGGTTAAATCAAGGTTACTTGGGAGAGTTGTGTTTCCTCATCCACAAAATTAAGAGGTTAGACCAGATGATCTTTGGGTCCCCCTACGTCCTGACACTTTTTTTTTTTTTTTTTGGCCGCACCGTACGATCCTAATTCCCCGACCAGTGATCGAACCCGCGGCCCTTGTAGTGGAAGCACGGAGTCTTAACCACTGGAGTGCCAGGGAGGTCCCATGACATATTTTTTACTCTCTCAAAGGCCACAGCCAAAGGAGCAGGTCCCTAGTTAGGCACCAGGCTCTTCTGCCCAGGTAGACCCCACTGAAGGCAAAGAAGAAAATAAGACAATGTTCAAAAATAAAGTGAAATGAAAGGACAAAAGATTTCAGTGGTGACTTTTCCATGCGGAATTACCATTAGGTATCAAAGAGACAGTTGGTTTTCCACTCAGCAAACATTTATTGGGAGGTTGCCATTTGCTGGCATAGTTCTAAAAGCTAGAAACACAAAGATGATGGCTGGGCAACCTCTGTCTTCTGGTCAAAGAAAAGACTAGCAATTAAGAGCCAATCTGGTGAGGGCAGTGAGAGAAGGATGGGCCATCTTCCTGGTGGGGGTAGTAGGGATGGGGGTGGGGGACACTCTAGAGGAGGAGAGGTTTACACAGAGCCTTGTAGTAGGAGATCAGAGATATGCCCCCCATGGTTCCCAAACTATCTCCACCACCTCACTTGACTTTTTCTCAGTGGTGATGAGAAAATCCTTCATCCATCACTGTATAAGAAGCTCTAGACAGTTCCCTCAATTGCAGGAGGAGGCAATGCTTTCTTCTAGTAACAAACGAATGAGGAAGAAGGACTCTCCTCCTGAGACATTTTGCACCTCAGAGGAGGTCCTTTCCCACCCCCAAGAAGCTCACTCACCTACTCAACAGTTGAAGTACCTACTGGAAACTCACATGGGAGGTGCCCTGGTCAAGGGGTGAGAGAAACAGAGGCTGGGATGCCCACTAACTTTCTTGCCCTGCCTGGGATCCCTAGAAGATGGAATTATTGCTGGCTGCAGCCTCTGAGTCTTTGCTGCTCCTTACACGTCATGTATAAATTGCGATTTCTGTGTTCTCAAGCCTCTCCCCAACTTCCAAACACTGTAGAAGCTTTCTGTTTCTGTTTGGACCATGATGCAATGCTTCCATAAATCATCCATTGTGACCCTGTATAACAGCAGCAAGCATGTGTACAGCACTTTAGACCTAAGCCACTGGTCCTCTCCAGTCCCGGCCACGCAGAACCACCTGCCACTGGGCATCAGGCTCTCCTCTAACACGGGTGCTTTCACAACCCCCCTCTAAGCTCACGTGTGAAGAGAGGCATCCCTTTGAATCAGCAGCCAAAGTCACTGTATACACCCCAAGTCTGTATTTCACAGATGCTCTTGACTCCCTCTGCACCCCTTTCCAGCAGGGCTGCCCACACAGTTGCACTGAAAATGGGGATTGTCGCTTCCCTGAGATATCTCCATCATTTCCCAGACTCTCCTCCCAGGTTTGTCTTTCCCTTTTCAGCTCCAAGTTTTATCCATGATGTCCCTCTTGACTGGAAGGACACTCTTCACCCCTCGTTCCCTCTGCTGCCTTCTCCCAGTTTCACACTACTCAGGACGCCCACCCTATGTGGACTCAGGTCCTGCTCGCAGTTGTATCTGTGAACCAGCTCATCTTCCCCACATAGGTTGAAGGTGCCATGAGGATGGGTACCACTTTCCTCATATTTTTTCCCTGAAAATCACCTGCCACATGCCCTTGCATGTTCCAGATGTGCCATAGATCAGCACATATTGAACTGGAATCTGGAGAGAGAACAGGACAAAACATGGTCTCTCTCACACTTGGAGCAAATACATGAAAAACATTCAATATTTTCTCTGTGAATCTGGTGGAGATAGTGTAACCAGCAGTTCTACTACCCTGTATGGCAGGTGGCACTTAACTTTGTCATAGGCTTTCTTAACAAACACTTATAAGGCACCACCTGCATTCAAGGCCCTGGGGGGTAGGGTGGGGAAATAGCACAAGTAAACCCCCATTTAAAATATTTAGCTGATGCCTGAGAAAGTAAAAGAATTGTTAGGGTGTGTTTATTTGAAAACTTTGGAAAACACTTAAGGGGTGTTTCTAATTTTCAAAAGAATTGCTTTTTAAAAAAATGTTTAGCGTTCTTCAGAGGGAAAGACTTTGGAAAGTATATCCTTTGCTGCTGTCCAAAGAAAATGAGTTCTGTTCTTTGTCTGATGGCATTTCCTAGTATTTACATTGAGAAAAGTGGAAAAGTTTAACTCCTAACCATTGTCATTACTTTCAAATGTTAATGTCAAAGTATACAATTGTTTCTGCCATTAGGGATAGAAACAGTTTAACAGGTATACTGAGGTGTGTTATGAACAAAATGCTAAATTAAGGTGTTTAGCACAGAGTTATGAAATGTTAACATGATATTACTATTATACTTTAAGTGCATTTATTGAAATATAATTTACATACGGTAAAATTCACCCATTTGAAGTATATGATTTAATGGTGTTAGCGTATTCATAGAGTTGTGCAACCATCTCCCACGATCTAATTTTAGAACATTTTCATCACCCCCTTTAGCAGTCACTCCACACTCTCCCCACCCCAGCCCTAGGCAAACACAAATCTATTTTCTGTCTTTATAGATTTGCTTATTCTCGACATTTTATATAAATGGAATCATATCATATATGAGTTCTTTTGTGAACAATTTCTTTCACTAATGCTTTCAAGGTTTACCCATGTTGTAACATATATCTTTCCTTTTCATGGACGAATAATATTCACATTTTACTTATACCACATTTTATTTATCCATTCATGAGTTGATGAACACCTGGATTGTTTCCACTTTTCGGCTCTTATGAATAATGCCACTATGAACATTCACGCATAAGCTTTTGTGTGGGTGTATATGTCATTTCTCTTGGGTAGATACCTAGGAGTGGAATTGCTAGGTCATAAGGTAATTCTATGTTTAACATTTTGAGGAACTGCCAAACTATTTTGCAAAGTGGCTGCACAGTTTTACATTCCCAGCAACACTGTATCAGGATCCCAATTTCTCCACAGCCTCACTGACACTTACTACTGTCTGTCTTTTTTATTATAGCCATGCAAGAGTCTATGAAGTGGTATCTCATTTGTATTTTCCTGATGGCTAATTATGTTGGTCATATTTTCATGCACTTATTGACCATTGTATGTCTTCTTTGGAGAAATGTCTATTCAAATCCTTTGCCCATTTTCAAATGGAATTGTCTCCTTGTTATTGAGTTATAAGAACTCTTTATGTATTCTGGATACCAGTCCCTTATCAAACAGGATTTCCAAATATTTTCTCCCCTTCTATTAGTGGCCTTTTAACTTTCTTAACAACATAGTACTTTAAATAAAGGGAAAAGTAAGACAGAAACAATTCAAATTATCTAGACCTGTCTGTAATTTCTGTATGACTCACTTGCTGTTTCAAAATCATTTCTGTCTGTTGGCTTTCTGTTCTAATTCAAAAGTTATGAAGGCGAAGGTTTTTGTAAGGAAACAAAAATGTAAATGAAAGGACTAATTTGTGTGCTTTCCCAGAGTTTTTATTGAGGTTTTCCTTGGCCACTTTATTTCCCATTGCAAAATGTAACCAAGTTCCTGTTACAATTGTTTTTAAGGAAATATTTTTGTAGTTTAAGAAGAAATTAAATAATGCATTATGTGTTTACTATGGAAACAGTGTGGAAGCTTCGAATTTGTAGGATTTCAGGCTGTCGGTATAAATCAGGAAAGGGTTTCAATGGAGAGAATGTGAGAGTAAAAGCGACCAGCAGAAAGCAGACCAGAGGCCAGGAGAGAGGACCAGAGGCCTCCTACAGGGGAACCCAAAAGACCACATTCTTTGGGAAGTGACCACCCATAGAAGCCAGCCAGCAGCCTTGAGGATGGTATCCTTGATGGTACAGCATTTGCGTGTAGGTGTGTGTGTGTGTGTACACGTGTATGTGTGCATGAGCAGAGAAAGATAGAGACAGAGAGAGAGAGGAGGAGGAGGAAGAGGAGGGGAAGGAGGGCGAGGGGAAGGCATTATTTCCCATTGAAAATTTTTTTAGTCTTTAAAACCTCTTCAGTGAGCTCTGTCTTTGTAAACATACCTGTATGCCCAATTCTTTCCAGCTCAAGGAACATAGGGGACTACTTGTTCTCAGAATTGGATTTAGCATTTTCTTTTTTTGTTGTTTTTTTTTGTTTGCGGTACGCGGGCCTCTCACTGTTGTGGCCTCTCCCGTTGCGGAGCACAGCCTCCGGACGCGCAGGCTCAGCGGCCATGGCTCACGGGCCCAGCCGCTCCGCGGCATGTGGGATCTTCCCGGACCGGGGCACGAACCCGCGTCCCCTGCATCGGCAGGCGGACTCTTAACCACTGCGCCACCAGGGAAGCCCAGCATTTTCTTTTTAAGGAGGCGTCCGCTCTGCCCTCCTACTTAAAGCTCTCTCCTGCACATGTGTGCACATTGTATGCACCCAAGGTACTCAGTTACTCACTAAAGGTCCTGATCCCTCTGGAAATTAAATTCCATTCCAGTTTTTTGAACTTCACATATTTAGTTCATGACATAGGGGCCCTTGAAATGTTAAATCCAAAACTTGGTGTGGATTATCATTAAAAACTTGGGACTTGGTCTGAAACCCCATTTCTCTGAGCAGCAAGAGGAAAACACAGTTGCAAAGCCTGCAGCATGTCCATCCTCGGCTATAAATAAGAAGGGCTCGTTTTGCAGTAGTCTGGCTTCTAGGCACAAAATATCTGCCAGCATGTATGCTGTCTGTATTTATGCAGATCACGGACCCATGCCCTTCTCTTTGTTTCCTGTTGGTAAATGCCTTTATTTGTCCATAAATATCTTTCATCTCCATGACATGGACATAAAATCTATACTCTTCCCAGTGTGTATGAAGAGGGAAGAAGGGAAAAGCCTACTAGGTTGCCCTGTGTTCTCTTCACTACAACAGTGATACAAAATGTACTTCGAAAGCATTAGTTGTGTGCTTACCATGTTTTCCACACATCATCTCTAGAAGATCAGTGTTTTTTCAGCCTTCGAAGTGGTTAAGTAATTTGCCTGAAGTCACATGTTCTGATTTAGGATTTGAATCCAGTAGATCCTGATTTGGGAGCCCGGTGTCTTTGGATTTTAAATTAAAAATATACAATTTAGGGGAAGCAGATGGTTTGTCTTCATCATCCAAATCCAAAGTATTCTTTCCCAGGAAT
Organism: Mesoplodon densirostris; assembly: GCF_025265405.1. Taxonomy (NCBI): domain Eukaryota; kingdom Metazoa; phylum Chordata; class Mammalia; order Artiodactyla; family Ziphiidae; genus Mesoplodon; species Mesoplodon densirostris. Next base: position 107,754,623 of record NC_082664.1, read on the forward strand.
GGGTTTGCAGAATCACATTGACAGTGAAGTGGGGCCAGATGGCCTGGGCTTGAATCCTGGCTCTACTTCTTCCTGGTGCTGTCATCTTAGGCATCTTGACCTCACTGTTGTCATCTGTAAAACACCTATCTACCTAAAAAGGTGTCATCAGGATCCAAGAATATAACCTATGCAATGGTAAACCCTCAGTTAATATTAGCTACTATGACTAAGATCTGTATATCCGGGCTTCCCTGGTGGCGCAGTGGTTAAGAGTCCGCCTGCCGATGCAGGGGACGCGGGTTCGTGCCCCGGTCCGGGAAGATCCCACATGCCGCGGAGCGGCTGGGCCCGTGAGCCATGGCCGCTGAGCCTGCGCGTCCGGAGGCTGTGCTCCGCAACGGGAGAGGCCACAACAGTGAGAGGCCCGCGTACCGCAAAAAAAAAGAAAAAAAAAAAAAAAAAAGATCTGTATATTCAACCAGAGTTGGAATGCTGAGTGAAAGGAATGCTTTTCTCTGAGCAGAATTAATCAATTTGAAAGCATTAGAGCTCCCTGCCCCCCCCCACCTTTAATGCAATGGGTGGACTTCCCCAGGAGTCAGGTATAAAATTAGTTTGTTCAACAAATGCTGTTAGAACCCTACTGTGGTGCCAAGTTCTGAGCTGGGTGCCAGGGATAATACAGTGAACAAAACAGACACACTCCCCCATTCTTCATACTGCGGAGCTCACAGTCTGGTGGAAAAGACACGAATTATACAATCAGACCCATGGTGAGTAAGAGCAGGCTCCTCTGGACAACACAACAGAGACAACTGCTTCTTCACAAAGTCAACTCTTGTCTCAAGTTTTTTTAAATCTAAAATTTACCTGGAAGTATACTTTTTTCTTTTACCCAAGAAATTGTCAACCTTGTTGACAAACCCTGCTTAATGTTAGCTCTGATTACAAATGGCAAATTTAATTCAATGTTTTTCACACATCAAATATTTAAGTAGTTTTTAAAAAGAAATATCTCACAATGCCAACTGGAATCTTTTCTGGAGCAAGATGTCATCTTAATGAGAGTTTAGAATGTAGCGGTGGGTGGAAGATGTTAGGATTCTTTAAAATGTTGGTTTGGTTTTTACAGGGCTATTACAGAGTCCAGAGGGCCTAACTTTTCCTTTGGATGCCATTAAATTCCTAGAAGGCATCCTGGAGCGTTTCTCTGGATGTGTGTGCTCCACTTCTCCTTCATGATCTGCCCTTAGAGGGCTCAGGACAGTGGCTCTCGGTCCATGTGAGTCATAGATTCTGCTCCAGGATGCTCTTTGGGGGTGAGGGATGCTAAGAAAGTGGAACTGATCGAACTGGGTATGGCAGAGGGACCCTTCCTCAAAGCAAGGTGGCTCAGGACAGGTCTGACATCTCCTGAAAGGCAGGGTCCCAAGTGTGGAAGAGGGGTGTAGGTTTGGTGAGAGGGAAAATGTGGGACAGGAGGCCACCAGCTGGGTGACTGCAGTGCCAGAGGCTTCAAACTGCAGGGCCACCTCTAATGTCTTGCCAGCAGCTAAGGCTTCAGCAACCTTCCAATTAACACAGAACAATGCAGAAGAAACAAAGAATAAACCACTTACAGTTTAACCTCTGGAGAGAGAAGACAGCTTCCTGCCCAGGTCTGTACTTTTTTAGGACCTAGAGGAGTTTGCAGAGTGGGAGCGATGTGCAGTGCCGTTCTTTCCCTGGGTCCCTCTGCGACGCATTCTACGGGGACTTCGGGGCTTGCCCTTGGTAAGTGAAACAGTCCAAGCGTCGTGGCAAAGATGCTGAAGGTGTGTAATCCAGTTCCACATAGAATTCGACATAACGAGAGGAAATATGGTATTATCCCTATTACCTTTAAATAGCTCCCTCTTCAACACTCCCTTTTAAATCTGCACACAGACTCTCACGCGCAGGCGCAGTCCTGCACGCATCCCTCTGAAAGTGGCAGAAGCCAAATGCTTTGAGTTCTCCAGGATTTGAGCTTTGTCTCTCCAGCCCTCAAATATATACATGACTCTTCACATCCACTTCAACTGCATAACTCCTTCTTTACCCAGATATCGTCATGACGATAAATATCTTGCGGTCCTCACCATCCGCCACTACCTTAGCCTTATGTAATCCACTGGCATACAGGCTTTCTCAGTGTGTCTGTTTGGTGCCTGTTTGTATCATTTTGATTTTAGGTCCATCTGGTACTGACTGTATCTTTTCTGTACACAATGCATTCAGTTACTGTTAAACAATAATAGTTATTTAATAACAGCAACGTGTGCTTCTCAGGGAGACCGGACTAATTTAAGGGCAGGTGAGCTGGAGGGAGGAGGGTTGCAATATTCCTCCCCGAGCTTTGGGTTTCTTCCAGGCACCAGTTATCTATTCCTTCCCCAGGGGTACTGATCCTGGAGTTCAGGAAGAAAATAAAATGCCCTCAGGGTCCCTTTGGAAAGTAGAGATTTGTCCTTGAAGTGCCAGGAAAGACAGTGCTTCCTTAGTCCTGAGTCCTGGTTGGCAGCCCCTTAGGTTGATGATAAGAACCCCAGCTGCATGGGAAAAGAATAGGGAGGGCATCTTGAGGTGACTTTCCTTTTCGTTCCTCCTATATCAAGTTGGCATCTCCATGGCTCAAGATATGAAAGATTAACTTTTTCTTTATTTCTCCTATCACAGGAAGGGAGGGAGGCACCTACTTGTGGAAAATTGGCTGAGGGTGAGTTTTCAAGGATCCCTTGTAGGTATGCCACTGAGGGGTGGCTTGAAAATAAGGTGGGGAATTAACCCTCCCAGAACTTTTATTAGCTCCTTCAAAACCATCCCCAAATTGAGAGACCTTCTAATTGCTCCTCAGAGTGAGGTCCAGGACCAGTAGCATCAGTTTCTCCTGCGAGTTCATTAGATCTACAGAATCACAGAACTCTGGACCAGAATTATCATTTTAACAAGATCCCCAGAAATGTGTATGCTCTGAGTCAGTGGTTCTCTCCTGTGGCTGCATGGCAGCATCATCTGGGAGCTTTTCAAAAGGACCCAAGCCTCTGCCCACCCTGTAGCAGCTCTGTGTAGTTTAGGAAACATTGATTCAGACAAGAAGGGGCTCTGGAGCCCGAGTTATATCTCCCTTAGCCTCTTAGTGGATGTGTGAATTCGGGACAGCTCTATGCTGGCTTCTTTGTGAAACTGGGGTCATAACTGTAGCTATCTCATAAGATTATCCTGAGGATTAAAAGAGATGGTGTTTGTAAGCTCTGAAGCACAAGTCCTCAGTAAACAATGCCTATTGTTATCCAAACAGGATTTAAGACAAGTCCCCTGGAGCTCTCTTCCCACCAGAGTGCTGGCCTAAACCCCTTTCTTGTTGATGCTGCAGAGCAAGTTTTAGGTGACCCACTTTGCCTGGAGATTTCTTTGAGCTTATCAGCCACTCTAAGTCGGCACATTCTATTGTTCTTCCTTAGTAAGTTCAATGAATTCTCATTGCCCTGCGATTGATGCGGGAGGAGGGGGGCGCGGGAAACACCGCTTAAAATAAATCCACTTAAAACAGAAACCAAATTTTTTACCAAATAATGGGAGAAGCAAGTTTAATTGGAACTTAATACTAAAGACATAAACTACAATTTAACCAAACTTAATCGTCTAGGTAATAATCATATGCAGATTTTCAGAACAAAGCATAACTCAGCTGTCATTTTTAGTGGTAGGAGGTCTGCCAAAATTGTTCTAGAATGATAGGTTGATATGATTTTGTTAAAAATCAGGGCTGACCTTTTTCTTCCTTTCCTTTTTTTCTTTGACAATTCATACTGACTTTGTAGACAATTTGTTTGTCCTTGCATTGTTAGATATTCTCAGCATTGCCACCATCAGAGAGAGACTGACCTAAACAATATTAATGTGATAGGTGTGAGTTGGTCTTACTCTTATACCTGGAAGGATGTTCAATTGAAGAAAAATATTGTAATATTCAGTAGTCAGTCTTCCATACTGTGATCACTTTTACTTCTCTATGCAACCTTGTAGTTGTTAGTCCGTGGCTAGAAATTTTCAGATCGAAGGACCCTTAGTGTCTAAATTTGGTTTTTTAAAATACACAAATTTGCTAATTCCTTTAAAATGACATTGCATTTCTCAGAAACTTCATCTTAACCCTCTTCTTTGGAAGAATTCATTTATATTTTCTAAGACTGTTAACTCTGAAGGTAACCTTGGAAATCATGTGTTTCAATTTCCTTATTTTCCAAAAGGAGAAACTGAGACTTGGGGATGAGGGGGTTGACTTTCTGAGACCACTGAATTGACATGAGCAGAAGCCAGTGTTTTGTTTCACACAAACTGACTGTTTTAATTAGGTCTCTGAAGCCCAGGATGATGGATGTTCGTGTTTCCCATGTCACCAAAATGCCTAGCCCTAAAATGCACAAAATCTTATTGGAAATAATTCCCCCCCGCCCCCGCTTTTTTTCTTTTACAATTTTGTGGATATTAAGAGTGGAAAGCAGAGCTAGGAAATAAAATACAAATTTCAATTGTCCAGCCGTTTTCTCACGAAGCTCAGGGAGGCTGGCAGGGGGAGTGGGGGAGGGGCAGGAATAGGGTCACCAAGTCAGAACACCTTTAAGGAGGGTGCTGATGATGAGGGGGAACAGAAGGACTCCAAGGCTGGAGCAGGAGTCTGTGAGCAGGGGCTGGCCTTCCAGCCTGGATCTAGTGCTGGACTGAAGGTCCATGCCAGATCCAGCTGGCTTCCACGGTGAGCTCCTCTGCTCGTCATCTGACCCCGGTGTCTCCACACCTTCCACCCATAGGTGTGGATGGGGAAGCAAGGGAGAGAGAAGAGAGTCTCTTTAACCAATGGGGGAAATGAGTGACCGACACTGCCCCCCAGTAGGATGTGCATATGTTGACCTCCAAATTTCTGATGGAGCCACGGGACCCACAAATATGTAGAGAGGTGACAGAGCCTGGAGACCAGTGAACATCTTCAAACCTCACCTGCAGGGAGTGCTGAGTCTGAACCACCAACAGAGTAGAGCATGAGCCTCCCCCACCTCATTTTAAATGACGTCAAGAAGGGTTTTTTTTTTTAAGTTTTTCTCCAAAAAACTATTATTGCAGGCAAAACAAAGAAAGGAAAGCTTCAAAATTATTTTTCATAATTCCAAAGTCCCCTTGGAATTATGAAGTTGCTTGAGGATCCTAATTCAACCTGGCTTTATTGGGAGACAGAGGGCTAAGTATCCCTATCAAGGAGTGAACTGTGCCTTCTCTAAACAGATAAGAGCGTTAACGTTTCTTGCATCGACTTGTCCACAGAATCTTGGCAACTCTTGGCAACTCTCTCCTTCAGTAGCTCATCTCCGACAACAACAAAAAGCAGTCATGTTTCCTAGGCTTCATCTCTGACAAGGAAGAGGAGGTGGCATCCTCCCTGGAGAGACCTGTTGAATTAGTGGCTATGGAGATGCGTGGGCTAAACAGGCTTGAAGGGGAAAAGATAAAGGGAAGCAGGCATGCCTTCTGGGAGATAAAAGCAGGGGAAAGGAGGAAAGAACATGAGTAAATGACAGTGAAAACCAATCCAGAGCCAAGAGTTGGACAGATTCTGGCATAGAAAGAGATGTATTAGGAGAACTATTCAGTGTGTTAATGGCCAAAGTATTTGACTTTAGAAACAGCAAGAGTTATTTCTTTCTAGAGCAGTTGTTAACAGCTTCCCCTGTGAGACCATCTGGTTTGGAGAATCCCAACATAGTTATAAAGCGTAGCAAGGAGGAACTAAGGGCTTTACAACTAAGGGAGCTCAGAGCTCTTCCAAACAATTGTTTTCTTGGACTTTTTCACAGCGTGGGACAAAAAGGGCTACTTAAGTTGGGCATAGAGGTGTACAGCTACTTGTGGACCATGATGGGCAAGGGCATAAAGCTGGTAGGCAAGCTTCCTACATATGCAACACGCCAAGAACAGAGAACACAGGCTGTGCGAGGGGGAGCTTTTCTTTCGGTCCCATCTATACACAAAAATGCCTGCTGTGGAGAGAGGAAAGTCCACAGAAGGAAAAAATGTTTTAGATAATGTGTGCTTTCTGAAGCTTGATGGTTTTATATGTGGTAACAAGATGAGAACTTTGTTCTGGGGTATCTGACAGGGTTTCTCTGCGCATCTAATGGGACCAGGGGAAGCGTGGCATCACCTGCGGCTTCTGAGTGTTCAGAAGCTTTTCGGAGTTCAGGTCTGTCTGTCAGACTTGTTTTGTTCCAAAAGTTAAAGGCCTATGGAACCCCATCAAGAGTGTCCTTAGGATGAGTGAAAGTTGCAGGGCATATGGGAATATTATGTATTTTCCCAGCACATATGTCTTACTAATATTTTTATTCTGAGAGGCAATACATTGTTTTAATTCAGGTTAGAAGGCACAATCCTAAAACAACAAAACTTTTTAAGAAATTACATCTTTTATTTTGAAATAATTGTAGATTCATATGCAATTGTAAGAAGTAAGACAGAGAAATTCCATGTACTCTTTTCTCAGTTTCCCCCATGGTAGTATCTTGCAAAATTATAGTACAACATTGCAACCAAGATATTGATCTCGATACAATCCACAGGTTTGTTCAGATTTCCCCAGTTTTACTTGAACTCCTTTTTTTGTGTGTGTGTTTTGTTTTAAACAATTGTATCACATTTGTAGGTTCAAATATCCACCACTTCTGTTAAGATACAGGAATTTTCCATCAGTGAAAGGATCCCTCCATTGCCCTGTTATAGGCACACCCACTTCTCTCCTTCCCTCTCCCTCCTCCTTAACCCCTGACAACTGCCCATCTGTCCTCCATTTCTGTAATTTCCATTTCTATAATTTTGTCATTTCAAAAATATTATAGAAATGGAATCATATAGAATACGAACTTCAGGGATTGGCTTTTCCACTCAGCATAATTCCCTTGAGATCCTTCCAAGTTGATGCCTGTATCAATAGTTCCTCCCTTTTTACTTCTGAGTGATAGTCCACGCTGTAGATATACTGCAATTGGTTTAACCATTCACTCTAGAAGGATACAGTTTTTCAGAGTGAAATATGCTAAATTTTAAAAGTCAAATGTACCTTTGAAATTCCTCTTATACAAAACTTAAAAACTTGAATGTAAAAGAAAACATTGCTTTTAAGGTGTGTGTGTGTATGTGTGTGTGTGTGTGTGTGTGTGTGTGTTTTCTCAGATTTTATGTTTGGAGGAAGTTTTTCTTAATCATGGCAGAGTAGTACTATTCCTGATCATAACCTGAAACTGATATCAAACATCATATGAAAAAGACATTGTGACAAATGAGAATTGTGCAGTATTCACATGAGCACTTAAAATGAAAATATTTTTTACCTTTTCTTATATTTTATAAAAACTCTTGATTTGGGGTGTTTATTTCCTGTTAGTACATAGGATATCCTAACCCCATTTTTAGTCATCCTGTGCAGTGTGTCCATCCGGCTTCCAACGGATTTTTAAAATTCTTTTGTTAAATAAGTATCCTAAAAAGAATGTAGACTTTAAAATAAATGAACGCCTCTTTTGTAAGCAATGTAGACTTTTTCAGCTTGATTGCAGGTAGAATAAATGAACTATCAAATAATTTCTTGTTTTAACAGGGGTAACACCCTCTCTTTTCATTGAAAATAACTTTAAATCATCAATAGTCATTTAAATAATATTATCCTACCTCGAGCCTCGAGTTTTTCTATTATTTTGAAATAATATCGTTATGCATTTTTGGCAAATTGCAAACATATTCTTTGCCTATAAGTACTAGATCTAAAAGAAAGCCATGAATATAACAAATAATTCTGATGTTAAATTCCCCTTACTATTTCTGGAAATAATTTTTTTTAATTCAGGTCATTTTATATACGAATATTTATATAACACTTTGGTAACTTTATTATGCTTATGACGTTAATTTTAATTTTTTTAAGCTTTCAAACTTGACTCCAAGAATTTTTATAATGTGAAGCGTGATATACATCCAAGTTGTCTTTATGTCTTCTAAAACTAAAATCACTAAGAATTCTACCACTTCTTCATTAGTAAAAAATGGTTGATTTCTCTCTTTTCATTTTTTATTTATTTTTTTTGTGTGTGTGATAACGCAGGCCTCTCACAGTTGTGACCTCTCCCGTTGCGGAGCACAGCCTCTGGATGCACAGGCTCAGCAGCCATGGCCCATGGGCCCAGCCGCTCCGTGGCATGTGGGATCCTCCCGGACCGGGGCACGAACCGGTGTCCCCCGCATTAGCAGGCGGACTCTCAACCACTGCGCCACCAGGGAAGCCCTCTCTTTTTATTTTTTTAAGCAGAAAGTGTGGGGAGTTAAGTTTTAGAGCCTGTGTCCACTCTTTTCCAGGAGTCAATTAGAGCTTCCTGTAGAGGAAAGAGGCAACAGAAACGCTTATCCAAAGCAGCCTTTGGAAAGCACTGCTTTTTGTCACATGTCTGAGCTATCAGGATACAAGCAAGGTCCATCCTACCAGAGGAAAAAACAAAATCAAAGCAAAACATAAACACACAGCAATCAAACACAGAAACAACAATTGAGGGCTTCTCCTTTATGTTTCCCCAAGGGTTTCATTTGAATTTGCCAATCTAAGCAGCTCAGAGTCTTTGAGAGAGTTAGTAAGTGTTTGAATATGGGTACTTTCTTGATCTAGATGTAAAATATCAGTTCATCTGCTACACAGAACATAATTCTTTGACTTTTGGAAAACACACCTGAACCTTCCTGTGTCCAGTTGTGTGGAGTTGTGAGCAATCACACACGTCAGGGTGTCACACTCTGTTTTAAAAAAAATAAAGTTTTAAAAAAAGTTTAAAATTTGAAGACTACATTAAATTCAGTGTTAAAAACAAATGTTTCAAAAGTCTTTCCTTTTCAAGAAAAAAAAATGTTTGTCTATTCATAGATATAAAAAAATACAGCCCAAACCACGTTACTTCTAGGAAACAGATCTGGGTGGAGAAACACTTTGATTTTTCTCATTTTCTGCTCGTTTAGATCGTTTGCATCTTTATAAAAAAAATTAGTATGTTCCGTTGTGTAACTAAATCCTTTTCTTCACGTGTTTATGTTCAGTTTCTGTACCTATCTACTTCTGAGAAAACTTCAAGAAAAAAGCATTAAAACTACAGGACACAGATAACCTGAAGGAAACAGAAAGTAGAGATGTTCAGTGCTGATTATAGTCAAATAGGCAATGACTTTGGCTCAAAGCTCCCTGGAGACTCCAGGATAACAGAAAAAAAAAAGAGTTCTTGTCCATGCTGTGGGGCTAAAGAGTGGTGTTTTTTTTTTTTTTTTTTTTTTTTAAGAGAGCTTACAAATTAATCCACTTCTGTAAAAAATTTTCCTAGCACTAAACTCAAGCAGAAATTGACACGTAGATCCTTGTGAAAGGGTGAATGGCCCAGAGAACAACATTTTCAAATATTATTTTACGAGAGAGAAATTCTGTTCAAATAGATCATTCTCAGAATCACCCTCTAGGAAAACCTCTAAATGGTAATTGAATAAAGGCATTTCTGAGACTCTGTAATCCTGATGATAAGAACACACACACAAAAAGATATTACTCTATATTTTAAAAAGTGCAAGTTACTATTGTTTGATACTGTAGCATTTACACATTTTAAACCTGGAGGGAGATGCCGTCTGCTTTGCATCACATTTCTAACATAGCAGCCCCTTGTTCCAGGTATGGATGGGGCATGGTTGTATTTTTTTTTTTTTTTTTCATTAAAGCATGGAGAAGAGAAAGGGATGGAAATGATAAAAATTAAAAGAGAAAAACAAATCCCCACGATCATTATTTGGGAAAAAAAGAGAGTAAAAAGTATAAAACACTCCAATCACTGGAATCTTTTCCATTGTTTTCTCATTTTCATTTTTAATCATTATAATCATAGAGTACATGCAATTTTGTATTCCTTTTCCTAGTGTACCATTAATCAGGAGTATTTTCCACATTGTTGGACAGTCCTTTTACATATCACAAATGCCTTCTTGCATTTTTCATACAGGTAATTTTTGCCTTAAAACTGTAGAATGACAGGACATTTTGATGGCTCTTAATACATATAGATATTGACAGATTGATTTTCAAGATTACGTATACTGATTTCATATTTTTACATGCTCGTTTTGGAAATGAGTCTCACCCCAATTGGTTTAAACTGAAGTTCTTTGGTTATTAGACAGTAAAGCAAAAATACAATGTTTGAACAAACACTTCTATATTTTCAACTAGAAATATTTCTTTTCCTAGTCATAGAAAATATAGAAATAGAAAATATTGCCCAGTTTATCTGTTGGGGTTTTTTGGTGTTGCTGTTATCAATTTGCTTAAGCTCATTATATAATAAAGATATTAACACATGCTTGGTCACACGCCACAAATGTTTCCCCCCTTTTATTTGTTTATTTTGAAACATGCCCAAGTTTGTATCTCAAGGCAGCTTCCCTCCATCGTAAAACACTCTCTACTTCCCAGCTGGTGAATGCTCAGAAAATGCAAGCTGATTTTTATGTTAGGCTAAGCAAAACGTAATTAGGAAGATAAATTTGCTGCCACCTCTAACATACACACAAAAATCATATGCCACTTATAAATCGATGTCAACTTCAAATGGCTTTTGGATTTCCTAGAGAGACACAGTATAAGAGGTGGTTCTGAAGACCGAATATGGGGTGATTCAGTCTTCTTTTCTGTAAAATGATAAAGTCATATTGTAGTCTTAGGAGAAAATAAAAATGGGAAACAATTTGAAAATGTTAAAAGATGTCATATGTAATGCAATGATAACAATAATGATAGTACCAAACAATAAATATAACAATTAAGGTAATTAAGGTAAAAAAGAGGATCACTTTATTTTTGCCACTTCTTCCTAGTTGGTGTGCATACTTGTGGAAATTGAACCCACAGGATCTGAAGGGGGTCACACACTCCATCTGGCCCAATGCCATAGCTATGATTTAATTTCAATTACAGCCAGGACAATTGATACACATGCAGATGAATTTGATTTCCCCTCAGAATGTTCTTTTTTCAGGTAAAAATATTAGTTTTAGGAATGAGGTAAAAAGTAAAAGAGAAAAATAAAAAACACCCATTGTTCCATCATTTAGAAATAACATCTATTAATTTTATTCCTTTTTTCCCCTTCTTTAGAGTATATATTGAAGTTTATTTCCTAAATACATGGGGTGGTAAATCTATGAAATTTGGTTTTGCAGTAAGGAAAATGACAAAGCTATGCATCTTTATGTGTTTGGTGGAGGATATTTCCCACTTGTAGTAACTTTCCATAGGTGTGGAACTTTAAAAGGCTTGACTTACTTGTAAAATATTATCGAAAATTTGGGCTGTCTTTTGCTGGCATTTAAGTCCTCTTAAAAGCAAAACAAAATGAAATAAATAAAAGGAAACCCAAGAGAGTTAAGGCAAAAAGAAATCTTCTAAGAAGCAGAAAATTAGAAGCCACCACACCCCCAAATAAGTTTTCTCTCTGCACACACATGGAGCTGGCACTTGTGTGTGACACACGGCTGCTGAGAACAGGACAGTTCTGCCGAGATGGGCAGGGCTCAGCTCTTTGGTGAGGAATTCTCAAGGAGGCAGGACCTTCTTCCTGGGCATGCTGTGCTGCCCACTTTATCCTTACGAATATATTCACTTCTGGTTTCTTGGGCAAGTTATAATCTCTCAAGTTCCTTCACAGGTTTCTCCCACAGACATTTATTGTCAGCCATCAGGTTTTGGGGCAAGAGCTGGGGCTGCGGAGACCAACGGTTTGTCTACTGCCTTCCAGGAAGCCCCACTTACTCCAGGAAGCCAGGCAACGAAACCAGTGGCTGTCAATGGGGTGAATGCTGTCCTTCCGTGACACCATCTCCCTTTTCCCCCGGTAAAGTCAGAGTCTGCTCACTCTTCAACACTCGCCTTTTAATAAAATTCATTTGAGAAAAATAAATCATGGAAATTATCATAAAGCAAGATGGTAAAGAAAAAAATAGTATCATTAGAGTCATTGATTTATAATACTTTACTTACGATCCTTATATTAGTTTCTTTCCTACATCATAGATGTTTAAGGATCTCATCATTTTAGTCTCTTATCAAAGTTGAATATGTAATTCAATCTTTGATATGAAATAAAATAGCAGCTAACATATTTCTGAGCATTTACTATGTGTTAGATACTTTGCCTGTACTATCTCATTTAATTATTTTATCTTTAAAAACTTCTCATCTCATTTTAATTTTTTTCTAAATAAAGAGTTAAATAGTACTGTCTAGTGATGTTGCAAGTTCACAAAGCGTGTAGGTAGCTGAACTTGGAACTGAACTCTGTTTCTATAGTTTGACAGCCCCTCACTGGTGGGGACTTGGGTAGAAGAAATATTTACAGAAGAAAAAAGGAAATATTTTTATTTCATTAAAACCAAATAAAAGAAAATTTCGAAAAATGACAAAAGTCTTGTTTTGTCACATGGGAAACCACAAGATTTTTTCATGTAATTATTTTAGATATGGAGATTTCTCTTAATGGCACAATAATTAAATATCCGTGAAAAAAATCATTCTCCCCTTTTTGGGCAATGTCACTTATTTGTCATAAGTGACAAATAAGCAATTAGTCGAAGTCAGGAGGGAAAGTTTACTGTGTCAGAGAATAATCATAGTTAGCTCTGGGTGTCTGTAGTTCTTAATGACACACTAGATATCATGCAGTAATAAATGCTTTTTTTGAAAAATGGAGCCAAGAGTATGGAAAGTAGCTATTAATTTGGTATGGCATGGTTTAGCTAATGTGACTTGTTATTCTATTAATATTTTGTCATTAGCTGCCAGGCAAAAGTACAAGAATTATGAAATGCTACCTTGTAAGTTACTTCTGAAGAAGAGAGAGGGAATTCTCTCTAGTCTTCTACTGCTCATGAAAGCTCTTAAGAATATATATATATATATATATATATATATATATATATATATATAATGAACAAAAAGGGAAGTCAATTTATAATTTAAAGAGAATGAAGAAATATAACAATAAGCAATTCAGTTTTTTTAAAAGGCTAAAAATATTTTTTCCAATGAAGGCTAAAGGATTTTTTAATGCACCTCTCCATGACTATAGGCTATTTTAACTCTTTTCAAACACCTAAATTTAGAAAAATTCCATACAGGCTTGATTTGTCTCTGTTACACAGACTTCGTTGCTATGACAGCAACATGATACAATTATTTATTGCCATGACAATCTGCTGTAGGTTTTAAAAATACGTTATCTATTTTTATTAGTGTTGTCAATTGTGCTGGGAAGGGATACCACCACTTCACATAATCGAGAAAGCCTGTAATGCAGGGAACAAGTGGAAATCATTTTGCTGGAGAGGCAGAGCCCAGAACAAGCCAAATTCCTTGGAATCCTCAGTGACACGCATATCCTCCACTAACAACAGCATCCTGGCCAGCTGTCTGTCTGCAGCGAGCATTTTGGCGGGGGATGTGGGCTCCATTTATGCTTTCCATGTGGCTTCTGCTTTGCCACGTTGGGTCAACATCAGATAGGACCGGAAGCACAGAGAGCTTTTCGCGCACAAGGAATATGCATCTATTGTACCTTTTCAGGAAGAGAGATCTGTGTGTGCTTCGTGACCAGACTGATGGTGATCTTCCTGTCCTGAGAAGGTGCCTGGGGTTGTTTGTGGGTGGATGGGTGGGACTGTTACCCAACCCTCACAGTGCCAAAATGGTGCTCAGTGGTGCCCAGCTCTTAGCCCGCTTCCCTCTTTCCTCTTCTCTCTCTTGGGCTCCCCCACCTGCCAGTCCTGTAGAAAAATAATAGAAATAATTCTACTTTTGGTGCTCAGTGAGTGTTTTATCCAAGAATTATGATATTATTTGCATTTGAATCCATAACTGGATCATCAGCAACCAACCAGCTAGTTAAGTCATGCTGGAAAATTAGTTTTGTTTGCTGGTTCTAAAATATAAAGTTTTCCTTCTAAATTGATAAGAAAAAGTCATTCGTCTCCATACAGTTGGAAGGCTGGTTAAACATGTAAGATACCTTCTGTGTGACACAAAGTCCTTTAGCTCTCTATGATCATTTATTGTCACGATAATTCATGCAAGTGATCCTACTATCATTCCCATTTCTTAAACGAGAACACTGAGGCTGCACTGAGAGGGAAATTGTCCAGAGTCATCCAGCTAGTACATGGTGGGGTCTGCCTGATGCCTTGATGTTCTTAAGGAGATGGTCACAAGGAGGAAATGTTTCTGACAGAAATATGGTTATAGGTTGGAGCTATGCCCTTGGAAGTACTCTCAGGATACATCATGAGACAGGGGTCTGTCCAGGTGGAGATGATGGCTGGCCCCTACTTCTTGGACCACCTCCATATTGAAATATCAAGGGTGGGGTTATAATACGTTGGCTACAGACTGCCATTGAACAGAGTGTGTGTGTGTGTGTTTGTGTGTGCACACGAGTGTGCTCAATGAGTGTTTTATCCAAAAGACTAGTATGGTATTCATATAGTATAACAAATAATCTGTCGCCAATCCAATCAGCTTGTTCTGGAAATTTGTCTTTTGCTGCTGTTTATAAAAACTAAGCTTATTCATACAAATCAATAAGGAAAATACAACTCTTTGCCCTGGTAGAGATGGAGAGGTAATCCCCTCTCCCCAAAACTGTGCTCACGTGTGCACATACACACACACACATACACAAACAGATTGTCGATGTGAATATATATTTAAAAATTCAAACACGTTACTTATCAAACAGGCAAGTTAAAATAATGCAGAAAAATTGTTTTGTCTTTAAGTGTGTTGCTTTAGTGATCATATCAAACACTGGTAAGGCTATCAGGGGTTTGAATTATTTGAAGCCTTCTAGAAAACATTTTTTAACTATTTATTAAAAGCTTTTAAAAACATGAATACCTCCTGTTCCAGAAATTCCCCTTTTAGGATGTATCCTGAGTATATGAAAAGATTTCTCAAAGTTGTATACAAATGTCAGCAAATACTGAATTAAGTTATGGCACAGTTATTATTGTCTACCATGTAGATATTTAAAATTTTGTTTAGAGTATATTTAATATTATTAAATACCATTTATGATGCACATGAGAAAAGCATTTTACAAATCAGACTGATGACAGTCGTGAACATGATAATCATCATATATGCTTAGGAAATAGACTGAATGGACCACCACACAGATACTCACAGTATGCTATTTCTGAGAGGTGGGGTTATAGTACTTTTTATTTTAAGATTTGTACTTTTCTGTTTTTTCTAAATTTCCTTCAGTGACGTAACTTACCTTTGTGGATGTCAATCTGACTGTGATAAACCTGCAGGCATATTACAGAGATCAGTGGTAAATAGGAAGAACCATCAGCTTATATTTACTTGTCTCATGTCAGGTAAAAATACAATAACTGGGAAATATTTGTGTTTCTGCAATAGTTTTTAATGAGGGAGATGGGAAACTTAGGTGTGGTTGAATGTCTGGCAATGACCCCAATCCTGGCTGGAGTTTACGAGTAATGATGGGTAAGCAAACTCAGAGCTGAACAGAAGTGTCAGGTCAAATTTGTGTTATTGTATTTATTTTTAATTTGAAAAAGGAATGCTTTTAAAACCCTTTCTGGTTGACATTGGGTGAGGCGGTTAATAGGGGCTTCCTTGTTTTCACGCATTCATGCATACATTGTACCCCTACTATGCTTTACACGGGGACAAGACTGAAATATATATTCCATTGTTAGCATTTTCAACAAAAGGATGCTTTTTCATCCGGAAAATAATTCTATGTTCTAGCTCACAAGTTGCTAATAGACATCAAAAGATGGAACCGTATTGGAAGAAATCAAGCCTTCTCTTCATGTAAAATTACTAAAGAATAAACTGGCAGTGGATTCTATGAATTGAAATAAGAGGATTATTGTTTCTGGGAAATTATTCCTAAGAACTCTCTATTTTAACTTAAAAAAACTGAGCAATAGTACAGGCAAAATTACCATATCCTTGTTCTAGAGAAGAAAAATTTAATTTAAACAAAAATATGATTTTCATTAAAATGTTATAAGGTATATAAATATACAGAATTATGTTTTTTTCCAAGATTTTCTGTCAATATCTTGAGTTGGTGTAAGTTACATATTTTAAAATATCAAAACCCTGGCAAAACACTGTGATGATGGTGGTGGTCGTGGTGATGATGGATGCCTATTATTTGCAAAAAATGTTATAGGTTTAAAAGCACTTTCAAACCAACATGTCTCCCTTCCCCCCATCAATCCTCAGAACCACCGGGGGAAGTGTACCTCATCCCATTTTAGTGAGTGGTCCCATCATTAACACACTACTGGGACCACCCCAGGCTCCTGAGAGCCCTTTAGGTTTCTGAATAAATCCCTCTGAGGTATCTAATTTTCATACATTAGGGTATTTCAGGAAGATTTAGAGCCAAAGTTATAAAAGCATAGATTTAGTATGTAAGGGATAAAATACTTATTTTTCGAGAAGACCCTAAAGAAGTATTGTTTCTTTTAAAGTAACAAAATAAGGAAAGTTTCTTGCAGTGTAACACATTACAGATATGAAATTAAATTTTGTGATGAACTGTCCTTTGAAAAATGGGAACAGCTGATACCTAGAAACATATCAAGACAATACCAGCTTCACAATTTAGGCCACCCACTGAAACTGGGAAACTGGTATACAAACCATCAGAGACTCTGACTGTTTGACCAACACACTACTTAATATTGATAAAGAGAGAAGACATATTTTCATATTCATTCATTAAGTCATTCTACAAATATTTATTGAGGATTTACTATGTGCCAAGCACTGTGCTGAGAACAGGGAAACAGGGACTGTAATTGAGAACAATACCAGAAGTGGTCCTGTCCTTATGGAACTTAAGCTCAAGGTCTGGGGGAAGGTATATATATCAATCGAATTTTCACCATAAGGAATGTATAATGGCAAACCATAGTCTGAACTGTTAAACAAAAGTATGAGGTGTCTTTAGAGCATTAGTAGGGTAAACCCACCTGGTTAGGGGATTCAGGAGGGATCCAGATTTTGTAGTCCTGATACTGTAGAAGGAAAGGTTGTCTTTATGAAAAAAGCACATAATTATAAATATAAAATTAAGTTTAATAGAGAATATTAATTTTGAATGCGAAAAGAAATGGTGACAAATTACAAACTTTTTAAAGCTGCAAATACCACAACATAAGATCTCCCTTCCCCCCCAAAACCCATAATATTTTTTATTAACTTCCTGACATAGCTCTGTAACATCTTTTGTCTGCATACTTTTTTTTTTTTTTTTTTTTTTTTTTTTTTTTGCGGTACGCGGGCCTCTCACTGTTGTGGCCTCTCTCATTGCGGAGCACAGGCTCTCGGACGCGCAGGCCCAGCGGCCATGGCTCACAGGCCCAGCCGCTCCGCGGCATGTGGGATCTTCCTGGACCAGGGCATGAACCCGTGTCCCCTGCATCGGCAGGCGGACTCTCAACCACTGCGCCACCAGGGAAGCCCGTCTGCATACTTTTTAATCACAGTTTCATATGGTAACAGTTTTGTGATATATTTTTTGTATAGACTATAGAAAGTTACTTAGTCATTACTCTAATTGTTGGATGATGAAAATGTATTTTTTATTCTTGATTGTTGTGAAATGTTTCCTTCAGCCTTACAACTCATTTTTGGTAGTGTCACGTGCCTTGTAAAGATTGAGGTAAATCTGGGGAAAGCGCCATAAGCTCCATCAAGTTTTATGTGTAATTTGTAAGATCTGGGAGAATTTTCCACAGAATGGTTCTAGTGCATTTCAGACCTTCTGTGCATTTGAGACCTTGCTGCTCTTGCACTACCCACAGACTTTTGGTGCCAGGTGCTGTAGGACACGCTCCTTCCGGTCTCTGCCTGCCAGGTAAATCAACGGAGTGGGAGGTGGACATATCCCTGGAAGCCCTTCCTCTATGAGAACACCTGGCGAAATGACTGATAACCAACTATACATGTATGTCCCACTAAACCCAAACTAAAAGTCTTTCTCCACTCAGGTTCCCCATGCTCATTCCAGCGCCAGCAGGAGGGAAAGTGTGAGGGAGGTAGATTTGGAATGGAGAGAGACGGGGGTCTGATCCACGTGTGGTTTAACTCTTGGTTTGTAAATTTTACAAAAATATATGACCACAGGACCACACTGTAGGGCCCCCCTTTCCTCAGGGTCTTGGAAGGAGCTCCTGTAAGTGACAGCTCCTGAAACTAAGGCTTTGGGGTACCTCCTTTGGATTCTGTGAAGGAAATGATTTAGGGGCTGAGGTTTGACACTGGAATGATTCCTGTTGCCTGGGTTGGGGTGGGGCATGGGGAGGCAGGAGCTCGTGTGCTTAAGGTGGGTCCTGGTGTTCCTCAAGCCCACCCAGCCACATCCTTCCCAGAGACCCCTCAGGGTTTCAAACTGTGTCTTGAATAGCTCAGGGAGTGCTGTTTGATATAGCCCATCTCTACAGAAGAATATGCTTGAAGAACGTGTTCATAACCTCCTGCTTCCTCCCTCTCTTCCTCCCTCCCTCCTTCCTTAATATTGCCCAATTATCTCTTTTTTTCCCTTGTTTGAATCAGGACCCAAACAGTGTCCACACACTGCGTTAGGTGCATATGTCTCCTAGACTCTTTTAATCTATAAGTCCCACTTCTCTCTGTTGTTTTTAATTTACTTTTTTGTTGAAGAAACTGGGATTTGTCTGTAGAGTTTCTTACATTCTGGATTTTGCTGATTGCATCCAGGTTGTTTTAGCATGTTCTCCTGTCCCCTGTATTTTCCGTAAACTAGCGGTTAGATCTAAAGGCTTAATTAGATTTGGGCTCAATATTTTGGCAAGAACAGCACTGAAGAGGTGGTGCTGTGTACTTCCTGTCACATCACTTCAAGGGGCTCCTTACAACCTGTTATCTCTTTTTGATACTAGGATTGATCAGTGTGGCCAGGTGCTAATCCATGATTACAAAGTTCCCCATCAGCATTTCTCCTAGTGGATACAGTAGCCATTCATTGCCTGGCTCCATTCATTCACTGGGGAATGCAAAGTGGTGATAGTTCCATCGTTCCTTCTGTATTTATTAGCTAGAATACACTTGTGAAAAAGTTAGCATTACAGACTATTTAGTAGATTTGAAATAAATCTTATAAAAGAAAGACAGAAAAAGTTAAAAGAAAGACAGTATAAATACATGATCCTTTGCCTTTATTTAGCATATTTTAGAGTCATGAGTTGGTGTCTAGCAAAATCCAATAGTGATTAACTATTTTAAAAAATATTGTCATGGACTCATTGATTTTGAGCTTATTTGGCGTGTTTCCTTATTGCAGTTTTATTCTTCTAATTGCTCAAAATTTCCCAACTTTGACCAGTGAGAGCCTTTTCAAGATGGTTCCTGAGTTCTCTTCATGTGCCCCTCATGGACTTTGATAGCTTCCCTGCTCCCTGGTACAAGTATGGTTCTTTCTGTACCTTTCCTGCTCCCGACCTGGGATTGGCCAATTCTCCAAAGATTTCTGTTTCCTTTTAGTTGGCAATGGTATTTAGAGACCAAAATATATATGAGTGCTGGGTGACATTGACACTGATTTTTTTTTTCAAGCATTCAGGCTTTTTTTTTTTTTTTAGAACATTCCAGATTGCAAATTTATCTGTTTCCTTGTGATGTCATTGAACTTGTGTTTTCTATGACCTGGAAGTTAAGTCTAGATGTTTGATCATATTCAGCTTAGCTTTTTGTTGTTTATTTTTGTTATTTTTTGGCAAGAATGTCTTGAGCATTTCCTTTTTTCAAACTGCATCATACCAGAGGGAAGGGAAAATGTCAGCTTGTTCCCCTCTAAGTGTTGTTAAGATTGATCATTCATTTAAGATGGTCACCTCCAGAACTCTCACTATGAAGATATCTTTTTTCCTTTGAAATAAGTAAGTAACCTACAGAGCGTTGCTTTGACATCATGCAAATATCCAGTTCCCTAACATTTTTTCCCCTAATGGTTTTACCACCACGGAAGACCTTGCCTGAATCAATTGCTACACCAGAGTTTGCACAATGGCGATTTAAAAATTTTACACCTCTATGTTTACTAGCTGACACTTTTGTTTAAGGAAGAGCTGCTCCCTTTTTCTCATACTCATTGACTTCTATTATTCACTCATATGTGTTCACTCAGTATGTTACAATCAACCACGGTCATTATTATTCTCATGCAAAATTGTCCTAAATTTGGCCAGCAGGAACTGAATGCAAAGTTCTCTCGTGTCCTTTTGACATGACTGCTTTAGTCTTTGAGTATTGCAACAGACCTAGAATCAGCTATTTCTCTTAGGAACCCAGGTTCCTTTTAGTGAGAAATATTATTTAGAGACCACAGTTTGGGAGCTAAGGGTGCTCTTCCTACTGGCTTGCCATTGCTTCCAGGCCTTTTCAGTGGACAGAGTTAGAAACACATTTTTTTCTCTAACTAGTAGGAATAAGGATACTCTACTTTCTCCTTTTTCAGTTTTCTGCGCTTTCTAAAATTCTAAAAAAAAAAAATGTATTTTATGGTGGTAAAATATATACAACATAAAACTTACCATTTTAACATTTTATTTTTAAGTTCAGTGGCATTAAATGGTGATGCAACCATCACCACCATACAGTCAAAATTATGTGTTTTAAAGTCTCCTTATGGAATTTTTGTCTTTAGATGCCTATGCCACCACACAACATACAGTTATACAAGTCATTTCCACTCGTTTTTCAATTTTGTGGGGCTGATTTTCACCATTTTGATTTAACTTTGTTTTGAATTATGTAAAGTAAACATATGATCCAAAATCATAACCATATGCCAAGGTACATTCATAATCATGCTTCAACCCTCTTTATTCCCTTTTTCCACAGGAAACCGTTTTAATTGTTTTTACTTTATCCTTCTATTGTTTCTTCTTGAAATCGAATGCAATTATATATATATGTGTGTGTGTGTGTGTGTGTATCCCCTAAACCCTTAAACACTGTTCTCCACCTTGCTTTTTTCACTTAACAGTAAATCCTAACGTTTACCCTATATGTCTATATTGCGGTCTCCCTCATTCTTCTTTACTACTGCATAGTACTTAGAATCCCCTGTGTACCACAGGTTATTCAACTAGTTCCCTCAGTGGACATTCATGTTGTTTCTGGGGCCATTTTAAGTCCTGCTCTAAATCCAAAAGGATAACCTGGTAGAATAGCAGGATGCCAATAGCTAGAATGAGAGGGACAAAATTGTGGTGGTGGGGGGCCAGGTGGGCAGTGGTTGCCAAAGATTATGCGTTGCCTACCTATTGGGATCTTCAGTGGAGGTTCCCAACGTAGGGAATCTTCAAAGAGCCCTGGAAAGTGCCCATGAAAAAGTTAACTCAAAACATCCATCCAAGTAAAGACTTTCTTGTCCCCTTACTTCTCTCTCCACCTTCTTTAGACAATGTGGGAGGGAAGTCGGGAAGAGATGGAGCAGAATTGGACCATGTCTCCTTTATCTGTCTTCCAGGCCTTCCCTGGGTGACCCTGTGACTGACCATCCAAACTGGGATACTTAATTGGTATCATATTATAAAAATAGTTCTATTCAAAAACTATTTTTGAAATATAATTATTACTCTAAAACAAAATTATATATGTACATATATATATTAAAGAAAAATATAAAAACTCATTTATGTTGATTATCTGAAATTAAGAAATAAGCAGAATAACTACTCTTGGTGCATATTAACATTTTATCAGTTTCTCAGCTTTGTTCTAATAGCATATTTTTTCAATATGGTCCTTTTTTCCCCATAAAACTGACTGAAACCATCCTCAAAGACAAACATCCTCAAATGCATTTTATTATATATTTATTATAACAATAAATTTGAAATTGGCAACATCTTCAATTGAGCTTTCTCTATAGATCATAATAATTTTATTGATAAAATACTCTCTTTACAGGAGCCAAGGTACCTGGCAACCGCAGAGCAAACAGTGTTAAATGGAGTATTCTATTTTTTCAGGATTTGAAATGTGCAAATATTTTAGCCAAAATATTTTCACAGGTATTATAATTTTGCATTCATTCAGAGAATCTTTCTTTGATAAACATTTGTACAAGACAAAAATAATCAAATAAATTATTTCTATGATTCTCTTTTACTGTTTCACCAAGTTTAAGTGTTGCAAAATTTTAGGCCTTTTCAATTATATTCCTTTCTGTTATCAAACATAATATTAAACATCTACTTAAAAATAGAAGCCTTTCCCCAAATCATATAAACCATTTAGTTTAATATGTTCAGTTCTTCCTCATTTTTAAAAAATTGAAATAAAATTCACTGTTTTAAAGTGTACAATTCAGTGATATTTACTACATTTACAATGTTGTGCAACCACCATCTCTATCCAGTTCTAAAACATTTCCATCACCTCAGAAAGAGACCTTGTGCCAATTAAGCAGTCATTCCCCATACCCAACTCTTCCCAGCTCCCCACAGACATTTAACTACGTTCTATCTCTATGGATTTACTTGTTCTGGATATTTCATATTTCATACAATATGTGACCGTTGTTTCTAGCTTCTTTCATTTAGCATAATGTCGTCAAGGTTCGTCCACCTTATAGCATGTATCAGTACTTCATTCCCTTCTCACGGCTGAATAATATTCCACTGTATGGGTATACTGCATTTTGTTTATCCATCCAGCTCTTGATAGACATTTGGGTTACTTACACCTTTTAGTTATTGTGAACAGTGTTGCTATGAACATTTCTGTGCAAGTGTTTGTTTGAACACTTGTTTTCAATTCTTTTGTGTATTTACCAAAGAGTAGAATTTCTGGGTCATCTGGTAATTCTATATTTAATTTTTTAAGGCAGTGCCGAACTGTTTTCCACTGCGGCTGCACTATTTTACATTGCTACCAGCAATGTACAAAGGTTCTGATTTCTCCACATCTTCACCAATGCTCATTATTTTCTATTTATTTATTTGTTATTATGATAGCCATCCTAGTAGGTAGGAAGTGGCATCTCATTGTGCCTTCCTTACTTTGGTGAAGAAAAAAATGTAATATCTTCCTGCTTTAAGCATTGTTTTCAATCATTGCAATTCACTAAAAAGCTTCGAAACCTGATTTTTTTTGTTGTTGTTGCTCCATTCCTGGAATACTTGGTTGAATATTTCCAACTGCCTTGTTAGAATCATTTGTTTGGAAAAAAGTGTAACCAAAAATGCAACCAACATTTAGATGACTCATCTTTGGGAAAGTTTAATTCCATTACAGAATATTTTGGTTGATTTATAAAATATTTTTAAAGGCTTTAACATGTCTGAAATTTTATTCATGACTAACTGCCAAAAGAAAGAAAAAGCCTAAATACGTACTGCCATGTTGACATATGTGTTTGTATTCAACATCATCTCAGTTGCAAAAATTTTGTAGCTCAACTTCTAATAGCTAGCTAGCTAGCTAGGTAAATAGATAACCAACACTTCTATTTATTTATTTATTTATTTTTTTGCGGTATGTGGGCCTCTCATTGTTGTGGCCTCTCCCGTTGCGAAGCACAGGCTCCGGACGCGCAGGCTCAGCAGCCATGGCTCACGGGCCCAGCCGCTCTGCGGCGTGTGGGATCTCCCTGGACTGGGGCACGAACCTGCGTCCCCTGCATCGGCAGGCGGACTCTCAACCACTGCGCCACCAGGGAAGCCCAACACTTCTATTTTGAAAATAAAATGTGTCAGCTTGTTTAGATGTGATGACAAATTACCTGTGCATTACAATCAATTCCAAATACACTTCTGCTCCAGAAAATTCCTAATTTAGAGATAACAATGTTTTAACCACAGTTCTATGCTCCACCAAAATTTGTAATCCTATTATCACTGTAAAAAAGAAATAATTTCATCTTCAATGTTGAACTTCTGATTTAGATCTATAAAAGTGTTTCATTGTTGACAGAGTGAACCTCCAAAAACTGGACTTTGATATGTTAACCAAATGTTGCACAACTATAAACAATAGTCCTGTTTCTTTATATTTTAATTTAAAAAGTATCTTGCAGATTGTTGCATATCAATACATAAAGAGCTGTCTCATTTTTTGTAAGTGGTTGCAAGTATTGTGCTAAATGGATGTACCAAAATTTATTAAACCAGTTTATTTTAATGGGTATTTAAGTTTGTCCCAGAATTTTGTAATCATAGAAAAATTTTGCAATGAATAACACTTAATAAAGTATTATTTGCTATAGAGCCTATCTATAAGGGAAATATCTATCAATGTAATTTCTGTGCCAAAAATGTATATATTACATTTTAAGTGATATTTACTGTTTAAATAGAGATTGTACATCTATCATATCCAAATAGCAATGTTCAAGTGTGCCTCTTCCTCACATGATTACCACCACAGTGTGTTAGCAATCTTTTTGATTTTACCAATAAAACCTTTACCAAAAAAAAAACAAACAAACTGCACTTTGATTCAATGCATTGGTTGAAAATATTAAATTATCATTAGAGTTAACTGGTTTTCTGTTTGAAGCACCTGATGTCACTGATATAAATCAGGCATCACTTGACTGCAAAAATTCTTCTGCTGCCAAAGGAGCCAATGCATTAACGGCCATGGTTTTACTTTTCACATGTGCACAAGAAAATGTGGGATCAAAAATAAGCAAAATTAATCTATAAGAAAGACATTTGATCTAAATAAAAATCATGCTTCACAGAGTGATCTATAAAACCCTTTCTGCAGCTGCATGCATTAAACATAATAGATGTTCGTGCTCTTCTGGCAGATTGGTGTCTCTTGGTTTTCATGTGGTCAATAATATTGCTGCAGCTCCCCTGGTGGATTGGCAAATGTTGACAAATATTTTCACAAGATATATATTCATCTAATTCCTTAAGGAATGAAAATTCAGTACTTAACATATCATTAAACACACATTTACATTGTTTGGGGGGTCATTGATGCTAGAATAGTTTATTGCAAATAAAAAGCATTACCAATTAATAATAGTTGTATATTTATACCATATAATAAGTAACAAAACCACCACAGCAAAAACTTTCAAATTACTCTTTAAATGCTCTCTAGCAGGATCACAACTTCTATTTTCTGCACATATTTCTTCTCTCACGCCTAACCTATGATTTCCCACATTATGCTGACTCTGCCAGGGAAGCCTGGCAGCTTTGTCACTTACCCCAGACCATGGTATAGCTGGCTGATAGACCAAGTGGCTGGTCGGCCCAGCAACATTGATTATTTTCCCATTTCAAATAGTTAATGGAAGGGGATGGCTGTCCCCAAATGCTTGTGTGTGAGCACACTGTTCTATTAGCTACCACCCTGCATGCTGTCCCTGAAAGGGAGGTGTTAGTTATGTCGAGTCTGGAAGGGTTGGGAAAAGAGAGTTTCACTAAACTTTTAGTTTTCACATTATGTTGAAGTGAGAGCTCTACTCATTGTGCATGAGTCTTGCATGCTTCTAGTAGAGATGTTAAAAGAACTAAAAAGGACCAATAGAGATCTGCCAATGCCACTTACTTTCATGCAAATATTAATAATAATTCTTTATTAAAAATGGGAAATCCAGGAGAGATACTAACAAGGACAAGATGTCAGGACAACAGGCATAAGCTGGGACTGTTCTAGGCAATCCCTGACATGTGACCTCTCTGTCTTCAGCTGCCTGAAGGGGAGAAGTCTGAGCTTTGAATGACAATTAAAATGTTGACTATGTCTGGGCATGGATGCTTTTGATCTGTAATTTAAAGTATCTATTGCTTAAGAGTGAGCAGAAAGGTATGGGGCCAGCCACTGGGCATAAGAAGGTCTCCTGAGAGAAAACCATGCAGGGCAAACTTACCCACCTGTGATGCAATTCCAATGAGCAACAAAGAATCAAAAGGAACTTTCTTCAGGAGGGATTTCTGAAACTGACCACCACCCATATGGCACAGGAGAGAACATGGGATCAGAATGAGTATAATTTATTTTAAATAGAACCTCTCACTTATATGTTCCCTTCCCCCAGTTTTTCATTCTGCTGGGTAGGAGCACTAGGCTGATGTTTATTTTATTGCTACGTTTTTAATTGCCTTACCCTTATTGTGTTCAAACTTAAGGAAAGTGTCATCTCTGCAAGTTGGTGTGGGATTGTAATGATGTGAGACTTTTTTTTTAAGGAGGCTTATTTTTTTAACATCATGCAACAAACTGTCATTGAGTGACTATTCTTCAAAGGAGGGCATTTAAAACATTGGAAGGCTACTCATTTATTCCAGTGATGATGATAAAAATGCAAACAATGATAGCTAATATGTATCAAGAACTTACTATGTGCCAACCTGTGTTCTGGGTGCCTTCTCTGGGTTATCTCATTTAATCCTCACAACAAACTTGCAAGGCAGGCGTTAGTATTACTTTACAGATGAGGAAACTGACGGCTGGAAAGGATATTAAAATTCAAACTTTCAAACACATAGATAGTAAAGATGTGTTGAATTCTTCTTCGTGATTAAGGCACTCAGCTGAGATTCAGAGCCCTGTCCGTTTGGTTTTAAAGCCTGGGCTGGTTACACTGCCTCATCCTGCCTCCCAACAAGGCTCAGGGAGAAAACGAGAGATGGGAAACACAGACAAACACAAGGCAGATTAGAATAAAGTGCTAAACAGAGCACTAAAGGTCCCAAACTTTCGGCACAGATACGGAAACATTAGAATATGGCACATGGCTACTTGTAAATGTGTGCAGTGGCTGCCCATCCCCTTGGTGGAATATTCTGGCAAGAACCTTGGTTTGTGTTTCATCTCAGAGGTGGCTGCCTGACTGTGGTTACATGACGGCTCATTGACCTGGGCTCTGAGCAGTCCTTTTTGATTCCAGGATGAAAAGAGCCATTTGAAGGGAACTTTCATGCACTCTTGGGTTCGCTAGCCCATCAAGTCTGAGGGCAGATCTGCAAAGGTTCCCTCTGTGCCCAGAGAAGCCGTAGCCAGTTCTGTGCATGTAGAACCCTGGCCTTCTCCACCCATGCCTCTATTCCTCCTTCTGCAGGGCTGTGTTTAGTCTGCGATTCCTATCCTCTCAACTAAGATTGTTTAGAAATACTATTGCTTCTACCAATTGTTCACATTTCATCATTGAAAAAAATGGTTAACAAGCAAGTTTAAATATCTCAATATTTATTTGATTTTAAAACTACCAAAAAGCCTACTGGTTTTCTTTTAAAAATACAAGTTTAGCAATCATTTGTTTCCAGAGCTTCGACATTTCTCTGAGGGACAGAATAAAATATACTGCGTGAGCCAAGTCATCGTAGAATAATGATAGTACATTTTAAATTATACAATGTCTAAATTATCAAATAAATACCGAGTCAAAAACACAGTTGGTTAAAGTTAAAATGTGATGACTTTTAAGACAGTTTCATGAATAAATTATATTGATTTATTTCTACACAATAAGTTAATTGAACCCTTCAAAATACATAACTTTTTAAGAACAGTAAAGTTTCAAGGAAATGTATATCCTGACCTGGAAGAGTAGAGTATTGTGTGATACAGGACAAGGAAGAAACCCTTTCAGCAGAGCATCGGGATATTCCATTTGAATTAAAATAAGTAATTAGCAAACACAAAATTTTGGAACCAAGGCGGAGCCCTGCCCCCCCCATCCCTGTGCACATGCTCCTAAGGGTTGGGGCCCCTCTCCCAGAGCAGAAATTCTGACTCCCATCTCAGGCCAAGCTCCCCTCGCCGCTCCTTGCACTTGGGAGAGGTTTGTGCTTTGCCAAGACAGCTGAGGTAGGTCAATTTTAATTTGTTGGGAAAGAACTATATCTCACCCTGATAGCTGATGTGTCCTGAGTGCTTAATACGTACATTTTACAAGCACGATTTCATCCAGACTTCACACATTCCTATGAGGAATGTGTTGTTAGGTAGGAAAACTGGGCTGAGAGACATTAAGTGACACGCCAAAGTAACAGATAAGAAAGGGAATTTCATGAAAGATTTTGTGAGACTCTGGCCTAAGCAGTCCTGCTTCTGGGCTCTGGGGTTCAATTAGTAACAATAACAACTCATTGAATCCTCAGCCAGCCCTGTGGATTCCATATCCTTATCAGTGCCATTGAATAGATAAGGTTGTTGAGGCACAGGGGACTTAGGGAACAGGGCCAACCTTGCACAGTTGGTAAGTGTTAAATCTGGGATTGGACCACAATTACCCTGGCCCCACAAAACATACCCTCAACCGCTACACCATATTACCTCCAGGTGACTAACTTCCCTTATTTTGCACAATTTTGGGCCAGCTTTGGGAGCATCAGGACATTGTGCCAATGCTGTGCCATCAGCATTGTGGCACAGACTTCCATTCGCTAACAGGCACTTCATCATCAGCAACAGGGTGGTTGCCTCAAGCTGCTGCAGCTGCCTATGTTGGCCAAGAGAGTCAGGGCAAGGGCCTGCAGGTACAGGCAGGTCAACAGTCTGGTCTCACCAAGCTTCAGGACAGAGGAGGAAGAGGACTTGGTAGCATCTGAGTTAGGTACACACATGGCAAATGAAGGACTGAGCCATTAGGAGTAAAGGAAAAAAACTGGAAAAACAATATTTTAAATGCTCATTTGGAGATATGAAATGTCTTTCCATTTTACAAAGTATATTTGCTAAATGTATTAGGAACTTTGGGTTGTAAGTGACAGAGACCCAACTCAAAATAGGTTAAACATCAAAAGGGGATTTCACCCAACTACAAAGCCCCAGAGTGTTACTGACTCTTAGCTCGGCTTCATCCCAGGGCACAGATGATAACTTCAGATCCCTCTGCCTCCCCATCCCCATTCTCCTTCCCTATGCCATGGTCCATTCTCTCCTACTCTAGACAGGCCCCCTCCTGAGGACAGGTAAGATGGCCCAGCTTAATTGCTCCAGGAGAAAGCACATCTCTTTTCAAATTAATGTTCATCCATTTCCCAAATGGCACTCACTTTGCCCTTGTTTGGGTCATGTATTGATCCTAGACCAATCACTGTGTCCAGAGGAAGTGGTCTATGATTGACCAAGACTGGGTCACGTGCTACTCCTGACCAATCACCATGTCTGCTCTGGGTCATATGCCCATCATTTTGGAGGGAGATGAGAGTCCCTTGATTGACATACAGCAGGACCGTATAGATGAGGGAGGGATGTTCCCTAAAGAAAGGGGAGCTGGGCCGGCACAACATGACCACGACACTTAGGGCTTCCAATTGCAAGAATTTATTAAGGAATTTATTACTGATGCAGCTACCGGTGTCTGGGGGAAAGTCAATGCAGAAAAGTAACAAAAACTTCAAGAAGAGTTTGTAAATACTCTCAAGGAGCACATATGAAAATTTGTCTAAGACTTAGACTCTAAGGTAAAGACATTTCAAGAGTGTTAGGAATTTTAAAACAAGTCCTAAAAGGTAAAGAGTAAAAGCTTGTCTTGCTGGTCTTTGCAGGTGAAATGAGGTACAGACCAGATGGAAAAATCAGAAGTCTCTCACTGGCTCTGGGGGTGGCGTGAGGGTGGGTCTCCAGGGCCGGTCCACCCTGCAGGCTTCTGCCCGATGCCTCGGCCCCACCACAGGCCCACAGGGTCACAGCCAAGCCCACCTGTGCCTCTGGGGCTGAGTTAAGGACTTCTGCTTCCAGAGCTTTCCTCTGCCTCTCACAAGCACTAAATTCACATCTTTTTATCCCCATTTTCCAAAAAAGGTAGCAGACTCTCCTCCCCCACAAAGCAAATAGAAAACAGCACATTCTAGGAAGGCCCTCCCTGACCAACGTTTGTGCCCATGTCATTACTAAATATTCCCGCTTCCAACGGCTGCTCACCTCTCCTTAATGACTGCTCTATTTCAGCAGCCGGCCCTCCATAAATCCTTCCGGGCGTTCTACTCTAAACAGGCCTCTTCTCACGCTGAGGCCAGCCTCCTTGCCAGCCGTGTAAACACTCCCCAGCTCCCGGGGGACGCTCTGACGTGCCCAGCCCGGCCTGGGCATTTACGATCAGATCATGGCAGCCAGCAATTGGGGTGGGGGGAGTTAGGGGGGCGCTGCCTCCTGCCCAGGGCTTAGAGAGGAGCAGCTCCAAATGGGAAGAGTGCCCCAGGCAGGCTTGTAATGAGGCATTTATGGTGTGGAGCCGGCCCCAGGCAAAGCTGGGCAAAAGGTGTGGCCTGAGACATTTCTGAGGTATTAATGTATGTTTCCTTCTCTGTGTTTTTCCCTCCTCTACCTCATTTCCAAGCAAGTAGTCAGGCCTTTTGTAAGTCTTTACCTCAGGGATTTTTGCTCCACTAAAAGCTCAGAGCATGTGTGTCTGGGGTAGGAGGATCTGGTCATGAAACCCTCCCAGCTCACTGGATGGGTTTTGCTGGAGGTCTTTACGCAGGAGCAGGAGAAAGGGCAAGGCTCTTGGGGGTCTCAGGAAGCTGGATCTCCTCCACTAAGGTTTCCAGACTGGACAATGCTACTGAAACTGAAAGGCCCCCTGCAGAGACATCACAGCTTGAGTGATGCCATCCTTATGATGGACAGGAGTGTAGTGGCCCTCCCGTCATGCCCCTGGGGCCCTGTGGGCCTCTCTGATCTTTGTGAGGCAACAGGAGGGAGCTTCAATTCTGAGTTGGGTGAAATGTCCCCTCAATTCTACCAGCTGGGGGTTCAGAACTGTCTTTAAGTTTATTAAAAGATGTTGACAGAATTACAACTCCTCGAAAGATGTCCCCCTCCTAATCCTTGGAACCTGTGAATATTCTGTTTTACTTGGCAAAAGATAATTAAGGTTGCAGATGGAACTGAAATTGCTGATCATCTGACCTCGAGATAGGGAGACCATACTGGAGGATCTCAGTGGGCTCAATGTAATCGTAAGTGTCCTTAAAAATGGAAGAGGCCTTCAGAAAAAGAGAATCCTAAAAAGATCTGAAGATGTCATGTGTTGCTGGCTCTGAAGAAGGAAGTGAACAACAAGCCAAGGAATGCAGGTGGCCTCTAGGAGCTGGAGAAGGCAAAGATAAGAGTCTCCGGGGGCTTCCCGGGTGGTGCAGTGGTTGAGAGTCCGCCTGCCGATGTGGGGGACGCAGGCTCGTGCCCCGGTCCAGGAGGATCCCACGTGCCGCGGAGCGGCTGGGCCCGTCGAGCCTGCGTGTCCAGAGCCTGTGGTCCGCAGCAGGAGAGGCCACAACAGTGAGAGGCCCGCGTACCGCAAAAAAAAAAAAGAAGAGTCTCCGGAGGGAATGCAGCCCTGCCAACACTTCAATCTTTGCCCAGTGAGATCCAGTTGGATTTCTAACCTAGGGAGTTGTAGGAAAATGAAGCTATTGTTTTAAGTCACTAAGTTTATAGTGACTTGTTACAGCAGCCATAGAAAACTAATACAAAAGATAATAAGCGGAATTGTTATTTATTACACACTGGCGCTCTGACTTGGCCCCCTCTTTCAGGTTCTCCCCTCCCTTGCTACGATTCCTCAGGACTGGCCAGGTTGCTCATGTCTCTCTCAGGGGCCCCACCAAAATTCAGTTCCATGTATTTC
The DNA here is from genome assembly GCF_025265405.1 of Mesoplodon densirostris. Taxonomy (NCBI): domain Eukaryota; kingdom Metazoa; phylum Chordata; class Mammalia; order Artiodactyla; family Ziphiidae; genus Mesoplodon; species Mesoplodon densirostris. The sequence continues at coordinate 107,786,356 of NC_082664.1, forward strand.
AATTCCACAAACATTCTCTGTGTGCCAATTATGTGCAGAATGCCACAAGAGTGCACTGGGGATGGAAACCAGGATACAATATGGCCACTACCCTTGGGAATGGTGAGCTAGAAGGAGAGATAGGCACACATGGGACTGGTTCAGGCATGGGGCAGGCTGTGGCAAGTATAGTTCCAGAAGTATGAACCAAGTGCTATGAGTATAGGGGGAAGAATGAGATAAATATCAGCGGAAAGAATCTGAATTACTCATCTCATTTGAAGAAAAAGCCAAAGGCAAGATTGAACTCAAACAGGGATGAGAGTTAGCTGGCATCCATACCTTAGTTACCTATACCTTGCTCATGGCAGACATCACTAATCAATCACCAATTCCTTTTTTTCGTTTCTTTTTTTTTTCTGCAGAGAACAGATTTTGTCTTGGAATTTTTCTCAATTTAGTGCAATAGCAGTTGAATGGATTTGGCACTCGTGGTGAAACCTATTTGCCACATCTGTGGTTAGGGTATTTATCACACTGAGATGGTGTCAGGCAAATAATATAGAAAAGAAATGTTTGAACTTCAGTCACTCCTTTCCTCTTTATTGTTGCATGGAGATACCCCACTTGGGTTACCTGTACTCTCTATCCATCCTTAGTCATCCAAGATTGTCTGGTATCTGGGGTTTCTACCCCTAAAACACTTCTGGCTTGTATTGCAATCCCTCAGAGCAAGGACAATCAGGAATGTTCCTCCCGGGGCAATAATGAAAGAATTTGATGACCTCTTTCTGGACCTCATGTCCCAAGCTAGAGGCGACAGAGATTGGTGTGAAGTATAAGAAAGAAGATTCAGGAACTAAATTTTCAAAAATGAGGTCCTTGTTACCCACGTGTGCCCTGGGGTACCAGAGGGAAAATGACTCAGCATCCTAAAAATTCCACAAAGGTGGAATGAGCGGTGGTAAGGTGGACCATGGATGCTAGCACAGCCCTGCCTGCACTACCTATCTTTAATATTTTAATTGTAAATTAATACCTTCTCACTTTAAAAAAAATCTAAGCAGTAGAAGGATGTGAAATTTAAAGTGAAAATTTCCTTTTCCTCGACTTCATTCCAACTCCCCAAAGGTAATCTTAAAGTTTTGGGGTTTTTTTAATCCTTCTAGAAAAACTGAATACACAGAATGTATATGGGAATATGTTTTTGGTTAAGTGCCTTTCCCCCCTGTGAACATAAGTGGAGTCATGATCACGCTGAACCCACTGTTCTGCAATGTCTTCATCTTCACTCACTAATCTTTCCAGGAGGGCACATTTAGGGGAGGGGGCCAGACTGGCTCTGGAGACAGGCCTCCTGGGATGAAATCCTGGCTGAGCACTTCCCCTTGAGTGACTCTGGGCAAGTTCCTTAACTTCCCTGTGTCCCTGCTACAAATGGAGAGACAACACCAGAAATACTATTGAAAATACATTTTCCTTTACAGGGTTATTATTTGGAGCCAATATAATATGGTATATATGTTCACATAATAATTTTTAAAAATCTATGATATCCAGTACATGTCACTATCTCAGTTTGGTCCAGGTTCAAAAGAGATGCCAGGCACTGGAGTTCTATGGCTCCTCTTGAGGGTCGCACACTTTCCCAGTTCTCCCTCCCAGGGCTGGATTACTGACCTACCACGGCTACTGTCTCCAGTGCCCCAGAAAAATCCCCCTTATTGGTAAACTCATTGGCTGCTGTCACCCCCCAAGGCCCAGCTCAAAGAGCTCCCCTCTTCTAAGCATCACCACTCCTCCCCTCCCAAGAGAGGTGGTTGTCCCTTTGGTTGGGCATGGCTGGTCCATCAACACACCTCTATTCTGTCATTGATCACCCATATCATGACCCTTTACCTATATGTCTGCCTCCTCTACCAGACTAGGAATGCCTAGAAAGCAGGAACTCTGGCTTGTTTATCTTGATGACCAGAGTGAAAATGCCTGGTGTCTAGAACAGAGAGCACGAATTTCTAGGAGAGTCGAATGGATGATTGAGTGAATGAATGAATGAGTGACTGACTGACAGACTGAATAGATATCTCAGATTTAACATGCCCAAAATAGAATTCTTTTTTAAATATTTATTTATTTATTTATTTATTTTTGGCTGCATTGGGTCTTCGTTGCTGCACGTGGGCTTTCTCTAGTTGTGGCGAGCGGGGGCTTCTCTTCGTTGTGATGTGCGGGCTTCTCATTGCGGTGGCTTCTCTTGTTTCAGAGCATGGGCTCTAGGAGCACGGACTTCAGTAGTTGCAGCACGTGGGCTCAGTAGTTGTGGCACACGGGCTCTAGAGTACAGGCTCTGTAGGTGTGGCACACGGGCTTAGTTGCTCCGCGACATGTGGGATCTTCGCGGACCAGGGCTCGAACCCATGTCCCCTGCATTGGCAGGTGGATTCTTAACCACTGAGCCACCAGGGAAGCCCCCAAATAGAACTCTTGATTCCCCACACCTGCTCCTTCTACCCTCCTCCCCACCCTGGTAAACAGCACAGCCATCTATCCAGTTGTCCAAGTCAAGAACTTTGGGGTCAGGTTTGATTCCCCTCTTTCATCACCCTCTCCACATTGCACCCACCATTGCATCCTGGGGCTCTCACTCCATAGTATGTCCCCAGTCATGCTTCTTCCTGCCACCTGCCTCACCACCGTCCAATTCAGAGCCACCACAGTCTCTCGCCTCCATTATGCAATACCTCCCTAACCTGTCTCCCTGCTTCCTGTCTGCCCTGCTCCCAGTCCCACCTTCACTCACCTGCCAGAGTGACTTTCCTGCAAAGCACAGGGCATCTTGCTTCTAGCCTGCTTCATGCCCTCCCGCCCCCCAGTGACTTTCTGTGGCTCTTACAACAGAATCCAAATGTTTTGCCATGGGCTACAGGTGAGCTAATCCAGATCCTGCCCAGCGGTCACCCCATCACATACCACTCTTCACCAAGATCACACTCCCGCAGACCCCCAGCCTCCTCGAAGTGCCTTCAGCATGACAAGCTATATCCTCTCTTGCACCCTCTCTCTGGAATTCTCCTGACCTCAGCTGCTCCTTTCTCTTCATCTGGAGCTCGGTGTAAATTCACCTCCTCTAAAAGGCCTCCCTGATGCCCTTCTAAGAAGACCCTCCCCAGGCACTCACCAGCACATCACCCTGTTTTATTTACTTCACCTACTACTTTGAAATTATCCAGAAGGTCAGCTCCAGAAAGTAGAGACTTTCCCTGTCCAGTTCAGTGCTGAATCTCCTGTGCCTAGTTCAGGGCCTGGCACACAGTAGGTGCTCAAAAAATATTTGTGGGATAAAGGAATCCATGGTAGCATGTTTGGGCCACATTTCTGGAGAGGTTGTGAACTGATTTCAATGAGCTGTGATCCCAGTGATGCTTGCTAGAAGGAACGTTGAATTTGAAGAATATTTGATATGATGGTTTTTAAAGCTTATGGTTTCTGCAGTGCTTAATATCACTTTTCCTATCTTTGCAAGTGACAGAAAGATTGGAGGAGGTTAAAGCAGTAGAGAAGCCTCTTTGAAGGATGGAAACATGTTAGAGCCACAGTCCCATCCAAAAGCCACTTTGAATCCTTAATGCTTCGAGACAATCAAGGGAGCAAAAAGTGCCTACATAATTCTCATTTCTAAATCAGCAGTCTTAGGCTTCAAAGCATTGATGGTGTTAACAACTAATTAAGAAATCTTGACATTACTCAAGATAGATAAAAGTGAAATGGTATCTGAGAGACTTTAGATATCTATAACAAGCTGAAAGTCAAGGACTAAGAAAAAGCATTCCTGATTAACAGTCTTCCCGAGGAAAACCAGGGGACGTTCAAACTGATGTGTCCTCAAACCATTTCAGTAGGGTTGCACTGCCACTAAAAATAACAATCATCTGTCTGCTTTTAAGTGTGGAATTATTCACAGCCAAAAAATACGGTCATAGTATCAAGGGAGGCCAGGGCACCCCTTGGGTTTGTAAATTGCTGAACTGCACTTGAAAAACTTTATCCAGGGAGCAGTGTCTGGGTTTAGTGTCTCAGTACTGTTGAGACACTGTTTGTGAGAAAACCAGGGGATGGGCCTGAGGTGGTATGTTATATAAAGTATGCTCTCAATACCATCTTATCTCGTATTTGGAACATAACCAAAAATCTGAGTTCTGTCTAGATAACTGCCAAAACATCCAGTTGAAAATAGTAAAAATACAATATCTATTAAGCTGATTCTTAAAACCCAGCAAGCACAGAGGTTTCCTACCATTTTCTGCCCTAGAATACTTGAAGAATATCCCTTATCCCTGACTCTAACAGTGGCCCACTATGGGGGAGGGTTGGAGGAGGAAGGGAGCATAATCCTTGAGGGGTTGCAGACTGAAAAGCCTCATAATTCTTGTATCCTCTCAGGGGGGATCATGGCCTCCCCTGCCTTTGCCCTTTGACTCTCCACCAGGGAATCACTTCATGTATCATTTTGTTGAACTTATATTTTTAAAAGGGGATCTGACAGAAAGCAAATCAGTGATTCCCTAGAGCTAGGGGTGGAAGGGAATTGACTATAAATGGGCATGGGGGAACTTTCTGGTACAGTGGAAGTCTTCCAAAACTAAATAATGGTTGCACAACTATGTAAATTTACTAAAACTCATCCAACTGTACACTTAAAATGGATGAATTTTATTGTATATAAATTACACTGGAACAACACTGCTAAAGAAATGGATCAAGCCAGACTGTGTGTGCAGATATAATGTTTGGGACAATGCATCCAAACCAAGCTCACCTTCTTCACCCAGCTTCTCTAGCATTTCCTGTCATCTCAGAGAATAGTGTCATATCCGTCCAGGTTCCTGGGTGTTTGCCATCTTTAGCCACTTCTCTTTTACCGCCTCCACCTGACCAGTTCTACCCCTCTAATCTTTTGAATCTGTTCACTTCTCCCCATCCCTGATGCCACTGCCTGGTTCAGCCTGTCAGTTTCTCCTGAAAGGCTGTCATCACCTCTTAATGACGCCCTGCCCTCACCTCCCAGTGCATTTCCCCCTCTACCTCAAGGATGAAATTCCTTCATTGGCTCCCTATGGTCCTCAGGATAACACTCCAGCTCCTCAGCAGGGCACAGTTTACAAGACCTCCCACAACCTACATTGGTTTATTTCTCCAGCCTGATCTCTTGGCAAACCAAACTCTAAACCAAATTGACCTACTTATCTTTATCTATTCCCTTGAAACAATATAAGCTTTCCTTCCCTCCTTTGCTCACAAAGCCTTCTCTCCACCCACAATTACTGCTCTGGCAGAGACAGCTGGTTGCTTCTCAATAGCTCCTTTTCTTCCTTACTGACAACCTGACTTTACCAGGGCATATTGCCAGATACAGTTAAAGACCTCATTCCCTAGCTTCCCTTGCAGCTATGTGGAGCAATGTGATAAATTTTGATCAGTGAGGAAAGTATGGCATATCAAGAGGCCTCCTTAAAGTGAGAAGGCCTTCCTTCTTTCTACCTTTATGCTGCCTGGAATGAAGCTGTCACGGCTGGAGCTCCTGCAGCCATCTTGGGCCAAGAGATCAACAAAATAGAAGGACCCTGGGTTAAGAACACCATTGAGCCTCCATACCACATTTGGACTTCTACCTGTTTCAGCCACTAATTTTTTTTTTTTTTGATCTTGGTTATTTGTAGACAAATAAGATCTTATATAAAAAATGCTTTCAAGCACCATCTTAACTGACTGACCCACTTTTCTGTCCATTGACCTCTTGTTTTTCCTCTAACACTCAGCAGAGGGGCTGCCTACTCTAGGAAGCCATCCTGACCTTCCAAAGGCAGGTCAGATGCCCCTGCTCAGGCTTCCATAGCCCCTGGCACTGCTTCCCATCATGGCACTGTTATAGATCAAATCTGTTCACATTTTACCCTCATCACCAGATTCCTGAAGGAGCACTAGGTCCGGCACAGTAGGTTCTCAGTGTGCTTGCTGGATGAGAAAATATTTAACACCCAAGTGATTAACCCACAAGGAAAAATCATGCTGCAACTTTGAAAGGGAGTCGAGTGAGCAGTTATTTCAGTTTTATATCAACACCACCTCTCTGGATTTATCTGTAAGTGACAGGTCTGGATATATTATATACATCAATAATTGTCACCAAAAAATCAAAACTTCACCTCCAATATTAAGAAACGTGAGCTGTGCCTTTGAATTTGTAAAAGGTTAGATAAATCAAAATCTTTCTATCTAAGTACCTAAGGACATGCTAAAAAAAAGTTACTGACCCAGAAGGAAAATATCGAGGTGAAAAGGAAAAATATGTGACTGCTCTCTGACAATAACTTGAGAAAACAGAGAATAAATGTTCAGACACCATATTGATTTAAAATAGATTCCTATCTAGTTAAAGATTCCACCTACCTGAAGACACATTAGGCATACAAATCTCAGTATGCCTGATTGGATTCTAAAACCAGACTTGTGGTTTCATAATCCAACTAGCTTTGGGGACCAAAGTGGAAATTAAAGATCTTAAAGGCCAAGTGAATCTAAGATGGAGGTGGGAGAAGAATTAAAAAATCAGAGCAACTATGAAATAAAACTGAAGGCTGAATCAGAGTCAGGTTGGAGAGCGGGAAAAAAAGAAATTGTGAAAAAGACAAATTCTGAGAATTAAAATCACCAGCTCAAAACTCATTCTGTGTATACTCCAGCAGTTAAGAAGCCTCAGACGTCACAGTGCTGCTCACAGCAGCAGGGATTTCATTTGGAAGTGACTGTTTTGATACTGACTTGCAGTTGGATTTCGTGGGAAAGAAGTTTCTCTTCCTTACAAAATTTCAGCATCTATGTCAAAAGCCTGAGTGGATGCCTCACGTGTGAGCTTACGCTGTGATATTTTAATGCACCTAAACTCCATTGAACATCCTGGAAGGCATCGCGGCAGGGAACTGAACCCCAGGGAGGCTATTAGCAATTTAGCATCTCATTTCATATGGGAATGTGAATGCCATGTGCTCATGTACCAACAGGGGTGTTCGGGGCCACAGTGGATTCTACATTTCTAATTATCCACCCTGATTATTTGACTGCTTCCTCCCACCCCCCAGCCCTTTTCCCTTCTATGGCTCTCCAAGCAGCAGGGAGTCTCTAGGAGGGCTTGGTAAAAGCAGGTGCAAAGGTGTGACTTGCAGCCCTGTTTGCTGAAAATACAGGGGAAGCGCTTCAAGCATGAATATCACCCATTTAGGGGCCCAAAGGGGGCAATGTTAAGCCTCAGATTGAAGTTTCAAAGATCCATTCGTTCTAGGGATATCTGCCCTGGATGGAGAGGGGGGTGGGAGCCCTGGTAGGAGTAATTTACCTAACACTGGCCCCGTCCCCAACAATTGAAAATGTCAGTTTTAAAAAGCAGGAGAGAGACTGAGGGAGCCAATTCAGGGTATGTATTTCACAAAAGCTCTAAAGCGGCATCTCGAATCCTCCTGATTCTTGGGCTGTGACTATTAGTTAGGCTCATAAACAACCATGAAGTCCAACACACTTTACCTATTTGGAGTAATTAGGAGAAAATGCTTCAGAATCAGAGAAAAGTGTGAGGTTTAAGTGCCTATATTAAAAAAAAAAACCAACAACAAACAACAACAACATTTCCTACACACTAGGGTGGTGAAAAAGTTATTTGCATTAGATGTCAGAGGTATTGGGTTTGAGTACTAGCTCACCTGCTAAATAGCACAGTGGCCTTGATCATTAATAATAATGGCAATAACATGAGCCGGATGTGAATCATGTGGCTTTCATACATTAGGTATAGTTTTCACAATACTGCAGCAAAATAGACATTGGTACCATTTCACAGATTAGGAAACTGAGAGAAATTTAAGATTCCACTGCTAACCAGTGGTGGAGCTGGGGTTTGGATGTATCCAGATAGTAACACCTGCTTACAGGAATGCTGGCCTTCCCAGCTCTCCACACAAATCTATCTGCCTTGCTGACCTTCGTTTCTCACCTGTTAGGTGAGGTTTTGGCCTGTGCCCGTGGTCACCTCCTGCTGTAAAATGCCTGATTTCCAAATTCCTGGAGTGAGCCACCTTTGGTTACTAATTTGAGGTTCTCATGTGTTCCATCATGCACAAGGATGGATGTTATGATTTTTAATGAACAGGATTGTTTGTAAATGAGTGCTTCTACAATTCCAGAGCATTCTTGAGAGGAGGTTGGTCTTCCTGACATCTTGTTCACACTATTAATTTGTTTGGTAAACGTTTTTTAATGGAGGAAAAAATGTAACTTGCAGCCCCACCCCCGTCTATAACAGTGGTTTGATAGCATGGGCAAAACTTGGTAATGTGTAGTAATGCACATTCCCGGGGCCCCTCCACACCTACTGAGTATAACTCTGGGGGTGGGGCTCAGCACTCTAAGTTTAACACACACACACACACACACCGCCCCCTCGAGGGCCTTCTGAGGCGCACTCAAAAAACTTTGAGGACCACTGGTCTTGGATCACCGATTTTCCACTCGTGAACTGTTCCTAGATGTTGGTTTGGAGGCAGGGCAGTCAGGCGGGACATACGTTAGCTTAATAGTCAAATACCATTTTCAAATAATAGTGCTTTTCTGGGTGCCATCCGTTAAGCAAGGGAGGACTGGAAAGAAAGGGAAATTTGAGTAGACTAGGGAAGGCGGAGGGTGGGGCTTGCGCAGCGAGGGGACGGTGGGAGGAGGAGGAAGCTGCCGGGCCTCACAATCCATCTGGTTGGAAACGTCCTGCAGTGCCCCGAGCCGCAGGAGCCGGAGCCAATTACAAGTTTATATAAGAGACCAAGTCTCTCCCGCCTCCCCGGCTCCTCCCCGCCCTCTCCGCCCCAGTCGGCGTTGGGATGGGGGAGGAATCGCTCTGAAATACAGGATTGATCTAGGATGGAGGGTGTCTTTTCTGGGTTGACAACTCGGGCCTATTCCCTGCGTGAGAAACTTCTTGGGTCCAGCTTTTGTGCTCGGAAAACCTCAGATGCCCCGCAGACCTTCCTGTGAATCCGGGGAGGCCGGGTCGGGGCCTGCCCCCACCTCGGGCCTGAGCTAAAAGAGGAGGTGTCTGGGTGGTAGGGTTCACGCGGCGTCCCCGCGGCGCGGTGCGAACTCGCTGGCGTTTATGTAACCGCTGCCCTTCGCGGAGGACCGTGTGATACACTGAGTCACGGAGGACGGGAGAGGGGGCGGGCCGGCCTCTCCCGTCCACGTGACCCGTCAGATGACTTGTTCTGAGTCGGCACGGGCTCATTTACCGTAATAAGGCTGAAGGCTTCTAATCAGCATCCAACGTTAGTCATCCCCGAGTGACATTTGATATGAGCAACAGCTCAATACTAGGACATGACCGCGTGGATGGCGATGGACTGGAGTAAATGCTGCTCCCGTCGCCTCTGATTTTTGTTGCAACCGGAGGAGTTTATGCTGAGTCAAGGAAACCTACTGCGAAAATGCCAGGGGAGACAAGTCACTCTTCTAGACAGATTCTTAAATTCTTCTGTATTAGGAGCAAAGAGTCCGGGAGAAACTGTTTATAGGGTGGCTGGCAGGCAGCAGACCACGCAAGCTCCGCTTCAGGTTTGTGGGTTTGTTTTAGAGGTTGAGGGACCCCTCCCGGTTTAAAGGATACAACTATCACGTGGATTATCCCTCGCAGCTTCTGCAGTCTAGCGTGTGGCTCTGGGACCAGCCTCGCCCTCACCTAGGCCTCCAGAACCCGAATCTGCATTTGAAAGAAAACCCAGCGTAGACGCCCGAGGAGCACGTGAATACGGAGAACACAGGTGTCCTGGCTCTGAGTGAAGAGCATGGTAAACACTGCAGCGTCCTACACGCTTAGCGTTGGGGGTCGGGGGATGCAGAGTCACGGTCTTTGACCTTTAGTGATGCAATGGAGACATATCAAAAGCCTAAATTCTATCCAGGACTGTGAAACAATCAGCTTCTGTTGATAAAGGAAAACAAAACAAAACTAAACTAACCTAAAATCTAGAGCCGACCCAGTGTGAAAACAGGACTGAATCTGGCATTCCTGGTTGTACTGTGACCTTGCCATTGATTGCAAGCACACTCCAGCTTATGCACAACTTATTTGTGAGAAAGGAAGGAAGGAAAGAAGAAAGGAGACAAGGTGTTTTAACAGAAGGAAAAACAAACAACTTGTTGCTTTCACTGGCAAGAGTTAACTCCATAAGCAATTTCCTCACTTAAAAACAAACGAAGTTGGGTGGTAGGCTTTGGAATGGAGGAGCAAAGGGTTCGGATGAGTGGAAACCTGGCTTTATTTACCTGTAGGGCCTTGTTAAGACACATTTGCCTTGAGATAAAAGGTTTTCTTTTGGGACAATCCCAAAATAACTTTGCTTCATTCAATTAAGCAAGGCCTAATGAAAGAGAATTCCAGCTTAGAGATATGCATCATCTCACCAGGTGAATTGTAAATACATTCTGACCAGCTTTAAGAGGCAAGCTCTTGAAAATTTAATCTATTTTAAAAATGCATATCCTTGCCACAAATCGCTTTGAAGAAGATCCTGTGCTGATTGCATGCTGAGATAATTATTCTGTATCACCACTTAGGGAACAAGAGTTTTTGATAAAGACTACAGTGTCAGCCTTTGTTAATGACTTGGGAGGGGAAGGAGAGAATCAGATACAACTGGGACTGTTTTTTGTTTTTGTTTTTTTTAGTTCTCCTGCCTCCTTTTCATGAACTCCTTCCTTTCAGACTCAGGCTGTGGGAAGCTGGGAGAGTCTTGGGTTGTGAACTTTGAACCCCCTGTCCCCACATGAAGGTGAGAATAGTAGTGAAACCAAAGTCTTCACCCTCTTGAATCTGAGCAACGCCCTACTAGAGCAGCAGTCACCATCCCTCCTCAAGGGATAGCTCTGATGTGCACCCCTGAGGGCCTAGCTCTCCATCTCCAGAGGGAGAGCTGAGGAACCCCACCAGCAAATGAGCCTATGCTCGTGTGTTGACGGGTGCTGATGAGGGGAGAGCCCTAGCCCATACCTCTGTTCCGGACAACATGGCAGTCTAGGGCCCACACATAGAGGTGTGCTGCCCCTCCCCACATCCTGTGCAGGCAGGCATGGCTCATCTCTCACAGTACAGTCCCACGGAGCCTGGATGGGACCTCAGAATCTTTCTTAGCACAACATTACTAATCCTTTCATATTGTCATTATTTACATAACTTAATAATAGTTTCTAGGAACCTATTATATGCCTGGCAGTGATCTGAAAAGGGAAGGAAGGAAGGAAGAAGATAAGTAGATAGATAGACATAGACAATGAGCAAAATCAATGCTATAAAATAAATGAAACAGGGCAATGGTTAGTGATTGTTTAGTGGTTGGAAAGTGTAACTTTAGATAGTTAAAGAGGGTTTCTTTGAGGAGATAGCATGAGAGTTCGTTATATCAAGAGCAGGGGATGGGGGGGAAAGACCCTGAAGCATGAATAACATGGCATGGTCCAGGACCAAGTCTGGAGGAGGATGAACCCAATGAACTGCCCTGGAAGCAGGTCCTTGGTATTTGCAGTGTTGCCTGCTTATGATCCAAATCCTTGGTGATGAGGTGAAGTGTGAGTTTGGCTCACAGGCGTGTAGATCAGGGTTCTGTATCCCCATTGGCCATTCATCTTCACCTGGGCAGCATTTCTGGTGAAAGTACAATTGGATGGCATTTCCTGGACAACTTTAGTTTTAGTAGTAAGTGTGCAAAGAAGGAATATAATATCAGGGCTGAGAGAGTGGGCTGTCCCATTAGAAGCTTCGGGGTCAGATCCCAGCTCCTCTTACTGGTGCTCTGACTGTAGGCAAATTATTTCACATTCTGTACATCTCAGTTTTCTCAAGGAGATAAATGGAGATGACACTGTCCATCTCATAGGGGTGAAGACAACTCCCTGAGTGGCTAACTCACCAAAGAGTTGATTCACAAATTTAGCAATTTACCACAGCCCAGCACTGAAGAATATTTCTCCTGGATATTTTAAATAAAAATGAATATTCTTCAAAAATAACCTTATTATATGTTCAACATACATTCAAAATATTTAGGAATATAGTCAAAAACCTATGTAGCCCATTAATATATCCTTCATGAATATTACTAATTTAGTCAAATAGAGTGGGGAGAATTAGAAAATAATCCCCTCCTCTATATGACTAAATTACTTTCAGCAATAATCACAAAATCAAATGAATAGCAAAATGACCAGCAAAGAAATGCAGACACTGAAAACTTCCTTGTATTCAATATTTGTTTACATAATCTTGCCAGTAAAAAAGAATAAAAATAAAGTAGATATTGTGCAAAAAGGAAGAATCTGATTGTCCATTAGTTTTTATATCTATTTGAGATTAAACTTTGATCCTTTGGTTACAGTCTCATATAATATTATTTTATGTAAATAATTGTTCTGTAACTAATAAGTGAATTTTAATAAAACCATAATGTCTGTAAAAGGTACAACTTAGGCAACTACCATATGGTAGCACTGTTGTAACCATTTAATTTTCTTGATTTGTTCTTTCGTTTAAAACAAACAAAAATTAGAAATGAAGAATACATTTCAGTGTCAAATTCAGTAAAATATTTCACGTATGAACTAAAATTTGCACTCACCAAAAGAAAATATTACACCTTGCTTCTCACTTTCATTGTTTTAAATTTTAAAACACAAAAACTTCAATAGAATTGAAGTACTGCAAGTTCTGTTCCTGTCTTTATAATCAGTGTGCTATCTGTGTTTACTTTGGATCTATGGTTTAAAGGTAGATATTTGTAGTAGCGCAGGGCTGGAAACACCAACTGAGTCATTTGGAACTGTTACAGTGAAAAATTTATCTCAAAACGAAGCCCTGTAGCTGGGTTCACCTGTGGGGGACTGCTGTAATTTGGCAATTCTCTGAATTAACTTCCACATAGAATACAATGTTTACTAAAGGATAAGTAGTAAGAATGTGTTCATTTGAAGCTTACACATATATCACTTAAACTCAGTAGTCATCCCTGATTGTTTAGCACTTAGACCAAAAAAAAAATTTTTTTTTTTGGAGGGAGGATGTATTTTATCATTGACATTATTTAGAACTGCCAGGGTATGGCATAGTAAAGAGATTAATTTTTAGTTGGTGTTATTATCGCTTTTAAATTCTCTATAGATGTACCCCTCCCAGCACCTTGCCCTCAGTAAACCACTGCATTTAATAACAAGTGACACAATTACTCTTTTTAATTGTGATACCTGTCAGCAGGTATCAGAGGGTCCTCTGAGGCAGTAGGTGTCTGATGTCACCAGGAAGACTTCCTTGAAGAAGGATCTTTTTAAAAAAAAAATTATTGAATATAATTCACATACCATAAAATTCACCCTTTAAAGTGTACATTTCAGTGGTTTAGTATTTTCACAGAGTTTTGTAACCATCACCTCTGTCTAATTTCAGAACAATTTCATCAACCCTAAAAGAACCCCTGTGGCCATAAGCAGTCACCCTCTGTCCCCCACTCCCCCAGCCCCTGGCAGCCACAGATCTGCTTTGTGTGATCCGCTCTTGAGCTGAGACCTGATGGATGAGTAGAAGTCAACTTGTTGAGCAGTTAGGGGAAGGGGATTTCTGGACGACAACAGTATGGACAGCATCCAGCAGAGGGACAATGCACAGTCAAGGAATTAATGAGGGACCTGTGTTGTCAGAGTACAGAATACAAGGGTGAGTGGCTGGAGCCAAAGTTTGCCAGGCTGGTCATGCAGCCCACTTGAAGATCTTGGCTTCTCCCCTAGTGCCGAGGGACCCGCAGGTCTGACACAGACCCTTCCATCCAATACATGCCCCCCAAATGTTGAGTGAGCAAACAAGTAAATTTGGCTCTCATACCCTTTTAAAACATCATAAAGGATTGCTTTATTTTAAATATTTATAACATAAAGCCAGACATACAAGAGACATATATATGTGTATTCCCACAGTCATGGTGTAATCTTACTGTTTGTAGAAATCTGGTTTGGGCTTTTATACTAAGCAAATAGCTGAACTAAACTTGGAAATCAGCTGTAACTTATCTTCTCAGGAAACAGTAATTCCAGACTTGGTGGAATTTCTTATTGAGGTTTGACAGAATGGAGGATGGAACTCAGACTAAAGATCTGGGCTAGCTGGAGATCAGAGCAAGTTCTTTCTCATTAGAATTTCTTCCTATTACCTAAAAAAAAAAATTGCTTTTATTTGAAATTTAATACATCTACTTGGTTTCCCTGGGAAGGTTTTGAACACACCTCATTTGAGGGGCCACACCCAGACTAAAAGGCTCAGTCCTCCCACCTCTGACTACTCTATTCTACTCCATATCCCCCATAAGCACTTTTATTAGCTTCCCGGGTAATCTTCCAATGTTGTTTATGCAAATACATGTCAATATGGATAGGCAACCTTATTTACCACCCCCCGCCCCCCCCGCCCCCGTTCTTTCAGGAAAGGTAGCATACTGTTCTAAAACTCGCTTTCTCCACTTACTATGTTATGGAGAATTTTCCATTTTAGAATATAAAGAGCCCCTTGATTTTTTTTAAACAGCTGCATGATGGTCCCTGGTTTATTTAACCACTTTCCTATTGATGGACGCCTGAGATATTTCTAATTTTTCCCCCTTACAAATGATGTTACCATGATGAATCTTGTTCATGCATAATTTTGCACATGTGGTAAAATTCCCAGAGGTGGGATTGCTGGGTAAAATTAGTGCATTAGTCCTTTTGATAGATTTTGAGCACGAGATAGCCCTCCAGGAGATTTGAACCATTTTGCATTTCCACCAGCTATGTTTGCCCACAGCCTCACCAGTAAAGTGTGTTCTCAAACTTTTGGGTTTTCCCAGCTAATGGGTGAAAAGCGGTATCAGTGTAGTTTTAATTTGCCTTTCCTTCATAAAACATTTTTCATAAATTTAAGAGCTATTTTGGTTTGTTTTGGTGAACTCTCTTGAAATCCTTTGCCCATTTTCTATTAGATTATTCATTTTTTCATAATTCTCAATTTCTAAGAGCTCTGTATATTAGGGAGGTATGAGTTGCAAATATTTTTTCTCATTTGTCTTTTGTCTTTGCTATGCTACTTTTCCTTTCTAAAAAGTTTTTGTTTTATATAATAATTTTTTTAATGATTTTGGTTCTTTAAATCATAGGCAAGCCTTTTCTACTCCAAGGTTCCATAGAAATTTGTTCATGTTTTCTTCCTATGCTTTCGTGATCTCATTTTCACATTTAAATTTTGATGCATTTGGAGCATATCCTCATGTACAATGTGAAGTATGGATCCAGCTCTATCTCTTTTGGATGTTTATCCATTTGTCCTAAGACCATTTATTAAAATGGTACCATTTACCTCCACTGAAATGAGATGCCCCTGTTATCAGAAATGAAATGCCTGTGTGTCTCTGAATCTATTTCTTTCTTTTCTTTTCTTTTTTTTTTTTTTTGTGGTACGCGGCCCTCTCACTGTTGTGTCCTCTCCCGTTGCGGAGCACAGGCTCCGGATGCGCAGGCCCAGCGGCTCCGCCGCATGTGGGATCTTCCCAGACCGGGGCACGAACCTGTGTCCCCTGCATCGGCAGGTGGACTCTCAACCACTGCGCCACCAGGGAAGCCCCTCTGGATCTATTTCTATTATTCTGTGGGTATGTCTGACTATTTGGCCATTTCCATACTATTTTAATTATTGAGGCTTTGCAATATGTTTTATCTGGAGGACTAGTTCTCTCACTGCACTTCTTTTTGACAATTTTCCTGTCCATTCTTGCTAGTTTGTTATTCCCACATAAATGTTAGAATCAGCTTGTCTAATAGCAGGATGAAGAAGTAGCTATCTTTTTCAGGCTTCTATTAAATTCTACTGTTTTTTCTTGATTCATTCACCCCTTAGTTGCAGCTGTCTGCACACTGGGGTTCTCCATCTGCTCTGATCCTTTTTTCCTGACCAAATCCATTTCTTAAGCCAGGTCTACACAAGGTCCCCCCTCATCCTCTCCCTTCACCAGTTTACCATATTCAGGGATATCAGGTATCTGCAAAGCCTGGGGACATAGACACTGTTCTTGCTGTGCTCCCAGCATCCCCTTTATCACCCTCTCAGCTTTGAGAGAGGATGATGGCCTCTGCTTTGCCACTCTGTAGTGTGGGTTGATTACATTGAGCACAGCAGATGGCAAATGGCCTGGGCAGTGTTTTTTAAGGACCAACCCAGCATGGAGACAGCATCCAAAGGATGTTGGATTTGAGGCCCAAGGCAGAGAGGAAATAGCAAGTTGATCAACAGCATCTGTCCCTCCATCAGCCACTTTGGGGAAAGTAGTTAACACAGTAGCCTTCCACTAGGAAGGCTTGGGAACTTTCCTCTGTTAGGGAATCAGACCCAGGGAAAGAAAATAAGAAAGAGGGAGTCTCCTGCTCGGCTTTCACTAGAAGTCATGTGCTTCACATTTTCTGCCTGCTAGACACACCCCACCCCCCAGCCCCATGAATCAGGAGAACAGAGCACAGATGCTCCTGAGAAGCTGGCATTGTGAATTCCAGTGCCCCCTCTAAATCACCAGTAAAACCACGACAAAGACATTTCCTCTTTCCTTACCAGAGTGAAGTTGATACACAAACTGAACATGATTAGAAAACCTTAAATGGAGAAGTCTGTGAAAAGAGAATTATTATGAGATCCTTTTGATGACAGAAATCTTTTATGGCTGTGTTCTTTCAACAACTACTCTTCTTTTTCTCTTTTTAGATACCCACTTGGGCCTCTAGACAAGGTGACACCCCAGGGATAGAGCTTGATCACAGACTGTCTTTGGGTTTTCTTTGGTTTGTCAGTGCATAGTCGTTGCCTGGACAAGCACATTTTCATAAGCCCTTGCAGGCAAGATCTGGTTAGCTTACCTCTCCATCCCCGCAACTAGCACAGTGCTCAGGGCTTAGCAAGTCCTTCCTTTGATCGATCTATAGATGACAACTCATTTTAGGCAGGCATTTTCTTGAATTAGGAGGAATCTCATCAGTAATCCCATTTAAGAGAGTCCATGTGGTCTGTTAGTTGCTGACTTAGTTCAGAAACTTCTGCTACAGACATGTCCCGAGCCTGCAGCTATAAATTAGCTCATGCTCTGGCATATTCTCCACCGTCTGTGACATCACCTCCACCTGATGGCTTTGCCGTCTCCATAGAGATCTTGCCCCATCTCTCCTCCTCCCCTTAAATCCTGTTTTCAGAATCGTCTGATGCTTAAGTCCTTCCTGGGAGCAGTCAGCTCAGAGAGCTTGGGCCGTCTGCCAAAGCCTGCCCCGCCTAACGGGACAGGGGTGCACCGGACCCAGGAACATGGGACAGGTGCCTGGCTCCCACCTATGGAGACCTGTTGGTCTATTTCAGTGAACACATCATAATCATCACTTGTAATGTTAGTTTTCTGAAGTTCACATGGCTTCAAAGTTCTACCAGCTTGGTGTTCGCAGGTAGCTCTTCCTGTCCAGGAAATGGGGATGTAAGAGGGCTGAGCAGGGCAGCCACACGGCTCTCTTTTGCCTTTTGCAGGCGAGAGGATAAAATAGTTGACATCTGTTTAGGGCGTGGGAATCCCACGATACTGGAAGCCTCTGATAAAGTAAACCAAAACATTTCATTAAAATTCATTTCCTTTTCTCACATCTTACTGAAAACAGAAAAATATTTCAACCTTGGCATAGCCACTGAATTATTCATCTAAAAATTAAAAACAAAAAACAAAACTTTGATCCAGCACAGACTGGATCCCCCCCTGCCCTTTGTTCCTTGTCACCCTTCCTTTAAAATGAGGCAGGGGTCCTGGTTCTTCACTGTGGCCAGTGCCAAGGGGAGCATATCCTCTCTCATCCTCTCATGGGGGCAGTGCCTGAGTGCCAAATGTTCCTCCCAGGTACCCAGGACCACATCTTGCCATGAACCCTGGACCTGCAGAACTTAGGGGATGGGGGCATGGAGAGCCCAGGCTGGGGCATGCCAGGGAGGTGTAGGCATTAGCCAGAGGAGAAAGCCTCTCATGGCTCCCCAAAGCAGGGGCCAGGCCAGAAAGAAGGCCCTGGACGTGCCCAGAGTTCCACTGTGAGCTTACAACTCCTGGACCGTCCTCCTGTGCGGCCTGTGTCCCCCACTCTCCCTGGGGTTTGTTGCTGAGAGAGTGATAGAGACCTGGGATGCTCTCTCCCTCGCCCACACCCAGCAGTGTAGGAAGTGGGCAGTTGGCACTGACAGCTGTCCTCTGGATGCCCTCTCTTGGGTTATCCATTTGGGACTTCTCTTTCATTTCAAGGTTGCCTTAGATGCTCATTTTAACCAGATGGCACTTGCCTCACAGCTTGGGGGAGGAGAACCTTGACTGCATTTGCCTGGGTGGGCCTTTGGGATGGTCGCCCACTCCAGGCCTGGCTGTTCCATCAGGTTGTGACCCTTCCTCAGAACGATGGCAGCACCCTTCAGACCCCGCCTTCCACTGTGCCCTCTGGTAAGCCTTGGCTCTATGGCAGCCATATTTTTGGAACTCCAAATCAAAACACATAGGTATGAGAATTCTTAGGTTGTTCAGGGGAGTGAATCGTTGAAATCAGGGCTGCCCTGGGAAGCTGGGGCACGTGGCGGTTGCCCCTCTGCTTGCATGGCCTGGGAGCTTCCCAGTGATGGGACTTCTTTTTTGGAGATGGTCAGGCTTGTTGTGTGCCTTTTCATTTCACTTGTTTCCTAAGTGTCTCCCTCATGAAATTCACCGATTTCTGTTGTCAGAAATTACTTTGTAAATAGCAACTGAGACTTCTCACATTGATGGCCAGATATCTTGGAAGTTCTGGCTTAACTGGGTGGCACAAAAAGCTGCATCCATGCATCCTAAAGAGGAAGACTGAGAAACCACTCCTTGCTCTGTTTCTGGCAAAAACCCTGCCCCCGCAAAGAAAATGGTCTGCCTAATTATTCAATGTGACCGTCAATATTAATCAGATTATCTGGAAGATACTCAACCTTGTTTCGTTTTATTGCACAAATAAAGCCAAGGGGAGGTGAGAGTTTACTCTTTGGCTGTAGACAGTTTCGTGAGAGGAGGATTCTTAATGTGCATGTGTGGTCCTTGAATACTGAGATCAACACCAGCTGTGTTGGCAGCAATGCCTGAAGGGTTTCAGGGACAGAGACCTGGAGCAGCAGCGGGAGAGCAGATGGGCAGATCGGGGGTTGGTGGGGTGGGGCTGGAATGGGGAAAGCTGAGGGCTGGGACCAGCTAAGGAGGCCTCGCCTAGAAGGTTGGAACAAGACTTGGCTCAAGACCTGATGGTGAGCTGGAGCCAGAGCAGGTGTATTCGTTTGCTCAGGCTACCATAACAAGTACCCAAAGACTGGCGGGTTTAAGCAGCAGACAATTATTGTCTCATGGTTCTGGAAGCTAGAAGACCAAGATCAAGATGTCAGCAGGGTTGGTTCCTTCTGAGGGCTAAGAGGGAGAACCTGTCCAGGCCTCTCCCCCAGCTCCTGGGAGTTTGCTGGCAGTCTTTGGCATACCTCAGCTTGTAGACACATAGCCCCATTTCTGCCTTCATGTTCACATGGAGTTTTCCCTGTGTGCATGTCTGTGTCCAAGTTTCTCCTTTTTATAAGGGTACCAGGCTTTAGGAGCCCATCCTACTCACTATGACCTCCTCTTAGCTAATTACATCTGCAACGACCCTAATTCCAAATAAAGTCATATTCACAGGTACTGGGGTTAGGACCTCAACATATGAATGTGGAGAGAATGCAATTCAACCTGTAACACCAGGGGCAGAGGGTGAGGGAAGCCTGGATGTAGCCTGGGCAGTCAGGCATGAATGGGACATAAGGTGGGAGGTCCCAGGCTGCAATAAGGAACCGGGGGTCCTCAGGGCCTGAAGGATCAAGAAGACAAGAGGGAGTGTTTAGATGGATGAATACAGGGGCCATCCCAGGTGAGTTAGCCTCAGTCCTGGAGGTAGCTGAGTTCCCACATACTCTCTGATGGATGGCACCCAGTCCCTCTGATGATACACTCATGGCGACAGTGGTGAGGCCAGTGTGCCTGGTAGTAGGACTGAGATTACAAACTGCCTGTCACTCCATGGTCCTGCCTAAGGACTTTGTCTCTGGTTGTTATTGCGTCTTTTAAACCAGGGGGTTCTTCCCATTCCCTGAGAACTTAGCAGCCATGAAAAATGAACCTTGCCCAGGTTGTTAGTGAATGTGACAGAAACTATTAGTTGTCCCCCAATATTCATTCTCCTTTTCTTCCATAGTAATAAACCTCTGATTTTTAACCAGTCATATGAGTCTCTGGAATAAAAACTACATTTCCCAGCTTCCCTTGCAGCTTTGTGACCATGTGACTAAGTTTTGACCAATGGGAAATAAGCAGAAACTTCTGGGAAATTTATGCTTTGGGGAACCTTCTGCTTCTTTTCCTTCCCCCTCTTCTTCCCCCAGCTCTCTACTCTTGAACATTTAGTATGAACCAGGCACTCTTCTAAGAATTTTGCATATATCAACTCCTTTGTTTCTCACAACCCTATCATGTGAGCTCTTTCTCCATCATCTGGCCACATGCAGAGGATTCTGAGGCTTTAGGGAATGGCAGGGCCACAAGATGGAAGGAACACGTGTCCCTGACTCCTTGAATACATTTCTTAAATAGGTTTATTTAACAAATACTTACTAGAGCCTACAATACACTGGACCCACATGGAGGAAAGATGCCTGCAAATCAGGAACACTTAGACTGGATCGTTAAATAACCAGGGGAAACAGCTTTTGTTGTGTTAAGACATTAACACTGGGGGGCACTTTCCTGTCACTGCAGCTAGAATTGACCCTAAGTTAGTCCTCAAGACCATTGTGGACCAGATTGGCCATACTAACCCTAAACAATCCACAATGTTTCTTCTGCATGAGAAAGAAACAAACCCCACTTTGTGCACTTTCTGTGATTTCTGTAACTTCCATAATTCCTATTTATTAATTGGGATTTTCTGCTAAACACATGTGAATCTAATCTTATAAAAGAGCATGACGACTGCCTGGTCCCCTAGATGCCTTCCTACCTTTGCTTTTTGCCCCTGTTTTATTTCAGCCTTTGACCCTTGGGGTTTCTGACAATTTTAGTTTTGCCAGCTTTGACCCTCAGAGCCTCCAGAATGCCCCTCACTCCAAGGACGTACTTTGATGCCTCCAGCCCAGGTTATTTCGGGTAACCAGTCCTTCTGCCTAGAAAGGCTGGGTACCTTGATTTGCAAAAATCCACACTAACCTGACAGATGACTCAGTTAGCAGGAGGGTGATGACTTACATTCAGCATCTATGACAGCAGCCTTTCCTCTTGTGATCTTCTCAGTAGACAATTAAAAACCTCGATCTCTGCAATTTCTTAGAACTCCACCTGGCCCATTTGAACTAAAAAACAAATGAACTAATCTCAGAATGACTCTTTCACGGAGTCTTCAACACTCCATATGGTTAAAAGGTGGTCTTGCTAGTGTACTATGAGTGGAACAATTGGTGTGAAGCAGGGTATTCCTCACATCCAGGCCTTAAAAATCTCACCTTTTCTTTAGCTTCTTGGGAGCGTGGAAAGGACCTTGGAGCTAGCAGCTTTGACTGAGCTCTTCAGTGGTGTTATAACCCCCAGTTAGCACTAATGCCACAGAAACAACTGTTAACCATCTACCAGATTCTGGATGGTTGCCATGATTAGACCTCAATTTTTGGGAAATCTTGCCTGGCCCATATGTGGAAATAAATGCTCATAACTCTAGAAATCTCCCAGGAACAAGACATCATGGAAATCTGGAAGGGTTAAGGGTGTCCCTTCATCCTCTAAGTCAGCCAATAGTTGGAGAGTTGGGGAAAAAAACAAGCTGCAAATCAAACAGATCTGAGTTCGAATTTCAACTCTGCCATCTACTAGCTTTGTGAGTTTTTCCAAGTTGTATTATTCCCCCAACGCTGTTTTCCCTATCTTATGAGGACTAGATGTATTGAATGTAAAGCCTCTGTAAATGCAGTTATTTTTGAAAGTGATGGAAGTGCTCTTGCCTTGCAGAGCTCTGTCTTGATGCTGGGGGTTCTTCATTTTCCTTCATTCTCGTTCCCCCTCTGAAACTATGGACCTCAGAATCCCAGCCCTGCCACTTAACAAAGTATGTAACTTGTCCACATAATTGAACCTCTTTGCACGGTTTCCTCATCTTTAAAATGGGGATAGTAACAGTCCCAACTCCATAGCGCTGCTGTGAGGACTGAATGAGTTAAAGTATGTGAAGCACATAGAGCAGAGCTGAACACATGAGAGTACCAGGTAAGTTATCAGTCTCATGGGGGGGGGATTACTTGCCAGCTCATCATATCTCCCCTTTTGGACTGAAAGCTCCTTGTGGCTTGAAACCGTCTCTATTTACCTGCCGCAAACTCCCGTTGGCTGTTAAACCTCATCTGTGGGATGCTCAGCCCCTACCCAAGGACTCATTGGTTGGGAAAGGGCAGGATGTTACCAGTGCCCAGGCTAGTGAACCTTTGGCCACAAACTCAGCCCCTGAGCCTCAGGTCCCATCCCTAAAGTGGACGGAGCCCTATGTGATTGGTCCAGTTCATTACCAGAAAGAAATCTTACTGCCAGAGTCTAGAGGGGGTGCAAGATCTACTTTTTAAATGTTTTTTTTTTTTCTTTGAGTTGGTATTAGTCCAGAGTTTGCCTCAGATGTGCGTCCATGGGTCCATCCTCTCTGGTCACGCTCCCTCATTTTCCTCCTGCAACATCCTCTCCCCACCCCCTCTCCATTAACCCTGACACCGCACCATCCCTCTCCCACAAAAACTTCCCAGCTCGAGGCCGGTCAGATCCATCAGGTTTTCCTCCCACAGAAACTGGAGGGAGGTGGCTTCAGATGCCTGAGGGTGGAAACCCACCCAGACACAAACCTTTCTTATTTTAGCTTCGGTGTGAGTATGTAACACAGGTCTCCAGCTCGTCTTCTATCCTCTCTCCCAGGAAAAGGATGCTGGGAAGAAACCATCCTGCCTGGAGTGTGAATAATGCTGCTGTCAGAGTCTCAGGTAATCTACATGACATGCAACCACATGACGTAAGGCACTCATCGCTGAGCCCAGAGCATGGCTGGCACTCTGTGAATGTTTGCTCTCATCCTTGCCCCAGACCCCTACCCAGCTGACTCTGGGGGAAGACCACTCTGGTGTCTGGCTCACAGACCACAAACAGGTGCTCCTCTCTATCCCCCAGAGTGGTAGGATGCCCACCACTGGCTGCCCCAAGGAGTGTGAGCAGGACCAGGCGTGGCTGTCCCAGAGGAAGTGCCCAGTGTTGAACCAGAAGGCTGGAGAGGGGTGATGAGTTCCTTCTGCCCTGCTTGGGGTTTCCTCTGTGCAGGTAGGGGCATCTCAGGGGTCTGCATCCACATTTGCATCCACCACCACCTAGTTTCCCAGCTCTCACAGCATCAGGAGCTGGAATTTCCCTCCTCATTTCCTAGTGTGAGGACCCACCAGCCAGTCCTGCGTCAGGACCCTGGACATTTAGGTGGGTTTTCCCATTATGTGCATTCTGCTTTCAAAGAAGGAAACATGGCCAGACCTCCACAGTGTTTTTTCAACATGACAGTTAAACATATTCTTTCTCACAATCTCAGATAAACACCTGGAGCCACATCATCTCAGGTTTTGTCACTTCGAGAACTACTTGATAAGTAATTATAAGTCAACACCCCTACGTAACCGATAGCTAACCAGCCATCAGATGTCACTGAGGAGACCTGATTTATCCTTTTCATTTGCACTGGAGAGCAAAGGAACAAGGAGTTAGGAAAAACCGCCAGAAACAGCCACGACACATATCATTAAATAAAACTGTGATAGGCCTTGATTACAAGGGCTGCCAGCCTCCCTGAACAGGCCCCCACCCACACTTGCATTAACCCCGGGCAGCTGAAAGCAGCTTGTCCAGCCGAGGTGCTGGGGATTTTATCAGCACCACCGCCATAATTAACAAGGCAGGGCTACCTACCCTGAACCTTTCTCTCTGACTTCATTCTTCAGCAGTGCTAGAGTGTAAATAAACTTGTTTACCAAGATCAGAATGGGGGTGGTAATGAAGTCTTATTTGTGTCACCACAATGACAAGTCTTTGTGCACAGTGGAACTCAGGAGAGTGGAGAAAATAACCAGAGAAATTGTATTTCTGTTCTACGGTTGCCATACAGATGTCTTGGACCAAAGTTACTGCAGTCAGTATTCTCTTTTTCTTTTGATTGTGTGTCCGTAGTAGAGGAAAACCTTGTTACTGTGCCTAATGTGGTAAACAAAATTATACCATGTGCAGCAAGAAGAGAAGTGAGACAAGAAGCACTGATGAATGTCCCAACGGGTGTGACCTTAGTGGCCAGTGTGTGGTTTTTTATGACATGAAGGCATGAATACGAGTAGCCTAATTATTGCTTTCAATTGACAAAGTGTGGTGAATTGGAGAATGTTGCAGGACAACTCTGGCTGTGTCTCAAAGCAGCTTCAGAAGTAAATATAGAAATTCTTGTGTACACGGAGCTACATAAAAAATCATTTAAAAAAGCAAGGCCAGGGGCTTCCCTGGTGGTGCAGTGGTTGAGGGTCCGCCTGCCGATGCAAGGGACACGGGTTCGTGCCCTGGTCCGGGAAGATCCCACATGCAGCGGAGCGGCTGGGCCCGTGAGCCATGGCTGCTGAGCCTGCGCATCCGGAGCCTGTGCTCCGCAACGGGAGAGGCCACAACAGTGAGAGGCCCGCGTACAGAAAAAAAAAAAAAGCAAGGCCAGTTTTTCATACCTTATTGAATGGATCTGGCAGATGATGAATTTCGTTTGCTTCTGTTGTTCTGTAGCAGTGATCCGCAAACTCCAGCCCATGGGCCAAGTCTGGCCCACTGCTGGTTTTTATAAATAAAGTTTTATTGAGAAAAACTACATTCATTTGTTTATGTGTTGTCTGTGGCTGCTTTCATGATACAACAGCAGAGTCGAGTAGTTACAACAGAGACCATACAGCCCACAAAGCCTAAAATATTTGTGATTTGGCCCTATATAGAAAAAGATCACTGACCTTTGTTCTTTTGGAAACTGTTATTTCAGAGAAGGTCCACAGGCTGTTGGCGAGGTGGTGGCCAGATGGAGAAGGGAAAGAAAAAGTCACATATGGGAAGAAAGAAACAGAAAGAGTATATGCAGGGGAAATTGGGGCCTTCAGTTAAGATCTGGGTTCCAGGGACTTCCCTTGTGGTGCAGTGGTTGAGAGTCCGCCTGCTGATGCAGGGGACACGGGTTCGTGCCCCGGTCCGGGAAGATCCCACATGCTGTGGAGCGGCTGGGCCCATGAGCCATGGACGCTGAGCTTGCGCATCCAGAGCCTGTGCTCCGCAATGGGAGAGGCCACAACAGTGGGAGCCCCGCGTATCGCAAAAAAAAAAAAAAGATCTGGGTTCCAACGTGAACAGGGAGAGGAGAGGGTTCTGTGGGCTGTGATTCCATTTTTTCATAAGCAGTCTATGCAGAGTATAAATCTAAATGGAACAGCTTGGGTACAAAGAGAAATTACCATGTAGGTTTTTATAGAGGCATTAAACATTTTATCAAGTTATGGGATCTCTGACTCCCAAATAAATTGCATCAATATCAGAACTACAGTAGAGCCAAACATTTCTTTGGAAGCTCAAAAATGGGAGGGAAGGATCCTAACTTCCTCTTGCCCATTGTTGGGGGGTATTTAAAACAGTTGCATTCTCTCATTGTTAGGACTTTGTATGAAGATCATCACCTACATTTGTTGCTGCAAATTGAGAGAAAAGAAACATGGAGCTTTTTTCTCATGCTGGAGGGACCTCTTGCCCAATAGAGTTCATTATATTAGGCCAGTGCCTACCTGTTTAATAATTTTTTTTGTACTCAGAAGCCAAGTGGGTCGTAAGGCAAGTACTGGCCATGGCTTTTACTGGAGATGGGGATCTTTGAATCCCAGCGGAGGAGGTGTGGGATCGCTCTGGGTAGACACTAAGTAATGTGACTATTAATACAATAAGAACACGTTAGTAGACAGCCCAACGTCTGGGCCTTCTTAGACAAAATGTGACTTCTAGTTCAGAAAGTCCTAGTAAAACTTTAACTGCTGCTTTCCTTTCTTGTTCTCTCGGTGAGAAAGACAAAGCCCTGTGTACACAGTCTGGCAGTAACCACGTGCTCAGCAAGAGCAACACGACAACAGAAATAGTAGCTAGCCCTTGGGGCACAGAGAGGATAAGTAACTTGCCCATGGTCACACAGCTAGAAAGTGGGGGAGCCCAGCAGTCTGGCTCCAAAGTCCATGCTTTAAAAAAATGTTTCAAAGGACTTCAGGTACATAGAATTGGATTAATTATAATCTTTGTATGATACACTCTCTCATGCATAGACTCTCTTTTACTTATTTAACTAATGGAGTTACAAATCACTGAACACACACACGTATGTATGGTCTTAGTTTCGACTCCCATGGAAGCAGACCCTGAGGGGATTTGGGTGCAGGTGGTTTATTTGGAAGGTGTGGGGAAATCAGTAGGAGAGTCGGGGAGTGAGGCAGGAAAAGAGGCAGCAGAGAAAGGGTATGTTTTTAAGCAGCAGCACAAAAGGCAGCTGGATCTTACCCTTGGGGGCAAACTGGAAAACACACAGCTCAGAACAGAATCGCCCGATGCACCCGAGGGGTACAAGAGTGGGGGCATTTACACCCCAACCCCCGTCAGTTGATAGTTTACAGATGCTGAGGAATGAGGGAAAGGCTTTGAGGACAGAAATGCACATCCTGGTAGTTGGTAGGAATCTGGGACACATGAAAAAGCAGGGTCCAAAGCAGTTTCTCAATCTTTTTTTTTAAAATTATTACCACTCTAAGGAGACTTTTAAAGTAATTTTTCCTAATTGCCCCTGCCCCATCAAGTTTTAATACTGCAAATATATTGTTTATCTGTTTATGTACTGTTGTCCTTTGGTGGGGGGGTTGCAAACCGTTAAAATATGCAAGACTTTTTTTTTTGTCCCCTGTGTTAGTCAGTGTTCTCTAGAGAAACAGAACCAACAAGGTGTGTGTGTGTGTGTGTGTGTGTGTGAGACTTCATTCAAAAGTATATAAATATATATATTTATAAAATAAGGAATTAGCCCCTGTGATTATGGAGGATGATGAGTCCCAAGATCTGCTGTCGACAAGCTGGAGGCCCAGGAGACCCAGGATGGTGTAGGTCCAGTCCTAAGGCCAGCAGGCTTGAGACGCAAAGAAAGCTGATGTTTCAGTTCAAATCCCAAGGAAGGAAAGAAGTGACTTCTGAACTCAGGATAGTCTGGCAGGAGGGAAAGTCAGCCTTTTTGTTCTATTCAGGCCTTCAACTGATGGAATAGCGCTCACCCACATTAGGAAGGGCAATCTGCTTTGCTCAGTCTACCAATTCAAATGTTTATCTCACCCAGAAACACCCTCACAGACACATTCAGAATAATGCTTGACCAAATGTCTGGACAGCCAGTGGCCCAGTCAAGTTGAAACAAAATTAATCATCACCTCCACCACCCCTTGCCCTGTACCAATTTTCTCCCAGTTGGGGATGCTATTGCCCACGTTGAAGACACATGGTCCAAGTGACCTGGACAAGGTACAGATAGCATCTGGTATGTGTATACCTCAGGCATACACCGTCCTGCTCTGGTCTCTGTCCCTGCTCTTTGGGGTGACCCATCATGGTGCTGGAGTGGTGGGTGAGTCCATGGGAACAGAGAGAGGACTATGTCACATCACTTCATCATTCTAGGCTAAGGAGTCCCCGGGGAGGAGAGAAAGAGACAGGAGAGGGTAGGACAGATTTGAAGCAAATGATGAAATTTGATAATCCATCACAGCAGAAATGAAGCTCTGGTTTTCATTATTTTCTGGGATTCTTTTGCAGTTTCGATTTCCCCGAAAGGAGCCCCGGCACAAAGCAATTAGGCCCTGCCTTGGTATTTCGCTGCTATTGAAATCAGATCCTAGAGAGGATGTGAACATCCTTCTCAGAGGCTGAGTCCCACCACAATCTCGCACCAATGTCAAGCTAACTCTCATGTTCCCGAGTTGAAAAGCAGTTGAACAGATGGTGGCTGACACCTTTTTCAGGAATCCTGGAAACCCACCAGTCTACCCACTGAGGTATGAAAAAAAAAAAAAAGGGCGGTGAAGGGGGTATCCAAAAATGTGGTGAAGAGAGAAAATGACTGGAGTGGGATGAGCCCAGGAGAAGACCATGCTGCATGGGGTGATGGAGGAGGCGCACCCTCCACCAACAGCCAGGAGCTGGGTAGCAGGGCAGGGCACTGGCTTTCTCCAAGGTGGGACGTGAGACAACCAGGAGGCTGAGAACAACCAGCATCCTGACCAAGCCTGTCCACTGGGGACACTCCTTCCCCTGAACATTCCAAAGACGAGTTAGAGTAAAAGCATTCCAAATTTTTATAATTGCCTTAAAATAACAGAATTTCTCCCAGATTCTAAATGGAACCTTAAGTTGTGAAAACTAGATGGTAGAAAATGTGAAGAGAAGAAAAGGAAAAGCAGTGCAGTGTGACACCTACTTTTTTCTTGAGAGAGCACAGCACACTACAAACTTGTGTCTAGACTTTATCCCTGAAAGGCAAGCAAGGAAAATGTTCTGCTGTTTCATTGATAGGATAAGAAAAAGAAATTTAAGCAAAGACTCTCTGTGGGGGGAGAGGAAAAGAGCAGCTTTAACATGAAGTAATACCTTGGTAAGGTGTATGTACCTGTTATTTTGCCAAATGATTTCAAATTTTTTTAAATAGAGGGGGCAGTGATTGTTGGACATAATCCAAGACACGATGCCAAATTCTTTCCCCTTTTATTAAACTTGAGACGTAATATCTATGTGACATTTGTCTTGGTAGCACACTCATCTTTCAGCCTCAGTGACAGCTTTGTGGCTGACCACATAAAACTTACTAGAAATTAAACTAACCTAGCGGAGTTGCTTTGACTTTTCAGTTCCTACACCTTTAAGGCATTATAGAAACCCTTGTAGGAATGGGAGAGAATCCTAGAATATCAATCCATGATGTATCATTGTTTGAGGACTAGAGTCTTAAAGAACATCAAGCCAAATCACCCCCTTCACTTTACAGAAGTAGAAGCTGCATCTGGATGGGTTGAGCAATTTACTGAAGGTTACCAGCAGGTCAGCAACAAACAGGTGGGGAGAACCCAGATTTCTTGCCTCAGGGCAAGCCTACTTACTCCTCCTAACACAAAATGAGGGAACTACACACAGGTTCACTGAAAAGCCCACTAAATTGGAACCTAAGACCACTGCTTGACATGTTAGAAACTGTGAGGTGGGAAATTTACTTGGCACCACAAGAAGGGGAAATACCTTGACAGTGGCAGCACAGAGGTTAGCTTTCCATCTGACTAGTAAAAAACTGTCCAGTGGAATCATCAGAAGGATATTGGGAAATCCCCATGCCAAAACCTTCAAAAAACACACCCAAATCTCACACACCTGTTTTCAGATGCCTGAAGATCAAGAATAAACATTTTCTTTCATTTTACAACTTAAAAAGGGGCTTTCTCTGCAAATGGAGGTGACATGTTCGTCCCCAATAAAGTCAAATTGTAGCATTGCAGACACACTGGAAAGCAAGGTTAAATGTGCTGGCCTAGAGCTCCTGTAGCAAAGGAAAGAGCTGGAGTTGGGAAGACCAAACATCAGTGACAACAGATCAGTTCTTGGAGCAGGTTTTCATAGAGCCATAGGACCCCCGGGTTTGAAGAACCCAAATTCAAAAAGGGATACACAAGATGATCTTTTGGGACCATAGAAAGGAAATATTAGATGTTTTGCTTTTTATTTTTTATGTAAAAATGAAGGAAGAAATTACCTTTAATGAGTATCTAATATGTGGATAACATTACTGCTCTCCTTTGGTCAAACATCCCCAGTGTGTAAGGTACCAGAAATCCTGAGGGATAAGAGGAAGTCTCATCCTAATACATTGCAGTTGAAGTACCAGATTAAGTGGCTTCTTATATGATGGTATCTAGTTTTACATAAACTAGCTCTAACAAAATGGACAAGTGGAATCTTTGGATGTGTTAATGATGAGCTATTTGGACTAATGTTACTACTTTCATTTTCACATCTGAAAATGCTAGTTAAAATAGATTTTTAAAAATCTTCTTAAAATATCAAGGAATTGGCAGCAGAGCTAGGAATTACAAGGTAATTGAAAATTGATGGAAAAGTGAAACCCTGAAAACCCTTTTTCTTAAGGAATTCACTGATCTAGGCACATTAAGCATTAGATTTTACAACCTCTTAGGGCAAGAGGTACAGAAATCAAGCCATAATAAACCCTCCCCCAAATAAACTGGGACTCCAAAAGGCTACTCTCTCAAGTTATGGGTGATCTGGAAGTGACCCAACCCTTGCATGGATTTGCAGTTCAAAGTAACATCATTTGGGAGGATCAAAACGCTGCTGTGAATTTCATTTGAAAGAATCTCAGACTGTAGTGCGTTGAGGTGTGCACAGCAGAAACAAATGCAAATCCTCTTGTAGAAAATGCTCCTTCCTTCTTGATTTCCAGTTATTCCTACAAATAATTTTTAATGACAAAAAGCAGCACATAACTAAGAATAATCAAGTACATAAGAAAATAAGCGCTGTGAATGAGAACAATAAGAAACAACATAAAATAGAAACATCTCAAGACTTTATGTATTGGAACTGAAAGTATGCTTACTGTGTTTAAAGATTAAAGACAATCTACAGAAACTAGCACAACATTGTGAAGCAACTATAGCCCAATTTAAAAAAAGATTAAAGACAATCTAAAATATATAGACAGGGAATGAGAAACTGTAAAAGTGACATAGAGGACTTGGGAAAAAAACCAAATAAGATTTCTACAAATAAAAAGTTCAAGAATTGAAATGAAGGATTCAGTGGATGCACACAAAAACAGACTAGACATAGCCAAGGAAAGAATCTAATGAAATGGATGATGTGTTAGAGGACAATTTCCAGGATGCAGTACAAAGAGGCAAAAAGATGAATACAGAATAGAGGTTACAAGATATGGAAGATAACATGAGAAGGTCTCACAGCCATTTCAGCAGAGTCCTTGAAGGAGAGAACAGAGAATGATCTGAGGAAGTATTTGAAGAGATAATGGCTGAGAATTCAACACTGAATCACTGCATAATGAATTCAGTTTTAAGTAGCATAAATAAAAAGAGATGCAAATGTAGATATATCACAGTGAAACAGCAACACATGAAAGAAGAAAATTATAAAAAGAGCCAGAGTAAAAAGATATACTGCCTTGGAAAGAGTGACAGACTTATAGCTAACTTAACAGTTCTAACAATGGAAGTCATGAAGCAGTTGAATATCTTCAACAGGATGAACAAAAACGGCTACCAGTCTAGGATTCCATACTCAGAGACAATATCTTCCAAGGGCAAAATAAACATACTTTCAGAAACAAACAAACACAGTGACTTTACCACCAGTAGATTCTCATTAAAAGAAATTCTAAAGGCAGAAAGAAATTGATCCCAGAATGAAGAGGAAGAAGGAATGAAGAGCCAAGAAAGTTAGAAAATATGTGGCTAGTTCTAAGCAAACATTGACTGTATAAAATAATAATAGTGTCTTGTGAAGTTTAAAAAAGAGACAGAGATTAAGGGAAAATTGTAGTGGTGGTAGCTCTTTACTTGCTCTGAATTTCTACATAACATCAGACAATGTTTATAACAGAACTGGTGACAAGATATCCCCAAAACCCTAAAATAGAAGTGGGTGTGGAAAAACCACCATTAATTCCAAGATCTTCATGGTATTGGAGTCTGTGTGGGAAGAAGAAAAAGGAAGCAACAGAGTAGCATTTGAAATACCGAAGAACAGCAGAATCCCAACTGGAATTTACAGAAAACCTTGGAAAGCCAACTGAGAACAGCATTTAAAACTGAGAGGGGCCAGTATTAGGTGAGTATGAGGCTCATGAACTCTAAAAACTGTCTCTCTAGGGCTTCCTTCCACACCCAACACTGGAGGGAAAGTGCTGTGAAGTCAAATTAGAATTAAGCCAGATAAAGGCAATACAGATGAAGAAAACAGAAAGCTCAGACCAAAATAAGAGAGAGGACCAGAGACAGGAAATCTCAGAAAGTAAGCCATCTGATTTTTCACATCACACAGAAACGACCAAAAAGGGAGCTTTATGATGTTAGAAAAAATTCCTGAACCCCACCTCTTAGCTTGGACTGATATAAGAAAAAAATAGAAGTTTATTTCTCACGGTTCTGGAGGCTGGAAGACTGAGGTCAGGGTGCCAACATGGTTGAGTTCTGCTCAGAGCCCTCCTCTAGGCTGCAGACTGCTTGATGTATCTTCAGGTGGTGGAAGGGTGAGAGAGATTTCTGAGGTCTCTTTATAAGAGCACTAATCCCATTCATTGGGGCTGAGCCCTTATGACCTAATTATCTACCAAAGACCACACCTCCTGATACTATCACATTGGGGTTTAGAACTTCAACATATAAATTTGAAGGGCAAAAATATGCAGTATGCTACATCCTGCTTTATTCTCAAAGTCAGGAAAATGAATTTCACCTAAAAATTAACAGTTAGAAAAAACAATATGATCATATCTGACAGTTAGAATTTTTAAAAAATGGAACAAAGACATTAAAAACATAAAAAGCCATGCCCACAAAATAGATAAAAATGTAATTTCCTATTTCACATGAAGCTAAAAAAATTTAAGAAAATGACAAAAAGTCATGAAAATACATCAGAATGATAAAAACTTAGACATGAAGTGACAGAAATCATTAAGAAATAATTAGAAATAAAAGGAAAAAAGTCATTTCAGAAATGAAGACTAAACTAGAAGGAACACAAGGAAAAATAAACAACAAGTAATGCCTTAAGACAAACATAAGGTGAAAAAAAAATTTTAAATAAAAAAGAAACAAAGAAAGGGATAATAAAAATTGGGAGAAAGTGACAAATGTTAAATATAACAAAGAAGACTAAACATATGGATAATAGAAGATCTGAAGAAGCAAGCCATATAAAGGAACAAAACAAATATTAAAGACTATAATCCAAGAAAACTTGTCTAAAATTAGCAAAAAAATTAAAAATTACATGTCAAAAGAGGATACCATGTACCTATGAATATCAGCCAAATGTTACTTTCACCTAGAGACATTCTACTGTAATTACTGGACTTTAAAGAAAAGATTAGAAAATTATTTTGAGCATCGGTAAAGAGAGAATGGAATTTTTAAGAAAAGAATACTAGATTACCATCAGACTTTTTTTTTTTTTTTTTTTTTTTGTGTTACGTGGGCCTCTCACTGCTGTGGCCTCTCCCGTTGCGGAGCACAGGCTCCGGACGCGCAGGCTCAGCGGCCATGGCTCACGGGCCCAGCCGCTCCACGGCACGTGGGATCCTCCCAGACCGGGGCACGAACCCACGTCCCCTGCATCGGCAGGCGGACTCTCAACCACTGCGCCACCAGGGAAGCCCCCATCAGACTTTTTGATAGCAGCACATCATGCCAGAAAAATGACATGTGTTTGTGAAAACACCCAGGATTTGATATCCAGCAAAACTGAATTTCAAATATAAAAACAGTTATCAACGTGCAAGATCTCAGTGAATATTGTTCCCATGAGAATTTTGTGAGAAATTTACTAAAGAATAAGCTTCAGACAACCAAAATAACCCTCATGGATGTGAGGGCAGATGGTGAGGATTAAATTTATAGTAACCTGTAGAACTAAGACTGAGTGATGGCTTAGAGGGGGTGAGTATAGGCTGTAATGTCATGGGCTCTGACAATATGTACTACAACTACTAAAAAATGGAGATAAGATGGAAAGGGCATATGCAAAAGGATTTATTTTAATGTTTTAAATAATCATATTAGTAATTTATTAGTATTTTTATTTCAAGTCTATTGTTAGTATAATTAAGATAAGACAAATGACCAATTATGGGAAATTACAAATATATCATCTTTCATATTCTTGAGAATCAGGATTCATGGTGTAGAAGAGAGGAGCTAAGGGTGTAATAGAGAAGTTACATAAAATCTTGTTTTGAATTAGATTAGAAGTATCAATATTGATTCATGTGATATTTTATCTTTAAATATATATATGTACATTTGTGTACAGGACATGAAAAGAATGATATACATCAGATTTAGAAAACCTCAGAAGTGTGTGTGTGTGTGTGTGTGTGTGTGTGTGTGTGTGTGTTTAGTTCCACTGAAAAGAAAAGGGTGACCAACCTAGAGCAACGAGTATTCCCAGTGCTGAGATTGTGGTCTTAAAGTTCTATTTCTTACTAAAAGGAAGCAGAACTTCTTGCAGAAAAGCCTGAATCCAGGTCTGGTGCAGAAAATTCACAAGGTGAACCTGGAACATCTTGTCATATCAGGTCATAATGAAGCTTTTAAAGACTCCTAGTCTCATGTCAAAAGGACTCAGGAACCAACCTGAAGAGGCTCCCGCTGGGACAATTTGAGCTGCAGTAAAAATAATGTTTAAATTCATGAGTTCATAATAATATTGAGGGAAAAAAAAGAATTGGTCTCCCTCAGAGGATGATTGGAAACTAATTTATTATCTTGAAAACTACTGAATAAAGGAAAAGATTCCAGGATTTTCCTGTCTTTACCATATGAACTGTACCACAGGGTAACAAGATAGTAGATGGAGAAGTGATTTCTTATAATAGTATTAGAACTATTAAAAAACAAGAAAAAAAAAGATAGGATATCACCATTTTGCAACCCCCAACAAATTAATAGGTTTAGCATTAAACATCAGTGATTGCTAACATCAAGAAGGGTGACAGCTGGACACCATGTACCTCTATAGTCTTGCCAAACTCTAACTAGAGTCTTGCAAAAGGGGTCAAACCCAAATCTGATCCAACCACCTGATTTTCTGGAAATATGGAGGGCAGAGAAAGATTTTGAACCATGAGGATGTGATTAAAAAAAAAAACTCCTCTGGGAAACTAAACTACTTATCACACAGCCCAGGTTCTTCAAGGCGTGAACTGTAAGGAAAATAAAAAGATGGAAAAAGAACTTTTAGATTGAAAAAAATGTCAAAAAAACTTAATGGGCAATGTAATGCTCTGGTGTCTAGGGATGCATATTTGGGTGATAAAACTACTTTTAAAAGAAATGCAAGAAAATTGTAAGTACAGAAATGAAGGTAATGACCATGTAAGTGGTGAGGAGAGGATTGTAATTGGGAAGAAGCATACAAAGGTGCTTCTGGGTGGCCAGCAAAATTTTACTTCTGACCTGAATGGTCTTTTTCTTAAAATGTTCATTAAGCCATACATTTGATTCATGTGGCTTTCTGTCTTCCAAGTTTTATTTTACAGTGAGAAGATTATTTAAAAATAGATTTAATACATGATAATAATGTTACATAAGGTTGGGAGAAGGGAAGTGGAGATAAAGTGGTCTAAGGTCCTTGTATTGTCTGGGAAGAGGGTAAAGGTGGTGATTATCTTTACACTTAAGTATACATATTGTAATTCTTAGAATAACAGCTAAAATAATAGAAATAGAATGTAGAACTTTGAATGTAGTGGGAGGAAAAAAATGGAATGCTGAAATTAATCCAGAGATTGGTTCAAGATGGCGGAGTAGAAAGATGTGCGCTCACTGCCTCTCGTGAGAGCACCAGAATCACAACTAACTGCTGGATAATCATTGACAGGAAGACACTGGAACTCACCAAAAAAGATATCCCATATACAAAGACAAAGGAGAAGCCGCAATGAGATGGTAGGAGAAGCGCAATCACACGAAAATCAAATCCCATAACTGCTGGGTGGGTGACTCACAACTGGAGAACAATTATACCACAGAAGTACACCCACTGGAGTGAAGGTTCTGAGCCCCACATCAGGCTTCCCAATCTGGGGATTCGGCAACAGGAGGAGGAATTCCCAGAGAATCAGACTTTGAAGGTTAGCAGGATTTGATTGCAGGACTTCGACAGGACTGGGGGAAACAGAGACTCCACTCTGTAGTGTGCACATCAGGACCCAGGGGGAAGGAGTTGTGACCCCACAGGAGACTGAACCAGACCTACTTGCTAGTGTTGGAGGGTCTCCTGCAGAGGCAGGGGGTGGCTGTGGCTCACTACGGGGACAAAGATATTGGCAGCAGAAGTTCTGGGAAGTACTCCTTGGCATGAGCCCTCTGGGAGCCCACCATTAGCCCCAACGAAGAGCCGGTAGCCTCCAGTGCTGGGTCGCCTCAGGCCAAAGAACCAACAGGGAGGGAATCCAGCCTCACCGATAAGCAGACAAGCAGATTAAAGTTTTAATGAGCTCTGCCCACCAGAGCAACACCCAGCTCTACCCACCACCAGTCCCTTCCATCAGGAAGCTTGCACAAGCCTCTTAGATAACCTCATCCACCAGAAGGAAGACAGCAGAAGCAAGAAGAACTACAATCCTGCAGCCTGTGGAACAAAAACCACATACACAAAATGAAAAGGCAGAAGACTATGTACCAGATGAAGGAACAAGATAAAACCCCAGAAAAACAACTAAATGAAGTGGAGATAGGTAACCTTCCAGAAAAAGGATTCAGAATAATGATAGTGAAGATGATCCAGGACCTCAGAAAATAATGGAAGCAAAGACTGAGAAGATGCAAGAAATGTTTAACAAAGACCTAGAAGAACTAAAGAAAAAACACCTAGAAAAATAAAGAACAAACAAACTGAGATGAATAATACAATAACTGAAATGAAAAAATACACTAGAAGGAATCAATAGCAGAATAACTGAGGCAGAAAAACGGACAAGTGACCTGGAAGACAGATTGGTGGAATTCACTGCCACAAAACAGAATAAAGAAAAAAAAATGAAAAGAAATGAAGACAGCCTAAGTGACCTCTGGGACAACATTAAACGCACCAACATTCGCATTATAGGGGTCCCAGAAGGAGAAGAGAGAGAGAAAGGACCCGAGAAAATATTTGAAGAGATTATAATTGAAAACTTCCCTAACATGGGAGAGGAAATAGCCACCCAAGTCCAGGAAGCTCAGAGAGTCCCAGGCAGGATAAACCCAAGGAGAAACACGCCAAGACACATAGTAATCAAACTGACAAAAATTAAA
Organism: Mesoplodon densirostris; assembly: GCF_025265405.1. NCBI lineage: Eukaryota > Metazoa > Chordata > Mammalia > Artiodactyla > Ziphiidae > Mesoplodon > Mesoplodon densirostris. The sequence continues at coordinate 107,823,713 of NC_082664.1, forward strand.
GACAAAACTTATTAAAAGCAACACAGGAAAATGACAAATAACATACAAGGGAACTCCCATAAGGTTAACAGCTGATTTCTCAGCAGAAACTCTACAAACCAGAAGGGAGTGGCATGATATACTTAAAGTGATGAAAGGGAAGAACCTACAACCAACATTACTCTACCCGGCAAGGACCTCATTCAGATTCAATGGAGAAATCAAAAGCTTTACAGACAAGCAAAAGCTAAGAGAATTCACCACCACCAAACCACTCTCCAACAAATGCTAAGGGAACTTCTCTAAGTGGGAAACACAAGAGAAGAAAAGGACCTACAAAAACAAACCCAAAACAATTAAGAAAATGGTAATAGGAACATACATATCGATAATTACCTTAAATGTGAATGGATTAAATGCTCCAACCAAAAGATACAGGCTTGCTGAATGGATACAAAAACAAGACCCATATATATGCTGTCTACAAGAGACCCACTTCAGACCTAGGGACACATACAGACTGAAAGTGGGGATGGAAAAAGATATTCCATGTAAATGGAAATCCAAAGAAAGCTGGAGTAGCAATTCTCATATCAGATAAAATAGACTTTAAAATAAAGAACGTTGGGCTTCCCTGGTGGCGCAGTGGTTGAGAGTCTGCCTGCTGATGCAGGGGACACGGGTTAGTGCCCCAGTCCGGGAAGATCCCACACGCCATGGAGCAGCTAGGCCCATTAGTCATGGCCACTGAGCCTGCACGTCCAGAGCCTGTGCTCTGCAACGGGAGAGGCCACAACAGTGAGAGGTCCACACACTGCAAAAAAAAAAAAAAAAAAAGAATGTTACAAGACAAGGAAGGACAATATATAATGATCAAGGGATCAATCCAAGAAGATATAACAATTATAAATATATATGCACCCAACATTGGAGAACCTCAATATATAAGGCAAATGTTAATAGCTATAAAAGAGGAAACTGACAGTAAGATAATAATACTGGGGGACTTTAACACCTCACACCAGTGGACAAATCATTCAGACAGAAAATTAATAAGGAAACATAAGCTTTAAATGACACAGTAGACCAGATAGATTTAATTGATATTTATAGGACATTCCCTCCGAAAACAGCAGATTACACTTTCTTCTCAAGTGCACACAGAACATTCTCCAGAATAGATCACATCTTGGGTCACACAACTCAAGCCTCAGTAAATTTAATAAAATTGAAATCATATCAAGCATCTTTTCTGACCACAATGCTATGAGATTAGAAACAAATTACAGGGGAAAAAAACGTAAAAAAGACAAACACATGGAGGTTAAACAATATGTTACTAAATAACCAAGAGATCACTGAAGAAATCAAAGTGGAAATCAAAAAATACCTAGAGACAAATGACAATGAAAACATGACGATCCAAAACCTACGGATGCAGCAAAAGCAGTTCTAAGAGGGAAGTTTATAGAAATACAATCCTACGTCAAGAAACAAGAAAAATCTCAAATAAGCTACCTAATCTTACATCTAAAGGAACTAGAGAAAGAAGAACAAACAAAACTCAAAGTTAGTAGAAGGAAAGAAGTCATAAAGATCAGAGCAGAAATAAATGAAATAGAAACAAAGAAAACAATAGCAAAGATCAATACAACTAAAAGTTGGTTCTTTGAGAAGATAAACAAAATTGATAAACTTTTAGCCAGACTCATGAAGAAAAAGAGGGAGAGGACTCAAATCAATAAAATTAGAAATGAAAAAGGAGAAGTTACAACAGACACCACAGAAATACAAAGCATCCTATGAGACTACTGCAAGCAACTCTATGCCAATAAAGTGGGCAACCTGGAAGAAATGGACAAATCCTTAGAAAGGTATAACCTTCCAAGACTGAACCAGGAAGAAACAGAAGATATGAACAGACCAATCACAAGTAGTGAAACTGAAACTGTGATCAAAAATCTTCCAACAAACAGAAGTCCAGGACCAGATGGCTTTACAGGTGAATTCTATCAAGCATTTAGAGAAAAGCTAACACCCATCCCTCAGAAACTCTTCCAGAAAACTGCAGAGGAAGGAATACTCCCAAACTCATTCTATGAGGCCACCATCACCCTGATACCAAAACCAGACAAAGATACTACAAAAAAAAAAAAAAGAAAGAAAATTACCGACCAATATCACTGATGAATATATATGCAAACGTCCTCAACAAAATGGTAGCAAACAGCATCCAACAACACATTAAAAGGATTATACACCATGATCAAGTGGGATTTATCCCAGAGATGCAAGGATTCTTCAATATATGCAAATCAATCAATGTGATACACCATATTAACAAACTGTAGAATAAAAACCATATGACCATCTTGATACATGCAGAGAAGCTTCTGACAAAATTCAACATCCATTTATGATAAAAACCCTCCAGAAAGTGGGCATAGAGGGAGACTACCTCAACATAATAATGGCCATATATGACAAACCCACAGCAAACATCTTTCTCAATGGTGAAAAACTGAAAGCATTTCCTCTAAGATCAGAAAAAAGACAAGGATATCCACTGTCACCACTATTATTCAACATAGTTTTGGAAGTCCTAGCCACAGCAATCAGAGAAGAAAAAGAAATAAAAGGAATACAAATTGGAAAAGAAGAAGTAAAACTGTCACTGTTTGCAGATGACATGATGCTATACATAGATAACCATAAAGATGCCACCAGAAAACTACTAGAGCTAATCAATGAATTTGGTAAAGTTGCAGGGTACAAAATTAATGCACAGAAATCTCTTGCATTCCTATACACTAACAACAAAAGATCAGAAAGAAATTATGGAAACAATCCTATTCACCATTGCAACAAAAAAGAATAAAATACTTAGGGTTAAACATACCTTATGAGGTAAAAGACCTGTACTCAGAAAACTATAAGACATTGATGAAAGAAATCAAAGATGACACAGATGGAGAGATATACCACGTTCTTGGACTGGAAGAATCAAGATTGTGAAAATGACTCTACTACCCAAAGCTATCTACAGATTCAATGCAATCCCTATCAAATTACCAATGGCTTTTTTTTTTTTTTTTTTTTGCAGTATGCGGGCTTTTCACCGCTGTGGCCTCTCCCACTGCGGAGCACAGGCTCTGGACGCACAGGCTCAGCGGCCATGGCTCACGGGCCCAGCCGCTCCACGGCATGTGGCACCTTCCCGTGTTCCCTGCATCGGCAGGTAGACTCTCACAAACCCGTGTTCCCTGCATCGGCAGGTAGACTCTCAACCACTGCACCACCAGGGAAGCCCTACCAATGGCATTTTTTAAAACACTTTTTAAAATATTTATTTATTTATTTATTTTTAATTTATTTTTGGCTGTGTTGGGTCTTTGTTGCTGTGCGTGGGCTTTCTCTAGTTGTGGTGAGTTGGGGCTACTCTTTGTTGTGGTGTGCAGGCTTCTCATTGTGGTGGCTTCTCTTGTTGCAGAGCATGGGCTCTAGGCGTGCAGGCTTCAGGAGTTGTGGCACGCAGGCTCAGTAGTTGTGGCACACAGGCTTAGTTGCTCCACATCATGTGGGATCTTCCCAGACCAGGGTTTGAACCCATGTCCCCTGCATTGGCAGGCAGATGCTTAACCAGTGCACCACCAGGGGAGTCCCTCCAATGGCATTTTTTATAGAACAAGAACAAAAAAATCTTAAAATGTGTATGGAGACACAAAAGACCCCAAATAGCCAATGCAATCTTGAGGGAAAAAAACAGAGCTGGAGAAATCGGACTCCCTGACTACAGACTATACTACAAACTTTCAGTAATCAAGATAATATGATACCGGCACAAAAACAGAAATATAGATCAATGGAACAGGATAGAAAGCCCAGAGGTAAACCTATGCACCTATGGTCAACTAATCTATGACAAAGGAGGCAAGGATATACAATGGAGAAAAGACAGTCTCTTCAATAAGTGGTGCTGGGAAAACTGGACAGTTACATGTAAAAGAATGAAATTAGAACACTCCCTAACACCGTACACAAAAATAAACTCAAAATGGATTAAAGACTTAAATGTAAGACTGGACACTATAAAACTCTTAGAGGAAAACATAGGAAGAACACTCTTTGACATAAATCACAGCAAGGTCTTTTTTGACCCACCTCCTAGAGTAATGGAAATAAAAACAAAAATAAATAAATGGCACCTAATGAAACAAAACCTTTGCACAGCAAAGGAAACTATAGACAAGATGAAAAGATAACCCTCAGAATGGGAGAAAATATTTGCAAATGAATCAACGGGCGAACAATTAATCTCCAAAATATATAAACAGCTCATGCAGCTCAAACAACCCAATCCAAATGTCTATTTAGGTCTTGGGCAGAAGATCTAAATAGACATTTCTCCAAAGGAGACATACAGATGGCCAAGAGGCACATTAAAAGCTGCTCAACATCACTAATTATTAGAGAAATGCAAATCAAAACTACAGTGAGGTATGACCTCACACCAGTTAGAATGGGCATCATTAGAAAATCTACAAACAACAAATGCTGGAGAGGGTGTGGAGAAAAGGGAACACTCTTGCACTGTTAGTGGGAATGTAAATTGATACAGTCACTATGGAGAACAGTATGGAGGTTCCTTAAAAAACTAAAAATAGAATTACCATATGACCCAGCAATCCCACTACTGGGCATATACCCAGAGAAAACCATAATTCAAAAAGACACATGCACCCCAATGTTCATTGCAGCACTATTTACAATAGCCAGGTCATGGAAGCAACCTAAATGCCCATCGACAGATGAATGGATAAAGAAGATGTGGTACATATATACAATGGAATATTACTCAGCCATAAAAAAGAATGAAATAGGGTCATTTGTAGAGATGTCGATGGACCTAGAGACTGTCATACAGAGTGAAGTAAGTCAGAAAGAGAAAAACACATCTTGTATATTAATGCATATATGTGGAATCTAGAAAAATGGTACAGATGAATTGGTTTGCAAGGCAGAAATAGAGGCACAGATGTAGAGAACAAACATATGGACACCAAGGGGGGATAGCGGGGTGGGGTGGTCGTTTGATGAATTGGGAGATTGGGATTGACATATATACACTAATATGTATAAAATAGATAACTAATAAGAACCTGCTGTATAAAATATAAAATTAAATTAAATTAAAAAAATTAATCCAAAAGAAAGCAGGAAAGGAGAGGAAAGGAGGCATGCAATAGATGTGGTATCTGTGTCCCCTCAAAAGATATGTTGAAGTCCTAACTCCTGCTACCTGTGAATATGACATTATTTGGAAATAAGGTCTTTGCAGATATAATTAAGATGGGGTAATGCTGAAGTAGCATGGGTCCTAATTCAATATGACTGGAGTCTTTATAAAAGGAAAAAAGACCCAGACACAGAGATAACAAGGCTGTGTGACAACAGAGGCAGAGACTGGAATGATGTAGCCACAAGCCAAGAAATGCCAAGGATCAACAGCCGCCACCAGAAGTTAGGAAGAGTCAAGGAAGGATTCTACCCGAAAGCTCAGAGAGAGCGTGGTCCTGGGCAACACCTTGATCTTGGACTTCTGGCCTCTAGAAATGTGAAACAATAAATTTCTATTGTTTTAAGTCAACCAGTTTGTGATACTTTGATATGTAGTGTGATGGTTAATTTTATATGTCAACTTGACTGGGCCATGGGATGACCAGATATTTGATCAAACATTATTCTGAGTGTTTCTGTGAGGGTGATTCTGGGTGAGATTTACATTTGAATGACTAGACTAAGTAGAGCAGATTGCCCTCTCCAATGTGGGTGGAACTCGTCCAATCCACTGAAGGTCTGAATAGAATAAAAAGCTGGGTAAGAAAATTCTTTCTCTTTGCCTGTCTTTGAGCTGGGACATTGGTCTTCTCCTGCCTTTGGACTTGGACTCAGACAGAAACTTATACCATCAGCTCTCCTGGGTCTCCAAGCCTTCTGACTGAAGATCTTAGACTCTCAGTCTCCATAACTGCATGAGCCAATTCATTATAGTAAATATAAATACAAACATATTCTTTTGGTTCTTTTTCTGTGGAGAACCCAGACTAATGCTGACAGCCCTAGGAAACGAATACAAGAGAGAACTATTAGAAATCACAACAAAATAAGTTGCTAAATTTAACACAAATACATCATAAAATATAAATGGTTCAATGGTTCAGTTAACTGAAAAAGATAGACTGATTTTTTCCCATATTTCAACTTATGCTTTTTTTAAGAAAAACAATGAAAACAAAAGTTCACAAAAATTGAAATTGAAAGCTTGGAGCAATAACAAAAAAATGCTGATGTGGCCACATTAATAGCGATTATATAGGCTTTAAGGCCAGAAGTCTTAGCAGAGATAAGATGATCACTTCACAGTGATAACAGACTAAATTCATCAGAAAGATACAATAATTTAAAATGTATATGAGCCTAGTATTACATCATCAAAATATAAACAGTAAAAATTGACACATTTTATAGAGAAAGAGACAAACCCTCAAATCAATGTGGGGAATTTTTAGCAAAATGAAAAAGCAGGTTAAAAAGATTCCTGGAATATATTAAAAGGTTATACTATACACTATATTTAGCATATACTATAATAATGCAAGTATGAGCAAATTAAACAAATTTGCAGAACTGATCTCTCTCCTACCCTTAGTATGATCTCTTAGTCATAATGCAAGTTAAAAATAATGATGAGATAATGAGATCAGAAAAGATGTTCAAACAATGTTATAATTTCCAAGAATAGTCTTTTAAACAGGGGTTTATATCCACTGTCCTTCAAGATGAACATCACCCTAAGTGTGCATTGCTCCTGGAGACACTTGTTAATGGTAAAATAAAGTCACTGTGATTTGTCTGACACTTGATAACTTACATCCACTTTTCAGAAAATGGTGCTGGAACAACTGAATATCTACATTATGGGGAGGGGAAAGAACTCTGAGCCCTGCCTCAAAAAATGAATGTCAGACGGATCTTAGACCTAAATGCATAAGCTAGACCTGGAAAGTGTGAAACTATAAAACATAGGAGACTATCCTCGTGACTTAGAAGTAGGATAGATTTCCTAAATAGGACACAGAAGACAATCCATGAAATAAAATCATTAATAAATTGAATTTTATCAAAATTTAAAACTGCCCATCAAAAGGCACCATTAAGGAAATGAAGAGGCAAACTGTAGAGTGAGATAAAATATTTGCAGTACATTCTAACGAAGAACAAATCCAAAATATATAAAGAACACCTGTAAGTCAATAAGAAAAAAACAACCAATTTTTCTTTCTTTTCCCTTTTTTAAAAAAAATTTTATTGGAGTATACTTGATTTTCAATGTTGTGTTAGTTTCTGCTGTACAGCAAAGTGAATCAGTTATACAAATACATATATCCGCTCTTTTTTAGATTCTATTCCCATATAGGTTATTCAGAGTATTGAGTAGAGTTCCCTGTGCTATACATAGGTTCTTATTAGTTATCTATTTCATGTATAGTAGTGTGTTTATGTCAATCCCAATCTCCCAATTTATCCCATCCCACCTTTCCCTCTTGGTAACCATAGGTTTGTTTTCTACATCTATGACTCTATTTCTATTTTGTAAATAGGTTCATTCATACCATTATTTTTTAGATTCCATATATAAGCAATATTATATGATATTTGTCTTTCTCTGTCTTACTTCACTCAGTATGACAATCTCTAGGTGCATCCATGTTGCTGCAGATGACATTATTTCATTCTTTTTTATGGCTGAGTAATATTCCATTGTTATATATATATATATATTATATATATATATATATATTATATATATATATATTATATATATTATATAATATATATATATTATATATATATATATACACACACATACCACATCTTCTTTATCTATTCCTCCATCTATGGACTTTTAGGTTGCTTCCATGTCCTGGCTATTGTAAATAGTGCTGCAGTGAACATTGGGGTACATGTATCTTTTCAAATTATGGTTTTCTCCAGATTTATGCCCAGGAGTGGGATTGCTGGATCATACAGTAGCTCTATTTTTAGTTTTTTAAGGAACCTCCATACTGTTCTCCACAGTGGCTATACCAATTTACATTCCCACCAACAGTGTAGGAAGGCTCCCTTTTCTGCACATCCTCTCTAGCATATATTGTTTGTAGATTTTTTATGATGGCCATTCTGACCAGTGTGAGGTGATACCTCATTGTAGTTTTGTTTTGCATTTCTCTCATAACTAGTGATGTTGAGCATCTTTTCATGTGCCTCTTGGCCATCTCTACGAAAAAGTCAATGAATTTTTTAAAATGGGCAAAATATGTGAACAAGTACTTCATAAAAGAAGATATGCAAATGATCAATAAATATATGTGCCATATTACTCATCAGGGGAATGCAAGTTAAAACACAATGTGATATCAATAGACACCAACCAGAGTGATTAAAATTTAAAAGACCAACGTCAAATGTTAGCAGGGATTAGGGCAACTGAACTCATCCATTTCTGGTGGGAGTATAAACAGGAAAGTTGTTTGGCAGTTTCTAATAAAATTAAACATACACCTACTCCATGAAACTTATTAAAGAACTTTTATAGCAACTTTATAATTTCCCTGAACTGGAAACCAAATGTCCACCAGTAGAAGAACAGATAAACAAATAATGATTTATTAATATATTTGTACATTGGAATAATACTACACAGCAATGACAAAGGATGAAGTATTGATACATGCAACAACTGGGATTTATCTCAAAAACACTGAGCAAAAGAAGGTAAACACAGAAGATGTATGATTCCTTTTATATAGGGTTCAAGAACAGGCAAAACAAATCCATGGTAGTAAACGTCAGAACAGCAGTTACTGCTGCAGGTTTTTTGACAGGAAAGGGGAACAATGGGGCTTTCTGAGGCTCAGGAGATGTTTTGCATCTTGATCTGGGTCACGGTTACACTGGTAGATACATAGGTAAAAATTCATTGTGCTGTATATGTAAGACTTGTGTGCTTTAGTGGATGTAAACAAACAAAATCTAGAACACAAAGATACACTCTACAACTTTCCCAGCAGTCTTTAATAAAATTACCTATCCAAACTTTAAAATATTTCATTAGGTGTAATAATAAATGTTTAGAAGCCTCTTCTAAGGTTTTTTGGTGCAGAAGTCCAAAACTCACATGCCATTTATGAATATTTGTTCTTCTTCTCACATAAAAATAGCAGAAATAATACAAAGAAAAATAAAGACAAACTAAAATACATTCATTTGTCAGCAAACACTGCTGGAAGTCATAGAGCATATTGCTGGAGATATTAAAGTACAAGTATTTAAAAATACACAATATGGGATATTTGCTGTACAGTTGGATGAAAGTACTGTGGTTTTATACATGTATCAGTTCATGGTGTTTGCTAAGTTTTGTTTTAACGTTGAAAAGATAAGGAATTGAGTTATTTGGAAACTATTAAAGGAAAGGTGTAGCAGAGAAGACATATTCTCAATATGTCTTCTCAATATGTCAAAAGACATATTCTCAATAGTATTATGACTTTATTAAAGATGATGTTTTGTGGGAAAACGGTACAGATGTAACTGCAGGAGGGATGGTTGCATTGATTGCAATTTTTAAATAAAAGTTCCAGGGTCAGGTTTCAGAGCTAGCTCTGCAAATGAAGACCATTCATTGCATCACCCACAGGCAAAGCATTGCATGAGAGAAGTGAAAGGCAAAGATACACAAAGTGATTCAAGGTGCCATCAGTGTGGATAATTTTATGAAAAGGAGTTTAAATGTAGTCAAATTTTTATACAAAGGTATAATGCCAGGTGGTGACCTTAAGAAACAGGTGTTGTCTTTTTTTAACAAAAAGAAAAATACTCCAGCTTTTCTGACCTTTTCTGGGATGACAAGCGGCTTTCAATAATATAGGTACATAGCAGGCATAATTGAAGAAAGAAATGGATTTCATCTGTACCTGCAAGGAAAAGTGCCACTTGGAACAATGAATTAGAAATTATCTGCTTGTTGAAAGAAACATTCTGCAGAGAGATCACTTTGAAACAGATGTTTTAAAATGTTTCCAACATGCTGTGATTTCGATTTTGTTGCAAAAAAAATTATACGTGTGGTCACAATAAATTCCTCTAGGTATGTACTTTAAAATCTAGAAACAAAATGAAATATTTAATTGGGTTTGTGCCCAATTATTAAAATATAAAACTGCATTATAGTTTAATGGGTATAGAATTTCAGTTTTACAAAATGAAAAATTCAGGAGATTGGTTGCAAAACATGTAAATGTACTTAATGCTACTGTACTGTACACTTAACAGTGGTTAAGGTGGTGAATTTTAGATTTTGTGTATTTCATCACAGTTAAAACAATATAAGGGGACTTCCCTGGTGGTCCAGTGGTTAGGAATCTACCTTCCAATGCAGGGGATGCAGGTTCCATCCCTGGTCAGGGAACTAAGATCCCACATGCCACGAGGCAACTAAGCCCGCACGCCACAGCTACTGAGCCCGTGCACTCTGGAGTCCGCGTGCCACAACTAGAGAGAAGCCTGCATGCCGCAACAAAGAGCCCGCATGCTGCAACTGAGACCCGATGCAGCCTAAATAAATAAATAAATAAATAAATAAGAATATAACCAAACCCATGACAATGTAAAATACACAACATTCAGCATCCAAACAAGATTTAAAATATATATATATATATATATATATATATATATATATATATAAAACTGCAATACCTTCCAATTCCATTTCAAGAATAACTGATTAACATCAAAGGAGATATAGAATTACTAACCACATTTCATTTAAAATGTTTAAACCAATTGATGGGTGGGGCCGAAAAATGGAAATAATGATTCACTAACTGCTAATTATGGCCAATGCTGTCTGTCTGCTGCTTGGAACCAGGCGTCTTTTAAAATTATCTTGTACAACTCAACCATTATTAAAACCAAGTATTCAAGTAAACTAAATTTAGAACCAGACTTTCACATTACAGAGTGGGAAACCAATAAAACAAATAATGAAATATTTTCAATCACATTGCTCTGAAATATTAATAATTAATCTAATATTTTGTTGATAAAAGATTTTTAGTTTTGCTAATAAAATGAAAATTAACTTAAAACAAGTTTATTTCATCTGTTGCTCATCCTTTTGAAAGTCTATTTTGTGATGGTTTATTGTAGGCATAGTTATAATTATATTGGTAGAACGATATACGTCGGAATGAACAAGCACAGACATGTAGATATGGGAGATGCAGCCTCAAAATATTTTCTTGATGGGTGTGCTCAGTCAAAACACTTCAAGCCCCTCACCTCGTTCAATCACCTACTATGCTTAGCTTTCTCCTCTGCAGCCGTCCAAGAGCATGGCCAGCTGACTCTGAAATGAGTCAAGTGCCAGGTAATGGCTGCATCCCAGTGGCCCAGGTGACCTTGGAAAGTGTTGGAAATTTCTGTCTTACACCAAATCAAAATCTGCCGCCCTGGAGCTTCTGCTCATTTGTCCTAGCCCCTGACCTTAGAGCACACAGCACATGCTGGCTCTTGCTGGGCCGGACTGCCCTTCCACGGGCAGTCTTTACCCTCAGACTTGTCTTCTTAGAGTGGATTCTTGCTTATTTTGGATCGTCCAACATCCCACCCCATTCCTAACAGCACCGACTCTCTTCTAGGGTGTTCCCTGGGTGGGCTTTCTCTGGGAGGGGGTGGCCAGCACCCAAAGGTTGGGCATCTCTGTCCAGCCTGAGATCAGCTAGGGAGCATGCAAATGACTTTGGATCTTGAGGAAGGGACACAAAGATGTGGGATAGTTGGAGCATATATCTAACCCCAGGGATCCTTCCAAAGGTCTTTTGTGACATAACATGACACCAACACATACAATCACAGCTCTCGATTCTCCAGCTGTCCCAAGCCATCCCTATCTCAGTAAATGGCATCTCACTGGGCCAGAAACCTAGGTGTTATTCTTGACTTCTCTCTTTCCTTCAAACATGAGTCTGTCAGTACTGTCCGCTGAGCCTCCAAAGAAAGTCTTGAGTCTGGTCACTTCTTACTTCCTGCTGTAACAGCTCCCTCACCCCCATCATCTGTTGCTGGGATCCCTACAGTAGCCTCTTAACTGGGCTTTTTCCTTGGGGCCTCTATGATCCATTCTCCACACAGAAGTCAAAGTGATCCTTCCAACGTGTAAACCGGATTGCGTCAGCCCCCTGTTCAAATCCTGCCAGTGGCTTGCCATTTCACTCAAAATCCACAGTCTTAACCTCGCCTGCTCCGTCAGGCCAGCAATAGCCACTCCAGCCTCTGCACTCCTGCTGGGATGCTCCTCCCCACGCTTTGCTGCCTCCTCCCCCTCTTCACTCAGACGTTCCTCTGAGGACTCACTGGAAAGGACTTCCCTGTTCCCCATCTAAAGTGGAACCCATGCTCTACACATCCCCGTGCCCTCCTTTACCCTTTTTTTTTGGCTGCCCTGGGTCTTTGTTGCTGCGCGTGGGCTTTCTCTAGTTGCAGCGAGTGGGGGCTACTCTTCACCGCGGTGCGCAGGCTTCTCATTGCGGTGGCTTCTCTTGTTGTGTGCGGAGCATGGGCTCTAGGCACGTGGGCTTCAGTAGTTGTGGCACGCAGCCTCAGTAGTTGTGGCTCGCGGGCTCTAGAGCACAGGCCCTCTAGTTGTGGCGCACAGGCTTAGTTGCTCCACAGCAGGTGGGATCTTCCAGGACCAGGGCTCGAACCCGTGTTCCCTGCATTGGCAGGTGGATTCTTAACCACTGCGCCACCAGGGAAGTCCCCTCCTTTACCATTTTCATGAGCTCTCCTCACTTGTCACGTTTATCGCTCGTTTCTCCCATAAGAATGTAGGCCCGAGAGAGGAGGGACAGTGCCTCGCACAATGCTCTATCTACAGTGCTTGCATGATGCTCGGAATGAAGTAGGCACTCAGTAAGCGTTTGAGGAATGAAAGAATGGGGGATTCCTGCTGCCTGGAGCCCGTTTGGTTCCCGTCCATTTCTCAAGCCTGGTCCCTCCACCTGCACATGTTTTTGGAGCTCTGAGAGCATTCTAGTGAATGTCCTTCTGGCTGAAGTTCCTGTCTGGCATTCACTCCTAGGAGCCCTAATTCATACACCTCTTAAAAGCAAATGCCTTTGTTTCTTTCTGGTGTTCTTCGTAGGCTTCATCCTGCTCTTGAGATGGGAGGTCAACAGGAGCGGGTCCAGCGAAGGTCCACCACACCCTGTCCTTGGTGGAGGTGTGGGCGGATTCGGGTGGAGGAAGCAGAGAGCAGGAGTCCTTCTGACTTTAACCGTGTCCCCTCCAACTCAAACACCACCTCGCCAGGCCCGCTAGCATCGCCTCTCACCCAGACCTCCCAAACATACACACAAGAACCTCCTACCCAGTTTCATCTGTGACCCTCTCCGAATCATACTCCACACTGCAGCCAGACAGGTGCCCCTAAAAGGTGAGCCGCCCACCTCCTGAAAGGCTTCCCCGGCCTCAGGTAGCTCCGAGCCTCCCAGCCTCCTCCCACAGCCCGTGCACCATCAGGTCAGTGCTCTGACCTCCTCTTGGTTCTCAGACCCTGGGCTCCCTCCAGCCTCTGCACCTTTGCATGTTCTGTTCCCTCTGGCCTACCCTCTTTGCCCTTAACCCAGTATGGGATCAGTGCAGCAGGTGCTGTCAGTGCCGCTGAGTCGAGTCCCGGGGCTTTGGAGAAAGGGTCCCTAGGGGCTGACAGCTCCCTCCCTCCAGCGCCTACCTCTGTCTGCCTGAAGGTCCCCTCTGGCTGCTTTAAGATTCAGCCGGCTCCCCATGCAGGTTGGAAGTGCTGGGGAGTCAACACCCCTACGAATACCGTTCAGTCAATGAGGTACAGGAGCTGGAGATAAACCCCCAGACATATCACTCGGTCGTGGGGCGCTGGTGCTCCACACCACCTCTCAGAGCGACCCCAGGCACACTGAGCTCAGCTACCCACAGGCGGCAGTATCCCACTGATGTGTCCTTTACTGGTTTCCTGCCCTGACCCACTCCCTCTCTACATTCCCCCCAGATGAACAACTTGCACCCAAACCCTGTCTCAGGATCAGCTTGTAGGGGAGTCCAGGTGAAGACAGGTCTCCCCGTTCCAGGCATCACACTCTGGGCACCTCACCTTCACAGCGCCACGCATAACTTGATATATAGTACGCTTTATGATGGCTCTACAAAGTCTGTCTCCTGGTAGATTCTAAACTCACTGAGGCAGTCTGTTCTGCTCCTCAAGGAATTCCCAGGCCCCAGCACCCTGCCTGGCACCTAGTTAATGCCCAATAACTACTTGATAAGGGAACATATGGATTACTTGGGATGGCACTAAATCTGGTCTCGTTTTCTTCCTTTGTGTGATTTGGAGCAATGACAGCGGAACCTCTTGAAGCCCCAGTTCCCTCTGTGTAAAAATGAAGCTAATAATGTTGGCAGCCAGAGAATCAGGAGAGACAATGGGAGGAGGGTGAACACTTTCCAGAGATACAGACACCTGTTCAGGTGGGTTTTACCTGCTCCTTGTTCTTGTGGTGGACATGACATTGAAGTGTTCCTGGACTGACACCCCTGATTGACATCAAGGGCAATTTCGCTCCTCTGAATGGCATCCAGAGTCTCCACTCCAATGATGGGGACAGTACAGGATGGGGAGTGGGGACAAGGCCCAGAGGGGGAGCGTGGGGGCTGGGAGACCCACTCCAGGCAGAAGGTGGGAAGCCTGCCCACTTTCCAATCCTGTTCCCGGGTGCCTGGAACATCCGGGCCTCAGTGGCCTCACCCTTGGCTCGGGACACATTCAATGGCAGGAAAGCAGCATGTTGTACTTATCCAGTGAACATTCTCAAGCTTGACTGTTCGAGAAGTGACCAAAGGTCCGTGACATCTAATAATTTGCCAATTCGCTCAGGCACCAGTTTGAATTACACCAGATTGGTGCAAGGAACAAATCATCACGCATCTTGTGACCAACCTAGTCAACAGCCCGGCATCCACCCTGCGGATTGTAATGTTTTATTTATAGTTGTGTGCCTGGTGACTCTCATTAAGGGTCTGCAAGGATCTTTAGTGCAGTTAGTTCAGTAGGACTTTATTGCATTTTTACATTAATTTATATATCATATTATAGTAGTATATATGTACACATATACACTTTTACATATATTTGTATATATTTATATTGTAATAGCATTTCATTATGTATTATATTTATATTACTATATATCATATTTTTAAGGCATTTTGCGACAGTAAGACACTGAGGATTTCTAAAGACCTTCCAACACAATCCCTATGATATCAAGGTTTTACTCTATCATTAAGAATTACCTAGGCTGACTTGAAACTGGAGGATCCTGGGTGCTCTTGGGTCCTCTGTGTAACTGGGAACAGTTCTAATTACCCCTCCCCTGCCTGTTTGACTTATGAGTGTCCTTTATGTCAGAAATGTTCACTATTAATGTTTTTTCTCTATCATCTTTCTGATTGATGGTGCTACACAGTAGGCAGGGTGGAGTGGACATCTACTGTTCTTGCCTGTCAGCATCCCTACCCTCTTTTAATAAAGAGAACCATGATTTTTTCTTTTAAGGACCCAAGTTTACTTGGGTCTGACCAATAAAGGCCAAAAAAAGTCAGTGAGAGGGCTTCCCTGGTGGCGCAGTGTTTGAGAGTCCGCCTGCCGATGCAGGGGACATGGGTTCGTGCCCTGGTCTGGGAAGATCCCACATGCCGCGGAGCGGCTGGGTCCGTGAGCCATGGTCGCTGAGCCTGTGCGTCCGAAGCCTGTGCTCCGCAACAGGAGAGGCCACAGCAGTGAGAGGCTTGCGTACGGCAAAAAAAAAAAAAAAAAAAGTCAGTGAGAGAACCAACCTGAAAATAAAGCCAACATGGAGGAAACTAGAGCTGAGATATGGATAAGGCTAAGTCCAGATAATATTGTTGAACACCTGGACCAAGCCATGCCTGAAGCTGAACCTTTCCATTATCAGTTTCATAAGCCAATTATATCTCTTTTTTGCTTAAACCAGTTTGGGTTGGGTTTCTGTCTTCTGCAGAAACAGAGAGTCCTGATCAGTACATAGAGCCAGTACACAGACCCATCACTAGCCTGTGCTTAGAAGGGCCCCACGAGGCTTTGGGAATTTAGGCAGAGGGCAATCAGGAGACCCAAAGGTGGCTGCTGTCCACTGGTACTTATATCTATCTATGTAATCAGCATTATGTCACTGTCTTCCATAGTCACCCCAAAGATACAAGGATAATTGCAAGTTATTCATATTGGTTCAGTTATAACTCCCCTTCCCATAAAGATTTTTCAGCTCACCACACAACCAGTCATTTATAATTTCTTCCTTCTCCCTAGGCTGCCCATAATCAAAAGGGTACATACTTTGGAGTCAGACAGATCCTGGCCCTGCCACATACTAGCTGTGTGACTTTGGGTAATTTACTAAACCCACCTGTACATGTAATAATTTTATCTACATCTTAGGTTTTCCATGGGATTCAAGTGCATATGTAGAGTGCCTTAAATGGCAGATAGCTGACCCTCAAAAAGAGGTAGCTGATTATACTACTCACCAAACATCTATTGAGCCCTTTCTGGGTGCCAGACCCTGGCTAAGGATTTTACAGGCATCATTTCATTTGATCCTGCCAACAATTCTGGGAGGTGTGCCCTATTCTGCTCCCTAAGTCCTGCATGTGAAGAATCATTAAATCCTCACAACAGCTGGAGCACGGGAGTAAAGGAGCATGGTCAAGGCTGCATAGCTCTGTTCCCCAAGGCCATTCTAGGTGGCTGGGTGCCACTGCCCCTCCAAACAGGGCAGCCCCTTTGATGACAGTGGCTACCTGCCTCAAGGCATAGTCAGGGAGCAGAACCCAGGCAACAGAATGGAACCAAATCAAGATGTTGGGGAGAATGAAGTGCAGAGTGAGGTGCAGAGTGAGAGCTCAGAGGATACCACACTATGGCTTGCCAGCACATCTGGGAAAGGACAAGGCAACTCCATGGCTGCCATATTCCTCATCCAGAGAAGGACTCTGGTTCCTGGGATGGGGACCTGGGCTCTGGAATGTCGGGGCAAACCCAGACAGTGCTGCTTCTCATGGAATATGGGAACCAATAAAACAATGACTGGAAAGCAATGATCTGAAAGATATTCTTGCTGTAATTTTTCCACAGAAATATATTATGTAGCAAGCTAAGTAAATTCTTGGAAACCTGGAAACCCCCCAAAACTGGTAGAAGCAACTTTTTTTTTCTTTTTTTTTTACTATTTCATGAGAGAGAGATAGAGAAAAACCACATTTCTTGGATTTAACTTTGTTCACACAAACTTTGTTTTTTTAAAAGAAAAACTGGCACCAGTTAATCTAAACATGAAACTGGCACGCCAGTAACTCTTTAAAAAGTTGCCTATAATTGTGTGGCTTGGAAAATTAATTTCTTTCCGGATGAAGAAACCCGAAACAGGTCTTCTAAGTGAAAATTATTGGCAGCCCCCCACCCCCATCCTCACGAGGCAGATGGAACAATGGGCAGGGGCGCGGGGAGCGTGTGGGACGCTCAGCCAAACAAAAGGGCTGCCTGCAACTTGCCTAAAATAGAAAATAAAAGCTAGCACAGCTTCCCGCCTGGCAGACCCCTCTTTGGAGTGCTCTGTGGAGTAGCAGGTACCTCACGGGATGCCTCCCTGAAGAAGTACAGCGCCCCCGAAGCAGTTAAAGCAGAAGCTCCAGCCCCCTGGCTCCCCTGACCTCGGGTTTCCTTCCCACCCCGGGGAGCAGGTTCACCCTCCAGTCACCTCCACATGGTCCTGGCTTTTGTTTTGCTCTGCTGAGGAAATTCAAATCACGTTAATGTTTTGGTTCTTTTTACAGAACTTTGGAGAATGATACATATTACAAGAGCTTTATTTGGAGGACGCACTGGAGAGGTAAGGTGCCCTTCATTGTGGGACAGCCTTGGCTATGAAATGTGAAGGACAGGGGTTCAAATCCCAGCTTTGCCACTTGCTGTCCGCGTGACCTTAGCCTCTCAGAACTCCGTGGAAAATGGCGAGAGTCAGTCCTAGCTTGCGGGTACGGTGTGAAGGTCAGCAACGGGGGTCAGCAAGTGCCGGCCTGCGCGTGCTTAGTACTTAGGGACCTCCGCTTCCGTCCTGCTCCGGCCGAGAGAAGGCAGGTGGCTCGCTCCACCTCCCCAGCTCACCTGAGAGGCTGGCAAAGGGAGGCAGGAGGAGGGAAGGAGGGGATGGGGGAGGGAGGAAAGAAAGGAACCCTCCAAGCTCGTACTAATCCTCACCTAGTACCTTATTAACGTCCCTAAAGGAATTTGCATTCCCACCGCCCGGCTAATCGTAAACCTGAAGCCCGCATGCCCTCGTGCACTCGCAAAGGGTTCACATGAAATCCACACGGCAAAGTCACACCCTCAAACTGAAGCCGATTTTCCGATTCTGAAAGCTAGACTGTCGCATTAAAAAAAAGGCTTTGTTTTCTTCTTCTCTCGCTCTTCCTCCTTCCTCGCCCGCCCCCTCCTCCTCCCTCTCCCTGTCATCCCCACCTCCCCCGCGCCGTCGCCCCAGGCGCGCACACAAAAGAAGACCCCGAGACCGAGGTACCGGAACCTGCGGGTTTGTTTACGACTTCGGGCATCTCCGCGAGGCGCTACCCGGCGCCGCCACCTACCGGCGGGAGTCGGCACTGCTCACGGGCGCGGGCCAAAAACTGCCGGCCGATGACCCAACGCCGCAGGCATCTGAGGATAACCTTTCCCCTTTCTTTCCAAGACCAAATAAGGGGGCGCTTCCCTCTGCGTGCCGGGCCTGTGGCGGTTTGGCCAAGGGGCGTGGAAAGGAGGATCCGGGAACGAGGCTGACAGTCCGCAAAACACCGACCACATTGTTCCCGTGGCGGCCGGCCTCCTCCCTCCTCCGGGCGGGCACGGCCCGTGCCCAGGCGGGGCGCTCCCTGCAGCCGCGGGCGCGGGGAGCCGGGTGGGCGGGTGGGCAGGGCCGCCATCCGAGGGACACCCAGTCCCATCGGCAGCACCGCCAAGCCGCTCCCCCCACCCCATGAAGTGGAGAGCCGGGTGCCCCGGGCCCCGCCCCCTTGCCGCACTCCCTGCAGACCCTCCCGGCCCGCGCGGCCGCGGAGCGGGCGGGTCTCTGGGCCCGGCGGGGCGCGGGGCGCAGACCGAGGGGAGCCAGACCCGGCTGCCAGGCCTCGGAACCCTGGCATCACCCCCGAGGGAGGGACTCACTGGTGGTTGACAGTGTTTGGTAACCACAGAAACCAAGATTTGACCTATATTTTTGAATATGGCCTCAACTCTAGTTTTCCTTCTAGAAATCAAAGGGAGTCTGACCTGACTTGCTGTTAATTTTCCTCCTGCTTTGTATTCCAGAATGCCACCCAGAAGGCTGGGCAAGTCGGGAGACCTCACTGGCTGGTTTGCTGGTGACTCGTGAGGGTGACTGTGCTCCAGGCCAGGAGTCAGTGGCTGCCTCTCTCACTGCCTCCTACCAACCCCAGGTCTCCTGCCCAGTGATGGTGGGGACATTTCTGGAGGGCAATGGGATGATGTTTATCAGGATTTTAAATCTGTTTACCATTTAACTATTTCATCCATTTCTAAGTTCTATCCAAGTAGGTAATGGGGAATATGTATTCAGGTGATGGTCACAGCCCTGCTATGATGGCCACAGCCCTGCTACGATGGCAACAACAGTTGGCCTTAACTGAGCATTTACTACGTGCTGGAAACTGTTATAAATGTTTGACAAATATCTACTCACAACATTCCTCTGCAGTGGGTATTCTTAATACCCCTATTTTATAGAAGAGGAACCTGCAGTCAGAGGACAGGTTCCCACTCAAGATCACCCAGCTGGGTAGTGGAAGAGCCAGGATTTAAGCTTGGACTGTGGGGCTCCTGAGTGTGCGCTCTTGTCCGCAACACTAAATGTTTATCAATGGGGATTTGATTAGAGTACAGCCATATGATGGAATACTCTCCAGCAACTTAAATAGTGATGTAGGTTGGGAATAACTAGCATGGAAAAATGTCCATGACATATTGTTAAGTGAAAACAGCTGGTTACACCACAGCATGCAGTGTAGCAGCATAGCAGGATCACACAGCTGTGCAGAAGGGCGCTCGTGGCAGTGCTAACTTGTCACCAGTGGCTGGTGGGGTTGCAGGTGACTCATTTCACAGGTATGTTTTCTGTATGTTGCTGAACCCTTTCTGGAAATGAATGTATGTTATTTTCCAATAAAAAAGCTATTTTACTTTTGAAAAAAAGAAATGGATAAAGGAAATAACATTTCTTGATACATACACACACGAGACCATGGTCACAGCTGTTCTCAAGTCCAGAAAGCCTTTCCTGATCCCTAAAACTGGAAATTATGACTCCCCAAACTCCTTACAAGTGAGAACTTGTGTCCAGACAGATATTCAGCTACGTGAGCACATACCTATGTCACCAGCTAAACTGTAAATTCAAGAAGGGTGGTGCAGATTGTTCAACTTCGTCAGTATGTCTCTTAGTATCTTGCACAGCAGTTTATCCATTGTGGGGTTTGAATAGTTATCAATAGATTGGTATGAACTCATGATGATGGAACAATCCACAGAAGAATTAATGGCATAATTAGTTGTTAGATATCTGCTGCTTGGCACAGAGAAGGTACTCCATAATTGTTTGCTAGGTGAATGGGCCCAAGGCTGATCTGCCCCAAGCAGCGTTTCCCCTTGAGAAATCAAAATGAGAGCTGCTTCCTCCTTCGGGGACCTCTGTGTACCAGGTGATTAGCCATCTATATCTGGCAGACCCCTCGGGAGGAACTGACTCTGGTTCACTTAGCAGGAAAGGGAAGCTCTTGGAATTGATGGAAAGGCAGGAGAAGGAGGCTTGGAAGTTGGGCAGGAACAAAGGAAGTCAGGTAGAAGGAAGACCTGGCCTAGGTCATGCCAGGGCTCCCCGGGCACTGTCACCCTCCCCCCCACCCAAGTAGACACCCCTGCTATGGCCAGAGGCCACTGCAGGAAGTGGATTCTGTCTTGGATCACTTGCCCGAGATTCAAAGCCTCACGTGGGATCAGCTGGCTCAGCCTAGGTGATGTGCTTAGCTAGCGGTGGGCTGGTAAATTTTTAACAATCTGCTCTCCAGTGAGGAAAGCTCTGATCTGTGGCAATCTGCTGACCTCTATGGTGTCGAAATTCCCACCATGACCAATTTTTATCTAACAACCATTTAACACCCAGCTCAAAAGACTCCTGAGAATTTAAGAATCTCGGCTCTGGTGGGCTGGGGAATCTCACTCAGCACATCCTTGCGCGTGCCCTGCAGACTGAGTTTCCCACGGTGGGGACCCCCCTGGTAAGGAAGGAGGTGAGATGCCATGCAACTCAAAAGAAAATGGCACGTAGCCATAGCCCAGAGCAATACAAGGCGCTAACCGATCCATAGGTTAATGTGCTGTCCCTTCTATGGTCAAGAGCAGTTTTTAGAGTAAAACCCAAAGGAGGGTGAATGATGGAACTTAAGAAGGTGGCGGGGAGGATGTTTGGAGGCAGAGATGGGTGGTGGAAGAGGTATTTAGATCTGTTCCCTTCAGATCTCAGAGAGTGCCCCTGTTGTGCTTGTGATGGCAGCTCTCCAAGAACAAAGACACAGCCCTGAATTATCCAATAAGTAGTCATGAAGCAGTGAAGCCTTCTCCAGGAGGGATTTACCCCTTTACCAAGCCTCAAGTTCAAAGGGCAAGAATAATTACAATAATGGCTACTATGGTGGACAGAGAGCATCCTACGGGTGCCAGGCACTGTGGTGAACCTAGTCTTTTGTCTAGGTAGTTTTTCTAAGGACAGATCATTAATAAACAATCCTACCAGACTTTGATCTCTTGTCCTCAAGATTTCCTGAGCAGTCAGTCCACTGGCTTCCCTTTATGGCAAGGGACTCATGTCAAGCACTCCATGTGGTCCCTTGGAAGGCCCTCTCTCGATGGAAGGAAGGAGGAAGCAGCTCCACTCCTCCCCTCTTGGGTGGGGGTGTTCGTACTTTTAGCTCAGTCTTCTCCAAAGAGATGTTCTTCACAAATCTTCTCTAATATCCAACAACTCAATCCTTCTAAACTCCCAAGTGGGCCCTGGTTCTGAGACTCATGTGTCTGGTTTTGTGCTCACCACTTAGGAATGCAGCCTCTATGGGCCTCCGTGCCTCAGTGGGAGTTCCAACTTAGCATCCTGCAAGAACTTACCAACTGAGGGATAATTACTGGGGTCTTGGCCTGATGATAATTTGCTAAATTGTACACTTGGAATTTTGGCATCTTTCTCTATGTGAGTTTATAAAAACACAGACCAGGGTTTCTCTGGTGGTGCAGTGGTTGAGAATCCGCCTGCCGATGCAGGGGACACGGGTTCGTGCCCCGGTCTGGGAAGATCCCACATGCCGCGGAGCAGCTGGGCCCGTGAGCCATGGCCGCTGAGCCTGCACATCCGGAGCCTGTGCTCCACAACGGGAGAGGCCACAACAGTGAGAGGCCCGCGTACCGCAAAAAAAACAAAAAAACAAACAAAAAAACACAGACCAAAAGCATTTAAAATTTTATATATTCATTGCCACACAAGAGGTGGAAGGCACTGGTAGAAAGGGAAATGGATTGATTCTTGGACAGAGTGCAATAAATGTCAATGTTAGTTTCAGTCATGATCTGGGATCTTAAAGGATTAGCTAAGTTCTTGCATGGTGGGGGGTGGGATGGGTGCTGATGTGAGTCTGGGAGTGGACCCCAAGGGCAGGGAACTATGACATTGGCTTGTGGAGGTAAGATGAAACAAAGCATCCTTTGACCACCTCTTATCCTGTCTTGCAGCCTAGCCATGTTCAGTCACGTGTTCCACACTGACTCCTCTGAAGTCTTTCCACCAGAGTGGTAACAACTGTTGAATAGGCCCCCTTGTGAGGCTGTGCTTCCCCACCCTCCACCTCTGCTTCTGTCTCTCAGGATCCTGGAGGGGAAGGCCAATCATCAACCATTAGCCATGACCTGTGCGTTTCTTCTAATAATAGCCTCTCCACTCTTGAAATCTAGTCTGCATCAGTCAGTTTGGGACAGGTCCTGCTGTGGTAACAAACAACCCCCAAATCTCAGAGGCACAAAACAAAAAGGATTTATTCCTCAATCATGCTCATGCCCATTGTTAGGAGTCTGGGGGCTCTGCCCTGCATCAATCAGCCTCACTCCAGGACACAGGTTGACAGAGGAACTGTTAACTGGAATGTTGCCAGCTGCATGGCAGAGGGAAAGAGCTTGGCCAGTGGTTTACTGGCTCCTAAAGCTTCTGCCTGGGAGTGACACACAGCATTTTCACTCACATTTTATTGGCCAAAACAAGTCACATAGCTAACTCCATGTCACAGGGCAAGTCACATGGCCAACTCCAATCCTATCATTGCCTAGAAAATGAACTGGAAATATTTGATGGACAGCACTAAGCACTACCCCAGAGCCCTTCTCCGAGCCCTGTCAATTGCATTTTGAGGACAGCCACTGGGGCAAGCAGGGATGGGACGGAGCCCAGAAATGGGTTAAATATTTGGGGTCAAAAAGAAAGAACCAAGGAAAAAGTTATGCCTGCACAAAGGTGATGGCAGCAGACCCTGCAGGTTGCTGAGAGGAGAAGTCTAAGAGCAATAGCTTGGGTAAGTTGGTGGGAATGGAAGAATGAGCATGAATCCAGGAAAGATAAGAGATGAATGAGGACATTCTCATTATCAAACTCTTGGCTTTTCAGGATTCTCAACAATGGGGCTTTCATTGTTGGTTTAGTGGATTCAGCTTGGAACCTCAAGGCAGATCTTCTGTTTGCTGAGAACTTGATAAACCTCCTGCACACAGGGAGGAAATATTGGCTTTTCTGCGTCACTCCCTGTACTGCCCTCTCCATCCCTTGCAGACCTGCCAGAGCCCTAGTGGGGCTTCCACCTCCTTTTCCCTTAGAAACAAGTCCTAATGCATCATTGAGGTACCTGTAAAGGTCCCTTTATTTAAAAAATATTATAAAATTTCCAAATACTCAAAAGTAGAGAGACTAGCATAGAACCCCCTACAAACATTCTGAAAGATATTTCC
Organism: Mesoplodon densirostris; assembly: GCF_025265405.1. Lineage (NCBI taxonomy): Eukaryota > Metazoa > Chordata > Mammalia > Artiodactyla > Ziphiidae > Mesoplodon > Mesoplodon densirostris. Next base: position 107,847,975 of record NC_082664.1, read on the forward strand.
TGCAGTTGCCCTGTTATTGTAACAGGATCACCATGCTAAACCTCACAGAGATCTGGGCTCATCCAGTCTGCACAGTAAGCTATATTATTTGTCCCATTTTACAGATGAGGAAGTTGAGACTCAGAGACTTGGTCAAGGGCACACAGCCAGTGAGGATAGAGCTGATGCCACACACCCCTGTGGCAGGGCTGCTGGAGCTGCTGGAGCCTCAGGGGTGAACAGAGCTTGAATAGAGGCCATGGTAGGGAAGGAGATATATCTTTCTTAGCAAAGGGCAAGGTGCTATGTGAGCTTGGCTCCCCTGCCAGCCTGCTTTGCTCTGAGAGCTTACTCTTTTGTTCATTCATCTAGGAGATATTTACTGAGCACTTACTCTGTGCCAGATCTGGGAGCACAAAGATGAGCGAGTCAGCCTGGAATCTTGCCTCACAGAGGAGAATCCTCCCTCTCTAGCTGGTTGACTAAATGATCTCAAATGACATAATTGGAGCCTCAGTTTCCTCACCTGTGAAATGGGGCATACTAACAGCTTCTACAGAGTGAAACTGTGTGAAGGTTAATGAGCTCATGCACATGGATGACTGGGACCTATTAGCTTCTTCCATGCCCATGGGCAGGGGTAACTTTCAAAATATTGAATAACCTGAAAGGCACAGGCACCAACCAGTCAGAGGGGACATCTGACTGATCAGAACTGGGTTAGCCACTGGACTGCTGTGTTTTCATTTGTCAATGTTTGGGGAGCCCCAGTAGCCAGTTCCCATGACCTATTGAAGGACAGTTGACCAGAGTTGGCTGGCCTCTTGACCGCTGCTGGCTCAGGCCCACCTCTGTGCTCTTGGCCACCAGGGGCTGGCAAGCACGTGTGGATGGACCCCATGCCTAACTCCCACGTCCCTTGCCCCCCAGTACATCCATTCTTGTAAATGCAGGGCCAAGAATATTTGGAGAGTAACAAAAGAATATAGAAATAACCAGATCCTCATCTTGTGCTTAAAGCCCATGTCTTTTGCTCCAGTGGGTGCCTGGAAGAGATGGGAGGATACCTGGCTCCTTTCTCCTTGGGGATAATGAGCCCTTGCCATGCCTTCAAGTTCCCACAGAAGAAAGAGTCAGTCCCAGTATATCTGCTGGAAGGATGGAGGTGTAACCAAAAGCTTCCCCCAGCTGCTGCTAGGAACCCACCTGAAATAAATTAATTTGTTCTGCACTAGTTACAGACATGTTACAAAGCTTCATCTCTTAAAGTGGCAGCAAATGTCTTTTAATATTAATGAGTATGACTCCGGTAAAAAATGTCTCTAGAAAGGTTTTTTGTTCTTCCAGAATGTTAGGCTCTCCACATTTCACTACCCAGTGAAGACACCCTGCTCTCCCTCTTCTACATGATTAAAAACCAATTTGTTCCCATGTTTGTGTGGGGCTATGTGTTTAGACCACATGCAAGAAATCAGACAAAGGTTGGAATTGGAATTGAGGTCGGATTGGGGAGATAAAAAATCTGCCAGCTCTGTTTGGAGAAACCTACATGGAAAGATAAATTGCAGTGAGAAACACTGACAGTCGTGTGAAGTATTAATGCATCATCGTGAAGTATTTTAAATCATGTTTCTCAAAAGCATTTTTCCCATTCTGTTACCAGAAAATGGAGACATTCACGTACGGGATAGTATGGAGTAATGCAGAGGGGTAAACCTTCTCTCCCCCTAAGAAGCTCAACGGGTTTTAGAAATGCTAATGAGTTACGTGACACGTGACTCTCTGAAGATGCTATTATTACACCTACGTTACAGATAAGAGACTGAATCATCAAAAAATAAAATTTCAGTGATCTGCCTGGTGTCAACTTGGAAGTCGCCGGTAACAGTTTTGAAGGATCCCCCTGCTTTACTGCAGCTGATGTGAAATCACAGTCGCCCCAGACCAAGGGTAACAGACAAGAGGTGGGGGTGGGGTGGTGGCTTCCTCAACTCTCCGATATCTTTCTCCATCATGAGGGAGAGGGAAGACCTCCCACACCTGCTCCCCCAAGAGTGCACACACCTGCTGTTTGCTGACCATTGACTGGGAGGTGGGGGGGACATGGACAGATTCCAAAGGAACAAATGGATGTCACGCAGCATTGCTCCAGGGCTGCAACCGGGACCACTTCCTCAAAGTTGCCTCAAAAGCTTACGCCTTCCAAATATTGGCCCTGGGAGGCTCATGGAGCTGGTGGGGATACAGGACCTGTTTGCACCGTCACCTCTCCAGTTCAGCCCCCGTGTTGAGGCCAGGAGCCTGGAGGAGCTGCTTCTCCCAATACTGCCGAGTCTTTGCATCGCCATTGCTCACGTTCGTTTGAGCTCAGACTAAGACAGGGACGGCAGTCTGTGCAACTCTGAGACAGTGGTGGAGCCTGAAAATGCTGCCATTTCAAAAATGGGAGTGATTTTATGTCTGCAGGAGGTGGAGGCCTAAATGGATCTTCGGGAAGGTGTTACCTAGGTTCTGGAAAAGCCATTTAAACAAGCACTCAAACATTTAGTGATGCAGCTGTTTGAACATCTGCCCCTTGCATGAGCAGGGTCTTGAAAACAGGAGATGCAAACCACAGACTGCATCCAACTTTCTAATATGATGTGTTTGCCCTGCACAGTGTTTTAAAAAGAAACAACTTCACCTTTTAAAAGCTGAATCTCCTATTTAAAGAAACAACTCTGAAAATCTAGCATCACTGCCCCTGCATTTGCAGGTGGCCCCAGCTGTCCCTTTGGATGGGACATGACTTCTTCCGGGCTCCTCTGCCCGCACAGTACCCAGGTTACCCACGGCCCCCCAGCACAGAAGCTGAACATCAGCTGTTGCTTGTCGCTGCATTTGCATCATTGTTTTTATTACAGAGCTTTTCTAGGTACCTGGGCACCTATCAAATGTGACAAAAAAAGAGCTAACACATTGATGGCACTTCTGGCCCCCTGGAGACATTTGGATTTGCATATAGAAGGTTGCCTCTCCGGGAGGCCTGATGCCAGCAACGTTCCCATTGGGTAATATTTGTCCTAAGGGAGAATCTAGGTCACCTGTGGCATCCAACTCTTTTTTGTTTTTTGAAGAAAAATTAATATCAAAGCTAATATTTATTGAGCACTTACTCTGTGCCTGGCAATTTTCCAAGCTCTTTACATGAATGAACGTATATAAGTCTCTCAAGAATATGCAGTAAATACAATTATTACTATTTTATAGGTGAAGAAACAGAGGCATAAAGAGCTTGAGCAACTTGCTCCGTGTCTCTCAGCAAGAACATAGCACAGCCAGGATTCAAATGCAAGCCAGTGGGCCCCAGGGATGGTGCAGTAACAACTGTGCTACCCTGCCTGTGTGTGCTCTGCTTGTCTTCCCCGGAGAGGTTTTTACAAGTTTATCTGTCAGGGTTGGCTGGACCATGCCACAGTAGGAACCCTCAAATCTCAGTGGCTTAAAGCAACAAAGGTTTATTTCTAGCTTATGATACATGATTATTGAGGGTCAGCTGATGCGTCACAGTCATCCTAGACAGACAGAGCTGACCCGTCTGGAACACTGTCAGTTGCCATGGCAGAGGGGAAAGAGCACAGCAATTGTGCCTTGGCTCATAAAGGCCGCCTCTAGGAAATGGACTTTATCATTCCTGCTCACATTTCATTGGCCAAAGCAAGCCCATCTCTAAGGGGCCTGGGGAGTGCAACTCTCGTGCAGAGAGAGGAACTGGTGGACTCCTCAATCTGCAGGGGAGACATCCATGAGCCTCTGTGGGGCCCCAGAGAACAAAGTTTAGCACAGAGTTAGGAAGGGGGGCTTTTCTGGTCCTTCTTCTGCTCCTGCCCCTTGGATGGGATTGATGGCTTTGGGAACCCTGGGAGGACCACCTATCAGGACCATTGGCATGGAAAGGAGCACACTCCTCTCAGGGCCTTTGCATATGCTGTTCCCTCTGCCTGGATCTGTCTTTCCCACCCCCCCACCCGCCCAAGACCTACCCAGTTCCTATTGATCCTCCGTATCTCAACAAGAAGTTCAGTTCCGCTGGGAAGCCTCTCTCACACCTGCGGCTGGATTAGGCCCTCCTGTTTTTCTCCTTCACAGCACCCTGTGGTTTTACTTTTCAGCACTTCTTAAAGATTATCGTTGTGTGATTTGTGTGTTAATGTGATTTGTGCTCGTCTTCCCTAAAAGCCTGGAATCTTCCTGAGGGCTGGTTCCAAGTCTGTCTCTCTCACCTTTGTACGCCCCCACCCCCACCCCCCAGTGCCTGGCGCAGGACTGGGTGCATCCTTGAGTCTCTCCTTAATACCAACTGAACGCATGACTGGGACACACACTGGGATGACTATAGCTGGTCAACGGGGCTGTGAGCCAACAGGAGGTTCCCCTTTGAGAACGAATTGAGGGGGAATTTCCAGGGGTCCTGAGGTCCTGTAGTTGAAGTGGAGTCAAGACAGGAAAGAGTCCATGGAAAGGTGAGCACTGTCATTTTAGGGGTCCCCCAGAAGCAAGTAGCACATGTGAGAGGTGATCCCTGGGATCCTGGTAGGGGGGTGGGAAGTGAGGCAAGGATGGGGAGGGGCCAGTGCATTATCAAGTTGCCACTGTGGAGAGCTCTGGGAATGGTGAAACACACCACAGAGTTAGCCCATGTGGGGGGTGGGGAGCTGGGGTATTGATACACCAACTGCAGCTGATCATTGGTGAGAGCTGCTCCCAGGGCCTGCTGAATGGACAGCAAAGCTGGCTCTTGCAGCAGAAGAAAACCTCAGACAGAAATGCAGGTGCCGGCAGTTGGGAGGAACAGGGTGTATGGGCAGGTCATAGGCGGCATCCTCTTCACTAAGAAAGAGCTAATTCACCTTGTTCTCCCTGTGGCATCTTCCATAATGGCGAGAGCTCTGACTCCAACATCCTCAAAACCTTTTCAGATTTTCTGGCCTTCTAGGAGTGGGCTAGGAAGTCCTTGCCATAGACTCAGGCTAGCCTTGTGTAGAATTGTTTATGGCTTGGCTATAACTCTACTACACTTTCATCCATCATTCACCATTTCATAGAATAGGACCTCAAACATTTATTGGGTCTCTTCTCTCTGGCAGGCACTGGGCTAGAGGCTGGGGTACAAAATCTGATAAAATATAGTTTCTGCTCTGCCTTACTTTATAAAGCACTATTCCAGTATTTGGAGAGGTGTTAATGCCAAACAAGATACTGTGTTAAATAAGTTTGGAAAGCTTTACAAAGTATCAACTATTCTTAGATAATCACAAAGCACATTGACATACTAAAGGCTTTGAGAAGGACTGCAGAAAGGAAATCTGTTTAAGTATTTTGCCCAGGATTTTCCAAACTTATTTGACATTGGAACTCTTTTATACCAAATTGCCTGTATGAACAACGTCTAATTTCTATTCCAAGGAACTAAAATTCTGTGAACACACTTTGAGAAAGCTATTGGATTTCCATCCAATCCATTGACTACTTAATAGAAAAAAAAAGAAAAAGGCTGAGGAAGGGAGAATTCACTCTCACAGTCTTCTAGCTGAGGCATCGATCTTCTGCCTTTGAACTTGGACTTGCACTGGAACTTACACCATCAGTTCTCTTGGGCTTCCAGCTTGCTGACCTCAGATCTTGGGACTTCTCAGCTTCCATATTGTGGAGAAATTTATTATAAGGAATTGCCAATATACACACACACACGTATTTATATATATATATAATTATATAAATACATTCCCTACTGGTTCTGTTTCTCTGGAGAACCCTGATTAATATAGATTGTGGTACAGATTTTTGGTAGGATGGATGGTCCACAGGGCCTCATAGTTTATAGACTGCTTTGTAAATGAATAGCTATGACAGAAATCTCAAGGCCTTCACATTAATTTCCTGCTCTGGGATATAGCTACCATCTCCCTCCTTGTTGAGCTGGAGTTCTTTGTTCTGGGAAACATGTAAATGGTACATTCACTAAGAACATTATTTATAAATTCTAATGGGAAAAAGTGCAAATAGTGGAAACACTGATACAGTAATTACACTCAGTTTTCAGGGTAATTTTATTGCAAATTTTTCCTTAAATTATGTTTCTGGACTTTGCCCATGATCATTATGAGTTAAACACTTACAGGAAATCAGCATACGGCTCTTTAATGAATCAAAAGTACATGATCAAGAAATGTGCAGGTTGTTGTCTATTTTGAGATCAAAGGGAAAAAAACTAAGCTCAGAGATACTTGTTTCCTGGAAAAATCAGACCTGTGTTGGGGGATGAAAATCTTCTTAACAGTTTTCTCCTGATTGTCCTATTTATTCCCACCACTAATCTGAATCTGTAAGTGGGGTTTAAATATTGCCATCCTGGCTATTTACTACACAGTCAATTACGTACTTTTAATTAGGAGATTTCCAAAGAGTGTCATTCCATTTTACCCTTGCAGCCAAACAACAGAAGGTGTGGCCTTTCCACAAAGAAGGACTTTCTGTAATTCACATCCAAGAGAAGACACAGAGACAGGAAGAAACTAAGGGGATGTGCCTCTCTGACTTGAGGGAAAGCCAGGCTTAAAAGGTGATGAGAATTTCTTCCTAGAACTTTACAAAGATGTATGCTAACTACATAATACAGTGTGAGGCCAAAGCCTGGCAGAATACCTGGTGGCATCATGGATGCCTCCTACTTCGCTTACCAAAAAGAGTTCTGCAGAAACCTGGTGGCTGAATTACTGTCATGTGGACAATACCCCATCTAGTGGTTAAAAGGATAATTGCAAAAAATAGCTTCACAAATCCCGCGACAAACTATTCCAAAACTGGGCATCAGCCTAAGTTACCCATGCCAGTGGTTCTCAGACTTTGCTACACATTAAAATTCACCCAAGGAGCCTGTAAAAATCTGATGCACAGGCTACACCCCACACCAATTAGAATGTCTGGGAGTGGGGCCCAGGCATCAGCATTCTTAAATTTCCAAGACGATTCCAATGAGAGCAATGATCCTTGAGACTGAAAGAATGCGTTAAAAGGTGGGAAAACATCTTGCAGTAATTTCGTATCACACATTTCATTTAAAATATTTCATATATATAGGTTTCTTTTTTCTTTCTTTTTCTCTAAAATTGGATTATTTAAAAAAATGGGATCGACATGCAGAATTCCAGAGAGGTTACAAACACAGACATGAATTAGAGGCTTGGGTTCCAATGCCAGCTCCACCATACACCTGCTGTGTGACCTTTTGGTGCTACATCAATAAACCAGGACTGATGGGGGCACAGCCTCACTGGTCCTGATGGTTCCATGAGTAAATACATGCGAATCACTTACAACTGATCCTACTGCATAATAAATTTTATTTAAATGTATGTTATTAAGAGTCTATAACATTACTTTACAACTTGCTTTTTCAACTTAAATATGTTCTAGACATTCCATATAATCCATACAATAGATCTAACTTATTCTTCAATAACTCCAAGAGGCCACCTGTGATCATACGTACTTTGAAGTTTAACATCCACCAAGTGGATCTGCTGGGTTCAAGAGATATATTTGACATTTTAACTGATGCTGCCAGTCAGCTTCCTTTACCAAAAGGAAGTAATTCACCCTCCTACAAGCATTGTATAGGATGATCTGTTTCCTCTATGCCTTCATAAGCACTAAATGTGCTTTTGAAGCCTTTAAATTCTTACCATTATGAATGGTGGGAAAAAATGCGATCATGTTGATATAAGCTGTAAGTTCCCTGTCTAACAGAGAGTCTGGAGAGCTTTTCGAGGTTTTGTTGGCCACTTTTATTTCCTCTTCTTTGTATTGCCAGTCATACCCTTTGCTCATGTTTCCACTGGGTTGAACTTTTAAAAAAAATCAGTAGCAGGAGCTCCTTGTATATTAGGGACATTCACTTATCAGTCAAGAAAGTTGCAAATACTTTCTCCAGTTTGTTTTTGCATTTTAACTTTTTATACTCAAACTTATCAGTCTTTTCCTTTATGGATTCTAGATTCCCTGTATTGCATAAGTACCTCTCTCCTCCCCAGTCTCGAGGCTATGCAAATTTCCTCCTAAGTTGATTCTATTACTTTTTGTTTTATGTTTTTTGTTTGTTTGTTTCAAGTTTTAATCCATTCATAATGATTTTATTCATGGTTGAGATTTTTTTTCGGATCAATAACCAATTATGCCAATAACATTAATTAAATAAACCAGCTTCTCTGTATGGAGCAAAAATGCTCTTTATCATGTAGTAGATTTGAATATATACCCAGATCTTTTTGACTTTTTGGTCTTCTGATCTGTGAGCTTATTCGTGAGCCAAACCATACAGTTTTTAAATGTTATTACATTTGCGTGTTGGAAAGTAATATCTGGTAAGGTAATCCTACCTTAATATGCTTTTTTGAAATTAAAGTTTTTTGTTGTAAATTCTAAAATATTTAGAATTTTTAAAATATAAGTGCTAAAATGCTTTTGTTTAGCTCTAGAAAAACACCATTGATATTCTGATTAGAATTAGCTTAAGGTAAATATTTCTTTGAAAATCACTGACACTTTAATGATGATTAACTCTTCTCATCCAAGGGCATGGTGTGCCTCGTCATTTATTCAAATATTGTACTTATGTCTTTAACAAAATGTTATGGCTTTCTTCAGGGAGGTCTCATAGTTTTTTGGCAAATTTTTTTATAACAAAATTATACCCATAAAGCACTTAGCCCAAACATCCAGCATATAGTAATTATTTAAAATGTTATTTTTATAACTATCTTTACTTATTCTCATTAAATAATCATGGAAAAGACAAGGCTTAAAAAACTCCTTACTGATGGACTCAAACGGATACTCAATCTCTCTAAAAGTGTCAGTTCTTTCCAAAACTGATCTACATACTCAATGCAATCTCAATAAAAATTCGAGATTTCATGTGTGTGCATGTATAGGTCTATGTGTGTGTGTAAATTCACAAGTCGATTGTAAAATTTATACAGCAATATAATGCACCAAAAATAGCCAAGCTAAACTTGAAGAAAAAGAACAAAATAGAGGATTACACTATAGCATTATCAAGCCTTGTTGTAAAGCTCAATCATTAAGACAATGTGGCATTGGAGCCAGATTAGACAAATGATCAATGAAACAGAATAGAGAGTCTAGAAGTATACACACATGCTCCATTTGTGACAAGACTGACACTTTTGTCATCAGAGCAATGGGAAAGGATGATCTTTTCAATAAATAGTGCTGGGTCAATTGGAAATCAGTATGGGCAAAATGTATGTTGATCTCTATAAATAGTCTACACAAAAAATCAATTAGAGATGGATTGTGGATCTAAATGTGAAAGGTAAAACAACAAAGCGTATAAAAGATATATAAGAGAGTATCTTCATGATCTTGGGATAGGCAAAGATTTCTTATACAGGACACAAAAACATAAAACCTAAAGTAAAAAATTGATAAATTGACCTATATTTAGATTAAGAATTTCTGTTCATCAAAGGACACTGTTGGTTCAAAATAGGAAACTCAATCAATGTAATATACCATATTAATAGAATCAAAACTAAAACAACATGATCATCTCAATAGATGCAGAGAAAACACTTGAAAAAATACAATACCTTTCATAATAAAAATATTCAACAAATTTGGAAAAGAAGGGAACTGCCTCAATCTGTTAAAGGGCATCTATGAAAACCCTACAGCTAACATTATGCTTAATGTAGAAGACCTAATGATGAAATGCTATGATCAGGAACAAGCCAAGAATGTCTACTCTCACCACTTCTATTCAACATTGTTCTGGAGGTTCTAGCCAAGGAAATTAGGAAGACAGTAAAATAAAAATGCACCCAGATTGGAAAGGAAGAAGTAAAACTATCTTTTTTGCAGATGACATGGTCTTGTATATAGAAAATCGTAAGGAATCTATACCAAAGAAACTTCCTGGAGATAATAAATGAGTTCAGCAAGGCCACAGGATATAAGATCAACATATATAATTCAGTGTATTTCTATATACTGGCAATGACTAATCTAGAAGTGAAATTAAGAAAACAATTCCATTTACAATAGCATCACAGGGAATAACATACTTGGGATTAAATTTAACAGAAGAGATGCAAGATTTGTATACTGAAAACTATGAAATGTCATTGAAAGAAACTAAAGAAGACCTAAATAAATGGAAAGACATCCCATGTTCATGGATTGAAATACTTAATATTGTTAAGATGGCAATACTCCTCAAATTGATCAACAAATTCAACACAATCCCTATCAAAATCCTAGCTGCTTTTTTTTTGCAGCAATTGATAAGCTGATCAAAAATTTGATATAGAAATACAAGGGACCCAGACCAGCCTGAACATTCTTGAAAAAAAAGAATAAAGTTGAAAGATGCACACTTCCTAATTTTAAAACTTACTACAAAGCTACAGCAATTAAGACAATGTGGTACTCCATAAGGATAGCCATATAGATCAACGAAATAGAATTGAGCCCAGAAATAAATCCTTACCTGTTTTTGGTCAATTGATTTTGACAAGGATTCCAAAACAATTCAGTGGAAGAAATAATAGTCTTTTCAACAAATAGTGAGGGGACAACTGAGTATCCACATGCAAAGGAATGAAATTGGATACCTGCCTCACACCATACCCCCCAAAATCACTCAAAATGGATCACAGACCAAAGCTAAAACTGTAAAACTCTTAGGAGAAAAACATAGGTGCACACATTTATGACCTTGGATTAGGCGATGTTTTCCTAGATATGACACCAAAACACAAGCAACCAAAGAAAAAAACAGATAAATTATTCACCAAAATTGTAAAAATTTGTGTTTCAAAGGATGCTATCAAGAAAGTGAGAAGACAACTCACAGAATAGGAGAAAATATTTGTAAATCATACATGAGATAAGGGACTTGTATCCAGAATATATAAATAACTCTTACCACTCAACAATGAAAAAACAACTCAGTTTAAAAATGTGCAAAGGATTTGAATAAACATTTCTTAAAGAAGATATGCAAATGAACAATAAGCACATGAAAAGATGCTAAACATCATTAGTCATTAGGAAAATGCAAATCAAAACCACAAGGAGCTACCACTTCACATCCTCTAATGACATAGCCAAAAAGACAGACAATAAGCAAGTGTTGACAAGGATGTGGAGAAATTGGAACCCTCGTATGTTGCTAATGAGAATGTAAAATGGTGAGACTGTTTTTGAGAAGTTTGGCCATTTCTCAAAAAGTCAAGCATCCAGTTACAATATAATTCAGCAATTCCACTCCTACCTTTAAATTCCAGAGAAATGAAAACATTTGTTCACACAAAAACTTGTACATGAATGTTCATAGCAGCATTACTTGTAAGAGTCAAAAAGTGGAAACAACTCAAATGTCCATCAGCTGATTAATTGATAAGCAAAATTTGTTACATCCATACAAAGGAATAGTTAGTATTCAGCCACAGAAAGGAATGAAGTATTGATACATGCTACAACATAGATGAACCTTGAAGACGTTATGCAAAGAGATAGAATTCAGACACAAAAGAGCACATATTGTATGATTCTATTTCTACAAAGTGTTCGGAATAGGCAAATCTACAGAGACAAAAAGTAGATTAGTGATTGCTAAGAATAGGAGGAGAGAATGCAAAGTGACAGCTAGTGGGCATGGGGTTTCTTTTTGGGCTGATGAAAATGTTCTGGAATTAGATAGTGGATGTAAAACCTTGTGAATATACCAACAATAGCTGAATTGTATACTTTAAGTAGGTATATTTTATGGAACGTGAATTATATCTCAATTTTTAAAAAGACACCATTAAGAAAAAGAAGAGGCAAGACTCAGAGTGGGAGAAGAGATTTGCAATACGTAACCAGAGAGGTATAACCACAGATACAAGAGAGGACTTGTGTCTGGAATATGTAAAAAAAGAATCAATGAGCAAAAGACACACAACCGTACAGAAAAATGGGCAGATGATGTGAACAGACATGTCACAAAAGAGTAGCTGATATGCAAAAATGCTCAACCTCATCAGTAATCAGGGCAATGTAAAACCCTAACGTTACTCTCAGTCCTAACGCTAAACCCTAACTCATTATAATGGCTACATTTTAAAATACTGAAAATCTCCCAGAACATTACATTTTTCTTAATCACCAAAGGGAACCACAGCTCTGACTTCTAACCCCATAGCTCGTTTTGTTTGGTTTTGATTGTATATTCTTTGGAATCTGGCTTCTTTCACTCAACCTTATTTTTGTGAACGTAATTCATGCTGCTGCAGGTAGCAACAGGTCACTCGTTTTGGTTGCTGTGTCGTATTACACTGTATGAATAGATCACAATTTACTTACTCATTATTTCTGTTGCTGAGCATTTGGGTTGTTTCCAGTTCTTGGCTGTTGTGTTGAATGAAGGAAGTCAGATACATTAGAATGTGTATTGTGTGATTCCATTATAATGGCTACAGCAGTCTATGGCTTTAAGGGGAGGGGAGATGAGGGAGGCTCTGTGTGCTGGCTGTCTTCTATTTCTTAATCTTGATACTGAAACGGGGTGTGTTCACTTTGTGATAATGTGAGGATTGTGCTCTTCCACATTTCAACTAAAATCTACTCCAGAAACTCAAAACTTACTTAGAACCAAATTAAGCAATATATTTCTTTTGCTATCCACAAGCTACTAAAGCCACTTTATGAAGGCAGGCAAGCTGGAGGCAGGCAGAGGCCAGCCCCAGGGGCATATGTCTTGGGTATTTATAGGCTTGAGTTTTCCTGCTAGGCTGCCGTGCCTTTTGGTTTAGTTCCTGGACATCCTATGTTTCTTTGGTTCACCAGCTATGTACAGGACTTCTTTGGATCATCACCCCGTCCTCAGAGTTGGTGGTGGTGGCTTTTCCACCCTTGACTATAAGTACTAGGAGTGATAGTATGAACAGCAGTAGAATCCAGTCATTCTTTTATGGACTTCCTTTACTGTAAGTAAAGTAAATTATTAGCAGTGATGGACAATTGAATGAAATGATTTAATTGCTCTCAATTCTGTTATATGATATAAACAAAGACCTCTGTTCCGTGGTAAATTGCTGGATAAATCCAAATGAGATGCCACATGCTAGTATTATTTCAATGGTCCCTAAAGAATGGCATTGGTGGAGCATCTCAGAAGAACTAATAGCTTTACACATGGATTTTCTTCTGTCTGCATCTTCACCTGGCTTTCTATAACTGAAATGTTAGTTACACATAATGTATTTTCATTTATTAGAATATGTCTTTTTAAAGCAGTGAGCTGGAAATTTGACAAATGTACTGATTTTTATCTCATTGTCATATAAGTGTGTTTCTAAATTCAATGCCTTTCAGAAGAGAAGATAGCTGCCTGAAAACTGATATTTAGTTGATTTAATGATATCAACTAACTTGGTATTTCTTAAGACAAAAACTCTAATTCGAAAAGATACATGCACCTGAATGCTCATAACAGCACTATTTACAATAGTCAAGACATGGAAGCAACCTAAGTGTCCATCAACGGATGAATGGATAAAGAAGATGTGGTGTATATATATATATATATATATATACACACACACACACAAACATATACATATATACATATATGTGTGTATATATATATGTATATACACACACAATGGAATATTACTCAGCCATAAAAAAGAATGAAATATTGCCACTTGGAGCAACATGGATGGACCTAGAGATTATCATACTGAGTGAAGACAGAGAAAGACAAATATATATGATATCACTTTTATGTGGAATCTAAAAAATAATAGAAACGATCTATTTACAAAACAGAAACAGACTCACAGATATAGAAAACAAACTTATGGTTACCAAAGGGGAAAGAGGGAGGGATAAATTAGGAGTATAGGATTAACAGTTACACATCATTATGTATAAAACTGATAAACAACAAGGATTTATTGTATAGCACAGGGAACTATATTCAATATCTTGTAATAACCTATAATGGAAAAGATTCTGAAAAATATATATATAAAACTGAATTGCATTGCTGTACACCTAAAAGTAACACAATATTGTAAATCAACTTCAGTTTTTAAACATTGGTATTTCATAATACAACCAAGATTCACCTATCTCTAGTGGGAGTGTACATTTTAAAAAATTATCCTATAATATTTTTAATCCCATAATGACTCCAGGTCCTGGAAGCCACCTTGTATCTCTCCCTGCCAGATCGTCTTCCCCACTTCTGTCTGTTCTGATCCCTCCCCACCAATAGGCTCACTCCGTCCCCACCCCACCCCCATCATGACACCAAGAAGATGACTCCCAGTATATCCTGTCAGGCTGGCAGTGCCGACCGTGGGAATTGGAAGCCATCTTGGACTGCCTTTGTCCGGTGGCCAAGTATCTGGGATGGTCAGACCCCTAGCTTAGCAATATGAGCTCTTTCTTGCCCCTCTAGAAAATTCCCCATGTGTTTGAGTAACTGGACCTTTTGCTTAGGTCTCCACATCTCAGTTTTTCAGACCTTTTCACTCCTGGGATTTGAGAAAGGCTGGAATGGCGAATACTGGTAAGCTTGTTCCTTTCCCTTTACACAAGGTCAACCTCACACTTGATTATCACACTTTGTTTTGCTGAATTCAGACAGAGCCTCATGAAGAGGGCTGTCCATGATGGATTAGCACAATGTCTGCCAAAATTGGGGAAAAGAAAAAAAAGGGGGATCAACAAGGCACAAAGTAGATAGACGTTTATCATCACTGGAGGGGCCAGTTTGCAACCACAGCCCTGAGTTGAGCTGTGCCCATTTCCTGGGCTCCCTAATCCTCTGGCATAATGCTACAGGTTCAGCTCTATAATCTACAAACTCAGGTGTGCAGGAAGGGTAACTTCCTCAATTTTCTATAAAGTCATCTGAGCCTTTTTCATGGTAGATATGCAATCTCATCAATCTGGAGAGGTCCTTGGGTCTTTCTAGCACTGCACTTGTATTTCAGGGGGCTTGCGTGGTGCCCAGGTGTTGGGGGTAAGGTATTTCATGTGGGGAGGTGAGCCTGGGTGAAAGAAGCTATGGAGAGAGACCCTTTCAGGGAGCTCGGTAAGATACCTTTGCTTTTGTCTGCTCTTCTGTCACAGGCTGACCCAGGACAGCCTCCCTGACCCCTTCAAGTTAAGCTCTCTTTCTCTCTCTCTTCTTCCTGCCATCCTTAGACATACAGGAAACATACAAGACTGCCTGTGAGCATTTCTGTCTAGATTCACTGCATGGTCATATTTTTCTTCTGGAATCTTGTCACTTTCCCAGACCAGTCCTCCGTCCTTCTGGATGCCCCAACCTCCCTGGCAGAGCCCAAGGGATTAGAGCACAGAAGCCCTTCTTTGGGGACCACCACCCTACTCCTGGCTTTCTCAGCAACTCTTCTAATGCAGTAAGTGTGGGGTATCTTTTCTAGTCTGAGGGCTGAGGGTGGAAGGCAAAACCTTGTGTTCTTCCTCCTGGAGAGTTCTCCCAGATCTGCTGCTTACACCACGGTTTCTTCTGTAACTCCTGAGACCATTAGAAAAGCTAAGGCCAACACCTGAATCTTTGCTTTTCCTCACTTTCTGCGGAGTCGTCCCTTCCCTGAGCACCATGGAAAGCCTAGCGGATGGAATGGGGAAGGGGAGTTTGGTTGTTACTGCAAGTATTATCCACTCCCTTCCCACGGATCCACCCTGAGTCTTTGTGCCTCACGGCCAATCGAACCCCAGATAATGACCGGGTCTCTACCTGACCCCACAGTCATGTCTGCCTGAGCCTCCTAACATTGTGCCCTGCTTTACAAAGTTCAGCATGACTTACTTCTGGATATCTATGTTATCTCGGGTTATCTTTGCTCCAAGGCCCTCCATTAACTTGGCAAGTGAAGACTTGACTCTCTTTGGATCTGCTGCCCATCACTGAGATCTCTGTGCCAAACCTCAAGCGGTCCCAGTGGAAAAGCACATTTAGGACCCAAGATATTACCTGGTACTTATTACCCAGTGAATCACTCTGACCCATCCTATCACACTGAGCAAGCTGTTAAAAACTCCATGGCTTGGTCATCTTGCTGCAAAATGTCAATGACATTTGCTTCCTCCCTTCCTGACAGGCACATTGTGAGAATAAGTAAAATACTGTGCTACCATCACCGGTACAACAACAGTTTACAGAACACAAGACACTTTCACATCTATTATCACATCTATCCTGAGACTCACTTTCAGAAAAGTTAATCGTCATGCTGTGTGCAAATATAAGGGGGAGAAATTGCTCTTTAATACACTAGAAAATTCCCAAGTTCCTTTATCTTTCAGAATTCCATTCCCTAGTATTTCCATTTTGATAGGCTTTTCCATTCATTCATTTCCCAAACACGTCTTTATTCCGTTAACAAAGGAAAAATTCATATAAAGGAGCAAAAATATGTTCATCTGCAAGTGGTCTACGATTTTGAAAGGGTTGTGTTGATGGGAGGAAGAAATCTGCTTGGGTGATCTTGGTGAAGCAGCAAGATTTGCTTGAATCCATAGTAGGTTTGCAGCCCAGTCAAAGCACCGTTGGGGTCTTAAGTCCCCTGAAAGATTTGACCAACAGGCTGAGCATCCCATCAGCTTCTCCCTCTGGCTCTCATCTCTTATTTTTGGTCCCATCTCCAGCTTTATTTGGTAGCAATACCAAAAGGTCCAAAAATTCCCATCCAGTTAAGACCATTTAGATCTCTTTGATCCAAAAGGCAATTAAAAGTTCAAGATGGGGTTTCTCTAATTCCCAATATTACCCAAATAAGAAAATACTGCCATGATATTCTGTTTGGTGAAGCAGATGCTTTCAGAGGAACACACTTTTATCCTGCCAGGGTCATCTCCCACCCGTCTATGCCTCTTTTCCTCATTTCATTTTCCCATTTACTTGCGTCCTTTCAATAAATGTATTTTGATCATCTCCTCCAGGAGGTACTAAATCTACAGATACATGAATGAGTAAAACAGACCTCTCTATGTGCTTTATCAGAGTCAGGCATTCTCCTTTCCCTCTTGACCACGTTTTACACTCTTCCCAAACTCATTACTGCACCCAGATTTCTGAGGTCATTAGCTATTTGTTTTCGTCTGGGGGGCTACCGAGGCTCATGCCCATGGCCAGAGGAGACACGATCCTCCTTTATGAACCTTCCACACTCTTAATTTCCTTTCCGTCCCCCTGTTTATCATGGGACCAGGGTCTCATTTTAAACAGAAAATCACTTCCTGTCATTTGTTGTCCTCGCAAAAGTCTTTTCTTAACCCAGGCTGACGTGGCAGCTCCACTGCCCACTGTCCCTCTGTCCAACCTTTAGCTACTTCTCTGGAGGTGACTTAGCACACTGCAGGCTCCCTTCTTGTCGCTGGCTGCCCTGTCTTAGCCACCCGCCCCCCACCCCGGGGTCTCTCTGGGCACTTAGCTGCCTGGGAATATATGTGCCAGTGTCACCACTGTTCATGACACATTTCTCAAGATGAAGCTGGAACGAAACCAAGCAAGCCTGTACCTCATTGTTATTCACCACTGAAGAGATGCAAATGTTGTGAAGAACCTTTGCATTTTTCCAGTCACCTAATTTATCTGTATTTCTGCCTTCATTTGTGAAATAAAGGGTTCAGTGAAGCAAAATCAAGAAAGCTTTGGGAATGCTTACAAACACAAATAAAATAAATATCGTTACTCCAAAATATATTTTGACACATTTTGTATTCTCTCTTTATGGATTCTGGCTGGGAGTGGGAGGGGGAAGATTGACAATTGCTATAAATCAGGCTTTCCCTGAAAGTGATAAATATATTTCAGGGACTTTAGGCTTATAGGATTTTAGAGCCAGAAATGGTCTGTATTAGTTATCTATGTCTGTGTCACAGATGACCTCAAATCAACAAATATTTATTATCTCACATTATGGAGGGTCAGGCATTAGGGAGTGGCTTAGCTGGGTGGTCCTGGCTCAAGTTCTCTCATGAGGTCCAGTCAAGCTGCAATCATCTCAAGGATGACTTCCAAGCTCACCCACATGGCTGTTTCTTGAAGGCTGTTGGCCTGAGACTTGAGCTCCTCATTGCCTCGGCTTCTCCAAAGGGCTGCATAGGACGTGGCATCAGACTTGCCCCAGAGTAAGTGATCCAAAGGAAAGAGAGAGTGACAAAGAAGGAAGCTGCAGTGTCCTTTATAACCCAAACTCAAGTGTCATGCCCACTCTCCCAGGTACAGTGAGGGAGGGAATGACAGGAGGTGGGGTCATTGGGGCCACCTTGGAGGCTGGCTGCCACAGGACCCCAGAGGTAACACAGTCTGATCCTCTCAGTTCCAGCCAAGGAAGCTGCAGCCCAGAGAGGTGAGGTGAGCTGGCCAAGATCAAACCAAGACTTGTATGTGGGCTTTCCATATTTTAGGACATTTCAATTTAGCAGCTACTTATTTTATGTACTAGGTGCTTACCAAAAGCAAGACCGGGCCAGGCAGCGTGGAGATTCCAGGGTGAAGAATACAACTGGAGTCCCTGCTCAGGAGATCACAGGTGTGGTGAAGAGCAGGGTACCCTGAAAGAGATTTCCCAGCACATTTCCTCAGAGACTTACAACTGATGGCCACAAGAGTTCAAGAGAACTCTTGAGTGGGGAGTGGGGTGGCCGACTCCCACAGGCACCGTGTAGGAGGCGTGTGGATATGGGGACGTTTGAGTTGGGCCTTGGAGTAGATCTTTGACAACATGATGAATAGGGGACTTAGGCTGAGAGTCCATGATGTGACCCTGCTACCTTCATATCTAACTCTTTGAGGTTCAGACACAGCAGTATTATTCAAAGGTTTGCCTCTGAATCACTTCTTAGCTACTGACGATTAAACTTTGGGGCTGTCCGGAAGGAGGACTCTGGCAGTTTTTCTGAGAGCTCCACTTGCCTTAGCTGCCACTGCTGTTTTTACTGGTGGAGCTGATACTTTGTAATCAAGAAATAAAGCAGCTTCTTCTTCTTTTCCCCCGTCCATGCCCCTCCTCTGGCTCTTCACCGCCGCCACACATGCCAACTGCCTTAAAGCAGCTTCTTGACTATCTGTGTCATCAAAACAACCCCCAAATTCAGTGGGAAAAAAATGAAGTACAGTTGGTAAGTTGATGTCTGCTCGTTTTGGAGAATCATCCTTGCCCACTGATTGACCCGCCTGTGAGTTGATCTCGGCAATTAACTATTGAGGAGGTGGTAAGAGGTGAGAAAGGGTGGCCTAGGGTTGAGGGCTGCATTTCCCAGACATGGGCCAGGAACCTTCAGGAAGGTGGGGGCAGAGGGATGATCAGCAGAGGTCAGTTACAGTTCGTGTCCATCGCACTTATAAAACCCACGTGTTGATGAATGCCAGGCCAGTGTTATTGATTAAGATTGTAGATGGCATCATTTAGATGAAGAATTTTGATGTTATTAGTTAAGACTCATTAATGAGTCATAATATTAAATTTGTAGATCCAAATTGGCATTAAAAAAAGATTAAAATATTGAGGGGATAAGTAATAATTTGTAGTAATTTTGTTTCCGTGACTTGGACATGTGTTCAGTGTAAACTATACGTCCTTTTCATTGTGGCCACTACCAAAACAGTTTGAAAGCCACTGATGGATAACAATTTTGCCCAATATGAGGGGAGAGAAAGACAGCCAAATCCAACCAATCACATGGGATCCTCTGCTAAAACCCAACAGTGTTCACCATAGGGACCATACCATGGGGAAAGGGGACATGATTTTAGGTAGAAGTGGATGAAAGAATGGAAAATCTTACCAGTTACATGTTTTTTTAAAAACTATTTGAGAAACACAGCAAACATTTCAAAAGAGTAATATACTTGCTTGGTATAAAGGGCTTTTTAAAAAAAAGATCAACTTTATTGAGGGGTACTTGACATTCAACAAGATTCACTAATTTTAAGTGTATAGTTCAAGGAATTTTGACAAATGTATATAGTCATGTTATCACCCCCAAAGTCAAGATATGGAATAGTTGTACTATCCCCAACAAGTTCCCTTATTTCCCTGTTTTCAGCCTAATCCCCTCCCATCATCACAGCCTCTGGGGTGCAACAAGGAAACAAGGTGTTTGGAGCAGAAGCACAAGGGAGAGGAGGTCAATACGTCTTACGGGTCTACATGTGGTAGTGCCCTGGATGCCACAGGAGGTCAAGGACTAGGGTTTACTCTGAGTGAAATGGGAAGATGTGGGAATGTTTTGAGCAGAGGAGTGACCTGACTTGGGCTTTAAAAAGACTATTGAGAAACTACATGTATACTAGGGTGGAACAAATAAGTGAATATACTGTAGAGAATGAGACCCAGGTTTCTCACTGTCAGAGAAAGAAGTTACAGATAAGCAAAGGGAGAAGGGAGGCTAGAATGAACCTTGTGGATGGGATTTGGAGGCATTCATATGCACCCATGTTTGTGTGTAGATAGAAAAAGAAATATAGATATGTGTGTACACAGGGGTTATGTGTGTATGTTGCCATCTTAACAATATGAAATCTTCCAATCCATGAACATGGGATGTCTTTCCATTTACTAAGGTCTTCCTTAACTTGTTTCAATAATATTTTGTAGTTTTCAGGGTGCAAGTCTTACCCTTCTTTCATTAACTTTAGTCCTAGGTATTTTATTCTTTTTTTTTTTTTTTTTCGGTACACGGGCTTCTCACTGTTGTGGCCTCTCATGTTGCGGAGCACAGGCTCGGGACGCACAGGCTCAGTGGCCATGGCTCACAGGCCTAGCCACTCCACAGCATGTGGGATCCTCCCGGACTGGGGCACGATCCTGTGTCCCTGCATCGGCAGGCAGACTCTCAACCACTGCGCCACCAGGGAAGCCCGGTATTTTATTCTTTTTGGTGCCATTGTAAATGGAGTTGTTTTCTTAACTTCATTTTTCGATGGGGTAGGAGAAGTTCCCAGTATGCTGTCATGTGTGACTGCTAAGACTTTCCTCCTTGATGAATTAGGACAGGATACAGGCAGAAGGGGATGCACTACTGTACAATGGCGTGGACTTTGGAGAGGTCTGGAGGAAACAGCAATTAGAAAAACTGTGGAATCAGATGACTATTTGCCCCTGATTCTTTAAGAAAAGAAATGTTGGTCTCAGTCTTACTCGTCAGCAATATAAAGCAAAGTGTGAGGGTAGGAGAAGCTACTTGATTGTCCTCCAAGGCAGAGAGAACGGAAGTCCAGGCACGGTACTTTCTAAGGGTAAGAGAGGCAGCACTTCTGAGAAGGCTGAGTTCTCACACCAGGCAAGTCTCCTATGTCAAACTCAGGTCCCTGTTGGGGAAGGAGTGGGACTCAGAAACTAGGGACGGGGGTATCTGGGTACTGCAGGTGAGAACCTTGGACCTCCAGATTCCCCTGGGCCTGTAGAAGTGACCTTCTCCCCCTGTTGGAATACAGAGCCCCCTCCTGCCTCCCGCAAGAAGACCATGCAGAGGCCACAAATAGGGCAGGTACCTTCCAGGATGATGCTTGCCTTTAGGGGTTGACCACCACCCCCAGACCTATATTTAGGTTGAAATCTTAGCAAACCAAGTGGGGAAGTGCTGGGTCTGCACAGGATGGACAGAAGTTACACACTGAAGGTGCTACAGAGCTTGGCTACCAGCAGTGGCTGGAGCAGCAGGCCTGCACGAGTCCTGAGGGGGCTGGGTCAGGGAGTCTGTCTGGTGTGGGGTCACTCTACTGTGACAGAGCCCTGGGTGACTGTGGGTATGCTGCTGGGCTGGCCCACATTAAGTGACGTAGAGATACCAGAACTGTGGCAAACCATGGAGGAATGGAACAAAAGATTCAAAAGTGGGCATGAGACAGAAACCCACCTGGCTGGCCATGTTCCTTGGGAGGCCGTGCGGACACGCCATCTACCAACTTGATAAGGCACCCACAGGTGAGGGGACGGGACATTGTTGAGAAGCTCCATGATGGCTTCTTCTGCAGGAGGAGGGTGTGGTGGTAGCTGGGGGCCTCTCTGGGGGGTTAAGGCAGCCGTGGTTCTCAAACTTTAATGGGCATTAAACTCAAACAGAGGGCTTGTCAAAAGCCAGAGTTTCGATTTAGCATGTTTGGGTTTGCGGCTGGGGAATGTACATTTCTAAAAAGTTCCTAGGTCATGTTGTTGGCACTAGTTCGAGCACCCTGATACACTGGTGAGAACCACTGGATACGGGCCTAGCAGAGGGCAGGTGGTAGCCTGTAGGCATCAGGAGCAAGATGAGTATAATTACTGTGATTAGCAGCCACCCTGGAATTGTAACCTGGGGTAAGAGAGATGACCTAAGGGATCTACAGAGATGACTCTCAGAACATGGTGTTCTTGGGGAAAGACAAATGAGGCTGCTGACAAAAACATCGTGAATACATACATAATCATGGTAGGTCATTGACTGATTACCAGGCCTGAGTCAGTTCTCAGATGCCATTGACAGAAGGCAGGACCTGACCACCTCCGTGATGAATAAGTACAGATATGATCTCCAGGGCCTCCCCCAAAGGGAGGACAACCATTTACACTGGGGAAAAGGGAATAGCCATTTCTTTCCAAAGCAGTTGCGTACCCATGACCAGGTTCAAATTAACACTGACGCTCAGGGACGCAAAGCATCCTCCTGACTCTCCTGTAAGAGTAGGGACATATCAGGGCCATGTACTAAACAGAGCCCTGGCCCAAGACACAGTGGGTTCAGAAAAGCAATCTGGGACTGACACATTTGAGGGTCATTGGTATATGGTTGATATTCAAAGCCACGAGATTGGAGCAGCCAAGTATACACAGTGAAGAGAAGTCTTGCTGAGTGACTGGTGATTAGCAGAGAGAAGAGGCAACACACACTTGAGGCAGCACTGAGGAAAGACAGCATCCTCCCAAAGCCTCCTGTGCTCCCCAGACCCCGAGTCAATGAGGAAGGGGCTGTGTCCCCTTCTGCTCTGTGTCCCTAGGGCCCAGCCCTGCCCCTGGCACAGAGGAGGGACTCAGTAACTGGTTTTGAACTATCTCACCATGGCCACCACTGATGAACTCCATGGAAAATGTGTTCAGGGCAGTAACAGCAAACATGATGTTCTTTGATGGAAGATTCTTCTTTTTTTAGTTCTTAAGATGAAATGTGAATCTTGTTGTGTTCCTGTTGGGAAGATTAACCAGGGGATGTCTCTTTACCACTTGGGGCCCTTCCCAAGTTCATTTGTAATGTATTGTATATGTCATGACTTGCCAAATTAAGAGAGGGAGGTTGTGCAGGTTAAGTTACTGTGCATTTTTTTTTCATACGACAAATGCTACTTTTTTTAAACATCTTTATTGGAGTATAATTGCTTTACAATGGTGTGTTAGTTTCTGCTTTATAACAAAGTGAATCAGTTATACATATACATATGTTCCCATATCTCTTCCCTCTTGCGTCTCCCTCCCTCCCACCTTCCCTATCCCACCCCTCTAGGTGGTCACAAACCACCGAGCTGATCTCCCTGTGCTATGCGGCTGCTTCCCACTAGCTATCTATTTTACGTTTGGTAGTGTATATATGTCCATGCCACTCTCTCGCTTTGTCACAGCTTACCCATCCCCCTCCCCATATCCTCAAGTCCATGCTCTAGTAGGTCTGTGTCTTTATTCCCGTCTTACCCCTAGGTTCTTCATGACCTATTTTTTTTTCCTTAGAGTCCATATATATGTGTTAGCATGCTGTATTTGTTTTTCTCTTTCTGACTTACTTCACTCTGTATGACAGACTCTAGGTCCATCCACCTCACTACAAATAACTCAATTTCGTTTCTTTTTATGGCTGAGTAATATTCCATTGTATATATGTGCCACATCTTCTTTATCCATTCATCTGTTGATGGACACTTAGGTTGCTTCCATGTCCTGGCTACAAATGCTATTTTTGCACCTTTAAAACAGGCAGCCTCTACCCCAACAAACACCTGTTGTGCTCCTATGAAACACTGATAAACAAATGGTCTGCCCTCTCGAAATAGCCAGAAGAGCCGTGACAACATGGGGAATGCTCTGGGCTCTAAGCAAGAGTGGCTGGATTCAGTTTTTCAGATGAGGTAGGGCATAAAGATGCTGTGTCCTGAAGGCCTTATATTCTCTTCTTCTTTAGCTCTTGTAGTGAAGGAGGGGTTATCCTCACTCTACCAACAAGGAACCTGGGTGTGGAAGGTTCAAGGACTAGTCCAGGCCTGCCCTCCTGCTCACTAGCCCCACTCCCCTGGGGACCCCACTGAGCTGCCTGTCATCTGCATTGGTCCCCTGGGTCCTGAGCATCTCCTCCAGCTTTCCTGAGCCTCCGTGTGATTCCTGGGCTTCGGAACTTCACCTATGAAGACAACCAACATTTCCTGGGTGCTGTGCCCCAGGCACTGCATGATGAGCTTCACACAGTACAATGGGCAGTGTGGGGAGTGGGTGAGACCAGGGCCCAAATCCTGCCACTTGTAACTTGCCTGGCCTTGGCCAACTGACCACACTGCACCTCCTTTTCCTCATCACTGAAATAGAGCTGCTAGTACCTACTTCCTAGGTGGCTGTGCTGATGATGTGAGTTAATCAACGTAAAGAGCTCAGAACAGTGCCTGGCACACAGTGAGGGCCCTGCAAGGACTACCTCTGGTTGTCCACCCCAGGGGTTCTCTGTGCACTATTTTGTCTTCATTGTTACATGGGTAAGGCAGAGGGGTTGTTGTGCCCATGGCCATGCTGCTGGTAGGTGCCAGGGCACAAAGCAGCTCTGTTCACTCTGCGCCAGCCTGCCCAGCTTGGACTTCCAGTCAGCCCCCTGCATTTCCCTTCCTCCACTTGCTTCATCTGCTACCTGGCCAAACCTACTGGGCGGCAGATGTGCCTCCCAGGTCACAAACTTGGGTGTGTAGGGAATCACGGCAGACTTGTTTTTTCTATATCTCCCCCTATTGAGGGCTCCAAGTTCCACCAGGGTGATGGAAACTCAATCTCTATCAGTTTAAGTTTCTAAGCTTCCTTGGGGCTGCACTAGAAGACTTACACAGAGCCAAGGCTCTGTGGGGCTGGGGACCTACTTGGACCTTATATCACCTCTCTGTGCTGGCATCCACTAGCCTTCCACTTCACTCCGTAGAGCCCGTGCTCTTCATCCACATAGGCAGAGGCTGGGACAGTGGGCCTCTACGGACAGTCGAGTGGGTTCTCCACTGGACAAACGTACCTGAATGAGTGAAACTGAAATCCAGCCTGTGCTGTTCTTGCTAAGCTGTGGCTGTAGGTACAGGGCTGCTTCTACCAACAACCACAGTCTAGGCCATGTACCTACGGCTCCTTCATCTACCTTTTTCTAATTTGCACAGAGGCATCTGAGAGCTGGCTGTAGCCCTGCTGGCGTCACCCCATCCCTGTCTGAATGGCTCCCGTAGGTCCTCTGCCCCTTCTGAGTGGGGCTTGGGCTCCTGGCCTCACTCATGCTGGGGGTGGGCACCTCAGAAATGCCCTCCTGGCCTAGGCTGCAGCTCTTTCCCTCAGGCCCGCTAACTCCCCAAGGGTGCACTGGGGAATCCAGCACAAGGCCACTGCTCCTGGAGCCACGACGTAGCTGGGATTTTGTTGTCTCCTTGGGTCTCTGCCCAGGAAGGAGCACAAGTCTCCCCTTTCTAGAACCTCTCCAGGAACTACTGTGCTTTCATCACTCCCCTTCATCACTCTCCCCATCTCCTATCTAAGGGAATCCTTCTTTATCTCCCTGGAAACCCAACTCTCCTCAGCTTCCTGCTCTGCCGTCCCACAGGATTTCCTCCCTAACATTTTGTCTAGACAGAAGTCCTCTCCGAGCCGAGCCGTTAAAACCTGCATTTTTAAGATCAAAGTCAGGAATACCTTTCTGGCCTGGCTTTCTGCCTGCCTTCCCCTTACACAATGGATGGGGGTTGGAGTGGGGGGAATGAACTATTCGGGGGGGGGCGGAAATCCATTCATTGTTCCCTCCCCCACCCCGAATTGTTCCACCACGCTTGGGGGGCCCGTGGGCCACTGGCCACTCGGCTCCAGGTTCTCCAAGTAGAGAAAAGACCAACCATTCCCATTTCCCCAGCCCAGCCCAGGGGCTGATGAAAAAGACTGGTCCCTCCAGCCCTGCGCAGCACTCCTGCTTCTGGGTCTTCCGGTGAAACTCTGCCTGGGGGCCGGTTCTCGCCCATCTGCAGCGCCTCTTGGGCTCGCCATCCTCAGGCAGCGCCCCCTGCCGGGAGGTTGGGGAAAATTCTCGCTCTCCTTCAGGGCTCGCGGCTCACAGCCGCAGAGAACTCCGCATCCCCCCACGCTTCATTTGCACAGCTGACGACAAGCATCTATTAGCCTACTGAAATCAGTAAGTGGGGCTAAAATGTAAAGTTCTTCTCGCCAATTCTCTGATATCCCTGAGTTCTGTTTTTATTGCAAATTGGTAACAGGTGAGGTAGATAGTCCTGGAGGTGTTTAACCTGTCAGAGGGGGCTGTGGTTAAAAGAAAAATCTAAACCATTGTTTCACCGTAGTGGGGAGCAATTTCTTCTATATTGGGCCAGTTCTAGAAAAAATATTTACGGGCAATTTTAAAACTTCAAAGTAACAGTGATTTTATTTAATCACACACACACACACTCACACACACACATATACATATACTTACAGCTTAGATTACCCACTATATTGAATAGAAGAATGCCAATAAGTCAATAATAAAACGAGGGCTGCAGGACTTTTTTTTTGGCCTTAAGCTATTAATATAAAAGTGTATTTGTTAATATGGTAGCGACGTCGGGGCAATTTTACATTTTTATTGAAAAAATATTAAAATATACAATACTTATAATAAATTCCATATAGCAAATTGATTCCTGCAGAATGCTTTCATTGATTTTTGCAGAACTCTGGTGTCCCTCATCAATCTGTGATTGTGATTGACAAATGAGTGTAGCATGACATTAATGTTGGTTGATATTTTTGTTTACCTCAACAAGAAGGACAAAGGTGAAATAACTAAGAAACTTCATTCTCAACAGGAAGCAACTTCTTTGCTAACTCGGATAATAGTTTTGAAACACTAGAAAGATATTTCTTCAAATTTTTGTGCTATTCAAAATTCAGTAGCTACAGGCACAACACACTAAGTTTCATCTGCATTATTAACATGTTCTCCATCACTTCTTTAAGTCCAGACAATCAACAGAATAATAAATCAAGTTGACAGTTAACAAGCCATTTACTGATTTCTGCAGTCTGAATACTCAAGCTACCAACACAAAGTCAGTGAACGCGGAGTTGGGTAGAGACACTCAGTAGCACGGGTTATATAGCATTTCCATCCTACAGGGATATTAGACATCCATAACTTCAAGAACAGATAATAGTAAAATGCAGTAAAATAACTAGGAAGTGATATAAGTATTTATTTCCTTTGTTTTTGTATAATTAATGGTAAACATACATAATTTAATTTTTAATAATAGCTGGCTGTTATTTCTAACAATAGCTTTTAACAACTGGCTCACAAAATTCCTGATAATTTAACAGTTGGCTCTCACAAGCCATTAGGATCTGGCCCCAGCACACCACTGCCAGGCCCCAGTGACTTCTGGGTTCCACAGTGACAGGCACTGGCAGGAGATGGGAGAGCAGCAAGAGGGAAGGGTTGGGTTTTCCTTCTGCTCCGTCCTGGGATGCATTCTGCACATCCTGTTCCCCCAGGCTCAGCCAACACTGTTCCTTTCCTCTGCCTCTAGGGGGTTAATGGCTTCTTGGCTTCTTGCTCTTGCTGGTTCCTAATGCTTCCCCATCACATCCACCCCTTTGTAAGCATTTACTTTCATTACATCCCATTAATCATTCCCTTCCCTTTGAGTGTGCCTCTGTTTCCTGGCTGGACCCTTCCTACTCAAGTCTGCTTCTGGGGTCACAACTTCTAATACTTCTATTCCCAAATATAGGAACTGTGTGTCCTTGGGCAAGTGGCTCAACTTCTCTGAGCTACAGTTTTGTGAGAATTAAGTATGATGCAGTACGGTATGATTTTGAAAGATTAACCAGTGGTACTTAATTTTTTCCTCCTGCTATTTCCTGGTGCCCTATAACTCTTTTCCAAACTGGGCAGCTATACTCTGTAGCAGATGTTTCTCAGGACAGGATTTAAAGCATAAGTAGGGGGAGAAGCATAAATTTCAAAATCCAAGACCTTGAAGGGTATGGGGCAAAGAAAACCTAATGAATGGGAGCGAAGCATCCTGCTGGGAGATCCACTGGTCCTTGAGAAGGCCCTCCTACCCTGCCAAGCTGGAAGATGTGGGACAGCAGAACCCCTGGTAACGTGGGGAGCTGAAGAATTGAGAACAAATGGCTGCAGGCTGAGTCCAGGCAACCGTGAGCCGCTCTACAGTACCCGATGCCCCAGTGCGGTCCGAGAGACCTTCGTACTGATGGGACTTCCATACAGGTCTGGGTGCTGACATCACAGCAGCTCTGTGGCCTGACAAGCAACGGCCAGGTGACGATATGCACCTGGGTGAATGGGAGAAGGACAGTAACGGGGAGTCTTCCTCAGCATTCTTTCTATGAGTCCTGCCCGCCGTTACCCGACAGCCGGCGACGAGGACTCACGACCGCCCACGCCTTGGGTTGGACAGCCGCGCGGCGCCACCGTCATTCCGGCAGGGGGCGCTGTCCGGCCACAGTGGCCGCGCCGGGCCGCGCTCTGATTGGCTGGAGGCCGTGGCCCGCGCCCATTCCCGCCCTCCCGGCCTGTTAAGTGCAGCCTCTCGCCAGCTCCCGCCCCAGTCTGCGGGCCTCCGGAGTAGCGGTGCGGCAGGAGCGGCACAGCAGAGGGGACAAGACCAGGGTAGGAGGGAACTGGCCGGCTGCGAGAGACCCTTACACCATCGAGATGCTGTCC
This sequence comes from Mesoplodon densirostris, assembly GCF_025265405.1. Lineage (NCBI taxonomy): Eukaryota > Metazoa > Chordata > Mammalia > Artiodactyla > Ziphiidae > Mesoplodon > Mesoplodon densirostris. The sequence goes on from NC_082664.1 coordinate 107,876,982, forward strand.
TGGCGGCTACAAACGGGCTCCGAGAAGGCCGAGCTGCAGGAGCTCAACGCCCGGCTGTACGACTACGTGTGCCGGGTACGGGAGCTGGAGCGCGAAAACCTGCTCCTGGAGGAGGAGCTGCGCGGCCGGCAAGGATACGAGGGCCTGTGGGCCGAGGCGCAAGCCCGCTTCGCCAAGGAGGCGCGCAGCCTGCGGCAGCAGCTAGACGAACTGAGTTGGGCCACAGCGCTGGCCGAGGGTGAGCGCGACGCGCTGCGGCGTGAGCTGTGGGAGCTGCAGCTGCTGGGTGAGGAGGCACGCGCAGCCCGTGGCCGCCTGGACGCCGAGCTGGACACGCAGCGGCGGGAGCTGCAGGAGGAGTTGGGCGCGCGCGCCGCCCTCGAGGCGTTGCTGGGCCGGCTGCAGGCCGAGCGCCGCGGCCTAGACGAGGCCCACGAACGCGACGTGCGGGAGCTGCGCGCGCGCGCCGCCGGCCTGACCCTGCGCTACCGCGCCCGCGCCGCCGGCCCCACCGCGCCCCCGCCGCGCATGCGGGAGGTCCACAACGGCTACGCGCTGCTTGTGGCCGAGTCGTGGCGGGAGACCGTGCAGCTGTACGAGGACGAGGTGCGCAAGCTGGAGAAGGCGCTGCGGCGCGGCCAGGAGAGCCGGCGCGAGGCCGAGGAGGAGACGCGGCTGTGCGCACAGGAGGCGGAGGCGCTGCGGCGTGAGGCGCTCGAGGTGGAGCAGCTGCGGGCGCTGCTGGAGGATGAGCTGCTGCGGGTGCGCGAGGCGTACGAGCTGCAGGCAGAGGAGCGGCAGGTCAGTGCGCTGGGAAGCCCCCAGCCCAGGCCCGCGCGCCTTGCGGGAGGGGGCCGCGGGGGAGCGGTGGGGCTCCCCGGACCACGGCTCGTTCATGACAGGTGCGACGTCGCCCACGGGCGGGGCCGGCCCAGAGGGTGCCGGTGGGGACCCAGTCGCCGAAGGGACCGCCCTGCTCTGCAGTGGGGCCTCAGGGTCCCGGCATCTCGCCAGCCCTGGCCCTTTGACTCAGTGGGCGAGTGCCAAGTGGCAGGTCCCGCTGGATAGACCCGTCCCTGCCCTTCTGTTTGGTTGTCAATTCCTTTGGCCCTTGGCATGACTGGGTGCATCCTGACAAACGACCCCCTCAAGCTCTAGGTTCTCTTTCAATTTCCTGTGCTTCGAAGACCGAGTTCACTTAAAAGTCAGCCAAGAAGCCCCAGAAGTGACTTCCAGAGGTGACAGCTCCTTCCTTCTCAGACAAGTCTCAGTGTTGGGAGGTTTCTAGGCAATGGCCAAGTCCTTATCCGGAGCCGATCAGAATGGCAGCCCCGCTGGCACTAGGGCTCCCCTGGGGCAAACTTAACTTGTTTGACAAATCGCTTTTATTTTGCCAGGATGATTTCCCAGTTGGAAGCAGCTGGTGGTGGCTCCCTGGGCCACTGCCTCATTTGTTCTTAGGAGGGGCAGTAATCTTAACGCAGAGACGAGCATTAAGATCAGAGATGCTTTTCTCACAGTACCAGCTGATGTCCGACCTCTGGGTTGTGTAAAAGCTGTGGTAACGCAGGTCCCTATGGCAGGATGTTATTACAAGTACAGGTAGTATAAACAGTTCCTATTTCAGAGAAGCAGAGCTCAGACTTCTGACCCTGACACGGTGACGCCTGTGGCTGGATTTATTGTCTGTACACCTAGTCCAGTCCCAGGGTTAGCCCTGGTCCTGCCCAGTCTGGGCCCGAATTGGAAGTATTCCCAAATCCTACTGTCATTAGTTCTTAGGATGACAGTTTAAGACAACATCCACACAAATTCAGAAATATTTTAAAGGGAACAGCTTGTAGCTTCAAGTTAAAAATGTGTGTTGGAGTGATTTTGTGCCTTTTAAAAAAATTAGAAGTAAAGGAAACATGCCAGTTGCGGCAGAGAGGCCTGTGGTGACCAATCAGCAGTTACCTGTTGGCTACCCCTGGGCCTTAGCACTGTACTGGGGCTTCACTCCTCAGAGAACGAGAGCCTGGATGGGAAATCATATAAAGCAATACAGTACAAAGTTGTTTGGAATTTAATCCTTTGGATCGTTGGTTTTGTTCGGCCTCTGCCTCATAATTTTCAAAAGCCTTCTGCTGGGGTTGTAGATGGGACAAGAGCAGGGGCCGGTGAAGTGTGTGCTGATTTCCGGAGCTCACTCTAGACTCCAGAGCGCTTCCCTTTCCAATGATGGTGGCCAGGGACGCCAGTTCCATGGGGCCCCATGCTCTGTGTTGAGTGAAAGTTAAAAAGTGCCTTTAAGGTAAGCTTTCACAGAGCTTTTAACCAAAGAGAAGCGCCTGCCAAACTCACTGCCCACTGAACCCCTTTGTAGGAGCCCCTGCTACCACCTCAGGGGTCCCTGCTGTGCAAGCAGGTTTGGAAAAGGTTTCTTTGAGGCGTGTTTTGTGGGCTAAATCCCCACCATTCGTTTGCAGTCATAGCTCACTTGGCTCATTTTGGACCTGGAAGCTCTGGTTTCAGTGTTCTTTTTTAGCAGCAGAACCCTTCCCCCCCCCCCCCAGTTAACTCTTAAGTGCACTGCCAGATATGAAACAGATAAAAGCAGAGTTCCTCTGATTCCAGGACAGGTGGGGACCTGAAGTGCCATTCAGAATCACCTTCTTTGACACAGGGACTCCAGGGCCCTTCCCTGGGGTCACACCTGCCCCAGAACTAGGATCCTACCTTCCTGTCCAGTGATATCTCTCCTATTGGAATTTGCTTGTTTCCCCTAAAAGGAAAATGTCTGTAAGGACTTTGATATTTTTCAGTTCCAATTTGTGGCTGTTTCATTGTACTGCTTGTTTGCTTATCCATAGCCTGAATCTTTCACCAGTTATCTTAAAGCAACCATATTTCAAGTTGCATTCCAAAAGACTCAATACCAAGCATTAGTATTTTTTTTTAAGAAGTGTAAAAATGCTAGATATTTTGTTAAAGAATAAATATTGATGATTTAACCCCAAGCCCCTGATGTTTTCAAATTCTATAGAAGCTTAGCCTGGGAAGACTGAAAATATCATAAAACCTGATTTAACTAGTTTACTGTAATAAAAGTTTCATTACTAAGAGTTAGCCTTTATCAAGAGCTTTTTGTGTGGCAGGTACCAGAGGTACCAAGCCCATCACATGTTTATTCACTCTCAGTCCTCACATCAGTCTTAGGTGGTGGGTACTAATATTTATCCCATCTTACAGATGATGAAACTGCGGCTCATAGGTCACCTAGTTAGTAAGTAGCTAAGCCTGGGTTTGATTCATGCTGCATTGCCTGAGCAACTAACCACTGGGCAATATTCCCTCTCTTCTATCTGTTCTATTAAAGATGAACTTTAAACCAGTATTCAGTTTGCTTTTATAGAACAATGATCAGTGTTCTTCCTAAGGGATAGCACAGAGGTGCCTGTTAATCTACAGTCCTAAAATGCTTTCAGACCCTTCCAGCTGGCTGTTGTCAGAATAGTTTTAGTGTTAAGTCTTTCATTTACTTCTTAACGTGTGCCATACGTTTGTTTGTTTGTTTGTTTGTTTGTTGCGGTATGCGGGCCTCTCACTGTTGTGGCCTCTCCCACTGCAGAGCACAGGCTCCGGATGCGCAGGCTCAGTGGCCATGGCTCACGGGCCCAGCCGCTCCGCGGCATGTGGGATCTTCCCGGACCGGGGCACGAAGCCGTATCCCCTGCATCGGCAGGCGGACTCTCAACCACTGCGCCACCAGGGAAGCCCTGCCATACGGTTTTAATGGGAACCCCTCTCCCTCATCTGGAGGCAGGAACGCCCACATAGTGCCCAGGCTCTGGGCTGGCACTGCAGCTTGAGGGGGAAAGGTGCTCCCTAGGACTCTCTTTCTGGGAAAACTGGGCCTTCCCAGATGGCCTACATGCCTTAGACCTCTCTGGGAGGCCCCTCGCCTCAGATTTGCCCGAGAAAAGTTTGCTGAACTGACATCCAAGTTCCCAGGATTTTATATGTAGTCCAGATCACTTGAAGCCTAATTAATACACCCTGTCTCCCAGTCTGCAGGAGGGGGCTTCAGATAAAAACTGTAAGATGTTTGTGATTTACACCAGCCTTACCCCATAAACATTGAGATTTTGGCTTGTGAAAGTGCACTCTTAGCCTCGAGGCTGACTGTGGCCAGCTTCCACACCCCCAAGACATGACTGAATGAGAACTTTCTTTCGATTGGAATGGAGTTGGTTTAGCTGCCCTACCTGGGTCTGAATTGTGGCTCTGCCACTGTTTGTGTCTCCGTTTCCCCACCTGTGAACTAGGGGTAATGAAAATGGCCCACAGAGTGCATCCCCATTCAGTTCATTCATTGAGTACTTGCCTCTTAAGTGCTGGGGGTACAGCAGGGAGCATAACAGAAACAAAACAGAGAAAGTCCTTGACTGCACAGGTCTGGAGGTGGAAACGGTTCAGTGTTGAGGAGCGGGCATGGCTGGGGCGAGGGGGCGAAGGTGGCCTCTACAGGACCCGGGCTTCGGCTCTGAGCGCGTGGGAAGTCGCTGGAGGGCTCTGCGCAGAGGCGGGTGGTGACCCGAGTCTTCATGGGATCTCCCTGGCTGCTGTGACACACAGAGACTGTGTGGGGCACCTGTTGGAGTAGGGAGACCTCTTTAGGAGACACTTGCCACCGTCAAGGCAGTAGGTGCTGGAGGCTTGGGCCAGGGGCAGCAGCGAAGGGCAGAGGCAGGAATCTACCCTGAAGTTGAAGCCCACGGGGTTTGTGGATGGATTGGATGTGGTGGGAGAGAGAGGGAGAAATCAAGTCCGCTCCAGGGCCTGGGGCCTGAGCAGCTGGAGGAAGAGGGTTGGTGCAGGAAGGCAGGCTTGGGTGGGAGAGCAGATTTCAGTTTGAAATGCCTCTGAGATACCCACCTGGTCTTGTAACGTAAAATGATGGGTCTAGAGTTCACAGGTGTTGTATGGGCCAGAGCTATAAACACTTAGTTAGCATCCAATCAATGCTTGTTATTAACACACCTAGTTTTTGCATCTAAATGAGGTTATCACAGAATTTAAATTCCCTCGAGCTCTCTAACGTTCAAGATTCTCAGTGCGTGACCGTGACACTTGCAAGCTCTTCCTGTTGTGTCTGGGTGACTTGCTCAGCAAGGAGCTGCTCAAGTTTGGTTAAGAGAAAGTGAATTCTTTGGACAATGAGGGCAGCAGGCTTTCCCTGGTGTAGCCTACATTTCATCACCAGTTGTGATGCTGCCCAAACGTTCTCTAAATAGCAACTAAAAAGGTGACCTTTCTCCCCAGCTCTAACATTTGGCAAAACTGCTCCTGCTTGGGTTAGAATTAGCTGCTGTGTCTCAGGCTCCAGTGCCTTGGCTTGGCCCACGGTTTGAAAACTTCTGAAGAAGTGGAGGCCAAGTCTGAAGCTTTATTCAACCAGCAGGATCGGTTACAATTTCTGTGAAGACTGTTGGGAGCCAATAATTCTTACATTCCTGCTTCCAAAAGTCAACGAATTTTCCTTTGACAGTTTAGGAAGAGTTGACTCACATGGGAATGTGGTTGGAACTGCACTTATTTTAACTTAAACACAGTTTGATTTTCCTCCTCTTATTTTGCGGGGTGCAGAAATGTTCTGCACCCCCAGGAGGAAGAGAATCTTCGTGTTACCTCCTTGACATGGCTGGGAGATCTTGACCTGCTTAGGAGGCTTGTAGTTAGAGAACAGAATGTGTTTGATTTTTTTTTCTAAGCATTTTAATAGCAGTCAAACTTTTTTGTGAAGAAGACATTACTACACATTGTCAAATTTTAATATTTAGGTAGAATTTCCTATAGTAGGAAGGAGTCATATATTTATGTTTAAGGAACATTTTATACTGTAACCTTGTACCTGAGTTTATACTCCCTCTAAAACGGGGGAACATAGGCTTTTAACACTGAGACTTAACTATAGAATGTGTGAATGTTGTGACTAAATTCTGGCAACTGTCACTTAAATCAAGACTGGCCAATGGTCTGCTTTGATGAACCTCTTTATCTATTTATAATGCCAGTTTTGGAGGGTGTTTACACTTACCCACCCTGGGATACTAACTAGCGGTTTTTAAATTTACTCCTTTGCTTTAAAAGCTAAGTGGCTTCAGTTTTTGTTTTTAGCATACTTTATATAGACAAAAAGAACCTAACAACGATTATGAGCTTAGATATATAGAACTGCTATGAGAAGCAGAATTATTTACATGCTGATCATTCATGCATCTTTTTAGATGGTAAATCCAGTGTGGGATCTTAGTTACATTCATTCCTTAGTTTCATAAACATTACCTCTTTACTTTGGACCGCCAGCATATTGCCAGGTGCCTTTGGTGGAGGGATTACATGAGAAATGAAAATAGATTCCTTCTCCCGTTGTCTTATAATTTTTAAATTCCACAAAGATAAATGTCTAAAAATGTATCCTGTTAATTGTATTCAGAAATAATGCTACGTTCCATTGCAGACCAAAAGTTAAAGTATATGGACTTATTCAAAGTTTAAATATTTGTTCAGTTAATTATTCCCCAGCATAACTATAAAATGTTATATAAAACTGTAATGCAGAGTAGGGCAAAACTGTAAAATGGTACAAATGAAGTCATTGTGTTTATTAATTAAAATATATTGTCGATTGAAAATAGTACATTTTGGGGACTTCCTGGTGGCGCAGTGGTTAAGAATCCGCCTGCCAGTGCAGGGGACATGGATTCAATCCCTGGTCTGGTAAGATCCCACATGCCACAGAGCAACTAGGCCCGTGTGCCATAACTACTGAGCCTGTGCTCTAGAGCCTGTGAGCCATAACTGCTGAGCCTTCGTGCCACAACTACTGAAGCCTGCATGCTTAGAGCCCGTGTTCTGCAACAAGAGAAGTCACCTCAATGAGAAGCATGCCCACCACAACGAAAGAGTAGTCCCCGCTCACTGCAACTAGAGAAAGCCCGTGTGCAGCAACAAAGACCCAACGCAGTCAAAAATAAATAAATAAATAAATAAATAAAATAAATAAAAATAAATACATTTATTAAAAAAAAAGAAAACAGTACATTTTGAGGAGGGTAATATTATCTTGATCATTTCATTTTAAATCTAGTTCACCGGTTGCGTGCTGTGTGACTTGCATGTGAAGGGCATTTTTCTAGAGGTGGGGGCTGGTGGGATGCATGAGGCAGCGACAGGCTGTGCTTTGCAGTGTCTCGCAGCCAGGGCGGGGGACATGGACAGATGCAATTAACCAGGAGGGAGTGGAATTGCTATGGGGGCGATGTGAACACGTGCCCAGGGAGCACTTGTTAAACTACACGAGAACAGTCATAAAAGTTTATATCCAGGTCTGACTTTTGACATTTATGCCCAGAATATATTCTTGTCACATGAACATAACTTTTCTTCCCAGATGATTTTAAAGTAGCTTTTCTAGGTGAAACAAAGAACCCTGTATCATGAGTATGGGGGAAATTCTGTTTCAGATCTGAGTAACTTCTGTTTTAAATATAGTAAAACCCCTGCTTTCTAGTCTTGCCTTATTTTATTTAGTTAGTTATTTTAAACTTCTCTTTATTTTTTATTTTAAACAGATTTATTTATTTATTATTTATTTATTTATAATTTATTTTTGGCTGCGTTGGGTCTTAGTTGCGGCATGTGGGATCTTCATTGAGGCATGCGGGCTTCTCTCAAGTTGTGGCGTGCGTATTTTCTCTCTATAGTTGTGACATGCAGACTCCAGGGCATGTGGGCTCTGTAGTTGTGGTACGCCGGTTCCAGAGTGCGTGGGCTCTGTAGTTTGTGGCATGAAAGCTCTCTAGTTGAGACTTGTGAGCTCAGTAGTTGTGGTGCATGGGCTTAGTTGCCCCGCGGCATGTGGGATCTTGGTTCCCTGACCAGGGATAGAACACACATCCCCTGCATTGTAAGGTGGATTTTTTTACCACTGGACCACCAGGGAAGTCCCTAGTCTTGGCTTATTTTAAATAGCATCTTACTTCACTAGTGTCATGTATTGACTTCCCTAAGCTGACTGATGTCTGAGCTGTAGAGATGCTTTACAAGCATTCATTATTATTAGGGAGCATGAACAGAGAAGCCCGTGTCCTAGCCTCATCTTCCTTATGCGCTGATTAAAAAAAAAAAAGAAACCTTCCAAGTGGGAGAAATATAGTATTTAAAAATCATCCTTGGGACTTCCCTGGTGGTGCAGTGGTTAAGAATATGCCTGCCAATGCAGGGGACACGGGTTCAAGCCCTGGTCTGGGAAGATCCCACATGCCATGGAGCAACTAGGCCCGTGTGCCACAACTACTGAGCCTGAGCTCTAGAGCCCGTGAGCCACAACTACTGAGCCCACATGCCACAACTACTGAACCCCACGTGCCGAGAGCCCTTGCTCCGCGACAAGAGAAGCCACCACAATGAGAAGCCCGCACACGGCAACGAAGAGTAGCCCCCGTTCACCGCAACTAGAGAAAGCCTGTGTGCAGCAACGAAGACCCAACACAGCCAAAAATAAAAAATAAATAAATTTATTAAAAAATACATAAATAAAAATCATCCTTGCAATGTCTGCATTTTTAATAAACTTGGAGGTTTTTCATCTCTTTTTGTGTCCTGAGCTCTTGGTACCTTAAGTTCAACCCAGCAAAGCTCCAGTCCTCTGATCCCAAAACCTTCTGTTCTCTTTAGAGAGAGATTGCCTGCCTGGAGGATGAGAAGGCAGCCCTTACCTTGGCCATGGCTGACCAGCTGCGGGACTATCAGGAGCTCGTGCAGGTGAAGACTGGCCTCAGTCTGGAGGTGGCAACCTATAGGTAAGGATGCTGCGCTGAGTCCACCAAGCTGGAGCTGGTAGTGTGAGAGTCCCTGCAGCCTCCGTGGAGTGGCTGTGGCTTTGTGTTACTGAGCCCTTACTGCCTGCCAGACGCAGTGCTAAGTCCTTCACAGCTGCTCACTGCCCATAGTCACCCTCTGGTGGTGGACACCACACATCCCTTTTGCAGGTGAGGGAAGGGGCCTGGAAGCAGGGGTCCAGGCTGCTGAGGGCCTGTGCCTTACCCACCGAGCATGGCAGCCCTTGGCGGAGCCTCTGGCTGAATTGAGGGATGGTCCTAGGGCCAAGCTGATGGGGGCCTTGCTGGGTCCCTGCTCTGGGAGCTATGCAGCCTGAGTCCTGCAGAAAGGATGCTGGTCAGGGCGTGGGGGAGGGGAGAGGAGGCACTTGCCAGCCTGTCTTTCCCAAGGTCCATCTCCACAGTCTTCTTGGAAATCTCATGGGGTGAACAATTGCAAAATTAAATTGGTAGGGTATTGAAACAAATGCTGAGTGAGATAAGCTGAGCTTTACTAATAAGGAAAACTTCAAAACAATCGGGCCTTATTTGGAGGAAGGAAGCATTAGAATTTTTTTCACTTGCAAGTGACAGAAGCCCTTCTCAGACTGGCTCAAGTCAAAAAAGGCATTTATTACTCATATAACTGGAAATGTCCTTAGTTTGGGGCATAGTGGGTTCATCTGGTGCCCGGATGGGGTTGTCGGTGGGCCGTCCCTGCCTTCTCTGGCCCCTCCTGCCTTGCTCTGCCCCCACAGTGGCAGGAGGGGCCCCAAGCAGCTCCAGGCTTTTGTCCTTGCAATCCCCAATCCTGTGGTCAGAGGAGGGGGCTCTTTCCCACCATCCTAGCAGGACTCCTGGACCTGCTCTGGCTCTGCTGGGTCATGTGCCCATCCTTGGCTGGGGAAACAAAGTGCTTGAAAGGGGTCAGCTTCCCATGAGTCACATGGACTGAGATTTGGGTGGGAGGTACCCCAAACCAGGCATCGTTCTAGGGCGGATGCTGGGTCAGCCTAGAAAACCCACATCTGTGCCCCTGTTAGGTGACACCTGGTGTCAGGTGAGGTCTTTTCCCTACAGAGGCAGTTGGATCGTCCTGTTTCCTTTTTGTAAAAGTTCTCTGGGTTGGAGTCAGGAGACTTTGATTTTATGCCTCATCTCTCTGGGATTTTGAGCCCTTTCCTTCCTCGCTTTGTCCTACCCCCAGTTCTCTGTCATGAAAAGTCAGCGGGCACAGGTGGGCATCTTGCCTGAGAGGCCAGGGCCTTACCTCTCTGGTAGGTGTTCACAACCCTACCAGCTTAGCTTTCCTCAAGGCTTAGCTTTTTCTAGCTTTTCTCTTGGTCACGAGCCTTTTTCACTCATGTCAGCAGGGACAGAGTCTGTGGCCAGCCGCTTCTTTAACCCATTTAGGGATTGACTTGGCCGTCTCCTAGGAGTTTAGGAAGCATCAGTCCTTTCTGGGAAGTGAGTGGTTGATTTCACTGTGTGCCTTCCTGAAGTCCAAGTTTGCGTGGGGAAAGTGGGGAGCCCAGCCCAGGGGCCTGCATATGCCTGGTCCTGCCCAGCTCCAGACCGCAGCCTCTGGTTAGAACTGCTGCCGCCCCCCTGCCCTCCAGTGCTTAGGATTGAGTCTGGGAGATACCCGCAGGTCTAGAAGACATACAGGCGGTAGAATATGACCTGTTTCTTTGTATCAGCCAAAAGCCTAGCATTTTTTTATCACTGATAAGTGCCCTGAAGATAAACCCTTGTCATGTCTTATATGATTCTTTCAGTACTTTGTGCTGCTGCCTAAATTCTGAGGCCAGGTATGGAAGTTCCTCTTCACAAGTGCCCATTTGATCTTTACAAACCTCGACCCTCCATCTCCGGGAAGTTGACCTTCTTCCCACACCCTGCCTCTCTGAGGGCGGCAGGGACAGTCAGCTCCGTGGGGACCACGTTCCAGGGTCCCATGCAGTGTGACTGCTCACCAGCCCTGCCTAGAGGGGCTGAGGTGGCCAGTGCTGCGGCAGGCATTGCTTCGCCCGCCATGGCTGAGGTTGTGTTTCCCCGAAGTTTCAGGCCACTCCTCTAGCACTGCTCAGACGGACATGTGAGGTGTGTGAGCCACTGCTCACACACCGCACATGGAAGAGAAGGGCTGTGGCTCTGGAAAGCTGAAAGCACATCGCAGCATGGCTGGACTCTGTGGGCTGTGCTGAGGCCAGGTCTCAAGTATCATGAGCCCTTCCAAACCCAGATATTTAGCCCTTTCCGGTAACCTTAAAGAAGAAACGTTAAGGTAATAATAAAATGGTGCAACTCATAATTTATAGGGATAGACTTACAGTTTATACGTAAATATATAATTTAACAAAGTAGTAAAATTAAAGCAAACCTCAGAGTCTAAGACTGGTGGATTTCACCAAACCTAAGTTGGCCAGTTGGTGGCCAGGGAGACCGTGGCGCCTGGCCTGGCAGGTGGATGTGAGAATGAGCCCTTTGCTCCCACATTGCAGGTGATGATGGGCAGAAGCTGTGGGGCTGGGCTGGGGCTGAGGATGCCGAGAGAAGGGGGAAGTGTGGGAGAAGACAGGCTGGCACAGTTGTGCTCGCTCTTGTCAGCCTGTCTCCAGTGGTGTCATGTGGGGCTGGAGATGCTTATCCGCCTGATACGTCATCTCGAGGTTTTTCCTGACGTGTGAGTGCTTATTATACGAGGGGCTGAGTGATGAAAGGGGAGATTCTCAGAAACAGGACAGGGCGTGGTTCTCAGCTGCATCTGCACGTGGGCATCACCGGGAGAAGCTGATGAAGCATCGGCTCCTGGACCCAGTTTAGATACTCCCATCAGATTGGCACACGGTGGGCCCAGGCACGGTAGTGCTAAAGCTCCGAGGATGATTGTCAGATGCATCCAGGGAAGAGAAACACTGGTCCGGGGCCTTGCTCACAGGGGCCTGTAGACCCATAGTGTCGGCATCACTAGGCATCTCAAACTTGTGGGAAACCTTGGGCCCACCCCAGACCTACTGATCAAAGTTGCCTTGTCACAAGATCCCAGGTGATTTGTGTGCACGCTCCTGTTTGCAGAGCAGCTCACGGGCATCCAGAAAGCTCTAAGCCTGTCTCACAGCAGCCTAGAGGACAAGACAAAGGATAGGCAGGCTGAGTGGGGGGCTGGTGCTGTGGGGGGCTGATGGAGTGTGCAGAGCAGGCTTCCTGGAAGAGGCAGTGCCAAGTCTTACAGGACGGGCAGCCAGGAAGAGACCATGTGGGAAGGGCTTTCCAGGCAGAGGGGGCAGCCCGAGTGAGGACCTGAGGACTGACCTAGCGTGGCATCTGTGGCAATGCCAAGCATTCGGGCGTCCCTGGGCAGCTTGGTTTTGGGGGCTGTCATTGAGGGCCATGTATGTTGGGTGGATGAGAGCCACGCCCGTGAAGCCATGTTTTGTGAGCTGGGTGGGGTTTGTGCTCTCAGGCTGCTCTGGAGATGCTCGGCATGCAGGGTGCGATGGCTGCTCAGAGGGGCTCAGAAGCATGCGGCCGGGTGCTGAGGATCGTGTGCTGTGGATAAGGCTGCGCAGACCGAGGTAGCCTCCTACCCCGTGGGAAACAGGACACGTCCCCCAAGACACACAAGTGCAAGAGTTCTGGAATCAGAAGGGAGTTGTGAGAATCAGGGAAGGTTTCTAGAGGAAGATGAGATTGATCTGGGTCTCGAAGGGTGGCAGAGATTTGAACACAGACATAGAAGAGGGGGGAGGTGGGAAGTGGGGGGTGGCATGGGAGGAGGGAGGGAGAAGTATGATTAGGTGAAAAGTCAAACAAGATGTTAAAATAACAGTATGCGTGTTCCAAGAAAATACTGTACATGGTTTACTGCCAGTGAACGGAGTTTGATAAAGATGGTTAGGAGAAGGAATGGAGAGCTTCAGGCCGAGGTAATTAAGAGAGATTTTCAAGGGATGTGGGATTTGATCTGGGCCTTGAAGGGGCAGGGAAAGTGGGGAATAGGAATTGGACTGGCAGAAAGGTGTCAGGAAGGAGCTCCAGGTGCACAAGTCAGGATAAGGAAATAAGTGGAGGAAGGAGAATGCAAGATGAGTCAGCAGAGGCCTGGAAGGAGGCAGATTGCAGGGGCCTCCATTGCCAGGCCACTGAGATGGGGCGGTCCCAGGGCCAAGGCCGAGGAGAGGGGAGCCAGCTGCTGGCAGGTGGAGTGCAGGAGGGTCTGGGCCTGGGGTGGAAGAGGTATGTGTGTCTGTGGGTGGGGGCAGAGGCCGCGGGAGGTGCATGTGGTGGTCGGAGATTCGGGACCTGACATAGGTAGATACCCGAGGGAGCCTCTGCTCAGGGCTGGTGGGGGCAGTGATGGAGGGGCCGGGAGCAGGAGGTTTCTGGGTAGGAACGTGGGCAGATGTGCTGCTGGGCACACACCCTTGTAAACTAGATCACCCCACACTGAGCCCTTTCCACAAAGCAGGTGGAGAGGGCTCAGTGGGCTTATTCAGACTTAGTGTATAATCTGAAGATGGTGAAACTGACAGTATTCAGAACCCACCAAACCCCTCCACTGCTGACATAAAGATCAGGCCCAAAAGCTATCGATTGAGAACTTGCAGAAACACAGTTAAAAAATAAATAGAGCACTCCTGCCCCCATCCCTGCCCCCATCCCTGCCCCCGCCGAAAAAGAGAACAGAACCCAGCCATCAAGAGTAAGCTGTTAGAAAATATACTGGAAAAAAAGAGATAGTCAAAACTGAAACAAAAAAAATGCAAAAATAACCCAGGAATAAACTGACTCCAGAAACCACAAAACTGAGGGTAAGAAGGGGCCCATCCTGGATTCCTTACCTGGGGGACAGATGATGAAATCTCCATCAAAATTTAAAAAAAGGCTTTGTTTTTTATGTTTTGGGGGTGGAGAATATAACAATTCTGGGTTTTACCTGAAAAAATGGAAAGCAGGGCCAAAGGATTTCTCAGACAGAAAACACTAAAGGGAGTCTTGCCTGGCCGGATATGAAAATGTAGTGCAAAGGTTTCCTGCCTGGGGACTTTATGGCAAAGTCCTTTTAAAAGGTTAGTTTCTTTGTATGTCTGTGCTGGGGGAGGACGTGCAGAGCCCCCCTTTCCTCTTTCTGATGGCAGTGGGCAGAGGTGGTGGGTTTTAACTGAGAATATTCAGTCTCTAGGTTTAGACTGCTAATGAAGCAGTACAGATAACGCTTGACATTGCTAATTTCATCATCTTAATGATGTTTCTGGTTGCTCCATTGTTTTTAAGATCACCTGTACCTTTTTATGTGTCTGTTCAAAGGAGAACATTTCTTGGGAAGTTCTCAAGTTCTTGGAGAAATTAATTAAAAATTAATTAATGTATTTATTTTTGGCTGCATTGGGTCTTTGTTGCTGTGTGCAGGCTTTCTCTAGTTGCGGCAAGCGGGGGCCACTCTTCGTTGCAGTGCGCGGGCTTCTCGTTGCAGTGGCTTCTCTTGTTTTGAAGCGCGGGCTCTAGGCACATGGGCTTCAGTAGTTGTGGCACGCGGGCTCAGTAGTTGTGGCTCGCAGGCTGTAGAGCGCAGGCTCAGTAGTTGTGGCGCACGGGTTTAGTTGCTCCGCTGCATGTGGGATCTTCCCAGACCAGGCCTCGAACCCGTGTCCCCTGCATTGGCAGGCAGATTCTTAACCACTGCACCACCAGAAGTCCCCATTTTGTTTTTTTAAAGTTGAATCCTATTTTTGGGAAAACCTATAAAAATGTGTTAACACTGAGACTTACCTGGTTATTAGGTGAAAAATTTGAAGTTAATAAAATCTTGTAGTTTTAAGGATAGATAATTAGGATCAACGGATACATTTGGTTGTTAGCCTTACCCACATCATTGCGTAAATGAATTAGCCCTCAGTTAACCATGACTTTAGGTAACCAGAATCCCTTCCCTTCTTGAACTACTTTGGTTAATGGAAAATCACCTTTCTTCTGAGGTCAGTAGAAGATGATGACGATGATGATGATGATGATGATGATGATGATGATGATGGCTGATATTTATTGTCACATATTCTGTGACAGCCATTGTCGCAAGAACTTTCCAATCACTTTATTAATTACCACCGCAAACCTGTGAGTGCTCCCTGTTTCAGAAATGGGGAAACTGAGCCACAGAGGGTTTGAGCGGCTTGCCCAAGGTCATAGGACTAGGAAGTGGCAGGATTTGAATCCAGGCAACCTGATTCTGGAGGTTTCTCTGTTAACCACTCCCTGTGCTTCCTCTTTCTGCTTTATTAGTAATCTTATTCTTTATGTCAGTCTTTTTTTTTTCTGTCTCTGGAATTGACAAATGGGCTTTCCTTATGTGATTTCATCCCGAGCACAGAGGGAATGACCAGAGGCTGCCTGGTACCACTGCCTCCTTGTTGTCTTTCACGTGCCTGTGCTCGGGACAGACCCTTTCCAAACCAGACGGTGATGCGGGTTCTGTGGATGGACTTCGGCCCCTCTCTCCTCCCTTCCCACTCCAGTCCCCAGTCTAGAGCGACAGGCGGTCCCCTGTCCTCTCTGGAGCTGGGGCCCAGGGAAGCTCCTTCTCCCAGCCCCTCCCCCCCTTTCCTCCGAGAGCTTGTGTTTTGCCAGGAAGCACCACATGAAACATCTCTCCACCCAGGACCAGGCAGCCTCCCCCACTGGCATTGCTTCTGGAAACATCCTCCGACTCTCCCTCCTCCCTGACGCTTGTCCCTGTTTCTGGTGGGCGTGCAGGGCAGCCGCCTTGTGCCCACTGTGTGGAGCAACAACATATGTGCCCTGAGCTGCCATCAGGATGATCTGTCCCAGACGGGAGCCCTACTGCTGGCTGGCCCGTGGGTGGTCTGTTAGGGCCTGGCACCCAGCCAGGGGCCGCATTAGAGCTCCCTTCCAACTAGTGGGCTTGTCTCAGCGGCCTTAATGAGGCCAGAGACCTGGTTTTCTAGCACATGTCTGCTTGTTTTCCTGCCTTTCAAGAGGCTGCCAACCCATGGGCCTGTGTGAGATGTTCACTTATAGCCCGTGATTCAGGTGGTTGGCATTTCTCACTGGCACGGCGGGTCCCAGGCAGTGCTCTTCCGCCGCTCCCCAATCACCAGAGAATGCTTGACCTGCTCCTTCAAGTTGTACGGGTCTGTTCCTTAAAAACCTTCCTTTGAGAGCTTTTGGGGGAAATGACCCTTTTTGGCCTTGCCCCAGGTGCTTTGTTTATGCCTCTGCCACCTAGTCTTGTGAGCTGTGCTGGTGGAGACGGGTTGTCATGTGTCATTGGTGGGGGGGGTGGTGGTTCGTAAAGGCATGGATTCAGGGACCAGTGTCCCAGCATGCCTGTGAGGCCCTTTGCTGGGTGCCCAGGTCGAGAAGGTGGCTCCTGCCTGTTGGACCAGCCGTTGGGAGGAGGAGTCACTGTGGACCTGAGCTCTTCCCTAGTGGGAGCTGCTGCTCGTCCCTGTAGGGCCATTTTGATTGAAATCACCTAGAGATATTGGATCTGCTTTCATTAGTATGGTCTGGAGGGTCTGTCTGCAGGATTTGTTCTAAAATGTATGTGAAATGGCACCATCTCTGGCCCTGTAGGGAGGCCCAGGCAGCTTGCTGGGGCTGCTGAGTGCCCAGGCCTGGGCTCCCTTTCTCTCGCTGATGAGTGCAGGCCTGCTCTCCAGTCTGCTCACTGTAGGGCCAGGATGCCCATCATCGTCGGCCCAGTGTGGGGTTGCCAGGAGGACTTGGTGAGGTAGAGGGGAGGGTTAGAGCCTGCTTGGTGCTCAGTCTTAGGGCTGGTGAAGGCCTTGGGCACAGGAGCATTAGTGCTGTGTCACCCCTCGGGGTCTGCTGCCCCCTCCTAGGAACGATAGTACCTGACTCAGGGTCCTGAACTCAGTAAAAGTTTGGTGATGGTTTGGATTTTCCCTGAAAGAGAAGCAAAACCATTTCCCTTTGAGGGGAGAGGGAAGAAATTTTTCCCCCAAGGGGATCTTCTTTATCCTGACCGCCCCCCACACCCCACCCCGGTCATCAGTTCTCTGCTGACCTGGATGCCCTGGCAGCACTTTCTGTCCTGACTTGGGCAGCTAACGTGGGAGCCCTGTGGTACCTGAGGCTTCCTCCCGAGCAGGCAGAGGGAAGATCTGAAATAGGACTTGGCTTCTCAGTAGCCCCCCGTGGACCCTTCGCTGTAGGATGCTACCTTTCCTGCTACTGTCATCCTGGGGCACAGACCCTCACAGGCTGACTTTTACCTTGAACGTGTTCCTTTTATTCTATACAGACCTCGGGATTTTCTCGGCAGTGGAAGCTATTTGTGTTCCTGGAACCGAACATGCTTGGTCATGAGGGTGTGGGATTAATGGGCTGGTGTCCTGTTTCCTGGCTCTCGCCTGGCGTGGAGGGCAGGGCTCTGGACGCGGCCCCTCGGCTTCCTGCGTCCACACATGCACACTGCAGTCGCAGCTTCCAGGAGAACCCTCCTGTGCACACCTGGACTGGAATCCCTCTCACCCTTGTCTTTGCTTTTTCCTCAGGGGGGCCTCCTGGCTCTCTTCCACCTGCCCACAGGGTTCTCGCATTTGTGGGAATCACTGCGTTTGAATCAGTGGAAATAGAACTTGGCCCTGGTCTGCCTGATCCGAGAGTCCCCACCCAGCTCCGGCGTCCCTTCCCTCTTTGGCTGCCTGGCTCTCAGTGGTCAGATCAGCATTTCCAAGTGGGCCCCGCTTCTGCTTGCCCTTTGCCATACGCAGTATATTTCTTGGAACTGACATTAGTGACCTCACACATTGCCCTAGCAACTGAGCAACTGTTGTGACCGCAGCAGCCCATGTCCTAGGGTCTCCAAGCGATGGACATCCCGCACTGACCCACTGCGGTGTGCTGGGGCTATGGGGCCTGACCTCTGCTCTCTCCTCAGGGCTGTGAGTCATAGACGTGAATAACAACTTAATGAAGACTCTAGAGTTTTACACTTTGGGAGCTAGACATGGCCAAAGAAACCACCTAGTCCAGTGCATTTTGCCATTTTATCAGAGGAGATAACTGGATGCTGCCTGGAATGAGACCCCTGGGGGCCATGGTGGTGGAGGGGGGTGGTCTGCAGCTCTTCCTTCTCCTCTTATGCCTGCCCTTTCCATCTCTCCTCTTTTTTCATCTCTAAGATGTCCCCATGGAACCCAGTATGAAAACTGCAGACGCAGTCTGGCTGCCTTATTTACAAACAAATGTCAGTCCTTATTCTGCCCTTAGTCAGCCCCTGACCTGTGACTCCAGAGAGACCCCAGTAGTAGTAGTAATTGTTTTGGGTCCCTGTAGCCCAGGGTGTCCTGCCAGGCATGGGCCCTTCTTGCTTCCCAGGGAAGCCAGACCCCCGACCTCCCTTCCTGGGCCCACATCCCTCTGTCTCCTCCTTCTCCATGCCCTGGGTTTGGAAGGGTTTTCTAGAAGGCCTTGGCTCTCCAGTCCTTCTGAAGCCCTGGCCCCCTCATTTTGTTCATTTAGCTGAGAGACGCTCTCTCCAGCCAGGTCTGCTGGGGTGGGCTTGCATCCCAGTAGTGCAGCATCTGCAGACACATGACACCGTGACAGTGTATCATTGACCAGATCGACAGCTAACAGAGGCACTTCTTGTCTTTTATTTCCTAATGAGTTTTTTAAAAATAATTTTTACAGAGCCTTACTGGAAGGAGAAAGTAATCCGGAGATACAGATCTTGACTGAGCGCATTGAAAATGTGCCACAAGGTAAATATAAGGGAAGCTTATCATTTAACGTTAAGGTGCTGTCTATCTGAGCAGGTTCATTCCATGGATAAAGAGTAAAGCATCATTTATCTGGAAGAGCTGGGGTTAGATAAGAGTTTTCAGATACCTGTCATTTGTCCCTCTCAAGTATCGAATAGATTTTATTTAATGGGCCATAATTTCAATAATAATGCAAATGAAATTGTGTGGGAAAGGGCTTCATTAACTCATTTGTTCATCTAGCCAGTGTTTGAGGGTGCTTCCTACCCAACGTGGTGAGGGAGGAGAAGGCTGATGGAAAGCTGGGAAGTGTGAAGGGTGAGAGGTGGACATGGATTTCTTCATCACACCCTGTGGAGGGAACACCCTTTACAGACCAAGACTTATAGCCTTAACCCAAACCTAGGGAGGTGTTACTTTGTACAGCAGGCAATCAACACTGGAACTCGTGACCCCACCGGCGGGAGAGGTGGGAAGGATTACTCTGTTTCCACCAGCCTAGGTTTGCGTGGGCAGCTCAGGGTGGTGTGAGTGGCGCAGTGTCACCTAGTGCCCTGAAGTCAGCCTCTGTTCGGGCCAAAAGCTGCAGCACAAAGCCCGTACTTCCTGTAGCTGCAGAACTGACATTAGAGAGTTAATGTTCATCAGAAAGACCCGGAGAACCTGTAGGATAACTTTTTTTTTTTTTTTTTAAGTTTTCCCAGTCCTGTAATACCTTAAAAAGCTTTCTGGCTAAGCAAGGGCAGATTACCTTATGTGCAGTATGTTCTGTATACACCTTACTCTGTGTAGTTTCAGGCTCCATGAGTGTTGCCATGTTCAGAATCATGGTACATTGGGATTACATGTAGGTACTGGTTACTGCTGTCAGGAGAATGTGATTGTAACAATCTGGATAGGTGGTAGTTTTTTAAAAAAATAACACTCCCCATCTTTATTTTCAAAAACAACATCCCTATTAGACACTTCACAGATTGACAGGTCACTGGGTTCAGAATAATTTTGGTTCCAGTCATCTGTGACTGGAAGGGATTTGGTCTTAGTGTCCAGCAAGTTTGCTTTTGAATTTGAGAGTAAGGTTGGTTGGGTGCCGTGGGGGAGACCCAGGGGGCGAGAAGCCTCTGCCCAGCTCAGCAGATGGGTGTGGGTGGGCACAAAGGGGTGCCTGCAGGGTGGCTGATGCTCCTGGCCCGGCCACATTCCTGCCACCAGCTGCCACCCCTAAGAGCAGGTACCCTGGGTAGCATGTCTGCGGATGGTCCAGAGCAAAGCAGGAAGCCCCATGGACTGCCTCCCAACCCCAGGACCATGACATTAAGACAGATTGTAGTATTGGTGATTGGTTGGCTTCCTGCTTTGGCACCTTTTCAAATGAGTTGTTTGTATTAAACAAACAAAAAGTATAAAAATAGAAGATATCAGGAATTTTAAAAAAAAGTCAAAGTCTTCAATATTTGTGGGCCCAACATGAAAATCAATGAAAAATAAGAGCATAGTAAAAGGTGGAGGGGTTATGCCATTCAGTGTTTAGTATTTATGTACTCTGTAGTAATTATGAAACTCTTCTCTGCTAATCAGCAAAATAAAGTTATCTCAACAAAGTGGAAATGAAGGATTCCAAGTTGTGAAATTTCTGCCACATAAATAGCGCCCCTAACGTCTCTGGCACATGTGCCATGCTTTACGATCACATGTTTGATATATTTAAGATGCATGAATGTTTTAAGATCAGTAATTGGAGAAAAGTGTTGTGTGGCATTCGTAGGGCTATATTTTATTGTCATAGATTTCTTTAAACTACCAGAAAAAAATAATTGGGGGGTTGAAAATATCTCATTTATAATGACCCTCCTGTGGTAATAGTGTATATTATGATGGGATGGGATTTGATCTATGGTGATGCTTTTCAGATGAAAAAAGGTAATGGTGACTATCATTTTAATGCACTGTTCAATTTCTACAGAATTCAGAAACAAGCCCTATCAATATACCACCTCAGTATTACAGAGGGAAAATGAAAGAAATCTGTTTCCAAGGCAGAAAGCACATTCGGCGAGCTTCAGTCACAGCCTGGCGCCACGTTCTCAGACGGCTGTTAGAAGCGCTGCCAGAAGAGACTTCCTGGGCTCCAGATACTCTTCCTTTATCACTGCCCGGCAGGAAAACTCTTACGAAAAAACTGCCAGCAATCAAACCAACTTCAGAACTTTCTCTCCAACCACTGGTCTTTTAAGAAATACTGAAGCTCAAGTGAAAACATTCCCTGATAGACCAAGAACCGAAGGTATAAAGGGCCCCCCCACTAATCTAGCCAAAGAGTCTGCCGTTGCCCAAGAGCCCTACCAAGAATGCCGGAACGATGTGGTGGCAGGTGCTTCCGAGAGCACTTGGTCAAATGAGAGGACTGTCATTTTGGGAAAGAAAATGGAAGCTAAAGCCACAAGGGAGCAGGAGAGAAACAGACCGGGAACCATCCAAACAAAGCGAGAAGAGAAAATGTTTGATTCTAAAGAGAAGGCTTCAGAGGAGAGAAACTTAAGATGGGAAGAACTTACAAAGTTAGATAAAGAAGCAAGAAAGAGAGAAAGCCAGCAAATGAAGGAAAAGGCAAAAGAGGAGTCACTGAAGGAGAAAAGTGTGAGGGAGAGAGAGATACCGATCAGTCTAGAAGTATCCCAGGACAGCACAGCAGAGGCGGCCCCCCAAGGTCTCCAGACATCCCTAAAGAAGGATGCTGGTGATGGAACATGTAGAGGGGTGGAAACGAGAGAGGCAGGGCTCAGGCTGGGCACCGGCGACCCTGCAGGCTCCCTGAAAGGTAATTCCATGACCGAAACCATAGCTGAGAGCATCGTTTCCAGTATCCTGAAGCAGTTTACCCACTCTCCTGAGACAGAAGCATCTGCTGATTCTTTTCCAGACACAAAAGTCACTTACATGGACAGGGAAGAGCTTCCCGGTGACAGGAAAACAAAGACTGAGATAGTCGTGGAGTCAAAACTGACTGAAGAGGTCGACATTTCAGATGAAGCTGGCCTGGACTACCTGTTAAGCAAGGATGCTAAGGAGGTGAAGGTGAAAGGAAAAGCAGCTGAGCATTTGATCGGAGATATAATCAGTCTTGGTCTGAAGGGGAGAGAGGGGAGAGCAAAGGTCGTCAACGTGGAGATCATCGAAGAGCCCGTGAGCTATGTCAGTGGCGAGAAGGCGGATGAGTTTTCTACACCATTCGAAGTGGAGGAGGTCGATGATGTGTCTTCGGGCTCCAAGGGGCTTGTTGTTGAGGAGGAAGTTGACAGAGAAACAGATATCACGTGCTCAGGGAATGAAGGTCAAAAGACCAGGCAGCCCCAAGAGAACATAACTCACTTTGAAGAAGTGACGGAGGCAGGTGACTTGGAGGGAGAGCAGAGTTATTTGGTGTCGACTCCGGACGAATACCCTGGTGGCCATGAGAGAGATGAAGGCTCTGTGTACGGGCAGATCCACATCGAAGAGGAATCCACCATCAGGTACTCCTGGCAAGATGAAATTGTGCCAGGGTCTCGGAGAAAAATGGAGAGGGACGATGCATTGGGAGAGAAGGTTGTGAAGCCACTGGATGTTCCAGAAGCATCTCTGGAGGGGGACATGGGTTCTACTCACTGGAAAGGACAAGCGAGAAGTGGTGAATTTCATGCTGAACCCATAGTCATTGAAAAGGAAATTAAAATACCACATGAATTCCACACATCCATTAAGGGAGGCTTCAAGGAACCCAGGCACCAGCTGGTAGAAGTGATTGAGCAGCTGGAGGAGAGCCTTCCGGAGCGCATGAAGGAAGAGCTGTCCACCTTCACCAGAGAGGGTCAGGGCGGGCCTGGGGATGTTTCCGTTGATGTAAAGAAAGTCCAGACCACGGGTGGCGGGGCTGTGACCTTAGTGGCTGAAGTCAACCTCTCGCAGACTGTGGATGCCAATCAGTTAGACCTGGAGGAGCTGAGCAGGGATGAAGCGGGTGAGATCGAGAAGGCCGTGGAGTCGGTGGTACGAGACGGCCTGGCTAGGCGGCACAGCTCGGCCCCTGGCAGCCCAGATGGGGAGGCCAGAGTGGAGGCCCCAGCTGCCAGCCGCGGCTTCAAGCGCTGGGCCACCCAGGAGCTGTACAGCCCCTCTGGTGAGGAGGCCGACACCGGCCAGGCCTCTCCCCGCACGGAGCTGGTCACTTCCCAGGGCCCCGTGTCGGCCACCGTGGAAGTCACCAGCCCAAGGGGCTTTGCCCAGTCAGATGTGCTGGAGGACGTCAGTCAGTCTGTGAGGCACGTTCAAATAGAGCCCCCTGGAACTTGGAGGACTGAGCAGGTCTCACCTGAAGGACCCGCCGCCCAGGTGGTGGAGGTAAGTGGGGAAGGGGACCTGAGCTGGGCAGCAAGCTCGGCGGGAGCCAGCTCGTCTGCAAGACATGCTACGTTGGGTCCCGATCAAAGTCAATTGTCCAAAGAAATCTTCTTCCCAGGGCCTGACCCTCCCTGTCCAGGGGCCGGGGACTCAGAAGAGCCTGGCCCGGCAGAGCTTTCCACAGATCCTGACAGGTTGGGGAGGCACAGCCCATTTGGCTCCCGACAATTTCATTCTAAGAGGGAAATTATTTTTCAGGCTCCCGCTTCTGAGGCAGGGAAGGTTGGTGATTATTTTTCAAAAGAAGAGTCAGCAGGTACCCAGACTTCTGTGAAGCACCTTCAGTTAGGCCCCAGGGAGGGGTTCAGTGAGCAGATCCAGCTCACAGCCCCCCTTTCAGACAGAATGGAGTTGGGTGTCAGAGAAGCTTCTGTGCACATGGAAGTGTGGTCAGGGAATGGCACATCCATCAGGCACATCAAGACTGTGCCTCAGAGGCATCAAGGCACCGAGCAGATAGTCCCCTTACCCTCAGAATTTAGCGACTCAGAAAGCAAAGCCCACAGAGAGAGCTCGGCTGATGTGACCCAGGCCACCCGTAGTTACGCTGTGGGTAGGAAAATCCTGATGACTGAAAAGACCACCTTCCAAAGGGCCGTTTCTGAATCGCCTCAGGAGGCTAGTTCAGGAGCCACATCAGGGGCAGAAGCGACATCAGGTGTGAGCAGATCCTTTAGGCATATTCAGCTGGGTCCTGCAGAAACCAACACCTCTGCACACGTTGTCTTCCACGGACCCATTTCCAAACCATTTGCACTTGCTGGTTCGGTAGACTCCCCTGAGGTAGGCGAGGTCGCAGACAGTGGCAGAACACTAAGGCACGTTGCCCTGGGGCCCAAAGAAACTTCGTTTACCTTTCAGATGGACGTGAGTAACGTAGAGACGACCCCCGGCTGGACCCGAGAGGCCACAGTCCTCTTCCCCGCAGGGACAGAAGCAGAAGTTCATAGTGTGTCTGACCGTGATGCTTGGAGAGATGTCAGCAGTAGGAATGACCTGACAGCTGGCGTGAGCTTTCAGGGCTCTGCTGGGGACAGACACCAGGCCCCCGGGGAAAAGGACAAGGAGCAGGCTGAGTTTGATAAGATGGTGCAGCTGCAGAGGATGGTAGACCAAAGGTCGGTGATTTCGGATGAGAAGAAGGTTGCCCTCCTCTATCTAGACAATCAGGAGGAGGAGAATGAGGGACACTGGTTTTGATAAACATATTTTGTTTTAAATGCCATCTTATTTGGTAACATACCGACTCACAAAGGCCTTTACTTACTTTAGGGAAGGGAGGCGCACTCTTTATTAAAACCTCCCCCCTTTTTTACTTTCTTTAAAGAGTGCTCCAGGCAATGTCAATTTACTTGATAATCTGTAAAGATTTCAAACTAATTCATGCCTTAAAAGGCTTTGGAATTTTATTGAGTTGGAACTTTGACAAAAATATTTTTTATCTTTTTAGTCTTAAAAGTTCTTTGTTCTGGAGCTTTCTTTCTACTCTACCATTCTTGCACCAGGTCACAGAAATGCCTCACGTCTGTTTGAAACTATATCTAGGTAAGATGCCTAAATGGTAATGAGATTAAAGTAATATATTTAAGAGTAAATTTTATTTGCATGTGCTAACATGAAATAGTAAACTAACATTTTAAGGGAAAAATGAATACATTTTTCTCTTTCCAAAGTCTTTTCAAAAAGAAATCATAGGAAATAAGCAGATTAAAAAAAAAACTAAGTGATTACATCTTAGGAAAAAGTTATTTGTCGTAGAGTTAAATTCATTTAAAGACTTGAATGAATTGCTTTCTATGTGCAGAAATTTAAATAATATAGTATTTTATTTTTGGAGAGGACAGCTCCAGCCTCCTGCAGTATATCAGATCAACACACTAGCTATGTTTGCATAAGTTCCTGGAACCCTGCACTGGGTCCAGGCAGGGACAGGGGCTGGGGGGGATGATTATTGGGAATGGCTTACAGTACCAATTTTTTGCAGTACTAGGTTGTTTAGTGCACAGTTTAAATATTCTTTTTTGTTATAACCTAAGTTCTGGAGTAGCCAGCTCTTACCAGGGTATACTTGAGCTTTTCTGCACTTTAGCCTCTAAACATTTAATTTTGCTGGTGGGAGGTAGACCCTGAAGACAGTAAAAAGAACGTTGATGTGCAGACTGTAGCTGGACTCGTGGGATGGTTATGCACAGTAAAGTTGAAAGCCCAGGTGGGCTGTGCCTCCCAAAGAAGCCCTTTCCAACCCACTGATGATGGGGTGGAGGCCTTTCTGAGCGCAAAGAGTTAGAGATGGAAAAACGGCAACCAACCTCACGGAGGTTTTTGCTCTTTCGACAGAAATCATGACAGTGGTGGTGTTTTGTCCAGGGAAACAAGTAATACGTTAAATAGAATAAGATGCTTTGGGGAGGGTTCTGGGTGCCTCTCCTGCCGCCCAGCCCTGAAGCACCCAGGAAGGGCCCTGGAGGAAGGCAGAGGCCCTACTCTTCTGAGCCACAGAGTGTGGCCCTGTAGATACACACCACTGAGTTTAAGATACTAGAATGGGTGTGTTCTGCTGGATTTGTTTTATTTTACATAAAGGTATTGTTTTTAAAGCTTCCTTCTTTAAAGGTGTAGCATCACATAAAAATAGTATCTCTAGGAGCACAGTATTGTAATCCAAACTAGTTTCTTTCACTTAATGTTGTCGAAACTGTACTGCCCCTAACTTTGTCATCCTCAGGTAGGACATGATGATGGGGGGTGGTTATGGAATTTGAGGGTCTTCCCTCTAGGTTTCACTGATGGCCCTCAGACCTCCACAACGCATATCTCCTCAGCTGCCAGGAATGGCCACAACAACTAGTTTAGGGAGAGTGCGTTTTCCTAATCAAGAAGTGGAGGATCAATGCAGCACAGCTTTCAGGGTGATCTATTTTTAAAACACCGTGAAGCAGGGTATAGAAAGAAAGTTGATTTGAATTTCAAGTGTAAACCTTTGTTATCTGCCAAATGCGCTAGTGATTGTCAGAACCTGGTACGGTGGTGACGGCTTTGCCAATGAAGACTTCTTGTTTCTAATAAAAAGATGAGTTGATTTTATGTTAGTTGTAATTGGTAATGATTTGTATAAGTTATTTATTGGTGACAATTCGGTCAAGGTGACAGCCTACTCTTGGATGGCAAGACAGACTGATGATGGCGGGAGTCTAATTACGTGTCTAAGTAGGCTTAGTTTAATGTCACTCTCCTAGCTTGTGACCTTGGAAATGAGGGCTAATGTGAATAGGTTTATTAAAGTCACGACCGACCTCCATTGGAAAATAAATGTCTTAGATCTTCATTTTTATCTCCATGTTGGAATGCATATCTTTAAGTATCCTGACAAGAGTATTTACCAATATGGAGTCATGAGCTGTTGGTTACTAAAGTCTCTGGAACACCCAGGAGCAGGGTGTGCCCTTGACCCTGTGACAGGTCATGCCACAGCTCCATGTCCTTTAAAACCAGTCACTCTGGAGACAATAGTAGTCAACTGTGTGGTGGGACAGGGTAAGGACACAACCAGTCTTTTCACATTTATTTTTGTGTAGACAAAACGGTATTAATGGAATGTTTTTCACCTTCCCACTGGCTGTTTTGATATTGTTTGTTTAAAATGTATATTTAGAATGGAATCATCTGAAAAGAGCTGATCTTGCTAACCACCTGTGAAGGGATATGTCATAAGAATGTATAAAAATAAAAATCTAAGAAAAAATCCCACATTGTTCCTAAAGAGAATGAATGTTTTCCAGTAGGTGTTTTTGTGGTTTTTATTTAAATTCTAATTAAAGCATATATGTGTTTATGTGCATGTTTTTTTATGGTGGCACAGAATCACTGGGGAGAATATATGTGGAAAGTCCCAGTTCTTTAATCCCTCACCGGAATCAGAACTCGATATTGTTAACACAGAACTAGAAAGCATGGCAGACAGAGCATAAACCACTGGCTTGTATTCAAATACAGACTGGACAGTTTGTGGTAAGAATGTCATCATGACAGCCTACAATGCTAGTGACAGTAGTGTGACCAACCATCCCGTTTGGCCTTGAATGGAGGGGTCTCCTGGGACATGGGACTTTCAGTGCTAAAGTGAGAACAGTCCTGAGCACACCATGATGGTTCATTACTAATCTTAAGTGCAAACCGGAATGGCTAATCATGCCCATCTCTTAGGAGCTTGAAAAAAGTGCACTAGTTTGAGACAAAGGAGTAGATACCCTTACCTGTTTGTAGCGTTGTACAAAAACAAAATAAACCAAAACATGAATAGGTAGACTCTTCCTTTCATTTTGAAGTTAAAACATTTAATAGATGGGAGACATTTGATGGAACATTCCTAAATTCATTCTTTCTCAGGGTGGTGGCTAAATTTTTTAAAAAGTGTTTTAGTTTCTGTGATTCCAAAATATTATCCTACAAGAAATAGAGGAAGAAGTAACATCATAATTTACATTTTGTTTTTTCAAAAACCTAGTGTGGACTCTTAGACTGCTTAGGCTGCTATAACAGAATACCACAGGCCGGAGGCTTAAACAATGGACACTTATTTCTCACAGGTCTGGTGGCTCAAAATCCAAGACCTAGGTGCTGGTGGATTCATTCTTGGTGGGGGTCCTCTTCTGGTTTGCAGACGGCTGCCTTCATGCTGTGCCCTCACATGGTAGAAAGATCATTTCTCTTGTGTCTCTTCTTATAAGGGCACTAATCCCATTTGTGGGGCTTCACCTTCATGTACTAATTACTTCCCAGAGGCCCCAGCTTAAATACTTTCACATTGGGCTTTAGGGCTTCAGCATAGGAATTTCTGAGGTGCACAAACATTTTTGAGGCAGACTCCGTGTGATATATATTTAAAATGCTTTTCCACCATCCACATCAAAACCCATGTCTTGAACTAGATAGAACACTTGGTGAGTAGTGACATCTCACGCCTTTTTTTTTTTTTTTTGTGGTACACGGGCCTCCCACTGTTGTGGCCTCTCCCGTTGCAGAGCACAGGTTCCAGATGCACAGGCTCAGCGGCCATGGCTCACGGGCCTAGCCGCTCCGCGGCATGTGGGATCTTCCCAGACCGGGGCACAAACCCGTGTCCCCTGCATCGGCAGGCGGACTCTCAACCACTGCACCACCAGGGAAGCCCTCACGCCTTCTTTGAATGGTGCCTTCATCCCACAGGCCTATCTGGGATGGGTGAGTACGAGCAGGGGTGGCCTGTATAGTCAGCTGTCACACTGTCGAGGACAAGGGACCCAGCCTCCCTCCACCCTGCCACGAAACTTTGGTTTATTTCCCCCATCAGTTCTCAAGGTGGCCAGCACAAATGGACCCAGAGTGGTTTTGGCTTTCCTACTGGGTGTTGGAGCGGGAGGGGGCCGTGCTGCATCCTGCTGCCATATTAGTAGCAGCCTGCAGCCCTGCTGGGCCCCAGCCCATGGGATTAGGGTGGGGACGAGAAGGAACAGCACTGCCTACACCCCATTCCCACCCTCTGTGCGCTCATTCACCTCGTTCCGGCACGGGACCTCACCACTGACAGCGTGGAGAGAGGTGCTCAAAACATGTCCCTCTATCTTTCCATTCTCAAATGACGATGGCCTCCCCTCCAAGAGACTAAAGACCACTGTGGACATGAGCACTTATCTCACCTCACCCTTTTACCCCCTACATGGGAACACAACTGGGAGAGTAGGGGGCCAAGGGCTGTGCCAACTCCAAAAAAAAAGCTCTCCAGAGTGGCGGCCACAGTTGGCAGCAGCAGGGAGTCAGCATCCCTCCTTGCAGCTCCTCCGTGCCCGCCTCACTCCTGCTCAGCTCTCTTCACTCCCTTACACCTCCCTCCCTGACCTCTAGGAAAAGTCAGGGCCATTTATCACCTACCCCGTGGTACCGGGCTCTTTCCCTCAGTTGTCATAAACCAACTCCACTATTATATGTTTAATGACTAGCGTCCATGTTGGATGGCAAGCTCTGAGAGGATGGGGACAGTGTATCTGTCCTGTTTGTCATTGTGCCCTCAGTTCTTAGCACACGCCTGGTACATCCTGGGTGCTCAACCAGATTCAATAAGTGCCTGAGTGCACGAGTGAGGAGAAGCTTCCTCAGTGCCCCTTTCCAGGCTCCGAGGATGTCTGAGTCAGCTTCATTTTACAAACACTGACCCCAGGACTTCCAAATTTCCTTTTATTAGCATTTTATTCTGAATCCCTAATACCTTCCTATAAGAAAGGGCTTTCCCCAGAATCTTACTGCTCCAGATCTGACTCCAGGCCTGCCCAAGGGGCTATACAGAGAGAGAGAGGGAGAGAGAGGGAGAGAGAGAGAGAGAGAGAGAGAGAGAGAGAGAGAGAGAGAGAGAGAGAGAGAGGAGAGAGAGAGAGAGAGAGAGAGAGGAGAGAGAGAGAGAGAGAGTGTGTGTGTGTGTGTGTGTGTGTGTGTGTGTGTTTGTGTGTGAGATCACATGTTGAGTCTACCTTCCTACACAGGAAGTTCCAAACTTTTGAAGAGAAGCCTTTCAGCCACAGTAGTGCTGATGGGTAAAAATTCTTGCTGGCAAGAAAAACCACTAAGGTGGTAAAAAGAAAAATGCTTTATAGCAGCGCCAGATCACTGGGAAGGGCATCCACTGTCAAAAGGTGGCCCATGGGAGGTTTATGGGGTCGCTGTTGCATTTGGAGCAAACAGCCTAGAAAATCTGTCCAATGACTGTTGAAGTCCACCTTCCGGATGGAGAGAGATTGATAGAGCACTGTCAGCACCCAGGCATGAGCAGAGCTTTTGGTGGGGGTGGGCTCAGTCGGCTGCGTTGGGCCTGGCCTTCCCCAGCGCGGTGTGCTGCGGCCTGCCGGTGCAGAAGGCCGCCTTGGCTCTTGGGTGCTGCCGAGGCTTCACGGCCTTCTCAGGGGCCCTGCGAACAAGCAGAGGGTGGGGTGAGTGGGGCGCCCCTCGACCTCCCCGCGTTTTGCGCCCAGTCTTCGCGGCTGTGAAGACAAGCCTGGCCGTTGCTGAGCTACGTTTCGTGAAGGAGCTTCAGGAGGGACTGTAAATGAGAGGAGACTCGTGGCACAGGAACAGAAAACGCAAGGTTTCTTCTCCTGTTTTCTGATTCCTTGTGACCATTCTTGCTGAGCTGACACAGTCAACCCTCAGCTGCTAAAGGGGCCTGGGCCCAGCGGGTGGGCTCCGAGACAGCCCCTCACCACACCCCGCTAGCTGTGTCCTGCCTGAGGCACTTCCCTGAGCAGGGCCTTGGCCGTCAGTCCGCGGGCTCTGGGTGTACGCAGGCTGTGCCGTAGTGACAACTAGAAAGCCGGCCGTCAAGGTGAAGTCAGAGGGCTCTCGGGCAGCCTGAGGCAGGGCTCCCGCAGGCCAAGCAGGGCTCTGTGGCCTTGCCCTCCAGCAGGTGAGATGACCTGCAGGCGGCCAGTCTGCAGGAGGACGAATCCCAGCCTGTGTTCCTGACACTTTTCAAGAGTTAATTTCTTCCTAATATCTGTCAAGAAGATATTTCACAGCTGGGTATTCAAAGGAACTGGGCTTGCATAGTTTATGAGTTATGGGAAAGTCAGTTAGTAAAACTTTCCATGGAAAGTTCCACAGAACCTTACAGAACCAGCTTCATCTGAGATTCTGATTGCAGGGGAAATAGTGTGAGGGGAGGCCAACTCACTTGGACAGGCCATCCATGGTCTGCTGGGTGGCCAGAGTCCTCTTGTCCTGTGGTCCATATAACAGGGTCTGGATCTGAAGACACTGCAGAACACCAAGTAGTAATTGTGAGGTTATGGAAATGTCACTGAGAGCATTTTGCAGGAAAATCAAGTCTCCCTTAAATGAGAGAGAGAATACTTCATTCATAGACCCATGCTATGACAGAATTAGTGTATTCTGAGTTTCTTCCAGGAACAGTCTGACCTTCAATTTGGATGCCCTGAGGGATGCAGGAAACAAATGTACAGTTTTAGCACTATTTTATAGAACTCTCTGTGACTATCTGTATGCAAAACTATGTTTAAAAGTTATGTTTCTAGAAAATAAAGGCAAGAACGTTGCTATTGACCAGAGGAGGGGTCTCTAGTTTCTAATTTTAAGTGACCCTTGCTACAGCCCAAAAAACTTTTCTTCTTTTTTAAATGTTTTTGCTCTTTTGTAAAGAAGTGCTTTATCTTATGTGGGCTTTCTATATTCATTACTATGCAGCAGTTTCTTAGGAGTTGATTTATTTAGGAGTTGAATATTCAGCTGTATATTATCCAGGACTGGCTTTGGCTTGATTTCTCCCTTCTGCTTATTGTTCTGCCATTTGGTTGCTTATACTGGGCCAGGGATAGAGATGAGAGTTGTGCCCAAAATGGTCAAAATAATTTTGAAGAAGAATGAGATGGAGGAACTTGCTTTGCTGAATGTCAAGACCTTTTATAAAACTAGAGTAATTAAGACAGTGTGGTTTTCATCCAGAGACAGACAAATATATCAACAAAACATGGCAGAGAGTCTAATACTTGATAGATTGACAGAATTGGCCCTGAAGGGTCCATGAGGAAGAGCTGAACTAGTCAGTAAATGGAACTGGTTTTCCAAATGGAAGGAAATGGATCCCTACACCATATCAAACACAAAAATTAATCCCAGATAGATTGGGGAACTAAGTGTGCAATTAAAACTTGGAACTTATAGATGAAAATATTGAAGGATACGCTTATGATCTTGAGGTAGGGAAGTATTTCTTAGACAAGATCCAGACAAACCATGAGTAAAAGACTGATGAAATTTAACTATATTAAAATTCAAAACATCTGTGCACCAAAATGCACCCTAGGCAAGGTTACAGACAAACCAGACTGAGGGAAACTATTTGCACAAAACTGGAAAAGGATTAGCATAAAGCACTCATATAAAGTAACGAGAAAAAAAGCCTACCAACAGAAAAATGATCAAAAGATATAAACAGATATTCAAAGAAGTTGAAAACAGAATGGCTAATAACCATGCCTGAACTCACTAGTAACCATAATGCAAACTCAAACTTCAAAGAGATTGCCCCTTCACCTACCAAACTGCAAAAATTATAGTCTGATAATGATAACACCAAGCTTTGTCAAAGATATGAAGCAACAAGAACTCTTTTATATACTGATAGTGGGTGTTAAAGTTGGTACAACCAATTTGGGAATATTTTGTAGAACAATTTGGGAATATTTAGTAATGGATAAGTAAACTGTGATATATGTGTATTGTTTATGCATGATACCACACAAATTTTTGATGTGTTTATGTCGCCACATGGATGAATCTCATGATTATAAAGTAGAGAGGAAAAAGAAAATAGCAGATGAATGCATATAATATGTGTGCGCATATTTGTATGTAAAATAAAACCATAGTATAATAATAAAGATGAGAATGATATCTAATTCAGGATAGTAGCTATCTGGAGATGGGGTGGGGAGGGGGCTTCAACTGGATGGGTCACGTTTTATTTCTTATACTGAATAGTAAACTCAGAGGTGTTTGTTATATTATTTGTACTTTTCCTTATATCTGAAATATTTCATATTTTTAAAAGATTGAATTTGTTTTTCTACATGGTAACAGCTTGAGTCACAAAAGTTTTGGGGTTTGGGGACATCATACTGAAGACCGTATTCATTCTGATTGGCCAACTGTTTTTAGGTCTTTGGGAAAATTAACATGCAGGCAGCCAAAATCCTTTGTCTTTATGAGCTGTGGAAAACATCAAGACCATCTGAATGTTTGGTTCAAGCTGAGGAATTGAGAATGTGATTCTGGAATCTGAGGATGTGGTTGTCTTTTGGAGGAAGGAAATATTATTAGATGAAAATATGGCAGGATTTTTTATATAACAGAAAATATTCATTATTTCTTAGCTGAATTATATAACAGCAAAAAGGAGTAAACATTTTCCTGTTATTCTATTTAGTATATAATCCAAATTCTGTAAAGGCAAGGATCCTAGCCCTTCCGCCCAGCAATTCCCGGACTTTCTGAATCTGCACTGGGGCCCCGGCTTGGCCTAGGCAATGCGCTGCTCATTCCCTGGGTTTGAACTAGCGTTGCTTTAATCCACAGAGAGTTCGTTGTGACCTTGGAAATTTAGGAACCTTGAGAAAGTTCTGTGTTGCTTTGAGCGGAAGAAGATGGAGAGGGACACTCATGATACTTGACGTAACCTCTTCTAGCACTCTTCCCCATTTGGCTCACAGCTGCTGGGAGCCTGGGTACTCACCACCCAAAGCCCGGCAGAGGAGGCTCAGATGGGGACAGCGTGCGAGAAGCAAGCATGCTCTCCCTCATCCACGTTAGTCGGGGAGAGGCCTCTCTCCAGGGCTAATACATCTTGCCAGACAGACTTCATTTGCTCCTACCTGGCCAGTAATACCTTCACTCGGTGTAAAAGATCAGGTCTAATTTTAAACCCACCCAAACTTCCCTGTTTACATATTTACGAGTGCCTCAGATGCAGCTCATTTTGAGACGAGCTGATTTTGACATGCAGTGGTGTTAATTCATTCACTGAAGCATTAGAATTTTACTGACATTATAACGATTATTTGAGAAAATCTGAGGTCTCAGGACACTCTGCCTTAAGAGGTGGCCTCCAAAATATGAAACTCAGGAGGAATTTCCATCATGCTCCTTTGGTTATTGAAGTTTCTTCTCCCTGGCCCCTCATCCTCTAGGGAAGGAGATATTATACTATTAGCTGAATGTTCACAATTCCTGGGAAAAAGGACATGGCAACTGACAGGACTTACACAGATTCTCACCGGTTCTGCTAACCACATCTATGCCAGACCTTGTTGCTCATTTTCACTGGGGCTATTACGATAGTAGAGAGAGTGGAGTTAGGAGAGAGGGTCGTGGTTGGGTAAAGCAGCCCTTTTCAATAATCAAGCCCAGAGAGAGGTGAGCCCATCCCCATCCTACCATACCAGGATGGTAGGGAGGCCATACCAGGCACCGAGACAGGAAAAAGTGGTTCATCCAGTAATTGAACTGGTCTTCAAATGCTACGTTTTTTGTTTTTTTGGTTTTTTTTGCAGTACGTGGGCCTCTCACTGCTGCGTCCTCTCCCGTTGCGGAGCACAGGCTCTGGACGCGCAGGCTCAGCGGCCATGGCTCACGGGCCCAGCCGCTCCGTGGCATGTGGCATCCTCCTGGACCGGGGCACGAACCCGTGTCCCCTGCATCGGCAGGCAGACTGTCAACCACTGCGCCACCAGGGAAGCCCCCAATGCTACGTTTTTTAAAAGGGGAAATAATCCATTACTGACTTTTACTAGGAGACGTCTTACATAGCTATATATTTATCTAAGAAACATAAATTGAAGTTTTCAGTGTTCTGTGGCTCTTAGCTAAATTTGTTTAAGCATTTTTGCGTGAGGTAGGTTTTGTTAAAAACAGGTATTAGAGACAAAGTCAATAAATGTTAATTGAACCTACTGGCAGCCAGGCATTGTAAACATCTCGCTGAACTAAGTAAAGAACTCCTCAAACCTCGATAGGAGAACATTCTCCATCATAAATAAAGGTATTCTGTACTCTCCAGATTCTTCCCAGGAGGCCAGTGCACTCTGGTCTGAAATCAGCCTCCAAAGGGTGTTTCTCGTTTTCCTTTTTTTTTTTTTTTTTTTTTTTTTTTTTGCGGTATGCGGGCCTCTCACTGTTGTGGCCTCTCCCGTTGCGGAGCACAGGCTCCGGACGCGCAGGCTCAGCAGCCATGGCTCACGGGCCCAGCCGCTCCGCGGCATGTGGGATCTTCCCAGACCGGGGCACGAACCCGTGTCTCCTGCATCGGCAGGCGGACTCTCAACCACTGCGCCACCAGGGAAGCCCTCGTTTTCCTTTTGAGTGGACAAAAAACAAATTTCGAGGATCCAGATGAAGTTTAGGAAGCCATTATATTGCTTGTGTTCTCTTTGATTTTACCTGCAGGGGTTGGGAGAAGTCACTTGTGTTTTTATTATACCTTAGATACCAAACAAGGAGCTTTCCTCTCTCTCCCTGCAGGAAGACAAAAGGGAACTCGAGCTTTCACAGCAGCCTGCAAGCTGTCCCCAAAGGGGCCATGTTTGTCTTGCTCACCTTTGTGTCCCAGGCCCTTGCACAGTCCCTAGCACCTAAGATGCAATATTTGCTAAATGAATGAATAAGTAAGTAAAGCAAAAGGTCAACTGACGAAATTCTCATATGACAACCTTAGGACATGGCTGGACCACAGGGCTACTGAAACCTCTGGTAGGGAAGCTCCATTGTGGGTGCAGTGTTACAGACCTCCACCATCATAATCTGGGCACATTCAATAGCAGAAAGAAAGAGTGCTGTCCCCCAAGTGCTACTTCCTCTTAGGTGTCATTCATAAAGCCAGGGGAGTTAAGACACAGTCTTAAGCATTTGATGAGAACCTTAAAAATTATATTTGACACGACTTTGAGTTTTGAAAGTTAGGTTTCTAAGGAGCCCAGGAGCCAAGGAATCTGGGATAAGAGGCACCGGCTTGCTGTCCTCCTGGCTGCAGCCCACCTCTGTGCCCCGGAGCTCGCACCCTTCCCTGTGTGGACTGAACCCTGTGTGGGCTCAGTGGCAGCTGCAGCTTGGAGGTTAGCTGACTCAGTCTACTCTGGCTTTAGAAAACCACAACAGTTTTAGAAAACCTGAACTCACAAGGAAGCATATTTTCTGATTTTGGGGGGATCTCTGAAAATCTACAGTTGGTACTCAGAGCTATTTCTTGTCATGGCAACGCCCCTGCAGAAGTGGGTTGGGGTGCCTGAGCCCTCCTTTTCTCCCTCAACCTTCGGTCTTAAGTCCTGAAATCACATCATCATCTCTATTGGGAAATTTCCAACAATGAAAGTGCTGCTGGGACACATTCTATTTATTAACAGAGGCATTGCAGCCAGGCTGCAGCTAAAGAGCCATCTCAGTTGCAAGGCTATGCAACTCAATAATGGAAAATGGAGAAAGACATACTTTTTCTTGCCTGGGAAGGGTCTGTGGCAAGCCTGTGTATTTTGTCTTTACATGAAATGAAAAAGCCAGAGAAAGGTAAAAAATTTCAAATGATTCTAATGCTCAGAATCTGAAATCACTACTCTTCTTTACACATATTATCTGATGCTAGAGTATGTCCGTGGAGGAGAAGTTACACAGGAACACAAGAACTGTGCTGCTATTTTCATGTCAATTCTCAAGGTTAGTATTAAGAAGAAAAGAAGACGTCAGAAGCCAAAATACGTGGAAGTATGAAATGTCTCAAATGTTTAGAAAAACACAAATATGCTTTTCATTTACTAATCTTTATAAGGCAAGCAGAAATGATCACTTACTTGGGGAAATGAAAGGACAAACCAAGATACCATTCATCAGACAGCACTGTCCTATAGAAACAGGGTCACACGGGGGTGGGACTTGGTTTTCCCAAGCCCCTCAGAAACCAGCCTTGTCCTTTGGACCTGCGTCTTCTGCTGCAGGCACACTTTCCCGCAGATGTTTGCTGAGCCCCTGCCAGACACCAACCCTGAGTCCACCTCAGTGATGGAGCAGACGATGGGGGTTTCCAGTGTAGTGCGGGAGCCAGGCATTTAAAAATGTGTAAACAAACATAGCACAACAACTCATGATAAGAGCTGTGGAAAAGAAAAAAGAACATGGGCTATGAAAGAATAAAGCGGGGGTGGTGTCAGTAGTGGTAGAGGGTACTTGGGTCAGTGAAGGCCTTTCTGAGGTGACATTCGAGTTGAAACCTGCAGGACGGGGAGTCAGCCATGTGAAGAGCACCAGGTCAGGGGGAGGTGGTGGGGGTTCCAGGCAGGAGGAGCGGCAAGTGTCTGAGGCAGCATACCCTGCTCCTCTCTCTCTCTCTCTCTCTCTCTCTCTCTCTCTCTCTCTCACGCCCTCAAACACGCACCTGTAGCTCCCTTACCTGGAAGCCCACTAATTCTGAGACCCAAGGATTGCTGCACAGGTGGGTAGGAAGCCTCCCATGAAAGAAATACAGATAGAGTAGGACCAGGGGCCCTGGGACAAGGGAAATGGGAGAGGAGGGAGAGAGGGAGGGAGGCCCAGGCGCTGCCACTCACAGAGCTGCTCAGAGCGGCCCGTCTGAAAAGCTCTCCCTGAGTATCTACGATGCCTGTCTTGGAGTCGAGGTGTCATCCTTGCTGTCTCCCTCACTCGTCACCTCTGAGTTGCCAAGTGCCATGGGTTCTATATCCTTACTGACGTCCCTTGACTCCCCCACCACTTTGCTCCAGCCCCTGGCCACTGTCTTGGAGCAAGCTACCATCATCCTTCTCCAGGATAACTGCAACACAAATATTTGGAGAACAAATGCATCAGCAGGACTTCCTGTGGAGGGGCCTCCTGCTGCGAACCCACATATAAATTCAGGCTTTGTCTTTAGAGTGGACAGCCAGCTGTTTGTAGAAAAGCTGGGCTTGCCTATTTCTGGGCCAGATAGAGCAAGAAATCGAGCCCCCTTTAAAATCAAGCTTTTCAGCTCCCTCCTGATGTGGAGCTCGGCCATCCCGCCCAGTCCCTCCTGAGTTGGTGCAGTAGCACCAGCCATTCCCAGCATCACTCTTTCCACTTGCTAAAGGTCACACTGAATTTATGTGGTAGGAGATTTTGCCTTTCTCTCCATCCCTGGCAATCTACCCATAAACTCACAGTTCCCCTGCATCCAGTGAGGTTCTGACAAACACCAGAAGGTCTCAGGCCAGGATGGTCTGTCCACACCCACAGTTCTGCACCCTCCAGACCTTGATGCCAGTTTAGGAACTCCTGAGGCATTGTGCACCCACGAAGCCACGGTAAGCATTCCCATATTGGAGGAGCTTTCCATAGCAAATGTAGCCTTGTCCTGGGCAGTCTGTGTTCAGCGCCTACATATGTTTTCTAAGGGACAGGGAAGGTGGGAGGCGCTGTGCCTGAGCTGCCATAGTTAGGGGGCCCGACCCTAAGGAGAGCAACTCTTCCTGGCAGCTGACGACACAGGGCATCCTATTGCCAGGAGAACTGGAATTCTGATTTCCACACAGCCTGTAACCGCAAGGGAGGCTCCATGTTTTCCCCACAGAAGGTTAAGCCCTTGACCCCTTTAACCATCAGCTTCCATTCTTATACTATATCAACCAATTTACAAACATCTCCAAGTAACTAATGAGTGCTTGAAGTGTCTTCAAGCACACTTCTCAAACCAAGAACAGGATTCTGTATACGAAATCAGTGTCATTATGACCTTCCTTTCTTTCAAAAAGGATCTGAGGTGGATTGCTGCAGCCCAGCAGTGGGTTAATCAAAGATGATTAGAAAAATCAAGATCAAGGGATCAAGGACGAATGAGACTCTACCCTTGAAATCAGTATGGGCTAACACAGGGCTCTGCGGGGACTCCACACTTGGCTCTGGATTGCCTGGTATCCAGGGCAACAAGGAAAACACCACAAAGGCTAAAGGGAAAATGAAACTAGGCGGGCCGCTGATGGAATGACAGGACACGAATCATGTATAAAATACAGCCGTCTGCAGAAGGCTCTGTGTATTTGGCTGGTTGGAGGAACAGCAAGGACCTGACAGTCTGTTCCAGAGACTTGACCTGTGGCCACGTAAGACCTGTCCAGGGTTGGCTTTCTCACAGTCAACCTATGAATAAAAACCATTTTCTTTTGCCTTTCTTCAAATGATTCATCGTAGTGGGCTTTGAATTTCTTGGAGAGAGAGGTCACATAAAATTGTTATTCTTTTATGGAAAATGTTTATGTTCACAGCTATAAAGTAATCAGGCGGTGGATGGAACCCTGGTGATGACAGTACCTAAAAGGGAGGCCAGATTAAGATAGGACCCAACCCTGGTAACTGGGCCTGGGATTAGTCCTGAGATGCTTCTGACCTAGGAAACAGTCTTTGTGAATTCTCGTTTGCAGCCTTTTACGTGGATGAAAATCTAGTTCTCCATGTTGCAAAAATGGGAACTTTTGCAGTGGAAATTTCCATCTGGAGCCAACAGAGTTCTCCAACGTTCCCCTGCAGATGCCTTTGAAAGAAAGATCGATACTGTTTTTCTTTTCAGTAACTTAATCCCACTGTTGGCTTTGTTTCTCGTGCCTTCCTGTTTTTCATGCCCACAGAACCATGCCTGGGCCATTCAGCACAGGAGAGCACATCTGGAAAGTCCAGTATTCAATGGATTCCTGCTCCAGAGTTGAAAACTTGGGGGATGAAGCTGTTGTTGTGAT
The DNA here is from genome assembly GCF_025265405.1 of Mesoplodon densirostris. Lineage (NCBI taxonomy): Eukaryota > Metazoa > Chordata > Mammalia > Artiodactyla > Ziphiidae > Mesoplodon > Mesoplodon densirostris. Next base: position 107,916,321 of record NC_082664.1, read on the forward strand.
AAAAACAAGAGAAACGCTGGGCCAGTGGCTTTTGAGAGCTGCTGCTGCTGCTGGCTATGCAGAGCCCAGCACTAAATATGGCATCTGAGAAACTCCAGCTCAGGAGCAGATGTGAGAGGCACAGTTAAAGCCCTGTGTGTGCCCTGGTGTTCATGAAGCAGCCAGCACTGTCCTCAGGTGGGTACGCGGGGACCAGTGGAAATGAGGAGTGTGTGTACCACAGCGGCCATGACCTGCAGACATACATGTTTCTACCCTTTTCTCTCTGACTCTGGCAAGTGGCCAGATAGCTTTAAAATGTCAAAATCATTGTTTTTAGGACTGATTGGTTAATGAGGCCAAATGAAAGGTAAAAACATCACCAACTTCCACTGCAGGCTCTGAGGGTGATGAAACCTGGAGTTTCTTGAAGCTGAGCTGATATTCAGCCCCGTGGGTGGGCCTGGGGCCCAGAGCAGTGATTCTCAACTTCCCCCTGGAAGCTAAAATGCAGGTCCCTGTGTCCCTGGGCCCCTGGCCCTTTGCCCCAGACTCTGGTTCAGAAGGTGAACCTAATGCAGGGCGTTTAAGAACCACGCTTGGCAAACCACTGGCATTAAGGAAAATGTGGGCTTTATTTAACAGTAACTTACCCATAGACAATTCACTTCTAGGAGCCTCAGGCCCCTTGTCTGTAAATCAGAGCTACTAAGGTCTGACCTGGAGGGTTGCTGTGAAGGTTGGGAATGATGTATGAGCTGCCATAGCAGCAGTAAGCCTGGCCCCCAGTGTGTGGTCAGTAGTGGAACCAGCCTGGTCTCACTGGAGTCAGCAGGGCCACATGAAGGTTTGTGTGGCTCCAACTCAAATTCTTGTATGTCTGCTAACATTTGCCCCCCTCTCCTATTCCTGGGTCCCTCCCCTGCCTGGAGTTGAGTGTCTAGGCTGAACTCTCAGAAGAGTTTTTCCGTATTCCATCTACCCTCCTCAGGGGAGAAATGAGGGAGGGGGAGCAAAGTGGAGACTCCCAAGGGCAGGTGGTGTGCCTTGGCCAGGACAGCTCCGCCTTTTCCTCCATCTGGGCCCTTCAGCGGCCTGCACTCTGCACCCGGGCAGGGCCTGGCACTTACCAAAGCAGCCCCACTCACCTTGCCTCATACTGGCCTCAGAACAACTGTGGGAGTGAAGGAGGGCTTGGGGTTGCTCTTTTCTCTGTTTTACAGATGAGAAAACTGAGGCCTCTTGCCTCGATTCTTGGGCCACTCCATTCCATTCTCAACACTGTCCTCACAGTGATTAAAAAAAAAAAAATCCAAAGAACAAATATAGACCTATTATGCCCTACTTAAAATTCCCTCAGTGGCTCCCAGATGCTTAGAGCCAGGTTCAGAAAACTTTTTCTGCAAAGGGCAGGTGATAAGTATTGTAGGCTTTGTGGGCCAAGAGATAAAAATCGAGCTACTATGTAGGTACTTAACCTAGCAAGAGAGGAAACAAATGTCCACAAACTTTTGCTGATGAAATTTAAAGTATAATAATAATAAGTATATTTTTTGGGTAATCTAGTTCTACTAATGAAAATAATGGATTTCTTTTTTTGTGGGGAGGATAAAATTTCACTTAGCTGCGGTTCAAAGTCAGTGTTCTCTATCAAATCAATTTACGATCACCTGTAAAATGATTACAGATTGTATAATCATCTGTAGAAAACCATTTTTAACTAAGGGGCCACACAAAAACAGGTAGTGGGCTGGATTCAGCTTGCAGGCCAACATTTGGTACCCTAGCTTAAAGGATCAAGTCTCAGCCTCTTAACTTGCAAACATGGCAGCGAGGTCATTCCCAGCCACTCCTCTGCAGACAGGTACCCCAACTACTTTTTGCTTCTTAAATAGGCTTCACTCTCTTGCCCCTGAGTCTCCTCTTCCACCTCGTTTCCAACATGGGAATTCTTGTCTCTGCTAGGCTATGCTCTTTTTCAAGAATACTTATCTGGACACATTCCCTAATCCCCTTTCTCCCATTGATCACAGTGTGGACCTGTAGCACAATACTGAGCACATAATATAAGAGTTAGGGGTTTACAGTCTGTAATTCCCCTAACTGGGACTGGGACTCTCTTAAGGGAAGGGGCTATGGCATGCCTATTATACTCAATGCACATGCCCCCAAATAGGGAGGGGCTCTAGTGACCCTGTCCCAGGTCTTCTAACTATGGGACCGTGTTTCTTGCACCACCTCCACTGTGGGCCACCCATCAGCCTTGAAGGCACCGTGTTCTTACTCCCCACCACACCCTTGGCCTCAGCTGATTGATCTGGGGTGGGCACTGGATCCAAGCCAGGTCTCTCAATTTTTCCCTGAGAACTTCCAAGCTGTGACTGAGAAATGGCAGCAGGGGTAGGAAGTAAAACTCTGGGGGGCTGGCCACCATGATTTCCATCTTGAGGGGAGATGCTGCCATGAGAGAGGAGTAGGGGGAGGTGCAGAGAGAAGCAGGCAGGACTCCTGGGCAGAGAGAGCCCTGGTGGCATTCGAGTCTGGCTTTGGCACTTTCTCCCAAGTCTCCACTGTGTTCCTGTCCTGCTAATCACGTGCCTGTCAGTGCTTCCTTGGAAACCATAAGACAATAGACAGTCCTTTATACCTGAGCTAATTTGAGTTGTATTGTCAGTGGCAACCCAAAGACTCCTACATATCCTTATCTTGGCATTCTCTCCACTGTGCCACTGGTTTTCAAACCTTTTTAAAGCACAAGAAGCCCCTGTTCAAACAAAATCTTACTTGGGCCCAAGCTATAAAATAGATGATAGCATAGAGTAGACTGCACAATATGGACTGCCTGATGCTAAATCCCCGCTCTGATGACTCCTAGCTTTGCAATCAAGGCTGAGACACTTATCCTCTCAGCCTCAGTTCCCCTCTTTGCAAAAACAGAGAGTAGGGCTATCCAACCCTTAGGGTTACTATAGGGCTTAAATAAGTTAATAGATAAAAATCATTTAACTCACTGCCAGAGATATAACAATCACTCGATAAGCATTAGCTTAAAAGTGGGGGATAGAGAAACCCAGAGCAACTGCCACCCTCAGCTACATTTCTCACCTCTTCCCTCACCGTAATGTCTTTGGCACATGTGTAATGTTTAAAATTATCTGAAATGATTGGTTTAATATATCTTCCTGCCTAGACTAGAAAGTCACACAAAGACATGAATCATATTTATCTTGGTTATTCATTGTCTTTCCCCAGTTCTGCCTAGCACAGTAATTGGCCCATAGAAGATATCCAATAACTACTGTTGACTAATTGATAATAAATATATGTTATCTCATTAAAAAATAGGCACCACACATGATACCAAATCTGATGCTTTTTGAAGCAGAATCAGAAGTCATAAAAAGAGAAAAAAAGGCTTGACCTATAGGACAGCCCACTCAGAACTGAAGTTAATTCTTTTGGTTTGGGCAGTTATATTACTTAAAGGTTCCCAGGTTTTCACCATTTTAAAACTAATTAATGTAATGAAAACACAACATGACAGAACTTATAAGATGCATTTAAAGCAATAATAAGAGGATAATTCATAGCCTAAAACACTTATATCAATAAAAATAAAATCCCAAATGAATTAAATTCCCAATTCAAAAAGATAGGAAAGACTCCAACAGAGTAAAACAAAATAAGTCACAAAGAAAGAAAGAATAAAGATAAAATCAGAAATTAATGAAATAGAGAATAGGAAGGCAATTTATCCATAGAATTCAAATCCTGTTTCTTAGAAAAATTAACAAAATAGACAAACCATTAACTAACTCAGTAAAGAAAAAAAGTGAGAAAATCCAAATAAAAAACTAAGAATTACAATGGGAAAATAACTATTAAAAAAGTAGAAATTAAAAAAATCCATGAGACTACTTGGCAAATCTCTATGCAAATCAATCTGAAAATGTGAATGAAATAGATAAGTACCTAGAAAAACACAGTTTACCAAAATGACCCCATTAGAGATAGAAAGCTTCAACAAACCAATTTGTTTGTAGGAGAAATAGAGAAGATTGTCCAGGAATTTTCCCCCCTAAAAGCACCATGCCTAAAGAGTTTTACACGTGGTACAAACTTTCAAAGACTAGATAGTTTTAATGTTGTATAAAATCCTTCAGTGCATAGAAAATAAAGGTAAACTTCCAAATTATTTTTATGAAGCAAAATAACATTGATACTTAAACAAATATCACTTACAAATATTGGTGCAAAATATTTGCAAAAAATAAATATTAGCAAACAGAATCAACATCACATTGAGAATAATTCATTATGACTAAGGGGATTTATTCCAGGAATGCAAGGTTGGTTCAATATTATAATAAAATGTACCATATTAAGTGATCTAAGAAGAATCATCTGATTATCTCCATTGATGCTGACAAAGCCTTTGATCCAGCAATTATTTCTAATTAAAAAAAACTCATGAAAATAGAAATTCATGGATACTTCCTTAGCATGATAAATATACATAAATCTTTGTCCAAAGCCAGCATATATTAAATGAGGAATAACTAGAGGCATTTCCATTAAGATCAGGAACAAGGCAAGGATGCCTATTATTCCACATTATTTATTATTGTTCTGGAGGTATGAACCAACTCAATTAGACAAAATAAGTCAATCAGAGGCATAAAACTTGGAAAACAGAAAGTAAAACTGTTTGCAGATGATGTAATAGTACACCTGGAAAACTTGAGAGAATTGGTGCTCAAATTAACTCAAGCAAGAAAAGAATTAAGCAAACTAGCAGAATATAAAATTAACACAGAGAAAACTATAGTCTTTGTATACACAAAAATAACCAGTCAAAAGGTGTAACAGTGGATAAAACTCCACTTATAGTAGCATTAAAGAAGATAAAACGCTTAGAAATCCACTTAGTAAGAAATGTACAAAACCTATATGAGGAACACATTAAAATGTGCCTGAATGTTACAAAAGTAGACATGAATACATATAAAGACATCCCTTGTTCTTTGGTAGAATGACTCAACATCATAATGATGTCAATCCTCCCAATGTCCATTTACAAATAAAACAATTCTCCAAAAAATACCACCAAACTTTTTATGGAGCTAGATAAGATGATACCAAAATTCATGTGGAAAGATAAAGATGCCAGAATATCTAGAAAACCTGATATGCTAAAACCACGAGGGAGGCTTCCCTGGTGGCACAGTGGTTAAGAATCCGCCTGCCAACACAGGGGACATGGGTTCGAGCCCTGGTCCGGGAAGATCCTACATGCCGCGGAGCAACTAAGCCCGTGCACCACAACTACTGAGCCCACAGGCCTAGAGCCCGTGCTCCACAACAAGAGAAGCCACCGCACTGAGAAACCCGTGCATCGCAACAAAGAGTAGCTCCCACTCCCCACAACTAGAGAAAGCTCGCATACAGCAATGAAGACCCAACGCAGCCAAAAAATTAAAAAAAAAAAAAAAAACACGAGGGGAGTCTAATCCTACCAGGTACTGCATCATGCTATGAAATCTCTATAATTAAGGCAACGAGGTACTGGGATTGAAATAAACGAAGAGAAAAGTCGAATAGAAAGAAATCCAGAAATAGACTCAAGTACATGTGGAAATGTAGTATGTGACAAAAGTGTTAACTCACTGGAGCATAGGTGGACTCTCTAATAAAATGGTGCTGGACAACTGGGCAGCCATTTGGGAAGAAGATAACATTAGATCCATACCTCATGCCATCCACACAAACTCCAAATTTAAAAAAAATAAACATAAGTCCTAGAAGAACACACAAAGAGTTCCTCTATAAACTGGGTGTACAGAAAGAGTAAAATAAAATAAGATTGATAAATTACGCTATGTACAAATTTAAAGTTATTTTCTTAGTAAAGAATAATTGATAATTTATTTAAAAACCTATGTGCATAAGAGGATTACTGTACCTTTTACCCCAAAAAGTGTGAGCTGAGATCGACTGCAAAAGTGATGTCATCTTACCTAAATAAGCCACTTGTAAAGTTTTATTTAAAAAGAGCTTGGTGGAGGGAGAGAAAGCTACCTGTGAGAAAGGGTGGGAGGGTTTTTTTCCACATTAGTTGGGCTGCAGCTTTACCTTCTTCAGTTTCTTGTGGGCCCTGCTCTTGTTCCCCTGTGCCAGGTCAGCCCACCCCAGGAGCCGGTATGTCTCTGCCACCTCGGGACTGAGATCGCCAAACACTGCCACTTTGGCCTCCAGGGACTCTCTCAGGATGGAGGTAGCTCTCTGTGAAAGGAACAAAAAGCTGTCTGGTTAAATAAAAAGTTCAAAGCTGGATAAAGATCAGTGCCTCCTAAGAAAATGATGTAACTGATATGTATTTTCACTTTTTAGGGGAATGAGTTTGGCTAGAGTGTCTCATGAGCTGAGCCTACTTTCCTCCTTAAATAGGAATCAGGAAATAATATACATGGGGTGAGGGGGTGTTGCGGGGTACTGGAATGGTTTGAACTCTGAAGAGAGAATGCATAAAGGACCCCTGGAGAAAAAGCCATCTCAGATGTTACAGGAACCCATTTTAGTTGAGTAGTAAGAAGAAAAGCTAACATGTACTGCATCGTGTCCTTTATGTGGCAAGAACCGTGCTAAACAGTTTATGTGTGTGAGCTCATTTAACTTGCACCATCTCCTTTAGATAAGGACAATTTTAATCCTTGTTTGCCAGAGGAGGAAACTGAGGCACAGAGCAGTCAAGAAACTTGCTCAGAGTCAGACAGCCCATCAGTGGCAGATCTAGGATCTGGATCCTGCCAGTTTTAATCCCTCTTAGTTGCAGGCTCTTCTCCCTCTGTGCACAGTGATGTTCTTATGTAAGTGAAAACTACAGTTTCCTGGCATTTATCTACTTACAGAACATCCAGAACATATTCCAGGGTTTTCCATTTCTCACAAGAAATAGTTCAGGAAACCAAAAGCAAACATTCCAACATGGTGAAAAGTTAAATATATTTGACATCTTGTTTGGTTTATCTGATTTATTTATACCAACATGGAATACAAAATATGAGTTGGTATTAATCTCTTCAGTCATACAGCAAGACATACAGAGGGAAAGCCCTGTATGTCGGTCTCCCATGTTTCTCCTGAAATTCTTCTACAATCTTCTACATGAAAGCATGATTACAGGTAGAGATCACAAACGCCCAATATAAGAGCCGAATAGGGACTTCGCTGTTGGTCCAGTGGTTGGGACATCACCTTCCAGTGTGTGTGGGGGTGTGGGTTTGATCCCTGGTCGGGGAGCTGGGATCCCACATGCCTCACGGCCAAAAGCCAAGGCACGGAACGGGGGTAATACTGTAACAAATTCATTGAGGACTTTGGGGATGGACCACATCAGGGAAATCTTTAAAAAAAATATATGGGAGAAATAAGTGGATCTTAAAAGAAAAATAGAGCCGAATAAAGCAGGAACCAGTGAAGGCGCCTTGCCCACCGCATAGTCCTGAAGGCATCCTGCTGGCGCTCCCCAGATAGAGGAGTTTGCAAGGCCTTTACTCAGTTTATTGGCAAGAATATGAATTAGGTGCTGGGGGTGGGATCAGGGAACCATGGTGAAAGGCACTGTTAAGGCAGAAACAATCTCTCAGATGGAAAGATAAATCACTGCTGGGGAAGAGAAACTGTAAATTGTGAAGTGTGTGACCCACCTTGGTATGGGTCTTGCCTGATGCTAAAGCCTGTCATGTCCCTTCCCAGTGTCTGTGACGCAACTGTTGGGTTTGGCAATTTTTCCATGAAAATTGGTTGTCAGGCTTGGAGGAGCCAATGATGGAAAGAAGAGCCAGACACCTTTTCCTAAATGAAGCTCTCAACGCCATTTACAGCCTGATTGGGGAAACTAGAGATAGATGTGCACGAACTTGAATGGCAAGTCGAGATGGCAATGGAAGAGATGCCACATGGATATGGGTTTAAAGGAAAGAGACTGTGACAGTCTCTGAGAGTTAGAAAAGCTTAATGGAGAGAAGTGAAGAATAAATAGGATTTAGGTGGACCAAGAAGAGGGCATGGGAACCTGGGAGCACAGTGGGAGCTGGGGGACATTCAAGGCCAGTGAGGGGATGAATTTGACTATAGCAGAGAAAGTAGGAAGAGGAGCAGAGGGAGATGAGACAGGAGTCACGGGCTGGGGTGGTGGTGGAGACCTTCATGCCAGGCTGAGGAGTTTAGATTTTCTTATGGGGAATAAGAAGAGGGCATGGGAACCTGGGAGCACAGTGGGAGCTGGGGCACATTCAAGGCCAGTGAGGGGATGAATTTGACTATAGCAGAGAAAGTAGGAAGAGGAGCAGAGGGAGATGAGACAGGAGTCACGGGCTGGGGTGGTGGTGGAGACCTTCATGCCAGGCTGAGGAGTTTAGATTTTCTTATGGGGAATAAGAAGTCAGAGAAGCTTCCTGAGCAGCAGAGCAGCACAACTAGAAGAGTATCTTAACATGGAGTATCTTTTAACCTGTGGCAAAGTAAACTCCACTTACATTTTACCTTAAAAGGCATTTTCCTTCCCAAGGATCACCTTCCTGTTGGCAAAGGGTCCTAGCCCACATGTAGGCTGTGACACATCTGAGGTAGTCTGAGCACATCCTTGTGCTCGTGCCTGGGACTGTCCTTGGGCCCAGCCCCATTGGCCAGCTCCTGCTGGAACCCACAGTGAGGTCTGTAACCAAGAGTGAGCATAACACAAGGTGACACATTTGGTTGGACAGATTGTGTCACGCACAAGGGTGCCTGGCAGGAGAATGAGGAGGGCTGAAGTCCGGCCCGTGTTCCGCTCTCTAAGCAATGCGCCCTAGCACAGACTGCACCCACCTGAGGAAGAGGCAGCTTTGTCTATTCTTATAAGGGCACCAGAAGGGCTGGCAGCGGCTGTAGAATGCAAAGAGCCAGTTTGTTAAAATCTCCAGGGGAGACCTCAGGAAGTGAGGTACATCTTTAGATCAATGCCACTGATTTGGGCGACTTGGGCAAGGGCAGTGACGCGTGGCAGTGGTGATGACAGACACCAGCGCAGGAAGCCAGACAGGAAAGGGGAAAAGGGTGGATGCCCTGTGGCAGCCAGAGCAGTCACACAGCCCATAGCCAAGCATCCATCCACCCATTGGCTCAACGCTCCCCCACCACGAATAAGAGAGTCCCTGCTGTCATGGAATTTGGTCTAGTCAGGGAGAGACAGTAACCGTCCACAATATATTATTGTAATACTCTGTTATATAATTATATCAGACAGGATTCTATGATGAAGAATAGTGGAGAGAATCTAATGAAGACTGAGGGAGGGGAATCAGGCAAGCTGGTGAGTCCTGAAGGATGGATCTGCATTAGCCAGGAGATCAATGAGGAAGAACCTTCCAAGAGCAGGAGACAAAAGCTGACACTGCCCAGAAGTGGGGATTAGAAAAGGCCACTGTGGCTGGAACACAGATCAAGGGAGGGGGCAAAAATGAGACTGGAAATGTCAGCAGAATCCATAATGTGCAAGGTATTGTGGGCAATGTGGGATTCTGGCTTATCTTAAGGGCACTGAGGAGTCAGTGTAGTATTTTACAAATGGGGATCCACTGATCAGATCTGCTTTTTGCAAAGATCACCATGGTTTCCTTATTCAGAATGGATTAGAAAAGGGCAAGAGTGGAAGCAGCAGCTGGGGAACAAGAGTTTGTCAGAGAGGTCCAGGTGGGAGATGATGACTGATAGAGGTGGAGACGGCAACCAATGGATGGATTCAAGGGGCATTTTGAAGGTAAAAATGACTGATGAGCTGGAAGGGCTAAGGCATGATGGGGACAGAATTCCCCTCAGATTTCTGCCCTGAGCACTCCACATAGAACTTCTAGAGATGTTCTAGAATCTGAGGCCCCTGGAAGGCCCCTCTCTACTTGGTTGGGTGATCCAGAAAAATATGGAAACTCCATTTGTTATGGTTACTGTAGCCCAACTTTGGCCTGACGAACATTCATGCATCTAGATTAAAAACCTATGTTCCTTAAGCTCACATCAACTGAGAGAAGGGTGAGGGATTGAGGGTTAGGAGAGAGCTGTGGGGGAGAAGGTCTACATAACAGCAGAGGAAATAAAAAGGTTTTCATCTCAAGGATTTGCCTTGACAGGTTAGAGGTTTTTTGTTTTTTTTAAAAAATTTATATATTTATTTGGCTGCGTCGGGTCTTAGTTGCGGCATGTGGGATCTTTCATTGCGGCGTGTGGGCTTCTTTCTAGTTGTAGCATGCGGGTTTTCTCTCTCTAGTTGTGGCACACAGGCTCCAGGGTGCGTGGGCTCTGTAGTTTGTGGCATGTGGGCTCTCTTGTTGAGCCGTGCGAGTTCAGTAGTTGTGGTGTGCAGGCTTTGTTGCCCCACGGCATGTGGGATCTTAGTTCCCTGACCAGGAATCGAACCCGCGTCCCCTGCATTGGAAGGCGGATTCTTTACCACTGGACCACCAGGGAAGTCCCATTGACAGGTTAGAGTTGAAAAAAAATCTGTATAAATGAAGCATGTGGGTGTCTGGTAGTTGTTAGGCTTTTTATGGAATAAGTTCCCAAAGGTTTAACTACCAATGAATATAAATTCTGTGTCTGGTTCCATTTTTACAAGCCATGGAAAACATGCCTGTATGGTTCAACGGACAGTGAGCCGTAACTTCTGCACTGTGTAGTTCTTATTAGATATGCAAATTTCATCCATTAGCTAAGATAATGAGAGGAATTAGATACACTAACTTCCACCCTCTATGCCAGGCAGAACCACAGGCTGCGGTAAGCAGAGTCTGTCCACTGGGTTCTCAAGGTTTCTAGTCCTTTAAGATACTCCGCAGGTGGACATGGCATCTACATTCTCATGAACTTTTTTGTTTCCCGAGAGCAAATATCTGGGAGCTGCCCAAGAGTGGCTGCCTGGCCTTATTTATCCCTCTCCCCATGGAGCCTGGCACATGCCTTGCACATGGTAGATGCTTAATGCTTTCAGAGTGCAGGAGTAGCCCTTTGGATATCAACTGGGTTGCCCAGGTAAATAACTAGTCAGCTGTGGTCCAAACTCACTTACCTCTTTTTGTCCAGTGACTTGTAGAAAATGGCAATAATCATCTTGAATTGAAAGAAATTTGGCTTTTCCTATCTCTTCAGCAGCCTTAAGATTAGCCATGCTATCTTGAAAATACTGCTCAGCCACATCTGAAGAAAAGCATCACAACAACAATGTTGAAAACAGCTTGCAGATTTGAAATGGAAATAGAATAAGTATGTGTTTAGTCATGGTGAATGATCTGAAAATAATAAGTAATTGGACAAGATAACCCAGTTAAGGAAACTGTCTTTTGTCAATTAATCTGACTGTTTTATTAGACAGGGTCTAGTTCTCAGAAAGATACTGCAATTTATTTTCGTTGGTTTTCATACATCTTCCCTTTCCCAGTGATACAGTAAGCAAAGTTAATGCAAACAGGGAAACTATCCCCTAGACCTGACACATTGTTAAGTTTTCAGATCGATTAACCATTAATTCTTTGTAAAAGTCTGGTTGCTCCTCACTGGGTTTAGGACTCCAAGGATCCACTGACTTTAATGGACTCTGTAATCTTGGAATGTAACTTGATAACCCTAAAATTCTGGAAAATATGGCTGACATGCTGCTGAAGGAAAAACCTCAACCATTCCAAACACTTAAACATACTGGTTATAATATAACAAAAATATTTGAAATATTTGCAAACCTTGAAAGCAAAAAAAGGAAAATCTCAGGTATGGAAAATGAAGAGGAAACTAAAAGCCAAAGCAGGGAGGGGGAGCTAAAGCTGAATGGTCCATGAGGGGATTAGGAAAAACGTGTACTGTATTCCCAGATGGGGTTTGATAAGCCTGAGTAGGGCTGGAGATGAAGCCTGAGGCCTCTGTGTGGTAGGAAGCTGGAATGGGGCTCCCTGCAAAAACCCAGTGTTATAGGCAGATTTCTAGGATGTCCCCAAATGACCCTCAACCTTGATTATGCCCTCCTCTTTGATTATGGGTGGAACTTATAAATATGCTGAGATATTACTCCTGTCATAAGATTACGTTATACGGCACAGTTGACTGTGAGAAAGCAAGATTACCCCTTGGGCCTAACCTAATGACACCAGCCCTTTAAAAGCAGAGTTTTCTTCAGTTGGAGGCAGAAAAGGAAGGCAGAGAGATTCGAAGCATGAAAGGGATTTGAAAAGGAGGTTCTCCATTGCTGAGATGGAGGGAACCATGGTACAAGGAACCAAGAGTGGCCCATAGGAGCTGAAAGAGGTCAATAGTCAGCAAGAAAATGGGGAGCTCAGTCCTACAACCACAAAGAACTGAATCCTGATAATAACAGGGATGAGCTTAGAAAAGGACCCCATGATCCAGATGAGAATGTAGCTGGCTGACAACTTGATTTTAGCCTGAGCAGAGACGCCAGCCTTACCATGCTAGACTTCTGACTGACAGAATTGTGAGCTTAAACTGGGTGTTTAAACAACCATAATTTGCTATGCAGCAAAAGAAAACCAATCTAGCCAGGAATCCCTAAAATTGAGATAAGAACAATTGTGTTGGTCCAAGGAGAAGCCTCAAGGCTGTCCCTCCAGAGGCCATGGCTAGAAAAAGAGCATCTGAAAGAAACTGGGACACTGCACGTGAGACACGCACATGTTTGAGGGCTGAATCTGCACCACCTACATGATTTGGAAGTTCTTTTTTTGTTTTTTGTTTTAAATTGTTCCACATCACTCTCCCTCCCTCCCTCCTTCCCTCCTTTCCTTCTTTCCTTCTTTCCCACCCTCCCTCCCTCCCTTCCTTCCTGCCGTGCTGCCAAGCTTGTGGGATCTTAGTTCCCCGACCAGGGACTGAACCCAGGCCCATGGCAGTGAAAGCACAGAGTCCTAACCACGGGACAGCCAGGGAATTCCCTTGGTTTGGAAATTCTGAACCAATAAATTAAAGTAGAAACTAAGGGCTTAATCTCCAAAATATACAAGTAACTCATACAACTCAACAACAAAAAAAAACAAACAACCTAATAGAAGAATGGGCAGAAGACCTTAATAGACATTTCTCCAAAGAAGACATACAGATGGCCAGTAGGCACATGAAAAGATGCTCAACATCATCACTAATTATTAGAGAAATGCAAGTCAAAACTACAAAGAGGTACCACCTCACACCGGTCAGAATGGCCATCGTTAAAAAGTCTACAAATAACAAATGCTGGAAAGGGCATGGAGAAAAGGGAGCCCTCTTACACTGTTGGTGGTAATGGAAGTTGGTGCAGCCACTATGGAAAACAGTGTGGAGGTTCCTCACTGTTACTCAGTGTAGAAACTTCTAGCACTTAATTCTTTTCCACCTTTTCATATTAATTTATTATGCTGAGTCTTGCCAAGATCAAAAAAACCCAAAAAACAAAAAACCACTGGTGGAGGAGAGGATGCTGGGAAAGCTGTAGAAGGCAAGAAGCATCTAGAATCCCCCGGGCTTATTTTTTTCTTCGGAAAAAAACATCAGAGGGCCTGGCAGATGGCGGCAACTGTGGACCACTTAGGAAAAAAGAAAAGCCCACTTACCTTGTTTCCTCTAAGTCTTAAACATAGTTCATTTTCATTTTATGTGGATGATACTAAGAAGTCAGACCATTTCTTTGATAGAATAAGTACAAAATCTTAAGATGTTTTTTGAAAAGAAGCTATTAGCATTTATTAATGAATCCTGTTGAGACATTTTATAAAGAGAAATATGCATTCCTGGCAAGCTCTGTCTCCAAACGGTTTTTACTTAGGTAAAACTAAAAATAGAATTACCGTAGGATCTAGCAATCCCACTCCAGGGCATATACCCAGACAAAACTATAACTCAAAAAGATACATGCACTGCTATGTTCACAGCAGCACTATTCACAGTAGCCAAAATGTGGAAACAACCTAAATGTCCATTGACAGATGAATGGATAAAGAAGATGTGGTACATATATACAATTGAATATTACTCAGCCATAAAAAAGAATGAAATAATGCCGTTTGCAGCAACATGGATGCAACTAGAGATTATCATACTAAGTGAAATAAGTCAGAAAGAGAAAGACAAATACCATATGATATCACTTATATGTGGAATCTAAAATATAGCACAAATGAACCTATCTATGAATTAGAAACAGACTCACAGACACAGAGAACAGACCTGTGGTTGCCAAGGGGACTGGGGGTGGGGGAGGGAAGGACTGGGAGTTTGGGGTTAGCAGATGTAAACTATTATACAGAGGATGGATAAACAACAAGGTCCTACTGTATAGCACAGGGAACTATATTCAATATCCTGCGATAAACCATAATGGAAAAGAATATAAGAAAAAGAATGTCTATAAAGTAGAAACTAGCCTGAAACTGGAAAAATTATAGGACTCCAGCACAGAGGTAGCAAACTTATTCCATAAAGGACCAGATGGTAAATATTTTAGGCTTTGAGGACTAAATGGTCTCTACTGCAGCACAAAAACAGCCAGAGGTGACACGTGAAATTGAGCTTGGCTGTGCGCCAAGAAAACTGTTTACAAACATGGGTGGGGAGCTACATTGGCCTGTGGACCCTAAGTTTGCTGACCCCTGCTCTAGCAGAGGGAAATGTGATTGTCTTCCTCCCTCAGGGACGTGGGACACCTCCTCCCACCACCCTGAAGTGCCTGCTGGAGACAACCTCACGGGGACACATGACAGTACATAAAGTGTGTTGGGGACGATTGTGAACCATACATACAATGGTCTACTTAACATTTCCATTTGGAAATCTCATATGTACTGTGTAGCACAAATACACATGAGCAAAAAGATCAGATGTTTTCTTTGGCTTCTTTAGACTTCCTCTGTATTTGGTTATTTTCCCTTTCTCACCTCTAATATTGTTTTTGTGCTTTCTCCCCATTTTTCTTGATTAGACAGGACAGTGTATTATCTATTTGGATATTCTTCCAAAGGGTGGGCCCTCCAATTAGTTTTTCTCAGACTGTGATGTGAATGCCAGGTGCTTCCAAAGAGGCCTCCATGAACGCAGGGCTCCAGAATTCACAGAGGAGCAAGGAAGGGGCCGGCCTGTGCAGACTGTGGTCGCTTCTGGAGGCGGGAGTGAGTGGGAAGGGGGGGCAGGCTCTGCAGGTCAGGGGCTGCCTGCGTCAGGCTCTAGTGCTGCCACCTTCCGGCTGTGCGCCTCCATTGTTGGCCTCGGCTATTTCACCTCAAAGGGGAACCTTTAGGCTAGCGCCTCCATTATAGGGTTGTTGTAAGGAGTAAATGGGTTAATGCACACACAACTGATGATGTGCCTGACACCTAGTCAGTGCTCAGTAACTGTTAACCATTTTAGTTTCAGGGAGTTTCGATCACTGTGGCTATGAGTCTCCCTCACCCATACTAGGCTGACCAGCAGGCACACTGGAAGCAGAGATGGACATGGAGAGGACAGGAACACTTGGAAAACAGACAGAGTGGTCAAAAGGCACAGAAGCCTGGGATCATGTGCAGATAGACGGCTCCGTACACCTCAAGAGCTCTGAGAACAGCCCTGAAATTCACAATGAGCGCGGTGGGTCTCCAGAAAAGATTCAGGTACATCCCATGTGATCTGTTGTAGAAAGGAGAGAAGTAAACACTTGGCAAATGTGTCTGTCAAATCCAGGCAACCTAAAGAAAACTTAGGTGTGAAAACAAGTAAGTTTCATTTATCTGCAAGATTTACTTTGCTTAGGATCTAGGCAGTTGCCAGATAGAAGCGAGAATTAGGCTGGGACGTGCTGCCTTTCAGAGAGGTCTCGGAGCTGACTGGCCCCAGACTTTGTGACTAGACAGAAGTCTATTGAACTGGAGTCCCTGCTCCACTCTTTCAATGGGGGGTCTATCCACTGCCAGACCAGCAGATGGATTTCTAGAGTATTACTCAAATTTTTTCTTGGTAGGAGAAAATTTTACAACTGTACATGAAAAATGTTACATCTCTTTAGTCCTTGCTGGCTCATGGGAGAAAATATTACAGATTAAATGTTCAGACTACATATTAACTTTGGTTGTTTTGATAATCTGATGACAGCAAATGTGGGGATGATGTGGCGCTTATTTTGTTGATTCTAAAAGCATTACAGAGATGTATGTTCCATGTCTAAAAATTAACAAGTTTATTCAGGAATGGAGTACTGCTGATATTTTAATTTTCTGTCTAATTGGGAATTAACCAAAGAATGTAACTGAGCCCTTCTTGAAGAGTAGAAGTTTTTCCGAGTCTCAGCCTCGTTCCCCAGAGATGAGCCCTTGCTCTGAAGACCTGTAGTTGTAAAGGGCATAGGAAGGAGTTGGGACTGAACAGGTAAGAAATGAGTTTCTGACCCTGGGATTTTGCAGAAGAAGTGGTGCCAGGCTCAGAAAAAGGAAGAGATCAAAAGGGATGGGAAGCATTTCCCTCCTTTCCTGGGTAAGGAGCTGGTCTCCCAGACACAGGTGGACATAGCTGCACTTTGTCCCTTTCCAGCCCCTCTCTGGTAAAGATCTCCCACTTCTTAGTATTCCTTCCCCTGGCAGTCACATGCTGACCAAGCCCCCCTCCCCCCACAAAACCACCCCATTTCGGCTGGTCCCCTAGAGCTTAGTGCCAGATGCCCCTTTCCTTTGTCTACCTGATCTCACAGGATGCTGGGAGAAAGGAAGCTCCTTGGCCTAACTCATGCTAGTGTGTAAATGGCTCAAACCTCTAACTCAGGGAGGCCTAGTCACATTTTCCAAAGAGGATGCTTGTTAGCATATTTGGATCTCTGGAAGAGGGACTGGAAGTGAGGGAGGAAGGAAGGGGTTGGGGGAAGGAAGGAATTTATTACTCAAACTAAGGCTACATGGCTACTGAAGTGGAGAAAAGCTAGGCTTTGTGGTGAGATGTCAGCGACAGGCCCTGACTGGGAATCTGCCCTCTGGGGTCAGCTCCTAAGGTTGCTGCTCCCCTTTCCCCATTTCAGAGTCCTCAGCTTCTCAAAAGGTCCAAGTTTCTTCCATTTCTGTTCCTGGGAGGTCTTTAGTCACCGGGGGGCAAGACCAGGGAGGAGGGGTCTCTGACAGCTGTTGTCACATACAAGCGGACCACATGTCAGGCATCATGTCAGGACCCTTATGTATGAGAACAGCCTAGGGCTCGGGAACAGTGGAAGGTCCAGGGCACACACTGTGGGCGTCTTCCCTGTCTGTAAACTTGAAACCACTTTTATTTTTACCTGGGATATAGGAAAGCTCTTTTATTGCAAGACCCTGACTTATTTTCCCCCATCCCCCAGGCCCCTAAATTAGCTTTCTGAACTATGAATCCCATGATTACTCTTTGAGGGGAGAGCAAATTTGTCCTATTATTACAGCTAAGGAGTGACTCCCTAAGAAGCAGAGCTGGTTCTCCTGGGAGTGGGAATCCCCCAGGAGGTCCACCTGGCACAAGTGACAGTGGGGTTTCCAGAGGGACAGGAGGTCACAGCCCCTGGGGTGGGATGCCACTTCTTGGCACAGACCTTGTGCCTGAAGTTGGGTGTGGGTTCACAAAGAGCCTCGGCAACCTGATGCTGGTGGCCTCGGCAACAGATGAGGTCATTTTCTAAAGCTCAGGAGCATGACTTAGCTTGTAAATCTGAGCCTTAGTGGCACAGGTGTTCCAAGGCCATGAATCTTCTCCCATTTTCATTCCCGCAGAATGTCGGGGCCGTCTGTGAGTTAGGGTGAGGGGGTAAGTGTGGCCCAGCGGGCAAGGTGGCTTAATGTCTCCCAGAGGCCCCTTCAGACTCTATTCCATCTGTATGTTCACATACAGGCAAAAGAAAACAGGGCTCCATTCAAAGAGCAAGAGGAATGTGGGGTTACGATTTGGCACCCAGGAGGTCAGGAGGCTTTTAATTAAAATAAATTCCAGCGACCCTGGGCTCATTTTCTTGAGGCTGTCCCAAGGCAAGAGTTGGAATGGTGAGGACAACTCTCATTATGAGGGAGGCCTGTGTGTACAACGTGACAATTATCTTTTGTAACAGTCTTCAGAAACTGTACTCTGCACTAACTGCAAAAGCATTAAGGACCCCAGGGAATTTGAATATGGAAACTCTCAAATCCTAGCCTGGCATTAACCCAGAGGAGCGCTATCACCCAGTGAACAAATGGATTGAACCCATTTAGACCCTGCTGGGAGCTGCCTGGGGCTTTGCACAGGCAGCTGCCCTGAGGCTGCCTGCCAGCCTTGTGGGGGCCACAGAGTAGCCTGAGGGCAGGCGAAGCCCCGGACAGGCTGACTCCTCATTGCATGGCCCTCAGTGGTCCACACTGGAGACCACCTTCAAGAGGAACGTTTTCATAGGGCCTGGACAGGGCATCCGGGAGCAGCAGACCTGCTGCTCCTGAGCTGTGTGGTCCCTGGAAGTCCATGGCCATCTCTGGGGGCAGGTTTGAATCAGTAGAGTAAGGTGACCAAAATGGCGGCAGGCTGGGTGAGGCTCACACAGCAAAGTGTGCATGAAGTGTCTGCATAGTGCCTGGTGCCCACAGGCCTGGTCTGGGCTCAGTCACCATAGGGACTGCCTGCCTTGAATGTCCTCCCCACCAGGAAGCTGACCAGGACTGCCCTCCACCCCCAACACCACCCAGAGTCCCACTTGGGGCCACCCAGTAGCGATCAGGTGCCCAGCGCCCCAGGCCTGTTGCCTTGCCACAGTTGCTTGTCTTGGTGAAGTATATGTCATTTCCATAAGCTGCCCTAATAATATGTTTTGAAGCCAAGTCAGGGTATAAATAACTTAGGCTTTTCTGAGAAGTTCTGAACATAAATTATTAGCCAGCACAAAAGTGAAACACCAGAGCCTCATAAAAGTGATTATCAGAGAGCCCATCATCCTCCCTAGGAGAGGGATAAAGCCGCAGACTTTGTTCTCAGACACAAAGATGAAAGGCAGTTTGTAAGCAAAGCTCAGTGAGGTTTCAGTTCTGCCACACGTTGTCCCTCTGTGAAGAGAGACCAACAGCACAGACTTGGGGTGGAAAAGGCCACACCTTCTACTCCTCTGCTGGCCTCAAGAGCTGCCAAGCCCTGCAGCCCACACCTGCCCCCACCTTTGGGGCTTCCGGGCTCCCTGGACCTCTGAGGACAGAGCACCCTCAGAGCCGCGACCTCCCTGGTTCTGGAGTGCGGTCAGGTAGGCAGCGCCTGGCCTCTGTCTAAGGCCTTGCTTTGCCTCTAATCGCCGGCGTGACGCTGGACACACCTTGGACCCCAGTCCGCTACATGGGATGTGCTTTAAGGTGCCTTCCAGAGGTTTCTGAGAGGGGGTCTTACTAACGATGGTGGAAAACAGGGTAAGAGGCTTCCCTTTTCTTCTCTGGCCTCACCCACTGCTCTCTCTCTGATGCTTCCCCTTCCCACCTGGCCTGTGGAGCACTGAGCAGGATGGAAGCTGACATCTGCTTGGGGAGCTCAGGCACCAGGCTCAGGCTGGCTGGGCATTCTGTAATAAGCGGGCCCTGAGTAGGAGCTGAGGAAGGGTCTCTCAGAACACACAGGACTTGAGGCGGGTGGGAAGGCCGAGGAGGAAGAGAGAGGGAGAGGGGAATAGTGAGGAGGAAGGGAGAGGTGGGTGGGTGTGGCCAGCAGCAGCTTACACTCATTCCCACTGCAGGCCTGCACCACAAGCCCCACTTGGAGGCCTCAGGTTGGAGGTGGGCGACGGAGGCAACACAGGCAGCCAAGGAGGGCCACGGGAAGGTGAAGAACACCTTACCATGGCTGCTCCCAGGTGGCCACGTTACCTGTCAGGAGCCCACTGGAGCTGGGTGCGTCTGTCTGATTTCCAGTCTCTCTGAGACACATGGGGCTCAAGGAGCATCAGTAACACCATGAGCAGGAAGTAGGCTGCGGGTGGGGCAGGTCCCAGCATGGGGCAAGCTGAGAAGCAGGCCACAGGAGGAAGAGCTGAGAAAAGCGGTGATGGAGGAGGGTAAAAAAGAGGAGACTCCATGGAGATACAGAGCCTACCTTCAGATACTTACATATTCCGTGTCTACTGTATAAAAGTAGGGGAGAGGCCAGGACAAGTGGGGGCCTGGGAGACATACACATCCGTGTGTAGGGAGTTAGATCTTGGGAATGCACCCCATGCCCGTGAGTCTGTCCATATAGCCAGGGATCCCACCACCTGCCCCAAGGTGGGCAGGGGCATAGCCCATTCCCTTCTGCTGTCTCTGGAACCTACAGAGCTCCCTGGCCTGCCGGAGCCCAGGCTACAGATGGGGCCACTTCCAAACAAGGCCACCCGTGCTCAGCGGGTTCTGCCTCTCAAAGGTTTACACTAAAATGTACTTGGCTTCAGCCCATTTCATTTTAATATCCTTTAGGAGAAGAGTTATAAACACAAGGCCAATGCCCGGAGACTTAGCAGGGTTGGGAGAGCTGTTAATACCAAGTTTGTCTATGGCTGCTCTGGGAAGCTGGCCAGGCTCAGGTTAGTGACATT
Source organism: Mesoplodon densirostris (assembly GCF_025265405.1). Lineage (NCBI taxonomy): Eukaryota > Metazoa > Chordata > Mammalia > Artiodactyla > Ziphiidae > Mesoplodon > Mesoplodon densirostris. The sequence continues at coordinate 107,936,860 of NC_082664.1, forward strand.
CTACAAGCCTGAATTGGGAGCCCTTATGCAATCACAATCCTTCGTGACTTCTAAGGCAGTTTTGTCTCCATAAGGAATGCAGGAAGGCACAGGGCAAAGGGATTAGTTTGATTGTGGAGCCTGAAACACACTGGCTTCTTGGCCAGTGGCGTTTTGTTGGTCCGAGGGCAATGCCTTCAATGGACATTTAGCAAGTAGGCTATGGAGAATCCCTAGATGAGAAATTTTTCCTATTAACCATTCTTTAAAAAACAAACAAACTGTACTTGGCACAGACTAGTTTAAGCATAGGAGAGCAGAGTTGAGATTCCCGTGCACGTGGATTCCTTGGCACTCAGTGGAACGTGCAGATTTGCTCCCAGGAGATCTGGCTGGGACTTCTGAACCACAAATGACCAAAGTCCAGGCCAGAGAGTCCTGCCTGGGTGAGAGCTAGGGTGGGGAGGCTGGTCCCCCCCTTAGTTGTCAGACAAAGATAAATTCCAAATGCCTGCCTTTCCTTTCCCCTTCCAGGAGGTAGCAGAAGCCTGGAGAAATCTCAGCCCTGGGTGGGTTTCTCTCATTACCGCATTGGCCACATTGGTGTGAGGGGACAGCAGGGGTACATGAAAACCAGGCACCCTGAAAGACGGTGGGAAGGCGCCTGCCCACTGCCACTGCAGCTCCTGGCTGCGGGGGACCCCGCTCCTTCCTGCTTTTTCGGGGAAGCTGAGTCCATGCATGTAACACGGCTGTACCCTCTGGGCCCAGGCCACTGTGCTTAGGCACTTGGCAGATAAGAGCCGGAACAAACTATCTTAAAATGCCAGCCGAAGAGCTCATTCATTGTCCACAGTCTTCCCCATGTTTGTCACCAAGGGAACAAAGATTCCCACAGCAGCACATTGAAGCCTGTTAACACAGTAGGAATAGTCTGTGGTTTCTCTTTGCTTTGATTCTTTTCTGATGTGCCCATTTCGATGGTTGGCTTGAGGCCTTAGGGGCAAGGGCTGGTGCTCCTCTCTGCCCCTGCTCCAGGGCTTCATGCTGCCTCTGCACAAGCATCTGTTCTGATCCACCAGCTTCTCTGCCCAGCCTCCTCACTTAGTGTTGACTCGCCTTCAAGCCTTCAGTGAACTCTCTTCCTGTTGGTGTCAAGGTGATAGACATTTCCAGTGTCTTCTGATTAGTGGAAGCTGAGTCTGAGAAGGGAGCATCCTTACACTGACTGGGGCTTTGTCCTTCTTGGGTAGAGCAACGAGTAGAGAGGATATCGACTGATGGTGCCGGGGGTATGGAGAGCTGGCTGTGGTAGCTCCTCTGTAAAATGGGAGGTCATCTTGCCTCCAAGGCGTGTTAGGATTAAATGGGCACGTTCGTGACAGTGCCGGCACCTGCATACAACGGGCGCTCGACCCCTGCTACTGCTGTTGTCATTGTTGCTAGTATGATTGTTGCTATGATTCCTGCTGGTTCGGGTCCCTGAGGCCTCTGTGAGTCAATATGTTTCAAGCAAACGATCCTCCAGGCCTCAGGCAGAAGTGACCCCCTTCCTAATCTGCAAAGCCAGTTGCAACTGTCCAACTCCCTGCTCTTGGGGGAAGTTTTTTTCTTATCCTTCCCTATTCATCCTCCTCCTCCTTCAGATACTGACTGGCAAGTCGGCTTTCTGGGTGCAGGTCACCAAACAGTCTGAGCTGCCAAAGAGACATGGGGCAGAATGGGGGCTGAGAGCCTGTGCACACTCCTGGGCTGGCCCCTTCCCAGACGGCACTCAAACTGGTTTCCTTGGGCCACCGTTGTTCTTCTCAAGTCCCTTTCTCTCCCCAAAGCCACACACTCTTTGGGAGGGGAAAGAAGGGAAAAGGGCATGTGCAGTGCCAGTCCTTATAATATAGCATGGAGGTCAAGAGCCTAGGTTCAAGTCTACCGCTCCCTGGCTATGGCTCTTGGGAAATTACCTAACCCTCTGTGCCTTAGTTTCTCCATCTGAAAACTGGGAACACTTGTACCAAACTCACAGAGCTGTGGTGAGGATTAACTGAGTTAATAAGTATAACATGGTTAGAACCATGACAGTATGTACTATGTAAGAATTAGCTATTATTACTGTGTGAGGTCATTAAATTTTCACAGACCTAATTATCTGTATCAAGTTGGTATTAGTGGCATTCTCTATTTACAGGGGAGGCTATACCAACACCATATTTAGACTGGAAAACTTAGGAAAAAAATACATAATTGGATTGTTTCTGATTCTATAATTAAACAAAGCAGAATGGTCTAACTTTGCAGCTACAAGAAACAAGTATTTTAGGGACAACGATTTCTATTGTTCCCCACCTAATCCATACATTCATCAGGTGTGTACACTGAGCACTAGCTGAGATGCTGGCAAACGGGAATCCCTCTAGGCAAAGATGGTCTCTGGCCTTAGCCTCCTGTAGTTGCTTGGTATTCTCTGGGAGTAGACCCCCTCCCCCACACCCCAGCAGTTTAAATGCTCAGAAACTTCCAGTTCTCAACCCATGAGCCCCCCAAGAAAAACAGGAAGGACCTGACAACCACTTATTATACTCATGCTTCCCGGGTCAGAAGTTAGGGATCTAGCCCTCACACTTGTTTGCATCCCTCAGAGCCTGAAACATATTTGACTTGGTGACCATCAACTATGCATTGATTTCACATAAAAATTCAGATTTCTGCCTTCTCTTGAAAAAGCAGACCTGCTAATACAAGCCTGCTATCCACATGACAGTAATGGGCTGGAGCTGAATAACAGCTGCTCACTTTCGACAGGGGAGGGGCCTCTCCAGTTTGCCACAGTCCTCACCACTCCCTATTGCATCTCTCAGATTACAGCCAACAGTTAGCTGCCATTTATACTTATGCTTGCTGCTGCTACTGTTTTCTAATGACTACCCGCTTCACTCACATTGCTTACTTGGTTCCTATAGACATTTAGATTTGTGACTCTTGCTAATCTAGGGGTTTCCATCATGTTTGCATTTTAAGTATCCTATTAGTACTTGTGGCATGGAAGGTTCTTTTCCCCTATTAAAGGAATTTTAGCCACCAATAAACTGGTTAAAATGTTGGCTCTTTGAAGGTTTTGAAGTTGATTGCTATGTATGGAGTGTTCTAGGGAGTTAGGGTAAGGAAGGTCGCCTGCCTTCTCTATCCTCCAGCTCTGAAAAGGTGCTCAAAGCTCCAGGAGACCAGAATGAAGTATCTTTAAGGTGAGATGGACAGAAAGATAAACACTGGTATCCCCTTCCCCAGCTCCTCCCTGGACAGGAGCCCCTGCCTGGCCCAGGGACCTCTGCAGACCAGGCTGCTCACTGAGGCTCCTCCTTCATCTTCTCCCCACACCAGCCTCCTCATCTTAGCCCAGCTCCTACTCCCTGAACCTCAACCTCAAGCCTTCCAGATACTGATTTTCAAATTGATGGCACACTGGACCTTATTTTCATACAGTGCATAAGTATTTTTAGCTGACACCTTGGAATATACCTCTTGTCTTCTTTATGAGTTATACTCTGTTTATGAATATTCTGACCAACAACAAAGAAAGTCACTAGAATGCATGTTCTCCATCAGTAGAGGCTTATTGTATGCTCTGAGCCCAGGATGGAGGATTAAAGAACTCCCAAGCTCACTGCTCTACCTATTATGTGGGGCTAAGAAAAACTATATGACTCATAAATGACAACTTCCTTTTGGAATCCTGAAGCCGTGTAAGTTCATCCTGATTGAAAGCTCAGCCCTGTGAGAGTCTGGCGGCCAGAGTTCCAGCAGGTCAGATCCGTTGCCACAGTAGCTCCACGACCTTTAAAAATAGATCACCTTTGGAAGCCCAGTAGATTTCCCTGTAAGCCCAGCACGAACTCTCTGGGGCTCTGATAGCTATGTTTGGATGAAGATTTGCTGTATTTGAGAGTAAAAGATTAGAGGAAGGCTGAAAAAAGAAACCAAAGGACTCTGGACCCTGGTGAAGCTAACAGAGAAGGCTCTCTGAAGGGTCTGTCCCAGCTCTAACCACCTGCTCACCCATCCCAAAGGCACCTAGCCCACAGACACCGACGCACATGGGACAGGCAGGGAGCAGGCCTCGCTGTCCCCCACGGAAGGCTCGCTTTCGCTCTCACCATGGTGCTCAGGCCTCCCAGAAGCGACAGCAGCACAGGCGACAGAGTGTGCGGACATGGCTGCCTCCTCTTGAGAGGGGTTTCTGCTCAGGACGATGAGATGTGCCTGTCATCATGGAAAGAAGACACACATTTGTTTACATGCTTGGCAGCAGCAGCAGGGAACTAACTGTTCTTGGAGCGATAAGCAGAAAGCCAGGGAAATTTCTAGCAAGCTAAACAATATGATTTATGTGGAAGCACAATCAACTCTTGGGAGAGCTGGGTTTTAAAAGCATTGTGTAGTGGAGAGAGAAAGCACCGAGCCCTGGACGCTGAGTCCAGATAGCTCGATGCTGTGGCCAGGGCTTATTTCTAAGTAAATAATTTAAAAGTCTATGCTCCCATGAGTGCAGTGTCAGCAGAAGAGTGGGGAGGGTTTCCAGGAGGAAGGAGATGGATTAAAAAGTGCCTGTGCTGCAGGGGAAGTGGGCAAGCACAGAACCCTACCCACTGGTCAGCCCAGAGAGGGGGACCTACCCCTAGTATCAGCAGCCTCACCCACAGAAACCCCGACCCCACCCCCATGCCTGGTCCGCCAAGCCCATTTGCCTATAACCTCGGCAAACTGGACCACAGGAGCTGCTGAACACAGGAAACAGCTCAGTTCCTTGAAAATGAAAATGAAGCCCATTTAAAAATTCTTTAAGGGGAAAAAACCACCATATGATCCTATGAACATAAAATAAAAATAATCCTTTCAAATAAAATACAAACTATATCCCTTCAAATTAAAAGATATTAAGCAAACAAACAAGTAAATAATCCCATGGATTAGTCATAGCTCCTGGAGGCTGAAAGAATTGGGGTGCTTTGGGCAGTGTGCACCAGGGCAGGAGGAATGTCAGCATTCATGACATGGTAGAAACAGCAAATCGAAGGCAGGGCATCAAGGTCAGAATCTTATCTCCATCCTTTATTAGCTGTGAGGTACCTTGGGCAAATCACCCACTCAGCAACCTCAGTGTTTTCATCTATAAAATGAGGATAATAAAAATTGTCAAAAATATTTAAATCGGGGGCTTCCCTGGTTGTGCAGTGGTTGAGGGTCCACCTGCCGATGCAGGGGACAAGGGTTCGTGCCCCGGTCCGGGAGGATCCCACATGGCACGGAGCGGCTGGGCCCATGAGTCATGGCCGCTGAGCCTGCGCGTCTGGAGCCTGTGCTCCGCAACGGGAGAGGCCACAGCGGGGAGAGGCCACAGCGGTGAGAGGCCCGCGTGCCACAAAAAAAAAAAAAAAAAAAAAAAAAAAAAAAATTTAAATCAATATCGCAAATGAAAAAGAAATGAAAAGTAACAGCCTAAATCTTAGACTAGATAAAGCCATACCACTAGAACCTTCTAGTCCAGACCAAACAGTGAGACAGCAAAGCCATAGAGACTTGCTCCTCTGATGACCAGCTTAATGCATTTCTGAGATGATAAGCAGGGTAGACTCTAAACTGTCCCCTCATTTGTCATATGTTAAAATCCACTAGTTACTAGATCTAGACTTTTTATGATAGGGGCTACTCCAAATCAAGATTGTTGGTAATAACTTTTATTGCTGTGTTAGAACAATCAGAATTTCATATTTGTAAATGCTAACAATATCCTTTGTTTTAAAATGACTTTTCTTATTACAGCAATGGTCCCCAACATTTTTAACACCAGGGACCGGTTTCGTGGAAGACAATTTTTCCACGGACCAGGGGTGGGGTGGGGGTGGGGGGTGGGGGGGCGTGGTTCAGGCGGTAATGCCAGCGATGGGGGGGTGGCAAATGAAGCTACCCTTGCTTGCCGCTCACCTCCTGCTGTGCGGCCCCGTTCCTAACAGGCCCCGGACTGGTACCGGTCTGCGCCCTGGGTTGGGGACCCCTGTATTACAGGATATAGATAAATTGAATACTTGATTTTGGCAAACCCCAGATTGGTCATTATCCTCGATTTGGCCTGAAGTTCTCACTAGAAATGCTTTTCAAATAGGATGCAGGCTTAGAGTGAAAGGATCAAATGTTCAGTGCTCAGGGAAATGAAAAAAGAGAGGAAACGCTTGCCCCACCCCAAATGCAAATGGATCATGTTTACTTTGTCTTTTCCCTGGGTTAACTATCTCTAGAATCCACTTTTGAAGAGCACCCTCTGATGCCAGAAGAGATTTAACTCATCTTGTTACAAAGACATTTTACACACAGTATTTTAGACTGATTAAAACTCAAATTCAAATTCAAAAAGATTTCATATGTTGTTTCCACTTAATATTATAATTCGAGGCAATGTAAAAGATGCATATCTATCAAAATTACTTTCAAATGAATTATTAACATGTTCTGAGAGTTCTCTAAGTTGCCTTTTGTCTTGGAAACAGGAAGCAAAGTTTTCCATGAGCAAAAATGCTCATATTATCAAGAAAGTGGATCCTGAAATCTTATGGGGATCTGAACATATCACAAAATATTCAATGTTTTGCTGTATGATATGCTAATATAAGCAAACATTTAATATTCATTATTCACTTCAGAAACTCAGTCTCTGATCTAATTTGTTATTTGATGTTCGCAAAGCTTCTAAAAACCATATGCGGGAGTGGGGGGTGAGGGCAGTGGAGAAGGGAACCCATGATGTTTAAAATGTGCAATCTCATTTATTCAGAAAAATTCAATTCAACTTGTCTTAATTTTTAAATGCTTTCTACATGCCAGATATTATTCAAACCCTAGGAATTCATATAAAGATTAGGCAGGGCTTTTGGTTTTAAAGGAGCTTAACAGACGAACTACAAAAATATGGGGTAGTTTGATTTTACTTAAACTCACAGACACTGCCCCTCACTAGGTTTTAGCACCCGGCTCACTACTTTCCTCTCCACCCCTCCTCCTGTTATCATTTTCAGTGATTTCAGTATCCGTAAGATTGGTCTGCACCTATTGGGCAAGAAAGAGATGACACAGTTTAACAGATGAATAGAGGAAAAGAAGTTGATAAAAGAAAAGAAGTTTGCACGGAGGAAACCTAAGGAAGAGACTGCAGAACCCCAAACAGGCTGCTTTAACATCACAGGCAGAGCAAGGGAGGGAGCATTTGCTGGAACTGGAGAGACAAATTATAGGGGAGGGAGCTGTGGCTTTCAGTGAATGGATGCAGACCACCTGCACTGACCTTGCTGGGAGGAGCTGAGGGAATAAATAAGCTGTGCTCTCTCCTTCCAAGGTCAAGGCTGTGTGCCTCCCAGCCAGAGGGCAAGGCGGCCCACTGACACTGTACTTAAGTGGGCACAGTGAGGGATGCAGAGTGGAGCTAAAAGAGCAAACTAAAACACCCAGCGAATGACCCAGCTAACACTTTGGCCTCTTGGGTTTTGACAGGCTTATTTTCCTCCCTACCCTCAGCCACCTGGTGCCCCATGATGCTCTGGGCCTCATCATTGCTTAATCTGTGCTATCTCTGGATCCCGCAGCTCACAGACCCTGTTTGACTGCTGGGGAGTCCTGGCTCTATCACATCCATGCAGCTTCTCGTCCTCTGTCCACTCTCCACATCTCACTAGCCGTCCACCCCTCCTGATGTCCCTTCCCTCTGGTCCAGCTTAGAGGGCACCACCCATCAGTGTCTATACGGAAAATGCCCTCAACTCCACTGAAGCATTATTTGAGATGGTGAAAAATGGGGAACCATCTAAACATCCATCAGCAGGGGAACAAATATATTGTGGTTTATTCATACAATGATTGAACTCTATCTATATGTATTAACATTTCAAAAACACACCACTGAGTGGAAAAGCAACTTACGAAAGGATGCAAACCTCATGATGCCACTGCTTTTCAAGTTTCTGATTTTATTTGTTTTTTTGTTTTTTTTTGTGGTACGTGGGCCTCTCACTGTTGTGGCCTCTCCCGTTGCGGAGCACAGGCTCCGAACGCGCAGGTTCAGTGGCCACGGCTCACGGGCCTAGCCACTCCGCAGCATGTGGGATCTTCCCGGACCGGGGCACGAACCCGCGTCCCCTGCACTGGCAGGTGGACTCTCAACCACTGCGCCACCAGGGAAGCCCAAAGTTTCTGATTTTAAAGCAAAAGAACCCCTTTTATTCCAAACAGAATGGTTCTCTAACATACAAAGCAGGTAAGTGTGGAGCTGCTCTCACTGAAGCAGGTAGAGAGAGCCTGAGAAGCCCACCCAGTTGCTTCCATCCAGCCACCCTCAAAAGACACTCCTTGAAACATGAGTGTTGGCGGTGACACAGTTTGACAACCACAGTACCACACCATGCAGGAGGCCTCCTGAGGGAGTGAGTACTGAGGAAGTTGACAAAGCTAGTGATTAGATTACCCAATCTTTCCAAACTAAACCACTGTTCACAATTCTGGAACAACACTTTGTTTGCTAAGATAATATAAATACCCCTGTTACATACATCTGAGAGCATTTAGGGACTAGTTGTTAGGGTGAACAGAATTACAGGAGTCCTGTTTGCCTCTCCGGCTTTATACAGAGGCCCGAGTACTAGGCCCTGCTGGGGATCTGTGGCTTGACTACGCTCACTCCTCCTCGTTATTTATTAATCACCCCAGGGCTTGCATCTCTCCTCTTATCCTTTGAAGTTTTTGATATCTTATGGTTATATGTTTATCAACTGTCATCTTGAGGCTGAGGAGGAATGTTTAATATTCTTAAATCTCTTCAGCTGCTAGCATGTCGTACTGGGTTAAAAACAAAAACACCTTTAATATCCCACATGGAGTAAGGTCATTAATTGAAAAAACTCATTCACAAGACCAACTGCCTCAAGCCCTGGCAAGGTACAGAGCAGCTGTTGCATTCTGGTCCTCTTATGTGTTTCTGGGGGAAACCAAGGATTCCTCACTGCCAACCCAGCTGTCAATAGACACAGCCAGAGCCAGGGCTGGCAGACTCTTATCTAACTGGGCCTGTCCCCTTGGATTTGTAAAATGTGTAACAGTTTTTGAAGAGAAAACTTGATGACTACTAAAAAGGATGTTTCTATTTATGCAGGCAGACCCCACCATATGAATACTCAACTTAAAACACTGGGTGGGTTCTGAGTGTGGAACCCCAGCTCTTGTGGGGAGGGAGAGAGATTTTTTTTCCCACTTTGATAATGATTAGGGGAATCAGTGACTCAGAGGGAAATCTCCTCTCCCATAGCAAAGTGAAGAGCACACAAGTAGCTCAAAGTACATTTGTGGACTTAAACTGGGTCTATTTACCCTGGAGATGAGAACACTCAAAGAGAAGACAATAGTAATTGCCAGGATCTCTTTGTAAAGCTGAGGGCTAGGATAGGGAGGGACCGAGGGAAGGAGGGAAATAACATCAATATACACCAGCTCCGCTTAATCTCAAAATGACCAGTGAGAGTGATGTTAGCTGCCCAATTTACAGATGGCGAAATGAAGCCTCGAGGAGAGTAATCGACTGTCTGAAGGTCACATAGTTGGTCAATGGCAGAACAGGGATTCAAACTAAGGCCTGTGATTTCAAATTGCATGCTTTTCTCATCTAACACCTGGTTATCAAGAGGGCAGAAGTCACAGAAAGGCTATTTTCAAGTCAATGTAATGAAGAACTATTTAAGAGTCAGAGAAATAGTTACTAAGAATTAGACTCAGTCCAGAATTAAATAGACTGGCTAGGGAAAGAGCGAGCTGCCAACATATGGAATTCTGAGCACTGATTGTAGAGAGACACCGTGGAGGGGGTCAGGCAGTGGACAGTGGATGGAGCAGACGTTAAAGTGCCTTCTACCAAGTGTCTCCGTTTCTGCTTTGATTCAAATTTGTGCCTTAATTCAACAGAAGCTCAAGTCCACTTGTCACTATGAGGTATGAGCTTGCTGTGTTTCTTTTATAACTGACCAGCTGTGAGACTGCATAGCTTTCTCTCTCAGCTCTGCCCGAGTTGGCCATTCTACCCTTCAGCTTTGACTGTCATCCTCGTGCAAGACAGGGTCATGTTGCAGCCCAAGGTTGCCACTTCCTTTCCTCTCCCATCTCTGCCCAGTAGGGAAGTCTTCCATGACCACACACACCGCAGGGGACTGAGGCGGCTGGAGGGCACTGGCTAAAAAAACGATGGAGCTGGGAATCCCCGGGGGAAGTAGATGCAAGGGAAGTAACTGGGTGCAGAGGGCGTTCAAAAACTGATTTCTGAGGGCCCTAGACTGAGCCAGTTTCTTTTAATAGTCAGAGAAAGTCTCTGCGGCAGCTTTCCAGTTGTCAATTTTAGCTCCTCCAAAGGGCTGGGGAGAAAAGGCCCTACTCGCTGTAAGAGTTAGCACCAAAACAGACATGTTGGGGCCTTATATTTTTGTCTTTGGGTTCTGTGTGTTTTCTTAAAACTTAATTAGATTTTTAAATTATAAGAGTAGTACCTGCATATAACTTTTAAAAAATCCTAAGTAGTAGAAAAGGATAAGCAATTAAAAATTTTAATGCCCTGTCCTTTGTGTCTATAAGCCTCACCCCCTCTTCTCCCCATTTCCAGTCTGATTTCTTATAGCTACCCACTATCAAGTTTCCTGCATATTCTGTCAGAAATACGGATGTGCTTATACACACACACACACACACACACACGAGATCAGAGCCTGGCCCTGTCCCCCTCTCAGCTCAGCTTCATCTCCTGCCACCCATTCTGGGCTCTCACCACAGTGGTTCCCCTCTCCTCAACCTTTGGGGTGTCTCATTATCAGATCCCACATCAGGTCAGGCTGCCCCGCTGGGAGCTCTCGCAGCACCCGGTACCTCTCCCTGTGGTGCACTTCACAGTGGTAGTTTTACATTCATCTGTGTGATTCTTCACTAAGGTCTGTCTCACTCACTAGGCTGCTTCTTGAGGGCAAGGGCCTCTGACATCCGAGCCATCCATTATAGTCCCAGGCCTAACACTGTGCCCAGCACAATGTAGTGTTTAATTGGTCATTGACTGACAGAATATTCTGGTCTACATCTGGCTTTTTTAAATTAAGAAGATATTTTGGACATCTTTCTTCAGAACACAGACATCCATCTCATTCCCTTTAGTGACTCTACAGTATCCCATCACATGGATAGATCATAGCTTTATAACCAGTCCCTTACTAATGGGTTTTAAGGGTGTTTCTAATTTTTTGCTATTGATAATAACCCTGTTTCTTTTCTTTTTTTTTTTTTTTTTGCGGTACCCGGGCCTCTCACTGTTGTGGCCTCTCCCATTGCAGAGCACAGGCTCCGGACGCGCAGGCTCAGCGGCCATGGCTCACGGACCCAGCCACTCCGTGGCATGTGGGATCTTCCTGGACCGGGGCACGAACCCGTGTCCCCTGCATCGGCAGGCGGACTCTCAACCACTGCGCCACCAGGGAAGCCCAATAACCCTGTTTCTTTGCACACTTGTGCACATCTATCTGTTAGGTAAGTTTCTAGAAGTGAAATTGCTGGGTCAAAGGGTCAGTGTGTTATAAAACTGGAGAGGGAATGTCAATTGCTTTCCCCCCAAATGGTGCTGATTCCTGGTCTTACCAGCAGTGCATGAGGATGTCTGCTTCCCCACACCCTTGCCACCATGGAGTGGCACCAAACTTTTTTGGCATCTCCTTGGTTAAACTGCATTTCTTTAATAACAAGTGAGGTTAGGGATTATTTTTGGATGGTTATTGGCCATTGTGTTCCCTCTTCAGTAAAATATCTGTTTCTGTTTTTTGTCCATATTTCTATTGAGTTGTCTTTTTCATCTAGATTTGATAAGAACTCTTTCTATACTTTCCCCTCCTTGACATTTATTTCTTAACTTTGTGATATGTTGCTATAGAGAACTTTTTCATTTTTATGCTGTCAAGTTTATCAATCTTTCTTTCTTTTTTCTTCTCGTCCCTCTGTCTCTCAATCTATAGCTATCTGCACACCTGCAGAGGAAAACTGCTCAACAAGTGTCACAACACTGGGTACTTCTGGGATGGGGGAGGAGTGCTGAGATGACTTGTAGCCCATTTCTCTGTATTTTTCTGTATGGCTCAACTTTTTTTTTAATAAAAAGCATTATCATTATGATAAAAAACAGTTGTCTTTTCAAAAGAAGCAGTATGGCACCATGATTTGTGTCATTCTTAGAAAAGGTTTATACTGTATAAAATCATAACTGCATTCTGCATATTTTCTAATTTTAAACAAAATAGGCTAGTGTTGTCAGAGATTTTGAAACTTAAAAATAGCACTCATCTGATTATTTATAATAAATGAATTACACTTTATAGGAAATGCACAGCAATTAACAAGAGCCAATAAGATGTGCTGCCATTTACTGAATAGTCTGCACCTGCCAGGAGTCACATGTGAGCACCTATCAGCCACCACCTAGGCCTAACCAAGGCCAATAACTCACCCAGAGCAGGAACCTGAACCCAGATTTTCTGATCTTAAAGTCTTAGGTAGAGTAACTGATAAATTATTTCATCATACTTTGCAAATCAAACTTCTCTAAATTTGGGAACTACTGAATGGCAGAGCTGCCCTGAAAACTGAAAAGAGAGATATGCGATTCGAGTGTCAGAAACGTGAAAAAGCAATCCAAGCTAGCACGGTGTTAACGTATACTCCTTGAAGGCACACACCCACAAACATGCTATTGCTCACACAAATGAAATCCTGTGATTTTTCTTTTGGGTAGGAAAATAAGGTTCTAGTGCCAAAATCTGCCACGAAGAGTTTCAGAAACAATCACGTTTGTGTGGTTTTCTCACAGAACCCTGATGCAGAGGACCCACAGGGCCAATGACAGCTCTTTCATCAGTCCTTGGGACTGCTGCCTTCCTTCCCTCTGTGATGGCTCTGGGGGGCTGGCTTTATTTTTCTCCATTTTAATGGGTTAGTTCCTAAAATACTTTGGAACTTTTTTACATTCTACAGAGAATAAAAGGTCTTTTCTCCTTGGGTGTTTCTCTCACTCCAAAGGAATGAAGAGTGAAAAAACAAGAGGGGAAATAACAAAACCCCTTTCCTTTGTGTGTAATTAATAAATGGCTTTTAGGCATGGGCTCCCTTGGAGAGCTGTACCTTTCTGTATTTTAAGTAAAGTTGCTAAAGAAAAGGGGAGCCTTGATAAATGTTTAACAATTACTGTTAATAAATAAAAGTAGCTTATACTGGCAACATGCCCAATTGTTCACAAAGCACTTTCCATTTTGAATCTTTGAGCTGTTCTGTGAAGTGGATAGGGTCTTTTGTAGACTTTTTTTTTTTTTTGAGAGAGAGACTAAATGACTTATATTATCAAACAAATGGTAAACAGAAGAGTCTGGACTCCAACCCAAGTTTTCTGATTTCAAATCCAATGCTATCTTGACTTCACAAAGCTATCTCTTTAATAATCATAGGCAAGTATTTATTTAAACACTCTCTAATCTTTATTAACCTTAAGAATAAACAATAAAAGTCACCTATTAAACTTGACAAAGCATTAATAAAAATGAGTGAATTCCTCCAAAACCTGCATACAGAGAAATATTTATCGGAGTCAAAATCTAAATGTAATAAAAGATTTGAAAACTTGAAAGCACTAAGAAAACTTTTGCATGGCAGAAAACATTACACATACACACACAAACTAGAGCTAATAAACAAATTTACAAAGGTTGTAGGATACAAAGTTAACATACAAAAATCATTTGTATTTCTATGCACAGGCAATGAACAATAAGAAAAGGAAATTAAGAAAACACTTCCATTTGTAATAACATAAAAAACTTCAAAATACTTGGGAATAAATCTACCAAAAGAAGTGCAAAACTTATACTATAAAACATGGTTGAAAGAAATTAATGAAGACCTAAAGAAATAAGAGATTATCCCATGGTTATGGATTGAAAGGCTTAATACTGTCGGGCTTCCCTGGTGGCGCAGTGGTTAAGAGTCCGCCTGCCGATACAGGGGACATGGGTTCGTGCCCTGGTCCGGGAAGATCCCACATGCCGCGGAGCGGCTGGGTCCGTGAGCCATGGCCGCTGAGCCTGCGCATCAGGAGCCTGTGCTCCGCAATAGGAGAGGCCACAACAGTGAGAGGCCCACGTACTGCAAAAAAACCCAAAAACAAACAAACAAACAAAAATTCTAAATTAAAATAAATTTCAGATTAATCTCAAATTTATAAAATTTGTAAAATGGGAATAAAATAATATAAAAAAGTTGGCAAGGTTGGTGTGAAACTGGCTCAATTAAGAGCAAACAAAAGCCAACCTCTGGTGGCCAGGTAACTCAAAACAACCTTTTGGCAGAATGTCAACAAAAAGAGGTATAAAAATGTTCATATCTTACCTCCCAGCAGTTTAACTTTTGGAAATGTATATCAGTATATAATTCAAGAAAAGAAAAAACATTTTTAAAAATAAGAATATTCAGAATTATTGATACTAACAAAAAATTGCAAATCCACAGTGTTCCTTCACTCAGTAAATGTCCCAACCAGCCACACACAGAAAACTGGTCTAAAGTTGGACTCCTCCATCTCCTTCACTCTCCCACATCTGCACAACTCCCAGGCCTATCATTGCTACTCTCTATCTGTCCGTGTCTCTCCGTTCTCACGACACCGCCTGAGTCCGGGCTGTCATCATGCCTACCTAGTCTGTTGCAGGCACCTACTGAGTCGCCTCCCTGGTTATCTCTCTGCCATCCAGTCCCTTCTCCATACTGCAGAGCAACCCTTCTAGACTGATAATCTGGTGATGTCAATCTCCCTGTTCAAAAACCCTTAACTGCCCTTAGGATGAAGCTCAAATTCCTTACCATGACTTTCCACACCCCATCTGAATGATATCCACCCACTGCCTTCCCATTCCCATTGCCTAGGCATCGGCAACTTCTTGCAGTTCCCCAAATGTGTCAAACTTTGTCTTACCTTCAGACCTTTCCATGTACTCTGCCCCCTGCCTGGGCCAGTCCTCCCCACCTCTTAGTATGTTTTGAGGCAGGCACCTGCATTTATTACCTTTGCTTTCTCATATCTTACTCACAGTACAATCTGGATTCTGTTCTCATCAGTGCCTCAATGTTTCCCTCAACTAGGTCATCAATGAAAGAAAAAGAAAAGCAAGAAAAGGAAAGGGAGAACTTTTCAAAAATTCATATATTGCACTAGCAGGCACTGTGCTCAACACTTTACAAATATGAACTCACTTTTTCTCCCGACAGCTCCATGCCCTCCATAACAGCAAAAGGGATCAAAAGGGGTGACAATGAGGATATCTCTTTCTTTTTTACTTTTCTTCTTGTTTTTTTCTGGCAAATTCTTCTTTTTCCTTTACTGATTTATCCTTCTTTACTTGACCAGTGAATACCAAAGTTCCTCCATAAACCCTGCCTGGGTGATCTCACCCTCTCCCAAGGCAATTACTGTGTATAAATGGAGGACTTGTTGACCTATTTTCTGAACTCTAGTCCTGATTATATAACTGTCTAGCTGTCATGTCTGCTTGCATGCCTTATGGGCATTTCAGACTCACCATCAAAACCTGAGCTCACCATCTCTCCATCACTCAGTCACACCTGCTCCCCCACTGTAAATGGCACAAACACCCACTCAGGTGTTCAGACCAGAAACCCGGGAGTCATCTTTGACTCTTCCCCTTCCCTCTTTGTCCTGCATCCACTCAAGTTCCATATCTCATAAATTCTGCCTCCTAAATTTTTGTCACACCCATCTACTTCTCTTCATCCTTATGAACATCATCCTAGTTTAAGCCACCACCGTCTTCAGCCTTCAGTGCTTCACTCTACCTCCACTCTTGGCACACCCTCCCTAGTCTACTCTCTACGTGTCAGCCAGAATTACCTTTCAAAAAAAGTAATACTGCACTTAAACCTGAGTTATGCCATTTATTAGCTGTGTACTCCTAGACATATCACTCAACCTTTCTAATTCTTGACTTCCTTATCTATAAACTGATAATAATAATAATATGTTACGGGGTGGTAATAATATTTAAGGGAGATAATCCAGAGGAAGTGAGAGAATGGCACACTCTAATAATAAACTGTGTGTGGGAGTATAAATGGTCATACAAATTTTAAAAGAAATAGCAATAAAGAACCCTCAGTACCATATCATTATATCTCATTTGAAATAAGAAATGAGTTAGTCTATATTTTACAACTTTAACAGGGAAAAATTCTCAGAAAGCAATTTAAAATGTGTTTTTAGCAGATGATACCACACAAAAACATCAAACTGACTGTGATGGTTAGTTTTATGTGTCAGTTTGGCTAGGCTATGGTGCCCAGTTGTTAGGTCAAATACTAGTCTAAATGTTGCTATGAATGTACTTTGTAGCTATGATTAACATTTATAATCAGTAGACTTTGAATAAAGGAGATTACCTTCAATAATAGGTAATAATTGGATGAGTAGGCCTCATCCAACCAATTGAAGGTCTACAGAGCAGAAGGCTGAGGCTTCAGTGAAGAAGGAATTCTGCTCCAAGACTGTAACACAGAGACCCTGCTTGCATTTTCAGCTGGCCCACCTACCCTACGGATTTCGGACTTGTCAGCCCCCACAGTTGTGTGAGCCAATTCCTTAAAATATCAGTAAATCTCTCTCTTTCTCTCTCACTCTATGTATACATCCAATTGGTTCTATTTCTCTGGAGAACCCTAACTGATACACTCACAGAGGAACCTTTTAATGACAAAGTAGAACAGCAGCTACCAGATGACAACTCTAAGTGACTTCAGGTAAAGATTGTAGAATGTGGTAGATAAGAACCCTAATAATTTTGATGACATAAGCTCTAAATAGATAAGCATTAAATAATAAAGAAACATTATCTGGGAAACAAGACTTAAATTATGCACCTAATATGAGAAAAGCCACCTTCAGGAAGTCTCAGACTGTTTGTGGAAGATGCACAGGTAACAGAGGACCAGTATCCCACACTTGCCCACTTACGAAGATGTTTGTTGAACTTCTACTCCAGACCAAGTGTTCTACTTATCTAGAGCACTTAACAAAGCCAGGCATTCTCAGAGCTGCTATTCCACCTGTATCTGTGAAAAGCAGTGGAATGGAACAGCTTTGGTGGCCAGTACGTTGCAGCTTACCTGTAAAAGGTGGTTGATGGATGCGTTGTGAAATCCCAGGGCTTGTTCTACACCTGCCAATTCCCTCAATGTTGGTACGCACTCAAGACTTTTTTCACCTTTACTGATCACAATATATTCTAAAGCCTCTTGGTAGTGGGGCAGAGCTTCTTTTGATTTCTTCTGACCTTGATATACCCTAAAAAAATCAAAGGGATTATCTTTAAAGTAATTAAAATAGAAGATACTGAAAATAATAGATGGATTTGGCTCTCTGACCCCTGTTGCCAGGTTCATTTCCTAGGCAGCTAAGCCTTTCTTTTCTCCAAGGAGCAGCAGGGCATAGCAGTCAAGAGGATAGACTTCGGGATAATCAGGAAGGTTCAAGGGATAATAAGGAAGGTCAGGGCCTCCCTGGTGGCGCAGTGGTTGAGAGTCCGCCTGCCGATGCAGGGGATACGGGTTCGTGCCCCGGTCTGGGAGGATCCCATATGCCGCGGAGCGGCTGGGCCCGTGAGCCATGGCCGCTGGGCCTGCGCGTCCGGAGCCTGTGCTCCGCAACGGGAGAGGCCACAACAGTGAGAGGCCCACATACCGCAAAAAGAAAAAAAAAAAAAAAAAAAAAATAAGGAAGGTCAAGGGATAATCAGGAAGGTTCAAATCCTGGCTCCACCACTTACTAGATACAGGACCTTCAAGCCGCTTGACAGCTTTCTCATCTGTAAGTTAGGAATAATAACAGTGCCCACTTCACTGGGTTATTATAAAGATTAAATTAGTTAATATATTTTTTTAAAAACACACCTAGAATAGCCTCTGACACATAGTAAGTGCTGTGTAGGTGTTGGTTTAAAAAATATAAAATATTAAAACAACAATAGTAATCAGAAAGGATGCCATGATGCTGATAACTGATCTGTTGAGAAATTATAGAAATTTCCCAGTTTGGTGAGGGTGTGAAGCACTCTCAGTAACTGTTGGGAAGAATATAATTTGGGCACAAACTTTTCTATATCAAAATTATACGTATGTATATACACACGTATTTCTGCTAATTGCACTTTTAATAGTTTATCTTGAAGAAATTCTCTGGCAGGATAAGAAGATACTATATACAAGAATGTTTACTGAAGCATTCTTTGTAATAGTGGAAAAGTATAAAGCACTTAAAATACCCCAATAGGTGATCATCCAAGTGGGTTATAGTAAGTACATCTACACCATGTATCCATTAAAGTTAATGTCGATCTGTATGTATCAACATAGAAGTATATCCACTATATATTCTTCAGTAAAAAAGACAGATTACAAAAGTACTTTATATAATCTTATTAGATCAATTTTGTATCTAATCTATATGTACACATATGCATAAAGAGATACCCAAATGTCACTAAAATGTTAGCAATAGTTATCTCTAAGGAGTTGATTGTGAGTGATTTTACTTTTCTTATTTATGCTGTATAAATTTCCCAAATTTTCTTCTATAAAAATATATTACTTTTACATCAGAAAAAATGTTAATTTTTAAAATTAATTTAAAGGTGGCAGTGGGAAAATATTCTTGTAGTTTCTTGGGGTAAGACTCTCTCATATTAAAAAATGTATCTATATATATTGTTTATAAACAGGCATTTAAAAACAATCTTCTCAAAAATACTTGTGAAGACTATTAGAAACTTTTCTTGCATGGAAAATTTTTCTTTTTTTTTTTTGCGGTACGCGGGCCTCTCACTGTTGTGGCCTCTCCCGTTGCGGACCACAGGCTCCGGATGCGCAGGCTCAGTGGCCATGGCTCATGGGCCCAGCTGCTCCACGGCATGTGGGATCTTCCCGGACCGGGGCACGAACCCGTGTCCCCTGCATTGGCAGGCGGACTCTCAACCACTGCGCCACCAGGGAATCCCGCATGGAAAATTTTTATGTACGAAATTCATAATAAAAGAAATCAATCCTTCTTATGTTTCCCTCCACCCCATAATCTTTACTACAAAAAGGCCTTAAGATTCCCAAATTACCCCAAAACTGAGACATACTGTGAGAAAGTAACTAAGAGACCACAAAAATAGGTTTTGTTTTCAATTGTAAAAATTGTAAAAAATTACAAACAATTGTAAAAAAATTAATAAACAGAAACCTCAGTTAAATAGAGTCAGGACCCCAGAAGCAGGAGCCCTCCTGCTCTGGGAGGACAGCAGAGTCCAATAGGAAGAAGAAAGACTCCTCTTCTTTCCTGGCAAGAACTTAGTCAATGAACAGCCATGGACTCTTTGTGTACTATGGCTCTCCCAAATCCTTTTCCCTTTTATAAAAGCATTCTCCTTCCCTTGCTATGTGGGGACTTGCACCTGGCTCACCATGGTTTCAGACCCCAAATGGAAATTTTCTACTGATCCTGAATGGACCTTTTTTTTTTTTTTTTTTTTTTTTTTCCTGGAGAAATAACTGGCAGCCTATTTTTTTTTTTTTTTTAGGTCAACATAGTCATTGGATACTTTTCACAACTATTTTGCTCTCCAATAAATTTCAAAGGAATTGACTAGAATAGAAGTAGTGTTACTTCTAGAAGTAGAAGTAGAGTTACTTTTCAGATCTGTGGTTCAGATGGCCATAATGAAATAAAATGGTCACTGAACAACTTATGAACTGCAATAACTTCTATAAGTGTAAAGAGGTTTAAAACACAAGAGGAGGTCAGGGATATGTTTCTGGACAAAGAAGGGTCCAGGTTGTAACTTGCAGCAGCTTTAACCTTGGAAAGGAAGAGATAAATAGACAACCTAGTAATACTGGACTCACCTTCTAACTCTTAATGAGCTTAGAATATAGTAGGTAATAAGTAGCTTTGTACGTATCACATTTTATTTTTTAAGAGAAACCCCACTAACATCTATGGTGATAGAAAGAGGCTTTGAAACATATGGTTGGTAACAAATCACTTAGTCAAAGAATTAGATTCTTGGTAGACAAAAATTAAATAATTGAAAACAGGAGTCAGCAAACTGTGGCCTGTGGGCCAAATCTATTCACTGACTGCTTTTGTAAATAAAGTTTTATTGATACAGTCAGGCCCACTTGTTTACTTATTGTCTGTGGCTGCTTTTGCACTACAATGGCAGAGTTGAAGAGTTGCAACAGACACTGTATAGCCTACAAAGCCTGAAATATTTACTGTCTGGGTCTTTACAGAAAAAGTTTGTAGACCAACCTCTTGTCTAGAATCTAGAGAAAGTCACATACTTTTAAAATGACTTCAGATTTTTTTCTACCTAATTTAGCCTAAATAACTCAGACAATGCCATAGTTATTTGGGCAAAGGAAAAAATTCATCTTTCTTTCTCATGTTCATAAATGATGAAGAATGTGCCAAGGAAGTAAAGAAGAGGTCCTTTGTTTCCAAGGCTGCTAGTAAAAGTCATAGAAGAGAAATAAAGCCAATACAAATGCCAAGATGATTTCATTTGGGCAACAATTTTAAAAGAAAGCAATATTCGAAGCTTAGCAATAAAGCTGATAAATGAGAAGAAAATAGAAAAGTAAACAACAACAAGGCATAAGTTAATTCATGTATCAAAAATTCTTCCTTTCCTGAGATAGAACACTAAAGAAAAGTATTTGGGGGTTGATGAAGCCATCTTAGCCAGAAGCACAGCATAGCACTCCAAGTTAACACCATAGCATCTTTTCAGGTATTAAAATGTGATCCTTCAAATATCCGACTCTCAGAGAAAATTTTATAGAGAAGAATACAGTATGAGAGGCAGGGCAATCAGTTACAAGTACTGCAACAGGAGTAGAAAACCCAGACTGTAGTTTGAGCATCCTTACTTACTAGGCCACACAACCTTGGGAAAGAACAAAATGTTTCTGAACCTTGGTTTCCTCATCTGAACACTGGTGTCCAATAGGGTTGCTGTGAGAATCAAGTAAGATGTCTGAAAGTGCTTTGCAAACTGAAGCAAGCCATACAGATTGATATTAAATCCCTATACATAATCATACCTTTTACTCCTTCCCCTCCCAGCCTGTGGTCTCTCTGGAACTGAGAGGCATAGTTTCAGGTTGTTATGTTGAAATGGGCTCATTTGTGGTCTCATCTTGTTCCCACCCACAAGAGATTTTGGGAAGTCCAAATAATAGGTAGAATCAGTCAAACTCATGTGCAAGTGAGGTAGGCATTTTCTTATACAATTGGGCTTTTTAAAAAATTGAGAATAATTTACTATCAGAACAATACATCTTCATCACTAAAAGTAAGAAAAGATATGGAAAATTAAAATATATAATTACAACATCCAAAGATGACTGCTATACACCTTGATATATATATATATATATATATATATATATATATATATATATATATATACTTCCAGATGATTTTCTATGCATTTTTTAAAAAAGGATCATAATGTTTTAGAACGTGCTTCTTCCACTTAATCATACATTAAAATGTGGCAATAAATGCTATAATATCACTTTTAGTGGCTGAATGGTGCCATATAAAGTTTGATTGACCACTCATCTTCAAAAATATTTAGGACAGGGACTTCCCTGGTGGCCCAGTGGTAAAGAATCCTTCTGATGCAGGGGACGCGGGTTAAATCCCTGGTAGGGAAACTAAGATCCCACATGCCGCGGGGCAACAAAGCCTGCGTGCCACAACTACTGAGCTCACGTGCCTCAACTAGAGAGCCCATGTGCCACAAACTACAGAGCCTACATGCTCTGGAGCCCATGCGCCACAACTAGAGAAGAGAAAACCTGCATGCCACAACTAGAGAGAAGCCCACGTGCTGCAACAAAGAGCCCGTGTGCTGCAATGAGCACTGCAACGAAAAATCCCACATGCCTCAATGAAAAGCCTGTGTGCCGCAACAAAGACCCAATGCAGCCAAATAAATAAATGAATAAATACATATTTAAAAAAATATTCAGGACATATAAAAAATGGTTTGTGAAAAACATGGTTTGTGGAATATTTTTACAAATCATATTTCTGATGAGAGGCTTGCATTCAGAATATAAAAAGAACTCCTACAACAATAATAAAAAAGATAAATAGCCCAATTAAAACATGAGCAAAGCACCTAAATAGTCATTTCTTTGAAGAAGATGCAATAAGCACATAAAGAGATGTTCATCATCACTGGTCATCAAGAAAATGCAAATCAAAACTACAATGAGATACCACTTCATACCCATTAGGACAGTGGCTATAATAATAATGATTTTAAAAAAGATAATAAAAGTGTTGACTAAGATGTGGAGAAACTGGAATCCTCACACACTGCTCGTGGGTATGTAAAATCATACAGTTACTTTGGAAAACAGTGTCAGTTCCTCAAAAGTTTAAACACAGAATTACTAGATGACCTGGCAATTCCACTACTAGGTATATACCCAAAAGAAACAAAAACATATGTTGACATAAAAACTTGTACACAAATGTCCATAACTGCACTATTCATAAGAGCCAAAAAGTAAAAACAACCCAAATGTCCACCAACTGAAGAATGAATGAATAAAATGTGGTATATCCACTCAGTAAAATGTTATTCAGTCACAGAAAGGAAGTATTGATACATATTACAACATGGATGAACCTTGAAAAAATTATGCTAAGTGAAAGAGGCCAGTCACAAAAGACCACACACTCTATGGTTCCATTTACATGAAATGTCCCTAACAGGCAAATCCATACAGACAGAAAGTAGACTAGTAGTTGCCAGGGGTTGGGGAATTTGAGAATGGGGACAGACTGCTAATGGAATGAAAATGTAAAATTGTTTGTGGTGATGTTGCATACTAAAACCCATCAAATTGTATACTTTAATTGGGTGAATTGTATGGCATGTGAATTATATCTAAATAAATCTGTTATTTTTGAAAAGTTTGTGAACATTTGGAAGCAAACGAAATATGGATGAGACTCAGCCATAAACGTAGTCATTTTTGTTTAAAGAAATAACTGTATTAATAATTATTAAACAAAAATCAAATTATTTTAACCTTAATATCATCTGCGAGCCAGACACTATTCCTAACTTGCTCATTTAAAGCAGGTCAGAAAGAGATGTCGGCTTTGGCTCTAAATTGGTTGCGTCACTGGATGATCCTACCCATGTTTTAGATGGGGGTGGTTAGGAGAACAGAGAATGCTGTGGGTCTTGCTGCACCTGACACTCAACAGAGTGGGCATTCCCAAGGGGATGCCATAAATCAGGCTTTGACACTGAGCTACTGGTCTCTCTCTAACCTTCCAAAGCTGTTGGCATGCCTCCTGAGGAACTCTAAGTCCTGGAGGTCTCCAGGGGAATGCCTAGGTCTATGAAAAGTATAATCTTAAAGAGAAACAGTAAATTCATAGAGAGAAAAGCCATACAAAAATACTTTTAATGGAATATTCTGGTAAATCAATTATACTGTAAGTTTAAATATGTTAATATATTTAATATCATGATCCCAGATGCGGAAGAATCTAGAAATAGGTGATAAATCCAGTCTTTTCCCTTCGGCTGATCAACTCAAGCCACTAAGCTGTGGTTAAGGAAATTAGCCTGAGGATCGGTGAGTTACAAAAGAAAAATAAATTCAATATAGCTCCCAACTCCCAGAGTAGCAGAATTCACGATGTGACAACATGGGGTTGGAACAGAAAGGCCAATCCTCCAGCTCAGAGCTGAGTGAAGCACACCAGGCCATCTGGGGCTGGTTTTGGAGTTCTGGTCCAACACTAAGAGCCTCAAACTCTTGTCCTCAGGGCCCGACTCTGCACCCACAGACTCCTGTGCCTTCCTCTGCCTAAATCCTGATGGACACCTGCCCAAGGGGGCAAGTGGGAGTTTCAATCCAGCCCAGGCTCTGCTGACTGAGCTGTGAGCTTGGATACAAGCCTGTGTCCACCTGGAGAAAAGGAGACTTTTTAAAAAAATTCTCACGAAGGCTCCGTTCACTCATCCAGTTGTGTAAAAACGTGGCGCAGAGGTGGCAGGGGCTCTGCTGGGACTCCAGTTTCCCTCGACCTGGTGAGTTCAGATGACTCATGGAAGTCATCTAAGCCTTCCCATTTGGCTCCCCTGACGCCAGTTCTCTTTCAGCCCCCCCAGTTGTGTCACGGCTACCTTCTCTCTGGGTCTCCGCTGGTCCTTCTATCTGGAATGTTCTTTCTTCCATCTCTACCTGGCAAACTGCCATTCATCTTTCTATCATCCCTCTTCCAGTTTTAGCTTAGCTGTCTCCTCCTTTACGTAGCTTTCCCTGCCAGGGCCAGGACTAGAGTGAGACCAGTGAGACACCTAAGACATACCATTTAAGGAGGTGCTCACTCTCAGCGTCGGGCAGGAGCAGGGTTGGCATCCAAGTGTGAGCGCCTCCTTAAATGGTGTGGTCTGGCACCTGGTTCCCTCATTCTAGTGCTGGCTCTGTTCCCTGGCATCCCAGACTGGGTTGGGCGACTCTGTGAACACCTGACTGTGCTCCCACAGAACTGTGAACCTCCCCTCTCAGGATACATCTCTCGCATTGAATTATAAGTGCCTGGGGACTCGGCACCAATCCCTTTAGTGCAGGACTCTGAGAAAGCAGAGTCCAAGGGTGCCACATTCATTTTGACATCCCCAGCACCCTGCAGTGTCTGGTACACAGTGGGTGCCTGCTGTCTATGGAAGGAGGGAGGGTGGGGTGAGGAGGGAAGACAAGAAACAACCTGCAGATCCACTGACTTAGAGACTTTGAGGCTATAGTTCATACCTTAATTTTCACAGATTTTGGAAAAAATTTTAGGGAAAAAATCTTCAAGAAAGGAACGTATTTTCACATTGATTTAGTTGCAAAAATATTAGACTGTTACTCTAATTAAGGGCTGGAGAAATTATTGAAATTTTATAAAAGGTGGAATAAAAGAAACTTTGTAAGAACCTATTAGGGTTTGAATTGTGTCCCCCCATCCCAAATTCATATGAAGTCCTCACCCTCAGTACCTCAAAATGTGACTTTATTTGGAAATAGCATCGTTGAAGACATAATTAGTTATATTAAGAAAATGTCATACTGGACAGTATGACTGGTGTCCTTAAAAAAAAGGAGATATTTGGACACAGAGGCACAGGGAGAATGCCATGTGAACACAAAGGCAGAGATTGGTGTGATGCATCTGTAAGACAAGGAACACCAAAGGTTGCCAGTACACATCTGGAAGTTAGGAGAGAGGCGTGGAACACCTCACAGTCCCCAGAAGGAACCATCGCCACCCACACGTTCATCTCAGAAAAACTTTCTGTTGTTTAAATCACCTAGCTGGTAGTACTTTGTTATGGCAGCCATAATAAGCTAGTGCAGAACTCCTACTGGCTGACTCCAGGCTCAGAGGTTTTCCTTTCATCAGCACCCTAATAGATGAACACTGGGTGTACTCACCCAGGGCAGCTAGTTAGATATGGAAGTACCAATTTTTCTTTTATAAATCACATTGTGGTCAAGTCCAGGTGGTAACGTTCCATTACTTCACTGCCTGGAAATTTAATTTGAGTATCTGCTGAGAAGGAGAACTGGAAGGAGACAATTTCAGCAGGAACAAACACATGGCTTTCACTGACCATAGTTTTGCTTTTGCTACAAGAATGTCTACATGAGGGCACAGACCTCATGAATCCAATGAGATCCAACAAGCTGTTAGCAGGATGCCCAGCCCTGAAGGGACACAGTCACACATGAAGGTGACCTGTTGCCATTTCTGAACTCTCTAAGTTTAAAAGATTTTTGTCAACCTATCATTGGTCTCACATTTCAAACCCTATAGAATTCTTCAGACTGTGAGTCCTTCTTTCACCTGTAGGTAAAACTATTTACCTCCTCACTTAAGTTATCTAAAGGGAAAAAATTAGATCCCTCACACTATGTACACAAAAGTTCCAAGTGACTTTTAGAGGCCTAAATTTAAAAAGCAAAACTTTGATACGTTTGAGGGAAAATATAAGGAAAAGTAACTCCATGACTTTGGGGTAGGGAAGGACTTCTTAAATAAGATACAAAAGTACATATCAGAATGAAAGAAGTAGGTAAATTTGGTCACATTAAAAATAAAAACTTGGGCTTCCCTGGTGGCGCAGTGGTTGAGAGTCCACCTGCCGATGCAGGGGACATGGGTTCGTGCCCCGGTCCGGGAAGATCCCATGTGCCGTGGAGCGGCTAGGCCCGTGAGCCATGGCCGCTGAGCCTGCGCGTCCAGAGCCTGTGCTCTGCAATGGGAGAGGCCACAACAGTGAGAGGCCTGTGTACCGCAAAAACAAAAACAAAAACAAAAAAAAACAACAACAACTCCTGTGCCTCAAAATTCATCATAAAGAAAGTGAGAAGGCAAATTACACATTGGGAGTACATACAATATATGTAACCAGCAAATAACTTGTCATCAGAAATATGAAGAATGTCTACAAGTTAATAAGAAAGATGCAAATAGCCCAGTTAAAAAATGAGTAAAAGAAATGAACAGACATTTCACAGAACAGAAATTCCAAATGTCCAGCAGATGTATGAAAAGATGTCAAATCTCACTATCAGGGAAATGCAATTAAAGAAACTATATGATTGGCAAAGATAAAAAGTCTGACAATATCAAGTATTGATGAGGACATGGAGTAATGGGAATTACTGCTGGTGAGAGTATAAACTGGTGGAAAGCAAACCCAGTAAAGTTGATGATGTGGATACTTGTCAATTAAGCAATTCCACTCCTGGGCATATACCTCAGAGATAACCTTGCACATATTCCCATAGAGACATGTACAAAAACGATCATGGAAATAGTGTTTATAATAGTGAAAAACGGGAAGCAATTTATGTGTTCACCCTCAGAATGTATAATTAAATTAGAGGAAAGTTACATGGATTAAACATAATATGGAGGTTTAAAATGAAGAGAATAGCACTATGTGTATCAACTGACGTGGATACATCTCAAAAATAGAAAAGTATTGGGGGGAAAAGAGCAAGCTACAGAAGGAAACATACTTATGAAGTAAAAAAATGAAAAATAATACTGTATATTTTTTATGGCTATACATGTATAGATTCAGAGGAATGAAAAACACTTAATTCAACACCACAATTGCCTGTAACATGGGGAGAAGAAAAGAAATTGAGAAGAACGCATAACAGGCTTCCACTTATCTGAAATGTTCTATTTAGAAGCTTGGTAGTGTGTACTTGAGTATTCGCGTAACAATATCTTTAGTTTTATATGCCTGAGATATTTGGTTAAAAAGACGAACAAATACAACACTCTGTTGTTTAGCATGTGCAGAGAATGTGGCACTTTCTACTCTCACCCTTTGAAGTTGTTGTTGCATGCTATTCCAGGGTCTTGGCACTAACCAGCCAGAAATGAAGGCTATCAAGCTAATGCAATCTACAATGAGCATTCTGGAGCTCATTGAGGGTACACTGTTCACATAAAAGAAAAGGCAAGGGCCTCCCTGGTGGCGCAGTGGTTAAGAGTCCGCCTGCCGATGCAGGGGATACGGGTTCGTGCCCCGGTCTGGGAGGATCCCATATGCCGCGGAGCGGCTGGGCCCGTGAGCCATGGCCGCTGGGCCTGCGCATCCGGAGCCTGTGCTCCGCAACGGGAGAGGCCACAACAGTGAGAGGCCCGCATACCGCAAAAAAGAAAAAAAAAAAAAAGAAAAGGCAAAATAGAAAATAAAATTACTTTAGCTTCACAATATGTGTAATAAAAAAGGAACTGGGGGAGTACTACATCAGGAAATAACTAAATTATAGTCTTACCTCCATTTCCAACTCATTTAAAGCCATCAGTCAATTTCAGCCAATCTTGTCTGTCTCTATTTGCTCATAAGTAATGTGTGGGAGGGTAACATTTTCTCCTTTCCTTTCCTATCTACCTGCCAGGGATGCTTTGAGGATTTATTATCTAGTGGGCCCATAATGTGTTTGGGTAGCTTTAGGAAATACACTGGACAGATGAAAAAATAGAGAATGCTGAATGACCAAACGTGGCAGTCTGTTAATTTGGCAGGTCCACAACTTAAACCACAGCATATTTCACTGAATGAAAATACATCTGCAGTAATTCTACAGAGCACATGACAAGACACTATCTCATCTCAGATGAGATTCAGAAGATCCCACAGGGATGGAGACTTGTTTTAACCTGCAACAAACAAGTGCAATCTCCTCTGGTATTACTAAGGCAATAGAGGGTTTCCTTTTAAAAGCTCAGGAATTTGGCAAGAATACTGAGCACCCGTGAACAGCAGAAGCCTTGTGGGACCGTTGCTGATTATGGAAATCTGATGAAAAATCAATCTTAGAAGAGGAAAATTAGGATTTTCTAGAGTCAAAAGGAGAAAAGGTTTACATCTGGGTCTCTCTTTACCATCTGGTACACATAGGTAAAAGCTGTGCTCTGTAGAGGGCATTGTCAGGTTTCCATTCTGTGCTAGTGAATGGGATCTGTGCTGTGGTGAGGAGTGTGGACAACAGAGTTGGATGCAGACCTGGCTCTGCTCTGCTACTTCCCAGCTTTGTGAAGCTGGGAAATGACCTCACTTCTCTCAGCTTCTGTTTTCTTCATTTGAAAATGGGAATATGAAGGGTACCCACCCACATCACAGGGAGGACTGCAGATTAAATGGTGAGATGAGGTCTGCAAAGCACTTAGCAAGAGCCAGACCAGAAGGTGATCAAGAATTGCTAGCTAGTGTGGTTGTTTAAAATCATTATTATTAAGTGCAGTTGTTTAAGGGAAATGTATATTATACAGATAGAGTATTAGAAAAGGGAAAGACCAAAATGCAGTGCTCTAAAATAGTAAAGCTATTTGAAGAAAATGAAAACACTAATTTGAAAAGATACATGCACCCCAATGTTCATAGCAGCATTATTTACAATAGCCAAGATATAGAAGCAACCTAAGTGCCCATCAACAGATGAATGGATAAAGAAGATGTGATACATATATATTGGGTTGGCCAAAAATTTTGTTTGGGTTTTTCTATAACATCTTACGAAAAAACACAAACGAACTTTTTGGCCAACCCGATATATATGTGGGCGCACACACACAATGGAATAACACTCAGCCATAAAAAGAATGAAATTCTGCCATTTGCAACAACATGAATGGACCTAGAGACTATTATGCTTAGTGAAATAAGTCAGACAGAGCAAGACAAAAGACAAATACTCTCTATGCTATCACTTATAAGTAGAATCTAAAAAGTAAAAGAATTGAATGAATATAACAAAACAGAAACAGACTCACAGATATAAAGAACAAACTAGTGGTTACCAGTGAGGAGAGGGATGGGGGGAGGGACAAGATAGGAGTAGGGGATTAAGAGGTACAAACTACTAAGTATAAAGTAGATAAGCAACAAGGATATATTGTACAGCACAGGGAAATTTAGCCATTATTTTGTGATAACTTAAAATGAAGTACAATCTATAAAAATATTGAATCACTATGAAATTAGTTTCAGTACACCTGAAACTAATATAATATCGTAAATCAGCTATACTTCAACAAAAATAAAAATAGTAAAGCTTTAGAGGATTCAAATAATAGAAAGTAGATAAAGTATATGAAAGTAGTCTGTGCCATGTGTTTTTCTGCTTCCCCACATTTAAAAAAATGATTTAAAAAGACAGATTTTGTATAAAGTAAGAGCGTCTCTTCAATCGCGAGAATATAGGATGACGAAGAGTGCCAGGAAAAATCAAATTATTTCCTTCTTTGTTAAATAAGCATAAAACATTCTAGGCACATAGCATTGAATGGGTGGAGCTGACAGGAGAAATATCTCCTCTGGAGAGCAGTGGGGTGTTTCCTGGAAGTAGGAAAGGGAGAAGGAGGGTTTTGAGCACATGAGCATTTGTCAGAGCCTTTATGTCCAAAAGATAAGTGCAGAGAAAGTGATTCTTTAAAGAAACACTGGGATTTCCCTGGTGGGGCAGTGGTTAAGAATCCGCCTGCCAATGCAGGGGACACGGGTTCGAGCCCTGGTCCAGGAAGATTCCCACATGCCGCCGTGGAGCAACTAAGCCCATGTGCGACAACTACTGAAGCCCATGTGCTTAGAGCCCATGCTCCGCAACAAGAGACGCCACCACTGTGAGAGGCCCGCGCACCGCAACCATGAGTAGCCCCTGCTCGCTGCAACTAGAGAAAGCCCAAAAGCAGCAACGAAAACCCAACACAGCCCCACACACAAAAAAAGAGAAACACATCTCTAGGTGATGGAATGAACTAAAAAAAATAAAAGCTGAGTAGAGCAAGCAAAAGCTAGATTTGGAGGTTATTGACTGGACCAATTAAGGGAGGACAATGGTAAAAGTAAAGGCTATTTACCAAAGTATCAAAAATTCACAATAAAAGCCTTGGGAATGTATTCTGGAAAACATGTGGAACTAAATAGAATTCCACCATCCTAATGAGGCGACGGCAGGTAGATATAGACACTGTCCCCCTTGCCACTGTTTTCTCCATTGTCTTCTACCCCCTCCCAGGAAGTACTGGGAGCATAGGGAGAAACCTCTCCTATGCTCTTTCCTCTCTGGAAAACTTGTGTTAGAATCGTTTTCCAAATCTTGTGACTATAATGAATCTAGAGAAAGCAAGACAAAGAAACAAACTCGAGCTTAAAACATATACATGTGTATACGTATATACACATATCTACATACAGATATATACATATCTGATTTTTAGTTTAGGTGGTTCGTAAGAGCAAAGACAAAAAAAAACCAAAATGAAACAAAACAGCCTTCTCAAGTCATAGGGAAAAAAAGAACGGGAAAGAATATAGCAAGACAGGGGCAGTCTTGAAGTACAGTATCTTATTCTGTGATGTCGGTACTACATGCTTTAAAATCAAATCATTTCCAGGATGAAATGGCAGAAAGGAAAATGCTCAATTAGACAGTAGCAATAATAATACCTACTTTTTTAGGCCTACCACATACCCAGATGCTTTAATGTAGGGTTCATTTCATCACCACAGCAACCCTCTGGGGGCTGATCATTCCCACTTCAAAAGGAGAGGAGAAGGAAGGACTTGCCCAGGGTCCTTCAGTTGGGAAGGTTGAATGGATGCTGACACGAACCCAGGGCGACCTGACTCTAAGGCCATATTGTCAAATATATCATGTCACATACCTTAGAGATACCTGGAAGATGTCCTGTTAATGCTCTGAGAAGCGTGTGCTTATCACAGGCACACTTGAGAGCTAGTTCAGCACAGCAAGCAAGGCCAGGCAAAGTGCTCTCTGGGTAAGCTGTGGAGGACTCCAAAGATGACAAATCAAGCAGTCACAGAAAAAGCTGGGGACAGGTCACATGTTCCAGAGCAGCAGTCTCAATAGGCCATAACCATCATGCCACATAGAAAGATTATTTTAAAAGGTGTGTGTGTGTGTGTGTGTGTGTGTGTGTGTGCGTGCAATGGTGTACTCCTGCCTTTATAAAGACACTATGTCTCTGGGGAATCTATCTACCAGTAACCAGGATAGAAAATAATCCTTAACACTGGAAAAAATTTGCTTGCTTTCATTAGTGACTACCTTGGCCCCATTTGAAAAAACAACTGCACACATAGGAACACAAGATTTGGATTCACTCTCCAAAGTTAATAATAATTACTGAATGAAGTAGTGCTGGAACAGAGAAGGGCAGGTAGAAGCAATGAAGCTTCAGGCCACAGTTAGGGATGGAAGGCACTGAGCGTGAGTCACCCTGCAGCCCTTATCTGTCAGCCCAAGGAGAAAAGAACTGGCCTAGCCTGATGGGCACCGTAAAAGGCGAGGCAGGAGGAGGAAGAGGATTCACTGAAAGATACCCTTTTAAGAGAAACACAAATCCCGCGAGAGCTGCCTAAGAAATTATCCCGGTCTTCCACTTCCAAGACCAGGCAAAAGAAAAAGCCCTTGTGGTTGTGAGCATAATTGTAGAAATGTACAAAACCAAAGACTTGTTACTTTCTAAAGCAGATCGGTTTGGACAAAATATTCACACTTCACTGAGGAAACAAACTGATTGCATGAAAACCATGCAGTTTAAACATGCATGTTCCAATGAATATGTTACAGTGAAGAATCAGGACGAAAAGAAGCAGTGAAGTTTAAAACAACTCCCTTAAACATAAAACTGTAGGACAGCTTGGAACATTAACTTAAATTCTTGTTGGGTATTCAGCACATATGTGTACAAGGCCCGCCATCTGCTGACAAGGTTTGGTACTGATAATTTGGAAAGCATTCAGGAGGTGGTGGATTTTGGCAGAGGGTAATTTACTCAATTTTGTAGCAAGTGCTCAACATTAAGTGCTAATATTAGTCAGGTCTCAACATAGGCAACAAATATCATATCTTGGACCTCATATCTTTATATTTTCTGTTTTACAATATAAGAAGAATACCTACTTCTGGGCAGGAAGAAATTCTGGACTGGTAGGCCCTCCCAGTCACTATTCCCTTCCTCCTCTGTTACATAAACGGAATCATACAGTATGAATTCTTTTTAGTCTGGCTTCTTTCACAAACATTATGTTTGTGGGAGTCATCCATCATGTTAAGCATAGGAGTTTGTTTCATCATTTTCTTTGTATGAACAGATCACAATTTTATCTACTCTACTGCTGATGAACATTTGGATTGTTTCCAGACCTTGGCTATTACAAATAACACGTAGCTTTTGGACATTCTTGGCTGTGTCTTTTGGTGAACATATGTATGCATTTCTGTTGGGTGTATATTTGGGAGTGATACTGCTGGGTCATAGGGTATTCAAACATTTAAACTTAGTAATAATGCCAGTTTTCTAAAGTAGTTATACCAAATATATTCTAAACAAGCACATCTGAGAAAACCTATGAGAGCACTATATACTTGCCAACTTGATGTTATTAGGCTTTAAAAAACTTTTAGCAATGTTAGTGGAAATGTAGTAGTATCCTATGACTTTAATTTTCATTTCCCTGCTGACTGATGAGAGGAATGTCATTTAATATGCTTTTTAGTTATGTGGGTATCCTTTTTTGTGAAAAGTCTCTTGCCAGGGAGTTCCCTGGCAGTCCAGTGGTTAGGACTTGGCACTTTCACTGCCATGATTCAATCCCTAGCTGGGGAACTAAGATCCCGCAAGCCACAGGGCCCGGCCAAAAAAAAAAAAAAAAAAAAGTCTCTTGTCCACTTTTCTGTTCAGTTGTTTGTCTTTGTTTTATTGATATATAGGAGTTCTTTACAGATTCTAGATATGAGCCCTTTGTCAATTATATGAATTACAAATATCTCCTTCCTCTTTCTTCTTGTCTGTGGTATGAAACATATGGTGATTTAAGTACAAAACAACATAACATCAAGCAGAAGGGAAGAGAGAATTAACATACTCAAAGTCCCTTACATTGTCCAGAAAGTGGTTAATTGACTAATTGCATTAGAGTGTAATAAGTCAGGGATACAAGCGACAAATTCTATAGTAACCACTAGAAGAAAAATAAAATAATGTATAACTTACCAGTTAATAGATAGGGAAAGGGATGACAAAAATATTTGACTAAACTAAAGGAAGGCAAGAAAGGAGAAGGCAAGGAACACAAAACAGGTAGGACAAAAGGAAATTTAAAAACTCAAATATATCAGTAATTAAAACAAAAAAATATGAAGATTGAAAATTAAGAGATGGAAAAATGTATTATAGGAAAATTATTACCAAGAGAGCTAAAGTATCAATTTTAATATCAGGCAAAATAGATACAGACATAGGGGATGAGGAAGAACAATATATACTCACAAATAAAATAACAGATTAAGAAGACAGGCTGTTTAACTCTCCTCCCATGGAACAGAATATATCAGAATATATTTTAAAAATGACTGGCAGAATCATGGGAAGCTACAGATGGATCAATAATTATAGTTCGAAATTTAAGCACACTTACCTTAAAAACTAATGTATCAAATTGGCAAAAGGTAAAAATATATATAAATCTGAGTAACAGAATTAATAAAGTTACCCTAATACAGATTTATTAGAACCTTAAACACAACAGGTAAAGAATACAATTTCCTCTTGTAGCATACTTGGAACATTCACAAAAATTGACTATGGACTAGGTCACAAAGGAAGCTTCAGTAAATTTCAAAGAGTTGATACTACACAAATATGTTTCTGCCCACAATGCAGTAAAATTAGAAATCAGTAACATCAGAATATCTTGAAAAAACCCCATATATATGCAAACTAGAACACATCATTTGAATAATATCTGGATTACAGAGTAATTTATAAACTAAGTTATGTGAGTGATAGTGCTACACGTTAAAACATGTGGGATAGGTTAAAGCAAGACTCACATGGACATTTTGGAGAATATCTTTGATATTTGGGTGGGAAAGTCTTTCTAAATAAACTCTCAAAGCATAAATCATAAGGTTAAAATTAATGGATTTGACTCTAGAAAAATTAAGTTCCATGCCATGAAGAACACCATAGACAAAATTAATAAATGAGCAATATAAGAAAATATTTGTAATATCGCTAATTTATAATATATAAGAAAATCTCAATTATCAATAAGAAAAGCACAGGAAACCCCAAAAGAAAAATGAGAAAGAATGCTAACAGGCTCTTCACAGAAGGGGAATCCAATGGCTAAGCAGTATATGAAGAGGTACTCAAACTCACTAATAAGAGAAACATAAGTAGAATTGAAAAGTAATTAAGCACATATATGCATCAAGGTGGCAAAGGTTAGAAAGACCAACAATGCCAAACATTGCTGGGGATGTGAGAAAACAGGAACCCACGTGCCCCACAAGTGGGAATGCAGATGGGTGTAGCAATTGGCCAGTGTGTGGTGAACTTGAAGTATGAGTGTACCCTGTGACCATGCAATCCTACCCTTAGAGTATAAACTCAGAAAAGTCTCTCTGAGCCTCCTAAGTGGAGCTGCACAAGGATGTTCATGGCAGCACCATTGTGGGAGCTGGGAGCTAGGGATGAGCTGAATGCCCACTGCTAGGATGACAGACAAGCACAGGATGGCAGATGCATTCTATGGAGCACAACAAAGCAGCCAGCAGCAACAACTAAAAACAGTGCTGAGTGGACAGAAGTGAGAAACAGAGTGAGACACATACTGCAAATTTATATAAACCTAAAACGTATAAATACAGAAAACAATGCTATTTATTATTCAGAGATACATATTTAAAGACATAAATCATCGTTTAAAAAGGTTATCTATGGGGCCTCCCTGGTGGCGCAGTGGTTAAGAGTCCGCCTGCCGATGCAGGGGATACGGGTTCGTGCCCCGGTCTGGGAGGATCCCATATGCCGCGGAGCGGCTGGGCCCGTGAGCCGTGGCCGCTGGGCCTGCGCGTCCGGAGCCTGTGCTCCGCAACGGAAGAGGCCACAACAGTGAGAGGCCCGCATACCGCAAAAAAAAAAAAAAAAAAAAAAAAAAAAGGTTATCTATGATCTGTATGTGACAGAATGAGAGTAAGGATCAGAGATGGAAGGAAAAAATCAATTTAAAAAAAGCACATCAGGGGGCTTCCCTGGTGGCGCAGTGGTTGAGAGTCCGCCTGCCGATGCAGGGGACGTGGGTTCGTGCCCCGGTCCGGGAGGATCCCACGTGCCGCGGAGCGGCTGGGCCCGTGAGCCATGGCCGCTGAGCCTGCGCGTCCGGAGCCTGTGCCCCGCAACGGGAGAGGCCACAGCAGTGGGAGGCCCGCGTACCGCAAAAAAAAAAAAAAAAAAAAAAGCACATCAGGGACTTTCCTGGTGGCACAGTGGTTAAGAATCCACCCGCCAGTGCAGGGGACGTGGGTTCAAGCCCTGGTCCAGGAAGATCCCACATACCATGGAGCAAGTAAGCCCGTGCGCCACAACTACTGAGCCTGCGCTCTAGAGCCTGCAAGCCACAACTACTGAGCCCTCGTGCCACGACTACTGAAGCCCACGTGCCTAGAGCCCGTGCTCTGCAACAAGAGAAGCCACCTCAATGAGAAGCCCACGCACCACAATGAAGAGTAGCCCCCCACCCTTGCCGCAACTAGAGAAAGCCCACGTGCAACAATGAAGACCCAACTTAGCCAAAAATAAATAGATTAATTAATTTTTAAAAATGTTAAAAAAAGAAGTGTACCAAAGGTTTGCATGGACTGATGAATTCTCTGCACTTCATATCCAAAAACACTCCCAAACAAACAAATTAACAAGAGTGGACTTATGATCACAAAAATATCTTTAAAAGCATGAGTCAAAGTTAGTCCTTCCCAGCTCCCATTCATATGGAAGCATTAGGTGTGCTCCTTCAGGGCCCTTTCCTTCTTAAAATGAGTCCACTGGGTCCCTGAGTTCTCTTGGGAATCAACGTATACGTGTAGTCTGATTATTAATTTACACTGAATTCTTCCAGGCTTGGTTAAAGGCTGCCGTGTAGGTCTGCTGGGGATTCTCTGCCTCTTCTAGAATAGACCTTTCTCTGCCCTCTTCCTCCCACAAACACATCCTTCCAAAGAGTGGGTACATCCTCTGTCACCCCACTGCTCTGGGCAATTGGCTTGGAGTTGGCCTTTGGAGAGGGATAAATGTGCTGACTACCCAAGGCCCCTTCTCCCTCAGGCTCCAACCATTATATCTCTTCCACCTGGGTTTATTTGGTGAGTGTGGGTTGGGTGTAGGGAGAACAAGGAACAA
This sequence comes from Mesoplodon densirostris, assembly GCF_025265405.1. Lineage (NCBI taxonomy): Eukaryota > Metazoa > Chordata > Mammalia > Artiodactyla > Ziphiidae > Mesoplodon > Mesoplodon densirostris. Next base: position 107,973,800 of record NC_082664.1, read on the forward strand.
TCTTCTCATTCTCATGGATTCATATATCTCTAAGATCTTTCTCCTTTGAGGCCCTAATCGTAAAATTAATGTATTGAAATATTTTAGACTAGAACAGTAGGGGGAAAAAGGAAGATGGGGGTGTGGGGAGGGGAGGGAAGGAAATAAGGGCAGGAGGAGAGGGGCAGGGAGAGCAGGCAAGAAATAGAAAGTCAAGAGAATGACATCAGGACTCTAGGACCCAGGGGTGGGTATGAGAGCACTACACATTTAGTGAAGAGTGCCACTGATGTACATGTCTTGGTTGGGGCTGCTCTGATGTGAAAGTCGTCCTCCTCTTTTAATTCTGGACAATGGCCATGGAGAAGCCACCGACACAGCACCATGCAGAAGCTCCTCCTGCCTGAAGACAGAGTCTTCTGGCAAAGAACCTCCAGGAATCACGTATACAAAAAGTCCTAAACTGAAAACTTACTGTGCAAATGACAATTTGATCTGCGTTTGAATTTCTATCCATTCTTCCTTTATAATCCTTCCACATTGCAGCAGCTCCTTTGAAAGTCTCTCTGCTTTTGTCAAATTCTCTGAAGCTTCCTTAAACCTGAGTTGTGTTCAGGAAACCTTACACTTGGTGCTACATTCTGGGGCCCTAGTTCCTGGACATCCTTGGCTCTCATACTTCCCATCACCCTTCCTGAGTCACCTGTCAGCTTTTGATTTGGCCTTAAAAATTAACTATAAGCATTATGAACGGTATTTCTATTTGTAAAGATTAGAGGCAAAAGGATACTTTTGAAGGGACAGTAAGGCTCTCCCCATGGTATGGAATAACTCAACCGAACACTTGAAAACATCTGTATTATCATTGTAGGGATGCACAATGGAGTTGGTGAGGATTTCTTTGGCTTTTTCCACATGTTGTTTTGCTTGCAGTGACAGTCCTGTGGACAAAGAAAAAGCAGTCTCAGTTTCTCTTTCATTTCAGCTCGACAGGAATATAGTTATCTCTGGCCAGGGAATCTAATGAGGTCTCCTTCATATATCATCAAGTGGCACATGGAGATATATCGGGACAGCATGAAATACGATCATGACTATAAGAAACAAAGAAGGGTTTCACACCTAGGACTCAAGATAAAAATTTTTTCCCACACTGGTCTTTTTAGAAATAATCAAAATGAGCAGGAATTGAACAGCTTTGAAACTTTACCAATGTCAGACGTAAAATGTTATGAATAATTATAAAAAAACAAATGGAATACAAAGACTACAGCATTCTGGGTAGGAAATAAAATATTCATGAATTTTAATCCTGGCTTTGTGACAGCAATCTTAATGAAATACTAAAAATTCTGAATCTTCTGCTCACCCATCCATAATCATAACTTTAGAGAGTTATTTTAATATAATACAAATATGATGATATCTATAAAAACTGACAAAGAATTCCAATGAGGTAAGGGGCTGATGTGCTACAATCTCTTATTTCTATGTGGTAATAGACTGATATGAATCAAATGAAGTTTAAAAACAGTTACTACCAAGAACTAATTCCCAGTGGGTTCCAGCGTTCTTCCATTGGCATATTCATTTGTGGTAAAGGTGACACTGAGGATCACTATTTAGGTCTCAGGTTTTTTCATTTTCCCACATCCCCATCTTCTTCCCCACAGTGACACACCCTTCCACCCACATCCTAATACTCCTGGTCTTACGTTCTTCATTACATGGAATTGTATCTCAAATCTCTAAAAAGAGCTGTCAAATTATGAAATTCATTCTGTTCCTATGTCTATAAAACAATATATTTTCTGAGGGAGAAAATCCAGGGTATGCTATTCCTATAGGAACACTTACAGAATTTTGTCTTATTTTTTAAAAAAGTACACAATCAGGGGCCTCCCTGGTGGCGCAGTGGTTGAGAGTCCGCCTGCCGATGCGGGGGACACGGGTTCGTGCCCCGATCCCGGAGGATCCCACATGCCGCGGAGCGGCTGGGCCCACGAGCCATGGCCGCGGAGCCTGTGTGTCCGGAGCCTGTGCTCCGCAACGGGAGAGGCCACAGCAGTGAGAGGCCCGCGTACAGCAAAAAAAAAAAAAAAAAAAAAGTACACAATCAACCTACCAGAAATTTATTAGGGCCAATAATGTGTGCAACATTATAAAAGACATGATGAATTCTGGTCCATTTCCTCAAGAAACTTGAACTCAATCTACAAGAGGCAGCATGGGTTGAGGTTCAAGAACACTAGCTCTGAAATCAGACTGCTCAGAGTGAATTCCCTGCTCCACCACTTACCTGAAATGTTGGCCCCAGCCTCCCTGACTGTAGACAGGGATAATAACATTACCCACCTCATAGCACGGTGGTGAAGATTGAAGGAAATTATACATGGAAAATAGCATGGTGCCTGGCACTCAATAAGACCTTAATAAATAGTAGATACTGCTTTTATTTAAAATGAGAAAGAAAGACTATAATGCAGAAAGGTAGCAGACTGTGGAAGAAAAGCATCATTAAAAAAAAATCCCCGGGGCCTCCCTGGTGGCGCAGTGGTTGAGAGTCCGCCTGCCGATGCAGGGGATACGGGTTCGTGCCCCGGTCTGGGAGGATCCCATATGCCGCGGAGCGGCTGGGCCCGTGAGCCATGGCCGCTGGGCCTGCGCATCCGGAGCCTGTGCTCCGCAACGGGAGAGGCCACAACAGTGAGAGGCCCGCATACCGCAAAAAGAAAAAAAAAAAAAAAAAAAAAAATCCCCGATGCTAGGACACTGGTACTGGCAACCAAAATCCTAGGTCTGAGTCGCAGATCAGCTATCTATTAATAGTGTGACCTGGGGCAAGCTGTTTCAACTCAAACTAGTTGTTTCCTCTGAATCTAGAAAATAGGGGGTATAGGGGTATGGTTTGAACTAGATGATCTCCAACGTCCCCTCTGGCTCTAATAGTCTTTTTTTTTTTTTTTGGCTGTGTTGGGTCTTCGTTTCTGTGCGTGGGCTTTCTCTAGTTGCGGTGAGCAGGGGCCACTCTTCATCACGGTGCGCGGGCCTCTCACTGTCGCGGCCTCTCTTGTTGCGGAGCACAGGCTCCAGACGCGCAGGCTCAGTAGTTGTGGCACACGGGCCTAGTTGCTCCGTGGCATGTGGGATCCTCCCAGACCAGGGCACGAACCGGTGTCCCCTGCATTGGCAGGCAGACTCTCAACCACTGCGCCGCCAGGGAAGTCCCTCTAATAGTCTTTGATCTAACAGGTAGGAGCAATCTATAATCAGATTTGGCTAAATTTATTGGGTGGCAATTGTGTGCTTAGCATTGTGGTGTTTTTCACTTCTGTTTGTTTATTTATTCACTGGGCCAATCCTGGGAAGTCAGTGCCATCATATCATCATCATTATCATCGCTTTTCAATTGAAGAAACAGAGTACAGCGATGTACTCTTGTACCTCTTGTCCTAGGTTGCCAGTCCATGTTTTTGCCTTCTCTGCATCCATTCTCTCTTCCCCTGTTTTCTTTTGAGGATGCCCAGCCCCTGCACATTCAGTCCTTGTGATTTAGCCAAGGCCAGCCTCCCCCCAAGGATCCAGTGGAGCCAAAAGGCAGGTCTAGCCAATCAGACTCTTTCTTGTCTTTGGCATACAACCCACATCAGCCCAATAAGAATCCCCAAATCCTGAGATTTTGGAGGAGAGACACTCTTTTTTTCCTGGGAATGCTGAGGAAGGAAACCTAAAGCTGCTGGCAACTTGCTGCCACCATGTGGGCAAAGTTTGGCTAAGAATGGAGCCAATACAGAGAAAAACAGAGTTAAGTGGTGTGAAAAGGGAGGAACGGATCTGGCTAAGTCTACAATAAGTTTTACCCCTGGATTTTTAAGTGTATGGGCCAATGAATTACCTTTTGTTTATTGCCAGCTTGATTTAGCCTTTTTTTGGGGGGGGGTGTCACTTATATGCAAGAGACTTTCCATCAATACATATGTGAATGGATCCTATTTTAGGCCCCAACTCTACGCCCTGGGCCATTTCTACAATGCCTTCAAAGCTAACAAGTTAATTATCTCCCAAGAACTACTTTTAAGATCATAAAAAACAAAGCTCAGAGGGCTAAAATCTTCCTTCTCTTTTTTACATATTGTATTAAAAAATCTTATTGACTCTCTGTGAGAGGAAATAGCTCTCAATGTGTAGAGAGGAGAATGTCCAAGAAAACCTGATCCTTCTAAAGTTTAGCCAAATTTGAGGAAAAGAGCAGAAACCAACCAGCCAATCCTCCTCAGCCTGAGGCAGACTCACCTTTCAGCTGGAGGTAGGCCTGAGCCAGGTTAACATGCGCCTTGGCCAGTTTCCAGTGTGAGTCACCATAGCAGATCCTTGTCAGCGCCACACAGCGCATAAGCTCCTGGAGAGCCTGTTTATACTGGAGGAAGGGAAATGGGCTCACCAGTTAGATAGCAAAGCACAAAATCAACTTGTATTTTTATCCATTCAATATACACTTATTGAGTGTTGATTATGGGCCGGGCATGGTTTTAAGGACTTGTGATACATTAGAGAACAAAACAAAGATGTCTTGGATGGCAGGATATTCATCTGGTCGGGTGAAATAGACAATATATATATTAAAAAAAGTAAAATTTATAGTACATTTAAATTTATAGTAAATAGTGAAAAACATTATGGAGTAAAGGCGCTGCCCATCAATGAACAGCTACTACATATTCAGGCACAACAAGTGTGGCGAATGGTGATAGTTTTCAAATAACACCCATTAGTTCTCAATTCAAACAACTTCTTTAGCAGCTGGGATATTAGCACAGCAAATGAGGTCAGCAGGACTTTACAAACAGATTTCATTAAGGGATTAAAGCACATTTTCATCTGGAGCCAGGACAAAGAGAATAACAAACCATGGATTCTAGCTCCAGGTCAGCTTAGAGCAGCAATATACTTAAAGCAAGACTGGTAGTTTTATTTTTTTTATTTATTTTATTTTTTTTATTTTTTTCTTTTTGCGGTATGTGGGCCTCTCACTGTTGTGGCCTCTCCCGTTGCGGAGCACAGGCTCCGGATGCGCAGGCCCAGCGGCCATGGCTCACGGGCCCAGCCGCTCCGCGGCATATGGGATCCTCCCAGACCGGGGCACGAACCCGTATCCCCTGCATCGGCAGGCGGACTCTTAACCACTGCGCCACCAGGGAGGCCCAAGACTGGTAGTTTTAAAATACAGCTCCAAAATTCTTTGACACTCCTTCCATACAGAGATGGTGGTCTATGTCCCCTTTTCTTTGAATCTGGGTTTTATGACTGTTTGGCTAAAAGAACATGGAGGAAATGATGCAGCGCCACTTTTTAGACCCAGTTCTTAAAGAACTGGCAGCTTCCACTTTTTACTCACTCTTGGAACTTGTTATGGGCTGAATTGTGTCTCCCACCTCCAAATTCATATGTTGGAGTCCTAAGTACTTCAGAATATAACTGTATTTGGAGAGACGGCCTTTAAAGAGGTGAATAAGGTAAAGTGAGGCTGTCAGGATGGGGCCCTAATCTAATATGACTGGTGTCCTTGTGAGAAGAGAAAGGGACACTAGGAATGGGCACACACAGAGAAACACATTGTGAGGACACAGTGGGAGTCAAGGAGAGAGCCCTCTGAATAAAATCAACCCTGCCAACACCTTGACCTTAGACTTCTAGTCTCCAGAACTGTGAGAAAATAAACTTCCTTTGTTGAAGCCACCCAGTCTGAGGTATTTTGCCATAGCAACCCCAGAAGACTAATAACCTAACTACCATTCCATGAGGAAGCCTAAGTGGCCCCACGGAGAGGCCTACATGGAAATGTGCTGGTGGCAGCACTGGTCAACCACAGGACGCCACCCTGGCATCGGATGCTCCACACCTGTTGAGCTCAGCTGATGCTGCATGGAGCAGAGCTGACCAGGTCTCACTGAGCTCTGCACAAATTGTGCATTCATGAGCAAAATAAATGGCTGTTTTTGTTTTATGCCACTAAGTCTTAGAGTGTGATACAGTAATAGATAGCTGGAATAGCAAAAGAGGAGGTGGGAGGTACAAAGCTGAAGGGGGCAAAGCAGAGGAAGAACCGTAAGAACGAGGACAGGGTTGTGGAAAAAACCCAGCAGAAGACCCAGTACACCCCCCACCCCTACTCCCCCGGTCAATGCCTAAGCTCAAAGGACCTGCACTTCCACAAAGTTCCCATGTGAGTTAGAAACACTTTCACCTTGAAACAACATTCCTCTTGACAAAAAATGCATACCCAGACAGCTGACCACAGGACAGTTGCTTTTCTGACCTAGCAAGAGAGGCTGGGGAACACTGTGCTCACTCCATAGTGATGAAGGAAGATGGAGGCGTGGCTTTTTCCTATAGTAACATTTTTCTTATTACAAAAGTAATATATGCTCATTATCAAAATTCAGGTGAGCAAAAAAAAAATAAAAAATCACCTGCCATCTCACCTCTTAGAAACAACTAGGCAGCTAAATTTCTCTCTATCCTTAGTTTCTATGAATCTATCTATACATATTTTTTCTTTTTAAAAATAGGCTTATAAGCTACATACAGGTTTGCAACTTTTCACAATTTGTGAACATTTCTCCATGTCATCTTCTATGATAATAATTTTTTATGGCTGCATAGCATTTTATTGTATGGATATATTATAAGTGAGTTACTCAACCAATAGCTATTGAGCACTTAGGTTGTTTTAAAATTTTTTCTCTCTGAACATCCTGTGTGGATAGATTTGCTCATATCCATAAGCATTTTCTTTTTCTTTTTTTAAATAGCATTCTTCTTTTTACAGATATAAATTTATTTATTTTATTATTTATTTTTGGCTGCATTGGGTCTTTGATGCTGCACGCGGGCTTTCTGTAGTTGTGGCGAGCAGGGGCTACTCTTTGTTGCGGTGTGCAAGCTTCTCATTGCGGTGGCTTCTCTTGTTGTGGAGCACGGGCTCTAGGTGCGTGGGCTTCAGTAGTTGTGGCATGTGGGCTCAGTAGTTGTGGCTCATGGGCTCTAGAGCACAGGCTCAGTAGTTGTGGCACACGGGCTTAGTTGCTCTGTGGCATGTGGGATCTTCCCGGACCAGGGCTCGAACCTGTGTCCCCCTGAATTGGCAGGAGGGTTATTACCCACTGTGCCACCAGGGAAGCCCCATAAGCATTTTCTTAGAATGAATTCCAATGTGACAATAGAGTAAGGGATGTGCAAAATCCTGAGACTTTGCTAGAGTTTGCTGGAGTGCTTCCTCTAGAGGCTGCTTCCATCCACACCTCCCTTACAGCACGTTGTGTGAGCAGGGAATGCACCTTACACAGAGCCAAGCACTAGTTGGGGTCTAACTTGCCAATTTGTCAGTTAACTCATTTCTCCTTGTTTTAGTTTGTATTTTTTTTTCTGCAAAGCTAGTGAGGCTGAACATCTTCAGGTGTTTATTGGCTTTTTGTAGTTCTTCTTTTGGGAAACATCTATTTATTGCCTCTAGAGACAGGAAGTTTATGGAATGGCTTCCTTGAAGACACACAGCAAATTAATACAGTGTATGAGAAAGAAAGAAGTGATGAAAACATTGAGAAGTCTAGATAGACAGTTTGCCAAAAAGAGAGGAGGATCTGATCTGATGGCGAATCTGTCCCAACCACAAGTTTCCAAGGAAGGGCTATATGCAGTCTGAGAGTCAGCCTCCCAGATCAGGGCCTTGGTCTTCACTACCTGCATTGGGGACCAGTGTACAGAAAGAGCAGCCTGTCCTCCCTCTGCTTTCATATTTGCTAGGATGTGTAGTCCAGATACTGCCTTTTGATTTTCCAACCTTTATCCTGCCAGTTCCAGTGGCTTTAGCCAACAGGCATGGGTAGCAGGTAGACAGAAGAGAAGTATGAGTAGGAAGACAATTTCAGAACTGGGATGAGTCTTGGAAATAATCTAGTCTGATCACCTCAATTTAAAGAAGAAATGTAAAGCCAGAGAGGTGAGATGATTTATCACCGAGTGGTAGAGTCAGAACTCACAGTCAAGCTCCTTGATGCAAAGTCCATATCTCTTCCCACAACATCATTCTTGAGTTACCTGAATTTCTTAAACTTCTTAATATTAAAATATGCAACTCTGAGGATCAGTAAGTCCGGCCATACATATTTTAAAATGGGTATTTAATACCCAGATCTTGGTGTCTAAATATCAATACTATTCTCTTCTAAGAGGAGCCAGCGTTCCCTGAATCCACAGCTGGAGCAGGGAAATACAAGATGAACCTGAAAAATCTTATTGTGTCGGAAATTAAGGAAAGAATCATGGGAGCATATCAAGGACTCAGAAGCCAGCTTGAAGGGGCTCCCACTGACAACTACAAAATAATTTAAGTTTTGATGATGATAATGGATTGTAACATATTTGTAAAACAGGATTTCTTGAACCCATACTGATATAAATAAATGAACAATAAAGTGTGAAGAAGGGAAAGCTCTTCCTCATAAAAAGAATGCCAACAAACAAATGTTGAAAGAATGCTGAAGTCAGAGAATCACCATTTGACAAACATTGTAGTAATAGCTAATTCAGGTGAGAATCATCAATGGATGCTATAAACTAGGGGGTGAAGTTTTAATGAGGAATAGGATATGTTCACAGTATCAATGAATTTCCCCACAAAATATTAATTACAAAGGGAAGAATAATAATTCTACAGTGAAAAAACCTGCCAGATAGCTCCTTAACCAAGTGATCAAATTTAGCCTCATAGTAATGAGATGAACGACATCATACACCTCCTAATATGATGCACTGAGAAGGGCCTTATGTCAGGTCTGTGGGATTCCTGTCCAGAATGTATAATCTGAATCTAATCATAAGGAAACACATGACAAATTCAAATTGGGAGGTATTCTACAAAATAATTGGAGTGTATATTTGTGGCCCCTGCCAAATTCATATGTTGAAGCCCTAACTCTCACTGTAGTATTTAGAGATAGGGCCTCTAAGGCTGTAATTAGGGTCAAATGAGGTTATAAAGGTGGGGCCCTGATCAATAGGATTAGTGTACTTATAAAAAGAGACACCTTTCTCTCCCCCTTCCCCCACATGCACAAAGAAGAGGCCATGTGAGGACACAGCTAGAAGGTGGTGGTCTGCAACCCAAGGGGAGAGCTCTCACCAGACGCCAGCCCTGCTGGCACCTTAATCTGGACTTCCAGTCTCCAGAACTGTGAGGAGTATGTTTCTGTTGTGTAGGCCACCCAGTCTGTGGTATTCTATTACAGCAGCCCAAACAGACTAATACAGTACTTTTCACAAATACTAAGATTGTGAAAGACAAAGACAGGCTAAGTAACTGCTCTAACTGTTGACTAGAGTCAACATGACTTCATGGATTGGACCATGGCTGATTTTTTTTTCTATAAAAGATATTATTGAGATAATTAGAGAAATATGGATAATGTTTGTAGATTAGATAATAATATATATCAATATTAATTTCCTAATTTCAATCATTGTACTATCGTTATATAGGAAAATATCCTTTATTCTTGGGAAATAGGCACTGATGTATTTAGGGGTAAAAGATCATACATTTGTAACTTACTCTCAGATATTCAGAAAAATAATGACAGAGAGAGAGAGTGAGAAATAAAGAAATAAAGTAAATGTTAACAACTGGTATATCTTGTAACTTTTCTGTAAGTCTGAAAGTATTTTAAAATAAAAAATTACCAAAGAATGGTATTTTAAGAAGCAAATTATGTCATATTAATACTTTCCTAAAAACATTAAGGCTTCCTAGAGCACTTAACTTAGACCTGCAAGGCAGGTAAGCTGCCTCTCCAACTACATTTCATGTCAGACTGAAGCTTCCTATCATCACTTCAAGCATAGTCACGCTCGTGCCAAACTTATAAATTTTATGGCTGCTGTTCCCTCTCCCTAGAACTCCTTTCCCTCAGCTCCTCCATGCTGGCTCCTTCTCTTCTTTAGGTGTCAGCTCAGATGTCACCTCCTCAGTGAGGTCCTCCCTTACCTAAGATAGGCCCACTCTGTTTCCTCCATAGCACTTAGCACAATCTCTACTTCACTGTCCCCTCAGCTCCATGAGGGCAGGCAAGCTGTTTGTCCTGTTCACCGCTGAATCCAAGGATTCCTCATCTGAACGGCAGAACACAAAAAATGCTTTGATATCATTCTAGATGCATAGAAGGGAAGTTAATTCTTTATATACACCAAATGCAGATGGCCAACAAACACATGAAAAGATGCTCAACATCACTAATTATTAGATAAATGCAAATCAAAAGTACAATGAGGTATCACCTCTCACCAGTCAGAATGGCCATCATCAAAAAGCCTACAAACAATAAATGCTGGAGAGGGTGTGGAGAAAAGGGAACCCTCATACACTGTTGGTGGGAATGTAAATTGATACAGCCACTATGGAAAACAGTACGCAGGTTCCTTAAAAAACTAAAAATAGAATTACCATATGACCCAACAATCCCACTACTGGGCATATACCCAGAGAAAACCATAATTCAAAAAAACGCATGTACCCCAATGTTCATAGCAGCACTATTTACAATAGCCAGGACATGGAAGCAACCTAAATGTCTATCAACAACCTAAATGTCTATCTTCTTTATCCAGCAAATGGATAAAGAAGATGTGGCACATATATACAGTGGAATATTACTCAGCCATAAAAAGGAATAAAATTGGGTCATTTGTAGATACATGGATGGACCTAGAGAGTATCATACAGAGTGAAGTAAGTCAGAAAGAGAAAAGCAAATATCGTATAATAACACATATATGTGGAATCTAGAAAAATGGTATAGATGATCTTATTTGCAAAGGAGAATTAGAGACAGAAACGTAGAGAACAAATGTATGGAGACCAAGGGGGAAAGGGATGGGGTGGGAGGAATTGGGAGACTGGGATTGACACATATACAGTATTGATACCACGTACAAAATAGACAACTGATGGGAACATACTGTATAGCACAGGGAACTCTACCTAATGCACTGTGGTAACCTAAATGGGAGGGAAGTCCAAAAGGGAGGGGATATCTGTACATGTATGGCTGATTCATTTTGTTGTGCAGTGGAGGCTAACAAAACATTGCAAAGCAGCCATACTCCAATACAAATTAATAATAATAAAAATATATACACCAAATGCCTTAGGGCATTAAGGCTTAGTTCTCCTGCAGACCTCTGGTTGAGAAAGGCTGCCAGCTGAGGCTGACATAGCACACAGCCTGGCACATAGTAGGTACTAAATAAATATCTGCTGCATAATGAATAAGCACACCTTCAAAACCAAATTCACACCTTCTCTCCATAATCCTGCTCTTCTTCCTGTATTCATTACAATAACAAAGGGCTCTGACAAGCCTTGGGTCACCCAGGCTGGCTGAGCCCTAAGTCAGGAATTGCACACACCCCTCTCTGGCTCACTTTTGCCTCTCCAACCCCTATGTCCCCCCCAGTTACCAGGTTTCATTGATTCATATTTCCAAATTCTTATCAAAAGATCTCAGCATTTTGCAAATAGAGATTGTCATACTAAGTGAAGTAAGTCAGAAAGAGAAAGACAAATACTATATGATATCACTTATGTGTGGATTCTAAAATATGACACAAATGAACCTATCTATGAAACAGAAACAGAATCACAGACATAGAGAACAGACAGGTGGTTGCCAAGGGGAAGGGGATTGGGGGAGGGATGGACTGGGAGTTTGGGATTAGCAGATGCAAACTAATATATATAGAATGTGTATATATATATATATATATATATATATATATATATATATATATATATAGAATATATATATATATATATATAGAAAGCAAGGTCCTACTGTATAGCACAGAGAACTATAATCAATATCCTATGATAAACCATAATGGAAAAGAATATTGAAAAAAGAATGTATATATATGAATAACTGAATCACTTTGCTGTATAGCAGAAATTAACACAACATTGTAAATCCACTATACTTCAAATAAAAAAAAAAGATCTCAGCATTTCTACTGACTCTGCCATATTTCAGGCCCTTGCCAGGATTACTGCAAATATCCTGCAAACTGGCCCTCCTCCAGTTTACCTCCCTTCTCTTCCTCCACCACCCAGTTATCTGAGGTCTGAGGGATCATTTCAGAAACTCAGACTTGTTCATGGCCCTCTTCTGCTTATAATCCTATGACAGTCTCCAGCACGCTGAGAAGAAAATCTAAACTTTTCCTGGGTGTTGAACACCTTCTGGTCCCAGCTCCTGCCCATAATCCAACCTCATTTGCTGCCCTGTGTAACTAAAGCCTCCATCCCAGATAGTTCCATATAGTTCCCCAAACAACCTGTGCACCCTCAGACCCGCAACTCTTGCCCATCTGCCACCTCTGCCCAGAACGCTATTGTCCTCTCTCCTACCTGGGGCCAGCTCCTAAGTACTGTTATCAGTGCAGTCCAAATAACTCCCATCCCAAGAAGCATGCCTTAAGTGCTGTCCCTCCTCCGACTCCAGGGTCATTGCCCATCCCTCCTCCCCTCACTCCCCATGCTTTGCATCTATACCACCTAAGCTTGTGTTTGTCACAGAACTTATGCTGATTACCATTATCCATCTATCTCCCAACCAGACCATGAATCCCTCTGAGGCAGAGGCTGTAGCTTTCCCATCTGTGCCCCCAGCACTTGCAGAGCACCTGGCACACATTAGGTATACAGTAAATTTTTGTGAATAATTGGACAAATAGGGTCTGACACATAAGAGGTGGTAGAGAAATACATATTGAATGAATGAGTAAATAAATAAAACTTTGAAGAGAGATGGGAAAGAAGTATGCAGAGAACAAGATTAGGAACCTAAGAAATATAAGTTCCATGAGAGCAGAAACTTCATCTGCTTTGTCCTGTATTCCAGTGCCTAGACCTTGCACACAGGAGGAGCTCAATAAATATTTACTGATTGATGGAAAATGACTGTAGTAGGTCAAATCTCAACCAGTCAGTCTAGTGTACACTTGTCAGAAGTCAGGGAAAACTTGTTTGTTCATTTGTGCACTCATTCAGCAAACATAATGTTGACTGTGCCAAGTGCTGGGCTTGGAGTCCTGAGGTACTACACCCACTCACACTATGAAAAAGGCACTGTCATATTTTCTCTTGTACCAAACTCCTGAGAGTAGGAATGCAACCTAAAGTATCCTACTTCTCAATTACCAGAGTACAGGTATAAAAAGAAAGGCTCCTTACCTCATGACTGCTAGAATAGGACTTTGCTTTCTCTTCACAGAGGTGGAGTTTCTCTTGAGGAGGCTGAAACAGTGCTGTCTGAGGCAGCTTGTTTTGGAGCATTTTTCTAGGTGTTATGCTGACGGCAGCAACAATTTCATCCAGGTGGTTGGACATGTGAATTTCCTGTGATTCTTGCTTATTTTTATATACATTATCCTCTAATTTTTAAATAAGGAAACGAAGGTGTTAATGATAATTTCCATAGTTACTTTTAGAAATACACATTTTTTTCTAGAAATTGAGACTAGAATCTAAGAAAATTTCAACACTACACTCATGACTTCTTTGAAATAAGTAGCATTCTATCCAAAAAGATCCTAGTGGCTAGTACTAACTTCTTTCAGGCTGATTTCAAGTTTTAACTAAACCAAACATTCTTTGTTCTCTCTATATATTATATGTATATATATGTATGTGTATATGTGTATACACACATACTGATATATTTTATATATGATATATGTATCTATATATTATATATGATATATATGTATATATATCAGTAGGAATCAGCTGAGCCCAAACAGTTCTCAAAGAGCTCAGATTAGATCTGTTGAATCCCAAGTGACCTTGAAAACAGGAAAAAATGACATGTTAAACTTTCACTTCCAGCCAAGATGGAGTAATAGGGATGAGATTTATCCTCTTGCCCAAAGTCACCAACCAATTAACAAACAAAAACAACAAAAAACAACTCATAGGCAAAAAAGGTATGAAACAATGGTTTTCAAGAGACAGGACAACAGACTTGAGAAATGGAAAAAAGAAACAAAGTGAGACCCATGATTGCCCCAGGTTATTGCTTTGAAAAAGTTTCTAGAACATGCAGGGTAACCCGGAATTACCCTGTGGACTATCTGAGTTGAGGAAATAGAGTAGATCATCTGGGGAGACCAAGGTGGCTGGAGTTCACAGGACAGAATACTAGAGAGGATAGAGCTGCACAGAGAGGACCCCAGAGATTAGCACCCCTCAAGTATGGGGAGAGAATACTGACCAGCACGTGTGTAAGAAAACTACTTGAGTCTGAAGAAAGACTCCTCTAATAAGATTGAAAGGAAGTGTCTGGTGCTCACTAAGGCTGGTGCCTGTTCCCACTGACCAGACAGGAAAAACTCATAATTCGTGAGGTACACGGTAAAATATTCAGAAGGGTTTTGTCTCAGTAATGGAGATTAGCCCTAGAGTGAACCCTGCTTAGATCCACTTAACAAACCATGAGAGTAAGACCTAAAAGGGTAAAACTGTTTCCAAGTAACTTAACTGTATCAGAGGGCAAAACTCAAGGATGTTCATAGGAATGCAGAAAAAGCCAGCATTAAACAAGGTAAAATTCATATAATCTGATGTCCAAAGAAAGATCACCAGGCATGCAAGTAGGCAAGAAAACATGGCCCATAATGAGAAGAATAATCAGTCAAAACTGACCCAGAACTGACCCAGATATTAAGTTAGCAGAGAAGAATATTAAAGGTTATTATAACTGTATTCCATATGTTTAAAAAGTTAACTAGAGACATGGAATACAAAGAGACCCAAAATGAACTTCTAGATAAGAAAATTATACGTGAGATGAAAAATACACTAGATCAGATTAATGGGAGATTAGATATTACAGATGAAAAGATGCATGAACTTGCAGACACAGCAACAGAAACCATCTTTTAAAAGATCAGTGAGCTGTGAAACAACTTCAAATTGCCTAATATATATACAATTTGAGTCCCTAAAGGAAAGCAGATTGTAGTGGGGACAAAAAATATAAGTGTTTGAAGAAATAACAGCCAAAATTTTTCCAAATTTGAGGAAAAGTAAAAACCCAGAGATTCAAGAAGCTAAATGAAAACTAAACACAAGAAGCATAAAGGAAACTACACCAAGATACATCATAACCAAATTGCTCAAAACCAGGATAAAGAGAAAATATTAAAAGTAGTCATAAAAAAGGACATATTAGTATTAAAAAAAAGATGATGATAGCAGGTTTCTGGGAGGAAATAACACACATGAGAAGACAGTGAAGCACCATATTTAAAGTATGGACAGAAAAAAATTGCCAAGCTAAAATTCCGTACCAGTGACAATATCTTTCAAGATCAAAATCTGAAAGAAATCATCACCAGCGGGACTTCCCTGGTGGTGCAGTGGTTAAGAATCCTCCTGCCAATGCAGGGGACACAGGTTCAAGACCTGGTCCAGGAAGATCCCACATGTTGCAGAGCAACTAAGCCCGTGTGCCACAACTACTGAGTCTGTGCTCTAGAGTCCACGAGCCACAACTACTGAGCCTGTGTGCCACAACTACTGAAGCCTGCACGCTGAGAGCCTGTGCTCCACAGCAAGAGAAGCCACTGCAATGAGAAGCCCACACACTGCAACAAAGAGTAGGCCACACTAGCTGCAACTAGAGAAAGCCCGCGCACAGCAACAAAGACCCAATGCAGCCAAAATTAATTAATTAATTAATTAATTAAAAAAAAACATCACCAGCAGATTTGTACCCCAATGTTCCCAAGAAATATTAAGTGAAGTCTTTCAAAAGGAAGAAAAATGATAACAAATGGAAATATAGATCTACACAAAGGAATTAAGAACAATGAAAAAGATACTTACATGGGCAAATATGTAAGACATATTTTCATATTATTTCATATATTTTCATATTTCATATATTTTCATATTATTTAAATCTCTTTAAAAGATAATCGGGCAGAGGAGTAAGACATGGAGATCACCTTCCTCCCCACAAATACATCAGAAATACATCTACACGTGGAACAACTCTTAGAGAATATCTAATGAACGCTGACAGAAGACCCCAGACTTCCCAAAAGGCAAGAAAATCCCCACGTACCTGGGTAAGGCAAAAGAAAAAAGAGAAAACAGAGACAAAAGAATAGGGATGGGACCTGCACCTCTGGGAGGGAGCTGTGAAGGAAGAAGAGTTTCCACACACTATGAAGCCCCTTCACTGGTAGAGACGGGGGATGGGGGGGAAGCTTTGGAGCCATGGAGGAGAGCACAGAAACAGGGGTGCAGAGGGCAAAGCGGAGAGATTCCCGCCCAGAGGATTGGTGTGGACCAGCACTCACAAGCCTGAGACACTTGTCTGCTCACCTGCCAGGGCTGGTGGGGGCTTGAAGCTGAGGCTCTGGCTTTGGAGGTCAGATCCCAGGGAGAGGACTGGGGTTGGCTGCATGAACACAGCCTGAAGGGGGGCTAGTGCGCCACAGCTAGCTGGGAGGGAGTCCAGGAAAAAGTATGGACCCACTTAAGAGGCAAGAGACAATTGTTTTGGGGTGCACGAGGAGAAGGGATTCAGAGCACCGCCTAAATGAGCTCCAGAGATGGGTGCGAGCCACAGCTATCAGCGTGGACATCAGAGACTGGCATGAGAGGCTAAGGCTGCTGTTTCAGCCACCAAGAAGCCTGTGTGCAAGCACAGGTCACTAACCACACCTCCCCTCCCCAGAGCCTGTGCAGCCCGCCACTGCCAGGGTCCCGTGATCCAGGGACAACTTCCCCGGGAGAACACACAGCATGCCTCAGGCTGTTGCAAAGTCATGCCAGTCTCTGCCACCACAGTCTCGCCCCACGTTCCATATACTTCTCTCCCCCATGCCTAGTGAGCCAGAGTCCCCTAATCAGCTGCTTCTTTAACCCCATCCTGTCTGGGGGAAGAAGAGATGCCCTCGGGTGACCTACACACAGAGGCGGGGCCAAATCCAAAGCTGAACCCCAGGAGCTGTGTGAACAAAGAAGAGAAAGGGAAATTTCTCCCAGCAGCCTCAGGAGCAGTGGAGTTAATCTCCACAATCAACTTGATGTACCCTGCATCTGTGGAATACCTGAATAGACAAAGAATCATCCCAAACTTGAGGCAGTGGACTTTGGGAGCAACTGGGGTTTGCTTTCTGCATCTAAGTTGTTTCTGGTTTTATGTTTATCATAGTTTAGTATTTAGGGTTTATTATCATTAGTAGATTTGTTTATTGATTTGGTTGCTCTCTTTCTTTTATATACATATATATATATTTCCTTTTTCTCTTTTTGTGACTGTGTATGTGTATGCTTCTTCGTGTGATTTTGTCTGTATAGCTTTGCTTTTACCATTTGTCCTACAGTTCTGTCTGGTTCTTTTTTGATTGTTTTGGTTTTTTAGTATAGTTTTAGTGCTTGTTATCATTGGTGGATTTGCTTTTTGGTTTGGCTGCTCTCTTCTTTCTTTCTTCCTTTTAAAAATTTTTAATAATTAAAAATAATTTTATTTTAATAACTTTCTTTCCTTCCTTCCCTCCTTCCTCCCCCCTCCCTCCCTCTCTCCCTCCCTCTCTCTCTCCCTCTCTCTCTTTCTCTGTCTCTTTCTTTCTTTCTTTTTTCCTCACTTTTCTTCTGAGACTTGTGGCTGACAGGGCCACAAGTGGGTGCTCCAGCGGGGTGTCAGGCCTGAGCCTCTAAGCAGGGAGAGCTGAGTTCAAGACACTGGTCCACCAGAGACCTCCCAGCTCCATGTAATATCAAATGGCAAAAGCCCTCTCAGGGATCTCCATCTCAACGCTAAGACCCAGCTCCACTCAATGACCAGCAAGCTACAATGCTGGACACCTTATGCCAAACAACAAGCAAGATAGGAACACAATCCCACCATTTATCAGAGAGGCTGCCTAAAATCATAATAAGGCCACAGACACCCCAAAACACACCACCAGACGTGGTCCTACCCACCAGAAAGACAAGATCCAGTCTCATCCACCAGAACACAGGCACCAGTCCCCTCCACCAGGAAGCCTACACAACCCACTGAACCAAATTTAGCCACTGGGGGCAGACACCAAAAACAATGGGAATTACGAACCTGCAGCCTGTGAGAAGGAGACCCGAAACACAGTAAGTTAAGCAAAATAAGAAGACAAAAAAACACACAGCAGATGAAGGAGCAGTGTAAAAACTCACCAGACCAAACAAATGAAGAGTAAATAGGCAGTCTACCTGAAAAAGAATTCAGAATAATGATAGTAAAGATGATCCAAAATCTTGGAAACAGAATGGAGAAAATACAAGAAATGTTTAACAAGGACCTAGAATAACTAAATAGCAAACAAACAATGATGAACAACACAATAAATGAAATTAAATATGCTCTAGAAGGAATCAATAGCAGAATAACTGAGGCAGAAGAACAGATAAATGACTGGGAAGATAAAATAGTGGAAATAACTAGCACAGAGCAGAAAAAAGAAAATCGAATGAAAAGAATTGTGGACAGTCTCAGAGACCTCTGGGAAAACATTAAACGCACCAACATTCGAATTATAGGGGTCCCAGAAGAAGAAGGGAAAAAGAAAACGACTGAGAAAATATCTGAAGAGATTATAATTGAAAACTTCCTTAATATGGGAAAGGAAATAGTCAATTGAGTCCAGGAAGTGCAGAGAGTCCCATACAGGATAAATCCAAGGAGAAACACGCCAAGACACATATTAATTAAACTAGCAAAAATTAAATACAAAGAAAAAATATTAAAAGCAGCAAGGGAAAAACAACAAATAACATACAAGGGGATCCCCATAAGGTTAACAGCTGATCTTTCAGCAGAAACTCTGAAAGCCAGAAGGGACTGGCAGGACATATTTAAAGGATGAAAGGGAAAAACCTACAACCAAGATTACTCTACTCAGCAAGGATCTCATTCAGATTTGATGGAGAAATTAAAACCTTTACCGACAAGCAAAAGCTAAAAGAATTCAGCACTACAAGACCAGCTTTACAACAAATGCTAAAGGAACTTCTCTAGGCAGGAAACACAAGAGAAGGAAAAGACCTACAATAACAAACCCAAAACAACTAAGAAAATAGTAATAGGAACATATATATTGATAACTACCTTAGATGTAAATGGATTAAATACTCCAACCAAAAGACATAGATTGGCTGAATGGACACACAAACAAGAACCATATATATGCTGTCTGCAAGAGACCCACTTCAGACCAAGGGACACATACAGACTGAAAGTGAGGGGATGGAAAAAGATATTCCATGCAAATGGAAATCAAAAGAAAGCTGGGAGTAGCAATTCTCATATCAGACAAAATAGACTTTAAAATAAAGACTATTACAAGAGACAAAGAAGGACACTACATAATGATCAAGGGATCAATCCAAGAAGAAGATATAACAATTGTAAATATTTATTCACCCAACATAGGAGCACCTCAATACATAAGGCAAATGCTAACAGCCATAAAAGGGGAAACTGACAGTAACACAATAACAGTAGGGGACTTTAACACCCCACTTTCAACAATGGACAGATCATCCAAAATGAAAATAAATAAGGAAACACAAGCTTTAAATGATTAAACAAGATGGACTTAATTGATATTTATAGGACATTCCATCGAAAAACAACAGAACACACCTTCTCAAGTGCTCATGGAACATTCTCCAGGATAGAGCATATCTTGGGTCACAAATCAAGCCCTGGTAAATTTAAGAAGACTGAAATTGTATCAAGTATCTTTTCCAACCACAATGCTCTGAGACTAGATATAAATTACAGGAAAAAATACGTTAAAAAATACAAACAAATGGAGGCTAAACAACACACTACTAAATAACCAAGAAATCACTGAAGAAATCAAAGAGGAAATTAAAAAATACCTAGAAGCAAATGACAATGAAAACACGATGACCCAAAACCTATGGGATGCAGCAAAAGCAGTTCTAAGAGGGAAGTTTATAGCAATACAATCCTACCTCAAGAAACAAGAAACATCTCAAATAAACAACCTAACATTACACCTAAAGCAATTAGAGAAAGAAGAACAAAAAACCCCCAAAGTTAGCAGAAGGAAAGAAATCATAAAGATCACATCAAAAATAAATTTTAAAAAAAATGAAGGAAACGATAGCAAAGATAAATAAAACTAAAAGCTGGTTCTTTGAGATGATAAACAAAATTGATAAACCATTAGCCAGACTCATCAAGAAAAAAAGGGAGGAGACTCAAATAAATAGAATTAGAAATGAAAAAGGAGAAGTAATAAATGACACTGAACAAATACAAAGGATCATGAGACATTACCACAAGGAACTATGTGCCAATAAAATGGACAACCACGAAGAAATGGACAAATTCTTAGAAAAGCACAACCTTCCAAGACTGAACCTGGGAGAAATAGAAAATATACACAGACCAATCACAAGCACTGATATTGAGACTGGGATTAACAATCTTCCAGTGAACAAAAGCCAAGGACCAGATGGCTTCACGGGTGAATTCTACCAAACATTGAGAGGAAAGTTAACACCTATCCTTCTCAAGCTCTTCCAAAATATAGCATAGGGAGGAACACTTCCAAACTCATTCTATGAGGCCACCATCACCCTGATACCAAAACCAGACAAGGATGTCACAAAGAAAGAAAACTACAGGCCAGTATCGCTGATGAACATAGATGCAAAAATCCTCAACAAAATACTAGCAAACAGAATCCAACAGCACATTAAAAGGATCATACACTATGATCAAGTGGGGTTTATCCCAGCAATGCAAAGATTCTTCAGTATACACAAATCAATCAATGTGATAAACCATATTAACAAATTGAGGGAGAAAAACCATATGATCATCTCAATAGATGCAGAAAAAGCTTTTGACAAAATTCAACACCCATTTATAATAAAAACCCTCCAGAAAGTAGGCATAGTGGGAACTTACCTCAACATAATAAAGGCCATATATGAGAAACCCACAGCCAACATCATTCTTAATGGTGAAAAACTGAAACCATTTCCACTAAGATCAGGAACAAGACAATGTTGTCCACTCTCACCCCTATTATTCAACATAGTTTTGGAAGTTTTAGCCACAGCAATCAGAGAAGAAAAAGAAATAAAAGGAATCTAAATCAGAAAAGAAGAAGTAAAACTGTTACTGTTTGCAGATGACATGATACTGCACATAGAGAATCCTACAGATGCTACCAGAAATCTACTAGAGGTAATCAATGAATTTGGTAAAGTAGCAGGATAGAAAACTAATGCACAGAAATCTCTTGCATTCCTATACACTAATGATGAAAAATCTGAAAGAGAAATTAAGGAAAATCTCCCATTTAATGTTGCAACAAAAATAATAAAATACCTAGGAATAAACCTACCTAAGGAGACAAAAGACCTGTATGCAGAAAATTATAAGACACTGATGAAAGAAATTAAAGACGTTACAAACACATGGAGACATATACCGTGTTCTTGGATTGGAAGAATCAGCATTGTGAAAATGACTATACTACACAAAGCAATCTACAGATTCAATGCAATCCCTATCAAATGACCAATGGCATTTTCCACAGAACTAGAACAAAATATTTCACAATTTGTATGGAAACACAGAAGACCCCAAATAGCCAAAGCAATCTTGAGAAAGAAAAATGGAGCTGGAGGAATCAGGCTCCCTGACTTCAGACTATACTACAAAGCTACAGTAATCAAGACACTATGGTATTGGCACAAAAACAGAAAATACATCAATGGAATAGGATAGAAAGCCCAGAGATAAACCCACACAAATATGGTCACCTTTTTTTTGATAAAGGAGGGAAGAATATACCATGGAGAAAAGAGAGCCTCTTCAATAAGTGGTGCTGGAAAAACTGGACAGCTACGTGCAAAAGAATGATATTAGAACCCTTCCTAACACCATACACAAAAATAAACTCAATACTGGTTAAAGACCTAAATGTAAGGCCAGACACTATAAAACTCTTAGAGGAAAACATAGGCAGAACACTCTATGACATAAACCACAGCAAGACCCTTTTTGACGCACCTCCTAGAGAAATGGAAATAAGAACAAAAATAAACAAATGGGACCTAATGAAACTTTAAAGCTTTGCACAGAAAAGGGAACCATAAACAAGATGAAAAGACGACCCTCAGAATGGGAGAAAATATTTGCAAATGAAGCAACTGACAGAGAATTAATCTCAAAAATTTACACGCAGCTCATGCAGCTCAATATAAAAAAATTAAACAACCCAATCCAAAAATGGGCAGAAGAACTAAATAGACATTTCTCCAAAGAAGATATGCAGATTGCCAACAAACACATGAAAGGATGCTCAACATCACTAATCATTAGAGAAATGAAAATCAAAAGTACAATGAGGTATCACCTCTCACCAGTCAGAATGGCCATCATCAAAAATATCTACAAACAATAAACGCTGGAGAGGGTGTGGAGAAAAGGGAACACTCTTGCACTGTCAGTGGGAATGTAAATTGATACAGTCACTATGGAGAACAGTATGGAGGTTCCTCAAAAAACTAAAAGGAGAACTACCATATGACCCAGCAATCCCTCTACTGGGCATATACCCTCAGAAATCTATAATTCAAAGAGAGTCATGTACCACCATGTTCACTGTAGCTCTATTTACAATAGCCAGGACATGGAAGCAACCTAAGTGTCCATCCACAGATGAATGGATAAAGAACATGTGGTACATATATACAATGGAATATTACTCTGCCATAAAAAGAAATGAAATTGAGTTATTTGTAGTGAGGTGGATGGACCTAGAGTCATACAGAGTGAAGTAAGTTAGAAAGAGAAAAACAAATACCATGTGCTAACACATATATATGGAATCTTAAAAAAAAAAAGTCGTTTTGAAGAACCTAGGGGCAGGACAGGAATAAAGACACAGATGTACAGAATGGACTTGAGGACACAGGGAGTGTGAAGGGTAAGCTGGGACGAAGTGATAAAGTGGCATGGACATATATACACTACCAAATGTAAAATAGATAGCTAGTGGGAAACAGCTGCATAGCACAGGGAGATCAGCTCGATGCTTTGTGACCACCTAGAGGGGTGGGATAGGGAGTGTGGGAGGGAGACGCAAGAGGGAGGAGATATGGGGATATATTTATATGTATAGCTGATTCACTTTGTTATAAAGCAGAAACTAACACACCATCATAAAGCAATTATACTCCAATAAAGATGTTAATGAAAAAAAAATAAAAAGATAATCAACTATTTAAACAAAAAAAATGTACCATGGGGCTTATAACATATATATATGTGTATGTATGTGTATATATATATATATATATATATATATATATATATATGTGAAATGTATGACCAAATTTGTATAAAGACTAAGAGGGGCGGATGGAACTCTGAAGTTCTTATATTGTATGTGTAATTGTATAATATTACTTGAAGGTAGACTGAGATAAGTTAAAAATGTATAGTATAAACCCTACAGCAACTATTAAAAAAATGAGTAACAGGTAACAAGCCAACAAAGGAGATAAAAATATAGTCATAAAAATAATCCAATAGAAAAAAGAGGGAAAAGGGAACAAAGAACAGCTGGGACAAATAGCCAATAAATAGCAAGGTGATAGACTTAAATCTAACTATAACTATAACAATAACAACATTAAATGTAAATGATCTAAACACCCCAATTAAGAGAAAAACATTGACAGATTGGATAAAAATGCAAAACCCAACAATATGTTGCCTATAAGAAATGCAAAGACACTAAGATTAAAAGTGAAAGAATGGAAAATAATATTCTAAAATTAGTCAGAAACAAACTTGGGGTATCTAGATTAATATCAAAGTACATTTTACAGCAAAGAATATTACCATAAGGAAGGTCATTTCATTATGATAAAGGGTCAATTATTCAAGAGGACATAACCATCCCAAGTGTTAATATACCGAATAACAGTTTCAATATATAAGACCCCAAACTGATGAAACTGCAAGGAGGAATGATCAAATCCTCAATTATAGTCAGAGATTTAAATACCTTGTTGTCAATAATTGGTACACCAAGTAGGGAGAAAATCAGTAAAGGATACTGAAGACTTGAACTACATCATCAACCAACTTGATTTGGCATTTACTATAACACTCTACCAAAAAGCACAGAATATCCATTATTTTCAAGTGCATATGGACATTAACTAAGACAGATTCTATCCTGGGTCATGAAACAAGCTTCAGTAAATTTATAAGGATTCAAGTCATACAAAGTACATTCTATGACCACAAAGAGATTAAGTTATAAATCAGTAACAGAAAGATATCTGGAAAATGTCCAAATATTTAGAAACTAAATAACATCTTTCTAAAAAAAAAGCCCCATGGGTCAAAGAAGACATCAAAAAGAATATTTGAAAGTAGTTTAAACTGAATGAATATAAAAAGACAACATACAAGAATTGGAGAATGCTGCTAAAGCAGTCATTATGGGGAAATTTATAGCATTAAATGCCCGTATTAGAAAAGTAAAGTAAAAAAATCCCAAAATCATGGTCTTAACCTTTACCTTCGATGACTAGAAAAGGAAGAGCAAATTAACTCAAAGTAGGCATAAGAAAAGAATTAATAAAATAAATAATAAAGCTAAATTCACAAATTAGAAAAATAGAGAAAAACCAATGAAACCAAAACCTGGTTTTCTGAGACCAATGATGCTGATAAATCTCTAACCTGACTAATCAGAAAAAAAGGAAAGAAGACACAAATCACCAATATCAGGAATGAGAGAGATACCATCACTGAAGATTCTACAAATGTTAAAAGATTAATATGGGAATGTTATGAACACATATGCCAATAGATTTGACAACTTAGATGAATGGAAAAATTCCTTTGAAGACACAAAATACTAAAGCTCACTCAAGAAAAAATATATACCTGACTAGCCCTATGTCTATTAAAGAAACTGATTTTGTATATTAAAAACCTTACAAAAAACAAAACAAAAGAAACAAAGAAAAACCTCCAGGCCTAGATGGCTTCAATAGTAAATTCTACCAGGTAATTAAGGAAGATATAATACCAATTCCATACAACCTCTTTCAGAAAATTGAAAATGAGAATATTTCTAACTAATTCTATGAGACCCTCATATCAAAATAAGATAAATATATTACAAGAAAAGAAAATTTCCGATCAATATGCCTCAGGAACATAGATGCAAAAATTTAAAGTAAAATTTTAGCAAATTAAACCCAGTAATAAATAAAAAGGAAAATACATCATGACCAAGTAGAGTTTATCTCAGAAATGCAAGATTGGTTTAACATTCAAAAAGCAGTCAATGTAATTCATAACATTAATAAACAAAAAAGAAAAACTGTATGATCATCTTGATCAGCACACAAAAAGAATATGACAAAATCTAATATCCATTTCTGATTAAAAAAAATCCTTACAAAGTAGTAATAGAATTGTACTTCCTCAACCTGATAAAGAGCACCTGTGAAAAACCTACAGCTAAATTAGTGAAAAATCGAAGGCTCTTCCCCTAAGGTCTGAAACAAGACAAGGAGGTTCACTCTCAACACTTCTATTTAACATTGTACTGGAGGTTCTAGCCAGTGCAATCAATCAAGAAAAAGAAATAAAAAGCAACCAAATCAGAAAGGAAAAAGTTAAACTGTCTTAAGTCACAGACAGTATACCTCTATTATCATCTGTGTAGAAAATCTGATGGAATATGAAGAAAATCTCCTAGAATAAGTGAGTTGAACAAGATTATAGAATATAAGAGCACTATACAAAAATTATATTTCTATACATTAGCAATGGACTATCAAATTGAAATTAAAATACAATACTACATGCAATAGCATCAAAATATGAAATAAGGAATAAAGCTGCATTATTTATTTAAAGATGAATATGACTTGCACAATTAAAACTGCAAAACATAGCTGAGAGAAATTAAAGAAGACTTAAACATTTACCATGTCCATGCGTTGGAACACTCAATATTATTAAGATGTCAATTCTCCACAAGTTGATCTATAGATTGAAAGCCTTCCCAATCCAAGTCCTTGCATTTCTTTTTTTTTTTTTTTTTTTTTGGCAGTACGTGGACCTCTCACTGTTGTGGCCTCTCCACTGCGGAGCACAGGCTCCGGACACGCAGGCCCAGCGGCCATGGCTCACGGGTCCAGCCGCTCCGCGGCATGTGGGATCTTCCCAGACCAGGACATGAACCCATGTCCCCTGCATCGGCAGGCGGACTCCCAACCACTGCGCCACCGGGGAAGCCCTGCATTTCTTTTTTTAAATAGAAATCAACAAACTGTTTCTAAAGTTCATATGAAAATTCAAAGGACCTAGAACACCCAAAACAACTTTGTAAAAGAACAAAGTCAGACGACAAACACAACTTTTTATCAAGATTTATTATAAAGCTACAGTAACCAAGGCAGTTTGGTATTGCTGTCAAGATAGACAAATAGATGAATGGAACAGAATGGAGTGTCCAAAAGTGGATGCCTGCATACATAAATAATTGATTGTTGACAAAGCTGCAAAGGCAATTCATAGTCTGTTCAACAAATGGTGCTATAACAACTGGATGTTCACGTATAAAATCAAAACAAAACAAAATAAAAATCTTTGATCCATACCTCACAGCATGTACAAGAATTAACTTAAAATGAAACACAGACTTCTATAAGAAAATCTATGTGACCTTGGACTAGGCAAAGATTACATATATATGACACACAAAAATTCATAAAAAGAACAAAATGACAAATTGGACTTCAAAAATTAAAAATGTCTGTTCTTCATAAGAAACTGTGAAGAGGATAAAAAGACAAGTCATGGGCTGGGAGAGAATATTTACAAAATATGTATCTAATAAAGGACTTGTATCTTGAATATATAAAGAATTCTCTAAACTCAATAATAAGAAAACAAACAGCTCACTATAAAATAGGCAGAATATTTTAACACACATTTCATCAAAGAAGATATATCAGTAACAAATAGGCACATTAAAAGATGCTCAACATCACTAGTCATTAGGGAAATGCAGTGAGATACTACTCATAACAATTAAAATAACTAAAAGTTAAAAGTCTGTATTAAGTACTGGTGTGGAGGTGGAACAACTAGAACTCTCATATGTGTTGGTAGGAATGTAAAATGGTACAACCACTATGGTAAACAGCTTGGCAGTTTCTTAGTAAGTTATGATCTGTCCATTTCACTCCTACGAATTTACACAAAAGAAATGAATACATATATCCATACAAAGACTTATGTACAAATGTTCATAGTAATTTTCTTTCTAATAGCCCCAAACTAGAAACAACCCAAATGTCCATCAATAGTTAAATGGATAAACAAACTGGTATAGCTATATAATGAAATATTACTCAGCAATAAAAAGGAACCGATATGCTACAACATGAATGAATCTCAAAATAGTTATGCTGGGCTTCCCTGGTGGCGCAGTGGTTGAGAGTCCGCCTGCCAATACAGGGGACGCGGGTTCGTGCCCCGGTCCGGGAAGATCCCACATGCCGTGGAGCGGCTGGGCCTGTGAGTCATGGCTGCGGAGCCTGCGCGTCCGGAGCCTGTGCTCCACAGTGGGAGAGGCCACAACAGTGAGAGGCCTGCGTACCACAGAAAAAAAAAAAAGTTATACTAAGTCCAAGAAGCCAGACCAAAGAGAGTACATACAGTATGAGTCTATTTATATAAAATTCTAGGAAATGGACATCAGTGTTTAGTGACTAGATCAGTGGTTGTCTCAACCTGAAGGGTGTGAGATGGCGAAGTGGTGGGGCAAGGAGGAGATGTGGGGAGGGGAGGGATGGAGAGATTACAAAGGGGCATGAGAGAGCCATAGCTGGGATTTAAATTTTCAGTAGAAATCAGCCCAGGCCCACACATTACCCTCTTGGGCTCAGCTTCCCAGGCCTCTCAATCCACTGGCCCACAACTGCCAGTCAGACATACCCAATCAATTGATACTATTTCTTCTGCCAGACCTGCCCAGTAGAATGCTGAAGCACATGATCAGCACCAGATCAAAGTGGGAGGAAGTAGAGGTCTGAAGCGGGGTCTCAGTCTTCCATTTCCAAGAGGTGATATTCAAAAATTTAATAACTGGTATAGCAGGAGGACCAACTAATCTGTATAGATGGCAACTATGCTGGAGCTGGGTTCTGAATGTTCCCTGCTGTTCCAGGTGTTAACCTTTGGGTGCTCACTTGTGGGGAGCTGTAGGGAGGCTTGAGGAGGTTACTGGCTCCTAGGAAATAACAACTGTTATGACTGTATGAGAGTGTACTAGTTAAACACCAACTTTGCCAATATGTAAGCTGAGGCATCAAAAAGCTGTGAAATGGAAAAACACCCTATAAAGATACAAAATACCAAAACTGAATGAAAAGGAAATAAAAAATCAGAATAGAATTATAACAAATAAATAAATTAGTAACTGAAAATATTCATACAAAGCTAAACCCAGGCCCAGATAGCTTCCTTTGTGAATTCTACTAAACCTTTCAAGAAAAGAATAATGTGTACCTTTTGCAAACTCTATCAGAAAAAAGAGGAGGAACCCTTTCCAACTTATTCTACTAAGCCAGTATTATCCTGAAACTGAAGCCTGTGTTATCCTGATACCAAAGCCAGACAAAGATAACCCACGAAAACAACAAACCAATACCCTTGATAAATATGGACACAAAATAATCCTCAACAAAATATTAGCAAATGAAATCTAGTGACATATAAAAAGGATTATACCCTATGACTGAGGGAGATTCATCCCAGGAATGCAAGGTTTGTTTAACATCTGAAATCATTAATGTACTACACCATTATTAATAGAATAGAGGAAAAAAACTGCATGATCATCTTAATAGCTGCAGAAAAATTATTTGGCAAAATCCAACACCCACTTATGATAAAAACTTCTTCAACCTGATAAAAGGCTTGATTTTTAAAAATTTAAGGCTAACATCACACTTAACACTGAATGTTTGCATGCTTTCTTCCTAAGGTTGGAAACAAGGCAAAGATGTTTACTCTCACCACCTGTATTCAAGATTTTAACGGATGTTCTAGCCAGTGCAGTAAGGCAAGGAAAAGAAATAAAAGGTATGCAGATCAGAAAGGAAGAAATAAAACTTTATTATTAGATGACATGATCTTCTGTGTAGAAAATCCTAAGGGATCCACACAGAAAAACAAAATAAAAAACAAAATGAAAACAACAGTAAAACCCTATTAGAACTACCAATTTCAGCAAGGTTGTAGGATACAAAAGAAACAAAAATTGTATTTCTGTCAATCTGAAAATGAAATTAAGAAAAAATTTTCATTCACAATAGCATCAAAAAGAATAAAATACTTAGGATAAATTTAACAAAAAAGTACAAGACTTTCACTCTGGAAAACATTATTGAAAGAAGTCAAAGAAGATCTAAATAAATGGAGAGACATTCCATGTTCATGGACTAGAAGCCTTAATAATATTAAGACAGCAATACTCCCTAAATATTGATCTATGGATTTAATGTAATCTCTATCAAAATTCCAGCTGCCTTTTCCCCCCCAGAATTTGACCTTAAATTCATATGGTAATGTAAGAGACCTAGAATAGCTAAAATGATCTTGAAAAAGAAGAACAAACTTGGAGGAATCACACTTCTCATTTAAAAAACTTACTACAAAGCTACAATAATCAAAAGAGTGTGGTGCTGACATAAGAACTGACATAGAGTTCAATGGGATAGAATTGAGAATCCAGTAATAAACACTTACATTTACTGTCAACTATTTTTTGACTAGCATACCAAGATAAATCAATTAGGAAAAAATATCCCTTTTAATAAATGGTGTTGAAACAATTGGATAGGCACATGCAAAAGAATGAAGTTGGAGCCTTACATCACACCATATACAAAAATTAACTCCAACTGGATCACAGACATAAAAGTAAGAGCTAAAACTATAAAACTTTCAGAAAACATAAAACTATGCATGAGCTTGGGTTAGGCAAATATTCTTAGAAATGACACCAAAGGCACAAGGGATAAAAGGAAAAAAACAGATAAATAGGACTCTATTAAAATTAAAAACTTTCATTGCTCTAAAAGACAACCCACAAAATAGGACAAAATATTTGCAAATATATCATATACTCGATAAAGGACTTTTATCTAGAATACACTTACAACTCAATAATAAGACAACAAATAACCCAATTAAAAAATAGGCAAAAGATTTGAATAGATATTTTACAAAGATGATATATGAATGGCCAACAAGCACATGAAAAGGTACCATTATAAGTCATTAGAAAAATGCAAATCAAAACTATAATGAGAACCACTTCACAACAACCAGAGTGACTATAAGCAAAAAGACAGACATTTAGAGGTGTTGGTGAAGATCTGGAGAAGTTGAAACCCTCATTCAACACTGGTGGAATGTAAAATTATGCATTCACTTTAGAAAGCAATTGCATAATTCTTCAAAAAGTTAAACACAGAGTTACTATATGACTCAGCAATTCCACTCCTAGGTATATACCCAAGAGAACTAAAAGCACATTCACACAAAACCTTGTGAATATCTCCATAGCACTATTATTTACAATAGCTAAAAACTGAAAGCAATCCAAATGCTCATCAACTGGTGAGTGGATAAAACAAATGTGGTAGTATCCATGTAATGGAATATTATTTTGCAATAAAAAGGAATGAGGAGGGAACTGATCAAGATGGTGGAGTAGGAGGACACAGAACTCACCTCCCCCCACAAATACATCAAAAATACATCTAAATGTGGACAATTCTCACTGAAAACTAACTGCAGACTGGCAAAAAGACTCATGTACAACCATGGCTGTAAGAAAAATCCACATGGAATCAGGCAAGAAGAGAAGAAATGAGATCAGGTCAGTACCTGTGCCCCTGGGAGGAGATTCAGAGGAAAAGGGAGATTACACAAGTAGAGATCTTCCCTGGGGAGTGAGTGGTTTGAGCAACATATTGGGTGCCCCAACCTTGGGGTCTGACACAGGGAAGACAAGTCCCCATGACTGGTTGGAATGCCAGTGGGACTAACAGGAAGGCTGTGGGAAGTCTGAATTCCACTCACGAGTATCATGTGCCCACTTGATTGTTCCCAAGGCAAGGGAGAGGGAGCAGACTGAGGGCTATGCAAGTGACTGGTTGGTTTCCCATGATTACCATGGTGTGCACCACAGCCTGAGCTGAGTGAGTGCTGCTTGGGAGCTTAGCTGTGAGACTCAAACTTGGCTCAGACCTGAAGCAGCAACTAGAGGGCAGGGGCAGCCACTGCTGGTGCTAAAGGTAGCTCATCAGAAAAGTCGTGTCTCTGTCTGTGGCTGGACCACCACAGTTCAAACCCCGACACATGCTGAGACCCCACACAGGCCCTGCCTGTTCTGTGGTGCATCTATCTCCATACTAGGGCAGGGGTGGCTGAGGTTATGGGGACAGCCCAGCTGTGAGAGACAAAGGAGTCTTGGGCCTGAGGTGGCATCTTAACAGGGCAGGGGCAGCCATTCCTGCTGCTTACACAGGCAACACATCAAAATCAGTCCAGATCTCTGACCCCAGATGGACTGCCACAGCCTGTGCCCTGACACATGTTGAGTGACCACACCAGCCCCTCTTGCTCCAGTACAGCTTCCCTCTGGGGCAGTGGTGCCAGTGCTGGGAGGGAGGAGAGCACACACTTGAAGGGAACTGAGGCAGCTTGGGCCCGAGCCTCAGGGTTTCTCCTTCAGGAATTGACACCCACCCACAACCCCAATATGCTGGTAAAAGCCACTGGGCAGAGGGGAAGCCTCAGCTCACACCTGGCTCTGGCTCTAGCCCCTCCATCTCCAGCCCCACCTTCTACCAAGGTGATAGCTGCCAGTTCACCTTGAGGACAGACATGACTTGTGTTCATGCCAAATCCCGCTCTCCCACCAAGGCCACTGGGGACATGCAGACTGTATAGGGATGCTTCCACATAAGGACACCCCTTCAAGACTGCAATAGGTTACTATTTCACCTAATTTCATAGAAATAGAGAAAGTTAAGCAAAATGAGAGGACACGGGAATTTGTCATAATTGAAAGAGCAAGAGAAAACCCTTGAAAAAACAACTAAAGAAACAGATATGGGGGACTTACCTGGTGTGCAGTGGTCAACAATCTGCCTGCAAATGCAGGGGACGTGGGTTCGATCTCTGGTCCAGGAAGATCCCACATGCTGTGGAGCAACTAAGCCTGTGTGCCACAACTACTGAGCCTGGAGCCCGTGAGCCACAACTACTGAGCCTGTGCGTCACAACTACTGAAGCCTGTGCACCCTCGAGCCTGCGCACTGCAACTACTGAGCCCATGCGCTGCAACTACTGAAGCCCACGTGCTCTATGGCCCACAGGTCGCAACTACTGAGCCCGCATGCTGCAACTATTGAAGCCTGCATGCCTAGAGCCTGTGCTCTGCAACAAGAGAAGCCACAACAATGAGAACCCTGTGCACTGCAACTAAGAGTAGCCCCCACTCGCCACAACCAGAGAAAGCCTGCATGCAGCAACGAAGACCTAACTCAGCCAAAAAAGAAAGAAATAGATATAAACTACTCACCAGATAAAGAATTCAAAGCATTGGTAATAAGAATGCTAACTGAATAAAGAATAGATGAACACAGTGAGAATTTTAACATGGAACTAGAAAAATATAAAAAAGAACCTGTCAGAACTGAAGAGTACAATAACTGAAATGAAACACACACTAGAAGGAATTAATAGGAGACTAGGTGATACAGAAGAATGCGTAAGTGGAAGATAGAACAATTTAAGATAGAATAATGTAAATAGAATAGAATAATGTAAATCACCCAATCAAACAGCTAAAAGAAAAACAAATTCATAAAATGAGAACAGTTTAAGGGACCTTTGGGATAACATTAATGTTACCAATGTTTGCATTACAGGGTTCCCAGAAGGAGAAGAGAGAGTGAAGGGGGTTGAAAATTTATTTCATGAAATTATAGCTGAAAACTTTCCAAACCTGAAGAAGTAAACAGATATTCAAGTACAGGAAGCACAGAGGGTCCTGAACAAGATGAACCCAAACAGACCTATACCAAGACATAACATAATGAAAATGGCAAAATTTAAAGAGAGAATTCTAAAGCAGCAGGAGAAAAACAAAGAGTCATATACAATGGAACCCCCATAAGACTAATCAGTTCATTTTTCTGAAGAAACTTTGCATGCCAGAAGGGAGTGGTGTGATATACGAGTGGTGTGATATACTCCAAGTGCTGAAAGGGAAAAATCTGCACCTTAGGATACTCTACCCAGCAAGATTATCATTTAGAATTGAAGGAGAGATAAAGAACTTCTCAGACAAGCAAAACTGAAAGAGTTTATCAATACTAAACCTACCCTAAAAGAAATGTTAAAAGGTCTTCTCTAAATGGAAAAGAACAAGTTATAACAAGAAGTAAGAATATATAGGAAAGGAAAAATACCACTAGTAAAGGCAAATGTATCGTAAAGGCTGAGGATCAACCACTTAAATAAGGTAGTATGAAGATCAAGAGACAAAGAAATTGTAAAATCAACTATAATGACAATAATCAGTAAAGGGATAAAAATGAAGATGTAAAACATGACATCAAAACCCAAAATGTTGGGGTGGAGGGAGAGTAAAAACTGTAGATCTTGTAGAATGCATTTGAACTTAAAGGACTACCTTTTTTAAAACAAGTAGATATAGTTATAGGTCAACATATATATAGGTAACCACAAATCAAAAACCTATAATAGATACACAAAAACTAGAGAGAAATGAATACAAGCCTACCAATAAAGAAAATCATCAAACCACAAGGGAAGAAACAAAAAAAGAAGAAATAAACGGAGAACTACAAACACAACTGGAAAAAAATTAATAAAGTGGAAATAAGTACATACCTATCAATGATTAAATGTCAGTGGACTAAATGCTCCAATCAAAAGACATAGAGTGGCTGATGATAATAAAGCAAGATCATCTATATGCTGCTTATAAGAGACTCACTTCAGAGCTAAAGACACACATAGACTGAAAGAGAGCAAATGGAAAAAGATATTTCATGCAAATGGAACAAGAAAGTGGAGACAGCAAAACTTGTATCAGACAAAATAGATTTAAAAACAAAGTCTATGACAAAAGACAAAGAAGGGCATTATATAATGATAAAGGGAAAAATACAAGAAGAGGATATTACACTTGTTAACACATATGCACCCAATACAGGAGCACCTAAGTATATAAAGCAAATATTAACAGACATAAAGGGAGAAATTGACAATAATACAATAATAAGAGGGGATTTTAACACCCCACTTACATCAATGGACAGATCATCCAGACAGAAAATCAATAAGGCAACAGTGGTCTTAAATGACACCACAGACAAGTTGGTCTTTAGAGATATCTACGGGACATTCCATCCCAAAACACCAGAATACGCATTCTTTTCAAGTGTGCAGGAAATGTTCTCCAGGATAGACCATATGCTAGGCCACAAAACAAGTTTCAACAAATTTAAGAGGATAGAAATTATCTCAAGCATTTTCCCAATCACAATGGTATGAAACTATAAATCAACTACAGGAAGAACAATGGGAAAAGCACAAGCATATGGAGACTAAACAATGTACTACTAAAAATTCAGTGGGTCAATGAAGAAGTCAAAAAGGAAATCAGAAAATACCTTGAGACAAATGAAAATGGAAACAAAACTTTCCAAAATCTATGGGATGCAACAAAAGCAGTTCTAAGAGGGAAGTTTACAGTGATACAAGCCTACCTCAAGAAACAAGAAAAATCTCAAAGAATCTAATTTCCCATCTAAAGGAATTAGGAAAAAAAAAGGAAGCCTGAAGTCAGCAGGAACATGAAAATAATAAAGATCAGAGAGGAAATAAAATAGAGACAAAAATAGAAAAGACCAATGAAACCAAGAGCTGTTTTTTTAAAAAAGATAAATAGGGCTTCCCTGGTGGCGCAGTGGTTGAGAGTCCGCCTGCCGATGCAGGGGAAACGGGTTCGTGCCCCGGTCTGGGAAGATCCCACATGCTGCGGAGCGGCTGGGCCCGTGAGCCATGGCCGCTGAGTCTGCGCGTCCGGAGCCTGTGCTCCGCAACGGGAGAGGCCACAACAGTGAGAGGCCCACATACCGCAAAAAAAAAAAAAAAAAAAAAAAAAGATAAATAAAATTGATAAACCTTTAGCCATGGTCATCAAGAAGAAAAGAGAAAGGCCCCCAATAAACAAAGCAAGAAATGAAAGAAAAGAACAACTGATGTCACAGAGATACAAAAAAAAATTATGACACTAATATGAACAGTTATATGCCAAAAAATTGGATAATGTAGAAGAAATGTACTAATTTCTAGAAACACACCTCCGGCTAAAACTGAAACAGGAAGAAATAGATAATCTGCACAGACCAATCACTAGTAGAGATATTGAATTTGTAATAATAATAATAAAAACCTCCCAAAAAACCAAAGTCCAGGACTGAACAGCTTCACAGGGGTATTCTGCCAAACATATAAAGAAAAGCTAATACCCATCCTTCTTAAACTACTCCAAAAACTGAAGGAGACAGAACACTCTCAAATTCATTCCTTGAGTCTCCCACTACCCTGATACCAAAACCAGACAAGGATAGTACAAAAAAGGAAAATTACAGGCTAATATATCTGATGTCTATACATGCAAAAATCCTCAACAAAATATTAGGAAACCAAATTCAACAATATATAAAAAGGATCATACACCATGAGCAAGTGGGATTAGTTCCAGGGATGTAAGGATGGCTCAATATTTATAAACCAATCAATCTGATATACCACATTAATAAAAGAAAGAATAAAAATCACATGATAATCTCAATATACACAGAAAAAGCATTTGACAAAATTCAACATCCATTCATGATAAAAACACTCATCAAGGTTGTTATAGAGGTATCATATCTCAACATAATAAAGGCCATTTATGACAAACCCATAGCTAACATCATACTCATTGGTGAAAAGCTGAAAGTATTTCTTCTAAAATCAGCAACAAGACAAAGATGCCCACTCTCACCACTTCTATTTAACATAGTATCAGAAGCCCTAGGCATAGCAATCAGAGAGGAACAAGAAACAAAAAAGGCATCTAAACTGGAAGGGAAGAAGCAAAACTGTCACTATTTTCAGATGACATGATACTATACATAGAAAACCCTGAAGTCTCCACTGAAAAAACTATTAGAACTAATAAGTGAATTCAGCAAAGTTGCATGGCACAAGATTAATATACAGAAATCTGTTGCTTTTCTATATACTAATAATCAGAAAGAGAAAGCAAGAAAACAATCCCATTTAAAATTGCATCAAAAAGAATAAAATACATAGGAATAAACATAACCAAAAAGGTAAAAGACTTAAATTCTGAAAATTATAAAACCTTGATGAAGGAAATGGAAAGATATCCTGTGTTCTTGGATTCAAAGAATTGATACTCTTAAAATGTCCATACTACCCAAAGCAATCTCCACAGTTAATGTAATTTCTATCAAAATACCCATGAAAGTTTTCATAGAACTAGAACAAATAATCCTAAACATTATGTGGAACAACAAAAGACCCTAAATTGCCAAAGTAATCTTGAGAAAAAAGAACAAACTGGAGTTATCACACTTCCTGACTTCAGACTACTACAAAGCTACAGGAATAAAAACAGCATGATACTGGCACAGACACATAGATTAATGGAACAGACTAGAGAGCCCAGAAATAAACCCACACACTTATGGTCAATTAATCTACAACAAAGGAGGCAAGAATATACAATGGAGAAAAGACAGTCTTTTCAGTAAGTGGTGCTGGGAAAACTGTACAGCTACATGTCAAAAAATGAGACAAGAACATTTCCTCACACCATATACAAAAATAAAGTGGATTAAAGACCTAAATGTAAGACCTGAAATCATAAAACTCCTAAAAGAGAACATAGGCAGAACACTCTTTGACATAAATTGTAGCAATATTGTTTTTGGATCTGTCTCCTCAGGCAAAAGAAGTAAAAGCAAAAGTAAACAAATGGGACCTAATTAAACTTAAAAGCTTTTGCACAGCAAAGACAACCATTGACAAAATGAAAGACAGCCTATTGAATGGGAGAAAATATTTGCACATGCTATGATCAATAAGGGGTTACTATCCAAAATATATAACAAGCTCACATAACTCAATAAAAACATACAACCCAACTAAAAAATGGGCAGAAGACCTGAATAGACATTTTCCCAAAGAAGACATACAGATGGCCAACAGGCACATGAAAAGATGCACATTACTAATCATCAGAAAAATGCATATCAAATACACATGAAATATCACCTCACACCTGTCAGAATGGCTATCATCAGAAAGACCACAAATAACAAATGTTGACAGGGATGCAGAGAAAAGGGAATCCTTATACATTATTGGTGAGAATAAATTGCCACTATGAAAAGCAGTATGGAGGTTCCTCAAAAAACTAAAAATAGAACTACCATATGATCCAGCAATAATTTCACTCATATATCTGAAGAAAATAAAACAAAATATACATGCACCCAATGTTCATAGCAGCATTATTTACAACAGCCAAGATTTGGAAGCAACCATCAACAGATCAATGTATAAAGAATATGTGATATATATATATATATATATACACATATATATATACATATATATACACAAACAATGGATTATTACTCAGCCATAAAAAATAATAAAATTCTGACATTTGCAATAACATGGATATACCTAGAGGGTATTATGCCTAGTGAAATAAGTCAGACAAAGACAAATACTGGTTATAACTCACATGTGGAATCTAAAAAAATAAAAGAATTGAATTAATATAACAAAATGGAATCAGACACAGAGATATAGAGAACAAACTAATGGTTACCAGTGGAGAGAGGGAAGAGGGGAGAAGTGAGATAGGGGTATGGGGTTAAGAGATACAAACTACTATGTACCAAACAAATAAGCAACAAGGTTATATTGTACAGCACAGATAAATATAGCCATTATTTTGTAGTAACTTTAAATGGAATGTATAATGTGAAAATATTGAATCACTATGTTGTATACTTGAAACTAGTATAATATTCTAAACCAACTATACTTCAATAAAAAAACAAAAGGAATGAAGGACTGACACATACTACAACATGGATAAACCTCAATAACATCATGCTGAGTGAAAGAAGCCAGATGCGAAATACCACATATTGTATGATTCCATTTGCATTAATGTATTAAATATCCAGAAAAGGCAAATCTATAGAGACAGAAATTTTATTATTGATTGCCTGGGCTGGGGGTAGGAATGAGAAGTGCTTGCAAATGGGCATGAGGTATCTTTTTACAGTGATGGACATTTTCTAAAATTGGAATGTGGTGATAGTTACGCAACTCTGTAAATTTTCTATAAAAATCATTGAGTGATATCGTTAAAGTGAGTGAATTTTATGGTGTGTAAATTATACCTTACTAAAGCTGTTAAAAAATAGCTATTAAACCACCATGCAGTTGTTTTTTTTTTTTTTTTTTTTTTTTTTTTTTTGCGGTATGCGGGCCTCTCACTGTTGTGGCCTCTCCCGTTGCGGAGCACAGGCTCCGGACGCGCAGGCCCAGCGGCCACGGCTCACGGGCCCAGCCGCTCCGCGGCATATGGGATCCTCCCAGACCGGGGCACGAACCCGTATCCTCTGCATCGGCAGGCGGACTCTCAACCACTGCGCCACCAGGGAGGCCCAACCATGCAGTTTTATACGTAATTCTGACTTTTATACATCTTATAACTACAAGACTTTCATAAGATAGGACAGCACTGATTCCCAAAGACAATATGGCAGAGGCTCCAAAAATTTTGTAAATCAATCTTAACATTCTGGCTCTACGAATAGATGGGTCACATGGCATTATTGCCTGACACCTAATAGGCCTCAATAAATGTGTATTGGATGAACAATTAAACCATCTTTATAGTGTGATTTTCCCCCAAACGTACATCTACCTGATAGATGAAACTCAGCTGATTAGGGCATTTTTTTCTTAAGAAAACTGAAAGAAATGAAATGCCGATATCCCCAGGGGAAAAGCTGATAAGCGCTTAGGTAGTCAGGATCAGTTAGGCTATAATGAGGTAAGATACTAACTCCTACATGCTACAGACACTTGATTTAGTGGGGGTGGAGATGGAGGTGGAGAGTGGGAATGTCTGATCCACAGTCTTTCAGAGATCCAGGCTGACTAAGGTTTAACTGTACATCAACAGGAGTCATGGTAGACTAACAGAGATTGAAAAACTGTGTATGGGCTTTTCACTACCATTGCCTTTAAGTGACCCACCTCACTTCTGCTAATATTTCAATTGCTCCCTAACTCCAAAGAGGGCTAGATATCCAGGGGAGTAAATGGAATATATGGTGAGCATTGCAGTCTGCCACATTTGTCATCAGGGGACTTTTTCTCAGCATTCTTTTCCACAGCTAGAGATAACCTCCTTCTCCATCTATCCGATTAAGAACCACTGATCAAGAATTTAGAATAGTAAGACAGATAGCTAGTGGGAACCTGCTGTATAGCACAGGGAACTCAGCTTGGTGCTCTGTGATGACCCAGATGGGAGGGATGTGGGTGTGGGGGGTGTGGGTGGGAAGTCCAAGAGGGAGAGGATATATGTATACATATAGCTGAATCACTTCATTGTATAGCAGAAACTAACACAACATTGTAAAGCAATTATACTCCAATTAAAAAAATTTAAAATAGATGACCTTCAGGTTCTTTGAAGCAAATTTTGAAGCAGGAGACAAATACCCTGCTTGGTATCCCTGAAGCTTTTTTGGGACGAGATGGTTCTTGATTCACCTTTTTTTGCCCAACACTAAGGATATCATCTGGTACATGGTAGCAGCTCACTGAGATATGGAACTGAGTTTTGTCTCAGAGAAACAGATCAGGTGAAAGCCTACAGTCTGAGTACAAATATCTCCCATCTTCCCATGGTGTTCTTCAGTCACAACTTTTTTGGGGGGTTGAAATTCCTTCAATTCAGTTAAATAGAACCAAGAAACAGTTAAATTCTGAGGGAAAAGGAGCAAGAACTGATGCAATGTAAACAATTACTTTTACTGTTTTATTACACCACAACTAACACCTCATCTAATAAAATTTATATTTGTAGTGTTTAACAAAAAATAAGCTCAATGCTTTAGAAGAATAGAAAGAAATGCATCAAGATTTATGTTATTCAACCATGTGAAGTTATTTGGAGAAAATGTCTTACGAGGCTGTTACCAGTCTGCACTTCCATTATTTATAGTATTTAGCCCCTTAGCTTCTGGTCTCTGTTCTTGCAATGTCAGTTTTATCTGTTTCAAAAATTACCTTTAAAACGCAGGACCAAACTCCTTAATTCTGGCAATTTTGACTTTTCGTGTAACTTCTCATGCTTTTAAAAAATTTTTTTATTATACCAAGGTCCCCA
Organism: Mesoplodon densirostris; assembly: GCF_025265405.1. Lineage (NCBI taxonomy): Eukaryota > Metazoa > Chordata > Mammalia > Artiodactyla > Ziphiidae > Mesoplodon > Mesoplodon densirostris. The sequence continues at coordinate 108,014,534 of NC_082664.1, forward strand.
TGAAGCTTTTCCTGCGTCAGAGCTAATTATTCTCTATTCTTTAGGCTGCACATATTTGCTAACAACTCACCCACTACCCGGGATGCCGTTTCTTTTCTTTTCTGTTTACTGAAAGTTTGCTCATTGCTGAAGCTCAAAATGTGTCTTAACCCTACTGTGAAACTCTCCCTGAATATTTCTGCTCACACTGATCTGAGCACCTGAAGCACCTAGGGTCTACAGCAGTCATCTATGCACCAAAAACTATCCAGAAGTCTTCATTTAAACTTTTTGAGTCTCTTTATCCCAGCTAGAGTATGAGCTTCTTGAGAGACTGTATTTTATTACTTTATATCCCCATATATGGATTAACAGAGGACCCTCAAGAAATAATTATTGCATACCTACTCTGAGTTAGGCCTTGTAGAGGTATAGATGTGCTACTAGGTATTATATTTACTAGTTGAATTAATGTTTGAAGACTCTTTAAGATGCTATATTTTGGAATTTTTTATTGGGCTGGATTTTTAAGAAATGTTGCTATTTCAAATATGTTTTAATATACATTATCCTCATTTATCAGTATTTCCTGAACTTTTATATTTTAGTTTTAGTGAAAATATCATTTTTGAAAGTATAAATGCTGGATTTCACTTTTAAGAATTTATCCTTACATTCATTACCTACTGATTCTGTTTCATATACCAATATTACGTTTTCCTTTGTTGTTAGCAGATCTGTCCCTGGATCTCCGAATCTACAAATATACACAAAACTTGGGTCCAAAGATGATGGTAATTTTCTCATATCTTTTAACAGCTGGATTGTCTTATGCATATATACATACAAAAATATTCATTTCCTCTAATAATTACAATAATATTACTGTGTTCCTCTAAATCCATATTAAAGCAACAAAAATACACAGCTTCTTGGAGTATAAAATAATCTATTATTAATCTTACTACCTTTTTCCCTTTGCCATTCAAAAATCCATTGCTAATCTGCAAATAATGTTCTTTCTAAAAACACCCTCTGAGACTCTCTTCCTGCCACTCTTACATTATGCCAGCATTTTATCTGCTTTTCCTTTGACACTTACTCCTTTAAAACTAGCAAAAAAAAAAAAAAAATCAGAAAAGTTTAACTCTTACATCTCTCACTGTGTCGTAAAATCCTTTGTCAATTACCCGATGTGCTTGAGAGGTTGTCCGTTTCTTTTTCGATCGAATTACACACGTTGTCTCGGCAGCCTGATTTATCAGTTTGGTCCACGCTGTATCAGTTTGGTGATTCTTTGTACAGATTGATAACCAGAAAAAGTCTAAAGTAGGGCAATTCCAGACTAAATTGGAACAGGCTTTTCCCGTAAAGCAACTTACTATCTCACAAAATTCCAGGGAAAATGAATGATAGAGCATGCACCAATAGGGAGTGGAGAATAGTGTTTTATCTAAGTTTGCAACCCAATCCTTGGGAGCCAGAGGTGGGAATTTTAAAATGGGGTTGTCCTTTCCTTGGAATTTTCTTAAAGTGGTATCGCTGCCTGATGATGTTAAAGTTTGCCAAAGATTGTCCAATCACTAGTTTGTATTAGAGGATTACCCCCCCACACCCCTTTTTTTAAAGACCTTTTTGATGTGGACTTTTTTTCTTTTTTTTAAGTCTTCGTTGAATTTGTTACAATATCGCTTCTGTTTTATGTTTTGGTTTTTTGGCCAGGAGGTCTGTGGTATCTTAGCTCCCCCACCAGGGATAGAACCCACACCCCCTGCATTGGAAAGGGAAATCTTAACCACTGGACCGCCAGGGAATTCCCTCCCCCTTGTTCTGAGTGAGGCAAAATGTGAAACTGACACTTGACAAATTTAGAGAACTTTTAAGAGTGGCCATAGGATAATATACTAATACGAAGAATCACATGGCTACTTTTGTGTCAGCTTCAGAGGGCAGAAGTTGTTTTAAGATGGTTCATTTTTCATGATCAAATATCAGATGTCAAATTAATGCATTAAAATATTTCATTTTTTAAGAAATGAAAACTAAGAGACTAACATTGATTACTTTTTTAAAATTGTTCTATCTATAGTTGCCTTTTTTGTATGTGTGACTCTTCAATATTAGGAGCAAATATATATTATTTAGGTCGATCTTTAATAACCGAAAGATTTTTGTTTTTACATAACCTGAAGATTTCCTCATTTTAAGTCTAGCAAAAAAGTTCTAGTACTACAAATTCTTAAGTATTTGGAAACCTGTATAAAAGGTCTTAGAAGTACATGACATATATCATCCATATACTTCAGTAACTTCTGAAGACCAGGTTTACTAAATAGATAATTGGTAAGTATTTCATTATAACTCATATTTTGTTTTGAGATAGGTCTTATTTTTATTTAATATAACTCTGCTTTCTAGGTTATTTACCTCTAACAGTAATTAAATAAACCAACGTAAATCTATAAAGTCAGGATATCTTGACAATGAACTGCTACATTATAATCAACATCAAGCTTGCCAAAGAACAATAAATAACAGTAGTTTCATGAGAGGAAATTTCTTAAAAACTTCATTTCAGAAGAAAAGTTGTCATGTTAACAAGCAAGGTACTTAAAAAAATATTTTTTGTTGTTCCCTAACAATGCTTTGATTTTTTTTAATCATCATAAAGGTCTCTTCCTTTGATGACTCTTTCTGCTGACATGGGAAGTTCTGTCTTGAAGAAATATTTATTGATATTTGAAGAAATATTTATTGATATAAATATTTAAATATTTATTTAATATTTATTGATGACTCAGTCATGCTAGGAACTGCCAGAATATTTAACTTACAAAGTTGTTATTGTCGTTTTAACGATTATTTCTCACAGCTGTTATTGTCGTTTTAACGATTGTTTCTCACAGCAGACCTACGGTATTTCAAGAGCAGAGATTAGGTTACTGCCTCACGCTTGGAACGAACCTGCCGCGTGCAGTGACTTCTTTTATACCGGGCTTAAGCTCACTACTTGGTTACTAACCTTGGCCATATTACATAAACCTACCTGACCTAAGTTTTTCATCCGTCAAACGAGTACAGTAATAGTACCTGTGTCATAGGATTGTTGTGAGGGTTGAGATAACGTATGCACAGATCTTAGAACGCTGCCTGGTATACAGTAAAGCGACTGGTGTTATTACTGTTGTAATTTCTCAATGTATGCATTGAATGAGAGGACTGCGTCAGTGAATGCATGAATGAAAGAACTGATCAGTTACTGACCGTCCCTGAGGCTGGGGCCGGCTAAACTACCCCCTCAAAATTCTGAGCAAAAAGCTGATCCCACCAGCAAACCGGGAAGCCGGAGCCGGAAGCAAAGACCGAGCCAGGGGCGGGGCCAAGTCGCGGAGAAGCCACATTGTTGGCCAATAGGCACATCGCTTGGAAAACAAGCCTCTCGTGCGATCTATCGTAAAAACCGCGAGAACGGTGGAGCATTATCGCGAGGTTCCGTCTTCCTCTCCTCCTCTCTGTCTTCCCCCAGCCCTCTGAAGTGAGGGTTCCGCCCTGTCCCGCCCCGCGTCGTCCGCGCCCCGCCCCGTCCCCCTCCCGGCGCCCCGCCCCGCCCGCCGAGTCCAGGCTTGCCGTCCAGCGCCCCTGCGCCCGGGAGCGCTGGCTCTGCTGGTCGAGGTGAGTGTGGCACTTCGCCATTTCGGGTGGCTCACGTAGCAAGGCCCTCTGGCCCGACCCCCGGCCCCGAGGCCGGGTCTGGCAGAAGCGTCCTGGCTGCAGCGAGTGGACCCCGGCGGGAGCGGGCCCGTCCGGGCCTCGGGTCGCCACAGCTGCCGGGCCCTCCTCTCCCTCGGTGGTCGGAGAATCCCGATACCGGGTCTGTGAAATCCCTGCCACTGGGCTCACTGCTTCCAAACTCTGACGACCAGAGTGTTTCGTTAACTCGGGCAAAACGGCATGTGTTTTGCCTAAGACTTCTGCCAGCCTTCTTTTCAGTACTGAGAAAATAACCTTTAATAAATGCTTTTAATGTGCGGGTTTTAATTCATTAATCTACAATATTAGGAAACTGGAGTGGGTATTCCACTGAATTAAGTACGGAAGTCAATCTAAGGGACTCCTTTCCCTTAAAACACACCTGTTTTAAAATGTGTGGAATTTTCTTAAGATGGAAAGGTTAGTTTGCTTTAAATAATAATAGAGTGGATTGGTGTTTACCTGTCAGAAAACTGTTACGCAGGTGCAGTTGTATACAGCTAATATTAAGTATACCATTTGATTTTAATCGTAGATAAGAGGTAGTGAAAGGAATATGTGTAAGAAAATTATGCTGGTAAAGGCTGCATTGCCAGTGAATGCATACGGAAAACCATTACCATTATTTATTATTGGAAGCTTTCAGATTTCATTTGTCTAGATTTCATCTCCCAAACTGCCTTCCTAGCCAGACGCATTTTAACAGAGTGTAATGACGTTTTAAGGGCAACCAATCCCACCCATCAGGATTCAGCAGGATTAGAAGGAAAGCCGTCAGGTTACACTGTATTCTCTTGTTGGATCTTCCCATCAGGGAGTGTGGGTTTTGCTTTGTAGTCTTAGCTTTGTATAAACTTTGCCTACCACTTAAATAATAATAGGAAGACGCACAGGCCCCACTGAAGTTCATGGAAGTCTTCCTTGTAAGAGCAGTGCACAGGCTTTGAACACCTGGGTTGGTATTCTGGCAAGTTACCCTCTGAGAAACTCAGTTTCCCCATCTATAAAATAGGCTAAATAATGTTTATTGCAGTGCAGAGTTTTAAGGATTGAGAGATCTTTATTGCACATAGCACGCACTCAGCATATAGTATCTGCAAGCCGACCTTAGATCAGAGGTGAAAAAAAATCTACCTTGCAATATTACTCACATGTCCTACTGTCAGTTGTTCATCAGCTGTTTGAGGGCCTGTTTTGTGCTAGAGGCAGGTATACAAATGTAAAGAAAACAGCAAGGTCTCTGCCCTCAGGAGCTTACGGTACAGTCTCTTGGCTAGATTGACAATAGATAGATACACCAATAAATATATAGATTACAAATTGTGAAGAATCCTACAAAGAAAGAGTAAGAGAGAAGACTTTAGCTTGGGATGGGGAAGTGATTTTTACATTGAAACGTGAAGGGCGTTGGGACAGTGCTTTCAAAGGCTAAAGGAGAGAAGGAAGTGGTGTGAAGAGTTTAGCACTTTCAAGCACTAGAAAAGCCCAGGAGTTTGGTGAGAAGCCAGGGAGGGTGCTGCCAGGCTGGAGAAGTGGGTGGGGCCAGATTGTGAAGAGCCCTCAATACTTGGTAAGTTTGATTTTTCTTGATAAACTTTTGAAGGGTTTATTTAGAATGCATGTGACTAGGGAGCAAGTTTACCTGAGAAAGAGAGGCAGACATAGTTGGATTTACTTTTTTAAAGGCTACCAGCTAAGTGATTAATGTATTGCAAAATGACTTGAGTGGACACAGGGAGACCAGTAATACATATGGCAAGGCAGGAGATGACAGTGGCTTTCCATTTGGGCAGATGGAGAGATGTGGATAGATTTGAGGTATATTTTGGAGATGGAAACCATACGCCTTGTGATAGATTGGAGGTGGTGGAGGAATCATTCATGACTTCCTCTTTCCTGGTGGTTGGAAAGACTGGGGAAGATTTGGATTGGTGATGAATATCAAAAACTCTTTTTGAATGTGTTAAGTTTGAGATGCTTGTGAGACATCTAAAGGGCTTCTAGTTTACTATTTCAGTGAATAATTACCCAGAAAGCTTCCCTTTCTAAATACAATCAACGATGTTATTTCTAGCCTAGTTCCCCTTGCTTTACAGGGAGAGAACTAAGATGTGGAAAGATTGAGTATCTTGTTCAAAGTCAAGTAATATGTCTCATAAAAATAGGTAAGTGAGTAGCTAGTATAAATATGGGAAGGTACTGGACTCTCATGTTGCATTGGGGATATAATTGAATACTCCATATTCTCTGACCTTTTATATAAATAGCAAATACTTTCTTATTAGTTGGGAATTAAGAGTTTGGAAATAATAGAAAACAACCAAAAAGTTAGAAAACTCTGCTTCTTGAAAGCTTATGTTACTGCATTTTGTACTAACTTGGTATTAATTCCCAGTGAAAATAGTTTTTCTTACGAAAAAACATTTTCTTTGAAAGGTACTTCTCTTTGGAGAGTTTGAGAAAGGGTGCCCAGGAAAACCAGAGTAGAATCTTTGAACAAAGCTCAACTTGTTTTTAGTGTTTTAGCATTTTCTTAGTATCCTGTGGAATCCTGTCAGTCTGTGTGTATAAAGGCTTCAGGCTTTGAAATCCACTGGACACTCTTCCCCAGCCCAAGAAAAAAAAAATCCTTGTTCCCTTATGAGCTGTTTGACCTTGGACAAATTATTGAATCTGAGTTTGTTTCTTCTTGTGGTAAGTGATGTGAAGTTTGTTTCTGCCCTGTGCCTAGTTGATAAGATGGGAAATGTTATTTCTCTTCCTATCCTTGTCAATTTGGAGCTAGGAAGGAATTTAATCTGTTCTGGGTTCTGGCCCTTACCAATAAATTGCCGTCTCCATTTAATATTAGGCAACTAAGGCCCAGAAAGATTGTAATAGAAAAGTACAGGATTCTTATTTCCTAGTGCAGTATTTCTTCTTTCATTGAAATAATTAAGTAAAACTCTATGTTCCCAGGCCTGTTTCTTTGCTACTTCTGATCATCTGCAAAGCTAAGAAGAAAGAAAGAAAAGAGAATAAAGAGATAAAAGAAAGAAAATATTAGAATATAGGACAATATTTAGGTAGTAAGAGGTGAAGAAAATGAAGCTGTAAGTGATCTAGTTATATTTTATATTATATACATTTAAATATTTTAAAAATGTTTTAAGCTAAAGACAGAATGAGGTAGTTCAAGAAGGAAATGGTTTTGCTGTGTCTAATTTTTTAAGCTCTTTCTTTGGTTGCATGTTATGAAACTGGTCTCTGTTCTCTTAGATAGGGATTCCTATCTCAAGTTCAAGAACTATTTTTTTCAAATAGAACTATTTCTGCTAAGTAGTAAATATTGCTTAAATAGTGAGAGTATTTTTATTAAATAGTTATTCATTTAATCTTCTAAATATGTGTGAAAATTTAGTTGTTATAAAAGAAAAATATAGGAATTGATGTAGAACTCTCTTTGTAACGTCTGCAAACAGCTATATATACTAACTGGTTTATTTGGCAACGTTTGTTAGCAGTATCATAATTTTCCATTTTTTTTGTTCTCTTTAGAAATGGACCAGTTTTGACAAGATGTAGTGCTGCAGTGTGCCTGATGGGATATGTTCAGTCATGGCATCTGAACTTTGTAAGACGATCACTGTGGCAAGGCTGGAAAAGCACAAGAATTTGTTCTTAAATTATAGGAATCTGCAGCATTTCCCATTGGAGTTACTAAAAGATGAGGGACTACAGTACTTGGAGAGACTCTACATGAAAAGGAACTCCCTTACAACCTTGGTACAGTATTACGTTGCATTAAAAAAAAAAGTCATTTATAATGTGGTCCTGAGCAAGATATATTTTATATATCTTAAGATATTCAGACCTAGATTTATATCACCTCTTGTTGTATAAACAGGTAATAAAAGTACACATACAGAGGGTTCTCATTACATGAGAATTCACTATCCAAGTTCTTGCAGTTATGAAGTTTCAAGAGTCGTGTAGGAAAGCAAAATATTCACTAATATACCACTTATGAAATCAGTCCCACACACTACTACATATAAGATAGATAACCAGCAAGGACCTACTGTATAGCACAGGGAATTCTACTCAATATTCTGTGATAAGCTATCTAAGAAAAGAATCTGAAGAAGAATGAATACATGTATCAATATATGTACAACTGAATCGCTTTGCTATACACCTGAAACTAACACAACATTGTAAATCAACTATACTCCAATAAAATTAAAAAAAAAAATTAGTCCCTATTCAGAAATCCCTCTTCACTTAGCCTGTGCATCTCTCTGGGCCTGTGCTTTCTTTGTGTGTTAAGATTCTTAGATGATTTATGGATGTTACAGTACCCAACAGGCCAGTTAAAAAGTAAAGAAGAGAAAGACCAACAAGGATGACTTTGATTTAGACGTATTTAAAAAGGGAATGATTTGAAGATTAAAATATTAAGACAGGCATTAGGAGGCTTGATGTAGCCTTTGAGTGTTTTGAAAAAACCCCAAAACCAAAAAACCTTCTTTATGATTGCACTGTGAAAATCAGATGACTTTGAATTGGGCTGTCATCCAATTTGTTGGAAAAATTTTTGCCACAAAAGCCAACATTTGGTTCACTCTTTTTATGTTCTAAGAATAAGCACATAGTTATCATTATAACCTAAATTTTATTACCTATGAGATTAAAAAAACTAAAATATTTTTCAAGAGAGCGTACCTGTCAAACTTTTTATTCCCACTGTTTATCATGATATTTGGTCTCTGTTTTAAATGGATTTTGCTTTATGTGGCCTTTTCTGATTATCACTGAACCTCATTTAAATCTTATACTTTGAATTCTAGTTCTTTTTCTCTTTAGATGATTCATGAATTCTTGTTGTTTCTTTGTGAACAGACCCATTTTTCATTCCCTTCTCTGAAAGTATCTGAGTATCTGAAAATATGCCTTACTGGCTTCATATATATGGAGTATTCTTCTGGAAAAGTTATAGTTAATCTGCAAAATACCTACAATGTGTAGAAAGCATTATAAAATTTGTTTATCTTTGTTGTGTCTGAAAGTAAGTGCAAGTATATCTTTCATTTTTAGTGTTTGACATATTTGTGTATATATTATTTTGCATGCCTAATTAGATTTTTTTAAATTAGATTTTTCACTTTTCAAACTTTAACAATCTGTATATAGTTATATTAACCCTTTTTGCGAGATCGTCATTGCATGAAGTGAAACCGTATTTACCTAGTGTTTTTCCGCCCTTTGGAGAAGTGGTGTAAGAAATAATTTGTCAAGGATTACAGCCCACATTTTCTCATGTTTGTTGTTGATGTACAAAGAAAAGGTTGTGAGTGGATTACTTCTCAACCATCAGTTATAGTCCACGGGTAGAAGAAATTGACCTTTGCTTATAAATGTTACAACAAACTTTTGTTTTTGTGGCCGTTTCTTGGCTACAGTTTTCTATTTATGAAAATATTTAAGTATCTACTATACAATTTTAACTGATATAATGGCTCCCAAGCATACATTTCAAGTTCATGCTTTGCCACCTTTTTAGTCACTGAAGATTAAATTGTTGCATATGTTTTTAATGGCAGGTGTATATATTTTATTTGAATGCTTTCTCTTAGCTGGAACATTTGATTCCTTTGTATCAAAGAGCTTTTTAAACTGTGAAGTGCCATACAGATATTGGGATGGTGGGAATGGTAGCAACCATACCATTCCGTGACTATACTGAGTATAGGACAGCTTACTTATATCCAGCATAGTCTGAGAATGGCATACTGCACAGGTTTTCAAAGCTGATGAAACAGTACTTGCCCTTGAGTGCTCCAAACTAGTGACGGCAGGCTTTTATAATGTTTGCTGGTGTTATTGATAAAGTATATTTCCTATAGAAATAATAGAGATTTAGTATGTAAAATTTGACTTAAACTGCAATACTCCAAAGGAAAAAAACACATTATTGGAAGCATATACTATCTCAAACACATTATGAGTTAATTGGCCTTTTTGTTTTTTTTTTTTTAGAGAAGCTTGGGAACCTGCCAATCATTTCCATTTCCACATTGTTTTATTATTTCTTATTAACATTGTTTTATTGTGTTTAAATGTCTTCTCCTCAGCATTCCCCTTCTCCCCTCTTCGTATGAAGCCTCTTGGTGAGGAGTCACTAATGCCCGACTTCTGTCCTTCCTTTTTCCCTTCAAGCTGCTCAGTATTGCACTATGGTTTATATTTGTAGGATGATTGTATGTCAGATGCTTAGAACTTGGGGAGTGCCCATATTAAAAATAAAGCACAGGGAAAAGCCTTTTTTGTATACAAAAGAATAAACTTCATATTTTACATATAAAAATATGTGCCCTTATAGCAACCAACATAAAAAATATATGGAAAGTAGTAGTTTCTCTTTCTATTCCTCCAATTCTGTGCTTTGGAATAACCAGTGTTAATAGTTTGGTTGTGTCCTTCCACTCCTTTGCTTGTGTTTATGTAATTATGTACTCTGTATTTTTTTCTCTTTTTAAACAACAAAAGGGAATCATACTCTACATATTTCTCTGCAGATTTCTCTCTTCACTTCATTCTCATTCCACTAAATTCTAGGCCAAGAAATATATATACATCCTTGTATTTAGGATCAGGTCTCAAAAGTAGGATTGCTGGGTCAAAGGGTAGGAACATTTTATATTTTAAAGTACTTTTTAGCAGTATTTCATTATACAGTATTTCCACTTATTTGTATAACTGAAAAGTCTTAAAACTTTAAAATATAATGAGTCAATTTATATAAGAATCCAGTTATATAATTAATAGGTGAATAAGAAGTAGTTAGGAAACATGATTTTGGTTCCTAACATTTATCTTAGAAAATGATTTAAAGAATTTTTCTATAATTATTTTAAATGCAGTTTAAGAATTATTAAGTCTCTGATCTTTGTGGTAGTTTAAAGTTAATAAGAGAATAGGAGATACAGGTTCTGTATTTGATAGGCATCCACATAGTTGTTGAATGAATAAATAAATGAATATAAAGTAGAAGAGCATAAGATCTATAGTACAGGTATAACAGTTCCAGACTGAGAGTCTTTGAGGGCAGGGACTCTGTCTTAAATTCTGTATCCCCAGTGCCTGGCTACTGTCTAACGTTTGTAGGACACATAATCTAATTCTGTGTAGCAGGATTGTAAAAGATTTTTTAAGGAAGGTGCTATTTGCATTGACCCTGAAGAATGACTTTGTCAGGAGCCTGGGAGGAAAACTATCATTCATTCATTCAGCATGTATTTATTGAGTACTTTCTGTGTATCCAGTACTCTACAAGGCACTGACATAGATACATCACGGAACAAATTCTTACTCTCATGGAATTTTTGTTTCTTGACATCCCAAGCTGAAGAAAAAAATATGATCTGAGATTCAGTGGCAGAAGATTAGGATCAATATTTGTCCAAAGACTTTAGTGACAAAGTGATGGTGACTATGATGGTGATTATGTTAGAAGCTCTGGAGAGTAGAATGCAAGTTTGAGGGATTAATTGGTGAGAAGGAGATGAAAAATTAGATAACAAGGTAGATGGGTCTTCAGGTTTGGTTTTGATGTTGAAAAGCGGTCATAGCTGGAGGGGTCTTGACAAAAAAGGAGAATTTTTTCTTCTTTCTCCTTTTTTCTTTCCTCTTCACCCCTCTTCTCTTTTCTAAGAGGAAAGAGTTGAGCTTGTATAAATGCTGATGGGAAATCTCCATTAGAGAGGAGTTGAAGATTCAGAAATAAGGAACAATTAAAAGTTCAAGATTCCTAAGAAGGTAGGAAAGGATGGGCTCCAGAGCACAATTGGAGGGAAGGACTTTAGAAATAGTATCCCTTCCGCCTTTAACAAGAGAAAGGAAGGATAGGTGCAAAGGAAGATTCAGATTGTGGGGGAGAGAGTTCTTGTCTGGTGACTACCAGGCAAGGCCAGCTGCTTAGGGAGTGAAGATTTGTGGAGAGTGCAGGTTTGAAATTATTGTTGCGAAGAGTCACAGCAGTTTGGTTAGAGAAAAGTAGTAGAATCACTGGTGGTAGAATCGTTCAGCAAGCAGTTGATGGCTAGGCGTATGGTGGAACCATCTGCTTGTTTAGGGAGTTTTCTCCTGCAGTTCTCAGATGTCTGAGGTATGAAGAAGTTGGGATGTTGCATTTATGCAGACTTAGGTTTCTGCCAGGTATAGAGGGACTAAGGAGGTTTAGGATTTTGGCAAGAGTGATTAAAATGATGGGACATGGAGTCTGAGGTGGATTGGAGGCAAAGAAAGAAAGGAGTGAGTGAATAGGGAAAATGGAGAGGGTCCAAAGGATCCATTGATGTTGAAGACTTACTATACTGGGCATGATTGAGTAAGCCATCTGGGAGGATGGGATATTGTAGTTGTGGAGAGAGACATTAGTTGTGGAGAGAGACATCAGTCATGGAGAAATTTCAGATGATGACAGGATATGAGTGTGCAGGCTGGAGGGGGCTGAGGTAGAGCCTACCTTGTCCCCTTGCACCCTAATCCCCACACCCCCTCCCTGCAAGTAGCTGGGGTCTTTGTAAGAGTTAAAGAAGGAATGAAACATGGAAGCAGGAATTAGCAGTGGAAGCATTTGAGTTCTGCAGCTCCAGCAAGAGAGTGTTTCCTTGTTTGGTAGCACAACTTAGTACTAGGAAGTAATAGACCAAGATCCTATGTGCTTAACCTCTTTGGATCTCAGTTCCTTCATTTATAGAATAAAAGGCTACAAGCGACTTGGAGGGGAAAAGAAAAAAACTCAACTTGGAAGCAAAATCACTTAATGGATCTGCCAGCTTCTCTTAATGAGTGTAGTAGGCAGCAGGCCTTCCTGGGGATGTGGAAGAGTGACCTCCCCAAATACTGATGGAGCTCTCATCTCACCTGTTGACAATTTTATTTATAAATATGAATGGATAAGAAAGAGGCATCTAAATTTTAGTGAAAGAAGGGAGTTTGGCTTATGGCTAAGAGCAATAAGAGTAGATGGATCCTGATTAAGCAGTTAATCTATGTAACAGGAGAGAACTTAAAAATGATATCCTTCTGAGATTCAAGGGAAGAAGAGGTATGTCCATCACAATCCTGAATTGGGGTGGGGGGATGAGGTGGGGGATGAGGATGTTATTTCTTTCCTATTGACCCAGGAGAAAATTTTCCTGACCTTCCCCCGTCAAATATAAACAGGCAAATCATAAAAGAATACAGATAGTCAAAACAAAAAAATGTTTAACTTTCAACAGAAGTGATAAAACATTGATCATCCTTACCTAGTAATTAGAAAAGATTTAATACCTGGTTTTGAAGATTATCAGTGCCCTATGTTGAAGACAATGGGGAGAAGATGCTCTCATACACTATTGGAAGGAATGGAAATTGACTCATTACTTTTGGTGGGTGGTTAGACCATATCTAGCAGAATTTTACATGTGCATATGTTTGAACCAGCATTTTCACTTGCAGGAATTTACCCAACAGAAAAAATAGTCAAGTGGACAAGGGTACTCATCACAACACTGTATATGATGAAAAATTGTGAAAACCTAAGTGTTCATCAATATGGGGTTGGTTGAAATCTGGTAGCAGCTACCATCGTTTGAGTCTTTACTAAGTGCCAAGCACTGTTTTAAGTGATTTATATGTATTGATCTAATTAATCTGCAAGACAGTCCTAGGAGGTAGGCACTATTATTCCTACTTTATAGACAAATAAACTAAGGCATAAAAAAAGAATACATCAAACAATAGTGATTATAGCTGTGGAAGAGGGGAGGGCACAAGAAGGGGGGTGGGAGCTGGAATAAACAGAGCCTTACATTTAAGTGTTTATTGTAAAAGGGAAAGTTCCTACTACTAAGTTTGGTTTATATTCTTTTCAGTATATGATTTTTATAATTAAAAGTCAAAATAAGATTGTTGGAATTTAGTGCCACTAAGATCTTATCCAGCTCACAAATTTTATTAATCAGTGAGTCTAAACGTTTTGATTTACAATGATGGTGATGCCTGCGTTTATGCTCCTTGCAACTGGTGGCTGGGTTGAGGGTGAAAGGGGTTGATGACTGAGAAGTCACACAGCTACATGCTCTGCCCACTTTGAATTTGGTAGGTGTAGGATCTGGATCAAATGAACATCAGAACACCCTGAAGGGAAAAACAATAAGTTAAAGAGATGGTAAAAAAAAAAAAAGAGCACCATGCAATCAAGTGTGCCAGAAGAAGTAGGGAGAGGGAATGGTTTTGTTTCTGTTTGATTGGTTCATTTTGATTCCAGCACAAGGGCTTTTTGTTTTTCCCTAATCTGTCGGACCCCTGCAGCTTCCACTGCTGCTAGGGTGTAGGGCCTCCGTAATCACTGTGAATACTCTGTTCTTGAGTTAGCTCTGTATAAAAACATCTTAGTTATTTCTTAAATTGAATGTGTGGAAACGACTTATGTCAAATGGTAAAGCATTCTGATGCTCTGTTTATGTTTTAATGCTTATAGTTCTGCAAAACATTCATTACAAATGTACCCCGTCTCAGTAATATACCTGTGCCTGAAAACTGTGGGTTTTGTTATAAATCAAAGCTGTTTTTCCTACTGAATTTTCAGATTTAAGTAACTTTTCCTCATTGTTACTGGTTGGTTGACAGTATCTCCTTGTCAAATACTTAACAAACTATTTGAAATAGCTTGGAAAATGAATGTCTGACCTATAATTTATTCTGTTGAATCATAGAATTTCAAAGCTGTATGGAACTTTATAGATGATTTAGGCAGTTTTTCTTCCTTGAGGTAAGTAAGCTTAGAAGAGGTTAATAGATGGGTCTAAAGTCATTTTTATGGCCAATTAGAGCAAAAAGCAGGTCTTCTAACTTGTAGTCCAGTCAGTCTTGCTTTTTTAATTCTGCAGGTATTTATTGATGACCTGTTTCTAGCCTAGCACCATGTAGTTAAAATTTAACCACATTTAGCCACTGTGGAGCAATGAGGTGTTCCATGTTAGGTGAGTTTTCCTAGTTACCTCTTTGAAGTTTACCTGTGAGTTTTACTGTGAGTCTAGCTGTTTTGATAGAAATACTTCTACAACATGCATCATTCTATACTTTCTTAAAGAAATATGGGGAACATGATTTAACCCACTCTTCGTGATTTGTAGTTTTTGCCTGGGGAATTAGGAGGGAGGGTTTAGAAGGAGAGGGCAGGGATACAGATCTTTATCTAACACTAGACCATATCCTTGTCCACTTGAGGGATTCTGTGTACAAGCAGAAGACTCAGAAGCCATTACTTTGTATATGTTTCCACCAGTTTAAATTCATTTTCAAGCATTCACTGTACTAAAAATGAGGTACCTGTGCACTGAGTGAGATACCAATTTTTAAATGTTAGCCCCATCGAATCAGTCTCTGTCTCTCCCTCTCCCTCTCTAGATAGATAGATAAATAGATAAAATGTATGTAAGGTGCTTAAAATATCATGCATTGAGCTTGGAACACTGTTCCCTCCTAAAACAAACAATTATGTTTTAAGCATATAGAATTATAAAGGGTGGGTATATTTTTAAATGGTTGATCTGGCCCTATGGAAAAAGTGTTTAGTATTCTTTTTTTGTGTCTATTTTTTTGCTTTGAAAATTCCATTTATAAAATCATACTTACTGAATGCATATTAAATAGGTTTTTTAAAAAATAAAAAATAGAAAGTAGGTAGGGGCAAATGATGATCTAATCTTCAACCCTTGTTTATGATATCTATATACCTTTCCTTTTTAAACAGATATTTTTAATATTAACACTTCACAGAAAAAATTTTAAAAATATTTATTTATTTGGCTATGTTGGGTCTTAGTTGTGGCACCCGGGATCTTCATTGTGGCATGCGGGATCTTTTCATTGCGGTGTGCAGGCTTCTCTAGTTGCGGTGTGTGGGCTTCTCTCTAGTTGTGGCGTGTAGGCTCCAGAGTGCACGGGCTCAGTAGTTGGGGCACGCTAGCTCTGTAGGTGTGGCGTGCGGGCTCTAGAGCGCGTGGGCTCAGTAGTTGCGGCATGCGGGCTTAGTTGCCTTGTGGCATGTGGGATCTTAGTTCCCCTACCAGGGATCGAACCCACGTCCTCTGCATTGGAAGGCGGATTCTTAACCACTGGACCACCAGGGAAGTCCCAATACTTTACAAAGAATTTAAGTAATTTTTAATGTTTGTTTTCTTTTGAAAAATATTCGGATACAGTCATCCCTTGGTATCTGCGGGGGATTGGTTCCAGTACCCCCTCCGATACCAAAATCAGAGGATGCTCAAGTCCCTTACATAAAATGTCTTGGTATTTGCATATAACCTATGCATATCCTCCTATATACTTTAAAATCACCTCTAGATTGCTTATAATACCTAATACAATGTAAATGCTATATCAGTAGTTGTGAATACAATGTAAATGTTATGTAATAGTTGCTGGTGTAGCAAATTCAAGTTTTGCTTTTTGGAACTTTCTGGAATTTTTTTCCCCTGAATATTTTTGATCTGTGGTTAGTTGAATCAGAGGATGTGGAACCTGCACACATAGAGGACCGACTGTACATATTTCAGTTTTGTAAATGTATCAGATGTACAGTCTTTTTAATTTTGAGCGTATTTTCTGTAAGAGGTTTTGCTAAGTAAAAAATACGTCTTGAAGTTTGTTTTACATTTTTGGCAATGAAACACTTGCAGTTTTGCAGATACTTAACATTTATTTATTTATATTTTTTAAGGTGATAATTTTAGCCTCTGTAAATGTCACACAAATATTTCATCATTTCGAAGAAAAATAATCTAAAAATTTTATCATTCATGCAGTTAAGTAGTTCTTTTATGTTTTATATCTAAAAGAGCTGATTTTAAGTGAAAAATTGGTAGTGAGTGTAATGATATAAATTTTGCACTAACATGATAGCTACTAGTTATGTGTGGTACTAATGTTTAAATTATTGATATAACAAAATAATACTGAAAATTCAATTCCATAGTCACAATAACTACATTTTAAGTGCTTAATGGCCACATGTGGCTAGTGGCCACTATATTGGTCATGTAGCTAGAGAATATTTCCATCATTGTAGAAATTCTGTCGGAATTTGTGCGTGACTGAAAAAAAAAAGAATACCTTAAAATTGGTAGTAGCAACTCATTTTTATCCTGAAAGTCAAACTGCCAGTGTGTTAATGCTACAGAATTGCAAAGAAAAACTTTCCCAGAATTCTTTTTAGACACCTCAAAGACAACTTTAGAAACAAAAGAACTTGTCCACATTTTGAAAAATTTTCCTTTCCTCAGTTTCCCCCCCTTTCCTTACCTTTTGAAATGGCTTTATTTTTATATTTGTAATGCTTGTATTCAGTGAATTTCCAATGAAATTTTTGTTTTAATGAACTTGGGACATAAAATATCTGTGATTATTTTGATGGATGCATTCCAAGAAATTTGGGTATTTGCCATGGTTTTTCATTGTTTTTCTTTTAGAACCATGAAAATAAACAAAAAACCCTAAAGATGCTATGCTTTTATATCCAAATAATCAAAATTTGCATTTTCCCATAAAACACTGACATATGTTTGGGATTATCTTTTTGTATTGCTTATGACTAGATTACTTATTATTTGCCCAGTGTAGTCATTACATTTTTGCTGGGAAACAGGATGTCAATGGTAACTTCTAGTGGTCCTTGACCTAACAGTGATTGCACAGCTCTTGTTAGGAGGGGTTAGTGAGCTGTTAATGCTCTTAAGCACATTTCTTATTGCCCCTTCTCCCTCTCCCTAGCACCTCCCCTCATCCCTCTCCTCCCAAAATGTGCGTCAGGCTTTCTAGGATAATTCAAATGAAAACCATAGTTAATAACATTCCTTTGTGTCACTCGTTTCAGAAGAAAGGAATTTAACCGTCAGAGATTTTGATGATGGTAGATGCAGATATTGAGAATCTGCTGTGTTTTTCTATCTCCTGGAAACACCAAGGAAATATGACAAGTGTTTAAGACAGGCTCATGCTCTTTTGGTCTGCTTAATGTTTATTTGGAGAGAAATTTTAAAAGAGGAAAATGAGTAGTTAATGGGAAGTGAGCCAAGACATAAGAGGGTAAGTGGTAAGGGACATTGGGGAGCAAATGGTGAGTAGGACTGTGGAGGGCCTTTCTGCTATTGTGGACAAGGAAAGGTGGTGCTGCTCATTTCTCTCTGTTCCCCTTAGCCTGCCAGAGCTTCTGACTTTCCTGCTGAGAGATCCTGCTCTATAGCATATATAAAAGAGGGAGAAATACTGGAGGAGGAATGAAATAATATTCCTGGTAGTAAAAGAGGTTTACCTTAGTTGTTCTCATATAGCCACATGGTATTTAACCCTTGCTGTATGCTTGCCCAGAAGCAGTGACACCAAATTATTAATCCAACTAGAAAGCTTGTTGAGTATGTTGTGGTGGATTTTGAATGAAGTACTTTTTGCCTTCAGTACCAAAACTTTATTAACTTTATTAAAATTAAAAATAATTTATTGAGGTGAAATTGACATAATGTAAAATTAACCATTTTAAAGTGCAAAATTAAGTGACATTTAGTATATTCACAGTGTTGCACAACCACCACCTCTTTCTAGCTCCAAACATATCCATGACTCCAAAGGAAAACCCCTTATCCATTAAGCAGTTACTCCCCACTACCCTCCACACCCCAGCCCTGCAACCAGCAATCTGTGTTCTATCTCTCTGGATTTATCTATTTTGGATATTTCATATAAATGGGATCATTCAATATGTCACCTTTTGTGTAGGGTTTCTTTTCACTCAGTAAAATGTTCTCAAGGTTCATCCAAGTGGTAGCATGTATCATTCCTTCATTCCTTCTTATGACTTAATTAGATTCCACTGTATGAGTATACTATAGTTTGTTTATCTGTTAATCCATTGATGGACATTTGGGCTGTTCCCACCTTATGGTTATTATGAACAGTGCTGCTATGAGCATGGGTGTACATGTACATGTTTAAGTACCTGTTTTTAATTATCTTGGGTATATATATAGGAGTGGAATTATGGAGTCTTATGGCAATTCTATGTTTAACTTTTTGAGGAACAGCCAAACTGTTTTCCACGGTGGCTGAACCACTTTACATCACTGCCAGCAATGTACAAGGGTTCCAATTTCTCCACATCCTTGTCAATAGTTGTTATTTTATATTTTTAACAAATTATGGCTATCCTAGTGGTTTTGAAGTGGTACCTCATCGTGGTTTTGATTTGCATTTCCCTAATGCTAATGAATTTGGGTGTCTTTTCATGTGCTTTTTGACCATTTGCATATCTTCTTTAAAGAATGTCTTTTCAAATCCTTTGCCTGTTTTCAATTGGGTTGTTTGTTTTTTGTGTTCTTTATATATTCTGAATGCTAGACCCCTATTGGATATATGATTTGCAGATATTTTCTCCTATATGTTGCCTTTTCACTTTCTTGAAATGTCCTTTTATGCACAAAAATTTTAAATTTTGATGAATTCCAGTTTATCCATTTTTTCTATTGTTGCTCCTGCTTTTGGTTTCATATCTGTGAATCCATTGCCAAATCCCTGATCGTGAAGATTTACCCATGTTTTCTTCTATGAGTTTTATGGTTTTAGCTCTTAGATATAAGTCATTGATCCGTTTTTAGTTAATTTTTAGTTAACTTTTTTATATGGTGTGTGGTAGAAGTCTGACTTTATTCTACTTTTTCGAACTGCTGTAAAAACTATGCACTTAATTCATGACTTCTTTGAAATGTGTTGTTAGAGGCTGGATGGAGCAGGTTTTGCAGAAGCCTGAGTCCTAGTGGTTTGTAACAGCACACTGATTTCTCATTCATGCTGCACTACTCTCTCAGATCTCTTGGGGACTTTGGTTCATGGTATTTTTACTCAGGGATGGAAGCTGATAAAGGTCACTGTGGACCTTTCATTCTCAAGCTCTCTAAGGCCTCTACTTTGACATAATTCCGTTGACTGAAGCAAGTCACTTAGCCATGTCGAGCTTGAAGAGAGAAGTGTAATCCTACCAGCTGCCCAGAAGGAGAAGAAAAGAAAGTAAGTAGTGCACAGTCACTACAAGAGAACAGGGTTGAACATGTGTTTGCAACATATTTGAAATATTTGTTCCAAGATACACAATTTTAAAACATTCCCATTTAAGGGGGTTGAAAGTTTTCCGTAAAAGGACATGGTAAAGCGTCATTGATTCAAAAATTTGAGGTAAATTTTATACTAACTGTGCTTGCTGAAGTTTACCTTTACATTATTTGTAAAGAAAAAATTGTTCAGTTAAGTGATAGTATGAGATTTAATGAAGAGAATTTTGGCTTAATTTATAAAACAATTTTTAAGTAGTTTAGTAGGAAGTATTCATACTCAAGGAATTTGGGTACATGTTGTTTATTAAAACTTTTGTATGTCAAAATTGTGAAAAAGAAGGAAATATTAGAAATAACAGTTTTGTAAGGGACTTTAAGGTTATTACTTTTTTTTTTTTTTTTTTTTTGCGGTACGTGGGCCTCTCACTGTTGTGCCCTCTCCCATTGCAGAGCACAGGCTCCGAACGCGTAGGCTCAGCGGCCATGGCTCACGGGCCCAGCCGCTCCGCGGCACGTGGGATCTTCCCAGACCGGGGCACGAACCCGTGTCCCCTGCATTGGCAGGCGGACTCTCAACCACTGCACCACCAGGGAAGCCCTAAGGTTATTACTTTTGTCTATCAGGATTTTAAAATTTAAAAACATTTTAAAACTTAATAGGCTAAATCCTATAGATCAAGGTAAACTAGTTTGTGTGGCATCTGTAATCCAGCATTAGAGCTTAGTTACCCACAGAGTAACAAAAATGTTGATGCTAACGTATAGTTGTCCAGTCTCTTACCCACTTTTCATAAACTATGGAAATAGAAAAATTAAAATGTGTAATATTTCTCTTATATTATTCAGTTACATTGCTAAAATGTGCCACTAGAAAGCAGAGAATGTATTATAGAACACCAGTAGGTGTCAGCCACAGCCTTTGCAGCAGGCTGATTATTTACCAGGCTCTTGGGGTTTTTTAAAACCCAGTATTCTAATGAACTACAATTTTCTCAAGGTTGGTGTGCTTATTTTTAAATTAAAACACAGGGTACTTACTAATAAAGACATAGTGATGCACTAATGGCAGCAGGAACATTATTCAGTGCTTAATTGTGTGTGTAGCTAAATAGCTCAAAGAGGTAACTAGTTTGTCACAGAAAAATTGTGATACTGTCTGATGGAGACAAGTAGGCATCTGGAAAGAATGACCATGGGTCCTTTAGTTAACCAGATATGATACTGATATTGTAGCAGATCAAACTAGATCAGGGTCTAATACCACTTCTTTTCTGGACAAGCCTTTCCTTTTTAGAGGAACAACTATTAAGCCTCTTACCTCCCCTCCACCACCCACAGAGTGCTTTAGTTTGCCTGGAATGCTTTGTAAGTATGCCCATAAGTGGAAGTGTATATTCCTCTTACTAGGCGAGACACCAGTACTAGAAGAAACATTTTGGGGAGTTGGACAGATCCAAGAGCAACATTCAAGGAAAGACCATTCATGAAGGACCTCATTGCAGATATTGATGTCAAAACATGGGGGAAAGGGAATCAGCATTCAGCGTTTGAAAACAAAATGTGGTTTTATCAAAAGTGGGAACTCAATAAATGTTTCATTGACTTCATAAACAGTATTCATATTCAGTGCTATTTGGTTATTGTAAAAGGGCGAGGATATTATATATGTAAGTAGCTTGGGATACTGTTGCTAAGTATTTAAATACATCAATATACCTATATGAAATTAATAGTTTTATTTCCTTGATTAAAATAAACTAGTGGATTTCCATTGTGTTCAAGATTTTTAAAAATAGTTTTTCCTCAATATAAAATATAAGGCCTTAGTGATCTGTTCCTTGGTACTCTCTGCAAAATCATATACCTTCATACCCGATGGCCCAGAAATACCAAACTAATGGCATTTCTCTTATTGAGTGTTTAGAACCTAAATTGTATATCATATGATTGGTTACTCAATTATGTAGCAATTTAAATACTACATTTTAAATTTAAATTTTAATTTTTTTAATTTAAAAGACATACATGCTCATTGTTAAAGATTCAGATGATAAAAAAGTAGATGGAGAATAGCAACACTGGTCCTTTTCCTCATGATAATCACTGTTTATAAGTTTCTGTCAGAAAAATTATTTGTTACAAATCTAAAACTTTATAGTCCCCCAAACTTTTGTTTTTCTGTTGACACAATTGTTTTTATAACAGGTGTTTGAAAATATAAGACTTTGTCATGAGTACTGTTGGGGAGTTACAGTGGAAAAAAATATATTTTTGATTTCCCAAACATACCTCTCTCTCTTTTTGTCTTTTCATATGTTGCTTCATGTGCCTACAAAGCTAACCAGAACTTTCCTCCTCCCCGCTCCATGGCAACCTCTGATAATTTATATTTGTCTTTCAAGCCTCATGTTAGACATAATTTCTTTTAAAAAGTCATTCCTGATTCTTTATTACTGATATTTAGCTTAACTCTACAGTATGTTTTAATGTAGAATAAAAAAAAAAATTACTCCTGACTCAGTGTGCTCCTTTAGCTTTAACAACTCCTGTTTTTGTGTTTATGTGTATCTGTGTGCATGTGCATGTGTGAGAGATGCAGGCTGACTTTCTGTTACTTACAGGAGGCTTTTCCTTCTACCCAGGGCCTCCAGCAGAGAGAAGTCTGCTTTCAGTCTACGAGTGGAATTTTTCTAGGATTCTTTTCATGGAATAGCCAGTCCTTCCAGAGCTATGACTCTGTATAAGAGACCTAGACCCATCTCCCTTCCTCTCCTCCCAATGGCCAGTTTCCTATCCCTGCCACATCACACTCCTACTCCGAACTTAGAACTTGGGCCAGATGTGACACTCCCTTAGACCACCTGAGCTCCAGCTTACTCTTTTTATCCTGAGTTTAGTTAGGTCTTCATGTCGGCCCCCTGGGATTTTAGTTTCTTCCTTCTGAGGAGCAATTTGGGATTTTGGTTTGGCGGGGGATAGGTGTTATTTTCTTAGGGCTGCTATAACAAATTACACAGGCTATGTGACTTAAAATAACAGAAATTGATTGTCTCACAGTTCTGGAGGGCAGAAGTTCAAAATCAAGGTGTTGGCTGGGTTGGTTTCTTCTAGTGGCTCTGAGGAAGGATCTTTTCCTTTCTCTGAGCTTCTGGAGGTTGCCAGCGGTGTTCCTTGACTTTGCAGCTGCATCACTCCAATCTCTGGCTCCGACGTCACATAGTGTTATTCCCTCTGTCTGTGTCTGTTAAAAACATTTTCATTTCTTCCATGATTGTGGAGTATGAGATCTGGTTTCTGTTCAAATGTATAAATTTAAATTGTAGTATGGTCTATGGAAGTATAAACCCAGACCTGCTGATTTATTATTTTCACATTTTCTGAAAATTTACAGCCCTTCAAAAGGTAGTACTTTGTGTTTAAGCTACTTAGAAATGTTTATACATTTTTCAAAAATAAAATTTAATTCTGAGTTTTTAATTTTCAGCCAGAAAACCTTGCTCAGAAGCTTCCAAACCTTGTGGAACTGTGAGTCTGCTTATTCAAATTTTTTTAAAAAGACAAGAATGAACATAATTTTAAGTTATTTGAAATAATGGGAAATACAATTTTAATATATTAATTTATTATTTTTTGGTATTATGATCATGGTGCTCATGTAGGTAGACCTGTGGTTCTGCTAAACCCAATAGTATTTTAAAGTATTTTACTATTTAAATTTGTGTTTTAAATATCTTACTTCAGGGTAGTGAAGGTGATGAAAGATACATTTTTTTCTGGGTGCAGCATCTTTGTCACAGAATCCTTCTGGATAGTCCATGTAATTGGGAATATTTATTATTATTATTGTTACTACTACTACATGTGATACTGATATAAACAGTCTGATGGTATAAAATATTTAAAATATAGAGTAAAAGCCCCCTTCCTTACAGCCTACATTTGTTTTAGTTCTGTTGATGATTTACGTCCATAATACTAAATAATGTTTACACCTTTGTTTTTTAGTACATCATCTTCAAGTATCTATTCACTAAGGAAGATAAGAAATTTCAATATCTTGTATTTCCCTTTCTTTCTACCTGTCTAATTCTGTTGAAGGAGGAATTTGCATCACCTTTCCATGTTCCTTTTATTATTTGGCATGATTTTCAGGAGGTAAAGTAGGGAAAGCTAACTTTACCTTCATCTATAAGCCGGGAGTCTCTGTCGTTTTCTTTTTTTATCCATCCTTTTATTTAAAAAAATTTCAAACCAACAAAAAAGTTGAAAGCATTGTACAATGAGCATCCATACAGTTGATCCTTGAACAACATGGGGGTTAGAGGTACCACTCCCTCATAGTTGAAAATCCAAGTATAACTTTGTAGTCGGCCCTCCATATCCACAGTTCCACATCTGTGGACTCACCCAACCTCAGATGGTATAGAACTGTAGTAGGTACTTGTTGAAAAAAAAAATCAGTATAAATGGACTTGTGTAGTTCAGACCCGTGTTGTTCAAGGATCAACTGTTCAGTCTTCACCTAAATTTAACCAGTTAACATTTTGCCACATTTCCTTTCTCTCTTTGCCTTTCCTACCCTCTCTTTACTCTCAGTTTCTCCCTTCACCTTCCTTCTCTCCCTGTCTCACACACATTATGATACTTTACCCCTAAATACATTAGTATGTATCTCCTAAGAATAAAGACATTTTTGCACATAATTGTATTGTTTTTAGGCCTAAGAAAAGTAATATTAATTCAATAATATCATCTAATATATAGTTCGTATTTAAATTATCCCAATTTTCCCCCAAAAATATCTTTTTGAAGTAGATGTCTGGATTTGTCTGATTGTTTCCTCTGGATTAGGTTCAGTTTAAACATCTTTTGCGATGTTCTACCCCGTTTGCTTTATCAAGTTTTTGCTCTCATTCTCTTTATACATATTATATGTGTATTTTTTTTCTGAAGCTTTTGAGAAAAAGTTACATACATCATGGTTCTTTACCCTTAAATACTTCAGTGTGTATTTCCAAGAACAAGGATGACTTAACATTTTTTTAGGCCTACTTTTCTGTCCTTAATAGGTGCTTTATATTTTTCTTCATATAGATTTTGAACATTTCTAATAGTTTGTTCCTAAATATTTATTTTTTTTGCTGTGTAAATGATTTTTCTTATCTGGTATATCTTCTAACTGGCTATTTTTTGTATATAGGAGCACTATGGGTTTTTGCATGTTAACTTTATATCTTGCTCCTCCCTGAAATCTTTTATTGTTTGAGTTAGTTTTATCATTGATTCTCCAGAGTTTTCCAGGTATATTCTCATGTCTGAAAATACAGACAGTGTTATTTCTTCTTTTCAAAATCTTTAATTATCTTCTCTATTCTGATTGCATTGGCTACTCCCTCTCCAGAGCAGTGTGAAATTGTACTTGAGGTAGTGGGCATCCTTGTCATCTTTCTGACCTTAGTGGGAATACCTCCAGGTTTTCCCCACTAAGAAAGATGCTGGCTTTACAGTTAACACAATTCTTTTGTGTTCAGTAAATATCCATCTATGTTAGTAATCTATTGCTGCTTAACAGATTACCCAAAATGTACTTGCTTAAAATGTAGGGGTGCTTAAAAGAATAAACACTTATTCTCTGATATTTTCTGAAGGTCCAGAGTCTGGGCTTGGCTTAGCTGGGTGCCTTTGCTTCAGTGTCTCTTTCAAGTCTCTAATCAAGATTGTTGCCCAGGGCTGCTGACTTACCTGAAAGCTCAACTGAAGAAAGATCCTGTTTTGTGTTCACTCATGTGGTTGTTTGGCAGGATTCAACCAATTTCTTGCAGTTCGTTGGACTGAGGGCCTCAGTTCCTAGCTGGCTGTTGGCCAGAGAACTCCTTTAGTTCCTTGACACTTAGCCTCTGTTATGTTGCTCACAACATGGCAGCTGATTTCCATCAGAGTGAGCAAGCAGAAGAGCAAGAGAGGGTATACAAGACAGGAGCCATAGTCTCTTTCTGACCTAATCGTGGAAGTGGCATCCTGTCACTGTTACTATATCTGTCCTTTAGAAGGGAGCCACTAGATCTAATGAACACTCAAGGGGAGGCTATTACCCAAGGTCCTGAATGCCAGGTAGCAGAGATCATTGGGGACCATCCTAGGGGCTACTTACCACACTATTAATTCCTATTTTCTCAAGATTTTTTTGTTAGTAATGGGTGTGAAATTTTTTCAAAGGTTTTTTCAGACTTTAAAGCTAAAGGAAAAATTCTTGGGGGCTTCAGGCAAAAAGGTGAAACAATCATGAAGATGAAGAAGATTGCACCATAAGACTCCACACTGAATTATCTATACAATGGCTGTTGAATTGTAACTTGACGGTTTTTATTTCTTTGAGCCCTTTAAAAGTATTTGACTGTCTCCTGAGGTTGCTGTCTTTTCTTGAGGTTGCTATCCATTGTTGTTGTTGACATTTTTCTGGGTTTTCATATACTGAGTAGTTTTAGATTATATTCTAACAAATGAGGACGTATGTTTTGGAGACTGGAATCTGTTATATTTCATCAAAGAGTGTTGATGTTTTTATTGGGCTGGCTGGAAAGTTTGTTTGGGTTTTTCCATAACATCTTATGGAAAAACCTGAACGAACTTTCCGGCCAGCCCAATATTTCAGTGATTAACTTACCTGGTTTGACTCAAGCAGTAAACAGCCTCTTGGAAGGCAGCTGAAATCTCAGTCTGGTTCTTTTATCTTTAGTTGTAGTTCTTCCACATGTAAATGGTTTTGCAGTCAGCCACTGATTTAGGCAAAGTTTATACATAGGATTTGGGGTTTCCCTCCCTGGCTTTTTTTTTTTTTTTTTTTTCTGGTATTCTCCCTTTATTTGTCAGGGGCCACGGTTGCCCTGAACTCTATCCTCCTTTAGGCTAGCAAGACTACAGTTTTCTATTGGAATTTTAGCCATTTTTTGTGATAACTGTATCTTCCTTAGACTAAATGCTTTTTTTTTTTTTTTAAATGAAACTCAGACTCACCCAGTGCCATTCTTTCTTGTAAGTTTTGACTCTCCTTCAGAATTGGCTTTTTTGTTTACTCTTGCAGTGCCTTAGGTTCATTTTGTCTGTGTGTGTTGTTCAGTGTTTTAGTTGCTAGAGGATTGGTCCAGTAGGAGTTTATTCTGCTGTACTGGAATTAGAACTTGCATTCTTTTATTTTAATCTGTTTCTGCCTTTATAACTCAAGTGGGTTTCTTGAGGTCAACATTAGTTGGTTCTTTGATTTTGACCAGTCTAACAATCTGGCTCATTTAACTGGAGTGTTTAGACTGTTTATGTTTAATATGATTACTGATATGATTGAATTTAAGTTCACCAACTTAACAATTTGTCTTCTGTTTGTCCCAGTTGTTCTTTGTTATTTTTTCCCTCTTTACTTTTCTTCTTTTAAATTATTTTTGTGTTATTTAGGATTAAATTTTACTACCATTATTGATTTATTAACTCTACTTCATTTCAATGTTGAAAGGTTTATATTATGTTTCTTTAACCTATTATAATCTACCTTCACATAATATACTACTTCACATTTAATATAAGAACCTTAGATCAATACTTTCAGTTCATCGCTTCTATCCTTTGTGCTACTGTCCTGTGTTTTACATGTGTGTGAGTGTTGTGAGAGAGATAGATCTATGTATGTATAAACCATGTATATATCAATCAGGGTCCAGTTAGGAGATAGAAACCATACCCCTAATTTAAGCAGAGAGAATTAATATAAAGAATTGTTAACTAGTAAAATGTTATTAACTACTAAAAGAGGTAAAAGAGGACTCCATGGTATTCATAATTAATTAGTAAGTACAAAAAAGTAGATCTGGACCAAGAGAAAGTAGACAATGAAGGAACTAAAGACTTAGGAGAGCCCCTAACCTAGGCTGAGATTAGACTTCTTCAAAGAAGATGTGGCTGCTACAAAATATACAGTGCTCTGGTGGTGAAGAACCTTGCCATCTGGTTAGGCCAGAGCAGATCTGTAATATGAGCTCACTGTTGCAGGACGGTGTTGGTAATGTAGAGCTGATCTATTAGAAGCAGTCTGACTGGTGGGGAGGAGGCAATTGCCTGAGAGCGTGGCAGAGCTAACGTAGAAGTAGCCACAGTGTGGGAAGACAGTTGCTTGAGGCCAACTGAAGTTCTTTATAGAAGTGCATTGTTGGATGGGGAGAGTGTGGCCTGAGGATAATAGCCTGAGATGCCACAAAAGTGACTTCATGGTCACTTTGAGAATGTGGTTTAAGGTTGTCCAAGAGGGCTACTGGGCCTTGGCTGTGTGCTGAATAAAAAATTGAAAGGGGACTGGACCCAGAGGGGAAATGCCTTCCTGCTGCTCTCATCTTGCAGTCACTCCAGTACCCTCTTTTGATAACATTAGGCCTAACATTAGATCAGTTGGCAAAGGAGAAATTTTGACAGGGTCCAGCTCCAATATGGCATAGCAGGTAGATTTGGAGCTGAGAGACAAAATTGATAACTGACAAAATACACTATTATAATTTTGAATTTAAATTGTTAATTAAAGAAATTTAAAAATGAGAAAAAATGTCTTTTATATTAATTCCTATATTCTCTCAGATTTGGTTTGCCTGAAAAAAGTCTTTATTTCTCCTTTTTTAAAAATTAAACTTTTTACTTTGAGATAATGGTAGTCACACATAATCATAAGAAATAATACGTAAACATCCTTGTGTACTCTTTTAGGTTCTGCCGGTGTACATGTCTTGTATAACTACAGTATAAGATTACCACCAGGAAATTGACATTGCTACAATCCATTGATATTATTCAGTTTTCATCATTTTCTACCCTTTTATAATCACATTCCCCCTGTCCCCCAAACCCTGGCAACTACTACTCTGTTCTCCATCTCTATGATTTTGTCATTTTAATTTATGTTATATAAATCATATAGTATATAACCTTTCAGGACTGGCTTTTTTTTTCATTCAGCATAATTTCCTTGAGATCTATTTAAGTTGTTGCATGTACCAATAGTTCCTTTATGTTGTTGGGTTATATTTCACAGTATGGATGTAATGGAGTTTGTTCATCCACTCACTTATTGAAGGACATATTGGTTGTTTCCAGTTTTTAGCTATTATGAAATTTTAGCTGCTATGAACATTCACATACATGGTTTTTTGTGTGTGAATAAGTTTTCATTTCTCTGAGATAAATGCTTAAGAATGTAATTGCTGAGTCACATGGAAATTGCATGTTTCATTTTTTAAATTGAGATATAATTTACATACCATAAAATTTTAATCATACACTTTTAAAGTGTATGGTCCAGTGGTTTTGGTATATAAACAAGGTTGAGCAACCATTATCATTGTCTAATCCAGAACATTTTCATCGCCCCAAAAGAAACCCATCAATAGTCATTCCCCTCCCCCAGTTCCTTGTAACTCCCTAATAGGTGTGAATTGGTATCTTGTAGCTTTCATTTGTATTTTTCTAATGACTAATGATGTCTTTTCCTGTGCTTATTGGCCATTTGTATATTTTCTTTGGGGAAATATATTCAAATCTGCTGTCCATTTAAAAATTATTACCTAAGAGTGTTCTATGTATTTGGTATACTAGACCCTTATCATATATATCAGCAATCCCCAGCCTTTTTGGCACCAAGGACTGGTTTTGGGGAAGACAGTTTTTCCATGGATGGGGTGGGGGCAGGTGGTTCAGGTGGTAATGCAAGCAATGGGGAGCAATGGGGAGCGGCAGATGAAGCTTCTCTTGCTCGCCTGTTGCTTACCTCCTGCTGTGTGGCCTGGTTCCTAATAGGGCACGGACTAGTACTGGTCTGTGGCCTGGGGGTTGGGGACCCCTGATATATATGATTTGCAAATATTTTCTCCATTCTGTGGTTTATCTTTCACTTTCTTGATAAATTTTTATTTGGTTGCTTGTGTTTTGTTATCATGTCTGAGAAACTTTCTAATCCAATGTCATGAAGGTTTACCCCTCTTTTCTTATTTGAGTTGTATAATTTTAGCTCTTACATTTAGGTCTTTGATCCATTTTGAGTTAATTTTTGCATATGATGTGATGTAGAAGTCTATGTTCTGTTTTTGCATGGGATATCCAGTTATCTCACCACCATTTATTGAGAAGGCTACTCTTTCCGCATTGAATTGTCTTGGCATGTTTGTTAAAAATCAGTTGACCATAGACACATGGGCATGTTTCTGGATTTTC
Organism: Mesoplodon densirostris; assembly: GCF_025265405.1. NCBI lineage: Eukaryota > Metazoa > Chordata > Mammalia > Artiodactyla > Ziphiidae > Mesoplodon > Mesoplodon densirostris. The sequence goes on from NC_082664.1 coordinate 108,044,638, forward strand.
ACTTCTGTTCCATTCATCTGTATGTTTTATCTTTTTGCCAGTACCATGCAGACTTGATTACTCTAGCTTTGTAGTAAGTTTTGAAATTGAGAAGTATGGATCCTCCAACATTATCCTTATTTTTCAAAATTGTTTTAGCCATTCTAAATCCCTTGCATTTCCATGTGAATTTTAAGACCCACTTGTCAATTCATGCAAAAAAAAAAAAAAAGCCAAATGTGATTGTTGATAACGACTACACTGAATCTTTACATCAGTTTGTGGATTATTGCCATCTTAACAGTATTATGTCTTCTAATCCTTGAATGTGGGATATCTTTCTATTTATTTAGGTCTTCAGTTTCCTTCAACAGTTTTAAAATTTGAACATTGAACACTTTTCAGTGTAAAAATACTGAATTTCTTCTGTTAGATTTATTCTTTTTGATGCTATTGTACATAGAACTATATTCTTTCTTTTTTTTTTTTTTTTGCGGTACGCGGGCCTCTCACTGTTGTGGCCTCTCCTGTTGCGGAGCACAGGCTCCAGACGCACAGGCTCAACGGCCATGGCTCACGGGCCCAGCCGCTCTGCGGCATGTGGGATCTTCCCAGACCAGGGCACGAACCCGTGTCCCCTGCATGGGCAGGGACTCTCAACCACTGCACCACCAGGGAAGCCCAAGAACTATATTCTTAGTTTCACTTTAGAATTGTTCAGTGCCTAGTATATAAAAATACAGTTGATTTTTGTATATTGATATTATATCCTCCAACCTTGCCAAACTCATTCATTAGCTCTTTTTTGTTGTTGAATTCCTTGGGATTTTCTATATATAAGATCAAGTCATCTACCAATAAAGAGTTGTATTTCTTCTTTTCTGATCTGTATGCCTTTTATTTCTTTTTCTTGCTTAGTTGCCCTGGCTAGAACATAGAATGTTGAATAGAAGTGATGAGACGAGACATCTTTGTGTTGTTCTTGTGCTCAGTTACCTTAGTGGTCAGTTAATGATCAAGCAGAGATTTCCTTACCTACCTGAATCTGCTAAGTCTCCCAGTCCTTGCTGAGGGTCTCTGTATATGTATTGTAGCATGCTTTGCCCTCTCAGCTGGGCACTTGACACCTTTGCCTTAGACTTCACTTCTTATGTAGAGCTTCAAGTCCAGCAGAGGTGAGAGCTTAGGGTCTTCTCAGGTCTTTCCTGAGCATATGTGAAGCTCTGGGCATGCATGTGACCTTCTAGATTTCTAGAAATATGTCAGAGTTTTTCAAAGTTCCTCTGGAAGTCTCCTTCCCCAACTTTTTCATTTAAGGTTTTTGGTTGTCTGTTGTTTGCTCCAGCTGTTATCTAGTGCCTCAGGCACCAGTGAAGTTAAACAATTGCCTGTAATTTATCTCAACTGGGGAAAGGGTTTTTGTGCTGGGCAAGCTTCTAGTCAGATCAAATTAAAAACAGCCTTGCAAGTGGGGTCTTTCAGAGATCCATGAGACAGTCAAATGACAGTTCTCTGGAATTGAACTCCAACTTTGTTCTGCCCCTTTAGGTACTAGCCAGGCTACTGCAATTGAAGTGAAAAGCAAAGTGATTTTCCAGGCTTCTGCAGAGGTGGAGAGTAGGGTATAGGACTGGGGCAAGTAAAAATACACCAAAGTTCACAGCTTAGTCTTCTTACTGAGATTTTTGCCATTTTTCTTACATAAACCCTCCCTGCATTACTGCAAGTCTTTGGTTAATTTCCAGAGTTCTGTACATGTAGCTTCTGATAACTTTTGCCAATATTATTGTTGATTTTACAAAAAAGAATTTTTGGAGGTCCTTACTCTGCCACTTTTGATCTGAATTTGTAGTTTCATTAAAAACTGCCAAACAATTTCCCAGGTTGGCTGTACCATTTTACACTCTCCCCCGGCAATGTGTGATTGTTCCAGTTTCTCCACATCTCACTGGCATTATTTTGTTGTCATTATTTTTAATTTTTGTCATTCAGATAGATGTGTGGTTTTATCTAATTATGGTTTTAATTTGTATTTCTCTAATGGCTAATAACGTTAATTTAACATCTTTTCAAGTACTTGTGATCTTTATCTTTTCTTCTGTGAAATGTCTGTTCATGTCTATTGCTCATTTTCTATTTGGATATTTTTCTTTAGTTGTAAGACTTTTAAGAGTTCTTTACATATTCTAGAAAACAGTCCTTGGTTGTATAGGTTGTTTACAAATATTTTCTCCCTCTGTATAACTTCTATTTTCATGTTTTTTGTAGAGCAGAAGTTTTACATTTCGATGAGTTCCACTTTATCAATTTTTGCTTTTATGTATCATGTTTTTAGTGTCAAATTTAAGAACTTTGTCTAGTCCTAGGCCCTGAAGATTTTCTCCTGCTTCTTTTCTCTAAAAGTTGTATAGTTTTTTGCTTTACCTTCATCTTCATAGTTCTGAAATGTGTATATTTTGCCTTCTGGAATTAGAGTTCTTGGTTGCCATTTACTTTTTTTCTTTCAACATTTTCACGGTGTTCATTGTCTTCTGGCTTGCATACTTTCTGAAGAGACATCTGCTGACATTCCTGTATTTCTTCCTCAGTATGTAATGTGTCTTTTTTCCTTGGGCTACTTTGAAGAATTTCTGATTCCTCTATTGGTTTTCAGGGATTTGATTTTGATGTACCTTGTTGTGGTTTTCTTTTTCTTTATCCTTGACATTCATTGAGCTTCTTGGGTTTGTGTCTTTATAGTTTGCATCAAATTTGGATTTTTAAAATATATTTCTTTAGATATTTATTTCTATACCCTTATCTCTGGTCCCTGTTTCTGGGACTCTTACATGTTTGTTAGTTTAATATGGTCCCATAATCACTGACACACTGTTCAGTTCTATTCTTTTCAGCCTTTTTTTTTTTTTTTAGTGTACTTCAGTTAGGACAAATTCTATTTCTCTGTCTTCAGGATTGGTAGTATTTTCTTCTTCAGTATCTAATAAGCTGTTAATCCAACCTAGTGACATTTTCACTTAGTTTGTTGTATATTTGATCTCTAGAAGCTCTATTTGGTTCTTGTTTATATGTTAACATTTCTCTCACAATGTTTATATTTTTCTTTGAATACCCGAATATAGTTGTTATAGTTGTTTTGTTTTAAAGTTCTTATTTGCTAATTCCATCATTTGTGTCATACTGGTTCCATTTGTATTAACTGTTTTTTATCCTGGTTATTGGTCACATTTTCCTAATTCTTAGCACTTTTTGATTAGATGCTGGGCCTTATGAATACTTTATTGTGTCTACACTTTGTTGTCTTCCTTTTTGTGGTTTGTTCTGGCTTGCGGTTATTTGCAATTTAATTTGATCCTTTCATGGCCTGTCTTTATGCTTGTTAGGACAGGGCTAGAGTAACTTCTACTAAAGGGATAGTTTAGCCCTATTACCCACACAGGACCTTTCTAGAATCTCGTTTAAATGCACCAAGTGATCAACAAGGGTTTGGTACACTTGCTTCTCAGAGCTTGAATGCTTTCTAGCCCTGTATGAGCTCTGTGGACTGTTCAGCTGATAGGTTTTCAGTTACTTGTTGACTGGAGTGCATTTTAGAATTCAGCTAAGAGTCAAAGGATCCCTTGAAGTTTTTTTTTCAGTAGTGCCCTCTCCTCCAGAACTGTACCCACAACTTCCAGCTGCCTCAGGTTCCCTGAACTCTGATATGTTTCTTCATAACTCAGTGAGACTTCCATTCTTTGTTTGGGATCCCATTTTTGTACCACAGTGCACAATTTGCCTCCAGGCATAAATCTGTGGACATTGTGTGGCTCACCTCACTTGTTTCTTCTCTCTCAGGGAACATAGTACTAGTTGCCTCTTGTCAGTATTTGAAAATAATTGTTTCATATATTTCATCTGGTTTTCTTGTTGCTTATAGCAATTAGGTAAATCTGGTCCTTATTATTTCATCATGGCTGGAAGTATAAGTCTTGTTCCTTTAATAAAATTTTTTTTTTATTTTGGAGCAGTTTTTATTTACAGAAAAGCTGTAAAGATAAAAAGTACAGAGTTCCAGTATGCCCAGGATTCTCCTGTTGTTAACATCTTACAATTTCATTGAACATTTGTCAAGACTAAGAAGCTGACATTGCCATATTACTATTAAGTAAATATCTATATTTAATTTTATTAAAAAACTGCCAAACCATTTTCCAAAGTGGCTGTACAGTCATGCATTCCCAGCAGCAGTGAATGAGAGTTCCTGCATTATTTGAGTAGAAGAATAACATGATGAAAACCAGTTACGTCAAAACACCAACATTTTAACTACCTTGAAATTACAAAAATTAAGTAGAGAGAAGTGACTTAAAATTGCTAATAAGCCTTTGATTACAAATGACTTGTGATAACAATAATAATTATAACAGTGGCATTCATGGAACTCTGTTCTAAGGGCTTTACATTTATTAATTCATTTAATCCTCACAGCATCCCTATGTTGTTGGTGCTGTTATCCTCTACTTCTGTAGATTAAGAAAGTAAAAAGGTCAGTAATTTTCCCCAGTCACATAGATATTAAGGTACATGCAGTCTGGCTCCAGAACCTACTCTGATCCACTTTACCAGTGATGATTCTTCATCAGCTGCACATCAGAACAACTTGAGTTGAGATGGCCTTGGACATCTAGACCACTGGTGATTCTAATGTGTAGTCAGGATTGAGAACATTCTAAACTACCATTTACTGCTTTTCATTATAATGTAGATAAATTTAATATGCTAAAATAAACTTTTTGATTTTAATGATAATGGTACTTTAGTTCATATTTTGACTTGGACGTTTTAAGGTCCTTTTTTGTAGGTAGAATTGGAGTTGAGGCAAAAATTGTGTGGATTACTGAAAAATCAGTTATCTATTTTGGTGTCTAGGCACTCTGCCTTTTGTGTAATACATGCAAATGTGTGTGTACACTTACATATATATAGTCTTTCGGCATAAAGAATTTTTAGAGTAATCTGTTAAAGTAGTTAGATATTTCTTCCTAAAAGTAATGTTTAAAGAATATTGATTTTAAGATATGGAAACATTCTAAAAAAAGTAAAATATGGAATCATTCTGTATACACAAAGCAAGGAATAAAATGAATCATAGAATGGTGTAATTGTTTAAATTGTGTTAGGCCCAGCAAGTTAATACCTACACAAAATTGATTTAATCCAGCATATAAAAATCTTCTTAAATTTATTAATTTTGTATCTTTCTTATTCTGTGTCATTGAAATTTTAACATTTGATATTAGGCTAAAATATATAGAAGCAAAATTTTAAATTCTATTTAAAATATATTATATGAAGAGTGATTATGAGGTATAATAAATAAGACAACAGGTTTGAAAATAGTTTATCAAAATCTAGTTCTCTGGTCTCAAAATCAATGATCTAAATTTATTTTTAAAATTATTATTATGTGATTTTCATTGGTCACTGTTGTTTTGCTCTGAATAGTTGGCTGCCGACCATTGCATGAAGTCTCCACCAGAGAGTGCTAAAGATACTTCAGTGGGGAATGTTATTTACTTAGACTTGCCTGGACTTGTCAGCGGGTAGACTTTTTTTTTTCTAAGAAAAGAATTTGATTTCTTATTTACAAAATTCCTCTTGCTGTGAAATATATTCTGTATCTTGACAGTTGAATATTTCTACAGATATCATAAATGATGAGTATTTAATCGCTTCATTTTTGGTTCTCCATACTGGCTTGAAATATCTTTGATTATTTTGTGAAGTTATCCTTTAAAAACTAAAAGTTGCATTTTCCTTTACACAATAGGTGTTGACTTTTCTTTACACAATAGATGTTTTTTTGAAAACCTGAATAGTTTAAAATGAACTAGAGAAACTAGTAATTTGTTTTATGAGGTTGAAAAAAATACTTTATTGTGTATGTTTTAATTTTAAAATAGCAACTAAATTAGCAAATAGTTTTAATATTTGCAATTCTAGCATACAATATTATTCTCAAAGTATTATTAATTATCCATGATGACCATATATTTTGTGTTACACATTTAGAGTAGGGTATGAAAGAAAATCTGGTCCCTTTATATTTGATAAATCTCTAAGTGAGCATTTTACAGAGTGATTATCTAGCAGAAGTACTGAATGATAACAGCTGTTTTTTCCCTTCTTTTCCTCTAGGTATCTTCACTCAAATAACATAGTTGTGGTTCCGGAAGGTAAGTGCACTTCAAGTTTTTAGTTAGTAGGTGCTATAGTTTAAATAGTAGAACAGATAGTATAGTGTTATTGTAGTTTATAATAGTAGAACAGATTGTCTCTTTAAACCAATTTTTGTTGGAAAATTAGGGAATTTTAATTATAGAGCATCTTTATTAGTTTCAAAGCTTTTTTCCCTCTAATTAGTAATCCAGTTAACTGTTACGATTAAATTAAATTTAAGAAGTCTAAAATGGTTATAATGGTTAGGTAAAAATTTATTATCAGATAAACTGTCATTGGGTAAATAATAAAATGATAACTTTTAAGTTTAATAAATCCAGTTAAGCATTTTGGTTAGATAAAAAAGACTTTATATATCATTTCATGAATTATTTATTCAAGTAATTTTTACATTGTTTTAACATTTTTATTCGTGCTCTTTTTAAACTTACTTTATATCAAGGTAGAAGTGTTATCACTTCATAAAATTTAGTTTGATACTATACTGTAATAAAATTTTTTAAAAATTTTAGTTTGATATATGTTTTTACTATTATGTCAACCCTGGAGACAGGGATATTAAGCATTAAAATATTTAAACTTGGAGTACTTGCATTAAAGTTTGGTGTTAAAACACTTGGGTCAAATTAATCATGCTTTTACCCTTCTTTTCTCTTCGAAGCCATTGGGTCCCTTGTAAAACTACAGTGTTTGGATCTTAGTGACAATGCCTTAGAAATTGTTTGCCCAGAAATTGGTCGTCTGAGAGCTTTACGTCATCTTCGATTAGCTAATAACCAACTGCAATTCCTACCTCCAGGTAATCATAGTCTGTAGCACACGAGCTTCTTGTATATTACAAGTCTATTTTTATTAATATTTCTTACTTTGTGTTTAGGCAGTGGGCTTTAGATATATTTGTAAGTATTTGATTGTCTACTTGTTTGAAGATGACACTAAGGAATGTGGATGAAATATGACTCAGAGTCTTTTTCTTGATGCAAGTATGAGAAGGTGGCATTTATGTTTTTCAGCTACAATTATTACAGTTGTGCATTGGTATCAATGCTCCTTCAAATCACTGTCCTCGTGAAATATTTGTACCAAAAGCTACTTCAGTTCTGAATTTCACATAGGAGAATTTATATGAACGTTGCATTTTAGTGTCCAAAAAGCAGATACATACAGTGTTTTCTCTCATTCTCTAGTGAGGTAAATGATGTACATTAACTTGGATTTAATGTGAAATCATACTAGAATTTAGTAGCAGAATTTAAGTTTGAGTCCTAGAATTGTCAGTTCTGCCTTCTGATCATCCTATTAGATTATGATGTACCTATTGATAGTACCAATACCAAAATCCTGCATTCTCTTGAGCTACCATTAAACCCTTTGACTTTCTTACAAGGGGTATTCAGAGACCTTCCTTTGTGAACCCACACATTTGCAGATTCCTCTGTCCTGTGTCATTTCGCATATGTTTTTAAAAAGTGAAGTATGATTTAAAAAAAAAACTTGTGCTTCAGGTATTACATAAGAGTTACTCTACATTCAAAAATGAGCAAAAAAAATACAGATGTCACTCACATTGGCTGGGATTATTTCCTCCTAGTAACTCAGGAATACCAGCTAGTCTTTTAGTGTATCCGAATGAAATGTGTGACTCAACCAAAATTACAAATTACTACCTGTCATAGAACTTCAAGGACATGTGAAACTGTTAAAAACTATTCATGTTAAATCCATGAATGAATTTATAATTTAAAAAATACTTTCTCCAAAGTTTTTCAAGTACAGAAATTTCTAAATGAAACATAGTAGCTGATTAATTTTTAGACTTTATGTGCTGACTTTCATATGTAGGTTCAATATTGTATACAAAAATGATAATTAGTATAGCAGTTGACTCTGCTTAAAAAATATTTTTTAACCTCATATAATGAGAGTCTTCCTTTTTCCAACTCTACTTAATACAAAAATTTTCAGTATGGTGTGGGAATATGATCTTTAAATTTTATTGTATGTAATCAGACTCAGTGGTGGTTCATCATTCTAGCTTTCATCAAGTTTATGTATTCACATACTCAGGAAATTAGATTCTCTTTCAGAGATTGGCTAGAAAATATATCAGCAAAGATAATACTTTAGATTTTCAGGATATTTTCATATATGAGACTTACACAAGATACATTATAGAGTCAAAACGCATGGATATAATACTGAATATTTTAGATTTTTGTAGTATTTTCATATATGAAGTTTATACAAGATATGTTGTAGAATCAAAATGCATAGGTATAGTACTGTATTCATAAGCCCCTTTTTCTGTACATTTAAAGAACGTCTGAGTAACACAACTCTCTGTTAAAACATTGTTCTTTGTTTTCTATTTTTCTGTCTTTTCCTGTAATGTAAGAACATTTTGTGGTAAAATGTGGCCATTTGCTTCCATTATATACTCTCAGAGGTTAAGGATATGCTACTAATGTCATTGACTGCTTCCTAGTAACCAGTGGAGGGTATAGGTTTCCTGACTACTTTAATATGATTTTAAATTTATATCTCACCTGTTTCATAATAGATTTGAGGCATTTACTTCTGATTTTATTTCCCTAGCTTATTTCTGTTGTTTGTGTTTGGTTTTGCTTGTTTTGAGTAAAATTGCATACAGTAATAGCTGTATATTTTGAGTAGAAACTTTTGATTAAACTGTGTATAGACTTTTTTTTCTAGGCCCTCATAAGTAGCAATGCACTAGATCTTACTAATTTTTTGCATCACTTTATGTATCTCTTTATGAGGTAATTTCAAGTGTTATGATTTGAATGGGAGAGGGGCTAGGTATACATCCCCCAAGTGTTTGACCGTCTTTGGGGACATACTATGGAAAAGTTATTTTAAGTACAGTAAAAAATGTGAGGGACTGCCATATAGTGTCCATTTGATGACAGTAGACTCCAGTTGATGTCTGATTGCTAGCCTCTTCTACCAGGTCCATGTTATTAGTAAAGACTTCTTACCTGTTATGTTCCTGTGAAAGACTTAATATTTCATTATGTGTATTTTTTTGTGGTTGAAAAACCATTGAATGTAATTTCACATTCAGTATTTAAAATTTGAAAGTTTAAGAGCAGTATTTGAAAAATTTTAAGCATTTAAAATATCTAAATGGATAATAGAGAGTTTTAAAATTAGGATCTAAGAATGGATTACAGGGGCTTCATGAATGCCCTCAAATTGTATGGACAGTTTGGTGTTTGTGAGTGTGTACATATTGCTGTGAAGAAGGTCCAATGTTTTTATCAGTTTCTCAAACAGATCCATGACTCATATAGTTGATTCCCTTGGGTTGTTTGCCAATACCCATTCTTTGGGAATGTCCCTTTCCCCCATTCTGTTGGATTGCAGAGTACTGCCATTTTTCTGCCTTGTGACATTGCTTTCTCTCCACAGTTGATTGGTCCTCGTGTAGGTACCTGACCCAAGCAGGACTATTTCTCTCCCTGGGCATTTTGAAAGAGATGGTGTGGGAGAAGGAAAGAGAACAAGAGAGAACAGCGGAGGCTGAGAAAGAAAATCAGGCTCTCTTTCTCTCTGGGCTTCTATACAATACTGTGTAATCTTGTGAGGTCTGGTAGTAGCCATGTGGACTGGGAAACAAGGAGAGAAAGATGAAGTAGATAACTAGAAAGAAGATGGAGGCAGAGACTTCCTAAGTTTTCTTTAATTTCCCAATCACTGATTCTGTTCTTAAGGTCCATAGACTTTGTGCTTAAGCTAACTCTAGTTGGCTTCTGTGAATTGTCAACAAAAGAGCTCCATGTAACATAGCTGCCCCAAAGGCTTAAAACAGCCTGTCTGGGGTATAGGATTAATTGTATATTGAACTCTCCTATTTACTTAACTGTTATGCTTTGAAATTGCAAAAGCTCTTATTAATAGTAGGAAGTCCAGGGTTAGCAACAGCATGATCAGTAGTATGTCTGTGAAGTGGTTCATTCTGTCATCTGTTTTTTCCTTTTTGTAGTATGCTTTGTACCCTTTCTATTTTATATATGTGTGTGTGTGTGTGTGTGTGTGTGTGTGTATTTATTTTTTTTTAACCTGAACTCAAGTAATTTTGGAGGAGGTACAGAGAACATTGGCATGGGGTGATGATGGGTATAGAAATGTGAAGACAGGCTATAAAGAGTATGTTGTTAAGTCAGTATAGGGAAAGTGTACTGCCCTCTCTGGCCCCGTAGCAGGGCCTGAGAAACTGACATAAGACAGATTAACAGGAGAAAAGTATACAGATTTTATTTAGTAATTTTTACATGTACACAGGAGCCTTCATAAGAAAAATGAAGACCCAAAGAAGTGTAGTTAGAACCAAACACATATATACTAGGTTGGACAATGAGTAGTAAATTGTGAAAATGTGACAAGACAAAGGAGTTTGAGCAAGGGCAGTTATTTGTAGAAAAGTGACTAGGAAGATAAGGTTTGGTTTAACAAGGTTTGTTTGTCGTTTGGCCTCACCTCCCTGTCTCTGGTCATAAGAATGTCGTCCTTCCTCCTGGTATGGGGGTTACACCTTTTGCATGGGAATTTTATCTCCTGCTTTCAAGAAGAAGAAGGAAGCTTAGAGTGCCCTTCTTGCATTTGCTGTTTTTCAGTGCCTTTAACTTAAAATAATCAGTACACCAGGATGGCATATTTTGGGGTGGCATACTCTGAACTCCTACACCAGCCACCACAGTGGGCAACTAGAGCTTAATTCTGTGTGAAACATATCCCTCAGAATCATCACACTAAAGTGCTGAAAGAGCTACAGTACTTCAACATCAACTTCCAAAAATTATGGTTGAGAGCTGATTGGGTGGGAGGGCGGGTGTTAATTCTCTGTTACTTCTGGCATGCTGCACATGTACACACATGGACAGAGCAGCAGTCTTCTGCAGTTTCAGAAAAGTCCTCAGCCACAGTGATATGGATACTGGTAGTGGAGCAATGGCCAGAAAACACTGAAATGGTCCACCTAGGTGATATGTGTGGAGCTCTGACAAGCTCTCACAGACATCATGAACCATGGATGAAGAGAGGTGCTTGGTACATCTGCTTTCAAAATCTTCCAGACTTGGTCCATGGACCCCAACCTGAAAGATAAGACTAACTTAATAGTTTGGGTTTAATTTGGTTCCAAATTACCTCCCCCCCAAAAAAAAATCTTGTGGCTAATGTTATTGAAATCATAGTCTGTGGTGTAAGAAATTTGGAACCTGAAGCACTATTTTTCTGAGCAGATCCAGTCCCTCCTCCCTTTTTTTCAATAACTTTGTATATTATTTGGCAATGAGTGTTGTGGGTTTATTTTTTAAATACCATATGGAAAAGGTTAAATGAATATTTTGGCTTTTTTTTACTGCGATATTTAAAAATTTATTTTTAATTTTTGTTTATTTTTCACAAGTAAAAATTGTACATATTTAAAGTATACAGTGTGATGTTTTGACATATGTATATATTGTGAAATGCTTACTAAAATTGAACTAATTAACATATTTATCACCCCCCAAAGTTACCTTTTGTGTGAGTGTGTGGTGAGAACACTTACTACTCTTTTAGCAAACTTCAAATACACAATACACTATTATTCAGTTGCCTTTTAAAAAAACTTTTTATTGTGGTAAAATTTAAGCACAGTCAAAAGTAGACAGAATAGAATAGTAAGCCCCCATATACCCAATACCTAACTTTAACAATTATCATGGCTTTCTCCTCTCTTGTATTATTTTTCTTTTAACTTTTGTTCTTCATATTTTTGTCCTCTCTTAAGGTTTTTTTTTTTAATTGGGGTAAAATTTACATACAGTGAAATGCTCAAGTGTACAATTCTGAGTTTTGATAAATGTACATACCCATGTAACCAACATCTTATTTGAGATACAGAACATTTCCATTAACCCAGAATGTTCTCTTACGCCACTTCCAGTCAATCTGTTTGCTATAGGCAAACCCTATTCTGATTTCTCTTACCATAGATTAATTTTGCCTGTTGTTGAAAATAATATAAATGGGAACATATAGTATGTTTTCTGTTTGACTTCTTTCCCTCAAAATAATAGTTTCGAGATGCATCCATGCTGTTGCATGTGTCGGTAGTTCATCCTGTTTTATTGCAGAGTAGAATTCCATTGTATAAACATATAATTTATAACTTACTTTCCTCTTAATGGACATGTCAGTTTTTTCTAGCTTTGGGCTATTATCAATAAAACTAATATAAACATTCTTGTATAAGACTTTTTATGGGTATATGTTTTTATTTCTCTTGGGTAAATACCTATTAGTAGAAATGTGATTCATAGTATAGGTGTATGCTTAACTTTATAAGAAATTGCCCAGCAGTTTTTAAAATAGTTATACCATTTTACACTTCTCACAGAAATATATGAGAGTTCTAGTTACTCTGCATGTTTGCTAGTATTTGGTGTTGTCTGTTTTTGGCTTTGTTTATTTTAGCTGTAGTAATGGATGTGAAGTTACATTACATTGTTTTAATTTTTATTTAATTGAATGCGTCTTTCCCTCTTGACTAATGGTATTGAGCACCTTCTAATGTATTCGTGGACTATTCCAAATCTTCTTTTGAATTGTAGGCAGTATCTCCCTGCTTTACAGACCAGTGGCCAGATTTAGGTTGCTGAAGAATTCTCTTTGCTCTCTAGTTCTGCCCCTTGCTTTCTGTGCCTTGAGAGCTCTTTTAGCCCTGCTGCCCCATCGTTGGCCTGTGTATGGCTGCCCTGTACTCTGAAGGTGGGTCTTGGCTCTGCAAAGTTTCTCTTGGCTTTCCTGTTATCTTCCATTCCTCAAGTCTTCCTTAGCTCAAAGCCTAGAGGACTTTGGGGAGATGATCTCAGCTCTCTTCTCTTGCCCCCATTTTTGGTGAAAACTAGTGGAAAAGAGTTTGTGTGAAGGGGGGCCAGGTAGTTCATACAGCCTCTCTCTGTGTCTGGGGCTGCTCTGGATTCTATGCTGGTATGCCAGTCCACACATAGCCCTTCAAAGTTAGACTGGTTTCTTTTTAGCGCTTGTCTGTGGCAGATTCCTTGTCCTCCCATTACAGTCAAGGGTGATAGCAACTGGAAATCTCTTCTGTGTTAAAATGGGCTTATCACTTTTTGGAGTTGATTTTGGTTTCTGGGTGTCCTCAGTCTCTGAAAAATTTTTAAAACTATAATTATGTAGCTTATCCAACTTCTTTTCATGGTTAGGGTGTGAGTGACAACTCTTTTGACTTTTTATTTTCTTATTGGCATTAAGTTCTCCTCCCTCACAGGCTACCACAATTTGGTTTTTGTTCCTCTCTACCTTTCTTTCTCTACCTACTTTCTGTCTTCTTTTGGATTACTTGAGTATGTTTTAGTGTTCCATTTTATTTCCTCTACTGGTTTTTCTTTACAGTTTACAATATGCACCCTTAACTTATTACAGCTTACTTAGGATACTGTACCACTTAATATAAATTTTAAGAACCTTCCAGGGACTTCCCTGGTCATCCAATGGTTAAGAATCCACTTTCCAGTGCCGGGGATGCGGGTTTGATCCCTGGTCGGGGAGCTAAGATCCCACATGCTGTAGGGCTACTGAGCCTGCGTGCCATAACTAGAGAGCCCACATGCTGCAACTGCAGAGCCCACGCACTCTGGAGCCCACGTGCCACAACTACAGAGCCCACGTGCTCTGGAGCCATCATGCCACAACTAGAAGTCTTCATGCTGCAATGAGGAACCCATGTGCCGCAACTAAGACCTGAAGCAGCCAAAAATAAATGAATAAATAAATAAATATTTAAAAAAAGAACCTTCCAATAGTATACTTCCATTTACCCTCCTTCCTTTGTGTTATTGTATCATGTATTTTATATCTGTATATGTTATGAACCCTACAATGTTTATTTTGCAACGGTCAGTTATCTTTAAAGGAAATCACAATAATTTTTTTTTTTTTTTTGCGGTACACGGGCCTCTCACTGCTGTGGCCTCTCCCGTTGTGGAGCACAGGCTCCAGACATGCAGGCTCAGTGGCCATGGCTCACAGACCTAGCCACTCCACGGCATGTGGGATCATCCCGGACCAGGGCACGAACCCGTGTCCCCTGCATGGGCAGGCGGACTCTCAACCACTGCACCACCAGGGAAGCCCACGATAATTTTTTAAAAAGATATTCTTTGTATTTACCCATATATTTACCACTTCCTGTACTCTTCATTCTTTCTTGTAGATCTCTTTTTTATTTGGTATCATTTCTTTTCAGCCTAAAGTATTGATACTTTCTTTAATATTTCTTGTAGTGCAGTTCTACTGTCATAGTTCTACTGAACTATGTCACTTTCTCTTAATGCAAAAATGTCTATTTCACCTTTGACTTTGAAGCATGTTTTCTCAGGATATAGGAGTCTGGGTTCACAGTTTTTTTTAGCACTTTTAAAGACAGCTTTCCATTGTCTTCTGATCCCATTGTTTCTGATGAGAAGTCAGTTGTAATTTGTATCATTGTTACCCCATATATGTCTTCTTCTATGGCTATGTTAAAATGTTTCTCGGGCTTCCATGATGTAGGATTTTTTATATTTATCCTGCAAGGGCTTTTCTTGATTCTCAAATTGCGAAGTTTCCTGTTACCTGTTATTATTTCTTTATATATTTTTCTGCCCCACATTTTTTTTTCTTTCAAGAACTCTAGTTACACACATTAGATCATTTGATAATGTTTCACAAGTCACTGAGGCTTTGTTTTTTTTTAATCTTTTTTTTCCTCTCATCTAGAGGTTGGATGATATCTGTGTATCTGTCTTCTACTCTAGTAACTTCTTTTGTGATCTCGCATATGTTATTTATTAAGCCCCTCTTCACCGTCTCACAGCTTTTTCCTCTTTGGTACCTTGTCTTGCATTTTCCAGCTGCTTCAGCCTCCCAAACTGTGATCTCTGTCTCTTTAGCACTGTGAGACTGCAAGGTTCTACTTGGGCTCCACTTCCCTGTGTTGTGAGCAAGAAAGCCTTGTCCAGCTTGGGACACAAGGGGTGTTTACCTTATTTCAATGATCAGAGTCCTTTGTTTCCTGTTTGTTGCTTGAAAGCAGTTGCCTCATATATTTTTGACTAGTTTGATTGCTATATTTTGGTGGGAGGCAAGTCTGGTGTCAGTGTCCCTGTCATATCTGGAAGTGGAAGTCCTATTAGATGTTCTTTGATTTCTCATCTGATTGCTTACCTGCATTCTTATATATATATAACTTGTATGCCATTTAAACATTTATATGTTGCCTTCTCCTACTTCCAGTATCAAAACTATAACATTATTTGTTACAGAATAAATTTAAACTCATTTTCTTCCAAAGACTTTTTCTAACTTAAGTAAAATTACATTATCTATTATGAAGAGTACTTACAAATAAAGGGTTACTGGAGAAAGATTTCCATCAGTGCAGAGCAACTTGCCAAATACTTTGTGATTCACCATTGGCCACAAAGGCCAATGGATATTAGAAGAATCAGAAAATCCAGCTGCCCCTTGATAGTAAAGAGAATCCTGATGCTGTGATTCACTATAAACTCTGTGAATTCCCATGAGAGAAGATTATGGTGACAGACAAACAACAAAATGTAACTAGGAGTCAGAAAAGATGTTGCTTACATCTGCGATATAAATCAGCCTTTTTTTTAAAAAATGGTTTTATCTTTGAAAAATTGTTCTGCATACCAAAAAGGGAAGGATTTTTTAGCCCAAATTGAAAACATTAAAGCAGTCTAGGGGCTTCCCTGGTGGCACAGTGGTTAAGAATCTGCCTGTCAATGCAGGGGGCATAGGTTCAAGCCAGGTCTGGGAAGATCCCACATGCCGCGGAGCAACTAAGCCCATACGCCACAACAAATGAGCCTGTGCTCTAGAGCCCACGTGCCACAACTACTGAGTCCACGTGCTGTAACTATTGAAGCCTGCTTGCCTACAGCCCGTGCTCCACAACAAGAGAAGCCACCACAATGAGAAGCCCTTGCACTGCAACGAAGAGTAGCCCCCGCTCAATGCAACTAAAGAAGGCCCATGTGCAGCAGCGAAGACCAAATGCAGCCAAAAATAAATAAATAAATATATATATAAAAAAAGAAAAGCAGTCTATGTTGTAGTTAAATGGATAAAAGCATGCAAAAACGGATATACATACTACATATAACTAGCATGAATCGTTCTAAAACTCAGGCTTCAAGTATGGTCAAGTTTATCATTTTTTCTTTTTTTTTTTTTCTTTTTGCGGTATGTGGGCCTCTCACTGTTGTGGCCTCTCCCGTTGCGGAGCACAGGCTCCGGATGCGCAGGCCCAGCAGCCATGGCTCACGGGCCCAGCCACTCCGCGGCATATGGGATCCTCCCAGACCGGGGCACGAACCCGTATCCCCTGCATCGGCAGGCGGACTCTTAACCACTGCGCCACCAGGGAGGCCCCATTTTTTCTTAAAATTTATTTTTCTTCCAGTTGAGCCTCTGTTGCTTTATTAAAATGAAATTTAGTATCTCTTCTTAGCTCTGTCCTGTTGCCACCAAATTATTCTGAAATCTTCCTTTTTTTTTAGCGGTAGGCGGGCCTCTCACTGTTGTGGCCTCTCCCGTTGCGGAGCACAGGCTCCGGACGCGCAGGCTCAGCGGCCATGGCTCACGGGCCCAGCCGCTCCGCGGCATGTGGGATCTTCCCGGACTGGAGCACGAACCTGTGTCCCCTGCATCGGCAGGCGGACTCTCAACCACTGCGCCACCAGGGAAGCCCATATTCTGAAATCTTTATGCTCACTGGTCTGATGTGGAGGTTGGGGTCAGCCTTCTTCCTTCAGAGGACAGGCTTCCTAGGAAGCCCAATCACTCTAGAGCTTCCCCTGTTGCTTGCTGCCCACCTGCTGAAAATTCATTGGCATAGTCTGACAGATAGTCGTGCAGGCTGCTGTGACTCTTCAGAGGTGCTGACCCCGCTCCTGTAGGTACAGGCCTAGTCAGAGGTGCTCCACATTTGCATTCTGTGGGTTTCAGTTTCTAGGAATGATGGGTGGCCCTGGGAACACTGGGTCAGCCCTGGTTTCACTGTGCCTGTGTTCTGTTTCTTCTTTAGTGATCAACTGAAAGGGAGAAGAGAGCAGCTTTCTTTTGAATCCTCAAAGCACAAAGGATCTTACTGTGCCACTGCTGCCAAATAATCAAGGTTGTTTACCCCTGTATTACCCTCCTTGGGTGGATACCATAGTAATTCAGGGTGATTTACCCTGCTAGTGAGACAGCTTTTCACTGATTCCACATCAGTACTGGCAAAATAGCTAGCTAGCACTTTTCTCACTAAAAAATGTGAATAATTAATCTCTGGCAGAGTCCCATCTGGTGTTACCAGGCTATATGCGTAGTCATCAATATATGTAAATAGATTTTCTCTATTTTACAGGGTTATCTACATGACCTGGGGCACTTACTGTTTCACCTACTCAACAGAAAAGTATTTGTTGGTTCAAAATATCATGCTATGTACTAGAGGAACTGGGGACAGTGAAGGGGTACAAAATCCAGAGCCAGGTTTCAAAGGAGCTTATAATATTTTATTTATTTATTTATTATTATTATTTTTTGCGGTACGTGGGCCCCTCACCGCTGCAGCCTCTCCCGTTATGGAGCACAGGCTCCGGACGCGCAGGCTCAGTGGCCATGGCTCACAGGCCCAGCCACTCTGCCGCATGTGGGATCCTCCCGGACCGGGGCACGAACCCGTGTCCCCTGCATCGGCAGGCGGACTCTCAACCACTGCGCCACCAGGGAAGCCCAAGGAGCTTATAATATTTTATTGTCAAATAGTTTAAACTGTGAACTTCCAAAGAAGAGACTAGGTGGAGAAGAGAGAGAAAGAAGTATTGAGTGTGTTAGTAGTTGGTCATTACCTTGGTAGTGTGCCAAGTGGTTCAGATATCCACTTTGGCAACTAATGGATAGAGGGATAAAAATCTAGCAATCTGCCTACCCTCAGTTTGCTAGGTGATCACTGAATAAATGAATAAATTGTCTACCAGAGTCCTAAACTCATATTCATAACCTGTTCTTTCAGTGTCTCTTATAGACTTCCATCTACTTTATTAGTCTCTTTGTAGCACATGTAGTACTTTATTCATAAAGTTAACTTTATACTATATAGTTAAACATATATTAGTAACTTTATAATATTATATAGATTTTTAATTCAGACTTTTACATAAAATTATTTTGGTGTACTAGATTAGATAAAACAGATTTATCAGAAAAAAATTCTGTCAATACTATTACATATTGTAAAATCTGTTTACAAATAGAGTTAAAACTTTTAAATTGTATTTAAAAACTTTTACAAGTTTTGAAAATTGGGCAAAAGTCTTAGGATCAAAATGACCATTAAAATTCTTCTAAAAGAAAAAAAATTGTTTTCTGGACTATGCATCCTTCTCAGTGCAAATAGATACAGAAAATACTCCTTTTTAGGAAAGGTGTGAAGGGAAGTGGTGGAAAACTTCCCAAATGTCAGAAACACAAAAGTTCATTCTGATGATACTTTTAAAAAAAAGCAAAAGGAGAATAGTTGGTCCCTCAGACCTGGAAAGCCTCTCCCATCATACAATTGGCTAAGGCATGTTGAATTCCTTTCTGTGGCCCATTCCTTTGTGAAAAGATTTCAAAGCAGCTAATATCATCACAGCAGTGATCTAATTTGAAATCATTTAAGGGGAATACTGCCAAATTCACTTCACACGCAGTGCTGCTTCTCTTCCCTTTCTGTACACAATTTTCTACTCCATGGTCTATTACAAGCTTGGTGCTGTATGGGAACCTTGAAGACAGTACTGAGGTCAGTGAAGAGAGTTTAAAGAGAAGTCAGGCATGATGTGAGGGACTGAGCTGATGTTTACGTGGTGTGCAAGAGCAATGACTTGGATATTTTCCATTATTTTGTCTTTGAAATGTATCTGCCTCATAGTCTATCATACACACTGCTTCCAGGATCATCCTTCTAAAATACAGATTTGGTAAACTACTTCCCCAATTAAAATCCTTCAAGGAGGGCCTCCCTGGTGGCGCAGTGGTTGAGGGTCTGCCTGCCGATGCAGGGGACACGGGTTCGTGCCCCGATCCCGGAGGATCCCACGTGCCGCGGAGCGGCTGGGCCCGCGAGCCATGGCCGCGGAGCCTGTGTGTCCGGAGCCTGTGCTCCGCAACGGGAGGGGCCACAGCAGTGAGAGGCCCGCGTACAGCAATAAAAAAAAAAAAAAAAAAAAAATCCTTCAAGGATTATTTCAATCCTTCATTGAAATAATTTGCTAAAAGTGTGTGGTTGCCGGAATAGAAGCCCATGTTGGGTAATAATCATTTGTTTATTTTGAAGACCAAGAATTAGGAATATTAAAAGAAAAAACAACCCTGATAATTGTAGAAGTGTTCTTTTTTTGATTTTTTTTATGTGGACCATTATTAAAGTCTTTATTGAGTTTGTTACAATATTGCTTCTGTTTTGGTGTTTTGGCCGCGAGGCATGTGGGATTTTAGCTCTCCGACCAGGGATCGAACCCACACCCCCTGTATTAGAAGGTGAAGTCTTAACCACTGGACTGCCAGGGAGAGGCCCTGTAGAAGTATTCTTAATCTTTTGGAATAAACTTTCTTCAGAACTTATGTATTTTCTTAGGCACAACCTATTAATGGGAATTCAGAGATTTTATTTTTTTATTCAGATCAACTTGCAGTATTTTGGAGGTGGCAAGGAGTAATTTCTATCATACCTTTTGATATGGCAAAACTTGGGTTTGTAGTTCATTTTTACACAGTTCATTCATAGCTTTCAAGTATTCAGCATGTTTTTCTTATATTAATAGTGATTTGATACATTGCATTTATTAAGCAATCTTTGGGAAAGGCAAGTATTAAATAGATACATAAACAAAGGTTATATTTTCATGGTTGTTGTATGGTTTTAATTGATTTTTCTACCTTGATTTCAGTATACTGTTGTTTAGTGACATAATCAGAAAATTACAGTTTCATGTTAATACAATTGTGGAGAAAAATTAACTGGCAGAATATAGGTGATGTGCCGAAATATGTATTTCTTAAAAAATAATGTCTTCAACGTGTAAAATATTTTGTTTTGTTTCTTCATGTGTTATTTGAACATGCTTATTGGTTACTTCATCTGTTTTATCTTGTTAAAAGTTTTAATTTAAATCAGATTGTCTGTTCTGCAAGTAATTTTAAAGTTAATGATTGTTTTAGTGCAGAAAAAGCATTATGATCTGCTAAGGATTGATGTAATGAGAAGTAATTAAACAAAATTTAGTTTGTTACCAAATTCACCCTGCCCCCACCCCCACACAATTGGCATCACAGTTCTTTGGGTTTTTTTCAATTTCTTTATAAAAAATCAACATATTAAGCAGATATGTTGATGTTTTTGAGCAATTTGTTGTAGTTTCCACTGGGTATTTATAAGGTGGTGAGAGAACTTGAAATAAAAACTGTGGCTATGGAAGTGACAAAGCGTTCAAAAAATGAATGTCCTTATATGCTTATAACAAATGCCATTAGTTGGTTGTATGTCTCTTCTACTTCTTAGCTGGATCTGCTGACTTCCCTGCTCCTGACTTACTCTGAAAGAGAATCAGAGTCTGGCAGGTCTGTTTTGATGACTTTTTTCTTTTTAATTTAAAAAGTTTGGTATTCATCACTTTAGTATGAATTTATAGTACCAATATTAGTGTCTTATTATTTATTTTTTTAGGAATAACAGCAGGTTTTGTAGGAGTCATATTATTTACACATACATTTAGGTCCTAACACAGAAGTTTGTTGGAAGAAATAGCTGAAATGTACATAGATGTTTAGAGTAATCTCAGAATTTCTCTTTCCTTCTTCCATTTTTACCTCTTTTTAAAATATAAATGTACATTTTTATGAAGGAAAGTACAAGTTTCTTACAAGTAAAATAAGGTTAAAATTTTAATTATTAAATCTTCAGTCGAGTAACCAAAGAAATATTCTTATAAATACATTAAAAAATGCTTTTTTTTAACGTTTTATTTTATATTGGAGTATAGCTGATTGACAGTGTTGCGGTAGTTTCAGGTACACAGCAAAGGGACTCAGCCATACAGATACATGTATCCACTCTCCCCCAGACTCCCCTCCCATCCAGGCTGCCGCATAACATTGAGCAGAGTTCCCTGTGCTATACAGTAGGTCCTGTTGGTTATCCATTTTAAATATAGCAGTGTGTACATGTCGACCCCAAACTCCCTAACTATCCCTTCCCCCCATCCTTCCTCCCCTCCGGGTAACAATAAGTTTGTTTTCTAAGTTTGTGAGTCTGTTTCTGTTTTGTAAATAAGTTCATTTGTATCATTTCTTTTTAGATTCTGTATATAAGTGATATCATAGAATATTTCTCTTTCTCTGACTTATTTCACTCAGTGTGACACTCTAGGTACATCCATGTTGCTGCAAATGGCATTATTTCATTCTTTTTAATGGCTAATATTCCATTGTATATATGTACCACATCTTCTTCGTACATTCCTCTGTCGATGGACATTTAGGTTGCTTTCATGTCTTGGCTATTGTAAAGAGTGCTGCAGTGAACACTGGGGTGCATGCTTCCTTTCGGATCATGTTTTTCTCCAGACATATGCCAAGAAATAGGATTGCAGTGTCATATGGTAGCTCTATTTTTAGTTTTTTAAGGAACCTTCATTCTGTTCTCCATAGTGACTGTACCAATTTACATTCCCACCAACAGTTTAGGAGGGTTCCCTTCTCTCCATACCCTCTCCAGCATTTATTATTTGTGGATTTTTTTTGTGATAGCCATTTTGACTGGTGTGAGGTGATATCTCATTGTAGTTTTGATTTGCATTTCTCTAATAATTAGCGATGTTGAACATCTTTCCATATGCCTCTTGGCCATCTGTATGTCTTCTTTGGAGAATTGTCTATTTAGGTCTTCTGCCCATTTTTTGATTGGGTTGTTTGTTTTTATGATATTAAGCCTTATGAGCTGTTTGTAAACTTTGGAGACTAATCCCTTCTTGGTCACATCATTTGCAAATATTTTCTCCCAATCTGTGGGTTGTCTTTTCATTTTGTTTATGGTTTCCTTTGCTGTGCAGAAGCTTTTAAGTTTAATTAGGTCCCATTTGTTTATTTTTGTTTTTATTTCCATTATTCTGGGAGATGGATCGAAAAAGATATTGCCTGGATTTTTTTTTTTTTTTGGCTGCATTAGGTCTTTGTTGCTGCACACGGGCTTTCTCTAGTTGTGGCGAGTGGGGGCTACTCTTTGTTGTGGTGCGTGGACTTCTCATTGAGATGGCTTCTCTTGTTGTGGAGCATGGGCTCCAGGTGCACGGGCTTCAGTAGTTGTGGCGTGTGGGCTCAGTAGTTGTGGTAAGTGGGCTCTAGAGCACAGACTCAGTAGTTGTGGTGCACAGGCTTAGTTGCTCCACGGCATGTGGGATATTCCTGGACCAGGACTCAAACCTGTGTCCGCTGCATTGGCAGGTGGATTCTTAACCACTGTGCCACCAGGGAAGCCCGTTGCTGTGATTTATGTCAGAGAGTGTTCTACCTATGTTTTCCTTTACAAGTTGTATAGTGTCGTCTCACATTTAAATCTTTAAAAAAATTTTTTTTTTATTTAAAAGCATTTTTTATTATAATTTTATTTATTTATTTAATTTAATTAATTCATTTGGCTGCATGGGGTCTTCATTGTTGTGTGTGGGCTTTCTCTAGTTGTGGTGAGCAGGGGCTACTCTACGTTGCAGTGTGTGGGCTTCTAATTGTGGTGGCTTCTCTTGTTGCGGAGCACAGGCTCTAGGCACATGGGCTTCAGTAGTTGTGGCACATGGGCTCTAGAGTGCAGGCTCAGTAGTTGTGGCACATGGGCTTAGTTGCTCTGCGGCACGTGGGATTTTCCCAGACCAGGGCTTGAACCCATGTCCCCTGCGTTGGCAGGAGGATTCTTAACCACTGCGCCACCAGGGCAGTCCACATTTAAGTCTTTAATCCACTTTGAGAGCTTATTTTTGTGTATGGTGTTAAAGAATGATCTAATTTCATTTGTTTTACATGTAGCTGTCCAGTTTTCCCAGCACCATTTGTTGAAGAGACTGTCTTTACACCACTGTGTAGTCTTGCTTCCTTTGTTGTAGATTAATTGACCAGAGGTGTGTGGGTTTATTTCTGGGCTTTCTATCCTGTTCCATTGATCTATATTTCTGTTTTTGTGCCAGTACCATACTGTTTTGATGACTATAGCTTTATAGTATAGTCTGACGTCAGGGAGCCTGATTCCTCCAGCTCCATTTTTTCTTTCTCAAGACTTCTTTGGCTGTTTGGGTTTTTTTGTATATCCATACAAATTTTAAGATTTTTTGTTCTACTTCTGTGAAAGATGCCATTGGTAATTTGATAGGGACTGTGTTGAATCTGTAGATTGCCTTGGGTAGTATAGTCATTTTGACAGTATTGATTCTTTTAATCCACAAAATGGTATAGCTTTCCATCTGTCTGTGTCTTCCTTGATTTCTTTCATCAGTGTCTTACAGTTTTCAGAGTACAGGTCTTTTGTCTCCTTAGGTAGGCTATTCCTAGGTATTTTATTCATTTTGATGTGATGGTAAATGGGATTATTTCTTGAATTTCTCTTTCTGATCTTTCGTTGTTAGTGTATAGAAATACAACAGATTTCTGTGTATTAATTTTGTAAACTGCAACTTTACCAAATTCATTGATGAGCTCTAGTTTTCTGGTAGCGTCTTTGGGATCTTCTATATATAGTATCATGTCATCTGCAAACAGTGACAGTTTAGCATCTTCTTTTCCAGTTTGGATTCTTTTTATTTCTTATTCTTCTATGATTGCCATGGCTAGGACTCCCAAAACTATGTTGAATAAAAGTTGTGAGAGTGGACATCCTTGTCTTGTTCCTGATCTTAGAGGAAATGCTTCCAGCTTTTCCCCAATGAGTATGACGTTAGCTGTAGTTTTGGCCTTTATTAGGTTGAGGTGTGTTCCCTCTATGCCCACTTTCTGGAGAGTGTTTATCATAAATGGATGCTGAATTTTGTCAAAAGCTTTTTCTTCATCTATTGAGATGATCATATGGTTTTATTCTTCAGTTTGTTGATGTCGTATATCACACTGATTGATTTGCGGATATTGAAAAATCCTGCATCCCTGGGATAAATCCCACTTGATCATGGTGTATGATCGTTTTAATGTATTGCTGGATTTGGTTTGCTAGTATTTTGTTGCAGATTTTTGCGTCTATGTTTGTCAGTGATATTGGCCTGTAATTTTTTTTTTTGTAATATCTTTCTCTGGTTTTGGTATCAGGGTGATGGTGGTCTCATAGAATGAGTTTAGGAGTTTTCCTTCCTCTGCACCTTTTTGGAAGAGTTTCAAAAGGATAGGTGTTGGCTCTTCTCTAGATGTTTGATAGAATTCACCTATGAAGCCATCAGGTCCTGGAATTTTGTTTACTGGGAGTTTTTTAATCACAGTGTCAGTTTCAGTGCTTGTGATTGATCTGTTCATATTTTCTATTTCTTCCTGGTTCAGTTTTGGGAGATTGTACCTTTCTAGGAATTTGTCCATTTCTTCCAGGTTGTCCAGTTTATTGGCATACAGTTGCTTGTATTAGTCTCTTATGATTCTTTGTATTTCTGTGGTGTCAGTTGTAACTTCTCCTTTTTCATTTCTAATTTTGATTTGAGCCCTCACCCTTTTTTTCTTGATGAGTCTGGCTAAAGGTTTATGAATTTCGTTTATCTTTTCAAAGAACCAGCTTTTAGTTTCATTGACCTTTGCTGTTGTTTTCTTTGTCTTTATTTCATTTATTTCTGCTCTGGTCTTTATGATTTCTTTCCTTCTATTAACTTTAGGTTTTGTTTGTTCTTCTTTCTTCAGTTATTTTAGGTGTAAGGTTAGGTTGTTTATTTGAGGTTTCTCTTGTTTCCTGAGGTAAGATTGTATTGCTGTAAACCTCCCTCTTAGAACTGCTTTTGCTACATTGCATAGGTTTTGGATCATTGTGCTTTCATTTTCATTTGTCTCTAGGTATTTTTTGATTTCTTCTTTGATTTCTTCAGTGATCCATTGGTTGTTTAGTACTATACTGTTTAGCATCCACGTGTTCGTGGGTTTTTTAAAATAAATTTATTTATTTTTGGCTGTGTTGGGTCTTCATTGCTGCATGCAGCCTTTTCTCTAGCTGCAGCAAGAGGGTGCTACTCTTTGTTGCGGTGCGTGGGCTTCTCATTGCGGTGGCTTCTGTTGTTGTGGAGCACAGGCTCTAGGTGCACGGGCTTCAGTAGTTGTGGCATGTGGGCTCAGTTTGTGGTTCACGGGCTCTAGAGCACAGGCTCAGTAGTTGTGATGCATGGGCTTAGTTGCTCCGCGGCATGTCAGATCTTCCCAGACCAGGTCTCGAACCTGTGTCCCCTGCATTGGCAGGCAGATTCTTAACCACTGTGCCACCAGGGAAGCCCATTTGTGTTTTTAATAGTTTTTTTCTTGTAGTTTATTTCTAATCTCATAGCATTGTGATCAGAAAAGATGTTTGATATGATTTCAGTTTTCTTAAATTTACTGAAGCTCTCCTTGTGGCACAGCATGTAGTCAGTCCTAGAAAATGTTCCGTGAGCACTTGAGAAGAATGTGTATTCTGCTGATTTTGGATGGAATGCTCTAAATATAAATTAAGTCCATCTGTTCTAGTGTGTTATTGTAGGGCTGTGTTTCCTTATTCATTTTCTGTCTAGATGATCTTCTGCTGATGAAAGTGGGGTGTTAAAGTCCCCCGCTATTACTGTGTTACTGTCGATTTCTCCCTTTATGGTTGTTAGTATTTGCCTTATATATTGAGATGCTCCTATGTTGGTTGCGTATATATCTACAATTGTTATATCTTTTTCTTGAATTGATCCCTTGATCATTATGTAGTGTCCTTCTTTGTCTCTTATTAGTCTTTATTTTAAAGTCTATTTTGTTTGATATGAGTACTGCTATTCCAGCTTTCTTTCGATTTCCATTTGTGTGGGATACCTTCTTCCATGCCCTCACTTTCAGTCTGTATGTTTTCAGTCTGTATATGTTCCTCTTGTAGACAGCATATACATGGGTATTGTTTTTGTATCCACTAAGCCAGTCTGTGTCTTTTGGGTGGTGCATTTAATCCATTTACATTGAAGGTAATTATCGATATGTGTATTCTTTTTGCCATTTTCTTAATTGTTTTGGATTTGTTTTTATAGGTCTTTTTTCTCCCTTCCTATTTTGTTCTCTTCTCTTGTTTGATGACCCTCTTTAGTGTTGTGTTTGGGTTGCTTTTTCTTTTGCATGTGTGTATCTATTGTAGTTTTTGGGTTTGCTGTTCGCATGCAGTTTTTTTTTTTTTTTTTTTTTGCGGTACGCGAGCCTCTCACTGTTGTGGCCTCTCCCGTTGCAGAGCACAGGCTCTGGACGCGCAGGCTCAGCAGCCATGGCTCACAGGCCTAGCTGCTCTGCAGCATGTGGGATCCTCCCGGACCAGGGCACGAACCTGTATCCCCTGCGTCGGCAGGCAGATTCTCAACCACTGCGCCACCAAGGAAGCCCCCCATGCAGTTTTGATATAACAGTCTTTGTATGTACAAGGTTTTGTTTGTTTGTTTTTTTGTTAAGTTGCCAGTCTCTTCCCCGCCTAGAGGAGTTCCTTTAGCATTTGTTGCCAGGCTCGTCTGGTGGTCCTGAATTCTCTTAGCTTTTGCTTGTCTGTAAAGCTTTTGATTTCTCTGTCAAATCTGAATGAAAGCCTTGCTGGGTAGAGTATTCTTAGTTGTAGCTTCTTCCCTTTCATCACTTTAAATATATCATGCCACTCCCTTTTGGCTTGCAGAGTTTCTGCTGAGAAATCTGGTGATAACCTTATGGGACTTCCCTTGTATGTTATTTGTCATTTTTCCCTTGTTGCTTTTAATATTTTTTCTTTGTCTTTAATTTTTGTCAATTTGATTACTATGTGTCTCTGTTTTTCTCCTTGGGTTTATCCTGCCTGAGACTCTCTGCACTTCCTGGGCTTGGTTGACTGTTTCTTTTCCCATGTTAGGGAAGTTTTCAGCTATTATCTCTTCAAATATTTTCTCGGATCCTTTCTCTCTCTCTTCTCCTTTTGGGACCCCTGTAATGCGAATTTTGGTGTGTTCATTGTTGTCCCAGAGGTCTCTTAGGCTGTCTTCATTTGTTTTCATTCTTTATTCTGTTCTGTGACAGTGATTTCCACCATTCTGTCTTACAGGTCAGTTATCCATTCTTCTGCCTCAGTTATTCTGCTATTGATTTCTTCTAGTATATTTTTCATTTCATTTATTGTATTGTTCATCTCTACTTGTTTGTTCTTTATTTCTTGTAGGTCTTTGTTTAACATTTCTTGCATCTTCTCAATCTTTGCCTCCATTCTTTTTCCAAGATCTTCGATCATCCTCACTATCATTATTATCAATTCTTTTTTTGGAAGGTTGCCTATCTCCAGTTCGTTTAGTTGTTTTTCTGGGGTTTTATCTTATGCCTTCATCTGTGACATAATCCTCTTCCTTTTCATTTTGTCTAACTTTCTGTGATTGTGGTTTTCATTCTGCAGGCTGCAGGATTGTAGTTCTTCTTGCTTCTGCTGTCTGCCCTGTGGTGGATGAGGCTATCTAAGAGGCTTGTGTAAGCTTCCTGATGGGAGGTACCGGTGGTGGGTAGAACTGCATCATGCTCTGGTAGGCAGAGCCTTTCTCAGTAAAACTTTAATCTGCTTGTCTGCTGATGGGTATGGCTGTGTTCCCTCATTCGTAGTTGTTTGGCCTGAGGGAGCCCAGCACTGGAGCCTACAAACTGTAGGTGGGGCTAATCACGGCCTCTGGGAGGGCTTACACCAATGGGTACTTCCCAGTTCTGCTGCTGCCAGTGCCCTTGTCCCTGCAGTGAGGCACAGCTGCCCCCGCCTCTGCAAGAAAGCCTCCAACACTATCAGGTAGGTTTGGTTCAGTCTCCTATGGGTCACTGCTCTTTTCCCCTGGGTCCTGTTGCGCACAAGACTTAGTGTGTGCCCTCTAAGAGTGGAGTCTCTATTAACCCCAGTCCTGTGGAAGTCCTGCAGTCAAATCCCACTGGCCTTCAAAGTCAGATTTCCTGGGGATGCCTAGTCCCATTGCTGGACCCCCCAGGCTGGGAAGCCTGATGTGGGGCTCAGAACCTTCACTCCAATGGAAGAATTTCTGAGGTGTAATTGTTCTCCAGTTTGTGGTTTGCCCACCTGGCGGGTATGGGATTTGATTTTATCGTGATTGAGCCCCTTCTGCCATCTCACTGTGGCTTCTCCTTTGTCTTTGGATGTGGAGTATCATTTTTGGTGGGTTCCAGCATCTTCCTGTCAATGGTTGTTCCACAGTTAGTTGTGAATTCAGTGCTCTCACAAGAGGAGGTAAGTGCACATCCTTCTACTCTGCCCTCTTTGATGCTTTGAAAAATATGTTTAACTTAAACAAGAGTAAATATACATTGGAAATTATTTTTTAAATTATACACAGTTATGCATGTTGTTGTATATATCTCAAACCCAAATTATGATTTTTGCGGTGCAATTCTTCTATTACCTGAGATCATCAGGAGGCTGAATAATACACATTTGAAAATGTGAGACAGTTTTTCTGTATCAGTGCATAACCAGTGAAGGAAGAAGCACTCATACTGTCTTGTGTATATGGAGTGTTGTCTACCAGTCTTTATACCCACAAGTGGGGTCTTCAGGGATAAATTTCCATGACTTTTTCACTTAGAGTGAAATGATCCAATAGCATAATTGAATATGTATTCTACACATAACAAATTCCTAAATTATTTAGCAAGTTAAGAACCAAATACTTATTTTTTTTTAGGGAGTGATACATGAAATACAGACAACAGAATACTGTTAATTTTAAATACAGGAAAAATGAAAGTTTTAATATTTTTGTCTTTTCAGGTTCTTAATATAGTAGACCAAATCAGATCCATAAATCAACAATTAGTAATAATTTTACTTATTCTATACTTCTTTTATTTTTACACCTTTATTGGACTATAATTGCTTTACAATGCTGTGTTAGTTTCTGCGTTATAACAAAGTGAATCAGTTATACATATACATATGTTCCCATATGTCTTCATCTTGCGTCTCCCTCCCTCCCACCCTCCCTATCCCACCCCTCTAGGTGGTCACAAAGCACCCAATTGATCTCCCTGTGCTATGTGGCTGCTCCCCACTAGCTATCTATTTTACGTTTGGTAGTGTATATATGTCCATGCCACTCTCTCACTTTGTCACAGCTTACCCTTCCCCCTCCCCATATCCTCAAGTCCATTCTCTAGTAGGTCTGTGTCTTTATTCCTGTCTTACCCCTAGGTTCTTCATGACATTTTTTTTCTTAGATTCCATATATATGTGTTAGCATACGGTATTTGTTTTTCTCTTTCTGACTTACTTCACTCTGTATGACAGACTCTACGTCCATCCACCTCACTACAAATAACTCAATTTCCTTTCTTTTTATGGCTGAGTAATATGCCATTGTATATATATATATATATGTGCCACATCTTCTTTATCCATTCATCGGATGATGGACACTTAGGTTGTTTCCATCTTCTGGCTATTGTAAATAGAGCTGCAATGAACATTATGGTACATGACTCTTTTTGAATCATGGTTTTCTCAGGGTATATGCTGAGTAGTGGGATTGCTGGGTAATATAATAGATCTATTTGTAGTTTTTTAAGAACTTCCATACTGTTCTCCATAGTGGCTGTACCAATTCACATTCCCACCAGCAGTGCAAGAGTGTTCCCTTTTCTCCACACCCTCTCTAGCATTTATTGTTTCTAGATTTTTTGATGACGGCCATTCTGACTGGTGTGAAATGATATCTCATTGTAGTTTTGATCTGCATTTCTCTAATGCTTAATGATGTTTCAAGTGTTTGTTGGCAATCTGTATATCTTCTTTGGAGAAATGTCTATTTAGGTCTTCTGCCCAGTTTTGGATTGGGTTTTTTGTTTTTTTTGTTATTGAGCTGCATGAGCTGCTTGTAAATTTTGGAGATTAACCCTTTGTCAGTTGCTTCATTTGCAAATATTTTATCCCATTCTGAGGGTTGTCCAAAAGACAACCCTTGCATTCCTGCAGTAAACCCCACCTGATCATGGTGTATTATCCTCTTAATGTGCTGTTGGATTCTGTTTGCTAGTATTTTGTTGAGGATTTTTGCATCTATATTCATCAGTGGTATTGGCGTGTAGTTTTCTTTCTTTGTGACATCCTTGTCTGGTTTTGGTATCAGGGTGATGGTGGCCTCGTAGAATGAGTTTGGGAGTGTTGCTCCTTCTGCTATATTTTGGAAGAGTGTGAAAAGGATAGGTGTTAGCTTTTCTCTAAATATTTGATAGAATTCGCCTGTGAAGCCATCTGGTCCTGGGCTTTTGTTTGTCGGAAGATTTTTAATCACAGTTTCAATTTCAGTGCTTGTGATTGGTCTGTTCATATTTTCTGTTTCTTCCTGATTCAGTCTTGGCAGGTTGTGCATTTCTAAGAATTTGTCCATTTCTTCCAGGTTGTCCATTTTATTGGCATAGAGTTGCTTGTAGTAATCTCTCATGATCTCTTGTATTTCTGCAGTGTCCGTTGTTACTTCTCCTTTTTCATTTCTAATTCAGTTGATTTGAGTCTTCTTCCTTTTTTTTCATGAGACTGGCTAATGGTTTATCAATTTTGTTTATCTTCTCAAAGAACCAGCTTTTAGTTTTATTGATCTTTGCTATCATTTCCTTCATTTCTTTTTCCGCTATTTCTGATCTGATCTTCATGATTTCTTTCCTTCTGCTAACTTTGGGGGTTTTTTGTTTTTCTTTCTCTAATTGCTTTAGGTGCAAGGTTAGGTTGTTTATTTGAGATGATTCCTGTTTCTTAAGGTAGGATTGTATTGCTGTAAACTTCCCTCTTGGAACTGCTTTTGCTGCATCCCATAGGTTTTGGGTCGTCGTGTCTCCATTCTCATTTGTTTCTAGGTATTTTTTGATTTCCTCTTTGATTTCTTCAGTGATCACTTCGTTAGAAAGTAGTGTATTGTTTAGCCTCCATGTGTTTGTATTTTTTACAGCTCTTTTCCTGTAATTTATATCTAGTCTCATAACATTGTGGTCGGAAAAGATACTTGATACAATTTCAATTTTCTTAAATTTACCAAGGCTTGATTTGTGACCCAAGATATGATCTATCCTGGAGAATGTTCCATGAGCACTTGAGAAAAATGTGTATTCTGTTGTTTTTGGATGGAATGTCCTATAAATATCAATTAAGTCCATTTTGTTTAATGTATCATTTAAAGCTTGTGTTTCCTTATTTATTTTCATTTTGGATGATCTGTCCATTGGTGAAAGTTGGGTGTTAAATTCCCCTACTATGAATGTGTTACTGTCGATTTCTCCTTTTATGGCTCTTAGTATTTGCCTTATGTATTGAGGTGCTCCTATGTTTGGTGCATAAATATTTACAATTGTTATATTTTCTTCTTGGATCGATCCCTTAATCATTATTTGATTTGATCATTCTTTGTCTCTTCTAATAGTCTTTATTTTAAAGTCTATTTTGTTTGATATGAGAATTGCTACTCCAGCTTTCTTTTGGTTTCCATTTGCATGGAATATCTTTTTCCATCCCGTCACTTTCAGTCTGTATGTGTCCCTAGGTCTGAAGTGGGTCTCTTGTAGACAGCATATATATGGATCTTGTTTTTGTATCCATTCATCCAGTCTGTGTCTTTTGGTGGGAGCATTTAATCCATTTACATTTAAGGTAATTATCGATATGTATGTTCCTATTCCCATTTTCTTAATTGTTTTGGGTTTGTTATTGTAGGTGTTTTCCTTCTCTTGTGTTTCTTGCCTAGAGAAGGTCCTTTAGCATTTGTTGTAAAGCTGGTTTGGTGGGGCTGAACTCTCTCAGCTTTTGCCTGTCTGTAAAGGTTTTAATTTCTCCATCAAATCTGAATGAGATCCTTGATGAGTAGAGTAATCTTGGTTGTAGGTTTTTCTCCTTCATCGCTTTAAATATGTCCTGCCAGTCCCTTCTGGCTTGCAGAGTTTCTGCTGAAAGATCAGCTGTTAACCTTATGGGGATTCCCGTGTGTGTTATTTGTTGTTTTTCCCTTACTGCTTTTTTTTTTTGCATTACGCGGGCCTCTCACTGCTGCGGCCTCTCCTGCCATGGAGCACAAGCTCTGACGCGCAGGCTCAGTGGCCATGGCTCACGGGCCCAGCCGCTCCGCAGCATGCGGGATACTCCTAGACTGGGGTACGACCCCGTGTCCCCTGCACTGGCAGGCGGACTCCCAACCACTGCACCACCAGGGAAGCCCCCCCTTGCTGCTTTTAATATGTTTTCTTTGTATTTAATTTTTGACAGTTTGATTAATATGTGTCTTGGCGTGTTTCTCCTTGGATTTACCCTGTATGGGACTCTCTGTGCTTCCTGGACTTGGGAAGGTCCTTTCCCATATTAGGGAAGTTTTCAACTATGCTTCCTGGACTTGGGAAAGTCCATTCCCATATTAGGGAAGTTTTCAACTTCCCATATTAAGGAAGTTTTCAACTATAATCTCTTCAAATATTTTCTCAGTCCCTTTCTTTTTCTCTTCTTCTTCTGGAACCCCTATAATTCTAATGTTTGTGCATTTAATGTTGTCCCAGAAGTCTCTGAGACTGTCCTCAGTTCTTTTCTTTCTTTTTTCTTTATTCTGCTCTGCAGTAGTTATTTCCACTATTTTATCTTCCAGGTCACTTATCCGTTCTTCTGTCTCAGTTATTCTGCTATTGATCCCTTCTAGAGTATTTTAAATTTCATTTATTGTGTTCTTCATCGTTGCTTGTTTCATCTTTATTTCTTCTAGGTCCTTGTTAAATGTTTCTTGCATTTTGTCTATTGTACTTCCAAGATTTTGGATCATCTTTACTATCATTATTCTGAATTTTTTTTCAGGTAGACTGCCTATTTCCTCTTCATTTGTTAGGTCTGCTGGGTTTTTACCTTGCTCCTTCATCTGCTGTGTGTTTTCCTGTCTTCTCACTTTGCTTATCTTACTGTGTTGGGGTCTCCTTTTTGCAGGCTGCAGGTTCGTAGTTCCCATTGTTTTTGGTGTGTGTCTCCAGTGGCTAAAGTTGGTTCAGTGGGTTGTGTAGGCTTCCTGGTGGAGGGGTCTAGTGCCTGTGTTCTGGTGGATGAGGCTGGATCTTGTCTTTCTGGTGGGCAGGTCCACGTCTGGTGGTGTGTTTTGGACTTATTATGATTTTAGGCAGCCTCTCTGCTAATGGGTGTAGTTGTATTCCTCTTTTGCTAGTTGTTTGGCATAGGGTGTCCAGCAGTGTAGCTTGCTGGTCGTTGAGTGAAGCTGGGTGTTGGTGTTGAGATGGAGATCCCTGGGAGATTTTCACCGTTTGATATTACGTGGAGCTGGGAGGTCTCTTGTGGACCAGTGTCCTGAAGTTGGCTCTCCCACCTCAGAGGCACAGCACTGACTCCTGGCTGGAGCACCAAGAGCCTTTCATTCACATGGTTCAGAATAAAAGGGAGAAAAAGTAGAAAGAAAAAGAGAGAGAGAGAGAGAGAGAGAGAGAGAGAGAGAGAGGGGGGGGGGGGAGGGAGGGAGGGAGGGAGGGAGGAAGGAAACAAAGAAAGGATAAAAGAATATAAAGTAACATAAAATAAAATAAAGTTATTAAAATAAAAAATAATTATTAAGAAAAAAAAATTTTTTTAAGTAAAAGAAAATAAACAAAAAAAAATGGACAGACAGAACCGTAGGACAAATGTTGAAAGCAAACCTATACAGACAAAATCTCACACAGAAGCAGACACATACACACTCACAAAAACAGGAAAAGGGGAAACAATAATCAATCTTGCTCTCGATGTCCACCTCCTCAATTTGGGATGATTCGTTGTCTATTCAGGTATTCCACAGATGCAGGGTACATCAAGTTGATTGTGGAGATTTATTCCGCTGCTCCTGAGGCTGCTGGGAGAGATTTCCCTTTCTCTTCTTTGTTCGCACAGCTCCAGGGGCTCAGCTTTGGATTTGGCCCCGCCTCTGCATGTAGGTCGCTGGAGGGCGTCTGTTCTTCGCTCAGACAGGACGGGGTTAAAGGAGCCGCTGATTCCGGGGCTCTGGCTCACTCAGGCCAGGGTGGAGGGAGGGGCACGATGTGGGGTGAGCCTGCAGCGGCAGAGGCCAGCGTGACGTAGCACCAGCCTGAGGCGCGCCATGCATTCTCCCGGGGAAGTTGTCCCTGGATCCCGGGACCCTGGCACTGGCGGCTGCACAGGCTCCCAGGAAGGGAGGTGTGGATAGTGACCTGTGCTCGCACAGAGGCTTCTTGGTGGCAGCAGCAGCAGCCTTAGTGTCTCATGCCCGTCTCTGGGGTCCGCACTGTTAGCCATGGCTCGCGCCCGTCTCTGGAGCTCCTTTAAGCAGCGCTCTTAAGCCCCTCTCCTTGTGCACCAGGAAACAAAGAGGGAAGAAAAAGTCTCTTGCCTCATTGGCAGGTCCAGACTTTTCCTGGACTCCCTCCTGGCTAGCCGTGGTGCACTAACCCCCTGCAGACTGTGTTCACGCTGCCAACCTCAGTCCTCTCCCTGAGCTCCGACTGAAGCCTGAGCCTCAGCTCCCAGCCCCCACCTCCCCTGCTGGTGAGCAGACAAGCCTCTCGGGCTAGTGAGTGCCAGTCAGCACTGATCCTCTGTGCGGGAATCTCTCTGCTTTGCCCTCCGCACTCCTGTTGCTGTGCTCTCCTCCTCGGCCCCGAAGCTTCCCCCCTCCGCCACCTGCTGTCTCTGCCCGCGAAGGGGCTTCTAGTGTGTGGAAACTTTCCCTCCTTCACAGCTCCCTCCCAGAGGTGCATGTCCCGTCCCTATTCTTTTGTCTCTGTTTATTCTTTTTTCTTTTCCCTTACCCAGGTACGTGGGGAGTTTCTTGCCTTTTGGGAGGTCTGAGATCTTCTGCCAGCGTTCAGTAGGTGTTCTGTAGGAGTTGTTCCACGTGTAGATGTATTTCTGATGTATCTGTGGGGAGGAAGGTGATCTCCGCGTCTTACTCTTCTGCCATCTTCCTCGACGTCTCCTATTCTATACTTCTTAAGAATTTTTTTCTAAAGTGCCATATGTGTTTTAGTTGACTGTTCTTGGTTTGCCTATGGTGTCCTGTGAAATTGCTTTTGAACTTAATAGATAAAGCTATTTTAAGTTTCCCATACCTAGAATGCCATGGGACTTTATGAACTCTCACTTTCAATAAAACAACAGCCTATAAAATTAATGTTACTTGATCCCTCTTCTCCATTTTCTTATCCAATATGGTAGGTAGGTTTTAACTTGATGGGTTCTGATATTCTTTCTCTCACTAATGTGCAACATCTTAATTTGTACTGACTCTAAAGATTTAATTTTATAAAATGTATAGAATGACAGTCTTGAAAGTTTACTTCTCCTGCTAAAAGATATGACATAATAGGGTATCAGGATTTACATACTATGTCTGTTTATTTCCTATACATAGTTTATATTTCTACTTCTAAATCAGAAACACATGTAAAGTTATGATACATAAATGGTAAAGCAAGGAATAGAACTTTGATTTCCTTATCTCTAGGGCAGTGTCTAGAACTGGTTTACAAAGTGTGATGTATACATAACTTTTTTCCTCCATATCACTTTTAAAAGTCTTCTAGACAATATCTTTTTTTTTTTTTTAAAGTATGGATCTTGCTGATTGCTTCCCTGTGGTGGTGTTTTTTTGTTTGTCTTTTGTTTGAATTTTGCCTTTTTTAATTTTTTTAATTTAATTAAATGAATTAATTTATTTATTTATGGCTGTGTTGGCTCTTTGTTTCCGTGCGAGGGCTTTCTCTAGTTGCGGCCAGTGGGGGCCACTCCTCATTGCGGTGCGTGGGCCTCTCAGTATCGCGGCCTCTCTTGTTGCGGAGCACAGGCTCCACATGCGCAGGCTCAGTAATTGTGGCTCACGGCGCCTAGTTGCTCTGCGGCATGTGGGATCTTCCCAGACCAGGGCTCGAACCCGTGTCCCCTGCATTGGCAGGCACATTCTCAACCACTGTGCCACCAGGGAAGCCCCTAGACAATATCTTTTTTTTTTTTTTTTTTTTTTTTGCGGTATGCGGGCCTCTCACTGTTGTGGCCTCCCCCGTTGCGGAGCACAGGCTCCGGACGCGCAGGCTCCGGACGCGCAGGCTCAGCGGCCATGGCTCACGGGCCCAGCCGCTCCGCGGCATATGGGATCCTCCCAGACCGGGGCACGAACCCGTATCCCCTGCATCGGCAGGCGGACTCTCAACCACTTGCGCCACCAGGGAGGCCCTCTTTTTAAACTTTATGACAATGTCAGTAATTTTGTTCCTAGCATGAGTTAATAATTTATTTAAACTGTTGTCCATTGATCTTTTAAAATAGCTTTATTGAGATACTATTTGCATAGCAGAAAATTTGTTATATGTACAGTTTCTTGAATTTTATTAAATGTACACAGTTGAGGAAGCCTTATTACAATCTAATTTTAGAATATATCTATCATCCCAGAAAATTCTCTATTGCCTGTTTGTTGCTAGCCCCTGTTGTCTCCCCCATCCAACTATTAATCTTGTTTCTATTTTTATAAGTAGCTTTGCCTTTTCTAGAAATTTCATAAAAACTGAATCATGTACAATAATATGCAATCTTTCCTGTCTGGCTTATTTTATACTTAGCATAGATTTTTTTTACATGTATGTTCCTTTATGTTTTAGTAGGTTTTTATTATTGAGTAATATTTTATTGTATGGATATGCCGTATTTTGTTTACTCACCAGTTAATTGGCCATTTAGATTGTTTTCAGTTTGGGTTGTTATGAATAACGTTGCTAACAACATTTGTGTACAAGGTTTTTTTTTTTAATTTTAGATTTTATTTTGTTTTTGTGTACAGGCTTTTTGTGGGCTTATGTTTTCTTTTCTCTTAGGTAAATACCTATGAGTAGAAGTGCTGTTTGCATGGTAAACATATTTTTAACTTTGAAAGAAACTGCTAAACTGTTTTCCAAAGTATCTGTACCAGTTATATTCCCACCAGCAATGTATGAGAGTTCCAGTTCCTCCATATCCTTGCCAACATTTGGTATTTTCAGTCTTCTAATTGTGGCTATTCTAGTGGCTATATAGTCAGCTCATTATTGTTTTATTTTGCATTTCCCTCAAAACTAAAGACTAAGCATCTGTTTGTGTCCTTATAAAATTCCTATTTAAAATCCTAACCCCCAAAGTGATGGTATTAGAAAGTGGGGCCTTTGGGAGGTAATTATCAGTAAGCCATAAGGGCAGAGCCTTCATGAATTAGATTAGTGCCCTTATACAGGAGGCTCTTTATAAGCTTCCTCACCCCTTCTACCAGGTGAGGTTGCAGTGAGAATTCCACAGTCAATGAGAGGGCAAGCCCTCTCTAGACGCTGAATCTGCCAGCACCTTGATCTTGGACTCCCTAGCTTCCAAAACAGTGAGAAATAAGTTTCTGTTGCTTTAAACTACCCAGTTTATGGTAGTTTTGTTATAGCATCCTGAACAGACTGACAGCATCTTTTTCATGTACTTATTTGCCATTTCTTTGGTGAAGTTTCTATTCAGACATCTTTTGCTCTGTTTTACACTGAGTTGTTTGTGTTATTTTTAGTTGTAAGAGTTCTTTATATATTCTGGTGTTAAAGGATAATTTTCACACAAAAATGTAAGATTATGACTCCTGTATAGATATAAAACTTTTTTAATGTGTTAAAGTTTTTATTTAACCTGTTAATGAGGAAACTGGTAAGGTGTTATTACCAGTTCAAAGGAGGATCCAAAGAACAGACACATTTATAGATCAGGAATATTGAAATGAATATTCAGATGGAACCAAAGGAGGTTTTTTTCCACAACGGCAGAGGGTGTCTCCCCATTGTGGGATATAATTTATTTTTGTGTTTGTAAATAAGGGTTATTTTAAATTTTATCAGGTTTTAATCTACAATACAACTTACAGAGTTGTAAAATAGCCCTCATAGGATGAGAATCAGATCACCTGGAACGAAGCGCTATAGAGCAGGGCTCAGCAACTCTGACTTGTGGGTCGAATCTGACCGACCACCTGAATTTGTAAATAAAGTTTTATTGGAAGACAGCCATGCCTATTCATTTATACATTGTCTGTGGCTGCTTTTGTGTTACAGTGGCAGAGTTGAATAGTTGTGACAGAGACTGTATGGCTCACAAAGCCTAAATTATTTACTAAATGACCTTTTACAGCAAGGTTGCTGATCCCTGCTTTTTCCTGGGTACAAGTCCTTTATCAGATGTGTTATTTATAAATATTTTTTTCCCAGTCTGTGGCTTGTCTTTTCATTTTTTTAAAAAAATATCTTTTGAAGAGCAAAAGTTTTACGTTTTGATGAAGCCTAATTTATTAGCTTTGTGTTTTATGAATTGTGCTGTCAAACGGTTTGCCAAACGTAGGATCACAAAGTTTTTCTCTTATGCTTTCTTATATAAGTTTATATAAAATTTTATCTATTACATTGATGTCTATGATCCAGTTCAAGGTAATTATTGTGTATGATGTGAGGTAAGGGTTGAGATATTTTTAGATGCGGGATATTCACTTGTTTTAGCATAATCTGTTGAAAAGACTATCCTTTCTTTGTTGAAGTACCTTGGTACTTTTGTCAAAAATCAGCCGACCATAAATATTTGTGTTTATTTCTAGAGACTCTCAGTTCTGTTCCCTTTGTCTTTATGTTTATATCCTTATGGCAATACCACATTAGCTTGATTACTGTAGCTTTATAGGAAGCTTTGAAATGAGGCCATGTAAGTTCTCAGCATTTTTCTTCTTTTTCAGATTTTTTTTAAAAAAATTAAATTTAATTGATATTTTTCAAACCAAAGAAAATTCATTTTTCCTCTTTTTTGGGCGTTTCATCTGTATATATATTTTTGTATGTATGTATGGATAGCAGTAAGAAGATAAAGATGAAGGTCTGGAGGACCTTTCAACACAATGATCTATGGGGATCATTACACTGTTCAGTATCATTTCTAACTACCCAGTCTATTTCTTGCTTTCATTTTTAATTATGTAACTTATGACTTTAAGCTTGCTTCTCTAATTTTATTGTGCCTCCCACAACAGTGTGCCTCTTATCAATAACATAGGGACAGTGAAGGGCGAGACAAGGCCAGTGACGTGGTCTACATTGTGCCTCCAGTAGGATGGATGGTTGAAGGACAGACAGACTTGAGACTGAGGGAAACTGTTTCTGCTTGTCCCCGCACCCAACTGTGGACCTGCTTCTCCTCTTCACTGATGGCCAGATCTTGGTGGTGGGAGTTGAGCAAAAGAAGGTAGAGACTGAGTTTTGGCTCACAGCCAATCACCGCAAATGCTTTTCAGTGTCCTATAAAGATTATATAAATATATATAAAGAGATTAGATGAAAGGATACCAGACAGTGAGGATGGTTACTGGAAGAGTTCTTTTCTCTGTGCCTTCTTTATAAATATGAATGAATTTCTGTATTGCTAAAGATTGGGAAAGTAAATATTGTGAACATCTTTTTTGTTGTTGTTCATTTCTGATAAGCCATTCAGGGCCTATCATAGCACTCAGACTTTGTTATTTAATTTTTCTATAATTTCTAAATTCTGGTATTTAAACAGCCTTCATCCATATAAAAATACAGATTTTGTAGCAAATAAATTAATTTTAAAATTCTTTCATAGAACTAAAGTAAAATAAATACTACTTTGAAATTTATCAGTATTTAACAAACTGTTTATAAGAAAAGTTCAGCTACTGCTAGAACTAAAATTGCCCCAACACCTTTAGGATACAGGCTTCAGCTATTGACAAAGTATTGGGATATGTTTAAAGTATGTTTATACTTCATAGAATGTTAATTATCAACCACTGTCTTTTTAAACCCCCTAATGTGCTAATTAGAGGCGAATAAAGGTGGAAAATTATGTATTTTTCCTTCTGTATTTTTGTCATTTTAAAATTACTTTGAAAGTAAGCACAGTGGCTTTGTTCTCTTCAAATCCTTCTTTTTGTTTCATCCATTCTCTGAATGCTCTACTTACTTTCTTTAAACAGTGCTTTACATAAAGTATATTAGTAAATCTTTGTAAAAATTGCGATGAATAACTTCCCATTTCTTCCTCACTGCCTAGAAAAAGATGGCAGTATTTTAGTGTCAGTCACTGAGACATTAAGCCTTGAGTGGTAGTAGTTAATTTATTTTCAACATCATGATTAAGGCTCTTCAGAAGAATGCTTCTGTTAAATGTTTGTATTTCTCCCTTTATCTTCATTTAATTATTTCTTAGTATTACTCCTTATTAGGCTAAATTATTTTGGTATCTCTAATTAAAACTTAAATATCTTACAATGATCTGGCTTTTAAGAAGACATGCCGACGACTAAAGATGCTGAACCTTTTTCTCTTTGCTGTAGTCCCAGACATTGCCCGCTTTGGTTTCCTAATTTAGTAACAGAAATAAAACTATGCACGACTGGGCAGGTTTGGTATGCTGGCACCCAGCTGAGAAGCATGGGTTTCTTAAGTAAATGGACCAATGGGGATTTGCGGAAAACACAGATTAAGTTACATGAGCTTTGCACTTTGCAAATTCCTAGCTATTTAAAGGAACTGGACTAACCCACTGCCACCTAAATAAAGCTCAGTTTTGTTTAAACACACAGACACACTAAATGATGTATTGTTTCCTTTTCCAAAATTACCCCTCATCTTTGTGCTATTAATTTCATATTTTTGTACACTTTTAAAAAGCACTTTCTCTTTTAATAAATAATGTATCAAAATTAGTTAACTCTATTCAATTAGTTTGTGCATTTGTAATACCTTTCAAGATAACATAATATAAAACAGTCAATAATATAGATATGTACTGTGTTTCTGTGTGAGAAAAATGAAAGAAAGTTCTGACAGAGATAAATTAAGAAACATTTTTAAAAAGCGTGGTTTTGCACACTACCTCTGGCACCTGCTTGGCTGGGTGGCCTTGATTCCTGCTGTCTCTTCCTCCACCACAGATACTGTCAGTGCTCTGCATCACGCAGCACTCACTGTGCTCGGGTGGGTTTGCAGTGGGTGCTTTCTTGGAATGTTTGAACACAGGCTGCTTTCCTGTCTGCTGACACTTTTCCTTTTCGCTGCTGCTTCTTATCTGGCATATTCCTGGTCTTCTTTTCTTTTCTTTCTTTTTCATCTTAGTCTTCTTAAGGTCCATTGCTTCTGAATTTGGGGAAGAGCCTTGAGGCCCAAGGATTAGCCCACTTCTCCTTCAAACCTTTATGTATTTCTTCTGGCCACTGTCTTTCATTGTCAGATGAGGGCCAGCTGTCCACCCTGGTGATCTTTTTTTTTGATTTCCTTTAGACTGTTTATAAACTCTGGAGGCATATTCTGAAGTGTAATTTCATTGAAAGAGAGAGAGAATATGAATGAATGAGAATCTCTCATTTCTTATAAGACTTCTTTTTTTAATTAATTAATTAAATTTTTTTTTTGGCTGCGTTGGGTCTTTGTTGCTGTGCACGGGCTTTCTCTAGTTGCGGTGAGCGGGGGCTACTTTCACTGTGGTGCGTGGGCTTCTCATTGTGGTGTCTTCTCTTGTTGCATAGCACCAGCTCTAGGTATGCAGGCTTCAGTAGTTGTGGTACGTTGGCTCAGTAGTTGTGGCTCTTGGGCTCTAGAGTGCAGGCTCAGTAGTTGTGGTGCATGGGCTTAGTTGTTCCGTGGCATGTGGGATCTTCCCAGACCAGGGCTCGAACCCGTGTCCCCTGCATTGGCAGGCGGATTCTTAACCACTGCTCCATGAGGGAAGTCTCTCTTATAAGACTTCTGACAAATAAGAATGGACAGTTAATTCCAATACTTGAGAGAGTATAGGTGGTGTGTGGAGGAGGATACAGTGTGCATTATAATCATACTTAAAGCAGTATTAGTTCACAATTAGAACAAAAGGGATTTAATATAAACTTTAGTCAAACTACATTGACTTTAGGATCAATATGATTTCCCATTGTATAAATGCAATCCAAAATATAATAAAGAATACTAAACATCACAAATACTTCGACTGAAAGTGGTCAGAAGGTTACTAATCTATAAAAAAGTCAGATTTTTAAATGATCTATTTCTTGACTTTTGTGAACATCTGAATAAGGCAGATGCCCAGTCCTAGCATCAGGGTTCCTCCTTCTTG
The DNA here is from genome assembly GCF_025265405.1 of Mesoplodon densirostris. NCBI lineage: Eukaryota > Metazoa > Chordata > Mammalia > Artiodactyla > Ziphiidae > Mesoplodon > Mesoplodon densirostris. The sequence continues at coordinate 108,087,263 of NC_082664.1, forward strand.
ACTTCCTTCCTTACCTCATTCTCTGCCTTTCACACCCAGTGGATACTGGTTCATAGTTTCCCTGCTACTGGCCTTTCCTTTGCTTTCCTGGGAGAGAGAAGACACTGTTCTTACAAGATTTCCCTGACAAAGGGAGGAGGCGTCTCTGCTGTCAGCAACTTAAAGTGGCATCTCTTGGTTACTACATAATTCTAAACAATAGTGAAGATCTAATATGTAGATATTTTTGCTCTGTCTTAGTAACTTTGATTTCTTAAATGTATATATTCATGCTATTGTTATTGCTAGTAATAATAATCATATGTTAACAGTTACTGTAAAAAGTGGTAACTCTCCAGATAATTAAGAGATTATTATTATTGTTAATAAACTTATTAAGTGTTTAAACTAGGCCAAGCATGTTAAATGCTTAACTCTTTTTTCTCTATGAATTGCCACAATAATCAGACAGAATAGGTATTATTGTTTTTCACTTCTTTTAAAGATGGGGAACCTGAAGTGTAGCTATTAAATGGAGGATCAAAGATTCTAATCGAATTCATTCATGTTTGAAAAATGTAAAAGTTGTTACATATGGAAAAGTACACAGATTTAAAGTAATACTCAATGAATTTTCACAAAATAAATACACTTTTGTAACCAGGACCCCATAAGCCTGCTTGCACTTCTTTCTAGACACTCTCACCCCTCTTCTAAGGATAACTACTATTCTGACTTCCATCACCCATTCAGTTTTTTTTTTAATTTAATTTTGTTTTTTTATACAGCAGGTCCTTATTAGTCATCAACTTTATACACATCAGTGTATACATGTCAATCCCAATCGCGCAATTCATCACACCACCAGCCCCACCTCCCCACCGCTTTCCCCCTTTGGTGTCCTTATGTTTTTTCTCTACATCTGTGTCTCAATTTCTGCCCTGCAAACCAGTTCATCTGTACCATTTTTCTAGGTCCAACATATATGCGCTAACATACGATATTTATTTTTCTCTTTCTGACTTACTTCACTCTGTATGACAGTCTCTAGATCCATCCACATCTCTACAAATGACCCAATTTCATTCCTTTCTATGGCTGAGTAATATTCCATTGTATATATATACCACATCTTCTTTATCTGTTTGTCTGTCGATGGGCATGTAGGTTGCTTCCATGAGCTGGCTATTGTAAATAATGCTGCAGTGAACATCGGGGTGCATGTGTCTTTTTGAATTATGGTTTTTTCTGGGTATATGCCCAGTAGTGGCATTGCTGGATCATATGGTAATTCACTTTTTAGTTTTTTAAGGAAGCTCCATACTGTTCTCCATAGTGGCTGTATCAATTTACATTCCCACCAAGAGTGCAAGAGGGTTCCCTTTTCTCCACACCCTCTCCCGCATTTGTTGTTTGTAGATAATCTAATGATGCCCATTCTAACTGGTGTGAGGTGATACCTCATTGTAGTTTTGATTTGCATTTCTCTAACAATTAATGATGGTGAGCAGCTTTTCATGTGCTTCTTGGCCATCTGTATGTCTTCTTCGGGGAAATGTCTATTTAGGTCTGCCCATTTTTGGATTGGGTTGTTTGTTTTTTTAATGTTGAGCTGCATGAGCTGTTTATATATTTTGGAGATTAATCCTTTGTCCATTGATTCATTTGCAAATATTTTCTCCCATTCTGAAGATTGTCTTTTCATCCTGTTTATAGTTTCCTTTGCTGTGCAAAAGCTTTGAAGTTTCATTAACTCCTATTTCTTTATTTTTGTTTTTATTTCCATTACTCTAGGAGGTGGATCAAAAAAGATCTTGCTGTGATTTATGTCAAAGAGTGTTCTTCTTATGTTTTCCTCTAAGAGTATATAGTGTCCGGTCTTACATTTAGGTCTCTAATCCATTTTGAGTTTATTTTTGTGTATGGTGTTAGGGAGTGTTCTAATTTCATTCTTTTACATGTAGCTGTCCAGTTTTCCCAGCACCACTTATTGAAGAGACTGTCTTTTCTCCATTGCATATCCTTGCCTCCTTTGTCATAGATTAGTTGACCATATGTGTGTGGGTTTATCTCTGGGTTTTCTATCTTGTTCCATTGATCTATGTTTCTGTTTTTGTGTCAGTACCATATTGTCTTGATTACTGTAGCTTTGTAGTATAGTCTGAACTCAGGGAGTCTGATTCCTCCAGCTCTGTTTTTTTCTCTCAAGACTCCTTTGGCTATTTGGGGTCTTTTCTGTCTCCAAACAAATTTTAAGATTTTTTGTTCTACTTCCGTAAAAAATGCCATTGGTAATTTGATAGGGATTGTATTGAATATGTAGATTGCTTTGGGTCCTATAGTCATTTTCACAATATTGATTCTTCCAATCCAAAAACATGGTATATCTCTCCATCTGTTGGTATCATGTTTAATTTCTTACATCAGTGTCTTATAGTTTTCTTCATACAGGTCTTTTGTCCCCCTAGGTAGGGTAGGTTTATTCCTAGCTATTTTATTCTTTTTGTTGCAGTGGTAAATGGGAGTGTTTCCTTAATCTCTCTTTCAGATTTTTCATCATTAGTGTATGGGAATACAAGAGATTTCTGTGCATTAACTTTGTATCCTGCAACTTTACCAAATTCATTGATTAGCTCTAGTAGTTTTCAGATGGCATCTTTAGGATTCTCTATGTATATTATCATGTCAACTGCAAACAGTGACAGCTTTACTTATTCTTTTCCAATTTGTATTCCTTTTATTTCTTTTTCTTCTCTGATTGCTGTGGCTAGGACTTCCAAAACTATGTTGAATAATAGTGGTGAGAGTGGACATCCTTGTCTTGTTCCTGATCTTAGAGGAAATGCTTTCAGTTTTTCACCATTGAGAATGATGTTTTATGTGGGTTTGTCGTATATGGCATTCATTATGTTGAGGTAGGTTCCCTCTATGCCCACTTTCTGGAGAGTTTCTACCATAAATGGGTGTTGAATTTTGTCAAAAGCTTTTTCTGCATTTATTGAGATGATCATATGGTTTTTATTCTTGAATTTGTTAATAGGGTTTATCACATTGATTGATTTGCGTATACTGAAGAATCCTTGCATCCCTGGGATAAATCCCACTTAATCATGGTGTATGATCCTTTTAATGTGTTGTTGGATTCTGTTTGCTAGTATTTTGTTGAGGATTTTTGCATCTATATTCATCAGTTATGTTGGTCTGTAATTTTCTCTTTTTGTAGTATCTTTGTCTGGTTTTGGTATCAAGGTGATGGTGGCCTCATAGAATGAGTTTGGGAGTGTTCCTTCCTCTGCAACTTTTTGGAAGAGTTTGAGAAGGATGGGTGTTGGCTCTTCTCTAAATGCTTGATAGAATTCACCTGTGAAGCCATCTAGTCCTGGAATTTTGTTTGTTGGAAGATTTTTTTTTTTTTTCTTTTTGCGGTACGCGGGCCTCTCACTGTTGTGGCCTCTCCCGTTGCGGAGCACAGGCTCCGGACGCGCAGGCCCAGCGGCCATGGCTCACGGGCCCAGCCGCTCCGCGGCATATGGGATCCTCCCAGACCGGGGCACGAACCCGTATCCCCTGCATCGGCAGGCGAACTCTCAAACCACTGCGCTACCAGGGAGGCCCTGTTGGAAGATTTTTAATCACAGTTTCAATTTCGTTACTTGTGATTGGTCTGTTCATATTTTCTATTTCTTCCTCGTTCAGTCTTGGAAGGTTATACCTTTATAAGAATTTGTCCATTTCTTCCAGGTTGTCCATATTATTGGCATAGAGTTGTTTGTCATAGTCTCTTAGGATGCTTTGTATTTCTGCGGTGTCTGTTGTAACTCCTCCTTTTTCATTTCTAATTTTATTGATTTGAGTCCTCTCCCTCTTTTTCTTGATGAGTCTGGCTAATGGTTTATCAATCTTGTGTATCTTCTTAAAGAACCAGCTTTTAGTTGTATTCATCTTTGCTATTGTTTTCTTTGTTTCTGTTTCATTTCTTTCTGCTCTGATCTTTATGATTTCTTTCCTTCTGCTAACTTTGGGTTTTGTTTGTTCTTCTTTCTCTAGTTCCTTTAGGTGTAAGGTTAGATTGTTTATTTGAGATTTTTCTTGTTTCTTGAGGTAGGCTTGTTTAGCTGTAAACTTCCCCCTTAGAACTGCTTTTGCTGCATCCCATAGGTTTTAGATCGTCGTGTTTTCATTGTCACTTGTCTCTAAGTATTTTTTGATCTCCTCTTGGATTTCTTCAGTGACCTCTTGGTTATTTAGTAATGTATTGTTTAGCCTCCATGTGTTTGTGTTTCTTACGTTTTTTTCCCTGTCATTCATTTCTAATCTCATAGCGTTGTGGTCAGAAAAGATGTTTGATATGATTTAAATTTTCTTAAATTTACTGAGGCTTGATTTGTGACCCATGATGTGATCTATCCTGGAGAATGTTCCATGTGCACTTGAGAAGAAAGGTAGTCTGCTGTTTCTGGATGGAATGTCCTATAAATATTAATTAAATCTATCTGGTCTACTGTGTCATTTAAAGCTTCTGTTTCCTTATTTATTTTCATTTTGGATGATCTGTCAATTGGTGTAAGTGAGGTGTTAAAGTCCCCCACTATTATTGTGTTATTGTCGATTTTGTCTTTCATAGCTCTTAGCAGTTGCTTTATGTATTGAGGTGCTCCTATGTTGGTTGCGTATATATTTATAATTGTTATATCTTCTTTTTGGGTTGATCCCTTGATCATTATGTAGTGTCCTTTGTTGTCTCTTGTAACATTCTTTATTTTAAAGTCTATTTTATCTGATATGGGTATTGCTACTCCAGCTGTCTTTTGATTTCCATTGGCATGGAATATCTTTTTTCATCCCCTCACTTTCAGTCTGTATGTGTCCCTAGGTCTGAAGTGGGTCTCTTTTAGACAGCATATAGGTGGGGCTTATTTTATTTTTTGGGGTTTTTTTTTGTGGTACGCGGGTCTCTCACTGTTGTAACCTCTCCCGTTGTGGAGCAGCAGGCTCTGGATGTGCAGGCTCAGCGTCCATGGCTCACAGGCCCAGCCGCTCTGCGGCATGTGGGATCCTCCCAGATCAGGGCATGAACCCGTATCCCCTGCATCGGCAGGAGGAATCTCAACCACTGCACCACCAGGGAAGCCCCGGGTCTTGTTTTTGTTTTTGTTTTTGTTTTTTTGTAATTAAACACACAATATATATTTTTTTCTTTTAAATTTCCGTTGTTTTTATTTTTTGTAATTTTTATTTATTTATTTATTTTACATCTTTATTGGAATATAATTGCTTTACAATGGTGTGTTAGTTTCTGCTTTATAACAAGGTGAATCAGTTATACATATACATATGTTCCCATATATCTTCCCTCTTGCATCTCCCTCCCTCCCACCCTCCCTATCCCACCCCTCTAGGTGGTCACAAACCACCGAGCTGATCTCCCTGTTCTTTGCAGCTGCTTCCCACTAGCTCTCTATTTTACGTTTGGTAGTGTATATATGTCCATGCCACTCTCTCATTTTGTCACAGCTTACCGGGTCTTGTTTTTGTATCCATTCAGCAAGCCTCTGTCTTTTGGTTGGAACATTTAATCCATTCACGTTTAAGGTAATTATCGATTTGTATGTTACTATGACCATTTTCTTACTTGTTTTGGGTTTGTTTTTGTTGGTCCTTTTCTTGTCTTTCCCACTTAGAGAAGTTCCTTTAGCATTTGTTGTAAAGCTGGTTTGGTGGTGCTGAATTCTCTTAGCTTTTGATTGTCAGTAAAGCTTTTGATTTCTCCATAGAATCTGAATGAGATCCTTGCCAGGTTGTGTACTCTTGGTTGTAGTTTCTTCCCTTTCATCACTTTAAGTATATCATGCCACTCCCTTCTGGCTCATAGAGTTTCTGCTGAGAAATCAGCTGTTAACCTTGTGGGAGTTCCCTTGTATGTTGTCATTTTTCCCTTGCTGCTTTCAATAATTTTTCTTTTCTTTAATTTTTGGCAGTTTGATTACTATGTGTCTTGGCGTGTTTCTCCTTGGGTTTATCCTGTATGGGACTCTCTGCACTTCCTGGACTTGGGTGGCTATTTCCTTTCCCATGTTAGGGAAGTTTTTGACTATAATCTCTTCAAATATTTTCTCGGGTCCCTTCTCTCTCTGTTATCCTTCTGGGACCCGTATAATGTGAATGTTATTGTGTCTAATGTTGTCCCAGAGGCCTCTTAGGCTGTCTTCATTTCTTTTCATTCTTTTTGTTTATTTTGTTCTGCAGCTGTGAATTCCACCATTCTGTCTTCCAGGTCACTTATCCGTTCTTCTGCCTCAGTTATTCTGCTGTTGATTCCTTCTAGTGTAGTTTTCATTTCAGTTATTGTATTGTTCATCTCTTTTTTGTTTGTTCTTTAATTCTTCTAGTTCTTTGTTAAACATTTCTTGCATCTTCTCCACCTTTGCCTCCATTCTTTTTCTGAGGTCCTGGATCATCTTCACTATCATTATTCTGAATTCTTTTTCTGGAAGGTTGCCTATCTCCACTTCATTTAGTTGTTTTTCTGTGGTTTTGTCTTGTTCCTTCGTCTCATACATAGCCCTCTGCCTTTTCATCTTGTCTATCTTTCTGTGAATGTGATTTTTGTTCCACAGGCTGCAGGAATGTAGTTCTTCTTGCTTCTGCTGTCTGCCCTCTGGTGAATGAGGCTATCTAAGAGGCTTGTGCAAGTTCCCTGATGAGAGGGACTTGTGGTGGGTAGAGCTGACTGTTGCTCTGGTTGGCAGAGCTCAGTAAAACTTTAATCTGCTTGACTGCTGATGGGTGGGGCTGGGTTCCCTCCCTGTGGGTTGTTTGGCCTGAGGCAACCCAACACTGGAGCCTACCTGAGCTCTTTGGTGGGACTAATGGCGGACTCTGGGAGGGCTCATGCCAAGGAGTCCTTCCCAGAACTTCTGCTGCCAGTGTCCTTGTCCCCACAGTGAGCCACAGCCACCCCCTCCTCTGCAGGAGACCCTCCAGCACTAGCAGGTAGGTCTGGTTCAGTCTCCCCTGTGGTCACTGCTCCTTCCCCTGGGTCCGGATGCGTACAGTAGTTTGTGTGTGCCCTCCAAGAGTGGAGTCTCTGTTTCCCGCAGTCCTGTTGAAGTCCTGCAGTCAAATCCCACCAGCCTTGAAAGTCTGATTCTCTAGGAATTCCTCCTCCCGTTGCTGGACCCCCAGGTTGGGAACCTGATGTGGGGCTCAGAACATTCACTCCAGTGGGTGGACTTCTGTGGTATTAGTTTTCTCCAGTCTGTGAGTCACCCACCAAGCAGTTATGGGATTTGATTTTACTGTGATTGTGCCCCTCTTACCATATCATTGTAGCTTTTCCTTTTTTTTTTGGGTGTGGGGTATCTTTTTTGGTGAGTTCCAGTGTCTTTCTGTCTGTGATTGTCCAGCAGCTAGTTATGATTCTGGTGTTCTCGCAAGAAGGAGTGAGAGTACATCCTTCTACTCTGCTATCTTGGTTCCTAATCCTCCACCCATTAAGTTTTAAAAGTAAATTAAAGATACTACAATTGAGGGGCTTCCCTGGTGGCGCTGTGGTTGAGAGTCCGCCTGCCGATGCAGGGGACACGGGTTCGTGCCCCGGTCTGGGAAGGTCCCACATGCCACGGAGCGGCTGGGCCTGTGAGCCATGACCACTGAGCCTGCGCGTCTGGAGCCTGTGCTCCGCAGCGGGAGAGGTCACAACAGTGAGAGGCCCGTGTACCGCAAAAAAAAAAAAAAAAAAAATATTACAGTTGAGATTTTTGCTAAGGTGTAGTACAGAGGTTTTTCTCAATGTGGTTACATCTTAAGAAGCCATTGTAAGTTGAAAATACCATTAAGTAGAAAATGCATTTAATAGACCTAGCTTCCTGAACACCATAGCTTAGCTCAGCCTACCTTAAATGTGCTCAGAACACTTACATTAGCCTCCAGTTGGGCAAAATCATCCAACACAAAGCCTGTTTTATAATAAAGTGTTGACTATCTCATGTAATTTATTGAATACTGTACTAAAAGTGTAAAACAGAATTGGTCATATGAGTGCAGAATGGTTGTAAGTGTATCAGTTGTTTACCCTGATCAGCTGGCTGACTGGGAGCTGTGGCTCACTGCCACTGCCCAGCATCACAAGAAATTTATAAGATTAAAATTCAAAGTATAGTTTCTACCGAATGTGTATTGCTTTTGCAGTATCATAAGGTTGAAAAATTGTAAGTTGAACCATTGTAAGTCAGGGATCATCTGTACTACACAGTTGGGCCTCTGTATGTGTGGATTCCGTATCTGTGGATTCAACCAACTGTGGGTTGAAAATATTTGGGGAAGAAAAATTCCAGAAAGTTCTAAAAAGCAAAACTTGAATTTGCAGCACTGGCAACTATTTACATAGCATTTACTTTGTATTAGGTATTATAAGTAATCTGGAAGTCAATTAAAGTATATGGGAGGATGTGTGTAGGTTATATGCAAGTACTACTCCATTTTATATAACGGACTTCAGCATCCAAAGATTTTGGTATCTGTGGGGGTCCTGGAACCAATCCCCCTTATAAACCAAGAGGTGAATGACTGTACTTATTATAGACTTGGTCATTATGGACTTTATTCCAGATGTGATGGAAAGCCGCTGGAAGATTTTGAGCAGAAGAGTGATATCATGTGACTTAGGTTTAAAAGGATCACCCAGGCAACTGTGTAAAGAAGGAGCCAAGGATAAAAACTGAGAAATGAGTCAGGAATCTACTGAAATAAGCCACGCGAGAGAGGATGTTGGCTTACACTAGAGTGGTATCAGAACTGTTGATGAGAAGCAGTTGGATTTTGGTTTATTTCATGCTTTGTAACTCTCACAGTGCTTTACTTGTTTTCTTTCATCCTCAGGGCTGGTTTTACCCCTGCTTACAAATAAGGAATCTTGAGGCTCTGAGAGGTTTTGAACCTTACACAAGGTTACTTAGTAAGGTAGAATCATGACTTTCACCATGTCTTTTGATTCTCAGTCCTGTTCTTTTTTCTAAGCTGTTACCAGAAATTCATAGTCTTTTAAAAAAAAATGTCCAATTCAAAGATTTATAAGATTGAGGAAATTAAATTAAACACATGTACTAGCTTGTGATACTATATTAGTTATCTACTGCTGGATAACAGATGACCACAAACGTAGCAGTTTAAAAAAACACAAATTTATTATCTCAGTGTCTGTGGATCAGGAGTCTAGTCACGGCTTAGCTAGATTATCTGCTTTGGGTCTCACAAGGCTGCAGCCAACGTTGGGTTGGCTGAGGGCTATGATCTCATCTGAGGCCTGATTGCTAGTTACTGTGAAGATCTTTTAATATTGCTTCTGGTGTGTGAGATGGGGACAAAAACGGTTGAAGTCATATAATGAAGTTTAGTATGTCAGCCATCTAACAAAAGGAATTTTTGACTGTTTTTGCTGCCCAAAGGAAAGAATTCTATTAAAGAACGGTGCCCTTGTCTTTTTTCCCTGTAGGATCTCTCCCTTTTTACTTCAACTTTAGATGTATATGCTTAGCATTTGGAGTGTTAAAAATTTGTTCATTCCATTCTATAAGAATCTTGGTATCCAGACGGTGTGTTGGTGGGTGTTATCTGGCTCCTCATTTTGCTGCCACTGCTAAACACACTAATTATGCCTGTTAATGGTTATTTTCCATTTCACTTTTACTTTTGTTCTTAGTCCAGTGCCAGTGTGATATTTTGTAGCTTCTTTGACTGCTGAATTAAGAAAATTAACTTTGGAACCAACTTCTGGGTTCAGGGAAAAAACCACTCTGAACAGTGATCTGAATCTCCAGTCCTGTAGCTTTTCCAAATTTTACTACAGTTTAGTTGATTATTCTGAACTAGTCTTCCATTTTATGACATACAGCAGAGGAAAATGGACTTTAAAAATCTGGTCTTGGTACTCTCTTCCACTAATAAATTATCCTGTTAGTCTGTTTCTTTGTGCTTTCTGCTTTACTTACTTTAGGACTTTTGCTTACAAAATTGACAGACTGGGTAATTTAAACCAACCCTCCCTTAAGGTCAATTAGAAAAACTGGAGGGAAAAAGTCTGTTTTGAAGGTACTTGTGAGCTAACAACGTACTGAAGAATTACCAGGCCAAAGAGATTGCAGTTGTTACACTCTGTTTTACACTAAAACAAATCTAAGTTGCTTGGATGAGGCATAAAAGATGCACCTGCGATGTCTTGTGCCAGAGAACAGAAAACCAATCAAAGGCTACTGGGGTCATGTGTAAATAATAGAGGAGTCAACACTGGACAATTTGACCATCAAAAAGAATGATGATTGAAATGGATTAAAAACATCAGATATATAAACTTCTATGAGTTCATAATGATACTCGTTGAAAAAAACTAGTTGGTAAACAGCAGGTTGACAGGGTAAAGGGAAAGAATCAAACATTATTATGCCTTTTCTAAACCAGTTGTATTTCAGGGTAACTAAATAGTTGAATGAAGGAGAGTTTTTCCATATGGAATAATGATACCTAATAAATATAGAAGGAATGATGCAATTAGAAAAGCTAACATTTTGGAATATCTAATGAAATAATTGATTGCAGCAAAGATTATAGCTTACTGAACCATTAGGTAAGAAGTTGATAAGGAACTTTGTGCTGGATGGATCAGGCTGATGACACCTGAATCCACTGATTAATCTTAACATCACTAAAAGTGGGCGAAACAGGCATTATATCCTTCCCAGTGTGATGTAATCAGAACTACAAAGCCCTATCCTTAAGATCTAATCTTACCGAAGAAAATTGAACCTGAAATCTATTTAAGCTTTTCTAACTGCCAGTTTATAGGGAATACAAGGTGAATAAATATTTTAAATGACACCATAAAGACATAATAAACCAAATTTAGAATGTTAGAAATTCTACAAAAAAATCCACTTTTTAAAGTAAGTGAAACATGAAAAAAAGGAGGGAGAACTGTTATAAATGTTAAAAAACGTAGGAATCATATCAGCCAAATGAAGTTGTTGGACCTTGTTTATATTTTGATTCAAATAAACTGTTACAAAAACACAATTTTTGTGACTACCTGGGAAAATTGAACATGGATAAGGTATTAGGTTTAAGAAGTTCTTGATTTTATTAAGTACAATAATGGTATTTTGGGTTTTTTTAACATCTTTATTGGAGTATAATTGCTTTACAATGGTGTGTTAGTTTTTGCTTTATAACAAAGAGGATCAGCTATACATATACATATATTCCCATATCTCCTCCCTCTTGCATCTCCCTCCCACCCTCCCTATCCCACCCCTCTAGGCGGTCACAAAGCACCGAGCTGATCTCCCTGTGCTATGTGGCTATTCCCACTAGCTATCAATTTTACATTTGGTAGTGTATATATGTCCATGCCACTCTCTCACTTTGCCCCAGCTTACCCTTCCCCCTCCCCGTGTACTCAAGTCCATTCTGTACGTCTGCGTCTTCATACTTGTCCTGCTCCTAGGTTCTTCGGAGCCTCTTTTTTTTTTTTTTTTTTTTAGATTCCATATATATGTGTTAGCATACGGTATTTGTTTTTCTCTTTCTGACTTCACTCTGTATGACACACTCTAGGTCCATCCACCTCACTACAAATAACTCAATTTTGTTTCTTTTTATGGCTAAGTAATATTCCATTCTATATATGTGCCACATGTTCTTTTTCCATTCATCTGTCGATGGACACTTGGTTGCTTCCATGTCCTGGCTATTGTAAACAGAGCTGTGATGAGCATTGTGGTACATGACTCCTTTTATTTTTTTTATTATTTATTATTATTTTTTTCATTTCATATCAGTTTTATTCTATTTTTTGCCTTTTTTCTGTTTTTTTATTAGTTTCTGCTTTATAACAAATTGAATCAGCTATACATATACATCTGTTCCCATATCCCTTCCCTCTTGCATCTCCCTCCCTCCCACCCTCCCTATTCCACCCCTCCAGTTGGTCACAAAGCACCGAGCTGATCTCCCTGTGCTATGCGGCTGCTTCCCACCAGCTATCTACCTTACGTTTGGTAGTGTATATATGTCCATGCCTCTCTCTTGCTTTGTCACAGCTTACCCTTCCCCCTCCCCATATCCTCAAGTCCATTCTCAAGTAGGTCTGTGTCTTTATTCCTCTTTTATCCCTAGGTTCTTCATGATATTTTTTTTTCCTAAATTCCATATATATGTGTTAGCATACGGTATTTGTCTTTCTCTTTCTGACTTACTTCACTCTGTGTGACAGACTCTAGGTCTATCCACCTCATTACAAATAGCTCAATTTCGTTTCTTTTTATGGCTGAGTAATATTCCATTGTATATATGTGCCACATCTTCTTTATCCATTCATCAGATGATGGACACTTAGGTTGTTTCCATCTCCGGGCTATTGTAAATAGAGCTGCAATGAACATTTTGGTACATGACTCTTCTTGAATTATAGTTTTCTGAGGGTATATGCTCAGTAGTGGGATTGCTGGGTCGTATAGTAGTTCTGCTCTTAGTTTTTTAAAGAACCTCCATACTGTTCTCCATAGTGGCTATAACAATTTACATTCCCACCAACAGTGCAAGGGGGTTCCCTTTTCTCCACACCCTCTCCAGCATTTCTTGTTTATAGATTTTTTTGTTGATGGCCATTCTGACTGGTGTGAGATGATACCTCTTTGTAGTTTTGATTTGCATTTCTCTAATCATTAGTGATGTTGAGCATCTTTTCATGTGTTTGTTGGCAATCTGTATATCTTCTTTGGAGAAATGTCTGTTTAGGTCTTCTGCCCATTTTTGGATTGGGTTGTTTGTTTTTTTGATATTGAGCTGCATGAGCTGCTTGTAAATTTTGGAGATTAATCCTTTGTCAGTTGCTTCATTTGCAAATATTTTCTCGCATTCTGAGGGTTGTGTTTTGGTCTTGTTTATGGTTTCCTTTGCTGTGCAAAAGCTTTCAAGTTTCATTAGGTTCCATTTGTTTATTTTTGTTTTTATTTCCATTTCTCTAGGATGTGGGTCAAAAAGGGTCTTGCTGTGATTTATGTCATAGAGTGTGATGCCTATGTTTTGCTCTAAGAGTTTTATAATGTCTGGCCTTACATTTAGGTCTTTAATCCATTTTGAGCTTATTTTTGTGTATGGTGTTAGGGAGTGTTCTAATTTCATTCTTTTACATGTAGCTGTCCAGTTTTTCCAGCACCACTTACTGAAGAGGCTACCTTTTCTCTACTGTATATTCTTGCCTCCTTTATCAAAAATAAGGTGACCTGGGACAATAAAGTCAGCCTTCTCACAGGCATGGACTAAGTGGCCCTTAGGGTGTAAGTTTTTCAAAATAAGAAAAAGTCTTAGGATTTACAGAAGTGGAGAGAGGAAGCCAGCAGATGTGAAGCCCACAAGGTCCATGAAACGCCACTCTCGAAATCATCCTGCTTGGTCTGAGGAGCTTGTGTCTTCAGGAGGGATGGGCCAGGCTGGGGCTCGTGGACAGCTGCTGCCCAACCCCACTGAACACAGTGCTTTCATGGGGTGTTCAGCTCATGGGTGGAGGTGGAATAAGAGACTGAAAGAAGTTTTTCCAACTTTAAGGTAAATTAAAGTCACATTTGAAAAAAAAAAAACGTGACCATATGTATGTGGGTTTATCTCTGGGCTTTCTGTTCTGTTCCATTGATCTATATTTCTGTTTTTGTGCCAGTACCAAACGTTCTTAATTACTGTAGCTTTGTAGTATAGTCTGAAGTCTGGGAGCCTGATTCCTCCAACTCCATTTTTCTTTTTCAAGATCGCTATGGCTATTTGGGATCTTTGGTGTTTCCATACAAATTGTGAAATTTTTTGTTCCAGTTCTGTGAAAAATGCCAGTGGTAGTTTGATAGGGATTGCATTGAATCTGTAGATTGCTTTGGGTAGTAGAGTCATTTTCACAATGTTGATTCTTCCAATCCAAGAAAATGGTATATCTCTCCATCTATTTGTATCATCTTTAATTTCTTTCATCAGTGTCTTATAGTTTTATGCATACAGGTGTTTTGTCTCCTTAGGTAGGTTTATTCCTAGGTATTTTATTCTTTTGGTTGCAATGATAAATTAGAGTGTTTCCTTAATTTCTCTTTCAGATTTTTCATCATTAGTGTACAGGAATGCAAGAGATTTCTGTGCATTAATTTTGTATCCTGCTACTTTACCAAATTAATTGATTAGGTCTAAAAGTTTTCTGGTAGCATCTTTAGGATTCTCTATGTATAGTATCATGTCATCTGCAAACAGTGACAGCTTTACTTATTCTTTTCCAATTTGGATTCCCTTTATTTCTTTTTCTTCTCTGATTGCTGTGGCTAAAACTTCCATAACTATGTTGAATAATAGTGGTGAGACTGGACAACTTTGTCTTGTTCCTGATCTTAGAGGAAATGCTTTCAGTACTTCACCATTGAGAATGATGTTGGCTGTGGGTTTGTCATATATGCCCTTTCTTACGTTGAGGTAAGTTCCCCCTATGCTTACTTTCTGGAGGGCTTTTATCGTAAATCGGTGTTGAATTTTGTCAAAAGCTTTTTCTGCCTCTGTTGACATGATCATATGGTTTTTCTCCTTCATTTTGTTAATACGGTTTATCACATTGATTGATTTGCGTATATTGAAGAATCCTTGCATTCCTGGGATAAACCCCACTTGATCATAGTGTATGACCCTTTTAATGTGCTTTTGGATTCTGTTTGCTAGTGTTTTGTTGAGGATTTTTGCATCTGTGTTCATCAGAGATATCAGCCTGTAGTTTTCTTTCTTTGTGAAATCTTTGTCTGGTTTTGGTATCAAGGTAATGTGGCCTCGTAGAATGAGTTTGGGAGTGTTCCTCCCTCTGCTATATTTTGGGAGAGTTTGAGAAGGATAAGTATTAGCTCTTCCATAAATGTTTCGTAGAATTCACCTGTGAAGCCATCCAGTCTGGGGCTTTTGTTTGTTGGAAGATTTTTAATCACAGTTTCAATTTGAGTGCTTGTGATTGGTCTGTTTATATTTTCTATTTCTTCCTGGTTCAGTCTTGGAATGTTGTGCTTTTCTAAGAATTTGTCCATTTCTTTGTGGTTGTCCATTTCATTGGCCTATAGTTGCTTGTAGTAATCTCTCATGATCCTTTGTATTTCTGCAGTGTCACTTGTTACTTCTCCTTTCTCATTTCTAATTCTATTGATTTGAGTCTTCTCCCTTTTTTTCCTGGTGAGTCTGGCTAATGGTTTATCACTTTTCTTTGTCTTCTCAAAGAACCAACTTGTAGTTTTATTGATCTTTGCTACTGTTTCCTTCATTTCTTTTTCATTTATTTCTGATCTGATCTTTATGATTTCTTTCCTTCTGCTAACTTTGGGGGTTTTTTGTTCCTTTTTCTCTAATTGCTTTAGATGTAACGTTAGGTTGTTTATTTGAGATGTTTCTTGAGTTAGGATTGTATTGCTATAAACTTCCTTCTTAGAACTGCTTTTGCTGCATCCCATAGGTTTTGGGTCGTCATGTTTTCATTGTCATTTGTTTCTAGGTATTTTTTAATTTCCTCTTTGATTTCTTCAGTGATCTCTTGGTTATTTAGTAGTGTGTTGTTTAGCCTCCATGTGTTTTTTTTTTTTGCGGTACGCAGGCCTCGCACTGTTGTGGCCTCTCCCGTTGCAGAGCACAGGCTCCGGATGCGCAGGCTCAGCGGCCATGGCTCATGGGCCTATCTGCTCCATGGCATATGGGATCTTTCTGGACCGGGGCATGAACCCGTGTCCCCTGCATCAGCAGGCAGACTCTCAACCACTGCGCCACCAGGGAAGCCCATGTATTTGTATTTTTTACAGATTTTTTCCTGTAGTTTATATCTAGTCTCATAGCACTGTGGTCAGAAAAGATACTTGATATGATTTCAATTTTCTTAAATTTACTGAGGCTTGATTTGTGACCCAAGATATTTTCTATCCTGGAGAATGTACCATGAGCCCTTGAGAAGACAGTGTGTTCTGTTGTTTTTGGATGGAATGTGCTATAAATACCAGGTAAGTCCATCCTGTTTAATGTATCATTTAAAGCTTCTGTTTCCTTATTTATTTTCATTTTGGATGATCTGTCCATTGGTGAAGGTGGGGTGTTAAATTCCCTTACTATGATTGTGTTACTTTCAATTTCCCCTTTTATGGTTGTTAGCATTTGCCTTATGTGTTGAGGTGCTCCTTGTTGGTGCATAAATATTTACAATTCTTATATCTTCTTCTTGGATCGATCCCTTGATCATTACGTAGTGTCCTTCTTTGTCTCTTGTAATAGTCTTTTTTTTTTTTTTAATTTTTTATTTTTTTGCATTACGCGGGCCTCTCACTGTTGTGGCCTCTCCCGTTGCGGAGCACGGGCTCCGGACGCGCAGGCTCAGCGGCCATGGCTCACGGGCCCAGCCGCTCCGCGGCATGTGGGATCTTCCCGGACCGGGGCACGAACCCGTGTCCCCTGCATCGGCAGGCGGACTCGCAACCACTGCGCCACCAGGGAAGCCCAATAGTCTTTATTTTAAAGGCTCTTTTTTCTGATATGAGAATTGCTACTCCAGCTTTCTTTGGATGTCCATCTGTATGGAATATCTTTTTCCATCCCCTCACTTTCAGTCTGTATGTGTCCCTAGGTCTGAAGTGGGTCTCTTGTAGACAGCATATATATGGGTCTTGTTTTTGTATCCATTCAGCCAGTCTGTGTCTTTTGGTGGGAGCATTTAATCCATTTACATTTAAGGTAATTATCGATATGTATGTTCCTTTTACCATTTTCTTAATTATTTTGGGTTTGTTATTGTAGGTCTTTTCCTTCTCTTGTGTTTCCTGCCTAGATAAGTTCCTTTAGCATTTATTGTAAAGCTTGTTTGGTGGTGCTCAATTCTCTTAGCTTTTGCTTGTCTGTAAAGGTTTTAATTTCTGTGTCAAATCTGAATGAGATCCTTGCTGGATAGAGTATTCTTGGTTGTAGGTGTTTCCCTTTCATCACTTTAACTGTGTCCTGCCACTCCCTTCTGGCTTGCAGAGTTTCTGCTGAAAGATCAGCTGTTAACCTTATGGGGATTCCCTTGTATGTTGTGTTTCTCCCTTGCTGCTTCTAATATTCTTTCTTTGTATTTAATTTTTGACAGTTTGATTAATATGTGTCTTGGCATGTTTCTCCTTGTATTTATCCTGTATGGGTCTCTCTGCACTTTCTGGACTTGATTGACTCTTTCCTTTCCCATGTTAGGGAAGTTTTCAACTATAATCTCTTCAAATATTTTGTTAGTCCCTTTCTTTTTCTCTTCTCCTCAGACTCCTATAATTCATGTTTGTGCGTTCGTTTAATGTTGTCCCAGAGTTCTCTGACACTGTCCTCAATTCTTTTCATTCTTTTTTCTTTATTCTGCTCTTTGGTAGTTATTTCCATTATTTTATCTTACAGGTCACTTTTCTGTTCTTCTGCCTCAGTTATTCTATTGATTCCTTCTAGAGAATTTTTAATTTCATTATTTGTGTTGTTCATCACTGTTTGTTTGCTTTTTAGTTCTTCTGGGTCCCTGTTAAACATTTCTTGTATTTTCTCAATTCTGTTTCCAAGATTTTGGATCATCTTTACTATCATTACTCTGAATTCTTTTTAGGTAGACTGCCTATTTCCTATTCAATTATTTCGTCTGCTGGGTTTTTACCTTGCTTCTTCATCTGCTGTGTGTTTCTCTGCCTTCTCATTTTGTTTAACTTGCTGTGTTTGGGGTTTCCTTTTCTCAGGCTGCAGGTTCGTAGTTCCTGTCGTTTTTGGTGTCTGCCCCCAGTGGCTATGGTTGGTTCAGTGGGTTGTGTAGGCTTCCTGGTTGAGGGGACTGGTGCCTGTGTTCTGGTGAATGAGGCTGGATCTTGTCTTTCTGGTGGGCAGGACCACGGCCAGTGGTGTGTTTTGTGGTGTCTGTGACCTTATTATGATTTTAGGCAGCTTCTCTGCTAATGGGTGGGGTTGTGTTCCTATCTTGCTAGTTGTTTGGCATAGGGTGTCCAGCACTGTCACTTGCTGGTCGTTGAGTGGAGCTTGGTTTTAGCATTGAGATGGAGATCTCTGGGAGAGCTTTCATCATTTGATGTTACATGGAGCCGTGAGGTTTCTGGTGGGCCAATGTCCTGAACTCGGCTCTCCCACCTCAGAGGCACAAGCCTGACACCCAGCCAGTGCACCAAGTCCCTGTCAGCCACACGGCTCAGAAGAAAAGGGAGGGAAAAAAGAAAGAAATAATAAAATAAAATAAAATAAATTTATTAAAATTTAAAAAATTATTAATAATTAAAAGAAATAAAAGTCATAAGGAAAAGAAAGAAAGAAGAGAGCATGCAAACCAATAAACAAATCAACCAATGATAACAAGCAGTAAAACTGTTCTAAAAGCAAAAAAAGGAAAAAAAAAGGGACAGACAGAACCGTAGGACAAATGGTAAAAGCAAAAGTATACAGCCATAGTCACACAAAGAAGCATATAGGTACACTCTCACAAAAAGAGAAAAGGGAAAAAAATCTATCTATCTATATATATAAAAAAAAGGAAGAGAGCAACCAAATCAATAAAGAAATCTACCAATGATAATAAACTGTGGATTCTAAACTAAGCTAAACATAAACCAGAAACCAATTAGTTGCAGAAAGCAAACCTCAAGTCTACAGTTGCTCCCAAAGTCCACTGCCTCAATTTTGGGATGATTTGTTGTCTATTCAGGTATTCCCCAGATATAGGGTACATCAAATTGATTTGGAGATTTAATCTGCTGCTCCTGAAGCTGCTGGGAGAAATTTCCCTTTCTCTTCTTTGTTCACACAGCTCCTTGGGTTCCGCTTTGGATTATGGCCCTGCCTCTGCATGTAGTTCCCCTGAGGGCCTCTGTTCTTCACTCAGACAGGACGGGGTTAAATTAGCAGCTGATTAGGGGACTCAGCCTCACTAGTCTGGGGGCAGGGAGGCATGCGGTATGCGAGGCAAGCCTGTGGCGGCAGAGGCCGGCATGACATTGCAACAGCCTAAGGCGCGCCATGTGTTCTCCCGGGGAAGTTGTCCCTGGATCATCGGACCCTGGCATTGGCAGGCTGCACAGGCTTCTGGGAAGGGAGGTGTGGATAGTGGCCTTTGCTTGCACACAATCTTCTTGGTGGCTGCAGCAGCACCCTTAGCAGTTCACGCCCATCTCTGGTGTCTGTGCTGATTGCCAGTGGCTCGCATCTGTCTCTGGAGCTCATTTAGGTGGTGCTATGAATCTCCTCTCCTCGCACACCCCAAAACAATGGTCTCTTGCCTCTTATGCAGTTCCAGACTTTTTTCCCAGACTGCCTCCCGGCTAGCTGTGGTTCCCTAGCCCCCTTCAGGCTGTGTTCAGACAGCCAACCGCAGTCCTCTTCCTGGGATCTGACCTCCGAAGCCCAAGCCTCACCTCCAGCCCCCACCTACCTTGGTGGGTGAGCAGACGAGCCTCTCAGGCTGGTTAGTGCTGGTCGGTACCAATCCTCTGTGCGGCAGTCTCTCCACTTTGCCCTCTGCACCCCTGTTTCTGTGCTCTCCTCCATGGCTCCGAAGTTTCCCCCACCGCCACCCCCTGTCTCCACCAGTGAAGGGGCTTCCTAGTGTGTGGAAACTTTTCCTCCTTCACATCTCCCTCCCAGAGGTGTAGGTCATGTCCCTATTCTTTTTTTTTTTTTTAAACATCTTTATTGGAGTATAACTGCTTTACAACGGTGTGTCCCTATTCTTTTGTCTCTGTTTTTTCTTTTTTCTTCTGCCCTACCCAGGTACGTGAGGAGTTTGTTGCCTTTTGGGAAGTCTGAGGTCTTCTGCCAGCGTTTAGTAGGTGTTCTGTAGGAGTTATTCCACATGTAGATGTATTTCTGATGTATTTGTGGGGAGGAAGGTGATCTCCACGTCTTACCCCTCTGCCATCTTGAAGGTCTCTCTGTGGGTTGTTTTAAAAAGTCCTTATGTGTTAGGATGTATACTGAAGTATTTTTGCAAGATAAATGCTTCATGAGGTGAATATGAAATAAAATAGACGTTGCATAGATTGCAGCCCAGCTTCCAGTTGTCTGGGCAGCCAAAAACATGAAAATTTCTGACATTGCATTTTAGGTGCTTATATCCCCACATGCCTGACAGATGCAAATAGAAATATTCTCAAGCAGAAGATAACATTATTCTAGGTCTCAAATTATTTGTATAACATGTTTTTCAAATGTAAAGTTAACCCAATAGAGTTTATAGAATACCATACTCTGCAACTGAAGAATTCACATTCTTTTCAAGCACATGGAATGTTTACAAAAACAATAAGAAGTGAAATCTTACTGTTCTTTTACCACAGTGCAGTTAAACTAGAAATCGATACAGTAACATAACTAGTAATTCCCCTGGATAATGCAGGTGAATTTCTTCATGTCATCAGGGTAGGGACTTCTTAAAACAGGATACAGAATGCATAGGTATAAAGGGAAAGATTGATAAAGATTGACTTGAGAAATTTAGAAAGCATTTTCATTACCTAGATCAGGGATTGGCAAACTTTTTTCTGTAAAGGGCCAATTACTCTGGCACTACTATCTTTGTCCCAGCTACTCATCTCTTCCCTTGTAGCATGAAAGTGAACAAAGGACAATATTTTAATGATGTGTAATAAATAATAAGTGAAACTTTATATATAAAAATAGATAGTGGGCAAGAATTGGCATGTGGACCATAGTTTGCAGCTATTTGACATAGATCATCAAATAAGGAGAAGATACATCTCACCATAGGAGAAGATATTTGCAATACATATAACTGACAAAGGACTTGTATCCATAATGAACTCCTGCAAATCAATATGAAAAAGACCAACAACCCAGTTTAAAAAATTTGCAGGAAACTTGAATAGGTACTTTTCTAGAGAGGAAATCCAAACGTCCAGTAAACATATGTTAATATGCTAAGCTTTGTTAGTTATCAGAGACACGCAATTTGAAACCACAACAAGGTTACATTAAATAGCAACTAGGCTCACTTAAAGACTGACAAAACTAAGCATTTATGAGCTTGTGGAGCAACAGGGGCTCTCATACCCTATAATGTTGATGATATGCATACTCTGACCAAGCAGTTCTCCTAGATTTATTCTCATATGAACTAAAAGACATGTAATAATGTTCATTAAACTCGTAATATTCATAATTGTCCCAAACTGCAGACAACACAAGTGTCCTTTAACAATAGAATGGATGAAACTGGTTAATTCATAAAATGGAATATTAGACAACAATAAAAAGGAGCAGGCAGCTACATTCTACAATATGTTTGAACCTCACTAATATAATGTTGAGCAACAGAAGCCAGTTACAAAAGAACGTACATTATATGATTCTAATTATATAAAGTTCTGAAATAAGCAAAATGAAATAATAGTTACTTTAGTATAATACTATATATTATATATAATATAATAAAAAATTTTATATAATGATAGGGATGCTTAGTTGGCTGGTAAGAGTGAAAAGAAAAGTGAAAAGACAGAGATGATTTTCATGAAAGTCAGGATTGAAAAGTCTCAGCAACTTGAACTTTCAAGGAGGATGTAGTTAGTTGAGGCAGGCCAGTGATTCCACAGTAATAAACAAGGTAAAACTGGGTAAGTTCCAAAACTCCTGTTTTTAAAAGCCTCAGAAAATGGAAGCTGTTTGGGGACAGGAGGTGATTAATCTTATTTATCTTTGTATCTCCCACAGCTCTTGGTGCCTTGCCTTTCACATAGGTAGTTCAATTAATAATGAATGAATGAAAATAGAGTGAGAGGGAAAAGGCACATATCTGGAATGGAAGATGGAGAAAAATGTTTGCTCTTTACCATAGTCAAAGTTTAAGGAGAAAGGAGTATATTATCTGGGTACCCAAGGGAGAGAGGCTTGTCACACTGTATCCTTCGTAGAGCCTAAGGTATTATGCTATAAGTATTTGATGTTCTTGTTTAAGTCATCTGTTAAATATATATGTGTATGATATATGATATGCGTTTTAAAACACACCCATTATTTATAATGCTTTGGGACATTAAATTTTTCTGTCTTATAGTCTTACCTCTTGTTATCTTTTGTACTTTTCTCATAATGAAATTTTCAGGAAGCTGTTGATGCTGGTTTGTTACCTTTGGAATCCTAGAACTTTAGCACAGGAAATGACCTTATATAGAATTTGCTATTTCCTCATGATTAGATTGAGGTTTTACAGAAGTGATCTTGTATCCTTCTGATTGTCATATTGTGAGGTACATAGTATTGCTGTGTCTTGTTGCTAGTGATGTTAATCTTGATCTCTTGGTTAAGCTGTTGGCTACTGGGTTTCTCCACTTTTTATTTTCCCTCTGTAATTGTAAAGTATTTTGGAGATACTTTGAAACTACATCGTTATGCCGTTTCTTCTCAGACTTTCACGTCTGATTTTGGCATTCATTGGTGGATCTTGGCTGCAGCAGTGATTACTGTGATGTTTACTAATTGTGCCATTTGTATTTCCTTTGTTCCTTCTACAGTTATCAGTTGGAAATATGTAAAGAGTTCTCCCTCTTTTATTTATTCATGCCAATAAGAACTCTTGGATATTTATTTTATTCTATGGGTTATAATCCAATGCTGTTATTACTTTGTTGCTCAAATTGTTCCAGTGTTAGCCATTGAGAGTTCCTTCTGGTTGGCTCCTGTGTCTTTCGGACATGCCCCATCTTTTTTCAAGCACTTCCTTGTTTGCTGCCATCATAAGTAGTTCAAGGATCATTTTGTATTTTCTATTGGAGAGTGGTATTTAGAAACTCAGATCTGGGTGTTAAGTGTGCTTTCTGCTACTGAGGTGATGGATGTTGATGATGTGGTTTTTATTTGGGAGTGGAGGATATAATGTTGTTTGTCCATGTTTCTTGGTGCTTATGTGTGAGAGCTTTTGTAAGGCATTGCTTCCCAATCCTTTTCACGTCATGGTACATGCTGAAAATGGTGTTTTTCCAGCATGTTGAAGTAAACTGGAGGAGACTGGAAATCCTGAGTAAAGCTGCTCAAGTCAAAGGTTACCCTTCTGGAACCACTTGAAAGGCACAAGAGAAGAGCATCTCCTACCTAGGGTACATTCATCAGAGTAGAATTGCTAGTTACAGGGAATATATTTGACTCTCCATGGTGGTTGTAGCAATTCACATTCCCACCTAGAGAGTTATTATTATTATCATTATTTATTTTTTTGTGTGGTACGTGGGCCTCTCATTGCTGTGGCCTCTCCTGTTGCGGAGCACAGGCTCCGGATGCGCAGGCTCAGCGGCCATGGCTCACAGGCCCAGCCGCTCCACGGCATGTGGGATCCTCCCGGACCAGGGCACGAACCCGCGTCCCCCGCATCAGCAGGCAGACTCTCAACCACTGCACCACCAGGGAAGCCCCGAGAGTGATTATTTTTCCCAGTAACATTTTTCCTAATACTTGCCTTTGTGAAACTTCATTTATTTATTTTTAAAATTTATTTTGGTTGCGCTGGATCTTAGTTGCAGCAGGCAGGCTCCTTAGTTGCAGCACATGTGCTTATTAGTTGTGGCCAGTGGGCTTGTTAGTTGCAGCTCATGGGTTCCTTAGTTGTGGTATGCGAACTCTCAGTTGTGGCATGCATGGGGATCTAGTTCCCTGACCAGGAATTGAACCTGGGCCTACTGCATTGGGAGCTTGGAATCTTAACCACTGCGCCACCAGGGAAGTCCCATGAAACTTTAAATTATTTGCCAATAAATAGATATAAAATCACTTTCAGTCATGATGCTGTCAGTTGTCAAATTAGCTATCCCTCCCACTTTTAAATCAATTACACATTTGAAAAGCAAGTCCTCTGTGTCTTTGCAAAAATAACTGATAAAAATGTCTAACAGACTTCCGGGTAAGATGGCGGAAGATTAAGACACGGAGATCACTTTCCTCCCCATGGATACACCAGAAATACAGCTACACGTGGAACAACTCCTACAGAACACCTACTGAACGCTGGCAGAAGACCCCAGACCTCCCAAAAGGCAAGAAACTCCCCACATACCTGGGTAGGGCAAAGCGGAGAGATTCCCGCACAGAGGATCGGTGCCGAGCGGCACTCACCAGCCCGAGAGGCTTGTCTGCTCGCCCGCCGGGGCGAGCGGCGCTGGAAGCTGAGGCTCGGGCTTTGGTCAGAGCGCAGGGAAAGGACTGGGGCTGGCGGCGAGAACTCAGCCTGAAGGGGGCTAATGTGCCACAGCTAGCCGGGAGGGAGTCCGGGAAAACTCTGGAGCTGCCGAAGAGGCAAGAGACTTTTTCTTCCCTCTTGGTTTCCTGGTGCGCGAGGAGAGGGGATTAAGAGCGCTGCTTAAAGGAGCCCCACAGACAGGTGCGAGTGCGGCTGAAAGCTCAGAGCCCAGTGACGGGCGTGGGACGCTGGGGCTGCTGCTGCCGCCGCCAAGTAGCCTGTCTGCGAGCGCAGGACACTGGCCACACTGCCCTTCCAGGAGCCTGTGCAGCCCGCCACTGCCGGGGTCCCGGGATCCAGGGACGGCTTCCCTGGGAGAACGCACGGCGCGCCTCGGGCTGGTGCAACGGCACGCCGGCCTCTGCCGCTGCAGGCTCGCCCCGCACTCCGTGCCCTTCCCTCCCGCCCAGCCTGAGTGAGCCAGAGTCCCCGAAGAGGCTGCTCCTTTAACCCTGTCCTGTCTGAGCGAAGAACAGACGCCCTCTGGCGACCTACACGCAGAGGCGGGGCCAAATCCAAAGCTGAGACCCAGGAGCTGTGAGAACAAAGAAGAGAAAGGGAAATCTCTCCCAGCAGCCTCAGAAGCAGTGGATTAAGGCTCCACAATCAACTTGATGTACCCTGCATCTGTGGAATACATGAATAGACAACAAATCATCCCAAATTGAGGAGCCAGGAGTCAGTGCTGTGCCTCTCAGGTGGGAGAGCCAACTTCAGGACACTGGTCCACAAGAGACCTCCCAGCTCCACATAATATCAAAGGGCGAAAATCTTCCAGAGATCTCCATCTCAACACCAGCACCCAGCTTCACTCAACGACCAGCAAGCTACAGTGCTGGACACCCTATGCCAAACAACAAGCAAGACAGGAATACAATGCCACCCATTAGCAGAGACGTGGCCTAAAATCATAAAAAGTCCGCAGACACCCCAAAACACACCACCAGACGTGGACCTGCCCACCAGAAACACAAGATCCAGCCTCATCCACCAGAACACAGGCACTAGACCCCTCCACCAGGAAGCCTACACAACCCACTAAACCAACCTTAGCCACTGGGGACAGACACCAAAAACAACGGGAACTACGAACCTGCAGCCTGCAAAAAGGAGACCACAAACACAGTAACATAAGCAAAATGAGAAGACAGAAAAACACACAGCAGGAGAAGGAGCAAGATAAAAACCCACCAGACCTAACAAATGAAGAGGTAATAGGCAGTCTACCTGAAAAAGAATTCAGAATAAGGATGGTAAAGATGATCCAAGATTCTATTTCCAAGATCCAAAATCTTGGAAATAGAATAGACAAAATGCAAGAAACAGTTAACAAGGACCTAGAAGAACTAAAGATGAATCAAGCATCGATTAAAAACACAATAAATGAAATAAAAAATACTCTAGATGGGATCAATAGCAGAATAACTGAGGCAGAAGAACGGATAAGTGAGGTGGAAGATAAAATAGTGGAAATAACTGCTGCACAGCAAAATAAAGAAAAAAGAATGAAAAGAACAGAGGACAGTCTCAGAGACCTCTGGGACAACATTAAGTGCACCAACATTCGAATTATAGGGGTTCCAGAAGAAGAAGAGAAAAAGAAAGGGACTGAGAAAATATTTGAAGACATTATAGTTGAAAACTTCCCTAATATGGGGAAGGAAATAGTTAATCATGTCCAGGAGGCACAGAGAGTCCCATACAGAATAAATCCAAGGAGAAATACGCCAAGACACATAATAATCAAACTGTCAAAAATTAAAAACAAAGAAATCATATTAAAAGCAGCAAGGCAAAAACAACATATAACACACAAGGGAATCCCCATCAGGATAACAGCTGATCTCTCAGCAGAAACTCTACAAGCCAGAAGGGAGTGGCAGGACATAATTAAAATGATGAAGGAGAAAAACCTGCAACCAAGATTACTCTACCCAGCAAGGATCTCATTCAGATTTGATGGAGAAATTAAAACGTTTACAGACAAGCAAAAGCTGAGAGAGTTCAGCACCACCAAACCAGCTTTACAACAAATGCTAAAGGAACTTCTCTAGGCAGGAAACACAACAGAAGGAAAAGACCTACAATAACGAACCCAAAACAATTAAGAAAATGGGAATAGGAACATACATATCGATAATTACCTTAAATGTAAATGGACTAAATGCTCCCACCAAAAGACACAGACTGGCTGAATGGATACAAAAACAAGACCCATATATATGCTGTCTACAAGAGACCCACTTCAGACCTAGGGACACATACAGACTGAAAGTAAGGGGATGGAAAAAGACATTCCATGCAAATGGAAACCAAAAGAAAGCTGGAGTAGCAATTCTCATATCAGACAAAATAGACTTTAAAATAAAGACTACTAGAAGAGACAAAGAAGGACACTACATAATGATCAAGGGATCGATCCAAGAAGAAGATATAACAATTGTAAATATTTATGCACCCAACATAGGAGCACCTCAATACATAAGGCAAATACTAACAGCCATAAAAGGAGAAATCGACAGTAACACAATCATAGTAGGGGACTTTATCACCCCACTTTCACCAATGGACAGATCATCCAAAATGAAAATAAATAAGGAAACACAAGCTTTAAATGATACATTAAACAAGATGGACTTAATATTTATAGGACATTCCATCCAAAAAACAACAGAATACACATTTTTCTCAAGTGCTCATGGAACATTCTCCAGGATAGACCATATCTTGGGTCACAAATCAAGCCTTGGTAAATTTAAGAAAATTGAAATTGTATCAAGTATCTTTTCTGACCACAATGCTATGAGACTAGATATCAATTACAGGAAAAGAGCTGTAAAACATACAAACACATGGAGGCTAAACAATACACTACTTAATAACGAAGTGATCACTGAAGAAATCAAAGAGGAAATTAAAAAATACCTAGAAACAAATGACAATGGAGACACGATGACCCAAAACCTATGGGATGCAGCAAAAGCATTTCTAAGAGGGAAGTTTATAGCAATACAATCCTACCTTAAGAAACAGGAAACATCTCGAATAAACAACCTAACCTTGCACCTAAAGCAATTAGAGAAAGAAGAACAAAAACATCCCAAAGTTAGCAGAAGGAAAGAAATCATAAAAATCAGATCAGAAATAAATGAAAAAGAAATGAAAGAAATGATAGCAAAGATCAATAAAACTAAAAGCTGGTTCTTTGAGAAGATAAACAAAATTGATAAACCATTAGCCAGACTCATCAAGAGAAAAAGGGAGAAGACTCAAATCAATAGAATTAGAAATGAAAAGGAGAAGTAACAACTGACACTGCAGAAATACAAAAGATCATGAGAGATTACTATAAGCAACTCTATGCCAATAAAATAGACAACCTGGAAGAAATGGACAAATTCTTAGAAATGCACAACCTGCCAAGACTGAATCAGGAAGAAATAGAAAATATGAAGAGACCAATCACAAGCACTGAAATTGAAACTGTGATAAAAAATCTTCCAACAAACAAAAGCCCAGGACCAGATGGCTTCACAGGCGAATTCTATCAAGCATTTAGAGAAGAGCTAACACCTATCCTTCTCAAACTCTTCCAAAATATAGCATAGGGAGGAACACTCCCAAACTCATTCTACGAGGCCACCATCACCTTGATACCAAAACCAGACAAGTATGTCACAAAGAAAGAAAACTACAGGCCAATATCACTGATGAACATAGATGCAAAAATCCTCAACAAAATACTAGCAAACAGAATCCAACAGCACATTAAAAGGATCATACACCATGATCAAGTGGGGTTTATTCCAGGAATGCAAGGATTCTTCAATATAGGCAAATCAATCGACGTGATACACCATATTAACAAATTGAAGGAGATAAACCATATGATCATCTCAATAGATGCAGAGAAAGCTTTCGACAAAACTCAACACCCATTTATGATAAAAACCCTGCAGAAAGTCGGCATAGAGGGAACTTTCCTCAACATAATAAAGGCCATATATGACAAACCCACAGCCAGCATCGTCCTCAATGGTGAAAAACTGAAACCATTTCCACTAAGATCAGGAACAAGACAAGGTTGCCCACTCTCACCACTCTTATTCAACATAGTTTTGGAAATTTTAGCCACAGCAGTCAGAGAAGAAAAGGAAATAAAAGGAATCCAAATTTGAAAAGAAGAAGTAAAGCTGTCACTGTTTGCAGATGACATGATACTATACGTAGAGAATCCCAAAGATGCTACCAGAAAACTACTAGAGCTAATCAATGAATTTGGTAAAGTTGCAGGATACAAAGTTAATGCACAGAAATCTCTGGCATTCCTATATACTAATGATGAAAAATCTGAAAGTGAAATCAAGGAAACACTCCCATTTACCATTGCAACAAAAAGAATAAAATATCTAGGAATAAACCTACCTAAGGAGACAAAAGACCTGTATGCAGAAAATTATAAGACACTGATGAAAGAAATTAAAGATGATACAAATAGATGGAGAGATGTACCATATTCTTGGATTGGAAGAATCAACATTGTGAAAATGACTCTACTACCTAAAGCAATCTACAGATTCAATGCAATCCCTATCAAACTACCACTGGCATTTTTCACAGAACTAGAACAAAAAATTTCACAATTTGTATGGAAACACAGAAGACCCCGAATAGCCAAAGCAATCTTGAGAACGAAAAATGGAGCTGGAGGAATCAGGCTCCCTGACTTCAGACTATACTACAAAGCTACAGTAATCAAGACAGTATGGTACTGGCACAAAAACAGAAAGATAGATCAATGGAACAGGATAGAAAGCCCAGAGATAAACCCACGGACATATGGTCACCTTATCTTTGATAAAGGAGGCAGGAACGTACAGTCGAGAAAGGACAGTGTCTTCAAGAAGTGGTGCTGGGAGAACTGGACAGGGACATGTAAAAGTATGAGATTAGATCACTCCCTAACACCATACACAAAAATAAGCTCAAAATGGATTAAAGACCTAAATGTAAAGCCAGACACTATCAAACTCCTAGAGGAAAATATAGGCAGAACACTCTATGACATAAATCACAGCAAGATCCTTTTTGACACACCTCCTAGAGAAATGGAAATAAAGACAAAAATAAACACATGGGACCTAATGAAACTTCAAAGCTTTTGCACAGCAAAGGAAACCATAAACAAGACCAAAAGACAACCCTCAGAATGGGAGAAAATATTTGCAAATGAAGCAACTGACAAAGGATTAATCTCCAAAATTTATAAGCAGCTCATGCAGCTCAATAGCAAAAAAACAAACAACCCAATCCAAAAATGGGCAGAAGACCTAAATAGACATTTCTCCACAGAAGATATACAGACTGCCAACAAACACATGAAAGGATGCTCAACATCTTTACTCATTAGAGAAATGCAAATCAAAACTACAATGAGATATCATCTCACACCAGTCAGAATGGCCATCATCAAAAAATCTAGAAACAATAAATTCTGGAGAGGGTGTGGAAAAAAGGGAACACTCTTGCACTGCTGGTGGGAATGTGAATTGGTACAGCCACTATGGAGAACGGTATGGAGGTTACTTAAAAAACTACAAATAGAACTACCATATGACCCAGCAATCCCACTACTGGGCATATACCCTGAGAAAACCATAATTCAAAAAGAGACTTGTACCAAAATGTTCATAGCAGCCCTATTTACAATAGCCTGGAGATGGAAACAACCTAAGTGTCCATCATCGGATGAATGGGTAAAGAAGATGTGGCACATATATACAATGGAATATTACTCAGCCATAAAAAGAAATGAAATTGAGCTATTTGTAATGAGGTGGATCGACCTAGAGTCTGTCATACAGAGTGAAGTAAGTCAGAAAGAGAAAGACAAATACTGTATGCTGACACATATATATGGAATTTAAGAAAAAAAATGTCATGAAGGGCATAGGAGTAAGACAGGAATAAAGACACAGACCTTCTAGAGAATGGACTTGAGGATATGGGGAGGGGGAAGGGTAAGCTGTGACAAAGTGAAAGAGCGGCATGGACATATATACACTACCAAACATAAGGTAGATAGCTAGTGGGAAGCAGCTGCATAGCACAGGGAGATCAGCTCGGTGCTTTGTGACCGCCTGGAGGGGTGGGATAGGGAGGGTGGGAGGGAGACGCAAAAGGGAGGGGATATGGGAACATATGTATATGTATAACTGACTAAATTTGTTATAAAGCAAAAAATTAAAAAAAAAATAAAGCACTATATGAAATGTAAAAAAAAAAAAAAAGTGTCTAACAGGCTAGAGCCATACAGAAGAAACCTATAATACTTTACCTTTACATCAGTGGTTTAATGCTGGAATCTTGATGAATTATGATTATGATTATCCTAATCTAGTAACCCTTTAGTTTGTTATTAGTAGCTCAGTCTAAGCTGGGTCCCAATTAGTACCACATCCGTTTTGGTAAACATTTTATAACAGGTTTATTGAGGTATAGCTTACTACATACCATAAAGTTATGATATAAAGATTCAAGGTGTTTCATATGGCAATTCTAACTTCTTAATTATTAGTGAATTTATCAGTTGTGCCACCATCACCATGATCCACTTCTAGAACACTTCCATCATCACAGAAACTTCCCTCATGCTTAATTCTAGTCAGTCCATTCTCACTCTGTGACACAACTTCTGACCTTCTTTCTGTTTCTCTTGTTTTGCTTTTTATACAGATTTCATATAAGTGGAATCATAACATATGTAGAATTTTGTGTTTGGATGCTTTCACTTAGCTTAATGTTTTTGAGGTTAATTTGTGTAGTTGCATGCCTTGGTAGTTCATTCCTTTTTGTAGAGCTGATTTATGTTTTATTGTATGGATATACCATATTTTCTTTATCCATTTGCCAGCTGATAGACATTCGGACCGTTTCCAGTTTTTGGCAGGTATGAATAGTGCTGTTAGGGATGTTTGTGTACAAGTCTTTGTGTGGGCATATGTCTTTATTTTTCTTGGATAAATAAACTACAAGTGGAATCTCTGAGTCCATCATAAGTGTTTGTTTACCTTTTTAAGAAACTGTCAAACTCTTTTCATAAGTGGCTTTACCATTTCACATTTCCATCAGCAGTGTGTGTGAGAATTCTGTTTTTGCCACATCCTCATCAGCACTTGGTATTGTCAGTCTTTTGATTATAGTCTTTCTAGTGGGTTACGTAGTGATGTCACTTTGTGGTTTTAAGTTGAATTTCACTAATCACTAATGATGCTGAGCATCTTTTCAAATGAAAACTTTCCATTAATATGTATTCTTTGCTGAAGTGCTCATTTCTTAACTCTGTTGTTCATCTTCTTACTGAGTTTTTATAGTTCTTTATATATTTCAGATACAAGTCCTTTATCAAATGTATGTTTTGCAAATATTTTCTCCCAGTTTGTGACTTCCCTTTTCATTTTCTTAATGGTATGTTTCAAAGAGCAAAAGTGTTTAATTTTTATGAAGCCCAGTTTGTAAATTTTTTCCTAAATTCTTTTGTGGATTTTTCATAGTTTTATCTCTTATATTTATTTTTAAAGTTTTATTTATTTATTTATTTGGCTGTGTTGGGTCTTCATTTCTGTGTGAGGGCTTTCTCTAGTTGCGGCGAACGGGGGCCACTCTTCATCGCGGTGCGCAGGGCCTCTCACTGTCGCGGCCTTTCTTGTTGCGGAGCACAGGCTCCAGATGCACAGGCTCAGTAGGTGTGGCTCACGGGCCCAGTTGCTCCACAGCATGTGGGATCCTCCCAGACCAGGGCTCGAACCCGTGTCCCCTGCATTGGCAGGCAGACTCCCAACCACTGCGCCACCAGGGAAGCCCTATTTCTTATATTTAGTCTGCTCAAATTTCAGGTGACTTTTATGTTTGATGTGAGATTATGGTCTAAGTTTATTTTTGAATGTGGATATTTTCCAACTATTCTAGCAGCATTTGTTGAAAATTTTCCTCATTGCCTTGGTAGTTGTGTTTATAATAAGTCTTGAAATCAGGTAGTATCAGTCTTCCAACTTTATTCTTCTTTGCAAAATTGTTTTGTCTATTCTGGGTCCTTTCATTTCCATATAAATATTAGGATTAGCTTGTAAATTTTCTTTAGGATTGGTAGTTTTATTTTAAAATGTTTGATAAAATTTACCTATGATAAATGGTACCTGTTTTTCTCATTGTATAAAGATTTTGTTACTAATTCAGTTTCTTTACTTGTTTTAGTTCTACTGAGGTTTCCTTTTTCTTTAGACCCTTTCATCATTTTTTGGGAATTTGTCCATTTTTGTCTACACTGTCTGGTTTTGGACATAAAATTATTCATACTGTTCCATTACAATTATTTTAATTTCTGTAGAATAAGTGTTAATTTTGGTAATGTGTGTTCTCTTTCTTGCTCTCCCTCTATCTCTCTTGCTCTCACACTCTTTGGTTAGTCTAGGTAAATGTTTGCCAATTTTGTTGATCTTTTAAAAGTACCAACTTTTGGATTCATTGGTTTTCTCTGTCGTTTTTCTATTTTCTATTTTATGGTTTGTTGCCCTGATCTTTATTATTTCCTTCCCTGTACTTTCTTTGGGTTTTATTGCTCTTCTTATTCTAGCTTCTTGAGGTGGAAGCTTATATTATATGGTTTTAGATCTTTCTGGCTAGTGAAAACAGTTAAACTTATAAATTTCTCTATTAAACCACTGTTTAGCTGCTTCTCATAAATTTTTTATGTTGTATTTTTGTTTTCATTTGATTCAAGATATTTTCTAATTTTCTTCACGATTTCTTTTTTGACCCATGAGTTATTTAGAAGTGTGTTGTTCAATTTCCATATGTTTGGGAATTTCTGAAATTTCTTTGTTGGTGATTTCCAATATAATTCTTTTATGGTCAGAGAATATTCTTGTATGTTTTCAGTGTTTTTAAAATTTTAGTAAGACTTGTTTTATAGTCTAACACAGGGGTTCGCAAATGGTAGCCCATAAGCCAACTTTAGCCTGTGGACTTTTTTTTTTAATGACCTGCAAGGTAACAATGGTTTTTACATTTTAAAGGGTACTTACATTTTAAAGAGACAGAGAAGTTTATTATATAATGATAAAGGTGCTCGGCCATCAGAAAGATGTAACAATTATAAATATTTATGTGCCCAACACCAGAACACCTAAATATATAAAGCAAAAACTAACAGACTAAAAGGAGAAATGAACAGCAATACAGTAATAGCTGGGTACTTTACTGTTCCACTCTCAACAAAGGATAGATCATCCAGACCGAGAATCATTAAGGAAACAGCAGATTTGAATAGACATTGTAGACTAAATGGACCTAACAAACATATACAGAACATTCTGTCCAACAATAGCAGAATACACATTATTCTCAATTGTACATGGAACATTTTCTAAGATACACCATGTTACCCAGAAAACCTTCAATCTTAGCAAATTTAAGAAGACTGAAATAATAATCTACTCTGACCACAGTGGCAAGAAACTGATATCAATAACAAGAGGATGCTGTCTGTCCTACTTTTGAAATCAGGCCTGAGTGAAAGAGCACTTCTGACTTACTGTGATCATGCTCACGAGTACCCTTCCTGTTCGTTTTGTTAGTGTTAAAATCAAGACTATTTATTTGGAATAGCTACAACAGTGTTTTCCACTGTACTTCATTTGCAAAAGCTGAGAATAGCCTTCCCTACTTTTTCCAAAGAATTAATATTCCATATTGGATTCTCCAAGACTTTGATATGGTGAATCTATAAAACCTAGAAATTGTCTTTCACCCTTTTGTGACTGTGGCCTGAGTTCCCAACCCCCTCCCAGTTTTTAGATGAAACTCTTAGCACAGTTTCAGTTATTTACGCATTCAGCATCTCTTTGAGTATGTATGTTGAGCCATCAACCCTCACAGCTGATTCAATAACCAGCTTCCTGCTATCATTCACACTCACTACTTATACTGTCATGGTGACAATGAGGAGGAAACAAGTTTCCATGTGTGTCTGGGAAGCATTATCCATTTGTACATTTTTTTATACTCTGATTCTGTAACGTTTCTGAGTTCTGTTTTTGTTTTACAAAATTTACAAAAATAAATAGCTGTGATAAAGTAATCAGAAGACAAGAGGTTTACTCTCAATACTTAGGGTTGTCTGACCTCTGGCCAATAGTCCTACATGGCCAAATTAATTTACTAGAGTAATAAGTTTTCAAAAGCCAATTTTTTTCAATGTTTTTTCTGTATGAAACTGCCAATATCATGAATAGAAAGGGAGAACCATAGAGGAGAAACTGAAGTTCAGTTGTGTTTGTTTTATCTAAAGGAGCAGTGTGGAAACAGGCACAATCCACTGAACTTTAGGGACCTGATAGTGTTGCATTGGAGGCATCCATACTTGCATTTCACATTCTTCATATGTAATCATATTGCCAAAGACAAACTGTTTCATCATCTATTTTGAATAACGCTTTTCCCCAGACCTACCGTAAAGTTTCTGTGATGTATTGTCTTCCAGTTGCAATAAAAATTACTGAGCTGCATCAATTAAAAAAAAATAACAGGAGGAAAGCTGAAAAATTCATGAACACATAGAAATTGTACAACTCTTTCCTGAACAACCAATGACCCAAAGATAAAATTAAAGGGGAAATAATTTCTTGAGAAAAATGAAAATGGAAACATAACATACCAGAATTTATGGGATATAACCAAAGCAGTTCCAAGAGGGAAGTTTATAGCAATAAATGCCTACATTAAGAAGTAGGAAAGATCCCCCCCAAAAACAACCAAACTCCATGCCTTAAGTAACTAGTAAAACAACAACAAACTGACCCCAAAATTAGCAGAAGAAAGGAAATAATAAAGACTAGAGCAGATATAAATGAAACAGAGAACAAAAAACCAGTAGAAAAGATTACCAAAGAGTTTGGTTCTTTGAAAAGATAAACAAAATTGACAAACGCTTAGACTAACAAAGAAAAAAAGAGAAAGGACCCAAATCAACAATATTATAAATGAAAAAGGAGACCTTACAACTGATACCACAGAAATTTAAAGGATCATAATATGTTACTATGAACAACTATATGCCAACAAACTATACAACCTAGAAGAATTGGGAAAAGTCTAAGAAACATACAACTTTCTAAGACTGAATCAGGAATAGAAAATCTAGAAATGAACCAATTACTAGTAATAAGATTGAATCGGTAATCAAAAATCTCCCAACAAAGAAAAGCCCAGGACTAGATGGTATCACTGGTGAATTTTACCAAATGTGTGAAGAAGAATTAACACTAGTCCTTCTTAGACTCTCCCAAAATATTGAAGGGGTGGGAGCACTCCAAAACTCGATTTAAAAGCCAGCATCATCCTTGATGCCCAAACCAAAAAAAGGACATGATTAGAAAAGAATACTACCAGGTTATATCCATGATGAATATAGATGCAAAAATTCTCAATAAAATACTAGCAAACCACATTCAGCAGCACATTAAAAGGATCATTCAGCATGATCAAGTGTGATTTCTCCCTAGGGTGCAAGGATGGTTCAACATATCCAAATGTGATATAGAAGAATAATTTAGGCCAAACCACCAACAGGGAAGGAACATAGCCCCACCCATCAGCATACAGGCTGCTTAAAGTCTTTTTGAATAAGCAGTTTCCTGGTAAACACAACCCTTGACACAGGCCTGCCCACCAGAAGGACAAGACCCAGTTCTACCTATCAGTGGGCAGGAACAAGTCCCTCCCACAAGGAACCCTGCACAAGCCTCTTAGACAGCTTCATCCACCATGAGGGAGACAGCACAGGCAAGAAGAACTACAACCCTGCAGCCTGAGGAACAGAGATCACCATCACAGAAAGTCCAACTAAATGAAACAGCAGAGGACTATGTCTCAGGTGAAGAAACAAGATGAAATGCCAGATGAACAACTAAGTGAAGTGGAGATAGGCAATCTACCCAAAAAAGGATTCAGAGTAATGATAGCAAAGATGATCCAAGATCTCAGAAAAAGAATGGAGGCACAGGTTGAGAAGATACAAAAAATTGTTTAACAAAGACCTAGAAGAACTAAAGAACAAACAGAGATGAACAATATAATAACTAAAATGAAAAATACATTAGAAGGAAGCAATAGCAGAGTAACAGAGGCAGAAGAACAGATTAGTGACCTGAAAGAATGGTGGACATCACTGCCTCAAAACAGAATAAAGAAAAAATGAAAGAAATGAGGACAGTCTAAGAGACATCTGGGACAACATTAAATGCACCACCATTCACATTATAGGGGTTCCAGAAGGAGAAGAGAAAGAGAAAGGAACTGAGAAAATATTTGAAGAGATAAGAGCTGAAAACTTCCCTAACACGGAAAAGGAAACAGTCACCCAAGTCCAGGAAGCACAGAGAGTCCCAGGCAGGATAAACCCAAGGAGGAACACGTCAAGACACATAGTAATCAAATTGACAAATTAAAGACAAAGCAAAAAACATCAAAAGCAACAAGGGAAAAGCAGCAAATAACATACAAGGAAATAAGGTTATCAGCTGATTTCCCAGCAGAAACTTTGCAGGCCAGAAGGGAGTGGCACAATATATTTAAAGTGATTAAGGGGAGGAACCTACAACCAAGAATACTCCACTCAGCAAGGCTCTCATTCAGATTCCACAGAGAAATCAAAAATTTTGTAGGACAAGCAAAAACTAAGAGAATTCAGCACCACCAGACCAGCTTTACAATAAATTCTAAAGGAAATTCTCTAAGTGGAAAAGAAAAGGCCACAGCTAGAAACAAGAAAATTACAAATGGAAAAGCTCCCCAGTAAAGGCAAGGATACAGTAAATGTAGGAAATCATGCACACACAAATATGATATCAAAACCAACAATCGTGAGGAGAGTACAAATGCAGGATATTGGAAATGCATTTGAAATTTAAAAACCACCAACTTAAAACAATGTTTTTTATATATAGACTGCTATATCACAACCTCATGGTAACCACAAACGAAAAATCTACAATAGATGCACACAAAAAAAGGAATCCAAACATAGTACTCAAGTTAGTCATCAAATCACAAGAGAAGAGAACAAAAGAGGAAGAGAAGAAAAAAGACCTACAAAAACAAATCCAAAACAATTAACAAAAGAGCAATAACAATATTGCCCTATATTGATAATAATGTTAAATGTAAATGTACTAAATGCTGCAACCAAAAGACATAGACTGGCTGAATGGATACAAAAATAAGACCCATGTATATGCTGTCTACAGGAGACCCACTTCAGATCTAGGGATACATACAGACTGAAAGTGAGGGGATGGAAAAAGGTATTCCATGAAAATGAAATCAAAGAAAGCTGGAGTAGCAATACTCAGACAAAATAGATTTTAAAATAAAGACTGTTACAAGAGACAAAGAAGGACACTACATAATGATCAAGAGATCAATCTAAGAAGAAGCTATAACAATTGTAAATATAAATGCAGCCAACATAGGAGCACCTCAATATATAAGGCAAATACTAACAGCCATAAAGGGAGAAATTGACAGTAACACAAAAAGAGTGGGGGACTTTAACACCCCACTTTCATCAATGGACAGATCATCCAGACAGAAAATCAGTAAGGAAACACAGGCCTTAAATGATACATTAGACCAGATGGACTTAATTGATATTTATAGAACCTTCCATCCAAAAGCAGTAGAATACAGATTCTTCTCAAGTGCACATGGAACATTCTCCAAGATTGATCACATGCTGGGCCACAAGGCGAGCCTCGGTAAATTTAAGAAAATTGAAATCATATCAGAAAAGCATCTTTTCTGATCACAACACTATGAGAATAGAAATCAACTACACGGAAAAAACTGTAAGAAACACAGACACATGGAGGCTAAACAGTATAGTACTAAACAACCAATGGATCACTGAAGAAATCATGGAGGAAATTTTAAAATACCTAGAGACAAATGAAAATGAAAGCATGGTGATCCAAAACCTATCATATGCAGCAAAAGCAGTAATAAGAGGGAAGTTTATAAAAATACAATCTTACCTCAGGAACCAAGAAAAATCTCAAATAAACAATGTAAACTTACACCTAAAACAACTAGAGAAAGACGAACAAGCAAAACTTAAAGTTAGTAGAAGGAAAGAAATTATAAAAGTCAGAGCAGAAATACATGAAATAGAGACGAAGTAAAATACAGAAAAGATCAATGAAACTAAAAGCTGGTTCTTTGAAAAGATAAACAAAATTCATAAACCTTTAGCCAGACACATCAATAAAAAAGGGAGAGGGCTGAAATCGAAATTAGAAATGAAAAAGGAGAAGTTACAACTGACACCACAGAAATACAAAGGATCATGCAAGACTACTACAAGCAACTATATGCCAATAAAATGGACAATCTAGAAGAAATGGACAAATTATTGGAAAGATTCAAACTTCCAAGACTGAACCAGGGAGAAATAGAAAATATGAACAGATCAGTCACAAGCATTGAAGTTGAAACTGTGATTTTAAAAAAAAAGAAAGAAAAACTCCCAAGAAACAAAAGTCCAGGACCAGATGGCTTCACAGGCGAATACTATCAAACATTTAGAGAAAAGTTACCACCTATCCTGAAACTCTTCCAAAAATTGCAGAGGAAGGAAAAATCCCAAACTCGTTCTATGAGGCCACCATCACCCTGATACCAAAACCAGACAAAGATACCACAAAGAAAGAAAATTATAGGCCAGTATCACTGATGAACATAGACGAAAAAATCCTCAAGAAAATACTAGCAAACCAAATCCAGCAATACATTAAAAGGATCATACACCATGATCAAGTGGGATTTATCCTAGGGATGCAAGGATTTTTCAGTATCTGCAAATCATTCAGTGTGATACACCACATCAACAAATTGAAGAATAAAACCATGTGATCATCTCAATAGGCGAAGAAAGAGCTTTTGACAAAATTCAACACCCACTCATGATAAAAACTCTCCAGAAAGTGGGCGTAGAGGGAACATACCTCAACATAATAAAGGCCATATGGGACAAACCTACAGCTACCATACTCAATGGGGAAAAGCTGGAAGCATTTCCTCTAAGATCAGGAACAAGACAAGGATGTCCACTCTTGCCACTTTTATTCAACATAGCTTTGGAAGTCCTAGCCATGGCAATCAGAGATGAAAAATAAATAATAGGAATCCAAATTGGAAAAGAAGTGAAACTGTCAGTGTTTGCAGATGACATGATACTATACATAGAAAATTCTAAAGATGCTACCAGAAAACTACCAGAGCTCATCAATGAATTTGGTAAAGTTGCAGGATACAAAATTAATATACAGAAATCTGTTGGGTTTGTATACACTAACAACGAAAAATCAGAAGGAGAAATTAAAGAAACCACCCCATTTACCATTGCATCAAAATGAATAAAATACCTAGGAATAAGCCTACCTAAAGAGGTAAAAGACCTGTACTCTGTAAACTATAAGTCAGTAATGAAGGAAATCAAAGAAGACACAAACAGATGGAAAGATATACCATGTTCGTGGATTAGAAGAATCAATATTGTCAAAATGACTGTACTACCCAAGGCAATCTACAGATTCAGTGCAATCCCTATCAAATTACCAATGGCATTTTTCACTGAACTAGAACAAAAAAAAATTTAAATAGGTATAGAGACACAAAAGACCCCAAATAGCTAAAGCAATATTGAGAAAGAAAAATGGAGCTGGAGGAATCAGGCTCTCTGACTTCAGACTATACTATGAAGCTACAGTCATCACAACAGTATGGTACTGGCACAAAAACAAAAATATAGCTCAATGGAACAGGATAGAAAGCCCAGAAATAAACCCTGCACCTATGGTCAATCTATGACAAAGGAGGTAAGACAATGGAGAAAAGACAATCTTTTCAACAAATAGTCCTGGGAAAACTGGCCAGCTACATATAAAAAATGGAAATTAGAATATTCCTTAACCCCATACAAAAAATAAACTCAGGATGGATTAAAGACCTAAATGTAAGGCCAGACACTATAAAACTGTTAGAGGAAAACATGGGCAGAATACTCTTTGACATAAATCACAGCAATTATTTTTCAAGACATATCCCAGAATGATGGAAATAAAAACAAAAATAAACAAATGGGACCTAATTAAACTTAAAAGCTTTTGCACAGCAAAGGAAACCATAAACAAAACCAAAAAGACAGCCCACAGAATGGGAGAAAATATTTGCAAAGGATGTGACAGACAAGGGATTAATCTCCAAAGTTTATAAACAGCTCGTGCAGCTCAATATCAGAAAAACAAACAACCCAATCAGAAAATGGGCAGAAGACCTAAATAGACATTTCTCCAAAAAAGACATACAGATGGCCAAGAGACACTTGAAAAGATGCTCAACATCACTAATTATTAGAGAAATGCAAATCAGAACTACAATGAAGTATCAACTCACACCAGTCAGAGTGGCCATCATCAAAACGTCTACAAATAATAAATTCTGGAGAGAGTGTGGAGAAAAGGGAACCCTCCTAAACTGTGGGTGGGAATGTAAATTGGCACAGCCACTATGGAGAACAGTATGGAGGTTCCTTAAAAAACTAAAAATAGAGCTACCATATGATCCAGCAATCCCACTCCTGGGCATATATTGGAGAAAATCATAATTTGAAAAGTTACATGCACCCCAATGTTCATTGCAGCACTGTTTACAATAGCCAGGACATGGAAGCAACCTAAGTGTCCATCGACAGATGAATGGATAAAGAAGATGTGGTACATTATATAATGGAATATTACTCAGTCATTAAAAAGAGTGAGCTAATGCCATTTGCAGCAACATGGATGGACCTGGGGACTATCATACTAAGTGAAGTAAGTCAGACAGAGAAAGACAAATGTCATATGATACTGCTTATATGCTGAATCTAAAAAATATATATACAAATGAACTTATTTACAAAACAGAAATAGCCCTACAGACTTAGAGAATTAACTTATGGTCTTATGGTTACCAGGGGGAGGGGGAGGGGAGGGATAGACTGGGAGGTTGGGATTGACATATAAACAGTGCTATATTTAAAATAGATAAAACAACAAGGACCTATTGTATAGCACAGGGAACTCTGCTCAATATTCTGTAATAACCTAAATGGGAAAAGAACTTGATAAAAAATAGATACGTATAACTGAATCAGATTGCTGTACACCTGAAATGAATACAACATTGTTAATCAACTCTAATATAAAATGAAAATTTTTTTAAATCAAAAAGAAAGAAAAGAATCACATGATCATCTCAACAGACACAGAAAAAAGCAGCTGAGAAAACTCTAGTATCCATTCATGATTTTAAAAAAAAACTCTTAACAAATTAGGCATAAAAGAAACATATTTCAGTGTAATAAGGGCTATACAAGTTCAAGCTAACGTCATTCCCAATGGTGAAATGTTGAAAGGTTTTCCTCTAGGATCAGGAACAAGACAAGTTTGCTCATTCTCACCACTCATTCACATAGCATGGGAAATCCTGGTTAGAGCAGTCAGGCAAGAAAAAGTATCAGAATTTGAAAGGAAAAAGTAAAATTGTCTCTATTTGCAGACAACATGATTTTATATATAGAAAATCCTAAACACTCAACCAAAAAACTGTTAGATATAATCAATGAATTCAGTAATGTTGCAGGACACCAAATTAACATCAAAAATCAGTTCTTTTCTGTAAGCTAACAACAGAATTTCTGGAAGAGAAATGAAGAAATTGATCTCATTTATGATAGCATCAAAAAAAGTAAAATTCGGGGCCTCCCTGGTGGCGCAGTGGTTGAGAGTCCGCCTGCCGATGCAGGGGATACAGGTTCGTGCCCTGGTCTGGGAGGATCCCATATGCCGCAGAGCGGCTGGGCCCGTGAGCCATGGCTGCTGGGCCTGCGCATCCGGAGCCTGTGCTCCGCAACGGGAGAGGCCACAACAGTGAGAGGCCCGCATACCGCAAAAAGAAAAAAAAAAGAAAAAGTAAAATTCCTAGGAATAAATTTAACTAAGGAGGTAAAAGATCTCTACAATGAAAACTACCAGGCCTTTGTTGAAAATCACTGAGGAAAACACATATAAATGGAAAGCTATCTTGAATTCATGGATTGGAAGATTTAATATTGTTAAAATGTCAGTATTACCAAAAGACATCAATAGACTCAGTGCAAGACCTATCAAGATTCCAGTGGCATTTTTTTTACAGAAGTAGAAAAATCACTCCTAAAATTTATATGCAACCCCAAAAGACCCTGAACAGTCAAAGAAATCCTGAGGAATAAAAAAGAAGGAGTCCTTGCCCTTCCTGATTTTAAGCTGTGCTATAAAGCTATAGTCATCAAAGCAGTAGTGTACTGGCATGAAATCAGAGAAATATACCAAGCTTAGAAAGAAGCCCAATCATATATGGTCAACTAATATTTGACAATGGAGGCAAGAATAATTAATAAAGACAGTCTCTTCAGTAAATGGTGCTGGGATAACTGGATATTCACATGTAAAAGAATGAAACTGGACTCATTGTACACTGCTCACAAATATTAACTTGAAATAGGTTAAAGACTTAGATGTGAACCTGAAACTATAAAACTCCTAGAAAAAAACATAGGAATAAAGCTCCTTGAATGGGTCTTGGTAATAATTTTTTGGAGAAAACACCTAAAGCACAAGCAACAGAGTCAACAATCCACAAGTGGGACTACAGCAAACTAAAAAGCTTCTGCATAGCCAAAGAAACCATCAACAAAGTGAAAAGACAACCTATAGAATGGGGAAACATATTTGCAAACCATATATCTGATGAGGGGTTAATATCCAAAATACATAAAGAACTTATACAACTCAATAGCAAAAATTTCAAATATTCCAATTTAAAACTGGGCAAAGATGGGCTTCCCTGGTGGCGCAGTGGTTGAGAGTCCGCCTGCTGATGCAGGGGACATGGGTTCGTGCCCCGGTCCGGGAAGATCCCACATGCCACGGAGCGGCTGGGCCCGT
Organism: Mesoplodon densirostris; assembly: GCF_025265405.1. NCBI lineage: Eukaryota > Metazoa > Chordata > Mammalia > Artiodactyla > Ziphiidae > Mesoplodon > Mesoplodon densirostris. The sequence goes on from NC_082664.1 coordinate 108,130,610, forward strand.
GAGCCATGGCTGCTGAGCCTGTGCTCCGCAACGGGAGAGGCCACAACAGTGAGAGGCCCGCGTACTGCAAAAAAATAAAAAATAAAAATGGGCAAAGAATCAGAATAGACATTTCTCCAAAGAAGATATGTAAAAGACCAACAGGTACATGAAAAGATGTTCAACATCGTTAGTCATCAGGAAAATGCAAGTTAAAACACAATGAGATACCTCACACCTGTAAAATGGCTGTATCATGAAAAAGAAAAGGGATAACAAATGCTGCCAGGATCTAGAGGAAAGGGAACCCCTCTGCACTCTAGATGTAATTATAAATTGGTACAGCCACTATTGAAAACAGTATTTAAATTCCTCAAAAAATTAAAAGTAGATCTACCATAGCATTCAGCAGTTTCACTTTTGGCAATCTATCCAAAGGAAATGTCAACACTAACTTGAAAAGGTGTCTGTACCCCCATGTTTATAGCAGCATTTTTTACAATAGCCAAGACATGGAAATAATCTAAGTGTACATTGATGGTTGAGTGGATAAAGAAGTTGTGATATATATATATACCGTTTTGCAACAACATGAATGGACCTGAAGGCATTATGCTACATGATGTAAGTCAGACAGAGAAAGGCAAATACTGTATGATCTATGTTTCTAAACTCATAGAAACAGAAATCAGACTTGTGTTTATCAGAGGTAGAGGGTGGTGGGAGGGGGAAATGGAGAAAAGTGGCCAAAAGATACAAACTTCCATTTATAAGTTAAATATGTACTAGGGATGTAATGTACAGTGTGATGACTATAGCTGACATTGCTGTACAATATATGGGTAAGTTGCTAAGAGAGTAAATTGTGAGTTCTCACACAAGTAGAATTTTTTTCCTTTTCTTCTTTTTTAAATTGTACCTATGTGAGAAGGTGGATATTAGTTGAACCTATTGTGGTAATCATTTTTACCATATATGTAAATCAAACCATTATAGTGTACACCTTAAACTTATACACTAATGTATATCAATTATTTTTCAATGAATCTGAGGGAAAAACCCCCAATAATATGCAGCAGATACTGTATGTGATCTGCAGAGCCTAAAATATTTACTCTCTGACCCTTTATCAAAACAGTTTTCCAACCCCTGTCCTAATATATGGTCTAATTGCTTAGGATATATAAAAGCTTGATGTATATTTCTTAATTTCTTTTAAGAAAACATAAAGATTTCTTAAAGCAATAGTTATAACAATGGGAAAGGTGGAAATGGAGCTATACTGGAGCAAAGTTGCTATATTTTACCAGAATTAAGCCAGTATTAATCTGAAATATATTGTTATTAGTTAATGATGTGTATTGTGGTCCCTAGAACAGCCACTAAGGAAATAACTCAAGACGTACAGCTAAAAAATTAACAAAGGAAGTTAAAATAGTATATAAAAATACATAAGACAAAAGATTTAACAAAAGAGAAGACATGAGACATAATAAAAATAGTAAAATCAAATATGAATATAACCTTATCAATAATTGCATTAAATGTGAGTGGTCTAAACACTGCAATCAAAAGGCAGAAATTTTCCAACTTGATAAAAAAGCAAGATCCAAGTGTATCCTACCAAAAGAGATACATAGAGCCAGATAGATTGAAATAGGTTGAATAGGTTCAAATAAGTTAAAAATAAAAAGCTGTATCTTGCAGACAGTATTAGGTGCAGTAACTACTTTGAGAACAGACAAAATAGACTTTAAGATAAGAGTCTTACTGGAGTTAAAGAGGGAAAATTCATAATGATAAAATGATCAATACATTAAAAATATGTAACATTATAAATGTATATCTACTTAACTACTGAGGCCCAAAATACATGAAGCAGGAAACGACAGAATTAAAAGGGAAAATAGACAACTCAACAGTTATAGTTGAGGATTTTAATACTTCTTTCTTTTCATGTGATAGAACAACTAAAGATATAGAAAACTTGTACAACCCATTGACCAACTTGAACTTAAATATATTTCTCTACTTAACAAGAGCAGAATACATACTGTTTTCCAGCACACATACAGCATTCTCCAGGATAGATCATATGCTATCTCATAAAAGAACTTTCCTTCCTGTTGATTTATTTACCATCTGGTATCATTTTTTTTCAGCCCTACAAACTTCTTTTAATATTTCTTATAGGGTAAGTCTACTAACACCTTATTTTCTCATTTTGTGTTCATCTGAGGATGTCTTTTCTGTGACTTCATTTAGCCCTGTATATAACTCTTGATTAACACTTTTTTCTTTCAGCATTTTAAACATGTCATTTCAGTGTCTTCTGACTTCTGTGGTTTCTGATGAGAAGTTAGCTTTTAATTGTATTGTTACTCTTCTATATGTATGAGTCACTTTTTCCCTTGTGACTTCAAGATTTTCTGTTTGTATTTATCTTTCAGCAATTTGCCAGTGGTAAGTCTAGGTGTGGATCTCTGTGTTTATCCTACTTGGAATTCATTGAACTTCTTGGATCTGTAGATTAATGTTTTTCATCAAATCTGGGATATCTTTAGCCATTGTTTTTTCACATATTTTTTCTCCTCTTCTGGGACTCCTATTATGCATATGATGGTATCCCACATGTACTGAGGCTCTGTTTATTTTCCCTTGATTTTTTTTCTCTTCAGATTTGATAATTTCTATTGATATGTCTTTGAGTTTACTGATTCTTTCCTCTACTATCTCAAATCTGCTCCTGAGAACATCTAATAATTTTTTCATTTCAATTATTGTATTTTCTGCTTTAGAGTTGTTCTTTGGTTCTTTTTATGGCTTGTATTTTTCTATTTAGATTCTCTATTGAATCATTGTCATCATATTTTTGTTTAATTTTTGGACATAGTCTCCTTAGCTTCTTTAAACACATTTATAACAGCTTCTTTGAAATCTTTGCCAAGTTCAACAGCTGGACCTATTCAGAGTCAGTTTCTGTTGACTCCTTCCCCCACCCCCCTCTCCTGGCTATGCGTCACAATTTTCTGTTTCTTTGTATGTCTTGTATTTTGGTGGTTGTTGTTGAAAACTGGAAATTTAGGTAATATATCAAATTTAGGTAATATATCAAATTTAGTTAATATGTCCACTTTGGATTTTGATTTATTTTCCTGAGAGTTGTTTTTATTTATTTTTTGTTACTTTGGGTTTAAAGTGGAGAATCTTCCCCTGCTGTAGTGTGTAGCCTCTGATGGCTCTGCTCAGATTTTATTCTTATTTTTATTTTTTAACCTAGTTTCCTAGTGGTTGTCACTGTGTCTGTATAGCTTAGGGTAACCATTGATTTGAAAAGAGCTTTGTTCAAACTCGTCAAGCGTACAAGGCTTCTATCTTTGCTGTTTGAAATGTGTTTGGATTGAGGAGTGCATTCAGGGTCAGTCAGTTACTTCATCTGCCTTGGCTTTTAATTTCTGTGGACTCCCTTGAGTCTCCCCTGCACATCCACATAGTTTCCTAGCTGTCTAAGGACTTGTAGAGAGCATATCTAGCACTTTTTTGGCTCTCTCACTTCCATAATCTCCCAGTTCAATTTCTGAGTGTTCAATAGCTCATTCCAACTGGGTCTGCAATTCCAGGCTGGCAAAGCAGATGGCTCTGTATTTTCTTCATTCTTTTCCTACAGAGTTTGCCACTTTTAGCTGAAAAAGATGTGGGATTTTGTCCCTTGCCCCAAATCAAAGATTCCCTCTCTGAATGCCAAGCTGCTTGTTTTCATAGTCAATCTTGCCTTGGTAAACTAACATTCTTGAGATTGAACTTGGGGATAGGATGGGAGAGGGGCCACACCAAGCCAGAAAAGGTTGTAGACACCCACTATTTTTGGATGAAGCTTTAACAGGTTTTCAAGAATAAACATTTCTGAATTTGTCTGCCTTTGGTTGATTTCTAGAGCACTGAAATAGTTGTTTTTTCACAGTTTTGTCCAGCATTATGCTTATTTTTGGTGGAGAGACTTCATGGAGCTCTTCACACTACCCTAGGCCCCCACTCCTAAAATATTCTCAAGCCATTTGTGTAATTAGCTTTTTAAACTTTTGAAGGGGCTCATGGAGCTTCAGAATCCCTATTTTTATCATAATTTTTTGACAATATCTTCCCATTCCTGGGTCTTTGTCACTTCTATTCTAAAGTCATTGGACAAGGTCCTATGTCCATAGTTTTTGATAAAAACACTGAGAATATGCTTGTTATGTTCGTTCAGTATCTTGGGATGCTCTTTCTCTGAGTTTGTAAACTGCTCTAAGATGTGTGAAAATCTTCCCAGCCACTTCACCTAACTTGGGCTTTAAGTGTCTCTTTAGGATGTTTGAACATCACTTTCTTTGGTGGAGAAGGTGGAAGCCTTTTGTTGGTCATTTGTTAGCTAATTATTCTTGCTTCAAGCATAGCTTGAGAAATCTTTTTGGTATCTTTAGCATTTTTCTGAGATGTGGTTCATTCAGAACAACAGAGTTACTTCCATTCTTGCAGATTCATGTCTAAAACTATAATCAAAGACAAATGTAAGTCTTTGATTATAGTTTTCACAGATAGCAATAATGTGTATATATAAGTCAGGCCTTGGATTTTACTTACTTAACGCATTATTTAACATTTTTTTATGTTCTTTACTCAAAAGGAATAAAATAATAAAAGCTAAAAAATGGTTTTTATAGAGTTTCAACTCTTCAGAGAATGAAAAATTGAGATTTTATCCTATAATGGATTTAAACGATAAGTATGCAATTCATGTAATAATTCTTAGAAGAGCACAGTACAATTCCAATGTTGACTATTTATTTAAAATATGAAACATTATTGAGTTGTTGAGGACAACAGCAGATCAACAGATAATAATATCCTGGCAACAGAAGAGGAAATTGATTGATTTTACTGTTTTAAGTGCTGTTTCTGTATTAATTGTTTCTGTGATGCCAAGAGTGTCTTGGTGTTTTGAATCACCAACCTAAATAACTTTCTTACTGTCTTAATTGTAGGCTTAAAATGAACTTCCAGTGGAAAGTTGCTACTATCCTAAAATTTTTATGGTAGGAAACAGAGTTCCAGGATCGTACGCCAGCAGTGCCATTGGCAGTTTATGTGTTTGTTTGCTTGTTTATTAAATTTTTAATTTTGAGGTAATTGTAGATTCCCATGCAGTTATATGTCCATATGCTTTGACCCAATCATGTTTTTTTCTTTTTTGTTTTTTCCAACCATTACCTAGTTTTGCAAAAATTAGCTATTGCTACTTTGTGGGTAATGAAAGAGGCCTTGCAGAAAGGTTTGAAGTTTTCTGAAACTCTGTGATACTAATTTGGCTAAGCACCAACTATGACAGTGGTCATGATTAAGATAAGGTGTTAGAAACACTGTCTTTGCCTACTAGTAGCCTGTATCTTATCCATGAAGCTTTTACTTTAAAATATAAATTTGTAACAAAAAAGGGCCTCCCTGGTGGCGCAGTGGTTAAGAGTCCGCCTGCCGATGCAGGGGATACGGGTTCGTGCCCCGGTCTGGGAGGATCCCATATGCCGCGGAGCGGCTGGGCCCGTGAGCCATGGCCGCTGGGCCTGCGCATCCGGAGCCTGTGCTCCGCAACGGGAGAGGCCACAACAGTGAGAGGCCCACATACCGCAAAAAAAAAAAAAAAAAAAAGAAAAAAAAAATTTGTAACAAAAAGTATTACATTTGAAAAAATTAAAGCATCAAAATTTCAACTTTTCTGTACCATTAATGGAATAAGCTCATGCTTTCTGCAAATTTAAACACCCCATATAAGTGTAATTCGTTCTAATGCCATATTTGCTCAACCAGTAAGCCTTTTACAATGTTTATAGTGACTGTGTTCAGTCACACATAAAATATAATTTATGTCATAAATACTGTTATTGTATGTTAATGAAAGTGAATACAAAGAAATATTAATAATTATTTGAACAGTAGTTGTACCCATATTTTTGTTGAGTCATTTCAGGCCAGGCTGACCTTTTTTCCTTTTTAGTTTCATTTATTAGTTTTCTGTTTGGAACTTTTTTCTGAAGAATTTCCATGGTAGAAGCTATTTGTCTAGGAATAATGAAAGTCATATATTTGTGGAAGGATTTGAAGAGATCATGGATGTGGCTTGTTTTATATTTTATAAAAAACTTTAAAATTACTAGTGTTATAATGGCAGCATGGGCCATAAAGGGCTGAAATGCCTGTTTACCTAGAAGGAAGAAAGTGTAAAGTTGATGGGTGATGGGACAGGGTTATAAAGATAGATTAGGCAAGATTTAATTTTAAAATTCTCTGAACATTCTTCAGAAGGGCTTCAAGAATAAAATTAAAATATCTGAAAAACTGTGTTGAAAAGACCATGGCTGATACAGGCTTGGACCTCAGGGGAGTAATTTTTAAGCTGATAACTTGAGGTTATGATAATCATGGTCTCACAGATGTCATAGGTACACATGTTACAAAGACCATGAGTATTAAAATAAAGTCAGAGTTTAGTATCACATTTTAGTTTTCTCTTGAGCAGCATTCAATGTAATTATTCTTTTTTGCTTTTCCTATACAAAAGTAAAAAAAAAAAAAGATCACTACTACTATTTTGAGTATTAGACCTTTCTTACTGAGTACATAGGGGGAAAAACATGCCTTAAATGCTGATTATCAGCATTTTCCAAATTCTATATGCTCTGTGAAAGAAGTGTACCATGGACAATTGAATGGGAAACTGCTGGTGAATCACAATTAAATGGTTTTCCTGACTGGATAACTGTTCTTTAATAAGCTAATGTGTATTATGATAAGCAGTATAGCATGTACTTTTTCCTAAACTTATTTGTCCATGGGTACATCCCTCTAAACTGGTGTTCCTGTGAACATAGTTGGAGTAAACACTGCTCTAGGTAGGTGGTGTTCCAAAGCTGTGTCACAACTATTATTGGAAAGATTTGTTTTTGATAAAAATTAATATAAAAATTAAATATAGGCTTTTTTAATTTCTTTTTTTTTTAAGTTGCTTTTTGGGTATTGTTTTTTTTTTTTGTTCTCTTTTTTTTTTTTTTACGTGGGCCTCGCACTGTTGTGGCCTCTCCCGTTGTGGAGCACAGGCTCCGGACGCGCAGGCTCAGCGGCCATGGCTCATGGGCCCAGCCGCTCCGCGGCATGTGGGATCTTCCCGGACCAGGGCACCAACCCGTGTCCCCTGCATCAGCAGGTGGACTCTCAACCACTGCGCCACCAGGGAAGCCCTTGGATATTGTTTTAACATAATTTCTTATTTGGTACGAAACTGCCAGTTCAAGTAATAGGATGAGTAGATCCTAAAATAAATTAATTTGGAAAATGTTAATATTCTTAGAAATTTTATGTACAACTAATTTTTGAAAGAAATACAAGTTATAGAGCCATAAGTCATCTGTTCACATTGAACTGTTTAGTATTCTTTATGTGCTTACAAGTTTTTATCATTCTTTTTGTTCCACTATTCTGTTACTTCATGTTATTGAGGGGCATTTGAAAGCTTTTGTTAATGCAGTGCACAACAAAAGGTTTATAGAGCACAAGAAAAGATTTTGAACTGCAGTGTACATTGACTGACTTGCAACAAAGCAGTGGTACTACTTTGTAATATTTTTTCAAAGATTGGGGAACAAATAGAAATCTGAGAAAATATATTTTTATGTATTCTCTTTAGAAGCACCATACAATTTTCTGTAATACTTAACATTTAACAGAAATTGTATAAACTTTTTCATTTTTTTCATTTTTTAATGACAGAACTTGTAAACTTTCAGCAATATAGATTTGCATAGCAGCGCTGTATGTATATATCTGTTAAATTTTTCTTTTCTGTTGCCCTGTATTTCAGTGAACTGAAATGTCATTAGGAAATCCAAATTCTCAGAATTTAATCACGGATTTCTGTGTGATCTCTCTTAGGCAAAATAAATACAACTATTAAGTTTTTTAAAAACCCCAGTGTAACAAGTGTTTAGAATTGTGGCATCTCTTACTCTAAGGAATCCCAAAGTTATGTGATGAAGTATCATATTAGTGTGTGATACTATTTTAGTTTTTGTATTATTATAAAAGTAATATTTGAGCATAGAAATAAATAAACAGTATAGGAAAGTTAAAAAATGGAAAGTTAACATCTTTCTATGACCCTGTTTCATTCCTATCCTTCATATTAATCACTACTGAGTACTTTTTGTTTTCATTCTGTTGGTGGTTTCCTCCTTAACTCTAAACAATAGCAGGTAGTAAATCAAGGAACTTGCTTTTTGTATTAAGATTGACAATCAACATGTACAAATTAAGATTTCTCTAACATAAAATTTCTCATGTTAATAATGGTAATGTGAGTTTATTTTAAAGAGTGTATATTTAGAAATAACAGTTATATTTTGAATTAAATGTAGAATTCTTTTAATTAATAGAAAATTGTTTTTAAAACTATGGTTCATATGTTGAGCATGGTATATTTTTCCATTAGTTTCTAAGTGTTCTATCAGTGGAGGTCATTTTATTATCAACCACTTTCTATTTTCTCATGGGAATTTCCAAGAAATACACTAGAATGAATCAATTTGAAATGTATTTATGCTAAAAATTTTCTCTTTAAAATTTTTTCCTATTTTGAGTTTAGAAAGTGAGATGAAAGTAATCATTATTATAACAATATTATTCTTTTCAGATAGTGAAATGTGGATTGCTTGCAGCTATTCTCTGCAAAGTAGTAAAATGAAAAAATAAATTTTTATTCTGGGCTATGATATGATGATATTTCTGAGGCAGTGATTATAATAGTCTCATGCCAACAATGGATACCTGGTGGTCTCATTCAGGTCAAAACCTAAAAACTCCATTGTGCTACCTTAGTAAAGAGGAAAAAAGCCTACCTAGAAAAATATCTGAAATAGACAATCACTAAAGTATAACATAAAGTGAAAATCTGCGTAGGTTGGCTCCATAAATCTTACAGAATGAGGACTATAAAAGATTTTTCCAAGTGGTCATCCATGTACTGACACAAAGCAATAATAAAGTACAAAGTTTTAGAATAAAGGCCTTTAAATTTCTAAGACAGAATATATCTGAAGAAGATATGTCATTTCTCTCTAGTAGTAGTTATAATTGCCACTTAGCAAGAATACTTTCTTAGATACTTTTTCTTATCTTCTGCAGTATTCTCAGTGACATTTTGCTAGGTACAGTACCTCAAATGTCATATTGATTATTTGGTTACATAAATAATTAACACCTGGCAAATAACTTATTTTGAAGAACATTCAGTCAGAGGTCTAGTGCATAGTTTAATCGTAGGCAAAGCACCAGGTAAAATGTCAAAACAATGTGATTTTCTTTTTTGAAGCAATGTCTTTAACATTTTAAAATTTCTATTGGGAACGAATTGACAAGCTTGATACCCAGATATAAATATTTAAGTTAAATCAGTTTCTATTGTGCTTCTTAGATGTCCTATGTTTCAGAGAATTTTATTTTGAAGCTCCCAAATAACATTTATTTGTCTTTCATAATTAAGAGGACTTCTTAATTGCTGGTTTGCTGTTCTTAACTTAGAAAGTTCTTTTTGTATATTGCTTATAACAGACAAATGCATAGTTAATCGATTTTCTCAGTGAACTTTTTTGGTATTGTCAATTTTATTCTCCATTGTGATTATTTGTTATTAAACATAACCTGCCACACACAAAGTTATGAATATATTGCAGTCCCGTTATAGGGACAGTTTTGTCCTATGCTAGAAGACCCTAGGTAGTATATTACTAAGGTTATTAAAAATGTTGTTTAGGGCTTCCCTGGTGGCGCAGTGGTTGAGAGTCCACCTGCCGATGCAGGGGACACAGGTTCGTGCCCTGGTCCGGGTAGATCCCACATGCCGCGGAGCGGCTGGGCCCCTGAGCCACGGCCGCTGAGCTGCACGTCTGGAGCCTGTGCTCCGCAATGGGAGAGGCCACAACAGTGAGAGGCCTGCGTACCACAAAAAAAAAAAAAAAAAAAAATGTTGTTTGTAATTTCATGTTTAATTTTTAAAACATCATCCCTCAGAAACAATATAGTTGGTGAATAGGTTCCAAAGCAAGTCTTGTAACACCCGTTTAACTCACGGTGCCCTGAAATAATTATGCTCCTGCTGTCATAGGAGGGAGCACATGCAAGTATGAAACTATAGTGAAATATGATAAGAGTGAAGATGGGAGAAATATGCTGATACTGTTTGAGCCCCCACAAATAATCACTCCCTTAGTCTTACTGTGTCATGATGTGAACCACATTCAAGCTGTTTCTGGCCCATGATATGGACAAATTAAGGAATGGATTTGGATTTTCCAAACTGGATGGATATGGTTACACCTTCCCAAATGTGAAAAGGATGTAATAGTTGAACAAATACACCCAAATTCTAAATTCACAAAGCCAAAATCATTGTTAATTTCTTCAAATTATTCCAGTAAGACTATGGTTTACCTTTTGATAGCGTTTCTAAATATTCCCTAAACCAAGAAAGCATCATTGCTGTATGAGTGCCCCTGAGCTGTCATTGAACACATTCAACATATGTTATTCTGGGGATGCCAATCTTCTTTAAACCTTTTTAAAAAATTTTTCTTTTTGACTTACTTGCCTTCAGAGTTTGAGGCATGTAGTTTTCAATGAAATTGATGGTGGCAAATCCTTATCCTTTTTGGGGTGGATTTGATTCCTAGTATCCATGAATTGATTCTATATCAAGATCTTAAGGCAATTACAAAATAGGAATTTCAATAGATATGAAGGAAAAAACATATAATTGTATTTTCTTTGCTGGCTGACAACCTTGAAGGACAATATTTATTTGCTTATCTAACTTCTGAAATTCTTGCTGAAATTTTAGGTACATTATTTTATAGTCACTCTTTGTAAGTTATATACATTATATATTTTTCTCTAAAATTGTATCAAATATAGCAAACCATACACGAGAGTTTGAAAATGAATAAGAGTCTGGGGCAGCTAGTCTTCTGTCAATAATCTCTTTAATCTCATAGAGTACTCCCATCAAGTTCACAGAGATAATTATAAGGCATTGGGGAAAACAAATTATATTCAGTATGCAACAATCCTCTGGCAGTCTTGGATTTCACATTTACTTTTTCAAGGATCTGTGAGTTGTCTCAAAGTTCCACAACAGATTTGAGTCATAAATTGTGAGGCTTCTGTGCAGCTGTGACTCAGATCTGTGGTTGCTTAACAAGTGAGACAGTTTAAGAGTTTTAAATTAATCTTAATTCTTAATTAATCTTAATTCTTTGGATTAATCCAAAGAATATTTACTGAGCACCTACCATGAGTTAGACACTGCTAGGTGGTAGGGATATAGCAGTACAGAAGACAGTCAAAGCCGCTGCCTGTTCTTATGACATTTATTTTCTAGTGGGAGGCACAGACTATGGTTTTTAAAAAATTAATAAACAAAATAATTAAAGATTGCATTAAATGCAGGGAAGGAAATAGCTACAATTGAGAAAGAGGGGTCCTATTTAATTAGAAAGTCTGGGAAGGTCATTGTGAGAATTGTGATAGTGAAATTCTGAAAAACAAGAATGAGCTCACAGTTTGAGGAGTTAGGCAAAGAACATTCCTGGCAGAGAAAACAGCAGATTCAAAGGCTCTGAGGGACGAAGTTGCTTGACACTTTCTCGGGCCAGAAAGAAGGGCAGGGTAATTGGATTGTAGTGAGGTGGTTGAGAGGCAGGCCAGGACTGATTGGGGGACCTTGTTTGCTAATAAGATGGTGTTTTAAGATTTTATTCATGTACAGTGGGAAGCCAGAGCAGAGTTTGGCACAGGGAAGGAATGTGATCTATGTCTTAGTATCACTTTAGCTTCTGTGTATAAAATGGATTGGAGGGGGCCTGGAAGTAAGAAGACCAGTTAAGGAGGCAGTTTGGTGAGTTCAGGCAAGAGAGAATAGTGGTGCCGGGCTCAGTGTGGTAACAGTGGAGGCAGAAAGAAGACAGATTTGATACATATTTTGCAGTATGGCCTGTCACGGGACACTCAACAGCCTTTGTTCTCTATTTGTCTCTACCTGTAGAGGAAGTGCCAAGTTATAGTACTGTTCCCAGATTTGGTCATTACCCAGTTCAAAAATATCATCCATAAAATAAGATGGTTTATGATATACTTTTTTTTGTTTTAATAGATCTGGTCATCTGTTAATTACTTATTCTGCATTTCTGCTGCTTTGATCTTTGGAAAGAACCAACAAGTTAGGCAAAGTATTGTGTGATCAAAAGATTTGAAAGGTGTGCTAGGGCCAGAGATGAGTAGAGCCTGGGGGTGCTTGGTTTAAGGTTAATGACAAGACAAAGGGGTGTCTCCTGCAGAGAACTCTTTCCTGCAGAAAGCTTTTTCTGCCAAAAGCTGCTTACAAAAAGATATTTATATTCAGATTTTACATTTAGAATATTATGTAGTATGGTGAGCTGAAAAAAATAGAAACAAATATTTATTGATTTTCTGCCATGTACTATTGAATTATGTGAAATATTTCATCTAATCACTTGAGGTATGTGCTATTCCATTTCTTTTTTTTACAGATGATTTTTAAATTAACATCAAACCAGTGATCTAAATATTTGAGTAAATAACCCAAAGTTGCACAGCTGATGGTTTGAACCTATTTCTACATACCAGAATACGTACGTTTCACAGCCCAATCAAGAGAAAGAGAATGAATCTAGAGAGGGACACTTACTGTATATAGAATGGAGTTTGGCTGGCATTGAAATATTGTCTTTTATTTCTCTGTATGCTCTCCCTAACCCAGTGTGCTTTGGATCTCAAATTAGAGATGTTTTTAGGGGTACCAGAAAAAGCCAGTGCTTGAAAGTATCAAGCCTTTTTATTGACTCTCTGTGGTCACTGGCTTGGCATGGAGTGGGTGGCTTCCCTCCCATTCCCATTTAAATTTTAGGTTAGGTCAGTATGCATCAGCAGAGAATGATGATTTTAAGGAGACTTACTGTTTTTTTGTTTGAAATTGGCACGCTAATGTTATTTTTATGCTTAGTCTAAGTACTTATTGTGTGGCAGTAATGAAATCATTTTCAGGATATTCTATAAGTAGCTGAAAAGTTAAGGTACTGTATATTTAGCATGAAAGTAAACAGTGCAAAAAAGTGTCCAAACTGATGTTTACTTCCTGAGAATTGGTGTGGTGACCCGGTGACAGCTGAAAAGAGTAGGATTCCCCTTGTATTCCAAAAAGAATGCGTTGTAACTTTACATCAGTAATACTACATTAATTTCAAGATGGCATAGCAATAAATACTTCTGAAGGTGTCAGTAAACTAATTGGTAATAAAATGAATTGTAAACAATTTTATTAAAAAGAAACATAATACCATACTGAAAAAAGATTTCGAAAAATGCAGGTAACACATTGTTAGAAATAAAAACAGCTAAGAACTGATTAAATTATATGAATTTATGCTAAGAATAATTCTGATTTACAATGTTCAGATGATCAGTATATGGAATTTTTAAATATACATGTTTAATTTATATATTATATTTAATGGAAATATTTTTAGCTTTTAGAAAGAATTTTTTAAAAAATAATTTTTGTGTTACTGTTTTTATTTTTTATTTTAACATACAGAAAAATTCACCCTTTGAGTTATGTAATCACCATCACAATCAAATATAGAAGAGTTCCAGCAGCCCCCATGATTCCTTTATGCCCCCTATGACAGCCTTCATGCACCCTGCCAGGCCCTGAAACCACTATTCAATTTTCTACTTGTATAGTTTTGCCTTTTCCAGAATATCATATAAATGGAACCATACATTAGTACCCTTTGAGTTTGGCTTCTTTCACTTAGCATAATGCATTTGAGATTCAACCATGTTGTTATGTATATGTTATTTCCTTTTGTTACTGAGTAGTATTTCATTATATGGACATGCTGAAGTTTGTTCATTCACTGGTTGAAGTGTAATTATTTTTCTTTTGCAAAATTGTTTTGGCTATTCTAGGGCCTTTGCATTTCAAATATAAATTTTTTTTAGCATCTTTAATGGAGTATAATTGCTTTACAATGGTATGTTAGTTTCTGCTTTATACAAAGTGAATCAGCTATACATACACCTATATCCCCATATCTCCTCCCTCTTGCGTCTCCCTCCCACCCTCCCTATCCCACCCCTCTAGGTGGTCACAAAGCACTGAGCTGATCTCCCTGTGCTATGTGGCAGCTTCCCACTAGCTATCTATTTTACATTTGGTAGTGTATATATATGTCCATGCCACTCTCTCACTTTGTCCCAGCTTACCCTTCCCCCTCCCCATGTCCTCCGGTCCATTCTCTACATCTGCGTCTTTATTTCTGTCCTGCCGCTAGGTTCTTCAGAGCCAATTTTTTTTTTTAAGATTCCATATATATGTGTTAGCATACAGTATTTGTTTTTCTCTTTCTAACTTCACTCTGTATGACAGACTCTAGGTCCAGCCACCTCACTACAAATAACTCAATTTCGTTTCTTTTTATGGCTGAGTAATATTCCATTGTATAGATGTGCCACGTCTTCTTTATCCATTCATCTGTCAATGGACACTTAGGTTGCTTCTATGTCCTGGCTATTGTAAATAGAGCTGCAATGAACATTATGGTACATGACTCTTTTTGAATTATGGTTTTCTCAGGGTATATGCTCAGTAGTGGGATTGCTGGGTCATATGGTAGTTCTATTTTTAGTTTTTTAAGGAACCTCCATACTGTTCTCCATAGTGGCTATACCAATTTACATTCCCACCAACAGTGCAAGAGGGTTCCCTTTTCTCCACACCCTCTGCAGCATCAAATATAAATTTTAAAATCAGCTTGTTAATTTCTACTTTAAAAAGCCTCTTGGGGGGGGCTTCCCTGATGGCGCAGTGGTTGAGAATCTGCCTGCTAATGCAGGAGACACGGGTTCGAGCCCTGGTCTGGGAAGATCCCACATGCCACGGAACAACTGGGCCCGTGAGCCACAGCTACTGAGCCTGCGCGTCTGGAGCCTGTGCTCCGCAACAAGAGAGGCCGCGATAGTGAGAGGCCCGCGCACCGTGATGAAGAGTGGCCCCCCCGCTTGCCACAACTAGAGAAAGCCCTCGCACAGATACGAAGACCCAACACAGCAAAAATAAATAAACAAATAAATAAATAAACTCCTACCCCCAACATCTTCTTTTAAAAAAAAAAAGCCTCTTGGGGGCTTCCCTGGTGGCGCAGTGGTTGAGAGTCCGCCTGCCGATGCAGGGGACACGGGTTCGTGCCCTGGTCCAGGACGATCCCACATACCATGAAGCGGCTGGGCCCGTGAGCCATGGCCACTAAGCCTGTGCGTCCAGAGCCTGTGCTCCGCAATGGGAGAGGCCACAACAGTGAGAGGCCCGCGTACCGCAAAAAAAAAAAAAAAAAAAAAAGCCTCTTGGGATTTTGATAAGGATTGTGTTATAGCAGTTTGGAGAGCAAGCTGTCTTAACCAGTGTTAAGTCTTCAAGTCCATAAACATGAACTGACTTCATTTATTTAGATATTCTTTCAGCAATATTTTGTAGCTTTCAGCAGATATTTTGCCTCTCAGCAGTATTTTGTAGCTTTCAGCAGATAAGTTTATTCTCAAGTATTTTCTTTTCTGGTGATGTTGTTAATAGAATTGTCTTTTTTTTTTTTTCTTTTTTGGCTGCTTTGGGTCTTCATTGCTGTGTGCAGACTTTCTCTAGTTGTGGCGAGCAGGGCTACTCTTCCTTGTTGTGCACAGGCTTCTCACTGCGGCGGCTTCTCTTGTTGCGGAGCACGGGCTCTAGGTGCACGGGTTTCATTAGTTGCGGCACGCGGGCTCTAGGGTGCGTGGGCTTCAGTAGTTGTGGCCCGCAGGCTCAGTAGATGTGGCTCGTGGGCTCTAGAGCACAGGCTCAGTAGTTGTGGTGCACGGGCTTAGTTGCTCTGCAGCATGTGGGATATTCCCATGTCCCCTTCATTGGCAGGCGGATTCTTAACCACTGCACCACCAGCGAAGTCCTGGAATTATTTTCTTAATTTAATTTTTGGATTGTTTGCCTTGGTATATAGAAATACAATTGATTTTAAAAATATTGATCTTGTATCCTGTAGCCTTGTTAAAAGTGTTGGTTCCTGGTGCTAGATCATGCCCAGTGGACTGGCGTGTTTGTAGGGTGCTGGCTCTCTGCCAGTCCCTGTGCACCCCTGGTGTAGGCTTATCCCCCTGGGTGTGTGCCCCCCGCCTTGTGGAGCAGGAAGGCCCCATGACTGGCCTGGATTTCTGAACCTGCAGAATGAGGCTCAGAGATGTCAAAGGACTTAACTATGGACACACAATAATGAGCCTGGTTAGGAACCAGGCTTCCTGCTCCCTGGGCCATGAGCTGTGTCTGGAGGGTGGGGACAAGGAGGATTTGGAAGGCAGCGTCACATGGGGCAGTGACTTTAAAAAAGACAGAGCTCTTCATTTGATCAAATAACATCCAGAGGGGGCTTGGGCACATCCTCAGCCTACAAATACCTGAGCTGTGAACACTAGACCTCTGGAGCTTCAGTTTTTAGACACCTGGAGGGCCTCGTGGCAAAGGGAAAGGAAGGGCATGGACTCTGGAGCCAAAGAGACCTGAATTCCAGCCTGGCCTTCACCAGGCTCTACATGGGTGATCTTGACAGTGACTAGTTCTACCTCTCTGAGCCTTAGAGGCCCCATCTGGAAAATGGGGCAATGATGCCCACCCCCTCAGAACTGTTGTTGAGATTGAGGGTTACAGTGTAAGTAGGGTACCTCACGGCACACGGTGGATACTCCCAGGAATGAATTTCCTAAGGAGAAATGCTTTATTCCATTGAGGTGGAGAGTCTCCTTGTACTGGGGTTTAGGAGTATTTCCCAGCCCCCATCTTTCTTCCCTCCCCCCATTTCACCACACCAACTCAGGAGGGCTTTCCTACTCTTCCTGGGTGAGGCAGGAAGAGTTCCTTGGTCCCAGTAGAGGATTTAGAACACAGAGCAATTCCCCAAGGAAACAAACAGACAAAAAATAATAAAGTGTTTATTAGTTTCGATAATTGTTATTAATTGCTTAGTATTTTCTACTAAGGAGCATGTCATATGTGAATAAAGAAAGTTTTACTTCTTTTCCAGTCTTGATATTTCTTGTTAGTTTATTTGTTTTGCCTTATTGCATTTGCTAGAAACATGAGTAGAAAGAGTGCATCTTCTTGCCGTGTGTGTATTGTTCCCCTAAACATAATAAGTAATTATTCTCTTGCTGTTTTCAAGATTTTCTGGTCTTTCACAGTTTCTGATGTGTATAAGTGTGGATCTCTTTGTGTTTATCCTACTTAGTATTTATGGGGTCTCTTGGATCTTTAGAGTAATATTTTTCATCAAAATTTGGAATTTATGGCCACTATTTTTTCTAATATTTTTTTCTTCTCCTTCATTCTCCTTTTCTTTTTATGGGAATCCTGTCACACATATGTTTGTGCAGTTGGTTTTGTCCCACAGATCTCTAACCCTGTTCACTTTACTTCAGTCTTTTTGGCTGGTTTCTATTTGGATAATTTTTGTTACCTGTTTATCACTGATTTCTTGTTTGCCTATTTGGACCTGCTGTTGAGGCTCTCTAGTGAATTTTTCTTTTCACTTGTACTTTCAACTCCCAAATTTCTGTTTTCTTATCTCTATTGAGAATACGTTTTCTGTTTTTCGAGTCATTGTCATCATAATTTCCACCAGGTCTTTAAACTTATTCTTTTAGTTCTTTCAACATATTTATTATAGCTGCTTTTTATTATAGCTGCTGTCATTGTCTGCTAAATCCAACATGGGGGTCCACTTAGAATCAGTTTCTATTTACTCATTTTTTCCTAGACATGGGTTACCCTTTCCTGTTTTATTGTATGTCTTATAATTTTTTTTTAAACTGTACATTTTAAATGATATATTTTAGCAACTCTGGATCCTGATTATTTTTTCCTACCTAAAGATTGTTGCTATCTTATTTATCTTAGTAATTTGCCTGGACTAAAAACATGAAATTCATTTCCTCCACAGTGACTGATGTCTCTGTTTCATGTTTTTTTGTTGTTGTTATTATTTTTGTTTTAATTTTTAAGCCTAGCTTTCTATGATTTGGCCCTGTGTCTGTGTAACTTAGTGGTTGAACACCTTAAGCTAGTAAGGCTCCTATCCTCTGCCAGTGGATCTGTGCGTGGATTCAGAAACACATTTAATGTTTAGGCAGTTTTCAACTTTACCCCAGCTATTATTTTCTGTTGGGCCCTCTCTTTTCTCCTCTGTGCATGTGTGCAAGTTCTGTGTAGTCCTGGGATATGTAAATAGCTGGAGCCCTCTGTGGTCTCCCTTGTGCTTGCTCACCGCCTCCTGTCAGCCTGGGATATATGGAGAGTCTATGAAATACTTTCTGACTGCTTTATATCCCATTCTTCGTTGTTGCAATTCTGGCTTATCTGCCCATTCCATTGCTTTCCCCAACCAGGAACCCCTCAGCCTCCTAAAAATCATTGGTCTTTCATGTTTGCTTGTGACCAAGATTACTAATTATTACTGACAACAGTACTGGGTACGGGTTTTTCACCTTTTGTTCCAAATCGACTCCCTGACTTTTGTTCCAAGTCAGCTCACTCTGTCAGTGAAGCTGTTGGTTCTTTGCAGTCTGCCCTGCCATATTAGAACTATTGTCCTAACCAAGCTGGATGGGGGAATAGGAGCCACCCCAAGGAAGCATGCCACAGATTTCTGTTCTTCTAATCTGAAGTGCAGTAGTTTTTCATGAGTAAGCTCTTCTCTATTTGTTGAAAAGCATAGGTCAATTTCCAGAGTACTGAAATGGTTGCTTTTGATAATTTTATAGTTGCTTTTTCAGCAGAGGATTTGGCGTCCTTCTCAATCCATCATACTGGAAGTTCCAGCTTTTGGGGGGGTCATTGTTTACATGGCATATGTTTGTATTAATTTATGTTTTATCTATCTATGTATTTATATTTTAAATGGATTCCTTTTAGATGGAATATACTAAGGTCTTGTTTTTAAGTCCAGTCTGGTCATCTCTTTTAATTGGTATTCTCAGGCTATTTGCTTTTAATGTTATTATTGATCTTGTTAGATTTAGGCCTGCCATTTTTTATTAGTTGTCTGTTTTTAACATCTGGTTTTCTTTCTTTGTTCCCTTTTGCCTGCCTTTTTTGGTATTATTTGAATATATGTTTTGTATTCTGTTTTAATTCATTTATTGGCTTTTTGGGTTTATCTTTTTTGGGGTATTTATCTTATTTTTAGTTATTGCTTTAGGGATTACATTATACAGATCTTTCAAAATCTGCTTTGGAACTCCTTTTACATTACCCCACTGACCTTTGTGTTACACTTATAAGTAGTACGCCATATATTGAAATGCTTTCGGCAGTTATGCGTAACTTAACTTAAAAGGAGAAAAGTGATAGTTTGTTATATTTACCCAGATATAATAATTCTTAAATTTGAAGACATAATGTCTAAAACTTCAAAAATTTGGTGAAAGACATAAATTTACAAATTTAAAAAGGTCAGCAGACTCCAAATAGGATAAATTCAAAGAAAGCCATTTACAGATACATCGTAATCAGTCTGCTAATGACTAAAGATAAAGAACAATTCTTAAGAGCACCTAAAGAAATAATGATTCAAATAATTGTGGATTTCTCCTCAGACACCATGGTGGCTGGAAGACAGTGGAACACCATCTAAAAGTACTGAAAGTAAAGAATGGTCAACCCTGAATTATGTATCTAATGAAAACAATTTCTAGGAATTACAATGATATAAAGACATTCCCAGGGAAACTAAGAGAATTTGTTGCCAGCATACCTACTCTAAAAGAAATAAAATTTCTTCAGGCTGGTGGAAATGATATAAGCAAGGTACTCGGTCCTCAGCAGAGTATATAAGAGTATCCTGTTGTCCTGGCCTCAGTATAGGTTCTGAACTTGACCAAGTTTGCTAGATGTATGTTTGGCTGATAGTTTTCCAGTTTTTCACTTGAGCTCACACTTTGGGCTCTGTTTCCTTATTCCTGCATGATATATTGCTACCCCAGGTTTATTTCCTGTCTCTTCTGCTTAAGTTAGAATCTTAGATAAAGTTTGTTTGACTCTGTTATTTTCTAAAAATGTGCTTCCCATTAGCTGAGCTTAATAAGTATATTTTTTAATTTTGTTAGAATAAAGATGCCATGTATAGTCTTATATTTGTGGCCTGTTTTAAAATGGTCATGAAAATTATGTTTAATTCAGTCCACCTGAGACGCTATTTAATTTTATTTCTCTCTCTTTCCCAAATACTTCTGTAGGATGACAAAATCGTTAATTTTCCAACTATATTATATATAATATTTTACTCAATATTGTAATTGGAGTAATATTATAATTAGCTCAGGTTTTTTCTAACAAATGAAAAGGCCTATATATTAAGCTACTTAGACAAAAATGTCCTTTTGTTACATTTGTTCATTTAATATATGCAGTCCTGCATGTTTAAGTCTTATTCATCACATATAGGAAATAAGAAATGTCAGCTCCTGTTTCCTCTTCCCATTCCTTAGTACTTTGACCTTTGATACTGACAGTATGTGTTCTTTTCTTTGTCAAAAGTGTTATTAATTTTAATATCTGAAAATGTATGCATATCTGTTAAAACAGCGTGTGAATATTGATCTGTTAAAAGTAAATAATCAGGACTTCCCTGGTGGCGCAGTGGTTGGGGGTCCGCCCGCCGATGCGGGGGACACGGGTTCATGTCCCGGTCCGGGGGGATCCCGCATGCTGTGCAGCGGCTGGGCCCGTGGGCCATGGCCGCTGGGCCTGTGTGTCCAGAGCCTGTGCTCCGTGGCGGGAGAGGCCGCAACGGTGAGAGGCCCGCATGCTGCAAAAAAAAAAAAAAAAAAAAAGTAATCAAATTATAGAAAATTTAAACTCATAATCACATATTGTTTCCCCATTTCACAGTACAATAAGGCAATACTGAATCAAAATGGTGGACAGTTGCAAGCCTTAGTAGTTTTTGCAGCCATGTCAAAACACTGTTTTACACAGTTATTAATTTTTGAAATAATAATGAAAATAGTTTATTTTGCTTTACTCCCATGTGATATTTCATGGATTTTTCAAATTCCTTTAAGTAGGTGGCTTATAGGTACTGCAATTCAGAAGTATTGGTATAATTAAAATTTTTTTTCTACAGAAAGATTAAGTTTTTAGCATTGGCATCACCATACTTAGAGTATAATAGTCTAGAAACTTGAAAATTATCTTTGACTTTTTCCTGTTTCACCATTTTCCATTTCCAACCAAGCATACTCTCTGCTTTTCTTAAAATATCTCTGGAATTTACCTGTAAGCTCTGTCACACTGCCTCTGTTCTCATCAACTGTCTACTTGTTTTTCCAGCTTACAGTCTCTTTCCATTTCATTGCTTTCTGCATATTTACCATTTTCATATTTCCAAAAGAGTCCTTTCATCCTTTGAGAATCTTCAGGAAGTGTTCTGTTCTCACTGTGATAATTCCAAACTTCTCTACCCAGTATTCATTATCATCCATGTCTCCACCAAGCCCTCTGTATTGAACTTATTTTCTGCTTTTTTTCCCATTGGTATCTTTGGTACTTGTCGGGTCTCAAATAGTCCATTGTGCATGTTGTATTTATTTTTTCACTTGCATGCCTTTCCTCATGCTTTCAACCCCATCCCCATGCCTCACTTGAAATGCTATATCCATTTTCTTTTTGACCTATTCGAGGTCTCATTTCCTTCAATAAATTTTGCAAAAGCTTCTCCAGCCCTTCATCTAACTCTTCCTGAGCTCCTATCACACAATGCCTTTTATATGTAATGTGATTCTCAGTGGCAGAAACCTTGTCTCATTCTTCTCTCAGCACCTGACTCTGTGGTGTGTAAGCTGATTCGTTGCATTTCTGTCCCATTTCACTCCCCTAATAACTATAAAGTGAGGTCAGGAAGATTTCTTGTTTCTTTTTCTTTTTATTCAATTCTAAAACATGTTCTTCTGTCAACTCCCTCACCCCCACATGCCCCATCAGAAGCAATCTGAAATAGATAGGCAGACAGACTTAGCTAGAGGAAATACTGTGCTAATGGAGCCAAGAGTGAAATTGACCCCCATGTGCATCAGTTAGGTGAAAACAGAACAAAACTCCCATTGGGAGTCACAGACTGTTCATTGAATCCTATCTCCTGTCTTCAAATATGTATTTGTGTTGTATTGGGGAAATGAGAAAATAAAGTGTGAACTTCCTAGCACAAATCCCTTCTATATATTAGTAAAATAACTAGAAATTAATGTATTTTTGCACTTGTATTACTTTTATAAAAAATAGTTATTAAAAACACTCCTGTTAAGAGTAAGTATATAACAAAGACCAGCAAACTTTTTTTTGTAAATGGTGAGATACTAAATGTTTTTAGGCTTTGCAGGCCACATATGGTCTCTGTCATATGTGTATGTATATATATATATATATATGTTTTTTTTCTTATCATTGTTGTTGGGTTTTACCGCACTTAAAAATAACCAGTCTTAGCTTGCGTGCAGTACAAAAGTGGGCCATGGGCCACATTTTGCCTGTGAGCCATAGTTTGCCAAGCTATTTGCCAATAAGAGAAGCTAATCTGTGTAAGTGGACATCTAAGAGGCAGAAGATTTTCTCTCCAATAGCGAAGATATTGCTCGTACTAATCCAAGTCCTGAACAAACTGGAATGTGCCCAGTGGGGTGCATTCAAGTTGGGGGGATCATGAGAAACCTTAACCTGAGAGGAACAGCTTGTTGAACAGGGTCAGGTTGGAGAAGTGAGAGGTGGCATTACGGTGGTCTTCAATACGGAAGTTCCGTGATACAAGAGAAGCAGACTTGTCCTGCACAGTGCTCCCTGTAGAGCTTCGAGTGCAGTGTGCTGTCCAGGACAGAGTAATGTCCTTCCCCTAGAGACTGGTTAGCAGAACCTCCTCTGCTCTGAGTGCTTCCTGGTGGTTTTCCCTGAGAAGAACAGAATACCTTATAAAGAACTCCCCCCGCCGCCCACCGTTTCAGAAGTGGTGATTTGGTGTATGACAGGGACATAATTGTCTCACCATGGAATAGATTACAAATATAGACACCAATAATGAAGGAATATTGGAGTCAATGGAGGGATTTCATTCAGGTGGGATTAAAGTAAATCTTCATAGGATTTTGGGTTTTAAAAGAGGAACCACATGGCTAGACAATATTACCTTACAATAATTTCATTTTTATTATTATATTCTTAACTGTGATGAAAATTTCAAAAGCCATCCTCATTCTTAGTCCAGAAATTTTCTACTTAGTTCACATGAACAAGGTGCACTTACTGGGATACTATAATTTATATTTTTAAGTCTCCTACTGTCTACTTAGATAGAAGGTAAAAACCACAAAAGTAGCAAGAACCAGGTACCATGAAGTGACTGTAATTCTTCTTCTTTCATATTTGCAACAACTTTTGATTCATCGGGATGCAGAAGCCATAGTAACAGACTTTTGGCTCAGATTCATCACTTTGTGTTTCTCCTTTCTCCAATGCCAGCACTTTTCCCTTTTTAAAAAAATTCTGGCAGACTAATTTAAAGACACCTACTTAAGTTGGATTATTTGTATACTGGACCTAAATCCTGCACTTCAGTATTAATGTCTATGGAAATATTTGCAGCTACTAATTTTATTTGGTTGAACTGTTACAGTGTTGATTCATTTTATTTAATTTATTTAATCAATTCATTTAATCAGGATGCAATTTATCTTGATTTTGGTTGTAGAGGTTGGCGATTTGAAGGAGCTGCAGACACTAGACATTTCTACCAATCGTTTGCTAACTTTACCCGAGAGGCTTCACCTGTGCCTTTCTCTGCAGTACCTCACTGTGGACCGAAATCGTCTGTGGTGTGTGCCGCGCCATCTCTGCCAGCTCCCCAGCCTCAACGAGCTCTCCATGGCTGGAAACCGTCTTGCATTTTTGCCGCTTGGTAAGTAATCATGTTTATGTGGTAAAGCAAAACAGCTAAAGAACAAGATGGAAAGTCTTTGTTTCCTTAACTAGGAAGGATTAGTTAGTTTCCTTCGTCCTGTTTATCTTGAAGATGCTTCTCTAAATCCATTTTTGCAGTGAACAAAGCATCATTCCCAGTTTTAAAAGTTTATTTCTGTTAGGGATTTCATGTTTTAAAAAACTTGTGCTAAAAGTTTGTTTAGAGACAAAATATATGAGATACGAGATGATTTACTCAGAGAAAGGAATTAAAATATATGTATAAGTATATTTTATATATATAAAATTCTAAAATTGACAAGAGGTATTGAGCAATATGAAAGAATAGCTACTGTACAAACATATCTGCTTACATGTTGACTTTTATGTAGAAAAACGTTTATTGAGTATCCTAATGATTAGTATTGCCAGATAACCAGACTAGAAAATTTTAAAGACTTTTGAACTGCCTGCTGAGCTAGAAATGTCACCCTGGCTAATAAATAACATACTTTGCACTGTAGATCTCTGTAGCGGGCCCATTTTGATATATGTTAAAGAACATAGACCTTTAATAAACAGTATATTTATTTTTACTGAGAATTGAATTATTTTGTTAACTTCTAAGAAGCAAAACTGCCATTTAAAAAAAAATTAAAATTTGAAGGCCCACAGAACCCTAAACTGTTAGAATAAGCATCATATAATCTTATTCATAAAAGCATTTTTTATGAGTAATTTACCTCTGAGGGCAATGAAGTGAATAATTTACTAGCCCCTAAAAGGAAATATTTTCCACCATAATACAGTGTACATATTATTTTCAATTAAAAACCTCTTTAAGAAAACTTGAAAATCCTGAGAGACATGAACATCAATTTGAGTAATAATAAATAATTATCCAATTTAAGAAGATTACTTTTCTATAAATATAATTAAATTCTTTTTAAAAATTAAGAAAATAAAGTAAAACCATTTCAGAAGTAACCTACATTTCTAAGAAATCAGAGTTTTTTCTTCAAGTGAGAAAATTATTGAATATAAATTGATATTAGAAAACAAATATACCTGCTGCATAAACCACAGGTTGTAGAACAATTATAGTGGACAAGCATCAAGTTACAAATCTAAAGATACAGGTTCTAGATTAGCTGCACCACTTTGTAGAGCATTACCTGGAGTAAATCACCAAAACCTCTCTGAGCTTCATTTTCCTTGTTTGTAAACCAGAAATAACAATGTTTATCCTGCTTACTTTAGAGTTATTTTCAAGTTGAATAAAATAGCTGTTTTTATCCACTCCAGCTGTGGTTCCTCATCCCCCTAGTCAATTGCTACTCATTCCTACCTGCTGTTTCACCAGTGACACAGCCGAGCATGTGCTGTGGTGGCAGTGGTGTTAGGAGAAGAGAGGGAAGCCATTCCAGCTGGCGGCTGACCACTGTTAACGGTTGGGGTGCCAAGGAGTGACATTGTGTGTCCTGCTCAGTGGTTACAGCAGCAGATGACCTGAGTGGCAGTGGCTAGTGCAAAGTGATAGAAATGGCTGTGGGGTAGAGGATAGATTTCACTACACTTTGCCCGGCTGCTTTCTGCTTTCAGTTACGTACTGCGGCATCTTCTCTGTGCACTGTGGTGAGTGCTGCTGTGGCTACAGAAGTGAGCATCCCTTCTTCAGCACTCAGTGTTCAGTAGTAAGGAGAACCTAACAAGTTAGTTTCTATCTCCAGGTTTCTTGTCACCCACAAAGCCTTGCCTCTGTGATAGAGGAGGTTTTCCTTTGTGAACTTGTTAATACGTTATCAAAGAGAGGCAAGAGGGTCTTCACTGAGTTCTGAGGAGGGTCCCTCCCAACATTCAAGGTCACCATAACTCTCAAACCTGGGACCGTATACAGCCCAAGATATGGAAGCAGCTTCCACACTCCCCTGGGTGCCATCTCAACTCACAAGGCTCACAGCCCTGACAGGACACAGGCCTGTGGGCAGGCTTTACTCTACTTTAGAAAGACATACAAGCAAGAGGATGGTGATAAGATCATCCAGTGAGAAAGAAACAGGCTGCCTGAAGCAATGCTCTGCCCTGGTCTCAGAGAACAGCATGAGTAAAGGGCCAGGGGGCCAAGACAAGCACTGGTGGCCTTTCTGTATTGTTGGGTTGGATGATCTTTGTAAAGAAATGGGTGGGACAACCAGAGAGCTACAGTATGAGGTTGCCCAAAGAGGGCTTCAGAAGAGCAGAGACAGCATAATCTATGAAGATGAGGAAATTGAAGCTGACAGAAATAACAATCTTCTCAGTCTCATTTTGGTTTTTGATTTTTGTTTTTGACACCATTGAAGGTGGATTTGGAAAGGGAATTCAATTAAGTCTTTAGGAAGAAAATAATTAAGTTCATAGCTGTCCTTCCATGGAGTTTGTGTACTTGAAACCCTTCCTTGAACTCCTTTCTGATACAGCAAAGCCATCTGATGCTAAGAACTATGCGGGACAGAGTCAAATGAAGCAGGCAGCTGCTGGCACTGCCTTTCCTCAGAGAACTAAACTGTTCCTGGAAACCTGGCATATAAGGATACCTCTTTACAATAGTTAGGAGATACAGTGTGTATACACATACACATAACTACAGTTTTCAAATAGAAGGCTCCTATGTTTAACCGTGATTCTAATGTAGAACTTGAGTGTTTATGAAATGGGTGCTTTAATATTGCTGCCTGTGATTGGAGGCAGGAGTCTTATTTTGGGGAGCTACTCACTGAATTCAGTTTCTTGCCAAAGAACTTTGACTTAGGAGAAAAGCAATTTTTTATGGGGCTTTTTAAATGTATGTCAGATTACAGCCTCTTCAAAAAGTGACTACAGAAGCTATAGTAAGGATGACTTAAATCACTTGCAATACTATCAAAATCATTAACACTCGTGGAGTGTGTTCTTTTTAAGATGAAAAGTTGTATCAAGAAAGGAGGATGTTCCTGCTATAACTATACCATGACAGCTGAATGACAGATTAGTCTACACACAGAAGCTCTGTTCCCACTGCTATCAGTGAGGAGGAGGGGAAATTAATAACTTGAGCCTCATGCTATGAGATTTAATAGAGGCCTTGAAACATGAATATTTGTTGTTGATTCAATATAGCTTTGTTGACTAAATAGCTCATAAAGATCTGACTCACCTCTGGGCTTCTGAAAATTTAGGAAAATACAAAGAAAAGAGTTTTTTCCTGTAAGGCTTTTTTACTAGGTTTACTGGTTTCTCTTGCATAATTAATAAGCCATTATTCAGTAATGTTTACAACTTATTTAATGTTGAATAATAGATACAAGTACTGTGAGGTTGCCCATGTACAGACTGACTATGGAAGAGCATTTTTTAGTTAGCCCCCAGGAAGTGCTGTGTCAGCTAAACTCAATGTCAGGAACTTCTGTAGTTTAAGAAAACAAAAGTTGCACCCACGGTGGCAGGTGGAATTTTTGAGTGTTAATTTAGAAAACAGTGAATGAATTCTTAACTAAGAACAAACGACATTGAGATTTACGGAGTATCCTGGTGTGTAAACTACCATGTAGTAAACCCCAAAGTTAGTGAGAAAACAGCTTCCTACCAATGGGTAATTATTTATGCTTCTAAATCAGTCCCAGAGTTGTTGTTCCTTGGACATTCTAGTAGTGAAGTATTTATTTTCTCAGGAGAAGTTATTCTGTGTGCCAAGGACGTGTGCTATGAGTGAAATGACAGCTCCTTTATTGCTGTGGGTTATACCCTATAACTTTGATAGGGATGTAAAACTGGCCCTTTATCACATAACAGGAGATCACTCCAATTTTTTATAGTAGCTGTAGTCGTTTTTCCTTTGTAGGAGCTGGATACATTGTGTAGGGGGAAAAAAGTTTATTCCAAGTATTGTTGCAGTTTTAGAAAGTAGTTTGTAGGCATTTTCAAAACCCATGCTGAAATCTCTTCTTTTGTTGCAAATGGCATATAAAAGACACAAATTTTTAACTATACTTGTTTTTTCTATTACTTCTCGTTCCTGCTTTCTCTGTATCTGCTTAGAAGGTCAGGGAAAGAATTGCTGTTTACCGTTTTTTAAGGAAATATTTAAGTCCACAAAGTGAAGCTATTAGAACTTCAACTCCAGGATGGAAACCAGATGGAAACCAATTAATAATTCCTTAATCTCAGACTTAGAGATGCATGTAAACTGTACTTTACTGAACCATGGAATGTATTTGATCTGCAGCTTGAAGAAGTACTGCCTTGAGGTCATTGTTTAATGGGAATAGTTTGCAAAGTTTGTAGCCTTAAATACGTTTCAGTGCTAAAATGTTTCTTCTAGTTCAGACCAGAAGTCCCAGAGGTTGGAATCAGTCTTATTTTTGAGTAGAAGGTATCTTCTGCTTTCCAAGGAGGGACCCAAACATGCCATTAAAATCGTGTTCTGTAGAGACTATTGGGCAGGTCTCTAATCAAAGGCATAATGAATAAGGAGAAAAGAAAGGCTTGAAAACAAGGTTCAAAAACTAGTAGTGGGAAGAAATGAGAGGGGAGTATTCTGTTAACTAAAGTTTATACGACCCTATTTCAGGAGCAAAGTTGTAACTGCAGTGTGTATTTGTTCAAGAAAATGGATGTGCAGTCCTCCTTTTTGAGCTCTATCTTTTTGCAAGAATTTATAACAAAAATTTTTCATCCTGGTACTGCTTACTCATCTGACTTTTTCCACTGTCTTAATGATCCCCTCTGCTTTATTTATTTTTTTTATCATGTCAGGCCTTTGCTCTTGCCTTAAGGTTTTCTTAGGGCATTAACAGGATTATTTAATATGGCTGAGTTAACAGGATTATTTAACATGGCTTCTACAGTGTGGGCAGACATTGACTTTACTATGCTAATATATGAAGAGAAAAGTTCACCTAGAGTAGGTGAACTTTAAAGGGACAAATGTATATTTTTCTCAAAGTTTTGGAATATAGGATTTTGGAGTAGGCAGTGATTAATATGAAAAAGTGAACCCTGTTTTCCTCAGATATCAATTTAAAAAAAGAATTGCTGCTTATTCTTAAAAAGGTACAGATGTGAAACAAAAATAAGTAGTGTGAGGTCTAGATTCATGAGCAGAATCTTTGCCAGTAAACTTTTTGTTAATTTGGTTTTCTAAATAGTGGCAAGAATGTACTACGGTACAAGCAAAGTCTGGAAGATGTTGTCAGTTGACTTTAAAGCAAGAATCTAGAGTTTCTGTCAGTCTTAGTTTTCAGCCAAGTTCTTAAATTTGGGGAGAGGGAGGACAGGTCCCAGTCCAGCTGAGCAAGAGCTGAAGGTAAGATGCAGAGTGAAGATGTTTTGCTCTCCACGCTGGCTGCCCCGGCCTAGAAGATGTGTTGCTGTAATGCCCAAGCCTGTGTGGGACAGTCAGCATGAAGGCTCCTTCTCTAGGATCTTCTCTGAAGGAATTCTTGGTATTTCTTGCAACTGGTGCCCTAAATCTGTAAGTCAGAACTACCCCATCACTTATCTCATCTTTTAACAGAAGCCAAGGGATATTTTGTTCATCATTTATCTCCTTGTCAGTGTCTCCTGACATCGCACCTGGATGCTTGGGCATGCCCGTCCTCAGGTGCCCACTGCACCCATGCAGCCTGCTAGGTAGTGTCACTTCCTACATTATGTGGGAGAGCCCTGCTTATATGGAAATGATCTGTTAAGGGAGGCTGCCTAACTGATGTCATGGTGAAGCAGGCAGGCATGCTTTTAAATTCCAGCTCTACCATTTAATAGCTGTATGATCTTGAGCTTAGAAAAGCTATTTAATTTGTCTAAGTCTCAGTAATGGGGTAATATTAATACCTACTTCATAACACTTTTGTGAGAATTAAATAAGATTTAAAACACTTCTATGACTCATAAATACTACATAAGCACACAATCAATATAAACTTTTATTGTTTGACTAGACTTTTAGAAAGGGTTGGGACAGCTTGTGTCTTATACCCTAAGCATCTAGCACAGTGTCTTGCCCATTGCTTATAATAATTTCTTTATTACTTGACTGTGCAACACAAGTAGAGATGCTAATGCTTGAATATTTAAACCAACTGCAGAGGAAGCCTTCAGTCATTCAAATTCATTAAAATCAATTTATTTTAATTTAATAGTTGATGATCTACTGTGTGTAAAGTATCTTATTAAATTCACTGTGAAATCTTATTTGGTAAAAGTTGAATAGATCAGGGAGATGCAAGAGGGAAGAGATATGGGGACATATGTATATGTATAACTGATTCACTTTGTTATAAAGCAGAAACTAACACACCATTGTAAAGCAATTATACTCCAATGAAGATATTTTTTAAAAAGTTGAATAGATCAGAAAGAATATGATTATGTAAAAGATTTAGTGGAGTGTGTGTGTGTGTGTGTGTGTGTGTATTTAGAGAAACTAGCACTTGAAAAAATTCATTATTCTGAATAAGTAGTCAAAAATTTCTCTTTGTCAAACGCATCATGTAGGTAATTTAATTAGTTTTAAAGATAATTTTGGAATACACTGTAAATTACTCTGAATTCATTGTGAAGAAACCCAGTTTTTATAGTAATTAAAAATGTAATTGTGACTAATAATCTATCTGATTTATTGAACCACAATAATTGGAATTACATTGATAGAACATTCCAAACAACCTGTTTTGGTCTATTGTTTTCATGTGTGGTTTCTATTGCCCCATCATTTTGTTGAAGAGAATACATCATTCACCTTTTGATAAAATAAATGAGTTTCATGCTGGTTAGTGTGCAGTAAACAGATCCTATTTGGTCTGGCGCACGCTGTCATTCTATGCTTGCTTTTACAGTTACAGTTAAAAGAGTAATAGCCTCAACACACAGGAGGTTTTTGTTCCATCTTCAGCCATGTGGACTGCATATGCCGGGGCCTTGAAGTTTAAGGAGAGAGAGAGAATTGGAGTTTATGCAGGACTGTTAGCTTTTGCTAATTTTTAAGTAACAGTACTTTGATCTATGAGTCTGGAGGAAAAAAAAGGGAAACATTTTAGACACAGTACACCACTTTAAAAAGCCACATGAAAAAGTTCTTTGTTGCTTTAGCATCTTTGCAGATGGACAACTTCCTTGCTTTACATAGTTCACATACTGAGCAATTTTTGCACAGGAACTTTAAAAAATATTACTGCATGATATATTTATTGAAAACTATTGGTCCATTGAAATTAAGAGAAGGAAGAAACAAACCAGCTTATTAGCTAGTAGATTAACGGTCTCTTCCAAAGTTAATTATTGATTGAAGATTTTCTTTTTTAAGAATAGAAGAAATAGCTCAAAGCTTTTTCATGCAGAAAATACTTATATTTCAGCCTCATTATGATTAAAAATGCCATTCCTTTGTGCTTGGGGTTTTGCCAGCTGACGGCTTTTTGGCAAGAGCACACTCCCACAGCCGTGCCTTTGTAGCCTGTGACCTTGCTGGGTGTTTAGTTGTCTTAGCCTTGCCAGCAGGCTGTGCTGTGTCAGCTAAAGCAAGGGTTGCCTGGTTCTCTTTAGAATCCTACACTCTGTTTTGCGATCTTCACTTTACATTCAGGAGAGAGGGATAAAAGACTAAGATGTATTGAGTACCACTCTTATGCAAGGGACCAAGCTTGACATTATATGCATTGCTGAATCTTTATAACAAGCTCATGACATAGGTATTATTATCTTCATTTCACAGAGGAGGTAACAGGCTTGGAGCATTTGAATTGGAAAACCAGGTTTCAGAGGTCTGACTCCAAAGCCCACTACATCTTGTAATTTCAGTACTGCTTTTTCTTACTCTATTTGAGATTGTGTTATTTGCAAAGTTTAAATGTTTGTATTAAATACTCATGTCTGTGTGATAATATACTGGCTAATGTATAATAGATTTGAACACAGCTGATTTGTGTTTTCTTTCAGCTTCAGTAGAAAGTAGTTCATTCCATTATGGGCATATATAAAAAATTATATTCCCCACACAAATTGGTCAGGAGGTATAAACAGAAATCTTTGGAATATTGAAAACCTGAGATAAGGTCTAAACCAAATAGCATTTTAAAATCATCAACTCTTCATTTTTTTCCTATAAAACTAGGATAAGAAAGAGGACTAAACCATATAAGAAGTAGCAAGTGCCAAATTTTATTTAACTTTGTATTATGATCTTTGCATGTAGCCTCATTTAATTTGCACAAGCTCTTTTGTGTATATTAGAGGAGAGAGGTGTTTCCTCTGTCATGTCCCATTTTGTGTCCTTGGCTCAGGGAGATGAATCACTGTCTCTAGAGGCTGTTGCCTCCAACTCTTTTCTGTGCAGTTAAAGTATAGAAAAGAATACCTTTTGCTGCATGCCAAAGAGAATTCTCTCTTAATTGGCCTTCTACTGTAGGCCACACTTCCAAATGTGTCACTAATAATGGGAATAATAATAACTGCCATATACTGGATGAAGGCTGTATGCCAAGAATTCTGCTTGATAATTTATGAACTTTGTTAGTAGTTTTCACTAAAATTAAGGGACAGCATTATTTTTCTCTCTCCAGATGAGGAAACTAAGGATACATATTTAGTAAATATTCATCTCTCCAGATGAGGAAACTAAGGACACACATTTAGTAAATAGAAGAATGAAGATTCAAACCCAAGTTCTCTGACTCTGAGAGTGTGTTCCTGCTCCATTAATTAGTATCCTATACTCCTTACCACTGCATAAACTCAAGTAAAGAATCTTTCCCTGAAACCCCTGCAGGCTCTGACAGTCATATCTGAGACCAGAGCTCATTTATATTTTATCAGTGTAGTTTCAATTTTTAAAAAATTCCGAACTTTTCTATATGCCTTTAAAGTCTGCAGATTTCTATATGTGATGAAAGGATTTGTATACAGCCAGAGAAGTAGTGAAAAAATATAAAATAGGAATTTTTAATGTAATTTTGAGGACTCTTTCATTGCAAGTAGATTCTGATATTTCTATGTATATTTTTTCCATCTATGTTTTATAAATTTGTAGCCTTTTATACCAGTAGAGAAGTTTATACATGTTTACTAAAGTAGCAGTACATATTATTGTGGTAATTATGTATTCTTATGCTTAAAAAAACATACTGTATAGTGATTTAAATTTTACAGCTTACTTTCACATTCAGTTTTAACAACTTGGTAAAGTTGAGGGGTTAGGCACTATTATGCCATTTAACATATGTGCAAACTGAGGCTCTGACCACACGGCTAATAAGTGAAAGAACAGACACATAAGATATGAACAGACAATTCACAAAAAAGAAACTATGTAAAAATGGCCCTCAGGCACATTGAAAAATGTTCACACTAATAATTAGAGAAATACAAATTCAGAATGACAGAAATTTTTTTTTTTTTTTTTTTTTTTGCGGTGCGTGGGCCTCTCACTGTTGTGGCCTCTCCTGTTGCGGAGCACAGGCTCCGGATGCGCAGGCTCAGCAGCCATGGCTCACAGGCCCAGCTGCTCCGCAGCATGTGGGATCTTCCCGGACCGGGGCACAAACTCGTGTCCCCTGCATCGGCAGGCGGACTCTCAACCACTGCGCCACCAGGGAAGCCCAGAAATTTTTAAATAAGACAACATGTTTTAAAACTTGGTGAAACTGGGGGAAAATCAATGCCCTCATACATTGATGAAGGGAATGCAAATTGGTGTAACTCCTCTGGAAGGAAATACCAAAGAATCTACACATCTACACATGTATTTACCTTTTGACCTAACAAGTCCACTCCTAGGAATCTATGCTGAAGGTATACTTCCAACAATATAGTTGTATATGTATACATGGGTTAGTATACTTATATATGTTTTGTAGATCTTTCTACTTAGGGATCCTAGAAGCAATGTCATTCCCATAGTAATGAGCACACCTAGCACTCAGATCTTGGTTTCTAAACACCATACCCTATTAAAAGGAATTAAGGCTCCTTGGAGAAGCAGTTGATTTCAGCGCTACAGCAGGGAAAATACAAGCTGAGCTAGGACTGTCTTGTGGTGCCGGAAAGTATGGTGATACTCAAAAAAGGATGAAAACTTGTTGAAGGAACATAAGGACCAATTTTAAGTGTTCCTAATTGCCAAAACTGGAACATTTTAACCACCACAATGAACAATAATGGTATTGGGTTTTTAGTCCTTACAATAAAATAAATATCCATGAATCCATACTGTTATAAAAATCAAATAAATAAATGGGGGAGAAGGGATGGCTCTTCCTTACAGAAGAATTCCAGTTAATAAATGTAGACAGAAAGATGGTAATTGAAAATCACCACTAAATGAATACCGTGTAATAATTGTTGCAAACAAGACCCATTGATGAATGCTAAAATTAATGGGCAAAACTTTGAGAAGGAACAGGATATTTACATAGTCTTGGGGCTGTAGTAATCTGAAGACTTCACCTGGGGCTTGGGGGAGCTGCTTCCAAGATGGTTTACTCACATGGCTGTTGGCTGGCGGTCTCATTTCCTCTGCTGGAGGGCCCTCATGACAAGGGAGTTGTCTTCCTGAACAAGCGACCCAACGGAGAGAGCAAAGAGGAAGCCACAATGCCTTTTGTGACTTACTCTGAAATCACAAAATCACACAGCAGTTCTGCCTATTCTGTTTGTTAGATCTATTAAAACCACCACACTGGGAAAAGGCATCTCTAGCTAGTAGGCCAGTAATTTTTTTTTCTCCCTAAGAGTTTCCACCTCCCAGTGCTTTTGTTGCCTGTTCCCAGTGCTGCCAATTTTGGTTCCTCTTTTTGTAACTTGCCCCAGTGCTATTCCTGGGCAAGAATACTGTGATAGGACTTGTAGTGGAAAAGAGGAGGTAATGTTCACCTTTTCCTACCCATTTCCATGGCAAACCCTTCCTTACCTCAGTCTTATATTATCCCCTTCTCACTTAATGTAACAAATTGTCCAGAACCCATCTGTGAAACAGAGACTTTATACAAGCCTCTCTAATAGCAGTGATCATATTGTATTCAGTTATCATTTTTCATGTCCGTCCTCAATATCATATTCATATCTGAATCCCCAAGGCCTACCATAGTGCCTAAAAGGTCCTTAATGGGTAAATGGGTTTTGTTTTGAAATGTAAATATGCTTAAGAACCACCTAATTTAGCTATCTGGGCCTTTGTCTTTCCTAACTGTAGAAGGACAGGGGAAAAAGAGAGCTCCTTCAGCCTATTTCCTATTTTCACAAGCAGAATTATAGTTTGAAACTTTTCAGAGATTGAAAACTTTTCAAAGATTATGTTCGTTCTTCAGGAGGCAGAGGGTTGGCAAGGCTACTGAGGATTCTGTTCTGTGCCTCTGTAATGATGAAGACAAATAGCTCTACCCTGTGAGTGATAGGAGTGGAAAGGAAAGCTGGTCGAACAATCTTGGGCACACAGTAGACAGGAAGGGATGACCTCGGCACTTGGAAGTGTCTCTGCTGCCTGTGATGGCCAGAGATCACCTTCAGTACTTTGTGCTTTGTTTCCTCACTGAATCCTCCTCCAGTCTTTGCTCCCCCCTTGTCCGGCTACTTCTGCGAAACTTCTGGATTGTCCCTCTTTCTGGCATACTTGTTCCTATTGCAGATTCTTCTCTTTGGGCTCCCTTTCTCACCTCTTCCCATTCCTGGTACAAACCCATTCCTGTCCCGGCTTCCTGGCCTGCAGGTCTTGTCCATCCATCTGTACCTCACACCTCACTGAGGACTGGGATTTGGGGTTCCCTTTGCTTCTTCCTCCCCCTGCAGCCACGGGCAGTTCCATCCATTCCTAGATCCACCTGGCTCCTGAGGCCCAGCCCAGCCAGGGTCAGATTGATCCCTAGCCCTCCTTTACCCCTCCTCCCATCTTTCTGCCCAGGAGAGGTGAGACACAGTAGGCTGACCTGCCAACTTAGTTTGTGTAACACTTTTTCCTATGGAGAAAAATGAAACTAAATAAACGACCTATAACAAACTTAATAAATAAATAGAAATTGTTTATTAAAAGTCATAGAATTTTTATGTGGGAAGGAAATCTAATAATATTCCATTCCCAGTACTCATTTTACAGCTTAAATGCTCAAGGTTCAGGTGGGTTGAGTAATTTTTCAATAGTCATGTTTTCTGATGTAGAATCTCATATTACAGCTGACATAATTTCACACCTAGTTAAATCTGCAACTTTTTTTCTTCCAGAGTAGAAATTTGAATTATTCTAATATTATGTATTAAATTTTATGTTTCACATTATACTGATGTATATTTATAGGAATTATAGCACTTTTCTTTCTAATCCAGATTTAGGTCGATCTCGAGAACTACAATATGTGTACGTGGATAACAACATTCATCTGAAAGGCTTGCCATCCTATCTGTACAACAAAGTCATAGGGTGCAGTGGGTAAGGCTGATTTCACATTTTATACTGTCACTCACCTCTTTTGCTAGCTTTGTTTCTATTTCAATATTTAGTCCTGATAAAACTCAAAAATAGATGAACTACTTTTGATATTCCTGTTCAGTTTTGTTTGGGGGCTTAATATGCTAAAACAAATACCCTTAAAAGTCAAGAATATTGAGCAAGCAATTTAGAGTATTGTACTTCAAGTTTAGCTAGTAAGCTGTAAATTCGGTCAGTAAGTTGTTTGTTATTTTCCAGTCAAAAGAAAAATTAATCTATGCATACCATTATAAGCTCAGTAGTATCAGTCACAGAAACTGGAGGAATCTGCATTAATGTAAAAGCTTTTCTTTCTCTGCACTTCATTGCAGTGACAATTTTACTACATTAGTATCTAGGACTATACCAATTGAAAATATTTAGAGGTCAACATTTGAAATAGTCCCTCAATACAAATCATGATTCTAGCAACCAAAACATATGTTTCAGTTAATAGGAAATGATAGGCTTTTATTTTCAGAGCACCAATGATCTTTCATTCTCAGTTAGGCTTTTAGAAAGATGGCTTCAGCTTCTCCTTCTATAGCAGTGAGAAAGAACCAACCCTAAAGTGGTTCCCAGAGTGGCGTGGGCTTAACATAGGACAACTCAGCTGCCAGAACCTGCTTTTGACTGGCCTCACTTAAGCAGCCAAAGGATACTTGGAACACCTTTGAGGGTACTTAGCCAGCGTGTTGACTCTCTCCTTATAATTTCAAACATCCTGCATAACCTGTCTCATACTGTATGTAGTTCTGGCAAGGAAAGGGATGACATTAAACTTGTGTGTAGCGACAACCATTCCCCTGCTGGCATGGCTCCGGGGGATGGGCATTGAGCAGTGATTGCTCCAGAGAGGGTAATCCTAGTGGCCTTCCCCTAGGAAAAATTATACAGTTGTTATCTTGGGAAAGCCCTAGATGAATTCAGTGCCTGTATAGGCTGATGAAATACAAGCCCAGAGACATATTCCAGAACCTTCTATGAAGCATAGAAAATAGAATATGTAATGGAGTTTTTAGCTCATTGATTTTTCTACAGCTGATCATGTGACAGCTACGATCCTACTCACTCATTAATCATAATGAGTTTGTAAAAGATCTATAATATAGCCTAATTTTTCGAAGTGGTGAGTGAAATACCCTCAATCACCAAGATACACAGAATGAGGCAAGCAGGCTCCAAAGCTGAAGGCAATTTTCTTGCACAAAAGCCTTCAGAGACTGCACTGAAATATGATTTAAATCTCTACCACAATTAAAGAATAGCTCTTACTTGAGATAAGAACCTTCTCCTTTGGTGTTTAGACATGGATGTTACTGACTGCCAGAAAGTTCTATTTGTGCAGAGTAGAGAGGTAGTATATTTTATTTATTTCATTTTTGGCTGAGCCGCGCAGCTTGCGGGATCTTAGTTCCCCGACCAGGGATCGAACCTGGGCCCACGTCAATGAAAGCACCAAGTCCTAACCACTAGACCACCAGGGATTTCCCTTTTTTTTTTTTTTTAATATATTTTAATTGTTGACTTGGTATCTGGTAGCAGAGGTAGTGCATTTTATGAGAGTTCCAAATCTTTGAGAAAACAGTAAGGCAGAATATGCAAATTACTAGCAGATAGTCTACACTTTTTATTATTATTAGCATCTTCCTTTGGTAGTAGTAATAAGAAGATAAATAAAATTTTTAAAAAGACAGTTATCAAACAATCAGTTTTCTAATATTAATAGTTTTTGGAGTGTTGGCAGTCCCACATACAAATAAACAGTGATCCAAAAGGTATTTTTAATCTGTTGGTTTAACTCAGAATGCATTTCTTATAGAAGCGGTTCTGGTGGTTATACTCCTAGCCAGCTCATTAAAAGGTCATTTAACCCATTTTGCACCCCCCAAATTATACTTACTTATAAAATATTTCTGTGGCAAAAATGTATTCAGAATTCTAATACATGGTGACTATTGAAGTCTTGGCAACAGAATTTAGGGGCTCCCCTTCTTTTATCTCTTTTATCTGTTGTATATGTGCAAAGGGACTCTCCCATTCCAAGTCAAAGTGGGGGTACTTTGGGAAAAGGAGGGGCAAGGTGTAGAACAGGGTTCTAAGGTAAATCTTATATAAAGAGTATAAGGGTATTTGAGGCCTAGAAAGTGTACCTTTTGATTCTGAACAAGGATCTTGGTTCGGTTGTTTATTCAGTGAGTATTTATTGAGCAACTACTCTGTTTGGTCACTGTCTAGACAATGGACATACAATGTAGGAGCCAAACAATTCAGTACCTGCCTTCCTGGACTTCATAATCTAGCTAGGGCTCCAAGTGAACAGTCAATAATTAAACTCAGTGTTAATCCTCTCCAAGGAGATGATATTTAAGCTGAGAATAGAAGGATCAGTACACTTGGTTCTCCACCACCATCCCATGTTCTTTCTAGCCCAGAGGTAGGTCTGGAATAAAGAACACATCAGCTCCTGCTGTACTGTGCTTTTTCTGAAAGAACTGTATTACCCTTCTCTGATTAACAGTCTAAGAAAATTAGAGCAAAATGAATACAGCTTTAGGGACCTGTGGCATGATATAAAAATGTCTAATATATATATATATATATATACATATATATATATATATAATTCACACCTCAGAAGGAAAATAGAGAACCAGGTATAAGGCATATAAAAAGGTATAAAAGTAGCTAGTAACAAATGTTACACAGTTTCAAGAAATCTCAGAAGTCTCACAGAATTATCTTTGATATTCATAGAAATGTGAATAAAGTTAGCTCCTCCTTATTCTATGTTCATTTATTTGTCAAGTAATTATTGAACTTCAGCAAGTCAGCACTGTGCTAATAATTGTAGAAAAGATAATTTAGATGTTTATCCTAATATATAAAAATAACTGTAATACAAAAAATAAATACCCTAAGAGAAAAGTAGAGTGGTGAAAATTTAGAGCATAGGACTGCCTTTTTATGACCTAGCTTTGAAGTCACACACTGCCATTTCTATTATATCCTATTGATTACACAGGTTAACCCTATTCATTGTGAGAGGAAACTACCAGGAGGGGAGCAGCATGGGAGCCATCCTGGAGGATGGCTAGCACAGATTCCTTGCATTCATGCTCTTTGCTAGCCTCTTGGAAAAGTATAATTTTTATTTTGTCTGGATTTTTCTTACTGTTACCACAGAAACAAATGTCTTCCATTCTTCTATATTTTACCTCGAAAGAGAAGTCCCTCCCATGTTAGAATTTTAAAAAGTGGTGATTGGCACATTTGCTTACTCAGGAGAACTTAATGGTGAAAGTGGCCCTATACCAGAGTTATTTTCTCAGTTGTCTGATTATGAGAAAAAGAAACCAAGCCACTGCTTTGTTTTTTCTTATATAAATAAGCAATTATAGCTGGATTTGGGTACAAATTGGATAAATGATTTGGTTAAATGGTTTGTTAATATAACCACTCAAGGTAACAGAGTTGTCTTTATGAGAAATGCATTCAGAGTTCTGAGTTAAATCAGCATACTAGAAAATATCCTTTGGATCACAGTCCATTTTTGTATGGGGGCTGCCTACACACAAAAAACAAGCTATACTAGGTACTTGAACCACACCTCCGTGTGACAGGCACAAAGCAGCCTAGCTACATATTTAAAAAAACTGAGGCATGTTTTGAGCTGTCACTCAAGTGACAGAGTTTGTTGTTTGATTCCAATGTAGTAATTAATTGCTTATTAAAACAAAAATAGTGACACTCCTTTTAAGTTTTAGAGGAATATAACAGAATCCAGTGTATCCGCAATATAACTTTCAAAATGTCCAGGGTACAATCCAAAATTAAATAACATTTGAAGAATAAAGAAAATATGACCTAGTGTCACGGAAAGTAAAAACTTTACTTGATGAGCTTAACACAGAATGGTATAAGAGAGGAAAAGTCAGTGAACTTGGAGGTAGATCAATAGAAATGATTCAGTCTGAAGAACACACACACACACAAAGATTGAAAGCAAGAATGAACATCAGCATCATCAGGGACCTGGCAAACAGTACAAAAAAGCCTGATATT
Organism: Mesoplodon densirostris; assembly: GCF_025265405.1. Lineage (NCBI taxonomy): Eukaryota > Metazoa > Chordata > Mammalia > Artiodactyla > Ziphiidae > Mesoplodon > Mesoplodon densirostris. The sequence goes on from NC_082664.1 coordinate 108,171,259, forward strand.
TGTCATCCCAGAAGGAGAATAGAGAGAAAATGGGGCGGTAACAACAACAGAAATATTGAAGAAATATTGTCCAAAAATTTGCCAAATATGATGAAAGACATAATTTTACATTTTCAAGAAACTCAGTGAACTTAATAATATAGATTACAAAGAAAACCTTACCCAGTCAAAGCTGCTGAAAACCAAAGATAAAAAGAAAATCTTGAAAGCAACCAGAGAAAAATGACAAACTACATACAAAGAAATAATTCAAAAGACCATTGCCTTCTCATCAGAAAATTTGAAGGCCAGAAAACAGTGGAATGATATTTTTAAAGTGTCAGAGAAAAACACCAGTCAACCTAGCAACCAGCAAAAATACCTTTCAAGAATGAAAGTAAAATAAATGCATTCTCAGATGGAACAAAACTAAGCCTTAAAGAGGCTCTGCCAAGAGGACAGATGCTTTATCCAAACCAAGGCTTATTCTATCAGGGTGACATAATTTCTTTCCTTCTCCATATTGACTTTTTCCCTTTACTTTTCCTCTTATTTTAAGCTGAAAAAAAACTTTTTTGCTAAAAAGGGTTAATCTGGTAGCAGTTCCCCCAGTAATGAGCATGTGGATGACAGTGTATTTTCTGAAGTATAAAAGACAGTTACTTGGGTTCTTTTGGTAAGGGAATTGAAACTAATTCTTTACTCTTAACACTTCAGTTGGTGACATGGTAAGTTTGAAAATGCATATGAATTAATTTGCTAAATCACATACATGTTTTGGAGCATAATCTCAGTGGCAAAATGATGTTACCATTCATTTAGCTTGTTTAGGTTTAAATGCTGAATGGCAGCTCTGAAAACATTGAGTTGAAAGGGAATTGTGATAATTGTTATAAATTATTTACGTAACTAAGCCAAGGGTCCTGACATTTGTAACAGACTTCAACTCATTTTAATAACTCACTTAAGGGTTCGAATGTACAATCTTTTTTGTAACCACCTCAGCATTTATTCTAAAGTAATAAAAACTATCTAGTTAGAAATCAAAGATGCCAAGGCTTAACAATTGCCAGCTACTAGTTATTTCATTTTATTGTGAACTGAACATATCATGGAGCTTCCATCCCTCTTTACTGACAGTTCATTTCATGATTACTTCTCATTGAGATGAGCGACACTAGCTTTCAATACAGGTACCTTTCCAGCCTTCTCTCCCATTTGCTATTCTCTTCCATGGACCTGACAGTCTGGCCACTAGAACTGTTTGTGTAACCCCATTTGCCCTGTGCATTCACAGAGCTGAATCCCTGTTCCCTTTCTCTGGAATACCATCATGTTATTCTTAGTTTTCAACAGTAGATACTTTCAGAGCAACATCTAGACTAGTGTTTGACCAAATATCTGGGTGCCGTGGCCTAGCCAAGTTAATACAAAAATTTAACCATCACACCATGTATATTATCCCCAAAAATCATTTATTATAATAATAAAGAGAAAGCACAGCTATAAACATTGCTTAAACTTTACTGTGTACCAGGCAGTGTACTCATTGATTTATCTGCATATTGCACATTATCCTCCCAGCAACCCTTGTGATAATCATCCTTATCTTAGAAATGAAGAAACCAGAGCTCAGAAAGATTAAGTGTCTCAGGTCACAAAGCTAGATGGCAGTAGAGTTATTATCTGCTTCATTGTCCACACTCTTAACCACTGCACTACATATACTGTCTCCCTCTTCTCCTTGGTCTAGAATCACCTCTATATGTTTGAGCCCCTCTACTAGCTTCTTGAGAACAGGGATGAAAAATACCTTTCTTGTTCCTGCATCATTCCATGTAGTGGGGTGGATGTTTGGTATCTGATGAGGTCAAGGGAGGTTGGCTATGGCCAACAGAAAGATTACTAACTCATGTGAATTCCTGCCTTGTAGCCTGCATTCTACATAGCTGCAACTCTTCTCCAGTGTTAACTAGAGAAGGCATTTAATAGAAGTATCATAAAATGAATTTGATTAGCTGTTTACAGCCAGCAGTGAAGAGTAGGAACTTCTGCTAAAAGAATTGTCAAAAGGAAATTGGACCTTATATAAAATGAGGATCCACATACTTGTTAATGTGAGTTTTTTCAGCAGTTTGTCAGAAACCTAATCTTTCTAATTATTGGAGACAGAGAAAGCATTAGGAAAAGTCTGACTTTCAGTTTTCTAAACCTTTATTTGTTATTGTTAAATTCTTTGGACAGTGTTCCTTGTAGAGTTCATCAACAATTATAAGGTTAAGAAGCAGCAGCTGTTAAGGCAATAGCAGTATGAAGTAATTATTCATGAATCGCTTGCTTGCTTTTTACCCTATATTTTTATTGTTCTATGATTTTTCCCAGGATTCTCATAACTAAAGTATGGCTATAAAGTTTGGAAACAAATAATGTGCTTTACCATGAGTATTAGGCTTCTCCATAGCAACAGAACCAATAGAGAGAGAGAGGTGTGTGTGTGTGTGTGTGTGTGTGTGTGTGTGTGTGTGTTGTGTAGGTGGGGGGGGCTTGCACTGAGAGGAAGAGGGAGATTGATTTATTTTAAGGAATTGGCTCATATGACTGTGGGCACTGGCAAGTCTGAAATTCACAGAGCAGGCTAGAGACCCAGGGAAGAGCTGATGTGGTAGCTTGAGTCTAAAGACAGTCTGGAGGCAGAATTTTTCCTTGGAGGACCTCAGTCTTTTCCTTTTAAAGGCCTTCAACTGATTAGACAAGGCCCACTCAACATTATAGAGGGTAATCAGCTTTATTCAAAGTCTACTGTTTTAAATGTTAATCTCATCTTTAAAATACCTTTACAGAAATATCTGGACTGGTATTCGACCAAATATCTGGGTGCCCTGGCCTAGCCAAGTTGATACAAAAATTTAATCATCACACTATGTATTGCTGTATATCATCAAAAGAGTCACTTATTATGTGTTTGCCTGTGTTTCCAGACTTAGTGGCCATACTGCATAATAGCATTTTGGATATGATCCTCTCATCTTAATTTTCTCCATATTTAGAAACAAATAGTAATTATAAAGTAAAATTTATTTCCTGATCTTCACAAAATGCTTCATAAGGGTAATACCTTTCTAACCCACAGAAATACTCATGCAAAGTCACAATTGTGCTGCTACAGACTCTTCATGTTTATGTGATCACAAAGCGTCAACTGAGGTTTCGAAAGTAAGAGGGTTAAAGGCAAAGTAGCAAATCAAAGAAAAATATCATAGAAATTTTGACACCAGTTGGCAGGCCACTGTGCAGCTGGTTTGCACTAGTGTACCCATACTAGCTGTTAAATTATTGACAGTATTGAAGTATTTCTACACAAGTTAATGAATAGCTATTGAACTAAAAGCCCCTGAGGTCTCCCACTGCTGTGTCTGCCTTTCCCCTAAGATCTCCCCATAATCCAGCAACTAAAAGGCTAATGACCAGCAGAACAGAGGGCTCTAGGACTGTGCTTTAGCACAGTGGTACTGTTTGTTTGTTTTTTGCTTGTTTTATTAAACTATAATTTACATACAGAAAAGTTCACCCTTTTTAGTGTATAGTACTGTGAATTTTGACAAATGCATACAGTTGTATAGCCACCACCATGATCAAGGTTTAGAACAGTTCATTCACCCCCAAAATGTCCCCCATGTCCCTTTAAAATGAACCTCTTTTCTTCGGGAGACACCTCAGCCTCTGGAAACGGTTATGTTTTGTGTCCCTATGTTTTACCTTTTCCAGAATGTCATATAAATGAAATGACACAGGCTACTGCAAACATTCATGTCTGGGGCTTTGTGTGAACATAATTTCATTCCACTTGGGTAATATCTAAGAATGCATTTGCTGGGCTATGTGGTAAGCATATGTTTAACTTTATTAAAAACTGCCAAAATGTTTTCCAACATGGCTGTGCTGTTTTGTATTTCATGAGAGTTCTTGTCAGTTTTTTCTTCTTTCAGACATTCTAATAAGTGGGTACTATCTCATGGTTTTAATTTGCATTTCTCTAATGACTGTTGATGTTGAACACGTTTTCATATGCGTATTTGCCCTCCATGTACAGTTGACCCTTGAACAATGCGCGGGTTGGGGCAGACGCTCGGCACAGTCCAAAAACCACATATAGCTTATAGTCAGTCCTCTATATCCGGGGTTCCTCCGCATCTGCGATTCCACATTTGTGGATTCAACCAACCCTGGATCGTGTAGTATTGTAGTACTTATGATTGAAAAAAATCCATGTTTAAGTGGAACCATGCAGTTCAAACCCATGTTGTTCAAGGGTCAGCTGTATCTTGGGTGAAGCATATTCCAATCTTTTGCCCTTTTTTTAAAAACTGGATTGTTTGGGCTTTTTCTTATTGAGTTTTGAGAGTTCTTTATATATTCTGAATACATGTTTCTCATCAAATATGTGATTTGCAAATATTTTCTCCTAGTCTGTGGCTTGTCTGTCATTCTCTTAACAGATTTAACTAGCCTATATTGTGGTTCTTCATAGTTCACCACTGATAAACACACAACTCAAGATATATTTAATTTAATCCATAAATGAGACATTTTCCATTTGACAGATTACTATATTTTCCTAAATAACCATTTCCTTAAATGTTGCCATCCTGGTGGGTAACCAAATACAGATAATGTGATGCTCATATATTTGGCACATCTGCTCCTGAGACAGACTGGACCCCCACGAACTACCCCAAAATTATTTCCTTTTTGGCACCATGTGGATGACTCAGTATTCTTTTCACCATTTCCTTTTTATCTTTTCTCTTTCAAATTTCTTTCCCTGTGTGTGAAGACTCAAAACAACCAATCTGTATTTGGAACTGCTTAGGCACCAATATAGAACTGCTAGATAGAAGAGAAAACTGATCACATTCGATGAGTTAACAACAGAACTCCCATAATACAGTTAGATAATGTGTGATTTAGAAACATCAAACGTTGTGATATACCATTGGTAAAAGATGATGTCAGGAAAGGCTTTATAAAGGAATTAGATTTGGGGAAGAGTAAAATTTGTATCTGGAATGACAGAATATAGAAAATTCCAGGCCCAATTTGGCCTGTAGGCAAGAATAGCCATGGCTCATTGAATACAGTGTTGCTTGTGTTAAGGGGTATCATTCAGAATCCACAAGGAAATGGTAAGGCCACCAGCATCCATGGGATACCTTTCTGCTTAAGTTCTCTCCCTTTTGCATCAACTAAGGTAAGAGGGTCATTTCTTAAAATTTGACTAGAAAGCTTCCATATTTTGACCCTGCACATCAGTGTAAATATCATTAACTTACAAAAATAACATTACTAACAGTTTTGAAGCCCCTGTATGGTTCTCTCCCATGTATGCTCCTCCTTCTTCTCCAAGGTTAGCCACTACTCTGAATTTTGTATTTATCATTCATTTTCACTGAGTTATGATTTTAATATATGTAAATGCATCCCCATATAGTGTATCGTCAAGTTTTATATCTTTTCTTTAACTTTGTGTACATTGAATGATGCTGTATGTATTCCTCTATGGTGTACTTCTTTCACATAGCCTTTTGTTTTTATTCTCCAACTTCACTATTTTTCTACTTCCCTTTAGAGAAAAAGTCTTTGAAAGAGTTGTCTATATTCACTTTTTCCACTTCTTTCTATTCTCTCACACCAGTTAGGCTTTTATCCTCAGTGCACCTATATAAAGTATATATATATAGAACTTGAAAAGTTTTGATGTATATATGTATACACACACATACATACAAACCTCTGAAACCATCACTGCAATTAAGATAATAAACATATCCACCACCACCGAAAGTTTCCTCGTGCCCCTTGGTAATCCTTCCTTCCTTATCTTCATCCTATCTCCAGGCAACCCCTGATCTGTGTTCTGTTACTGTCGATAAATTTGTATGTTCTTGAGTTTTATATGAATAGAATCAAACAGTATATACTCTCTTTTTCTCTGTCTTCTTTCACTCAGCATAGGGATTTGGAGATTTATACATGATATAGTGTGGATCAACAGTTCATTTTTTTATTGTTATGTAGAGTTCCATTGTATGGATATACCGCAGGTTGTTTCCATTCACTTGTTCATGGACATTTGTGTTGGTTCTAGTTTTTGGCTTTATTACAGATAAAACTGATGTGAACAAATGTAGACTGTCTTTTAAAGGTCCTAGACTTAAATTTCCTTGGATAAATACCTAGGAGTGGAGTGTCTGGATCATACAGTACATGTATATTTAATTTTTGGAAGAACTGCCAGACTTTAAAAAAATAACTATAACATTCTACATTCCCACCTGTAATATAAGAGATTATCAGTTCTTACATATTTTAAATTTTATTCTAGGTGTGTAGTGATTTTTCCATTATGTTTTTAAATTTCATTTCCCTAGTAAATAAGGGTGTGCATCTTTTTATGTTTTATTTGCCATCCATATATCTGCTTTGATATAGTGTCTAAGTCTTTCTCCCATTTTTTCCTTGGGTATTTGTGTTCTTATTATTGAGTTTTGAAAATTCTCTATAGATTCTGGATAAAAGTCTTTTATTATATATATGCTTTGGAAGTATCTCCTCCCAGTCCATGGCCTACCTTTTCATTTTTTCACAGGGCCTTTTGGAGAGCAGACATTTTTTATTTTGTTAAAATCCAATTTATCAATTTGTTCTTTTATCGATCTTGCTTTTAGTGTAACCCAAATCACAAAGGTTTTCTCCTATGCTGTCTTCTAGAATTTTTAAGGAATTAAGTTTACATTTAGGTCTATGATTCATTTTGAGTTAATTTTTGTGTATGGTACAAGGTATGGTTGAAGTTCCTTTTTTTACATATGGATATTCCAGTTGTTCAAGCACCGTTTGTTTAAAATACTATCCTTTCTCTACTCTATTTTCTTTGTATGTTAGTTGAAAATTAGTTGTCCATATATGTGTGGGTCTATTTCTAGATACTCTGTCTGCTCCATTTATCTATTTGTCTGTTTTGACACAAATACCACACTGTCTTGATTACCATAGTTTTACAATAAGTCTTAAAATTAAAAAAAAATTTTTTTACTATTCTAGCTGCTTTGCATTTCTATATAAATTTTAGAATCAAAATTTTCAATTTATATATATTTTTAAAAGCCTGTGATTTTAATTCCATTGAGTCTTTAGATCAATTGGAGGAGAATTAACATCTTAACAATATTAAGTCTCCCAGCCCATGATCACAATAAATGTCTAATTCCTTGTCTTGGACATCTTTTGTCTGATTTATCTCTAAGTATTTAATATTTTTCATAGTATTGTATATGGTATTTAAAGTTTTTAAAATTTCCAATTGATTGTTGCAGCCATATAGAAATACAAATGATTTTGTATAACTGATCCTGTATCCTCCAAACTTGCCAAGCTCACTTACTAGTTCCAGTAGGGTTTTTTTTAGATTATCATGGACTTTCTACATACACTCATGTCTTCTGGGAAGAAAGACAGTTTTACTTCTTCCTTTCAAATATGGTCACGTTTTATTTCTTTTGCTTTCATGACTGTACTGGTTAGAAGCTCCAGTACAATGTTAAATAGAAGCAGTGAGAGCAGACATGTTTGTCTTGCTGAACTTATGGGGAAAACAGTCTTTCAACATTAAGTATAATATTGACTGTTGTTTTTTCATACATATGCTTTATCAGATTAGTAAATTCCCTTCTATTCCTAGTTTGCTGAGAGTTTTCTAAATTATGGACGGGTGTCGAATTTTGTTAGACCCTTTTTCCGCATCTATTGAAATGATTATATGGTTTTTCTTTTTTAGGTCTTAAAATAGTGAATTACATTGATTTTTTAAGGTTAATACAATCTTGATTAATAAGATAAACTTCTTTTGGTCATATGACTTTATATATTGTTAAATTCAATGTGCTAAAATTTTGTTTAGACTTCTTCCACCTATGTTCACGAATGATACTGGTTGTTTCTTGTTGTGTGTTCATCTGGTTTTGGTATCAGGATAATCCTGGCTTCATAGAATGAGTTGGGAAGTATTCCAACCTTTTAACTACAAATTCAACTTCATTAATAAATGTTGGGCTGTTCAACTTCTCTGTATCTTGAGTGAGCTTTGCTAATTTTTGTCCTTCAAGGACTTTGTATTAGCATAAAGTTGCTTCTTATATTTTTATTATCTGTAGAAATCGGGCAATACCTCCTTTCTCATTTCTGATATTGGTAATTTGTGTCTTCTCTCTGATTAGACTAGTTAGAGATTTATCATTTTTATTGATCTTCTCAAAGTTCCAGCTTTTGTTTTCACTGATTTCTCTCTATTCATTTCTTCTATGTCATTGATTTTCTTTATGCTCTTTATTATTTCTTTTCTTTTATTTACTTAGGGCTTAATTTGCTCTCTGATTTCTGGTTTCTTTAGGTGAGAGCTATGTATGCAACATGTCCTTCTATGCAGTAATTATAATTATTGTTATAATGACCTTTTCTGCCAGTTTTAACATCTGTCTTGGTTGTTTTCAGTTGCATTTTTTTTTTCCTCATCATAGGTCATATATTGAAAAGCCTGGTAATTTTTGGTTGGATGCCAGACAGTGTGAATTTTATGATGCTGAGTGCTGGATATTTTTGTATTCATGTAACTATTCTTGATATATGTTCTGGGATACATTTAACTGGAAACAGTTTAATCTTTTCAGATATGGCTCTTAAGGATTTGTTAGGTGGGAATGGAATGGTGTTCAGTCCTAGCACTAACTATTCACCACTACTGAGATAAGACCTTTTTGTGTACTCTACACAATGCCCCTTGAATTATGAGGTTCAAGTCTGACTGATAAGAGCAGGCACTATTTCCAACCCTCTGTGATTGCTGGGCACTGTTACCTTTAATCTTTTCAGCTCATCCTTTTTCCAGCCTCAGGTAGTTTCCTCATATGTGCTGATCAGTACTCATCTGAATACTCAAGCGGAACCTTCTGCAAATCTCCAGAGTTCTCTCTCTGTACATCTCTCTCCCCTAAGGTTCTCTGTCCTGTGAACTCTTGCTGCTTTGGACCCCTGAACTCTTAGTTCCTTGTCCTCAGTTTAAGGTACCTACCAGGCTAGGTAGGTGACTGAGTTCCCCTTCCCTGAGTTAACTCTTCGCTTCAATCAAGTCTCTGCTGAAATGTCACCTCCTCAGAAAGACTTTCTTTGATTATATTATCTGAAGTAGTACAGCTCTCACTCCCCTCTTCACTCTATTTTAGCATGTGTTTATCTTTTAATTGTCCATCTCTCCTCACTATAATAAGCTTCATTCTGATCTTAAGTATGTTCCTAACAGAATTTTATGCTCATATATATTAAATAATATATACAACAAAGTTCATAATAGCCCCAAACTGGAAACAGCCCATATGTTTACCAGTACTACACAGCAATGAAAATGAATAAGCTATAGTATGTGCAGTAGCGTGGATGCATCCCAGAAAGATAATGTTGACAAAAGGAGCCAGACACAGGATTCTTCATGCTATTGAAGAAGGCAAAACCAAACTATAATGTTAGAATTTGGAAAAATGGTTCCTTTTGGGATAGAGGTTTTGCTTAGTAGGAGGGCCAGCATGGCCTTCTGAGGTTCTTTTTTCTTGAGCTGAGTGGAGAAATTGAGTAAAATTAATTGAGTTCTAGGTCAGATACTGTCTTCTCTGTAGAACCTTCCCTAATTCCTTAGAAAAATTCAGTTCCTCCACCTTCTCTGACCCAATATTAGAATAATTATATTGTAATTATTACATTTTTCAAGGGAAAGGGGGTCTTTTTTTTTATTCTTGCGGTACGCGGGCCTCTCACTGTTGTGGCCTCTCCCGTTGCGGAGCACAGGCTCCGGACGTGCAGGCTCAGTGGCCATGGCTCACGGGCCCAGCCGCTCCGTGGCATGTGGGATCTTCCGGACCGGGGAACGAACCCGTGTCTCCTGCATCGGTAGGCGACTCTAAACCACTGCGCCACCAGGGAAGCCCATGGATATTTTTTTTAATCTTTTTGTTTTTAATTTAAGTATTTTGACTGGTGTATAGTAGGTGTTCTGGAAACATTTTCTGATGAAAGGAATGAGCAAATGCAGAAACTTGTAATGAACAAATAAGCTGAGGGCTTCTGCCTTCCAGTCCTGTGCCTTATTCATTGCCTGTTTCTACTTGAGGGTAGGGAGATTATCTCACGTTGTATCTGGAGAGCCAAGGTTTGTTGGCGCCTATTTGTCGTTAGAGAAGAAAAGTGTTGAGACTTTTAGGTAAGCTGGTGGTCTCAGACAGGAGGTAGAATGAGATTGGACTCCTGAGTTTTGGTAACCCAGTAGCTAAAGGAACAAGGATGTCTCTGCCTTCTGGTTATGAGTGGCTGTAGGGAATAGGATGTGACTTGGCTTATTCAATAGGCTTTGCCAAGAATATTTTCTTCACAGGTTTATGGAAGGACCCAATAAAGTTATCTGCTATCATTACAAATCTGTTTGCTTTGTAGGGTTTTGTTCCCCCAACACAAAAATTTTGTTAAACCATAGTACTATAACTAAACAGAGTACTCTTTGTTCCTTTTAATTTTGAAAATTTCAATAAACGTAAACTTGGAAAGGGTAAGAAAATGAGGATGAATAGAGCTTACAAAGCAAACTGTATAGACCCTATGAAGGAAATTTCTTCTAAGTTTGTCCTTACTGGAAGTGCCTGGACCTCAGTGAAGATTTAGCTGAGTTCCAAATGATGCATCTAAATTTCTATGCCAGGTTTTATTAAGGAACCCAGAATAGCATCTGTTCACTTTGAAAAGAATTCTGCTAATTCATCAGTGTCTTAAAATTTTTAATATATATTTTGATTAACATATTTTTATTGGCACATATAGTTATTTCCTTTTGGCTAATACTACTGTGAATGTGTGTCTTTCTGTAGCTGTGGTGCTCCCATTCAAGTTTCCGAGGTGAAGCTGCTTTCCTTTTCATCAGGGCAACTAACAGTTTTCCTCCCTGCTGAGGTGAAGGCCATAGGGACAGAGAAGGATCACGTCCTGCCTCTGCAAGAGCTGGCCATGAGGAGTCTGCATCACACCTACCACAGTTTTCTAAAAGGTACCCAGGACTTTTTTCTTTTCTTTCCTTTCCTTTTCTTTCCTTTTCCTTTCCTTTCCTCTTTTCTTTTCTTCCTTTTCTTTTCTTTTCTTTTTCCTTTTCTTTTCTTGCCTGTTATTCAGTGAGCTTAGGAATTGTGTTTTATGCTATTTTGGTGTTCATTTTTCAAAATTGTGGTAAAATGTACATAACATAAAATTTACCATTTTAACCATCTTTAAGTGTTCAGTTCAGTGGCATTAAGTACATTTGTGTAGTTGTGTAATGGAACATTTTTTATAAAAGTTTTAATATTTTATTTTAATATTAATATTTTATATTTTAATATTAAAATATTTTATCAACACTGAGCCCTTCAGCACCCGCTATAGACACAGAGAAGCATTCACTAAATATGGTCTTCAGTCACAAAGAACAGAGGTTAAAAGTAAACTATGCAGTTTAAATGAGAGAAATTGGTGTTTGGGAGCACATATTTGGTGGAAGTGAGAAGGCTGGCAGAGGTACTTTCTTCCATATCGAAAAATGTGCAAAGATCTTATCCTTAAAGCAAAGTAGGGTACTTCTTCCAACAGAGCAAGTTTTTGCCTTGTAACTTCCTTACACCTGAGAACTATATATACCTAAAGGGAAATTAATTTTAGGAGCCTTTGGCAGTATTACCACAGGATTTGGCAGTGTGTAGATGTCATAGGTGACATGGAGTGTACCTCTGATGCTTTAAGAAAGCACTAGGCAACATTAATAAGAAAACACATTTCAAGTGCTTTTAAAACTACTAAATGTTTTGTCTTTGCTTTAAAAAAAAAAAAAGGTGCATACAAAAACATCTAACATTAAACTTCCAGGAATGTCTAATACAAATTAAGTTGTTTTTAAAACCTAAACAGAAAACTGAAGTTATTCACCTATGAGCAAATTACATTTTTCAAAATGGTTATTGATAAGTCTGGACAGATATAAAAGATGATAAGATAATTTGTATTTCCTTCCTCAAGATGATTCAGTGATTTTTAGGTGTCACCTCATCATGACCGTTTCTCTCTCTAGATTTACGCTCAGTAGCAACCCAGTGTACATTTGTGCTCAGGATTGCCTGGACCACTGGGATGTTTTTCTTTAAACGTTTCTTTTGTGTAGCTCAGACTAAACTGAGGAGGAAACACCCTATCTTTATTAGTGACCGCTCATGGGAGTGAGACAAGGAAAAGCTTGGTTTCATTATTTTTCATTTTCTTTGATTTCTTTGTTTCCCCTTTTCATTCTTTTCAGTAAATATAATTTAGCTTGAAAGATTCTAAATGCCCAATAGATTTAGGAAGAATTTAATGAAAGTCTGTTTTAGTCTTCAGTCCCAGTCTTTTTTTTTATTCTCTGTCTCTTATAGAAGTTTACAGACCCTCCCTGGGTAAACTTAATGCCTTTTCAGTCTTTGTTCTTAAATAATATATGGTCTTATTCTTTCCTGGCCTCTACCTCAGGACAGCTCAGGTTGCTCTTAAAAGAGTAGATTAAGGTTTTCTCTTAGTATCAAAAATGTAAAAAGCATCTTTCATTTCCAAATAATGTTACATTTTTATTCAATGCCTATCGGATAACAGAATTTTCAACATGCAGTACTTTTCACTAGCTGAACTTATTTGCTAACAATAAGAAATATTTTAAGAAGCCAAGTTTAAGGAAATCTCATTTTTTATTTGTGCATGATTTTCTCTTGTGTTCCAGATCTGGACTTTCTGTCTCCAATCTCGTTACCCAGAAGTCTCCTGGAGCTGCTGCACTGCCCCTTGGGGCACTGTCACCGGTGTAGTGAGCCCATGTTTACGATTGTTTACCCCAAGCTATTTCCCTTGAGAGAGACGCCAATGGCAGGGCTGCACCAGGGGTAATCATTCCTAAGTGGACACCAGGGCTTACACCCGGGCGAGGGGTGGGAACATGGGGAAGGGTGTAGGACACACATAAAAGTGTTGGTATGTCAGCAGCTTTAAAGGGGCATAGAATGCTTCCTGCCATACAGCTAAATGAAACAAATGCACATTTTCAGTATCACAAGAAAACTGGATTTCTCTTTATTACATTTTTGGTCTTATACAGAACGGTTTTATTGTATATGTTATTTAGAGTAGCTCATTCTTTGTAGGAGTGTTTTCCTGTTGTTTCCCTATTCACAATAGTCCTTAGGCAATAAGGAATGTAAGAACAAAATATTTGTTATATAATGGGTCCAGCCCAGCTCTTCTATTTAATTTGCATTGCTAACCGAAAGTGTGTGGCTGAGCATTGTGTGTGTGTGTGTTTCTGTTTTGAATTTCTAACCCTTCCAAATAGCATTCTCTTGCCACTGTCTATTTCTTGGCACAGTGCCTTGAGTTTGCTAAGAATGTTAACTAAGTAAAACCCCCATTCTGGTAGTTTATAAAAAGAATATCAGACAATTAAAAATAGGACATGAAATGAAAAAATCCCCCATTAGCACAGTCTCAGCTTATAGATTTTCTAAATTTAGGATCTTCTAAGTTCACATTTTTCAAAGATGAAAAAAAATACTATAATACCTCACTTATCCATCAAATGTGGTATTTTGGGTTAGTACATTTTTCAGGATAACTTGTTACCCCTATTCAGTCCTAGAAGCGTTTCCTTTATAATCATTTTTGTAGAATGAGAGCAAGCGTGGGCAGGGTGCTGAACCTCTCAGAGCCTCAAAATGGGGAAAGAACAGCCTGCTGGGCAGGGCCGTCTAAGGATTAGCAGATGATGAAGGCAAACACTTGGCACATAATGGGTGCTCGGCAAATGGTAGTTACCTTTTCCATCTCTCTACCCACTCCTTCCCAAAACTGCATTTGTCTTTTTCTTACCCTGCATAATCCTATTTTGCTATACTTTCAGTTCCTGTTTCAACTTTCTGTATTTTTAATGCTTCCTGCTTTACTGTGCCTGCCTACAGAAGCCCTCCTCCAAACCTTGCTAATCTGCTACTTCTGATCAGAGGTGATCAGATCACCAAATTTAGTAAAATTCCATTTAAAATTAGAGTTGAAAGGACTGAGTCAGGATTTGAGTATGTTACTACATGAATAAAATTAACTAGTGAAATAGGCACATCTGTGAGGAGCAGTAGGGAATATTGGTCAAGTGCACAGTCCCTGATTCTGACTTTCCCCTGGGAGACCTTGGGCAAATTACTTAACATCTCTGAGATTCATCTTTTCATCAATAAAATGAGCATAGTAATAGTATCTATTTAATAAGGTCATTGTGAGGATGAAATGAGATCATTTATGTAAAGAGCCCAGGATGGTGCCTGGTATGTAATAAATATTAAGTGACTTAACTATGATCTCTTTTTGTAGCTCAAAGACTTAAAAATTTATTTTATGTATGTGTCTTTAGCAAATGATCTTCATATTAGTAAGATATCATCATAGGAAAATCTTCCATTAAACTACAGTAAAATCCTCCTGCATTGTTGTTGCACAATTTCCTATAGAAGATATTTTCTTACTAAAAATATGAAAATGAAAACAATTCAGTATGGTAAGGATGCTCTGTTAGTAGCTGATAAAATTCTAAATACCTGTTTGAAAAGATAAACTTTCTTTCTATCATGGTAATTAATTTGTGCAAATAAAATAGATCCCTTAAATGAAGTCATTTTTGTGTTATCTTTATATGAAATTTGGGAAACTTGTTCAATAAGCATTTGCATATTTACTGCTACTTATTTCTCTGCTTAAACCTAGAAATTCAGTGTGAATATCTTATATTGCTTTAAAACGTAAAATATAATAGTGTTTGTTTAATAAAATGAGTGTATCAAATACATAGGACTTAGGCAATGCCCTTTTGTTAAGAAAAGCCAGAAGTGCCCATGTTAATAGCAAAAAATGAAATACCAAGATACAAACATGGCTTTCTGTGGTGAGTTAATGCTAAGATCTGAAACTGAGAATTTGTGTCTTTCATTTGGTCCACGGACTTTGCTTCTTCCCACATTGCTATGGAGATTGTGTTAAAAGCTTTGACTTTAGTTTCTACCATAGTTTTTAAAGTACTTTCTTTTGTAATTGAAAACCAAATACTTGAATCTCAATAGCTTATTGCTAAAAATAAAATCAATATTTTTAGTATCATAAACTCTAAAAGGTCTTGATAATATTATTTTTAAGTTTTCTAATATATTCTGTTCAGTGTTCATTGCTTCTTATAAAATAATATTGTATCAGCCAATATCTAAATTAATGTGGACATCTGGCCTTATTTTAAAAGAACATATTGAATATTCTTCTAAAATACCAAGTCCCATACGAGTGTTAGTTCCAACTTAAATTTAATAGAGTCAATTAAAAAGAAATTACAGTATTTTGCATAAATAGTGAATACCCAAATCTTCAAATATTTATAGAAGAGAATAATGGCTAGTATGTTCATAACTTTTGATCATGATAGGCATAGCAAATTTTCATTCCCCCAAATTACCGTTCATTTATTAAAATGGAGAATGTCAACTCATAGGATTATTTACTAGTATAACATGTGTCTGGCTTTTCCCACACATGTATGCATCTCATAAGTTTTATATTTCCCAAGGTTTTTCAAGAGTATTTTATGAGTTTCCTAGGGATACCTCAACAAAATACCACAAAACTGGGTGACTTACAAAGCTTCTACAGATATTGTCTCAGAGTTCTGAAGGCTAGAAGTCTGAAATCAAGATGTGGCAGGATTGGTTCCTTCTGAGGGCTGTGATGGAAGGATCTAATCTTTGCAGATGGCCATCGTCTCCCTTCTTCTCTTCACATCATCTTACCTCTATGTGTGTCTATCTCAGTGTCCAAATTTCCCTTGTTTATAAGAACACCAGTGACATTTCACTAGGGCCCTCCCTAATGACCTCATCTTAACTAATTACACTGGCAATGACCCTGTTTCCAAATAAGGTTACTGTATTACTCTGCTAGGGCCACCATAACAAAATACCATAGGCTGGGTGACTTAAACAACGGAAATTTAATTTCTCACAGTTCTGGAAGCTGTAAATCTGAAATCAGGGTGCATGTGGTTAGATTGTGCTGAGGGCTGTCTTCCTGATTTGAAGATAGCTGCTTTCTTGCTGCCTCAAGTGGCAGAGAACACGAGCACACATGTGCACAAGCTCTCCAGTGTCTCTTCTTATAAGGGCACTAATCCTATCATGAGGGCCCCACCCTCATGAACTCATCTAAACCTAATATCTCCAAAAGGCCCCATCTCCAAATACCATCACATTGGAGATTAGGGCTTAAAATATGAATTGGTGGCAGGATGGGGGGACACAGTTCAGTCCATAGCAGTCACATTCTGGGGTTCTGGGGATTAGGACTATAACATGAATTTGGGGGGGATACAGTTCAAACCATAACAGTCTGTCCTCCAAAAATCCATGTCCTTCTCAGATGCAAAATAAATTCACTCCATCCTAACACCCCTCAAATCCTAACCCATTCCAGCATGACTCTTAAGTTCAAAATCTCATCTTAAGTATCTAAATCAGGTATGGATAAAACTCAGGTATAACTCGCCTTGGGACAAAACTCCTCTCCATCTGTAAACCTGTAAAACCAGACTGGTTGTCTGCTTTCAATATATAATGGTGGGACAGGCATAAGATAGACGTTCCCTTTACAAAAAGGAGGACAAGAGGTCATGAGTTTCAAACAAGTCCAAAACTTAAAAGGGCAAATTCCATTAGATTTTAATGCTTGAGAATAATCCTCTGGCTAGATGCTCTTTCCTTTAGGCCCACTGGGGTGGTGGCCCCACCTCTCAGCCCTGAGTGGGGCCCTGCTGTCTAAAACCAAGGAAGTTGCCCCATCCTCTGGAATTGAGGAGGTAGCCCCATCCCTGGGGTTATTCTTCCCTTTACTTGATAGCTTGTTTCCTGCCTGTAGAATCCCAGAAGGCTGACAACATGTCTTCACCCTGTCCCATCTCTGTCCTCTTTGGTCCAAGCTGTCAACCTTTCTGCTGAAATGGTTGACTGGATCCACAAGTCACATGCCTAATCTCTTTAGAAAAGGTTGTCCAGCCACACCCTTGGTGTTCTCTCCAGAACATGCTTTCTCATTTTTTACAATGTAGATAGCCTGAGAATTTTCCATATCTTCAAGTTCTGGTTCCTTTTTGCTGAACAATTCCCTCAATTTATCTCCCTCCTCTCACATTTTACTGTAAGCAGCAAAGAGAAATCAGGCCATGCCTTCAATGCTTTGCTTAGAAACCTCCTCAGCTAAATATAGGCATACCCATCTTTTTGTGCTTCATTTTATTTCACTTCACAGATATTGCACTTTTTATAAATTGAAGGTTTGTGGTAACCCTGTGTCAAGAAAATCTATTGGTACCATTTCTCCAACAGCATTTGCTCACTTCCTGTCTCTGTGTCACCTTTTGGTAATTCTCACAATACTTCAAACTTTTTCATTATTATTATACTTGTTATGGGGATCTGTGATGAGTAATCTTTGATGTTACTACTACAGTTCACTGAAGGCTCAGATGACTGTTAGCATGTTTAGCAATAAATTATTTTTAAATTAAGGTATATACATTTTTTAAACATAATGCTATTGCATACTTAATAGACTACAATATAGTGTAAGTGTAACTTATATGTACTGGGAAACCAAAAAATTTGGGTGACTTGCTTTATTGCTGTATTTGCTTTATTGCGGTGGTTTGGAATTGAGCCTGCAATATCTCAGGTCTGCCTGTATCCAAGTTCATCACTTACAAGTTCTATTTTCCATCCAGCAGAACACAGTTCAGTCAAGTCCTCTGTGCTTTATAACAGAGGTCATCTTTCTTTCATTTTCCAATAACACATTGCTCATTTTTGTCTGAGACCTCACCAGAAACACCTTTAACACTCATATTTCCAGCAACATTCTGTTCATGACAATATGTGTATTCTCTAAGACAATAGAAGCTTTTTCTATAGCTTTCCTCTTTCCTTTGTAAGCCCTCACCAGCTATCCTTTAACATCTATATTTCTACCAATAGTCTCCTCAAGGCAGAACTCTTCTAGCCTCTGCTACTTAATTTCAAAGCCACATCTAGATTTTTAAATATTTGTTACAGCAGCATCTCTTACCAGTAGCTGAATTTGTATTAGTTAGCAGTCTCTAGAGAAACAAAACATATATCTATATCTATATCTGTAAATAGTAAATATAGACAGAGATTGATTTTAAGGAATTGGCTCACATGACTGGGGAGCTGGCAAGTCCAAAACCACAGGGCAGGCTGACAGGCTGGAAGTTCAGAAAAGAGTTGATATTGCAGTCTTGAGTCTGAATTTCACAGGGCAACAGGCTAGAAACTCAGGGTTTTTAAGTTGCTGTCTTAAGGAAAAGTCCTTCTACTTCTTTGCTCTAAAGGCCTCCAACTGATTGGGTGAGGCCCACCTTATGGAGCGTAATCTGCTTTACTCAAAGTCTACTGATTTAAATGTCAGTCACATCTAAGAAATACCTTCACAGCAACATCTAGACTGATATTTGACCAAACAACTGGGTACCATGGTCTAGCCAAGTTGACACATAAAATTAACCATCACAGACATTCAAAAGGTCTCACTTAAATCACCAGGATGTTTTGAGACAGAAATTGCCAATGGCCCAGTATCCCAGTGTTCCTTCGCATATCGCTTGGGTTAAGTTTGGGCCATAGCAGATATTAACAGTGTACACTCAGGTGTTGGTGTGGTGACATCTCTGCTTTTGTACAGTGAGGCCCTGGGCTGGAATGAAAGAACTTATAGGCCTTAGGGGTCAGGAGACCCAGCTGGAAGTTGAGCTGTGTTACTTAGTACTGTAAGATAGGTACCATTATTAGATTGAACTGTGTGAATCATATGCCTTCCATGTGGTTCAACCTAATATAACCCCTATGTTACAGGAGTAGGAGGGTGTGGAACTGAGGGACAGGAAGATGAGAAACTGGGCCAAGGCCTCATAGCAGAGCTGGGATTTGATCCATAGCAAGTCTGGCTCCAAATCCATGTTTTAGACACTATGCTGTAATTAGCTACTGAGTGAATCACTACACATGAAGAAATTTTGAAATGGTACTCATAAATATAAAATGAAAATAAGCTCTAATATTCTGAACAAGATACTTTTGAAATATGTATGTGTGTATACATATACATATATGTGTGTGTGCTCTAAAGAAATCCAGCAGGACATAGATCTAACTCTAAACTGTGGTTATCTTGGAAGGAAGGAATGTAGGGTTATGGAGTAGTCAGGTGGGGACTTTAATTTTCAATTCTGCATACTACAGAATCATTTGAGTATTTTCAATAAGGATGTATTTTTATAGATACACAAAATAACAAAAATAGTATGTATCTAAAGGAACTTTAAAAAATCCTTTGCTTAAAGCTTTATATAGGTTAAAAAAGACAAGGAAAGGTTCTTGGAGCAATTTTTTTTTAAGTTTAGGTAAAAATGTTTTTAAACAGGTTACACAGTGATATCCAATTTTTGTCAGCTATGGGTATATGTATATATATATAAATATATACATATACATTTATATACATACACATACATATATAGTCTTTTACATATATATATAGTGTTGACCAGTAAAGTTCATTTGGGTTTTTCCATAACATCTTATGGGAAAAACCTGAGCAAATTTTTGGCCAACCCAAAAGTTTAAATTGTTAAATACGTAGAAAACGTCTTGATGGCTCACTAAAGTAACAGTGGTTTTCTTTGAGTAGTGTTGAATTTTTACAACAAACTGATGTCACTTTAAAAATTAAAAATAATGTTTAATTATTAAAACATTAGTAGACCAGTGGTTTCTTTTCTACTTATTTATTTGGGGGGGAGACAAAATAAATCTGTTCAAGTCATATGTTATCATCAAAGCAAAATTAGGAAATAGAATTCTGCAAAAGGAAATTGTATCAAGTGGAAGTACTGCCACTGGAAATGACAACTGTTAATATTTTAGGTTAAAGTAGAATATCTCTTAGTTGATCTCCTAACTGAGGATCCAGATTCTTGATGCTTCCTATTCCTTTTTCTTTTTTAATTGGGATAAGAACATTTAACTTGAGATCTACCTTCTTAACAAAATTTTAAGTGCACAGTATAGTATTAACTGTAGGCACTATATTGTACAGCAGCTCTCTAGAACTTACTCATCTTGCATAACTGAAACTATACCCATTGAACACAACTCCCATTTCTCCCTCCCTGCAGTCCCTGGTAACTCACCATTCTACTCTCTGCTTCTGAGTTTGACTATTTTAGTGAGTGTAATCATGTAAGTGTAATCATGCAGTATTTGTTCTGTGACTGTCTTATTTCCCCTACCATAATGTCTTCCAGGTTCATCCCATTTTTAAGGCTGAATAATATTCCATTGTATGTACATACCACATTTTTTAATCTATTCATCAGTCGATAAGCATTTAGCTTGTTGCCATATTTTGGATATTGTGAATAATGCTGCAGTGAACATGGGAGTGCAGATATTTCTTTGAGACCCTGATTTCAATTCTTTTGGATATATACTCAGAACTGGGATTGCTGGATATGATCATTCTAGTTTTAATTTTTTGAGGAATTATTTTGCATAGTGGCTGCACCATTTTACATTCCCACCAACATATGTAAGGATTCCAATTTCTCTACACCCTTGCCAACACTTATGTTTTTGTTTGTCTTTTTTTAGAGCAGCCATCCTAACAGGTGTGAGGTGATATCTCATTGCGGTTTTGATTTGCATTTCCCTGATGATTAGTGATGTTGAGAACCTTTTCATATACCTGTTGACCATCTGTATGTCTTCTTTGGAGAAATGTCTATGTAAATCCTTTACCTATTTTTAAATCAGATTTTTTTTTTTGCTATTGAATGATAAGAGTTTCTTATATATTTTAGATATTAACCCATGATCAAATACAGGGTTTGCAAATATTGTCTTCCATTCTGTAAGTTATGTTTTGCTTTTGTTGATGGTTTACTTTGCTGCTTAGAAGCTTAGTTTGATGTAGTCCCACATGTTTTTGTGGCTTGTGGTTTTGGTGCCATAGCCAAGAAATCATTGTCAAGACTAATGTCAAGTATCTTGTGCACTATGTTTTCTTCTAGGGGTTTTATAGTTTCAGGTCTTATGTTTACATTTTTAGTTCACTTAGAGTTGATGTTTTTGTGTATGATGTAGGATAAGGGTCCACTTCCATACTTTTGCATATGAATATCCAGTTTTCCCACACTATTTGTTGAAGAGATTGTCCTTTTCCCATTGTATATGCTTGGCTTCCTTGTGGAAAATCAGTTAGCTGCATATGTGTGGGTTTATTTCTAGCCTGTCTATTCTGTTCTATTGGTCTACATATCTGTCTTTATGCCAGTACCATACTGCTTTGATTACTGTAGCTTTGTGGTATATTTTCAAATCAGGAAACATGATGCCTTAAGCTTTGTTCTTTTTTCTCAAGATTTGTTGGACTATTCAGGATCTTTTGTGGGACCATATGAATTTTAGGATTTTTTTTTCTATTTCCATTTTTAAAAAGCCATTGGAGTTATTTCCAAATAGCTCGGAATAATGCATCCACTCATTTACTGATTTATCCACTCAGTTAGCAGACATGCATTGAGCATCTACTGTGAGCAGGGCACTGTGGTGGTGATGACAGCATGGCTTCAGTTGGCTGCTTTGAAGCTCAGATTTACAGAGCTTGGTTTCTTCAGGAACTCTCCATGGTCTTTTAAGCCAGAGTAATTACATGAGAGGAACAGATGTCTGGGTAACTGTTGTGCCTTGCGATAGAGACCCATTTGTTACGAGGCGTGCAGAACTGTCTTTGTCTTATTACTTCCCTTTGTCTGTTACAACAACTTAATACTCCTTCCTCCCACTCACTACTAGCTTATTTTAAAATAATATATTCTATCTAATACTTATATGGTTAAATCACTTATCACTTATGAAATGTTTCACATTTCCTTACCCTTGCTTTCTGTGGGTATTACTTTCTTTTACTATTTTTTTAACATCTTTATTGCAGTATAATTGCTTTACAGTCTTGTGTTAGTTTCTGCTGTATAACAAAGTGAATCATCTATATGCATAGGTATATCCCCATATCTCCTCCCTCTTGTGTCTCCCTCCCACCCTCCTTATCCCACCCCACTAGGTGGTCGCAAAGCACTGAGCTGATCTCCCTGTGCACGCAGCTGCTTCCCACTAGCTATTTTACGTTTAGTAGTGTATATATGTCAATGCTACTCTCTTACTTCGTCCCAGCTTACCCTTCCCCCTCCCTGTGTCCTCAAGTCCATTCTTTATGTCTGTGTCTTTATTCCTGTCTTGCCCCAAGGTTCATTAGAACCTTTTTTTTTCTTTAGATTCCATATATATGTGTTAGCATACGGTATTTGTTTTTCTCTTTCTGACTTACTTCACTCTGTATGACAGTCTCTAGGTCCATCCACCTCACTACAAATAACTCAATTTCATTTCCTTTTATGGCTGAGTAATATTCCATTGTATGTATGTGCCACATCTTCTTTATCCATTCATCTGTCAATGGACACTTAGAATGCTTCCATGTCCTGGCTATTGTAAATAGTGCTGCAGTGAACATTGTGGTACATGACTCTTTTTGAATTATGGTTTTCTCAGGGTATATGCCCAGTAGTGGGATTGCTGGGTCGTATGGTACTTCTATTTTTAGTTTTTTGAGGAACCTCCATACTGTTCTCCATAGTGGCTGTACCAATTTACATTCCCACCAACAGTGCAAGAGGGTTCCCTTTTCTCCACACCCTCTCCAGCTTTTATTGTTTGTAGATTTTTTGATGATGGCCATTCTGACTGGTGTGAGGTGATACCTCATTGTAGTTTTGATTTGCATTTCTCTAATAATTAGTGATGTTGAGCATCTTTTCATGTGTTTGTTGGCAATCTGTATATCTTCTTTGGAGAAATGTCTACTTAGGTCTTCTGCCCATTTTTGGATTGGGTTATTTGTTTTCTTGATATTGAGCTACATGAGCTACTTGTATATTTTGGAGATTAATCCTTTGTTGGTTGCTTCATTTGCAAATATTTTCTCCCATTCTGAGGGTTAGCTTTTCATCTTGTTTATGGTTTCCTTTGCTGTGCAAAAGCTTTTAAGTTTCATTAGGTCCCATTTGTTTATTTTTTCTTATTTCCATTTCTCTAGGAGGTGAGTCAAAAAGGATCTTCCTGTGATTTATGTCATAGAGTGTTCTGCCTATGTTTTCCTCTAAGAGTTTTATACTGTCTGGCCTTAATTTAGGTCTTCAATCCATTTTGAGTTTATTTTTGTGTATGGTGTTAGGAAGTGTTCTAATTTCATTCTTTTACATGTAGCTGTCCAGTTTTCCCAGCACCACTTATTGAAGAGACTGTCCTTTCTCCACTGTACATTCCTGCCTCCTTTATCAAAGATAAGGTGACCATATGTGCGTGGGTTTATCTCTGGGCTTTCTATCCTGTTCCATTGATCTATATTTCTGTTTTTATGCCAGTACCATACTGTCTTGATTACTGTAGCTTTGTAGTATAGTCTGAAGTCTGGGAACATGATTCCTCCAGCTCCGTTTTTCTTTCTCAAGATTGTTTTTCCTATTCAGGGTCTTTTGTGTTTCCATATAAATTGTGAAATTTTTTGTTCTAGTTCTGTGACAATGCCATTGGTAGTTTGACAGGGATCGCATTGAATCTGTAGATTGCTTTGAGTAGTATAGTCATTTTCACAATGTTGATTCTTCCAATCCAAGAACATAGTATATCTCTCCATCTGTTTGTATCATCTTTAATTTTTTTCATCAGTTTCTTATAGTTTTCGGCATACAGTTTTTTGGCTCCTTAGGTAGGTTTATTCCTAGGTATTTTATTCTTTTTGTTGCAGTGGTAAATGGGAGTGTTTCCTTAATGTCTCTTTCAGATTTTTCATCATTAGTGTATAGGAATGCAAGATATTTCTGTGCATTAATTTGTATCCTGCTACTCTACCAAATTCACTAATTAGCTCTAGTAGATTTCTGGTAGCATCTTTAGGATTCTCTATGTATAGTGTCATGTCATCTGCAAACTGACAGTTTTAATTCTTCTTTTCTGACTTGCATTCCTTTTATTTCTTTTTCTTCTCTGATTGCTGTGGCTGAAACTTCCAAAACTTGGAAGTGGGCAACCTTCTCCTGTTCCTGATCTTAGAGGAAATGGTTTCAGTTTTTCACCATTGAGAACGATGTTGGCTGTGGGTTTGTCATATATGGCCTTTCTTATGTTGAGGTAGGTTCCCTCTATGCCTACTTTCTGGAGAGTTTTTATCATAAATTGGTGTTGAATTTTGTCAAAAGCTTTTTCGGCATCTATTGAGATTATCATATGGTTTTTCTCCTTCAATTTGTTAATATGGTGTATCACATTCATTGATTTGCATATACTGAAGAATCCTTGCATTCCTGGGATAAACCCCACTTGATCATGGTGTGTAATCCTTTTAATGTGCTGTTGGATTCTGTTTGCTAGTATTTTCTTGAGGATTTTTGCATCTATGTTTATCAGAGATATTGACCTGTAGTTTTCTTTTTTTGTGACATCTTTGTCTGGTTTGGGGATCAGGGTGATGGTGGCCTCATAGAAAGTGTTTGGGTGTGTTCCTCCCTCTGCTGTATTTTGGAAGAGTTTGAGAAGGATAGGTGTTAGCTCTTCTCTAAATGTTTGATAGAATTCGCCTGTGAAGCCATCTGGTCCTGGGCTTTTGTTTGTTAGAAGATTTTTAATCACAGTTTCAATTTCAATGCTTGGATTGGTCTGTTTGTATTTTCTGTTTCTTCCTGGGTCAGTCTCGGAAGATTGTGCTCTTCTACGAATTTGTCCATTTCTTCCAGGTTATCCATTTTATTGGGATAGTTGCTTGTAGTAATCTCTCATGATCCTTTGTATTTCTGCAGTATCAGTTTTTACTTCTCCTTTTTCATTTCTAATTCTATTGCTTTGAGTCTTCTCCCTTTTAATCTTGATGAGTCTGGCTAATGGTTTATCAGTTTTGTTTATCTTGTCAAAGAACCAGCTTTTAGTTTTATTGATCTTTGCTATTGTTTCTTTCATTCTTTTTCATTTATTTCTGATCTGATCTTTATGATTTCTTTTCTTCTGCTAACTTTGTGGTTTTTTTGTTCTTCTTTCACTAACTGTAAGGTTAGGTTATTTATTTGAGATTTTTCTTGTTTCTTGAGGTAGGATTGTATTGCTATAAACTTCCATCCTAGAACTGCTTTTGCTGCATCCCATAGGTTTTGGGTCATCGTGGTTTCATTGTCATTTGTTTCTAGGTATTTTTTTATTTCCCCTTTGATTTCTTCAGTGATCTCTTGGTTATTTAGTAGTGTATTGTTTAACCTCCATGTGTTTGTATTTTTTACAGTTTTTTTTCCTGTACTTGATATCTAGTCTCATAGCATTGTGGTCGAAAAGATAGTTGATATGATTTCAGTATTCTTAAATTGACCAAGGCTTGATTTGTGACCCAATATATGGTCTATCCTGGAGAATGTTCCATGAGCACTTGAGAAAAAAGTGTGTTCTGTTGGTTTTGGATGGAATGCCTTATAATTATCAATTCAGTCCATCTTGTTTAATGTGTCATTTAAAGCTTGTGTTTCCTTATTTATTTTCATTTTGGATGGTCTGTCCATTGGTGAAAGTGGGGTGTTAAAGTCCCCTACCATTATTGTGTACTGTTGATTTCCCCTTTTATGGCTGTTGGCATTTGCCTTATGTATTGAGGTGCTCCTATATCAGGTGCATAAATATTTACAGTTGTTATATCTTCTTGGATTGATCCCTTGATCATTATGTAGTGTCCTTCTTTGTCTCTAGTAATAGTCTTTATTTTAAAGTCTATTTTGTCTAATATGAGAATTGGTACTCCAGCTTTCTTTTGATTTCCATTTGGATGGAATATCTTTTTCCATCCCCTCACTTTCAGTCTGTATGTGCTCCTAGGTCTGAAGTGGGTCTCTTGTGCATAGCATACGTATGGGACTTGTTTTTGTATCCATTCAGCCAGTCTTTGTCTTTTGGTTGGAGCATTTAATCCATTTACATTTAAGGTAATTATCGATATGTATGTTCCTATTCCCATTTTCTTATTTGTTTTGGGTTTGTTTTTGTAGGTCTTTTCCTTCTCTTGTGTTTCCTGCCTAGAGAAGTTCCTTTAGCATTTGTTTTTTTTTTTTTTTTAATAATGTATTTTTTTTTATTAGTTTCTGCTTTATAACAAAGTGAATCAGTCATACATATACATCTGTTCCCACATCCCCTCCCTCATGCATCTCCCTCACTCCCACCCTCCCCATCCCTCCCCTCCAGGCAGTCACAAAGCACCGAGCTGATCTCCCTGTGCTCTGCGGCTGCTTCCCACTATCTATCTACCCTACGTTTGGTAGTGTATATATGTCCATGCCTCTCTTTCGCTTTGTCACAGCTTACCCTTCCCCCTCCCCATATCCTCAAGTCCATTCTCAAGTAGGTCTGTGTCTTTATTCCCGTTTTACCCCTAGGTTCTTCATGACATTTTTTTTTCTTATATTCCATATATATGTGTTAGCATACGGTATTTGTCTTTCTCTTTCTGACTTACTTCACTCTGTATGACAGACTCTAGGTCTATCCACCTCATTACAAATAGCTCAGTTTCGTTTCTTTTTATGGCTGAGTAATATTCCATTGTATATATGTGCCACATCTTCTTTATCCATTCATCCGATGATGGACACTTAGGTTGTTTCCAGCTCCGGGCTATTGTGAATAGAGCTTCAATGAACATTTTGGTACATGTCTCTTTTTGAATTATGTTTTTCTCAGGGTATATGCCTATTAGTGGGATTGCTGGATCATATGGTAGTTCTATTTTTAGTTTTTTAAGGAACCTCCATACTGTTCTCCATAGTGGCTGTACCAATTCACATTCCCACCAGCAGTGCAAGAGTGTTCCCTTTTCTCCACACCCTCTCCAGCATTTATTGTTTCTAGATTTCTTGATGATGGCCATTCTGACTGGTGTGAGATGATATCTCATTGTAGTTTTGATTTGCATTTCTCTAATGATTAATGATGTTGAGCATTCTTTCATGTGTTTGTTGGCAGTCTGTATATCTTCTTTGGAGAAATGCCTATTTAAGTCTTCTGCCCATTTTTGGATTGGGTTGTTTGTTTTTTTGCTATTGAGCTGCATGAGCTGTTTATAAATTTTGGAGATTAATCCTTTGTCAGTTGCTTCATTTGCAAATATTTTCTCCCATTCTGAGGGTTGTCTTTTGGTCTTGTTTATGGTTTCCTTTGCTGTGCAAAAGCTTTGAAGTTTCATTAGGTCCCATGTGTTTATCTTTGTTTTTATTTCCATTTCTCTAGGAGGTGGGTCCAAAAGGATCTTGCTGTGATTTATGTCATAGAGTGTTCTACCTATGTTTTCCTCTAAGAGTTTGATAGTTTCTGGCCTTACATTTAAGTCTTTAATCCATTTTGAGCTTATTTTTGTGTATGGTGTTAGGGAATGATCTAACCTCATACTTTTACATGTCCCTGTCCAGTTTTCCCAGCACCACTTATTGAAGAGGCTGTCCTTTCTCCACTGTACATTCCTGCCTCCTTTATCAAAGATAAGTTGACCATATGTGCGTGGGTTTATCTCTGGGCTTTCTATCCTGATCCACTGATCTATCTTTCTGTTTTTATGCCAGTACCACACTGTCTTAATTACTGTAGCTTTGTAGTATAGTCTGAAGTCAGGGAGCCTGATTCCTCCAGCTCCTTTTTTCGTTCTCAAGATTGCTTTGGCTATTCGGGGTCTTTTGTTTTTCCAAACAAATTTTGAAATTTTTTGTTCTAGTTCTGTGAAAAATGCCAGTGGTAGTTTGATAGGGATTGCATTGAATCTGTAGATTGCTTTGGGTAGTAGAGTCATTTTCACAATATTGATTCTTCCAATCCAGGAGCATGGTATATCTCTCCATCTGTTTGTATCATCTTTAATTTCTTTCATCAGTGTCTTATAATTTTCTGCATACAGGTCTTTTGTCTCCTTAGGTAGGTTTATTCCTAGATATTTTATTCTTTTTGTTGCAATGGTAAATGGGAGTGTTTTCTTGATTTCCTTTTCAGATTTTTCATCATTAGTGTACAGGAATGCCAGAGATTTCTGTACATTAATTTTGTAACCTGCTACTTTACCAAATTCATTGATTAGCTCTAGTAGTTTTTCGGTAGCATCTTTAGGATTCTCTATGTATAGTATCATGTCATCTGCAAACAATGACAGCTTTACTTCTTCTTTTCCGATTTGGATTCCTTTTATTTCCTTTTCTTCTCTGATTGCTGTGGCTAAAACTTCCAAAACTAGGTTGAATAAGAGTGGTGAGAGTGGGCAGCCTTGTCTTGTTCCTGATCTTAGTGGAAATGGTTTCAGTTTCTCACCATTGAGGACAATGTTGGCTGTGGGTTTGTCATATATGGCCTTTATTATGTTGAGGAAAGATCCCTCTATGCCTACTTTCTGCAGGGTTTTTATCATAAATGGGTGTTGAATTTTGTCGAAAGCTTTCTCTGCATCTATTGAGATGATCATATGGTTTTTCTCCTTCAACTTGTTAATATGGTGTATCACATTGATTGATTTGCGTATATTGAAGAATCCTTGCATTCCTGGAATAAACCCCACTTGATCATGGTGTATGATCCTTTTAATGTGCTGTTGGATTCTGTTTGCTAGTATTTTGTTGAGGATTTTTGCATCTATGTTCATCAGTGATATTGGCCTGTAGTTTTCTTTCTTTGTGACATCCTTGCCTGGTTTTGGTATCAAGGTGATGGTGGCCTCGTAGAATGAGTTTGGGAGTGTTCCTTCCTCTGAAATTGTTTGGAAGAGTTTGAGAAGGATGGGTGTTAGCTCTTCTCTAAATGTTTGATAGAATTCGCCTGTGAAGCCATCTGGTCCTGGGCTTTTGTTTGATGGAAGATTTTTAATCACAGTTTCAATTTCAGTGCTTGTGATTGGTCTATTCATATTTTCTATTTCTTCCTGAGTTAGTCTTGGCAGGTTGTGCATTTCTAAGAATTTGTCCATTTCTTCCAGGTTGTCCATTTTATTGGCATAGAGTTGCTTGTAGTAATCTCTCATGATCTTTTGTATTTCTGCAGTGTCAGTTGTTACTTCTCCTTTTTCATTTCTAATTCTATTGATTTGAGTCTTCTCTCTTCTTTTCTTGATGAGTCTGGCTAATGGTTTGTCAATTTTGTTTATCTTCTCAAAGAACCAGCTTTTAGTTTGGTTGATCTTTGCTATCGTTTCCTTCATTTCTTTTTCATTTATTTCTGATCTGATCTTTATCATTTCTTTCCTTCTGCTAGCTTTGGGTGTTTTTTGTTCTTCTTTCTCTAATTGCTTTAGGTGCAGGGTCAGGTTGTTTACTCGAAATGTTTCCTGTTTCTTAAGGTGGGATTGTATTGCTATAAACTTCCCCCTTAGAACTGCTTTTGCTGCATCCCATAGGGTTTGGGTTGTCGTGTCTCCATTGTCATTTGTTTCTAGGTATTTTTTAATTTCCTCTTTGATTTCTTCAGTGATCACTTCGTTATTGAGTAGTGTATTGTTTAGCCTCCATGTGTTTGTATTTTTTACAGATCTTTTCCTGTAATTGATGTCTAGTCTCATAGCATTGTGGTCGGAAAAGATACTTGATACAATTTCAATTTTCTTAAATTTACCAAGGCTTGATTTGTGACCCAAGATATGATCTATCCTGGAGAATGTTCCATGAGCACTTGAGAAAAATGTGTATTCTGTTGTTTTTGGATGAAATGTCCTATAAATATCAACTAAGTCCATCTTGTTTAATGTATCATTTAAAGCTTGTGTTTCCTTATTTATTTTCATTTTGGACGATCTGTCCATTGGTGAAAGTGGGGTGTTAAAGTCCCCTACTATGATTGTGTTACTGTCGATTTCCCCTTTTATGGCTGTTAGTATTTGCCTTATGTATTGAGGTGCTCCTATGTTGGGTGCATAAATATTTACAATTGTTATATCTTCTTCTTGGATCGATCCCTTGATCATTATGTAGTGTCCTTCTTTGTCTCTTCTAATAGTCTTTATTTTAAAGTCTATTTTGTCTGATATAAGAATTGCTACTCCAGCTTTCTTTTGATTTCCATTTGCATGGAATATCTTTTTCCATCCCCTTACTTTCAATCTGTATGTGTCTCTAGGTCTGAAGTGGGTCTCTTGTAGACAGCATATATATGGGTCTTGTTTTTGTATCCATTCAGCCACTCTGTGTCTTTTGGTGGGAGCATTTAGTCCATTTACATTTAAGGTAATTATTGATATGTATGTTCCTATTCCCATTTCCTTAATTGCTTTGGGTTCGTTATTGTAGGTATATTCCTTATGTTGTGTTTCTTGCCTAGAGAAGTTCCTTTAGCATTTGTTGTAAAGCTGGTTTGGTGGTGCTGAACTCTCTCAGCTTTTGCTTGTCTGTAAAGGTTTTAATTTCTCCATCAAATCTGAATGAGATCCTTGCTGGGTAGAGTAATCTTGGCTGCAGGTTTCTCTCCTTCATCACTTTAATTATGTCCTGCCACTCCCTTCTGGCTTGTAGAGTTTCTGCTGAGAGATCAGCTGTTAATCTGATGGGGATTCCCTTGTGTGTTATTTGTTGTTTTTCCCTTGCTGCTTTTAATATGATTTCTTTGTGCTTAATTTTTGACAGTTTGATTAATATGTGTCTTGGTGTATTTCTCCTTGGATTTATTCTGTATGGGACTCTCTGTGCCTCCTGGACTTGATTAACTATTTCCTTTCCCATATTGGGGAAGTTTTCAACTATAATCTCTTCAAATATTTTCTCAGTCCCTTTCTTTTTCTCTTCTTCTTCTGGAACCCCTATAATTCGAATGTTGGTGCGTTTAATGTTGTCCCAGAGGTCTCTGAGACTGTCCTCTGTTCTTTTCATTCTTTTTTCTTTATTTTGCTCTGCATCAGTTATTTCCACTATTTTATCTTCCACCTCACTTATCCGTTCTTCTGCCTCAGTTATTCTGCTATTGATCCCATCTAGAGTATTTTTTATTTCATGTATTTTGTTTTTAATCGATGCTTGATTCATCTTTAGTTCTTCTAGGTCCTTGTTAACTGTTTCTTGCATTTTGTCTATTCTATTTCCAAGATTTTGGATCATCTTTACCATCCTTATTCTGAATTCTTTTTCAGGTAGACTGCCTATTACCTCTTCATGTGTTAGGTCTGGTAGGTTTTTATCTTGCTCCTTCACCTGCTGTGTGTTTTTCTGTCTTCTCATTTTGCTTATGTTACTGTGTTTGGGGTCTCCTTTTTGCAGGCTGCAGATTCGTAGTTCCCGTTGTTTTTCGTGTCTGACCCCAGTGGCTAAGGTTGTTTCAGTAGGTTGTATAGGCTTCCTGGTGGGGGGGACTAATGCCTGTGTTCTGGTGGTTGAGGCTCGATCTTGTCTTTCTGGTGGACAAGTCCACGTCTGGTGGTGTGTTTTGGGGTGCCTATGGCCTTATTATGTTTTTAGGTAGCTTCTCTGCTAATGGGTGGGGTTGTGTTCCTGCCTTGCTAGTTGCTTGGCATAGGGTGACCAGCACTGTAGCTTGCTGGTCGTTGACTGAAGCTGGGTGCTGGTGTTGGGATGGAGATCTCTGGGAGATTTTCGCTGCTTGATATTATGTGGAGCTGGGAGGTCTCTTGTGGACCCGTGTCCTGAAGTTGGCTCTCCCACTTCAGAGGCACAGCACTGGCTCCTGGCTGCAGCACCAAGAGCCTTTCATCCACCCAGCTCAGAATAACAGGGAGAAAAAGCAGAAAGAAAGAATTAGTAGAAGAAAGATAGAGAGAGGGAAAGAAAGGAAGAAGGGAAGAAAGGAAGGAAGGAAGGAAGAAAGAAAGAAAGGAGGGAGGGAGTGAGGAAGGATGGAAAGAAAGAAGGAAAGAAAGGAGGGAGGGAGGGAGCAATGAAAGCAAAAGGAAGAGTGAATGGAACAAGGGAGGGAGGGAGGGAGGAAGGAAAGAAAGAAAGAAAGACAGGAGGGAGGGAGGGAGGAAGGAAAGAAAAAGAAAGTGGAAAGAAGAAGGGTGGGAGGGAGGGAGGAAAGAAAAAGAAAGAAGGAAAGGAAGAGCAGAGGGAGGGAGGGAGGAAGGGAAGGTAGGAAAAAAAGAAAGAGCAGGTAAAGTAAAATAGAATAAAGTATGAAATATAGTAGCGTTATTAAAATTAGAAAGTAATTATTGAAAAAAAAAAAAAAAAAACGGACCGATAGAACCCTGGGACATATGGTGGAAGCAAAGCTATACCGAGAGAATCTTACACAGAAGATTACACATACACATTCACAAAAAGAGAGCAGGGGGAAAAATCAAAAATCTTGCTCTCCAAGCCCACCTCCTCAATTTGGGATAATTTGTTGTAAAAAGAGGAAAAGGGCAAGAAGTCTGAAATCTTGCTCTCTAAGTCCACCTCCTTACTTTGGAATAATTCGTTGTAAAAAGAGGAAAAGGGGGGAAAGTCTTAAATCTTGTCCTCAAAGTCCACTTCCTCAATTTGGGATGATTCGCTGTCCATTCATGCACTCCACAGACGCAGGGCACATCAAATGGACCGTGGAGCTTTAATCCGCTGCCTCCGAGGCTGCACAGAGAGATTTCCCTGACTCTGCTCTCACAGCTCCCGGGTCTCAGCCTTGGACCTGGCCCCGCCTCTGTGCGTAGGTCGCCGGAGGGCGTCCGTTCTTCGCTCAGACAGGACGGGTTTAAAGGAGCCGCTGATTCGGGGGCTCTGGCTCACTCATGCAGAGGGGAGGGAGGGGAGCGCAGTGTGGGGCGGGCCTGCGGAGGCAGAGGCCGGCGTGACGTTGCAGCAGCCCGTGGCGCTCCGTGCGCTTTCCCGGGAAAGCCGTCCCCGGGTCTCGGGACCCCGGCAGTGGCGGGGTGCACAGGTCCCCCGGAAGGCGGGGCGGAAAGTGACCTGCGCTCGCACACAGGCCCCGCGGCTGCGGCGGCGGCGGGCGGCGGCAGGCGGTGGCGGGCCGCGGGGGCGGCGGCGGCAGCGGGCCGCGGCGGCCGCGGCGGCAGGCGGCGGCGGTGGCGGGCCGCGGGGGCGGCGGCGGCAGCGGGCCGCGGCGGCCGCGGCGGCGGGCGGCGGCAGGCGGCGGCGGTGGCGGGCCGCGGGGGCGGCGGCGGCAGCGGGCCGCGGCGGCGGCGTAGCATTTGTTTTAAAGCTGGTTTTGTGGTGCTGAATTCTCTTAGCTTTTGCTTGTCTGTAAAGGTTTTAATTTCTCTGTTGAATCTGAATGAGATCCTTGCTGGGTAGAGTAATCTTGGTTGTAGTTTTTTCCCTTTCATCACTTTAAATATGTTCTGCCACTCCGTTCTGGCTTGCAGAGTTTCTGCTGAAAAATGAGCTGTTAACCTTATGGAGATTCCCTTGTGTGTTATTTTTTGCTTTTCCCTGCTGCTTTTAATATTTTTTCTTTGTATTTAATTTTTGATAGTTTGATTAACATGTGTCTCAGCATGTTTCTCTTTGGGTTTATCCTGTATGGTACTCTCTGTGCTTCCTGGACTTGATTGACTATTTCCTTTCCCATATTAGGCAA
Source organism: Mesoplodon densirostris (assembly GCF_025265405.1). Lineage (NCBI taxonomy): Eukaryota > Metazoa > Chordata > Mammalia > Artiodactyla > Ziphiidae > Mesoplodon > Mesoplodon densirostris. The sequence goes on from NC_082664.1 coordinate 108,205,098, forward strand.
GCTTTTGAACATAATCTCTTCAAATATTTTCTCAGACCCTTTCTTTCTCTCTTCCTCTTCTGGGACCCCTATAATTCGAATGTTGGTGTGTTTAATATTGTCCCAGAGGTCTCTGAGACTGTCCTCAATTCATTTCATTCTTTTTTCTTTATTCTTCTCCCTGGCAGTTATTTCCACCATTTTATCTTCCAGCTCACTTATCTGTTGTTGTGCCTCAGTTATTCTGCTATTGAGCCCTTCTGGAGAATTTTTAATTTCATTTATTGTGTTGTTCATCACTGTTTGTTTGCTCTTTAGTTCTTCTAGATCCTCGTTAAATGTTTCTTGTATTTTCTCCATTCTGTTAACAAGATTTTCGATCATCTTTACTATCATTACTCTGAATTCGTTTTCAGGTAGGTTGTGTATTTCGTCTTCATTTAGTTGGTCTTGTAGGTTTTTACCTTGCTCCTTCATCTGTAACAAAATTTTTTGTCATTTCATTTTTTTTTTTTTTGGATGGGTGGTGCTATATTCCTGTCTTACTGGTTGTTTGGCCTGATACCTCCAGCACTGGAGTTTGCAGGCAGTTGGATAGAGCTAGGTCTTGGTGCTGAGATGAGGACCTCTGGGAGGCCTCACTCTGATTGATATTCCCTGGATCTAAGGTTCTCTGTTAGTCCAGAAGTTTGGACTTGGAGCTCCCACCACAGGAACTCAGGCCTGACCTCCAGCTTGGGAATCAAGATCCCGCAAGCCAGTCACTGAGGGTTCCTCCCACCCCCTTAGGTGCCCATGGTCCCCCACCGGTGCCTGGTAGGTACCCTAGTTGTGTCGCTATTACTTTCTTCTGTGAAACCAGTTGACATCAGTAATACTGACATTAATTGCTTACTTATGTTTGCGTTTTTTTTTTTTCTTTCAGCAGGTGCCTATTTTTTGGCACCAACTTAAAGTAACTTATGAAATTTTGCACGGGTAAAATATTTCTCAACCAATTTAAATAAATTGTTCTTAACTTTTTCTTTCTCATTGTATCACTAAACAATCATGTACTGACCATCTGCTGGGTGCCAAACTCTCTACTAGGTATTAGGGGTTCAATTATGACCAAACCACCTGATACTTCTTTTCCCATACATATCTCACCCCTAAAGTTCTAGGGCATAGGCAGATCTAGTAGAGAAACATGTATATATTTAAGTCTTTGGTTCTGCACACAGAATCTTCCCATGAGAGACAGTCATTAACCATAAATATAACAAGAAATACCTTATGTTATTAGATGATTCTCACATAATTCTCTTACATGTTAATATGTTCACAGGCTTGGGATTTCTTCTGATCGATTCTTTCTAATATTATTTTTCTTCTGGCTTGAATTTCTGTATGAGTCAAGGATATGCTTTTTGTTTCTAACCAGAAAATAGGTTTATAAAGAAAACACCACATTTTTATGATTTTTGTGGGCTCCAGTATATGCAACAACATTGTGATTTCTTTCTTAAAAATAATGGTATTTATTTTAAAACTAAGCTGAAATGCTCTTTCTTCTGCCTTGCCTATAAGTATGCTCAGAGATTCTAAAGCAACAAATGTCATGTCTGATGTTCTTTGTAGAATTTATCAGCATCTTTTTCCTAATTCTAGAGTTTATTGCTTAGCTAAAACTTTCTCCCCTGAAACTATCATGTCTCTGGTTCCACAGTTCTGTAATTTTTTTAAAGGACCTAACCAACACAAATGCATTGTTAAGGCAGTAGACTTGTTGATGTACTTGTAACAACTTAGATCATTAATGAAGCAAGCAGATACAGTATGCTCTTAGATGAGTTTCCCAAAAGTAAATAAGTACACATATTACTCAGCCATTGCAAAGAATGAAATAATGCCATTTGCAGCAACAGGGATGGACCTAGAGATTGTCATACTGAGTGAAATAAGTCAGACAGAGAAAGAGAAATGTTGTATTATATCGCTTATATGTAGAATCTGAAAAGAAATGATACAAATGAACTTATATACAAAACACAAACATACTCAGACTTAGAGAAGGAACTTATGGTTACCACTGGGGAAGGGACAGTTAGGGAGTTTGGGATTGACATGTACACACTGCTATATTTAAAATGGATTACCAACAGGAACCTACTGTAAAGCACAGGGAACTCTGCTCAATATTATGTAACAACCTAAATGGGAAAAGAATTTGAAAAAGAATAGATACAGGAAGGAATTTGAGAAAGAATAGATACACGTATATGTGTAACTGAATCACTGCTGTATACCTGAAACTAACACAACATTGTTAATCAACTATACTCCAATATAAAATAAAGTTTGTTTTTTTTAATAAATAAATACACAGGCTTGGGATTTCTTTGTAGCCCAAATATGACACCTCCATGTTACCCACCCTACCCCATTGAGCATGATAAGGAGTTAATGATGATCCAGTGAGCATTATGCTTCAGTGAATAACAATCCCATATCTGCATGGAATTGGATTTTTTTGCTTAGAACCTTAAATTTTTTGTTTTTTGTTTTTTGCGGTACGCGGGCCTCTCACTGTTGTGGCCTCTCCCGTTGTGGAGCACAGGCTCCGGACGCGCAGGCTCAGCAGCCACGGCTCATGGGCCCAGCTGCTCCGCGGCATGTGGGATCCTCCTGGACCAGGGCACGCAGGCGGACTCTCAACCACTGCACCACCAGGGAAGCCCAAGAACCTTAATTTTTAATTAACTGGTTGTGGTATGAAGTGCATCACTTCTATGAATGATTTTTCAGTTAACATAATTATCTTTTAAGAAAACAGGAAGAAATAAGTTTAGATAGCTGATCCTCAAAAATGCACTTGCCTTTTAAGATCATTTTGTGCCTGAGTTTCATTTCAGTTGTTATTTATACAACCATATATATTCTGGTGTAGCAAATTATCTGAACTAGGGTTCTAACCAACTTTAGTTTTTTTTTTAAAGTAAGGTAATACAAAGTATCTAATAACTTAAAATTCACATAACTTCCTGAGTTAAGAAAATCTCAAAAGTGATGCCTGCCTTTTCATTTTCTTACAAGTATAATTTGCAAAGTAGAAAGTTTTAATTTTGATCAAGTCAAATTTATCCATTTTAATTTTATAGCTAGTGCTTTTTGTGTCCTAAGAAATCTTTACCTACTGCCAAGGTCATGAAGATAATCTCTTATGTTCTCTTCAATTTCATTGATCTGTGTCTCTCCCTCAGTCAGTACCAAACTGTCTTGATTACTGTAGTTATATAGTAGGCCTTAATATCAGGTGAAGTGATACTTTCACTTTAATCTTCTCTTTCAAGATTGTCTTAACTATTCTAAGGTCTTTGCTTTTCTGTAGAAGTTTTAGAATAAGCTTATCTTTGTTTCCAAAGAACAAAGATAAGCTGGATTTTGTGCTGGATTTTGATAAGAATTGCATTTAATCTATAGATCAGTTTGGAGAGAATTGACATCTTTACTATTTCTGAGTCTTCCAGTGCATGAACACAGTATGTCTCTCCATTTATTTAGGTATTCTTTTATTTCTTTCATCAGCATTTAATAATTTTAAGCATCCTTAAATGTTTTAAGTTTATACCCAAGTATTTCACTTTCTTTGTATGATTATAAATGATATTATATTTTAAAAATTCAATTTCCATGTGTTTATTGTTAGTATACAGAAATATGATTAATTTTTATATTTTGATCTCATGTGCTTGCAACCTTGCTGAATTTGCTTAAGAGTCTAAGAGTATTTTTTATAGATTCCTTGGCATTTTCCATGTAGACATGTCATCTGAAAGTAGGAATAGTTTTTATTTCTTCCTTTCCAATCTGTATGCCTTTTATTTCTTTTTCTTGCTTTATTGACTAAGGTGGTGAAAATGGACATCACTGTCCATTTTGTATGGACATTTTGTATGATGTAAGCAGTAGGTTTTATCAAATATTTATCAAATTGAGAAAGATCCCCTTTATTCCTGGTTTGCTGAAAGTTTTTTTTTTTTAATCATGAACGGATGTTGTATTTGGTTAAATACTTTTTGAGGTCATTGATATCATACTAATTTTTCTTTGTTAACCTGTTGATGTATTGGATGACATTGATTTTCAAATATTGAACCAGCTTTACATACCCAGAATAACTCCCACTTGATTGTGGTATATAGTTCTTTTTATAATACATTTCTGTATTTAATTTGTTAATACTTTCTTGAGGATTTTTATATCTCTGTTCATGAGAGATATTGGTCTGTAGTTTTCTGGTTTTGTACTCTTTGTCTGGTTTTAGAGTCAGAGTAATACTGGCCACATAAAATAAGCTGGGAAGTGTTCCTCCTCTCCTATTTTTCTGAAAGAGACAGTGTAAAAATTCCTCTTAGTACTTCTTTAAGTGTTTGATAGAATTCTCCAGTGAAACAATCTGTGTGGGCCTGGAAATTTCTCTTTTTTAATTACAGACTCAATTTCTTTAATAGTTACAGGACTATTCAGGTGGGCTATTTTATCTTGGTTGAGTTTTGGTAGTTTGTGGTTTTCAAGGGATTCATCTGTTCTCAGTTTGCAAATTTATTAGTGTGAAGTTTTTTAAGGTATTCCCTTATATCTTTTTAATGACTGCAGAATATGTTTAATATCACCTGTTTCATTTCTTATATTAATTTGTGTTTTCCTTTTTTTAATCTTTGTCAGTCTTGCTAGAGATTTATCAATTTTATTGATCTTGTTAATCCTAGTGAAGGTTTTAATTTCATTGGTTTCTCCTCTTCCTCCTACTAGCTTTGGATTTATTTTGCTCTTTTTTTGGGGGGGGTGTGCGGTTAGGGTAGAAACTTAGAGTATTGATTTAAGACCTTTCCTATTTTCTAACTTAAGCATTTAAAGCTATTAATTTCTCTGTCAGCACTGCTTTACTATGTCTCAAAATTTTTGATATGTTGTATTTTTATTTTCATTGTTTAAGTTTTTATACCTTTGAGACTGTCTCTTTAACCCATACAAAAGATTTACACACTTGGAGATTTTCCTGTTCTTTCTGTTACTGATATCTAATTTGATTCCATAATGGACACAGAATGTACTCTATGATTTTTACTTGCTTTAGACTTAAATTGTTCTTCTTTCTCTAACTTCCTGGGTGAGGTTTACATTATTGATATTAGAGCTTTCTTCTTTTCTAATATTTGTATTTGTGCTGTAAATTTCCCTTTTGTACTGCTTTTGCCTCATCCCAGAATTTTTTGATCAGTTATATTTCATTTTCATTCAGTTCAAAATATTTTAATTTCTCTGGAGCTTGAAAAGACTGTGTGTTTTTCTGTTGCTGGATCGAGTATCTGTAAAGGTCAATTAGGTCCAGTTGATTAATGATGTTGAGTTCAACTATATTGTTTCTGATTTTCTGCTTTCTGGGTCTTTCAATTGCTTAAAGAGGGGTGTCAAAGTCTCCAGCTCTAACAGCAAGTTTGTCTGTTTCTTCTTGAAGTTCTGTCAGTTTTTGCATCATATTTTTTTTTTTTTTCTTTTTGCGGTATGTGGGCCTCTCACTGTTGCGGCCTCTCCCGTTGCGGAGCACAGGCTCCGGACGCACAGGCCCAGCGGCCATGGCTCACGGGCCCAGCCGCTCCGCGGCATATGGGATCCTCCCAGACCGGGGCACGAACCCGTATCCCCTGCATCGGCAGGCGGACTCTCAACCACTGCGCCACCAGGGAGGCCCGCATCATATGTTTTGATGCTCTGTTTTTAGCTTCATACACTTTTCACATTGTTATGTCTTCTTGGAGAATTGACCCCTTTATTATGTAATGCTCCTCTTTATTTCTGATAGTTTTCCCTGTCCTGAAGTCTGCTTTGTCTGTAACAAAATAGCTATTCCATCTTTCTTTTGATTAGTGTTAACATTATATATCTTTCACCATCCCTTTACTTTCAACCAATCTGCATTTTTATGTTTAAAGTGAGTTCCTTGTACACAACATTTAATTGGGTATTGTTTTTCCATCCACTCAGTCTCTGTCTTTTCATTAGTACATTTAGACCATTCACATTTAAAGTGATTATTGACTTAGTTGGATTAATAGCTACTGTGTTTGTAACTTTTCTATTTTTTGTATTTGTTCTTTTCCTACTTCTCTTTGCCTTTTTTGATTTTATTGAGCATTTTATGTGCTTGGGTTTTATCTCCTCTCATAGCATATCAGTTATACTTCTTTTCTAAAAATTTGCAGTAGTTTCCTTAGAGTTTACAATATACATTTTAAACAATCTAACTCCACCTTCAAACGATACACTATACTGCTCCACTTGTAGTACAGGTACTTTGTCACAGAATAATCCTAATTCCTCCCTGGCAAACTTCATGACATTGCTGTCATTCATTTCACTATTCATCTGTTGTAATCATGCAGTACATTGTTACCCTTATTACGTGAAACAAGTTAATTTTTAGATCGATTGAAATTATAAAAATTAAAGATTTTATTTAACTTTATTCCTTCTCCAACAACCTTCCTATTTATTTATTTATTCATTTTATTCTGAAGAATGTTTTTATTTTTAAAATTTTTATTGACGTATAGTTGATTTACAATATTACATTAATTTCAGGTGTACAACACAGTGATTCAATATTTTTATAGATTATACTCCATTTAAAATTATTATAAATACTGGCTATATTCCCTGTACTGTACAATATATCCTTATAGCTTATTTATTTTATACATAGTAGTTTATACCTCTTAATCTCCTGTCTATCTTACCCCTTCCCCTTTCCCTCTCACTGGTAATAACTAGTTTGATCTCTATATTTATGATTCTGTTTCTGTTTTGTTATATATATTCTTTGTTTTATTCTTTAGATTCCACGTATAAGTGATAACACATAGTATTTGTCTTTCTCTGTCTGACTAATTTCACTTAACATAATACTCTCCAGGTCCATCCATGTTGCTGCAAATGGCAGAATTTCATTATTTTTTATGGCTGAATTATATTCCATTCTGTATCTTAGCTATTGTAAATAATGCTGCTATGAACATTGGGGTGTATGTATCTTTTCTTGTTTTCTTTGGTTGTATACCCAGGAGTGGAATTGCTGGATGATATGGTAGATCTATTTTTAGTTTTTTGAGGCACCTCCATACTGTTTTCCATAGTGGCTGCACCAATTTACATTCCCGCCAGAAGTGTGCTAGGCTTCCCTTTTCTCCACATCCTTGCCAGTATTTGTTATTTGTAGACGTTTCAATGATAGCCATTCTGACAGATGTGAGGTGCTATCTCATTTTGGTTTTGATTTGCATTTATCTGATGATTAGCAATGTTGAACATCTTTTCATGTGCCTGTTAACCATCTGTATATCTTCTTTTGAAAACTGCCCATTCATGTTTTCTGCCCATTGTTTAATCAGGTTGTTTGTTTTTGTTGTTTGTTTGTTTTTGATACTGAGTTGTATGAGCTGTTTATATATTTTGGGTATTAACCCCTTATTGGTCATATCATTAGCAAATATTTTCTCCAGTTCAGTAGGTTGTCTTTTCATTATGTTGATAGTTTCATTTGCTGTGCAAAAGCTTTTAAGTTTAAGTAGGTCCCATATGTTCATTTTTGCTTTTGTTTCCTTTGCTTTAAGAGACAGATCCCCAAAAAATGTTGCTACAATTTATGTCAAAAGTGTTCTGCCTATGTTTTCTTCTAGGAGTTTTATGGTTTCCAGTCTTAAATTTAGGTCTTTAATCCATTTTGAGTTTATTTCTGTATATGGGGTGAGGAAATGTTCTAATCTCATTCCTTTACATGTAGCTGTCAGTTTTTCCAGCACCACTTGCTGAGAGACTGTCTTTTCTCCATTGCATACTCTTGCCTCCGTTGTCATAGATTAATTGACCATAGGTGCATGGGTTTATACCTGGGCTTTCTTTTCTGTTCCATTGATCTATGTGTCTGTTTTTGTGCCAATACCATACTGTTTTGATGACTGTAGCTTTGTAGTATAGTTTGAAGTCAGGAAGCATCCAGCTTTGTTCTTTTTTCTCAAGATTGTTTTGGCAGTTCAGGGTCTTTTGTGGTCATACTGAGTGAAGTAAGTCAGACAGAGAAAGACAAATATTATATATACTTATATATGGAATCTAAAAAAAGGGCACAGATGAACTTATTTACAAAACAGAAGTAGAGTCACAGATGTAGAAAACAAACTTATGGCTACCAGGGGGTAAGGTGGGGAGGAATAAATTGGGAGATTGGAATTGACATATACACCCTACTATATATAAAACAGATAACTAGTAAGGACCTACTGTATAAATGTGAATGGATTCAATTCCTCAAAAGAGATTCTTATGTCTTAAGTTGTGTTAAGGCAGAGAGAGAGAGGGAGGGAGAGAAAGAGAGAGAGAAGGTGAAAGCAAGAGAGGAAAGAATACCTTAAAACAAAATTACTTAAACTTTTGAAGACAAAAAGCTAAATTACACCAAAACAAGACAAACAAACAAAGTGGGAACAGCAGTATTATTATTGACAAACTAAAATTCAAGTTGAAAAGTATTAAATGAAAAAAATAGATTAAAAAATAAATTTTAGGGGCCTCCCTGGTGGCGCAGTGGTTGAGAGTCTGCCTGCCGATGCAGGGGATACGGGTTCGTGCCCCGGTCTGGGAGGATCCCATATGCCGCGGAGCGGCTGGGCCCGTGAGCCATGGCCGCTGGGCCTGCGCGTCCGGAGCCTGTGCTCCACAACGGGAGAGGCCACAACAGTGAGAGTCCCGCATACCGCAAAAAATAAATAAATAAATAAATAAATAAATAAATAAATAAATTTTAGGATTATTTGGTCTAGTTCTGTGAAAAATGTTCTGGGTATTTTGATAAGGATAACATTAAATCTGTAGATTGCCTTGGGTAGTATGGACATTTTAACAGTATTAATTCTTCCAATCCATGAAAAGAGGGTATCTTTTATATGTATCATCTTCAATTTCCTTCATCAATGTCTTATAGTTTTCAGAGTATAAGTCTTTCACCCTCTTGGTTAAATTTATTTCTAGGCATTTTATTCTTTTTGATGCAACTGTAGAAGAGATTATTTTCTTGAATTCTCTTTCTGATAGTCCATTATTAGTATTGATAAGCAACATATTTCTGTATATTAATCTTGTATCCTGCAACTTTACTGAATTCATTTATTCTAATTTTGTGTGTGTGTGGAGATTTTAGAATTTTCTATATATAGTATCATGTCATCCCTAGTTTTATTTAGATCTGAATCTTTTTTTTTTTGCGGTACATGGGCCTCTCACTGTTGTGGCCTCTCCCATTGCAGAGCACAGGCTCCAGATGCGCAGGCTCAGCGGCCATGGCTCATGGGCCCAGCTGCTCCGCGGCATGTGGGATCTTCCCAGACTGGGGCACGAACCCGTGTCCCCTGCATCGGCAGGCAGACTCTCAACCACTGCACCACCAGGGAAGCCCTAGATCTGAATTTTTTACCTATACCCTTTTCCTCTCCCTGAAGAATTCCTTTCAACCTTTCTTGCAGGACAAGTTCGCTGGCAATGAATTCCCTCAGTTCTCAGTTTGTTTGAAAAAGTCTTTATACTCCTTTACTTTTGTAGGATAATTTCACTGGATATAAAATTCTAGGTTAGTGATTTTTTTTTCTTTGAGCACACTAAATATTTCACTCCACTCTCTTCTTGCTTGCATGGTTCTAATAAGAAGTCTACTGTGTCTTATACTTGTTCCTCTGTAGGTAATTTTTTTTCTCCTCTGGCTTTCTTCTAAGATTTCCTTTTTCTTTGGTTTTCTCCAGTTTGATATTTCTTTTTTTTTTTTCATTGAAGTATAGGTGACTTACAGTGTTGCTATACAGAAAGTGATTTTAAGTTTTATATATGTGTGTGTGTGTGTGTGTACTTTTCCATTATGGTTTTCACAGGATTATGACTATAGTTCCCTGTGCTATGCAGTAGGACCTTGTTGTTTGTCCATTCTATATTTACTAGTTTGCATCTGCTAACTCCAAACTCCCAATCCATCCCTCTTCCACTCTCCTCCCCTTTGGCAGCCACATATCTGTTCTCTATGTCTGTGAGTCTGTTCTGTTTCATAGATATGTTCATTTGTGTCATATTTTAGATTCCACATATAAGTGATAGAATATAATATTTCTTATGTGTAGTGTTTTTGTTTTTGATTTTTATCCTGCTTGGTGTTATTAAGTTTCTGGATCTGTCATTAATTTTGTAAAGTCCTTAACCATTATTACTTCAAATTCTTCTCTTCTTCTCTTTTCTCTCCTTTTCTTTCTAGTATTCTAATTATGCATATCTTGCACCTTTAGAAATTGTCCCACAGATCGTGGATTTTCTGTTCTATTTTTTTTTAATTCCCTGTGATAATTCTAACATCTCTGTCATATCTGAGTCTGGTTCTGAGGTTTCCTTTGTCTCTTCAGCATGTGCTTTTTCTTGCCTTTTGGCATCTCTTGTAATTTTTTTGTTGAAAGACAGACATATGGGGTAATAAGAGCTGAGCTAAATAGGCATTTAGTGTGAGATTTTATTTTAATCTGGCTAGGAGCTGAGCTGTTTTATGTTTGCTCTAGTAGGTACTAGAGGCTTCAGATTGAAATTCAGATTCCTTTAGTGTCCTTTTATGATTCTCCTTGCTTAACTTTGGGCTTCCCTGTATACTCCTCAGAGAGCCTGCATCTTGTATGTGTTTTTGTTTTTGTTTTTAAATGCAAAATCTTAATGGGAATGCATTTCTCTCATAACATTCTTCATTCTCTCCTATTTTCTCACGACTTTTCTTCCGTACTCCTATATAGTTTAAAAACTAGATCCTCGCCTCAATATTCTGTCAAACCCAGGCTGCACTGTTGGTAAATGAGCTTTAGGAACATGGTGAGCCCCCTTCCGCCAACACCCTCAGGACTGCCCACTGCACCCCCTGCAGGCCCCTGGGTGGGCCCAGTAAGATGAACCCAAGGTTTAATAGTGCTGGGATTTTATTTATTTTGCTTTTTTATTTTTATTAATTTATTTATTTTAAAATTGTATTTTAGAGTATGGTTGATTTACAATGTTGTGTTAATTTCAGGTGTACAGCAGAGTGATTCATTTATACATATACATATTTCCATTCTTTTTCAGATTCTTTTCCCATATAGGTTATTACAGAATATTGAGTAGAGTTTCTTGTGCTATATAGTAGATCCTTGTTGATTATCTATTTTATATACAGTAGTGTGTATTTGTTAATCCCAAATTCCTAATTTATCCCTCCCCACCATGTTTCCCCTTTGGTAACCATAAGTTTGTTTTCAATGTCTGTGAGTCTGTTTCTGTTTTGTAAACAAGTTCATTTGTATCATTTCTTTTAGATTCCACATATAAGTGATGTCATATGATATTTGTCTTTCTCTGTCTGACTTACTTCACTTAGTATAATAATCTCTAAGTCCATCCATATTGCTGCAAATGGCATTATTTCATTCTTTTTTATGGCTGAGTAATATTCCATGTATATATGTAGTACATCTTCTTTATCCATTCCTCTGTTGATGGACATTTAGGTTGCTTCCATATCTTGGCTATTGTAAACGGTGCTGCAATGAACACTGGGGTGCATGTATCTTTTTGAACTACGGTTTTCTCCAGATATATGCCCAGGAGTGGGATTGCCAGATCATATGGTAGTTCTATTTTTAGTTTTTTAAGGAACCTCCATGCTGTTCTCCATAGTGGTTGCACCAATTTACATTCCCACCAACAGTGTAGGAAGGTTCCATTTTCTCCACACCCTCTCCAGCATTTATTGTGTGTAGACATTTTGATGATGGCTCTTCTGACTGGTGTGAGGTGGTACCTCATTGTAGTTTTGATTTCCATTTCTCCAGTAATTAGTGATGTTGAGCATCTTTTCATGTGCTTTTTGTCTTCTTTGGAGAAATGTTTATTTAGATCTTCTGCCTATTTTTGATTGGGTTATTTGTTTTTTGATATAGAGCTGCATGAGCTGTTTGTATATTTTGAAGATTAATCCCTTGTCAGTTGCTTTGTTTGCAGATATTTTCTCCCATTCTATGGGTTGTCTTTTCATTTTGTTTATGGTTTCCTTTGCTGTGCAAAAACTTTTAAGTTTAATTAGGTCCCATTTGTTTATTTTTATTTTCATTACTCTTAGGAGGTGGATGCAAAAAATATTGATGCGATTTATGTCAAACAGTGTTCTGCCTATGTTTTCTTCTAAGAGTTTTATAGTATCCAGCCTTACATTTAGGTCTTTAATCCATTTTGAGTTTATTTTTGTGTAGGGTGTTAGAGAATGTTCTAATTTCTTTCTTTTTTTTTTTTTTTACATGTAGCTGTTTAGTTTTCCCAGCACCACTTATTGAAGAGACTGTCTTTTCTCCATTGTATATTCTTGCCTCCTTTGTCATAGATTAATTGACTATAGGTGTGTGAGTTTATTTCTGGGTTTTCTATCCTGTTCTGTTGATCTATATTTCTGTTTTTGTGCCAGTACCATACTGTTTTGATGACTGTAGCTTTGTATTATAATCTGAAGTCAGGGAGCCTGATTCCTCGAGCTCCATTTTTCTTTCTCAGGATTCCTTTGGCTATTTGGGGTCTTTTGTGTTTCCATACAAATTTAAAAAATTTTTGTTCTAGTTCTGTGAAAAATGCCATTGGTAATTTGATAGGGATTGCATTGAATCTGTAAACTGCCTTGGATAGAATTGTCATTTTGACAATATTGATTGTTCCAATCCAAGAACATGGCATATCTTTCCATCTATTTGTGTCATCTTCAATTTCTTTCATTACTGTCTTACAGTTTTCAGAGTATAGGTCTTTTGCCTCCTTAGGTAGGTTTATTCCTAGGTATTTCATTCTTTTTGATGCAGTGGTAAATGGGATTGTTTCCTTAATTTCTCTTTCTGATCTTTCATTGTTAGTGTATAGGAATGCAAGAGATTTCTGTGTATCCATTTTATCTATAATCCACTGTCCTTATGCTGGAGGCCATTTACTCTGGTGGTAAATGAGGGAAGGAAATGTTCTAAATTTTATGATTATACCATTATTTTAGTGGGCCTGTATTTCTAGGCTGTGACCTTCATAAATTTTTCTCATCTTGTATAGTTTGTTTTCCCCTCTTAGGTGAGATGGGCAGACTAAAGGGGGCTGGGGTGGGAAGAATGCCCTTCCGCACCTGGGATAAGGCTCTGGTAAACTCTTTCTCTGGAGAACAGTCCTTTGTTATGGAGGATTCTCTGGACATGTTACATAATGACTACTCTTTTTCTCTTCCTGAATGAGCAACAAGGGGATCTTTTACGGATTTTCACCATGATAGCCTCTAGGGTTTCTATAGGTAAAACCTAAGAATGTGTGTGTGTCACCCTAACATTTCAGCCTCAGGAGTATCTCACTCTCAGGCTTGTCCACACTCAGCCTCCAGCAATTCTAGCATCTTCTGTCCAGGTAAGCAAGTCTCAGCTGTGCCTCTGGAGTCACCTGTCTCACCAGATTTTGAAGTTGCAGTTTGCCCTATGACCTCAGTTCTCTGGTGAGTGGAGAAAAGTTGTTGATTTTCAATTTGTTCAGCCTGTTCTTGTAAGAACAGGAGTGAGGACTTCTAGGCTCTTTATGTCAGAGATGAAACCAGATGTGTTCTCTGTATATAATTTCAGTTCTTTCAAATTTGTGAGGCTTGTTCTTTGGCACAGAATATAGTCTGTCCTGGTGAATATTCCATGGGCTTTTAGAAAGAAAAAAAAAATGTGTACTTTGTTGCTGTTGGGTGGAGTGTTTTGTATATGTCAATTAGATTCTTTGGCTCATTGAGTTGTTCAGTTCTTCTACACCTGTGCTGATTTTCTGTCTGGTAGTTCTATCAGTTGCTAAGAGTAAAGAAGTTGAAGTTCCCACTCTAATTGTGAGTTTATCTATTTCTCCTTTTACTTCTCTTATTTTTTAACAGCTTTATTGAGATAATTTACATACCATACAATTCACCCATTTAAAGTATACAAATCAGCAGTTTTTACTGTAGTCACAGATACGTGCAACTAGTACCACAGACAGTTTTAGAACGTTTTTCTCACCGTAAGAGAAACCTTGTACCCTTTATCTATCACCTCTCTCTTTCCCCATACCTAGCCCTAAGCAACTAGGTATTTACTTTCTATAGAAATTGATGGATTTCTCTGTCCTAATCCTTTGGATAGGGATAACAGGCTTTTCTTGGGGTTTTGGGGGGGGTTGTTTTTTTTGTTGTGTTTTGTTTTGTTTTGTTTTGTTTTGTTGACTCTGCCTGTTGGTGGTTCTAGGTTGGAAGCTCCTACAGCATCCTATCTGAAGTATATGGGAGGCACTAAGGAAGCCTCGGGAGTTTACCATTGCTGTGTTGCTTCTCAAGTCCCAGGGTCATAGTCTGTCTATCTTCATTCTGTCTTTCAGAGTCTTCCAATGCTTGTTTGTTGTATTATGACCAGGGTGTTTAATTGTAAGAGAAAGGACCTTGGAAGATTGGGGCTCCCAAAATGTGTTTTGCCTCCAAAATCCAAAGGGACCCACAAATGTGTATCTGTTTCTTCGAATGGGCAGTTCTGGATGTAACTCTTCTTTTCTGTTTGAAACTTTACCAATGTAGCAGACACCTGAGCTTTTGCAGGCTTTCTCTCTCGCCTCTAGTAGGCATGTGTCATATTAAGTATCAGGTGTGCTTGCTACTTCCAGTTTGATTTCCCCTCACCAATACATATATTAATGTCTTTAGTGAAGGGACTGTCTTCCTGACCCTCCCAGAGGTTTCCAGGTGGTGTCTGAGCAGGTTAGGCCGCATTGGATCCACTTCAACATTCCCATTTCTCTAAGCCTTTGATCTCCTCCCTCTAGACTGTGCAATGGAAGTTCTAGCATCTCTGTCTCATTGACTGTAGGCCTCTACTGAATCAAGACTTCTACTAACCATTATACGTACTCATACTAACACATTAAATGCTGAGGCCTCGTGAAGCACCCTTCTTGGCCTGATCCAACCTTAGACTTATTCTCACTGGCTAATGTATTATACTTAGACTCCATTTCCATGCTTACTCTCCAGATTCCTGCAAATAAAATTTGGCAGGATTCTACAACTCCTTCATGTACATAATCTCTCCCAGGAGCAGCCCTTGCAATTAACTCTCAATCATGCTGGGATTTTGCTCTCTCTATGGCCCTAGAGGCAGGGAGTATTGTTCCTGCCTGAAGAAGATAGGGATTTCCTTTTTAGGTAACCACACCAGATGAAGTCAGTGAAATCTTTTTATTCAAGTGAATGCTTGTTTTCTTAGATGGTAAGAAGGGCTGTTTCTGATGTGAAGAAATGTTTAGAGATATTAGAGGTTTAAGGTCCTTAGCTTTGTGTCTACACAAAGGTTTCCATCTCAATTCTTAAGTCCTCACCCCTTCCCAACCAGAACCTTTACCTTAGTGTAAGAGACTTAGCATAAGTATACTTTTACCTGGCATGTGATTCTGCAGCCTGTACATTCAGGCCTCAGGCATGTCCCTCCCACAGCTTCATAAAATAAGAATTCCTTTAAGGCCACCATAGAAACTTTCTGATTCTCTACCTATGCCTTGAGTTAAGAGTTCAAGAAGACACTAAGCTTATCTATTTTTTTTTTTTTTTGGAAGGGGGTTGGGATTTGGGGAATCTCTTGAAGCAGTCAAAAGAAGCCATCTCCCTCCACAATCTTTGAATTCACCATGATGCCACAACAATCAAGTGCCACAGCACTTGATCTCCCAGTGCCTTACCCTCCACTGGCAGTCTTAGTGATAATTTGAGTAATCGTGATACCACAACTTCAAGTTATCAGTGATTTCCCACTTTTCCCTGGTAATGAGGTCATTCATGCAGTTACCAACCCAATCCCAGAATCCCACTTTGATGGACTGTTTGCTTAGGCTACTCCCTACTAAATCAATCAGGGTACTGGCTGGAAAACACACAGAAGATGGGATTTTGAAGAGAAATTAATAGAGAAGGACTATTTACAGAAGTTCAGGCAAGGTTCAGAGCACCCACAAGGATGATAAAGTACCTGGGAACTTACAGCAGTAGGAAGGTTTACCATTCTTAACCTTTTAGCATGAAGGACAAAGGAAGATCTGGAGGCTGTTGAGACTTAGAGCCAGCAGGAGGGGCTGCCCAATAAAAGCTCTGGTCAGAGATGTAGAGATGGAGTGGGATAGAAATAGTCAATCTTTCCATAAAAGCAATGAAAAAACTGGCAAAACTTGTCAGAATTGAATTTTTCAGAACTCTGGAAATTAACAAAAGGCTTACAGCAATTCAGAGTGCATTTATTCAAGAAAAGTGACTGAATCTCAGAAAGAACAGAGACCTTTGTGATATTTTAACCTATAGTCCCATCTTCTAGTCTTAACCTTGAAAACCAATAATCTGCCATCACAGTTAAAACCATCAGGCGGGCAGCAACTGGAAAGGGGTGGAAGGAAGTTGGAGCATCTTCAAAGGGTGTTTCACTGAAAAACCCTACTTGGAAGCCTGTCTTTATTTCCTCAGTCAGAGATCACCAGTGCAAAAAGCCTCTTCTCTGAGGGTATTTGTTAAAAATTGTCAAAACAATTACAGGCAATTGCTTAACTTCACAGATGCCTGAGGCAGTGGGTAACTGTTGGGGCAAACAACAGACTAGCCATAAAGCTGAAAAGGAGGGCTTCCCTGGTGGCGCAGTGGTTGGCAGTCCTCCTGCCGATGCAGGGGACACGGGTTCGTGCCCTGGTCCAGGAAGATACCACATGCTGCAGAGTGGCTGGGCCCATGAGCCATGGCCGTTGGGCCTGCACGTCCAGAGCCTGTGCTCTGCAACGGGAGAGGCCACAACAGTGAGAGGCCCGCATACGGCAAAAAAAAAAAAAAAAAAAGCTGAAAAGGAAAATTGGGGGAGTAAGCTTTCCACAGGGGCTTTGAAAAGCACTAATATTTCTAGGAGTATGTAAGGTCATGTGCATGCAAAAGGATGTGAGCATGCTCAGAAAAGACCCAAGAAGGCCCTGAACTCTCACCTCTGCTTGCAGGAAGTGAGACTCTGTGCAAGCAGGAAGTGAAGGCTAAGGCAGAGTTGTCAACTGCCTGGTTGAGTGTGACTGGAGCCTAGTGAGAACTAGAGCCATACAGGAGGGTCCATCCAGGGAAGCTTTATCCTCACATCAGCCAAACCTAGCTGGAACCAGTTGGTAAGGGAATCCTGGATTAGTACAAAAATCTAAGGCAAGAGAACCCATAGAAGTAGGTCTAGCTCTTGCCTTGAGATCTTTGATCATCCAAGATGAAATAATGGCAAAGCCTTTATTGGAGAATTGTGGTGACCCAGGGAAAAATAAAGCCTACGGAGAAACAAAATTATCAATGGTTACCAGAGACTTGTCACGGGGTTTGGGGGATGGGGGTTGGCTGCAAGTGGACACAAGGAACATTTGGGGATATGAGAAGTATTTTATATCTTGATGGTGGTGTTAGTTAAATAATTGCATATATTTCAAAACTCATTCAACTGTACACTTAAAATGGGTGAATTTTATTGTATGTTTGTATGTAACTATACCTCTATTAACTAGACTTTTTTTTAAAAAAAAGAAGAAAAAGAAAATATTCAACTTTTCTCTCTTCCTGCCCTTAACCCTCCTGCTATGCCTCCCTTGTCCTAATTCAGCCTGAAACCAGCAATCAGGCAGCTTTGGAGGTTGGGTCTGTAGAGGTCACCTTCTTGGATTACAGAGAAAGGCAAAGACTGAGTTGAGGGGTGAAGAAAAGAGAAAACAGTCAGCACAGGGAGTCCTGTGAAAACAAGAGTAGATTAATCTCTCCTCACCAGAGGATAGCACTTCTGGTGGGAAAACAAGGCATCCAACAACTGGAGCTGCCCAGATTGGGATCAGAGGGCTCATGACTAACTGCAGAAAGATGCCAAGCAGGAGTCTGAGATGGGATTCCTCTGCTGTGTGGGAGAAGACCCTTAAACTACGTGATTCAGATTCTGAAATTACCTCTATAAGCAATCTGTGGGCATACATTTGTAGGATAAATTCCTTAAAATTATGTTTTTTAAGCTCTTCGATATATATGTGTTCTAGCTAAATTGGTGACTTTTTCTATTACATGATTTTTATAACGTATTTCAAATTCTGTCATTGCACTGGTTCTAGTAAGCCGAATTCAGACTGTAACATGGAAAAAGCTTACTTTTCCTTAGCTGCTAACATAGGGATGTTACGTCATCTGAAAACTGCTAATAAAATAAGCACACACATACCTCACCTGATTCCAGTGCTCAGTTTTAAAAGGAATTTACATTTCTGTTGTGTACTCTGTTGACCATACCTAATCCTTTATTTTAACAAAGGAAGAGACTGTCTCTAATGGAAAGAATTCTGAGACTTTCCTTTTGAACTCACAGTGTCCTTCTCCCCCTCTTTCCCCTTCTAGGAGGACAACTGTGAGTTTTGTGGCTTACTGCTGCTCCACCCAGTGTCTGCAGACTTTTGACCTACTGAGTTGATAAACACTCAAGAGCCTCAGGAGTGTTGCCAGCTTGACACTGCAGTTGCCTGCATATCACACAGTGTGACAGAGGGACAGGAGAGTCCAGCCAGGCCCAACAGGCCCTTCCGATCTGTCCTGTCACACTTGGGGACTGCAGGACTCTGGAAATGTCATGATCGAGCTTCAGAGCTGAAATGTCTTCACCCTTCCCCCAAGTTGGAATATATCCTTCCCCATATTAAGAACCCTTTGTCTTCTGTGTTTTTCTTTTATGTCAGCGAGTCTCTTATGCAGACTATTTAGTTTGATGTGCCTCCCCAAATCTAATTTAGAGCAAGTTTAAGCTCCCTGAAGAACTGTAATTTGATAATATAACCAAATTAACTTTTGAACACACATACTTTCAGTGGTATCTGTAATCTTCTCATCTCTCTTTCTTTCCCCAGAGAATTATTCCCCAGAGGTTATTCTCCATGTTTTTAACAAATTTCAGTAAACCCTGTGACCTCAATAGTATTGAATAGCAGTGTGTGTGTGGCGGGGTGGGGGGTGGGGGTGGTGCCTGAGTTGGCTTTCAAGTTAGACTCCAGTAGGGGCTTCACGAGGGTCCTGGCACACACCCTCTGGAAAGTTACAACCTTGTTTATAAAGTTTTGCAACATATTAAGAGACTTTTGTGAGGGGTTTTAAAAATAAAACTGTAGATTATAAATGAAATACACACTTATTTTGAAAAACTACAGAAAAATAATTTTTGAATTTTATTTCCTGATAAGACTTTTTTATATGAGAAGAGGGACATATGAGGCTTTAAAAGATCTGATCCTTTTCTTTCTAGATTTAAACATTTTCTGGCTACTGAGAAAGGGAGAGAAAAAACACATTAAAATATGATCTCTGGTGTTTCTTGTTAGATGGGTTATGGTTAAATTTATACTGACTTTGAAATATTTTTGCTACATATGATAAACGGGCTTCAGCTACTTCTGCTACTAGTTTTTAGCAAGGTGATTCTAAGTACAGCCTGTGCACATTTATTTAAATACCTGGTGCATTAGATCATCTTCATTTTGACCTTAGGTTTCTTATGTACTTGACACACTGTTGTCCAGATAACATTGAGAAAACACAGGAAAAGCAGGTCCAAATTCAGCCTTGGACTTTTGCAAAAAGGCCATAAATGGAAAGTGTGAGATTATGCTCTGACATAAGATAACGCTCTTAATGGAGGACTCACATACTTGCTCTTCCTTTGAAAGGATGGCATTTTAATATTGCTTTGCTGCCAGATGTTCATCTGGTTGCTGTGAAGTGATTCTTTTTTTTACTTTTTTAAAAAAGTTTAATTATACATAGTTTTCTCTGAGACAGGACTAAAAGGGAACCAAGAAGTTTTACTTGGTAGGAAAATTATTTTCAAAAAATTTCAGGCTTGTCAAAAATTTGGTTTATGGAATTTTATTAGCTGCCCTAAATCTGTAATGCTAGGCTCTAACAGTGCTAAAAATCCTACATAGTTACTGACAAATGTGTGATCTTTTCACAGTCACACCACCTGCTGCCTGGAAAGCAGACTATCCACATAGAATGGTGAAGGCAGAACATTATCAACTGTATTTCCACTGTTCTTACTTCCTCTTGTCCCTTTCATAACTTGGCCTCTTCAGCCTTAATATTTCAAAGGCTTATGGTATAATAGAAACTGAAGATCTGTATCAAAATGTAACACTTCTTTCATCTTTTGGAATAATTGAAGTTTTAGTGTAACCCCTCCATGTATATAAATTGGGAGGTGAAAAATGTGGCATGAGATTTCACAAATGTGGTTCAGGCCTATGTGGCTGCTACCTATCATTTAAGTGACAGTAATATGTTTCAACATCTTTCTACTTTACCCTCTACAATCATATGTCTTAAAATGGAGCTATGAAATTTGCTAACCTGATATTCAGGATTCTGTTGAGATAAGGATATGTAATACTTTTAACTTGTTTGAAATTTTACAAAGACACTTACAATCCAAACAGCCTCTGTACAAGCAATGTGTATTGAACACCAGCAGTGGGCTAGGCAGACAACCTTTGGGTGGTCTCAGCCTTAATCCTTGATGCAGCACCAAGCTTAATTGATGAGAAATGGAACTTATAATTTGGCTTCTTTGGTGCTGTTCATTATAAAAATTTTGTACTGGATTCACTGATGTCTTTTGATATTATAAAGAAGTATTGTAGACTGGAGAAGATTTGCCTACAGTCTAAATATTTAATTGTGTCCAGAGCTTTGCAGAAAATTCTAAAGTTACTATATATGTGTTTTCTTGAGCAATGGTTATACTAGGTAGAGAAATAATTCATGCAATTATAATAATGCCCAAAAAAGTGAGTTATTTGGAAAATATAGTCTGTTCAGGTAAGTTTACATCAGTAATCTGATATGTGGTTAATGGTAAATTTTAAAATACAGGATACCCTGTTGGGCATAGGCCTTCTTAGTACAAGGGGGGGTCCATTTAAAGTGGATTACCCTATCAGTGTTCTTCAAAATGCCCAATTGTTATCATACCAAAATCCTCAATTACATAACATTGTGTAGATGAATGAAATGTTGCATCTTCAATGAACAAAATATATATTTTGAGCACACTTCAACATTTTTTAAAATGATCAATACAAAAGAGTCCTGGCTAGTGGAGGATACATTTTGGTTAATAGAAAAGAATGATGAACTGCTTTGTTACCTGGCCCTCCTTTCTGGAAAAGCAAGGTCTGCATTAAACATCTTTTAGTCAACGTACTCAACACTCACTAAAACCTTTCACACTCTGGCTTGTCTGCCTAATTTAAGGTACCTCTCATTTTTCTTCCACATTAAGCATTAAGAATTAAAGTGTTCACAGTCTAAGAAAAAAGGCTTCAATACCAGTCAGCTTACGAGGCTTTGCACATAGTTTTCCCCTAAAATATATACCTATTTTGTAATCTCTTTCAACGCCAATTTTAGAAATTATTAATAGTAAAATTAGGTTTCTGTTCCCTGAATTGAAAAATCAAACATGTTCATCTTAAACACAATACATTGCTTAAGGAGAAAGCAAAACATTTTTATTCAAATGATTTATGAACATGGATTCCTAACTGGGCCAACACTAATGCAACCTGATGTAATTAAATATTGAGATGTAGGGCTTCCCTGGTGGCACAGTGGTTGAGAGTCTGCCTGCTAATGCAGGGGACACGGGTTCGAGCCCTGGTCTGGGAGGATCCCACATGCCATGGAGCAACTAGGCCCGTGAGCAACAACTACTGAGCCTGCGCATCTGGAGCCTGTGCTCCACAACAAGAGAGGCCGCGATAGTGAGAGGCCCGCACGCCGCAATGAAGAGTGGCCCCCACTTGCCACAACTAGAGAAAGCCCTCGCACAGAAACGAAGACCCAACACAGCAAAAATAAATAAATTAATAAACTCCTACCCCCAACGTCTTCTTTAAAAAAAAAAAAACTTGAGATGTAAATTCATTTCATAGACTTGTAATGTTATTTAAAAATAAGGAATCTTGTTTTAAAATGTATCCTTACATAACCCTGGACATTTTATTATGATTTTATTATTTTTGTGGTTTCCACCAACTATTGTTTACTCCTAATGAGGCTCTTCTACATTTCTCCAGGAATTAGGTGAATATCTTGCCTTCTCTTAAACTGATAGGATTTTTATAAGTCCGTATTTTTTTTAAAAAAAATGTTGGGGGTAGGCGTTTATTAATTAATTTATTTATTTTTGCTGTGTTGGGTCTTAGTTTCTGTGCGAGGGCTTTCTCTAGTTGTGGCAAGCGGGGGCCACTCTTCATCGCGGTGCGCGGGCCTCTCACTATCGCGGCCTCTCGTTGCGGAGCACAGGCTCCAGATGCGCAGGCTCAGTAGTTGTGGCTCACGGGCCTAGTTGCTCCACAGCATGTGGGATCCTCCCAGACCAGGGCTTGAACCCGTGTCCCCTGCATTAGCAGGCAGATTCTCAACCACTGCACCACCAGGGAAGCCCATAGGTCCGTATTCTTGAAAATAACTACATGTCTATCTAAAAATCATTCAAGTCTCACTATCCCTACCCAGGAAGTACCTCCCTGTGCTATTAGCCAATAGATCTGAAAGTGATGCAAGTGTCTCTAGTAAAGGAATTGATCATAGCTGAGTGACTGCTATCCTTGGTCAGGAAAAGAGATTGCTTTACAGCCTAGGATATTCTCTTTGAAGCATGACTATATGGTCCCTTGTACATCAGAGACAGAAAAGTACTGGCAGTCCAGTGTGGTGGCTGGACAGAAGGTGGAGCATTTGGAGGTCATTTCTATATGTAATTAAGAGGCTTGCAAGGGTTGGCCAGGTTTCTGCACCCCCCTCCCCCAATTCATCTTACAGCAGAGTGTGGATTATGCTTGTTACTGTCAGGTTTTGCTTCTCATAGCAATTTTGAGACTATAGTAATCCAAGATCATTCTTTCTTTCCTTCCTCCTTCCCTCCCTCCCTCCCTTCCTCCCTCCCTCTCTTCTTTCCTTCCTTCCTTCTTTCTTTTTTATATAATGAAAAAATTTTCTAATATTCTGAGTCTGCCCACTGAAACATTTTGGCACCATTCATTTGTAGTGTGGACATTTTCTATAATTTATACTATATCCAGTTTAGTTGTTCTCACAGGTACTGCTGTTTATAGAATAGTTGAGCTTGAACCATACGAATGCCTAGAAATGTCAATGGTGGTGGCTTTATTGTTTTAACCAGATTCATTTTGCTAAGAAAAATAAAAGGACATTAAATACTTAAAGCCAGCCAGGATGGGGGAGTAAGGACCTCTGAAAATTCTCCTCTCCATAAAGACAAGGAGAAAATTTGCAAAAATTGTCAGAATCAACTTTTTTCACAACTCTGGAAATTAACCTCATAGCAACCCAAGGAATATTTATGCAAGAGAAATAGCTGAATCTCAGTAAGAACAGTAAGCTTTGTGGCATTTTAACTAGTCCTATTTCCATTCCCCCTGCCCATTTCCAGCTCTGCTTATCCTTGAAAACCAACAGTCCATAATGTAGAAGCAGCAGCATAGAAGCCACTGGAAGGGGCAGAGTGGGGTTGGAGCTCCTTCAAAGCCTCATTCCCAGAGAACTGTCTGGTGGTTCCCTGGAAGACCTCACTTGCAAGGCTGTCTTTATTTTTCTGATCAGAGCTTGCCTGGTATGAAAAGCCTTTTCCACAGGAAAAAAAATATTTAATGAAAAAAAAAGCAGAAGCAGTTGTGGCTGCCTGAAGTAGTGAATAAACATTGGAGCAAACAACAGGCTAACCATAAAAAAGGAAAAGCTGAGGAATGAGATATTCATAGAGGCGTTGGAAACGCTCTGCCATTCCTGGGAATTCAGATGGTCATGTGCATGCACATGCCAAAAACGTTGCTCAAGCCAAGGATTGTTACTCCTGTTCAGGAAAGAACTGGGGACATCCTAAACTGCCACCTTAGGTTGATCTTGATGATCTGCCCAAGCAGAAATTGAAGGTGAAGGCAGAGCTGTCAACTTCCTGGCTGAGTGTTGAAATGTGTCCCAACATGTACACAAAGCCGTCAGCAAAGACTGTGAGAGTTAACTGGTTTCAGGTGTTTAAGGAAATATCTGTCCAATCATTAGTTCACTAAGAAACTGTCTGAGCAAGACTTCAGTGTCTATCTAATAGACTTTAAAGAATTAGTTCAGATGACTTGCTAGATAAACAAAAACCAGCAACTACATCAAAACCTTGGCAAAGGGGTTAGCAAATCTAATTCCACAGTTATCCTATTATTATTTAAAATGTCCAGTTTTCCTCAGAAAATTATGAGACATGCAAAGAAATAAGTATGTCCCATACACAGTGGAAAAAGTCAATAAACTGTACTTGAGGAAGTCCAAACATTGGAATTTGCAGGCAGAGACTTTAAGTCAGCTATTTAAAATATATTCAAATAACTAAAGTATGAAAATGATGTCTCACCAAATAGAAAACATCAATAAAAAGATAGAAATTATTTAAAAGTAACCATATATAAATTGTAGAGTTTAAATACAATAACTGAAATGAAAAATTCCCTAGAGATGCCCAACATCATATTTGAGCAGGCAGAAGAAAGAATCAGCAAACTTGAGTATAAATCAATTGAGATTATCCAGGCTGAGGAACAGAAAGAAAAGAGAATGAAGAAAAATTAATAGAGCCTCAGAAACTCATGGGATACTATTAAGTGCACCAACATATGCATAATGGGAGTCATATAAGGGGAGAAGAGAAAAAATATTTGAAAAAATAATGACCAAAGACTTCAAACTTTGATGAAAAATATTAATTTACATACCCAAGAAACTCAATCAACCTGAAGCAGGATAAACTCAAATTCATGCCTGAACATATCATCATACTGTCAAAAGATAAAGACAAGGAGAATATCTTGAAAGCAGCAAGGGAGAATTGACTCAGATGCAAGGAATTCCCATCAGAAACTGTGGAGGCCAGAAGGCAGTGGGATGACATATTTGAAGTGCTGAAGTAAATGACTATCAAACAAGAATTTTGTATCCCCAAAACAATCCTTTGAAAATGAAGAAGAAATTAAGACACTCCCAGATAAATAAAAACAAAATTCATCATTAGCAAGACTGCCCCACAAGAAATAATAAACAGAGTCCTTCAGGCTGCAATAAAAGGACAATAGACAGTAACTCAAATCCACATGAAGAAATAAAGAGAAATGATATTTACATAGGTAAATATAAAAGGCCATAAATGCATTTTTTGTTCACAACTCTTTTTTACTCCTATCTGATTTAAGAGGCAACTCCATTAAATAATTATAAATCTGTGTTGATGGTCACAAAGTGAAAAACGAAATCTGTGTGACAATAACTACAAAGGAAGGGGGAGGGAACAAACCTATATGGGAACAAAATTTTTGTATACTACTGAAATTAAGTTGGTATTATTCCAAACTAGACTGCTGTATATTAAGATGTTAATTATAATCCTCAGGGAAACCACTAAGAAAATAACTTAGTGGTTAAGTTAGTAAAAGATACAAATAGGGAATTAAAATGGCACACTAAAAAATATACAACAGAAGGCATGGAAGTAATGGAAGAATAGAGGAACAAAAAGACATAAGACATAGAAAACAAGTAGAAAGATGTCAGACTAAATCCTACCTTATCAGTAATCACATTAAATGTAAATGAATTAAACACTCCAATTAAAAGGTAGAAATGCCAGAATTGGTAAAAATCATGATCCAACTATATGCTGCTTACAAATCAATAACACAAACAGTTTGAAAGTAAAAAGATGGAAAAAGATATACCATGCAAACTTAACAAAAAGGGAGCTGGAGTGGATATATTAATCTCAGACAAAAGAGACCTTAAGGCAAAAATTGTTACTAGAGACAAAGACTCTACATAATGATAAAAGGATCAGTCCATCAAGAAGACATAATCATGTACATACATGTACCTAACAACAGAGCTCCAAATACATGAAGCAAAAACTGATACAATTGATGGGAGAAATATCCAATTCAATAATAGCAGTTGGAGACTTCAGTGCCTCGCTTGCAATAATGGATAGAACAAGTAGAGAGAAGTCAACAAGGAAATAGAAGACTTGAACAACACTTTAAGCCAAGTACCCCTAAAAGACATGCATAGAACAATCCACCCAACAAGAGCGTGTGCACATTCTTTTAAAGTGCACGTAGAATATTCCCTGGGGTAAATCATATGTTAGGTCATTTTAAAAGCCTCAATATTTTTAGTAGGATTGGAATCATACGAAGTATGTTCTCTGACCACAATAGAATGAAATTAGAAATAAATAACAAGGAAATTTGAAAATTTTATAAATATATGGAAATTAGAACATTCCTAATTAACCAATGGGTGAAAGAAGAAATCACAACCATAGACTAATGGTTGCCTGGGTAAGGGGAGGGGAAAATGGGTCGTGACTGCTAATGGGTGTGGAGTTTCTTTTTGGGTGATGAAAATGGTCTGGAGTTAGTGATGATGGTTGCACAACCTTGTGGATATACTAACAACCACTGAATTGCACACATTAAAGGGGTGACTTTTATGGTATGTGAATTATATCTCAATTTTAAACTCAAAGTCAATGATGCAAATTACTTTACATATCTGTTAATGAACTATTTTTGGATAGACCAACAGCCCTTCCGGAAGCCATGAATGGAACTGCAGTCACTGTGTCTGTGAAGTGGATGGAAACTCAGTATTAACGCTCATCTGGTTTCAGTGTCTGTGCTCACTGGTTAACACCAGCATCAGGCCAAATCTATAGTAATTTAAAAATCCCAGTTGGTAAGGGTTCCACTTCAATCCATTGAGCAAACAGTCACCATTCCAGTGAGGGCTCCTCAAGAACTAAAGACTACTGAAAGTAAAACACCAAGGAATTAATGTGTTTGAAAATAAAATAAAGTGGAAAATTCTGTAAAGTACTAGGAAGTACTGTTCTGTAAAGTACTTGGAAGTCATACTTGCTTTTTTTCCTGGTTTGCAACACTATGGTACCATCCATTTATTACAAAAAAAATTTTTATTTATTTGGTTGTGCCAGGTCTTAGCTGCAGCAGGTGGGCTCCTTAGTTGTGGCATGCGAACTCTTGGTTGCAGCATGTATGTGGGATCTAGTTCCCTCACCAGGGATTGAACCTGGGCACCCAGCATCGGGAGCACGGAGCCTTAAGCACTGTGCCACCAGGGAAGTGCCCTGGTACCATTCTTTATCTAGAACAAAAATTTACAGGGAGGTATTATTTACTAAAGGTCATTTCATATCTTTTCAGCATAATTACAGATATATGTTTATTTTATAATGTATTAAAAAAGTACCTCAATCCAAGGCTATTCATAATTCTCTGAAACTGATAAAAGTCACTGTTAAATTTATTGACCAAACAATTACACCCACTTTGAGGGTATGCAGTCTAATTCAGTAGACCAAAATAATGTCTAGATTTTAAATTAAAAGATAGGGATTTTGTAATTGTATATAAGAAACAGGAGTCTTGCACTCTTCAGGTTTATGTTCTTTATTTGTGGTTAATTGGTCTGGTAAAAAATTTTAAGAGAAAAACCCAGTTGTAATATTATTAGTATGATCTTACTATTTGAAACAATCCAGGTAAATTGTGTTTTGAGCTATGACTAATGAGTCCTGTACATTGATTATATAATCCAATCATGCATAAAAGCACTTGGTAGACAACCCTAAAATGAAAACCTGCTCTTTTTTATTTAAACCCAGTCTTCCTGCAAGAATTCTCTATCCATGTAATTTTTTTACAGCTTGGAATTCACATTAAAGTAGCCTTTTCTGATTACAAAAGCAACACTGCAGCCTAGAGAAAAGGATGAAGAAAAAGCTGACCATCCCAATAATCCCCCCATATTTTGGTGAGTATTTGTCTATCTTTTCACTTTTTTCTATGAATGCTACACATACACTTGTGGATTTACTTAAATGGCATCTTAGCATATATACTATTTTATAACTTGCTTTCTTCAACTAATATTTTGTGAAAATCCATATCAATAAAAATAATCACTGGCTGCACAGTATTACATTTCTACCAATACTATGTAATATATTATATATATTTAATATATTTTTAAACAAAAAAATTGTTTCCATTGTATATGAAAATATCAATTTTTTTTAGTTTCTTTATGTGGTACCAATTTATTTGGGAAGGCAGATGGGAGATTAATTTTTTTAAAAGCAAGTATTAGATTGCTACTAGTTTTATAAATATACGTCATCAACCAGTTTAGGTCTTTTCAACTAGAGCAGTCTTGGAAATTTTTAACCTTTTATTTAGTGTCAAATTCATTGTGACTAGAGCCCAGAAGTAGGATTTAATTCAAAATGTACTTTTATTTGTGTAACTGTCTAGTATGCCACGACCACTTACAGTTTTCAGTAAAGAGATTTCCCCCAAAACGTTTCCATTCAGCGTATTTTCTCTAGAACAACAACAAAAAATGATCTGGGATTTGATCAATTAAGCTTTTGTTTAATATTAAATTCAAAACATTGTTTACATCAGATTCACAGCCAAAATATTTATAGTTAGCATAATAATCTGGGATCACTTCAAAAATAAGAATATGGGATACAGCTTTAGTTAAAACAAGCAGCTCACAGAAAGAAATGTGTTAATGCCAATGAGAAAATGGCATCGAAAAAGACGAGGGTAGCAGCAGGAGGGGCGGGGCGTGTGTCAGCTGCGGAGGAGCAAACCAAACCCTTTGGGGGAGTTTTCGTGGCTCACAGCCAAGTGGCTGAGGAACTCTGCAGACTTAGGAAGTGTGAAGAGTGAAGCGATAAGGGTCGAGGAGAAAAGAAAGGGGGTGGGGGTGGGGAATGACAAAAATTACCACTGCTTCAGGAAGAAGGCATTACTTAAAAGAGAGCATAATTTTACCAGTACCAGTGTTTTCTTTCCATCCTCTTTTGCTTTAACAATATGCACATTGCTTAGGGAAACAGAATCCAAATTTAAGGAAAGAAATTGAATTTGATACTGTCGGTATTCTCCTCTGCCTCTAGCAAACCAGCGCTACTATGACCCGACTCACAGTGCCCTGGTTTTTTTGGTGCCAGGCGTTCGCCTCCCGGCAGCAGACCCAAGATGCTCATCAGCGAGGGAGTGGGCGGCTGCAGTGTGTCTCGATGGCTATGGTGGTCGTAGTTCCTCTGAAGAACTTAGGAAACCTAGACTGAAAGTGAGCGCATCTCTCTTTCCTGTAGGAGGCTGAGCCAAGCGAAGATCTGAAGATGAAGGGAAGGCCCAAAGTTCTGCACATCGTTAAAGAAGAAATGGTGCCTGATCCTTCACAAAAAGTCCCTGGACTTGCAGTGTTTGGCAGAGGAAGAGATATGGGGGAATACTGAAACTTATTCTGAAGGTAAACATGGAAATGTGAGATTAAAGAGCAGAACCATCTGATACCACAAATATCAAGAAGAAAGCAAGAAATGACTTGATTATCGCCTGTGCCTGTGGCCACCTCAAGGAGTTGTCTTCCCATGCCACCTTCCTTTGGGACAGTCCTGCCCAGTCCCATATCTTTGCGTGGATCTCACTGATGTATCTGAATTGGCAAACTCACCTCAGAGGATGTGGAAAATTCCTTAAATAGAATACATCACATCCTGCCCCACCTCACCCTCAGGTTTCTCACAGGTTCCTTCTCAGCCTCTTTGCCAAAATTGTAGATAATCTGTGCAAGCATGGATAATTTCTACTTTGGATCAGTTACTCCCTTTCTGTTAGATGATTCCCATTATTTGTAGATAAATATTTTAATGATCTTAACCAGGAGCTGTAGGGGCCATAAACTGCAAACTGCATTTTCCACTTTACCAATATTAAAATCACCTTTATTCTACTTGTATACAAAGAACCTTCTAGAAAAATCTGAAATTTCATTTTGCACCACTTTATGTCATGTTTTTCTCTAAAGTCTTAAAGATCCAATATTAGCTAGCTAGAGCCTTCATCTGAAAACATGCCATCTGGTACTTCATCACCGTAAGCTGCTGAGACACTGCACACTTCATAGTTTTAGTTAGACGAATGCTTTCTTTTTCAACATGCAGCTTTCTCATAACAAAAAATTTAATGTTATTTTTACTATTTGAAGTAACATATAAAACATTCACCTCTTAAGTGATATCATGGTGCCTCTCAATAAAAGAAAAAAATCCAAATGAAACCCAAATCTAGGAAGGGAGCCCATCTAGACCAGCAAAACCAGAGGGAATTGAAAAAAGGATGTTCAGTGTACACCAAGTTTGTAAAACATTAAAAAAAATTCTCCTCCCAATCCCAGCCCACCTGTACTTAGGAAGAAAGAAGGCAGGGTATAGATAATGAATGAATAGAATAAATAGGTATGATGGTGATGACATGTGTAGAAACAACCGGTCATGCTTTTAGACCCATGAAGTCAATTCTCAACTATGTTTTGCCCTACATAGAGGTTTAAGAATATTCAGACATGTATCTGTTACACAAAGTAATCACTTTAGTTCTAAAAATACTCTCCTGCTACTAACTCAAATTTTTTTAAACAAAAAGTGCAGCAGAAAAGCTTAATTAAACTTGCTGGTTGTTAAAGCTCTGCTTACTGAAAAAATACACTATTCTTAGAGTCCCACAGTCCAATTGCAAGAAACAACTAATATATTTTCAGTCAAGAAATAGTTCCTGTCTTGTGCTTAACACTGAGGCCACTGGATGGGATTTTTAATTGCGTAAACCCAAGACTGTCCTGGGCAGCTGAAGAGAACTCTGTTCTGCTAGTAACATCAGCCTCGGGAGAGGGGAACTGAACAGAGGCCAAATTCCTCCAGGAAATTTGGGACTAGTTGAAACCATTCTACTCCACCTTGCTTTGATGATGGCGATTGATGATAAGTTTTCATTTTTCAGCACCTGGTGTTAACATCACAGGTTTCACAGCTCCAAAGCAACAACAAAGAAAGAACTAAAACATCATTTACAGATTGGCAACATGTTCCAGAGCCCACAGGGGAGCAGAATGTAGCAGGGTGAGGAGAGAAACTTGGTTCCCTATTCCAGAATTTACAAATGAGAAAAGCCACACAAGACAGGAAAGAAGCATGTTGTTTGGGGCTCTGGGGAAAGAGACCAACAGGCAGGGCCAGGTTGGCTTTGAGTAGATTCAAACAGGCAGGGCCAGGTTGGCTTTGAGTAGATTCAAAGGCTGTGCCCCCAAGAGATGCAGCCTGGGGACAGCACCTTGTCCCCCAGGCATCAGGCTTGGCTAAGACACTAATAAACTCCACTGGGTTTCAGGCCCTCTCCTCTGTCAGGCTCTGTGCCATGCAGGGCACAAGTTGGTATGGGAATCTGCACAGTTCCAGCATCAGAAGGAAACTAAGGCTTTCTGGCAGTCTAAACAACTAGCCAGAACTGCATAACAATACAGCAGAGAATGATCTTCGGTCCTGAGAGATTGGGAGGGCCTCATTTTTTATAAGAGGAAAACGGTACCAAAGGAAAATTAGTAGAACTGTCTTCACAGTCTAATTGTGAAAGGGGTTGAAGTTAAAACTCCGCCCATTCATTCACTCCCAGGAAACACCTTTGAAGTGGCAGGTCCTGTGCTAGGCTCCGGGGATTCAAGGGTGAACAGTACAGAGCTGCGGTCTGCCTTCAGGGAGCTGGTATTCTAGTGAAGAAAATAGACAGCAAACATAAACATACCAAAATGGATGGTTACAAAGAACGGCAAGTGCCAGGAAAGGGGCTGCATGGGGCAGACGTGGCCCCTTAGTTGGAAAGACTTGAAGCAGCCTGTCGTGGAGGAGTTGGGGGAACAAGGTCCAGGCAGAGGTCTACCTCCCGATGGCTGTGCAGCAGGGAAGCAGCACGGGCACGTTCTGGGACTGAGGAAGACCAGCAATGGGCACGCTGGGCAGACAAGGCCAAGGGCTGGCACGGAAGCAGGACCCTAGGGTGTAGCAGCTGCAGTTTGCTGCTAAAGCCATCAGGTTTTCTCCCCAGGGATAACGAGAAGCTGTGACCTGTCTGGGGGAAGTTGACATTCGTCCCACTTCTCGATGTGATTCCCTGGAGAATGGGTTGGAGGCAGCTGAGGGTGGACAGAGGGACTGGACAGAGGCCCACTGGAATTCACTGTGGCCTAGGGGAGGGGTGGCCGTGGCTTGGATTCACCGGATTGGAGATGGGAGAAATGATCAGAAGAAAAGGTAAACCAGGCAGGACTGGAGACGAGGAATGGAGAGGGGAAGACAGGTGCCCAGGTTTCTACGAAGTCTTCCAATTCCCGTTCCAACTCCATCTTGCCTCCACCACCCTCTGACGCTGCTCTCAGAGGTGGCTGATGGCCCGCCTCCCCTGCTGCAGTTGCCACCCTCCCATCTTCTTCTGCATCACCAGTGGTCTTCACCTCATTGACCCTCCTCTCCTTGAACTCGGGCCCGACAGGCCCCTCCTCCTACCTGTCTATGTCTCTGGCTCCTCCTTCTCCATCTCCGCCTTAAGTCAACACAGTCCCCAGGTGGCCCATGGCTCCCACCATCACCTTGAAGAAGGGGCTTTCTCAATACCACGAGGTGGTCCGACCATGCCCCTGGGCCAGGTTTGACCACACCCCAGGTGGCCTGACCACATGCCCCAGGCCTGGGAAGCCTCCTCAGCTTCATGAAAGCTCTACAGCCCATTAAAACAAGGTTGTGGTGATGGCCACACAACTCTGTAAGTACACCGATAACCTCTGAATTCTACACTGAAGAGGGTGAGTTTATGGTACATAAATTATACTTCATGAAGCTTTAAGAAACAGACAAAAGAAAAAGCCCAACAGCACTCCTCTCGGGCCCCAGCCCTAACCTCCACATCCATGCCTTGTCATCAGGGAGCCACTATTGGCCTCCAGCATGAGTCATGCTTGAGTCCTCCCTCTAACTAGCCTCCCAAGTCCAGAAAGTTGCCAGAGTCAACAACTCTCATCCACCAGTATTTCTGCAACCCAGGCAGCCCCTCGTCACCATCCCGTCCGAGCCCCCACTGAGCCCTTCAGGACTCTCCAGTCAGAGGTTCACAGCCTAGGCACCACCACCTAGGGCACGTTTGGCCCTTTTGGGGGGTGCTTTGGGCTGTCACATGGGTCTAAGGCACTTGGCACTAGTGGGTGGGGGAAAGGATGTGTGACATCTTCATATGACAAATTGTCCCCTGTCCTACAGTACTTCAGAATGAATGTCCCATCCACATTCTCTTACATACAGATAAGTCTTGCCTTCCTAAACTAAGTCATTCTTGTATCGACCTGATCTTCTGCTTTTTGTTTTCCTGAATTTCTTATACAGAGTGGCTGCTGATCCTCTTATTTTCTTAAATTCAAAATTACTTACTCTATCTAGATATCAGCAACGGTAGACCTCACTGTGCCTTTATGATTCGGGAGCAGGGCAATCTACAAACTGTGTGGCTGGGACCTGGAGCCAGCTGGAACCCAGGCCCCTTCTTCCAATGAGGGGGTCCACCCCCAGGCTCAGCCTCCTCTGGGACAGGTGGTTTCTCCGCACCTTTACTGGGCCCAGGTCTCTAGTTGCCAGGTAGCTGGCATTTCCAGCCTACTCTTGCACACAGCTGGCACCACAAAGCAGGCTTGCTGGCACCAAGTGGTCCAGGCATTCCCCCTGTGACAGGGCTGCCTTCTCACATGGGCCCTATGAAAAAGGAGAATAACAGAGGCAGAAAGCCTTCACTGGGACATCTACCCACCAGCCCGCCCTGCCCTACTCTGTGCTATGCAGGAGGGCAGGTCGTGCCTCCCCCTTTCTTGCTGAGTCTGGCTTTGCAAAGACCCACATCCCCGGGGAAGTCCTATTCCTTACCCAATCCAGTGACAGTGACAGTGTGGAGTCCAGTCTGAGCCCTGGGACACAGGCAGCCACCCTTTTGCTTACTCTTTGCTCTCTGGGTCAGATGCCTTTGGACCTCTTCACTTTCCCCTCCTCAGGTCAAGCGTCCCTGCTCACCACTGCCAGTGAGCAGCAAGCTCTCTTCTCTGACTCTTGTGACATTTTTTCCCTAGTTCTCTGATGCTATAGATGACTTCCTTCTTTACGTATGAGGGTCCCATTCCTCCCAATGCAGTCCTTCCCATGCAGTCTATGATGAGCGACTGTCTGAGTGACATTCAGGTCCTATCTTTCTAGAAATGTTTACTGAGCATCTGTGATATTTAAGGTACTATTCTATGCCCTGCAGGGATACATACATAGGGAACATGGCCGGTGCCTTTGAGAAGTTCATAATCTATTCATTTACAGCCCTTGGAGTGAAAAGATATTAGTAGAAAAGGGAAATGGAGAGAGGTAAGGGACCACATTATAATCAAATAAGGATAAACATCACCCTGTTCACATCCACTGTTTGTTCCAGGCAGGGACACTGTGAGGTGGTGACTGGGGCCGGGGGCTGGGTGCTGGCCATAGCAGTCCTCTCCAGGAACTCCCCTCCAAGCTCGGTAAAGACAAGATTCCATCCTGCAGGCCTGATGAGGTCCCAGAATGTCCCCTCAATACTTCCCTCTGCTGCTGGGCTAGAGAAAGCAGTTCACTTGGGGAGGAAGAAGTGGGCTCCCCGAGACTCCCTGGGGTCCCCACTTTTTAAGAAAGAGTCTTAAAAAAATAAGTCCTGATTCTTACCCAGTTCCTTTCTAAGATGGGGAGCTGCCTCTGGCCATGGCAGAGGGAAGCCCAACTGCCATTGCTTCAGACTGTGGTCCCACGGTAATGGGGAGAAGAAAGAGGCTCTTCCAGGCCACAGAGCCTTGGGGAAAGGGAGCCCATGAGACCACACTCCTGGGAGACTCCAAAGATCAGACATGTCTTGTCCAAAATGAATGAATGAATGAAGGGATTGGATGGGAACCTAAGTGCAGTGAGATGAAATGATGCCCCAGTGCTGGGAGTGGGCTCTGGCTTCTGGCTCTCCACCCTCTGTCCATCCCACAGGTTGCTTCTGACAGAGCAAGAGGGTGGGTCCAGCCCGGGAGAGGGGAGGAGATACCCCAGGAGCCTTGTGCTCTGTTCTTCTTTGGCATTTCCAGCCAAGGAAGCTGGGTAGGCTGTGGCTGGAGTAATTGATCGTGACATGGTCAGGGAGCAAGAGGCACCTGTGCTCATTTCTGAGAAGTGAGCAAGTATAGACACTCTTCTTGGGCCAGGTGACTCTTGCAGACGTGAACTGGTGGCATCAATGTTTCTTCCTAAAATAAACAATTCTTGCTCATAAAAATCATTCTTATGCCTAAAAGTGTTTCAATCAAAAAATGTGTTCTTTGTTCTGAGGCATTCAATTGGCCTGACAGGGCCAGGGGTTGTGATACGAATGTCCATCCTTGCTCTGAAAGCAAAGGCCAGCCTTCCAGGTGCTGGGCAGGGCCCTTCCAGGTCTCCCCAGGCTCCCTGCCGCTCTGTGGCTCGAATGTGTCAGGGTGAGCGTTTTAAAAAGAAAGACTCCTTCCAACTGAAGAATAGAACAGACTTGGTGATACTTCTGCAGACAAGAAAGAGTCTTAAAAAAAAAAAAAAAGAGTCCTTATTCTTACCCAGACCCAAGCTAGACAACTGAATGATTCCATGAGCTCAACTTTCCCTCCTCAACCTCTCCGCCTACACCTGTAGCCTCAAATTGGGCATATCCCCACCTTGCCTCCAGTATGTTGCTCTAAGGAAGTTTTCAGTCACTCCAGGTAGACAGCTGGGACCAGGTGGACAAGGATACATACACGGAGGCACCAGGAATGGGGTGACAGGGCACAGACCTGGGCATGTTCCGCCCTCCCATCTGAGTCAGGTGCACTGTCTGGGGCCTTGCCTGCTCTGCCCCATGTCACACCCCCTTTCAACATCGGAGCCAGCCAGGCATCAGGTCTGTAGAGAAGGAAGTCCATCCTATGTGAACACCCTGCCTGAGGGGGTCACCACTTGGCTGGGACCTCAAGTGGCACAAGTAAAGGCCCGTGGTGAACAGCTAAAGGGTGGCTGCTTCTAGCCACAGGCTAGAGAGGGTTCAGAGAAGCCCTTTGATGTCTACCCCCAAGACCTACCCTGGGCCCCACGTGCCTACCCTGGAAACCTGCATTTAGTAAGTAACAGCTTTTTTATTGTTCCATTTTTCTTGATAATCTTCTAACAGAGACTCAGGTCAGGCTGAGCCTCCGGGTTGATGTAAATCCCTTGTAAAGCAGATGTGCACAGCCTCTGTGTGATGCTTCCCGAGCCCCTGCCTCCCCTTTTCTGACTTCTTTGTCCCAGGACCCAGTTCAGAAGTGCTCCTCTGGGCTTCAAGGGCCTGGCCCTGGAGCCCGAGAACCTAGGTAGCTGCTAAAGGGAGGGCTGAGCCGTCCTGCAGGCCGGGCAGTGCCGACTCCAGAGGTGGCACTCCCCAAGTCCTGTCCCCCAGCTCCTCCACATTCTGTGTCCCCAGTATCTAGAGGCACCCTTTGCCTTTGCTGGAGGGGACATGGCTCTGCAGTCAGACAGCACATGTTCAACCAGCCCAGCTGCGCCCTTCGGCCTCTCCAAGCCTCCTTTCCTTTCCTAGTGAAGGGGGCCATGAAGAGCTGCTCCAAGGATTTCCCCAGGAGTCATGAAATATGCCTGGTGTCTCACAGGGCCTGAAAAGGAAACCTTCTTCCCCCAACCCCCCTCCTCCTGCCCACTCACGCCCTCTCTTGGGTTCAGCTCAATATTTCTGTGTCCCTGGAGCTGACTTAGGTTCGGAGGGGGTGGCATAGGAAAGCCCTTCTCCTGTTCCCAAGGGGATCACACTCTCAAGGCCCAATTCCAGCCTCCACTCAACTCACACAGGCACCCAGCTTGCCACTGCCTTTCCTCTCCTCGTGGCTCCGGGCCCAGCTGGAGACGCTTGGCTCTGACGCACTTCAAACTGCTGACACAAGTTACTTGGATGCCTTTAAACCCAAAACAAGGTCAGACATCAAACCGCATCTCCCTCTGCAGCCAGGCCTCCATTCCCACCAACCTCGGGAAGGACTTGGAGAGAATAAAAATATTAGTGGCGGAATTCATATCATACCCACCCAAGACTCCAGCACCTGCAACAGAGGCAGCCTCTCTTGTGAATGCGTTCTGGAATTTCTCTGTTTATTTGTCATATGTTTACATACAGAAAGTTCCAATGTATAACACGGTATGGTATGGCTTCAATGGGCATTTCACTAAAACTGCATTTCTGAGATGGAGCCTGTCAATCCATTTTGCACGTGGGTTTCCTGAGCTCCTGGCCACTGCCTGCAGCCCCAGAAAGGATCAGCATTTGCTGACTCCGAGGCTGTGTGTCTGGCCAAGGAGCCCTTTTCCTTCTATTCCACAACATGATCACTTTGGTGATAATGTCCCTTAAAGAAATAAAAAGCAAGGCACGTTTGCCCAATTTTAAGTTGAGCGGGCTCTGTGTGTGGCATTAGGCAGCAGAAAGGTATTCACTGCCAGCCAACACTTAAATGACACTGTTTCCCACTCTGGGTCATGACATTGGCCCTGGCACTGTGAATAGCACCTGTGCCTAATCCCAGCGAGGAGCAAAGGGAGCCTGGGAGCCCAGGGTGGGCTGGAGGCTGATGCTGTACCTGCTTCTCTCACCTTTTCAGCTGCTGTATTGTTGTTTAAATGCACCTTTAATCTGGACTCATCAAAATCATCACTGAGAACACAAGTCTGACAGGCAGCAGGGGTTCCAGGCCATCGACCTCCTGATAGTGGGGTCCCACTTAACAGGAAATCCTTCCAGAATGGCTCTATTGTAAATGCCCCTCGAAGCTGGGAGATATTAGCAGGGGGGGCCCAGGTCCTGCTCCAGGGCTTTGTGAAAGAGGCACCCAAAGCCACTGTCTGTCTCTCTGACCCTGTCTCTCTCTCTCTCTGGCTTTGGCCTCCAGGCCATCAGGACACACCATACTGGAAGCATCCATGGCAGGAAACAAGCTAGGACACAAGCCAGCCTAATTGTCCAGCCTCTGAGGTAAAGGACCAACCTGAGCTGGAGAGTTTGATTTTGGGGGGCTTGCCTCCTTTTTGATTAATTTCCTCCCCTTTTACACCTGGGGTCCATCTGCCCACTGCTCACCAGCCTCTGCCACCCACCCCTTTCCCCAGGCCTGTCCCAAGCATCCCTGCTTCAGTGCTCAGCCTAATTGGTCCAAGTGTCAGCCCATTGTCTTGGGCACCGTGATTGGTTGAGGAATCGAGACCTAAGCCAATCAGCACATGGCATTATCCTGGGCCCCAGAGCTGGTCCTCACATGGCTTGGTGGTAGGCGGGTGGCCCAGTTGGAGATAGTGAGATGTGAAAACATTCCACCCTCTTAGGAGCCAGTTGGGAAAGAAACACCTTCCTTTTCTCTGGACATCTGGGCATGTGGGTGTGAGGCTTGGGACTGCTGCCAGCATTTTGCCACCAAGAAGGAAGCTGAACTAAGGATAAGCCTCAGTTAGGGAGCAGAGAGTAGAGAGAATTTCCGAGAGATGAGGCCAGAGTCCCTGGATTAAAACAGCCCTGAAGCCCACCCTAACACTGGGCATCTACTTAGGTGAGAACAAATTTCCTGTAGTTTGGTGTGTTAATGGAGAAAGTCTCCTTTTAGCTTAGGTGAGCAAGAGTTGAGGGGGGCCTCCTCAGGGCAACCTCCCACCCAACTCACTTTCTGGTAAACACGCCATCTTTAGACTGGTCCAGGGCAGTGGAGGATTACTGTTGCATATTGATGCCACAGGATGATTTGACTGAAATAACAGGTGTGTCAAAGGTACTTTTGGCCTTGGCTCTGCCCATCTTGGATCCCTTTCCAAGTGCTCCTCTCTGGCTGTTGTGAAGTCCCTCAGCAGAAGGACTGAGGACCACAGGCTTGGAGACCAGAGGAGAATAGAGTGAAGCCGCTTGGACACCTCCAAGACTGGGACTCCACTCCCAGGTGAGAGGGATCCTGCATTAGCCACTTGGCAATCCTCTGCAGGCTGTGCTTTTCTTTAGAGAAGCCAGAGAGCAGAGAAGTCAAGAGTGCCCGGGCACCTGGGTTCAAATCCTAGTCCTGCCACTTGTTAGCTATTTGACCTTGGGCAAACTACTAAACACTGCTGTGCCTCAGTTTCCTTTTCTGTAAAATGGGAGTAATTCCAACCTCATAGGGTGGTTATGATGATCAAGTGAGTTAATTATTACTAAGAAACTTAGAACAGTGCTAGACACATAGTAAGTAGGCAATAAATTTAGCTATTATTATTTGCAAGAATGGAGAATCAGTTGAGTTGGTTCCTTGGTTTTTATGTGTGTGATATTAATTTTCTTTTTTCCCTAGGGAGAAGTGTCTGAGAATCCTGGGCAGTCCTGTCTGCACTTGGAGATGTGAGACTTCCAGAACTCTGAGACTCATCAAGTTTCTTGCACCCACACAATGTAGATGTGATAGCAGAGAGGCTGGGGGCCATGCCAGGGCAGACCAACAACAGAAAACCTGGGACTCCTGCTCTTTGGAAGCCCAAGAATAACTGAGATCAAATTCCCTCCAGCCTGGTATGATGAAGCCTCAGGCTCAAGGTAAATTTATCAATAACAACTAAATACACAAATATTCCTTCCACCCCGAATTCCTGCCCAGCCCATGTGCATAAATCCTATCATCGATAACCATGGAGAACGTGAATGCCCTGACTACTCATGTCTGTGCCATGTTCTGAATCCCCTTGGGAGATACCCTGTGTGGCATCTCGTTTGGTTCCAGCACGAAAGTGAGGAGAAGTATTCTAAGAAGAGGAAACCTGCCAAAGTGTGGCAGGGGAGGCAGGAGAGCCCTCATCCTGAGAAAGGTCACAAGGAATTGCCATGGAGGGAACTGGATTGTTTGCGATTCTGTGTTCCCACACGCTGTACCGCCTCCCACCCACCCGGAATCCACCTTGGGTAAGGCCTGCTGCCCCTCCTCCTCGTCCCACCTGTGCCCCTCCCCTCCCATGGGGTCCAGGCCAGCCCGTGTGGCTGTGATTGTGATGGGGTTCATCACCAGGCCAACTATGAGCAGACCCCAGGGCCTCAGCCCACCCACGCCCATTCCCAGGAAGTCACCTCTGTTCAGGGCTAAGGAGCGCCCTCTGGCATTCCACTTGCTCTGGATTCCAGGGAGCCTCATGGTGATGCTCTCATGGCCACTCTGGTCCAGCCCGTGGAAGAGCTCAGGGGCCTGACCATTTGCTGTAATGTCAGAACTACCTTATGATTGTGACTCTTAGAGCCTCTTGTTCAGCCTCCCCTCTACCGTCGGGCAGCATATGGGGCAGGAGGCTGTCGGTTCTCACCCTCCCTGTATCAACACCCATCCGCCATCAGTCCCCTTGTAGGGCCCTCCCTGTGTGACCCCATGAGAATCACGTGACTTGCTTTGGCCAATGGGCTGTTAGCAAGTGTGATGTGAGTAGAGGCTTGAAAAGTGCTGCCAAATGGAAGTTTGTTTATTCTGCTTCTCTGCCACGGCCATGAGCACACCCTCAACTGGTCTGCCAGTCAGTGTGCACGTGAAACAGAGCTAGTGCCCCCAGTTGCCCCACTGAGGCCACCCCAGACCAGCCAACAGTCAGTGGATCCCCAGGCAGGTGAGTGAGCCCAGCCAGCACCAGGACAACTGCTCAGGCGAGCCTAGACTGAGTCACCAGCCCGCAGACTTGCGAGATCAATAAATGCCTCTTGTTTTAAGCTGCTCAGTTTTGTGGAGATCTGTCACACAGTGTCCTCGTGGCACTAGTAACTGAGACGCACACAAGGTGGGGCTCCTGTCAGCCTCGTCAGAGAGGAGCTAGTGAGTGGCCAGGAAGTGGGTGGCCCTTAAAATAAGGGTCTCTGGCAGCACCTAGGGCTGATCTTTGCAAGCAGTCATTCCTGAAGCGCACAGGAAGGGGCAGAAATGAGGCCAAGGCACAAGCACCAGCAGTTGTACTGAGCACTTGCTATGGGCGACTGGGTCCTGGGGCCGCAGGCCCCTAGCAGTGGGTCAGACTCAGGCGGTGCTGCTTGAACTTGTCTCCCCAAGGTCCCAGGCGGGCTGTGGGGGTCGACAGGACAGTGTGCAATCCCTCCCTTCCCTCCTCGCCCCTGCAAATGGTGACTGCGTTCCCTTGCTGCCCTCCATCTCCAAGGCTGAGTCATGAGGCCTATGGTCCAAAGAAGGAGGAGCCTAGAACTTCCAGGTCTGTGTCTCAGCTGCCAGCACACTGGGCTGCGAGGGCTGCCTCACCCAAGGGCACACCGCTTCCCAAGGGCACACCCCTTCCCAAGGACACACCGCTTCCCAAGGACACACCCCTTCCCAAGGACATACACCTTCCCAAGGGCAGCCCCATGTCTAGCGGCTGATCAGTTTGGGTTATAAGCTTCAGTCCCCTCACCCAAACTTTGAACACCCCCAGCTCCAGCGCTCTGTGAGACCTTGGTTGAGACCATCTTCTCCCTCTGCTCCATCCCACCCAGCCCCTTCCCTTCCTCCCACCAGGCTGACCCCCCAGAGGATACGCTGACAAACTTCTGCGGGCCAGGCTCCACCCAGAGGCAGCTTCCCTGGGAACCCAATTGCAGAGGTTTTCAGGGGAGGGAGGGCCTTAGTTCCTGTCTTAGGTGCCCCCTCAGTCCCCACAGAGTTGGCACAAAGCCAGGCAGATCTCCTGTGATTCCCAGGGCGGTCTCAGGACATCACCTGAAGGAAGCAAGGCAGGGCCCAGCCAGCAGGGAGAGCCCCGGCTCTGACTGAGCCAGAGCAGAGGGGACCCGAGGTCACCAGGGCTCAGCAGAGGAAGCCAAAGAATCCCAGGTTTAGGACAGATGTCACCTGCCCAGGAGTGGGACATTTGTCTTTGCTACCAACTATAGGAAATACCTAATGCAAGCAATCTTCACCCGCCTGAGGGGACTATATGTCAGTTGTCCTGTCACCATAATAGGTGTGAGGGCTGTCACATTAGAGGAACTAGGTCTGGAATGGAGGGTGCTATAGTCTGAATGATTGTGACCCCCGCAAAATTCATATGTTGAAATCCTAACACCCATTGTGATTGTGTTAGGAGGTTGGAGCCTTTGGAAGGTGATTAAGTGAATCCAGTGCGACCCTTATGAATGGGATTAGTGCCCTTATATAAGAGACCTAGGGAGCTCTCTCATCCCTTCTGCCATGTGAGGACACACGCCGTCTTTGAGTCAGGATGCAGGCCCTTACCAGACACCGAATCTGCTGGCAACTTGATCTTGGACTTCCAGCCTCCAGAACTGTGAGAAATAAATTTCTGTTGTTTATAAGACGTCCAGTCTACAGCAACTTGCTATAGCAGCCTGAAAGGACTAAGACAGAGGGTAAGAAAGAGATCCTGGAGAAGTTCTGTGAGGTCCCTGATTGCTTGTCCATGCCTAGGAAGCCGTCAGTTCAGATGCCGAGATTCAAAAACCTACTGTGTAGTAGAGGAGATGAGATTTAGACACACCAACTCTAATTCCATCTCTGGATACCCACTAGTACCAGGTACCAGGCTGGTTGCCAGCCAAACCTGCTCCAGGAGCACTAGGTGTAGCTATGACAGAAACACATTGTGGCAGTGTGAGATGTTAGCATGTGGTGTCTCAGCAACTACACACCACTCCGTGGAAGAGAGCCCCATCGTTCCTTTCCCCTCACTGGGGGGGACCAGCAGCAACCAGCTGTGCCCACCTCCTCAGGTCTGGGTCCAAGCTTCATGGGGTCCCTCAGTTCTGGGTTTTAATCACTCCACCCTGGCCTCTTCGTCCCCAGCCCTCTTCCTGCCCTTGCTCCCCTATTGTGCTGCCTCGGTTTCCCCTTTTCCCTTTTCATGCACAGAATTAGCCATTCTTTATGGTAAACTCCCTCTGTTCAAAGAGCTGGTGGGGTGTCTGCCTCCAGCTGGACCCCGAGTGACGCAGCGAGGCCGGGGGCAGTGTGGTTAGAGGGCTGCCCTGTACCTGGGTCTCACATACACTCGAACTTCACCCCTGGGAGCCCCATCCTTGCCCAGGCTCTCAGGCAGCCCACAGGGTGAACCCCCTCGCTCAAGGCCACACAGCTGCAAGCAGCGCCCACTTTCCGGTGCTGTCCGTTAAGGAGGAGAGGCCCAGCCCCGTTCCTGAGGGAAGGTGGGGACTCAAGACTCCAGAGTTGAGTTGAGTTGCTGCCACGTTTGGGAACATTTTCTTCAATCTCTGAGGACACGGAGCTGGGAATAAATTAAAGGAGGGCTGAGGCCTTGAAATTCTTGGCTGGGTTTGAGGCAGGGAGGGCAGTCTGTCCTGTGCCTCCAGGGCCCTGCCCTTGCCGCACAGGTCAGCTCTGGCCCCTTCACACTCAGCACACGCCCCCCCGGGCGCCTGGCTCAGGTCTACGGCAGGAGCCGGCAGGGCTGTGGGCTGGACACTGCAGACACCTGCTCGGTGGAGGCCACGGAACGTTCTTACCTGTCAATTCGCCCTGCAAATTAGGAACATATTTACTTGCATAATACCACTTCATTATGTTTACACACAGTTAAACCACAGCCCATGGGTTCACCGAACACATAGAAATGTTGTGAAAGGATTGGCCGTTTCTGGGCTTTTCCATGAGGATTAATTTGCTGCTTGTTCATTGCCTTTGTCATCTGCTAGCATTTGCCAGCAGGCAGGCCCCTTCTCTCAGTCATTGAAGGTTTAAGAAAAGCTCAGCAGGGGGAAACTTAAACTTGAGGAAAAAAATTCTAGTGGACACTGTGGTTACTCACCCAGCTTCCACCACCCTCCCTCTGTCTCAAGAACCTGATTGTGTGTTATGGTCGCCCCGGTCCTCTTTCTTGGTGGAGGCCCCAGGACAAACCCCCAGGGACTTTGTCTTCTTTTGGGTGTCCCCCAAAACAGACTCACAACAGGGACTTGGTTGTGGGTGATCCCAGGAAACACGGGGTGGAGGTGGAGGGGGCCTGAACAGTGCATGAATGAGGGCTTTCCCCTGCCACCAACAGGCTCACCCAACCAGGACCTCAGAGAGACGCAGGGAACAGGTTTCCAGTGGGCATTTAGCCACAAGCCCCTGTCTTCCTGAGACAAGAGGCCCCTGGGGGCATGAACTCCCCTGGCACTTCTGGACTGTGCCTGCAGGTAAGGGAGTAACTTCCCAATGTGGCCAGGAAGAAAAGAGAAGCTAGCCAGTAGGTGTCTCCTGCCAGGCAGGAGAGCTGGCTGGGCATCGCAGTCTCTGCTCTATACTCATTCACTGAAGCCTCGATTTCCTTATCTGTAAAATGGGTCTAGAGGTACTCACATGGCAGGGCCAATGTGAGAAGCAATAACAAATGTTCTCCTGGCATACAGTAGGAGCTCTATAGTGCTGGTTCTGTAAGTGGCGGCTCCTTCAATGAGGAACCCCTCTGACTCATTAGCCGGCCAGATGCTGTGTGTGACTCTGTGTTCTGCTTCCTCTTCTGCCACGTGGGGCTCAGGGCACATCCAATACACAGAGCAGGCCTGTCACCTGAGAGGCCAGGCCCTGTCCTGAGGTGTCGCAGCCAGGCTGGGCCGGGTACCATCTGCTCAGACTCAGCAGCCGGGGCCCAGGCTGATCTGCGGGGTCACTGCCACCCACCTGTGTCCCCAGGCCATGAAACTGGCCCTCTGGCCC
Organism: Mesoplodon densirostris; assembly: GCF_025265405.1. Lineage (NCBI taxonomy): Eukaryota > Metazoa > Chordata > Mammalia > Artiodactyla > Ziphiidae > Mesoplodon > Mesoplodon densirostris. The sequence goes on from NC_082664.1 coordinate 108,249,982, forward strand.
ATACAGTCACCTGCTCCCAGCTGCAGGAGGCCCAGAGCCTGACCTTTCCCTGGAAACGTCATTTTCCGTTCTGCTGCATTGTTGGCTGGACCTGAAACACTTCTCTGGGGGAGCCGGGGAGGATTGTTCCAAGGCTTGTCATTGTTTCAGGATCAGGTTGCCTGAGCCTCAAGAATCCGATAGAAACCAGAACCTCTTCTGAGTCACCAACACCCACAGCGAGGCCTTGAATGGAGAGTGGGGGGCCAGGGTGGAGGGCGGTGGCTCCCTTGTCTCCTTTTGGGCCCAGAATGCTTCAGCAGTGCCTTCCCCGCCTACAACTGAGCTTGGTTTTTGTAGCTCAGGCCAAGTGCCAAATTGGCATGATGGTCTGGCCCCCAGCCTGGGCCTTGCCCTGCCTGGACCAAGTCGGAGGGGAAGGTGGCAGCCCCTCTCAGGCAGGGAGAATGCCACCTGCCCCCCCCCACCCCAGGAGGAAGGAGGTTTCCAGGCCCTGGGTTAATGCTGCAAGACGCACAGAAGCCCTTTTAGATCTGCGTGGCCTGGGCGTGAAGACAGAGGACCCAGGACCCCAGGACCCGCTGCTGCTCCGTTCTCGAGCTCCTTCCCAGGCTACTCCTACTGGAACTTCCAACGCCCCACTAGGGAGCAGGCAAAGAGGCTCTGGCTTCAAGCCGGTCCGTCTATCCTGGCTCTGCCTCTCCCCTTGGCCTTTCCCCCAGTGCAGCCTGTTAGCACCTCAGCAGAATCTGACTTGTCACAACCCTGCTTCATCGTCACCTACATTGCTTAAGCACCTAATGTATACCCAGGGCTGTTCCCATGAAATGGAGCAGGCGGAAGAGGTTTTTGGTCACAGCACCAGCATCTGAAATGTATTTACAGTTTGAGACACATTCTTTTGATCCTCTTGGCCAACTCTGGGTGCACAGAATCTATGAAGTGTCCCATTTTCCAGATGAGGAAGGAGAAGCTTGTGTGAAGTCATGGCATTGTGGAGTCAGAATCTAGCTGTTTTGAAGCCGACATCTCTTTCATAATGCTGAGTGGCCTCCCTCTTTTTGAAAGGAGTTTATTGCTGAGTTTTGGAGGCAAGGTGGCCCAGGTTAGAACTCTCTTGAGCCATCAAAGCCAGCCAATAATCATGCAACTGTAATCATAGCCACCCTTCTGGAGGACCACTTTGGGGAGGGTCTCTGTCACAGGGCCCAGAGAGCAGCAGGTGCAGCTGAGAGGATGTCGGCCAGCAGAGCCACTCGGAAGGGACAGCAGAGACAGGGCAGCACTGTGGACAGTGCAGATGTGCCAGAGGGTCGCATTCTGCAGCAGATCAGGCTGGGGTGTGGTGAAGGCTCAAGAGTGTGGTCTGAGTGAAGGGTAACAACGCCACAGTGGATTTTGACCCGGGAAGTGGCCCCTGCACGCGTCCATTCTGGAGTAGCTTAGGGAGATGGCAGAGGGGAAGGGTCTCAAGTTAGAGCAACTGGGTTGGCTGTATGGAAGGTGACAAGAGCCTAGAAACTGCATTTTAAAATGTAGAGTCAGCCAGGTAATTCAGTAACAAGTGTGGCACGTCTGACTTGTAGTCTCCATGACTTATTCTGCGTAGCAAAGGTCCCCATGGACCTCAGACTGTACTTTTCTCCTCCCGAGCCTTCAGAGAACGGACTTCACCCTCATCAGTCGTGGCGCCTCACTCCCAGTATCCTCGGTCAGCAGGTTTGGCAGGACCCCACGTGCCCTCACCCTGCACTGACCGATGAGGATGGCCCCCACCTGCCCTCTTAGGCTGTCCTGGGGTCTCTCCTCCCAGACTCCTCTCTGGCTGGGGTGTTGGCTGGTGGTAATTTTTGCTCTGTGAATTGTAGATAAAGCTACTTTCTGTAGCTTCAACTTCGCTCTTCTGTGCCCCTCCCCCTTCCCTCTTCTTACCACTTGGGCTTCTCTCTCTGATCAAACTCTGCTCCCTGGAAGGATCAGAGAGGAGTCATTTATTCTCCTTTGCGGCCAATGTCTCAGCTTGGTCATCATTGTACCCTCGGCTGGTGAACATAGCACCTGGCATATAGTAGGTGCTCAGTAAGTTAGAAGAAGAAAAAAATATTTTTTGACTGAAAGGATGGTTGGATGGACGGGTGGGTGGATGGGTGGATTGGTGGGTAGATGGGTGAATACATGAATGTGTGGATGTGGATGTGTAAAAGCTCTCCTGGACAGAAAATCAACTGAAAATGTCCGCTTGGATTGGAGACAGGTGGAGAGAGGGACCTGTTGGCAGTTTCACCTGCATCCCTCTGGGTATAACTCTTTGGGCTTTCTGGGTTGTGAGTGGTAGGAAAATAAGTTGACTAAAGTGACCAGAGCACTCACGGCCCCAGGAAGTAATGTGTGGTCTGGGGCAGGGTGGCTCCAGGTGAGGCTGAGCAGTGCGCAGCAATCTCAGTGGGACCTGAGTGTGGAAGGCTACTGGAAAGCAACGCTTCAGACATCACTTTGCAGGGGCCCAAATCCTCCAGGATGGAACGGCAGTCAGCACCTCCCTGTCCTAGCTGCTGACACCAGACACCTTCCATCTCCTGGGACCCCATTTTTATCCTCTGATCATCTGCCTGGTGAGGACTAGACTGGAGCAAGATGGTTTCCAGAGCAACTTTGCTGTCCACTGATATATGTATAATTTGAGGTCTTTAGAGAACTTTACTCTATGTGTGTGTATATATATAGAACATATGTATACATTGTATATATCCATATATAATTTGTATATATTTATATGCCTGTGTTTATATATATATATATATATATACACACACACACAACTTTTTTAAGAATAAGAAAGTGCATTAATTCCTGGAGATCTGAGTACATGCTTAGAAGCTCAAAAGTGAATGTCTGAAATTCACAGCAGTGGTGTAGCCAGGGGGCTTGGAGCAGGCCTGACCTCGAGCTCCATAAACATACCATGATGTGGCCGTTGTGTGGCTGTGGTGGCAGGAGGGGGTTTCCTGGAGCCTGAGCACCAGAGCAGGCCGATGGCAGTCATCAGTGCTGTTGACCACCCAGTGACTGGACACCCAGTGGGACTGCCTTCCCAACCCCCAAGTGTTCGGACAGGGTCATGGGACTGGTTCTGACCAATGAGCAGAACTGACCTGTGACAGTCTCAGGCTGGAGCATCTGGTGTGAGACCTTCCAGAGGTCTCCCTGAAAGAGAAGCTGGCAAGTTCAAGAAAATGGCTGCCCCGTCCACCTGGTCCTGGAGAGCAAGGATGCTCAGCCCCTCAGCCAACTCACGATGGGCATGTGCCACGAGCAAGAAAGCAACCTTTGTTGTTATTGGCCACTGAGATTTGGTGGGTATTTGCTACTAGTGCACAACCTAGCCTATCGTGGCAGGTTCAAGGTCCAAGTACTCTCAATAATCCTAGAAAAAATCACCTGCTTTTCCTTCCAGCCATGCCCACGACATGCTTGTTCTTAGGTTCTTGGTGGGTCTGACCTAAGGTTCCTGGCCAGTTCTTTCAGCAACACTGTGCACAGCCTGGGCCCCAACTTGGAAAGCCCCACAGCCACTCACTGCAGGGTCTAGCCCCAGCTGTAACAGTTCTCGCTTATGGGGCTATGATTTCAAGCCAGGCTGAGGAATTGCAGTGAACAAGTGACCTCCAGGGAAGGCTTCCCCTGGAAGTGTGGGCCCCACTTGGCATAAAAAGCTGTTTTCACACTTGCCTTATTTTTTGCTGTGAGCGGATGATCTCCTCTGGATGTGAAGCAGTCAAGGAGAAATCCCTCTCCCCAGGAAGGCATGTGTTAAGCAGGGAGCTGAGAGGTGCGTGCATAACCTTGCAGGCCAGGCCCTGTCTCCTCGTCCATCTGAGCCCCACGTGCGTGCCCCGCAAACCCTGTGTGGATGGGCCCTAAGTGCCCACGGGCTGGGTAGGCCATGAAAAGAGCATCCCTCAGCTCCCGGCCAGCAGCAGGCTGAGGGGGAGGTGGTTTTTAACAGCCTCCTGCTTATTGATTTCTGTGTAGTGAGGTCAACTTCAGCCACTCTCCTGTGGAGAGAGGCTGGAAACCAGTGCTGTTTTGTCCCCATCTATTTCCTGCAGGGTTTCAGCAGTGTGACCAGCTCCCTGCTGGCTGTGACCTTGGGCACATCACCTCGCCTAGGTCTTGGCTGCTCCCACATCCCTGTCACCTGGCAATGACATGTACTGAAAGCCTACTAAGGGCCAGGCACTTCCTCAGTGACCGATACATGGTCATGCCTACCGTCCTCGCCCAGCTCCCTTATCCATTCCTGGTTTTTCAAATGAGGACATTGAGGCACAAAGAGGTTAAGTAACGTAACTGAGGTCACAGAGCTGGTGGCTTTGGTGCTCAGCTCAGTGCCCGCCTCTGCGGCAGGCTCAGGACCTGACTGCTCAGCAGAGCATTGCCCAGACCCTTTAGTGGGGGGACTGCTGTTTCCTGCTTTTCATGCCCTGTGCCAGTTTTGCCCTTGGCCTTTATTATCACAGCCCCCCCGCCAGCCCGCATCTTGTTCCCTAATGGGGAACAGCACAAGGGGCTGGGGACTTGCTGTGCACACAGCCATGCAGACACCTGACGGGCCAGCCTTCCTGCGGGGTTCAGGACCTCACCTGGGGGTGGGCAGGAGCCGCCAAGGGAAGGCTGTAGCTGCAGGTGACAGAGCATGGGTGGGAAGGCCTGTTGGCCCACCTGAGGAAGCAGGGGACCAGACAGACACAGCAGCTGAGGACAGGGCTGGACTTTCTCCAGTGGCCACCCCGGCACCCCATACAGAACCCCAGAACTGACCTGACCCCAAACAGGGGCTCCCTGGGATTAGTGACCACCAGTGGGTGCCACTCCCAGCCCCCCAGCTAGTGCTGGGAGACAGGGGTTCTGGCCCTCCAGTGGCCTGGGTCCAGCTGGGTGACAAACTAGGGAGGGGCCAGGCCCTCCTGGGAGAGGTCAGGGAGGGGTCTGTGGCCTGGTGGGTGGGGGGGTGAGGTAGAGGAGCGGCCGTGGGAGGCCCTGGACCCACCTAGGCACCCAGCCAGGTGAGCGGTGCCCTGCCCAGGACAGTGCGTGTGGGAAGGGGGGCCCTCCTCAGCTCTTGGGGGTCCTTCTCTCTTTCCCCTGGAGCCACCATATAGGCTAAGGATGGGACACAACCAAGAATTCTGGAAACATTGGTTTGGCCCAGGGTGGGCTCCTCACTCAAGACAGGTCCCTCCAGGGTCTCTTCCCTTGGAAGCGGACCAGGGGCTGTAACTGGGAGGGTGCCCAGTAAGTGGCGGCTGCCTGGCAGAGGGTGAAGAAGTGGGGGGGCACAGGTCTCTGCCATGCTCTGCCGTTCCCCCCCCACAGGAAGGAGCCAGTTTCTGGGTGCTGATTGAGGCTGCCTGCCCTGCAGTCAGATTCCGGGGCTTTGCCTCTGCCCGCTCAGCACTCACTCCGGGTCCCAAGTGCTGCGTGCATCCCCCGAGCCCAGCTGACTGCCGCCCTGTCTGCTGGGCACTCCTTCTCCCAGCTCGTAGAGCCTCAACTCATGGGCATTCCCACGTGGGGAGGGGTGGCCCCTCGTGCGTGAGCCCAGGACATGAAAAGGCCATCGAGGCAAGGAAGGGGCACCAAAGACAGAGGTCATCTCGGCCACACTCATGCCTGGAGCTGGTTTGTGCCCCGTGGTTGGCGGGGGGGCTCAGACAGAGCCCAGAAGCTGGCTGGGGAGCCCAGAGGGACATGTACCAGGCACAGAGACACTCTAGTCAGTCCCCCCTTCTCATGGGGCCATGGCCAGCAGGACATTGCTGCCCCTCCCAGCTGCTAAGTGGAGAACAGTGAGAGGAAAGAGAGGCTGGGATGGGCGAGAGCATCACTGAACGCAGGTCTGACTCCGGGGAAAGCAAGTGAACCTGTATTTGAGAAATCCCCTTGACCTGAGAGGGTGGAGGAGCCCAGCCCAGTGTGGGTGCTCGGCCTTCAGGAAACCGCGCCCCTCACCCCCTGGAAGCTACTTCTACAGCTTCCTGGTTTGGTTCCTCTCACTCTGCTCCCACCTCCATCCTGGGTTAAACCTGACTCAGGGCAGAGGCTGCAAGAGGCCGCAAGCAGGGCAGGTCCTGGCGAGGAGGGGAAGCCCCCCTTGTGGGACAGCACGGCTGGGGAAGAGGCTCCTTTGCCACACGATGGCCAGATTGAAATGGAAAATTTGGAACATCAGAGCTGCTGTGGCTCAGTCTGCCTCTCCCCCACGAGCAGGATGTGCTGGGGCTCCACCTGGCTCCTCGCTGGGCTCTGGGGGGTTCTTAGTAACTTCTCCAGGGCAGGGACTCCACAGAGTCGTCAGAAAGATGGCCATGCACGGCCACTCCCCATGGCTGGAGGGGGCAGGAGCCCGTGAGAGTCTCCATCTTCCTTCCCCTAGAACAGGCAGAGAACCAGGAAGGCGCCCCATTGCCGAGGGGACAGCCCCCCAGATGCTGGGGAGCACTAAATAACACACAGATTCCAAGCACCCGGCCCAGAGCTGATCTCCTATCCCTGCCCCTGCTAGCATCCTGATGACCAGTCAGCCAGCCCGGGGACAGCCTGACCACCGCCCCTCCTCCATACTCCACAGCGGCCACCATGCAGACCCCAGTGGCCAAGTAAGGGAAGAACGAGACTGTCACAAAGGGTTCATGTTTTTGTCACACACTCAGAAATGACAGCTTTTCAATTTTTAAAAGAACTTATACCTTTGGTTTACAAAAAATCCATCCTCTAAAATTCCACCTGGGATCTCTGGATAGCCTCCTGGGCACCCGATTTAAAATAGCAACCCCCCCAACCCCCCCACCCCCGCACACCTGCCTGGATTCACTAACTCTCTCTCTGCTTTATTTTGCTCTATGCCTTCATTGCCAGAAATACACTTTGTATTTTACTTATTTATCTTCTTCAATATCTCTCCGCACCCCCACTAGCAAGAGAACAGAAACATCAGGAGGGAGTCACATGGTCTCTTTTGTTTACTCTATATCCTCAGAACCTAAACTGTGCCTGGAATGCCACAGACACTCAATAAATACTTCTGGAAAGAATTTGTCAGAAGGATCCATTTCTCAGGAGAGGGTGACACTTTCTCACCAGGGCGGGAAGGGGGGACCCCAGGGTCCCCATCTCTCCTAGAGCCCTCCTGGCAGCATCTGCCCTGGGCTAGAATCGAGTGCACCCCCTTCATGGTCTTCACCGAAACCCGGGAGTCCCCGGGCTTGAACCCCCAGTTCAGCTCAGGTGCAGGCAGGGGTGGGGGGACTTGCTCCCGGCACCTGGCCAGTCCTGGCTCCCCCACCTCCCACTGTGCTCTTCCTGGCACCTTTGTCCTCACACTGAGGCCTGCAGATTACTGTCAGACACACGAAGTCTCCAGCTTTGCCCTGGACTTGGAGAACCAGAGTCTACATTTTAGCAAAATCCCGGGGTCATTCAAGTTCTGGTTCCAGTGTGAGAAGCGCTGGTGACCTGCTCACAGATGCCCCCTTCTCCCAGGCTAAGGGAAATGCTTTGCTAAAACCATCTTGATTTCTTTTTCTCTCTGCAGCTACTGAAACAGACAGCCCCTGTGGCTGAGGGGGACGGGACTTAGCGTTACTGCGCAGAAACGGTGAAGGGCAAACCCAGCAGTTAGCCGCAGAGAGTGGGGAGGAGAGGCAGGCAGGATGGAGAGCCAGGGAAACAGCAACCGTAATTGCAGGGTGTGCCAGCTGCAGGGACGTGCCGGGGGAGACGGCAGTAACACAGCAGCCACCTATGTGTGGGGGGGTGACAGGGGCGGAGCCCGGGGACAGGGATGCAGAGGACCTGCGAACCCAGCAGCCCAGGGGCCTCCTCGGGGCTGGATCCAGCCCTCCCCATGTTGGCCCAGGCCTGCCGGGCCTTTGTCTCCACTAGGCCCCACCCTCTGTGGAAGACACCCAGGGGCCACTGCTCCAGGTACCTGCAGAGGCCTGCACAAGGCTTCTTGGCAGCGGGAGCGTCAGGCTTCCTGCTAGAAGCTCTATTTGCCACATTTGAATTGGTTCCAGAGAGGTCTAGGCCTTCAGATTGATGTTCAAACTGGGGTACCCAGCACCCTGCAGCTCCATGGAGGGTCGTGGAGGCAGCCACCAGGGCAAGGTGGAGGCCAACCTGGCAGGCTTCCTGCCCCGTGCCCAATCCCCCTTCCTGCACACCCCAACTTCAGCCAGGCAGCTCTGCTCTTGTCTCTTTTATATATTGGAATTCTGAATGAAAGTTCACTGAATTCTTGGTGCTTTAAAAAAAGAGAGAGAAGAAAAATGGATATATCCTGCATACCGTCTCATTTTACAGGTAAATGGTATGCCCAAAGCGACTCGGTAAGAGGTACGTTCTGTTCTTCTTCCCAGACTTCCGGGCCTCAGAGAAGTGGAGCCCACGTTTAGTCTCCTTGTGCAGATGACCAGAGACTGCTGTTTCCATTGCCTAAAAGAAGAGGAAGCTGACTTTCAGGATTGTTCAATCCCCCAAAGACATGCATAGGTTAGAGGGAGACCCGGGCTTGGCGCCCAGATCTACAGGGAGCATTAGGGCACAGAAGCGCCTCAGGGCCACTTAAAGCCTGAGTGACATCACCCCACCCCCTCCCAGGCTCCTCTGGCTCTCTTGATTCAGCTTTGCTCTGTCCACTGTCCATCCGTTGTTGTGGTAGCCAGGCACTGCGCTGGGCGCTGGACCAGATGCTGCCCTCCTGGGGCTGAGAGCCCCACGGGGTAGCCAGGCAGGGAACGATAGCAGATTTGATTTCACCTTTGATCAGTGCTTCCAAGGAAAAGGGAACCATTTGGGGCCAATAGGGACTTACAGTCTGTAGCTCAGGCTGCCCCCACTTCCTGCCCCCACCTGGGACCCCTCTGCCATCTCAAGCTGATAAAATCTGATCCATCTTTCACGTTCCATGGCAAGGCCCACTGCTTCTGGGAGCCTTCCCTGCGCCCGCAGCCTCAGGACGCTGCCCCCCCACCCCAATGAGGAAGGCCCAATTCCGCCTGTCCCCTCACTTTGCAAACTCCCTCTTCCCTGTACATGGGAGGGCCCGGCACGCCTTCTGCTACATTGAGCTGCAGCAGGATGAGCCTCTGAGACTAATTTGAGTGTGACCACAGGTACATGTGTAACTCCTCTGGGTCCCCCTTTCCTCGGGTGTAAAATAGGAAGATAGCACCGGAAGGTCTCTCAGTGACCCCAGCCTAACCTCTGCAGCCCTGCACTCTGTCTCCTTTCCAAGGCCCGTTAGCATTTTCTCAGTGCCAGGAGGACCATGCTGCACTTGGCCCTGGGAAGTGGGGAGAGGGGCAGCGTGCCGGGGCCACCTTCATGGAGGTTGTCAAGTCATAGGCCACGTGGGGACACTGGCGCTTGGGTCAGCTCAGCACCACTGTCTTTGGGAATTGCCTTCTTCCCCGCAGAGTGGTTCTGGGGTTCTGCCATCCCAGACAACCCCACCCCCTGCAGCATGGGTACATATGAACAGAGTCCTTCCCTGGTATCTTATCCCCGGTGCTAGGCTAGGGCTGTAGGAGCTAAAGGCCGAGGGCAGTATGCCTCCTAAGTCTCCCCCGTCCCCTGCTCCCAGGAGAGCTTGTGTGCAGCAGGAGACTGAGGCCCACACGAGGGCGGGAGTGTGAGTCCGTGAGCCCTGTGTGGTGTGAGTCAGCTCTTAGTAAAGGGGCTTCGACCCTGCTCGCTGCCCATCAGCTTAGCTCTCCCTCCCCAGCCCCTCCCTATATCCACCTTCTCTGCATCTTCCCAGGATGGCAGCCTGCCAGGTTTGGAGAGCAACACCCACTGGCTTTTCCGTGTAGCCCACCTCACGTGCCCCATGCCAAGGCTCTGCTTTGGATGGCCTGGGCATTGGGCAGCAAGGTGAGACCACCGCCCATGGGAGGGAGACATTTACAAGAAGCAGAGCTGGATGAAGAGATCAGCCCTGCTGCTGCCCAGGCAGCCCCTGGGTCCCAGCCCAGGATGACCAGGGAGGGAGGTGAGAGCGGCCACTGCCAAGCAGGAGGGTGTCCTCAGGGCCAGAGACCCCACAGAGCCATCAGGGTGACCCCGACCCCTCCCCCACCGGCTCAGTTTCCTGGGCCCCTCATTATGCACCCACTCTGATCACTGGTTCTGCCTCCTGTTCCCTGTGCCTCGCTGGTCATGGGAGCACCTGGCATCTGCGCCTTGCCGGGTGGAGCAGGACAGCAGCCAGCCTGCAGCCTGGGCTCTCACCACAGGCTGCGCTTTCCTGTCTCCTCCAGCTGGGATGACTTTCTACAGGGAAAGTTCCCCAAGGTCTGGAGTCAGGAGGTGAGGAGGCGTGGATGAAGAGTAGTTTCGGCACTGGGTCCCTGAGGCCAGGGGCCACAATGGGGCCTGTCCATCCGTCACTGCTTATAAAGGCATGTTCCTAAGAAAATAGCAACCTTGTATTGAGACTTGAAACTTGGGCTTGGCTTCCTCTCGCCTCTCGAAGCACGTTTAGCCAAGTGTGAGTGCTTTTTCACTGGAGCCATCAGCAGCGTCTAACCCTGAACCCCTGAGAATTTTCCTGAGTCATCCTGGGCCTCTGGGCTGCCTGGAAGGGTCAGGTGGCTAACGCAGGCTGCCCGGCCGCCCTCCGGCTCCACACACTGTGCAGGGGCCCAGGGGCACTGCATGACAGTATTTTATTTTAACATCCAGATTTCCACCCAGCTGCACCAGCTGTGTGATGACCCTCCCTGTGAACATACACTGTAACGCAGACAGCAGGGCAGCTCCCCGCTTTGGGGATGGAGAGGGTACTGGCGCTGTGATTTCCCTGACTTTATCTTATCCTGACTGACTGCGCAGATATAAAGGTAGACCCTTCATTATTCCCCAAGCCCGAGCTGGCCCAACACCGATGTCCCCAGACCCAGGCCGAGGGTCCCCACCTGGGGCGGGTTGGAGGCTCCTGTCTACCTCCCCAGCCCCCCACCCCAGCCTCTAAGAAGTTCTGAAATAATGAAAGGAGTGAAGGTGGGGGAGGTACCCAAAATAAAGGCCTCTGAGGATGAAAGCCCGAATCCAGTCTTTCCACTGAAAAAAGACACCCATTTGTTCTTCGGTAGAGTTTAAAGAACAGAGTATTGTCCTTGTGAAATGGTTTCATTTTAAGCCTTTACTTTGGGGGGTTTGTTCTGGTTTTGTGCTTTCTCTCCTCCCTGTGGCCGCTGCACATGAAAGGCTGGGGTCAGGCCTTTCATGGGTTGGCGGGGGCCAGGAGCTGCCCGTTCCTCTTTGATTTACCCGAGAACAGCAGGATGCTCGTTCTAACTGGAGATGTCTGGCTGTCTCCTTCGGGCCAGTCCTAGACTTTGCTGAGAATAATTCCTCCTTGAAAAAACATAACAATTCCCATTAAATGATTCACTCTGTCCACGCCAAACTCAAAGCTCAGAGAGAGGGCTTTGAAGGCTTTTCACTGAACAAAAATAAAACCCTTCGCAGACGCTGGAGAAATGTTGCTGAAATAACTCTCAGTTATGTGAAAGAGCTGAGATATGTGAGCGGCGGAACAACAGCCCAAGATGGGGAAGGTTTAATGAACAAATGGAAGAAATGAAGAACGTGGCTGGGAGAGAGGCTGCTTCCTGGGAGATTTCGGGAGTTTTTGTGATTTGATCCAACACTGGGCCGATGTTGCCACTGCTGATTACCCCCACTAATGAAGGAAGCAGATAATCCCAAACAATGTGTAATCCCCACAATGGAGGCACTTTCCAACAAGACAGCCCAGGAAGGAGGGGCCCTAGCCCTGGCAGAAACCCCATGGTGATATGGGAGAAGGTCTTCGAGGTAATTCTGGGCCTAGAGCCTAAACCAGACATACCCAAATTCATTCGTTCATTTATTCATTCACTCAGTAAACATTTATTGAGTGTCTACTATATGCCAGGCCTTGTTCTAGGTGCTGTAAATATAGCACTAAGCAAAAGATTCCTGCCGGCCATGCTCCTGACGTCGGCTTCATGGTCCAATAAACCCAGATGGAACATAAGACTGATTTCAGGCGTGCACTTCTCAAAGTGGAACGTGCAGATGAACTACCTGGGACCTTGTTAGAAGCAGAAGGTGATCGAGGAGTTGAGAAGGGACCCGAAGCTCTGCATTTCTAGCAAGTTCCCAGGTGATGGCATTGCTGCTGGCCCATGGGTAGAGCTTCAAGCCAGCTGGGTTCCACCCCAGCTCTTTTGTCTGCTGCGTGAGCTTGGGTAAGCGTTTCAAGCACATTCTGCCTCAATTTTCCCATCTATAAAAGAGAGGTTGAAATAGTCCCCAGCATACATTTGCACAGAGTCTCAGTGATGCATCTTTGTAGCTTGCTCTTGTTCTGAATTTGCCTGTCTTTCCTGCCATACAGCTACATCTGCTTGGTTCAGAAGGCTCCTTCCAGACCTGAGAAAGTGGAAGGGTGCACAGCTTTGTGCTCAAATGCTGCCACTTGGGGTAGCTGGGCACGGGGAGTGGAGGGTTCCTCCACGATACTGCAGTGGGGAATCACATCCTGGCAGCTGGGAGACCAGAGCAGACAGCCATGGACTGTGGCATCACACGAGCACCATTGAGATCATCCAGAAAGACGAAGAACGGAAAGTTATTCAGCACCCAGCATCTAGGGTCAGACTGCATGGGTGCAACTTGTGGCTCTTCTGCTGAAGCTCTGGGTGACCATAGGCAGAGTACTTGGTCTCTCAATGCCTCGTTTCATTCATGGGTAAAATGGATTCATCCTAGTGCTCACTCCCAGGCTTGGTTCTTCCTCCATTTCTCTGCTTCCTTGAGATCCAATTTGGAAGCAGGCCCACAAGGAATATGTCAGGAGGCATCTGTCCCAGGCAGGTGGCATTTTGACTTGGGGATTCAACACCCTGAGTGGGTGGGTTCGTGATGTAGATATTGCTGGTCATGGTCACATGATTACATCATAGGGATTGGCATCAACCTCAGTTCCAGCAGAGATTCGAATGTCTCCATGAGCGATGCTTCCAAAGGTGAAAGCGTACAGAGAGCCTATCACTGCTACACACAGGGCAAGGCAGGTACACGTCCTGCGTCTTCATCTGAGCGGGAAGGAGCCTGAGGTCCCAAGTTGAAGTCAGGTGCAGGCAGCGCGGCTGCAGCCCCCAGCCTTCAGCATCCTCCCGAGGCCACAGCAGGAGCTCTTGGTCTCAGTGGGTATCCAGACCTGCCACTGACCGGGTGGGCAGCTAAAGAGACTGGGCAGTTCATTCAAGCCCTCTCGTCTCAGGATTTTCTTGTCTAAAATGAGAACATTGGGATGATGGTTTCTAATGCCAGGGAGAAGCCAGTCACCTGTGGACAAGCGTCTGGAATATCATTGCAGCTGGGAGGTGAGGAATCACCTTGGTCCAGCCCCACCCAAAACCTTTGTGCAGGTTTCTTTGTCTGCAGCAACACCATGCAGTATTTGAGACATACTTACACCTAAAAACTATTCATTGTTTATCTGAAAATCAATTTTAAACCAGCTTCCTATATTTTATCTGGCAACCCTACCTCAGACCCCTTCTCTTCTCTAGTCTCCATCCCTAGCCCCCAGTCACCCCAAGTCCTCACCCACCCTGCTCCATCCTCTCCCCCAGCCCACATGCCCCTCCTAGATTAGGGGAAGGGGATGTTTTGTCTTCCCTCTATACTATTATTAAGATACAAACTCTATGCTTATCTTGGGCTTCCTTTTTGATTGCAAAAAACTATCTTGGGTTATTTTTTTAGCACGCTGGCTGTTTGTTGCTTTTTTCATTCCCACTATAACTTTCCTTCTTCTGAAAGCAACCAGGGTCTGGCAGCCTCTGACCGACCACTAGGGAAAAGGTAGGGTGTGAGGACGAGGAAAGGAAAAGGATGAACCTTTTGAGACACTGTCTCCCTATGCAATGAACCACAGCAGATGGAGCTGCCATTACCGTGGGGAATGGTGAGGGAGGGAATCGAGCTGGGAACCCAAAGGGGTGGACACGGTTTAAATATTCTAAGGGCATCTTGTTTGGAGTCTGGCTGTGTGCACCGATGAGGCCCATTTAAATATTTAAAATAATAAGTTTGTTTTTGGAGTAGGAAATGCTTGCATGTTATTTTTTAATCCAAACAGTACGAAGTGGAGTTGGGTGCAGCCTCACTCCCACCCCATCCCCAAGCTCTTTATTTACTCCCTGGAGGCCAACACAAGGGCCGGTGCCTTTTGTCCAGCCAGACACAGATCGTGCCCCCTTGGGCACATTTGTCCCTTGCCCTTGGGTATGTTTCATGCACGGGATGGAGCTTGCGGGTTGCCCTGTTCTGCTTCCTTCTCTCACCCTCCTATCTTGGAGAGCATTCCCAACCCTCCCAGCTGAGGTCACCTTCAGATGGGTCACTCACAGCAGCAGGGAAGGTGGCCTCGGTGTCTGTCCTGGGAGAGGGCCTGTCACCAGATGTCTGAGAAACACTTGGAGAGCCCTTGGGAATACCACCTTCCTCCTGGAACTATAGGTCCAGATCACTAATTAATATTTACAAGAGCAATTCAAAACTTAACTCTGCATTCAGAAGAAAGTCCAGCCAGTGGCATAGCTTTGAGATTCCATCTGATCTTTGTTGATGTATTTAGAGCTGTTTCTACCCATTTTAATTAGTGTATACATGCCAACTTTTGTTTTGCCCCCCTTAATATCACTTCTCATAAACATTTCCCTGTCCTAACATAAGATCATATCTTTTTGATTTGCAATGGAAAAACTGTGTCACTATTTTTTCCATCACTCAAGCATCTACGGAGTTGATTTTTTTGCAGTTCTCTCACTGGCGTTTGCATACAGAAAGGAATGTGAAATATGTCATCTGAAAACTGCTGATTAACTATGAAAATGGCTCAGCTCTCGTGTGCTACACGTGTAAAGATTAAAATCAATAGTAGTCATGTATCCCCCTCTTCTGTTTCAGAAAAGGGCAAGCGGAGGAACTCCCCACCCCCGCCCCATCTTCGCCACACATGCCCTTCCTCGCAGGCTCCTGTCATGGAAAGGATTAGTAAACTATGTCAAAGGCCAGGAGCCAAAAATCACGCCCCATGCTAGCCAGGAAAACACTCTGCTCCCCAGGCCATGGCCTCATCCCACCAGCTCTGACACCCCGGGCACCTAAAATCGTGAGCAGGACAGTGGGTGCTTTGGTGGCCAACTCTCCCCTTCGAGATATTTGCTTAAATACTTACTGGACCAAGTTGGAAAAGAGTGCATATGGTTCCTCTTTGGAGGATGATGCGGCTGAATCTTCTCCAGGACAGATGTCATCAGTAATTTTACTTTAAAGATGAACCTTGAGCTTGGTGCAGACATAGACAATAAGACATTTGACATCACAACATTTAACCCGGTAACTGGAGGAGCAACACCCAATCAGAAGACATGGCAGAGAGTGGGCTGTGTTGGATCCTGGAGCCCACCTCCTAGGGAAGGGCAAGTGTTAATTCTTTAGATGCTGAGTACCTGGGAGGGGCCCTGGAAGAAGGCTGGGGCACCAGCAGTGGTAATTGGGCCATGGTCTGGAAGAATGACTGGGTTTTAACACCCAGTACAGCCATCACTGGGAGTGTTGATTGAACACCAGATGTAGGCGTAACCGAAGGTGTGGGCTCCCACAAGTGGCCCTCATCTTCTTCCCATGTCCCCACCCTGGGGCCATCCTCAGTAATCCTCATATTCCTCAGAGAGACCCAACTTCACAGCAGGCTAATAAAAAGGGGTAACCTACTGAAGACTTTGGGGGATCCAGGGGAGATGCCACCCAGCATTCAACAGAAGCGCAACACAATTCCTCAGGAACCATGTCCCTCTCTCCCCATCAGCAGCTTCTTCTATCCTGTCCTCTTCTCCAATGCAGCCTCTAAAGACTTTCCTAGGTGTCCTGAGCAACTCAGCCCTGACACAGTGACTGTATAATTTATGGTTTAAGCTGGGGTGCTCTGAAAGTGAAAGGGGGACTATTAACACATCAGGTCCAAACCCAGCAAACCACTAGCTCTGACTTATGTACCCGGCTTGGTACAGAGCAAGCCAGTGGTTTGCTAAATAGGTTTGCTATTTCCCCCATTCTCCTTGGAAACAGGGACAGATTTCTCTCTGTGGGTCAATTTGGCTGCTAAGAAAATATTTGCTCCCTAGTCTTCTATGTAGGTTGTCACAGGGAAGAAAGGAAATTTTTAAATGGATATTTTATGGGCAGTCTGTGTACCAGGAGCTCCACATTCAGTCTTATTTAACCTAAGCCTCACAGGCCTGTGGGGAAGGTGGGATCTTCCCCCAGTTTATAGACACGGAGATTGAGACTCAGGGAGGTCCCAGCTGGTTGGTGGCAGGGCCAGGATCCTAACCATCTAACCAGTATTTCTAAATGGGAAGAAGTGAGGTCTATTCAAAAGGCCATTCACCCCTGAAACGAGTGTTCTTCATAAAGGACTCAACTTCACACTGGCAACATTTAACCTTTTCATTCACAGGCATTTTCCTTTTTCACATTGGATCTTTTTGAGATTTTTCATCAGTGGGCTGTTTCTAGCTGGTTTTGATAACTACATTTTTATTTACATGCAAATTCATAGCAAGCAGCTCGCATATAAATACGATACTAATTATTAAACTTCTATGGCTCATCAGAATGCTGTATCCTAATTGGCTTCAAGATTGCTGATAACTTACAATAGCCTGATTTGGAGCCGGACCGGTTTTTGCATCTGCATGATAAAAGGAAGCCAGAGGCTGGAGAGTGTACACCTATTTTATATGTGTTTCTTCAAGGTCAAATAATCTTTTATTCCCTTTTCAATCTACATATTCATAAAGACCTTCGTACAATTAATGAGACAGAAGATTAAATGGTTGCAGATTAAGAACAAACCCTACTGTTCTAATTAGAGTAAAAGTTAGTCAGTCAGAGTAGAATTCCAAATTCAAACTAGCTAATACAGAGGTATAAAAATGCCAACACACATACAGTCCCCCAACTAGCAGCTTGCACCACTGGATCCTGGGTTGGAAAGTCAGGATCCCTGGTCCTGATTTCTACCTATGCAAGGACCCTTCTCCTGGAGACGGACCCCAGTGACTCAGTGCCCACAATGGTGGAAGAAGGGAGGAGAGGGGATGGAATCCTGCCATATCACAACAAGGCAATGTCCCTTGACCCCCTGGTGGTAGAAGAAATAATAAGTTCTCCCCATATTGACTGGGCTGTAGATCTTCTCCAGACTCCTCCTTGGGGAACCTTAAGGAGTTTTGACAATCAATGAGACCTTACTAGATGAGGTCTTGGGTCATTGGGGTTGGATGCGGAGAGATTTAAAATGCCATTCCTTTTGCCAGGGAGCTTGCAGCTTCCTTTGGGGTGTCAAGACCTGTGTATCTGGAACCGCAGCAAACGGAGATGGGTTTGGAGCAGGGTCCTCACCTGCGCACCATGGACTCCTCCAGCCATGTTTCTCAAAGTGTGGTTCTGGAACCTGCATCACAACAACCTGGGACCTGGGCCAGAGCATAGATTGCTCAGTCCTGCCCCAGATCAGCTGGTAGAGCCTGGACATCTGTGTTTTGGACAAGCCCCAAATGATTCTGATACACACTATGGAAACCACTGGCTTGGAAGATCCATGGATGGACTTCGGAGAATCCACGCACTCCTAGGTACTGAAAACAACATTTTATTTTTACATATGTTTATCTAGGAAGAGATTGATAGCTTCTACCAGGTTCTCAAAAGTGGCCATGCTTCAGAAAAAGGGTAGTAAGCCCCGGGATAGAGGAAAGAGATTAGGAGAGCAGAATTCAGCCAAGCAGCAGACATGGACAACCATATAACCTAGTTTAGAGGCTTCCCCTGTGCCATGAGGTATTGGCAGTTCTTTCCTTCCCATTCCCATGGTGCAGGTGACAGCCCCACAGGAGCTCAGGGGAAAGAGAGAGGGTGACAAGATGGCCTGGATGAGTGCTCTTCCCGGCAGAGGAGGGCTCCTCTGGTCCACGGAGGAGGGCCATTCCAGGTGGGCACGTAGCCTGAGCACTGACACACAGGTTGGGATCAGCACAGCTGCGGAGGAGCCAGGCGTGGCCTGCCAGCCCAGGGAGCACCACCCAGCCAGTCTCCTCCTGTCCTGTGAAGCATGCCCAGTCTCCCCACCAATCCTCCCTTCATCTCCCCAAAATCTGGAGCTTGGTTCCGTTTGCATCTGGAGCAGACAGGGCATCTTCTCTGGCTTTGAGCACCTCCCCCAGCCCCGGGGAGCACAGAGTCCTCCCCCAAATTGATGTACGATCGCTAATGAGATCACGTCTGCCTCCCGGGAATGGGCGATTATCCTGCTGCGCTGGGTTATTATTCTCCACAAGTGGCACTCGGCCTGCCCAGCTGTCTGCGAGCCCCGGGCCACCCACACCTGGCCAGGCCAGGGCAGCTGCTGGGAGCCACTCATTGGCAGCTGGGGACAGCCTCCATGGCGGGCAGAGCTGGGTGGGGGACAACACCTGGGCCTGCCCTGGCCTCGGGGCCAAATCACAGGAGGAGGGTGCACCCCCCCCACCCGTGGACCCCACCCCCAGCTCAGCCTGCGGTGGTGGGCGGGGACTCCCCAGGCCCTCAAGGCCAGGGGAGGATCCCCACCCAGGTCGAGGTCCGGGTGTCTCAGAGGGGAAGGGCCCTCATTCCATGGAAGCCCTGGAGGTCCCTGCCCTGCCCTGTATGGAGAACCTCTGTCTCTGCTGGGGGTCATGGGAGCAGTAAAAGACAGTCCACACAGGGCTGTCCCCTGAATTTGGTCGGCAGGTCTTCCTCCACTGAGATCTGTCACTCCTCCAGCACAGGAACTCCAGTCACCACCCTTGAAGCCACAACCCAGCTTTCCCAGATTCCCCTGCCAGTGCCTGCCTTCCCCTTGGTTTGGTTCGCTCCCACTCTGGGGGTCAGGGTTGGGGAGAGAGGAAAGGGCACCCAAGAGCATTCTCAGGGTGCGCAGGACATGCCTCCCGTCCACAGGAGCCCTGCAGGCCAGGAAGACTGGAAATGTCAGTGCCAGGACCAGGCTGTCTCTGCCCCATCACCCCTCCCCCACGTTAACCTCCAGCCACCCTTCTGTGCTGCCCACCCAACACGGGACCCAGGGGGCTACCGGCTTCCTGCACCCATACGTCTGATCTTGTGCAGCTGTCTGCAGGCCCCTGGGGGTCTGTGGGGCCTTTCGGGAGTCCCACGTGGGCGTCCCCGCCCTTGCTTGGTGAAGGACAGGCCCTCACGCTGTGCCTGAGCACCTGTCCTTTGGCTTTGATCTTAGTCCAGACCCAAAGCCTCACATATTATCTTTCAGATCATTCGGTGGGGGGAGGGGAGAGCAGCAAGAACAGCTGTCTGAAGTTGGGTCATTGTCTTCAGCAGCAGGTAAGGGGTAGACAAGCCACCGAGGTAACCCCACCCTCGTGTGGGGCCCAGAGAGTCAGAGGACTGAACTGGACTGCCCAGAGCAGGTCTTTCAGAGCCCCTGCCTTCGTCTGCTGGGGCTGAGGTCATAAGACACCACCGGGGCTTCAAATGACAGACATCTGTCTTCTCCCAGTTCTAGAGGCTGGAAGTCCATGACTGAGGCATCGGCAGGGTTGGTCCCCTCTCAGGGCTGGGAGGGAAGTGTCTGCTCCAGGCCTCTCTCCTTGGCTTGTAGATGGCTGTCTCCTACCTGTGTCTTCATGGTGTCTTCCTTTGTCTGTGACTGTGTCCAAATTTCCTCTTCTGATAAGGATACCAGTCAAATTGGATTAGGACCCACTTAATGACCTCATTTTAACTTAATTACCTCTTTAAAGAGTCTATCTCCAAATACGGCTACATTCAGAGGTCCTGGGGGTTAGGACTTCAACACATGAATTTCCAGTTTAGCCCCAAACAGGGTTCCAGGGACTCACAGTCCCTCTGGGGCTTGCCGATCTCAGGGGCAGAGCCTGCAGCCCTCTCCTGGGGACCCCCCACCTCTAGGCTGAGAGTCAGTGGTGGAGGAAGCAAGCATGTATCCAGGCCCAAGGAAAGCCCCTCAGTCTTGGAGTTGGGAGACTGTGGATCTGTGAGGTGAGCCTCCTCTCCAGCAGGCCACCAGTTAATCTTTCTAGTTTATCTGAAGCCTTTAAACCTTCTTTGGGTTGAGTTGTGAGGAGGCACCCCAGAGAGGAGCACACACCCTATCCCCACTTTACAGAGTATTAAAAGTGAGGGTCACTCAGGAAGCAGGAGAGCTGGGATTGGAACCCAGGCTGTCCAGCCCTGGAGATCAGGCTCTTACCCAAGGACCTTGGGAAAATATAAGGGATATTTTAAAATCTCAAAATGGGAAAGGCTTTTTAAAGCATGACACAAATCCAGAAATATTAAAAGAAAAGACTGATATATTTAATATCCTACAAGGAAACTCCTTCATGGCCAATAATAATAACAACAACAACAACCACAAAGCACAAAAATTCAGACAAAAGACAAAGGAAATACCAGGGAAAGCCATGTGTAATATATGACAATTAACCACTTTCCTTAAAATGTAATGAGTTCTTCCCAATCAATAAGAAAAAGTCTAATAACCCAAAGGAGAAATGGGGGGGGGGGAAAGAAAGAAAAGCTATGAATAGACAGCTCACAGAAAAAAAAATAGAAGTGGCTACTGACACGTGAAGAATCACTCAGGGATACTCACAGTTGAAGAAATGCAAGTCAAACTCTGAATCTCCATTTTTTTCACCTATCAGAGTGGCAAAATGGAGAAGTCTTACAAGTTCAGTACTGACGAAAGAGTGGGAAAGGGAAATTTTTCTATATTTTGGGAGGGAGTATAAACTAATGGAACAGGTTTTATAGGTGTCTAGCATCTGGAAGGATCTAAAGAAAAGTGGCATCGCAAATCTCACTCCTCTCAGCAATGCCACCACTAGCTATCTGCCCACAAACAGACTCCCCAATAGATGTCATTGCACCAGCCTTTGAAAATAGTAAAAACCTAGAGACAGCCTAAACGCCTCTGATAGGGCGATGGTTGGACAAATTACGCCCCCTCCCCCTGCAACAGAATTCCACGCAACCGTTAGAAGGAATGAGGTTGATTCATAAATTGTGGCATTGGGGTGGGAGTAGGGGTCATCTAGGATATATTGACATTTATTCTGGGAAAAGGTGAAGTGCTGGGCAGGGTGTAGAAGGATATGCTCTCATTTGTGTGAGAACATGAACTGAGAAAGGGAGAAGCACAGAGAGCAGGAAGACGTTTACCTTCCATTGTCTTGTCTCTGTGTTCCAGGATTCTCGGGATCCCCTTGAGGGTCTTGTTTAAACACAGCTTGCCAGGCCCACCCCCAGAGTGCTGATCCAGAAGGTCTGGGGTGGGCCCCTGAATGTACATTTTCAGCAAGTCTCCAGGAGCATCAGCTGGTCCAGGGACCACATGGAGAACCACTGCTGTAGTGTTTGAGTTATGGTACCATGTAGGGTATTGGTTTTAAAATTTTTAGAAATAATTTATCAAAATAATCCCTGGTCCAGGACCATGGCTAGTCTGCGCTCCTCTTCCCTGCAACATTTGCCGGTGATTAGTCGTCTTTGCCTTGTAGTCAGAAACTACCCACTGTGTCTAAACCCAGTCTCTGCTGCTTTAGTCTGCACCCTCTCTCCCCCAGTCGGGTCAGCAGCTCACAGGAAGGACAAGCCACATTCAGAACAAATCCACCACCACCTGCTGGGAGACAAGGAGCAGACGATGCCCCTCCAGCCGTCTCCTTGCTAAGATCAAAGCCCCAAAGCCCCTCACTGTTAGAGCAGCCTTTTTCTGGTTGTGTGATCACAGATCACAGGCTCAGCCTGCCCTCTCTTCCCACCAAGTCAGAGGAATGCAAAAAGGCAAGGTTGACACCTGTCCTCGTAGAAAGGTGCTGACTTCCCCGTGACAAGCAGGAAAACTCTCAAGACGAACTGCCATAAAACGAACAGCAAAGTCCCAGGCTGGGAAGAGAGGCGCTTGCTAGGGAGATGGGGTCATCCTTCAGGTCTGTTCTGTCTGATGAAGGTCATCTGGACCATCTCTGCTGCAATGAGGAGGTCAGGGTCCCCAGGATGGCCCCCAGGTCACCCCCAGGAGTGGGTGGCAGCAGCGGTGACCCAGATTCCCGGCCCAGATGTTAGGGTGCCCTCCTCACACCTAATAAATGGGATCTTGTCATGCCCACAGCCCCTCCCTCCCTGCGCCCCTGTGAGGCTGTCAGCCGTTGAGAGGCACGACCTGCAGAGCGCTCCGAACACCCACCTGACCGCATGCCTGCTGAGTGGACTGGCCCGTCCTCGGCCACACCTTCCCCTCGGATGCCCCTCGCAGGCCCCGCCCTTGTGCCTTCAGGGAACACCCTCATTTCCCTCCCTTCTCTCCCCCTCCCTGGCCACCGAGGCTGTGACCTTGTTCCCTCTCTCGACCTGTCCATTCTCGCTCCATTCTTGTTTTCAAAAGGGGGAAAAAGCATTTTGATTATGAAGCATTTTGAGGGCTGTTTAGGTTTACTGAGTGCTGGGCCTTTTGCTTGCCTTCCCTCCATTATTATCTCTTCCTGACAAGTGAAGAAGTGCTGATGAGGAAGGCCCGCGGCGACCAAGGTCAGACCCCCTGTGACCTCACAGGTTTCGTGGTCAGACCCCACGAACCCATGTCCCCTGCATCGGCAGGCGGACTCTCAACCACTGCGCCACCAGGCCATGGCCACCATGTGGAGCCTGAGGCAGGCACGCAGGGTGGAGCCCGCAGTGACAAGACCCCAGCTCAGAGGGGCTGGGCTGCCAGGCTGCAGAGCCAGGACTGTGAGAGGGAGACATGGGCGCCCGCCAGAAGCCACAGAGGAGAGGTGGATGAGAATGCAAGTCCCACCTGAGCAGGGATGGAGAGATGGTGAGAAACTCTGGAGGACGGAAGAGAGCGAGGCAGGGTTTATTGCCTGGCACTTTGACCAGACTTCTCACCCTTTCACTGTTCCCACAATGATCTCCTCGTTTGATTTGTAGAAGCACCAATGGGCAGGCAATGAAAGTCATGGAAACCGAGGCTCCAGGGCACAGGGATGTGTTGCAGGACACGTGGCTCATCCATAATGGCCTAAGGGAGCTTTTCCCAGTCGGTGTCTTCATCCCAATGGCACGGACCCTCAGATTGTGTCCTGGGCTTTAGGGGGCCGGGGCACCGGGTGGGGAGGAGCAGGAAGCCCTGTTGTGCCTGTGGGGGTCTGAGTGACCCTGCTGTGGAGTAAATGGCCAAGGAGAGGCACATCTGGCAAGTATCAGAGCGACCAGCCTGGCAGCCCGCAACACCTCTCCCTCCAGCCTCACCCCTGTATTTTGTTCCACGTAGCCCCTCTCCCCAGCTTCCCCGGCAGCTGGGCCCTGCATGTGATCAAGTTCACCAATGAGTTCCACATGGCAGGGGTCTGGCATGCTGGGGAAGGGCTGGTTCCAGACACAGTCACCGCCCTGTCTCCTGGCTGCTTCCTACTCTTCCTGCCTGAATGCAGAAGCGAAGTCCGGTCGGGGGTGGCCATCCGGTGACTCTGAGGATGACAGAGCCTGGAATTCAAAGGATCCTGTATCCCCGGTGTCCCCTCACGCAGCTCCACCAGCCGGTCTGCTCTGGCCTTGTGCTGGGAGAAAATGATACTCCTATCAGGCTAAGTGGCTGAGGCAGGTGTCGGGCAGGGGCAGCTGAACACAGGAGCCCCAAGTCCCAACAGTCATGGAGCCCATCGGAAAAGAAGTCTCCTTGATTACCCATGGACTTTGGTCTCGGATGTGGCTCCCAGGACCTGCCCCTTCCCCCACGGCACACCCCACCGCCTGTTCCCGAGGAGCTGGGAGAGACACCTCCCCACCCTGATTCTGCTCTTTCAGCCAATGTTCTATCCACCCAGCTAGGCATGCTGACGAAGGGCTCCCACATGAGCTCAGCTGTCAGGCGGACGGAGGGACATTCCAGCAATTCCTTACCTCTGTCCCACCACCCACAATGGTCAGTCCTGACCATCTCTATGTGGTCTCAGGGCAGCCCTGAGGTGACCAGGACAGTCATAGATGAAGTGATAGTTGATGAAGTGACCTGCTGGGGACACGTGGCTGGTGAATGGTGGAGAGGGACATGGAACCTGGTGTTCGTGACCTGAGGTTCTCAGAGGGGATTCCTCAACCCTACATCCAAATCTCCAGTGACAATGCTTACCTACTCTAGACCTGCTGAATTAGGATCTCTGGGGCAGGTGCCCACAGAATCTGCATCATCTGCACCCCAGAGCCCAGGGACCTCTCCCTCCGCTGAGCTGCCTCTCCAGGTGTAAGGGGCAGAGTTATGAGATGTCAGGTACAGCCTCCACCCAAGGACCGACCCTCTGGTCCCAGACAGTGACGCTGAGCCACTTTCTAGTGCTTCAGAAAGCAACTTCTTGGCTGGCAGGCAGTTGAAAATCCTGATGCCCAGGCTGGACTTCAGACCAATGAAATATGAATCTCTGGGGGTAGGACACAGGCATGGGCATTTTTTAAAGTTCCCCAGGTGATACTAAGGCAGAAAACCTCCTGTCTCCATGCTGTGCGGGTCTCCCTCAAACTAGAGGGCATCAGAATCCCCTGGAGAACTGTTAAACACAGCTGGCTGGGCCCCAACCCCAGAATTTCTGATTCATTAGGTCCCGGGAGGGCCCAAGAAATTGTACCTCCAAGTTCCCAGGTGGTGCTGCTGTTGCTGAGCTGGGGACCACACTGTGAGAACCACTGGAGTAAAAGAAAGAAGGAGCTGAGGAAAAGCTAAGGGTGGTTCCCATTTGGCCATTGTCAAGGTGTGACTTGCTCTAGTGAGCAGGTCCTATTAAGTGTTACTTTTGGCTCCCAAGGATGTGTTCTCCCAAATGTACCTGCTGAGAATGGGAACCTAACTCTTGTAACATAATTACCACCTTATAGATGGAGAATTGGGACCTTGCACCCAGAGCCCCCAGGGATGGTTGGGCAGTTTGTGCACTACACAAACCCAGGAACCGCCGTTCACATTAATGTGAGCTGTGCTTCCCTGTACTGTCAAGCGTAACAGACTTCCCACTCAAAGCTCAGAGTGTCACCATGGAGATTTTCACACGGTGCCTCAGAAATTCTGCACCTACATTTGTTTTAACTTGTCTCCCCTCTGCCCCTCGGCGTTTCCACAGGACTCTCCACCTCCCTAGTGGCCACCCACCCCAGGTGACCTGGGCTGGGCCTGATATGACTTCTGCGGTACGGGGCCTCTCCCCTACCCGGGGCAACCAGAGGCCCCCATCCTGGGAGCAGGTGTTCCTGGACCACTGTCTGCTCTGCCTAGCGGACCTTGGCACCAGCCTTGGGCTGGGGCAGGAGCTCCTGGCCTTCCTCCTCTGCCACTTCCTGCTGCTGATTATCCCTCCTCCACAGGAGATAAACCTGCATGAGGAATTTGTTTTCTCTGGTAACACATGCTGCGTCCAATAGAACTGCAGGCTGAGTCACCAGCGCCGGTTTCCTCTGAGCCCACCCCACCCTCCCCTACCCTATCCCCACACCCTGTGGCCTATTGCCTATTCGGGCTTCTCCCTTTCATGAGGCACTTCCTGGCGTGACATACGTGTCCTGTGTGCTTCTGTCTTGTGATTCGGGCCCAGCTGCCCCCACATTCCTTCCATGACACTTGGCCGGTGTGAGTGGGCACCCATGAGTGGGCTGGGGCATCTTATCGGAGGGTGTTCTGTTTGGGACCCAAGCACAGAGAGAGCTCGTGGGCCCAGGAGCCCGGCTGATAAGGGCAGAGGTCCACACCCTGCCTGCCAGCTTGCGACTCTGCAGGGAGAGAAGGCAGGTGGTAGGGGACCCAGGAGAGAGAGCATCCAACACACCACGGGGAGTGGGGTCTCTGCCAGGTATGAAGTAGTTGAGGAAGAATGTCGGAGCCAGCTGATGCCTCCTGTGTTTATATCTCCAGCCTGGTCCTCTCCCCCGACTTCCAGGCTCATAAATCCGACTGCCTCCTTCCCAAACTATCACTCCCAATTTCCACCCAAAAGGTACTCCTCCTAATACCTCAGCAACTCCATCCTTTCTTAGCTCAAGCCAAAAACTGTGATGATATCCTTGACACCTCACCTCTTGTAACCAACGCTTCAGCAAATCCAAACTGCCTTTTTCTTTGCACACCTGAATTTGTCCATGTGACTATGAAGTGTCACCAGTGACCCTGGCCAGGGCCATGTGGGCACCATGAGAGGCTCCCCTCCCTTTTTCCTTCTACCCCATGAACCTACAGTCAGTAGGCTTCTCTCCTGGGAGGAAAGCATTGCCCTCCAACCCCATCCACCAGGGCATAGGCAGCTCGCGGGGGCTTTCATGGTCCTGCTGAGACAGAGGGCTGGCAACATTCTTCTCCGAGCCCTGCACTTCGGGCAAGGCCTGGGGGAGCCCCATGGCTCGGCCAGCTCCAGGGGCTTCCTGAGAAGGGAGCTCATGGAGCTGTGCTCTGGCTGAGAGGGTCACCTTCCAGCAGACCTAGGTCTGGAGAGACCAGACCCCATTGTGGCCTGGACTGGTCAAGGCAGGGCAGCTCACTCAGCCTTAGCTAACCGACCAGCCAAGCGCTGACAGAGTGACGTCAGTCTCATTTTTGTGAAAAAGACAATCCTGTAGTTTGCTCAATCCCAGGATGGGAGGTGGGAGTGACAGGGGGCGAGGCGGTGCACAGGCCAGGTCCCCTGGCAGCAGCTGAACTTTGGGAGGTGCCACCAGCTTCAATTACTTGCTGCTGCCTTTAATTTCATGTTGAGAAGCCACAGGTGATGGAAAAAGAAATTGGTCCCCATGGGCCGAATGCTTTTCCGATCTGCAGTTATTAGCAGAGCTTCTGAAGGTGTCATGAACTGAACATGAGACAGCTGCCTCTGGAAGTGAGACCCACATGCAGTGTGGGAATAGTGGATGTGGGCTCAGGAGGAGAGATGCTTAGGAAAACATCTCTGCTAGCAAGGGATCTTTCTTTGAGAGTTCTGAACAGTTTTGTAACTCTCCTCCTCCCCTGGCAACCTCCTCACCTCTCCCTCCTTTCAAATCTCTCTGAAAGAGATGTACGTAATGTACGTAAAATGGAAAAAAATCATTTAGGAGGTCAAGGGAGCCCAGGATGGAGTGCAGACTGTGATGAAGCAATGTAACTGTATTACAAATGTGTAAACAACCTCCATGAAGGGAGGGAAGAAGGTAAATAAGTTTGGAAATAAATGGAAATTTTGTGAGTAAAGGCAAAAAGAACTGTGCATAAGCACTGTACTCTCATCGACGGTTGTTTCCCACAGAGGTATGGTATGGGTTAACAATTCTGAAACAAATATCTATGTATACTGGACTTGAACAATTAAGTAAATGGATGGTGAGTGTTGGAAACCAAGTTTCTCACTGTTGGAACGGGAGGTTACAGACAAGCAAGGGAGAAGCCCAGAATGATCCACGGGTGATGGATTAGAGTTGGAGAAAAATCAGTGGAAACGCATGCTTAGCCTAATATAGATACAAGTGGATACATATAGAAATACAGTATTTATAGATATGTGTATGTACACAGGTTAGTACACACAAACAGGTTTTTCTGCTCTCTCAGCTGAGAGGGCCTAGAAGTAATGACATCCCAGGATCATACCTAGTGCCCCGATCTTGGTTTCCAGTACCATTCTCCAATACAATTAATATCTTTGAGTCCATGCTGCTATTTAAAAAAAAATATTCAATACATAAATAAATGGAGAATACAGACAAATCTCCCATGCAGAAGAATTTCAAATAATTTGTGTAGATACTCTGCCTTCAGGGAGATGGAACATCACTCCTCACTGGGAATGAGGCTGTGCATAATGACTTCCTTTCCAAGAAGGACAGTATGGAAGGGGAGAGGTGGGGGGAGAGTAACTTTATAGTGGAGAAACCTGACAAACACCATCTCATCAAGGTGATCAAGGTTAACATCAACAATGAAAGATCATGTTGATAGTGTGTACTACTGACATGATGTGATAAGAATGGCACTTTAACTCTGTGATCTTCCTCCCTAAAACCCATAACCCCAATTTAATTATGAGAAAAACATCAGACAAATCCCATTTGAGGGACATTCTACAAAATATCTTACCTGTACTCCTCAAAATTGTCAGGGTCATCAAAAACAAAGAAAGTATGAGAAATCACAGAGAAGAGAATTCTAAGGAGATATTATGACTAAATGTAATGTGGTAACCCGAATGGAATCTCAGACAGAAAAAGGACATTAGGTAAAAACTAAAGAAATCTGAATAAAGTAAAGGCTTTAGTTAATAATAATATATCAGTATTGGTTCATTACCTGTGACAAATATATTATACTAATGTAAGATGTTGGATAATAAGGGAAACTGAGAGTGGGGCATATGGAAACTCTCTTTACTCTCTTCACAACTTTTCTGTAACAGTAAATCTATCCTAAAGTAAAAGGTTTATTTTTTAAAAGAAAGCAGGAGTGGTTATATTGTCAGATGAAGTATACCTCAAAGCAAAGGAAATTACCAGACACAGAGAAGCACATTATGTAATGACAAAAAGTTCTCCACCAAAAAGATAACAATCCTAAATGCGTATGCACCAAACAACAGAGCTACAAAAACATGAAGCAAAAACTGATAGAACTGAGTGGAGAAATAGATAAATCCATAATTATAGTTGGGGAATTTAGCATTCCTCTCTCAAAAGTTGATAGAGTAACTAGACATAAATCCAGCAAGAATATGAAAGAACTCAACAACATCATCAACTAACAGGATCTCATTGACATTTAGTAAGCATTCAAATCCACAACAGCAGAATATACATTCTTTACAATAGTCCATGGGACAAACACCAAGATAGACTATATTCTGGGCCATAAAATAAACCTCCACAAAATTAAAATAACTGAACTTATGTAGAGTGTGCATTGAGACCACAGTGGAATCAAACTCTAAATAATAAGAGAAAAAAAACAGAAAAATTGTCAAACCCTTTGAAGTTAAATACACTTTTAAGTAATCCATGTGTCAAAGAGGCAGTCTCAAGGAAAACTAAAACATATATTGAACTAAATAAAAATGAAAATGCAATATTTCAAAATCTGCCCTAAGGCATTACTGAGAGTGAAATTTGTATAACATTAAATGTTATATTAGATAAAATGAAAAGTCTCAAATCAATAATCTGAACTTCTTTCTCAAGAATATATGAAAAGAATATCAAAATAAACCCAAACCAAGCAGAAGACAGGAAATAAGTTAAGAGTATAAAGGAACGACATTGACAGAAGAAAAACAAAAGAGAAAATGTAGTGAAACCAGAAGCCTGATTCTTTTAAAAGATAAGTAAAATTGACCAATTTCTAGCAAGACTGAAAAGGAAAAAAAAAAAAATGAGACTCGAATTAACAATATCAAGAACAAAGCAGGGGAGACTTTCCTGGTGGTGCAGTGGTTAAGAATCCACCTGCCAATGCAGGGGACACAGTTTCGAGCCCTGGGCCGGGAAGATCCCACATGCCATGGAACAACTAGGCCCGTGCACCACCACAAAGAGTAGCCCCTGCTCGCCGCAACTAGAGAGAGCCCACATGCAGCAACGAAGACCCAACACAGTCAAAAATAAATAAATAAATTTATTTATTTTTAAAAAAAAGAACAAAGCAGGGAATGTCATTACAAACAATGCAGACATCAAAAGGATAACAAGGGATACCACAAACAACACAACAGACATATATTTAACAACTTAGATTAAATGAATCAATTTCTTAAAAAGAACAAATTACTACACCTCATCCAAAGTGAAATAGATCATTTGAATAGTCCTGTAACTATTAAGAAAAATGAATTCATAAGTTAAAAATTCCAAAAAAGAAATCTCCATGCCCAGACAGCTTCACAGGGAATTCTATCAGAACTTTAAAGAAGAATTAACACTAATTCCCCATAATCTCTTCCAGAAGAGAAGAACACTTCCCAGTTCATTTTATGAAGCTAGGACTACCTTGATACCAAAACCAGAAAACAACAGCATAAAAATAAAACTACAAACTAACATCACTCATAAATATAGATGCAAAAATCCTTAACAAAATTTTAGCACATAAAATGCAGCAAAATAGGAAAAGAATTATATATCATGACCAAAGAGAATTTATTCCAGATATGTAAGGCTGGTTCAAAATTTAAATCAATCAATGTTATTCATCATATCATCAGGCTAAAGGAGAAAAATTTTATGGTCATATCAATGGCCTCATAAAAAGCATTTGACAAAATACAATACTCATTCATGATTTTAAGAACTCTCAGAAAACTAGGAATAGTTTTTCTTGTACAAAAACAAGACCCATATATGTGCTGACTACCAGAGACCCACTTCAGACCTAGGGACACATTTAAACTGAAAGTGAGGGGATGGAAAAAGATATTCCATGCAAATGGAAATCCAAAGAAAGCTAATGATCAGGGGATCAATCCAAGAAGAAGATATAACAATTATAAATATATATGCACCTAACATAGGAGCACCTCAGTACATAAGACAACTGCTAACAGCTATAAAAGAGGAAATTGACAGTAACACAATAGTGGGGGACTTTAACACCTCACTTACGCCAATGGATAGATCAACAAAAATGAAAATAAATAAGGAAACAGAAGCTTTAAATGACACAATAGACCAGATAGATTTAATTTATATTTATAGGACATTCCATCCAAAAACAGCAGAATGCACTTTCCTCTCAAGTGTGCACAGAACATTCTCCAGGATAGATCACATCTTGGGTCACAAATCAAGCCTCAGTAAATTTAAGAAATTGAAATCATATCAAACATCTTTTCTTTTTTTTTTTTTTTTTTTTTGCAGTATGTGGGCCTCTCACTGTTGTGGCCTCTCCCGTTGTGGAGCACAGGCTCCGGACGCACAGGCCCAGCGGCCATGGCTCACGGGCCCAACCGCTCCGTGGCATGTGGGATCTTCCCAGACCGGGGCACGAACCCGTTTCCCCTGCATCGGCAGGCGGACTCTCAACCACTGCGCCACCAGGGAAGCCCTCAAACATCTTTTCTAACCACAACGCTATGAGATTAGAAATGAATTACTGGGAAAAAATGTAAAAAACACAAACACATGGAGGCTAAACAATATGTTACTAAATAACCAAGAGATCTCTGAAGAAATCAAAGAGGAAATCACAAAATACCTAGAGACAAATGACAATGAAAACACGATGATCCAAATCCTATGGGATGCAGAAAAAGCAGTTCTAAGAGGGAAGTTTATAGCTATACAAGCCTACTGCAAGAAACAAGAAAATCTCAAATAAACAATCTAACCTTACACCTAAAGGAACTAGAAAGAAGAGCAAACAAAACACAAAGTTAGCAGAAGGAAAGAAATAATAAAGATCAGAGCAGAAATAAATGAAATAGAAGCAAAGAAAACAATAGCAAAGATCAATAAAACTAAAAGCTGGTTCTTTGAGAAGATAAACAAAATTGATAAATCATTAGCCAGACTCATCAAGAAAAAGAGGGAGAGGACTCAAATCAATAAAATTAGAAATGAAAAAGGAGAGGTTACAACAGACACCACAGAAATACAAAACATCTTAAGAGACTACTACAAGCAACCCTATGCCAATAAAATGGACAACCTGGAAGAAATGGACAAATTCTTAAAAGGTGTAACCTTCCAAGACTGAACTACAAAGAAATAGAAAATATGAACAGACTAATCACAAGTTATGAAATTGAAACTGTGATTAAAAATCTTCCAACAAACAAAAGTCCAGGACCAGATGGCTTCACAGGTGAATTCTATCAAACATTTAGAGAAGAGCTAACACCCATCCTTCTCAAACTCTTCCAAAAAATTGCAAAGGAACACTCCCAAACTCATTCTATGAGGCCACGATCACCCTGGTACCAAAATCAGACAAAGATACTACAAAAAAAGAAAATTACAGACCAATATCACTGATGAATATAGATGCAAAAATCCTCAACAAAATACTAGCAAACAGAATCCAACAACACATTAAAAGGATCATACACCATGATCAAGTGGGGTTTATTCCAGGGATGCAAGGATTCTTCAATATACGCAAATCGATCAATGTGATACATCATGTTAACAAATTGAAGAATAAAAACCATATGATCATCTCAATATATGCAGAAAAAGAAAAAAATTATAAATATTTATGCACACGACATAGGAGCACATAAGGAATACATAAGGCAAATGCTAACAGCCATGAAAGGGGAAATCAACAGGAACACAATAATAGTAGGGGACTTTAACACACAACTTACACCATGGAGAGATCATCCAAACAGAAAATAAATAAGGAAACACAAGCTTTAAATGACACAATCGACCAGATAGTTTTAATTGATATCTAGATTTAATTGATATCTATAGGACATTCTACCCGAAAGTGGCAGAATACACTTTCTTCTCAAGTGCACATAGATCATTCTCCAGGATAGATCACATCTTGGGTCATAAGTCAAACCTCAGAAAATTTAAGAAAATTGAAATCATAACAAGCATCTTTTCTGACCACAATGCTATGAGACTGGAAATCAATTGCAGGAAAAAAACTGTGAAAAACACAAATACATGGAGGCTAATCAGTGCACTACAGAATAGCCAAGAGATCACTGAAGAAATCAAATAAGAAAAAAAAAAAGAAACAAAATGTAGAAACAACTGACAGTGAAAACAAGACAACCCAGGACCTATGGGATGCAGCAAAAGCAGTTCTAAGAGGGAAGTTTATAGCAATTCAATTGCACCTCAAAAAACAAGAAAAATCTCAAATAAGCAGTCTAACCTTACACCTAAAGCAACTAGAGAAAGAAGAACAAAGAAAACCCAAAGTCAGTAGAAGGAAAGAAATCATAAAAATCAGAGCAGAAATAAATGAAATAGAAATGAAGAAAACAATAGCAAAGATCAACAAAACTGAAAGTTGGGAAGTTGGGAAAGTTTGGGAAGATAAACATGGTCACCTAATCTATGACAAAGGAGGCAAGAATATACAGTGGAGAAAAGACAGTCTCTTCAATAAGTGGTGCTGGGAAAACTGGACAGCTACATGTAAAAAAATGAAATTAGAGCACTTCCTAACACCATACACAAAAATAAACTCCAAATGGATTAAAGACCTAAATGTAAGACCAGACACCATAAAATTCTTAGAGGAAAATGTAGGAAAAACACTCTTTGACATACACCACAGCAAGATCTTTTTTTACCCACCTCCTAGAGTAATGAAAATAAAAACAAAAATAAACAAATGGGACCTAATTAAACTTAAAATCTTTTGCAGAACACAGGAAACCATAAACAAGATGAAAAGACAACCCTTAGAATGGAAGAAAATATTTGCAAATGAAGCAACCGATAAAGTATTAATCTCCAAAATATACAAACAGCTCATGCAGCTCAATATCAGAAAAACAAAAAACCTAATTAAAAAATGAGTAGAAGACCTAAATAGACATTTCACTGAAGAAGACATATAGATGGCCAAGATGCACATGAAAAGATGCTCAAGACCACTAATTATTAGAGAAATGCAAATCAAAATTAAAACGAGGTATAACCTCACACCAGTCAGAATGGCCATTACCAAAAAATCTACAAATGATAAATGCTGGAGAGGGTGCGGAGGAAAGGGAACCCTCTTGCACTGTTGGTGGGAATGTAAATTGATGCAGCCACTATGGAGAACAGTATGGAGGTTCCTTAAAATACTAAAAATAGAACTATCATATGACCCAGCAATTCAACTACTGGGCATATACCCTGAGAAAACCATAATTCAAAAGGACACATGTACCCCAATGTTCATTGCAGCACTATTTACAATAGCCAGGACATGGAAGCAACCTAAGTGTCCATCATCAGATGAATGGATAAAGAAGATGTGGCACATATATACAATGGAATATTACTCCGCCATAAAAGGAAACGAAATTGAGTTATTTGTAGTGAGGTGGATGGACCTAGAGTCTGTCATACAGAGTGAAGTAAGTCAGAAAGAGAAAAACAAATACCATATGCTAACACATATATATGGAATCTAAAAAAAAATGGTTCTGAAGAACCTAGGAGCAGGACAGGAATAAAGACACAGATGCAGAGAATGGACTTGAGGACACAGGGAGGGGGAAGGGTAAGCTGAGACAAAGTGAGAGAGTGGCATGGACATATATACACTACCAAATGTAAAATAGATAGCTAGTGGGAAGCAGCCACATAGCTCAGGAGATCAGCTCGGTGCTTTGTGTCCACCTAGAAGGGTGGGATAGGGCAGTTGGGAGGGAGATGCAAGTGGGAGGAGATATGGGTATATATGTATATGTATAGCTGATTCACTTTGTTATAAAGCAGAAACTAACACACCATCGTAAAGCAATTATACTCAAATAAAGATATTAGAAAAAAAGATGTGCTACATATAAACAATGGAATATTACTCAGCCATAAAAAGGAGCGAAACTGGGTCATTTGTAGAGATGTAGATGGACCTAGAGTCTGTCAGACAGAGTGAAGTAAGCCAGAAAGAGAAAAATAAATATCGTATATTAGCACATATATGTGGAATCTAGAAAAATGATACAGGTGAACCTATTTCTAGAGCAGGAATAGAGAAGTAGATGTAGAGAACAGACATGTGGATACAGTGGGGGAAGGAGCTGGTGGGACGATTTGGGAAATTAGGTTTGACATAAATACTCTACCATGTGTAAAGTATATAGCTAGTGGGAACATGTTGTAGAGCACAGGAAGCTCAGCTCAGTGTTCTGTGATGACCTAGATGGGTGGGGTGGGAGAAAGGTCCAAGAAGGAGGGGATATAGGTATACATATAGCTGATTCACTTCATTGTACAGCAGAAAATAACACATCATTGTAAAGCAATTTTACTCTAATTTAAAAAATTGAATAATATTTAAAAACACTCAAAACTTAACAGTAAAACAAAGCAAAGCCAGCGCCAGTTAGAAGATGGCATGAAGAGACATTTCACCAAAGGTGTTCAACATCATTAGGCATATGGGAAAGGCAAATTAAAACCAGAAATATCACTACATACCTGTTAGAATGACTGAAATAAAAAATAGGGACAACACTAAATGTTAATAGAGAAACTCTGTCACTCATATGTTGCTGGTGGGAATGGAAAATTGTATGGTCACTCTGGAAAACAGTTTGGCAGTTTCTTATAAAACTAAACATAGAGAGGGGGAAGATGGCAGAAGAGTAAGACATGGAAATCACCTTCCTCCCCACAGATACATCAGAAATACATCTACACATGGAACATCTCCTACAGAACACCTTCTGAATGCTGGCAGAAGACCTCAGACCTCCCAAAAGGCAAGAAAATCCCCACGTACTTGGGTAGGGCAAAATAAAAAATAAACAGAGACAAAAGAATAGGGATGGGACCTGCACCAGTGGGAGGGAGCCGTGAAGGAGGAAAGGTTTCCACACCCTAGGAAGCCCCTTCGTGGGCGGAGACTGTGGGTGGCGGAGTGGGGGAGCTTTGGGGCTGCGGAGGAGAGCACAGCAACAGGGGTGCGCAGGGCAAAGCCGAGAGATTCCCGCACAGGATCGGTGCCGACCAGCACTCACCAGCCAGAGAGGCTTGTCTGCTCACCCGCCGGGGTGGGCGGGGCTGGGAGCTGAGGCTCAGGCTTTGGTTGGAGTGCAGGGAGAGGACTGAGGTTGGCGGCGTGAACACAGCCTGAAGGGGCTAGTGCACCGCGGCTAGCCAGGAGGGAGTCCAGGAAAAAGTCTGGACCTGCCAAAAAGGAAAGAGACTTTTTCTTCCCTCTATGTTTCCTGGTGCGCGAGGAGAGGGGATTAAGATCACCGCTTAAAGGAGCTCCAGAGACGGGTGTGAGCCGTGGCTAACAGCGCAGACCCCAGAGACGGGCATGAGATGCTAAGGATGCTGCTGCCGCCACCAAGAAGCCTGTGTGCGAGCACACATCACTCTCCACACCTCCCCTCCCGGGAGCCTGTGCAGCCCGCCACAGCCAGGGTCCCGTGATCCAGGGACAACTTCCCCAGGAGGACGCACGGCGTGCCTCAGGCTGGTGCAACGTCACGCCGGCCTCTGCCGCCACAAGCTCGCCCCGCACTCCGTACCCATCCCTCCCCACGGCCTGAGTGAGCCAGAGCCCCCAGATCAGCAGCTCCTTTAACCACGTCCTGTCTGAGCGAAGAACAGACGCCCTCCGGCGACCTACACGCAGAGGCGGGGCCAAATCCAAAGCTGAACCCCAGGAGCTGTGCGAACAAAGAAGAGAAAGGGAAAGCTCTCCCAGCAGCCTCAGGAGCAGCAGATTAAATCTCCACAATCAACTTGATGTACCCTGCATCTGTGGAATACATGAATAGACAACGAATCATCCCAAATTGAGGAGGTGGACTTTGAGAGCAACATTTATTATTTTTTCCCCTTTTCCTCTTTTTGTGAGTGTGTATGTGTATGCTTCTGTGTGAGATTGTGTCTGTATAGCTTTGCTTTCACCATTTGTCCTAGGATTCTATCCATCAGTTTTCTTTTTTTTACTTAAAATTTTTTTTCTTAATAATTATTTTTTATTTTAATAACTTTATTTTATTTTACCTTACTTTATTTTATATTCTTTTATCCTCTTTCTTTCTTTCCTTCTTTCTTTCTTTCTTCTACTTTTTCTCCCTTTTATTCTGAGCCATGTGGATGAAAGGTTCTTGGTGCTGCACCCAGAAGTCAGTGCTATGCCTCAGAGGTGAGAGAGACAACTTCAGGACACTGGTCCACAAGAGACCTCCCAGTTCCACGTAATATCAAATGGCGAAAATCTCCCAGAAGTCTCGGTCTCAACGCCAACACCCACCTTAATTCAACAACCAGCAAGCTACAGTGCTGGACACCCTATACCAAACAACTAGCAAGACAGGAACACAACCCCACCCATTAGCAGAGAGGCTGCCTAAAATCATAATAAGGCCACAGACTCCCCAAAACACAGCACCAGATGTGGACCTGCCCACAAGAAAGACAAGATCAAGCCTCATCCACCAGAACACAGGCACTAGTCCCCTCCACCAGGAAGCCTACACAACACACAGAACCAACTTTAGCCACTGGGGACAGA
This sequence comes from Mesoplodon densirostris, assembly GCF_025265405.1. NCBI lineage: Eukaryota > Metazoa > Chordata > Mammalia > Artiodactyla > Ziphiidae > Mesoplodon > Mesoplodon densirostris. Next base: position 108,287,339 of record NC_082664.1, read on the forward strand.
CACCAAAAACAACGGGAACTACGAACCTGCAGCCTGCAAAAAGGAGACTCCAAACACAGTAAGATAAGCAAAATGAGAAGACAGAAAAACACACAACAGATGAAGGAGCAAGATAAAAACCCACCAGACCTAACAAATGAAGAGAAAATAGGCAGTCTACTTGAAAAATAATTCAGAATAATGATAGTAAAGATGATCGATGGGCTTCCCTGGTGGCGCAGTGGTTGAGAGTCCACCTGCCGATGCAGGGCACACGGGTTCGTGCCTCGGTCCAGGAGAGTCCCACAGGCCAGGGAGGGGCTGGGCCCGTGAGCCATGGCTGCTGAGCCTGCGCGTCCGGAGCCTGTGCTCCGCAACGGGAGAGGCCACAACAGGGAGAGGCCCACGTACCGCAAAAAAAAAAAAAAAAAAAAAAAAAAAAGATGATCCAAAATCTTGGAAATAGAATAGAGAAAATGCAAGAAACATTTAACAATGACTTAGAAGAACTAAAGATGAAACAAGCAACGATGAACAACACAATAAATGAAATTTAAAATACTCTAGAAGGGACCAATAGCAGAATAACTGAGGCAGAAGAATGGATAAGTGACCTGGAAGATAAAATAGTGGAAATAACTACTGCAGAGCAGAATAAAGAAAAAAGATTGAAAAGAACTGAGGACAATCTCAGAGACCACTGAGACAACATTAAATGCACCAGCATTCGAATTATAGGGGTTCCAGAAGAAGAAGAGAAAAAGAAAGGGACTGAGAAAATATTTCAAGAGTTTATAGTTGAAAACTTCCCTAATATGGGAAAGGAAATAGTTAATCAAGTCCAGGAAGCACAAAGAGTCCCATACAGGATAAATCCAAGAAGAAACATGCAAAGACACATATTAATCAAACTGTCAAAAATTAAATACAAAGAAAACATATTAAAAGCAGCAAGGGAGGGCCTCCCTGGTGGCGCAAGTGGTTGAGAGTCCGCCTGCCGATGCAGGGGATGCGGGTTCGTGCCCCGGTCTGGGAGGATCCCATATGCCGCGGAGCGGCTGGGCCCGTGGGCCATGGCCGCTGAGCCTGCGCGTCCGGAGCCTGCGCGTCCGGAGCCTGTGCTCCGCAGCGGGGGAGGCCGCGACAGTGAGAGGCCCGCATACCGCAAAAAAAAAAAAAAAAAAAAAAAAAAGCAGCAAGGGAAAAACAACAAATAACACACAAGGGAATCCCCATAAGGTTAACAGCTGATCTTTCAGCAGAAACTCTGAAAGCCAGAAGGGACTGGCAGGGCATATTTAAAGTGATGAAGGAGAAAAACCTACAACCAAGATTACTCTACCAAGCAAGGATCTCAAAGCAAAGATTTGACAGAGAAATTTAAACCTTTACAGACAAGCAAAAGCTGAGAGAGTTCAGCACCACTAAACCAGCTTTACAACAAAGGATAAAGGATCTTCTCTAGGCGAGAAACACAAGAGAAGGAAAAGACCTATAATAACAAACACAAAACAATTAAGAAAATGGGAATAGGAACATACATATCTATAATTACCTTAAATGTAAATGGATTAAATGCTCCCACCAAAGGGCACAGACTGGCTGAATGGATACAAAAACAAGACCCAAATACATGCTGTCTACAAGAGACCCACTTCAGACCTAGAGACACATACAGACTGAAAGTGAGGGGATGGAAAAGATATTCCATGCAAATGGAAACCAAAAGAAGGCTGGAGTAACAATTCTCATATCAGAAAAAATATACTTTAAAATAAAGACTATTTGAAGAGACAAAGAAGGACACTACATAATGATCAAGGGATCGATCCAAGAAGCAGATATAACAATTGTAAATATTTATGCACCTAACATAGGAGCACCTCAATACATAAGGCAAATACTATGAGCCATAAAAGGGGAAATCGACAGTAACACATTCATAGTAGGGGACTTTAACACCCCACTTTCACCAATGGACAGATCATCCAAAATGGAAATAAATAAGGAAACACACGCTTTAAATGATACATTAAGCAAGATGGGCTTAACTGATATTTACAGGACATTCCATCCAAAAACAAAAGAATACACATTTTTCTCAAGTGCTCATGGAACATTCTCCAGGATAGATCATATCTTGGGTCACAAATCAAGCCTTGGTAAATTTAAGAAAATTGAAATTGTATCAAGTATCTTTTCTGACCACAACGCTATGAGACTAGATAGCAATTACAGGAAAAGATCTTTAAAAAATACAAGCACATGGAGGCTAAACAATACACTACTTAATATCGAAGTGATCACTGAAGCAATCAAAGAGGAAACCAAAAAATACGTAGAAACAAATGACAATGGAGACACAACGACGCAAAACCTATGGGATGCAGCAAAAGCAGTTCCAAGAGGGAAGTTTATAGCAATACAATCCTACCTTAAGAAACAGGAAACATCTCAAATAAACAACCTAACCTTGCACCTAAAGCAATTAGAGAAAGAAGAACAAAAACATCCCAAAGTTAGCAGAAGGAAAGAAATCATAACGATCAGATCAGAAATAAATGAAAAAGAAATGAAGGAAATGATAGCAAAGATCAATAAAACTAAAAACTGATTCTTAGAGAAGATAAAATTGATAAACCATTAGCCAGACTCATCATGAAAAAAAGGGAGAAGACTCAAATCAATAGAATTAGAAATGAAAAAGGAGAAGTAACAACTGACACTGCAGACATACAAAAGATCATGAGAGATTACTACAAGCAACTCTATGCCAATAAAATGGACAACCTGGAAGAAATGAACAAATTCTTAGAAATGCACAACCTGCCAAGGCTGAATCAGGAAGAAATAGAAAATATGAACAGACAAATCACAAGCACTGAAGTTGAAACTGTGATTAAAAACCTTCCAACAAGCAAAAGCCCAGGACCAGATGGCTTCACAGGTGAATTCTATCAAACATTTAGAGAAGAGATAACACCTATCCTTCTCAAACTCTTCCAAAATATAGCATAGGGAGGAACACTCCCAAACTCATTCTACGAGGCCACCATCACCCTGATACCAAAACCAGACAAGGATGTCACAAAAAAAGAAAACTACAGGCCAATATCATTGATGAATATAGATGCAAAAATCCTCAACAAAATACTAGCAAACAGAATCCAACAGCACATTAAAAGGATCATACACCACGATCAAGTGTGGTATATTCCAGGAATGCAAGGATTCTTCAATATATGCAAATCAATCAATGTGATACACCATATTAACAAATTGAAGGAAAAAACCATATGGTCACCTTAATAGATGCGGAGAAAGCTTTCGACAAAATTCAACATCCATTTATGACAAAAACCCTCCAGAAAGTAGGCATAGAGGGAACTTTCCTCAACATAATAAAGGTCATATATGACAAACCCACAGCCAACATTGTCCTCAATGGTGAAAAACTGAAAGCATTTCCACTAAGATCAGGAACAAGACAAGGTTGCCCACTCTCACCACTCTTATTCAACATAGTTTTGGAAGTTTTAGCCTCAGCAATCAGAGAAGAAAAGGACATAAAAGGAATCCAAATCTGAAAAGAAGAAGTAAAGCTGTCACTGTTTGCAGATGACATGATACTATACATAGAGAATCCCAAAGATGCTACCAGAAAACTACTAGAGCTAATCAATGAATTTGGTAAAGTAGCAGGATACAAAATTAATGCACAGAAATGTCTGGCATTCCTATACACTAATGATGAAAAATCTGAAAATGAAATCAAGAAAACACTCCCATTTATCAATGAAACAAACAAACAAAAATATCTAGGAATAAACCTACCTAAGGAGACAAAAGACCTGTATGCAGAAAATTATAAGACATTGATGAAAGAAATTAAAGATGATACAAATAGGTGGAGAGATATACCATGTTCTTGGATTGGAAGAATCAACATTGTGAAAATGACTCTACTACCCAAAGCAATTTACAGATTCAATGCAATCCCTATCAAACTACCACTGGCATTTTTCACAGAACTAGAACAAAAAATTTCACAATTTGTATGGAAACACAAAAGACCCCAATAGCCATAGCAATCTTGAGAACGAAAAATGGAGCTGAAGGAATCATGTTCCCTGACTTCAGACTATACTACAAAGGTACAGTAAGCAAGACAGTATGGTACTGGCACAAAAACAGAAAGATAGATCAATGGAACAGGATCGAATGCCCAGAGATAAATCCACGCACATATGGTCACCTTATCTTTGATAAAGGAGGCAGGAATGTACAGTGGAGAAAGGACCGCCTCTTCAATAAGTGGTGCTGGGAAAACTGGATAGGTACATGTAAAAGTATGAGATTAGATCACTCCCTAACACCATACACGAAAATAAACTCAAAATGGATTAAAGACCTAAATGTAAGACCAGAAACTCTCAAACTCTTAGAGGAAAACATAGGCAGAACACTCTATGACATAAATCACAGCAAGATCCTTTTTCACTCACATCCTAAAGAAATGGAAATAAAAACAAAGATAAACAAATGGGACCTAATGAAACTTCAAAGCTTTTGCACAGCAAAGGAAACCATAAACAAGACCAAAAGACAACCCTCAGAATGGGAGAAAATATTTGCAAATGAAGCGACTGACAAAGGATTAATCTCCAAAATTTATAAGCAGCTCATGCAGCTCAATAGCAAAAAAACAAACAACCCAATCCAAAAATGGGCAGAAGACCTAAATATACATTTCTCCACAGAAGATATACAGACTGCCAACAAACACATGAAAGAATGCTCAACATCATTAATCATTAGAGAAATGCAAATCAAAACTACAATGAGATATCATCTCACACCAGTCAGAATGGCCATCATCAAGAAATCTAGAAACAATACATGCTGGAGAGGGTGTGGAGAAAAGGGAACACTCTTGCACTGCTGGTGGGAATGTGAATTGGTACAGCCACTATGGAGAACAGTATGGAGGTTCCTTAAAAAACTAAAAATAGAACTACCATATGACCCAGTAATCCCACTACTAGGCATATACCCTGAGAAAACCATAATTCAAAAAGTGACATGTACCAAAATGTTCATAGCAGCTCTATTCACAATAGCCCGGAGCTGGAAACAACCTAAGTGTCCATCATCGGATGAATGGATAAAGAAGATGTGGCACATATATACAATGGAATATTACTCAGCCATAAAAAGAAACGAAACTGAGCTATTTGTAATGAGGTGGATAGACCTAGAGTCTGTCATACAGAGTGAAGTAAGTCAGAAAAAGAAAGACAAATACTGTATGCTAACACATATATATGGAATTTAAGGAAAAAAATGTCATGAAAAACCTAGGGGTAAAAAAAAAAAAAAAAAAAACCTAGGGGTAAAACAGGAATAAAGACACAGACCTACTTGAGAATAGACTTGACGATGTGGGGAGGGGGAAGGGTAAGCTGTGACAAAGCGAAAGAGAGGCATGGACATATATACACTACCAAACGTAAGGTAGATAGATAGTGGGAAGCAGCCGCATAGCACAGGGAGATCGGTTCGGTGCTTTGTGACCGCCTGGAGGGGTGGGATGGGGAGGGTGGGAGGTAGGGAGACGCAGGAAGGAAGGGATGTGGGAACAGATGTATATGTATGACTGATTCACTTTGTTATAAAGCAGAAACTAATAAAAAAAAAAAAAGAGTCATGTACCAAAACGTTCATTGCAGCTGTATTTACAATAGCCAGGAGATGGAAACAACCTAAGTGTCCATCATCAGATGAATGGATAAAGAAGATGTGGCACATATATACAATGGAATATTACTCAGCCGTAAAAAGAAACGAAATTGAGCTATTTGTAATGAGGTGGATGAACCTAGAGTCTGTCATACAGAGTGAAGTAAGTCAGAAAGAGAAAGACAAATACCGTATGCTAACACACATATATGGAATTTAAGAAAAAAAATGTCATGAAGAACCGAGGGGAAGACCGGAATAAAGACACAGACCTACTAGAGAATGGACTTGAGGATATGGGGAGGGGGAAGGGTAAGCTGTGACAAAGTGAGAGAGTGGCATGGACATATATACACTACCAAACTTAAAATAGATAGCTAGTGGGAAGCAGCCGCATAGCACAGGGAGATCAGCGCGGTGCTTTGTGACCACCTAGAGGGGTGGGATAGGGTGGGTGGGAGGGAGGGAGATGCAAGATGGAAGGGATATGGGAACATATGTATATGTATAACTGATTCACTTTGTTATAAAGCAGAAGCTAACACACCATTGAAAAGCAATTATACTCCAATAAAGACGTTAAAAAAAAAAAAACTAAACATACAACTGCCATACAACATTTGCACTCCTGGGCAATTATCCTAGAGAAATTAAATTTATATTCCCACAAAATTCCGTACAGAAATGTCTCTAGCATCTTCATTGGTAAAATCCGAAAACTGTAGATGTCCTTCAAAAGTGAATGATTAAATAAACTGTGGCAGATACATCCCATGGAACAGTTCTCAGCAATAAAAAGGAACAAACTACTGATACATCGGAGAACCTGCATGAATCTTCAGGGAATTAGGCTAAATGGAAAAAAAATCAACAATCCAGAAAACAAAATTTACATTCTTCATGCTTCCATTTGTATAACATTCTTCAAATGACAAAATTATAGAAATAGAAAATAGATTCATGGTTGCCAGGGGTAAAGGATGGGTTGGGGGAGGGAGTGGAGGTGAGGATGGGAGAGAAGTGGGTGTGGCTAAAAAAGGGCAAATAGAGGGACCCTTGTGGTGATGGAAATGTTCTGCATCTTGACTGTAGCAATGTCAATATCCTGGTGGTGATATTGTACTGACTGTAGTTTTGAAAGACGTCACCATCACCATCAGGAGAAACTGGGTAAAGTGTACATAATATTTCTCTGTATTATTTCTACAACTGCATGTGAATCTATAATTATCACAAAATAAAAACTGTAATAACAAATTTTTTTAAGGAAAGCGGTTTAAATGTCTATTGTTAGGAGCCTCGCTAAATGAACTACAAATCATTCGTATACTGTAAGACAAGCAGCTGTTACAAAGAAAGGGAATTCTAATGAAGGGGGCATCAGATCAGTTGGGTAAAAACAGCCAGGCATAGATGAGTGTGTATATGTTATTCTTTTTCCACGAAATGATATATTTGAAGTATGTTTGTAAATGTACGGAAAAAGTTTGGATAGATAAGCTGTAAAGTGTTAATAGTCATTCCTCATGGGGAAAGAGATTGGTTGGGAGACAAACTTTTACTTGTAACAACAAATTTGTGCTAAAAAAAAAAAAAAAGAAAACACTTCATTTTATAAATTAAGAAATTGAGGCTTAGCAGAGGTGAAAGCAATGGCCAGGGTCACCAAGCTGGGAAGAGGTTCAGTGCCTGGCTCCAAACTCAGACCTTCTGACTTAAATCCACAGTGGCCAAGGCAGGAAATTGGCAGGACAGCTCCTCCGGGCCTGCTGCTGTGCGCTGGACCCTCCTCAGATAAGGAGCTCTCTGGAGAGGAAAAACTTGGGACAAGGAAGATCTGCACGGATGTGGAGAACAGGAAATGGCGCCGGCTGGGATTTTCCTTCCTCTTGGTTCAGGCAGCACCAGGAACTCAGCAGAGGGGCAGGAGGGGCCAGCGAGCCTGGATTTCAGGAGACACCCAGCCACTGTGCCAGGCTCTGCAATGGGTTCTGGGCAGCCAAAGTGCCTGCTTTCCAGGATCTCACCATCCAGGCAGGAGACCAACGGCAGTCAAGTCACTAGGGTGCAGTGAGATCCTACAATCACAGGTGCTGGGGGCCTGGGAGAGCCTCAGAGAAGAGAACATGTTTGACCGGGGTCTTCAAAAACGATGAGTAAGAGTGAGCTTGGTAAAGCAAGAACAGGTGGTTTTCTCGATGAAAAGATCAGCATGGACCAAGGCATGGAGGTAGGTGATAACCTGTGGCTGAAACTGGAAGTGAGGGCATGAAGTCAGTCAGCAAGCTTGGGGTCCATGGTGACATTCTCTAGTTGGGAGCCATCGAAGATTTCTGCACTGGAGAGTCACCAGGTCGGTGTATGTTTCCAGAGGTGAGTTCTGGCAGCTTGGTGGAGGAGAAGGGGAAGAGACGGGGGACAGTTGGAGGGCCACTGCTGCAGCAGCTAAGGCACCATGTGATAAGGTAGAGGCCAGGGAATCAGAAAGGTAGGTATGGTTTGGAGAAATATATTAGAAATATATCTGAAGAATATTTTGTAGGCAGAATGAACAGGACTTGGTGTGGGGCACCTTTGTTGGTTTTTGGTCACCAAACAGCCATGGCCCTCTCTCTGGTCACAGGACCATGATTTCCCTTGGTGACATCTTGGAGAAGTTCTCAGCCAAAAGGCCCTGCCCACAACACTTTTTGAAAGGTAAAAACTATCTTTACCTTGTGTCCTGAGACTTTGACTCTTGAGAGAGGCAGACAAACATGAATAGAAATGCTGGACTCTGCCATCCACCCCCCACCCCCCCTTGCAGGGCCCTGAGTCTGTTTCTCCAGTCTTACTTCAAGCCCATGACCCTCCTTCTCTCTTCAGCCCCTTCCAAAGGGCTTTGGTAATGGGTGGGCTGTGGTCATGCTGGAGACAGGATGGAAGCCCCTTGGCTCTTCAGAATCTCGGAGAAGATTCTTGAGAAATTCCACTCGGCCCTGTGGGCTTCTTTCTTCATTCTCTCTATGTGGTCTGAGTTCTACTAGGTTTGAATCATCTATCAAAGCTGAAAAATTGAAGAGTTTCCATGGCCCAGACTCCCAGAATCTGTCTCAGATGGTGGCTTCAGGGGAATGTTATATCCCTTCCACTCTTTGAGGCACTGGGTCAGGATGTCGTGCATGACTATAAATGGATGGGCCTGTATAAATGTTTACGACACCCAATTCTCCCAAGTACCACACCTCAGTGGTAATGCCTTTGTCTCCTTGTGGATGGCACTAATTGCCATTAGGACTTTGGCTAAAAGTTGCCCTGGTGGGGAAGGGGCAGGGAGAACAATGTTGTTGCCCTTGGATGACCTCAGGTGGCAGCGGGGGGGACTGCGTTATACTGGGCACCTTCTACATGCCAGGAACTGAGCTAAGTGAACTAAGGCTCTAACATACATGATCTCAAGTTCTTACAACAACCCTGAGGGGAACATGCCACTTACTATCCCCATTTTACAGAAAAGAAGACCAAGATTTAGAAAGGTCAGGCTTTAGTAAGTGGCAGAGTGTAGGTAGGAATCCAGGAAAGTGCATCCAATTATGCACTTTCCACCACACCACATGGACCCCTATGGAAGGGAGGATTCAAGGGGAGAGGAAGTGATCTCAGTGCTCCAAGTCCTGCAGCGTGGCCCGGGCGAGGATGTCTGAGGCACATGTGGGAGAACCAAGCTTTGCATTGCATGAGAAAATGACAAGGCTGCAAAAGGCCACTCCAGATTCCTTACTAATAAAGTAAGTTGTAATAAAGAGAGAGAGAGAACCTGAGAACGTAGGGGTAGTCAAGTCGGGCCTCCTGCCTCCCAGGATTCCATCAAGTTGGTCCTGGCATCAGGGAAGCGAGGGCCATTTTAGTCTCTGGAGCAGGACACATCTCCTTTCAGTGTCCTCCCTGCTCAGTGATGCTGTTCTCTGAGTGCTGAACCCCTCCACCAACCCACCTACAGAAGAGGGCCCCTGGCAGCAGTATCTACACACACAACCCTGTCTCCCTGACCCCAGATGGTTGGACTAATTCGTTCTTGGGTGAAGCTGGTTGGTCCTGTAAAGAGAGGGAATATAAACTCAGGAGCTGCGCCGCAACCACCTTCCACCCACTACGTGCACAGGGCATCGCAGAAGATGGGCTGGTGGAAAGAAGCAGAGGCAAGTAAGACAGATAGGGAGTAGCTTTCTGCACTCTCGGCACCTTCTAGGCCTGGTTCCCACCTCTCTTGGGGCCCAGTTGTCCGATTTCATCTTGATTCGAAGACATCACCCAAATTCCTCCCAGTAAATTTCATAGGCTTGTTTGACCTGGGCTTCTGTCACTTTGGACAAAAGTGTCCTGGCAATCCCAGGTGAGAAGGATGCATCCTTTTGAATACTAGACTTTTGCTGCTCAAGGAGCCTCCCCAAGGATCCCAGAGGGGCTGAGGAGAGAAGGGACTAGTCTTATATCCAGTTGATGTTGAGATCCTCATTCCAACTCTAGGTGAAATGAAAGAGTTAAACTCCAAGGATGTTTATCACAATAATTGAGCCCTATCAGAATGAAGCAGGCATCACTCTCTCTATAACTGAACCTTTCAATGTCAACTCCAAGGACTCATACACAGCTTCTGGGTGTAATTCATCTGCCAAGACTGTTCGGTATTAACTCACTAATCTACATCTGACTAATGACTCAGGATTGTGTGTTGACCTTGACCTCACATAAAGGTTTTCATCATGCTGCCCTCCTAAACAGAGCAAGGATGGCAGGTGGCTGCCTTGTCATCACACTTGTTTCCCTCCACAACTGGACTCGCGTATTTAAAGCCTTCTGTTTTACCTTTGGCCAGTTTCCACAATCCTTCCTGGGAACCCGTTGTCTCTGGAGCTGGCTCTTCCAAGCCCTGCACTGTGACAGTGTGAAACCCTGTGCCCGGCAAGGAGACAGGCAAACCAGCCTTCACCTGGCTTCATGGGGTGGGCTGTCCCAAGAGCCCTGACTCCCCCGTACTGTCAGACCTCTGTTGTGTACAGAAGGAAGACCTGGGGGAGCCAATAGCTGCAAAAATCCAAGGGATGGGGAGTAAGAGGGAGGGGCAGGGCTGCTCTGCGTCCACCCCTCCTGCCCTCTTTTCTAGAGGAGTGATCAAGGGAGCACATATATTGCTGGCTGCAGCAAGGAGCCTCCCCCGTTTCCTGCTGGGTCCCAGAAATGGCCATGGTGCAAATGATCCCCAGCAGCTGCGAGCACCAGGGTTGCAGATCAATCCCCACCAGCACTGCTCATGCTGTGACCAGAGGCCCGAGGACCACCCTGGGTTCAGTGTGTGTAATCTCAAAGCAGAGACTTTGCCTTTTATTGGAAGCCCCACGCAAATCACAAGCTTCCAAAGGCATTTATGAAGTGCCTGTTTCTTCTTTGTCTGCTTCGATGATAGATCAAAGAGCTACATTTTAAAATTTCATTGACTGATTTATACCCTGCCCATTTCCAAAGCAGATGACAATAAAACCACAGGTACAAGTGTTGCCAGGAACATTTCCCCAATACAAAAGAGGGGAAAACAAGCAGAGAATTATGCCTAGCCTCAGCCTTTCAGGAAGGTAGAATCTAAGATTTCATTCTCTGGGTTGTCTTTAAACTTCCCCAAGATGTAAGGGCTACCGTCATTTCTTTCTGTAAAGCTCCTCCACCCGCATCAGAAGGGCTTCCCCTGCTTTGTGGCTGTGCTCCAGTCCCACTTAGAGGAATTGTTCTGTTGCAAGGTGGCCGGCTGCCGCCGAGGAGGCCGGGCGGGCTCTCTGCTGTCACTTTCCAGTCTTCTGCACGGCTGCCTCTGCCCTCTTGGCCACGGCTGCTTGTGTTTCTCAGCTGAGCCTCCATGCTGAGGACAGGTCTTCCAAGCCGTGCCCTGGCCTGGTTTGCAGTGCACTCTCATTGCACTAATGGAAATAAAGGTGAAGAAACAAGAGGGGACCCCCACCCCTGGCAGTTCACTGTGCCTGGCCCTGTGGGACACCAAGATGAATGCCACAAGCTATGCCTTTGGGGGAGGCAGACGCAGACCTGAGAGTGTCCAGAAGTGACAGGGGAAGAGGCAGGTGGTGGAAAGCACTGAGTGTGGGCTCCACAAGTTCCTGCGAGAGCCTGAGTGCAGGGACTACGGATGGGCAGGGCCGCTGTGCCGGCCTCGCGATGCGGGCTGTGAGGCCAGAGGGGGGCCTTATTTAAACTCCGTTCCCTGCTGTTGACTCTTCTTCAACCTTAAAAACAGGAGACACAAAAATTTCCTTTTGTGTCTCTCAGGGAACATGATGAAATCTGTGATCGGAAGAGGGGCCCAACTAATGTCCCTGCTGGGTCCTCCTGTTTTGTGGCCATTGCCGGAAGGCACGCAGAATGTGGGATTTGAACTTTGGGAACCAAAGTTCAAATCTGCCATTTGCTTATTGGGCCTCCATGAGTTCCATTTTCTCTTACTTATAAAATGGGGACAGGCAACAGCCACTGCCCAGAATCTTGGAACATTAAATGAAATAAAATCGTAAAAACGTATAAGTTAAAGGAAGCACATATATGTATGTATATGTGTTTATATAATTTGCATATACATGTATATGCACTCAGTGTCCCCTCCCTGCAGAGATTGGAGTGCCCAGACTGTGGCTCCCTGGACAGCTGCCCTGGGGCCTTCTTCTCTCCTCCCTCGCCCACCCCACCCCTGCCTGGCAGCAGCTGCCTCAGCACCCCTGAGGCCAACTGGGATGGGCAGCTGGTCCTGGACGGGCACTTGGAGGCCTGACTCTGGGCACAGTGCTCCCTGTGCAGGCCCCAGGCCTGGAATGCCTGCTCATGAAACCCTAGCCAGCTGACCTTTGGGACGCGGTGTGAAGCGAAGCCTGCTTATGCTTTGGAGGCCAGAATGCAGGGAGCATGGAGTGGTGGGAAATGACAGGTCACCCATCGCAGTGCACCAGTGTTACCCTGGCTTTAAAGCCATCTTCCTCCCAGCTTGCTGCATCCTCACCCCAAGCGCATTGCCGTGGGCATTGCCAGCTGTCAAATAATAATAATGTCGGCAGCGACGTTTACGGAGCTCCCACTGTGTGTGGCACAGGCGCTGTCCTGCTTCATGGTCGCTCTCTCTGGTCCCTCCTGCCTTGTTGCCTGCATCAGTCCCCTGGGCTGGACGCCCTCATCTTCCCAGCCTCAGCCCAAAACAGCAGAGCACAAGGGCTCACCAACCCACATCTCATCTTCTGTTTAGTATTTCCCTCCGCCTGACATGGTACATATGCACGCAGCTGTAGAGTGTCAGAATGTAAGTGCCAGGGGCGGACTAGGCCTGATATAAAGTGTCCTGAAAATAGGCATTGAATGAATGAATGGAAGAAGAAACAGAGGCTCAGAGAGGGCAAGTAACTTGCCAAAAGCCACAAAGCTAGAAAGTGGTGGAAAGTTTAAATTCCGTTGTCTCTGGCTATTGGAGACCCCGGTATCTGAACTGCCATCTCCACTCCTCCCTGCTCTTTAGAGGCTCCCTTCCCTTGCCCCACACACCTCTGCTGTCAACTGCACCCCTCCCCCATTCCCCACCCAGGGAGCATCAGGGGCCCCACCAGCCCAGCTTGTGGCCTTTCCTAACAGGACAAACCTGCAGAAGGAGAAAACGACCATGTCACCCATAAGAGGAGAGGGTTCAAGCAGGAACAGGAGAGAGCTTCATCCTGCTGGCTTCTTCCGAAACCCCGGGACCCCATGGACATCAGCCTTCAGAAGACAGGAGAGCTGGCTCTACCTGTCTTGCAGATTTGGAATCTAGGTCATTCTGCTGCCTCCCCTCCCCCTCTGGAAGACAAGCTGATTTCTCCTAGGGTCTCAGAGCGGGAGAGGGGACGACAAGAGAAAATGTTTTAGTGGGACCTACACCCTGTATGCTGCTGTCAGGAACATTTCATTTTGAAGCCAATATAATTTATGAGATGCAAATGGATTTAGCATATAAAAAAAAACTTGGAAAAGGTACAAAGTGCACCTCACACCCTTGCGCTGAGGCGTGTTTGAGGCTCCATTAATCATCTCAGACAAAAGAGATTTAATCTGAAGCTAGGCAGTCTAGGGAGCCCCGGCAGCGCTCCCCAAACCCCAGGGCTGGCCGGGAGCAGCGGGTGTTGGCTGCGGCTCCGGCCCTGGGTGCTCAGCACTTGTGCTGAGCCCTTGTCTGAGTCACGCAGTAGATGAAATTACAGAGGTTCCTGCACATGATGAATCAGAAAGCAGGATCAAGCCAAATATTTGGACAAGCCTTGCCCTGAGTGGAGCAGGAGGGAGACTGAGCAGCCAGCAGCCTCCTGCCAGCTGCCTGCCCAGAGATGGTTTCTGACAAAGTGCCGCCGAGGGGCAGGCTGCTGCTTAGAGGGGAATGAGCTCCGATCCATGAAGGCACCCTGCAGTCAGATCTTTTGGCCAGGCCAGCGCTGGGAAAGAGGCCCAGAAGCATCCCAGAACCCTGAGCTGTGATTCAGTCTCACCCTCAGAGGAGGGGGCTTGTGTGGGTGCAGCGTGCTGAGTTGGGGGGGAGGAGACACTTTGAGTCACGCCATCCGCCTTCTTTTCTGGGAGTCATCAGGGCGGCAGGCAGCGTTTCCTGCAGCAGTGAGCCGAGGAGACTACGCAGCCCTCCCGCCGCTCCTGCCTAGGCCGTGGTGGGGACGCAGGCGGACACGGTGGCCACAAAATGGGGAAGGAAGTGAAGCCCTACGCCCTGTGCCAAGGCTTTACTGCTGCGAGGACTTTCAGGAGAGGCTAACTGCCACCCTTTGCAGCTTCAAAGCTGGGAGTCTTCAAGGCTGTTCAGAGCAACAACAACAAACCAGTAATAACAATGCTACCCTAGGTTTGTCTGGAATCTTTATTAATTTTTTAAAGTTAACTTCTGAAAGAGCTCAACATTCTTGGGGTTATTTTAAGCTACATTCTCCCCTTTGCAGGGAAGCTCCCAGGAACTAAACCAGTCCGCATTGGAGAGAGCAGATAAATCCCTACAAGCAAAGAGTTGCTGTTGATGAATGGCAGGGATAGTGCCCATATGCTGTGGGCTGACTACGTGCTAGGCCCCAGCTCCGTGCTTCCCATGAGAATGTCCTGGGTGAGCCTCCCGAGAATCCCTACAAGGTGGGTGCTACTATTTTCCCATTTTGCAGATGAAGAAACAGGCGTGGGGAGGTTATATAACTGACCTAGACCATACAGGTAGAGACTGAACAGCCAGAATTTAAACCCAGGCAGTCAGACACCCGGATTATATTCTGCTTCACAGCAGCTCTCCCGGTTACAACCATCTGCAAAATGACCACGGGAACAGGGTCAAGTGATACCTACAGTTCTAACCCTCAACCAGGTGATCAGACCTTGAAAAGACCAGACATTATGGCTGCCTTTGGGATCCTGGCCTGCTCTCGGAACCTGAAGAAGGCTGAGGGGAGCTGGCTTCCTCAGAGGCCAGAGAGTCCTCATGGGTCAACCAGAGTCTAGCCCACGTGGGCCAGCCCTGCTTGCTCAGAGACAAGACTCAGCAAAAACCCTCCTACCCAGACATCCTCTGAGACAGCAAGGCTGCTGAGCTTGCTTCCGGAGAAGGTCTGCCTTCTGGAGTCAGGGAGCCCCAGCTCTGGCTCACTATCTGTGAGGCTGTTCCTATTCCTGTCGCTCCACAGAGCCTCAAAACTTGTGGCCTAAAAACCCTATTTTAGGGCTTCCCTGTTGGCGTAGTGGTTGAGAGTCCGCCTGCCGATGCAGGGGACACGGGTTCATGCCCCGGTCCGGGAAGATCCCACATGCCGCGGAGCGGCTGGGCCCCTGGGCCATGGCCGCTGAGCCTGCGCGTCCAGAGCCTGTGCTCCGCAACGGGAGAGGCCACAACAGTGAGAGGCCCGCGTACCGCAAAAAACAAAAACAAAAACAACCTATTTTATTATGCACATAGATTCCGTGGGTCGAGAATTCAGACAGAATTTAGTTACAAGTAAGAAGGGTCCACTTGCTCCATGATATCTGGGGTCTTGTCTGGGAACACTCAAAAATGTGGGTAAACCTGGGGGTGGGGGGATCTATAGCTGGTGGCGGGAATCATCTGGAGGTGTCTTGGCTCACGTGTCCGATGGTTGATGTTGGCTGTCAGCTGAAACCTCAGCAGGGCTGTCACCAGAATACATGCCTGTGGCCTCCTTCTGTGGCCTGGGCTTCCTAACAGCATGGAGGCCTCAGGGGAGTCTGCCTTCTTACACAACAACTGTATTTGTTTTCTATGCCTGCTGTAACAAAGTACCACAACCTCAGTAGCTTAGAACAACAAAAATGATTATCTCACAGTCTGGAGGATGGAAGTCCACATTCAAGGTGCTGTTAGGGTTGGTTCTCTCTGAGGAACGTGATCGAAGGATCTGTTCCAGGCCTCTCTCTTTGGCTTACAGATGGCTGTCTTCTTGTGTCTTCACACTGTCTTCTGTGTGTGTGTGTGTCTAAATTTCCGTAAGGATACCAGTCTTATTGGATTAGGAGCCAACCTACTGACTTCATTTTAACATGATTATCTCTACAAAGACCCTATTTCCAGGAGGTCACGTTCTGAGGTACTGAGAGTTAGCACTCCAACATATGAATTTGGGGGTACACAATTCAACCTATAACAACAACTTAGGGCTCCAAAGGCAAGTGTCCCAGGGGAACCAGGCAGAAGCCACATAGCCTCTTCTGAGTAGCCTTGGAAGTTGAGCTTCATTCTATTGATCACAAGCGAGTCATTAAGGTCAACCCAGATTCAAGGGGAGGGGGCAGAGACCCCACCTCTTAGGTGGAGGAAGGTCAGGAAACTTGTGGATTTTTTTTTTTTCCTGAGGTGGATATTATCTCTATTCTTCTTTTACAGGCAGAGAAAGTAAATTTTAGCATGCTGAGGTAGCCTGCTGGGGGTTTGACAGTCAGTGCATGGTGGAGCCAGGGTTGGATCTCAGTGTGGTAAGTTTTAGAACTCCCCCAGTGTCCTTGCACAGGTTAACTCAACCTCTGTAAGTGCCAAGTGGTGACAGTGATGCCCAATTCACAGAGTTGTTTTTAAGGACTGAATGAGGTGAGTTGTATAAAATGCCTGGCACAATGCAGGAGCTCAGTTAATGGTAGTTTTTCTCATCCTCCTCCTTCTTCTCCTTTTTCTTCTTCTTCTAATAAAATATAATTGACGTATAACATTATATTAGTTTTAGGTGTATAACATGATTTACTATGTGTATATATTGCAAAATGATCACCACAATACGACTAGTTAACGTCCATCACCTAGCATAATTAAATTATTTCTCTCATGATGAGAACTTTGAAGATATTCTTATCAGTATCATTAATCTTAGCTGTGGAAACATGATGCCAAGAGCTTTTGGGGGTAGGAGTAATGGAAAAACATCAGACTGAAAGTTAAAATCTCTGGATCTTAATTTCAGCTGTGGATGTTTACAACTGCTATCCTTTATTGCAGCCTTATGATGTATCCAGCCCGGAGCTGAGCATTTCCCCATTTGATCCCATTTAACCTTTACACCAGCTAGCGAGGTGCAGAGCTCAGATTTGAACCTAGGAGCCAATGCACTGAACCTCTATGCTACCCGCCCTCTGACCAACAATCTGTAAGATTTTTTCCAGCTATAAACATATGTAGCCTGTAGTAATCTCCTGACCCATGTAATAATCTCCTGACCCATGTAATAATGTAATGACTCATGTTCTCATGTGGCCAAAGAGGACTTTATTTTTCTATACCTGAACGTATTTCCTATCTTTAGGTTTCCTATTTCTCCCTGATAACAAAAATTATAACCTAGTCATTTTCATGAAAACCCAGTAGAATTCAGTGATTTCTCAATTTAGATTAAAGCTTGTTGCCATTTAGGGTTCTCTCCCTGAGATGACATCTCAGTTCTGCAGGGAAATACGGATCATTATGTCCAGGATATGCTTGGTTCATGATGGTGGTAGAGACAAAACTAGGTCTTCCTAAATCCTGTTTCATTTCCTCCATCTGAGCACACAGGAGGACTGCATTTCCCAACCTCCCCTGTAGTTAGGTTGGGGTCATGTGATTAGTTCTGGTCAAGGGTCTGTATGGGGAGATAAGGTATGCCATTTATTTGCTAAGGCAATGAAAAGCCCTCTGTATGACTTTCCAGTCCTCTTTTCTCCTGCTTGAGGCCACTCTGGAGGTCGTAACTAAGCATTTGGATCTCTGAGTCATCACTTGGAAGGGAGCTACCCAGGAGGAGGAGTAATGCATCAGAACTAAATGAAGGAGAAACAAACTTTCAAATACCAAGGTACTCTGTTTTGGGGTCTGTTTGTTACTGCAGCATAGCTACCCTATCCTGACCATAACAAGAGTCATCCTGTGCTGGCCCCCTCTGAGATACATACTGTTCAGTGTTGACTATCAACATTGATTTCCACTGGTATCTATTGAAGCAACCACCACTTCCTCATGTCAATGTCTATGGGATTGAATATACCTTTACCTGGCCTCTGGTTTGCATGGCTCAATCTGCCACTGATGACTGTTTTTGTCACACCCCCAGCAACACTTGGCCCACCAGCTTCTACTCTCTTCTTACTGTCATATCCATCACAGGGGCATACGAGGTTTTGGTTACTCTCCCAATCTCTGTAGGACTTCAGGTGATCCAAACCAGGCTCTTTCACTCAAGTATCCCCACATCCACTTGTTCTCAACTGCTCTCCTCCCAGGAAGCTGGTACAAGGTTTCCCTACCTTAGATTTCCCCAAACTCATCTAGTGGTTTTTTTTTTTTTTTAAATCTTCCCTTGATCCCGAGCCACCTTGGAAGGACAGGGAGAATCACAGGCTTCTCCCTTCAGACTCCTTCTCCCATGCCCTTAGCAACCTGAATCTGGTCTGCGTGGCAGGTGACTTATTTGGATTCTTCTCTTGTCCTCTTCCTTCTATTATTTGGGGGAATAAACTTTACGCTACAATTTCTTTAGAATACTTTAGTTTCTCTTTGAAACCCAGCAAACATTTCTTTTTCAAAAAGCCTCACTCTTTGTGATGGTTAATTTTATGTGTCAACTTGACTGGGTCCCAGGGTGCCCAGCCTCTTGGTCAAGCATTATTCTGGGTGTGTATGTAAGAATGTCTTGGATGATTAACATTGAATTGGAAGATTGAGTTAACTGTCCTCCCCCCACCCCCACCTTAAGGTGGGTGACCCTCATCCAATCAGTTGAAGACCTGAATAGAACGAAAAGCCTGAGGAAGATGGAGCTTCTCCAGCAGGACTGTTGGGCTGGGACACCAGTCTTGTTCTGCCCTCAGACTGGAAGTTACATCATTGTCTCTCCCGGTTCTCAGGCTTCAGACTCAGGCTAGAACTACACCATTGGCCCTCCTTGGTCTCCAGCTTGCTGACAGCAGATCTTGGGACTTCTCAGCCTCCATCATCACGTGAGCCAATTCCCCATGTAATTAGGAATTAAGTAATTATAATGTATTATATTTTACTATATCATATTATATTATATCACAGCATATTTTATGTGCTATTGGTCTGTATCTTTCTTTGGAGAACCCTAGCAAACACTCTTACAAAGCAAAATCCTAGATTTACATGATTATTTTCTCCTTTATAAGTTTTAAAAGTAGATTTTGAAACTTCAAAGCCAAGAATTTGATTCCTTGGTATTTGTATTCTGTTGCATTTTCTCTTTCTCAGGAAAAGGAGACCTCTGGAAGAACCAAGGCAATAAGAACATGCTAGGGGGTGGAAGGAGGATCCTTAATTTTTATCTCTGAACATAATTGTGCTGAATAATGAGGAACATTTGCATCATGCTGATGTGCTTTACTCCACTCACAGCTCACAACAGCCTGTCACGTAGAAATTACCCATCCTTGACAGGTAAGGAAGTTCAAGTGCCTAACCTAGGATCAAGTGACAATTCCTGGGCCTGGGGAGGGTGGTCTTTCTTCAGGGCATGTGTCAGCACAGCTAGAAAAAGAAGCCTCTACAAGGAGAAACCAAAGGCAAATACACGGAGCCAGTGCACGCCAGGGCAAGTTCCAAGTGTGTGGCTGTGCCCAGTGAAACCTCAAGGATCCTCAAGACCAGCGTGTTTACGGGCATCCACGCTACGGGATTCAAAGAGAGAAGAAGGTAAGCTCCAAGAGCATGGACCCTCTGTTCTAGGCAGTGCTGTGTCCCCGGGGTCCTAGAGCAGTGTCTGGCCCACAGCAGGCACTCAAATGGTATTTGTCCAATGAGTGAATGAAGGAAGAGAAAGAAATGGGACCTGCTCTCAGGTCCCTCATCATTGGCTGAGAAAACCAATTTCATGAAGAAGGAAAATAGGAGAGCAGATGAAGCACTAAACCAGGAGAAAGAAACTCTAAGCAAATAGGAATGCAGTGAAGAAAAACAATCAGTATGTGGGTAAGGCCACCTGCATATCATAAATGTCACATCTGTGTCACACAACTGAAGTGGCTCCAGGGTTGCCTCTGTATGACTTACAGAAATCATGATGACTGGGGGTTCTGTTTTCTGTGTAGCTGGTATGAGAACTCTTAAGGAGAGGCTCAATTTGTTGGGGAAAGTTTGTTTTTAAGCAAATTGGGATAGAGTGAGTCTAAAGGGTATACACAGAGGATGGCTGCTTCAGAAAGGGATAAATAATTGGGTATTTCTAAAACCTCACGAGGGAAAAGAAAGCAGGGTCAGACCCTGAAAGGAGATGGGTAGAGTGTGTCATAGGGGAAGGTGCTCCCGAGAAGAGTCTTTTGAGGCTTTTGTCAAGCAAAAAAAAATGTGTGCTATGTGATGTCCCTTCACTGAGGACCACTGACACCCCAGGGAGATGACAAAGGGCCTGGATAGGTTGGATTTCTGGTGGCAACAGTGAAGGATGCAGGACTTCTAGTTCCTGGTTGGAGTGGAGCTGAAACAGAGTCAAACACATGTGATCACACCTTTCCACAAGATTGGTGTGAGGGTTAATAAAGTCAGTACTTAGTGCCTAGG
Source organism: Mesoplodon densirostris (assembly GCF_025265405.1). Lineage (NCBI taxonomy): Eukaryota > Metazoa > Chordata > Mammalia > Artiodactyla > Ziphiidae > Mesoplodon > Mesoplodon densirostris. The sequence continues at coordinate 108,308,139 of NC_082664.1, forward strand.
ACATTTACCACCTGGACCAGGATGAGGTGAGATGGGGGGACTTAAAAAATTAGGTCCTGGAGGAACAGGAACTGAACATTAGTTCATTCTGTATAGTGTCTAACCAGTCAGGGAAAAACTCACGGCATAGATGCTGTCATTTTTTCAGGCTGTGCCCATGGCAGACATTGCTAATGGATTTCAGCACTTTCTCATCCAGGCCAGACTCACACTCAGAACCTTCTCAACATTGCACCCCAGGTAGCCACTACCAATGGAATGTTGATTTAGGAGAATAAGTCAATCCACCTTCCTTGGTCTGATCCAGAGGCCACAGACAGGCAGGCAGCTGATGAGCTGCGTGGGGACTGGAGATACAATGGGTTGTTTTTTTATCCCCTCACATAAGATTTGAATTAGCTGATGACATTTTTAACTGGGAAATTTCACATCAATATCCAGATTTCTGGCTTCTCTTGAAAAATTAGAGTGTCTGGCAACATTGCACTGTTGAGGAGCGGCTCTTCCCCCACACACCGTGAAGGGCTGTGTGCTGTGCAGTTTGCGGGTCCTCTGTTGGCCTTTTGGATTGCCCGCATCCCTGCCTCTCAGCCTAACCAGCTGAGCATGGGCAAGAGAGTGGCTCTGAAGGTGGCCCAAGTTCGAGTCCCACCTCTGCCCCTTACGCATCACATCGAGTGACTTTGGACAAGTCCCTTATCTTTACTGGGCCTTGACTTTCTCATTTGTGAAATGGGGGATAACAATAGTACTTACGTCATCAGGTGGTTGTGAAGATCAAATGAATTAGAACAGTGCCTAGCACACAGGAATCACTAAAACAAGCTTAGCTATCATTGTTAAGCCTTTGAAGTTTCTGTAAACACTGGAGAACCTGTCTACAAGTCCTGAGGAAATGAGGCGCAGAAGGGCCAGACAGTGTCCCCCCATGCAGGAGGACTTGGGGTCCTTGCTGGGGGCAGGTCTCTACCACCCACCCCAGGGCTTGGAAGCAGCTTTCTGTATCTACAGCATTCAGAACACTTGCAGTGTGGAGTATGTATTTGAGCTCAGGAAAAGGAAAGAAAACGCTTGTTATTTGACCTCACTGTTTTATGGGTAGGCCTGGAGGGTGCTCCTATCTGGGAGGAGTTACAAGATGAAGCTAATTAGTGTAGAAATGTTGGCTGGAATGTACACTCAGAGCCAGGGAAAGGGGTCCCCGGCTTCTCTAATGACATACTTTAATGGGGTGGAGATTCAAAAATACAAACGCACAAAAGCAAAAATAAACACGCAAGCAAAACCCAGCAGCACCAAGGCAAGCCTGAGAGGCAAACGTCAGCCACCTCTTACTTTTCAATCTGGGGGGCGCTCTTCATGCTGATGCTCAGTCTTCCCACCCACCCGAAATACCCTTCTGACCCACACCCCTCAGCCTGCGAACATCCCGCCGCAGCTCCGGGAAACCCAGAGCATCCACGTTGGCCTCTGAGACCACAGGGGACACTTGGTGAGGACGTGCCTGGGGTGGGGGCCTGGGTGGCACGTGGTGGGGTGAGTAGCAGCAGGGGGCACACACGGATTATTCAGTGAAAGGAGCAAATCTCCCCTCCCTGGGGAGACTGAGCCCAGACTGCTTTTGAACTGCATACCTTGTTTCCTCTCTCCTTGAGAGAAAAAAAAGGCCATTGGTTCTGCTCAAAATTCAGCCAAAGGGGTCCCTGAATGCCTGTAGGGCTTCTCATTTCTCCAGCTTTGCAAACCTCTGCTTTGGGTGTTTACAGGTGAGAGAGGGTAGATTTAGATACACCTGCGCTGGAGGGGAGGGGAGGGGAGGGGAGGGGAGAGACACTCCATGTGGAAGGACACAGGGGATGGGGGACCCCAGAATAACCAAGGAGCTCACACCTGGTGGAGGTGAGAGAAATGGAGAGAGAATAGATGTGAATCCTACAGACTCTCCAAACCTCCAATCCCTGGAAGCGCCCAGCCACCTTCTCCCATGTGCTCTGTGGGCCAGTGCCCCCAGCCTGGCCCTGCACGCAGCCCACGTCCCCAAACCCTGGCCCCAGGAATGAACTGCTCTGAGGTTGCCTAGGCCTATGGACCCCACCTTCCTCCTCTTTGCTCCTTCTGTATGTAATTCATGGCAGGAGGGACATGCCATGTCAAAATATTTTTCCTGGAGCAGGTTAGAGAGCTGTGGGCGGGGGAGAGAGGGGGCGGGCGTTTGCAAGTGGGCTCAGCAGTCTGGGAGGCGAGCGGCTTGCCAGCGTGCCAGGAAGCACTGTCGGCAGTGCATGCAGCCTGTGCTCCTGGCACACTGCCCAAGGGAAAAATCTGAACTTTCTATGCGGAGCTTCTGCGCCTGCGTGGGGCCTCACCCAGCTCCGAGGCCGATACCAGGGAAGCCAAGGGTCGGACTCTAGCTTTGAACCCCTCAGGGAGAGGAAGCAATCTCTTGGGCCAGGGTATTTGTAGTGGGTATAAAACTTACAGCTCAGATGTGCAGGAAAGTAACTTTCCTTATTTTCTACAGTAGAACTCAATTTATCGAAGAGTTTCATTTCTACTCAGCGGTGATGGGGGATGAACCTCATCCCTTCAGGAGAGCATGGTCACAGGAGTTTACAGTTTAGTCCAGTGAACTCAGGCTCTTTGGAGAGATGCTCAGTCTTTCCCGGTGGCACATGGAGTGTGGGGACGCCTGTGTACAATCTTGTCTGGGCCCTCTGGTTTGCACGGTGGCCTCCTTTGGCTGGCGGGAAGCCGGGCAAGCGCCCTCCCTCCTGGGATTCCTGCTGGGGGTCCCTATCGTTCCTCACTCCAGGAACAGGGAGGGGTGCAGAGGCCACACACTGAAGCCTCAGCTCTCTTACTCTCCCTCTCTCTTCAGACTCTTTCTCCAGCCCAAGAAAGTGGAATGGGCGCATTCCTGTGCGGCAGGAAAATTGCCCATATGTTACATCCTGCTCCTTTCCCATTTTACAGCTTAAAAACAAAACTCTCCATTACTATGAGGCTCCTAGAGTAGTCAAATTCACAGAGGCAGAAAGTAGAAGGGTGGGTGCCAGAGGCTGGGAGGAGAGGGGAGTGAGGAGTTGCTTAATTGCTTTAAAGTTTCCGTTTGGGAAGATGATAAAGTTCCGGAGAAGGATGGTGGTGATGGTTGCACAACGTTGTGCATGTACTTCATGTTACTGAACTGAAAATGGTTAGGATGGTAAAAATGAGTAAGATGGTGTATATTTTACCACAATAAAACCTCCATGTTTAGTCTTTCCGGATTTGGTTCTTAATATATAAAAAGATGCTTTGGGAATTTAGAATTTTTTCTCTCAAGTACCTGGCTCTTATCATTGAAAGACTCAGTCTGGAATGAGCTTCAAGAACCCATCCAGGTTGTCAAAAAAGGGACATCGTCTCTTTCTCTTTTTAATCCAACTATGAATTATCTTAATCCTCCCCTTGCTGCACCAGGAGGCCACTGATAAGGAAGTGTGAAAAAATTTAAAACTCATTAATTAGTTCTAGATGATATCTCCTATTATCATTAACCATGTGATAGATGTACTGGGTTGGTCAAGAGATTTGAATTTAGTCTTGTCTCTAAGACTGGTTGAGGCATAAGAGGGTCTCCCTGTGGTTCGCTGATGGGATCCCTGAGCTTTAAGAATGCAGAAAGAGGGGGCTTCCCTGGTGGTGCAGTGGTTGAGAGTCCGCCTGCCGATGCAGGGGACACGGGTTCGTGCCCCGGTCCAGGAAGATCCCACATGCCACAGAGTGGCTGGGCCCGTGAGCCATGGCCGCTGAGCCCGTGCGTCTGGAGCCTGTGCTCCGCAACGGGAGAGACCACAACAGTGAGAGGTCCACATACAGCAAAAAAAAAAAAAAAAAAAAAAAAGAATGCAGAGAAAGGCATAGGGTCTGGTAGCCAAAGTGGCAGCTAATCTCCTTATTTAGGTATTTAGAGCACCTCGCCCTTCTTTCATTCAGCACTGGAAATATGCCATCCCATAATCTGCTGACTTCTACAGTGTATTAGCTTCCTTTTCCTGCTGTGACAAATTACTGAAATTTAGTGGCTTAAAAGAGCACAAATTTATTATCTTGCAGTTCCAAAGGTCAGAAGTCTGAAATGGATCTCACGGGGCTAAAATTAAGGTGTCGGCAGGGATGCGTTCCTTCTGGAGGCTCCAGGGCAGAATCTGTTGTTTTGCCTTTTCCAGCCTCTAAAGGCTGCCCACATTCCTTAGCCCATGGCTCCTTTCCAGCAATCACGTCGCTGTGACCTCTGCTTCCATCATCACATCTCCTTCTCTGACTTCCTGCCTCCATCTTATAAGGACACTGGTGATTACACTGTGCTCACCTGGGGAATCCAGGATACTCATCTCAAAATGCTTAACTTAATCACATCTGCAACGTCCCTTTAGCCAAGGAAGGTAACTATTCCCAGATTCCAGGGATTAAGGCATGGATGTCTTTGGGGGGCCATTATTCTGCCTGCCATGCATAGTTTCTGTTGAAAAGCCAGCCGTACAACTTATAGTTACTCCCTTGCAGGTAATGACCCTTCTGCTAATAATTGCTTTTAAGATTTTATCTTTCTTTTTGGCTTTCAACTGTTTGACTCTGATGTGGCTAGGAGTGATTTCCTTTGTATTTATCCTGCTTGGGATTTGCTGAGTGTTTTTTTTTTTTAAAGAGTGGGTTGATTTTTTTTAATTGGTTTTAGAAAATTCTCAGACATTATCTCTTCAAGTATTGCTTCTGCCCATTCTATCTTCTCTCCCTCCAGGCCTCTAATGATGGCATGTTAGATGCCCTCAGTGTCCCGTGTATCTGTTCCACTGTCCTGCTCTTTCCATTCTCTCCTCTATTTCAGCTGGAATGTTTCTTCTTGGCCCCTCTTTGAGTTCACACATTGAGTCCTCTGTGTCCGTCTGCTGTTAAATCCAACCAAGAGGTATTGATTTCAGATACTCTCTTTTACAATTCTAGAATGCCCATCTAATTATTTTATAGATTCCAATTTTCTGTTAAATTCTCTTTTTATCCATTTTGTCCATCTCTCCCTCTACCTTATTTAATGTATTTATCATAGTTATTTTAAAGTCTTTAACTGCTAACTCCAAAGTCCTTGGCCACTTCTATACTCTGTTTTTTATTTTTGGTCATTGTTTCCTGTCTCTCAAGTTTTTAATGTGTGCTGGACATTGTGTATAAAAGAACTCTAGGGCTTTCCTGGTGGCGCAGTGGTTGAGAGTCCGCCTGCTGATGCGGGGGACGCGGGTTCGTGCCCCGGTCCGGGAGGATCCCGCGTGCCGCGGAGCGGCTGGGCCCGTGGGCCGTGGCCGCTGGGCCTGCGTGTTCGGAGCCTGTGCTCCGCAGCGGGAGAGGCCGCAGCGGTGAGAGGCCCGCATACTGGGGAAAAAAAAAAAGAACTCTAGAGGATGCAGAAGACTCGCCCTTTCCTCCACTCAGATTCTGGGGCTAACTACCTCAGTCCACAAGGAACTGAGCTGGGTTGGGGCTGGGCTGCAGGTTTAATTAGACTCCCTGCACCACTGGTTTAATCCTGTTCCTCAGGTGAGACTCTCCCAGACGTTTTACTGAAAGCCTGTCAGGTCTGTGCCCTCAGCCTGGAAAGGGTCTTCCTTCTCTCATATTCTAGGTTACCTAGTCTTCATTGCATACAGCTCTCCAAGGTCTTTTCAAGTATGATTGTTCCAATTTATTTGTTTTTTCTTTACTTGTTGCAACAGCAGTATTGCCTGCTACTACCTACTACGTCTTTCTAGGAAGTGAAACTCCCTTCCTCTACACTTCCAAACAGCAAAAGGTGAAAACATCTGTGGAAAAACAAGGTCATGAAGAAGACAAGGGAGGAAATGGGTGGTGGTTTCTCCAGAGAATTAGAAGAGGACCCTCTTTTTTTTTAAAAGTCTTTTATTGAATTTGCTACAATATTACTTCTGTTTTGGTCTTTTGGCTGCAAGGCATGTGGGATCTTAGCTCCCCGACCAGGGATCGAACGTGCACCCCCTGTATTGGAAGGCGAAGCCTTAACCACTGGACTGCCAGGGAAGTCCCTGGCCCTCTATTTTGAGGTCGTTGAGAGGGTCCAAGAAATAGTACCCTTCTTTTTCACCCACGTTCTGAAATATAAAGCCAGGAAGATGGTTCCACTGTGATGAGTCTGGACAGAATTGGAAAGATGATGCAGGTGTGGCGGTAGGACAGACATGAAGGAAAGCAGAAGAGGACAGGAGGACTGGATGGGAAAGAGACGTGGAGCCTGGAGGAGCCCTTGGAGCTGAAGGCTGGGGTTGCAGGGACTGTCAGCCTTTGGATGTGGCAGGGGAACTGGGAGGGCAGCCTCGATGCTGGGTAAATAGGTCCAGAGTTTTCATTGCTGCAATCCTGATCCTCCATGGCTATGACCTCAGGGGATCATTTTGAAACTCAGATCTGACCAAGTCCAGTCAACAACCTTGGACATTTCTTCATCGTCTTCAAGGGGAAGAATAACCTCTTTGGCCTGACTTTCCAGGCTCCTCTCTGTAATCCAACCTGCTTTTCCAGCCTCATCCTCCATCATTCTCACCTTGTCCCCATTCCACGTCTGGCCTCAATACAGGGCTCTCCTCTGACACTGATCCCACGGCAGAGCAAGGTGGGGCAGACTAAGGCTGGTAGCTCTGGAAAGGCCAGGCTTGCCAAGGGAACCACTGAGGGGGTTGGTCCTGAGGCCACGCCAGGCCATATTCCAAGCAATATTTAGAAAGGAGGATGCAAGCTTGGAGCCTAGAGACAAAGATGAGGGAGGGGCCAAACAGATCAGAAAGAACAGCGTAAGGATGGGCTGGGAAGTGGCCCAATCCAGGAATGACTCCTGCAGAAGGTGGCTTCCAGCCACAGCATCCCTTCCAGATTAGGCTTACCTACTGCTACCTGGACCACAGCTGTGACCACCCATGGGCCTCCATGCCCTCTGATGTCACCACCCCTTTCCTCTGCCTGTGTGGCCTGCTGGAGTACCTTCCCTCACTCAATGAGCTGGCTCATCCTTGGAGGCTCAGCTGGTCCCTGATATCACCACAGCACTTGTCCCAGGCCTCCTAGGTGCCCGTAGGTGAGTCTGTGCTCTCCACTATCTCAGAGAGCACAAAGCAGACCCACTCGTCCCCCAGCCTGTACCCGAGACGCAAGGGAAGCTGAGAAATGGATTTTTAAAAATTCAACAGTGGAAAATATAGAAGTGCAGGGTGGACTGTAATCTGTCGTTCACTATATCAGATTATTAGCTTCCCCTGAGCAATCACAATCACCTGGGCTTGTGGCCGGAACTGTGAAGACAGTGCCACCAGCCCAGGTGAGCCTTGCCCCGCAGGTGGCTCATGATCTCACATGTGGAGAGATGCCCCACCTCCCCCAGGAGCCCTTTGTCTTCAACCAAGAGCTGCTATCAGCCCTGCAGGGGCACCACTGTGTCTGGTGGGTTTGCTTCTCTGCAGACTCCCACTCTACCACCTCAGGACTGTAGGCCATGCAGTCATGGGGACTGAGAGGGTCTCACCTTACAAGCTGACTTCTTGGGAGCCCGTCCACAGGTCAGTGGCCTGAGCCATTACTCCACGCAGGCGCTTTGCCCACTGGCCTCCTTCAGCCATGTCCAGGGAGGCTAGCTTCCTCTCAGGAGTGGGGCCTTGCTGCTGCTGTCAGCAGATGGGACCAGGCCGGGGGGACGGCCCCTCACCAAGGACTCAGGAACCTTAGGTGAACAACAGAAAAGTAAGAAGTTCTAAGGAGATGGGCTGGACTCCAGGGCAGCCTCCACCTCCAGCAGGGGAGAGCCTGCCGCAGGGCTCAGCAGGTGGACCGAGGATGCTATTTGTTTCCCAGATGGGGCCCAGCAGGAAGGATGGCAAGCCCTGGCCTCCAGCCCCAGGCAGGCCCAGCCTCACAAAGACCCCCAACGGAGCTTGGCAGTGGGGACAGGGACTGCATGGGGACAAGGCCTGGCTTGGTGGACTTCCCTTTTTGCCAGCTGGGGTGGGGAGCAAGCCTCGGGTTTGACTGGTGCTGGGTCGGTAAATATTTGGAGAAAGTGAGCATCGGAAATTTCTACAGTAAAGTAGGCAGGGGCTCTGAACCATTGAGATTTGGACACTGATATTGGAGACCTTTGTCCCTTGGGGCTGGTGACATGTGTGCACTGATTCTGTGGAAAGGGCCACTGCCCTGGGATCTGGTACACAAAGGAACCTCCACGCAGAACCACAGGCTGACGAGAGGGAAGAGCTGCCATTGTGCTTTCGGCAGGAGGGGCAGAGGGGACTCAGCCCACTTTTAACAAAGTGAAAGAGCCCACGGCCACCTCCTGTGCAGAGAGGGCCAGGGCCACGTGAGGGTGGCTGCCGCCAGACTGGAGAAACAAGGAGACCAGTCTGATCCTTCAAAACAAGGAGACATCCACATTGGTAACTGAGATGAGAGGAGAACTGCATTATTTATGAAATAGCTCAGCCCAGAGTTAACAAGGAAGAAGGAGGCCTTTAGAGGGGAAAGTGGTTTCCAAAGCATCCGTATTTCACTGAAAAAAACACACACCAACTATGATTTAGGGTGTGCTGAGGTTTAGAACCGGAGATGACTCTAGTGCAGTTAGACCATGGGAGAGGGGTTGAGGGTGTGGTCAGGGGAGGCAGAGGGACAGAGAGTGGGCGAGGGGATGGGGGTTGATCCTGCAGGCTCCCTGTGGGAGGCGGGCACATACAGGGGACACTCCCTGGGCATAAAGGAGAGTGTGTGTGCATGGATGTGTGTGTGTGCCCGGTGTGTGTGAATACACTTTGAATGGATCAAGGGACAGAGGGAAGGTGCACCCCCAAAGATGCAGAGCCTTCTGGGACTTGCATGTTAATTCTGTTTGCCTGGCTAATCTGCTGTAAGAACTTGGGCAAAGACTCTGAGAAAAGGGTATTTTTCATCTATTTTTTTAAATTAAGGTATAATAAATTAAGGTATAAAGTGTTCAATTTGATGAGGTTTGGTCATTGTATATGCCTATGTGACAGCCACCATGGTTGTTTCAAACAACATATAGAACATACCCATCACCCAGAAAGTGCCCTCATGCACCTGATCACTTTTTGACTTCTATCCACGTAGATCAGTTTGCCTGTCCTAGAAATTCATATAAATGGAGTTGTACAGTATATGCTCTTTTGGGTCTGGCTTCTTTCACTCAGCATAATGTTTTTGAAATTCACCCATGTTGTGGGTTTAACAGTAAGTGGTCCTTTTTATTGCGAGTAATATTCCATTAAATGGATATCCCATATTTTGTTTGTCTGTTTGGTTGATTCTTATGAATATGACTACTATAAGTATTCATGTTCAAGTCTCTGTGCAGACATATGTTTTCATTTCTTTTGGGTTGGCACCTAGGAGTTTAATTGCGGAGTCATATGTGGATGCATGTTTCTCACTGTGAGAGGCTGCAGAACAGGTGTCCATGCACTGGATGGGGTTCCAGTTGGCTCACATACTTCCCAGCATCCACTGTACTTTATTTTATTCAGTCTAGTGGATGTGAAATGGTATCTCATTGTAGTTTTCATTTTCATTTTCTAATAATGACTGATGCACCTTTTCATGTGCTTATTGGCCATTCATGTATCTTGTTCGTGAGATGCCTGTTGAACTCCTTTGCGCATTTAGAAATTGGGCTTTTCATCTTTTTTTTGTTGTTGATTTACAGGCATTCTTGATATATTCTAGACCCTCCAAGGTTTTTCAAAGTAAAACAGCAGCTACTAGTCATGTGACCTCTGTTGCTTTGGCTGAATAATGCCACCTCTCCCTCCCGCTTCATATCATATCCTTTGGGTGGTATACTGGGTTTAAAATGCCTCCACTGTGATCTCATGGTGGAAATGCTAAATTCTTCTTAATCAAACTTGGCTGCCTTTCAAGGCTCTATTCTATGGAAAGTAGAAAACAAAACAAATGAACAAACAAAAGCCATCTTACTGTTTCAAAGTAAACTCCCATTTAAAGACTTAATCTCTTTCTCATAATTACTCAGGCAATTCAGGATTTAACTAAGTTAAAGTCCCTTTCATATTTCTATCCTCTCAAAAGTCTTCCTGTCCCCACAAAGGATGGTCAAGAAGTTGTTTCCGTTCCCCATGGCAGCAGGGTAAGCCCTCCTGGTCTACTCCCTGTCCTCCAGGTTCAAGTCAGACTGTGTGAGAGGCATGTGGGGTCAGCCATGGTCCCTGGAGGCCAGCTCCATCCCTGGACCCACACTACTACTGACCACAACCATGCCTTGACCTCAGCTATAGGGTCTTGTCTCCTAACAGGCAACTGTATTCCTCTCCCTCCACCCTCTTAGCACTGCTGTTCCCACTCCCAACCTACACAGAACATGTAGGATCTCACGCAAGACACTCACCGGCTCCAGGGAACCTGGCCTACGGCATCTCAGACTCCCTCTCCACCTAAACATGCCACACCAGCATAACCCTTCTACTGAAGCCACCCATGTGGGTGTAGGTCACCCTGCAGGGTGCTTTCAGCCTGGAATTCTAAACCAAAAGTGGAGCACAAGCTTGTGGATTCTTCCTCAGGCCATCTGCTATCTCCTGCCCTGGCTACATCGTCTTCATCTAATTTTGATGACTAAAAACGTCTCTAATGTCTGACCCCCACATCCCAGCCCAAGAAGAGCTGTTCCCTTTCCTGTGGGGCTGGGAACAGCTCTTAGGTTATGCTGCCCATTCTTCCCTATTCTAGTAAAAACTCCATGTTCATCCTCCAAGATTGTTATATTTAAAAGATATCTATTTGAATTTAGGAAAACCTTTCTTCTCTCAATGGCCTGATCTTGCCATTGAAAACTTAACTTTCAAGACTATTGTTTTGGAGCTTGTTTGGACACGTGAAGCTGAACATCCTCCTTTCACGCCCAGTTTCTCCTCTCTCCTGCATCCCAGCTACCACTCAAAGTGTTGGAAACCATGGCTAAAGAAGGAAAAATCACAAATAAGGAGTGGAAAAAGAAAGCACATTAGTATTATTCAAGGATTAATCTTAACACACATTTAAGTGGCAACTAGGAAAGACTTATCTTTCCTTCAAAAAAGTCATGTATTCCCACACTCGGCTCCAGCTTTAGTTCCCACTCGGCCCTCCTACGTTGGACAGGCCACTAGACATTCCAAGGCTTTTGGCTCTCAAATCCCCTTCTTGGCTCCTGTTCATGGTAGCTCTGCACCCAACATTGCTCCACTTCATGCAAGGATTTTCTCTAGTATCCAGCTCCATGGGACCCATCCATCCTGGGCAACAAAAGGGCGGGATATAGACCCCGAGGGAAGGCACTCCTGAGATCCTCATTTCTTGATAATGCAGGTGAGCCTAAATAAATTTAGACAGGGCACATTGTGACAGCCAGCCTACTACACTGCTCTTGTGTAGTATCCTCCTACAATGCATCAGTGTTGGTCGGTGTGACTGATAGAATAAGGCCCAGTGATAGTATGTCATTTCTGAATCTAGGTTTTAAAACATGGTGGCTTCTGCCCGTCTCACTTGGGTCACTCACTCTGGGGGAAGCCAGCTGCCATGTTGTGAGGACACGCAGGCAGTGCTATGGAAAATTTTACATGGCAAGACACATGAGTGAGCCATCTTGGAAGCAAGCCCAGAATCACAGCAGCAGTCTAGTGTGGTAGACAGGGCTTCTCCATCTAGATCCAGCAGCTCATAGAGGAGGAGGTAGAGGCTGCAATAGGTTGGATGATCCATCAAAGTCACACATCTGGTCAGTGCCCAAGCCACACCTTGACTCATAGCCCCATTTTAGAGAAATGGATTGGTCTTCAGCTCACAGTGTTTCTCAGACTTCACCATTAACACTCCCTGTGCCCTAGATTCTCCATGCCGTGGAGCCTGGTCATCAGGAGAGCCCAGGACATCCTGTGGTGGGAGGCAGGGACTAGGGTGGGGGTGCTGGGCACTCCAGGTTGAGGAGACAATGTGGCTAAAGGCACAGTGGTGAGAAAACGTACAGCATTTTTGGAGATGAGCAAGTTGCCCACTGCAGTGGAAGGCTGGTGCCTCATGAGAGGGTTCCTTGAATATGGTACAAAGTGAGGCTTCCTGGAGCAAGCTGAGCCTACCTAGGGCCTGCACCAAGACCCTGGCCTCAAGTTCACAACAGGCAGGGTGTCTGTCCTCAAAAGTGGAGGGTACCAAGCAGCAGACACCCTGGGAGGATGTGTATCATCAGCCCGAGCATTGTGGGGTCCAAGGAAGATGCCATTAAAGCAAGAGGCAGAGTGAGGGCAAACTGTCCACTCATACTTGATCAGAGGAGATATTTCTAGAACAATGTGAGACTGGAGGGCACAGAGGATGGGCCCTGCAATGGCAACTGGGGCTCCAGGGCTAGCCCCGATGACACAAGAATGCTGATCTTTTGGAAGAACTTCCTCAGTGGGCTCTCAACAACCTCTGGGTCTGAGCTTCCAAAAAACAGAGGCTGAAGCAGTGAAGGCGGATGGAAATGCATTTGGTTTTGTTTCACCTCGTTTTCATTCACTGCAGCATTTTTTCTTCCCAGGAAAGCAGAGAATTTCCCAGAAGAAGGGTCCTGGACCTTCTAGATGACCTACCTGTAGGCATTAGTTTTCAAGGCCAATTTGCAGTCATGTGTTTCTTGCCAACAAGTTCAGAGATGTGACCTCATCAAGCCAGAAAGCCTGGAATTCTTCACGAGAAAGACAGAGCTGAGTTGGAGGAAGGATTGTTCTCTATCCCCACTCTCCACCCTCTTCCAGAACCTACCATGTCCAAAGCTAGGATAACTCCAGGAGGTGAGAAGGGTATATATTTTGCATACCCATGCAAAATTTTTCTATTATCTAACTTAACTTGGTTCCCAACTACCTGTTTACATTCAGTCACTACCAGATTTTTCTTAGTGCCTTTTGGGTAAAAATGGAGTAAATTAGGGATTTTTGTTTCCCATTCCTCTTTCCCTCCCTTTTCTCCAGGTGTTAAGTGGGAGGAGGCTGCATTATGGATGGGAGGCACTGTGCGGCTGTGACCAAGATGTCCAGTGCTAATTGGCCCCACGACATTGGCACCTATTCTTTTACACCTGTATCTATGCCCCCTCCACTCTCCAGCTGCCAGATCCAAGTAGATCCCTCTGTGTCCTCTTTATCCCACCATGAAGACTCCTCAGCTTTCTTTCAGGCACCGTACCCCTCCCTGGCACAAAAACATTGGTTGTCCCACCCTGAGGCTCTGGGAGACAACCTGTGGCCCATCTGCCCGGGTCCCTCCATGCTCTGGGTGCTCCTGCTCTGGTGTCATGGTGCACATGGGCTTCTCCAAGAGGCTTGCTTCCCTTCTGTCTCTTCCCCTCCCCTTCAATTTATTTGTTGAAGAAATCAAAGCCTTGGCTTTTTTGAAGACTATTGTCGCTGTTAAAAAAAATCCATCAGAAATTCAAATGATTTTTTTCGTCTCTTTCTTTGTGTAGAGGCTGCAGGCCAACAAGGAAAATAGGATAAAGAAATGATATCTCAGGTGGAGGGAAACAGCTGCTCTTCACAACAAAGTTCTTAGTAGCAATCAACAGAAACCAATTCTGGCTAAATTACAAGAAAGGTCTTGTAATTTTAAGTCTCTAAAAACCATATAGGACGACTAACAGAATTGCGTGGAAGCCCAGAGGGCAGGTTCAAAGCTGATCTTTGAAGAACAACAAGTCAAAGCACACCGCAGAACTGGGCTGATGGGGAAGCCCCACCACCGGCCCTGAGCACTGCTGGGAGCCATGCTGGGCTGCCACCGCCACTGCAGCAACCACCAACTCTTTCCTCCTGAGTCACTTCACTGGTGCATTTGCCTGGCAATGAGACGAGGCCCCACTCTGAGCCCCAGTTGCAAGGCAGGCTAGAAGGAGAAGTATCTGACCATCCCAGTACCTAGGAGTGGAGGTGGTTTTTCAGCTCACAGACTCATACAGTTGACAATTCTCCAAATAAAAGATGCCAGGAAACCCAAACAAATGACCAGGTTCTCTTTTCACATGAGAAACACACGAGAGGTGGGTCTCAGATGCTCTGCCCAAGGATTGAAGCTGGCTGGCAGGTGGGAGGCTGAGGGGTCCAAGACATTCGGTCTCGGGAACATCAAGGATTCAAGGGGCTGGAAGGGGTGGTACAAGAGATGAGAACTACAATGAAAGACACTCTCCCATTGAGGAGCCCATCCTCTGAGGACCGATTTGGGCTGGAAGGTATGACTAAACTTAAGGAAAGGACCATTATGCCCAGGAGTGCTTGGCTGGACAAGAGCAAAGTTATTTCATAACGGGCTGCATAGCCCCTCCCTCCCATTACTAGGGAGGCATGCAACACTGAGATGAAACCAGATTCTGCTGGAATTAGGTCAGGGCAAGGGGGAGACGTGAAGACCTCAACTTTTGGATGTGAATGTGAGAAACCACCTTCCCTCCGCTCATGGCGAGATGGGGAGGGGGCAAGGGCTCCAGGTGGAGTCACAAGGCAGCTCCCCATTGGTCCACACGATGACCTTTTTCCTGCGGCCTCTTGTCGACAAAGGATAGTGTTTCCACTTAAGTGTCACCTCTCCCAGGGAAGCAGTCATGACTGTTTTGCAGCCTGTTGGGAAGGTCAGAGTATAAGCCATCAGATGACAAAGGAGAACAAATGTTTCAGGGTGCTGCTCTGGCCGTTCCTCCCCTGTGGAAGCACACGGTCCGCCACTGGAGGTGGCCCCTGCAATCCCCGTGTGCTGGGATTGCCTTTCTTGCTGATGCCACCGCCTGCCTTTGGTTAGAAGCAAGACAGCCTCATCAATTCCGGTTGCTGTTAGGAGCTTTTAAAGGAGATGTCGGTGGCACTTAACACACAGCTGGGGCCAAAGTAAAGGCTGGGTAAGTGCCCGGGCTATTCAGCTGGAAATTACATCATGCTCAGGAGCATAAATGTCATGCTCCCCAGGCCCCAGCACAGGCAAACTGCCTCACTGTGCTGGTTTCCCAGGACTGCAAATGTTCTGACCAATGGCCCTGTGCTTGCTTTCAGACACAACCTGTCTCCATGAGGAAGGCCAAGGTGACAGGAGACACAGAGCGCTATCATTGACCTAATCTTGCAAGACCTATCCAAGTCAAAATGCATCACTCCAGAAACCCTACAAAGGACATGATCTGTGAATCCTATCAAAGGTCATCTCAATAATTCAAACCGTACAACCAAGAAAAAATGCTAATCTAATGTGGTTGAAACCACCCACAGGCAGGTGCTTATTGCTGGTGAAAATTAAGACTTGCACATCTCTGAAGCCTTAATTCCAGAGATATTGGATGCACAGGGCTTGTCCTTTCATGGGCAAATAACCCGGTGTCTTCTTCTACTGAATACAATCGCCTAATGGCAAATTGAGTTAGATCTTAAATGCAACCGAAAGAGATTTACAGACAAATGGAGATGCTTCATTTGATTGCATAAGTAAATCAAAGCCAGAAATGCAGCAATCTGAGAAAAGACTCCCAGGCATGAGGAAGGAAGACTGAGTGTGGCCATTTCTTTGAAGGATAAGGGAACCCCACCCAGCTTGCCCTTGGCATCCTCAGCCTCCCCTTTCTAAGGTTTTCACATCTTGGGGTTCCCTTGGGTACCACCAATCCCACCACCCTAGAACACAAGGGCCCAAAATTTGTTCTCAGAATCATTCACACGCAAGTGTGAGTGACTGATATCAACCAAACTGGGAACCAGAATCAAATGTGAAACTCAAAGGAGGAAACCTCCAGAGAAACTTCAGAAATCCTCACTGGGAGATCTGGGGACCTGCATGGGGAAGGGGCTCTTCATACTCACCGTGTTGATGAAGGGACAGAATGACTGGACTCACTGGGTCTGAGTGGAAACTCCAGCTCTGCACTTTCCTTCGTATTTGGCCTTGGGGTAACCACTTGGAGTGGTTGTGACCTTCCTTATTGCATCAATAGAAAGGGGAGACCCACAGACCTCTCAGGCTGGGGATGAAGTGAGGTCCTGTTTGTGGGAGGGGTTGGCACATCAGGGTGTTCATAGGACTAAAGAACTGTGGCCTGGACACTGGCTCTTCCAGGCCGTGGCCAGAGCAGACCAAGTTCTAGTGGAAAGATTTGCCTCCATCAAAGGCTGTCCAGAGGTTGGTGCTTTGAGCAGAAAACCAATATCTGGTGAGCAACCCACACGCAGTCTCCGGGAGCTGCAGGTTTCTCTTGCCCCTGTGTGTCCTGAGCACTAACTCTCTTAACAAAGTGTTTACTCATTGGCCTCCTGGAGCTTGTGCCCGGAGGCCTGGCCTTGGAATGAGTCAGATTGTATGACACCAAACTCTTTTGTTCAGAAGTGATACAGGACACGGAGTTCCTATGGAATTAGCTCAAAATTAATTTAGCCACAATGGCTTATTATTAGATTTAATTATAAATTAAATGATTCGCCAAGGACTTTTTACTTTGTAAACAAGTACCTTGGAGTCAAAAGGGAATTTTTTTTCCTATTCTCTAGTCTCTCCACAGGTTTTCACAAAATTGTGGCCAAGGAGAAAAAGTGATTTGGATATAGCTTTGGATGAGAAGCCACTGCTTCCAGCCACCCTTCCAGGTACTCCTGCTTTTGGGAGGAGGGCGCTTTTCCCACACAGCCTGCTGGGCACAGACAGACAGGTGCTCTCTGCTGCAGTTAATACATCATCCAAAAATCACCCCGACTTCCTTCCAGAATCCCCAGTGCTTCTGCAGAAACATCGAATGCTGAAATTAAAGAGTCCAAAGAACAAGTTCTAGGCAGTCTGGGCTATAGTCTTCTCCAGAACTCCTATTACCAGTATTTCTTAGAACACAATGCTCAGCTATACCATTGTTGGAACATGAAATTATTGTAGGAATATACTTCTTATTTTAACAATTACGTGTTCATTTTAAGGTGTATTAAAACAAAAATCACTCCTCAAAGCTGTGATTTCATGGTAATATCCAGATCTTGAAATTAAAAGGTAGGTCAGTTTGAAGAAAAGTATTAGCTAAATAATAAAATAGATGACGTAACAAAAAGTGACTAAAGTTTGCTAAATAATGTGTGGGAGCCTAGCTCCTCAGAACATGATTATCAGACAGCATCGTAGGCACCGCCTGGAACCTTGTTAGATCTGCAGAATCTCAGGCCCCACCCCAGATTTACTGAATCAGAATTAGAGTTTTAACCAAGTCCCTAGGGGGTTAGCATGCACTTCACACTTTGAGAAGCACAGCCTGAGAAAACCGTGGGGCAGTGTTCCCAGGGGCTGCTGAGATTGGATGAATCAAATACATCTAGTTGGGCTTCCCTGGTGGCGCAGTGGTTGAGAGTCCGCCTGCCGATGCAGGGGACACGGGTTCGTGCCCCGGTCTGGGAAGATCCCACATGCCTCGGAGCGGCTGGGCCCGTGAGCCATGGCCGCTGAGCCTGCGCATCCGGAGCCTGTGCTCCGCAACGGGAGAGGCCACAACAGTGAGAGGCCCTCGAACCGCAAAAAAAAAAACAAAAAAAAAACAAAAAAAAAATACATCTAGTTGAGTGCCCATCACTCTGGCAAAATTGGGTGAAATTTTGCCCAGCAGAGACAATTCTTTTGAGTATCTGCAGCCCCTTTTTCACTCTCACAGCAAGATGTTCTGTGTTTCCATTGTGTGCAGGACCCAGGGCCTCCCCAATGAGCTCCTTTGTCTGCATAGAATCAGGGGCTCTGCTGGCTCTACAGACTGACCAAGCCCAGGGTGGTCTCATCTGCAGGTGAGCAGAGGGGCTCCTGGCAGAAGACAGCCCGGGTTGGGCCAGGACGTGGCCTAAAGCAAATGCCTCAGAGACATAAGGGAATGCTGCCAGCTGCAGGGGCCAGAAGATAAGAGTGTTAATTTAGCTTGGCCAGCATTCAGAAAGCTGAGCAAAACTAGGCCTCTAAGCTAAGGGCATAAATAAATAAATAACATAAAAATAAGTTGGCAGATGTTTATGCTTCCCTTTGTAACACCGGCTGCATGCATTCAGCACATCCTATGTGCCAGGTGCTGTGCCAGAAACTCCATCCCTCACTAAAACCTCCGCAGCTCAGCATTGTCACATCACTGGGACCACAGGCAGTGAAGTCCACGTGGCTGGAGAGGCGTCTTGCCTGTGGTCACCCAGCTCTTCACTCTACTCTTTTCTGTTGAGACTAGCCCGGGGCAAGAAGTGGGAACAGGCTGGTTGTTTTCAGGGCTGCAGCCTGACCAGTTCTCTCTAGTGGATTCATGATTGAAGAAATTCTCAGGAACCTAATAAGATTTCAGAACAGAAAGGAGTGTCTTTATCACACTCAGCTGTGCCAACACATCTCATCCATCCTCTCCGCACTTTGACTCAGACATGATGGACTGTTAGCCACGAGGCAAACTCGGAGGCATCTTTTTTTTTTTTCGGTGTGTGGGCCTCTCACTGTTGTGGCCTCTCCCGCTGCGGAGCACAGGCCCTGGACACCAGCTCAGCAGCCATAGCCCACGGGCCCAGCTGCCCCGCGGCATGCGGGATCCTCCCGGACCGGGACACGAACCCGTGTCCCCTGCATCGGCAGGCGGACTCTCAACCACTGGGCCACCAGGGAAGCCCCCCCGCCTTTTTTTTTTAACATCTTTATTGGAGTGTAACTGCTTTACAATGGTGTGTTACTTTCTACTTCATAACAAAGTGAATCAGTTAGACATATACATATGTTCCCATATCTCTTCCCTCTTGCATCTCCCTCCCTCCCACCCTCCCTATCCCACCCCTCTAGGTGGTCACAAAGCACCGAGCTGATCTCCCTGTGCTATGCGGCTGCTTCCCACTAGCTAGCTATTTTACGTTTGGTAACGTATAATGGGACCTAATGAAACTTAAAAGCTTTTGCACAGCAAAGGAAACCATAAACAAGACCAAAAGACAACCCTCAGAATGGGAGAAAATATTTGCAAATGAAGCAACTGACAAAGGATTAATCTCCAAAATGTATAAGCAGCACATGCAGCTCAATAACAAAAAAACAAACAACCCAATCCAAAAATGGGCAGAAGACCTAAATAGACATTTCTCCAGAGAAGATATACAGATTGCCAACAAACACATGAAAGAATGCTGAACATCATTAATCATTAGAGAAATGCAAATCAAAACTACAATGAGATATCATCTCACACCAGTCAGAATGGCCATCATCAAAAAATCTAGAAACAATAAATGCTGGAGAGGGTGTGGAGAAAAGGGAACACTCTTGCACTGCTGGTGGGAATGTAAATTGATACAGCCACTATGGAGAACAGTATGGAGGTTCCTTAAAAAACTACAAATAGAACTACCATACGACCCAGCAATCCCACTACCGAGCATATACCCTGAGAAAACCATAATTCAAAAAGAGTCATATACCAAAATGTTCATTGCAGTTCTCTTTACAATAGCCAGGACATGCAAGCAACCTAAGTGTCCATCAACAGATGAATGGATAAAGAAGATGTGGCACATATATACAATGGAATATTACTCAGCCATAAAAAGAAATGAAATTGAGCTATTTGTAATGAGGTGGATGGACCTAGAGTCTGTCATGCAGAGTGAAGTGAGTCAGAAAGAGAAAGACAAATACTGTATGCTAACACATATATATGGAATCTAAGAAAAAAAAAAGGTCATGAAGAACCTAGGGGTAAGATGGGAATAAAGACACAGACTTACTAGAGAATGGACTTGAGGATATGGTGAGGGGGAAGGGTAAGCTGTGACAAAGTGAGAGAGTGGCATGGACATATATACACTACCAATCAGAGGCATCTTAAAAGAGAGTCTAAGCAAGTTGCCAAGATGCTAGTCTTGTGGCAGGTGCCTCCATGACAAAGGGCCTGAGAGGCCGCCCCTCGCTGGGAGGCCATAGGAAGAGGTGGGGCCACTTTGGGAAAGTGCACACCATGTGCCTGGTACCCAGTAGGCACTCAGTTCACAGGCAGTGCCTTCCCTCTCCCCTACTCCCTCTGAACATGACTGACATTTTAGTTCATATCCCCCCGCACAGAACTAAAGAGACCAAGTTGGACTCTGTCCAAAGAGGAATGGATTCTGCTGCTGGTGAGACAGTGGGAGAAGCTCCCCCTTACAATGCTGTTTCTCAAATATTTTTAATCCATGCCCTGTTTTTGATAAATGTGTGCCCTTCTTCAATATTATTTGAAATTTCAAATGAAATTAAACACTGGGATTCAAAGCAAATCAAATGAATTATGTAATTTAATATACTTTATGCAAACGGACTCCACCCCCTGAGATCCTGATATGACCACCAGTAAGGACAGCCTGGCTGCTCTCTGCTGAGTTTTGATGGATCAAGCCACTGCCAGGACATGATGAAAAGATGTGGACAGTACAGCGGACCTATACATTTATCACCTGCCCAGCACCGGGTAAGAGGCTTTGCCCCTCCTCCCCCATAGATGGGCACAAGGCCAAAGCCGAGCTAATTGTAGTGCCTCGCCTGACGTGGTTGCAGGGGCTGGCCCAGGAGGTGGGCACATGACTTTACCCTCCCAGGACATTTCAAACTGGAGGGGTGGGGGAGGGGAGAGTGGGGGAGGGGGGAGGGAATGGAGAGGCCTCTCTCCTCTGGTCTGGAAGCTGGACAGGAAAGAGCCCAAAGCCCAGGCACCGCATCTTTTGCCTTGCGGAGAGAGAGGTCTGAGACAGAGAAGTTCACTCCCAAGATGAGAGGGAGGCAGCATTGGAGAGAGGTGGGCTCTCATCTGGGTCTTGGCTCCATTTGCCTCCTAAGCGGGTGCCCACCTACCCTCCCCACAGTGGCTGCTGGAGGCAGTATATTTCTCTCATTTAACTAAAAATGGTTCATTTAAATATCTCTCTGCACCCTCAAGCAAGAATGGCCTGACTAAAACAAGAGGTGTAGGAGAGGGTTCCAGAATATCCCTGGACACTGAGGCAGTTGTCTCTCAATGCCAGTTAATTTGCTCTGGCCCTTCCCTTCACAGACATGGTTTTCTTCCTCTGCTTTTCCACACATCTGTCTAGATTTCATAGTCCCTGTCAGTCTTTCTATACACCTACCTCCCCTAATTCTCTTCCTTCTCACTACATACTTTTATCCACCCCGGCCTCTGACTTCTAAGTACTTTTGGCTGTTGGCTCACATTTCTCATAGTATTTTTTTCCTCTGGGAAATAAGGGTGCCCACATGCCCCTCATCTTGGGGCTTTGCGAGTGCTCCCCAGCTCTCACTGTTGGGCTGCCAGCCTCGCTGGACACTGCCTGTCTGCCAAAGCACACACTCTGGCCTGATGCGGGGGGGTGGAGGGTAAAGCCACAGCAGGCTTGACAAATGCACACAGGAAGCAGCCGCATTTCCTCAGAAGCTGTCCAACTTCTGCGATTCAGTTTTAGCATCTGGCCAACCAAGCAAGTTGGGCCTGATACCTTTATAAAATCATTTGTTGGAGCAATTATATTCTAGAATCCCATCTGTGATCTCTTATTTTCTGTTTGGTGTTATACACGTTTGGGGGAAGAAGTCAATAAAAACCATCATAATTTAATTTTAATTCACACAAAGACAAGAGACCCCAGCAAGTGACATGATATAAACCCTAACAGTTTAGGTAGCAAATGCACACTTGTATGAATGGCTGTAATGCCCACTCTGGAGGCAGTGATCCAGGGTTTCAAAGCCCATCCAGTTATATGAGCTCAGGCAAGTTCCTTAACTTCTTTGAACATCACTTTCATCATCTGTGGAATAGGTGATACGAGAGTTTGCTGTGTGAATTCAAGGTGAAGTAAGTCTCTGATACCATTGCTATTATGGCCCTGGGTGAGCTTATACCTTGTGCATTAGGACTGAGGGGCAGATCAGTGATACAGAAACACAGCCAGATCCCAATTTGCAAGTTGAAGTGGAGCTTGTTGGGTTCAAATATGTCATAACTTGGGTTAAAATCTCAGTTAACCACATTGTGCTCTATTACAAAATGCTTTTTAAAGTTTTGGGGAACAGTAACCATCCTGCTGTAATTCAGCCTGCAAACAGTCACCACATTTGAATTAGAGAATTAGAGAACTTTCTAAACCACCTGCCATCCAAGAACTTCCCATTTGTGTGGGCACTTAAAAATTAAAAATTCATTTGAGCTTTGCATTGCATTTGGCACTTCTTTGCATCTTAATAAGAATGGGTTTTAAAATTTTCCAGTTGTCTAAGTAGCTAGAAATTTAAACCAATTGATTTTCCATTTTAAAAATTTTCTCCTAAGATAACTGTAAATAGTAAGACTAACTTTTTCACTATGGAGGAAAGGAAGGAAACCCTCCCCTTTGTAAACAACCTCCCCTTTGTAAATTTTTTACAAATTTTGTAAAAGGCCATTTTCAAACCCCAAGGTTAGAGTTAGTGAATATACCCTTTTTTTACAAAATATAATTTTGTGGTGAAATGACCAAATAGCATAGAAGGGGAAAAATAAGAACTTATTAAGAAAATATTAGACTTCTAATAACTTTCTCTAAGATCCGTTCATATTGCTAACTTTTGTAAGTTAGATGCTGAATTCTAACCCACCTAAGTAGACCCCGACTCTATAAATACACACACATCTAACATACTTCTAAAAGAAAGTAAATGTGTGCTGGGAAAATATTGGAACAATGAAGTTCCTGAGAGAAGCTTGTTTTTTCGAGTTATTAAAAGAAGGTGGCAAGCATTCATGAGGATATGAAAAATTTAACATCGTCTGAAGGAAACTCTTGAATATGGTTAATGTTGCTGCCAAAAATCTGAGCTATGTTATGTCAGAATGTTCAATTGCAAGCTACACTTTAATGAATGGAAAGATAGGGTAAGAGCAGGAAGTTTCTGCAGCAACATACAGCAACCTTGAAAACCAAGTTCCCAGTGTTGAACTCAATTGTTCAAGGACTACACCGTCAGATTACGTGATCTACCAGTTTAATGATCAGGCGTTCCAGGTGCCTATGAGTGGGGAGCAGGGAACAGAGGGAGCAGTCTGCCCCTCTCCATGTTCTCCTCCACAATACTTTGGTGGAAACAAAACTTGCTTTGCTCGTTCTGAAAAAGTGGGCACTCCAAGAGACGCAGCTCTGGACTCAGAAAAGGTCGCGTGCTACCCTGCATTGAATACTTCATCCCCATCTTTTCCACGCAGCTTGCTCACATAGTAAGGTTGCTATTTTTATCAGCTATCTTCAACCCAGCTGTTGCTTCATGTTAACATGGCGACTGGTGTGAAAATCCCAGCAGAGGTGCATGAATCCCACAGGGCCCTGTCTTCTGTCATTTCTAGAACAGATAAAATGTCATGAGCTTCAGAGGGGAATGGGTCACGTTCATTTCACCAACAGAGGCAAGGAGAACATTTCTGACATTTAAGTGATGTGGAGCCAGGGACCAAAACTCCCCCTCATCCGCCCCAAACAAAAGCACACAGCCTGCACACACATGTCTAGTGACCAATAAGGAACCTTGAATCTGTGTAGAAAACCTGGAAGCTGGGGTCTTCCCATTTCAGGGGCAGGCCATGGCTGTCCCAGGTGCTGGATGTTGTGGCATCATGAGGTTTGGACAACTGCATAGAGTCCAGCCCGGAGGTTGCCCCAGAGAACCCACTTCCTCTTCTGACTTAAACTGTGACTTGTCATTTTAAACCCACTCTTTGTATTTCCTCTGTGAAAATAACAGCGTTTTGGTGAAACTGTGTATGGGAGGGGAGAGTGCCACATAAAACTTAGACGATTTAAAAATACAACTCTAATTGCAGGTTTGTTTTCCCATGGTTTGGCAAATTAGGGGTGCAAATTGGAGGGGCAGTTGGAACTTGCCCCAGGCGCAAAAAGACTGCTTGGCTATCCCTCCAATGGCGGAGTCTTGAGCTCCTGCAAAATCTATGAAAATATGATTTTAAGAGCTTCCTTCTTGAACAGCAACTACTTTCTACATGGAGATATTCTGTGTCTGAGTGCTGCCATTTAGAATATGAGCATCAAGGGCTTGGATTCTCTGAGTTTTCTTTCTCTGGCTTTAATACGAGGACAAAATGATATTCCTTTTTTATTCCAAAATTCTCAGATTCTCTTAAGTATAGATGGAATTCAGTGAAGAGATCAATACCTCACATAGCCCACAGGACACTGAGGACAAGAGTTAGAGCTTCGAAATATCTATACAAACCTGGATCCACTGTCATTCTATAACACCTTTAACATTAAGGAATAGTCTAAAGGGAGGCTAAGGTGTGAAGACACTGTGGGTTGACATACAGTCCATTTTGACCTCCGAGTAGGCCTTTCTCAAGACTAACAACTAACAACCTCAAGTTAACAACAGCTTTTCCAGGATCCTTTGCAGCTCAACTTTTGGGTACAATTCCACTTGGGCTCGTTAAGTACCCTTGCACAAGTTTGGAAGGCAGGAGTAAGATGGAGACCCTGTTTGGGTTGTTTCTACTGACAAGTCCCTGAAGATGTGTTGGATTGTGTGACAGCATCAGCCCACCCAGTTTCACTCTTGACCTCCAGGGGCGGAGCATAAACACAGCCCTCATCTTTGCTGGTGTAGACGAATAATCACTACTTGCTTCAGAGCCCATGTTTCTGAGTAGCTTTCCGAGCACTGGGTTGCAGCTAAGGGAAAGTGGCCTACAGGCAAAGTGTCTAGGGCAGCTTCTAGACGCTCCTTTCCCCTGGCTGTGGCAGCTTCCCGGCACACCAGACATGCCTCGGTGTGTTGTTCATTCTTCCTCAAAGCTCATCCTGAGGACTGGGCTTGAAGCCTTCCTGTGAATTTTTAAGCACATAGTTCCTTGTATTAAATCCTTTTCTGCTCAAAATAACTAACAGGGGTAAACCCTGACTTAGAAAGCAGGCAACACAGAGCTGTAGAAAATTGGGATTCTAGTCAGCTGTATCCTCACTAACTGGTACTGGTCGCCTTCTGCCAAATCCTTCCGTGGGCTCATGTCATAGCATCCACCTTCACGGAGACAACTGAGGGCATGAATTCCCTCAACTTTGACTTCTTACCTGTGACCAAATGCGTTTCATGTCTTTACATGTTCCTTCACATTCTGAGAGAAAACAAATCCATCAACAGAAATTTTTGTAAATAACGTAGAGCTTTACTCTTGGTGTTTCCAGAGAATGGGTCTCTGAGGTCTCTCCCAGCACACACCACAGAGAGCTTCCCCCAAATCCCATTCAGACCTCCCCCGCCACCACCACGGGCTGGCCCTAATTTGTCCTGTGCTCCTTTCCCGCCATGCAGCCCCTTCCCTCTCTCCTCCCCTCCAGTGACAGTGAGGAGGTCCCCACAACCTGTGTCATCTGCCCACCAGGCCTGCAAGTGGCTGGGATCCCTTGACACCATTAGCCCCTGCTCCTCCCTTGCCTCCCAGTCAGGGAAGCTCAGAAAGGTCCAAAGGTTGAGAAGTAGAGTTTCTCTATTATTCTGACTGGTTTTCTCATGAGAAAATTCCTGGTGAGTAACATTCTCTACCTGGCCATATAACTTCACACTGGAAGAAAAGACATAAACAAGTCAGGTCTTTTCCAAAGCAGATGGAATATAAATATAAAAAGGCAAGAGTATTCATCCATTTAAAAAATTGTATTGAGGTGAAATTCACAAAACATAAAATTAGCCATTTTAAAGTAAACAACTCAGTGGCATTCAGTTTACTCACAATGTTGTACAAGGGCCACCTGACCTAGTTCCAAGACATTTCCACCACTCCAAAGTAACCCCCTTGCCCACTAAGGAGTTACCTCCCGCTTTTCCTGCCTCAGTCCCTGGCAACCACCAGTCTGCTTTCTGTCTCTATTCTGGATATTTCATTTCAGTGGAATCATACAATATGTGTTCTTTTGTGTCTAGCTTCTCTCACTTAGCAGAATGTTTTCAAGGCTCTTCCATGTTGTAGCATATTTTAAAACCTCATTCCTTTTTTTTGTGTGTGTGTGTTATAAATTAAAAGTTACTATTTTTAATTTTTTTTAGATTTTAACATCTTTATTGGAGTATAATTGCTTTACAATGTTGTGTGAGTCTCTGCTGTATAACAAAGTGAATCAGCTATATGTATACATGTATCCCCATATCTCCTCCCTCTTGCGTCTCCCTCCCACCCTCCCTAACCCACCCCTCTAGGTGGTTACAAAGCACTGAGCTGATCTCCCTGAATATCCCGCTATATGTATATACCACATTTGTTCATCCATTCATCCACTGAGGGACATCTGGGTGCTTTTAAACTACTTTTTGGCTATTGTGAACAGTGCTGCATGAACATTTGTGAAAGAGGAACTGAACTGTCTGAGTAACTGTTTTCCATTTGGGGAGTATATACCTAGGAGTGCAATTGCTGGGCCATATGGTAACCTTATGTTTAACTTTTCAGGGAGTCACCATGCTATTATCCACAATGGCTGAACTATTTTACAGTCTCACCAGCAATGTACAAGAGTTCCAATTTCTCCACACCCTTTCCAACACTTATTATTATTATGTTTTTTACTATAGCTGTTCTCGTGTGAAGTGGTATCTTGTTATTTTGACTTGCATTTCCCTGATGACTAATGGTGTTGAGCATCTTCTTGTACACATGTTGGCCATTTACATCTCTACTTTGGAGAAATTATCCATTCATTTTTGATCTGTAAAGCTGATGGCCTTTGGAACTAGAGAAAATTGGGTTCCAATAGGTTCAACTATTTAGAAGCAGTGTGACCTTGGGCTGATTACTTCTGCAGGCTTCATTTTCTTTCTCCATGAAAAGCACAGAATAACTTCACATGGTTGCCTCCTTGACATCCTTCAGGTCTTGACTTAAATTGCTGGCTCCTAGAGACTTTATTGATACTCTTCTTTAAATTCAAGTGTTATTCTGTTTCATAGTATCCAATTCTTTCCTTCATACAATTTGACACAGTTTGTAACTATATATTCATTTGTTTGTAAGGTTTTGTCACCCATCCCCTCTGCTAGATCATTCACTCTTTGTGGTCAGGAACCACTGACTATCTTGTTCACAACTGTATATCCACAGCATGACACAATGTCTAACAGATAAAAGGGTATGTAATGTTTGTTGAATGGGGGAAAATAAGAAATTATTAATGATATTTATAGGGAATTAAGTAGAGTGCCTAACACATCAGTTGTTCCCAGTGAGAAATTTCAGATATGTGGTCAGGGGAAAGGGAGAAAGTTTCTGGTCAACACAACAGTTGGGAAGGCACTACTGTCATTTAGAGGGCAGGGGCCAAGAATGCCTACACAATGCCTGTGGGGCAGCCCTGTAATGCAAAGAATTGTCCCACATCCCTCATAACTTTAGAATATCCTACCAGACATTGATATAGGGGGGACATCTGTCTGTAATTATCTGCATTTATAGGACTCTGTTTTACATATAAACCAAAAGAAACATTTGCAAATTTTAATATGCACTGAATTTTCCAGGAATGCATCTATCATATAGATTTAGAAAAGACTGCATTGCATTTTGTTTGAGACTCCATTGAGAATTGTTCATCTTTTCAGAAAATCACATCCCCATTAGCAACACAGCTAACGGTATTTGGATGCTCAAAATAACACTCTAGGATTAGGCTGTACCTGTAAGTGTGATTCTACATATTGGTGCAAAAAACTGATTAGTTCATTATGTCTTCTAGTCTAGACATGTCTGAGTATCTGCATATTGAAATACACATTCTTTTAGTATAATTTAATTTCTTTTTTCTTTCTTCTTCATATTTAAAGTATATTAATTATTTTGAAATAATGTATTTAGGTAGGTAATCTATGAATTTTATTACAGGATCTTAAAAAAACAAACTCTTTGTTTTAAAGGAAGGCATTGAGTCTAATGGGGATTAGAACTCTGTATTGGATGCTTTTTTTCTAATAATAATGATAATAGTAATGGAGATTTACAGCTTTGCCTGAGATGAATGGCAAAGAAATAAGATCTTTCTTGTTTTTATTCTAAGATCTTACTTTCCTATTCTTATTGCCAAAATACTCCTTTACACATACCCAGGGACACTTTTAATACTTTGTGCACTCCAAGTATTGGTGCTTAAAAGAATAAGGTGTATTACAGACCTCTGAGTAAAATTTCTACACATCAACCCACAGTGAGGTTTGAGAGCTGTAATTACATAAAGTCTGCCTGGGGTTTGAGAGATATGTGATATAGCAGAGAGTCCTGGGTCGTATGTACTGTTCAGTCCTGGGTTTAAGTCCTGGCTCCACTCCTTAGTAATTGTATTATCTCAGGCTAGTTGTTTAATCCTCTGAGCCTCAGTTTCCTTGGCTGTAAAATGGAGTCAATGACAGCTGTCTCCAGGGTTGCTGTGTCATGAAATATGATCATGTGTATACAGGACCCAGCACAATGCAGTCACTGATGTGGTAGGTACTTAGTATTAACTTCTTTCTCCACCTCTAATCTCCCAAATTATTCAAATAATTGCCACCCAGAGAACACAGGTTTATATAGCATCTCAGGACTATGAACTTATAAAATGATCACACACCACACTCATTATGGGCTTGGATCAAAGAAGTATATTTTTACACTACATTCTATGCATTCTGCTCAATATAAACCGTGGTCCAAGGTTACTAAACCTGCAGTTTACTAATGAGCATTTTTCCAGGAATTCTGTAGCTTTCATCATTCTAAAATGTGATTGCAATCTCCAAAGGTTAGAAATAACCACCTTAGAGAAAATCGATTCATCAGTTTTGAGGCAATTATCAAATGATCAAGTTATGTTTTACTTTACAGATACTTAAGTATGTTAGATAACTTAATGTCAACCAACCACCAAGACTCATCCACTGTCTATTTATTGTGTTACTTGAAAGAAACAAAAATATTCTCTGGTTCAAGGAACTGTTGTCTGAAACTAAGAGATAAAAACTTCAGACAACTTCAGAACACTTGGAGCAAGTGTAGCTAGATATAGTCCAGAATGAACATGTCAAAACTGAGGCTATTCAACAAAGTGAAGAATTCATGTAGAAGAGATGAACTTGGAGGAGGTGGAACACTGGTGTTATACTCATGGTGTTGTCAATGGATATGGATCTAGAACTAGCACATATGTGAAGAAACATTACAATGACCTCTTAATTGAGTCAAGCACATATGGCATTGTATTGTGTTCAATTCAATCTTACTAGTAGAAACCATATTTGAAGTCAACCCATTGGTTTTGATGGAAAAATGCATGCATTCACTCAACAAATATGTATTGAACATTTTAGTGTGTATCAAGCACTGAATAAGAAAGTGGGGACTCCAAGGTGAGCAGTCAGACAAAGTCCCTGCCCCCATGGAACAAAGAATCCAGAATGGTAGATAGATGTTATCTCATTACAAGTGTACAGCTGCCTCCTTGCAATACAGGAAGGAACCAGTATCTATAGGAACATAAAACTGCACCAAATCTAGTCTGAGACATCCAGAAAGAATTTCCTGAGGTAGTGATGGCTCAGCTGAATTTTGAGGAATGAAACGAAGTTAGCCCGGGGGGTGGGAGGGGCGGTGAACATTCCTGACAGAAGAAACAGCATATGTAGAGGTTATGTTCTTACCTTTTAATATTTTAAAATATATCTAGAAAGGAGACTCAAGATGTCTGATCCAGATCATTCTGTGTGCTATATTATTCACATCATAATTCTGCAGTCTTTGATTTTTAATGTTTTCAGTCAATTAAGAATATGTCCCCCAAATATTTAAAAATACTATCCTAGGATCCCCAAAAAAACAATGGCTTATAGTCCATAAAAATTGTAGGAGCAGGGACACCCACTGAAATGACCAAGTAATTGACTGGATCTTTATCCAAGATAGAGCTTTGGGTAGGAGAGAGGCAGAGTGGTTAGTCTTGGGGCAAGGAGTGCAAGGTCATCAGGATTCAGTGATGGTGGCCTGCACAGTGACAGAAGCTTTACTCTGAGTTGTAGCTCACTAGAAGGGACTGAGAATGATGTAATTTTACATCCAGAAATGATCTTAGAAATAATTTTTTTCAATTCTCCTTTACTCTCAGATAGCCAAACTTTTGCTGTACCATGCCATCTGGCTAAGAAATTTTTGTTATAACTTTTTAAAACTGATGAAAGTAATGCATTTATTTATTTTGAAAAATTGGAAATTATGAGAAACAGTAACAGATCAGAAAAACACTATAATCCTATACTTATTTTATTCCATTATGGGGTTTACGGTTGTTTAAGTAACCATGTCTCTATTTTTTGTATTGTCAGATTTTTTCTTTTTCTTTTTCTTTTTCCTTTTCTTTCTTCCTCTCTTTCTTTCCATCCTCCTTTTCTTCTTTTCTTCCCTTTTTCTTTCTTTTCTCCTTCCTTCCTTCCTACTTTCCTCCCTCACTCCCTCCCTCTCTCTCTCTCTCTCTTTCTTTCTTCTTAAATAACGCTGCAACAAACATCTTTGTTCCTAAAGTTTTGTTACATATATTATTCTCCTTTATTATTCATTTCTAGAAATAGTATTTGGACTCAGAGGAATTGAATATCCTTGAAGTTCTTGATACATCCTGAATTGATTGTCAATGGCTGCTGATGTCACTGGATGAAATATTGATGGGGAACTTTATAAAAGATAAATCAGGCAGAAAACAATTAAATATCCTGATTAACCTTAACATCACTAAAAATGTGACAGTCAAACACTATGTTCAGTCCTTGGTTTGTTGCAATAGAAAGTACAGAGCCCCCTCTATTAAATATTCTTGATGAAGTTAAAAAAAAAAAAGAATGCAAACCCATCAAGCTTCTAGGATTTAATCCCAGTTTACAGGACATACAAGAGATAGAGAAATAAGTTAAACAATGCCACAAGGAAATAATCAAATACAGAATCTGGAAAAGTATATTCCACAAACAATTCAGTTCTTTCAACAAGTGGCATAAACTGAAAGAGAGAGGTAACTTCACGGAGAGACGTAACAACCAAATTGAATCTGTGGACCTTTCTTGGATCTTGATTCAAAAAAAACAACTATAGGGCCTCCCTGGTGGCGCAAGTGGTTGGGAGTCCGCCTGCCGATGCAGGGGATACGGGTTCGTGCCCCGGTCTGGGAGGATCCCATGTGCCGCGGAGCGGCTGGGCCCGTGAGCCATGGCCGCTGAGCCTGCGCGTCCGGAGCCTGTGCTCCGCAACGGGGGAGGCCACAGCAGTGAGAGGCCCGCATACCGCAAAAAAAAAAAAAAAAAAAAAAAAAAAAACAACAACTATAAGGAACCATATTTGAAACAACTGGAGACATTTGATTATGGACTGGGTCTTAGAAAACATTAGAGTAATTTTCTTAAGAATGAAAATGGTATTATGGATATGTAAAAAGTAGTTCTTACCTGTGAAATATTCATACTTAAGAATATACAGGTGAAATTAGATAATATCTGGGATTTTATCTGAAATATTCAGCAAACAAAATACAAGTGTGTGTATGTGTGTGTTGGGGGGGTGTTAAATTAAACATGTTTGTCAAAATGTGAATAATTGATGAAGTTGACATGCATACGTGAGCTTCACATTTGTCTATGTTTGAAATTTTCCATAATAAAAAGTAAAAATAAGTGTGTTAACCAGGTAGTACTAAGAGAGTGAATTTTATTTTGGAATTTACAGGTTGGAACCTATTTTAGTTGTTAGCAGTAGCATCTTCTGCAAAATTATCTCATGTGTCTTTTGAAATTGGGATACCAGGATGGCACAGCTTGCATAGCTCTAGAATTGTTGTGGAGGTGCAGCACTGGTCACCCCACACCATGGACATCCCTGAGCTGGAGCCACGGTGAAAACTTGAAGTAGTTGCCTCTTTAAATGTAAATTCCAGATTTTCATTACAATCTACAGGCTCAACATAATAGAAGGTCAAATTCTTAGAGGAAATCCAAACTATTTAGGGAGTACTCAGAACAAAAATGTTTTCCTGAACCCAAGCTGGGGTGTTATACTCAGCTAATCTTATGGATGCCCAAATCCCCTGAAAGCTGGTTCTTTATCCTTAAATGTTTAAAAAAGAAGGTCAGTTGAGATAGCTTCAAAAAGTGGGGTGGCACATTATCTTTGAAAAAGTTTATCTAGTCAATGTATTAGATAAGGAAAGTGATGACTGCCCTACCAAATGAAACTTGAGAGTTACAAGCTGAAGCTGACAGAGGGCATTTGATTTGGGCATTTACAAAACAAAAGATAAGACTTCAAAGAATTATGCTAAGTGAAATAAGCCAGACACAAAGGAACAAAATATTATATGATTCCATTGACATGAGGTACCTAGAATAGACAAATTCATAGAGACAGAAAGTAGAATAAAGGTTACCAGGGGCTGGGGAGAGGAGGAAATGGGGAGTTAGGGTATACTGGGTACAGAATTTCAGTTTGGGATGTTGAAAAATTTCTGGAGATGGACGGTTGTGATGACTGTATGACATTGTGAATGTACTTAATGCCACAAAACTGTATACTTAAAATGGGTTAAAAAAGTAAATTTTATGTTTTGTAATATTTTACCACAAACAAAAATAAACAAACAAGTACACTCACAGAGGAGGGAAGAAATGGAGTGGGCAATGGAATGGTTTCCTGCCTCAGCTCATTTGCTCCTCAAATGATGTCCTTTGTGGTTGTGCCATGAATAAAAAAGTATTTCTAGCTTTTGCCTATCAAACCACAGACTATTTTACAGTTCAGTGCTTCACAAACTTGATCAGGTCTTGGAATCACCTGCTTGGTTTGTGAAAATACAGGGGGTTTCACACCCAGAGTTTCTGATTAAATAGGTCTGAGCTGAGGCCTTAGAATTTGTATCTCTGTTCCCAGGAGATGCTGATGCTCTGGTCTGGGAACAGCTCTTTGAGAACCATAATTATAGTCTAATATACTCTTTCCATTGTTTAAAAAAAAGTCCTAAAATGTTTCCCTTGTTGCCTGTCTAGAAAAATTAGGAGCTTTTCAGATGTAAACAAAGAAAATTCAACCCAAACAATCTAAAATAAAAATGGTATTTAATAGCTCCAATCACTCAGAAGTCCAGTGGTAGGGCAGTCTTCAGGTACTGTGTGATTAATTGACCCACCACATTCTCAGACTGATGGCTCCATTTTTGTTATGGGTTGAATTGTGTCCTACCCCCTCAGAAAGATATATTGGAGTCCTAATCCCCAGGGCCTCATAATGTGACCTTACTTGGAAATAGTGTTTCTACAGAGGTAACAAAGTTAAAAGGAGGTCGTTGGAGTGGGCCGTAATCCAATATGACTGGTGTCCTTATAAAAAGGGGAGAATTGGACACAGAGATAGACACACACACAGGGAGAACACCACGTGAAGATGAAGGCAGAGCTCAGGAAGATAATGTACAAGCCAAGGAATGCCAAAGATTGCCGCAAACCACCAGAAACTGCAGGAGAGGCCTGGACAGATTCTCCTCACAGCCCTCAGAAGAAACCAACCTGCTGACACTTTGCTCTCAGACGTATAGCCTCCAGAACTGGGAGACAAATTTTGTTGTTTAAGTTACCCAGTTTGTGGTACCTTGCTATGACAGCCCTAGGAAACTAATACAATTTTTAAAAGATTTTCTGCCTGGCCCTCTTCTGTGGTTGGCTTCGTCCCAGGCCAGCTCCCATCAAGTAGTAGCAATGGCTTTAGCAAATTCCAGAACTCATACGCTCACACATACCCTCACATCCACCATCTAGAGGAAGAGTCTGTTCCCAGGGGAGAAAAATGAAACTTTTCCCCAGAATTCCCCAGAAAATATCTCCTGAGTTTCATTTGTCCAAATCAGACCATGTGCCTACCCTGGAATCAATAACAGTGGTCAGGGGACTAGAAGATGCTAATTGACTCAAGCCCATAAGGGTCCATTCTTGAAGAAGACTGATTAGAGGAAAAGTGTGCTTCCCCAGAGGAAAACCTGGGGCAGCTGATTGGAGAAGGGAAGCTGTGCAGCTACAATTATATTCTCATCTAGGGACTGGAGAAGGGGATTAACAGTGTGGCAGGCACCATGAGCTGAAGAAAAAATTAATTACCACTTTTTCTTTTTTTATTGAAGTATAATTTACACACAAAAAAATTCAACAGCTTTAAGTATTCAGTTTGATGAGCTTTGACAAATGTAACAACCATCACAATCATGATGTAGAACTTTTCTATAACCCCCAAGAAGTTCGTTTGTACCCCTTTGCAGCCAATTCTCCTCCCCACACCCACAAGCCCAGGCAGCCACTGATCTGCTTTCTGTAGAACAGTATCATTATATTATAGTATTAGTGTACATTTTCCAGAATTGGCTATGAATGAAATCCTACAGTATGTAGTCCTGGTTTCTTTTACTTAGTCGTAATGCTTTTGAAATTTATGCATTGTTCTAGGTACCAGTAGTTTTTTACTTTTTATTCATGGTCTCTTGAACGGATATACCAGGATTTGTCTGTCCGTTCATCAGCTGATGGACATTTGGGCTCTTTCCAGTTTGGGAGCTGTTATGAATAAAATTTCTATGAACATTTCAGTACACATCTTTGCATAGCAGTATGTTTTCATTTATGTTGGGTAAATACTTAGCATTGCTAGGTTTGTGTGGTTGTATGGTAAATGTTTGTTATCAATTTTAAAAACTACCAAACTATTTGTTTTCCACAATATTTATTCACTTTTGCACTCCTGCAAGCAGTCTATGAGAAATCCTATTGCTCCAATTTGACATTGTCATTCTTTTCATTTTGGACATCCTAGTGGGTATGTAGTAGAATCTCGTTGTGGCTTTAATTTGCATTCATGTAATGACTAATAATATTGAGCATCTTCTTATGTACTTATTTACAATTTTTATATTTTTCAGTGATGTTATCTGTTCAAATCTTTTGATCATCTTTAACTGGGTTATTCGTCTTATCATTCAGTTATATAGTCTGGATACAAGTCTGTCATTAGATTTTTCATAGGTATTTTCTTTTAGTCTGTAGCTTGTCTTTTTATTTTCTAAACAATATCTTTGAAAAGCAAAAGGTTTATACTTTGATGAAGTTCAGCTTATCAATTTTTTTCATTTATGTTGTATGTTTATGTCTTATTTAAGAAACCTGCCTAAACTATTGGCACAAAGATGCTTATGTTTCCTTCTAGAACTTATGTAGCTTTAGCTCTTATATTTAGGTCTGTGATCCACTTATAGGTAATTTTTATATATGATATGATAGAAGGAGTCTAGGTTTGTTTTTTGTGTATGAATACCCAATTGTCCCCACAGCATTCATTGAAAGTTAATCCTTTCCTTATTGAATTATGTGGTACCTTTGCTGAAATTCAATTGCCTGTACATGTGTGGGTCAACTTGTGGACTCTCTGTTCTGTTCCACTGACATATAAATATATTTAAACCAATAGCATGCTGTTTTGATCATCATAGTTTTTTACTAAGTCTTCAACTCAAATGGTATGAAGCCTCGAACTTTGTTCTTTCTCAAATTTGTTTTGGCTATTGTAAATCCTTTGAATTTCCATATAAATTTTAAAATCACCTTATCAGCCTCTACACCATTTGCCCCCCCAACAAAAAAAGCCTGATGAGATTTTAATTGGTACCACATTGACTCTAAAATTAATTTGTAAATTGTTAACATTGTAACAATGTTCCTATCCATGAACATGGTATATCTCTTCATTTATTCACCTCTTAAAATTTCTCTTAGCAATGATTTAAAGTTTTTAGTGTACTGCTCTTGCACATATTTTGTAACTATATTCCTATTTCCAAAGTTATTACATATAATATGTATTATGTTTCTAATTTATTATTGGTACTATAATTTTAACTGCCAATTTATATTTATAAATATAATTAATCATTTTACGTTGATTTTATATGTTATAACCATGCCAAATTTGCTTTTTTGTAAATCCCTTCAGATTTTCTATGTACATGGTTGTGTCTTCTGTGAATAAAGAAAGTTTACTTTTTCTGTTTGTATGGCTGTTAGCATAAGGGATGCTATGTTGGGTTCTTACAGTTTCTCCTGTCCTCCCACTGACCCCCCCTACCCAGGACTGTACTGTGCAGTAAACCACTTCTCTGTTGTCAAGGGCTTTTTAGTTAATACATATTGTTTAGTAATCATTAGGACCAGGTGGCCTCTATGCTCTGTTAGTCTGCAAACAATGATGAAAACCTTAGCTGACGTATTCCCAGCACCCACAAGCCTAGTTACCCATTCATAAGTCTTAACTTAGGAATGCACATCCTGTTTCCAAGCACTTACCCCCATGCCCTATGTTAACTATAAAGTTGTCCCAATGGCCCCTTGGTGGTGCAGAGTGCAGCTGCAAGTGCTTCCAGATCACTGTCCAGCCAATCCCAATCCCACTCTGTGAGTAAGTCACCCTATAATAAATTGATCCATTAATTATATGGAGCTGCCTGACTCATTCTTCGCTCTCAATATGCCTTCTCAATTCAGTGGACACTTCCCTCCATACTCCAACACTGTTCCAATTTATATAACTTTTATTTCTTTCTCTTGCTTTATTACATTGACCAGCATCATCAATAGACATTGAAAGAAAGTGGTGAGAGTGGACATCTTTACCGTGTTCCTGACTGTGATGAGAAAACAACTATTTTGAGTTGCTGCTTATGCATTTTACAGTATGACAACCCTGCTCACACTCAGAGTTGAGGTTAAGATTTCCACCACAAGTTCCCATTTTGCTTTTCCTGGGGCACATTCTAAAATAACTACTTATTGTTGAGCCCTTGAAAATTTAGTGACCTCTGCCCCAACCATCTTGTAGGTAACAATTGCTTGCTACCTGCTCTCTGTTGCCTGCTGGATCATGACCTCGGATGGAGGACTGCCCTTTACCAGGCTCATTGCACACCTCTGCCCCCATTTCTAGGATCTATAATACATCTTGTCACTTTACCTCCTTTATTAACATATTGAAACTGTACCTTCAATCAAAACTACTTCCGGGGCTTCCCTGGTGGTGCAGTGGTTAAGAATCCACCTGCCAATGCAGTGGGTCTGGGTTCAAGTCCTGCTCCAGGAAGATCCCACATGCCATGGAACAACTAAGCCTGTGTGCCACAACTACTGAGCCTGTGCTCTAGAGCCCGCGAGCCACAACTACTGAGCCCGTGTGCCACAACTACTGAAGCCTGTGAGCCTAGAGCCCGTGCTCCGCAACAAGAGAAGCCAGCGCAATGAGAAGCCTGTGCACCACAACAAAGAGTAGCCCCTGCTCACCACAATTAGAGAAAGTCCACGTGCAGCAACAAAGACCCAATGCAGCCAAAATTAAATAAATAAAATAAATAAAAAATAATTAATAAAAAAACTACCCCGGGATTTTCACTTCCCTAAAGTGGAAGCTCAGATGCTGAAGGAGCCACCTGCCAACACTGTGTGGATGGCTTGTGCCTCCTCATTCAGCAGGTCATATTTTGCATATTCTTAACTTAATATACCAGCTACACACAGGCCCCCCCAACACACTGATTTTAGGTGTAAGAACTCAGTCTTTCACTATAAATGTATTAGCTGTTGGGTTTTTGTAGGTGCCCTTTATCTGGTTAGAGGACAAATTTGCCTCCTAATCATAGTTTACTATGAGAGTTTACTGAGAGTTTTTTATCATAAATAGATGTTGAATTTTTAACAAATCTATTGAAAAGATCATTTGAGTGGTTTTTTTTTCAGTCTGTAAATGTGGAGAGTTACATTGGTTGATTTTCTTTATTGTTATTATTTTTTAATCCCCCCCCCTTTTCCCTTTGGTAACCATAAATTTGTTTACTGTATGTGAGTCTATTTCTGTTTTGTAAATAAGTTCCTTTGTATCATTTTTTTAAGATTCCACATATAAGTGATGTCATATGATATTTGTCTTTCTCTATCTGACTTAACTCACTTAGTATGATAATCTCTAAATCCATCCATGTTGCTGCAAATGGCATTATTTCATTCTTTTTTATGGCTGAGTAATGTTCCATTGTGTATATATACCACATCTTCTTTATCCATTCAACTGTTGATGAACATTTAGGTTGTTTCAATATCCTAGCTATTGTAAATAGTGCTTCTTTGAATGTTGGGGTGTATGTATCTTTTTGATTAGAGTCATCTTTTCTGGTTATATGCCTAGGAGTGGGATTGCTGGATCATATGGTACATTGGTTGATTTTAAAGTGTTAAATGAAACTTGCATTTCTGGCATAAACAGCACTTGGTTATGATCTATTATTTATTTTATATATTGTTAGTTTCAATCAACTAAAATTTTTTGTTAAGGATTTTTATGTCTATGTTCATGAGGGATATTGGTCTGTAGTTAGGGTAATGTGGACCTCATAAAGTACGTCAAGAAGTTCCCTCCACCTTTATTTTATGGAAGAATTTGTGTAGAATTTGTATTAGTTCTTTAGACTCCCAGAAGAGAAACAGTTGTTCACCATAAACCACATTGTTTGTACAAACAATTTAGGCAAATTGAGCCACTATTATCAATTCTGGAAATAATAGTAACCCGTCAAAATCCAAGGTCACAGACACCAGCCAAAGGCCAACTTTTCAAGAAAATCTGTCCAAGGACAGCAGTCTTAGGCCTTTTATATTAACTCTTTTCTGCTCACATGGTGTATTGTTTCCCATCCTTTCATCTGCTAGCATATATTTGACTTTATATTTAAAAAGGTTTTCTTGTAGGCAGTATGTATTTGGATCTTTCTTTCTTATCTAATTTGACAATCTCTGGCTTTTAATTGGAGGGTTTACATCATTCATGTTTAATGTAATTATCAATATAATTGATTTAAATCTATCTTGCTATATTTTTACTACTTGTTCCATTTGATGTTTGCTCCATTTTTTCTCCTCTTTTCCTCCTTTCTTTTGGATTGAGTATTTTTATGATCCTGTAATATCTCCACTATCAGCTTATCAATTATACCACTTGGTTTTATTATCTTCAGTGGTTGCAGTTTACAGTATATAAATATATATAGTTGACCCTTGAACAACAGGGACATTAGGGCACCAAACTTCTGTGCAGTTGAAAATTTGCATATAGCTTTGCAGTCAGCCCTTCCTACCAACTGTTCCACATCCATGGATTCAACCAACTTCTGATTATGTACTACTGTAGTATACATTTATTGAAAAAAATTTTTGTGTAAGTGGACCTACTGAGTTCAAACCCATATTATAAAAGGATCAACTATATATATGTATATATATAAAATATTATTTGAGATAAGATTAAGATAATTTATATGCAAATTAATAACCATAATACATTAAATTGATAAATTATAATAAATATATACATCATGTATAAAAATTATCTTAATCTTATTTCAAATAATATTACACAACTTCCATTATGTAGGAATTTTAAAATAGTGTAGTTCCATTTCTACCCTCATGACTTTGTGCTATGGTTGTCATATATTTTACTTCTATATATGGTATAAGTCTCACAGTACATTATTTTTATTTCACTCTAGATAGTCAAATATTTTTAAACAGTTTAAAAATAAGAAACGTTCATTTTTGCTATAATAATTAGCTTGATTCAAAATTCTAGAAATTAAGATATTCATATCTGACAATAGCAAATACCAACACCAAAATTCAAACACTGGTAGTCATTTTGAGTTAACTCTAAGTAAACTCTGTATCATTTAACAGAGCACTGTCTATGGCGAAGACGGAGTACTTGACAGTCATTATTTAATACACAGCACAACCCCCATTGACTTCATTCACCAAATATTACAGAGATTGTGGCAAGTATCTGACATATAAAAATCTTTTTTCCGGGCTTCCCTGGTGGCGCAGTGGTTGAGAGTTTGCCTGGCGATGTAGGGGACACGGGTTCGTGCCCTGGTCCGGGAAGATCCCACATGCCGCGGAGCGGCTGGGCCCGTGAGCCATGGCCGCTGAGCGTGCGTGTCCGGAGCCTGTGCTCCGCAATGGGAGAGGCCACAACAGTGAGAGGCCCGCGTACAGAAAAAAAAAAGATTAAAAAAATATTTTTTTCCCACATAAAGGTTTTCTTTTTTCTTTTCTCAATTGCTTTTAATACTTTTATCCACCAATCTAGCACAATCATGTCCCTCAGATGTTTTTACAACAAATTTTGACCCACATACTACAAATACCCAGAAATGGAAATTGGGCCCTCATCTTTTACTGATTTCTCTGAGAATTGTCTACTTTCAATGCAAAGAATTAAACAGCTCAACATCTTATGTACTAACCACAGCAGCAGCTCATTATTATAGCTTCCTCCAAACTGTGTCAATTAGCTCTTTAAACTAATTTAACTATCCTTTCAATATATTCATTGGCACTACGTTATTATATTTACCCTATTTAGGGAATGGTTGTCAAAATGGCAGCTCTTATTTCTTTTTATTGTTAAGTTCCAGCTCTTTTACTTACACAGGAAATTGAAAGTTGTAGAGGAAGCTCTTTGTCCCTGAAGGAACAGATAGAACAGAAATAGGACTTCTGTTCAGGAGGGTTTCCATTCTGCTCATTATTATGACACTGTTTTGTTGCTTTCCTTCTTACAACACCAGTGTTACTGACATAAATTATAAACTCACCTCCAAGGATGCTGTCAGAGAGTTTAATTTACTTAAAATAATTATTTTCTATGTATAAATATGTTATCAATTTAATAGTGTTCATTATTTTATGTTCAGTTTTAATGTTTGCATTTTTCCATTTCTTTTCAATTAAATGTTACATTTTGAACATATGAAACATTTATATAGCTCAAAATTCAAAGCTATTGAAGAAGAGAAAGAAATGTTGCCATCCACATTCTCTTTACCACACTCTTGTCTCCCCACCCTCCCACCATCCCAGTACCATTTTCATTAGCTTCTATGTTTCTATTTGCAAAAATAAGCACATATGTATATGTGTGAATACACACCTATATATTTTCTTATTTCCCCTTCTTTGACATGAAAAGTAGTGTACTGTATACACTGATTAGCATCTTGCTTTCTTCAGTAGTTATTTTATCTTTGAGTTTCTTCATCTGCAAAATGGGAAGAATACAGTGTGTGAAGAGTAAATAGAAGGAGGCATATGAGTCACCTACCACAGGGTCAGGTGCAGTGGAACCTATCTCACACTGTCCCTACAGCCCACTCCTATTGTTCCACATGGCAATGTGATGGCTACAAACACTCTCATTACTTCCCGTTGGCACTGTAGATTGAAGCATCCTTGGGGAAGTCAGGTGCACACAGCAAATCTTCCAGTGTGAATGGTTTGTAGCTTTCTACTTACATCTACAACTGAAGCACTGCACCTTCTCAGACTTTGAGGTAAACCCTCAGAACCCAAGGTTGGCTCCCAACAGCCCTTCTGGTGGTGCCCAGCAATCTACCATAGGTAGCCATGAACCCATCCAACCTACTACGGGGGACAAACAGATTCATGGCTGGTCTGCAGTGCAAAGACTTTTTTATTTGCCCACATAGTTACCACTTCCACACTCTTCCTTAGTTTGCATAGATACATATGCCCATCTGGTGTCACTTTCCTTTTTCATGAAGAACTTTCTTTAAACTTTCTTGTGATACAGGCCTACTGAGAAGAAATTCTCTTACCTTTTGTGTGTCATTTTTTGGGAGACATTTCAGGCTGAAGTTACAGATAGAATATTCCTTAAGGAAAAGGTTTTATATTCTTTAGTAAGCAGAGAAGTATCATAGAAGACTGGGATTCAAATCCACTTAACAGTTACGTGATCTTGAGGATGTAACTTCTCTGAGTTTCATTTTCCTCATCTATGCAAGATGTGTTTAACAATATCTACCTTCAAGAGTTTTCATGAGGTTTAGAGACTATATATATACTTATGTAGTCCCTCACTGTAGGCTGGCATTAGAGAAGATTCAATAAACAGGGACTAAAATGAAGTTATTCATTTTTTATTAATAAAGAATATGGAGCTAACTATTTGAAGAAGTTTAGACTATTCAGAGGAATTACTTGGACTTGCTAAAATTTTGTTAAGATTTTCATATCTATGTGCATGAGGCATTAGAGTCTGTAGTTTCTTTTCTTGTAATGTCTTTGTCTGATTTTGGTGTCAGGGTATAATGCTGGCCTCATAGCGTGAGCTGGAAATATTCCTCATCTTCAATGCTCTGGGACAGTTTTAAAATTTGGTATTATTTCTTCTCCAAATGTTTTGTATAATAACCAGTAGAACCATCTGGGCCCTTAGATGTGTGTGTGTGCGTGTGCATGTGTGTGTGTGTGTGTGTGTGATGTACTTTGAAGATATTTCTCCACCATTTTCTCATTTGCATTGTTTCAGATAAGAAATGTGCTACCATCTTCATCTTTATTCCTCTGTAGATAAAGTTTTTTTTTTCTCTGTTTTAAGATTTTCTCTTTATCACAGGTTTTAAGCAATTTAATTATAATGTACCTTTGTTTTCTTCATGTTTCTTGTACTTGGGGTTCATTGAACTTTTTGAATTTAGAGTGTGCGTTTAAAGTTTTCAATAATTTGTTTGGAGGAGCATTATTTCTTCAAATATTTTTTCTGCCCTCTCCTC
The DNA here is from genome assembly GCF_025265405.1 of Mesoplodon densirostris. NCBI lineage: Eukaryota > Metazoa > Chordata > Mammalia > Artiodactyla > Ziphiidae > Mesoplodon > Mesoplodon densirostris. The sequence continues at coordinate 108,350,936 of NC_082664.1, forward strand.
CTATGGAGGGTCCATTTACATGTATATTAGGCCACTTAAACCTGTTCCAGAGCTCACAGATTCTCTGTTACCATTTATTAGCCCTTTTTTTCTTTGTGTTTCATTTTGGATAGTTTCTATTGCTTTGTCTTCATGGTCACTGAACTTTTTTTCTGCAGCATCTAATCCATTCCGTCTTCTTCAGCATTAATACCATCTAGTGTATTTTTCTTCTCAGACAAGGTAGTTTTCATCTCTTCAATTCTGATATATATTTAAACATGTTAAGTAGATACATGGTTAGATTAATCTATATATATACTTATATATGTTGATTTTACATGTATAATCTTTATATATCTTCTTGAATGCATGAAAACCATTATAATAACTGTCTTTACTGGCTACTTATAACATCCATGTCATTTTTGGGTCAGTTTCTATTGACTTTTTTCTCATTATGGTTCATATTTTCCTGCTCTTTTGCATGCAAGGTACTTTATTATTTTTTTTTTTACTGGATACAAATATTGTAAATTTTACCTTGTTGGGTGCTGGGCATTTTTGTATTTCTATTCCTATTAATATTCTTGAGTTTTGTTCTGAAATTCAGCTAACTTACTTGGGACTAGTTTGACTCTTCCAGATCTTAGTTTTAAGCTTTGATAGGAGCAACCAGAGTGGTGTTTAGTTTAGGGCTAATTTTTCCCCACTGCTGAGTCAAAACCAATGCCCAGTACATTATGATGCCCCTGCTCAGTATGAGCTCCAGGAGTTGTTCCCTCGAATCCTTTCAGGGGCTTCTTTCCTCAGCTGTGGGTTGTTTTCTCTCACACACATGCTGATCTGTCCTCAGATGAGTATTTGAAGGGATCCTCTGCACATCTCCAGAGTCTTCTCTCCCTGTAGCTCTATCTTCTCTGATGCTCTGCTCTGCAAAATCCAGCCACCTTGGCCTCTCAGACTTCCAGCTCCTCAACAAGGGGAGACTGCAGGGTCCCACCTGGGTACCCCCTGCCTGCATTGATGCCTGGAAATTCACTTCTGGAAGTATGCTGGGGGATTGTAGGTTTCATCTTGTTCATTTCCCATCTCTCAAGGATCACTATCCATTGTTGTCTATGTCCAATGTTTTGAATTGACATTCATATTGAATGTGGGTGTAAAAGAAAGTTCATATTGTTTGCTGGGGGAATACTGAACTGTTTTTACACTATGGACCCTCTGGCCATCTTGCAAAACCTATGGCAGCTTCTCAGAATAATGTTTCCAAATACACAAAGTAAAACACAGGGCTACAAAGGAAATAGTTATAGTGTTTATAGTGATTAACATATTTTTCTAACTGATTTTGTTCTATAGTAATAGACGTACTTCTTTTTTTTTTTTTTTTTTTTTAGTTCTCTCTCTTTTTTTTAATTTTTTGCTTTATAACAAATTTAATCAGTTATACATATACATATGTTTCCATATCCCCTCCCTTTTGCGTCTCCCTCCCACCCTCCCTATCCCACCCCTCCAGGCGGTCACAAAGCACCAAGCTGATCTCCCTGTGCTATGCGGCTGCTTCCCACTAGCTATCTACCTTACGTTTGGTAGTGTATATATGTCCATGCCGCTCTTTCACTTTGTCACAGCTTACCCTTCCCCCTCCCCATATCCTCAAGTCCATTCTCTAGTAGGTCTATGTCTTTATTCCTGTCTTACCCCTATGTTCTTCATGACATTTTTTTTCTTAAATTCCATATATATGTGTTAGCATACAGTATTTGTCTTTCTCTTTCTGACTTACTTCACTCTGTATGACAGACTCTAGGTCTATCCACCTCATTACAAATAGCTCAATTTCATTTCTTTTTATGGCTGAGTAATATTCCATTGTATATATGTGCCACATCTTCTTTACCCATTCATCCGATGATGGACACTTAGGTTGTTTCCATCTCCGGGCTATTGTAAATAGGGCTGCTATGAACATTTTGGTACATGTCTCTTTTTAAATTATGGTTTTCTCAGGGTATATGCCCAGTAGTGGGATTGCTGGGTCATATGGTAGTTCTATTTGTAGTTTTTTAAGGAACCTCCATACCATTCTCCATAGCGGCTGTACCAATTCACATTCCCACCAGCAGTGCAAGAGTGTTCCCTTTTTTCCACACCCTCTCCAGCATTTATTGTTTCTAGATTTTTTGATGATGGCCATTCTGACTGGTGTGAGATGATATCTCATTGTAGTTTTGATCTATCTTTCTGTTTTTGTGCCAGTACCATACTGTCTTGATTACTGTAGCTTTGTAGTATAGTCTGAAGTCAGGGAGCCTGATTCCTCCAGCTCCATTTTTCGTTCTCAAGATTGCTTTGGCTATTCAGGGTCTTTTGTGTTTCCATACAAATTGTGAAATTTTTTGTTCTAGTTCTGTGAAAAATGCCAGTGGTAGTTTGATAGGGATTGCATTGAATCTGTAGATTGCTTTGGGTAGTAGAGTCATTTTCACAATGTTGATTCTTCCAATCCAAGAACATGGTACATCTCTCCATCTGTTTGTATCATCTTTAATTTCTTTCATCAGTGTCTTATAATTTTCTGCATACAGGTCTTTTGTCTCCTTAGGTAGGTTTATTCCTAGATATTTTATTCTTTTTGTTGCAATGGTAAATGGGAGTGTTTCCTTGATTTCACTTTCAGATTTTTCATCATTAGTATATAGGAATGCCAGAGATTTCTGTGCATTAATTTTGTATCCTGCTACTTTACCAAATTCATTGATTAACTCTAGTAGTTTTCTGGTAGCATCTTTAGGATTCTCTATGTATAGTATCATGTCATCTGCAAACAGTGACAGCTTTACTTCTTCTTTTCCAATTTGGATTCCTTTTATTTCCTTTTCTTCTCTGATTGCTGTGGATAAAACTTCCAAAACTAGGTTGAACAAGAGTGGGGAGAGTGGGCAACCTTGTCTTGTTCCTGATCTTAGTGGAAATGGTTTCAGTTTTTCACCATTGAGGACGATGCTGGCTGTGGGTTTGTCATATATGGCCTTTATTATGTTGAGGAAAGTTCCCTCTATGCCTACTTTCTGCAGGGTTTTTATCATAAATGGGTGTTGAATTTTGTCAAAAGCTTTCTCTGCCTCTATTGAGATGATCATATGGTTTTTCTCCTTCAGTTTGTTAATATGGTGTATCACGTTGATTGATTTGCATATATTGAAGAATGCTTGCATTCCTGGAATAAACCCTACTTGATCATGGTGTATGATCCTTTGAATGTGCTGTTGGATTCTGTTTGCTAGTATTTTGTTGAGGATTTTTGCATCTATGTTCATCAGTGATATTGGCCTGTAGTTTTCTTTCTTTGTGACATCCTTGTCTGGTTTTGGTATCAAGGTGATGGTGGCCTCGTAGAATGAGTTTGGGAGTTCTCCTCCCTCTGCTATATTTTGGAAGAGTTTGAGAAGGATAGGTGTTAGCTCTTCTCTAAATGCTTGATAGAATTCGCCTGTGAAGCCATCTGGTCCTGGGCTTTTGTTTGTTGGAAGATTTTTTATCACAGTTTCAATTTCAGTGCTTGTGATTGGTCTGTTCATATTTTCTATTTCTTCCTGATTCAGTCTTGGCAGGTTGTGCATTTCTAAGAATTTGTCCATTTCTTCCAGGTAGACGTACTTCTTAATTAATACATTAAATAACGATCTAGAGGTGGGTCTAATAAGTTCTGCAATTTTCAAGCAGTAACGAGCATAAAATATATTCTTAGACATGTGCAACAGTTGTAATGTGATTTGAATATTTCCATACTTTCTCTTGGGGACAATGTTAAGGCATTGTTCATATAGCTGTGGTTTGTTGCCAACATGCATTTGGAAGGAAATACTAAATTTCAGTCTGAGGCTAGTGAAAATGAACATTGTTCTCTCGTCTAAGTTGAAGGACCCCTGAATTCTATCCATAGACCCCTTAGGGTCTATAGTTCCAGGGTAAGAACCTTGTTTTAATAAATGGAAACCAGAGGGCCTGGAAGTTGTGGATTATACACAATGGGCTGACCTTATGTAATGGCAATGATTTTATTTGAATCTACCGTGATCATGGTGAGATGCCGTGGGGATAGTTTTGGGGCAGAGCGGGGGAATATGTTGCTCACAAGACAACTGAGAGTGTCCTTCATGCCAAAATGAGTCTTCTCTCAATGGTTCCCAGACCAGGGAATTTTGCCCCGAATGCTGAGGAGCCCACCTGTCAAATGACTTCTTGCCAACTCCCATCCTCAGTCTCAAGTCTTCATTCCTCATAAGTGACAAATTGGGCAGGTCTGCTGTTTATTTTTGCTTCTGTTCCTTTGGCCAGGCCACAAACTCCTGGATTTGTGAATACACAGTTCTGTTCCTATCCAGTGTGTCCCAACCAGAGAGTCACTGTAATTTTTGGTTTTGTTCCCATACTGCCTCCAAATATCATTAGTCATATCCTCCTTCCCATTTCTGCCTTGAATAGGCAGTCATTATGATGAAGCCAGGCTTGTTTCAGAATTCCATGAGAACCACAGTGTCAGGCCGTCACAACTCTGGAGCTGGAAATGGAAAAGGCCGTGATCTGGGGCTGGCACAGTCCTTGTGAGTCATTATGGAAACACTGTCCCCGGATGCTGCTGAGAGGGACTGGGTTACTGGTGAGTCCATCTGTCAGATGAGATCCTGACCCCCTGACACCTTAAAAAGTTTCATAATGTGTGGGATGTTGGGCCTCCTGTCTGGTATCCTGGTTACATTAAAATTTGGGTTGTTTTATTCTATTTTGGGTTCTCTTGCAGTTTTCAATGTGCCAAAAAACAAAATATATTTATTTAAATTACAAAATAATTCATATTCATTGTACAGAAGTTGAAAAAGGCAGAAAAACATTCAGGAGAAAATTCTACCACCCAGATATATAGATTTGATTTTTTTTTAATGTGTTGCCTTTCCTTTAGATAGCTAGTGTATATAGTGTTTTTGTAAGCTGTGCTTTTTTTTTTTTTAACTATAACAGTATAACTCACACAGTCCCCTTTTCTTTTTCTTTTTCTTTTTTTTTGTGGTACGCGGGTCTCTCACTGTTGTGGCCTCTCCTGTTGTGGAGCACAGGCTCTGGACGCGCAGGCTCAGCGGCCATGGCTCACGGGCCCAGCCGCTCCGCGGCATGTGGTATCTTCCCGGACCAGGGCGCGAACCCGTGTCCCCTGTATCGGCAGGTGGACTCTCAACCACTGTGCCACCAGGGAAGCCCAAGTCCCCATTTTTTAAAGTATAAAATTAAACTATTTTTTCCGTAAAGGAGACCTTATATAAGATATCTAGTCCAACACACTCTTTCTAAAAATGAGAAAACTGAAATCCCAAGAGCGTAAGTGATTTATTTGCCCAAGGCTCCCCAGCTCATGAGCCACAGACTCGGGAATGGAACCCTGTATTTTTGTCTCGGTATCCTACTGCCTCACGACCTCCCCATGTCCATACTCATCTGTCTGTGCTCATCTGCAGACAATAGCTGAAAGGGCTCTGGCCTCTCTGTCCCTTGAACGGGAGGAAATGTATATGAGTTCCTGTATTACTAAATAGGAAATTTGTCCCTGCCTTAGATCTTGAGTTAGGGAAATACCTACCTTCTTTCAATCTATTCCCTGTAGGAAAGTTTAAAATCTGAGGGACAAAAAAGCTCTTTCTCATGCAAAATTATTTTGGGTTATCATTTGGAAATTAAAAATAAGAATAGTCATTACCAGCAACTTAACTACTTAACTAATATACCTGTCTTTAAACTCAATAATGGTTATTTAATAACACTTATGAAACTTTATAGTATGTATATTTTCCAGAATTGCAAATTCACCCCCTAGAAAGTAAGGAGGCTGCATAGTATAGTATGCTATAGTATAGTGTGATGTGGATTATAATATAGTTAGTATTGTGCAGAGTAGAATAAAATGAGTGTGTACTTCAGAGTGAGTTGATCTTGGATTCAAATTCTGTTTCTGCACCTTCCTGGTTTGCAATCTTGGGCACTGAAACTCTTTGAGCTTTATTTCATCATCTGTAAAATAAATATAATAATAGCAGTTATCCTAAGATCTATATCTATATGCAATAAACAAAATAATGCATTATCATTTTCTTTATAGTAGAAAGTGGAAAAAAAGAGGTGAGAGATGAATTTCAGAACTGGTGGAGCTAATAACCAAAAATGTAAGCCTGCCTAAATTGAAGAAGAGCCCTACCTAAAAATAAAGAAAACAAAAGATGAATAGGAATGACTTGAATATAAAAAGTAAGCATAACATAAAATAATGACAGAACTGAGATCAAACATGTTTGGCATGTCAATCAATGTAGAGTAGCTTAGGTTGCCCATATAAGAGATTTTCAGATTGAATTACAAAACCAAACCTAACTCTATGCTATACACAGAAAGGTTGAAAAGTAAAAGTAAAAGCAGGACTTTTGCTTCTGGTCCATGATGGAGTAGCAAGAACAGATTTAATCTCCCACCACAAACAGCTAGAAAACAACAAAATATTTTAAACAACTGCTTTCAGACATTGGACAACAGGCAGCATGGGAGGACTGTGATCCCTCAGAGAAGGGAAATAAATGAGGTGAGCCATACAATTGCCCCATTCTCTGCCTGGAGACAATTTCTGGACCACTGGTGCAGTGGAAAGACACAGGCAGATCCAGGCAGCCTTGCTGAGTGGAGGAGATGGAGTTTACAGTTCAAGGACACTGTTGGGAAAACAGCCACTCATACATTTCCAGTCGGGGTGTAAATCAGTAAAAATCTTTATTGAGGCCAATTTGGCAATATCTAACAAACCTACTTTTTAAGTTGACAATCTCATGTTTTGGAATTTATCTTATAGATATAGTTGCCCAGGTGCAAAATGACATAGGTACAGAGTTGCAGCAGCATCGTAGCATTGTTGGTAATTAGAACAATATTGGAAAATGCAAATATCCATTAATAGGGAGCTGGCTAAACAAAGTATAATACATCCGTACAATGGAATACTATGTATCAACAAGAAAAACGCCAAACTTGTTTCTGAATGTATACAAAAATTCTAAATAAAATATTAGCACATCAAATCCATTAATGAATTAAAAATAATACATTACCCCCAACTAAGGGTAGGATTTGTCCTAATTAGGCAGTATAAAAAGATCCTCTTGAGAAGCACAAAAAAGGCAGTTGACAAAATTTAATGTTTATTCCTGCCAAAACTGCTTAGCAAAATAAAACAGAAGGAAATTTTCATTACCTCGATTAAAGGTATGTAGTAGTTATTAGTACTGTTCACCAATATTTCTGGTTTTCCTCCTTTCAAGCACAATACATGGTACGAGAAAGATTGGCAATCCATCATGAAAAATTGAATTGAGCTCCTATTTTGCACTATAAAATTAATTTTAGATAAATTAAAGAACAACACAAATAAATAATTAGAAGAAAGTATGTAGAAAATGTTTATAACTTCTGAAGGTTTTCTTAAACAAGATCCATATAAAAATTATAAATAGGGCTTCCCTGTTGGCGCAGTGGTTGAGGGTCCGCCTGCCGATGTGGGGGACGCGGGCTTGTGCCCCGGTGCGGGAGGATCCCACATGCCGCGGAGTGGCTGGGCCAGTGAGCCATGGCCACTGAGCCTGTGCTCCACAGCGGGAGAGGCTGCGGTGGTGAGGGGCCCGGGTACCGAAAAAAAAAAAAAAAAATATATATATATATATATATATATATATATAAATAATTTGGCCACATAAAAATGTATTCTTTCTCTACCACAAAAGAAAATGTCCAAAAATAAAAAATATAAGGGTGGCCTGAGGGAAAATATTTCAACACAAATACACAAAAAGGATTACTATCTAAACCAATGCTGTCCAATAGACCTTTCTGCAATGAGGGAACTGTTCATGCCTGTGTTACCCAAAAGGACAGCCACTGGCCACATGTAGCTGTTGCACACTTGAGATCTGACCAGTTTGAGGAACTGAAGCCTTAGTTTTACTTAATTAAATTACTTTCAATTTAAATAGACAAATATGGCCAGTAGTGACTCATATTGGACAATGCAGATTTTAAAAATAGAAAAAACTCTTACAGAGAGAAATAAAAAGAGATAAACAGTAGACATACTAGCTTAGAATATGAACACACAAAGCATAGAAGAAGAAATACAAATGGCCAATAAACAGGTAAAAAGTACTCAATCTGTCTCAAAAAAACACAAATTTAAATGCAATAAGATACGCTTTGGGGGGCCTCCCTGGTGGCGCAAGTGGTTGAGAGTCCGCCTGCCGATGCAGGGGATACGGGTTCGTGCCCCGGTCTGGGAGGATCCCATATGCCGCGGAGCGGCTGGGCCCGTGAGCCATGGCCGCTGAGCCTGCGCGTCCGGAGCCTGCGCGTCCGGAGCCTGTGCTCCGCAACGGGGGAGGCCACAACAGTGAGAGGCCCGCATACCGCAAAAAAAAAAAAAAAAAAAAAGATACGCTTTGGGGGTAAAATTTTAGAATTTGTTAATATCCAGGGTTGGTGAAGGTGAGGGGAAATGGTTACTCTTTTCCACTGTTGGTAGGACTATATACTGACCCAGACTTTTTGTTAGCAATTTAGCAGTATCTATCAAAATTTTAAAATATGCATAACCTTAATCTAGCAATTACTAACATTTTTATGGAACTCAATAAAATAGTTCTAAAATTCACCTAGAATAGAAAGTCCATGTGAATAAACAAGAAACTTCTTGAAAAGGGAAAAACAATGTAGGAGGAAGCCCTTGCCCCACCAGATATCTCTTTCCTAGAAAAATGCTAAGTATTAGGTATTAGATTAGGTATTCATTAGATTCACTTAGATTAGGTATTCATTTAAAAAAACACAGAAAAATTTTAGCTTTGATGATATTACAGTGCAACTTGAACTCTCACACACTATTGGAGAGAGTACTAATTGGTACAACCACTTTGGAAAACCATTTGAAGAGTCTTCAAAAGCTGAACATTTAGGGGTCTACTCAACAGAAATGCATATATATTTACACCAAAAGACATACACAAGAGTGTTCAGCACAGCACAAATCATAGAGCCTCAAATGGAAACTCCACACAGGTCCATCAGTAGTATCACGAGTTGATAAATTACAGCATATTCATACAATGAAAAATTCTGCAGCAATGAAAATGAATGAACTACTGGTACAGGCAATTGCAGAATAAATCTCACTAAATAAATGTTTAGTAAAACAAGCAAGACATAAGAATGCACTCCAAGTGATTCTGTTTACTTAAGTGTCACAAACAAGCAAAATAATCAATGGGTATATACATATGTGTGTGTGTGTATATATATATATATATATATATATATGTATATATATATATATATATGTATATATATATACACACACACATACAATGGAATATTACTCAGCCATAAAAAGAATGAAATATTGCCATTTGCAGCAACATGGATAGACCTAGACAATATCGTATTAAGTGAGGTCAGTCAACAGAGAAAGACAAATATATGATATCGCTATATGTGGAATCTAAAAAATAATACAAATGAACCTATTTGCAAAACAGAAATAGACTTACAGGTATAGAAAACAAACTTATGGTTACCAAAGGAGGAAGGTAGGGTAGCGATTAATTAGGAGTTTGGCAAGATTATGGGATTAACAGATACACACTACTATATATAAAATAGTTAAGCAAGAAGGATTTACTGTATAACACAGGGAACAATACCTTATAATAACCTATGATGGAAAATACTCTGAAATATATATAAAACTGAATCCCTTTGCTGTATACCTGAAGTAACACAATATTGTAAATCAACTATACTTCAATTAAAAAAAAACAACAACGATATTGGTTACCTTTAAGGGAATGGAGCATGACTAGGAGGCAGCCATCCCAACAGGTCTGTCCCTTTACAGTGTCTGGCCCCTTGTCTCTTCCAGAAGTGGGGCCAGTTTTCCACAGGTCCGTCTCCCACCAGGATGCTACATCAGAGGTAGAAGTTTATTTCTCCCTGGCTGACTTACTCCTGAGACCCATGCACTGAGAAACAGAAGTCTGATCTTTTCTGGCTTGATGCTTCCCTGCTTAATTTCACTTAGTGAGTCCAAGTTGGAAACCCCAGCAATAAAACCACTATTTCGTCAAGTGATCACCACCCCAGATGGAGGTTTGTGCTGGTGTGTGACTAAATGAGTTAATGAGTAACATGTTTAGAACTGTGCCTGGCACATACTAAGCCCATATGTAGGTTTTGCTCTAATTATTATTATGCCTTCCATATCCAAACGTGACATTTATCTCCCTTTTCTCATCTCTAAGCAAAATAATCATATGCAGAACTTTAAGAAATCCCAATACACACCGAAGTTTTTAAAGTCTATTTCCTTTCTACATCCCATCTTTAAAAAATGTTCATTCCAATTATAAACATTTCAAAGGTACAAAAAAGTACAGAAAATAATATTACATACGTCCATGGAGCCGCCACCACCTAGGTTTAACAGATGTTGGTATTTGGCTATATTTGCTTCAGATCTTTGTGGGTGTTTCTTTTAAAAATAAACAGGAAGAGCTAAGAGTCCCTCCCCTCAATTACTCTTTCCTCCCCTTTTCCTTCAAATCTCAGAGGGTTTTACTCTCCTGAAGTTAGCAGATGCCATCCCCACTTTGACTATAAATGCATTTATTAAACAATATAGAGTCCCAATTTAATATTTAAACTATTCATTGAAAGTTGAAATAATACACAGTCCTTATGATGAGCTTTCTCAAAATGTCTTTAATGAGCAAAGAAAAGGGACTCTTGAAAGTGTCCATTGATAGGAGATTTGGTGAGATCAGGGGGCACTGTTTACATTCAGGATAGTTTCTGCCTTGCACAGAAACTGCCTTCTGTATAAATAATTACTGGGACCACAGCCCATCTAAGCTGGTCTCAGAATTTTAAGTACTAGCATCATCGACCACAGTGGCCCACAACACATGCTTCACAGAATGTCCAACAGCTGAATCAAGGTATCAGCTTCTGGGTTATAGCAGTTATGGAGGCACCTGCTAGTGGCTACTGGCCTGCTTGCCTGAGGCCAGGGACAGCTGTGACCTGCAGGTGAGGCCCCTCTGGTTACCCAAACCCCTTCATACCCTTCAGATAGCTGACCCTGGGCTCTTTTTGTGACCTACCGAGGAATTTGTAGCTGCTATGCTGACAGGTGTCCCAGCACCTGTTGGGTTGAGGACTTGGCTGTCACACGTCACCTGACATCAGACATAATGAGCAGTCCTGGTCCTAAAGTTTCCTCTATAATGTGGATCCCCACCTCCCTGGAGGGGCTCCTTGCATGACACCCCTACCCCCAGACCCTCTAGAGGCTCCCCTGGGGTTTGTGAATGCCCTGGCAGCAACACAACATCCATTCATTATGGAATTATATTATCCATTATATTATCATTATATTATATAAAGATTTTATTATCCATCCCTAGACAAGCATTTCTAGGGAGCTCTGTGTGTAAACCCTGCAGTAGTTGTTGTGGGGATGACATGGACCCTGCTGTTCAGGAGACGGGCAAAAACGGGAACAGGATCTTCGAGCACACAGGAATGCGGACATGCTGAAGGAATTCAGACAAGGGAAGACATACCATCAGAGCTCTCACAACCCAGCTTTGGAGGAGTCCCTTGATGAACTTGTTCTACTATCCACCACCCCCTGTCAGTCACAGCTACCAAGAAGATGAAATATGGGTGCCCCAACGTCTCTGGAGGGCCCTGTAGAACACTCACATTCATGACCTGACAGGTGGGCTCTCCCTCCCCGCACCTTCTCAGCTGTGCCATCTATCAGGCTGCCCAGGGTGGGGGCGTGGTCTTGGTTCTTAGCTACCCTAGGATTCTAGGCATTTCCTGCTGCTTCTCACTATCCCATAAAAACTTACCTTTCCTGGATGTCTTCGTATTAAGGCTTTACTCTTTCCTTTGTTGGTACTTTTATTGGTAACAGAATAGTTGATATAATAAATGTGTTACTATAAGAATTTCAGAGCTAAAAGTGCCATTTAGTTCTAGAATTATTAATCAAATTTCTGAGTGGGTAGGCTTCTGAAGGCCCAGGAATTAACTGAAACTTAACACAATGCTATGTGTGCATTTTTTCAGGGGGAAAGGCCCAAAGCTTTCATCAGGTTCTTAAAGTTTCCTTGACCTAAAATAATAGTAATAATAAATCAATTATAAATCAATAAATGTTAAGAAGCATTGATCTATTGCATTGCATTCATTGATCTATATTGCATTCAACCAGTGTAGACAGAATGCATCAGGCATCTGCAACAGCCAGTAACAAAGCAGATATAGCCCTACCGTCATGTAGCTAAGAATCTTATAGGTTGGAACAATAAACAAGTAAACACACACAATTAATTATAAATAGTAATGAGCGCTGTGAGGGAAACAGAGTGAAATGATAGAGGATAATGGGGACCTGCTTAGAAGTGTAGTGAGGTTAGTCCTGTCCACTGGGGTTTAAACTGAGACCTAAAGGATGTTTAGGAGTCAGCCCTAAACAGATAGGAGAAAAGCATTCTAGTCAAAGAGAACAGCAAGTGTGAAGATTTTTCAGAAGGAAAGAGACTTGAGGGCTTGAAGACAGGGGTAATAGTGATGTTGCATGGGGTTGGAGAAAGAGGAGCTATGCAGTGGGTACCATGTAAGCAATGGTAACCAGGCTGAGTTTTTACAAGGTGCAATGAAAGCCACATCAGGGGATTAGGCAGGGGAGTGACACGATAGTGCTCAGGTTTGAGGAATGTCCCATTCTTGCCTAGGAAGAATAGGCTGTAAGAGAGGCAAGAGCTGGTAGACAACTTTCCAGATGCCTGGAGAGAAGGAAGAGTGTAGAATTAGGATATGTTTTAGAGGCAAAGCTGATGAGATTTGATGATGGGTTGGAGGAGGGGGAGAAAAAGGGAGGAGTCAGAATGATGGTCACTTGTTTGGGTTGAGTCACTCGCTGGATGGTGATGTTTCCCAAGATGGGGAAGCCTGGGTCAGGTTGTGTTGAGGGGTCAATCAAGTCCAGTTTTCAACATATTAAGACTGAGAACAGGTTGAGGTATAAAGCAGTCGCTTGGGCAGTAGGAGAGCAAGCTTACCAAGGAAATGTAGTCAGATTGCCACAAGTGTTGGGTGCCCATTTGAGGTTTAAAAATCATGAACTAAATATCAAGTTGTGTCTAGCCATGTTCAACTGCTTAGGTGCGGTGAGCAAAAAGTCAAGTGATGGGAATTCCCTGGCAGTCCAGTAGTTAGGGCTCCACGCTTTCACTGCTGAGGGCACAGGTTTGATCCCTGGTCAGGAAACTAGGATCCTGCAAGCCATGTGGTGCGGCCAAAAAGATAAATAAAGCTGTTATAAACATTCATGTACAGGTTGTGTGAACATAAGTGTAAAAAAAAAAGGCAGGTGATGACAATCATAAGTTAGGGTGTTGCCAGCTACTTGTAAAGAATGCAGACAAAGGCTAGAGAATTGAAGCTATTTGTTTGCAGGAAGCAGCTATAGTGATGCAGTAGAGACTACAGTGGTTCATCAAAATCCATTTTCCTCTTCTTATTGGGAACACGGTCGGACTACATTTCCCAGTTTCCTCTGCAGTTAGATGTTACGATATGACTAATTCCTGCCAATGGAATAAGAGAAGATCTGAGGGCCACTTCTTAGCTTACCCATTAAAACCTTCCTCCTGTGCGTTTACATGTTCTTGTCCCCATTCAGCTGACTGTTTTGGTGACCTTTAGGCGAACCTTAGCTATTGTTGCAGATGGCAGAATCATAGTCAGCTCATGTGCCTGAGACCTGTAGAAAGCAGGACATCCCCCAGCCACACACATAGACACTTTTCCCTGCTACCTGGATTGTTACCTGAGCAAGAAAATTTCTCTTATGTTGAGCCAGTACACATTTGGGTATATTTGTTACTAAAACTGTGCCTGCTCTAATGAGTACAATAACAGGTCATATTAGAGCAAGAAGAAAGGGTGGGGACTAATGGATCAGAGGACCACATGGGGGCCCATTTCCAACTGAAACCTCAATGAACTGAGTGGATTGCCTGGGAGAGCTAGGGCAGTGGTTCTCAACCAGGGCTGCACATTCAAATCACCTAAAGACTTCTAAAATCTTCAATATCCAGGCTGCACCCCAGGCCAGTTAAATCAGGAGACTTGGGAGGAAAAGTGGGGCCCAGACATTTTTTAAAGCTTCCCAGTTAATTCCATTGTGCAGCCAGAATTGAGAACCACAAAACAAGGATGAAAATCTAGATAATCTGATTTATGGATCTCTGTCCTATAAGGTTTTACATGCATTTTATGACCAATAGGTCACCTGGAGGAGCCTCACAGCTGGGAGAGGGACACTGCATCCCCACCTCAGAAGACACCAACCAGAGTGTAATGCAAATCTTTGGGGGATGCCAACTGGTTACAGAGAATGACCATGAACCAGTGCCCCCGTTCCCCACCCCAATATAGGTGAGTCTCAGGGAGAAGGAGGGGGATTCCTGAACTGGATGCAATTCAAAATGAGAAATAACCCATTTTGCTGCCAGTTGGCTAAGATTTACAATATCTGCTATCAGAAGGAATTAAACAAATGATATATTTAGACACTGGATTACATAGCTTGGGAAATGTGGGCCTGCTTGAGTGCATTTTAATCATGAGCATTTTATTTTAAATCAGCCTCTGTTGTCAACTCTAGGACTCAGTGTAATGGTGGCGATTTCAGGTCCTGGTCCATCTGAGGGAGATGTGGCAACTGGTCCTCAAACCAGACTGGCCTAGTTCATGAGCCTGATCCTTACTAGGGAGCTGCCTGAGTCCCTAACTCTGGTTAGCTAGCTTGCAGACATAATGTAGTGTAAATTTATCACTTTAGCTGGCAGGTGACTCAAGGGGTCTATGTTCACATCTGACCCATCTTTATCTCTTTTGTAGACTTAACCACAATGCTTTTTGCTTAGAGTACACACTCAAAAATACTAATAGATCAAGGGATAATAGTAACCATAACAGCAACAACAACAACAAGACGTATTCAAATTTGTTCAATGGCATCGCTCATATCTGAAGGCTCATATATATGCCCTTTTACTGTACATTGATTTGGCTTTATGTAATTTTAAAGAACAGTTTTAAATTGTCTAGTTAATTTGACCATCCCTTGCCTCTTTTACATTCTGATGTTTTCTAAATTTTCTTTCATAATATATGTCATGTGCATTTTTATAAATGAAAAGGAATACTGAAAAAAATTTTAGAAGGTCCATGCTTTTGCCATCCTGATAACCTCTGTTGAAAAAAAAATTTTTAAATAATGCATGCACATGTACATGGTTAGAACATTTAGAAAGCATGTGAGGGTATGAAATACCAAAAAAACCGCCTGTAACTCTCCCTACCCCCCTGCCCTCAGTCCCTTTCACCAAAGAAGCTACTGTTAAGAGTTTCATATTATTCTTTCCAGAAAGCAAAACATGCATATGCCAAGATGGAATTTTAAGTATATTCTTTTTTTGTAATTTATACAGAAAGAAGTCTATCATATACACTGTTCTAAAACTTGCTTTTTTCAAGTGATGTATCTTAGAGATTGTACTGTATCAACATGTGTGGCTCTATCTCATTTTTAAACAGTAGCAGAATATTCTGTAGAATGACTTAGATATAGTTTATATAACATCTTTCTCCTGGATACTTTTCTTATTTTCAGATTCAGATTTATAAACAACGCTTCAATGAACGTCCTACTTTGGCAAACTTTTGTGGGTAAATTTTTATTTGCTAAACTCAAAATGGTGTTTAAAATACTTTAAGGGGTAATGTATTATTTGAAATTTAAAAACTGCACATTCAGGCTATTAGAGAGGCATATCCCTGAGTTTACTTATTTTATTGATACATACGGGGAAGGAAAAGAGCCTTTGCCTTTCTACACCAAGTTTTAGAGTCAACATGAGCAGAGGCAAGCAAAAAGAAAGTTACACTTTACTTTTAGAGTCAACACTTCAGTGATATTTCTGTCCCTGGGTGAACAGAAATGGCCCAGGAACTTGTGAATACAAAGTACTTTTTCTCATCCTCAGGCTCACTCATGGTGTTTGTCATATGCTCAGAGCAAAGACGAGATCTGAGGCAAGGGAAGGCAGAGAAATGGCTCCCACAGAGCCTGTTACTTTCTGATACCCTGCCTGAGAGAGCCTGGGAATGAACATTTTCAAACTACTTCATATGGAGTACATTAAGTGTAGAATATACACATCTATACAATTTCCTTCAGGACAAAGTGTTACATCCAGTCTTCCAGTTTCCCTTCTCAGAGACAGCTACTATTGTTACTTACGGAAACTTCCAGATTGTCTAGGAGAAGGGTTTCTCATCTTCAGCACTATTGACATTTTGTGCTAGATAGTTATATGTTGTTGGAGAGGAGGAGCTGTTCTGTGTACTGTAGGATGTTTAGCAGCATCCCCGGCCTCTACACACTAGATGCCCTGTCCAGTTGTCTCCAGATATTATCAGCTGTTCTTCCTACTGAAAACCACTGGTCTTGGGAAACACACACACATATATGTATGTATGTATGTATGTATATATATGGTAGCGGAATAGTATTCGCTTGTATGGTTGTACCATAAATTATTTACCCAATCTCACTTTGATAAATATTTATTTCTTTTTAAAATTATTTTGCTGCTCTAAACAATTCTGCCATGAATATATGTAAGCATCTCTATGGGGGTAAATTCTTAGATGTGGAATTGCTGAGCCAAATGTACGTGTATTTAAAATTGTGATAGATGTTAACTAAATGGCCTTCCAAAGAGATTGTACCAATTTTCACTCCCAGTAACATGGTACAAGAATGCCTGTTTCTATATACCCTTGCCAACTCAATGTGTTAACAAACCTTTTGATCTTTTTTAATCCAAAAGGTGAAAAAAAGGAGTCTTTCTTTAACCTCAGCTCTGCCCCTGTGTTCAGTTCTAGAAGAGGTATTCTGAAGAGAAGTTGCTCAAAAATGCACACTTTTATAGATCCAAAGACCAGGAAAGAGAATTCTGGTGAAGAATTTTGATAAAACTCTTCAGTTTTGTTTTGTTTTGTTTTGGCATGCTGAATCTAATTTACCCAAACTCTTGGAAATTGCAAGTGATTCTCAAGGAGAGAACCAGCCCCTTGAAACTGTGTGCTTAAATCACACAACGTGTTGAAGCATGATTTCTGGAAAGACTTTTTGCATTCCTGTAGATATATATATGATAAATATTTTGTTATCATTCTTCTGTGGTGCTAAGAGGTGCTGTCTGCTTTAATGTATGTGTAGAATTACAGATATACCTGATCAAATAGAGTCAGGACAAGAATCAAGCCTCATAAAAATCTTGCCTACAGCCTGTACCAAAAAAAGTTAGTCGTGCCAAGACTATGCAGGCCAAGCAAACCCAGGGGTTGTGCAATTACCCGGCAAAGGTTGAAATTTCTGACAAAAACAGGGACCTCACTGAAAACGTTAGCATAAAAATGAAACCTCATTTCAAAAATAAAAGGTCATTTTGATACTTCGCTAATGTGAACATTGAAAACCATGGCTTCTGACCTCCAGTATTTCGTTTCTCTGTAAAGTCCAGGATAAAATAGATTTTCCATTCTCAGATTTTCTGGGTTGGTCACTTTGACTCTAACTTAAACCAAGTTTTCAAGGGGTTGCGTCAGATCAGGATGTTCCACACTTTGCCATTGCCTGATTGAAGAGAAAGATCCAATCTTTCACTCAGGGACCAGTTATTGGAAACCTACTATGTATCAGGTCCTCAGCTAGACTCTGGAAAAGGCAGTAATGAGTAAGATGCCATGCCTGATGGCCAGATCTCATATTAAAGAAGATCATCTGGGAAGAGAGGCTGGGAACCAGGAGTGTGGAGAAGTCTGCCTGTATATGCAGAGGCCCCCAGGACCCACCAGCAGGAGCTCTCAGGGTTTATCAGAGTCCAGAGGGCTGAAATTTACTGACCAGTGCAAATAGCTCAGTCTACTCTTAGAAAAGCTATTGAGGTTTATGATCTGACCACCCCCTATTCATCCCATTGGAGCAGGAGGGATTTCCTGCGCTAAAAATTACGAGATGGCCAAACTCATGACATCCAGCAGTGGACAGATGAGACTGGTAGCAGATTATGAGTCACATGTGCTCAGAGCCTGAGGGAGGAGGAGACTGAACGCTGTGCAGGGCCACACTGGGTTTGCACTCAGGAGCAGAGTGAACCAGCAAGAGCTGGGTGAGAAATGCTCTCTAGTAACAGGAGGGTGAGATGCCCACTGGTTCCTGCAGGAGAATGTGATTTGCTTGTTTGAATAATTGTGTGGGCTGGCAGGGACATGAAACCCATGAGGTTTAGAACTGGGTGGGGTCTGGCTGGCCTGGCTGGTCTGGCTGATAGGGTCACCAGCTGGTTAGGGGCCATGCATGCCTGGTCAGAACAGGGAACTCATGGTTAGGACTCTGCAGCCCTGTGAGGGTCAAAGATGTCAAGGCAGAACATGGAATTTCAGGCTTTACAGTATAGTCTGTTAGGTTTCTTACTGATAATTTTCCTTCTGTGTCTCTTTTCCATTAGGAGCCCAGGGTTAGCCTTGAGGGTAGGAACAAAATTTCTCCACTCACAGTCTAAATACAAGCATACAGTCAACTCTTGCCACTCAATTGTTGTGATGTCTGTAACTGAGCAGGACCCTATGGGGCCTTTCTAGAACAGACCCCCTCCCAAGTCCTCTGCCTGCCTTTTGTCTGCAGAAAAACTTTATAGTCAAAGAATAAATTTAATCAGAGAAGTGAGAAAATGCAGAAAGAAAGGAAAACAGTCGAGCAAAACAAAATAATGATTGTTTAGCTGTTAAACAAAGTCAAGGAACTTTAGTTCCTCTTCAAGGGCTATAGAGAATATTCTGAGTCATGTTCTTTGAGCTGTTTTGCAGATACTGAAACACCCACCAGGTGGAAGAAGTTAACTGTATGCTGCCCACAAGCACGTAGACCCCAGACCGGTTGAAACCAGAAGATTGATGATGTTGACTCCTGATTACCTCACCACCAACCAATCAGAAGAATGTCCACGAGCTGATCACACACCCCACAACCCCCCTCCCTTACCCGGTCTTTAGAAACCATTCCCTGAAAGCCTTCAGCGAGTTTGGGCCTTTCGAGCACTAGCTGCCTGGACTCCTTGCTTGGCACCTGCAATAAACACTGCACTTTCCTTCACCACAACCCGGTGTCAGTAGATTGTCTTAACTGTGTTCAGGCAAGTGGACCCAAGTTTGGTTTGGTAACAATGTCTATTTTCTTATTTTCTCTCTGGCACACAGGTCCCCTTCTGATAATAGCTCAATTTGTGGGGAACTATTCCACCCACTCTCAGCCCATGTGTTCTTGGGTTTTTGGTGAATTCGATTCCCCTTCCAGGATTCTAGTGGTGGGTAATGACCCAGATGTGACCCATCAGAGCATTCTATCACCCTGGCCGCAGTGATTGCTTCAGAGAGAGATGTGTTAGCCAGGCCATGCTTAACTCTGGGACTTTGATTAATAGAAATTTAAAGAAAGCTCTTTCTCAGTGGAAACTGTCTTAATCTGTTTGGCCTGCTATAACAGAATGTCATAGATTGGGTGGTGTATAAACAACAGAAATTTATTTCTCATAGTTCTGGAGGCTGGAAAGTCCAGGGTTGAGGTGCTGGCAGATTAGGTGTTTGGTGAGAGCCTGCTTCCTGGTTCATAGATGGCCTTCTTTCTTTGTCCTCACATGGCAGAGGGGAAAGGGAGCTCTCTGGGTCTATTTTATAAGGGCACTAATCCCATCCTGAGGCCTCCACTCTCATGACCTAATCACCTCCCAAAGGCCCCACCTCCTAATACCATCACATTGGGGGCTAGGTTTCAACATGTGAATTTGGGGCACAGAACAGGGTAAATGGGAGAGAGGGAGAGATGGAGGGAAAGAGAGAGAGAGAGAGAGAGTTTTAGTTTCCAGTCCAGAAACGCTGGAATTAGAAATGGTAGTGAATTTTCAGTCGAACAAGCCAGTAAATTCTCCCTATTTTTGGTTTAAGTTGGTTTGACTTGGGTTCCTGTTACTTACATCTAAAAAACTGCTGACTAATAGACTGACAGACAGTTGCCTCACTTGTCCCTTTTGAATGTGAAGGGAGCAATGTACTAACATGCTGGTGATTTAAACTGTTGTTTTTTCATTGTTTTCCCACTTAGATAACAATGCCACAGCAACAGCCCTCCAATGGCTTAAAAACCATCCCAGGCCCCCC
Source organism: Mesoplodon densirostris (assembly GCF_025265405.1). Lineage (NCBI taxonomy): Eukaryota > Metazoa > Chordata > Mammalia > Artiodactyla > Ziphiidae > Mesoplodon > Mesoplodon densirostris. The sequence goes on from NC_082664.1 coordinate 108,371,360, forward strand.
AACCTTGCTTCAGCCATACTTGCCTTCTTTCTATTCTTTGAACGAAATAAGCTCAGTCGCACCTTGGGGACATTGTCCTTCCCTCTGCCTGAGACACTCTTCCCCAGGTCTTCACCTGTCCAGCTCCTTTGTCTCCCAGTTTAAATGTCACTGCCTCAGAGAAGACTTCCCTGAACCCCTAGCTAAGATCTCCTCTCAATGGCTCTCTCATGATCTTGTGTTATTTCATTATAGCCCTTATTGCCATCTGACATCTTCTTGTTTACATATATTTTTTATTGTCTGTGTACCTGTATGATTACAAACTTCCTAAGAACATTGATCGTCTCTGTATTCTCCATGCTTAGGACAGTGCATGGTACACAGTAAGGGCTCAGTAGAAGTTTGTGAAATCAGTCAATGAACAGCCAAACATGTAGCTACTATTTATGCATGTAGATTATGTAAGCACTTTATGTGGGTTACTCAGTCCTCAAAACAACCTTGAGGAAGGATTCCTATCATCTTATAGGTAGGAAGATAGAGGTTTGGAGAAGTTGAGTAACTTGCCCAAATTTATACACCTGGGAAATGGTAGAGGTGTGATTTAAACAAAAGACCACTGGACTCCAAAATTTGTAGTCTTATTTTTTTCAGTGACTCCCAGATTTATTTCAAATTTCAACATTCTAAAATCCTAACAGATAAACATCTTTGCTAGATCATAAGTAGCAATTTGAGGATAATTTGTATAATGTGGCCATCACCAAGAGAAGTGACCCTTCTCTTTCTATGAGATCTCAGGGACACATAGGCTCAAAATAGGTCTAAATGGACATCCTAATAGACAGGTAGAGCTTGGTAATGCCTGGGATGCATCTGGAAATAAATTATTGAGGGGAAACTAGGGCAATTCCAGGATTTAGAAGAAATACCTGTGACAACAATATATAGGCAAAGAGGACAGGAGAGAGATCATAATCTCATATGCAAGGGGTAGATGTGGGTGGGATATTGGGAGGGATATTGCTGTGAAATGCAGCCTCTCTTTGGATGGAATACAAAAAGTGAAAAGAAAATAAACTCAAGGTTGGGAGTTACTATAATTGACATGCGAATGTATTGTTGGTTGTGGAGAGGATCACAAAGTCAGAATAAACTCTGTGCAGAGGAAAATAATATATAACAAAATGATAACATATCATAGAAACTGAAAGACTTATTTGAAGTTCGATTGTAAAAAACATCCAGCTGTCAAAGATTCGATTTCTTATATTTTTGAAGTTTGTTTAATCTTCATGTAGACTTTGACATGTAAGATTATAAATTGAGCAAAGGAAATGTCTTTTATCCTCTTCTTCAAGAACCTGAATTCATCCTTTTCATCATAAGGCATTCAAGAATAAAAGCCCATGACATAAGAGAAGTGAAAACAACATTTTTAATGCTTGAAAAAGATGTAATAGGCAATGTTAGAATTTATAGGTGTGTTTTACTTGCTGGTGTTTAGGAATAGCCATAGACATGGCAGTCATGGATCCTATTACTGTGTGTAATAAATGGAAACGTTGTTATATTCTGTGTTTTTTTTCTCAATTCAGAGCATTGGCCACCTCAAAACATTCATACTTAGAAATATTTTCCCAATAGTTTTAATATTGCCCAATTTGAAGTTGAACTTACCATTGTAAAAATGTTTTATACCAGTTATTTAAACTCCACATGAGGGTTGTTATTGGGGAGTTGAGTAAATTATAGAATACTAAAATATTTTGTCACTTAAAAGTTTTTTTTATCTTGAAATACTTTCAGACTTACCAAAAGTGAAAAACGTAGTGCAGAGAATTCACCCAGCTTCCTTGAATGATCTTACATAAGGATAGTACAATTATCAAAACCAGGAAATTAACAATGACATAACACTATTAACTAAACTACAGACCTTATTCTAATTTCACCAGTTTTCTCACTAATGTCTCTTTTCTGTACCAGGATCCAATCCAGGGTCCCATTTTGCATTTAGTTGTCACATTTCCTCGGTCTCCTCCAATCTGTGACAGTTCCTCTGTCTTTCCTTGTCTTTCATGATCTGGACACTTTCAATGAATACTTGTCAGTTATTTTGTAGAATGAATCTCGATTTGTGTTTGTCTGAGGTTCTCTCATGATTAGATTCAGGTCATACATTTTGGGCAGGAATACCAGAGAAGAGACGTGCCTTTCTCATTGCATCATACACATAGGTGCATAACGTCGATAAACATTGTTGCTGGTGATACTAGACTTGTTCACTTGGCTCAGGTGGTGTCTGCTGGGTCTCTCTATCATAAAGTTACTATTTTTCTCTTTGTAATTAATAAACATCTTGCAGGTAACTACTTTGAGACTATGTAAATGTCCTGTTCTCATAATTTTTTTCCCACCAATTTTTGCATCCACTGAACATTCTCGCCAGCAAGAAGTTATTAACTGTGGTGTTTGCCTAATGGTGGTTTTTATATTGTTCTCATTCCTTCTACATATTTTTAAATGGGAATTCTCCTGTAAGTAAAATCTATACTTTCTCTCCTGTTAATTTATTCAGCCAATTATTTATTTGTATCAGTATGGGCTCATTTTATTCTATAGGTTATAATCCAACACTAGCATTATTTACTTTCTTGCTTCAATTGTTCTAACTTTGGCCACTGGCAGCTCTTTCAGATTGGCTCCAATGTCCCTTTGACCTGCCCATCATTTTTTTGAGAACTTCCTTGCTTTCTGGCACCATAGGTTTATCTAGGTTTTTTTCGTTTTGCTTTGTTTTTTGTTTGTTTGTTTGTTTTTCCTTCTCCAATCCTGAAATCAGCCATTTCTCCAAGGAGCCCTGGTTTCTTTTATTGGAAAATGCCATTTAGGTCTGGGTGTTTGTCATGGAACTTGCAATAGAAAAGGAATGCACAAAAGGTCTCTTTCTTTTACATGTATGTTCGTGATTTTAACACTAGAGCACTTATTGTGTACAGTACAAAGTAGATTATGTCTTTAGTTTTAGGTTTAATTTAAAATGTGGAATTTTGATTTTCTGAAATATTTACAAGTCATTAGATCCTATGTCAGATTTACAAGTAAAATTTACAATCAGGAGACTTTACAAGCAAGATATTTCTCTTAAATATGGTATTTCTCAACAAGACACAAATCCTTACACAAAGTTAAATTTGGAGAATTTGCTAATTTGGAACACATTTAAAACCTTCAATTTTTAATTATTTATAGTTGTACAAGATTGAGACATCATGAAGAATATTACTTTGCCTGGTTCACCCCATATTTAATAAATATCAACTTTGGGTAAGTGTGGGGACACAAGACTGAACATGGCATGACCCCTATCTTCAAGCAGCTCACAGACTGAAACCCCTGTGAGGCTCTTTTTAGTTTCCCTCGTTCAAATAAACTTGCTCCCCCCCCCACCCCGTATGAATCCTTTTTTCTTTCTTTTTTTTTTTTTTACTGTCCATCCTTCTCATTGTCATTCTGATACGTAGTTATGTTTTTTCTCCAGCCCATATACCACAGCTTCAAAATTCTGCTTAAAATTCTCTTCCCCCAGGAAACCTTCCCTATATTGTCCAGTCTCAACTAGTTGTTTCTTTTTCCAACCCCACGAGGCTAAGGATACGTTGTCCCACAGGCATGTCAAATTCAACATGAGCAGAATGGAACTCATCGTGCTCCCCTCATCCAGCTCCCTCAACCTCACATTCCTCCAGTGTTCCCCACTTAAATGATGCTGCTATTATCTACTCAGGAGCCTAAGCCAGAAACCTGGAGGCAGCTGAGACTCCTCTACCTTCCTTGACCCCATATTCAATGGTCAGCAAGCAGGTCAGTTCTCCTTCTAGCTCCATGTTTTGCTTCTGCCCTCTCTTTACCATCAGTCAACTGTCTTCATTCAGGTCCTCCTTCTTTCTTATCTCAGTTGCAATTCGTCTTAAATGGGTCCTCTGAAAAGCAGACCCCAAAACAAGGATTTTGGTGCAGGTGGTTTATTTGGGAGGTGATTCTGGGAAGGGCTCTGGGGGAGTGGGGAAGACTTGGGAAGTGAGGACAGACATCAAAACTGTGTTAATGAGTGGATCACCACTGAGGACAACTGGGGCCCAATCCACTGGGGCCCCTGAGAGACTTCGGGGTACATGCCTTAGAATTGTCTTCCTAAGGTGTGAGGAAGCTGGAGTCTTTATCTCCTGACCCAAGGAAGCCCTCTCTTGGGGCCAGAGCCTCAACAGAGACACAGGAAGCCATCAGCATGTGTGGGGAAGGTCTGCGGAGATATCCAGGGATGGGAAGGGTGGGGGCTCTGCCAGCAGCGGCTATACCATCAGTGCATTCTAACGGGCTGTCCTGCCTCAAGCCTTGCTCCCTCCCACCCACCTCCAACTACTGCCCTCAGTGATCCTTCTAAAACGCCAAATAGATCTTGCTATTCACCTGCTTGAAATTTGTCAGTGCTTCCCTTTGCTTTCAGAAAGAGATCCGAATGGCCTGGCTTGATGGCCTAAGGCTCTGCACCGTTTCACACCTGACCACTCCCCAGCGCTTGATCAGACTCCAGGCTCCAGGCACACTACTCTAGCTGTGGTTTTTCTCTTGAGCCACACTCATGGGGTCCTTGCACACAGCAGTCCCTCTGCCTAAAGGCTGCTCAGAAATATTTAACAAACATTTGATTGTCTACCACACGCCGGGCACTGTGCTGGATATGGCAGATCAAGTAAGGAATAAATCACATTTCTTGTCTTCAAGGGGCTCACTCACCAGAAGGAAGGAGACAGACATACATACAGAAACACACTTCAACTAAGCACTGTATTAGAGAAGGGTTCTTAGAGAAGATGCCTAGCGGAGACTTGATGGATAAAAACGGGTTTACCCTGCAGACATAGGAAGTAGCCTGGTGTGTGATTAAGATTCCTGAATGCGGACAGTGAGGTATCTGGCAGGAAGGGGTGAGAGTAAGGCTGGCCAGTGGTCAGGGATCTCTGCCTCCCAGGGAGCTTGGGCTTTATTCTTCAGATCAAGACATAATGAGAGGACCCCTTTTCATCCTTCTTTGGAGGCTTTTTAGATTCACTGTGGGGTTGCCTCATCTAAGAAGCCTACCCTAATTCTCTTCCCTTCTTAGATATTCATCTTCTGTGCTCTTCTAGTGCCCTTGGAAACCCGTCTCTTGGTGGTTACCAGGCTGGCTTATGTTTTAAGGTGTATGCCCCCTCACCATAGCCTGCCAGCCCCTTTGAAGGAAGGGCTGCTCTTCCTTACCTCTATATCACAGTGCCTAGTACAATACGGAGCGCCTTCAGTTGAGACACACTTGGACACCTAAGTGCTTTAAGGAGGACAGAAGGAGCTGGAAGACTAACAGATGCTGCCCTTCAGAAGTTCCTTCCAAGCCAGTGGCGCATGGTCTAGGCCCAGCTGAGTGCAGCAAGTTGCTGGAGACACTGGACTTCAGGTACATGTTTTTGAGACCATAGGGGCTATGATGCTTTCCTAAAATTGGTTACTTTAATTACAAATAACAGTGATTATACCTTGCTAATGGATTTTACAATAGCTGTGCTCTAAAATTCTTACTTACTTTTTCTTCCCTCTCTTCTTTCCTCCCTTCCTCCCTCCCTCCTTTCCTTCCCTCCCTCCTTCCTTCTTTCCTTCCTTCCTTCTTTCTTTCCTTCCTTCCTTCCTTCCAACTCCCTGTAATTCTTAGACAAGGGCTTTGACTTGCAGGGGATAGCGGGGAAAGAGGTGCTCTCTTAGGTGATGCAAACACTCTTCATTTCTTCTTTGGCTGGACTCAGAGCCAAGTTCTCTGCCTGGCTTTCTGGAGTGACCAACAGCATTTGAATGGGTAGGGGATGGGCAGTCTGAGCTGAGTCTTCTGTGCCCCAAAAGTGTCAGCTTCTGCCAAGGAAGGGAGATGGGGTGAAGCAATGAGCGTATGAAAACCTCTTTCAGAAAAGTCTGTTCTCATTGTTCCTCTTCTCCTTCCAGGGCAGGTGGGAATAAGGGAGCCATTGCTCATGGTCCTCCCACCTCACCTTTTCCTTTCTGAAGGAAAACTGTTCAACTTTTCTATTTTCTTGGAGCAGAGAAGCCAAATCCAGCTGGCTTTGCAGCTTCTGGCAGATTAAAAAGTGTGCATTTCCACATGACTTGCTGAGTTACACCAAATTCTAACGTGTTTTTTAAAAAACCTCCCTGCTGCGGGCTCCTCTGAACGCTGACATTGTGGGGCTCTGAGCGCAACTCCAGGTTAATTTTCCAGTGTCTGGTGTTTATGTGTCACTTTTGTGTTGGGTTCTCCCCAGTACATTGCCTTGTCCTTGAGAGAGGAAGCCTGTTAGTCTCCAGCTTCCTTTGTAACTTCCCAGTTCCTCTGACCACAGCCTCTGCGCATCTGCTCACCCACCCCAATCACTTTGTTGCAAAGCGCTGTGCGACTGAATTTCTCATCTTCAAATGAAAATAATTATTTGGCTTTGTATGCACTGCATAGGTACCTCTGGGTGCATAGATAGGCAGCGTGGCCGTAGAAACTCCAGAGGCAAGCAGCCTTCATGATGCAAAGACTACAAATGGCTCACCTCCTAACGACTTCCCTCGGCAAAAACCAATAGCCCCCAGATACATTTCCTTTGAACCGCTCTCAGAAAAGGCAGTATGCAGAGTGGTCAGGAGTTCAAGTGCTCAGTGCCCTCCTCTTAAGCTGTAACCTCAAAAGGTCACTTTAGCGCTCAAGCTTCCCTTTCCTCCTATGTAAAATGGGAATAGAAACTAAAGCTACTTTGTGGGGATGTTGTAAGGATGATGAGCTATCATATTGCAAACTATTCAGCACACAGTTTAGCGCTCAAGGCATACTAGCTGTGCTTATCAGTAACTAGCTATTACTAGTAGTTAAGATCAGTAGTTTGAGTCTCTCGCCGGACGTGGCGAGCTTGGCTGGGGTCGAAAGCCGGAAAGGGGTCGCCCGCCTTCCAGCCTTCCAGGCCCCTTTAAGTCCTACTGTCTGGGGGCCGGGGTCCGAGCCGCCTCGGCGCGCCAGGGGCCTGAGTCCCAATTGTGCTTGCTCAGTGAGGGTGACCTCGTGGCCGCGCAGGCGAGGGCACAGGTGCGGTCCCAACCGCAATGTGGGTGTGGGCGCGGGCGTGGCGAGCGGAGATCTGGGGCGCCAAGCTTGCCCCGGGGGCGGGGGTCTGGCAGCCACTCCGGGAGCCCGGCAGGGGGTGTCTGGGCCCTCCCGAAGGACGCCGCCTGGCACCGGACTCCGGACGACTGACTGACTCGCGCCCTGAGCCCCGGCCCCGCCCCTGGGACCCCGCCCCCCGGCGCCCCGGGTTGGCTGGAGCCGGCGGCCAAGCGAGGCGATTTGCCACGCGCCGCGTCTCTGGAGCGGCTCTGAGCCCGGCCCCCACGGCTGGTCAGGGAGGCAGCAGTGGGGGAGGCAGGGCTACAGGGCGCGACGCCGCCGGGCTGCCCCGCCCTAGGAGGCGCCCGGGTCCTCATCAAGTGACCAGTATCCCTTCCAGGAGAACACGGTCCTTCAGAGGGAAGCGAGCTCCAGCCTGTAGCCCCGGCGCCAAACCGCCGTCATCTCCTTCCTGTGCCGGGTGATCCGTCTCCTCACCCACAAGAAAACATAGTCCGCCCCTCACGTCCTTGTGGGGTAGTGCTCGCTTCCAAACAGTGTGACTCTCTTTGCCCGCACCCTTGTCTTTCCCACTCCAAGTGCTCTAGGACCCACCAAGAGGATAAATCAGCTCTGTGAAGAAACCTTGAGGGAGAAGCCAGAGAGGGTGCGAAGGGAAGTGAAGGAAAAGGCGAGCTTGGCGGAGGGACACAGAGTACCGTCGAAATAGTGCGCACGCGCGCCGACAGGAACGAGTTCCGGTCTGGCCCGGGCCTGTCTCCTAAAAATAGCCCCGGTGTGGGGATCCGTGCGCTGATGTCCCGACGAGTCCCGGGCTGAAGGAGGCGGCTCTGGGCGGCGCGGAGCGCTGGTGGCGGGCCCCCGTTGCGGCTTGTGTGCGCCCGCCTGCTGCGCCGGAGAGACGGTGAGGGCCGCGGGCGGCAGGGCTCAGTCCGCGGGGCCAGAGGGGCGGCGTCTCGGCGAGGGGGCTGGGGGCGCCGGGGAGGGGGGCGACGCGGCCCAGGAGGGGCGCCTGCGGGGCTCCGGGGACAGCGGGACGGTGTGGTGTCCGGCTGGCAGAGAGCAGGGGTCGAGGCGCGCGGCGGCGGGGCGGGTGGGGTGAGGGGAGGCTGCGAGCGGTGGTCGCGTCGGGGTCGGAGGCGAGGGGCAAGGCGCCTGCGGAGGTTGGGGCGGGGTGCCCCGAGGGCGGGCCCGAGGTCTGAAGGGGTGTCGCGGGCCGGTGGAGGGAGGCTCGGCCGCGCAGGCTCGGCGCGAGGAGCCTCCCAGGGCGCGCGCCGTGTTTGGGGCTGGGGGGCGGTGGTGGACGTCGCCTCCTTGAAAGTTGCAGGAGTTCCCTGGGGGCCCGGAGCCTCTCTGTAGGGGAACGCCCGAGGGCCGTTTTCTTAATCTTTCAGTGTGAGGCCGGGGTCTCCCCGAAGCGGATTACCGGGGGGTGGGGGGGGCGTTTTGCGGTGTTGTTGGACTCGAAGAAGTTCCCCCACTTCTGTTTAGGAGAAGGTTGGTCTAACGGAGTGGAACTGTGTGTGTGTGTGTGTGTGTGGATGTGGATGTGTGTGTGGATGTGTGCGTGGATGTCAGTGGCCGGGTCGGTACTTGGGGCCAAGAGGTGGCCCGGGCTGGGGGCACCTGCGGGTGCGGACGCCCGACCGTGCGGGGAGACGTCGCGGGGAGGGAAGGGGCTACAGAGGGAACCGCTCGCTGCCCTCACCCAGGACGTCCATCTAAGTAGATCCCGGCTCGCAGGGAAGGTTTTGTGTGATAAGAAACTTTGCCTTTTAGTTCGATTCCATCTGTCTTTGATCAGTGACGATTTATTAGTAGGTGAGATAGTGCAAACAAGTTTGGAAAAGATGAGCATTTCTGAATTAGAAAAACAAGGTTTTTTTGTTGTTGTTATTTTGTTTTTTGTTTTTTTTCCCTTTAAAGTGTAACTATAAAAATGTCCTCAGACCTGATGACTGATTCCTGAGATAAGAAGCGAGCCTTCTGTCATGATCCAGTAGGGAACCATGTGAAGATTGAAGACTAGCAGTACCGTGTTAACCTGCATTTTATTTTACAATGCGATTGTGATTCCAATAAGTGTGCTTTTAGAAAGGCCTGCTGTGGTGTGTTGAGAGTGTGTGTATTTTAAAACAAATACTGTCTAAAAATTTTCAAGTTTTAGCACAGTATGTTTTCATTGTGTCTTGTATCTATTACTGTATGGAGAGAAGGTTCTCTAAAGCTGTAATTAGGTGTACATTACAGAAGAGCACTTTTCCTTTAAGAATCCAGCTGTGTTGTTTTGGCATCTGCCAAGTGCTCCAGTTGTCAGTTTAAAAATCTGTTACCTTGGCAGTACTTGTACAGTCTGTGGAAAAGTTAAACAAAATAGCTTAAAGATTTTTCTGCAAACACAAAAACGGCATTAATTTTAATAGCGTGAATTTAGGAAATGAGGATAAAATAACTATATTGTGTTATTATGGCTTTTGTATATACGTCTTTTGGTTTGGGGTTTTTTGTTTTTTTGGTTTAGTTTTGGAAGGCTCAGTCTTTACTCATTTGTTTTCCTGTGAATGGCAACTTTTAAGAAAAAAGTAAAGTGTTTTCACTAAAGTGGAAGACAATTTTAGTTAGACTTTATGTCAAACATAGTGAACACATGCTATATAAAACATTAAGATTAGTTCTATATGCTGATGCACTAACTGATTCTGAAATCACTTCTAATTCTCAGAGCGTCGTAGTAAAAATTTGTGATAATGGTGTTAAAATGAAAATACTCTGAAGAACTAAAACTAGTGATTTAAATACTTTGCAGACACAGGCTTTAATAATTCTGTTGGAAGAGTGCTTCCATAGAAACTTATTTACTAAAGCCGTCAACGATTGTGAGATGGTAGTGACCTCTCTAAACACAGGTTTTTCATTTAATTCACACTGTTGTTATATATGAAACTATGGTTTTATTCATACTGGAGCAAAGGTGATAAAATCATGTTAACTCCTTAAATTGCTTCTCAGCAAAAGTCCAATAAAATTGTTTAGGGCAATGAGTGAATGAGTGGTGGGGAGTGCTCAGTAGAAGGAAAATAGCTCTTTGGGGCTCAGAAATAATCATTGTAAAGTCACCATGTTGAATTAGGGATTGAGAACAATCTTCTATATTGTTAGAGTTTTTATGTTTCCTTAATGGGTATGTTTGACAAAGATTATTTTGTAAATGCAACTGGAAATAATCTTTTAAAGATGAGTTGTTTTGAATGGTGATGTTTTATTTTTCAAAACAGTTGCATTATTGCTTTGTATTTTACATTAAGAATGAAGTGCAGGTTAATATTAATTTTATTAATATTCAAGCAGTAGCAGTGTCGTCACTCATTAATTTTTTGGTTACCAAGAGAAATATCTAAGTGTATTCTGAGAGTGGTTAAGTAATTGTGGAAATGTTTATTAGAACGTGATTTTGAAGTTTGAAATATTTTAATAAAATCTTTTTAGTAGATTTGTTTTCCGATTTAGGAGGGGGAAGCCATAAGTAAATTTGTTGCTGGGAAGTAGCATGCTTATCAGTGTGGTTTTGGGAAGCCACTTTTTTTCCCTCCCTTTGCTGCTTTTATAAAGTCTGGCAAGAGGAATTTAGAGTAACACACAATGATGATGGTCCTAGATTTTCTTTGGGCATTTCTTATTTTATATATTCTGTCTTGTAATCAGACCATGCACCTATTTTTTGTTTGTTTTGGAAGATATACTCATGGTACATATGAATGTTACAAAGTCTAGCTGAAGTTTTCTTTTATCAGCGATGGGGCAATGAAAATACTGCTTTGTGGACTGAAAATGATCAGCATTGCCTTTTTCTAGATTAGAAAGAAAATTTCTGAACGTTCTTAGTAAATTGAGAAGTGAGTGCCCTCTCAATGTTTGAAGTAATAAGAGAAGTGTAAATATGGAAAGTCAAATCTGTCTTCTAGTTAGATAACTTCCTGCATAGAACACTCTAACACATTGTGCTGATTTGCAAGTCCTCATAAAGGAAGGCTGCTTGACTTTGTCATCAGATCTTGGTTCTGATCCTAGCTCTACCATTGACAAAGTTATGAGACGTCTTCTGTAAAATGGGAAGGAATTACACCACCTGCCCCATAGAATTGTTAGAATTAAATGAAATAATGGTGTGATAGTTCCTAGGGCGTTCCCTGAGACTTGATGTACAAAAATGCATATTGCCTCGTCTGCCTTCATCTCTTCCTGCATACATCCCTTCCTTCCTATGTAGATTGTATAGGTACTCTGCCCAATACCTGTACCTTTAGTGTTTATTACCAAAAGGACTTAATGTAATGTATAAATACAGGAGAATGCTCATATATTTGTTTGGGATAAAATATCCCAGCATCTTAAATTCATTGTCAGATTAAACATAAAATGTTTAGTTGGCTGATCTGCAATCATTTTTGGATTCTAACTTCCATGATCTCTCTACATTAAAAAAAAAAAAAAGCGAAATATCAGTATCTTTCCTATTTTTCACTGAAATATGTCTTTAAGGAATTATCTGGGGGAGTTATCTTTAAGATATGATATTTAAAATTTGAAATTACGAAAATATTTTTATAACATACCTGGAATAGGTATATCTAAAAAATAGGTTTTCTTTAGTTGGTAATTTTAATTTTTTATTCTTCATTTTACTTGCTTGGTGGAACTAAATTATTTTATTTAGGTGTGCTTTATCTGTGTATAGTTTATCTGTGTACTCTATGTTAAATGGATCCTGTGTCCAGTTTATTATAATTGAAAGTATAAGCTCATTTGTTAATAAGTCTCATGCATGGCACGGGATATGTGTTGGCACATATTGAATAAATACTATATTATTTATATAGATATATGTTATTTACTGATTTTAATATTTTTGTATTTACTAAATTGGTATTTACTGAACTTAGTATTTAATATTGAATCATCTTAGTAATCACTCAAGATGAAATCATAAGCATATGAGTTAAGAAAATTAGCTGGCTTATGAAGTGGAATACCAGATTTTTGAATATTGGTGTATGACAGCAGATAATTTTCTTCTTTATCAGTTTAATACCTGTTGATGCTGAAAGCCAGAGGAATTGTTAACATGGGTGAAAAACAGACACTAGCTGATCAGACTTCTAATAACTGTCAACCAAGGCACATCTTTTTATGGTTGTCTTGAATCAATACTAATTTTATTTTCTTCCTTATACAAAAATGTAAACTTTAACTTATGAACTTAAATTCAGCCATCAATAAAGTTACATTGTTATATGTTTTAAGAAACGTTTTGGTAGTGGGTGGTAAATTTATACTGCATGAGCTGGACCTTTTCACCAGGTTATTTTTGTTGCCAGCAGCATGCATGTGGAGCTTGACTTGGATTAGTTTGAGGTATGATTTGTGACCCTTGAAACAAAAGGATACTCTCCATTTAACCTGGTAAGATAACTTGTAGCTGTTGGCTTATTAAAACAAGGTGCTCTTGCATTGACTAATATTGTATTTGCTTGTCTCACTTTTTATCCCCACCCCTAGCAATCCATCTTTTACATAGAGATTAGAATTACATTTCTAAGATTCAGATCTAAATTGCATTCTTCTTTAAAAAAAAACTCTGAAGGCATGTAAAATCAGTAAAGAGGCAGTAATTTAAAAGATAAGAGGTTGACCTCTAAAATCTGACTGCCCAAGTTTTAGAATACCCACTCTAGCACTTTTTCTTTGGCAATTTCTCAGTCTTCTTGAGGCTCAGTGTATAGAATAGTGATTATAATGTTATTTACTTTATAGAGTTGTTGAGACGATTGAATGAGATGTGTATTATCAAGCTTTTAGCACAGTCCTTGGTACCTAAAATGCAGTACTTTTTTCTCCTACTGTTACTATCATTACCGCTACTGCTGTTGCCATTATTAGTCACGGTTCACTTCATAGTATGATTCTATCCTATCTTTCTAGGCTCATTGTCAGCCACAACTCTTCAGTTTCTATGACCCAGTTAAGGCCAGCTATTTGCTCCTCTCTGAAAAGGCTATTATTTTCATGCTGATGTCTCCCACTTTTATTTTTCTAGCCCAGAATTTTCCTGAGCTTGATATCCACTTGGAAATCTAGTTGGGATTTCAAACATAATGTTAACCACATGACTAAGATATAGCTATTTATTCCTCTCCCCCAACCTTCTCTCTCCTACCCTCAAACCCTGGTGTCTCTGCTGGCCCTCCCCATCTCAATAAATGGCAGGACTCAAGCCAGAAACCTAAGATATCATTTCGGATTCTTTTCTTTAACCTCAGATCCAACCCATGCACACGTTATGTTGTACCTTCAGAATCTATCTTGAGCCAATCCACTGCTCTTAGACTTCACTGCCTTCACCTCTTTATTTCAAGGCATCATTATCTCTTGCATGAATTACTGCAGTAGCCTCCTGACTGGGCTTCTTGTTTCTTTTCCTGTTCCTCACAAGTTCTTTATTCACACAGCAGCCCTAGGAACCATTTTAAGAACTTCAGTCATGTCATTTTTCCTTAAAATCTTGCAGTGACTGCCCATTCCTCTCGAATGGCCTGTATTTTTTTCTGCGACCTGAATGGCCCTGAATGATCTTTCTCCTTCTCATTGTTCTTCCCTTCATTCACTGGATGCCAGCCACTTGCACCTCTCAGTGTTCTTTAAACTTTTTACTTCCTTTTTAGGGTCTTTTGCACTTTTTGTACTACCTGCTTGAGATGCTTTTCATAAGGCTGGCCTGGCCAAACTCTTTGGAACTTGGCCCAGATCTCACTTTCTCACTCAGACCATCCTGTTTAATGTTGCAGTCCGTTAGTTACTCTGTCACACATCTTGTTTATTTTCTTTAAGACACGTAGTATAAGTTGTATATATCTTGTTTAGTTATTGCTTAATTATAGTTTTTCTCCATTATCTGAATGTAATATATCTATATCTTCATTCATGTTTTTGCCAGGGATTGGAATGCTCACTTGCTCATATTTATCCTTTAAGTTGTAGCTTAGATGTTATCTTGATACTGATTTTAATGTTTTTAGACAAAGTTTTCCTCCCTTGTTCTTGATACACACACTATTTGTAGAGTAGAATCCATTATGGACTATTTAAAGTATTATAATTGATGTCATTCTCTTCTGCTAGGCGGAGTTCCTGTGTCAAAGACTGTGTTGCTCTTTCTGTATGCTCAGTACCAACCAGTCTGTCATGCCACATATTAAATCTCCGTAAATGTTGAATTGAGTGGAAGTTGTCCTAATCAACTGAAATGACCAACACAAACCAGTTTTCCCAAATGAGACTTTAAAAATTATAAAAGTACTTTCCAGATTATAAAATACTAGTTTGTGCATTTCCTGTACATATTAATATATGTATTCTGGGTCAAGGCAGGAATCCCAGAGTTATCGAGCCTAAGTATAATATCATTTCCTGAGATTCCATTTTGTGAGAGCTTTTGTGACCAGCATTAGGAACCTAACAACTATTTGTAATGGTGAAGATCATTCCACATTCTAAATACCTAAATTACAAATGAGCTTTTGGAACATAACCTGTTTGCAAGTTGGGGACTGTTTTAGCAAAATGTTTATTTTGATGCTGAAAATCTTTTTCTTAATGGTGTTAAGCTTATTTTCACATGGATTATGAAGGGAAAGGGAGAAAAGAATCTGCGAGTTGAGATTTTGTTTTTCAAAAATGGCTCAGTTTTCCCAAAGTAAAGTTTTGGTATTGGCAGAAGGTTGTTGTTGTTTTAATGTTTTGCTTTGGGAAAACCTTAGAGAAAAGTTACAAGACTAGTACAGTGAACTCATATACCTGTCACCTAGATTCACCGATTGTTAATATATTTAGCATATTTGCCTTATGATTCTCTGTATTTGCAGAGTGGCCCCAAACTCTGGAAACAGATATTATTATTTTATTTTATCTATAATTTGAAGCTCCTTGATTACATCTTCTGGAATATGCCAAAAATTCAAGTTTATTCAGTTAAAGTCAGAGGCATATCATCTGAGGCAGAACATCACAGATGCATACAAGGGATAGATTGAAAATGCTGCATTAATGTACTTTGCTAACAAGGAAACCACATATTAAACATACTAATCTCATTCAGCATATCATGTATTGTGCTGTAATAGCAGGAATCCACTCTGTAGATCTTTTTCCTCTTCGTTTTTTTCTTTTCTCCTTTTTCTTCTTTTTCCTATTATAATTGTTTTTATTGTTAACCATTTGAAAGTAGGTCTTGCACATCATGATCCTTTACCCCAGGTGCTTCAGCAATATTGTCTAAGAATAAGAGATATTCTTACATAACCACAGTATGATGGATTCAAGAAATTTAATATTGATACAATAAGTTACTATACAGTTCATGTTGAAATCTCTTCGGTTGTGCCAATAATATCCTTTAATAGTGTTTTTTTTCTAATTCAGTGTTATTTATTATATTTTAGTTGTCCTATCTCCTTTAATCGAGACAATCCTTCAACGTTTTTTTTTCTCTGGCATGAATAGTTTTGAAGAGTACAGTTCCTTTGTTTTGTAGGATGCAGGAATACCACATAAGTGATGATATATCCTTCATAAAAAAAGGCAGTATAATGTCTCTTTGACCCATTGTTGTTGTTTACTTGGATCACTTAGTTAAGGTTTGAAAACTCCATGTAAAAGTTTTCATTGTCCCCTTTGTTACTGTTGAATAATCTTTGGGGAGACCCTTTGAGACTGTGTGAATACTCTGTCTTCCCCCAGAATGTTCACATAATGGTTTTAGCATTTGTTGATGATTCTTGCCTGAATCAGTTATTACACAGCGGTTTCAAAGTGGTGTTTTTCTATTATTCCTTCTACATTTGTTAGTCGGCCTTCTATTCAATTGTAAATTAGAGCTTTTCCTTTTCATTGCTTATTTAATATCAGTATAAGTTTATAGATTCTTTTTTTTATGAAGTAGGTTATACTCTATCACCTGTCAGTATTCATTTTTAAAAAATATTTATTTCTTTTTGGCTGCGTTGGGTCTTCGTTGCTGCACACGGGCTTCCTGTAGTTGTGGCAAGCAGGGGCTACTCTTCATTGTGGTGCACGTGCTTCTCATTGCGGTGTTTCTCTTGTTGCGGAGCACGGGCTCTAGGCGCATGGGCTTCCGTAGTTGTGGCTCGTGGGCTCTAGAGCGCAGGCTCGGTAGTTGTGGTGCATGGGCTTAGTTGCTCCGTGGCATATGGGATCTTCCCGGACCAGGGGTCGAACCTGTGTTCCCTGCATTGGCAGGCAGATTCTTAACCACTGTGCCACCAGGCAAGTCCCCTGTCAGTATTCATTTCGATGTTCCAAATTAACTCAGATTTGGTCAGTGGGAGCTCCTTCAACTTAACTCATTGATTGTTTTGACATGTTTCTATCATTTTTGGAGCACTTCCTTACTTTGGGGACAGTAGGTATTCCAGACTCATCTTCTGCTTTTCCTGCAGCTGTCCTAGGATCAGCCATTTCTTCAGGGAGTCCTGGTTTCTTTCATTGGGTTAAGAGTATTTAGAAGTCAAGAACTGGGCAGTAGGTATGCTCGTTGATACTGGAATATCATTGTTTCAGAGCCTTTTCAGCTGACCAAGCTGAGAAATTTTGAGTTTATGCTGATTGCTCAAGCAGTAGATTGTAATTTTTCTTTACGTTCCTGGAACTCCTCAGCACAGAATCTTTTCTTTTGAAACTGTTAACAGTTTAAGTGAATAATTTGTCATGTAATTTTTCTGTTTAATTCTGTGATGGTTGGGTCTTGATTTCCAAAACTTAGTTTAAGGTTCTTGGGAACAGGAGTCCTGTTTTATATCTCTTTGTATGTTCAGTGAATATGTTTCATAGTGCCTTGAGCATGATGGGTACCCATAGGTGGTTTATAATGTATAAGTATAATAATGA
This sequence comes from Mesoplodon densirostris, assembly GCF_025265405.1. Taxonomy (NCBI): domain Eukaryota; kingdom Metazoa; phylum Chordata; class Mammalia; order Artiodactyla; family Ziphiidae; genus Mesoplodon; species Mesoplodon densirostris. The sequence goes on from NC_082664.1 coordinate 108,388,494, forward strand.
CTCAATATTATCTTTATTACTCTTACACCATAGTTAACTTCTTGTGTTTTGTTGTAACATTTCAGGTAATTTTGTGGAAACTTTTAAGTGAATTGGTGATTCATTTGTTCTGTTTTTACTAACTTTGTTAACCTTGAAGTAATGAAACATCTAAAAGTTTTTCAACTTAAAAATTTTAAAAACCTAATTCTTGAGATTAAAGTATATAATTAAAGAAAATCACAATGACAAATCTTGACATTGCTGTTTTATGGTGTTTTGTTCTTTAGCCCTTTCTGGGCTTCACTTTAATTATAGTGAGATATCTAGATCCTTTTAAAGTCTAGGTTACATGCTTTATATATAATTAACGTTGACTTGTTTATGAAAGTGAAATTAAGTGATACAAAGTATAGTGGAAAGAATATTGTGCTACTGAGCCAGGAGTCATTGGGTTCTAACTCTTTGTAAACATTGTGTTACTTTGGCAATTTCACAGTTTGATTTTCATTATCTTATTCATTCAGTCTACGGGGCTAGGTGATGAGGAATAAGTGAAAAGGCATGGCTTTCACAGTCACATGGGAGTTTGGATACATATAGGTTTATAATTCACTTTGCTATGTGCTTGATGTGTATAGTGCAGAGTGCTACAGGAGCACATAGAAGGGGCAATTAACCCAGTTTCAGGGAAGCCAGGAAAATTTATTCCACTGGAAGTGACATTTTCAACTTAGGTTGAAGTCTAAAGAGTGAATAGGACTTAGCCTTGTGAAGAGAGTAGGTAGAGTTTACTAGACCTGTTAAGGGCAAGAGATACACTTAAGGACCTTGGGTTGCTTGGAGAAACTCAAAGAGTACACTATGGATGGATCAGGCAGTGCCAGAGAGATTAGATTGGAGAGATAAATAGGGACCAGATTATGAAGAGCCCTTAAGCTGTGTTAAGGAGTTTGTACTTTATTTTAGGGAAAATTTAAGCATCTTAAGTCTGGGAGGAAATTAATTTAAAAGGTGATACTGATTGCACTGTGTAGACTTCTTCAGAGAGAGTTACAACTGGTAGGCAGGGCTTTCCTGGTGGCCCAGTGGTTAAGAATCCGCCTGCCAGTGCAGGGGACATGGGTTCAAGCCCTGGTCTGGGAAGATGCCACACGCTGCGGAGCAACTAAGCCTGTGCGCCACCACTACTGAGCCTGCTCTCTAGAGCCTGCGAGCCACACTACTGAAGCCCGCACGCCTAGAGCCCGTGCTCCGCAGCAAGGGGAGCCACTGCAGTGAGAAGCTAGCGCACCACAAAGAAGAGTAGCCCCCACTTGCTGCAACTAGAGAAAGCCCGTGTGCAGCACCAAAGACCCAACTCAGCCATAAATGAATGAACGAATGAATGAATGAATGAATGCATGCCTGGACTTTGGTAATGGGATGAGGATTGAAGAAATAGTTGGGTTTGAGGAAATATATAGGAGGTAGAATGAAAGGACTCAGTGATGGAGGGCTTGTGGAAGGTGAAAGAGAGAGTTAAGGGTAATGATTAGGTTTATGGCTTGGGCAACTGAGGGAATGAATGGGTGGTTTACTGAAATAGGAAGCACAAGCAGAGGTTTAGGTTTTAGAGAAAGATGATGAATTTACTTGTGATAGAGTGCCTAGATGGATAAAGAGGGTATAGTCAGAGAGTGGGATGTATAACTTACTCTCAGAAATGAAACAGTTCCTGTTAATGACAAGGCCTAAGGAGTTGCCCATGGAATGGGTGTTTGAAGTGGAGTGGAAGTGAAGGTATGTAGTGGTCCGGGAACAGAGAGGATTTATCTATTTAAAAAAGCCTAAGGGTATGCCTGCCCTAAGGCAGAGCACCCTGTTTTAGATTATCTTAAGGTTTTCAGCATTTTATCTTGGAAACTAGAAGTGAGAAATTTCAGATACTGTGGTCTCAATAAGATTGTCTTAAGTTAAACAAACAAGCAAACAAAAAAGCAAAAAAAAAAAAACCAAACAATAAACATTTTTTTCTAAACAAAGCAGGAGACTGTTTAATTGCTCCAGACTCATCTTGTATTTTACCTTTCCCAATCCTGGAATCATCCTCTTTTCCGAGGAGCCCTGGCTCCTTTCGTTGGAGGATGGCATTTAGAAACCAAGATCTGGGTGCTAGGTGTGCTCATTGCTCCTGGGGTGTCATTGTTTCTAGGCCTTTTCAGCAGAGCTAAGAAATATGTGTGTATATACTAACCCACACATATATATATGTGTGGGTTAGTATATAATTATACATATACAGTCACTTCTACTATAACGTGGCATGTTCCTGAAAATCACTGTGCGATGAAAAGTTGTATAATAAAGACCATGGGGTACATGGCATCAATGGAGCCAGGAAAACAATACTCAGAAACGTTGTCAGTGACACAGTAAAGAGAAAAGATAGGAACCTAATAAACGTATTTAAAACAGCAGTCATGCTGTTAAACATGTTAAATGGTTACGTATTACATAAAGAGTAAATATGGCTCTTTGCTATGAAAAAGACATGAAGTTTGCTTATGTAGGTGAGTTTTGGAAAGGTTGTGGCTTGTGAGTTATTGTGAAGTGATGGATTGAGAGTTATCTGAAATCAAATGAAACAGCACCAGATGTGGATGGATGTGGCTCATAACACATGCTGTTATGTTATGGACTGCGGTAGATCATTTTCATTTGAGTCAGTTCTCCCTTGGGTGCCTTGCAATTTATTCTTCATTTCTGCAATAATCTTTTTCTATTTCTTTTTTGAATTCAGTCAGCTTTTTAAGTTTCTCATTTTTGTTTTTAGTTTTTTAGTTTCTGTCTGATTCAAAGTGGTTTTCATATCCTCAAATGCTTGTTTGAATATGTTTAATCCAATTATTAATATATTAGGAATAATATATTAACAGAATATATTTAATTCTATTTGGAATACTGACTTACAGAGTTTTTGCTGCTTTGAGGTTGTTTTTGGTAGGTTTTCCTCACATGATATGTCAAAATCTGTTTCCTGATTTTCTGGATTTCACTTTTCTTTTGTTCATTTTTGTGATATTGGGGGGTTTTACAGTATTCCTAGTTTAATGGTGCCCTTTTCTGTCAGTATAAAATAGTCCTGTTACTTCAGTAGTTCCTATTTGTTTGTTTTAATGGTTGGAGAGAAGGGTTGTGAGACTTCCAATTTTATGATTCTTTTTGGCCTTGCAGGACCTTAAATTTTCCCCTTTTTCTTTTTCCCTTTACCATCCAATTGCCAAAGGACACTCTTTCCTTCCTTTTGCCTGTCTTCTCCCAGAGGCCATGTGTTTCAAGGTTGTGCCCCCTTACATGGTGGCTAGCGCTTTAAATGGCACCTGTTCTTTAAATCACCAGAAGTTTGAACTTCCTTCCCTCTACACTGTATTCTGATCTGCCCATTTTCCCAGATTTAGGGTGGGTTTAATATTTTTGGTGGTCCTTGCAAATGACCCTTAGGCCTGTTTGCTGGCACCAAGTCTTGTGGTGAGTGGGGGTGGAGTGACAGCTTGGGAGATTAGTCAAGTACTGGGATTTGGTGATTTTTCTGTTTCCATTCATAGAGAACTTTTTTTTTTCTTTTGTCTTTAGGCTATGCTGAAAGCTTGGTTTTGTGTGGGATTTCCTTTTCCACCTTGTTTTTTCATATGGTTTAGGGGGAGTATTTTTAGTTAGTTAGATAATGCTACCACCATTGTCCTCACTAAAGTGTCTACTTTTGGGGGAGGGGGAGCAGGAATCTATTGACTTACGCTATCAGTGCTACAAAGGTTTTAGTAAGAAAAGACATAGGTAGTCAACTTACACTGGTGAGCTAGAAATGTTAGAAAATACCCTGTAGGAGATATAAACCAATTTAAATACTCTTGCTTCATTCTGCTAGCATGTAAATGCAGGTTCTAGGTTATTGCAAGAGGCTTAAGTGCTTTTTTTTTTTTTTTTTTTGCGGTATGCGGGCCTCTCACTGTTGTGGCCTCTCCCGTTGCGGAGCACAGGCTCCGGATGTGCAGGCCCAGCGGCCATGGCTCACGGGCCCAGCCGCTCCGCGGCATATGGGATCCTCCCAGACCGGGGCACGAACCCGTATCCCCTGCATCGGCAGGCGGACTCTCAACCACTGCGCCACCAGGGAGGCCCGCTTAAGTGCTTTTTTCTGTAAAGGTTATTAATTCAAATATTTATTTCTGTAATGTATATTGGAAATGCTTTGGTTTTATTTATAACATGAATGAGTTATAGGTCTGTATTCAGCCCAGCACTTCTTTGGTACTTCCTTACTCTAATGACAATCTAATATGTGAAGTTTTCAGAAAAGGTAACTTTTTTTGGGAATTTAAATCATTTTTAATAAAATTTTTTACACTTAGAGGTGAAGATGTAAATAATATATAAAAAATATAATGGTATATAAAGAATAATAAAACATTCACTTGTGGATCTACTACCTCACTGAAAGAGTAAAACTACCAGTACTGTTGAAGTCCCCTGTGTGAACATTCACAGTCTTATTTCTATCTCTAACCCCAGGATTAAGAATTATTAAGAATTTGTAGTTATTATTCTCTTGGCCTATATTCTTAAGCAGGATACTATTAGTACGTGTAGCTAAAGTCCATTTATTTTCCATGCCCTCACATGCCATTGTATGACTACTTCACAGTTTATTTACCATTCTATTTGTTTCCTTGCTGGTTCTGTTAGTAGGATAGTAGATTTTTTTTTTTTTTTTTTTTTTTTTTTAGAAAGTTAACTTCTAAACTTGGAAATTGATCTGATAGATGTGAACTTCTTTGAAAGTTAAACTACTTGTATCTCTTCTCTTTCTTTCTCTACTCTTTTGGCTTTCTCAGTTTTATTTTATGATTGAACTGTTGTCCTTTGATTACAATAAATTGTAGGTGTCGTGTTATTTCTTGGCTGTACACTTTTATTGTGTTTAATAAGATGGCACTGTATCTGTTGATTGTAGTTGAAGTTAATTGGTTCTTTGTCTTATATGCTTTACATCTATGTCTTTTTAACATGAGAAATTTAACATAAAGTTGGAGTTATGTGTGGAAGTTCTTTATGCTTGGTTTCTAGAATTTAGTTGCTTAAAATATTTATTACCTTTAAGCATTTCTTTCCCTAGAATTAACAGGTTTTTTTGGTCAGTGTTTTACGTTGTTGGAGTAGAAATTGACTTGTTCCATTAGTCATACATTTCTTTTTAAAAATATAAACCAAAATTAAAAGGCCTGTTGACTTTAAGCATCAGAAATCTTTCATAATATATATTAAAACCTTTGCTATTAATGATGTTTTTTTGGAATTCTCCACCTGGCTTTTTAATGGTGTTTAAAGGCAGTCAGTACCTATGCCCAGCTGTCTGTCTTAGGAACCTCATATATGAGCTTTCATTTCTTCTTTCGTAGCTTCCCCAAGTCTTAAGTAATGACTTGACAGGCTCTCTATACAATTTCTTTTTACTGCCCTACCCCTTTTCTTTCAGCTGGTAAATATGGTAGCCCCAAAGCAACGTCCATTGCTCTGCTCCCTTACCCCTTCCTTTGGACTCTATTCCTTTTCTATTTTTACTACTTTAACTATTGTTTCTGTGTTGTTGATGCAGAAATATAAACACATTTAAGATATAGCTCTTTGGGCTTCCCTGGTGGCGCAGTGGTTGAGAGTCCGCCTGTCGATGCAGAGGACACGGGTTCGTGCCCCGGTCCGGGAAGATCCCACATGCCGCGGAGCGGCTAGGTCCATGAGCCATGGCCGCCGAGCCTGTGCATCTGGAGCCTGTGCTCCGCAACGGGAGAGGCCACAACAGTGAGAGGCCCGCGTACCGCAAAAAAAAAAAAAAAAAAAAAGATATAGCTCTTTGCTTCTAGTAGGTAATGGTGTAGAAAGGGTAAAACCCCCATTAATTACTATGCTACATTAATTACCAAGTGATGTGTAAATCTTAGACACAAGGCATGGATTAGGGAGTTCAGGGAAGGAAGAGTTCAGAAGTGACCAGGGAATGCTTCATGGAAGAATTGATATTTAAGCTGGATGTCAGGTTTTATTGTCAGAGGTGTAGAAAAGGTATTTCACATAGAGAAATCTTTTGCTCAAAGCAAAAGAACTAAAACAGAAAAGTGAGAGGTATGTATTGGACACAGTTTGGCTAGATTGGAGGGTGTTTCAGAAGTAGAAGATGGTAAAATGGGAAAGAGAGCTTGAGACCAGATTGTAGAGCACGTTGGATGTTGAGCAGTTTGGACTTGTTCTTCAGCTAAGGAAGAGCTGTTGAAAAGTCTTCTAAGCTTGGAAGTGACCAGGGCCGTCTTTAATATGCCCGTATAACAAGATAACAAAGATGACATTATGTCCTTCCTTATTAATAAAGCTTGGTTCCTTAAAGAATAATGCTCAACAACACTTGTTTAAAAGGACAGTGCTAGCCTCATTCTTAATTTGATTGTTTGAAGGAAATTGGTGGGAATATATGCCTTTCAAGTAGAAGACATGAATAAAGATAGATTATTCTCTTCTCATTCTCCTCTGTATCTCACTTCTTGATCTCCTTTCCCAGGTCAGGCCAAATGCTGTGCTTTCCATAAGGAACTGATTCCTTCCAATTAGAAGAGTTTTCTTTTGAAATCCTCATAGTACTTTGTATCTGTCTTATTGTACTTACCGTGTTTGACCTTATAATAAAGGGAGTAGGTGTATACACAGTGCATTGAAGGTTTTTATGCTTGTGTCTTAGTCGTTCTTGCATTCTTTTCATGTAGATTCTCAGTAAATATATAGTAATCTATTAAGTTTCTGTCTTTCAAATGACACTAGATTTTACATGAGGATTTGTGCTGAACTAAGGTTTTGGACTGAACTTAAAGTCTTTAACACTGCTGGTCTAGAACAGTAGTTCTCAACATTTTTTCTGCTGTGAGATACAGTAGATGAAATTTTGACACATGGACTCCCATGCATCTACTTAGCAGGGAAGTAAAATGTTACAGTGATTTATAATTGCCACAACTATCCTAGTATTTGTTGTCAGTGTAACAAGTAGTAGATGATGTATATAGTTCTTAGGGCAGTAGCTTTAACTCTTCCCAATTCTCTTCCACTTAAGAAGGCATACCAGAATGCAAGGAAAGGTAGTACTATGAGGATAATCTGAAGCCCCCTCTCTCTATTTTACGGTTCAAAGCAGTACTTTAGAAGTATCAAATTATTTGCAATAAAAATCCCAAGTTATAGTATCCGTCTTTCAGGATAACTTTAGGGTTGTTTGGATTTCTTCTTTTCCATTAGTGCAGATATTTTTGTTGTTAGTATTTGTTTGTTTGAAATGGGTAGAATCCTATTTTGATGCGGATTAGACTGGTAGTCTGGGTTATTACTCCTGGATTCCATTTCATTTCTGTTAAGTTTTAGAGTTTGTGTTTCTAAAAAGACCTCTGAGGCCTCTTCCAGTTCAAAACTTTAGGAAGTTGCAGAATATCGCAAATATGGTGTTCAAGCTTTTTCTAGATTCTGGCCAACATCCTTATTAATATGGACATCTGTTTGACACACTTTGCCATCTTACCAGACTTTAACCAAAGTGATGTATATTTGACCATTTTTTATGTTAAGTGCCTAGTGTCACATTTTAAAGTGTGCTCGTTTTTGAACTTTTTTTTTTGTGGACAAAATATACTTTTTGTTATTGGGGTGTAGGTGGTTGAGGACTGTAAAAATGATAGGTTCCAGTAACTATATGCCTGACAAGGAATACTAGGAGTGTTAGCCCTTAGTTTGGGTTGAGGCGTGTTGAACAAATGGAACTTCAGCATTTGAGATTTTACATCCTCCACTTGATGAATGATAGCATTATCAGAACATGTAATAAATATTAAATATCAATGTGAACGCTGTCAGTATGGTTGCTGATTATAGATTGGGGGGTGATAAATTATTTGGGAAAATAAAATAGGAACTAGTAATTTACCTAAAATGCCTTGTTATTTGTGGCATAACCACCGGTATGCGTATTGTTATGGGGAAGATGTTAGATACCATAATGAAGTAGGATGATAGAAAAGAAAATGTGAAGACACTTTAAGTTATTTTATTATAAGAGTAGAAGCTAAAAATAAACACATATACCCACACAGAAGCTTGTATACCAGTACTTATAGCACCATTACTAATAATAGGCAAAAAGTGGAAAGAAATGTCCATGAGCTGATGAATGAATAAATAAAATGTGGTATTTCCATACGGTAGAATATTATTTGGCAATAAAAAGGGATGAAGTATGAATGCATGCCACAACATGGATGGGTCTTGAAAACATTGTTAAGTGAAATAAGCTAGTCATGGAAGATTATATATTATATGGTTCAATTTATATGAAATGTCCAGAATAGGCAATTCTATAGAGACAAAAAGATGCCTCACTGCTTAGGGCTGGGGTGTGGGGTGGGCATAGGGAATGGGGAGTGACTGCTAATGGGTACAGGTTTCTTTTAAGGGTGATGAAAATGTTCTGGGATTAGTGGTGATGGTTGCACATTCCTGTGAATATAAAAAAAATTCAGGTGTATACTTTAAATGGGTGAATTGTATGGCATGTGAATTATATCTCAGTAAAGCTATTTGCTTTTTTATTTTTTAAAAAAGAACTGAGGCTGTGTGAAGAGACGTTTTGGACCTAATGGGTACTTTGGGAGATATAGATGGAGGTGGAAGGGCATGGGGGAAAATAGGCATTTCTGGCATTAGTATGCTATCACATTGTAACACCCAATGCTATCCTCTCTGTTTGCTGGCTAAGAATGCAATAGGTTGTGTTTTAGTGGGCATTGTAAAAGAACCCAGCTTTTTAACCTTACCTAACGCTGAGGCTGGAATTGTGCATTATTCCACTTGACAGGATTAGTCTTGCCTTTCTCTTATTTGTGTATTTTTTGTCATATTAAATTCAAATGTTTTCCTGTTTTCAAGGTAGCGCATAATTGTGTTCTGCCCATCTATCCATCCTACACCCTGCTTTGCTCTTTTTGTTCACACCTACTCACATTTGTGTCATCTTTTTACCTCCTGTAATTGGAACAGTCCCTAGTTTTATGTGTGCTTGAAATCACTTTCTTTCTTAAATGCTTGCTTCTGTGAAATTAACTGGCATGAAGATATTGTTTCTTGTGGCTTAGTCTTTTTATATGTTTATAAATCTATTCTTTTAAGGCCTTAGTAGTATCGTTTTCAATTCTAGAGTCATATTAAATGATTGCAAATATATTCCAAAACTTCTCATTTGGCTTTTGCTGTATGTAGTGTTTGCCTTTCTGATTTCTTCAACAGTGATGACTCTTTAATAAGAACGTTGCTAACCAATTGACTTCCAGTGGCAGTCTCCATTTGTTCCATTTGCCCCCTTTTCTGGGTTATTTCTTTACGAAGCTAGCACTTATTGAGCTCATACCGGCACTATGCGAAGTAATAGCGTAGCATATATGCTTATTTAATAACAACTATTTAATTAATTTAACAACTAAATTTATGACGTATACAAACTATTACTACACTGTTTTACAGATGAGGAAACTAAAACTCAGAAGATGATGATTGTTCTTGATCATAACTTTGTAAAGTCAGAAAAATCTTTTAACTGCGTATGTATAGCCTCTCTGTGTTGAGTATCTGCTTTCGTAATGTGTGATCTTTGTATGTATTTGGTGGTTGCTCAAAGTTTTGCAAATTTATTCCTAAATGGAATCATACAGTATGTGCTCTTTAATGTCTGGATTTTTTCCCTCACCAAAATGTTTTTGCAATTCATCCATGTTTGTGTCTATCAGTATTTTGTTCCAGTTTACTGTTGCCTAGTGTTCTTTTATATGTTTATACCACAATTTCTCCATTCCCCTTTCATGGACATTTTGGTTGCTTCCAATTTGGAAATAAAATTGTCTCCCCCTCATTCTTTGTGCTATTTTTGTCATCCATTGTATGCTGCATGTTTTTATTTTTATACATTATTGCTACGTTTGCTTTAAAAACCATTATCTCTTTAAAAAGTAAAAGTAAGAAAATAAAAGGTAAACTCACATACTTATATTTCTGTTGGTCTTCCTTTGTGTAGAAATAGGTTTCTATCTGTTGTTTCTCAGAGCAGTTTTAGGTTTACAGAAAAACTGAACGGGAAGTACAGAGTTCCTATATACCCTCATTCTCACTCTCGTCTCTCCCCCTTCCCTATTATTAACATATTGCATTGGTATGGTACATTTGTTAGAGTTGATATTGATGCATTATTATTAACTAAGTCCATGGTTTACATTAGGGTTCATTCTGTTGACAGATTCTCAGCTTTTGTTTGTCTGAAAATGTTTTTATTTCTCCATCTGTGAAGGATATTTTTGCTTTATGTAGATTTCAGTTTATAGGTTTTTTTTTTTTTTTCTTCTTAGCACTTTAAAGGCGTTATTCCTTTGCTTAAACTTGTTCGCATTACTTTCTGCCAGGAGTCTGTGGTAATTCTTACCTTTGTTCCTCTATATGTAATGTGTCTTCCCCTCACTTTGGTTGCTTTTAAGATTTTCTTTGTATTACTGGATTTCAGCAGTTTGATTGTTAATTATGTGCCTTGGTACAGTTTCTGTATGCTTAACCTGTTTTTTGTTCATTGAGTTTCTTGAATATATGGGTTCAGTTTTCCTCAGATATGGAAATTCTTTGGCCTTTGTTTCTTCAGATATTTTTTTCTATCTCTCTATCCTTCTGGGACTACAATTACACCATTTTTAGACTGCCCTTGATATTCTCACAGGTCCTTGATGCTCTGTTCTTTGTTTCTTTTTCTGCTTTCTATTTTCACATCATCAATTTAGGGATCTTTTTTTCCTGCACTGTCGAATCTGTTGCCAAGTCTATCTAGTTGTTTTTTATTTGAGATACTGTATTTTTCATCTTTAGAAATTCATTTGATTCTTTTCAAAATAATTGTCTTTTTTTCTGTTTTTCATTAAATCCTTTAATATATTTATAAAATTTTAAAGCTTATGTCTTTAAAGATATCATCATCTTGTTTCTGGATCTGTTTCTTTTGTCAGATTTTTTTCCCCTGGTATAGGTTACACATTTTTCCAGTTTCTTATGTTGAGTAAGTTTTGATTGACTCTTGGATGTTCATCATGCTGTTGTCTGGATTTTGTTGGTTTCTTCTCAACAGGCTTAAATTGTGTTTTGGCAGTGTATTCCATTTCTTATGAAAAAGTAGTAGTAGTTTAGCACTATTACTAAGGAGGTGATTCTGCTTCAGCATCTACTCATTGCGCCAGGTTTCAATGAGATTTTTCTCTCCTCTAGTTGGAATTTGAACATGTCCAAATCTTAAGAAACCTCTGGTAACTTTTGAGCCTACTGCTTCCTAGTCATTGTTCTTTGCCTGGCCTTGTAGAGTTTCACTTTACTAATGATGCAGCTTTATTTTCAGCAAAAAACTGTGTTGTCAAGTATGATAGCAGTTAGCTACATGTGGCTTTTGAGAGCTTGAATTGTGGCTAGTTCAAATTTAAATATTCTGTAAGTATAAAACATACTGAATTTCAGGAAGTTATGGAAAAAAGATGTAAAATATCTATTTTTTAAATCAATTGTATTCTGAAATGATAACATTTTGAGCATTCCGGTTAAAGGAATTATATTAAAATTAGTTTCACCTGCTTCATTTTACTTTTTTTTAATTTACTTATTTTTTATTTTTGGCTGTGTTGGGTCTTCATTTCTGTGCATGGGCTTTCTCTCGTTGAGGCAGGTGGGGGCTACTCTTTGTTATGGTGCGCGGGCTTCTCATTGTCCTGGCTTCTCCTGTTGCAGAGCACGGGCTCTAGAGCGCCGTAGTTGTGACGCACAAGCTTAGTTGCTCCGAGGCATGTGGGATCTTCCTGGGCCAGGGATCAAACCTGTGTCCCCTGGATTGGCAGGCGGATTCTTAACCACTGTGCCACCAGGGAAACCCTATTTTACTTTTAAAATGTGATTATTAGAAAATTTTAGATTACATTTTGGGCTCATGTTATGTTTATTTTGGACGGAGCTGCTGTAGAATCCTCTGTGCAGATTTCAGGTGCACTTTGTCTTCTTGAACTGTATCCTCTCTATTACTTTCTCACACAGTTTCCGGCTTCCGGATATAGAAATGAAAAAAGTACAAAAAAGTTCCTTCTCTTAAAAAGCATGTCGTATAATAGAAGAGACTCATACCTACAAAACTAACTATAGTTATTTTGCCCCATGTAAGTGATGGTGATGGTGGTGGTAAAGGATACCTGAGGATGGCCTCACAGAAGGTGTCAGTTGAACTGGACATTTGATCCAGATAAGGAAGGTTGTTTCCAGGCAGAGGTAAAATCTTGAACAAAATTACAGGGTTTGACAGTTTGGGCAATGGCTTGTAGTCCAGGTTATCAACAGTGTAGGTTAATTAGAAGTAGAGGGAGCTAGGAAATTGGTTGGGACCAGGTTTGGGAAAGATAGCTGTTAGAGGTACAGGTTGTCTAGCTCTTACCTGGACAGAGTAATGGGATTTTGGATGTTCAGTATGTGAAATTTAATGATAACTGGCTGTAGCACTAACATTTTAGTTTTGGTTTTATTTTTTGAAGGTGAGAGTGTATTTCTTTATAGATTGTTATAAACGAGCTATAAAAACTTGGTTTTTAGAATATTGCCTTTTAGAAACTATTTGAGAACTGTGTACAAAACAAACTTGTCAATAACAGTTAATTTATAGAATCGAGGAATTAATATTTTTTGATTTAAGAATGTGTACCACGTGTGTAATTATCAAATTTTTATTTAATCTGTTATTTACCATGGGTCAAATTGCCAAACTTTAATTCCTACCATGGCACTGACACAAAGCTGGTGTCAAAATACATTTAAAAATAGTTTTGTTTAGAATGAGAACACATGAAAAATAGTTTCACTTTGAATTATTGGATTTTAGAAAGTGGTAATGTATTGGTATTTGAGGAGATTGCTCTCTTCTGTATTTTGGTACAATTAGACTACAAGCTGAAATTGGCTTTTTAAAGCAAGCTCCTTTTAACCTTGGCCAAAAAAAGAGAGGCTTATTTATGTGTGTGTATGTGTGTTTTAAAGTTCAAGCTTTTAATGCTTAATTCGTTAATATAAAAAGAATATTTGGCAGACTGTGGCTCCCCCCCTCCTGCCTCTAGAGGGGGTGTACATTTCAAATAGAAACAAAATTGTAGTATCACAATAATTAGTATTGCTGAACAAGATTCAAAAGACTGGTGTTTGTGTGGAGAAATTACCGTTTTCATTTGATGAAGCAGATTTACTTGGGGATTGTCGTAATTACCCAATCATGCAATTCTAAATTATTAGATTAGCATCATAAATTGATCCTGGCCAGTCAGGGTGAGGAGAGGCTTTTACCATCTTTCTCTTTCTACCTAAGTGTCTCTTGCTACTATTTCCAAGCAAAAGTGTAGCAGGACTGGATTATTCTTTATGCACTACTCCATTGGTTAGCATTTATTAGTGTTCCTTTATTAATGTGAATTATTGACATTAGTCTGTTTTATATTTGTTTTTGGCATTTTTATGTTCATTTTCATTTCATTGTTCCCTTTAAAAGAGTGGAAGCTATAAGTATACACATAGCATTTGAATATATACACATTTTATGGCAATGCAAGTCACTGACCCATTGAGTTTTTTTTCTAAATGAGAACATAATACAGTGAACATTTTCAGAATGTAACTGTTTTATCAAAACATAAATTCAGTAGGCTGTGTATACCAGTTAAATATAAAGTATATCATGTGATATGATAGGAAGTGGGACCTAGGACACCAATTTGTGAATCTTGGTGTGGATAGAGTATTACTGAACGTTTAAGTAATACTTCCTGAAAAAAATGGATTAGTGACATTAGCAATGCCCAATTGGCTAACATTGTGTTTTTATTAGCCAAATTTTAAAAAATTTATTTTTCTATTATTCAGTATTAGTGGAACTATCTGTTGATTGTTGAAATTTGTAGTAATGAAATTATATTTAATTTTGTTATAGAGTTAAGAATAATTACTAACCCATCTAATATTTTTTTCTTTATTAAGGAATTGGATTTTGTGAAAAAGTAACAAAGAAGAATTCTCTGCAAGGATCACATCTGAGTGCACTTTTTGCTGATACATCATTTCTAGTAAGACATTTTTCCTTTTTTCTATGTTATGAAGTAAACACAATGGCAATTTTTTTTTTTTTTAATAAGACTGTCTTGTGAGCTTGAATAGCAGTCACTTTGGAGTTTATTTTGGGGATTAAGGTAGATTAATTAAGGAAATTCATAAAATCCTGTTGAATATACATATATATGTATGTGTATATACACACACACACACACAAAATATACATAATGTGGTATAGTGACAGTTTCTCATATAGTGGCACTGCTGAGATAATCCCATACATTTACATCTTTTCCATTTCCATTTTCCATGTCCATTACATGTATTTGAAAATAAGAAAAAAAAATCTAAAGTTCATATTTACTGTGACAGTAAGTTGGAGGAAGAGGGGGTTTGAGGACATGAGTTACATATTATGAGGAGAGATTTTCAAATGAAAGACAAAGTGGACAAATCTAGCCATATTTCTTGAAAGGTGGAAGGGTTGAAGAAAAAAATTAAGCAAATTTAAGAAATCTTTTTAAAATGAAGACTTCTTTTGTGACTTGGAATTTTTTGCCTTAAGTCGTAGGCCCACATTTGCAAAGCTCTGGAGTAGGGAATTTTGATTTAAAACTTACATTGGCCTAGGTTAATGGATCCAATATGCTAGTAAGATGTGTAGTTCTCCTCAAAAAGCTTTCATAAGTGAAACTTCACTTGAATTCTACCTTCTATTCAAAATGGAAAAGAATTATATTAATACTAGGATATTTTAAAATAATGTAATTTCAGAAAATGTTAGGGGATAGTTTTTGGTGTGCTATATATAGTATGTTAACATTCTGAATGTTAGATACAGTTGATCAAGCCTGATGGTTATGTCAGTAAAAACTTGGGAAAGCTACTTACAATATTTGCCCTTGTTGTTATTCTTGTTTTAAGAATACTTTTGCTGTTTAATGTTTAAATTTTTTCTTGAATAATTAAATGGTAGAAAGATATTTTATGAGCTTACAAAATGAGTTTTTGTTAAAATACTTTATTCCAATGTCAGTTTCTTATTCCCATATATTTTTCTTCTTAAACCTTGACTGCAGAACAGCCCATTTTATGATATCATTCAGTTTGGGGAACTAGGGGAAAAGGTATTGTTTTTCCAATTGAAAAGTATCCTTCAGTCGAAAAATTGTATATGTACAGGAAGGATGGGAATAATGCAGTTTAGTTCACATTTTAAAATGTAAACCTTGGTTAGTCTTCTGTATATCTTTCAATGTTTATTTGTTTTTTTTTCTTTTCTCATCTTTTTTACATTTCTCACATATATATATATATATATATATATATATATATATATATATATATATAGTTCAGTAACTGCTCAACACTGAGTGATTTGAATTA
Organism: Mesoplodon densirostris; assembly: GCF_025265405.1. NCBI lineage: Eukaryota > Metazoa > Chordata > Mammalia > Artiodactyla > Ziphiidae > Mesoplodon > Mesoplodon densirostris. The sequence continues at coordinate 108,404,073 of NC_082664.1, forward strand.
AAGCACTATAGGAATTTAGACATTCTCATTCCAGAGAATTTCCCCTATAATTTCCCTATAATTCTGTACCTTCTGTGAACCTCCGTGATGGCTGTGAGCATAACTTCAGTTGTTATATTTGGGTTATGTTTAAGCTTTAAGGTATCCTCTATGATACTTTTTTCACTAAGTTCTGAAGATGTAAACAGTGTCTTATTCTTTATGGCAGGCTTTGCGTGGTTCTGAGGGCTGTGATTGAGTTAAGTGCTACTTGTTTTGGAGTTACTCTGAGTACTTAGATGGGAAACACTCTTTCCTTTTGAGTAGTTTCAAATATTGACTGAAGAACCTCAGATTTGTTTTCCCTATAATTCTGCCCTAATTCTGAGTAGAAATTGGAGGAGTTGGCACAGACATTGGGCAAAATTTTTTCTACCTCTTTTCTTTTCCTTCATGTCTTGAAACTGCTTTGGGCTCTTATATTTTAAGTGTTTGGTCCCCTTTGAGTTAATTTTTATATATGGTATTAGGTAAGGGATGAGATTTATTTCTTTGCATATGAAAATCAAATTGTTCAAGAAGCATTTTTGAAAAGGTTATATTTTCCCCTACTGAATTACTACCTTGGCACCTTTGCTGCAGATCAGTTGACATTATATGGGGGTCTATTTCAGGATTCTATTATGTTCTATTGATTTATGTATCTATCCTTATGACAATACTGTACTGTCTTGATTACCATAGCTGTATATTAAAATCAGGTAGTGGGGCTTCCCTGGTGGCGCAGTGGTTGAGAGTCCTCCTGCCGATGCAGGGGACATGGGTTTGTGCCCCTGTCTGGGAAGATCCCACATGCCGCGCAGTGGCTGGGCCCGTGAGCCATGCCCGCTGAGCCTGCATGTACAGAGCCTGTGCTCCGCAACGGGAGAGGCCACAACAGTGAGAGGCCCGCGTACCGCAAAAAAAAAAAAAAAAAAAAAAAAAAAAAAAATCAGGTAGTGTAAATCCTCCAAGTTTGCTCTTCTGTTTCAAAGCTGTTTTTCTATTCTAAGTCCTTTCCATTTCTATGTATTTTAGAATTAGCCTGTCATTTTCTACAGAAAAGCCTCAGTGGGATTTTGATTATGAATGCTTTTATCATAGAGGCTAATAGGGAGAGAATTAATCTCTTAAGGATGTTGAGTCTTCTGATGTGTGAATTTGGTATCTTTCTCCATTTAAGCTGTCTTTAGTTTCTCGGCAGTATTTTGTCATTTTCAGTGTAAAGGTATTACATGTATTTTGTTGAATTGATCTCTGTTTTCTATTTTTACGTTGTTGTAAATGGCGTCTTAAAATCAGTTCCCGATTGTTTGTTGTTCGTATATAGAAATATAATAGATTTTTACATAAACCTTTGTAATTTATGATTCTGCTAAACTCACTAGTTCTGGTGGCAGTTTTGTGTATTCCTTCAAATGTTCTGTGTAGACCATCATCTTGTCTGTGAGTAAAGACTATTTTACCTCTACCTTTTCAATTTTTGTACCTTTTATTTCTTTTGCTTGCTTTATTGCACTGCCTAGTAGTCCTGGTGCAGTGTTGAATAGAAGTGGTGGGCTCACACTGTTGCCTTACTCTTATTTATTTATTTATTTATTTACCTATCTATTTATTTATGGCTGTGTTGGGTCTTCGTTGCTGCACATGGGCTTTGTTGTGGTGCACGGGCTTCTCATTGCGGTGGCTTCTCTTTGTTGCAGAGCATGGGCTCTAGGCATGCGGGCTTCAGTAGTTGTGGCTCACGGGCTCTAGAGTGCAGGCTCAGTAGTTGTGGTGCACAGGCTTAGTTGCTCCGTGGCATGTGGGATCTTCCCGGAGCAGGGCTAAAACCCGTGTCCCCTGCATTGGCAGGTGGATTCTTAACCACTGCACCACCAGGGAAATCTCTGTTGCCATACTGTTGATCTTAGGTCAAAACCATCTAGGCTTTTATCATTAAGTATGATTACCATCATACTTAATGTAGGCTGTAGGTTTTTTATAGATATCCTTTATCAGATAGAAGAAATTCCCTTATATTCATAGTTTGCTGAGAGTATTTTTTTTCTTATCAGTGAGTATTTTTATCAAATGAATTTTTATCAGATGCTTTTTCTGCATCTTGAGATGATCACGTTTTTTTTCCTTTTGTCTGTTAATGTAGTTGATTGATTGATTTTTGAATACTGAATAAATCATGCATTTCTGAGATAATCCCCAATTGGTCATGATGTGTTAATACTTTTTATATATTGCTGGGTTAAATTTTTTATATTAAGAAGCCATTTATTTTGGTGAGCTATCCCAAGAATTATCTCACTTTCAATCTCTTTAGGTCTGTGATACAAAGGCATAAAATAATTCCGATGTTGAAGCCTTGAAGAAAGTTGTTACAGATACAGATAATAGACAAAAATTGCAAATATGTAAATGTTTTCTGGTATCTTGAAATAAAGGTAATTTTGAGTTAAATTATTGTGTAAGTTCAGATTTGTGTTAGAGATTTTTTTCATCTGTGTTCTAGACATTGGTATGTAGTTTTTTAATAATGTCTTTGGTTTTTGTATCAGGATAACAGGGTGAGTTGGAAAGATTTCCTCTTCTGGAAAAGTTTTCATACAGTTGGTGTTATTTCTTCTTTAAGTGTTTGGTAGAATTCACCAGCGAAGACCACTGGCCTTGGAGTTTCTTTGTGGGAAGGTTTTAAACTATGAATTCAATTTATTGGATTGATATTGGGCTATTCAGATTTGTAATAATTCTTTTTGGATAAGCTTTAGTTTTCTGTGTCTTCTAAGGAATTTGTCTATTTTATGTAAGTTGTCTAATGTATTCGCATGAAGTTTCATGTTATATTTCTTTATTCTTTTAATGTTTGAAGGATCTGTAGTGATACCCTCTCTTTCATTCTAGTATTTGAGACCTTCCTAGTTTTTCTAAAGGAGCATTTAATATTTAAAACTTTTCTCCATCTGCATTCTGCAAAGTTTCTTTACGTGTATTTGTTTACATGGAGTTAATTTTTAAGCTCCTTTGTGATTTTTTTTGGACCGATATAATTTCCAAATATTTCCTACATTTTCCAGATATTTTTCCCTAATAGGTTTTTAATTTAATTCTTTTGTGGTCCAAGAACATATTTTGCTTTGTGGGTTTATTGTAGAGTGCAGAATGTTTTCTGTATAAATGAATGTTTTGTGTGCACTTAAGAAGAATTGTATGCTGTTTAGTGGAGCTTTCTAAAAATATTAGGTCAGATTGATTGATAGTGTTCTTCAAGATTTATCCCTTCTGATTTTCTATTTGCTTACAGTAATTGCTGAGAGAAGAGTCAACTTTAATTGCGGATTTATCTGTTTCTCCTTTCACTTACTGGTTCATGTATTTTGAAGCTCTTTTAATAGGTGCATACATATCTTTTTTAAAAAAAAATGTATTCTTGATGAATTGGGTCTTCTATCTTGTCCCTCTCTATCTCTGGTAATATGTTGCGAAGTCATTTCTGAAATAGCTTGTATAGTTTCTGACAGAAAGTCTGCTGTTATTTTTACTTTGTTGCCTCATATGTAAATCTTCTATTTTGTTTGACTGCTCTTCAGTCTTACAACTTTTTTAGTGACTATGATTATGATGTCACTTGATTATAATGTGCCTTCATATGGTTTTCTCTGAAAATCCTGTTTAGTTTTTTTGAGTTTTTTTTTTTAAACCAAATTTAGAAACATATTGACCACTATTTCTTTCAGATATCCCACTTATCCCAGGTGATATTTTGGAGGGGAGGGAATTTCAGTTATACATTTGAGATTGTCTGTCTCGGCACTTAACTCCCCGTTTTTTTTTTTCATTCTTTTCTCCCTCTCTGTTTTATTTGGATGGTTAATGTCATGTCTCAAGGTTCACTGATTTTTTTTTTCAATATATTATCTGTCCTTAATACCATCCGGTATGTTTTTTATTTCTAATAATTATTTTTTATCTCTGGAAGTTTTATCTTTCATTTTTCTCCTCATCATATTCTTATTTTTCTTTACCTTTTCTAACATATAAAACTTATTTATAATCATTGTTTTAATATCTTCATCTGTTAATTCCATTAACTTTATCTTTCCTGGTTCTCTATATTGATTGCCTATTATTATTATGGGCCGCATTTCCTGCTTTTCATTGTTTGAATGCTGGACATTGTTGGGTATAGCGATTTTTTTGCACTTTTTATATAGTGTTGAACTTTGTTTTTGTACACATTTAAGTTACTTGGTATCAGCTGAATCCTTTTGAGCCTTTTTTTTTTTTTTTTTTTTTTTTTTTTTTTTTAAGCTTTGTCAGCATTGGTCCAGAGCAGCTTTTATTGTGGGGTTAATTTGGTCATCCATTAAGGTTATGTTTTTCTGAGGGTTATAATCCATTTTGAGCATTATTCTCAATTCATTGTAATCCCAATGGATATTATCAAAAAATTTTATTAGTTTGTTTCTGTTTTGTGTTTTAAAAGAAATTTTATGGTCTGCCCAAGGATAGCTTAGTCACGAAAAAGAATATCAAATCAGAAGACTTTCTCTACTCAAAGCCTATAAATCTACAAAAATTACTTTCATGAAATAATGCCACAAGGATAAACAAAAGAAATAAAGAGTCTGAAAGAGAGTCAGTGTGTACATGCGCACTTGCTTTATGACAAAACTGGCACTTCAGAGTGGTAGGAAAAGAATTATTCAATAAATGATGTTGGGCCTCCCTGGTGGCGCAGTGGTTGAGAGTCCGCCTGCCGATGCAGGGGACACGGGTTCGTGCCCCGATCCCGGAGGATCCCACATGCCGCGGAGCGGCTGGGCCCGCGAGCCATGGCTGCGGGGCCTGTGTGTCCGGAGCCTGTGCTCCGCAACGGGAGAGGCCACAGCAGTGAGAGGCCCGCGTACAGCAAAAAAAAAAAAAAAAAAATGATGTTGGAACAATTGGTGATAAAGCAAAAATGTGACTCATACTCTATACCATATGCAAAAATCAATTAAAGATTGATTTGTACATCTCAGCGTGAAAGGCAGAACTATAAAACTTTAGAAGCTAAATGTAAGGAGAACATGTTCATGATCTCTGGACAGGAAAATATTCTTAAAAAGAAAAAAAAAGTGCTGATATAAATAACACAATTGATAAGTTTGATTATCTTAAAATTAAGAAACTTTGTTCTTGCAAAGTCACCATTAGAATAGAGAGGGAAGGCAGGGTGGAAGATGATATTTGCAACACATGTAACAGACAAAATGTACATATCAGAATATTCAAAGCACTTCTGCACATCAGTGTGACAAAGACAAAAAATCCAATAGAAAAAGGGGTAAGAGACATATAAAGGCACTTTCTGTTTTTTTTTTTGCCCGCACCACACAGCATGTGAAACTTCCCCAACGAGGGATTGAACTCACATCCTCTGCAGTGGAAATGTGGAGTCTTAACCACTGGACCACCAGGGAAGTCCCTTAAAGGCACTTTCTAAAAGAAATACAAGTATTCAAGAAATATGTGAAAAAGGTGCTTAACTTCATTAGTAATCTGGGAAATATAGATTAAAACTACAGAGGCTCCGTAAAACACTAGAGTGTCTGAATTTAAAAAGTAGATTGACAGTACAAGTTTTGGAGAGGATGTTAAGTTATAGCAACTCAGTAAACACTGCTGGTAGGAATGTATGCTACTACAGCCACTTTAGGAAACAGTTTGTTACTTGTTTACCCTGTAACCCAATAATTTCCTTCCATGAGTATACCCCTGAGAGTAGTGAATGAACTTGTGTACCAAGAGATATGTTGTTAATATTGGTGGCAGCAGTGTTTTAGTAGCTTCAGACTCAATGCAATATTCATCAACAGTTGATTGAATAAAATTGTGATATGTTTACATATATATAAAACATATATATGTTTATATATATATTTATATTTGTTTATTTTATAGCAATAAAAATGGATGAACTACAGCTACATACTACACAGGTAACACAAATATGTTTCTCAACAGAAGCTAGAAACAAAAAATTCATTATTTGTGATTCCACTTATGCAGAGTAAAATCAAAGCACATAAAAATAAAAACACGTAAAATGTGTATACGTTTTATGCTTGTGTATATTATATGTTAATACCAAATATGCCAGTTCCTAATTGTATTGCATGCCTACCCATATTGCTATACTTCTTTTCACATTCATTTAGAAATCTTCTGATTCTGAATATAATGGTATATGCCAAATCATATTTATCTTTATAAATAAAGATAAAGTTAGACCTAGAACAGCATTTATATACAGGTTTGATTCAGGTGATACAAGGTTAAAAGATTTTAAAGTATTTAGTATTTGTAATAATACAGAGAATGGAGATGGTTTCTAGTAAGGATAATTTATTTTTATACAGGATGTAATTATTGGCAAAGGTTTTTTTCCCAGAAATCATTATGATCTGGGATAGGTATAAGAATCTACATTTTAAAAATGACAGAGTGCTAATATTGAAAGTGAGTTGGTGGTGGAGGACTAGAATCTCATTCTCATGTTCACACCTTGCCTTGATGTGTCCTTTATTTCTTCTGTGTGTCCCATGTGAAGACAACATTGCTCTTTATGTACGTGTAATTAATCTGGGAATGAAAGGTCATGTATGGATGGGATTTAGTCTTAATAAGGGCAGTTTACAAAATATCCTTTTTAATAATAATTTTAATAATATAGTGCTTATCTCTAAGGAGCCCAAGGTGCCCTGTGGTTATATCCTCATAATTTCCTGCAAGAGTTTCAGCTATATTCTTGCTCCACTTTGTACAACTGATTTGAGGTAGTGAAGATGTGAGTCACTGAAAGTCACATGGCAGTTCATTGGTATATCTAGAAATAAAATACACATTTTATAGGCTGGTCATTCTAATAAAAATTTCAGTTATAATGTCTTTTTAGTCACTAGATTGGATTATTTATCATGATTAATAATTTGTGTGTCTTTAAGGAAACACAATTAAAAAAAATCTTCAAACTCCCTGTACAATTAAATGAAAGGAGTGATAGTGACCTTAAAAAAATTACTTCTAGTTTCCACCAAATTTAGTTAATACATAATTTTTCACACTATATATGTTGTGTAAAATAAGTTGTATATTTCTCTATTAGGAATGGGTTCTTAACAATATACCCCTAAGCTCTCCTCTAATTTTTTAGCATTCAGCTTTAAAATGTCTCTAATCTGAATATATAGCCAGTTATTAATCAGAGAAATCTAAATGAGCTAGAAGGATACCATTTTAGAATTTTAGATGATTTCTCCCCTCCCCTCAACCTATTTATGTTTTGCTATATTAACGATTTTACCTGAAACATTCAAAATAAATTCACAGTGAGAAGTGATATTTTGGTGTTATGATTTTAGGAATGCTACCAATATTCAGTATCTCAGTTGTCCTAATTTTTCTAAGAACTAGTTGTTTGGATGTGTTACAGCCAAGTCACAGCTAGCCCTTGCAAAGTTAGAAAAAGGCTCTCCTCCCAATTTTAGGTGGATGCTGCTCTCTGCTAGGGTTCAGGGTTTAGAGAGTGGAGAACAAACTGGATTCAGTCCCCACTTGCCTTCTCTTGGCCCTATGCCCATGTGCAGAGTACAGCCTCCACCATTGTTCAAAGTGCCTGAGTCATAATGATTTCTTGCCTTTCTTTTGATAGATTTATATCATTTAAATTGTTTTTCAGGCCAGAATATCTATCATGATACACATGAATTTGTTAAGCAGTCCCTTTTGTAGTTAGTATGGGATTATTTTGTCAGTGATATCTATGTTTCATACTTTTATTGATCATATGTTAATGTTTTTGAATTTCACCTAAAATTTATAACAACCAGATATAAGTCAGAGCTTTATAAAATTAAGTGTAATTGTTTGTAGGGCATGTTCTGCCTTTATGAAAGTTATATAATACAGAAAAACTGTTTTCAAGTAATAGCTATAAGTTCAAAGTAAAGTTTGTTTTCCTTATTGAATCATATCTTTAAATACTGAGTAGTAACCATCATTAAGTTCATACAACATATTGTATTTAAAAAATGTGTAATTAGATACAGCATGTGCAATTCTGGCTGAAATGGAATGCTTTGCTCATTTTCCATAAAACAATAGTTAAATGATAGTCTTAAATTAATTTAGAATTTGAATTTCTGCCTGGATTTAATTGTTTGTAAACAGTAATGAAAATATCCTATTTTACAGTGAAGAAAAATGTTCCTGTATTAAAAGTAACTGAAAGATAAATCTGTAAGAGCGAAGAATCTCTAATCACATTGAAAATTACAGTAAGATAGGCTCCCTCAAGTTCGTGCGACTAAGAGAATAGCGGTTATTTTGTTTATATAGTTAATAAGGGAATGCAAGACATCATTTGTGACTGTGTATGTGTGTGCACACATGCATGTGCATAAGGTAGTTGCATTGCCCAGTACTGAAGTTGGGATTAAAATTATTTGGCATTGCTTGATTCTGATTTTTTAAGATCTTTTAGCAAAGTGGATGGCTATTAGGGTTTCTTGCTTATTTAGATCAATTTTTTCCCCTTGTAGTAGATAAAAATTAGAGGACCCAGGGCATTCGTGTTTAACTGAAATAAAAAAAAATAACAACATGCTACTAAAAAACCAATGGGTCAACAGTGAAACCAAAGAGAAAATCAGAAAATACCTTGAGACAAATGACAATGAAAACAGAACATTACAAAATCCATGGGATGCAGCAAAAATAGTTCAAGGAAGGAAGTTCATAGTGATATAGACCTTCCTCAAGAAACAAGAAAAATCTCAAACAAACCAACCTACCACCTAAAAGAATTAGAAAAAGAAGAAACAACCCAAAGTCAGTAGAAGGAAGGAAATATGAGAGAGGAAATAAATAAAATAGAGATCAAAAAGCAGTAGAAAAGATCAGTAAAACCACGAGCTGGTTTTTTGAAAGGGTAAACAAAATTGACAAGCATCTAGCTAGAGTCACCAAGAAAAGAGAGAGAACCCAAAGAAACAAAGTAAGAAATGAAAGAAGAGAAATAACAACCAATACTACAGAAATACAAAAAACCATAAGAGAATACTGTGACCAATTATATGCCAACAAATTGGACAACCTGGAAGAAATGAACAATTTTCTAGAAACATACAGCCTACCAAAACGGAATCAAGAAGAAATAGATAATTTGAATGGACTGAATACTGGAAGTGAAATATAATATGTAATTTTAAAAACCTCCCTGCAAGCAGAAGTCCAGGACCAGATGGCTTCACTGGGAAATTCTACCAAACATACAAAGAAGGACTTATACCGATCTTTCTCAAACTCTTCCGAAAGATTGAATATGAGGGAACACTCCCAGAATCATCCTGTGAAGCCACCATCACCCTGATATCAAAACCAGACAAAGAAACTACCAAAAAAGAAAATTACAGGCCAGTGTCTGATGAATGTAGATGCAAAATTTCTCAGCAAGATAGTAGCAACTTGAATCCAACAATACATAAAAAAGATCGTATAGCACAATGAAGTTGGATTCGTCCCAGGGTCACAAGGATGGTTCAGCATACACAAATCAATCAATGTGATACACCACATTAACAAAAGACAAAAACCACATGATTATCTCAATAGATGCAGAAAAATTATTTGATAAAACTCAACATCCATTCGTGATAAAAACTCTCACCAAAGTGAGTATAGAGGGAACATATCTCAACATAATAAAAGCCGTTTATGACAAACCCACAGCCAACATAATACTCAATGGTGAAAAGCTGAAAGCCTTCCTCCTAAATTCTGGAGGAAGACAAGGATGCCCACCCTCACCACTTCTTTTCAGCATAGTATGGGAAGTCCTAGCCACAGCGATCAGACAAGAAAAGGAAATAAAAAGTATGCAAATTGGAAGGGAAGAGGTAAAATTGTCATTATATGCAGATAACACGATACTCTATATAGCAAACCCTAAAGACTCCACGTAAAAACTAATATATGGGGCTTCCCTGGTGGCGCAGTGGTTGAGAGTCCGCCTGCCGATGCAGGGGATGCGGGTTCGTGCCCCGGTCTGGGAGGATCCCACGTGCCTCGGAGTGGCTGGGCCCGTGAACCATGGCCGCTGAGCCTGTGCGTCCGGAGCCTGTGCTCCGCGATGGGAGAGGCCACAGCAGTGAGAGGCCCGCGTACTGCAAAAAACAAAAACAAAAACAAAACAAAACAAACTATTTTATGAAATCAGCAAGGTAACAGGATACAAGATTAATATACAGAAATCTGTTGCATTTCTTTACACTAACAATGAAATATCAGAAACAGAAAGTTAAAAAAAATCTCATTTAAAACCACGTCAAGAATACCTAGGCACATATCTGACCAAGGAGGTGAAAGACCTATATGCTAAAATCTATAAAACATTGATAAAGAAAATTGAAGACAGTTCACAGAGATGGAAAGATATCCCATGTTCTTGGATTGGAAGAATGAATATTGTTAAAATGGCCATACTACCCAAAGTAATCTACAGATGTAATGCAATCCCTATCAAAATACCTATGACATTTTTTCACAGAACTAGAACAAATAATCCCCAAATTTGTATGGAACTATAAAAGACACAGAATTGCCAAAGCAATCTTGAGGCAAAAGAACAAAGCTGGAGACATAACCCTCACAGACTTCAGAAAGTACTATGTAGCTATGGTAATCAAGATAGCATGGTATTGGCACAAAAATAGATATATAGATCAGTGGAACAGAATAGAGCGCCTAGAAATAAACCCACACACCTATAGTCAATCTTTGACAGAGGAGGCAAGAATATACAATGGAGAGAAAACAGTCTCTTCAATCAGTGGTGTTGGGAAAGCTGGACAGCCGCATGTAAATCAGTGAAGTTAGAACACACCGTTACACCATGCACAAAAATAAACTCAAAATGGGTTAGAGACGTAAATATAAGACATGTCACCATAAGATTCCTGGAAGAGAACACAGGCAAAACATTCTCTGACATAAATCGTAGCAATATTTTCTTAGATCAGTCTCCCAAAGTAAAAGAAATAATAACAAAAATAAACAAATGAGACCTAATCAAACTTAAAAGCTTTTGTGCAGCAAAGGAAACCATCATCAAAACCAAAAAACAACCTACAGAAGGGGAGAAAATATTTGTAAATGATGTGACCGGCGGGCTTAATTTCCAAAATATGCAAACAGCTTATAAAATACAGTATCCAAAAAAAAAAAAAAAAAAAAAGAAAACCAACTCAAAACAAAAATAGAAGACCTAAGTAGACATTTCAACAAAGGAGATATACAGATGTCCAACAGGCACATGAAAAGACGCTCAACTTTGCTAATTATTAGAGGAATGCAAATCAAAACCACAGTAAGGTATCACCTCACACTGGTTATAATGGCTATCATCAAAAAGTCTACAAATAATAAATGCTGGAGAGGGTATGGAGAAAAGGGAACCTTGCTGCACTGTTGATGGGAATGTAAATTGGTACAGCCACTATGGAGAACAGTATGGATGTTCCTTAAAAAAACAAAAATAGTTTGGGTGTATATCTGGAAAAGATAAAAACTCTAATTTGAAAAGATACATGCACCCCAGTGTTCATAGTAGCACTATTCACAATAGCCAAGACATAGAAGCAACCTAAGTGTTGAATGGATAAAGAAGATGTGGGGTGTGTGTACACACACACACACACACACACACACACACACACACAAAATGGAATATTACTCACCCATAAAAAAGAATGAAGTATTGCCATTTGCAGCAACACGGATGGACCTAGAGAATATCATACTAAGTGAGGTATGTCAGACAGAGAAAGACAAATATTTATATATGGAATCTAAAAAATAGTACAAATGAATTTATTTACAAAACAGAAACAGACTCACAGGCATAGAAAACAAACTTATGGTTACCAAAGGGGAAAGGGGTGGGGAGGGATAAATTAGGAGTCTGGGATTAACAGATGCACACTACTGTATATAAAATAGGTAAGCAGTAAGGGTTTACTTTATAACACAGGGAACTATATTCAGTGTCTTAAAATAACCTATAATGGAAAATAATATGAAAATCGTGTGTGTGTGTGTATATATATATATGTGTGTGTGTGTGTGTGTGTGTGTGTAGATATATAACTGAACCACTTTTCTGTACACCTGAAACTAATACAATATTGTAAATCAACTATGCTTCAATAAAAAAAGTTAAAAAATAAATATAATAAACTTCTGATTACTCTTTTTAAAATGTCATTCTGCATTTTTGAAGTCAAGAAGTGCAACAATACCTGTACTCTGAAAACTAGAAAAGATTGTTGAAAGAATCTAAAGGCAACCTAAGTAAATGGAAGACATACAGTGTTTATGAATTAGAAGACTTACTATTATTAAGATTGCAGTACTCTCCAAACAAATTCAGGGCAATCCATATCAAAATGTTAGCTGGCTGTTTTTGCAGAAATTGACAAGCTGATCTTAAAATCACATGGAAATTCAAGATACCTTGAATAGCCAAAAACCAGTCTTTAAAAATAATAAAGTTGGAGGATTCCCATTTCCTGATCTCAGAACTTAACTACAAACCTATGGTAATCAAGACATTTTGCTACTAGTGTAGGGATATACATATAGATTAATGGAGTAGAATTGAGAGTCTAGAAATAAACCCATACAATTTATGGTGAATTGGTTTTTTTGGGGGGGGTCTGGAGATTTTTATTTCATAAGTTTTTTTAGTTACAAAATCAATTTCTTTAATAGATACAAAGTTACTCAAATAATCTCTTTGTCTTTGATCTGTTTTGAGTTTTTGTTTTTGAAGAATGGATCAATTTGCTCCAAAGGTGTAGAATTTATGTGTGAAGCGTTGTTTCTAGTAGTCCCTTATTTTCCCTTTAATGTCTTAGGGGTCTGTAGTGATATTTTCTCCTTCATTTCTGATATTGTATCTCCTCCCTTAGTTTGTCAGTCTTACAAGAGATTTATCAATTTATTGGTCTTTTCTTTCAGAGAAACCGTTTTTCATTTCATTGATTTTCTCTGTTTTTTTCCCTTTTCAATTTCATTTACTTCTACTCTTATATCTTCTTTCTTTCTTTGCTTTGGGTTTATTTTGCTCTTATTTTTCTAGTTTCTTAGATTGGCAGCTATGATTGTTAATTTGAGACATTTTTATTTTCTAATGTAAGCCTGTGAAGTTGTACATTTCCTTCTAAGCACTGCTTTAGCTGCATCCCACATATTTTGCTATGTTCTACTTCATTTTTGACCAGTTAAAAACATTTTCTAATTTCCCTTGATTTATGAATTATTCTGACTTGTATGGTTTATTTCCCAAGTATTTGGAGATTTTTTTGTTACAGATTTTAGTTTACGTTTATTATGGTCAGCACATTAAATCTTACACATTCTCATCACAAGGAAATATTTTTTCTTTTTTCTTTTTTCTTTTTTTTGGCTTATTCAGATGTGGTTTTAATTTCTTTCTTTTTTAATCTAGTGAAAGAAATTAAAACCACATCTGAATAAGCCAAAAAAAAAAGAGTAAAGAAAAAGTATTTCCTTGTGATGAGAATGTGTAAAATTTAATGTGCTGACCATAATAAAAGTAAACTAAAATCTGTAACAAAAAAATCTCCAAATACTTGGGAAATAAACCGTATATTTCCCAGATATTTGTGAAACTGGGCATGTCTTCATATGCTTGTTGCCTGTTATGGTGAATTGACTTTTGACAAGGGTGCCAAGACTATTCACTGGGGAAATGATAGACATTTTAATAAACGGTGCTGGGACACCTAGATATACACATGTAAATGAACAGAGTTTTTTCCTAGCTTTACGCCATATACAAAAATTGGTTCAAAGTGGATCAAAGACTTAAATGTAAGAGCTAAAACCATGTAAACTTAAGTTTTCAAGACCTTGAATGAGGCAGTGGTTTCTTAGATATGACAGCAAAAACTCAAGCAACCAAAGAAGAAATAAGACATACTGGACTTCATCAAAATTAAAAACTTTATCCTTCCGGGGACACTGTCAAGCTAGTGAAAAAACAGCCTGCTGAATGGGAGAATATATTTGCAAATCATATTTCTGATAAGGGTCTAGTATCCAGAGTATATAAAGAACTCTTACAGGTTAACAATGAAAAGCCAAATAACCCAATTTACGAAAGGATTTGAAATATACGTTTCTCCAAAGAAGATATACAAATGGCCAATAGGCTCATGAAAAGATGCTTTATATCATTAGTCATTAGAGAAATGCAAATGAAAACTGCATTGAGATACCACTTCACATCTACTAGGATAGTTGTAATAAAAAAGACAATAACAAGTGTTGATGAGGGTGTGTAGAAATTGGAACCGTTGTACATTACTGGTAGGACGACAAAATGGTTCAGACACCTTGGAGCACAGCCTGGTGGTTCCTCAAAAAGTTAAACTTAAAGTTACCACGTGACCCAGCAATTCTCCTCCTAGGCATACACCCAAGAGAATTGAAAACATATCCACACAAAAATCTGCATACCACTGTTCATAGCAGTTAATAGTTAAAGAATGGAAGCAACCAAAATTTCCATCAGCTGTTGAATGAATAAATAAAATGTGGTATGTCCATAAAATACAACATTATTCAGTTAAAAAAGGAATGAGGTACTGATAATACTTAACACAGATGAGCCTTGAAAACATTATGCTAAGTGAAAGAAGCCAGACACAAAGGGCTGCATATTGTCTGATTTCATTTTATGAGATGCCTCAAATAGGCAAATCTGTAGAGTCAGAAAGTAGATAAGTAATTTTCAGGAGTTGGGGAGAGGAAGGAATGGGGATTGATAGCTGATGGGCATTGGGCTTCTTTTTAGGATGATAAAAATGTTCTGGAATTAGATAGTAGGGATGGTTGCAAAAAAAAAATGAACTCTGAATTGTACACTTTTAAAAAGGTGATCTTAATGGCATACATGAATTATAACTCAATTAAAAATCACATATAAATGAAAACAGTGGCCTACTTCTGATATAATTTATCATCAAACCAGGATATTCTTGAGAGTGAGGGGTCTTGCTTAATAATTATACCCATACAATAAACATAAAGCTGGCTGTCCCAGGTACACCAGAGTGTATGTTCTCCCTGCTTCTTGGTGTGTTTAAGCTATTTTCTTTCTCACATAGAAGACATATGAGAGATATAAAAATTTTCTTGTCCTTCATTATCAAATGTGGAAAAAGAAAAAGACTAAGACAGCCATGTTATTCAAGGAAATAGAGAAGGTATTTCTCTATGGAAATGAATGTAAATGTGTGTGTGAAATGCAATGTGTAGCTATAATACAATTAGATCTTTATTCATTTATATGATTTTGTCACTTAACTGTCACACATAACCAACCAGTGTTTGAATGAATAAGGAGTTTAGTGCTGTAACATAATAAAACAGTTGCTCTGAGCTAGGGATGTGCATCATAATAATATGTGGAGCTTTTAAAAATTCCTCTTGCTTGGACATTATTCTCAATTATGATTTGATAGTTTTGTTGTGGGGCCAGGGTAAGTTTATGAATGCAAAATATATGTTATAGCTCCTCAGTTGAATTTAGTATCCATTTAATTTGAGAGCCACTGCATTAAATCAAAGAGTTTTATTGATTCATTTATTGAAATATATAGTTATTACTGTTTGGTGGATAAATAGTAAACAGCTGTAGGACCTGAGAGAACCTTAGTCTAAACTATACCCACCTACCTTTTTCCCACCCAGGGCTAGCCCTGTTGGTAATCCAGAAATTGTGATTCCTCTACTCCTCCAAGAACAGAAATTGGGAGGAACCTTATTTATTTATTTATTTATTTAGGTTACATTGAAGGAGGAGCAGTAGTGGGAAGTAGGTAGAAGCTCAAGTTCCTTTGCAAATGCTTGAAACTTATATCCTTGGCAGACAGGGAAGGGTATTTTCATCACTGTGTGGAATAGGAGGGATTGGGAGATGGAGACCTTGTAGGAGGTCAGAACTCTCTCATTTAGCTTATAACTGCCCACGGCCTTTGTTTTTTGACAGCCCATTGTAGCGCCAGATAAATAGCCATCTCATGTTGGAATTGGGAGAGGACATAGTGCAATGTTGTGGTTTCTCTTGTATAGCCACACATAGTTTAGAAGACATTATCTTAATGCTAGACTCATGAAATTGGGGTTTCGTTGCTCCTTGAAGATTTTGCAGTTTAGCTTATTTAGTGATGGATCATACCTGTACAAAAATGTCCGTATGACATTTTTAATTGATAGCCTTTCTTCAGCCACTACTTAAATTATCCTACTGGTGATGCTATACTGTTATACTACACATGGCATTAGAGCCAAAATTTTAACTCTGCCTCCTTGTGGTAACTTTGGATGAGAGCTAACCATTTTGGCCTCAGTTGCTTCACCCTAGAAATGGAGCAAATGCTAACTACTTCACAGGATTATTGTGACTACTAAATGAGATAGTGTACATTAATTTCTGACACAGCTGTTGGTACATGTAGACATTGGATAAATGTTAGTGACCTGTATGTAGTTCAGTGAAGAACAACTGACTGCCTTCAAAAGGTTGGCTTTTAGAGAGTCTTCACAGCCTGGGGGCCTGAAATCTTTCTTACACTTTGATTTATTGCTTCCATTTGTTAACTAAGCAACTATTTGTTGACCATCTGTTTTTGGGCTAGGCACTTTGGTAGCTTCTGAGGCTTTAAGGGCAAATGCAGCAGACTTGATGCTCTCCCTCCCTGAGCTTACAGTCTGGCAGGGGGAAAAAGAAATTAAACATTCATTTGTACAAGTAATTTATTTGTGGGAAATGCCATAAAAGAGAAGTACAGAGAACCATGGAGGAGAGTGCAGCAACAAGGGTGCAGAGGGAAAAGCGGAGAGATTCCTGCACAGAGGATCGGTGCCAACCAGCACTATCCAGCCTGAGAGGCTTGTCTACTCGCCCACCAGGACGGGTGGGGGCTGGGAGCTGAGGCTTGGCCTTCGGTCAGATGCAGGGAGAGGACTGGGGTTGGCAGCGTGAATACAGCCTGGAGGGGTTAGTGCACCATGGCTAGCCAGGAGGGAGTCCGGGAAAAAGTCTGGACCTGCCGAAGAGACGAGAGACTTTTTCTTGCCTCTTTGTTTCCTGGTGCACAAGGAGAGGGGATTAAGAGCACTGCTTAAAGGAGCTCCAGAGACAGGTGAAAGCTGCAGCTATCAGCGCGGACCCCAGAGAGAGGCACGAGTCGCTAAGGCTGCTGCTGCCACCACCAACAAACCTGTGTGCGAGCACAGGTCACTCTCCACACCTCCCCTCCTGGGAGACTGTGCAGCATGCCCCTGCCAGGGTCCCGTGATCCAGGGACAACTTCCCCAGGAGAACGCACGTCGTGCCTCAGGCTGGTGCAATGTCCTGCTGGCCTCTGCCACCGCAGGCTCGCCCCGCATCTGTACCAGTCCCTGCCCATGGCCTGGGTGAGCCAGAGCCCCAGAATCAGCTGCTCCTTTAACCCCGTCCTGTCTGAGTGAAGAAAAGACGCCCTCAGGCGACCTACACGCAGAGGTGGGTCCAAATCCAAAGCTGAGCCCTGGGAGCTGTGCAAACGAAGAGAAAGGGAACTTTCTCCCAGCAGCCTCAGAAGCAGTGGATTAAATCTCCACAATCAACTTGATGTACCCTGCATCTGTGGAATACCTGAATAGACAATGAATCATCGCAAATTGAGGGGGTGGATTTTGGGAGCAAGATATATTATTTTTTCCCCTTTTCCTCTTTTTGTGAGTGTGTATGTGTATGCTTCTGTGGGAGATTATGTCTGTATAGCTTTGCTTTCACCATTTGTCCTAGGGTTCTGTCCGTCTGTTTTTTTTTTCTTTTACCTTAAAAATTTTTTTCCTTAATAATTATTTTTTATTTTTTATTTTAATAACTTTATTTTATTTTATCTTACTTTATTTTATTTTACCCTCTTTCTTTCTCCCTTCCTTCCTTCCTTTCCTTTCCTTTCTATCTTTTTCTTACTTACTTACTTATTTTTTCTCCCTTTTATTCTGAGCCCTGTGGAGGACAGGCTCTTGGTGCTCCAGCCAGGTGTCAGGGCTGTGCCACTGAGGTGGGAGAGCTAACTTCAGGACACTGGTCCACAAGAGACCTCCCAGTTCCACGTAATATCAAAAGGTGAAAATCTACGAGAGACCTCCATCTCAACGCCAAGACCCAACTCCACTCAACGAGCAGCAAGCTACAGTGCTGGACACCCTGTGCCACACAGCTAGCAAGACAGGAACACAGCCCCATCCATTAGCAGAGAGGCTGCCTAAAATCATAATAAGGCCAGAGACACCCCAAAACACACCATCAGACATTGACCTGTGCACCAGAAAGACAAGATCCAGCCTCATCCACCAGAACACAGGCACTAGTCTCCTCCACCAGGAAGCCTACACAACCCACTGAAACAACCTTAGGCACTGGGGATAGACACCAAAAACAACGGGAACTACAAACCTGCAGCCTGCAAAAAGGAGACCCCAAACACAGTAAGATAAGCAAAATGAGAAGACAGAAAAACACACAGCGGATGAAGGAGCAGGGTAAAAACCCACCAGACCTAACAAATGAAGAGGAAATGGGCAGTCTACCTGATAAAGAATTCAGAATAATGATAGTAAAGATGATCCAAAATCTTGGAAATAGAATAGAGAAAATGCAAGAAACATTTAACAAGGACCTAGAAGAACTAAAGAGGAAACAAGTAACGATGAACAACAAAATAAATGAAATTAAAAATTTCTAGAAGGGACCAGTAGCAGAATAACTGAGGCACAAGAACAGATAAGTGACCTGGAATATCAAATAGTGGAAATAACTACTGCAGAGCAGAATAAAGAAAAAAGAATGAAAAGAACTGAGGACAGTCTCAAGAGACGTCTGGGACAACATTAAACGCACCAACATTCAAATTATAGGGGTCCCAGGGCTTCCCTGGTGGCTCAGTGGTTGAGAGTCCGCCTGCCGATTCAGGGGACATGGGTTCCTGCCCTGGTCCGGGAAGATCCCACATGCTGTGGAGCGGCTGGGCCCGTGAGCCATGGCTGGGCCTGTGCGTCCAGAGCCTGTGCTCCACAACGGGAGAGGCCACAGCAGTGAGAGGCCCGCGTACCAAAATAATAATAGTAATAAATAAAAACAAAGTATAGGCGTCCCAGAAGAAGAAGAGAAAAAGAAAAGGAGTGAGAAAATATTTGAAGAGATTATAGTTGAACACTTCCCTTATATGGGAAAGGAAATAGTTAATCAAGTCCAGGAAGCACAGAGAGTCCCATACAGGATAAATCCAAGGAGAAACACGCCAAGACACATATTAATCAAACTATCAAAAATTAAATACAAAGAAAACATATTAAAAGCAGCAAGGGAAAAATAACACACAAGGGAATCCCCATAAGGTTAACAGCTGATCTTTCAGAAGAAACTCTGCAAGCTACAAGGGAGTGGCAGGACATATTTAAAGTGATGAAGGAGAAAGACCTGCAACGAAGATTACTCTACCCAGCAAGGATCTCATTCAGATTTGATGGAGAAGTTAAAACCTTTACAGACAAGCAAAAGCTGAGAGTTCAGCACCACCAAACCAGCTTTACAACAAATGATAAAGGAACTACTCTAGGCAAGAAACAAAAGAGAAGGAAAATACCTACAATAACAAACCCAAAACAATTAAGAAAATGGGAATAGGAACATACATATTGATAATTACCTTAATGTAAATGGATTATATGCTCCTACCAAAAGACACAGACTGGCTGAATGGATACAAAAACAGGACCCAAATATATGCTGTCTACAAGAGACCACTTCAGACCTAGGGACACATACAGACTGAAGGTGAGGGGATGGAAAAAGATATTCCATGCAAATGGAAATCAAAAGAAAGCTGGAGTAGCAATTCTCATATCAGACAAAAGAGACTTTAAAATAAAGACTATTAGAAGAGACAAATAAGGACACTACATAATGATCAAGGGATCGATTCAAGAATAAGATATAACAGTTGTAAATATTTATGTGCCCAACATAGGAGCACCTCAATGCATAAGGCAAATACTAACAGCCATAAAAGGGGAGATCGACAGTAACACAATCATAATAGGGGACTTTAACACCGCATTTTCACCAATGGACAGATCATCCAAAATGAAAATAAATAAGGAAACACAAGCTTTAAATGATACATTAAACAAGATGGACTTAACTGATATGTATAGGACATTCGTCCAAAAACAGAATACACATTTTTCTCAAGTGCTCATGGAACGTTCTCCAGGAGAGATCATATCTTGGGTCACAAATTTAGCCTTGGGTAAATTTAAGAAAATTGGAATCGTATGAAGCATCTTTTCTGACCACAACGCTATGAGACTAGATATCAATTACAGGGAAAAATCTGTAGAAAATACAAACACATGGAGGCTAAACAATACACTACTTAATAACGAAGTGATCACTGAATAAATCAAAGAGGAAATCAAAAAATACCTAGAAACAAATGACAGTGGAGACACAATGACCCAAGACGTATAGGATGCAGCAAGGGCAGTTCTAAGACGGAAGTTTATAGCAATACAATCCTACCTTAAGAGATAAGAAACATCTCAAATAAACAACCTGACCTTACACCTAAAGCAATTAGAGAAAGAAGAGCAAAATAGCCCCAAACGTAGCAGAAGGAAAGAAATCATAAAGATCAGATCAGAAATAAATGAAAAAGAAATGAAGTACATGTTAGCAAAGATCATAAAACTAAAAGCTGGTTCTTTGAGAAGATAAACAAAATTGATAAACCAGTAGCCAGACTCATCAAAAAAAAAAAAGAGAGAAGACTCAGTAGAATTAGAAATGGAAAAGGCGAAGTAACAACTCAGACTACAGAAATACAAAGGATCATGAGAGATTACTACAAGCATTCTATGCCAATAAAATGGACAACCTGGAAGAAATGGACAATTTCCTAGAAATGCACAACCTGCCGAGACTGAACCAGGAAGAAATAGAAAATATGAACAGACCAATCACAAGCTCTGAAATTGAAACTGTGATTAAAAATCTTCCAACAAACAAAAGCCCAGAACCACATGACTTCACAGGCAAATTCTATCAAACATTTAGAGAAGAGATAACACCTATCCTTCTCAAACTCTTCCAAAATATAGCAGAGGGAGGAACACTCCTAAACTCATTTTACGAGGCCACCATCACTGATACCAAAACCAGACAAAGATGTCACAAAGAAAGGAAACTACAGGCCAATATCACTGATGAACATAGATGCAAAAATCTTCAACAAAATACTAGCAAACAGAATCCAACAGCACATTTAAAGGATCATACACCATGATCAAGTGGGGTTTATTCCAGGAATGCAAGGATTCTTCAATATACGCAAATCAATCAACGTGATACACCATATTAACAAACTGAAGGAGAAAAACCATATGATCATCTCAATAGATGCAGAGAAAGCTTTTGACAAAATTCAACACCCATTTATGATAAAAACCCTGCAGAAAGTAGGCATGGAGGGAACTTTCCTCAACATAAAAAGGCCATATGTGACAAACCCACAGCCAGCATCGTCCTCAGTGGTGAAAACTGAAACCATTTCCACTAAGATCAGGAACAAGACAAGGTTGCCCACTCTCTCCACTCTTATTCAACATAGTTATGGAAGTTTTAACCACAGCAGTCAGAGAAGAAAAAGAAATAAAAGGAATCCAAATCAGAAAAGAAGTAAAGCTGTCACTGTTTGCAGATCACATGATACTATACATAGAGAATCCTAAATATGCTACCAGAAAACTACTAGAGCTAATCAATGAATTTGGTAAAGTAGCAAGATACAAAAGTAATGCACAGAAATCTCTGCCATTCTTATACCCTAATGATGAAAAATCTGAAAGTGAAATTAAGAAAACACTACCATTTACCATTGCAACAAAAAGAATAAAATATCTAGGAATTAAACCGACCTAAGGAGACAAAAGACCTGTATGCAGAAAATTATAAGACATTGATGAAAGAAATTAAAGATGATACAAATAGGTGGAGAGATATACCATGTTCTTGGATTGGAAGAATCAACATTGTGAAAATGACTCTACTATCCAAAGCAATCTACAGATTCAATGCAATCCCTATCAAACTACCACTGGCATTTTTCACAGCTAGTAGAACAAAAAATTTCAAAATCTGTATGGAAACACAAAAGACCCCAAATGGCCAAAGCATTCTTGAGAACGAAAAATGGAGCTGGAGGAATCAGACTCCGTGACTTCAGACTATACTATAAAGCTACAGTAATAAAGACAGTATGGTACTGGCACAAAAACAGAAATATAGATCAATGGAACAGGATGGAAAACCCCGAGATAAACCCACACACATATGGTCACCTTATCTTTGATAAAGGAGGCAAGAATATATAGTGGAGAAAAGACAGCCTCTTCAATAAGTGGTGCTGGGAAAACTGGACAGGTACGTGTAAAAGTATGAAATTAAAATACTCCCTAACACCATACACAAAAACTAACTCAAAATGGATTAAAGACCTAAATGTAAGGCCAGACACTGTCAAACTCTTAGAGGAAAACATAGGCAGCACACCCTGTGACATAAATCACAGCATGATCCTTTTTGACCCACTTCCTAGAGGAATGGAAATAAAAATAAAAATAAACAAATGGGACCTAATGAAACTTCAAAGCTTTTGCACAGCAGAGGAAACCATAAACAAGACCAAAAGACAACCCTCAGAATGGGAAAAAATATTTGCAAATGAAACTGACAAAGGATTAATCTCCAAACTTTACAAGCAGATCATGCAGCTCAATAACCAAAAAACAAACAACCCAATCCAAAAATGGGCAGAAGAGCTAAATAGACATTTCTCCGAAGAAGATATACGGATTGTCAACAAACACATGAAAGAATGCTGAACATCATTAATCATTAGAAAAATTCAAATCAAAACTACAATGAGATATCATCTCACACCAGTCAGAGTGGCCATCATCAAAAAATCTAGAAACAATAAATGCTGGAGAGGGCGTGGAGAAAAGGGAACACTCTTGCACTGTTGGTGGGAATGTGAATTGATACAGCCACTATGGAGAACAGCATGGAGGTTCCTTAAAAAACTATAAATAGAGCTAGCATATGACCCAGCAATCCCAGTACTGGGCATATACCCTGAGAAAACCATAATTGAAAACAGTCATGTACCAAAATGTTCATTGCAGCTCTATTTACAATAGCCAGGACATGGAAGCAACCTAAGTTTCCATCAACAGATGAATGGCTAAAGAAGATGTGTCACATATATACAATGGAATTTACTCAGCCATTAAAAGAAATGAAATTGAGTTATTTGTAGTGAGGTGGATGGACCTAGAGTCTGTCATACAGAGTGAAGTAAGTCAGAAAGAAAAATAAATACCATATGCTAACACGTATATATGGAATCTAAGGGAAAAAAATGTAATGAAGAACCTAGGGGTAAGATGGGAATAAAGACACAGACCTACTAGTGAATGGACTTGAGGACATGGGGAGGTGGAAGGGTAAGCTGTGACAAAGTGAGAGAGTGGCATGGACATACATACACTACCAAAGTTAAAATAGCTAGTGGGAAGCAGCCACATAGCACAGGTAGATAAGCTAGGTGGTTTGTGACCACCTAGAGGGGTGGGATAGGGACACAGAAGAGGGAAGAGGTATGGGAACATATATATATATATAACTGATTCACTTTGTTATAAAGCAGAAAGTAACACACCATTGTAAAGCAATTATACCCAATAAAGATGTTAAATAAAATAGAAAAAAGTTTCTTTTTAAAACCAGAAATACAAGTGAATGTTGCATAAGTAAATGATTCAAGCTTTGTGCTCCCAGAATTCTGTGGGAATGGGGCTTTGAATAGGATAGCTGAGCATTCCCTGTTACTATTTAATTTTCACAAATTCCTTAGCATTGGCAGTCATTTACATGTTCATTTCATCTTTTTGCGCTTAGTAAAGAGCTGTTTAGCTTTCATGTCGTACTTTTAGAAGTAATAAAAAAAAAAAAAAAAAGAGAGACGTACCGTGTGCTCTGATAGTGTGTTCCAACATAGTTTGGAACGTTTCTCGGAGGAAATAATGGTAATACTGAGACATAAAGGATGTGTAGGACTCTTAGTAACAGAAGTTGTTTGGGATGAGACCTAGCAAGAGATAGCAAGCTGGTAGTATTTATAAAGGCCCTGTAGCAGAAAGGAGTTAGCTTTCTAAGCATGGAAAGGCCTGTGCTCAGAAGTTTACTGGGCAAGAGAAAGAGTGGCAGGGAAGAGGGTGGTGGGTAGAGTCAGGGTGAAGATTAAATAGGGCTTTCTAGGCCATGTTATGGGCTTAGACTTTAAGAACAGTGGCAGGTGACATTGCTGCATTTTAAAATCGATCCAATGAAAATGGGGAAATTGGATTGGAGAGAAATAAGAATGCCTGCTGAGACCTGGTAGTGGGCTATTGCACGAACTAGGCTAGAGTGGTTAGTGGCTGTTCCTGGAAATGGAGTACTGTGCTGTGACTTGAGACATCAGTTGGAACCAGATCTTGTAATGGCTTTAATCTTGTAGGCAGTGTGGAGTCAGTGGAGATTTTATAAATGGGAATGATTTGGCTAGATAAGATGTTTAAAAAACATTACAGATAGCAGTGTAACCATTGGATTGGAGCACAGCAGGAAAGAGGTGAATACAGAAAAGAAATAGACTTGATGTGTTTGGTTTTAAATAACGTTGGATTTCAAGATACCGGTAGGACACCCAGGTTCAGTAGTTGAGAATGTGGTTGGGAATAGAGGGCCCATAGGACAGCCATGTGGTTGTGGTGTTCAGGTGGTGGTTTAGGCCTTTGTAGTAGGTTGATAATCTTGAGTTCCTGGTATTTGTCTTTTATGCATATTTCACAACAGTTTGAATGCATTTGTTATGATTTTCTTAACATTTGTAAACTTGTTTGTGCTGCATACTAAGGTATTATATATTATATATATTATAATATATATAATATATAATATATTATACATTATATATTATATATATAATATATATTATATGATATAATATATAATGTATATATTATAATAACATATATATATATAATATATATATTATATATATATAAACATATTATATATGTTATCTCTTAATTCTTACACGTGTATGAGCATTATTATTATTCTGATATTTTTAAGATGTGGCACTTGAAGCTTAGAGAAGTTGAATAACTTCCTCGAGGTTACACATGTAGTAAGTAAGTGGTGGAGCTGAGGTTTGAATCCAGGCGGGCTCACTGCGGAACCTGTCCTCTTAACCACTACCATAAGCTACTCCTCTTTGATTTTTGAACCAAACGAATAAACAAAACTGAGAATGACTGAATGAGAAAGCATTTATTGAACTTTTATGGAAGACCTGTGTATATGATACATTGATTTTGCTATAGATGCTTTAATATACTTCCTCATTTACGTTAACATTCACATGCTCTGTGAAGTATTTGGTATCTGTTCCATTTTAAAAATGAACAAACTGTGGCCCAGAGAGATTAAGTGACTTTCTCAAGATCATTAGTTAATGGCAGGGCCAGGGTTTAAAATTGGCTCTTTTGACTCCAAGGCTAGTATATTTGCTATTTTACTACTTAAAAATAAGAACTGTGTTGACTTAAAAAATGAGAATATTTCCCTTGGGGCACATGATTGAATTTAATGGTTATGTATCAAACTACAGTCTTGTTCTTACAAATAAATTATAGATCTTCAATGTTTAAAATTATGTGTTGAACTTAGAGGATAAACAGCTGAGAAAATTAAAATACTTAAAAATAAATAATAACTTTTACTTGAAAGTGAAGTAAAGCCTTTTTCTTCATTAAAATTATTTTAGAAGAGATAGAATGGGAAAATACTATCTAGCAAATTCATGTCCCATTTTATAATGTCTCTGAAGAAATCAGACAAAATTACAATACTGATATCTTGACTAGCTTTTCATAGTCAGTAGATAATTGTTAGCATTTTTAAAGGCCTACATCTTGATCTTAATTCAGTCATTTAATTTCATTCTTTTTGATTTTCCCTTAGTTTTGAGAGGACAAATGAACATTGAGGTAATGAGGTGACACAGTATAAATGCATCTTAAATACTGGCTTCTCTTAACACCAGAGTTCAAGACTTTTATTTTACCAGTAGTTTTTACTGCCTACTAAAAATCAGTGAAAGGCAATTAAAATAAGTATTAACCGTTTCACTGCTTCTTCAGGATCTAGGTT
The DNA here is from genome assembly GCF_025265405.1 of Mesoplodon densirostris. Classification (NCBI taxonomy): domain Eukaryota; kingdom Metazoa; phylum Chordata; class Mammalia; order Artiodactyla; family Ziphiidae; genus Mesoplodon; species Mesoplodon densirostris. The sequence goes on from NC_082664.1 coordinate 108,430,531, forward strand.
TGGAATAAATATTCTTTTTCAGTAAGCCTTTTTCAAAAAAGCTTAGTCTGAGGCACATACATTCTAAAAAATAAAAAAAAAAAATCACCTGTCAGCTGCCTCACTTTTATGCTGTCAGTTGATGATGTAGAATGTCTTTTGGGTACTGAATGCCAGTAAAATAATGCTATATTCATGTTTCTTTTGGTTCATGGATACTCTAATGAGAGCTATAGCCATGGGGTTTTTTTTATTACAGTGAAGAACAAACCTATCTCACTATGCTGGCAGAACCGTTCTGAAACAGATACTGAATTTTGATTGGTTGGCTGGATGTGAGAGAATTTTGAAGCAGTCTTTTAAGGTACTTTTGAATTTTAGAAATCAATGGTAGCTAAATCAACAAGCTTACTGTTCCACTATCTCTATCTTTGTTACAGTCATTTATTAATTTGCCTTTAAATTTGCATATGATTATGATCTATGTATATTACAAGAGTTGATTGCTCATCTTTTTTTTTTAAATAAATTAATTTTTAAAATTTATTTTTGGTTGCTTTGGGTCTTCATTGCTGCGCACAGGCTTTCTCTAGTTGCGGCGAGTGGGAGCTACTCTTCCTTGCAGTGTGCGGCCTTCTCATTGTGGTGGCTTCTCTTGTTGCAGAGCACGGCTCTAGGTGCCTGGGCCTCAGTAGTTGCGGCACGCGGGCATAGCGGTTGTGGCTTGCGGGCTCTAGAGCGCAGGCTCAGTAGTTGTGGTGCACGGGCTTCGTTGCTCCGTGGCATGTAGGATCCTCCCGGACCAGGGCTCGAACCTGTGTCCCTTGCATTGTCAGGCGGATTCTTAACCACTGCGCCACCAGGGAAGTCCCTGATTGCTCATCTTTGAATGCTGCCTCTGTCACCCAATACTACTGTTGTTTAGCAGTCTTTAATTGTGTGCGCAACTCACATCATTTCTTGTAAGGACTGCTATACTGGGTGCCTGTAGATACCAGAAACAGTGAACTTTCTTTAGACTGCATAGGAAAATCTTTAATTTTTTTAAGCTATATATGTGTTTTGTTGTATGGTCTATATTTATTTACAAGGTATTTTTGTTTTCTATTTTTATCTTTCTGTATTATCTGGTATGTTGACTTAGAAGGTTTTGGCCTTACGAGCATTTGCACATCTTTTTTATGTCTAGAATAAAAATTATAAAATGAAGTGATAGATCGAAAGAATATTTATGATTTGATGTGAAAATAACCTAACTGAAATATTTTTAAGTGATATATAATTTACTTGTCTTTTTGGGAGCAGATTATAATCAGCTCTTAAACTGTCAGCATTTATGCATCAGGTAGGATGCTTTCTGTTCCAAGTAACAGAGAGGCTAATCAAAACAGTAAGGATTTTATCATCTCATCTAACAAGAAGTTCAGAGTTAGGGTGGTTCCAGGATTGGTTAACCTAGGTCCCTCTTCTATCTTTTCTGTGCAGTTTTCATGTTCTACTATTTCATTCTGAATTTCTTGATTTAGTTGTCCTTCCCTACTAGTATAGTCCCTAGGCAGTGTGTGGTTGACCTAGACTGTGTTTATTCCCATGGGGAGAAAAAATTGCTCTGGATTGCTTCTAAATATCCTAGTTTATTTTTGCTTTCATCTTCTATTTTCATCATTGAAACTAAAAGAATATGAATCTTCTTCTAAATACCTAATGATGTTTATTTATCAATTACATATATAATTAAGGAAAACGAACATTTAAAAAAAGCATAGAGAATAACAGGTGTTTCTCTGTAGTCAGAAGCCCCTCAGACAATAAAGAATGCTGTCAGTAAATCCAGTTCACTCATTGTGATGTCAGTGGTATAAAATTAAAATGCGTTAAAGAGAGTAACTGCTCATGATGAAAGTACAGTGTATGTACATCATGAACTTTCAATCCAGGTAAATTAAAAGATAATTCTTCCTTTCATAAAAGAGAATCACCGTTTTCTTCCAGATGATTACCTTTTCCTCTCATTGTAAGTTTTTTATAGGTTTACGATATCTGATGCATTTCTCTAAATAGTAAATTAGCAGAATTTAAAATTGATCTTTTGTTTGCTTATGTACTTCTGTTTTGGGGCTCCTTTGCCATTTAGATGTTCCCTAGGAGGCAGCCAAGCCTATGCTGCCCTCATTAATTTTATGATCAACAAATGGGTACTTGGAGTTGGAATATTGAATAATGACTATAAATTTTTAAGCACCTGATATTTGCCAAGTGCTAAACAGGTACTTTATCTCGATGAATCCTCACAAAACCCTATGTGAAATATATTATTCCCATTTTACAGATTTGCAAACGAAGGGTAAGAGAAATTTAGTCCAGAGTCATGTATCTAGTAGACAGCTCTGATATCTGGTAAGTAGACAGGAATTTGTATTTGGGTGTCACCAGGGGGGCCTCTCTCACATATTTTGTACTGTCCCCCAATCTTTCTTGTGGGCACATAGAAAAGAGCACTAACACCCCTTTGGGGTTTCCAGAGATTCTAAACTGTCACACTAGCCCACTTAGCCTTTAAGGAAACATTAAAACGTCAGCTGATTTCTTTTTTATTGGCATATAGTTGCTTGTAGTAATCTCTCATGATCCTTTGTATTTCTGCAGTGTCAGCTGATTTCTTCCTTTTTTTTTCAGCTCAACACCTGATTCATCAAGTGGTTTATTTAATTAATATTTACTAAATAGGTGCCAAGTCCCTAGGGTGTGTCAGACTCTGTTCTGGGAATACAGTGATGTCTAAAATCAGACATGGTCTCTGCCCTCCTGAAGATCACGTTATAGTGGGTCAGGCGGGGGTAGGTGGCAGAGGCGATCAATATATATATATTTTTTTATGATCATTTAAAAAAATTTTATTGGCATATAATTGATATACAATATTGTGTTAGTTTCAGTTGTACAGCAAAGTGAATCAGTTACACATATACACACATCCACTCCCTTTTTTTTTTAGATTCTTTTCCCATATAGGTCATCACAGAGTATTGGGTAGTGTTCCCTGTGCTATACAACAGGTTCTTATTAATTACTTATTTTATATATAAAGTAGATATATATTGTGTATATGTAATGGCCTATATGGGAAAAGAATATACAAAAAGAGAGGATGTATGTGTATGCACAACCGACCCACAAACCCCTATAGCCCTTTTTTTTAAAACATCTTTTTTTTTTTTTTTTTTTTTTTTGCTGTACGCGGGCCTCTCACTGCTGTGGCCTCTCCCGTTGCGGAGCACAGGCTCCGGACACACAGGCCCCGCGGCCATGGCTCGCGGGCCCAGCCGCTCCGCGGCCTGTGGGATCCTCCGGGATCGGGGCACGAACCCGTGTCCCCTGCATCGGCAGGCGGACTCTCAACCACTGCGCCACCAGGGAGGCCCTTAAAACATCTTTATTGGAGTATAATTGCTTTATAATAGTGTGTTAGTTTCTGCTTTATAACAAAGAGAATCAGTTATACATATACATATGTTCCCATATCTCTTCCTTCCTGCGTCTCCCTCCCTCCCACCCTCCCTATCCCACCCCTCTAGGTGGTCACAAAGCACCGAGCTGATCTCCCTGTGCTATGCGGCTGCTTCCCACTAGCTATCTACTTTATGTTTGGTAGTGTATATATGTCCATGCCACTCTCTCACTTTGTCACAGCTTACCCTTCCCGCTCCCCATATCCTCAAGTCCATTCTCTAGTAGGTCTGTGTCTTTATTTCCGTCTTACCCCTAGGTTCTTCATGACCTTTTTTTTTTCTTAGATTCCATATATATGTGTTGGCATACAGTACTTGTTTTTCCCTTTCTGACTTACTTCACTCCATATGACAGACTCTAGGTCCATCCACCTCACTACAAATAACTCAGTTTCGTTTCTTTTTATGGCTGAGTAATATTCCATTGTATATATGTGCCACATCTTCTTCATCCATTCATCCGATAATGGACACTTAGGTTGCTTCCATGTCCTGGCTATTGTAAATAGAGCTGCAGTGAACATTTTGGTACATGACTGTTTTTGAATTATGGTTTTCTCAGGGTATATGCCCAGTAGTGGGATTGCTGGGTCATATGGTAGTTCTATTTGTAGTTTTTTAAGGAACCTCCATACTGTTCTCAATAGTGGTTGTATCAGTTTACATTCCCACCAGCCTTGCAAGAGTGTTCCCTTACTCCACACCCTCTCCAGCATTTATTGTTTCTAGATTTTTTGATGATGGCCATTCTGACTGGTGTGAGATGATATCTCATTGTAGTTTTGATTTGAACTTCTCTAGTGATAAATGATGTTGAGCATTCTTTCATGTGTTTGTTGGCAATCTGTATATCTTCTTTGGAGAAATGTCTATGCAGCTCTTCAGCCCATTTTTGGGTAGAGTTGTTTGTTTTTTTGTTATTGAACTGCATGAGCTGCTTGTAAAGTTTGGAGATTAATCCTTTGTCAGTTGCTTCATTTACAAATATTTTTTCCCATTCTGAGGGTTGTCTTTTGGTTTTGTTTATGGTTTCCTTTGCTGTGCAAAAGCTTTGAAGTTTCATTAGGTCCCATTTGTTTATTTTTGTTTTTATTTCCATTCCTCTAGGAAGTGGGTCAAAAAGGATCTTGCTGTGATTTATGTCATAGAGTGTGTTGCCTATGTTTTCCTCTAAGAGTTTGACAGTGTCTGGCCTTACATTTAGGTCTTTAATCCATTTTGAGCTTATTTTTGTGTATGGTGTTAGGGAGTGTTCTAATCTCATACTTTTACATGTCCCTGTCCAGTTTTCCCAGCACCACTTATTGAAGAGGCTGTCTTTTCTCCACTGTATATCCTTGCCTCCTTTATCAAAGATAAGGTGACCATATGTGCGTGGGTTTATCTCTGGGCATTCTATCCTGTTCCATTGATCTGTATTTCTGTTTTTGTGCCAGTACCATACTGTCTTGATTACTGTGTCTTTATAGTATAGTCTGAAGTCATGGAGTCTGATTCCTCCAGCTCCATTTTTCGTTCTCAAGAATGCTTTGGCCATTTGGGGTCTTTTGTGTTTCCATACAGATTTTGAAATTTTTTGTTCTACTAGCTGTGAAAAATGCCAGTGGTAGTTTGATAGGGATTGCATTGAATCTGTAGATTGCTTTGGGTAGTAGAGTCATTTTCACAATGTTGATTCTTCAAATCTAAGTACATGGTATATCTCTCCACCTATTTGAATCATCTTTAATTTCTTTCATCAGTGTCTTATAGTTTTCTGCATACAGGTCTTTTGTCTCCTTAGGTAGGTTTATTCCTAAATATTTTATTCTTTTTGTTGCAGTGGTAAATGGGAGTGTTTTCTTAATTTCACTTTCAGATTCTTCCTCATTAGTGTATAGAAAGGGCAGAGATTTCTGTGCATTACTTTTGTATCTTGCTACTTTACCAAATTCATTGATTAGCTCTATTAGTTTTCTGGTAGCATCTTTGGGATTCTCTATGTATAGTATCATGTGATCTGCATACAGTGACAGCTTTACTTCTTTTCCGATTTGGATCCATTTAATTTCTTTTTCTTCTCTGATTGCTGAGGCTAAAACTTCCAAAACTATGTTGAATAAGAGTGGTGAGAGTGGGCAACCTTGTATTGTTCCTGATCTTAGTGGAAATGGTTTCAGTTCTTCACCACTGAGGACAATATTGTCTGTGGGTTTGTCATATATGGCCTTATTATGTTGAGGAAAGTTCCCTCTATGCCTACTTTCTGCAGGGTTTTTATCATAAATGGGTGTTGAATTTTGTCAAAAGCTTTCTCTGCATCTATTGCGATGATCATATGGTTTTTCTCCTTCAATTTGTTAATATGGTGTATCACGTTGATTGATTTGCGTATATTGAAGGATCCTTGCATTCCTGGAATAAACCCCACTTGATCATGGTGTATGATCCTTTTAATGTGCTGTTGGATTCAGTTTGCTAGTATTTTGTTGTGGATTTTTGCATCTGTGTTTATCAGTGATATTGGTCTGTAGTTTTCTTTCTTTGTGACATCTTTGTCTGGTTTTGGTATCAGGGTGATGGTGGCCTCGTAGAATGAGTTTGGGAGTGTTCCTTCCTCTGCTGTATTTTGGAAGAGTTTGAGAAGGATAGGTGTTAGCTCTTCTCTAAATGCTTGATAGAATTCGCCTGTGAAGCCATCTGGTCGTGGGCTTTTGTTTGTTGGATGATTTTTAATCACAGTTTCAATTTCAGAGCTTGTGATTGGTCTGTTCATATTTTCTGTTTCTTCCTGGTTCAGTCTCGGCAGGTTGTACGTTTCTAAGAATTTGTCTGGTTCTTCCAGGTTGTCCGTTTTATTGGCATAGAGTTGCTTGTAGTAATCTCTCATGATCTTTTGTATTTCTGCAGTGTCAGTTGTTACTTCTCCTTTTTCATTTCTAATTCTGTTGATTTGAGTCTTCTCCCTTTTTTCTTGATGAGTCTGGCTAATACTTTATCAATTTTGTTAATCTTCTCAAAGAACCAGCTTTTAGTTTAATTGATCTTTGCTATTGTTTCCTTCATTTCTTTTTCATTTATTTCTGATCTGATCTTTATGATTTCTTTCCTTCTGCTAACTTTGGGGGTTTTTTGTTCTTCTTTTTCTAATCGCTTTAGGTGCAAGGTTAGGTTATTTATTCGAGATGTTTCCTGTTTCTTAAGGTAGGATTGTATTGCTGTAAACTTCCCTCTTAAAACTGCTTTTGCTGCATCCCATAGGTTTTGGGTCGTCATGTCTCCATTGTTATTTGTTTCTAGGTATTTTTTGATTTTCTCTTTGATTTCTTCAGTGATCACTTAATTATTAAGTAGTGTATTATTGTTTAGCCTCCATTTGTTTGTATTTTTTGCAGATCTTTTCCTGTAATTGATATCTAGTCTCATAGCGTTATGGTCGGAAAAGATACTTGATACGATTTCAATTTTCTTAAATTTACCAAGGCTTGATTTGTGACCCAAGATATGATCTATCCTGGAGAATGTTCCATGAGCACTTGAGAAAAATGTGTATTCTCTTGTTTATGGATGGAATGTCCTATATGTATCAATTAAGCCCATCTTGTTTAATGTATCATTTAAAGCTTGTGTTTCCTTATTTATTTTCATTTTGGATGATCTGTCCATTGGTGAAAGTGGGTTGTTAAAAGTCCCCTACTATGATTGTGTTACTGTCGATTTCCCCTTTTATAGCTGTTAGTATTTGCCTTATGCATTGACATGCTCCTATGTTGGGTGCATAAATATTTACAACTGTTATATCTTCTTCTTGATCGATCCCTTGATCATTATGTAGTGTCCTTCCTTGTCTCTTGTAATTTTCTTTACTTTAAAGTCTATTTTATCTGATAAGAGTATTGCTACTCCTGCTTTCTTTTGATTTCCATTTGCATGGAATATCTTTTTCCATCCCCTCACTTTCAGTTTGTATGTGTCCCTAGGTCTGAAGTGGGTCTCTTGTAGACAGCATGTATATGGGTCTTGTTTTAGTATCCACTCAGCCAGTCTATGTCTTTTGCTGGGAGCATTTAATCCATTTATATTTAAGGTAATTATTGATATGTATGATCATATTCCCTTTTTAATTGTTTTGGGTTTGTTATTGTACGTCTTTTCCTTCTGTTGTTTTTCTTGCCTGGAGAAGTTCCTTTAGCCTTTGTTGTAAAGCTGGGTTGGTGGTGCTGAACTCTCTCAGCTTTTGCTTGTCTGTAAAGGTTTTAATTTCTCCATCAAATCTGAATGAGATCCTTGCTGGGTAGAGTAATCTTGGTTGTAGGTTTTTCTCCTTCATCACTTTAAATATGTGCTGCCCCTCCCTTGGGACTTGCAGAGTTTCTGCTGAAAGATCAGCTGTTAACCTTATGGGGATTCCCTTGTGTGTTATTTGTTATTTTTCCCTTGCTGCTTTTAATATGTTTTCTTTGTATTTAATTTTTGATAGTTTGATTAATATGTGTCTTGGCATGTTTCTCCTTGGATTTATCCTGTATGGGACTCTCTGTGCTTCCTAGACTTGATTAACTATTTCCTTTCCAATGTTAGGGAAGTTTTCAACTATAATCTGTTCAAATATTTTCTCAGTCCCTTTCTTTTTCTCTTCTTCTTCTGGGACCCCTGTAATTCGAATGTTGGTGCGTTTAATGTTGTCCCAGAGGTCTGTGAGACTGTCCTCTGGTCATTTCATTCTTTTTTCTTTATTCTACTCTGCAGTAATTATTTCCACTATTTTATATTCCAGGTCACTTATCTGTTCTTGTGCCTCAGTTACTCTGCTATTGATCCCTTCTAGAGTATTTTTAAGTTCATTTATTGTGTTGTTCATCGTTGCTCGTTTCCTCTTTAGTTCTTCTAGGTCCTTGTTGAATGTTTCTTGCATTTTCTCTGTTGTATTTCCAAGATTTTGGATCATCTTTACTATCATTATTCTGGATTCTTTTTCAGGTCGACTGCTTGTTTCCTCTTCATTTGTTAGATCTGGTGGGTTTTTACCTTGCTCCTTCATCTGCTGTGTGTTTTTCTGTCTTCTCATTTTGCTTATCTTACTGTGTTTGTGGTCTCCTTTTTGCAGGCTGCAGGTTTGTAGTTCCCATTGTTTTTGGTGTCTATCCCCAGTGGCTAAGGTTGTTTCAGTGGGTTTTGTAGGCTTCCTGGTGGAGGAGACTAGTGCCTGTGTTCTGGTGGATGAGGCTGGATCTTATCTTTCTGGTGGGCAGTTCCACATCTGGTGGTGTGTTTTGGGGTGTCTGTGGCCTTATTATGGTTATAGGCAGTCTCTGGTAACGGATGGGGATGTGTTCCTGTCTTGCTAGTTGTTTGGATAGGGTGTCCAGCACTGTAGCTTGCTGGTCGTTGAGTGATGCTGGGTCTTGGCATTGAGATGGAGATGTCTGGTAGATTTTCGCTGTTTGATATTACGTAGAGCTGGGAGGTCTCTTGTGGACCAGTGTCCTGAAGTTGGCTCTCCCACGTGAGAGGCACAGCACTGACTCCTGGCTGGAGCACCAAGAGCCTTTCATCCACATGGCTGAGAACAAAAGAGAGAAAAAATAGAGAGAGAGAGAGAGAGAGAGAGAGAGAGAGAGAGAGAGAGAATAAAATAAAATTAAGATTAAAAAGTATTATTATTAAAATAAAAAATAATTATTAAGAAAAAAAATTTTTTACAGACAAAATCTCACAGAGAAGCATACACATACTCACAAAAAGAGGAAAAGGGGAAAAAATAATATATCTTGCTCTCAAAGTCCACTTCCTCAATTTGGGATGATTCGTTGTCTATTCAGGTATTCTACAGATGCAGGGTACATCAAGTTGGTTGCGGAGATTTAATCCGCTGTTTCTGACCCTGCTGGGAGAAATTTCCCTTTCTCTTCTTTTTTCGCACAGCTCCTGGGGCTCAGCTTTGGATTTGGCCGCGCCTCTCCGTGTAGGTCGCCTGAGGGCATCTGTTCTTAGCTCAGACTGGACGGGGTTAAAGGAGCAGCTTATTCAGGGGCTCTGGCTCACTCACGCCCGAGGGAGGGAGGGGTACGGGGCAAGCCTGCAGCAGCAGAGGCCGGCGTGATGTTGCACCAGCTTGAGGCGTACCGTGCGCTCTCCTGGGGAAGTTGTCCCTGGATCAAGGGACTCTGGCAGTGGTGGGCTGCACAGGCTTCCGGGAGGAGAGGTGTGGATAGTGACCTGTGCTCGCACATGGGCTTTTTGGTGGTGGCAGCAGCAGCCTCAGCATCTCATGCCCGTCTCTGGGGTCCGCGCTCTTAGCCACTGCTATTGCCCGTCTCTGGAGCACCTTTAAGCAGTGCTTTTAATCCCCTCTCCTCGTGCGCCAGGAAACAAAGAGGGAAGAAAAAGTCTCTTGCCTCTTCAGCTGGTCCAGACTTTTCCCTGGACTCCCTCCTGGCTAGCCGTGGTGCACTAACCCCTTCAGGCTGTGTTCCCACTGCCTGTCCTCTCCCTGCGATCCTACCAAAGCCTGAGCCTCAGCTCCCAGCCCCCGCCCGTCCTGGCGGGTGAGCAGACAAGCCTCTTGGGCTGGTGAGTCCCGGTCGACACCGATCCTCTGTGCGGGAATCTCTCCGCTCTGCCCTCCGCACCCCTGTTGCTGCGCTCTCCTTCGTGGCTCTGAAGCTTCCCCCTCCGCCACCTGTAGTCTCCGCCTGCGAAGGGGCTTCCTAGTGTGTGGAAACCTTTCCTCCTTCACAGCTCCCTCCCACTGGTGCAGGTCCCATCCCTATTCTTTTTTCTCTGTTTTTTCTTTCTTCTTTTGCCCTACCCAAGTACACGGGAGTTTCTTGCCGTTTGGGAGGTCTGAGGTTTTCTGCCAGCGTTCCCACATCTTCTTTTTCCATTCGTCTGTTGATGGGCATTTAGGTTGCTTCCATGACCTGGTTGTTGTAAATAGTGCTGCCATGAACATTGGTGTGCATTGTCTTTTTTTTTTTTTTAACATCTTTATTGGAGTATATTTGCTTTGCAATGGTTCCTTAGTTTCTGCTTTGTAACAAAGTGAATCAGTCATACTTATACGTATATCCCCATATCTCTTCCCTCTTGCGTCTCCCTCTCTCCCACCCTCCCTATCCCACCCCTCTAGGTGGTCACAAAGCACCGAGCTGATGCATGTGTCTTTTTGAATTATGGTTTTCTCTGGGTATATGCCCAGTAGTGGGATTGCTGGGTCATATGGTAATTCTATTTTTAGTTCTTTAAGGAACCTCCATACTCTTTGCCATAGTGGCTATACCAATTTACATTCGCACCAGCAGTGCAAGAGGATTCCCTTTTCTCCACGCCGTCTCCAGCATTTCTTGTTTGTAGAGTTTCTGATGATGCCCATTCTAACAGGTGTGAGGTGATACCTCAGTGTAGTTTTGATTTGGCATTTCTCTAATAATTAGTCATGCTGAGCAGCTTTTCATGTGCCTCTTGGCCATATGTATGTCTTCTTTGGAGAACTGTTTATTTAAGTCTTTCCCCCATTTTTGGATTGGGTTGTTTGTTTTTTTAATATTGAGCTGCATGAGCTGCTTGTAAAGTTTGGAGATTAATCCTTTGTCGGATGATTCATTTGCAAATATTTTCTCCCATTCTGAGGGTTGTCTTTTGGTCTTGTTTATGGTTTCCTTTGCTGTGCAAAAGCTTTGAAGTTTCATTAGGTCCCATTTGTTTATTTTTCTTTTAATTTGCATTACTCTAGGAGGTGGATCAAAAAAAATCTTGCTGTGAATTATGTCAAAGAGTGTTCTTCCTATGTTTTCCTCTAAGAGTTTTATAGTGTCTGGTCTTACATTTAGGTCTCTAATACATTTTTTTTTTTTTTTTTTTGGAGGTATGTAGGCCTCTCACTGTTGTGGCCTCTCCAGTTGTGGAGCACAGGCTCCGGACACGCAGGCCCAACAGCCATGGCTCACGGGCCCAGCCGCTCCACGGCATGTGGGATCTTCCCGGACCGGGGCAAGAACCCGTGTCCCCTGCATCGGCAGGCAGACTCTCAATCACTGCACCACCAGGGAAGCCCTCTAATACATTTTGAGTTTATTTTAGTGTTTGGTGTTAGGGAGTGTTCTAATTTCATTCTTTTACATGTAGCTGTCCAGTGTTCCCTTATTGAAGAGACTGTCTTTTCTCCATTGTATATCCTTGCCTCCTTTGTCATAGATTAGTTGACCATACGTGCATGGGTTTATCTCTGGGCTTTCTGTTCCATAGATCTATATTTCTGTTTTTGTGCCAGTACCATATTGTCTTGATTTCTGTAGCTTTTATGTATAGTCTGAAGTCAGGGAGTCTGATTCCTCCAGCTCCATTTTTTCCGTCAAGACTGCTTTGGCTATTCGGGGTCTTTTGTGTCTCCATACAAATTTTAAGAGTTTTTGTTCTAGTTCTGTAAACAATGCTATTGGTAATTTGATAGGGGTGGCATTGAATCTGTAGATTGCTTTGGGTCATAAAGTCATTTTCACAATATTGATTCTTCCAATCCAAGAACATGGTATATCTTTCCATCTGTTAGTATCATCTTTAATTTCTTTCATCAGGGTCTTAGAGTTTTCTGCATACAGGTCTTTGTCTCCCTAGGTAGGTTAATTCCTAGGTATTTTATTCTTTTTGTTGCAGTGGTAAGTGGGAGTTTTTCCTTAATTTCTCTTTCAGATTTTTCATCATTAGTTACAGGAATGCCATAGATTTCTGTGCATTAATTTTGCATCCTGCAACTTTACCAAATTCATTGATTAGCTCTAGTAGTTTTCTGGTGGCATCTTTAGGATTCTCTATAGTATCAGGTCATCTGGAAACAGTGAAAGTTTTACTTCTTCTTTTCCAGTTTGTATTCCTTTTATTTCTTTTTCTTCCCTGATTCTCGTGGCTAGGACTTCCAAAAGTATGTTGAATAATAGTGGTGAGAGTGGACATCCTTGTCTTGTTCCTGATCTTAGAGGAAATGCTTTCAGTTTTTTACCATTGAGAATGATGTTTGCTGTGGGTTTGTCATATATGGCCTTTATTATGTTGAAGTAGGTTCCCTCTGTGCCCATTTCTGAAGAGTTTTTATCATAACTGTGTGTTGAATTTTGTCAGTAGCTTGTTCTGCATCTATTGAGATGATCATATGGTTTTTATTGTTCAATTTGTTCATATGGTGTATCACACTGATTGATTTGCGTATACTGAAGAATCCTTGCATCCCTGGGATAAATCCCACTTGATCAGGATGTATGATCCTTTTAATGTGTTGTTGGATTCTGTTTGCTAGTATTTTGTTGAGGATTTTTGCATCTATATTCATCAGTGATATTGGTTTGTAATTTTCCTTTTTTGTAGTATCTTTGTCTGGTTTTGGTATCAGGGTGATGGTGACCTCATCGAATTAGTTTGGGAGTGTTCCTTCCTCTGCCATTTTTTGGAAGAGTGAGAAAGATGGGTGTTAGCTTTTCTCTAAATGTTGATAGAATTCACCTGTGAAGCCATCTGGTCCTGGACTTTTGTTTGTTGGAAGATTTTTGTTGTTGTTGTTGTGGTACACGGGCCTCTCACTGCTCTGGCCTCTCCCGTTGCGGAGCACAGGCTCCGGACACGCAGGCCCAGCGGCCGTGGCTGACGGGCCCAGCCTCCCCGTGGCTCGTGGGATCCTCCTGGACCGGGGCACGAACCCATGTCACCCACGTCGGCAGGCGGACTCCCAACCATTGCGCCACCAGGGAAGCCCTGTTGGAAGATTTTTAATCACAGTTTCAATTTCATTACTTGTGATTTGTGTGTTCATATTTTCTGTTGCTTCCTGGTTCAGTCTTGGAAGGTTATATATACATTTCTAAGAATTTGTCCATTTCTTCCAGATTTAATTGCTATTTATAGGACATTCCATCAAAAAACAGCAGATTAAACTTTCTTCTCAAATGCGCAAGGAACATTCTCCAGGATAGATCACATCTTGGGTCACAAATGAAGCCTCTGTAAACTTAAGGAAACTGCAATCATATCAAGCATCTTTTCTGACCACAATGCGGTGAGATTAGAAATCAATTACAGGGAAAAAACCATAAAAAACACAAACACATGGAGGCTAAACAATACATTACTAAATAACCAAGAGATCACTGAAGAAAATAAAGTGGAAATCAAAAAATACATAGAGACAAAGGACAATGAAAATATGACGATCCAAAACGTATGGGATGCAGCAAAAGCAGTTCTAAGAGGGAGGTTTATAGCAATAGAAGCATATCTCAAAAAATAAGAAAAATCTCAAATAAACAATCTAAACTTACACCTAAAGGGACTAGAGAAAGAAGAACCAATAAAACCCAAAGTTAGCAGAAGGAAAGAAATCATAAAGATCAGAGCACAAACAAATGAAATAGAAACAAAGAAAGCAACAGCAAAGATGAATAAAACTAAAAGCTGGTTCTTTGAGAAGATACACAAAATTGATAAAACCATTAGCCAGACTCATCAAGAAAAAGAGGGAGAGACCCAAATCAATAAAATTAGAAATGAAAAAGAAGAAGTTACAACACACACCGCAGAAATACAAAGCGTCCTAAGAGACTACGACAAGCAACTCTACGCCAATAAAATGGACAACCTGTCTTGTCTATTTTATCAATTAAAGCTTCTTTTTCCTTATTTATTTTCATTTTGGACGATCTGTCCATTTGTGTAAGTGAGGTGTTAAAGTCCTGCACTATTATTGTGTTACTGTCGATTTCCTCTTTTATAGCTGTTAGCAGTTGTCTTATGTATTGAGGTGCTCCTGTGTTGGATGCATATATGTTTATAATTGTTGTATCTTATTCTTGGATGGATCCCTTGATCATTATGTAGTGTCCTTCCTTGTCTCTTGTAATTTTCTTTATTTTAAAGTCTATTTTATCTGATATGAGTATTGCTACTCCTGCTTTCTTTTGATTTCCATTTGCATGGAATATCTTTTTCCATCCCCTCACTTTCAGTCTGTATGTGTCCCTAGGTCTGAAGTGGGTCTCTTGTAGACAGCATATATATGAATCTTGTTTTTGTATACGTTCAGCAAGCCTGTGTCTTTTGGTTGGAGCATTTAATCCATTCACGTTTAAGGTAATTATTGGTATGTATGTTCTATGACCATTTTCTTAATTGTTTTGGGGTTTTTTTTGTAGGTCCTTTTCTTCTCTTGTGTTTCCCACTTAGAGAAGTTCTTTTAGCCTGTGTTGTAGAGGTGGTTTTGTGGTGCTGAATTCTGTTAGCTTTTGCTTGTCTGTAAAGCTTTTGATTTCTCCATCGAATGTAAATGAGATCCTTTCCGGGTAATCTTGGTTGTAGTTTCTTCCCTTTCATCACTTTAAATATGTCATGCCACTCCCTTCTGGCTTGTAGAGTTTCTGCTGAGAAATCAGCTGTTAACCTTATGGGAGTTCCCTTGTATGTTATTTGTCTTTTTTCTCTTGCTGCTTCCAGTAAGTTTTCTTTGTACTTAATATTTGCCAATTTGATTACTATGTGTCTCAGCATGTTTCTTCTTGGGTTTATCCTGTATGGGACTCTCTGCGCTTCCTGGACTTGGGTGGCTATTTCCTTTCCCATTTTAGGGACGTTTTCCACTATTATCTCTTCAAATATTTTCTCTGGTCCTTTCTCTCTCCCTTGTCCTTCTGGGACTCCTATAATACGAATGTTGTTGTGTTTGATGTTGTCCTGGAGTTTTCTTAGGCTGTCTTCATTTCTTTTCATTCTTTTTTCTTTATTCTGTTCCACAGCAGTGAATTCCACCATTCTGTCTTCCAGGTCACTTATCCATTCTTTTGCCTCAGTTATTCTGCTATTGAGTCCTTCTAGTGTAGTTTTCATTTCAGTTATTGTATTGTTCATCTCTGTTCTTTAATTCTTCTACATCTTTGTTAAACATTTCTTGCATCGTTTCGATCTTTGCCTCCATTCTTTTTACTAGGTCCTGGATCATCTTCACTGTCATTATTCTACATTCTTTTTCTGGAAGGTTGCCTATTTCCACTTAATTTAGTTGTTTTTCTGTGGCTTTTTCTTGTTCTTTCATCTGGTACATAGCCCTCTGCCTTTTCATCTTGTCTATCTTTCTGTGAATGTGGTTTTTGTTCCACAGGCTGCAGGACTGTAGTTCTTCTTGCTTTTGCTGTCTGCCCTCTGGTGGATGAGGCTATCTGAGAGGCCTGTGCACGTTTCCTGATGGACTGGTGGTGTGTAGAGCTGGGTGTTGCTCTGGTGGGCAGAGCTCAATAAAACTTTAATCCACTTCTCTGCTGATGAGTGTGGCTGGGTTCCCTTCCTGTTGGTTGTTTGGACTGAGGAGACCCAACACTGTAGCCCACCTGGGCTCTTTGGTGGGGCTAATGGCAGACTCTGGGAGGGCTCACGCCAAGGAGTATTTCCCAGAACTTCTGCTGCAAGTGTCCTTGTCCTCACGGTGAGAAACAGCCACCCCCTGCCTCTGCAGAAGACCCTCCCACACTAGCAGGTCGGTGTGGTTCAGTCTCCTGTGGGGTCACTGCTTCTTCCTCTGGGTTGCAGTGCACATGCTACTTTGTGTGTGCCCTCCAATAGTGGAGTCTCTGTTTTCCCCAGTCCTGTCGAAGTCCTGCAGTCAAATCCTGCTAGCCTTCAAAGTCTGATTCTCTAGGAATTCCTCCTCCTGTTGCCGGGCCCCCAGGTTGTGAAGCCTGACGTGGGGCTTAGAACCTTCACTCCAGTGGGTGGACTCCTGTGGTATAAGTGTTCTCCAGTTTGTGAGTCACCCACCCAGCAGTTATGGGATTTGATTTTATTGTGATTGCTCCCCTCCTACCATCTCATTGTGGCTTCTTCTTTGTCTTTGAATGTGGGGCATCGTTTTTGGTGAGTTCCAGTGTCTTCCTGTTGATGATTGTTCAGCAGTTAGTTGTGATTCCAGTGCTTTCGCAAGAGGGAGTGAAAGTATGTCCTTCTACTCCGCCATCTTGAACCAATCTTGGGAGCACGGAGTGTTAATTGCTGGACCACCAGAGAAGTCCCGTAATTTGCTTTTTTATAAGGTATAATCTTAGATACCAATTTGACATTCAGTTATTGAAAATTAGCTACAAGATAATGTTTTTCATTTAATTCTCTTCTCTTGATTTCTATTGTATATGCAAAAAAGGTATAAATACATTTTAAGGGAATAAATATGTGAAATAGTGGACACAGTAAATAAAGTACTCATTTTCTAATCATAAATATTAATGTAACACATTATACCATGCTTAAAAATATATTTGTTAGTAGTAATAATCACTTTTCCTCAAATACTTGCGTATGTACAGTATTTTTTTCTAGCCTTGTGTAGTATTTATAGCATGTATAATTTCAATTTTCCTGTTATAAAAAGTCACTTTGGGCCTCCCTGGTGGCGCAAGTGGTTGAGAGTCCGCCTGCCGATGCAGGGGATACGGGTTCGTGCCCCGGTCTGGGAGGATCCCATATGCCGCGGAGCGGCTGGGCCCGTGAGCCATGGCCGCTGAGCCTGCGCGTCCGGAGCCTGCGCGTCCGGAGCCTGTGCTCCGCAACGGGGGAGGCCGCAACAGTGAGAGGCCCGCATACCGCAAAAAAAAAAAAAAAAAAAAAAAAAGTCACTTTTCCTTAGAAACTGTCGTGTACCAAAGGTTGTGCAGCTACTTTAGTGACATTGTCTGGAGCTAGGACCCACATTTTCTCACTTTACTTGTTATAGACCTTCTCAGTCAAATAATGCTTTGAAATTGCAAGGAAGATATGAAGAAAAAGTAATTGGAAGTTGCACAAAATGCTAAAGTAGAAGGAACGTTTCAGTAATGTTTAAAGTTCATGCTTTCTATCTTTCAGGATTTCAATTTTCTGACTAGTTTTAAAAGTGTCCATTAGTTTTTTGTTGTGTGTAATAACTTTTTTCCTTATCACAATGATGTTTATTTTAGAAAAAATAAAATGAAAATAATTTTTAAAAACTGTCCACAGTTTATTAATTTCGGTAACATGAATATACAATGCCATCTTGTATCTGTGCACACCATACCTACAAAATTTTAAAAATAATACTAGAATTATATATTTTCTTCCCACAATATTATATTGTGAACATTGTTATAAAATGTTCATTTTTAATGGCTGTGGTATTTTATTATATAGACAGGTCATGCCTATATGCTTATAGTCTTTTCCTTGTACGTTTTCACTCTTTTGGGTGCATTGGGATGAACATCCATAAATGTATATATATTTTTTGTCATTGTCTTATTATTTCCTTAGAATAAATTCTTGAAAGTAGAATGGTTTTTTCAAGGGAGGCTGAAAGATTTCTGTTTGAAAAATTTTTTTAATGTTGGCCAAGTTGTTTAAAGCCTTATGTCTTAAGGATAGTTTGGGGCTTTTCATTTGCAACAATAATAATAAATGTTCCTTGGGGCTTTCGCTCTCCCTCTTCATTTTACATTTTATTCCTAGGTGAGCACATTGTTTTTCACAAGATTCCCCAAAGTGTATTTTTTTGCTCTAAGGTCTATGTGTTATATCTAGCTTCCTTTTTGACATGTCCAGCATATGATCCCTGACTGTCTCAAGTTTATTATATCCAAAATTGAATTCTTAA
Source organism: Mesoplodon densirostris (assembly GCF_025265405.1). NCBI lineage: Eukaryota > Metazoa > Chordata > Mammalia > Artiodactyla > Ziphiidae > Mesoplodon > Mesoplodon densirostris. The sequence continues at coordinate 108,448,630 of NC_082664.1, forward strand.
GTTCTCCTCTTTTATTTATTTAGTTTAAAATATTTTATTATTTACTTATTTATTTAATTTTTGGCTGTGTTGGGTCTTAGTTGCGGCACGTGGGATCTTTGTGGTGGCAGTGGACTTCTCTCTAGTTGTGGTGTGTGGGTTTTCTCTGTCTAGTTGTGGTACGCGGGTTTTCTCTCTTTAGTTGTGGCATGGGGGCTCCAGAGCATGTGGGCTCTGTAGTTGCGGCACGCGGGCTCAGTAGTTGTGGTGCGTGGGCTCAGTAGTTGTGGTTCGCAGGCTTAGTTGCCCTGTGGTGTGTGGGATCTTAGTTCCCCGACCGGGGATTGAACCTGAGTCCCCTGCATTGGAAGGTGGATTCTTTACCACTGGACCACAGGGGAAGTCATGTCCCCCCCTCCCCCACCTTTTAAAGAGGTAATGAGTCATTAAAGATTTTCTCTTGTTAGATACCTGTTTATCTATTAAAAAGGTTTGGTTGTTGATTGTACATAGTTACTTTTTTTTTTTTTTTTTTTTTTTGCGGTATGCGGGCCTCTCACTGTTGTGGCCTCTCCCATTGCGGAGCACAGGCTCTGGACGTGCAGGCTCAGCAGCCATGGCTCACGGGCCCAGCCGCTCCACGGCATGTGGGGTCTTCCCAGAACGGGGCACGAACCCGTGTCCCCTGCATCGGCAGGCAGACTCTCAACCACTGCGCCACCAGGGAAGCCCCATAGTTACTTTTATTACAAAGTTTATTTTAGTAACTTTTGAAAAAAATTAATAAATAATTGATTTACCAGCATCACCAAAATGGTGTGTTCTGATGAACTCAAAGATTGTTGTTAATAAGGGCCAAGTTTAAAAAGTAAAGGTTCACCTTCTGTTTAAAGTCCGTGCTCTTAAAATATTTATTTACTTAAGCAACAGAGTTCTTTAAAACAGTAAATAAAATTGATTTTAATTGATTTTAAAAGACTGAACATCTGCAATCAGTGTTAGTGTGGTCTGAGTCTGAGTGCCAGATTCTATGATATCTCTTAAATTAAGACAGTAGAGCCCAAACTGGGAATTTTTCAAAATTTCTTTAAAAAATTTGTTATTGAGGTATAGTTGTTTTATAATATTATATAATTTTCAGGTGTGCAACATAGTGATTCACAGTTTTTAAAGGTTACATTCCATTTATAGTTATTATATATAACTATATATAAGATATAAGATATATAAGATATATATATATGTTTTTGAAAATCTAGTTCTTGCTTTTAATAAAATGACATACTAAAATATTTTCAGTTAACTGAAAGTTCAGTTTAAATTAAGTTTTTTTTTTACTGTATTAACATTGCTTGAATACAGATAGAGGCCTTGGGATTTAATTAGAGATTCCTTTTTCCCCCTCTAGGATATATATTACTTTCTCTGTTGAAAAAATACCCATCTGTGTTTGCTAAAGATAGGCTTTAGTTCTAAAGGTAGGTTTTAAATGTTGCCATTTCCGGCAAAACTCACTGTACAGAAAAATCAGTACTCATTTGACCTAAAGAGTTAGTGGTTAGGCTGAATTAATAAAATCTGAATACTGTAATGATTTCAAAGGTGTGCACATACTTTTGGGGCGAGTATTTGTATTCTTTTAAATTGTGGTAAAATATACGTAGCATAGTACTTACCATTTTAACCATTTTTAAGTATTCAGTCCAGTGGCATTAAAATAAATTCACATTGCTGAGCAGTGATCACCACAGGTCATCTCCAGAACATTTTCATCATTCCGTACTGAAACTCTCTACCCATTAAACACTAACTCCCCATTCGTTCTTCTACTCCCTATCCCTCCCTGTCTCTGGCAACTTGCATTTTACTTTCTGTCTCTGAATTTGACTACTCTAGGAATCTCATATAAGTGGAATTACATAGTATTTGCCTTTCTGCAACTGGCTTATTTTGCTTAGCATGATATTTTCAAAGTTCATACTTGTTGTAGTTTGTGATAGGATTTCCTTTTTTAAGGCTGAAAAATATTCCTTTGTATATATATATACCACATTTTGCTTCTTTGTTCATTTGCCAGTGGACATTTGGGTTGTTTCTATCTTTTGACTGTTGTGAAAGATGCTTCTATGAACATTGGTGTACAAATATGTTATTCGAGTCCTTGCTCTCAGTTCTTTTGTGTGTATACCTAGAAGTAGAATTGCTGGATCAAGTAGTAATTCTATATTTAATTTTTTAAGTAACCACCATACTTTTTTCCACAGCAGGTATACCATTTTAGATTCCCCAAAACAATGCATAGGGGTTCCCGTTTTTCCACATGTACCTTAACACTAATTTTCTGTTTTTTATTTTTGTTTCATAAAATAGCTATCCAAATGGGTGTGAAGTGGTATCTTGTGGTTTTGATACACATTTGCCAAATGATTAGTCATGTTGAGCATATTTTCATGTGCTTATTGGCCATTTGTATATCTTTAGAGAAGTGTCTATTCAAGTCCTTTGCCTATTTTTAAAATTTGCTTGTTTATTTTTTGTTGTAGAGTTTTAAGTGTTCTTTATATATTCTGGCTATTAATCTCTTATCAGATATGTAATTTATAATTATTTTCACCCATTCTGTGGGTTGCTGTTTTACTCTGTTGATAGTGTCCATTGACACTTTTTGACATTTGACCATGTATACATGGATTTATTTCTGGGCTCTCTGTTCTGTTCCATTGGTCTGTTAATGTCTGTCTTTATGCCAGTACTATACTGTTTTGATTACTGTAGCTTTGTAGAAAAATTTGAGATTAGGGAGTGTGAGTTTTCTAATTTCTTCCTTTTCATTATTGTTTTGGCTGTTGTTTCTTGATACTCCATATGAATTTTTGGATGGTTTTTCCTATTTCTGCAAAAAAAATCATTGGAATTTTGATAGGGATTGCATTGAATTTGTATTGACAGGTTAACAAAATTGTCTTTTAGTCTATAAACGTGAGATGTCTATTTATTGTGTCTGCTTTAATTTCTTTATCCATCTTTTTTAGTTTTCAACGTGCAAGTCTTTCACTTCCATGACTAAAGTTTACTCCTGAGTATTTTATTCTTTTTGATGCTATTGTAAATGGAATTATTTTACTATTTCAGACCGTTAGTGAATAGAAATGCAACTGATTTTTGTGTGTTGATTTGTATCCTAGTTTTTTGATGAATTTATTTATTCTAACAATTTTTTTTGTGGAATCTTTAGGGGATTCTACATATATGATCATGTCATCTTCAGACAGATAATTATACTTCTTCCTTTCCAGTTTGGGTGCTTTTTGTTTGTTCTAGAAGTGGTGAAATCAGTCATCCTTGTCTTGTTCCTGCTCTTAGAGGAAAAGCTTTCAGTCTTACACCATTGAGTATGGTGTAAGCTGTGGGGTTTTTCTATTATATATTTTTATTAAGTTGAGGTAGTTTCTTTTCCTAGTTGGATGTTTTTATCATAAAAGGGTAGTGTGTTTTGCCAGATCCTTTTTCTGTATCAATTGAGATGGTTATGTGGTTTTTCTCCTTCATTCTCTTAAGGTGGCATATCACATTGATTAATTTTAGTATGTTGAACTATTCTTGCACTCCAGCAATAAATCCCATTTGGTCATGGTGTACAGTCCTTTTGCTATGCCACTGAATTTAGTTTGCTGGTATTTTGTTCAGGATTTTTGCATCATTGATCATAGGGATATTGATCTGTACTTTTCTTGTACTGTCTTTGGTTTGTTATCTGGACAAAGCTGACCTTAGGAATCGTTTCTTCCTCTTCAGGTTTTGGGAAGAGTTTGAGAAGGATTGGTGTTAGTTCTTCTTTAAATCTTTGGTAGAACCCACCAGTGAAGGCATCAGGTCGAGTATTTTTCTTTTTCGGGAGATTTTTGATTACTTATTCAACCTTACTAATTGTAGATCTATTCAGCTTTTCCTCTCTCCCTCCCTCCCAGTATTGGTAGGTTTTGTGTTTCTAGGAATTTGTCCATTTTATCTAGGTTATTCCATTTGTTGGCATACTATTGTTACAGTACTCTGCTACCATCATATTTATTTCTGGTAAGTAATGTCCCTACTTTCAATTCTGATGTAAGTTATTTCAGTCTTCTCTCTTTCTTAATCCATCTAGCTAAAGGTTTGTCAATTTTTTAAACCTTTTTCAAAACCAACTCTGGTTTTATTGATTTTTTTACTCTGTTTGTCTATTCTCTCTCTCTGTTCTGCTGTTTATTATTTCTTTCCTTCTGTTAGCTTTGAGTTTTCCCTTGGGGCACACCATCTTAATTACTATAGCTTTATATTAAGTCTGGTAAATGATGGTATGTGAGTCTTTAAGCTTTACCCTTCAAGGTAGCCTTCACTATTCTTATACCTTTGTATTTCCAAGTGGGTTTTAGAGTAATATTGTCAGTTTCTGCATATAGTAAAAGAAAACCTGCTGGTATTTTGATTAGGATTGTATTGAATCTCTAGATTAATTTGGGGAGAATTGACATCTTTACAAAATTGAAACTCTGAGAATCTGCAAATGTGACTTTGTTATTTAGTATATTTTAAATTTCTCTCAGGATCAAGATTTTTTGTTTGTTTTCTGTGTTTTGTTTTAGGTAAGCGAAATAATAGCATCTTTTTTTTTTTTTTTTTTTTTTTTTTTTTGTGCCACTGGGAACTCTTCAGTATGGAAGAAAAAATTGACATTGAAGGAAAGAAAAGAAGAATTGTTGGAGTCAAGATCTTAAAAGGAAGGAAGGCAGAGTATATGAGACAGATGCTGGTGGGTTGATAGTTGTGATGGCAGGAATTTGAGGAGCTTCTCTTCTGATTGCTTTTTTTTCCCTGTCAGTAGAATAGGTAGCAAAGTTACCAGCTGAAAGTGAGGATTAAGGATGGGTATTGCAGATGTGGGGAGATAGAATATGGTATTAAATAATCAGCTAGGAAATTGGGAAATGGAAGATTACTGGGCAGTATGAAGGGAATAGTTAAGGTCTGAGGTTCATGACCTTCATGAATTTTGTCCGATTAATTAGCCTAGTTAGCATGGTTGTTTATTTTTCAGCCATATTCAGCTACATAGGAGCAGGCCCTCCTCAGGGGTGAGTTTTCTCCCAGGAAATGTGGTGGGAGGAGGGAGAGTGGGAGCCAAGGGACTAAGGATATATGAAAATTAAACTGGATAAGGAGGCATGTAAGAAACAGAGTGGGTGAGGGACAGTGAAAACATGGTAGGCTTAATAAATTGTGGGACCTAGTGGGATCAAAAGATTGTTGGAATTAGGTTATTAGAGTCTGTAAGCTGGAAATACAGGACGTGGTGGATAGAGTCCTACATGCCAATTTAATTTCATGCCAGTAAATAATTTACTGTACTGTCAGATTTTTGTTGGTTATTGTATTGATATTAATCTTTGTGTGATAAATATATGTATAGGACAGTCCAGATTCCTTTATCTAAGACCTTTGGGGCCAGATATGTTTTGGATTGCTTCCTTTTTTCCTCCATTACTCTTTTCAGGAGTTCATCAATTTTTATTTTTCAAAAAACTAGCTTTTGGGCTTCCCTGGTGGCGCAGTGGTTGAGAGTCCGCCTGCCGATGCAGGGGACACGGGTTCATGCCCCGGTCCTGGAAGATCCCACATGCTGCGGAGTGGCTGGGCCAGTGAGCCTGCGCGTCCGGAGCCTGTGCTCCACAGCGGGAGAGGCCACAACAGTGAGAGGGCCGCGTACCGCAAATAAACAAAACAAAACAAACTTTTGGCTTTGTTGATCTCTGTTGTATGTTTGTTTTCTATTTCATTACTTTTTGCTCTTACCTTTATTTCATCATTTGTACTGTTTTGGGGTTTAGTTTGTTCTTTTTGTTACTCTTTCAGATGGTTGCTTACAACATTGGTTTTTGGCCTTTCAAGTGTATATGTATTTTAAAGCTAAAATTTTTCCTCTTAATAGTTTCAGCTGCATCCTATGTATTTTAATAGGAAGTGTTTTAATAGCATTCCATTAAAAATTTTTTCTAATTTTCACTGTGATTTCTTCTTTGACCCATGGGCTATTTAGAAGTTTATTGCTTAATTTTCACATATATAAGGATTTTCTGGTTATATTGTTATTAATTCATAGCTCAATTTGAGCTCAGAGAAACATGTCTGTCCTTTGAAATTTGTTAACACTTAGTTTTGGTCCAGCATGTGGTCATTTTTGGTAAATGTTTTTTACAAAGAATGTATTTTATGCATTTGTTAGGTATATTGTTCTGTATGTCAGTTAGGTTGTTAATTGTAAAGCTCAAATCTGTTGCTGTTTCTTCTAGTCTGCTTGTTCCTTGTTTTCATGTGCTTGTTCCTTTCTCCTTTACTGAGAAAGCTGTGTTAAAATCAACTTGCTAGAATTGTGGACTTCATGTAGTTCTTTTCATGTTGGCTTTATATACCATACTCTAGTTTCTTAGTTTAAGTTTATTTAGAAAAAGTATTTTTTAGTCTGTAAAATTCAGTACAATATTTTAGCAAACTGGTCTATGGGGGAAAGTCACAAATTACCTTCCAAATGTAATTTGTTGAACATTAGAAGCACGTGTAGACATTTTGAAACATTTGCTTAGTGTCAACAAAGGGAATATGCATCTCTGATGTTTCTGGCAATAAGAAAGATATTACAGTATTGTAAGCTTTTGAGCTATTATCTGCTATGTGTGTTTGTTTTGAATAAATTTCTAATTGCCTTTCATATTTGGTCCTTGATTTTGCTTAAATTTGTAGAATGCCCCAAACATGTTGAGAAAATGTTAAATTGTGGAGAAGGAAAACAAAGCCAGGGAGAAAGTTATTGCATACGAAGTCATATAGTGTGCATTTTACATCCTAACCATGATAATTTACTATGATAAATGGACATTTTCTATGTTTAGTTAAATTTTAAAAGAGAAGTGATTGGGGGTTATCAGCTGATATGTAACATAATTTTTCCTATTTAAAATATTGGAATACAAGTTCCTGGTTAGGGTTTTGCACAGAATATCTGCTTTTCAGGAAAGGATACCTGACTTAGGTGTTACCAGGTGCATTCAAATTTAGAATTGCTGTGCCTTCCTGGTGAATTGAACTTTTATTGTAATGAAGTATCCCACTATATTCTTATCCATATCTATATATATATCTATCTCATGCATCAAAGTTTTCTATGGTAAAGTATAGCCACACAAGCTTTTGGTTTGTGTTTTATAAAAGATATCTTTCTCCATGCTTTTATGCTTATTCTTTCTATATCCCCATATGTCAGATATATCCTCTATAATCATCTTATAATTAGGTTTTATTTTTTTAAATCTAATTTGGATTATTTATTAATCCATTTTTCCCCTCTGTTAGCTTGTTAGCTGTACAGGTGGCTCTTCATGTCTGAGGGTTTTGTACCCGTGGATTCATCCAACTGTAGATTGAAAATATCCAGGAAAAGAAATTCCAGAAAATTCCCAAAAGCAAAGCTTGAGTTTACTGCATGCCAGCAACTCTTTACATAGCATTTATATTTTATTATGTATTATAAGTAATCTAAGGATGATTTAAAATATATGAGAGGATTTGTGTGGGTTATATGCAAATGCTATGCCATTTTATATAAGGGACTTGCACATCCTCAGATTTTGGTATCCTCTCAGGGTCCTGGACCAATCCCCTACAGATACCAAGGAACGACTATATATACTCTTACTGTCTTTCTAGTGGTTATCTCAGAAATTATTTACCACATGCATCTTTCGTGTTTAGAAGTCTAAAGTAAATGAGAACTTTTTCCATTTCCTAATCAATGAAAGTGTTTTAGAACACTTTAACTTCATTTACTACCCTTCCCAATGATGTATGGTTGTGCATTATAATATTTTAAATTCCACAAAATACTGTCATTATTTTATTTAGTCAGTATTCATTTAGAGTTACATATTTAACCCGTTCATTATATTTCGTGTTTTTGGTGCATATCCAAGCTGTATCTGGAATTCCTCTTTTCCTTCTACTTGAAGAAGTCTCTTCAATGTTCCCTGGTGACAAATTTTCTGATTCTGTTTGGCTAAAAATGTCTCTATTTTGCCTTCATTTCTGAAGGGTATTTTTTTTTTTTTTTGCCAAATACAGAGTTCTATTTTGGCATTTCCTCTGTTCCGAGCACTCTGAGGATATCATTTTGTTGTCTTTTGGCTTCCATTATTTATTTAAAGAAGCCAGCTATATCTTACTGTTACTCTTAAAGTTAATATATTTTTAAATTTTTCTGGCTGCTTTTAAGGTCTGTTTGTGGCTGTTTCTGTCTCTTTGTTTCTGTCCCTCCAACCTCCCCCTTTACTTTGATTTGCCTAAGTGTGGTTTTCTTTGTATTTGTTTTGGTTGGGAGTTTGTAGATCTTCTTCAATCTGTGGCTTGATGTCATTGATCAGGTTTTTAAAGTTTTAAACTATTAGGTCTTTAAATATCTTTTCTTTCTCATATGTTCTCGCCTTCCTTTCTGGGACTCCAGTTACATGAATTTTGGATCTTTTCTTCATGTTTCATAATATTTTCACACTCTTTTCTGTATTTCCCATTCTTGTGTCTTTTTGGGCTTCAGTGTATTTTCTTCTTTCCTATCTTCTGGGTCATTGCTTCTTTCGTCAGCTGTATCTAACCTATTGTTAAACTCATCCATCAATTTCTCAATTTCTGTTTTTAAAATTGTGTTTTTCAATTCTCTGTTTTCCATGTTTTTAGTGTTTGCTAAAATTCTTCATTTTAAAAAATCCTTTTAACACATTAAATTAACTTATTTTAAAACTGTTTTCTGGGATTTCCTGGTTTTGCAGTGGTTAAGAATCTGCCTGCCAATGCAGGGGACACAGGTTCGAGCCCTGGTCTGGAAAGATCCACATGCTGCGGAGCAACTAAGCCCGTGCACCACAACTACTGAGCCTGAGCTCTAGAGCCCGCGAGCCACAACTACTGAGCCCGTGCGCCTAGAGCCTGTGCTCTACAACAAGAGAAGCCACCACAATGAGAAGCTCACACACCACAAAGAGTAGGCCCCGCTTGCCACAACTAGAGAAAACCCACATGCAGCAACAAAGACCCAGCACAGCCAATAAATAAATAAATAAACAAAGTTATTAAATCTGGTCAAAAGTATGGATCATTAAAAAAAAAAACTTTTCTGCTAACACCATTATCTGAATTTATTATGGGTCTATTTCTGGTGCCATTTTAAAGTCTTAGTTTTCAGTCAGATCTTGATGGGTTGTTTTATTTTAGACATTTCATATGAAAAATGATAGGATAATTTGAATTTTGGAGTCTTCTTGCTGATAAGATTTACTTTTGCTAAAACCTTTTGGGAAGATTTTACTGGCATGCAGCTAGGCTAATGATACTAGGTAGCCCAGATTACCTCAATATAGTCAGATTGAGAAGATTTGAAGCTATATTTCTTTCCTTTTGTGGCCTGGTCTATTTCTGGTTTACCTTTTACCTAGGGTATAGTCCTTTAGATTCCCTCCAGCTTCCCAGTGTGTTTACTGGAGCTATTCCTCCTAGCCAGGCTCTGAATTGAATATTCATGTCCCCACCCAAAGAAGTGTGGAAAGCTCTGCTTAGCTTCTCAGCCTCTCAGCTAGTGTTTTAAGAATCTATGAATGATTCTAGGGGAAAACGAGTCTGAAGTCTGGCCCCACCTGTTTCTTCTAGGTCCCAGCCCTGCAAATTCTCACTGTCTTAAAAGTTCTTCAGTTGTTTTAAACAGATTACTTTTTGTTTTGCTTTTCTAGTGGTTCTCAGGGAAAGATGGGTTTGAAGCAACCTACTCCACCATTGTCAAAAGCAAAATGCTCACATATGTTCAGAATTTTTCAGATTATACAAGTGCATATACCTTATAGGAGTTAACATATTATCTCTGTGGTGAAATGTGTGAATATTTACGTTGCCTGCTACAGTGCAAGTTTTCATAATGGGAATTGGATGTGCTGTGATCTATTAGAGAACATGATTTGGAGTAAGCCAACTTCTGTTGTTTATATTGCAGTCTGTTGAGAAAACAGAAACACTCTACAGCACAGCTGCTTGTTTAATTGATTCCTACCAGTGACTAGCCATCTTTCAGTTCCTCTCATGTTTCCTGCTCGTTCTTGTCATAGGGTTTTTGCACATGCTCTTCTGTCTGCCTAGTAAGTATATCTGCATACTCAGGTTTGAGTATGGAGCAGTTCTCAGTGAAGCCTGCCCTGACCATGAATTTAGGTCAGATAAATGAACTTTTGTACAAACTCATTTATATGATGGTTTGACTAATGTCTGTTTTCCCCTACTAGACTCTGGACTGTGAGATCAGAAGTTATGCCTTTTTTCCTTGACCATTTTATCATATGTACCTAGTTCAGTGTTTGGAAGTACCTGTTTTGCAAGTAGGTGATCACTGAATAGGTTATCAGTTGTTAATAGATGATCAATTAATATCTGTATAATTAAAGAAATAACAGAATGAGTAAGGGAGGATATGTAAGCTGTGCTGATGATAATGATGGTTGTGATAAGAATTGGAAACTCACTGCTTTTGAGCAAAAGCCAGATTTATTTAAACACTGGATTTGCATAGTACAGTTGAAGTTTTATAGAGTTACATGTACAATATTAAAAATACTTCAAAAAATTCCCTTGAGAAATTGTTATTGTGTTATAACATTTGTCTCCCATCCCCCATCCCTCTGTAAATATTTTATTATGTAAAGTTTGAAAGCACTGGGTTTTTGACACAACTATCATTCAGAGCATAACAAGTTATATCATGACCAGTCATTCTACTGTAGAGAGAAATGGAATAAAAAATCGTTGTTTTTGAAAGATTCACAGTCTCAAAGGGAAATGATCTTGGAATTTATACACATGTACCCACAAAATAAGGTGCTATGATTTATTCTACCAAGGGGAATTGGTCTTGGCTTCATCAGGGTGGTGACATTCAACCTGAATCTTGGCTGATAAGGAGGAGATAATTAAATGGCTAAAGGAATAGTGTTTCATTTAGGCGCATATTATTATGAAAGTATATAATGTCTTTGTGGATTGACAAATAGTAATTTTGCTAGTGGCTAGGGCAGTTTGCAAGAAGAGTTTGTAAAGGCAGATTGGGGCTACCCAGATCACTAGTTCATCCTTAGACATGGAGGCTATCAAAAGCTTTTAAGGATATTCCATAATGTTTGAGAGTAGAAATTCTAGAGACTCCCTGAGTTCATATTCCAAGATCTGCCTCTTACTAGCTGTGTGACCTTGGACACATTACTTAACAGCTCTCTGCCTTAATATCCCTATTTATAAAATGGAGATGATAATTATAACTCAGAAGATTGAAGTTATGATTGAAAGAGTTAAGGCATATTAGGTACTTAGAAAAGTGCCTGGCACGTAGAAAAATCTCAGTAAGTGTTGCTCTTGTTTTGCTGTTATTATATTCATTGAGGAAAAACTCAAAGGTTATATATAATTGCACTCTTTTAGCCAGAACTAGAGGCATGAAAAGTTTCAGGAGATATTTTAAGGGTAAAATTAACAAGGCTTCAACTTGTTTACTAATTTTATGTAATGAAAAATTTCAACTAATAATGCAGTCTGTGTGCACTATAAAGGCAGGTTTGAAATTTGTATAACATTTTCACGAGTTGCAAACTTATAGAACTTAAATTTTCTAATTTGTGTTTTCTTTTAGATCTTATAGAAAATTTCAGCTGTAGCCCTTGAACTAGAAGCTGAAATAATAGAAGCTGTGTACCATGCATTAGGGTATTGAAGAAAATTAATTTTTGAATTAAATATTTGGAATATAAGGAAGGAAAGGTGACTGAAAATGGGGCGGAAGAAAATACAAATCACACGCATAATGGATGAAAGGAACCGACAGGTAAATGAAAATTTTAATTTATCTATTTAATTGGTGTAAATTTTTTTAAAAAGGAGTGTAGGATAGAATGGTTGATTTTTTTAAAATTAATTTGAAGTCTAAATATTTTTATTTCCAGACTACATTAAAACATTTAGCAATCAAAAGCTTCTGACTTTTCATCATGTGCTTTAAAGAAACTTTTTTTCTTATTATAGAAATCGTTTTTGTTAATTATAGAAAACATAAATAAGCAGAATAGGAAAAGTAAAATCACTGCAATTCCACTACTACCATCAATTGTGTAGGTTTATCATAATATATTTAATCTTCTGTACACTTGATTATGTTGGTTAGTTTTCCATATATTGATGATTATTTTAAATTACCACCTCTATTGTCATAGTTAGGTAATACCCAAGTTAACTGTGGTTATCAGTGAATGTGTTCTGGTCAGTTAGATTTTCTGATTCACCAACAAATAATGAGAATTTTTTTACAACTCTTATTATCACAAATATTTCTAAGTCATTTATGTATATATCTCAGCTTTAATTGATAAAATATATTGAACTTAATTTTCACTACAATGTCAGTAAACCCTTACAAATTCAGGGTAATTATAATGATACTGGTATATGAAGCCCAGAAGTTGTAAGAGTTTAAAGCAGGGGGTGGCAAACTATGTTCCATGGGCTGGCTGCCTAGTTATTTTTTTTTAATAAATAAAGCATTATTAGGACATTGCCACACACATTTGTTTACATATTGTCTTTGGCTGCTTTCACACTAAAACAACAGAGTTGAGTAGTTGCCCCAGAGACTGACTGTATGGCCCATAGACCTAAAATCTTTACTCCCTGACCCTTTAAGAAAAAGTTTGCCAATCCCTTCATTTAAAGGAAAGAAGAAAAAGTAATATCATAGACTATTGTAAAGGAACTACTATTGAAAGCCAATGCAGAAGGGAGGGATGCTATCTCCAGAAAGGTTGCATATCAGAAGTTTCAGGAACAGCTGGGTTTTGGAAGCTTACCAGGAATAGAACAGTACTGAAGATGTGTTTTGTAAAGCCTGAGTAGTAGTTCATCCATTTAATACAGATATAATTGGAGACAAAACTCAACTGAGCAGCTGGTAAAGAAGTTAGTGGAAGTGATTAGGGTTGCTGATAGACCGAATTGAAGAGGTCCCCTTGTTTCAGCTCATGAAGATTCCTTAGCTAAAGTGTTAAGGCTCACACAGTATGATTCATTATGAAGGTTGATAAAATAGGGAAGACTGATAAAATAATCATACCATCATTCCAAAGGAATGATTCTAGCAAGATTGCAAGTAAATTTTCCTTCACAAGTCTGAGGATTGTGACATGTAGAGGGGGCATGGGGACCTGTTTCATGATCATGTGCAGCGTAAATGTAAAATAGGATTTATTGGGGAATAACGTACAAGCAGAAGATTAGCAAAGCACCTAAGATCCCTTCAGCTCTCGGTATCCCATACAGAGTCACGTTTAAATTGAGCATAGATAGACTAGAACTACTAGTGGAAAGGACTCCACATGTTTAGAGGGAAAGGACAACTAGGAATATGTAAGTGACTGTGTAATGGGAACTTTTTAAGTTAAGGAAATGACCTGGTTAAAAAAAATGGAGCCTGCCACTATATCTCAGCAACTAGAAATAGCCTATTCCTGTGTTGAATTTACCTGCTAAGTCAGCTTCTTGCCAAGCTGCCAAATGGGACAAGGGTGTCTGAATTTCTCCTCAGATGATTTTGGCAAAAAAAAAAAAAAATGCAGAAAAGATATAAAAGAGGTAGTTGGGTAGTTTATTTTTAAGGTTAGATTAGGAACAATTTGTCATAAACTAAAAGGGTATCTTAATTTTACTGATTTTGGAATTTGTGGATTCTGAGTTAAAAGTTTCATTATTCTTGCATTGAAGAGGAAAAATCATTCCCATGCAGAAGAGATGTCATTTATTTCATCCAAATTTGAATACCTACTTTATCTGAGAGACTGCTAGGCACTGGGAACTCATTAAATACATTTAAGTGTATTGCAAATAGAAGTAAGCTTAGGTGATAGGAGTGTTTATGGAAGAAACCACCAACCTCTGATGGTGGGGTAGTTCAGGGAGCAGTTACTGAAGGAGGTAATAGCAAATAGAATTTTGAATTACTAGAGTTTTTGAGCTAGTAAGATAAATAACACACTTAAAGTCATTGGAACATCCCATGTTCTTTTGTGCAACATTATGTTTGTGAAATTCATCATTGTTGCATGGAGATGTATTTTATACATTTTCATTGATGTATAATATTCCATTGTATGACTAGAACACAATGTATATATTTATTCTCTTGTAAATAGGCTTTTGCATTTTAGATCTGTTCATTTGGAATTTGTTTTTGTGTGTGGTTTGAGGTGTAGGGGTCAAAATTTGTTACCTTTCAGATGGATTTTCACTTGACCCAGTGCGATTTATTGCAAAAACCATACCAACAAAGCAGAAAAGAACATATGCTCTTCATAAAAAACTCAACAACACGCATAATTAATCTATGATGCTATAAGTTAGGTTAATGATCTTCCTTGGGACAAGGTGATAATGACTTGGAGACAGGACAAAAGAGTGTTTCTGGGGTGGTGCACCGGTGTATGCTAGATTTAAGGCCACATTCTTTTCTTTGAAAATTCACTGAGCCACACACTCAGGATTGTGAGCTTTCCTTTATGTTATGCTTTAGTATGAAGTTTACATTTTAAAAAGAACTAGACCAAGAAAGACAAACACAGTTTCATCAGAAACTTCTAAGTGGAAGTGAAGTCTTTCATCCCTCTAAAGTTTTGGCATCTTGAGTCCTTTTTGCTTGAGCAGCTTTCTCATGTCTTAGAACAGGTATTTGGTGTATTTCACTCTTTTTGTAGTTGATCTCAGTGGGTTCTTTGGTCTTCCATCAGTCACTCCATTTTACTTACGGACAGACATCCTCTTATACTTTAAATAAAAAATGAAATAGAGTTAAAAAAATTATTTTAAGGCAGAATACAGAGAACAAACAATACCTCAAACGCTGTTACTTTTTTTTTTTTTTTTTTGCGGTATGCGGGCCTCTCACTGTTGTGGCCACTCCCGTTGCAGAGCACAGGCTCCGTATGCGCAGGCTCAGCGGCCATGGCTCACGGGCCCAGCCGCTCCGCGGCATGTGGGATCTTCCCAGACCGGGGCACGAACCCGTATCCCCTGCATCGGCAGGCGGACTCTCAACCACTGCGCCACCAGGGAAGCCCGCTGTTACTTTTATTATCCAGAAGTAGTGTATGTCAATTCTGACATATTTGCTGCAGATATCTTTCCTTGTAAAAGAAAAAAATTAAAAATTTACTGTCCTCTATAGTTTTTCCTAGTCTCATTCCTCTTTGCTTCCCCAGAGTAACCCCCATCATGGATTTAATTTGTATTCTCTTTATTACTTAAGCACATATTACTGAATATTGTTTCAACATGGTTTAAAAATTTTACATAATAGCATTATTATCTGCACATGCTTTTTCACTAAATGTAGTGTTTTGGAGAGTTGTCTGTGTAATTCATTTAGTACAACTAGTTTGTAGGAAAGAATATGCCTCAATTCATTTATCAGTACTTCTATCAAAGAACATTTAGGTTGTTTCCAGTTTTTTAGAAATTTTGCTGCGTATGTTACGTTAGAAATGATGCTCAAGCTACATCTGTGGACATGTCTCTGTGATAAATATCTAGAGGAGTTGCTGGGTTGAGTTTGTCTGTCATAGCTTTACTGTGTGGTTTTCAAGTTGCTCTCCAAAGTGGTTGTACCAGATACACTATAGTAATTTATGAAAATTTCTTTTCCAATACACTTTGCCTTTCTCCTTCCTTTCTTCCTTTCTCTCTCACTTTATTTTTTTAAATATATTTTTTGGTCTAATGAAGGTGAAATGTTACCTGTTTTTGTGATTTGCCCATTTTTTGCTGGATCATTGATATTTTTCTTAGAAGTTCTTTATATATTCTAGATATTAATTCTGTATGTATTTAATCTGTTTCAGATAGTATTTTTCAGTCTTTACCAAAACACTTTATAAACACTTTAATGATAGAACTTATTACAGTGTTTTATAGTAGTTTATATTGCCTTTACCAATAGATTGTGAACACTTTAAAATGTGTTAAGGCTTGCTTAATTTCCTAAATCATGATCAGTTTTTGGTAAATGTTCCAAGTGGACTTGAGATAAATGTGTATTCTTTTAATTGTTGGATGCAGGATTCTACATATGTCTATTCAGTCTCATTTTGTGTTCACATTATCTGTATTCTTTGTGTTTTTTTAATGTATTTGGTTTTGGCTCATTGAGACCTGTCAGTAATTGCACTTACCACAATGATGGATTTGTCAATTTCTCTCTATATTTTATTAGCTTAATACATATTGTTTTATATATTTGGGGAATATTTCATTAGGCTCATACATATTTAGAATTGTTATATCTTCTTGGTGAATTTTTTAAAACATATTGACCTTTTCTGTCCTCAGGAAGGCATGTCTGTCTTAAATCTACTTAAATCTACTGTCTCACATTAATATAGCTACATCTTTCCTTTGGCTAGTATTTTCTTGATAGGTCTAGTTCTCTGCATTTACATTCAACCTATGTCTTTATGCTTTAGGTATATCTTTTGTAAATAGTATGTGGCTGGATTTTTATTTTTATCTAGTCTGATAATATATCTTGACTCTCCATTTTACGTGGATCTTATTCTTTGTCATCCTTTGTTTATATATTTGGACTGGTTTATACCATCTTAGTTGATAATTTCAATTTACTGTGAGAACCTGATAGATAGAGGTCCTGGAGGTAAAACTCACAAAAGTGTAGGTATGCCTTCCCAAGACTGGGTCCCCCTAGAGTTCTTAACTTTTATACTTGTCCACAGTGATTCTCCAGCAACTCATCAATTACAGTTAAGATTTTCCTACCCCTGTACTGGTTCCTCTGGAGGTTCTGTTCATGGCTCTGGTAATTTATGATTTGTAGTATCTGCCTCTCTGTCTCCAGTTTGGGAGGTAGAAGTTGCCCTGGGACCTCAACTCTCTGAGGGATCTAAGAAGAGTTGTTGGTTTTTCAGTTTGTTCAGCTTTTTACTTGTTGTTAGAACAGAGTGGCGACTTCCATGAGTGTTAAGTGCTGGAGCAGAAACTCAAAGTCTCTCCTGGACTTTTAAATTCAACAATGAAATAAAGTATGTCTAAATATATATGATGTGAAAATCTTTACAGGTACTAGGGATTTAAAACATAGAAGGTCTTTTAGAGATGGTACAGTTCAACCTTCTTGAATTCAGAGAATTATATTAGTCCCAGATTTTACACAAAATCAGGAAAGCTGGTTAGGTTAAAACCAAATGTGTCTCAGTTTATAGAGGCACTGAATTTTGTAGTCTAGCCCTTTAGTCCTATTCTTTTTCTTTATAGTTATTACAGTACTGGAGTAAAACGACAATTTAAAAATAAAATTTATGGGACTTCCCTGGTGGTCCAGTGGTTAAGAATCCGCCTTCTGATGCCAGGCATGCGGGTTTAATCCCTGGTCGGGGAACTAAGATCCCACCTGCTGCAGGGCAACTAAGCCTGCATGCTCTAGAGCGTGCATGCTACAACTAGAGAGCCTGCATGCCGCAACTAAGACCCGATGCAGCGAAATAAATAAATAAATAATAAATTTTATTTTTAAATAAAAATAAAATTTATGTTATTTTGCCTGATACTGAAATAGCTTTATTAATACTGATATTTTTAAAATTTCATAATATTTAAAATAAAATGAAATTAAATGTTTAATATGTTTCAAGTAAAAAAATTTTTAAGCCTGTTGCAAAACAAAGATTCAAATTTATAGGAGGAATTCTTAGTAATTAAAGGAGTGATGGCTGCATTAATCCTGACTCTTCCAACATAATTTCTCCAAAAATAGATATAGAAAAACAAGAAGAACAAATAAAATTACATAAAACCTACAATCTTGGCACAACTAGAAGGCAAAGCATATCAAATTTTACATTACCTCCAAGTAGAAAATTATTACCAAGTCACAGTGTGCTGTTTCTTGAACTTCTACTGTAAGTCTCTGAGGTGAGCAAGCATACATCAGGCAAAAAGATTGTGGGAAAGGAGAAGAGGAAACCTTGTAGCTGTCTTAAGATTGATTTGAAATCACTAACAAAAAGAAGAATTCTACCCTAAGTCCAAAAATTCTGAAAAATACTATTTGTAGGTCAGAAGAGACCACAGGTAAAGAAAGGACTTAAATGTATGTAGTGCTCAAGGAAGTATTATATATAGTCTTGAAAAGGTAACTATTTGAGGGAGAAGAGGGTAAAAAGGAAGGTAAAGGTACTCTTTGGAGAATGCTAGTTGAATGGAAATGAATATATGGATATATACAAATGGATATATGTATATATCCTTCAAGACAAAAGAATATGCAAATATATATATAACTATATATATATATTTATCAAAGGACACAAAGCTCTTCTCCCCACTGCCAGTACCCTCCCCAAAAGCCTTCCATTAAAGGGACCATACTTAACTCCTTTAGAAGGAGAGGTGCTCTTAAACTAAGAATATTTTAAACCACTCCCCACTGTTCTTTCCATAGAAATTCAGTGATGCAAGCAGTATTCTCCTATATATACTATTATAAAGAAGAAAACAAAATGATATTTACTACTATTTGGGTGATAAGATTGTTCCCCCAACAATGAAAAATTGGGAAAAAGCAGCTATATGACTTTCCAACCTGCAATAAATTTCCTTAAACAAATATTTAGGAATGTTACAGACAAAAAAATCATGATTCAGAATTTTGAAATACTAAGAATGGAAGTGAATTTTTTTTAAAAAAGCATGGATGAAACAGAAAGTGATTGAACTCCAGAAAATAAAAAGATAAAGTCATATCAAATCAAAGACTAAATTACAAAGTGGCCAAGGAATAATACATTCAAATGAAACCTTAATATTGATTGAAGGAAGGCAGGGAAACAACTAAATGAATGAAAATGAGATAAGTAATTTCAAAGGGTTTGAGAGGAGTGGTTGAAAAGGGAGATAGATAAAGAAGATCGAACTTATGTATAAAGAAGATCGAACTTATGTATAATTGCAATCCCTGAAGAAGAAAAACGAAACCATAGAACTAATATTTAAACTATAATTAAAGTTTTCATAAATAAAAGGGAAACTAAGATGCCAAGGATTAGGTGGACCTGCAGAGATCAACTCTGATACATATCCTACTGAAACTATAGGATTTTAAGATTAAAAAAAATCCTCAGGGCTTCTAGGTATAAAACAACAACAAATTTATAAGTGCAGAGAATTAGACTGGCATCGAATTTTGCAAAATCGAGATAATAAAGCACAAGGCAACAGTAGAGCAGCATTTTCAAAAAACGCAGGGAAAAAAGTCTGAAGCAAAGATTTCATTTGCAGTCAAGCTGTACTCAAATACAAAGATTATAAAAACAAGTTTTAAACATACTAGAGCTCAGGGAATTCTCTACTTATGAGCTGTTAGTGTGCAATCTAGTAGAGGATAAGCTTCATACAACTGAGAGATGTCTGAGGAAATAAGCAAAAAAATACATGATCAACATTTAATATACTTAACTATAGATTTTAGCCTAAAGCAACAGTGGGGGCAAGGGTGGAAGAATAATGTGTTATATATTATTTATTATATGTTACTTTATTGTGATAAAATAGAAATAATGCAACTGAGACATGGTAAGAAAGGAGAGGGAAAGAGGAAAGTAGAATAAGCACACTGGTTATTGTTTAGGCAATAGGTGGGAGTTAAAGAATATCATTAAGATTTGACACACCAAATAGTGAAAGATTAAACATGAAAACAGGAGACCAAGGGCATTTTTAAAAGCTGTAACTACAAAGGTAACCACTAGGACAAAAATGCTAATCTTTGTTAAATTTTTTTTAAAATAAAGGAGCAAAGAAAACACCTCATTTAGAGAGAGGAAAAAAATAGGAAATATACATAATATGTATAAGCATTAAATATTTATTAAAGTATTAAAATAACAATGAAATCTCTGAGCATTATCAGTCATATCAATAAATGTGAATGGGACTGACTCTTTATTAAAAGAAAAAACATTTCCAGTTTAGTTCACAAGCTCCAAATATAGGCAAAAAGAGACACACCTAAAATGGAATAATCAGAAAGACTAAAAATAAAGGTATGGGAAAAGGTATACCAGACAAATGAAAACAATGAGAAAACAGATTATAATCCCGATATTAGACGATGTAGGATTGTAGACAAAAAAGCATTAAATGGGGCAAAGAAAGATACTTTTCAGTGCTGAAAGCTGTAATTCACCTTGAAGATGTAAGAATTAGGAATAATGGTATACTAAATACTACCTTTATCAAACAGAAACTGAAAGAGATACAAAGAAACATAAATGGAAACAAACTAGTAATAAGATACTTAAACACAGTAGTCTTAGTATGAAATAGATCAAATGGACAAAAAATAATTGATGGTAAACCAGATCTAAACAGCATAATCAATAAAATTGACTTTAAGTGATATGTTGAACACTACACTTAGAAAATAGAGCATATAAGGGTACATAGAGCATTCATCAAAATTGATCATATATTACCTAACCAAAGAAGCACCAGTAAATTCAATAAAGGAGACTATTATAAACATACGCCGATTACCATGTAGTAAAACTAGAAATTAATTTTGTTTGATGGTTTTTTTGAAAGCTAATTCTACATAAGAATTTCTTTTTTGAAAAGTTTGATGCCAGTCGAACAACTTCTGGGTAAAAAGGGAAATATGTAACTAAAATAACATAATTTCTAAAAAAACGAAAATAGTACACATCCATATTTATGGAATATATTTAACGTAGGAATCAGAAGAAAATTCATAGCCCTAAATACTGTTATTATTGAAAGTATAGTAAGGCTGTGAAGAAATAGGCAGTCCTGTGCAATGCAGATGGGAATACAGATTGGTATAGCCATTTGAAGGGACGGTATATGATGATATCTTACCAAAATTATGTATGCATTTATCTCTTGACCCAGTCCTTCAGAGTATCGATAAAAGAACTGTCTTTTGTTTCTACATGGTAGGTTTGTTTTTCATAGTGTGGCTTAGCAATTTTAAAACTACTTAAAGTGTAATCTAAGATTGAGCAAATAAGTAAGTGTATTGTGGATAATGGGAGCTGGGTTTCTTACTGTCAGAGAAGGGAGTTGGAGCTATGGAAAGGGAGAAGCCTGTGGTAAACCCTATGACATAGAATTAGAATTGGAAGTACCATGGATTTTAATATACTTTGATAAAAATAGAAACAGATATTGAAGTGTGTTTGTGTGTGTATGTGTGTACATATACATATTTCCTAGTTCTGTCTGTTGAGAGGGCCTAGAAACAGTGACACCCAAGTAACTTAGCCTCCGTATCTTAGTTTCTAAATACAGTTCTCTACCAAAAGGAATCAGAGCTTCCTGGTGAAATGGCTGATTCTAGGGCTGGGGCAGGGAAAAAACAGGAAGAGCCTGGAACATTTGACTGTGCCAGGAAGTTCAAAGAGTACTGGGAGCATGTCAGATGGATACAGGAAGCCGACATAGAGGATCTCTCACTGCTGAAATAAAAGACAATTTGAACATCAGAATGAGTAAAGATACGAATGAATTATAACCCATAGAATAAAATAAGAATCCATGAGTTGTTGCTGACATAAATGAATGAATGAATGAAAGGAAAGGAAAACTCTCACAGTAAAATATCAGTTAGTAAATGTAGATAGAAAATGTAATGGAATTAGAAAATTCCCATTTGACAACCATCATGGTAATAATTTTTCAGACAATATTATTCATCAGTGGATGCAAAAATCAGTTTGTTAAAGTTTGATGAGAAAACAGAATATTTTCATAGAGATCTTCACAATATACTTACTAATAATAGGGGGAAAATAGTAGCTTTGCTGGGGGGAGAAACTGGCAGACACTACCTTAATCAAGCTAACAATACTATTTAAGGGGTAAATAGGTATGTGGATTTTCATGAGATGTATTGAGAACACATTGCTTCTAATCTATTCCTGTCCAAAATGTACAATCTGAGTATAATCAGAAAGAAACAACAGACAAAGCCAAATTGAGATACATACTACAATATAAATGACCTGTATTCTGCCAAAGTGCCAAGGCCCTGAAAAACAAAGACTGAGAAAGTGTTTCAAATTAAACAGGATGCAGTTAAATGCAGCATATGATCCTGGATTGGATTCTGTGCTAGAGGGAAAATAAAAAGGAAAACTTTTTTTTCCCCTATGAAGGAAATTAGTGGGAAAATTGAGAAATTTGAATAAGGTTTATAGATTAGATAATAGTGCTGTATCTCCATGTTGGTTTTTTATTTTGATAATTATATTTGTCCTTGTTTTTAAGACAGTATTTAGGGGCAAAGGGACCTTATAACCTGCAGCTTAGTCCAGAGGGTTCAGAGAAAAAGTTATGTGTGTTTAGAGAATGCAAATGTGGTAAAATGTTAACAGGTAATTTGGTGGAAGGATATATGAAAGTTTTGTACTACTTTTTTTTTAAAACACCTTTATTAGAGTTTGTTTTACCAATAGTGTGTTAGTTACTGCTTTATAACAAAGTGAATCAGCTATACATATACATGTATCCGCATATCTTCTCCCTTGTACTACTTTTTGAAACTTCTCTGTATGTTTGAAATTATTTCAAAATATAAAAGGATGACAAATTTATAAGAATACAAAGTTAATTTTATATTACTGTTGTCATAAATTGTTAGCAATAAACCAAAGTGTTTAAAAATAGACTTAAGCACTTACAGATAAAATAAAAAGATTTAATTTATAAAGCTTGAAAGTAAAATATTAAGATTGTAGTTTTCACTGTTATGTCTTTGGCTTCACTGTTGAAACGTAAGTGTATTTTGTGCAGATCTTTCTAGTTGCTGAAAAAACTCTTTTTGATCTTACTCTAGTTGGAGTAAGCTGGAGGAATGGAGGAGAGGAGGTTGTTATAAGCTAGGTCTCCTCCACTAACTCCATCCTTCATCTTCAACTCCTTCTAATAGATAACTTCAGAGAAATATTTTTTATAAGTATTTTTTGGAAAGGACAACAGGGTTTGTCCTAATTTTACTGTTACTGAACTTAAGTTTTTGTTTTAGAGAATTTCCTTCAGGCATGCTTATTGGATATTCTGAAGCAGTATTGCCTGTCTCATGTCTTGTTCATATCTCACTTATTTTGAAAGTCTTTGACTAGAGTAGGAATTATTCTTGCAATAAATGCTTTCCTTTGCTGATTGTCATTTTCTTCAGTTACTAGGAGTAAGGTAAAACATTTTCTTACTGCACCTTTGCTGAATTCAAATTTTTAATGCAGCAGGTACATCTGGGTGCATCTCAAAATATAAATGATTTTGATTTCATTGTTTTAAAATAGTATGTTTTAATAGTGGTATTCTTACATTCACTATATTCTTACAGTGGTATAATAACTGCCAAGATTTTGAAGAACAGTAATACAGTCAGTTTATAAAAATTTAAAACTTTTAAATGACAGATGATATGTAAACAAAAGTAATATATAATTGAGAAATTTGGAAAAGTATAAAACATGGTTAATATACCTGTACAAGGAGCTCTCAGACAAGTAATAAACAATTTATAAAATGATCAAAAGATGAGCAGCTTAGAACAAGCAAATCTCAAATGACAACAAATATAAAAAAGAGATGTTTAATCACTACTAGTTAGGAAAATTCATATTACAAATGAGATTTTTATTTTGCACCTAGCAAAAGAGTAGTAACATTTATATGAAAAATTATGAAATTATTCAAAAGAGTACCTTAGAACTATACCATTTGACTTAGAGACATATCCAAGAGGTGTAGTTAAATGAGTAAAACAAAATAAAACTGACAAGAGTCCCAGTTTTGTAAAATGCTGACAAGATCTCTTGTATATGTATACATCTAAATGTGTATATGATTATATGGTCTTATATAAAAGTGTGGAATGAAAAATACTAAGTTGAAAATGTGAGTTAAGAGGTTTATGTTGGTTCAAGGGAAAATAGGGAGGCAAGCAAAACACATTATATTCCATATATGCATTCATATAAAGTCATATATTTGTGTATTTATATTGTAAGGACTTCTTTAAAAGATTAAATAAAGATGAGAGATTTATTTTTAAACGGAGAGGGAAGGACCCATTAGAAAGATGTGGTGTGAAAGTGTTCCACAGAGAGGGAAGATAGCAAAGTTCCTAAGGTGGAAAGTAGCTTGTAGTTAAGGAAAACACATGCACGTGTATACACATGCACATGCCAGTGCAGCATAATGGGTGTAAGAGAGACTGATGAAAAATAAGGTCACATAGTTTGAGGCCAGATATTTATTCTGTTTCCTTAATGAGTTTGGTTATGACTTTCAGTGCAGTGAAAAACTCTAAACTCCTACTTACACATTTTGATTTATGTTTCAAATATATCACTCTGTCAGGTATGTGGCAAATATACTGTGGGGTACAGTAGGTAAAGCAGGAAATCTAATAAGAAGCAGCCGCATAGCACAGGGAGATCAGCTCGGTGCTTTGTGACCACCTGGATGGGTGTGATAGGGAGGGAGGGAGGGAGGGAGATGCAAGAGGGAGGAGATATGGGAACATATGTATATGTATAACTGATTCACTTTGTTATAAAGCAGAAACTAACACACCATTGTAAAGCAATTATACTCCAATAAAGATGTAAAAAAAATAAGGTGATTATATAAATAATACACATGAGAGATTATGTAACTTAACCTAGGGCTATATAGTGGTGTAGATAGAAGTGGATAGATTTGGGATATGTTTTAGAGGTGGAGCTAAAATAATTTGCTGAAGGATTGGTAGGGTAGATTATTGTGATAAGAGGGATCAAGTATAACTCTTAGATATTATTTGGTTTTGTTTGAATGAATGACGATGCCATTTGCTGAAATGGAGAAGACTGTGGAAAGAGCATATTTGTTGCTTTTAAAATCATGAGGCTGGCTGCAATTACCTAGCAAGGACTGTGGGGGTAAAGAGGAGAAGGGAGCCCAAGTCTGAAGCACACAGGCACTTCAGTGGATAGAGGCTGAGCAGAGGAAGAGGATATAGCTCTAAAGGCTGAGAGGAAGCAGTCACTGAAGTAGGAGGAACACCAGGACAGTGTTGTGCCATAAACAACTGGAAAAGAAAATGTTTGAAGAGTGAGAATATGGTCAACTTTGTCAAACAAGATGTATAGTAAGGTAAGAAAAAAAAATGACCATTGACTTTAATCACATAAATTGAAGGTCACTGTAATGATATTGACAAGTCTTAGTGGAATCTGGAGACTGGATGTCTGATTGCAGTAAGGTTGAGGAGAGAATAGGTGATGAGAAGTTAGAGGCAACAACTATAGACGTTTCTTTGAAACATTTTTACTTTCTGAAGTAGAGCAGAAAGACGGGTGAAGAGAAGCGGTGGTAACTGAAGGGGCAGCGTGGAGTCAAAGGAGATGCTAGAGCATGTTTCTAAGCTTGTGGTCTTTGATCTGATAGGAAGGAAACCATGATGAGGGAAGAGAGTGTAGCATATGGAAAGGAATAGGAACAGAGATGTCAATAATGATAGCAGAGAAGGGAGAGTGTGGAAAAGTACAGATGAAACAATTGAATTGATAGATTTGGTGATGGGAAGTGAGATAGTTGCTGCTGATTTCTGTTTTCTCAGTGGTTTGAGGCAAGGTTATCAGTGGAGAGTTGATTTGAGGGAGAGAAGGTAGGAAGTAGCTGACCTGGAGAATGGGATAAAGGGACAAATAAGCCAAGTTATAATGTCAGGCAGTGTTAAGTGTTAGTTGAGATTTATAGTCATCAGTTTAGAAACACAAGGGGGATGTGGGTGTGAGTGTGCATGCACACTTAATGTTCCCAGTAATTGTCAGCTACTTGCATAAAGATAAAGGGATAATTGGGTAAATGTATGGGGGGTCAGTACTTGGTTGGGGCTGTGCTAAGCGAGTATGTTAATGAGAGAAGAGTAGAGGAGCAAAGGAGTGAAAAATAGTGATGGACCATGGACTCTAAAGAGAGAAGAAAGGACATGAGAATATGTAGATAGTAACAAAGTGGTGAGGTAAATGGATTGGAGGACTTGATGAAGGTTAAAGAATTTCTGGAGAGAGAATACAAAATAGGAGAGTTGCATAGAAGGCAAAGTGGAATGCGTGAAATTGAGATTTTGGAGGTGATGTGATTATTGTTTATGGCAGAGTTAAGGTATGGCAGTAGGAGTGCTTGACATGTGGTGGTGGTTGATCATTTTGGAGGTTGGGAGATAAAGGAACTGAGAGGCTAAGGTATTTGCACTAATTTTTTACACAGATGCTGAAGTCATCAGAGATAAGAGCAGGATTAGAATGAGAAGTAGTTATGTGATACTTATCAGTGCATGAGGGAGAGGGAGAGTGACCAGGGCTCACCACAAGGAGAGTTTTTGGGTGGTATAAATTTCATGGCTTGAGCTTCAAAATATCTGGGGTTTTTAGAGAAGAAGAAAGGAAAATTGAGGAGGAATGGGGAGCAAAAAGGACATATCTTCCAGACCCTTGAGTACAGGAGATGTAGTATTTAAAAACAAACTAATTAGTCTCTATTTGAGAGGGCTTCAGGTGACATGTTTCAGTTAGAGAAAGAAATATTCAAAGAAGAATTTGAGGACATTGTGGAATTTGCTGATCTAGACTGAATTTCAGTGGGTGCAGTAGAAGAGCTTGGGAAGGAGGAGAAGTATAAATTAGATTAGTGGATGTACTTTGCTGTTTAGGGATTAAAGTCTGAGTAATGAATGGATTACTTGAGGTGGGACTTGGTTTTCTAATGCCATTTTAAGCTGGATGATAAGGGGCCACTGATCAACTGTTTCCTTCTCTGGTTCTTTGCCCACTTCAGCAGAGTGGCAACCAAGGATAAAGGAAGCCTCCTCAGGAGACTGCTCTATTAGAGCCCTTGGAGGTACAGGATATATGTAGGATTGTAGGCCTTTGGCAAATTGGGAAGACTCATGTGGAGTATGAAGCTAGGAACCTTTTTCAGCTTTGAAATCAGACTCAGTGTTAAAAGAGAACTCATCTTCAGGTAGCCTGTATTCAAGTACAACTAATAACTTGTAATAAAAATATACTTTTTTTTTTTGGATTGTCTAGGTCACTTTTACAAAGAGAAAGTTTGGATTAATGAAGAAAGCCTATGAACTTAGTGTGCTCTGTGACTGTGAAATAGCACTCATCATTTTCAACAGCTCTAACAAACTGTTTCAGTATGCCAGCACTGATATGGACAAAGTTCTTCTCAAGTATACAGAATATAATGAACCTCACGAAAGCAGAACCAACTCGGATATTGTTGAGGTAACATATATCTAGTAATGCCTGAATTGTAGATAATAATTAAATCTTGGTTTAATAACTTTAACTGTCAGGTTGCTTTTTATATTCAAAATATAAATCGGTTATAGATATAGCTTTTCTCTGAATTGTTTCTTAGAAGGGTCTAATTATTGCTATATGATGACCCATTTATGTTATAAGCATATCCTAATCATTGAGGAAAAATAAACTAGGCTGTTGTACTATATACATCAGTATAATCTAACATTTCATCTATGATTACTTATTTTGTATGACTTTTTAAATTAATATTATAAGAAACTGTATCACTTTGGACAGTATGAAGTTATAGTTTTAACATGTCTTAATTATTTCATTACCTCAGTGACTACCCACAACTTTAAAACACTAATGAAATGGAAGGAAATGATGTAAATATTATTTCTATTTTGTTAATAGTGCTTTGGTTGTAGGGGGAGGATTGCCTCATTATTTTTTTTAATCTGTTGCCCTTTGGTATCTCTCATAGTTCTACCAACCTAATTAAGTGAAAATAAAGAAAAGTTTTTTAGAATGATTTCAGTCTATTCAGAAAGTGTTTTAAGACAAAACCTTCAAAAAGAAGAACAAATATACTTTCCCCTTCAACTATTTTCTCTTGCAAAAATCTTATAAAAGATAACTTTCTATGTATATTTCTAATAACATTTTAAATTAGCATTCTTATTTACTTTTATCTTTTTTGTTTATACTTTGAGGTTTTGTTTTATTTTTGTTCGAAATGGATTTTTTTTTTGCTGCTTGAAAAGACATATATGTTTACTTAGTTTTGTAATATTAGAAAACTGTTTCAGTAAATTAGAGATTTCCTTGGTTAAAGTACTGAAATCATGGGAAATGATGCAGAACTAGCCATAAAAGAAGAAATGAAGTCCAAATTTAGATTTTATTTGAGAAATTGAAATTAAGGTAGAGAAATATACTTTATTTTATTGTGTAGGAATCTGATTTATTTGCCTCCACAGATTATGTTATAGTTCTGAAAATGCATTTTAAATTTCCCCTATATTTTTCTGCCTTAACCATTCCTTTTTGGACAGTAATTGATTGATTGTTACTGCAAAAAAAAAAATTCTGCTACTTTTATTAGAAAAATACTTATTTTTTAGCAATTAATTATTTGAAATGAAAAGTAAAAGTGTAGTATAATTAGAGCTACGATTCCTCTGTTGCTTGATTTTCCCACCATTTTATTTGAGTGGCTTACTCCAGTGAGAAATGAAGCTTTGGATCTTGCTTTTGTTGATCACTTCAGTTAAACTACATGGTTACATCTTTAGCCAAACTCCTTAGCACAGCTGTGTTTTAATCAATTGTAAGTTATTTTATATCATTTAGCTTTTATGGTATATCTTATCACTTATGTGCCATATAAACTGCTTAGTAGACTCTTCCCCGGTTATGTATCATAATGCATTTTGAATCCTAATTTTGTAAATTAGGGGATCTTGGTTTGGGTAAGCTTCATAAAGAGACTTTGTAACGGGCTTTCCTTGAAATAGAAGGTGTCCCTGGTGTTTAGTTTAAAATGACATCTTATTTTAAAAACCTCTGTGTCTTATCAAAAGCTCCACTGCCTTAAGTCAAACAAAAAAATAGAGTTGACTTTAATAGTGTCAACAAATAGATATTGAAGCTAGTTTCATTATAGGAGGCAATCACCTCCTTAACCCTAACTACTCTGCTCTTTCATTGCAGCAGTTGTTGTTCTTGGCCCCCGGAAGTTGAGGGTACTTCGCACAGCCTAAAGTTTACTTCCTTAGAGAATATGAAGAATATAGTGTGATTTAATCCTCACAGAATTTTCAGACTACCTCAGTCTTCATCTCTGTTGTGGTCAGCAGTCAAAGTGTAAGAGAGTAAATCCCAAACACTTTTTAGCACTCTCCTATATTATAGTTTGCTTTAGTATGAAGCAAATTGCCATCAATTGCCATTTTGATGTTTTATTTTTTTAATTGAATTTCTTAGATATAAATGAACATGAACCTTACCAGTAGCTCTTTTTGAAGTTCTGAATTATATAAATACAAGACACATTATGTAAATACAAGACAGAAAACATTGGATTATAAGGGATTTAATTTGTTGTGGTAGGATAAAATTATAAGGCTTAATTCACCTTTCTTGTACGTTAATGTCTTACTGAGTTAATCTTCATTATAAGACAGTAGTGGTTACCCTTGTAAGATGGTCTTTATTCCACATGTAAAGGTGATGCAACTACATCCTCACTAGTAGTGCATACATTCCTGAGTTCTTTTTATCAGTTGTGGTGATGGCTTTATGCTAATGCAGCTACCAAGATTGTTGTGAACCAAACTAAATTAACAGGATAAGACTAATGACAAATACTTGTGTAAAGCTTCCTGTGGGCCACTTTCTAAGTGCTTTACAAATATCTTATTTAAGGATAGTTTTAGAATATCATTTTAAGTATTTTTTCCTTTTACATATAGTTTCCTTCAAACAGTTGTTGTAATTGGAAGCAAACTTGTTGACGTGCATTTGTTCATTTGACAAAAATATTTGAGAGACTTCTGCGTGCCAGGGACTCTGCAAAGTGATATTATTTAGAGATTTCTAATTCAAGCCACGAGACTTTTATTTTTCTCCTACCTACAGTTTTGTAAAACATTGAGATACACTTTTACCAATGGAAGATTTTATATTAAACCTCTAACAAATTGGTTCTGGACTCTTGGGCCATCTCATGATGTACTTATTCGCTGAGTACATCAGCAGTAAATGGAGGCATGAACAACTATAAGTGATCTACTTTAGAGTGTTTCCTTATGCAATATGACCAACAGTGAAACTAACTGAAAATTTCGTGAACAACTTTCATAAGGCCTCTAACCTGAATTCACCCATTTCCTGTTGCATATATGTTAGTCTTTAAAATTAGCAGGATTTTGCTTTACCCCAGAACTAAAATATTCTTTGACATAACCTTAAATATATTAAAATGGCGTCTTCTGTAGATGTATCAATATTTCTATTCTGCTGGATCCTACACACAGGCCCTTTTAGGATGTACTGTGGAGAGATGAGGGATGGGTGCCCTGTATTGTTAACCACATCTGCATAGTCCATGGCATAAGGATGCACATGTTTTTGCCTGTGGAATTAGATCTAATATGTTTTCTGGGAGCACTATAGAATAAATATAATATAGTAAAAGAAAAAGTAGTTGGTATTTGAATATTGTGACGATAAACAGAGGAATACATGATGCTCACATTGATCTACAGGTATTTTTAACCACAGGTATTAGAAACACATCTACAGAGTGGTGTTTTCTATCTTTGCTTTTCCTTGTTTCATATTTATATTTTAAAACTAGTCTCTTAAAATTTTAATCAGTTTTAACATTTTAATCATAGTTGATAAGAATTTTTTCTGTATAGCTTTGTTTTTTTTTTAATCAACAGCATTTACGTATTTTATTTTATTTTTTTTTATTTTTTATTTTTTTTGCTGTATGCGGGCCTCTCACTGTTGTGGCCTCCCCCATTGCGGAGCACAGGCTCCGGACGCACAGGCCCAGCGGCCATGGCTCACGGGCCCAGCCTCTCCGCGGCATGTGGGATCTTCCCAGACCGGGGCACGAACCCGTATCCCCTGCATCGGCAGGCGGACTCTCAACCACTGCGCCACCAGGGAAGCCCCGCATTTACATATTTTAAATTGCAATTAGGTATTTTAAATTAAGGTCTGCAATGTCTTGGATGTATATATCTCCTGTGTTGAGAAAGCTAAATACATGAAAATGGAAATTTACACATTGGTAAATTAGGAGATTGTCATTGGGGTAAACTTTGTACGAGACTTCATAACTGGATTTCTTTGAAAGGGGAGTATCACTGCTGCAGTTAAAATGACATTTTATTTGAAAATGTTTGTGTACTGCTTTTCAGGAATATATTCCTTTCAAAAAATGAGTTTTACTACTTTATTCCCTATAGTTCATTAGGAAACATCAAAGATATACATTGTATCTTTTTATATTGGTAAGCATTGACATAAAGAAAGGTGGCAGATTTTTGTTTGGTCCTACAAAAGGTAGTAAGTTAATTGAAATGTACAAAGAAAATGTTATAACCCCCAAATCTTCTTTTCAGTAAATTGATTTAAAAACTTGTGAACTGTATTATGCAATTTTATAAGAACATTAGTATGTCCTAGAGTATTAGAAACTAGAAATGAAAATCACCAATCTAATTAGTTGCCATTATTCATTCACTTTGAATTTATACTGAATAAAAGCCCAGAACCAATACAAGGGTTCTGCATCAAAATAAAAATTATGCTAAAGGCATGAAGTGAGGATGTTAGCAGCCGCTACACAATAAATGCCTGAGATTACTTTTGTATCTACTTTTCTTTCACTTTGCAATAATATTTGAAATATTAAATATATCTGCTCATAATATATTTAAAATAGCATTATATATTTAAAATAGTGACTTGGTGGCATTGGACATTCAGTAAATAGCTTGTGTGGTGATTCAGATCATTGTACTGTCATTTAAGGATGTAAATACAGGGGCCATGGCCAGTTATCTCTCTTATTAATATCTTGTGAACTGTTCCCAAATAGAGGTATTTTCTTCACCACAGGAATACTACAGTACTTAAATTTTTTTTTTCACTTGCATTATCTCATTTGATCTTCATATCCAAGGTAAGCTTTTTCAGAAGCAGAAATTGAGACTAGGGTTAAATGACTTGCCCAGAGTCATGTAGCAATTTAGTGGGAAAACTGGGATTAGAACCTAGGTCTTTAGCATTACCCCCTCCCTTTGTTCCCCAGTTTACCGAATCCATTGGAGCTCTGGGACATTTCACCATAAATAGATAAGATTTTATACATATACCAGTAATGTATAATGTAGCAAACATGAATAAGTTTTCCTCAATAATGAACAGAAAATTAGCGAAGTAATTGCAACAAGAATTATATACAACATTTATCAAGTACTTATTATGACCTGGTACTCTTCCCAGGGCTTTTATTTATATTATCTTATTATATTATTGAATCCCTCTAATTATCCCCATTTTGTAGTTGAGGAAGTTGAGGCACAGTGATAAATGAAGTAAGATGATGATAATTTGCGTTCTAAAGGAAGAGGAAATCTGCTTTTTTGAGTCTTAATAGTTCTTCCCTGCTTTCAAATTACAAAGGAATTTGGAAATAATATCTCAAAGGAAGATAGGGAATCAATATAAGATGCATCTATCAATTACTAAATAAAAGCAGCTGGTAGTAAAAGTGATCATGCCAGGAGTACATTATTTAAAATCGGTAGATCTCAAAGTGTGGTGCCTTGACCAGCAGCATCAGGATCACCAGAGAACTTGTTAGAAATCTAAGTTCTTGGGCCCCACCTCAGACCTACTGAATCAGAAACTTTTGAGATGAGGCCTAAGCAATCTTGTATTAACTTGAAGTAACTTGTCCCAAGTGCAGTGAGACTAAAAGCTTCAAGTTAACATGCAGTGTCTTGGCAGTGGTTATCCAGCTTTTAAAATATTTTTATCCCTAAGACTATCCTCTGAAATAATTTCAAGCAGTGAGCAAGCACACATTGTAACTTTTAAGACCTTCTAAAGAGCAATTCAAAGTAGTATGCTGATTTGGTGTGAATTGCAAACTAGGGAACACATTTTTAATGGGTGACCTTTCGATTCAATTCTTTATGGTTATATGTGCTTCTTTGAGTGTATTTAGGGGGTCTGGAGGGGATGGGTGGGGAGATGGACTCCAGTTCCTCAGCTGAGCGGAAAAGAAAGATAAATGACTTCTGTCTTCTGAGATCATCTAGTTACAGAATTTGGAGGCATGATTATGTTTAGGTTTTCTGACAGTATTATTATGTCCTCAGAGAGCCTTTTTGAGCCAATCAGTTTTTTTCTCCCCATGTTACAGATGAGGAATGGAACAGACAGGGAGTGTTTAAGAGGCTTGCCTAATGTTTTACAGGGCTGCAGTGGAGCGGCAGGGAAAGGGAAAAAATAATGAAACATCTGAAGACAAGACAAAGCTTTCCTCCACCTCCAGCCCCCTGCCCTGCTCTTTTATTCCTAACAGAGCCTGAAGCAGCAGGATGGTGATTCACAGGGTGAGGCATGCAATCCTCATGGCCCTCCTCCTCTTCCCACATGTCCTGCACCATCACCTCACACAGCAATCACCATAGCTCTTACAATTTCAGTTTTACTCTTTTCATTTTGCTATGTATTTGAATATTATTATTTATCATACAATTATTGGTTTTCATTTATGTGCTTTATATAAGGAACTATGCATCTCTGCGTGTGATTTTTATTTCCTTAAGGTCAGGTTTTTCTCCATCAGAGATTGATGTTGCTGATATATAAACAGGAGTTCATGGGTGAAAAGGATGAGATATATATATATATATATATAAGTGATATATATATATATATCACTTCATAATATGGCTCACATTTTTGTAATGCATTTCTTGTAATTATTAATGAATACTTTTGTATCCTTTTTATGTCCCTATGTGTCATGGATTGAATGTTTTAGTACTTATGATGAGATAAATTGTTCTTTTTTTCCTCAGGAAGTTCTTTGATACATTGACAAAATTTTTGACCAGTGAGAAAAGGAGGGTACAGAGGATTGGGAGAGTGGTCAGAGAAAACTTCCTCTAGAGGTGACACCATCACCTGAGTCCTTTAAAAGATAAGGTTGGAGAGAGAAAAGGGGTTAGAAGAAAGGTGTTGTAGGTCAGGGGGGACAGCTTATGTGGAAAGTAGGAAATGAGATGTAGCATACTTATTTTATGGAATTAAAATCAGCTGTGAATAGCTGTAGTGTAATGTGGAGAGTGGAAATAGCTAAAACCTGAGAAGTAAACCAGATTCCGAAGAGTATAATACCCTTGACTTTCTCCTGAAGGTTTGGGTGCCTATTGAAAGAGCCTAATAGAATAGCTGCCTGCGGTTTTACTGACTCTCTTGCACTTCCCAAGCTGTAAATTCTATTAGAATTGCATTGTGATTTTTTTGAAAGGGGCTGAAGAGAAGTGAAGAGAAAAGGGTAAAAGTATTGAATGTAATGCATTATTTCTTCATTTTTTAATTTATTGAACTGATATTTATCATATATATGAGGCATTGTACTGGACACTGGGAATATGGTGGTAACTGGCCATATTTCTTATGCTTTTCTAACAGGATTATATGTGGCTATTTCATTATCTTACTTCAGAAGTCCCTTTGTTGGATACACTTCAGTATGGATTCAAAGCACTTAGAATCCGAAGATTTTGGTGTTTACCACCAAATATTAACCATTCAGCATATAAATATTATATTAGTGTTAGAGCTAGAAGCTCATTTAGAGCAAAAGCTGTAGAGTACTCACCGTATTTAACAGTGTTATGGGTATGCCTGAAAAGTGAGATATATCTATAGTCTAAGTTGTATTTCAGTTCTCTTATATAAAGGTAGCTAAGGCAGACATGCAGTATACATGCAGTATGCATATACGTGCAGTATACATATAGAAAAAAATAAACCAATATTCACATCATACACAAAGTTTCTGTGGAATAGAGTTTGCATAGGGGAGTAATAAAGGTAAGGAAGAAACAGATTGGGTATAGTTGATGGAATGCCTTGAATACCAGGCTGTAACATTTGATATTTGTCTTATGGGCATTGGACAGCCGTTAGAAGTGTTTAAAAGTTTAGGCAGTCAAATAGTTGTAAGACTACTCATCTGGCAGCAGATAATTAACATTTTAAAAGAAGTTTATAGTTTTAAAAATAGACTGTTACCTCACCTCTTAATTATGGTAGCTTTTTAGTATTGTTGAGATTTGTATGATGAAGAATGCTATTCCAGTTGGTTTGAATGGGGAAGAGGGATTAAAGTGGGGATTTAGGCTGTGTTCTAAAGTGTGTAATGTATTCACACATGACACTTTTTCTTAATTGAGCTATAAAAATTTTGAGTACATCATTTGTAGAAAAGGAAATGTTTAGAATTTGGCCATAATGTGAATATAGTCAAATATTATTTTATAAATAATCTGTACAATGTGATCTCCTTTAATACAGCAATTTAAAGTATTTTTACTTAAAATCACTTCATTATTATTATGCAAAAATGACAGAATGACCAAAATTATTGTGAAAAGGAGTTTGTGTTATGAAGAGGTTTGGAAACCTTGATCTAGTTCTGTACTTTAATTGATAAGGAAGCTGGGGTCCAAACAAAGTAAAGAACTTGTCCAAGATCATACCAGTGCATAATGACAAAACCAAGACTTAAATAATGTTCTCTTGAAAGTCTTGGGTCTATCTCAGTGGTCCCCAACCTTTTTGGCACCAGGGACCAGTTTTGTGGAAGACAGTTTTTCCACGGGGGCGGGTGTGGGGGATGGTTCAGGCGGTAATGCGAGCAGTAGGGAGCAGCAGATGAAGCTTCACTCGCTCGCCTGCCGCTTACCTCCTGCTGTGCAGCCTGGTTCCTAACAGGCCGTGGACTGGGTTGCGTAACGCTGGATCTCTGAAAGACTGTAGATCCTTTAAGGCAAAGACTTTGAGAAAGAGCATTAGTATTCTTCCTCGTGGATTCCCACAGATCCAGCACATGGCTTAATAGTGACCTATAAAACTGAGCTAAAAGCAGTGTTGCTCACTTCAGTGTTAATTCATTTATGATACTCTTAAAAATCCATCAAATGTTACCCAAAGCTAATAAGGACAAAAACATAAAGTATCTTTAAGTGGAAATAAAGCTCAAGAATGAACAGGATGTGATTTTCTTCGCTCTGTAACACTGGAAATGATGCCTTTATTTCAGTATCTCCCCATCTTCCCACATCTCCTCCCAGTATATATAACTTCCAACTTTTAGACAAGTAAACAGACTTTAAAAGAAAAAAGTACAAGTGCTTCCGGTGTAGTGCAGTTTATGCATTCCTGAAAAATTTTACAGACTGCAAAACCTATGCAACTTTGTGTTCTGAGCACCAACATAAACTAATTAGTAATTGAGAAGATAGTTTGAACTGCTCAGTGAGGCACCTTAGTGAAGCTAGTGACGACAAGAGTTGGTATGATAAATTCACCAAATTAATTACTTGAATAGAAATGCTGGCAGCACTTTAATTAGGATGGAGATAGTGGGTTTTAGGA
Organism: Mesoplodon densirostris; assembly: GCF_025265405.1. Lineage (NCBI taxonomy): Eukaryota > Metazoa > Chordata > Mammalia > Artiodactyla > Ziphiidae > Mesoplodon > Mesoplodon densirostris. The sequence goes on from NC_082664.1 coordinate 108,485,298, forward strand.
CAGTACAGATGGCAATGTAGCAATGAGCCATGGGGGAAGGGGGCGGTTAGCATTAAAGTGGGCATGGGAACCTGCAACAAGGCTGGGAGTACTCCTCTGAAGCCCTCGTTTAAAATTTTCTTATAATACAGATAAATGTTCCTGCTGTCAGGAGGACATTCTCCTTTCCTCCTGAAGGTTGTGATGCTGTTCCCTCTTTCCTGGCTCCCCTTTCCTAGGAAAAATCACTAAAGAACCAATGTGACTTCTTTATTATACTGACATCATTCTCTGTTTATCAGTTTCATATGAGCTAATTTGCATTCCAAAACATGTTTTATAGTAGAGCAGACTACTGTTTAATCATAGAAGGGTTTTTTCTTCCCTCCCTCCCTTCCGAGATAGTGTTAATCAGCTTATGTTCATCTGAATAAATGGCTGCTATGTAAAAGAAAATTATTCAGAGATGGGAAGTTGTATTATCTTTCTACTTTCCTTTGCAATATAGAAGGTTTTCATAGATTCTATTGGCTTTTGTTTCATATAGTTCGGTTCATTGTAATCTTTTTTTTTAAACATCTTTATTGGAGTATAATTGCTTTACAATGTTGTGTTAGTTTCTGCTGTATAACAAGGTGAATCAGCTATATGCATACGTACATCCCCTCCCTCTTGCGTCTCCCTTCTACCCTCCTTATCCCACCCCTCTAAGTGGTCCCAAAGCACCGAGCTGATCTCCCTGTGCTATGCAGCTGCTTCCCGCTAGCTATCTATTTTACATTTGGTAGTGTATATATATCAATGTTACTCTCTCACTTTGTCCCAGCTTACCCTTCCCCCTCTCCGTGTCTTCAAGTCCATTCTCTACGTCTGTGTCTTTATTCCTCTCCTGCCGCTATATTCATCAGAACCATTTTTTTTTTAGATTCCATATATCTGTGTTAGCATACAGTATTTGTTTTTCTCTTTCTGACTTACTCTATATGACAGATTCTAGGTCCATCCACCTCACTACAAATAACTCAATTTCGTTTCTTTTTATGGCTGAGTAACATTCCATTGTATAGATGGGCCACATCTTCTTTAGCCATTCATCTGTCGATGGACAGTTAGGTTGCTTCCATGTTCTGGCTGTTGTAAATAGTGCTGCAGTGAACATTGTGGTACATAACTCTTTTTGAATTACAGATTTCTCAGGGTATGTGCCCAGTTGGTAATCTTAATATACCTGGATATAGGACTCAATAGGTACAAATTCCAATGTGATGATTATTCATAATGATAGTAATAAACATTTCCAAAGTTTTTAGTAAGCTGCATGAAGTATTTTCACACTACTTGGTATTTTTATAAATCATTGCCTCAGGTATCTTTCATTATGTGAAATTGAATGCTCAGTGAGGCAACTTTATGTTGCTAGTGGCTACCACAGTGGGTATTATAGACATACCTGAGATTAACATTAACATTTTTTGTTCTTTTTATTGAGATATAATTCACAGACCATAAAATTCACCATTTTAAATTATACAGTTAGTGATTTTTAGAACATTCACAAGTTTGTACAACCATGAACGCTAATTCCAGAATATTTTCATCAATCCAAAAAGAAACTTGGTATCCATTAGCATTCATTTCCCAGTTCCCCTTCCCCCCACTCCCCCATGGTGGCAGCCACTAATCTGCTTTTTGTATCTATGGATTTACCTGTTCTGGATATTTTGTATAAATAGAATTATATAATATGTGGCCTTTTGTAACTGGTTTCTTTGATTTAGCATAATGTTTTCAAGGTTCATCCATATTGTGGCATGTATTAGTACTTCATTCCATGGTTAAATAATATTTCATTATATAGATATACCACATTTTGCTTATCCATTCATCAGTTAGGAACATTGGGTTGTTTCACTTCTTGACTGTTGTGAAAATGTTACTGTGAAACTTGTGTACAAGTTTTTGTATGGACATATTTTCATTTCTCTTGGGTATCTCACCACAAGTGGAATTTGCTGGTAGCTCTTTGTTTCTTTTGGGGGAAGTTGATGGTGGAACTCTGGAAAATGTGGAATTCTTTTCAACATTTAACTTTAAAGAAACCAAAAAAAAAAAAATCATCAGAAAACAACTTTACGGATGTCATTAAAAAATACTTGGCTCATCTTTTCCTAAAAATGTTGACTTTTTAAATTTCAGTAACGTTGGGCCAGGTTATCTGGACCAATTCTTCAACCGAAGACAACTAAAAACGCTTGATGAGTTGTACAAAAACTTTGTTTTAGCATCAAAGAACTGTTAAGGAATATGCCAGGCCAAAATCTAAGAAAATGTTAGAACCTAAAAGACAAAGAAGTGTTTAAAGCTCTGGCTACCCTGAATTATTTGCCCATCTGGATAAAACAGTTAAAAAACTAAGCTTCAGGTTTCGGTGGATTCAGAGGCAAGAGGACAGTTATTACTTCTAGGTTTCTGAGTCTTATAGATTGCTTCCCACATCAGGCTGGGACCTCAGGAAGAGGGAAGCTCACTGCCTTTTCCCTACTTGCAAAGGACTGCCAGGAGAATTCTTTTGTGTGACCAGATAGGGCAAAGGGGAGAAAAAGAAAAGAAGGAAAGAGAACCTATCTCTGAGAGGTTGTAAAATAAGTTACCAGCATTGTGCAGAATCACAAGTCAAAAAAATATAACACAAGAAGTCTGAGAAAAGTAGTGCCCCAGTTACCTCGATAAAGCAAATATATATCCTTTTTTTTTTTTGCGGTACACAGGCCTCTCACTGTTGTGGCCTCTCCCATTGCGGAGCACAGGCCCCGGACGTGCAGGCCCAGCGGCCATGGCTCACAGGCCCAGCCGCTCCGCGGCACGTGGGATCCTCCCAGACCGGGGCATGAACCCGTGTCCCCTGCATCGGCAGGCAGATCCTCAACCACTGCACCACCAGGGAAGCCCTATATATCCTTTTTGAATAAATGCACCTTACTGTAGGCATCAAAAATCTTCAAATAACTTTTCAAGGCCATTGAGCATCTGTCATACAGAGATGACCAAGCATAAAAGAAAACAAGGCACAATAAGCAAAATGCAGCAAGAAATAGCAGAAACTGATACCTAAATATTTCAGATATTGCTATTATTATACATAGATTATAAGCAATTTGACTTACAATATTTTAATTTTTTAAAAGCTTGCAAATGTCTGTATGAAACAAGAAATTATAAAACAAGTGATACAGCAGACTTGAAAAGAATGAAATACTTCTGGAAATGAAAAAAATATAATGGCCAAAATTAAAATCTTAGTAGACATATTGCAAGTATATTTGACATCGCTGAACAGGAAATTTGTGAACTGAAGAAATTATCTATAATGCAACACAAAGAGATGAAAAGGTGGAAAATACCAAGAGGTTGAGAGAAAAGGAGGATTGATTAGAAATTCTAGCCTAAATTTAACTGGCATTCCTGGAGGGAAGAGAATGGGGCAGAGGCAATATTTGAAAACATAATGACAGAATTTTCCAGGATTAATGAGAGTCTATAGTCCTCAGATTTAAGAAGCCCAACAAATCCCAGGCAGAGTTAAAAACGCTTTTAATCTCTACATAGACATATTACAATGAAACTGCAGAAAACAAATGACAGAAAAATTTAAACACATTATCTTCAAAGGAGTGCTGACTGATTCTAAACAACAGCAAATGAAATCTGTAGTCAGTGATATGATATCCTAAATGTGCTGGGGAAAAAGGAGTTGGAATCTAAGTTAGAATTCTATATCCAGAGAAAATACCTTCAAAAATGAGGGCAGGGGCTTCCTGGTGGCGCAGTGGTTGAGAGTCCGCCTGCCGATGCAGGGGACACGGGTTCGTGCCCCGGTCCGGGAAGATCTCACATGCCGCGGAGCAGCTGGGCCCTGAGCCACAACTGCTGAGTCTGCGCGTCTGGAACCTGTGCTCCACAATGGGAGAGGCCACAACAGTGAGAGGCCCACGTACCGAAAAAAAAAAAAAAATGAGGGCAACTAAACCACCTCAGAGTTTTGAAGAAAGGGTCAAAACCAAGTCAAGTCAGACTGCTGTGGTAAGAAAGCAGTCTTCATGTGAAGATCATATGACCTCTACAAGCTTCACGAGGACAGTGGCCCAATGTCTGGTGTTTTTTTTTTTTAACCTTTTTATTGGAGTATAATTGCTTTACAGTGCTGTGGTAGTTTTTGCTGTATAACAAAGTGAATCAGCTATATGTATGCATATATCTCCATATCCCCTCCCTCTTGTGCCTCCTATCTACTCTCCCTATCCCACCCCTCTAGGTGGTCACAAAGCACGGAGCTGACATGCCTGTGCCATGCAGCTGCTTCCCATAGCTATCTCTTTTACATTTGGTAGTGTATATATGTCAGTGCTACTCTCTCACGTCATCCCAGCTTACCCTTACCCCTCCACATGTCCTCAAGTCCATTCACTACATCTGCATCTTTATTCCTCTCCTGCCGCTAGATTCATCAGAACCATTTTTTTTTAGATTCCATATATATGTGTTAGCATATGGTATTTATTTTTCTCTTTCTGACTTCACTCTGTATAAGGGAGTCTGGGTCCATTCATTTCACTACAAATAACTCAATTTCGTTTCTTTTTATGGCTGAGTAATATTCCATTGTATACATGTGCCACATCTTCTTTATCCATTCATCTGTCGTTGGACACTTAGGTTGGTTCCATGTCCTGGCTATTGTAAATAGTGCTACAGTGAACACTTTGGTACATGTCTCTTTTTGAATTATGGTTTTCTCAGGGTATATGCCCAGTAGTGGTATTGCTGGGTAATATAGTAGTTCTATTTTTAGTTTTCTAAGGAACCTCCATACTGTTGTCCATAGTGGCTGTATAAACTTACAGTCACACCATCAGTGCAAGAGGGTTCCCTTTTCTCCACACCCTCTCCAGGCTTTATTGTTCATAGATTTTTTGATGATGGCCATTCTGACCGGTGTGAGGTGATACCTCATTGTGGTTTTGATTTTCATTTCTCTAATGATTAGTGATGTTGACCATCCTTTTCATGTGTTTGGCAATCTGTATATCTTATTTGGAGAAATGTCTATTTAGGTCTTCTGCCCATTTTTGGACTGGGTTTTTTTTTTTGATACTGAGCTGCATGAGCTGCTTGTATATTTTGGAGATTAATCCTTTGTCAGTTGCTTCGTTTGCAAATATTTGCTCCCATTCTGAGGTTGTCATTTCATCTTCTTTATGGTTTCCTTTGCTGTGCAAAAGCTTTTAAGTTTCATTAGGTCCCATTTGTTTGTTTTTATTTCCATTTCTCTAGGAGGTGGGTCAAAAAGGATCTTGCTGTGATTTATGTCATAGAGTGTTCTGCCTATGTTTTCCTCTAATAAGAGTTTTATAGTGTCTGGCCTTACATTAGGTCTATAATCCATTTTGAGTTTGTTTTTGTGTATGGTATTAGGAAGTGTTCTAATTTCATTCTTTTACATGTAGCTATCCAGTTTTCCCAGCACCACTTACTGAAGAGGCTGTCTTTTCTCCATTGCATATTCTTGCCTCCTTTATCAAAGATAAGATGACCATATGTGCATGGGTTTATCTCTGGGCTTTGTATCCTGTTCCATTGATGTACATTTCTGTTTTGGTGCCAGTACCATATTGTCTTGATTACTGTAGCTTTGTAGTATAGTTTGAAGTCCGGGAGCCTGATTCCTCCAGCTCCATTTTTCTTTCTGGAGATTACTTTGGCTATTCAGGATCTTTTGTGTTTCCGTACACATTGTGAAATTTTTTGTTCTAGTTCCGTGAAAAATGCCATTGGTGGTTTGATAGGGATTGCACTGAATCTCTAGATTGCTTTGGGTAGTATAGTCATTTTCACAGTGTTGATTCTTCCAATCCAAGAACATGGTATCTCTCTCCATCTGTTTGTATCATCATTAATTTCTTTCATCAGTGTGTTATAGTTTTCTGCATACAGGTCTTTTGTCTCCTTAGGTAGGTTTATTCCTAGGTATTTTATTCTTTTTGTTGCAATGGTAAATGAGAGTGTTTCCTCAGTTTCTCTTTCAGATTTTTCATCATTAGTGTATAGGGATGCCAGAGATTTCTGTGCATTAATTTTGTATCCTGCTACTTTACCAAATTCATTGATTAGCTCTAGTAGTTTTCTGGTAGCATCTTTAGGATTCTCTATGTATAGTATCGTGTCATCTGCAGACAGTGACAGTTCTACTTCTTTTCTGAGTTGGATTTTTTTTATTTCTTTTTCTTCTCTGATTGCTGTGGTGAAAACTTCCAAAACTTTGTTGAATAATAGCCGTGAGAGTGGGCAACCTTGTCTTGTTCCTGATCTTAGAAGAAATGGTTTCAGTTTTTCAGCATTGAGAACAATGTTGTCTGGGTTTGTCATATATGGCCTTTATTATGTTGAGGTAGTTTCCTTCTTTGCCTACTTTCTGGAGAGTTTTTTTCATAAATGGGTGTTGAATTTTGTGGAAAGCTTTTCCTGCATCTGTTGAGATTATCATGTGTTTTTTTCCTTCAATTTGTTAATATTGTGTATCACACTGATTTGCGTATATCAAAGAATCCTTGCATTCCTGGGATAAACCCAACTTGATCATGGTGTATGGTCCTTTTAATGTGCAGTTGGATTCTGTTTGCTAGTATTTTGTTGCAGATTATTGCATCTGTGTTCATCAGTGATATTGGCCTGTATAGTTTTCTTTTTTTGTGACATCTTTGTTTTTGGTATCAGGGTGATGGTGCCTCGTAGAATGAGTTCGGGAGTGTTCCTCCCTCTGTCCTATATTGGAAGAGTTTGAGAAGGGTAGGTATTAGCTCTTCTCTAAATGTTTGATAGAAATCACCTGTGAAGCCATCTGGTCCTGGCCTTTTCTTTGTTGGAAGATTTTTTTTTTATTTTTTTTTTATTTTTTTTTTTATTTTTATTTTTTTGCGGTATGCGGGCCTCTCACTGTTGTGGCCTCCCCCGTCGCGGAGCACAGGCTCCGGACGCGCAGGCTCCGGACGCGCAGGCTCAGCGGCCATGGCTCACGGGCCCAGCCGCTCCGCGGCATATGGGATCCTCCCAGACCGGGGCACGAACCCGTATCCCCTGCATCGGCAGGCGGACTCTCAACCACTTGCGCCACCAGGGAGGCCCTGTTGGAAGATTTTTAATCACATTTTCAATTTCAGTGCTTTTGATTGGTCTGTTCATATTTTCTATTTCTTCCTGTTTCAGTCTTGGAAGGTTGTACTTTTCTAAGAATTTGTACATTTCTTCCAGGTTCTCCATTTTATTGGCGTATAGAGTTGCTCGTAGTAATCTCTCATGATCCTTTGTATTTCTACAGTATCAGTTGTTACTTCTCCATTTTCATATCTATTTCTATTGATTTGAGTCTTCTCCCTTTTTTTCTTGATGAGTCTGGCTAATGGTTTATCAATTTTGTTTTTCTTCTCAAATAACCAGCTTTTAGTTTTATTGATCTTTGCTATCATTTCCTTCATTTCTTTTTCATTTATTTCTGATTGGATCTTTAGGATTTCTTTCCTTCTCTAACTTTGGGGTTTTTTTTGTTGTTCTTCTTCTTCTTTCTCTAATTGCTTTAGGTGTAAGGTTAGGTTGTTTATTTGAGATTTTTCTTGTTTCTTGAGGTAGCATTGTATTGCTGTAAACTTCCCTCTTAGAACCGCTTTCGCTGCATCCCATAGGTTTTGGTTCATCGTGTTTTCATTGTCATTTGTTTGTAGGTATTTTTTGATTTCCTCTTTGATCTCTTTGTTTTTTAGTAGCATATTGTTTAGCCTTCATGTGTTTTTATTTTTTACAGTTCTTTCCTGTAATTGATATCTAGTCTCATAGCGTTGTGGTTGGAAAAGATGCTTGATACGATTTCAATTTTCTTAAATTTACCGAGGCTTGATTTGTGACCCAAGATATGATCTATGCTGGAGAATATTCCATGAGCACTTGTGAAGAAATTGTATTCTGTTGTTTTTGGATAGAATTCCTATAAATATCAACTAAGTCCATCTTGTCTAATGTGTCATTTAAAGCTTGTGTTTCCTTATTTATTTTCTGTTTGGTTGATCTGTCCATTGGTGAAAGTCGGGTGTTAAAGTCCCCTACTCTTAATGTGTTACTGTCGATTTCCCCTTTTATGGCTGTCAGCATTTGCCTTCTGTATTGAGGTGCTCCTATGTTGGGTCCATAAATATTTACAATTGTTATATCTTCTTCTTGGATCGATCCCTTGATCATTATGTAGTGTCCTTCTTTGTCTCTTGTAATAGTCTTTATTTTAAAGTCTATTTTGTCTGATATGAGAATTGCTATTCCAGCTTTCTTTTGATTTCCATTTGCATGGAATATCTTTTTCCATCCCCTCACTTTCAGTCTGTATGTGTCCCTAGGTCTGAAGTGGGTCTCTTGTAGACAGCATATATATGGGTCTTGTTTTTGTATCCATTCAGCCAGTCTATGTCTTTTGGTTGGAGCATTTAATCCATTTACATTTAAGGTAATTATTGACATATATGTTCCTATTACCATTTTCTTAATTGTTTTGGGTTTGTTATCGTAGATCTTTTCCTTCTCTTGTGTTTCCTGCCTAGAGAAGTTCCTCTAGCATTTGTTGTAAGGCTGGTTTGGTGGTGCTGAATTCTCTTAACTTTTTGCTCATCTGTAAAGGTTTTAATTTCTCCATCGAATCTGAAAGAGATGCTTGTTAGGTAGAGTAATCTTGGTTTTAGGTTTTTCCCTTTCATCACTTTAGGTATATCATGCCACTGCCTTCTGGCTTGCAGAGTTTCTGCTAAAGATCAGCTGTTAACCTTATGGGAATTCCCTTGTATGTTATTTGTTGCTTTTCCCTTGCTGGTTTTAATATATTTTCTTTGTATTTAATTTTTGATAGTTTGATTAATATGTGTCTTGGCGTGTTTTTCCTTGGATTTATCCTGATGGGATTCTCTGTGCTTCCTGGACTTGATTTACTATTTCCTTTCCCATGTTAGGGAAGTTTTCAACTATAATCTTTTTAAATATTTTCTCAGACCCTTTCTTTTTCTCTTTTTCTTCTGGGACCCCTATAATTCGAATGTTGGTGCATTTAATGTGGTCCCAGAGGTCTCAGACCATCCTCAATTGTTTTCATTCTTTTTTCTTTTTTCTGCCGTGCAGCAGTTATTTCCATTATTTTCTCTTCCAGGTTACTTATCTGTTCTGCCTCAGATATTCTGCTGTTGATTCCTTCTAGAGAATTTTTAATTTCATTTTTTGTGTTGTTCAGCATTGTGTGCTCTTTAGTTCTTCTAGGTCCTTGTTAAACGTTTCTTGTATTTCCTTCATTCTTTTTCCAAGAGATTGGATCATGTTTACTATCATTATTCTGAATTCTTTTTCATGTAGACTGCCTGTTTCCTCTTCATTTGTTTGGTCTGGTGGGTTTTTACCTTGCTCCTTCATGTGCTGCATATTTCTCTGTCTTCTCTCTTTGTTTAACTTACTGTGTTTGGGGTCTCCTTTTCACAGGCTGCAGGTTCGTAGTTCCTGTTGGTTTTGGTGTCTGCCTCCAGTAGTGAGGTTGGTTCAGTGGCTTGTGAAGGCTTCCTGGTGGTGGGGACTGGTGCCTGTGTTCTGGTTGGTGGGGCTGGATCTTGTCTTTCTGGTGGACAGGGCTGCGTCCGGTGGTGTGTTTCAGGGTGTCTGTGAACTTGGTATGATTTTAGGCAGCTTCTCTGCTAATGGGTAGGGTTGCGTTCCTGTCTTGCTAGTTGTTTGTCATGGGGCATCCAGTACTGGATCTTGCTCGCCATTGGGTGGAGTTGGGTCTTAGTGTTGAGACGGAGATCTCTGGGAGAGCTCTCAGCGATTGATATTATGTGGGGCTGGGAGGTGTCTGGTGGTTCAATGTCCTGGATTTGGCTCTCCCACCTTGGAGGTTCAGGCCTGACACTCAGCCGGAATACTAGGACCCTGTTAGCTACACGGCTCAGAAGAAAAGGAAGAAGAAAAAGGAAGAAAAAAGTAAAATTTAAAAAAATATAGAAAAAATAAAAATAATAATAAAATTTTAAAAAATAAATTTTAAAACACTAAAAAAGGAAGAGAGCAACTAAACCAATAAACAAATCCACCAGTGATAACAAGCACTAAAAACTAAACTACGATAAACATAAAAATCAGAAACAAATCAGCCGCAGACCAAAAACCTCAAGTCTACAGTTGCTCCCAAGTCCACCGCCTCAATTTTGGGAACATTCGTTGTCTATTCAGGTATTCCACAGATGTAGGCTCATCAAGTTGATTGTGGGGATTTAATCCGCTGCTCCTGAGGCTGCTCGGAGAAATTTCCCTTTCTCTTCTTTGTTTGCACAGCTCCTGGGGTTCAGCTTTAGTTTTGGCCCTGCAGTCTGCATGTAGGTTGCCCTCAGGCATCTGTTCCCTTCCCAGACAGGAGGGGTTAAAACAGCGGCTGATTAGGCTTCTCTTGCTCTTTCAGGCTGGGGAGAGGGAGGGATACAGGTTATAATTGGAATGCGGGGCAGTCCTGCGGCGGTAGAAGCCAACGTGCCATTGCAACAGCCCAAGGCGCGCCATGTATTCTCTGAGGGAAGTTGTCCCTGGATCTCGGGACCCTGGCAGTGGCGGGCTGCGCAGGCTTGCAGAGGGTGGGGGTGGGGGTGGGTAATGACCTGTGCTTGCACACTGGATTCTTGGTGACAACGGCAGCAGCGTTAGCATTCCATGCCCGTCTCTGTGGTCTGAGCTGATAGCCGCAGCTCGCGTCCGTCTCTGGAGCTCACTTAGGCGGTGCTCTGCCTTTTCTGGGCACACAGGGAAGGAATCTTCTCGCGCATCCTGAAACAATGGTCTCTTGCCTCTTCAGCATGTCCAGACTTTTTCCCTGACTCCCTCCTGGCTAGTTGTGGTGCACTAGCCCCCTTCTGGCTGTCTTCACACAGCCAACCCCAGTCCACTCCCTGGGGTCTGACCTCCGAAGCCCGAGCCTCAGCTCCCAGCCCCCACCCGCCCCAGCAGGTGAGCAGACAGGCTGGTGAGTGCTGGTCGGCACAGATCCTTTGTGCGGGAATCTCTCCACTTTGCCCTCTGTACCCCTGTTGCTGCGCTCTCCTCCGTGGCTCCTAAGCTTCCCCCCTGCCCACCCGCTGTCTTCACCAGTGAAGGGGCTTCCTAGTGTGTGGAAACATTTCCTCCTTCACAGCTCCCTCCCAGAGGTGCAGGTCTTGTCCCTATTCTTTTGTCTCTGCTTTTTCTTTTTTCTTTTGCCCTACCCAGGTACGTGGGGATTTTTTTGCCCTTTGGGAAGTCTGAGGTCTTCTGCCAGTGTTCTGGCAGTAGGTGTTCTGTAGGAGTTGTTCCACATGTAGATGTATTTTTAATGTATTTGTGGGGAGGAAGGTATCTCCACATCTTACTGCTCTTCCATCTTGAAGGTCCTGTGTCTGTTGATTCCCATGTCTGTTTTATCAGTGAATATCAGAACCTAGTAGAGTGCTGTCAGTAATTTTTGTTGGATTAAAGGGGAAAAAAAAAGGATAAAGGCAAATGAAGTCATTTGTAGAGTTTAAGTACACGTGTACACACACACACACACACACACACACACACACGGATAGTGAAGAACCAAGAGGCAGGGCTTTGAAGATATACTTTCCTGACTTCACAGTACTCCAAGAGCCAACTCTGTCAAAGTGTTCATTTATATGTGGAGTTCTGCAACAGAGTTACATTATCCCTGTGGGTAAAATGAGACTGCTGGGCTGCCTAGTATCTAGCTCCCGGAAGACAAGGGCCCCAAAACTGTTTGTTCTGGGTGGTGTTGGGGAGAAGTATCATTACCATTTACTGACACCTTTGCCATCGAACTTCGGTATATACTGGGTAAGACCTTAAAATTCAAAGAAACCATAGCTTGAACATCACACACTTCTAACTGAGATAGATATGGATAAGGTCATAGAAGAACTGGGGAAGGAGTCTGAAAGCAGTGCCTACAACCACATGCACAAGAAGTGTGCTCTCTTTCCAGTGGTTGAAGTGGTTCCTGATCACAGTCCTCTATGTAGTCTCCCTTTTGTTTGTTGACTGATTAATGCAGTCTGAACTAACAGTGGAAAGAGCACTAGACTGGACATCAGAAGACTTTTATTCTGGTCCCAGTACTGCCACTTAATAGCTGTGTGATGTGGTGAGGTTGGGGGGTAAGAACTTGGGTCTCTCCTAAATTTAATCTCCTCTATAAAGGTAGGAGGTGAACTAGATGATCACAAAGGTAACATTTAGTTTTCTATTCAACAGCTATTTTAATATAATTTTTTGAGCACATATAATCTCAAGATTCCATTGTGCCTCAAAATTTTGACTCAGTGGACAAATTTTGAGAAAAATATAGTTTAACAAAATGGAATCAGGAAAGATATAGAAAATCTGAGTAGTCTTATTGTCAAGTTTACCACAGAGAAACTCCAAATCCAGATGGCTTTGTTAAGAAGTACTAGCAGAATTTTAAAGAAGAAATAACACCAACATTTCACAAACTCTTCCAGAGAATAAAAAAAGAGGGAACTCTCTTTATATGAAGCTAGTCTAATCTTGATAGCAAAACAGCAGGAGAGTTCTAAAAAGAATCAGAAGTCAGTCTCACTGAATGTAAGTGCAAAACTCCTAAACATAATATTAGTTGACTTTTTTGAGTTCACACATTTTTTTTATCAGAGACATTTTTATTTTCACATTGAGTCATTTTCTCCATTGCCTGGGCACACATCTAGACTATCAGCCTGCCTTGCATTGGAGTGGTCTTGTGACTGAGTTGGCCAATGGAACGTTAATAGAAGTGATTCATGCTACTTCCAGGCCTGATCTGTAAAATACCTTCCACATGATCATCATACTCTCTCTTCTCTGTTTGTCAGCCAGCTGCAGAGAATCCAGATGGGAACTCTTGAGATCTCATGTGGAACCAAAAGATAAATGACTGGGCTCTGAATAGTTTCACCTAAGGCTCTCTGAGATAAGAAACATCCTCATTAGCCTTTGTGTGAATAAGAAACTTTCATGGTGTTAGGCCACAGAGACTTGTGTTTGTTAAAGCATCTAACATCACTTATGCTAACTACTACAGAAATTAAATTCAGCAATATATAAAAGTCATACACATTATGACTAAGTTGGATTTATCCCAGGAATGCAGGGTTGACTTAACAGAGTATCCTGATATCATGGACTGGAAGTCTCAATATTGTATATGTCAGTGCTACATGAAAAAAAGTAAAGAGCTAGGCTGTTAGGTGACTTGCAATTAGGCTAAGGAATTTTGATTTTGTACTCTACATCTGTTATTTCAGGAGGGATGTAAGATGTATAAAACCACTAGGGTTCAGGGAGAAAATAATGGAAATTATATTTCATCCTAAGATATGGCATGTTAATATTTGAAAAGATTGACATTCATGCATATAATTTTTTCATTGTATGCATATATTGGGGGCTGTGTGTGAAATACGTTTACAGATGGGGTGGATAATCTAGAAGGTTTAGAGGCTACTGCTTTTAGATCACAGAGAGCCATCAAAGATGTAAAACAAGGGTGACAAGTACAAAGTGGTATTGAGGAGAACTGAATCTGTAACAATTTAAGGGACAAATTAGAAGAGAGAGAAAAGTGAAGGAGGATATATAGTCAGTGGAAATGGAAATAATAACGTACAAAATTTGGAATTTCATGTTAATGTGGGGAGAGAACAAAGAGTGAACAGCAAGATTGCTTGCTGTGTTGACTAGAATAGCTAAGTCCAAAAAGGGGATCTATTTAATAAAAGATAATGAGTTCCATCTTGGTTAAATTGAAATAGAGATATTAGCCAAATATCCAAATGGAAATGTACAGTTGTCAGTTGGGACTGTAGGTCTTCAAAGTTGCAGATTAGATTTGGAAGAAGGTGTAAAATCATTACTGTCATTCAACTATAAAGTAAACGTGTCAAATATTTTAATTAATTAACTAATGAGTGAACCAGTAAGATGTCACAGCCAGTTCAAAGAAGAACTGAGAATACCACACATCAGTAAAGAATGCTGAAATGAATTTTTTGGGTTGGCCAAAAAGTTCGTTCCGGTTTTTCTATAAGATGTGATGGAAAAACCCGAACGAACTTTTTGGCCAACCCAATACACGGGGAAGCAAAAATCGGTCAGTATCCACAATGTGATCATCAGTGACATTCCACAGAAAACAATTTCTATGAACAGGAATTATTTGTAGTTACTGTGAGTTTTCTGATAGTTTTAAACTGATATCCATCTCTACAGAATTGTAAAATAACCTAGTCAAAGAATAAAGATGGATATAACCTAAATGGAAGTTCTAGCCAGGATACCCACTAAATTTCAGTTTTTTAATGTTTTTCCTTAAGTTGGTATGGAAATCTTAAATTTAAGAGCCTTTCTACATATGAGGTCTTTAATCAGTAGGTAGAAGTCTTTGAGTTACTCTTCATTTGGGTAAAACTGATGTAATTAATACCAAAACCAAAAAGAAAACATCCTCTTACTTGTAAGTTTAATTTGGGCGTATCCAGCTCAGAAAGTTTAGATGTCATGTAGGGATCCCTTCTCCCTGGAAATGCTTACAGGCAAAACACTACCTACTCTTTTCCCCAACAGCTTGAATTTTACTTCGGAACTCGTTAGCTTCAGATGGAGAGGAACCCTGTTTCAAGAGATTGTGGGGTTTGCAGTTTTAGATGGTTATACTCTTAATACTGTGATGTGAATAATATTTCATTTATGAATTGTCACAAAAATTAAGGATTATTGTCCTTCTTGAAGAGAATTGAAAGGTCATAATCCTTCTCTGATCATATTTCCTTAATTTTTGATACCATAATAAATTAGTACAGATTATTAATCAGACAATTAAATATTTTCAAAAATTTTAAATAACAAACAACATATTGCTTTTTTCTTTTAAAAACCGGTACGCAATCCAATACTAAGTTCTAACAAGAGCAGACTCTTTTCCTCTGAGTTTGGATCTGCTATGAATCACGAGTCAAGGGTGGTTTCACTCTTAGAACTGTTAAAACAATTTTTTTTCAGAAAAGGTAAAATCATGATTCTTAGGCAGCTATAAAATGAACATGAGTCAAAACTTTTAACTCATTAATTACTCAGGGAACAAGAAAAAAATGTTGCAACTGGTTAAAGGTAAATCCAAAGATGAGAGAAATGCATAAGCCCATCAAGAAGGCAAAATGAATTTTCTTCATAGGTGCAAAATTGACATCTTCCACAGTGAGGAAAGAGGGCAGTTGAAACCTCCTTCAGACAGAATCTATTTGCATGTCTATAAGCACTAATTATTTGCATTACTATCAGCTTTCTATAAATAAACTTCTATCTACAGAGTTGTAAAACAGCTTGAAGACAGGCACAAACCACAAAGAATCAGATAACCTGGGAGGATGTGTCCTAACAGATGCATTGTTTTAGATTAAAGACACTTAGCAATTATTTTTTGATCCATTTAAAATTTTTTCACCATTTGTCTCTACATAACTAATGTTGAAGGTAAATGTTAGCTAAGGGCATTCATTATTTAAAACCTACGTAAAATTTCCCAAAATCACAAAAAGAAAGTCTATTAAAATCATAATAGAGTTTAACTTTGTTGTGACAAGTAGAATTGTTTGTGTTTTTAAAGGTGTTTAACTGACCCTCCAAAAATAAAATTTCTGTTTTCTATAGAAATGGACTAATGAAAATTGTAGGTATACTGATTTTATCATTTCATGTAAGTAATCTTGCTAGTTAGAATCTTTAAACATGTTTGGAACACTCATATGAAGGACACAGAACAGGTTGTATCAAGTCAGCTTAAACTGATTAATAATTTAATAGTTCATCACCACTGGTCCCTTTAGCAATTCATAATCTGTGTTTCAGAATACAGTTATTTAAGAAAAGCAACTGGGATACGTCAACTTAAATGGTATACGCCCCTGAAATATGAAATTATTTTGGCACAATGGAGTTTCCCCCTTAAGTTTGCCATAATGGCACTGAAAAACTGTCAATCACATGTACAAGAATAAAGTACTTTTAAAGTCCTGTTTATTTAAGAGTGGAACATTATAATCATCAGTAATAGCTATAGAGAGTGCACAGTGCTAGTACTCTTGAATATTTTCCCACTTAAAAGCAGATTCCTCCTTAGTGGTGACCTTTCAGACTGTTTTCTTCATTGAGCAAGTGTTTTTATTGTGGCTAACTTGAAGCACATAAGAAAACTGAAGCTAGCCTGTTTCTTACATGCCTCGCCTGGCTTTGTTAATAGATACAGCATTCCACTTGTTAGTACCAGTGACACAGGAGAAACTTTTGCTATTATGCTATGTGGTAAGATAAAGAAGACAGAAAAAGTCTTTTTATGGTAGTTGGGTCCTCAAAACAACTCTTCATATTCTAGTGATAAGTAGACACAAGTTGGATATCCAACAGAGGTACATTAGCTTGTTATCTGCAGAGCTGATACAGCCTCTTAAATTCTCTCACAATGACAGGAACCCCCTCTAAAGTGAAGACTTGCAGAGCTGGAGATACCAGAGCGCTATTCTTCCTCTTGGGTACAAGTAGAGTTAACCCTACTGTTGTAGGATAAAAATTTTGTGTAATTACTAAACAAAGGCCATATTCTTTTTCTTCTGTAATTTAAAAATGTTCAGAGACCATACTTGGTGATTGCTATTAGTGGAAGAGCAAGGCTGTGAATTACTTAGTCTTAAGATATATGAATATGAGGGGAAAATATCCAGAGATTTCAGGCTAGAATAAATCAACTTCATGATAAAATCTGTGTGTAGGCGACTACTATATTTGTTCTGTTTCTAGAGCTGTGTTGGTTATAAGAGTTCACCGTGTTCCAGTATTCTGAGTGTTAACATCTTCATTGCTGATAGCAAGTTGCAGAGCTTTGGCAAGCAGAACTTGCTACTATGAATGGGGGAGGATACATGTCCACCTTTTAGTTCTAAACAACAGGACCTTTTATGGCTAAGTACACATAAAAGTTCATGTGATTACTTAGACCCACAGAACTTAGAGCCATGGGGCTGATACTGGGGAAATAGGTGTAGTGTTTGCTATATGCTCATGTTTAGTGATTGTGTTGTGGTGGGAGTTTCAGGCATTGTGTATGGGATTCCTAGTGCATGCCAAGCAATTTGAGAAGCTAACACAGCTATACCACTGATTTCTTATGATCCTTTAAGCATACAAAAAAAAATCGAGTAAAGTGAAATTTTAAAACAGATTTCAGAGAAATAAAGAAAAAATTCTCAAATCTTAATGTATTGTGTGTTTATGTTCTTTCAAGAAAAAAAGGAGTAAAATAGCATTCATAATTATTGTAAATCATGTATTAAAGGATACCAAGATCTATTATTATGAATTAATTTAAAATATACCTTAAATCTAATATAAATAATCATTTATAAATGCACTCATCTAGTACTAATCTATTGTTCGAATATTTCTTAACCTAAGTAGGTAGGCTTACTTGAAGAATTTTAACTTCCTAAAACTCCTCTGTGGTTGGCTGGAAAATCAGCAAGTCTCAAAGCTATCTAAGTTGTTGAACCCCAAAATTCTACTTTAAAATAAGACCCATCAGGATTTTTAAAAATTTAGACAGTATGTAAGTGAATTAATATTCTATAGATTATCATGCCCTTGGTTTTAAGTGTATTCTTTTAAATACTAAACAAGTCATTTTGTGATGATTTTAATTAAAAAGATTAAAACTCAGAAAACCAACTGTTCATTATATTTGTACCCCAAAGTAAGAAGAAAGGAAAAGAGTCAATATGGTCCAGGGGATACTTTGATAACACTCAAGAAAATTCTCCAGAAAGTCAATTCAGTGGACTAAATCAATCCATGAAGGCACTCTGTAGAAAGAGCTAGCAAAGTGTGGAAAAGATCATGCTGAATTAGTTTTTTTTACAAAATTTAAAGATATGTGAAGTCACTAACGATACGTACATTCTACGTAGGAAAGAGTCATTACTGTCATATGTAAATAAGTATTTGAGTATTTATACTTCAGAGTTATGTAGCAAAATCACAGTATTTAAGAACAAATTAGGAATGAAATTATTGGGATATTGAGCCTATTCTTTCTGATGAATGGGATAAACTCTCAGGCAGAAAGGAATGTCAGTAGATGAAGTTGCTGAAATGTTCATTTTATAAAGGTAACTTTATATATATATATATATCATGATATATTTGTATTTCGGGGTCTCACACTCATTGATCCTATCAGATATGTTGATCAGGCTGTAATCAGATTTGGATTGTAACTGTCAGAGCAGTGAGTAACTTAGTATTCTCTAGGAAGTTTGGAAAGGAAGAATCCAAATATATAAATATTCCTTTTCTCTTAATGTATAATGGGAACATAATTTTGCTTATGTCTAAGGTTTACTTTATTTGAAGACTTAGAGTGCATTGTGATCATTTAAAACCATTTCAGTGGCTCTTGTATTACCCAGTTCGTTCAGTCTGTGCTCTCATAGTAGATTTTACAAAAAAAACTCATGGCAAGTTAGTATCATTTGTGTGTGAATTTTCCAATTGTATTTCAGACTTTAAGAAAGAAAGGCCTTAATGGTTGTGAGAGCCCTGATGCTGACGATTACTTTGAGCACAGTCCACTCTCGGAGGACAGATTCAGCAAACTAAATGAAGATAGTGATTTTATTTTCAAACGAGGCCCTGTAAGTACTTTTACTTTACCTCTACTTTTTATTTGTTGATCCTTTTTGTTAACTTCATTATTTAGGCTCTGAACAAGAAGGAACACAGAGGGTGCGACAGCCCAGACCCTGATACTTCCTATGTGCTAACTCCACATACAGAAGAAAAATATAAAAAAATTAATGAGGAATTTGATAATATGATGCGGAATCATAAAATCGCAGTGAGTACTAAAGTATGGTTTGTGCTCTTATCTTGTGCATGAAGAGATTGACAACACATCTTGTTTATTTTCATAGCGGGTGATGACAGCAGTAAGTAGAAGGGGGAAAAAGTATTTTATTAATTTCTTTTGGTTTTATAGAACTTCAGAATAAAATTGCATAAATCTTACAATGGTACATCTTCAGTCTTCAGTGTCTTAAACATAGAAGTGAAGAGAAAACATCCTAATCCAGGCTCTGCTGCTTACTATCCCCATGTCTTTGGATAGGGCACCTAAACATACTGGATTCCAATTTCCTCATCTGTAAAGTGAGTGAGTTGGCTCACATAGTTTTTTAAGGTCCCTTCCAGGTTTAAATTTCCATGATTTTAAATATAGGGTGCATATGAGACTTCCTCTCCCTCCGATGACTTTTAAAATATTACATGTACTTATTAAGTAGATGTTGAGACTATAAAATATAAAATGGCTGGATTTATTATAAAATGTGGTGTTTCAAAATTATTTTTAATTATTTTATACAGTTGCTGTAATAGTAGCTTACTATTTGGCTCTTTGTTAATGTCCCAAAACAATTGGGTGACAGTACCTCCAAATTCCTATTCTTTTCTTAACGCTGTAGATATTGAGGAAGAGAGCCTTGGCTCGATTTTAATTTAAGGAAGCAGTGTTCTTAAACTGGTTACAAAACAAATAGTTGGTTTAAAATTTTTCCATGCTAACACATTTAACCGTAGTGAAACAGTACTTCTTTGAGTTCATACTCCTTTGATAGTTCTTCAGAGAGTTCTCATTGAAGCACCATTGGCAAGAGCTGCTTAAGACAGTTATTCTGGATACATATCCAGAATACTACAAATGTGTTGTAGGCTTTGTGGAACAAATTGGTTCCAATGCTGATATTTCTTTCATTACCAGAGTTAGTTCTCTTAAAACTGTGCCCTAAAGTATGCATCATGGATTATTTCTTCAAAGTAGTCCTATGCTATAAGAAGAAGCCCATGGAAAACAGATTTAAGGAGGTATTTTTTGTGCTAATACCATTCTTAAGAAGCAAAACAACAGAAAAAAAAAATCCCTTTTGAACTCATACGGATGTTGGTGACCTTGCAGTTAATGTTAAGCTGCAAAAACATTGTTTAAGTAAAATTGCTTTACCTTTGAAAACATTTTATCATGTATCCATTGTTTTATACTTTCTAATGAGTTATTTTCTACCTGAAATAAACTATTGAATAAAGTACATAATTATTTACATTCTTTCAACTTTGAATTAGCAGTGTTACCTTACTTTGCAAATCACTGTTTTAAGATGTAGGGAGAGTAAAGTTTTCTATTTTCTCTCACTTTAAATTATAAAGAGGATTGTTATTTATCATGATTAACAAGTATAAGTGGTCTATGGAGGAAATAAATGCAAGAGGAAAATAGAAAATATTTTTAAGGGACTATGGAATATTTTGGAGGGAAATAAAATAACAATATTTGTAATTTAATCTTTATACAGTTTAAAGATAACTTGTCAGTAGTTAATTTTGTTTAGGGTTTTTTTTTTGCATTTTTATTACACTCATTGCATTGTGTTATATGTGTAACGTGGGGTTTTTTGTGTTTTTTTTTGTTTTTTTTAGTTTTGTCCATTAAGAATGTTAGTGAATTAAATCAGACCAGGGCAAACTTGATGTATGAAGTTTATAATATATGTACATATGTTTCCCCTTTTGTTATATTTGGAATCTCCCAATAGAAATGTAATGTTACTAAACTGATTTACATTTAAGTGCTAATTTATGCTTTCTTGGTAACAATGATGTATTTTATAATGTGTAAACTTGACAACACAACTTTAATATCAGGTTCTGACCTCTCATTTTCATCTCTGAATATTTGAAATACATAATATATACATTATACTAGTACATATGTATTAATATATAAAAAATGGAAATTGGAAATGTTCATGTTAAACATTCTCATGTCCAAATATAATTGTAAAGAAAATAGCTTAAACCTGCAAATTGATTTAGTAAGAACCTATCCCCATCCTCTGCTTTTAGTAACTAGTGTTACCTTATCAAATTAAAGTTCGTAAGTTATTAAATTTAATATTGATGAAAATGAAACTAATAGTTTTCTCTTCCTTTTTCTTGATTTACAGCCCGGTTTGCCACCTCAAAACTTCTCAATGTCTGTCACAGTCCCTGTGACCAGCCCTAGCGCTTTGTCCTACACTAACCCAGGGAGTTCACTTGTGTCCCCGTCTTTGGCAGCCAGCTCAACATTAGGAGATTCAAACATGCTCTCTCCACCTCAAGCCACATTACATAGAAATGTATCCCCTGGAGCCCCTCAGAGACCACCAAGTACTGGCAGTGCAGGTATGTCCTGATATTTATTCTTCCCGATTCTTTAAAAGAAAGAAAAAACTAATTGCTAACATAAACAGTTTCTTATTCTGCTACTCTTAATTTTATTGCTTTGATGAGCAAGAGTCACTACTACATAATTGCCTCCATTTTAAAGTATTATTTTGAAAATCTGTGGCTCTAGCCTTGTACTAGTCTTTGTGGAACAAATAAAGCTTTCCTTATCCTGGGAAAGCTTTCCTTATCATGGGAAAGCCATACTAGACAGGCGGAAAATTTATTTAAGATATCATAGGCAAAGGTTTAAAATTGAGTATGAGCCATTCATGTTAAAAATGTGGAGAGATGACTCACCTGATTGGAGTTAGAGCGTTTTCTCCATCTCCCCCTGTCTGATTTGTTCATTAATTCAGCAGAAATTTTCGGTGTATTTACTGCATCACTGCGTGTAATGCAGTGTCTCCTCTCCCATTATTCCTAGATTTTATAGCACTCCATTAGCACTCTCCCCATTCTTATCAATATGCACCATTTGGTATTGATGCACAAGAAGGCAGATGTGTCCAGAACTTGATAGGCGAGTGACTGTATATTTGACTACATCATATTACACGTTAACACCAAATTCAAACTGGGCTAGTTTTTATTTTTGTGTTTTTTAGGAATGGAGTGAGAGTTACCTCTGTTCAATTCCTTGTTATTCAGATAAGGAGAGCCAATTCACATTCCCTCTCTCCTCTCTCTAATGTTGTTAGGTGGGATGTTGAGCACTTCAGACCTCACAGTGCCAAATGGAGCTGGAAGCAGCCCAGTGGGTGAGTGAATTCCTACTGTTTTACTTTGTAGGCATCTGTCCTATCTGAGATAAAAGGAATATTTTCCCTCAAACAAGGCCTTCTACCAAATGAAGAGGAAAATATGGGGATATATGACTAGAGTAGACATGTCCCTTTGCGCTTTGTTTAATTAGTGCTTTCACTAATTAATACTTAACATTTTTTCATATCCCCATGTTATTCCTCATACCTTGGCCCTACGTTCAGTTACTCATTCATTCAATAAATATTTATTGAGTGCCTCCTTCATAGCAGACATTGTTCTTTTCTAAAGACTAAATTGCCTTAATACGATTTTTACATCAAGACAGTTTCTTAAGGAGAAGCTTTCTGTGTCATCTGTCCTTACCAGAGTTAGACTGTTAGCAGACTGCTATATCTTACAGTTGTGAGAAATGTTTTCAGAGAAATTGCAATAGGAAGAAACGGTGGGCCTACTTCTAGAGACACAAAGAGAATTGAGAAGTTTGTCTCTGAAGGATCTGTTTTGGTAGTCACATGTAGAGCATTCACATTTTGTCGTGGTTGCTGCCAGATTGGCTCTTTTGCTTTGGGACCCCTGCCAAGATGACTAGCAGTTTAAACATGTCATAAATGTGTCTGTCTGCCTAGCCCTGAAGTGCTAGTAAAGATAGATTGTGATCTTAACATTACAAAAACATGGCATGTATGTCAAAGAGTCACAAGAATAACTGTATCCCTTTGGATTACCATCACATTTAGTCGTCTTGGTCTCTTCATCTGTGATAATCACAGTTATCATCATTTTTATCTGAAAACAAGGGCAGGAATTCCCTCCCTGCTTCTAGCTATTGTGTGTTCAAAGAGACATCTGAAAACAGATCACTTATAGGAAAAATTCCCTATTACATATATTCAACCCATTTATTCCAAAAATATGAGGAGCTTCTGCCTTAAGAAAATTTTAGAGATGATTGAATAATTTAAAATGATGAGAAAGAAATAAATGGACATTATTGAGTGAGACAAGTTACAAAACATTTAGTGACCTAAAGTAGGAATAAATATCTAATTGTATCTGTCACTGTATTAATTGCTGTTTTAATGGAATTAAACAGATAAGACCTGTTGTGGGATATTTTATTAACAGATAATTAAATGTGGAAAAATTCATAAAGGTCTTACCAGTTATACATTAGTACTGCTATCCTTGTATGTGTATTTACTAATATTTATAGTTTATTTCTTTTCAGCTCTATTTTAGTTGTTTGTGTGCCCATATACTCTTTTTATATTGCATTTTCCCATATGCTTTTTTTAAAATATTTTGTTTTGGCTGCATTGGGTCTTCGTTGCTGCGTGTGGGCTTTCTCTAGTTGCAGTGAGTGGGGGCCACTCTTCGTTGTGGTGCGCAGGCTTCTCATTGCAGTGGCTTCTCTTGTTGCGGAGCATGGGCTCTAGGGGCGCGGGCTTCAGTAGTTGCAGCACACGGCCTTAGTAGTTGCGGCACGCGCGCCCTAGAGTGCATGGGCTTCAGTAGTTGTGGCGTGTTGGCTCAGTTGTTGTGGCTCTAGGGCACGTGGGCTTCAGTAGTTGTGGCTCGTGGGTTCTAGAGCACAGGCTCAGTAGTTGTGGTGCACGGGCTTAGTTGCTCCACACCCTGTGGGATCTTCCCAGACCAAGGATTGAACCTGTGTCCCCTGCATTGGCAGGCAGATTCTTAACCACTGCGCCACCAGGAAAGTCCCTTCCCGTATGCTTTTATTCTTCCAGCACTATGCATCTTGCTCTCCCTTCTGCTTTGCACCCTGGTTATGGCTGGAATTAATCATTTCTGTTTTATTTAATGTTAATTTTGACTAGCTCTTGGTGTTATTTCCAAAGTTATTTTTATTTAATGGGGTTTAACTATTTGAAGATTTCTAATGTGTTTTCCCTTTGCCTTTATTTTTTTTTCATACCTCTGGCTTGATAAAAATGGCTCTTCCTCCTATCAAACAAGTGTTTCAGTTCTCTTTTTGTTCTTTTTTGGATTTTGTACTCTCCACACTTCCCTAAAGCTTTTATACTATTCTTTCTTATCTGCCGTGCAACTATAAATCTAGACTTTGTCTTTACTCAATTTTCTGTGTTCCCTTTGGTAATTGCAGACTCAGACTTTGTCATCATCCTAATTTGACCTTCTACATATAATCTAATCCTGTTGCTTTTATTTCTTTTTTTAAATTCATCTTTCTTCATTTGTAAGCTTCCTTCCCCCCTTTCTAGACCCTCAGGTCTGGAAGGTCACATTAGTCACACTCCTCAGATCATGGCACATATTCAATGGTTTGCACAAAACATCTCTCAGAATGTTACTCACTTTTCCCTTTATACCTCTATTCCACTCCCATTCCCTTCCTCTCCCCGCACCCTCCATTCCCCAGTCATAGACAACCATTTTAATATGTTTAGTGCTAATAGTGTTAATAATCACATTAATGATCATGATTAGTGAACATGAATTTTTATAAAAATTTAAGATTCAAGTAAGTATTAAAATATTTAAGTGCTTAGTGAGTTACTTAAAACTCTATTTCTATTACTGCATACATACAGAGATAAATCTATTTCTTTTTTTTTAACACCTTTATTGGAGTATAATTGCTTTACAATGGTGTGTTACTTTCTGCTTTATAACAAAGTGAATCAATTACACATAATAAATATGTTCCCATATCTCTTCCCTCTTGTGCCTCCCTCCCTATCCCACCCCTCTAAGTGGTCACAAACCACCTAGCTGATCTCCCTGTGCTGTGCGGCTGCTTCCCACTAGCTATCTATTTTACGTTTGGTAGTGTATATATGTCCATGCCACTCTCTCACTTTGTCACAGCTTACCCTTCCCGCTCCCCATATCCTCAAGTCCATTCTCTAGTAGGTCTGTGTCTTTATTCCCGTCTTACCCCTAGGTTCTTCGTGACCTTTTTTTTCCCTTAGATTCCATATATATGTGTTAGCATACGGTATTTGTTTTTCTCTTTCTGACTTACTTCACTCTGTATGACAGACTCTAGGTCCATCCACCTCACTACAAATAACTCAATTTCGTTTCTTTTCATGGCTGAGTAATATTCCATTGTATATATGTGCCACATCTTCTTTATCCATTCATCTGTTGATGGACACTTAGGTTGCTTCCATGTCCTGGCTATTGTAAATAGAGCTGCAATGAACATTTTGGTACATGACTCTTTTTGAATTATGGTTTTCTCAGGGTATATGCCCAGTAGTGGGATTGCTGGGTCGTATGGTAGTTCTGTGATAAATCTATTTCTCGTAACAATCTTATAACACAATATAACCTCAGACTTATATCAAGATTGAATATCTTGATTCTTCACTGATTCATACTCTTATATACCTATTTAACCTGTGCTAGATGTAATTCTCCTTGTTTGGATTATATCCTAGATGACATTTTTGTTATAACTGCTTTTTAACATGTGCCACCTCAGAATTCAGTTTCAACTAACTAGACATCGTGTATCACTTAATTCAGATACCAAGTGGAAGTAATTGTTTTTGTGTAGTACTTACAGCATGCATGGGTTTAAAGTTTTTCTTGCTGTAAATTTTCCTCCCCGCTCCAAAATAAATGGTCTGTCATAGGTATTTTAGAAGTGGGGTTTTTTGTTTGTTTGTTTGTTTGTTTTGGCTGCATTGGGGCTTCATGCTGCACGCGGGCTTTCTCTAGTTGCAGCGAACGGCAGCCACTCTTGGATGTGGTGCATGGGCCTCTCATTGCAGTGGCCTCTCCTGTTGCGGAGCATGGGCTCCAGGCGTGCCGGACTCAGTAGTTGTGGCACATGGCCTAGTTGCTCCGTGGCATATGGGATCCTCCCGGACCAGTGTTATTTTTTTGCGAAGAAGGTTAAATAATGTATTTTAGCCCATTTTCAACAATGGTGCCATTTTGGTTTAGTAGTTTGGAAAAATAGTTTAAACTCAATTTTATGCCTAAAATCTTTATGAATGAAAAGATTAAACATTTTTAAATTCCCATAGAAATTTAGAAGAAAATATATTAAGAGCTGTGGATATGATTTCTTATCTACATTTTTCAAAGTATGTTTCCTGGAACCATATGAAAAGAAGGACTTACCTATGTGTTTGGCAAACCTTGTGCTAAATAAAACTAAACCAGTTTCTTTACTGGAGGACTTACCAGAGCCTTTAAAATGCTAACCTGTTTTGTGAATCTTTAAACATATGGTTACTCAAAGCTATTTCACAGTAGAACCCTTCATTTTTATTTTCCTCATGAAAAAGCATCTTTCAGAATTAGTGTCATATAAAACATATTTTGGGAAAGACAGGTCATTTGGGCAGACTTGGTCATTTGGACCAACTCTTTTTCTGAGGACAACTAGAAATCCTAGGCAGAGTATTTTTTAAAATCTGCTTGAAAGCATTTCAGAGCTAATAAGATAATGAGGAATTACTGGCTCAAGATCCAGGGAATGACAAAGACAGAGACTCAGAGAGGTGAACCCAGCATTTATGGCTGCTTTTCCTAGGTGGTAGTGGCCACTTCCACAGTGGATTGCTTAAAGAAGCTGAGTATAATAGCCTCAGAGACATAGGGAGACAGAGGGATCAAAGTTCAGGGCCCACAGAGAACTGGGAGGGCCTAGTATATTCTTCTCACTTTGGATTGAGTCCCCAAAAGGCTGGACCCTAGAAGTAGCATGAATCAGAGGTTATCAGTCCCTCATAGTAGATACATCTCCTATTTGCATCATCCCACTTCTTGAAGTTAGATTGTGGTGATATATTGTTAGGGTCCCCAGGATGCCTGGGAAGGCAAATACTCTTTAGAAAAATAATATAAGGGTAAAACACCATCCCAGGCCTTATTATTTGTACTTGACATACCAGCAGATTACTAACTAGGCACAGTCAGGAGCAGTACAACATAAATGAAAGCCTGCAGAAAAAAATGGACAGTAGAACCTGCCTCCTGGGAACTCCAGAACTTGGAGTTATTAGGCACAGACTTTGACTTTAACATAACAATATTTACTGTACCAGGAAGATACAAAAATAGATTAAGAATTTTGGCAGAGAACTGGAAACTTTAAAAATTGACATTTTAGACTAAAAAAAGTAATAGTATTAAGAACTGACTGGATGGGTTTAATAAATTAGACAAAGCAAAAGTGAGAATTGGTGAACTAAAAGATAGGAACAATATTCAGAATTTTTGAGACATAAAAGAATGGGTAATTCAAAAGAAGAGTAAGACCTAAAGGATACAGCGAGAAGGTCTAACATACTTAAAATTGGAGTCCCAGAGGCAAAAAGAGAGAAAATTGGCCAGAAGTGGTATTTGAAGAGATAATCACAGAATTTTCTAAACCTGACAAAACACATCAAGCCATAGATTCAAGAAGCCCTTTAGAACCCATGTGGGATACAGGTAAAGCTGTGCTTTAAGAGAAATTTAAGTCTTAATGTGCATGAGGACACAGACATTTCACTAAAGAAGCTATCCAGGTGTCTAATAAATGTGTGAAAAGATGCTTGATTCAGTAATCAAGGAAATGCAAAATTAAAACCACAGACAGCATTAGGTACCCACCAGAATGGCTAAAGCAAAATAGATAATACCAGGTGTTAACAAGGATATGGAAAAGCTCAAACTCTCATACACTGATGATGGCAGTACAGATTGGTGCAGTCATTTTGACATTATCTACTAAAGTTGTAAATATGTGTATTCCATGACCCAGCATTTTCTCTCATACTTATATGCTAGAGAAATGCATATATGCACCATGAGCACCAAGAGATATGTAAAAGAATGTGCGTGGCATTATTTGTTACAGCCAGCATGTAGAAATAATTCAGATTTCTGTCAGTAGTAGAGTGGATGAATATGTGATAGTACCTTTATGTGAAGTAATACTGTACTGCAATGAAAATGAAGGAACTATAGCAGTAATCAACAACATGGATGAATTTCACCAAATACAAATGAAAGAAGATAGATGCCAATACTAAATGATTCTATCTACATAAAGTTTGAAAAGCAGATGAGCAAAGCTATACTTTTAAGGATGTCTGTGTAGGTAGATGGTAAAACTATAAAAAACATGAAGTTACTGTAAAAGTCATGATATATGCCACTTTGGTAGGTGGAACAATAGGAGTATTTTGGGGGCCCAGTTATAGAAACTAGCAATATTCTTTGGGGTTCTGGGCCTCCCTGGTGGCGCAGTGGTTGAGAGTCCGCCTGCCGATGCAGGGGACGCGGGTTCGTGCCCCGGTCCCGGAGGATCCCACATGCCGCGGAGCGGCTGGGCCCGCGAGCCATGGCCGCGGGGCCTGTGTGTCCGGAGCCTGTGCTCCGCAACGGGAGAGGCCACAGCAGTGAGAGGCCCGCGTACAGAAAAAAAAAAAAAAAAATTCTTTGGGGTTCTATGGTTACATGGTTCATATGATAAATCCTTGATCTTTTAAGTTTTTGTTTTGTACACCTTTCTGTATATGTATTATATTAAAAGTTTTTAAAATAAATATAATACTTTGATATAAAAAAGTAATTATAATCACAAATGTGGAGGCACTTTTAAAACTATGAGAATGTAATGTACATTGTAGTTATACTATTAATTCTGAAATCTAGAGAGAAAAAAGTTCACACACACATACATTCACACTCACAAAGATTTGGCAGCCTTTTGAATCTTTGAACATTATTGTCTGCATTGGCAGCTAGATATGCAGCTTCATCTTGAGATCATGAAGCGAGTCAGTATAAAAGGACAGACCAACAAGCTGAGGATGGCAAAGTGGAAAGCTGGAAAGACTGTGGGTCCTCTGTGTTGAGCTGTTGAAGGCGCTGAGCCTGCAACCACTTTTCCCCAAGTTTTATGTGAGATAATAGATTTTTCTCATTCTTAAGAGAAAAAGTGAAATAAAATACAGGCCACATCTAGGGGAATATTTGATAAATGAATAGGCATTTAATGTACTTAAATGTACAATCCAAAAAAGAAACCCAACTAGTATTTTAAAAATTGAAAAGCATGTTCATCGTTGATAGTAATCATGAGATTCCAATAAAAATGCAAAAAAAAAACAACCCCACCTAGTAATTGCCAACTATTACCACTTTTTGTTGTGACATGGAAAGCTGATGAAGGTGGGTGAAACTGATGATCTAGTTATGTGTTTATGGAATTGGAAATTAGTAACAGTCGTTCTGGAAAGTTTTTGACAAGATGTTTCAGTAGTCATAAAAACCTGTTTTCCTCTAAGCCTAGTAATCCCATTTTTAGGAATCTCTCCTAAAGAAATCAATCAGACTATGTAAAGGTTCACTGCAACTTTATTTATAGTAGGGAATACTAGGAAAATATCAACATATTCAACAGTATAAAAATAAAGTAAATTAAAAATTTCAACTGAATTCCAATTTTTAGTTGATTTAAAACTATGCAAAAAATATACACATGGAAGATAAAAGGAGAAGAAATCCAAAATGATTATAATAGTTATGTTAGAATAGTGGAAGTATGTGATTTCCCTCCTGTTTTCTAGTTTCTGAACTTTCTGTGATGCTATATTGATATGGTACATCTATAGTCATAAAATTATTATAGTAAATTAGAGCATTCATTTGTTCTTTTCCTTGTAAAGTGATTTTTTGTATTTTATCTATGTTATTGTCCAAATAAAACCTGCTAGTTTTGTATGTATTGTAAATTGTATATATCTTTCATGGAGGCAATCTGCTTATTGCTTATGGTTTACTAGGTAAATTTCTCTACTGAGAATTTACATTTAATACTCAGATAATACTGTAATTCAGATGACTTTGGGAACTCTTTTTAACTTTGGGCCTCTTTTCAAAGATCAAGCATAATGTAAAATTGCCCAAATCCAGCAGTTTAACTTTTTTAAAAACATGTTGAGAAAGAAAAAAAAATACACTGGACTAGAAAGAGCTCAACAAGCTCTTGGAGTTGATATGGGTTGAGTGAAGGTAATAAGGATTTGCGTTATAGCAGAGGCAGTGGCAGTTAAAAAGAAGAGATGGGTAAGGAGAAAGGCATTATAAAGAAAGAATAGCAAAGCTTGATAGCTTTGTGAAAGTGGGGATGGAAGTGATGGAGGATGACAGTAGTACAGGTGTTTAAAACAGGTTGAGTTTGAAATGACAGCAGCATATCTGGGGAACAGTGCCCACCAGATAGTTGCATGTGGACTGGAAATTAGGAGACACAAAGCAGAACTACAGATTTAAGAGTCATACTGAGGCAGTGGTTGAAGCCATGGGGATACATGAAGTCTCTGAAAGAGAAGGAGACCCGTAGCCTCTTTGGGGCTGTGTACGTAGGAAGGATTGAGGGGGAATACAGAAGAACCAGGATCTCATGATTGTTTTAGATCATAAGTTTCTAATGGACAGAATCCATGTTGTTCATCATATAGGAATTTCCACTGAGTCAAGTAAATATGTCATCAGTGATTTTAAAACCCATGGTCTTTTTAAATTTTAGAAACCTCATTCACTTCTTTGTACAAATGACATAATTTTATAGACTTTTAAAGTATATTTTTATTTATTTACCTGTTTATTGAATAATCAGCTGAAAGTTTGTCAGATTTTATGAAAAAATTGTCAAATATGATAAAATTAATTCTTGAACCTTGCTTTGGATGAATTTTTCAGAATCTTTTGAGATTTTCAAAATCCTTTGTATGTCAGTTCAACTTCTCAAATAGATGCATAGTAATAGCCCTAAAAGAGTAGTATTAAGAACATGGGAGTGCTTTCCAGCTGCTTCAGTGCAGTATTTCAGATGATACGATATTCTGAAATAGAAGCCAGATTGGTATAATTGAATGACTTGCCTTAGAGCTGTAGGACCATAATTAAGATCAGCTTTGTCAAGTTTCTGGAAGCATTAGTATGCAGTTTGCTTGAAAGCATTTTTGTCACATTTGTGTCAGGGCATAAGTTATCATAAAGCTTGAAAACACATTTTAACAAAAGTCCCATTAAATTGGGTTTATTCATTTAGATTCAGTACTTTATTCCTAAATTTGTACTCTGTGACAAGATGAGTTATATCCTTAAAGTATATACCTCAAAAGTCTATCCCAACAATATCTTCATTTTTGTCATAAAAAATGAACAGGAGGTAAGAAGGCACACATTAGGCAGTATATCACTACACTCCACAAAATAACAAATGGTGCACATAAGATTATCTTGTTTCAATCTGGCAAGTTACCAAACTCTTACATCATCCTGTAATCGTCTGCCGCAGACTCTGACTTTATACTCAGAAATATCGTGCATTTAGGTCCCCTTTCATTCTTGTAATTTGATTCTCATGGGTTACTATGGTACCACGTCTAGCTGAAAAGCATCGTAGATTCCACATGGGAAAAGCACATTAGTGCTTCTTGATAATGCGTTTTTCTAAATTACACCTTTGCATCATCTTATAATGTATTTGAGAGGAAATACTGCTTTATCCTTCAGATTTGGGTGCAAATCAAGTAAATAAGAATCTTCTATATATTATCAGAGAAATTAAGAACACACATTCATGCCATTATTTAAGAGAAGCACTTTTAATTTGTACTTACATTCTACTGGTTTCTGTTAAACCTTCAGGTTTTTGTATAAAATTATTTGATGAGCATTTTATATCCAGATGACTTGCTTAGCAGCTACCTCTGCCCAATTCATGGATGAGCTCTGCTCCACAGGGGATAGCCTAGTGCAGAGCTTGTTTTTTTAACAGCACTGCTTTCTGATGCTTAACAGAGTGCAGGAAATTGCTTTCTGGAGTGTGGAAAAGAGATTCAGCCCAGATTTAATACATACCCCTTCAAGATAATGGAAGCAGAATGCAGGAAATAACCTCATAAGGTTAACTGAAGTATCAGTCCCCACAACAAAATTAAATCACATAATGAATTAAAAATGGTAGGTCACTTGGTAAAAGTTTTGGAGAAAGCAAGAGGAATTGGGTGAGAGTAACTTGGAGGGGGAAAGAAGCACTGATCATCTGGAATCTCAACATTTTGAATGACAAGTGCTGAAGAGATACAGGCCAGTACGCACCTCACTTCTCTGTTTTCTTTGTCCCTTGAAAATGTTCTGGTTAGGATCCAACAAAGTTGATTATATCACATTAGCAAAACATTAATTTTTAGTTTCTCATATAAATAATTCACCTAAATAACATATCTTTTCAAACTCTAATATAAGCAAATATACTGAAGCATTCATTTCCTTCAGCAGAACTTCAAGAACTTAATCTCTTTCTAGTTATATTTTTTAATTTTAGAATTTACATATCTATTCATCAATTGAGCCTATTCGTTATATATTCTGTTCCTGAGAATGTTATAAACTGCCAAACACTATGTGGATTTTAGTGGGTTTAAATATTTCTCTTCCATTCAAGAAACTTTCATAGAATTAAAATGATCTGATAGCCCAGTACAAAAGCTCTTAAACTGAAAAATATGTGCAGTACATAATTGGTTTTTGTCATGAACTCATTGCAGTACTCATTGTACTACATTTCACTTCTTAGAATAGTCTTCTCAGGGTGAGATTTTAGGAAGGTTTTAGGCCAGTGTTAAGCACACAGCAGATATTCAGTTTTGGTTAGTCCCTGCATATATTTAACACAGACATGTATATATATTTGTAATATCTGGTGTCTGGAGAATTCTTTTTTAAAAAAATTTATTTATTTTTGGCTGCATTGGGTCTTCGTTGCTGCACGTGGGCTTTCTCTAGTTGCGGTGAGCGGGGGCTACTCTTCGTTGCGGTGCATGGGCTTCTCCTTGCAGTGGCTTCTCTTGTTGCAGAGCACAGGCTCTAGGCACACGGGCTTCAGTAGTTGTGGCACATGGGCTCACTATTTGTGGCTCATGGGCTGTAGAGCACAGGCTCAGTAGTTGTGGCGCTTGGGCTTAGTTGCTCCGCGGCATGTGGGATCTTCCTGGACCAGGGCTCGGACCCATGTCCCCTGCATTGGCAGGCAGATTCCTAACCGCTGCGCCACCAGGGAAGTCCTTTTTGGAGGATTCTAAAGTTGTCTTTTTTGCTTTATACTGGAAGGAAAAGAACAGAATAAATACAAGTGCCCTTTCCTTGTGACAGTTGCTGAAGCCATGGACTCTGTGCTTATCTGCCCCACCATTCCTTAGTCACACTTTGTTCATTCATACTTTAGTGTATTTTTCTCACATTTATTCATAATGCCTGCCTTTATTATCTTTTGCCTTTTCAGACTGCTTAAATAGTTGATCCCACAAAGTCTTCCCTAATTAAAAGCCCACATGCCTGTATCAGTGCTTTGCTTTCTATTTCCTTGTAAATTTTTTGTGGTTACATTTCATTGTGTTGCCCATATCTTAAGTATAATTTTGACATCTTCATGTCTCTCTGGTGTATGCCTGTTCTTGCTAACTAGGTGAAAAGCTGCTTGAAGACCATGTAGGTTTTTTTTTTAATCCCTTCCTATAACCTCCTCACTGCATAGTGCTCTACACCTAATAGACATTTAAAAGTTTAATTCTAAATTAGGTAGTTTTGTGTTGTAAAGGTAGTTTTGTGTTGTCTGATTTTAGATGGTTGCTATTATTGATGTGTGAATGCTGAGTCACACCCAGAGAATTCAAGAGGCCTCTTCAGCCCTCCAGGAACTTGTAGTTCACTATTCTGAATATTTTGTTTTTGGTCAGCTTGTAATAAACACTAGGAGTGGAATTCTTAAGCCAACAAAGTTTTCTTTTATTCGGTGCCCTTAAATTAACATCTATATACTGTAATAGAGTAGAGTTAGGTACTAAGCACTATTCAAAATAGAATAATAGTAAAGCATTCATGGAATTAAGTCTCTGTTGCTAAAAGTATACCATAAACATGGTAAACTTAATTTTTTATGTTTTGGTTATTATAAAGCTGATGATTATTTTTAAAATATGGAATAGTAGAGTGACCTATGCTGTATTTTCTATGGGCAGTTAACACTACATCTTAAATTTAGTAATTAAATTTTCACAAAATATTTTTAAAATATATCATTTAGTTAACGTTTTCTGTTCTCACCTGCTTTATTTAAGATTTACTTAGAAATCAAAATAGTATATGTAGCCTCTATTTTATAAACGAACATTTATGTTCCCGTATATTGTTACTTTACTTTGTTTTTGATTTATGACATTATCTCCACCATTGAACTGTAAGCTGATGAATAGTAATAGGATACTATCAGT
The DNA here is from genome assembly GCF_025265405.1 of Mesoplodon densirostris. Classification (NCBI taxonomy): domain Eukaryota; kingdom Metazoa; phylum Chordata; class Mammalia; order Artiodactyla; family Ziphiidae; genus Mesoplodon; species Mesoplodon densirostris. The sequence goes on from NC_082664.1 coordinate 108,519,773, forward strand.
TGCAACTGACAGAAAACTACCTTAATTAGGCTTAAATAGTATAGGGTATTTACTAACTTATATGTAACTGAAAAGAGCCAGAAGTGGTATAGACGATAAGCATGGTAGGGCTTTTACTTCATTTATTTTCAGTTCTCCTTTCTCTGTCAGCTTTTTTCTCATTCTGACTTTCTTCTGAGTCTCAAAATGGCTTGAGAATAAAATGCCTCCCCAGTCACATTTTGAGGAATGCAGCAAGGAGCCTTTCTCACTACCATATAGCAACTGCTTTACCTAGGTTCTGATCACTGTGGTGAGGGAGAATGCCTTATACTCATTGGCTTGGGCCTAAGTCAAATGCCCATCAACAAGCCAGTCTGCGGCAAGGGGGATTGAAGTGGAGTCAGCCCCACCCAAACCACATGGCTACACATGAGGAGGACTAGAATGACTGCAGTATCCATGAAAATAGGGATGATCCCTTACATTAATTTTCTATCTCAACTGGTTCCCAAAAGTACTGTGTATATACAGTAGAACCTATACCACACTGTATCTTTTTCCTTATTTCCTCTCTAAGAAAGATAGACAATTCTTTAGGGAAAGTTAAAAAGTAGGAATTAGTTGATTGAAGTCAGATAAATAACAGATACTTAAAGAAGACCTTAATGGTAGCTAAAGAACAGAACAGGTACAGGTAGAGCTATAAGGAAGAAGTACTTGGTGAAAATAAGGCATTAGAGCTGAGTGCTAAATAAGCTTCAGTTAAGGAGATGCTCTGATACCTAGTTCTGTGCCCAGAACTTAGTAGGAGTGCCTTTGTTGTCATGAGAATGAATGAATAGGCTGGTCTCAGGCATCTTCTTATATATCCCCATTATCTTGGTCCCCAGTTGGAGATGCCCCATTAGAAACATATTTTGTGTTTTAAGTTTCTGTCAGCAGATCCAAGCAGTAAGACTGGAAACAAGTGGCATTAGTCTTAAACTTTATATGTATTTCAGACTTGCTTCACTCTCTTTGCTTATTTTTAAAATATTCAAAGATGACATGGTTAGATATTCATGAGTTTTATTATAAAATTCACTTGAGGGCCTCCCTGGTGGCGCAAGTGGTTGAGAGTCCGCCTGCCGATGCAGGGGATACGGGTTCGTGCCCCGGTCTGGGAGGATCCCATATGCCGCGGAGCGGCTGGGCCCGTGAGCCATGGCCGCTGAGCCTGCGCGTCCGGAGCCTGCGCGTCCGGAGCCTGTGCTCCGCGACGGGGGAGGCCACAAAAGTGAGAGGCCCGCATACCGCAAAAAAAATAAATAAATAAAATAAAAAATAAAATTCACTTGAAACTGGGACTGGGGAAAACTTGCATCATATTTGTACCAGAGTATTTTAATGACTTGTTTCATGTTAATGAATGGTATTTCTTTTTTCCAGGGAATGGATTTGTAAATTCAAGAGCTTCTCCAAATTTGATTGGAACTACTGGTGCAAATAGTTTAGGCAAAGTTATGCCTACAAAGTCTCCCCCTCCTCCAGGTGGTGGCAGTCTTGGAATGAACAGTCGAAAACCAGATCTTCGAGTTGTCATCCCCCCTTCAAGCAAGGGCATGATGCCTCCACTGGTACGTTAAAGCTTTCTTCAATTTCATTCTTTAAAACATGTATTTTATACATAGTGTATATTCTCCTTTGCAATTTACTGTACTTCCATAGACTCTAGACCTTTTCCTAATGAGTATTTCTATTTGAAATTAGCATTTGAAGAGACAAGTCTATTTTAAATACACAGAAATCAGATTATGAAAAATCAGGAAATAAATCTACCTAATGGTTATTTAAAATTATAGCTAAATGTGGAGAAGTTATTATGTTAATTTTAATTTACCAAACTGGAATCTTTGCTTAGAGATCTCATCCTCAATTTGATAAATTAAACCTGACTTAAGTACTTCTTCTCTGTGCTCTGCATACTTTCAGTAATTTTTTCACATACTTTTCTGTAAGAGAAATACTAAATTATTTGTTAGAAAATTCTACATACCAAAGAGAACTATTGTAGAATAGGAAAGAATGCATAAAAACTTGGATGAGTTGTTCTCATAATTTTTGTTTATTCCTTCTCAAATAACCTTCCCATTTAATTCTTATAAGAATACAGGTCTGCCCACCCCAGCCCTTAACAATGTTCCAGCCTCATTTGCTTTTGAATCCTGTGTTTATAAGAAGAGAAAAATATGTCTATCCCACTTAGCTTTCTATAGAAAAAAGTTAGAATATATATGCAAGTTTTAAAACCAGTCTGATTTTAGCAACTGTTTGACTACTAACAATCAGTGTGATGTGTCAGGTGGTCCTCCTACTATGCAGCTGCTAAACTGGCCATATGATTGTTAGCTAAGTGAAAGTAATGCTATCAGGCTCTAGATAATAATTCTACATTGTATAATGATTTATAGATACCCAAACATCTTTATATGCATTGTATCATTTGATTCTCAAACAGTGATCTTGGCAGGTAAGATAAGGAAACCAAGGGAAGGTTAGTACTGGTCCAAGGTAGCACAAAAGAGAGCCAGAACCAAAACCCTTTAAGTCAAAAAACAAAGTGCTTTTTCATTCGGAGATACAGAAAACTGGAAACTTGCTCCCAGCCTTACACTGAAAAATGGTTGGACAAACAATTTCATAGTTTTCCTTGAACACATTGTAGTGCTGAGATTTCAGGGCAACCATCTGGCCCAGACTCTAGGGAGAGACATATACTGCAGGGAGAGGACATTGGAGCACTGACTTTATCTGGGCAAGGCACAGATAATAAGAGTTAAGCTAGGGTGATTGGTGAATTGCTGGGGGTGAAGTGTTCACTGGCAGGACTCTGTAAAACCCCTGGGACTGCTATGTAGGGAGAGTCTTAAGCCCTCTTGCAGGCTTTTTCTCCATGAACCCCACTGGGTGCTCACAGAAAAAATTGGGAATATCCTGAAAAAGTCTCCTCTGTGGTGTACAACGGGAAGAGAGGGGAAGAGCAGCCACTACAGTAGGGGCAAAAAGTTTTGCCTGGGACCTTTTCCCCTTTCACTCCTACGGAACAGAAGTCTTAATCTGTGAGGAGATGAATGACATAAATGGTCATCCTTAGGTATTGGTGAATTCCCATTGTATCTGGGGAAATGGAAAAGGAAAACTCAGTCCGTGGTGGAGGAGCAGGAACAATGTCATGAACATAACAGAATTTCTGAGAAGGCTGCAGCCTGAGGCATAGCACAAAGGGGAAGGCTTAAAACTGAAAATGAGCAGTCTTTGGGGAAAAAACAAATAAACAAAAAACCTCTAGCCAACCAATCTTCCATTCCCACCAGAGGGATTTGAGGCCTGTGGTGGATACACGGAGGGTAACCATAGCAACAGTGAAGCTCAAACCCAGCCCAGTTCTTAATTAAATTAACTCAAACTCTGCACTAAAGGCCTAGCAGGAGGAAAGACCTGCTACAGGTCTTCATGTCAGTAGGAATTACCCAAACTGAAATATAAAGAGAAGAGTCAAAACAAAAAAAAACAGAACAAAGCCTCTAATATTTATGGGGCTTTTTCAGATGATTTAACATGTTTATAACTAGAATTCCAAAAAGAGAAGAGAGAGAGAACAGAGCAGAAGAAATGTGTTTGAAGAAATAATAACCAACACCAAACACACACACACTCAGACTGCTAAAAGCAGAAGACAAAGAGGAAAATCGTAAAGGCATCCAGGGAAAAGAGACATAAATATACAGAGGAATGAAGATAAGAATTTATACCATACTTCTTTTCAGAAACTATGCAAGCTACAAAACAGTGGAGTAATCTAAAGTGCTGAAATTAAAACAAAACCCAAAAAACTTTCAACCTAGAATTCTGTACCCAGCAAAAATATCTTTCAAGAAATGAAAGAGAAATAAAGACATTCTCAAAAATAAATAGTGGGAATTTATTGCCAGCAGACATACTCTACAAGAAATGTTAAAGGATTTCCTTTGGAAGAAGGAATATGCTACCAGCAAACTCTTGGGTCTATACAAAGAAATAAAGAACAATGGAAATGGAATAAATGAAGATAAAATAAAATTCATTTTGTCCTTCATTTGATAAACTTTAATTTTAGAACAGTTATAAATTTATACAAAGATTGCAAAGGTAGTACAGAAAGTTTCCATATGCTGCACACCCAATTTTTCCTGCTATTAACATCTTACATTAGTATGGTACATTTGTTACAACTGATGAATCCATATTGATACATTATTATTAACTAAAGTCTACACTTTATTAGAATACCCTTAGTTGTTAACCCCATGTCTTTTTCTGTTCTGGAATCCAATCCAGGAATACAACATTGCATTTAGTAGTCATGTCTCTTCAGGCTCTTCTTGGCTGTGATAGTTTCTCTAAGACTTTACTTTAATGACCTTGACAGTTCTGAGTATTGGTCAGATACGTTGAAGAATGTTCCTAAATTGTGTTTTTTCTGATGTTTTTCTCATGATTAGACCGGTGTTATGTGTTTGGGGGAGGAAGGCTGTGGAACTAAAGTGCCGTTTTCATCACATTATAACAAGGGTACATACTATCAACATGACTGTTGGTCACTTTGGTCATCTTGCTGGTGTAGTATTTCACTGGCTACTCTTTTCCCCCTTCCCATACTGTCCTCTGTGGAAGGAATTCACTGTGCAAGGCCCACACCTAAGGAGGAGTGGGGGTTATTCTCCTACCTCCTTGAGGGCAGACTATCTACATACATTATTTGTAGTTCTTCTGCACAGGTGACTTATCTGTTCTCTCTCATTTATTTAATCACTTATTTATAGCGAATATTAATATGGACTCATGAACATTTATTTTATACTTTGGGTTATAATAATACTAAATTCTGTTAATATATGATTCTATCAATACCAATATTAGTTTATTCTGTTGCTCAAATTGTTCCAGCTTTAGCTGTTGAGGACTGTTCAAATGGTTCCTGTGCCTCTTTTATGTACCCTCATCTTTGTGGGGTTCTTTTGGCAGGGAGGAAAGGGGTGGTTACTATTTTATTTTCTGATTACTACAGAATGCTCCAGGCTCATCTTGTGTATTTCATGCCCCAGTCCTGGAATCAGGCATTTCTCTGAGGAACCTTGGTTCCTTTTATTGGAGAATGATATTAGAAACCAAGATCTGGGTGTTTTCCCTCTTCTTACTTGCCCCAAAAGATAATTGGCTTTCTAAAGCAAAAATAGTGGCAATGACTTTTGTGTTTATAGCATATGTAAAAATAAAATGACGGCAGAGGGATTAGAAATATACTGTTGTAGGTCTTTACACATGATGAGGTGTATATTTGAAGGTGAACTCCAATTAACTGAAGATGTATATTGTAAACCCTAGTACAGCTATAGGAAATAAAAAGAGGTATAAATAAGTCAATAGAGGAGATAAAACAGAAACATAAAATATGCTCCAGTAGCCCAAGAAATGGGAGAAAAAGAGAATAATAAAGAACAGATGGAACAAATGAAATATAGCTAGCAAGATTGTAGAGTTTTAATCCAACTATACAAGAAAACGTGGTCATAAACATCAGTTAAAAGACAAAATGTCAGATTGGTTAAAACAGGAAGATCATACAGTACACTGTCTATAAGAACCCCACTTTAAATATAAAGACATAGGTAAAAGGATGGAAAAAAATATACCATGCAAACATTAACCAAAAGAAAGCTAGTGTAGCCATATTAATTTCAGGCAATGTAGACTTCACAATAAGGAATATTATCAAGGATAAAGAAGGATATTACATAGTCCATATTCCAAGAAATAAGTATCTTTAATGTATATGCGCCTAACAGCACACCTTCAAAATACATAAAGCAAAAATTGATACAACCAAAAGGTGGAAGAGAAAAATCCACAATTGTAGTTGGAACCTTCAACACTCTTCTCTCAGTAATTGATAGAACAAGTAGGCAGAAATATCAGTTAGGGGTTTAGGTGACCTGAGCAATATTCAACCAACCTGATGTAAGAGACAGTTATAGAACACTTCACTTCACATAGCAGAACACACATTCTTCTTAAGGGCACTTGGTACATTCAGCAATTTAGACCATATCCTGTGCCATAAAACAAACCTTAGCAAATTTCAATCATACAAATTACAGTCTTGAGCATAATAAAATCAATAACAGGAAGACAACAGGAAAATCTCCACATATAGAAATTAAATAACATACTTTTAAATAACTCATGGGTGTAAGAGGAAATCTCAAGGGAAAATTTGAAATATATATATATATATATATAGCGTATCAGAATTTTAGGGACCACCTAGGGTAGCGTTGAGAGGGGAAATTCATAGCATTAAACATTTATATTAGAAAAGACGAAGTTCCTAAATCAGTAAGCTTTTACTTTAAGAAACTAGGGGAAGAAGACTTAACCCAAAGGAACCAGAAGAAAAGAAAAAAATGAGGAGCAGAAATTAACGAAACTTAAAACAAAGACTGTAGAGAAAAGGAATCAAACCAAAGGCTGTTTTTTAAGATCAATAAAACTGCTAAATTTCTAGCCAAGGTTACTGAAGAAAAAGAGAAGAACACAAGTTATCAATATTAAGAATGAAAGAGGTTACATAACCCAAAAGACACTAAAAGATACTGCAAACGATTATTGTACAGAAGATAAGCTACAGAATAATACTACAAACAATTATTGTATAACAGCTAATCTAAAAACAAAACAACACTACAACTTAAAAAAGGGGGCAAGGGGAATACTACAAACAACTCTATTCTAATAGATTTGATAGTTTAGATGATATGGGTAAATTCTTTGAAAAATACAAATTACCAAAGAATTTTCAGACTCACTGAAGAAGAAATAGTTAACCTAAATAGTAAATATCTATTAAAGAAATTGAATTCCTAGTTTTAAAACCTTCCCCCAAAAAACTCCAGATGCAGAGAGCTTTACTGCCAAATTCTACCAAACATTTAAGAAGAAATGATATCAATTCTACATAATTTCTTTCAGAATAGAGGCAAGGAGGGAACACCTTTTCTTTTCTTTTTTTTTAAGATTTAATTTTATTTATTTATTTTTTTGGGCTGCATTGGGTTGCTGCACGTAGGCTTTCTCTAGTTTTGGCAAGGTGGGGGCTACTCTTCGTTGTGGTGCACGGGCTTCTCCTTGCGGTGGCTTCTCTTGTTGTGGAGCACGGTCTCTAGACCAGCAGGCTCAGTAGCTGTGGCTCATGGGCTCTAGAGCACAGGCTCAGTAGTTGTGGCACACAGGCTTAGTTGCTTCATGGCATGTGGGATCTTCCCAGACTAGGGATCGAATCCGTGTCCCCTGCATTGGCAGGCGGATTCTTATCCACTGTACCACGAGGGAAGTCTCAGGAGGGAACACCTTTCAACTTATTGTATTAGACCAGCATTACTCTAATACAAATCAGAATAAGACATTACAAAAAAAGTATAAGCCAGTATCCCTCATGAACTCTAGACATAAAGTCCTCAACAAATATTAGTTTATTAGTAAATAAATTCATCAGTATACTAGAAAGGATAATATATTAAGACCAAGTGGGTTTCATTTCAGGAATACAAGGCTGATTGTAAATTTGAAAATTCATCAATATAATTTACCATGTTAACAGAATTCAACTTTTATTCATAATAAAAGTAACTTTCATCAAACTAGGAGAAGAAAGGAAGTTTTTAACCTAATAAAGAGTATTTCCAGAAATTCTACAACTAGTATACCTAATAAGGGGGAAACAGTCTTTTGGTAAAATAATATTAGGAACCTAGACAGTGTTGTTTATTCTCACCACTCATATCCAACACTGTACTGGAAGTCCTAGATGAAACAGTAAGGCAATAAAAATAAATACAATGTATACATACTGGGAAGAAAGAAATTAAAGTGCCTCTGTTCACAGAAGATAGTATTTATGTAGAAAAGCATAAAAGAACCTACAAAAAAACTTCCAGTGAACAATTGGAATATGAAATTTTAAAATACCATTTAAATATTACTCAAAAAATGCCTACAAATCTCACCAAACATTTGCATGATTTTCATGCTAAAATTACAAAACATTGTTGAAAGAAATCAAAGAGCCAAATGAATAGAGAGAGATATCATATTAATGGGTTTGAAGACTCAATATTGTCAAGATGTCACTTCTTCCTAAATTGGTCAACAGATTAAACACAGCAAGGTTTTTTGTAGATATCAACAAGCCAATTCTAAAATATGTATGGAAAGGCAAAGGAACTACATTGGCCAAAACAATTCTGAAAGAGAACAAAATAGGAAGACTAAGACTAACTGGTTTCAATACCTACAATAAAGCTACAATAATAATGTGTGATACTGGCAAAAAGATGAGCACATAGGTCAAAGAACAAAACAGAGAGCCCAGAAAATAGACCCACACAAATACATTCAGTTGGTTCTTTACAAAGGTAGTAAGGCAATTCAGTGGAGTAAGGATAGTCAGTACAACTAATGGGGCTGCAGCAATTTAGCATCCATATGCAAAAACAGAACCTCAATGTATAATTCATAGCTTATACAAAAATTAACTCAAAATGTATTATAGATCCAAATGTAAAACACAAAACTCTGAAACTTCCAGAAGAAAACATTGGAGAATTACAACATCAAAAGCATGATCCATAAAGAAAAAATTGATATATTGGTATTTAACAAAATTTAAGTTTCACTCCATGAAAAGGCCCTGTTCAGAGAATAAAAAGACAATCTACAGATAAGGAGAGAATATTTGCAAAATCACCTATCTAGTAAAAGATTTTTATCCAGAATGATACAACTACACACCTGTTAGAATGACTAAAATTACAAAAACAAAACCAAAAAACTAAAAATGCCAAGTTCTGGTGAGGATGCAGAGCAACAAGAATTCTCATGTATTCCTGCTTGGAATTCAAAATGGTACAGCTACTTTGGAAAACAGTTTGGCAACTTCTTATAAAGTTAAATATATACTTGTCATACAACCCAACGATTCTGCTCCTAGAGTATTTACTCAAGTGAATTGAAAACCATGCTTATATAAAAAACTTATATTTTTCATAATCTCCCAAAAGTGAGAACAACCCAGATGTCCTTCCAGCAGATAAATGGGTATACACACTCTGGTACATCCATACAAAAGAATATTGCTCAGTAATACAAAAGGGATGAAGTATTTATTCACAACAATATAAATGAATCTTAAATGAATTTTGCTAATTGAAAGAAGCCAGATCCCAAAGACTACATAGTATATATATGATTACATTTATATTTCATAATGGAAAATGCAAAACAGATAAGTGGTTGCCAGGGGTGGGGAGAGGAGTTGAATACAAAAGGGGTAGTATAAGGGAATTTTTGAAGGGATGGAACTATCTGTGATACTGTACTGTTAGATACATTAATCTATGCTTTTGTTAAAACCTACAAAACTGTAAAAGACAAAGAGTGATTTTTTTTTTTTTACTATATTCCATTAAAAAAAGTCAACCAGGATTCCAGGGGAACCCAAGATGAAATACAGACCATGATACATGAATATAACATTATTACAAATGAGTGATATGATGATACTGAAGGGGATGAGGAAGAAAGAGCTGCTCTAAATAACTTTGGAAACTGTTCTGACTGGATACCATAAGTATGGAGACCAAAAAAAATTGCATGAAATCACAGTGCTCAAGATGGTAAATTTGTTACACACATACACACCCTTAAACAAGCAACTACTATACATTGTAGATAAAGAAAGCCAGGTTTCTTGAGAAAAAAACTTACAATTAAGCAATGTGGGTGGGGAAGGCTATAAAGAACCCTGTTTTTCAGGGTTGTAGTTGGAGGTTTCAGTATGAACTTTTTTTTTTAACATATATACAGATAGATAGATAGACAGATAGATAGATAGATACAGAGATAGATGTTGTATACACATGAATTCGTATACATCATATATTTCCTAGCTGTAACTGCTGAGAGGGTCTTAAAACAATGACACCTGGTAACTGAGCACACCTCGCACTCAGATCGTAGTTTCTAAACACCATTCTCCAATAAAAAGAATCAAGACTCCTTGGAGAAGTGATTGATTGTAGAGCTAGGGTCAGGAAAATACACAGTGAGCCAAAGGTGCCAGAGTATAAGGAAATGTATGTCAAAAGTCAGAGGAACCCAACCTTTCAGAGGAGCTCCCAGTGGCCAGATCTAGAAAAATTTAAGCAACAAAATAAATAACAATATTATTGGATTATAACACAAGAAGAATAAAAGAATTAAAAATACTGAGACTGTTACTAAGTAATTGATTGAATAAATGGAGAAGGGACAACTCTTCCTTAGAGAAGAATTCTAATTAATACAGGTAGAAAGAATGAGAGAAATGGCAAATCATCATTATTAACACCACAGTGCAGACCTTGAAGGCAAAGTCAATGGATGAATGCTAAAATTAGCAAAAATTTAAGGAGAAATGGGGTATTTAATCTCAGAATGTCTCTCCCCAAATAATCATTGATTACAAAAAGAAAAATAGTGATTTTATAGTGGAGAATCCTGGAAGACACTACCTTAACCAGAAGATCAAGGTTAACATCACTGGTAATGGGATGACATGCGTCTTTTGATACCATGTGCTAAGAGAATCACGTCACCCCTGTGGTGGTCTACCAAAAGTCCATGCTGTCTGTCTAACTGAGAAAATATCAGACAGACCCAAACTGAAGGATGATCTCCAAGGTACCTGACCAGTACTCTTCCAAAGTTGTCAAAGTCAGTTATGAAAAACAAGGAAAGACTGAGGGAACTGTGGAGACCAGTGGAGACTAAGGATACATGACAGCTAAAGGCATGTGAGATGCAGGATCTGATCCAGGACCAGAAAAAAGACATTCATGAAAAGACTGAAACCCAAGGAAAGTCTATAGCTTTGGTTACTACTACATGCAATTTTGACAACTGCATCTTGTTTCTTCATGGTGTTAACTTTGGGGGAAACTGGATGAGGTGTGTGGTGGTGTGCTCTCTTTGCAGCTGCTCTCTAAGCCTAAAACTTTCAGAATACAAAGTTAAAAATACATACATAGAGGCACAGTTGATTATGGAAGATTCTCACAAGAATAACATTTCAGAGACAGCACCTAAATCTGCTTCAACAGTTCAGGGAGCTCATATTTCTCATATTCGTCAACAGCTGTGTGGCTGACAGGGTCTTGGCGCACTGGCCTGGTGTCAGGCCTGAGCTGAGGTGGGAGAGCCGAGTTCAGGACATTGGACCATCAGAGACCTCCTGGCCCCGTGTAATATCAATCAGTGAGCGCTCTCCCAGAGATTACCGTCTCAACACTAAGACCCAGCTCCACCCAACAGCCAGCAAGCTCCAGTGCTGGACGCCTCATGCCAAACAACTAGCAAGACAGAAACACAACATCACCCATTAGCAGAGAGGTTGCCTAAAATCATACTAATTTCACAGACACCCCAAAACACACCACTGGACGCAGCCCTGCCCACCAGAAAGACAAGATCCAGCCCCACCCACTAGAACACAGGCACTAGTCCCCTCCACCAGGAAGCCTACACAAGCCACTGAAGCAACCTCACCCACTGGGGACAGACACCAAAAACAATGGGAACTACGAACCTGCAGCCTGCAAAAAGGAGACCCCAAACACAGTACGTTAAACAAAAAGAGAAGACAGAGAAATACGCAGCACATGAAGGAGCAAGGTAAAAACCCACCAGACCAAACAAATGAAGAGAAAATAGACAGTATTCCTGAAAAAGAATTCAGAATGACGATAGTAAAGATGATCCAATCTCTTGGATACAAGAGAAAATACAAGAAACGTTTAACAAGGACCTAGAGGAACTAAAGAGCCCACAAACAATGATGAACAACACAAGAAATGAAATTTAAAATTCTCTAGAAGGAATCAATAGCAGAATAAATGAGGCAGAAGAACGGATACGTGACCTGAAAGATAAAATAGTGGAAATAACTACCACAGAGCAGAATAAAGAAAAAAGAATGAAAAGAATTGAGGACAGTCTCAGAGACCTCAGGGACCATATTAAATGCACCAACATTCGAATTATAGGGGTCCCAGAAGTAGAAGAGAAAAAGAAAGGGTCTGAGAAAATATGTGAAGAGATTATAGTTGAAAACTTCCCTAACATGGGAAAGGCAATAGTCAATCAAGTCCAGGAAGTGCAGAGAGTCCCATACAGGATAAATCCAAGGAGAAACACGCCAAGACACATATTAATCAAAGTATCAAAATTTAAATACAAAGAAAAATATTAAAAGCAGCAAGGGAAAAGCAACAAATAACATACAAAGGAATCCCCATAAGGTTAACAGCTCTTTCAACAGAAACTCTGCAAGCCAGAAAGGAGTGGCAGAATGTAATTAAAGTGATGAAAGGAAAAAACCTACAACCAAGATTACTCTACCCAGCAAAGATCTCATTCAGGTTTGACAGAGAAATTAAAACCTTTACAGACAAGTAAAAGTTAAGAGAATTCAGCACCACCAAACCAGCTTTACGATAAATGCTGAAGGAACTTCTCTAGGCAGGAAACACGAATGAAGGAAAAAAACCTCCAAAAACAAACCCAAAACAATTAAGAAAATGGTAATAGGAACATACATATCGATAATTACCTTAAATGTAAATGGATTAAATGCTCCAATCAAAAGACATAGACTGGCTGAATGGATACAAAAACAAGACCCATATATATGCTGTCTACAAGAGACCCACTTCAGACCAAGGGACACATACAGACTGAAAGTGAGGGATGGAAAAAAAAAATTCCATGCAAATGGAAATCAAAAGAAAGCTGGAGTAGCAATTCTCATATCAGACAAAACAGACTTTAAAATAAAGACTATTACAAGAGACAGAGAAGGACACTACATACTGATCAAGGGATCAATCCAAGAAGAAGATATAACAATTGTAAATATTTATGGACCCAACATAGGAGCACCTCAATACAGAAGGCAAATGCTAACAGCCATAAAAGGGGAAATCGACAGTAACACAATCATAGCAGGGGACTTTACACCCCACTTTCACCAATGGACAGATGATCCAAACAGAAAATAAATAAGGAAACACAAGCTTTAAATGTCACATAGATAAGATAGCCTTAAGTGATATTTATAGGACATTCCATCCAAAAACAACAGAATACAATTTCTTCTCAAGTGCTCATGGAACATTCTCCAGGCTAGATCATATCTTGGGTCACAAATCAAGCCTCGGTAAATTTAAGAAAATTGAAATCATAACAAGTATTTTTTCTGACCACAATGCTATGAGACTAGATATCAATTACAGGAAAAAAACTAAAAAATACAAACACATGGAGGCTAAACAGTACTCTACTAAATAACCAAGAGATCACTGAAGAAAACAAAGAGAAATCAAAAAATACCTAGAAACAAATGATGATGAAAACAGAACCCAAAACCTATGGGATGCAGCAAAAGCAAAAGCAGTTCTAAGAGGGAAGTTTATAGCAATTTAATCCTACTTCAAGATACAAGAAAAATCTTAAATAAACAACCTAACCTTACACCTAAAGCAATTAGAGAAAGAAGAACAAAAAACCCCAAAGTTAGCAGAAGGAAAGAAATCATAAAGTTCAGATCAGAAATCAATGAAAAAGAAATAAGGAAACAATAACGAAGATCAACAAAACTAAAAGCTGGTTCTTTGAGAAGATAAACAAAATTGATAAACCATTAGCCAGACTCATCAAGAAAAAGGAGAAGACTTAAATCAACAGAATTAGAAATGAAAAAGAAGTAACAACTGACACTGTAGAAAAATACAAAGGATCATGAGGGATTACTACAAGCAACTATATGCCAATAAAATGGACAACCTGAAGAAATGCACAAATTCTTACAAAAGCACAACCTTCCAAGGCTGAACCAGGAAGAAATAGAAAATATAAACAGACCAATCATAAGCAGTGAAATTGAAACTGTGATTAAAAGTCTGCCAACAAACCAAAGCACAGGACCAGATGGGTTCACAGGTGAATTCTATCAAACATTCAAAGAAGAGCAAACACCTATCCTTCTCAAACTCTTGGAAAATATAGCAGAGGGAGGAACACTCCCAAACTCATTCTATGAGGCCACTATCACCCTGATACTAAAAGCAGACAAAGATATCACAAAAAAACTACAGGCCAATATATGATGAACATAGATGCAAAACTCCTCAACAAAACACTAGCAAACAGAACCCAACAGCACATTAAATGGATCATACACCACGATCAAGTTGGGTCTAGCCCAGGAATGCAAGGATTCTTCAATATATGCAAATCAATCAATGTGATACACCATATTAACAAATTGAAGGCTAAAAACCATATGATCATCTCAGTAGATGCAGAAAAAGCTTTCAACAAAATTCAACACCCATTTATGATAAAAACTCTCTAGAAAGTAGGCATAGAGGGAACCTTCCTCAACATAATAAAGGCCGTATATGACAAACCCACAGCCAACATCGTTCTCAATGGTGAAAAACAGAAACCATTTCCTCTAAGACAAGGTTGAACCCTCTCACCACTGTTATTCAACATAGTTTTGGAAGTTTTAGCCACAGCAGTCCGAGGAGAAAAAGAAATAAAAGGAATCCAAATCGGAAAAGAAGTAAAACTGTCAGTGTTTGCAGATGACATGATACTATACATAGAGAATCCTAAAGATGCTACCAGAAAACTACTAGAGCTAATCAACGAATTTGGTAAAGTAGCAGGATACAAAATTAATGCACAGAAATTTCCTGCATTTCTATACACTCACGATGAAAAATCTGAAAGAGAAATTAAGGAAACACTCCCATTTACCACTGCAACAAAAAGAATAAATTACCTAGGAATAAACCTACCTAAGGAGACAAAAGACTTGTATGCGGAAAACTATAAGATACTGATGAAAAATTAAAGATGATACAAACAGATGGAGAGATATACCATGTTCTTGGATTGGAAGAATCAACATTGTGAAAATGACTATACTACCCAAAGCATCTACAGATTCAGTGCAATCCCTGTCAAACTACCAATGGCATTTTTCACGGAACTAGAACAAAAAATTTCACCATTTGTATGGAAACACAAAAGACCCTGAATAGCCAAAGCAATCTTGAGGAAAAAAAACGGAGCTGGAGGAATCAGGCTCCCGGACTTCAGACTATACTACAAAGCTACAGTAATCAAGACAGATGGTACTGGCACAAAAATAGAAATACAGATAAATGGAACAGCATAGAAAGCCCAGAGATTAAACCCACACACATATGGTCACCTTATTTTGATAAAGGAGGCAAGAATATACAGTGGAGAAAAGACAGTCTCTTCAATAAGTGGTGCTGGGAAAACTGGACAGCTACGTATAAAAGAATGAAATTAGAACACTCCCTAACACTGTATACAAAAATAAACTCAAAATGGATTAAAGACCTAAATGTAAGGCCAGACACTATCAAACTCTTAGAGGAAAACATAGGCAGAAAACTCTATGACATAAATCACAGAAAGATCCTTTTTGACCCACCTCCTAGAGAAATGGAAATAAAAACAAGCAAATGGGACCTAATGAAATTTAAAAGCTTTTGCACAGCAAAGAAAACCATAAACAAGATGAAAAGACCACCCTCAGAATGGGAGCAATATTTGCAAATGAAGCAACAAAGGATTAATCTCCAAAATGTACAAGCAACTCATGCAGCTCAATATCAAAAAAACAACCCAATCCAAAAATGGGCAGAAGACCTAAAATAGACATTTCTCCAAAGAAGATATATAGATTGTCAACAAACACATGAAAGGATGCTCAACATCACTAATCATCAGAGAAATGCAATTCAAAACCACAATGAGGTATCACCTCACACCAGTCAGAATAGCCATCATCAAAAAAGCTACAGACAATAAATGCTGGAGAGGGTGTGGAGAAAAGGGAACCCTCTTGTGCTGTTGGTGGGAATGTAATTGATATAGCCACTATGGAGAACAGTATGGAGGTTCCTTAAAAAAAGAAAAATAGAACTACCACATGACCCAGCAATCCCACTACTGGGCATATACCCTGAGAAGAGCATAATTCAAAAAGACACATGCACCCCAATGTCCATTGCAGCACTATTTACAATAGCCGGACGTGGAAGCAACCTAAGTGTCCATAGACAGATGAATGGATAAAGAAGATGTGGCACATATATACAATCGAATATTACTCAGCCATAAAAAGAAATGAAATTGAGTTATTTGTAGTGAGGTGGATGGACCTAGAGTCTGTCATACAGAGTGAAGTAAGTCAGAAATAGAAAAAGAAATACCGTATGCTAACACGTATAGAATCAAAAAAAAAAAAAAAAAAAAAGGTTCTGACGAACCTAGGCAGGACAGGAATAAAGACACAGACGTATAGAATGGACTTGAGGACACCGGGAGGGTTAAGGGTAAGCTGGGACGAAGTGAGAGATTAGCACTGACATATATACACTACCAGCTGTAAAATAGATAGCTGGTGGGAAGCAGCTGCATCGCAAGCACAGGGAGATCAGCTCAGTGCTTTGTGACCACCTGGGGGGGTGGGATAGGGAGGGTGGGAGGGAGATGCAAGAGGGAGGGGATATGGGGGGGATATATATATACATATAGCTGATTCACTTTGTTATACAGCAAAAACTAACACAACATTGTAAAGCAATTATACTCCAATAAAGATGTTAAAAAAAAATACATACCTATATAAACAGAGAAGTATATCCCCAAGAAAAGGAGCTGAGAAAAAATGACATTTAGGATAGTCATTTGGCTCACCTTTCATGAACTGGATGTGGAATACCTGCCACTATCCTTCAGAAATAAAAACTATAGGAAGTTTCATTTAAGGTGTAGAAATATATTTATAAGAATTACTAATAAACTGCAAAATTTAAGGACAAACTACAAGTTTGACATTTAGCAACTTGTCAGTTATCTTGATCTTTTTTTTTAAGAGATCATGAAGCATCTCCATGGAATTCTTAAAATTTGCCACAGAAACTATTTACACCCTTATCCCTGTAAGTTATAGTGAAAACTGTACATACACACACCCATATTATTTTGATGTGTCTTACGGTTGGAGATGTGTGAAGACATCTATAACAAAACAGTTGAAGAGCATTTTGCGCACATTTGAAATAGAAGTTTATAGGCCAGGTAGTTGTTCTTCAGAGTAAATAATGAGCCTTCTTCCTATTTTACACCATTGTCTGCTTTCAGATTGGGGCTTCATGTATCAGTGATGCTTATAAAGACACCTTTCGCAGATTGACAAAGAAGCTTGACTTATTCAAGTAAAATAATAAAAAACTAGATAGTAGCATATTTCTAGCATATTAATACTTTCTAGATGTGTAGGGAAAAAAGGAGCAATGTTTCATTCATCTTTTCTGTATGTGATTTATCAGTTCATTTCTCCTCCAGTCTCATTTTCTTCATATATGTGTTTTTCTCCATTGAAATTATTATATTCATTTGAAAACTGTATTTGCAAATGATAAACATATAAATTTGTATTATTTAAAACTATACTTACTAAATGTTTGAGTTCTTGTTGTTTCATAACAGTGTGCTTAGTTACTGTGGGAAATAAGAAAACAAGATAATTTCTGCCCACCAAGGAGCACAGAATCTAGTATGAGATAAATGGACATGTGTGACCAGGTAGGGTAGGGATGGGAGGATTTAGATGTAAGTATAGAGTTAATATTCTCCAGATTCCAAATAGAAACTAGTTTCATGATTAGGAAATCCTTTTATATATTGTCACAGTAGCATGGCCATGTGTAGGTGAGGCCAGCATAAGAGCAGACCAAGTTGGGGTAGGAATGTCTTTAAATCCTGGCCCTAGAGGATTTAAAAGAATCTTTCCAGTCTTTTGAAGTCAACTACAGGTACAGAAACAATAAATAATTTATGTTTGTACTCACTGCATATATAATCATCTCTTTAGACTTCCAAACAACTGCTAGTGTTCAGATAACATGTTTTTCTAAAGAAATATTTTATATTCGAGTACCAACAGACTTAGTAACTCTCTTATCCCTCTTATGTGCTGAGTGCAGTCGGAGGAAGAGGAATTGGAGTTGGTGAGTGTGGGTTTCTGATTGAAGGGAGTTGAAAAAGATGTAGAAAGTACTAATTCTCTTCAGTGTTTTTATCTAATATTCCCTTTGTTACACAGATTTTGTTTCTTGCTATTAAATACTGTCCAAACATTTTGAATAACTAAACCAACCTACTGATACTGCAGAGTCTGGTTTTTCTACTTATAATTGTATATCTTGACCCATTTTATTTGTTACAACTTTTTAAGGAACTTTGGGATAGAACTTTTATAAACAATAGCTGTCCATGATGAGAAGACACATTAAAGAATTTTTTTAAGATACAAAATACCTTTTATAGTTCCCCAAATTATTAATATATTTTTAGAAAATGACTTCACCCTCACAGTTCCTCAGATTGTAACACACTGTCTTGTGTTTCTCTTTCTTTCAAAAAGATTACATCATTTTTGGTGAGGTCACCTTTTTTCAGAGTTAGAATTATTTCATCCTGCATGAGATGATCTGAACCACAAGGGGGTTCCCTGTTTATTAAAATGAATGTCTTTAATTTAACATACACAAACTTACTTTTTTTTCTATCAGAAGATATTCTGTTCGTAAAAGTAGCTATTACCTTTTTTCCAAAACAAATGATTTCTATTGGCTTTTTTTCTAGAAATTAAATTTGACTAAAAATAACTTCCAGTTGATATATTTCTTTGGGAACTAAAACTCAAACCTCACAGAACTGATCTTCTGATTTCACAGTCAGCTGCTAATTAGGTGACTTTAAGGGGAATAAAAACTTGAAAATGTTTAGTTTTTAGCATGGACAGAGGTTTAGATTGCATGAAAGCATGGGGGAAAGGCATCTGTTCATTTTGTTTACATTTTATTATTATATATATATGCATGCTGGTATGTTTTGCACAGTTGGTTTCTTTTCAGATAAGGTTGTCTGTGCTCTGTCCTTAAGATGAGAGATTGTTCATTAACTTTGTGTTCACTCTCACAGTTTTGGATGTGGTTTCATATTGGTCAACTAAAATATACTAGCCAGCTTTCATTGTGGTGTTGGATTATATCATGTGCAGATTTTAACTATCTTTTGGGGAAATACTTTACTTAATGATACAGTAATGACTAGCAAATGGATGTTTATAGTTCAAGATAAAATAATTCATCTTAGATTAAACCTCACTATTTATACCCTTAAGAAGTTATCATGAATGCTTCCTTGTGAACTTATGAATTATCTAGCAATATGTTGCCCTCTAGTGGTTGTGGAAATCAGTGCCATTGAGCTTTAATGGGTAGAACCGATATATTGGAGTGTTACTGTTTTACACACACACACACACACACACACACACACACCATCCCCCCACCCCCCATCTTGAGGTCACATCAGTAGATTTCCATGGAGGTGAAGCTATGGCATGGATAAAGCTAGACCAAACCATGTTGTACTGTATTTTTCACCTACTATTTGACTCTTGAAGTTTCAGTGACCAAATCTGTGAGAACAAATTAAATCCAAAATAGATCCCTGTCTCAAAAATTCATTAAAATTTTTAACTTGATGCTGAGACAAAAATGTATTCCTTTCCACATTCCTTAAAGTATACCTTCAATTACAGAATCTCAAAGGTAAATTTCTAAGTATTTGAAGACTATAAAATCTAGCAATCATAAAAATACTTATAATTAAGAAACAAATATATAACCAAAAACTGTAAACAGTCATTCGCATTTCTAAAACTTAAGCTAATTCAGACTCTAAAACTTAATCAATTTAAAATGCAGAGCTTTATGTGTCAGACCAAAATATAATCAGAAACACAATCTATTAGAATTCGGAAAGTTGTATAAAATTGGCTTGAGCTCTAAAATATAATCATGAATGGCTCTGACCTCAAGTGAAATAAAGACAAGTGCCCTGGAGCCTACACTAAAGACTCCTTTAGAACCAGGCTATAGAGATTCCTTTAGAAGCCTTGCAATTCTAGAACAACTCTACTTCATGACAGCTCCAGGGGAATAGCTATGGATCAGAAGGAATAAATATATTTACCTTTTTTTTTTAATACGAGTTATGTAGAAATCTTGGGCCAGAGGGTTTCTTAGAGCAATAATTTAAGGGTACTATCTTACCTTCCTGTAGTACTTCAGTTGTCTCAAAGCATTTCCCATCTATTACCTTACTAGATTCTCAGAGTAGTACTACAAGGCAGGCAGCACAGTGATCGCTGTCTTCCCCACTTTACAACTGAAGAGGTTTGGAGAGGTTAAATGATTTTCCCAGTGCTTAGGAATTAGTGAATCTGGGACAAGATCCAGGGCAGTATAACCTGAATGGTCTTTCCAACATCCTCTAACTTAAGATTGGATAGAAAATACAAACTAAAAAGAAATAAAATGAGATCTGGATCCTTATCAAATAATCAAAAGTTCAAATATCTAGATCTAACCAAAGGCCTTTATCTGATTACCCTTTGAAATGGTGATAGAGAAAACTGAATCACATCCTGACTCTTTATAACCTCAAGGGCACTGAATTATACTTTTATTCATATGGCTTAGTACCCCAAATGTCAGTTATCAGGCTGTAATTTCTTCAGTTAGAAAAAAATAACCCTGGAGTTATGCGTTAACCTTCTTGTGTTCTAACCACATGGAACTTGGAGTCTGTCCTGTTCCTCTGATCCTCAGTTTTAGAAAGTGTTCGCTTAAGGCAGTGTCATGAGAAACTGCCCTGTCATACCCCTACACATAGAGAATGGTGATATCTTAAACTGACTTGATTATTCAATAGTTGATTTCTTTTTTCATTCCCACTGTAGATAGGATACTATGTAGATGCTGTCAGTTGGCAAGCATTTACCATTTCTCATACAGCCCTGTCAAAAGTACTTTATTCAAGAGCTCTCTACTCAAAGCTTCTCCTCTCATAAGAGTCAGGAGACTGTGTCTGAATCTGCCGTTAAAAAACAGTCAATGTTGGATGATGTGGATGATGGGAGAGGCTCTGCATGTATGGGGGCAGGGAGTGTATGGTAAAGCTCTACCTTTCCTTCAGTTTTGCCGTGAACCTAAAACTGCTCTTTTAAAAGTCTTAAAAAATCTGTATCTAAATATATACATACATATACATGTACATATATATATGTGTGTGTGTGTCAACTGCAGAATCACAGGGAAGGAAATATGAATACAAGCTGCACTTTAGTAAGCCATGACTTAAAACCTTGTTAATATGTAAATGCTGCAAAAAGTAGTTTTGATCCCTATATGCTCATGGACTTTTATAATC
Organism: Mesoplodon densirostris; assembly: GCF_025265405.1. NCBI lineage: Eukaryota > Metazoa > Chordata > Mammalia > Artiodactyla > Ziphiidae > Mesoplodon > Mesoplodon densirostris. Next base: position 108,541,259 of record NC_082664.1, read on the forward strand.
TCTATATATACAAATGACCTTGCTATCCTCGGGTATTTAAAATCTACACATATTTTGTTTAGGGTAGTTTGGCTATCTTTATAGTGGCATCAGGTCCTCATTTATGCTAACACATAAGTGTTATCAGTCCTAATGCAGTTTTCTATTTTAAGGGTATATCTGACATCAATAAACTCTATGAAAAAGACTCTAGGGGAAACTGAATAATTAATGTAAAATACGTCCTTTAAAATTAAATATTTAGTTATTCTCATTAGTATTTTTAAGGTTTTCACATGATCACTGCTTCACGGAATAATGACATTCACATCATAAAACTGTGAAAAATGTCACTTTTAAATTGAATGTTATTTTTAAAATATTAAGTTTGAATATAAATACTCACAGAATAACACTTTTTTCTTCTCTCTCACAGAATACCCAGAGGATAAGCAGTTCTCAAGCCACTCAGCCCCTAGCTACCCCTGTGGTGTCTGTGACAACCCCTAGCCTGCCTCCGCAGGGCTTGGTGTACTCAGCAATGCCGACCGCCTACAACACTGGTAAGCCTACTCTGTTGCCTTTTGTGGGTTTTATTTCTTTGTTTTGTGCTCAACATGTGCTTTTATGATTTTTAAAAAGTATATTTATTGAAATAAGTTATTTCCAGTTTCTTAGATTCACATTTGGATATGTTAAAGAACACATGCTAGTCTTTAAAAAAATTAGAAAATACACATTGATCATAGAAAGATTTCCCTGCATGAACTTCTACTTACGCCTGATGAAGAAACAACTAGCTGTTATCAAAATTATGGTATGCAGCAAGCGGAGCAAAAGTCTCGGCATTTTCTATATAGTTCTTGTTAAACAGCATCTCACTATTCCAGGCTTTTGAAATAAGGTGTTTTTCTGTATGCTGTGTCAGCCTACCTTGGGAAAGACTGAGTCCCTTTGGACCTTAGGGCTCGGGGAGGTGGCGCTGGGTGGCTGTGCCGGCAGGTCATGTTTTCCTCCGTGTGACAGCCCATTTGGTTTCTGCTGTTTGTGCCTGAGGGGCAAGACCAGGAGTTTTCTTGTTTCTCCTCAGAGTCTGTCACTCGTCACCTCTGAGGGGAGCTTTTCACTCATTCATGTTTATTTAGACATTTCAGTCCCAAATACCCTATTTGGAGGGTATATCAGGCAAATTTAAGAATGCTGCAGTGACTGAAGGGGTGCTTTCAGCCACACAGGCTGTGTGGAGAACCCCACGTGCACAGGTTTCTCTAGATGTGCCATGATAGGGAGTGGCAGAGGACACATGGGGCTTCACTTTCTCACCAGCTGAGCCAAACACCTGATGCTTCAAAAGAAGGAAAGAGGGAAATAGTTTAAAATACCTTGCCAGTTTTTCAGAGACTACAGTGCAGAGAATTTATTCTTTTGTGATTCTAATAAGGAGACTAATAAAAATCATCTAATTTTAGACTTCAGGGTAAATGCTGTAGCACGGTGCTTTCACCCTGCTCTCTGGAGCTCCCAGAGGGGTGAAGAGCCATCAGTACATTTGATTGCTACTTTAATTCCAAGTAGTTCTTTTAAAACAAATAACTTTAAAAGGTTTTGTTGAAAAAGAAAGCCTCTTAGAAAATGTCTACTACCTTTTCCAACAATCAATATGAAAAAAAATGTCCAAATCCATCAGCTAAATCTAGAGTAAAGCCAGGGATTATGCATTCATAGAAATTGTTTCATTGTCCTGATGACCAGCTATATGAGCAACACTATTCTAGGGACATAAATTTTCTCCCAAGTTTATTCTGGAAAAGGAGACAGGACATACCTAAGTTGGTAACTATGGCGGGGAAGTCCTGAGTTGTTGAGGTTACCAGTTGATACTCTGATCTCGAGAAGGTGAGGAAAGAAGGAAATCTGTGAACTAGAATGTTCAGAGGAGTGTTGGCTGAGGAGATGGGGCTTGAGCTGGGTGTCAACATTAGATTACAGTTTACTGAGTATCTCATGACAGGTTTTTCCAATATTCAACTTAGATATCCTCCTGTATTTGTTTTTAGAAATGCCATTGGATTTAAAGAATCTTTTTTTTTTAAGTCCAGAAGGAATTACCAAAACATAAAAATGGAGTCACGTTCTGTTGAAACTGTCCATCACTCAGCATCAGTCTCACTCCTTAACTACATAGTCTTTGCTCTCTCTCAGAGCACCTATTCTGTTTAATGTTACCACGTTATCTTTAACGTATTTATCTATTTGCCTTTTTAAAACATGCGTCCATGTTTTGTCTTTCGTTAGTATATCAGCTACGTTGTATGTGTGGCATGTGTCAAACACATGCCAGTCAGTCAGTACAGGGATGAATAAATGAGCAACATTTCAAAGAGTACAATAGTTCTGTGTGGAGGAATCATATAAACGCTTCCTCATGCCCATCCATAAGATCACTCCCAGCTTCTCCACTTATTCATGGATCCATTCAGCACATATTTATTGAACACGTACTGTGTGACAAGCACCGTGCCAAGCACTGGAAATACAAGAGTGCATGGTTAACAGTGGAATGTAGGGTCTATCAGAGGAAAAGACAAAGGGCAAACAGCTCTAGGAATAATTTATTATTGTCGTGTTAAGGGCTGCACTGAAGCTTCAACCTGAAGGAGCACGCGTGACTCAGCCAGGCAGAGTAGGGAGAGTGTTCCGGGAAGAGGGAGTACTGTGTACAAAGGCTGGGAGGCAGCAGAAGCGTGGCTGGAGGGATGGGACGGCTGTAGAGTTGAAACTACAGAGGTAAGTAGGGATGCATAGGCCCTGCATAGGATGCATAGGCATAGGCCTTGTTGAGGACTTTGGACATGAGAAGCATTGAGAGCATTGGGAAGCCATAGAAAGGTTTTAAGCAGAGAGGTATCATGACCATATTTGTTTTTTGAGATCACCTGGCTACAGTGTGCATGGGGCAAAAGTGAATTCAAGGACACCACACAGGAGGCTACTGTGATGGTCCAAGTAATGGATACTGATGGCGTGAACTAGGGTGGTGGCATTAGAGACAGTGAAACTTGGGCAGGCTTGAGAGACAGTAGCTAGAGTCAACCAGACATGATGGTTGGTGGTGGAAGTAAGTACCAAGGATAACACCCACAGGTTTCTGGCACGAACAGTCATGTGAAAGTTGGTTCCATTTGCTAAAGAGAAGCAGGTTTGGAGGAAATGATGAGTCCAGTTGGGGTCATGTCAGATTTGAGGTGTCTGGAGAGACATCCAAGTAGACATGTCAAGTAAGTAGTTGGAAGGACTTGGAGGCACTGTGGAAGGCACAGTGTGATGGACCCCCACCCCAGCTTCTGTGGGAAGGGACGAGGCAATCTTAGAGAACACTGAAAGAGAAAATATCCTAAGCAGAGCTATGCTGTTTCAACTCAGTTTCTTTTTTAAAATGCTAATTAACTAGGAAGACCAATTTCTTTAAACACCTGTCTTGAGACATGAAAAAGAAGTTAGAAGAGTTTTTGCCTCCTCTCTTTAGAACTAACTGGAAAAGACAAGTGTAATGATGAACTGAAATAACTCTACGTGTGAATGATAACTAACATCCCAAGTCTTGGTCACAATGATTATGACTGAAGCATTCATGTATATTATGTCTTGTAACAGTTTTTTGATGAACTTTCATTTTGCATGCAGTCAGGGATCTTTGACAGTTCCTGTACTTCGAACAAATGCAGTTATTTAATTGTGTGATAATGTAAATACTGTCTATGTCACTAAGCTTGGCACCCCATGAGAAGGGGTCCTGAGTCTTTCCTGCTCCCCCTGTACTTCAAGAATATGAGACGTGCTGATTTAGATGGAGTCAGGGTGAGCTGGAGTGTTTCTCTTTGTTCAGGAGGGTAGCAGTGGGCATATTTATTTAAAATAACAATTGTATAGGAACATCCTTTAGTGATGGCATTTTTATTATTTCTATTTACAAGTCCGGAAGAAGTATCTCAACTTCTTGTAAAATAATAAACTATAAATATTCAGTACAAAATTGAAACCTTTTTTATTGAAAAAATCCCAGACAACTGAATACAGCTAGGTCCTATAAACCTCCCAAAAGAAAAATTTTTGTGTGTTTTAGACCCGTAGGTGTGTTGTTTGATGTTATGAAGTACCTGGCTTCTCTCAACATAAGAAAACTTTTGAAGCAACTATTTGAAAAACAGATTTTGCATGGTCCTTTTATTACACACACAAGCAACATTTCCTTCTTTATTTTAGATTACTCACTGACTAGTGCAGACCTGTCGGCCCTGCAGGGCTTCAACTCCCCAGGAATGCTGTCTCTGGGACAGGTGTCAGCATGGCAGCAGCACCATTTAGGACAAGCAGCCCTCAGCTCTCTCGTGTGAGTAACTAGAAATTTTCCCCAAATCTGTACCCCTATTTCCCAACCTCTGTCTCATTCCACTGTTTGAAGAAAGGCAGCCTGAAGGTATTCCGGCCTGCCTACCACCCTTCTCTTTTTTTGCCTTGGTTAACATCAACAGACAAAGAGATTAAGAAAATGAGCTGTGCCCTTTGCTTTCTCCCTGGATCGTAGGGGAGGAGTGGTAGGGCTTGGGTATCTTATGTATGAATCAAGCTACATGGGATTCATGTGGTTGATCCCAGCCCACTGCATACACTGTATACCTCACCAAGAAGGGCTTACAAAAGAGAATGTTCCTTATGGACAGCGTGTGGGGATATAAGTGAAAAGGGTTTACAGTGGTGCCCAGGTAGGACCAGGCATCACCAGCAGAAGGAATGGTGCTTAGGTAGAACCAGAATAGTCAGCCCACAGAGCAACTAGAGGAGAACATCCTAGACGAGGGGACAGCATAGCAGGCCCACGTGGCCTCCATGAGGGTTGGCTGCCTCGCCCCTGCTCAGGACACTCGGGACACCCAGCCTCCTAGCCTCCTGCCCTGGAAATCCCCAGAGAGCTTCCCTGCATCCTGAAATAGCTCCACAATGCATACTGTTATCAGTCGTCTTGGGAATTATGTCATGGAGAAAGGCGCAGAGTATCTGAGGGAAATTTCTTTGCCTACACAGGTGTTTGGCCCTCGGGCCTTTGCAGAGCATCCTAAATGGACACACTAAAAATAGCCATGCAAAGGCAAGTGGAAAAGGCTTGGTGCTCAGACTGGGGGGGAAAGCCTGTATAGACTCTACTGTGTCCTACTCTGAGCAAGTCACTTAGCCTTTCTGAGACACTTTCCTCATCTGGAAAATAGGGTGACATGACTGACTTCTGAGAGCTGCTGTGAGAATAGGTGACACGTTGTGCCTGTCACAGAAGCAGCAGAAAGGAAGAGAGGGAGCAGAATTCAAGTTGCCATATTGTTCCTCTTCCATTTTGGTCCATGTACAGCATTAGTCACTGACACTGTTTTGGATACTTCAGCTACAGAAGTACCAAGACTGTGGGTAACAGGACCAGTCACTAAAAATCTCAACTGTACTTGTTTTTTTTCTACCAGGGATATATAATTTTTTTCTGTGCCAAGCACTGCAGGAAACACCAAAACTGGTCTTGGGGAATTCTGACAGTATTTCAGACCCTGGACCTTTTTCAGTCAGGTGGTGTCTGTAATATTCCATCTATGCAGATGCACTCACAAACCATCTACCATATCTTTTTTTTTTTTTTTTTCCTTCAGTGCTGGAGGGCAGTTATCTCAGGGTTCGAATTTATCCATTAATACCAACCAAAACATCAACATTAAGTCAGAACCAATTTCACCTCCCCGGGATCGAATGACCCCATCAGGCTTCCAGCAGCAGCCGCAGCCGCCGCCGCAGTCACAACCCCCCCAGCAGCAGCCGCAGCCGCAGCCGCAGCCGCGGCAGGAAATGGGCCGCTCCCCTGTAGACAGTCTGAGCAGCTCGAGCAGTTCCTATGATGGCAGTGACCGGGAGGACCCGCGGAGCGACTTCCATTCTCCAGTTGTGCTTGGTCGACCCCCAAACACTGAGGACAGAGAGAGCCCTTCCGTAAAGCGAATGAGGATGGACGCGTGGGTGACCTAAGGCTTCCAGGCTGGTGTTTGTACTTTCTGTTACTGCAGTGAACTGCTCTACATATCTAAGTTGGTAAATAAGGACATGAGTTAAATATATTTATATGTACATACATACATATATATCCCTTTACATATATATGTATGTGGGTGTGAGTGTGTGTATGTGTGGGTGTGTGTTGCATACACGGAATCAGGCACTTACCTGCAAACTCTTATAGATCTGCAGGTGTGCGTCCCATGGCAAACAGAGCACCCTGTAGGCAGTCTAGTCTGGCACTTCCTTGGACTACTTGTTTCATAAGATAACCAGTTTTTGCAGAGAAACGTGTACCCATATATATAATTCTCCCACACTAGCTTGCAGAAACCTAGAGGGCCCCTACTTGTTTTATTTAACTGTGCGGTGACTGTAGTTACTTAAGAAAAATGCTTTGTAGAACAGAGCAGTAGAAAAGCAGGAACCAAGAAAGCAATACTGTACATAAAATGACATTTATATTAATTACCCACCTGGCATGGGTCTCTGTTGCAAAGAGGTGCATGGGAAAGGGCTGTTAATATTAAAAACAAAAAACAAAACAAAAAAGCCCCACACATAACTGTTTTGCACGTGCAAAAAATGTATTGGGTCAAAGAAGTGATCTTTAGCTAATAAAAAAGAGAGAGAATAGAAAACACGCATGAAATATTCAGAAAATATTAGCCTAGAAATATAGAGCATTAACAGTAAATTAATATATTAAGTTATAATTGGAATATGTCAGAAGTTTCTTTTTACATTCATATCATAAAAATTAAAGAAACTGATTTTAGCTCATGTATATTTTATATGAAAGAAAACACCCTTATGAATTGATGACTATATATAAAATTATATTCACTACTTTTGAACACATTCTGCTATGAATTATTTATATAAGCCAAAGCTGTATGTTGTAACTTTTTTTTTAGAGAATAGCTTTATCTTGTTTTAACTTTCTAGTTTTATTTTAAGAGGGGGAAAAAAAACAAACAAAAATATCTTGCAAGCAGAACCTTGGAAAAAAAAAGCCATGAACACTTATTACTCTATATGTAAATTAAAAGTTGAGCCAAACTTTTTGTGTATATAGAATCTTAAATATATTATCACCTTTGATGTAAGTACCTATGTATTGTATGGTCACCAGATTAAAAAGTATATTTTTGTGGATTGCCGCCAATTTAGGGGGAAAAGGCGAGATCCTTATTAAGTAGAGTATTCACTGTTTAATATTTACTATTTTGTTAAATATACTGTACTTTGGATTTTAATTATTGGCCCAGTCTTTTCAGAGGATTGTATAAAGGGGTTTCTCCCCTCACTGGTGGTGAATGTGTGATGTTACATTGTAATCTTTGTGCTGTATGGGTTGAGCATCATTATATATTTTATATGTGTATATAAATAGCAAAGTGGCAAAAAAAATGGTGTTAAGTTCATCCTGCATAAATGTAAAATGTGTTGTGACAGATTTTATAAGGCATTATTTAAAACTTGCCTTTTGTGAGGGAAAAAATATAGTAGAAAAGCTGACCTAATTTAATTAATATTAGAGAAAATGGCAAAATAGTTGATGAGCACAAAGGTTTTATAAGTGGTAAATGATTAGGGAAAAATATTCGTGGGGAAAGGGGTCTTTTTTCCTTGACCCCCTAAAATAGCATGATGCAGCTGGTTACAGAATACTACCACGCCGGACACTCTGTGCATCGAATGACACTGCAGTGTGGGGAGCAGCCCTCTCGTGGTGCCGATTCTTGGCACAACTCTTGCCATCCTAATGCCCTCAACTGAGATGCTGACCAAGGCCTTACTCTCACAGGAAGACAGCTAAGTGGTAACAGCAAGTTTGGCAGGTCCCTGGGCTTGTGCCATGAACAAAATTCAAAGTCCTGTATGTCCTTCATCATCGATTTTTAAATACTCCCTTTCCTGAGAAACTCAAAGTAAGGGTTTAAAATTACTGCTATTTTCTATTTTAAACTTAATATTAAGCAGCTACCTACAATTTTTACTTATGTTTTGGTTTTTCCCCCTAAATTGCATTCCTTGTGACATTTTCCTCCTATGCTCTTTGTGACAAATCATCAGCCAGACTTCCTGGCTGACACATAGGTAGTAGGTACAGGATAAACTTGTGGCATTCCCAGCTGCAAAATGGAATTCTGTTTTTAATGACATTTTCGGTAGTAAATTTTGATAGAGGCCAAAAAAGGGAGGGCAGTATGCTTTCTCCTCTTGTCAGTTTAGACATTTGGCTCTTATTCAGAAAGGATTGGTTTTTCTTTAAAATATACTTATTTTACTGAACTACTTACAGGCACATTTCTTCATGAGGACACACCTAATTGAAAGAAGACAGTTTCCCAACACTGAATTTCCAGGATAATCCTTACCACTTTGTAAACCATTTATAGCTTTTGGAAGTGTTCAGTGCTGCTTTGGTTGTTATTTATGCATGTTCATGAACTTCTGCTGTACATGGGATAGGAGTTAACACATTCACATTTACTGTCTATTTTCTTGTGTGCCTTATGAGATGGCTTTTCTGACTGTATCTCAATAGTCTTTCTTTCTATGCAGGTTTATAATCAGTACAACTACTGTTTTCTAAAACAATATTACGCAAGGCTCGGAGTTTGTATTTCAATTACACTGACCAAGTAACAATGTATTCCGTTTTCAGGAACTGAGTATTTGACTGTTAACCCTTTTCCCATACACCCAGTGTGACTTAGAGCATATGGACTTGACAGAGACACCCTCACCCAGACCCCATGTACGAACACATAAAACATACATGTCTCCTGGTGGAAACCAGCTCAGAGTGGGGAAGACACTAACCGTGTCACTTTAGAACCTACTTTTCTACCCTTTTAGACTCATGTGTTTTGTATGACACCATAAGAAATTTTATCCCTGCAGATGAAGTATTTTATTACTAAAAGACAAAAACAAAAAAAGCTTAAATTGCACTGGTTAAAGTACAGTTTCCAGCAGCTGTACTTCCTTCAGCGGTCTACCTGGTACTACATTGAGAGTGAAAGTCACCATTGTACATCTACAGATGGTCCCAATCAAAAATCAATCTTTTGAGCCCTAATTATGTCCATTGTGTTAGTAAATCAGGGGTTTGTTCTAAAAGAACAGTATATGTTTTACCATTTCCTTTTACTGTAAGGACAACTAATAAAGCATTAACATATTTTCTGTATTAACCATCATGCGCACAAGAAATACATAGTAAATAAGGAACCAGAAAACTCCTGGCATTGGATCATAAGAAGCTAGATGATTAGAATGTGAAAAAGATTTTACAAATGTAAAACTTCTTTTATTTCTCTGTAGAAACTTTCTTCACTTTGCTGTGCAAGAAGACACTGCTTTGCTATATTTAAAATGGCTTTTTTAAAAGAGATTTATGTATTTGGTAAATGTTTGTAGTCAACAGTTCACACAAGAAGCTGTACACGGTTTGATCATGTAAAACCGTTTGGCGGCACAAGCTGGACTTTGTTGCCATCCTTGAGATGAACCTTTTAAGAAAAATAAGTTAATCTCAATTTTTCCCTGAATGTGTTTTTTTTCTTCATTATACAATAAATATTATAGTGAACTTTTTATCAAATGGTTAAGAAAATGTTAGAGGTTGTTGTAAACTCTTTGTATCCTGCACTCACTACAGTAAAGATGGACTGGCTTTTCCTGTGTACTCCAGACTCTGTCATGTTTGCCACCGGTCGTCCTCTTTTCCCCTCCCCTTCCTCTCTCCCTCCCCTCCCTTTCCCTTTCCCTCCTCCTTCCCCTCCCCTCCCCTTTTCCGCCTGCAGGTCCCTTTCACTTGCTTTGAGATGTGGTCAGGGAAACTGTTGGCGGCACCCCGCCAGCCTCCCCTGTATTGGCTGCCGAGGCCTCTCCTCCTGGGGCGGCCCTGGACGCTCTAGGAAGCAGCCAGGGATCCAGTCCCAGCATCAGCCAGCCTGGCCGTTCTGTGCATGCTGGTGTGGATACATTAAACCCATTCAGTCTCTGATCGCGGCTTCCTGCAGGATATGCTACCAAAGTGTGGGGGTGGGGCATTGCCGGCACTTACTATCTATCTGAGTCTATTTCTCCCTCAAGTTTAGGTGGTGAAATAATTTGTTTTACTCAACATGCATATATAATACTGAGCTGGGGTGGCAGAAGACAGATTTACTGAAACAACTTTCATTTTCAAATGTGATAGATGTGAAAAATTATCTTAAACTTGCAGCAGAAAGAGTTCTCTTGCTCTGATTCGCTTTCTAAGCCATCTCCCAGCTAAGCAGATTCTTGCTGTCAAATTAAAAGCTAAATTTCTGTGCTGGCTTTAACTTGCTGGCTACTGTGAGACTCTTACTAGCAGGTTTTGAAAGCTGGTTGAGGCCTGTGGCTAAAAATAATCATACCGGCAGCTACTTAAAATCAATTCATTGCGATTTCCTAGTTGGCTCCCATGGGTGCTGCCTCCCTCTAGGCTCTGTCTTGTTTTTCAGTTGATTCTGTGACTGACACTAGCCAAGAAAATGACTTTTCAGTGATGTCTTCTGCCAGTGGGATGGCTCCTCCTGCCTGCTCCCATCTGCCTGTCCAGTCTCTCACAAGGGGTCCAAGTACCACTTGGCTGTAGACCTGAGGAGGCAGCGGTCTTCCTCCCAGCTGACACAGGAGTTGGGAGGTTCCAAACAGGCACCTGGAACACTACGGGGAGGGGCTCATGGGGGCTGAGTGGACACGTGCCGCCAGGCAGAGCGTGCTTAGCCCAGCGAGTGAGAGGTGGGCCCCAGCCCATGACTGCACGTAGCTGGGGTAAATTCCCACCTCCACCACAGTGTCTGCTTCCTAGAGGACCCAAACTAACAGGGCAGCTTACCCCTCTTTGAGAACATGTCCTAGACTCCAGTCACTGTCTTACACACAGTCTGCCTGCTCTGTGTATACCAAAGCGGCTGAACGCAGCTGGGGAAGAAGAAAATCAGTTATACTAACTGGTTTCACCATATTAGCCTCCACCACCCTTTTTTTAAACTTTATTTTGAGCTAATTTTTTAACTTACAGAAAAGTTGGAAAAGTAGTAGGTTCCATATGTCCCTCACTTAGCTTTCCCTAATGTTAACACTTACATAACCATAGTACCACTATCAGAACCAAGAAATTAACATTGATACAGTGCTATTAACTAAATACCTTATTTGAATTTCACCACTTTATCCACTATCTCTGTTCTAGGATCCAATCCAGGATCCCACATTGCATTTAGTTCTGTCTCTGTGATAGTTCCTCAGTCTTTTCTTGTCTTCAAAAAGACAAGACACTTTTGAAGAATACTGATCAGTTACTCCGAATAGTATCCCTTGATGTGTGGATTTGTCTGATGTTTTCCTCATGATTGGAATGAGTGTGCATTTTGGCAAGAATGCCACAGAAATGATGTATCCTTAATGCATCATGCAGTTCATGTCATATTTTGTACATGTGATGTTGACCTTGACCACTTGGTTAAGTGGTTTCTATTGGGTTTCTCCACTGTAAAGTTACTATCTTTCCCTTTGTAGTTGATAAGTATCTTGGGGAGATACTTTGAAACTATATATAGGTTTTTCAAACTTTCACCTACTAATTTTAGCGTCTTGTTCAGAACAACTATTTCTGTAGTATTTGCCTGTTTTCTTCTACATTTATTAATTGGACTTCTGAAGGAAGAGCTGTCTCTTCTCCCCACTAATTTATTTGATCATATTAATTATGGAATCATGGATATTTATTTTATTCTATGGGTTATAATCCAGTACTATCATTATTTTATTCCTTACATTATTCCAGTTTTGGCCATTAAAAGCTCCTTTAGGTAGACTCCTGTGTTCCTTGGAAAAGCTCCTCCCCACTTTTTAAGCATTTTCTTACTTTCTGGCAAGATGTTAAACACTCTCATATTCATTCCCTGTCCAGGTACTGGAACAGCCACCTCTCCAAGGATTCCTAGTTCCATTTATTGGAGAATGGCATTGAGAAGCCAAGATTTTGGCACTACATGTGCTCATTGCTACTAGAGTCACTGCTTTTTGGTCCTCTCTGCCACCAAAGCTAGGAAATAAATGTAGGTATGCTCACTCACAGACACACATCCATATTCTGCAGCTAGTTATCGAAACGTGTATGTGAAAAAACATGAGCTTACAGTAACACTTCCAATTTCAATTCAACATCACAGGGTTCATTTTAACCTTTCCTTATTTGTAAATTCTTTCTCCTAAGGTAAGAACCTGGCTGTCATTATCTGCAATCTTTTTATACTTACTTGTTCAGTTCTAGCGTACACTTAAGGTAGTTTCAGAACTGCCAGTCCAGGGACTTCCCTGGTGGTCCAGTGGTTAAAACTCTGCACTTCCACTGCAGGGGACACGGGTTTGATCCGTGGTCGGGGAACTAGGATCCTTCATGACGTATGGCATGGGAAAAAAAAAATTGCCAGTCCACACCTGCGTGAGAAACACATTTATTGACCAGATTAGAGCATTTGTGTAGTTCGTTTTCCCTCTGGCCTTACATTATCCAGTGAGGACAGTGTTTTCCATGGTTACTTTACGTTCTCAACCACCTTCAGTGTTACGATATTCAATATAATATAGTTAGGATCTCTTGTTGGCTTTTATTTCATTTCAGGTACTCCCCCTCATACTAGTTGGTTTTAATTTATTTGATAAGTGAATGGTATCTGAAACATTATTATGTTCTAAGAGAGCTATACAAAAGATACAGTAATGTCACTCTCTTCTCACCCCTGCTACCCCATCCCCCTCCCTGAGTTTTCCCACCAGCCCTCTATGGATAACCGGTCTCTAGCTTCTGATTTAATCCGTCCTGTATTATTTCTTTTGCATAAATTAGCATTTTGGTGGTTTTTTTGTTTTTGTTTCTTTTGCTTTCTTCACTTAACGGTATGTCTGGTATAAACAAGCTATAAACTACACACTCCTGAACAACTAATGGGTCAAAAAAGGAATCAGTCAAAAGGGAAATCAAGAAATATCTTGAAACAAATGCAAGTGGAAACAAAACATACCAAAACCAATGGGATGTTGCAAAAGCAGTTCATAAAGGGAAGTTTATAGTGATAAATGCATTTATAAACAAAGATCCCAAATAAACAACCTAACTTTACACCTCAAGGCACTAGAAAAAGAAGAACAAACTAAGCCAAGGTAAGCAGAAGGAAGGAAATAACAGATCAGAGGGGAAATAAAGGAAATAGAGATCAGAGCAAAAATATAAAAGATTCAAAACCAAGAGCTGTTTTCTTTAAAAACAAAATTGACAAAACTTTAGCTAGACTAGTTAAGAATAAGAGAATACAATCAGAAATGAAAGAGGCAATATCACAACTGATAATAGAAATACACAGCATCATAAGACATTATAAGGAACACTTGTATGCCAACAAATTGAACAACAGAGAAGAAATGGATAAGTTCCTAGAAACATACAACCAACCGAGACTGAATCAGTAAGAAACAGAAAATCTGACTAGACCAATAACAAGAAGATTCAATCAGTGATCAAAAACCTCCCAACACAAAAAAGCCCAGGACCAGATGGTTTTGCTGGTGAATTCTACCAGTTAAAAACTTAATGCCAATCCTTCTCAATCTATTCCAAAAAAATTGAATTAGAGGGAACACTCCCAAACTTTTTATGAGGCCAGGACTACCCTGATAACCAAAGCCAGATAAGGACAATACAAGAAAAATTACAGACCAGTATCCCCAATGAACAGAGATGCAAAAATTCTCAACAAAATATTAGCAGGACAAATTCAATGGCACATTAAAAGGATAATACACCATGATCAAGCTAGATTTATCCCTGGGATACAAGGGTGGTTCAACATATGCAAATCAATCAATGTGATGTATCACATTAATAGAATGAAAGGTAAAATTCATATGATCATTTCAATAGATGCAGGAAAAACACTTGACAAAATAAAACATCCTTTCATGATAAAAATGCTCAGTGAAGTGGGTATAGAAGGAGCAAACCTCAATATAATTAAGGCTTTATATGACAAACCCACACCCAACCAACCCACAATCATATGCAAGAGTGAAAGGTTGAAAGCTCTTCCTCTAAGATTAGGAACAAGACAAGGCTGCCACTCTCACCACTCTTGGTCAACATACTGGCAATCCTAGCCAGAGCAATCAAACAAGATAATAAAATAGAAGAAGATTCTGGAAAAAAATGGCTATGTAAAAGATCCCGGCTTCCCTGTCCCTGAGCAAAGATCAATGATTAGGCAGCTATCCACAAACAAAAACAGCTCCAGGAAATCTCTAGAATCCACTTATGAAATTTTAGCAACATGGTGGGAGAAAAAAAACAAAACAAAAAAAACCCAACAAACCTGAGAATAACTGCACAAGAAGAGAAGGAAGACAACTACATTTTGCGTGTATCATCCCATCCTCCAAGACAGTATTCAGCACCAAGAAGGCCAGCTACTAAGAGTGCCTCTGAGTGGGAGACCTGCCCTGCAGACAAGCTCAGCAGCTTCCACCACTGATGAAGTCACCAGCCAGCTGCTCAGATTTGCCAGCCACACCACAGGTATTTACATTCCCTAATGCCAGCCAGCCGAGCTTCAGTCCAATCCCTCCCTGCTTCCTAACCCCCTCCGCCCAACCCGCTGCCTCCTGCAAGAGCCTGGACCTGCACCAGTAGCCATCAAAGGTCTCTGTGGCTGCACATAGATAAGAGGGGTGGGATGGGGAGGGTGGGAGGGAGGGAGATGCATGAGGGAAGGGATGTGGGAACAGATGTATATGTATGACTGATTCACTTTGTTATAAAGCAGAAACTAATAAAAAAAAATAGAAAAAAAAAAAAAAAAAAAGAAGTCAGACACCTGAGTCCCTCCCCACCCCCACCAGAGCCTGGGAGCTACACTTAGAGCACACTGGCTTCAACAGCTACATGAATGCAAGACACAAGCCTCAGTGCCATCAGCTGACCCCCACCACTGGCTCTGTGCTAGGGACTAGACCCTCCAGCTGCCCACTGGTATGCCGCCAGCCTGATGCTGGTCACTGGCCTCCACTGTAGCACATATGCAGGGAGAGGAAACAGTACAGCCACAGGTAAACACACTGACAGCCAGGCCCCCTGATGCTGCTTTTGGGCAAGGATCAGGCCCTGCCTTCCCTCACAGGGAAGCAACAAGATGCCCACCTATAGAGAGCCCCTCCAGCTTGCTCCAGCATGCCAATGCCCAACCCCCATCACCAGCCCTCACTACAGTGTGCACAACCCATGGGGAGACTGTAGCACACTGACATCCAGGGACCCTGCAGCTGCCTGCAGGCCTGGATCAGGCCCTGCCTTCTGTCTCTGGCCAGCACCACCACACCTACCTGTAACTAGCCCCTCCACCAGTGCACATGCATGCCCCCAGCCTGACCCCCACCCCTGGCCTTCACTGCAGTGTGCATGCCCAGGGGGAAAGAATACAGCCACAGGAGAGAACACGAAGGACCAGGGCCCCTAGCAGCTGTTTCTGAGTCCAGATGAGGCCCTGTCTTCTGTTGCTGGCCAGCACCACCATGCCCACATGTAGCTGGTTCATCCAGCTGAGGACCTGCATGCCCCACAGCCTGACCCCTGTCACTGTCCTCCACTGTAGTATACATACCCGGGGGTAGGGTGTGAAGCCATAGGAGAACATGCTGACACCCAGGTCCTCCACAGATGACAGTAAGCCCATAGCTGGCCCTGGCCCTTGCTACCTGCCCTGACCCCCATCACTTCAAGCGTGCCTGCAAATAACCTCTGCCACTACAAAGGCATCCGCAGCAGCCCCTGAAGCAGAGTATGTGCACACCATTGGCTCCAGCCACCACTGCTGCCTGCCTTGGTCCCTAGCTATTGATTCAAGAGGCATGGCTTAGAAGCCCAACATCCCTTGCAGCCACTTCAGATTCCCTGCAGTGCTCACCCAGGAATACATAGTTGTCAATACTGTAGATCCTAGTGGCTTGAGACAAAGAGACATCACACCCGCATTGGATCCAGTGCTGCCATGTGCCCTGTACAAATAGATCTGGGGTCACCACACAATCTGGTGTTCCCCTATCCACAGGTAACAGGCTTCTCTTACCAAAATCAGTCCACAAAGTCTGGAAGAGGTGACTACCTCTTCAAATGCTCAGACACCTACACAAGCCTACAGGGATCACAAAGAATCAAGAAAACTTGTCTCTACCAAAGGAATACAGTAAACTTCCACTATCCAGACCAAAGAAATGGAGATTCATGAATTGCCCAACAAATAATTTAAAATAAT
Organism: Mesoplodon densirostris; assembly: GCF_025265405.1. Taxonomy (NCBI): domain Eukaryota; kingdom Metazoa; phylum Chordata; class Mammalia; order Artiodactyla; family Ziphiidae; genus Mesoplodon; species Mesoplodon densirostris. The sequence goes on from NC_082664.1 coordinate 108,557,674, forward strand.
TGCAAAAAAAAAAAAATTGCCTACAGACGCTCAGAGAGCTAGAAGAGAACACAGATAAACAATTTGATAATATGAGAAAAATAAAACAAGAACGAAATGAGAAGCTCAATAAAGAGACAGAAAACATAAAACAGAACCAAACAGAAATTTTGAAGCTAAAGAATACAATGACTGAACTGAAGCCTTCAACAAAGAGCTTCAACAGCATATTTGAACAAATAGAGGGGAGAATCAGTGGACACGGAGACAAGTCAACTGAAATTGTACAATTAGAAAAGAAAAAAGAAAAAATAATGTAGAGGAACAAAGAAAGCCTACACAAGTTATAGGACATAATCAAAAGAAATAATGTAAACATTACTGGAGTCCCAGAAGGAAGAGAGAAGGAAAAAGGAGTAGAAGCTTATTTAAAGAAATAATGGCTGAGAATTTCCCACACATGAAAAGAAAACTGGTCATTCAAGTTCATGAAGCTAACAGGTCACCAATCCAAAACATTCTTCTCCAAAACACATAGTGATAAAATTGTCTAAAACCAAAGACAAAGAGAGAATTTTAAAAGATAAAGAGAGAATTCTAAAAGCAGCAAGAGAAAAAAAATTCTCTCATACAAGGGAGCCCCCATAAGACTATTAGCAGATTTCTCACCAGACACTAGGCCAGGAGAAAATGAGATAATACATTCAAAGTGCTAAGAGAAAGAAACTGCCAACTAAGAATACTTTACCAAGCAAAGTGGTCCTTTAGAAATAAAGGTGAAATAAAATCTTTCCCTAATAAACAAAAGCTGAGGGGACTCATCATCACTGAATGTACAGTACAAGAAATGCTGAAAGGAGTTCTTCAAGCTGAAAAAAAGGCCATGAATTAGTAGCTTGAAAACATGAAAATATACAACACACTGGTAAAAGACAGAGTAAGATTTTGATTACCTTAATACTATAATATGATATGCTAACTACTTAACTCTAGATAAAGGCTAAAAGGCAAAAGTATTAAACATAGTGTTAGCTTCAACAATTTGTTAATGGATACACAATAAAAAATGTAAATGGTATCATCAAAAACCTAAAAGAGGAGGGAGAGGGGGAATAAATGGATACAGTTTTTATATGCAATCAAACTAAATTGTTATTAGCATAAAATACACTGTTATATTTATAAGATGTTTTACTTAAACTTCATAGGAACCCCAAAGCAAAAATCTACAACATATACATAAAAGATAGAGAAGAGGGAATTAAAACATAACACTGTGGAATGTCATCAATTTACAAAGGAAAGCAACAAGAAAGGAAGAAAAGAAAAAAATGGAAATATATTAACTGTCAGAAAACAATAAGATGGCATTAGTAAGTCCTTACCTATCAATAACTACTGTAAATGTTAATGGATTAAATTCTCCAATCAAAAGACACAGACTGGATGGATAGATTAAAAAAAAGACCCAACTGTATGCTACAAGAGATTCATCTCAGCTCTAAAGACATGCATAGGTTCAAAGTGAAGGGATGGCAAAAGACATTCCATGTAAGTGGAAGCCAAAAGAGCATGGGTAGCTATACTATATCAAACAAAATTGATCTTAAGCCAAAAATAGTAATAAGAAACAAAGATGGTCATTACATAGTGATAAAGGGTTCAACTCATCAAGAAGATACAACAATCATAAATGTATATGCGCCCAACATCAGAGCACCTAAATATATTAATACCAACAGATCAAAGGGAGAAATAGGCAACAATACAATAATAGAAGAGGATTTCAATACCCCACTTTCAACAATATATACATCATCCAGACAGAAAATCAGTGAGGAAACATTGGACTTGAACTATACTTTAGACCAAATGGACCTAACAGAAATATACAAACATTCCAGAATATACATTCTTCTCAAGGGCACATGCAACATTATCCAGGATAGATCACACAACAGATCACAAAAAAGTCTTACCATATTTAAGAAGAATGAAATCATACTAAGTATCTTTTCTAACTGCAATGGTATGAAACCAGAAATCAATAACAGGAGGAAAGCTGGAAAAATCCCACATATATAAGACTAAGCAACATGTTCCTGAATAAACAATGGGTTAAAGAAGAAATAGAAAAGGGAATTAAGAAATATCTTGAAACAAATGAACATGGAAGCACAACATATCAAAACCTATGAGATGTTGCAAAAGCAGTCCTAAGAAGGAAGTTTATAGTGATAAATGTCTGCCTACATTAAGAAACAAGAAAGAACTCAAGTAAACAACCTCACGTTACACATTAAGGGAATAGAAAAAGAACAAAGCCTAAATTTAGTAAAAAGAAGGAAATAAAAAGATCAGAGCAGAAATAAATGAAATAGAAACCAGAAAAATACTAGAAAAGATCAATGAAACCAAGGGCTAGGTTTTGGGTTTTTTGTTTTTTGTTTTTTTTAATAAACAGGATCGACAAAGCTTTTGCTAGACTGAATCAGAAAATGAAATAAAAGATATTACAAATGATAGCACAGAAATACAAAGGATCATGAGCAACTACTATGAGTAATTATACACCAACAAACTGGATAACCTAGAAGAAATGGAAATTCCTAGAAACACAGAACCTACCAAGACTGAAGATATAGAAAATCTGAGCAGACCAATATTGAGTAAGGAGATTGAATAAGTAATCACAAACCTCCCAACACAGAAAAACCCAGGACCAGATGGCTTCACTGATGAATTCCACCAAACATTTAAAGAAGAATGAATGGCAATCCTTCTCAAACCATTCCCCAAAAAAAAACTGAAGAAGAGGGAACATACCCAAACTCATTTACAAGGCTACCATTACCCTGATACCAAAGTCAGAAAAGGATACTACAAGAAAAGAGAACTACAGGCCAGTATCCCTGATGAATAGAGATGCAAAGAATTTCAATAAAATACTAGCAAACTAAATTCATCAGCACATTAAAAGGATCATTTACCATGATCAAGTGAGACTCATCTCTGGACATAAGGTGGTTCAACATATGCAAATCAATCAATGTGCTACACCACATTAATAGAATGAAAGATAAAAATCATATGATCATTTCAACAGATGTAGAAAAAGCATTTGACAAAACAACATCCTTTCATGATAAAAATGCTCAACAAAGTGGGTATAGGAGGAACATACCTCAATACAATAAAGGCCATACATGACAATCCCATAGTCAACATCATGCTCAACTGGTGAAAGGCAGAGAGCTTCTTCCCTAAGACCAGGAACATGACAGAAGTGCACACTCTCACCACTCCAATTCAACATAGTATTGGAAATCACAGCCAGAGCAATTAGGCAAGAAAAAGAAAAAAAAAAAGACATCCAAATAGGAAGGTAAGAAGTAAGACTGTATTTGCTTGCAGATGATATGATCTTATATATAGGGAATCCTAAAGACATGACCCTAAAACTGCTAGAACTAATCAACAAATTCAGTAAAGTTGCAGGATATAAAACCAACACACAGAAAATAGTTGTGTTTCTATAAACTAACAACAAAACATCTGAAAAAGAAATAGAACAATCCCATTCAAAATAGCATCTAAAACAATAAAATACTTAGGAATAAATCTAACTAGGAGGTAAAAGTTCTTTTGCCTGAAAACTACAAATTTGATGTAAGAAATTGAAGACAACACAAATAAAAAGATAACCAGTATTCATGGATTGAAATAATTAATATTATTAAAATGTCCATACTATCCAAAGCCATCTATGGATTCACTGCAACCCATATCAAAATTCCAAAGGCATTTTTCCGAGAGATAGAAAAAACAATCTTAAAATGTGTATTGAGCCACAAAAGACCCTAAATAGCCAAAGCAATCCTGAGAAAGAAGAATAAAGACAAACACATCATACTTCCTGATTTCAAACTATACTACAAAGTTATAGTAATCAAAACAGTGTTGTACTAGTATAAAAATAGACACACAGGGAATTCCCTGGCAGTCCAGTAGTTAAGACTCGGTGCTTTCACTGTGGTGGCCCAGGTTCAATCCCCGGTTGGGGAACTAAGATCCCACAAGACACCTGGTCTGGCAAAAAAAAAAAAAAAAAATTAGACACACAGATCAGTGGAACAGAATCAAGAGCCCAGAGTCAAGAATACTCAGTGGGGAAAAGATAGTCTCTTTCCTTTAAATGGTGTGAGAAAATTTGATAGTCTCTTTCCAACCAATGGTGCTAAGAAAATTGGGTATTCATACATAAAAGAATGAAAGCAGACCCCTATCTTACACCAATCAAAACATTAACTCAAAATGGATTAAGGACTTAAACATATGACCTGAAACTATAAAACTCCCAGAAGAAAACACAGGGGAAAAGCTCTTTGACATTGGTCCTGGCAACAATTTTTTGGATATGACACCAAAAGCACAAGCAAGAAAAGCAAAAATCAACAATTTGGACTATATCAAACTAAAGAGTTTCTCCACAGAAAAAGAAGCAATAACAAAATGAAAAGACAACCTACAGAATGGGAGAAAATATTTGCAAACCATATATCTCATAAGGTTTTAATAACAAAAGTATATTAAAGAATATAAGTCAACAGTAAAAAGCAAATAAACAATCCAATTTAAAAATGGGCAGAGGATCTGAATAGACATTTTTTCCCAAAGAAAACACACAGGTAGCCAACACGTAACATGAAAAGATTCTCAGCATCACTAATCATTAGGGAAATGTAAATCAAAACCACAATGAGATATCACCTCATACCTGTTAGATTGGATATCATCTAAAAGATGAGATAACAAGCTTAATGAGGATGTGGAGAAAAGGGAACCCTTATGCACCATTGGTGAGAATGTAAATTACTTTAATCACTATGGAAAACTGTATGGAGGTTCCCCCAATTTTTTTAAAACTACCATATGATCCAGGAATCTCAATTCTGGTACATATACAAAATAAATGAAAAAAGATATCAAAAAGGAATCTGTACTCCCATGTTTCTTGCAGCATTATCCACAACAGCCAAAATATAGTAACAATCTAAGTGTCTGTCAATGGATCAATGGATAAAGAAGATGCAGTGGATACCCTGTGCCTCCACTGACAGCATCAACCCCTAGCCTAGTGCCTAAAGTCTGTAATATTATAAAAATGCTAATCCAAGTCTAAGCAGCAGGGTTAAGACTAGAGGGATGAATGAGGAACTTGCCGTGTGTGCAAAATCTAAGAGGTGCCGAAAATCTCAGTAATCACAATGAATAATATGTTAATAAAATATTTCAGGGGAGATGGAGACAAAATCATGGAGTAGAAGGACATGAGCTCAACGCATCTTATGGAAACAGCAAAATCACAACTAACTGCTGAACAACCATTGACAAAACAAACAAACAAAACAAAACAAAAATGCTGGAACCTACCAAAAAAGATATTCTACATCCAAAGATGAAGAAGCCACAACAAGAAAGTAGAAGGGGCACAATCATGATAAAATCAAATCCCATACCTGCCAGGTGGGTGACCCACAAACTGGAAAATAATCATGTCACAGAAGTTCTCCCACAAGGGTGAAAGTTCTGAGCCACATGGCAGGCTCCCCAGCCTGGGGGTCTAGCAATGAGAGGAGGAGCCCCCAGAGAATCTGGCTTTGAAGGCCAGTGGGGTTTGATCACAGGAATTCCATGGGACTGGGGGAACAGAAACTCCACACTTGTAGGGCGCACACAAGGTCTCATGTACACCAAGATCCAGGGAAAAAAGCAGTGACCTCATAAGAGCCGAGGCCAGACATACCTGCAGTATTGGAGGGCCTCCTGTGGAGGCAGGGGACAGCTGTAGCTCACTGTGGGGAAAAAGACACTGGCAGTGGTAGTTCTTGGGAGCACTCATTGGCATAAGCCCTTCTGGAGACTGCCATTTTCTCACCAAGACCCGGTCCCACCCAACAGCCTGTAGGCTCCAGTACTAGGATGCCTCAGGCCAAACAACAAACAGGGCGGGAACAGAGCCCCACCCGTTAGCAGTCAGGCTGCTTAAAGTCTTCCTGAGTGCACAGCTGCCTGGTAAACACAACCCTTGACATGGCTCTGCCCACCACAGTGACAAGACCCAGCTCCACCCACCAGTGGGCAAGAACCAGTTCCAACCACCAGGAAGCCTGCACAAACCTTCAGACAGCCTCATATACCAGCGGGCGAGACAGCAGAAGCAAGAACTACAATGCTGTAGCCTGTGGAATGGAAACCACAATCACAGAAAGTCAGACAAGATGAGACAGCAGAGGAGTATGTCCGAGATGAAGGAACAAGAGAAAACCTCAGAAGAACAATTAAGTGAAGTGGAGATAGGCAACCTACCTGAAGAAGAATTCAGACTTATGATAGTAAAGATGATCCAAGATCTCTGAAAAAGAATGGAGGCACAGGTCGACAAGATACAAAAAAGGATTAACAAAGACCTACAAAAGTTAAAGAACAAACAAACAGGGATGAACAATACAATAACTGGAGTGAAAAATACACTACAAAGAATCAATAGCAGAATAACTGGAGGCAGAAGAATGGATAAGTAAGCTGGAAGACGGAATGGTGGAAATCACTGCCGCAGAACATAAATAAAAAAGAATGAATAGAAATGAGGACAGTCTCAGAGACCTCTGGGACATTAAATGCACCAACATTTGAATTATAGGAGTCCCAAAATAATAAAAGAGACAGAAAGGACCTGAGAAAATACTTGAAGAGATAATAGTTGAAAACTTCCCTAACATGGGAAAGGAAAGTCACCTGAGTCCAGGAAGTGCAGAGAATCCCAGGCAGGGAAAACCCAAGGAGGAACATGCCAAGGCACATAGCAGTCAACTTGATAAAAACTAAAGACAAAGAAAAAATATTAAAAGGAATACGAGAAAAGCAACAAATAACACATGAGGGAATCCCATAAGGTTATCAGCTGATTTCTCAGAAGAAACTCAACAGGCAAGAAGGGAGGGGCAGAATATATTTAAAGTGATCAAAGGGAAGAATCTACAACCAAGAATACGCTACACAGAAAAGCTCCCATTCAGATTCAATGGAGAAATCAAAAGCTTTACTGACAAGCGAAAGTTAAGAGAATTTGGCACTACTAGACCAGCTTTGCAACAAATGCTAAGTGAACTTCTCTAGGCAGAAAAGAAAAGGCCACAACTAGAAATAAGAAAATTACGGATGGAAAAGCTTACTGGTAAAGGCAAACATACAGTAAAGGTAGGAAATCATCCACACACAAATATGATGTCAAAACCAGCAACTGTGAGGACAGTACAAGTGAAGGATATTGGAAATACATTTGAAATTAAAAGACCAGCAACTTAAAACAATCTTGTTTATATATAGACTGCTATATCAAAAGCCCATAGGGGACATCCCTGGTGGCGCAGTGGTTAAGAATCCGCTTGCCAATGCAGGGGACACAAGTTTGATCCCTGGTCAGGGAAGATCCCACATGCTGCAGAGCAACTAAACCCATGCACCACAACTACTGAGCTTGTGCTCTAGAGCCCATGAGCCACAACTACTGAGCCTGCGTGCCACAACAACTGAAAGCCTGCATGCCCTAGAGCCCACACACCACAACTACTGAGCCAACATGCCACAACTACTGAAGCCTGAGTGCTCTGGGCCCACATGCCACAACTACTGAGCTTGCATGCCGCAACTACTGAAGCCTGTGTGCCTAGAGCCTGTATTCTGTAACAAAAGAAACCACCACAATGAGAAGCCTGTACACCACAACAAAGAGTAGCCCCCATTCACTGTTACTCGAGAAAGCTCACGTGCAGCAACAAAGACCCACCACACCCCCCAAAAAAACCCATGGTTACCACAAACCAAAAATCTACAACAGATACACACAGAAAAAAGAAAAAGCAACCCAAACAAAACACTAAAGTTAGTCATCAAGTTACAAGAGAAGAGAACAAAAGAGGAAGGGAAGAAAAACACCTACAAAAACAAATCCAAAACAATTAACAAAATAGCAATAAGAACACATATCGATAATTACCTTAAATGTAAATGGATTAAATGCTCCAATCAAAAGACATAGACTGGATGAATGGATACAAAAACAAGACCCATATACATGCTGTCTACAAGAGACCCACTTCAGATCTAGGAAAACATAAAGACTGAAAAGTGAGGGGATGGAAAACAGTATTCCATGCAAATGGAAATCAAAAGAAAGCAGGAGTAGCAATACTCATATCAGAAAAAATAGACTTTAAAATAAAAACTATTACAAGAAACAAAGAAGGACACTACATAATGATCAAGGGATCAATCCAAGAAGAAGATATAATAATTGTAAATATATATGCACCCAACATAGGAGCACCTCAATACATAAGGCAAATGCTAACAGCCATAAAAGGAGAAATCAAGAGTAACACAATAATAGAGGAGAACTTTAACACCCCACTTGCATCAATGGACAGATAATCCAGACAGAAAATCATTAAGGAAACACAGGCCTTAAATGACACAGTAGACCAGATTAACTTAACCAGATTGATATTTATAGAGCATTCCATCCGAAAGCAACAGAATACACATTCTTTTCAAGTGCACATGGAATGTTCTCCAGGATTGATCACATGTTGAGCCACAGGCAAACCTCAGTAAACTTAAGAAAATTGGAATCATATCAAGGATCTTTTCTGACCCCAACACTATGTGAATAGAAATCAACTACAAGAAAAAAACTAAAAAACACAAACACATTGAGGCTAAACAATATGTTACTAAACAAACAATGGATCACTGAAGAAATCAAAGTGGAAATCAAAAAATACCTAGAAACAAATGATGATGAAAACACAATGATCCAAAACCTATGGGATGCAGCAAAAGCAGTTCTAAGACGGAAGTTTATAGCAATACAATCTCACCTCAAGAAACAAGAAAAATCTTAAATAAACAATCTAACCCTACACTTAAAACAACTAGACAAAGGAGAACAAAGAAAACCCAAAGTCAGTAGAAGGAAAGCAATCATAAAGATCAGAGCAGAAATAAATGAAATAGAAACAAAGAAAACAATAGCGAAGGTCAGTAAAACTAAAAGCTGGTTCTTTGAGAAGATAAACAAAACTGATAAACCCTTAGCCAGACTCATCAAGAAAAAAAGGGAGAGGAAGAAAATCAATAAAATTAGAAATGAAAAAGGAGAAATCAAAACTGACACTGCAGAAATACAAAGGATTATAAGAGACTACTACCAACAACTATATGCCAATAAAATGGACAACCACGAAGAAATGGACAAATTCTTGGAAAGGTACAATTTTCCAAGACTGAACCTGGAAGAATTAGAAAATATAAACAGACCTATCACAAGTAGTGAAATTGAAACCGTAATTTAAAAGCTTCCAACAAACCAAAGTCCAGGACAGATGGCTTCACAGGCAAATTCTATCAAACATTTAGAGAAGAGCTAAGACCGATTGTTCTCAAACTCTTCCAAAAAACTGCAGAGGAAGAAACACTCCTAAATTCATTCTACAAAGCTACCATCACCCTGATACCAAAAGCAGAAAAAGATATCACAAACAAAGAAAATTGTAGACCCTCTATGGGCATAGAGGGAAACTACCTCAACATAATAAAGCCATATATGACAAACCCACAGCAAACATCATACTCAATGGTGAAAAACTGAAAGCATATCCACTAAGATGAGGAACAAGACGAGGATGTCCACTCTTACCACTCTTATTCAACATAGTTTTGGAAGTCCTAGTTTTGGATTTCCCCATGGCAATCAGAGAAGAAAAGGAAATAGAAGGAATCCAAATTGGAAAAGAAGAAGTGAAACTGTCACTGTTTTCAGATGACATGATACTATACGTAGAAAATTCTAAAGATGCTACCAGAAAACTACTAGAGCTCATCAATGAATTTGGTAAAGTTGCAGGATACAAAATTAATACACAGAAATCTCTTGCATTTCTCTACACTAACAATGAAAATCAGAAAGAGAAATTAAAGAAACCACCCCATTTACCATAGCATCAAAAAGAATAAAATACCTAGGAAAAAACCTACCTAAGGAGGCAAAAGACCTGTACTCTGAAAATTATAAGACACTAATGAAAGAAATTAAAGAGGATACAAACAGATGGAAAGATATACCACGTTCTTGGGCTTCCCTGGTGGCACAGTGGTTGAGAGTCCACCTGCTGATGCAGGGGACACGGGTTCATGCGCTGGTCTGGGAAGATCCCACATGCCACAGAGTGGCTAGGCCCGTGAGCCATGGCCGCTGAGCCTGCGCATCCAGAGCCTGTGCTCTGCAACAGGAGAGACCACAACAGTGAGAGGCCCGCGTACCGCAAAAAAAAAAAAAAAAAAAAGATATACCACGTTCTTGGGTTGGAAGCATCAGTATTGTCAAAATGACTATACTATCCAAGGCAATCTACAGATTCAGTGCAATCCCTATCAAATCACCGATGGCATTTTTCATATAGAACAAAAAATTTTAAAATTTTATGGAGACATAAAAGAACCCAAATAGCCAAAGCAATGTTGAGAAAGAAAAATGGAGCTGGAGGAATCAGGTTTCCTGACTTCGGACTATACGACAAAGCTAGAGTAATCAAAACAGTATGGTGGACCTGAGTCAAGATGGCAGTGTTGGAAGATGTGGAGTTAGAATCGCCACAAAACTAGGGTGCTTACTGGCCACTGGTGGGGATTCTGAGGCCCAAGGAGACGGGAGGAACCCCAAAGTGAACCAGTAGAACGTAGGGGGACTGAGGGGGAAGGAGAAGTGGAGGCCAGACAGGATCGGCACCCCTGAGGCTAGGGAGATCAATAGAGGCAGGCAGGAATGACTCTCCAGGAAGAGTGGGAGAGGAGCGGAAGGTGATCGCCTGGCCCACTCAGGCCAGGAAGCCTGCTGAGTTCCCAAGCCAGTACCCCCCCCTCCAAAACCGCATCCAGGCTGTGTGGGTCCTGGGGGCATAGGAGGGAAGCTGGGGAGATCAGGAGAGGCAAGCGGGAGGGGCCCTCCAGGAGGAGTGGGAGAGGAGCAGAGGGCGACTGCCCACCCACTCAGGCACGAGGAGCCTGTGAGCTCCCAGGCCAATCCCCTGCCCTCCAAATCCCACTCCAGGCTGTGTGGGTCCTTGGGGCATAGAAGGGAGACCAGGAAGATCAAGAGAGGAAGGCAAGAGGAGCCATCCAGGAGGAGTGGAAGAGGATGGAGGGTGACTGCCCCACCCACTCAGGCACGGGGAGCCTGCTGAGCTCCCAGGGCAGTCCCCTGCCCTCCAAAGCCCCTTCCAGGCCATGTAGGTCCTTGGGGGCATAGGAGGGAGGCCAGGGAGATCAGGAGAGGCAGGCAGGAGGGCCCCTCCCAGACCGGAGGAGCAGCAGGGGAGAGGAGGGCATTTGCCCTGCCCACTCGAGCCCAGAAAGCCTGCTGCACTCCCAAGTGAGGTCTCCTGCCCCTGAGACCAGGGGTGCGGGGCACGCCTGGGACCCTTCTGTTCCTTGAGCCTAAGCCCCACCCCTCCCACAGCCCCTAGGGCCTTTTCCAGCCCTGTGGGTCCTGAGCATTGGCCCTGCCCACTGCCCAAACCTCGCCCTTGCTTAGGCCCCGCCCTCCACCAACCAAGGCCATCCCCCACTTTTTTTTTCTACCTCCTCCTCTTTTTTTTTACTATTGTGGTACTGATGTACCTTCCAGTTGTTGATTCGCCTATATTTTTACTTTTATATTCTTCCTAACATATCAGTTAGTTTCCTAGTCTAATTTTGTTATTTGCTTTGTTATTTTATTTTTTGCCACCTCATGCGGCTTGCAGGATCTTGGTTCGCGAGCCCCAGGGTCAGGCCGAAGCTCCTGTAGTGGGAGTTCTGAGTCTGAACCACTGAACTAACAGAACCTCAGATCCCATGGAATATTCATTGGAGTGTGGTCTCTAGGACTTCCTCATCTCAGAACCAAGACACACCTCTACCCTAGCCAACAAACTACAGTGTTGGAAGCCTCAGGCCAAACAAGCAGAAAAACATGAACACAATTCCACTCATTAAAAAAAAAAATGAGATGGCAAAAAAATACGTCACAGATGAAGGAGTAAGGTAAAAACCTACACGACCAAATAAATGAAGAGGAAATAAGCGACCTAACTGAAAAGGATTCAGAGTAATCATAGTAAAGATGATCCATAACCTTGGAAACAGAATGGAGGCACAGACTGAGAAAATAAAAGAAATGTTTAACAAAGATATAGAAAAAGTAAAGAACAAACGGAGATGAACAACACAATAACTGAAATGAAAAACGTACTAGAAGGAATCAATAACAAAATAACTGAGGCAGAAGAATGAATAAGTGAGCTGGAAGACAAAATGGTAGAAATAACTGTCGAGGAGCAGAATAAAGAAAAAAGAATGTAAAGAATGGAAGACAACCTCAGAGACCTCTGAGAAAACACTACATGCATCAACATTCGGATTATAGGGGTCCCACAGAGGAAGAGAAAAAGAAAATGTCTGAGGAAATATTTGAAGATATTATAGTTGAAAACTTCCCTAATATGGGAAAGGAAATAGTCAATCAAGTCCAGGAAGCACAGAGAGTCCCATACACAATAAACCCTAGGAAAAATACACCAAGACACATATTAATCAAATTAACAAAAATTAAATTCAAAGATAAAATATTAAAAATGGAAATGGAATGAAATGGAAAACAAAAATAACATACATAGGAATACCCATAAGGTTATCAGCTGATTTTTCAGCAGAAACTCTGCAGGACAGAAGGGAGTGTCAGGATAAACTTAAAGTGATGAAAGAGAAAAACTGACAACCAAGATTACTCTACCCAGGAAGGATCTCATTCAGATTCGATGGAGAAGTCAAAAGCTTTTCAGACAATCAAAAGCTAAGAGAATTCAACACCACTAAACCAGCTTTACAACAAATGCTAAAGGAACTTCTCTAAGCAGGAAACACAAGAGAAGAAAAAGACCCATAAAAACAAACTCAAGACAATTAAGAAAAAGGTAATAGGAACGTACATATTGATAATAACCTTGAATGTAAATGGATTAAAGACCCCAACCAAAAGACATAGACTGGCTGAATGGATACAAAGACAAGACCATATATATGCTGTCTACAAGAAACCCACTTCAGACCTAAGGACACATACAGACTGAAAGTGAGGGGATGGAAAAAGATATTCCATGCAAATGGAAATCAAACGAAAGCTGGAGTAGCAATACTCATATCAGATAAAATAGACGTTAAAATAAAGACTATTACAGGAGATAAGGAGGGACACTACGTAACAATCAAAGGATCAATCCAAGAAAAAGATATAACAGTTATAAATGTTTATGCACCCAACATAGGAGCACCTCAATAAATAAGACAAATGCTAACAACCATGGAAGGAGAAATCAACAGTAACACAACAATAGTAGGGAATGTTAACACTCCACTTGCATCAATGGACAGATCAACCAAACAGACGATAAATTAGGAAACACAAGCTTTAAATGATGCAATAGAACAGATAGATCTAATGATATTTATAGAACATTCCACCCCAAAGTGGCAGAATACACTTTCTTTTCAAGTGCACATGGAACATTCTCCAGGATAGATCACATCTTGGGTCATAAATCAAGACTCAGAAAATTTAAGAAAATTAAAATCATATCAAACATCTTTTCTGACCACAACACTATGAGACTGGAAATCAATTACAGGAAAATAACTGTAAAAAAAATACATGGAGGCTAAACAGTGTGCTACTAAATAACCAAGATATCACTGAAAAAATCAAAGAAAAAATTAAAAAATACATAAAAAGAAATGGCAATGAAAACACGACAACCCAAAACTTATGGGATGCAACAAAAGCAGTTCTAAGATGGAAGTTTATAGCAATAAAATCTCACCTCTAGAAACAAGAAAAATCTCAAATAAACAATCTAACCCTACACTTAAAACAACTAGACAAAGGAGAACAAAGAAAACCCAAAGTAATTAGAAGGAAAGAAATCAAAAAGATCAGAGCAGAAACAAATGAAATAGAAATGAAGAAAACAATAGCAAAGGTCAGTAAAACTAAAAGCTGGTTCTTTGAGAAGATAAACAAAACTGATAAACCCTTAGCCAGACTCATCAAGAAAAAAAGGGAGAGGAAGAAAATCAATAAAATTAGAAATGAAAAAGGAGAAATCAAAACTGACACTGCAGAAATACAAAGGATTATAAGAGACTACTACCAACAACTATATGCCAATAAAATGGACAACCACGAAGAAATGGACAAATTCTTGGAAAGGTACAATTTTCCAAGACTGAACCAGGAAGAATTAGAAAATAAAAACAGACCTATCACAAGTACTGAAGTTGAAACCGTAATTAAAAGCTTCCAACAAACCAAAGTCTAGGACCAGATGGCTTCACAGGCAAATTCTATCAAACATTTAGAGAAGAGCTAAGACCGATCCTTTTCAACTCTTCCAAGAAGCTGCAGAGGGAGAAACACTCCCAAATTCATTCTACAAAGCTATGATCACCCTGATACCAAAACCAGAAAAAGATACCACAAACAAAGAAAATTATAGACCAATATCACTGAGGAACATAGATGCAAAAATCCTGAACACAATAATAGCAAACAGAATCCAACAGCACATTAAAAGGATCATACACCATGATCAAGTGGGATTTATCCCAGGGATGCAAGGATTCTTCAATATACTCAAGTCAATCAATGTGATACACCACATTAACAAATTAAGGAATAAAAACCATATGATCATTGCAATAGACGCAGAAAAAGCTTTTGACAAAATTTAACACCCATTTATGCTAAAAACTCTCCAGAAAATGGGCATAGAGGGAAACTACCTCAACATAATAAAGCCATATATGACAAACCCACAGCAACCATCATTCTCAATGGTAAAAACCTGAAAGCATTTCCTCTAAGATCAGGAACAAGACAAGGATGTCCACTCTAACCACTATTATTCAACATAGTTATGGAAGCCCTAGCCATGGCAATCAGAGAGGAAAAAGAAATAAAAATAATCCAAATTGGAAAAGAAGAAATAAAACTGTCACTGTTTGCAGATGACATGATACTATACATAGAAAATCCTAACAATGCCACCAGAAAACTACTAGAACTAATCAATGAGTTTGGTAAGGTTGACGGATACAAAATTAATGCACAGAAATCTCTGCCATTCCTATAGACCAACAACGAAAAATTAGAAAGAGAAATTAAAGAAAGACACCCATTTATCATTGCAACAGAAAGAATAAAATACCTAGGAATAAACCTGCCTAAGGAGACAAAAGACTTGTACTCAGAAAACTATAAAACACTGATGAAAGAAATCAAAGATGACATAAGCAGATGGAGAAATATACCATGTTCTTGGATTGGAAGAATGAATCTTGTGAACATGACTATACTACCCAAAGCAATCTACAGATTCAGTGCAATCCCTATCAAACTACCAATGGCATTCTTCACAGGATTAGAACAAAAAATCTTACAATTCGTATGGAAACAAAATGGACCCCAAATAGCCAAAGCAATCTTGAGAAGAAAAAAGGAGTTGAAGGAATCAGGCTCCCCACCTTCAGACTATATTCCAAAGCTACAGTGAAAGACAGTTTGTTACTGGCAGAAAAACAGAAATATAGATCAATGGTACAGGACAGAATGCCCAGAGATAAACCCATGCACATATGGGCACCTAATTTACAACAAAGGAGGCAAGAACATACAATGGAGAAAAGACAGCCTCTTCAATAAGTGGTGCTGGGAAAATTGGACAGCTACATGTAAAAGAATGAAATTAGAACACTATCTAACACCGTACACAAAAATAAACTCCAAATGGATTAAGGATGTAAATGTAAGACCAGACACTATAAAACTTTTAAAGGAAAACAGAGGAAAAACAAACTTTGACATAAACCACAGCAAGATGTTTTCGACCCACCTCCTAGAGTAACCAAAATAGAAAAAAAAAAAAAATGGGACTTAATTAAACTTAAAAGCTTTCACACAGCAAAGGAAACCATAAACAAGACAAAAAGACAACCCTTAGAATGGGAGAAAATATTTGCAAATGAAACAACAGACAAAGGCTTGATCTCCAAAATAGAGAAACAGCTCTTGGAGCTCAATATGAAAAAAACAAAAAATCCAGTTAAAAAATGGGCAGAAAACCTAAATAAACATTTCACCAAGGAAGACATACAGATGGCCAAGAGGCACATGAAAAGATGCTCAACATCACTCATTGTTAGAGAAATGCAAATCAAAACTACAATGAGGTATCACCTCACGCCCGGTCAGTATGGCCATTATCACCATTATCAAAAAAGCTAGAAACAATAAATGCTGGAAAGGGTGTGGTGAAAAAGGAACCTTCCGGCACTGTTGGTGGGAATGTAAATTGATACAACCACTATGGAAAACAGTATGGAGGTTCCTTAAAAAACTAAAAATAGAACTACTATATGACCCAGCAATCCCACTACTGGGCATATACCCTGAGAAAAACATAATTCAAAAAGAGACATGCACCAGAATGTTCATTGCAGCACTATTTACAATAGTCAGGACATGGAACCAACCTAAATGTCCATCGACAGATGAATGGATAAAGAAGATGTGGCACATATATACAATGGAATATTACTCAGCCATAAAAAGAAACGAAATTGAGCTATTTGTAGTGAGGTGGATGGACCTAGAGTCTGTCATACAGAGCGAAGTAAGTCAGAAAGAGGAAAACAAATACCATATACTAATGCATATATATGGAATCTAAAAGAAGAAAAAAAAATGGTACTGATGAACCTAGTTGCAGGGAAGGAATAAAGAGATAGACATAGAGAATGGACTTGATGATGTGGGGTGGGAGTGCGAAGCTAGGGCGAAGTGAGAGTAGCATCGACATATATACACTACCAAATGTAAAATAGTTGGCTGGTGGGAAGCAGCAGCATAGCACAGGGAGATTGGCTCGGTGCTTTGCAATGGCCTAGAGGGGTGGGATAGGGAGGATGGAAGGGAGGCTCAAGAGGGAGGGGATATGGGGACATGTGTATGCATATGGCTGATTCGCTTTGTTGTGCAACATAAACTAACATGGTATTGTGAAGCAATTATACTCCAATAAAGATCTATTAAAAAAATAAACAATGAAGCCCTACCATATAGAATAGGGAACTATATTTGATATCTTGTAATAAAACAATAGAAAAGAATATGAGAAAGAATATATTTATATATATATAAATAAAACTGAATCACTTTGCAGTACACAAATATTGTAAATCAAATACACTTTGATAAAAAATTAAGAAGAAAACAAATAAACAAAACTTTTCAGGCCAAGAATAATATATTCAAAATATTGAAAGAAAAAACTTTCAGCCAAGAATTCTATACCCAGCAAAGCTATCCTTCAGAAATAAAGGAGAGACAAAGACTCTCCCAAACAAACAAAAGCTGAGGGAGTTCATCACCACTAGACCTGTCTTACAAGAAATGCTAAAGGAGTTCTGTGAGTGAGAGTAAAAGGACATATTAACATCATTAAAACATAGGAAGGTAACATAAAATTTACTGATAATGGTAAATATATAGCCAAAGTTAAATTCTGTAATATGGTAATGGCATGTAATTCACTTGCAGCTGTAGTTTAAAAGTTAAAAAACAAATGTAGTAAAAATAACCATAACTACAATAATCTGTTATTGGTTTACACAATATAAAAAAATGTAAACTTTAACATCAATAACCTAAAACATGAAGGGGAGAAGTAAAAGTGTAAGCTTTAAAAATCCTATAAAAGCTAAGTTTTCATCAGTTTAAAAGAGTGTTATAATTTTAAGATATTTTATGTAAGCCTCATGGTGATCACAAGGGAAAAACCTATAGTAGTCATACAAAAGAACATGATAAATAAGTCAAAGCATAATGGTACCAAAAGACACCAAAACATGAAAAAAGACAGAAAGCAGGATAAGAAGCAAGGAAAAATGGATCTACAAAACAGTCTGAAAACAATTAATGAAATGGCAATAGTAAGTCCTTACCTATCAATAATTACTTTAAACATAAATGAATTAAACTCTCTAATCAAAAGACAGAATGACTGAATGGATAAAAAAACAAAAACAAGATGCTTACTTTAGCCTTAAAGACACACATAGACTGACAGTGAAGGGACAGAAAGAGATATTTCAAACCAAAACCAAAAAAAAAAAAAAAGCATGGGTAAACTAAAAATAGTAAAAAGAGACAAAGAAAGTCATTATTTAATGATAAGGGCTCAATCCATCAAGAAGATATGAAATTGTAAATATTTATTCACCCAATATCAGAGCACCTAAATGCATAAAGCAAAAACTAATGGAGCTAAAAGGAGAAAGTACAGCAATGCAATAATAATCACAGGGCCTCCCTGGTGGCGCAGTGGTTAAGAGTCCGCCTGCCGATGCAGGGGATACGGGTTCGTGCCCCGGTCTGGGAGGATCCCATATGCCGCGGAGCGGCTGGGCCCGTGAGCCATGGCCGCTGGGCGTGCGCGTCCGGAGCCTGTGCTCCGCAACGGGAGGGGCCACAACAGTGAGAGGCCCACATACCGCAAAAAAAAAAAAAAAAAAAAAAAATAATAATCACAGACTTTAATACCTGACTCAACAATGGATAGATCATTCAGACAGAGAATCAATAAGGAAAGAGCAGATTTGAATAATGCTATAGATGGATCTAAGACATACATAGAGGACATTATATCTAACTTCAGAACACACATTCAAAGCACCCATGGAACATTTTCTAGGAAGACCATCTGTTAGGTCACAAAACAAGTCGTAGCAAGTTCAATAAGACTGAAATCACACCAAGTCTTTTCTCTGAATACAACGGTATAAAACTAGAAATCAATTACAGGAAGAACACTGGAAAATTCTTGAATACATGGAAATTAAACAACACTCGCCTGAACAACCAATGGTACAAAAAAGAAATTAAAAGAGAAATAGAAAAGTTTCTTGAGACAAACCAAAATGGAAACACAACATACCAAAATGTATGGGATGCAGGGAAAGCAGTTCTAGAGGGAAATTCATAGCAATAGACACCTACATTAAGAAATAAGAAAGATCTCATATAAACCACCTAAATTTACTCCTCAAGGAACTAGAGAAAGATGAATAAATTAAGCTCAAAGTTAGTAGAAGGAAGGATATAAAGATTAGAGGAGATTAAATGAAATAGAGACTAAAAAGGTAATAAGAAACTAAGAGCTGTTTCTTTGAAAAGATAAACAAAATTGACAAATCTTTGGCTAGACTAACCAAGGAAAAAAGAAAGGACCCAAATCAATAAAACTACAAATGAAAAAGGAGACATTACAACTGATACAAAGATATATGAAGGATCATAAGAGGCTACTATGAACAACTATATGCCAACAAACTGGACAACCAAGAACAAACTGAAAAATTCTTAGAAACATACAACCTACCAAGACTGAATCAGGAAGAAATAGAAAATCTGAACAGACCAACTATTAGTAAGGAGATTAAATTAGTAATCAAAAACCTCCTAACACAGAAAAGCCCAGATGGCTTTTCTGGTGAATTTTGCCAACCAGTTAAAGGAGAGTTAATGCCAATCCTTCTCAAACTATTCCCAAAAATCAAAGAAGAGGGAAAACTCCCAAACTTATTTTACATGGCCAGCATAACCTGTCCTGAAAAGGACGCTAAAAGAAAAGAAAACTACAGATCAGTGTTCCTGTTAACTACAGATGCAAAAATTCTCAATAAAATATTAACAAACTAAATTCAGCAGCACATTAAAAGGATCATTTAGGGCCTCCCTGGTGGCGCAGTGGTTGAGAGTCCGCCTGCCGATGCAGGGGACACGGGTTCGTGCCCCGATCCCGGAGGATCCCACATGCCGCGGAGCGGCTGGGCCCGCGAGCCATGGCCGCGGAGCCTGTGTGTCCGGAGGCTGTGCTCCGCAACGGGAGAGGCCACAGCAGTGAGAGGCCCGCGTACAGCAAAAAAAAAAAAAAAAAAGGATCATTTACCATGATCAAGTGGGATTTATTTCAGGGATTGAAAAATGTTTCAACGTTTGCAAATTAATCAATGTGATACACCTCATTAACGAAATGGATAAAAATCATGTGATCATCTCGACAGATTCTGAAAAAGCATCTGACAAAATATATCTGCTCATGATAAAAACTCTTAACAAATTAGGTATAGAAGGAACATACCTCAACATAACAAAGACCATATATGACAAGACCACAGATAATATCATGATCAATAGTGAAAAGTTGAAAGCTTTTCCTCTAACGTCAGGAACAAGACAAGGGTGTCCACTCTCAAAACTCCTATTCAGTATAGTACTGGAAATCCTACCCAGAGCAATCAGGCAAGAAAAAGAAATAAAAAGTATCAGAAGTGGAAAAGAAGAAATAAAAATGTCAATACAAAATTCTAAAGACTCCACCAAAAAACTGTTAGATTTAATTAACAAATTCAGTAAAGTTCCAAGATACAAAAGTAACAGTAGTGTTTCTATACACTAACAATGAATTATCTGAAAAAGAGATAAAGAAAATGATCCCATTTACAGTTGCATCAAAAACAATAAAATACTTAGGAATAAATTTAACCAAGGACATGAAAGATCTCTACACTGAAAACTATCAAAACATCAATGAAAGAAACTGAAGTAGATACAAATAAATGGAACGCTATCCTGTGCTCATGGATTGGAAGATTTAAAAAATTTCCATATTACTTAAAGCCATCTATAGATTCAATGCTATCCCTATCAAGATTCCAATGGCATTTTTTACAGAAGTAGGAAAAAAACACTAAAATTTATACGGAAGCACAAAAGACTCTGAATAGCCAAAGCAATCCTGAGAAAGAAGTACAAAGTGGGTAGCATCACATTTTCTGATGACAAGCTATATTATAAAGCTACAGTTGGTATGGTAACGGCATTAAAACAGTATGGTAACGGCATTAAAACAGACACACACCAATGGAACAGAATCAAGAGCCCAGAAATAAACCCAAGCAATATTTCACAAGGGAGCCAAGAATACTCAATGGAGAAAAGACAGTCTTTCCAATAAATACTGCTGATAAGATTGAATATTCAAATGCAAAAGAATGAAAGTAGACGCCTATCTTACACCACTCACAAAAATTAACTTGAAATGGATTAAAGACTTGACTGTAAGACTAGAAACGATAAAACTCCTAGAAAATAATATAGGCAGTAAGCTCTATGATATCAGTCTTTGCAATGATTTTTTGGATATGACAAAGCACAAACAAAATAAAAAATCAACAAGTGGGACTACATCAAAGTAGAAAGCTTCTGCACAGCAAATGAAACCATTAACGAAAATGAAAGGATAACCTACAAAATGGGAAAAAAATATTTGTAAACCATATATCTGATAAGAGGTTAGTATCTAAAATATATAAACAACTTCAACTCAACAGCAAAAAATAAATGAGTAAATAATAATAATCTAATTAAAAATGGGCAAAGGACTTGAATAGACATTTCTCCAATGAAGAAAGATATGAAAGGCCAACAGGTACATGAAAAGCTGTCACCATCACTAACCATTAGGGAAATATAAACCAAAACCACAATGAGATACCACTTCACACCAATCAGAACATCTTAACATCAAAAAGACAAGAGATAATAAATGCTGACAAGGATGTGGAGAAAAGAGTACCCCTGTGTACTGTTGGTGAGATTATAGATTGGTATAGCCACTATGGTGAACAGTATGGAGATTCCTCAAAAAATTAAAAAAACAGAACTACAACATGATACAGCAATTCCACTTCTGGGAATATATCTGAAGTAAATGAAAACACTATGTCAAGGAGGTATCTGCACCTCCATGTTCATAGCAGCATTTGTTTACATGGAAACAACCTAAGTGTCCATCAAGGGATGAATGGATAAAGAAGTTGTGATACATACACACACACACACACACACACACACACAGATGTTATTCAGCCATAAAGAAGGTGGAAATCCTGGGACAACACAGAAGGATTTGGGACAACACAGACGGATCTTAAGGGCATTATGCTAAGTGAAATAAGTCAGTCAGAGAAAGACAAATACTGTATGATCTCATTTATATATGAAATCTAAAAAAAAAGAAAAAACCAAACTCGTACAAAAAGAGATCAGATTTGTGGCTACCAGAGGCGGGGAGTGAGGTGGAGGGGAAATTGGAAGATATGGTCAAAAGGTATAAACTTCCAGTTATAAGATAAGTAAGTACTAGGGAAGTAATGTACACCATGATGACTATAGTTTACACTGTTATATGGTATACATCAAAGTTGTTAAGGGAATAAATCCTGAGTTCTCATCACAAGGCAAAAAAACATTTTTCTCTTTTTTTTTTTTTGTATCTACATGAGATGATGGATGTTAACTAAACTTGTGGTAATCATTTCACAGTGTATCTAAGTCAATTCATTATGCTGTACTTCTTAAACTTATATAGTGCTGTATGTCAATTTTATCTCAATAAAACTGGGAAAAAATGTTAAAATCCCCTCTATAAGCCATCATCTCAGGGTGCATAGCGTTCTCCCTCAAACTCAGGCTTTCACAACTAATGCAGAGGCAATGTAAAGAACTAGATTGCTGAGGAGGGGCTGTCATGGCTGTGGCTGGGTAGTCCTGCTCTGGGTGACCCTGAGGCTTCTGCTTTGTTTCTGCAGCCTTGTCTCCCCAGAGTAAAATGGGAGCATCATTTGCCTGATGACAGATTCCCTAGGCTTTTGCAATATTAGGCACTACAGTTCAACAAAAAGGACTGAAGACTATCTAACAAATCTAATTATTCCTTTACAACATTAACTCCCAAAACACACTAAAAATGCAGTAAAATATATAGAAAATGAGCTCCATGGTATCTCTTATGTATACCTAAAACAATTTTAATATTTATTTATTTATTATTTGGCTGCGTCAGGTCTTAGTTGCAGCACGTGGGATCTTTTCTGTGACATGCAGGATCTTTTGTTGTGGCACATGGGCTCTTTGCAGTGCCTGGGCTCAGCAGTTGTGGTGCACAGGCTCTCTAGTTGTGGCATGCGGGCTCTAGAGCATTCTGGCTCAGTAGTTGCGGCGCACAGGCTCTCTAGCTGTGGCGTATAGGCTCCAGAGCATGTGGGCTCAGCAGTTGCAGCACACAGGCTTGGTTGCCCCCCCAGAATGTGGGATCTTAGCTCCCCAACCAGGGATCGTGTCCCCTGCATTTGAAGGTGGATTATTAACCACTGGACCACCAAGGAAGTCTCCTTAATAAAAGTTTGAAAGTATGTTATGCAGACCAATCAGCAAGACTGTACTTGTTACTACTTGCTCTTCACCTGCTGGGGTAACCTTGGGCCCAAGCCCTGGACAGGCCTCACCCCTTGGACATGGACACTTCCATTTTCTCCAACATCATCCCATATCTTTTAACTCTGAATTACCAACTCCCTTATTAAAAAGGAGGAATCAATTTTCCTTCACAGAGGAAATTATTTTATTCCATTTGAAAAAAA
Source organism: Mesoplodon densirostris (assembly GCF_025265405.1). Lineage (NCBI taxonomy): Eukaryota > Metazoa > Chordata > Mammalia > Artiodactyla > Ziphiidae > Mesoplodon > Mesoplodon densirostris. Next base: position 108,581,350 of record NC_082664.1, read on the forward strand.
GTATACAGATATTCATTCTTTGTCTGGCAAAAGTCATTTTCTCATGAGAGTCTGAGTCCTGCCTGGCGAATTTAATGGTGACAAATGGTTAGAGAAACCTGTGGCCCTCAGGGGCACAGTGCACACAAACGCTTGGCTGGAAAAGCATTTACTGATCAAAACATTTCCTGTAGCAAAGGCTAAGTTCATTTTATCCTGAAGACCATTTTGCTTTTGAAGAAAACATTTAATTTTGAAGATAATTTAAATTTGCTAATTGAACCCAGGGCAAAATAGTTTTTCACATAACTGAGAGGAGAATGAAATTGGAAGCCCATCTCAGGTACTTCTCTGCCACATTCCCCTCCTCTTACATGATGAACTCTTTTAAATTGGTCTCTAGGCTGAATGTGTCAAATGCCTTAAACCTGCCTAAAACCCAAGAGCAGCATGTTTTCCTCCCTGGAAACAGACCTCCCTAAGGCTGAGCCACCAGCCACCCTGGCCAATTTCAACTCCTCCAAGGGACCGAGGCAGGCTCCTGCCCTCACCCCAGTCACGCTTGCTCCACCAGCAAGGTCTCAGAGGCCAACCCATGCCCTCCACAAGCCTCTGAACTTAGCACCACTGTTGTCTTGTCATAGAAGGAGACAGGCAAACCCCCAGGCCCCTCTTTTTAAGGTCTTCCACAGCAAGGGTCACCTCTAGGCCCTCCATTAAGTGTTCAATATTTTAACATTATGAGCTACATTGTATTCACCCAAGGAAAAGTGACTGAGCCCCGTTCCTGTTCTGTGGCTCTAGAAGTCCTAAGGATGCAGTCAAGGAAGCAGCAGGAAGCAAGCCCATTCTCCCTGTACCACTCTTCCAGACACATACAGGGGCCAGCAAAAGCTGGATTGATGACTGTTCAGCCTTAGAAGTGTCACACGTTGGGACCTCGGTGAGAGGCACTCATCCTTCTCCCTATACCTACTCCACTCCAGACACTGACCAGAAAGAGATCCTTCCAAGAATGCTGACTTGGGGACTCCAGTTAGCAAACACTGTGGAAATGCTCCTCAGGTGAAATAGGGCCATGGCCTCCAAATGTCCTGGCCAGGAAGTGTTTAAAACATGCCTGTGTGTCAGATTAAGGAGCTCTAAAATTACGAGGAACAGAACTGCTATTTACTCAGTATTACAGCAATTTAGATTTAGGGCTTTTTAAATTCTAGATATGACATTGCCTCAAAAAGGCTGTCTGAGGGGGCAAATGTGAAGCAGGGCTTATTACAACTGTCATGTATCACACTCTGAAACAGGGTGACATCCCATCGCTATTACACAACACCTTTGTTGGGGGGACACAAAACATCATTTGTCAGAGCCAGTCACTCCTCCACAGCAGGCAGGGGACAAAGCAAACATCCAGACAACCAAAGCTGATACCAGGGGCTCCCATACTGCAGGTCCATTTGCCAAGGCCATTCATCTCCCTCCAAGCACGTCCAGCTTGGGGACCTACACAGTGCTATTGTGAAGACACTCACGGCCAGTCCACTAAATGCCTTCAAGGAACAGCATCTGTCATGTGTAAATGTCTCTCCTGCCGCTCCTCTTTGGATGTAGGAAGTTGAGGACGCTGGTGTTTTGGCTCCCACAGCCTTGGATCAGGCGAGTCTATTCCCCATGATGACTGTGATTGACATGATGGCGGCTTCTGAAACGTGTCCATATGTCACAGAAAAAAAAAGGCAGCACGCTATATGGCCAATGTCGGCTGATGCACATTAGGAGCCCAAGTGCTAAAGCTGCCCTGATTCCTTAGAAACAACAAGAGCTAGCTCTCCCCGTGGGTGGTGTGACTGAACTGGCTGTCTGAAGAGGGGATGGTTGGCAATGGAATCGCTAATTTGGGGGATTGCCCTAGAACTGCACTCACTGCCATCGAGCCATTAGGGACAGCAGTTGTATTCAAGATACTAGGGATCTCACTAGTAGTTTGTATTTTAAAATAGACCAAATAAAACACTGGTAAAACAATTCCAATCAGAAGCATGATAAAAACAGCATTCCACCTCTGAATTCCACAGTCTGCACCGTTTGTAGGTATCTTCGGAGGAGTCGGAAGCAATGGCTGACTGGAGGTCTCTATGCAGTAACTTTCACTCAAAAAGATTTCTGACTGCACTGCATGCTCAATATTCTGGTCAATGCCCTTAAAGAAATCCGTCAGTGGGTTAGATGAGGCACCGGCACTGACAGCTGCTCTGTCTGGGTCTGGCTGCTCCTCGAAGGTCACTCTGGTCTCTGTAGATGAGCTCAGGAGGGGTCTGAGTTCTTTGTGGGTCTCTGTTAGGACCCCGTGGTTTTTCACTGGAATCTTAACAGATTTCAAAGCATATAAGTCTTGTTCTCTGATGAAGTTGTTGACTTTCTTGATATCTGCAACCTAGGGAAGCCATGAAGACAAACATCACGAAATGATGTAAAACTCCTTGAAACTAATATCCAAAAAGTGGTGCTTAACCTTTCTGCGTGATGGTCCAAGCCCACACAGCTTAAGAATCTGATGAACACTGGAAAACTGTACCTACACACAAAATTTAGTTTAGGCTGAATAACTTCGTTTTTTTGGCTTTAACTCAGCCTTAATGTATAGCTTAATCATAAGATTTTTTTATAGACTTAAAAGTTTGAACAACTCAAGATTCGTTTTGGAAAAGACTTTGTTTAAAGTGTGCCTTCAACAAAATGCTTTTAGGTGAAACACATCATGGTAAAAGAAGGCTGTACCCTTTCTACACTTAACTTTTGAGAAAACAGTGCCCCCATCTGGGTGACTCTCTCCTGCATCAGAACTTAATTTAGTAGCCGTAGTAGACATTAGCATTCAGCAAACACAAAGCCTCAGCCAGCTCTACAAACACTAGAACCTAGTTCACCTGTAACAACATTTTAAAAGGTGTGCCCTCGTGATTATACGACGTTTTCTTTCCCAGAAGCACTGTATGGCCTATAAACTTATTTTTAAAATAAAAACGACCTAGAGTTAATTCACTTCAAGGATTTCACAACACTTCTTTTCACTAGAAACATGCAGAGAATATGCATCAACTTGGAAACTATAGACTGAAATCTTCTATTCCAATATTAGGACTTGAGGAGAAAGGAACACGACTGTGAGCTTTAAAAAGTAACAAAGTTTATGACAAATTCCTCTCATAATCAAACCTTAATTTTTAAAAAGTAGGGGGAAATATAAGTCAAAGATAGACCCTCCCTCAAGTTATTGTTTGAAAACTTACCAAAAGCATCAGAGATGGACTCTAAGGTTCTAACTCCTAAGTCCACTTAAACTAGAGTGTAAATACAGCCAACAGACTTTATTCAAATCCATCATCTTCATTATTTTCATTACTTAGCAAGTGCTTTTATCATTTAATTGAATTGGGGTGGTGGACATTTTTAATTTATTATATCCTGAAACTTAAGTTGCTTGAGATATTTTTGTCTTTGATCCTAATAAACTAACATTAAATTTATTTACTTCAAATAGGAAAACTAATCACTTCTTAGATACATTATATAGTCCTTTTGGATTTATTAAACACCACTGTTCCAAGAAGCCCACTGCATCTATTCAGTCTTTGTAGGAGAGGATTCAGTTTTCAGCCCTTGCTCTATAAACCATATAGTATGTCTACAGAAGCTGATTATAAGAGTCAAATATAAATCTCAGTACAGTTTACAGACCACTATGTGTCCCTGGAGACCAGTTTATTTCCCTGGGAAACAACATCTCCGCACAACATGTTGAGTCATTTGATCCTTGTTAGGTAAATGACAGACCCTTCAAGGACGAAAAGATTTTTTTTAATAAGTAGCTTATATAGCCTTAGAGAAAGCCATAGAAAGTAGCAGCACAGTGCTAGCAAAATGAAATAGTTTCTGTCTAGGAGAAAATGCAGCAATTCAATAAATACCTTCCTACTTACTTTGCCATTGTTAATCACTCTGAATGCTAAAAATATAATTAAAGAGAGAAACAGGGTTATACAGATACACAGCATACAAAGGATAGATCATGCAGTTCTAAAAGAGAGAAGGCAAAACTTTACCGATCAAATAAGCTACAACCAGCAAGAAAGGTTTAGAAAAAGAAAAGTAGCAAAAAAATAAAGCAAGCATACCAAAGAAATCTTGGATAAACTCTGCGTGGCATCTCTGGCCCCATTATGTCTTAAATAAAATGTGCTCAAAAGAAAAAAGAAAAAGGTTTCAGAATTTCATTTTGGAGGGACAAGGAAGAGGTGCAGAGAGGGAACTGCCCTGTCACCTGAAATTCCTGACTAATTCCCTCTCCCTCTGAGGAACGGAAGGTACGTCCACCTGCCTTCCATCTCTAGCTAGACAGGGGTATCCTTTACTCTAGAGCAGGCTTCTTCCAACCACCTCTGGGGTCAGAAAGGGTCCCCACCCTTCAGTGACCTCCTCTGTTCCTCTAAACACAGGGGCTGAAGGGCAGGTGGCGCCTTCACCTGTGGGGTTTCTTACTTTGCAGCCATACTGAAGAGCGAGCTTGTTGAGGCTGTCCTCCTGGGCCAGCTCCCGCTGCAGCAGCACCATGTCCCCTGCTCCTGGCTGGTGAGGGTGGTGGGCACCCTTCTTCTGGCACTCCTTGCCCCGGGGCCGCAGAGCTACTTGGTGGGACTCTTCCTCAGAGGAGTCCCCAGAGTCCCCAACACCATTCTCAAACATGTAAATGTGGCTGGTCGGAGTCCTACAGACCATGGCTGGGCCTTGGAAGGTCTTGGTTAACACTTCCTTCTGCCTCATATTCTTAACTGAAAACCAAACCCCAGGGTTAATTCCACACAAGGCATATTCATTCCTCTGTGGCTACACTGAAGATAAGTGTCTTCTTGTTGTTAGAGATGACTCCTTTCCCTAATATAAATACTCAACACATACCATGGGCACAAAAAATGTCAAAACGTGTTCATGCTGGCTGAAATGAAGGGAGAGAGATAGGCAAATAAATACACTCTTTTTTTCTAATTGCATACTTTTTGCGCAGAAAACAAGAGAGTCCTCTTTCTTCTCCCCTTATTCCTCATCCATAGCTATGTCTCCCCAAAACCCACATATGCAGATAAACAACTTCTCTTTTTGGTCCCAGAGTAGTAAAGAAGCAGCTGGGATCATTGCGATGAGAGGTAAAGACTGTTCCCAACTTCCTTCCTTGCACAGACCCTTTGTACAAAAAAATTCTTGCTCAACACTTCAAGCATTCCAAAGTAGCTTCACTTAAAGGCAAGACAAAGGACACTTACTTAGAAGAACTATGAGACTAAATACTCTTGATTTTGAAACGACTTGAATTATATAACATGTGAGGCAAGCTGGGGGAAGATTTCTGTCAAACTAAGAAATTCGTCCGGCTTCTCACAGGTCCCTTGGCCTTCAGAACCTCCCCATGTCTGGTTATTTTCACTTCCCGACCAGTGCGGAAGCCACAATACAAGCCTTTCCCCTCTCCGAGTTGCTCGAATGAACTTCCAGAAATGAAATCTCCAACCCGGGAACGAAAGCCTCAAAAAGAGTTGGCACCGGGTTTCTTCGGAGCCAGGAAGAGCAGCGGCCCCCTCGGGACAGCGTGGCCACGGAGAGACCCCCCCCCACCTCGCCCCAGCCTCCTCCCCGCACTCCGGGGGCTCCGCCGGCCCGGAAGAGGGAGGGAGGAGGCGGCTCTCCGGGTGCCCGAAGGTCACCTGCGGCGGCCCGAGCTCGGGCGGACCTTCCCGTCGGAGCTCAGCGCCTGCCAGGAGCCCCGGCGGCTCGCAGGCCTCAGTTTCCCTCGGAGCTCCTTCCGCGAAAGGGAGCTGACTATAAAAACCGAGAGCGGCCCGCCTCTATGCTTAGACGGGTGGGGCCCCAACATTCCACAAAGGCACGACCTCCGACCTCTGACCTCCACCCCAGAAATTTCGGGGCAGTCCTCGACGGTCTGGGACGCTGCAACTCCAGCTGCAGGACGGTGACCTCAGAGACCCAGGAATGGCGGCTCGCCACCCAGCCGACGAGCTGGGCGACGCCGCAGCACCGCAACAGGCCCACGCAGCGCCCCCTCCCGCAGGCCGGGTACCTCAGCGTCCGGGATCCGCCGAGACCGATCGCAGCCGCCGCTGCTGCGCCTGCCGATTGGCTGCGGAAATCAGCAGGTTCCCGGGGGCGGGGACGGCGAGGCAGCCAATGAAATCAGCGGTGGGCGGGGACTGGGACGAGCCGGGCAGTGCTGAGAGGTCTGCACAGGACCTGCGGGGAGTGAGGCACCGGGGGCGGGGCCGGGGGCGGGGGCGGGGGCGTGGCCCTGGGTCTGGGGCGGGGCCTCCGCTCCTGGACTGACGCTCGCCACACCCGCCTGCCTGCAGCTGCTGCAGCGGCTCGTTCTGGCTCCAGTTTGTGCCTCTGCTCTAGGCTATTAAACACTTTAAAGTCTCCCAGCTTTCCGCTGAGCTGGCTTTTTCACCCCGCCCTATGTCCATGGTCTGTAACGACAGCTCAGATACCCAGTAGAGTGGGTGGCACCAGCTGAGGCCTCCGGCGGAGAAGGAGCCCCTCTGGCTCGGTCTAAGAGGGTGAGGGGTCTCCGCATGCTGAGCCTTCTCTGGCCTGAACACAGGAGTTTGCTCCGCCGCGCCCCGCCCAAGAGGATAAAAAGGAAAAGTCCACCAATGTAAAACACTGAACCACGCAAACACGGACCAAGGAAACATAATTTATCAAGTGTCAGATGGCAGAGGACTCCTTAAGCTTAAACGTGCTGGATGAACTCTTTCACACACTAAAGCACAAAAGTTTAAAACTGCAAAAGATTAAAATCCTTAATTGAGAGAGACCTCATTGAATTAATAAGAAACACACTAAGATTCCAGTAGATAAATACATGAAGAGCATTGAGTACACAATTCTGCAGAAGCAGAACACAAATAGCTATCAGGGAAGAGAAATTAACCCTCACTAGCAATCAAATTAAACCACAAAGCAAAAGGATTAAAACAATAAGATCTCAGAAACCCCTTCTATGGCTTTCCATCCCACTTAGAATAAAAGTCAAGTTCTTTATCTTGGCAGACAAAGTCCAGGGTGGTGTGAGGGCTCCAGCACAGTCTCTGCCATTCTACCTGTTCCTTTCAGCCACGCCCCACTTTTCTCTGGCCTTTAAACACCCAGATCTCCCACCTCTGGCCCTTCACAGGAATGTCCTTCTCTCAGCTGCTGGCATGGCTAGACCTTCTGACCCTCAGGCCTCAGATAAGTCACCTTCTCAGCAGGTGTCCACCCCATATACATGTGTGCTCCCTCCGTGTTCTGGCAGATCAATTTGTTTCTTCATTGCACTTCCCGCTTAATTTACTTGTTTTATTGCCAGAATCCTCCTGCCCCTAATTATCATCTCTGTTTTGCTCACCACTCCCAGTGCCCAGCTCTGCTTGCACTTAGTAGGTGCTCATTAAATAGTGGTTCAATAGGAGAGACATTAAGTGACCTCAGTAAAGTACACAGGAAGGAAGTAACAGCACCAAAATCCAGTTCCTTCTGTGTTTGATTCCAAAGGCCTGGCTGTCTGGTCCAGAGCACCTAGCCATGGCCTGGTAGATTTGGAAAGCCTAGGAGTCAGAATTTAAAAGTGTGATTAATGGGAGAGGGTCAGAACAGAACCTGCAAATCTGAATTAATATAGCTTCGCTCTGATCAGTTATAGTCGCTTCTTTCATTCAGCTGTCCAATAAAAAACAAATCCAGATTCAGGAGGGACTTTCTTCAAAAGGATTACTGCCAGAGGAGAAAGGGACTGTTGCAGTGGGGGAGGAGGACTATTGCAATAGAGAGAAGGTCTATAATGCCTGCAAGCATCTAAGAGTTAGGCAGAAAGGGTTGCTCTTTTATAAAGAGGAATAAACAAGACTAGAAAGAACCAGGTGTGGGGAAGTGGGATGAAAGGGTGGCAGGACTGGATAGTAAATCCAGCCTATTCTCAGGTGGCACTGTATGCTGGCTCAGGCTGAGGCTGAGCCAAAGTTCATTCAGGGGCTTGGACAATGGAGAGAGGCTTAATGCAAGTTAAGACCTTTTCAGGAGGTCTGTGAGGTCAAAACTATTTTCATAGTAATGCCAACATTATTTGTATTTTCCACTTCATTCTCTCTTGATAACCAGTAATTGAGCTAATGTATATTGAGTCCTTCCTGAGTACCAGGTAACACAACAACAGTATATGTAGGTATTATTATAATTCCCAATTTACAGATGGAAAAACTGAGTATGAGAGAATTGCAAGTTGCATATCCAGTATCCATTCTAACCTTTTACTTGGAACAAAGCCCTGCCATTATTTGGGGAAACAATGTGCCAAGCTGAGACTACATTTCCCTTCCTTGCAATGGGGTGTACCCATGTGAATAAGTGCCAGACAATGAGCTGTAAGAGGAAAATGTTGGATGGGACTTCTTAAAATGCTTTTTAAAGGAGGACATCTGTAAAAGCTCTGTAAAATATTTTTACCCTTGCTCCTGCTGCCTGGAATGATAATGTGATGGCTAGAGCACCTACAGTCATCTTGGATCATCTTGGCAACATTGGAGGTGGAATCCATGTGCTAAGCACGCCAAAGCAGAAAGATGGAAGGTGTGTGAGGAAGAAATAAATACCTCTGTTGCTTAAGAGGTTGTGAAGATCTCTGTTAGTAGCAGTTGAAGTATTTCCTAATTTATATACTTAGGCCCAGAGGTTAAGTTACTTGTCTAAGATATCATAGCTAGGAAGTACAAGAGGCAAGATATAACCCCAGACAGTGACTACAAAGCCCACCGTCTTATGAAAGCTTCTGAGCAGGGCTCAGTTTTGCTTTATCTGCTGCCCCAGCCCAGGAGGCCTGCTAACCTGGTTAACAGTTTCCTCTGAAACATACCCTAGTTTGGTTTCTCCCCTAGTTTTTGCCCCAGGCCCTTGGCTAGACAGGCTGAGATGCAGTTCTTCAGGGCTGAGTGAAGCCAGATAGGAGGTGTTGGAAAAACATGGCTCATCTACTGAAGTGTGCCAGAGTCACATCCACCAGAGACAGTCCCAATTCTTTGGCCCTGAGAAAGTTATGACCAAACATCCACAAGCAAACCTGCCTACTCAGATGTCCCTCATACTCCTGCCAAACCTAGGCCATCATGTCCCTGTGTCAGCCTGCTATGGACTGAATTGTGTCTCTCCCCTAAATTCATGTGTTGAAGCCTTAACCCCCAATGTGACTGTACTTGAAAATTGGGCCTATAAGGAAATAATTCTGGTTAAATGAGGTCCTGAGGGTGGGGCTCTGATCCAATATGATTAGTGTCCTTATAAGGTGAGACCCCCAGAGAGATCACTCTCACTCTCTCGCTCTCCCTGCTCACACTCAGAGGAAAGACCATGTGAGGATCCAGCAAGAAGGTGGCCATCAGTGAGCCAGGAAGAGAGCCTGCACCAGAATCTGAACCCTAATGGACCTTGATCTGGGACTTCCAGACTCCAGAACTGTGAGAAACAAATTTCTGTTGTGTAAGCTACCCAACTGTATTTTGTTATGGCAGCCTGAGCTGACTATGACACTGACCTTCTCCCCAGGAAGCCCCAGAGAGGGCAGGAGAGATGGATGGGAGCGGATGTTGTGTGGCTGTTTTCCTGGATGTTTCAAAACACCAGTGAGTACAGAGCAGAGAATTGTATTTGCAAAGCTATTAGAATTTCTTGCATCACAACTTCTCATTTTTTAGAGAGGAATTTAAGATCTGTTGACACAGGGGACTTGCCTGAGGGTGCGTAGCTGGTTAGCAGTAGTTTTGAGGCACTATGGAAAATGAATGGAGTCCTACGCCAGCTCTGCATTTACCAGCCGTGCAAGCTTCCTGTAAGCTTTCTGGGCCTTTGTCCCCTCTTCTACTGTGTTGTCCCCTATGCCCAGGATGGCCATGCATTCCCTCTGCCTGAAACAATTCCAGGTTATGCCTGTTGTCTCAACACAATTATAATTAACACCGCTTCCCTTCTCATAGTGTCTGGACACACCCTCTACCCCTGTGGCAGTTTTCAAAGCACATACTCTCCACCCACCACCTGGCAGACATTGCTAGTTCATCACTGGAGCCCAGACAGCTGTTAGGCCTCTGCATGGAATATACAGGACAGCCACGACCAATCGAGCAATATTGTCAGAGGAGGTGAAGTTGGTTTGCCATCCCTACTCTGTGGAATCTGGTAGTCTTGATCTGGTTTCGTAGGTTGTGGTTTCTCTAGTGACACAGGAAAATCCATTGGTCATTGTGGCTCAGTCTTCTATCCACAAAATGGAAAAATCAAAACCTCCTGACTTCTTCCATGTGTTGTAAAGTCATTGTTAGAAAAGAAGCCCTTGGAAGAAACATGGCAATGAGTGTTAAAGCTCACAGCTCCAAAGATGTCACCAACTATAGGAATTCATGGGAAAGTGGTAGAAAAAAGATTTAAGAAATAGATTGCATTTGGTACAACAAAAAAGTCATTAAAAAGTTAAAAGGCATATGACAAATCAGGTAAAAAATTTGTTGTCTTTGTTATGTTAATATCTTCAATATATAAAAGGCATTCAGACCTTAATAAGAAAAAACAAACACTCCGTGGAATAATGATGTAAACAATTCACTAAAGAAATACACATAGAAAAAGGGTGTTAACTTTACAGATAGTCAAATCAGTGGAAACTCAGATAGCTGCAAGAAGCTGAAAATCTCAAACCTAAAAGGATTGTATGGTTGCACAGGTTGGGATAGGGTACTCTCAGGCCCTGCTTGTGGGAGTGTCCATTGGGACATTTGTAGCAATAGCTTTTAAAATGTGCATATTCCTTGATTCTGCCTCCCATGTTTAGGAATTTACCAAGGAAATAATTAGGACATGTAAAAAGATTTTCTATGAGAGTATTCTTAGTGGTGAGAAATGAGGGGGGGAACCCAAAAATGTCCAATAGAAGGGGATTAGGTTGAACTCATTTAGGTCGTTTATGAAATGGCATAAAGTATGTATACTCATTTAAAATACTCTTGTAGAAGAGTAGTTATAGACCTGGGAGGATGTTTATGAATAAAAAGCACTGTTTTAAAAACCTCTAGAAAACAAAGTAAGGGGCAAAACCCACAGCATCACCCTACATCCATCCGAGGTTGTAAAGCAGAATGTTCCTAGTAGTTCTTCCTAGGTGACTTTAATTGCCTTATTCATGTGCATTTGCATTTTTTTTTTCTTTTTTTTTTTTTTTTTGCGGTATGTGGGCCTCTCACTGTTGTGGCCTCTCCCGTTGCGGAGCACAGGCTCCGGATGCGCAGGCCCAGCGGCCATGGCTCACGGGCCCAGCCGCTCCGCGGCATATGGGATCCTCCCAGACCGGGGCACGAACCCGTATCCCCTGCATCGGCAGGCGGACTCTCAACCACTGCGCCACCAGGGAGGCCCGCATTTGCATTTTTAAACTTGTCTCTGCTCCACACATTTATCTTGTTATGAGGAGGTGATGGACCTGCCAAGCAGCAGCTGAAGCAACAGGTGCTCAAGTTAGTCGTCCAACTTTGAATCTAGAGCCATACCTTAGGACCTGTAGGAAAATTCTGTGACCTCCACAAGCCTCAGTTTTCTTGTCTATAAAATGGGATCTGAAAAAGAATATATATATATATATTATATAATATATAATATATATATATATTATATATATATATCACTTTGTTGTACACCTGAAACTAACACAAAATTGTAAATCAATTATACTCCAAAATAAAATAAAAATTTAAAAAAAAGGATCTGTGGGCTTCCCTGGTGGCGCAGTGGTTGAGAGTCCGCCTGCCAATGCAGGGGACATGGGTTCGTGCCCCAGTCCGGGAAGATCCCATATGCCGCGGAGGGGCTGGGCCCGTGAGCCATGGCCGCTGAGCCTGTGCGTCTGGAGCCTGTGCTCCACAACGGGAGAGGCCACAACAGTGAGAGGCCCGCGTACAGCAAAAAAAAAAAAAAAAAAAAAAAAAAAGATCTGTGATAGACCCTGCTGTTCTCCAGGTGACTGGCATACAGTGAGCACTCCGGGAATGTGGCTATCATTGTTACCAAGGGGGAAACCATAAAGGCGTAAAAGTCATTTTTCATTAAAAAGTACATTCCCACCCTAACTTAGGTAGCTGGAGGTGGTTTGTGAGGCTCAGATCTGCTCTGATCTGGAGACAGGTTTCTCAGGTGAGTTTTTGTGTTTTTTTAAATAAATTTATTTATTTATTTATTTATTTATTTATTTATTTATTTATTTATTTATTTATTTTTGGCCGTGTTGGGTCTTCGTTGCTGCGCACGGGCTTTTCTCTAGTTGTGGCGAGTGGGGGCTACTCTTCGTTGCGGTGGCTTCTCTTGTTGTGGAGCACGGGCTCTAGGCGCGCAGGCTTCAGTAGTTATGGCTTGTGGGCTCTAGAGCGCATGCTTAGTAGTTGTGGCACACGGGCTCAGTTGCTCCGCGGCATGTGGGATCTTTCCTGACCGAGGCTGGAACCCATGTCCCCTGCACTGGCAGGCAGATTCGTAACCACTGTGCCACCAGGGAAGCCCCCAGGTGAGTTTTAAGTCTGTCTGTCAACAGCTTTATTTGTGTCAGATTTCATATCCCCGTGGGCCAGGGTGTGGGGAAGTGCCTGCAAACTGCAAACAGGGCCCTGACGAACCAGACAGGCTGTCATAGGCAGCGTCAGCCGGGCCACCACCCTTAGACCCAGTGAGCGCCTGCCTGAGAAGCCCAGCGCCTGGCCCGAGCTCCCAGGTCATCCCAGGCTGACTCCCACCTGGGGCTGCTCTGTCATCTCCACCTTGGCAGGGAATTTGCTCTCCAGTTTTGGTTTCCCATAGTAGCAACACCCACAAGACCTGGGTGTATACAACAGGGTGTTTAAAAGTTTCATAGACACTTCTTAACACCTCTCAGGAGCAAAACCTCAGTACTCCTCCACCCTCACCATTTTCCAATCTCCTTGCTTTCTCTGGTGCCAACCTTTAAAGTCAGCTCAGGCTCCCCTGGGCATACCTGGGAGTTATGCCTAGGGTCAGAGGGCCTGCTCAACACCTCCACGGTCACCATCTCCTCTCAGTCCCCTGGGGTTGGGTGGAGGACAGGTCTCGTTTGTAATTTTTAATATGACTTACATGGTAAAATCACACTATATTAGATATATTAAGTTACAGAAAATATTAAAAACAACTTCACCTTTTAGTTATTTTTTAATGTGGCTACTAGAAAATTTAAAACTGCATCTGGTTCACCTTATATTCCTATTGGACAGTGCTGCCTGCAGTGCCTGAAATCCAGTGTTCAGAGCCTGCCTTTGTCTGGAGGCCTCCATGTTCTCTAAAGGTTAACATGCAGATGTCCTGACCGTTTGTGTCAGTTCCAAGCTTGGCCAGAATGTCGACAGTGGGGCAGGGATGAAGGGAGGCAGGGATGGTGCCAAAGGGACTTCTTTGGCATGGTCTCCCCCTCCCTCCCTAGACATTCCAACCGGAACCCTTTGACCTGAAGTTCCACACAGGTGGTGGTAGGCTGGGAGCAGCAGTGCTGGCTGGGCAGGTGGGAGGTCTCTCAGATGAAGACTCAGGGCACCTGTACCAGGGGAAGTTCCAGGAGGAAGCTACACTCAATGATATTTCAGAAGCAGAGTGAGAATGGGCCACCCAAATAGAGTGGGGGGCCAGGGGCAGCTGTTGGAAGCAGCGCCTGGAGCCAGGGTGTGAGACTGAGGGAGGTGAGAGGCCAAGGGCAGCCAAGGTAGGTGAAGGAGGGCCCTGGACTCCCCAGCCCAGCATCCTGCCCAGAAGCTTCCTCATGGTGCCCTGGTGGGACCACCAGGATTTTCTGCCTAGAGAGACTTTTCGGCTAGTGTTCTGTGTTACTGCAGGTCAGGGCATGAACCTGTGGAATTGTAGGCACCTTTGGTAATGCCATTCCGCCAGGACCCCTGGGCTACAAAAGCTTTGATCACACGCATGAGCATGTCAGGCCCCTCAGCAGGACTGTTCTCGCCTCCAAACAGACATCAAACTAATGCATCCTGTTTGTACAAAGTAGGTGCTTAAAACCAGGTTGTAAACATCTTCTTAACCCCATGATTAGAACCCAGAAGGGGCTCAGCAAAACATCTATGTAACTGATTTGAATATGTACTTGACTAATGCTCCTAAAGCATGAAGCTACCATCGACTGAGGGGCTGCTGTGTCTCTAACCAAACCTTTCAGCATCATTTCCAGCCTCAGGTCCTTTCAGGAACAGTGGACCTCTCTACAGTCAGGACTTAACCAAGAAACAACTCAGAGTATTCACATTAGAGGGAACTGCATGCAGGGATTGGGGTCACTGGTGATGGATGAACCAGTGCAGGGCATTAGCCACCATGGTGGAGCCACCATCCCCCTAGGCTGGGGGGCATTGGCAGGAGGCGATGTCATGGGAGCCTACTCAGTGGGAGCCGGAACCTGGGGGGAGACAAAAGTGCTGTGGAGCTACCTTGTGAGGCAGCGAGGGAGAGTAGAACAATGTCTTCAAAATTTTAAAGAGAAATGGCTTTCAATCTAGAATGTCTAGATCCAGCAAAACTATCAATGAAGCGAAAAGATGAAATAGAAGTATTTTTGAATATGTGGGATCTCCCAGAATTTACTCCCATATACCATTTCTCAAGATGCCACTGAAGGATTTGTTACTCTGAAAACAAAGGAGTAAAACAAAAGTGATGAAAAGGCATCCAGGAAACAGAGACTCTATCACAGAAGGAAGGGTGGTGGTGAAGGGTGTGCATGAGATGGCAGGGGTAGGGGGGGTGGTCACCCAGTCTAGACTGAAGCAAGTCAGATATGTCTCAATGTATTGAAAGAGATTGGGAGAGAGTTTAGGATTAGATTATTGATAAAAACATAGAAAACTAAATAGATGTTTAAAAAATCCAACAATCATGATTCAAAACGACCCATAGAAGCTAGTGCAGGATCTAAAATTAAGAGTGTCGTACTACATGACTCAGTTGTGAGGAGGGTGCTGATCTAACCCAGTCATAACTCTACCTGACGTGGAGGGTGAGGAGGGTCTCTGTGGCATACTGGGGCACAGAGGACACCCACACTGCACAACGTCAACTGCCATTTGTGCTAGACAGTGGACATGGTATGTAATGGGTTGAATTGTGTCCCCACAAAAAATATGTTTTTTGGAGTCCTAATTCGCAAAACCTGAGAATGTGACCTCGCTTGGAGACAGGGTCTTTACAGAGGTTACCAAGTTAAAATGAGGCCATTAGGATGGGCACTAATCCAATATTACTGGTGTCCTTACAAAAAGGGGAAATTTGGGCAGAAAGACAGAGATGTACACAGAAGGAAGACAACGTGAAGAGACACAGGGAGAAAACAGCCATCTACAAACCACGGAGTGGGGCCTGGAACAGATTCTTCCCCCATGGCCCTCAGAAAGAACCAGCCCTGCTGACACCTTGGTCTGGGAATTCTAGCCCCCAGAACTGCGGGAAAATAAATTTCTGTTGTTTCAACCACCCAGTTTGTGGTACTTTGTTACAGCAGCCCTAGGAAACTAATACATGATATATTGGGAAGTTGCTATAGACTGAATGATTGTGTTACCCCAACACTCATATGTAGAAACCTAATCCCCAATATAAGGGTATTTAGAGGTGTGGCCTTTGGGAGGTGATTAGGCCATGAGGGTGAAGCTTTCAGGAATGGAATTAGTGTCCTTATAAGGAGAGACAGGAGAAAGAGGGTCTCTCTCTACCACGTGAGGACAACAGCAAGAAGACATCTGTCTGCAAAAAAGGAAGAGAGCTCTCACCAAGAACCAAATTGTCCAGCCCCTTGATCTTGGACTTCCCAGCTCCCAGAACTTCTGAGGACCTTGGGGGGAGGATCTGTTCCAGGCCTCTCTCCGTGGTTTTTTTTTTTCTCCCTGTGTCTCTTCACATCATCTTCCTTCTGTATGCATCTGTCTTTGTGTCCAAATGTCTGTTGTTTAAACCTGCCGGCCTATGGTATTTTTGTTAAAGCAATCTGAGGTAATACACTACCCCAGTACCCACCCCATGACAGTTGCCCATTGCACTGTAACAGCACGCCAGAGGTTACTAGCGCTCCAGCTCCCACCAGTGATGGGGTCTTCGTCGCTGACCAGCAGGTGATCCAGTTCCAAAATTCCAGGAAAAGAGACCCACCAAAATCTTGAAGGATGAAATGAACTTACCACACAAATCCAGTGGACCCAAGTGACACAAGGAATAGACAGTAGTGGATGCTATGGTGCTCCCCCCTCCTCCAACTGCCAGGATTATTGGTCAGGGTGGCTCACAGCTGAGTTTCACTCTGGGGATTGCTGTCTGCTGAAGGTTAAGTCCCATCTTGTGGGCATCCCAATGACTGGTTAGTGTGGAGGTGGGACAGTCTGGGACCTGGGACCTGGGACCCTCTGCTGCAGTGATTGCACCTGGACAAACATCTCCTCAAGCAACAAAATACAAAGAAACTATACAGGGCTAAGAATACCTGTGTGCATGCACGGTTGGGGCAAATTGTGAGCAACAAGATACAAAAATACCAAAAACCCAACTGCCACTTCTGAGGAGACAGGAGCGAAAGCAGGGTACTGCGCATGCCCCCTGCACACAACACCACCAAAGGGGTGGGCAAAACACCTAAGCCAGCCAACTTGCTCGACCCCTGGACCCGCCCCCACCCTCACCCCATATCAGGGACCAGCTCGCCCCCCACTCAGTGAGCAAGAAAGGGAACCTGTTACTTGTTTTCACTCCCTCATGCTGCAGCAGGAGTCCCAATAAAGCCTGGCCTGAATTTCTTGTCTGGCCTCCTATCAATTTCTATTGATTAAGGAGGCCAAGAACCCTGGTCAGTAAGAGAGGTACAAAGGCCTGTCCCCTTGAGCTCATTTCTGGGCATCGCTGAAAAGCCTGTCCAGCTCCAGCCCTTTGTGGTTTGGCAGAGACTTCTCTCATAGGGTAATTCCCAAGGGCATTTCCCAGTAACCTTCCTGTTCGCCAGTCTCAGCCTTAGAGTTTATTTCCTGGGGAATCAAACCTGAGACGATGTTATTCAAGGTATGAATGAACCATAAGTCGTCCAACCATCTCCCTGTCAATGGCATTCACTTTGTCTCCTATTTTTCCAATATAAAGTTAATATCCATGCAAATATAGCCCTGTATATATATGGATTCCTTTATCACTCTGATTCCCAGGAATGGGATTGCTGAATTGAAGAGTTAATTTAATTTTACTAATTTAATTTAATTTAATTTAATTTAAGAGTAGATTTAATTTTACTAGGTATTACCAAGTTGCTTTGCAAAAATGCCACAACAATTTACATTTCAGCAATCCCTTTCAGAGTACCCCTTTCCCTGCATCTTTGCCTACAATACACATTAACACTTATTTTTTTTTAAATCAATCTGTTGGTTATAAAGTGAAATGTTTCTTTAATTTACATTTTTCTAATTACTAACAAGTTTGAGCACCTTTTTATGTTGGTCATTTAAATTTGCTCCGCTGTAAATTGCTGTGTTAGTTGGGTTAGGTTCAGCTGCATACAGCAGAAAACCCCCCAAATAGCAGAGGCTTAAATTGTATAGAAGTTTAGGTGTCCCCTATAAAAGGATTCTGGAGGTTGGAAGTACATGGTTGGAATCATGGCTTTACAAACTTGTCAGTGAATCAGATGTCTTCCAGTGCTCTGTTTTGCTCTCTCCAGTATGGCTGTGGTCCTCAGCCCCCTGTTCCAAAATAGCTGCTGGTATCATACCCTCATTCCAAGCAGCAGGAGATAGGCAGGCACAAGGGACGGCACACTCCCTCCCTTTAAGGAGATTTCCTGGACATAACACACAATACTCCTGCTTGCATATATTCAGTCAGAACTTAATCCGGTGGCTACACCTTGTTGCAAGGAAGGTTGGGAAATTTAAGTTTTGAGTTACTACTCTGAGTAAAATCAGAATTTTATGACTGAGAAAGATGGAGGTTGAGGGAGATGGTAATTGGAATAAGCAACTAGAAATCTCTGCTATAATTGCCTTCTTTTTGCCTATCTTTTCCATTTTTTCTTTTGCCTTTTTTTATGTCAATACTGTATTATGTTGAACTCTATGAAATTGTTGATATTTTACTGTTATGACCAATGAAAACAGCAAGTTCATATGATTCACCCTTTGCCTTTTAGCATGGCAAACCTTTTTCTAAAATTGCTGTTTGTATACCAAATTTGTTTGTGGTCCCTTTTGCCATTCAAAAATTTTTAATTTTTATATAATCAGATGTGCTTTTTTTTATAGCTTCTGGGTTGGCTGTTTTGCCAGATAAATTTTCACATAGATTTAATCTCCTATATTTTCTTCTAAGATTTGAGCTGCATTACTTTTTCTTTTACATTTAAATCTTTCATTGTTCTGTAATTAATTTTTGTGTATGATGTAAAATAAAGTCCAACTTGATGGTCTTCAGCTGGATGGCCGACTGTGCCAGACCCATTTATTAAGTAGCTCATCCTTTTCCTGCTGGGTTGAAATACCATCTTTGGTGAACATTAAAGTCATATGCACAATGGGATCTATTTGGAGACTTTTTCGGTAACATGAACTTTTAAACTTTATGACATTTGAAATGAACGAGCTTCCCGCCCTCCTTTTCTGCCTCTTCAAAGGGTGGCTGGTGTGTGACTGGTGATGCTCTGGAGAAGGTCAGATGCGAGGCCAAGTGGCCAGCTTCTTAAGTCATCATGTCTTTCTTTTTTTCATAACCTGATTTAAATCCTTGGCCCATGTCATAGATAGTTTTGCAACAGGCCATCAGTTTGTGTGATGAATTGCCCACTGATTCACATTCAAGTGAATCACGCTCTAGCTTCCTTGCAATGCACCCCGCAGCCACCCGGGGCTCCACTGTTAAAGGGTAGATGGGCCTTGTCAATGTGTGTCTACACTGCAGCAATGGTAGCGAGCACCAGCTTCCTCTACCCTCATAACAGCTGTCCGAAACAAGCCTTCTTGTTGTGATCTCCATCTTACAGATGAGGAAACTGAGACTTGGGATCACCCAGAGGCAGAGATGTATATCTAACCACAGAGCCTGGGCAGTTAACTCCATGCCGGGCTTGCCTGTTCACCATGAAGACAAACAGGCAGGGGGGACCCAGGCCCTAGTCCGAACTCAGGTCAGGCTGCCGTGTGGCAAAACAGGGGTCAGAAGGCTTACAGAGCCCTGAAGGAGATGCTGACGTGGCTCCTTGTGTTTGCTGCGTGGAAGAGAAGTGGGAGAGGAAAAGAAAGAGGGTGACCGGCCTGCCTATGGCCATGATCAGCTCAGGTCTGCATCACGTGTGCTGGGAGATGGTGGCCCCGGATGTCCTAGGCTCTGGAGCATCACACCAGCCTCTCTTGTTCATCTGCTGAGAAGCTGCTCTGCCATCCCCTCCCCAACAAGCCTGTGTCCCATTGGGAGACACTTCTCAAGGGGTGTCTCCCGATCTTCCACATCTTGTGAGCAGGGGAACCCATAGTCTTTGACTCTGGACTAACTTTTCAGAGACGTTAGTAAACATTCTTGGAAGATGGATCTAGTGTCTCCCTCTATCAAGCACGGGCAGACATGTGCTGCTGTCCAGTATAATGAAGATGATTTCTCCCTCTGGAGAAAAGATTGGGCAGAATTGCTTGCAGCTCATTATAAAAGAATGAGGATTCCTGAACTCAGGGTTCCTCAGCTGTGATGCAAACCCACTAGATGCACAGAAGCCACCTGTACCTGCCTTGGCATCACCCTGTGGAATTTGTGAGTATAGTGGGTTGAATCATGTCCCCACAAAAGACATGTTCAAGTCCTAACACCCAGTACCTGTGAGTGTGATCTTATTTGGAAATACGGTCTTTGCAGATGTAATCAAGTTAAAATGAGGTCATGGTGGATTAGGGTGGGCCCTAATCCAATGACTGGTGTCCTTATGAGGAGAGCTGTAGAGGCAATGCAGAGGCAGAAAGCCATGTGAAGACAGAAGCAGAAACTGGAGTGATGCCAAGGAGTAGCCAGTAACCTCCAGAAACTAGGATGGAGGCATGGAGATGATTCCTCAGAGCCTCCAGAAGGGCTCAGCCCTCCCGACACCTTGATTTTGGACCTATGGCTCCAGAACTGTGAGAAAATTAATTTCTGTTGTTTTAATCCACAAAGTTGGTGGAGATTTTTTTGGGGCAGCCCTGGGAAACTAATACAGGAGGGCAAGAGAAATGGTGCCAACATGAAGTTTATGCTGCTGCTGTGCTGTGAGCAACAAAGCCCCTTTCCTCTGATCCAGGAGGCTTGTATCTTTGGCCAGCATGTACGTAATTGTGGCAGGTTGACTTGTTAGCTCGCAAGTAGTGTGAAATCTCAGACCCTTGCATAGATCTGGACAGATTTTGGTAGTGAGGATGGGATGAAAACAGAGACAGGGCTTTCTGAAGAGAAAGGACCAGAACCTCTGTGGCCTGGGTGAGGGGACATGAGGAGGCTCCCTGGGGTCCAGTAAACACTCTCCCCCAAGTGATGGGTGAGGGACAAGGGAGTAAGGGCCCCCACTGCTCTACCTGTTAATGAGTGTTTAGCAGCTGAGCAGTGATGGGTAGGATGGGAAGAAGCAGCTGGAATAATATGCTGCTTGTTGCTGGCTCTCCTCTGGGAGGAAGGAGGAAGGGAGGTGGTCATGACTATGAGGCAGCTCCACCCCCCAGTCAGTGTGGTTATGGCTGCTGAGTCAAGGCGTCCCCATAGCTGAACACAGCAAGAGGGAACTTGCTCTGCAGTATAGAGCTCTGGGTAGACCCAAAACAAGTTCCTTCAGTTGATCCTAGTCCACTATTGGCCACTTGAACCTGAAAGTAAATGTGAAACCTTGCTACCTGTGCACAGCACTCTCTCCCTCTGTGCCCCCAACCCCTCCCCCCGCTCTACTCTGACCTCAGCCACTTTAAGGAAAAAGCTGAGTACTTGGGGGAACTTCCAAGGGGGGAGGGACTCAAACTTTTATGGCTCTATTGGATAAATGTGCTCAGGTCACCATCACGCCTGATCCTGTTGCGGAAGGAGGTGCCCATATTCCACTGATGGGGTTTGGAGTCTTCCTCATTGAGGAAAATGCCTGTCCTGGTGTGGTTCTCCCAAGTGCCTTAAATTTAACTGATACTAGAGGTGCCATCCCTTGCCAGACAGCCCTAACCATGATTTGATGGCTGCTCCTCTCAACCTTTGTCTTTGTTAACAGCGGATGATGGCCCAGCGACTGCATTTTGGGGCAGTCATGAGTTAACTCAGCAGGCCTTGGTTGCCCAGACTCTGCACATTCCAAAGGTCTTCAGAATTGGCCCTGGACCAGCTCCTGGGTGATATCCTCTCAGCCCTTGAATACCCTACCTGAAAAATGTGTCTTTGATTACCAGGGGCCTGGGGCCACAGCAGGCAGTTGGTGCTAACAGTGTGATTTATGGTGGGTGCTTGGGCCACACTGTATCAGTCTGACCTCTGGGAGGCTGAAGACTGAGTGACTAAGGTCAGTCACATGGACACTTCATGTCTACGTAACTGGCCCCCAGTAAAAACTCTGGACACCGTGGTTCAGGTGAACTTCCCTGGTTGGCAATACTTTGCACCTGTTGTCACGTCTTTCCCGGGAGAATTAAGCACCGTCCATGTGACTCCACTGGGGGAGGACAATTGGAAGCTTACACCTGGTTTCTCCTGGACTCTACCTTATGCACCTTTTCCTTTGCTGAGTCTAATCTATATCTCTTTGCTATAAAAAATTGTAACTATAACAGCTTTTCTGAGTCCTGTGTGTCCTTCTAGCTAATCATTGAAACTGAGGGTAGTCTTGAAGTCACCCTGACACAATACCCCACACCAACCTCTTCCCTAGACGTTCATTCAGTGGTGTGGACAAATAGGACACATAAGACAGGTGGCCTGAGGCCAGTCATCCCTCCAAAACAAGGGTTTACTCAGTTATTCAAATGGAACTGGGACCTGGAAGACCACGTTGAGGCTCTGCCCCGTCTCCTGATTGATGGAGGTTTCACTTGGATTGTTGGTAACAATTATAAACACATTTTCTCTTCAGGGACACCATGCATGCCTCGGAATCCTGCTTATGTGAAATCCAGGCATTAACTTGTCTCTCTTCCCCAAACACAGGCACTTGCACCCTAGAGGTGTTCATAAAAGACTCCAAATATTTAAGGGAACACCACTGGTAGAGCATGTGGCCCTCCAATGACTTCAGAGATCTCTCCAAATGAGATGACCCTTGGTTTCTGAGGGCAGCTTCCTGGAGGGATTAGTGATTGTTATTCAAGTACAGCCTGCAGGCAGTTTTCCCTACAAGGAGTGCATCCGATAGAAAGGGTGGTACAAAATTTGCCCCTGACTTTAGCTGAAATGATAAGTGATGCCATATCAAGTGGGATTAAATGAGGGATATAAATGTCCTCAGATCAATGTAGTGAGATCTTCCCCAATTTATTACAATCTTTTTCATTGTTTTGAGACTTTTTGCATTTTGAAATTTTTTTTTTTTTTTTTTTTTTTTTTTTTTTTTGCGGTATGCGGGCCTCTCAGTGTTGTGGCCTCCCCCGTTGCGGAGCACAGGCTCCGGACGCGCAGGCTCAGCGGCCATGGCTCACGGGCCCAGCCGCTCCGCGGCATATGGGATCCTCCCAGACCGGGGCACGAACCCATATCCCCTGCATCGGCAGGCGGACTCTCAACCACTTGCGCCACCAGGGAGGCCCTGCATTTTGAAATTTTGACCTGTATTATCACCCCCATTTTACAGATGAGGAAACTGAGACACAGAGAGGTGAAGTAACCCCCCAAGGTCACAGAGCTGAGGCCCAAGTCAGGATTCATTGTAAGATGCTGGCAGTCTGGCCCAGAGTCCTGGATTTGTCCTCTTTAACGACATGCTGCCATTGCAATGGCACAATTGGTGACAGGCCCATTTCTGGCCAGGAGACGTCCCCTCAGCCCCTCCCAGCTAAGAGTGAGCCCTCTGGCCTTGTTGCACGTGCCTGGCTCTGGGCTGCAGGACCTCTCAGCTGGCTGGCTTCTGGGGGAGCTCTGTCCTCCTAGGAAGAACCAGCCCAGCCTGAGGGTTCAGGGCTCACCCGACCCTGTAAATCTGTGCTGTGGGAGCCCCAAGCAGCCTTACGCAGCCCCCACCCTTGGAAACATGCTTCCCAGACTCTGGCTTCCACCCCTGGATTACAGATCGATGGTGTTCCCAGCACCAAGTCCAGGTCATTTGCTTTGCTCAGAGGCCGTGTATTAATTACTTATACCACTGCTTGGGCTTTTAAGAAACTTAAAATTCCCTCATCCCACAGCCCTTTTCCTTTGTGACTCTGCTGGGGACAATGGCAGTGAAAAGGGTGAGTAGACCCTTAATCTGTATAGGAACACAACCCTGTGCTCTGGTTCCTCTACCAAGAGTTGCTCCTCCTCTGGTCGCGCCCTCTGCGGGATGGAAGGGTTTCCATCCTCCTTCTAGGTGCCTGCAAGTGGTCCATGACTGCTCTCAATCAGCCCATTCTCCAAGCTCTCTCCATTTATGATTTTTTTTTAGATCTGGATGCCAGAATTGGCAAGGTTATTGCTGAAGTACAACACGGCAATAATTGGGGTTGGAAGGAATCTTTTTGACACCCTCCACCCTCCCCACCCACCCCCACCTCCTCCTGCTACAATCCTGATGACATTGCTTTAGAAACCTAACCTGGTGGTGTCAAGTAGAAGCTTACAGGGCTCTCATGGAGGAGTGGGCGGGGGGGCACCCAGGCAGACCACGGCTTCTCAAGCACATGCCTGCAGTATCCCAATTGGAAACAGTGTTTTTCAAACTGTTATGACCATGCCCCACACCATCCTTTTGACCTGGGACTCATGTCCACACCAACTGAGATCTGTTTGAAAGAAAACATCTCTCCCCCCCACGACATGTGATGGTGCCCTGTGCTCTTTTCTAGCTCATCATTTTCGATTTTGTAAGATGCCGGCTGTGACGCACTCATTCAATTTCATGGCCCAGAACTGGGCACGTCTGCAACAGCTTGGAAAACACCGCCCTCAGCTGAGAGCCCTCTGAGGACAGAGCCCTCTGTGACTGGCCCTAGGCCTGGCACACAGTAGGTGCTCAGTGAAGGTTTGAGGATGTCAGTGAACAAGGAGGGAGGCCAGGGGAGGAATCTTTGAGGTGTTATCGTAATGAGAATTATGAAACTTGGGATGTGTCCCTTGTTGCCCTAGCTGCCAGAAAGTTCAGGGCAAAACCTAAAGCTTAACCCAGAGACTAATTTAACTCTCATAGCTTTTGTTTTTTAATTTTATTAACCAATTATATGTCAGTTTTATG
Source organism: Mesoplodon densirostris (assembly GCF_025265405.1). NCBI lineage: Eukaryota > Metazoa > Chordata > Mammalia > Artiodactyla > Ziphiidae > Mesoplodon > Mesoplodon densirostris. The sequence continues at coordinate 108,605,849 of NC_082664.1, forward strand.
AGTTGCCTCATGTTTTTCTGAAAAAACTGGGTCGTTATAGGCAAACACACACACACCACAATAAACAAGTGGATATGTTGCCAATTTGGAAGCACATTCCTGGATTTCTATTTGGACCTATTTTTCAGTCTGGCAAAGGCCAGGTTCCCAGGCCTCCCGTGTAAAAGAGGATGCCTAACTGAGGCCCTTATCTACATTAGAAAAGGCAGGATTGATCTCTATCAAATTAGACCCCAAAGGTTCCAGCTTCCACTGGGGCTGCTGCTCTGACAGTAAAACTCAGAGAACTTCCTCCCAGCACCAAGGCAAGTAACCTCGGCTAGTTGCAGCCCCTGAATTGCCCCAGCACAGTCCGGAGCTGATTCACAAAGCTGTTCAACGAACCCAGAGGCTGGTCCACACCCCTTGCCTGAATGTTCCCTCCACCGACTTCCCCAGATTAGCTCCGATGTGGTAAACACTCAAGGTTAAAAGCAGGTCAGTGTCACTGGCCCAGGATGCTTGTATTTTAATGAGAGACAGTTGTAGACATGATCCAAAGGGTGAAATGTCAGGATCTAGTGACCAGCTAGTAGCACAGCTTAGCACCCTGCAAATTAATCCACAGAGGCGGCTACCTTCTCAGTATGTTTTAAAACTCATTTCTAAGTAAATGGAAATAAGAGTTTATCTGTGTTAACGGAAATTATGCATCTTAGTATACCAAATCAGCCTATTCAGATGATGGTATCTAATATTATGGCAAACTTCCATTTCTTGAGATTTGCACTTGGAGATAAACACAGCTTTTACTGATGGAAACCTCTCATTGGCCAGGCCAGCCCCCAGCACGTCCCCCTTACTTCCTTCTCCCTGGGTCCCCCTCAGGTAGGGCCCCGGCCTCAGCAGTCCTGCCTGCGATTCGTCCTCTGCCAGGCCCTGCCTTCTTGCTTCAGCTGGACCTGCTCATGTCTTTTCACATCTCCGCTTTGTTCTACCAGGAACCACCTTTTCCTTTGGTCTGCTGGAGGAGTTCTGATTTCCTTCTCAAGACTCAACTTAACTGATGTTCTCTGAAAAAATCCCTGAGCCCTCCAAGAAGAGTTAATGCCTCTGCCCTGGGCTCCTATTAAAGCGTGGGCCACAGAGCATTGGGCAGGAGGGGGTGACCTGAAAAGGCCTGTGGCTGCTGCTACTGCTGCTGCTGCTGGGGGAAGTTTTGGCTGTGTGCCCTCCGGGGAAGATGACCCAGCACGGAGCAGTGGGCTGGATGGACCTGGACTCCAGGGTACCCAGTTACCCCTGTCAGCTGGCCCCACATGACCGCTGTGCATTGCAGACACTGAAAAGGAAGCAAAGCCTGTCCAGAGATGGCTGGACAGCCCAGGACACACAGATCATGCCCAGGGCCTGTGGTCCCACAGCTGTGGGAGGAAGCCTGGCCTTGGAGAGTCTGTCCTTACTTGTCCCTTCTTCATGATGGGAGCTGATGCTGGCAGGAGCCCCACACCTCCTTCCAGCCAGGAAGAGGGTGGCCCCATTTCAGAATTGCTGTTCTTGGCATTCTCAACACTCCTTTGTCATCTGCACAAAGTCCAAGTTAAGATATTAGATGTCCTTACTGATGGCACCTGGGCTAGGCTGATAGCCCTTAGTTCATATCCCCATCCAGGGGTCTGTGCTGTGCCTCTGTCATGGCTACAGCTGTCGCACAGACCACCTATATCCACATCAAGCACAATCCACAGCTTTCCCTTCTACATTTCCAGGGCCCAGCCTGGGCCCTCAATGATAAGCATAGAAAAGGTTTGTTGACTGACTGAGTGAATGAAAAGTTTCAAAACTTCCTGTTGCCTCAGGAAATTTCCACCAGGAAAAGCAGCTTTAACACTTATCTGTTGGAGGATGGCCTGCTCTGTGTCTCTGGCTCCAAGACTTATATGGCTAAGGAAGTCTGTCTGTCTGGGGTGTGTTACTGGGCCTCCTGTCTGCAGATGTAAGCCACATTTTACAAATACGGTGACATTTTTACTTCCTGTTGGTTGCCTCCTCTGGCTCTCAACAAGTTCTGGACTTGGGCAAGATGGGAGCAGTTTAATGGGAGGAGGGCCTTCCTCAACCCCAGCTCCTGGAGGGCTGTTGAAAGGAGAGAGTCTGGCGCCAGTAGCTGCTTGGCAGATATTATCCTGCTGTATGCGATTTTCCCTGTGCAGGTCCTACTGCTGATGGGATAAGCGACTCCCTTTCCCTCCTGCGAGTCTCATGTGACACTTAGGAGCATCTGTGATTCTGCTGGAATGGCATCTTCTGGCTGGGAAAGGGGCCTTTGTGGAGGGAGGCGTTAGCATGCCCTCTGTTTGTGAGGGAGTTAGGAGCAGATGCCGGGGTCTGCAGGGGGGACCACGCGTGCCTCTGTAGCCAGGGGAGGGGGTGGTGTGTAAGGGAAGGAAGCAGGCTGAGGCGGGTGCAGCACCTGGCCCTGTGGAGGAGGGCCCACGAGGGGAGTGCAGCATGAGAATCACCCTCAGAGCACCTGGCAGGGCAGCAGAGGGTGGGCACCGTCCTCCTTGACCAGGTCACTGAGTCCTTACATGTGCCAGGTGGTACAGGGCCACTCCATGAGTTACTTCACTCTGCATGTGAGGCTGGCATTATCCTCCCCAGGGTGCAGATGAAGAAACTGAGGCTCGGAGGCTTGCTCCAGCCCAATCCATCCATGAATGTGTCTCTGGCCCCACAGGCTGAGGCCTCAGAGAAAGAAATGACAGTGTCTTCTGTGACACTTGCCGAAGATGTGGAGACCGTCCCACAAAATGCTTTGTAAACATCCTAATTTTTTTTCATAGACTGGGGATTTCCCAGAGAAAAGCCACTTAATATGGATTCCCAGGTTTTATTACACTTTCTCTAACTCTGCTTGGGTCAGTGGTTGTGGAATTTATGTCATAAAACCCATCTTTCTCAGATCCAGGTTCTCCTGGGGGAGGGGCAGTCCAGATCCTTCCTTCACTGTGATGGGTTGAATTGTGTCTCCCAATAATTCATATGTTGAAATCCTAACCCCCAGTACCTCAAAATGTGGCCCTATTTGGAGAAAGGATCATTGCAGATGTAATTAGTTAAAAGTCATACTGGAGTGGAGTGGCCCCTAATCCAATATGACTGCTGTCCTTATGAAAATGGGATATTTGGACACAGAGACAGAAGTGGACAGAGGAAGAACACCGTGCAAACATGAAGGCAGAGACCGGGTGATGATTCTACAAGAGAAGCACTGTTGAAGGTTGCTAGCAAACCACCAGAAGGCAGGCAAGCGGCCTGGAACAGAGTCTCCCTCATGGCCTCAGAAAGAACCAACCTGACAACACATTGGTCTCAAACTTCCAGCAACCAGAACCGTGAGAGAATAACTTTTTTTTGTTGAAGCCACTCAGTCTCTGGTACTTTGTTCCAGCAGCCCTAGGAAATGAATAATAATCTTATCACACACTCCATGGGCCCCTCAGGCCCTCAGGCTCCCTGCACAGTGTTTCTCTGCTGTGGACCCAGGAAATGCTGTGCTGCTTCTGGGAGGTGCTGACAAGGCCTCCCGTCTGCTCTGGCTGCCTTTCCCTCTTTGTCTTTTCCCAAAACAAACTTGGCTGTCTCCCAAGGCTCATTAATCTCTGAGTCTAGAGAAGCTCAGCATATAAATGCTTTCCTCGCTGTTGAAAGTGCTGTTTCTTTTACCTCAGGGTCCTTGTGTCAAGTTGATTATCCTGAGGAAATTTCCAGGCTCTCCCTTTCCAAACTGACTGTTCAGCAGCTTCAGTGTGCAGCAAGGCCTCCTCGGGCACCCCCCAACTGCGAGAGGGGCTGAGAGGTGCCCTCCTCCTTGCTAACAGATGGAATTTCGGAGAATGTTGTACATTTCGGCTAGATGCTTTAACAAACATCACTAGTGCTGAGAGTCCTTCTGAACTGGCAAAACTGAAACCACAAGGTTCCCCAATTGTCAGCTAGATCTAGAGGACCCATCCCACAGGCATTGTAAGAAACCACATGCACAAGGTGTTACTGGTTAGAGTCCCTCCCCAGGGGCTGGTATGACAAACCGCACATCCATGCAGTGCAGCTTACAAACAGAAGAAGCGTTTTAGGAGCAGATGAACAAAGATCACCCAGGGTATTGTTACGTGAAGAAACAAGGTGCAGAACAGTGCATAGCATATGCACTTCCCAACTCACGTAAGGAAGGGGGGAGGTTGAAGTATAAATTTGTATTTCCTTCTACTTGAATAAAGAAATAGTGAAAGGCCAAGCTGAAAATTAATAAAAGGCATTATGGTTAATTTTGTGTGTCAACTTGACTATGCTCTGGCACCCATGGTACCTAGTTGTTTGGTCAAACATTAGTTTAGATATTGCTGTGAGGGCATTTTTTAGATGAGATTAACACTTACTTATCAGTTATTTATTTATTTTAAACATGTCTGTCTCTTTTTTAAATTTTATTTATTTTTGGCTGTGTTGTGTCTTCGTTGATGCGCACAGGCTTTCTCTAGTTGCGGCAAGCGGGGGCTACTCTTTGTTGCGATGCGTGGGCTTCTCATTGTGGTGGCTTCTCTTTGTTGCAGAGCACAGGTTCTAGGCACATGGGCTTCAGTAGTTGTGACACGCAGGCTCAGTAGTTGTGGCTCACAGGCTTAGTTGCTCCACTGCATGTGGGATCTTCCTGGAGCAGGGATCGAACCCATGTCCCCTGCATTGGCAGGCGGATTCTTAACCACTGCGCCACCAGGGAAGTCCTGAGATTAACATTTAAATCAGTAGACTTTGGGTAAAGCAGATTATGCTCCATAATGTGGGTGCAAAGACTGAGGTCGCCTGTGGAAGAGAGGATTCTACTTCCAGGATGACTTTGGATTCAAGCTGCAACATCAGCTCTTCCCTAGAATTGGTCTCTAGCCTACTGGTCTACCTCACACAATTTGGACTTGCCAGCCCTCACAATCGCATAAGCCAATTCCTAAAACTCTCTCTCTCTCTCTCTCTCTCTCTCTCTCTCTCTCTCTCTCTCCTCTCTTTCTCTCTCTCCCACTTGCAGAACGCTGATCAGTACATGCATTACCTAGCATAAACTACTGGGGTCAGGGCAGAAAGTGGGAGTGGGATCGAGGAGGATTGCTCAATGTATTCTTTTTTATATCATTATTTTTGAAGCTTATGCATGTATTTCCTATTAAAATTTTAATTATGAAAGAACTTTTAACAGATGAATAGTTAAAGCAACTGTGGTATATATATAATGGAATATTATTCAGCCATAAAAAAGAAGGAAAACCTGCTATTTGTGACAAACATGGATGAAACTTGAGGGCATTATGCTAAGTGAAATAAGTCAGACAGAGAAAGATAAATACTGTATGATCTCACTTATATGTGGAAGCTGAAAAAGCAAAGCTCATAGACACAGAGAACAGATTGGTGGTTGCCAGAGGTGAGGGGTGCGGGGTGGGTGAAATGGGTGAAGGTGGTCAAAAGGTATAAACTTCAGACATAAGGTAAATAAGTCATTGGATGTAATGTACAGCATGGTGACTATAGTTAACAATATTGTAATTGCATATTTAAAAGTTGCTAAGAGAGTAGATCTTAAAAGCTCTTATTACAAGAAAAAATTTTGTTAACTATGTGAGGTGATGGATGTTAACTAGACTTATTGTGTGATCATTTGACAATGTGTGCCTATGTCAATTGTTATGTTGTACACCTGAAACTAATACAATGTTATATGCCAATTATATCTCAATTTTTTTAAAAGGGGAAAAAAACTTAAGAATGATGGGCACACACCTTGTTGAGACAAAGCTGTTCTGGAACATGTCAGGAGGTAGGGCAGCTTTCCTTGTTTTATGGCAATCTGGGATTTTCTCTAGAGCACATGATGAACAGAGGTGGGTGGCTTTTGATTCCATTTATCAAAAGAGGCCCCAGGCAGGCCGGGCTCAGTGGGAAATGAGGAACCCCAGGACTGTGGCCTTGGCTTATGTGGGGCAACACATAGGCTCTTTCATCCTCCATTTAGAGAAGGTCAGGCATACCACCAAACACGTACCTGTCTTGAGTGTTTGCAGAGGTGTCAGCCAGTGCCCTTCCATTTCAAAATATCCAAACAATGGGCCATGATTTTGCCTGGCATCATCACAATGCATCCTACCCTCAGACCCACCAGCAACTCCTGAGAACTTGCCACAGGCTGGGCACTGCACTAAGCCCAGGGACTCAGCAGCATGAGAGAGACCACTTATTCTCACAGAGCTCACAGACTAAAGAAGAGGACAGGAGATAACGTAAACATGACGGATGGTGAGGATGATGATGCTCCAGGAAGATGGAAGACAGGCTCTGGGAGTAAGAGGAGGCTCTTTTACATAAGGGAGGAGAGGGACAGCTTACGTGGGCAGAAGACATGAGAAGATGAGAAGGAGCCAGACTGGTGATGATTCCAAGGAGGAGGGACCTCCTTGCTGCAGGTTGAGGGATGCAGAGGAGGTGCAGACACCTGTCCCCTTTCTGCTCTCCAGGTGCCTGAGACATCAGGGTGATTGAGGACAGGGGAGAAACCAAGGCCTGGAGGAGAAATGAGCTGTCCAAGGTTCCTCGGCTCCCACCCACACTGCATGTGGGCACCCTGTTGTGTTTACTACTAATTTCAATGGGGAAGTGGTTCTCTGCTCATGTCCTTTTGCAGCTTCTGGAATTTTCCTGAAGCCACAACTGTGCACACTTGAGAGGCTGGGTGTGGGTTCTAGAGCCAGAGCTGCATGGGTTCAAACCCTGGCTCTGCCACTTCCTAGCTGTGTGCCCTTGAGTCGGTCATGGGACTTCTCTGGGCTTCAGTTTCCCCACCTGAGAAATGGAGGATTGTTGAGAGGATTAAGTATGAAATCGCAGTGTGTGATATGCCGTGGGTCTTCTCTGTGCTTCTCTTGCTCCGTTCATGTCATTTTCATAGAAAATAAAATGAAACAGGAGAGGGAACACGTGTGAGGGGAGGGCATGGGAGATGTTTTGTAGGTGGAATTTTGAGAAGAGATTTCAATTGGTTCTTTGGAGCCTCTGAAATGGGGGATCCCTCCTAAGACAGTTCTGGGGCCAGCATCCCTGGCATCACCAGGGAGTTAGAAATGCAGAACCTCTAGGCCCCAGGCAGAAAGGTGAACAAGAATATGCATCTTAACACCTAGGGTGGGTGTGCACCTTAATTATAGCTGAGAAGCCCTGCTCTACTACTGGAATTGTTACCCATTCACTTTGGCCTTGGCTGGACTGGCCCCTGTGCCAACTCTCCACTGAGCCAGCATACCCAGCTCCTCTCTGGTTTATTCTCAGGAGTATTTTTCTCCTTTACTTGGTGTTGCCTCACGCATGCTCTAATTCATTACCCTTTGAAAATCCCTCCCTCCCCAAGCAATATGAATTGGAGAGTGGTGAGGGAAGGAGGGGCCTCAGCTGTGGGGACCATGGTGAGTGTGAGTCGAGCCCATTTCCTCCTCTCCTGGTGACGAGAGAGTGGGTGGGAGATGTGTCCCCTGAATGGGTCCATGGATGAGGAGCCTCAGGCCTTCCTTGGTCTAGAGGGTTTTGGAGGGAGGTTCCCTAGAAGAAGTCATGCCCTCAAGGCTGAAAAATGGGGGCATGGCATGTCCGGGAAGGAAATGGGGGACCCCCCCCACCAGCCCAGCACTCTAAGCCCTCAGAGGGAGCAGAAGAATTCCTTATGAAGGAACTTGGGCAGAGGGACAGTGGGGCCACTGGGGTGGAGAGGAGTTTTATATGGGAGTTTGAGAGTAAAGATGTAACAAATGAACAGGATTGAATCATAATCCCTAGAATGAGTAACTAAAGGAGGCCAAATGGTTATAGCTCCCTAACAACATCTTAAGGAGCTGCTACCCAGTGGGAATGGGGGTTCTGCAGTTGGTGGCATGTGTTGGAGGAAATAAACCATTTCGTGTATAAACTAAGAGAATAAGGACTCCTCAACCACATGGCCTTGCTGACCTGTGGTGAGCATGAAATAATGGATGAGGACTGAGGACCCTGTAACTGGATCAGTAAATAGCTCTGCCCCCTCAGAGCAGTGTCCCCTCCTCTGGGCCCCTTCCACCTACTATTTATCCTGTTCAACTCTTCCACCTGTCCACAGAGCCCTTTCTTTCAGCCTGGAGAAAGGCTTTATCTTCCTACCACTACCATTCCCTAGGACCCCCTGTATTAGTCACGATTTTTCAGAGAAACAGAACATACACACCACACACACCCCCAACACCACACATATACATTATAAGGAACTGGCTCACACAATTATGGAGGCTGACATCCCCAAATCTGCAGTTGGCAAGAGGAGACACAGGAGAGCTGATGGTGTGGCTCCAGCCCTAAGACAAGCAGCCCTGAGACCTAGGAAAAGCCAATGTTTCAGTTCAAGTCTGAAGCTGAGGAAAAAAACCCTCCATTGTCCCAGTTTGAAGGCAGTCAGGTAGGAGGAATTCCCTCTTACTCGGGGGAGGGTCAGCCTTTTTGTTCTATTTAGACCTTCAACTAATTAGATGAGGCTCACCCACATTGGGGAGGGCAATCTGCTCTACTCAGTCTACTGATTTAAATGTTAATCTAATCCAAAAACATCCTAATGCACACATTTAGAAAAGTGTTGACCAAATGTCTGAGTACCCTGTGGCCCAGTCAAGTTGACACAAAAAATTAACAATTACATCCCCAAAACAACCAAGCAAAACCAAAACCAAAACTAAAAACCTTTCCCTAGTCATGGCTTCCTGCTGGCCACTTTCCCTCTCTACTCTTGGTCCCCATCAAACTTCTGGAAATGTTCTTTCCTCTTGCTCATCCATTTCCTCACTCCACTGCCCCCACCCTGGACTCCTCAGCCCACTCCATTCAGGCTTCTGCCTCCAGCACTGTCCTTGAGAGAGTGGCTCATGGCTCATTGCCAAAGACAATGGACATTGGCAGCCTCATCTTATTTGACCTCTTTGAGGCCCTTGGTCAAACTGACCATGCCCTGCCTTGGATCCCTCCCTTTGGCCCTTGAGGTACTGCTCCCAATCCCAGTGTTCTAACTGTGCTGATTGCTCCTCTCTGGCAGTCCCCATCAGCTTTTTTGCTGGCTCCTCTTCTTGTGTTCAAACTTTAAACATTGGTGTTACCAGAGGTGTTTTATGTTCTCTTCCATCCTTGGCCTTTTTCCTGGGGTGGGTCACACTCCTTCTGCTTATACACCAAAGGCTCTCAAACCTGTCCCCATCCTTGACTTCTTCCCATGTTCCCAGTCTGTGTCTTCCACTGTCCACTGGATATTTCTATCTGGATGCTTCAAGACACCTTGACACAAAACCTGTCCCAAATCTAAGTCCTCTTCTTCCCCTTTCCTCTCCCTTCACGTGACTAATGGCACCACCACCAGCCCCATCACTCAGAAAATCCAGTCATCACCACCCTGTCCATCCCCCTCTCCTCAGGGTCAATGGTGCATCAACCCTGCCAACTGGACCTCTATATCCCCATCATACACATTCTTTCTCACCAACACTGCAAGACATCCACTGCTAATTCTTGCCTCATTTCTCACCTCCCTCCCACACATTTCCACACATTCACTGGAATGATCTTCCTAAAATATAATTCATTTGTACCTCCCCATCCTGCACCATTGGTTCTGCACTGTCCACTGGACAAAATCTAGACTTTTCCTTGGCATTGGCTACAAAGCTCTTCCAGATCCACTTTTCCATCTCCATTTCTCCCCTTTCTTCCTACTAAACTATGGAACCATTACACAGAACTTTCCACCATTCTATGAAAGTGTTGTGTCCTTTCACATATCTACATACCCTTAGCTCATGCCAGTCCCCCATCCTGGTATACCCTTTTAACTTTTCCCTGCCTTTATGTAAATGCTTAGAAGTAATAAAGATTGGAGCAGAAAAAAAAAGAGAGAAAAATAGAAGAATGATAGAGAAAATTAATGAAATCAAGAGTTGGTTCTTTGAAATGATCAAAAATGACCAAACTTAAGCTAGGCTGACCAAAAGAAAAAAGAGAAGACTCAAATTACTAAAATCAGGAATAATATAGGTGATTTGACTACCAGCCTTCAAAAATAAAAATGATTAGAAGGGAAGAGCATGAACAGTTGTATGCCAACAAATTACATTAACTAGACAAAATGGACAAATTCCTAAAACGACATGAACTGCTGAGACTGACTGAAGAAGAAATAGAAAACTGAAAAGACCTGTACAAGTGAAGAGCTTGAGTCAGTAATAATAATAAAAAAGCTTCCAAAACAACAACAAAAATCCAAAGCCAGATGGCTTCACTGTTGAGTTCTATCATATGTTTAAAGAATAAATCATGCAAATTGTTTATATACTCTACCAGAAAATAGAGAAGGGAGCCCTTCTCAAGTCATTCTATGAGGTTAGTATTACCCTGATTCCAAAACCAGACAAAGACTTCATAAGAAAACTACAAACCAATGACACTTGCGATTGATGCAAAAATCCTCAACAAAATATTAGCAAACTGAACCCGGAAACTTATAAAAAGGATTACAAACCATGATACAGTGGGATTTTTCTAAGAATCAACACATTAAAAGGTTGATTCAACATATGAAAATCAATCAATGTAATATACCATATTAATAAAGGAGAAGGCCCACATGATTATTTCAATAGACACAGAAAAAGTATTTGATAAAATTCAACACCTTTTCATGAGAAACACTTTCAACAGACTAGGAATAGAAGGAGATTTCCTCAACCTGATAAATGGGATCTATGGAAACCCTATATCTAACACCATATTTAATGAGGAAAGACTAAAATCTTATCCCTTTAAGATCAGGAAAAAGACAAGGATACCTGCTCTTGCAGCTTCTATTCAACATTGTAGTGGAGGTTCTGGCTAGGGCAGCTAGGGAAGAAAATGCAATAAAATGCATTCAGATTAGAATTAAAGAAGTAAAACAATCTCTATTTGCAGATGACATGATCTTGTATATAGGAACAACCCCCCTCAACCCATGAAGAAACTATTAGAACTAATGAGTAAATTAAGCAAGGTTGCATAATACAAGATAAATATGTAAAACTTGGTTGTATATCTATATACTTTCAATGAACATTCCAAAAATGAAATTATAAAACAATTACACTTACCATTAGCATCAAAAAGAATAAAATACTTAGGAAGACTTGCACACAAAACCCACAGAACTAAAAAGGGCCTAAATAGATGGAAAGATACCTTATGTTCATAGATTTAACAATTTAATATTTTTAAGGTGGCAATTCTCCCCAAATTGATTTATGGATTCAATGCAATCCCTCTCAAAATTTCAACTGTCTTTTTATTGTAAATATGGACAATCTTATAATCCATACAGAAATTCATGAGACCAGAAGAGCCAAAACAATATTGAAAAATAAGGACAAGATTGGTAGACTCACAATTCTCAATTTCAAAACTTACTACAAAGTTACAGTAATCAAAACTGGCATAAGAATAGACATATAGATCAATGGAATAGAACTGATAGTTCAGAAAAATCCTCACATTAAAGGTCAATTGATTTTTGATGAGGGTGTCAAGGCCATTCAATAGACAAAATAGTAGCCTTTTCCACAAATGGGACAATTGGATATCCACATTAAAAAATAAATTTGCATCTCTACTGCACACCATACATAAAAAATTAACTCTTAATAGATCAAAAATTTAATTTAAGAGCTATAAGTATAAAATTATTATAATAAAACATAGGTTAGAAGATTTGTGATTTTGGATTAGGCAAAGTTCTCTTAGATATGACACTAAAAGGACGAGCAATCAAAGAAAAAACAAATTGGAGTTCATCAAAACTAAAAACACTGTATATCAAATAACATTATCAAGAAAGTGGAAAGACAACACACATTCTAGAAGGAAATATTTGCAAATCACATATCTGATAACTATCTAATATCCAGAATATATAAATAATTTATACAACTCAACAATATAAAAAGATAAATAACCCACTTAAAAATGGAAAAAGGATTTGAATAGACATTCCTCCAAATACAGCATAGAAATTATCAATAAGCACATTAAAAGATACTCAACATCACTAATCATTAGGAGATGCAAATCAAAACCACAATAAGATACCACTTCATACTCACTGGGATGACAATAAAAAAAAAGTGTTGACAAGGATGTGGAGAAATTGGAACTATCATACATTGCTGATGGAAGAGTAAAATAGTGTAGCAGTTGTGTAAGTTTGGCAGTTCCTAAAAACATTAAACATATGGTTACTATGTGACCCAGCAATTCCACTCCTAGGTTTAGATCTAAGAGAACTGAAAACAAATGTTCAAGTGTATATGTACATATGTACAAAAACATGTATATGGATGTTTATAGCAGCATTATTCACAATAGCCAAAATACAGGAAAAAAATCCGAATGTCCATCAACTGATGAATGTATAAATAAAATGTGGTAAAACCATAGAATGGAATATTATTCAGCCATAAAAAGATATGAGGTACTAATAAAATGCTACATCATGGATGATTTTGAAAACATTAATGAAATGTTCATGAAAAAGAAATGAAAGAACCCAGACACAAAAGGCCGTGGATTGTATGATTCAATTTATGTGAAATTTCAAGAATAAGCAGTCTCCTAGAGGCATAAAGTAGATTCATGGTTGGCAGAGCTTAAGAGGAGTATGGAATGGGAAGTGACTTCTAACAGGTAAAAGTTGTGGTTTTATTTGGCAGGGAGTGATGAAATATTTGGGAATCAGATAGTGATGCTGTTCATACAACTTGGTGAATATACTAAAACCCACTGAATTTTATCCTTTAATATGATGAATTTTATGCTATGTAGCTTATATCTCAAAAAAAATATCTGGAATCCAATTTAGGCTCACACATTGCATTCACTTGCCATATTTCTTTAATATTTTTTTAATTTAAACCTCTCTCTCTCTCTCTCTCTCTCTTTCTACTCCAAATTTTTTTTATAACTTTGAGTTTTTTTAGGAGTCTAGGCCAGTTAGCTTATAGAATGTCCCACAGTCTAGATCCGGCTAGTTTCCTTATGATTAGTTTCAGTTTAAACATATTTTGAGGAAGATTCTTATTTTCTTAATACATGTTATTGGTATACAGAAATACAATGTTTTTTTTATAGTGATTGTATAGCCAGTGACCTTATGAATTCTTTTTTAATTTTAATGTTTTACCTGTTTTGTTAAATTTTTATGCACATAATCATGTTATCTGTAAATAATGACAGTTTTACTTCTACCTTTCCAAGCTTTACATTTTAATTGCTTTTCTTGCTTTATTGCAACAGCTATCTCCCCAGTCTCCTAATACTAACCACAGGCAACCACTGAGTTGTTTTCCATCTCTGCAATTTCATCATTTCAAGAATATTATATAAATAGAATCAAATAGCATGTAACCTTTTGAGATTTTTGTTTTTCTTACTCAGCATACTCCCCTTAAGGTCCACCCAAGCTGTTGCATGCCAATATCCATATGATTTTTAGAAGCATATTGCACAGATCTATTTGAGGAGAATTCATACCTTTCAATATTGAGTATGCCAACTCATGAACATAGTATGCCTCATGAATTTATCTTTAAATTTTTCTCTCAATGTTAATTATCATATGATTTTTCTTATTCTTTTTCCTGTTAATGTGGTAAATAACTCTGGTTTTATTCCCTCTTTTCCTATGCTTTGGAAGATTTTGTAAAAGATTAATATTTTTTCTTCCTTAAATGTTTGGAAGAGTTCACTGGCAAAATTGTCTGCATCTGATTTTTCATAAGATTTTTAATTGGAATATCTTTGTAAAAGTTTCTACTGGTAATGAGTTTCTCAGTGCTTTTTGTCTTTAAGCCTCTTTTTTTCTCCTTCATTCTTTGAAGGATATGTCACTGGATATAGAATTCTAGTTTGGCAGCTATTGTAAGTTGTCATTCCTTTGTTTTCTGGTTTCCATTGCTTCTGTTTCAGTCAGTTATTAGCATTAGTATTGCTCCTTTGAAGGCAATTTTAAAATTGCTTTCATATATTTTCTTTTTGCCTTTGTTTTTCATCAGTTTATTGTGCCTAGATATGGTGTTGCTTGTTTTCATTCTTCTTGGGAATTATAGTGCTGCTTTAATCTGTGGCTTGATATCTTTTATCAGTTTTTTCAAATTCTCTGCTTTTATCTTTTCAAATAGTACTTCTGCTCCACTCTCTTTTCTCCTTTCCTTCTGGGATTCTAAATTACAAATATACTAGATATTTTCACATATCCCAGATGCCGCTCACATTCCTTTCTCTGTTTTCCAATTCTCTGTCTTCCTGTGCCTCAGTATGGCTGTTTTCCTCTAATCTATCTTCCAGTTCACTAATTCTTTCTTCAATTGAATTCAAACTCCTGTTACACCCATCTATCAAGGTCATAATTTTAGTTATTTTTAAAAATTCTATTTTGAACTCTTTTTATACTTTATCATTATCTGCTAAAATTGTGTTGTATTTTAATTCTTGAACCAATTAATCATAGCTATAAAGAGGTTTGTTTCTGATAACTTCCAATCCTGGATGATCCAATGGCCCATTTCTACTTTTCATTGATTATCTTGTGTTTTAATGATACCTTTTGTTATGCTTGGGTCCTTTTGATTGAATGCTGGTCATTGTAGGTAAAAAATTTAAGAGGTAATTTGAGGCTCTGGGTTATTGTATCTAAATTTTGAGAGGATTACTTTTTCTGCAGGCAGCTAGACTAGAGGCACTGGTGATCTCAGGTCATCTTAATCTAATCAGGGATTGGCACAACTTTTGAAGCTAGGCTTCAGTTCCTCTGAGGAGGAACTCTTTTTAGTATCCCATGGTCAAAATGGCCTCAAATTCTGGGCTGACTTCTCTAGACTTCTCTCTTTTCCCCATAGTTTCTCACTGACTTGTTGGCTGTCCAGTGATGTCAAGATCTCCTATTGTTATCAGAGAAGAGTTGGTCTGATCCACCTGGTCTACCATTACTGGACACACAACCTATCTCACAGCAGTTTGTTTCTTCATATGTTTGTGACTTTTTTTGTTTGTTTGTTTAAATAGTTACTCTCTTTTTATTTATTTATTGGCTGCCTTGGGTCTTCATTGCTGCGCACGGGATTTCTCTAGTTGCAGAGAGTGGGGCCTGCTCTTCGTTGTGGTGTGTGGGCTTCTCTTGCTGTGGCGCACGGGCTCAGTAGTTGTGGCACACGGGCTCAGTAGTTGTGGCATGTGGGCTTCGTTGCTCCGTGGCATGTGGGATCTTCCCAAACCAGGGCTGGAACCCGTGTCCCTTGCATTGGCAGGCGGATTCTTAACCACTGCGCCACCAGGGAAGTCCCTGTTTGTGATTTTTGATTATGAAGTCATGGTCTTTGAAAATTCTTTAAGGCCTGGACTTAAATCTTCCCCAGAGAACTTACATTTATTTTGCTAGGTGCCAGGAAGCACTACCAACTTCAAATCACTCTCAACTAAAATTTCCATTTTGGAGTGCTTCAGTTTTCACAGAGAATGTGAATTCTCATTACCTACCCAGTTGAATATGTACAGTCAAGGATTTCTCAGGGAGAATGTTGTACTACCTTCTTTCTGTGTTCACCCACTGAAGGTGGTGACTTTCAAGAGTCCTGGCTTTACACAAGGGACTCTGACTAGAATTCTTCCCCCAACGAACCCACTACTCCTACTTTTGTCTCTTGTGTCCAGCATAGCTCAGTGCAACTGTGGCTCTAGACTACCAGGAATCAGTGGATGCCTTCAGCACAAAAGTCAGTTCACTTCTATGAAATTTTGATTTCATTGCGATTCCTGCCCTCTGATTGTTTTCCTTATTTTATTGCTAGCTCTGCCAAACTTTCCATATGTGTAAGCTAAGTAATTTTATTTGTCATTTTAATATGTAATGATCTGGGAGGAATTCTTGAGCAGACGTAGTCTGCCATTATGCTGTATGAATTTCATTATGTTAACTCATCATTTAAAATTAATAAAATAAAATTAAGAACAAACATGGTAATAGTGGTTTCCTTTGCTTCTCTCTACTTTATCCAGTAATTAGCATGTTGTGGGGGTGGGCACTCAGAACACAGGATTTGGAGTCAATAAACCTGAGATTGCCTCCCAACTCCACCAGAAACAGTGGAATAATTTCATGCAAACTACTTGCAGTTTTAGCATCTATAAAACAGAGAATATAAACCCCTCAACATTAAAGGAAATTTGAGGGATAAGTCAGATTACTAAATTGTGAACTCCTTCAGTCAATAAATACTAATTGAACACCTACTATTTCTAAGGCACTTTTCTTAGTGCTAGGGCTACAATAGAAATGTGTGTGTGCACACATGTGTGGTAACAGATATTAAAATGAGAAAAAGCAAATTAAGTGATATTTTAGATGGTAATAAGTGCTATGTCAAAATATAATGCAGATGAAGTAAAGGGCATAGGAGTATGTGTGTGTGTAGGTGTGCTCGTTGTCTCTGCATCCCAAACACCAGAACACGACCTGGCACGGGGTAGAATCTCAATGAATGCTTGATAGATGAATTACTAGCTCACAAGACACCTATTACTTGTATGGCAAATAACAGTAGCTTTTGTTTATAGAATGGATATAATTGCTACTGGACTTTTCCCTCTTTATGACCAGTTGATGGCAGGTTTAGGGGTCCATTGAGGCCCCCAATGCTGTGCTTGGCTCAGAAGTTATCCTGATGAAAATTGGAGTAGAAATCCAACTCCCTTCCTCTTGTCCACCGCCCTGCAGGACTGTTGAAGAGACCCCTGTAGCTTTCCTCCTTCGGGGGCTGACACCTTCCTGTCTGCATTCTCTCTTCCCTTTTAGGCGACGCGGGAAGACTTAGGTCCAGGTTGATAGCCCTGAGGTGGCATTGCGTGTCCTGGTGCTGGCTCAGGTGTGGGCCCAGGTGTGCACCCAGGTGGGTGGGAGGCGGAGGAGCGTGGCTACTCAGCCTGGCCGAGAGCACGGAGTGAGGGCGCCCGGCCGGCAGGGGGCACTGTGACGTTGCGGTGGGTCCAGCCTGGCGGAGCCTCCTCACTGACGGCTTTTGCTGGAGATCACGCAGCTGGTGAGCGGCAGATCTTGGATTTAAACTCGCATCTCTTTGATACCAATGATCGTGGTTTTCCTACTGTCCATGGCTCAGTTTCCTCACAGGTAGGCTGCAACTTGTCACTCAGAAGGCTCCGGGTTCCGGCACAGGCCTTCCTTGTGATAGACACAGGAAAGCTGACAAAAGAAGCTCCACCGGTTTTGCCAGACCTTCTATGCTCCTTCCCCTGGATCTCACCTTTAAACTGGGAACTTTCAGGAGATGTGTTTCTGAGCAAGCCCCTGACCTTTAGGGCCTCTGATTTCTTATGTGTTCCCAAGTCTCATGCTGGGCAGAGACTCACGTACTCGAAGGCTCCAGGTTGAAGCTGGAACCACGGAGGGATTTAAGGGCAGCAGCTCCAAACATCTGGCCCATAGGGTCTGACGGTGCCCCGCTGTGGCCCTCCCTAAGCCAAGAGCCTGGACTTAAATCTGAAATCTCTGTTGTGGATCTCATAGATGAATTGGTCCCAAGCCAGGGAGACTTGTGATGCTCCCATGAGCAGACTGGGGAGCAGAATAATGCTCTGCTAGGGAACGGTCACAGATTCTGCCTAAGGTTCTACTACTAAGTGCCCTGGGCCCAGCCAGGGGAATGCCCTTGTTCTTCTGCAATTGTTGACCTGGCTCTTTCTCTTTCTTCCCCTGCCTCCCTCTCCCTTTCTGTTGCGGAAGCTGCCTACCACCCCCCACCCCAAGTCACTGGGTCTGAATGTCAGAGGACAGAGGAGGTTCTGGTCTCAACTTAGCCACTCCCTGGGGGCAAATCACCTGAATTGCAATGAAGGTTTTCATCTTTTCACACCCCTGTCTGTTACATAGGCTGCTGTGACCATCAGACGGATTCCTGGGCAAGGGAGGAGGATTTGAAGGCTTCTCCTGATGGCTCATTGTAGGCTATACTTCATCTCTCTCCTGGTGCAAACTGCAAAAGCCACTGTCCCTCAGATGCCAAGTGTGTGGTGGGGAGGCAGTGCAGGGGGATGGGAATGTTTGGGGATGAGGAGAATTCTGTCCATCAAGGAAGATCCTAGGATATAAAAAATGAGACAGGATGTCCACTCAGAAAATGACACCTTTCAGGAGAAGAATGGCAAGAGCAGACATCCTTGTCTTATTCTGATTTTAGGGAGAAAGCATTCAGTCTTTTACCATTAAGTATGATGCTAGCTGTGAGTTTCAATAGATGTCCTTTATCAGGTTGAGGGAGTTCCCTTCTATCCCTAGATTATTGAGTGTTTTCATCATCAAAGGATGTTATATTTTGTAAAATGCTTATTCTGAATTTATTGAGATGATCATATGTTTTTTCCCTTTTATTCTATTAATATTTAATTCCATCAGTTCTCTCAATATCTAATAACATTCTATTGATATTATCCTATTAACATGTGGTATGCTAAATAATGACACCTCAAAGGTGTCCGAGTCCTAGTTGTTTCCAGAACATGTCAATATGTTATTTTACATGGTAAAAGGGAATTTGCAAATGTGATTAGGTTAAGGATTTTGAGATGGGGAGATTTTCCTGGATTATCTGGGTGAAACTAATGTAATCTCAAGGGTCCTTATAGAAGTAGGGTAGGAAGATCAGAGTCAGAGAAGGTGTTGTGATGATGAACAGAGAGAGAGAGATTTAAAGATGCTTAATCAATTTGTGTTGTTTTTAAGCCACTAAATTTGTGGTAATTTGTTACAGCAGCAATAGGAACTGATACAATTACACTGACTAATTTTTGTATGTTGAACCAACCTTGCATTCCTGTGATAAATCTCACTTGGTTATGGTGTACAATCTTTTAATATACTGCTGGAATCTGTTAGTATTTTGTCGAGGACTTTTGTACCTGTATGCATAGGGATTATTGATCTGTAGTTTTTCTTGTGATGTCTTCATCTGTTTTGGTGTCAAGGTAATACTGGCCTCATAGAATGAGTTAAGAAAAATTTCCTTTTCTATTTTTTGGAAGACTTTGTGAAGTATTAGTGTTAATTCTTCTTAAACATCTGGTCCTAGCCTTTTCTTTGTTGGAAGTTTTTGATTACTGGCTCAATCTCCTGTAGATCTGTTTAGATTTTCTACTTCTTCTTGAATTAGTATTGGTAGTTTGTGTCTTTCTAAAATTTTGTCCATTTCATCTAGGTTATCTAATTTTTTGGCATTCAATTATTCATAATATTCCCTTCTAATTCTTTGTATTTCTGTAAGGTTGGTAATAAAGTCACTTCTTTCCTTGTTTTAGTTATTTGAATCTTCTGTTTATTTGTTTATTTTTTGGTCATTCTAGCTAAAAAATGTCAATTTTGTTAATCTTTTCAAAGAATTTTTAAGTCTTGATTTGCTCTTGTTTTTATGTTCTTTGCTTTGTTTACTTTTACTTTCATTTTATTGTTACCTTCCATATGATTGCTTTCAGTTCAGTTTGCTCTTCCTTTCTATTTTCTTTCCTTTTTTTTTTGGCCATGCCATGTGGCTTGTGGGATGTGGAGTCTTAGTTCCGCAGCCAGGGATTGAACCCAGGCTTAGGGTATTGATTTGAGAGCTTTTTTCTTTGTTGACATAGACATTTTTAGCCATGAATTTCTCTCAGGGCACTACGTTAACTGCATCCCATAAGTTTTGGAATATTGAGTTTTCATTTTCATTCATCTCAAAGTATGCTCCAGTTTCCCTTTTGATTTCTTCTTTAACTCATTGGTTATATATTTTTTAAATTTATTTATTTATTTGGCTGCATCGGGTCTTAGTTGCAGCACATGGGATCTTCGTTGCAGCATGCAGGATCTTTTGTCGTGGCATGTGAGCTTCTCTCTAATTGTGGTGTGCAGGCTCCAGAGCATGCGGGTTCAGTAGCTGTGGCAGGTGGACTCTCCAGTTGTGGCACATGGGCTCTAGAGTGGGCAGGCTTAGTTGCCCCATGGCATGTGGGATCTTAGTTCTCTGACAAGGGATCAAACCCACATCCCCTGCATTGGAAGGTGGATTCGTAACCACTGGATCACAAGGGAAATCCCCTCATTGGTTATTTAGTAGTGTATTTAATTTTCACATATTTGTTGATTCCCTAAATTTCTGTTATTGCTCTCTAATTTCATTTCACTGTGGTAGGAGAACATACTTTGTATGATTTGAATCTTTTAAAAAATTTACTTAGACTTCTTTTATTGGCCTATATATGGTCTTTCCAATGTACACATATGTTCCATATGTACTTGAAAACACTGTGTAACTGATTTTGGGTGGAATATTCTATAGAATTTGTTAGATTTAGTTGATCAGTAGTGTTGTTCAACTCTTCTATTTCCTTGCTGGTTTTATATCTAGTTGGTCTATCCATTATTGAAAGTGGAGTATTGAAATCTGCAATTATTATTGTTGAATTTTCTAGTTTTACTTATATTCTGTCAGTTTTGCTTCATGTATGTTGGGACTCTTGTTAGGTGTGGATATAACTGTTAGATATTCTTGATGGACTGCCCCTTTTATCATTATAAAATTTATTCTTTGACTCTAGTAACAGTTTTTGCCTTAAAGTCTATTTTCTCTGATATTAGTATAGCCACTCCAGCTCTTTTATGGTTACTTTTTGCATGGTTTATCTTTTGCTGTCCTTTTACTTTCAACCTATTTGTGTCTTCGAATCCAAAACAAATCTCTAGTAAGATTTATATGCTGTAAATCCAACATATAGCTGGATCATCTTTTTAAAAAAAAATTTAGTCTGACAATCTTTGCCTTTTAATTGGAGAGTTTAATCCATTTATATTTAATGTAATTACTGATAGGTTAGGGTTTATGTCTTCCATTTGTTGTTTGTTTCCTATATGTCTTATGTGTTTTTATTCCTCAATTCCTCCATTGCTGCCTTCTTTTGTGTTAAAAAGATATTGTCTTCTAGGATTTTTATGGCATCATGTCTTATGTTTAAGTCTTCAAGCCATTTTGAGTTTACTTTTGTGTATGGTGAGATCACAGGCAAAACATTCTCTGACATAAATCATACCAATGTTTTCTTAGTTCAGTCTCCCAAGGCAATAGAAATAAAAATAAAAATAAACCAATGGGACCTAATCAAATTTACAAGCTTTGGCACAGCAAAAGAAACCATAAACAAAATAAAAAGACAACCTACAGAATGGGAGAAAATATATCGACAAACAATGTGACTGACAAGGGATTAATTTCCAAAATATACAAACACCTCATACAACTCAACAACAACAAAAATAACCCAATTGAAAAGTGGGCAGAAGACCTAAACAGACATTTCTCCAAAGAAGAAATACAAATGGCCAATAGGCACATGAAAAGATACTCAACATCACTAATTATTAGAGAAATGCAAATCAAAACTACAATGAGGTACCACCTCACACTGGTCAGAATGGCCATAATTAAAAACTCTACAAATAACAAATTCTGGAGAGGGTGAGGAGAAGGGAACCCTCCTATACTGTTGGTGGGAATGTAAGTTGTACAGCAACTATGGAAAACAGTATGGAATTTCCTCAGAAAACTAAAAATAGAATTACCATATGATCCAGCAATCCCACTCCTGGGCATATATCCAGACAAAACTCTAATACATGTACTCCTATGTTCATAGCAGCACTATTCACAATAGCCAAGAAATGGAAACAACCTAAATTGTCCATTGACAGATGAATGGATAAGGAAGATGTGGTACATATATACAATGGAATACTACTCAGCCATAAAAAAGAATGAAATAATGCCATTTGCAGCAACATAGATGGACCTAGAGCTTATCATACTAAGTGAAGTAAGTCAGACAGAGAAAGACAAATATCATATGATATCACTTATATGTGGAATCTAAAACCTGCCACAGATGAACATATCTATGAAGCAGAAACAGACTCACAAACATAGAGAACAGATTTGTGGTTGCCAAGGGGAAGGAGGATGAGGGAGGGATGGACTGGGAGTTTGGGGTTATCAGATGCAAACTATTACATATAGAATGGATAAACAACAAGGTCCTACTGTATAGCACAGAGAACTATATTCCATATCCTAAGATAAACCATAGTGAAAAAGAATATATATATATAAAAGAATGTATGTATATGTATAGCTGAATCACTTTGCTGTAGAGCAGAAATTAACACAACATTGTAAATCAACTATACTTCAATAAAAAATGTTTCATACTTGGAAAAAAAAGATATTGTCTAGTGTACCATTTTAATTCCCTTGTTTCTTTTATTATATATATTTTTAGTTATTTTCTAAGTAGTTGCCATGGGAGTTACCATTAACGTCATAATTTATAACAATCTAGTTTGGAAAAATACAAACTTAATTTTAATAGTATGCAAAAACTTTGCTTCTACATAGCTCACTTTCCTCTTCCTTTCTTTATACTCTTGTCACAAATTACACCTCTATACATTATGCACTCATCAACACAGACTTAAAATTACTGTTTTAGGGCTTCCCTGGTGGCGCAGTGGTTGAGGGTCCGCCTGCCGATGCAGGGGACGCGGGTTCGTGCCCCGATCCCGGAAGATCCCACATGCCGCGGAGCGGCTGGGCCCGCGAGCCATGGCCGCGGAGCCTGTGTGTCCGGAGCCTGTGCTCCGCAGCGGGAGAGGCCACAGCAGTGAGAGGCCCGCGTACAGAAAAAAAAAAAAAAAAATTACTGTTTTATACAGTTGCCTTTTAAATTATATAGGAGAAGAAAGGAGATACAAACAAACAAAAAAATTAAATTCTACTGTTGTCTTAGTCAATGCAGGCTGCTATAACAAAATATCATAGACTGAGTGGCTTAAAAAACATTTATTTCTCACAGTTCTGGAGGCTGGGAAGTCCAAGATCAAGGTGCTGGGATGGTTGAGTTTTGGTGGGGGCCCTCTCTCTGGCTTGCATATGGGCACCTTCTAGTTGTATCCTCAACATGGTGAAGAGATCTCCTGTCTCTTTTTTTTTTTTGTATAAGGGCATTAATCCCATCACGAGGGCCCCACCCTCATGACCTAAACTAATGCTAATTATCTCCAAATATGATCCCATTCCACTGGGGATTAGGGCTTAACATATGAATCCTGGAAGTATACAAATTTCCATTTCATAGCAACTGCCTTTTATATTTACCTATGTAGTTACCTTTACCAGTCCTCTTACTTCTTCATGTGGATTCATTTCTTTGCCATCTGCCTCTTCTGCCTTCCTGTTCATTCCTCTTCACTAATTCATCTTCTTTCCCCATAGCTTCAGGCATCCTGTGGGGCTGTAAGAGTTTTACTTCCTATCTGTGCAACACTGACCTCTGCTGGTTTCCAAGGCTGCCTTCTCTCCCTGCCTCATCCCAAGTGCCATGTGAGGACATCTATTTCCCATGCTGTAGGAACATAACCCACTTGAGGGAAAATTGACTTTAAAAATATAGTATTTTCCATCTTGTCTTTAGAAGGCTGGGGCAGTAACCTCTACATTGTCTATACTCCTCTAGCCAATTGCACATAGTTAGTAACCATTAAATAAAGCATTTGCCCCCTTTAGTAGATATTGGGCTCCGGCAGGGATGCTGTAAAACACAGGGTAGACTTAGTAATGGGTTTCTGGTAGGAGCAGACCACCAGGGCTGGCCATTAACACCACATTATTCAGGGCCATTGTTAAAGAACTAATCAATTGTAGATTAGAGTTTGAGCCATGTATAACTTATTCATGGCATGATGTCACCATTAATCATGTTCCTGAGTGCTGAGAAAAGACTAAAATGAGCTAAAAGTTGAAGGTTTAAGGTTTCTTGAAACAAAGCTCATTTAATGATATTCATGAGTAGATGACGTATTGTGGTAACCAGTCCTTGGTATCAGTCCAATTCCATCGGTGACCCCAGGGGCTAGATAGCTGCCCAGATGCTGAGTTTTCTGGAAAACAGTGATTAGTATTCATCATGTGTCTGGGGAGAAACCATATACAGCATATCTTATATATTCAAAGCTCTAAACGGAGACCAAATGAGAAGGAGTGGTTTAAGATTTCCACATAAAATTCAAAAGTTGTATTAGGCTGGAGAGAAGGGCCAGATTTCC
Source organism: Mesoplodon densirostris (assembly GCF_025265405.1). Classification (NCBI taxonomy): domain Eukaryota; kingdom Metazoa; phylum Chordata; class Mammalia; order Artiodactyla; family Ziphiidae; genus Mesoplodon; species Mesoplodon densirostris. Next base: position 108,630,141 of record NC_082664.1, read on the forward strand.
TTGCAGTTGGGGACTTAATTCCTCAGAGCCCCACAGGACCAGAAACTTTGGAGCAGCAAGACACAAAGCAAGCTTGGAGTTGCATACTGCTAAGGCACTTTTTAATGCTACTGGTCCAGCTACTATTATTATCTTGAACAATAACACCAACCACCATCTCTTTGGATCTACTGTGTACCAGGCTCTGTCTTAGGCTTCTGTACCAGGCTTTTGTACACATCAACATATATAATTTTCAGAGCAATCTTTCATGGTAGGTTGTATTATCCCCATTTTAAGATGAAAAGACCATGCACCTCACATACCTGTGGCACACGAAAACTCCATGGTTGGGGTGATCATGAAGCATCTTATTGCTGCCTCTTCACTGTTCCTGTAAATCCACTCTGTGGGGCTCATTCTTCCCCTGGCCCTGGATGAAAATTTTGGCCCATGAGTTTTCTAGTCTCTCCTAGGTAATAAAAACAGTTTTCCAGTCACTTTCTCAAGTCAATTTAAGTTGCAAAATATGGTCTCAATTCAGTAATAAAAATATCTAGTTCCATTTAATAAGCCAAGCTCTGAAATTATTTAAAGTTGAAACGACTCCTCCTTCTCTGGGTTGGGGTGCAAACCTGCTTGGTGGAGGGGGTCCATGGTAAGTCTCTTTGAGCTTTCCCCACCTGGGCATTCTTCTTCCTCTGTGGACATGGGGAGGATGGAGAGAAAAGGGAAGCAGGAAAGTTCCTACTGATGCAACTATGGGGTAGAAGCATTCTTTGAGCCTTGCAGTCACTTAAGGCTGACCTTTCTCCTAGAGCACATTCACAGGTTGTTTGGAGATACACACCCATCACCCCATCATCTGATGGGATTTCTCACCTGTCCGGCAGTGTGAGAGACATACTTTTCTCCTCTTGTGGCTGACATTCCTTCTTCAGCTCCTGGGATGCTGACAGGTCACAGTTGGACCCTTGTTGTGGTCCCCTCACAACACAGTCTTCTTGGACAGGATCCATGGCCCCTACCCTGGCCCTCTTTCACATAGAGCCCACACATTCTGACACTCTCTGGAAATGCAGGCTGATCTTGGTGCAGCTCCCTCTCATTTGCTCTGCCATCAAAGCAGCTGGCAGCCTGCTGTGAACTGAATTGTGTTCCCCTGCCCCATTCATATGTTGAAGTCCTAAGCCCCAGTATGACTATATTTGGAAATAGGGCCTACAGGGAGGTAATTAAGGTTAATTGCGGTCATAAGGTGGGACCCTGATCTAATAGGATTAGTGCCCTTATAAGACAAGGTACAGAGCACTTGTTATTCCCCTCCCTCCCTCCCTCCATCTCTCTTTCCCGCTCTCTTTCTCTCACAGCACACCAACAGCTCTCTCCAAAGAAATCCTTTAGTCATTAGTGCTTTTAGCTAGATTAAGTAGGTGAGGGGTTTAAGAGACATGTAACTGGTTTTGCCTCTTGGTTTGACAATTTTGGTCAGGCATCTGGTCTTTCTAGCAACCCAAACTTCCATTATAATGCTATATAATAAATAGCTGTAAGAAGTTAGACCTGTGTCTTGAATCCAGGTCTCTTTAAGATGTGATCTTTCCACGACTATATTGCACTGACCCTCTGAAATGGGAGGATTTCAGACCATAAGCTCATGAGGCAGGACTATGCTTGTCATAATTCCCACGTATGCTTTGACTCCTAATGCCCTTAGCACAGAGCCTAAACTATTGTGCAGGTGACATCAGCTAGCACAGTGCCTGGCACACAACAAGCGCTCAATGAATATTTGTTAAAATTATTGAGTGGAACTGGGCAGCCAGCTTTCCAGCGCCAGAATGAGGGATTGGGAATCACATAAAGATGCTGGAGCCTTCCAGAGGGTCCAAGGAGGTGTTTGTGAAGGGAGCCTCCAGGGGACACAGCTGGGAAATGTTACCACCTGAACATTGCCAAGGGGGCTGGGCCAGGCCCATAGCCACTTGGGTCCAGCTCACACCTCTCCCTGCTTTTTTCCAGACATACGTGAGCCATCTCCTCTCCCTTCAGGGGCTGTAGTCCCACCTACCCCCAAAGCAGACAATCGCAGAGGACAGAAGCACACTGCTGTGAGCTGGGGGAGAGGGACCCTGCGCCGGGCCTAGACATCAGATAGGGCCTTGGCCACGGTTGGTAGGTCAGCCTTGGCTCTTGGCTGAGGCAGGGGAAAAAAACCAAGAGAAGCATAGTTAAGAGAGAGGCTGAGGGTCTTTGCTGCTTTTACCCCTAATGTGCTGTGTGACCTTGGCAAAAATCTGTACTCTCTAAACAAGCTGGGGAGTGGGAGTCTGCTGGCTTATGCTCTGCATGTGTATTTTGCAAGGAATAATGAGACAAGTTCCATGAACCATATTTTGTCCTTGAGGGACAAACAGTACAAGCTATTTATTTTAGGGGCGTGGCTTAACCAGCTCCCCTCACTCAGCCCAGAAACACCCCTGGCTATCCTGGCGTGGGCTCTCAGAAGCAGCGAAGTCTAATCAGGTGTCTTTTTCTGCCTGGAGCCCAGCTAGCCTGCACCACGCAGAAGGCAAAATGCTGTTGCTCAGGCATTCACGGTCCCATGTGTCTGACCACAGCAACCTCTTGTCCTCGTTCACCTATCCAGAAGTCTTTATTGAGCCATTCATCTGTGCCAGGCCAGTGATGGGCCCTGGGGGTGCAGAACTAGGAACATACTGGTCTTTGCATCTCCAGGTTCAACTCCCGTCACGCCCACGATACTGCAGCCCGAGTTCCAGCAACTTTCCATCCATCTCCGTTCCCCAGCACCGTCTGTCCTTTCTGCCCAGAATGCCCTTTCCTCTCCTCTGCCTGCCAAATCCTTACTTCTCCTTCAATAACCTCTCTGTGAGGTTTTTCACATATTCTATTAAGCAGAGCAAATCAGTCTCCACTCTCGTTGTTTTGTGAGAGGTAAAGACAAGGGCGCCTCCCTGGTTGGGGCATCCCTGCTGGTGAAAGTGGTTGCATCCACTCTGTCTGTAGAGTGATGGATGCCCTGGGTGTTTCTTTATTACTCAAAGCCAATAGGACTTCATTTTGAGGTGCTTTCACCCAAAAATCTATCTCTAGACCTAGACCCAGCAGCCAGAATTCCTTCAGGCCTCTGGGGGGCGGTTTTGAATTCTGATAAGTGCATTGTGGCTTACAGGTGGCTGGAGTCCAGGATGAGAGACAGACGGTTCAAAACACCAGGAAGCTTGCATGATAATGAGATAGAAAAAATATTTTGGTATTTGATTTATTAGTATTTTCTCTTTCAAAGGAGAGCCACCATGACTCAGGTGCATTTCTCACACCAAGAAGGAAGTGCAGGCCATGGGTCATCTGAGGGCGGGTGGGCTGAGCGTGGCAGGGCAGGAGGTGGCCATTGACCACCTGCTTAGACACAAGCCCTTGACCTTTCTACTTCCCTTCCATGGAACCAGGCAAACAGGCCCTGAGTGTCCACCTGTGAGTCCTGTCTTCACCCTCCCAAGAGTCAGGACCACTTTCCTCTTCATGTCCTGTTGTAAGATATAGTGTATTCCCAGAATACGTGAGGTACAGCCAGGCTGACAGATTAGGAGATGATTGCCAATGACAAGATAGTTTGTGACTCACAAAGTCACAAGAGGAGGGAGCCACTCAGGGCTACATGGGAAGCACCGGGGCTGGTCAGGAGGCACAGGGTGTGGGGGGCAGGTAAGGGATAAGCCTTTTTTTTCACAAAACCCTTTATTGTGGTCTCTGTAGGAAGGAACAGGCGAGGCAGCGTAAGCAGGCTTAGGATTCGCTGGTTAAAATAATTTCAGCTGGGCAGGTGGAGAGGGGCCCTGAGTGTGAGAGCCTGATAGAGGAGGTGGCTGGGGGTGTGGGCTCTGGACAGGTTGGTTTGCACGTGAGGAGCACGCTCTCAGACTACTCTAGGAATTGGCTAGCCCTGGGAGGGGCAGGCCCTCCAGGCTCAGCAAGACCCCAGATGTCAAAGCACCAGAAAACAGAAAAGACATGGATAATACACGTCTCACACTGAAGCACACGGCTCTCTGGCCTCCGCGGGCACTGTACCTCAGCTCTGGTAGCCTGGACATCCTTCACGGACAGGCACAGTCCTCAAGTCACTCCCCAGCTGTGCCTTGAATGGGAGGACCTGGGGCCACGCCCCAACCTTGCCCAGCGCCTGCCAGGCTGTGGCCTTTGAGAGACTGGAAAGCGGAAGGGGTGGTTGTGGTGCCGGGAGGGCCATGAGGAGGAGCACACAGGGCAGGAGTGAGTGTGGGCAGAGGGGTGGGGGGGCAGCATTCAAGGGCACAGGTGAGAAGTTGTGCCCCTGCCTGAATTATTATGCCTCACAAAAAGATCAACTTATGGGGAGGTAAAAATATATCGCATGAGATTCTTAGGAGTCAGTATAATTGTTAAGTATTGTACCTAGCGTTACCTAGAAGCTTGTGCTGAGAGCAGTGGTGTGACATCGCTGGGCACCAACCCACAGCCAGGGGCTGGGCAGAGGGCACGTCCAAACAGGCTGCAAGAGAACGGAAATAGGCAGCATCTGTGAGGGAACAAGGCTTGCTTTCTTTAACCATCTTTAACCCTGTCGCATCTCAGTTAGAGGTCTACAGGAAGCTGCCTCCACTGGAGTCTGCAAGGATGAGGTGTTACTGGGGGGGAAAACTGTAATCTCAGGAGCCACCCTTGGACTGGTGACGCTCCTAGTCCAAGCTCAGACACATTTCCCACTGTGTCATTAAGAACAGGACAGAGAAAAGGAGGCACCATTGCTGACCTAGGAGCCTGGAGGGCCCGAGTGTTTCAGCCAGTGGAAGTGACCAGAGACCCGCCTGGTGTGACGGAGACACAGGCCCAGTACCTTCCTGAATGCTGAGCTCACAGTGCCACGGTGACAGATGCCAGCAGCCCGTCCCTGGAATGACTGTCCTCTCTCTCATGCACTCTCTCCTCTGCCAGTGGGTTCTCGCTCACCCAGTGTCCCCCTGGGCCGGGAGCTGAGCCCAGGGAGGCCCAGAACCAAACCCGCAGCAGCTTTCGGCCTCATGGGGAGATGATGTGGGCGCTGGATGGAATGCTGGGATCCGAACAGAGCGGCCAACGCAGAGCAGCCACACGGGGGGCAAGGGCACGGGGCCACGCAAATGGGCAGACAGAGGAGAGGCAGTTCAGGCTGAGGGGACAGCCTGTGGAAAGGCTGGAGATTTCAGAGCGCTTAGAGTGGGGCTGGCAGATATTTTCTGCGAAGATTCACACGTTATGTATTTTAGGCTTTGCAGACCGTCCAGTCCTCCTACTGGGCTCTGTCTGCAGCGCACAAGCAGCCGCAAGAGGTACACAAACAGGTGGGCGTGGCTTGTTCCAAGTAAACTTTATTTATAACAACAGGTGGTGGGAAGGGATTGGCTGGTGGACCGTAGTTTGCAGACTCCTGGCTTGGACAGTTGGGGGTCCACAGACAGGCCCAGGCAGGGTGCAGGAGGGGGACAGAGGGACCAGGCTGCTATGAAGCTGAGCCAGGGATGGGTTTTGAGCAGGGAAGCAATAAAGGGAGCCCTTATTAGACAGTCGTCTTCCAAAGGTCACTTTAGTATTGGCGTGGCGGCTGGCGGCTGCTGCCATGGGCCTGAAGCAGAACAGTACCCCTGCGGGGGTGGGGAAGAGGGACAGACTAAAGAGAGTTTTCAAGACAGAAAGTGACAGGCCTTGGGGATGTTCTGTCTCTGGGCTGATTCTCAGGTTTCTGGCTTTTGTATGAATGGATGGATGGGGGGGGCAGGAACATGGAGATGGACGCCTGTCAATTATGGGAGACTCTGGAGAAGGACGGCATTGGCTTCCCACCGTGTGTCCCATGGGACCCTAATGGAGGACTGAACAACAGTGAAGTCACCCTGGCTGCTCTCAGCCCTTTAGAGATATGGCTCCATCCCCTCCTGGCATCTGCTGTCAGGTAACTGTTGTTCCTTTGCGGTTATCTCTCTTTTCTGTTTGGTTGCTTCTAAGATTTCCTCTTCATCCTTGGTTTCTGCAGTTTCACTACTATGTGTGAGGCGTGGATTTCTTTCTATCCTGTTCACTATTTGTGATGCCTTTTAGTATAAGGACTCATGTCTTTCTTCAATTCTTGGACATTCTCAGCTATTATCTTTTCAAATATGGCTCCTCTGCTATTTCTTCTGTTCTTGTCTCTGGAACCCCTATTAGACAAAAGTGGATACCTTTCAACATATTTCACTCTTTCTTAACTTTCAAAAGTTTCATTAAAAAAATTCCTTTGTTTCTCTGTACTGCTTTTTGGCTAAAATTCTTCAGTCCAAACTTCCAATGATGAATCCTCTCTTTGATTCTTTATCTCCAGAGTTTATCCAGTGTTTTGAGTTTTTCATTTTCATTTTCGACTTCGCTTGTCAGTTCTGAGTTTTCTTGTTGTTTTTTTTCTTATCTACTTGATTTTGCTCATGACTTACTGTTTCTTTAAAATGTATGTTACGCTTTCATTTATCTCTTTGAAAATCCTAAAATAGCCGTGTGAGAGTCCAGCTCATAGCTGCGACTGGCTGTGTGTGGACAGATATCCATCACCATGGCCAGGGAACTTGGTCTGGACAGAGAAAACCACCCAGGACTATTCAATATCATTCGACCCCTAATATGCTTGGGAAGCCCAGGTGACGTCATTATGAAGTGTGGTCAATGCAATGTCAGAGTCACAGAATGCTTTTGAGGGAGCTTATGAGGGAAGCACTCCAATTTTGAGAACTTGGCTTTGCTGAGTTAGACCCATCTAAAAGACAGAGGATCTGATTTCTCCTTGGGCAGAGGTTTGTTTACCCTGAATTCAGAGCCAACAGTCCTAATAGTTTTGAACCGACTTAAATATTTTTCCACATTTGGGCAAAGCCTCTATTTGCCAAAAGAAGGTACAATGACATATTGTTATGATTCTCTGAGGACAGGGGACTGTGCATCATTCATCTTTCCCTCTACCCTGCATAGACCACACTGCTCAATAAAAATTTATTGGCTTATGTTGTAAAATGATTGTTTAATATATGAGTCATGATATGAATAAATTTTATATACCATAACTTATACATTCAGATGGGTGTTGCAGCTGCCTTGGGATCCTCTGTCCTAACTGAGTGATGTGGATGCAGGGATGCTGCTGAATTGCTCTCAGGTCATTATATAGGCCACAACAGATTGTTCCAAGTTACCCTGTGGTCACATTTCACATGCATGCATTATATATGTGTGTGTATGTCCATTAGGTGTATATAGAATAAAAATGGAATATATCATAATGTAATAAGTGTGGATATATTACATACTTATTTTGTAAAAAACAATATTGGCAAAAACCATTAACACATCAAACCAACACTGTTGCAACACTTGCAACAGGCTCTCTTCCCTTTACTGTATCCCAGTTTAATAACACGGCATTTGGCTTCCAGCGAGGTTTCCAAATCTTTCAGTATTTGATAGGTCAACAATTACAATCGTATGTTGACTTTGCAATATACTATTTTAATGATGTGTTAATACATAGCAATCCTTGGATGGAACTTCCAGAATGCTGTTTTATAACTATCAACTGGCACATTAAAACTAACCTCAGTGATAAGAAAGCCAATATATGGAGATACATCATTAGCCAAAGGATTGCTGAATGTGTGATTGGCACACACAGAATTAAGCTGGAAGTGAGACCCCAGAGACCTCTAAAGAGCAGTTAGTTTGGAAGGATCCTGGGTGAGTGGTTTGAGAGTGAATTTTTAAAGGGTACTTCATCATCTAAAGGCTCAGTGGAAAATCAGCCCCTAGAGGAGCTCGTCATTCCTGGGGGACCTATGAGTGGGCCCTTGGTGGAAGTTCCTACATGGACACTAGGTCCAAAGTCAGAAGTAGAAAATCATCTGAAATTGGAGAGAGTGGGAAGAAAATGCAGGCAGTGGAAAGGGATGGAAGAGAAAAGGAGAGATGGATATAGGGAGGGAGAAAAAGAATAAATAAATACTAGCCCAAGAAGGAGACAGAAAGTGAGATAGCAAGGTGGAAAGCATGAATAAGAGAGAGAGAGAAAGAGAGACAGATTATGGAAGAAGTAGGAAGGAGCCTGTTGGAAACTGGGGGGACACGCCCATTTTCCCTGAGCCTCATGTAAGCTGATCTCCACGTCTGCGTGCATAAGTTCTGTGCACTAGACTGTAGTAGATAAATATCAGTAACTGGGCAGGTCCCCAGGCAGCCCTGGTAGTGTGCTGGTCCTTCTTATAGCTCTGCCAGAAAAGAGTTTTGCTTTGGCTCTGTCTACCAAGGGATCCTTTGATTAACTGGGTCATTTACATTTTTCTTACAGTGGGATGGATTCCTCAGACCTGAGTATCTAGTCTTTTCCAAGGGAAATCCCAGTGTTATAAGAAATTCCAGGAGGAAAACCTTCTAATTTCTTGGTCATTTTTGAATGCTATACCCTACAGTGCTGAAGCTGCTCAGGATCTGAAAGGGGTTGTTTTTCTGAGAAGGGCTTCAAAGCCAAGGGGATGACAATTTCATAGTGCATGGGGGGTGGGTGGTAAGAGTGGTCTTGGTCACGGGAATCCCACGGCGAGCACTTCTGTCACACTAGAACCCAGCCAGGCACAGGGATTTGTCCTGTTAAGTCCATAAACCCTGTGGTTAAACTTTAATTCCAGAAATACCAGATGGTGGCGCCACAACAAGCTTTACAAAATCCTCAGCAAACCAGGGACTTTCTCAGCCTCCTGATCTGTCACTCTCCTCTTCAAAAGATAAAATGAAAAGGAGAGAAAACAGCTTCTAGATCACCATGGAAACCACCTGAAAATACCTGTCTCTGTTGGCAAGGGGTGGTTGACAAGGGGGAGAATTTGAAAAACAGGCAACATCTTGTTCTCATTGACTTACAGCTAGTTGTCCAAATATTTGTATCATTTAAGCCATATGCAAAAGAATCATTGAATTTAGAGTGCACTTTTCTTATCCAGTATAAACATCTTCTGGTACAATCGTGAACTTATCTGAAAAGAAACAAGATAAGTTGTAACCAACAATGGATAAGCATACTCACTTGGGACATGCATGTGCTGGGAACCAGGGATCCAGCCATACCCAAAAGGGACCTGTTTTCTGCCCTGGTGGAATTCGCTTTCTAAATGGGAAAACAGACAATATGTAAGTAAAAAAGTTAACAAAATAGTGATAGGTTATGACAAGTATTGAGGAGGGAGGAAAGATGGCTGCTGGGCCCGGGAGGGAACATCTGTCTAAGGAATAACATTTCAGCTGTGACACAAAGGATGCAGATAACCAGCCACGGGAAGAACTGGGGGCAGGTGGCAACATTGCAAAGGGAGGGAAAGACACCTGTAGAGGTCCAAGGGTGGGGACAAGGGTGGAGGATTTGGACAGAAAGGGGAGTGTGTGGCTGGGGGTGTGTGTGTGTGCGTGTGTGTGCGTGTGTGTGTGTGTGTGCGTGTGTGTGTATGGTGGGTGGGAGAGGACAGCAGGAGCCGGATCACACAGGGCTTGAGATGAGAAAACTCCAGGGGCGAGTGAAGGGTTTTAAGTGGGGAAGGCCATGATTTATGTTTCTGAAATCTTACTCTGACTAGGGTGTGGAGAGAGTCAGGAGGGAGGGAGGTCACTGGGAAGCTTTTGTGGAGTCCTGGGGTGAGGTCTGTGACTTAGCACACAGTGGTGGCCAGCGAGACAGGAAGAAGCGGACAGATCAGAGACTTAATTTGGAGGCAGAACGAATGGTATTTGTGGTTGCATGGGACTGGGTGGAGAGCAAAACAGAAAACAAGGATGACTTTTGAGGTTTTGATGTCAGACATTAGTGGATACTAGTGCCCTTTACTGAGACGGGGAAGCCTCCGGAGTAAAAAGAGTGTGTGAGAGGGAGGAGATTGGGAATTTTGTGTTGCAAAATCTAGGTCTGAGGCATGCAGTGGATGCTGCGGTGTGCCACGCTGATGACCCTTATGGCCCTCATGCCCCCAGCTGCCAGCAGCATTGGCTGATTCACAGCTGAGCCCATCCCCAGCCTCACCCTCAACATAAGGGAACTGACTCTCGAGATGACACCCCTTTCCCAGAGCAGCTCGCAGACAATGATACTCCAAGGCCTTGCCTCAACTTTGAAGGAGCATTCCAGCTCCAAAGTTCCCAATGGGATCATTTGAGCCCCTGTTACGAATGTAGCAGAGGTCCGTATCTCCCTGTGCCCAGCCCTGCTTCTCTCACTCCATCAGTGTTCCTGAGGGCACCTCCCAATGAATCTTCTGCCCAGACATCTCCACACGTCTTAGTTTGGGTTCCCAAGAATGCAAACTAAGACAGCTGGTGCCAGGAATAGTCCTAGGAATCAGAAATCCTAGGAATCTAAAATCCTATAGGATTTTAGACCTGCGTCACCTGCCAGCTACAAGGACCCCATGCCCCTGGCATCCGAAAAGGGTAATGGTTAAAACTTTCACTGGTAGTGCAGTATCTGAGTCATTTGAAAGAAACAGCGAAATAGAAATGATAAGGCAAAGAAATTCAATGGCTGTTGCTGAGTGTTATGGATGCACTGGAGAAAGATAATAAAAATGCTGAGAATGATTAATCTTTAATCAATTTACCTGCTGCACACAGGCTCCAAGTTGATATTGCTGCTGAGGACCCAGAGTGTTATCCTGGTCCTTCTTTAAGAGTGAAGGGGGGGTGGAGTTCATGTAATACATGGAGTCCTGATTCATGTTTGGTTCACAGTGGACCCAGTGGGCCCTTGCGGTCAACCAGTGATTATTTCCCCTGTCCCTGAATGTACACTTGGAATGGATGAAACCTGGTCCTTGGCCAGTGGGATAGAGAACTGTCATAGGAAGACACGTTATACTATGCAACTGCCTCCCTCTCCCCAGGCAAGATAGTAAATCAACAGCAATGTTGTAACCCGGTGAGAATGGAGTATTTTAGTGAAACGCTTAAAGACCCCATTATATCCCCTTGTAAGTCATCAGTCTGGCCCCTACAGAATTTAGATTGGGTCCTGTCACATGACAGTGGACTACCACAATCATAACCAATAATTAGCCCCGAACGCACTGCTGTGCCAGATTAACAATGTTCAGATGCAAGATGTATGACTGTTGAGCTGGCGAGTGCCTTCTTTTCCATTCCTTTAGAAAGAAGACCCAGTTCACATTCATGTGTGAAAGACACCAGTACCCACTTATGCTCAGTCTTCCCCGGGGCTATGTTAACTCTCCCACTCTGTTACAGTGTAGCCCCAAAGGGCCTGGACTGTACACACCCTCCACAGAATCTGCATTGACCTGCCGTGTCCATGGCATTCAGTTAATCAGACAAGGTGAGGAAGAAGAGGCCTTAGTACAGTATCTGCACTCTACAGGGTGGGAGATAAGCCCCAGGACAAATCAAGGAAACATTCCATCGGTGAAGTTTTTAGGAGTCCAGTGGTCTGGGGCATATCAGGATATCCTCTCCAAAGGAAAGGGCACTTGATTGAATCTTGCTTCCCTTTCCATTAAGAGTGGATTACAACAATCAGCAAGCCTCTTTGGGTCTGGAGGCAGCCCAGGGAGAATCATTACCAGGCAGCAGGGCTGAGCCTAATGGGACTGGCCACGTGCACCAGGCTGGACTTCAGAACTGCTACGGAAAGGGACTGCGATGTGCTTCCCCTCCTTTTTAAATAGGGAGTGTCGACAGCGGTGCTCCCAGGCTGTCCCACCATTATCTCTTGGGTGTTGGGAAGTGGGTGGAGATAATGTCTCTTTTGAGTTCACTGATATTCCAACTGAGAGAAACTGCTCAGCAAGCTGTATCTGAGGGTCAACGGGAGGAAGCCCATCTGCATGCACCTGCACTTGACTTAGATGATGCAACCCTGGACTTTGAGCCTGAACATAATACTGAAATAGGATGAGACTTTGGGGGTAGGATGGGAGAAGGGTGAGTGTATTTTGCATATGGGGTGTGTGTGAATCTTCCCCCCAAAATGACCACAAGAATTTTTCCCATCTCACCTGCTCATCCAGAACATTTCCATTCTCTTGGCAAGAGGTTGACTCTTTGTCCCCTCCCCTTGAACTTGAGTGGGCCTTCGTAAGGATGGTGGAAGTGATGCTGTGTAACTTTTGAGTTGTCATGTGAGGTGACACGGTTCTCAGGAGTGTCCCCATCTCTCTCTCTCAGGGTGTTTGCTGCTGAAACTCTGCCATCATACTTCAGGGTTGCTAAGCAGCCCCTTGGCGATGCCACTTGTAGGTGTTCTGCAACAGTCCTAGCTGAAGTTCTAAAGGCTGGTATCAGCTGCCAGGTATGCAAGTGTGTGAGCCTTTTGATAATCCCAGCCTCTACTTGTCCTTGGAGCCACCCCAGATGACCCCACGGGGAGGAGAGGTGAGCCATCCCCACTGAATCTCAGATCTGGAATGACTCTGAAGGGCTGTCCCAGTCCCAGGGCTTCCCGTGGGATTGACTGTGCATGAAGAGAGGTCATGTATGAATATGGAGGTCGAGAGAGAGGCCAGGACTGAAGAGGTTAATTTTGGAGATACCAGAATACACCTGGTTTTAAAAGCCTTGAGTCTGGCTCAAGCCTTGAGCCAGACTCAAGCCTTGAGCTTGAGTATACTTTCTCAAGCCTATATACTTGAGAAAGTATATAGAGAGAAGGGGGTGTAAGGCTTAGCTCTGGAGCGCTCTGTCATCTAGAGAGCTGCCAGAGGAAGGGGAGCTGGGAAGGAGGAGGAGGAGAAGTCAGGAGAAGAGGATGTCCCAAGGGAGAGGGCTGCTGAGAGGTGGAGAATAGGACCCTAAAATGTCAGTAAATGATACCCAGAAGGTCACTGGTGACCTGTCAAGAACAGTGTCAGTGCAGTGCAGGGGGCAAAAGCCAGGGGAGAGGTCTGGAGAGTTAATGAAAGTATGGAGATAGAGACAGTGTAGAGAAGCAATGGGGGATGAATTAAAGGTGTGAGGGCTGGCCTTCCATGAGGATGGGGTCAGTTGTCAGACAGAGAAGGAGGACATAGATGCAGGCAGATTTGTGTAGAAGTAGAAACATAGGGGCTTTTGCCAAAACCCTTTGCAGAGGGCGAGCATCACTGTAAAGGATTCCAATGCCGAGCCTTCTAGCCTGTATCCAGAGGGCAATCAACAGACCCACAAGGGAAGTCCTGACCTTTCTTTTTTGGAGTTCCTGCAGCTCTCACTCATTCTCTGTTGTCCAGGACTCCAGGCTTGTCTGAGGGGCTGTGGGCTCCAGAGCAGGTCTTTTGTCCATTTGTGTCCTCCGTGGCTCCAGGAAGTGCTTGGTTCCTAATAGAAGCTCACTCAACACTTGCTGATCGATTGCTTGTCAATTTCATCTAACAAACTGGAATCCAAGCAGTTATAAAGAAATCACATAGCATCAGGGCTGTTAGAAGTTAACCCAGAAGAGAGATCAGAACTCTCAGAGCAAGGAAAGGATACTAATGGGTCCCAGAGGCAGGTGGCTGATGGTTCTTGGGAATTAGCACAAACTATATGTTTCTTGGTAACGAGGGGGCCATGGGCAGTTAGTCGTCGATTAAACAAATGGTCTTTATTTGGTGAACTTTCTGGGTGTTGTTCCAACATTAAAAAGAGGCGCTCTGTCTAATGAACCTCCAAGTTCTTGGGTGGGGAGCTCTTTCCCCTTGACACCGGGAGGAGACAACCCCCTCCAAGAGCAGGAGCTGTGACATCCCTGCTCCATGTCAGGTCCAGATGGGGTCCAAATGGCTGCAGTGGTCCCCATGATGATGGTGTGGTGCCCTTGCTGTGTCCCCAGACTGGGAGGTAGGAAGGGCCAGGTCTGGCTCACACCTGCAGGAGTGGGGAAGCTGTTGGGCTGCCAGCAGGATTGGGGTGGGGGCTAAAGCTTGAAGAGGCAAGGTTGTAGAGAGCAGGTACCCATTCTGGCATGATAGGGGTCCCCTGCAGAGGGGTCACTGCACTCCCATGGAGCCTGGGCAGCTCCACCAGTGAGGTAGCTGCTCTGTATCAGACTCACAGACTCACTGTACAGCTGTCACACTTTCATGTCCCCACCCAGGGTTTTGCAACCACACAGGGATGAGGCCCAGGACTGAATGATTTGTTAGCACTCACTTGGGGAGATGTAGCCACCCGCCAGAACTGCATTTACCAGTGACCTTTGACACTGTCCACAGCTGTGGTCGGCAGGCTGCAGTTCTTGCAGCCAAGTCCCAGGCAAGTGGTGTGACCACTGCAGAAGGAAAGGACACAGCCTCCCTCTGTCAGCCCTCGAGGACTGGTTTTTGTCTTTTACTTCACAGACAGCTTAAAATTGTTATGGAAGAACATTTTATTAAACATATTCAACTCACTTCCAATGAAATGCTTAATTTTTCATTTACAGTGGTGTCCAATGTTTGTCTTCTGTTCTTTTTTTTTTTCTTTTCTTTCAAACCAGCACCAAAAAGTAAAACAAAAATACCATGGGTACAGTACGTAATGTAAGTTAGCTAATGGAAAATATATACATTTGACTCTGAAATGAAGAAAAGAGAACAAAGCAATGATATTACTGCCATTACTACCGTTTCCCTGTGTTCTGATAATATCAAGCCATGGTCAACTGAGAGGGTTTCATTTGCACCAATGAAAATAGCACCATAAGGTTGTGAGACTCTGTAGCTAGTAACACGTTTGTGCAACCGAAAAGGTACAGTACTTGAGTGACAGTACAGGGTATTGTTAACCATAAAGAAACATCACTGTTGTAATGACAGGGTTTCATTGTCTTCTGTCCAAAGTGGAGCAAGAGTGCTACGATGGCTTGACTGACATTGATCATTGCTTGTGCCGGGAACAGAAGGCGGGCTGGTGAATTTCAGAGTGACAGTGCCAGCATGAGCTAAAAGAGCTCAGAAAGACCCTAACTTTGGAGAACCAAAGGGATGGTGAACAATAACTGAATCAGTCATTTGCATTCTGAGGATGTGGGGCCCTTGCCAGGGGCGTCCAGTTGATACCGTCAAGGTGGCCAGGGGGGAGATTCAGAGGCACCAGGCAAAGGGCTCGCCTCTGGGCATGTGCACATGCTTGCCCAGCTCAGGTGGGCCCGTGGTTTCCATGCAGACAGTAAGCAAGGCTGCCCCGGCTTCCTTAGCTTGCTGCCCCGACTCTGCCCCTTAGCCCCCGAGGCCGAGAGCTTTCTGTTCATCTGTGGTAAAGTACAGCCCACTTGGGGCTGGGGGAAAACTGAGCCCTAGCTCCCCAAGACTTTGAGGGGCCTGGGGAGTCTGCTCACAGCCAAGCCAGAGCAGGGAGGACAGCGTTCTGCACAGGCCCTCGGCAGCCGCTGGAGGTTACCTTGCAGGTGGGCTGCTGCAGCCTGGTACCCTCTGGGGTCTTTCCACAGAACATCTAAGGAGTTTTCTCAACACTACTCACAGATTCTAGTGGAACTGAATAGATTCCCTGCCATCCCTATCACTTCTCTGCCTCTGGGGCAGTAAAAAAATCACAAACCAAAACACAGCCCGTAAGACGGGCTTGGGGTGGCAGAGTGTTTCTTTCTCTTTCTGATTTAAGCTGACTCTGAAGTTGTGACATCAAAAACTCAAACACAGATACATAAACACAGCACCAGTAAATCAAGAAGCACTTGCAGATGATCCCATGGAGATTAGCCTAAGTAAGATCCCCTCTGAAATAAGGGAGGAGAGGGTGGGTTTCTCATGATAAAGTCCTTGAATATAAGCACCCATCAAAGGCCCACTGAGTTGGTCAGCAGACCAGACCTCCCAGCATGTCGGGTCCCCTCCTCCCAGCTCCCGGGCGGGCAGGGTCCTACCATCTTCTGTGTTTTCACAGAGGACACTCTTTTCATCTCCCTGGGCTCCAGAGAGGGCACAGTTCTGTTTTGAGGGGTGAGGTGTCTGTAGGAGGCAAATACCTTCTTCCGGATTTTCTGAGTGGCATTCTTGCCCCACTAAGACGAGTCAACAACGACAGCATGACAATGATGAACATTGCAAGGTCTGGGCCACGGGAAGGCTGGGTGGGCCACTCCTCCACCCATCCTGGCACTAGGCTGAGCAGCCCTGGAGGAAACCTGCCCCGTGCCAGGGTGAAGCGCCAGGCCTGAGCCTGAGTCTTCAGAGGTTCTAAGAATCAACTTCAGATAGATGGCCAAGGTCAATGGGAAGCCATCTCTAAGGTGCAAAGCTTTATGAAGTACTGGCTAGAGCAGAGGTCCCCAGAAGCAGAGGGGGAGCCCCTCCACCCCTCCCAAAGCTGCCCTGAGCTCACCTCTATGCCAGGAAGCAATCCCAAGGCCAAACTTAGCACGTGCCTCCTCTCACAGCACCTTGAAGAGAGGCTCTTCTGTTTCCCTGTGTGGGGGACAACAGAGATCTGAAAACTAAATACGCCCCAAACCCAAGCCCTTCTGGAATATTCTCCCCCACGTAGGTGGTATGCAGAACTACACAGCCCTAGCGTCCTTTTTAGTTCACACAGACTCAGACTCTCAGGGACAAGACCTCCAAGGAAAAGCCGCGATCTAGAGAGCACGTTCCCTGACAGGGTGGAGGGGCCAAGTGCTGTCCTTGTGGTGTCAAGGGGGCTCCAGCAGCCCGGCCTCTCCAGAGAAGCCTCCTTCCATCCAGGGTGTCACGGGCTTTCAGAATAAAGCCTGCTTTAAAGTAAAACGTCTCAGTTTTTGGATATCCTCCCCCTCCCCCAATACATCAAGCACTGGGAATTCAAACGTCAGAGGAAAGCCAAGACAGGGGCGCCTGTGACGTTTCTCTTGACGATTTCTGTCAGAGGTGTTCCCTTTGAGGTACGTGGAACCTTAGAAATTACAATTATTTTGTGACTCATGCCTATTTTTTCCTTACCGTAGAAAGCCATCCAGTGGCTGTTAACAATATATTAAGTATAAAAGCACTAAGCAAACGTCAAGTCCACTCTCAGGTTCTAAGCAATTGGGTTCTTGGGACAGCCTCCTGGGTGAGCCGTGGTGTGCTTTGGGGGTCCCAGCCGTAGGACTGGTGTGCTCTCGGGTGGGTGGGCTTTCAACTAGCCATGTCGTCAGGACTCAGACCTCATGTCGGAGCATCGCGGGACCACTGGCCGCCTGTCATGAACTTGGTGGCGGCAGTGGCTGGCGCATCTTGTTCGCATAGAAGTCCCTGCATGTCTGGCAGCAGCGCTGGTACCACCGCATGTCCTGGCAGAGGTTCTTTTCTCGGATGACCCTGCAATACACTGTCCACTGGTCCCGTGTGCATTTGTAGGTCAGAGCAGCTAAGGGGACAGTGGAGAGAGAAAGCCCAGAGGTTATGGGTGGCCTGGGGACGTCATCATGCGCACACAGATGGCCTGCAGTCTGACATAGTCTGGGGCTGCCCTTACCCATGTGTACACTGGAGCTTTGCACAGACTGGGGAAACCATGCCCCTGCCAGGGCCATTGTGGATGTGGCTTTCTTTTGCAAGGGACACACTCTGGGTCCAACCTGACCACTTGGCAGAGTTCAGTGGTCTGGCTACCTCCTTAAGGCGAGGGCACTGCCCCCCCCTCCCGGCTTCTGAGGTAAGTGGTGTGTACTGTTATTTTATGGCGGAGGACGTTATCTGTTGGCATTGATAAAATAGAATGGCACAGGGCAGTAGATATCAAAGGGCCCACAAAAGGTCACAGCACAAGCAGGTGGCCTGAATCTCCTTCAGGATCTTGGTAGTGCAGAGAGATAGTCCAGGCTGAGGGCATGCAAAAGCCTGGTGTACACCTCTGCAAGCTCAAAGACCGCCCCCCACCCCCAGTGAAGCTGCTTGGAAATCCCCTTCATGTTGGTGGCATTCTAGCATTAGGGAAAGGGGCACTGGGTGGGGAAAAAGTTCCCTAGGAATTTCTAACTGGAAAAGCAGAAACTCTTTTCAATAGAATCATTAGATCAGTGCTAGATATTCTTCTTTTTGTGCCACCACGGGCTGGGGATGTGGCCTAGTAAAGGGCTGGGTTTGGAACACTCGGATCCAAGCTGCTCACACAAAAGCTCCCTGCCGAATTAAAGACTCCAACCTGCCAACACCTCTGTTTTCTTCTCAAGCATTAGCTTGAGGAACATTCCATGCACACATCACCAAGATTTCATGAATGACACCCCCAGATCCTTCATTTCCTGAAGGATGCAACTCCCTTTGCCTCCTTCATGCACAGGAATCCCAAAACACTTGAGGAACATTCTCCCATGTTTCTCATTTGTTGGCAGAGGGGCTCAAGTGTTTGAGACCACAGTAAACAAACATCTTTTTTCATGACAAGGATGAAATTCCATCTCTGAAACCTCAGATCCTCTACAAAACTGACATGTTAGCCTTTCCAGAATTCAAATAAGCCCCAAGGAGGGGGGCTTTCTGGCTTATAGAACTCCCACTGCCAGTGGGGACTTGCTGGCCAGGGGATGCAGCAGCCCCAGGAACTGGGGGCCATCAGAGGCACTCACCAAGGCGAGGGGAAGTGATGGTGTTCACGTTGATCTTGTCATTGCAGACTTCTTGGTGGCACTGTTTGTAGGCTGCCGGCTTGGAGAGGGTAGGGCACTCATTGCCATGGCGCCCGGTGATCTTGTGCATGCACTGCACCACACGGGACTGCAGGCCCTTCCCACAGGTCGATGAGCACTGCCAGAGACAGGGAGAGGTGAGCTGGGGACAGCTGAGCTAGGGGCCTAACCCGGGCTGAGGGGCTTTGACAATGGCCTCACATCATAGCACCCTTGGGTCAGGCCCCTGCATGTCATTCCTATGTGCTTGAAATAATTGTAGGATAAGAGGGCTTGGCTGCATACCAGCTGCCTGATGGAAAACTGTTTCAAGATGTTAGGGACTGCATGTTTGTGTCTCCTCAACATTTACATGTTGAAGCCCTAACCCCCAGTGGGATGGCATTTGAAGGTAGGTCCTTTGGGAGGTAATTGGGTTTAAATGAGGTCATGAGGGTGGGGCCCCCATGATGAGATTAGTGTCCTTATAAGAAGAAGATAGATCAGAGTTCTATCCCTCCACCACATGAGGACACATGACAAGTCAGCCATCTGAAAGCCAGGAAGTTGTCCCTCATCAAGAACCAAATATGCCAGCACCTTGACCTCAAACTTCTCAGCCTCCAGAACTGTGAGAAATAAATGTCTTGTTGTTTAAGCCACCCAGCCTGTGGTATTTTGTTACAGCAGCCTGAGCTAAGACACAATTGTTGAAATATTAGTTTATGCTGGTTGCATTTCACCTCCCATCCTCTCATGCCTGTTCCAAGCAGAGAACCATCTGGGTTTTGAAATTCTCCAGTGAGCAGGGTGGCTTGCTGGCACCCAGGAGGGACTGAACCTGATGGCCACAGGGATCCCCTTGGCACTTTGTGCCACATGAGGCTCCTGGGCCTCTGTCCAGCCCTGGGTGTGGAGAGGAGCCCAGTAATGATGGGGCTGAATTTCCACAAGCCTGGAGGGTTAGGGGTCAGAATTAAGTAAAGTTAGAGAAAATGAAGAAATGCAACCTTTCTTGCATAATGGACTCATGGACTAATATTGGGGCTAACAGTTTTAATTTAGACACCCAATCTCTTGTTCTTGGCATTTCCAGCATTTGCAGATGTGGGTGTGCTAAAACCAAACTAATATATTTAGTTCAGCAGACCATCCTGCATTCCCAGTGAGTGGCCTTTTAAGACTTTACTATGTGTTCTGTCTCCTGCTCTTCTTCCCATTCCTCTTTGGGCTCCTTTAAAGTGTTTGACAGGGAACCTGCCAGGTATCCAGCACCACTCCCCCATCCTGCTTGATAGCCCCTCGGCCCTTGCTTGTTTTCTGGGGAGCCCTTGGAACCGTCTCTCCATTAAGTTGGTCTCCTCCCAGCCAGAGAGCCTGGTCCACATGTGCACTCTCTCCATCTGGGGTCCCCCAGCACACATGCTCACAACCCATGATTTACGGGGTTCTGAGAGCACTCTGCAAAACTTTAATAAAGCAAAGACCACAGGTATAGTAGCCCAGCTGCAGTTAACACTGGGACCTCAGGGTAGAGAGAGGGGACCATGGCCTTTCCTCTGAATGCCACATGTGGTGAAGATGCCAGGTGCCATCTGGATCACATGCCTCCCTCTCTCCTCCCCTTGGGTCTGACCATGGCCTGTGCTGGAGGAAGGGCCTTCACTGGGGGTCTGTGAGGGGTTACACTGCACAGACTCAGCGTGGATCCCTTCATCCATGAGAAGTGGCCATCAACTGCGCTCCCAAAGGGTTTTTTACACCTCAGGTGAATTCCTCTGCTTTCTAGTCTAACAAGCAGGATCACCTTTTTTTTTCACTTTAGAAGGATAAAGAGCTCAGAGAGCATGGTGCTCTGATGGGGCCCAGTCTTTTCAAATCATGAAAGAGGTAGGAAGACCACAAGTGCCCCATTGCCTATGCAACCAACCCCCCCACCCCCCTTGAGAGTCCTGGCGTGTTCAAACCAGAATGGGCTCTCCCTGACAGGCAAGGCTGTGTGCCTGGCTCCATATCCATCTTCCGGATAAATCCATCAAGGGCTGCTCACAGTCTTGAGAATCCTTCGTGCATGATCAATGCACATTTCTGGGTTCCACCCCAGACCTCAGGAGTTGGTACTGGAGCATTTGGAAATTTGAGGGGTGCTGCAGTGGAAGAATGATGTCACATGAGGAGGTTCCCACCAACTGGAGACCTGGAACATGGGACAAGTGTCATAGCAATGTGACACCTGGAGGGTGTCTCGGAGGGAGTGGCTTCAGGTTGGGATCTGCTGCATGGGATTACCTGGAGAGCGTTGAAAGGTCTTCTTGTCCCAGACCAATCAATCATTATCCCTGGATGATGCACTGGGCATCAGTATTTTTCAAAGCTCTCCAGGTGACAGCAACAAGCAGCCAGAGCTGAGAAACTCTGACTTACCCTGAACTTCTTCCCTGTGTCCTGTGTAGAGTGTGAGGAGCTCTCTTTTCTTACCATGAAGTAGTCAAGTATTTGTATACAAATGTGTAATTAAGCAAGAACAGACATCCACCTGCAGCCCCAACTGATGAGTTTATATACAGGTGATAGGTGTGCTCAAATACAAGAGATGAAGCCTTTCACTCAAAATTATTCTAGGAAAAGAATAAGTTGCCTTATAATTAAGTAACAACAAAACCTCTCATAGTTCAGGGGTGGGGTAAGGGATACCCTCAATTATTTGTAGCAAGATCACCTGGGGGTTAAAAGAAAAAGGGACACAAAGAAATTTAACTCTCTTCTCCTGGAAGTAGGACACCATAATCATAAATGAGGGAGGATGGTGTAAGAAATTTTTAAAGATCTCTTGAAAAGTAATCTGGTAGGAATTGGTTCAAGATGGCAGAGTAGAAGGACATGCACTCACTCCCTCTTGTGAGAGCACCGGAATCACAACTAATTGCTGAACAATCATCGACAGGAAGACACTGGAACTCATCAAAGAAGATACCCCACATCCAAAGACAAAGGAGAAGCCACAGTGAGAAGGTAGGAGGGGTGCAATCACAATAAAATCAAATCCCATAACCGCTGGGTGGGTGACTCACAAACTGGAGAACAATTATACCACAGAAGTCCATCCACTGGAGTGAAGGTTCTGAGCCCCATGTCAGGCTTCCCAACCTGGAGGTCTGGCAATGGGAGGAGGAATTCCCAGAGAATCAGACATTGAAGGCTAGTGGGATTTGATTGCAGGACTTCGACAGGACTGGGGGAGAAAGAGACCTCACTCTTGGAGGGCACACAAAAAGTAGTGTGCATACCAGGACCCAGGGGGAAGGAGCAGTGACCCCACAGGAGACTGAAACAGACCTACCTGCTAGTGTTGGAAGGTCTCCAGCAGAGGTGGTGGGGCAGCTGTGGTTCACTGTGGGGACAAGGACACTGGCAGCAGAAGTTCTGGGAAGTATGCCCTGGAGTCCACCATTAGCCCCACCAAAGAGCCTGTAGGCTCCAGTGCTGGGCCACCTCAGCCCAAACAACCAACAGGGAGGGAACTCAGCCCCACCCATCAGCAGACAAGTGGATTAAAGTTTTACTGAGTTCTGCCCACCAGAGCAACACCCAGCTCTACACACCACCAGTCCCTCCTATCAGGAAGCTTGCACAAGCCTCTTAGATAGCCTCGTCCACCAGAGGGCAGACGGCAGAAGCAAGAAGAACTACAATCCTGCAGCCTGTGGAACAAAAACCACATTCACAGAAAGATAGACAAGATGAAAAGGCAGAGGGCTATGTACCAGATGAAGGAACAAGATAAAACCCCAGAAAAGCAACTAAATGAAGTGGAGATAGGCAACCTTCCAGAAAAATATTTCAGAATAATGATAGTGAAGATGATCCAGGACCTCGGAAAAAGAATGGAGGCATAGATCGAGAAGATGCAAGAAATGTTTAACAAAGACCTAGAAGAAATAAGGAACAAACAAACAGAGATGAACAATACAATAACTGAAATGAAAAAACACTGGAAGGAATCAGTAGTAGAATAACTGAGGCAGATGAATGGATAAGTGACTGGGATGACAGAATGGTGGAAATCACTGCCATGGAACAGAATAAAGAAAAAATAATGAAAAGAAATGAAGAAAGCCTAAGAGACCTCTGGGACAACATTAAATGCACCAACATTTGCATTATAGGGGTCACAGAAGGAGAAGAGAGAGAGAAAGGACCCGAGAAAATATTTGAAGATATTATAGTTGAAAACTTCCCTAACATGGGAAAGAAAAAAGCCACCCAAGTCTAGGAAGCACAGAGAGTCCCAGACAGGATAAACCCAAGGAGAAACATGCCGAGACACATAGTAATCAAATTGACAAAAATTAAAGACAAAGAAAACTTATTAAAACCAACAAGGGAACAATGACAAATAACACACAAAGGAACTCCCATAAGGTTAACAGCTGATTTCTTGGCAGAACCTCTACAAGCCAGAAGGGAGTGGCACAATATATTTAAAGTGATGAAAGGGAAGAACCTACAAGTAATATTACTCTACCTGGCAAGGATCTCATTCAAATTTCATGAAGGAATCAAAAGCGTTACAGACAAGCAAAAGCTAAGAGAATTCAGTACCACAAAACCAGCTCCACAACAAATGCTAAAGGAAATTCTCTAAGTGGGAAACACAAAAGAAAAGGACCTACAAAAACAAACCCAAAACAATTAAGAAAATGGTAATAGGAACATACATACCAATAATTACCTTAAACGTGAATGGATTAAATGCTCCAACCAAAAGACACAGGCTTGCTGAATGGATACAAAAACAAGACCCATGTATATGCTGTCTACAAGAGACCCACTTCAGACCTAGAGACACATACAGACTGAAAGTGAGGGGATGGAAAAAGATATTCCATGCAAATGGAAATCAAAAGAAAGAAGAAGTAGCAATTCTAGTATCAGAAAAAATAGACTTTAAAATAAAGACTATTACAAGAGACAAAGAAGGACACTACATAATGACCAAGGGATCAAGCCAAGAAAAGATATAACAATTATAAATATATATGCACCAAACATAGGAGCACCTCAATATATAAGGCAACTGCTAAGAGCTATAAAAGAGGAAATGGACAGCAACACAATAATAGTGGGGGACTTTAACACATCACTTACACAGTGGACAAATAATCCACACAGAAAATTAATAAGGAAACAAAAGCTTTAAATGACACAATAGACCAGACAGATTTAATTGATATTTATAAAACATTCCATCCAAAAACAGCAGATTACACTTTCTTCTCAAGTACACACAGAATATTCTCTAGGATAGATCACATCTTTGGTCACAAATCAAGCCTCGGAAAATTTAAGAAAATTGAAATCATATCAAGCATCTTTTCTGACCACAATGCCATAAGATTAGAAATCAGTTACAGGGGAAAAAAATGTAAAAAACACAAACACATGGAGGCTAAACAATACGTTACTAAGTAACCAAGAGATCACTGAAGAAATCAAAGAGAAAATAAAAAAATACTTAGAGACAAATGACAATGAAAAGACAATGATTCAAAACCTATGGGATGTAGCAAAAGCAGTTCTAAGAGGGAAGTTTATAGCAATAAAATCTTACCTAAAGAAACAAGAAAAATCTCAAAAAAGCAATCTAATTTTACACCTAAAGGAACTAGAGAAAGAAGAACAAACAAAATCCAAAGTTGGTAGAAGAAAAGAAATCATAAACATCAGAGCAGAAATAAATGAAATAGAAACAAAGAAAACAATAGCAAAGATCAATAAAACTAAAAGCTTGTTCTTTGAGAAGATAAACAAAACGGATAAACCTTTAGCCAGACTCATCAAGGAAAAGAGGGAGAGGGCTCAAATCAATAAAATTAGAAATGAAAATGGAGAAGTTACAACAGACACTGCAGAAATACAAAGCATCATGAGAGACTACTACAAGCAACTGTATGCCAATAGAATGGACAACCAGGAAGAAATGGACAAATTCTTAGAAAAGTATAACCTTCCAAGACTGAACCAGGAAGAAACAGAAAATATGAACAGACCAATCACAAGTAATGAAATTGAGACTGTGATTAAAAATCTTCCAGCAAACAAAGCCGTGGACCAGATGGCTTCACAGATGAATTCTATCAAACATTTAGAGAAGAGCTAACACCCATCCTTCTCAAACTCTTCCAAAAATTGCAGAGGAAGGAACACTCCCAAACATTCTATGAGGCCACCATCACCCTATACCAAAACCAGACAAAAATACTACAAAAAAGAATATTACAGACCAATATCACTGATGAATATAGATGCAAAAATCCTCAACAAAATACTAGCAAACAGAATCCAACAACACATTAAAAGGATCATACACCGTGATCAAGTAGGATTTATCCCAGGGATGCAAGGATTCTTCAATATACTCAAATCAATCAATGTGATACACCATAGCAACAAACTGAAGAATAAAAACCATATGATCATCGCAATAGGTGCAGAAAAAGCTTTTGACAAAATTCAACACCTATTTATGATAAAAACTGTCCAGAAAGTGGACATAGAGGGAACCTACCTCAACATAATAAAGGCCATATATGACAAACCCACAGCAAACATCATTCTCAATGGTGAAAAACTGAAAGCATTTCCTCTAAAATCAGGAACAAGACAAGGATGTCCACTGTCGCCACTATTATTCAACATAGTTTTGGAAGTCCTAGCCACGGCAATCAGAGAGGAAAAAGAAATTAAAAAAATCCAAATTGGAAAAGAAGAAGTAAAAATGTCACTGTTTACAGATGACATAGTAATATACATAGATAATGCTAAAGATGCCACCAGAAAACTACTAGAGCTAATCAATGAGTTTGGTAGTTGCAGGATACAAAATTAATGCACAGAAATCTCTTGCATTCCTATACACTAACAATGAAAGATCAGAACGAGAAATTAAGGAAACAATCCCATCTACCATTGCAACAAAAAGAATAAAATACCTAGGAATAAACCTACCTAAGGAAGTAAAAGATCTGTACTCAGAAAATTATAAGACACCGATGAAAGAAATCAAAGATGACACAAACGGATGGAGAGATATACCATGTTCTTGGATTGGAAGAATCAATATTGTGAAAATGACTTTATGACCCAAAGCAATCTACAGATTCAATGCAATCCCTATCAAATTACCAATGGCATTTTGTACAGAACTAGAACAAAAAATCTTAAAATTTGTATGGAGACACAGAAGACCCTGAATAGCCAAAGCAATCTTGAGGGAAAAAAACAGAGCTGGAGGAATAAGACTCCCTGACTTCAGACAATACTACAAAGCTACAGTAATCAAGACAATATGGTACTGGCACAAAAACAGGAATATAGATCAGTGGAACGGGATAGAAAGCCCAGAAACAAACCCACACACCTATGGTCAACTAATCTATGACAAAGGAGGCAAGGATATGCAATGGAGAAAAGACAGTCTCTTCAATAAGTGGTGCTGGGAAAACTGGATAGCTACATGTAAAAGGATGAAATTAGAACACTCCCTAACACCATACACAAAAATAAACTCAAAATGGATTAAAGACTTAATGTAAGACCAGACACTATAAAACTCTTAGAGGAAAACATAGGAAGAACACTCTTTGACATAAATCCCAGCAAGATCTTTTTTGACCCACCTCCTAACAATAATGGAAATAAAAACAAAAATAAACAAATGGGACCTAAAGAAACTTAAAAGCTTTTGCACAGCAAAGGAAACTATAGACAAGATGAAAAGACAACCCTCAGAATGGGAGAAAATATTTGCAAATGAATCAACGGACAAAGGATTAATCTCCGAAATATATATGCAGCTCAAGGTTACAAAAAACAAATAACCCAATCAAAAAATGGGTAGAAGACCTAAATAGACATTTCTCCAAAGAAGACATATAGATGGCCAAGAGGCACATGAAAAGCTGCTCAACATCACTAATTATTAGAGAAATGCAAATCAAAACTACAATGAGGTACCACCTCATACCAGTTAGAATGGGCATCATCAGAAAATCTACAAACAACAAATGCTGGAGAGTGTGTGGAGTAAAGGGAACCCTCTGGCACTGTTGGTGGGAATGAAAATTGATACAGCCACTATGGAGAAGAGTATGGAGGTTCCTTAAAAAACTAAAAACAGAATTACCATATGACCCAGCAATCCCACTACTGGGCATAAACCCAGAGAAAACCATAATTCAAAATGACACATGCACCCTACTGTTCATTGCAGCAGTATTTACAATAGCCAGGTCATGGAAGCAACCTAAATGCCCATTGACAGGTGAATGGTTAAAGAAATATGGTACATATATGCAATGGAATATTACTCAGCTATAAAAAGTAATGAAATTGGGTCATTTGTAGAGACATGGATGGACCTAGAGACTGTCATACAGAGTGAAGCAAGTCAGAAAGAGAAAAACAAATATTGTATATTAACGCATATATGTGGAATCTAGAAAAATGGTACAGATGAACTGGTTTGCAAGGCAGAAATAGAGACCCAGATGTAGAGAACAAACGTATGGACACCAAGGGGGGAAAGTGGGGTGCTGGCACGGATGGTGATGGTGGGATGAATTGGGAGGTTGGGATGGACATATATACACTAATATGTATAAAATAGATAACTAATAAGAACATGCTGTATAAAAAATAAATGAATAAAAAAATTCAAAAAAAAAAAAAAGAAAGAAAAGTAATCTGGTAAGTGGCTATACCCAGAGACTGGGGGGTCCACAGGAGCAGGGTAAGTGAAGGAAATGGCCAAGGGTCCTAATGCAGTGCAAAATCCTATGAATGTAAAGCAAAGTCTTGCCTATGCAAAGTCATGCCAACACAGAGCAACATCATGCCATAGCTTGCAAGGGAATATCCAATGAGAACAGCACATTCAAAAAAGACAGCATCTCAGTAAACTGGGATGGCAGTGCCCTGTACACTCTGGCAAACTGAACAGGGGATTCAGATAGTGGAGTGAGTGATGACGAAGACAGATGCTGCAAATATTAGGATGCACTTTACAAAACTGCTTATATTCAACCGTTTTCGATCCCACAGAAACAAGAATTTTATCAGGTTCAACTTCATAATATGATAAAGATGAAAATAGCAATATTTTTAAATTAAAACATAATATATAAACTTTAAATATGAAATACAACTACATGAATAAGTTACATATTTTAAGTAGGCATTTGACTAGTCCACCTACACCATTAAAGACTTTTATATCTAAATTTGTCGTAAGATTTTTAAAAAGCCCTGCTCCCTGGGAAAGCGTATACGTGGGGCCTTATTTCTGTGACTACTGGGCACTTGGGGAAGAAGGGGCCATGTGTCCTGCTCTACAGACACCACCAGCCCTTGTCTTCCCATCTTGACTTGGCTCACTGGCGCCACCTGCTATAGGAGACACACCAGGAAGAAGAGCGGGGTGTCCTCATAGTCCTTCCTGGAGAAAGGGTGCATCCAGGGTGAAGCAGGGTTTCTGTGTCCCCAGAAAACTCTGCACAGGCTAACAGAGAAGGATCTGGGACTATGGTCTTGCTCCCATGGGCCCCCTGACCATGAGGTCTGCAGACTCTGCCAGTGGGGCAATTAGCCTGGCTGGGTCACTTCCTGCCCAGGAACACCAGGTAGCGTTTCAATGTCTTTTGCAGGTGTTGTTATTATTTATGTGAAATCAGAGCAAGGGCTCAGTCCTATGAATCCACTAAAACCAAATGCAAAATTGACAAGGTCTCTGGTGGGAAAGGATCAATGACCATTGTAAAACTCAAGAGTTTGGGGTGACCTCAAAGACTAGTCTCCCCTCTGAAAGTTCTTAGTCTTGTTTAACATGCTCTGGGGTTGGGTGGGGGGAGAGCATTCATGACACCTCCAGCCTATGCGGGCGGCATGCTTGTTCTGTCTGTAAGCTCACCTGTAGGATTCCATGACAGTGTGGAACATTCCACAACCATCCCAAGGTTGATGAGGGGGTCAGTGTCTTGAGCTTGATGGGGGTCAGTGCCTTGCCCAAGGTCACAGATTAGTGAGTGGCAGAGGAGGGACAGGACCCCAGCTGCCCCACCCCAAGGACCAAATTCCATCCTCCTGTATGAATTAGAGGTTGAACTGGATGGAGCTTCTATGGGAGGCCACGAATCAAAAAACCAGGTCACTGCCCAGCTCCACCATTTCTTCATTATCTTTCCTAGCCTGAGTCGCTGGTTTTTAATTTTTCAGTCTGTAAAAAAAAACCTGCCACATGAGATCACGGAGGGTGTCTCCAGAGTTATTCTGCAGAGACTCAAGCGTCTGTCCTCATGGCTTTCCAACACCTCTGAGAGGCAGGGCTGGGCCAGGTGAGAGGCTGGAGCTGACCCTCAGCTGCTGTCGGGGCCATGTGAGACCCTGCAAACTCTGCCCCTGGGATTAGGTTTTGCAGACTTTTAGCTGCAGTCCTGGGGGCTGCCATTCACACAGCTCAGGGCTGTGAATGGCTTGTGCTCACTTGGAAGAACCTTTGAGAATATCGGGTATTTGCTTAGCCACCTAAGAACGGTGTCTGAGCCAGCCCCACAGAGGCTGCTTCAGAGCGTCAGGTGAGGAGACAGGTTACAGAGTAGCACGTACAGAAATCACCCCATTTTTTCCAATACCTGTGTGTGTGTGTGTGTGTGTGTGTGTGTGTGTGTGTGTGTGTGTGTACCTATATAAAAGTTTGGAAGACAAACCATTAAAAAAATTTGCTGTGCTGTCATCTGGTTTTGTAGGACTAGTTTTTCTCTTCTGTGTCTTCCCATGCAAGATAGAATTACTTATGTAATTACAAATAAAAGTGGAAAATTCCACCAATGACCCTTTGGTGCAGCTGCCCCCGTCCAGGCCTGCTGCATTTTCATTTGAGCCGAGTTGGTGCCTAGCCTGCCCCTGGCCTAAAATCCATGCGTAACTACCCACTCCTTGGCCGGAGTTTCAGCAGGGACAGTGCAGTGGCGACAGGACAGGCCTGTCAGTATGCTGCATCCCCCTTTACTAGCTGTGTGACCTTGGGCAAGTTACTTAGCCTATACGAGCCCCAGCTTCTTTATTTGTAGCTTGAGGATAATAAAACCTTTCTTGCAGGATGATTTCCAGGATTAGAGACAGCTTAGAGCAGGTGCCTAGCAGGGAGTCTGGGATGGACAAACACTGCTACTATTATTAACAACAGTAAGCACAGGGCCAAGAGCAGAGAGAGCTGGCCGGGGGTCCCTGGAGCCCGGGAAGGCGCCCTGAGTCACCTGGCCTGCTTAGCCCTCCCTGGGCTGCCATGCCAGTCACCAAGCAGGTGTGGACATCCACCTTTGCCAGGAGCACAATTAGAGATTGATTTGGCCCTGAAGACACATGTGATTCCAGAGAGGCTGCAGAGCTACATCCTCCTGTAACCTGAGCTCTCGCTGCCTTAAGGGTAGCACAGGCACAGACAATGAATCTCACCTCTGTCGGCCTCCCCTCAGCCTCCACTTTAATTCAACAGTGAGGAGACGGCAGTGTCTCCTGATAGCATCGGATTAGCCCCAAGCATCGCTGTGAAGCCATTTTTCAGGCTTCTAAAATCTAAGCAAATACATGTAGTAAAAAACAGATCTGGTCTTCTTTGAAGCACACTGTCACTGTTGGGTAGTTTTTTCAAGCCACTCATGACATTAACATTTAATATGGTTCCCCGAGACTCAGGAAACCAAGACAAAATGGAGCAGTAATAAACCTGCCAGGAAAGCTCCTTGCCAGGTGACCTGGAGTAAGGGCAGCCCCCTCTCCAGCAAGTGCCTGCAGCTGCACATCACACACAGGGTCTGGGGACCTGCCACCCATCCCACGGGTGGCGATGATGATGATGATGGTGGAGATGGTAGTAGGGACAGCAGCAGGGTCCACCTTTGGCCTGCCTCCCGGTGCCGGGCACTGGGCTCACACCCATTCCCATGAGTCCTCATTAATCTTCACACTAGCAGCTGCTGTGGCAGGGCCAGGCGCTCAGAACACAGTAGGTGCAGAATACATGTGCACAGACTGCAGGAATAGTGTCTGCAGGGCACAGCACCGCCTGCAGAGAGGTGGAGCATGAGGCTCAGAGGGTCCACGGTCTTCCCCGTGATGTAGCCCCCGGGCCTCCCATCCCGGCTGCTGCCCGGAGGCCTGCACTCCTCTGGGGCCCACACGGCTCTCCAGCAGGGAGGAACCAGGCCTCTGTCACCATGTGGTGGCCCAGCGCTGATGACACGCTCCACCACGGCATGGACCCCCTCCTCTTCACTTCTCCCAGCTGTAAAATCACGACTATAAATGACACCAGATTCCAAAGGGATGTTTTGAGAATTAGCTAAAGGAAGTTGTAAAAATCTTGGGAAGAGGAAAACGTGACAGGAATGTTTAATACACACATGAGCGCTGGCTCCTACAGAGTGGAGGACGGGCAGGGGCTCCCTGCACAGGCTCTGGGGTGAGCAGGAATAGGGATAGGGTGAAATAATGCAAAGATGAACCCTCACTGCACAGTGTGCCCACCCTACGCTCTCACAGAGCCATCCTCCGAGGGGCCAGCCTGCCTCCGAGGGGCAGCATGGGACAGCCTCGCATGACAGTCAGGGGGGCAGGGAACCCCCTACGGGAACTCCATTTTCTGCTCGTGTCTGAAAGGTACTGGGCTGCTAAAATGTCAAAAGCTCCTCAAAAGCATTTTTGACAGATTTCCCCCCAAAACTTGGCATGAGCAATGCAAATCTCAGAGGCTGTTGAAACCTGAAATAGTAGGCTTAAACAATGATGAAAATCCCCACCGTCTTTGCTCCAGCCTTGAAACTGGAAATGCTTTCTTAGACACACACACACACACACACCTTCCCCCTTCAACTCACACTTTCTTTCAAACTGTTTTTGAAATCCTCAAATCCTTGAATCCTATCCTCAGCCTTAGCTTTGAGTTCCCCTCAAACTCTCTGAATTCGCAGCCTGCTGACCTACAGGTTCTGGTTGGAACGTTACAGTCAGGGAACCAGAAGGCCCAGGTGACCCGCCCCCCCATGACTTGCACGGACTGGCTCTCCCAAGAGCTCTTGCTTCTTGCTTCCGATGGGCGCCAGGAGCACAGAGTGGGCTACAGGAGCTGTCTCACTGCCTCCCCTTGGGCAGGAGCTGCTACCAGTTTCGTAACTTAGCTCTCCCAGCTTACCAGAGACTGTTTCAAAGACCCTACCCCCCTGCTGCAGAAGGATGGCCTACATGCCCAGCAAATGCTGCACAACCGTCTCCTGCCCTGAGCCACGCTGTCATCATGCGGAGCCCCAGGTCAAGGCACGCACTGTTTCATGGGGTCCACACCACATTCAAAGAACTCATCTCCTATGACATAAATATTTTACAGGCCTGTGTAAGAAATGCGATTCTGATCAGAGATAAGAGACCTGTGACTGTACTGGATGATAATGGTGAAGAAGATGATGATAAAAATGAGCACCTAAGCCAAGCACTGCACTAAGTGCTTTACATGGATGCCCTAGGAGGTAGGTACCCCTAAACTCATCTGACAGAGGATGATGCTGGTTCAAGGTTAGGTGAGGTCACTGCAGAGCAGGGACGTGCACCTGTGTTGTCCTGACCATGTGCCCTGCTCTGAGGTCGCTGATAGCGTGTGTTGAAACCAAAGTGTTCCTTAGGGATGACAGCTTCTCTGATTCAATGGTCATGTCTAGGCAGTGGTTAAAACCTAGACTGGCATGTGGGAGAGGCATCCCCACTCTCTGATCTCTCATTCCACACTAAGGCAGCTGATTTGAGGAAGGACACTAGGTGAATGGAGGGGCAGCAGGGAAATGGAGGGGGCAAAGACATTGGCCTTTAGACTGCAGCTGACCCTTGAACAACTCGGGGGTTATTCTAAGTGTAATGTACAGTCGGTCCTCCGTATCCCCAGTTCCTCTGCATCTGAGGATGCAACCCCGGACCACATACACTGTAGAATTTACTATTGAAAAATACCCACGTATAAGTGGACCCATGCTGTTTAAACCTACGTTGTACAAGGGTCAACTGCATTCAGTTCACTCCCATGCAGGCACCTCTCCTGGCAATTTCCGGGGACCCCACTGCTCTACAACAAGTTCATTTCTCTCATCTGAGCAGGTGTGGGCCCTGGACTTTAACTCCATGACCCAGTGGCAGGCTGTGTTCACCCACACAAAATGCTCCAGACCAAGGTGGTATCTGCCCCCTCTCCCTCCTGCCCTACCCAGAAAAGTACTGAAGTTTGATGACCCTCCTTTCACTGTTGCTTACACTCCCAAGAGTAGTACGGAATGGAGGATTTGCTGATCCCTATCTGCATGCAGAGTGCTAACTGCCTGTGTTGTATGGTTTCACAGTCCCAGAGAAGGGCCCTGATGTCCCCAGTGCCTCTTATGTTTGCTCTTGGATGCTCAAGTTTCTTTTATTAAGGACTCAACTTTTTATTTCACAAATAAGGGGAGACAACATGCATGATCTCCTATAGAGACAACAGATTTTTACTACAGTGTAAATGATTAATACAAAGCCCTTGGGAGAGGTTTTGATTGGTGGGCTGGAGAAAGAGTAGATAAATACTTGACTTTACAACAAGCTTCTGCCTATGATGGTTAGACCTGAGGCATATAACAGTTCATCTACTTCCCATTTCAAATTAGAAATCTAAGCCTCTGACATTATTATGTACCTGAAGGAAAGGTAGATTAAGAGCCAAAAGGCAGGGATCAGACTCCTAGCCCTTCCATTTACTAGTTGTGTGACCTCAAGAAAAAAGTCACGTTGCCACTCTGAGCCTCAGTTTCTTCACCTGTAAAATGGGGATAGGGTCAAATGGGAGAATGTGAGTGAAAGTGTTTTATAAATTCTACAGCACTGGTGAATGTCAGGGCCACTGTCACTGATCCCAACAGAAGTAGCATCACTCTCCACCAGCACCCTTGTTTGGGGCTGCCCCTGGCAGGGGCTGCATTCGTACCTGCCCAGTGGGACTTAGCGTGGCCTGGTGTCTGCAGCTGGCTCCACCTGTCTGTATCTAGGCTGGGTCATTGTCCACTCTTGTACCCTCAGTGCTCAGCACAGGTTGGCACAGAACAGGAGTTCAGGAAATGCTGGTTGAATCACAGTGACTTGGTTGCAGGCCCACAGCAAGTGGGTGCCCCAGCCGGGCTGGCTGCCCAGCCTTGCAGAGTTGGGGGGAGGGGTCAATCCCCACCATAGCAAGTGCAGGCTTCTGCAGTGGTGCTGGGGATGAAAGCTTTCTGGAACAAGCCCCTCTCGTGACACAAAGTCTGTTCATTTCTGAGGCCATGGAACTTGAGCCCTCATCTCTGCCCACAACACAGGAAGGCATCTAACAGCAGTCCTGGGAATGCACCGACACAGCCATGTTTGAATGGGAGTCTCTCCCTGGCTTCTTCCTAGGGCTCTGCAGCTACAGGTACGTACAGGCTTAAGGCTTCATTTGATCTCCTAAGGCCTCTGGGAAGTGCTGGGGCTCAGGTATGAGTGGCACATCTGGGGCTTGACTGAAGCCTCACAAGTGAGGCCAGTCCCCTTCCAGGGGACCTCCACTGGCACCAGGAAGTCAACGGCCACTTATTTATTTATTTATTTATTTATTTATTTATTGTGGTACACGGGCCTCTCACTGTTGTGGCCTCTCCCGTTGCGGAGCACAGGCTCTGGACGCGCAGGCTCAGCGGCCATGGCTCACGGGCCTAGCCGCTCCGCAGCATGTGGGATCTTCCCAGATCGGGGCACGAACCCGTGTCCCCTGCCTCGGCAGGTGGACTCTCAACCACTGCGCCACCAGGGAAGCCCCAACGGCTACTTTTGATCTTTTCTGTAAAAGGGGACGCCATACTCTTAATACAGAGAGCCAATGGTTTTCTTTAAAAACACCATCTATTATAATCCCTCCAGAATAATTTGTTTCTAATTAGAAACATCCCATCACTTCAGTGGTGATTAATGCCTCTGGTCTTGAAACTGAAACATCTCAACTTCTGATTAAAAGACATGCTGTCCTAGAAAGGAATGTGATTTCATCCTCTCCCAGTTTCAGTGACACCTCCCTCCCCACCCCATCCCCAGGTTGAATACATGGGCCCAGCATTTAGTGGGAGAAAACAATGATTCACACAGATCTGGAACTAGCTAATATCCCAGGAGGGCAGGCAGCTGCACGGCAGTTTCCAAACAGAGCAGAACACTAATACTGCCCTCAGCAGGGTTGGGAGTGTGAAGTCGGTCTCTCGAATGGGATCCTGGTTAGGGTTCAGCCATTTGCTGAGGCTGGGGGAGGGAGAAGGGGCCCCAAATCCCCCCCAAGCCTGCCCTGCCTCAGCAAGGTTCTGGTGCTGCTCTCAGGCACCCTCACCCAGCTACAGGAAGGGCTGGATGCCAGACCCCTCCCGAGGGATGCTTGGTCCTTCTCACTTCAGGAAGTGCAGGACAACACCTGTGTTGCATGTCTTTGGGCTGGCCTGTCCATCATCTCCCTGGAGATAGGCTTATCTTTCTCAACAGCACCTTAGGGCCAAGTGATAGGAGATTACTTGGAAGGGAGATGTCAAAGTGTCCAGATACACTGGAAATCTGACAGTGTTCAGACTTCTTTCTACTTTCCTTTTGGGCAACTTAGTTGCTACCTTCAAAGTCTGGCATGTGGGAGGTTTAGATGCTGGTTACAGGAGGGTCATCCACGATGACTGGTTTAGAAGTGCACTGACCCCAATTGTGTGACAAGGACACAGCAAAAATAACATATCAATCAGAAAGCAGATCCAGTCTGAACAAGTGAAAATGTCAGGGGAAGATCCATCTCCTGGAATCCACTTCTCTTGGCCTGGTCACCCAGTGAGTGAGGATAAGGGCCCCATGGGACCGGTATCCGTCCTAATTCTCCAGAGCAGGCACAGGGAAAAGCAACGGACAGATTTCTACTGCTGTGCTGGGGTGGGGGTGGGGGGCGTGCCAGCCTACCCAGTGATGGCGGCTGAAGAAGGCAGTGGCAGTGAGGCAAACAGCTGGGGTAGGTTCTCTCAGTTCAGTTCTATGCAGTCCCCACCACCGTCAACCCTTGTTCCCAGTGCGTGCACGCGTGCACACACATATATACACACACACTGCCTTCCAGGTCAGTGTCCCTGCAGTTCTCAGCCGGGAAGAACTAGTCTGCCCTGGGCCCTGGCTCTGGCCAGACCTGCTGCTGGGGGAGCAGCTGGCACCAGTCCAGGCCCAGTGCTCGTCCCAAAGGCTGGATGCACACTGATTGGATGCCATTGGACGCCATCCCCTGACAACAGCCCAAATCTGTACATGCCCTTGATCTTACTTGTTCTTACTTCCAGGGATAGTTGATCAAGCTGGCTGTGGCAAAAGCAGGTACTGCGGCCTTCCAAAGCCCTACTGTCCTGAAGGCCAGGAGGTATTATTCTCCTTGGCTGGCTAGGAAGAGGAAGGCCAGCTAAAGGCTCTATTTTCCTGGAAGCCATGCCCGATAGGCTGTGGTGTGGGGAGTTTGCCAGAATGTGTGCCCACGTCCTCGGCTGAGGAGGCGGCCAAGTGCTGCATCGAACTCCTCAGGCACTATTCAAACCCTTCCTTGGACATTCTGCTGCTCCCAGGACCAGGAAGTACAAGGCACTTAGGAAAATGAAAGTGTCCACCTGGTCCTCAAAACCAGAACGATTAGGCTGGAGAAACCCAGGCAACGCCTATCTGCAGGGCACCACCCCATTACGGCGACTCTGGAGCCCTCACTCTGTGTCCACCATGTGGACGGAGCTCTGAATTGGGATTCAGAAGCTGGACTGTGTCAGAGAAGAGTGGCCAAGTCACTTAACCTCTCTGAACCGCTGCTCCCTCTTCTGTAAAACAGGGATAAGCACCCTCACAGGAGAGGACTGGTGCTGAGCTGCGGGTCACTGCAAAGAGAAACCAACGCTGGGGCCACAGACCCCCACGGGTCCGTGCAGCCCAGGCCTGAGCTGACCCCTCCCCCTCACCTCTGCTCCCTGCCCAGGGACACCTGTGGCCACGGGAGTCACCCTTTACTAGTACAGGCTGTATTTAGGGTGTGACCACAAAGACCCCTCAACTATAATGACAGCTTTATTCTAATTCACACCTGGACATATGGAATCCACGCAACATTATTCTGCCTGGCCAGGCAGGTAAATTAAAGCATAAAGTGGCTGAAGGAGTCAGGGAAGCTGGAGGACCGCAGCCTGGGGAGATACACCCCCCCCTGCCAGGCCCCAGGTCACAAAGGCCACATGTGGATATAGGCCATGTTGCCAGATTTCTGTAGAAAGCCCCAAATCCAGATTTTCAGGTGAAATTTTCCCATTTTTAAATGTTAGCAATCAATTCCAAACTGTTTAAGATATTGCACAGGCCACACACACAAAGCCAGTGGCTCTCAGGCTGCCAGTGTGCAGCCTTTGAGCACAGATATCAAGAGAAGCAAATGGGAAGCTTCCAGTTGCTGAGACCAAAGGGAAACAAACACACTCTAGGCTCTCGTTGGAAGTTTTCATCAGAAAATCAGACATCAGAAATTTTACAGTGTTTGGGAAAAGGCTCTAGAAGACCCACTGGATGGTTCTCTGGGGTGACAATGGTATCTATCTCAAGTATGGGTCAAATATATCAGGTGAATGAATAAAGCAAGGGTTAAACAGCAGAGAACGAATGCTGTTCACTTAAATGCTGTTTAACTCTCCTGCCCCAAGGCTCTAGGAGATACTGTCGTCAGTCCTCACCCCAAGGGCCCTTTCCCAAGGGTCCTGGAAACAATGAAGTGCTATTTGCCCACAGCCCCCTCTGCATCTGCCTGAGGACAGACTCCCACCATTGAGGCTCTCTCAATGGCAGGGTGGCCAAGCCCACTGCAGGATGCACATGGGTCCCGGACTGGCACCCATTGCACCCCTTCCTGCTTTGGGGGTACTCAGTGCCCTTCTGAATACACACCGTGTGGGGTCACCAGCAGGTGCAGAGTTGGGAGAGAAAGTGAATTCACCTGGTGAGACTGGAACCACCTTGTTAAATTGGGGCCCACGGTGAGAGAGCTGAGTTCCCGCCTCTTGAGTTGCAAATGCTGCCCAGGGCAGGATGGAAGCGCACACACCACACTCACCTTGGACCAGCCCCCTGTTCTCCACTCATAGCAGCCAGAGTAGTCCTCACAGGGCTCCTCAGCTCTTGGCCTTGTGGATGCGTCGCATTTTCCTTGCGAGTTGGTGCATGTCACAGTTCGTTTCTTTGTCCCTTTACCACAGCTGGCAGAACACTGCAAGATACCATTCCGGAGACTGAATCCAGTCCAATCTGGTCAAGTCCATCAACACCTGAACATCTGTTAAGTACCTACCATGTACCAGACCCAGTGCTGAGGATGCAAGGATGAAGATGATATGTTTCAGACCTCAAAAAGCTCCTGGTCTTTTAGAGTCTTATGCACATGGTCCAAGCTGGCTCCTCCCAGCTGGCCTCCAGGTACCCATGCTGAGCCAGCCTGGGGCAAAGGCACCAGTTCAGGGGGGAAAAGGAGGAGATGGAAAGCAAAGCCACAGGTGACTCTGACATAAGGCGATTGGCAAGCCCTGCAGAGAGCTTTAGCGATGGTTTTAATGTGAATGCCAAGAATGGTAACAGGGCAATGTTCCCTGTGCTATT
Source organism: Mesoplodon densirostris (assembly GCF_025265405.1). Taxonomy (NCBI): domain Eukaryota; kingdom Metazoa; phylum Chordata; class Mammalia; order Artiodactyla; family Ziphiidae; genus Mesoplodon; species Mesoplodon densirostris. The sequence continues at coordinate 108,668,509 of NC_082664.1, forward strand.
TTTCTTCCTGGGAAACATAGCAAGAGATGGTGTGGGGAGGGGATCTGAATAGTGTCTGAGGGGTGACAAATGACGCGTGAGCCCTGAGAGTTCAAGATTCCCACACCCTCAGGCAGCACGATCCACAGAAACAGTGACAAGAGATGGAGGGGTGACAGGGCATAAACATGGCAGACTTGGGGGTGGGTCTGGAGCCTGTTCCTGGAGTGTTCCCAGCCTACCCGCTGGGCTTGGGGAGGGAAGGTGCTTGGCTCTCAAGAGTGAGTGCCGAGTGCTTACCCACTTCAAAACAAAGCACAAGGAAGAGTGGACCCTTGACCTTGGGAGAACATGACTGACTTGACCAGCAAGCAGAGGTGACATGGCCTGGGAACCTGGGGAGCCCACCCTCTGATTTGCTGTGTGCAGAAGCCTAGTCCCTACCATGGAAGCAAATACGTGGCTCGCAGAGATGGTGGGCTGAAGGCTGGATTCCACCAAATGCACTGACATGATGAGACCCACGCTGCCTGAGGAAATTCTGAGGGGGATTTCCTCCCAGCAGCTGGGTCCCAGAGATACCATGGGGGGTGCCCACCAGCCGTAGTAGCACAAATGGAGCCCCAGCAACTCTAACTTCTGGTTTTACACTTGCTTGATTTACCAAAAATATGGGAGGCTACAGCAGTGATTTTTCTTGAGCTACAACAAACTTGACTTTTAAAAAGTTCCACTATGTCCACCGAAAAAATGCATGTAAAGGACAAATGTCATTCTTTATATTTGTTATTAACATTTACCTCAAAATGCTATCAAACTTTATTTTTCCTATGAATTCAACCTAGCTCTCCATCTGCAGGTCCTGTTCTTATTTATTTATTTATTTATTGAGACTAATTTAGACTGGTTTATTTTAGAAGAAATACACATGCTTCACAGGTGGTTGTGGTATAACCTGGGGGGAATTTGGAGAGCTCATGTATTTGATCTTCTGGTGGGTTTTAAAGGGACTTCCTTGGTGGTCCATTGGTTAAGAATCTGCCTTCCAGTGCAGAGGACGTGGGTTCAACCCCTGGTCGGGGAACTAAGATCCCACATGCTGTGGGGCAATTAAGCCCACGCGCCTCAACTAGAGAGCTTATGTGCCACAAACTACAGAGCCCACATGCTCTGGAGCCTGCGCACCACAACTACAGAGCCCACATACCACAACTAGAGAGAAGCCTGTACGCTGCAACAAAGAGCCCCCGCTCTGCAACAAAAGATCCCGCATGCTGCAATGAAGATCCTGCATGCTGCAACTAAGACCTGATGCAGCCAAAAATACATAAATAAAATATACATACTTTTTAAATTAAAAAAAATAAAATAAAGGGACCTCGAATGCAAGGAGTCAGTCCCTGGCAGGCTTTACCCACAGGGCCTCCCAGGGCAGAATGGGTGGGGCCTGGAGGGCTGCTGCAGGAACCCCTGGGTTACTGCATTGAAGGCCCATCCTTCTGCTTCTCTATGTGGCAATGCTTTCTGACCATTTCATCAGCTCCACGCTCACCGTGTGCCTCACGGGCTCCTCCCTGGCACCAGCACCCATACCACTGGCTCCTTCTGCAACTAGGGGCCTACTCACCACTTCTGCCTGAGTTCCTGCTTGGTCTCTCTCTACTCTGTGTTCCTTGCCTCTTCCCTTGAATTTTAAACCCTCAATATCCAGCCTGTTTCTTGACCAAACCCTGGCCTGGCCCCCTTTGACCAGCAGCCTATTGGTTGGAAGCCTTCAGGAAGGGCAGTGCTGCAGGCTGGGGCCACCTTGGAAGGGACCTAGGAGGGTGATGTTCGGCTTTTCTCTTGGCTTGTGATCCAGGGGTGGGAACAAGAAGTCAAGGACAGGAGAGAGTTGCTACCTTTTGCTTCCTTCTCAATATTTTTTTCCTCATTCTAATGAAGTTGGGAAGAAGTTGGGGAGTAGTGGTGACAGTGATCAGCACTGCTGGCTGAATACAGGCAAGCCCATCAATAAAAACTCACCCATGAGAAATTTAAACCCATTCGTTTCCAGAAGAAGAAATGTTAGAGGGGCTTCTGTACTTGGAAAAGTGGAAGGAATACCAGTTTTGTGAGCATCTCATGGAGGAAAGATTTGATTCTGAGTCATATGTTTAGAAAAAAGCATTTTGCTTGAGCCTGAGCTGAGCCAGAATTAGATTGATTGGTGTGGATACTATTTCAGGATTAGGATTAGGCAACACATAGATATAGGAATAGGGATGGAGATATTTCTTTAAATCTTGCTCCAATTGTCTCACACTTTCCAAAATGGTGCTCTTCAATACTATAATGATAGTTGATTATGTCAGCCTCGCTTATTTTGTTAAGGAGGCATTTTTCCCCCATAAGAGACCTATAAATGGAAAATTTATGGTTTTGATCTGATGAAGCATAAATCTTGTTTGGATCAAGAACCAGGTGATCAAGGCCCTAAGGCTCATGGCAAGGGAGAGAGACTGCACACCTGCCCATACCCTTCTAGCAGGCATCCCCCTCCCCAAAAGTCCATTGAATGTTAAACTTATTAACGTAGGTACATGAAAAGAAAAAAAATTTTTTAATGTTAAAACTCTATCCTTTTCCTAAAATATCTTAAAGGATAGGCAAAAAACGCCCGTCTTTAAATGGGTACACATCAAGATCTGCCTAAAACGTAAACTCAGTTTTAGAGCAGCCAAGGGCAGACTTTTCGTTCATTAAAAACGGGCTGAATACTTTCTTATTCAAAATAATTCCAACTGCTTGGCAATAAGAAGGAACTTTAAAAATATTTTCCACACTGAAGAGTGTCTTGGATTTAGCCTTTCTGACTTTCCTAGAACACGTTTGATGGAGGACCTGAGGGAAGCTTGCCCTTTATTCAGCTATTTTTTTTGTTTCATAGCCAAACAATCAAAATCATTAATGCAAACTCCATGCCAAGCCTTGAAGGATGATATTACCGAAGATAAAATATTTCTAGGATCAGTTTTCAAAGTGAAAAATTAAGGCTTAATTGACCTCTTTCCAAAATGTGTTATGGCATGAGATTTGTAACCGACTCACACACTAAAAGCTGTCCTTCCCAACATCCTCCTGCCTCTTGCAAAGGCAGCTCCACAAAGACTGCTATGGAACTGAAGGAAGTCTTTGAAACCACCTTTCCAACCTGACCACCCTACAGTTCCAAAGTGCACAAAAGAGATTAAAAGGTGTCTCTCTGTCTACCTGCCTACCTACCTATCTCCTATGTATCTATCCATCCACCCATCCATCCATCCATCCATCCATCTATATTTACATGAGAATTTTCACAGGAAATGGGACCAAACAGTACTGTGATATACATTATCAAAAAAACACACTATCCATGTTTTTTGGCCACGTTGATATCCCTGATGGAATTTGAGAATGTGTGACTTAGAACATGGCTTTGAGCTCCTCTGGGGTCTGGCTAGGACTGTGATACGTGGGGGTTTGTCAAAAACAGCAGGGAGGGAAAGGAACCATTTTGGGGTCACTACAGACAAGGCCCCGAGGCCCTGGTGGTGGTTTCAGCACTGGCGGCAGCCCAGGCACCCACCTGTGACCACTCTGACGCCTCCCAGATGGACAGGCAGTCCTGGCCTTCGCAGCTCTGCAATGCTGATGGCCGGGGCACCGGGCAGTAGAGGGGCCGAGTGGCGACGTGTGTGCCATTCTGCAGCTGGTACATGCAGGTCACTTCCCGGTGCTGGATGCCCTTCTCACAGGTCGCTGAGCAGGGGCTCCATGGGCCTGCCACCCACCTACCCAGAAAGAGAAAAGACAGTGAGAGAACAAAGGGCCTTCCAGACAGATGGTGGAATTGTGGGCCTGCTGTGGGAGGGAAAGAGACAGACTCAGCTTTGCAGTCGGCTTTGGAAATAATTCTGGAATATCAGAGTAGAATATCAGAGCTATCTGAGTAGAGTGGTTCAGTGGCCTACTCAGTACAGAAATCCTTCTGCAACTGCCTGCCGCCCCCCGGCCCCCGCCACAACAGCAGACTGAGTTATTGTCCCTACGTCCCCCTCTTGCTGTCTTGTGCCATCTTTGTTCAGTGGGGTGTGAGTGGATACGAAGCTGGCCACATCCCAGCAGAAGCTTTGAGTTACTATGTGGTTTGTCTCTCACTCCTCCTGTCCTCTGCCATGAGAACAGCAGGTCCAATACAGGGGCCGCCTGACTGCTGGGCTCTGTAATAGCATGATGCTGTTGTACCCCACAGAGATGCTGGGGTTGTTTGTCACTGCAGCAAAAGCTGACTGGCACAGCCCTGGACAAAGGACACCCCAGTCCCAGCTTAAACACAGCAGGACTCCCTGCTTTCCAAAGGGTGGCGGGCCCTCCTAAGTGGGGACTGTCATTCTCGAGGAGGCAACCTGTGGGCCGTGGGAAGACTAGGCTGCTGAGGCCATCAGCTGAAAGTGCTCAACTAAGACTTTGTCTACCTGCCTAATATTTCAATGATCCCAATTCTGTCAGGTCTCTGTTGGCCTTAGGGTGTTGGAAAGGGGCTATGATGGGAATAAGGGGAATGATGATTTCTCAGGACACAAACAGGGCTTTGAATGCCCTTTTAAAAACTCTCTGTGCTCTGGTTCCTGGACGAGCCTCAAATATTCCCAGCTCCCAGGAGTTCATTATTTGACAAAGCAGTTCCATCTGGATGGTCAGCCCTGATAACCACTCAGTTCTCACATTAGTCAGACTCGTCCTAAATCCCACTTGAAACCAAATCTGATGAGGCCATCCGACTGTTTGGAAACATCTAGGTTCTGATGATGAGGCAGTGAATGAAACAAAGCCCTGCCCTCTGAGTCCTCCTATTCTAATGGGACAAACAGTAAACGGATGAACAATGTACAACAGAATACAACATAATGTAACAGAGTGTATATAACATATATGCAGAGAGAATATGCTACACCATAGTAAGTGCTTCAGAGAAAAGTAATACAGCACAGGGCAGATCAGAGAGGAGATGAGGGAGGTTGGCATTACTTTATTCAAGGTGGCAGGGATGGCCTGGCATTTGGGCAGTGACTGGAAGGAAGTGAGGCATGAGTCCTGTGCTCTGTGGGAGAAGACTTGAAGGCAGAGGGCATAGCAGGTGCAAAGGCCCTGGTGGAGGGGTGTGCTGGCAGGGCCGAGGGGCAGCCAGGTGTCCAGTGTGGCTGGGGGAGGGGGTGAGCAGGAGAAGGAGGGACATGAGAGGGAGCAGGGGGAGATTACGCAGGGCCTGGTTGGCTGCTGTGGCTCTTGCTTGAATGAGATGCAGTCCTGGAGGGTTTGGAGAAAGGAAGACACGCCTTCCAGGGCCACCCTGACTCTGTGTGGCTACCAGCCTACAATGGGTAGGGGTGGCAACAGGGAGAGTGGAGAGGAGGCTACTGCAATGGTCCAGGTGGGAGATAAGGTGGCTTGAACCAGCTGGGGGTAGTGGAGGTGTTGGACTAAATGTTGAGAAGATGGGGCTACCCAGGCCCCTCCCTCCATCCCGACATGGTTTCTCCTTGTCCATTAGGGCAAGCTCAGGCCACCTCATCTAGAGCTCATCTCCAGTCCCCATGGCAGAGCTCATCACTCTTCCCTTCATGGCCCAGGGACTAACGCTAGTGAAGCTCCTCTTGTCAGACCCCTTGCTCATGCTGCGGGGGATGGAAACACAGGGCTGGCCTCGGGATATGAGGACAAGTAACATACTGCCTGCAAATTGCCTATGGCAGCACCTGGCACACATAAGCCCTATAACATAACTAGTATTGTCATTATTTTGTGTTTCCTTGGTGGGAAATGGAGACTTCCCACATGCATGCAACCTTGCTCCCATTTCAGTACCTGACAACTGCTTAAACATCACCGAAAGAATCAAACCAACTTCTACCCATTTTGTTCCCCTTTTAAGTTTTCTCCTCTCTTGATCAAAATAATTTGCAGATTCTCAATCCGTTGTTAGTCTCTAATCAGTCACTACTGTTCTTAAAATGGACTGATTTGTCATGGACAGAATGGTCCAGATGTGATTTGAAAGCAGCAAGAGAGAATGTGATGATTTTCTCTTTAAATGGGGACTTGTTTTCATGAATACTCCACAGCTCTGTACTATTTCTTTGCTTTTTTTAAAGCAACCACATTGTACCTCTGTTAGCGCCTACTATGTTTTTCTCTCTCATGAACTGACTCTCAGCCAGATCTCCTTTGTCCTGGCCTTTTACAATTAACTTTGTGAATATAAATGTTAGGTTTTAGGTTGAGACCTGTTCGGCATTATTGTGCTGACTCCCACTGTGAAATGGCTTAGAATCCTGCTCCTGTCTTTTGTATTTCTTGTGCTTCCCAGGGCCGAGCCTCGGCAGTGGGACCTCTATGTCACACTCATGGGACTGTCACTGCCCTGGGCATGTGTGCCATTGCCATAGGGTACCAGCATCTCCATTCCTGGACACACAATCAGAGCATGTGTTCTAGGGAATGTGGACACCAACTCTGTTCACACAAAGGTCACATCCAGGACACCTGGGGGAATGGTGAACTGCTGGGAGGACTCAGCAGTCCTGCTTCGGGGGCTCCTCCAGCCCCATCACTGGCTGGAAAAGTCAGATCTGTGGGGGTCAGATTCCCGTAGAGCTGGGAGGGACCGCCAGCCCTCCAGGTTCTCCTCTCCTTTACCTCTGGTGTCTGGTGCTTTGCAAAAGGATGACAGAATGCAAAAGAGCCCATGCATCCCTCCTCCTCTTTCCAGAAGAATCCTCAGACCTATCCCCGCCTGAAACGCGTGACGAGCCGCCGACAAGAGGGCTCTTTGTCACAGGCGCACCTGCTTCAGATTATCGGAGCTATTTTTCAGCTGGACCTTTTTGCCTCTGATCTTGACAAACACCTCAGTGAGGTATGGGGAGAAAAAGTGGCCTTCCTCAAACTTCGTTTTTGGTGGCTGAAAGAATCCATTTCCCCTCAAGGACCTTGGCTGCAGGAGGCCCATCTAGGGCAGTGGGATGACGTCGCACACTCGGACATCAGAGTAAAATCCCATTGATCCCAAGTCTAGTAACTTGGGAAAGGCCTACAGTTCCACACAACAATGTATATTACAATTACAACATCAGCCTGAGCTTTTTTCACTCTTATCCTCTAAAAACCTTAACAGTGACATTCATTAGCCAAGCTTGAGTTAGCAGTTCTTCTTAAAAGCAATAAAACTGTAATTCTTGATGAAGCCACCATTAACACTTCCCTAATCCAGGCCACTCCCCTGTTCCCATGGGGTCAGGACAGCCTCTTCTGTCCAGCACAGGTGTAGCTCCCCTGCACATACTTCAAGTTCAATCATTCTAATCAGGTACAGTTTTCCACCATTATCTGTGGTTTCACTTTCCCCAGTTTCAGTTACTAGCAGTCAACCACGGTCTGAAAACATTAAATCGAAAACTCCAGAGATAAACATTTCATAAGTTTAAACTGCATGCTCTTCTGAGCAGTGTGATGAAATCTCCCACCATCCCAATTGGTCCGTCCTGCGATGTGAACCATCCCTTTGCCCGACTTGTCCATGCTGTATAGGCTCCCTGCCAGTTAGCACAGGAAATACATAGTATCTAAGTATCTATAGGGTTCAGTACTATCCTGGGTTTCAGGCATCTACTGGGGGGCTTGGGATGTATGGCCCGCAGATGAGGGGGGGCTACTAGGCTTTGGGCAGCTCTGTCACTACCTGAGACCCTATATTCTTTTTTAATTGCTGCTGTAGCAAATTGCCATAAACTTAATGGCTCAAAACAGCACAGATTGATTATCTTACATTTCTAGAGGTTGGAAATCTGACGTGGGTCTCACTGGGCTAAAATCAAGGTGCTGGCAGGGCTGTTTCCTTCTGGAGACTCCAGGAAGACTCTGCTTCCTTGCCTTTTCCAGCTTCTAGACACTGCCCCGATTCCCTGGCTTGTGGTGCCTTCTTCCGCCTTCAAAGCCATCAACTCAGGCTGAGTTCTTCTCACGTCGCATCACTCCAACCTTCTCTTCTGCTTCTGTCTTCTGCTTTTAGGACCCTTGTGATTACACTGGACCCACTCAGATAATCCACCATAAGCTGGCTGATTAGCAAACTGTATTAGTTTGCTAGAGCTGCCGTGAAAAGTACCACAAGCTGGGTGGCTTAAAACAACAGAAATTTATTCTCTTACAGCTCTGGAGGCTGGAAGTTAAAAATCAAAGTGTTGGCAGGATGGGTTCTTTCTGAGGACTCAGAGGACTCTGTTCCATACCTCTCTCCGGGGTTCTGGTAACATCTTTCAGGGGAGACCCATAACAACCTAATTCCACCTGCAGCTCTAACTTTCCTTTGACAAGTAACCTAACATTTTCATGAGTTCCAGGGATTAGGATGTAGACATCTTTGGGGGTCATTATTTTGCCTACTACATGCATCACATTAACAGTCCTGAGAAATTTTATCTTACGTTCAAAATTCAGTTTCAAGTCTTGATTTGGCTGAGACTTAAACTAGGTAAAGATCTCATGAAATCTGCTGAAATGTGACAGTCTCACAAAGAAACAATGGCATCTTCAGGATCACATTCTTCTAACACAGTTATTTTATGTTGAATATAAAGTGAATCTCAAGTATAGATAACCAAAAAGAGTACACTGGTGGGTCATTTATTTTCAACAACTTCAAATTGTAAAAAAAATGTGAGCTGCTGTATTTCAACACAACAAGTGTTCAAGATAACAAGTGGTCTGTCCATGGTGTCAACTTTATCCATCTCCAAAATGGGTCAATAGTAAGGATCTGGCATTGACTGAGCACCTAATCTGTGCCTATCTCTGAATCAGGAATGTTCCTTACATTAGCTAAATTAATCAAAGTAAGAAAACTAGATGACTGTATGTGATTCTCTGAGCAGCTGTTATAGAGATATGCAAATTCCAAGCATAGCATCAAATATGCTTGTAAAATACCATGTATTTTACATGTAAAATGTAAAATACCACAGCATGAAAAGAAGGATATGAAACAGTCCAAAAGCTCCAGAAAGCTGCAGGGCAGGTTAAAGAGATTTCTGCTACTGGGATGGTTACTTTGTCCAACCTCATCTTATCTGTCCCCCAGACACATGGGTATCAACTTCACGCCAAGCCCTGAATCAAGGGCCAGGGCACTCAGCTCAGTGTCCCACCTTCACAAAGCTCAGTCAAGTGTGTGGTCCTTGGGGGAGAGGGAAGCATATAAACAGGCAATGTCTTCACTAGCTGCTAAGTGCAGTGGAGGAAATGGAGCTTGAGTTGGGTCCCGAAGTCAAAGTGAAGTTGGCCAACCAAAGAAGCAGGGCTCAGTGCTCTGACCGAGAGCGCCTGCCCATGAAATGTTGAGGAAGAGCTGCGAGTTTGGGATGGCCAATCCTTGGAGGGTACTTCAGGGTGGTTAGGAGGGAGGTTTCCTTGGGCGGTCTTCGTTAATCATGTGCCCTGGGGCAAGATGATGGCGTTCATGAAGGCAGTGGAGAAATGGAAAACAGGCACTGATACAAGACTATGAAAGGGTTTTGACAGGGCTTTGGGTATGTAGGGTCATGGAGAGAAAGGAGGCAAGAATCAAGCTCAGGATGTTGACTGGCCCGGAGGATGCTGGTGGTGTCTCCACTGGGAGGGAGAACACAGGGAAGGGAGTTGGCCTGGGGGCAGAAGGGTGGGCACCACTTTGAAGGTGGCCGCTGGGTCGCTGAGTGGTGCTGGGAAGGGTCTGCAGGTGCAGTTCTGGTGTTCAAGGGTGCTGCCTGATTGGAGACACAGGGTTGGAAGTCAAAAGCAATAAATCCTGGTAGACATCAAGGGTAAGAACAACTCATCCAGGGAGCTTCTACAGGAGGATAGAGGGCAGGGGCAGGGGCTGGGGAATACAAGCACCTGGGGTTGGAATCAGTCATGGGAGGCTCTGAGGAGCAGAAGAGGCGACGAGCAAGGCTAGGGAGGGCAGGAGGACGGTGCAGGAGACGTCAGGAAGGGTGGGGTTGGATGAGGCCTGAAGAGCATCCCCCGGATTTAGCCATGAGGACAGGTTGCTGACCTGGGGGAGGACTGGGGAGAAGGGTTGCCAGTGCTGTAAATGCAGAGCGGAAGGAGGGTGAAGAGGAGAGGCCTTGCGGGCGCCCCTTAGCAGATTTGGTTTGATGCCTACAGAGTGGGCTCCACAGACCCTCAATCTTGGGGTGACACCCAAGCTTTGGAAACAAGACCTGATGCGAGTTGTCTCATGACTTGGGACCCTCTGGTCAAGCGGACTGTGCGTGGGCAGGAAGCATGAGCGAGAACGCGAGAGGGGACATCTGCGTGAGAAGGAAATGCTGAGAATGGCTGAGGGCTGGAAGCAGTGGCTTCAGGACAGACAGGGAGCTTCCTCTCGTGGACCCATCTGTCTAGAAAGGCCACCCCTGTCCACTGGCAGTGCCTCATGGAAGTCATCTGGGTCAAATGGCAGAGCAGATGACCTGTGGGAGACCTGTGCCACGTCCGAGACTCTGGAGGCCAGCAGGGGAGGGAGGCCAGGGACCTGGCGGTGGGCAGCATGTGTGAGGGGAAGGCTCGGCCTCAGCCAGGGCTTGGCTGCTGTCTCCCCTTGGGAGTTGGTGACCTGGGTCAGTGGGCCAGTGGGTCAGTGCATCTTGATAAAGAGTCTGGCCTGAAGAGTGATCCTGTCCATTCCTAGCCCAGGGGGCTCAGGCAGTCTGAGTTGGAAAGCAAACAGATCAAAGATCTCACTTCTCATTTCTCCTCTGCCAAGAGAGAGTTTGAAGGAACAGGCCTGCATCTCCCACTGTGGGTCAGCCCCACGTCTCCAAGGTGTCCCTCCTGTTTGTGTGCAGTCCTTTCCCACCACCATCTTGCCTTCACACCCACCTGAACTCCCAGAGGAAGGTGGCTCAGGGCCTGCTTGTCTTGCTTCACGGATGGAGAAACGAACTTGGAGAGACAGCAAGACTGGCCTAAGGCCCGCTAGCTATTAAGTGGGTGGGTCCTCTGTGCCCCAACCCAGAAGCTTCCTTTTTGTATTTATACAATCTTGCTCTGGTTAGGGAACACCTGACCAACCTCATCAGGATGCCCTGAGAGTGAAAGGTGCCCATTTACTAGAATCAGACATTCTCAAAGTCTCAGAAGGTCACATTCAGGACGCTGGTGTCAGATGGGCCTGGACTTGAGTCCACTCCACCAACTTGCCAGCTGTGTGACCTTGGACAAGTCAGTACTCAAGCCTTTGCCACACGGTCAGTGCAGGCCTCGCACTCTATGGGCCTGATAACTAGCAGCTGTTATTATTGCTGTAACTATTATTCTCAGTCTAGGCATCCTTCTTATTCAGAGGAGCTGTTCCTCAAAGCCCTCTGGAATGGGCAGTCTATGTGGGCATTCGGAACCAAAACAAATTAGTTTTAATTTTTAAAAAAATTTCAATATATTTGTGTGATTCAGATGAGAGGAATATGAAAAACCTGTTTGAGTGCTGAGTCCTATAACTTGGTGCGAGTTCTCTCTCTCCTCTGAGCACCTGGCCTTCATCCATAAAGCAGGGGCAAGAACTGGGAGCACAGTTGTGAGGACCTGATGATGGATGACCTTACGGCTACGGCAGGTAAAGGCCCCAGGGAGATGCCTGCAGGGGAGCTCCAAGGATGGGAGTCTCTTCCCTCTCTCCCTGGTGCAGGGCTGCTGGCCCCTAGGCTCTGAACGTCTGGCCAAGGTCAGGCTAACACCACTCTGCCTTCCCGTGGATGACAAGGCCTCTCCCAGGGCACCCGGGCTGTGGTCACCATGTGTGCCGCCAGCCTGGGGTGAGGAGACGTGGCAGAGGCCGGCTGGCCAAGAGCCGAACCTCCTGGGCCTCGTCCCAAAAACACCACGGAGGACTCGGCAGCGACAGACTCTCTGTCTGCCCGAGCCACTCTCACAGCTCAGGGCAGATTGGAGCCAGCAACTCCGTTATGAGAGCAATCAAAACACATGTGCCATTTAAAGTCTCCGAAGATACGTGGCTGCTTTTATTGAACAGATGTCTGTGAAAGGAGTCGGGTAAGGAGGTACAACCGGGACTTAGCAAGCTGGGCTGTGATGTTCTCCCAGGGGACAGAGGGGGACGCTTTAGAGCTGCACACGAAGTTTCAATCCAGCATTTCTCCATTTAAAACTTGAGAATTATGAGTTCTCATATATATTTCCCTGAAAAGTAATATTATTCACATATTTGTTTTTTATAGGAGGAAATGAGAGCCTGGAGTGCATGATGAGGAGCGAATACATCGGCCTGTGCATGTGAGCTTCTGCTGGAGGACATAATTCCATCCTGAAATCAGGCTGGGTCAGGGTCTGAGAACTTGCTGCGTTTTCCTGAAAAGGTTCTTGAGTCACTGTGGTTAGTTTTCATGTGCTGGGGAAAGGAAGAGAAAGGAAGGAAGGAAGGGAGTGAGGGAGGGAGGGAGAAGGGAGGGAAGGGAAGACTTTAATGCTTTGCTAAAACATGGCTTAAGGGAAAATGTTTTAAGAATGGCTTCTCTAGATATTGCACCAGCTAACCGTTTTGGGAGCTTCCTATGTGCCAGGCCATGTTCTCAGCACTTAACATGATTCAAATTATTTGATCCCTGTAACAATCCTTTGGAGAGCCATTCTACAGGTGAGGAAATCAAGGCACAGAGAGGTTAAGTGGCTTGCCCAAGGTCATACATTAGCAAGTAGAAGAACTATTTTAACAGTTCCATTGAGACATAATTCACATACCATACAATTCATCCATGTAAAGAGGTCAATTCAGTATATTCTGAAATATATTGTGGTGGTGTGAAATCACCACCGCAATCAATTTTAGAATATTTTTATTACCCCCAAAAGAAACTCCACACCTCTTAGCTGTCATCTCCCAATACATGCCCCCCTCCTAACCCTCTCAGTCCCAGGCAATCACTAATCTACTTTTTGTCTCTATAGATTTGCTTCTTCTGGACATTTCATATAAATGGAATCACATAACATGTGGTTCTTTGTGCCCAGCTTCTTTCACTTAGCATAATGTTTCCAAGGCTCATCCATGTTATAGCATCTATTAGTATTTCATTCCTTTTTATCATTGAATAATACTTGATTGTATAGATACACCATGTTTATTTATGGGTTCATCAGCTGATGGACATTTGGGTTGTCTCCACATTTCGGCTATTATGAATAATGCTGCAGTGAGCATCTGTGTACAATTTTTGTGTGGACATATGTTCTCATTTTTTTGGAGTATATACCAAGGAGTGGAATTGCTGGATCATATGCTAACGCTATGTTTAACAATTTGAGAAATGCCAGACTGTTTCCAAAGCAGCTGCACCATTTTGCATTTCTACAGTAGTGTATGAAATTCTAAATTCTCCACACTCTCATAAATTTTTTCTATTATCTATCATTTTGATTATAGCCATCCTAGTAGGTGTGAAGTGATATCCCATTGTGGTTTCATTTTACTGTGGTAAACTGTATACAAAATTTACCATTTTTACCACTTTGCAGTGTACAGTTCAGTAGCATTAAATACATTCACATTGTTGTATAACCCTCACCATTCTCTCCCAAACTTTTCATCTTCCCAAACTGAATTCTAGATTCATTAAACAGTAACCTCCTATTCCCCTCTCCCCCCAGCCCCTGGCAACTATCATCCTACTTTCTGTCTCTATGACTTTGACTGCTCAAGGTACCTCATATAAGTGGAATCATACAATGTTTGTTCTTTTGTGACTGTCTAATTTCACTTAGCATAATGTCCTCAAGGTTCATCCATGTTGCAGCATGTGTCAGAATTTCCTTCCTTTTGAAGGCTGAATAATATTCCATTGTACACATGTAACACATTTCATTTATCCATTTGTCCAGAGAGGAACACCTGTGTTGCTTACACCTTTTGACTATTGTGCATAGTGCTGCTATGAAGATGGTTGTACAAATTTCTGTTTGAGTCCCTGCTTTCAGTTCTTTTGGGTATATACCCAGAAGTGAAATTGCTGGACCACATGGTAATTCTGTTTAATTTTTTGAGGAAACACCATACTGTTTCCCACAGTGGCTGTACCATTTGACATTCCATTCAACAATGTAGAAGGGTTCCAATTTCACCACATCCTCACCTTATTTGCTGTTTTTTAATAATAACTATCTTCATGGGTATGAAGTGGTTACCTCATTGTGGTTTGATTGGCATTTCCCTAACGATTAGTGGTGATGAGCATTTTTTCATGTACTTATTGGCCATGTGCATATCTTCTTTGGAGAAATGAGTAAACATGTTCTTTGCCTATTTCTTAAAGGGGTGCCTTTTGTTGTTTAGTTGTAGGAATTCTTTATACATTCTGGATATTGCTTCTTTATCAAATATGTGATTTGCAAATATTTTCTCCCATTCTTTGGGTTGCATTTTCACTTCGTTGATTATGTCCTTTGATACAAAAAAGTTTTTAATTTTGAAGTTCAATTTATCTATTTTTCCTTCTGTTGCCTATGCTTTTGGTGTCATATCTAAGAAGTCATTACCAAATCCAATGTAATGAAGCTTTTTTCCTATGTTTTATTCTGAGTTTTAGCTTTAACTCTTATATTTAGGTCTTTGCTCCATTTTGAGCTTATTTTTGTACATGGTATAAGGTAAAGGTCCAACTTCATTCTTTTGTATCTTGATATCCAGTTTCCCCAATACTACTTGTTGCATTTCATTGTGGTTTTGATTTGTATTTCCCTGATGGCTGATGATGTTGAGCATCTTCTCATGTGCTTATTGGCCATTTGCGTGTCTTCTTTTGAGAATGTCTGTTTAATTTGTGTTCTATTAAATGTGTGAAAAACATGTTTCCTATTGTTAGTGACTCAATACTGTTTTACTAAAGAATTGCATAATCTGAGAAAGTTTAAATAATAAAGAAAATTCACATTAGCAAAAAAAAAAAAGAATGTCTGTTCAGATGATTTGCCCATTTTTTAGTTGGGTTATTTGTTTTTTTTATTATTGAGTTGTAAGAGTTTTTGATATGGTCTAGATAAAATTATTTTTTCTGATATATGATTTATGAAAACGTTTTTTTCCCTTCTTTGGGCTATCTTTTCATTTTCTTGATGGCCTTGAAGAACAAAAGTTAAAAATTTTTATAATGTTTAGTTTCTTTCTTTCTTTTATTGCTTGTGCTTTTGCTTTCATATCTAAGAAACCATTGCCTAATCTAGAGTCAGGAAGATTTATGCCTATGTTTTTTTTTTTTTTGATGAATCATATAGTAATCAATCGTTTATTTATTTATGGTCTATGCCTATGTTTTCCTGTACGAGTTTTATAGCTTTAGCACTTACATGTAGGTGCTTGATCCATTTTGAGTTAATTTTTTATCTATGGTATAAGCTAGGGATCCAACTTCTATCTTTTGTATGTGGACATCCAGAGTCTCAGTACCATTTATAGAAAAGATGGTTCTTTCTCTATTGCACTGTTGAAAATTAACTGATAGTAAATGTGAGAATATTCATTTACTCATTTATATTACATTGTTCTATATGTCTCTCTTTATGCAAGTCCCATACTGTCTTGATTACTCTAGCTTTATAGTAATCTTTGAAACTAAGAAGCTTTAAGTCCTCCAATTTTGTTCTTGTTTTTAAAGATTGTATTGACTATTTGGAACCCTTTGCAATTCCACATAAATTTTAGGATCATCTTGTTCATTTGCACAATAAAGACAGCTGGAATTTTGATAGGGATTTATGTTTTATCAGTAGATCAGTTTGAGGAGTACTGCCCTCTTAACAAGACTAAGCCTTCTAATGGGATGTATTTAGATATTCATTAACATCTTTAAATAATGTTTTGTCATTTGCAGTGTATAAGTCTTTTGTTAAATTTATTCTGAAGTACTTTATTGTTTTTGATTCTACTGTAAATGGAATTATTTTCTTCATTTCCTTTTCAGACTATTCATTGCAAGGGTATAGAAAAAGAATTGATTTTTGTATATCATTCTTACATCCTGTAACCTTGCTCAACTCATATGTTAAAAACAACAAGACCGAAGTGGTGTCATTTGCCCCCCATGACAGCAAACAAAGACTTAATTGCAGCTTCAATCCCTTCCAGAAATGTGACCTTTAAGAGTCAATCTGAAATTTCCTGATCAACACTAGTGAGGTAATGTTATGATAAAGCCCTTCCCTTCCCTCAGAAGAAGATGATCTGGATTGAAGCAATCTTTTCTTTTGTTAATACTTTTCTTGCCCACCCTCTTTCTGCCAGTAAAAATCTCCCATTTTGTACAACCCCTTGGAGTGCTCTTCTAGTTGCTAGATGGGATCCTGACTGATTCATGAATTGATAAATAAAACCAATTAGATCTTTGAATTTACTCAGTTGAATTTTGTTTTTCCAGCAAATATATTAGTTCTAGTAGCTTTTTACGAGATTCTTCAGAATTTTCTATATGGAAGATCATGTCATCTGCAAATACATAATAGTTTTACATCTCTAACCTAGATGCCTTTTTTTTTTTTTTTCATTTTCTTGCCTAATTGCCCTGGCTAGAACCACCAGTACAGTGTTGAATATAAGCAGTGAAAACAGACATTCTTGTCTTGTTCCTCTCTTAGGGGAAAAGCCTTTAGTCTTTCACCAGTAAGTATGATGGTTCCTGTGGGTTTTTTGTAGATCCCTTCACGAGGTTGAGGAAATTCCCATCTATTCCTAGTTTGCTGAGTGTATTGATCATGAAAGAGTATTGAATTTTGAAAATGCTTTGTGTGTGTTTGTGTTAATTGAGACAATAATGTGGTTTTGTCTTTTATTCTACTGATGTGATATGTTATTTGATTTTCAGATGATAAATGGACCTTGCATTCCCAGCATAAGTTTCCACTTGATCATGGTACATAATCCTTTTTATATTGCTGGATTCAATTTACTAATATTTTGTTGAGGATTTTTGTGTCTATATTCATAAGCAATATTGGCATGTAGTTTTCTTGTGATGTCTTTGTCTGGTTTTGTCATCAGGGTAATACTGGCCTCATAGAATGAGTTGTAAAGTGCTTCCTTTTCTACTTTTTGGAAGAGGTTGTGAAAAATTGATACTAATTCTTCCTTAGATGTTTTGTAAAATTCACCAGTAAAGCCATCTGATCCTGGGCTTTTTTTCTGTGGGAATTTTTTTATTACTAATTCAGTCTCTTTACTTGTTATGGGTTTGTTCAGGTTATCTATTTGTTCTTGAGTCAGTTACAGTAGTTTGTATTTCTAGGAATTTTGTCTGTTTTATCTAATTAATATAACTTTTTGTTATATCAGAATATTTTTGGTTTTTCAACATAGTAACACCAAATTTCCAGATAATAAGAGGAACAAGTAGAGGCTGTTTGAGGGTCACATGCACTAAGGGCACTGTGTTGTTTAGGAAGAGGCTAGCGATTCTGAGTACTTTGGACTCTACTGAAACCATTATAGTTAAGGTACCTGGGTCACATTTAAGGATAACCATCAAAAGAACAGAAATATAATCCACAGCTTCCCAAAAATAGGGAGAAAAAAAGAAATGTTAATTGTTAGTTCTGAAAATTTTGTAATTTCCAATATCATTTCCTCCTAACCCATGAGTTATATATATTTTTAATTTCCAAAAATATAGAGAAAAGTGGGTCACTATCTTTTTACTGCTTATTTCCAATGTAATTTTCTTGTGGTCAGAAAGCATGGTGTGTTTTGTTATCTTGGTCACCATAAATACAGCCTTATCTATCAGTGGGAACGGGGTGAACTAGCCATTACATAATACAGAGGAGAGGCATAGGTTATCATATGGAAGAAATTAATTCATTGTCTCAACTCATACTATGCAGAAAAAGACATTCTGGATGTGTTAAAGTCTTCTTATATGCAAGAAAAGCCAAACCTTAAAAGTTCTGGAAGAACACACAGGAAAACATATTTGTAGTTGAAAAGTCAGGAAGAAATTGTCAAACAGGACAAAAGAAGCACAATTCCTAAATTTAAAGTTAACCAATTTAACTAAATTAAAGATAAAAGCTTCTACTCAAAGATACCATAGGTGAAAAAAGAGGCCTCAAATAAGGGAAAATATTTATAATCCAAGATGTATAAAGAATGCTCGTAAATCAGTTAGTAAGAGATAAGTAGCCCAACAGGATAATGCACAAACAACAGGATGATAAATCACAGAAAAAATATAAATATCCTCTTAACATATGAAAACACTCAACCTCACTACAGCACAGGGGAATTTAAAAAAATCAAACAATGAGGCACCATTTCCTCCCGATCAGATGGCAACACTATAAAGTCTGACTAAACCAGATTTGTTCATGACTGGAGCAATGGGAGCCCTTACAGTGCTGGTGACATGGTAACGCTAGGTTAAGCCTTTGGAGGAAAGCTCAAGGTGTGCAGACCTATGACTGTGTAATTACACTTCTGGGATACAACTTGCACATGTGTCTAAGGAAATTGGAAAAGGATGTTCACTGCATAATTGTTTACATAAGCCCCAACTGGCAAACAACCCAAATGTCCCTCAATGGCAAACGACTAAATACCTAAGATGAAATCACATAGAGCAAAGAAAATGGGTGTACCAGAGCCACAGTGGCAACGTGGCTAGATCCCAAAGGCAAGATGAACATACATACATTCAGAGCCTGTTTAAATGCACCAAACAATACTCTCTTGTTTGTGGATATATGCATATATGGTAAAAGTTTGAAAATTAGCGGGGAAAGCATACCCACTAATGGAGGAGGGGAGAAGAAGAGCACTGGGAGGGGTCAAGGGGGACTTTTAATGTATCTGTATTATATTATTTTAATAACATGCTATTACTTTAGATTACTTAAAATATGGCAATCATGAAAATTTGTTAAAATTGGGAGGTGCAGGCATAGTTGTTTGTTAACCTCAGACTTTTCTGTACATATAAACATTTTTATAAGAAAAATGCTTACACAACCCAGAGCCAGGTCAGTATGTACTAACTAACTTAGACTTCTGAGAGTGGCCAGCGACTGTGGTCAACTGAGAATGAACATGGTGCCTGTCCTGGGAGCCACTGGGCTCCAGCCCACAGTTGCCATGTGGGTCAAGTATTGCCACATCTTTCCTTTTTAAAAGTAATGTTGAAAATTCAGAGTCTTATTGCAATCTGATTTTAAAATGTTGGAAACGAACTCTAAAACCTTAAGATGCCTGTGCAGGCCAAGCCATGTCTGCTGCGGAATTTGGTTCCGCAGCCTCTGGTCTAGGACTTCTCACTTTAATTTTCCAAGGGGGCAGCTACGGTGGTTCTGAACCTAAACCAGAGAGGCTGGATGTGTGTCTTCCTCTGGCTCTGACCTGAAGAGGCCACTCTATACCACTGGCTCGCCACACGGGTCCTCTGTCAATGCTTTGACCCCACCTTCCTGTAATTTGTCTTTTGGTTGGCTTAATAGGTGAGTCCCAAGAATTTTGTCCTCAAAAGATTAGGAAAAAAAGACTCCCCCAGATTCATGATGTGACATGGTTTTCCCAAGACAGCAGTCTGAGTGGTACCAATTCGAAACCAACACCAAAATCCTGAAGAGTGGGCTGTAGAAATACGCAGAGGCCTGAGTAACGCCAGCAGGAGCCCCTGCCCAGCTGGCCCAGCTGCCCAGCCCCACAAAATTATTCAACATGAAAACATGCAAGCAGACCTCCCTGACATTCCACCCCTGCCACTGCCTCGCTCTGGCTATGAAAATGCTCAGAATTTCACAAGATTCTCTGAAACTACTCCTAGGGGGAGTTCTCCAGAGTTGGAGTGAGCCAGCTCTGTGTCTTCTGGAAAGGGTACAGAGGGGAAAGGCCGTTGTGTTCAGAGGGGCAGGGGCAGGGCTCCAACACGACCAGCCTGAAAAAGCTGGCTGACTCTGTCTCCGAGCTCGCCCTGCAAGGGCTCTGGCGTGCAGCTTTATGAGCAAGGGAATTTACAGCTCTCCTCACTTCCCCACACACGACTATCTTTAATTGCAAGCCTCACATTTGCTCCCTGTGCCCCTCCTGCCAAAGGCGCTTCCGGACACCCCCAGAGCAGACAGGAGCCAGCCAGGCCCCTGGACAACAGCCTCCATGGTTACACTTTGTTGGTCTATTTCGAATCCCTGGTGCCTCGTAACATGCTGCTGTATTAGAAGTGGTGGCCCTGCTGGTGTGGCTTGTAAAGGTCATGTCCACAGTGAGCCTGGGAAGAAATTCCCCGGGGGTGACAGACACCCAGGCCAGAGCCATGTGGAGATGGCCGGTGATGCGGGGCCACAATCTTGCTTGGTGGCTGGCATCCTGCGGCGTCTTCCTTCCTGCATTAACTCAAATGACTAAGGGTCTTTGGTGGGCAATAACTTGTCATGACAATCCTTAGTGTAGATGAGAGCTTTGACAGTTCTGACCCTGGCAACAGCTCTGCCTGATATTTGCTTGTCCCTCCTTGACTTCTCAGGTGCTGGGAGCTCTTGCCACCTGCCTTCTACTTCTCTGAAGCCTCCTCCTCCCCTGTTCTCCAAGGAATCTCAGCCCTCCCCTTGTTCACTCTTGGGCTCCTTTGTGCCCATGGCTTTCCTTTCCTTTCCTTTCTTTCCTTTCCTTCCCTTCCCTTCCCTTCCCCTTCCCCTTCCCTTTTCCCCCTTCCCTTTTCCTAGGGAAAAGGGAATGATTTCCATCGGTATGATTTCCATCGGTATTTTGATGCACAGGCCTCCTGACTCTCCACCTTGGGAACTCCAGGCCTGTGTGATTGACAACCTAGAGGACAGCAGGGGTCCCACCACACCTCTGGTTCTGGGTGGGCAAGGTCACAAACCATTCCTCTTTGCCCCACTGCCAAAACTGGTGGCCCCTCCTTTTCCAGAGACCAGCCATGCAGGGTTAGACGGCAGCTTGGACTGCTCCCTGAGCCATGAACAAGCAGCTGCTAAGTGCCACCAAGCCAACCCTCATAAGGGATCTCAAATCTACCTCTCTTCCCCATTTCCATGGCAACCCTTGCCTGGGGTATTGTAACAGTCTCCTAACTGGCCTCCCCATCATGGGATCTCTTTTTCCTTCCAAGTAGTCTGTGCACCTCTGCCATGGTTTCAGTCATGTGACTTCCTCGCTCTAAAACCTTCGATGGCTCCCTAGTGCTTACTGTCTTTCACATCCTGAAGTCCCACTCAAGGGGTCAGTTGCACTCAAGGCCCAGTCTGATAATTTAGTCATTCCTTCATCCCATGCTCCTCCATCATCCCACTAGGGATTGCAGATGTTTTCATGAATATATGAAAGCAAACAAAAATAAGACTCTGCACTAAGGAAAATAAGACTTAGGACAGATCAAGGTAGGAGGACCAGCCTTACCTCCCTGGCTTTGGTTGGCCCCATGTGTTCCTCCCTCTCCAGACTGCTTGATATTCCCAGACCTGGAGACTCAGACACTATTCCCTCTGCCTGCACAGCCTCCTCATGTCTCTCAGTTGTCCAATCTCAAGTACTTGCCCCTCCAGGAGCTCTTCTGGTGGTCCTGGATATGCCCTCTTCCGCCCCTGGTTCCCAAACAGTGTGAAGGATATTGTTTCCCCTAAGAATATCCTCACCTGGTCATGGCCAGGAGCCTCCTAGGAGGCAAGAGGCTCGGTTCTAGTTTGGGCTCATTAAGTCTTTGATGACCTTGGCTGCTGAACTTCTGAAACTTTGTTTTTCCCTCTGTGAAATGGGGTGAATGGCTCCTATTCATTTCTCACATGGATATGCCAGTGATTGGTCATATACGGTCAACCTGTTATCAACTTGTGCCCCCTTCTGGATGGACCTGGGTCTTAGCGGGCACATCACAGAACAGTCCAGGATCTGCAACCCCTGCTCCCAAACACTGACTTAGCCACATATTTCACAGACCCGCCCACCTCCTCCTCAGGGGCAGATCTCGCTAAGGCAGTGTGTTCTGAGTACACCCTAAACCTTGGCTCCAGCAGGAGAGACACTGTCTATTAACGCTGCTGGCTAATAAAACAACCAGCAGTTTCCTATAAAAAGTTACAGTGGGATAAATCCACAATAAAATATTCATGCCCCTTATTTCACTTCACAGAAAAATTCAAACATCCCAACCAAATGGAGTCACAGCAGATGCTGGGCAGATGTTCTTCAGGCAAGGCAATGAGAGATAATAATTAGTCTCAATTAAGTTCTCAATAAATTACGTAACGGATTCCTTTAGCCACTCAACCCCGAGTGGCTTGCTGGGCCAAAGTCAGTGAACCTGGTCCAAAACTATTTAGAAACTTTGGATTGCTTTGGACAATTCATGTTCTGAGTAGACTAAAGAGAGTCTTGGCATGAGAGGAAATAATGAATACCATAACCACTTTCAATTGAAAATAATAATTTGTTAATAATTTTAATAGCTAATGAGCTACAGAAACCATGTTCCTGAGCCTTCCAAGTAGAAAGTAAAGAGATTCATTTTATTTCTGGCATTATTAAGTCTATGGCATGAAGTCCCCCTGCATGCTTTTGAGATTTTTATTCACCAAGTATCCTGTCAGAATGATCTGTTTTCACTAGATCATTGTTGCTTCTCCTTGATTTGTAAAAACAGGTTCCTAAGTGTCTGTTCTGCAAAGGTGTCTCTAATTGGGCTTTAAGGATTTCCCACCAACACGGGCATACGAGACTGGCCGCCCCCCACTCCACCATGGAGAACCAGAGAGAAAAGACTTCTACAGCAAGTTTTGTTGGACTGAGTTCTGTGACATCTTTTCCCTCCTCCTCCAAGTGTTGCATGTTGTCAATTTTTACTTTTAGGCAAATGAAAGAAAATTTTATTTAGAAAATTGTAGAGAATGTCCCAGTCCCTGGCAAAATATATGGAGTCACTCAGAGTTCAGACTCCCTTCCCTTTGCCCTCAAAGGCCTGGTCACGTTTTGCTGTGAATGATCCTTGTCCCTGGCTCTTCTGAATGAAAGTTTCCAGCACAGAGCCTTGTGCTTGTTAAGGATGAAACAAATGTTTTCTGAGTTTAATTGAATTCCATGGTTGTCAATGAAGAAAACTGAGAAGTGATCCAGAGCTTCCTAAAATGATCTTTGTGCTGGTCCCCAGGGTATCTCTGTCTACACTTTCACTCATTTTAGGAATCTCTTCTAGAGCCATATTTTTTGTTTACTTAGTAGAAATGATAAGTATAACTCATGCACATTGTAGAAAATCTGGAAGGTACGTAAAAATATAAAGCAAGAGAACCAAAGAACATACATGATCCTAATTTTCTAAACATATTTTCTTTAATGATGTCATACTATAAACAAATCATTTACTATTTTGCCTATTTCACTCTTGATAGCAGAAGCAATTCCTATGTGATCAAAAATATTTTCTCAAGAGTGATTTTTAATGCTTGCATAACACTTCATTGTATAGATAGAGCCATATTACTTAACTAGTGCATACTTCTTGGACATTTGGGTGGTTGCCAATTTTGTCCATTATATTTTGGATGATTTCCAAAGGGCAGAAGTTGAAGTCCTGGATCCAAGGTGATGAGTGATGCATTCAGAAGACCAGCAGGGGCTGCTCAGATCTCTGTATGACAGGGAGCTCATTACACTATGACCGGGATGTCTGTCCCACCAGCCTGTTGAAGCACCAGAGTAGGTATGCTTGTTCTCTAGATGAGGACACAAAGTATGTAAAGGCACCAGGGCAAGAAGGTCTCTGAAATCCTTCGAGGTCTCCCTTTAGTCTTCTTTTTTTTTTAATCAATGTACATACCCTTTCATTTGTTCTTCATTCCGGGCCATTCACCCTTGACCCCCATCTCCTGCTGTGGACATAGCCAGCCAATGTTTCATTAGAATGTGGCCCTAACAAATACACTCTCCAGTTATAACCTGACCAGCTTCAAGTCAATAAGCAGTAAGAACACACTAATTGGACCCTTCTCCATGCCAGATGTTGATTCCCAGCGAGATGAGGAAAGGGAGGCTCCTGTGAAGTAACCTGCTCAGGGTCACACAGTCAGTGAGAGGTGAGGGGGGCTCTCCCCCACACTCCACCCAGTCCTATTGTGATATGGCACAGCTACTGCTTCCTGGTACCTCAACACATCCACATGAATCCCAGCTGGGCATTTGTCTCATGCCCTAGTCACGAGTTCTCCCACAGGGCTGGAGCTGCCTTATTTCCCTATCAGTCTTTCCCACCCAAAGCAAGCTCTGAAAGGCAGAGAGGAGCTTCTTCATCTTAGGTTAGTCTCGACTGTTGCTCAGTTAAATCTGTTAAATGAGTGAATGAAGGAACAGCTTTAAATGCTCAGGCTGAGCTTAATGTCAGTGGACATCTCCAGGTCTCCCCACTTTTGAGTTACTGCCAAATGTGGGTGTTGTATCCTGTAAATTTTTATTTCCAGGTAGAGGGGACTTCTGCATTTTAAAAATCTTTTTTATTAATTTCCAACTCTATTGCTTTGTGATCAGAGGTTATTGTTTTTACTATTTCTGCTTCTAGGAACCTACTGATGTTTTCTTTGTGCATTTGAGAAAAAGGTGTGTTCTATATTATCAGGGTGTAGTATTTGATATATCTGATTTATCTTACTGATTATATTGTTTAGGTCTTTTATATCTTTCCTTATTTTTTATTTACTTGGCACTTGATCTGTCTTATATTAAGAGTCACCTATACCCAATAAATTTCCATCTATATTTCTTTGCACGTCCTGTGGTTTAGGCTTTACAAAGTAGTTGCTGTGTTATTTGGGGCATAAATATTCATTACTGTTATATCTTCATTGTTAAATATTCCTATCTCCATCTTTGCTTTAGTTTTACCTCTACAATTAAACATTTTAAAATGTCCACCATCAGCCCTTTTATCAAAGTGTCCCCAGCCATCTCTCAGTTAGATGAAGAGCATCCTATCATACAGGAGTTGGTAAACTATGGCCTGAGGGCTCAATCCCTTCGGACACTTGTTTTTGTAAATAAAGTTTTATTGGAACACAGCCCTGCCCATTTGTTTATCTATTGTCTATGGCTGCTTTTGTGCTACCATGATAGAGTTGAGTAGTTATGACAGAGATCACATGGCTTACAGAGCTAAAATATTCAATATCTTCACTTTAAAGAAAAAGCTGCTGAGTCCTGGTCTGGTAGCTTCCTCAAGAAGGGCTCATGGGCTCAGTATCCTAAGTTTCGGCATATTTAAAACTGTTTTTCTAAAGCCTTGATACTTGAAGGACAGTTTTGCTAGCTATAAAAACTTCAGTGCACATTCTTCTTCCCTGTCTTCTGTCCTGTATCAACACACCCTTACAATCACTGAGAACTGGGAGTCTGTGTGCCCCGCACTGGAACCACAAGGAGTGGGTGGGGGATGGAAGGGAGGGAGAGCAGAGTGGGTGCCGGGTTCTGGGAGAAGCTGTACGACTGGACAGCCACAGGTTTCTGTGGAGCTTCCGGATTGCATGGCAGCCCCCACCATGGAGCCCTGCCCAGAAGAGTCACATGACAGGAGGCTGACAACTCCCCAGGCAGCGCTGCAGACAGACCCACCAGGGGCCACCCTAGACACAGATGGAGGAGATCTGGGTCTAGTGGCAGCCCCATGGTGACAGGCCATCAGCCCGCCTGTTTTCCTGCTTCATCCACAGCAATATCATGGAGATCTGCTAAGTGTTCTGCCAACCTGACCCATGCCCCAATAACACTGTCTGACAGGCACTGAGTGTTCTCATTAACCCTCCCTCATTTAGGGCATGCACACAGTCTTCTTTTCTAAAGTGCACACAAATCGTTGATTTGTCCTCCAGTTGTGCCAGGGGTTGACAGCAGGCTGACGCTGCATTCCTCGGACTTGCCCATTTATCCAGTTGGGAAATTGAAACCCACCCTCAGATTTCTGGCTCTTCTCTCATCAGCCACAATTTCATAGAACCAATCGGCAGAGCCTTGGAGGTAACATCTGTAGAGTTCTGTAGCATCTTGGATTGAATTTCTTCCTGGAATTGGGTTTTGTACACTTCTGAAAAATCGTGATGATGACAGTGATCATAAAAAAGACATATTTAGCACTTACTGTGTGCCAAGAGCTCTCCTAAGCAATTTATTTCTATTAACTCATATAATACTCATGACAGCCTTATGAGGTGGGTGCTATCTATGTCCCCTGTTTTACAAAGGCTGAGTGGCCTGGCTGAGGTCCCCCAGTGGCAACTGTGAAGCTGGGATGGGAACCCAGCAGCTGAGCCCTCATTCTTGAACTTGGATACAAACTGTTTTCTGGGGCTCAGGCTCCACCTTCTCTGTACTGCTCCTGGCCGCCATGCTCTGGTACTTTCTTTTACCTGTCCCAGTTTTAATTCCATTCTCTTATGTTGAAAAGCAGCAGTGGGTTGGAGCAGGATTTTGGCCTTACTTGGCTTATCTTCCAGCTTTTCTTACTGTGAAGGTTAACTGAATAAAAAACAAAAAGCTATCTTTGTAGACACTTAGTAAGCAGGGCTCAGCTTGCAGGCCTCTGCCTGTCTGGCCTGAGCTGAGCTATCTGCTGAGGTTCCAAACTGTTTTCTACCTGCCCTTGCCCTCTGCCCCTTTCTCTGGTGTTCTTGGGCCTTTACATCTGACTAATCCAGGGCTGCCAGGTAGCCACTGGTTCTGCATCTGTCTCCCCCTTTATGTGTTATTGGGTCTGTCCATGATTATGGCATCTGAATTGAATCTTCCAGAATTTCCCCTACCTGCTGAGCTGTGTTGACTTTCTTTAGCTACGGAATCAGAACTAGCTCTACTTTGACCTTTATTTATTCTCTTTTCTAAAAGCAGAGGAGTCTGTGCTGAATCTTGCTCAGAGTTCCCTTTCCTTACTGTGGCAAACTGCAGAATGATACAATCAGTCATAGCTTCCCAGGTTTTGGTCACTGTCCTACCAATGACTCCTCCTTCCTGGTTTGTAAGAATTAAAGTCAGAGTGATGAACATTTTCACAGCATCCTTTATCTTCTGAGAGAAGAGCACATGGGGAGTGCTTTGTCTATAAACTTGGGCAACCAGCTGCCTGACCCCCCATCTCCATCTCCAGTCATGGGAGCCTCTGCTGTGTGAGTCCTGGAGCCTCCTTGATAATCTCGCCTGTATTTCACTTTGGTAGGGTCTCTGGCCCCAGCTGCCCTCTCCGCTCAATGGTCTGGGCTCTGGACCTTCTAGGCCTCCAGCCATGGGAGCCTCTGCTGTGTGAGTCCTGGAGCCTCCTTGATAATCTCGCCTGTATTTCACTTTGGTAGGGTCTCTGGCCCCAGCTGCCCTCTCCGCTCAATGGTCTGGGCTCTGGACCTTCTAGTCCTCCAGCCCCCAGAAGATAAGATAACTGATTACCTTTCCTTCCCAGATTAGCCACACACTTGTTCTACTGGAGTATTTTTGCATCTGCTGTCAAGTTCAAGTCACAGGATCCAATTCACCAATCTTGATTGTTCTCATCATACTTCTTGAGTTAAAATTTCAAGTAACCTTTGTTACCATATGCCAATGGCTCGCGGTATGGTACCTGAACCAGCATCGTCGGAAGGCTTGTTAGAAATGCAGAGTCTCAGATCCCTCCCTAGAGCTGCTGAATCAGAAACTTTGGGGGTGGGCCAGGCACTCTGTGGGTCAACAAGACCCCAGGGGGTTCTGCTGCAGGAGAACCACTGCGTGTGCTATGAGAATCATCACCTGAAGCCCATGCTTGTTTCTGACTAGTTCTTGGAGCATGGTTGTCCCTTAGGTCAACATTTGTCCTCCTTGACAACTCAGTGAGCAGGTGCAGCTGAAAGGTTTTCCCTCCCTGCTCTCAAGATTTAGTGTCAAGATCTCTCCAAGTGGCCAGGGAATGCTCCCTTCCCAGGAAGCAGATTAGGAGTCACAGAAAGGAAACACGCCTGAGCCATGTGCTTGGTGTGGGTCAGAGCACATTGATTTCCTCTGTGGTGTTAATTTCTGCTCTGAACACCACAGGGAGTTCCTCTTGGAAATTATGTACTTATATTTCACCAGGCTCCTTCCTTCAGTGGTATTTAAATTCAAATATAGGTTAGCAGGAAGAGGTGCTGGCAGAGGCCAGCATTTCACATCCATCCACATCAAGTAGAACCTCATCACTCTCACTCCCACTGCCTCACCAGCCCGCTTTGTACTGAGCCACTGAGGGGGACACATCTGTGAAGCTTCCGGTCACTCACGAAGCCATAACCCAAATTTGGGGTTTGAAGGATGCTGATACCTTTCATAATCCCTTTTCCTCCCCAAGTCTTACCCTCATCCTGCTGACGATATTATCTGAAGTCCACAAATACAGAGCTCAGAAATATTCATAAGGTTAGAAATGAACCACTCAAGATGGTTCTGCTGTTTTATTTACCCTAAAACACATGTAAATTACATAAACTTGTTCTGACAAGAAGAGGAATGTTAGCATAAACTAGGACCTTCCTCCAAACCTTCATTACCTGGAAAACACCACCATGGGTTATTTAAATTGTGTAGTTATACACTGTATTAAAAGTCTGTGTGTGTGTGTGTGTGTGTGTGTGCGGTGCCTTAAGAAATGATGGATAACACATAAATGCTGGGGTCCAACAGCTGGCTGATGTTTATCATTAATAGAGTTTTGTAGCTTAGCAGGGATGATGGTTTTGGCTAGCATTCATCGAGTACTTACTCAGGACGGAGGAATTTATAGGCATTACTTCACCTAATCGTCTCAAGATTTCTATGAGAGAGGTTCTAATTTCCCAATTTATAGGTGGTAAGATCAGGTAACCTGCCCATGAGTTTGCCTGTAGCTAGTGGGGGCTCTGGAGCCTGAACCCATGTTTGCCTCAACCGAGTCCATGACCTCAGTAACCCCCCATGTGAGGCCACCCCTGGGTAATATGGAGAGAGCATTGCACTCTTTTTCTGATTAGCTACTGAGCCTAACAAATTGTGTGCCTTGGTTCCTCCACATAATAAGGATATAATGGTCTTTTGTTCCCAACTTTGAAACAAATCTATTTAAATAAAGGCCATAGTAAAGCATGATGGGTGAAGGAAAGATTTAAGAGATTTCTGCAGGAACTGATGCTAAGAGAATGGAATGGAAAGGGCTACTGGGAGGGTTCAGGGTCGAGTCAAAGTCAGAGTCAGATCAAGTCAAGGCGGGCGGGGGCAGGACACAGCATGGATAAATCCACCATGACTGTGCTGAGGCAAGGTGAATGATTTAACCAGGGGGTCCCAAGCCAGCCTCTGACTTCCGCCCTCTGTCAATGGAGCATCTGCCCCCCCGCAGTGTGTAAACGCTCATGGCCCTGGAATGAAACCTCATTTTCAACACAATGCCACTGACCATGGATGTGAGCAATTCTGGGATGGCTGAGGCCCTTTCCCTCCACTGGTGCTAAACAATCCGTCCATCTGTTCAAATGACTCACCAGCCCTCCTAAACCCTGGATGCTGCTGGGCACTGGAGAGAGAGCAGCACACCCAAGTTTCCAGTGCCCACCTGGCACACGGCAGGTGCTCTACAAGTGTTTGCTGAGTGAATGGGACACTGACAAGGTCCTTGCCCTTGTGAGGAAGAAAAATAAGGCAAACAATAAACAAAAGGGTGACACAGGTGTCCTGCCTGTACATGGTGCCCAGCCCAGGCGAATTCATTGTTCAGCCCCAGTGGGCATGTCGGAGGGGTCAGAGGCTATGGGTTTGAAGCCTGAATAGGCAGGTTTAGTTTCTTACCCAGAAAATCTTGGACTTGTGCCACAGACGACCTCTCACCTGTCCCGTCCCTTTAACTTGTGCCACTGCTCCCTTGGGTCTGAGGGTCCCCCTCAGCCTCTCTGAGCCCGACATCACCCGGCTGGGGGTCAAGAGGGAGTCATCATGGTATTCATAGGATGGCACCCCTGCAAGCACAGCTCCCTGCACCCCAACACTCCACACACACACACACACACACACACAGGCTTCCTGGGAAGCCACCTTCACATTGAAACCCCTCATCTTAGACAGCAGAATTCCTGAATTTTAATTTCTTTTCCAGCATGGGTCCAGATAACACTGAGAATAAGCCAGAAAACTGAGCAGCTACAGCATTTAGCAAAATTGCTCTACTGTTTAATTTTAAAACCATGTGTTTCACTTCCAGATAAGGCAGCCACCACAGCTTCCCTTCAACCCCCCTCTCAGCCGAAGGCCACTACAATGCCATCTGCTGACCTCTCCAGTCCCATTTTAAAATATCTATTTACAGGTGCCCTTGTCAAAAAGTTCTTTTTTATGCCATGGTAGAAGCAGGTTGTACTACTTTTAAAATGAGAATGGTGTAGCAGAAAGTATGTAAGACTTAAAGTAGGAAAACCTTGGTTTGAGTTCTACTTGCTATGGGTATGACCTTGAGTAAGTTACTTAACAACCAACTGTCTTGACGACTTCATCTGTAAGATAGGGTGATGACTCCAACTTCCAGCCCCCTCCCTTCTCCCCTTACTGATGACAGGCAGGAACGGACTGGCTTACTCCCACCCTGCCCTGGATTTCTGCCACCTCCATAATTTACATCTTAGCAAGAAGCACACAGGTCCTCAGTTTTAAGATTCTCTGTTTCTACAATAAATTCATTTTCAAATATTCTTTTGAGAGGAAAAAACGTTTCTCTGGGATTTATAGGAACAAACTGAATTTGCAGTAGGGAAGCAGAAGGACAGTGAATAGAGCTTAACCAGCAGCTGATGAGATCACAACCTGGCGGCATTTCTTTTCAGCCATCACACCTGATCAGGTTACACTCCAGGAACTGGCACTTTTGTTGGTACAATTTTGGGGTTAAAATAACCAGGAGAAGCCTGGGTTTGGTAACAGGTTGTACCACACCCAGGAACTGAGAGTTTGGAAAAAAACTCTCATGCTTTGAGAATCATATGGCTGCTGATGTTGAAAGTTCACATCCAAGAGTAACATTCCCGTCAGGCTGCCTTTCTCACCAGGACACAGGAATTTTCCAGTACAGTAGCCCTACTGCTAATAGCCTTGCCGGCACTCGTCCTAGCTGGACAGCGTCCGCTGGATGGTCTTTCCTAGTCTTTGTTTGATCATGACGTCAGCATGTCTCTATGTGTTCAGGGTGGAGGACACGTCTGCTGGTTTTCCTGCCCAGTGTTGTCTTCATTTTTCTGGTAACAACACCTCGGTTTTCCTTTGGGTGTCTACACCATGCCGCTGGAGAGCATAGGAGCCAAGCCAGCCCCATCAGACCTTCTCCAGGAAGGTGGACTCTCAGCGGAGAAGCTCCTGGAGGGGAGGCAGTGTCCTGTCCACTGGAGGTGCCTCCGAGATCCCCCCCCCCAATATGTTTTTCAGCATCTCTTCAATTTTGGGAGCTACTCCATATCTTTTCTATATACTCTTTTATCTTTTTGGTACATTTTTAGATTCAGTTCCTGTTGCCTGGGATCAAAGAACCTCAGATGTTCTTGAGTCTAGCATTTGCTTTACCAAAGACAAAGCCCAGTGAGCTTTAGAAGTTGGTGGTCCCAGGGCACCTCCTTCACATTTCCATGCTACAGCCAAGGCTTCAGAACAGGTGGGAGGCTGGTGGAGCAGGAGTTCCATTTGCAGCCATGTCCTTAATGAATCAGGTGGTCTCCTGCCTCCTACCACACTTGATCGTCTTCAATGGGAGGAAGAGGTTGGTGGAGTGTACTTTTCTGGTGCAGGTGTAGGGGCACCCTGAGAAGTTCAACTTGCAGGGTAGGGGCACCTTGAGCCTCCTGCTGGGAGCACCTGTCTCTAGAAGCTCTAGGAAGGGTGTTTCTAAGATCAAAATTCTACTGGGGAAACAGCACAATTCTCATAGCGATTCACAGGACACAGTGGCACATCAAAAGTGAATTGGTGAAGGACCATGCAGTCATAAGCCCCACACGGAACCAGCACTTCCCTTTCTGACACGACCATGGAGAACTCCTCCCTCTAAGCTTGCCGTGGGCCCTACTGTGGCAAGAACAGATATCATACCTTATTCTTGATCTTAGGGGTAAAGCATTCAGCCTTTCACCATTAAATATGATGCTAGCTATGGCTTTTTTGTAGACATCCCTTACCAGGTTTAGGAAGTTCTCTTCCAATCCTAGCTTGTGGAGTGTTTTTATCATGAAAGTGTCATGTATTTTGTCAAAGTCTCTTTTTGCATCTACTGAAATGATCATTTTTTTTAAAAAATATTTTATTGATAAAGTGTATTACATTAATTGATTTTTCAGATGATACACCAACCTTGCATTCCTGGGATAAGTCTTACTTGGTCATGGTGTATAATCCTTTCAATATGATGCTGGATTCAGTTTGCTTGAACTTTGTTGAAGACTTTTGCATCGATATTCATAAGAGATATTGGTTTGTAATATTCTGTAATATTCTTTTTTGTGATGTCTGTGTGTGGTTTCGGTATCAAGGTAGTACTGGCTTCACAGAATATGTTGGAAAGTGTTCCCTCCTATTCCACCTTTTGGGAAGAGTTTGTGAAGGAGTGGTGTTAACTCTGCTTTAAATACTTGGTAGAGAGGGCAGAAAGCAAAAGGAAGAAGAATTACAATCCTGCAGCCTGTGGAACAAAAACCACATTCACAGAAAGACAGACAAGATGAAAAGGCAGAGGGCTATGTAACAGATGAAGAAACAAGATAAAACCCCCCCAAAACAACTAAATGAAATGGAGATAGGCAATCTTCCAGGAAAAGAATTCACAATAATGATAGTGAAGATGATCCAGGACCTCGGAAAAAGAATGGGGGCAAAGATGGAGAAGATGCAAGAAATGTTTAACAAAGATCTAGAAGAATTACAGAACAAACAAATAGAGATGAATGATACAAAAACTGAAATGAAAAATACACTGGAAGGAATAAACAGCAGAATAACTAAGGCAGAAGAAAGGATCAGTGACCTGGAAGACAGAATGGTGGAATTCACTGCTGTGGAACAGAATAAAGAGAAAAGAATGAAAAGAAATGAAGACAGCCTAAGAGACCTCTGGGACAACATTAAACACAACAACATTCGCATTATAGGGGTCCCAGAAGGAGAAAAGAGAGAGAGAAAGGACCCGAGAAAATATTTGAAGAGATTATAGTTGAAAACTTCCCTAACACGGGAAAGGAATTATTCACCCAACTCCAGGAAGCGCAGACAGTCCCATACAGGATAAAACCAAGGAGAAACATGCTGAGACACATAGTAATCAAATTGGCAAAAATTAAAGACAAAGACAAATTATTGAAAGCAGCAAGGGAAAAACAACAAATAACATACAAGGGAACTCCCATAAGGCTAACAGCTGATTTCTCAGCAGAAACTCTACAAGCCAGAAGAGAGTGGCATGATATACTTAAAGTGATGAAAGGTAAGAACCTACAACCAAGATTACTCTACTCAGCAAGGATCTCATTCAGATTCGATGGAGAAATCAAAAGCTTTAGAGACAAGCAAAAGCTAAGAGAATTCAGCACCACCAAACCAGCTCTACAACAAATGCTAAAGGAACTTCTCTAAGTGGGAAACACAAGAGAAGAAAAGGACCTACAAAAACACCCAAAACAATTAAGAAAATGGTAACAGGAACAGACATATCGATAATTACCTTAAACGTGAATGGATTAAATGCTCCAACCAAAAGACAGAGGCTTGCTGAATGGATACAAAATCAAGACTCATGTATATGCTGTCCACAAGAGACCCACTTCAGACCTAGGGACACATACAGACTGAAAGTGAAGGGATGGAAACAGATATTCCGTGCAAATGGAAATCAAAAGAAAGCTGGAGTAGCAATACTCATATCAGATAAAATAGACTTTAAAATAAAGAATGTTACAAGAGACAAGGAAGGACACTATGTAATGATCAAGGGATCAATCCAAGAAGATATAACAATTATAAATATATATGCACCCAACATAGGAGCACCTCAATATATAAGGCAACTGCTAAGAGCTATAAAAGAGGAAATCGACAATAACAGAATAATAGTGGGGGACTTTAACACCTCACTTACAGCAATGGAAAGAACATCCAAACAGAAAATTAATAAGGAAACCCAAGCTTTAAATGACACAATAGACTAGATTTGATTGATAGTTATAGGACATTCCATCCAAAAACAGCAGATTACACTTTTTTCTCAAGTGTGCATGGAATATTCTCCAGGATAGATCACATCTTGGGTCACAAATCAAGCCTCAGTAAATTTAAGAAAACTGAAATCATATCAAGCATCTTTTCTGACCACAATGCTATGAGATTAGATATTAATTACAGGAAAGAAAATGTAAAAAACACAAAGACATGGAGGCTAAACAATACATTACTAAATAATCAAGAGACCACTGAAGAAATCAAAGAGGAAATCAAAAAAGACTTAGAGACAAATGACAATAAAAACACGATGATCCAAAACCTATGGGATGCAGCAAAAGAGTTCTAAGAGGGAAGTCTATAGCTATAAAAGCCTACCTCAAGAAATGAGAAAAATCTCAAATAAACAATCTAAGATTACACCTAAAGGAACTAGAGAAAGAAGAACAAACAAAACCCAAAGTTAGCAGAAGGAAAGAAATCATCAAGATCAGAGCAGAAACAAATGAAATAGAAACAAAGAAAACAATAGCAAAGATCAATAAAACTAAAAGCTGGTTCTTTGAGAAGATAAACAAAATTGATAAACCATTAGCCAGACTCATCAAGAAAAAGAGGGAGAGGACTCAAATCAATAAAATTAGAAATGAAAAAGGAGAAGTTACAACAGACACTGCAGAAATACAAAGCATCCTAGGGAGACAAAAGACCTGTATGCAGAAAACTATAAGACCCTGATGAAAGAAATTAAAGATGATACCAACAGATGGAGAAATATACCATGTACTTGGATTGGAAGAATCAATATTGGGAAAATGACTATACTACCCAAAGCAATCTATAGATTCAATGCAATCCCTATCAAACTACCAATGGCATTTTTTTACAGAACTAGAACAAAAAATCTTAAAATTTGTATGGAGACACAGAAGACCCCGAATAGCCAAAGCAGTCTTGAGGGAAAAAAATGGAGCTGGAGGAATAAGACTCCCTGACTTCAGACTATACTACAAAGCTACAGTAATCAAGACAATATGGTACTGGCACAAAAACAGAAATATAGATCAATGGAACAGGATAGAAAGCCCAGAGATAAACCCACGCACCTATGGTCAATTAATCTATGACAAAGGAGGCAGGAATGTACAGTGGAGAAAAGACAGTCTTTTCAGTAAGTGGTGCTGGGAAAACTGGACAGCTACATGTAAAAGAATGAAGTTAGAACACTCCCTAACACCACACACAAAAATAAACTCAAAATGGATTAGAGACCTAAATATAAGACTGGACACTATAGAACTCTTAGAGGGAAACACAGGAAGAACACTCTTTGACATAAATCACAGCAAGATATTTTTTGATCCATCTCCTAGAGTAATGGAAATAAAAACAAAAATAAACAAATGGGACCTAATGAAACATAAAAGCATTTGCACAGCAAAAGAAACCATAAACAAGACAAAAAGTCAACCCTCAGAATGGGAGAAAATATTTGCAAATGAATCATCAGAGAAAGGATTTATCTCCAAAATATATAAACAGCTCATGCAGCTCAATATTAAAAAAACAAACAACCCAATCCAAAAATGGGGGAAAGACCTACATAGACATTTCTCCAAAGAAGACATATAGATGGGCAAGAGGCACATGAAAAGCTGCTCAACATCACTAATTATTGGAGAAATGCAAATCAAAACTACAATGAAGTATCACCTCACATCGGTTAGAATGGGCATCATCAGAAAATCTACAAACAACAAGTGCTGGAGAGGGTGTGGAGAAAAGGGAACTCTCTTGCACTGCTGGTGGAAATGTAAATTGATGCAGCCACTATGGAGAACAGTATGGAGGTTCCTTAAAGAACTAAAAATAGATTTACCATATGAACCAGCAATCCCACTACTGGGCATATACCCAGAGAAAACCATAATTGAAAAAGACACATGCACCCCAATGTTCATTGCAGCACTATTTACAATAGCCAGGTCATGGAAGCAACCTAAATGCCCACCGACAGATGAATGGATAAAGAAGATGTGGTACATATATATGGAATATATATATGTAATGGAATGGAATATTACTCAGCCATAAAAAGAATGAAATTGGGTCATTTGTAGAGACATGGATGCATCTAGAAACTATCATACAGTGAAGGAAGTCAGAAAGAGAAAAACAAATATCGTATATTAACGCATATATGTGGAACCCAGTAAATGGTACAGATGAACTAGTTTGCAGAGCAGAAATTGAGACACAGATGTAGAGAACAAACGTATGGATGGCAAGGGGGAAAAGCTGTGGGGGTGGGGGTTGTGGTGTGATGAATTGGGAGATTGGGATTGACATGTATACACTGATGTGTATAAAATTGATGACTAATAAGAAAATAAATAAATAAATATTTTAAAATATAATAAAATAAATAAATATTTGGTAGAATTCATAAGTGAAGACTTCCAGTCCTGGGCTCTTCCTTGTGGAAATTTTTTGATTAGTAATTTAATCTCTTTGCTTGTTATAGGTCTATTCTTTCTATTCTTTATTTAGTTTTGGTAGTTTGCATCTTTCTAGGAGTTTGTCCATTTCATGCTCATTATCTAATTTATTGATGTACAGTTCATTGGCATACAACTGTTCATAGTATTCCTTCACAATTTATTTTATTTCTGCAAGGTCTGTAGCAATGTCCCCTCTTTCATTTCTGATTTTAGTAATTTAAGTGTTCTCTGATTTTTTTCTTGTCAATTAAGCTAAATGTTTGTCAATTTTTTGTTCCCTTCATGTAATCAACTTTTGATTTCACTGATCTTTCTCTATTATTTTTCTATTTTCTATCTCATTAATTTCTGCTTTAATCTTTATTATTTCTTTCCTTCTACTTGTTTTAGGTTTAATTGCTGTTCTTTTCCAGTGTCTTAATGTGGAAGGTTAGTTATTGACTTGAAATTTTAATTTAATTTTATTTTATCTTATCTTATCGGCCACGCCATGTAGCATGCAGGATCTTAGCTCCCAGAACAGGGATCAAACCCGTGCCCCCTCCAGCGGAAGCGTGGAGTCCTAACCAGTGGACCACCAGGGAATTCCTCATCTTTTTTAATATAGGTGTTTACAGCTGTACATTTCTCCCTAAAGATTGCTTTAGCTGCATTCCCTAAGCTTTGGCATGTTGTGACTTTATTTTCATTCATCTGAAAGTACTTTCTGAATTTTCTATGGTTTCTCTTTCACCCACTGGTCATTGAGGAAGTGTTTTATTTAATTTCCATGAATTTGTGACTTTCCAAAATTTCTTTCTGTTCTTGAATTCTAATTGTATTTTTTCCTTTTCTGTAATTGTGACATAAAAATCAAATGCAATTATCGAGTGCTTAATAACTCGGAAAAGAGAAGGACCTCTTAATGGGCCCCATGGTCCACAAGCAAAGCATTACTGAATGGGAGAATTTGGTTACCTGTGAAACTGGTGTCTGGGAATTCTCTTGTCCTCTGTAATGATCAAAGGGAGGGATGTTCAAATGATCAAAAGGTTTAGGTATGGAGGAAAAGAAGAAAACAGAAGTTTTAAATTCAAGACAAGACTCTGAAATGCTTTCTTTCTCCATTTGGGATGTTTCCTACTTTAGACAAATAAGTAAAGGCTTCAAAACTTTATTATTTAATTTAAATACAGTGAGGTTCTAGAATTTGGGTAGTATCGAAAAGAAGTTCTGGAATTCTTTCAACTAAATTTTTCCTCACCATTCACATACTACCTATTAGGCATATAATAGATCACTAATGCTATTCATTTTTCCCCTCAGGCACTTTTTCTGTACTTCACATGGACTGTGGGGCACCCCTCATCCCAAACCTCTGGCCACATGTTCAAGTATGTGGAAAGTGGGCCGAGCCTGAGAGATGGGAGCCCCACTCTAGAGATTCCTAGGCTCTTACTGCTGACCCGTGGGGACATACAACCCTAGGCCTTGCCCTCCCTACTGGTGAGGAGTCCTGAGTTGCAGGCTCCTGTTCTGAAACATGGGGCAGGCAGTACCATGGGTGGCTTCCTCCAGACTCCTACATTCAAGGCATGGTGAACAGAGGAGTGACAATTAGATTTACCTATTTTATTTTAGAGGAAAGCAGGAAAGAAAAGCTTTAAGTTTCATACCAGCTAGAAATGGATTAAACAATGGTATCTTTTCAGATTTTGAGTCCCTTAAGAGCCACATGTTACAGGCTTCAACCTTAAGTCAGGAGCACATACACACACAGACCATGCTTTCATAAAAACATGAGGGATTCCATTTGGTTTTAACCTAAAATAAGGCAAACTGGTTAAAATAATTGAGCAAAGAGGACAAATTTAAAATCCAAATACACTTGCTTGCAGACAACTATTCAATTCAATTCAATTGCCAGTAAGATATTGAATATTCTTTTTTGAATCACCCTAAATCCATGTACAGTACAGTATAT
The DNA here is from genome assembly GCF_025265405.1 of Mesoplodon densirostris. NCBI lineage: Eukaryota > Metazoa > Chordata > Mammalia > Artiodactyla > Ziphiidae > Mesoplodon > Mesoplodon densirostris. The sequence goes on from NC_082664.1 coordinate 108,707,204, forward strand.
ACTGCCTAGGAAGAAGTTCAAATCATAAATATGATAGGGAAATATCTAATAGCTCAGAAAGGCCTTTTCAAGTAGCCAATAAGCTCTACAAGACTGCAAAATATTAAATCTGGTGAAGCATGAGCTATGTGTTCCAGAATGAGTCCATCTCCCTGTCATAGCCCCCCTCCTTGCTCCAGGACAAACTGGAACTGGGTCTCAAGGAGCTAGCACACAAGGCTACTCTCTAGATGCCAGATGATGGCAGGGCCACTTCCCTGCAGACTGTAGTCAGCTAGGTGAAGGCTGCTGGCCAGAGTCATGACAGCTGATCTGATCTGTGATTTCTTCCTCTCCTGCCAATGTCAGGTCCAGGTTTGCCAATATGTTTGTGTTGCTGTACAAGATGCTGGAGAGAGGCCATCTGCCCTGTGTGTCAGATTCCAGACTCCACATGGTTATGGCAGGGTTTGAGAGAAGTATCCACAGAGTGAGGGGCAGGACTAGAATAAAGAGGTGTTAATGGTGTGAGTTGGGAAGGTAAAGGGAACTGTCGGGAACTCAGTGGAAAAAGAGGGTTGAAGAAAATTACAGGGAGAATCAGGGGAAATAAAGAAAAACAAGGGAAAAAGACAACCATCTCTGTTTTTTTAAAGGTCAAAGAGTAAAAATCATATAGAAAGGCTCTTTCACCTTGCCAGGTTCAACAGCGTGCTGCATTTTTGCTTTTTAAATAAAGTTTACACCATTGGGTTCTGGGCTCTTCTTCCAGCTGACAGGCTCTGTCTTCCAATCATGCCCACCCCCAACCCCCTGAAGCACCCATTTTTTCTCCGGACCCCACACTTCTCCAAACCCCACCCCCTGACCCAAGTTCAGTTTCCACTTACGGATTACATCTCTCTCTGATTGTCTAGCACTCATTTTCTAAGATCAATCTCTTTACTCTTCTTCACTTACTAGCCTAAATCCATATTACTCTATAGTTTTAAGAAAGACTCATGACAACTAGATCATGCTATGCAATAACTCAAGTTTTACTGTCCAAATATGTTTGTGTGTGTATATATATATAAAATATCTGTACATATATATATATATATACATATATGTATATTGTGTATGTATGTGTGTGTATATAAATAAATAAAACTGGCATTTGCAAGAGCTTTAAAATCTATCAGATTGCACGTTTCTTTAGCCAAACAATAAATACTCTTTGATGAGTCATGACACTTCACTTCACTTTAAGAAACAGTACAGGGCTTCCCTGGTGGCGCAGTGGTTGGGAGTCCGCCTGCCGATGCAGGGGACGCGGGTTCGTGCCCCGATCCCGGAGGATCCCACATGCCGCGGAGCGGCTGGGCCCGCGAGCCATGGCCGCGGAGCCTGTGTGTCCGGAGCCTGTGCTCCGCAACGGGAGAGGCCACAGCAGTGAGAGGCCCGCGTACAGCAAAAAAAAAAAAAAAAAAAAAGAAACAGTACAAAGTCAGATGGTTCAAAATAAACGAATAAACAAACCAACAAATAAAACCAGACTACAGTAGGCATCCAGGCATTTCTTTTCTAGGCTCTGAGGCAAATTCCAGGTGCTGTCTTCTCTTTTATCAATTTTATTTTCTCCTCTGCTTTTGGAAATTCCGTTCATTCTTTAAGTCTGATCCACATGATTTTACAGAGTTGGGAAGGGGATGAGAGGGCGTGGGACAGAAAGGAGAGTGGTGGGAGGGAGAAACCTAGTATTTATCAAGTTACCTGAGAGTAAAGACCTTGCCTGTCTTTCTCACCTCTAAATACCCTGGTACCGAGAACAAGGTCTAGTGAATGAGAAGATGCTCAATAAACACGTGTTGAATAAACGAAATTACTGACTCTGTACTGTGTGCTGAGGGCCATGCTGGATAGTTTTAAAAACAGTACTGAATAATTGGTCAATAAAAAGTAACTCAGTATAACAATATGCCCTCCTTTGTATAATAAGAGAATGCATTCCCTGAGGTGGTACCTTCAGAGCTTGGGCTCATGCTGAGGCTGTGATCCCAACATCTCAGTGGGCAAAACCAGGGTAGATAATAACTTAAGGCAGTGCCAGCAAACTATCACTCATGCGCCAAGTCTGGCCTGCAGATTGTACAGCCCAGGAGCTAAGAATGGTTTTCACATGTTTAAAAGGATTATGAAACAAAACGAAAAATAGACAGCAGAGATTGAATATGGCCTACAAAGCAAAAATATTTACTATCTAGCCCTTTACAGTAAAAGTTTGCTGACCCTTGTTCTAAGGAGACACTAAGAATGTGCTTCTGAAGTTAGTTATAATCTAAAGTGTGCTTGGCTTGGACTTGTGTTCAAACATGGCGAGACTGCAGGCCTGGGCTCTGTGAGCACTCTGGAGCCACACACACAAGCTCGATGTTCTTTGTCCAAGCTTAGAGCAGCTCCATGGCACCAATAATGTAGAGTCTGCACCTTTGTTAACTCTTGCTTGTTCATGTGACTCTTTTGTAGGTGTTTTTCTACATGATTTTCTGGTTAGTTTTGCAGTGCAACAAAGTCTTCTCCTAGAAAATCTATGGGTGGCAAAATCACCAACCCACTTGGTGTAATGATTAGAGGGCTTTGTTATGGAGCTTTGAATTCATCTGGCTCTAGCTGAAGTACTCAAGATGTGACCTCTCTTCCGTCTTTTATTAACTCTGGGTAATTTTTGGTTGTTTTTAATTCATTGATGATTTTCTGGTCCATTCTTCCTCTCCTCTCCTTCTGTGATTCCAATTATACTTATTTAAAATGGCTGATATTTTCCCACAGGTAAATTATTAACCATCTTTTCTTTCCATTTTCCAGATTGGATAATTTCTATTCTTTGGTCTTCAGGTTTATTGATCTTTTTTTCATCATCTCCAATCTGCTGTTAGACCCATCAAGTGATTTTTTTAAAATTTCAGATACTGTATTTTCTAGTCCTAAAATTTGGTTCTTTTTCAGTGTCTCCTTTTTGCTGCTAAGATTTCATATGTGTTCATTGATTATGATATTTTTCCTTATGTCTTTGAGCATAATTACAATAGCTGCTTTGAAATTCTTGTCTGCTAATACCAACATACATGTCATTTTGGAGTCAGTTTCCATTAATTGCCTTCTCTCATGAGTATGGGTCACATTTTTCTGTTTCTTTGTATGTCTAGTAATTTTGAATTGTATCCTGAACACTGTACATGTTATGTTAATCTATAGAAGTGCTGTTCAATATTAATAAAACATGAACCACATATGTAATTTTAATTTTCTACTATCCATATTTAAAAAGTAAAAGAAACAGGTGATTTTAACATATTAATAAATTTTAATAATATATTGTATTTGACCCAATGTATTCAAAATGTAATTATTTCAACATGTAATCAATATTAAAAATTATTAAGATATTTTACAATATCTTTCCATACTAAATCTTTGAAGTCTGGTATGTATTTTACATTTATAACACATCTTGATTTGGACTAGCTAGTGGTTACCATATTGATCAGCACAGCTCTAGAGTATCATTCTAGGAGAATACTGAGGTTTGGTCCAATAGGAGCTACTCCATCGTTATGGGAAGCAGAATCATTGACTGACAGTTTTTAAACTTTATTCCTTGGTGTTTCACAGACGTCCTATGGGCCTACTGTGAGATGAAGGGAACGCCGAGTACACTGGGCTACTCTTCCCCATTATATATGCATCTCAATTCAATCAGAGCAACTCTGATTTCATGTTTCATATATTTCATTTCTGTGCATAATTTAAAAATATTTTGACACTAAAACAATATGAAAACATAAATGACTGTAAAATATGATTCTTGAATGGGTCCCTAGGATCTTTCTTGCTCAATCATGCCCTTGAACCCATGCTGACCTCTCCTCTTCTAGAGTCACTTCTTCTCTTTTCTAATCATATCACAAGAGCCAGCTCTCTCTGCTTTCAGGAAAAGCGACTGTGGTTTTTCTGATATTTAAGTCTTCACGCTTGCAAGTCCTTCCTTCTTTGACCCCACATGTGTGTGATTGATTGACTGATGGATAGATTGATCAATCAACTGATAGGTTTGCTGGATGGCTGTTCACACCCAGCATGCTCAGGACTTGCAGAAGTGAGCTGTTCCTCATGGCCATCAGCGTTAGGGTAGGATTTCATTCTTAATTTTAAAAGGACCACATAAAACCAATGAAACAAGTCTCGCCTCACTTTCCTTCCTGTCTTCCCGCTTTCATTCATACACATTTTACCAGTCTGACAAAGAAAAGAGGGTCAGCCCGAAAACTAAATGCTTTGTGAAACCTTTTCACCAGGCAAGTGGTACGGATCAAGCTTAAGAAACCCAAAAAACTGCCAGGTTAAAAGTCCAGCCTCTTTGCAAAAGCTAAACATGCCTAACCTGATGCACAGAACCACAAAACAAAAACCATGCACCTCAACCTAGAGCAGAACGGGAGGCCAGTGGTGATATTACATAATATAACAGAGTCAGATGCAAAGTTACATAATATAACAGAGTCAGACGCAAAGACCCATTAACGTGGAAATAAGGAGGCTTAACTGATGAACACATTTCACACAATTCTTCTCAGCTGACAACCCAAGAGAATTCACTTCAGAGCACACAAGTACATGGCCATGAAAGCTAGGGTTGGAAACAGAAGTTCTGATGGATCCCAAACAATAAATAACTTACTGACATTAATTTCAGCCACTGAAATAGACCAATCAAAAACACTAACCTATGTACACCTACTCACGGGTGCTCATACTATGACACTGATTTCCTTTTTCTCCAAGACACGGTAATTTGCAGGAGGAGTTGACATGTACCAGTTGAAAGTGTGCGGGATGGCTATTTCTTTTTTCACAAGATGATATTAATGGCCCCCTATGAGATGCCTTCCAGTGAGGACTGTACACTTCTATCAAAGTTCTGGTTTAGTAGCCAGATATTCAGTATTTTGAGCAAGCAGAAATCACTCAGCAACAACAATGGAACACAGACCAAGACTGTGGTATTAACTGTGCATCACCGTCCCCCATTCATGGGCATTGCTGTTTTACCCTGGAGGCTCCAAGCTTGAGAACACAGCTCCTTACCGTGACTGGCATGGGTGCAAGTTGCACCTTCGGATCTGGGGCTCCGGACGGCTGGCTTGAGGGCAGTCACTGTCGTTCACCAGAGTAGTGGTCTTGTTAACAATCCGTGTGCAGGACACAATGGTTCTGCGTTCCCCTGGAAACCAAACCACACAGAAGTGAGAAGTCGTGGTACACACACCTGGTAAGGCCATTCATTCACCTTATGGAGGAGTGTTCAGGTGCATGTTTTGATCAGTTTGTCATTTAAAGTGACTATTGTAATGCCTTGTTGTTTGTCAGAGAGGGAGAACCATAATCTTTGGAATGAGGGTGTGTGAGACATGGCAGGGGCAGCATGGGGCAGGAGAAACATTCCAGAACAGGATCAGAAAGAAGCAACACTTCAGATCAGCCATGTCCTTGGAAAGCTTGGGGTTCATTGAGGTCAAAGTTGTGATTTGGGTCTTTAGTTTCCAACAAAGACTGCCAATCTCTGTATCTGTTCATTTGATGTTTAAAGTCTATGGAGATCTGGTCTTGATTAAACAACTGTATTATCAGCCCTCACCAGACATGATGGCTACTTATTACAGAACTCCTACTTGCTGGAGAGAAGTGAGGAACAGGAAGGCTAGTCTGAAGGACACAGACCCAACCTGAGAATTTGTCTCTCCGTCAACTGCTGCTCGTGCCTAAGCCTCACGTGCTCTTGGGAAGCTTCACTAACAGGTCACCCCAGCTGGATGTAGTCATTGTTCTGGGTGTTCCCAAAGCACCGTGCACACTAGTTGGCCATGACTTTGTTAGGAGTGGGGGCGAATGATTGGGAGCTAGAAGGGCGGCCTTTGAAGCCAGGCTGTCTGGGTTCAGACTTGGCTTACTCACTAGCACAGTGAGCATAGGATTGCTACTTAGTCCTCACGTTTCTGTGCCTTGGTTTCCTCCACTGGACTGACTCGCTTAACTTCCCTATGCCTTAGGGTGCTTTAGGGATGGTTAAAATGAATTGATACATATAAAATGCTTAGAACAGAACCTGGCAGGGGTCAACACTTCATGTTAGCTATATTCCTATTGTTATTATTTGGGAAGTGTCATAATAAAAGATTAACAGGAAGTCAAGCATGACTATATGGATCCCACACTCCTCAATCAATCTGTCTCCTGGGGAAGTTGTCATGGAGAAATGACTCGAAATTATGGAGCCCTCAACTTGTGTAAGCAGAGAAAGCACGGAGCCGCCTCAAGCCAGATTTCTGTTTGGACTGCAGGTCAGGGAGCCATAAACGGATGCCAGTAGTGACAGCAGCAGAACAGTACCCCCTTGCCCCCCAGCCAACGGAGCCTGCTGACTCTTCCACTTGGGCCACGCTTAGTTTTTAGCAAGCTGCCCCAGTGGAAAAGTTCGGTGCCAGCAGCTCCGCAGGACTGAGTGTCGGTGAGGCCGTGCCCAGGTCCCACCTGCCAGCCCACCCTCTGGGTTGGCATTCCAGAGTCCAGGTCAACCTTCTGTTCTAACTCTGTGTCCATCAAAAATTCACCCATCCTGCATCCATCCCCCATCACCCTTCTGTGTGTCCCATCAGGGTGACAGAGTACGCTGTACTAAGGGGGCTGCTGGCTAAGAGTTCAGAATGCTTCCAACCGCTCCTCCTAAACAACACAGTAATGACTACGATGCCTTTTGTTCATATTGATTTTTGCAGTATTTGAGTCTCCTCCCTGCAGTGGGCACGAAGGCTGATCAGTATAGAGAGAGTAAATCATCTGCTAATATATGGAGGCAAATCATGAAGCCAGGACTCAGGCTCTGAACGTTTCACTGGAGTTGGAGGACGTTTTCTTTCCATTGTATTACTGTTGGTTCCATTGGTTTCCCTGTATTTCCATTGGTCACTGGGGCAAAAAGGAAAGGGTATTTGAGGGTCAGAAGCATCTTCCAGCGCCCCTCTACCAAACAGCAACAGATGGAAGTCTGTTCTGTTCATTCCCAGGGTCACCTGTCACACTTGCGACACAACCATACATCAGCCAAACCTCCCCTCGGATCAGCATCCAAGGGCCCCATGCCATAGGCAAAGCTGGGCACAACTCCAGCATGGAGGAGTTTGGAAGACTCTGCCCAAGTGTTTTGCAGAGAGGTTTGCAGTGGGACGTGGTTACATTCCATGGAAATACAGGTTATGTGGCCAGCCTTTCCCAGGCTCTGTGCACCCACCACGGAGTGCCCTGAATCCACTTCTCTGTTCGACAAAAACCCACAGCCCACGAGCCCGTGACCCTACTGCTCACCTCCTCCGCACTGCACACTGCAACCTTCCCAGCTGCTGTGGGTCCAGATGAACAAGGAGTCCTGCGGTTTTTCTGGTTCACTTTGATTTTCAGCAGTGTAGTTTACGGGAATGGTGTATTCGTAATGAATTCCATAATTTTGGTCATGAAATAACAACACCTGGATCAGCAGCAAAATAAAAGGCCATTTTGAAATAAAGCGAAAGCTCCCAGGATTGCTGAACTTGCAAGCCAAGCCGTGCTGTGGCTGTCTCCCTACCAGGGGTAACCTGTTCTTTTCAGGGTTTCAAAACAGGTTCATTCCAGGGGCACACCTTTATTTCAGTCTTGGGTTCCCTAGATACTCAAATTCAGGGCAGAAGCCTATGTAAACCATCGGCAGGGAGTTCTACTCTTTTCCACTGGAGAGAGGACTGGTTTAGACGAGGGATTTGGGGATTAGCAAATCTGTGGGCCCTAACTGCACTTTACGTGGAGAGCTGCTCCAGGCAGAGCAAAGTACCCGTTCCCACAGTCACCCACGAAGCTGCCCTTACAGGGAGAGAGACACAAACATACTGCTTTTCCTAAACAGGCATCTGAACAAGTAGGGTTATTCTACTTCTTTGAAAATGAACACCACTCTTCACACCCCGAGCACCAGTCACTGCTATGTGTAAGGCAGGCTCAAGGGTAGACACAGCTCCCTGCAGGGGAACCTTGGGGATGCCTGTCAGGGATGTAGGAGCCCTCCTGCTGCCATGGGAGCTAGGATGATGACGATGCCCACGGGGTGGCACAGCCTGGCACAGGGCTTAAAGCTGGGAGTGAGGGGAGGGGAGCCATCATCGTGCAGCTTGGGGACCCCTGGTTCTGAAATCCTGGTAAGTGGGAACTGGAAGGGCCTGCTCTTTGTTTGGTAATGCATGTTTCTAGCCCTGTAGAGAGAGAGGTGCTCTACTGGCTTTATTTCTCTACGTGTATGTAATGGTGCAAAAGCAGCACTCTTGTGGGAGCTTCAAGTGGCCTGGGTGTGGGTGGTATGTCCTCAGGCTACGCTTGGAAAAAGGGGGCAGTCCTGGGTCTAAGCAGCTAGCAGCTTCACTTCCAGCCCGGGGTCTGGGAGAGCCGGCCCGCAGGAGCTGGAGGCAGAGGGTGCTCCACCTGACCTGGAGAGGCCAGGTGGACGGTGTGCTGGACGACAGGAGCCGTCCTCCCTCCCAAGCATCTCCCAGCCCTCCAAGGGCTGTAGTTGCAGGCGGGGTGGGGTGGGGTGCTAAGAGCAGCCCGAACTGAATAAACATCCACTTCTCCAAGAAAGAGACTTGCAGTAATGCATTTGGAAAAATGCCTCCAGTTTAAAAAAAAAAAAAAATGGCTTTAAAAGAGATCTTTATTATCTCAGTATGGGAATAAGACTGGTGAATTGAGAATCCATATGAAACCAATTTCATGCAATTTTGTAGCCACGTATAATTTGTATGCGTGTGCATAACTGCTTTCAAATGCAGGTCCCCGTGGCTCTACGGGCGCTCCTGACCCTGCAAGCAATGTGCACACCTCAGTTAGGGGACAACGGATTTCCCTTCAGAGGCATATGGGCTCCTCTCGTTTCTAGGTTTAAAAACTGGTAGTAACAATTATATTTCAAGAGAGAAAAGTGATTAATGTTCAAGAGGGCAGGAACTTCAGCTGTGGTAGTTATTGCTTTCCCAGAGTTTTGTTTATTATGGTCTGAATGAATCCAGGCTGTGCATTTGCTTTAATGGGCTGACAATTCACTCACGGTTTATGAAAGCTTTTGGGAAAGAAAGGAAATAGGCCCATCTTGGTGTTTGCTAGAAAAGCAAATTCACATGCTAAAGGTGACGCTGCTATCTTGGGTTTTGTCTTGTCTTTTACTTCCTCTTTTAGTCCCTCTGAATGACTGCTTTTAACTCAGGACAGGAGGATTTGTTCCAATGACTTAGATTAGGAAACAATCTAATCACAGAGAAATGACTTAGGTACCGGTTCTTAGGTCCCAGAAATCAACTTGCAAGTACATACCTGCAGTAGATTTAGTGTGTGGAGTGTTGCACTGATAGATTTCTGGACAGTTTATGTCATCTGTGGAAACTGGCTCCCCTTACTCTTATCAGAAATTGTAACAGGGTTAGGGCCATTGTGGGTGACATCTCTGCTCACACGCAGAGCTGGTCTCCTCAGGAGAGTCCCTGGGAAGTGGCCTGGGAATCTCTTGGGTGTCACCTAATCTTGAACAGCTGCAGGTTGCCCGTGACCACAAATTAATGGGGAGATAAGAACTTCCAAGTAGAGACTTTGGCAGGCATGGGGGACAAAATGTGCTTTGATTGCAGACACACAAGCTGTCACAACTCCCATTCTTTGGAAGGAGACATGGAATCAATAATTACAAGCTATGGGGCCTCCCTGGTGGCGCAGTGGTTGAGAGTCCGCCTGCCGATGCAGGGGATACGGGTTCGTGCCCTGGTCTGGGAGGATCCCACATGCCGTGGAGCGGCTGGGCCCGTGAGCCATGGCCGCTGGGCCTGCGCGTCCGGAGCCTGTGCTCCGCAACGGGAGAGGCCACAACAGTGAGAGGCCCGCGTACCGCAAAAAAAAAAAAAAAAAAAAAAAAATTACAAGCTATGAAAAGTTAGTCACGAGAAGTCCTGAACCCTGAGAAGGCAAAGGTGGCATTCCTGTCCCTGGAGATCTTTCATATTCTTAAAAGGCAGCATAACTGGATGTTTCAGTGGTTTGCATGGGGTCCTCCCTGAGACAACACACAAGAGCAGAGTGCCCTGATCTGGCCTGATTGCACGATTTCTCGAGACCACCTGGGGAGTAAATAGGCCAGTAGAAGCTGGCTCTCCCTCAATTCCTGAATCCTTGTTGCAAGCAGAGTCTGGAAAACCTGAGTGGTTTTGGTTTGGAAACAGAGTCAACAGTTCATTTCCAAAAGGTAGTTTCCGATGTGGATATGCAAATTGTGGGGCAAATCTAAGCCATCTGATATTAAAACATAGACTGTGAGTGGGGCTATCTGCTTAATAATGCCAAGTCTCCCTGGCAGCCACATGGCTAAGCATTTCCTTCCTGGAGGTGGTTCCTTTTGGAAAAGATGGGAGTTCTGCCAGTAAAGAGCTAGGGCAAAATTTTGAGAGGGCAGAATTTTGAAGCACGTGGCAAAGGGATTAGATAAGAAAAGACCAAGAGAGAGACTTGAGCAGCAGGTGGCCAGGTAAACCACCAGGAACCAGGTGCACCTCCTGCCCACAGGGTCTCAGGGAAGAAGTCAACTGGTAGACCTCTTGGAGCCGGCGGTCTCAAGACAAATGCAAAAGCACGGCAAATTACCATCAAATGCAGAGGCATTTTGGTTGGTCCCTTGGCGGAAATTTTCTCCCACAGGCCCCTTCTAACATAGCGGACGGTCGTGCCTGCAATCTGGAACTCTCCGGGGAGCTCTATCTTCCAGTCACTGTTGATGGATCTCTTGCTGGAGTCTTTGAGAGCTAGAAAGAAAATGGAACACCATGGAATCGGGGGAGTCAGTCTGTCTTTGAAAGGAGTCAGGGTGTCCTGAGCGGTGGGTTGGAGGTCTCACTCTCTACCTCCACGGGGGAGAAGAGGGAGGCCTGCAGTGAGAGAAAGGGAGCTTTCTTTGAGAACAGAAGCCTGGCTCACAGGGAGAGAACAGCTCCTGACCCCAGGACCCTCCGAGAGAGAGTTGTCGTGACTCCTGCACCTCTGAGCATGGGCCGCTGTCTCAGAATCAGCTCACTCGGTGGGGGGTGCAGGGAGGAGCACCAGAGAATGGAGACAGCCACAGCCCAATCACATTTCACGAGATTAACAGAATAGGGGGTTTTCCGCCGGATGAATCGATTCTATTTTAACGTGTCCAAGGCTACAATACAGGATTTGTAGCTTTAGCAAAATTCATCCTTCATTTTACTCTTACCTACCTGGGGCTTTTTAGAGGGCAGCCTAACTCCAATGCCCCTCAAGGATTTGATAGCCCTAGATTAGTAAAGCAGATGCTCCTTCAAGAAACAAGTGTCATTCTACCAAACACGAAGAGTCTGGAAGCCTGAGCTGCCTACAGGCGTGGCAGTAACAGTGAGCCGATGTCTTGTGGGTGGTGGGGGCCCTCCCACCCTCAGCTTTGTGGCCTTTGCTGGGTTCACACTTTGCTCTCTCACACTCCATACAAAGTGTGTTGGAACTGACAAGGAATCGACATCTTGCTGATTGGCCATAGCAAAGATTTGGTTTTCCACACAAGCTATGTATTTATTATTATCTGAGTGCTCACCAGTGACTTTCTTTGTTGTTTCCTCACTTAGGTTTTAGAGTCATGTGGTTCTCATGAGGGAGCATTCTGCAGTGAAATTCTGTTTTTTTGTGCTGTTTTGTTATTTAGGAAAGAAAGAAATAACTAGAACCTACTCTGGCATTTTGGAGGAGGTGGCAAATGAAAATGGGTGACAGTAAGTCTTGATGTCAGTCAAAAAATAAAACTTTCCGTGCACCCCAAGTCCAATGCCATGCTCTCTGCCAGTGCAGCTAGAGTCCCCTGAGAACCAGATGCTCTCAATCACCTTGGGACCCTGCTCAACCCACAATCAGCGAAATCAGGTGCTATCCCATTCCCTACTCTCTGCTTATGAGGCCAGAAGTATTAATAAAATGCCCACATTTAATACTGATTTTGGATAATGAGACTTGAAACCCAAAAGTGGTTTCGGTTAACCCTGAGTCCATGAGCCCCTGGCTGGGTTAGGACCCGGTGGGTCCAGTCCTGGTCAGGCCACAAGCAGCTGAGGGATGCTGGCCTCCGCTTCCTTGTCTGCAGGACACAATTGTCCCAGCAGGCTCTCCTGGCCCCTAAGGGGGAGGTGCATGTTCAGGACTCTGTGCTTACAGGAACCGCCAAGAGAAACCGAGGGACCTGGGAAGGGCTGCTTTCCAGCAGGATGGCTTCCAGGAGGGGGTTCATACTCAGGGTGGCTGCCCAGTGAGTGGCTGGGGATTTACAGGACTCCAGGGAAGTCTTCGAAAAGAGAAAGCTCTACCACTTAGAATCGAATGCTTCCCTTCAAGAAATTCTACCTACTATCGAGATTTCCTGGCTACTGGAAGGAAGCGAGACTGTTGGCATACTCACAATTTCTGTGCCTTTTTCTCTTCCTCAGCCACTGCCTGCAAGTCCCCATTTAAGGGGCACATTCTCTGGTTTAGCTCCTCCATATGCTTTTACCCATTTAACTTTCCCAACAACTCTCTAAGGTAAAGGATTATTTCCCTCTTTTCACAGATGTGGAAATGGGGGCACAGAGAGGTTAAGTAACCTGCCTAAAGTCATACAGCTATTACACTGTCATGTGGAGATCTGAACCTAAACAGACCAAGCTCCCACATTCTTTAGGTTATAGCATCAGTCTAGAGTTTTATGACAGACACTGAAATGTGCAAATGTCATATCCTCAAAGAGAACAAATTCCAAGCTCAAATTGCTGTGGGGGGGGGGTTCTCACGTTCTACATACCCTCATAAAAATAACTAAACTTACGGTTTTCCACAGCTTCCAGTGAACTAATAACTTAAAAGTATGTTTGGTCATGTTAGCTACACGGGTATCTAGGCTAAGGCTGTATGAGTGTTCATTGTTCTTTCAATTTCTCTGAAGGTTTGGAAAATTGTTTCTTGCACATGCATATGTAAATTTGGTTTTCAGAATCAGTACGGGCTGGTGGGAAGTAGCAGACAGACAAATGAGGGAACAGAAACCTTTAAGAAAAGCCTCAGTAGGGGCTTCCCTGGTGGCGCAGTGGTTAAGAATCCGCCTGCCAATGCAGGGGACACGGGTTCAAGCCCTGGTCTGGGAAGGTCCCACATGCCGCAGAGCAACTAAGCCCGTGCGCCACAACTACTGAGCCTGCGCTTTAGAGCCTGCAAGACACAACTACTGAAGCCTGTGAGCCTAGAGTCCGTGCTCTGCAACAAGAGAGGCCACCACAATAAGAAGCCCGCACACCACAACGAAGAGTAGCCCCTGCTCACCGCAACTAGAGAAAGCCCGCGCACAGCAATGAAGACCCAACACAGCCAAAAATAAATAAATTAAATAAAAAAAAGAAAAGCCTCAGTAAAAACAAGTCAGGGAAGCACAGGGAACAGCCGACACGTCCCTACACCAATCCCTCACCTTTTTCTGAGGGCCTTGTAGCTGGCGATGGAGGCATAGCTCCTGCCCTTGGGAGCTCAATGTTTGAAAGGGAGATTGGTGAGAAGACAGATAAACACGATACACTTCCAGAAGCTCAGTGACAGAGGCCAGTCTGGGGCCTGTGCACGCTCGTGTGGGCAGAGATTGGGGCACGTGGGGAAGGCCTTCTGAAGGAGGACACCTGAGCTGAGACTGCAAGAAAAGCAGGGAGAAGGGGTGGCCTGGAGCGTGTGGGCAGCTCGGGCTGTTACTCCTTGCCTCCTTGTTAAGCTCAGTTTCTGTGTAGGGTGGTGGAGGGAGAAAGGTACCCTGCCCCATGTGGAGAAGCAAGTGGAAGGTGAAGGAATATTGGAAGTCTCATTGGGAAGAGGAGGTGACAGAGAGGGGCTATGGAGGTGGAGAAGGAAAGAGAAGGCTCACTGTCATTGTCATTGGGGTGGGGACACGAGCATGTTGAGAACCCTTGAAACCGAGAATCAGAGAGATGAGCAGAATGAGTTTCTGTAAAGCTGTCTGCTGACCCCCATCATGCTGGGGTCACCCCACAGAACCCATTTCCCACACAGAGACCAGGGGCACATTGGGGAGGCCCTCTCCTCCTGTCTCAGCCCACGCGTGTGCCCCAGTCGACTCCTGCGTTCAGTGCCCTGGGCTGGGACCTGGCCTGGGCCCTGGCCTTGTTCTGTCTTAGGGCTTCTGTGAGCATCTAGTGTGTTGCTGCCTGCCATTTCTCTCTCCTTCTGCAAGTAACAACGCCCAGAGGAGCTTTTGGGGATGTGTTCTTCCCCCAGTCACGTGGGGCTGACCCCAAACTCCACCCCAGCTCCAGGAGTGTGTCCATCACCTAACCCTGGAAGGTAAGATTCAATTCTAAGACTTTCATTCACCTTGGGAAGAAGATTTCTTTCCACAGGTTGCCCAGAGACTTGATATAAGTCTTGCCAGTACGTGGCAAGAGGTCCCTAGATTAAAGTCAACTGAGAAAGGACAGCAGTGCCAGGACAGAGACTCTATTTCCCATGATATCATCTTAAGCCCCTGGATCCAGCAGTGTCTGAAGCCAATAACACAGAAACTGAGAACTGGGTTTGGCTTTCACATGTCACATTTGGAGGTTGGTTTTTAAAAACTACTAACCATGATGGGGGCAGGGCAGGTTGAGAAAGAAAATCACTAGTATGGATTCCTAGAAATCATGCTAGGATCCTCACTAACGTAGCTTCGTACCCCCTGAGATTCAGAAGGCCCGGTATACTCTATCCAGGCTCTCCTGGGCCCTGCTCCTGTCCGGCGCTTTGTTCAGGATGCGGCGGCTCTTTCTCATTTGGCCTTGTTTCCAAGGTGCTCTAAAAGGACTTTATTGGATTATAAACGGAAAACCACCCTGCCTCTGTGCCAAAAGTCAAACACCTGTGAGGTCAAGAGCGGGAAGGACTGGAAAAAGTGCAGGAGGGCACACCTGGGGCCGATTATAAACCCGTCCACAGAAACGCCACGCAGAGGTGTGGGGGCCGCCTGGGGAAGCCCCACTTCTGCTGGCAGAGGCACCTGCCATAGGTGACACAGGGGACAGACAAAGACCCCGCTGGGCCTGGTGGCGTGCCACCCTCTCACCACCAGGGGAGTGTCCTGCTTGGCAGTAGGGGTTGGGGGAGGTGATACTTCAGGAGGCGGCCTGCAGGGTGGGCGAGGGAGGCCGTGGAGGAGTGAGTATGGTCAGAGAAGGGGGGAGGGCAAGTGAGAGAGGCAGGCAGTGGCTCACCGGCTCTTCCAGAAAAGGCCAGCAGCAGGATGGGGAGGAACATGCCAGACAGTGCAGTGCTGGTGGCAGGCTCTCTGGGGAAAGCAGTCGAGATTTATAGTGCTTGTCACTATGCAAGGTGTAAATGTGCCCACATGACAGGTTGCAAGTTATCCACGTGAGCTCTGTGACGGCAGAGATGGGAAGAGATGCGAACCGTGACCTCTCCCATCCACATACCGCTGCTGGGAACTCCCAGGACTTCTGAAGTCACCTGTCTTTGCTTTGGAGGTCCTGGCCTGGGGCTGCCGAACTGGCAAAATCTCATACTGTCACAGCCTCAGGGTATGTGTGTGGTCGGGGTCGGGGCTCTCATGGTTCCAGAAAGCATCCACTTCGCTTGTCCAAGCTCTGCGGCCGCCATCTGCAAGGCGGCTGCAAACTTCCAGGCACCACAGTCTCAGCTTTACAACTGCCACTTGACCCCTCGTCTGAAAGCCGGTGCCCCTTCCTCAGGACAGTGTGATCGTGATGACACCCCTCCATGCATTTTGCAGTGGGATGAAAACTCAGAGGCAGAATTCTAAGTAGCAGGCCAGCAGTTCCAAGAATCATGGGGATCGCTGCAAACCTGTTGACTCTGGGGTGAGTCATTTAGTCAGCAGGATTCAAAATTTGCAGGTTGCCATGGTCCATGCTGAGGAATCAGAACTTCCTGCTAAAATTGGAGTTTGTACCTGACATCCTTTCCAAAGGGTAAGACTGCAGCCTCAGAAGGTCTGTTGGAACATCAAGATCTGAACATCACTGACAGTGAATTGATAGGTTCAATGCGGGGTCTGATGAGAGAACCAGCTTGTGGGGCCGTGTCAGCCCCAAAGAGAGAGTGTGCAGGTCTCTCCTGGCCCATCTGTAACGGCCTCCACCCCGGAGCAAGCTTCACAGAGCAGGGTCTGTGAGAGCCGGGGAGGCTGAAGCTCCGGGGCCCCTCTCGTGCACCAGTCCTTTCCAAGGCCCTATACGTAGTGTATTCTTTCCCTTAAAGAAGGCCTCCCAAATTAAATAAGTTTTGGGCCCCAGAAATTCCCGTTCCTCTCGATCCTTTGGCATCAATGGTATGTGCAAGCCCCCTTTGTCTGTAAGCATTTTGAGATTAGTTTATATTTGAAATTAGAATTTTTAGGCCTAGAAACTCAACAGGGACCATTAAGATGATTACAAATGCTCTGCTTTGATAGGGAAATATAAAGTTAAGAACAAAGGGAATTCCTGAGTGACTTGATTCTATCTATAATGTCTGTAGTTCTGATTTGCTGGGGAGGATATTTTCACTTGCTGATCCTGCCTCAGTCAGAGGTTGGGTGTTTTAAACCCTGTCACAAATATAGCAGCACTTGCTTTTGTATGTGTTGCTCAGAAGCCTCTCAACAGCTGGAGAGACTTCTGCAGGGATGAAGATGGCACACGCTCTCCCTTGCTACCACAGCAGAACCAAACCTCCTCAATGGCCTGGAATGTGAGGTCATATGGTGACCGTCTGTTTCCCTCAGGGCCCTTCTATCTCTCTGTGGACATTTATACAATGTCCCTGTAGTTCCGGGCACTGTGAGAGATCCTGAGCCTTTCCAGGGAGCAGGGAGCGGGCATTCCTGCTGGGATGGCTCAGCTCCTCTCTGGAGCTGCCTGGGGGCAGGTACAAGAGGTCGGATGCTGTCTGCATGCCCACTCCCTGCATGGCGCTGTGAAGAAGCCAGGCTCCTTTCTGTCTCTCTCCCTCCTGGATTCCACTGGAAGACTTGACCCACGTTCAACCTACTTCTAATCCTGGCGTTGAGTCAGCTCCTTTTATTTCCACTCGGAGTTCTGCCAGCTCTGCTCTCAGCTATGGATGCAAACTGCAGAGGCATTTCCTGTTCCAGGTGGTTTTGAGCAGAAAGCCAGGCAGCATGGGTTGAAGGTAGGTGGGGTGAATTCTTTAGGAACTGCTCCCGCAATGTGAGAGTAATTCAAAGTTACACAGGGTTGACTTCCAAAGCACCCAGCCCCGAGTGGAAACAAGGCTTGTTGAACTAACTTTAGAAACGTAACAAGCATGGACCACCTTTGGATTTCCCTTGTGCACACACCAGACCCTGCGATTTCCAGATAAGAGGACAGAGGCTGGCTCCAACCTCCCAGGGAGGTCCAGTGCTTCTGGGGAGCTGAGAATTCATCCTGAGACATTCAAACAATCTCTTCGGGATGGACATCTGCTTCTCTGAAATCCACACACCGAAGCAGTAGCAATGGGCAGGTTTAACGTATGTTCTGCAGTGAAAAATCATCCCCACTCGACCTCTGGCCGTGACTGACACCTCAGAGCAATTCTGGGAGGCTCCATGAGTTGCAGCAGACCCAGCTGCAGTGAGGAGCTTGGACAAGCTGCTGAACTCCTAGAGCCTCATTTTCCTCCTCTGTGAAATAGGCACGTCAATTCTCTGCAGTACGTTGGGGGGTTAGGGGTCAGGTCTGCAAAGCAGAGCAGGGCTCAATGACTGGGAGTCACAATGTCGATGTGACTGTTATTATTGGAATGTGTGGCCCTCAGGCTTCAGGAGCGGAGAGGGACCACCGTGAGAGCTGGCTCCCCAGGCACCAACCACTAGTTGTTATTTGTTGGCCCTAAGATGGGTTCCAGTGAAAAGTCATTTTTACTACAGGAATTAGGTGTTGAGTGATCTAAGAGATTCTGACATCCCTCTGTCATTCTTATATCACACAGAAGAGTAGAAGTAAAAATAATGTTCCCATTTTCACCAGATACCTTGGGCTGGAGGAACAGCCCTGGGAAGTCTCGGAGGGCAGGACTGGAAGCTGAGGAACTTATTTTCAGGGCACCTACTGGTGCTTTATGGAAGGGCCAGTAAGCCGACCTTGGAATTGCCCCCGCACCTGAGATACTGGGATCATGATTTTTGAATAAGATAAGGGTCAAAGGTGATGTCAGACTCCCACAGAGGCCCAGTGTTTCTGGGGAGCAGGAATGTCATCTTCAGGTCTGGGAGGGCCAGTGTACCTGTTGGAAAGGCTACCTTTGGGGGTGACACTGGGTGATGGGGGTCTGAAGCAAATGCTGGTAAACTTGACCAAATTTCCTTAGATGGGCAGAAAGGAGGGGGACTCTTTGAGAATTTAGTATAAAGGCCATCACTTTGAAGAAGGTGCTGAGAGCAGCACAAGGCCCCGTTTCGGAAAGCATTTACGAGCATCGTTCTATTTGTCGAACAACAGCTGGGACAGTTTTAGAGAACAGTGCCAGGCGGGACTGGGCCAGCATCCATGCCGGGGAGGTGGGAAAAACCACAGACGGGGCTGATGAAGACTGACATGGATGTCAACCCGAGGGACAGCAAGGTCCTAGGCTGGCAGCAGGAGCAGCAGCGGCCATTATGGCCTCCAGGACACAGATGGATGGGAGGCAGGTAAGAGAGTTGGGAGGAGGGGGCAGGGCTACCTGAGCTCTCCTGGGGTTACTTTGGGGGACTTAGGCTATCCCAACTCCTCACAACTTCTTTCACTCACTCTTCTGTCACCTGCTTTCCTGTCCGAAGCTGGTGGTTCCTACTCACCCCTTCCCCTTGCCCCTCATCTACCTTGGGGATGGCTGCACTTGAGCCAAATACAACAGCACTGTTTGGTCCATGTTGATTACTTATAGCATTACACCTAAAATATGAGTATAAAACCAACGGCTTGAGAGCACCCCTTCAGCATTTTGCTGAACCAAATTAGCAGCCTGATTGTCTAAATCAATGCTCAGAACATAAACTATGAGTCAAACCATTTTTTGTTTTACCCAGAAAACTGTGGGCAGGTTTATCTTCCACCACGCGAATCCTTCGAGCTCCAGCTGGAATGATAGCAGCTTCAATATAACCTGTAGTGACAGATAACACACAGGTGAGCCGACCAGACCTCTACCCTCCATCAGAGGCCCCACAGCACCCCCCACCAAAACCCACACTGCTGCACCCCCATGGGGATTTCAGAGCCCGCAGGCTTGCAGAGCTCTGAGAAATCAAGACAGTCAAGTGTGCTTGGGCCAGAATCTCCTGGCTGCCCAAATTCCAGAGAGCACCACTTGCATGTGTTATGAGTTGAACTGTGTCCTCCCACCCCCAAATCCATATGATGAAGTCCTAACCCCAGGACCTCAGAATGTGACCTTACTTGGAAATTGGGCTGCTACAGATGTAATTAGTTAAGATGAGGTAATACTGGCGTAGGGTGGGCCCCTAATCCAATATGACTGGTGTACTTATAAAAAGAGGAAATCTGGGCACAGACATGTACACACGGAGAACGCCAAGTAAACATGAAGCAGAGATTGAGATGATGCATCTTACAAGCCAGAGACTGCCAGAAAACCACCAGAAGCTAGGAGAGAGGCACGGGACAGATTCTTCCTCACCTTCACGAGGCGCCAACCCTGCCGACAACTTGATCTCAGACTACTAGCCCCCAAAACTGTGAGACAATAGGTGTCTCCTGTTTATGCCACCCAGTTTGTGGTACTTGGTTACAGCAGCCCTAGCAAACTAAGAGCCTGGAGTTCTTTGTGAAGAGCACCTCCCTAGAGCACGGGTGTAGAGTGCCCCTGGCTGTGTCATCTATTGGATTCCTTCGCTCTTTGCTGTACTTTGAACTTTTCCCTGATTCCATGGGATGACAGCAGAAGCTAGGCTACTTGCTCTATGACACAACCACTGCCTCAATACTGGGTACCATTTCCTGCTTTCAGTGCCATTTGGGTGTTTCTGCAACCGTTGCAGTATGTACTTTTGTCCATTTCCTTGAGTATTTCCAAGTATAATGGGGTCCCTCAGAGGCCAGGGCCTTCTGCCCATGCTCTGACCCCACATGTGCCCAGAATGGCACGTGGTTAGTGAAGATTCAGGAGGAAATGATTGAGGCTGCCAGGGAGGAGGTCAGGGGCTGGCTGATGCCTCGTTAACTGGGCAACTGTGTCAATTAATGAGCCCAACATAATGGTGAGATTCTGAAATGCAGGCTGGTAATCATTTTGTTTTGGCTTACATTTGGGTTTTAGACAAAGGTAGTGTGCATTTGCTTCAGTGATTTAGATGATGATCCCAAATTAGATGATAAATCCTACCCCTGTGGTTCCCAAATGTGATCATCAAAATCAGCAGGGGAGTTTTAAAAATGAGAGATTTCTGGGCCCAGGTATGTAGAGATTACGGAAATATCTATTTTGAGGAGTTTATTTCCTCATTTTCTCATAGTAAAAATGGCTTTATTTTCATTATAAATATAGTACATGATAATTCAAGCCACAAAAGGGGAAAAACTAAAACCAACCTATACAACATTGCACTAAGAAAATTACCCATATTTTTGATGACCAGCCTTTTCAGCAACTCTTAATGCATATAAACATACACACATCATTTTATGCCAATAGGATACTATATATGGTTTTAAAATATCAGGGATAACTTTAAAATAATTAAAGAGTTTTGCTAGGCAATGTGTGCCCAAGGTATAAAATTCAAAAGTTATAAAAGGATATAGTAGAAAGTAGATTGATCTGATAAGATACATCCTGTAGCTGGCTGTCTTTCTAACACTCTTATCGTTTACAATAATTTGTTATTTTTTTGGCTAGGTTTCTATGTAACTAACTGAAATGTGCCCATATGACAGTTTTGTTTCTTCCTTTCTGACCTTTATGCTTTGGATTTCTTTTCCTTTCACCATTCTGGTTGGAACTTACAAAACCATGTTGTATGCCACATGAGACAGTGGCATCCTTGTCTTATTCATGATGTTGGAGAAATGCCTCCAGAGTTTTCCTGCTGAAAATGACGTCAGCAGTGAGAATGTGATAGGTATCATTTATCAGGTTAGGGAAGTTTTCTTTTACCCTAGTATGTTAAGAGCTTTTGTTATGAAGAGGTATTGAAGTTAATCAAGTGCTTTTTTGCATCTACTGAGATCATCATATTGTTTTTCTCCCAAACAATACAAAGACTTCAGAGCAGTTTAACTGTAATCACACTTGTCATGGCTAACATGGTGTGTGGGTCAGTATCTCAGTCTTATTTTTCCTTCACCAATACATTTTAGTTCATTTTCTGATGTTTTCCTGTAAACCTTTAATTATATTTATATTTCTATTATGTGACTTAGCTGTAAGTAAAATATTTTAATCTCTGGATATTAAAAGATGAGGAAATCAGCGTAAGTATACCGCCCTCCACTCTTACACCCCTCTTCAACTTTTACTGAATCATTCCTACATTGTATTAGTTTATGACATTTATCTTTTGGTCTCTAAGATAATTCCTGCAGTTGTTTTAGTTTTAGTCCTAAAAATTAATTTAATGTTCACTATGTGTCTTTTTTCCAGCTTTTCCAATAAATTCCTGCTTGCCTCAAGTTTCTTCTCTTTGAGATGGGCTCAAAGAAAATTAGTTTCTGAATTGTAATATAGTAAAAAAAAAAAATACTGTTCATTATCCTGATACTTGAATACCAGTTTGGCTGGTGTAAGATCCTTGAGTCACACTTTCTTTCTCTGAGGCTATTATTTGAACTGTTCCATTGAATGCTAGTGTGGAAAAGTCTGAGGCCAATCTGATGTTTTCCCTTTATTAGCTTACCTAAAATTTGGATCAGATACTCAAAAGATTCTTAACTCTAAAATCTAATAACTGTTAGGCTATTCATAGTTTTGTGTAACTTCTTCCTGGGACACAAAGCTATATTATTATTATTAGACTTAAATATATATATATATTTTAATCAATTTGTTTGGTATTTTTTCAGGGATACCAAATTATTTATGTTTGACCCCCTTTTTTTTCCCCATAATGGTCATTTAATCTCTTATCCTTCTGATTCTTTGTTTCCATTTTGCTCTGCTCATTTTTCTCAGTCCTGTCCTCCATGCTTCTCATTGTGTTCTCAGCAGTGTAGATTTCCTTTGCTTCCATGCAGACTTGGTTTCTGTGATGGACTCATTTTCTTCTTCTACACTTTTCCTCAGCTGAGTCACATTTCATCTCCCTTTGTTGCTTCGCTGCTTATTCCTTGAGATCTCATATCTTATCAATGAGTTCTTCTTTTATTGAGGGTATTATTTAATCAGTTTTTGGAATTAATGGCAATAACGTTTGGTCAAAATTTTCATCTTCTCCTTGGTAACATTTTGCTTGTGAGGTTTTTTTACATCAGTCATTTGTTCTCCTTGTCCCTTTTATCCTTTTCCTATTGTAGTATACGTGTGTTGATCCTGTACTAATTTTCTTTCTAAATTTATTACTAATTTTTAAGTGACACAGGTTCTAATCTTACCAGCTTCCTCTATGTTTGTGTGGCAAGAACAGGACAGTGTTGTGGGCTAACAGAACTTTCCCTTAGTTTACAGTAAAATTTGTTAGGACATGGGTTTGTGTGTATCAGTGAGTTAATTTTTATGTTTGTAAACATTTATGTATTTTAAATTTACAGAAATATACATGTGTATTTTCCCATTATCAAAATTTTAATAATACAGGTAAATCTCAAGTCCCCTTAATCCCACTCCCCTCCCCTGTGGGAACTGCCACTATTAGTTTGGTATATATTCATTCATATATTTTACTATTTATCCAAATATCTACACAAATATAAATATGAAAATATCATATGGTATATTTTTTATTTGTCTATATTTTATATATCTGTTGGGAATAACATTTATGACTATTGTATTATACTACATTTTTTTTAAAAAGCATATGTCTTGGAAAGCTCTCCATGTGAGTATGTATAGCTCTCCTTATTTTTCATTTAAATTGCTATGTAGTTTATGTAACTACACCCCTACTGATTAGGTTATTTCAAAATTGTCATTTAGAACATTTAGGTTGTTTCAAAATTGTCACTTTTGGAAACCATGCTGTATCATGTACGAATAGGCACACGAAACCCCTCAATTAAATACCAGCAACCTATTCCAACAACATAAAAAAAGATTATACACCATGATTAAATATAATTTATCCCAGGAATTCAAGGTTGGTTTAACATATAAAAACCAATCAGGGCTTCCCTGGTGGCACAGTGGTTAAGAATCTGCCTGCCAATGCAGGGGACACGGGTTCGAGCCCTGGTCCCGGAAGATCCCACATGCCGCGGAGCAACTAAGCCCGTGTGCCACAACTACTGAGCCTGCACTCTAGAGCCCGCGAGCCCCAACTACTGAGCCTGCGTGCCCCAACTACTGAAGCCTGCGTGCCTAGAGCCCGTGCTCTGCAATAAGAGAAGCCACCGCAATGAGAAGCCTGCGCACCGCAACGAAGAGTAGCCCCTGCTCGCCGCAACTAGAGAAAGCCCACGTACAGCAACGGAGACCCAGTGCAGCCAAAAATAAACAAATAAAAATAAATAAATTTATAAAAAAAAACCAATCAATGTAATTTATTCAAAAAAGGACAAAACCCACCTGGTCATTTCAGTGGATGCAGAGAAAGCATTTGACAAAATTTAATACTCTTCCATGATAAAAATACTCAACAAACTACGAATAAAAGGAAACTTCCTCAGCCTGATAAAGAGCATTTACAAAAACCCCACAGCTAATATCAAACTTAATGGTAAAATAATGCTTTCCCCCTAAGATCAGGAAGAAGGAAAGGATGTTCACTCTTGCTATCTCTACTCAACATTGTACTGGAAGTTCTCTCTATGTCAATTAGGCAAGAAAAAAGTTTTTAAAAGGCATCCAAATTGGAAAGGAAGAAGTAAAATTATCTCGATCTGCAGATGTCAGGATCTTATATATAGAAAAATACTAGGGAAGCCGCTAAAATCTGTTTGAACAGGTTCAGAAAGGTTGCAAGATATAAGATCAATATACAAAGATCAACTGCATTTCTATACATTAGGGGTAAACATTTCCAAATAAAATTAAGAAAACAATTAGACTTGAATAACATCAAAAAGAATAAAACACTTAGGAATAAATTTAACAAAAGATGTGCAAGATTTCTACACCAAAGACTGCAAAAACACTGTTGAAAGATATTAAAGAAAATCTAAACAAATGGAACGACATTCCATGTTCATGGATCAAGAGACTTAATATTGTTAAGATGGGAATACTTCAAAACTGACTTACAGATTCAAAACAATCCTTACTAAAATTCCAGCTTGTTTTGCCAAAAATGACAAGGTGATCCTCAAATTCATATTGAAATGCAAGGGACCCAGAACAGCCAAAACAATATTTTAAAAGAATAAAGTTGGAGAAGTGACAATTCTTGCTTTCAAGTTTTCTAGCCAGCTCCAATCATCAAGACAATGTGGTACTAGCATAAGGACAGATATTTCTATCAATGAAATATAATTGAGAGTCTAGAAATAAGTCCCTTATTGATTTTTTAAAACAAAGATGTCAAGAATATTTAATGGAGAAAGAATAATCTTTTCAACAGTGTTGGGATAACTGTATATCCACATACAAAGGAATGAAGGTGGACTCTTACCTCAAACCATACAAAAAAACCTAATCTAAAATAGATCATGGTCCTAAATCTAAGAGCAAAACTATAAAACTCTTAGAAGAAAACATAGGAGTAAATCTCTGTAACCTTGGATTAGGCAATGGTTTCTTAGATAGCAAAAGCACAAGCAACAGAAGGAAAAAAAATAAAGTGGATCATATCAAAATTTTAAACTTTGTGCTTCAAAGGACCATCAAGAAAGTGAAAAGGCAAACTCATACACTGGGAGAAGATATTTGCAAATCATTTTGATGAAAGAACTGTGTCCAGAGTATATAAAGAAAACTTACAACTCAATAATAAAGTGACAATCCAATTTAAAAATGGGTAATGGATTTTAATAGACATTTCTCCAAAGAAGATATATGAATGGCCAGAAGCACATGAAAAGATGCTCAACATCATTAGCCATTAGGGAAATACAAATCAAAACCATAATGTGATACCACTTCACACCCACTAGGATGCCTATAACAAAAATGATAAACAATAAGAAGTGCTGGAGAGGATGTGGAGAATTTGGAATCCTCACTTATTGCTAGTAGGAATGTAAAATGGTGCAGGCATATTGGAGAAGAGTTTGGTAGTTCCTCAAAAATAGAATTACCATATGACCTACCAATTCCACTCCTATGTATACACCGAAGAAGAATGAAAAATATGTCCATGCAAAAACTTCTACACAAATGTTTATGTCAGCATTATTCATTCTAACCAAAAAAGTAGAAACAACTCAAATGTCCATCAACTATTCAATGTATTTTTAAAATACGATGACCATACAATGGAATATTGTTCAGCAAAAAAATAAAGAAGGAATGAAACATTGATAGATGTTTCAAGGAAGAACCTTGAAAATACTATGCTAAGTTACAAAAGCCAGTCACAAAGGACCACGTATTATACGATGCAACTTATATGAAGTGTCCAGAATAGATAAATAGATGGGCAGAGAAAGTAGTTGCCTAGGGCTGGGGTAGGAAGGAGATGGGGAATGACTGCTAATGGTGTGGGGTTTCTTTCTGGGATGATTGTGGTCATGGCTGCAAAACTCTGTGCATGTACTAAATCCCCTTGAATTGCACACTTTAAATGGATGAATTTTATGATGTGTGAATTATATCTCTACAAAGGTACTAAAAATAATGCTGCAATGAATAGCTCTGCACATATCTTCTTGTGCATATAAACAATGTCATACCAGGCCAGCTGTGAGAATTGCTGGGTCAAACACACATGCAATTTAAATCTTAAATGTACATCTAAATCGCCCTCCATAATGGCTTAACTAATACAGAAGTCAGCCAATACCACAGGAGAATACATATTTATTCACAGACTTCTTAATACTTGATATTATCAAGCCTCTGGATATTTGCTAGTTCAAGACGTGAAAAATTGTTACGTCATAAACGTAATTTGTCTTTCCCTTATTATCAATGTGGCCGTGCATCTTAGCACATATTTATTGGTCGTTTGCATTCACTCTTCAGTTAACTGTCTTGCTCATAAGTGTTGCCCATTTTTCTACTGGCTTTTTGTTTTGATTTAATTGATAAGCAGGAGTCTTGGAAATATATTTTAATATCTATTAATATGTATTTAATACATTTTAGACTCAAACTCTTTACTCACTAGACTTGTTGCACACATTTTTTTCTGTCATTTGTCATTTGTTTATGGTGCCTTTTATTACAAGGTTTTAATATGGTAGTCATAGTTTTAATATTTGAGATCTCCTTTTTGTTTTCTGATTGCTTCTTCTCATGACATTCTGTATTGGTTTTATGCATAAACTCACTTCTCAAATCTAAGAATAGTTATTAGAGATTTTGAACTTCTATTATTTGAGTTATCTTGATTTTCTCATGGGTCATCTTTTCAGTTATCTTGGTCTTTCCCATTTGTGTTGCAGACTCTTTCAAGAAGGATGCTACAGACGGGTTGTCTCTATATACAGTAGCCCCCTTATCTGCGGTTTAGCTTTCTGTGGATTTAGTTACCTGTAGTTAACTACAGTCCAAAAATATTAAACGGAAAATTCCAGAAATAAACAATTCATAAGTTTAAAATTGCATGCCATTTTACTAACGTGATGAAATCTCACATGGTCCCACTCCGTCCTGCCCAGAACATGAATCATCCCTTTGTCAACCATATCCTGCCTGTTAGTCACTTAGTAGCCATCTCAGCTATCAGATTGACTGTTGTGGTATCACAGGGCTTGTGTTCAAGTGACCCTTATTTTACTTAATAACAGCCCCAAAGCACCAGAGGAATGATGCTGGCAACTCAGATGTGCCAAAGAGAAGCTGTAAAGTGCTTCTTTAAGTGAAAAGGTGAAAGTTCTAGACAATAAAGAGAGGAAAAGAAGTTATATGCTAAGGTTGCTAAGATCTATGGTAAGAATGAATCTCCCATTTATAAAATTATAAAGAAGGAAAAGGAAATTTGTGCTAGTTTTGCTGTTGCACCTCAAACCGCACAAGTTATGGCCATGGTGCGTGATAAGTGCTTAGTTAAGATGGAAAAGGCATTAAATTTGTACCATAAGATATTCTGAGAGAGAGAAAGACCACATTTACATAAATTTTATTACAGTATATTATTATAATTGTCCTATTTTATTATTATTGTTAATCTCTTACTGTGCTTAATTTATAAATTAAACTTTATCACAGGTATGTATTTGTAGGAAAAAAGCATAGCATATATAGGGCTCTGTACTATCTATGCTTTCAGTCATCCACTGGGGATATTGGAAGTTATCCCCCAGGGATAAGGGGGGACTATTGTATATGGGCGGTGTGTGCTGATGGTCAGGACTGGCTTTCAGTTAGGGGGCAGGGAGTGTTGTTATGTGTTGGCAACCGAAGTATCAGAATGCAGAAAAGTTTGCTATAGGTGATGTGTCATGATACTGGCCACCAAATATTTCCAGGTCTCTCTCTGGAATCATGGGAGGAATGCATTTCCTTGCCCTCTTAAAATTGTGTGACCATGTAACTTACTTTGACCCTTAAAATGTGGGGGAAAGTGATGTGTACATAGAAGCTTTAAGAGCACCAGCACCTGATTTGCCATGTTCCCTTTTTCCTGCCAAGGTGACTGTGGCAGTGTGTGGACAATAAAATCTGTCAGCCCAGGTCCACGAGTGGTTATGGTATGCAGAGCCTCCTGCCAACCCATGCTGGACATGCAGTGTGAGCAAGAAATGAACTTTTGTGTTAAGCCACTGATTTGGGGGGTATTTACATTGTGTTTTGTTTGTTTGCTTATTTACTACAGCAAAACCAAGTCTATTTATTCTGATTCAAACACATATGAACATCCACTTGAGGTGTCCTTGTTCTCCCTAGATCTTTTAAAAAGTTCCTGTTCATTCATTTTAAGGTGATCTTGAGAAGCCAAGGAGATAAACACCTGTGTTCAACCAGCCGTTCTGGATGGAAAGTTTAGCGGGGTCCTTTAGTCTTGATAGCAAATGTTTTGGCATTGTTACTACAGATCCAGCCTCGGACACTTACAAATAAATGTTCTACTTGAAGACTTCACAGGTGGCAACATAGTCCGGTTCGAGTTGTTTACTTCTTGTGCCCTGATCCATCCTGATTCCCAGGCAGGATGACTTCTTGAACCAGATGGGAGTGTAGTCCTCCAGGGGATCCCTTCCAACCACCTCTGACTTAGAGGAAGCAGCAGCACTGACTTGCCCACACAGCCCCTCCACTGTCTGGTCCTTATAGTGTGAGGCAAGGTTTTTTGATTAAAAATAGTTTTTGCTCCAGGAATCCTTCTCTACTTAAAAAGGGTGGCCACAAAAAAAAAAAAAAAATCTTTGAGAATCACAGCACTGGATTTTGTACCATAAATTTCTCTTAGAGAAATCCACTTCTTCTGGGGGAGTTTGAAGAATTATTGGATTCCAAGCATACAGGATTGTGAATTACCAAAAATGAAGACAAAATTGTCCGAAGTCAGTGGTGATTAAAACCTTTTTTGGAGGAATCTCCACTTAAAGCACAAAACTGACCTGGGAACAGGATCTGCTTGCGGAGCTGAATTATTCTCTGAGAGCTACTGCTATTACAAGGACTTTTCCTATATTGTGACTAACAAACCTTGGTGTTAGCATCACCAGGCTGCAGAATCTAAGGCAACAGACATATTCGCCAGGGTCCAAATTAGTTAATTTTCCACATTCCACAGCAAGGGGCATCTGCAACCAGTGCACGCTCACCATGCCTATTTTTAAGCTTAAATTTGGCACAAGGAGCAACACTGAAAAGGCACCTGTTTACTCTCCTTTCTCATATACCCTCTGGGGCAGAGGCAGATGAACAGTAAAGAGCTCAGGGTAGACACACAACTCAGGTATGGCACATCCTCAGGTGAACCCTGAACAATGGGTCAGGTCATTGTTGTGCCTGGGCTCTGTTAACCTTTCTTTCTAAGATGAGCCTCTCTGCTCAAGATATGGAGGGAAGTAATGAAAGAGAATATCCCTGAAATGAAATGCGGGGCTTCTGTCCTCAAATCAAAGAAACCATCTCTCACTCACTGTCCTCTTTCTGATGGCCCCTACCCTACCCAGAGCTCAGAGCCCACCCTGAGGTTGTTGTGGAGAGTGACCAGCAAGGGAAAGAGCCCTATCACCAAGTCCCAAAGCACCTTGTCATCCCTCATACCAGATGTCCCCCTATGCAGATGCCAGACATCACCATGTTGAGTGGGCATGAAATATAATTAAAGGGGGGCTTTACTCTAAGAATTCACAAGATGGAGTCATACTTTAGGTAAGATAGCAAGAGTATCTTTGGAATGATTTTCCATTCTAGTCTCTGCCATCAAGCAGGAGAAATCCAGTTAGAGGGACACGATTTGGGGTCATGAGGAAGCCAAGGATAAAATTCAATACTGTTGCCATTATTCTAGGAGAACACGTAATTTTTGCCATAAGGACAAGTAGTCAGAAGGAACTTCAAAGTAATGTTGACCTTAAACCTGGCTCAACTGTTCTGAAAAATTACTATCATCAGGCTATATTTCCCTGCAAAATACTTTCTGTCTGAATTTCACAAGTAGAAGATTTAGATCATATTTTTCCCTTGTTTCAGGTTCAGCAGCAATAACTTTCCTTGGAAGAAAACCATTGAGCTGGTAAGGTACCATGATGGAACACAGGTAACAAACTGGCTATGAGGACTGGGACACTTTCAAAAGGTTGTATCAAACACATACAAAAAAAAAAATCAAAGTTCTTTTTTTTCTGGTAATAATCTTTAAAAATGCTTGTTGGAGGATTTGTGTAAGTTTCTAGTTCTCTCTTTTTACGAAAGTTGTTTATGAGAGTATTACTGTCTTTATGTTTATCCCTAAAGGTTGTTCTGGTTCCAGTGGAAAAGGATTTGGGAAGCCCAGGAGTCTAGACTAATATTCTGGTTCAGTTCTCAGAATGTGAGGTCAGCGCAGGTGGGTCAAAGCAAGGCCATGGTTTTTATTTCCAGCACGAAGACCAGGAGGGTCTTACCAAGTGCCCTCTGCCCTTTGGGAAGCCCAACCCTGTAATATGGAAACTTCCTTATGGAAGAAAGCATCATCTGTGGCTAAATTCTCTGGCATATCTTAGCATTTTCTGCCGAAGTGCCAGGTGGGGCTGAGGAGAATGAAGATGTATCCCTGGCACACTAACATGTGTTTCTTTCTGTATGGCCCCTAATCCCCATGACTCTTTATCTTTCACAGCCTTAAAATTGGTTTTATTCGATATTTTTTCTTTCTGGTAATGTCTTAAATATCAATTACACATGAGCGATAAATGGCCTCAGTGTTTATCCGTGGCTTCATGCATGACTCACTCCCACTGACTCTACTCAGCAAACATTCAGGCACGTAAGTGAGGTAAAAGCCCCACACCAGGCATGTCACCACTAGTTCTGCACAGAATAGCCAAACATCTTACATGAGAAACACCTGGGAACAGCCTTTGCCATCACACACGTGGACACCTTGGTACAAAGTTTATTCTTGACTGAGAAAAAGAAATACATTGTAATTGGTTTACATGCACATTGCAGGAACTGATACTGTAGTTTGTAGTCAGTGCAGAGAAGAGTCCTGTGTCACCATCACACGGTGGTAAATTTCCCCATGGAACCTCCACACCCCATACCTAGAGACTGGAGCACAGAACTTGGCACAAGGCAGAGGTTCTAAAGCTAATTATTGAACAAACGTGTGACAGGTGGATCTGTCCCTATTCAATAGGGATAGATCACGTCACTCTCCCTTTTAAGAATTGATTGTTTGAGAAGGTTCTCTCTGAGAAAAAAGTGCAAAGGGATTCAGAGCCCAAGGGGCATCATGGCCGGTTCTCGGTGGGGACTTCAGTCCCGGTATGTTCTGGACTGAGTGTCCACGGACACCAGTCACCTTTCTAGTGTCAAGGAGCAGCATGAAATAATGTGAAAATGACACCTTAATGAAACAAAAGCATCCTATCAAGAACTTTCAAGTTACTAAATTAAAAAAAGTCCAGGTGTTTCATCTCAGCCAAAAGCTTGGGCATTTTGAAGCCCATCCATCAGAAAAGTAATATGATAGCCAATTCAAGTTGATTCCTCCTAGAGATGAGTGGCCCAGGACCTCATCTGTTCAAAGTCGGGAGGCAACAGGCCAGAGGGCAATAAACCACCTCACTCAGGATGCTACACTGGGACCTCTCAAGGACACCCTGGGGGCGTGGACACTGTCCCTGTGTGGGTCTGCTCTGGGTCCTCAGCTCAAGTACTTGGGTTAAGGACCCAGAAGAGTTCAGGCAAGGGTCAGGGCACATATATAATTGGGCACAAATCCTGCATTTGATTCCTCTTTATCTTTCTGGTATGGTATTTTCTTTGATATTCACCCTCAGGGTGATAAGGCATTCCTCCTCTTCCCAGTCTTTCGAGCTGGGCAGAGATGAAAGTTACCTTCCTATCTAAACTGACAGGATTCCGAATCCATCCGGCTGCACTTGGGGTCACCTAGATGTTACATGACCCGGGAGCTTTATACCGTTTCTAAGCTGGGTTTTTCCTTCAGCCTGAAATGTCCTTCCCCCACCCCCACTGTCAGTTAGTTCCTACTTGTCCTTTAGGGCTTGGGGACCACTGTCATCTGCCCACAGGGCTGGACGAGGAGCCCCACCAGAACTTGGGGCCCCACAGCATCCCCGCTGAGCACCTCCCTTGACTGTGACCAACTCAGTGACAGTTAACTTTTATTTCCGCAACACCTTGCTCTGAAAACACAGCAGTGCTGAATGAATGTTTACTGGGTGAATGGCCACCTGGGTGAGCATGAGCAGTATCTCTCGTACATGCATTCCAGAATGCCAGACCTGGGTTACAGGTTAGTGTTTGATGAAATTTGTTAGCTAGTGATTCATCCACGTGTGAGCGAGCATTCCACAGGCATCTTCAATTAACAGCATCCACACTGACATGAGCTTATGCTCACAGACCTCAACCACAAGGATTTGGAGAAAACAGCTTTAGACTTCAAAATGAAGGTGTGACATTTGGCAACTCTTCAGAAGGACAGAACTTTTATAGGTGGGTGAAGCTAACTGAGCTTATCTTTCTCTGAAGGTTTGCTAAGGCTTTTGTGAAGGAACACTAAGCCGCATGTCAGGGTGGGGACCACTACCCCCTGGAGGATTCCAGCATCTGCCATTCTATGGGGGACTGGCTGCCACAGCGCCAGAGGCCTGATCTCCCCAGGAGGAAGCCTGCACATTCACGCCCATCTCCCTTCTGTGTATGGTTGGGGCCAGGAATAGGGTGGGATGGAGAAGGGAGAGAGCAGAGGAAAAGGACATTGCTGTGATCGGAAGAATGGATGTGTTCATGCCAAGATCAAAGGGCAACAAATGGATTAGACACTGGGGGAATGCTTTTGCCCTGATCTGGGTTCTCTCGAAGTTGTCTGCTATGTGGCATACAGTGGAAGTTTACAAAGGTGTATGGTGGAACCTTCCTTAATGCTCTACAGAATTGCCCAGGGGGCAGAAGCGGGCACGGCTGTGCTTGACCTGCCTTCGACAGAATGGAGCAATTGTAGTCAGTCCAGTTTATTGGAGCTCAGCACAGCATTCAGTTTACATAAAAGGTTCTAATGCTGCTTTTAAAAAAAAATCAGTAGTAAACACTTGCCAGCTGCTGAGGTCTCATTCTTAATAACTGTCCTTGCTGCACAGTTGCAGCAGGCAAGGTCAGTCTCATGGCAAACTGGAGCTAGGGTCCATATAGAGAAAGTAGCATCAGACAAAACAAAGAGCAGACATTACCAAAGGTTCAGAGCAGTGCTGTCCACGAGAATTTTCTGTAAGGAAGCGTTCTCTCTCTGCACCATCCAACACGGGACCCCCAGTCACATGTGGCAACGGGGCACTTGAAATGTGGCTAGCGGGACTGATGGCTGAAGTTTTAAGTTTGCTTAATTTTAACTAATTATATTTAAAATTTGAATCAATGCCAGTGGCCTGTGGCTACTGTCCTGCATGGTGCAGCTTTGGAGGGCACCTCCCCCACACCGACTTGTTCCAACATCAGCTCCTTTAGCTTTCCTTGGGAGCCGGGCAGCAGGCACAGGTTCTCACTCAAGCTTCCTGTTCCACAGCCTGGGCACCTATCCTTAAGTCCTCAAACCAGCCCTTACTGGGCCTGAAGTGTAATTTTTAATGTCATTTTGTATTTGCATTTGCCCCTGGTTTTGCTTTCACGGGATCCTGCAAAGCATCTGTGCAATAGGCCGCCCTTTCCACGAAGTATCTAGAAGGAATGTTTCCTCCAGACCAGGTCTTCTATCCAAATAGAGAAAAGGGGGATGTGCACAGACTTCTCCTCTCTGCCTTTCCTAGAGGCCCACTCTGTGGGACAGGAAGGAACAACTGTGATTCTATCCCCTTGTTGGGTGGAACTGGACTGAAACACTTCTCTTCAAAGCAGTTGTGGGAATTAGAACAGAAGCTTTTCAGCTCAGCTCCACTCAAGAAGTTATCTTGGTGATGTCACTCTTGGTGACGTCGGGTGAGGGGACACTCACCCTCCGGATGACTTGCCCGCCTCACGCTCCCCTCATTGAGTATCAAGCAGGTACTTCCCTGGACATCATAAGCTGGTGGCCACCAG
This sequence comes from Mesoplodon densirostris, assembly GCF_025265405.1. Lineage (NCBI taxonomy): Eukaryota > Metazoa > Chordata > Mammalia > Artiodactyla > Ziphiidae > Mesoplodon > Mesoplodon densirostris. Next base: position 108,741,266 of record NC_082664.1, read on the forward strand.
GACGGGAAATCAGAAATGCTCTCCCACCTCTGGGCGAAGCAGCCCACAGCTGTGAGGATGGTTCCAGTGGAAAGACTGTGAGGTCCATCAGCTGAACCCTGCCGACCTCTCCACGCCCACAGTTGGAGGAGGTCTGCATCTGGGACACGGGAGATGCAGTGACTCTGCAGCCTCAGCCGGTGGATGCATCGCAGACGTCCCGGAACACGAGGCTTCACGCACATTTTAGGGATGTGTGTAAACGCTATTCTACTCTTACTGACAGAAAACTCAGAAACAGAGAAAACCTCTTCCATCCACAGGTAAAAACGATGTGGCAAAGTGTCTTCATCACCGCCTCTGTGTGCTGGACAGACGAGGGGCTGGCACATGCTGAGGGGCGGGGCTGGTGGGGCAGGGCAGCTACTGTGTGAGAATGGACCTCGGGGACAAACCCGGAGGGCCACAGGCAGACTGCTCACGTCTAGGAACCTAAAGATGTCATTCTGGCTAAACTGTCCTTCTCTGCCTTTCAGAAATCCTAAGACTGTGGTGCTGGGTGCCCTATCTACTATTAACTACTCCTTAAATGTGCGATGCAGGGAAGGCACGTGATCGTTGGCTTTTGGGCAACACAATATACAATAAGATTGGCTTTGGGGCAATAAAATATACCACACTTGTAGGAGGTCCAGTAGCTGCAGCAACACCTTGGGGCCCACACTCACCCGTCCACCAGGCGTGGCCCAGGTCACCTTTCCTCGGGCCCTGAGCTCACCTGTGCCCCGAGAGTGGCTGAAGTCACCCTTCACCACGCGGCAGGTCTTGCCGTCCCCGCTGCAGACCCCACACCGGTCTTCTTTGGCCGCAGACCCAATGATTCCATCACAGCCGATTTTCTAAATAAGCAGAATGCTGGGTTATTCTGGGTATAGGACTCAGAGACACACCCTGCAGGGCTGACTTCTCCATGAGGCCCAGCAGGCTGGCGCATGGGGGCCCATGATACCTCCAGAGGCCCAAGCAAATGTTTTAATTTATTTTAAAATCAGAAGAGAAAAAAGTATACGATCCAACTAGTATTACATTTGTCTTTACACCCACAGAGTCATCAAATACAGGTTTTAGTATTTGTTATGGAGGAGGGGCCTGCGAAGGCCCAAGTGCCCAGAACTCACACTGAGGCCTGAGCCGGCCCCTTCCAGAGCTGCCTGAGGCGGGGCTGAGGGGAGGGAGGGAAGCCAGCTACCACACTTTCTGTTGTGGCCATAATTTCACACAATCCATGATCCCCTCGGAGCTGCGTGGGCCCTTGGTTCTATCTCAGTTGGAACAGCCAACAGTCTCAGGAGACACAGCAGAGACCACAGTGACTTTTCTGCTGAAGTCGGGAAGCCCAGAGCTCACTCAGGGATGGCTGGGAATGAGCACCCTAGTTCTCAGTTAGGGGGATTTAGCCCAAGAAGATACCCTGCTGCTCAGATTTTTTCAACGAGGTCTGTCTGAGGGCAGAGGACACCCTGACCCTGGGTGGCTCCGGGCAGCACAGCCCACATCAGTTCATAAAAAGTGGGAAAAGGTTGTGAACTCCTGTTTTTCCTTAAAAAAAAAAAAAAAAATGCACGAGGCTTTTGTGGCCTGCAAAATAACATACCTAAGTTTATGTTATGGTAAACACTGGTGTGTTTAATTATTTGCTAGCTAAATTGCTAAAATGCCTCTCCACATTTCTCCCCTAAAGTGAAGAATTCCAGAACAAGAACTGGGTCTTCCCCACTGCCCTGTACCCTGCACTAGGTACTGGTGCCTCAAGCTGTGAAGGGTTCTACAGCCAGATAACCCAGGCCAAGGTGATTGTGCTCTTTCCTCCCTCCTTACACCCCACTCCAACCGGGGCAGGGCACGGGGCAGAGCCCGCTGAACAGCAGACCTCCTGGAGGCAAAGGCTTGGCCCCATGGCTCACCAACTGAACCCTCTGCTTCATAAAGGCAGTGCTTCTTCAACATAAACGTGCATCCGCCTCACCAGGAGGGCTGTGAAAACACTGATGCGGGATCCATCCCTAGAGTTTCTGATCCAGCAGGGCTGGGTGGGCCTGAGAATCTGTATTTCTATGAAGTTCCCAGGTGATGCTGCTGTTGCTGGCCGGGACCACACTTGGAGAACCCTGGCACCGCGGAATGCTACACGAAGAGCAAGTGAGTGTTCTTCATAGTCAACGGTCCTGAAGTCTCACCCTTGGATCCTTTTGTTTCTTTGGGAAAGAATTAATGAGAAATTACTATCGTGTGTACAAAATTGATAGCATCACTGAATATATTTCAGTGAAGACTTGAAGATATGCTAAGTGCAGAGCAAATGTGGTCCCAAAATGACCATTATGAAAACTGAAAAAGGGCAGCATTTAAAAAAAAAAAAGAAGCTCAAACGTGTTTAAAGTTAGTATAAAAACAGGTAAAGGCAAGATCAGGGGCTTTAGCAGCCAGAGGCCAGGCAATGAGCAAAAGGAGAGAGTGGACGTACGGGTGATTTAGTGACACATGGAGACCCGATGGTAACTGGCATTGACTGTCACACCTTGCCAGCGCAGACCACCAATGCGACAGGGAGGCTGCCACAGGGCACCTGGAACTTGGATCATGTGGCAGGAGCTGGCTAAGTTCATGATCTGGACTGCTGGCTGATTGCTATGAAGATGCTTAATGTAAAATTACAGGCGCTAAGAATACAAGGCAGCCAAGGTCCGAAATTTTGCTCAGCCAGCATGCTCAGCAAATGCCCTGGGGACATGTCTGTGTGGCCACGTGTGTGCTGCCTGTCTTCGTGTCTCCTCGTGTCCCAGAGCCCAATGTCCCAGTCCCCAGCCTGTTTCCAGTGCTGCCACAGGGCCAACACCCATAGAGCCAGCCCCTGTACCCTGGCTGCTTTCGTGTCACCCTGACCTGTCCCCACATGGCTTCCCCATCTCCCAGGTGCTCTCAGCTCTAGACTTCTCTCTCACTGGCTTTTTATTATTTTTTAATCACACTCCTGCCCAGCAATAGTGGGTCTCTGACTTGAGCAGGTAGCATCCGATACCTCAGTCGGGGTTTCCTGATAAAAGTTTTCTAGATGCTCTAAGTTAACAACCCACTTGTTCTAGACAGCTTCCCCCAAGCCCAGCGATGACACCTGAAAAATCTGGGGCCACACAGCAAGTGACTGGCAGGGCCAGGAACAGTCCCTCACCTCCTGCCTCCCAGCTCCAGGCTGGCTGGATATCTCCCCTGACTGTCCTCAGCCTGGCAAGGCCTTCTGGACAAGGTAAGGCCTCTCCCCAAAGTATGCTGGCTTTGTGAGAGTTTGGAAACATTCAGAATAGAGAAGCTAAAAGAACACCAGAAACAGTACCTTTGGGGAAAGGAAATGTGAGGGGAGAATCCATGCTAGAATTTCAAAAGGCTACCTGTTGTCTGGCTATGAGATCATGGCTAGGAGGCACAGTTTGCATTTGAAATCTGCCAGACCAAGAATTCACCTGAATGCAGGAAGGACAGGAGTGGGAGGTGCTTCAGGGAGCAGTGCGACAAGGGACTCACTGGGAGGAAGGGCCCTTAGCAGGAGAGCACGCACTTTCCTAGATGAGCAAACCGCTTTCCCTCCAAAGAGTCCCCTGAAAGAAGGATCTTGGTGGGAAAGAGAAAAGTGATAGTAAGGAAGGGTAGTAGCTTAAGTGAGTGCTTATAAAGCCCCTGCACAGCCAGACCAGCATTAGGTGTCCTCGGGATGTTGCTCCAGACAAGCAGAGGCAGGTCAGGGGGGCAATTGTCTCCCCTCACTGTGATTCTCACCATCGCTCCTAAAACCTAATACAAAGAACATGTACACGCTTGCTCAGTAGCAAGGCCCCAACTCGCACTGAGATAGACCTCACGGGATCTAAAGTTTAAGTACATGCAAGGTTTGGAATTGACTTCCTTTTTTTCGGGGATGAAGTCACCATCGGTTAGGAGCCCAGCAAGGCCTTGATACCTGCGGGACTGCCGGAGTGCGCTGCTGCCTTGTGACACTTGGGCACACTTGGCCTGCAAGAAGCTAGCCCTGGCCTCTTTTCCTAGAGTCCAGGTTATTCACAGGTAAGTCCAGGGGCCCACTGTCATCTATTTCTCTCAGGAGGTGCTGCATGATCCTTTCCGAAACATGAGCCACCTGCTTATTTTTCCATTGGGGTGATAGGTCTTGAGGGCTAAAATTTGTCTATCAAAATGGTACGCCCTTTCACACAATTCTTGCTCTGCACTTGCTAAAGGGAATAATAGTTTGATCATCTGTGGTGAATTTCTAGGGCAGACAGATAATCTCCTGGGCCCAGGAACACAGGTCACGTGGGGTGGCACTTATTAAACTCCAGCACACTGCAATCACCTGAAGGCCTGGGTAGGTCACACATTGCTGGGTGGGGCCCAAGGATTTGTGTTTCCGCTGAATTCCCAGGTGATGCTGCAGGCCTAGGGCTTACTGGGAGACCAATGGGCTAGGTTTGGAACTCAGAGAGAGATCTTCCTGGAGATGGCCATGGCTGTGAGACTCCAGCCCTATGTCCTGAAGAAGTGTCCTTTCTCCCTCTGGAAAGGCCCCATGCATGGAGCTCCCGCTGGGAGCTCTGTCACTCCTGAGTCAAAGCAGTTCTGGGCTGAGGTATCCTGGAGGGATGTGGAGGACGGTGCTGACTCCCCTCTGCTCCCAGGAACTGGGGCCCTTACAATGGTGCTCAGGTCAAGTAAACAATCTATGGGAAGCTCCATCATGACAGAATGTCTAGTTATAAAACCCAAAATGCCTTCAAATGAGGGCCTTACAGATCACCTGAATGCTGGTTTAAGGGCTGTTCAGAACTTCCTACTCACAGGTCTCCTCCACCCAGGAAACAGAGATCCAGACCTGAAGCCTTCAAAAGCCTTGTTTGCAGGATTCACATCACCTTATGTGTTAAACTGTCAAAGGCTGGATACAAGGGGAAACTTCTCTGCAATTTTCTCCTCTTTCCTTACCCAGCATTTTGTTTTGATTTTAAAAACTAGTTTCTTTTGTTAAAATTTCACCTCTCAGAACAAAAGTATCCTCAGACATGACTTAAGATTGTAGCTAACTGGCTTCTGGAGTAGGGCTAAGTTACCCGGCAGGTGGGCAGTCAGCTTCTCTTCCGTCAATGTTGCGCTCAAAGTTGAGGTTCACCATGTGTGTCCTGAGGATCGTTATAGATTTGGACATGAGCCTCAGTTTCCCCATTCTAAAAATGAGAATATTAACCTCAATCTCAGAGAGTTGTTGTAAAAATTACCTCTCCTCTTGTTCAAGAAACCCAGGCTCACCACTCAGGCCCTGGTGAGAGGTTGGCCCTGTCAGGACGGATGGAGACTGTTCACAGGCCATCTTCCTTCTAAGGGGCTGGGGGACAAGCCCCCTCCCCTCTCTCCGTTTGAGCAGAGCAGGGCTCAACAGATAATTGTCCTCTATCCCTCTTCTGCCACAGAATCCCTGCCCCTCCAAAAAAGGCAAAGGGGAAGGAGAAGGTATTGATAGGTAGGACTGCATCTTCCCTCTATCCCTCTTGAGGGTGATGCACGAGAGCTGTGTGCAAAGGCCCAAGTGCAGGTGGGCTCTCCCGTGATGTTAAGCAGCCCCACCTGCAGTGGGTCATGGTCTGTCCCAGTGGGCTTCCTAGGTAAGGTGCAAACAGGGATGCTTGCAGGGTCACCCTGTAAATTAATTCTCTGGGACACCCAGGAGCTGGGACAGTTTTGTGTGCTCTGCTCTCTGCCTGATATTAGATGCCAAGATGAATTTCAAGGGAGAGCACACAGGGAGGTCTGTGTCTGAACAGCGGCAAATCTGAGAACCAAGGGGCAAGAGCCAAACTAATTTGCCAGCAGTGGCATTTTTCTCCCTTTGCTACACAGTAGTGCCAGCAACATACGATATTCTTGGAAGGGGCTGGGATTCTTTTTTCCCCCAAAATACTGAATGTTAGAGGAGATTTAATGTCTGTATTTATGAGGCTTGGTGTTCCAGAGGACAAGAAGACAAAATCAAAGGGAACTCCAAACAATAAACTCTTGAATCTTCCCATGTTATCTTAGTGATCCCCGGCAGTCACTTTTCTACATACACTAGGAATTCCTGCTACCCATTTCTGAGTTTCCAAAGCTGTTCCTACTCAGCATCTGTTGGTCAGAGCCCTGCTCTGCTGAAGTGAGAGTGTGTGTGACACCAAGGGGAGGACACTGTCTGGAGCATAATTAATCAAAGGCTCAGGATGGTAGGGACCTGGCAGGAAAAGCACAAGTTCTTTTTGTAGAGACAGTTCCTGTGAAACATGCAAAAAGACTAGAAAAGCATTAGTGCTCAGAACTGTGTTCTGGAGGAGGGGGAGGGATGGACCATGAACAGGACAGAAGTGAAGAATATCCATCTTTAGTGATTTGAAACCTGGATTCTGCGCCCAGATTCCTGCCGCTGCTCGATGGACCATCACCAGTGACATACAACCTCCTGGTCACCACATCCAGTGACCATTTCTCCATCCTCATCTTTGATCTGTCACTCTGTAGCATCTGATGATACCCCATCTGCAGCTGTGCATACATTCATTCACCCAAAGCACGGTTACTGCACTCCTGTTACATGCCTAACCTGGAGTAAAGACGCTAAGACAGAGGCCGAGAAGGGAGCGGGGATCCGAGGCGTCTCTTGTGATTCTCTCCTGATCCCTTGGACAGTTCTGCCTCCCCCATCTCTTGTCCGAAAGCGGGCAGCTCTCGTGCCCCTTCTGCTTCTGATTTTTCTTGGGAATGTCACCTTCTCCTTAAGTTGCAACAATCACTCACATGCAGACGGCTCTTAAACCTCACACTCGCCCTCCCACCCAGGCTCACAGAAGGCCGGTCTGCTGACAACACCCCTAGTCTCTCTGGCCAGGACACTGACCTCGGTGGGGCCACACGGAGACACCGGCTCCTCCTCTAAAGCTGCTGGCTCCTGACTTCTCACTTCTACTGTTGGATGCCTCTTGCCACCCTCCTGGAGCCGACAGACACGGCTGCCTTCCCGGCCCTAAGCCTGAGGCCTCCAGGCCATTTCCGACCCCTCTTCTTGATATACTCACTTAGGTGCCGGCCTCGTGGCTTTGTCCCCTGAAACCTCTCTAGTGTCTATTTCTTCTCTGTGCTCATGGCCACTGCCCAGTTTAGACCCTCATTACTCAGCAAATGACTTATCACACTGGTTTTCTCCCCGCTGCTGCCAGATTGATCTTTACCTGGTCATGGCTGTGGACCCCACTGCCTATCGAGTATGCCCGCACTTAGGAACCTGGGGCCCTCCCTGATCTCATCCCAACCGCTCAGCCCCCCAGCTTCCCTCCCTCCTTCTCCAAGTGCACACTGAGTCCAACCACCTCCAGCTCCCACGAGCTCCATCACACCCACAGTCAGAATAAACCCAGATTCCAGCCACAGCCTGCCCGGCCCTGCCCGACCCAGGCCCTGGAGCCTCTGCCCCCTGCCCTCCACTGTTTCTGGAACGTGCCCGCCTCGCCCCTGCTGCCTTCTGCTGGGAGCGTTCCCCACCATGTCTCCGCTGGGCTGGCTCTGTCTCCTCGGAGGGCCCTGCTGCACCACTCGCAGCCCACGGTCTACGACACCGTTTCATCCTCACACGGGCCAGTCCCAGGAACGACCAGGTCTGTGAGTTTACGTGTTTCTTGTCTGTACGGTGCATGGCGACAGGAACCGTCTTGGTCCTACTGAGCACTGCATGCCCAGTGCACCTTTCAGCGTCCAGCACATGGAATGTTCTTTCCGCTCTGTCTAAACCCAGTCTCTCACTGGCTCTTGATCACACCTTCACCTGTGGTTGTTAGGGTTTCCCATGAGTCAGTCTCATCTTCCCGACAGATGCACCCTAAGCATGTGGAAGACAGTGTCTTATAATCCTCTGTACTCTTGTCCTCAACCCAAACACAGTGGCCAGCATGGTGCTGAGCACAGAATACGTGTTCAATAAACACATAAAAATGCTGACCTCTCATCAAGCTCGGCCCTGGGCCAGACTGGGACTAGGAGACTTCGGTTTTCAAACCAGGCCCTCTGCACCCCCAGCCTGACAGCAGAGTCACCCCTCCCACAACAGCGCAGTTTAACTTTCTAATGTTTGCACTGGGACTTCCTCACACAGGTTTCGATGGTCTTGTTTGTGTTTAGTTTTCTGGCTGAGAGAAGCGGTTCCTCTCTTCAACTTAATAGCTATCTTCCAACTACTGCCTCACTCTCTCTCTGCTGTTCGGGGGGCACCACTTACTTCTCGTTTTAAATTTAGTTGCTACTTTCAGCCAGCGATGCAGCCCCCATCCCAGCATTGTCTGGGCTCCTGGGTCGGCTCCACTAAGTCCTGCTGGGCTCGTCTTCCTCATTCCGGACTTCACCCTTGTCTTGCTAAACTACATGTCATTTCTTCAGAATGGATGCATGGAAAATAAAATGTCTGAGTTCTTCCACGTCTCAAAATTGCTTTATTTTGCCTGCATGCTTGGTTGATCATTTGGCTGCATACAGAATTCAGTAATTATCCCAATTTTCTGCCAGGGTCAGTTTTCCTGTTTGTTTTTCTTGGTCTTTCTCATTCCTGCTGCTGGTTTTCTTCAGAGAGCTGATGATCTCTGGTTGACCACTTGTATTTGAGAATGAGGCACAGAAGGGCCAACTGATGGAACTCCAGATGCGAGGGTGGCAGTCTTCCATTTGGGACTGGCGGGAGGGAAGCTGGGCTCTGCCCCCGGTCCCAGAGGGTGGGAGCTATGCTAGAATACTGGGGTCCCTCCCCTGCTTCAGCTGTCCCTGAACAGCTTATCACACAACTTCGGAAAAGAGCCTGAAGATAACTTCCTAACAGCCCGTCAAGCTCCCAGTGCCAGGCCGGGCATGGTCAGCAATGGTAACTCATTATTTTCAGCCAACTCCTCCCTCCCATTCCATTCCCAAGTACTAGACTTCCTCAAGCATCTTGCTTTCCTTTTGGTTGTGACTCTCCATCTGTTCCAGTTCTGGCCTCTGTTTCTTCAGCGAAACTTCCATCCACTTCTGCCCTCTTGTCAAAGGGTGGCCTCTGCTTCTCTTCACCACCATGGTTTGTGCTATTCTGCCTTAACCACTGGATTAGTGGAGTCCTGGGATGGAAGAGGGGTGAACATGTAGCTCAGTCTGCTGCCTTAATCCAGAAGTTGCTATGGGAGGTTAATCAGATAAAAGGGATACAGGGAATGACTTCAGAGTTTTAAGCACTGCTGTGGATAAAGTTTCAGCACTGTTGAAAGGCCCATGCATGCATAAACACCTGGTACAGATTCCTGCATGCCTGTTACCCCTTTTTACACAGGGGGACTCTGAGGCCAGAGCCTCTTATAATTCTCCTAGATTCTAGCAGTAATTCCACTTGCCTAATAGACCACAAAATAAGAGGCCAATAAATTCTGGGCAATGAAAATGGTCCACTGAAATAAGCTCCGGATTCCAGAATCGCTGAAGTCCTAAGAGCAGTGGACCCACCCACTCTTTTTTTCTTTGTAAAATGCTATCAGAGGCTGTCTGTCCTTTAAGCCAGCCCCTTGGAGAACACAGACAATCAGACACAACCTCTCCACTGAATAAGCTTATAGGCCCTGAAGGTGTTTTGTTTGGGTGTTCATCAAGCCAGGGATATGTACACAAGCTAGGGTCCCAAGGAAATGTGACTGTAATCGGAGTACATTGGCTGCAAGTGTACGTTAGCTGATGAGGCCTTAAAGAAAAGCCAAGCATATCTGGTCCCAGGTCCATGCAGACATGTCCATCCATTTGACTCACCCACTGCCGGTCAGCAGCTTTGAGGCAAGTTGCACATTAGAGGCGTATTAACTTGATTTCCTTGCTTCTGGAGGCCAACAGTAGGAATCATTAATGATGGGACTCCTGATTTATAGGGACTTGCTGAAAAATAGACAATGTTTGTGTTTCTTCCCCCAACTCACTCCCACTTTTATGAGCGCTGTTAAGTTTCATTTCAGCATGTTAAGTAATTTGTGACTCACTGAAATGAAACTTAACTCAGTCCTCATAAAACAGAGTAAAATGGTATTTCCGTGTTTCATGTTATGGTTTGAATCAGCCTGCTATTTGGAGCTTAGTGGAATCTTCTCAAAATGCCATTTTGGAGCCTCTGGTCCCTGCCATTCCCCACCAACTAGTCACCATGTTTCTCAGAATTTCCCAGAACTCCTTCTGCTACCCCAAAATAGCAAAATTTACAGCTGAAGGGAAGAGTGGGAAAAGCTAGCAAGTAAACCATGGCAACATTTCTGGAAGTGCTGTCTTACATAAAATATGGATGTTTTCTACCTTTTATCCACTATAATTAGATAATGACATTGATGAATAGGTACAGACCCTCTGCTCACAAAACCCCTGAGACATCTTTTTATTACTATTACTCGTCTTCTCTTTAACCAATATTCCTTGCCTTACTCATTCACAAGGACCACAGAAATCCAGAACTTTCCACTTTGGCAATCACTGTAACTAGGCATACATACTGTATTTGTACTTAATTTCTTAGTCTTATTTAAATATGCTCAATGTTATTATAAAACTTCATTAACTCTGGCTTTACTAATTTGGATTTTTGTGAGAACTGAGTTAACCTTGGGCTAAAGTTCACCTTCATAGATTCTCTCTGAAGAACGAGCACTCTTAGAAACATTACAGATGGGATTTTTAACTTCCTTCAGAAAGCAAGTTGTTTCTCTCATGAGGTGCTTGCTGGCAGGTGTGTTGCCATATCCCAGGACAGCAGTCCTTCTGCTAGGACTGGTGGGCGGCCTGGAGGCAGTGGGTCACTGGGATGCTTCCAGGTAGAGGAGACGGTACTTCCAAGAACTGGCAGGCAGCGGTCTCCCCATTGTCAGGGTGAGGCTCTAGGGAGCATGAACCCCACCTACCGTAGAGCACTGTGAGAGGGGCCAGCGTCTGCACCTCCGTGCTCTAGAGCCCCCTGCCTTGAGAGGTCATGTTTGGTGAGCACTAAGTCTCAGCGCAGGGTGAGTAGATGCAATGATGAAGATGGTGGTAGAGGCATTTGAGATGGACTGGGGGGTGGAATGGGAGGGAGGTGGGAATGGGGAGGCGAGTGTACACATGTCATTCATGTCACACCCAAGTGCAGGGCAGGCTCTGGCTCGATGGTGCCCTGATGACTGCACACTTAAGGCTATTGAAATACCTTGAGTGGCAGCTCAAAAGCCCCGCTGTACTCACTAAAGGACTGAGAGTTTCACTGTCATGGTATGGGGGGAGATTTCCTAATTGAAAAGGCTGCAGTTAGAACCAAAGTCACGGAAGGGGCACACTGGCACTGATCGCTTAGAGCTGAAATCATGTCTGGCCACTTAACGTGGACCGCACTGGCCAGAAAATTTCAGGATTCTTAGAAATGTTTCCACACTGATAAGAACACTGCAGAAGATGCTGGTGAGAGGCTGGAGGTGGCTCAGCTGGTGCTGCTCTAAAGAATACAAGTGCTTTTAACTTGGGAAATGTTTGCTAAAGGAACATACATCATTGGGCTGCACCGTGGCCCATGCAAGGGTATAATTTAGGACAGACACAGATCTTGCACTTGGCTTGCTAGCAGGTTTACCAAAGAACCAGAACCATCAGCCATTTTTCTTTCAATGATAATGATAAGATCATTGTTCACATCTCCGCCACAGGCTCTGCCCATTCTTTGCTACAGTGCAGCAGCCCTGAGGGCCTGTCGCCTCTCCTTCCCCAAGAGGATGCCTGGCCAAGACTCTGGGGCACTAAGTGTCTATCACTCCTACATATTCGTATTTGATAACAAAGCCAGGCAGTGCCAAAGGAGTCTGGATACTGTCAAGTTTTTCCCTGAATAATCCTAGTCTTAGACTAGTTTGGACTTTGCAGGGAAAAAAATCCACTAGGGTTGAAATGATCGGACACCCTCCCTCCCTCCTTTCTCTTTGTCTTCTTAAATGACATCTTTCATCATGCTAATGAATCACAGACATCCAACATCAGGATGGGTTTGGGGATTATCTTCCAGTGGGTGGAGCAGTCCCCCAAAGCCAAGCATAGTCACATCCCCAGGTACCACCTGTGAAGGCATCTGCTCAGTTTTACTATATCTTTTATAGCTAACCAAGCACAGCTTGTCCAAAAACATATGTTCGTATACATCTTCCAGTCCCACCTAGTAGTCTATCTGCTCTTCCCTTTGTCATGATGTCTAAAGTTACTCCAAGTTTTTTGAGATGACCCATGTTGCCACTACTCTTTCAGCACCTCAACTCTTGGTTGGCCTGCACTTGGGCCTCATGCTCAGTCACTGCTGAGGGAGGGAGGGGTGCCAGGCTGCAGGTGGCAGCACCACCGATGCAATTCCTCACCCAGGCCCCCGCCACCCTGAGCCCCTCTGGAGGGAGCCTCCCCTCCAAAGCCCTGCCAAGGACACAAGGAAAACACGTCACCTGGCACCTGCCGTGCACACAGAGGTCGGTCTCGTAGGGCCCGCAAGGCGTGCCGTCCAGGACCCTGTCGGCCACCAGCAGCGGGGACTCCTTCCCGAGGGGCGAGCAGTAGAGTTCACACGGCTTATCTAAGGAGGGAAAGGGGTGGACGTTGACGTGGGATGGGGTTTGGGGGCCATGCAGGGTGCAGGTGCACGTGAGCGACAGGCCAGCCCAAGAGACGAGAAGTCGGCATGGGATCAAGGTCACAGGTACATGGCACATGTTGCACCCAGGCCTTGGAACACGTGAAACAGAAAATGGAGAAATCAGGTGAATGACACAGAGGTGAGGGCACTGTGGGCTTTTCTGTACCTTGTTCTCTTTATCCTTTGCAAAGACACAGTATTTCTTTTTCCTTAAGGTATTAAAAAATACCAGGCAGAACAAACATTTTGTGGTGTGCTAACCTCTAAGCAAGTTGACTATGTATCAAGGGTGAGCCTGGGGTGGGAAAGGGGAAGGAGGCGAACAAGAAGGCCTCCCAGTGAGGGGAGCAGGCCCAGGGGTGTCTCCACGGCAGTGGCTTTTGCTAAAGCTTTAGTGCTCCCCAGCCTCTGGTTAAAAGCTGCAGGGCTGTGGTATGTGGTAAGAAGGCCCTGGAAGAAACAGAGCAGGAATAAGGAACAGAAAGGGGACACGGAAGCCTCTGGGACAACTTGTAAGAGCCATGCCCCCAGGCAGGATGGAAACCCTGATTTCTGCTGCCGCTGGAACAAAGTGAGCTCCCAGAACATGCCAAGATCTCACGCCTTTGCCTAGATTGTTCCCTCTGCCTGGAAATCCCTCCCTGCACTTAGCTTTCTGGAAGATTCCTGGCACCCCAGAAACTTCCACTCCAGAGCTCTCTCTCCTCATGCCACCTCTGACTTGGACTCTCTATCTGCACTTTGCACACACCTCCATTAAAGCCCTCAAATCCTACTGTCCTATAATTGTTGGAGCAACTCCCATGTACAAGAGGATTTCTTATAAGGTGGATCCTGTTGCTACAGGATTTTGAAGGGGATGGATGGTAATTACCTTTAGATTGAAGAACTGATGGAACTGGGAGCCCTTGGAAGACAAGGAACTGAACTTTCATCTTTTGTCCTCAGGTCAGTCCCAGGACCTGGCTCACAGAAGGTCTTGGTAAATATTTTCATCTTTCTACATAAACTTTAGAGTCAGTTTGTTGATATACCCAAAATAACTTGCTGGAATTTTCATCAGGATTGCCCTGGATCTCTAGATCAAATTGGAAAGAATTGGCATCTTGATATCTTTCCATTGATATGGAATATTTCCCCATTTTTGTAATTGTTTTATTTCATTCATCAGAGTTTTGTAGTTTTCCTCATGTAGATCTTATACATATATTGTTAGACTTATACCTAATTATTTCATTTTGGGGGTGCTAATGTAAATGGCATTGTGTTTTTGTTTTAAGAATTTCAGCAGTGTTCCTTTTATTTTTTAATTTTATTTTTTGGCTGCATGGCACGGCATGCAGGATCTTAGTTCCCCGACCAGGCCTCTGTAGTGGAAGTGCAGAGTCTTAACCTCTGGACTGCCAGGGAGGTCCCTGGCATTGTGTTTTTAATTTCAAACTCCACTTGCTCATTGTTGTTATATAGGGAAGCGACTGACATGTAACGTACCTTATATCCTGCAACCTTGCTATAATCCCTTACTAGTTCTAGGAGGTTTTTTCTGTTGATTCTTTTGGATTTTCTACATAGATGATTATGTCATCTGCAAATAAAGGTAGTTTTCTTTCTTCCCAATCTGTATATAGTAAGTCCCCTACCTATGAACCTTTAAGTTGCGAACTTTCAAAGATGCGAATGTATTATAAACCTATTTCAGTACAGTACTAAAGAGCCGATTGTGTTAGTTGGGTAGCTAGGCTAACTCTGTTGGACTTACAAACAAATTGGACTTATGAATGCGCTCTCAGAACTGAACTTGTTTGTATGTAGGAGACTTACTGTACCTCTTATCTCCTTTTCTTGTCTTGTTGCATTAACTAGGACTTCCAGTATGATGTTGAAAAAGTAGTGGTGAAAGGGGACTTCCTTTCCTTGTAATTGATCTTTGTAGGAAAGCTTTAGGATTATTTATTTTTTAATAAATGAATGGATTTTGTTCTTTTGTACACAATTGAGAAAGATAAATGCACCTTTTCTCTCTTTCTCTCAGTCACCTAATTCTAATGTGGTTTATACACTTATTTTGCAAAGGAACTTCCAGAGAGAGAAACACCAACATCTTTGTGCTGTCTCTGCCAGGCCCTTTGTCTCCACCATGAACCTTCCCCAGTGGGTCCTTCTGGTGGTCTCAGGTGAGCAAGGGCAGGGGTAAAAGAAAAAAAGGCTTCTGGAGCTGACTTGGCCTCAGTAGACCTTGGCAGCCTAGCTGGAGAGTTCTTGTCAGAGCAGACATGTTGCCTTATCCAGGTTCTGGAGCTTCTGTGGTAGGGTGACATCATTCCCTAAACTGCCACTGTGGTCAACAGCTTTCCACAGAGCCCCTCTCCCATGGAGCGCTGCTGATCAACATGATCAACAAAATAAGCCTCGTCTTACAACACTAGAAAGAAGCTACAGGGGCACAGTGGAGATGTTCAACTTGGCTGTTCCAGTTAGCCGTGGGGGGAAAGAGCTGCTGTGAAGGGTAGATTCCCAGGTAAGCAAAGAAACAATGATTCATTTATTCATTTAACAAACATGGATGGAGCCCCTCTCTCACACAAGGCACTCTTTTGGCACTGCTTGGGAAAGAAAGATGAGTCATGCGTGCCTTTCAAGGCCCTGGTTGTCTTGTAGACAAGTACACAGCAAATCCCCAATGAGGCTGACTGCCTCATGGGTCTGATCCTGAGCTGTCAGAGGACAGGGCATACTAGAAGGAATGATCCATTTCTCCAGCTGGCAAGCTGGGGGCGGCTGTCCCTCCATTTAGATGGAATAACCCAAGATGGTAGCCAGTGAAAGGAGAACTATGGGAGACTGAAATGTAAACTGAGATCAGGTTCTGGGAAGCTAACTTGACAAGATTTTGGAGGTGCTCTTTAGGACCCTGAGGTTTCCTTTGAGCATCTCAGAGAGCCACTGAGACAGAGGCAGCACACAGTCCCCATCTTGAATGGATGGGTACACCTTCTCCACATACTGGGCTTCCTCTAGTGTTTCACTGTAAGGATGGATCCCTTGGACAAAGCAGTTTCAAAACTATGGATTACATTTAAACTGAAGCGCTGCCTCAATTTCTGGAGTCACTGAGCTTTGAGGAGATTCATTCAGTGGCAGTAGTAATGATGATGGTGCCATGCAGCATGCTAAGTAGTGTCTACGCATTTCAGGTGGGTGCTGTCATCATTCTATCTTACAGACGATCACACAGGCTCAGAGAACGTGCATGGCTGTCCAGAGTCCCTCAGTTGGCAGAGCCAGACCCTGGCCTCTTCGCCCCATCCTGGTTTCTTTCCACCATCACTGTTTTCTTTCTGAATGGAGAACTCGGGGGGTCAAATATACCAAGGGGGCAAAATGGTGCTGCTGAAAACAAACCACCAGTTTTATGAACGTTTATGAGTGTATACTCTGATTTAGGCAGAGATGAAAATGGGATTTGGGTAGAAAAGTAGAGGCTCTTTTGAGGTAAGTTAGAAAGACCAGATTTGAAAGGGATGAAGATCTCTTTCTGGGCTCTTTGGTGTGAACATCAGGGAAGTAGAGACTCTGCAAAGCAGGTGGTCCCAACCTCAGATGGAGGGATTCTGACCATGACCCCAGGCAAGAAGGTACACTCAACTCCACCTGTATTCCACTCTCCCACCTGCAGACACCGTCCCCTGTGGCTACAGTAGTCTGGGAGCCCCGGGCCCCACAACAGAGTCCAGAGGTAATACTTCCTTCCTCTGCTGAGCTGGAACTCCCTCCATTTGTCCATCTCCTTTTCTGAGGATTCTGCTCAGAATTCAGGGCACCTCACACCTCTAGGAAGGTGTAGCACTATGTCCCAAAGCGACTCAGGATAAACTTTATAACACTCGAGGCAGCTCAGAACCTCTCGAAATTCTCTGAATATTCCCCTCCAAGCTGCCCTGGGTGGGCAATTAATCTCCTGATAAATGACATGAGGTGTTGGATTTCAGCTTTGGGCAGTGTCAACACTCCTACATCCACAGTTGTACAGAAGGAGGTCAAATCTTCTTAAAAGTTATACAACCACACACACTAAGGAAAGAAGCTTGGAACATCCCTCTTGCCTGGCTGATGTGTGCTGAGATTAAATTCGGATTGAGGCTGACTGTTTGGGGTGGGTCCCAGCTTCTCACTGGTTCACTTGTCGTCAGGACTTACACTTGGATGGGGAAGCCACAGACAGGGCATGTGAGATGGACTTGGGGTCTTAAGAGCCACACCACCACATCTGCTTGGTGGGGGCTTGGAGGGCTCCCCCCTGTGCTTCAGGACGAGGACGGTGCAGACAATACTTGTGGCTCTTAGCGCTCTTGTTGTTCTTTCTCTGCCAGTGGTTACAAAGTCTTACTAAGGTGGAGACACTAATGTTGAGGTCATCACAGGTGCTCACCCCAGCCCTGTCTGGCCCTCTGTGGGGTATACATGCTGAGGAGGCTGCTCAGCTCCCTACCCCCAAAGCTGCTCACCATGACCCCATAGCCAGGCCTCAGCTGATTGGACCAGCAGTGGCCACGTGACTGTAGCTGGACCAATCAGAGTCTTTCTCCTCACCACAACCTCATAGGCAGGCCTCATGGGGCCTCCGTTGATTGGACCAAGAATGGCCACCTGACCACAGCTGGACCAATCAGAGTCTCTCTCCTGGGAAATCAGCACTGAAATTAGATAGAGAGGTTCTGTCTGCTCATGGTTGATGGATCTCTAAGAAGTCTACACTCCCTCATCCACAATTCAGAAATCCAAAAGCTCTGAAAACTGCAAGCATTTTTTTAAAACATATTTGGCAGACACATTAGGCAGCAAAATTAGACTTGACTGACATGAGACTGTTGGCAGTACTCAGTACCCCACTTAGAGACTGTTCATGGGTTACCTGGTAGAGGTGTCAGTGTGTCTGACTGTGGGGTGCTTCCCAGGACCCCACTGGGATATTAAATAATATATGGTTGATGCATGTTGTTATTTTTCTAACACCTAAAATGCTCTGAACTCCCAACCACATGTGGCCCCAAAGGATTTGAATACAGCATGAAGACTTCATAAAAGGTGCAGTGGGCTGCCCATCAGCCTGTACGTGGACAAGTTGTGAGAAAGCCAGTCTGTAGCGGGAGCAGGAAGAAATGGGTCACAAACGCAGGCTGTGGTGAACACGGAGAGAAGGTCCTGACATCTTCAGAGGCTCTGGCCTCAGACCTTCATCCCGGCCCTGGGGACCTGTGAGATACCCTGCATCTTCACAACCACTCTCTTTTTCATTAAGCAGCTCTAGCCAGAGTGGTCAAGCTCGAGTCAGAGAGTCCTGACCATCAGACCTTCCATCCCTTGGGAGGCTCAGACCCAGAGGGAGTTCCACCATGTCGGGGAGAGGCAGTTGGGAGAGGGAGCTGGGAAAGCACCTCCACGTCCAGACACGGCCTTTGCCAAGGCCTCTGACACTTCAATGGGTACGTGGCCTGCTGGCCTGGGCGGGGAGGACTAAACTCTTGAAGGCTTCCACTTAAATGAGATTCCACAGGGAAAGCAGAAAGGGGGTGGGTTTGGCAACAGGCCATCTCAATGGGTTTCTGTCTAAAGGCTTTTCCACTTAGAAATATTTTCTAAGGAAAGTCTTTGTCTTCTTTTGGAGGTGGTATGAATTTGTGGTCCTGAGCCCTCCCTTGGAAAATCTACCTCTGCAAGAATTCCCTTTTTTTTTTTTCAATAAGAGGAAAAAGAAAAAAATATAGCTTCCCCTTTCTTGAACTGTGCGTCACTCGCCAAAGAATTCCACAGCGATAGCAACGCTATGAATAGGGCAGTCATAATGGGCTTCAGAAGAGCCCAGAGCCCAACCACAGGAATCGTTCCTCTCATGGCTGAGCTAGAATTGTGCCTTTTATAAACCGAGTTGTGAGAGGAACACTTATAATCTCTATTCTCCCCCTCCCCCTACCTTCTGAATTGGGCATTTATTATTTTGTTTTTATCCTCATGAAACGCTCCTTAAAACAAAACAAAACAAAACAAAAAAACCGCTGGCTTCTGTTTATATTTGAGAAGGAAATGAAACCAAATATGCAAGAAGTCATGACAATTCCACCCCAGAGGGGGATGTGTCAAGCTACCCTTGCAAAGCCCTGTACTTGGGGTCTCTCCTTCAAAGGCAGAGTGCTTACTGTCCTTATCAAGTAGGGTTCCACTTTTCAGATCAAAGGTGGTGGCACTCTGGCTATAATTATTTATTGCTTTGGCAGAAACAAAAAGCGAGTGGGTAAAAACACATTCTGAACACAATGAGCTTCCCCAAATAGCTGTACTTGGAGGCTTCCTGTAAGGGGGATCTGGGCAGACATCAGCCTCAGCCACTGTAATGATAAGGAACCAAGGAGCTCAGTGATCCAAAAGTGGTTAGAAGTAAAATAGAAGTTTAATCTGGACTTGGAGAAATCTGTGGAAAAACAGACATTTCAGTGGGATTTCTGCATTGAATAAAAGAGGCAGGAAAACTGAAAACTGGAGCAAGAGACCAAGGAAAGAATAACAAGGCCTTGCACATGGCAGAGAGGAAATGAGAGTGGGTGAGTCCGTCTTAGACCTGACCTCTTCTTGCTCCCAAGACGTGGGAGAGGACAGACAGGGGACCTAAACCATCCTTATCTGGTAGTCTGGGGATGGTTGAAGGTTTGGAAATGAAGCTGCTTCTCATCAAAACCTGCCACTGCGCTGCAAACACGGCAGCCCCTGCCAGCACTATCTTCCTTCCGATTAGGGGTCCGAGTGCCTGGGACGTCTAGAGGCCTCAAATGTCTTCCTGCATCAGATGAATGCCCAGGCAGAGCCACAAGGCTTTTTTGTGAGCCCCAGCCTCCAGCTGCCCGTCTTCTGTTTGGGAGCATGGGTCTCCTCTCTCCCTAGTCTGCAGGGAAAGCCGAGTGTGTGAAGGCTCCATCTCCCTGGAAATCTGCTGGTTAGGCGACAAGGTGGCTATAATCACACAGTTCCCAAAGGTGGTGGTCCTTGTAAAAAAGGGACAACGTCTGGGGGAGCTCCCCGATGCTTTAAAATGAGCCCGTGGCTGGGTGGGTTGGTATTCTCTGCTCTGGTTTAGAACGTCCCATGTCAGTTTGAAGGTGATGGGTCAGGTTGTTGGGTTAAAAGCTGCGGATCTGAGGCCATTATTCCCTGTGCTGCCTGGGTCTACCCCCGGCATAGTTATGCACGCTTGAGCTTGTAACAGAGTGTATATTTCAGAGGTTCTTCAGATCACAGGGAAGAAACCTAAGTCCTGGCACAGGAACCTCATTCTCCTGCAAAGTATTTTGCCTCCTGCAAAATACTTCAGAGCCTGTGTAAAAATCAGGCCCAGTTGCTTGAGTTCTTATTGAAGCATCCTCACTCAGCACTCGTGAAATCTTTCTGTCTTACTGGAAGCCAGCTGGTTGTCTTCTGAGTCAGCTCCTCCGGAACTGGGCTCAGTTCCCTCCCTGCTCCTCATGCAGCAGCTTAGACGTGTTACGTAACCTGTAACCTCTCACCTTCTGCACGGGTGGTTTTGCATATTTAATGAGATGATATAAGCAGAGCTAACTTGAGCCTGGCACATGGTATGCTCCATAAATGGGACCATGTTGTCATCATTATAACACATTCTTGTTTCCTGAAGATGAACAGAATTTTAAGCATGAAAAACCCTGAACTAGGCCCTGGGAGATCTTATGGACAATAAACAAACATCACAAATCCTATAGACCTGATACCCCACCTCGAATTTTATCAGCCACTGGAAATGCTTGTAATGTCCAGTGGGCAGAGTCTCTTGATTTGGGAGAAAACTCTGGGAAAGAAAATGTGACCTGTGCTTATTATCATCTTCCCCAAGTTGTAAACTGTCCTGGAACAAAACAAATACAAACACATAGATACAATAAACAGAGTAGTGGTTACCAGAGGGGAAGGGGGGTGGGGGGAGGGTAAAGAGAGTCAACTGTATGGTGATGGATGGAAACTTAACTGCTGGTGGGGAGCACACTGTAGTGTATACACAAGTGAAAAATATAGTGTTGTACACATGAAATTTACATAATGTTATAAACCAATGTTACCTAAGTTAAAAAAAAAAACAACAAAACTTTCCCCAAACACTCCGGTCAAGGAGTTAAGAGCCAACCCAAGATGAACCAAGAAAAGAAATGCAAGAAAGCGTCACCACTGGAAAGAGAAACAGCAGACACACAAACCCGCTGCCCTGCTCCTGCAGAGCCTCGCTCTCCTCAACACTGGCCTGGGCCCGGCGGCACAGGGTATTAGATGGCAGGCTGCCAGCGCACCCACCTTGCTAGGAACAGAACGAGGGTAGGGGGCGGGCAGGAGGTATCTGGTCCACTGCCTGCCTCACAGCTGCTTTTGGGAAACCTCACAGAGCTGGGTCATCCAAGTTCAACTCCCTGTGGGTCCACGGCTGAGCTGGGCAGGACTGAAGTGTCCTCTTGGGTGGACTGTGGGGGTGGGGATGCCCTGGGGGTTTTCCTAGGAGGTGTTTATGGTCTTGGGAAGGAAGGGAGGGAGGCCGCTCTGAAAGGATGCGCCATATGCCTTTACCGTCAACCACCACTGCTGTCAGCAGGCCCTTCTTCTTGCTGCTCAGCCGGTCATGCACCTGGCACTGCTGGTCACGGAAGCTGGGCAGGCCCTTGGGGCAGGGCAAGTTCTCACAGACTGCGTGCTCCACGCTGGCGCCCAGGCAGTGCGTACCTCCAGGCCCCGGGCTAGAAGGAAGACAGTGGTCTGCGTTAACCAGACAGGCTGCGGAAATAGCAGGGGTGCTCGGGTTCGGCCTCTCTTTCCGGAGGGGGAAGGGGCAGGCGAAGTTTCCAAAACAACCTCCCTCTCCTCTTACACACCATCTCTCAGCAATCCCAGGCCCATGATGACGACCATGTTAAGTGAGCCATCAGAAAAATGAATCCAAGAACTGTAAATCAAGGTCATCTGGAATTAGAATACAGGGAGGATCAATCAGTTCACCAAGATCCACAAATTGTGTCTTTCGTCTGAACTTAAAACTTGACCATCTGTAACACTGAAAACCCCAAGGGGAATTTTTGGTGTGTGTGGGTTTTTTGATTTTTTGTCTCCTACAAAATGAAGACCTTTAAATGGCTCCTAGCTATACTCCAGAGGTCGCTAAGTTTCAGGATGGGTAAATAAATAGCTCTCATTTACTCTGTAATGAAAAGAATAAGAATGATTAATTCACTTGTTCATGGGCTTTGTGTAGAGACCAGCCGGATCCCAGTTTTGCACCCTTTACCAGGCAAGCGTGAGACCACACGTGCTCCATGCTGTGGTCTTGGGTCCTAGATGCTCTGTGCTTCGTCTGGGGCTTTAACCAGTGCTGGAGACCCAGTTGTGTTCTCTGGCCATGTCTGCACATGGGAGGGGCACTGAGGAGGAGCAGCAGGACCCTGGCCTAGCTGGCTGAAGCTGTCTCTGCCCAGCTCTTCCACGAGGCCCTGGAGGTCCTCTTAGGACTCTGACCTGGGCAACCTCAATGGTGCCCTTCACCTCCATGATGCCAAGAGCATCACGATGGAGTAAGATTGACCCCACCTCCCCTCACCATTCCCCCGGCACTTTTTTATTGAAATTCAGCACAAATCACACCTGCTCCACTCAATGACTTTCCACAAACTGTACACACCTGTTAGCAAGGTGACATTTTTTGATACACTAACCATTTCATTTTGAATATTTCCTTTACTCTCTTTGCCATTTCTTGTGTTCAGACGGTAAGACCACCCTATGATGATTGCCTTATGGAAGAGATATGACAGCAGAAGGGGGCAAAAGTCTTTAGGCTTTTGTGTCACAATAATCTACACCAGGAATCCACAAACTTTCTCTGCAAAGGGCCAGACAGTCAATTTTTTTGGCTTTGTGGGCCACGCAGTCTCTGTTGCAACTACTCAATTCTGCCACTGCTGGACAAAAGCAACAAAAGACAATGTGTAAACAAAAGGGTGTGGCTATGTGCCAATCAAACTTTATTTACAAAACCAGTGGTGGGCCAGATTTGACCCATGGGCCATAGCTTGCCAGCCCCTGGTCTACATAAATGTGTTCAAGGAAACATCTGGAGTAGGAGGAAAGGCGCCGCTCATACCTCCATGCCCACCTCATACACCCCAGACAACACCTCTCCCACCTGGGAGTGGAGGCAGCCTTGAGAGATTACATACGCTAGGGGCTCCACAGAGGGTTCTGAGTTTTGATCTCAAAGTTAGGGAACAGCAAAACCTCTCTAAGGCTTATGACATCTGAGAAGAGAGGGATCCTTTGTTCGTTTGCCTGCCCATAGTACCAGGGAGGCAGCTAGAGCTCAGGGAAACGACTGCACGGCACGCTCGGATAGGTGGAGCCTCAGACTACCTCCCCAGGAGCCTCAGGCCCAAGTGCCAAGTGTGGATAGATGAATGTATTTCTGTGCCACAAAGCATGGCGCAGAAGGAACAGAGAGGGGCTGGCCCTGATGAACCATGTGGACCAGCAGGAGGGACATCTTTTCTGCAACAGGCGAGTTGCACATCCCATGGCTGGGACCAGAGAAGAAATGGGTGAGGCAGAGATGCTCTATGGTAAGAAGTTGTGGGTTGAATTATGTCCTCTCTAAAATTCATATGCTGAAGTCCTAACCTCCAGAGCATCAGACTGTGACCTTACTTGGAAATAGGACCACTGCAGATGTAATTAGTTAAGATGAGGTCATACTACAGTAGGGTGAGCTCCTAATTCAGTGTGAATGCTGTTATTATAAAAAGGGGAAATCTGGAGACAGACACCCACAGGGAGAACGCCATGTGAAGATGAAGACAGAGATCAGAGTGATGATTCTACACTCTAAGGAATGCCAAAGATTGTCAGTAAACCACCAGATTCTCCCTTACAGACCTCAGAAGGAGCCAACCCTTCCAAATCTTGATTTTGGACTTCTAGCCTCCAGAACTGGGAAAATAAATCTGTTGTTTATGCCACCCAGTTAGAGGGTTGTTACGGCAGCCCTAGGAGATGAATACACCAGACATCACAATAACCAGATGCATCCTCAACCAAACTTAGATGCAGACTCAGGGAAAATGGGGCAATAGCTCCTGAAATGATCAGGAATCCAAAATGGACTAGAATGGAGTGCAAAAATACAAATTAGGTTGTTGCTAAAACAATAAAGGAAGCTATGTTTCCTACACACCTTAGGGTGTGGACTGAGATTTGCACATGTCATGTAATTAACTTCCTGAATTGTCATCAAACTTTGTTTTAGTTTCCTTTTTAATTTCCTCCATCAATTGAGTTTTCCAGATTTACGTCTGACTGACCCTCATATGCCAACTACCTTTATGCCTCACAGCAGGCAGGTGGAGAGCAGATTAGATGTGACATAAGAGAATTCCTGGATCCAGCAGAAAGTGGGCCTGAGAGGGGGCAGCCCATGAGATACCACATGTGCCTCAGGATGCTTCCCTCCTGAACTCTGTTTATCCTCTTTCTTCTCCACGTCCAATCTTCTCCCACAGGCAAGTCTCCTTTCAGCCCCCATCTGGCTCACTGCCCCATCTTCCCCACTCCCTGATCCCTAACTCTGCCCATGCTTAAGGATACCTCCATCCTGCAGCCTATTTTTCTTTCCTGCCTGGAACCTCTCCTGACCCTGCTTGGGTCTCTGCTATGCTGCTTATCATCAACCTTGTGAAATAGTCAGCTGAGTTCCTGTTTTCCTCTTATTCCTCTGCATCCTCAAGCAGAGAATCCTACACAGGCTGGTCTTTAATAAACAGTAGTTAGACTGAATTGAACTATATTATCAGAATTTATCTTAAAAGGATCAAAAGACAAAGTGATGTCAGGGAAAATGGTGGAGTAGGAAGCACCAAGAATCTCTCCACCTGGACCAAAACTGTACTGACAAAAACTGCCTGAAGTAACTATTTTGAAACTCTGGAGTCTATCCGAAAGCTTGCAGCCTCCAGGAGAAAGCTTAGCTGGTAAGCTGTGGTTAATTTTGGTCAATTTCAATCTTGAGTGTGGTAGTGGCTATCTGTACACCATGTCCCAGTCCCATGGCAGGTAGCTATGCCTACATTCCTGGTGTGGCTTGCTGGAGCCAGGGTGGACAATAAGGACTTTGTCCTCCAAATATCAGAGTTCTGTGTTCTGATTGCTCAGTGCTGCTTTTGATTTCTGAGGTACGGGCATAGAGGCTGGCCACCACTGCTGCAATCCCTACCAGCTGCAGCCCCTACCAGAGAATTTCAGTGAGCAATACATTTAAAAAAAATCTTTTTCTCCTTTTAGGAGCCAGATATTTAAGGATTAGGTTATTCAGAAGCAACTGCATAGATGGGAAAATTTAGAAAGCCACTAGATTTGCCCAAGAAGAGATGAAGGCTCAGAAAAGGCCAGAGAAGACCTTACACTTCTTCAGTTTGATCCCCAACACAGAGAAATTTTTCAGTAGCAAAGAAACGGTAAATCCGGGAAGAAGGAGGAGAAGCTGATTTCCAGAGGTACATTGTAAGATTCAAATGTCCAGTTTTCAACAAAACAATCACAAGGCATATAAAGAAACAGGAAAGTATGGCCCATTCAAAGCAACAAAATACACTGGTAGAAACTGAAGGAAGCCCAGAGGTTGGGCTTACTAGACAAAGACTATAAAACAACAGTCTTTAAGATGCTCAAAGTGCTAAAGGAAGACGTAGACAAAGACAGGAAAATGATACATGAAAAAGTCAGAATATCAATAAAGAGATAGAAATTATAAAAAGGAAAAAATACTCTGAAGTTGAGAAGTACAATAACTGAAATGAAAAATTTACCAGTTGAGTTCAAAAGCAGATCTGAGCAGGCAGAAACAAAAATCAGGAATATACATTTGTTCTATGAATTTGTCCTATGAATTGAAATACTGAGTCTGGGGAATGAAAAGAAAAAAGAATAAAGAAAAGTAAGCAGAGGGGATCTGTGGGAAACCAGTAAGGGGACTAAGATACACACTATGGGAGTCTTAGAAGGAGAAAAAAGGAGCAGAGAGATTATTTGAAGAAATGATGGCTTAAAACTTCCCGAATTTGAAGAAAGACATGAATCTACAATTCAAACAGGGTAAGTTCACTGAGATGCACTATAATTAAACTGTCAAAGGACAAGGAGAGAATCTTGAAAGCAGCAAGAGAGAAGCAACACATCACAGACAAGAGATCCTCAGTAAATTACAAGCCTATTTCTAATCAGAAACCCTGGAGGCCAGAAGTCAGTGGGTTGATACATTCAAAGTTCTCAAAGAAAAAAAAAATCTATCAACTAAGAGTTCTATACCCAGCAAAACTGTCATTCAAAAGTGAGGGAGAAATTAAGATATTCCCAGATAAGCAAAAGTTGAGGAAGTTTTTTACCATCAGGACCTGCCCTACAAGAAATGCTTCACGCTCAAATGAAAGAACACTAGATGGTAACTTGAAGCCACATGAAGAATTAAAGCTCTCCAGTCAAGCAGCCATGATGCTAAGCTTTATCAGAACCAACTACTAGAGAGACCCTAGAGGAGGGACAGGCTTTGTCTCTGGTTCTGATATGTGACTTCTCCCTGTAGGCTCCTGTGGTAGCCTGTGATGCATGCCACCTCCCTCTAGGCAGCTTCCGAAGGCAGCTTCTGAGCACACCAACACTTTGGGAAAATTCTCAGCCTGGTCTCACATGCGGTTTCTCCTTTGGACGGTTTTCCCTGACACCACTAAGTGTGATTTCCCAGAGGTTCCCACCAGTGCAGCACCTCTGCAAACGTCTCCCTCATCCAGTGGGCACTGGTTGTACCCTCTCCAACAAGTCCAAGGAATTTCAGCCCTGGGTGTGTGTGCGAGGGGGGCACCCTCATCCATATTTGTTCCTTCCTTGGGTGCCCTGCCTCAGACCTGAAGATAGGGGCTGCTTCCTGTATCTGCTCTTCCTGTGTCTCTAGAGTTCTTTACATCTTAGCAGCTAATTCCCCAGTACTACAATCACCTGTTATAGCTAATACTTTTTCACATTAAACTTTCCCTGTTCAAAAAAAAGACCAAAAGAGTTGATTTTTCCAGTTTTCCTTTGGGTCACTATTTTGAACAACATGGGAAAAGGGAGAAGCAATCCACAAGCAGCATGATTTTCTACCCAAATCATCCCAGCTTCAATATGTGGATCTGTGGCAGGACCCTGCACTCAGCCCACTCACTCTTTAAGACGGTGTCAATAACATAGGCCATCTGAGTGTTACTGTGACACCAGTGAGGGCCTCCTGGGTATACACTGGTGCTGAGACCACAGAAAGAGGCCCTCTATACATGCCATAAAGAAGACGGAAGAGAATCTTTGCAGGGGGAAGGCACGTCTGACAGGAAGGTCCACAAGTAGCTTATGAACAGAAGTTCTGGGGGAAGACTTGGAGGAGGGGCCAGCTTTACCAAGGAACCCACGCCAGGTGAATGGACCAAGCTTGAGTTGTATGGACACAGGGCCTTCAGGAGATGCTGTGTTAGGGCTGCAAACACAGGCAGGAGAGATCACTCTCCCAAAGTCTGAGGAGCAGAGGCTGGGGTTCTCACTTACCCCGAGTTATACAGTGTGGGTAAAATACAAAGCACCTAGGAAGGCCAAAATAACAGAAACCAAGCTTGACATGGCTAAAATGAAGGATGGTTACCATAATAGGATTTGTGGTAGAATAGAGTCCTCTGTTTCTGAGAGCTAGAAGTAGGTCCATAACCAACGCTCAGCCTTTCCCACAATGGCTGGAAGGGCTCCAAGCCTCCATGAGGACCCTTGGAAATGCAAGGGGAGGTGGCAGCACATTGAAATTTCACCCTTGAGGACACAGGTAAGAACAGAGGCACTTTCACGTTAACGGTGATCATACACTAATATGCCCAGAGGGCTTACACTCTGCCTGCTCTTCATAACCGTTACCTCATTAAGTCGGCACAAAGAATCAGAAGGGGGATCCTCACTGCATCCTTCAGATGAGGAAATCAAAGCTCCAATATGTTAAATGACCGCACAGCAGGGAAGTGAGTGGTAGAGATAAGAAAGTGTGACTCACAGGTGCTCCTGGTTGTAGCAGGAGCAGGTTAGGGATGGGGGCTACCCACTGGCTACTGTGAGGTGAGGAATGCCAGCCTCACCCACTGAGACAGGCATGGGGGGTGTGATGGATTTTCAAGATGCTTCTCCAATATCAATCCCCAATTTCTATTTGTACTCTATCAGGACTTTCTTAATACGATCAAAGTACAGTTAGGGGAACCACTGTCAGAAACCGCCCGCGCCGGTCAGGCACCATAGTAACCAACTGCATGAGTTATCTTACAACACGAGGTCCTGGTAAGGGATGCAGAACTAACAAGCTACCACCATCCAGAAGAATTCGGGAAAGGTCAGAAGGAGAGAGGAGATGCCATTCCATATGTCCTGCCAACCTCCCAGAATCCTTCTCGCTGGAATCCATCTTGGCTGAGCAATGTGTGTGCCACCAGGAAGGACCCGGAGTCAGAATGATTGGCCAGAGACAACCCGGAAACTAATCCCATCACCCTAAAACCCGAGACTGCGAGCCACGTGGCAGAGCCGTCCTCCTGGGTCCCCTCACCCTGCTGCTCTCTGCCTGGGAGCCCCTTCCCAATGAAGTCTCTTGCTTTGTCAACATGTGTGATTCCTAGGACAATTCATTTCCGAGTGTTAGACAAGAGCCCACTCTTGGGCCCTGGAAAGGATCCCCCTTCTTGCAACAGTAGGAGTTTAGACATAAACCCAAATGACTGGACCAGGCAGGTCACAGGAAAGGATATCCAAGTGGCAACTACAGACACAATCAGATGCTCAGCCTCACTGCTTATGAAAGAAATGCACAGGACAACCTCACCAAGCTACCACTACACACCCACCAGAACGGTCAGAGTGGAAAAGCCATACAGCACCGAGCACTGGGGAGGCTGGGGGCAGGTGGAAGCTTACTGCTGCTCAGGGAAAGGGGATGGCATGGCCACTCTACAAACCAGGCCCTCACCCAGTCACACACACACCAGGAGCCAACACGCACCTGTATGCATGCCCAGCACATGTGCTCCACCACGATGAGCAGTGCTGTGCTGGGAGCCACATACTCAAGGGTAGGTGCCCTTTCTGCACATTACACCATCAGATAGCTGTTTAAAACAAGGCAAAGCATAAGGTAGAGAGGCTGGGGCGAGAACCCGGAAAGCGGAGAGAAAGTTCGGAGAGAAAGCCGAGTCCCTCTGAGCTCCTGTGGGGTAGGACCGGCTCCTGCCAGGTGGGTCCCAAGGGCCCCAGGCAGACTCAGCACAGAGCAGGGAAGCACGAAGGTCTGCTCAGATGATCAGCATCACAGACAGCAGGTCTGCCCTTTCCCTGGATGACAGGCAGCATTCAGGTGGAAGGAAGAGCAAGAGGCAGCTGAGCGGCAGCGCTTTTGGGTTTTTTGCTATGCTCCATTGAAGGAAGGTAGATCAGAAGATAAAGCCACCACAGTGGTTAAGACCCCCTCACCACCCAGAGACAGGGTGACTTCAGCAGTTCTGCCTCCTGTTCTTGCACCAAGAGCTCCGAGGAGCAAGCAGGGCACAGCCGCGGGATCAAAGTGCTGCAGAGCTACTAATGCCCCCACAGGGCAGCCGCCGTCCTAATGTTAAGGCCTCCTCTGAAAAGTACCAAGTAACACATGGAACTTAGGCTCAAGTGCAGAAAATTGTGATTTTAAAAAACTATCCCTGTGAGTACCAGTTACGTTAAAAGCACACGTATGGGGGTTTCACTGTGGAAGCAAAAAGCCATTACAGGAACATAACTTCACACCCCAAGGTTTTAGAAGGAGGTGGGCTGCTTTCCTTCCTGATGCTCAGGGTGTGGACGCTGTGTGGTGACCCTAATGCACTCCTGCTTCTAAGATCCACTCACCTCCCCATCCTTCCTGTGCAGAGCTGGCTTTTCACACAAGATCAATGGAGGCTTTTCTCCCCACCGTACTCCCCAGCCATCCCCCAAACACAAGCCTCCTGATGGGGTACCAGAATTCACATTAGAGATGAACTCTCTTTTGGCAAAAACTCCCACTGACAGCAACACAAATTATGTCAGGAAAGGACAAGCTTAGGAAGCTGGATTAAAAACACGGATGGTCCCCAAAGCCTTGATGTTAGTTGGCAAGAAATAAAAATTCCAATAGCTGTAAAGACCAAGACTAGAGAAAAAAATGGGGGGACTCTTTTGCCAGTATTTTGGACAGTGAATAAACCAGCTGCAGAAGATGGGAAAGGTGCCAGGAATATAAAGTGAAGGGGGTGGGGAGAGGGTGGTGGGAGAGTTCCAAGTAGGAGATGTACATAGCAGTGAGATTTGGACATTCTTGGGAAATCTCAAGGCAGCGAGCCTGGTGATTTAAGGAGTGAGCTGGGAGAGGACATTGTTTTGGTCAGAGCTTGGCTTGGGGCCTCCATCAGCTGTGCTTTGTAACAATCACCACCTCAGGCCATTCTGCAAAAGCAGGCTGACAGCTACTGCCTGGACTTCAGCAAACCCTCCCTGCTCCTGCCTCTCCCTGGGAAGGAAGCAGGACTGCTGCAAAGCTGCCCCCCAAGGCCAGCCCCTTCTCTTCCCGTTCACCTGGGTGGTTCCATGAAGGTGAGAAACCTTGTAGAAAACTACAGGGGAAAAAGAGCCTGTTGCTTCAGAACAGGAAATGGAGCTACACTGTTATTGCAAAAGACTGGACCGACTACCAAGGCGTAACTATTATAGGAGCAAAAACATATTGTTTCTCTCACTTGGAATAAACAAAGCCAGATTATGTTTGGAGCTTGCTCTTGAGATGGCTCTGAGCACCTCTAGCTGTGAGCACAGCCTCACTGGGGCAGGGAAGGCACAGGTGAAGATGGCCCTCATGCCCAGGGGCACCTGGACCCCATTCCTGGCTGTTCACAGCTTGTGGGCCTCAGTGAGGCTAGATGGTGCAAGGGAAGGGGTCTACCTGGTGACTCACCTCCTTGGCATAATAATCCACAATAACCTTTGTGTTTTTTAAGGAATGACAGTATTAGATGTGTGTTTTGCAGCACTGGAAGATCAGAAAGTTTGCTTTTTCTCAGCAAGCATGCGTCTAGACAGTCAGGTGGTCAAGTACACATTACAGAGGGCTGGTCTGCTGTGGGCATGGAAGGAGGATAGGGCCCAACAGCTCAAAGGTCAGTGGGGGAGGACACAGTGAAAACAAGTGAGCAAATATATATGAGTAATTATAAATCATTATAATACCTGTAACGTTAGGAAAGGGTGCAGAGAGAGCGTGTAGAGCAGGCACCTGCCTCGGGCAGCGTGGTCAGGGGAGGAGGCCTGTCTGAAGAGAAGACACAAAGAGGGCAAAGGAAGCCGGGAAGAGGGAAAGGAGCACTGACCCAGGTCCGGAGGTTGGGGCGTTGTGTCTGACAACAGAAAGGAGGTGCAGTAGGTTGAATAGGGTGGTGCCTTCCCCTGCAAAGACAAACCCACCCAGAACCTGCAAATGTGACCTTAACTGGGAAAAGGGTCTTGCTAGATATCATCAGGATCTCATAATTATGAGATGAGATCATCCTGGATTAGGGTGGCCCCTAAACCCAATGGTCAGTGTCCTGAGAAGAGAAGAGGTGGTGAGGAGAAGCACAGAGAAGACGTCCACATGAAGGCAGGGGCAGAGGCTAGAGTGGTTAAGTCTATAGGGCAGAGAAGGCTGGCAGCCACCAAGGGCAAGGGGACAGGCGAGCAATGGATTCTCCTTCAGAGTTTCAGGAAGGAATCAATCCTGCTGACACCTTGACTTCAAACTCCTGGTTTCTAGTAGAACTGTGAGAGGATAAATTTATATTGTTTTAAGACACCAAGGGACTTCCCTGGTGGTGCAGTGGTTAAGAATCCGCCTGCCAGTGCAGGGGACACAGGTTCGATCCGTGGTCTGGGAAGATCCCACATGCCGCAGAGCACTAAGCCCGTGTGCCACACTACTGAGCCTGCTCTCTACAGCCCACGAGCCACAACTACTGAAGCCCATGAGCCTAGAGCCCGTGCTCTACAACAAGAGAAGCCACCGCAATGAGAAGCCAGAGCACCGCAACGCAGGGTAGCCCCCGCTCACCGCAACTAGAGAAAGCCCGTGCACAGCAACGAAGACACAACACAACACAAATAAATGAATAAAAAATAAATTAAAAAAAAAAGACACCAAGTCCTGGTAATTTATCATGGCAGCCACAGGAAACTAATACAGGGGCCACGGTGAAGAGCATGGATTTCATTCTAAGTGCAGCGGGGAGTGAACAAAAGGGCTGAAGCAGGAAGAGGTATAATTGGCTTTACTGGTAAGTGGATGTCTCTGGCTTTCTGTGGAGAATGAATTTGGGGGCTGGGGGGATCATGTGGGAAGCAGGGAGGCTGATGCCGATCGTCCGAAAGGACACTGGAGCCTCGCTGCTGGGTCCAAACCTGACCGGCCATTGCCCAGCTGTGTGACCTGTAGCAAGTTACCTAACCTCCATATGATTCAGTTTTTAACGTGTGCAAAGGGGACAAAAAAGACGCCTCTCCCTTACGACAAATTTAGGTGATTTACTATGTGCAAATGTCTAGAAGGGAACCTGGCACTTGGACAGGGTCCTGCGTGCCCTGTTCTTATCATTATCAGACATGGAGGAGGAAGAGAGGGGACAAGGGGACATGCATGCACTCAGGTGCTTTGAACTCGACCTGTGCAACAGCTGGTGGTGCTATTTACTGAGGGGGACGTGGGCTGGGAGGGGAGTTTGGGGGAGGAGAGATCGCAGCTTAGGAACCGTCAGGTTTGAGGTGTCCAGGAGAAAACCAAGGGCAGTTGGCAGGACTATGCCCCTATAGGGGGGCGGGGACTTTATCCAGTTTTGCTTATCGTAAGCGTACACCGAGCAGGGTCCCTGGCCCTGAGTTAGGACCCTGTGCAGGTTTACTGAAGGCCCCGTGTTGGAGAGGCATCTCCGAGGAGGGTGTTCTCTCTCGGGTCCTTCTCCAGTTGCCCTGCCCCACGGGGTGTTGCTGGAAGACTTCCCTCCTGGGGATGTGTCAGAGCCCACAACCACCTGAGGTGCTGAGACCCACAAAACCCCTCAGCTGTCTACATGCGGTAGTCCTACAGCATCCCCATTCCTCAATGATAAGATGTAGGAAGGGGACAAGGAGAGATGAAGTTCATGACTGCCAGTCGGGGGCCACCTGATAAAGTAGAGGAATGGAAGAAGGTTTCTAAAACAACTTTGGGATTTCCAGAACAGCCTCTTTATGGGGCCAATGGGCCTGGAGGGGTGGGGTGAGGACACAGCGTGGGAAATCCCATGGCAGTTCAGGCCAGGGTGGGGGGTATGTTCACTCAGCCCTCTGAACTCAGGGGTCTTTAGGAGCCTCCCATCACAAAATGCCCCTGGGCCCAGAACAGAGAAAGCAGCTGGGGTGGGGACAATGGGCAGAGCTGAAGCATGGTTGGGGGGGTGGGTGCACCTTAGGCGACGTCATCTTCATAAAACACAAAATCAGGTAGGTCCCGTGCAAGTTTTGCCTAACACATTTGCTCAGCATTGATAACATCTTATTCTTGCAAGGGTGCCTTCACCTAAACACAATCCTATTGTTGACCATCTTGGGACACAGAGTCCTTCCAGAGGTATTTAAAGGGTCAGATATTCCCCTACTATGACATTTACTGGGTGTCACCTGAGCTGGGATGATGTACGTAATGTGCCAAAGGAGAGCAGTCCTTGGCCAGGGCACCTGAGCTCCAATCACAAACATGGAGCACCCATGACAGTCACAGCCTTTGCAAATTGTGCTCTGCACTTAACAAATCCTTTCTCCTCTGAGCCTCAAAGCAGTGCTGTGAGGTAGGAGGTAGGGCGTGTGGTCTTGCCCCTGTTCTTCTCCTGGTGCTAATATCAAGAGGGGCCATGTAGTAAATACAGATCATGTACTTTACATGCATTCCCGTGGATTTTTCCAATTTTTAGATGGATAGGAAGGTAACAGCTGCTTGTTGCTATAAAAAGTGGCCCTGGGATTTGAAGCCTTGTCAGTTCTGGCTTTGAAGCCTGGCTCTTCCTACTATACCATGCCAGCTCCCTGTAATGGAGGAAGCTGAGGCCCAGAGAGAGAAGGGTCTTCCTTGAGGTCACACGACCAATAACCAACCAAACCAGGCCCAAATCTCCACACCATGATTCCAAACCCAGAGCTCTCTTCTTTGGGCGAGAGGTGGAACTATCTTAACATCATCACAGAGAAATGGAAAAACTGAAGCCACTATTAACCTCTCACCACTTAGCTAAATAGGTTTTCTAATCATCTACCCATCTATGATGGCAAATTTTATGTACCAACTTGACTGGCCATGGGATGCTGAGACTAAAAATTCTTCCTGGGGGTGTTTGTGAGGGTGTTTCCAGATGAGATTAGCATTTGCATTGGTGGACTCCTAGAGCAGTTGCCCTCCCCAGTGTGGGTGGGCATCACCCAATCCACTGAGGGCCTGATTAGAACAAAAGGCAGAAGGAGGCCTCACTGTTTGGGCTGTGACGTCTCCTCTCACCTTCTCCTGCCCTTGGACTGGGATTTACATCGTGGGCTCCCCTGGTCCTCAGGCCTTCAGACTCAGACTGAATTACACCTGGGCCTTCAGCTTGCAGGTGGCAGATCATGGAATTTCTCAGCCTCCATAACCATGTGAGCCAATAATAAATCATACGTATGTGGTTATTGGTTCTGCCTCTCTGGAAAATCCTAATATACCACCTATGCTTTTAATTAAGAATTCATTTCTAAAAGATTAAATACCTACCTACTATCTGTCAGGCACTCTGCTGGGTGCTGGAGGGAAAAGTTTTAATAAGACAATACATAATGCCAATGCTTATAGCACTACCAGAAAATACAGTGTTCTTGACATTGACTAAACTGTGAGCGTAAGTTTTCCTTTAATCTGGAGGTTCTCAACCTTGGCTGGTCATTGGAGTCACCCAGAGAGATTTGGCACATCAGATTCCTGGGCCCCACCTGCAGAGTTTGTGGTTTAATTGGTCTGGGATATACCTTGGGCATTAGAATTTTTAAATACAGGAGAGGTTTGCTAATTATTCATCAATACAATTTAATTGTAGATATAAACCATTTCCTTTTAGTCATAATTTATAACTTGCTCATTTTCAAAAATTAATGTGATGTAGCTGATGGCACACAAGATGTAAAACAGATTATTTAAAGAAACATTAAAAATGGGAAATTTCAAGAGAAAAGGAGAAAAAATAAACCCGTGATAAAGGAATTATTACAGTTAAGCGTAAGATCTAGCCCTGAGTTTTTTGGAGCAAATGTGTAGAGGTGAACAAGGATTACGGTGTCATCATAGTCAATAAAAGGAAGCCTATGAGGAAACAAAACTAAAAAACTGTTTTCTGTCAAACAGTTCTAACAGGACAGGTGAAAGATATTTGGATACAAAAGAGTGGAACCCACAAATGCTTTGTAACTTATCAACAGCCAGGCTGCTCCCAGATTAGCTCATAGCCAATTTGAAGGTCAGCCTCACTTTTCCGAAGGGCTGCCAGTTTCCCTGGGATAACCCTTGTCTAAGGCAGCCAGGAAGCAGGCCGGGAGGGATTCTCTTCCAGCTGGATGAGAAACGGTTCTACCAGGGCCCACGCAAGGAAGGGTAGCCAGCTCCCCACAGGACTTACTGCATCTCTGTTACAGAGAGAGTTCTGTTTGAGCTGAGATGCTGTCTGATGCACACAATGCCCGGCAACCTGGACCTTTGGTTCAAGTTCACTTTCCTTCAGCTCAAATCAACAGTGGGAGACAGACCCTGCTCTGCTAAGGCAATGCGAGCTGCAGTTTGGAAACCCCGATCCAGGCACCCCGGAGAAGGCTGGTCAGGGGGACTTACGGAGGGTTGTCGCATTTCCTCTGCCGGAAGCGGGCTCCCGTGCCACACGTGCGGCTGCACATGCTCCAGCTGCCCCACAGGCTCCAGTCTCCGTCCACGTGCTCCGGGATGGGCGTCTTGTTCACACACTCCCCTGCGCGGCACCACTGAAACACAGCAGGGCAGCAAACCTGCTTACTCACTAAAAACTGAGATCCCCTCCACGTGAGAAAACACCACGCCCCCGAAACCCAATTTTTGTAATTTACACAAAAGTAGACTATTTCGGGGTGTGTAAGTTTGCTAACTCTGGTGACATTCCTTCCATATTCAACCTGACACCGCTATGGCTCTGGGGTTTGGATTTTGCCCTAAACTTCCACGTGAAAGTGTTCAGTGGAGGTTCTCTAAATTCCCAGAAAAAGGATGAATTCACATGGCTCATGGAGAAACCTATCTTCTGCAAACTGTTTAATGTGAGTCTCTTTCTGAAAGGCAGTATTTCCTGGCTCTGTAGTTTTGAACTTCAGGATTGGGATTGGTGCTTGGAGATGATACAGCTGGTGCCACGTGGGAGAACCTTGGCTTTTTCTGAGGATAAGAGAAAGCCAATCCTCTAAAATAATTTCCCAACGTATGTGGCACAAACCCTGGGGCAGGAGATGTGACTTAATGGTCCTGATCACAGCATCTCTTTCAGTTCGTACAATAAGACTAGAGAGAAAGCCTTAGGCTGTGGCTGCTGGTCCTGAACACCTCTCCTAACACTTGCCACTCTCTCCTGTTAATGAAGATCAGGCCGAAGACTGGCGCTCTTAACCGCTAGTATTGTTCTCATTAAAATCATCTTATGACAGCCTTTTCTGCACGGCAAGTGATCCTGTTTTTCCATTTACGGTCTACTGATATAGAAGTTTTAAGTAAATTCACTCATGTGTCAAAAGGAGTTAATTTAATAAAAATATTGAGTAAATGATTCCTGTATAAGAAAAAAAGGAGAGAGCTGAACGTATCCCTCTGTGCCTTAAGTGGGCTCCATGGCATTTCTGGGGTGGCCCGGGGGTGCTTCAGGGGCTCCTGAGTGCAGTGCGGACCACCTTTCAGAAGAGGTGCCAATGTGCAGGGGATATGGGGTTGCCTGCTGGGGGCAGTGAGAAGCTGGGTTACCTTGTCTGCCCCACACTCTGTGCCATCCAGGGGAGGGTCCAGTTTGGTCTTGCAGGATGTATCTCCTTCCACCAGGCACCACAGTCCAGCGCACATCAGATGCTGCTGACAAGGGAAGGAACGTGACTGCTGAGAACTCCGCACACAGGTCAAAATGGGGCCGGAAGGTGGGGCCCCCTGACCGGTTTGGATTTGGGATTTGAAACATGAGGGAAAGAAGGAGGGTCATGTATCTGGATATCAAAAAAAATAGATGCATCATTTCAACTAGA
The DNA here is from genome assembly GCF_025265405.1 of Mesoplodon densirostris. NCBI lineage: Eukaryota > Metazoa > Chordata > Mammalia > Artiodactyla > Ziphiidae > Mesoplodon > Mesoplodon densirostris. Next base: position 108,778,455 of record NC_082664.1, read on the forward strand.
TCACTCAGCTCAACAAAATTCCATGCATTTACTCCTAGGAGGGCTCACCTCCTGGGGGTTGAGCTCAGCAGTTCCTGCACTAGCTATTGAGGGCCTAGGAGGCATCCGATGCAGGCTGGTGCCTGGGAGCCCTTAACAAGCAGATACATTCAATGTAGGAAGGTACAAGGCAGATTCCCACCGGCTGTACAGAGCGCATGGGAAAAGAACCTCAGCAACCAAGCCTCCTCAGGGTGGGCTCGCTCTGGACCTGAGGCTGGTGCAGCTGCTATGCGGCCTCAGGAGTGAGAACCCAACAGGTGACGTAGGCTCAGGGCTGCCCTGGGGTTGAAGAGGCAAACTTCAATTCTCCCTGAGGTCACCTGCTTGCTAGCTCCGCTGAGCCACCTGTGATTTCTTATAGTATTTCACCTAGACAATTTCTTACCATCCACGAATATACAATTAAAATAATTCTACTAAAACAGGAAAGAGCATTTAAAAACACAGACTCCCATTTTCCCATTTGTATTAATGGGAAACTTGGACATGGGTAAAGTACTCAGAATGAGACACTTTTTCAAAATAACTGAAGCAGACATGGCCGGTGTCCTCCCCATCTGCCTCGGTCTCCCCTGCAGGACTCAGGGCAGACACCGTCCCCCCACATGGCCTGCTGCTTCCCTGATCTGCCTGTTAGAAGCCGTTATCTGGCCATGGAGCAACCCTTGACCACAAGGGATGGGAGCTGGACACCGGTCCCTCGGTGGAATGGCTCTGAGGCAAGGTCCACACATCTGGCAAGGTCCCAGGGGTGGTCTGTTGTCTGCCCATCAGTGCACCTTGCTTGATCGCCCCTCATTTCCCTGCCCCCTCACAGTGCTTCCTGGGATCACTTCCCAGATAAACTCCTTGCACCCAAATCCTCGCCTTGTGGTCTGAAAATTGAGAACAGATGTACTTAAGGCTCTTTGAAAGATGCAGTGCTTCCGGGATGCCAGACCCAATCATGGCGACAGTGCCTGAGGGCTCCATCCTCCAGGGCGCAGCCATGGACCGGAGGGTACACCTCAGGCAGGGTCCCCACGTACAGCTCAGGGCAGTCCCTGCGGGGCTCGTGAGGGTGTGAGGACTCAGTACAGAGGCCGGCTCTTCCAAGTAATCGCGAACATCTGTGCAGAGGAGACGCACAACTGTGCTGTCCAAAGTTGGAAAATGTTTAGATGTTGAAGGGACAGAAACAAAGGCGCAACGGGAGGGAAAGCAGAACCGCAGGCTTGACAATGAGCTCAGAACAGCCCACAGCCCTTTTTCATTTTTCAAGTATGTCAGAACTGCTCTGTGCCCCTAAAGAAGTTGATGAGTCGAGTGGAATTTTGCACATTTGGGTTCAGAAAAGCCTCCACATTCCCATTATTGCCCGCCTCTCAATGGAGTGGTAACAGGATGAGTGGCTGGAGCACAGCACCAGCTGGTCCCCATAAAGACCAACAACACCTTGTTAAGTGTGTGATTTCATGCACTTTGACCTAAGAGCTCTTCCAGAGCATGGTGTCAGTGTGTGGACATGTATTCATGAGACAAGGCGTGCCCAGGAGGTGAATTTATGGGGTAGGAGTGTTTAGGATTAGGAGACCTAATTGCCCCTTAGGAGAGAGATGAAGACAGTGGTGTGTGAGCTTTATAGACAGTGTTTTCTCGTAACTTTTCTAATCATCAAAGAAAAGGAGAATGAGGTCAGGCAAAGATTTCTTAAACAGAACAAAAAAAGTACTAGCCATAAAGGAAAAAAATTGATGAATTATACTATTTATAATACTATTATACTAATTATACTATTTAATATTAAATATTAAAATGAGCTGGAGTAGGGAAATGTTAAAATGAAGAACTTTTTTTTTTTTTTTGGCTGCGCTGGGTCTTCATTGCTGTGTGCAGGCTTTTCTCTGGTTGCGGTGAGCAGGGGCTACTCTTTGTTGCAGTGTGCAGGCTTCTCATCACGGTGGCTTCTCTTGTAGCAGAGCACAGGCTCTAGGTGCGCAGGCTTCAGTAGTTGCAGCATGTGGGCTCTGTAGTTTCAGCATGCAGGCCCTAGAGTGCACGGGCTTCAGTAGTTGTGGTGCACGGGCTCAGCAGTTGCAGCTTGTGGGCTCTAGAGCACTGGCTCAGTGGTTGTGATGCACGGGCTTAGTTGCCCCGCAGTATGTGGGATCTTCCCAGACCAGGGATTTAACCTGTGTCCCCTGCATTGGCAGGTGGATTCATAACCACTGGGCCACCAGGAAGTCCCAAAATGAAGGACTTCTGTTTATCAAAGACAACTGTAAGAAAGTGAGAGATGTTTGCAATGGGAGAGAGATTTGTAAGGCACAGAACCAATAAATATTTGTATCCAGAATATATATAAAACAAACCCCTAAAAGTCTTACTGATCAATCAAGAAAAAGACCCAATAGAAGAATGGGCAAAAGATTTGAACAAACATTTCACATAAAAGGATATATAAACATATAGGATGGCCAGAAAACATGAAAAGATGCTCAGTTTCATTAGTCATCAGAGAAAAGCAAATTAAAACCAACCAGCTAAAAAACAAAAACAAACAAACAAAACCAACCAGCTACCTCTTCACACCGACCAAAATGGCTAGAACGAAAGAGATGGAGAATACCAAGTGTCAGCAAGGATGTAAGAATATCAAGTGTCTCATAAACTGATGATGAGATTCTTAGTTCCACAACTTTGGAAAACTCTTTGACAGTACTTACTAAAGCTGAAGACATGCAATACCAGCAATTCCACTCCTAGGTTTGTATCAAACAGAAATGTGTGTGTACATTCACCAAAAACATTGTCAAGAATGTTCACAGCCACAGTATTTGTATTAGTTCCCAAGATGGAAACAACCCAAGCACCTATCAACAGCAGAACAGGTAAATTATGGTCTATTAGAACAATGGGATACTATATGACTCCATTTATATGAAGTTCAAAAATGAGTAAAAGAAAACTACAGTGTTGGGAGTCAGTTTAAAAACAGACAACGAGGATGAGCAGAAGGTAACCGTAAAGCTGTAGCCTCTGACCTCAGCTTGGCCACCAGCATTGCTCTGTGCGCCCAAGCCAAGCAACTGCCTTTCTGTGATTCATTTTCACAGCTGAACAAATGGGGTGGACCACACCAATGCTTGTCACTGTGATGACTTCTAGATGGATAGCTGGCATTCACGTCACGCTTTACAAATGACAAAGTGCTCTGACGTCTGTCATCCTGAGGCTAACGACAGCCCTGGGAGGCAGGGCTTTCTCTATTTTTTCCCACTTTTTTTTCTCTTTTTCTTTTTTTGAAGGAGATGAGTTTATTACTCATAGGTCCTGCAATAATTAGTAGCGAGTCTTAAGGGCTCACTCAGGGAGGCCAAGGCAAGATGCAGGCAGAGAAAGTGGCAATGCTTGGACTCATGCCTTTATTAGCGACCATAGGTGAAATTCTTTGGGCTTCCCCAGTTGAGTGTGTACTGTTAAATTAGAACCAAAATGTGCAGTATTTTCTTTCTTTTTTAAAAAATTTTTACTCGAGTATAGTTGATTTACAATGTTGTGTTAGTGTCAGGTGTACAGTAAAGTGAATCAGTTATACATATACATATAGCTACTCTTTTTTAGATTCTTTTCCCATATAGGTCATTACAGAGTACTGAGTAGAGTTCCCTGTACTATACAGTAGGTCCTTATTAGTTACATATTTTATATATAGTAGTGTGTATATGTCAATCTCAATCTCCCAATTTATCCACCTCCCCTTTCCCCCCCAGTAACCATAAGTTTATTTTCTACACCTGTGACTGTATTTCTGTTTTGTAAATAAGTTCACTTGTACCATTCTTTTTTTTAGATTCTACACATAAGCCATATCATATGATATTTGTCTTTCTCTGTCTGACTTCATTCAGTATGACAATCTCTAGGTCCATCCATGTTGCTGCAAATGGCATTATTTTGTTCATTTTTTTTTTTTCTGGTTGTGTTGGGTCTTTGTTACTGCATGCGGGCTTTCTCTAGTTGCGTCAAGTGGGGGCTACTCTTTGTTGCAGTGCGTGGGCTTCTCATTGTGGTGGCTTCTCTTTGTTGTGGAACATGGGCTCTAGGTGCATGGGTTTCAGTAGTTGTGGCACACAGGCTTACTTGCTCCACGGCATGTGGGATCTTCCCGGACCATGGATCAAACCCGTGTCCCCTGCCTTGACAGGCAGATTCTTAACCACTGTGCCACCAGGGAAGTCCCTATTTTGTTCTTTTTATGGCTGAGTAATATTCCACTGTGTGTGTATATATATATCTTCTTTATCCATTCCTCCGTCAATGGACATTTAGGTTGCTTCCATGCCTTGGCTATTGTAAACAGTGCTGCAGTGAACATTGGGGTGCATGTATTTTTTCGAATTATGGTTTTCTCCAGATATATGTCCAGGAGTGGGATCGCTGGATCATATGGTAGTTCTATATTTAGTTGTTTAAGGAACCTCCAGACTGTTCTCCATAATGGTTATACTAATTTACATTCCCACCAACAGTGTAGGAGGGTTCCCTTTTCTCCACACCCTCTTCAGCATTTATTGCTTGTAGATTTTTTAATGATGGCCATTCTGACCGGCGTGAGGTGATAACTCATTGTAGTTTTGATTTGCATTTCTCTAATAATAATAGTGATGTTGAGCATCTTTTCATGTGCTTTTTGGCTATCTGTGTATCTTCTTTGGAGAAATGTCTGTTTAGATCTTCTGCCCTTTTGATTGGGTTGTTTGTTTTTTTTGATATTGAGCTGCATGAGCTGTTTGTATATTTCCCACTTTTCCAATGAGGAGGCAGATGTTTGTGGACACCAAGGGCCCTGAGCTGGGTCAGAAACACAGGACTGGGAGTTTACTTATCAAGGTTCATATTCTGGTTCTTGACCCATGTGGTGCCTACACAGGTACATTCACTTTATAAAAACTGATCAAGCTCTAAACTTTGGGATTTATATACTTTTCTGTATGCATATTATAATTCAATAAAACTATTAAATAAGTAAATAAATGCTTAGACGGTGATGTAGGGTTACCTGGACTCAACTTATCACAAGGTAAAAGCAGGGAAATCAGAGCTTCACAAGGAAAAATAAGGATAAACCATAAGTGCAGGAAGTCATACCTCAAAGCAGGAGAGAGACTCTGCATGGTGAGCAGTCCTTGTAAGTTGGGACACACACACACACACACACACACACACACACACACACACACAATCCTCTCATAAGGAGAGTTTCTGATAGCCTGGAAGCAGCCCTCCTTCTCCCTGACGTGAACATCCTATAAATAGCTGGTCCAGGAATAACTCAGAGGTGAACAATAGTAGAAAAGAAGCAGTACAGGATCTATACTAAGATACTGTAAATAAAAAAGGGAGAAGAAACAGGAGGGAGAAAGCAGATGAAGAATACTCATCAGACAATATGATCATGGAATGGCTAAAAATAATGTGCAAGCATAGTACTATTAATGTTTTAAAAACACAATAATTGTGTCTTTTTCTTTGCATTTGCAAAAAGCAAATACACAAAACTAAGGGAAAAGACAGTCATATCAAAGGAGATAAAATATGAGCTATTAGAACTTGATCAAGAAATGTAACAGAAAATAAAATCAGATGACCAATGATAACTAAAGTGAAAGCAGCATAAAGAAAAGACACACTACTGAACACACAGGGAGGTACATGGAGTTGATGACTGAGAAAAAGTGAATACAATAAAAATAGAAATGAACAAATAATTCAAAACAATTAAGAGGAAATGACAGATATGGAAGACACATAAAGGAGAGCTGACATAAGCATAAGTAGGAAGCAGGCAGGATGGACTTTCTCTATTTTTCCACTTTTTCAGTGAGGAGGCAGATGATTGTGGAGGTCAAGGACCCCAAGCCGGGTCAGAAGCATGGGACTCCTAAGGAAGAGAACTAAAGTAATGTAACAGGAGAGGTATTTGAATATAAATTCAAGATCTATCCTGAAATGAAAGAAGATCTCAGACTCAGATTGAAAAGCAAAGCCCTGTTCCAGGAAAAAAGGCAAAGAATGATGAACACAGAGGCATGTCCCAATAAAGTTACTGGATCTCAGAGATAAAGCAAAAAGATATTTTAGGCAGCCAGCCCACTGCCCCCCTCCCCCCCAAAAAAGAGACCAGGTCACAGATTATGGGAAAAGATATTAGGCTACAAGCACATTTCTCTACAGCAGCATTCACTGCCAGAAGGCAGTAGAGTAATGTTTAGGAAGACACAAGGAAACAAAATGTGACCCAATAAGTTACCTGCAACTGAACTGTTGCTCAAGTATTTAGGTAACAGAAAAACATTTTTGAACATATAAAGAGTTAAATCCTCTTTTGGAGAAAATACTAAAGGATGAACTTCTGTCAACAAAGAAATGGATGAAAAACTCATGATAAAAGGATTGGAAGTGAGCACTGATCAAAGAATCGAACAAAAACAATGGAGGATTGAAGTTGGAGAACAGAACAGATGATACATCCCAGGTGAGGCAGAAATAATATTGATAAGAACAGGTTGGAAAAGAAGGTGCAGTGGGGTGGGGGCAATAGGAGATTGTCCATATATCCCATTTTGTCATCTTTTCTAGCTGGGGGAGGAGAAAACATAACAGATAAACATAACTGAGATATAAGAATTTTTAAAGGTAAAATGTTAACCACTAAGAAAAAGAATAAAATTGAGTGGTGGAGGGAATGGAAAGGAAGGGTTTGGAGGTGGAAATGCATTCATTTCATCATGTTCACGGAGTTAGGAAACAGTAGAAAATCTAAAGAGAAGTGTGCCTGAGGCACTTTTGCTTCCGGCAAATGTCAGAATAGATACCCTGAGGGAGGCTGGGCTGCTCCTCCACTATACAAATAGCGAGGTGTTGTAATAAAACACAATTCTTATTGCTGAGCTCATCAGAAGTAAAAAGAACTATTCAAGGAAGCAAATACAAAATACACACATGGCTATACTTATACCTACTTACAAACATATTCCAATCTGTGGTAAGCACATACAAGGGATGCATTTCCCTGAGGGCCAGCACTGATCTTGAAACTAGAGTTGGGAGAATAAGTTTTGGGCTGGTGGCAAGGTCACAAGCTCTACCTGAGACACCCAGATTAGACCAGGGAATCTGGAAGACTGTTTACCAGTCCTAGAAGGATTGGTGGCATCTCCTGGCTTTCATTGAGATAAATACAAATTCTCCCTGAAGAAAAGCAACTACCACTCAGGCTCTCAGAATTTCATGGTTATCATCAATAAAATGTAAACTCACAATCAAGCATGGAAACATGAGTGACAGATGGCAGAAACAACAAGCAAAAGATTTAAATTCTCAAAGTGTTTTGATAACAGAGTTATCAGATACTGAATATACAATAACTCTATAAAATGTCTTAAAAAATAGAAGATGAGATCACATAAACAAGCTAGCAGCAAGATACTATTGAATATGATCAGGCAAATTTGGAAAAAAACTAGAAAGAACTTTAAAAAAATCAAATATATAATTGTTGAAGAAAATCAATGGTTTTTGGCACCACTGAAAGAGAGATTTAGTGACTAGGAAATAGATATGAAGAAATTATATAGAATGCAGCATGGAGAGAAAAGGAGGAGGGAAATAAAAAAATGTGCGTTAAGAGATATGATAGACAGAGTGAGAAATACTGATGGATGTGTCTAATCATAGTCCTGGAAAAAGAGAATAGAAAGAATGGGACAGAGGCAACATTTGAGAAGAAAATAGCTGATGTAGAAGATATACCATGTAGAATAAAGAGTTCCCCGACTTAGTGGTATGAGACAGTCTTCTAATATGGCCTCAATAACCCTGTCTCCTGATATTCATGCCCTTGTGTATCACTTTCCCCTTGGCATGAAACAACTGGCTTGCTTTTAATCCATAGAATGCAGTAAAAGCAATAGAATCTCAGTTTAAGCAACTCCTGGGTCAAAGGGAAAGTCGTAACCACAGTTGCAGATAAAGAAGAAAATAATAAAGGTGAAAACATAGATATTGTGACAAATGGAGTGCTTTAAGGAATATTCAGAGTCTCAAATACTCATATTAATAAACAAGAAGAAAATAAATTAAGTGTCCATTTCAAGAAGTTTGAAAGGGGACAATATAAATCTATAAGGAAACAGAATAAATTAATAAAGATAAAAGGAGAATTTTATTATTTAGGAAACAGAAAAACCATAGAAAAATATGGGTTGGCTCTTTTGGGGGAAAAAATGACTGGATAAACCATAATAATCATCTAGATCTCTCCATGGATGTTAAAAAGACATTTAATAAAATTCAATCACAATCTCTTATTAAAACTCTTAACAAAATAAAATATAAATAAATGGATATTTCCTTAACTTGATAAAATATCTATCTCATGGGGAAACATCAGAAGCATTCTTATTAAAGTCAGGAAGAAGAAAAGGGTGTCCATTATCACAACTGTTAGTGTTATTTTAGGTGAGAGAAAGCATTAGGGGCTAATATGGAGTTATATAACTAGAAAACCCAAATGACTCAACTGTTATAATCTCTAAAAGAATTCAGTAAGATGGCTAAGTATAAAACTAAGATACTGTAATCAAAGCTCTTTATGAATACAAAATACAACCAATTGCAAAGGTATAATGGAATAAAAGACCCATTAAATAGGAAAAATAATTCCATAGGAATAAATATATTAAGAAACTTGTAAGATCTACATTAAAAAAAAAAAACTTTAAAATTCTCCTGAGTCAGGGAGGGAAGTCATCTTGAATGGATGTAAAGGAACACTATGTAGAAAGACTTAAAGTATAAAACTATATATTTTTCCCTAAGTTAATCTATAAACTAATGTAACGGAATTTTAAATACCAATGTAATTTAGAATTAAACAATCAGATTCTAAAGACCATATGGAAAAATAAACAAGAAATAATAGCCAGTACAATTGTGAAAAAGCATATGTTTAGTGTATTAAAATATTTTATAAAGCCACAGTATGTAAATATTAAGAGGTACATGATTACACTCATGGAACAGACTGGAAAATCCAGAAATATTAAAAAATATTAAAAAAATTAAAAAAATAAGACATACAGAAATTTATATTATAAAGATGGCATTTCAAATTTATGGGGAGAAATGAATTATTCAATAAATGGTATGGAGCCATCTGAGTAGCCATCTGGAAGGAAAGTGAGGTTGGACCCCTACCTCACACCTTACCCTAAAATAAATGACTGCTGGATTAAGGATTTAAACATAAAAATTAAACCATAAAAGTACTAGAAGAAGCCATGAGAATTAAATTTACTTACAGTTTAGGAGCGGGAAAGACCTTTCTAAACATGGCACAAAACCAGAAGCCTTAAGAAGAGATTGATATATTTCACTTTACACGCACACACACACACGGACACTTCTGCCTGACATAAAATATGATAAACAAAATAAAAAACAAATAAACTGGAAAAAAAGAACATTTGCAACCCATATTTCAGCTAAAGAGCCAATTTCCTTAGTAATTAAAACTTCTAACAAATTACTAAAAAAATCAATAATACAATATAAAAAAGATTTAAGAAGACAGTTTACAGAAAAGAGAACATAACTTTAATTTTTTATATATTTTTAATATATGAAGAAATACTCAAACTTATTACAAGAGAAATGCCATTCAACTTGCAACAGGCTCATTTCTTGACTGTTCAGATTGGCATAGCTCAGACAGACTGGGAGAAGGTGTGGGAATCGGGCACTTCCAAGTGGGGTTTGTGGGATGGTAAACAGATAAGCTTTTGTGGGAGGTCAATCTGGCAACATCTATCAACAATGGAGGCATGAACCTGATTTCACATAAAGTTCAAAGACAGGCAGACTAATCTGTGGGATCAGAAAGTAAGATAGCAATTATCGCTGGGGGTTAGTGAACAGAAGGGGGCTTTGGGGGGCTGCTGGAATTGTTGAAACGCTGTACTTCTTCATGCTGGTTATGCTGGTGTGTTCAGTTTGTGAAAAATGAATGTGACTGTACATTTATGATTTGAGCACTTTTCTGTGTATTTCACATTGTGTTACAGGTGAATAAAACTACAAAAAAAATATATGTGCAAAAATGACCTTTAACCCACTTCTAGGTATTTACCTTATACATTAATGGCTTTCAATTGGGGGCAATTTTGCACACACACCCTCCGCCCCGCCCCAGAGGAATTTGGCAACATCTGAAGACTTTTTTCGGTTGTCCCAAATAGGGGGATGCTCCTGACTTATAGCCAGTAGAGACTAAACATCCTACTGGGCACAAAACAACCCCACAACAAAGAATGATCCAGCCCCAGATGTCAATAGCACTGGGATCAGGATACTCGGATGCAGATGAACTCAAAAGTAATAACAAAAGGAAAACCAGTAAGTTACAGTGGAGAAGACTGCAAGACACCCCTTAACCAAGTGACTGAGAGTAACAGCACCAGTAATAAGACCACAGCATCTCTGTGGTCTCCTCGATAATGCATAACCCCAATCCAAGCACCGAGAAAACATCAGACAAACTCAAACTGGTACTCTTCAAGTGTCAAGGTCATGAAAGACCCAGAAAGACTGAGGAACTGCCACAGATTGGAGGAGACAAAGGAAACCTGACAACTAAATGCAAAATGGGACCCTGGTACAGAAAAAGAAGAATAGTGAGGAAACTGGTGAAATCTGAAATGTATGTTAGTTAATATCATACCACAGTAATTTCCTGACTTTGATAATGTAAGATGTGAACAGAGAAGGAAGCTGGGTAAAAAGTGTATACTTTCTGTACTATTTTTGTAACTCTTCTTTAAGTCTAAAATTACCTCAAAATAAAAAGTTTTAAAAATAACACAATCTGTGGTAAAAAAATAAAAAAACAAACATGGGGCAACTCAATTTTCATTGGTATTAAACAACTCTAAAATGTACTGTTAAGAAAAAAAAGCCAGATGCACATCAGTATGGTAGCATGCTAATATTAGCATGAAAAAGGAAACATATAAATGGTTAATTTTGGATTTTATACCTTAGGCATATATTGATTATTCAGAAAATAATTCTGAAAAGTCACACAGATAACCAACCAACCATCTGTGGTGGAGATGGTCTTTGTTGTAATTATTTAGTGCTCACAGTGCATATTTACAAAGAATTGATTAGACAAATTAAAAATGGCAAATGTGGCTTTTCCAGAGTGAATTCTTTCTTTTCACCCTCAATGCCACTGCCTTGTTTTATCCTCTTCCTCTCTCAGCTGGACAGCTGCAATAGTTCCTCAGAGGTCTTCTTGACTATAATCTTTTTCATGCTCAACACACCTGCAAAATCTTCTGAAAACACAGATCTTGACTTAAACCATACATCACTCCCTTCAGGACTAAAACCCCTATGACACAGCTCCACATTTATTTAGCTCCTACCCTGCACTTTTCCCTGTCTGCACCTGACTACCCATAGTCCACAGACACTCGGTGACCTCGCTGGCCCTGCTCCAGGCCCACCTCCCTGCAGGCTGTTCACCCCTACTGGAGACAGCATGGACAGCGAGCATGACCTGCTGCCTGCCCTCAAGAGAACTCAGGCCAGGGAAGAGACCAGGGCTAAATTATCTTAACAGAGAGCCAGGAAATCACCTGCCATATTCTTCCCCACCCTTGTGAAGTCTTTCCTCCTTTTCTCCATTCCCACCAGGAAGAACCCTGATGGGTTCTAAGAGTGCTCCAACCTAACTGGTCCTGTGGCTGACAGTCCCATGTGTCTCACCTCCCACCTCCTCGCCCCTCGATCCTGAACTCCCAGGGGGCAGCAGCTGTGTCTTATTGCCTCCTCCTCTCATTAGCACACATCTGGCAGCACATGGTACAGACCCAAAGAAGACATGCTGAGTGAATCAACGAATGAATGAATGAACATATAAATTCATATGTCAAGCAGTGCAAGGCTTCAGCAGAGACAGAGAAAAGCTGACACATTCTAAGCATTTACCCAACCCAGGCATCACGCTAAAAGCTTTACCAGAATTCCTTATTACTACTCACACAACTTCATGAGACAGAAACTATCACTACTCACATTTTGCAGACGAGGAAATAGAATTAAGTGACCTGCCCAAGACGCAGGGCTGGAACCTGTCCTGACCCCAGAACACACTCTTACCCATTGGTTATACTGCCTATGGTCCCCAATTTCCTCTCCCCGCTCCCCACACCTCCAGTCTTGCATCCTCTCTGTCAGCCGGCCCTCAGAGCTCCTCCCTGTCTCTTATTTGCGGTGGAATGGACTGCTCTGTGCCCTCTGCCTAAGGTGTTTTATCAGCAAGCATTGTTGGGAAGCTTAATCTTTGGCTTAAATGAAATGGAAAGCCATGGGTCCAGTCCAAAGAGCAAGGAAAAGAAAATGGCTCCCTGGTTCTAGCATCTGTTACCTCACTAGCCACATTTAGGGTTTGCTGAAAGTCGGGCCGAGAACATTTTGCTGCAGAAGTCCTCAAGGCGCTGCATGACAAATAAGCCTGAGCTGAGCTTCCTTCCTTGGAGTACCATGGAAATGCGGGGAAGGTCTGAATTTCCCAGGACAAAGACACGGCTGCTCATGCCTTCAAGGCTTTGTCGTTTTCTTCACCTGGTGGTCTCCCTCCTAAGTATTCTCAAGGTTATTTTGACACTCTTCATGCACTGTTTGAAGAGCAGCTCTGACTCAAGACAATACTGAAGGGAATGGTTATGTAAAAGCCCTCAGAAATCTGTTGGTGATAACATAAGCCAAAAGGGAGATAAAATGCTAAGAGCTGGATGAAAAATTATTCATCCAAAATTTCCACACATAACTACTGTGGTTTGAAGCCTTCCCCCAGGCCAGCGTGCCAGCCCCACTTCTGGAAGGCTGGTCACTCCTTCCATGTTCCTGAAGGTTGCAGAGACTGTCACCTGGCTGGGGACACCTGGGGGTGGGGGCTGCTGGGTGAGGGTAGGGCTGGGGCACTTGGCACTCAGCTGGCAAGGAGGGTGGGCAAGAAGTGAAGGATAACACACAACTTGCAAAGTCTGGAGAGCTCTGTGAGGAGGCAGTCCACTGCAAAGGTTCAAACACTTCCGGAAAATTGGGGCCATCTACTGCCGAAGTTCAACAGTTCTGAGAGAGGTGGCAGATGCTGGGCAGGAAGCCGAGACTGAGGCAGGCAAGGCGGCTTTTGACCTGGCGTCCAGCCAGGCCCTGTCTCTCTGAGAGGAGCAGGGCAAGGCTCCTGTTCCACCAGCCACCCCCACCCCCACCCCACCCCACCGCCCCCGGCCAGGTACACTGGCATTAAAGGGGCAGGTTTCATTTAGATCAGAAGTTCCCAAACCAGGCTGAGCCTGAGAGTCTCCGGGGAAGCTGAATAAAAAGAAATAGCTGAAGCCCATCCCCCAGAGATTCTAACACAGAAGGTCCGGAGTGAGGCACACACAATGCTGCCATTCTCTGGAGGAGATTCTAATGACCCATCAGGTTTAGAAACGACCAACATTAGAGAAAAGAATACTGTTGGTTCCAAGATGGAATTCCAACACCCTGAGCTTCCTGGACACCACAGGGATCTCCATCCATCAAGATGACCATGAGAGTCTCCCTGGGACTTGGGAAAGGACAGAAAGAAGCTTCCCAGCCTCGGGATTGGAAGCACACCAAAAGAGAGATACTGGACCCTGGAGAGCAATTCCTGGAGGTTACAGGCTCCCAGAGTAGCAGGAGGAGTGGTGAGGACAGATAGGGACAGATGCAGAAAAGGACCAGGCAACGAGACTGTCAGCTAAACAGCATCTCCTCTACCACTGACTCCAGGAAATGAGTTGATGGAAAAAATGATATAGCTAACGTTTACTGAGCACCTACTGTGTGCTAAGTGCTCTAGTTCATTTGTTACTTAACCCTCATAACAACTCTATGCTCTGTAAGTAGAATTATTTTTCCCATTTTGCAGATTAGAAAACGGAGGCATAGAGAGACTATGTAACATGCTCAAGAGATGGAGGCAGGACATGACCCTGGGCAGCATGACTGGAGAACCCATCTTTTTAACCACTGTGTGATATGGACAGCACCTCCATGGTGTGCTGAAGGCCAGGAGAATTAAATGGAAAAGAGCAAAGGAGCGAACGTTAGGTAGAAAAGGATGCATAAGACCCTCTAATGCTGATTACCATTCTAGACACTGTTGCCTTCCTGCAACAACTGGCTTATAGCTTCTGTGCTCAACATTTTTTTAAAAAAAACAGCATAATATGCACATCTCAGTCCACTGTGCACGCCATGACACATTGGCACACCCCTGCTCAAGTCAACCTATGAGGCCGTTATGCATCACTTCCCAGCACCTTCCTTTCCCCATGGGGCAGTCAGGCGTGGGCTTTGGAGCAGTGATGGTGGCATGTTTTGCTGAGATGCAGGAAGGATGGAGGGACGAGTGGTCATTACATAGCACCTTTCAACTAAGAATCTCCAGGAACCAGGTGAGGAGGGGGGACAGATAAATTTCTCTTCCATATTGAAAAGGGTTGAGCGCTTTGTGATGCCATGATCCTTGGCAGAACGTTGCCCTAACTCCCCACTTCTTGCTTGTCTCCAGTAGCAATGGCACACTCTTCCTCTCAGCTGATAATAACTACTTCCGGCCTTCTCACCCTCTCTTTCACCTGGCAGAATATCTGAGCTTAAATAGCTTTAAGTCTTGTTAAATAATGACTTTGCTTTGCAAGTGACTTTGCTGACGTAGACAGGAGGAACTTGTAATCATAAAAAAAGATGGATTGGGCTAATTGCATAAAGTTCATTTCCCCTTTCTAATAAATATTTACCATCCAATGTTTATAACTTTTAATGTTTGGACTTTCTTGAAATGCTTTATTCAATTAAAACCATCACATTACCATTGGCTAAAAGAGGAGACAGCTATATTTGCCAATAACTTCTGCAACAAATGCCAGCTATTGATGCCAATTTTTTTCCTTTGGTAGTTCATATTTCCACACACAGCTTTGTGCCTTACAATACCCGCATTCTGCAGACAGACATGAAAAATGCAATGATGATGGTGTGGGGATCTCCAGAGCCCTAGAAATGAAAATGGACTGTATTTTAATTTTTCTTCATTCTCTGGTATGCAAATGTTTAAGAGAGCAGAAATATTTGAAGCTAGGCTGCTCCCAAAGCAACTGTAATGTTTTTCCAAAGTTATTTACCCTATACCCTTGGATAAGGAAGTGGTTCTTGCTTGGTCTTAAAATGGTTACAAATTGTGAATGCCAAAAGAAGAACACACACAGAAGTCCAATAAGAAGGAAGTTCAGTATTGGAAATTCCACCTAAAGAAGAGGAATAGTCACAGAAAGGCAGCCCTTCCCTTGGGGAGCAAATGCTGACTGGCCACTGCCGAGCACCCAGCACCTGGCCTTGTACTCTGAAGTATATGGTGGAGCCTGTGAACCCTTCTCAGAATAATATTGGTCAGTGCATAATTATAAAATACATAAGTTTAGCAAAAAAACAATTAAGTTCAAATATAATGCAAAATACAAATTTGTAATATAGTAACACGTGTTTCCTTGTCAACACATTATATAAGATCTGGCCCTAGGTCTAATAACGACTGTAATTTTGAACTAGTCATGAGTGTAAATGATAATTCCAAATAGCTGCTACAACTTTCATGCAGTAGGAAAAGGATCTGTGATTCCTAATCACGTGACAGTCACAGGTACTGCTGAGACTGCTGTGGCTTGTTGCCCACACTCATAATGGAAGGAAATACTCATTTTGGTTACAGGTTGGAGAAAAATAAGGATGTGATCGTTTCCCTATCCCTGTTCACAAATCCTCTGAAATCTATCTGCAGACCCTAGCTCAGAACCCCTGCTTTTTACACAATAACAAAGATGCGTCCATGAGAAACGTGATCCCGAGACCGTATCCTCTACCTTCCGCCAAGGATAAGATTTTGTTCCTCGTAAGAAGCAGCAGCAAAATGAAGGCTGCCCACCAGGAGTCACGGTGGTTAGTATTTTTCTCAAAATATAATCTATCCAGTTTCTTTTCTTCTTACTTTTATGGTCTGTATTCCAGAAAAAGAAAAATGTTCAACTCCTGAAGCACCAATGTGTTTTGCGGTTTTATTCCCTTGGCAGTGTCCACACTGTGTTACACCCCATTATTATTTTCTTTTCTGTAATAGGTTTATAGTTCTAGAAATGTTTTAAGACAGAAGATTCACACACATGCACGCACACACAACCCACTTGCCTCATTAATGTTTCTGTGCTTTTCCAAGCTACCCCCGAAGGCCCGGTGTAGGAATGCAAGCTGAGGGGGTTGCCAGGGAAGTCCTCCTCATGGACACAGCCTTGGGGGAGCCAGGACTTGGGAACACAGACAGCAGCGTTCCCAACTGGCATGCATGTGTGTGGTTTTTAAGAAATTCCTCCAGATTTTTGGAGTTGTAATGTCTTCACGATATTCATTCCCCTAAAACTCCTGGCTATGAGTGTTGTCCTTCTTTTTCATGGCATCTAGTTGGTAGTATTTTTTTTTTCCTATTAAAAAGGTGTAGAATTCTAAGGTGGCAGGTTTTTTTTTCTTTCAGTGCTTTAAAGATGTTGCTCCACGGTCTTTCTTCACTTGCATTGTTTCTAACGAGAAATATGCTGTCGTTCCTACCTTGGTTTATCTCTACATAACTTGTCTTTTTTCCTCTGGCTCTTTTAAGAGTTTCTCTTCATCACCACTTTTAAGCAATTTGATTATGATGAGCTTTGGTCTGGATTTCTTCATGTTTCTTTGGGTTCATTGAGCATCTTGGATCTGTGGGCTTGTAATTTTCAACAAATTTGAAAAAACTGTCAGCCATTACTTCTTTAAATATTATTTTAGTCCTCTCTCTGCCACCTCCTTCAGGGCATCAATCACATATGTCTCAGGCCACCTCAAGTCCCACAGTTCTCTTTGTTTTCAGTCTTTTTTCTCGTTGTGTTTCACTTTGGATAGCTTCAACTGCTTTATCTTCAGCAGTCACGTCTTCTGCAATCTCTCATTTGCCAGAAATCTCAAGCAGGGTATCTTTCATCTTAAATACTGTAGTTTTCATTTCTAGAAATACCAGTAGGATCTTTTCCATATCTTCCATATCTCTACTTAACATGTTCAATCTTTCTTTTTGCTACCTTCCTGAACCTGGAATATGGTTATAATTATTGTTTTAATGCCTTTGTCTACTAATTCTATCACCTGTGTCATATCTAGGTCAGTTTTGATTGATTTTTCTCCTCATTATGGATGTATTTTCCTGCTCCTTTGAAGGCCTGGTAATTTTTTATTTGATGCTAGACATTGTGAATTTTATTTTACTGAGTGCTGTTTTTGCATTTTTATAAATGTTTTTGAGCTTTGTTCTAGGACTTGGCTAAATTACTTGGAAACAGTTTGATCCTTTCAGATTTTGCTTTTAAGCTTTATTGGGTGGGACCAGATTAGCATTTAGTGTGGGGCTAGTTTTGCCACTCTACTGATACAACACCCTTCTGTGTACACTACCTGATGCCCATGTGAGCCTCAGAGATTGTTCCCGCTAAGATTTTCAGATGGTTCTTTTCCTGGCCTTGGGTAGTTTTCTCACACACATGTGTTTCTCAGTACTGAACTGAAGATCTGTGCAGATCCTGTGCAGATTTCTGAGGTTCTCTCTTTGTAAAGCTCTTTTGCCTGTGGTACTCTACTCTGTGAACACTAGCTGCCTCAGCCTCCCAGTACTCCTGGCTCTGTTTCTTCAACTCAAGAAGTCTGCTGCTTCTTCACAGCCCTCCCTCTCTATGCCACAGCCTGGAGATGGCCCAGGCAGTAAGCCAGGACAATCAGAGAGTGTTCACCTCATTTGTTTCACATCTCCCAAGGACCACAGTCCTTCCTTGCTTGATGGCCACTGTCTTGAAAATCACTGTTTCATATATTTCATCTGATTTCTTAGTTGCTTCAGGTGGGAAGATAAATCTGGTCCCTGATACTCCATCTTGGCTGAAGGCAGATGTCAGGATAAGAAATTTAAAGGCAATATTGGGACCATGATCATTTCATTACATGATATCCATTTCAATCCTCAAGGGCATTAAAGAGTAATGATGGTAATAGAGGTCAATTGGGCATTGGATTACACGACATTTCGGTTGGCGCTGAAGGTCTCTGGAGTTTTGTATAATGCTTAATTTTTCATGGCCCTGAGGAGTTCAGTATAGAAAAATGCTGATCCTGGAGATGTACGAAGATAGATTAGTTCTGTGCCCCCACAGTGGGGAGCCAGTGTTATCCAGAAAGGGAACAGTAACATATTCATGAGCTCAAATGATTGGGTGCTTACTTTGTGATAGACCCAGTTCTCAGCACCTTACGTGTATTAATTCACCAGGAGTCTCAGATTTTAACAATGAGGGTATTAATTAATGCACAGAGAGAGACACGGCCACTAGGAAGCAGGCTGCAGTCTCTCACTACCAGACTCATACTGTCCTGGGAGGAAGCCACAGGAAAAGTCTGTATGAACCCTTGCAAGATATTTGACAGAGTCTTACATGTATGTTGATGAACCAGATGGAGAAATGTGGACTCAGGCTTAGAGAGCCAATTCATTTTACAGGGAGGCCTGTAAGGGTTTCTCCCTCACCTGTGAACTTGTCCAGTCTCATCAGTGGTTGGGTGAAGTCACATAAGAACTTAAATTTACTGTTAGGGTCATGAATGGATTTCAGAGCAACACATACTTGAACATCTACTATGTGGCAGGCACTGTCTGAGGTAGTTGGAAAATATTGTTGAGGAAAAGTAAGATTATTGCCCTTGAAGGATTTAAAATCTAGAAGAGGGAGATTATCAAAACAATAGTCATATAAACAAGCAAATTATATAGCATGTTAAAAGATGATAAGTTTATGAAAGCAGGGTTTTCCCTTAGGGGATCAGGAGATCTCGGTGCCACAAAGGTGGCAGGGGAGAGTTATCTGATGGCAATTTTAAATAGGGTGGTAGGCTTCCTTGAGGAGGTTACATTTGAACAAACAAACAGACAAACAAAAAACTCAAAAAAGATGAGGGGCTCAGTCACGTGGACAACTGAGAGAGGACCGCCCGAGTAGAGGAAAGAGGACCAGGAGGAAGAGAATGAGGCTCATCCCGGCACCAGAGTCCGTTTTACAGGATATGTGTGCCTCCTGTTATGCTGCACATCAACTGAAACACAGACCTATAAGCGCACAAATGAGCAAAACACCAATCAAGCGAGCTTTAGAATCCCACAGGGTGGTGCCTGGGTGAGATTCCAACGATGTGTCCCAGGCCTAGGGCAGCATCCCCAAGTCCTGGGTCCCAGCAGGCAACCGCCTCTCTATCCACCAGTGCCTCTTTGGTATTAGTATGACATTTTCTCCAGCGTGAGAAGTTACTGCTTTCTAACTGGTAGATTTGTGCTGAAGGAAGCACCACCAGCCTTGCAAGCAGGATGATCACCACCAGCTAAGGCTGCTGCTGAGTCAGCTGAGCACCTCCACACCTCTAAGGAGTCACTCCTGCTGAGACAGCCTGGGACCTGGGACCTGGGACCCTCTGTTGCAGTGCTTGCACCTGGACAAATGTCTCCTCAAGCAACAAAATACAAAGAAACTATAAGGGACTACACATAACTGCATGTGGACTTCCTGGGTGGTCTGGTGGCTAAGACTCCACGCTCCCAATGCAGGGGGCCCAGGTTCAATCCCTGGTCAGGGAACTAGATCCCGTACGCCGCAACTAAGAGTTCGCATGCCGCAACTAAAAGATCTCGCATGCAGCAACTAAGACCCGGCGCAGCCAAATTAATTAATTAATTAGTTAAAAACAAACAAACAAACAAACCGTGTGCATGCGCAGTTGGGGCGAATTCTGGACAGCAAGATACAAAAAGACAAAAGCAAATCAACTGCCACTTCTGAACAGCCAGGAGCAAAAACAGGGTGTCGGGAGCAGAAGCAGGATACTGCACACAATACCACCAAAGGGGTGGTCAAATCAACTAGGCCACCCCTACAGCCCGACCCCTGGATCCGTCCCTACCCTCACCCCAAATAAGGAACCCTCAGGGAGCGAGCAAGCAAAGGAACCTGTTACTTGTTCTCACTACCCCCATGCTGTAGCAGGGGCCCCAGTAAAGCCTCGCCTGAATTTCTTGTCTGGTCTCTGATCAGTTTCTATTAAGGAGGCCAAGAACCCTGGTCGGTAACACTGCTAGGATTTGGAGAGGAAAATGTCAACTTTGTTTTGGTACTGGTGGAATTCTCAAGGAAAAGGCAATCAGGAAAGCATATTTTGTGGTCCTTGGTGAGCTGTAGGAATAAATGTTCAGCTGCATTTTAACTTACAAAACAAAAGATCTCACTTTATATAGTTGTATTTTGAGCTTCTAGGGAGAAAGGAGCAACACAGCTGAGCTAAACATGCCTTGCTGACCTCTCACTGTCCTCCTCAAACAAAAAGCTGCTAATGAAGGAAAATAAAATACGAGGTTACCTTTCTCTCCTTTGGAATCTGTCTTTGAATGAATGGAGCCTGCCTTTTCTCCTGCAGGAATAGTCACACCTGGGCTTGGTCTCCAGCCCATCCCTTTCTGGCTGAGTGACCTTAGTCCATTACCTAGCCTCTCTCAGCCTCTGTTTTCTCATCTGCTAAGTGGAGTTCAAAGCCTCTGCCCTCAAGGGTTTCGGTCAGGGTTTCATGTGACAGTGCATGGAAAGAGTCCAGCCTAGAAGATCATGAGCCACCAGTACTTGTACCTCCCTCCTCCTATCTCTCCTCACCCAACTGATGTGCAACAGCCTGGCCCCTAGAAGGCAATGGCTGCGGCTCTTTGGGAGGAGGCAGCCTCTGTCCAGCTCCCACACCAGTTAATCCTGTTGGCCAGGGAAGACTCCACAGTGGGCAGAGTGGCCATTGTGTGTCCACTGACTGACTCAGCTGGGCGCTTCCCTCTTTTCCATTCTGGGTGCCCAGGGCACTTCTACCCTTCTCGAATGCTCGGCATCCTCCACTGGGGTACCATGCACATGGACCTCCTGGTGTCACCACACCATCAAAAGACCCTCTGAAAGCTGCCCTCTCTGATAGTTCTGTGCCATCCTGCACTTTAAGTGACTGAAGGCTGGGACAGACAAACAGGATGCCTCTTGGCCAGCCTATGGTACATGAATGAGTGCCTCAATGGTCAAGCCTTAACGGTCAAGGCTGGTGGTGAGCACCAGACATCGCAGCTGACCACTGGGGATGATCGGATCTGGGGGCTGGTCCCATCTCCCCAGGGAGGTGTCCTTCAACCCAGCCGTGGCTGGGTGTGAAGTGGGAGACAGCTTCCTGTTACCAGGGCCTGGAAGAGACCCTTGCTGGCATCTCCACAGGGGAATGGAAGAGGAAGACTCAGGACAACCTTGTGAATAAATGCCCTTTGAGGAAACAGCTAGCAGGAGGTGCTAGCTTGTTTGTGAGGCACAGCCTTTTTCCATACCCCAAACAATGGCAGGCAGTGCCCCACCTGCAGATTCCACCCAGATTTCCTGAACCAATTCACGCATAGCCAGGAAATGCTCAAGAGGCAGTATCCCGCCTCCTGGAGTCCAGGCTGACCTGCTGTGCTGGCCAGGATCCCGGGGTCTCATTTTGAAGGCACAGTCCCGGTCTATCCATCTGTCTTGGAGTTGCTCCCATCCTGAGTTCTTGCTCTGGGCACCCACCCAGCCCTGCAGGCTGCCTCCCTGGGACTAGATGCTGCCCTGAGCTCCAGGCCGACTGCCACTGGGTGGCTCCTGAGTCCCACACATCCCCGGCTGGTTCGCCTGCTCCTGTCCTCCTGTCCCATGATGGTGCCGGCTCCGCATCCATCCCTGAGCCAGCTGCCAACTGCTGGCTGAACCACAGGCTGCTCTGGCCCTCCCCTGGGGCCCCAGCATGGAGATAGCCTGCCCCAGGGCCTGGGCACATCCCCTCCGCACACAGAAGTGGCCCAGCTGTCTGCAGTACGGTGACAAAGTACACGCTCTGGGGGTGAACAGACTTGAGTCAAATCCTCTACTTACTTACTGGCCAAGCCATTCTGAATGATCAGTTCACCCCTGAGGCTTGATGTTATCATCTGTACCCTGGGGGAGAGTAACCTCCGGAGTCTGTGGTAAGGGTTAATTGGTATCAGGCACATTGGAAGCTTTCAGGCAAAGCATGTGGGCATTGTTCAGTAAATGGTAACATTTTAATGGGGTTATTAATACTATTATCATATAATCAATTTATTATTTGTTAAATGTTCTCAATATGACACTCTCCAACGTCCAGTAGTTTTTAGCTCTCTTCTGTATCTGTGCCGGGTTTGATAACACCTCCAAGAATAGGCTAATATATTTTTGCCTAGTGTCTTAATGTTTTCATGTTAAGACATCAGGCTACTAAGAAAGAAACACCTTTGGATTAAAAAACAAAACAAAATAAAACATTAGGCTATTTGTGTCAGCAGTAACTCTGAACCATCCCCCTGCCTATGTGTGCATTTGTGTATACATGTTCATGCACATGTGTGTGTGTGTGGCTCACTCTGGGTGATCCGTGAAGTTGCTCATGAGGTATATGCGTGTGCATGTATGTGCATGCATGTATGCACATACATTTATGTGTGTGTGGAGTGTAAATGCCTGTATCCTCCCACAGAAGCCAGGTGCTCCTTCCTGAGCCAGCCTTCCCCTCCCGAGGCTGCTTACCTCCATGTTTCTGCAGAAGGTGGCGTTGGTGCCGAATAGGATCTGGCACTGCTCGTTGGCACTGTAGTGCATGCCTGGCAGCTTGTGGGGCAGGCGCACCGCGTGCTGGCTCCTGGGGTCTGTGACCAGCAAACAAGTGCTAACTTTTGACCTGAAACAGCCGAGAGGCAAGATGGTTTGCAAATGTACCACCCAGGTTTTTACTCTCCTTTTTCAGTCACTGAGAAGTAGGAACCTCCAAATTATTTATGGGGAGATGACCAGGCACCAGACACATGGGCTGCACTTTTTGCTCTTTTTCCACATAGCTGAATGCAGATCTTTACTCCGGAGGCCATGAGAACTGGGCAACTAGGAAAGGGCCTGGGCGTATCACCCACATGGCTAATGTATTTTTGCCAGGGAGTCTGAGTGCTTTCTTGGATGAAAATGCTTTTGAAATGGAGTCCTATGATATTTTCTTAGAATGTGGCTTTAGCAAAAGTCACTATGAATAAAGAAACAATTGGAGTAGGATTGTTTTCTTTTAAATAAATAAATAAATAAATAGGCAAGCTTATTTCCAATTCTGTAGATTTTCTTGGGGGGCCTGTCAGGCCATGGCTGCTGGCTGGTCCAGGTGCCCCACCTGGCCATGAAAGTTGGCTGGTGGCACACTGTGCAAAGGACTTGGGGATTTCAACCAGGACAGAAATGTTCAGAGATGTTGAGAACAGCTCTGAAAAATTAAACTGGGGGTTGTGTGGCTGTGGCTCCTTTAGGAGTTAAATACTTGAATGCTTTTATTTTTTAATTCCTAAAACAAGGCAGATGGTAGTAAAAAGAAAACCCAGCCTCTTGCCAAGATTCTTGAAGAAAAGAGTTGCACGCACGCAATACACACAGGCTGATACTGGTTCACCTCTCCTGGGCTCAAACTCATGGGACACTTCAGCAAAGTCAGTGGGACCAGTACTGCATATGTGAGCAGATGAAAATACCTTTGTTTCACTGCCCCTTCTGGGTAAAACGAAATAATGTCAAGTGGCTTCCAACATTGCATTATGATTTGGTGATACAAGTACTAAGTAGGAAATAGATTACATTAAAACTAATGAGGCCATTTAAAAAAATTATTTTTATTTATTTATTTATTTATTTATTTATTTATTTGTTGGCACACCAGGTCTTAGTTGCAGCACGTGGATCTTCCCTGTGGCACGTTTAGTTGCAGCATGCAGGATCTTTAGTTGCGGCATGCATGTGGGATCTTTAGTTGCGGCATGCATGTGGGATCTAATTCCCCAACCCTGGATTGAACCTGGGCCCCCTGCTTTGGGAACGTGCAGTCTTGCCCACTGGACCACCCGGGAAGTCCCTAATGAGCCCAGTTTTAAGCCCTGTGTACCACTTAGTTTCCCAACCACAGGAAATCTCATGAAAGAATACCCAGGATGAAGCCAGAGTGATGCCTTTGGTCCTCCTCCCTGAGTTCACTGGGCACTCCACTGTGTTATTGGACTATAAAGCTCTGTGTGTAGGAGAGACTCACTGACCCCTTCAGTCACCATGGGGTGTAGAGATGATGCAATTAAGTGGTGAGACCATCAGGGTCTGCCCGTCAAGGCTGTAAGTTCAGCCCTGAGGTCCTGAACACTAAGGGATCCACAGTATACATGAGCACAGACTCTGACAAAGTTCTGACACAGATGGCCAATTCTCCCACGGAAGTCTGAGAATGGAGTCATGCAGACACGTTCTGGAAAGAAAGTGGCTATGAGATAAACTCATCCCAGTCCCACACGTGAGGACGGTGAGCAAGCCCTCCTCCCAGCAGATGGACTCCTGTCCAGGGAAGCAGCCTGAGTGTTGTGGAAATGCCCTGTTCTACAGTAGCCAAAGTGTGTCACTAGGGTGGTGCCCAAATCTTGTCAAGATACAGTCACTGCATTGACATTTCCATCGATAAGATTTATGATCACCAGCTGGGTGCCCAGTGTCATACCAGATGCACACTTGGGAGGAAGCTTGACCAGCTGGGAATTCTAAGAGATTCACTTCTGCTCACACTGGCTGAGACTCCAACTATCGTGTATTTAGGAAGCATTGTAGTACTTTCTATTGCGTTGATTGTACAGAAAAATTCAAGGACTTACTTGAGGAAGTTTTCAAGGTCATCTCGACTGCAGGAGGACCAGGAGAGGTCGCTGGGGTTCCGGCCTTTCACCCACTCTCCCGACATGATGTGGGACCTGCCAGCGCAG
Organism: Mesoplodon densirostris; assembly: GCF_025265405.1. Lineage (NCBI taxonomy): Eukaryota > Metazoa > Chordata > Mammalia > Artiodactyla > Ziphiidae > Mesoplodon > Mesoplodon densirostris. Next base: position 108,803,575 of record NC_082664.1, read on the forward strand.
GTGGAATGGTCGTCATCGTGGTTCATTCCCAAGCTGCCCAAGGGAAAGGAGGGGAGAGGACACTCATTACAGGCTTCTCATCTCCTCATCCAGGTCCTAGCACACTATGCTAACCTAAATCACATCTTAAACACAAAAGGTGGCACAGGTGATACCTGGTTCTCTGCCACTCTCACAGAGCAGACCAGGAGTCACAAGCTTATAGAGAAACAGAGAGGGTGATGACTTGCTTACCCAGTGAATGGAGACTGATTGACCATGTAACAGACAGCATTCATAAAACAAATGAATAATAAATGAATGAACCAATTACATTAACTGCAATATTATAGTTCTGATGATTGGACTTGCTTTTCCACATTAACATATACTAGCGTTAATGATCTAGTGTTTCACTGCCCGCAGAGAAGTCACTATGCTAACATGTAGTGGGAACCAACCAAGACTTTGACTTATGAAAACTCATGAACAATTATAGCTTTTCTTTCATATCACTATAGCTGGGTCCACCAAGATCATACCTGTCACCTTCCCACCCAGTTGTACCTGGAAGACACCAGGATGCTGGCTTAGAGGAGGGAGGCTGACATGCAATGTGAGCTGAACAATGATCTCAGTTCACACACACGCTGTCAGTGGGGTAAAGCCGAGACACAGAACACACGTGATCAGGTGGCCCACAGTCTGCTGACCCGTGACTTCCAGGGGAGAGACTCACTGTGCATAAGGATTGCTCACTCTTTGTCAACAGCCCCGTGGAAAACACACAGACTTTCATTCATTCAAACACATTTTTTGTTTGTTTGTTTGTTTGTTTTGCGGTATGCGGGGCTCTCACTGTTGTGGCCTCTCCCGTTGCAGAGTGCAGGCTCCAGACGTGCAGGCTCAGCGGCCATGGCTCACGGGCCCAGCCGCTCCGCGGCATGTGGGATCTTCCTGGACGGGGCCACGAACCCGTGTCCCCTGCATCGGCAGGCAGACTCTCAACCACTGCACCACCAGGGAAGCCCCACTCAAACATATTTATGAGAGGTTTCTCGAGTGCTGGGAATGGACTAGAAGAAGATACAATGGTGTACAATAAGCCATCCCTGACCTCAAGTCAGTATGGGAGAGGAGACAGACACAAACAGAGGTAATTATGAAAAGAGGTTCTAAATGCTTCTCTGCAGCCGTATTTTCCCAGTTTTCCTCATACGTCTCTGACCATCTTTCATCAATTCCTCTGTGTTCTTGCTCTGCACACCCCCAGGCCACTCCATGCTCCTATACAGAGAGGCTCCCTTGGCCACCCCCACGTGGAGCTGGATTAGCTGATGCCACCCCCGTCCCTGGAACAACATGGCCTGGCACCCGAGCTCCTGCTCCAGGCAGGCAGGGCTTCCTCTGGTCACCCACACGTGTCTGTTCCCATAGTTGAGGGTACGCTTACCAAGGGTCAACAGTATTTATACTCAAACCTATTTATGTCAGTAGTTCTGTTACTTCAATCAATACATGTGGCTACATGTTGTGTTAACCAACGAAATATGAGAATAAAAATTAAGTTGTTTTCATGGAGACTAATTTAGCTACTAGCTACGATAGGCTGCCAAGTTGGGTGTGGGCAGACAACTGTAAAAGATGAGGGAAAAAAATTACAAAAATCTGCCCCCAGACTGCTTCACATGGGTCTTTCAAATTCTGCTGAATCGAAAAAAGAAAAAAAGAAAAAAGAAAAAGAAAGAAACTGGATTTAAAGTCATCACATTATAGTTGTGGTTTCTGTGAAGGTTATGGAAGCCCAATCGGCTTCCCTGAAAGAAAAGGCTTTCACTCCCACCACAAAACCAGTGAAAAAAATGAACGTTTTCATGGCTTAAGTTAAAACAAAATGACAAAATGTTTAAGAACATAAGTATAATTTCTTTACATTTCCCCATTTGAACCAATTTTTTGGTTAATGGGTCAGCCGACCAACAACTATCCTGCTATCTTGTCAGAAAGGAAAGCTTCTGCAGTGCCGCCTACATGTTGGCGCCACCTTCCCCTCAGTCCAGGCCTCTCCTGCCAAACCTCTCCCTGAAAAATGCCCACTCCTGGGATTTCCCACAGGCTCTTCCACCCCACCAGGTGCCCTCAGGGCAGCTTTCCATCCCAGCCTGTCCACCAGTGACTGGCACAGAGCAAGCACTCTGTAAATATTTATCAAATGGATTAACTATTTAATGCAGCAGTAAACATCAAAAAATCGTAAAGGATCCTCATGCATGGTATCTAGGGCGGCAGCAGCTTGCTCAACAGAACAATGAAAACCATCTCTGGGTAGATGCAGTCTTGCTCTCCTGCCTAGATGTCAAGAATCCATCCAATTAGGGTTAAGTAGAGAACCAAGAAATTATCAGATACATCTGACCAATAAGAATAATTTTTCAATGTCATTACTCGGGTTTTTTTTTTTTCCTCCTTGATATCTAATATCGTTATCTGTACCTGTACCTGTATCTGTATCTATAGCTACATCTATACCTATACCTATACCTATATCTATATCTATATCTATATCTATATCTGTATCTATACCTCTATCTATCTCTGTTTCAGGAAACATAGGAACTGACTGGTTTTTCAACTGCATATAGCAAAGGATATTAAAAGTCAGCTTAAGTTTGATTTAGGGTTTGACTTGATATCTATAAATAAAAGTGGTGATAGGGTTTTCAAATGGGTAGATCTGAAAATGTTGATGGCTTTCAGGGAACTCTGCTGTACGTGTAGAGGTTACAGAAATACAATGTCTCATGAGAAAAATGGCTCCAACCTCCATCTCTAAGGACATAGTGTAAGCACAGCATGTGGAGCAGGTCAAACTGCATCATTGCAGACCCTGGAAAATCCAATCCTAGGGAGAATCAACACACAATCATAAACCCTCTCCCACCGTCCTGAGCTGGGACATCCTGAGCAGCCACCAGATGCTCCCTGTTGTTTGGGAAACCACATCAGAGGAGATCCAAGCGCTGGCAGAATGGCCTCGCCACACATGGAGGAATGTTTCACTTGTGACATGCTTCCAACTTTTCTCCGGTGATCAAGCTGCTTGTAAAATCAAAGAGGTTCTTTCGCCCACATTCCAGACTCTGCTGGCCAGAGAACCTGGTCTCTCCAGAGACAAAACTATGTTTACAAAAGTTCTGAGAAACGCTGACTGCGCCCTTGACACCCCTATGCCTGCAGGGTGTTGTGTTAACGGTTCATTCTGCCAGCCCCCAGAGAAGGACTTCCCTAAGGAATGTTCCAGTCAGCAGGATCAGCCAGGAGTGCAACTCTTGGGTTTTCTGGAGCTTGTCTCTAATACAGATTGTGCTTGATCTGGTTTAAAATGTTCAAATGCTAACCAAGTGCCTCAGAAATTTACAGTTTGCTGAACTCGCATTGGGGTGGGAGTCTTGATATTTGAGGTCTACATAAACTACGGTTTAGGCTATTTTTAGTTTAAATTAAAGATCACTTAACTGAAAAAATTCATGTTATTTTAGGTTTATGTCTGTGGTAACGTTATATTTAACAAAAACATGTAGCATTAAGCACACACAGTAAGTGACTGAGATTAAGGACACAGACGGGCCTCATGTCACATGTGGTCCAGATTTATCAGACACAATAATAACTTAATGGCCTTGAGTAGATTTTATCTTAAAACAAAAGAACACATTGCTCTGAAATTGCTTCAGGAAATCCAATATATACCATGTGGGGATTCTGAAAGGCAATGCTCCCCCTGTACTAGCTTCACTCTAAACCCTGGACGGCATGGGGGATACTAGGTGTTCTGGGTCTGGTACCTGTGCCATTTTGGACGCTTCAGTTTTACCTTGCTCAGAGCCTGTCTGTCTGTCTCTTGGACACTTTGGCGTTTTGATGTCAGGTTTGTGAGCCAGGTCTGCCTCCCCTCAAAGTACTCTTGGTTGTGTTTGTAAAACGAGTGCTTGGGGTGGAATGAAAAACCCAGGAAATGGCTCCCATGAGGGGACCCTCTCCAGTGGAGGGGTCAGGGCTGGCCCGAGTCCTGCTTCAGTCACCCTGGGAGCATACTGCCTGCTAGTCCCTTTTCAATAAATGTTTACTGACTCTGTAATAACAGGAATGGCCCATGGCAGTTTCTAGGAGATGACAGGCAGGTTGGTATTCATTATTGTTAATTAATTAAATAATAATTAACACCCCAGCATTACACTAGAAGGGAAATTCTCTACTGCCACTACCTCTCTGCCAAGAACCAGACTGTGCCCTCAAACTGTAGCTACACAGAAACTTTATGTACAAGGGTCAAAAGTCACCAGGGGTACCAGGCTACACTCATTTATACAGGTTGAATAATAGGGTTAATTGTCATGAGCATCAGTAACCCCGTTTATAGGGAACATAGCATCAACAATCTCTCACCTCGGAGAAGTTTTTCCTTTTATTTTTATACAGGAAACTGAGCTCACCAGCTTGTAGGGACTCAGGAACACTGCAACTACCAGAGTAGATCTAGGGCCTCCACCTCCACCACATACAGGACCATCGTACTACAAATAATCTTAAAACACCATGGAGTTCTGAATCACTACTGGGTAAATAACAACCAATATAGTGTTGGTGTTCAGTGCATTTTGCTATAATGGATAACATGATAGTAGGTGAAAATGGATAAAGCACATTACAGTATATAGTATATATCTCTCTTAGCTAACCAAAGTACTGAAATCACAAAAACACTCACGTTTTCAGGTTTATATAGATGGGATTTTGATGTCAAGTATATGAGTCAGGTCTGGCCTTCCCTCAAAGTAGTCTTGCCTGGGATTGCATGTGTTTGTGTATACATATATGCATACACATACACACACACGAGATCCACTTCAAATGGGCCTTAAACTTTTAATTGAACAAAAATTCAACTAACTGGGATGAGAGATAGAAAAAGAGAGAAAAAGAAAAGAAAACAAAGCATGGGCAATTCTATCCCCTACTCTGGTCAAGGAGCATGGGTGCGTGCATGCGTGCCTGTGGCCGTGCACCCTTGGGAGGATGGTATGAAATCCCCCTTTTCACGTACAAGTAGAACACTGTATTTGAAAAGGCCTGGCTTGGAGTCAGACTGACCCGGATGAAAATTCCAGCTCTGCCTCTTGAGGGAACAGTGTTACACCTCTGAGCCTCTGCTTCCTTATCGATGACTAAATAGGGCTCATGGTACTAAATGTCATTCACTCATTCAACAAATACGTGTCCAGTGCTCTCTATGACAAGATGCTGTCCCAGATGCCGGCACAGGCAAGGCTCCTGCTTCCATAAAGTTTACATTCTGAAGGAATGGGGATGAACATTCCTCGTGGTCAAACAGACACCAAAGCGCCTGGCAAGTAGTAGGATCTGGAAGAGATGAGAGTCTTGCTGCTTCTAAGCACATGTCCGAGTGAAGGAATGCTGGCTGTGCCCAAGCTGCAAACTCAGGCCCTCAGAGAGCTGGGAGTTAATGAGGGAAGCGGGGAGAGGTCACACAAAAGGGAAGGGAGGCTCACGGCAAATTGAACAGTTTTTACCCTATCATATGCCTTTAAATTCCATTTCTCTTCTGCAATGAGCTAACTGAACAGAACAGGCCTATTCTGGCAGATGTGGCCCAGGGACTGAGAGGATGGGACCCCTGAACAGAGGCTTCATGGAAGCCTTAGCAGCCCAACTGCTCTTGGCAGGTGGTCACCCCATCCAGGACAGCTGTGAGGATAATCACAGACAACCACCAGTCTACACCATGTGTTGCCTTCACAGGAAGAGGGTGATGGTGGTGGCCTGTGGCGTAGCTCCCTGTTTCTCTTTGTCTCCCAGCAGCAGGCCACACTCCTGCTCAGCTTCCTGTGCATCCCACAGCCTAGGGTTGGTGAAGGCCTGAGGGATGCAGGCCCGAGGGATGCAGGCCCTGGGGCTACAGCTGGGTCATCTCAGTGAAAAGCTGTCTCCTGGCCCAAATAACTCCTACGGGCTCACCAGCCCCTGAAGCTGTGGTCCTGCTTCCACGTGACAAAGGTGGTCCTGACACAGTGAGACGGTCTCACCTTCCTCTGCTCCACCGGCTCTCAGAGCAGGCTGGGCACACGGTAGGGCTCAGTTAATGGCTGTGAAGTGAAAGCAGCACACGAGCATCTAGGTCTACATAACAGCCCACTAGCACACACAACAGAGGCTACCTTTGGCGCCCTTCCCCCCACTACCTCATTGGCATTCATCACTGGCATGAGGGGATGGCCCCCAACATGAGCACGTGAACAAACAAGCAGCACCTCCTCGGGAGGCTCTCAGCCTCTTCCTATGATGCCCCCACTGCTCAGAGCATTCCATGAGCCCATCCAGAGCCAATGCATGCAAACATGTGTGTTGTTACTTCCCTAGACTTGAAGTCAAATGACGTTTGCAAATTTTACTAAAAAAAAAAAATCCATAAAGCCATGTTGATTTTTGCCTGGGACAGTAGTCTATGGAAGTGGGGGGAGAGGGTGTCTGAAGCTGTTTCCAGGTAGAAATTCCAAAGCAGTTTAGAATGATGGCTACATTGATGAAATAAGGATATACCTCCCAAGGTGAGTGACTATTTCAGAGGGGTCAATACTGATTCAGATGAAAAGGCTGTAGGATGTTAAGAAAAAACTCTGCCTCTGTCAAGGCAAGGAGAGTGAGTGGAAGGAATAAGCCAATTCTCCTTCCCTCCTTTCCTTAGTCTTTTTTGAGAACTTTACTCTTCCATATGATTTTGGTTTGTCAAGTCCTTTTAGTTTAGGATTGTACTGATTAACTTGATTAATTTGGGGAGAACTGGCATCACTGAAGTTTTGAGTCTTGCCATCCTGGGATATTAGGGCACCTTTTCATTTTTTCAGGTTTTCTTGAATGCCCTTTGGCAAAGTTTTGTAGTTTGCATCATCAAGGTCTTTTTTTTTTTATCAGCTTTATTCCTGGGTATTTCACATCTTTGGCTGAAGTTGTGAACGAGGTCTGCTTTTTATTCTTCTGTAACTGATTACTGATTGTGTATAAGAAAACCATGGATCACTGTATGTCTTGTGATTTGCACCCTGATGAACACTCAACGGCTCCAACAGTTTGCCAGATGATTCTCTCACAAAATGCAGATAATGACTGCTTTGCCTCTTCCCTTTCAAGATTTATGTCTCATTCCTTGCCTTATGAAGTTTGATGGACTTCAAAAACAATGCAAAATATTAGTTAGAACATGGGAACCTTTATCCTGTTCCCAAAACTAATGGAAATGCTACCAATATTTGCACACTGGATACATCTGTTCTAGATTGCTTACAGCTAGGTTAACTTGGTCAGCATAAGGACACTTTCTTCTAAACAATCATTTTAAGGGGGCTTCCTTGTTAGCATTTCAAAGGAAACACTAAAGAAAGTCTGACCAAGTGGACGGAGCGATGGTCCAAAAAGACAGAGGCCATGGTTCGTGTTAAAGACCTGCCCCGATTATTCTGGGGAGCTGAGGCAAAGCTCCTAACTCCCCAGGCCTGTCCTCCTAGCTGGGAAGTGAGGGACTTGAACCAGGGGTTCAAGGGGTTTTCCAGTTCAAAATGGAATCATTTTGTGATTCTGATCTAGAAGACTGAGCACAATGGTGAAGCAGAGTTGCTATTCAGTCTTCCAATAAGAGCTGGGTGGGCCCTATCTTGTACCAGCACTTTCAGGGCACCAAGTACACAACAGTGAGGGGCACAAGCAGCCCTGCCTGTAGGAAGCCCACAGTCTGGCAGTGATCACAGACAAGTCAGCAAGTGCTGACCAGCACTGTCCAGTGTAACTTTCTGTGATGATCCAACAGTCCCTGTGTGACTATCCAATACAGCAGCCACTGGCCACATGTGGCCATGGAGCATTTGGAATGTGTTAGTATGACTGAAGAACTGAAACTCTGATTTTATTAAATTTTAATTGAGATAAATTTAAAGGCCCACATGTGGCTAACTGCTACCACACTGAACTATACAGGCAGAGACAAGAATCTGATTCAACTAACCTGAGTACCACCATTGTGCTAGGAGCTGTGGATGTCATCACATTGGTACCGGAGTATATCCAGGCCCACAAATTACTTACAGGCTTACAGATACTTAGAGAAATAAGAAAACCTGATGACACAACTGGAGAAGACGCAGTGCCAGGCGTACACATCAGAAGCTGAAAGCCATGGGCATTTAGAGGGGGGACACATGTTGTCTCATACTGACTCTTTGTATGACCTCATGCCTATTTTTCCTCCAAAATGGTTGTACTAATGGTGCCATCTGTGCTCAGCCCTCCAAAGCACAGGGCTGTGGTGTGATGGATTAGAAGGGAAAAAACTAGAGATCTACAAAGGCTTTATAGAACATCCAAGAAAATGAAAGAACGTCAGCCTAAATTGCTTCCGACCATGATATCTGAAGAGAGGGATTCTCTAAATGCCTTCCCACGGAGGCCTCTTATGTGCCTTTAAATCTGGGACATTCTCAACTTCAAATGAATTTCGTCAAAGAATGGCATAAGATCATGTGCCTTCACTGACTGAAAAAGTGAACGGTGGGTTGTAATAAGGCAAAACAAAGGAGATATTCCTAATGCTAAAAAGTTCTGTGAGGCTCTCCTCAGCTCTTTAAAGGAAGATAATCTATTGAGGAAACATTTTTATTTCCAAAGAAGACCTCATGAAAGCACTAAGCTCTTCTAAAATTAACCACTGACACGGTGAATGTCATCTCGGCCCCACAGCCGTCATCCCTTCCGTGGCCTGCTCTGGGCCTGGAGTGCAGAAGGGCTCCCGGGAAAGGGCCTGACATGACCTGCTGAAGTCCAGAATGCCACGAAGCCGTGTAGACGCTATAGCAGCACCAACAAGGCTCAGTCCCCCTCCCAAATTGCACGATGATTCACTGGGACCCCTGGTCTCCTTCAAGTCTACAGTGGGCCTTCCTTTAGGCCCAGCTGTACTAGATGGAGGCCCACGTGAGGCATGGGGAGGGTTCTGAGGACACAGGCTGATGCGGCATAAGTGGGTCTAAGCTTGTGGCTCCACTCACCCCTTGCCAGTCTGCCAACAGTGTCCTGCAGGGGGAGACCAACCCTGAATTTTGGTTCCAGTTGGTTCTCTGAGAAGCCCACATGCCTGGCTTATCAAGCAAGAACACAGCAAGGGAGCTGAAGAGTACAAAGTGTTTCCCTTCGTGCAATGTGCTTCCAAGGTTCTGCCGAGGAAAGTCTGCCCAAAGAGAGGGCTCGCAGAATCACGGCACTTGGTTTTTTGAAGGAAACTGGGAAATTGGGTGAGAGTAGAAGAATACGCTTTCTGCTTCTTAGCCTAAAGTGTAATTCATCTAAGGGTGCTGCAGGCACCAGACCGAATAGGGCAGGAAATGGAAAGATGGCTAAAACCTTCCAAAGAAGTGAATCTCGGGCTAACACAGACTACCCTCCAGATGTCAAGAAGGAACTTTCTGTGCACAACGGAAAGAAAACTGATGTGTAAATGGGGAGTGATCTCTCAGTTTCAGGGAAATCTATAGCTGCCAAGAATCCTCCGTAGCTGTCCCCTGTGGAGTGCTTCAGAAGGCCAAGGTCAAAGCTCCTGGTCCCTCTGGGGCCCACACAGCAGAGCTCTGCAGTGGGGTGGAGAAGGGCAGAGGGTGGCGACTCTTCCCCTTCCCCCACCATGTCCCGGGGGCGGGGTTACCTGTCTGCTCCTGCCCTCCTCATGAAGTCCCTGGTTCAGAGGAACATTCCTTTCCTAGTCCCCAAAGTACTTTGCATTTTAACACCATCAGCCTCAGCATATCCATCCAGAGGACGGCAGGTGTGTCGGGCATTGTGGTGGCAGATCGAGCAAAGAGGGGCAGAAATGACGTTGGTATCACCACCACGGGCTATGTGCACCTTAGGGGCGGGAATTCATACACTCATGCATCTGCTGAAGGCTGCTGCTCACTGAGGTCTGAGCTGGGGAAGCCTCAGAGGATTTGGAGGGCTGGAGCACATACCCTAATCCCTTCTAATCATGCCCTCATTCATCCAGACTCTGCTATCTGTCACGTGCCAGGCACAGTGCTGAGCACTCGTGTGCCCACAGGACACATATCTAAGGTGCAGACCAAGGTGGGTCCCTCAACACAGATGCTGAAAGGCACACTAAGAGCAGGAAAAATATTGAGAGAGCAGGGGAACGAAATGTGATACACAACAGAGACCTCATACCCAAGAGTTGCGGGGGTGGCGTGGGGCGTGCCCCGGAGAGCAGAGAAATAGCATTTTCAGCATGCCGGGCAGTGCATGTTGCGTACGTCAACTCACTATTATCATCCCCACTTCACAGATGAGGGAACTGAGGCAGAGAGGTTGAGAAGCTCTCCCAAGGTCAAACAGCTGGTAATGGTCAAGCATAACTTGAGCCTGGGCAGACTATACTCCAAATCTCCACGCACGGCCTGGCTCTTTGAGGATGAAATCTGCCCCTAGACCCAAAGGAGGGCAAAGGATGGGAACCGCTAACCCCTGCAGGAGTGGCCGTCTTAGAGGCTGGGGGCCAGCAGGAGCCCTCAGGAGACCGTGAACGGCATGGAAAATTCCTCTTACGGTTAGCAGCGGAGAGCCTGCTTGAAAGCTTTCAGACCTGGAGGGGCTCAAGGTCTGCTCTCAGGGCACTGAGACTTCCAGCAAGACAGTGTGGAGAGGAGAGGGGCCTGCCAAGTATGCACATGGCTTCGGGGACCAGAGGTGCTGGGGAGCAGCCAAGAGCTTTTTCCTGGACCCAGCTTGGAGGAATCACACCTCTGTTCTCCGGGCACCAACCTGGAGCCCCAGTGACATTCAAGAAGGGGATTCAGACTTGGTCCCCATCTTCTTAGATGCCCCCCAGTTCCTTTATCTAAAGCACAACTCTGAGACATTATTCGCAACAGTCCTACCCTCCCACCTCCCATTTACACCTGAGGCTCGGAGGGTGAGGGTGGGAGAGGAAGACAGACGTACCTGGGTCCATGAGATGCTGGGTGGGCGCAGTGTGTTCTGGGAATAACGCCCAGAGTGTAGAGTCAGGGTTGGGAACCTCGAAATGCTCTGCAGTATTCACCCTGCCTCTCCTTTCCGGTACTTGAAAATTTTGCACATTAAAAACATATTGCCAAGAAATTGATGCTCAGGATATTAATTCCTTTTCTAGTTGAGACTCAGGCTCTAAAGAACCACAGGAGTTGAGACGTTAAGGGCTCTTGAAACCCTTCTGTCTGCATCTGAGTGGAATCTGGAGCCCAGAGAGAGGTGACCACCCAACACCACACAGCCAGTGCAGCAAGTTCTTCCTGGAACCAAGGGTCTCCCGCGTTCTGGTCTGAAATCAGATTTCTGGTCCACCTCACAGGTTCTGCCTTCGTCCAACCCAGCCACCCTGTGAATGGGGACTGGACCTGGGTCTACAGGCTTGAGAAGACAGCAAATTGGGGATCATTCAAAGGTCATCTACAGACTGCAGGATGAAATTTGGTTTGGTTTTGAAAAACCTCACAGTCAGCCCTCAAAATGACCATCTTTTAGAAGCATTTACTTAAAAGAAATACTCTAAATTCATTAGTTTTATTTTGACCTTTTTCTCCCCAAAGAAACAAAAGGACAGTGAGTATTCGTTTCCTTTTTAACCATTGACATCTCTTAACTAGACAAGATTATTTTCAATTCCACCTAGACTTAGCAACTTTGATTGCTTAGAAGTGTAGATTTAATAAGCCTTCCACTCATAAACAATAACAACTGCCTGATTTCTCAGGGAGGGTTTTTCTCAGCCAATAGGAGAAGGCCTGATGTGGAGTAGCTAAAATAACTGTATGGTAGAAATTCAGAGACAAAGGGGTATAAGTTGAAAACTGAGTCCCCCCTCCCACATAGTAGTTTCCTGGGCCCCCCGACATCCTCCCACCACCCCCGCCTGGAGGCAATCTCTGTCCCCAATTCTTCCAGGGGCTGGTGTTTTAATGGGTGTTGGAAACCAGACTCCAGCACTTCCTACCCCTTCAAAGGCGTTGCAGAGGAGAGGATTAGTTGACTGCAGGGAGGACCTGCTGCTCAGAGAGAACCTGCAGCTTCTTAAACTTCAAAGACCCCTCAGGGACCCCAAAGGGCACAGGATGTCCCAGAGAGCAGAAACCCTAAGGACAGGCTGTTTCCTGCTCCTAATGACCATCACTCCCTTCCTTCCTTGAAACCACACATATCAGGAGGGGCTTTATGGCCTCATTACTTGGACTCTGCCTTTTCCTCTTTGACCAGGAAGTGGGGTGGGGTATGGTGGGGTGACGGGGTAGGGTGTGTACTCCATCCCTCCTCCCAGCCATGAAACACACGCCATGGGTCAGCAGGCTGAGGGGGTGCCGCCCCAAGTGACCCTGGCTCCAGACCCACAGCAGGTGCTTGCATGATGCCGACAGGACCCTACTACCCCAGTGCCTTTGCCTGCCCTCTACCTCTGTGTGGACACCCCTTCCCACTCTCCCTGCCGGCCAAACTCCTCTCCTTCCTGTAAGGCCCAGATTGCAGGTCACTTTCTTTCTGAGCAGCCTCGGCCCTTCCCAGCTAAGAAGGATCCCTCCCAAGCACATGGCCGTTCTCTCAGGGCGTCCCTGAGGGCAGGACTTGCCATTTTTTGCACCTCAACATCCCAGAACCTCCCCACAGCCTGGTCTAGCACCAGCCACACAGAAGGTGCTGATGAGTGTTCGTAAATTGATAGAACAGACTGACCAAAACCAAATCAGTTGGGTGGTATCTGGGAATTCCTCTTAAAAGGCTTCACCCCATGGCTCTATGGTCTCTGTGCCTATCATGCAGGTGGCAGGGAGAGCTGGTATCTTCACCTCATGGCAGAGACCCGTGAGCCCTTCTCTAAGCAATAATATCACAAGCAAGCAACCACCCCTTCCATCGGAACAAAAGGGGCTCTGTTATCCCTTCCCGGATCTAAGGCAGGTTATGTCCTGCCTAATGAAACTTAACACTAGAGAGACAGGACAGAATTTCAAAGGCAAATTCTAGAATCTTAAGACTAAGAGGGACGTCGCTCAATTCCTATAAAGCACTGGTTCTCAAACACGGCCACACAGTGAGATCTCCTGGAGAGGAAACCCCGATGCCCGCTCTCACCACCAGAGGTTCTGATTTCATTGGTACGAGGCATGACCCTGAGTATCTGGATTTTTTTTTTTTTTTTTTTTTTTTTGCGGTACACGGGCATCCCACTGTTGTGGCCTCTCCCGTTGCGGAGCACAGGCTCCGGACGTGTAGGCTCAGCGGCCATGGCTCACGGGCCTAGCTGCTCCACGGCATGTGGGATCTTCCCGGACCGGGGCACGAACCCGTGTCCCCTGAATCGGCAGGCGGACTCTCAGCCACTGCACCACCAGGGAAGCCCGAGTATCTGGATTTTTGAAAGCTCCCAGTTGATTCTGAAGTCCATTAAAGTCTGAGAACTGCTGCTACAGTGTTGACCAGTGGTTCTCAGACTTCAGCGCCTGCTAGAAACCTGCAGTGGGCCTGTGAAAACTCAGAGGGCTGGGTTCTGCCCCAGAGTTTCTAATTCAGTAGGTCTAAGGAGTGGGGGTCAAGGGCAGGATGAGAATTCGCATTTCTATTAAGTTCCCTAGAGATGCTGAAGCTGCCTGTCCAAGGAGCACACCTGAGAGCCATTGCTAATGGTTTTACTAGTAACCGCCCCACCTTGGCTGCAGGTGAGAGTCACCTGGCAAACTTTGAAACACCAGTACCTGGGGCTCACCACACACCAAGTAAATCAGGATTTCCGGGGGAGGGGACGGGCACCTGTATTTTACAGGGGTTTCCAGGTGTGTCTAATGTCCCCCCTGGGCTAAGAACATTGCCTCTAGAAACAGGCCATCCTCAGGAAGGGCCAGTGCCCAGCTCTTTCTTATTGCGAGCTGAGATGGGCCTTCATGCGTGCACGACCCAGGCCCGCCTTCTGAGCACTGATCAAGCCCCCTCCCTTCATAATGTGACAGAGTTCAAGTATTTGAGCTCACATTCTTGTCCCCCTTTGCTCTTCTCTCCTTCTACCCACCAATTTCAGGGAGAAGTCCAAGATCATAAGAAATGGCAGGACTTCTCATCACGCTTTCAGCCAAGCAAAAGGACAATCACTTCCTGGTTAGCCAAAGTCAAAATCCTGACGCTGTTCTTTATTTCTGCCCAGATTCCGAATTTGGGGGCAAAGCCAGGAAGGGCATTACTGTCAGTAGGTTCTGGACACACACAAAGTACATGGCCCAAGTGTTTCATCTACAAATTCTACCCTGATGGTGAATATTCTAAGGAACAAATTTTAGGAACAGTAACCACCTTGTTGCTAAATTATTAAATGCTAGTTTGTGTGACTCTCTGTGAAGTACCCTAGTTATTGAATATATGGACTCATGGTCTCTTTAACTCAAGGGTTTCTTTTTCAAATTTCCACAAAATTGAGACTTTGGGGGTTTTGTAACTGCTATTTGTTTCTCCCTTTATTTTTTTGAGGTTCTTCTTAAGCAATACTTTTTATCTTAAAAAAAAAAATCTTCGCTTCCCCTAGTGTAAATTATGGCTTCTTGCAGTAATCACTACTGCTTAACTGGCATTCAATTTACAGGATAAAAATATATTCTTTTGGCTGTCCAAATGACTGTGTACACAACTTGTCCTCAAACCCACTCTGAATTTTGGCTCAGAGCAACCATCATGTTAAGAGGATGGAATGTGGTTTCAAGCAATGCCAGAAGTATTGCATAAGCGATAATTGATATTTTTACTAGCGGCAACTTTGTAGTTGATAATGGGTTATTAAAACAGGAAAAGAGGCCCTCCCCACAGAATCGCATCTGAGATGTAAAAGGAAAAGGTGTCCCAGACAAAAAGCCTCTCAGTGTCAATAAAGGGTGGTTCCAGAGCCCCATATCTTCCAGAATGTGTGGCCCCAGGCAGAAAGCAGCAGAGGAGAAGCCCTCTTGTTGCAGCATCTCCTCTGCCACAACCAGGGGAGCTAATGGCCCCTCCCCCGCTCCCCCCCTCCAGCCATAGGCAACCAAGCCCTGGTGGAACTCTATTGCACTTTTGGAGTGAAAAAGGAGCCAAAATAGCAAGTGTACCAAGTGCCCTGTCATCCTGTTCCTTTTAAAAAATAATCTTGATATTGGCCTTTATTTAAACGTCTGCTTTCTACTTGTGTTTACAGAAGAGATTAGTGTCAAATTTGGCAACCCTGACCGAACAGAGTCTAGCTGGTCTGAGCCGTGAGCTGTCAAAGGTGCAGCTGCCTGTCCTTGTCTTGGCCATTCCCACGACCAAAGGCTTTTCCTCCAGGTGAGACGTCAGGGTGATTTCACTGAAGGCGGCAGAAGGCTCATGTATGACAAATATCACAGGTTTATCCCTCCTCCATTTGGAGATCTTCAAGAGAACACTAATTCTTTAGGAAAAGGAACTAGCACTCCAATCCTTAATGCATAAAAGGAGACTGAGGCCCGGGCGCCAGCAGACCTGCAGGGGATGAGGTGGGAACGTGCACCAAGCAGGATGGAGACTCGAGACCTCAGGGGTCACCTCACCCTTGGGTCACTTTTGCCCCTTGATTCTCAGCCTCGTGAGACCACCAGCTCCCTCTCAGCACTCACATCAGCACTGATTCCAGCTCCAGGGGCAACAATCACTGTATACGAGATTGGCGCCCCCAGAGGAGGGCAATGCTCCGGGGCAAGATTTCACACACTTGCCTTCTCCTCCTCACCCTCCAGCCCCAACAGATTCATTCTTGTCAAAGTCACAGGCATATAAATATTGTTCTCAGCCAAGGATTGTCTTTTTAGAGCACTAGAAAGAAGACAGCAAGGGCAGGGGTGAGAGAATAAGTGCTGAAGGCAGTGGAAACAGTGACAGGCTGACCTGCTATGATAAGTGTTCCCTGGAACAAGGCTGTACTGTCCTCCAACAGGATGATAGGACCAACCCCAGACAACAGCCTGCCCTGTGATTCACCTTCCAGGCCCTGCTGCCTGGGCCATGAGGTCATAAAAAGGCAAACAGACCCACACAGGTATGGACCTTCTCTGCTTCCACATTGTGATTTCTTTCTGCGTCACCCTAAGTGTCCGTGAATGTCACATGCACTAGCGTTTCCAACAAGCCATACCTATGGCTGGTCAGGTCCCCGGGGCTGAGTGCCCACGATCTCTCGCTCCCCATCTCCCCTGCTCCATTGGCCATGGTTCCATATGGCACCATAACCCATCAGCACAGATGTGTCCAAACCATAAAGGACCCTCTCCAGGTGGGAGGAAGACAAATGTGAAAACTCAAAGACTACAGCAAGTGAAGGCTTCCCAAGGCCCACTCATCCCAGCCCGCTTCTGAAACAGGAGTGAGCTCTTGAGAAGCACGAAACACACCCAAATAACACCACCGTTTCCCTCCAATCTCCAAGTGCCTTTTCTCTTTCATTACAGGGAAGACTCATGGAGATGGCACCAAACCAGAACCCGCTCAGGCTCCTTTTCAAAATGAGGTGAGTGTGCTGCCTAAGGATGAGGAAGCTCTGCATTTTCTGTGCTTCCAGAGTCATCAGACAGTAGCTGGTCCACAACAGGGAAGGAGACCTAATAATGGCAGTAAATAAAGAATAGTGGTCAGTATCGATGGTAAAATGAGGTGATGGATGCAAAGTGCTTCAACCAGCGCACAGCGAGATGGAGGGCTCTGCTCCTGCAGCCGTAACAACGATGACCAGGAGGATGACAAATGCTCACATGAGTGAGGACAGGCCCTCAAACTTGGCTGTGTGTTCAAATCACCTAAGGAAGTTTAGAAAAATCTGGATGCTTGAATCCCACCTGCAGAAATCCTGATTTAATTGGTGTGAAGTGTGGCCTGGACACCTGCATTTCTAGAAGACCCTCAAGGCATTCTCTCTCTTAGACTTTTAATTTTGAAATAATTATAGATGCACAGGAAGCTGAAAAGAAAAATACAGGGCGGTTCTGTGCACCTGCCCAACCTCCCCCAACGGTAACACCTTGCATAACTACATTGCAATATCAAAACCAGGGGGTGATCATTGGTACAACCCATAGTGCTTATTCAGATCTCACCAGTTACATATGCACTGTGTGTGTATGTGTGTGTGTGTGTGTAGTTCTAGGCAATTTTATCACACCTGCTGCTGCCTGTAACCATAATCACAACCACAATCAAGAGGTCGTGGCATTACCACAAGACTACTCCTTTGTGGCCATACCCACCCCCCACCCCATCCTTCAAACCCTAACAACCACTAATCTGTCCCCCATTTCTATGTTACATCATGAATGTTATACAAATGGAATTGGGCAGTATGCATCCTTTTGAGACTGGCTTTTTTCACTCAGTATCATTCCCTTGAAGTTCATTCAGGTGGCTGTGTGTGTCCATAATCTGTTCATTTTTTATTGCAGAGGAGTATTCCATGGTATGGATGTATCCGTTTGTTTAACTATTCACCCACTGAAAGATATTTGGGTAGTTTCAAGCTTTTGGCTGTTATGACCAAAAGCTGCTATAAACATTCATGTACAAGTCTCTGGGTAAAAATAAGTTTTATTTCTCTGGGATAAATGCCCAGGAGTACAACCAGTGGGTCTTAGTTTTAAAAGGAACTGCCAAACTGTTTTCCAGAGTGGCCATGCCATTTTATTTCCCCACCAGCAGTGCATGAGCGACCTGGTTCCTCTGCATCCCTGCCCATGTTTGGCGTGATTGCTGGCTATCTTGGTGAGTGTTCCATCGGCACCTGAAAAGAATGCCATTGGGCCTCCTGTTCATTCCCTACTGGTGACATCTGTGGGGCAGAAGGCATTCCCATGGGTTGGCTGGTGTCGCCAGGCCACCTTGTGCCGGGAGGCATATGGGACGGAGAAGCTGCTGAGCCTGGGTTTCCTTGTGCCACTGGGACAAGGGCAGGGAGGCACAGGCCTTCGTTCGCTGCTGCTGCTGCTGCTGCAGCCAGCAGATTCGGTTGCCCACTGTGTCCTGGCTGTGGGACAGGAGCTGGGGTTCACTGCTGCAGTGGCCTGCAGGTCTGCCAGCCCAACACATCCTGTGTATGGAACGGGTGTAGCGGGCTCCCCATAAGGTCTCGGTGGGCTCTGCCTTTCCCAGTCCACCAGCCAAGAAGCAGGTTGTTCTTGGGGTTTATGTTTATATCTGTTGATGGTTCCAGGTCGCAGACCTCTAGGTACCAAGTCCAGGATACATGGGAGGTAAAAAGAAAGCCCTGGAACTCACCAGCCTGTCGTTCCTCAGGTGCTAAGGTCCCCAGCCAACCTGGCTTCTTCTTTCCAGCTTTCATAGCCCTTTTGTTATTGTCTGTTGAATCATTCCCAAGGTATTTGGTTGCATTTAAAGGAGAGGAGCAGGGAAAAGTCGAGTCTACACCAGCTCATTCCAGTACCAAAGCCAGCACTGGCTCCTTGAATCCTCTTATGCTCTTATCCTCTTATCCATCATGCTATGATGGAGGGAAAGTCAGTGTGCCCATTATACAGATGCGGAAGCTGGGGGCACAGGGAGATTAAGTGATTTGCTTAACCTGCAGCAAAGCTGCCTTCAGGCTTTACTCCCTGAGGACCTGCATTAAAGCTGTAGGCCTGGGCTGCACATTTGGGCAGAACCTTGGAGGCCTGTGCCCTAGGGGACAGCATGGGCCCTGCCTTTCCCATGTGCCCCTTGACAGTCGCTGGCTGCACAGATGCCAGAGTACATGCTCTCCGGCAGAGTTCCTCCCCCTCTGGACTGTCACCACCTTCTCTCCATCCACCACCAGACCAGGCCTCCCTAAGCCCCTGTCACAGTCACTTGCTGCAGAGGACCTGCATCCTGTCCCGCTGTGTCCCCGGCTCCCCCCGCCCCACTCGTCCCTCCTCCACCGTCTCATGCTGATGCAGCTCCTCCAAATGCAGACCCCTCCCTCAGTGCCCATTCCCCCACTTCTGCCTTCTCTCCGAGGACTCTCAACATGGTCCTTTTATGGGGTTGACTGCCCTGTACTTCACGCTCCACAACAAACAGCCTGTTACATATGATCCTACTTCCAAATGCACCATAACTTTATATTATGATAATCCTGGTTCCATCACCTATAAGCTCCAGGGCTGTGGTGAGTTGCTTAACCTCTCTGTGCCTCAGTTTCCTTACATGTAAAATGGGGAGAATGACAGTACTTACCCCACCGGATGGTGGGGAGGACTGAATGAACTAATGGCTGTAAAACACGGAAAACAAGCTTGTATAATAAACCTATGAAATGGACTATTGTTCAATGGGGGTGTATCCGTGCTGCCAGCTTTGCCTTGGGGTCTGGGCACTACCCAGATCCCGGTCTATTTTGTCCTTTATGTTGTGCAGGGGTCACAGGATCAACAAGAGGAGGGTTTGATGTGAGTTCAGAGATCAGCTCAACCCTCCTCATCCTCCAAGAATCTTTCCTTCAACCCCCAGGCTGCAAGGAACTAGCTCTGTGCAAATACCCCAGAGTGAGGAAATCAACACTACCTTGCGTATTTCCAGAGAGCTCAAATTTTATGAACTTTCTTCTCTACTAATAATCATGCTTTGAGTAAGGTTCAAGTTACAAGTTCAAATAACTGCAGCAGTATCCAGCCCACAGTCCCCCATATTTCCCATGAGGAGTGTTAAGTGTTTTGCAGAAACCTTGGTGAAATTTGCATTTTACATTCTCTGCCTCTGTATGACCTATTGGGGATGACTTGTCAGTAGATTCTCGACTGACTTCTAGGATTGCCTCTTTTAATTCTGAGCACTCACAAATTGTTTGATAAGCTAATCTGGAATCCTTCCAACAAACAATATTAATATCCTAAGTCTAAACTGTATGCCGTTTGTCTCATTTCCCTCTTGCATGACAGCATTTACCTATTTTAGTCTTTAGCACCCCTGCTTTACCTCATTGCTCCTCCACGGTTATCAAAGCTGTTGGTGCTCTCATTTGCAAACAAAGCTCTCTCAGTCTGGGCCTAGAGAGCCCAAATCACGTGAAGCACCTGGTTGATCTCTCATCACCTCCTCTATTATCTGGGTCTTCAGTTCCTACTGGTACAAGGTGTAGTGTACAACCTCTAAAGGGGTGCATGAAAACTGGGTGGGACTTGCTGGGCAGTCCAGTCATGATGAGTGTGCCCAGTGATAAAGGCAACTAAGTTACCAAAGCCAGCATCCCTCAGGTCTGGCTCTTCAAAACACAACGTGACCTTGGCTTTCAAAAGGGGTATCTTTACAACCCTCTGCAAGTTTGAAAGTAGGATCACTTTGGGGGGCTCTTTAACTTTCTTTCCAGTTTGGTAACCAGCCCTCATAGTTTTCTTTCCTGAGCCATTTTTCACAAGAAAATGAATTTTGTAATCACCATGCAGGAGTTGTTATATACACAACAAGGACCAGAGAATAAGAAGTTCTGAAGACCAATGCCAGGCAATCGCCAGGCTTAAGCCCCCAGGGCAGACAGGCTTCTAGGCCCAACTGATTCAATTTCATGTTGCAGCCAGAAGTGACCAGGGTCCTGGACTTCAGGGCTCACTCTAAACTCTCATATTCCAGAAGTTTCCACATAACATTTGGGGGCTGCACTTGTCTTCCAGACCTTGGGTAATATCAGCAAATGTGGAAAGAGAAAACAATGTCTTTGATACTAGATACAAAAACAATCAAAAGGCTGACTTGCCTGCTGTGTAATTCTACCAACGGGGCAACCCTGGGATGGACTCTGCACATGCAGGTCACTGGCAGCGAGGCTGGGAAGAAGTCGCCTTTAGGAAAAGCACAGACACTCACACATCAGCTTCTGCCTCCAAACTGAGAATAAAAACTGAAAGGGAGACTGGAGGGGGCAAGACAGGAATGACAGGATTTCAAGGCCTTGGGCCAAGGACCTCAGCTGCCCTTTGGGGATGTCAAAGACGACCACTTTGGGGGCTTTTCAGGAGTGTTTGACATTTTTGTTCAGTGTTTCAGTCCTGTTACTTCCTTCCATCTTTTTCATGAAACCCCCCATCTCACACGTAAACCAAATTCTGCTTGACCAGCGTGTTCCTGAACAGGTCTATCGATAGCCCTGAGTTTGACCTTCTGGAATTTAGCCAAAAATTTACCAGATTTTATGATACATCAAGTTAAATGTTTAGATTAGAGTGGGGTCTCTTTTAACAAGTAGTTTGTACCAACCATGACTACAAGGAAAGCTGGTCTCCAAGCTATAGAGGAAGCTGAATGGAAACACAGCATCGGCTCTGGAAGCCCACTAAAGACTAGTCAGAGGCTGCTGGCACTGTATGGGTGGTAAATGAAGCACGGGTAAAAAGGGACCGCAGAAAAGATTCCAAAATCACGGCAAGAAAGCTATTCTAAAAACTCCCCCATAGACCAAAATCTTAAAAATGAAGAAAAAATAAGGTTTTTCCCTTCAACTCCATATATACAAATCTATGTTTATATGTGTACACACACGCACACACACACACAGGTACAATATATAGCTAGAAGCGAACACTGCACTAAGATGGGGCCGGCGGAAAGGGCTACCACTTCGACATGCTTTAACCATTCTTCTCAAAGTATCACGTGTACAGGAGTCACCCAGCTGGGCTCGGACCCTGCATTTCTAACAGGCTCCCAGGTGACAAGATGCTGCTAGTCCTGGGACTACCCTCTGAAGAGCAAGGTGCTGGTGCAGTTGTAGTTAGTTTTTCCCGTCTGTCCCTGGTGCAGCTCCACACATGGGGCTGCCTCACCCTTTGCCAGATTCTGAATGGGGCATGGGATGAGGGAGTTCCAGGTGATAACTGTCAAGTCAGTAAGAACAGTTCAGGTTGGGGTGGCTGGAGGGGGGAACAGGGAAGGAGAGGGGTTCTGGGAGCTTGCTCTGCTGAGTAAGCCAAGCTCTACATGGAGCAGGCAGCCAGCAGCAAGCCGACCGCCTTTTTCTTCATGGTAGCTCTCTCCTGCTGCCGGAGCAGTTTCTGCCCCTCCTTGGTGACGGCAGAGCACAGGCCACAAAGATGCACAGGCCCTTAGTTAATCCTGGTGCTCCCCCTACCACAGAGCCACCAACGCGGCCAACCACAGGTTTGTTAGGTGTCATTTACCCAGTAAGCACGTGCTCCTGCCTGGAAGGCTCCTCTGAGCAGAAACCAATCAGCATGTGCCTTGCGGTTATCGGTAGGCCACCTGTCATTTGGTCCTCAGTGTGTCTGAAGCTGTCCCATGGCAGGGGTCCTATTGGACCCACCAGGCCGTTGGTGAGAGTTTGACTTGGAGATCCACTGCTGTTTCTCTGCCCGCTTCTCTTTTACAACTTACCTGGTTATAAGCTAGCTAAACTATGGCCCTGGTGTAGGCGCAGGTTCACCCCCCTGCCCAAGTAACACTTCAGCCCCCACATCATGGAGCCCAGCTTCTCCAGTGGCTGCCAGCCCTGCGCTAGCATCAGCCTCTCCGGGGACTTTGGCGACCCCAAGATTTGTCCCAGCTCAGTTCAGAACTGACCAAGCCATCTTCTTCTCATTCTCTCTTTGCTCTAGATAATAGTGTCAGTGAATCACCAGACTCACTTCACACCTGACCCTTCTTCAACACCACAGAAGCGCAGCTGTGGTTAACAAGATGACG
This sequence comes from Mesoplodon densirostris, assembly GCF_025265405.1. Lineage (NCBI taxonomy): Eukaryota > Metazoa > Chordata > Mammalia > Artiodactyla > Ziphiidae > Mesoplodon > Mesoplodon densirostris. Next base: position 108,826,321 of record NC_082664.1, read on the forward strand.
CCTTTGTCAGGCTTCCAGTGACTCTTGGGGAAACTTAACAACCTCCCACATTCTATATCCATCTACTTATTTATGTTTTCTCCAAGAGGGGCCGTTCCCAGATCCTCACGCAGGCCCCTGGCAACTACGCAGGCCCCTGTGCTCTGTTTTGATGTCAGGAACAAAGTACATGATTTCATGGCTCCCGCAGACCCCTCAAGCCCCTCTGCTGGTCCTGTCTGCCACCACCATCAACTGGCAAGACTACCACCTCCAGGCAAAGTGGGAGCACGCTCTCTGTGCCTAAAAATGGATTAGGAGAGGAGGGCTCTTTCCCAGAATGTGCCATTGACTGGGCTGGTGGCAAATTTCCCAGGGACTCAGAGATGTGCAACTGCCCTCAGGTCTTTGGAATTTTCCATCGGCAATGGGCAGTGGATGAATAAGGATTTCAGGCATGAAACCAAATACCTTGGGAGAATGTGGGCATGTGTAAGCCACAACAAAATACCATAAACTGGGTGGCTTATCAACAATAGAAATTTATTTCTCACAGTTGTAGAGGCTGGAAGTCCAAGATCAAGGTGCCAGCACAGTGGGGTTCTAGTGAAGGCCCTTTCCTGGGTTGCAGAGGCTGCTTTCTCGTTGTTTCCTCATATGGCCAAAAGACAGATACTTAGCTCTCTAACCTCTTCTTACAAGGGCACTAATCCCATTCATGAGGGCTCCACCCTCTTGAGCTAATTACTGCTCAAAGGCCCCACCTCCATGTACCATCACTCTGGGGATTAAATTTCAACATATGAATTGTGGGGGACACAAACATTCCATCTATAACAGAGCACTCCATCTGTGGAGAAATTTGCATCTTACCACACCTCTGCCACCTCCCACAGTACTTACAAAACCCCAGTCATGTAAGCAAAAACTGTCTTTCCTAGTAAGGGTAAATCCAGTTACCAGAAGAGCCACATGGGGAGGGCTTGGCCTCAGCACGAGATCAGTTCAGTTGTATAAAAGGCACCACGCCACAGGAAAGGGAGGCCGTCTGCAAAATGAGGCTGAGATGACTTTGGACATCCCTTCCAGCTCTGAGAACCAGGAGAAAAGCCACTTACAAGGAGCTGCCAGAAGCTCCGGTAATCTAACGAGAAAACTGGATCTCGTCTAATTCCTGGAATAGTCTGTAATGTAAAGAAGTTCTGAGGGGATTTCAAAATTTGGTTCTTCAGCCAAACTCAATTCACACACCCCCTCATCCCCCCTCCCCGCTCCCGCCCCACCATCTCCTCAAACACCATCTCGAATGACATCATTTCAGGTAAGGAAATCCATCAATAATTAAGGGCAAAGAATTACTGGGGTAGAGACAAACATCCACACAGCTTGTGTAACCTTTCCTATCACAGTAATAAAACTCTGGGAGCAGCAGACATCCCAGATCCAGCTGGATTTCCCATCACGGTGATAACATCCAGCCAATAGCTGCTTGGACTGGCCACTCAGAATGCAGGTGGGAACACATCTGTCTGCCTGCTGAAGAGCTTTTAATGGTTTTCCCTTTGTCTTCCCTCCCAGGCCTGGCCTGGGCAGATTTGGGAAGACTGTGGTCAAGGTACTCTTAAGAACAGTGGCTCTGGGCTTTCCAGTCAAATGGAGGAAGTGTTCTCTCCTCACATTCAATGTGAGTCAGGGGTAAGACTCCAAAGGAAATCACGATAATTTCCCTGCAACTCTTCTTAATGCTGGGCAATGAGAAATCACTCCCTAAGGCAGAGAAGCCATTTAAACAGGGCCACCAGTGACAAAGTTCCCTGCTGTTCTGGACACTGCATCTCCCATTCAGAATCATTCAGCTGGGAGGGACCAGAAGGAAATTCTGTTTTTATTTGTCTGGGGTTGGGGCGGGGGGTGGAGAAAGGAGGAGAAAAAGGAAAGGCACAGCTCTTAGGAAGGACTCATTCAGGGCAACACGGAGCAGGGCTAAGAGATGCTGTGCCAGGTGCAGGCTCCACTGCGGCCACCCCGCAATCCTCCAGAAGTCACAAGTCATTCTAGCTCATCCAAGACTGGAGAAGGAGGGTGGCTTGTAAATTAATGTCAAAGACCTTACAATTTTCAGCAGCACATTTTTAAAAATAATAAGGAAAGTAAACGAGGCCTGGGTGTTTGATACAACTCTGGAATCTGGATAAGGCAGCCGAGCCAGGGATGCTCACACACCTAGGAAATGGCACTCAGAAATCACTCCAAGCACCTCCGCGTGAAACCCAAGAGCCCTAAACACCACTGGCACCACCAATTAAGCTTCTTTCTGGGAGGGGAGCCTGCAGGAGGCCTTAGGAGTTGAGTAGGGATGGAGGGTAAGACCCAGAGAGCCAGAGAGGAGTTCATCTGAAAACCCAGTGTGGGACTTGCTTGCCCTAGAAGCAGCCCTTCCCGTACCTCCTGGGCTGCAAGGGTCCACCCTTTCTGTTCTGTGAGAAAGGTTGACCCATACGTGAACACAACTGCCCTAATTCCAAACTAGAACAAAAGCACCCTTGCCCTCCTCCTGGGATTTCTAACCGGTTATGACATTTGCAGAAATCCTCTCTCCACTGCACCTTCCTTATAAGGCCAGCCCATCTGATGTCTGTGCTGTGCCCGCCGGGTTACGCGACCAGGCAGAGGACTCGGCAGGCTGCCCGGCCGTCCTTGAGGGCTACCTACCTGCTCACACCCTGCCCATGTGCACACCGTGTTCCCTTGTACCATACCGGGCAGCTCATCCTTAACACAGATCACAGACAAATACTTCCCCTCTTCACAAATCTAGATAATGGCTTTCCTTACTTCCTGTTCTGGGATTGAGACAATTCCTTTCAGTTTGAATTGTGTTGACTCCAGTTATGAGAACATTTCCCCCAGAACAGCTGTCCCCTCCCTTTTCCTCCACTCCCCAGACACCTGCCCACCCTCTGCCCATAAGCCACGATCCCCAGGAACAGGACTCTGTCCATGTTCCATACTGCACCCCAGGCGCACGTGTTCCCAGGCACACTTCAAGAGGACATCTTTCCCACATCCACTGCCCTGAACTCATTTGCACAGCGTCACATTCTAGACGGAAACATCCGGAGTGCCTGGATCTAGCTTTTGATGGGTATCTTTATTGGGAGATACCAAGCTTCACCTGTGACCTGCCTGGACCAGGGATCCTACTTGTTACTTCAGGGCACGAGGTGGCCACCTACCTGCCCTCTGTCCTCATAGGACTGAGCAGGAGGACAGAGTCCCTCCTCCAAGTGACATCAGCCAGGGCAGTGCTTCCACAATGGTGGGCTTGGTTCTAGGACGCGAGGGGCGTTTGTGTGGGTCTGAGAACCCAGCTGTGCACCACACACTGTTGCAACTGGGTCTGTCTATGTCTGCAGGTGCACAAGTGTCACCAAACACAGTTCCTGGTTGCCAGGGCATCTGTATTGTTAAACCCCAGCCCCATGTTTCTCTCCACTTGGGAGCGTCTATGTACTCGGTACCTCAGCCCCCTGTGGGCCCTGCCTGTCCCCCTCCTTCTGTTCCTCCCCTTCCATTTCCAGGTCTCCCAGGAGGTGTCAGGTGAGAGATGACAGGACTACGCTTGCCTGTGGTGGCAACTTTCAGGAAGGCTGGGCCTTTCCTCACTTGACTCACCAGCCGTGAGCATATCTGCCTGGTACAGCTGCAAGAAGCACGGAATTCAGGGTGACCTAGAGAGGGGCGAGCTGGAGCCAGGAGAGCAGGATCGTATCTAGCAACACAGCTCAACCCTGAGGGTGGCCTGGAGGGACAGGGTCTGGGAGCAAGAGATGGAAGCAGGAAGGTGGATGAGGCCGAAAGCAACAATAAAAGGTCTAGACCTCATGCTGGTGGCAGCTCCACCCTGGCTGCACCTGGCATCTCCTGGAGAGCTTCCGAGGTGCTCCCTCCCCCAGAGGAGGTGGTTTAACTCATCAGGCTGAGGCTTGGCCACAGGCACTTCCAAGTGCCTCAGAGGCTCCTCTCCTGAGGCTGGGCCCAGATGTCACATCTGCTGGGTTCCCAAGCTTCCATGAAGGCATCATTTTTCAGAGGCCACAGGCAAAGCCAGCTGACCAGAGGAGAGGTAAATTCCAGAATGGAAAGACCCAAGAAAGGGCATATGGAAGTCAGGAAAAACCCCAGGAAGAGCAGGTGGGGAGAGGCGCAGCCCCCGTACAGGTAGTGAGGGCCTGAACATGGGGCGTGGCTCTGGGGCCTGTCTGGAGCTGGAGAGGTCACATGGTTTGGACTGACTCTCAAGGCAGGTGTTGATCTGGCTCAGGCTTATCTAACAGAGCCTCCTAAATCCGACAGAAGCAGAGATTTATTTTCTGCAAGGGAAAGCTCTTTGTTTTTCTGAGTGGGTGGCCGAGTATGCATTATGTGGAGTCCCTCCCCTCTCTCCCCACCCCACCTGGAAGCCCTGTGTTTAGACACCTCCCAGGCACTGTCTTACCTGATTGAGAAGCACACGGGGTTTCCCCAGGCACCAAACAACCAGTTGAGACTTGGTTCTGTGCCCTCCTGGCCTCCAACTGCACTAGGGAGAGCTCTTGTCAATCAAATGTCTCTCCTGGGCCTTATCATGCTGTATTAGACCTACTTTCCCCAAAGCAAAAGGCACTCTAACCAATTTTCATAGAACCATTTACTTTCTTTCTTACACTATAAAAATTCCAAATCATAGCAAACAATATCCTCTAAAAACAATATCCTCTAAAAATCCAATAGACGTATTAGGCACAGTCACTTTAATGCTCTACTAACATCACTACCTAAGCTCTCCTTGATCATTAGGGTGTCACTTGATTTTGTTTTTTATTTTTCTCATGGGCAGTCAGCATGGACCTGAGCTTCTGAGGAGAGTTCTTCCCATGAGCAATCAGGGTTGAGTTTGCCTGAGAAAAATGAATGCTTTGAGCTCTCCCCATTTCTCTCTAAAATCAAATAGTGATAAACATCTTGGACACTGAGGTCCACCACAAGGCATCCTGGTTTCTTGAGGGAAAAAACCTGGGCAGAGTTGGGCCAGCTGGGCTGTTTCCCCTATGTCACTGATTCCATCATAACCAACAACAGCAGCAACTGCGGCCCTCTAAAGTGAAAGAGGTCCATCGAAGACATCTTCTCATGCTCAGGACCATCGCTTTCTCATGGTCACTGTGGGATGAAGAAAGGCACAAAAACAGCCTCATTTTCTGCTGGGTTTCCCAAGCTACCACAACAAGACAGGGAGACAGGTGCCTTCCAAAGCTCACAGTAGGTGAACCAAAAGGTGGGGGGCAGCTGCCTACCTGGCAGCCTTTCATGGGCAAGAAGGTAACTAAGGTCATAGGTGCTCATTTAAAAACCCCAAAGCTGCTGTCAGCAAGGCTGCCCCACAGACCCAGCTTATCCTTCAGGCAGGAACACAGAACAGCCCCTTCCCAGGGTCTCCTCCACGACTGCCATTGGGAATTGCAAATCCTTCAGTTCCTGTCTAAAGCCAGGGCTGGAGTCTTTTCTACCCTACTTCTTTATCAGGGTAGATCATCAGAAAACTGCCAGTCTCACCCACAGTACTTGAGTTTCCTAGGGAAACCCCTGTTGAGGACACATTGGCTTTCTTCAGCCAGCTGTACCATGCCATTTTTTGCCCTCTCTGCCTAGGCTGCTGACAAACTGAAAGCACCTTGGTTTTTGGATATATAACAAGCTCTCTTCTTTATTACCTATATTTTGTAATTTGGATCCTTATTTTAATGGCCCTGTTGCATGGGTATATTATCATACAAGTGATCCCAAATCATTTTAGGTAGAGACTAGAAAGCTTTTTAAAGTAATACTAGTTTCCTAATCTATAAAGTAAAAGCTAAAAATATCTGCCTCACAGGACTGATTCAATAATACAATGAATGCACAGTATCTAACACAGTACCTGGTACATAGCAGGTGCTCAGTAAATGAGATCTGATTTGACTTAAACATCATTACTTTATTGTTAACCTACGTCCAAAGCAGCATTATTGATGTTACCATGGGAAGAGTTTTTCATTTAATTTATAATTTAGAACTTATTTTACTGCAAATTGGATTGGAGCCAGTTCACAGCACCAAATAAATTATTTTTGAACTACAATATTTGAAATAAAACCATGCACACAAACAGATGCTAGAAAGAGGGAGAAAAATTCCAGTACTACAATGAGTTAAATGTTAAAAATGAGCCTTACACTTAGCTTTGTGTTTTCTGAAAGCCAGAGCAAAAATGAAATCACGTTACCTTACGCAACTCTCATCATCTGATAAACGGCATGTGTAGCTCCTACGGAAAGTGACTTTTTCTCCTAACATGGGGATCTGAGGTAAGTGCTCACACTGCTCCTCACAGGAGGTTTATTGAGTACGGAGCAGAAGGGCTGCACCCATGCATGCCCACGTGCAAAGGCACACACACCCACCCTTCAAAAGAGATCTTTACTCTTCAGTATTAATTGGTTAGGAACTGGAGGGTGAGCTCTCTGGGGATTTTCCAGGGTTACACAGAGGGGTGTTGTTTATTGTTTTCTAAAACTTTCACCAAGAAATTTTGTTGGAGAGCATGGACCAGTGGCTCAGGTCCACAGAGAATACCATCCATCGTATCTCAGTTCACACACACTTAAGAAACGTGGAGTTAAATTACTCCTCCCTATTCCAAAATATAGACAGTTTCCAGGTTCGCATCTGTGAAGGAGCCTGGCCAGTGGCTTTCCTGAGACTGCAGGCTGGCCTCTACCTTCCCAAGCCTCCGCAAAGCCTCTCTGGCTGCTCTGAGCCGGGTGACCAGAGGGGTCTGTGGATAGGGAGACTGTGGCTTCATCCTTGAGGGATCTGCTTCCCAACGCTTTCGAATAATCAGAGATGAGAGACTTCTCTGGGAAAACCATAATTGCCCAACTAGGGGCAGGACCAAATGCTATCAGGATTTATTGGCTTTGATTAACAATACAGTGTTTGTTTTTGCAGGTAATTATAGAGTTCAGTAGCAAGCTATAAAGAGTCCTCCAAGAAATTCTAAACAGACTGTAGCTAAAGGCTACTTGTATATGACTGAATCTAATCATTCATCTGCAGACCTCCCGTGTTAAGATGCCAGTGTTTGATCCAGCACAACTGCACAGATCAGGGAGGAACGGCGCTCTGTGGTCTTAATGCCCAAGGAGAAAAGGAAGCCCCTGTGTGCTCACATGCGGAGGTGACTACTGCCATGGGATGCAGCAGTTCACATAAATATACCTCTTCAAAGGTCCACACAACCTGCGCGTTGGGAAATCTTTTGACAACTCTGCATTCTCACAACTGTTAGGGAGTTGATTCCACTGTACTAAGTTGGGCTGGGTGGGGCATTTGATAGTGAGGAGATGTTTGCCAAAGCCATACTCATTTGTACTTTTCTTTCAGCAACCACTATTGGGTGGGGTTTTCTAGTTGGTTTTTTTTTTTTTTGGTTATTGTTTTTTTTTTTAACCAATCTGAGATATGAATACAAATTTGATTACAAATAATTTAAAAAATTATTTTCTAGTAGTGTAGGCAAACTAGTATGGGCAAAGTGTTGTCACCAATATTTCTGAAATACTGTCAAGATGAAATAAATGTGTACGTAGAGATAACTACTTATCTTGCTTCTCTTGGCCAATAACATGTTATTTTCCCCTTAGTCCCAGGAAATACACATAAGATTATTTTCATTCTCTGTACTCACATCATGATAGCCAACAGGTACAGAAAAGTCAACAACAAACCCATCTACAGGAGTGAAAAAAATTAAAATGGGACCAGATAAACAAAGCAAGGTAAAAACATCAAGCCACAGATATGGCTAATACTAGGGGAAAACAACTGCTTTTGTACTCCTTATTCATTGCCTCTACTCTTGCAGAAGCTTGAGTTCACCTTTAGGGTTCCAGGCATCTTACTATCTCGGGCACTGGGAAAACTTTACAATATACATTTTTCCCCGAGAACTAGATTTCCATTTAATTTTGTTCTCTTCGGTCCAATATAAATTTTTCCATTGTTTTGCATGCTTTGGCCTCCTCAATTTATTTATTTAAAGTTCTTAAGCAGTCATATCACAATGTTTCCTTCAGAGAAACATAAAACAGACACCTACTCCAGGAGAAAGAGTAAACCCTCAGGCCACAGTTTGAGAGTCAGCTGGTTTTCTGCCCCCTGAGACTTCCTGCAGGTGATCTCAGCCTTGGGCCAGCCATTCAACCCCTCGGACCTTCTTTTTCCTCACCTAAAAAAAAACAGGAGGCTGCCTCGGATTCCCTCCACATCATCTTTGGGCTCTAAGGCTCTGTGGTTCTTTCCTCCTCAAGGGAAGAACTTCCATATGCAAAGGCAATAGCTGATGATTCTTTAAACTAAGACACTGACATTCTACCTTCAGAAAGTTGGACTTTGTTTGAAACTGGCTGAAAAAAAAACAAGCACCCAGAAATTCAATAGCACAAAGATAAATCCCATTATTTGAACAGCATATTTAGAGTGAATCAAGATCATGGTGGTCCGGGAAAGGGGATACAACTCACTACAACACTGAGAAAATCTCTTCCCTTTACAGCGTGTGCTTTAAGAACAGACTTAAAGCAAACATCAAATAAGCACTTCCACTCTCAGAGACAGTCTGTTCTGTGATCTCTTGGGTTCCCTGAAGGGTTGGGACCCAGGCTTGCTGGCCTAGGTCCTTACTCTAGAGGAAGTAAAGGCATTCAGCAGCACTGTTTTGGAACTTCCAGAATCTGAGTGAAAAAAATATGTATTCAGAAAAGCATTTAAAGAGGCAGAACAATCCAGAGTCTGATACTTACTTGTGGCCCAGCTCATGAGCGATGGTAAAGGCCAAATTGAGGCCATTGTCTTCGGCAAGCACACATTTCCTCTTAGCACTGCACACACCTCCTAAGTAAGCAATTCCTGCAGCAGAGACACAAAACACATCCTCTTCAGAATGTGCGAGGCCCTGACCTCGCAGGGCAAATCCACATGGTCAACATCACACATCATCAAGAGGGGCAAACGGGGGCGAGGATGACCATGGGACTGGACCTGTCATTCCAGAGCTCATATGGAGACTGGCTGGTGTGTGATGCTTTCGTATTCGCCTAATAATAATAATAATAATAATAATAATAATAATAATAATAATAGTATTAACAACCACAAACATCTCTCAAGCATTTAACATACGTCAGGCAACGTGCTGAGTGGTTTACACAGATTATCTAATGAAGTCCTCGTTACCCGGGATGGAGGCAACAGAGAAACTGGGGTTCAGAGAGAAAAGGTAACTTTCCCAAGGTCACCTGGACTGGCACCTCGTGCTGGGATGCTGAGCCAGACCTGTCCAAATTCAGCATCCAGGGCTGGGACCAGGTGAGGCCAAAAAGTCGAGGCACCCAGTGCACAAGGTTCAAGGAGGGTCTCCCTCTCAGGAGCCGACCCTGAGAAGGATGGAGGGCCTCCTCAAATTTCACATCCTGGGCACCTCCTTCTCTCACCCAGTCCCGGCCTTATTAGGGTTAATGCTCTCAGCGGGTGAGCTCGGATCGGGACCGGGACTCACAGAGAGCAGGCCACGGAAGGTGCAGAATGTTCAGAAAAATGTTTCAGGAGCCCTGAGGAGGACGAGACCGGGGCCCAGGAGCAACGAAAGACGCTGGAAGAGTACGGGCCTGGAAGCCATTCGGGAGGATGGGTCCCACGGCCCAACTCCCTCAACTCTGCACAAACATGACGGGGCCCAAGGACCTTCCCTGAGACGGGAAGATGAAGGCAACCAGGGGTGGGTACCAGACTCAGGAAAATGGTGTGAGCAAGGGGGCTGGGTACAGAGGACAGGAGGCTGCCAGCCTCTGGTGGACGATGGCAGTGCTCCAGGGGAGAGAGATTATTACGGCAGAGAGGCGCGTGTGAACAGGATGGGGGCCTTGGACGGACCAGGCACAGCTGAAGAACGCTGGGCATCAGCTGTGCACAGGCCACACGTCTCCAGGCTGACACTCCAGGGCTGATACTGCCCACGGCAGCTCTCCACACTCCCTCTTAGCTCTGCACCCAGGAAGGATATCACCACGACCCCATCCAGGAACCCCCAGGACATATCTCAACAAAAGCCAGAGTCCATGGACCCCAAAGGGCTTGGGATGGAACTTGAGTACTGGTGGCGTCTGACTCCTCACTATACCCTGTGAAATGAATGAGTGGCTGGTGGCACAGGGGGCCATATGCCTGAGCAGGCTCAGTGCTGCCCTCGCTGTGAGCTCACAAGGGGTGTGGGGCGGGCAGTGGCTCTGCTGGCCCGGCAGCCAGGTGTGCACTGGCTATTGGTGCCTGGTGACCAGGTGGATAGGGACTCTGCCCGCCAGCCCTGTGCCTTGGAAGGGCTGTGGCCACCCGAGTGAGGGCACCTGTTCTCCACCAAGAGACACTACCCACTGCCAGGCTGCACGCTGCTCCCTTTCACTAATGTGCCGGAAGTATATCAGAAGCTGACAGCGGCCCTGCAGGCACAGGAGCCGGGGAGGGAAGGAGCTGGCAGAGGAGAATGAACAGGGGGATTAACTAATTACAAAGGAACCTCCCTCCCTGCTCCCAAAGACCTAAACCAACATCCTATTTGTTGACATCAATATCAAGCTGGGGCGGACCTCAGCCACACACAGGGCACTCCCCCGCAACCCCTGCAAGGGGCAGACAAGCTTGCACACCCCGGCTCAAGGGCTCAACTCACACTCAGCAAACTGAGCTGGGCACCACAGCACGTTATCTGCTTTTATTTGGAAGCATGCAACACGCTTGGCCAAGGTTGAAGAATTTTTTTTTTTTTTTTTTTTTTTTACAAAAAAGAAAGAAAAAAAGGAAATGTTATTTGGCCTCAAGATGTGTTTTTTTGCATATGGGCATCATAATCCAGCAATGCAGACTATGGGAAGGAGGAAAGACACGATCTGCCCTTTCTGATATCGTTGAGGTCATTATTACGGTTTTGTTTAAAAATGCTTTGTGGGTTGCTGCAGAAAGTCCAGCAGTGAGTAGTCGGAGTGCTTCCACACAGCACTGATGGCATACGCATGCCGCGCGCACACACACACACACTCAAACGCACACCCAGCCATACCCAGCCTCCTGGGTCAATGAATCAATCAGAAACAATCAGATGCGCTCACCCCGGAGGAGTTGTCTGGTGAGGGGGAAAGAGAGACATCCAAGGCCAGCTGTGCTGAGCTCGCTGTCCCAAAAGCGCCTGCTGAACCAGCAGACTTTAAATGCCACAGAAACACATCCCCTGGCCTCGGCTACACTCGGCACCCGGAACAGGCATCCTGAGTTTCCACTCTAATTGGGTAACATACAACACTAGGGAAACAGCTAAGTAGAAGGCCTTCCAATAATTGCATTTTAATTTTTCCAGGTGCATATGATTTTTTTTCTTACTAGAAAACAAAGCATTAGTTTATTTATAAGAAATGCTTTCACACAAAGGTGGATTAAGGTCTAGTGCTTTTAAAGGTTTATTCCAATCGTGAATAGCCCAGTCATAAAACCGAGCAAGGCAAAATACGTCAACAAAAATGGCCCAGAAAAATGGAGCACGGGAGCTTGTGTGTTTACGAGTGACGGCGTGAAAATGCTTAGAACTCACAAAACAAAGTCTGGAGAGAATCCCAGATTGTTGTAAAAGTAAGAGCTGCAGGGAATAGATGGTAATTAAACCAGGAGCTGCAGCGGAAAACAAAGCCCACCACTACTCCATGTTTTCTGGAAAGAAACAGCAGTCTAGAGAGGAGAGTGTGATGGAGACGCAGAGAAACCCCAACTCGTCAGGCTGCAAAGGCACCAACCTGGAAACCCTGCCCAATCCCACCTCAGCACTTGTCTAGAAATGAGGAAAAACCAGTGTTCTCTGCATTGATTTTTTTTCTTTTAATTAAAGAAAGGAAGTCTGTAAACACAGGTTCTGCTAATGTCCATGCTGAAGCTGTGGAAGCAGAGGGACCTTCTTAAGTAACTGGAATTCCCCACACAGATAGCAAGGATTTCTGACCCTAGAGTGGTTCTTTCAATGGTTTCAGTCTTCCATGATTTAAAATTCTCCACCAGAGAAATAAGTGTAGAACTTATTTTTGAAATTTAAAAAAAACATCAATTCCACATGTTTTCAGAGCTCCTTGGAACAAAAGCGAAGCAGAAAGGCAATTGGCATTTATTACGGTTCTCTTCACAGGCAAGCGCTGCTCTGCATGCTTGGTCCTCCCTTATTTGGAAGGTATTACTGGCCCCACTTTACAGACAGGGAAATGAAGGCTCAGCATCCAGTTATGTAGCTGATCAGGGCCCAGACTTGGGTACAAATGTAGGGTTATCTTTCTCCAACACCCATGCTCCCCCAGGCAAACCCTGGGCCTCCTGCACCAAAGCTTTGGTAACCAGCGAAGACGATAAGCTTGGAGGATTTAGAAGATTTTTGTAAATCGTCACGTGTGTTTATGCTGAGATGTGGGTGGGATACAGTAAAGGTTTCATGTGTTTAAGTCCAAATGTTTTTAATCCTAAAGATAAAAAGACTCGAGGGATATGTGCAGCCACATTAACAGTAGTTACCTCTAGGGCATGGTGAAGTCATTACAGATCTTTAAATTTTTTCTTCTTTTTTTGGCTTAAACCTAGTACATTGAATGTGTACTTGCTATGAAAGTTAAAGTTACTGGTTATATTTCATTTATTCAAGGTGACATATAGCAGAGGCCAAGGTGAGAGACTAATTAAAAAAAAATAACAACAACAAAAACCCTCCGGATTTTGATTCTGAGTGTACAGCCCTTAAGGCAGCAGATAATGAAGGAAGTTTATAGTCAACACATAATTGAGTGTGTGCTTGTATCCTAAGGGCAACTCTCTCCACCTCTACTATAACCCTGGCACAGATTAGGGAAGCAAAAGTCTGAAACACTGGAGGTAGAAATGAAGGGCTGTAAAGTGTTTTTCTGATGCCTGAAGAAGTATATTTAATTCATCCCAAAGCAGATCACATCCACCAGAGCCTCCTGACCCACCTTCCCAGGCAAATCAACTCAGTGTGGACACTCTCTCTTATCCATTCTTTTCTTTTTCTTGGTAGGAGCACAAGCTTGGGGAACAAATTGGGTGAGGAGGTTTAATTATTTTCTTTTTTAGTAGAAAAGTATGTGGTGTAAGCACATAATTCTTAAATTCAGAGTTGACCATATGATCCTTTCTAGATTTAAGGAATAAACAACACCCAACTGTATAAACTCTGGTTTATCCAGCAAATTGTCTGTGTAAACAGTTTACAGCTGTTGGCCCTGTTGCCCATTACTCAGACCTTCTCAGGCTCTGCCTCTGAGAGAGACAGTCAAATTTCTTCCACCAGCTGCTCAACAAGCCAACACCATCATGGTTATCACTGGCACACCACGCTGCCTATTACGAGAAGGCAATTTACATCTATTCTCACGGCAATCACAGTGGTTGAAATTGAGTTTCATATTCAGGCTCATCCACAAGTTCTTGTGCTCTTGGAAACTGACTAAGTGGTTGGAGGTATGATTTGAATTTGTGAACGGCAGTAGAAACAAATGTCTTAGAGCCCAGGATGTGACAAATGAAAAGTAACTACAGTCTATTCTTGTTACTCACGGTACTTAGATTCTAAAAATTCATCATGAACCCTGAATGCTGGAATATAGAACCATTGGTTCTAGGGGAAATACAGGATTTGGTTCCTGTGAGCCTCTGGTCACATTTTGTCAAGTGACACATAACCTTGTTTTATGTGTGTTTCTGTTTAAAGACACCTTACTCAATATATATCGTTGATTCATTAACACTGAACTCAGAGCCAACAGTCCTATAACTCACACCTGAATGAAGCTCATCTAGTATTTTTCTCTGCAAGGCACATGGCAGCCTTCTTGAGCTTCCAAGCACTAAACAGCACTTCAGCACTATCTTTGGAGGCCATTCAAAACAGCAAAATCAACACAAAAAGCATAAAAATACGAAAAACAAGGTGTCAGACCTCAAAAAGGATGTTTATTCACAGCATGAGAGCTGAAACAAGATGGCAAAATACTGCCTTGTTTGATATCTTCTGGGAACGTGCCTGTTGGGTGACTCAAATATTTCACCACTCTGCATGTGTCTGCAAATGACCACAAAAGTGCTGTTAGTATTGATTTTGGAGTTCCAAATAAACTTTAACGAGTAGGTGAATTCACACATGCAGAAACCATGAATGAGTAAAATTAGCTGTATTCTCAAAAATCATGTCCTATTCTCAGGTACAATGAAGTCTTTATCAGTTGCAACAAGGAAATTCAATTTTCATTTAAGCTTACATTTCCTATATATCCTGCTTATATTTCCTGACTCTATACTACCTAAATTATTTAACTGACTCAGGCCCTTCTCCTCTGCAATTTTGCTTCTGTGTTCTCTGAGTTCAGTGGTTCACAGGGTCACTGTAAGTCACTAATCCCCTCAAGGATTCTGCACAGAGTGGACAGAGCCCCATATATGCTGAAGGACAGGTATAGTTTCTAACAAATTGGAAAGCATGTTAATGGTAAGGGCAGGAGACGGTGGTCCCACCACTTGGGACTGTGGAGCACTGCTTTCCAGACCAGGCTGTCCATGGCTTTCTGCCCCAGCTCAATGCCTCCATCCCCCAGGGGCATAGCTGGATAATCCCTCCCAGACCCAGCCTTGTCTTAACAATTCCACCGCAAGTAGGACTCCCTGTCTCCCTGCTTCTCTTCTTCTGGGTCCCTTGGGGTCAGTCACAGTGGAAGGAAGATGAGTTAGTCAAGACCTTTGTCCCTACACCATGGACAGGGGAGGGGGCAATGGCATAAAAAGGGTCACTGGTTCCCTCCTTAAACATGGGCACTGCAGAAGCTGCCACTGCAATTCAAAAATGTCCGTGCCTAACACCTATCTAACCGAGAAGAACACTGACAAACTGAAAACTCAGCAACTTACTCAAGGTTAAATGAAGTGGTAAATAGACAAAGCGTGAAGGTAATAGCTTCCAAGTCTGATCATTGAAGGGCTCACATGCTCAGTTTTGAAACTTAGTACCAAGTTAGAGTAATCAAAGCAGTGTGTTACACGCATAAAGATAGACATTTAGATCAACTGAACAGAACCAAGAGTCCAGAAATAAACCTTCGCATTTACAGTCAATTGACTTTTGACAACAGTGCCAAGACCATCCAGTGGGGGGAAAGAAGAGTCTTTTCAACAAATGGTGCTGAAACAAATGGATACCCACATGCAAAAGAATGATGTCAGATACCCTTCTTTAGATCATATACAAAAATGAACTCCAAATGGATTATAGACCTAAACATAAGAGCTAAACCATAAAACTCCTAGAAGAAAACAATTAAATTTCTCTGACCTTGGGGAAGGCAAAGGCTTCTCAGATGTAACACCAAAGGCATGAGTGAGGGAAAAAAATCCCACGTCAGTGTGTTCACCAATGCAGAGAGGCTCCCCCTGCTGCCCCACCCCAAAGGAGAATGGCCGGGTCAGGGCTGGGAGTGAGGTGGGGAGGTGTGAAGTTCCAAGCCAAGCAATGAATGTGCCGATACATCCCCAAGGAAGCTGCCCAGCCATCCCCCCTGCATTATGGTTTCCTGCTAACTGGTAACCATCCCAGCAGCCTCTGTGCCACAGGCTACCTCATGTAGCCAATTCAAATGCCACATGAGTTGCTGCTTTGTGTGTGTGTGTGTGTGTGTGTGTGTGTATGGGGTGGGGGGCAGGTTCTTGATTGTGGTCAGAGCCAGGAAAGACCACGTGTGCTGTGTTGCACTCCCGCTTAGAACAAACATGCCCTCACTCTGGGCGTCCCAGGCATCTCCAGGATCTAGAGCTTTAGGAAGAGATGCCACCCCTGATGAGGGAAGCACACAGAAAGTCCCCACAGAGGACTCAAGGGTAGCTGGGCTAAAGCTGCAGCTCCTACAAGATAAATTGAGTGAGTGAAGTATAAACGGAGCAGTCAATTCCCCCTGGGGTTTACAAATTGGAAGCAAAAAAGTTTATCCCAACGGTTTGCTGCACTCTGTGGAAACCAAAACATACTGGGAGATGGGGAGGGAAGAGAAATAAATAACTGTTGACATTCAACAGGCCACAGCCAGCTTGAGCCAAATGCATGGAGACGTCGTGCAGATTTCCTACCTTCCAGGCAGGATGGCACTTGTGTCTGGGGGGAGGGGATCCCCAGGGAGCAGACAGGAGTCCTCAAATGACCAAGGTGCCGCTCCTTGGAGGGCCTCAGTGGCTTCTGCACCAGGACCAGATGCCCACCAGAAAGGGCCCCCAGCAGGTTCACCTCAGGACATCAAAGGAGGGAGGTCTGTGTGGAGATCCTTGAAACCCTTTTATTTATTTATTATTTATTTATTTATTTTTTTGCGGTACACGGGCCTCTCACTGTTGTGGCCTCTCCCGTTGCAGAGCACAGGCTCCAGACGCGCAGGCTCAGTGGCCATGGCTCATGGGCCCAGCCACTCCGCGGCATGTGGGATCTTCCCGGACTGGGGCACGAACTCGTGCCCCCTGCATCGGCAGGCGGACTCTCAACCACTGCACCACCAGGGAAGCCCGAAACCCTTTTATTTTGACAAATACTTCATGCAGTGTTTCCTAACTGCCTGTACGTTACAGCATCATGCCAGGCACGAGATCCTAAGGTGAACAAAAGCAGTGCAGGCCAAGGGAAAACAGCCCCAAGAATACCATTCCAGCAAGAAGACAGGGAGGCAGGTGGAAAGGTCAGCAGAGACTTTATAAATCAAGCTCAGGGCCTGAAGGATGGGTGCTGGGGTCTCTAAAAGACCCCTGCCCCAGTGACCTGTGTCCAGATCTAGGCTCTTGGGAGAGCAGACAATGGAGACTAGAAATGGAGCTTGCCCTGAGTCCCCTGCTGCTCCCCCGCACCCTCAGTTCTCTGCTCTGGGTCGACTCTCACAGGACAGGACCACCCCCCTCACAGAACCGTGCCCTCATTCTCACTTTTGGTCACTCAGCAAACATTTCTGGGTACACTGGCCATGGCTAGCTCCTCATGTGGGAGCTTGCTGGCAGCACCCGTGAGTGCAGAAGTGATGCAAGCCTTCGAGTTCCATTTCAAAGACCTCTGAATCCCTGAGTGTGCTCCCTGAGCATGAGAGAGGGTAACAGACCCGTCTTCTAGCTTTTGCCATTCTATAGCATGATACCTACCAAGGCTGCTTGGTGTCTGCATCTCGGCAACCTCTCGTGGTGTACATGCACACATGTGGGTTTCTGCATGTGCACACATGAATGTGCATGCCTACACATGGTCCTGGGCAGCCACCACCAGACCGTATTTCTGTAAGTTGGCGCTATGAAGTGGACGTCCACACTCCTACAGTAAGGGACCCTAGTGAAATTTAGAAGTTTTAATACAGTCATATTTTCTCATCAACTTCACCATTTAGCATTTATTTTTGTCAATAATTCACAAAGGAACTTTGCTAGTCCTCCTTCCACAGGTTTAAGACTCCTCTATCTCCCTCTCTCACTATCAAATTTTCCCTTCACTGGGGGTTAGGATGTCCTCCCTCTCCCTTGGGAAAGTTGGGGTTTGGGGAGCGGGGGGCATGGTGTGTTTTCCTTAAAAATTATCTCGGTCATGTGCGATGTGGAAAATGAAACAACTAAGGCTTCCACAGGGCCAGATATCCCAAAAGCATATCTGAGAGTGTATGTAAGTGTGCCCTGCAGACACTCAAGTGCTACCTGGGAAGAGGAGCACTCAGACTGTGATCTTTGAGTCATAATCTCTCTCAACAGTCCTGTCTGAATTAAATTTATAAGAGCAGCCATAGGCAGGGAATGAGGGAAGACCACCAAATCATGACGACAGCTGGAGCTGGGAAGAAGGCAAGGTGGCTGGCAGCTGGTAAGAGTGATGTCATGCATTTTAATCATGCCCATTGTTGTGGACAGCACTGTGTCACCCCCAAACCTCGATGCTGAAGCTCTAACCCCCAGTGTGACCGTGTTTGGAGATGGGGCCTTTAAAGAGGTAATTAAGGTTAAGTGAGGTCATAAGGGTAGGGCTCAAATCCACTATGGGTGTCCTTATAAGAAGAAAAGACATCAGAGCTCTCGCTCTCTCTCCCCCACATACACAGAGCACATATGAGGACACAGTGAGAAGGTGGCCATCTACAAGTCAGGAAGAGAGGCCTCACCAGAAACTAACCCTGATGGCACCCTGATCTTGGATTTCCAGCCTCCAGAACTGAGAGTATAATGTCTATTGTTTAGGCCACCCAGACTGGGTATTTTGTCATGGCCACCTGACCTGACTAGTACACCCAGGGTGTAACCTGGGTACAGACAGAAGTGCCCTGTGTCCCCCTGGCTCACGTGGGTAAACAGACAAGAACAGTGGCCACCAAACTCTCCATCCTCATGTGCTACAGGACACCAGAGCTGCCCAACACACCGTGGGACCAGGCTTGCTGTTTAGAACATAGTTTAATAACAAGAAACTGATCTGGAGAGTTGTACAAGCATGTAGCTGAAAACAGATACGAACACGCTTGGTAGAGAAGTCCCAGTGGGGAGCTCAAAGAGGTGTTGATAGTTCTGTATTTAAAATCACAAAACATCTCAACCAGCTGCATTTGGATGCACGGAGGTGACATCCTCAGCCATTTGGCAACGGGGTGCCATGTGAATTGGAGCTGGGATCCCTGTGTGGGATCCCTGTGGAGACACCTGGGAGAGAAGTGGGAAGACGATGATGTGTCAAATGTAGATGCACATCATTCACAGCACCAGCACCTCTATTTGCAGGGGACTCTTTGGAAATTCCCAGTCCCCACAAAATGTTTTTAAAAAGCTTATAAACATAGCCTTTGAGGGAAGAGTCAGTTTCAAAAGAATTCCAAGGAGGCCCTGGTGAGAGAGACAACTCTCACAAGGAGAACCAACCTTCTGGGTCTTGGTGGGAAACTGTGAGCCTCACCAGGAGCACAGGAGTCCCCCAAATTGCTGTCAAACAAGTGAAAGGGAGCGTTGCTGCTGTTTCTGCTCAGTGACTCTCAATAAAAGCAGAACCAGTAGCAACCAGTATTCTGGGTGTAAAGGGCCAAACTTAGCAAGCCAGGAACACAAACACTGCTGCTCTTTTCACCTTGACTCATTCGAAAATCACAAGAGCACAAAGTTGAAAACACCAAGGGAGCTGTCACTACAAACGTCGAGTTACCTGTGGGAAGAGAGGGGAGGCTGGGGTGGGGCCCAGGGAGAGGCATCCTCATGGCTGATGGAGTGCTTGCCCGGGGGACAGTCACATAGATGTCCACCTTATAAAAATCCACCACGTTATTAAAACGCTCAGTTTATGGTTTCCCCAGAGGGAGTGGACACCAAAGTGGCATGAGTGAGTCTTCCCAGGGGCTGGTACTGTCTGATCACTGGATCTGGGTTCTGGTTACACAGAGAGCTCAGTTTCAAATATTCATTGAGCAGTACACCTAGATATGCTTGTTTTTATGTAAATTATGCTTCCATAAAATTTTAAAATAAAAGAGGTGCACATACAAGTGAAAAAGGAGAGTATGGACCTGACTAAACAATCTGAAATTGGTTAAGATTACTGGCCAATTTAGATGATAGGAGTTTGTCTTGTCTGAGGAGCTAATGTATAACATGGTGACTATGGTTGACAACACTGTATTGTATAATTGAAATTTGTTTAGAGAGTGGAACTTAAAACATGTTCTCATCCACCCCCCACCCCCCAAAGTAAATATGTTAAAAAACTCCATGGGAGGAATCCTTTCACAAATTATCAAGTGGTACACTTTAAATATCTTACAGTTTCATCAATGATAGCTCAATAATGCTGGGAAAGAGAGAGTTTGTCTTAAGAGGATTCAAGGTCTTAGGTTGATCAAATCATAGTCCTATTAATTAGTTAGTTAAAGTGGTATTAACTAGTCAAGATCTGCTTTTATCTGTATCACCAGACTTTACCTGTATTACCTGTATTTCTTAGACCATACGAGCTGGTCTCCTTTACTGTCTTCCTGTCTTCCAATAAGTCTCCTATAAGTCTCCTTTAAGTCCTGTCTCCTATAAGTCCTGTCTCCTGTCTCCTATAAGTCTCCTTTACTGTCTTCCTGTCTTCCAATGACCCTTGCAACGGTATGTTCTTGAAACTTGCCTGAAACGGACTTGACAACAGCTTCACTCCCTCTCATACTAATAGCTGTATTTCTACAGGAAGAATAAAATACAAGGCCATGCATAGAAATATTTGCCAAGTTAGCAAAGAAAAAGAAAAGCTTTCTCAGAATAATTAAGAAACCATGTCTCTTGCTAAATGCTTAGCCCAGCAAAATCATCCTCTTGGGGATGAAATGTGGAATGTGAGTGAGACCCTGGGATGAAGGTCAACAGCAGCACCAAGGGCACTTCCAATCTGTGCTTTGTTCTAGCCCCCTCTAGGGTGGGCTGGCTCTCAAGCTAGGGTCGGGGGAGGTCAGCCCAGGCCCCAGGGTAGTTCTGGGCACCAGCTTCTGAACACAAGTCTGTAAATCCCCTGCTGGCAGGACACCACAGCCCCTCAACTAAAGAAGTCACCCTCACACAGGAAGCTGGCTGTCATTTGGGTGTTGACTCAGCGTTCGTGAGCTAAAGTCAACCTACCATGAGAAACTCCCCTTCGGTTGGCCTAGAGAGGCCTGGGTGGGGCTCTGTCTCTGCTGACAAGATGCAAAAATGATGACATTCCATTTTACTTAAAAACAAAAGTTAGCCACTTAGAAAGGAATGTTGATGAGAGCAGCACCATGAAGTCAGGTGGGCCCCAAGCACAGTGAGAGGAAACAGGCGAGTCGACAATCAGCAGATAAGGAAGACACCCAGACTGGGGAGGTGTCCCCAGGACATGGCAGAGAGTGGATGGTATGGCTTTGGGTTAAACATTTCACTGCATTACACTTATGGACACAGGCTCATTACCAAAGGCTACTATCTTAGTCCCTTCAAGCTGCTGCAACAAAATACCACGGAAATGTATTACTCACAGTTCTGAAGGCTGGAATTCTGAGATTAGGGTGCCAACATGGTTGGGGGTGAGGGCTCTCCTCTGCGAGAGAGTCTTCCTGTTGTGTCCTCATATGACAGAAGGGGTAGGGAGCTCTGTGAGGTCTCTCTTATAACAGTACTAATCTCAACCATGAGGGCTCCATCCTTACGACCTAATCAGCTCCTGAAGGTTCCACCTCCTACTGCCATCATCTCGGGGATTAGGATTTCAATATATAGATTTGGGGGAACATAAACATTCAGATCAGAGCAACTACCTTGGATTTCAAGATTATCCCGGACTACATAAAAAGCATGAATGTCAGGTCTGTCTTTGAATAAACAACGTTCTTCACCTTTTAAACAATTTCATACATTTCCATTTTGTCTCCATGATGATGACGGTCCCCACGTTCCATCCCAAGGACCACGTGATCCTTCGAGCTCTGTTGTGGCATCCCACCAAGGCTGGTCAGCCAGCAGTCCTATACTTGCCTCAGACTCAGGTCACACCAAACAGGATTCACCACCCCAAACTGAGTCTTCTCAAGTTTTCCACCCCTCGAAGTTCAAAAGCTTGCAGACCTGGTCAACCTCTCTCTCTCTCTCTCTCCCTCCCTTTCCCCTTCCACCCCATCTCAGTAACCATCAAGTACTGCCATTTTATGCTGCTCAGACTCTGGAATACGTTCCTTTCTCCTTGGTCCCAAGTCCAGAACTTTGTCACCACTTACTTTAAGCTTTGATTATTGTGGTATCTCCTTAGAGGTCATCTCTTCTGTTTCTCCCCACTCCAATGAGTCCTTTAAAGTCCAGATTCAAGTGTCCTCTCTTCCACTGATTCCCCCCTGATCCTGCCCAGACACACTCCCTTCCCCTTCTAGGTACTCAGAGCCCATCATGATACTTTTACTGCACCAGGAGCCCCATCTTCTTGCAATACAGGCATCTGACCAAATCTTATGTCTGAAGGGATGCTAAGCATCTCTGAGCCAGCACCCATACACTATTTCATAACTGACATGGGTTAATGTAGGTTGAATAGTTCCTCAATAAGTTCCATGAATAAGTGAATGCACACCAACCCTACCAACTTATAATCTTCATAAAACAGCATCCTCTGCTGCTTAAGAAATTGACTGGAACAGGAAGGAATAAATGGTGAGGATCAAGATGAGGATGCTGATGACACTAACATTTATCAAACACTTACCATGTATGGACCTAGAGACTGTCATACAGAGTGAAGTAAGTCAGAAAGAGAAAAACAAATACTGTATGCTAACACATAGATATGGAATCTTAAAAAAAAAAAAAAGAAGGTTATGAAGAACCTAGGGGCAGGACAGGACTAAAGACGCAGATGTAGAGAACGAACCCGAGGACACGGGGAGTGGGAAGGGTAAGCTGGGATGAAGTGAGAGAGTGGCATGGACATATATACACTACCAAAATAGATAGCTAGTGGGAAGCAGCCACACAGCACAGGGAGATCAGCTCTGTGCTTTGTGACCACCTAGAGGGGTGGGATAGGGAGGGTGAGAGGGAGATGCAAGAGGGAGGAGATATGGGGATATATGTATATGTATAGCTGATTCACTTTGTTATACAGCAGAAACTAACACACCACTGTAAAGCAATTATACTCCAGTAAAGATGTGAAAAACAAACAAAAAGAAAAAAGAAAAAAAACACTTACCATGTGTGTACCAGACCCCATGCTAAAGATTTCCCGTCATTATCTCATTTTATACTTACAGTCACCTGATGAGATAAATACTATTTATTATCCCCATGATACTCATGAGAAACTAAGGCCCTAAGAAGTCAACAACTCACCCAAGGTCAAAGAGTGAGTGATGGAGCTCGGATTCTGTCTCAGGTCTTTTGGACCAGAGCCCTCATGCTAAACTTAACACCAGAGGCTGCAAACTGGTGGCCACAGAAGAATTTGGACTATAGAAATGTTCTGTTTGGACTATTAAGTATGTAAAAAAAAAAAAAATTAACCAAACACCAACAATTAGAAATTAGGAGATGCTACACAGAATTCAGATTTCCTGACTCTTCTTAAAATATCTGATAACCAGAAAATGATAGACTAGTCAATTAATAGTGCTGGGACAATAGTTGATCCACAGGGAAATAAGCTAATTAAATCCCCCACCTCAAACCACACACACAAAAATAAACTCTAAATAGAGTAAATGTACAAATGTGAAAATAAAACTTTGAATGGGTCAGAAGAAAATGTAGGTGAATGTCATTATTATTTTACAATAGTGAAAGTATTTTAAAACAAGACCTAAAAAGCAGAAATCAGAAGGGAAAGGGCTGAGTTACCTAGCTAAATCCACAAAAAAAAATGTCTATGTGACAAAAGTCATAAGCAAAGTTAAAGACAAAGGACAGACACAAGGAAGATATTTTCAACTCATATGACCAAGCAAAGATTGAAAAGATACTCTTCCTTACTAGTAGTCAGAGGCATGCAGGATAAAATCCCTAGAAGATAGCAATTAACACTCAGCATGCTGGCAAAACCTAAAGGTTATCAGGCTTAAAGACTCAGATGCTGTGAACGAATAGAGTATAAATTGGTATAAAGGCCATTTGAGAGAGATCTGGCTTGTCTCGAAAATTTGAGAGCTGTGAAGACATTGAGGAGTGGTTATACCCCGGAAGAACCAGGTTGTATTTCGGCGAGCCCCAGCCGACTGGTCCTGCTGACAGGAATGCCTGCGACCCCTGACACACACACAAACACGTGCATAAATGTGTGCATACCCGTGTCCGCACACATACACATATGCACACACACGTGTGCACACGTATAACTACCACCCTATGAAGAGATGTTATCCTCATCCTCACATACAGGTAAGAAAATGGAGGCATGAAGAGGGTGAGTCACTTTCCCAGGATTGCGCTGCAACCAGGAAGGACGACAGGCCATCTGGCTGCAGATCCTCCCTCTAACCGCTCTGAGGGAGGGGGGCCCTGCCTCAGGGAACGGGAGGCAGGCAGGGGAGACAGACACACAGCCAGGACTGTGCATAATGCATTCCAGGGGCTGAAGGAGAAGTCTGCCAACTACTGTTCAAAGTCCAGGGAGTTTTCTATTAAAACATAAACCCAAAAGACTCTAACACAGATGTCTTTAACCCTTGAAACTGTGCAAAGTTTGGTATGTATCTGTGTATTTCTTGCAAGAAGGTTACAGCTTTCATCAAATTTCGGAAGGGGTCCATAACCTCAAAAAAGTTAAAAACACTAAAACACAGGAATCCCAGAATATAATCAAGGACATTCCCTAGGAAAAAAATCCTCTCTGGACAGCCAAGTCAGAGCAAAAGGTCCTGGGAAAATTATCCTTCAGCCCTCAGGGGTTACCCAAGCATTCCTCAGAAGGTGATAACCAACATTTTGTAGAATGTGCTTTCCTTTGCCAGACCTCAACTGACTGACTCACGGAGTAAATGAGTAAGGGTCTAGCTGCCATTATTCACCAACAACATTACTTTTAATGGGGGTATACACATCCCCTGCCCTGCCCAGTAGTGCAGTACCCATGAAAAGCTATCAGTTTTAGAGTCAGTGGAGAGGACTGACCTCTCTGAAGCTCAGTTAATAAGCAACATTGCTCCTCAAAAATTAAAAATTAGAAATTACTATATGATACAGCACATCCTCTTCTGGATATATCCAACAGAATTGAAAGCAGAGTCTTGAAGAGATAGCTGTATATTCATTAATCACAGGAGCATTATTCACAACAGCCAAGAGGTGGTATCAACATCAATGTCCATTGGCAGATGAATGGATATAGAAAATGTGGTATATACATACAGTGTAATATTATTCAGCCTTAAAGAGGAAAGAAATTCTGACACGTTACCTTGACATTATGCTCATGAAATGAGCCAGTTACTAAAAGAAAAATGCCTTATGATTATACTTAAACTCTTAGAAAATAGAAAGTAGAATGGTGGTTGACAGGGGCTGGAAGACGGGGAAAATGAAGAGTTGTTTAATGGGTATAGAGTTTCAGTTTTGCAAGCTGAAGAGTTCCAAAGATTGGTTGCAAATCAATGTGAATATATTTACCACTACTAAACTGTACACTTAGAAATAGTTAAGATGGTAACTTTTATGTTATTTGTATTTTACTACAATTAAAATAATAATAAAGTAACATCCCCACAAAAAAAAAAGAGCAGCCAAGGTAACACAAGGGTGAAAGGTGGACTTCGTTAATTAGGTGCAGGTGCTTTCTTGAGAAAACATCCTGAATTAAGTATTCAACTTAAATTGGACACTGTGGTTATAAAGAATCTAAAAACAAAAGACAAAAAATAAAAATCTGAGGGACATGGGATATGAATATAAGCATATTCATACATATATATGATTTACAAGTATTTAATCCTGAGTGTTACAATATACACACAAACTCTAAAAAGAAACCACTCTTCTGTTTTGACAAGGGCCCACCTCTTCCCCTGGGGCTGCATTTAACTGTAGGACCTTTA
This sequence comes from Mesoplodon densirostris, assembly GCF_025265405.1. Classification (NCBI taxonomy): domain Eukaryota; kingdom Metazoa; phylum Chordata; class Mammalia; order Artiodactyla; family Ziphiidae; genus Mesoplodon; species Mesoplodon densirostris. The sequence continues at coordinate 108,852,012 of NC_082664.1, forward strand.
TTATATCTTGGAGCTTTTTATTGGTGTCTAGGGATTAAATGTGGAACTGGACTTCACTCAGCAAAGTACACACTGACATTTGTTATAAACTATCTTTGTTTTCTGCAAATAAGTATTCCTAAAAAATGGATTTGGGCTTCCCTGGTGGCACAGTGGTTAAGAATCAGCCTGCCAAAGCAGGGGACATGGGTTCGAGCCCTGGTCCGGGAAGATCCCACATGCTGCAGAACAACTAGGTCCGTGCACCACAACTACTGAGCCTGTGCTCTAGAGGCCGTGAGCCACAACTACTGAGCCTGAGTGCCACAACTACTGAAGCCCTCACACCTAGAGCCCGTGTTCCACAATAAGAGAAGCTACTGCAATGAGAAGGCTGTGCACTGCAACAAAAGAGTAGCGCCCACTCGCCACAACTACAGAGAGCCCGCACACAGCAATGAAGACCCAACACAGCCATAAATAAATTTAAAAATAAATAAATAAATAAATTTATTTATTTTTAAAAAATGGATTTTTGGGAGGTTAATAAGAGTAAAAACAATATAAGAGCCATTTGTTGGTTTTGTTCTCCACAAATTGCCATTCTCATTCAGAAAATGTATGTCAACATCCACTCTGTCAGCTTCAAGTTGAAGGTCAAGGGGGCACTTATCCTGCTTCATCCCCTCCACAGCACACACCCCCTGATGACACCTCACAGCAGTGCCCACCAGCACAAAACAGAGCAGAGCTCTGTTTTTCCATAAATCGTTCTCAGTCTTGGTCTAACAAAAACAACTAAACAAAAGTTGGAGACAACGCAGGGAAAATCCCTCTAAAAATAGATGTCTTTCAAGACCATCTTCTGAGAGAACATGGCATCCCACACATTTTTTCGGCATCTCTTAACCAAACTGCTGGCCTGGCTACCATCCACGCTTCCCAGTACTGAAAACCACTGAACATTCTAGGTTCATGTGCCTAGGCTGCCACCCACATAGGATCCTGAAATAGTTTCTTTTTTTTTTGCTTTTTATTATTTTTTTAACATCTTTATTGGAGTATAATTGCTTTACAATGGTGTGTTAGTTTCAGCTTTATAACAAAGTGAATCAACTATACATATACATATATCCCCATATCCCCTCCTTCTTGCATCTCCCTCCCACCCTCCCCATCCCAGCCCTCTAGGTGGTCACAAAGCATGAGCTGATCTCCCTGTGCGATGTGGTTGCTTTGCACTAGCTATCTATTTTACGTTTGGTAGTGTATATATGTCCATGCCACCCTCTCACTTCGTCTCAGCTTACCCTTCCCCCTCCCCATGTCCCCAAGTCCATTCTCTACGTCTGCGTCTTCATTCCTGTCCTGCCCCTAGGTTCTTCATATCCTTTTTTTTTTTTTTAAGATTCCATATCCATGTGTTAGCATACGGTATTTGTTTTTCTCTTTCTGACTTACTTCACTCTGTATGACAGACTCTAGGTCCATCCACCTCATTATAAATAACTCAATTTCGTTTCTTTTTATGGCTGAGTAATATTCCATCGTATATATGTGCCACATCTTCTTTATCCACTGAAATCATTTCTTAATGGTACCACCCTTAACCAGTCACCCCCCCAATTCCAAATAAGCTTCAGACTTCCTCTGAGACGGGCCTAGATTATCACCATGGGAACAATGACATCATGGAGAAGTGTGGGTTTGCTGTGACATTGTTCTGTGACAAGTTCATTATTCCCCTGCAAACATAATTGTCTCTTAGGGGAATAGAACTGCCCCATTCCATTCCACTGTTCCATTGATCTTTTGCATCTCAGTTTGGTATCATGAAATAAATATTAATTCCAACCCTCTAAACAGAAGATCTTCCATTCAAAAACATAATAACCCAAGAATGCAAATTGCTATTTCCTGACCCCCACACTGTGCTGGGCAGGCTCTGGCTATAGCCAAAGACAGCCCCCATGACTGCGTTTGGAATACAGAGGCAACAGTAAATCAGATGGACCAGTGAACACAAGAATCAAACCAGAAGGTGGTGGGGCAAATTTCCCAAAGCAAAGCAAGATGTTGACGCAGAGGATCAGCTGCTCATGAGATGAGATGACGATTTTCCTGGACTCCTTTTTAGATTTCATGTCTGGACCTTGTCTGGAACATCTACCAAATGGCTTCAGGCCCAAATATCTGGCATTCCTTTTAAAACTACAGCCCTGTGACTGCCTCAATGTCACAGCAGTGGGAACCTCACTTCTAGCCTTGATTTCAGATTACGACCGACTCTCCTTCTTCATTATCTGAGCTCCTCCAGCACAGATAACTCCACAAGGAGTATTTACACAGCCATCAGGGAATGTGGAGGCCTCTAGGAGGCCTGTACAGGTCATCACTGTCCCTCTAGCTGATAGCCAGGGAAGTCTTTGGCTGATCTGGTGTGTGTGATAAAGGCAGCAGAGGTCCCTCCCCAGATGTAAAGGATGGTTCATAAGGCCCCTGGGCTGCTCTATAACTGAGGGCAAATGGACCTCCCTTAAAGGAGCTTCTAGTGGATTTCCATTCTTCTGCTAGAAGATACAGATGTCAAAGACATCATGTGCCACTGGCAGGATAGCCAGGGAACCCCACAAGAGACCCCATTCCTCTGAGGATTGGTCTCAAACTCAGAGTTATGAATTCACAATTAAGGGTGTCGCCTGACTCCCTCCAAGAAAACCAGGGTTGTGCTGATTCAGGCAAAGCTGACTTAGCAGTCACTGCTTCCAAAATAACCTTGGCTCCCTTGGCCATTCTTAGGGAAGTAAACCACAGGTAAATTTCCCTTTGGGCCAGCAGATCTGAGGGGGTGAGGCAGGCAGGCTCTGGACTCGGGTCTGCGCCTGAATCCCACTCTGCCACTTACCACCTGGGTGATTATGGCATTTACTTAATCTCTCCAATCCTTTTTCCCCATTTGTAAAATGAGATGAATACCTACCTCATGGGGCTAGGGATTAAATGAATAAGGCAAGTAAAGCACTTTTCACACAGTAAACACTGAACAAATATTATCTATCACCACAATTATTTTGACCAAGTCCAAATTTTAAAAAAAGAGGTTAACAAGAAGTATTTATCAAGCAAAAACTCTGTGCCAAGAAGCATGTAACCATTTCACAATTATCAGGAGCTTTAGTTGCCAGTGTAAAGATGTGCTGAGTCTCTAAATGCTTTTATCAACATGACAGTCGGAAAGCTGAAGACAGAGGAATAACCAGCTGGGGACTTGGAAAGCACCACCTTCAGTGATCTCAGGGGCCACTCTCTCTATATGTGTTGGGGGCAAGGATGCAGCTGGGCCACAAGAGCCATTATGTGCCCTTAAAATATTTGGAATCATGCTGTATCTCCTCACTCTTGCTCTGGTCTCCCTCACCCGACCCAGTTTCAACCTGGATTTTAGACTGACTCCTTTCAAAAATAGGTTCAAGGAACCCCCATTTTTGGATGCTTTTACCTGCCCTGACACTGCCTGTGTCTGCCAAGGTACCTGGATGCCTCTAAGGGCCAGCTCTGCTGGGTTGTGATGCTCCAGGCAAGCTTGCTAACTTCCCTGTGCTTCAAAGGGAAAGAGAACTTTTTACACAAAGCTTTCTCAGATTTAGAAATAGGTGAATTCATAAAAATTGAATAAATATATTTCTAAGATTAAATCTACAATGCACTCCTTGGAAACATTCATGTTCTTCTGTTCTCTTCTGAGGTCATGCTGTCTTCATGCTTTAGGCCTCCTGTGTATTTCATCAAACACAATTCTAAAAATTAATAAAATTAGTTTCCTGAGGCAGAAAACACTATTTTCAAGAGGAAGAGTTAATAAATTTATAACTAGTCAATGGGGACTTATCCTGGGGGTGAATTAACCTGATTATAGTTCAGAAAACAACTTTTTGAAAGGGAAAAAGAAATAAGATGCCCCATATTCCACTGGAGAAAATAACTGTCTGGGTTTTCCGACCAAATTGTCATCCCGGCCAAGATAATTCAAGGGGAAAAAGAAGAGTCTTTTTAACAAACGGTGCTGGGCCAATTGAATACCCACATGCAAGAAAATGAATTTAGACCCCTACCACATTCAGACACAAAAATCAACTCAAAGTGTACCACAGACCTAAATATAAGAGCTAAAATGATAAAAATCTTAGAAGAAAACATAGGAGTAAATCGTCATGGCCTTGAGTTAGGCAATGATTTCTTAGGTCTGATACCAAAAATACAAGTGAGGAGAGAAGACTGATAAGCTGAACTTCATCAGAGTTAAAATCGTCCATGCTTCAAAGTATATCATGACTAAAACAGAAAGACAACCCCCTCAGTGGGAGAAAATATTTGCAAATTATTTATCTGATAAGGGACTTGTATCTAGAATATATAAAGGATTCTTACAACTCAATGATAAAAAGAAAATGACCCCATTTAAAATGGGCAAGCTAAGTAGACATTTTTTCAAAGAAGATATACAAATGGCCAGTAAGCACATGAAAATATATTCAACATCATTAGCTATCACGTATCAGCAAATCAAAACCACAATAAGATATGACTTCACACCCACCATCAAAACTATAATTAAAAAGGCAGGTGTTATCAAGGATGAAGAGAAATTAAAACCTTCCTTTATTGCTGGTAGGAATGTAAAATGGTACAGACACTTAGGAAAATGGTTTGACAGTTTCTTAAATGTTTAACATAGAGTTAGCATATGACTTAGCAATGCCACTCCTAGTTATAGATCCAAGAGAACTGAAAACTTGTCCACATAAAAACTCATACATGAATGTTCACAGAAGTGTTATTCATAGTATCCCCAAAGTAGAAAAAACCCAAATGCCCATCAACTGAGAATATATAAACAAAATATGGTATATCCAAGCAATGGAATATTATTCAGCAATAAAAAGAAGTGAAGTGCTGATACATGCTAAAACATGGATGAACCTTGAAAACATTATGCTAAATGAAAGAAGTCACAAAAGGCCACATAGTGTATGATTCTATTTAGACGAAATGTCCAGAATAAAGAAATCCATAGAGACAAAAAGTAAATTAGCAGTTTGTTGAGGTGAGGGTGGGGCGAGAATGTGGCGTAACTTCTAATAGGCCCAGGGTTTCTTTTTAGGGTAATGAAAATGCTCTAAAACTTACTTATGGTGATGGTTGCACAAGTCTATGAATACACTAAAAAGCACTGAAGTATATAAAAAGGCGAACTTTATGGTATGTAAATTTTATTCCAATAAAGCTGTTTGTAAAATGTCATCCCACACGCAAAGTCAAAATATTCTTAAAAACCTTTTTCCCTAATGAAAAAAGTAGTAGTAATTCTCAAAAACACTAAAGAACGAGGAAAAAAAAAACCCTCATAACTCTGCCCCTACATAAGGCGATTACTGTCCTTAGAGAGGGTTTTTCCCATTCAAACCCAATGTCTTGATGGCAGATAGACGCAAACTGGCTCCCAGTGTGCCAGAGTGATTCCCAGAACTATCTTTCAGGTGTGCTCAGTCCACATCCTCCTGTGGGTTGAGGGAGGCAGATAAGGAAAGAGGCCAGGGAGAAATCATGGCAGCTTCACTTTCAGGAGATGGCCAAGGAAAGAACACTTTGTTCCAGGCAGAAGTAAAGGGCCTCTTCATCTAACCTGGGGGCCACTAGAGTTCCAGAAGCATTCTGAAGTTACAAATGCTCCTTTCATGCAGCATATGAGCCATTCTGTTAATTTCCTTCTCTCTCCATCCCTTTCTTTCTATCTTCCACTGAACATTAGGACATAACACCTTTTTAAATAATGTATGCCAGAAATTATAAGCACTTTACACATGTTGCCTCACAACAATTTTATGAGGCAGGTAGAATTATTATTCCCACTGTGCAGAGGAGGAAACTGAGACCTACATGCATGTCCTTGTGTCCAAGGTTCATAATCTATTCCTAATGCACTGCCATGATAATTTCTGATGCACAGGGTCTTATCATCCAACCATCCATCCATTCATTTGTTTAACCAGGACTATTAATCTGATGGACTGAGAGTGTGGCCTTGAACACTCTTCATAATGGACAACAAACGTATGTCCATGCCAGGCCTCTCTACCAGGAGACTCCTCAACTACGGTCAGACTAACCCCCAACGAAAATGGGAAACATTCAGTTCTCTGAGGGTCAACCAGTTCCTCCTGTGTCATTTTTTTTTTTCAGCTCAAATAAATCCATCCCAAATGAGGGTGCCTCAGTGGCTGCAGCCAAAACATACAGTATCATCAGTATCTTGTCTTTGCTTTTTTTTGGCTTTTCCCCCCTGAATCATTCATCGTGAATATACTCAAATATAGAAAAGTTGAAAGAAAAATAATACGATCAGCCCTACTCTTTCCACTAGACTCAATAATTGACAACATTTCATCCTATTTGCCTTACTAGCCTTTATTTATTGAGACTTACGGTATTCACATACCATATATTTCATCCTTTAAAGTGTGCATTTCAATAGTTTTTGGTGTATTCACAAAGTTGTACAATCACTATGATCTAATTTTAGAACATTTTCATCACTCTAAACAGAAACTCTGTACTCATTAGAAATCACTCCCTACCCCTTCTTCTTCCAGCTTGGACCAACCTCTAATCTACTTACTATCTCTGATTTCCATGTTCTAGACATTTCCTCTAAATGGAATCACATAATATGTGATCTTTTATGCCTGACTTCTTTCACTTTGCATGAATTTTCCAGATTCACCCATTCTGTAGTCTGTATTAGTACTTCTTATTGCTAAAAAATATTCTATTATATGGATGGACATCAGTTTGTGTAACACTTGGGTAGTTTCCACTCTTGGGTTACTTACAAACAACACTACTATGAACATTCATCTACAAGTTTTTGTGAGGACATATGTTTTCAATTCTCCTGGGTATATATACCTAGGAGTGAAATTGCTGGGTCTTACAGTAACTCTATGTTTAATCTTTTGAGGAACTGAGCATATGCTTCTTGATTTCAAATTTAATTTCACCAATTTGATGGGTAAATGCATGTGTTTTTCTTAAAACAGTGGCCCACAAGATGTTTACAAATCTTCTCAATTAAAATAACACAAACAGCTTCTTGATATACACAAAAATACACTGGAAATGGTTTATGCCCACTGAAACCAATAAAGTCTAGTTTGGTTTTTACAACAGTGACACAAGTTTGTCTCACTGCCTGAAGACTTTAAAGGAGAGAAAATAAAAAAAAGTGGCTCAAGCTATCAACATACAGTTAATCACATAAAGTGATTTTGTGATTATTTGTACAAACTATATATGAATAAAGCCATTGTAAAAATTTTGTTCTACATTTTTTATTGTCCTTTTGAGGTCACAGAAGCATTGCCCTGAGACAACAGACATCCCAATGGACTTACACCTTCCCCTTTAAATATATTAATTTTCACTTATTCTAAAACCTATCAGACCAAACCAATCAGTCATGACTACTTGCTAAAGACCTGGTATGTGTACAAAATTCCACGTAATTGTCAAGGGGATCACAAGTCCTTCCAGAGAGTTGTTTCTAAAAGAGGTGGGAAAAGAGTGTCTCTGTAGGTTGGAGAGATGGTCGGTCTAAGAGCTGGTGTGCAACTGTCCAGAATTCTATCTACTTCCAAGGGACCTCAGCTTCCATCAGCAGGGCCTGAATTAAGGTCCCACTGTTTACTTCTGTTTGTGTTCAGGGCTGGCCCAGCCAAGAGACTCCTTCAGCCCTCGAGCTGGCCCCTCTGCCCATGGTGGCTCAGGATCTCTGAGAAGCACCGTGCAGGCTCTATGTGAAGGCCTTGGAGATGCTGTTGGCCCCACCACACTGGGGCCCAGTCGAGATCCTTACAGAGTCTGCAACCTAGTCAGCCAAGTGAGGTTGTGTGCCCCAAACCATCCTAACAAAGTAAATTGCACCTTACCCTTTAGAGTGCTTTGATGGCAGTCCGACCTCACTGCAGCGAGCAACCCAACAATTGGCGCTGAGACCGTTTCCTTGTAACTGCTGCAGACTCATCCACTAAGAACAATGTGGACTGTGGCATAAACACCAAAATAGATCCCAGGGACGAAGCAGAGGGCCAGATAACCACTGAGGTGGGGCCATTTTGTGCAGACCGTTCTCTGCCTTAAGTCTGGGCATCTGTGGGCTTTGGATCACTCTTAAGACCACGCTGGAAGCCGAACCAGATGCGCCTGCCAGCTCACCTAGATCGAAGGGATCACAGCACGTTTGAACAGAAGGGGGGATAAGAACAAGTGGCGGGGGGAGCTTCAAGATGGCGGAAGAGTAAGACTTGGAGATCACCTTCCTCCCCACAAATACATCAGAAATACATCTATGTATTTCTGTTGTACATACATCTATGTATGTACAACTCCTACAAAACACCTACTGAACGCTGGCAGGAGACCTGAGACCTCCCAAAAGGCAAGAAACTCCCCACATACCTGGGTAGGGCAAAAGAAAAAAGAAACAACAGAGACAAAAGAACAGGGGTGGGACCCGCAGCAGTGGGAGGGAGCTGTGAAGGAGGAGAGGTTTCCACACACTAGGAAGCCCCTTCCCGGGCGGACACTGCGGGCGGCGTAAGGGGGAAGCTTCGGAGCCACGGAGAAGAGCACAGCAACAGGGGTGCAGAAGGCAAAGCAGAGCGACTCCCGCACAGACGACAGGTGCCGACCAGAGCTCACCAGCCCGAGAGGCTTCTCTGCTCACCTGCCGGGACGGGTGGGGGCTGGGAGCTGAGGCTCGGGCTTCAGAGGTCATCTCTGCTCACCTGCCGGGACGGGTGGGGGCTGGGAGCTGAGGCTCGGGCTTCAGAGGTCAGATGGCAGGGAGAGGACTGGGGTTGGCTGCATGAACACAGCCTGAATGGGGCTAGTGCACCACAGCTAGCAGGGAGGGAGTCCGGGAAAAAGTCTGGAGCTGCCGAAGAGGCAAAAGACTTTTTCTTGCCTCTGTTTCCTGGTGCGCGAGGAGAGGGGATTAACAGCGCCGCCTAAACGAGCTCCAAAGACAGGCGCAAGTCGCGGTTATCAGCGTGGACCCCAGAGACGGGCATGAGACACTAAGGATGCTGCTGCAGCCACCAAGAAGCCTGTGTGCGAGCACAGGTCACTCTCCACACCTACCCTCCCAGGAGCCTGTGCAGCCCGCCACTGCCAGGGTCCCGTGATCCAGGGACAACTTCCCCGGAAGAACACACGGCATGCCTCAGGCTGTTGCAACGTCATACCAGCCTCTACCACTGCAGGCTGGCCCTGCATTCCACACCCTCCCCACCCCCCGCCTGAGTGAGCCACAGCCCCCTAATCAGCTGCTCCTCTAACCCCGTCCTGTCTGAGCAAGGAACAGTCGGCCTCAGGCGACCAACGCGCAGAGGCGGGGCCACATCCAAAGCTGAACCCTGGGAGCTGTGCGAACAAAGAAGAGAAAGGGAAATCTCTCCCTGCAGCCTCAGGAGCAGCAGATTAAATCTCCACAGTCAACTTGATGTACCCTGCATCTGTGGAATACCTGAATAGACAATGAATCATCCCAAATTGAGAAGGTGGACTTTGGGAGCAATGATATATATATATTTTTCCCTTGTTCTCTTTTTGTGAGTGTGTAGTGTATGCTTCTGTGTGTGATTTTGTCTGTATAGCTTTGCTTTTACCATTTGTCCTAGGGTTCTGTCTGTCCGATTTTTTTTTTTTTTTTTTTTAGTATAGTTTTTAGCACTTGTTATCATTGGTGGATTTGTTTTTTTGGTTTGGCTGCTCTCCTCTTTCTTTCTTTCTTTCTTTCTTTTAATACTTTTTAAATTTTTTTAATAATTATTTTTTATTTTAATAACTTTATTTTATTTTATTTCATTTTATTTTATGTTTTTCTTTCTTTCTTTTTTTCTCCATTTTATACTGAGCTGAATGGATGACAGGCTCATGGTGCTCCAGCCAGGCATCAGGGCTGTGCCTCTGAGGTGGGGGAGCCGAGTTCAGGACACTGGTCCACCAGCGACCTCCCAGCTCCACATAATATCAAATGGCAAAAATCTCCCAGAGATCTCCATCTCAGTGCCAAGACCCAGCTCCACTCAAAGGCCAGCAAGCTACAGTGCTGACACCCTATGCCAAACAACTAGCAAGACAAGAACACAACCCCACGTATTAGCAGAGAGGCTGCCTAAAATCAAAATAAGGTCACAGATACCCCAAAACACACCACCAGATGTGGACCTGCCCACCAGAAAAACAAGATCCAGCCTCATCCACCAGAACACAGGCACTAGTCCCCTCCACCCGGAAGCCTACACAAGCCACTGAACCAACCTTAGCCACTGGGGGCAGACACCAAAAACAACAGGAACTACGAACCTGCAGCCTGTGAAAAGGAGACCGCAAACACAGTAAGTTAAGCAAAATGAGAAGACAGAGAAACACACAGCAGATGAAGGAGCAACGCAAAAACCCACCAGACCTAACAAATGAAGAGGAAATAGGCAGTCTACCTGAAAAAATCAGAATAATGATAGTACAGATGATCCAAAATCTTGAAAATAGAATGGAGAAAATACAAGAAACATTTAACAAGGACCTAGAAGAACTAAAGAGCAAACAAACAATGATGAACAACACAATAAATGAAATCAAAAATTCTCCAGAAGGGCTCAATAGAAGAATAACTGAGGCACAAGAATGGATAAGTGACCAGGAAGATAAAATAGTGGAAATAACTACTGCAGAGCAGAATAAAGAAAGAAGAATGAAAAGAACTGAGGACAGCCTCACAGACTTCTGGGACAACATTAAATGCACCAAAATTCGAATTATAGGGGTCCCAGAAGAAGAGGAGAAAAAGAAAGGGACTGAGAAAATATTTGAAGAGATTATAGTTGAAAACTTCCCTAATATGGGAAAGGAAATAATGAATCAAGTCCAGGAAGCACAGAGAGTCCCATATAGGATAAATCCAAGGAGAAATACTCCAAGGTACATATTAATCAAACTATCCAAAATTAAATACAAAGAAAAAATATTAAAAGCAGAAAGGGAAAAACAACACATAATATACAAGAGAATCCCCATAAGGTTAAGAGCTGATCTTTCAGCAGAAACTCTGCAAGTCAGAAGGAGTAGCAGGACATTTTTAAAGTGATGAAAGGGAAAACCTACAACCAAGATTACTCTACTCAGCAAGGATCTCATTCAGATTTGGCAGAGAAATTAAAACCTTTAAAGTGAAGCAAAAGCTAAGAGAATTCAGCACCACCAAACCAGCTTTACAACAACTGATAAAGGAACTTCTCTAGGCATAAAACACAAGAAAAGGAAAAGACCTACAATAACAAACCCAAAACAATTAAGAAAATGGTAATACGAACATACATATCGATAATTACCTTAAATGTAAATGGATTAAATGCTCCAACCAAAAAACACAGACTGACTGAATAGATACAAAAACAAGACCCATGGGCCTCCCTGGTGGCGCAGTGGTTGAGAGTCCGCCTGCCGATGCAGGGGACACGGGTTCGTGCCCCGATCCCGGAGAATCCCACATGCCGCGGAGCGGCTGGGCCCGCGAGCCATGGCCGCGGGGCCTGTGTGTCTGGAGCCTGTGCTCCGCAACGGGAGAGGCCACAGCAGTGAGAGGCCCGCGTACAGCAAAAAAAAAAAAAAAAAAAAAAACAAGACCCGTATACATGCTGTCTACAAGAGACCCACTTCAGACCTAGGGACGCATACACACTGAAAGGGAGGGGATGGAAAAAGATATTCCATGGAAATGGAAATCAAAAGAAAGTTGGAGTAGATATTCTCATATCAGACAAAATAGACTTTAAAATAAATACTATTACGAGAGACAAAGAAGGACACTACATAATGATCAAGGGATCAATCCAAGAAGAAGATATAACAATTGTAAATATTTATGCACCCAACACAGGAGCACCTCAATAGGTAAGGCAACTGCTAAGAGCCATAAAAGGGGAGATCGACAGTAACACAATCATAGTAGGGGACTTTAACACCCAACTTTCACCAATGGACAGATCATCCAATATGAAAATAAAGAAGGAAACACAAGCTTTAAATGATATATTAAACAAGATAGACTTAACTGATTTTTATAGGACATTCCATCCAAAAACAACAGAATACACTTTCTTCTCAAGTGATCATGGAACATTCTCCAGTATAGATCATATCTTGGGTCACAAATCAAGCCTTGGTAAATTTAAGAAAATTGAAATCATATCAAGTATCTTTTCTGACCACAACGTTATGAGACTAGATATCAATTACAGGAACAAAAATCTGTAAAAAATATAAACACATGGAGGCTAAACAATACACTACTAAATAACCAAGGGATCACTGAAGAAATCAATGAGGAAATCAAAAAATACCTAGAAACAAATGACAATGAAAACACAATGACCCAACACCTACGGGATGCAGCAAAAGCAGTTGTAAGATAGAAGTTTATAGCAATACAATTCTACCTCAAGAAAGAAGAGACATCTCAAATAAACAACCTAACCTTACACCTAAAGCAATTAGAGAAAGAAGAACAAAAAAAACCCAAAGTCAGAAGAAGGAAAGAAATCATAAAGATCAGATCAAAAATAAATGAAAAATAGATGAAGAAAACAATAGCAAAGATCAATAAAACTAAAAGCTGGTTCTTTGAGAAGATAAACAAAATTGATAAACCATTAGCCAGACTCATCAAGGAAACAAGAGAGAAGACTCAAATCAATAGAATTAGAAATGAAAAAGGAGAAGTAACAACTGACACTGCAGAAATACAAAGGATCATGAGAGATTACTACAAGCAACTATATGCCAATAAAATGGACAACCTGGAAGAAATGGACAAATTCATAGAAATGCACAACCTTCCGAGACTGAACAGGAGGAAAGAGAAAATATGAACAAACCAATTACAAGCACTGAAATCGAAACTGTGAATAAAAATCTTCCAACAAACAAAAGCCCAGGACCAGATGGCTTCACAGGCGAATTCTATCAAACATTTAAAGAAGAGCTAATGGGCTTCCCTGGTGGCGCAGTGGTTGGGAGTCTGCCTGCTGATGCAGGGGACGCAGGTTCGTGCCCCGGTCTGGGAGGATCCCATATGCCGCGGAGCGGCTGGGCCCGTGAGCCGTGGCCACTGAGCCTGTGCGTCCGGAGCCTGTGCTCCGCAACGGGAGGGGCCATGGCATTGGGAGGCCCGTGTACCGCAAAAAAAAAAAAAAAAAAAGAAGAGCTAACTCCTATCCTTCTCAAACTCTTCCAAAATATAGCAGAGGGAGGAATATTCCGAAACTCATTCTACGAGGCCACCATCACCCTGATACCAAAACCAAAGATGTCACAAAGAAAGAAAACTACAGGCCAGTAACACTGATGAACATAGATGCAAAAGCGGTCAACAAAATACTAGCAAACGGAATGCAATTGCACATTAAAAGGATCATACAGCATGAACAAGTGGGGTTTATTCCAGGAATGCAAGGATTCTTCAATATATGCAAATCAATCACTGTGATACACCATATTAACAAACTGAAGGAGAAAAACCATATGAGCATCTCAATAGATGCAGAGAAAGCTTTTGACAAAATTAAACACCCATTTATGATAAAAACCCTCCAGAAAGTAGGCATAGAGGGAACTTTCCTCAACATAATAAAGGCCATATATGACAAACCCACAGCCAACATCGTCCTCAATGATGAAAAACTGAAACCATTTCCACTAAGATCAGGAACAAGACAAGACTGCCCACTCTCACCACTATTTTCAACATAGTTTTGGAAGTTTTAGCCACAGCAATCAGAGAAGAAAAAGAAATAAAAGGAATCCAAATCGGAAAAGAAGAAGTAAAGCTGTCACTGTTTGCAGATGACATGATACTATACACAGAGAATCCTAAAGATGCTACCAGAAAACTACTAGAGCTAATCAGTGAATTTTGTAAAGTAGCAGGATACAAAATTAATGCACAGAAATCTCTTGCATTCCTATATACTAATGATGAAAAATCTGAAGGGGAAATTAAGAAAACACTTGCATTTACCATTGCAACAAAAAGAATAAAATACCTAGGAATAAACCTACCTAAGGAGACAAAAGACCTGTATGCAGAAAATTATAAGACACTGATAAAAGAAATTAAAGATGATACAAATAGATGGAGAGATATACCATGTTCCTGGATTGGAAGAATCAACATTGTGAAATGACTATACTACCCAAAGCAATCTACAATTTAATGCAATCCTTATCAAACTACCACTGGCATTTTTCACAGAACTAGAACAAAAAATTTCACAATTTGTATGGAAACACAAAAGACCCCAAACAGCCAAAGAAACCTTGAGAACAAAAAACAGAGCTGGAGGATCAGGCTCCCTGACTTCAGACTTACACTACAAACCTACAGTAATCAAGACAGTATGGTACTGGCACAAAAACAGAAATATAGATCAATGGAACAGGATAGAAAGCCCAGAGATAAACCCACACACATATGGTCACCTTATCTTTGATAAACGAGGCAAGAATATACAATGGAGAAAAGACATCCTCTTCAATAAGTCGTGCTGGGAAAACTGGACAGCTACATGTAAAAGCATGAAATTAGAACACTCCCTAACATCATACACAAAAATTAACTCAAAATGGACTAAAGACCTAAATGTAAGGCCAGAAACTATCAAACTCTTAGAGGGAAACACAGGCAGAATACTCTATGACATAAATCACAGCAAGATCCTTTTTGACCCACCTCCAAGAGAAATGGAAATAAAAACAAAAATAAACAAATGGGACCTAATGAAAGTTAAAAGCTTTTGCACAGCAAAGGAAACCATAAATAAGACAAAAAGACAACCCTCAGAATGGGAGAAAATATTTGCAAATGAAGCAACTGACAAAGGATTAATCTCCAAAATTTACAAGCAGCTCATGCAACTCAATAACAAAAAAACAAACAACCCAATCCAAAAATGGGCAGAAGACCTAAATAGACATTTCTCCAACGAAGATATACAGATTGCCAACAAACACATGAAAGAATGCTCAACATCATTAATCATTAGAGAAATGCAAATCAAAATTACAATGAGATATCATCTCACACTGGTCAGAATGGCCATCATCAAAAAAATCTATAAACAATAAATGCTGGAGAGTGTGTGGAGAAAAGGGAACCCTCTTGCACTGTTGGTGGGAATGTAAATTCATACAGCTGCTATGGAGACAGTATGGAGGTTCCTTAAAAAACTAAAAATAGAACTACCATACGACCCAGCAATCCCACTACTGGGCATATACCCTGAGAAAACCATAATTCAAAAAGAGTCATGTACACAATGTTCATTGCAGCTCTATTTACAATAGCCAGGACATGGAAGCAACCTAAGTGTCCATTGACAGATGATAGGATAAAGAAGATGTGGCACATACATACAATGGAATATTACTCAGCCATAAAAAGAAATGAAACTGAGTGATTTGTAGTGAGGTGGATGGACCTAGAGTCTGTCATACAGAGTGAAGTAAGTCAGAAAGAGAAAAACAAATACCGTATGCTAACACATATATATGGAATCTAGAAAAAAAAAAAGAGGTCATGAAGAACCTAGGGGCAAGACGGGAATAAAGACGCAGACCTACTAGAGAATGGACTTGAGGACACGGGGAGGGGAAAGGGTAAGTTGGGACAAAGTGAGAGAGTGGCATGGACATATATACACTACCAAGTGTAAAATAGCTAGCTAGTGGGAAGCAGCCGCATAGCACAGGGATTTCAGCTTGGTGGTTTGTGACCACCTAGAGGGGTGGGATAGGGAGGGTGGGAGGGAGGGAGACGCAAGAGGGAAGAGATATGGAGACATATGTATATGTACAACTGATTCACTTTGTTATAAAGCAGAAACTAACACACCATTGTAAAGCAATTATACTCCAATAAAGATGTTAAAAAAAAAAAAAAAAGAAAGAACAAGTGTGGCTTTGTTCTGCCAGACCTACTGAAAAGCCCAGCAGCCCTGCCTTAGGAGGAGGCAGACCTGACAGGCCTCGGCACTGCACTGGGAAAGCGCAGGGCCACTGCTCACCTGGACAGCCCCCAATCCCTTCCCATGCCAAGCGCGGGGGTTTGGTCCACCCACTCTTGCCCACGGTGATCCCAGGCACACCCATAGTGTTCTGCCCCTTCCAGCCGGCAAGCCCTGGAGGGCAGTGTTTCTCCACTGGGAATGTCTGTACATGTTGGGTTACCATGACTGATGGGTCATGCCCTGAAGCGCACCAGACAGTCCTGCACAAGGAGAGACCATTCTGCCCCTGCAGCCAGTACAGCTGCCATTGAGTAATGGTCCTTTTAGGACAAGGTCACAAACTCAAATGCCAGTGAAGGCCAGGCAGGTATCCTAAGGGTGGTGCAGGCTCCCTTAAAATGGTCTTTTTGAGGCAGGAGATAGATGGGCTGCAGGTTAGGCATTTACAACTGGCCTTATGTTTGTATTTCCTGAGACAGGAGATAGGTGGGCTCCAGGTTAGACATTTAAAATCAGCCCTCCTCTTTGCTCTCCAAGATAGAAGCTATGACAGGGACAGGGTAAACAGCCAATCTTTGTCTCTTGTGGATGCCTTAAGATAACAGTCATGGCAGGAACAAAGAGGGGCAAAACCTTTTTTGAGTAAAGGATCAAGGGATCTCCGCTTCCCCCCTCCTTGGGGCAAGGGAGACACTACACATGCACAGAAAGTCTCCTTGGGGGTCAAAAGTCAGGGAACAACCCCAGGCCACGGTGACTCTTGCTTCTCCCAGACGCCTTCATGTCAGGACCCATCTTGGCTGAGAGGTGCATGTGCACCTAAAGGGAGGGTCCTGAGACAAACTAGCCAGGAGGGACAAAGTGAGATGATTGGCCAGAACGGAGACAAAGACCCGGAAAACTGCCCCTTATAAAGGATTTAAACTTCCCAAAGGCGCAACTCTCTCTCTGAGTTCTACTGTGTGCCTTTCCGCATGTACTTTGCTTTTCCAGTAAACTTTTTACTTTTCTCTTTACCTTCTGCCTCCTCGCCTGAATTCATTCTTGACAAGGCAGGCAGGAACTGGGGGTTTAGGCCCTAGCCGCTGGCCTCTGTGGTCTAGCAGTTAGGACTCTCGGTCCGGGAACTAAGATCTTGCTTTCAGCTACTGCTCGCTACTGCTTGCTGCAAGCTGCTGCTTACTGCTGTGTGCGACGGAAATCATTTTGAATTGTGTTCTTTGACATAGACACACTTTGTTGTCATTTTAATCACAAAGGGGTGTTTTCTGTGATTTAATTCTACAAAGAAAGGTGCTCTCATATTTTTTTCCTTGAAACACTCAGCCATCTTACCCTATTTTCCATTTTCCCACTTTTTATGAAGATGTGGGTAAAGAAACATTTCAGTCTCCTCTTAACTGTACCACAAGGAAAGCAACAGCACAAATTTGAGGATAAATGGCACTTGCCACTTAGCACCAGAGAAGAGAGACAAGAGGACATGGTGGAGACTGTGGCAACCTGATATACGACCACCGTTCAAAGTGCTGTCCACCTGCACTGGCCCTGAGCTGCTCTCATGAGGCCAATGGCTGGACCCTGCATTCCCAAGAGGTCAGGAACAGTGCAAAGGAGGCAGGCACCCAACCCCCAAAGAGGAGACCCGCAAGAATTACAGTGACTTCTCTCCCAGCGACCCAAGTAAGTGGGGATGTCCACACTGACCAGAGCCCTTCAGTTCCACTCAGCAGTTACACAGCAAAGACATGTTAGATGTGAGTGTCCAGGTGGGGTGAGCACAGAGCACCTGAGAGGGGCTGTCACAGATGGGTAGGTTTTCTTGGGTGGCAGTTTCTTCCTCTGTAGCCATTTGTGTTTGTGACTTGGGCAGCAGATGCTGACAAGGGTAAAAGAAGTGGTTGAGATACAGACATGGCTACTATGTATGTCATAAATTCCTCGGTCATCACAAATTCCTAGGAAAGGACTGAAAAGGGATTTGATTTGAGACAGAAAATGCTTACCATTGTGAAGAGACAAAATTCTCCTTTCTTACTAGGTCCCGGCTCTTCACCCCAAATGCACAGGCTAGGAGAAGGCATTGTTTTCCCAGGGTCTCCTCTGATCTGCCTTAACCTCCTAGGCTTACATTTCCGAGGCAGCAGAGAGGGACACAGAAAGCCCTTTGTCCAGCACTGACTGCCTCAGGCACTGACATTCTCAGGAGAGGGCCTCCCTTCAGCTCCAGAGAGACCCTGAGGGTGTGACCCTAGGGCTCTTGACAGTTCTGTTCTTTGTCAGGGACAAGACCACCCACAAGTTTTGGGGTTAGGAGCAGCAAAGGAAGCTGTGAGACTGGGCAGACAATTTCAAGAATCCCACAAACTTAACCACCAAAGTTCTGCTTGGGCCCAGGAACACCCAGATCACCAGGTCCCAGGTGAGGTATGGGTCTACAAGGCAGACCCACCCATCCCTCTCACATCCTTGCAGGGAAAACCCAGCAACTTCATGGTCCTGGGGAATGTGTGCTTTGTAACCTGAATTCCACAAGAAAAAAAATTTCTTCCATTTGCAGCAAAACATGCAGCCACTATTGCTCCATTGCTGGAAACATGTCTAACCACCTTAGCAAAGTTTCCTGAGCAAAGATTTTACACAGGAGTCTTAAAACTTCCTTTTCTTTTTTTAATTGTTGGGGAGGATTATAAAGAATTTTCTATCTTGTCAAAAAATGTATATGGTTTCGGGCTTCCCTGGTGGCGCAGTAGTTGGGAGTCCGCCTGCTGATGCAGGGGATGCGGGTTCGTGCCCCGGTCCGGGAGGATCCCACATGCCGCGGAGCGGCTGGGCCCATGAGCCATGGCCGCTGAGCCTGCGTGTCCGGAGCCTGTGCTCCGCAACGGGAGGGGCCACAACGGTGAGAGGCCCGCGTACCGTAAAAAAAAAAAAAAAAAAAAATGTATATGGTTTCATTAAAACAATCTTCTTTCAGAGCATGGCCCATACTAGGACCCAAGAGGGAACAGAGTAGACCTGGAGATTCTTCTTGGCTGGTTCAGAAACAAACCTGAAGCCTGCTGCGTCTGGGGCAGGGCAGGGAGCAGTGCCAGCTCAGTGCAGGAGGTTCAAAGACAGAGGACAGGACAGTGCTAGGCTCCAAAGACAAGCGGGAATCAGCCTGTGGTAGAACAGGGTGGGGCTTGTCAGGCCAGAAGCCCAGAAATTCCAAACATGGAAACTGGTGTAGTCTGAAGGACCATTACAACATCGAAAGCACAAATGGGTACAAACCACTACTAGATCTTCAAATGAAGAGAAAACTTCCAGTGCAACTGAACTTGTGCTCTGAAGAAATGCACAAGAAAGACAAGATGCCCAATGGAAATGGGATTCTGAAGAAATCCTGTAACCCCTCTGCTGCATTTACCAATCTGGGGCATGATCTGGCTGGAGAGTAAAGTACAGGAGGCTTTCAGCAAGAGATGAGTCCGGAGAGATGGTTGAGGGATGGATGACAAAAGGCCTCAAAGGATAATCTGAGTTGGGATTTCACCCTGTAGGTATGGAGGAAATGAGGGGTGAGTTTTATGCAGGTCAGTGACATGAGTAAATTTAAATAGAAAATAACCCATGAAATATTGATGTGCTAGCACAGTATCAGGTACAAATATTAGGTTAAATCCCCTAAAATTGCTGATAATCAATGATTTTGATCTACAAAAATGAAAATTTCACTTGGTTCAATCTATGTGATTTGATGCAATTAAGTGACAAATAGGCAATGTCTATCATTTCAAAGGACACCAAAATGAACACACCAGGAGGACTGATGAGAAAAGCAGAAGCTGTCTGCACATGGCCATCTCCTCACCTCTCTGGCTCCTGTTGAAGAGACTTGATGCTCTGGTAGCTGCAGAACATCTGACAGTGAATGCCAGATTCTACTCCTACACTCTGGCACTGAAACATATGAAGCCACTTGAAGTGCCCTTCCTGAAGTTTTAAGGCCAAAGGGCAGTGGCCATGTTTTTGTAAACAGAACAATCAGGCCTCCTTCACTAAGACTTTGTATTCATCTCAGTTTACTGTAGATTTGAAATCAGCTTTTTCATAAAATAAAGGCAACATACAATGCAAAAAAAAAAAAAAAAATCCCTTCCCACAGCTTCAGGCCTGTCTGAGTGCTGATGAGCCCCAACTGCCAACTCAGCCATACCTCTCTTTGAAAATCCAGACCCATGTATTCCATGTATCATGCCCCCTGGACCCCTCCTCCTGGCTTTCTCATCATTGAAAACTGAACCTCAGTCTCAGACCCAGCTCCAGATCAAAGGTGTTTCACCTCGACCCCAATGACTTACTGTCTACCACGATGGGAGCTAGGTTCTGGCTGGTGAACAAAATGGATCTCCTTCAGTCTCCCTTCTGTTCATGCCAGCAATCCTAACTAGTTCCTCTCCTCCCTCCCCATTCACCTCCACTTCATCAATAAGTCACATCAATTTGGATACCTTAGACCCACCCTCTTTTTTCATCCCCCTGACATATGAATTAGGATGCAAGTAATAGAAAACCTGGCTAAGGGAAGTACAGCTTAATCATAGAGGTAACAACCATTGCACAAAACAGAGGTATGGAGGTGGGTCATTTGGGGCAGAGTAGGTAGGCCCCTGATGGCACATCTCTGGATGGGCAATTCTCTGACTGTTGGCCTTTCCCTCATGGTTCCAAGATGGCTGCTGCAGCACCAAGCACCATCCTCACACAGCAGCTTCCCAGGGAAGAAAATCTTTCTCTGAAGCTTTCAGCAGGCCTTCTCTTGGGCTTCCCAAGCCAAATTTGGTCACATGACTACTGCTGCAAGGGAGGGTGGACAAGTGATTATCTGGCAAAAGAAAACAGGACTCATACCCCTGGGTGGGGCACCCCCAAAACTGGAGAATAATTATACAGCAGAGCTTCTCCTATAGAAGTGAGAGTTCTGAGCCCCACATCGAGCTCCCCAACCCAGGGGTCCTGCACCAGGAAGATGCAGGGCATATGGTTTTGAAGGCCAGTGGGGCTTAATTTCAGAAGTCCCACAGGACTGGGGGAAATAGAGACTTCACTCCTAAAGAACACACACAAAATCTCACACACTCTGGGACTTCGGGCAAAAGCAGTAATTTGATAGGAACCTGGGCCAGAACTACCTGCTGGTACTGGTATTGGAGAGTCTCCCAGAGAGATGCGGGGGGGAGAGGCTGTTTGGCTCACCCTGTTTGGACACAGACACAGATGGCAGCCGTTCTTGGGAGCTTCTTCTACTGTGCCGACACTGATACTGGTGGGTGCCATTGTGGGATCCTCCCTCTAGCTCATTAGTGCTAAGACCTGGCCCCACCCAACAGCCTGGAGGTGCCAGAGCTGGAACGCCTCAGGTCAAGCAACTGACTGGGGACACAGCCCTATCCACCAGCAGACAGGCTGCCTAGAGATTTACTGAGCCCACAGCCACTTCTAGACGTGCCTTTAGACATGGCCCTGCCCACCCGAGCACCAAGACCCAGCTCCACCCATCAGTGACCGGGCACCAGCCCTGCCCTACAGAAAGTCTGCTCTAGCCTCTGGACAGCCTCACTCACCAGGCGGCAGACACAAGAAAACCATAGTCCCACAGCCTGTGGACCAGTCTGCCCACAGCAGGCAAGACGCTGTCCTGGGATCAGCTAGGTCTCAGCCCTGAGCACTAGCAGGCCAACACCAGCTTTGGGACACCCCAGACCCCATACCCAACTGCATCAGGAACTGCCCCACCCCAGCAAACTGACATGAGCTCTGTTATCCCTGGGCCCTGCAACCAGACTCCAGGACCCAACTGTGCCTGCCAGTAGTCTGGCACTAACCGCAGGACCTGGCTTCACTCACCAGTGGGTGGGCAACAGCCCTGGAGTCTTCTGGACCCTGACTTCACCCACCAGTGAGCCAGCACTAGCCCTGGGACCCCCTAGGGTTCTGCAGAGTCAGCCACCTCGTGGACAGGCTCCATCAACCAGCAGTCAGCAGCCTCCACACAAGGAAGGGTCTGGCAACCACTAGACTAGGGGCAAAACCAAGCCTACCAGACCACCCACGTAGTCAACCTGCCACAACAGAAGGACCCATGCAGCACTCATAGAGGGAATCCCTAGAGCATACAGCTGGGGTGAAAAGAAAGGAGGGCACTGCTAGGACACATAGGATGTCTCCTACAGAAGGCCACTCCTCCAAGATGGGGAAACATAACTAACCTACCAGATACACAAAAATACAAACAGCAACTTAGGCAATATGAGGCAACAGGGAAACATGTTCCAGACAAAGGAACAAGATAAAACCCCAGAAGAAGAACTAAGTAAAGTGGAGATAGGCAATCTACCCAAGGAGGAGTTCAGGGTAGTGATTGTGAAGATGATCAAAGAACTTGGGAGAAGAATGGATGCACAGAGCAAGAAGTTAGAAGTTTTTAACAAAGAGAAAATATAAATAATAGCCAGAGATGAAGAATACAATAACTGACATGAAAAATACACCAGAAGGAATCAACAGAAGGCTAAATGATACAGAGGAACGGATCAGCAAGCTGGAAGATAGAGTAGTGGAAACCACTGCCACTGAACAGAAAAAAGAAAAAAGAATGAAAAGAAAGGAAGACACAGTTTAAGAGACCTCTAGGACAACATCAAGTGCACTAATATTTGCATTATAGGGTCCCAAAAGGAGAAGAGAGGAAGGGGCTGAGAACATGAAGACATAATAGCTGAAAACTTCCCTAACCTGGGAAGGGAAACAGTCACCCAAGTCCAGGAAGCACAGAGACTCCCATACAGGATCAACCCAAAGAGGAACACACCAAGACACATAATAATTATAAAATAACAGAAATTAAAGATAAAGAGAGAATATTAAAAGCAGCAAGGGAAAACCAACAAATAACATACAAGGGAACTCCCATAAGGCTATCAGCTGATTTTTCAGCAGAAACTCTGCAGGCCAGAAGGGAGTGGCACAATATATTTCAAGTGATGAAAGGGAAACCTACAACAAAGAATACTCTACCCAACAAGGGTCTCAATCAGATTAGATGCAGAGATCAAAAACCTTACAAACTAGTAAAAGCTAAGGAGGTCAGCACCACCAAACCAGCTTTACAACAAATATTAACGGAACTTCTCTAGCTGAGAAAGAAAAGGCTGCAAATAGAAACAAGAAAATTACAAAATGAGAAAGCTCATCAGTAAAGGCAAATATACAATAAAGGTAGGAAATCCTCCACACACAAAGCTGGTAGGAAGGTTTAAATACATAAGCAGTAAAATCATCTATATCCACACTAAGCAGTTAAAAGATACACAAAACAATTAGATATAAAATATGATATCAAAAACAGTATTCAAGAGGTGAGAAGAGTACAAATGCAAGGTTTTTAAAACGCATTTGAAATTAAGAGATCAGCAACTTAAAACAATCACATATATCTATAGATTGCTATATTAAAACCTCATGGTAACGATTAACCTAAAATCTATAAGAGGTATACCCACAAAAAGGAAAAAGGAATTCAAACATAACATTAAAGATAGTCATCAAAGCATAAGAGAAAATAAAAACAAAAGAATAAAGTGAAAAAAAGAAAGACCTATAAAAACAACCCCAAGACAATTGACAAAATGGCAATAAGAACATACATATCAATAATTACCTTAAATGTAAATGGACTAAATGCTCCAATCAAAAGACAGAGAGTGGATGAATGGATACAGAAACAAGACCCGTATATATGCTGCCAGAAGAGACTCACTTCAGAGCTAAAGACACACACGTACTGAAAGTGAGGGAATAGAAAGAAGTATTCCATGTAAATGGAAATCAAAAGAAAGCCAGGGTAGTAATACTTATATCAGACAAAATAGACTTCAAAATAAAAACTGCTACATGAGACAAAGAAGGATACTACATAATACATAATGTAGTATGATACTACATAATGTAGTATGATACTACATATGTAATATATACTACATAATGATCAAGAAGAAGATATAATGATTATAAATATATATGCAACCAACATAGGAGCACCTAAATACATAAAGCAAATATTAACAAACATAAAGGGGGAAATCAACAGTAACACAATAATAGTAGGGGACTTTAACAAACCACTTGTATCGATTGACAGATCATCCAGACAGAAAATCAATAAACACTGGCCTTAAATGACACATTAGACCAGATGGACTTAACTGATATTTATAGAGCATTCCACCCAAAAGTAACAAAATACATTCTTTTCAAGCGCACATGGAACATTCTCCAAGATAGATCACATGATAGACCACTATAACCAGGGCACTGTGCTCAGACTTGACTAATGAACACTACTGAATTCATGACTGATTAATTAGTGAGTAAACAAACTGGTCTCTGAAAGATGGACTGGCCCAAGGGAAAGAGGAAGGTTCAAGGGCAACAGTGGATAGAGTACTTTCTGCAGGAAGGCAAGGTCTAGGACACTGGCTTGGCTGAAGTGACAGTCTTAACATGAGAGACAAGAAACCATTGAACAGGTAAGGCAGGCAAAGGTGTGGAACTCAGAATGCCATGCTCACTGTGTTCTTCTAGAACACTTATTCTCTACCCCTCATGTTTTCATGTGGAAAGACCTCAGCTGCAGTAAGGCTACACCCAGTAAGTGGGGTGACTGGTCTGCCTGGGAGTCTGGAGGAAAGAGCTGGTGTGCTCACCAGCCCCTCTGCCTGAAGGAGGACGAGGGCCCTGAGGTGGGCTCCTCACCCACAGCACTGCCTGCCCCTGTGACAGAGCCCTCCCCCTCCAGCCCTGTCCATGACAGCTGCAGGGGGAGGAGCCAGATAATTCTTGGGTGAAATCCCAGGGGCTGAAATGGGCAATTTTTGATTGCAATTCTTCTAGAGCAGGAGCTGTGACTGCCATTTGCTCTAAGCTGGGTAGAGGAAGATGGTGATTGCGTATTAGCCCTGAAGATCCAACTCAGCAGTTTACCATTTATTTGGCCGGCAATGACGAGCCAACATAATTTAAGTCCCATGCAGTCCAACAGCTTGAGAACAGAACCTGAAAGACTGTTTCAGGCTATCAAAACACTTTCTGTCCTAAGTACCTCCTCCCGCCATTCCCAGCATTGACTGAAGAGGTGAACATGGGCCAAGATTCCCAGGCCCACTGGTTTACATTTTGCCCTGCTCCTCTGACCAGAAGTGTGATTCTTGCTGATGCTTCCCCTGCAAGCCCTGCCTTAGTGAGTCTCTGCTGATGCCCTGGTCTGTAGCACAGTCCCTCTCATCTCAGTGGCTTTTGCTCTCCGAAGCACACAGTATACTGACCTCACGTGTGCAAGGACGCTCCCCGGATCAGGAAGCACAGTGAACCTGGCCCACTAAACTGGTCAGGCCCCAGTCTCCTGGCCTGCAGTCCAAACATTCCACTCTTGTTGACCACACAGAACCACACAATGTCCCTCTGCGAGGCAGCCACTCAAAGGTCGCGTGTGCCGGTAAAGCTGCTGACCCCCCGCCACACCAGAGAGAGCGTCCTCCACCCAAGCAAACGCACACGCCCACCTTGAAGAGCAGTTAGGCAACGCGAGGAAAGCTGCATCGAAGTGGTGCTGAACTGAGCTCCCTGAGCAGGTGCAGGGCTGAAACAAAAGGCTCACAGCAGCGCAAAGTCACAGGAAGTAACCGCCCAGGGAAATGCGGCTGTGCCTCCTCCCTTGACCAGCTAGGCAGACAGGCTGGCAGGCACACCGGTGGGCTCCAAGAGCTTCAACTCCCCCTGCTCCCCTCTCTAGATGCCCTGCCCATGCTGAAGTTCTAGCAGCTTCCTGGTCAAGCCCATGGGAGCATAACCAAAGCAAGGCGTTTAAGGAGAACCAGGCGGTGTTCACGGAGAAAAGCCCTCAGTATCATTTGAAGAGGAGCAGAAACACACCAGCAATGATACCATGGCTGCCCAAAGTTGCTGGCTACAGCCTTCTGATGCCCTGTGTTCTGATGCCCTCATGGTGATCTCTACATTCTACAGAGCACAGCGGACAAGTGCAAGGGCTGAGGGCAGACTGAACAGTAGCAGATTCTAGCGTATAACTCTCCAGATACTGGTACAGAGTTGGGGGGCGAGGCGGTCAATGCCAGGTCACACATGGTTGAACTCCAACCCCCCAACAGGAGGCACCAGAGGCCAGCAATCGCTCGAGAGGAGACCAAGGGGAGAGGAAGACAGTTTCGACTGAACCGTTTGAAAAGAGCAACAGCGTGTTGGTCAAGAATCCCCTGAGAGACAGACGGTGTAACTGTCCAGAGGCATCACCTTAATGCCTACCACTGGGTTAACACAGGAGAGACTGATATTTAACTTTGTCAGCTTTAGCCATTCGGCAAAAGCTTAGCAAGTTTTGGATTTTTAACAGAAGTTTTTATTGTTTAAATGAAGGTACCTCATGGATAATGATAACACTTGGAAGAAAGATGATTACAAAAATAGATTTAAAAATACATACACACAGAAACATATCTTAGCAGGAAAAGCAAAGCCCTTGTTTCTATCAAACACCTCCAGACATGGGTATTTTGACTCTGCGTGGCAACCCAATTAAGAGGCCATCACAAACGCTGTCTCACAGCAGCTAGGGGACAAGAAAGGTCTGTGGGGAGGAAGAGGGGGTTTGCTGTGACAAGGTGAGTTGTGTAAGGAAGCCACACTATCCTCCTAGTGCTGAGAACTCTGTTGGCACCAAAAGGAATTTCGAAGTTGGAAATCCTTCCCATCAGAGAACAGATGGAGAACCCGCACATCCTGAGGGGAAGTAATCTGAAGCAGTCTTTAAGATAAATACTTCCAGGGACTTTCCTTGTGGTGCAGTGTTTAAGAATCTGCCTGCCAATGCAGGGGACAGGGGTTCCAGCCCTGGTCCGGGAAGATCCCACATGCCGCAGAGCAACTAAGCCCATGCGCCACAACTACTGAGGCTACGCTCTAGAGCCCACGAGCCACAACTACTGAGTCCCCATGCTACAACTACTGAAGCCCATGTGCCTAGAGTCCCTGCTCTGCAACAAAGAGAAGCCACCACAATGAGAAGCCCGCGCACACAATGAAGAGTAGCCCCCACTAGCCACAACTAGAGAAAGCCCGCACGCAGCAACGAAGACCCAACACAGCCAAAAATAAATAAATAAATAAATATTTAAAAAATAATAAAAAAATTTTTTTTAGAAGATAAATACTTCCATAGGGTAATTGAAGTGGTTTGTATCTAGTGATGGCATGTCTCACTATTTCCAGCACTGTGTTGTGTTAGGGATTATGTTGCCTTAGATCCTGAACCTGTGCCATTTATCAAAGACAATAAAATCCCAAAGGCACAACTACTTATCATCAGATAATCCAATGGAAAGTTTAATTGAGGCTTCAGTGTAATGCCTCTTGGCAATGACCCCTACATCTAAATCTCTGGCTAATTCTAATTTCATTAAAGACATTTCCCAGTATGCCTAAGCTTCTTACTTCAAAAAGCAGCCATTGGAACTATGCAGACAATAATTGCCTTCTTAGGGTGGGAGGGAAAGGCAAGAGGGAGGACATATGGGGATACATGTATACGTAGAGCTGACTCACTTTGTTATACAGCAGAAACAAATACACCATTGTAAAGCAATTATACTCCAATAAAGATGTTAAATAATGAACATTGCTTTACAATCAAAATAAGTAAATAAATAATTGCCTTCTTACCAGAACGACTGGCACCTCTTATCTGCCAGCCTGGCCTGGATGAGAGAAGAGGACCCAGCCAGCTACTGAAAGAAGAACTTGCTCTCTTCTCCGTGGACCATCTGTAATCAAATGGGCCATATTTCTAAGTGTTTCACCAGCTGATCTCTTAGTTTAGGATTAAAAGGCCTTCTCCAGGGCTTCCCTGGTGGCGCAGTGGTTGAGAGTCCGCCTGCCGATGCAGGGGACGCGGGTTCGTGCCCCGGTCCGGGAGGATCCCATGTGCCGCGGAGCGGCTGGGCCCTTGAGCCATGGGTGCTGAGCCTGCGCGTCGGGAGCCTGTGCTCCGCAACGGGAGAGGCCACAGCAGTGAGAGGCCCGCGTACCGCAAAAAAAAAAAAAAAAAAAAAAAGGCCTTCTCCAGAGCTGACATCACATGATGAGTAATTTCCCGGCATGTCCAAGGCTTCCTCAGGGCTGGAGGTGTTTGGAATCACTTGCTTGGCTGGTCAGGTGCCGGCTTTTTCTGAACTCACTAAGTCTTGTCCAAAAGGGTCTTCTATTGTCTGCTTTCTTCTGAGCTTTGAGTGTACATTTTCTGGCCTTAGACGCATCCATGATTGTATTATGTAATCCTACAGTAATCCCCTGGAGACTTGAATGATGTGTAGTAATTTCTCATCATTTTTCTTCTTTTGAGCCCAAATTTGGGCTAAGCACAGACACAGAAAAAATCTTTGGCATCATTCTCCTCCCTTAGTCTCTATGTCTAATTCCTGAACCTTCATTTTGCTTATAACTGCGCTAGAATGTAATAGATTAACAAAAATGAATCAAGGAGATCTTAGCTCCACTTGGATTATTTTAGGAGTCAAGATTTGTTTTCCCTCAGCTGAAGTAATGAAGAAATTTACGCTCAGAATTAGATAAGCAGAAAAATCAGGTTGAGCTGGGGATACCCGGCTAGAAGGGAGTTCCAGATTTTATTACAAATCTCAGAAGGTAAAACTTTCCTCAGCAGAGCCAACATAGCCCCACATCAGCACAGGAGGCCAATCCCTCCAGGTGGGACTCTGCCTGCAGAGTGGAGTCAGGGTGGGAGGCTTGGTTTCCCCCTGCAGCCACCTCCCCACTCCCCAACGTGCATCATCCCCCCCAAAGGCAGAGGTGACATTCAAGTCCTGGGTGTGGACCATCCATGGGCTTTGGAAGCCTGGGAGAGATGAAAAGAGTGCCAGATATGTAATGAATACTCTGGTATTCCTAGACCAACATCAAGTCATACAGAGAGGTTATACACTCTCTCAGTAAGCCCGCTTTCTTCTTAATCAAAAACATGCTGGTGGGACATAGATGCTCCATTGGCTACACCCCTCCCTACTTGTTCTAGGAAACAAGAACAAGATGGCAAGGGAGGAAGAGGCCAGAGGCCAGCATGGCTGGCACAGGTGAGCGATGCCATGAGCAGTAGGAAGTGAGGTCAGGGGAGAGCTGCGGGCCATGTGTTCTAGAGGCCGTTGGAGGATTGTGAGCAAGGAACTCACATGATGTGATTTGTGTTTTGAAAGTAACCCTCTGGCTGTCATGTAAGAACTTGCTGTTCAGGAGGCCACTGTGGAGGCCTGGAGACACTGTGGGTGAGGGTGACAGAGGCCTGGACCACAGGGGGAATGGCAGGTGTGGCTAAAAGAGGTCTGATTAAGAATATGTTCTGAGGGCAGAGCGGGTGGGAATTGTTGGTGGATTAGAAGTATCAGGCATCTTCTGAAACAAAGGCCATAAAATGGCCAGTCAACTTCCAGAAACTGCTAATAAAAATCACAACCACCACTTCCCACAAGGAAGGCAGGGGCTGTGCCCAACGCTTTATATTTGTTCACATAATTCTGACAACACCGAAAGGTGTGCAGCAGTCCCATCACCATCCCATCAATGAGCAAGGGAAAGGTCTCACCCTGCTAAGGAGGAGAGCCAGTGCCCCAGAGCCCTTCTTCTGCTCCCTGACCTGCCTCCTCAGCACGAGCACAGTCCCTGCATCCCCAGCTCCCTCCCACCTTCACAGGTAGGCCTGTGCAAATCTGAGTGTGGAGGAGAAGGACTTCTTGGCCCAACACAGAGACTGTCTTATTGATTTCTTTTTCCAAGATGAAGACATCTGGGGGGTCCACTTTATCTCAAAATGTAGGTTTATCCTGGCAATTGGAGCCCTGTGGCAAAGGAAATGCTACAACCAGCCCATAAGGCCGGCCGCAGGGGCTCCTGCCCATCCCCTCGCCCTGCCTCCCCAGGAACCCTTCCATCTAATCAGCAGCTCAGCCAAGGTGGAGAGAAGCAGGCCACCCCGCTGCTCCCGAGGCACCCCTACTGCAACCCCTGCACAGCTGTTTGGTCCCTTTTGGTTTTGTAACTCTGGGGTACAGGAGACAATGTCACAGGAGAACATTGGGGTACAGGAGAAAAGCAACTTGAGGGGGGAAGCATTCAACTGAATTGCCTTTGCAAAAAAACAAAGCAAAACAGAGCAAAACGCACTAATCATTTTCATGGAGGAAAACCCTGGAATGCCGTGGGAAAAGGGAAAGGAGACCTGTGCTATACAAGCAGCACCTTTCAGCAATTTGAGAAGACGAAGGTCTAAACAGCCCCACGGTGAGACAGATGCCAGAAGATCCTCAGGGGGTGGGAAATGTAAGGGAGAAATGATATTCAGGGATACTCTCGTCTGTCAGCAGTGATATGACTAAGATTCCATTTGCCAGAAAAGCCATGCCCGGAGCCTGGGCAGGAAGTAAGAGGTGCTGACGGTGGGGCTAGGAGTCTATCGTGCTGCCTGGCCAGTTACTTAATGCAGCTTCTGGGTGTCTAGCTTCCCCAGGCTCTCAGGTAAAGCTCCCCTTGCCCCCTCCCACACTCCACACACACACACAGAGCCAGGAGAACTAAGTCCTCCTGCTTCTCTGGTACCGCCAAGGCTTAGATCAGTAGTTCCCAAACTTGAGTGTACATTGGAATCCCCCGAGAGCTTATGAAAATACAGACTGAGCAGA
The DNA here is from genome assembly GCF_025265405.1 of Mesoplodon densirostris. Classification (NCBI taxonomy): domain Eukaryota; kingdom Metazoa; phylum Chordata; class Mammalia; order Artiodactyla; family Ziphiidae; genus Mesoplodon; species Mesoplodon densirostris. The sequence continues at coordinate 108,882,919 of NC_082664.1, forward strand.
GAGATACTGATGCAGAAGGGCTTGGATGGGGCCTGAGAATGTGCCTGTCTTGCACCGTCACAGGTGGTGCTGATGCTGTGGTCTGGGATCACCCTTGGAGAACCATTAGCTTCCAGCATCCCTCTTCCCAAACAGCACCACTGAGGACTTTCAGGGCCTTGTTCTGCACCTGTTGGGCAGGGGGCACTGAAACAAGACCACCACGGCCGGCAGTGATGGAGCGTTTACCATGAGTTCTAGACCCTCTACCTGTAACAAATGCCTCACTTCCTTTCCACGACTACTACTCAAGTAAGAATTACTACCATCCCCATCTTACAGATTAGGAAACTGAAATAAGAGGACAAGCAAACTGCCCAGGGTTCTACTGTGAACAGCAGAGCTGGGATTTGAACCAGGTAGAGGAAAACCAGAGGCTGTGCTGGAAACCTCCACTCCCTCTGCCCCTCTTAACAATCAGTACTAAGTTCATGGAAAATCTGACGATGTGGCAGAACATTTGGGGCAAGTCTGATTCCTTGGCTGACAGTCAATATCCTAATTATCACAAATGTCCACAGTCCCCAGCAACTGACTCAATTACCATCCCTAACATGGGTCAGCTGTTAGAGTTCTACAGGCTCAAATGGAGAGAACATAGGAAGTAACTCAGAAACCCACATCGTCACAGCTTTTTGTACAAAAGTAAATGTTTAAGATGTTTACACAACATCTATATTCATGTCACTGTGTTTTTTGTTGTTGTTGCTAATTAACAAACCATAACAAGCAAATCAAGGACCCTAGCCACAATCACATAAGGCAGCGGTTCTCCAAGCATGGTCCCCAGACCAAGCATCAGCATCACCCAGCCCTCCACAGACCCACTGAATCCAAAGCCTGGGGGTGAGGCCCAGCCATCCGCATTCTAAGGAGACACCCTAGTGATTCCCATGCATGCTAATCTAAGAAGCCTATCTGACTTGGTTCCATACAGTTTATATGCACCCTCTTTAAATCTTTATTATATAAAAATTTCAACTACCTGTCCCATGCTCCACCCCCTCCTTCTCCAAGAACTGAGCCAAACCTGGCTCTGTCACAGGAGGGAACTTTGTGGTTGGATGCCTGGATCCCAGCTCCAATTCCTCTCTTCTTCTCTGCAGACAATGTGGGATAAGCTCACTTCGGTGGCTCCTGTTACCACGAGACTCAAATTCAAACTTGCGAGCCAGGCTCCCCAGGGCCCCCAGGCCTCCAAAACTCTGCCCCAGAGTCACCTTACCCCTTCCAGCACAAGCATAAGGTGGGTGTCAGGTCAGCCCACATTTGCTCACTGTGCAACTTCGGGTGAGTAACTCTGCCTTGGTTTTTCCATCTGTAAATTGGAAGCTGTACCTTCCACACAAGGCCCCAGCACAGCATCTGGCAAGTGGGAGGCCCTCACTAAACATCAGGCCCCCTACCCTCAGCCTCTACCTTCTGCCTGCCTGTCTTTGCTCACACTGAGACTGGAGAGGCCTGGAGAGCCTTCACCCCGACCTGCTGCTGAATCCCCACCCCAGTGCCCTTCCCAGAAGACCCACCACACAATGACAGGATGGGGGTGGCTGGGCATAATGTCCTGTGGCCACCGAAAGGAAGCAGAGACAAGATGTACAGAGCAGTCACCCTGCATTACGGTTTCCACAGGCATTTTCTCAGAGCAGGCCTGCAGCGGGGATGTTGATATCTCATACAGACAGGGAAACTGAGAACTGATGAGTTTATTAATTGATATGCCCAAGGTCAAGTAAGTGGCAGCATGAAGACTCAAATCCAGGTCTGACTGTGGCTGAGACGCAGAGCTAGGAGTACTGCACGGGGAGTGGGCCCAGGGGACACCACACTTGTTCCCACTGGGGAACAGCTGTCCACCCTGGCTGCTCACCCTGGGGACCCTTCGTTGGCTTTCAGAGATTCATACTGACGACAGAGTTAATCTCAGCACTTCTAGAAGTCCTGGCCTGCCAAAGGCATTACAGGTGGAGAGTCTGATTTCCAAATCACCCTCCGAGCAAAGTCTTCAGCCACTCAAGCTAAAATCTGAAGTCCTACCCCATCAGCTTCCTATCCCCCTTCTCTGCTTTGTTTCTCCACTTTATCACTTTATCCCTACTCTGGAGTTTACTTACTGATAGTACATATCCATCGCCTCCACTAGAATGTCAGTTCCATGAAAACAGGGACATTTATTTTGTACATTATGCATCCCCAGGGCTGGAGCAGTGCCTGGCCCACAGTAGGTTCTCAAAGAATACTTATGAGTATGAATGCTGAAAAAGCAAGATATAGGAGAGGACAGAGATCCATTCTGCAAATAGTACATATTTGTACTATGAAAAGAAAAAAATACTGGGTAAAAATAATAATGGGTGATATATACTTGCAGAAAGAGAAAAATGAATGGGCACAGATCTGGCAGGAGGAGAGGTGGGAGTTAAACTCTCAGGCTTTACAGTGAGTGAGTTCAAGGCCAGCTATCACTCATTAACAGTATAATTTCAGACAAGAAATGTATCCTTTTGGAGACTCAGTTTCCCATCTGCGTTAGAGGAATAATACCTCTCTTAGAACGTTATTGAAAGGCAAGATATAGTTAGGAGAAAAGTACAGCTAAGAAAACAAAAGACTGAAACTGAACTGTCCTGGGTCAAATGCTGGCTCTACCTCTTACAAGCTATGTGGCTTCAGGCAAGTTATTTACCTCTCTGTACCTCAGCTTCCCCGCATGTGAAGTGGGGATTACAGCAGCACTTCCTAATAGAAATGTGAGGACTACATGAATTAAAAACATGAAGTATCTGACACGGGAGTTCTCAACAAATGGGAGCTGCTCTCAGCAACACCTCCATCGCCACCCAGGATGACAGGACAAAGAGTGGCACTGGTACCGTCCATCAAGCAGGGAAGGTGGAGGGCACAGCAGAAGGCTCTGCTGGAAGCAAAGCTCTTCAACTTTCTGAGGCTAAGTTCTAAGAAGGCCTGGGTCTTGGCACCACCCCCAGGCCTGTGAGACGTTACACTGCATTGATGCCTGCTGTGGACTGCATGTTTGTGTCTCCCAAATTCATCTGTTAAAGCCCTAACCCCCAAATGTGATAGTATTAGGGAAGTAATCTGATTTAGATGCATCATGGGGTGATGCCCCACATGAGGACACACAGTCGTCCTTAAAAGAAAAGGAAGAGAGACCAGAGCTCACTTGCCCTCCCCAAGGACACAGCAGTCGTCCGCACACCAGGAGGAGGGTCCTCACCAGACACTGAGTTGACTGGCACCTTGATCTGGGACTTCCAGCCTCCACAACTGTGAGAAATATTTGTCTGTTGTTGAAGCTTCCCATCTGTGGTATTTCCTTATAGCAGCCCGAGCTGAGGAAAATGATGCCCTTGACCAACAGAAGATGTAACGAGGCAGAGAAGCAAGAAGAGGCCACCCCTTGTGCAAGTGAGTGGACAAGGGGGCCTCTCCAGCGCTGAAGGAGGGAGCCTGGAGAAGTGCTCCAGAACCACAGAGGCTGGCCCCTTGGCCACCCGTGGACATCTACTAAGCCACCAGGTTCCTTGGCCTGCTTAGTGCTATGCAAGTGAGGGCCAGGGCACTGCAGAGAGAAAAGGCTGATGCAGCTAGGAAGAGGGTGGACAAGGACACATCGCCTTCGTGTAGCTGACTTGACAAGAAGTCAAACGTGAATCCCATCAGAGCCTTCCAACCTTCCAGCAAGGAAACAGTAAACCCTCTGGGGAAATGAGCCCCACCCTCAGGATCGCCCCCTTCTGTCCAATGACGGAGGGGGTGGTCTCCAGGCTAAAGCTGACACTGGGCATCTCTCTAGCGCTCAATCACAGCAAAACCAGAGCATGCCCAACCCCAAAGTTCAAGGCCATCCAGGATCATCAGTGAGCCTGCTCCCCTCACACTGGGGTCAGGAAAATGCTGAGGGTGGGTGGTCCAGTTGTTACAGGACTCCTCATGTGCCTAGCTGCTGCCTGGGAGACACATGAGGGGCTCTGGGCTCCACCTCACACCCAGGACTGGCGCTGGGCCCCTGATCAAGGCTAGGAAGCTGCTGGTCCATATCTAGACCACATCTGTGTAGCAGAGCTGTGCAGTACCTGTGAGTTGCCTGTCCTCAGCACTATTCTCAAGGAGCAGCAACCGTGGGGCCTCTTTTCCCTCCTCAGCCCTAAATATCTTCAACAACGGAAGGAATTTCCCTCAAGATCCCAGAGAAGTCTGAAGGGTCGCAGAACATGCCACCCCAAAATGTGCCACTTTGGCATAAGGATTATTTTGAGCTGGAGGCAATTGAGAATATACAGGTACAAAAAAGCTCTCTGCCCTCCCCTCATCTGCCTAAAAGCAGGCCATAAGTTTGTAAAGGTGTCCCCTCATGCCCTCTCTACAGAAGTTAATCACTGGAGATAACCCTAGACACTTATCAGCCCAGAGGTGGCACCAGAGGACTCTAACAAACCTTGCATTACATAGCCCTTATGTACAATTAGGTCTCCCACATATATGCTTTCTTACAATTTGCCACCCAAGAAACTCAAAGTCCTTTTCCTTTGTCCATTTACTTCTTTAAAATTTACTGTTCTTTTTCAAAAAATTTCACAATTTGTATGGAAACACAAAAGACCCCGAATAGCCAAAGCAATCTTGAGAAGGAAAAATGGAGCTGGAGGAATCAGGCTCCCTGACTTCAGACTATACTACAAAGCTACAGTAATCAAGACAGTATGGTACTGGCACAAAAACAGAAATATAGATCAATGGAACAGCATAGAAAGCCCAGAGATAAACCCACACAGATATGGTCACCTTATCTTTGATAAAGGAGGCAAGAATATACAGTGGAGAAAAGACAGCCTCTTCAGTAAGTGGTGCTGGGAAAACTGGACAGGTGCATGTAAAAGTATGAGATTAGAACAATCCCTAACACCATATACAAAAATAAGCTCAAAATGGATTAAAGACCTAAAGGTAAGGCCAGAAACTGTCAAACTCTTAGAGGAAAACATAGGCAGAACACTCTATGACATAAATCACAGCAAAATCCTTTTTGACCCACCTCCTAGAGAAATGGAAATAAAAACAAAAATAAACAAATGGGACCTAATGAAACTTAAAAGCTTTTGCATAGCAAAGGAAACCATAAATAAGACAAAAAGACAACCCTCAGAATGGGAGAAAATATTTGCAAATGAAGCAACTGACAAAGGATTAATCTCCAAAATTGACAAGCAGCTCATGCAGCTCAATAACAAAAAAAAACAAACAACCCCATCCAAAAATGGGCAGAAGACCTAAATAGACATTTCTCCAACGAAGATATACAGATTGCCAACAAACACATGAAAGAATGCTCAACATCATTAATCATTAGAGAAATGCAAATCAAAACGACAATGAGATATCATCTCACACCGGTCAGAATGGCCATCAACAAAAAATCTAGAAACAATAAATGCTGGAGAGGGTGTGGAGAAAAGGGAACACTCTTGCACTGCTGGTGGGAATGTAAATTGATACAGCCACTATGGAGAACAGTATGGAGGTTCCTTAAAAAACTAAAAATAGAACTACCATACGACCCAGCAATCCCACTACTGGGCATATACCCTGAGAAAACCATAATTCAAAAAGAGTCATGTACACAATGTTCATTGAAGCTCTATTTACAATAGCCAGGACATGGAAGCAACCTAAGTGTCCATTGATAGATGAATGGATAAAGAAGATGTGGCACATATATACAATGGAATATTACTCAGCCATAAAAAGAAATGAAACTGAGTGATTTGTAGTGAGGTGGATGGACCTAGAGTCTGTCATACAGAGTGAAGTAAGTCAGAAAGAGAAAAACAAATACTGTATGCCAACACATATATATGGAATCTAAGAGAAAAAAAAAAAGGTCATGAAGAACCTAGGGGTAAGACAGGAATAAAGACACAGACCTACTAAAGAATGGCCTTGAGGATATGTGGAGGGGGAAGGGTAAGCTGTGACAAAGTGAGAGAGTGGCATGGACATATATACACTACCAAACGTAAAACAGATAGCTAGTGGGGAGCAGCCACATAGCACAGGGAGATCAGCTAGGTGCTTTGTGACCACCTAGAGGGGTGGGATGGTGGGGGTGGGATAGGGAGGGTGGGAGGGAGGGAGACGCAAGAGGGAAGAGATATGGGGATATATGTATATGTACAACTGATTCACTTTGTTATAAAGCAGAAACTATCACACCATTGTAAAGCAATTATACTCCAATAAAGATGTTAAAATAAAAAGAAACCTATTTGGAGACAGCATAATAAATATTTATGAATGTAGGTCATTTGCCAGACAAAAAAAGAAAAAAATTTACTGTTCTTTTTTAAGATGCTATACAAGCCCAAGTTCTAAACACCCCTTAAAGTTACTCCCCACTGGGTGTTCCCATGTGTATGCATGATGCATGCATTAGTCAACTTGTGTTTGCTTTTCAGGTGTTAATTTGTCCTTTGTCAGTCTAATTTAAAGGGCCCCAGCTAATGCACATAAGATGGGTAGAAGAAAATAAGAGTTAGGTTTTCCTCCCCTCCAAGTCCAAGACTGCTTTTTAATTCTTCACTAGAAACTGCTCAAGATTCTGGGCCCTGCTCCTTGTTCTACCAGGCCCTGTGGTTCACCTGCCAAAGCCGTTCTTTCAGCCTGAACGTGGAGATGGTGCTGCTGTCCTCTCAGTCCCCACAGAGATGAAGTCTTCGCTGCCTTGAGACCTTAAAGTACCTCAGGGGTAGGGTCTTATATTCAACTCAGCCTTTGGCGTTTCTGATATTCGAGGTAAGTGCTGTCGCAAACAAAACTTCAAATTTCAGTGTCTTCAGACGCTTTATTTCTCACTCACGTAACATCCAATGTTTCAGGGTCTGAGGACGCTGGTTCCTGGTTGGGCCTTAGCCAGTCAACCAACAGAGGAAGAGCCTCAAGCACCATTTCACAGGAGGTTTGTAGGGGCCAGCCCTGGAAATAGTGCACATCACTTCTATTCCCATTCCAGTGGACAAAGCAGTCACTTTTGCCACACCTAATGCCAGGACGGTAGGGAAATTTAATCATCCAGGAAGAAAAAAAATAGGTGTGGATATCAGTTAGCAGTCTTTCCATAACACCCTGGACTGTGTCAGCAACATGTGCTAAACACAACTCAGCCCTTCCTGTCCATGACGTAGTGTTCTCCTCACCATGACTCAGCCCTTCCTCACCATGACTCAGCCGTTCCTCACCATGACTCAGCCGTTCCTCACTATGACTTAGCCCTTCCTCACCATGACTCAGCCCTTCCTCACCATGACTCAGCCGTTCCTCACTATGACTCAGCCCTTCCTCACCATGACTCAGCCCTTCCTCACCATGACTCAGCCCTTCCTCACCATCACTAAGCCCCATCCTGACTATGACTTATCCCTTCCTCACCAGGACTCAGTGCCCTCCTAACCATGACTCAGCCCTTCCTGATGAACTCAGAACTTCCTCACCATGACTCAGCCCCTTCCTGACCATGATTCAGCCTTTTCCTGTACATCAATAATATGCTCTTCCCCCACAACAGTACTTGTCAGTAACTTCTCATCCAAGCTGTCTACGCCAATAATTCCAAAGGCATTTGGAACTCAAACCCAAAATAACAGCCAGGCCAAGATCTGGTCTCTGTGCAACAGAACAGACCAATAGATTGGTCTGACATAACCTCCTCTCTCCTTCGTAAAGCACTCCTGTCTCTTAAGCTGCATATTTTTAGAAACTGAGGTTAAAAACTCAGAAACAACCTTCACATGGGAGAGCTGGGGGTTCTTCAATTTAATGAGCTCACAGACACCACAGAATCCCAGTGAACTGCCTGAAGTATGCAAGCAGCAAACATTCTCCCCTAAATTGCATTTCTACCTCCAGAGGGTCACACACGTCCTGCCCCTGTGGTTACTTCTGAGCATCACATGACTTGAGTGTGACCAACCCTAGCTCTGTATACCATGAGTGCAACAACTGAGCAGTCATTGGGAAAGTGAACTCTTGGCTCGACTCTAAAGTGATGATTTTAATGCCAGACGTAGATGAGAATGGCCCAAGGTCCAAAAATATCAGCAGTAACTTCACTAAGTCTCAGTGCCTGCAAGGTCCAATCTGGCTCTGGAATCTAAGCCAAAGAAGCACAGCCTAACAACCAAAAAGGGCCTCCTAATCCCTACTTGCATCTCTCTGAGAACATCAGAAGGGGCCCTCTAATTCAACCCTCCAGCAACATTTCTTTTTTTTTTTTTTTTTTGCATTACGCGGGCCTCTCACTGCTGTGGCCTCTCCTGTTGCAGAGCGCAGGCTCCAGACGCGCAGGCTCAGCGGCCATGGCTCATGGGCCTAGCCACTCCGCGGCATGTGGGATCTTCCCAGACCGGGGCACGAACCTGTGTCCCCTGCATCGGCGGGTGGACTCTCAACCACTGCACCACCAGGGAAGCCCCCAGCAACATTTCTTCATATGCCGTCTTCTCTCCTCACTCTCTCTCCACACCCAGAGCCTCGCCCTCTCCTAGCCTTCCTTTCCTCCCTCCTTCCCTGCTCTGCCCCCCACACCACCCCAGGGCCCTGCAGCTCTTGCAGCACCTCACTGCCACCCGGCCTCCCAGGGAGGAAAGCATGAGGACCCCCTTCTCTGGAAACTGTACTTTTTCTCTCATCTTCACCATTTTTCTTGGAAGAAATCTTTGAGAAGAAGTACTATTGAATAAAAGTAATTACTTTGCTTCCTTGGTCATAGCATTTAAAAAAAAAAAAACGTGGTAAAGTATATACAACATACAATTTACCATTTTAAGCATTTTTAAGTGTACAGTTTAATGGCATTAAATACATTCACATTGTTGTGCAACCATCACCACCATCCACCTTCAGAGCTTTTTCACCTTCCCAAACTGAACCTCTGTACCCATTAAACACTAACTCTTCATTATCCCTCCCCTCTAGCCCCTGGCATCCACTAATCTATTTTCTGTCTCTATGAATTTGACTCCTCAGGGATTTTAGGTGGAATTACACAGTACTTGTCTTTTTGTGACTGGCTTATTTCATTTAGCATAACATCTTCAAGTTTTCCCCATGTTGTAGCATATCTCAGAATTCCTTTCTTTTTTAAAGCTGAATATTATTCTGTGTATGTATAAAAGGATACTTGGGTTGCTTCTACCTTTTGGCTATTGTGAATAATGCTGTTATGAACATAGGTGTACAAACATCTGTTCAAGTTCCATTTCGTTGGGGTAGATACCTAGGAGTGGAGTTCCTGGATCTTATTTTTATTTCTTGAGGACCCACCATACTCTTTTCCATAGCGGGTACACCATTTTACATTCCCACCAGCAGTATACAAGGGATCCCGTCTCTTCACATCCTCACCAATACTTGTTATTTTCTGCAAGCTTTTTGTTGTTATTGTTGACAATATCCATCCTAAGGGATGCAATTGATCACCTCATTTAACCTTCACAATAACTCTGGGTATCATTATCCCCATTTTACAGAGGACAAAACAGAGCCAGAGATATCAGGGGACTCACACAGGACAGTGGTGGAAGCAGGATCTGAACCCCGGTCTCCCCACAGAGACGATGCTCAGACTCCTGGACTGAGCCAAGCCACAGCCCGAGGAGATTCAGCGTTTACTGTGCAGATGAGGGGCTGCAGGTGGTGAACGGGAACCACCCTGAGGGCCACTGGAAAGGAAGCCATGGTGGGGGCACCTCCCTGGCTCAGGGCCCTTGACAGCCAGGGCAGGACCCACTGCAGAGGAGCCTGGCCCTCACTTCTCCTGCCCACTCCTCCTGCTCTCAGTGAGGGGCTTCCCAAAGGCTCCAGAGGGCTTTGGGACTCACAATTACACAGAAGGCAACTCAGAAAGGCCTGGTTTCCCATTTGTGACTCTATTCCCCCACACTTCCCCCAGGCCGGGAGGGGTTTTGTGTTTCTAGCAAATTGCCTCAGCATCACATGAGTGAGTAAGAGCTGTCTGGCAAGGCAGAGAGGCTCCCACTTCTCTCCAAGCTAATCATAAAGCACTCTTGGGCCATGAGGGTGGAAGCATCTGGGAACAACAGAGACACAGTCCTTCTGCTGATGTCATGCTGAGGCCTGCACTAAACAAGAGGGCGGTGGTCTGTGGCCAGACACCGATGTCACTGACATCTCCCGCAGGTTAGGGACCACCTAACTGGAAGGGCATCTGCTTCAGAGTTGCCTCCGTGGGCCACCCAAGCACAGAACCCACAATGGTGCAACCCAGCAGCCTCCAGAAGGAAACTCTCCCACAAGCCACCCACTTGCCAACCTGAAGGTAAGAGGGGGCTCCACAGCCTACATCTGAAGGGCCATAGCTGGAAACGCTGCAGAGGTCAGTTCCTTCTCGCTCAGCTCTCTTGCTCTCCATCTCAAAAGGCATTCAAGCATCACCAAGTGTTCTGTGGTCTCCCATGTAGTTCCAGAACAAAGGTACCCCATGCAAAAACATACCCGCTTATTTTCACCATTTTTAAATGTACTTCAGCCATTATGTAACCTTAGTCATGACCCTGGCATGAGGAAGAAGAAAAGTTGAACTTGGTCCCGTGGGGCCACTGGTTTCAGTGTGGACTTGCTGCTGAGCCCCAAACAGAAATCCTGCCCTGGTTCTTGTTGTGTTTTCCCTTTTCCGGAGGGCTCCCTTCTGGGGAACTTACAGCAACAAAGAAAGCCCTCCAGACTTTAAGGTACAGAAAGTGTAAACACCACACACTTCCATGTGCAGACATGCACCTAGGCATGTGTATATGTACATATGTAAGGTGCATACACATGCACACTCACATTTTTATTCACCACGGTCACTATCTTCAAGCCAAACCATAGGACAGCCATACAAGGTGACCAGGAGGAAACTCCACGTGGCCACCCCTTTCTTGCCCTCATTTTTTTTTTCCCTCAGGCAACGGCAGCTCCTACAAAGGGTCTTTTAAAAGACCATCTCCGGGCTTCCCTGGTGGCGCAGAGGTTGAGAGTCTGCCTGCCGATGCAGGGGACACGGGTTCATGCCCCGGTCCGGGAAGATCCCACATGCCGCGGAGTGGTTGGGCCCGTGAGCCATGGCCGCTGAGCCTGTGCGTCCGGAGCCTGTGCTCCGCAACGGGAGAGGCCACAGCAGTGGGGGGCCCGCGTACCACAAAAAAATAAAAATAAAAAAATAAAATAAAAGACCATCTCCAACGTCCAGACAGGACTTAATTGGCATTTTTCATTAAATACTCTTTACCTACGTTTAAGGCCTAACAGTGAGAGAAATAGTTAGTTTACTCAAGTACACTCAGCCCTTCCATCCACAGCTGATTGAATCTGCAGATGCAGAACCTGAGGAAACACAGGGCTGAGTGTACTGGGCCACTTTATATAAGGGACTTGAGCATCCGCGGATTTTGGTATCCACGGGGGTCCTGGAAACAATCCCACAGATACCGAGGAAAGACTGTATATACTTTTTAGCTTTCACAGTAACTCTATTTCCTAACTCTCTTAAGGGAATGACCTATTTTTTTTATTGTATGATGAGGAAGGCAGCACTTGCCCAAACAGTCTGAACCCCTGATTGCTAGGTGCTTGCGTATTTTATTCCCAAAATTAAAATTGTTCATAAAACCTCTCAAAAATCACAGGATGGTCTAGAGCATTATTATAAATACCAATATAACTTCTGACAAATAGATGAATTTGCTGAAGACCTCAGGTTGTCTGATTTGGGACAACTAATATGTCATTGAATGTTAAGCCTTCTCCTTTGTAAGCTTCTCAGAGTAGACACGAAAGACATGGTGTGGATAAGCCTGAAACTGAAGCAGGGTGCACCGTGCCCAACATGAGATGGGTATGAGGTAAGGAGATGGACCCCTCAGGACTTGTTCATTCAATGGGGCAGCTTCCCCTGAAGGCAATCATCTGAGACAACTTCTAACCATCTTGAAGCAAAAGTGAACCGTGACTTCTGTAAGGTCCCAAGGAATAACAAGTAAAGTGGAACGAACATATAGGAAAGCCCTCAGAAACAAAGAAACCCGAAGCTGACTAATAAAACTTTTGTATTTACCTCAAACAATATTTTTCAGCCTCATCCAGCGAATAGAACATTTGACACCTCCACAATTCAAAACCACTCTCGAAGAATGAAGTTTGACCAACACCATGAAAAGATAGAAGATGAAGGCTCACTCTGAAGGAAATCCACAAGGGGGTGTCCACACTTTCTGGCCACAGCACTGGGATTGGAACAAGCAAATGGCCGTCCAGGGTGACCACTGTAAAGGGGATAATGTACAGCCAGACAGATACATTTTGATGTTTGTTTTTATACATAAAACTTGGCCTTACTTTCTTGTCTGAGCCCTAAATTATGACACATTCAGTGAATAAAAACCCAGCCGACGCAGCACTGCGACACTGTACCCCAGCCTCTCTCGCCTCTCACTGGCTCCCCAGCACATTTTACATCCATGGCCTCATGGAGGGCTGGCCTAAAACAGACTTCTGAAGGAGGTGCTTCATTCCTGGACACACTCATCCTGTCAGTGATGCTCCCTTAGCTCCCTCACAGATAGACCCACTGCATGGACGTCAGTGGCCACATTTATGAAGTGCCCCCTGGTCCGGCCAGACCTCTCAGGGAGCTCAGCTCCAGTGCTGTGGGCCACGCTAGGAACGGTCCTTCCGCCCAAGTTCAGGGACAGCTGTGGAAAGGGACCCTCATGTCAGAGCAGCAGAGCCCCAGGACACCAACCGGGCTTGGACCCCCTTGACAGCCTCTCCCTGGCCTTCTGTGTGATACATTTCACGAGGCTGTGGAATATATCCATTTTTCCTTTGTGTAGGACCATCACATCCCTCTCCTGGGGGAGGAAAAGGAAGGCTTTTCCAGTAATTAAAAACTATTATGAGACCAAGTAAGGAAAACGATAAATCCCAATAATTAAAACTAAATTCATAAAGCCTGAATTAGGCTGTCAAAAAAAAAATCACCATAGCTCAGCCTGCAGCCGGGGGTAGGAGCAGGACAAACGCCCCACACCCCCTGACCGTAACTAAGACGTGTCTGGTCAGCCAGGCTGTGGTTAGACATGGCTGCTCAGGCCGGCACCCCAGAGAGGCCCCGGGGTGTGAGAGGAGGAGGGCAAAGGGCCAGCAAAAGCCTCCAGAGGTTTCTAGCCTCCACAATCCTGGAAGTTGGGCACCCTTTTCTCACGTAGGAGGCTTTCTTGTTAGGATGGTGGCAGGAAAGCAGATCACACAGGATGAAGCAATTCAACAGAGGAAAAGCCCACACCCCGGAAAGGCAAGTCTGAAATGTGTACAGTGGGAACCACAGTAAGAGGACAGCTGCTTCTGTTAGGGAAGAAGCCTGTTTTCCCAGATCCTGCTGCCTTAAGAATTGCCTTAAGTTCTCCTTGTGTGTGTCTTCCCCCACGGTGGAGATGAGCAAGACCTCTAAGTGTCACCCCTTCCCCTTCCATAGTGGCCCAAGAGGAAGGGAGGGTCTGTCTGGTGTGAATCTTTAAAAGTGTGTCCACTTGTCTGCTCAGTCAAGCCGCCAGCCAGGGTGGAGGAGCTTGGTGAGGCCTCGCTCCCACAGGAGTCAGGACCACCTTAGAATCAGGGCCAGGGAAACCCCATCACCTGTGTCAGCAGGACCCCTGCCATGTGCACAGAGGATGTGTCGTTGTCTCGGGTTTCAACCTTTACGAAAAGATCAGGGATGTAGTGGGTACTGTCATTCTGAGCCGTCCAGCATCGTCCTTCCTCCGTAAAGCAGCCCCTCTACAGACCCACCTTGCATGCACTCGTTGTGGGAGGTGCCGCTGCCTCCCTATGGAAGCCCAAAGGGCCAGAGCCACCCTCACCCCCATGCAGATGGGGGTAGAAAGAGGCAGCCACGTGACTGAGAGCAAGATTGGAACGGGGAGCCAGTGACACGGTGGCTGTGGGGCAGACAGCGCCATTCCTCTCAGCCCGGATGCAGACCTCTGCCTGGGGTCCGCAGCCTTCCCCCCCTCCAGGGCTCCCTCAGGCGCTGGCTGTGTTCCAACCTGGTCCTCCAGCCTCAGGGGCAGTCCCCCTTCTGATCCATGCCCTTTTTTTTTTTTTTTTTTCCTTTTTTTTTTGCGTTATGTGGGCCTCTCACTGTTGTGGCCTCTCCCGTTGCGGAGCACAGGCTCCGGACGCGCAGGCTCAGCGGCCATGGCTCACGGGCCCAGCCGCTCCGCGGCATATGGGATCCTCCCAGACCGGGGCACGAACCCGTATCCCCTGCATCGGCAGGCGGACTCTCAACCACTGCGCCACCAGGGAGGCCCCCATGCCCTTTTTGCTTGTTTCCACAGTCAGGAATCCTATCTGATGAGCTGGGCTAATGCAGACTGGGCAGTATAGAGGGGAAGTATCAATATTATTCATGGAACCCCAAACTCCACCCACTACCTCAGAGATTCTTCAAATGAATCATTCAAATTTAACTTTGAAATTTAAACTATTTTTAAAAATTAAACTATTAAAAAAACAGTGATTAAAACGTTTACAACAGTAGGTTACCTTTGGGGGCATCTCTGGGGGACTTGGAGGAGGCATGAGGGAACCTTCTGGGGTCTGAGAACATTCCATATCTTAATCTGAGTAGTTGTCTGAGAATACAGGCATACGATTACACCACAATGTGGGTGTACTTAATGCCACTGAACTGTCCACTAAAAAAATGATTAGGATGGTAAATTTTCTGTTATATATATTTTACCACAATTTAAAAAAATAGATTAAAACAGAATTCAAAACACTCCTTTACAACTATTTCAACAAATAAGAGATAAACTAAAAAACAAGTATAGGCATAACTTTTTTAAATCCATCAAGATTTATACTCTTTACTATCTGTACGTTTTATTTTAATTAAAACAACAAAGCAAACAAAAAACACTATTATATACCAAACATAAGATGTTGATAACCCCCAAGCTTTCCCAGTTTCTCAAGGTACCAGATTATCTCATTTTCTAAAAAACTCAGGTCACAGCCCTTCCTGCTAGAGCTGGATCCTGAGATTTGAAGGCAGCCGTTCAAAATCTCTTAGCATTGGCAACCACATATTTATGAGATTCAGATTATTTTTCCATTCTGTGGAATCAAAACAAAATACAAAAATAAATTGGATGCTGGAATGACAAAATTACAATGATGGATTACAGATAAGTAGTAACCAAGGTTAGGGAAAGGGAGGGAAGGAGAAGGTGATTCTACAAGGCCAGCCCGAGGGAGCTGCTTGGAGGGGATGGACCAGTTTTGTTCCTGATTATTAAGGTGGATGGACAAATTCACACATGTGATAAAATGTCTTGGAACAACAGGTAAAAACATAACCAAAAATGAGTGCGTGCAAAACCAGTGAAACCTGAGTAAGATCTGTAGTTTAGTTGACTGCATGGTGCCAATCAATTTCCTGGTTTCGGAAATCCACTATAGTTACATAAGATGTTACCATAGAAGCTGGACGATCGGTATGAGACTTCTCTGTACTATTTTGACAACTTTAAGAAATTCTATAATTATTTCAAAATATAAAGGTAAAAAAACACAGAAATAAATTGGATGAAACTGCTGTAAGATTGCCATAAGCCCAGTTTTTAAATTATTATTTTTATCAAATTACCCATTATTCTTACTGACTTGATAATATGTACAAGTAAATTATGACACATTAAGACAAATGTGTACTAATAAAACACCATGTAGGTTTTGTGATTGTTTTCCCTGAAAAACCGTAAGTTGAAGCCATAACCCGTAGTGTGAATGTATTTGGAGATGGGGACTTTGAAGAGGTAATTAAGATTAAATGAGGTCATAAGAGTGGTGTTCTGGTCCAATATAAGTGGTATCCTTATAAAAAGAGGAGATTAGGACACAGGCACACATAGAAGGAAGACCATGTGAGGACACAGGGAGAAGATGGCCATCTACAAGCCAAGGAGAGAGGCTTCAGGAGAAATCAACCCTGCTGACACTTCAATTTTGAACCAGCCCCCAGAACTGTGAGACAATAAATTTCTGTTGTTTAAGCCTCCCAGTCTGTGGTATTTTGTTACAGCTGCACTAGCAGACGAATACAAGTAGTGTGGTGATGTGGTTTAGAGGAGGGAAGGATGCTTGAGAGAGCTAGCTGTCTGCGCAGATATATGAAAGTTACATATTCAAAAGAAAATGAAAGCTGGCTCTAAATCACATGAAAGAAAACCGGGGCATTAGATGCACACTACTCAAAAATACTGTAGTTCCTTCATCTGCATTCATTCATTTATTCCTTCATTGGATCAACAGTGGTGACTCAGCCTCTCCAGCCCTGTGCCAGGCGCTGAAGGATATGACACATGGGTTAAAGCCGGACTCTGCTCTGTGTAGCACAGTCTTCCAAGGAAGATGTGCAGACAAGGGCAGTACGACAGATTCATGTCTCCGCAGGGGTAAGCAGAGGGAGAGGAGGGGCCGGGAGCAGAAGTCCCTCCTGGGTGAAGTGTGGAGGTGTCAGAGCTGAGCTGTGAACACTGGGAAGAAGTAGCCAGTCCTCTGGATAGCACCGGTCTTCGCAGCCATGGCAGTGGACAGAGATGGACATATACCAGCCCTCTACAGCCCCAACTAGACTCGGGCATCAGCTAACCCTCTATCAAAGATTACTTCACACTGCATTTGCCTAGTAATTCTGTTATGGAGACAGCCCCCAAATAATGAAGCACAGATTGGTTACTTGGTTTTTAACACCTAGCTCTCAGATGTGTCTAGAGGATTGCCAAAGTATAGTATAAAAAATCATTTTGAAACTCTAAAATGTGACATAAATGCTAGGTATCATTCTACTAGATTTGGAAAGACCTTGTAAGTCACCTAGTCCAAAGGGACCATTTTATGGATTATGGAGATTTACTGAACGTCACCCAGCTTGTACCTGGCAGAGCCAGAGAGAAGGCCCGGGATTACCCGCTGCCAGTACTCCACGGGAAGCACAGGTTTTTAACATTTGAATTCCACAATAATATATATTCAATCCTATACTGTTTTCCTTCAATTTTCCTACAATTCTAAGCACGTTCAATTTCAAACCTTGCTTTTGGTGGTGCAATATTTCAACCTCTTAGTGAACAGAGGTTTGTGCTATAGCAGACAAAACTGGAAACCCTCTTGGTTTCTGTTAACCAAGTGCTCTCTTCCTACACTCAAAGACTGGTTCCAATTTGAAACCTATGAGAGTTCAAGAGCAAGCCAGATATAACTGAAGATAGGAGAGAAAGGAAATGGCGAGTGAAGGGGAAGGTGGGGGAGGAGGCGTAGGTAGAAGGGCAGGGGGAGAGGGAAACTGTGTTTGCCAGCACTGCGTGTCAGCACCACTTCTATCTGACCAGAAAGCAATGAGCCTGGTGCCGAGGCTGTGGAAGGACACCAGTCCCACAACCCTGCAGTCACACTTCACCCCTTACGACACTTGGTGAAGCTTCTGTCTCATGACAATTGTGTAATTCAGTGAGGTCCCCCTCCTGCACTGGTGATCAAGAGGCTCAGAGACAAATGCAACCCAACTACAGTCACTTCAGGACAGCCTGAGGGCTCCTTCCTTTGGTTGAACTTTTCATATCTTCCTTACTAACGCTTTGTCTAGATGCCTTCTGCCATAAGCAACTACAAAACTTTTTAGGAAAGAAGAAAAGTAAAGTAAAATCAGAAACCAAATTTACCAAAAAAAGAGGTAACAGAAAAGGCAGGGTTTGTTTGAGGATGGCTCCTTCAGACTGTGTTATCAAGTGTCCACATTATCACAGGGTATAGAGTTATTATTTTAACTCTAAACTTACCAACGGTGTCACAAGGTTCATCTTTGTGTACGCAGAAATCTGTCCTAAAAAAATTTTAAAAAAAGAAATAGTCAGGTGTGTGTAGTACCTCCAAGAATAGGAGAAGAAAATATTGTCAATTAATCTAATTAATCTTGATTACTCGTCTTGCCCATAACAAAGTTATCACTTTAGTTGCCACCTGTTATAATGAAGAATAACTAGCAGCGTTTGCCAAGATTAACCACATTTCCAACTGGTAGGCCCAGTTACCCCGAGTAAGATCCTCCTTTCATAGCTGAAATATTCCATAAATAACACTCAGTTGCTGGAAGGACTCCTTCCAACGCTGAAAGTTTCAGAAGATGTTTACCAAGTCATCTATCAGAGATAATTATTAGTCAATATCATCAAACTGTGATACAGTATCATCAAACATAGTGACCTCCTAAGTTACTCTACTTGGGCAGCAACTGGTTTTAGATGCTGGAATGACCGTGTATCACTTACATGAGAACACACAAAAAAGTCATTTCTAAAACTTGTATTCTTTAAAGCTCCCTAGGATCTCCCAGGTGTGTGGCTGTGGACAAATGAAACAGCAAAGATGCTTGAAATCTGATCCAGCCTCGGTTCTGCAAGTACAAGGGCCTCCTGTGAGGTATGAAATGAGGAATCTGGGCCATTCTTTTCCAAAACCGGAGCATTCCCACTATTCTGCCCATGAGTTCCCTAGATGGGAGCTGACCAGAGCGCTGGTTGGGGAGGTATCTTGCCCAGGACTGGGTGAGGACAGCAGTGCCTGGTCCCATGTTCACCTTCTCATGGCATACCGTGGGGACTGGTAGAAAGCACCCACTCATCTGCAGCTCTCTAAACACATGCCAGTGCAGCTTCAGGTTGAAAAGGTGTGTTCTGAAGGCACCTCTTCTCATTTCACTTTTAAAAAATTCTCTGGGAAGAAAAATGGGTCAGGCTGGCACTAAGCCAAGTTGTCAATGAAAGTGGCAGGTCCTGGATGGGTCACATATCGCCTTTCCTCGTGGGATAATACCTTCCCCTTTCTGACACTCCATCCCCACCTCGGCATTCAGTGTCCTCAATTCCTCTCCTACTCTCTGTCAAAAATCTATTCCCAGGGAAGGACCTGATCTGCCATTCACACTGGGGACAATGACAAGAAGGCAATGTAATATCATCAGCTTTTCTTTTACCTCCACTCCAAACCACAGCACGTTCTGTCCTATTTGCCTCCATAATTAACCCATGTCTAACGCCTCTCAGCACTATGTGAATGTCCATGTGAGTGGAGCAAAACCTGCTTGTTCCCAGCCCTGGCTCTGCTTCAGGCTGGCCTGAAAATTGTCAAAGACTCTACCCACCCGCTAGACCCGCAGAGGCCGGATCTGTAGGTTTAAAAGATTCCACTTGGGGTTCTGATGTACAGAATTTCCTGGTCCAGGCCACTGCCTCAGGCCAAGAAGTCTTGCCAGGCACCCTGGACATCCTGTGAGCCCAGAGGAAAGGGCAGCTGGCATGGGTGTGACAGCTTTGAAGAGGTGGCCCCGAAGCTAGCCAGAGAGACAGCTAGAAAGAGCTGGGCCAATCCCCTAAGCAGCCCACATGGGTTTTGCTGACTGCGTCTCTAATTTTTTCATAATGAACGTATATATTTTGGTAATCAATTTTAAAATAATTTTAACAAAGGAAAAAGGAAGCCCTCAAGACCCTCAAGCTTCTCATAACCCCCTCCAAAATCAAGGGAGCCTCCATAGAAATGGAGATGGAATAACCATAGGAAAATGAAGACTCGTGCC
Organism: Mesoplodon densirostris; assembly: GCF_025265405.1. NCBI lineage: Eukaryota > Metazoa > Chordata > Mammalia > Artiodactyla > Ziphiidae > Mesoplodon > Mesoplodon densirostris. The sequence continues at coordinate 108,902,675 of NC_082664.1, forward strand.
TTGATTTTTCTGTCAAAGACAACCTTTCAGAAGACTGATTAACAGGCAGTAGGGGGTGGCAAGGAAGACACAGAGGCAGAGAAGAAAACAAACAAATAAAATTAGGGACATAAATATGTTCACTGGTCTGGTATCTAACTAACCCCAACTCAACATTCTTGATCTGACACCCTTCCCATTGGAATGTTTTGGGCATGTCTCTCTCTCACACACACACACACACACACAGACCAGACTGGCCTGAGACCTCGCTCCAGGATTTCCCAGAGTGAGCAACTAAAAGTGCTGAAAGCATCATCACATTGCCTCACCTGGGCAAAGGGAGAAAGGGTGTGTGGCCATCAGTCCCACAGAAGAGAACTAAACAGACTGAACAGGGCTGCTGAGGGGATTGGGCCCAGCTCCTTCTAGCTGTCTCTCTGGCCAGCTTGGAGGAAGATGGCTGACAGGGCGTTGTGTGTTCTCTCATCCCCCGGCTACCCTGGAGGGAAACGGGTGGTCTCAAGTGATGAACCCTGCAGCGTCACCCACTGCTTCTCCTAAGGAAGTGGGAGGGTGTATGGTGGGCTCACCGTATGTGAGCCAAGCTCAATTAGAGGCCTGGCTTGAAAGGGTCGCCAAAATTTGAATCTTCTCTCCCCTGCCTGTTCAAGGTCCTTTCTCAGGAAAGGAAAAGCAAGCCTTCTGCCTGCAGGGTCACCTTCATCTCCAGGTACCCTGGCTCCCACTGCAAACTCATGCCAAACCCACATGTAGGGGCTGCAGGGGTCAACTGGGGAATCAAAACAAAACAAAAAAAGGGTCCCAATGCAGCTCTCCAGCCTCTCAGTCTCTTCACATTCACATCCTGCTGTTTGTTCCTCAACAGAAGGAAGGATGCGCGGATCTACAGGCCAGAGCAGGCTCCGTGGATGTGTGAACTGTGCCATCACGCAGGCCCCTCACTCAGAAGCCTCCCAACCCCCAACCTGCTTTAACACTGGTCTCAACATCTTGAAATTCTTAAGACTTATTTTTTAACATGGGGTCCCGAGTTTTCATTCTGCACTGGGCACCACAAGTTACATAGCTAGTACTGTGCATAACCTATTGCCTGGCATACAGTTGGGGTTTAATAATAAATACTGGCTCCTTTACTAAACGACCGGCATACATTTCCAGATCACTTTCAACGTGCCCTGTCAGCTCATCAGTGGCCTTGTCTCTCCCCTGTGTTTGGAAACCCAGAAAAACTTACCACCACAGGTACCCACCAAGCTCTCACATGAGCAAGGCCAAAGGTTGAGGGAGGACCGTCCCTGGGACTGGGTGGAATTACATGGGAAGGGAAGGTGGAGGGACAGCTGGATGTCCTGGTGGTCGCGCTCTGGGCTGGCCATGCATGTCGCTCCGCGTGTCTCCCAGGAGCATAGACCTGGGTTTGCGGGGTAAAATTCCTGGCTTTCTGGAGGACACGTGGAGCCAAAGGCAAGGCTGTGCCAGGTGTTGAAGTCCTCTGAAGTCCAGTCTGTGCGGGTCCCATATGGCCCCCAAACTCAGTCTACTAAGAGGTCCTTGCTGGCCCTACACACGGCTGCAGCTGCTGGATATGCAGCTCCCGCCTCTCCTTGCTCAGCAGCTTCTGTTGGACGCGATGTCATGCTCACATCTTGGCAACTGGCCATCTGTATGGTTGGTGGGCGTCCAGGAGGATACACTCTCGGGCTCAGCCACAGCCCGGAAGGGAAACAAAAAGAGAAGAAACCCTCACATCAGCCAGTTCCAGGACCTGAGGACGCCGGCCCCTGAACACCACTGGCCTGTGCAGCCTCCAATTAGACCCTCCGTTTGGATTCCTCTGGGAGGAAAGGACTGCTTCTCCAGAGCAACAACTGCCTCGCACCCAATTTCCCTGGGAAAACATCAGCCCATTATTATCCCAGCCGAAGGAATTGCAGCTCTCAGCCTCTAATGATTAAACGATGCTTCTCAGCCAACTTGGCTTCCAGCCCCGACTCCATCACTGCTACCCCATCCTCGTGGGAGGTCTTGAGTTTAATGTCTGTGAGGATCCAGAGGACAGACGGCACCAATCAGTTCAGTCCAGCAGCTCCCCACAGAAGTGAGAGGGATCGAGATGGCTCGAAATGGAGAGATACAACACAGGCTCCTGGGCTGGCCGCAGGCGACAGAGCGGGATGGAGGCCTTCGCATCGGCTCTGCCTGCATCGGAAGAAACCTGGCTTTCCCGGGCCACCGGGCATCTGCCTCCCCGGCCCCCCAACTCAGAAACACCCGCTTGCAATCAGGACCTCCCCCTTCAATGTGCTTAGTTAGAAAAGAACATTTTAAACGTTTTTTATGGTGGTAAAATACATGTAAAATTTACCATCTTAACCATTTTTAAGTTCATGGTTCTGTAGTGTTGAGTATATTCACATTGCTGTGCAACTCATCTCCAGAACTCTTTTCATCTTGCAAAAGTGAAATTCTATATCCATTAAACAGCTCCCTATTCCCTCCTCCCCACAGCTCCTGGCCACTACCATTTCTGTCTCAACGAATTTAACCTTCTAGGTATGTCATATAAGTGGGATCACAAAGGATTTGTCCTTTTATGACTGGTTTATTTCACTCAGCAAAAGGTCCTCCAGGTTCATCCACGTTGTAACTAGTGTTAGAATTTCCTTCTTTCTTAAGGCTGAATAATATTCCATTTGTATGGAAACAACCACATTTTGTTTATTCATTTATCCACTGATGGACACTTGGGCTGCTTCCACATTTTAGCTATTATTACTAATGCTACTATGAATATAGGTGTACGAATATTTCTTCAAAATCCTTTTGGATATATACCCAGAAGTGGAGTTGCTGGATCATATGGTTGTTCGATTTTTAATTTTTTGGAGGAATTGCCATACTGTTTTCCACAGTGGCTGTACCATTTTACATTCCTACCAACAGGGTACAAGGGTTCCAATGTTTCCACATCCTCACCAGCACTTATTTTCTGTTGTTTGAGTTTTTTTAAATAGTAGGCATCCTAATGGGTGTGAGATGTAAAGAACATATTTATGCAAAATATTTCCAGTATGGTAAATAAGCTGTTAGGAGACAGGAAAAAGAGAAAGGAAAAAATAAAGCCTAACGGACAGCATTCTCAGGCTGAGGGTGCCTTCAGTCTCTCTGATGGCGTTTCGTAAAAAGGCTAATCCAGAAGTTTTGTCTACACTAATTTTGGTAACATCTATTGCCTCTGAAAAAAAGCTAGTCGTTCCCAAACCAAGACCACTTGCAAGTGTTTTCTCTACCCAGACAAGAAAGGAAACAGCAGGAAAGCAAAGAAGCAATACAGGGAAAATTCCCATAGGTTATTATTTTTAACAAAACACCAGAATTTACACATTTTATATAGTATTTACACAAACCACTTTCAAAGTAATAACCTTGGAAGTTTAGCTGCATATTCCAAAGATGATGTTATTTAGAGCTCCTCTCTAGGAAAGGTCTTTAGTCCTCATTTAAATATCATTTGGAATATCACTCACATTAATTTATAGTCACATACAGATATGGTTCCCAAGGACTTCTGCCTGCCCCACAAATCAAATCCACTCTCAAAGGGTGGTAGCCGTAAGACCAATACTGTAATCCTCAGTGCCTTATGGAAAGCCCCATAGGCTCCAAAAGCTATTTCAAAGTGCCTTGAGCCATGGAAGCCTCTGGCCAGTGAGTGTGGGGGCCAGAGCTGCTGGGAGAGGTGGTACCTAGGGCTTCCCAGCACTCACCAGGGTGGGCAAACACAGATCTAAGGCAAGTACAAGGTCATGCTCACGCCTTGTCCTTGGTTCCTGGTAGACCATCAGCCATATGTTGGCAATCAGAATTATTGAATAGACTTCTCAAATGTTCCATTATACATTTAATCACATCCTGTAGAAGCAGCAAGTGTTCTCATAATGGATCAGTGTGCTGCAGATCACATTTTAACCCTTTAGGGTTGGCAATTGATGAATCATCTACAAGAGTGATTAGGCATCTAGTTGGTGTCTGATGGTGGCAATGTGCATGTTCTGGGTTTTTTTTAAGAGGAGAAGCTTAGGGTGCTACATTGCCTGGTATAGGGTGCCTGAAGCTGGGGTTACAGATCATCCCCAGCTAGCTTCAGGCTGTCATCAGGCCAGGGGCTTGTTGTTTATGGCCCAAGAGATGCAAAATAAGAGCCCTTCTGGACTCAAAACCAAAGTCTTGAACCAGATTTAACTCTTCTTAGAAGGGCAGGCTATCTTTAAGCTAAAGACATGGTAAACTGCTCCCTTTCTCTGAACTCAGAGAAAAAGAAAGCATGTAATTTTGGAAGTAGTTTCCGTAAATTAAAAAAAATCTTAAAATTCAAAGTTGATATATTCATGATATATTCATTCAAAAAAATAAAATTTTATATTTTAACCTAATGGATTAAATTATCACAAAACATTTCTGCATATTTTCTAAAAGAGGATTTTGGTGTGAACACATAACACATTTTATTTACATCATTGAAGTAAAACAACCAAGGAAAATCAATTTTTCTAACAGAGATTTGAGACATAGGGAAAAAATGAAATAGCCACATCTATACCTATCATGGGTTGAACTGTGTCCCCAAAAAGATATGTTCAAGTCCTAACCCCACACCCAGTCCCTGTGAATGTAATCATATGGAAAGAGGGTCACTGCAGGTGTAATCAAGTTAAGATGAGGTCACAATGGATTAAGCTGGGCCCCAATCCAATGACTGTTGTCCTTACACGAAGAAGGAAATGTGGGCACAGGGAGAACACCATGTGACGAAGGAGGAGACTGGAGTGATGCATCTACAAGACAAGGGATGCCCAGGACTGCAGCAAGCACCGGAAGTTAGCAAGGAGGAGGAAGGATCCTCCCCTCCTGAGCCTTCAGAGAGACACGGCCCTGCCCACACCTTGATTTCAGACTCCTGGCCTCCAAAACTGTGAGAAAATAAATTTCTGCTGTTTAAGCCACCCATTTTGTGGTAATTTGTTACTGCAGCCCTAGAAAACTAAAATAACATTGCTGCTCTCTGCATAGAAAGCTGCCTTTGGTTTCTATTGTCCACTGCCGGGCCCCTTGGCTTCCCTCTCAGTCAGGAAGAGTAAGTCCAGCTCCGTAGCCTATAAAGAAGCTCAGCTTCTTGCTTCAAATGGAGCCTCTACGTGAATTCCACAGGCATCTCTGCCCACTGCTGTTGTCCCAAGAGTGCCTATGGATGGGCTGTGCACAGCACACACACGCTTGCATGGACTTCCCTCCACAGGAAAATCGGGGTATTCACTTCTCCCACTTTGGAAGCAGCCTCAAACACAGATGAGCTCTTTCCAGTAAGCATTATATTTGGTGCTGGGAAGAGGTAGTAGATGAATTTTCTTGGAAGTTTTAAGAGTCTTGGGTAACTAGGATTTCAGTAGTTTTATATTAATAATAACAATAGCAATAATAATAGCTAACACTTGTGTCCTTACTTTGGGCCAGGCACTGTGCTAAGTGCTTCCTGTGCTCATTTAATTCTCACACCTTGGAGGTAGGACTATCATTTATCCCCATCTTACTGATGAGGAATCCAAGGTTCAGACATGTGACCCAAAGTCTGATATCCAAGCCTGAATTCCTAGCAAATTGCCATCTGTCCTCTCCAATGGAAAATGCCCTCCCTTTCTCATTTGCAGCTCCAGGCAGAGTCTAGTTTTACCTGGTCACGAATACAGCGGCATCCACGGGGGGCGTATCGTCCTTGCCTCCTGGAACCTGATTGTTGCCGAGGTACCGTGCGCCTCCATATTCCTCATTCTGCCAGTGACAGAAGCTCTCCAGGGACCGCTCACCATGGTGCCCAATGGACAATTTGGCCTAAAAGAAATCAGGGGGACAGTTACAGAAGCAAATGCCCAGGGAAGCCAGAGTTCATGCTCAGACCACAGTGTGGACGTTAAGGTGGAGACAGTTGCTCGCCAGGGCATCATTCAATGTCACCTGCCCACAATGCTGGTAGGAAGATGCAGAGACCCAGAGAGAGGCCATCAGGGGCCTTATCTATAACTTCGAATGAAGACTCTGTCATTAAAGAAAAGCTTTCTTCTTTTTGCCAAACTGAACAGCATACCCAACGTTCTCACGTTCACTGCTTAACTCTGAAGGTAACACTTTCATAAGGAAATGCACTCAATCAAAAGACCAGAAAATGATGTTACAGGGCACCCAAATTTAGCCTGAAGCTCAGGTATAGCTCCAGAAGAGTAGCCATGATTCCAAAGACCTCACCATCAACTTTGCACCCATGAAACACGCGGGAGTGAAGGAGGGAGGCACACAGGCACACTGCTCAGGGTTCCCCTGAGATTCTGAGCAGATTAACTGCACACCAAGCCTCCAGTAACAGTACCTGTCCTCCTCGCACTAGGCATCCCTGGTCCCTGGCCCAGGGCACAGTGTTGCCATCTGCAAAGCCAGGGAAGGAGGATAAAATACAACACTTGGACGACTCCTCAGCACTCAACAGCAACTAGGAAGCCTGGAGACCAGTTACATTTTCCGTTACTGTGCCGATGGGGACTTACAGGACGCTGTCGTAGCAGGACAAGCTTGGTAACTTGAATGTTAACTTTAATTCCAAGGCTCTGGTGCTGAAACATATTGAATACCTGTCAAGAGAGAAAAAAAGAAATAGATAGGGATATAAATACAAAAATAAAAAAAACAACAACAGCGGTATCCTGGATGGGATCCTGGAACAAAGAAAAGATAGTAGGTGAAAACTAAGGATATCTGCACAAACTATGGACTTGAGTTAATAATAATGTAACAATATTGGTCCATTAGTTATAACAAACATACCATGCTAATGTAAAATGTCAATAATAGGGGAAATTGTGTACGGGAACTCTCTGTACTACCTGTTCAATTTTCCTATAAATCTAAAACACAAAATATAAATGAATGAAATATAAATGTATTTATTTATAAAATGAAATATAAATTCTATTCATTAAAAATTATATTAAAAAAATTTTTAACTGTTCTTACAGTACAAAAAAAATCTAAAGAAGAGTAATTATATGAAATTCAAATTTCAATGTTCATAATAAAGTCTTATTGGAACAAAAAAATACATATATGTGAGATATATAACCCAGATTTTATTTAAAAGGCCTTCTGAGTCCAAAAAACTCCCATAAATATAAATTCCTCAAGAGAAACAAGTATAACAGAAAACTCTGGAATCACACACACGTGTGCATACAAACATATACATGCAAAGATAAACTGGAAATCAGTTGGTTGAAAAAAATGTATAGGACAGGTGATTTTGAAAAAAAGAAATGGATGTCTGCTGATTCTGGTGTTTCCTGCAGGAAGGTGAAGGGGATCTTTATGAAAGGATGGGGGAGGTCCATGCCTGTGGCCATCTGCCACGTATCAACTTGTATCTTCTCTAACCCTCATCACAACCCATCAAGGTTGGTGTCTCCACCAACCTCGACTCAGTGACATAAAGCCACCAGCTCAAGACCCACTGCCAGTCAACTATGACTACAATCCAAATCCAGATTGTCCAGCCAAAAAGGCCATATTCCTTTTTTCCCTGAATTCCTCATTCTAACCAAAGTTTGTCAGTGAGATAAAGTTATAGTAACAGAAAAGGATATGCCCCTCTCAGTTTTGCACCTCTTGTTGGTAGAACTTAATTATAAAGATCTCAACATCAAGAAATCAAAGGATTCAAGGAGAAGAGAGATAGGAAAACTCAAGTAAGGCAAAGGAATGAAAGTTGACATAGACAGAAGAGAACCATTGGATTTGAGGACCCCCAGATCATTATGATCCTCCTGAGTTCCTTCTCAGGAGAGAGCAGGATGCAGGGAGGTACAATGGAGTAGGTGATGAGGGTAGTAGTGTAAGATATAGAGGGAAGAGATAAGAATCTTTTGAATATTCCCTTTTCTTTTTAAATTGGGAAAATACTTTTGTTTCATTATGCCCTTTTCTTCAGTGTTATTGATATATAATTGATATACAACATTGTATTAGGTTCAGGTATACAACATGATGATTATATATATAATACTATATATCATAGTATATATAATATATACATATCTCAAAATGATTACCACAGTAAGTTTAGTTAACATCCATCACCTCACATAGTTACAATTGTTTTTCTTGTGAAATAACTGTTAAGACCTACTCTCTTAGCAACCTTCAAATATACCATACAGTACTGTTATCTATAGTCACCATGCTGTATCTTACATCTCCAGAACTTATATATCTTACAAATAAAAGCTTGTACCTTTTGACCACCTCTACCCATACCCCTACCCCCCACCTCTGGGAACCACCAATCTGTTTTCTGTATCTATGAGTTCAGGTTTTTTAGATTCCACATATAAGTGAAATCATACAGTGTTTGTTTTTCTCTGTCTAACTTATTTCACTTGGTTTTGAGTATTTTTTTTTCCTGACAGACATAATCCAGAGGGAGAATTTTCTAGCAGGGGCATTAAAATTTTCTCTCCAGTACATCAGCAGCAACATAAAGCAATGACCACAGCCAACAGCGTGGCCACAGTTAATTCAGGCCATGTGAAGCTGGACACGGCGTCAGGCACACAAGCGGCAGAAGCCAGGCACGCACAGTGCTTGAGCATCTGTGTGACAAAGGAATTAGCTGTGTCAGTGCTTGGATTTTTCTCTTTGAAAACTATTATTAAAGCAAAACAGAATCTTTGTGTAATTTAATATTCTTTCCCACAAGGAAAAATAAAACATATTCAGTTCTTCTGTTCTCACTACCCCCTCCCAAAACTTTTTCTTTCCTCAAGAACAAAATTGCAGTCATTTTTTTTTTATACTAGACCATCCGTAGGCCAATTCTGAAGTCATGCCTTAACTACCTATCCCTAAACCTGGGTGAAGAAGGGAAAAGCACATAACTTTTTCCTTTTTTCTGAGAACCACCCAACAGCTGTAAATCAAATTTTTCCAGAAATATTCAGCCTTAGGATTGGGCCCAAACTGGAAAACCTCAATTCAAAACATGAAAACTAGAAAGAATGAAAACTTGAAATTATGAGGGAGAAAATTCAAGTCACACAGGGTTTCAAGGTGCAATTTAAACACTGCCTGTAACAGCAACGGCAGCCAAAGACATTAAAGAATATTGTGGGTTTAAAGCAATAACACAGGAAAGCAATTCCCAGTGATGTTCTGACACGCCCCCTGAAAGCAGCATAAAGAACAGAGCCTGAACGGAATGATGCAAGTTTCAGGAAGGACAAAGCTAAAGGAACAAACTCCCCCATCAGAATCGACGGTTTTTTTCCTCTCCGGCTGAGGACAGTTCTGCACATCCCATGTACCGTGACCCCAAAAGGCTCAGGTACTTTTCTTGGAGCAAATACACAAAAAATATGTGAGCTGGAGGGGGAGAAAAGCTTCATGCTGTAGAGACTGGGAGGGAGGGCGAGATGGGGAACTGTTGTTTAATGAGTGTAGAGTTTCCGTCTTGCCAGATGACAAAGTTCTAAGGTTTGATTGCACAAGAATGTGAATATAATTAATGATACTGGACTGTACACTTAAAAATGACTAAGATGGTAAATCCTGTTATGTGTATTTTACCAAATTAAAACTTTTTCATTAATTAATTTAAGACAAGAAGCTTCATGCTCTGAACAACATTCTCTAGTAAGCCTGCAGGAAGGGTACGTACCCCCTTGGTGTGTAACTGGGATGCCCACGTTCAGGAGAGCAGGCGGGAGCGACCACAGCTAACGCACCTTGTCACCTGAGCAGACCACACTCCCACAAAGCCCAGCAGAGCGCAGGGCCAGGCAGACGCACAGGATCTCCCTCAAGGCCCAGTGCCAAGCCAGGCGAGCCGGGCAAGCCAGACGAGAATCCGACGACAGCCACAGAACACAAAGCAGCAGGCCTCAGAGACATGTAAGGAAGTCTCCCTGTTCTCCTCTCCCATGGAAATTCACACTCAGGAGAGTCTTGGAGGCAGCGGCCCCATGATGTTTAGGGAGACACCTGGATGGGCAGGGAACAGCACAACCAATTGTCTGGAAAGTCTGTCTCCTGCATCCAGCTCTGGCTGCATCCTGGCAAGTGTTCAGAGCCCCAGCTTTATTTGTCACATTTCCTTGGCAGCCTGGGGGCCGAGTGGGTGGATTCACTGCCAGCAGCACACTGCAGGGCTCCCCTGGCTGGGCGACATGGGGACACAGTCAGGGAGGGGTAGACAGGGACAGGTGATGGGGGCACGTGGAGAGGAGCTGTTCGCAATGCCAGGTGGGGTTTTCACATGAGCACCACCTACCTGGTGACTTAGGACCTCCCCAGGGACAGACGGGAAGTGGAGGTGATTCCCTCACATCGCAGGCCGCACCCATCCAGACCCGAACCCTGGAGGGGGCTATATTCTCTAGCAGTCCCTCTGAACGGGGTCCCTGAAGCAGCAGCACCAACATGGCCTGAGCACATTTTGGAAACGCATTCTGGAGCCCACCCCAGACCCCATGAATCAGAACCCGGTGGAGGCGGGGTGGGCCCAGCCATCTGCATTCCACAAGCCCCCCAGCGGCTTCCCATCATGGCCACTGGGGTGTGGGACCCGGTGAGGTGAGCGCTCTAGCACTGCTGCTAGTTTCTCTGCTCACCAGAGAGGCTTGTTGTCTGTTTCACATGGTAATTGAGTCAAATTGATGTCATTTTTCCTCCAAACAGAACTTGCCTGGAGCGGCTCAGGTTTTCATTCCACTCTGTGGTTGTTAAGGAAGCTAAAAACAACCGAAGCTCTTTCGAGGGGCCCCATTTTCCAATTTGGCTGCCCAAACCCAGGGCTTCTAGTGTCAGCACCACCTGTTTCCATCTGCAATTTGTTCTTTAAAATATTCCTGCTTCTCTGTCACCACCACCCCCAACCAAAGGAAAATCAAGTCACGTACATAAAAAGGCACTACCGCATATTTGGAAAATCAACCAAAGCCCACTCAGGGCACCCACTGCGGTTTGCTGACAGCTCAGAGACACAGGTCTGGCCAAAGTATCTCCCTCCACACATTCCTGCACAGGTGAGCGGATTGCTGGGACACATAGCCCAGTGGGACTCTATAGCCCTCTGAGCCAGGTGGAGGGATCTTTTCAAACACAAATCAGTGTATACCACTCTTCTACTTGACCCCTGCACAGCTTCCCCGTCGCACATGCAGTGAAGCCGGCTCTCCGTGCCCTGAGCCCTGAGGGGGCGGCCAGAGCACCTCTCACTGTGCCCCACCCTCCCCATCACCCACCAGGAATCACCTCTCCCTGTGCCTCCCAAATGCCAGACTGACTCCCACTGGCTGGCTCCTTATGTCAGTGTAATGCCTTCCCTTCTAAGTGGAGGGTCACTCATCACAGAGGTGTCCCTGACTGCCCCAGTCACTTGCTATCACCTGGATCTTTGCATAGCAGTTTATAAAATTTGCACACAAATCCCTGATTTGTGTGTTGAGTACTGTCTGTTGGTGCCACCACATGAGCTCCATGAGGATGGGACCTGTTGTGGTCCCTACTCGATCCCCAGTCCCTAGGAAGTCCCCAGAGCACACTAGGTACCCAATAAATATAACTGAATGGAATTAGTGAGTGCATCTCATTTTTTTTATGGTGGTTAAAAACGTATAACATAAAATTTACCATCTTAACCATTTTTAAGTATACAGTTCAGTAGTGTTCAATACATTCTCATTATTGTGCTACCATCACCACCATGCACCTTCAGAGCTTTTTTACGTTCCCAAACTGGACCTCTGCAGCCATGAACCAAAAACTTCTCATTCCCCTCTCCCCTCAGCCCCCCGCAACCACCACTACACTTTCTGTCTCTATGAATTTGACTACTCCAGGCACTTCATTTGAGTGTAATTATACAGTATTTGTACAGTATTTATAATTTTGTGACTGGCTTATTTCCTTAACATAATGTCCTCAAGGTTCATCTATGTCATAGCATGCATCAGTTTCTTCCATTTTTAAAGTTGAGTAATATTCTATTGTGTATATATGTACGCATATATATTTTTGTTTATCCTTCAATGGACATTTGGGTTGCTTCCTCCTTTTGTGAATTATTTGTGAATAATCCTGCCATGAACAAATATCTCTTGGAGACTCTGCTTTCAATTCATTTTGTGTATATACCCCAAAGTGGAACCATAGAATCATATGTCATGTGAGTGAACCTCTTTTATGCTTTGGTCTGTGTAGTGTCTGGACACTTTGCTGGGATTTTAAAATTTTCTTTTTCTCTTTTGGCTAACGATGATGCTGTTTTCATTGGGGAAAGTTCCCCACTGGGTGAGCTCTGGAGAAAGGAAGGAACCCTCTTTCCACTGTAGAAACCAAAGCAGGTGGAAACTCACTCTGCCTGCCACAGAAGCCCTGGAGGGGCACTGACAGTGGAGAGATGGTCCCAGGACACAACAGTGGCAGGAGGACTGCAGCCCATACTCCTGGCCGGAACTCAGCCTTGCTCTCTCCTGCTGCCTGGCCCCTCTCCCTTGAGTCTTCTGCCCCTTACCCTCCCCCCAGTTCTGAGGCTGGTGACCCAGCCTTCCTTTTGATTCTGGGCTCCTCCATATACGGCTCCAAAAACATGTTTCCTCTTCTGCTTCAGTTAGCCCAGATCTAGTTTCTTCTGCTTATAATCAAAACCCCTGACTGATACAAGAACCAAGCTCACTGCTCTGTGATTTACAAAGCTCCTTCATTCCCTGTTTTAAAACAGGACCACTCTGCATGATGCTGGTAGGGGAACCACTGACCGAAACCGCCCACCCTAGCCAGGCACCACAGTAACCATCTGCATGATTGTTTTACGACATAAAGTCCTGGTAAGGAACATGGAACTAATAAGCCACCACCAACCTAAAGAATTCGGGAAAGGTCAAAAGGAGACACCAGTCCATATGTCCTACCAACCTCCCAGAATCCTCCTCGCTGGAATCCATCTTGACTGAGCGATGCGCGCACCACCAAGAAGGACCCTGAGTCAGAATGATTGGCCAGAGACAACCCGGAAACTAATCCCATCACCCTAAAACCCGAGATTGCAAGCCATGTGGCAGAGCAGTCTTCCTGGGTCCCCTTACCCTCCTGCTCTCCACCCGGGTGCCCCTTCCCAATGAAGTCTCTTGCTTTGTCAGCACACATGTCTCCTTGGTCAATTCATTTCCCAGTGTTAGACAAGAGCCCGCTCTTGGGCCCTAGAAGGGATTCCCCCTTCCTGCAACAATGCCAGGGTTGTTTTAGTACCGCTTCCATGCTTCACAAGTCCTCAAAAATGAGCAAAGTGACTCTGCTCTCACAGCAGCCACTTCTTCTGTTGCTCTGAAGACTGATTCAACAGGGCTCAGAGGTGAAGTCTGAGCAGCCAAGCATGCTCTCAGAACAGTTCTTTCCCACCACACTTGTTTTATCAGCTCCATCTTGATACCTCCTCCTTGAAGGACAAGATGTGAGAGGGGCTGAAGGGGACCACCCATAGCACAGTGGGCTGTGTGGGAGGCGTAAATATGTAATTGCATTTATGTAGAAACACTTTCTACCAGAGTTTAGGACACCACATCTGTGTGACATGCTTGGAATACAAAAGGCTTTTCAGAAGTAAATTAATTGAGGAATTAAAAAAGGAAAGCCACTGTTTACACAACTGCAGCGTTAAATCTTTTGCAAAGGATGTTAGAAAATGGCATTAGTCACTCATTTATGAGTTCACAGATGCCACAAAAATTTCTTGATCACCTGCACATGTACAAGGCACTGGGGAAGTAATGACAAATGTGTACACACAGTCCTACCTTGATGAGCTTATAGATGGGGCAAAGACAGTAAGCAGGGTGGACTTTTTAAAAATTCTGTTAAATATGCATAATATGAAATTTACATTTTTAAGTGTATGGTTTAGTGGCATTAAGTACACTCAGATTGTTGTGGAACAATCACTACTATCCATCTACAGAACTTTTTCATCTTCCCCAACTGAAACTCTGCAGCTATTAAACACTAACTCTCTATTCCCCATCCTGCTCTAGCCCCTGGCAATCACCATTCTACTTTCTGTCTCTATGAATCTGACTACTCCAGGCACTTCATTTGAGTGTAATTATACAGTATTTGTACAGTATTTATAATTTTGTGACTGGCCTATTTCATTTAACATAATGTTCTCAAGGCTCATCCTTGTAGCATGTGTCAGAAGCTCCTTCCTTTTTGAAGGCTGAATGATAGTTAATTGAGTGTATATACCACATTTTGTCTACCCATTCATCCTTCAGTGAACACTGAGTTGCTTCCTCCTTTTGACTATTGTGAATAATGCTGCTATGAACATGGGTGTACAAGTTTCTGTTCATGACCCTGCTTTCACTTCTTTGGGGTATATACCCAGAAGTGGATCAAATTAAAATTCTATTTTTTTTAAGAACCATCATACTGTTTTCCAAAGGAGCTGCACCATTTTATGCTCCCAAGAACAGCACACAAGGGTGCCCATTTCTCCATATCCTTGTCAACACCTGTTATTTTACAATTATTTTAGTAACAGCATTTTAATGAGAGTGATATAATATCTCATTGTGGTTTTGATTTGCATTTCCCTAATGATTAGTGACCCTGAATATCTTTTCATATGATTACTGGCCATTTGACTATCTTCTTTGGAGAAATGTCTATTCAAGTCCTTTGCCCATTTTAGGTTGTTTAGTTTTGTTGTTGTTGTTGAATTGTAGGTGTTCTCTATATATTCTGGATATTATCAGATATGTAATTTGCAAGTATTTTCTCCCATTTTTTGAGTTGCCTTTTTACTGTTTATAGTGTCCTTTGATGCATAAGTTTTAAAATTTGGTGAAGACCAATTTGTCTACTTTTTCTTTTGTTGCCTGTGCCTTTGGTGTAATATCCAAGAAATTATTGCCAAATCCAATGTCAGGAAGTTTTCCCCTATGTTTTCTTCTAGGATTTTTATAGTTTTAGCTCTTACATTCAGGTCTTTAACCCATTTTGAATTAATTTTTGTATACGATGTTAGGTAAGGGTCCAACTTCATTCTTTTGCATGTACATATCCAGTCTTCCCATCACCATTTGTTCAAAAGACTGTCACTTCCCCATTGAATGGTCTTTGTAGTCTTGTTGAAAAGCATTTGACCACATACGTCAGAGTATATTTCTGGGCTCTCTATTGGATTCCACTGGTCTATATGTTTGTCTTTATGCCAGTATCACAGTGTTTTGATTACTATACCTTTGTAGTAAATTTTGAAATCAGGAAATGTGAGTCTTCCAACTTTTTCTTTTCCAAGATTGTTTTGGCTATTCAGGGTCTCTCGAGATTCCATGCAAATTTTAGAATGAATTTCTCAATTTCTGCAAGGAAAAATGTTGTTAGGATTTTGCTAGTGACTGCATGAATCTGTACATTGCTTTGGGCAGTACTGACATCTTAATTATAAGACTTCTAATCCATGAACATCAGTGTCTTTCCATTTATTTATGTCTTCTTTTTTTCCATCAATGTTTTGTAGTTTTTAGTGTACAAGTTTTTCACTTTTTGGATTAATTCCTAAGTATTTTATTCTTTTTGACACTATTGTAAATGGAATGGTTTTCTTAATTTCCTTTTCAGATTGTTAATTATTAGTTACAGAAATGCAACTGATTTGTGTATACTGGTTTTACACCCTGCTAATTTGCTGAATTATTTTATTAGTTCTAATTTTTGTGTGTAGGATTTCATGATTTTCTACATGGCTCATGCTATCTGTAAACACAGATAATTTTACTTCTTCCTTTCCTAATTGGATGCCTATTATTTCTTTTTCTTGATTAATTGCTCTGGCTAGGACTTCCAGTACTATGTTGGATAGAAGTAGTGAAAGTAAGCATCCTTGTCTTGTTCCTGATCTTAGAGGAGAAGTTTTCAATCTGTCACCATTGAGTATTACATTCACTATGGGTTTTTCACATATGGCTTTTATGATGTTGAGGTAGCTTCCCTCTATTCCTAGTTTGTTGAGTGTTTTTTATCATGAAAGACAGATGAATTTTATCAAATGTTTCTTCTTCATCACTTGAGATGATTATGTGATTTTTAGCTTCCTTCTGTTAATGTGGTGTATTACACTGCTTGATTTTTGTATGTTGAACCATCCTTGCATTCTAGAAATAAATCCCAGTTTGTCATGGTGCACAATATGATTCTGGTTTGCTAGTATTTTGTTGAGAATTTTTGTAATAATGTTCAAAAGGGAAATTGTTTTCTTATTCATAAGGAACTACAGTTTTCTTTTCTTGTAGTGTCTTTATCCGGCTTTGGTATAAGGGCAATGGTATAAGGTATAAGGGTATAAGGTAATAGAAAAGAGTTAGAAAGCATTTTCTCCTCTTCAGTTTTTTGGAAGAGTTTGAGGAGGATTGATTAATTAGTTCTCCTTTAAATGTACGGTATAATTCACCAGTTAAGCTATCAGGTTCAGGGCTTTCCTTTGTCAGGAGATTTCTGATTACTGATTCAATCTCCTTACTAGTTATAGGTCTATTTTCTAGATCTTTATGATTAAGTCTTGGTAAGCTCTGTGTTTCTATAGGTATTTGTCCAGTTCATCTAGGTTATCCGATCTGTGGGCATACAATGGTTCATAGTATTTTTTTTGAATTTTATTTATTTTTTTATACAGCAGGTCCTTATTAGTCATCAATTTTATATGCATCAGTGTATACATGTCAATCCCAATTGCCCAATTCATATAGTATTCTTTTATAATCCTTTTTGCTTCTATAGAATTGGTAGTCATACCCCCACTTTCATTTCTGATTTCAGTAATTCAAGTTTTTTTAAATTAATCAGTCTAGCTAAAGATTTATCAATTTTGTTAATTTTTTTGAAAAATCAATTCTTGGTTTTGTTGATTTTCTCTATTGTTTTTCTATTCTTTATTTTATTTATTTCTGCTCTAATCTTTATTATTTCCTTCCTTCTGCTAGCTTTGAGTTTAGTTTGCTCTTCTAGCTCTTTAAGGTGTGAAGTTAGGTTACTGATTTGAGATCCTTCTTTTTTTTTTTTTTTTTTTTGCGGTATGCGGGCCTCTCACTGTTGTGGCCTCCCCCGTTGCGGAGCACAGGCTCCGGACGCGCAGGCTCCGGACGCGCAGGCTCAGCAGCCATGGCTCACGGGCCCAGCCGCTCCGCGGCATATGGGATCCTCCCAGACCGGGGCACGAACCCGTATCCCCTGCATCGGCAGGCGGACTCTCAACCACTTGCGCCACCAGGGAGGCCCGAGATCCTTCTTTTAATGTAAGCATTTTACAGCTATACATTTCTTTCTGAGCACTGCTTTTACTGTGTTCCATAAGTTTCGGTATGTTGTGTTTTCATTTTAATTCAGCTTTATGCGTTTTCTCATTTCCCCTGTGATTTCTCCCTTGACCCATTGGTTGTCTAAGTGTGTGTTGTTTAATTTCCACATATTTGTGAATTCTCCAGTTTTCCTTCTGTTACTGATTTCTAACTTAATCCCATTGTGGTTGAAGAAGATACTTCGTATGATATCTTTTAAATCTGATGAAACTTAATCTGTGAGCTAATACACAGTATATCCTGGAGCATGCCCCATGTGCATTTGAAAAAAAGAGTAATATCCTGCTGTTACTGGGTAGAGTGTTCTGTATATCTTGTCAGAGCTAGTTGGCTTATTGTGTTGCTCAAGTCCTTTATATCCTTACTTATCTTCTGTCTAGTTTTCCTATCCACTACTGGGGAGGGGGGGCGGGGGTGAAGTCTCTAATTATTATTATAGAAAACTGCATACTTCTCACTATAATTCTACAAATTTTTGCTTCACATATTTTAATGATTTGTTATTAGGTACATAAATACTTGTAACTGTTATATCTTCTTCCTGTATTGAAGCTTTTATTAATATACAGTATCCTTCTTTGTCTCTTGTAATTTTTTTTTGACTAAAGTCTATCTTGTATCATATTAGTATAACCACTCATGATCCCTTATGGTTACTATCTGCATGGAATATCTTTTTTTTTTTTTTTTTTTTTTTTTGCGGTATGCGGGCCTCTCACTGTTGTGGCCTCCCCCGTCGCGGAGCACAGGCTCCGGACGCGCAGGCTCCGGACGCGCAGGCTCAGCGGCCATGGCTCACGGGCCCAGCCGCTCCGCGGCATATGGGATCCTCCCAGACCGGGGCACGAACCCGTATCCCCTGCATCGGCAGGCGGACTCTCAACCACTTGCGCCACCAGGGAGGCCCTGCATGGAATATCTTTTTCCATTCTTTTACTTTCAATTTATTTGTGTCTTTTGATATAAAGTGAGCCTCTTGTACACACTGGAGCATTTTTTATATTCCTTCTGCCAATCTGTCTTTTGACTGGAGAGTTTAATCCATACATTTAAGATAATTACTGACAAGGAGGGACTTACCTATGCATTTTGCTATTTGTTTTCTATATGTTTTATAGCTTTTTTTTGGTCCCTCATTTCCTACATTACTGATTTTTTTGCATGCTGAATTTTTTATGGTGAAACTTTTTAATTCCCTTCTCATTTCCTTTTATGTATATTTTATAGCTATTTTCTTTGTGATTACTATGAGCATTACATTTAACATCCTAAGTTATAGCACTCTGATTTTATACCAGCTTAAATTCAATAGCATACAAAAACTCCGTAGCAAGATGATTTTTAAAAAGGAAATAAATGTGGAATTATAAATCAAGATAAGAACCACCAAGTAAAAACCAGACTGCTATGATAAAGAAAACAGGTGGCCTTCTCAGAGGAGTCATCAAGGAGGGGCCCTCTAAGGGGACATTTACACAGAGACCTAAAAGACAGAGGAGCTAGCCATGTATGAAGCAGGGTGAAGAACGTTCCTGACAAAGAGTTACCACAAGTCAGAGAGGAGCTGGGGCCCCTGAGAAATGGTGGCCCACATGGCAGGAGTCTGTGCTAACGTGGAGAAAGGAATGAAGCCCAGGAGAAGCAGGCGGACCCCAGCCACACGACCTGGGAGTGCAGAAGGGGAAGGATTTCCATATCCACCATGATGAAAGCCACAGAGAGTCTCAGAACTGCCTAGTGACAAGGTCCTAATCCTGTTGGAAGAATATCTTGCTGGCCATTCTGCAGCAAGGATTCAAGGGTGGAGAAAATGGAAGTGAGGAGCCCAGCAAGAAAACTCCTGCAGTTGTCGAGGTAAAAAATAATGGCAGTCAGTCCAGGGTGGAGATGGAGAGAAAAGGCAGATTTGAGATATGCTCATCACCTTGACAAGGTAGTACAGGGGTCCCTCAGCCCAGGCCTGAGTCCTCACCCTGCTAGGTACTCACTGGGTCTGCACCCTGTACTCCCCACAAGCCTCTCTTTCCTTCACTGTAAAATGAGAATGATGAAATCCACCAGGTATGAGAAGGAAGTGACATGAAATCAAGAATCTTCCATCTGGACTGGTCAGTGCATCACAAACACACTTCCTTCCTTCCTCTCAAACATGGGCCATTGGGCTACTGATTGACATAGATCTAATACACCACAACTATAAGATGCTATGAAAACTGTGAGCACTTGACACCAAATTCTCCCAGCTGTGGATGTGCTACGACACACACAGGTCCCGCAAGCCCCCTGGCCTGCCTTGGGGACAGGGACTTGTCTGTGTTTAGCTCCTGGGGTCAGAGTGGCACATAAGAGTTGAGTCGGTCCCCTGCCCACAGAGACCCAAGTGGGAGGGCAGGGAGGGGTGGGCGCCTGGACACTGGCACCAGATGATGCTGGAGAGAAACTGGTTGGAATAAAGGTGGCAACCACTCCAGCAGATTTCCTTCCAAATCCAGAGGAGCTAAGGAGACAGAGCTGTTTCAGTCCTACACAGCCACAGAAAACACTGCCCGACAGGAAAGAGAGGGGTTGGCTGGCCTCACCTTCCTGCTGGCTGCACCCGGGGGCCCTGTCTAATGACAGGGCTCCTTGGCCCAGCCACAATCCTTTCCCATCCTCCTGGCTTAAAGATGATCTTACGGGCTTCCCTGGTGGCGCAGTGGTTGAGAGTCCGCCTGCTGATGCAGGGGACACCGGTTCGTGCCCCGGTCCGGGAAGATCCCACGTGCCGTGGAGCGGCTGGGCCCGTGAGCCACGGCCGCTGAGCCTGCATGTCCAGAGCCTGTGCTCCGCAACGGGAGAGGCCACAACAGTGAGAGGCCCGCGTACCGCAAAAAAAAAAAAAAAAAAAAAAAAAAAAAAAAAAAAGATGATCTTACTAACAGAAATCCCTTTTCTGAAATAGCCACAGGCAGGATAGAATACTTCGGATTTTCTACACTAGAGTTTGAGAAATTGAAGGACGGTGGTGATGGTGGAGGGCGGCCTTGTTTAAAGTAAGGTGCATTGTCTGAATGTAACTTGTTTTTAAATATGCTGAAGAGCGACCCACAGCTAGAGCAACAGAAACAGGTTGCCAGTGGTGACAGTCTGTGAGTGGATCAGACACTCTGCTTTCATTTGCTTTCTGGCCTCATCAGACTGGCCAAGAAGCTCCAAGGGCAGATGACTGAAGGGCTAAGTGTCAGTGTACAAATGCCACATGCCCTTCACCAAAGTGCCACTGCTCTTATTAGGTAGGCCTCGTTAAGAAACAAGTAAATCCCAAATTAATGTGATTGGCCCCAGATTTGCCCTCAGCAGCAGGATCTGGAGCCTCCAACATCATAGTACCAGCAGCTGAAGAGGACTGAAGAGGGTCAAATTAAAGCCAAGCATCACCACCACTCAGCCCCTGTAGTTCAGTCCTTACAGCCCATGGCTCGTGGGGAGAACAATGTTCCCACATACAACCCCTCTCCCAGCCTGTGATAAAATAGCTGCCCTTGTCCGGATGATAAAATTATGAAAGCAAACGTCAAACTAGGAGCTTTGCCTTATTATTACTTTAGTTGTTGTAATGAATGTTTATTCCTTGGACTTGTGCCCTGGACAAAAAATATAAATGAGATAAAATTATCTACAGGTGAAACAGTCTGGTGCCAAGCCAGGCCCCAGCAGCCCACTCCTGGGCAACTGCAGCACTGCAACCCATCATTAATCAGCCACCAGGGAGACCTGGGCTTGTGCAAATGTGGAACTCAGAAATATTTCTCAGAAATCAGGGACAAGAACCATTAAAAGTTAACAGAAGCAATTCCACCTCTGGGTCCATACCCAAAAGAAGTGAAAGCAGGGACTGAGACAGACTGTACACCACGGTCACAGCAGCATTGTGCACAGAACCTCGGGAGGAGGCAACCGAATTGTTCATCCATGGATGAAGAGACAAACAAAATGTAGTCTGTCCACACAATGGAATATTATGCAGCCAAAAGGAAGGAGATTCTGACACCTGCTAAAACATGGACCAACCTGGAGGACATCATGCTCAGTGAAATAATCCAGTCACAAAAGAACAAATACTGTGTGACTCCACTTATATAAAGTCCCTAGAGTTGTCAAATTCATAGAGACAGAAAGTAGAAGGGTGGTTGACAGGGGCTGGGCAAGGGGAGAATGGGCCGTTAGTGTTTAATGTGTACAGAGTTTCAGTTTTGCAAAACAAAAAGAATTCTGGGGATGAATGGTGATGATGGCTGTACAACAATGTGAATGAACCTAAATGTCACAGAACTGTAGACTTAAAAGGTGGGTGAGAGAGAAAATTTTATGGTATTTTTTAAGCACAAGTTTAAAAAATCTGAAGAAAGAAAGAGAAAGTAAGGAAGGAAAGAAGGGAGAGGAAGGAAGGAAGGGAGGGAGGGAGGGGGAAAAGAAGGAGGGAGGGAAGAAGGAAAGAAGTTAATGGAACCCCCAGAGTAGATGACTTTGAAAGGGAGGGTGACCAGGTGCCTCATGTTGTACCCACGTCTTGAAAACAGATAAGTCCTGGATCAGTCCCGCAGGGGGTCCACATCTCCGTTTGCTTTGCAGAAGAGCCCATTCTATGTGGAGGTCTGCGGGTCCAAACAGTAACTCACTTTAAAGACTCTAATCTCCACGCACCACCAAAGCAGCCTCAGCTTTAGAGCATGGCCTGTCTGAGGGCGTGCGGACCAGACAGATGGAATTTCCTGCAAATTGATACGTGTCCCGAAAGCAAGCACTGGCAAGTCACCCTGACAGAGGTCAAGGTACCAGAGTCTTGTCTTCACAGGGGCCAGGACTGCCATGAGGCTTGCCACCCCCATTAGCCCAGGGTAGGGTTCACAACCATATATTTCCCTGTGGCCAGTTATAGACAGGCTTAGCCTGATGGTCACAGCCCCACCAGTGACTTCCTGTGTGACCTTGGCGATGTCTCTAGCCTCCCTGACCTTGGGCTGCCTTCAGCCATCTCTCGCCCCCCGCAGCACAGCCCAGGGACTGGCCTTCTCTTCTCACTCTCTTTCCATGAGCCTTACGTGCCTTCGCAGCCAGGCACAAGGCCCTTGGGGTGGCTAAGCCCCTGCCTTGCTGCTCTTCCTGCAGGGGGAGCCAGCTCAGAGCGGTTCTGACACTGCCAGCCAGCTCTGTGCTCAGAGCAGGAGTCCTGGTCCAGGCCTGTCTGGGCCTAAACCCCACACTTGTAATCCCTGACCCCTTCCCCTCTCCAAAGTCCTCCTGGACCCTGATTCCACCTAGCGAGGCTCTTTGCTCTTCTCTCCCTCAGCCAAGATCTTCTGCGATGCTGTTTCTACTTCACTTCCTGGTCTCATTTCAGTTTGCCCCTACCCAGCTGCCACCCCCAACAATCCCTAAAGCTATTCCTTCGGGGACCCGGCTGCAGCGTCTGGCATTGTTAACCACTCCCTTCCTGCACCTCTCACTTCTTTCCTTAGGGACAACCGCTGTCCAGTCTGTCTGCCCTTCTGCCAGTTCCCCACCCTCTGCCTGGCCCCCTGGGACTGGCACTCCACTGGGCCATCTGTGGGCAGCTTCTCTCCTCCCCGATGTGCTCCACCTGGACATGGCTGGCCACGCCAACAGCTGCAGCTCCCAGCTGTGCACCAGTCAGCCCCAGTCCCTACTTCCAGCCAGGCCCTCCATCCTGAGCTCCCGTGGGGAACTCGAAGCCAGCTTGTCCAGACTAGAACTCCTCGCTGTGTCCCCAAATGCTCTGTTCTTTTCCCATCCAGTGGCCCACCATCCACCCAGCCACCCAGGTTATATCCCAGGGGTCCCCTGGATTTCTCTCGCCTCCTCCTCCTGCCTCTCCAAGCCAGGCACCAAGTCCTGTGGGTCTTTCCTCCCAGCACATCCTCCTCTCTGCATGAATGCCTCCTCCATCCCCACTCCTGCCCCTTAGTTCAGACCCTTTCTCCTCACACACTCCATTTCCAGTGCTCCCTCTTGCCTTTCTCACTCCAATCCACCCAAGTGCAACTGCTGGGGTTGCTCTTCCAAACCTCGCTCCAGACACGTTTCTCCCCTCCCCGTCGGCGGCCCCGCTCCTGGGGATGGCTTACCCCCCGACCACATCCTGACCCTATGCACGTCCCCACCTTAAGGCTGCTCCACTCCCTGCTGCAGCCACATCACACCACCTGCCCTCCCCCGGATGCAGCTCCTGCAGCATCTCCTGCATGACCTGCCACCGCTCCCCCACCTGGCAAACACAGTTGAAGGGTCAGCTCTTTCATGAAGCCTCCATGCTGTGGGGTGATCACTCCCCAGCCCTCCACCCAGTAGAGATGTCTACTGAAACACAGACACTCCATCCATCTGTGACTGTCTCCTGAGGGAAGGACCAGGTCTTTTTGCATTTGTCCCCCCAGCAACTAACACAATGCCAGGAGGTCTTCAAAAATGCTTGTTAGGAGAGTGGATAGATGGGTGGAGTTGGGATGCACACAAACATCCTTCTGTGCAAACAACCACCTGCATCTAAAATCTGAGGCATGAGGTCCCTCCCCAACCTACCCACCGAGTGAAGGTTTCCCTCACTCCTCATTCAACAAATCAGATGTAGACACAGGTTGCTTCCTTGGTTCCCTCAACTAGATAATCTCTCTTCCTTGCACACGACAAGCTTTGTTTTATATTAAAGTCTGATCTTGATTCCTCCTATGAGACTGTTGGCTCCTTAGAGCAGCGACTGACTTGGCGTTGAATCCCCGTGGAGGGGCATTTACCCATAGAAAGGGTCTTGGGAGGCCGCTGCTGAGGAGTGCGGGCAGACTCCCATCACTGAGCAGGCTCAGGCGCTGACCCCACACCAGCCCAGGCTGGCGAGTCAGGCCTCTCCCTGGGGGCACCTCCCACCTCCTGCGCTCTGTGTTGCCCAGGGGTCACAAGGCTGTGTATGTCCCCATCCCCACCCCCCAGGAGAAGATGGCCAGCACCCACATGCAGAGCGCTCGTCCAAGAGGAAGTAAAACCCCTGGTCAGGTGCTGGTCCTGGACTCACCATGTTCATGACAGTGAGGATGAACCTCTGGGCGGCCTCGGCCCCATGGTACTGCACCATGTCAGCATCAGCCACCACCAGCGTCTCCACTGTGTGCTCGGTGGTCAGCCGGATGGCATTCCTCCGCTCCCGCCAGTCTCGTGACGGCCAGCCCCTCCTCGTCTTCTTCTTTTCTAGAAAACAATAGAGATATCTGTGCAGCCCTTTAGTGTATTGGCTTCCTGTCCACGCAGTGAACAGGCCTTCCATCAAGCCTCCCCAAGAGAATGGTCAGTCTTCCCTGGCCAGTGGCCGGGCCCAGCGTCCATTTTCCTCTGCTGCCACGGCCGAGCCTGCATGCCTGGGGGCCAGATGTCACGAGGGTCACGCCCATCCACTGTGGCAGTGATGGGGCAGATGGGGCCGAAGATTACAGAATAGAAAACCTGTCCCTGCAGGGAATGGGGAGAACAGCACAGTCTGTGGAGGAAAAGGAAGCCTGGGCCCAACGGGCAGGGTTAATGATACAGACCCCCAGTCTTTCTGAAAGCACCATGACCCACTGCTGGGCCGATGAGCAGGGGCCTGAAAGAGGGCAGTCCAGAGACCACGCCAAGAGTCACGAATAAGGAGCTACAAACTTTACCAGGCACAAAAGCAGTATTTCAAAAAAAAAAAAAAAAAAGCATCATCAAAAAGAAAAACAGGGCTTCCCTGGTGGCGCAACGGTTGAGAGTCCGCCTGCCGATGCAGGGGACACGGGTTCGTGCCCCAGTCCGAGAAGATCCCACATGCCGCGGAGCGGCTGGGCCCATGAGCCATGGCCACTGAGCCTGCGCGTCCGGAGCCTGTGCTCCACAACGGGAGAGGCCACAACAGTGAGAGGCCCGCGTCCCACAAAAACAACAACAACAACAACAAATCACAGGACACACACATCCAGGCCAAGATTGGAGTTTGTTCTTTCCTCACCACAGGGAAGGTATTAGTAAACAGTAAGTAATCCTCCACTGACTCCCCTCAGATCAACTGATTTCCTAGAAGATCTTACTTTCTAAACAGCTATGGTCATTATTTTGAGCCCACGTCAGGATGTCTGGATGCTCAAACTGCCATGTGAGGACTGACATACAGATTTGTGGGTGCAAACGCCTCTGACTAACATCAAAGGTTGATATGAATAACGTGCACTTTCAGAATCCGAATGTGAATAAAAAGGCAGTTCCTTAATTTGATAGCTATTTTTTCCATCTTTATACCAGCTCACACGGGAGCCAGCTCTGCTACAACTTCCATGCAGTAAACCCAACCCACATATGCACAAACTGCCCTCATACAGCCATCCAATCATTCCAGAACCAAAGATGCATACTATGAGAAAAAACTGAAATATGGGTCATAGTGTACAAACAAGAATAGTCCGTGCAGTGAGACAAACTGAAAAACAACCTACAAATCCAACCACAGAGAAAGCCAACAACGGTAAAACAGCAGGCAGCCATGAAAAGTACAACTGTGAAGATTATTTAGTGATGTAGAGAGAAGCAGATATAAATCTCTATATATGTCTTGTCAACCTGCAGGGTGGTTCCCTCCTCCCCAAAGCCAGGCCCACCTCCCATGGAGACTTCCAGGCCTTCGGAATCGAATTCGGGAAGGCAGCGTCTATTCTAAGATAAAAGGTAAGGTGTCAGATGGTACTGCCTTTGTACATGGCCAAAATGAAAGAAGCCCCTCTTTGAGGATCTCTCTCTGGACCTACACCCACATTCACCAACAGGTCCTCTCGGAACACAAGGAAGGTGGACCATGGGTGACCTCCAAATCCTGGGCTCAGCATGCCTGCCGGGTGC
This sequence comes from Mesoplodon densirostris, assembly GCF_025265405.1. Classification (NCBI taxonomy): domain Eukaryota; kingdom Metazoa; phylum Chordata; class Mammalia; order Artiodactyla; family Ziphiidae; genus Mesoplodon; species Mesoplodon densirostris. The sequence continues at coordinate 108,929,023 of NC_082664.1, forward strand.
TCACTGCTTGGATCAGGCCAACCTGGCCAGCTTGGAATTTGTGATGAGCCATGTCACCCTCATTTTAAAGCAGCAGAAGTAAAGGGCCACCCAAGCAGCAGCTTTGCTATAACGAGCTCACCAACATTCTCCCAGGTGACCACAAGCCAAACTGTGCCTCAGCTCCTCCCAAAGTTGGGATTTATTGCCCATCTCTCAGCATCCCAACTCATGAACTCCTCTGCAGCTCTTCCCCACACTGACTGCTTGTTTTCCCACCGTGTCTGTATTTTCTGGTTTCTGTATGAAAAGAGCTGCATTTTTAGCAGGGTCTGAAGGATGCACTACTGACAGTTCTCTGGGAGATGGCCAGCTTCAACATGTAGGAGGCGAGTACAAGAAAGGTAGCCCAGGGCCTCCCTGGTGGCGCAAGTGGTTGAGAGTCCGCCTGCCGATGCAGGGGATACGGGTTCGTGCCCCGGTCTGGGAGGATCCCATATGCCACGGAGCGGCTGGGCCCGTGAGCCATGGCCGCTGAGCCTGCGCGTCCGGAGCCTGTGCTCCGCAACGGGGGAGGCCACAACAGTGAGAGGCCCGCATACCGCAAAAAAAAAAAAAAAAAAAAAAAAAAGAAAGGTAGCCCAGCACTCCCCACCAGAGGAGCAGATCGCCCCCTGGACACTTCACACGTCCAGACGATGCACTGGGCATCACCCTTTCAAGTAGGAACAAAGAAGACCTGCCCTTCCCTTCCTGATGGACCTTGGAGAGCTAATCAACAGGGTATCATAAAGGGTAGAATGCTACGCGTTAACATATGCCCAGAACACTCAGTCATAGGTGAAACACAACGGTCAGGTGCTCTGTGGGTTTTAAAGGGTTTGCACTACAACTACCTCATCTGTCCCTTTCGCTGCCCCCAGCCCCAGGCCCAGCACATGTTATGAAGTAAATACTCACTGAATGAATGCATGCTTGAGTGAGTGAATGAATGAATACATGGATGAATGAGAGAGTGAAATCCCTCTTTCCCACATAACAGAGCTGAAGTCAAGCACTGGGCAGGGGTAAATTTGGCCCTCGAACTCAGGCTTCACCCAGCAGCTCTGACTCCCGCCTGCATTGCCTTTGGGTGCGAACATGCTGCTCGCTGTTGTCTGAACTTAAAACATGGGGATGGGGGGTTTCCCTGGTGGCGCAGTGGTTGAAAATCTGCCTGCCAATGCAGGGGAAACGAGTTCGAGCCCTGGTCTGGGAAGATCCCACATGCCGCGGACCAACTAGCCCCGTGAGCCACAATTACTGAGCCTGCGCGTCTGGAGCCTGTGCTCCGCAACAAGAGAGGCCGCGATAGTGAGAGGCCCGCGCACCGCGATGAGGAGTGGCCCCCACTTGTCGCAACTAGAGAAAGCCCTCGCACAGAAACGAAGAGCCAACACAGCCATAAATAAATGAATGGATGAATGAATGAATAAATGAATGAATAAATAAATAAATAAATAAAATTTAAAAAAAAAAAAAAAACATGGGGATGGGAAAGGCCACAGAAAACTCAGCGGCAAAGGATGCTGTATACCGACTTGGCTGCTGCAGGGCCTGACCAGGAGGAGTAGCCTTCAGTGACGGCTCCTTCTGCTCAGATGGCCTCCACTCGCACCAGGCCCTTGAGCAACAGCAGCAACTACACAGCCAGCTCCCGGGCCATGTGTGCTCTTACCTGAGCCCCCCTCACCAAGGACTGCTAACTGGGGCTGTCACGCCACAACCACGCTAGGCTGGAGAGTGACCCCCACATACCCCAGGGCTCTGTCCTGTCCCAAGCACAAGAGGAGAGGCCCCAAGCCTCGATTCAGACCCCCACTGCTAGGTGGGTTTCAGGAGATCAAAAGGCAATGCGGTGCCCGGGCCACATACTGAATACCCACTCCAGTGAAGTCTAGGGCAACAAGCCCTCAACAAAGGCACCACTCTTTCTGCAGTGAAACAATAAAGATGCTCAACAGTCTGTCCAAAAGCCTGGATTGGGTAATAGCAGGTAAGAGACCGAGGACCTGCATTCCCTATCCCTGCAGATGGGAACAGGGGTGGAGGGGGAGGGAAGCTCACCCTCCTCTTCTCTCCCTGCTCCCAGCAACACCTCCACCAGCAAAGCTCTACAGCCATCACTTCTGATGGTTCTTCCTTTCCTACAGGGAGAACAGAACCATAATCTATTTTTACCTTTAATTCCATGAACTGCATAAATATACCCTAATAAACAAAGTTTCATCAATACAAATACTCACAGATTATAAGCATACTGAAAAGCAAGAAGAAAAACACCAATTTCATAATAACATGGGTGCTGGATTTAGACCTCACAGGAGAAGTCAAAGTTCAGGCCAGGCAGGCATGCAGCCACCTGGGGGCCCTCCAAGCTCACTCGGTCATTAGCTGTCTCCCTCCACTGTGGGAACAAGGGAGGCGGCCCTCACCCCACTGATGAGGACAGACCACAACCTGCAAGGCCCCAGGCCCTCTCCTGTTGTCACAGACACTGGGGATCATTCCCAAGTCCAGCCCAGCAGTTTCTTTTGCCAGCACATTGCTGGGGCTTGGTGCTGACTTGGTAGATTTTCAATCTCTGGCTTCATATTTTTCTTACATTTATTTTCCTTTTGCCTCAATTATCCATTAAAAAAGAAAGTTGTGTGTGTTTATGCAAGTTACCCTGAATCTTGTTTGGAACAAGATGCGGGAGAGAAAAAGACAAGGAGGAAAACAAGGGCATTCTAAATGTTGTACTTTTAGCATATTCAAATTATATATTACTTATTCTAAGAGTTTGGAGACTGATGAAAATGCTGAGCAAATACAAAATTTCCTGTTAGTTGTTAGTTTTGCTCTTGGTAAAGTAAAAAATAAGCTCAGTTATGAATTGCCAAGCTCTATATAGTATAGATACTTCTTTAGTTTAACAACAATAGAGTATTTAGGTATTCACTAGGGAAAACCAATGCATAAATCACAAAATATTTGGTGTGAGAGTTCAAACGGTGGAAGCCAGCCCTGAAATTACTCTACGTCCCGCTGCACAAGGAGGATCCTTGCATGTCTGATTCTATAATGTCATCACCAGAGAAGACCTCAGGTTACTCTCTGTGCCAAAGGAGCACTGCCAGCTGCAGAAGCAAATTAGAGGGAAAGCAGACATGGTGGAGGAAATGGAGACAGCTGCCCAAGGGCACTGGGCTCTTCAGGCTGAGAAGACAAAGATGAGTCTCCACCACTAGGAACTAGGTAGCAGGTGTCAAACATGCTTACAGAGTCAACAGGGAGATGCAGACAACCTGAACTTGTCATTCAAGCCAGAAAAATAAACATTTCCCACACACAGCACTTAAGGTCCAGATCAAGAACGTCCCCACCTGGGCACACTAGCACGGTGGACAACCAGAACCCTTAACATCGGGGAAGAGTCCAGAATCACGTATTCTTTTAGCTGCATTAACCATGGGTCTTCTCCAGCTCTCTAGTGGGCAGGACAAAGGCAATCCCATCAGAAGCCTCAAGTGATCCCTCAGTCCCTTCTATAACACTGAAGGATGGAAAATTAAAAACACTCATCAAAGGGAATTCCAAAGAAATTCCACGGCGTGTTCCAAGTCGGCAGCCTCAAGTGATCCCTCAGTCCACAGGGGAGGGGGCAGTGAGAGCACCCAGAAGGACCAAGGGCCCAGCAGCCAACATAACAGGAGGGCAAGAGTGGGGCAGCAGAACCGAGGGGAATGACAGGTGGTCTGAGTTAGAAAGAAGAGGTGAGAGCACAGATGGTGACACTGGCTTCTGGAATAAGAGGGGTGCTGCTCAGCAGGGAGAGTCCCCTTGTTCACTCGGTGGCACAGCCCATCCAAGGCGCAAGGGTCTACAGCTCCCCTGCCTGAACTGGCTGTGCTGCCATGCAGGACACGTGGATGGGACTTTCTTTTTTCTGTACCTACCACATCAAAAACTAATTCAAAACTAGAAAACAGAAGTAGCCATGAGAACAGGAAAATCTCTCAGACCAGACTAAGCAGGAGACTGGAGCTCTGGGGTCCATGCAGCTTGCCCAAGTGACCCCCCCCCACCCCGCCATGGCCCACTGCAGGTGGAGGACCTGGACAGCCAACTCTGAGGTGCTTGGAATGCCCCCTGAATCCCCTGCTCCCCAGCAATCCTGCAAACGCCAAACTCCCATCCATGTTATAGTCTAACGTGGGTCTATGCTCGCCTTCTGGGCTAGACTGTGAGCTTAAGGACCCAAACATCACCCTCTGGACCCACCAAAGTGCCGAGCACTGCCTGGTGCATAGTAGGAACATTCGAGAATTACACTTAGTTGAGTGAATTTTTTTAACTCTTTGAAATTCCTAATTAATAACAAGATTAAGTTTCAAGGAACTTAACCTAAATGTCCTAAAATTGAATTCTCACACAGTACTCCCTCCACCTAAGGAGGAGGGGACAACTCTAATTGTGAGGAGCCCAGCTGTGACATCCGACAGAGCTGGGTAGAGTCTGCTCGTGCTGGGTGGCCAGGAGCAAGCTTTCTCATCTCTAAAACAAGGGGATAATTATTCTGCTCTCTTAGGGTGGATGTGGGGAAACTAACACAGGGTCAGGTATATAATAAGCACACTCAAATGATGCTGCTAGTCTTATTTCTATACTTATTATTACATTACTATTATTGCTGTTAACTATTAGGGTCTAAATGCTAATTTTTAAACTTTGCATGCATGACCCAGAACCAATAGTGGATGCTTGTATGCACCCTACAGGGTCTGATCAGGACCTCTAGTCTAGACGCTCACCAATCAACTTGTTGTCTTCGACATTTCTTACTGGGTAGGGGTATGAAAGAGTTTCTCTAAGGACATCCTCAATCACGCAACAATAAGTTATAATTATACAAAAATATCAGTTTCAAGAGGATGGCTTATAACTCCTGCTCAACATCCCAATGTAACCTCCCATCATACCAGAGGGCAGAATATTTTAATCATCAGAAATATGATAGAACACAAAACATGACTGTACATGAAATCAGCTATTTAAACCATGAAACATTAATGACATTTCACACAGGATAGAATAATGGAAATCAAATGTTTCTCATTAAGATGGAAAACAGACAGTCACACTCCTTGGAGGAGAGACCGATTGTTGCCACAAGCGAGATTTCTGTGTACAGACACCCCCACCATGGCCACACCAACCCATTTTCAAGGAACCAAAGCCACCGCTGCCAGAGCATGAAAAACAGTAAGATGTGTGGTTTCAACTGCATGTCCAATAGCCCCATTATCTTTTGTCTTTAACTCTTCCAAAATAAGCAGCCATGAGATGTAATAAAAATACCTTCAGGGTGGGAGTTGGGAACTCTGAAAATTCACCTGGGCCTGATCTTGATGACGTTGAAGGTGCCACTTAACAGAAAGGTATCCATTTCCTGTGCACCAGTTATTTGCCCTTTTTCTCCCAGCCCTCTCTTCTGTGCTCCACTCTGGGGTTGGGGGCCTGCAAACTATTTCCTGGACTCCCTTGCTAGCTGGCTTCCTGTTCAGCTCTGCCAACAGGGGGCGCTGGAGGGAGACTGGAAGGCAGGAGATGGGGAGAATGGGCTCCTGTGTTTCAGCTCAGGGTGGCATTGTTCCAGCAGCACTGGGTAGCTGTGGCTCTAGCCTCCAGCTCCTGGGGAACTCCCAGCCAAGCCTCCTCATCTCCCTCAGAGGTACATCCATAGAGACACCTGCTGGGCTGTACCTCGTTGGTGGTCTGATGTCCCTCACAGGACTGAGCCCCAGCCCCACAGACCACTGCTGCAAGCTCTGTGGTCTTGGAAATGCCGCCTTTTCTCTTTTCCTTCCCCAGCCCTGGGGTGATAGCTATTACCTGGGTTACCTCAGCTCCACTTTTGCTCATTCAGATTTTGACACTGATGTCACCAATTCCCCGCGTTAAATCTCATAATTAGAAATACCTAGCACAGTTTCTGTTCCCCTAACTAGACACAAACTGATATAGCCTAAAATGAGAGGGTCAGTCCTAAAACTAATTCCTATATTTCATTCAACCTTCAAGGACTCCTCCCAGTTCTAGAAATAAGGATTTATTTCTTCACCATGGAAATATGAAGATATTGGATATGCACTTCCACACCGCAGAACCCTGCCACAGTCAGGAATGCTGCCCCTCATTCTGAGTCATCTTTAACAAAAACCAATCAATGGGGTGCCCTGTGAAGGAAATGCAAGCATCAGTGTGTGCCATAGATTTCCCAACAACCTATCACCGCCACATCCCAAGACCTGAGGACAGCACCTTACAGATTCATGGTCAACATGGGAAAAGTACTGGAGGAGGAAGCATGAACAACAAGTTTCGTTTTTAAGTTTGCATACACAGAGACAAACAACATACTTTCCAAGAAAATTATCAGGTCCAAAAAAATTATTTCCTGATCACTTTTATTTTCTTCAACCAAAGGGTCAGCTTATTTAAAAACAAACAAACAAACAAAAAACTACCTTTTCGACTAGAAACGAGGGTTCCACATGTGCAGAAGCACTCCCAGCCAGGTGAACTTTTGGCAGCTGCATAAATCCAATATCCTTGAAAAATAATGGCCTTCTCTCTCTCTCTCTTTTTTTTAAAGGAAAAAAATAAGTTTTGCTCTCCAAGTATGAATTCCTTAAATAACTTCCCCCAAGGCCAAGTCACTTTTATAAAAGGCATATTTTTTTCATGTAAATTCCTTACAAAGAAGGTGGAAAATAGGGTTTTTTGTGGTTAAGATCCTGAATGAAGAACTGATCAAGCTTGGAGTCCAAAATCAGTCCCTTCCTTAGGCAGGAGGTGTCCCCCACACACCCCCAACCCTGAGAGGCAGCAGGGCCAGGGGTAAGAAGGCTGAGCTGGCCCTGCCAGACCTCTCCACCCATGGTCAGAGCCACGCGGGCACCAAGCAACCAGGCACTACTGTCTGTGGGCGAGGTGGGAAGATACTCATTTGATCAACAAATATTGAATTGTGAAGATACTCAATTTGGTCAACAAATATTAAATTGTGAAGATACTCATTTGGTCAACAAATATTGAATTGTGAACCTACTATGTGCTAGGCAATGTAGGTGACCACCTAGGAGGAATAAACATTAATCAAATGAACAAATGAATATATAAAAATTATAAATCTAACAAATGTTTGCAACAAAGAATAGATAATACTATGACAGGATAAAAAGAAGGGGGTTCCAATTTAGATTGGGTTCCATCAGGAAGTGACACAAGGGCCAAGATTAGGAGGATTAGCAACAGTTAATCAGTGGGAGTGATAAGAGAGGAGACGGGGGCAGCCCAGGCAGTGGGGACAGCAGGTACACAGGCCCTGGGGACAGAAGAAAGCATGGCATGTTCTAGAATCCAAGAGCCAGATCCAAGAGTGTGGCTGGCCAAGAGGCTTGAGCAATAAGGCAGGGGTACACTTGAAGGGTCACATGCAATGTGCTCAGGGTTTTCTTCTTTAACCCCAGAGCAGTGGGAAGCCATCTAGGGCTTGTGTTTCCAATGTGTCACCCTGGCTGTTATGGGTAGAACAGATTCCGGGGGACATGGAAGTGGGGACACTAGTTGGATGACCACTACAGGAGCTCAGGTACATAGGGACCACAGCTAGACAAAGGAGGCAACTGCCAGTGAAAGGAAGCAAATAGATTCAGGAGGTACTTAGAAGGTGGGACCAAGAATACTGGGGATGTTTGGGTGGATAAAGAAGGGCTATCGGGGCTTCCCTGGTGGCGCAGTGGTTGAGAGTCTGCCTGCCGATGCAGGGGACACGGGTTCATGCCCCGGTTTGGGAAGATCCCACATGCCGAGGAGTGGCTGGGCCCGTGAGCTATGGCCGCTGAGCCTGCGCGTCCAGAGCCTGTGCTCCGCCACGGGAGAGGCCACAACAGTGAGAGGCCCACGTACCGCAAAAAAAAAAAAAAAAAAAAAAAAAAGAAGGGCTATCAAGGGTAACTCCTGGTTTGTATGGTTGTGCTAACCACTGAATTAGGGACCCCTGGAACAGGGCCAGGTGTGAAAAAAAAGCACTGCAAGTTTTGGCCTTGTTAATTTCAGGTGCTTTTAAAGTACCCAAGTGGAGAGGTCAAATTGGCTGTCGAGTGTGCAGACTTGGCGCTCAAAAGCAAAGGCGAGGGCTTCCCTGGTGGCGCAGCGGTTGAGAGTCCGCCTGCCGATGTAGGGGACACGGGTTCGTGTCCCGTTCCGGGAGGATCCCACATGCCGCGGAGTGGCTGGGCCCGTGGGCCGTGGCCGCTGAGCCTGCGCGTCTGGAGCCTGTGCTCCACAGCGGGAGAGGCCACAACAGTGAGAGGCCTGCATACCACAAAAAAAAAAAGCAAAGGCGAGATCAGAGATAGGCATCTAGGAAGCAAGGATCCCAGACTGATCCTTCCAGGACCTCCAAACTGCATGACTGGAGAGAAGAAATAGAACCAAGAAGGGGGGCGGATGGCGAGGTGCAGCGAAAGCAGAGCACGGCGTCACAGGAGCAGGGAAAATAAAGTCTCAGGAGGAGGGGCTGCTCAGCTCCTCTAGCACAGCAGAGGGCCAGGTCCAGACCCAGGTGGGTCTTACAGAGAGTGCTGCTGAGGACAGGGGAGCAGAAACCAGGGAAGGGAAAAAAGTGAGAGGTGAGGAAATGGTACAGACTTTGGTGAGGTCTGGGGAGGAGAGAAACAGGAACACTTCTGGAAAATACTAGAATTGAGGGAAGCTTGAGATGGAAAAAACTCACACATCCAATAAGAAAACCCAGGCCCACGGAAGACTGCCATCTTCACTCGGTTTCTACCACTCTCCCTGTCCAGTCACACACTGCCAGCAAGGAAGAACAAGGCTTCTAATACGCCCACCTCACACCAACTGAGAAAAGACGATAATTGTTTAACAGGTGCCAGTCAAACCCTGAATCTGTGGCTGGCCCGGCGCTAGGTGCTCCCCTCAAGGGAGGGAGAGAAGCATGTAAAACCTTAACAGTCGTATAAATACCCCACAGATGAAAGAACCGTCAAGGAAACAGCCCAGACTCCTAGGGAAAGCAGGCTTCCAACTGGAAGGAGAGGAGGAAGAAAAGCACTATTCATTGTATCAGGAAAGGACAGAGCTGTACAACCAGAAAAAAAGCAGCAGGAAAAATGGAAAATGCAAGGTAGCACCATCTAACAAAGACGCTGGGCCTATTCCAGTAAGAATTTTTCACACTGGCTGTCATAGGGTTCACTGAAGGTAAGGCAGAGGGCTGTGTTTTCTGTTTTATTTCACATCAGTCTAAAACCTTGTCTCAACCTCTATTAAATATTAAATGTTTCTCGTAAAAGATACTGCATTAGTCAGCTAGGGTTGCCATTACAAAGTAACAGACTGGGTGGCTTAAACAACAAACATTTATTTCTTCACAGTTCTGGAGACTAGAAGCCAAGATTGAGGTGTCCGCAGGGTTGGTTTCTCCTAAGGCCTCTCTTCCTGATTTGTAGATGGCTGCCTTCTGTCTTCATCTTCACAGATCTTCCCTCTTTACCCATCTAAGTCCAAATTTCCTCTTCTTTCAAGGACTCCCTAATGACCTCATTTAACTATAATCACTTCTTTAAAGGCCCTATTTCCAAACACATTCCTAGTCTGAGGTGCCGGGGGTTAGAACTTCAACACAGAGATTAGTGGGGACACATTTTAATCCATAACAGATGCCCATCTTCTTTCTTGCCTTAAGAAGTGTGGACTGGGCAGGTCACCTTCACATTAGTTGAAGTGTGTATAGCCACATAGTCAGGACAATCAGGACAACGTGTGATTCCCAGAGAGGACAGTCATCTCAGAGGTCCATCAAGATACATTTGACAAATTCAAGAAAACAAATGCAAATGTTTGGAATTATCATGTGCTTCTCACCACCACTTTTCAGTTAAGTCTATTGCTGAAAGATTACACTAGCCTACTGGAGCTTGACCTTTTTATTTATTTATTTTTGTGTGTGTGTGGTATGCAGGCCTCTCACTGTTGTGGCCTCTCCCGTTGCGGAGCACAGGCTCCGGGTGCTTAGGCCCAGCGGCCATGGCTCACGGGCCCAGCCGCTCCGCGGCACGTGGGATCTTCCCGGACTGGGGCACGAACCCGTGTCCCCTGCATCGGCAGGTGGACTCTCAACCACTGCGCCACCAGGGAAGCCCCGGTTTTATCTTCTAAATTGATGGAAAAGAAAAAAAGAACATGCCCCAAATACACAGCTTGGAGAGAGAAATTAATTAACATGCCATGTTTCAGCCAGAGCAAGACGGGACAAACAAAAGCTTGAAAAGAAATCAACTTGTCTTCTGTACCTGGAATCCCCCAAAGGGTTCCTGGATATTGTTTCTTTTGACAGATCGTCTTTCATCTTTGGCAAAAAAGTACAAGAAACTTCAGACAGCGCATCTTTCCTCCATCTTTGCAAGGAGGGCAGGCCATATCTTTGGACCAGGAACTCTTCATTGCTTTAACACAAAACTAAAATATAGGTGAAGGCTTCCTTCCACCCCTCCCGATACCCAATAGTGCTCAGCATAGCCTCGGGTCGTGGGCTCTACATCTCCCCAAGTATCTGGGTTTTGAGGGTGGGGACTGCCCTTCTCGCTTCTGTATCTCCCACACTGAGCAGGGTGCCTGGTACATAGTTGGCATTCAGTCATTATTTTTGAATGTGTAGGTGAATGAGAGAATGAAGTCCATAAACAAGGAACAGAAGGATCAAAAGATCCTTTGCCCTCTTTTTAGAAGCTTAGGGAAAACAAATTTATGGTTCTGTCTTGGATGTCAGGGATTCTTCCAAATATATTGGATGCTCACATATTTCCAGAGCAGTTAACAATCAGACATCCTTCACTCCTCCAAAGGCCCCTTGACTTTCACAGACGCCCAAGATGTCCCCTAACACATGGAGAGAGCACTCAAATAACCCACCAGCAGATCCAGAGGTGGTAAAATAAGTCAAGTGCTCCTCTTTTGGCCTAGACCCAGTCACCAGACTATGACTCTTTCCCAATGAACCCCCTTCCTGAATGCCGAGGACATTCCAGGGCCAAAGAACCTGCCCAGAAAGGCACATTCATCTGAGCATGGCTTCAGTTCTCCTGACACCCTTACTAGTGGGGCTCCCAGACTTCCAATGTCCGCACTGGGTCACCAAGAGGTGAGTGGTTCCTTTATGCCCACATCAGCCATTCCTCGGACTTCCACATGTAAAGTAGCCTTGGGCTCCACCAGGATGAGCAAACTAAATAGCAGAGGGAATGGAAACTCTCATTAGGCCAACTCGCAAATTCACTAAGACCCCCCACTCCCAATTTCCGGTGGCCTCCCTCTGTTGTCCTGTGGCTTCCCCTAAAGTCCAAGTAGGGAGCAACCACATAATCACACTGGCCTTCATGAGTTCAAGCACTGAATCTCCTCCCCACACCCTGGCCTCTGAACATGCAATAGCTCCATTTGGGAAATTCTTTTCCAAACAGCCACCTGACTGACTTGTCCTCACAACTCAAATGCCGTTTCCTCAACGAGGCTGTCCTTGGACCCCTTCACCTAAGTCACCAGAGCACACTTCTCTTTTCCTTGGAGCACTTAACCACAATTTGAAATAATTTAACTGCTGTATGTTTAATAACAGTCTCTTCCACTCTACAGGAAGCTGTGAGAACAGGAATCATGCCAGTTTATTCATCACTCCATACCTAGTGCCTAGCACATAGTAGGTGTTCAGTAAATAGTTTTTTTGAGGGGGGAGTGGTCTTACCACAACCTCATTTTATTTTATTTTCATTTATTTTTTTAACTTAATTGAAGTATAGTTGATTTACAATGTTGTGTTAGTTTCAGGTGCATAGAAAAGTAATTTAGTTATACATATACATGTATTCATTCTTTTTCAGGTTCTTTTCTCATATAGGTTATCACAGAATACTGAGTAGAGTTCCCTGTGCTATACAGTTAAGTCTTGTTGGTTATCTTATATATAGTAGTGCATGTACATTAATTCCAAGCTCCTGATTTAACCCTCCCTGCCATGTTTCCCCTTTGGTAACCATAAGTTTGTTTTTGATACCTGTAAGTCTGTTTCTGTTTTGTAAATAAGCTCATGTTTCTTTTTTAAAAATTAGATTAAAAATATGGAATGCTTCATGAATTTGTGTGTCATCCTTGCACAGGGGCCATGCTACTCTGTATTGTTCCAATTTTAGCACATGTGCTGCTGACACAAGCACTAAAGAGTTTTAAAATAAGTGAAAGAAGAAATGGAAGAATATTAGACTTTTGTAGTACTATAATAAGTATTTCCTCGATTTTATCACTTTTTTTTTGTTTTTTTTTTGCGGTACGCAGCCCTCTCACTGTTGTGGCCTCTCCCGTTGGAGAGCACAGGCTCCGGACGCACAGGCTCAGTGGCCTTGGCTCACGGGCCCAGCCGCTCCATGGTATGTGGGATCTTCCCGGACTGGGGCACGAACCCATGTCCCCTGCATCAGCAGGTGGACTCTCAACCACTGCGCCACCAGGGAAGCCCCCTATCACCTTTTAATTGTATTTGATGTTTAAATCTTTACTCATGCTTTTACCATAACTTTTTGGTGTCATTTCTGAGTCTTTGTCATTGAATAGAGGGTTTTAATGCCTTTATATTTATTATAAAAATGATAATTTTTGATCTTCTGTCATGTTTTTAGTCCCTTTTCTCTATTTTCCTATGTGAGCTGTATTTCACTGAGTTTATCATCTCCAGCATTTAGGAAGCAATTCTACAATAAGCTATCCTCACAATCTTAGGAAACATTCTTTCCATGTCAAGAACGTAGTAGAACTTTGGGTTTCCCTTTGTGCAGAGAAGAATTTAACATCCTTTTTTTCTCCCAGATTCCTTTCCACTTTTCTTTTATTCATTCATTCATTCATTCATTCATTTATTTATGTATATATTTATGTATTTATTTATGGCTGCGTTGGGTCTTCATTGCTGTGCGTGGGCTTTCTCTAGTTGCGGTGAGTGGGGGGTACTCTTTGTTGCGGTGTGCAGGCTTCTCATTGCGGTGGCTTGTCTTGTTGCAGAGCATGGGCTGTAGATGCGCAGGCTTCAGTAGTTGTGGCACACAGGCTCAGCAGTTGTGGCTCGTGGGCTCTAGAGAGCAGGCTCAGTAGTTATGGTGCATGGGCTTAGTTATTCCACGGCATGCAGGATATACCCGAACCAGGGGTCAAATCCATGTCCCCTGAATTGGCAGGTGGATTCTTAACCACTGCGCCACCAGGGAAGTCCCCCACTTTTCTGATTTGTAAATAGTTCTTAAATTTGAGGTACAGATTATTAAAGTACTTTATATTTTACACCTTTCCTTATTTTTTACAACAGCTTTATTGAGATATGATTCACATACCATACAATTCATCCATTTTAAGGATACAATTCAATAGCTTTTGGTATATTCTCAGAGTTGCACAACCATGATGACAAAAATAGACCATTTTTATCACCCAAAATGAAACATTATACCCATAAGCAACCACTTCCCATTTCGTCCTCTACCACACCTGCCCTAGGAAATCACTAATTACTTTGTCTCCATAGGTTTGCCTATTCTGAACATTTCATATAAATAGCATCATTTAATATGTGGTCTTTTGTTTCTAGCTTCTTTCTCTTATGAAAATATTTTCAAGGTTCATCCATCCAGCATGTATCTGTACTTTATTCCTTTTTGTTGCCAAACAACATTCCATTGCATGGAATACCACTGTTTTCCATTCATCACTTGATGGACATTTGGGTTGTTTTCATATTTTGGTTATTGTGAATAATGCTCCTATAAACATTCATGTATAAGTTTTTATGTGAATAAATGTTTTAATTTCTCTTGGGTGTATACCTTGGAGTACAATTGCTAGGTCATGTCGTAACCCTTTGCTTAAACTTTTGAGGAACTGCCAACCTGTTCTTCAAGTGTCTGTACCATTTTATATTCCCAGCAGCACCATATGAGGGTTCTAATTTCTCTACATTTCCACCAACACTTGTTATTGCCCATCTTTTTTATTGTAATTATCCAAGTGGGTACGAAATGGTACCTCACTGTGGTTTTGATTTGCATTCCTCTGGTGTCTAATAATGCTGACCGAGCATTTTTTCATGTGATCATTGGCCAATTATATGTATATTCTTCAGAGAACTATCTTTTCAAGTCCTTTGTCTACTTTTCAATTGAGTTGTCTTTTTATAGTTGTATAGGATATATCCCAGATACAAGTCCCTCATCAGATATATGATATGGAGAAATTTTCTATCATGTGAGTTATCTTTTCACTTTCTTGATGGTATCCTTTGAAGCACAAAATATTTTAACTTTGATTAAATCCAATTTATCTTTATTTTCTTTGGTTACTTGTGTTTTTGATGTCATATCTAAGAAACCATTGCCTAATTCAAGGTCATAAAGATTTATTCCTATGTTTTCTTCTAGGACCATGATAGTTTTAGCCCTTACATTTAGGTCTTTGATCTTCCCTTTTTAATTATTGCTTTCCATTTGTAACTGTATTTGCATCAATTAGTTAGGCTTAACTCTATGTTAAACCAGTTTCAATCATCCATATCAACTCTTTATATGATGCCCTCCCTATTTCTAATCTTTTAATTTTGCTTCAGCTCATAATCAACTGCAATTATGTTTTAAAGAAATCCTTCCTAGAAGGACAAGCAGGGTGTATGGTTTCTAAACTCTTACATATCTAAGAGCATCAGGTGCCCTCACAGGTGAAAAACAAATTGTCTGAGTGTAATATTCTTGGAGCACAGTCACTTTTTTTATTTTTAATAAATTTATTTATTTTTGGCTGCACTGGGTCTTCGTTGCTGCACACAGCTTTTCTCTGGTTGTGGCGAGCAGGGGCTACTCTTTGTTGCGGTGCATGGGCTTCTCATTGCAGCGTCTTCTCTTGTTGCAGAGCACAGGCTCTAGGCACATGGGCTTCAGTAGTTGCAGCATGCAGGCTCAGTAGTTGTGGCTCATGGGTTCTAGAGTGCAGGCTCAGTAGTTGTGGTGCACAGGCTTAGTTGCTTCGCAGCATGTGGGATCTTCCCAGACCAGGGCTCGAACCTGTATCCCATGCAGTGGCAGGCGAATTCTTAACCACTATGCCACCAGGGAAGCCTGTACAGTCACTTCTCGTCCCAACACTGCAGTCCTGGCTCCACTGTCTTCTAGGACTTAGTATCATGGACAACTCAGGCCTGCCAGATTTTTGTTTCTTTTAAGTAACCTGTTTTGTCTGCTTGAATACTGGTATAACTTTTCCTATTATTCTTATAATTCACAAATTTTGCCAGAATAAATAACTGTAGTACTATGTATATGAATTTTGATCAAAACACAGTAAGCCTTTTATCTGGTAAACTGAGATTTTTTTTAAACCTTCCAGAAAGTCTTCATTCATTAAAAATCTTTGATGAATGCCCCTATCCTAACTTGGGCAGAGGGTTTCCTTCTGCAGAGATTCTAAAATTGGACTTACATTTTCTGTAACCCATTTCTATCACTTCCTTTCTCACCACTCTATTCTTTCCTTCCTTTGCCCCCAAAGAAGCATGTCACATTTATTCTCTACATCACTAATTCAAATGTGTAATGTTGTTTCAACTCCGTAGTGCCTCCCTTGTAGATTTTAATTCTGCTACAGCAAACTAGTTTTATAAGCTTTCATTATCTCACCAGTCCCTTTTTTTTTTTTTTTTTTTTTGCGGTACGCGGGCCTCTCACTGTTGTGGCCTCTCCCGTTGCGGAGCACAGGCTCTGAACGCACAGGCTCAGTGATTATGGCTCACAGGCCCAGCCACTCCACGGCACGTGGGATCTTCCCAGACTGGGGCACAAACCCGTGTCCCCTGCATCGGCAGGTGGACTCTCAACCACTGCGCCACCAGGGAAGTCCAGTTCCCTTTTATTTTAAGCTTACTGTTTTTACTTCTCATTCTGCAGTTCTTATGGCTTTTGCTTCTTTAAAGTTCTATCTTCTTTTTTTATGACTTCTGACATCTGTTTAGGTCCAAATGTTCTCTTTTTTATTGAAGTATAGTGGATTTACAATATTGTGTTAGTTACAGGTGTACAGCAAAGTGATTCAGTTATATATATGTATTTTCAGATTATTTTCCATTATAGATTATTATAAGGTATTGAATATAGTTCCCCATGCTATACAGTAAATCCTTGTTGCTTACCTATTTTATATATAGTAGTGTGTATATGTTAATCCCATAATTTATCCCTCCCCACCTTTCCCCTTTGGTAACCATAAGTTTGTTTTTTATGTCTGTGAGTCTGTTTCTGTTTTGTAAATAAAATCATTTGCATTATTTTTTAGATTCCACATATAAGTGATATCATACAATATTTGTCCTTCTGTCTGACTTACTTCATTTAGTATGATAATGTCTAGGTACATCCATGTTGCTGCAAATGGCAATGTTTCATTTTTTATGGATGAGGAATATTCCATTGTATACATACACCACACCTTCTTTATCCATTCACCTGTTCATGGACACTTAGGTTGCTTCCATGTCTTGGCTATTAGAAATAGTGCTGCTATTAACATTGGGGGGCATGTATCTTTTCAAATTAGAGTTTTCATCTTTTCTGGATATATGCCCAGGAGTGGTATCACTGGATCCCATGGTAGTTCTGTTTTTATTTTTTTAAGGAAACTCCATACTGTTTTCTATAGTAAAGCCTTATCTTCTTACATCCCATTAGGATACCGGTTTTCTAAAATTTATTCTGGTCCTGAAATAAATCCTTTCCAAAGATATGTTTTCTCTGCTTATCCTTTCCTTTATAGGCTATGGTATTTGAACTCAGACCCTCAAATGGGTTTTCTGTACATACTCAAATTGCAATGAGGAGAGGTCTACCTAAAGCCAGCACCAAGACTTGGGTGAACAGGTCTCCCTTGATCACAGTCAGCATCCCATCTCAGACCTGCTACTAGAGGACAGGCAGACAAGCACGATGTTCAGTAGGTAGCTGTGTAGTCGGCTCTACCAGGCTGTGGTGGGATCCTGTACCTCCCCAGGGAGCAGTACTGTACATTCTGAACTGACGGGACACTTAAATAGGGATCTACAGGTCTCCTTCTGTCCACAGGGCAATGCTAGATACAAAGTACCAGCAACATACCTCCCGCCATACCTCCCTCCAGGGCTGCCCTGGAGTTAGCTGTAGAATGGCTATAAAACAATGGCTAATGCCAAACCAAGAGGGACAGCCAACCAGTTTCCTAATTATCATAAATCTTCTAAAATTCAAAGCCAAGGACAAACAAGAGATGGGAAAATATTTCTTCTGGCTCTCTTTCAGACAGGCAGGATTTGGCCACTCTGAAAAGCCCACTGACTACCCTTACCAATCCAGGCCCACCGTTCTTTATAGTTAGTGGAAAGTCCTTGCCAATTTTGACAACAGATTGCCTGTTTCCTTCATTTTTCTAAATATGTTTTTGCCTTTTTCTGTCTTCATTCGGGTTTTAGTGGAAGGACTGCTTGATAGTTACAGGGTGAAACCCAAGGCCATGCTGTAAGCACGCTTTGCAATGCGCGCAGTGCCCTTGTCATCTAGAGATTAATAAGAGAGCATTTCTATGGCCTCCTAATCTGAATGTGTCACCACATGCTGGGTGATTTATTTTAATCTGCTGCCACTGGTCTCCTATAACAAACTCATTTGGACTGTCCTAAGCTCTGTAGCACAGTCTTTTTTTTTTTTTTTTTTTTTTTTTTTTTGCGGTACGTGGGCCTCTCACTGTTGTGGCCTCTCCTGTTGCGAAGCACAGGCTCCGGACGCGCAGGCTCAGCGGCCATAGCTCACAGGCCCAGCCACTCCGCGGCATGTGGGATCCTCCCGGACCGGGGCACGAACCCATGTCCCCTGCATCAGCAGGGGGACTCTCAACCACTGCGCCACCAGGGAAGCCCTGTAGCACAGTCTTTACAAGAAGCTCAATGAGCCATAAGTCCACCAACCTCAGCATTCAATTCCTAAGAGACAACGTTCCCACATGGCAAGTCCAGACACTGACAACAATGTTGGGAGCTGAGGTGCCCCAGTACCTCCTCAGGACATTCAGAGGAGTCACATGTTCTCTCTTTTTATGGTACTGCTCTGCCCTATCTTTTAGAGACAGGATAGCCCCTTCACCTCCTACCTCCCTCACCTTCTTGTCCTTTTCACCCATATTTATTGCACGTCCTTTCTGAGCCAGGCTCACATCACTTCTGCTCTGATCCTGGCACACCTGATCCAACCATCCACTGCACAAGACTGGCTCGTACTGAGTGGCCCTTGGGCCATCCTGTTGTGAGAGGATGCCTCCCTCCACGAGGTGTATGGTCAGTTTCTTTGTCTGATATGATTCCAGTTACTGCATCCCTGGAAACCAGACCCATCACACTGATTTTCTGCTCTAGAAGCCTGTAAGGGCAGACCAACATAAAGTCACCAGCCCAGCAAGCAATCTTCCAGGGCAAATTCTGCCACCATAGAGTCCTGATCACTTGTAGCAGGATCCTGACCTGTGGGGACCACACTGTGTCATCAATCAGTACAGTGGTCTGAGATTAGCTCTGGATAAGCCTTTGATTTGAAATCATACCTGCCTACACATGCCCAGCAGGAGCTTTGGACAGGGCACCAGCAGCTACATAAGCCCACCAGTTGTGGCCCTGATCCCATCACAGGTCAACTCACTCCCTGCCTGGATGCTGCATGAGAGAAGATGAAAGTCCAGCCAGGGAAATACAGAGGTCAGTCAGCTGCTATTGCCATGACCAACTTGTTTCCCAACTCTGGGAATAACACCAATTAGTTTTCTTTCTGGAATGTCCCCTTTCAGGGCCACTTACCCTGCTCAGCATTAGAAAAAACCCACACTCGCTGTCACGCCCAACAGTGGGCCTCTCTTGCTTTGAGAAGTCTTCAAGGAATCTTAGATCATAGACTGCACTTCCAGAAGATCCATTTCAATGCTGCCCAATTTCAGTCAATCACCTTCACAACTATGCTGCCACGGCAAGCTAACCTCAGATTTCTAGAGTTCCTGCCACAGCATGAAAGAGCCATTTTATGACAACTGTGGTTCCCAAACTGACCGCTTTCCTCTTGCAGCCCATGAGTTCCACTTTCAGGACACGAGTGAAAACTGACATTTGAGCCACTGCTCTCTCATTGCTTCCCATCCTAGCTCAGAATGATGGAAGCTCCACTCCAGATGAGCATGACAAAAGAAGCAGAGGTCCTCTTCCCCTCAGCTGCCAATCAAAGGATATGGTGCTTTACCAGGAGGGGTAGGCCACCAGCATTTCTCATCTCCTCCAGTCCAAACTGAAGACTCTAATTTCCTGATGAGTGCATCTAAAAGGTTAAGATTCCATTCCGTCACCCAGCCCCCCCTCATAAGAAGGAGGCTCTAACCCAGGAAAATACTGGGGGCACCAATCACCCTCATATCAGCTTGCTCACAGGGCAGATATTCTATGTCAGGAGAGGCAAGCTGAGAAGACCAGAGACTACCAACTCTGCCTATTGTCAAGAGTAGTGGCTTAGAGATTTTCCCCAAAGACAGAGGTAGTCCATAAAATCAAAGAGCTTCTATGCTCCCCCCGAAAAGTACTGGCATTATTTGAAATAAAGTTCAAGCCTACAGGCGCTCTTGAAAACAATAAGGATTTTAGTGATAAGCAAATATGAGGCTGGCAGCCCCTCTTAATAAAAAGCAATATGTTAAATGATAGGTCAGGTAGCTCATCAGAGAAAACAGGAAAAGACAGCCCTCCTGGGGTTAGAACAGACCTCAGAGACGTGCCACAAAAATGACCCCTTTACTGAATTTAGTTGGATCAAATGGCAGAGCCATGTATGTCTCAGGCACTGTTGAAAACAACAGAGCAATCAGTCAGCAATTAATGAAGCACACCAGCTGGATGTGATACCAAAAAAGGCAGACAGCTTAATAGAGAGATTAGGGAAAGAGACAAAGAGAACCCCGATTAAACCACTTTCATGTAGGGTGACTATACATATGCCCCTGGCTGTTCCCTCTGAGAGTGGCACTAAAGGAAAAAAGACATCACCAAAATAGTCTGAATCACTAAACAAATAAACAAGCAAACAACAACAAAAGAAGACCTGAAGAAGTGATAAGGAACCAGTATCCAGGTTCCTGCAATTATTATAAAATGTCCAATTTTCAACAAAAACTATGAGACACAAAAAAAGAAAGAGGAAAGCGTGACCCACATGGAAGGAAAAAAAGCAGGCACAGAAACTGACTGTGAGAGAGCCCAGATGACAGATTTAACAGGCAAAGACTTAAAAACATCCACAAAAAAAAATGTTCAAAGAACTAAAAGAAACTATGCTTAAAGATGTAAAGAAAGCTTCAATGACAATGTCTCATCAAATAGAGAATATCAATAAAGAGACAAATTACTTTTTTCAAAGAAGTAAACTGAAATTCTGAATTTGAAAAGTACAATAACAAAAATGAAAATTTCACTAGAGGAGCTAAAACTATATTTAAACTAGTAGAAGAAAGACTGAGCAAATATAAGGATATACTGATAGAGATTATACAATCTGAAGAAAAGCAGAAAATGACCAGAGCCTCAGAGAAATGTGAGACACCATTAAGCACACCAACATAATGCAATGGGAAGGAGAGGAGGAAGAGAAAGGAATAGAAAACAATTTGAAGAAATAATGCCTGAAAACTTGCTAAGTATGATGAAAAACAAGATTCATCCAAGACACTCAACAAAATCCAAGTAGAATAAATACAAAGAGATCCACACCCAGACATATGGGAAAAATGATGAAAGTCAAAGAAAAAGAGAAAATCTTGAAAGCAGTAAGAGAAAAATGTCTCATCATGTACAAGGTGCCAATAAGATTAGCAACTGACTTCTCATCAGAAACAATAAGGCCAGAGACAGTTGGATGACATATTCAAGGTGCTGAAAGAACTGTCAACCAATAATCTTATATTCAGCAAAACTATCCTTCAAAAACAAAGGTGAAATAAAGATATTCTATGATAAGCAATAACAGAGAATTTGTTCCTAGCAGACATTCCACGCAAGAAATACTAAAGGAAGTTGTTCACACTAAAAGAAAGTACCCCAAATGACAATTCAAATCCACAAACACATGAAAAATTATAGAGCTGAATATGTAATTAAAAGAAACAGTATAATTGCGTATTTCTTCCCCTTTTCTCTTACCTGATTTTAAAAGAAATTGTATAAAGCATTATTTACATAGCTGTATTATCAGGCCTCTCACATAGAGAAAGATAATGTGTTTGACAAAAAAAGCACAAAAGAGATGGGTGTTACCAAAGTTGTCTTGGGGTAGGAAAATGATAACAGATGATAACTCAAATCCACAGGAAGAAATGAAGAGAGCAAGAAATGATGAAAAGGCTGATATAACAAACTCTATAGACTTGCTCAATTTTTCCTTTCTCCGCTTCTTTAATACACAGAAAATTATATAAATTAAGAAAAATTATACTAACAACAATTCATTGTTGGGTTTGTGATACGTATATAATATATAAATATAAAATATTTATTATGATATATATTTATAAACAATAATAGTTCACAAAAGGGGAAAGAGAATAGAGCAATATAGGGGTAATGTTTCTATATCTCACTGGAATTAAGTTAGTAAATCTGATGTAGATTCTGAGAAGTTAAGATATAATATGGCGGAGAGAGACCTTCAAGATGGTGGAAGTGGAAGACGTGGAGATCACCTTCCTCCCCACAAATACATCAGAAATACATCTACATGTGGAACAACTCCTACAGAACACATACTGAATACTGGCAGAAGACCTCAGAGTTCCCAAAAGGCAAGAAACTCTCCATGTATTTGGGTAGGGCAAAACAAAAAAGAAAAAACAGAGACAAAAGAATAGGGACGGGACCTGCACCTTGGGGAGGGAGCTGTGAAGGAGGAAAAGATTCCACAAACTAGGAAGCCACTTCACTGACAGAGACGGGGGTGGACAGGGAAGAAGCATCAGAGCCATGGAGGAGAGCACAAGCAACAGGGGTGCAGAAGGCAAAGCGGAGGTATTCCCACACAGAGGATCGGTGCCGACCAGCAGTCACCAGCCCGAGAGGCTTGTCTGCTCACCCACCAGGACAGGTGGGGGCTGGGAGCTGAGGCTCAGGCTTCGGAGGTCAGATCCCAGGGAGAGGACTGGGGATGGCTGCGTGAACACAGCCTGAAGGGGGCTAGTGTGCCACAGCTAGCCGGGAGGGAGTCTGGAAAAAGTCTGGAACTGCCTAAGAGGCAAGAGACCACTGTTTCGGGGTGTGAGAGGAGAGGGGATTCAGAGCACTAGCTAAACGAGCTCCAGAGACGGGCGCGAGCTGCGGTTATCAGCATGGACCCCAGAGACGGGCATGAAACACTAAGGCTGCTGCTGCAGCCACCAAGAAGCCTGTATGCAAGCACAGGTCACACCTTCCCACCTGGGAGCCTGTGCAGCCCGCCACTGCCAGGGACAACTGATCGAGGGACAACTTTCCCAGGAGAATACATGGCCCTCCTCACACTGTTGCAACATCATGCTGGCCTCTGCCACCGCAGGCTTGCCCTGCATTCCGTACCCCTCCCTCCCCCTGGCCTGAGTGAGCCAGAGACCCCTAATCTGCTGCTAGCTTAACCCTGTCCTGTCTGAGCAAAGAACAGACACTCTCAGGCAACCTACATGCAGAGGAGGGGCCAAATACAAAGCTGAACCCTAGGAACTGTGCGAACAAAGAAGAGAAAGGGGAATTTCTCCCAACAGGCTCAGGAGGAGCAGATTAAATCTCCACAATCAACTTGATGTACCCTGCATCTGTGGAATACCTGAACAGACAATGACTCATCCCAATATGGAAGCGGTGGACTTTGGGAGCAACGATATATTTTTTTTTCCTTTTTTTCCTTTTTGTGAGTGTGCATGTGTGTATGCTTCTTTGTGTGATTTTGCCTGTATAGCTTTGCTTTTACCATCTGTCCTAGGGTTCTATCTGTCTGTTTTTTGTTTGTTTGTTTTAGTACAGTTTTCAGCATTTGTTATCATTAGTGGATTTATTTTTTGGTTTGGTTGCTCTCTTCCTTCTTTCTTTCTTTTTTTTCTTTTCTTTATTACATTTAAAATTTTTATTTTTAATAATTATTTTTATTTTTTATTTTAATAACTTTATTTTATTTTTTCTTTCTTTCTTTTTTTTTTCCTCCCTTTTCTTCCAAGCCTCGTGGCTGACAAGGTCTTGGTGCTCCAGCCAGGTGTCAGGCCTGTACCTCTGAGGTGGGAGAGCCGAGTTCAGGAAGTTGGTCAACCAAAGACCTCCCAGCTCCACATAATATCAAATGGTGAAAGCTCTCCAACAGATCTCCATCTCAACACTAACACCCATCTCCACTCAATGACCAGCAAGCTACAGTGCTGGATACCCTATGCCAAACAACCAGCAAGACAGGAACACAACACCACCCATTAGGGGAGAGGCTGCCTAAAATCATACTAAAGTAACGGACAACCCAAAACACACCACCGGACATGGTCCTGCCCACAAGAAAGACAAGATCCAGCCTCATCCACCAGAACACAGGCACTAGTCCCCTCCACCAGAAAGCCTACACAACCCACTGAAACAACCTTAGACACTGGGGGCAGACACCAAAAACAAAGGGAACTACGAGCCTGCAGCCTGTGAAAAGGAGACCCCAAACACAGTAAGTTAAGCAAAATGAGAACACAGAGAAACACAGCAGATGAAGGAGCAAGGTAAAAACCCACCAGACCAAACAAATGAAGAAGAAATAGGCAGTCTACCCGAAAAAGAATTCAGAGTAATGATAGTAAAGATGATCCAAAATCGTGGTAATAGAATGCAGAAAATACGAGAAACGTTTCACCAGGACATAGAAGAACTAAAGAGTAAATAAACAACGATGAACAACACAATAAATGAAATTAAAAATTCTCTAGAAGGAATCAATAGCATAATAATGGAGGCAGAAGAACGGATAAGTGACCTGGAAGATAAAACACTGGGAAAAAGTACTGCTGAGCAGAATAAAGAAAAAAGAATGAAAAGAATTGAGGGCAGTCTCAGAGACCTCTGAGACAACATTAAATGCACCAAAATTCGATTATACGGGTCCCAGAAGAAGAAGAAAAAAGAAAGGGACGGAGAAAATATTTGAAGAGATTACAGTTGAAAACTTCCTTAATATGGGAAAGGAAATAGTCAAGTCCAGGAAGCACAGAGAGTCCCATACAGGATAAATCCAAGGAGAAACACGCCAAGAAACAAATTAATCAAACTATCCAAAATTATATAGAAAGAAAAAATATTAAAAGCAGCAAGGGAAAAACAACAAATAACATACAAGGAAATCCCCATAAGGTTAACAGCTGATGCTTCAGCAAAAACTCTGCAAGCCAGAAGGGAGTGGCAGGACATATTTAAAGTGATGAAAAGGAAAAACCTACAACCAAGATTACTCTATCCAGCAAGGATCTCATTCAGATTTGATGGAGAAATTAAAACCTTTACAGATAAGCAAAAGCTAAGAGAATTCAGCACCACCAAACTAGCTTTACAACAAATGCAAAAGGAACTACTCTAGGCAGGAAATACAAGACAAGTAAAAGACCTAAAATAACAAACCCAAAACAATTAAGAAAATGGTAATAGGAACATACATATCAATAATTAACTTAAATGTAATTGGATTAAATGCTCTACCAAAAGACACAGACTGCGTGAATGGATAACACAAACAAGACCCGTATATATGCTGTCTACAAGAGACCCACTTCAGACCTAGGGACACATACAGACTGAAGGTGAGGGGATGGAAAAAGATATCCCATGCAAATGGAAATCAAAAGAAAGCTGGAGTAGCAATTCTCATATCAGACAAAATAGACTTTACAATAAAGACTATTACAAGAGACAAGGACACTACATAATAATCAAGGGATCAATCCAAGAAGAAGATATAACAATTGTAAATATTTATGCACCCAACAAAGGAGCACCTCAATACATAAGGCAAATGTTAACAGCTATAAAAAAGGGAAGTTGAAAGTAACACAATCATAGTAGGGGACTTTAACACCCCACTTTCACCAATGGACAGATCATCCAAAAAGAAAATAAATAAGGGAACACAAACTTTAAATGTTACATTAAACAAGATGGACGTACTAGATATTTATAGGACATTCCATCCGAAAACAACAGAATACACTTTCTTCTCAAGTGCTTATGGAACATTCTCCAGAATAGACCATATCTTGGGGCACAAATCAAGCCTTGGTAAATTTAAGAAACTTGAAATCGTATGGAGCATCTTTTCTGACCACAACGCTGAGACTAGATATCAATTACAGGGAAAAATCTGTAAAAAATACAAACACATGGAGGCTAAACAATACACTACTAAATAACCAAGAGATCACTGAAAAAATCAAAGAGGAAAGAAAAAAATACCTGGAAACAAATAACAATGAAAACACGATGACCCAAAACCTACGGCATGCGGCAAAAGCAGTTCTAAGAGGAAGGTTTACAGCAATACAATCCTAACTCAAGAAACAAGAAACATCCCAAATAAACAATCTAACCTTACACCTAAAGCCAATAGAGAAAAAAGAAAAAAAAACCCCACAAAGTTAGCAGAAGGAAAGAAATCATAAAGATCAGATCAGAAATAAATGAAAAAGAAATGAAGGAAACAGTACCAAAGACCAATAAACTAAAAGCTGATTCTTTGAAAAGATAAATAAAATTGATAAACCATTAGCCAGACTCATCAAGAAAAAATGGGAGAAGACTCAAATCAACAGATTAGAAATGAAAAAGGAGAAATAACAACTGACACTGCAGAAATACAAAGCATCATGAGAAACTACTACAAGCAACTATATGCCAATAAAATGGACAACCTGGAAGAAATGGAAAAATTCTTCGAAAAGCTCAACCTTCCGAGACTGAACCAGGAAGAAATAGAAAATATAAACAGACCAATCACAAGCACTGAAATTGAGACTGGGATTAAAAATCTTCCAACAAACAAAAGCCCAGGACCAGATGACTTCACAGGCGAATTCTATCAAATATTTAGAGAAGGGCTAGCACCTATCCTTCTCAAACTCTCCCAAAATATAGCAGAAGGAGGGACACTTCCAAACTCATTCCACGAGGCCACCATAACCCTGATACCAAAACCAGACAAAGATGTCACAAAGAAAGAAAACTACAGGCCAATATCACTGATGAACATAGATTCAAAACTCCTCATCAAAATACTAGCAAACAGAAACCAACAGCACATGAAAAGGATCATACACCATGAACAAGTGGGGCTTATCCCAGGAATGAAAGGATTCTTCATTATAGGCAAATCAATCAATGTGATACACCATATTAACAAATTGAAGGAGAAAAGCCATATGATCATCTCAACAAATGCAGAAAAAGCTTTCAACAAAATTCAACACTCATTTATGAAAAAATCCCTACAGAAAGTAGGCATAGAGGGAATTTACCTCAACATAATAAAGGCCATATATGACAAACCCACAGCCAACATCATCCTCAATGGTGAAAAACTGAAACCATTCCCAACGAGATCAGGAACAAGACAATGTTGCCCACTCTCACCACTCTTATTCAACATAGTTTTGGAAGTTTTAGCCACAGCAATCAGAGAAGAAAAAGAAATAAAAGGAATCCACATGGAAAAGAAGAAGTAAAACTGTCACTGTTTGCAGATGACATGACACTATACAGAGAGAATCCCAAAGATGCTACCAGAAAACTACTAGAGCTAATCAATGAATTTGGTAAAGTAGCAGGATACAAAATTAATGCACAGAAATCTCTGCATTCCTATACACTAATGATGAAAAATCTGAAAAAAAAATTAGGGGAACACTCCCATTTACCATTGCAACAAAAAGAATAGAATGCCTAGGAATAAACCTACCTAAGGAGACAAAAGACCTGTATGAAGAAAACTATAAGACACTGATGAAAGAAATTAAACATGATACAGATGGAGTGATATATGATGTTCTTGGATTGGAAGAATCAACATTGTGAAAATAACTATACTACCCAAAGCAATCTACAGATTCAATGTAATCCTTACCAAACTACCACTGGCATTTTTCACAGAACTAGAACAAAAAATTTCCCAGTTTCCATGGAAACACAAAAGACGCTGAATAGCCAAAGCAATCTTGATAAATAAAAATGAGGCTGGAGGATCAGGCTAGCTGACTTCAGACTATACTACAATGCTACAGTAATCAAGACAGTATGGTACTGGCACAAAAACAGAAATATAGATCAACGGAACAGGATAGAAAGCCCAGAGATAAACCCACATACATATGGTCATCTTATCTTTGATAAAGGAGGCAAGAATATACAGTGGAGAAAAGACAGCCTCTTCAATAAGTCGTGCTGGGAAAACTGGACAGCTACATGTAAAAGAATCAAATTAGAACACTCCTTAATACCATACACAAAAATAAACTCAAAATGGATTAAAGACCTAAATGTAAGGCCAGACACTATCAAACTCTTAGAGGAAAACATAGGCAGAACACTCTATGACATAAATCACAGCAAGATCCTTTTTGACCCACCTCTTAGAGAAATGGACATAAAAACAAAAATAAACAAATGGGACCTAACGAAACTTCAAAGCTTTTGCACAGCAAAGGAAACCATAAACAAGACAAAAAGATAGCCCTCAGAATAGGAGAAAATATTTGCACATGAAGCAACTGACATAGGATTAAACTCCAAAATTGACAAGCAGCTCATGCAGCTCAATATCAAAAAGCAAACAACCCAATCCAAAAATGGGCAGAAGACCTAAATAGACATTTCTCCAAAGAAGATATACAGATTGCCAACAAACACATGAACAAATGCTCAACATCACCAACCCTTAGGGAAATGCAAATCAAAACTACAATGAGGTATCACTTCACACCAGTCAGAATGGCCATCATCAAAAAATCTGCAAACAATAAATGCTGGAGAGGGTGTGGAGAAAAGGGAACCCTCTTGCACCGTTGGTGGAAATGTGAATTGATACAGCCACTATGGAGCACAGTATGGACGTTCCTTTAAAAAAATAAAAATAAAACTACCATATGACCCAGAAATCCCACTACTAGGCATATACTCTGAGAAAACCAGAATTCAAATAGAGTCATGTACCAAAATGTTCACCGCAGCTTTATTTATAATAGCCAGGATATGGAAGCAACCTAAGTGCCCATCGACAGATGAATGGATAAAGAAGATGTGGCACATATATACAATGGAATATTACTCAGCCATAAAAAGAGACAAAATTGAGTTATTTGTAGTGAGGTGGATGGACCCAGACTCTGTCATACAGAGTGAAATAAGTCAGAAAGAGAAAAACAAATACCATATGCTAACACATATATATGGAATTAAAAAAAAATGGTTATGAAGAACCTAGGGCCAGGACAGGAATAAAGATGCATACATAGAGAATGGGCTTGAGGACACAGGGAGGGGGAAGCATAAGCTGGGACGAAGTGAGAGAGTGGCATAGACTTATATATACTACCAAATGTAAAATAGATAGCTAGTGGGAAGCAGCCGCATAGCACAGGGGGATCTGCTCAGTACATTGTGACCACCTAGAGGGGTGGGCTAGGGAGGGTGGGAGGGAGATGGAAGAGGGACGAGATATGGGTACATATATGTATATGTATAATTGATTCACTTTCTTATAAAGCAGAAACTAATACACCATTTTAAAGCAATTATTCTCCAATAAAGATGTTAAAAAAAAAGATACAATATGGTAATTCCTATAACAACCATTAAAAGAACATTTCAAAAACATATAGTAACATAATAATTAAAAGCATTAAAATGTTACCCTATTTTTTAATTTAATATTCATTAAATTAAAAAATAAAGCAGAAAAGGAGTTATAGAGAAATAAAAAAGGTAACAAACGCATAGAAAACAAAAGCTTAAATGGCAGACATAAATGCAGCTATGTCAATAATAATATTAGATGTGAGTGGATTAACCAACTGAGATTGGTAGAATAGATTTTAAAATTCCAACTATATGCTGTAGACACCGTACCCACATTACATTCAATGATACAAATAGGTTGAAAGTAAATGAATGGAAAAGACATATTCAAACAGCAACCATAAGAAAGCTGGAGTCGCTGTATTAATATCAGACAACTTAGACAATAAAACACAAAGTGTTATTGGCGATAAAGTGGATGCTATTAATGATAAGAGTCAATTCATCAGGGACATGAAACAATTATAAACTTATGTGCACCTGACAGGACCCCATAATATATGAAGTAAAAACAAACAAAAAAAATTAAAGAAAGAAATAGATAATTCAACAAAATACTTAGAGACTTTAAATCAATAACTTAACCTTTTACCTCAAGACATTAGAAAAAAGAAGGGCAATCAAAATCCAAAGAAGAAGAGGAAGAAAATAAAAATTAGAGAAAAAAATTATTGAAACAATAGAAAAATAAGAGAAAATCAACTAAACCAAAAGTTGCTTCCTTAAAAAATCAACAAAATTAACAACATTTAGCTACAATGACCAAGGGAGAAAAAAAATAAAAGACTCACATGTGAAAGAGGGAATATTACCACTTATCTTACAGAAATACAAAAGATTATAAAGGAATACTGTGAACAACGTATGTCAACAAATTAGATAACATAGATGCAATGAACAAATTCCTAGAAAGACAGAAACTACAAAAACTTACTGAAGAAAAAAATACACTCTGAATGGACCTATTTTAAGTGAAGAGTTTGAATCAGTAATTTTAAAACCACTCACAAAGAAAAGCCAGGCAAAGATGGCTTAGCAGTAAATCCTACCAAACATTTAAACAGGAATTAATACCAATTCTTCACAAATTCTGTCAAAAAATTAGAAGAGCAGGGAATACTTCAAAACTCATCTTATGAGGTCAGTATTACTCTCATATCAAAACCAGACAAAGACATCACAAGAAAAAAAAAACGCTACAGACCATTATCTCTAACAAATATAAATGCAAATATCCTCAAAAAAATACTAGCAAACTGAACCCAGCAAGATATAAAAAGGAATATATACTATGACAAATGGTATATATAATGGTAATGGGATTTTTCACATGAGTGCAAAATTGATTTGACATCCAAAATTCAAAAAATGTAATACCAGTCTAATACCAGTAAAGGACAAAAACCACATGATCATCTCAACAGATACAGAAAAACCATTTGAAAAAAATGAACACCCATTCATGATTTTAAAAAAAACAAAAAAGACAAATACTCAACAAACTAGAAATAAAGAAAATGTCCTCAACCTGAAAAAGAGTATCTACAAAAAACACACAACTAACATCATCCTCAATGGTGAAAGACTGAATCCTTTCCTCCTAAGACCAGGAACAAGAGAAGGATATCGTTTCTTGCCATTTCTATTCAACATTGCATTGAAGGCTCTATCCAGGGCAATTAGGCAAGAAAAAGAAATAAAAGGCATCCAGACTGAAAAGGAAGAAGTAAACCATCTCCATTCACAGATGGCACAACCTAGTATATAGACACTGCTAAGGAATCCACTACAACTATTTGAATTAATGAGTTCAGCAAGACTGAAGGATGCAAGATCAATAAACAAAACTCTGTTGTATTTCTATAGTAGCAGTGAACAAACCAGAAATGTAATTGAGAAACAACTTTTTACATTAGCCTCAAAAAGAATAAAGTGCTTAGGAATAAATTTTAAAAAAGAAGTGAAAATCTTATTCTTTGAAAGAAGTTAAATACCTAAATGCACATGTTTATGAATCAGCAGACTTAATGCTGTTAGGATGGCAATACTTCCCAAACTGATCTACAGATTTAATGCAATCCCTATCAAAATGCCACCTGGTTTCTCTACAGAAATTGAAAAGCTGATCCTAAAATTCATATGGAAATTCAAGGGACCCAGAATAACAACAACAGCAAAAAAAAAAAAAAAAATTGAATGACTCACACTTCCCAATTTCAAGTCTTACTATATACCTAACGTGATCAAGACCATGTGGTACTGGCATAAGGATAGTCATATAGATCAGTGGAAGAGAACTGTTGAGTCCAGGAATAAACCTATACATTTTGGGGCAATTAATTTTGACAAGAGTGCCATACCACTCAATGGGGAAAGAATAGTCTTTTCAAGAAGTGGTGCTGGGACACCTGGATATCAACATGCAAAAGAATGAAGTTGGACTCCTTCCTCACACCATATATAAAAAATAACTGAGAAACCCTAATTGTGAAAGCTAAACTACCAAACATAAATGTAAATCTTTGTGACCTTGGATTTGGTAATGGTTTCTTATATATGATACCAAAAGCACAAACAAATCAAAGAAAAACTAGATAGATTAGACTTCATCAAAATTAAATTTGGGAGCTTCAAAGGATATCATCAAGAATGTAAAAAGTAAGTACAGAATAGAAAATTTTTATAAATCACATACAGTCACTTTTCATTATTTACGTATTCCATGTTTGCAAATTCACCTATTTGCTTAAATGTGTAAGAAAACCCAAAATCAATACTCATAAAACTTTCACAGTCATTCACTGACATCTGCAGAGTGGCAAAAAAATCTGAGTCACCCAACATGCACATTACCAACTGAGGTCAAACAGCAATGCTCTGCCTTCTGATTTTGCTATTTCAAATGGCTCCTAAGGGTAGAGCTGAAGAGCTATCTAGCATTATTAAGTGCAAGAAGACTTAGCACATCTATGATGTGCTTTACAGATAAACTTCATTCAGACACGAGCTATAGTGTTGTTGCCCATTAGTTCGATGTTAATGAATGAACAATGTATATTAAGTAAGGTATCTTTAAACAGAAACATACCTAAGACAAAGTTATGTATGGATTGGTTGATGAAAATGTGACCAGAAGCTCTCAGGAACCTAACCCTGTATTTCCCCCAGGAGCAATGGTTCAGTATCTGGTAATTCAATGTTCACAGAAACTTTACAGAACTTAACTACCACAAATAATGATAATTAACAGTATCTAATAAGAGGCTTGTATCTAGAATACATAAAGAACTCCTACAACTCAACAATAATAAGACAACCCAATTTTAGAATGTTGCAAAGGATCTGAATAGACAGTTCTTCAAAGAACATATGCAAATAGCCAATAAGCACATAAAAAGATGCTCAACATTGTTACACAGCAGGAAAATGCAATTCAAAACCACAATGAGATACCATTTCATACCCACTAGATTGGCTCTAATCAAAAAGATGGACAATAGCAAGTGTCAGTGAGTGAAAAAATTAGAACCCTCATACATTCCAGGGGGAATGTAAAATGGTGAAGCCACTTTGGAAAACAGTCTGGCAATTCCTCAAAAATTTAAATGCAGAGTTACCATGTGACCCAGCATTTCCACTCCTATGCATATACCCAAGATAAATAAAAATATATGCCCACACAAAAACTTGTACATGAATGTTCATAGCATCATTATTCATAATAGCCTTAAAGTTTAAGCAACTCAAATGTCCATCAATTGATGAATGGATAAACAAAATGTGGTATATCCATACAATGGAATATTATTCGGCAATAGAAATAAAGTACTGATACATATTACAACATGGATAAACCTTGAAAACATCATAAGTGAAAGAAGCCTGTCTCAAAGGACCACATATTGTATGATTCCATTTATATGAAATATCCAGAACAGGCAAATCCATAAAGACAGAAAGTAGATTGATTTCCTAGGGCTGAGGGGTTTGGGGATAATGGGGAGTGATAGTTAATGGATACAGAGTTTCTTTTTGGAATGATGAAAATGTTCTAAAATTAGTTATGGTTATGGTTTCACAACTCTGTGATATATGAAATTGTACACTTTAAGTAGGTAAACTATATGGTACATAAGCTGTATTTTAAAAGCCCTTATAAAAAAATCTACCAAAATAAAAGGAAAAAAAAACTGTATGAGCTCAAAAAAATATTTGCCAAACATTTATCTGATAAATGACTTGTAGGCAGAGTATCCAAAGAACTCCCAAATCTCAACAATGAGAAAAAAATGGGCAAAATATTTATGCAGACACATTGCTAAAGAAGAAATATGTTACAATCACATGAGATACTGCTACAAACCTATGAGAATGGCTGAACCTAAGAAGACTGACTATCCCAAGTGTTGAAAAGATGTGGAGAACTGGAATTCTCATAAAGCACTGATGGGAATATAACATGGTATGACTACTCTGGAACTTGGTTTGGTAGTTTCTTAAAATGGTGAACATACACCTACTTTATGATCCAGCCATTCCTCAACTACATATTTATCCAGGAATTATTTTAAGTCTGTAAAAAGACTCAAATATTCGTAGTAGCTTTACTTGTTATAGCCAATAACTGGAAACAACCCAAATGTTAATCAACAGGTGAGCAGATAAACAAACTGGACCATTCATGTGATGGAATACTACTCAGCAACAAGAAGGAATAAACTGTGGATACACACAAGAACTAGCAGTTGGTAGTTCTACCTCCAAGTCATTCACCCCCAGTGCCAGACATGTGAGTGAAGGAGTTTCCAGATCACTCCAGTCCCCAGACCTCAGGTCTTCCCAGGTGAGGCTGAGACACCGGAGCAGAGACAAGTTAGTTCCTCCATGCTCTGTCTGAATTCCTGACCCACAGAGCATATTAAAATGGCAGTTTGAAGCCACTAAGCTTTGGGGGTAATTCGTTACATAGCAATAGTAACTGATCCTGGAGTAAATGTAGTAATTTGCTGGTTTTCTCCCATGCTGAGCTAGGTAGAAACTCATATGTCCTACCACATTTCCGAAGTCCAAAACACCTACCCACACTACCTGAGCCAACCTGGGTTTATGCACCTGAGCCTCCTACAAGAGCACAGGCCCTTTTTAAGCATCACTCTTAGAACAGCCTCTCACCTAAGCATAGCCCCCAGCTTGAACATGACTTCTTTCCTCCACTGCCCTCAGGAGAATGGAGAAGGCAGCTAAGAGAGGACAGAGTCAGGGACTGAGCAGCACTTCACAGACACCCCTGGGTAAAGGCCAGCTCGGGAGTTTGCTCAGGAGAAAAAGGCAGAGATTGACACATTGATCTATGCCACCTTAGGGGGCATCTGTAGCTTTGCCCCATCATGACAATAGAATGCCTCCTTGCCCCTTGGAGCCACACAAAATCGATGGGGCTTCTATCAGCAGCCCCACCCAACTACCACATGCTGACCACGTTATGTGGACAGAAGAGAGAATGCCACTCTTCAGACAGTGACTGGGTCCAGGGATGGGCATGTGACCCAAGCAGGACCCTGCAAATCATTTTATGAAGTCTGATGTGACTGAGTTCCTGGACACTAAGAACTGCATAAGCTGCAGGGGACAGGAGCCACTTTTCCTATTGTCAGAGACCTGCCTGAGAATGAAACCAAGATAGAGGGAAACAGAGGCAAGTGATGGCAGGAGAAAGCAACAAAGTTCCAGCTACATTACTAAAAAAATCC
This sequence comes from Mesoplodon densirostris, assembly GCF_025265405.1. Lineage (NCBI taxonomy): Eukaryota > Metazoa > Chordata > Mammalia > Artiodactyla > Ziphiidae > Mesoplodon > Mesoplodon densirostris. Next base: position 108,963,814 of record NC_082664.1, read on the forward strand.
TGGGTCCAGTCATGACTGAAGCTCATATTACCTGATACACTTTTCACATGAGACAATAATTTTTTTTTCTACCAGTTAAACCTGGCATCCAGCCGTGCACACCTGCTGTGGTCACACTTGAGTAATAATCTTGACCATACATAAGAATGCCCTGCTAACAGGGCCCAATAACCATAGATCTGACCTAGATAAACAATTATGAGTCACCAATTATTATGAAAAATACAGAAGCAACCAACAAGCACATTATGAGCAACTGGTCCACATCCTGCCAAGAACTTCTCCCCTTTACAGAAGGATTCACTCCAGATTTCCTTAAAATGATAAGTTCATGTACTTAATTTAAAATGTGGTTCACTTTGCAAAAATCTCACTTTTTAAACAACTTTTCAGTGACATGTATTACCAAAAACATTACACCCTGGAAGAGAACAACCTTACTTTTTTCTCCACATACACAGACAATTCACACACACACACACACACGTACACACACCCCACAAAATGTTTTATAGTGGAGCTTTGTCAAAAAGTTATTTTAAAACATTTTATTTTATCTGGCAGCCAGAAATGATGTTCAGTTGTCTGGAACATAGGCTGTAACAGGCTGCTTGTCACAGACAACTGGAAGGGAAAAAAGCAGAAGATGACAGTTGTAAATCTCAGACTCCCCAGAGACAAAGCAAGTGGCCAAATGCCATCATTCAATGCTGCTCAAAGTCTCAGCCTCCTAAAGAAAGTGCCTGCATCATTCACACTGGCGGTAAGTAAATCCGCATTATATTCTTTCTGCAACTTGAACAGTTTCCTTCTTTTCTTGCTATTGCTAAATGCTTTCCCTTTTTAGGTAGTTACTGGTGTATCAGAACTCCAAGTAACTACTCTTTAATATGGTTGAAACTGGGGAGATTGGGATTGACATATATATACTAATATGTATAAAATGGATAACTAATAAGAACCTGCTGTATAAAAAAATAAATAAAATAAAATTCAAAAAAAAATATGGTTGAAACCGAAATATTTTCAAGAAGTCTGTATTGTCAGCAATGGAATCATGAAGAAAAAAAAAGTCCTGGGAAAGGAAAACAGAACCCTGGCTTAGCTACCCAGCTCTGCACTGCTTCCCCTCCCAGCTGACTTCCTCCACTGGATGATCCAGAATGGAGTCCCCACTGCAGCCGAACAGGGCAGCAGGAAACATCACCCTTGGGATGCAGGGACAAGTCTCACCCACCTGGGCACACACCCCTTAGATGCTCAGCATCCTGGTCAGACGAGGTGAAGAAGCCACACTAGATTCAGGGCCATGAGCCCCTGCTCTTGTTTCATCCCAAGTCACTGTGTCCCCAAATCTAGCAATTGCCTGGCCTTTACTACAAGCAGAGCATTTTGCTGGGGAACACTGATTTTTCACAACACAGATGTCCCCAAACAAGGGACGTTTATCACCACACAATCTCCATTTTCCACCAGGGCTGGAAGCTGCATTACCAACAGAACTTCCCCCTGCTGCTGCTGCCCCCCAGCTGTCTGCCAGTGACCATGCTGTGGCCAGCCTCAGGATGGGGTCTCTGTGACAATCTCAGAGGGGGCCCAAATCTGAAGGAGAGGTACCTGCTCAAGATCACATGATATGTGTGCATTTTAAGCCAGGCCTCGAGGGCAGGCCTGCCTGACTCTGGTCTCTGCACTCACTATCCTGGCCACCATGGAGCCCTCTCCATGGCTACAAGATCTCTGAGCCTTAGATCTTGAGAAGGTGCCAGGCATGCAACAGTGTATGAAGGGACAGACAGCATGAGCTGCCCCCCTTCTCTGGAACAATCTGCCCTGTAAACCCACTGAAGTCCAGCCACATTCACAGCTCACCCCATTCCCCGGTGAGTTCCCAACCCTCACCCCATCCTCTCAGAGCCCTGGGCCCCCTCCTAGTCCACCCTGGGCCAGGGTGCCCAGAGTCGTAGGACTCAGACATTTCCTGAAGCTCTTTCTCCACGCTCCCCCACTATCCACCGGAGTGTCCAGGATCACGTGAACACAGAGGGAGAAGAAATGCACTTGGAACATCTTCGGATGGGCTCTCAAATGGACTCCCTAAGTGCCTCATGAGGGAGAGTGCCATTACAACTGGAGAAAAGAGTAGCTGTGCTGTTCCTCGGAGTCTTCAGGTGATCAGTGAAAGATCTCTGTCTTCATATGGTACGTGCAGGGACCCAAAGATCCATCCAGGAGCAGCCTCAGGGAGGGGCATTGGGGAGAGGAAATGGGGGAGATTGAGGGCAGACGGCCTGCTGGCAAGGGACCCATTTCCCTCTAGGGTTTGGAACGTGGACGCTCACATCACTGGAACAGCAAGACGTTCGTCACCACCAGGAAATGCATATTTATACTGAAGAAGGCAGTTTTTAAATTCAGGACCAGCCAACAAGGCCCCAGACAGATATTAATTGAGGGCCTCTACCTCCATGTTGCTCTGAAGACTCCACACAAACAAAATGATTAACTGCTGTTCAGAAAGGGAACCAACAGTCCAAATGTGACTCAGTGACACCCTCCAGGACAGAACAGGAATGAAACCCAAGCACTCAGCAAGCGCTCCCACCATCGACGGTCAGCCCCATACAGGGAAGAAGCACCTCCGTGTCAAGGTCAGGAGGTAAGAGACGGTCGATGAAATCAAAATTCCCCTAAAAGCAGAGTGGGAAAAGCAGCAGCCGCCCTTGGCAGTGATGGATAACAGTTTATTTTCTGGGAGAAAGTTGTACTTCTTTAAATGTTGACATAGAGAATGTTCATCCCTTTTTCAAGGGCCCAGAAGGCCGAGCACAGATTCCCTAAGGGATCCATGGGACCCTGGACTATAAGCTCTGTCTAAATAATGGCTGTCTCCTTGGAGAGAAGAAAAGCCCCTTGTCCCCTGCCCAAGCATCCCTGAGCATGGGGTGTGAGATCCACACCCACACCAGATGTGGGCAAGGCCTCTCCTGGGGCCTTTGGCCCCTCACAGCCGGTCCCAGGTTGCATCCACGCCACCATCACTGACCACCAGTGACGCCTGATATTTTCTGCTCAACTGGGCGGGAACATTCCCAGCTTTCTTGGGCTTTTCCCCTCCGGTTCACTGTCCAGCTCTGTCCAAACCCAGTGACAGGGAGTTTGATCTATGACTTGCTAATGGATTGAGAAAGGTACGCGCTCCTTCAGCCCGAAGGCAGTTTATGCAACCCCACACCGGCTCCAGCAAGCGCATTCCCTGTCTGGTCGTGCACAAGAAATTGCCCGTTACTTTAAAAGAAGGCTGTGCAAAATGAACCCACTGCATTCATGGCTGGAAAACGCCCGAGAAAACTGGGCAGCAGATGTCCTGAGGAGACTTTTTTTTTGCTGGGCTTTTCCATGAGAAATTAGTGCACTGAAAAAAGGCTAGACCTTTCTGTGGAGGGGGGAAAAAATGCAAGGCTAAAGTCATTTCTTTTAAAAAAAGCTAACAGTCACTCCAGAGTGTCTGTTCCCCTTTCCTTTCTCAGTGTCGGACTTCCTGGCCCGCGTCCTCCTGCTGGGAGGGAAGCCGGCGCACTCCTCCACTCAGTCACACGTTCTCTCCTGCTCTCTCCCTTGGAGGGAACAGGAAGGCTGCTGATTCAAAAATCAGACACTTCTGCGGGAGCTGGCAGGGGCCGTGCTCTCCACCCCCCCCAGCCCTGGAACACCAAGTCAGCACCTCCGCCGCTGTGAGCACTCAGCTGCCTGGCCTGCGCCTTCTGGGGGCCACCATCCCTCCTCCAGCCTCAGGCTTGGACCAGCTGCCAGGAGCTTCCTTGAGCCACCTGGACAGCCCCAGCCAGCATGGACTTTAAATAATAAACTATGCATTCTTGATCCGTCTGTAGCTGGAGGCAGATTTTCCTATTTAAGCTGGAGGCCTCCTCTGCTTTCAGTTACTAAAGTAGGGCGGGTGTGTGTTGCATAAGTGCACAGGAGAGAACTGGGAAAACACAGCACCGCTTCTCTTGCAATTCCCCTGCCTGATGGGACTGCATGTGGGAAAAGGATTCAGACACACGTACAAAAAATATCACGGTGTCCTTTCCTTTTCGGTCTCAATGTTTAGTTTTAGACTTTCTTTCTCAATCAAGTAATGGGAATATTCAAGAAGAGGTGTGATATGTTTGCCCTAAACTGAATTTTCTGTTCTCACGGAGAACATGTCCAAAAGATAACTGAAATAGGAAAAATAAAGAATTATTAAATAGTGACTGTGATTGCAATGCTTAGACTTATGGGAGAAACATATTTATGAAACATGTTTACAGGAAACATAGGAAATGTAATAATGAATGTGATAAGTTGAATAATGGTCCCCCAAAGATGTCCATGTCCTAGTCCCCTGAACATGTGAACGTGGTAAAAGGGGCTTGGCAGATGTGATTAAGTTAAGGGTCTTGACATGGGGAAATATCCTGGATGACCCTGGTGGGCCTGATGCAATCACACGTGTTCTTATCCGAGGGAGGCAGAGAGAGATCTGACTGCAGAAGAGAACTGTCAGCGTGAGAAAGTCTCCACTGCCCACGGCTGGCTTTAAAGATGGAGGAAGGGGGGCCTCCCTGGTGGCGCAGTGGTTGAGAGTCCGCCTGCCGATGCAGGGGATACGGGTTCGTGCCCCGGTCTGGGAGGATCCCATATGCCGCGGAGCGGCTGGGCCCGTGAGCCATGGCCACTGGGCCTGCGCGTCCGGAGCCTGTGCTCCGCAACGGGAGAGGCCACAGCAGTGAGAGGCCCACATAACGCAAAAAAAGGAAAAAAAAAAAAAAATGGAGGAAGGGGCTGAGAGCCAAGGAGTACAGGCAGCCTTGAGAAGCTGGAAAAGGCAAGGAAATAGATTCTCCCCTAGAGCCTCCAGAAGGAATGAAGGCCTGTTGACATCTTGACTCTAGCCCAGTAAAACCAATTTCAGACTTCTGACCTCCAGAACTGTAAGATAATACATTTGTGTTGTTCTAGGCCACGAAGTTTTTGTGACAATTTGTTACAGCGGCGACAGGAAAGTCTTGCCTTCCACCTGGCGTGCCTTGGAGGACACAATGACAACAAACAGCAGATAGAGATAAATGTGATATTCAGAATGCAGATATAGCACCTTGTGATTCCAGAAACTAAGTGAGGCAATTAGGGTGGACTTCCTGGAATAGGTGACATCTAAGTTGGGCTTCCAAAAACAAAATGGATGCTCAAAAGCAGTAAAAAATAGGCAACAAAAAAGTTCATTCCGTAGAGTTCCATAAGCCAAAATATACCTTTAATATACCCAAGGCCTGTGACCTAGAAACCTGCAGTCTAGTTTAATCCACACTAAATATCTATTTAATACATCAAGTAAGAGGGGACTTAAATTTGAAAACCTAGATGAAGTTTGCTAGAAAAACACAACTTACCAAAATTGATCCTATTAGTAATACAAAACTTAAACAGGCCAATTTTTATAGAAGAAACAGAGAGTTATGAAGGAACCACAGCCACAAAAAAAGATGATTCCACAGGGAATTCTACCAAACCTTCACAGACCAGACCACCTCAATGATTCATAAATTGTTCCAGAGCACTGAAAACAAAGGAAAACTTCCATACTTTTTTAAAAGCTAGTATAACTTTGATAACTGAGCACATACACAAAAAAGAAAATTATAGAGCAATGTCATGCATGAATATGGATGCAAAAGCCTAAATAAAACATTAGCAAATAGAATGCAACATCATTTTACGGAAATAATGCACCACAACCAAGTGAGATTAATACCAGGAATTCAAGGTTGGTATAATATTAGGAAATCCATTTACATAATATGATATTAAACTATCTAAAAAGAACAATCCCATGCATGTCTCCACAGTGCTGCAAGTCTTTAGAAAATCTAATACCTGTATCTAATTTTAAAAATTTCTCTCTCAAAGGCCAAATCTGAGACCATTTGAGCATCAAAAGAAATAAATAAATAAATTAGTATACATGGAGTAAAATAAGAATCTCCAAGTCCACACAGATATAAATTAATAAATGGGGAAAAAGAGAAAGCTCTCCTTGCTGGAGAGCACCAATTAAAAATGTGAAGGAAGTAATGGAGTTAGAAATGCACCGTTTTGAAGCCATCACAATAAAAATTGAGTCTGCCGAGAATCAAGAGATGTTAAAATTAGTGAGTGAAAGTTTAATGAAGAACAGGATATTTATATATACTCAAAACATCCCACAAATAACTCACTAATTACATACGGGGAAATAATGACTTTACAGCAGATTAAACAGCGATTACAACCTGAACCAAGTAATGAAAATTGACATCCCCAGTAGACAAACTGGCAGCACGTGCCTCCTGATAAGATGCACTGAGAAGAACACAACAACCCTTTTGTGGTATTCCTGACAAAAATGCATTACCTAAGTCCACTTATGAAGAAACAGCAGACAAAACCAAAAGTAGAGGCTTCCTACAAAATAACTAGACTGTACTTGTATTTTTGAAGAAACTTGATGATCATAAAGGATAATTCTAACTAACTGACCCAGATTGGGGGATATCAAGGAGACATGACAACTAAATGCAACATGTGATTCTAGAATGGATTCTGGGCCAAGAAAAGAAAGCTATAGAAGACATTACTGGGACTAATGACAAAATTTAAATACAGATCGTACATTAGACAACAGTATTGTGTCAATGTTTCATATCCTAGGTTTGATAAACATATGATGGTTAGTAAGAGTTCTTAGGAAATATAAATGACTGTATTTATAGATAAAGGACTATGATATCTGCAAATTACTCTCAAGTGCTTCAGAAAAAAAGTGTGTGTGGAGGGGGAGAGGGTTGGGGAGGTTGGAAGGAAGGTGGGGAGGGAGACAGGGAGAAGACGAAGAGGAAGGCTGGGGAGAGAGAGTGAGAAAGCAAACTACAGAGCAAGTGGGGGAAACTGTTAACAAGAGGTGAATCTGGGGACTAACAAAGGTCTTTGCAATGATAGCAAAATAAGAAGGCAACAAAAAGATGGGGGAATTCAAGTTAAGGGTGCAAGGATAAGAGAAAAAACAGGTAATTTTGAGTTGGGGTAACTGAAAAAACTTGGGTCAGAACATTTGTATTGGGTTGGTGGAGGCGGGCATCATCAGACAAGGATTTGGTTCAGAAACCCCAAGTTATGGGGAGCAGGCAGCCATCCCTGCTGGCCAGTGGAGATGTGCAGATGGAACACGGAAAGATGAGGGTCTCAAGACAAACTGGGAAGACAGTGAGGGGTGATTACTGCTCCAGGATAGAACCAGATAAGGATCCCAAGTGAGAAAAAAAAGCAGCAGCGACCACAAATTCACCTTGGAAAGCGTTAGCATCTGGAGGCAGGGGAGGAAGGGAAGCTGGACCGTGCCAGGAATGAAGAGTCCCTGCTGGCAATGCTTCCATGACGCCAGAAGATATGGCCGAGAACAAGTTCCAATGGCTGGAACCATGGTTGGCTTCTGAGGGGTACACCCCAGTCCCACTGAGCCCGTCTGGTCCCAGAGGCAAAGAGAAAGCAGAGAACTATAAGAGGATGCTGGAGGCCATACCAGAGGCCAGCAGGTGGCAGGTAATATGGGAAGTGAGACTTCCACCCTTGCACCTGGTTCCAAATGTAGGAGCAAGGTACCACTCAGAACACCCCCATCCTGTGTTTGAACACCCCTGCTTCACGCTGCGGAGTCTCAGCTGTCAGTCTGGTGCCTTGGTTCTCACTCTCTTTGTTTTGTCTCTCCACCCAGCCCAGCAAACCCCACTGGGAATCAGAAAGTCCTTCCAATCTGGACTCCCCATAGGTTGGCACAGGAGGAAGGGATGATTAGGGGACTGGGGACCCACTTCCTTAGGGCCCATCCAGAATGAGACTGGTAATCAGCTTTCAATCCTTGTGTCAGCAATCACCCACTGGAGTGTCAGCTCCATGAGAACAGGGAATTTTATCTCTCGTTCACTGCAGGATACCCCATGCCTAGGACTGGCCCTGACACACAGTCAGCATCAAATAAACACTGGCCGAGTGAATAAAGCACTGCCTTGAAAAACAGAGCATATTACAAGTTTAAATACAGAGACCTCAAAGTCTCACTTCCCATACTGCCTGAAAATAAAATATACTCAAGCCAATTTAGAGAAAACACACACACATAGTCACTGAGCGCACAGAATAAAATTAATATTTACATAAAGATTCATTCAAACACTGCCCCCAGGCCTGGTTTATCCATTTTTCCTGATTCTCCAGCAATCGGCCCAGAAAGTAGAGCCTCCAGAGGGAAACACCAGAGCACAGGTGGGTCCCCCCAGGCTAGAGTTTCCTTCCAGACAGCCCTCACCAAGCCTCCAGGAGGCCTGTGTCTGCAATGCTCTATCTACTCCTTTAGAGATCTCAGAGCTACTTTTGCTGAACGAATAAATTTTTTAAAGGATGGAAGAGGGAAGGGAGGGATTATCATAGATCAATTTATTGTTCACACAGGAAGAATTTTTTAACTGAATAGACAGGAATTTTTAGAAGGTAACAAGTGTTCCTAAACTGTTAACATTTTTAAATGGTTAGGGATCCCTAACACTGGGCACTGTGTCCCAGCCAGGACGCCTGCAGGATCCTCTTTTGGTGCCCTTCTGGTAGTGCCTCCTGCTCTATTCCACTGGATTTGCTCTTCCCTGTCTCTCTCTCTCCTGCTTCCTGGGACCCCCTCCCTGCCCTAAACTAACCACCTGCATCCAAGTCCTCATGTCAGGTCTGGCTTTAGGGAACCCACTCTATGGGCCTTTGCTATAGAGATGACACCTTATTTTTTGTTTGTTTGTTTAACTTTAATATTTATTTGGTTGCACCGGGTCTTAGTTGCAGCAGGCGGGCTCCTTAGTTGTGGCAGGCAGGCTCCTTAGTTGCGGCTTGTGGGCTCCTTAGTTGCAGCTCTCCAGCTCCTTAGTTGCGGCACGCAGGCTCCTTAGTTGTGGCATGAGAACTCTTAGTTGTGGTATGCATGTGGGATCTAGTTCCCTGACCAGGGATCGAACCCGGGTCCTTGGCATTGGGAGCATGGAGTCTTATCCACTGCGTCACCAGGGAAGTCCCAAGAGATGACACCTTAGGGTTTAATAATACTTTCTACTTAATGAAAAACCATTTGTATTAGCCCATTTAACTCCCCGCAACCCGGTGAAGTAAAATATTGAGAAAAGTATTAGCCCTCTTTTACAAATGAGGAAACAAAGGAATAAGAAAATTAGCTGACTTTAAGAACCTGTGCATCCTGGGAAGCAGTGTCAGACCCTGCCCATTGCCAGCAAGGCCTGGTCCAGGGTGTGTTCACTGCCAGGACACTCAGGTGGCAGTGTCCATTTTACAGGGTCCAAATCCAGGGAGTCATACAGACTCAGGGAATAATAGTAACAATAATAATAATTTTATTCTTCCCAAACAGTGATTAATGCACATCCCCCACCCATCCAATCACCTCAAAAGAAAATCCAAAAGATTTCCTCAGTCCCTTGTCTTAAAAGGAAATAAAAATGAGATCAAAGGGACTTGGATGAACACATGGTTCATATAAAGCAAATGGCAGGATCAGAGATTCCCCTCAAAGCTTGTGAGAATTAAGCCTGAAAGACAACAGCAAATGCAGAAATGATTATTACTGAACACTCACACTACAAAAGGTGCCCCATGGGCTATTCCAGGAGACTATGATCCAAGAAACACTTACCTGGTGATCTCAGAAGTGCTCCCCCTCTCCTGAGCACCAGCAGCCACAGAAGTGGGTGTGGGTTCCTGGCCTCAAAGGGGGCAGGTGAGCCTGACCATCTGGTTTTCCAGGGAGATCCTTGCTCAGCCAACTGCTAACATCTGTGCCAGAATCCTCCACATAAGGTGGTGGACACACATCAGACATGCCACAGGGCACCCAAGAAACACTGCCAGGAGCATGACAGCTGCCTCCTATGGTCCAAGGGAACAAACTCAAGATCCATCCTATGGAATTTGAGATTAAATCATTGAGTACTTTCTTCAGACAACAAGGAGACAGTGCTTGTACTTGAGGTCATTGAAAGAAACAGTGAGTGACCTCCCTGTGTTGATTTACTGAGGCATTAATGTGGTTTGTTCTTATGCTAATTGCCATAGGTGGCCTTCGCATTCCTTTGCTGAGGGCACTTCGTAGGGCCCAAGGTGTATAACAGGGAAGAGCCAAATCTGACTACATGTTGGATCTGTTTCTTTTACTTTAACCTTTGCTTTCTGCTGCTTTTGTTTACTAAAAGGATACAGTCTATACATAATGACCTGCCTCGGAGAACTATGCCCCTTTCAGGGAAGCATCCTGACAGCTGTCCACCTATGGACGGTTGCAAGAAAGAAGAAATTAGCACATCCCCTCCCCGAGGCCGGCCATTCCAGGGAACATCTGCAAAACTTAAGGCTTTTTTACTTTACTTCCTCATTTTCTCTCCCTCTCTGTGCTATAAAAGAAACTGGCATCCAGACCCCAATAAGATGGTTTTTCCAAGACATTGGTCTGCCATCTTCTCAGTCTGCCGGTTTTCCAAATAAAGGTGCATTCCTTGCCTCAACATGTCTCCGATTTATTGGCCTGTCCTGCGGTGAGCAGAGCGAGCTTGGACTTGGTAACAGGGAGAAGATGTCTGGGCACAGCTGCCATTCCGGCCACAGTATCTGAAACCTTGGCTCCCTAAAAGAATAGCATTTGGGGAAGGGGTGCCCTTGAGACGAGGGGCAGGAGCTGAAGTAGCAAGAGCAGAGGGAGTGACTTCTCCATCCTGGGGGCAGAGGGTTTGGTTGGGGTCTCTGAGCCACAGGGAGGCACCTCATGCTTGCAGTCCCCAGGGTGGGGGCAGGCAGCACCACTGAGCTGGGCCTCAGGAGCCACGGCCTCTCTGGAAGGTCCCCGTCATCAAGGATGGCCACTACATTGAGAAGTGTCATACTTGGAATAGTAAACAAGTGCTCTGAGAGGCCCGCAGACATTAGGCCCAAATACTAGCCTAAAAGGTGAGGGGCCAACTTTACCTGCCACAGCAAGATAAAGAGATCTGGCCAAGACCCCAGCATGACTCGGCACACGGAAGTTACAGGGAAGACTGTCTCTGTTCAGAGCTCTGAATGCCAGGGGAATGTGGGTGAGTCTCCAGTGCAAATCCCCCAGGCTGTGCCACATGCACAAATACGCATCACTCTTACAGTATAGATTTCCTAAGGAAAAACACTAAAGTAGAAATCATGTTTGGACTTGTGAAAAGGTCCTGGGGCATCGGACAGAAACGTATGTGAAATTACTCGGTGAAGATTCTTTCATAGCCCAGAAGATAGAGCACTCTCATAGAAGATGGGGTAGTGGGGGCTATGAGAGGAGGGGACACATCCGCCTAAACTGAGCTCACAGCATAAAATTACAATCCACATAGGAAAATGGTCCAGTTTAAAAGACAGTGAGCAAATACAACAAACAGGAAGATCAGGACCCCAGGAAATTCAGAAAGTGGAATAATTCAAAAAAGACTTAAAATAATTATGTTAAAAATAACCAAAGTGATAAAGGAAAGGAAAAATAAAATCATAATGAAAGAACAAGACTCTATAAAAAGGACAGAGAGGGCCTCCCTGGTGGCGCAGTGGTTGGGAGTCCGCCTGCCGATGCAGGGGATACGGGTTCGTGCCCCGGTCTGGGAGGATCCCATATGCCGCGGAGCGGCTGGGCCCGTGAGCCATGGCCGCTGGGCCTGCGCATCCGGAGCCTGTGCTCCGCAACGGGAGAGGCCACAACAGTGAGAGGCCCGCATACCGCAAAAAAAAAAAAAAAAAAAAAAAAAAGGACAGAGAGAATTGGAAAAGAATGAAATATAACTTCTAGATGTATAGATTATAATCACTAAAATTAAAAACTTAGTAGGTGGACTAAGTGGAGATTAGACCCAATTTAACAGAAATGTGGTGAACTGGGAGACCAATAAGAAGAATTACCCAGAATACAGAATATAGAGATAAAGAGACCAAACACATAAAAAGAAATTACAAAACATGGAGGAAAGACTAGGAAGGTCCACATCAGCTAGTGGTCCCAGGAGAAGAATAAGCAGATAACAGGGAAGAGGCATTCTTCAGTGAGATGGAGGCTGGGCATTTTCCAGAACTGACAAAGCCATGAATCCTCACATCCAAAAATCACAGTGAGTCCCAAATGGGATAAGTATGGGAAACCCACCATAGATATACTATAGAACACAAAGATAATAACATTTTTTAAACCTGCACAGAAAAAAGACAGAATTTATTTACACAGAATCTAAAGTTGAAATACCTTTTGTGGCAAAAATAGAAGACAGTGGAATAAGATCTTCAAAGTGTTAAGAAAAGATAAGACTCAACCTAGAATTCTATATTCAGCTAAATCATCAGTAAAAGTACCAGTGAAATAAAGACAGTTTTGGAAAAACAAAGATAATAATGTAACCACTCAGAAACCCTGATTAAAATGTTCTTTAAGAAGGACATTAAATACAGACATGGGTGGCAAGAAATAATACTGAGCAAATAAATTGGTAAATATATAAATAAATCTAAATAATATTAACTGTAAGAATATATAATGATGATGATTAAACGGGAGGGGACAAAAATATATAATTAAATTAACAGATAAAAATAATAAGGAAAATGAAAGCATTTGAAGGCTCTTGTATTATGAATGAAAGACACCTGATACTTTTAGACTTCCTTAGGACAATTTCCTTTTTTTTTAATTTTAGGGTAACAACAACAAAAGAAGTGAATAGATTATAAAATTTTCACGCCAGTGGAAGAAAAATGGGGGAATAAAGAAAATCTGATGGAACCAACAGAAAAAAATGAAAACAACAAAAAGAAACAGAAGCAAAGAAAAAGCATGGTATTGTAAATGGAAAACAAAAGATGGTAGAAATACATGTAATTATATCAGTAACATCATAAATATAAAAATGCTAACCTTGCCAATGAAAAGACAGATGTTCTTAAATTGGACATTTTTTTAAAATTCAGATACATATTACTTTTAAGAAACTATATAAAACATCATTATAGAGAAGGATTGAAATTAAAACTAAGGAAAAATAAAGATCAGGCAAACATTGAGGAAAATAAAAACTACTGGTAATATTAATATTAGATGAAAATAGCCAGAAGGCCAAAAGCTTTACCAGGGATAAAGATGGCCTATTAAATGATAATAAAAGAAATAATTCACCAGGAATACAGCTCCTAGACCTGTATGCAACAAACAATACTGCCTCATAACCTATACAGCAAAAATTAATAGAATTAAAGGGAGAAATATGCCAAACTACAATAAGTTATGAGATTTTTAATATACCTCTAATTAAAACAAGTAAGTCAAGCAAGACAAAATAATGAGGATATAAATGATTTTGAGATCACAACAATTTGAACTAAAGAACATATATAAAATGCTGTTCACAACAATTAAAGAATACACATTCTTTTAATTACATATAAAACATTTATTAAAACAAAAATAGCTATGTTCTAAACCACAATTCCAATCTCAACCATTACCAAAGAATCAATATCATATGGAATGCAGTATGGCCAACAAGCTTCTAACAGACCTAAACCTCCTATAGAGAATAACTGTAAACTTAAACAAAATACAAAAATCCACTGACTGGCTTACTGGAAAGTAAGCCAATGCAGGAAGATGTTGGTGGGGAGTCAAAGCTTGGAAGAACAGAACAGCACAGGTGACTGAAGGCAGGCCTGGTCAGTGCTATAGGGTGGCTTATACTCCAATAGAATGCCCACAATCCTCAGGACTAAAGAACCAAAGGACAGAGTTCAGAGCACAAAAGTGACTAGAACTAAATGGGAGCATATTAGAAAGGAGAGCTCCAAGAAGGGGAAGCCCAAAATTCTGTATATCAACTATATCAAACTCTCTGAACGATCCCTATGTGGAACAGACTCTAGCTAAGGATAAAAGAATGGAACTGAGGGCTTCCCTGGTGGCGCAGTGGTTGAGAGTCCGCCTGCCGATGCAGGGGATACGGGTTCGTGCCCCGGTCTGGGAAGATCCCACATGCCGCGGAGAGGCTGGGCCCGTGAGCCATGGCCGCTGGGCCTGTGCGTCCGGAGCCTGTGCTCCGCAATGGGGGAGGCCACAACAGTGAGAGGCCCGCGTACAGCAAAAAAAAATAATAATAATAATGGAACTGAGATTTGAGATGCTGCCTGAGAGACAAATTTTGCAGTTTGAGTCCAAGAAAATTAATTGCCAGCTAAAATACTCCAGAGGAATAGAATCCACTTCAAAATATTACATTTACATCCAGAACACATTCCATATGTTATTCATATTGACATATGAATAACTAGGACAATGTGACCCATTTGCAAGAGAAAAGACAATAAATGGAGGAAAAAATCCCATGACGACCCAGCTGTTAGAAGAGCAGACAAGAATTTTAAAGCAATTATTATCACCATGCCTAAGGACTTAAAGGAAAATATGCTCTTGATGAATGAAAAGATAGGAAATCTCAGCAGAGATTTTGAAACTATAAGAAAAGAACCAGATGGAAAACTTGATATGGGCCACATTTTTAAACCGCTAAACAGAGAACTATAAATCATTTTTGAACGATGGCAAAAACACATGATAAAAATTTATAAATGTAAAGCTGCAATAATAATAGATAGTAATACAGAATACTTTGTGCCAAACGTTGTAAGTGCATTATATATTAACTTATCTAGTCATCTTAATAGTTCTATAAAGTACATGCAATTATTATCACCATTTTTACAAATAAAGAAATTTAGGCACAAAAAGATTAAATAAATTACTCAAGGTCATTCAAGCCAGTAAGTGGTAGAGGCAGGAATTCAAACCCAGTAGGCCAGGGACTTCCCTGGTGGTGCAGTGCTTAAGAATCCACCTGCCAATGCAGGGGACACGGGTTCGAGCCTTGATCCAGGAAAATCCCACATGCCATGGAGCAACTAAGCCTGTGCACCAAAACTACTGAGCCCGCACTCTAGAGCTGGCAAGCCACAACTACTGAAGCCCGCGTGCCTAGAGCCTGTGCTCCGTAACAAGAGAAGCCACTGCAACTAGAAGCCCGTGCACCGCATCAAAGAGTAGCCCCTGCTTGCTGCAACTAAAGGAAGCCCAGGTCCAGCAACGAAGACCCAACGCAGCCAAATATATAAATAAATAAATAAATAAATAAATAAATTTATACAAACCCAGTAGGCATATCTGTAAATTCTTAAGTACCTACATTGTACTGCCCCTCTAGGAAAAAACTATTATGGAACTTGGAGAATACTTAGAACTGGATGCTGAAAATATTACATATCAAAATTTGTATGCAGTTAAAGGTATGCTTACAGGAAAATGTATAGCCTCAAATATACACATTAAAAATTAAGAAAGTAAAGTTTAATGAGCTAAGTAGTCTAAAAAAGTTAGGAAAAAAGCAACTTGATTAAATCTAGAGAATATTATAAAAAAAGGAACATGGATAAACCTAAAAAACATTATTGTAAGTGATAAAAAGCCAACTGCACAGTATGAAGCCACTTATATAAATGTTAAAACATACAAAACAACACAACATGCAGTTTATGACTATACATCACAAATGCCGTAATTGTTTATAAAAACACGGATAGGAAGGATTCACACCAACCTCAGGATGGTGGTTTCTTCTGGACAGTAAGCTAGAGGGATGATAAGGGGTGAGGTGGAAGGATACTCACTCATATCCATAAATGTCCATTTCTCTCAAGAAAAAAATGTTCCAAAGCAGATGTGACCAGATCTTAACATGGGTTAAGTCTGAATGCTGGGTATGTGGGCCTTCAGTTTTTGTTTTGTGCTCTTTTTCCCCGTTTTAAATATTTTACAAAAATAATTTATACCTGCTACCTTTGTTTACTTCTATCCCCCCTATGAGCTTCCTGGAGGCAGGGACCATGCTGTGTCATGCTCACCACAGTATGTTGTCTAGAGGGTCAATGAATACTTGATGACAAAATAAACAAAAACGAGAGCATAATGTCCTTTAATGGCAACTTCCAGTCTGGAAACACTAAGATTCCCTGATTGCATTACAGGTTTTCTCAAGAGGCAAGAATGACAGATTCAAGAATAACAATGAGAACCTTTAGCTTTCACTCAATGCTCTCATAGAGTTTCTCTTTCTTTCCCACTTAATACAGAACAAGGGCACTGAAGTGGTCCTCTGATATTAAAGAATGGGGATACAAATCATAATTATAACCACAGCAGCTGCAACTAATATTTGTTAGTTGCTAAGTGACAAGTATGCATTATCTCATTTAAAACTCACAAAACTCCCAAGAGGTAGATGATATTAGTCAGGTGCAGATGATGAAACTGAAGCTCAGTGGCCCAGTCCTTTCTAAAGTTGCCTGAGTCTACACAGCTCCTTTTCTATTTATTTATCAAGAAAAAACTGTGAATAGATGATGACCAGCCAACTATGATATCTATTCTTATAGAAAGGGTCCCTTTATACAGCCCATTTCTAATTTCCTCTAAGTTTGTTTTTTGCCTCTTAGGCATTTGTAAGTGTTCTTATGAACATTCCCCCCACCAATGTGGCTGGAAGCAGTACTATCACCCTCTCACCTCTGTGTTCTTCAGCAATAACCCTGAGAAGCAGACAAGACCTGCATCATATCAGTGTTACAGATGAGAAAACAGAGGCCTTTGTGGGCTGAACTGTGTACTCTAACCCTCAGTACCTTTGAATGTGACCGAGTTTGCAGATAGGGGATTTAAAGAAGTAATTAAGTGAAATTGGGATCATTAGGGTGGGCTCTAATCCAATATAACTGACATTCTTAAAAGAAGAGGAGATTAGGACAGAGACATGCACAGACCATGAGACCATAAGAGGACACAGGAAGAAGACTATCATCTACAAGCTAAGGAGAGAGGCCTCAGAAGAAACCAACCCTGCCCACACAGTGATCTCAGACTTCTAGACTCCAAAACTGTGAGGAAGTAAATGCCTTTTGTTCAAGCTGCCAGGTCTGTGGTAGTTTGTTCCAGCAGCCCCAGCAAACTAATACAGAGGCACAGAGATGCCAAGGGACACTTCTGGGGTCACACGCAAGGGAGACAGAGTTGGGTCTCTAACATCTTTCTTCTTTCTCTTTCTCCAGGAATAATAATTCTTAAAATATTGGTGTCTCTTTTTGGATTTAATATTTTTCTATGTGAATACATACTTAAAATATTAACATGAAAAAACTCAAAGTACAAATTTAATTCCATTTCCTTTGGGTTCTTCTTCCACTTAAGATGCAGAAAAACATGGAAGACTATCACCACCACTGAAACAACAAAAAACACTGGATAAACAACGAAATCATATTTTGCTTTACCCACTGGAGACCTAAGGTCTCAAAGAAGTTTAGAGGAACTAAATTTCAGAGGGATTGAGCCCTTCCTAATGAGCAAAAACCAGTAGCCATGTTTATCCGGGGCACAGGTGGGATGAGGAGTTAATTAGCGTCTGACGAGGGCCCTGTGAAGTTAGAAGGAAACAGCCAAAGTCTTATCAACCACATGGGCTGGAATGATGGATTCTATCTGGATTAGAGGTGTCCTGAATCTATCCTACCAGACTTTTTAGCCGACTTTCAGGAAGTCAGGACAAGGATGGAAGGCAGAGTGACATCTCCATAGTCATGTGGGGACTGAGCTAAGCTCTTCTACTCTTGCCTCAAGACGCTTGAAACCAGTGGTGAACTGAAAGGAACTCAAGTCATGATCCAAGTCAACCCTGATTAAACAGAAGAGTTTATCTCCTCAGCCCAGCTGCCTCTTTCTCACCAGAAGAGAAGCCAGCTGAGGACAAAGCTGTCAGATACAGAACTGCTGTGGCCAAGGCTGACCTGAGGTCCAACCTCCTGCGCTGCTCCTCAGCTCCAGGAGCCCATGGCAGTGATGTCATTAGTACTGAAGCCAGTTTGATTTCTGTCATTTCCAACCAAATGAATCTTAAGTGACACAAAACACAAGTCCCAACCATTTATTTATTACAGAGTATATACGGATATTATTACACAGGCAAATTCTTGCATAAATTGGCAATACACAATTTCTGAATCGTTATGGTACCCTCTAAATATGGTATCACTATGGTATCACTAAAATTAACTTCAGAATGCTATAAATTAATGAAACAATACTATAAAATTACTGCACTGTTTTTTAAAACAATCGTAACAAAACAAACTATAAAGTAGACATCAGTGACTTCACAGGCACCACTGCTGAATGGCATTGGTGTATTTGCGTTCTAAAGAGCCCACCACCATGCAAAACGTTGCAGGATTCCTACTTTGACAGTGCCTCATAGGAAACTAGTTTCATTATTTTACAATCTACTTCAACCATCCACATGTTATATCTACCACAGTGGATGAGAAGAGATTCAAATTGTTACTAAAAACCACGAAAGTGCTAGTGAGAAAATTCTATAATGAATCTGAATGGAGAAATTAAAATAAGCATAGCAGGCAGGCAAAAGGTTTTGAAGTCAAAATAACCACTCAAAAAAATCAAGAAACAGGGACTTCCCTGGCAGTCCAGTGGGTAAGACTCTGCGCTCCCAATCCAGGGGTCCCGGGTTTGATCCCTGGTGGGGAACTAGATCCCACATGCATGCCGCAACTAATACACCTGCATGCCTCAACTAAGAGTCGGCATGCCGCAGCGAAGACCCAACACAGCCAAAATAAATAAATATTTTTTTTAAAAATCAAGAAACATTTTAAAATATCCAAAGTACCATTTTAGTGTTTGAGAACAGCCAAAAATATCTTCAAAAACTCATGCTCACCAAAATAAATAAATAAATAAATAAATTTTAAAAAAGAAAAAGGAAAAAGGCCCACAGCCTCCATATTTTCATGTGAAGTTCCAAGTGGAGTGATATTTTTAAAATTAATTTATAAGGTCCTAGAGTAAGAAGCTGTAGAGGAAATAGGATTCATCTGTCCTCTCTCTGGAAGCCCCGAGGACTGCTAGAAATGCAACCTCTATAGTACCAAAGACAAGGCAGTGATTCCTCCCAGGTGGCCTTTCCTGTGTCAGTCCCTCTATCCCCCTAGTCAACATGGCAGCTTATCCAGAGTCAACTCACAGGTAAATTGAGTGCTTCATGGAGGAGAAAGAGTTATCAGACTGCTCCTCACCTGCCTGAGCCAGCTGGCTACCCCAAGGCCATGTCCAAGGTTGGAATAACACAGATCAATGACAAGGCACAATTACACCTATGGCTGCCGTGCTCAGCCATAAAGAACATGTTCCCATGGGAAATCGTGGATTAATCTGATTAATCTTTTCCAGGAAACTTCAAGAATGTATTTTGCTGGAGTCCCAGTAAATTAATTTTCCCAGTTTCTAAACTCCCAATGTTTGAAAGTTAATCCAAACTAGATAGGGCCTAATTGACTGCTTATTAGCTAAGCCTCTTATAAGGCCTGTTGTCTTTCCCAACACAGCAACAAAGTTTACTGAGTATTTCACACAAAGAAAGAAGGACCAGAAGCAAAGTCTATACCTTTCTCCTATGTCTGTGTTCCTACCCAGGACAGAGCCTGAGTTGGCACCACCTTAAATATACATGTTGCTCCTGCATGGCAGAGCATGCTGATGTGAGATTTGGGGGCTGGGAATAAACCCCCTGGTTTTGTTCATTTTATTTCCTTCACTAAAGGCAAAACAGTCTCTCAGAAGAGTGCCTCCAAACTAGCCTTAGGGACAAAAATGCAAACACAAACACAATTTATCATTTTGTCAGCAATCCTTGGTATCACACCCCTAAAGAGGATGGCAGCTGGTAATTAGACAAATATTCCATGATATCATCCACAGGCACCTGGGGTTTCTGGTCACTGACTAGCAGCTGACAAGCACTGGCTAGAGCAAAGGGAAAGTAAGAATAAAACATATTTGTCCTTGGGTTTCACTGTGTGGCCCTGCTTGGTGGTTCTCACCTGAGAAAACCCACTTCCGATGGCCCACAGGTGCTATTAATCATGTTTGAAACTTAGCGCAGCAGTTCTCAGCACCAGCTGAACGTTAGAACCACCTGGAGAGGTTTCAAATCGCTAGATGCCCAGGCTGCACACCAGACCAATAAAAGCGGCTCTCTGGGGGCAGGAGCTGGATGTGACTAGTTGTTAAATTTCCCCAGGTGATGCCAATGGACAGCCAGGGCTGAGAACTTCTGCCTTAAGAGTCATCCCTCTGCCTCTGAAACAATATGGTCAGATCAGCTGCAGAAAATGCACAAAGATTTAGAACGACCACTAGTCATTTACTTTGAGAGGAGAGAGAGAAAAAAATCCACCGATTGACCCAGATAGGGGCAGCTGGCTAACGTTTAAAATAACACACCAACATCAAGCTCAAACACACAACCAACCATCGGACTTACCAAAAACCCCTGCTTCCTATTAAGGGGTAAATTTTAGTTACAAGTAATTTTTTGCTGAGACCTCTCTTTCCTGTTTTTGTAAGGGTGCAGGAAGGAACACAGCAAAACCCTAATGTATGGTGGCATTCTTTCTCCTGGAGTTGCAGAGATGACCCTGATCCAGCAAAATCACCTCTAATACCTCCCTGCTGAATGCAGACTAGCCTAAGGAGGGTGG
Source organism: Mesoplodon densirostris (assembly GCF_025265405.1). Taxonomy (NCBI): domain Eukaryota; kingdom Metazoa; phylum Chordata; class Mammalia; order Artiodactyla; family Ziphiidae; genus Mesoplodon; species Mesoplodon densirostris. Next base: position 108,984,586 of record NC_082664.1, read on the forward strand.
CTATATGGATAGGGTCAGGACTGCATGCACCAGCAGAGCTAAGCTGCAGGGCTCGCTTATGCATAACAAAGCTGTTCTAAAAGACAGTCATATAATCAATTTACTTCCAAGGTCATTGGAATACTAAACTGAGACACTATGTTTTTATTCAAAGTCTTTAAACTACCAAAGAACAACTCCCAAAGGTCAGCCATGGGGTCCCATGCTCTCCAGGGAGGAAGTGACACCTGTGAGCAGTAGGATATCATCTTCATCAAGGGACACTCACAGGCAGACTGCTAGCGACACAGCACGGTGAAATGTCCTTAAACACTTAACAGATAAACCAGAGGCTGCCCACACAGAGGCAGAGAATACAAGAGCCCTGGGTTCTCAGCCCAAGCTGCTTATTAGAACCACCTTCAAAATCACACCCAAGTCACACCATAGACCAATTAGATCAGGATTTGGGGGGACTGGCTAGTGCATGGCACTTTTTTTTAAAATTATTTATTTATTTATTTATGGCTGTGTCGGGTCTTCATTTCTGTGCGAGGGCTTTCTCCAGCTGTGGCGAGCGGGGGCCACTCCTCATCGCGGTGCGCGGGCCTCTCACTATCACGGCCTCTCTTGTTGCAGAGCACAGGCTCCAGACGTGCAGGCTCAGTAATTGTGGCTCACAGACCCAGTTGCTCTGCGGCATGTGGGATCTTCCCAGACCAGGGCTCGAACCCGTGTCTCCTGCATTGGCAGGCAGATTCTCAACCACTGCGCCACCAGGGAAGCCCCATGGCATTTTTTAAAGCAGTGGCTCTCACACTTAAGCATGACCAGATTTACGTGGACCCACCCCCATGGTTTCTGATTCAGGAGGTGGGGGGGTGGGGAAGAGAACATGCAGTTCTAACAGAGTCCCAGGTGATGCGGATGCTGCTAGGGTCACACTCTTAAGAACTACTGCTTCACAGGTCCCCCAGGTGATTCTCATTAGTGCAGACAAGACCGAGGACCACTGTATAAGGAGAGCAAGCTCTGGCCGGGGTGCCAAGGGAAGGAATTCTCAACCTAGCTCTGCCACCAACGTCGGGCTTGATAACAATAAGCCATTGAGGTTTTTCAGGCCTCAACTTGCTCCAGATCTATAAAATTGAGACACTACACAAAAGAGATCCTGGGTTCTTTCTAGAAACACCTTTTTCAAAGGGCTGCTACACATGAAACGCTGATATTAATACACATAGAAATGAAAAGAAAGTGGCCTTATGGGCAATAAAAAAAAAGCTTTCAAAACACAGGGAAAGGTAAGTTCTTGCTCACAAGATTTCAGCACACTTGGAGACACAGCAAGGGGGATGGTCTAGGGATGTGCGATGGTACCAAAAGCCAAAAGGGCCTGTGTTGTGAGTCATTCACACTATTTCCCAGACTCACCTGTTAGGACCTTGCAGAGCTGCCCAGATATCTGGGTCTCGGCAGAGGGGCTGGGTGTCAAGGACCATCTGCGCCTGATCAGATGCTCTTGTCCCTGGGAACTGTTGAGGGGCTGGATTAGCACCTGCTCCTGCCCAAGCTGGATGAGGCCAACCTGCCCAGAAAGAGGAAAACAGTTGTCAGTCATCCTCATTCACACTTGCCCACAACCCCAGAGCCAGAGGGTGGAAAGGCCACCTAGCTATGGCCTGCTTCCCCTGCCTGGGCTTTTTCTTTGCAGGTTGCACCAATTTACAGAGTCCAAGAATGAGCTCTTGCATGACTTGAAACATCTCATCCAGCAGTTGTGTTGGGGGTCAGGTGACAGAAGGCAGGGGGTGGGGGGGTGCGGCAACAGCACCCATTTTCTGAGCTCACTTTCAAAGATATCTTACTTTAGTGTTAATTTTTTTTTTTAATTTTTTTTTCAGGCAAGGCTTTACTGGGGCCCCTGCTGCAGCAGGGGAGAGGGAGAACAGATTCCCTTGTTTGCCTGCTCCTATACACTTACTTCTAATTAAAGCCCATTTAAAAAACTATTTTTTATATCATCCCCTAAAAGTCCACCTAAGAAGGTACCTCCAAAAGTGTTGGGAATGAATGACAATTATATCCTTAATGGGAAAAAAGTATATCTTATTCCTGGGCAATATTTAGAATTAAATAGAGAGGATTGAGTCAGACCTGTAGTGTTAATAGTTTTGTGATAGTGGATTTGTAGATTTTTTTCAGTGTTTAAGAGAACTTGGCAGAGTATCTAATGGATTCAATTTGTGATTCTAATTTAAAGCACAGCAATGATTTAGACCTGTAATTTAAAAATCTTATTAGGCTTATAAATAGTATCAGAATGTATAAGAGAACTTAAGACTTCCCAGGTTTATAAAACTAGTTACCTCATTATTTATAAGAATCATTTAAGTACTTGCAAAGGGTTTATTTTTTAATCAGACAACAAAAGAACTTGAAAATGAAACTGAATATGGTAAACTTCTACACACAGTTTTAAAGGTTTAAACGTTGTTAATCACTAATTTGTAAATAGGATTAAATGTTATCCAAAGGCCCCTTAAAAGGTATTTGAAAAACTTGCTAGATTATAAATAAATGACTTGTAAATTGAACGAAAAACTTAAGGACTGGGATTCTTAATTTGTCACTTTAACAGAGTGAATACTAATTCTTAAAGATATATACACAGGGCTTCCCTGGTGGCACAGTGGTTGAGGGTCTGCCTGCTGATGCAGGGGACGTGGGTTCGTGCCCTGGTCCGGGAGGATCCTGCGTGCCGCGGGGCGGCTGGGCCCGTGAGCCATGGCCACTGGGCCTGCGCATCCGGAGCCTGTGCTCCACGGCGGGAGAGGCCGCGACTGTGAGAGACCCGCGTACCGCAAAAAAAAAAAAAATTATATATATATATATATATATATATATATACACAATGCAGAGAACTTTTCCTTTCATTTGGAACCAATGCTAACAGCATTAAAACAATTTGCCCTCCTTCCCCAGGATACCTGCTGCTAGCTTCTCTTCTGAGGCATCAACAAAACAAGGTAAACCACTCACAAAGATCCTGACTGGGCCAGGGCTGAGAAGTATCTGTTTGCACACTGGGCCCTGCAGTCCACAGCCCCTGCTCTGCGTTCATGGTCGGGACCACCTTTGTTAGCACAGATTCAGGAGACTGGGCCAATCTGTCTTAGGCTGTCATGAACATCCTTTGTTCTCTCTCTCCCCAATGCTATTTTCTAAAAGCCATGACACTGTTTTCTTTTCTTAAAAAAAAAAAATTTATTTAGTTGGCTGTGCCGGGTCTTAGTTGTGGCATGTAAACTCTTAGTCGCGGCATGTGGGATCTAGTTCCCTGACTAGGGATCGAACCTGGGTGCCCTGCATTGGGAACGAGGAGTCTTAGCCACTGGACCACCAGGGAAGTTCTGACGCTACTTTCTAAAAGCGGTAGTTCTCAAACTCCAGTGTGCATCAAAATCACCTGGAGGTCATAGATGCTCACCAAGAACCTTCATTTCTAACAAGTCCCCAGGTGATACAGATGCTGCGTGTCCGAGGACCAGGCTTTGAGAAGCACTGCTCTCCATCACAGCTCAGCAATTCCTCAGGTCTCAGGTACAGAGCTCACTCAAAACAAATGATATAGACTCCTCTACCTTCTGAAAGGATGCATCGATACCAGTCCTCTGAAAATAAATCAGATCCACTAATAAGACCGCCTACAACATTTAGTCCCCAAAACAGGGGTTGAGACGGTACTTACTGCTGTAAGAAGATTTCAAGGTTTCCATTTCATTAGAACTGCTGCCAAGAACAACTCAGAGATTTTACTGCCCAAATAAAACTGTCTTACAGTGGCACTGCATGACCTGCCAGGAAGCATGGCTTTATCCCCCCTCCTTTGAAGTTAAAACTTGAGTATGTTCACTATGATACTTTGGGGAGATTGAAGAAGCGGAGGCAGAGAGTGGCTGTGGGAGGCTGTGCAGATCCACCAGAGCTGTGTGTAAAGAAAGCCTCAGTGGAACCCTCCTGCACTGTTGGTGGGAATGTAAGTTGATACAGCCACTATGGAGAACAGTATGGAGGGTCCTTAAAAAACTAAAACTAGAACTACCATATGACCTAGCATTCCCACTACGAGGCATATACCCTGAGAAAACCATAATTCAAAAAAAGTCATGTACCACAATGTTCACTGCAGCTCTATTTACAATAGCCAAGACATGGAAGCAACCTAAGTGTCCAATGACAGATGAATGGATAAAGAAGGTGTGGCGCATATATACAATGGAATATTACTCAGCCATAAAAAGAAACGAAATTGAGTGATTTGTAGTGAGGTGGATGGACCTAGAGTCTGTCATACAGAGTGAAGTAAGTCAGAAAGAGAAAAACAAATACCATATGCTAACACATATATATGCAATCTTAAAAAAAAATGGTTCTGGGGCTTCCCTGGTGGCGCAGTGGTTGAGAGTCCCCTGCCGATGCAGGGGACATGGGTTCATGACCCAGTCTGGGAAGATCCCACATACCGCGGAGCGGCTGGGCCCATGAGCCGTGGCCGCTGAGCCTGCGAGTCCATAGCCTGTGCTCCGCAACCGGAGAGGCCACAACAGTGAGAGGCCCACATACCGCAAAAAAAAAAAAAAAAAAAAAAATGGTTCTCATGAACCTAGGGGCAGGACAGGAATAAAGATACAGATGTAGAGGCTTCCCTGGTGGTGCAGTGGTTAAGAATCCACCTGCCAATGCAGGGGACATGGGTTCGAGCCCTGGTCCGAGAAGATCCCACATGCCACGGAGCAACTAAGCCCATGCACCACAACTACTGAGCCTGTGCTCTAGAGCCCATGAGCCACAACTACTGAGCCCATGTGTCACAACTACTGAAGCCCATGTACCTAGAACCCATGCTCCACAACGAGAAGCCCCCGCAATAAGAAGCCAGAGCATCACAACAAAGAGTAGCCCCCGCTTGCCGCAACTAGAGAAAGCCCCCGCACAGCAATGAAAACCCAACACAGCCAAAAATAAATAAATACATTAATTAATTAATTAATTTAAAAAAGACACAGACGTAGAGAATGGACTTGTGGACACGGGGAGGGGGAAGGGTAAGCTGGGACTGACATATATATCCTACCAAATGTAAAATAGATAGCAGTGGGAAGCAGCTGCATAGCACAGGGAGATCAGCTCTGTGCTTTGTGTCCACCTGGAGGGGTGGGATAGGGAGGGTGGGAGGGAGACGCAAGAAGGGAGGGGATATGGGGATATATGTATATGTATAGCTGATTCACTTTGTTATAAAGCAGAAACTAACAAACCATTGTAAAGCAATTATACCCCAATAAAGATGTTAAAATAAATAAATAAATAAAATCTAATTAGTAAATTAAAAAAAAAAGAAAGCCTCAGCGCAGAAGTCCTTGATGACCGTTTCAGTGGAAACGTCTGTGGTTGAAATAAAGTTGGCAGATACAGCACAGTGCATGGATGGGCCCCACGCTGAAGGAGGGCTGTGCTCCCTGGGGGACACACTCAACCCTGACAGGGGCCAGAGTCTTCCTGAAATGCTCCGGCTCTGGGAGGTTAAAGGCCCCCTTGAGTCTAGAACTTTCAAAGCCAGTTATCATTCACTCAGCCTAGCATACAAGCCACAGGGTAAAGGCCAGTTAGCCAGTAGTTCTAGTGTGACACAATATAGGGAGAATCTCACCTTGGTGAGAAAGCCTACAGGTACCTACATGCACACACACAAAAGCATGGTCCAGCTCCTTGGGGGAGGTTTTGCTTTAGAAGGTCTTTTTTGGAGGAACCCACATGCTGGTTTCCATCCATTCAGCAAAGAGAATGGCAATGCTGGTGACAGACAGACACATGGACTAATGGCCTATACTCTACCTGGCAGCCACTTGCCCTCTTGGGAACTGACTTGCAAGCTGGCCTGTGGCCAAGACTAGCACCTGGGGGAGGGGGCAGGGCACAGCCCTCCCCCTCAGGAGTCACCACAAGGAAGGAACTTGCCCCTGCCCCCTCCAAGTGCTGTCACTAGGCACCCTGAAGCCTCGCTAATATTCACCAGGTCATCACAGTGATAAAACGTTCTGTTGGGGCTTCCCTGGTGGCGCAGTGGTTGAGAGTCCACCTGCCGATGCAGGGGACACGGGTTCGTGCCCAGGTCTGGGAAGATCCCACATGCCGCAGAGCGGCTGGGCCCGTGAGCCATGGCCTCTGAGCCTGTGCGTCCGGAGCCTGTGCTCCGCAACGGGAGAGGCCACAAAAGTGAGAGGCCTGCGTACCGCAAAAAAAAAAAAGAAAAAAAAAAAAAAGTTCTGTTGAAAAGTGCCGCTTGTCACCACCTCCCCCTCCCCCCGTGCCCCCCCACACACACACAATATCAATCTCAGCCCAGGATAAAAACTTGTCAGCCTTCTTGATCTTTCCCTGACCTTCCTTCTCCCTCCCCTCTCCCCGGTGTAAAAAAAAAAAAAAAAAAAAAAAAATCCCCCTTCCCTGGCACTCTATGTCCCAGCCCACTACCCCTTGTGTTATGGGGCATCTGTCACAACCTAAAAAGTAGTTTGTTCCTTTGAGGCAGGATCGGAATTATGCCTTCTTATTTTTCCAATGTCTGCCACATAACAGTTACTCAAGAAGATGTGAGTGAACTGGACTGTAATGGAATGGATTCGAATGGAATGGAATGGACTGGACTGGCTTGGAATAGAAGGCAATAGCATGGCCTTGCCGCAGTCCCCCTTGCTCAGAGGTCCTTGTCCCTGGCTGCACACTGCAGTCACTTGGCAAGCTTTGAAAACTCAGGCCCAGGCCCCACTCCAGGCCATGTGAATTAGAATCCCTTGGGGTGAAATTCAGGCACTGGTATTTTTTTAAAGCTCACCAGGAGATTTCCATGTGCAGCCAGGGTGGAGAACCACTTCCCTAGCTTTTAACTGGGTGCCAGAGATGCTTGATTCCAGCACGTGGAAGTACCCTGGATGCAGACTACCTGCACCAACCTGGGCCTTCCTCTGACTGTGGGGCTCTGCCCTGGCTTCTAGCACATTGCTGCCCTGTGGTCCCAAGAGCTAAGCAGGGTTGCTTGGGTTTGCATTATTCCTCTGGTCACCATCTATGCCGAGAAGTGAGACACATGGAAATGCTCTTCCAAGGCCTCCCTGTTCCACAGATGGCGGCAAGGAAAAGCCTCAGGTTGCATTAGATGCAAGAGAGCTGCAAACACCATCTGAAGAGAACTGTGGGGAACTAGATGCCTAGGGCAGACAGGACTGGAAGCCCTGAGGCCACTTGGTTTCAAAGGAGAGAACAATCCTCAATGAAATGGGGCTCTTAGAAGAGAAATCTTACATATTCTAAACCTTGGTATCCTACTAAAGAAGTTTGGGTCAAATAAAGTGTATCAGGTATAACCTGATATTATAACTGTTCTGAGTGGTTCCCTTTCAATTCTCTTTATTCTGGAAGCTGGCTTTGAAGGGTTTCTGTGCTGCTTTAAGAGAGCGTTATAAACTGGGTATTGTTAATCCCACCCCACCCCCTGAAGCAGGACTAGCTCTCCTGCAGCTGGAAAAATGTGTGAAGGTCAGAAAGATTTGTACCACTTCCTAACATGAGCACAACTTCTCAGCATAATGCGGCAAATGCTTTTAAGATAAAGAAACCCTGTTGTATCCATGCTCTGGAACCATCTGATGCCCTGTCCTCCGTTTGAGGGGACCTGCCTCGTGACTGCTGACCTCACCATCCTACAAAGGCCACACTGGGATTTCAGTGCCCAGGGAGCCCTCCAAGCCTCTCCTCTTCAGGATACTGTGGCTCCCGGGTTCACTGGACCAGGTCTTAGGTAGCCTTCTCCCCGTGGACAGGTGACCGTAGGTGGTTGGAGAGGCGGAGCAAGTCTGCTCTCAGGAAGGAAAAACAATCCTGTGATTGCAGGCCCTCCTGTACCTGCCTCTGGCTTTCTAGGGGGCCTCAGCAGAGTTTGGGGGGCTCGAATGTGTCCCCGGGAAGGAGCATCCTCAACCTGGCACAGGCGTGAGGGCCTTCCCAACCTCCACGGGGAGTCCCCCTGCCCCTCCCAGAGTGCCATCCAGAGCCCCCTTTTCAAAATCCTGTTGCTGCCTCTGCAAATGTCAAAGTCCTGAACACAGATTCTTGGTCTTCGTTCCAAAGCCAGACTCCCCCTTTCCCATCACTAGATAGAGTTAGCCACAGACTGTCAGCTCCTCCTTCGGACGCCCCCTCATGTAGTCTCCCTTCCTTTCCATTTCCACTATCCAAGGCTTGAGGCCCATCACCTCGCCCCTCCAAATGCTCTCCTGCTTCAGTCCTCCCCACACTTCTCCGACCAGGGGCTCCTCCCCGGTCAGTAGCCAGAAATGCACCCCCCATTGCCTCTAGGCCAGTGATCTTCAAAATGGTCCCAGACCAACAGCAGCAGCAGCACCTGGGAACCTGTCAGAAACTCAAGTGCTCAGGCCCACCCCCGAGACGGACTGGATCAGAAACCCAGGAGGCGGGGCCCAGCAATCAGTGTAGCAAATCCCGCAGGGAACCCTAATGCCAGCTCAAGGTTGAGAACTACTGGTCTAGGATAAATTCTAAATGCCCTAAGTTGGCACCCAGGGCCCCGCCTCATCTAATCCAGACACCTGTCCATTCAGTTCATCACCCATCTCCATCCCACAGTCGGCTCGTGGGCCCCTTACCTCGGGAAGGACCTGGCCAGGAGGCTTTGCCATCACTCCTCCCACCTAGAACCTGAGGCCCACTCCCTTCAGCTCTACCCGAAGGACCTGCCCCACCCCATCAGACCCCAGAGCCACTCCCTGCTCTCCCCACCAGCCACCCTGCAGGCTCCAGCACACCTTCCTTCCCCGCGAACCCGGACTGCCTTCCGAGACAGGGCCCACATTGTATTTCTCTTTGAGGCTCGTTGGGAGCCTACCAGTGGGTCCTACACATGGCAGCTGTGTGATAATGATCTGTTCATTTAGTCAACTATGTTGACTGATTGCTTGATTTATAACTAGAAAAGCCTGGGAATGGCCTGTGGGGCAAGAGAAGAAATGTGTTTTCAATGCCTTAATGTGCCAGGCTCTCACTAAATGATTTCGGACTTTATCTTACTTCATTCTCTCAACAGCCACACAAAGCCAATGTTATTTACCCTTGTATGGCTGCAAACAGGGAGGTTCAAAGGAGGTAAGCAACTTGCTCAAGATCACAGCCCGGAACGGCTGTGCAGCCTCACTTGCTAAAAAACAGGAGTGTGATGGTGCAACCGTGTGCCCACGTGCAGAAGTATGCACGGCGAAACGTTAACCACTGACTCCGAGTGGTTCCCTCAAGACATACTGGCTGCAAAAACATCTCCTGTTGCACAGATCCAAGGCCAGGCAGCTGCAGCGTCTCAGAGTTCAGGAAATAAGCTCCAAGAATGCAATCAGTCTAAGAAGACATTTTCAGTTCATCATCCCATCTTGTATTTTTTTCTTTTTTAAAATGTTGCCAACTAAATAAAAGTGCAGGTGGGAAAATCTAGTTACGTACCCTAGGTAAATAATGAGGTAGGGTTAGGTATCCTAGGTGACAGTCATGGGCAACCTGATGCCCATGAGCGATGGGTATAGAAAGTCACCATGAGGCAGAGTGAACGTCCTTCCAGAGGAGGCCGTGGGAGGCCTTAGAATTCTCTGCACCAAGTTCTCCCCTTTAATTCTTCCACACCCCAAATTTCACAACTGTCGTTTCCCTTCCTACTTTCCTTAACATCCACTCAATTGTTTCTTTTTACAAAGCTTTAAAAAATATACTTTGCATTTAACAAATATATTTATGCTGTGCATGATAAATTCTTCAGTAATATTAATTGATGAATGACTAAGGACTATGTGCCTTCCCAACACCTGTATCAATATAATGATGCAGGATAACGTGGTTTGGTCTATTTGCTCCCTTTCAAATGGTCTCCCCATCATATACTTTTTGCCAAGACCAATTCCTACTCAGCTGTCAGTGATCAAGTGATGTTGCATTAAAAAGCTAGGCAATTTTGGGTCAAGGAAAAGTGAGTTGGGTAGCTCTTAAGGGAAAGGCAGCAACCTCCCAAACCAGCTCCTTCAACGTTGAAGTCAGGCTGCCCTCTTGAGAACGCGGTCCCCCAACTCTTCTAAGCCACCTGCTCACTGCCTGGCTGGACTCAGGCCCCCTGTTCTTACCTAGACTACACTTCTTCCCCTATGGGAAAGGTGAGCATTCTTACAAAAGTTCCCGAACAGACTGGGAGGAAGAGCTATGGGAACTAAGACTGTGGGGAGCAGCACAGGTGAAGGACGACCACAAAGGCCCCCGCGCTGTGGTCAGGCACCACACAGAGCCAGGGCAGCCGGGCCATCAGGACCCCAGTGAGCGGCCTGGGTGAGAGAGACCACAAGCCAGCCCCTTGCAGAGCATGGCTGTGACTCCAGAGAAGGCGCGCTGGGGCTATCCCTGACCTTCTGTCCCTCCAGGGTGGCCTGGAAAATGGGCCACAGCCCAGAGCTCCTGGGTGTCCTCTCTGGTCCCGACATCTCACCCACAGTGCACCCCTGCAGGCCGGGGCCTCAGCCAAGAAGGGCTGGACAGACTCTGGGCGGTGGACTCCCCTGAGCTCAGTATTCATGAAGGAAGAGTGGCCACTGCTCAGCAGACCAGACCCCTCCTCTCTGTCCACCTCTCCTCACGTGTGGGGATGAAAACAGCCCCTCCAACCACTCATTTCAGACAAGCAGCATAGAGAGTCTTTTCAGAGACTGACACTCACTCTATCTCCGAAGTTCCACCTCCACTGCCTGCTCTGGTGAACTTTAACCTGAAGTTTCTTCGAATTCTGCTGGCCTTCCATGATCTGGTCCCATTCACACGAGGCAGCTGATCCAAACTCACATAAATCATCTGGGAGGAAAAATACCTTCCTCATATGCCCAAAGTTCATCGCTTTGAAGTTATACGGTTACAGAAACTCTTCCAAAAACCTATGTTATGTCTGAGGACTCTCTGAAATGTAAATAAAATGAAGATGCATAAGCATAAAACAGTTAATACCTGAGCCCATGGTCTCTGAAGATCCAAAAAGTGCAGTTTGCACAGCTTTTCAAGACAAGATACAGGGTAAATGCCACAGACCCGCCCCTCTGCCCCCTGTCAAAAGCGGGGCGTGGGGAGGGAGCAAAATGGAGCATGAGGTTTACTTCCCCTGACCCATAAACAATTAAGTAATGATCTAATCATGCTTCTCCTTTAAACAGGTACCAAATGTCTCTGGAGACAGACAGCACAGGGAACAGAGCCTGCATCCCCTGCCCTGCAGGCAACACTCCTTACTAAGCCATTCTGGAGATGTGAGATACAGCAGGATTTAATTCATACTCAACATCGGAATAAAGTTTTATTGAACACAGCCAGATCCATCTGTTTCTTTACCTTCTACAGCTGCTTTTGCACTAAAAGGGCAGTGTTGAGTAGTTGTGACAGAGACCATATGGCCTGCAAAGCCTAAAATGTTTACTACTTGGTCCTTTACAGAAAAAGTTTGCCAACCCCTGCTCTACATGATTCTTTAGACACAAGGAGGCTTTGGAATGCTCCCAACTGTGGGCACCAAAACTCATCTACTGGGCATCACTCCTCCCCTACACCTCGTGGTTGAGCCAGTCCTCAAAAACACACAACAGGTGCGCCACATCTCTATGGTGCTTCCACCGTGGTCCAGAAGGACTAACGCTGCATTACCACCCAGCTGAACTGTCTCAAGCACATTAGGGAACCAAAATCAAAGTAAGGTGGAGTGCGATGCAAACCTGGTTAGCCTATGTTCCGTTGCTTTCTTTTCTAGAAAGGCAGGACCACCTTGCCACCAAGAGGTCCACTCCAAATCACCTGCTGTCTCTGGCCTCCTGCCCTTCCTCTATAGGGTGTACTTAGGAAGAAATGTCCAATGTCCAGCTTACACAAATGGGATGATCAAGGCAGACTAAACAACAGAAGTGTCTGCTCAAGCAGAAATTTAAAATCTAAAGTCTTAGAGGTCCCTCCGCAGCTGGCACACACTGAATTCAGCCTCTTGGCCTCGTTCCTTTATCTAAAGCACAGCGCCCTCACATGGTGCCAAAGGGAAGGACAGTCTTCCTGAAAACCTGGAGGACGGAAGGGAACTCTCACTGCTCATATGCCATCTGTGAGAGGGCCCAGCACTCACTCTGAGGATTTTAAATCAATGTTATCCAGATTTCCACCCTCGGCTCCTTCACAGATAGTGCCTTGCTGGAAACTTTACACCAAGAAGTATAAACTCTGACCTCTACAGAAACTCACTAAACCGCAGCAAATGGGATTCAGATGTTTCCATGTTCAGTACAGTGATGTGACCTAGACTTTAAACACTTTGGCAAAAACAGGAAAAATGATGTGGGCCTTCCAGTCCCTCCCAGAACATGATACAGCCTTGACCTGAGTCCTTCGGTGACCTGAGCCTTTTTCACCCCTACTTAAGCCTCCTCACCCATAGCCCACATTCCCCACCCCTGTTCCACATTAGCTCCTACCAGGCCCCCTCCACGGTCCATTTTCCTTGTTTAACCAAAGAAGCCAATTTCTCCCAGCCCAGCAAAAGGAGATCACATTCTGATGAGGACTCAAAAAATCCTAAAAGGGGAACTGGTGAAGGCCAAGTCTTGGGAATTACTCCCCAAGTTCCCCTACACTGCTGGAAAGAGAGCAGAAGTCTCATATAAAGACTTGGACCCTCAGGGTTTCTGGCTTTGTTGCAGATTTGTGCCAACTCGTTGCACACTATGTGGATAAGGGCTAGAGAATTCTAGACGGTGGAGCAAGATAAGGTGGAGGTGGGGGAAGCAGTTTCTTGTGCCAGGGAAGGACAGACACAAAAGAATATCAGAAACCACTTCCCCAGAAGATAGAGGAACATTCTCTGAGCCCATCCCAGGCTCTGATGGGTGGGGGCAGCCCATCTGCCAGCCATCTGCGCTCTATGGGGGCACGATGGAGAAGCTGGGAAGTGTTTGTCTGGGCACCCGTGTAGCCAAGTGAGCCAGTGTGAGCGCAGGCAGGGTAGAGGCGCACAAGAACTTCCTCCGCCCCTCGGAGCACTGCCACGGGTGCCGCAAATGCAGCAGGGTGGGGTGGCGGAGGAATTACTGCCACATCGAGGGAGCTTCTGGGGATGACATTGCTCATCACCAATGTAAGCATTCCTCAGGCCTGGCTGAGGGTTAGTGCCAGATAAATGTCTGCTTGCAGTGTAAGGTAAAAATATTAGAGACACCCTCCCTCTCCTGGTTCTCACGTTTCAACTAAGAAGAGTAGGTTAGTGGCCCGTCGGGGGACCCCTCCAAATATCTTTTTCCAGGTACATAAAGACTCAAAAGGACAGAAATGAGGTCAATGCTCCACCCCCACATCCAAGAATAGGTGAGCTATACACATATAGATAGGTGTTCCCCATGACACGCACACATACACACCTGTGCAGATGCAAATAGCGTTCTCTCTACACCTGGGTCAAGCGCACCTCTCAGTCTAGGGACTTGACAGATTTCATCTCTGCTGAACATGTGCTCCCTGAGCGGACTGCGGCGTATCTCGCTATGCAACCCCATATCGGCGCTGGCCTGGCGCACCTCTGAGGCTTAGGACTGCCAGTGGAAGGTACTGGATAACAGGTCGCTTCCTCTTTCTAGCCCTCTGCTCATAGACCCTCTGGAAGGTTGGGGGTGCTCTCTCCCGCCAGCGGCAGAGCACGCCGGAGGCCCCACCCCAATCCCAGCCCTCCCCGGGGACCACCCCTCACCCCCACCCTCGGCGCCGCGAGAGATCGCCAGGCAGACCCGGAGGGGGAGCGGGCAGTACCAGGCCTCCGGCGACGCCGCAGGCGCTAAGCGAGACGAGGGAGCCGGGGTAGCCGAGCACGCTGCCAGAGTAGAAGCACAGCTCTGTGGGGCGTCCGCGGCGCCCAGCTGCGCCGGTCTCCTCCACCTCGAAGCCGCCGGACAGGAAGCGCAGGTCGCGGCGCAGCTGCAAGTACAGGTCGCGCCCAAAGGCCGGCAGGTGCAGCAGCAGGGCGCGTTCGCCGGGCCGGGCGCGCGGGACGGCTGGGGGCGCGCGGGGCCGCCGGCGCCTGCGGGGCCCTGGAGCGCCGGGCAGCGGCGGCAGGTGCACGTCTTCGGGGAGCACCCGCCGCGGGAGCACCACCTCCACGTCGGCCGCCGCGTCGCCGACAGCTGCGGGGAGAAAGGAGACGCGTCAGCGCGGCGGGGCCCGCCCTCCGGCCCGCCGGGCGCTGCGTCCAGCGCTGGGCATCCAGCGCCAGCTTGGAGACAGCGCGGCCCCGAGCCGGCGCGCTCTTCCATTCCCTCGCCCCAACACCTCCATGCCAGCCAGAGCCTCCGCCCGTGCCCCGCGCCACCCCCGGAACGGTCTCCGGCGCGGCCGCCCGACCACCTCCGGGGACGCGGCCGCGGCATCGGCGTCCGGAGAACCGGCGGCGGCGCGGCCTCCCGACAACCGCCCGGACCCCAGTCCTCCGACCGCGGCCCGCGCCCACGTCGACCCCGGAGCTGTCAGCGGTACGCCGCCGGAGCCGGGCCGCGCGGGCAGACGGAGGCCGCCAGGATGCCTCCGGAGGGCAGGGGGAAGGTGGCCGCGAGAGGCACAGGCGAAGAAGAGGCAGTGGGAGAGGGAGCGCTACCTGTGCCCGGGTCCAGTCCCCAAACCAGCAGCAGCAGCAAGGGCAGGACGAGAGGAGGCAGCAGGGCGCCGTCACACATGGTACTTGGGAGGAGCAGCCCCCCCCCCCCGGACGGTCGCGGCGGAGTAGGAGCGCGCGAGGCGGCGGCGCCAGCCGGAGTGAGCCCTCCAGTCTTTGGAAAAAGTAATTAGCGCTGCGGACAAACCCAACGTGGTAAATCCCAAGCCCCGCCTTCTCCTCGGAAAGCGGGAAATGATTGGGCTCTCGCTTTCCCCTGCCCCGCCTCCCCCTTCTCTATTGGCTAGTGTGGGTCTAAACCAGGGTGCGTAGTTAGGTTGCAAGCACTTTCTTACACGTGGTTTCTGGGCAGTGGCGGGGATGGAACACCAGGTGGCGCAAGGGAGCCGTCTGGAGCAGCGCTATCCCAGAGGACCCGGGAAGACACCTGGCTGGTCTTCAGAGTTTGTCCCCATTTTCGAAACCCTCTCTGATCCTGCTGCTCAGCTTCCCAAGAAGACAGGCCAGAAATCGTCCTAGACAACCGAGTTCACCCGTAAAAGCACATTCTCTCTACATCTAAAGTAAAACCAGTTTTGGCTGTTTGTGGGTGGGCACTTTCATGCACAATGTGCGCAACTTTGTGCCGGATGCTACCTCCAAAGCGCAGTGTTTATGCAAACCCTTCACACCCCTGTCGTCTTTATTCTCACGGCAGCCAGTGGAACAGGCGAGATCACACCCTCTTACAGACTGAGAAACTGAGGGAGAGAGAGCTTAAGGAGCTTACTAAGTTACCCAGTGAGTTTCTGTCAAAACAAGAGCTAGAATTTGTGGTCCTGACTTCCGGCCCGGTGCTGCTCACTACAAACAAGAGCCCTCCAAGGCAGGCAGGAAGGAACATTAGCCTGGTGTTACAGGTTAGGAAACGGGCACAAAGTGGCAAAGGCCGGACTCAAACCCAAGTCTTCTGGCAACAGAGTGAGTTCATTCTTTTCCCACCAGGATATAACTGAGGTCTGCAAGAAAGGTGATTCCCTTAGCTTCCTGAGGAATGTCTTGTAGAAAACAAAACAAAACAGAATGAACTGAAGTGTAACCATTCTCAGGTCTCTCCCCTTCCTTCCCTGTCCTGCCCGTTTCTGTTTTCTCAGCGCAGAGGGACTACAGCACTCCTATTGGACTCTGCTGAGGGCCTCTCAGAATCTAAAATTCATCACAAGGATTACATGTCATCAGAAGGAATCCAGAGGTGAACACTGTCCAGCTTTCATGACATTTAATCAACCCTAGGAGTGGACTGTGTCACTGATTCTCAATAAAGCCTAGCACTCTCACTACTGCAAACTTGCTGCTCTGTGTTTCCCTGGGGTGTGGCTGGTGGAATCATTTCCTGCTCTGTCGACCCCACCCTCCACTGCTCCAGGGGCTGCCACTCACTGCTGGGCATCTAAAGTTCCTGGAAGCCTCCGCACACGTCCTGCTCACGGCCAGGTTTGGGTCTTTTTTCCTCTCCTTTGACAGCAGCCTCACCCAACTGAAATTTCAGCAGCATCTTCTGGTGGCACAAGATATCATAGTGAGCTTTTTGCTGCAGGTTTGTTGGCCAAAGAGCCACCTCAAAGGCCCGCCACTGAAAGCCAGGGAGTAGCAGTCCCACTGCCTTGCAAGAACAATTCTGCTATTGGAGTCCACCTGAAGTAATAGTCATCAACCTGTCAGATAGATGACCCTCAAATGCATTAGTCCGTAGGGACATGCAAACTGAAACAACAGCAAGATGCCATTTCATCTTCCAGCCTGTCCAAAACTAAAGAGCTTGGAAATATCAAGGATTGGAGAGGACACTCTCCAGCCCATGGGGGTGTAAATTGGCATGGCCACTTTGAAGAACAAGTGGGCAAACTGCAGTCAAGTTTAAAATGTACACACCCTAGAACTCTGCTATTCTACTCTTGTTAACTACCACAGGCAAACTGGAATGTGTAGAAGAATGCTCACCACACCACGTTATTAAGAGCAAAAAACTGCAAAAACCTGAATGTTAATCATTAGATAAATGGCTGATAGAGTCCAGAAATACACCCATGCATAGACAATCAACTAATATTTGACAAGGGAGCCAAAAATACTCAAGGAAAAGGGATAGTCTCTTTAATAAATGGTGGTGGGAAAACTAGATACCCATATGCAAAAAAAAAAAAAAAAAAAAGAACTTGGACCCCATCTTACACCACTCACAAAAAAAACACAAAAACTTGAAATAGATTAAAGACAAATGTAAAACTTGAAACTGTAAAATGTGTAGAAGAAAACAAAGGGAAAAATCTCCTTGGCATTGGTCTCTGTAACAATTTCTTAGATGACAACAAAAGTGCAAGAAACAAAGCAAAAATCAACAAGTGGAACTATATCAAATCTAAAAGTTTCTGCATAGCAAAGGAAACCATCAACAAAATGAAAAGGCTACCTACAGTATGGGAAAAAATATTTACAGACCATATATCTGATAAGGAGTTAGTATCCAAAATATATAGGAAATTCATACAACTCATTAGAAAAAAAATAATAATCCAGTTTAAAAAAGGGGAAAGAACCTGAATAGACATTTTTCTAAAGAAAATGTCATACAAATGGCCAACAAGTACATGAAAAGGTGTTCAAGATCACTAATCATCACGGAAATGTGAATAAAAACCACAATGAGATATCACCTCATACGTTTTAGGATGTCTATTACCAAAAAAACAAGAGACAACAAGTGTTGGCAAGGATGTGGAGAAGAGGGAACTCTTGTGCACTGTTGCAGAGAATCTAAATTGGTGCAGCCACTATGAAAAGCAGTATAGAAAAAAAAATTCCATGGTACTACCACATGATCCAGCAATTCCACTTCTGGGTGTATATCTGAAGGAAGACATTAAACTAACTGAAATAAGTCAGTCACAAAAAGACAAATACTGTATGATTCCACTTATATGAAGTACCTAGAGTAGTCACATTCATAGAGACAGAAGAGAGAATGGTGGGTACTAGGGGCTGGCAGGAGCAGCAGCAAGGAGTTAGTGTTTAATGGGTACAAAGTTTCAGTTCGGGAAGATGAAAAAGTTCTGAAGACGGATGGTGGTGATGGCTGCACAACAATGAGAATGTACTTGAAGCCACTGAACTGTACACTTCAAATGGTGTTAAATGGTAAATTTTATGTTATGTACATTTTCCCACAATAAAAAAATTGCTTAAAAAAGGAAATCATCACTATTTGCTATGATCTCATTTCATCGTAACACACAAATTTCCTGGTCTTAATTTTGTGGAAGGGCAGGGCTTAATCTCATTTCACAGATGGAGGAGGGCTGGGGCGGGGGGATAAAAAGCAAGCAAACAAGCAGGCAGAAGCCCTACAGGTGACAATGGCAGTCTGAATGTGATGTAAGGGAAGCCCTCTTTTTTGTCTGGGGATCAAAACAGTTTGTTGCGCTCACGGATGAGAAGGATCCTGAACTTTTCAGCTTGTCCACTGCTTTTTGTGAACTGCCCCTTTCTGGTGGGCAGTGACCTTTTCTGATCATGTTGTCTGGAACTGACCCCCAGCAAGTCGATTATATTGACTCTCCTGGCCCCTCGGATACTCCCTGTTTGGATGCTGGTCTCCATCATGACCACTGCTATTGTTAATGAAAGCAAGACTGTCCCAAAAGCAGCACAGATTCTGCCAAGAGACACCATGTTCAACTGCCAAACTTAGGAATAGAGGGCCAAAGACACAGACTGGGCAGAGCACAAAGAGGACTGCAGGCACTTAGGCCGAACCTGACCCTCCTTAATCCCCCCACTCAGAGCTTTCTTGAGCTGGGAATTGATGGGTCCAGGTGTCAAGACTCACGTGTAAACTAGATCTGTGTTTAGGTGGAAGGAGGCCCTGTGCCCTAGATATCACTAGGCATTGGTGGGGTGGTGAGGAGAGAGGGGGATTCCACATGACAGTCTCATTTACTAAATTCACTTCCTTTTGAGGCAAACAACCTTCCTTCCTGGGAGCCAGTGAGATGCCACATCCTCTCCAGCAGGGGGCGTCCAGCATCAGTCCTGTCTTCCCACAGCAGGCCCCAGCTCCCTGCTTACTCCAAAGACCTAGTTTTTCTGATTTATATTTTACTCTTTCCCTGTTGAGCTTGGATCCCAAATTTCAGCTTCTTGGCTAGCATCCCAATCCCCTGAGTGAATACTGCCAACCTCTCCCTGTGGGGTCTCCAGGCCCCTCCCTGGTTCCAGGAATTCTGGCAGTGTCAGTTCACTATGAATGGGTGCCCCTGCTGCATGAGGCCATTCCTGCCTGGCTCTAGGAATGGCCCTGTCTGGGAATTCCTGCTGCCCTCCATTCCTGCTCACCCAATCAGGTCCCTGTTCTGATATTGCTGAACAAGCCCAAGTTACTACTCCTTTGAACACTGATTTTTCAGTCTAGCTGTTACTTGTTCAGTCAGGGCTATACTAAGGTATTTCTAGCCCTTACCCTTTCCCAACATCTTGGCTCTTCCCCTCCTCCAGACTGTGCCCCTGAGGTCTCAGCCTGCCTTGGAGCTGAGTGTCTGTGACCTTCAAGTGTCCCCATTGTTGAAAATACAACTCCATCCTCATGTCCTTCTGAAGGTCACCAGAGGCACCATCTGACTGGGAGGCAGCCCTTGCAGCCCCCATGTCTGAATGAGCAGGATAAGGGCCTTTAGTGCTAGACTTGAGCTCAGAGCTTCATCCCAACCAACTCCTCTTGCCCGAGGACAATTAAGTAAAGCAACATATTTTTCATTGTTCTGCAGCACACCTTTCCCTTCTTCCATGTCTTCCCCTTCTTTTAGCATTTCCCCTCAAGATTCCTGAGCCCTTTCTCTCCTAGTCCTTCCTTTCTCAAGGAAAGCACCTTGTCTGGTATACAAGGCTAGGCTAAAACATAATGCAAGTAAAGGCTGAAAAACAGGATAGACACATATCTATATTTGATTTAGTAAATGTAAATGGTGATGGCTGAAATTGGTGTGATGATAGAATATTCAATATGTGGGACTGGGTGGCTGTCTAGAAACTTGGGCAAAACCTACATTAGATTCCATGATGGTTTTAAAATATATCCATTAATTATGACCCTCTTCCCTTCACAGGTGGAACCTAACTCTTCTGCTTAGAAAGTGTAGAGGACTTGCTTCTAATGAATAGAGTGTGTTAGGAGTGATGCTCTGTGATTTCTGGGGGTAGGTCATAAAAAGAATGTGCCTCTGCCTGTCTTTCTCTCAGATTATTTACTTTGGTAGAAACCAGTGGCATGAGGACACTCAAGCAGCCCTGTGGAAATGCCCATGAAAAGGAAACCAGTATGCCAGAACTAAATGACTAGCCATGTGAGGGAGCCACTTTGGAAACAGATCCTCCAGCCTCAGTCAAGCTTTCAGATAATTCCAGCCCCCAGCCTTAAGAGTCTGCCCCAAACATGTGAGCAGAAACAAGCCATCCCCACTGTGCCCTGGCTGAATCCATGACCCACAAAAACCAAGAGAAAATAAATTATAATTAGTTTTTTAAGGCTTTAAGTTTTTTGGTGGTGTATAATTTGTCATCCAGCAATAACTAACTAATACAGACTCATAACACATACTAAAATTAATTCCAAAATAGATTAAAGATTGGTATGAAAACATTCATATAAATGTAGAAGCTGGCCATCAGGAGTCCAGTGTACTTAGAAGCAAAATGCAGGGTGTGCAAGTTGACTACATTCACAAAAGCAGCCAGACAATTGGTTGGTCCCTGTGAATGGCTCCTGTACCAAGACTTGACCCAGGTCCAGGGATGAAACCGACCAGCTTGCCTTGGAAACAATGAGTGTGGATGCTTGCATGCGGGAGCACATGTGTTAGGCACCATCAGAGAGAAACTGGGAGTCCTAGTACCCAAGGTAAACAGAAACACTTTTTTTTAAATGTCATACAAGAAGGAAATATAATCATAATATGTGCTTGGCTCTGCAGAGAACAACTTTTACATACTCATCATAATGTAAACACTGTGAGATTTGTTTTGTTTTGTTTTGTGAATTTTTGAATTTTATTTATTTTTTTTATACAGCAGATTCCTATTAGTTATCTATTTTATACATATTAGTGTATATATGTCAATCCTAATATGTCAATCCTAATCTCCCAATTCATCCCACCACCACATCTCTGCCACTTTCCCCCCTTGGTGTCCATACGTTTGTTCTCTACATCTGTGTCTCTATTTCTGCCTTGTAAACCAGTTCATCTGTACAATTTTTCTACATTCCACATATACATGTTAATATACGATATTTGTTTTTCTCTTTCTGACTTCCTGGTTTTTAACTGTTCAAATCAACCAGAAAGAAATGCCAGAATAAATCATTCTGGCTCCAGAACCAACTGTAAAAGTTATTGCCCTTCATAATGAAAAAAATGAAAGAATAGAAAACAAAAGAAAAGAGATGGAAAGCAAAAAAAAAGAAAGAAAGATAAAGAAAAGTGTAGAGGGCAATTACCCTCATCTTCCAAAGCGAAGAATCTAAAGAAATCATCTATGTTTGAAAAAATAAGAAATACATATATTTTTTGAATTCACAAAGGTAACCAATAAAAGAAGTAAAAATCTCTCATATTGGAATAGGTATATTATAAAAGTGAGGTAAATCCTTATCCATCATAGCAGTAAATCAATTGCTATATCTAATCTTGATATATAAAAAACATTGGTATAAGAACAGTTTTTTAATGATACGAAGGAAACCATCAGAAGAACTAAGAACAGAAATAGTTAAAAGGGAATGAGTCTGGAGTTAGAGAGAGTTGGGGGCAGGTGTTGTAGTCTCACTCTTCAAGAATATCTTTATCATTTGCTTTCTTTAACTATTGAATGCAGTATTTTTAAAAAATTGAATCTTTTTAAAAATTCCAATGTCTTTCCACATTTAATATACTTAAACATATTGCCTTTGTTTTTTCAAGTAAGATGCATTTGTATACCATAATATACACAAACTACTTAATCCTTGCAATAACCTTGTAAGGGAAAAAAATATTATCTCTCATTATAAAATAGGGAAAGTTAGCTAGAAATACTAACAATTTGCACAAGATGACTTAATAAGTTATTGCCTTCAAAGTTATAAATTCTTAAAACGTTGACCATTTCTCACACAAATACCATGAGAAAAGAGTTCCACTTTATGAAAAATGTAATGGCAACAAAGATAAATAATTTTTTCCTGGATCCCAAGGATGTAGTAGATGAGCATGGTTCCCACTTCCTTCTTGCTTTGTCTGTAGGAAGTGGTGAGCATCAACACATGCATCTGAAAGCAGGAAATAAGAAGGCAAGAAGCAAAGGCCTCACCATTACCCTTTGACGTGGCTGTTATTAATCACATTCTACCGGTGGGGCCATACTGCCAGGGGGAAATAAGCATCGTGATTATCAGGGTCACACAAATGGTCAATGGGGCAGCTGGGATATGACTCAATGTTGGGGAACCTCTGTCATGATGTGGGGGTGGGGATAGGAAGAAATAGGAAGTTCAAATGCCTGTGAATTTCTCTTCTCAGAGCCTCAGTTTTCTCATGTGTAAAAGGAGAGGGCGAGTTAGGTCATCTCCCTTTCAAACTTAAACTTGATTTTAGCCTAGCAATTCAAACAACCCTTGGAAATGTAAACAAAGGCTTAGGGGTGTCCTGGTACATTATAGGCACTGGGTTCTGTTAAGTGAATAAATAAGACAGTTGTATAAAATCAGAGATTTCTGAAGACACTAAGATTTGGTAGGTGGTCAGAGATAATGAAACATCAAAACCTAGATTCATTTATTGTCATTCTTCTCTGGAGTAATTTTAATTCAACAGGTTAATATAGGTTTGAGTTTTTAAAAAAACAAAGGCCTGGATGTCAAAAAGTTTTCCGGGGCTTCCCTGGTGGCGCAGTGTTTGAGGGTCCGCCTGCCGGTGCAGGGGACACGGGTTCGTGCCCCGGGCCGGGAGGATCCCATGTGCCGCGGAGCAGCTGGGCCTGTGGGCCATGGCCGCTGAGCCTGCGTGTCCGGAGCCTGTGCTCCGCAGCGGGAGAGGCCACAGCAGTGGGAGGCCCACGTACCGCAAAAAAAAAAAAAAAAGTTTTCCACACTAGCTAGAAAAGGAAGGCCTCCATTATTTAAATAATACTGGTATTTCTTCACAACAATTCCTGGCTGGTCATCTCATCTCATGAGTGTGTATTTCAGCACCCAACACCTCAACATATAGCTCGACATATAGCAGGCACTCAATAAATATTTGCCAAATTACCAATAAATTAAGGGTTTCTCCCCTTTCTTATATGTCATCCAGAACTTTCTTCCAAGATTAAACTTTGAAACACAAAGCTTGGCAGAGAAATTATAATCAGATCTATTTGTCAAAAACCCTTGGTTGGTAGTATCAGAAACCCACAGAGTTCAAGTGAGCACAAAGAGGATGTTTGTTACAAGGTATTTAATATCCTAAAATCAATCACTGCAACTCACAATATTAACAAACTGAGAAAGAAAAATCCTATGATCATCTCAGTAGACATAGAAAAAGCATTTGATAAATGCCAACACTCATTCCTGATTTTAAAAAAAGAATCTCTCAGGGAAGGGGAGCAATATAGGAGTAGGGGAAAAAAGGTTAGTATGGGATTATATAAAATCATGTATGTGAAACTTTTGAAAATTGTAAAGCACTATAGAATTTTTTAAATATTTCATTCAAAAAAAAAAAACTGTCAGCAAACTAGCAACCTGATAAAGGACAGATAACCTACAGATGACACACACTTAATAGTAAAAAACTAAATACTTTCTCCCTAAGGTCAGGAAAAAGTGAAGGATATCTGGTTTCATCATTTCTTTTCAACATTGTACTAGAAATTCAAGCTGATGCAATCAAGCAAGAAAAAAAAAGAACCCAGATTGGAAAAGAGAACTAAAATTGCCTTTGTTCACAGATAATATGATCATCTTTATAGGAAATCCTATGAAATCTATAAAAAAATGTTATTAAGACTAATAAGTTCAGGGAGGTTGCAGGATACAAGACCAATATAAAAATTTCATTTGCATTCCTATATACCAGCATTGAACAAACAGAAATTAAAATTTTTAGAAATACCATTTACAATAGCATAAAAACCATGAAATACTGAGGGATATGCCTGACAAAAGATGCAAAAGTCCTGTACACTGAAAACTACAAAACATCACAGAGCAAAATTACAGAAGACTGTGATAATTGAGGAGATATACAATGTTCATAACTCAATATTTCTAAAATGTCAGTTTTGGGAATACCCTGGTGGTCCAATTGTTAGGACTCTTTGCTTTCACCACTGTGGGCCTGGATTCAATCTCTGGTCAGGGAACTAAGATCCGGCAAGCCACACAGCATGGACAAAATTAAAAAGTGAGTTTTCCTCAAATTGACTACACATTCAATGCATCCAAAAAAAAAAAAAAACTCAGCAGATTTCTGGAGAATTTGACAAGCTGAGTATAAAATTTATGTGGAAATGCAAGATCCTAGAAAACACTCTAAAAGAACAATTTGATGAACTATCTGATTTCAAGATTTATTGTAAATCTACAATAAGCAGGGAAGCCTATTATTTGCATGATGTTAGTTAGAATAGGTCAATGGAACAAAATATAGAGTCTAGATATATCCACATGTATGTGGACAACGGATTTTTGGGAAAGGTGAAGAGGTAATCAAGTGGAGAAAACATACTCTTCAAACAAATGGATCAGAAAAATTAGATATCCATAGAAAAAAAATTAACATGTATACCTTGCATCATATATAAAATTAACTCAAAATGGATCATAGACCTAAATTAAAACATGAAACTGTCAGAAGAAAACACAGAACAAAATGTTTATGACTTTGGTTTAAGCAAAGATTTCTTAGATATGACACCAAAAGAATGATCAAGAACATGCTGAGGGGCCGAGCTAAGATGGTGGGCTAGGAGGACGTGGAATTCATGTCTCTGTACAACTGGGGCACCTACCAGGCACCAGTGAGGGACCACAGAAACCTAATGGAATGGGAGGAACGCTCAGCAATCCAGCTTGTGGGATCTTGGTTCCCAGGCCAGAGGTTGGGCCCAAGCTCCTGTGGTGGGAGCTAAGAGTCCAAACCGCTAGACTAACAGAGAACCTCAGACCCCAGGGAATATTATTCAGAGCGAGGCCTCCTGGAAGTCCTAATCTCAGTACCAAAACCTGGCTCTATCCAACTGCCTTCAAACTCCAGTGCTGGATGCCTCAGGCCAAACAGCCAGTAAGACAGGAATACGGCCTCACCCATCAAAAAAAAAATTTTTTTTTTTTTTGTAGTATGCGGGCCTCTCACTGTTGTGGCCTCTCCCCCTGCGGAGCACAGGCTCCAGACGCGCAGGCTCAGCAGCCATGGCTCACGGGCCCAGCCACTTCATGGCATGTGGGATCCTCCCAGACCGGGACACGAACCCATGTCCCCTGCATTGGCAGGCAGACTCTCAACCACTGCGCCACCAGGGAAGTCCCCCCCAAAATTTTTTTTAGTAACAAAAAAATATGTTACAGACAAAGGAGTGAGGTAAAAGCCTATAAGACCAAATAAATGAACAGGATATAGAAAACCTACCTGAAAAAGAATTCAGAGTAATGATAGTAAAGATGACCTAAAATCTCAGAAACACAATGGAGAAAATACAAGAAACAATTAACAAGGATGTAGAAGAATGAAAGCGCAAACAAACAGTTATAACACAATAACTGAACTTAAATATACACTACAAGGAATCAGTAGCAGAATAACTGAGGAGAAGAACGGATAAATGAGCTGGAAGATAAAATGGTGGAAATCACTGCCAGGGAGCAGAATAAATAAAAAGAAAGAAAAGAATTGAGGACAGTCTCAGAGACCTTTGGGACAACATTAAATGCACCAACATTCGAATTATAGGGGATATATAGAAAATACATAGAAATATATAGAAAATATTTGAAGAGATTATTGAGGAAAAATTCCCTAACATGGGAAAGGAAATAGTCAATCAAGTCCAGGAGGTGCCAAGAGTCCCATACAGGATAACCCCAAAGAGAAACACACTGAAACATATATTAATCAAACTATCAAAAATTAAATACAAAGAAAAAATATTAAAAGCAGCAAGGGAAAAGCACCAAATAACATACAAGGGAATCCCCATAAGGATAACAGCTCATATTTCAGTGGAACCCCTGCAAGCCAGAAGGGACTGGCAGGACATATTTAAAGTGATGAAAGGGAAAAACCTACAACCAAGATTACTCTACTCAGCAAGGATCTCATTCATATTCGATGGAGAAATTAAAACCTTTGCAGACAAGCAAAAGTTGAGAGAATTCAGCACCACCAAACCAGCACTGCAACAAATTCTAAAGGAATTTCTCTAAGCAGGAAACACAAGAGAAGGAAAAGACCTACAAAAACAAACCCCAAACAATTAAGAAAATGGTAATAGGAACATACATATCAATAATTACCTTAAAGGTAAATGGATTAAATGCTCCAACCAAAAGACATAGACTGGCTGAATGGATACAAAAACAAGACGCCCTCTCTCTACAAGAGACCCACTTCAGACCTAGTGACACATAAAGACTGAAAGTGAGGGGATGGAAAAAGGTATTCAATGCAAACAGAAATCAAAAGAAAACTGGAATAACAATTTTCATATCAGACAAAATAGACTTTAAAATAAAGACTATTAGAAGAGACAAAGAAGGACACTATATAATGATCAAAGGATCAATCCAAGAAGAAGATATAACAATGGTAAATAGTTATGCACCCAACATAGGAGCGCCTCAATACAGAAGGCAAATGCTAACAACCATAAAAGGAGAAATCAACACTAACACAATAACAGTAGGGGACATTAACACCTCAATTTCACCAATGGACAGATCATCCAAATGAAAATAAATAAGGAAACACAAGCTTTAAATGTCACATTAAACAAGATGAACTTAATTGATATTTATATGACATTCCATCCAGAAACAACAGAATACACTTTCTTCTCAAGTGCTCATGGAACATTCTCCAGAATAGACCATAACTTGCATCACAAATCAAGCCTTGGTAAATTTAAGAAATTGAAGTTGTATCAAGTATCTTTTCCGAGCACTATGCTATGAGGCTAGATATCAATTACAGGAAAAAAACTGTTAAAAATACAAACACATGGAGGCTAAACAGGATGCTACTAAATAACCAAGAGATCACTGAAGAAATCAAAGGGGAAATCAAAAAATACCTAGAAACAAATGACAATGAAAACACAAAGAAGCAAAACCTATGGGTTGCAGCAAAAGCAGTTCCAAGAGGGAAGTTTATAGCAATACAATCCTACCTCAAGAAACAAGAATCATCTCAAATAAACAACATAACCTTACACCTAAAGCAATTAGAGAAAGAACAAAAAAAACCCCAAAGTTAGCATAAGGAAAGAAATCATAAAGATCAGATCAGAAATAAATGAAAAAGAAATGAAGGAAACAATACCAAGGATCAATAAAACCAAAAGCTGGTTCTTTGAGAAGATAAACAAAATTGATAAACCATTAGCCAGACTCACCAAGAAAAAAAGGGAGAAGACTCAAACCAACAGAATTAGAAACGAAAAAGGAGAAGTAACAATTGACACTGCAGAAATACAAAGGATCATGAGTGATTACTACAAGAAACTCTATGGAACTTCCGGGTAAGATGGCGGAAGAGTAAGACACGGAGATCACCTTCCTCCCCACAGATACACCAGAAATACAGCTACACGTGGAACAACTCCTACAGAACACCTACTGAACGCTGGCAGAAGACCCCAGACCTCCCAAAAGGCAAGAAACTCCCCACATACCTGGGTAGGGCAAAGCGGAGAGATTCCCGCACAGAGGAGCGGTGCCGAGCGGCACTCACCAGCCCGAGAGGCTTGTCTGCTCCCCCGCCGGGGCGGGCGGCGCTGGAGCTGAGGCTCGGGCTTCGGTCAGAGCGCAGCGAGAGGACTGGGGCTGGCGGCGAGAACTCAGCCTGAAGGGGGCTAATGTGCCACAGCTAGCCGGGAGGGAGTCCGGGAAAACTCTGGAGCTGCCGAAGAGGCAGGAGACTTTTTCTTCCCTCTTGGTTTCCTGGTGTGCGAGGAGAGGGGATTAAGAGCGCCGCGTAAAGGAGCTCCAGAGACGGGCGCGAGTCGCGGCTGAAAGCGCGGAGCCCAGAGACGGGCGTGGGACGCTGGGGCTGCTGCTGCCGCTGCCAAGAAGCCTGTGTGCGAGCGCAGGTCACTGTCCACACCGCCCTTCCGGGAGCCTGTGCAGCCTGCCACTGCCGGGGTCCCGGGATCCAGGGGCGGCTTCCCTGAGAGAACGCACGGCGCGCCTTGGGCTGGTGCAACGTCACGCCGACCTCTGCCGCTGCAGGCTCGCCCCGCACTCCGTGCCCCTCCCTCCCGCCCGGCCTGAGTGAGCCAGAGCCCCTGAAGAGGCTGCTCCTTTAACCCTGTCCTGTCTGAGCGAAGAACAGACGCCCTCCGGCGACCTACACGCAGAGGCGGGGCCAAATCCAAAGCTGAGACCCAGGAGCTGTGAGAACAAAGAAGAGAAAGGGAAACCTCTCCCAGCAGCCTCAGAAGCAGCAGATTAAAGCTCCACAATCAACTTGATGTACCCTGCATCTGTGGAATACATGAATAGACAACAAATCATCCCAAATTGAGGAGCCAGGAGTCAGTGCTGTGCCTCTGAGGTGGGAGAGCCAACTTCAGGACACTGGTCCACAAGAGACCTCCCAACTCCACATAATATCAAACGGCGAAAATCTTCCAGAGATCTCCATCTCAACACCAGCACCCAGCTTCACTCAACGACCAGCAAGCTACAGTGCTGGACACCCTATGCCAAACAACTAGCAAGACAGGAACACAACGCCACCCATTAGCAGAGAGGTGGCCTAAAATCATAAAAAGTCTGCAGACACCCCAAAACACACCACCAGACGTGGACCTGCCCACCAGAAAGACAAGATCCAGCCTCATCCACCAGAACACAGGCACTAGTCCCCTCCACCAGGAAGCCTACACAACCCACTAAACCAACCTTAGCCACTGGGGACAGACACCAAAAACAACGGGAACTACGAATCTGCAGCCTGCAAAAAGGAGACCCCAAACACAGTAACATAAGCAAAATGAGAAGACAGGAAAACACACAGCAGGAGAAGGAGCAAGATAAAAACCCACCAGACCTAACAAATGAAGAGGTAATAGGCAGTCTACCTGAAAAAGAATTCAGAATAATGATGGTAAAGATGATCCAAAATCTTGGAAATAGAATAGACAAAATGCAAGAAACAGTTAACAAGGACCTAGAAGAACTAAAGATGAATCAAGCATCGATTAAAAACACAATAAATGAAATAAAAAATACTCTAGATGGGATCAATAGCAGAATAACTGAGGCAGAAGAACGGATAAGTGAGGTGGAAGATAAAATAGTGGAAATAACTGCTGCAGAGCAAAATAAAGAAAAAAGAATGAAAAGAACAGAGGACAGTCTCAGAGACCTCTGGGACAACATTAAACGCACCAACATTCGAATTATAGGGGTTCCAGAAGAAGAAGAGAAAAAGAAAGGGACTGAGAAAATATTTGAAGAGATTATAGTTGAAAACTTCCCTAATATGGGAAAGGAAATAGTTAATCAAGTCCAGGAGGCACAGAGAGTCCCATACAGAATAAATCCAAGGAGAAATACACCAAGACACATATTAATCAAACTGTCAAAAATTAAACACAAAGAAATCATATTAAAAGCAGCAAGGCAAAAACAACAAATAACACACAAGGGAATCCCCATCAGGATAACAGCTGATCTCTCAGCAGAAACTCTACAAGCCAGAAGGGAGTGGCAGGACATAATTAAAGTGATGAAGGAGAAAAACCTGCAACCAAGATTACTCTACCCAGCAAGGATCTCATTCAGATTTGATGGAGAAATTAAAACGTTTACAGACAAGCAAAAGCTGAGAGAGTTCAGCACCACCAAACCAGCTTTACAACAAATGCTAAAGGAACTTCTCTAGGCAAGAAACACAACAGAAGGAAAAGAACTACAATAACGAACCCAAAACAATTAAGAAAATGGGAATAGGAACATACATATCAATAATTACCTTAAATGTAAATGGACTAAATGCTCCCACCAAAAGACACAGACTGGCTGAATGGATACAAAAACAAGACCCATATATATGCTGTCTACAAGAGACCCACTTCAGACCTAGAGACACATACAGACTGAAAGTAAGGGGATGGAAAAAGATATTCCATGCAAGTGGAAACCAAAAGAAAGCTGGAGTAGCAATTCTCATATCAGACAAAATAGACTTTAAAATAAAGACTACTAGAAGAGACAAAGAAGGACACTACATAATGATCAAGGGATCGATCCAAGAAGAAGATATAACAATTGTAAATATTTATGCACCAAACATAGGAGCACCCCAATACATAAGGGAAATATTAACAGCCATAAAAGGAGAAATCGACAGTAACACAATCATAGTAGGGGACTTTAACACCCCACTTTCACCAATGGACAGGTCATCCAAAATGAAAATAAATAAGGAAACACAAGCTTTAAATGATACATTAAACAAGATGGACTTAATTGATATTTATAGGACATTCCATCCAAAAACAACAGAATACACATTTTTCTCAAGTGCTCATGGAACATTCTCCAGGATAGATCATATCTTGGGTCACAAATCAAGCCTTGCTAAATTTAAGAAAATTGAAATTGTATCAAGTATCTTTTCCGACCACAATGCTATGAGACTAGATATCAATTACAGGAAAAGGGCTGTAAAACATACAAACACATGGAGGCTAAACAATACACTACTTAATAACGAAGTGATCACTGAAGAAATCAAAGAGGAAATTAAAAAATACCTAGAAACAAATGACAATGGAGACACGACGACCCAAAACCTATGGGATGCAGCAAAAGCAGTTCTAAGAGGGAAGTTTATGGCAATACAATCCCACCTTAAGAAACAGGAAACATCTCGAATAAGCAACCTAACCTTGCACCTAAAGCAATTAGAGAAAGAAGAAAAAAAACATCCCAAAGTTAGCAGAAGGAAAGAAATCATAAAAATCAGATCAGAAATAAATGAAAAAGAAATGAAGGAAACGATAGCAAAGATCAATAAAACTAAAAGCTGGTTCTTTGAGAAGATAAACAAAATTGATAAACCATTAGCCAGACTCATCAAGAAAAAAAGGGAGAAGACTCAAATCAATAGAATTAGAAATGAAAAAGGAGAAGTAACAACTGACACTGCAGAAATACAAAAGATCATGAGAGATTACTATAAGCAACTCTATGCCAATAAAATGGACAACCTGGAAGAAATGGACAAATTCTTAGAAATGCACAACCTGCCAAGACTGACTCAGGAAGAAATAGAAAATATGAACAGACCAATCACAAGCACTGAAATTGAAACTGTGATCAAAAATCTTCCAACAAACAAAAGCCCAGGACCAGATGGCTTCACAGGCGAATTCTATCAAGCATTTAGAGAAGAGCTAACACCTATCCTTCTCAAACTCTTCCAAAATATAGCAGAGGGAGGAACACTCCCAAACTCATTCTATGAGGCCACCATCACCTTGATACCAAAACCAGACAAGGATGTCACAAAGAAAGAAAACTACAGGCCAATATCGCTGATGAACATAGATGCAAAAATCCTCAACAAAATACTAGCAAACAGAATCCAACAGCACATTAAAAGGATCATACACCATGATCAAGTGGGGTTTATTCCAGGAATGCAAGGATTCTTCAATATATGCAAATCAATCAACGTGATACACCATATTAACAAACTGAAGGAGAAAAACCATATGATCATCTCAATAGATGCAGAGAAAGCTTTTGACAAAATTAAACACCCATTTATGATAAAAACCCTGCAGAAAGTAGGCATAGAGGGAACTTTCCTCAACATAATAAAGGCCATATATGACAAACCCACAGCCAGCATCGTCCTCAATGGTGAAAAACTGAAACCATTTCCACTAAGATCAGGAACAAGACAAGGTTGCCCACTCTCACCACTCTTATTCAACATAGTTTTGGAAGTTTTAGCTACAGCAATCAGAGAAGAAAAGGAAATAAAAGGAATCCAAATGGGAAAAGAAGAAGTAAAGCTGTCACTGTTTGCAGATGACATGATCCTATACATAGAGAATCCTAAAGATGCTACCAGAAAACTACTAGAGCTAATCAATGAATTTGGTAAAGTTGCAGGATACAAAATTAATGCACAGAAATCTCTGGCATTCCTATATACGAATGATGAAAAATCTGAAAGTGAAATCAAGGAAACACTCCCATTTACCATTGCAACAAAAAGAATAAAATATCTAGGAATAAACCTACCTAAGGAGACAAAAGACCTGTATGCAGAAAATTATAAGACACTGATGAAAGAAATTAAAGATGATACAAATAGATGGAGAGATGTACCATGTTCTTGGATTGGAAGAATCAACATTGTGAAAATGACTCTACTACCCAAAGCAATCTACAGATTCAATGCAATCCCTATCAAACTACCAATGGCATTTTTCACAGAACTAGAACAAAAAATTTCACAATTTGTATGGAAACACAAAAGACCCCGAATAGCCAAAGCAATCTTGAGAACGAAAAATGGAGCTGGAGGAATCAGGCTCCCTGACTTCAGACTATACTACAAAGCTACAGTAATCAAGACAGTATGGTACTGGCACAAAAACAGAAAGATAGATCAATGGAACAGGATAGAAAGCCCAGAGATAAACCCACGGACATATGGTCACCTTATCTTTGATAAAGGAGGCAGGAATGTACAGTGGAGAAAGGACAGTCTCTTCAATAAGTGGTGCTGGGAAAACTGGACAGGGACATGTAAAAGTATGAGATTAGATCACTCCCTAACACCATACACAAAAATTAGCTCAAAATGGATTAAAGACCTAAATGTAAGGCCAGACACTATCAAACTCCTAGAGGAAAACATAGGCAGAACACTCTATGACATAAATCACAGCAAGATCTTTTTTGACCCACCTCCTAGAGCAATGGAAATAAAGACAAAAATAAACACATGGGACCTTATGAAACTTCAAAGCTTTTGCACAGCAAAGGAAACCATAAACAAGACGAAAAGACAACCCTCAGAATGGGAGAAAATATTTGAAAATGAAGCAACTGACAAAGGATTAATCTCCAAAATTTATAAGCAGCTCATGCAGCTCAATAGCAAAAAAACAAACAAACCAATCCAAAAATGGGCAAAAGATCTAAATAGACATTTCTCCACAGAAGATATACAGACTGCCAACAAACACATGAAAGGATGCTCAACATCTTTACGCATTAGAGAAATGCAAATCAAAACTACAATGAGATATCATCTCACACCAGTCAGAATGGCCATCATCAAAAAATCTAGAAACAATAAATGCTGGAGAGGGTGTGGAAAAAAGGGAACACTCTTGCACTGCTGGTGGGAATGTGAATTGGTACAACCACTATGGAGAACGGTATGGAGGTTCCTTAAAAAACTACAAATAAAACTACCATATGACCCAGCAATCCCACTACTGGGCATATACCCTGAGAAA
Organism: Mesoplodon densirostris; assembly: GCF_025265405.1. Classification (NCBI taxonomy): domain Eukaryota; kingdom Metazoa; phylum Chordata; class Mammalia; order Artiodactyla; family Ziphiidae; genus Mesoplodon; species Mesoplodon densirostris. Next base: position 109,018,106 of record NC_082664.1, read on the forward strand.
ACCATAATTCAAAAAGAGACATGTACCAAAATGTTCATAGCAGCCCTATTTACAATAGCCCGGAGATGGAAACAACCTAAGTGTCCATCATCGGATGAATGGATAAAGAAGATGTGGCACATATATACAATGGAATATTACTCAGCCATAAAAAGAAATGAAATTGAGCTATTTGTAATGAGGTGGATGGACCTAGAGTCTGTCATACAGAGTGAAGTAAGTCAGAAAGAGAAAGACAAATACTGTATGCTGACACATATATATGGAATTTAAGAAAAAAAATGTCATGAAGAACATAGGGGTAAGACAGGAATAAAGACACAGACCTACTAGAGCATGGACTTGAGGATATGGGGAGGGGGAAGGATAAGCTGTGACAAAGTGAAAGAGCGGCATGGACATATATACACTACCAAACGTAAGGTAGATAGCTAGTGGGAAGCAGCCGCATAGCACAGGGAGATCAGCTCGGTTCTTTGTGACCGCCTGGAGGGGTGGGATAGGGAGGGTGGGAGGGAGACGCAAAAGGGAGGGGATATGGGAACATATGTATATGTATAACTGATTAAATTTGTAAAAAAAAAAAAAAAAAAGCCCTGGGTCAGGGCTTCCCAAAAAAAATAAATAAATAAAATAAAATAAAATATATTATCCATTCAAAAAAAAAAAAAAAAAAGAAAAGAAACTCTATGCCAATAAAATGGACAACCTGGAAGAAATGGGCAAATTCTTATAAAAGTACAACCTTCCAAGACTGAACCAGGAAGAAATAGAAACTATGAACAGGCCAGTCACAAGCACAGAAATTGAAACAGCGATAAAAATCTTCCAACAAACAAAAGCCCGGGACCAGATGGATTCACAGGCAAATTCTATCAAACATTTAGAGGAGAGCTAACACCTATCCTTCTCAAACTCTTCCAATATAGAGCAGAGGGAGGAACACTCCCAAACTCATTCTATGAAGCCACCATCACCCTGATACCAAAACCAGACATAGATGTCACAGTAAAGAAAACTGCAGGCCGATATCACTGATGAACATAGAAGCAAATCTCCTGAACAGAATACTAGCAAACAGAATCCAGCAACACATAAAAAGGGTCATACAACATGATCAAGTGGGGTTTATCCCAGGAATGCAAGGGTTCTTCAATATATGCAAATCAATCAATGTGATAAAACATATTAACAAATTGAGGAATAAAAACCACATGATCATCTCAATAGATGCAGAAAAAGCTTTCGACAAAATTCAACACCGATTTATGATAGAAACCCTCCAGAAAGTAGGCATGGAGGGAACTTACCTGAACATAATAAAGGTCATATATGGCAAACCCACAGCAAACATCATTCTCAATGGTGAAAAACTGAAACCATTTCCTCTAAGATCAGGAACAAGACAAGATTGCCCACTCTCACCACTGTTATTCAACATAGTTTTGGAAGTTTTAGCCACAGCAATCAGAGAAGAAAAAGAAATAAAAGGAATCCAAATTGGAAAAGAAGAAGTAAAGCTGTCACTGTTTGTAGATGAAGTGATACTATTCATAAAGAATCCTAAAGATGGTACCAGAAAACTACTAGAGCTAATCAATAAATTTGGTAAAGTAGCAGGACACAAAATTAATGCACAGAAATCTCTTGCATCCCTATACTCTAATGATGAAAAATCTGAAAGAGAGATTAAGGAAACACTCCCTTTTACTATTGCAACAAAAAGAATAAAATACCTAAGAATAAACCTACCTAAGGAGACAACAGACCTGTGTGCAGAAAACTATAAGACATTGATGAAAGAAATTAAGGATGATGCAACGAGATGGAGAGATATATCTTGTTCTTGGATTGGAAGAATCAACATTGCGAAAATGACTATACTACCCAAAGCAATCTACAGATTCAGTGCAATCCCTGTCAAACTACCAATGGCATTTTGTACAGAACTAGAACAAAAAATTTCACAATTTGCATGGAAACACAAAAGACCCCGAATAGCCAAAGAAGTCTTGAGAAAGAAAAACAGACCTAGAGGAATAGGCTTCCTGACTTCAGACTATACTACAAAGCTACAGTAATCAAGGCAGTACGGTACTGGCCCAAAAACAGAAATATAGATCAATGGAATAGGATAGAAAGCCCAAAGATAAACCCATGCACATATGGTCACCTTATCTTTGATAAAGGGGGCAAGAGTATACAGTGGAGAAAAGACAGCCTCTTCAATAAGTGTTGCTGGGAAAACTGGAAAGCTACTTTAAAAGAATGAAATTAGAACACTTCCTAACGTCATACACAAAAGTAAACTCAAAATGGATTAAAGACCTAAATGGAAGGCCAGACACTATAAATCTCTTAGAGGAAAACATAGGCAGAACACTCTATGACATAAATCCCAGCAAGATCCTTTTTGACCCACCTCCTAGAGAAATGGAAATAAAAACAAAAATAAACAAATGGGACCTAATGAAACTTAAAAGCTTTTGAACAGCCAAGGAAACCATAAACAAGACCAAAAGACAACCCTCAGAATAGGAGAAAATATTTGCAAATGAAGCAACTGACAAAGGATTAATCTCCAAAATTGACAAGCAGCTCATGCAGCTCAATATCAAAAAGCAAACAACCCAATCCAAAAATGGGCAGAAGACCTAAATGGACATTTCTCCAAAGAAGATATACAGATTGCCAGCAAATACATGAAAAGATGTTTAATATCACTAATCATTAGAGAAGTGCAAATCAAACCACAATGAGGTATCACCTCACACCATCAGAATGGTCATCATCAAAAAATCTACAAACGATAAATGCTGGAGAGGGTGTGGAGAAAAGAGAACCCTCTTGCACTGTTGGTGGGAATGGAAATTGATACAGACACTATGGAGAACAGGATGGATGTTCCTTAAAAAACTAAAAATAGAACTACCATATGACCCAGCAATCCCACTACTAGGCATATACTCTGAGAAACCCATAATTCAAAAAGAGTCATGTACCACAATGTTCATTGCAGCTCTATTTATAATAGCCAGGACATGGAAGCAACCTAAGTGTCCATCAACAGGTGAATGGATAAAGAAGCTGTGGCACATGTATACAATGGAATATTACTCAGCCATAAAAGGAAACAAAATTGGGTTATTTGTAGTGAGGAGGATGGACTTAGAATCTGTCATACAGAGTGAAGTAAGTCAGAAAGAGAAAATCAAATACCATATGCTAACACATATATATGGAATCTAAAACAAAATGGTTCTGAAGAACCTAGGGGCACTATAGGAATAAAGATGCAGACGTAGAGAATGGACTTGAGGTGCTGGGGAGGGGAAAGAGTAAGCTGGGACCAAGTGAGAGAGTAACATTGACATATACATGCTACCAAGTGTAAAATAGATAGCTAGTGGGAAGGAGCTGAATAGCACAGGGAGATCAGCTCAGTACTTTGTGATCACCTAGAGGGGTGGGGTAGGGAGGGTGGGAGGGAGACGCAAGAGTGAAGGGATATGGGGATGTATGTATGCATATAGCTGACTCACTTTGTTATGCAGCAGAAACTAACACAACATTGTATAGCAAGTATACTCCAGTAAAGATGTTTAAAAAAAAGAACATGTTGATAGACTGAATTTTATTGAAATTAAAAACTTTTGCTGGGCCTCCCTGGTGGCGCAAGTGGTTGAGAGTCCGCCTGCCGATGCAGGGGATACGGGTTCGTGCCCCGGTCTGGGAGGATCCCATATGCCGCGGAGCGGCTGGGCCCGTGAGCCATGGCCGCTGAGCCTGCGCGTCCGGAGCCTGCGCGTCCGGAGCCTGTGCTCCGCAATGGGGGAGGCCACAACAGTGAGAGGCCCGCATACCGCAAAAAATAAATAAATAAATAAATAAATAAAAACTTTTGCTCTACAAATAAACACTGTTAAGGAACAAAAAGACAAGACACAGGCTGGAAGACATAGTTGCAGAGCATATATCTGATAGAGCATTTGCATCCAAAATATATAAAGAACTCTCAAAACTCAATAATAACCTGATTCAAAAACAAGCAAAGATGATTCACTTTGTTATAAAGCAGAAACTAACACATCATTGTAAAGCAATTATACTCCAATAAAGATGTTTAAAAAAGAAAAAAAAAAACGGAAGAAAAAAACAACAAAAAAACCAAGCAAAGGGCTTGAATGGACATTTCTCTGAAGAAGATAGACATATGGACAATAAGCACATGATAAGATACTCAATATCACTAATCATCAGGGAAATGAAAATAAAAACCACAATGAAACAACACCTCACCACTCATTAGAGTTAGAATGGCTACTACCAAAAACAATGGAAAATAACAGTTGTTGGTAAGGATGTGGAGAGATTGGCATCCTCATACATTGCTGATGAAAATGTAAAATGGTACAGTATTTGTAGAAAAATATATTTCCTCAAAACATTAAACATAGAATTACCATGTGGCTCAGCATATACAGTAGGGATTAAGGGTTGGAGAGTTATTGCTTAATGGGTATAGAGTTTCTGTGTACAGAAGATAATGAAAATATTTCAAAAACAGTGGTCATGGTTGCACAACGTTGTAAATGAATATAATGATATTAAATAGTATACTTAAAAGTGGCTAAAATGGTAAATTTTATGTTCCATATATTTTACTACAATAAAAATCTCAATAATAATGAAACACACACCCCATTTTTTAAAAAATGGGCAATATTTGAGTAGACATATTACCAAAGAAGATATACAGATGGAAAATAAAGTTTAAAAGATGTTTACTATCATTAGTCTTTAGGGAAATGCAGATTAAAAATCACAATGAAATAGCCACTATATATCTATTAGAATGGCTTTTTTTAAACTGACCATACCAAGTTTTGGAGAGGATGTGGAGGAACTGGAACTTTCATATACTACTAATAGGAATATAAAATGCAACAACCACTATGGAAAATATTTTGGTAATTTCTATTGTATTGCTGTCTATTTCTCCCTTCAGGTCTGTTAATGTTTGCTTTATATTTTTAGGTGTTCTTATGTTGAGTGCATGAATATTAAAATGTCTTTTCCTTTTGCTGAATTGATCCTTTTGTCTTATAATGACCTTCTTTGTCTCTTATTACAGTAAATGTGTTAAAGTCTATTTTGTCATATAAGTAAACTACCCCAGCTTTCTTTTGGTTTCCATTTGAATGAAATATTTTTTAACCATCCCTTTGCTTTAGGTCTGTGTCTGTCCTAAAAGCTGAAGTGAATCTCTTGTAGGCAGCATATAGATGGATCTTGTTTTTTCAATCCATTCAGACACTCCATGTCTTTTGATTGAAGAATTTAGTCCATTTACATTTAAAATAATTATTAATGTGTAGTGATAGGTATGTACTTACCTTGCCATTTTAACTGTTTTATGGCTTTTTGTTTCCATTATTCCTTTCTTCTCTTGCTGCTTTTCTTTGTGATTTGATGATTTTCTGTAGTGGTGTGCTTAGATTGCTTTCTATTTATCTTTTGTATATCTACCATAGGTTTCTGTTTTGTGGGTACCATGAGGCTCACATAAAGCATCTTATATATATGAGTCTATTTTAAGCTGATAACAACTTTGGATGCATACTAAAGCTCTACAGTTTTACTCTCCCCATCATTTAACTTGTTTGGTGTCACAATTACACTTTTTCACCTTGTGTATCCAATAACAATTATTGTAGTTACTGTTATTTTTAATGCTTTTCTCTTTTAACCTTCAAACTAGATTTATAAGTTACCCACAAGCATTACAAAATTAGAGTATTCTGAATTTAACTGTATATTTACCTTTACGAGTGAGATTTATACTGTCATATGTTTTCCTGTTACTAATTAGTGTCCTTTCTTTGCAGCTTGAAGAAGCCCCTTTAACATTTCTTGTAAGGCTGCTCTAGTGGTAATGAACTCCTTAAGCTTTTACTTGTCTACAAACTCTTCATCTCACCTTCTATTCTGAAGAACAATTTTGCCTGGTAGAGTATTCTTGATTGGCAGGGTTTTTTTCTTTCAGCACTTTGAATGGATCACGCCACTGCCCTCTGGTCTGCAAAGTTTCTGCTGAAAATCTGCTTATAGTCTTATGGGAGTTCCTTTTTATGTAACAAGTATTTTTCTCATGTTGCTTTTAAGATTTTCTCCTTGTCTTTAACTTTTGACAATTTAATTATAATATTGTTTCAGTGTGATATTCATCTTACTTGGAGCTCTCTGGGCCTCCTGAATGTGGGTATCTGTTTCTTTCTCCAAGTTAGGAAATTTTTCAATATTATTTCTTTGAATATGCTTTCTGCCTTTTTCTCTCTCTGTGTTTTCTCCTTCTGGGAGCCCTATAATATAAATATTGGTCTACTTGATAGTGTCCCATAAAAGTCCTTAAGCTCTCTTTACTCTTCTTCATTCTTTTTTTTCCTTTTGCTCCTCTGATTGGATGCATTCCACTGCCCTGTCTTCAAGTTTACTGATACTTTCTTCCACTTAATCTAGTCTAGTTCTGAACCCCTGTATTAAATTTTTCTCTTAAGTATTTCTATTCTTCAGCTCTGTGATTTCTGTTTGGTACTTTTTATATTTTCTATCTCCTTGTTGAAATTCTCACTTTGTTTCATGCACTGTTATCCTGACTTCAGTGATCATCTTCATGACCATTATTTTTAACCCTTCATCAAGTAAATCACTTATCTTTCTTTCATTAGGGTCTGTTTCTGGAGTTTCATCTTGTTCTTTTGTTTGGACATATTCCTCTGTTTCTTCACTTTCTTTCTTTCATTAGGGTCTGTTTCTGGAGTTTCTGGAGTTTCATCTTGTTCTTTTGTTTGGACATATTCCTCTGTTTCTTCACTTTCCTTGACTCTCTGTGTTGGTTTCTGTTCATTAGATAAAAGAGTTATCTCTTATGGTATTGATGGAGTGGTCTCCTATAGAGAATGAATCTTATCATTCAGCCCAGCTGGAACTCTTGCTTGTCACTGAACTCTTTGTGATTGTCCAAGAAGCCTACTTTATTTTTCATGGCTTCTAGTCATTGAGGGTATGCCAATACCTCCCAGTGTCTCAAGGAGAGGATCTCAGTGAGCACCTAGATGCAGGCTGTTTGGAAGATGCACCCTCAGGCAGCAGCTCTCAAAGTATGCAAAAGACCTTTCAGGGAAAGAATGGGAGATGAGCATTCTCCCATTCTTTCTCCCATAAGAAAGCTGGGGAGATAGCCCTTTAAGGCTTGTTTCTTTGTTTGCTACAGTCCATGGGACCTGAAATACAAGCCCCACTGGCCACCAGAGCCACATGATCAAGGGGTGCATCTCCTGGGTGGCAGCCTCAAAAGTCAGATGTGCACAAGTTCTTCCCAGGGAGATACTGATGACTCTAGCTTGGAGTGAGCCAGAGGGAGAGCACAGACACAGAACTCACCAGCCTCCCTAGTCTCCACAGAGGATCACAGTCAACCCGTAGATGCATGCTAACTTAGAAGCCTGACTGACCCACAAGCAGCAGCTTTTGAAGTATGCAAAATACCTCTTTCAGGGATAGAGTGGAGAAGGGCATTTCTGTCTGCTCCCTCTGTGCTGAGCCCTGGAGGGATAGCCACAGTGTGTCCTTGCTAGCCTGTTAAGAACTATTTCTTTGTTTGCTTTAGTCTTACAGGTCTGGTTGCAAGCCATCCTCAGGTGGAAGTCCTCAAAGTTGGGATGTTAGATGTTGGGTCCATACCCACTCCTCAGGAGAAGCTGGGACTTGTGAGTTCCCTTGAAATTGTGTGTTGCTGTGCCAGGGGTGGGGTTTATGGTGAGAACGTGTCTCAGTCTTTCCTATCTATTTTTTAAAAATTATTAAAATGTTAGTATATTTTACTTATGCAATATACATTTTATTTTAATCAATTTCACATTACTGTTCTCCTCAGATGAACTGCTAAATTCAAATGTTAACTCTAGAAAGAACAACATACAGTTGTCTAGGACTAAATATAAATACTTGAAAGAGTGGAAGAGACTTCTAGTTATTCCTAATTTTCATTTTCCCTTTCTTCCTCAATAATAAATGCTCTGAATCTTAGTTGGGTTCATGGCAAGATAGATACCATGGTATTTCTTATTCCCTTTTCCAGCCAGGTTTGACCATAAGACTGAGTGGCACCAAAGGGAAATAGGAGGAGGTGAGGTCTGTCACTTCCAGGTGGTGGTCTTCAAGTTAGAGGACATTTCCTTCTCCTTGATATCCTTCATTCTGATGGCTGAGTGGTGGAGATGAAGAATGGATCTAGAGCTATTATCTGAGATCAAAAGATGGAAGCTAGATGTCCTATCCATTTTGATGTGGGTATTTTCTTGCTCATGCAGTGTGTAGGAATCACTCAGCTAGTTTCTGGATTTCTTTCAGAGGTAACTACTCTTTGTGTGGCTATAGATTCTGCGTGTTCATGGGAGGAAGTAAGTTCAGGAGCCTCCTATGTTGCCATCCTTGGCCATTTCCTTAAAAGTTAAACATACATGTACCTGTAACAGAGAAGAGCAAATTCTGACTCCATGTTGGATCTGTTTCTTTTACTTTAATCTCTGCTTTTCTTTGCTTTTGTTATTATAGTCACTGTCTATAGCTGTAAGTATACATAACGGTCTGCCACAGGGAACCCTGCCCCTCTGTCTCACTGTTAAACTAAAGTGCCTTTGTTCAGCTCACAGAGAGACATTCTGACCCTGCCCACCTGTGAATGGCTGCAGAAAAAAGAAATTAACACACCCCCTGCCTGATTCTGGCCAAGCAGGAGATATTTTGCAAGATAGATGGCCTTTTTACTTTACTTCTTCACCTCCTCTCCCTCTCTGTTCTAGAAAAGAAACTGGCATCCAGACCCCTATAAGTTGTTTTTTTTGGGGTACACTAATCTGCCATCTTCTCGTTCTGCTAGCTTTCTAAATAAAATTGCTATTCCTTGCCTCAACACCTGTTCTCCCGATTTATTGGCCTGTCGTGCAGCAAGCAGAGTGAGCTTGGACTCGGTAACATACACAGCCATTCTACTCTTGGGTATGAAAGTATATGTTCAAAGATTTGTAAATGAATGATCATGACAGTTTTGTTTGTAATAGCCAAAAACTAGAAACAACCCAAATGCTCATCAACAGGTGAAAGGATAAACAAATTATAGAATACACTATACACAATGGCATATACAATGAAATACTACTTGACAACAAACAAGATTAAACTATTGGTTACATATGACAATATTAATAGATCTCAAAGCAATTATTGAGTATGATACTGAGCAGGACCCTGGGTCTGTGGGGCTCCTGGGCACAAAACCTTTCTGTGTTGCCCATTTCTTTGATTACAGGAAATAGCCTTCATTCAGCCTCCATGAACTTCCCTGAGTTCCAATGGGCAGATTCAAGCATTTGCTAATTAGGGGAGGGAGCAGATGTGAGACCAGGGAGAAGCAGGCAAGAGAAAAAATAGCGCAGCCTTGGGGCAAGGTCCTGGTCCCCAACAACTGATACACCCAACAATATCTTTGAGCTGTTTTGCAGATACTGAAACCCCCTCCAGGTGGGAGAAGTTAACAGTGATGGTATGCTGCCCACAAGTATGTAGGCCCCAGACCAGTTGAAAACTGAAGGTTAATGATACTGACTCTTACTTACCTCACCACCAACCCATCAGAAGAATGTCCACGAGCTGATCACGCCCTCTTTGAACCATTATTATAAAATTTCTCACTATCCTCTCCAAGTTGGGACACATAATTTTTCGAGGCAGGAGCCCACTCTGCCCCCCTTTGCCTGGCAAAGTAATAAAGCTATCCTTTTCTACCTCACCCAAAACTCTGTCTCTGAGATTCGATTTGGCATTGGTGTACAGAGAAGTTGAGCTTTCAGCATCAAGTAGAGGAAGCCACACTAAAAAGAGTATAGGATGGGATTTTATTTATATAAAATTATAGAAATGCAAACTAATCTGTGGTGACAGATAACTTGTTGCCTGGGGGAAGGGGTGGGTGCAGGTATATGGGGAAGGAATTACAAAGGGACAGGAGAGAATTTTGGAGGTGATAAATATTCACTCTATTGATTGCAGTGATTGTTTCATGAGTGTATAGGACGTAAAGATTTATCAAATGGTATACTTTAACTGTGTGCAATTTGTTGTATGTCAACTCTATCTCAATAAAGTTTCAAAAGCCATGTTAAATTTAAAATGAAAATAATGGGATAAAATTTTGACAATACTTTTATGTAATTAAATCTCAAAACAACACTATTTTGAAGACAGAAAGTGGACTAGAAAAACATACATTAAATAGGTAGATTGGATTCCTCTATTGGGGAGTGGAAGATGAGGGATCAAGGGAAAATAATGGAAGAAAACAAAGGCGGGTCTTTGGGTGGCCCTGTGATGATACCATGCAGAGTATGATTAAATCAAATCTGTCCAATTAAGATTCTGTGGGCTGGGATGAATTGGGAGATTGGGATTGACATATATACACTATTGATACTATGTATAAAATAGATAACTAACGAGAACCTCCCTATATAGCACAAGGAATGCTACTCAGGGCTCTGTGGTGACCAAAATGGGAAGGAAATCCAAAAAAGAGGGATATGTGCGTACGTATAGCTGATTCACTTTGCTGTACAGAAGAAACTATACTCCAATAAAAATTAAAAAAAAAAAAAAAGATCCTGGGAGCAGGGAGGGTGGGTGCTGGGGGGAAAGCTGGAGGGAGGAGAAGAGAGAAAAAGAGAATTGTAGGGAGGGAGGCAGAAAACTAAAGGTGGGGGGAAGAAGGGTGGGAGAAACGGACAGACACATCAAGCTGAAAGATAAATGGATTTTGTAGAAATGACTCTCCAGTTCGGCTTTGCAAACACGCACTTGGCTAAGGGCCAGACAAGGCCTGGGCTATCTACGGGTGAAGTTACACGGTTATCAAATTCCCCTTCCCTGGAGCCTTTGAAAGTTGTTGCCAAGAAGAGGAGGGGAAATCCATCCCTTTGTCTCTTTTCTTCCTTGGACCAGATTTCGTGTTTCCTCGCCTTATTTCTCCCCGGGGACCCTCCAGCCCCCGCTTCCGAGGATGAGACATGGGAGTTGGGCAAAGCGTGGGATGAAAAAAGCGAGGAAAGCGCTTGGTCCTGTGGTTTCACAAAGCCACAAATGGGCCCCCAGACCCGGTGGGAATCCAAGCCCCTGTCAAAGTTATTTCCTTAGAACCTGGGGCCAGGTGCGCAGGGTCCTTGCCCTCGCCTTTCTTTCCCCGCTTTCCTGGCGCCGTGAGGAGAGGAGCCCCAGGGTGGCCCTTGCCCCTCTTGCGCCCCAGGGCGTGGGCTTGGGTAGGGCTCTCCTGGAACCCGCGTCTTTCCGGGGGGCGGGGGCTGGGCAGGGAGCTCCCTCGCTGGCCCTAGACCCTCTCCAGGCACCTCCCAGCCTCTGGGCCACCTCCCACCCGCTGGGCCCTGGCAGTCTCGCTGGGTCGCTGGGTCGGAGAGCAGGAAGTTCACAGCTTCAGGGCAGCGCACGGAAGGTCTTCTCTGGGAGCGGTTTCACAGCCCTCCTCCACCTGGCCGAGGGAGGGCGCGCGGTTGGGGTCGAGAGGCTGGGGTGTTGGGGAATAGGTGGGGGTGGGGGGAGGCCTTGAACTTGGCCAGTGCTGGTGCTTACTCTAGCAGGGGCATCCGCAGGTCCCATCCTTTTCAGACTGGAAATATTTTATTATGATAAAACTGAGTTCCCAAAGCAAAGGTCAAACCTGCGGCCAAAGGCACGCGGGGATCTTCAGGTGGGCAGAGCCACCAGCTCGTCTAACTGGGGCTAAATTACATCACTGAAGAGAAAGGGGTCGTGAGGGGCAGGGGGTGGTCAGGGACCTCAAATGGGGGTGGGGTTAGAAGGGAGGAGAGGCTGACGGGGTGGAGGTGGGCGAGCAGGGATGAGAGGGACGGCGGGGAAACGGGGATTGGGGGTGGAGAGAGCTGGGGTAGGGGTTGGGAGGTTGGGGGTGGGGGTAGTTAGGCAAAGCCCAGAGATGGGGAAGAGGAAAGGGGACTTTCTGCCCACTCCACTCATAGACCTGCGCGCCCTCCCCTTCAGCTTGCTCTTTCTCCCCCTCCCACCTCCCACGTGGTGCCTGCAAGGCTGAGCAGGCCCTGCGGGAGACCACAGACTCCTTCCCACAATAGACCCAGCCAGGCATTTTCCCTGAGAGCTCTATTCAGAGTGACCACATTGACCACTGTGTTCTTGGATGTCCCTCCTGGACCCAAAGCCCATAATTTGACTTGGTTTATTGAATTGTTCCAGGGTTTGTTTGGGGTTTTTTGTTGTTGCTGTTTGTTTGTTTGTCTTTTTCCTTTTAGAGACAGGTATAACGAGATCGTCCTCGTGGCCCATTTAAGAGAACCAGGGATCAAAAACCAGCCATCATTCAATCCTATCTAGTTGTTACCCTAAGCTGAGTTCCATTGCTGGGAGGGGAAGGAGTTAGCCCTCCCTGTTATTACTTAATCTGCCAGAATCCCAGCTTCTGCTTAGACTTGACAGCTGTGCTGCCTTTACAGTTATTCCCAATTTATAACCAAAAGAGCTGAGCTTCGGTGGGGCAAGAGAAACTCACCAAGGCTCCAGATAGTGGAGAGCAGAGCTTGGATTTTTCTGACTCCAAGCCTTTACTCATTTTTGCCTACTTATTTTATTTTTAAATGTAGAAGGTATCACATGTACAGAAGAGTGCATAAAAGGTATATGTACATTTAACAAATAATAATAAAATGAATACCCATGAACCTATCACCCAGGCTAAGGAATAGAATGTTACCAGTACCTTAGAAGCCCCCATCCCCATGCTTCCTGAATTACTGCACCTCATTCCACACCAAGAGACAACCACTCTCTGGACTTCTGCATTCATCTCGTATTCCTTCTAAGTAGGTGTGAATAAAAAATGTCGCCTGCCATATCAGTAAATAAAGGATGTTGCAGCCATCAAGCCACTACAGCCGCCCAGACACTGAGCCCAGAGGGAACTCAGGATGGGAAAGAACAGGATTCTGGCCCTAGATATCTAAGGTGCACATCAAAGGAATGATTTCAATGAGCCCAGACTCTTGCATCTTCCCATACATAGAAAAGTGCTAAATTCATTAACTTGAGATACCTGGTTTTCTTTAATTAATGGTAATCTTTTGGTGTTCTGACTACGTGGTTTTTGCTGCAAAACCTCTATATATCCTTGGCTCCTCCCTTACCTCTTGGGAGCCTTCATTTAGAACTCAGAGGCTGCCTCCCAGGCTTGAAGTCCTCAGAAAGTCTGCCAAATAAAACATAATTCTCAACTTTTAGGTTGTGCTGGTTTTTTTTTTTTTGGTCGACAGTTTTGGCCACCAACTACAAAGGGAGCCAGAGCAGACGTCTCTCCTTCGCCTGAACTCTACAAGGATCTGGAGGCTGGTACTAGTAGAGGCCGCTTGTGCCCATCCACCTCCTTGGAGGGTCCAGATGAATTTGGCTGAGTCTCTCTCTCCTTGTTCTTAGATCTCCTGATTATTGGTTGATGATCCTGAGTTTTATTTGGCGGTGTCTAACAGATACCTGGCTCCTCAGTCGAAAGATATTGTGGAGTGACCCCACCCCCACTGGTTGAAAGATACCAGGGAGTCCAGCTGAAAGAAACTGGGAAGATTTTTGCTTAGTTTAGACACTGAGTGGTTTCATCCTCAGTTGAAAGACTGAGAAGATTTTGCTCAGTTGAAAGAACACTGAGTAGGGTTGGACTGGGTAATTAGGGGGAAGACTGGCCTGTCATTTTTCCTTGAATTGGCTACACTAGCGATTTTATTTCAACAAACCGACCTTTGAATGGGGAATAAAGCTTTCAAAACAAAAGAAAAAAGAACAACAGACTACCAGCCTCCAACAAATACCCCAGCTAGATTTATGTACATACAAAACTTACACTTAATTGGGAATTAAAGGAAATCTCTCCCTGAAAAGAACTAAGATGGGGCTCTTTTATTGCATATGCAGTTAAGTTAAAAAGCAAGCTTGATAAAAACATCTTTTCAGAATATTGACCTTAAAAAAACAAAAGCCCTTTTGGGGGAACTTACATTTCTCTTCCTGTGCCTTTGAAATGAAAATGTTCTACCTGATTGGGCCTGCGTTTTGTGTGTGTGTGTGTGTGTGTGTGTATGTGTGTGTTTATAGGTATGTGTTTTGAAAACTTGGTCTTTGCCCTCCGAAATCTACAGGTATGGTGTACATTTGGCAGCCAATAAAATAGACTGGGATTCTGAGCAGTCTTTTGTCTGATTGTACCAACTAACTCTCAGGGGTTTTTTGTCATCTTAACCTTTGTTGTGTCAGCCTGTACAATGAAGGCCTTTACTTTCATTTTTGGGAGTAAACTCTCTAGGTCTTATTTAGGCAGCATCTTCCCCACGCTCTCGTGGGGAAGCCTCTTATGTCTTATTGGTTTGAGTCACTGTTAATATATATCTCATTAATGGCCAGATGATGGATCCTTTAAATTGGAGAAAATTGGTAAATTTTTTGATAACTATATAAAATATCAAATTAAAAGGTGGAAAATATAAATGTATATTTAAAAAATATATATAGATATATATATACAGAATGGTTAACCTAAGAACTCCCTTAGTTTAAAACAAACAGGAAAACCAGTTTGGGAAACCTAACTTGTGGTCTCCTCTTCCCCTCAGTGGGTCTTACAGATGCTAATAAAAACATTAAATAATTACTGTTATTTAGGTTGATTAACAGAAAAAAAAAAACTGTAGGGAAAGTCTAGAGACTCTTTCCCAATAAGGTGGAAACTTTAAGGGGACTTATCCCAAATGGATAAATAAATCTCTAGATGGTTATTTTTATTTTTAAATTTATTATTATATTATTTTTTGCTGTGCTGTGTGTCATGAGGGATCTTAGTTCCCCAACCAGGGATCGAACCCTTGCCCCCAGCATTGGGCACATGGAGTCTTAACCACTGGACCGCCAGGGAAGTCCCTAGACAGTTATTTTTAAATGGGATAAACAAAACAGACATTTAAAGGCTGGAAGAAAATTACACTGAGATACCTGACCAACAATTACTTGGGTCAGCAGTTATGCCAATTAAGCAAGTTTAAAGATTGACAAAGGGCTTGAAGTCCTCAGAAAGTCCGCTAAATAAAACATAATTCTCGACTTTTAGGTTGTGAATTTTTTTCGGTCAACATGTGTGTTCCCAGGTAATATACTGTTGAATTTTGGGAAACTAAATAGCAGTAGAGCCTCTGCTAGGGAAAGGCTTGCAGGAAAAGAGAAGCTGAAGAGCCCCCAAGTCTTGGTTTGGTTTCAGCTCACCTGAGAGTTTCCCAAGGGCTTTTCTGAGAAAGTATGAGGGCAAGATTATGATCAAGTCCTGGAAACAGGTCTTCCCATGCTCCATGTACCTAGAATGGCTCGACTGTGGCAGGGATTGGTCCTCCCTCAGTCATATGCAGAAGGAGGGAATGGGATGCTTAGTAACTTTTATTTCTAGGCTTGCCACAGCTGTTGGAAGAGAATTCTCATGGGCCTTTTTCACTTCTGCAAGTCTTGTCAAGAGACATTGATCACTTTTGCTCCAGATTATCTTTTAAAGGATATTTATAAAGTGAACAGCCTTGTGAGATGAAAAGAGTGTCTCCCTATCAAACGGATGTGTTTGCTAACCAGGATAATAAAGATAATGTCTCACTCTGGGACTAAGGTCAGGCAGGTTTGTTAGCAGCCCCCTTGTTAATTTTATGTCAACCTTTACTGGCCACAGGGTGCCCCAGGTTAAACATTGTTTCCATGTGTGTCCCTGAGGATTCCAGATGAGATTAGCATTTGAATCATTGGGCACCATTTAATCCACTGAGGGCTTGAACAGAACAAAAGGTAGAGGGAGGAAGAATTTGCCCCTTTTTTATCCAGGCTCACAGCTTCAGCTGGGGAATCATACCTCATCTTCTGCCCTTGACCTGGGATTCACACCATAGGCTTCCCTAGTTCTCAAGCCTTCAGACTCAGACTGAATTACACACTAGCTTTCCTAGATCTCCAGCTTGCAGGTGGCAGATCATTGGACTTCTCCGCTTCCATAATGATGTGACCCAATTCCACTGTAACACAGGCCCACTGTGTGTGCAGCATCCACCTGGGCTGCACAGCATCACCCTCTTGGGCCCTGGGGAGCAAGGGGAATCCATGCTGCCTGCTGTACCACAAGTAACAAAGTCCCTTGTCTCTGAGCCAGGAGCTAGGGTCTTCTGCCAGCATCTATGAAACTCTAGCAGTTACTGACAAATCTATCTCCAAATCTTAAGAGTAAGTCAAGAAGAACACTTCTATGGGATGAAATGAGTGTCTCGGCAGATCCAAGCAGGAGGGCATGTAGGGGGAGCAGGACTTTAATCAGCACACGGTGAGAACAAATGAAGAACAGATAAGACCTTGGGCCACACCCTTGGTATCCTGTGCTCAGGTTACAGAGATATGACAGTGGTATCACTGTGGTGATGACAGCCTTTCATGAGTCACATGCTACATCCGGTACTCAACTCTCATCCTGGTATCTCTCTCTATAAACTTTCTGGGTGTCCCTTTGTAACAGGGAAGAACATAATCTGACTTCATGTTGGATCTGTTTCTTTTACTTTAACTTTTTCTCTCTGTTGTTTTTTGTTACTATAATCACTAAAATGATGTCTATAGCTTTTGGCATACATAATGGCCTCCCTTGGGGAGCCCTGCCCCTCTGACTAAATGTTAAAGTGCCTTTGTTCAACTCACAGGGAAACATTCTGACCCTACCCACCTGTGAATGGCTTCAAGAAAGAAGAGATTAACACATCCCCTCCCCGAGGCTGGCCAAACCAGATATTTTGTAAGACTTATGGCATTTAGGTTGTTTCCATGTCCTGGCCATTGTAAATAGTGCTGCAGTGAACATTGTGGTGCATGTGTGGTTTTGAATTTTGGTTTTCTCTGGGTATATGCCCAGTAGTGGGATTGCTGGGTCGTATGGTAATTCTATTTTTAGTATTTTAAGGAACCTCCATACTGTTCTCCATAGTGGCTGTATCAATTTACATTCCCACCAACAGTGCAAGAGGGTTCCCTTTTCTCCACACCCTCTCCAGTATTTATTGTTTGTAGATTTTGTGATGATGGCCATTCTGACCGGTGTGAGGTGATATCTCATTGTAGTTTTGATTTATATTGCTCTAATAATTAGTTGAGCATCTTTTCATGTGCCTCTTGGCCATCTGTATGTCTTCTTTGGAGAAATGTCTATTTAGGTCTTTCCCCCTTTTTTGGTTGGGTTATGTGTTTTTTTGATATTGAGCTGCATGAGCTTTTGTATATTTTGGAGATTAATCCTTTGTCAGTTGCTTTGTTTGCAAATATTTTCTCCCATTCTGTGGGCTGTCTTTTTGTCTTATTTATGGTTTCCTTTGTTGTGCAAAAGCTTTTAAGTTTCATTAGGTCCCATTTGTTTATTTTTGTTTTTATTCTCATTACTCTAGAGGATGGGTCAAAAAAGATCTTGCTGCGATTTATGTCAAAAAGTGTTCTGCCTATGTTTTCCTCTAAGAGCTTTATAGTGTCTGGGCCTATATTTAGGTCTTTAATCCATTTTGAGTTTATTTTTGTATATGGTGTTAGGGAGTGTTCTAATTTCATTCTTTTACATGCAGCTGTCCAGTTTTCCCAGCACCATTTATTGAAAAAGCTGTCTTTGCTCCATTGTATATTCTTGCCTCCTTTGTCATAGATTAGGTGACCAGAGGTGCATGGTTTTATCTCTGGGCTTTCTATCCTGTACCATTAATCTATATTTCTGTTTTTGTGCCAGTACCATACTGTCTTTATTACTGTAGCCCCGTAGTATAATCTGAAGTAAGGGAGCCTGATTCTTCCAGCTCCGTTTTTTTTTTTTTTTTTCCTCAAGATTGCTTTTGCCATTCAAGGTCTTTTGCGTTTCCATAGAAATTGGGAAATTTTTTGTTCTAGTTCTGTGAAAAATACCATTGATAATTTGATAGGGATTGCACTGAATCTGTAGATTGCTTTGGGTGGTATAGTCATTTTCTCAATATTGATTCTTCCAGTCCAAGAACATGGTATATCTCTCCATCTGTTTGTGTTGTCTTTGATTTCTTTCATCAGTATCTTATAGTTTTCTGCATACAGGTCTTTTACCTCCTTAGGTAGATGTCCATCAACAGAGGAATGGATAAAGAAGATGTGGTACATATATACAATGGAATATTACTCAGCCATAAAAAGGAATGAAATTGGGTTATTTGAAGAGAAGTGGATGGACTTAGAGACTGTCATACAGAGTGAAGTAAGTCAAAAAGAGAAAAACAAATATCATATGTTTACACATATATGTGGAATATGAAAAAATTGGTATAGACGATCTTATTTACAAAGCAGAAATAGAGACACAGACGTAGAGAACAAACTATGGATACCATGGGGGAAAGGGGGGGATGGGGTGAATTGGGAGATTGGGACTGACATATATACACTATTGATACTATGTATAAAATAGATAACTAATGAGAACCTATTGTATAGTACAGGAAATTCTACTCAGTGCTCTGTGGTGACCTAAATGGGAAGGAAATTCAAAAAAGAGGGGCTATATGTATATGTATAGCTGATTCACTTTGCTGAACAGTAGAAACTAACACAACATTGTAAAGCAACTATACTCCAATAAAAATTAAAACAAAAAAAGACTTATCGCCTTTTTACTTTACTTCTCACCTCCTCACCCCTCGGTTCTATAAAAGAAAGTAGCATCCAGATCCCAGTAAGATGGTTCTCTAGTACACTAGTCTGCCATCTTCTTGGATGCCCGGCTTTCCAAATAAAGTCACTATTCCTTGCCTCAACACCTCATCTCCCGATTTATTGGCCTGTTGTGCAACAAGCAGAGTGAGCTTGGATTGATAACACCCTCACTAATCTCCTCTCTTGGATCTCCTGTTTCCTGAATCCCATCTTCCTCTGTCTTGCTTTCCCCTCTTATTTTGGTGGAGCACATCCCCAGTAGTTTCCTAAGAAGCATGCAGAGGAGAGAGAGTTTCTGAGACCTTGCGTATCTGAAAATGTTTATTGCTTTTTCTACCTATTTGACTGATAGTATAGATTTTGAGGTTGAAGATCATTTTCTTTCAGAACTTTGAAGGTGTTATTACCTTGTCATCCTGTGTCCAGTGTTGTTAAGTAGTCCAGAGCCATTCTGATTCCTGATTCTTTGTACGTTACCTGCTTTTTATCTCTGGAACCATACAGTGTTCTGAAATTTCATGGTTTTTTGCCTTGGTTTGGGTCTGTTTTCATCCAGTGCACCGGACACTTGGTGGGCCCTTTCACTCTCAGAGCACTTACCCTTCAGTTTGGAGAAATTTTTTGAAATTATTTTGTTTTGTAGTTGAACACATTTTTAGTAGACGTTATTTTGAGAGCAGTTTTAAGTTCACAGCAAAATTGAGCAGAAAGTACAGAGATTCTCTCATACCCCTCCCCTCTACACATGAATAGCCCACTATCAACATCACACACCAGAGTGGTAAATTTATTAAAATTGATGAACCTTCATTGACAAACTGTTATTACCCAAAGTCCATAGGTAAAATTAGGGTTTACTCTTGGAGTAGGACAGTCTATGGTTTTTGACAAATATATTATGACACATATCTACAATTAGAGTATCATACAGGATAGCCTCACTGCCCTAAAAATTACCATGCTTTGCCTGTTCATCCCTCTCTTTCCACTAACCCCTGGCAACCATAGTTTTACCTTTTCAAGAATGTTGTATGGTTGGAATTGCACACTATGTAGACTTTTTATATTGGCTTCTTTCACTTAATAATTTAGATTTAAATTCCTTCATGTCTTTTCATAGCTTGATAGCTAACTTCTTTTTAGTGCTGACTAATATTCCATTGTCTTGATGTACCACAGTTTATCTGTTCACCTACCAAAGAACATTTTGGTTGCTTCCAAGTTTTGGCAATTATTAACAAAACTGCTATAAACATCCATGTGTAGATTTTTGTGTGCATACAAGTTTTCAACTCATTTGGGAATGAGAGTTCTTGTTGTTCCACATCCTTGACAGCATTTGGTGTTGTCAGTATTTTGAATTTTGGCCATTCTAAGAGGTGTAGAGTGATATTTCAGTGTTTTGTTTTTTTTGTTGTTGTTTTTGTTTTTTTTTTGCGGTACATGGGCCTCTCACTGTTGTGGACTCTCCCGTTGCAGAGCACAGGCTCCGGACGCTCAGGCTCAGCGGCCATAGCTCACGGGCCCAGCTGCTCCGCGGCATGTGGGATCTTCCCGGACCGGGGCACGAACCCGTGTCCCCTGCATCGGCAGGCGGACTCTCAACCACTGCACCACCAGGGAAGCCCATTCAGTGTTTTAATTTACATTTCCCTGATGACATCATTCTAGTGAATGATATGGAGCATCTTTGCATGTGCTTATTTGACAATATCTTCTTTGGTGAGGTGTTTGTTAAGATTATGACCCATTTTTAAATTTGGCTGTTTGTTTGCTTATTTTTTAATTTTAAGAGTTCTTTGTATGTTTGGGGTAACAGTCCTTTATCAAATGTGTTTTTTTGCAGATATTTTCTCCCAGTATGTGGCTTAAATTCTCATTCCCTTAACATTGTCTTTCACAGAGAAGCAGTATTTAATTTTAATGAATCCCAGCTTATCAATTATTTCTTTCATGGATCATGCTTTTGGTTTTGAGTCTAAAAATGTCACCACCAAACCCAAGGTCATCTAGATTTTCTCCTACATTATCTTCTAAAAGGTTTACAGTTGTTTGTTTTGCATTTAGGTCTATGATCTATTTTGAGTTAATTTTTATGAAAGATGTAATGTCTGTGTCTAGATTCATTCTTTTGCATGTGGATATACAGTTGTTCCAGTAGCATTTGTTGAAAAAACTGTCTTTTCTTCATCTTAGTACCTTTGCTCCTTTGTCAAAGATCAGTTATTATATTTGAATGAGTATATTTCTGGGCTCTCTATTCTGTTACACTGTCTATTCTTTCACTAATTCAATGTTGTCTTGAGTACTGTAGCTTTATAGTAAATCTTGACACCAGGTAAAGTCAATCCTCCAAAGTTGTTCTTCTCTTTCAGTACTGTGTTGGCTACTCTGGTCTTTTGCCTCTCCATATAAACTTTAGAATCAGTTTTCAATATCAGTAAAATATCTTGCTGAATTACATTGAATCTGTAGATCAAGTTGAGAAGAACTTGATGGGCATTTTGACAACATGTGGGCATTTTGACAATATTGGGTCTTCCTTCATATCCTAAGAGATATGAACATGGAATATCTCTTTATTCATTTAGTTCTTTGATTTCTTTCATCAGAATTTTACACTTTTCCTCATAAGTATCTCGTCCATTTTTGTTAGGTTTATACCAATGTATTTCATTTTGCGGATGCTTATGTAAATGGTATTGAGTTTTTAACTTCAACTTCCACTAGTTCTTTGCTGTTATATGGGAAAGTGATTGACTTTTGTATATTAGCTTATATCCTATAATCTTGTTATAATTGCTTATAAGTTCTAGGAATTTTTTGTTGAGTATTTTGGATTTTCTACCAATACATAATCATGTCATCTGAGAGCAAAGACAGTTTTATTTCTTCTTTCTCAATCTATATACCTTTTATTTTTTATTTTCTTGTCTTATGGCATTAGCTAGGTCTTCTAATATGATGTTGAAAGGAGTGGTGAGAGGGGACATCTGTGCCTTGTTCCTGATCTTAACAGGGAAACGTCTAGTTTCTCATCTTTAAGTGTGATGTGAGCTGTAGCTCTTTTTGTTTGTTTGTTTTGTTTTTGTTTGTTTGGGTTTTTGTTTTTGTTTTTTTGTTTAACTGCACCATGCAGCATGTGGGATCTTAGTTCCCCAGCCAGGGACTGAACCCATGGCCCCTGTGGTGGAAGCACAGAGTCTTAACCACTGGACCGCCAGGGAAGTTCCAGTGTAGCTCTTTGTAGATATTTTTTATCAAGTTGAGGAATTTTCCTTATATTCCCAGTTTGCTGAGAGTTCAATACAATTTGATAAGGTGTAACTACCAACAATAAAATGAACAAATCTTAAGTTTCATTCTGAAAAATTTGACAATAGTATACACCTGTGTAACTGCCAAACATGATATGGAGCATTTCTATCACCCCAGAAAATTCTATCATTCCCCTTTCTAGTCAGTTCCCCCTACCCCAGAGGCAACCATTTTCTGATTTCTATGATCTTAGATTACTTTTTCCTACTTTTGAACATCACATAAATGGTCTTATGCAATATGTATCTTTTTTGTCTAACTTCTTTTCCCCAGCATGATATTTTTGAGATTCATACATGTTATAACGTGTATCTCTAGTTTTATTCCTTTATATTGCTGAGTAGATTCCATTGTATAAATATGTTTCTGTGTATTTATCAGTTCTCCTATTGATGGACATTTGGAGATATTTCCAGTATTTTGCTATTATATTGATGTCTTCTTTTCTAATATATAATTCTTTTCTTATTGATTGATTGATTGATTGATTGATTGATTGGTTGCATTGGGTCTTTGTTGCTGCATGTGGGCTTTTTATAGTTGCAGGGAGCAGGGACTACTCTTTGTTGTGGTGTGCAGCCTTCTCCTTGCAGTGTCTTCCCTTGTTGTGGAACACGGGATCTAGGCACATGGGCTTCAGTTGTTGTGGTGTATAGGCTCAACAGTTGTGGCTTGCGGGCTCTAGAGCACAGGCTCAGTAGTTGTGGTGCATGGACCTAGTTGCTCCGCAGCATGTGGGATCTTCCCAGACCAGGGTCCAAACCCATGTCCCCTGCACTGGCAGGCAGATTCTTAACCACAGCACCACCAGGGAAGTCCCTATATTGGTGTCTTCTAATGAGCAGAGACTTTTAATTTAATATTTAACTTCATGGCTAGTGTTTCTTATGTCCAATCTAAAAATCTTTGTCTACACCACAGTTGCAAACATTTTTGTCTTTTATTGTAGTTTTATTGTTTTAGCTTTTACATTTAGATCTATGATTAATTTTTGTCTCTGGAATGAAAATGTTTATTTTTTTCCCATATGGTTAATTCTTGCAGCATCAGTTGTTTTTTTTTAAAGGCAAGAAAAAGTTCCTTTCCCCATTGAATTGACTTGTCACCTTGATTTTTTAAAGTAATTAACCATATATGTAAGTAACCATGACACATGGATATTAAATTTGTCTGTAAGACTCTTCCTCTTCCCACAGCTCTACCCAAGATGAAATCAGCTGTGGGTATCTTCTCTCTTAAAAGGGATGTATGACTTTCTGGAATTTAGTTCATTTTGGTTTCTTTGTACACTCAGCACTTTGATCAGATTTTTAAAACCATGATTTTGTAACTTATCTTGCTTCTTCTCATAGTTAGGGTGGGAGTGATGGTCTTTGAGACATTTTACAATTTAACCAAAAGGGAACTCTTGTAGTTCATGAGTTCTTTCCTTGGTGATTTCCTCTCTTTGTTTACTCTGTACATTCTTTGTGGAAATCCTACTGTTTAGATATTGGATTTCCTGAATTGGTTTTAACATTTTCTTAAACATTTCATCCTGTTTTCCAATTCTTTATGCTCTACTTTCTAGAAGATTTCCTTAGCTTTATCTTCCAGTTCTTCTATTGACATTTTCATCTCAGCTGTTATGTTCTTAACTTTCAAGAGCCCATCTTCCATTCTCTGATTATTTCTTTTTTATGGCATCTTGTTCTTAGTTAATGGATGTGATCTCTTCTCTTATGTCTCTTAAATTAATAGGTTTCTTGTTCTTGTGCAGTGTTTTCTTCAGTTGCATTTTTATTATGGCTTCTTTTTTGGTCTCTATCATCTTATTATGGACTCAAATTCATATGTTGAAATCCTAACTCCCAATACCTCAGAATGTGACTGTATTTGGAGATAGAGTCTTTAAAGGGGAAATTAGTTAAAAAGAGGTCATTAGTATGACCTAATCTAATATGACTGGTGACCTTATAAGAGATTAAGACACAGACTTGCATTGAGAGAAGATACTGTGAAGACACAGGGAGAAGATGGCCATCTCCAAGCAAGGAGAAAGGCCTCAGAAGACATCAACCCTACTGACACCTTGATCATAGACTTCTAGTCTTCTGAATTATGAGAAGATAAATTTCTGTTGTTTAAGCCATCCAGACTGTGGTACTTTGTTATGACAGCCCTAGAAAATTAATATACCTCTGTCTGAGGTATTTTTCAGAAGTCTGATAA
Source organism: Mesoplodon densirostris (assembly GCF_025265405.1). NCBI lineage: Eukaryota > Metazoa > Chordata > Mammalia > Artiodactyla > Ziphiidae > Mesoplodon > Mesoplodon densirostris. The sequence goes on from NC_082664.1 coordinate 109,042,502, forward strand.
TGTTCCCCCATCTGCTCCTAATTAAGAGGAACTAAAATCATCACTGAAGCTCTGGGTCTGTAGGTGGGGCGTGTTGACTTTGAACTTCACTGTTCAGTGGTATGACAGGAATATTTTGGGGAAACTCCTGAGGTCAGTATCTAGAAGTCTTTCTTGTTGACCTGATTAAATTCTCCGAAGTGTTCTCTAATAGCCTGACTGGAAGGTGAGATTTTGGTTGCAGCATTCTTGGAGAGAAAAAAGTTTGCCTCTACATTTATCATTCAATATGCATATGGTCACTTAATCCCTGTTTCTAGTCCAGTGCCCCCTTTCAAGATCTTCTGTTTTACCCACTCCAGAGAATAACTGTACAGACTTCTATAGGGGTAGGGAGAAGCAGTTGCCCAGTAGCATGAAATGGGAAGAAGCATCTAGAGATTAACCTGCTCTCAGCATCATTCATCTGCATTCTCCTTATTTTAGGGTAAGACCCTCCTCACTTTCAGCTCCAGAGGTATCTTATGGTGCCATTTCTAATGCATTGTAAAGATTTAGCAATATAATTCAACTAGCCATAGTTTTCCCCACTGCTGTCTAGGGGTTCAGTGCTCTTGTGCCCATTAAGTCAGTTTTGATTCATTTATCTGCTTTTCAGCTTCCAAAATGGTGTTGCTATGGACTCCTATCTTGCTCTCCCCATCCTGTGGGTTTATGTCTTTTTTAAAAAATTCTGTTATTTTAGTTTTAGTGGTCTTTTGAGAAGGGATGAAATTAGATGCATGTGTTCAATCCAATATTAATACAGAAGTCAAGTCCACATTCTTTCTCTTGTGTAAAAGAAATTTTAAAATACAATAGTAAAATTGATTGTAACTACTATTTATCTTCTTATAATTGATTCAAATATTGTACCCAATGACCAAGCTAATCTCATACTAGCATGTGGTTTATTTTTAGAAAAATAAAGGAAGATGATAGAGGAAAAAGGGGATCAGAACAAAGTCGTACATTGGCTGATGCATCTGACCATTTCTGGAAAATCTGCACATAGATTGAATTCTTCCTAACTCAGTTGTGCTTTAAGTGCAGTTGGGACTATGACCCTTTAAGGGAAAGCTACAAGGGAAGTTTTTATAGAGTGAAGTTTGGAAATTGTCCAGATTTCCCCTTCAGCTAAGTCCCCAGTAGCAGGATTTCCTTCAAATAGAACTCACCTATGTTGAGAAAATAAATAAACTTGAAATTTTATTTATTTTCAGATAGAAATATATTGTGATAGATGTGATTTTGGTGCTACAAGCTTCGTGAGATGAGATAGGAAATGTCTTGGGCTAAGTCCTGCCATTTCTAAGCCCTGCTTTGTTTACTGAACTGGGTCATTTTTGACCAATGATTCTGTCTAGGTTTTAGCTTCCTCTTTATTTTATTTTTATTTTAAAAATTTATTTATTTTTGGCTGTGTTGGGTCTTTCTCTAGTTGCGGCGAGCAGGTGCTACTCTTCCTTGTGGTGTGTGGGCTTCTCACTGCGGTGGCTTTTTTTGTTGTGGAGCATGGGCTCTAGGCACGTGGGCTTCAGTAATTGTGGCACACGGGCCAGTAGTTGTGGCTCGTGGGCTCTAGAGCGCAGTCTCGGTAGTTGTGGCCCAGGGGCTTAGTTGCTCTGCAGCACGTGGGATCTCCCCAGAGCAGGGCTCAAACTCATGTCCCCTGCATTGGCAGGCGAATTCTTAACCACTGCACCACCAGGGAATTCCCAGCTTCTTCTTTAAAAATGAGAGAGTCGGGTAGTCAAGGTAATGGCAGCTGCATAAATTCAGATCTACCAACACCTCCTCCAAAAAATAATATAGAACATGAAGAACAAATACAATTTTAAAAACATAAGTGTGCAGCTCAATGAACCATTACAGAATGAAAATCAACATAAAGATTAAAAAAAAAGTTGCCATCATATCAGAAGCCCCATTGGTACCTGCCATCACTGCTATCTTAACTTCAACACTATGGCTTAATTTCGCTGATTTTTAAATTTTACATAGATGGAATCACATGCTATTTTTATCTGACTTAAAAAAAATTATATCTATATATTTATTTATTTATTTATTTGGCTGCGGCAGGTCTTCATTGCTGCATGTGGGATCTTTAGTTGTGGCATGTGGACTCTTAGTTGTGGACTGCATGCGGGATCTAGTTCCCCCACCAGGAATTGAACCTGGGCCCCCTGCATTGGGAGCATGGAGTCTTAACCACTGGACCACCAGGGAAGTCCCTGCATCTGTCTTTTTTGACTTAAATCACGTGTTTGTGAAATTCACCCATGCACACACCATATTGCGTACTGCAGTGGTTTGTTCATTTCATTGCTATTTATTATTTCATTGTCTAAAATGATCACAACTTATGTTTGACAGCTTTATTGAGATATAATTCACATACCCCAAAATTCATTCTTTTAAAATATATGTTTCGGGACTTCCCTGGTGGCACAGTGGCTAAGAATCCACCTGCCAATGGAGGGGACACAGGTTCGAGCCCTGGTCGGGGAAGATCTCTCATTGCTGTGGAGAAACTAAGCCCGTGCACCACAACTACTGAGCCTAGGCTCTAAAGTCCGTGCACCACAGCTACTGAGCCTATGCTCTAGAGCCCGTGAGCCACAACTACTGAAGCCCACGTGCCTAGAGCCTGTGCTCCGCTGCAAGAGAAGCCATGGCAATGAAAAGCCCGCATGCCAAAACGAAGAGTAGTCCCCATTCTCCCCAGCTAGAGAAAGCCCGCACACAGCAATGAAGACCCAACACAGCCAAAAATAAATAAATAAAATTTTAAAAATAAATAAAGTATATGTTTCAAGTTTTTAAGGGCATTCACAGGGTTGTGAAGCTATTACCACTGTCTACTTTTAGAACATCTTTGTCCCCGTCAAAGAAATCCTGTAAATTAGCTCTCACTCCCTACTCCCCCATCACACCTGCATACTGAGGATCTACTTTTTGTCTCCATAGATTTGCTTATTCTGAACATTTCATATAACTGGAATGAGTCTTTTGCAACAAACTTATTTAACATGGAATAATGTTTTCAAGGTTCACCCATGTAGTAGAATGTATCAATACTTTTTTTCTTTTTATTGACAAACAATACTCCATTGTGTGACTGTACACATTTTATTTATTAATTAATTGATGAACATTTAAATTGTTTTTAGTTTGTGGATATTATGAATAATGCTGCTATGAACATTTGTATACAAATTTTTGTGTGTTTCTGGACAGAAACACACAAAAAATATTTTTAACATGTCAATTGTTGTGTAGGCAAGGTGATCTACAGATTCAATACAATCTCCATCAAAATCCTAGTTGACATTTATAGAAATCAACTAGCTGATCCTAAAAGTCATATGGAGATGCAAGGGATACAGAATAACAAAAAAATTTTGAAACAAGATTGAAGGAATCACACTCCTGATTTCACAACTTACTGCAAATCTATAGTAATCAAGGCTAAAGTACTGGCATGAGAACAGACACATAAATCAGTGGAGTAGAATTGAGAGTCCAGAAATAAACTCAGAAGTAACTCTTTAATGTTAGACATTAATAGCATTTTCAATGTCCATGTCCCTGATGACTAAAAAATTAGCAACACTTTAGATGTATCTTGGCCACTAAGAATTTTTTGTAAAGTGCCAGTTCAAGTCTTTTGCCCATTTTCAATTGAGTTGTCTTTCTCTTGTTGATATTTAGACACTCTTCCTATACTCTGGATACTAATTTTTGGCCAGATGTATGTATTAGAAACATGTTCTCCCACTTTGTTGGCTTTCTTTTCACTTTAGTTTAATAGTGGTTTTTGAAGAACAGGTGTTTTAAATCTAAACATAGTCCAAGTTACCATTTTTTGCCTTTATTTTTAGTGCTTTTCATGTCCTACTTAAGAAATACTTGCCTATTACCAAATAATGAAGATATCACCTATGTTTTCTTCTAAAAATCTAGAAAACATTCTGAAAAGCTAGAAAGCACTCTGAAATCTAGAAATCTTTCTAAAAATCTATGTTTTCTTCTAAGGTTATTTTATCTTTAACACTTAGATTCATTGCCTATAGAATTAATTTTGCACATAGTGCAGGAATAGGGAAAGATACATTTTCCATATATATATCTCCAACTGAACCAGTACTATTTACTGAAAATAATTGTACCAGTTATCAATTTATTGCCTCTCAGCCCCTATTGCACTTTTCAGTGCTCTCTCTGCAACAGTGGATGTAGCTCCTTAAGCAGCTTTCCATTAAGTTAGCACCATGGTAACCTTTCTCAGTAGAGAGCGCTGAAGGAAGACTGCAAAGGAAAGGTGCTCTCCTGCTGCTTCCAGTGGCTGCACACTAAGTCAGCAGTGGGGGGGGGGGACACCCAGTGGTGCTTGCCTAAACCACATGCTCAGTATGTGCGGTCTCTCAGCAACTTGGCAAACCCAGCCCAGCCTTGTTCTCACCTCCCCATGGCTTTCTTGGACACTATGTAGTACTGGCCTCACATCTATGCCACTGCCTCCACTCTCCTTGCACACTTGCCTGCTCAGCTTCCAGCTGTGGCTCACCTGCTTCCCAGCGTTGCTTCCTGCTTGCTCAGCAACTGTGGTCCAGCTCTTCTCTGGACAAATCAGAGAACTTCTCTGCCAGGGGTATGAGATAGGCTGGGGCCTGGGACACTCTACCGGAATGCTTGCACTTGCATATAGACATCTCCTCCAGTAATAGAATACCAAGAAACTATAAGGGACTAAAAATAACTGCATGCATGTGCAGATGGGGCAATTATGAACAATAAGATTCAAAAAGGTCACAATCCAACTGCCACTTCTGTGGTGCCAGGAGCAAAAACAGGGTACTGTGCCTGATCCCTGCACACAGCACCACCAAGGGGGTGAGCAGACCACCTTAGCCACCCCTATGGCCTGACCCACCAATCCCTCCCTACCCTCACCCCATTTAAGGGACCAGCCCACCCTCTTCCAAGAATGCATAAGGGCACCTCTTACTTGTTCTCACTCCCTCGTGCTACAGCACAAGTCCCAGTGAAATCTTACCTGAATTGTTCATCTGGCCTCTTAATTTCTATTGATTTAAGAGTCCAAGGACCCTGGTTGTTAACACTTCCAAGTTTATTCCCCCTTGGGCACTCACCCTCAGCCCTAAGGATCCCTTATGATTTATACTTTCTCTTTTATCGTAGCTTAATAATTCTTTGTGTTAAACTTCCCCTGTTTAAATCACTGTGTGGTTTCTGTCCCCTGATTGGACACTAACTGATACACTACCATCATTTCCTCATTGCAGCGTGGCATAGATCCCTAGATCTGTGTTGGTGGGTAGGTGGACTCTGATCTATTTCATTTGTCTTTGTCTGTCATTGAGGCACTACCACAATAATGTTATGAGGTTTTCAGCACTGAGGTCTCAGAAAATTTTTGTTATATTTTTATTCTTAGGAATTTGATTTTTTGCATGTCATAGGAAGTGGTTTAAATTTTTAATTTTTCATTTTCTCTCTTTGTTGCTGGCATATAAAAATTCAATTGATTTTGGTATATTGACTTTATATTCAGATGTTAGTAACTTCTCTTACCAATTCTAATAGTTTGTAAGTAGACCTTCTTGAATTGTCTGTGTATATAATCATGTCATTTGAAAATGATAGTTTTATTTTTTCTTTCCATTTCTTTGCCTTTAATTCTTCCTCTTATCTTATTCCTCATCTAGTACCTCCAGTACAATGTTGAATAGAAGTGCTGGTGAAGGACATCATTGTCTCCTTCTGGATCTAAGGGAGAAAGTTTTCAGTATTTCACTGATAAGTATGCCATTTGGAATTTAAGATGTACTTTATCAGACCAAGGAAATTTAATACCCAATTTTCTAAGAACTTTAAAAAAAATCATGAATGGATGTTTGAATTTTGTCAAATGCTTTTTCTACATCTAATAATATCATTTCTCAATGTGTTTTTTCATCATCTACCTTAATCTGCCGGAGTCTTTTAAACATTTTTTTTCGTAATTGCTGCCCCTCCATTAGACTTAAATTTACATACACACTGTATATCTGGTTGTGTATATATCTGTGCTTCCCACTTAAAGAGTGTAGGCTTTTTTCACTTCCCACAAGCCAATTTTCATCCCTTTGAGAGCAGTATCATTTCTAAGAATGTGTATAGTATGATGATCATATGATTTTCTTATTTTTTTCCTTTAGTATGATGTTGCATTAATTCAATTCTGAGTGTTAAACCATGACTGCATTCCTAGAATAAACCTCAATTAGTCATGATGTATTACCTTTATATATCACTGGATTGGATTTGCTAATATTTTATTAAGGATTTTGCATCCATGCTCATCAGAGAGATGGTGTATAGTTTTCTGTCTCATATTGTCCATGTTAGGTTTTGGAATCAAGATTATGCTAGTCTCTCAAAAGTGTTAGAATGTTTCATCTTTTTCTATTATCTGAAAGAATTTTATGTGAGATTCGTTTTATTCCTTAAATAATTAGGAAACGTAATCAAGAAAATTGTTGGGGCTTAGGATATTCTTTGTAAGAAGAAGATTTATAACAACAGATTCCATTGCTTTAAGAGATGTATGACTATTACGATTTTCTGTTTCTTCTTCTGTCAGCTTGAGTAATTTTTATTATTTGAAGAATTTTTTTTCCCTTTCATGAAAATAGTCCAATTTATTTACACAAAATTATTGATAATTTCCTCATTATTATCTCTAATGTTTATAGAATCTGTAGATAATCCTCTTTCATTCCTATTACTAGTAGTTGGTGTTTTCCTTCTTTTTTTTCTTGATTAGTTTTTCAAGAGGTTATCAATTTTATTATTCTTTACAAAGGACCAATTTTTGCCCTTGTTAAGTTTTCTAATGCACATTGATTTACTAGTTCATTAATTTCTGGCTTGGCTTTATTATTTTGCTCCTTGTATTTTCTTAAGTTTGTTTTTCTTTCTTTATAGCTCTTTTTTTAAATTGGAATATAATTGCTTTACAATGGTGTGTTAGTTTCTGCTGTACAATGAAGTGAATCAGCTATATGTATACATATATCCCCTCCCTCTTGGACCCCCCCTCCCAGCCCCACCTTCCCACCTTACTAGCTCTTCACAGAGCACTGAGCTGAGTTCCCTGTGCTATACAGCAGGTTCCCACTAGCTATCTATTTTATGCATTGTAGTGTATTTATATTAAACCTAATCTCACAATTCATCCCACCTTCCCCTTCTCTCCCCCTCCCCATGTCCACATGTCTGTTCTCTATGTCTGTGTTGCTATTCCTGTCCTGGAAATAAGTTCATCTGTATTATTTTTCTAGATTCCATATATACATGTTAATATATATGATATTTGTTTTTCTCTTTCTGATTTACTTCACTCTGTATGACAAACTCTAGGTCCATCCACATCTCCACAAATGACTCAGTTTTGCTCCTTTTTGTGGCTGAGTAATATTCCATTATATATATGTCCAACGTCTTCTTTTTCAATTCATCTGTCAATGGACATTTAGGTTGTTTCCATGTCCTGGCTATTGTAAATAGTGCTGCAATGAACATTGGGGTACATGTGACTTTCTGAATTATGGTTTTCTCAGGGTATATGCCCATTAAGTAGGATTGCTGGGTCATATGGTAATTCTATTTTTAGTTTTTTAAGGAACCTCCATACTGTTCTTCACAGTGGATGTATCAATTTACATTGACCAATGGTGCAGGAGGGTTCCCTTTTCTCCACACCCTCTCCAGCATTTGTTGTTTGTAGATTTTGTGATGATGGCCATTCTGACCAGTGTGAGGTGATAACCTCATTGCAGTTTTGATTTGCATTTCTCTAATAATTAGTGATGTTTAGCAACTTTTCATGTGCCTCTTGGCCATCTGTATGTCTTCTTTGGAGAAATGTCTGTTTAGGTCTTCCACCCATTTTTTGATTGGGTTTTTTTTTTAAATATTGAGTTGCATGAGATGTTTGCATATTTTGGAGACTGCTTTGTCCATTGCTTTGTTTGCAAATATTTTCTCCCATTCTGAGGGTTGTCTTTTCATCTTGTTTATGGTTTCCTTTGCTGTGCAAAAGCTTTTAAGTTTAATTAGGTCCCATTTTATTTTCATTACTCTAGGAGGTGGGTCAAAAAAGATTTTGCTGTGATTTATGTCAAAGAGTGCTTTTCCTATGTTTTCCTCTAAGAGTATCTGGTCTTACATTTAGGTCTTTAATCCATTTTGAGTTAATTTTTGTGCATGGTGTTAGGGAGTGTTTTAATTTCATTCTTTTACATGTAGCTGTCCAGTTTTCCCAGCACCACTTATTGAAGAGGCTGTCTTTTCTCCACTGTATATTCTTGCCTCCTTTATCAAAGATAAGGTGACCATATGTGTGTGGGTTTATCTCTGGGCTTTCTATCCTGTTCCATTGATTTATATCTCTGTTTTTGTGTCAGTACCATACTGTCTTGATTACTGTAGCTTTGTAGTGTAGTCTTACGTCAGGGAGCCTGATTCCTCCAGCTCTGTTTTTCTTTCTCAAAATTGCTTTTACTATTTGGGGTCTTTTGTGTTTCCATAGAAATTGTAAAATTTTTTGTTTTAGTTCTGTAAAAAATACATTTGGTAACCTGATAGGGATTTCACTGAACCTGTAGATTGCTTTGTGTACTATAGTCATTTTCACAGTATTGATTCTTCTATTCCAGGAGTGTGGTATATCTCTCCATCTGTTTCTGTCATCTTTGATTTTTTTTCATCAGTGTTTTATAGTTTTCTGAGTACAGGTCTTTTGCCTCCTTATGTAGCTTTATTCCTAGGTATTTTATTATTTTTGTTGCAATGGTAAATGGGATTGTTTCCTTAATTTCTCTTTCTGATCTTTCATTGTTAGTGTACAGGAATGAAAGAGATTTCTGTGCATTAATTTTGTATCCTGCAGCCTTACCAAGTTCATTGATTAGCTCTAGTAGTTTTCTGCTAGCATCTTTAGGATTTTCTATGTATAGTATCATGTCATCTGCAAAAAGTGACAGTTTTACTTCTTTTCCAATTTGGATAATTTTATTTCTTTTTCTTCTCCAATTGCTGTGGCTAGGACTTCTAATACTATGTTGAATATTAGTGGTGAGAGTGGACATCCTTTTCTTGTCCCTGATCTTAGAGAAAATGCTTTCACTTTTTCACCATTGAGAATGTTTGCTGTGAGTTTGTCATATATGGCCTTTTTTATGTTGAGGTAGGTTCTTTCTATGCCCACTTTCTGGAGAGTATTTATCATAAATCGGTCTTGAATTTTGTCAAAAGACTTTTCTGCATCTGTTGAGATGATCATATGGTTTATATTCTTCAGTTTCTTAATGTGGTGTATTGCATTGACAGATTTGTGTGTATTGAAGAATCCTTGCATCCCTGGGGTAAGTCCCACTTGATCATGGTGTATGATCCTTTTAATGTATTGTTGGATTCTGTTTGCTAGTATTTTGTTGAGGATTTTTGAATCTATATTCATCAGTGATATTGGTCTGTAATTTTCTTCTTTTGTGATATCTTTGTCTGGTTTTGGTATCAGGGTGATGGTGGTCTTGTAGAATGAGTTTGGGAGTGTTACTCCCTCTGCAATTTTTTGGAAGAGTTTGAGAAGGGTAGGTGTTAGCTCTTCTCTAAATGTTTGATAAAATTCATCTGTGAAGCCATCTGGTACTGGACTTTCGTTTGTTGGAAATTTTTAAATTACAGTTTCAATTTCATTACTTGTGATAGGTCTGTTTATATTTTCTAATTCTTCCTGGTTCAGTCTTGGAAAGTTGTACCTTTCCTAGAATTTGTTCATTTCTTCCACTTTGCCCATTTTATTGGCAAAGAGTTGCTTTTAGTTGTCTCTTATGATCCCTTGTATTTCTGTGGTGTCAGTTGTAATTTCTCCTTTTTCATTTCTATTTTATTGATTTGAGTCCTCTCCCTTTTTTCTTGATGAATCTGGCTATAGGTTTATCAATTTTGTTTACTTTCTCAAAAGAAACCCACCAGTGCCTGGTAGGTGCCCTAGTTGTGAGGAGATGCAAACTCCGTGTCCTCCTAGTCTGCCATCTTGACTCCACCTCCTCTTTATAACTCTTTTGATGGCACTTAATATCCCTGATTTTTTAGCCTTTCTGCATTCCATATATATGCATGTAAAGCCAAAATCTCTTCCTGGCACTGCTGTAGCTACTGCCCACAAGTTTTGATATGCTTTCTCTTCTTTATTATTCACTTTAAAATATTTTCATATTTTTGTTTTTAATTTTTGAACATGGGTTATTTATTAATATAATCTTTAATTTCTAGGCAGCTGGAAATTTTCTAATTATCCTATAGTTACTGTTTTCTGGCTTAATACACTGTACAAGAACATACTCTGTCCTGTCAAAAAGAAATTTATTGAGGCCTTCTTTCTGGCCTAGCATACAGTCAAATTTGATATGTGTACTTGACAAGAATGTGAACATTTTACCAAATGTTCTCTGTGTGTTAATTAGGTCAAGTTTGTTGACTGTCTTATTCACATCATCCATATCTGTATCTTTTGTTTTTTTCTATTTTGTGGTCTGCTTTTCTATCTGTTATTAAGAGAGGTGTGTTAGTCTTCCACTACAGGTGAATTTGTCTATCTGTCATTTTAGTTTTATCAGTATTTGCTTTTTACTCTTGGAAAGTTTTTCTATGGTAAATTATTTTCCATGCGTTTAGTTCAAACTTTCTATGTCCTTATATTTAAAGTGTATCTCTTGGAATCAGCTTAAGGTTCAGTCTGCATCTTGCTCATCACAGTTCCTAGAATGTAAACCTAGAAACTGCTCCTGGGCTTTCCTTTGAGAGCTTGTTAGGTCTTTGTCTTCTCAACACTGGGGTACTGTAGGAATGTCCTCTCCATTTTTCATTGATTTTTAGCTTAGTATTTTCTTCTCCTGTGCAGTTTCAAAATTTGACTAATGTCTCAAGGGTCCATCTGGGTGTCTGAAGACCTTCCAGTCTCCAATTTTATCACTCCAGCCCCAACCAACCAAAAAATTGTGCTGGGCTCTTTGTCCCACAGAAGCAGCTCTGTTCTATGGGCCACACCTGGATTCTCAGATTCTCACTGAGACAAACTGGGAAGTGTGCCCAGGGAAAAAGTAATCTCCAGGAGCCAGTCAATTCACTCTTCCCTTGAGGATGTTCAGTTCTCACTGTTTCCCAGGGCCTCTCCCTTTCTTGTGTCTCTGTCTCCTAAGCAGTGGGAAATTCCTCTCTGCTCTGAAGTTTTGGCATCACTCTTCAGCTTCTTGCCCATATGCCTCCAAAATTCAGCAAATGTCTTGAGGGAAACACCAGCCATGTGTTTCCCCTCAGGCTCATGTTCCATCACTCCCTGTCCTGCCAAAAGCCCTGCTGGCTTCTCTGGCCCTGGCAGCAGTGCTCCGTCTGGGTGGGGCCAAGTCCCTGCAGGGACAGCAGGAGAGCCTCATTCCCTTTTCTAAGGGTCTTTCTCTGCTGAACTTTCCCTCTCTTGTCCTCACTGTTTCTCCAGCTCCCCAGGGCTTAAGTATATAGGATTTTAAAATGTATTCACCTTTTCTAGTTGGTTTTCAGCAGGAACATTAGCCTGCTGAAGGCTATGTCATCCTACCTAGAGGTGGAGGTAGAACTATATTGATTTTTTTTTTTACTTGCAATATTCCTAAACTTTAAAAAACTTTATTGAGGTAAAATTGACATATAATAAACTTCACATATTGAAGTGCAAATAAACAAATATATATACATATATTTGAAAACAAGACCATAATCAAGATAATGAATACATCCATCACCCACAAAAGCTTCACTCTCCCACCTCTCCTCACCCCTCCCTCAGCCCCAGTGGTTGTCATTGATCTGCTTTCTGTCACTATGGATTAGTTTGTATTTTCTAGAGTTTCATATAAATGGACTATCATGTAGTATGTACTCTTTTTTGTCTGGCTCTTTTCACTCAGCATTCATCCTCCCATGTTGTTGTGTATATCAGTAGTTTATTCCTTCTTCTTGCCAAGTACTATTTCATCATGTATGGATAATCCAAATTTATTTACCCATTCACCTGCTCATCAACATTTGGGTTGTTTCCAGTTTTTTACTACTACAAATAAAATCTCTATGAACATTTTAATAAAAATCTTTATATGGACATGTGCTTTAATTTCTCTTGGGTAAATACCTAGGAGTGGGATGACTGGGTCATATGGTAGGTGAATATTTAACTTTTTACTTTAAATGCCAAATTATTTTCCAAATTGGCTGTACAGTGTTACAGTCCTATCCACAGTGTATGAGATTTGTACTTGCTTCACATCCTTGCCAACACTTACAATGGTCAGTCTCTTCAATTTGAGACATTCTAATACATGTGTAGTAGTGTAGTTTTGTTTGCATTTCATTAATGTCTGATGATGTTGAGTATTTTAATGTGTTTATTTGTCATTCATCTATCTAATTTGGTTAAGAATCTGATCAAATCTTTTACCTGTTTTAAAAATTGTGCTGTTTGTTTTCTTATTATTTAGTCTTGAGAGTTCTTTATGTATTCTGACACAAGTCCTTTATTAGATATGTATATATTTGAAAATATTTTCCTCTGACTTTGTAGCTGGTCTTTTCACTTTCTTAACAGTCTTTTTGGAAGAGTAAACTTTTTTTTTTTTTTTTTTAGATTTTCACCACACCCCACAGCATGTGGGATTTTAGTTCCCTGACCAGAGAATGAACCCGTGCCTCCTGCATTGGAAGACACAATCTTAACCACTGGACTTCTGGGGAAGTCCCTAAACATTCTTAATTGTGATGGAATCCAGTTTATCATTTTTTCTTTTATGGATCCTGCTTTCTGTGTTGTACCAGTCCAAGGTCAAAAGAAACAAAGGAGAAATCCTATGATTTCTTCTAGAAATTTTATATTTTTAGATTTTACATTTAGATGCATGATCATTTTGAGTTAATTTTTGTACATGGTGTTAGATATGGATCCAAGTTATTTTTTTGTTTGTTTTTTGCATGTGGATATCCAATTGTCCCATCACCATTTGTTGAACACTAATTTTTTTTAACAGTAAAGAAGCTTTGCCTTTCTAGAATAAACTTAACTTGGTATGCTATATTTTTACATTTTTGGATTTTATTTGCTCATAATTTGTTTAGGTGTTTCCATGTTCATGAATGAGACTGACCTGTAATTTTCCTTTATCATGATGCTTTTATGTGATAATCAAGATTATTATGGTCTCATAAAGTAAGTTGGGAAGTGGTTCCTCTTTTTCTATTCTCTGGAAGGGTATATATTGACTGCCATTATTTATTTCCTAAAGATTTAGTAGAATTGACCAATGAAACTGTTGGATCTGCAGTGTTCTTTGTGGGATGGCTTTTAATGAATCATTTAGTTTTTAAATAGTTTAGTATTATTTCATCCAGAGCCCAATCTCTGATCACAGTGCAATGCAGCTAGAAATTGACAATAAAAATATTGCTAGAAAAATTACATATGTTTAAAAATTAAAAGACACACTTCTGTATAACCTATGGATCAAATTGAAATTATAATGGAAATTTTTTAATGTTTTAAATTAAGTGACAATGAACATACTATGTATTAAAAATTTCTCTGATATAACTAAAGCCATGCTTAAGGGAGAATTTGTAGCCTTTATAATGGAAGGGAAGAATGGCTGGAAAATCTATAAATACCCATATCAAAAAGTTAAGAAAATAATAAAAGATTAAAACCCAAACAACTACAAGAGGAAATTATAAAAAATAGTAGTAGATAATGATATAGAAACAAACATATAATATAGATGATCAACAAAGCCAAAGTAGATTCTTTGAAAAGACTAGCAACATTGATAAACCCTTGGAAGACTGATCAAGAAAAAAAAAAAAAGATACAAATAACTAATATTGAGTATGAAAAAGAGATATCACTGAAGCCCTACAGATTTAAAAAGAGTCCTAGGAAGATACTATAAACTTCACTATGTCAATAAATTTGAAAATTTAGATGAAATGACAAATTACTAGTAAAATATACAATAGCATTAGATACATTAATATGTAAAAATTTGGGGAGTTTTTTAATTATTAAAGAAAATTGAATCCATTATTTAAAACTTTCCTAAAAGCATAAGCCAAGCCTAGGTGGATTCACCAAAGAATTCCAACCAACATCCAAGAAAGGTCCAATGCCAATCTTCCACACACCCTTCCAGAGAATAGAAAAAGATAAATATCCCAACTTTTTAAGGAAACAATAAATTATGAAAAATGGACCCATGACCAGACACTGCAATGAGGGTCATAGCACTGTGTATATGTCTTCCTTGTTGGCTCTTTGTGTGTGTGTGTTTATACTAATTTTTTTTCATTCTTCAGAAAAATACATTTTATGTGTAGTGAATATTAATATATAGACAAGAATAATACTTACAACACAAGCTGATTTCTTTGGTTTTTTTGCTTTAAAGCTTTTATTCTGAAAAATACAAAAATCATCAAGTTGTAAATGTATGTGGTAATTCCTCAACTTCTCAGAAACAATACAATGAATTATTTAAATAGTTAAGATATTTAATATTATCCACATCAATACATTTAAACAGGTACAAGTGTTCTACAAAACATTAGAACATGTACAGACAACCTATTGTGAGATAAAACTGCCCAATTTTGCTTACAGAATCCCATTTTTAAACCCTCCCTTTGAAAACAAAGTTTGGTATCTGGTAAGAAAAGAAGAGGACCAGAGCACTTTTAATAGAAAGCACACATCCCCTCTAGGCTCTTTCTCCACAGGGCTGTGCATGTAATTAGGATCAAGAGCGCTGTACTTGGGAAGCAGGTCACTCAGGAGGGTCCAAATGTGTGCTGACATCCCACCCGCTCAGTGGGAGGAGACTGGCAAATGAGCAGGAGATGCAGGCCATGGTACATACACTACACTGATCTCAGTAGGGGACAGCCAGTCCTAGAAATTTCTCTGCCGCTGAAAAGGCAGCAGTCTTCTCTCATGTATGTAAGAGGTTCCTGGCTCTGCTATTCCACTTGTTCAGTCTGTGGAAGGAAGCAAAAGATGTTTTAACATTGGTCAGCATGAGAAGTGACTGCTGTCCTCGAAATATCAGGTGTAGCTTGCAGGCTGTGATCAGAGACTTTCCAATGATTTCCATCTGCTACTGTTGTATAATAAAAAAATGACTGGCTTTTGGCTCTGGTTCCTGGTAGGGAGACTCTAAGTCCTTGGAATTTTTCAGGTAACAAGAGTGTCTTTTTTATTCATGAGCCTCTTAGATCATACCTGAGTTTCTGCTAAGAGATGAGATGACTCAGGATGAGGGCTGGTCACCAGGAAGACCAACCTGTGATTTGAGGGTTGGGGCTCTGAGCCAGCCCAGCTTCTGGGAAGGGGACAATGACAGGGGACTGACTTCAATTCCATGCCAATGAGTCAGTCAATCATGCCTATTTAATTAGTCTTCAGTAAACACTCTGGATGCCAAAGTTCAGAGGAGCGTTCTGGTTGGTGAACACACTGATGTGCTCTGAGGGAGAAGTACCCTGATTCCACAGGGAATAGGCACAGAAACTCTGAGACTCTCCCAGACCCTGTCTTACGTGTCTTTTCATTTGGTTGGTTTGAATTGTTTCCTTTATAATAAAAATTTAATTTATTTTTTGGCCGCACTGTGTCGCTTGCAGGATCTTAATTCCCCCACCAGGGATTGAATCCGGACCCCAGGCAGTGGAAGAGCAGAGTCCTAACCACTGGATGCAAGGAAATTCCCAAGACTATAATCTTGTAGTACAGCACTTTCCTGAGTTCTGTGAGAATTCTAGCTAAAAATTAATCCTGAGAGTTCTGTGGGCTTCAGTTTTCTCATGTATTAGAAGTTGAATCAAAGCCTTTTATAGGTCCTTTTCTAAGTATATGTGTGATGCATTAAATGAAACTAACAAGAATAGGGGGCTTGGGCTTCCCTGGTGGCGCAGTGGTTAAGAGTCCGCCTGCCAATGCAGGGGACATGGGTTCGTGCCCTGGTCTGGAAAGATCCCACATGCTGTGGAGCGGCTGGGCCTGTGAGCCATGGCTGCTGAGCCTGCACGTCCAGAGCCTGTGCTCCACAATGGGAGAGGCCACAACAGTGAGAGGACTGCGTACCACAAAAAAAAAAAAAAAAAAAAAGAAAAAGAAAAAGATGAAAGAATAGGGGGCTTGAAGTGCCTATATTAAGTCTTTTACCCAATTTTTTGTTATCTTTTCCTTACTTATTTGTATAAATTATCTATACTGATGAATCCTTTGTTTCAAAATTTTCCCCCACATAAGGTGTACATTATACTGTCTTCTTTTTTCTTAATTTAATTTTTTATATGGCAGGTTCTTACTAGTTATCTATTTTATACATATTAGTGTATATATGTGAATCCCAATCTCCCAATTCATACCACCACCACCACCCCGCCCCCCGCTTTTCCCCCTTGGTGTCCATACGTTTGTTCTCTACATCTATTTCTCAATTTCTGCCCTGTAAAATGGTTCATCTGTACCATTTTTCTAGATTCCACATATATGCGTTAATATACAATATTTGTTTTTCTCTTTCTGACTTACTTCACTCTGTATGACAGACTCTAGGTCCATCCAC